>NC_134761.1:0-10000000 GCF_050436995.1 Anticarsia gemmatalis
AACCTAACCTAACCTAACCTAACCTAACCTAACCTAACCTAACCTAACCTAACCTAACCTAACCTAACCTAACCTAACCTAACCTAACCTAACCTAACCTAACCTAACCTAACCTAACCTAACCTAACCTAACCTAACCTAACCTAACCTAACCTAACCTAACCTAACCTAACCTAACCTAACCTAACCTAACCTAACCTAACCTAACCTAACCTAACCTAACCTAACCTAACCTAACCTAACCTAACCTAACCTAACCTAACCTAACCTAACCTAACCTAACCTAACCTAACCTAACCTAACCTAACCTAACCTAACCTAACCTAACCTAACCTAACCTAACCTAACCTAACCTAACCTAACCTAACCTAACCTAACCTAACCTAACCTAACCTAACCTAACCTAACCTAACCTAACCTAACCTAACCTAACCTAACCTAACCTAACCTAACCTAACCTAACCTAACCTAACCTAACCTAACCTAACCTAACCTAACCTAACCTAACCTAACCTAACCTAACCTAACCTAACCTAACCTAACCTAACCTAACCTAACCTAACCTAACCTAACCTAACCTAACCTAACCTAACCTAACCTAACCTAACCTAACCTAACCTAACCTAACCTAACCTAACCTAACCTAACCTAACCTAACCTAACCTAACCTAACCTAACCTAACCTAACCTAACCTAACCTAACCTAACCTAACCTAACCTAACCTAACCTAACCTAACCTAACCTAACCTAACCTAACCTAACCTAACCTAACCTAACCTAACCTAACCTAACCTAACCTAACCTAACCTAACCTAACCTAACCTAACCTAACCTAACCTAACCTAACCTAACCTAACCTAACCTAACCTAACCTAACCTAACCTAACCTAACCTAACCTAACCTAACCTAACCTAACCTAACCTAACCTAACCTAACCTAACCTAACCTAACCTAACCTAACCTAACCTAACCTAACCTAACCTAACCTAACCTAACCTAACCTAACCTAACCTAACCTAACCTAACCTAACCTAACCTAACCTAACCTAACCTAACCTAACCTAACCTAACCTAACCTAACCTAACCTAACCTAACCTAACCTAACCTAACCTAACCTAACCTAACCTAACCTAACCTAACCTAACCTAACCTAACCTAACCTAACCTAACCTAACCTAACCTAACCTAACCTAACCTAACCTAACCTAACCTAACCTAACCTAACCTAACCTAACCTAACCTAACCTAACCTAACCTAACCTAACCTAACCTAACCTAACCTAACCTAACCTAACCTAACCTAACCTAACCTAACCTAACCTAACCTAACCTAACCTAACCTAACCTAACCTAACCTAACCTAACCTAACCTAACCTAACCTAACCTAACCTAACCTAACCTAACCTAACCTAACCTAACCTAACCTAACCTAACCTAACCTAACCTAACCTAACCTAACCTAACCTAACCTAACCTAACCTAACCTAACCTAACCTAACCTAACCTAACCTAACCTAACCTAACCTAACCTAACCTAACCTAACCTAACCTAACCTAACCTAACCTAACCTAACCTAACCTAACCTAACCTAACCTAACCTAACCTAACCTAACCTAACCTAACCTAACCTAACCTAACCTAACCTAACCTAACCTAACCTAACCTAACCTAACCTAACCTAACCTAACCTAACCTAACCTAACCTAACCTAACCTAACCTAACCTAACCTAACCTAACCTAACCTAACCTAACCTAACCTAACCTAACCTAACCTAACCTAACCTAACCTAACCTAACCTAACCTAACCTAACCTAACCTAACCTAACCTAACCTAACCTAACCTAACCTAACCTAACCTAACCTAACCTAACCTAACCTAACCTAACCTAACCTAACCTAACCTAACCTAACCTAACCTAACCTAACCTAACCTAACCTAACCTAACCTAACCTAACCTAACCTAACCTAACCTAACCTAACCTAACCTAACCTAACCTAACCTAACCTAACCTAACCTAACCTAACCTAACCTAACCTAACCTAACCTAACCTAACCTAACCTAACCTAACCTAACCTAACCTAACCTAACCTAACCTAACCTAACCTAACCTAACCTAACCTAACCTAACCTAACCTAACCTAACCTAACCTAACCTAACCTAACCTAACCTAACCTAACCTAACCTAACCTAACCTAACCTAACCTAACCTAACCTAACCTAACCTAACCTAACCTAACCTAACCTAACCTAACCTAACCTAACCTAACCTAACCTAACCTAACCTAACCTAACCTAACCTAACCTAACCTAACCTAACCTAACCTAACCTAACCTAACCTAACCTAACCTAACCTAACCTAACCTAACCTAACCTAACCTAACCTAACCTAACCTAACCTAACCTAACCTAACCTAACCTAACCTAACCTAACCTAACCTAACCTAACCTAACCTAACCTAACCTAACCTAACCTAACCTAACCTAACCTAACCTAACCTAACCTAACCTAACCTAACCTAACCTAACCTAACCTAACCTAACCTAACCTAACCTAACCTAACCTAACCTAACCTAACCTAACCTAACCTAACCTAACCTAACCTAACCTAACCTAACCTAACCTAACCTAACCTAACCTAACCTAACCTAACCTAACCTAACCTAACCTAACCTAACCTAACCTAACCTAACCTAACCTAACCTAACCTAACCTAACCTAACCTAACCTAACCTAACCTAACCTAACCTAACCTAACCTAACCTAACCTAACCTAACCTAACCTAACCTAACCTAACCTAACCTAACCTAACCTAACCTAACCTAACCTAACCTAACCTAACCTAACCTAACCTAACCTAACCTAACCTAACCTAACCTAACCTAACCTAACCTAACCTAACCTAACCTAACCTAACCTTTTTTTTTTTTTTTTTTAACTCGGTTAATGCATGAAATTGCATCCCCAGCGCCCGGGGGAGCGCTGGGGTATGTGGGGCTCTCCGAACCAGAAGGGCTAGGCCTACCCACTAAACCACCGAGGTGTTGCCTCCTCCTCGCCGCATAGTGCCGAGGCCACGGGAACGCTTTTAAGCACACATCCGCGACCCCGACGCGGCCGTCCACGCGTGGACTCCTCCACAGTGTGGGACGACACCCCAACACACGGATGCCGTCCCCCCACTATGCCCCCTTGTGCAATGGCCAGCAAACTCCCCCGAGTTCACCAGCCAGGGGGCCTTCGGAAGCCGGGACAGGCCACGCGCAGATGCGCAGCATGTCCCGGCCGCCGGCGGCGGAAGATGTGTAGGCCGCCGCCACCTCCTCTCCGGCCACTGAGCCCAAGAGCAGCGGTCCGCCCACTCCAGCTGCCCAGCAGCCAAGGCCACTGACCCAAGAGCGGAGCGTCCCACGCTCCGACTCCAGCTGCCCCGTGACCCTAGCCACCGAACCCAAGAGCGGCAGTCCGCCCGCTACTACTCCAGCTGCCCAGCGGCCCCACCACCAGCCGCCATGGGTTAAGAGCCGGGTCCGACCGCCCGACCCCCGGCTCCCCACGGCAGCCCCCCTGTTGCCGCATCACGCGGTGCGGCCCCGCCCAGTCGCGGAGGATAGGGTTTAGCGACCTCCCTTCCCCCGCGACTAGCCTCTCCTAAACCGGCCAGGCTTACGTCGCCTAGGCCCAGCCGGCCGGCCGCTTTGGTCCCCCGGGTTGGTGCGGTACCACCCAGACAGGGAAGCGGCCTCTCCACTGGGTCCCTCTTGGTTCACCGCAACCGAATCCTCGGACTCAAGGTTGCGGCTACTAAGCCCCCCCACCACAGCAAGGTGGAGACCCGTCGGGGGGGAACCTAACCTAACCTAACCTAACCTAACCTAACCTAACCTAACCTAACCTAACCTAACCTAACCTAACCTAACCTAACCTAACCTAACCTAACCTAACCTAACCTAACCTAACCTAACCTAACCTAACCTAACCTAACCTAACCTAACCTAACCTAACCTAACCTAACCTAACCTAACCTAACCTAACCTAACCTAACCTAACCTAACCTAACCTAACCTAACCTAACCTAACCTAACCTAACCTAACCTAACCTAACCTAACCTAACCTAACCTAACCTAACCTAACCTAACCTAACCTAACCTAACCTAACCTAACCTAACCTAACCTAACCTAACCTAACCTAACCTAACCTAACCTAACCTAACCTAACCTAACCTAACCTAACCTAACCTAACCTAACCTAACCTAACCTAACCTAACCTAACCTAACCTAACCTAACCTAACCTAACCTAACCTAACCTAACCTAACCTAACCTAACCTAACCTAACCTAACCTAACCTAACCTAACCTAACCTAACCTAACCTAACCTAACCTAACCTAACCTAACCTAACCTAACCTAACCTAACCTAACCTAACCTAACCTAACCTAACCTAACCTAACCTAACCTAACCTAACCTAACCTAACCTAACCTAACCTAACCTAACCTAACCTAACCTAACCTAACCTAACCTAACCTAACCTAACCTAACCTAACCTAACCTAACCTAACCTAACCTAACCTAACCTAACCTAACCTAACCTAACCTAACCTAACCTAACCTAACCTAACCTAACCTAACCTAACCTAACCTAACCTAACCTAACCTAACCTAACCTAACCTAACCTAACCTAACCTAACCTAACCTAACCTAACCTAACCTAACCTAACCTAACCTAACCTAACCTAACCTAACCTAACCTAACCTAACCTAACCTAACCTAACCTAACCTAACCTAACCTAACCTAACCTAACCTAACCTAACCTAACCTAACCTAACCTAACCTAACCTAACCTAACCTAACCTAACCTAACCTAACCTAACCTAACCTAACCTAACCTAACCTAACCTAACCTAACCTAACCTAACCTAACCTAACCTAACCTAACCTAACCTAACCTAACCTAACCTAACCTAACCTAACCTAACCTAACCTAACCTAACCTAACCTAACCTAACCTAACCTAACCTAACCTAACCTAACCTAACCTAACCTAACCTAACCTAACCTAACCTAACCTAACCTAACCTAACCTAACCTAACCTAACCTAACCTAACCTAACCTAACCTAACCTAACCTAACCTAACCTAACCTAACCTAACCTAACCTAACCTAACCTAACCTAACCTAACCTAACCTAACCTAACCTAACCTAACCTAACCTAACCTAACCTAACCTAACCTAACCTAACCTAACCTAACCTAACCTAACCTAACCTAACCTAACCTAACCTAACCTAACCTAACCTAACCTAACCTAACCTAACCTAACCTAACCTAACCTAACCTAACCTAACCTAACCTAACCTAACCTAACCTAACCTAACCTAACCTAACCTAACCTAACCTAACCTAACCTAACCTAACCTAACCTAACCTAACCTAACCTAACCTAACCTAACCTAACCTAACCTAACCTAACCTAACCTAACCTAACCTAACCTAACCTAACCTAACCTAACCTAACCTAACCTAACCTAACCTAACCTAACCTAACCTAACCTAACCTAACCTAACCTAACCTAACCTAACCTAACCTAACCTAACCTAACCTAACCTAACCTAACCTAACCTAACCTAACCTAACCTAACCTAACCTAACCTAACCTAACCTAACCTAACCTAACCTAACCTAACCTAACCTAACCTAACCTAACCTAACCTAACCTAACCTAACCTAACCTAACCTAACCTAACCTAACCTAACCTAACCTAACCTAACCTAACCTAACCTAACCTAACCTAACCTAACCTAACCTAACCTAACCTAACCTAACCTAACCTAACCTAACCTAACCTAACCTAACCTAACCTAACCTAACCTAACCTAACCTAACCTAACCTAACCTAACCTAACCTAACCTAACCTAACCTAACCTAACCTAACCTAACCTAACCTAACCTAACCTAACCTAACCTAACCTAACCTAACCTAACCTAACCTAACCTAACCTAACCTAACCTAACCTAACCTAACCTAACCTAACCTAACCTAACCTAACCTAACCTAACCTAACCTAACCTAACCTAACCTAACCTAACCTAACCTAACCTAACCTAACCTAACCTAACCTAACCTAACCTAACCTAACCTAACCTAACCTAACCTAACCTAACCTAACCTAACCTAACCTAACCTAACCTAACCTAACCTAACCTAACCTAACCTAACCTAACCTAACCTAACCTAACCTAACCTAACCTAACCTAACCTAACCTAACCTAACCTAACCTAACCTAACCTAACCTAACCTAACCTAACCTAACCTAACCTAACCTAACCTAACCTAACCTAACCTAACCTAACCTAACCTAACCTAACCTAACCTAACCTAACCTAACCTAACCTAACCTAACCTAACCTAACCTAACCTAACCTAACCTAACCTAACCTAACCTAACCTAACCTAACCTAACCTAACCTAACCTAACCTAACCTAACCTAACCTAACCTAACCTAACCTAACCTAACCTAACCTAACCTAACCTAACCTAACCTAACCTAACCTAACCTAACCTAACCTAACCTAACCTAACCTAACCTAACCTAACCTAACCTAACCTAACCTAACCTAACCTAACCTAACCTAACCTAACCTAACCTAACCTAACCTAACCTAACCTAACCTAACCTAACCTAACCTAACCTAACCTAACCTAACCTAACCTAACCTAACCTAACCTAACCTAACCTAACCTAACCTAACCTAACCTAACCTAACCTAACCTAACCTAACCTAACCTAACCTAACCTAACCTAACCTAACCTAACCTAACCTAACCTAACCTAACCTAACCTAACCTAACCTAACCTAACCTAACCTAACCTAACCTAACCTAACCTAACCTAACCTAACCTAACCTAACCTAACCTAACCTAACCTAACCTAACCTAACCTAACCTAACCTAACCTAACCTAACCTAACCTAACCTAACCTAACCTAACCTAACCTAACCTAACCTAACCTAACCTAACCTAACCTAACCTAACCTAACCTAACCTAACCTAACCTAACCTAACCTAACCTAACCTAACCTAACCTAACCTAACCTAACCTAACCTAACCTAACCTAACCTAACCTAACCTAACCTAACCTAACCTAACCTAACCTAACCTAACCTAACCTAACCTAACCTAACCTAACCTAACCTAACCTAACCTAACCTAACCTAACCTAACCTAACCTAACCTAACCTAACCTAACCTAACCTAACCTAACCTAACCTAACCTAACCTAACCTAACCTAACCTAACCTAACCTAACCTAACCTAACCTAACCTAACCTAACCTAACCTAACCTAACCTAACCTAACCTAACCTAACCTAACCTAACCTAACCTAACCTAACCTAACCTAACCTAACCTAACCTAACCTAACCTAACCTAACCTAACCTAACCTAACCTAACCTAACCTAACCTAACCTAACCTAACCTAACCTAACCTAACCTAACCTAACCTAACCTAACCTAACCTAACCTAACCTAACCTAACCTAACCTAACCTAACCTAACCTAACCTAACCTAACCTAACCTAACCTAACCTAACCTAACCTAACCTAACCTAACCTAACCTAACCTAACCTAACCTAACCTAACCTAACCTAACCTAAC
Source organism: Anticarsia gemmatalis (assembly GCF_050436995.1). Lineage (NCBI taxonomy): Eukaryota > Metazoa > Arthropoda > Insecta > Lepidoptera > Erebidae > Anticarsia > Anticarsia gemmatalis. The sequence goes on from NC_134761.1 coordinate 7,687, forward strand.
CTAACCTAACCTAACCTAACCTAACCTAACCTAACCTAACCTAACCTAACCTAACCTAACCTAACCTAACCTAACCTAACCTAACCTAACCTAACCTAACCTAACCTAACCTAACCTAACCTAACCTAACCTAACCTAACCTAACCTAACCTAACCTAACCTAACCTAACCTAACCTAACCTAACCTAACCTAACCTAACCTAACCTAACCTAACCTAACCTAACCTAACCTAACCTAACCTAACCTTTTTTTTTTTTTTTTTTTTTTTTTTTTTTTTTTTTTTTTTTTTTTTTTTTTTAACTCGGTTAATGCATGAAATTGCATCCCCAGCGCCCGGGGGAGCGCTGGGGTATGTGGGGCTCTCCGAACCAGAAGGGCTAGGCCTACCCACTAAACCACCGAGGTGTTGCTTCCTCCTCCGCATAATGTCGAGGCTGCGGGATCGCTTAAAGCACGCAACCGCAGCCCCGACGCGGCTGTCCAATCATGGACCCGTCCACAGTGTGGGACGACACCGCAACACACTGGTGCCGTCCCTCCACATGCCCCCTCGTGCAATGGCCAGAAAACTCCCCCGAGTTCGCCGGCCGAAGAGGGCCTTCGGAGGCCGGGACAGACTGCGCGCAGATGCGCAGTATGTCCCGGCCTCCGGTATAATCCGCACCGGCCACCGAGCCCGGAGGTGGCAGACTGCCCTCTCCCGGACCAGGCGGCCCAACAACTTCTCATACCTACTTCTACTACGGCGGGGGGAGGAGGTGCGCGTACCTCCTTCTTCTTACACCCCGCCTCCGCTGGCGGCGCGGGTCGGAGGAAGACGCCTCACGAACCCGCTCCGCGGCCTCCTTCTGCGACATGACTGCCTCGCAGAAGGTGGCCACCGCCCTCCAGGACCCCTCGCTATTCAGCATCGCGTTGATGACACTAGTTAGCGAGAGGTCCCCCTCCACGAACGCCGACAGAGCGTGCCTCTGCGGCCCCCAGGCTGCGCACTCAACCAATGTGTGGTGCGCTGTATCTTGCTGCGCACCACATTCGTGACAGGCCGGTGATGGTTCCCGGCCCGCAATCTGGTGCAGGTACTTGCCGAAACAACCGTGTCCGGTAAGTACCTGCACCAGCCGGAAGGACAGAGCCCCCCACTTCCTGTTTAACCAACGGGACAGGTGTGGCTGAATCGCCTCCACCGTGTCCCGGCCAGCGACTGGGGACCGCAGTTGTTCGTCCCATCTTCTGACTAGGTCTGATTGCGCCTCTGACCTTATTCTCCTCACTTCCTCAAAATCCGGTCGCTCGCCCCGACCTCGCGCCTCCACTTTGCAGGCATACACCCGCGCCAAGACCCCCGCCTGAAGCTCCCAGGGAGGGTCGCCCGCCAAAAGGGTAGCCGCCGTCCATGAAATAGTACGGTACCCCCTGACCGCTCTCACCGCTATCACCCTCTGGGGTCTCCTTAACAATACTAAGTTTTTAGCGGTGAGTGCATCCGCCCACACGGGGGCACCGTACAGCGCCATGCTTCGAACGATGCCGGTATAAAGGCGCCGGCAGGCCGAGCCTGGGCCCCCCAGGTTTGGTAGCAGCCGGCCGAGAGCGGCCGCTGCGGCGATCAGCTTCGGGGCCATTTGTGTGAAGTGGGCCCCGAAGTTCCACCTTCCGTCCAAGGTGAGGCCCAGATATTTCAGTTGGGCCCTCACCGGCACCTCCACTCCCTGGACGACAATACGCGCGTCCGGGGGGGGTCCCCGCCGCGGTCCGTGGAAAAGGAGGGCCTCCGTTTTAGTCAAGGAGACCCTCAAACCCAAAAGTGCGAGCCGGTCCACCACCAAAGACACGGCGATTGTGGCCAGCCGCGCCGCCTCCTCATAAGACCCGCCCCGGGCAGCGACGAAGGTGTCGTCCGCGTATCCGATGACTTCAGCGCCGGGGGGAACTGGCCCGCGGAGGAGCCAGTCGTATCCGATGTTCCACAGGGTCGGACCAAGAACCGACCCCTGTGGAACACCGCACGTCATTCGCCGCGCATACCGTCGGCCATCTCGGCCCTCCCAAACAATTTGTCTGTCCTGGAGGTACGCCCCCAACAGCTTCCGGAGATAGGAGGGCACCCCATGGTACCGGAGTGCCTCCATGATAGTCTCGAACGGAATACTGTTGAAGGCATTCGCCACATCCAGCGATACCCCCAGGACAACGTCTCCAGCCGCAACCGCTCCTCTGCTGAACTCTTTAAGGGCTGTTAGGGCGTCTAAAGTAGACCGCCCTGCCCTGAATCCATATTGGGCCTCTGAAAGCTGGGGCCCAACTACCTCCAAGTGCTGGACGAGACGAGATGCAATTATTTTCTCCAGCATCTTGCCCGTCTCGTCCAGCAAAACAATCGGCCTGTATGCCGAGGGGGAATCAGGGGACCGATCTCCCCCTTTCGGGAGCAAGCACAACCGCCCGACCTTCCACTGCTTCGGGAACTCTCCTCTGCTAATGCATGCGTTGAAGAGTCCCCGAAGCTGCTCTCCCAGGTTTTTGAGGGTGAGAGCCAACACTCGTCCCGGAACGCCATCAGGTCCCGGAGCCGTTTTTCTGCCTCGGAGTCGGTCCAGGGCCAGCTCCATCTCTCCCTCTGAAATTGAGGGGGGAGCCTCTTCCTCTGCGGGCTCCGGAGTAGGAGGAGCCATCACCGGGGGCGTGTGTCCCGGCGAATTGGGGAACAGTTCGCCCACCACCCTGCCGAGAAGATCCGGCTGAAGGGTCTCCGTTAACGGGGCGCCGAGATTCCGTAGTTTCTTCCGGGCTGTACGGTAGGGACGCCCCCACGGGTCTCTGTCTAGGTCCGCCAGGATCTCCTCAAAGGCGGCCGATTTGGCTTGGCTTATGGCCAGTTGCAGGGCTCGCTTGGCAGCTCCGTACTGTTCCCACAATTGCGCAAGTTCAGTATCGGCTCCCTCCCGGCCCGGAGCTCGCCGGTTCCGTGCTCGACATCGGGCGTGCGCTCTACGGGCTCCGTTGGCTGATCTTCGTAGCTCGGCGATCTCTGGAGTCCACCAGTAGACCGACTTGCGCGCTGGTCGTCGTCGCGCCCTCGGCATGGCCGCATCACACACCTCAGTGAGGATGGTGTGCATCCGGCCGGCCAACACCTCCGTGTCGGCTCCCTCCTCCGGCCTGGGGGCGAACCATCGGTGAACGATGGCCGCCTCCTCCGCCAGCTCCTTGTCGAGCCGGCTCAAGTTCCACCTGGGGAAGGTGCTGACGGGCCGCTGCCCGCTCACCGCACCTCCCGAGGGAGGGGAAACCTAACCTAACCTAACCTAACCTAACCTAACCTAACCTAACCTAACCTAACCTAACCTAACCTAACCTAACCTAACCTAACCTAACCTAACCTAACCTAACCTAACCTAACCTAACCTAACCTAACCTAACCTAACCTAACCTAACCTAACCTAACCTAACCTAACCTAACCTAACCTAACCTAACCTAACCTAACCTAACCTAACCTAACCTAACCTAACCTAACCTAACCTAACCTAACCTAACCTAACCTAACCTAACCTAACCTAACCTAACCTAACCTAACCTAACCTAACCTAACCTAACCTAACCTAACCTAACCTAACCTAACCTAACCTAACCTAACCTAACCTAACCTAACCTAACCTAACCTAACCTAACCTAACCTAACCTAACCTAACCTAACCTAACCTAACCTAACCTAACCTAACCTAACCTAACCTAACCTAACCTAACCTAACCTAACCTAACCTAACCTAACCTAACCTAACCTAACCTAACCTAACCTAACCTAACCTAACCTAACCTAACCTAACCTAACCTAACCTAACCTAACCTAACCTTTTTTTTTTTTTTTTTTAACTCGGTTAATGCATGAAATTGCATCCCCAGCACCCGGGGGAGCGCTGGGGTATGTGGGGCTCTCCGAACCAGAAGGGCTAGGCCTACCCACTAAACCACCGAGGTGTTGCTTCCTCCTCCGCATAATGTCGAGGCTGCGGGATCGCTTAAAGCACGCAACCGCAGCCCCGACGCAACCTAACCTAACCTAACCTAACCTAACCTAACCTAACCTAACCTAACCTAACCTAACCTAACCTTTTTTTTTTTTTTTTTTTTTTTTTTAACTCGGTTAATGCATGAAATTGCATCCCCAGCGCCCGGGGGAGCGCTGGGGTATGTGGGGCTCTCCGAACCAGAAGGGCTAGGCCTACCCACTAAACCACCGAGGTGTTGCTTCCTCCTCCGCATAATGTCGAGGCTGCGGGATCGCTTAAAGCACGCAACCGCAGCCCCGACGCGGCTGTCCATCAATGGACCCGTCCACAGTGTGGGACGACACCGCAACACACTGGTGCCGTCCCTCCACATACCCCCTCGTGCAATGACCAGAAAACTCCCCCGAGTTCGCCGGCCGAAGGGGGCCTTCGGAGGCCGGGACAGACTGCGCGCAGATGCGCAGTATGTCCCGGCCTCCGGTATAATCCGCGCCGGCCACCGAGCCCGGAGGTGGCAGACAGCCCTCTCCCGGACCAGGCGGCCCAACAACTTCTCCTACTACTACTGACTACGGCGGGGGGAGGAGGTGTGCATACCTCCTTCTTCGTACACCCCGCCTCCGCTGGCGGCGCGGGTCGGAGGAAGACGCCTCACGATCCCGCTCCGCGGCCTCCTTCTGCGAAATGACTGACTCGCAGAAGGTGGCCACCGCCCTCCAGGACCCCTCGCTATTCAGCATCGAGCTGATCACGTTAGTTAGCGAGAGGTCCCCCTCCACGAACGCCGACATAGCGTGCCTCTGCGGCCCCCAGGCCGCGCACTCGACCAATGTGTGGTGCGCTGTATCTTGCTGCGCACCACATTCATGGCAAACCGGTGATGGTTCCCGGCCCGCAATCTGGTGCAGGTACTTACCGAAACAACCGTGTCCGGTAAGTACCTGCACCAGCCGGAAGGACAGAACCCCCCACTTTCTACTCAACCAACGGGACAGGTGTGGCTGAATCGCCTCCACCGTGTCGCGGCCAGCGACTGGGGACCGCAGTTGTTCGTCCCATCTTCTGACCAGGTCCGTTTGCGCCTCTGACCTGGTCCTCCGCACTTCGTCAAAGTCAGGGCGTTCGCCCCGCGTTCTTGCCTCCACTTTGCAGGCATACACCCGCGCTAAGACCCCTGCCTGTAATTCCCAGGGGGGGTCGCCCGCCAGTAGGGTGGCCGCCGTCCATGATATGGTACGGTACCCCCTTATCGCTCTCACCGCTATCACCCTCTGGGGTCTCCTCAACAATACTAAGTTTTTAGCGGTGAGAGCGTCCGCCCACACGGGGGCACCGTACAGCGCCATGCTTCGGACGATGCCGGTATAAAGGCGCCGGCAGGCCGAGCCTGGGCCCCCCAAATTAGGGAGCAGCCGACCTAGAGCGGCCGCTGCGGCGATTAGCTTCGGGGCTAATTGCGTAAAGTGGGCCCCGAAGTTCCACCGTCCATCTAATGTGAGACCCAGGTACTTGAGTTGGGCCCTCACCGGCACATCTACTCCCTGAACAACGATGCGCGCGTCTGGGGGAGGTCCCCTCCGCGGTCCGTGGAATAGGAGGGCCTCCGTCTTCGTTAAGGAGACCCTCAAGCCCAAGAGCGCGAGCCGGTCCACCACCAAAGACACGGCGATTGTGGCCAGCCGCGCCGCCTCCTCATAAGACCCGCCCCGGGCAGCGACGAAGGTGTCGTCCGCGTAACCGATGACTTCCGCGCCGGGGGGAACCGGCCCGCGAAGGAGCCAGTCGTATCCGATGTTCCACAGGGTCGGACCCAGAACCGACCCCTGTGGAACACCGCACGTCATTCGCCGCGCATACCGTCGGCCATCTCGGCCCTCCCAAACAATTTGTCTGTCCTGGAGGTACGCCCCCAACAGCTTCCGGAGATAGGAGGGCACCCCATGGTACCGGAGTGCCTCCATGATAGTCTCGAACGGAATACTGTTGAAGGCATTCGCCACATCCAGCGATACCCCCAGGACAACGTCTCCAGCCGCAACCGCTCCTCTGCTAAACTCTTTAAGGGCTGTTAGGGCGTCTAAAGTAGACCGCCCTGCCCTGAATCCATATTGGGCCTCTGAAAGCTGGGGCCCGACCACCTCAAAGTGCTGGATGAGGCGAGATGCGATTATTTTCTCGAGCAACTTGCCCGTCTCGTCCAGCAAAACAATTGGCCTGTACGCCGAGGGGGAGTCAGGGGACCGATCTCCCCCTTTCGGGAGCAAGCACAACCGCCCGACCTTCCACTGCTTCGGGAACTCTCCTCTGCTAATGCATGCATTGAAGAGTCCCCGAAGCTGTTCTTCCAGATATTTTGACGCTACCGCCAGCAGTCGTCCCGGAACGCCGTCAGGCCCCGGAGCCGTTTTCCTGCCACGAAGTCGGTCCAGGGCCAGCTCCATCTCTCCCTCTGAAATTGAGGGGGGAGCCTCTTCCTCTGCGGGCTCCGGAGTAGGAGGAGCCATCACTGGGGGCGTGTGTCCCGGCGAATTGGGGAACAGTTCGCCCACCACCCTGCCGAGAAGATCCGGCTGTAGGGTTTCCGTTAACGGGGCGCCAAGATTGCGTAATTTCTTTCGAGCCGCTCGGTAGGGACGCCCCCACGGGTCCCTGTCTAGGTCCGCCAGGATCTCCTCAAAGGCGGCCGATTTGGCTTGGCTTATGGCCAGTTGTAGGGCTCGCTTGGCGGCGCCATACTGCTCCCGCAGTTCCGCCAGTTCAACATCGGCTCCCTCCCGGTCCGGAGCCCGCCGGTTCCGTGCTTGACAACGGGCGTGTGCTCTACGGGCTCTGTTGGCCGATATGCGAAGTTCGGCTATCTCCGGGGTCCACCAGTAGACGGACTTGCGTGCTGGTCGACGCCGCGCCCTCGGCATGGACGAATCACACACTTCTGCGAGGATGGTGTGCATCCGGCCGGCCAACACCTCCGTGTCGGCTCCCTCCTCCGGCCTGGGGGCGAACCATCGGTGAACGATGGCCGCCTCCTCCGCCAGCTCCTTGTCGAGCCGGCCTAAGTTCCACCTGGGGAAGGTGCTGACGGGCCGCCGCCCACTCGCCGCACCTCCCGAGGGAGGGGAGACCTCAAATCTTATGTAGAGGTGGTCAGATAGGGTCTCGACTTCCTCCTCCACCCTCCATCCGACCACCCTGCGCGCGACTGCAGGAGTGGAAAAGGAGAGGTCCACGATAGACCCCCCGTTGTGACGCACGCAGGTGTGGACTGTCCCCAAGTTGAGCAGGGACAGCCCGGAGAGTAGTCCCCATACTTGGACCGCCTCCCCCCTCCCGTCCGTGACGGGGCAGCCCCACGCCCGGGACTTAGCGTTGAAGTCGCCGAGCACCAAGATGGACCCCGGCGACCTGCGAAACACAGCCGCCCTGACAGAGTCCAGGAATGCCTCGAACTCTGCCAGGGAGCGGTTGGGGGAGAAGTACACCCCAACAATGGTGTACTCCCCCCATCCGACCACGACGTAACCTGCCCCCCTTTCGATGACGACAAGAGGGGGGCCAACACCCATCCGGACCACCACCGCCACCGAACCGTCGAGGTCCCCGGCCCAGTTAGAATGGGGGGGGATGAAATACGGCTCGCAAGCCACCGCAACGTGCACCTGCCACTGCGCGAGGGATTGAAGGAGGAGATCCTGTGCCCTCGCACAGTGGTTGAGATTCGCCTGTAGGAAGCTAGCATGTCGACTACAATCCATTATTATTCTGACATGCTAGCCTCCCTGTCTGCCCTCCCTGGCCGAGTCGAGGCGGTGGGAGCTCTCCACGCCCCCACGCCCGACCTTCCTTTTACCGTGGGGGGAGCACAAAGCCTCCCCCCCATTAGATGTCCGGCCGGCTTTCCGGCCGCAGCGCAGACGCTGCACCGCATGGTTGCGGATTTGCAGGCTGCAGTTTTATGTCCCTCCTCGCCACACCGGAAGCATATTTTGCTGCGGTCGACGGGAGAGGGACATGTCGGCCTTGTATGGCCAACGCCCAAACACCTGTAGCAGCGGAGAGGCCGCTGCTCTAGTAGTCGGACCGTTGCAGAGGTCCATCCGACCATTAATTTGGCCGCCTTCGATATGGTCTTGGAGGCCGCCACCGGGCACTCGACTATACACGAGCCCATTCCATCGGGGCCCGCGGTGATAGGGTGGACCTTGACTTGGTCCACTAGACACCCCCCGGCACGAGACACAGCAACGGCCACTTTTTCAACAGTGGCCGTATCCCCAAGCCCCAGCACCCGCAGATCGGCGCATTTGACGGGGACCGCTACCTCGGCAACCCCGTCGAGGGCAACCTTCAATTTGTCGGCCAGGGCAATGGCCTTGTCCTGGCTTTGGGAGCCTGGGATCTCGATAATCCGGGCCCCTGTGGCGGATCGGCGAAAGTGGACGGACTCTATGCCCAGGTCCGCCGGATTCACCGCCTCCTCTGCCCGCTCCATGAGCTGGGCGTACGTCACTCCCTTAGCGGCAGCCTCCGTGTTCAGGGTGACCAGTACCGCGGCCGTCTTCGGGGCAGTCAGCTTAGGCTTGGCCCGCTGGGTCTTCTTAGCCGCCTGGGAGGCCGGTTTTTGTGCCGCCGTGGAGGGGGGGGACTTTTTCCCCTTCCCCTTTCCCTTCTTTACCACCTCCGTCCAGGTGGTCGCTTGGTTCGATGGACCCGCTACAGGAGTGGTGTCCATCGCCTCCGGAGTCGGAGGGACCGCCGGCAGTTCGGGGACCGGGGGATGACTCACTCCCTTTTTATTCCCTTTTTTCCTCCCCTTCTTACCCGACTTGTTCGCGGCGCTAGAGGACTCCGCTGCAACAGGGGCCGGGGCAGAAACCGGCACCGGCATCGGGGTATCAACTGACCCCACCGGGGTCCTGTCCGCCCTTAGAGGCGGACGAATCCTCGTCTCCGGAAGGAGGCGCTCCTCGATGCCCTCAAACCGGGCATTGATCATGGTCCCGACCGAGGCGATGATTGAGCGCCTAAATTCTTCCAACAGCTCCCCCATGCCGGGCATAGTATTCGGGGCTGCTGGGGCAGGCGGTGGGCAAGTTGCCCTCGTGGCGGTAGTAGCGCTCGCCTGCTCCAACTCCAGCAGCAGCGATTTGCGCTCAGCCTTCAACGCCTCATTCTCCCGGCGGAGGCGAGAAAACTCCACCTGGGTGCGGCGCACCTCGTCCGACACCGTTCTGTCCGCCAGGGCCTCTACAATATCGAGAAGACCCGTCGCCGCCATATTGAGGGTCCTCATATAACCCCCCTTTAGGTTTTTTGATGTGCGCACAACCTCAAAAATGGCTGCTGCACTCACGCCGGCCTGCGCCCTTAGCTGCTCGGCATCGAGCAGATGCGGCGCGTCCAGTGTTGGGCGCTCAAGCCCCTCGTCCGGGTCAAAGATGGGCGCCGGGGGTCCCATTGTTTTACGGGACGAACTCGACCGACTCCTGGTAGAAGGTGCACCCGGAGTGGTCCTACCGCGCCTAGCTACCGGCTCACGTGGAGCAGTGCGGTCTTCGGTTTCAGTTTCCGAGCCCGAGACTTCAGACCCGAGAACCGAAGGCGTTCGGTGTCTTTTTCGGCGGGCACCGTCGCCCGAAGCCAAAAATTCATCCACTCCGACTGGGAGTCGCTCCAGCACCACAACTGGAGTAAGGGGCCTGGAACCCCCTCCTCCGACAATCGACGAGGGTCGCGCAACACTGGGCGTGCGACGACCCTCCACCACTGCGCAGTCAACGCTGCCGGGCTTTTTGCCCCCGATCTCCTCCTCACTGTTGGGCTTCTCGCCCCTCCCACTGTTAACGTCGTTTATGTTTTGATTAAAAGGTTCCATAAAGAGTCCCACGAGTATGGGGGAAATAAACCGTCCACCCAGGCAGAGCCCCCTGTACCTGGGTAACCCTATTACACGGTGAGGTCGGGCAGGTTTCACCGGATCTTACAAACTAACTTTTTTTAGTGAGGTTAAGTCCTCTTGGCCCGGCCAATTAAGGCAAGGCCCTCGGTCCCAGCAGTGGCCGCGAGACGTGACCACGACACCTCCGCTGGGATAACGAGTTTGAGGGCGGTGACCGAAGTCTGCCCTCCCGGAGACGATACCGAAACCGGGAGAGCCCGCCCTCCCACCGACGGATCACCCGTCCCTCCTCCGTCACCTGTGCCCTCTGCAAGCAGAGGGACACGCACAGTGATTTTTTATAGAGGTTTTCTTCCTCGCGACCGCTGTCTCCCCGACCTCCGACAAGCAGCCCCCGATCCTGACCCAAAAGTTGAGCCAGGCTTGCGGTTTGGGTCCGCCGAGAACGGTACTCAGCGGACACCCCCACCCCGGGCAGGACATGAAAGTCCGCCCCCCCATGGTTTTTTATAGAGGTTTTCCTTCCTCTCTCGTGCAGTGGCGCTCGCGCACCACCACACGGTGTGAAGGGACCTGGTTCTGAGCCTGAAGGCCTCAGAACGAAACGGTCCCTTCGGGTCTGTCTTGGCTTCGCTAATGCTACTGAGCCCCCTCACCACGACAAGGTGCAGACCCACGAGGGGGAAAAAAAAAATGTGGAACGCTTCACGATTTTGCGTGTCATCCTTGCGCAGGGGCCATGCTAATCTTCTCTGTATCGTTCCAATTTTAGTATATGTACTGCCGAAGCAAGTACAAAAAAAAAAGACAACTCCCGCACTAAGAATTGCTCTTGTGTCGCGGGGACTTTTACAAACATACAAACAACGGACACAAAGCACAACCAGACCCGAAACAATTTTTTGTGGATCGCACAAATAATTGCTCCGTGTGGGAATCGAACCCACGACCTCCCGACGCAGTGGTATCGGCGTGGCGACCTAAACCACTGCGCCACGAAGGCAGTCAAAAGACAAGAATGACCCCGACGTGATTTGAACACGCAACCTTCTGATCTGGAGTCAGACGCGCTACCGTTGCGCCACGGAGTCGTTAACCTAACCTAACCTAACCTAACCTAACCTAACCTAACCTAACCTAACCTAACCTAACCTAACCTAACCTAACCTAACCTAACCTAACCTAACCTAACCTAACCTAACCTAACCTAACCTAACCTAACCTAACCTAACCTAACCTAACCTAACCTAACCTAACCTAACCTAACCTAACCTAACCTAACCTAACCTAACCTAACCTAACCTAACCTAACCTAACCTAACCTAACCTAACCTAACCTAACCTAACCTAACCTAACCTAACCTAACCTTTTTTTTTTTTTTTTTTTTTTTTTTTTTAACTCGGTTAATGCATGAAATTGCATCCCCAGCGCCCAGGGGAGCGCTGGGGTATGTGGGGCTCTCCGAACCAGAAGGGCTAGGCCTACCCACTAAACCACCGAGGTGTTGCTTCCTCCTCCGCATAATGTCGAGGCTGCGGGATCGCTTAAAGCACGCAACCGCAGCCCCGACGCGGCTGTCCATCAACGGACCCGTCCACAGTGTGGGACGACACCGCAACACACTGGTGCCGTCCCTCCACATGCCCCCTCGTGCAATGGCCGGAAAACTCCCCCGAGTTCGCCGGCCGAAGAGGGCCTTCGGAGGCCGGGACAGACTGCGCGCAGATGCGCAGTATGTCCCGGCCTCCGGTATAATCCGCACCGGCCACCGAGCCCGGAGGTGGCAGACTGCCCTCTCCCGGACCAGGTGGCCCCACAACTACTCCTACTCCTACTACGGCGGGGGGAGGAGGTGCGCGTACCTCCTTCTTCTTACACCCCGCCTCCGCTGGCGGCGCGGGTCGGAGGAAGACGCCTCACGATCCCGCTCCGCGGCCTCCTTCTGCGACATAACTAACTCGCAGAAGGTGGCCACCGCCCTCCAGGACCCCTCGCTATTCAGCATCGCGCTGATGACGCTAGTTAGCGAGAGGTCCCCCTCCACAAACGCCGACATTGCGTATCTCTGCGGCGCCCAGGCCGCGCACTCCACTAGTGTGTGGTGCGCCGTGTCTAATGGCGCGTCACATTCGTGGCAGGCCGGCGTCGGTTCCCGGCCCGCAATCTGGTGCAGGTACTTACCGAAACAACCGTGTCCGGTAAGTACCTGCACCAGCCGGAAGGACAGAACCCCCCACTTCCTACTCAGCCAACGGGACAGGTGTGGCTGTATCGCCTCCACCGTGTCCCGGCCAGCGACTGGAAACAGCAGCTGTTCGCTCCACCTCGCAATCAGGTCTATTTGCGCCTCCGACCTTATCCTCCTCACGTCGTCAAAATCTAGTCGTTCGCCTCGATCTCTCGCCTCCACTTTGCAGGCATACACCCGCGCCAAGACCCCTGCCTGAAGTTCCCAGGGAGGGTCGCCCGCCAGAAGGGTGGCCGCCGCCCACGATATGGTACGGTACCCCCTGATCGCTCTCACCGCTATCACCCTCTGGGGTCTCCTCAACAATACTAAGTTTTTAGCGGTGAGAGCGTCCGCCCACACGGGGGCACCGTACAGCGCCATGCTCCGGACAATTCCGGTGTAAAGGCGCCGGCAGGCCGAGCCCGGGCCCCCCAGGTTTGGAAGCAGCCGGCCTAGAGCGGCCGCTGCAGCAATTAACTTCGGAGCGATCTGTGCGAAGTGGGCCCCGAAGTTCCACCGTCCATCCAATGTGAGGCCCAAATATTTGAGTTGGGCCCTCACCGGCACCTCCACTCCCTGGACAACGATGCGCGCGTCCGGGGGAGGTCTCCTCCGCGGTCCGTGAAATAGGAGGGCCTCCGTCTTAGTCAAGGAGACCCTCAGTCCCAAAAGTGCGAGCCGGTCCACCACCAAAGACACGGCGATTGTGGCCAGTCGCGCCGCCTCCTCATAATTCCTGCCCCGGGCTGCTACGAAGGTGTCATCCGCATACCCAATTATTTTCGCACCAGGGGGAACCGGCCCGCGAAGGAGCCAATCATATCCGATGTTCCACAGGGTCGGACCCAGGACCGACCCCTGTGGAACACCGCACGTCATCCTCCGCACATACCGCCTTCCGTCTCGGCCTTCCCATACAATTTGTCTGTCCTGGAGGTACGCCCCTAACAGCTTCCGGAGGTAGGGGGGCACTCCATGGTACCGGAGTGCCTCCATTATCGTCTCGAACGGAATGCTGTTGAAGGCATTCGCCACGTCTAGCGATACCCCCAGGACGACGTCTCCAGCCGCGACCGCTCCTTTGCTGGACTCCTTCAGGGCTGTTAAGGCGTCTAATGTTGACCGTCCTGCCCTAAAACCATACTGGGCCTCCGAAAGCTGGGGCCCAACCGTCTAACCTAACCTAACCTAACCTAACCTAACCTAACCTAACCTAACCTAACCTAACCTAACCTAACCTAACCTAACCTAACCTAACCTAACCTAACCTAACCTTTTTTTTTTTTTTTTTTTTTTTTTTTTTTGCGTCAGGAAAATGCATTACTGCATGTCCCGCCCCAGGGAGGAAAGCGGGGGTCTGTCGGGCTCTCCTGCCGGCAAGGCGTTCCGGCTAACTTGGGCATACCGACTAAAAACCTGACGGTGTTCCTTCAACGGTCACCATAACGTGGCCAGGACGCGGTACCTCCAATCGGATACTCCGCGTCCCAGCCGGTGACGGCCCGCTTTGGATGCGGGCCCTACTTCGAGTGGGGGCGGGCATGATGGTTGCCCCCCCCTAACTCTCCACTTCACGGGGGTGCGCCAGGAACACACAGCGCACTCCCCACCTCTCGGACCTGTTCCCTGTCCAGGCGACGGAGCGTTCCGCCTCCGCCGCCCACAGGTCCGCGTCACGGGGGCCGGAGATCATCCCGGCGCCTACGACGCCCAGTGCGTCTTGCGCGGGAAGGGAGGGGAGCGTTGATTTCCCGCTCCCGTTCCGCCGCCTCTTTGAGGGAAATGACCTCTTCACAGAATGAGGCGACGGCCGACCACGCTGCCTCGCTCCCGACCATGGACAGAACCACAGCCGAGAGCGAGAGGTCGCTCCCGACCACCCCGGTCAGATGACGGCGCTGCGACGACCACGCCTGGCAGTGTGCCAGCGTATGCAGCGCCGTATCGGGGCAGTCTCCACAGTGATGGCACCTGGGCGTCTGCTCGCGGCCTATGCGACACAGGTACTTGCCGAAACAACCGTGTCCGGTCAAGACCTGTGTCAGCCGATATGTGAGCGCGCCGTGCCCTCTCTCCAGCCACTCCGTGACCGCCGGCCGCACGGCCTCGATAGTTACGAGGCCGGCGCTGGGGTCTTCCAATCGTCGCTTCCACGCCGCCAGGACATCTTGGCGGAGCTCTGCTCTCCGCGCCTCGATTTCTTGAGGCGCTGGCAGTGAGCCTCCGCCTCGGGCCTCCTCGCGCCATGTATAGAGTGACGCGAGGGCCCCCGCGTCCAAGTCCCACGGCGGCGTTCCGGCCAGTAGGCACGCCGCTTCAAAGGAGATCGTGCGGTAGCCTCTCACGGCCCTGACGGCCATCACGCGCTGCGGACGTCGCAGCGCGGCGATGTTTTTGGCCGACAGGGCATTGGCCCAGATGGGAGAGCCATATAGGGCCATTGACCGCACGATCCCGGCGTACAGCCGTCGGCAGGTGTTGTTTGGCCCCCCGAGGTTTGGCAGCAGGCGAGATAGTGCGCCCGCCGCACCTACGAGTTTGGGGGCCAGCCGACTGAAATGGGCTGTGAAGTCCCATCGGCCGTCGAGAGTCAGTCCGAGATACTTCATCGACGGTGCGATGCCGATGGTGACTCCGCCTACTATAATGCTGGATCCGGGTGGAGGGCGGCGTCGGGGCCCATAGAAGAAGAGGGCCTCCGACTTTTCAAGTGCCACCTCCAGACCCAGCCGCCGGATGCGAGCGACGACTTGTGCGACCCCAGCTGTGGCCAGCACCTCCGCGTCGCGGTGCGTCTTCCCCCGGGCTGTAACTAGCGTGTCGTCGGCATAGCAGAATATGCCGACGCCCGGCGGGAGCGCACCGCGTAGTACATAATTGTACCCTATGTTCCACAGGAGAGGGCCTAAAACCGACCCCTGCGGAACCCCACATGAAACGACCTTTCTGTTCCAACTACTTTGACCCGGGTAGACAATAGTTCGTCCTTCTAGATAAGCCCCGACAATTCGGCGGAGGTAGAGTGGCACTCTGTGATATTCCAGTGCCACCCGTATGCTGCTCCAGGGGAGGGTGTTGAAGGCGTTGGCGATGTCGAGTGACACCGCCAAGACGACCTCTCCCTGGGCTACTGCGTCCTCCGCCAGGGCCCTGACGCGTGCAATTGCGTCGATCGTGGAGCGCCCTTTGCGGAACCCAAATTGTTGGTCCGCTAGGTCCGGCCCAACACAACTTAGGTGTGCGACGAGGCGGTCTGCAAGGATGCGCTCGAAGAGCTTGCCCACCTCGTCTAGCAACACTATGGGCCGGTACGCGGACGGCGAGTCCGCGGGGCGCCCCTCCTTCTTCAGCAGGACGAGCTTCCCGGTCTTCCACGGTGCCGGGAACTCGCCCCTCTCTATGCACGCGTTGTAGAGCCCTAGTAGTCGGGGCTCGAGGGCCTCTCGAGCCAGGACCCACGCTCGGCCTGGAATGCCGTCGGGCCCTGGGGCGGTGTTTTTTGCCGCGAGGCGTTGCACCGCCACCCTCAGGTCTACCCGGGTCACCGGGGGAATTTCCTCCTCCTCCTCTTCCGTCGTCGTCGTCGGCGTCTCGCCCGGCGGAGCCATGGGCGGCGGGATGTGTGCCGCCCTGAGAGGAAACAGAGCGGACACCACGTTCTCGACCACCTGGGGCTGGAGACTTTGCGTAAGTGGGGGGGCCCAGGGGCGAAGTTTGCCCCTGACCCAGCGATACGGGCGCCCCCATGGATCCGTATCCAGTGTCTCCAGAAGAGTTCCCCAGGCGGCGGTTTTGGCCCTGCAGATTTCTGTGGACAGGGCCTTCTTCGCCGCTCTGTACCCCTCGTACAGCTCCGCCTCTTGTGACTCCGCGTCTGGGGGTCGGCGACGCCTCCTGCGGAGGCGCTGGTAGCGGCGGCGTGCCGCAGTGCAATTGTTGCGCAACTGCGCGATTTCCGCCGACCACCAATATACCCTCCGCCGTCCGGGACAGAACCGGACGCGGGGCATCGCAATATCGCAGACGCGGGTCATGTCTGCCCGGAGCCTGTCCGCTTCCGCCTCCACGTCGGCGGGCCGATCTTCTGACGCCTGTGATATCCAGGCGTCGATGATGGAGGCTTCGACGAGCGCCTCCTTGTCGAGGCGTTTCAGGGACCAGCGCGGTCCGACTTCGACCGGGGCATCCTGGTTAGGCAAGGCCCTCGAGGTAACCGGGGAGATGCTGAACCTAATGTAGCGATGGTCAGATAAGGTCTCAACCCCCTCGAGGACTCTCCAGGACTGGACACGGGGCGCAAGTGCGGGGGTGGCAAAAGTAAGGTCCACTATGGACCCACCCCGCTGGCGCACGCACGTGTCCACGGCACCCCGGTTCAAGACAACAAGGCCCGTGGCCGCCAACCAATCTTCGACTTCCTCGCCCCGCGCGTCCGTAGAGGGGGAACCCCAAGCCGTGGATTTGGCATTGAAGTCCCCCAGGACCAAGGCGGGGCGAGACCTATCACGGCCGACCACGGTGCCGATCCGCGCAAGAAACGCCTCGAATTCGGCCAGGCTCCGGTTTGGCGAGAAGTAGACGCCGACGACGACTATGTCTCCCCATGTGACCGCCACATAACCGTGGCCCCTCGCTGTGGGTACGAGGGGCGGAACTCCGACGGCGGCCGGGGAGACTATGGCAACTAAGCCATCCAAGTCACCCGCCCAGTCATCCCTGGGCGGAACAAAGTAGGGCTCTGCCGCCACTGCTAACTTTATTGACCACTGTGCCAGGCTTTGGGAGAGCAGGTCCTGGGCTCTGGCACAGTGGTTCAAGTTCGTTTGGAGGAGATGGAGAGCCATTAATGTTGTGTCTCCATCTCCACCACGTCTGCCGGCACTTCGGCGGCGTTGGAGGCCGCGGGCCGGTCTGCTGACTGCGAAGCGGCCTTGGCCTTCTTCGCAGTCTTCTTCTTCTTCTTCTTATTTTGGTTCTTTGAGTTTTCCCCCAAATTACGCTTCTTCTTAATCTTTGGTGGGGCGCAGGCTTTGCTCCCCACCACGTGCGCCGCCGGCTTGCCTGCCGCGGCGCAAACGGCACAGTTCGGTGCTTCCGAGCACGACCGGGCAATGTGGCCCGGCTTGCCGCACCGGAAGCACGTGCCGCTCCTATCTACTTCGGACGTGCACCGCGCACAGACATGGCCGCCTTCCAGGCAGCGGTAGCAGCGACGCTCGCGTGGGGGGAGAAGCTCCACCCGCGCCGACACCCAACCGATCAATAGGCGGCGGCCATCTACTATCTTCTTGGCCGCCGCGACTGGGCAGCAGGCCCAAATAGATCCGCCGCCGTGAGGGCCGAGGCGGATCTGACCCAGCCGGACGGAGTCCGCTGGGCATTCGCCGGCCCTAGAGAGGGCGGCTCTTACTTCCTCCGGAGAGGCAGAGTCGTCCAGGCCCATAATCCGTAGCTCGGCGGATTTTGTGGGCCTGGACACGCGGACGATGTCCTCCCCGAGGACCTCGCGCAATTTTAGGGCGAAGGCGTCCGCCTTCTCGGCTCCGGACGTTCCTGGGAGCTCAAACATGCGAGCCCCCGTGGCAGCGACCTTAAAACGGACGTCATTGGGGCCTATGCCTAGGTCGGCCAGGTTAATTTTGGACTTTGCGTCCCCAATGACGTCTTTGTACGTCGCGCCGTTCTTCGCTGCCTCCGGCTGCAGTGTTATGACGACTGCAGCCGATTTTGGAGTCCGGAGCTTCGCCGCCTTCTTTTTGGACGCCTTCTTCTTGGCGTTCTTGGGCGCCTTTTCCTTGGGCGCCTTTGCCGCCTTTCCATTCTTCCCGACGAGCTGCCACTCGTTGGCAGTCGCCGGGATTGCGGGAGCCTCTTTAGCGGGCATGGCCGCCACCGCGCTGTATGACGGCTTGGCCTTTTTGCCCCGCTTTCCTGCTTTTGTCAATGGAGCCGGTGGATTTGGCGCGGTGGCGGGTTTTGTTGCCGGCGCTGATGGTGGCTCTGCTGCCTTGTCTTTCCTAGCGGCGGGAGTTGGAGCCGCCGTCTTCGTCGCTCTGGCGGCGGGCACAGGAGGTGCCCCTGCCGCTTTCTTGTCCGCCGCTAGGGGCGGACGGATGCGGGGCTCCGGCGGCAGCCGGGCCTCTATGGCCCCAAAGCGGGCGTCCACCATGAGGCGGAGGTCGGCGATGGCGCGTTCAACAGAAGGAGGCGCCTGCCCAATAGTTACTGGCTGGACTCCGTTGGTGGTGTTGCTGATGTTCTCCACCACGGATTTTAGCGCCGCCATCTCTTTGTTAAGGTGGTCAACCTCCGCCTTAAGCCGGCTGTTTTGCGCCTGAAGCGCCAGGTTTTCATTTGTCGCGGACCGCCGACTTAACTCGGACACCGCCAACCTAATGTTCCGGGCGGCGTCCTTTAGGGACTTGATGAAAGTCCCTTTGAGGTTCCCGGACTTGTCGGCGACCGCGACTACTGCCTCCAAATTGTCTTGGATACTGTCTGCCAATTGCTTGGCAGACTTCTCCTCCGGATCGGAATCAGGCGCCTTTTTCGCGGGCGCCTTCTTCTTTTTCCGCGCCCCATCCGACTCTTCGGACTCAGGGCGCGGTCTTCGTTTGCGCCAGAGGCGACCGATCTCCGTCGGTTGGTTGGCATCCGAAAGGATGCTCATGTCGGAGCCCGTGTCAGAGTCGACACTGGACTCCTGAGCAATGCGGGACCTCGTCCTGCCGCTGGGGCTCCCAAGATGAATGGGGAGCCGCTCCAGCACTACAATGGGGGACAGGGGCCTAGAACCCCCTCCTCCTCCGATCACCGACGAGGGGCGCACAAAACTGGGCGTGCGCCGCCCCTCCTCCATTGCGCAGTCTGAGCTGCCGGGCTCTTTGCCCCCAATCTCGACCTTTTTGGACGGAAGGAATCTTCCCTTACCGTCCCTATTCGGCAGGCACTCCCTGCTTGGTTTGCTGGTGCTAACAGTACTGTGAGCCACCGAAGTGGCTCCGACACCCGTTTCAGGTGGACCTGATGAAAAAAGGTCACCTTCTCCTTCTGCCTCTCCACACCCAGGACCTCCCGAGGCGCAGGACGGCCCATCGACAACCGAACTTTCCAGCCGGCTGTCGGAACGCATTTGTTGCCCCTCCCCAGAGTACGAGGGGGCTCTGCCCGCCGGAACGGCGGGGTCGGATTCTCCGGCAGCGGCGCTGCCGGTACCGACCTGGGGTACTACAATATGACAAGATGCGAACTCCATTATATTTCCTTTTTTTTAATTAGGGTTGGTCCCTACAAAACCTTAAAACTAAACTTAACCTAACACCCGCTAGCGACCGAACCCCTGCCGGCCACGCACCGCCTCGGCACGGGCAACCTTACGGTTAGGGTTATTTTTTATAGAGGTTTTCTTCCTCGCGACCGCTGTCTCCCCGACCTCCGACAGCGACCCCCGATCCTGACCCAAAAGTTGAGCCAGGCTTGCGGTTTGGGTCCGCCGAGAACGGTACTCAACGGACACCCCCACCCCGGGCAGGACATGAAAGTCCGCCCCCCCATGGTTTTTTATAGAGGTTTTCCTTCCTCTCTCGCGCAGTGGCGCTCGCGCACCACCACACGGTGTGAAGGGACCTGGTTCTGAGCCTGAAGGCCTCAGAACGAAACGGTCCCTTCGGGTCTGTCTTGGCTTCGCTAATGCTACTGAGCCCCCTCACCACGACAAGGTGCAGACCCACGAGGGGGAACCTAACCTATTATTTTTTTTTTTTTTTTTTTTTTTTTTAACTCGGTTAATGCATGAAATTGCATCCCCAGCGCCCGGGGGAGCGCTGGGGTATGTGGAGCTCTCCGAACCAGAAGGGCTAGGCCTACCCACTAAACCACCGAGGTGTTGCTTCCTCCTCCGCATAATGTCGAGGCTGCGGGATCGCTTAAAGCACGCAACCGCAGCCCCGACGCGGCTGTCCATCAATGGACCCGTCCACAGTGTGGGACGACACCGCAACACACTGGTGCCGTCCCTCCACATACCCCCTCGTGCAATGACCAGAAAACTCCCCCGAGTTCGCCGGCCGAAGGGGGCCTTCGGAGGCCGGGACAGACTGCGCGCAGATGCGCAGTATGTCCCGGCCTCCGGTATAATCCGCGCCGGCCACCGAGCCCGGAGGTGGCAGACAGCCCTCTCCCGGACCAGGCGGCCCAACAACTTCTCCTACTACTACTGACTACGGCGGGGGGAGGAGGTGTGCATACCTCCTTCTTCGTACACCCCGCCTCCGCTGGCGGCGCGGGTCGGAGGAAGACGCCTCACGATCCCGCTCCGCGGCCTCCTTCTGCGAAATGACTGACTCGCAGAAGGTGGCCACCGCCCTCCAGGACCCCTCGCTATTCAGCATCGAGCTGATCACGTTAGTTAGCGAGAGGTCCCCCTCCACGAACGCCGACATAGCGTGCCTCTGCGGCCCCCAGGCCGCGCACTCGACCAATGTGTGGTGCGCTGTATCTTGCTGCGCACCACATTCATGGCAAACCGGTGATGGTTCCCGGCCCGCAATCTGGTGCAGGTACTTACCGAAACAACCGTGTCCGGTAAGTACCTGCACCAGCCGGAAGGACAGAACCCCCCACTTTCTACTCAACCAACGGGACAGGTGTGGCTGAATCGCCTCCACCGTGTCGCGGCCAGCGACTGGGGACCGCAGTTGTTCGTCCCATCTTCTGACCAGGTCCGTTTGCGCCTCTGACCTGGTCCTCCGCACTTCGTCAAAGTCAGGGCGTTCGCCCCGCGTTCTTGCCTCCACTTTGCAGGCATACACCCGCGCTAAGACCCCTGCCTGTAATTCCCAGGGGGGGTCGCCCGCCAGTAGGGTGGCCGCCGTCCATGATATGGTACGGTACCCCCTTATCGCTCTCACCGCTATCACCCTCTGGGGTCTCCTCAACAATACTAAGTTTTTAGCGGTGAGAGCGTCCGCCCACACGGGGGCACCGTACAGCGCCATGCTTCGGACGATGCCGGTATAAAGGCGCCGGCAGGCCGAGCCTGGGCCCCCCAAATTAGGGAGCAGCCGACCTAGAGCGGCCGCTGCGGCGATTAGCTTCGGGGCTAATTGCGTAAAGTGGGCCCCGAAGTTCCACCGTCCATCTAATGTGAGACCCAGGTACTTGAGTTGGGCCCTCACCGGCACATCTACTCCCTGAACAACGATGCGCGCGTCTGGGGGAGGTCCCCTCCGCGGTCCGTGGAATAGGAGGGCCTCCGTCTTCGTTAAGGAGACCCTCAAGCCCAAGAGCGCGAGCCGGTCCACCACCAAAGACACGGCGATTGTGGCCAGCCGCGCCGCCTCCTCATAAGACCCGCCCCGGGCAGCGACGAAGGTGTCGTCCGCGTAACCGATGACTTCCGCGCCGGGGGGAACCGGCCCGCGAAGGAGCCAGTCGTATCCGATGTTCCACAGGGTCGGACCCAGAACCGACCCCTGTGGAACACCGCACGTCATTCGCCGCGCATACCGTCGGCCATCTCGGCCCTCCCAAACAATTTGTCTGTCCTGGAGGTACGCCCCCAACAGCTTCCGGAGATAGGAGGGCACCCCATGGTACCGGAGTGCCTCCATGATAGTCTCGAACGGAATACTGTTGAAGGCATTCGCCACATCCAGCGATACCCCCAGGACAACGTCTCCAGCCGCAACCGCTCCTCTGCTAAACTCTTTAAGGGCTGTTAGGGCGTCTAAAGTAGACCGCCCTGCCCTGAATCCATATTGGGCCTCTGAAAGCTGGGGCCCGACCACCTCAAAGTGCTGGATGAGGCGAGATGCGATTATTTTCTCGAGCAACTTGCCCGTCTCGTCCAGCAAAACAATTGGCCTGTACGCCGAGGGGGAGTCAGGGGACCGATCTCCCCCTTTCGGGAGCAAGCACAACCGCCCGACCTTCCACTGCTTCGGGAACTCTCCTCTGCTAATGCATGCATTGAAGAGTCCCCGAAGCTGTTCTTCCAGATATTTTGACGCTACCGCCAGCAGTCGTCCCGGAACGCCGTCAGGCCCCGGAGCCGTTTTCCTGCCACGAAGTCGGTCCAGGGCCAGCTCCATCTCTCCCTCTGAAATTGAGGGGGGAGCCTCTTCCTCTGCGGGCTCCGGAGTAGGAGGAGCCATCACTGGGGGCGTGTGTCCCGGCGAATTGGGGAACAGTTCGCCCACCACCCTGCCGAGAAGATCCGGCTGTAGGGTTTCCGTTAACGGGGCGCCAAGATTGCGTAATTTCTTTCGAGCCGCTCGGTAGGGACGCCCCCACGGGTCCCTGTCTAGGTCCGCCAGGATCTCCTCAAAGGCGGCCGATTTGGCTTGGCTTATGGCCAGTTGTAGGGCTCGCTTGGCGGCGCCATACTGCTCCCGCAGTTCCGCCAGTTCAACATCGGCTCCCTCCCGGTCCGGAGCCCGCCGGTTCCGTGCTTGACAACGGGCGTGTGCTCTACGGGCT
The DNA here is from genome assembly GCF_050436995.1 of Anticarsia gemmatalis. Classification (NCBI taxonomy): domain Eukaryota; kingdom Metazoa; phylum Arthropoda; class Insecta; order Lepidoptera; family Erebidae; genus Anticarsia; species Anticarsia gemmatalis. The sequence goes on from NC_134761.1 coordinate 30,305, forward strand.
CTGTTGGCCGATATGCGAAGTTCGGCTATCTCCGGGGTCCACCAGTAGACGGACTTGCGTGCTGGTCGACGCCGCGCCCTCGGCATGGACGAATCACACACTTCTGCGAGGATGGTGTGCATCCGGCCGGCCAACACCTCCGTGTCGGCTCCCTCCTCCGGCCTGGGGGCGAACCATCGGTGAACGATGGCCGCCTCCTCCGCCAGCTCCTTGTCGAGCCGGCCTAAGTTCCACCTGGGGAAGGTGCTGACGGGCCGCCGCCCACTCGCCGCACCTCCCGAGGGAGGGGAGACCTCAAATCTTATGTAGAGGTGGTCAGATAGGGTCTCGACTTCCTCCTCCACCCTCCATCCGACCACCCTGCGCGCGACTGCAGGAGTGGAAAAGGAGAGGTCCACGATAGACCCCCCGTTGTGACGCACGCAGGTGTGGACTGTCCCCAAGTTGAGCAGGGACAGCCCGGAGAGTAGTCCCCATACTTGGACCGCCTCCCCCCTCCCGTCCGTGACGGGGCAGCCCCACGCCCGGGACTTAGCGTTGAAGTCGCCGAGCACCAAGATGGACCCCGGCGACCTGCGAAACACAGCCGCCCTGACAGAGTCCAGGAATGCCTCGAACTCTGCCAGGGAGCGGTTGGGGGAGAAGTACACCCCAACAATGGTGTACTCCCCCCATCCGACCACGACGTAACCTGCCCCCCTTTCGATGACGACAAGAGGGGGGCCAACACCCATCCGGACCACCACCGCCACCGAACCGTCGAGGTCCCCGGCCCAGTTAGAATGGGGGGGGATGAAATACGGCTCGCAAGCCACCGCAACGTGCACCTGCCACTGCGCGAGGGATTGAAGGAGGAGATCCTGTGCCCTCGCACAGTGGTTGAGATTCGCCTGTAGGAAGCTAGCATGTCGACTACAATCCATTATTATTCTGACATGCTAGCCTCCCTGTCTGCCCTCCCTGGCCGAGTCGAGGCGGTGGGAGCTCTCCACGCCCCCACGCCCGACCTTCCTTTTACCGTGGGGGGAGCACAAAGCCTCCCCCCCATTAGATGTCCGGCCGGCTTTCCGGCCGCAGCGCAGACGCTGCACCGCATGGTTGCGGATTTGCAGGCTGCAGTTTTATGTCCCTCCTCGCCACACCGGAAGCATATTTTGCTGCGGTCGACGGGAGAGGGACATGTCGGCCTTGTATGGCCAACGCCCAAACACCTGTAGCAGCGGAGAGGCCGCTGCTCTAGTAGTCGGACCGTTGCAGAGGTCCATCCGACCATTAATTTGGCCGCCTTCGATATGGTCTTGGAGGCCGCCACCGGGCACTCGACTATACACGAGCCCATTCCATCGGGGCCCGCGGTGATAGGGTGGACCTTGACTTGGTCCACTAGACACCCCCCGGCACGAGACACAGCAACGGCCACTTTTTCAACAGTGGCCGTATCCCCAAGCCCCAGCACCCGCAGATCGGCGCATTTGACGGGGACCGCTACCTCGGCAACCCCGTCGAGGGCAACCTTCAATTTGTCGGCCAGGGCAATGGCCTTGTCCTGGCTTTGGGAGCCTGGGATCTCGATAATCCGGGCCCCTGTGGCGGATCGGCGAAAGTGGACGGACTCTATGCCCAGGTCCGCCGGATTCACCGCCTCCTCTGCCCGCTCCATGAGCTGGGCGTACGTCACTCCCTTAGCGGCAGCCTCCGTGTTCAGGGTGACCAGTACCGCGGCCGTCTTCGGGGCAGTCAGCTTAGGCTTGGCCCGCTGGGTCTTCTTAGCCGCCTGGGAGGCCGGTTTTTGTGCCGCCGTGGAGGGGGGGGACTTTTTCCCCTTCCCCTTTCCCTTCTTTACCACCTCCGTCCAGGTGGTCGCTTGGTTCGATGGACCCGCTACAGGAGTGGTGTCCATCGCCTCCGGAGTCGGAGGGACCGCCGGCAGTTCGGGGACCGGGGGATGACTCACTCCCTTTTTATTCCCTTTTTTCCTCCCCTTCTTACCCGACTTGTTCGCGGCGCTAGAGGACTCCGCTGCAACAGGGGCCGGGGCAGAAACCGGCACCGGCATCGGGGTATCAACTGACCCCACCGGGGTCCTGTCCGCCCTTAGAGGCGGACGAATCCTCGTCTCCGGAAGGAGGCGCTCCTCGATGCCCTCAAACCGGGCATTGATCATGGTCCCGACCGAGGCGATGATTGAGCGCCTAAATTCTTCCAACAGCTCCCCCATGCCGGGCATAGTATTCGGGGCTGCTGGGGCAGGCGGTGGGCAAGTTGCCCTCGTGGCGGTAGTAGCGCTCGCCTGCTCCAACTCCAGCAGCAGCGATTTGCGCTCAGCCTTCAACGCCTCATTCTCCCGGCGGAGGCGAGAAAACTCCACCTGGGTGCGGCGCACCTCGTCCGACACCGTTCTGTCCGCCAGGGCCTCTACAATATCGAGAAGACCCGTCGCCGCCATATTGAGGGTCCTCATATAACCCCCCTTTAGGTTTTTTGATGTGCGCACAACCTCAAAAATGGCTGCTGCACTCACGCCGGCCTGCGCCCTTAGCTGCTCGGCATCGAGCAGATGCGGCGCGTCCAGTGTTGGGCGCTCAAGCCCCTCGTCCGGGTCAAAGATGGGCGCCGGGGGTCCCATTGTTTTACGGGACGAACTCGACCGACTCCTGGTAGAAGGTGCACCCGGAGTGGTCCTACCGCGCCTAGCTACCGGCTCACGTGGAGCAGTGCGGTCTTCGGTTTCAGTTTCCGAGCCCGAGACTTCAGACCCGAGAACCGAAGGCGTTCGGTGTCTTTTTCGGCGGGCACCGTCGCCCGAAGCCAAAAATTCATCCACTCCGACTGGGAGTCGCTCCAGCACCACAACTGGAGTAAGGGGCCTGGAACCCCCTCCTCCGACAATCGACGAGGGTCGCGCAACACTGGGCGTGCGACGACCCTCCACCACTGCGCAGTCAACGCTGCCGGGCTTTTTGCCCCCGATCTCCTCCTCACTGTTGGGCTTCTCGCCCCTCCCACTGTTAACGTCGTTTATGTTTTGATTAAAAGGTTCCATAAAGAGTCCCACGAGTATGGGGGAAATAAACCGTCCACCCAGGCAGAGCCCCCTGTACCTGGGTAACCCTATTACACGGTGAGGTCGGGCAGGTTTCACCGGATCTTACAAACTAACTTTTTTTAGTGAGGTTAAGTCCTCTTGGCCCGGCCAATTAAGGCAAGGCCCTCGGTCCCAGCAGTGGCCGCGAGACGTGACCACGACACCTCCGCTGGGATAACGAGTTTGAGGGCGGTGACCGAAGTCTGCCCTCCCGGAGACGATACCGAAACCGGGAGAGCCCGCCCTCCCACCGACGGATCACCCGTCCCTCCTCCGTCACCTGTGCCCTCTGCTAGCAGAGGGACACGCACAGTGATTTTTTATAGAGGTTTTCTTCCTCGCGACCGCTGTCTCCCCGACCTCCGACAAGCAGCCCCCGATCCTGACCCAAAAGTTGAGCCAGGCTTGCGGTTTGGGTCCGCCGAGAACGGTACTCAGCGGACACCCCCACCCCGGGCAGGACATGAAAGTCCGCCCCCCCATGGTTTTTTATAGAGGTTTTCCTTCCTCTCTCGTGCAGTGGCGCTCGCGCACCACCACACGGTGTGAAGGGACCTGGTTCTGAGCCTGAAGGCCTCAGAACGAAACGGTCCCTTCGGGTCTGTCTTGGCTTCGCTAATGCTACTGAGCCCCCTCACCACGACAAGGTGCAGACCCACGAGGGGGAGGGGGAACCTAACCTAACCTAACCTAACCTAACCTAACCTAACCTAACCTAACCTAACCTAACCTAACCTAACCTAACCTTTTTTTTTTTTTTTTTTTTTTTTTTTTTTTTTTTTTTAACTCGGTTAATGCATGAAATTGCATCCCCAGCGCCCGGGGGAGCGCTGGGGTATGTGGGGCTCTCCGAACCAGAAGGGCTAGGCCTACCCACTAAACCACCGAGGTGTTGCTTCCTCCTCCGCATAATGTCGAGGCTGCGGGATCGCTTAAAGCACGCAACCGCAGCCCCGACGCGGCTGTCCATCAATGGACCCGTCCACAGTGTGGGACGACACCGCAACACACTGGTGCCGTCCCTCCACATACCCCCTCGTGCAATGACCAGAAAACTCCCCCGAGTTCGCCGGCCGAAGGGGGCCTTCGGAGGCCGGGACAGACTGCGCGCAGATGCGCAGTATGTCCCGGCCTCCGGTATAATCCGCGCCGGCCACCGAGCCCGGAGGTGGCAGACAGCCCTCTCCCGGACCAGGCGGCCCAACAACTTCTCCTACTACTACTGACTACGGCGGGGGGAGGAGGTGTGCATACCTCCTTCTTCGTACACCCCGCCTCCGCTGGCGGCGCGGGTCGGAGGAAGACGCCTCACGATCCCGCTCCGCGGCCTCCTTCTGCGAAATGACTGACTCGCAGAAGGTGGCCACCGCCCTCCAGGACCCCTCGCTATTCAGCATCGAGCTGATCACGTTAGTTAGCGAGAGGTCCCCCTCCACGAACGCCGACATAGCGTGCCTCTGCGGCCCCCAGGCCGCGCACTCGACCAATGTGTGGTGCGCTGTATCTTGCTGCGCACCACATTCATGGCAAACCGGTGATGGTTCCCGGCCCGCAATCTGGTGCAGGTACTTACCGAAACAACCGTGTCCGGTAAGTACCTGCACCAGCCGGAAGGACAGAACCCCCCACTTTCTACTCAACCAACGGGACAGGTGTGGCTGAATCGCCTCCACCGTGTCGCGGCCAGCGACTGGGGACCGCAGTTGTTCGTCCCATCTTCTGACCAGGTCCGTTTGCGCCTCTGACCTGGTCCTCCGCACTTCGTCAAAGTCAGGGCGTTCGCCCCGCGTTCTTGCCTCCACTTTGCAGGCATACACCCGCGCTAAGACCCCTGCCTGTAATTCCCAGGGGGGGTCGCCCGCCAGTAGGGTGGCCGCCGTCCATGATATGGTACGGTACCCCCTTATCGCTCTCACCGCTATCACCCTCTGGGGTCTCCTCAACAATACTAAGTTTTTAGCGGTGAGAGCGTCCGCCCACACGGGGGCACCGTACAGCGCCATGCTTCGGACGATGCCGGTATAAAGGCGCCGGCAGGCCGAGCCTGGGCCCCCCAAATTAGGGAGCAGCCGACCTAGAGCGGCCGCTGCGGCGATTAGCTTCGGGGCTAATTGCGTAAAGTGGGCCCCGAAGTTCCACCGTCCATCTAATGTGAGACCCAGGTACTTGAGTTGGGCCCTCACCGGCACATCTACTCCCTGAACAACGATGCGCGCGTCTGGGGGAGGTCCCCTCCGCGGTCCGTGGAATAGGAGGGCCTCCGTCTTCGTTAAGGAGACCCTCAAGCCCAAGAGCGCGAGCCGGTCCACCACCAAAGACACGGCGATTGTGGCCAGCCGCGCCGCCTCCTCATAAGACCCGCCCCGGGCAGCGACGAAGGTGTCGTCCGCGTAACCGATGACTTCCGCGCCGGGGGGAACCGGCCCGCGAAGGAGCCAGTCGTATCCGATGTTCCACAGGGTCGGACCCAGAACCGACCCCTGTGGAACACCGCACGTCATTCGCCGCGCATACCGTCGGCCATCTCGGCCCTCCCAAACAATTTGTCTGTCCTGGAGGTACGCCCCCAACAGCTTCCGGAGATAGGAGGGCACCCCATGGTACCGGAGTGCCTCCATGATAGTCTCGAACGGAATACTGTTGAAGGCATTCGCCACATCCAGCGATACCCCCAGGACAACGTCTCCAGCCGCAACCGCTCCTCTGCTAAACTCTTTAAGGGCTGTTAGGGCGTCTAAAGTAGACCGCCCTGCCCTGAATCCATATTGGGCCTCTGAAAGCTGGGGCCCGACCACCTCAAAGTGCTGGATGAGGCGAGATGCGATTATTTTCTCGAGCAACTTGCCCGTCTCGTCCAGCAAAACAATTGGCCTGTACGCCGAGGGGGAGTCAGGGGACCGATCTCCCCCTTTCGGGAGCAAGCACAACCGCCCGACCTTCCACTGCTTCGGGAACTCTCCTCTGCTAATGCATGCATTGAAGAGTCCCCGAAGCTGTTCTTCCAGATATTTTGACGCTACCGCCAGCAGTCGTCCCGGAACGCCGTCAGGCCCCGGAGCCGTTTTCCTGCCACGAAGTCGGTCCAGGGCCAGCTCCATCTCTCCCTCTGAAATTGAGGGGGGAGCCTCTTCCTCTGCGGGCTCCGGAGTAGGAGGAGCCATCACTGGGGGCGTGTGTCCCGGCGAATTGGGGAACAGTTCGCCCACCACCCTGCCGAGAAGATCCGGCTGTAGGGTTTCCGTTAACGGGGCGCCAAGATTGCGTAATTTCTTTCGAGCCGCTCGGTAGGGACGCCCCCACGGGTCCCTGTCTAGGTCCGCCAGGATCTCCTCAAAGGCGGCCGATTTGGCTTGGCTTATGGCCAGTTGTAGGGCTCGCTTGGCGGCGCCATACTGCTCCCGCAGTTCCGCCAGTTCAACATCGGCTCCCTCCCGGTCCGGAGCCCGCCGGTTCCGTGCTTGACAACGGGCGTGTGCTCTACGGGCTCTGTTGGCCGATATGCGAAGTTCGGCTATCTCCGGGGTCCACCAGTAGACGGACTTGCGTGCTGGTCGACGCCGCGCCCTCGGCATGGACGAATCACACACTTCTGCGAGGATGGTGTGCATCCGGCCGGCCAACACCTCCGTGTCGGCTCCCTCCTCCGGCCTGGGGGCGAACCATCGGTGAACGATGGCCGCCTCCTCCGCCAGCTCCTTGTCGAGCCGGCCTAAGTTCCACCTGGGGAAGGTGCTGACGGGCCGCCGCCCACTCGCCGCACCTCCCGAGGGAGGGGAGACCTCAAATCTTATGTAGAGGTGGTCAGATAGGGTCTCGACTTCCTCCTCCACCCTCCATCCGACCACCCTGCGCGCGACTGCAGGAGTGGAAAAGGAGAGGTCCACGATAGACCCCCCGTTGTGACGCACGCAGGTGTGGACTGTCCCCAAGTTGAGCAGGGACAGCCCGGAGAGTAGTCCCCATACTTGGACCGCCTCCCCCCTCCCGTCCGTGACGGGGCAGCCCCACGCCCGGGACTTAGCGTTGAAGTCGCCGAGCACCAAGATGGACCCCGGCGACCTGCGAAACACAGCCGCCCTGACAGAGTCCAGGAATGCCTCGAACTCTGCCAGGGAGCGGTTGGGGGAGAAGTACACCCCAACAATGGTGTACTCCCCCCATCCGACCACGACGTAACCTGCCCCCCTTTCGATGACGACAAGAGGGGGGCCAACACCCATCCGGACCACCACCGCCACCGAACCGTCGAGGTCCCCGGCCCAGTTAGAATGGGGGGGGATGAAATACGGCTCGCAAGCCACCGCAACGTGCACCTGCCACTGCGCGAGGGATTGAAGGAGGAGATCCTGTGCCCTCGCACAGTGGTTGAGATTCGCCTGTAGGAAGCTAGCATGTCGACTACAATCCATTATTATTCTGACATGCTAGCCTCCCTGTCTGCCCTCCCTGGCCGAGTCGAGGCGGTGGGAGCTCTCCACGCCCCCACGCCCGACCTTCCTTTTACCGTGGGGGGAGCACAAAGCCTCCCCCCCATTAGATGTCCGGCCGGCTTTCCGGCCGCAGCGCAGACGCTGCACCGCATGGTTGCGGATTTGCAGGCTGCAGTTTTATGTCCCTCCTCGCCACACCGGAAGCATATTTTGCTGCGGTCGACGGGAGAGGGACATGTCGGCCTTGTATGGCCAACGCCCAAACACCTGTAGCAGCGGAGAGGCCGCTGCTCTAGTAGTCGGACCGTTGCAGAGGTCCATCCGACCATTAATTTGGCCGCCTTCGATATGGTCTTGGAGGCCGCCACCGGGCACTCGACTATACACGAGCCCATTCCATCGGGGCCCGCGGTGATAGGGTGGACCTTGACTTGGTCCACTAGACACCCCCCGGCACGAGACACAGCAACGGCCACTTTTTCAACAGTGGCCGTATCCCCAAGCCCCAGCACCCGCAGATCGGCGCATTTGACGGGGACCGCTACCTCGGCAACCCCGTCGAGGGCAACCTTCAATTTGTCGGCCAGGGCAATGGCCTTGTCCTGGCTTTGGGAGCCTGGGATCTCGATAATCCGGGCCCCTGTGGCGGATCGGCGAAAGTGGACGGACTCTATGCCCAGGTCCGCCGGATTCACCGCCTCCTCTGCCCGCTCCATGAGCTGGGCGTACGTCACTCCCTTAGCGGCAGCCTCCGTGTTCAGGGTGACCAGTACCGCGGCCGTCTTCGGGGCAGTCAGCTTAGGCTTGGCCCGCTGGGTCTTCTTAGCCGCCTGGGAGGCCGGTTTTTGTGCCGCCGTGGAGGGGGGGGACTTTTTCCCCTTCCCCTTTCCCTTCTTTACCACCTCCGTCCAGGTGGTCGCTTGGTTCGATGGACCCGCTACAGGAGTGGTGTCCATCGCCTCCGGAGTCGGAGGGACCGCCGGCAGTTCGGGGACCGGGGGATGACTCACTCCCTTTTTATTCCCTTTTTTCCTCCCCTTCTTACCCGACTTGTTCGCGGCGCTAGAGGACTCCGCTGCAACAGGGGCCGGGGCAGAAACCGGCACCGGCATCGGGGTATCAACTGACCCCACCGGGGTCCTGTCCGCCCTTAGAGGCGGACGAATCCTCGTCTCCGGAAGGAGGCGCTCCTCGATGCCCTCAAACCGGGCATTGATCATGGTCCCGACCGAGGCGATGATTGAGCGCCTAAATTCTTCCAACAGCTCCCCCATGCCGGGCATAGTATTCGGGGCTGCTGGGGCAGGCGGTGGGCAAGTTGCCCTCGTGGCGGTAGTAGCGCTCGCCTGCTCCAACTCCAGCAGCAGCGATTTGCGCTCAGCCTTCAACGCCTCATTCTCCCGGCGGAGGCGAGAAAACTCCACCTGGGTGCGGCGCACCTCGTCCGACACCGTTCTGTCCGCCAGGGCCTCTACAATATCGAGAAGACCCGTCGCCGCCATATTGAGGGTCCTCATATAACCCCCCTTTAGGTTTTTTGATGTGCGCACAACCTCAAAAATGGCTGCTGCACTCACGCCGGCCTGCGCCCTTAGCTGCTCGGCATCGAGCAGATGCGGCGCGTCCAGTGTTGGGCGCTCAAGCCCCTCGTCCGGGTCAAAGATGGGCGCCGGGGGTCCCATTGTTTTACGGGACGAACTCGACCGACTCCTGGTAGAAGGTGCACCCGGAGTGGTCCTACCGCGCCTAGCTACCGGCTCACGTGGAGCAGTGCGGTCTTCGGTTTCAGTTTCCGAGCCCGAGACTTCAGACCCGAGAACCGAAGGCGTTCGGTGTCTTTTTCGGCGGGCACCGTCGCCCGAAGCCAAAAATTCATCCACTCCGACTGGGAGTCGCTCCAGCACCACAACTGGAGTAAGGGGCCTGGAACCCCCTCCTCCGACAATCGACGAGGGTCGCGCAACACTGGGCGTGCGACGACCCTCCACCACTGCGCAGTCAACGCTGCCGGGCTTTTTGCCCCCGATCTCCTCCTCACTGTTGGGCTTCTCGCCCCTCCCACTGTTAACGTCGTTTATGTTTTGATTAAAAGGTTCCATAAAGAGTCCCACGAGTATGGGGGAAATAAACCGTCCACCCAGGCAGAGCCCCCTGTACCTGGGTAACCCTATTACACGGTGAGGTCGGGCAGGTTTCACCGGATCTTACAAACTAACTTTTTTTAGTGAGGTTAAGTCCTCTTGGCCCGGCCAATTAAGGCAAGGCCCTCGGTCCCAGCAGTGGCCGCGAGACGTGACCACGACACCTCCGCTGGGATAACGAGTTTGAGGGCGGTGACCGAAGTCTGCCCTCCCGGAGACGATACCGAAACCGGGAGAGCCCGCCCTCCCACCGACGGATCACCCGTCCCTCCTCCGTCACCTGTGCCCTCTGCAAGCAGAGGGACACGCACAGTGATTTTTTATAGAGGTTTTCTTCCTCGCGACCGCTGTCTCCCCGACCTCCGACAAGCAGCCCCCGATCCTGACCCAAAAGTTGAGCCAGGCTTGCGGTTTGGGTCCGCCGAGAACGGTACTCAGCGGACACCCCCACCCCGGGCAGGACATGAAAGTCCGCCCCCCCATGGTTTTTTATAGAGGTTTTCCTTCCTCTCTCGTGCAGTGGCGCTCGCGCACCACCACACGGTGTGAAGGGACCTGGTTCTGAGCCTGAAGGCCTCAGAACGAAACGGTCCCTTCGGGTCTGTCTTGGCTTCGCTAATGCTACTGAGCCCCCTCACCACGACAAGGTGCAGACCCACGAGGGGGAACCTAACCTTTTTTTTTTTTTTTTTTTTTTTTTTTTTTTTAACTCGGTTAATGCATGAAATTGCATCCCCAGCGCCCGGGGGAGCGCTGGGGTATGTGGGGCTCTCCGAACCAGAAGGGCTAGGCCTACCCACTAAACCACCGAGGTGTTGCTTCCTCCTCCGCATAATGTCGAGGCTGCGGGATCGCTAAAAGCACGCAACCGCAGCCCCGACGCGGCTGTCCATTACTGGACCCGTCCACAGTGTGGGACGACACCGCAACACACTGGTGCCGTCCCTCCACATGCCCCCTCGTGCAATGGCCAGAAAACTCCCCCGAGTTCGCCGGCCGAAGAGGGCCTTCGGAGGCCGGGACAGACTGCGCGCAGATGCGCAGTATGTCCCGGCCTCCGGTATAATCCACACCGGCCACCGAGCCCGGAGGTGGCAGACTGCCCTCCCCCGGACCAGGCGGCCCAACAACTTCTCCTACCTACCTCTACTACGGCGGAGGGAGGAGGTGCGCGTACCTCCTTCTTCTTACACCCCGCCTCCGCTGGCGGCGCGGGTCGGAGGAAGACGCCTCACGATCCCGCTCCGCGGCCTCCTTCTGCGACATGACTGCCTCGCAGAAGGTGGCCACCGCCCTCCAGGACCCCTCGCTATTCAGCATCGCGTTGATGACGCTAGTTAGCGAGAGGTCCCCCTCCACGAACGCCGACATAGCGTGCCTCTGCGGCCCCCAGGCCGCGCACTCAACCAATGTGTGGTGCGCTGTATCTTGCTGCGCACCACATTCGTGGCAAACCGGTGATGGTTCCCGGCCCGCAATCTGGTGCAGGTACTTACCGAAACAACCGTGTCCGGTAAGTACCTGCACCAGCCGGAAGGACAGAACCCCCCACTTCCTACTCAACCAACGGGACAGGTGTGGCTGAATCGCCTCCACCGTGTCCCGGCCAGCGACTGGGGACCGCAGCTGTTCGCTCCACCTCTCAATCATATCTATTTGCGCCTCCGATCTGTTCCTCCTCACTTCCTCGAAGTCTGGTCTTTCGCCCCGATTTCGGGCCTCTACCTTGCAGGCATACACCCGCGCTAAGACCCCCGCCTGAAGTTCCCAGGGGGGGTCACCCGCCAAAAGGGTGGCCGCCGTCCATGAAATCGTACGGTACCCCCTGATCGCTCTCACCGCTATCACCCTCTGGGGTCTCCTCAACAATACTAAGTTTTTAGCGGTGAGAGCGTCCGCCCACACGGGGGCACCGTACAGCGCCATGCTTCGGACGATGCCGGTATAAAGGCGCCGGCAGGCCGAGCCCGGGCCCCCCAAATTAGGGAGCAGCCGACCTAGAGCGGCCGCTGCGGCGATTAGCTTCGGGGCTAATTGTGTAAAGTGGGCCCCGAAGTTCCACCGTCCGTCCAGGGTGAGGCCCAGATATTTAAGTTGGGCCCGAGGGGGAACCTAACCTAACCTAACCTAACCTAACCTAACCTAACCTAACCTAACCTAACCTAACCTAACCTTTTTTTTTTTTTTTTTTTTTTTTTTTTTTTTTTTTTTTTTTTTTTTTTTTTTTTTTTTTTTTAACTCGGTTAATGCATGAAATTGCATCCCCAGCGCCCGGGGGAGCGCTGGGGTATGTGGGGCTCTCCGAACCAGAAGGGCTAGGCCTACCCACTAAACCACCGAGGTGTTGCTTCCTCCTCCGCATAATGTCGAGGCTGCGGGATCGCTCAAAGCACGCAACCGCAGCCCCGACGCGGCTGTCCATCAACGGACCCGTCCACAGTGTGGGACGACACCGCAACACACTGGTGCCGTCCCTCCACATGCCCCCTCGTGCAATGGCCAGAAAACTCCCCCGAGTTCGCCGGCCGAAGAGGGCCTTCGGAGGCCGGGACAGACTGCGCGCAGATGCGCAGTATGTCCCGGCCAACCTAACCTTTTTTTTTTTTTTTAACTCGGTTAATGCATGAAATTGCATCCCCAGCGCCCGGGGGAGCGCTGGGGTATGTGGGGCTCTCCGAGCCAGAAGGGCTAGGCCTACCCACTAAACCACCGAGGTGTTGCTTCCTCCTCCGCATAATGTCGAGGCTGTGGGATCGCTTAAAGCACGCAACCGCAGCCCCGACGCGGCTGTCCATTATTGGACCCGTCCACAGTGTGGGACGACACCGCAACACACTGGTGCCGTCCCTCCACATGCCCCCTCGTGCAATGGCCAGAAAACTCCCCCGAGTTCGCCGGCCGAAGAGGGCCTTCGGAGGCCGGGACAGACTACGCGCAGATGCGCAGTATGTCCCGGCCTCCGGTATAATCCGCACCGGCCACCGAGCCCGGAGGTGGCAGACTGCCCTCTCCCGGACCAGGCGGCCCAACGACTTCTCCTACTACTACTAACTACGGCGGGGGGAGGAGGTGTGCATACCTCCTTCTTCGTACACCCCGCCTCCGCTGGCGGCGCGGGTCGGAGGAAGACGCCTCACGATCCCGCTCCGCGGCCTCCTTCTGCGAAATGACTGACTCGCAGAAGGTGGCCACCGCCCTCCAGGACCCCTCGCTATTCAGCATCGAGCTGATCACGTTAGTTAGCGAGAGGTCCCCCTCCACAAACGCCGACATGGCGTGCCTCTGCGGCGCCCAGGCCGCGCACTCGACCAGTGTGTGGTGCGCCGTGTCTGTTGGCGCGTCACATTCGTGGCAGGCCGGCGTTGGTTCCCGGCCCGCAATCTGGTGCAGGTACTTACCGAAACAACCGTGTCCGGTAAGCACCTGCACCAGCCGGAAGGACAGAACCCCCCACTTTCTTCCCAGCCATCTCGATAGGTGTGGCTGTATCGCCTCTACCGTGTCACGGCCAGCGACTGGGGACCGCAGCTGTTCGTCCCATCTCTCAATCAGGTTTGATTGCGCTTCTGCCCTGACTCTCCGCACCTCATCAAAATCCGGGCGTTCACCCCGAGTTCGCGCCTCTGCTCTGCAGGAATACACCCGCGCCAGGACCCCTGCCTGAAGTTCCCAGGGGGGGTCGCCCGCCAAAAGGGTGGCCGCCGTCCACGATATGGTACGGTACCCCCTGATCGCTCTCACCGCTATCACCCTCTGGGGTCTCCTCAACAATACTAAGTTTTTAGCAGTGAGAGCGTCCGCCCACACGGGGGCACCGTACAGCGCCATACTCCGGACAATTCCTGTGTAAAGGCGCCGGCAGGCCGAGCCCGGACCCCCCAGGTTTGGTAGCAGCCGGCCTAGAGCGGCCGCTGCGGCAATCAGCTTCGGGGCCAATTGTGTGAAGTGGGCCCCGAAGTTCCACCGTCCGTCCAAGGTGAGGCCCAGATATTTCAGTTGGGCCCTCACCGGCACTTCCACTCCCTGGACAACTATGCGCGCATTCTGTGGGGGTCCTCTCCGCGGTCCGTGAAATAGGAGGGCCTCCGTCTTCGTCAAGGAGACCCTCAGACCTAAGAGCGCGAGCCGGTCCACCACCAGTGACACGGCGATTGTGGCCAGTCGCGCCGCCTCCTCATAAGTCCCGCCCCGGGCTGCTATGAAGGTATCGTCTGCATATCCGATAATTTTCGCACCGGGGGGGACCGGCCCCCGAAGGAGCCAATCATATCCGATGTTCCACAGGGTCGGACCCAGAACCGACCCCTGTGGAACACCGCACGTCATATTCCGTGCATAAAGTCGGCCATCTCGGCCCTCCCACACGATCTTCCTGTCCTGGAGGTACGCCCCCAACAGCTTCCGGAGGTAGGGGGGCACTCCATGGTACCGGAGTGCCTCCATTATCGTCTCGAACGGAATGCTGTTGAAGGCATTCGCCACGTCTAGCGATACCCCCAGGACGACGTCTCCAGCCGCAACCGCGTTCTTGCTGATCTCCTTCAGGGTGGTCAGAGCGTCTATAGTGGACCGCCCTGCCCTAAATCCGTACTGGGCCTCCGAGAGTTGGGGCCCAACCACATCCAAGTGCTGGACGAGACGATTTGCGATAATCTTCTCCAGTAACTTGCCCGTCTCGTCCAGCAAAACAATTGGCCTGTATGCCGATGAGGAGTCAGGAGGCCGATCTCCCCCCTTCGGGAGCAAACACAATCGCCCGACCTTCCACTGCTTCGGGAACTCTCCCCTGCTGAAACATGCATTGAAGAGTCCCCGAAGCTGTTCTCCCAGATGTTTGAGCGCGACTGCCAGCACTCGTCCCGGAACGCCGTCAGGTCCCGGAGCCGTTTTCCTACCGCGAAGTCGGTCCAGGGCCAGCTCCATCTCTCCCTCTGAAATTGAGGGGGGAGCCTCTTCCTCTGCGGGCTCCGGAGTAGGAGGAGCCATCACCGGGGGCGTGTGTCCCGGCGAATTGGGGAACAGTTCGCCCACCACCCTGCCGAGAAGATCCGGCTGTAGGGTCTCCGTTAACGGGGCGCCAAGGTTGCGTAACTTTTTCCGAGCCGCTCGGTAGGGACGCCCCCACGGGTCTCTGTCTAGGTCCGCCAGGATCTCCTCAAAGGCGGCCGATTTGGCTTGGCTTATGGCCAGTTGCAGGGCGCGCTTGGCAGCTCCGTACTGCTCCCGTAGTTCCGCCAGTTCAACGTCGGCTCCCTCCCGGCCCGGAGCCCGCCGGTTCCGTGCTTGACAACGGGCGTGTGCTCTACGGGCTCTGTTGGCTGATGTGCGAAGTTCGGCTATCTCCGGGGTCCACCAGTAGACGGACTTGCGTGCTGGTCGACGTCGCGCCCTCGGCATGGCCGAATCACACACCTCAGTGAGGATGGTGTGCATCCGACCGGCCAACACCCCCGTGTCGGCTCCCTCCTCCGGCCTGGGGGCGAACCATCGGTGAACGATGGCCGCCTCCTCCGCCAGCTCCTTGTCGAGCCGGCCTAAGTTCCACCTGGGGAAGGTGCTGACGGGCCGCTGCCCACTCGCCGCACCTCCCGAGGGAGGGGAGACCTCAAATCTTATGTACAGGTGGTCAGATAGGGTCTCGACTTCCTCCTCCACCCTCCATCCGACTACCCTGCGCGCGACTGCAGGAGTGGCAAAGGAGAGGTCCACAATAGACCCCCCGTTGTGCCGCACGCAGGTGTGGACTGTCCCCAAGTTGAGCAGGGACAGCCCGGAGAGGAGCCCCCATACCTGGACCGCCTCCCCCCTCCCGTCCGTGACGGGGCAGCCCCACGCCCGGCGGCCAACCTAACCTTTTTTTTTTTTTTTTTAACTCGGTTAATGCATGAAATTGCATCCCCAGCGCCCGGGGGAGCGCTGGGGTATGTGGGGCTCTCCGAACCAGAAGGGCTAGGCCTACCCACTAAACCACCGAGGTGTTGCTTCCTCCTCCGCATAATGTCGAGGCTGCGGGATCGCTTAAAGCACGCAACCGCAGCCCCGACGCGGCTGTCCATCAACGGACCCGTCCACAGTGTGGGACGACACCGCAACACACTGGTGCCGTCCCTCCACATGCCCCCTCGTGCAATGGCCAGAAAACTCCCCCGAGTTCGCCGGCCGAAGAGGGCCTTCGGAGGCCGGGACAGACTGCGCGCAGATGCGCAGTATGTCCCGGCCTCCGGTATCATCCGCACCGGCCACCGAGCCCGGAGTTGGCAGACTGCCCTCTCCCGGACCAGGCGGCCCAACAACTACTCCTACTAACTACTGACTACGGCGGGGGGAGGAGGTGCGCATACCTCCTTCTTCTTACACCCCGCCTCCGCTGGCGGCGCGGGTCGGAGGAAGACGCCTCACGATCCCGCTCCGCGGCCTCCTTCTGCGACATAACTGATTCGCAGAAGGTGGCCACCGCCCTCCAGGACCCCTCGCTATTCAGCATCGCGTTAATGACGCTAGTTAGCGAGAGGTCCCCCTCCAGGCCAACCTAACCTAACCTAACCTAACCTAACCTAACCTAACCTAACCTAACCTAACCTAACCTTTTTTTTTTTTTTTTTTTTTTTGCGTCAGGAAAATGCATTACTGCATGTCCCGCCCCAGGGAGGAAAGCGGGGGTCTGTCGGGCTCTCCCGCCGGCAAGGCGTTCCGGCTAACATGGGCATACCGACTAAAAACCTGACGGTGTTCCTTCAACGGTCACCACAAAGTGGCCAGGACGCGGTACCTCCAATTGGATACTCCGCGTCCCAGCCGGTGACGGCCCGCTTTGGATGCGGGCCCTACTTCGAGTGGGGGCGGGCATGATGGTTGCCCCCCCCTAACTCTCCACTTCACGGGGGTGCGCCAGGAACACACAGCGCACTCCCCACCTCTCGGACCTGTTCCCTGTCCAGGCGACGGAGCGTTCCGCCTCCGCCGCCCACAGGTCCGCGTCACGGGGGCCGGAGATCGTCCCGGCGCCTACGACGCCCAGTGCGTCTTGCGCGGGAAGGGAGGGGAGCGTTGATTTCTCGCTCCCGTTCCGCCGCCTCTTTGAGGGAAATGACCTCTTCACAGAATGAGGCGACGGCCGACCACGCTGCCTCGCTCCCGACCATGGACAGAACCACAGCCGAGAGCGAGAGGTCGCTCCCGACCACCCCGGTCAATTGACGGCGCTGCGACGACCACGCCTGGCAGTGTGCCAGCGTATGCAGCGCCGTATCGGGGCAGTC
This sequence comes from Anticarsia gemmatalis, assembly GCF_050436995.1. Lineage (NCBI taxonomy): Eukaryota > Metazoa > Arthropoda > Insecta > Lepidoptera > Erebidae > Anticarsia > Anticarsia gemmatalis. The sequence continues at coordinate 47,220 of NC_134761.1, forward strand.
ACCACAATGATGGCACCTGGGCGTCTGCTCGCGGCCTATGCGACACAGGTACTTGCCGAAACAACCATGTCCGGTCAAGACCTGTGTCAGCCGATATGTGAGCGCGCCGTGCCCTCTCTCCAGCCACTCCGTGACCGCCGGCCGCACGGCCTCGATAGTGACGAGGCCGGCGCTGGGGTCTTCTAGTCGCCGCTTCCACGCCGCCAGGACATCTTGGCGGAGCTCTGCTCTCCGCGCCTCGATTTCTTGAGGCGCTGGCAGTGAGCCTCCGCCTCGGGCCTCCTCGCGCCATGTATAGAGTGACGCGAGGGCCTTCGCGTCCAAGTCCCACGGCGGCGTCCCGGCCAGTAGGCACGCCACTTCGAAGGAGATCGTGCGGTAGCCTCTCACGGCCCTGACGGCCATCACGCGCTGCGGACGTCGCAGCGCGGCGATGTTCTTGGCCGACAGGGCATTGGCCCAAATAGGTGAGCCGTATAGGGCCATTGACCGCACGATCCCGGCGTACAGCCGTCGGCAGGTGTTGTTTGGCCCCCCGAGGTTCGGCAGCAGGCGAGATAGTGCGCCCGCTGCACCTACGAGTTTGGGGGCCAGCCGACTGAAATGGGCTGTGAAGTCCCATCGGCCGTCGAGAGTCAATCCAAGGTACTTCATCGACGAAGCAATGCCGATGGTGACTCCGCCTACTATTATGCTGGATCCGGGTGGAGGGCGGCGTCGGGGCCCATGGAAAAATAGGGCCTCCGACTTTTCTAATGCCACCTCCAGACCCAGCCGCCGGATGCGAGCGACTACTTGTGCGACCCCAGCTGTGGCCAGCACCTCTGCGTCGCGGTGCGTCTTTCCCCGGGCTGTTACCAACGTGTCGTCGGCATAGCAGAATATGCCGACGCCCGGCGGGAGCGCACCGCGTAGTACATAATTGTACCCTATGTTCCACAGGAGAGGGCCTAAAACCGACCCCTGTGGAACCCCACATGAAACGACCTTTCTGTTCCAACTACTTTGACCCGGGTAGACAATAGTTCGTCCTTCTAGATAAGCCCCGACAATGCGGCGGAGGTAGAGTGGCACTCTGTGATATTCCAGTGCCACCCGTATGCTGCTCCAGGGGAGGGTGTTGAAGGCGTTGGCGATGTCGAGTGACACCGCCAAGACGACCTCTCCCTGGGCTACTGCGTCCTCCGCCAGGGCCCTGACGCGTGCAATTGCGTCGATCGTGGAGCGCCCTTTGCGGAACCCAAATTGTTGGTCCGCTAGGTCCGGCCCAACACAACTTAGGTGTGCGACGAGGCGGTCTGCAAGGATACGCTCAAAGAGCTTGCCCACCTCGTCCAGCAACACTATGGGCCGGTACGCGGACGGCGAGTCCGCGGGGCGCCCCTCCTTCTTCAGCAGGACGAGCTTCCCGGTCTTCCACGGTGCCGGGAACTCGCCCCTCTCTATGCACGCGTTGTAGAGCCCCAGTAGTCGGGGCTCGAGGGCCTCTCGAGCCAGGACCCACGCTCGGCCTGGAATGCCGTCGGGCCCTGGGGCGGTGTTTTTTGCCGCGAGGCGTTGCACCGCCACCCTCAGGTCTACCCGGGTCACCGGGGGGATTTCCTCCTCCTCCTCTTCCGTCGTCGTCGTCGGCGTCTCGCCCGGCGGAGCCATGGGCGGCGGGATGTGTGCCGCCCTGAGAGGAAATAGAGCGGACACCACGTTCTCGACCACCTGGGGCTGGAGACTTTGCGTAAGTGGGGGGGCCCAGGGGCGAAGTTTGCCCCTGACCCAGCGATACGGGCGCCCCCATGGATCCGTATCCAGTGTCTCCAGAAGAGTTCCCCAGGCGGCGGTTTTGGCCCTGCAGATTTCGGTAGACAGGGCCTTCTTTGCCGCTCTGTACCTCTCGTACAGCTCCGCCTCTTGTGACTCCGCGTCTGGGGGTCGGCGACGCCTCCTGCGGAGGCGTTGGTAGCGGCGGCGTGCCGCAGTACAATTCTTGCGCAACTGCGCGATTTCCGCCGACCACCAATATACCCTCCGCCGTCCGGGACAGAACCGGACGCGGGGCATCGCAATATCGCAGACGCGGGTCATGTCTGCCCGGAGCCTGTCCGCTTCCGCCTCCACGTCGGCGGGCCGATCTTCTGACGCCTGTGATATCCAGGCGTCGACGATGGAGGCTTCGACGAGCGCCTCCTTGTCGAGGCGTTTCAGGGACCAGCGCGGTCCGACTTCGACCGGGGCATCCTGGTTAGGCAAGGCCCTCGAGGTAACCGGGGAGATGCTGAACCGTATGTATCTGTGGTCAGATAAGGTCTCAACCCCCTCGAGGACTCTCCAGGACTGGACACGGGGCGCGAGTGCGGGGGTGGCAAATGTGAGGTCCACTATGGACCCACCCCGCTGGCGCACGCACGTGTCCACGGCACCCCGGTTCAAGACAACAAGGCCCGTGGCCGCCAACCAATCTTCGACTTCCTCGCCCCGCGCGTCCGTAGAGGGGGAACCCCAAGCCGTGGATTTGGCATTGAAGTCCCCCAGGACCAAGGCGGGGCGAGACCTATCACGGCCGACCACGGTGCCGATCCGCGCGAGAAACGCCTCGAATTCGGCCAGGCTCCGGTTTGGCGAGAAGTAGACGCCGACGACGACTATGTCTCCCCATGTGACCGCCACATAACCATGGCCCCTCGCTGTGGGTACGAGGGGCGGAACTCCGACGGCGGCCGGGGAGACTACGGCTACTGAGCCGTCTAAATCACCCGCCCAGTCATCCCTGGGCGGTACGAAATATGGCTCTGCTGCCACCGCTAACTTTATGGACCACTGTGCCAGGCTTTGGGAGAGAAGATCCTGGGCCCTGGCACAGTGGTTCAGATTTGTTTGGAGGAGATGGAGAGCCATTAATGTTGGGTCTCCATCTCCACCACGTCCGCCGGCACTTCAGCGGCGTTGGAGGCCGCGGGCCGGTCTGATGACTGCGAAGCGGCCCTGGCCTTCTTCGCAGTCTTCTTGTTCTTCTTCTTCTTCTTTTTCTTTGGGTTTTCCCCCAAATTCGCCTTCTTCTTTGCCTTTGGTGGGGCGCAGGCCTTGCTCCCCACCACGTGCGCCGCCGGCTTGCCTGCCGCGGCGCAGACGGCACAGTTCGGTGCTTCCGAGCACGACCGGGCAATGTGGCCCGGCTTACCGCACCGGAAGCACGTGCCGCTTCGGTCAACCGTGGATGTGCACCGCGCACAGACATGGCCGCTTTCCAGGCAGCGGTAGCAGCGACGTTCGCGTGGGGGGAGAAGCTCCACCCGCGCCGAGACCCAACCGATCAATAGGCGGCGGCCATCGACAAGTTTTTTGGCCGCCGCGACTGGGCAGCAGGCCCAAATAGATCCGCCGCCGTGAGGGCCGAGGCGGATCTGACCCAGCCGGACGGAGTCCGCTGGGCACTCGCCAGCCCTAGAGAGGGCGGCTTTAACTTCCTCCGCGGAGGTGGAGTCGTCCAAGCCCGTGATGCGTAGCTCGGCGGATTTCGTGGGCCTGGACACGCGGACGATGTCCTCCGGCAGTACCTCCCGCAGTTTGGAGGCGAAGGCATCTGCTTTCTCGGCTCCGGACGTTCCTGGGAGCTCGAACATCCGAGCCCCCGTGGCGGCAACCTTAAAACGGACGTCATTGGGGCCAATGCCCAAATCGGCCAGGTTTATCTTGGCCTTTGCGTCCCCAATGACGTCTTTGTAGGAAGTGCCGTTCTTCACCGCCTCCGGCTGCAGTGTAATGACGACTGCAGCCGACTTTGGAGTCCGGAGCTTCGCCTCCTTCTTTTTCTTGGACGCCTTCTTCTTGGGCGCCTTGACCGCTTTCCCGTTCTTCCCGACGAGCTGCCACTCGTTGGCAGTCGCCGGGATTGCGGGAGTCTCTTTCGCGGGCATGGCCGCCACCGCGCTGTAGGACGGCTTGCCCTTTTTGCCCCCCTTTCCTTTTTTGGTCGAGGGAGCCGGTGGATTTGGCGCGGTGGCGGGTTCTGCTGCCGGCGCTGGTGGCGCTGTCGCCTTGCCCGATCTGGCGGCGGGAGTTGGCGCCGCCGTCTTCGTCGCTCTAGCGGCGGGCACAGGAGGTGCCCCTGCCGCTTTCTTGTCCGCCGCTAGGGGCGGACGGATGCGGGGCTCCGGCGGAAGCCGGGCCTCTATGGCCCCAAAGCGGGCGTCCACCATGAGGCGGAGGTCGGCGATGGCGCTTTCGATTGACGGAGGCGCCTGCCCAAAGGTTACGGGCTGGGCGCCGGTGGTGGAGGTGTGGATGTTCTCCACCACAGCCTTCAGCGCCGCCATCTCCTTTTTGAGGTGGTCGACCTCCGCCTTTAGCCGGCTGTTCTGCGCTTGGAGCGCCAGGTTTTCGCTTGTCGCGGACCGCCGACTTAGCTCCGACGCCGCCAGCCTGATATTCCGGGCGGCGTCTTTTAGGGACTTAATAAAGGTCCCTTTAAGGTTCCCGGACTTGTCGGCGACCTCGACAACTGCCTCCAAGTTATCCTGGATTGTGTCTGCCAATTGCTTGGCAGACTTCTCCTCCGGGTCGGAATCTGGCGCTCTTTTTGCCGGCGCCTTCTTTTTCTTCCGCGCCCCGTCCGACTCCTCGGACTCGGGGCGCGGTCGTCGCTTCCGCCAAAGGCGGCCACTCTCCGACGGATGGTTGGCATCAGAAAGGATGCTCATGTCGGAGCCAGTGTCGGAATCGACACTGGACTCCTGAGCGACACGGGATCTTACGCTGGGGCTCGTAATGTGTATGGGGAGCCGCTCCAGCACTACCACGGGGGACAGGGGCCTAGAACCCCCTCCTCCACCGATCACAGACGAGGGGCGCACAATACTGGGCGTGCGCCGCCCCTCCTCCATTGCGCAGTCTAAGCTGCCGGGCTTTTTGCCCCCAATCTCGGCCTTTTTGGACGGAAGGAATCTTCCCTTACCGTCTCTATTCGGAAGGCACTCCTTGTTTTGTTTGCTGGTGCTATCAGTACTGTTGACACCCGTTCCAGGTGGACCTGATGAAACAAGGTCACCTTCTCCGACCTCAACTCTACCTCCTCCTGCCTCTCCAGACCCAGGACCTCCCGAGGCGCAGGACGGCCCATCGACAACCGAACTTTCCAGCCGGCTGTCGGAACGCATTTGTTGCCCCTCCCCAGAGTACGAGGGGGCTCTGCCCGCCGGAACGGCGGGGTCGGATTCTCAACCTAACCTAACCTAACCTAACCTTTTTTTTTTTTTTTTTTTTTTTTTTTTTTTAACTCGGTTAATGCATGAAATTGCATCCCCAGCGCCCGGGGGAGCGCTGGGGTATGTGGGGCTCTCCGAGCCAGAAGGGCTAGGCCTACCCACTAAACCACCGAGGTGTTGCTTCCTCCTCCGCATAATGTCGAGGCTGTGGGATCGCTTAAAGCACGCAACCGCAGCCCCGACGCGGCTGTCCATTATTGGACCCGTCCACAGTGTGGGACGACACCGCAACACACTGGTGCCGTCCCTCCACATGCCCCCTCGTGCAATGGCCAGAAAACTCCCCCGAGTTCGCCGGCCGAAGAGGGCCTTCGGAGGCCGGGACAGACTACGCGCAGATGCGCAGTATGTCCCGGCCTCCGGTATAATCCGCACCGGCCACCGAGCCCGGAGGTGGCAGACTGCCCTCTCCCGGACCAGGCGGCCCAACGACTTCTCCTACTACTACTAACTACGGCGGGGGGAGGAGGTGTGCATACCTCCTTCTTCGTACACCCCGCCTCCGCTGGCGGCGCGGGTCGGAGGAAGACGCCTCACGATCCCGCTCCGCGGCCTCCTTCTGCGAAATGACTGACTCGCAGAAGGTGGCCACCGCCCTCCAGGACCCCTCGCTATTCAGCATCGAGCTGATCACGTTAGTTAGCGAGAGGTCCCCCTCCACAAACGCCGACATGGCGTGCCTCTGCGGCGCCCAGGCCGCGCACTCGACCAGTGTGTGGTGCGCCGTGTCTGTTGGCGCGTCACATTCGTGGCAGGCCGGCGTTGGTTCCCGGCCCGCAATCTGGTGCAGGTACTTACCGAAACAACCGTGTCCGGTAAGCACCTGCACCAGCCGGAAGGACAGAACCCCCCACTTTCTTCCCAGCCATCTCGATAGGTGTGGCTGTATCGCCTCTACCGTGTCACGGCCAGCGACTGGGGACCGCAGCTGTTCGTCCCATCTCTCAATCAGGTTTGATTGCGCTTCTGCCCTGACTCTCCGCACCTCATCAAAATCCGGGCGTTCACCCCGAGTTCGCGCCTCTGCTCTGCAGGAATACACCCGCGCCAGGACCCCTGCCTGAAGTTCCCAGGGGGGGTCGCCCGCCAAAAGGGTGGCCGCCGTCCACGATATGGTACGGTACCCCCTGATCGCTCTCACCGCTATCACCCTCTGGGGTCTCCTCAACAATACTAAGTTTTTAGCAGTGAGAGCGTCCGCCCACACGGGGGCACCGTACAGCGCCATACTCCGGACAATTCCTGTGTAAAGGCGCCGGCAGGCCGAGCCCGGACCCCCCAGGTTTGGTAGCAGCCGGCCTAGAGCGGCCGCTGCGGCAATCAGCTTCGGGGCCAATTGTGTGAAGTGGGCCCCGAAGTTCCACCGTCCGTCCAAGGTGAGGCCCAGATATTTCAGTTGGGCCCTCACCGGCACTTCCACTCCCTGGACAACTATGCGCGCATTCTGTGGGGGTCCTCTCCGCGGTCCGTGAAATAGGAGGGCCTCCGTCTTCGTCAAGGAGACCCTCAGACCTAAGAGCGCGAGCCGGTCCACCACCAGTGACACGGCGATTGTGGCCAGTCGCGCCGCCTCCTCATAAGTCCCGCCCCGGGCTGCTATGAAGGTATCGTCTGCATATCCGATAATTTTCGCACCGGGGGGGACCGGCCCCCGAAGGAGCCAATCATATCCGATGTTCCACAGGGTCGGACCCAGAACCGACCCCTGTGGAACACCGCACGTCATATTCCGTGCATAAAGTCGGCCATCTCGGCCCTCCCACACGATCTTCCTGTCCTGGAGGTACGCCCCCAACAGCTTCCGGAGGTAGGGGGGCACTCCATGGTACCGGAGTGCCTCCATTATCGTCTCGAACGGAATGCTGTTGAAGGCATTCGCCACGTCTAGCGATACCCCCAGGACGACGTCTCCAGCCGCAACCGCGTTCTTGCTGATCTCCTTCAGGGTGGTCAGAGCGTCTATAGTGGACCGCCCTGCCCTAAATCCGTACTGGGCCTCCGAGAGTTGGGGCCCAACCACATCCAAGTGCTGGACGAGACGATTTGCGATAATCTTCTCCAGTAACTTGCCCGTCTCGTCCAGCAAAACAATTGGCCTGTATGCCGATGAGGAGTCAGGAGGCCGATCTCCCCCCTTCGGGAGCAAACACAATCGCCCGACCTTCCACTGCTTCGGGAACTCTCCCCTGCTGAAACATGCATTGAAGAGTCCCCGAAGCTGTTCTCCCAGATGTTTGAGCGCGACTGCCAGCACTCGTCCCGGAACGCCGTCAGGTCCCGGAGCCGTTTTCCTACCGCGAAGTCGGTCCAGGGCCAGCTCCATCTCTCCCTCTGAAATTGAGGGGGGAGCCTCTTCCTCTGCGGGCTCCGGAGTAGGAGGAGCCATCACCGGGGGCGTGTGTCCCGGCGAATTGGGGAACAGTTCGCCCACCACCCTGCCGAGAAGATCCGGCTGTAGGGTCTCCGTTAACGGGGCGCCAAGGTTGCGTAACTTTTTCCGAGCCGCTCGGTAGGGACGCCCCCACGGGTCTCTGTCTAGGTCCGCCAGGATCTCCTCAAAGGCGGCCGATTTGGCTTGGCTTATGGCCAGTTGCAGGGCGCGCTTGGCAGCTCCGTACTGCTCCCGTAGTTCCGCCAGTTCAACGTCGGCTCCCTCCCGGCCCGGAGCCCGCCGGTTCCGTGCTTGACAACGGGCGTGTGCTCTACGGGCTCTGTTGGCTGATGTGCGAAGTTCGGCTATCTCCGGGGTCCACCAGTAGACGGACTTGCGTGCTGGTCGACGTCGCGCCCTCGGCATGGCCGAATCACACACCTCAGTGAGGATGGTGTGCATCCGACCGGCCAACACCCCCGTGTCGGCTCCCTCCTCCGGCCTGGGGGCGAACCATCGGTGAACGATGGCCGCCTCCTCCGCCAGCTCCTTGTCGAGCCGGCCTAAGTTCCACCTGGGGAAGGTGCTGACGGGCCGCTGCCCACTCGCCGCACCTCCCGAGGGAGGGGAGACCTCAAATCTTATGTACAGGTGGTCAGATAGGGTCTCGACTTCCTCCTCCACCCTCCATCCGACTACCCTGCGCGCGACTGCAGGAGTGGCAAAGGAGAGGTCCACAATAGACCCCCCGTTGTGCCGCACGCAGGTGTGGACTGTCCCCAAGTTGAGCAGGGACAGCCCGGAGAGGAGCCCCCATACCTGGACCGCCTCCCCCCTCCCGTCCGTGACGGGGCAGCCCCACGCCCGGGACTTCGCGTTGAAGTCACCGAGGACTAAGATAGACCCCGGCGACCTGCGAGATACTGCCGCCCTGACAGAGTCCAGGAACGTCTCGAGCTCTGCCAGGGAGCGGTTGGGGGAGAAGTACACCCCAACAATGGTGTACTCCCGCCAGCTGACCACAACATAACCTGGCCCCCTTTCAACGACAATAAGAGGCGGGCCAGCATCCATCCGGACCACCACCGCCACCGAACCGTCGAGGTCCCCGGCCCAGTTAGAATGGGGGGGTACGAAATACGGCTCGCAAGCCACCGCCACATGCACCTGCCACTGTGCGAGGGATTGAAGGAAAAGATCTTGTGCCCTCGCACAGTGGTTAAGATTCGCCTGTAGGAAGCTAGCATGTCGATTACAATCCATTATTATTCTGACATGCTAGCCTCCCTTTCTGCCCTCACTGGTCGAGTCGGGGCGGTGGGAGCTCTCCACGCCCCCACGCCCGACCTTCCTTTTACCGTGGGGGGAGCACAAAGCCTCCCCCCCATTAAATGTCCGGCCGGCTTTCCGGCCGCAGCACAAACGCTGCACCGCATGGTTGATTTGCAGGCCGCAGTTTTATGGCCCTCCTCGCCGCACCGGAAGCATATTTTACTGCGGTCGACGGGAGAGGGACATGTCGGCCTTGTATGGCCAACACCTAAACACCTGTAGCAGCGGAGAGGCCGCTGCTCTAGCAATCGGACCGTTGCGGAGGTCCATCCGATCATTAATTTGCCCGCCTTCGATATCGTCTTGGTGGCCGCCACCGGACACTCGACTATGCACGAGCCCATTCCATCGGGGCCCGCGGTGATTGGGTGGACCTTGACCTGGTCCACCAGACACTCCCCGGCACGAGACACAGCGATGGCCACCTTTTCAACGGTGGCCGTATCCCCAAGCCCCAGCACCCGCAGGTCGGCGCATTTGACGGGGACCGCTACCTCGGCAACCCCGTCGAGGGCGGCCTTCAACTTATCGGCCAGAGCATTGGCCTTGTCCTGGCTTTGGGCGCCTGGGATCTCTATGATCCGGGCCCCTGTGGCGGATCGGCGGAAGTGGACGGACTCTATGCCCAGGTCCGCCGGGTTCACCGCCTCTTCCGCCCGCTCCATAATCTGGGCATAGGTAACTCCTTTTGCGGCAGCCTCCGTGTTGAGAGTGACCAGCACCGCGGCCGTCTTCGGGGCGGTCAGCTTAGGCTTGGCCCGCTGCGTCTTCTTAGCCGCCTGGGAGGCCGGTTTCTGTGCCGCCGTGGAGGGGGGGGACTTTTTCCCCTTCCCCTTTCCCTTCTTTACCACCTCCGTCCAGGTGGTCGCTTGTTTCGAGGACCCCGCTACAGGAGTGGTGTCCATCGCCTCCGGAGTCGGAGGAACCGCCGGCAGTTCGGGGACCGGGGGATGACTTACCCCCTTTTTATTCCCCTTGTTTTTCCCCGTCTTTTTCCCCGACTTTTTCGCAGCGGGAGTGGACTCCGCTGCAACAGGTGCCGGAGCAGAGACCGGCACCGGCACCGGCGCCGGGGTGCCAACTGGCCCCACCGGGGCCCTGTCCGCCCTTAGAGGTGGGCGAATTCTCGTCTCCGGGAGGAGGCGCTCCTCGATGCCCTCGAAGCGGGCATTAATCATGGTCCCCACTGAGGCTATAATTGAGCGCCTGAACTCCTCTAGCAGCTCTCCCATCTGAGGCATGGCACTCGAGACTGCTGGGACAGGCGGTGGGCAAGTTGCCCTCGTGGTGGTTGTAGTGCTCGCCTGTTCCAGCTCCAGCAGCAGGGATTTGCGCTCAGCTTTCAGCGCCTCATTCTCCCGGCGGAGGCGAGCGAACTCCACCTGAATGCGGCGCACCTCGTCCGACATCGTTCTGTCCGCCAGGGCCTCCACGATGTCGAGTAGACCCGTCGCCGCCATATTGAGGGTCCTCATATAACCCCCCTTTAGGTTTTTTGATGTGCGCACGACCTCAAAAATGGCCGCTGCACTCACGCCAGCCTGCGCCCTTAGTTGTTCGGCATCGAGCCGATGCGGCGCGTCCAATGCTGGGCGCTCAAGCCCCTCGTCCGGGTCAAAAATGGGCGCCGGGGGTCCCATTGCGGTACGGGACGAACTCCTCGACGAACGACTCCGGGTAGAAGGAGCACCCGAAGTGGTCCTTCCGCGTCTAGCCACCGGCTCACGTGGAGCAGTGCGGTCCTCAGTCTCGGTTTCCGAGCCCGAAATTTCAGACCCGAGCACCGAGGGCGTTCGGTGTCTTTTACGGCGTGCACCGTCGCCCGAAGACAAAAACTCATCCGGCTCTCCGATTGGGAGCCGCTCCAGCACCACAACGGGAGTAAGGGGCCTGGAACCCCCTCCTCCGACAATCAACGAGGGTCGCGCAACACTGGGCGTGCGACGACCCTCCACCACTGCGCAGTCTACACTGCCGGGCTTTTTGCCCCCGATCTCTTCACTATTGGGCTTCTCGCCCCTCCCACTGTTTACATCGATTTGGTTTTGATAAAAAGGTTCCATAAAGAGTCCCACGAGTATGGGGGAAATAAACCGTCCACCCAGGCAGAGCCCCCTGTACCTGGGTAACCCTATTACACGGTGAGGTCGGGCAGGTTTCACCGGAACTTACAAACTAACTTTTTTTAGTGAGGTTAAGTCCTCTTGGCCCGGCCAATTAAGGCAAGGCCCTCGGTCCCAGCAGTGGCCGCGAGACGTGACCACGACACCTCCACTGGGATAACGAGTTTGAGGGCGGTGACCGAAGTCTGCCCTCCCGGAGACGATACCGAAACCGGGAGAGCCCGCCCTCCCACCGACGGATCACCCGTCCCTCCTCCGACACCTGTGCCCTCTGCAAGCAGAGGGACACGCACAGTGATTTTTTATAGAGGTTTTCTTCCTCGCGACCGCTGTCTCCCCGACCTCCGACAAGCAGCCCCCGATCCTGACCCAAAAATTGAGCCAGGCTTGCGGTTTGGGTCCGCCGAGAACAGTACTCAGCGGACACCCCCACCCCGGGCAGGACATGAAAGTCCGCCCCCCCATGGTTTTTTATAGAGGTTTTCCTTCCTCTCTCGTGCAGTGGCGCTCGCGCACCACCACACGGTGTGAAGGGACCTGGTTCTGAGCCTGAAGGCCTCAGAACGAAACGGTCCCTTCGGGTCTGTCTTGGCTTCGCTAATGCTACTGAGCCCCCTCACCACGACAAGGTGCAGACCCACGAGGGGGAACCTTTTTTTTTTTTTTTTTTTGCGTCAGGAAAATGCATTACTGCATGTCCCGCCCCAGGGAGGAAAGCGGGGGTCTGTCGGGCTCTCCCGCCGGCAAGGCGTTCCGGCTAACATGGGCATACCGACTAAAAACCTGACGGTGTTCCTTCTACAGTCACCATAACGTGGCCAGGACGCGGTACCTCCAATCGGATACTCCGCGTCCCAGCCGGTGACGGCCCGCTTTGGATGCGGGCCCTACTTCGAGCGGGGGCGGACTTGAGGATTGTCCCCCCCTAGCTCTCCACTTCACGGGGGTGCGCCAGGAACACACAGCGCACTCCCCACCTCTCGGACCTGTTCCCTGTCCAGGCGACGGAGCGTTCCGCCTCCGCCGCCCACAGGTCCGCGTCACGGGGGCCGGAGATCGTCCCGGCGCCTACGACGCCCAGTGCGTCTTGCGCGGGAAGGGAGGGGAGCGTTGATTTCTCGCTCCCGTTCCGCCGCCTCTTTGAGGGAAATGACCTCTTCACAAAATGAGGCGACGGCCGACCACGCTGCCTCGCTCCCGACCATGGACAGAACCACAGCCGAGAGCGAGAGGTCGCTCCCGACCACCCCGGTCAATTGACGGCGCTGCGACGACCACGCCTGGCAGTGTGCCAGCGTATGCAGCGCCGTATCGGGGCAGTCACCACAGTGATGGCACCTGGGCGTCTGCTCGCGGCCTATGCGACACAGGTACTTGCCGAAACAACCATGTCCGGTCAAGACCTGCGTCAGCCGATATGTGAGCGCGCCGTGCCCTCTCTCCAGCCACTCCGTGACCGCCGGCCGCACGGCCTCGATAGTTACGAGGCCGGCGCTGGGGTCTTCCAATCGTCGCTTCCACGCCGCCAGGACATCTTGGCGGAGCTCTGCTCTCCGCGCCTCGATTTCTTGAGGCGCTGGCAGTGAGCCTCCGCCTCGGGCCTCCTCGCGCCATGTATAGAGTGACGCGAGGGCCCCCGCGTCCAAGTCCCACGGCGGCGTTCCGGCCAGTAGGCACGCCACTTCAAAGGAGATCGTGCGGTAGCCTCTCACGGCCCTGACGGCCATCACGCGCTGCGGACGTCGCAGCGCGGCGATGTTCTTGGCCGACAGGGCATTGGCCCAAATGGGTGAGCCATATAGGGCCATTGACCGCACGATCCCGGCGTACAGCCGTCGGCAGGTGTTGTTTGGCCCCCCGAGGTTTGGCAGCAGGCGAGATAGTGCGCCCGCCGCACCTACGAGTTTGGGGGCCAGCCGACTGAAATGGGCTGTGAAGTCCCATCGGCCGTCGAGAGTCAGTCCGAGATACTTCATCGACGGTGCGATGCCGATGGTGACTCCGCCTACTATAATGCTGGATCCGGGTGGAGGGCGGCGTCGGGGCCCATGGAAAAATAGGGCCTCCGACTTTTCTAGTGCCACCTCCAGACCCAGCCGCCGGATGCGAGCGACGACTTGTGCGACCCCAGCTGTGGCCAGCACCTCCGCGTCGCGGTGCGTCTTCCCCCGGGCTGTTACCAACGTGTCGTCGGCATAGCAGAATATGCCGACGCCCGGCGGGAGCGCACCGCGCAGAACGAAGTCGTAGCCTACGTTCCACAGGAGAGGGCCTAGAACCGACCCCTGTGGAACCCCACACGAGACTACGCTCCGCGACCAACCATTTTGACCCGGGTAGACAATCGATCTTCCTTCGAGATAAGCCCCGACAATGCGGCGGAGGTAGAGTGGCACTCGGTGATATTCGAGTGCCACCCGTATGCTACTCCAGGGGAGGGTGTTGAAGGCGTTGGCGATGTCGAGTGACACCGCCAAGACGACCTCTCCCTGGGCTACTGCGTCCTCCGCCAGGGCCCTGACGCGTGCAATTGCGTCGATCGTGGAGCGCCCTTTGCGGAACCCAAATTGTTGGTCCGCTAGGTCCGGCCCAACACAACTTAGGTGTGCGACGAGGCGGTCTGCAACGATGCGCTCGAAGAGCTTGCCCACCTCGTCCAGCAACACTATGGGCCGGTACGCGGACGGCGAGTCCGCGGGGCGCCCCTCCTTCTTCAGCAGGACGAGCTTCCCGGTCTTCCACGGTGCCGGGAACTCGCCCCTCTCTATGCACGCGTTGTAGAGCCCCAGTAGTCGGGGCTCGAGGGCCTCTCGAGCCAGGACCCACGCTCGGCCTGGAATGCCGTCGGGCCCTGGGGCGGTGTTCTTAGCCGCGAGGCGTTGCACCGCCACCCTCAGGTCTACCCGGGTCACCGGGGGGATTTCCTCCTCCTCCTCTTCCGTCGTCGTCGTCGTCGTCGGCGTCTCGCCCGGCGGAGCCATGGGCGGCGGGATGTGTGCCGCCCTGAGAGGGAACAGAGCGGACACCACGTTCTCGACCACCTGGGGCTGGAGACTTTGCGTAAGTGGGGGGGCCCAGGGGCGAAGTTTGCCCCTGACCCAGCGATACGGGCGCCCCCATGGATCTGTATCCAATGTCTCCAGAAGAGTTCCCCAGGCGGCGGTTTTGGCCCTGCAGATTTCTGTGGACAGGGCCTTCTTCGCCGCTCTGTACCTCTCGTACAGCTCCGCCTCTTGTGACTCCGCGTCTGGGGGTCGGCGACGCCTCCTGCGGAGGCGTTGGTAGCGGCGGCGTGCCGCAGTACAATTGTTGCGCAACTGCGCGATTTCCGCCGACCACCAATATACCCTCCGCCGTCCGGGACAGAACCGGACGCGGGGCATCGCAATATCGCAGACGCGGGTCATGTCTGCCCGGAGCCTGTCCGCTTCCGCCTCCACGTCGACGGGTCGATCTTCTGACGCCTGTGAAATCCAGGCGTCGACGATGGAGGCTTCGACTAGCGCCTCCTTGTCGAGGCGTTTCAGGGACCAGCGCGGTCCGACTTCGACCGGGGCATCCTGGTTAGGCAAGGCCCTCGAGGTAACCGGGGAGATGCTGAACCGAATGTATCTGTGATCAGATAAGGTCTCAACCCCCTCGAGGACTCTCCAGGACTGGACACGGGGCGCAAGTGCGGGGGTGGCAAATGTGAGGTCCACTATGGACCCACCCCGCTGGCGCACGCACGTGTCCACGGCACCCCGGTTCAAGACAACAAGGCCCGTGGCCGCCAACCAATCTTCGACTTCCTCGCCCCGCACGTCCGTAGAGGGGGAACCCCAAGCCGTGGACTTGGCATTGAAGTCCCCCAGGACCAAGGCGGGGCGAGACCTATCACGGCCGACCACGGTGCCGATCCGCGCGAGAAACGCCTCGAATTCAGCCAGGCTCCGGTTTGGCGAGAAATATATGCCGACGACGACTATGTCTCCCCATGTGACCGCCACATAACCATGGCCCCTCGCTGTGGGCACGAGGGGCGGAACTCCGACGGCGGCCGGGGAAACTACGGCTACTGAGCCGTCTAAATCACCCGCCCAGTCATCCCTGGGCGGAACAAAGTACGGCTCTGCCGCCACTGCCAACTTTATCGACCACTGTGCCAGGCTTTGGGAGAAGAGATCCTGGGCCCTGGCACAGTGGTTCAAGTTCGTTTGGAGGAGATGGAGAGCCATTACTGTTGGGTCTCCATCTCCACCACGTCTACCGGCACTTCGGCGGCGTTGGAGGCCGCGGGCCGGTCTGACGACTGCGAAGCGGCCTTGGCCTTCTTCGCAGTCTTCTTGCCCTTCTTCTTACTTTTCTTCTTGGGGTTTTCCCCCAAATTCCCCTTCTTCTTTTGGCCCTTTGGTGGGGCGCAGGCTTTGCTCCCCACCACGTGCGCCGCCGGCTTGCCTGCCGCGGCGCATACGGCACAGTTCGGTGCTTCCGAGCACGACCGGGCAATGTGGCCCGGCTTGCCGCACCGGAAGCACGTGCCGCTCCTGTCTACTTCAGATGTGCACCGCGCACAGACGTGGCCGCCTTCCAGGCAGCGGTAACAACGGCGCTCGCGTGGGGGGAGAAGTTCCACCCGCGCCGACACCCAACCGATCAAGAGGCGGCGGCCATCGACAAGTTTTTTGGCCGCCGCAACTGGGCAGCAGGCCCAAATAGATCCGCCGCCGTGAGGGCCGAGGCGGATCTGACCCAGCCGGACGGAGTCCGCTGGGCACTCGCCAGCCCTAGAGAGGGCGGCTTTTACTTCCTCCGGGGAGGTGGAGTCGTCCAGGCCCGTGATGCGTAGCTCGGCGGATTTCGTGGGCCTGGACACCCGGACGATGTCCTCCGGCAGTACCTCGCGTAATTTCGAGGCGAAGGCGTCCGCCTTCTCGGCTCCGGACGCTCCTGGGAGCTCAAACATGCGAGCCCCCGTGGCGGCAACCTTGAACCGGACGTCATTGGGGCCTATGCCCAAGTCGGCCAGGTTGATTTTGGCCTTTGCGTCCCCAATGACGTCCTTGTAGGAGGCGCCGTTCTTCACCGCCTCCGGCTGCAGTGTTATGACGACTGCAGCCGATTTAGGAGTCCGGAGCTTCGCCGCCTTCTTCTTGGACGCCTTCTTCTTTGTTGTTTTAGGCGCCTTTTCCTTTGGCGCCTTTGCCGCCTTTCCATTCTTCCCGACGAGCTGCCACTCGTTGGCAGTCGCCGGGATTGCGGGAGCCTCTTTAGCGGGCATGGCCGCCACCGCGCTATACGACGGTTGTGGTTGTTTGTCGCGCTTCCCTTTGGGAGCCGGTGGATTTGGCGCGGTGGTGGGTTTTGTTGCCGGCGCTGGTGGCGCCGTCGCCTTGCCCTTTCTGGCGGCAGGAGTTGGTGCCGCCGTCTTCTTCGCTCTAGCGGCGGGCACAGGAGGTGCCCCTGCCGCTTTCTTGTCCGCCGCCAGGGGCGGACGAATGCGGGGCTCCGGCGGAAGCCGGGCCTCTATGGCCCCAAAACGGGCGTCCACCATGAGGCGGAGGTCGGCGATGGCGGATTCCACGGATGGAGGCGCCTGCCCAATTATAACGGGCTGGGCGCCGGTGGTGGTGGTGTGGATGTTCTCCACCACAGCTTTAAGCGCCGCCATCTCTTTATTGAGGTGGTCGACCTCCGCCTTTAGCCGGCTGTTTTGCGCCTGAAGCGCTAGGTTTTCATTCGTCGCGGACCGCCGACTTAACTCAGACGTCGCCAGCCTGATGTTTCGGGCAGCGTCTTTTAATGACTTAATAAAAGTCCCTTTAAGGTGGCCGGACTTGTCGGCGACCGCGATTACTGCCTCCAAATTGCTTTGGATAGCCTCTGCCAATTGCTTGGCAGACTTGTCCTCCGGGAACCTTTTTTTTTTTTTTTTTTTTTTTTTTTAACTCGGTTAATGCATGAAATTGCATCCCCAGCGCCCGGGGGAGCGCTGGGGTATGTGGGGCTCTCCGAACCAGAAGGGCTAGGCCTACCCACTAAACCACCGAGGTGTTGCTTCCTCCTCCGCATAATGTCGAGGCTGCGGGATCGCTTAAAGCACGCAACCGCAGCCCCGACGCGGCTGTCCATCAACGGACCCGTCCACAGTGTGGGACGACACCGCAACACACTGGTGCCGTCCCTCCACATGCCCCCTCGTGCAATGGCCAGAAAACTCCCCCGAGTTCGCCGGCCGAAGAGGGCCTTCGGAGGCCGGGACAGACTACGCGCAGATGCGCAGTATGTCCCGGCCTCCGGTATCATCCGCACCGGCCACCGAGCCCGGAGTTGGCAGACTGCCCTCTCCCGGACCAGGCGACCCAACAACTACTCCTACTAACTACTGACTACGGCGGGGGGAGGAGGTGTGCATACCTCCTTCTTCGTACACCCCGCCTCCGTTGGCGGCGCGGGTCGGAGGAAGACGCCTCACGATCCCGCTCCGCGGCCTCCTTCTGCGAAATGACTGACTCGCAGAAGGTGGCCACCGCCCTCCAGGACCCCTCGCTATTCAGCATCGAGCTGATCACGTTAGTTAGCGAGAGGTCCCCCTCCACGAACGCCGACATGGCGTGCCTCTGCGGCCCCCAGGCCGCGCACTCAACCAGTGTGTGGTGCGCTGTATCTTGCTGCGCACCACATTCGTGGCAGGCCGGAGTTGGTTCCCGGCCCGCAATCTGGTGCAGGTACTTACCGAAACAACCGTGTCCGGTAAGTACCTGCACCAGCCGGAAGGACAGAACCCCCCACTTTCTTCCCAGCCATCGTGAAAGGTGTGGCTGGATCGCCTCCACCGTGTCCCGGCCGGCGACTGGGGACCGCAATTGTTCGTCCCATCTCTGGACCAGGTCGGTTTGCGCCTCTGACCTGGTCCTCCGCACTTCGTCAAAGTCAGGGCGTTCGCCCCGCGTTCTTGCCTCCACTTTGCAGGCATACACCCGCGCTAAGACCCCCGCCTGAAGTTCCCAGGGGGGGTCGCCCGCCAAAAGGGTGGCCGCCGTCCATGATATGGTACGGTACCCCCTGATCGCTCTCACCGCTATCACCCTCTGGGGTCTCCTCAACAATACTAAGTTTTTAGCGGTGAGAGCGTCCGCCCACACGGGGGCACCGTACAGCGCCATGCTCCGGACAATTCCTGTGTAGAGGCGCCGGCAGGCCGAGCCCGGGCCCCCCAGGTTTGGTAGCAGCCGGCCTAGAGCGGCCGCTGCGGCAATCAGCTTCGGGGCCATCAGTGTGAAGTGGGCCCCGAAGTTCCACCTTCCGTCCAAGGTGAGGCCCAGATATTTCAGTTGGGCCCTCACCGGCACCTCCACTCCCTGGACGACAATACGCGCGTCCGGGGGAGGTCCCCTCCGCGGTCCGTGAAATAGGAGGGCCTCTGTCTTAGATAAGGAGACCCTCAGACCTAAGAGCGCGAGCCGGTCCACCACCAGTGACACGGCGATTGTGGCCAGTCGCGCCGCCTCCTCGTAAGTCCCCCCCCGGGCTGCTACGAAGGTGTCGTCCGCGTATCCGATGACTTCCGCGCCGGGGGGAACTGGCCCGCGGAGGAGCCAGTCGTATCCGATGTTCCACAGGGTCGGACCCAAAACCGACCCCTGTGGAACACCGCACGTCATTTTCCGTGCATGCCGTCGGCCATCTCGGCCCTCCCAGACAATTTCTCTGTCCTGGAGGTACGCCCCCAACAGCTTCCGGAGATAGGGGGGCACCCCATGGTACCGGAGTGCCTCCATGATAGTCTCAAACGGAATGCTGTTGAAGGCATTCGCCACATCCAGCGATACCCCCAGGACTACGTCTCCA
This sequence comes from Anticarsia gemmatalis, assembly GCF_050436995.1. Classification (NCBI taxonomy): domain Eukaryota; kingdom Metazoa; phylum Arthropoda; class Insecta; order Lepidoptera; family Erebidae; genus Anticarsia; species Anticarsia gemmatalis. Next base: position 66,131 of record NC_134761.1, read on the forward strand.
GCCGCAACCGCTCCTTTACTCAGCTCTTTAAGGGCTGTTAGGGCGTCTAAAGTGGACCGCCCTGCCCTAAATCCATACTGGGCCTCCGAAAGCTGGGGCCCAACCACATCCAAGTGCTGGACGAGACGAGATGCGATGATCTTCTCCAGTAACTTGCCCGTCTCGTCCAGCAAAACAATTGGCCTGTACGCCGAGGGGGAATCAGGTGGTCGATCTCCCCCTTTCGGGAGTAGGCACAAACGTCCGACCTTCCATTGTTTCGGGAACTCTCCCCTGCTGAAACATGCATTGAAGAGTCCCCGAAGCTGTTCTCCCAGATATTTGAGCGCGACTGTCAGCACTCGTCCCGGAACGCCGTCAGGTCCCGGAGCCGTTTTCCTGCCACGAAGGCGGTCCAGGGCCAGCTCCATCTCTCCCTCGGATATTAGGGGGGGAGCCTCTTCCTCTGCGGGCTCCGGAGTAGGAGGAGCCATCACCGGGGGCGTGTGTCCCGGCGAATTGGGGAACAGTTCGCCCACCACCCTGCCGAGAAGATCCGGCTGTAGGGTCTCCGTTAACGGGGCGCCAAGGTTGCGTAACTATCCTCCGGGAACCTAACCTTTTTTTTTTTTTTTTTTTTTTACTTGGTTAATGCATGAAATTGCATCCCCAACGCCCGGGGGAGCGCTGGGGTATGTGGGGCTCTCCGAACCAGAAGGGCAAGGCCTACCCACTAAACCACCAAGGTGTTGCCTCCTCGCCGCTTAGTGCCGAGGCCACGGGAACGCCTTTAGGCACACATCCGCGGCCCCGACGCGGCCGTCCACAATGTGGACCCGTCCACAGTGTGGGACGACACCCCAACACACGGGTGCCGTCCCCCCACATGCCCCCTAGTGCAGTGGCCAGAAAACTCCCCCGAGTTCGCCAGCCAGGGGGCCTTCGGAAGCCGGGACAGGCCTCGCGCAGATGCGCAGCTTGTCCCGGCCGCCGGCGGCGGAAAGGTGTGTAGGCCGCCGCCACCTCCTCGTCGACCAACGAGCCCGAAAGTGGTAGTCTGCCCACTCCCAGGCTCTGCGGTCCCACCACCAGCCGCCATGGGTTAAGAGCCGGGTCCGACCGCCCGACCCCCGACTCCCCACGGCAGCCCCACCATTGCCGCATCACGCGGTGCGGCCCCGCCCAGTCGCGGAGGATAGGGTGCCCAGCAACGACACACTAGAACACCTCTTCCTCCGCGACTAGCCCCTCCAAAACCAGCCGGACCTACGTCGCCTCGGCCCAGCCGGCCGGCCGCTTTGGTCCCCCGGGTTAGTGCGGTACCGCCCAGACAGGGAAGCGGCCTCTCCAATGGGTCTCTCTTCGCTTCACCTCGGCCGAAGTGCGCCCTCACCTCAAGGCTCGCGGCTACTAAGCCCCCCCACCACAGCAAGGTGGAGACCCGTCGGGGGAGTCCGGGAACCTTTTTTTTTTTTTTTTTTTTTTTTTTTTTTTTTTTTTTTTAACTCGGTTAATGCATGAAATTGCATCCCCAGCGCCCGGGGGAGCGCTGGGGTATGTGGGGCTCTCCGAACCAGAAGGGCTAGGCCTACCCACTAAACCACCGAGGTGTTGCTTCCTCCTCCGCATAATGTCGAGGCTGCGGGATCGCTTAAAGCACGCAACCGCAGCCCCGACGCGGCTGTCCAATCATGGACCCGTCCACAGTGTGGGACGACACCGCAACACACTGGTGCCGTCCCTCCACATGCCCCCTCGTGCAATGGCCAGAAAACTCCCCCGAGTTCGCCGGCCGAAGAGGGCCTTCGGAGGCCGGGACAGACTACGCGCAGATGCGCAGTATGTCCCGGCCTCCGGTATAATCCGCACCGGCCACCGAGCCCGGAGGTGGCAGACTGCCCTCTCCCGGACCAGGCGGCCCAACGACTACTCCTGCCTCTACTACTCCTCTACTACTGCGGCGGGGGGAGGAGGTGTGCATACCTCCTTCTTCTTACACCCCGCCTCCGCTGGCGGCGCGGGTCGGAGGAAGACGCCTCACGATCCCGCTCCGCGGCCTCCTTCTGCGAAATGACTGACTCGCAGAAGGTGGCCACCGCCCTCCAGGACCCCTCGCTATTCAGCATCGAGCTGATCACGTTAGTTAGCGAGAGGTCCCCCTCCACGAACGCCGACATAGCGTGCCTCTGCGGCCCCCAGGCCGCGCACTCAACCAGTGTGTGGTGCGCTGTATCTTGCTGCGCACCACATTCGTGGCAGGCCGGAGTTGGCTCCCGACCCGCAATCTGGTGCAGGTACTTACCGAAACAGCCGTGTCCGGTAAGTACCTGCACCAGCCGGAAGGACAGAACCCCCCACTTTCTTCCCAGCCATCTCGACAGGTGTGGCTGTATCGCTTCTACTGTGTCGCGGCCTGCTACTGGGGACCGCAACTGCTCATTCCACTTCTCGATTAGGTCGGTATGCGCCTCTGACCTGATCCTACGCACCTCGTCAAATTCTGGGCGTTCGCCTCGATGTCGCGCCTCTGTTTTGCAGGCATACACCCGCGCCAAGACCCCCGCCTGAAGCTCCCAGGGAGGGTCGCCCGCCAACAGGGTAGCCGCCGTCCAAGATATGGTACGGTACCCCCTTATCGCTCTCACCGCTATCACCCTCTGGGGTCTCCTCAACAATACTAAGTTTTTAGCGGTGAGAGCGTCCGCCCACACGGGGGCACCGTACAGCGCCATGCTCCGGACAATTCCTGTGTAAAGGCGCCGGCAGGCCGAGCCCGGGCCCCCCAGGTTTGGTAGCAGCCGGCCTAGAGCGGCCGCTGCGGCAATCAGCTTCGGGGCCATTTGTGTAAAGTGGGCCCCGAAGTTCCACCGTCCGTCCAAGGTGAGGCCCAGATACTTGAGTTGGGCCCTCACCGGCACCTCCACTCCCTGGACAACTATGCGCGCGTCCGGGGGAGGTCCCCTCCGCGGTCCGTGAAATAGGAGGGCCTCCGTCTTCGTTAAGGAGACCCTTAGGCCCAAGAGCGCGAGCCGGTCCACCACCAGTGACACGGCGATTGTGGCCAGTCGCGCCGCCTCCTCATAGGTCCCGCCCCGGGCAGCGACGAAGGTGTCGTCCGCGTATCCGATGACTTCCGCGCCGGGGGGAACTGGCCCGCGGAGGAGCCAGTCGTATCCGATGTTCCACAGGGTCGGACCCAAAACCGACCCCTGTGGAACACCGCACGTCATTTTCCGCGCATAAAGTCGGCCATCTCGGCCCTCCCAGACAATTTCTCTGTCCTGGAGGTACGCCCCCAACAGCTTCCGGAGATAGGGGGGCACCCCATGGTACCGGAGTGCCTCCATGATAGTCTCAAACGGAATGCTGTTGAAGGCATTCGCCACATCCAGCGATACCCCCAGGACTACGTCTCCAGCCGCAACCGCTCCTTTACTCAGCTCTTTAAGGGCTGTTAGGGCGTCTAGAGTGGACCGCCCTGCCCTAAATCCGTACTGGGCCTCCGAGAGTTGGGGCCCAACCACATCCAAGTGCTGGACGAGACGAGATGCGATGATCTTCTCCAGTAACTTGCCCGTCTCGTCCAGCAAAACAATCGGCCTGTATGCCGAGGGGGAATCAGGGGACCGATCTCCCCCTTTCGGGAGCAAGCACAACCGCCCGACCTTCCACTGCTTCGGGAACTCTCCCCTGCTGATACATGCGTTGAAGAGTCCCCGAAGCTGTTCTTCCAGATGTTTTGACGCTACCGCCAGCACTCGTCCCGGGACGCCGTCAGGCCCCGGAGCCGTTTTCCTGCCACGAAGGCGGTCCAGGGCCAGCTCCATCTCTCCCTCGGAGATAAGGGGGGGAGCCTCTTCCTCTGCGGGCTCTAGAGTAGGAGGAGCCATCACCGGGGGCGTGTGTCCCGGCGAATCGGGGAACAGTTCGCCCACTACCCTGCCGAGGAGATCCGGCTGTAGGGTTTCCGTTAACGGGGCGCCAAGATTGCGTAATTTTTTCCGAGCCGCTCGATAGGGACGCCCCCACGGGTCCCTGTCTAGGTCCGCCAGGATCTCCTCAAAGGCGGCCGATTTGGCTTGGCTTATGGCCAGTTGTAGGGCTCGCTTAGCAGCTCCGTACTGCTCCCGCAGGTCCGTCAGTTCAACATCGGCTCCCTCCCGGCCCGGAGCCCGCCGGTTCCGTGCTTGACAACGGGCGTGTGTTCTACGGGCTCTGTTGGCCGCTATCCGTAGCTCGGCTATTTCTGGGGTCCACCAGTAGACGGACTTGCGTGCTGGTCGGCGCCGCGCCCTCGGCATGGACGAATCGCACACTTCTGCAAGGATGGTCTGCATCCGGCCGGTCAACTCCTCCGTGTCGGCTCCCTCCTCCGGCCTGGGGGCGAACCATCGGTGAACGATGGCCGCCTCCTCCGCCAGCTCCTTGTCGAGCCGGCCCAAGTTCCACCTGGGGAAGGTGCTGACGGGCCGCTGCCCACTCGCTGCACTTCCCGAGGGAGGGGAGACCACAAATCTGATGTACAAGTGGTCAGATAGGGTCTCAACATCCTCCTCCACCCTCCATCCGACCACCCTGCGCGCGACTGCAGGAGTGGCAAAGGAGAGGTCCACAATAGACCCCCCGTTGTGCCGCACGCAGGTGTGGACTGTCCCCAAGTTAAGCAGGGACAGCCCGGAGAGGAGTCCCCATACCTGGACCGCCTCCCCCCTCCCGTCCGTGACGGGGCAGCCCCACGCCCGGGACTTCGCGTTGAAGTCACCGAGGACTAAGATAGACCCCGGCGACCTGCGAGATACTGCCGCCCTGACAGAGTCCAGGAACGTCTCGAGCTCTGCCAGGGAGCGGTTGGGGGAGAAGTACACCCCAACAATGGTGTACTCCCGCCAGCTGACCACGACATAACCTGGCCCCCTTTCGACAATAATAAGAGGCGGGCCAGCATCCATCCGGACCACCACCGCCACCGAACCGTCGAGGTCCCCGGCCCAGTTAGAATGGGGGGGGACGAAATAAGGCTCGCAAGCCACCGCCACCTGCACCTGCCACTGCGCGAGGGATTGAAGGAAAAGATCTTGTGCCCTCGCACAGTGGTTAAGATTCGCCTGAAGGAAGCTAGCATGTCGACTACAATCCATTATTATTCTGACATGCTAGCCTCCCTTTCTGCCCTCACTGGTCGAATCGGGGCGGTGGGAGCTCTCCACGCCCCCACGCCCGACTTTCCTTTTACCGTGGGGGGAGCACAAAGCCTCCCCCCCATTAAATGTCCGGCCGGCTTTCCGGCCGCAGCGCAAACGCCGCACCGCATGGTTGCGGATTTGCAGGCCGCAGTTTTATGGCCCTCCTCGCCGCACCGGAAGCATAATTTGCTGCGGTCGACGGAAGAGGGACATGTCGGCCTTGTGTGGCCAACGCCCAAACATTTGTAGCAGCGGAGAGGCCGCTGCTCTAGTAGTCGGACCGTTGCGGAGGTCCATCCGACCATTAATTTGCCCGCCTTCGAAATAGTCTTCGTGGCCGCCACCGGACACTCGACTATGCACGAGCCCATTCCATCGGGGCCCGCGGTGATTGGGTGGACCTTGACCTGGTCCACCAGACACTCTCCGGCACGAGACACAGCGATGGCCACCTTTTCAACGGTGGCCGTGTCCCCAAGCCCCAGCACCCGCAGATCGGCGCATTTGACGGGGACCGCTACCTCGGCAACCCCGTCGAGGGCAACCTTCAATTTATCGGCCAGGGCAATGGCCTTGTCCTGGCCTTGGGAGCCTGGGATCTCTATGATCCGGGCCCCTGTGGCGGATCGTCGGAAGTGGACGGACTCAATGCCCAAGTCCGCCGGGTTCACCGCCTCTTCCGCCCGTCCCATAAGTTGGGCATAAGTTAGTCCCTTGGCGGCAGCCTCTGCGTTAAGAGTGACCAGCACCGCGGCCGTCTTCGGGGCGGTCAGTTTAGGCTTGGCCCGCTGGGTCTTTTTAGCCGCCTGGGAGGCCGATTTCTGTGCTGCCGTGGAGGGGGAAGACTTTTTCCCCTTACCCTTTCCCTTTTTGACCACCTCCGTCCAAGTTGTAGCTGGGTTCGAGGGACCCGCTACAGGAGTGGTCTCCATCGCCTCCGGAGTTGGAGGAACCGCCGGCAGTTCGGGGACCGGGGGATGGCTCACCCCCTTTCTACTTCCCTTTTTCCCCGACCTTTTCCCCGACTTTTTCGCAGCGGGAGTGGACTCCGCTGCAACAGGCGCCGAGACCGGCACCGACACCGGCGCCGGGGTGCCAACTGGCACCACCGGGGCCCTGTCCGCCCTTAGAGGTGGACGAATCCTCGTCTCCGGGAGGAGGCGCTCCTCGATGCCCTCCAAGCGGGCATTAATCATTGTCCCCACCGAGGCTATAATTGATCGCCTAAACTCCTCCAGCAGCTCCCCCATCTGAGGCATGGCACTCGAGACTGCTGGGGCAGGCGGTGGGCAAGTTGCCCTCGTGGCGGTCGTAGCGCTCGCCTGCTCCAACTCGAGCAGCAGCGACTTACGCTCAGCCTTCAACGCGTCATTCTCACGGCGGAGGCGAGCAAACTCCACCTGGACGCGACGCACCTCGTCCGACACCGTTCTGTCCGCCAGGGCCTCTACGATGTCAAGTAGACCCGTCGCCGCCACATTGAGGGTCCTCATATAACCCCCTTTGAGGTTCTTCGACGTGCGCACGACCTCAAAAATGGCCGCTGCACTCACGCCGGCCTGCGCCCTTAATTGTTCGGCATCGAGCAGATGCGGCGCCTCCAGTGTTGGGCGCTCAAGCCCCTCGTCCGGGTCAAAGATGGGCGCCGGGGGTCCCATTGCGGTACGGGACGAACTCCTCGATGAACGACTCCTGGTAGAAGGAGCACCCGAAGTGGTCCTTCCGCGCCTAGCCACCGGCTCACGTGGAGCAGTGCGGTCCTCGGTCTCGGTTTCCGAGCCCGAAATTTCTGACCCGAGCACCGAGGGCGTTCGGTGTCTTTTACGGCGTGCACCGTCACCCGATGACATAAACTCATCCGGCTCTCCGATTGGGAGCCGCTCCAGCACCACAACGGGAGTAAGGGGCCTGGAACCCCCTCCTCCGACAATCAATGACGGTCGCGCAACACTGGGCGTGCGACGACCCTCCACCACTGCGCAGTCTACACTGCCGGGCTTTTTGCCCCCGATCTCCTCCTCATTGTTGGGCTTCTCGCCCCTCCCACTGTTAACGTCGTTTTGGTTGTTTAAATTTAAGTAATCCATATAGAGTCCCACGAGTATGGGGGAAATAAACCGTCCACCCAGGCAGAGCCCCCTGTACCTGGGTAACCCTATTACACGGTGAGGTCGGGCAGGTTTCACCGGATCTTACAAACTAACTTTTTTTAGTGAGGTTAAGTCCTCTTGGCCCGGCCAATTAAGGCAAGGCCCTCGGTCCCAGCAGTGGCCGCGAGACGTGACCACGACACCTCCACTGGGATAACGAGTTTGAGGGCGGTGACCGAAGTCTGCCCTCCCGGAGACGATACCGAAACCGGGAGAGCCCGCCCTCCCACCGACGGATCACCCGTCCCTCCTCCGCCACCTGTGCCCTCTGCAAGCAGAGGGACACGCACAGTGATTTTTTATAGAGGTTTTCTTCCTCGCGACCGCTGTCTCCCCGACCTCCGACAAGCAGCCCCCGATCCTGACCCAAAAGTTGAGCCAGGCTTGCGGTTTGGGTCCGCCGAGAACAGTACTCAGCGGACACCCCCACCCCGGGCAGGACATGAAAGTCCGCCCCCCCATGGTTTTTTATAGAGGTTTTCCTTCCTCTCTCGTGCAGTGGCGCTCGCGCACCACCACACGGTGTGAAGGGACCTGGTTCTGAGCCTGAAGGCCTCAGAACGAAACGGTCCCTTCGGGTCTGTCTTGGCTTCGCTAATGCTACTGAGCCCCCTCACCACGACAAGGTGCAGACCCACGAGGGGGAAAAAATGTGGAACGCTTCACGATTTTGCGTGTCATCCTTGCGCAGGGGCCATGCTAATCTTCTCTGTATCGTTCCAATTTTAGTATATGTACTGCCGAAGCAAGTACTAAAAATGTGGAACGCTTCACGATTTTGCGTGTCATCCTTGCGCAGGGGCCATGCTAATCTTCTCTGTATCGTTCCAATTTTAGTATATGTACTGCCGAAGTCCGGGAACCTAACCTAACCTAACCTAACCTAACCTAACCGTCCTTCATACAGGTCGCTTGTCACACCTACTTGGCGTCGGAATCACACTTCTTTCCCAACTTTCACTTCGATTACTCATTAATTATTAATGAATTTTTTCACTAACTAACTCCTCATCAATTATTCATCAATGTTATGATGTGAGATTTTTCAGTTTTCAGGGAGATGTCATAAGATTTCAGGGAGATGTTAAAGATTTCAGGGAGATTTTATGAGTTTTCAGGGAGATGTTATCAGATTTCAGGATGTTGTAATGAAATTTCAGGGAGATGATATAGGATTTCAGGGAGATTTTATTAGTTTTCAGGGAGATTTTATTACATTTCAGGGAGATTGTATTAGATTTCAGTTAGTCAGTCATTATGTAATTTTAGGGAGTCATAATATTATTTCAGGAAGACGCAAAAAGATTTTAGGGAGATTTTATAAGTTTTCAGGGAGGTGTTATGAGAATTTAGGGAGATGTTATAAGGTTTCAGGAAGATTTTATGAGGTTTCAGGAAGATTTTATGAGGTTTCAGGAAGATTTTATAAGGTTTCAGGAAGATATTATAAGGTTTCAGGAAGATTTTATAAGGTTTCAGGAAGATTTTATAAGGTTTCAGGAAGATTTTATAAGGTTTCAGGAAGATATTATAAGGTTTCAGGAAGATTTTATAAGGTTTCAGGAAGATATTATAAGGTTTCAGGAAGATGTTATAAGATTTCAGGCAGATTTTATAAGGTTTCAGGAAGATTTTATAAGGTTTCAGGAAGATTTTATAAGGTTTCAGGAAGATATTATAAGGTTTCAGGAATTAAAATGTTTTGAGATTGGGATTGGGATCGGGATCGGGATTGGGATTGGATTGGATTCATTTCAATCATTTCGTTCATTTCATTAATTTCGTTTATTTCGTTCATTTCTTTCAACAATTAATTTAATCGAACATTTAGGTTTTTTTTTTTTTTTTTTTTTTTTTTTTTTTTTTTTTTTTTTTTTTAAATAGTTACATCGCTTGTATGTACATATTTAATTCCATTACTTTCTATCGTTCATTTCGTTGTCGTCTGTTTCGTTCGTTTTTGTAACAATTTTGGGTTTGAATCACCGAGCAGTCCAGGAATTCAAGAAATTCCAGCAAGTTATTTTGAAATATTAAAAATGTTCCAGTCTAAATTTACAGTAGCATGTTCAGTTACAGGGAGATGTTATAAGATTTCAGGGAGATGTTATGATATTTCAGGGAGATGTTAAAGGATTTCCGGAGATATTATAAGATTTCGGGGAGATATTATAAGATTTCAAGGAGTTGTTATTAGATTTCAGGGAGATGTTATAATGTTTCAGGAAGTTCTTATGTAATTTCAGGGAGTCATAATATCATTTCTAATATTTCAGGAAGATCATTCGTTCATTTAATTCATTCATTTCGTTAATTACATTCATTTCATTCAAAAAACAATAATTAAAAAAATAAGGGAACCTGTTGTACCTAGGCCGGTTTTTTAGAAATATATTTTTTATTGTGATTTGACGTGCAGCACACAAATCATATTTGCATAGTTTGAAATGTCAATTATTTGGGTACTCACCAAAAAAATATCAGAAATGTATATTTAATATTTACATAATATTTTTAAATAAAAAAAAAAAAAAAAAAAAAAAAATGGGAAATGTGGCCAAGGTACAACATACCCTATGTACCTAGGCCAGTAGTACGTTGTACCTAGGCCACATTGAAATTTGGGGGTAATTTAAGCAAATTATAAAGTTTTGTTAGCTAAAATCATTTTATTTGATTTATTACAGTACACAGTATTATTACAGTATACAGTATTTAACAAAACATTTAAAAAAATTCTCAAATGATCAAAATTTAGAAATGATAAAAATTAAAATAATATTAATAGCTTAGCTTAGCTAATATTTTCAAACAAAATATTTAAACAAAAACAACTAACTTTGGCCACCGTTTCGTTACATCACATCGCTGCGCCTGCCAAACTCCATATGTGTATTTTGATGTTAAAAAAAAATGAATATTGTGTCCCAAATAAAAAAAAAAAAAAAAAAAGTTTTCCAAAATCTCACAAAAGACACATGTGGAACTTGGCAGGCGCAGCGACGATATCACATAATATAATATAACAACTAGCTGACCCGCGCAACTTCCCTTGCGTCACATAAGAATGAATGGGTCATAATTTTCCCCGTTTTCGTAACATTTTTTTACTGGTACTCTGCTCCTATTGATCGTAGCGTGATGATATATAGCCTTCCTCGATAAATGGGCTATCTAAAACTGAAAGAATTTTTAAAATCGGACCAGTAGTTCCTGAGATTAGCGCGTTCAAACAAACCAACAAATTCTTCAGCTTTATAATATTATATAGTATAGATTATTTTTACCTGTATATAAATTATTATTTTTCTCTTAAATTTTAATCAGTCATTTGGACTAGCTATTATAAAAACACTATCAATAATGTAGATATATTATTCAGCCTTAAGCATTTAGTAGAAATCCCAGTACTTCTGTATCTCTGGAACATAATAAATTTCTCTGTTCTTGTTAACTTTTTGCGGGGTTTTAATCTCCTCTTTTTCAGGCCATTTCCAGTTTTTAAGTGATTTTTGTATCGATTTCTGAAATAATAGAGATATTTAATTAGTAATATTATTACGTAAATGTGAAATAATTTAATAAAACATTCTCCTGGCCAAAGTATAACATCCAGGTTGTTGGCCACTAGTGGCCAAGGTACAGCTGATCGACAGTGACCGAGGTACAACACTACTCCAACTTCACTTAAACGGTGATTTTATATAGTTTAGAATTTAAGTATCTCGTAAGTTTTTTATTGTGTTGAGACTTGTAAAATCAAAGAACCGATAGCATATAACAGTTAAGTGACTATTAGAAAACTTTTAAAACTATTAGACTTCAAAATATATTAGAAATACTTACTTTTTCACACAAAAAAGTTTCAGCGTCGATAACACCAAACACCGGCTTAATGGCGGTATGCGACTAACTTTACATTAAATAGTCTGTAGTGACGTATCGAATACCGTAAACAGTAGAATTTAGTATCGCGCGAATATTTGAAAACGAGCCCAGTGGCCTAGGTACACATAGTGCCAAGGTACAACAGGTTCCCCTACATACCTATATTTTGAGTTGCAATCTATTTTACAACATTCGCCAAATTTATTTAATTCTTGTAATTGTTTTTACCCCTTAAGGAGACGATTATTTTATCTACATATATGTATAATGAGCCCATTTCCACTAACTGTTGAGTATAGGCCTCAAATTATTAAAAGACTAGCAGCCCATCCCGGCTTCGCACAGGCATTATCCATACTAATATTATAAATGCGAAAGTAACTCTGTCTGTCTGTCTGTTACTCAATCATGCCTAAACTACTGAATCAATTTGCATGAAATTTGGTATGGAGATATTTTTATACCTAAGAAAGGACATGGGCTACTTTTTACCCCGGGAAAATGACGCATGTCCATGGGAAAATTCAGGTGGCAGAGGAAGTCGCGGGTAAAAGCTAGTATTATAATAAAAGATAATATACCTACAACAAAAAAAAAATACGTTCATTGAAAACAGAACAAAAAAATTAAAGAAAAACAAAAGTTACAATTATGTATAACTAGCTGACCCGCGCAACTTCGCTTGCGTCACCTAAGAGAATCGGTCAAAATTTTCACCGTTTTTGTAACATTTTCTACTGGAACTCTGCTCCTGTTGTTCGTAGCGTGATGATATATGTATGTATAGCCTATAGCCTTCCTCGATAAATGAGCTATCTAACACTGAAATAATTTTTCAAATCTGACCAGTAGTTCCTGAGATTAGCGCGTTCAAACAAACAAACAAACTCCTCAGCTTTATTATATTATATATTAGTATAGATAAATGTGTAATTACATTTTTTTATATTTTATTTGTTTTTTTTATTGTTTTTTGTACATTATTTTTCACTTTTCTCATTTTTCCTTTTTTATTATTTATACTTAGGTAAGTATACTAATTGTTAAAAGGTCATAACCGCAATACAAAAGCCATTAAATTTATTGAGTAAACAATGTTAACTCTATATTAGTACAGAAAAAAAATGTTTTCATATTATAATTTCAATAGTAGCTTGCAGACAATATTGATCAAAATGAATTACCGAGATGACTTTCAGCTTCGGCCAAAAGTAGACCTTAGATCAGACACTTACTTTCCGAGATTAGTGGGTACAAACAGACACATACTCGTATTTGTAGATTCCTTTTCTACTGGTATTTCTTATCCAACTACTATTATCAATTTGTATATTATATTATACATAAATACTATGTCTTTAATGTACATACCTACTTACCTTTTTCATTTAAGATATAGCGTCGGTCGTGTAACTTCGTCGGTCGCATAGTATTCATAGACCGTAGGTATGTACAAATGGCAGTTTATGCTTGTTTAGATATCGGTGCAGGTGTGGAGAAATTTGCAATAAAACAATATTGTTAACATAATAATTTATTAGATATAATCTATGTTTTGGTATTAAATACATAATGGTGGTCGGAGGCGGGCGGCGCGGGCGCGAGGCGCGTGGCCGCCCGACAGCGCGCCGAGGAGCAGTAACAACCGATCGATAACGATATCTACACTGATTTCAATTATAAGTACACAAGTCAGCGCGTATATTACAAAGCTATGATACAACAAAATATAAAAATGATCAGTCGGCTCCCGCCGACGCGACGAGGGCCGAGCGGGCGGAGGCACTCCGTCGTCAACGTAATATAAACATAAATATAAAATCTATTGCGAACGAAACATAACAACGATCACAAAGTCAAGGATGCGGCGGGCGCGGGCCGACGGCGCTTACGACTTCTTCCTGCAACAACAAGCAGAGGCGTGAGCGAGAGCGGGGCGCGCGGGGCGCATGACCACGGGGCACTCACTGGTCGTGGTTGTCCGTGTCCGAGTCGTCCAGCTCGGGCTTGGTGCGGCGCTTCTCGTACACCAGGATGATGGCGCACAGCACGAACACCTCGGCGCAGATGCCCAGGAAGGGCCACAGCGCCGCGTACTGGTCCTTGACGCGCAGCGTGGTGGCGGCCGCCGTGCCGTTGACGACGGGCGTGCACGAGTACACGCCCGCGTCGCTGCGCGCCGCCTCCTTCACCAGCAGCTCGCCGTCCTCCACGCCCTGCTCGCTGCGCCGCAGCTCCACGCGCTCGGCGCCCAGCGCGGCCGCCACGTCCGACGCGTTGTGCGTGTCGTTCTTGTACAGCCACGTCACGGCGCCGTACGGCTTGCCCAGCACCTGCACAGCGAGAGTGTCAGTCACGGCGCCTACAGTCGCGGCGCGCGCATTCTACCGGCGCTACTCACCTTGCACACGAGCTTGAGCGGCTGGTTCTCGACGACGTTGGTGTCGCGCGGCAGCTTGGCGTGCGGGCGGCCCCGCACGTCCCAGCCCTGGGTCTGGGCGCCGACGGTGCACGTGTAGTTGCCGAAGTCCTCCTCGTTGGAGCGGCCCAGCATGCGGAACACGGCGCCGCCCTCATCCTTCTCGAAGCGCTTGTTCAGGTCCAACACGTTCTCGACGGCGGTGTCGTTCTTTTTCCTGCGGACCCGACACGAATGGCGTGAGTGAAACATGTGTGAAAGCGTGTGAGAGCGTGTGCGCGCTGAGGTGACTGTGGGGAGCGCTCACCAGAGGTAGGAGCCGCCGTCGGCGGGGCGCGGCAGGGTGCAGTTGAGCAGCAGCGGGCGGCCCACGTCGTAGTAGAAGAGGGGCAGGCCGGCCGCCGCGCTCGTCGACTCCACCGCCTTGTCCTCGGACGCCTTGGACGCCGTGGTGTCCGCGTCGCCTGAAACAGACCGCCATACGTCTCGTCAACTGTACGCCATTTTACAGAAACGCATCGAACGTTCCACTCCTCTATGACATACGGAAAATTGTTAAAAAACGAAGCCAAATTAATTAAGTAGGAAATAGAATATTAGATAACAATAGCGTCTAAATTCGTGCTTGATTTTTGATATCAGAATATTATTTCGCAATCTATTGAACGTAGATAAAATGTTAAATATATAAAATAAAAATAATTATCAGATCACAGGTATCAGGTAGCCGATGTGGAACACGAATAAATACCTTACTTTATCTATGATCATGCCAATCAAAATATAACAAACGAAAAAATTGTAATGAATTCCCAGTACTTAATGATAACGAATAAATGTGCTTTCTAATTGGCACATGAATTAACTAAAATAGCGGAGCTGCACTGAGGACACGTCGCAGTGCTGTGGAGCGTCGCTCGTCAATTTTGTTGCTCTGAGTATAAATCTCGGCAGTTTTCATTTTTTCGCAAATATAATTTGAACTGCTGTCTTAATCAAATATTTGACCCAGAATATTTTAAGATAGGTAGGTAATTAGTTAATTGATAGAAAGCGACGATTAATCGAAACAATAGCGTGAAACAAACGTGCAGTCAACGATTAGTAAATGTAATGAGTGGCGCGTGTGATGTGACGTCATCATGCGTCCCCACAGCAGCTCCCCAGACACTGCAGACAGGAAGCGCGTGGCGCGACGCGGACGTGTGCCGCGCTGACGTCACGCTGACGTCACGCCGCGCGCCGCCGGGATTAGCGCCAACATCCCTGAGTACACACACGCGACAGACGAACAGATCCTTCTGCGCTTCGATGCGGACGTGATATTTAACGTAGCTATTACTTAAACAAAACCTACTTATCACTACACAGATAACGTTACTACAAAATTTATCTAAACATGAACAGGCTGCGGTAGATACTACTGCCGATATATCAGCGATACGCTGCATATTATGATTCGTATGTCGATACAGAGGCGTCGCCCGCATCTACCGACACACGGCAACGCTTTCGCTCAAGCGGCTCTACTCTCTCTCGGCGCAACTCAGCTATTCAACGGCTACTTCAAACGGTACGATACAAACAAAATACACAATTACTAGAAGAGAAATCAGGCTCAGAATACATGACAATATAATCTTCTAACTACGAACGTGTACGTGTACGTATACGTAGAGCGAAGCGATCGTCGGCGCGACGCCTCGCATCCGCCGAGCGCTCGCAGCGCGCCCGCCTCGGCGGATGCGAGGCTCGGCCGTCTCGACGGAGCGTCGAGGACCGAGCCGCTCGGACGGCGCTCGCGGCGGCGACGGGCGACGAGTGCGCCGACGGTTAGTGGTGCGGCGGCGGTTAGCGCTACAGTGCGGCGACAGGCGGCGGTACCGGGCGTCGGCTCCTGCTGGCGGCGGGCGGCGCGCACCAGCACGCGCACGCGCTGCGCCGGGCGGCGGCCGCACGAGTACTCGCCCGCGTGCTGCGCGCGCGCCGCGGCCGCGTGCAGGCGCGCCGTGAGGCGGCCGGCCGCCGCGCTCTCGCCGGCGGGCCGCAGGTCGGCGGGCACGGCGCCGCCGTCCAGGCGCCAGTCGGCCGGCTCCTCCACGCGCAGCGCGCACTCCACGGTGAGCGGCTGGCCCTCGTCCACCGTCACGTCCGCGTCTGCGCACGCCACGCTCTCAGTATCGAGCTCCGCCCCGCGCGGCCGCTCCCGTCACCCCCCGCGCGACTACCACGCCGACGTCGACGCTTCTAACCGTTCGTGTCGCATTTATGTGAGGTCGGTTTGAATGCATATTAATCCCTATTCGACCTATCATTGAGTGGAGGGTAGTTTGATCCCTTGAAAAATGACATCATAAATGCTTGGCTTCAATAACAGCATGGAAAGAGTTATTGTTTGCCATTCAAACTGTAAGTTTAGGGAGAGGATTCCTAAAATTTCATAAGCAATGTAGAAGCGACTATTTCTTATATAATATCAATTTAATATATTTATGTATAGGTACACCTTTCATTAACACCTTGAAAATTTTGTTTTCTTAGTTTCATTTTGTTGCATTATGTTACAATAAATGACTTTATAGATATTAAGAATAAATAGTCTTAAAGATAATGTGTGAGAGTAAACTCACATGTGTCTCATAGGAGGAGGGGCTCCAGCACCCAAAAGAATATGCTAGTGAGATTCTAAGTTTTAAGTTATCATTAAAACATGTATAATTAACAATCTATGTATTAAAACTACATCTGGTATGAATGTCATGATAATATCAATTTGTATAAAGGTACCTTTTATAAAGCAATTTTTACAGTGTACACTGTTATTTTATTGAAGTCATATACAATAACATATAAAAAAAAAAAAAAACATAAATGCATAAATACACAAATACACTAACCAATAACCAGAATTTTCACAAAATATACTTTTTATCTTGGGAAATCTGTCCACAAAAACAAAGACACAGGCAGAAGCCAGTACTGTAAAAAGAGAACTGGACTATTACATAATTGTAAACAATTCAAATAACAATACTTATACATATGATAACAAAAGAAGGTGTAAAATATTGAGTTAAATGCACCAAAAACAAACAACACATAAGTATGTGTTAAGAACACCTGCACACGTAAATGTGTGTTGTTGTTCACTTGTCATGATAGAGGTTATTGAATGTAGTGATAACATCTCAGCTGATGGGACATCACTTGATAAGCAGTGCTACAACTTGTAACGTTAACACTGTCTAACACAAGATTCAAGGGGCACATTAAACTCAGTGAATAACAAGTCATTAGTTTTATGAGACAAATAACAGTGAGATTACACAAAGTGTTTGCTCACTCATATCACACTGATAACACACAGATGTGGAGCAAATAACACAAAAAGGAATTATCTTTACTTACATATAACTACCTATACCTATGTGACATGTTTGATCTGACAACTCACTGCTGCCAATGCTGGAATCCTATGTCGTCGTGACTTATATATACCCCATTTACAGAAATCAATAAGACTTTATGTTACCCATGTGAAAGTAAGGTGATTAAGCAGCAAATGATTGAACAGCTATGTAAAGGATGCAACACTGAGTACGGAGTGTAATACTAACAAGAGGAGCGCATTCCATTCCCAACTAGCAACAGACTGTCATTGGAGTCGTAATCAAATCAGTAATCCAAGCAACACCGATCGAATCTAACGATTACGTCTGTCCTTGGTCTAAATACATAATCAGATGAACAGCGCGTCTTCCAGCCGTGTGCAAACTGCTAACTGTCCTAACTGGGCAGACCTCGACTTGCTACGCTCGAGCCAGTCGTAACAGTCGATACTGGACAGGGAAACACACGCGCGCCATGTTCATTGTGTTCATTCCACAATTCAATTACAAGTAATTAAACAAAAGGGACCGAAATGACACCCAATTACTCATCCAGTGACATCATGCATGCAGTCGTCGCCCGTCAACTGAACGCGATATTGACAACCTGCGTTGTGAGGCCTCAAACTATTGTCTTACGACGCACGGGTCGCCTAAACAACGCAGCCAATCGAAAGTGAAAACTAAAAACCACGGCTTTAGCTAAAACAATGTACCTTATAGTTGTATATTAAGTTTTTAGAAAAATATTATAGTTATAACTTACTTTGAGCGTTTGAGGGAACTCCAAGCGCTAAAAATAGAAGAGCCAGAGATAGTACTAGATGTCGCCGCATGGTGGCTATAATTTATAATATTACACCATATAAATTCAGACTTAACGTTTTACGGTATGAGGAGTCACTAATAATAAAAGTAATAGTATTATTTCCTATGTAAGACCCAACTTCCACGGATGGCGAAAGAACAATGGCTCAAGCAAAATGGCGCAGTCTCACTATAAAAATTGAAGTCCTGAGCTTAGGGTTGCCCGAATGGGGATGGCGCATATTTAATTACCATAGACAACATTAAATTTATTTCATTTGATTGTTATTATAGTAAGTGTGAGTAGAAAAAAAAACTTTATCCCTTTAAGTAGGTACGTCCTACCTGAACTAATATTTCTGTAGTTCCATGTGAGAATTCAATATTAAAGTGGAAGATATTGGTACAAAAAGATAAAAACTTATTCTGTTTGTTTTTGTCGCAAAGTTAAGTCCATATTTATTATTTGAAACAAATTAATATACCTAGGTATCTTTATTGTGTGGGTATTATGCAGAGAAATAAAAAATAATTTAACGTCCCACTGTTAATGTTACCCAAAGAATTTTAAATTTAAAATCAATTTTAAAATTTTAAACAAGTGCGTGTTCAAACACTGGTTTAAAATAAAATAAATCTACATCAAACAATCCTATTACCTAGTTAGTTTTACATTAAACCCACGTTCAATACCGTACAGATACTGACATGCACGTAAGCCTGCAGCATAAAGCCAGGATCGCCATGAAGTTGACAACAACAAAAAAGCTGTC
Organism: Anticarsia gemmatalis; assembly: GCF_050436995.1. Taxonomy (NCBI): domain Eukaryota; kingdom Metazoa; phylum Arthropoda; class Insecta; order Lepidoptera; family Erebidae; genus Anticarsia; species Anticarsia gemmatalis. The sequence continues at coordinate 84,719 of NC_134761.1, forward strand.
AATCATAAGTCACAAAATCAAATCGAGTTTCGGTTATAGGTTATGTTGTTGTTAAGTTGTTTAGTACTTGATCATTTCATTTACAATCGAAGACAAAAGCAACGGGGGTTTAACAGTATTCTTGTCAATTTGATATCGTCAAGTATTCACCCGCGACTCAAGTCATTGTTGAACTAAATATTATGTTAATAAATTAAAATGTAAGTCAATTGAATGAGACTGTAATTTTTAGTATGATTGTAGACTGGCAGGTTATTATATTTATTTATTATATTGTACCTTTTGTATTTTGTAGGTCTTTCAGCCCAGATTCAAGTATTGTAAACCGCACGATAGATTTAAATTACGCCAACACGAAGCGTGCGAGCTCGCTGAAATGGATCGTCGTCAATATGGTGCTGTTCCTGTTGTTCGCATATGATTTGTAAGAGTTCTGTTCTTTTGTATCGTACTAACTTCCTAACCTCAATTGCTTTCTCACGTCGTTAGCTTAATAGACAATCGCATATCTTACAAATGAAGTTATTGTATAAAAACACAGGTACCCATTTTGATCTATTGTCTCACTGCTCACTGTCATGTGCTGTCTCACTGCTCACACTCATAATATTTCGAAATCGTAATGTATACTATAATTTTTAAGCCCTGGTTCCTATACCTATGCTATATTTCAGTTGTTCGTCCTACATACTTTCCAATTGTCCCGTGAAATAACAAAAATATTCTGTTTTCTTGTGATTAAGTGCATTTCATTTTATCAAACACTCCTGCTGAAGCATATAACAGAAATGATTGCTAGTGATTTAGAGCTTCAGCTACTCAAGAAATAAAAAAAAATCCATCTGAATATGGCTAAAATAAAATGACTTTGTCAACCGGGCTGTATTAATTTATTAATCTCAATATATGTATTCAATATGATCAAATTATCTCATATGGTTGTACCATATGAGATATTTTATATATTTACCTTTATATTTTACTAGCTGACCCGCGCAACTTCACTTGCGTCACATATGAGAGAATTTTTCAAATTGGACCAGTAGTTCCTGAGATTAGTGCGTTGAAACAAACAAACAAACAAACTCTTCAGCTTTATAATATTAGTATAGATTGGCCGTAGCGTGATGATATATAGCCTATAACCTTCCTCGATAAATGGACTATCTAACACTGAAAGAATTTTTCAAATTGGACCAGTAGTTCCTGAGATTAGTGCGTTCAAACAAACAAACTCTTCAGCTTTATAATATAATATATAATATAATATATATAATATATAATAATAATAATATAATAATAATATATAATATAATAAATAGTATAGATTTTATTTACCTTTTTTGTTGTGTGGTACTCCAAGTTATTCATAATATAAGACACTGAGCCACAAGTGTAAGAGCATCGACCGCCGTGTATCGCACGTTACGAGATAGTCGGATATTCACAGTCTAATAGAACGTTGCGGTTCTGCAGGTCGCACAAATGCGCGGGCTACACGTCGGCGCTGCACTGGGTGGAGCTGTGCCTGGCGGGCGTGCTCGGCGCCAACGTGCTGCAGCACGCGCTGCGCCTGGCGCGCGCCCGCCGCCCGCCGCTCGCGCTCACGCCGCGCCAGCGCCGCCTGCTGGGCCTGCGCGGCGCCGACGGGCCGGCCGCGCCGCCCGCGCCCGCGCCGCGCGAGGCGCCCGCCACCGCGTCGCTGTCGCCGGCGCGCTCGTGGCGCGCGGCCGACTCCCCGCCGCCGTCGCCGCCGTCGCCCGCGTCCCCGGCGTCGCCGCGCCTCGAGCGTCTCGCCGCCGCCGATCGCTTCATCGCCGACCGCCGCGCGCTCGCCGACTACCTCAGGTGGATCCCTTCGGTTTTTGAGGTTTGAGAGTTTGCTCCGTCGAAGGTTATCTAAAGTCGAGACGCGTCGCAGGGAGTGGGGCGCGGCGCAGGCGGCGGGCTCCGGCGCGGCGGAGAGCGCCGGCGAGGCGTGGACGAGGACGCCGCCGTCGCACCACTACCAGTTGGCTTCGACGGACTCGGCCGAGGGATCGGCCCTCGAGGAAGGCGGCGGGGCGACGGGCGGTGCGGCCGCGAGGGCCCCGGCCGTCTGGCGGCGCCTGCTGCTGGAGCCCCAGCGCCTCACGGAATGGAACCAGAACCTGCGCCTGTGGCTCCACGTCACTATCCTGGAGCGCCTGGTGCGGGAGATGGCTCTGGTGGATGCGGCGCTGGCGGCGCTGGGGCTGGGCGACGTGCGCCTCGGCCACGTGAGCGCCGAGCGCCTGCAGAAGCTGCCGGCGGCGGCCGCGCTGCCGTCGCTGGCGGCGCTGCTGCCGTACCTGGAGCCGTTCGCCGACCAGCGCTATGTGGTGCAGCGCATCCGCGAGCTCACGCACGGCGGGTGCCTGAGCGCGTACCGCTGGAACGGCGGCGGCTCGGACTGGGACGAGAGCAAGCCCACGGACGCCGAGGTGGTGCTGCACCTGCTGGCCGCGTACCTGGACGGGCAACTGCCGCCGGCGCCGGCCGCGCGGCCCTTCAGCGCATCGCACCTGAGCGCGGCGCCGGGCCCGAGCCCGCGGGGCCCGCACGCGCTCGCCATCCACCGCGTGAGCGCGCGGCCCCCGCACTACGTGCTCGTGCTCGCCGACGAGACGGTCGAGGTGATGACGACTTCCTCTCGTTGCGACATACCCGCTTTAAGCCTTCTTTTCGATAAACGCGAATTAATGTAACATCTTTTATTGCTTTAACTAATTTATTTCGCAGTTCGAAACTCTGGCGGTCGAAGCTGCAGGGTTTTAAATAAAAAACAAATATATATACTGGCTGTGGAAATTTGTTAATAAAGTTAATTGTTAATAAGTCGGTAATTTATAATAATAATACAAATTGTTGTATATTACATGACTAAGGACCTCTAGCCCTACCCATATGTTGAAGGAAATAAGCCATTGGAGCGGCACGTTGTATCTGGGGGCACGGCAGTGCCCCCGCAAGTCGAGCAAAAAAAAGCGGCACGGCCGTACCATCTTTTCTCGAAGCAATTCAGGCCATTTTCGACGCCCTATAATTTCGTTGTGGATAAAACAAGAAGCCTGAATTTTTAGCGACTTATCAGTCATTGTATGAACACGGTATATTGAAAATTTCAGTCAATTTGAACCAGTACTTTAAGAATGACAACTTGTTAAAGTTTTGAATTTTGTCACTCACTGATTCACTGACTCACTGACTCACCGATCATCAAAAGTCTAAGGCATTTCTAGCAGACTTAGAAGCTTCAAATTTAGAATACAAATAGAATTTAGTATCTTAATCATGGGAAAATTTCAATATTTTCTAATTTCAGTCCAGTTTTCTAAATACATTAACTGCAAGAATAACTTTGTAATCTTATACATTTATATAGGATTACAAGGTTACATTTGCAGTTAATGAATTAATTATTACTGTTGTATAATAGAAAATAATAGGTGTACATAGGTACCTACTGTATGAGGCATAACTTAAAGGTGTTTAGCCCATGAAACTGAACAACATTTCAATAGGAAAATATGTTGAATTATGAAAAAAATAACCGTCTTTCCATACAAATTGGACTTATGTTCGCTTTACAAAAAGAAGTGAGATGCCATCAAAAACATCCTGTAAAAAACCTCAAGTCTCGCAGCGTAAAAAGTGGTGAGATCTATGTAATACCAAGTCGATTAATCTGTTTAGTCTCTACTGAAAGGACCTTCTGTCTTAAGTTATTACATAAGTTATTATCATGCCAATATTAAAAATATTTCACGTTTAAAACAAATAAATCGACTTGGTCATCGCATGAAAACACAAATTCGCCATTAAAATTTCAGGAGCATTAATTTCTTTAAGATACTCATCTCAATTATTATATTCGGAAGGACCCTAGTGAGGATTTCGATTGCTGGCCCGTCGTGCTGTGCAGTGTGGTACATACTAATAATCAAATTATGCGATGGCCAGGTCGATTTATTTGTTTTAAACGTGAAATATTTTTAATATTGGCATGATAATAACTTATGTAATAACTTAAGACAGAAGGTCCTTTCAGTAGAGACTAAACAGATTAATCGACTTGGTATTACATAGATCTCACCACTTTTTACGCTGCGAGACTTGAGGTTTTTTACAGGATGTTTTTGATGGCATTACTTTTATATGGACGACTGATTATCTAATTACACGAGATTCGATTAGTTTCGTCGATAGCCTGTATAGATGATAGATTAGCTAGAATTATATCTTATCTGTTTCTGATGGTAGGATTTCCTTTGAATGAAAAATTATTCTTTCATTTTTTATTTCAAGGTGTGGCTAAGGATAGATAAAGTTAAATGGTAAATCATCTCTCTTCTTAGCTTAGTCATTCTTCTAACTATGTTATAGTCGGCTTCCGTTCTCACCGAAGGATATAGCTGAATGAATATCAGTATTTTACGTGGAGAGCTTGCCTATCGGACTTCCACAGCCCCGTTACCAGGGTTATAACACCTGTCCATTCTTCAGCCATAATAATATTATTAATATTGACATTTTCTCCGTTTGTCCTTCTTTCACGCTAGAATGATCGAACCGATTTAGACTAAATTTGGTCGGGTAAATAGGTATAAAGGTGTGATCCTTATACTTACTAACCACGGGAAGTAAATAGTTTACTATTTTCAAGAAAAAAATCGAGCTGATAATAATGCATAAGTTGATTAGATTTTGACTAATATTAGAATATACGGCAATTAAACTCGACATTTCTTAATACACTATCGCTTTAACTATAGGCAGTCTGATAATGTAATGCCATCAAAAACATTCTGTAAAAACCTCAAGTCTCGCCGTAAAAAGTTGTGAGATCGATATAATACCAAGTCGATTAATCTATTTAGTCTCTACTTAAAGGACCTTCTGTCTTAAGTTATTACGTATGTTATTATCATGCCAATTTAAAAAAAAATACCTTTAAAACAATTAGACCGACCTGGCCATCGCATGATTTAATTATTAGTATGTATCACACTACACAGCACGACGAGAAGTTAATGCTCCTGAAATGTTAATGGCGAATTTGTGTTTTCTTGCGATGACCAAGTCGATCTAATTGTTTTAAAGGTATTTTTTTTTAAATTGGCACGATAATAACATACGTAATAACTTAAGACAGAAGGTCCTTTAAGTAGAGACTAAATAGATTAATCGACTTGGTATTATATCGATCTCACAACTTTTTACGGCGAGACTTGAGGTTTTTACAGAATGTTTTTGATGGCATTTGTTAATTGCTGATGAGTGAGTAATATATTTGTGTCAGGTGTCGCGCGGACGCAACAACCTGCTGCACACGATCCTGCTGTTCATCGCGGCGGCGGCGCGCGGCGAGCCGCCCGCGCTGCAGCGCCTGCACCTCGGGCCCGCCGGACTCAACATGCTCTGGATCATCGGACGGTGACCGCTCACTGCCGCCGCCGTTATTTGTATATAACGATCTCTAAAGCTTTGATATAATAAAATAAGCACACAAGTCACTCGATTTAACCTGTTTTTATTTCTTATGTCCTGTCTCCATATTTTTGCGCCGATCAATGAACATTTGGCATACATAATTATTATGCTCTTTTGATTGTATTTACCGGTAACCGGTAACCGGATAAAATGAATTCGAACAATGAGTTAAGTAACAAATTGAAGAAGTAGGGTGATAAAATTTCGATCGTTAGTATATTCGACTCGTAAGCGACTGAAGGCCAGGCGCGAGTTCGTTTTCATATAAAAATGTAGGAATAAACAAAACACGTATGAAAGAATAGAAATAAACTATTTATTAATTATCTACATTAATCTTAGTCAGTATCCGCGGTATTAAAAAAATGAACAATAAGAACGACAGCCCTCGCCGACTATCGCCTGATATCAGAGAGCGGGCGGCTAGGAGACGGGCGGCGCGGCGTCGTCCAGCTCGGCCGCGTCGGCCAGGTGGTCCCGCAGCGCGGCGCGCAGCCCCGCCACGAAGCGCAGCAGGTCGGGCGGCGCCGCGCCGCGCAGCTGCAGCGCCCGCGCCAGGAAGGGCAGGCGGCGCAGCGCGCGGCCCGACAGGCGCGCCGCCGCCGCGTCCCGCGCCACGTCCCACAGGCGCAGGCTGGCGCGCGACGACTCGCTGTCGGCGAAGCGCGAGCCCTCCAGCACGCGCAGCTCGAACACGGGCTCGCGCGGCGCCAGCACGCCGCGCGCCATGAGCTCGCCGCAGCAGCCGCGCAGGATCTCGTAGGCGGCGCGCGCCGACGGCGGGCCCACGCGCCGCTTGATGTCGGCGCGGTCCACGAACGCCACGTCGATGGCGCCCGTCACGTTGGACGTGGTGAGCACGAGCGCGTTGGGCCGCCGCCGCAGCCGGTCCAGCTGCGTGAGCAGCGCGTTGACGGCGCGGATGGAGTCGGACGGCTCGAGGCCGGACAGCGCGGCGCGGCGCGCGTGCGCCAGCGACTCCACCTCGTCCACCAGCACGCAGGCCAGCAGGCGCCGGTCGGCGACGATCTCCTCGAGGCGCTCGAACAGCCGCGCCACTAGCTTGCCGCTCTCCGCGAACCATTTGGAGAACAGCCCGTGCGCGTTTATTTCGACGAGTCGCGCTCGCGGGAATCGATCGGAGAGGCGCACCGACAGCTTTTGAGCGAGTGCTCGACACAGACTCGTCTTGCCCGTTCCGGGAGGCCCGTGTAGCAGCACCACACGATTCCACCCGATGATGTTCGGATCGACGCCTTTGTCGGCGAAGTCGAACGCGGTCTCGACGAAACGCACGGTATCTTCTTTCAGTTTTGTATCATAGATGAGACTCTCCCATAGTCCGTGAAACTCCTTGCTGGGTAGAGCCCACATATCCGCAGCGGCGAACTCTTCACCAGTGCTTGTGTCTGTCATGGTATCTGTTTCCGCACCGAAAGAGTCCAACTTGTATATGTGATAAATGAGATCTGCTTCAGTTACTAACACTTCCGTATCATGTTCTATGTCACAGAAAGTTATCATTTGAACATGTTCTTTAAGTTCTAGATTGTCTTCCAAGTCTGCTTCGGTTATCGACGCACCAGGACACAGAGAAACAAAATTTACAAGAAACGAATGCACTAATTCTTTTATATAGTCTTTGTTTGCACGGCTTTGTGACTTCTGAACCACTTCTACGTGGAGAGGTGGATTCATTTTTTTTATATTTTGTGAAACTTCGAGTACAAGCTCAACTTCAACCGATTTATTTACAAATTAGATAGGTACCTATTTAAGTATCTAATATCTATAACTGACAAAATTATTCAAGTTTGACATCGACTAGAGATTGACATTTGAGTTCGACCAATGTGACCAACTTAAATAAGAAGCACTCCTGCTGAATTATTTTGTGAAAATTTCGAAAAAAAAAAAACATTTTTTCTATGATTTTAATTTTCTTTTTTAAGTTTCATTACTAACAACCTCGGAACCACTGAACATCGTGGTTAACTCGTATCTTTTATAACTATCATGACAAAATGAAGATTTTTGTTTTTAACCCATTACTGTCCCACTGCAGAGCAAGGGCCTCCTCCCAAACTAGGAAGGGGTTGAGTCCGCCACGATGCCCAAGTGCGGGTTGGGGACTATGCATGCCCTCAATAAATGTAGGTAGGTAGGTACCTAATAAACAAATTTTAGCCATGCAAGATTTTATTACGATGTTTATTCATCACCGTTAGAGCAAGTGATAATTAGGTATTTTTGATTCACAAATAACTTCGAAAAGTCATTGGTGTGATGCCGCGGATTTAAACTGCGACCAACTTAAATCACTCGGATATAATATATTTTACTAATATAATAATAATATGAAGATAATTTATTGTGAATCATATGATAGGATAACATTTTAGGTAGGTCATATAATAACGATATAGTGCCAGTAAATAAATAGTGTCTATCTTTGCTTGTCAGCTTTATATTCCAATTTGATGTTTCAATAATTTTGTATTACTTAGGTAAATGAAATAATAAGGTAAATTCAGGGTCATATTAAATTACGAAGATAGGTACTTTGGAACCTGGCTTAACAGATAGAGATCCTACAAAGACACGACTCTGACTCGACTATTTTGTACAAGTCGAACATAGTGATACACATAACACTATTATGGATTGGTTATATGACATTGACATCTGTTTGATGGGTAAAGTTTGGTATCGATTCTGTAGGTAATAAGCCACTGAATATGAATTTATCATTGAAATAAACAGGAGTTAAGAAAAAGTGCCAATATTAGGATCAACCTATGGTCAAAGTTCATCAATCTTATTAGAAGAGGTAACGGTGGCGCAGGGTGTGGTGTGACGCGGCGCATTAGCGGCCGAGGGGCGTGAGAAGCTTACTCTGGGCAAGAATGTGGTTCTAGAGGCGCGTTCACAAAGCAGCAGTCCGGGCGCGGCGCGATGGCGGCAGACACCGCCGTGGCGGCCAGCCCCGAGGAGACGCTCGAGTCGCTGCTGCGCGAGGCGGAGGCGCTCAAGCAGAAACTCGAAGAGGAGAGGCAGAAACTCAACGATGTCACCCGTGAGTGCGCGCCGTATACACTCTATTCATTTGTCCGATATCGTTTACATCTAGTTCTTCTTCTTTCACTAGTTTTAACTAATAAATAGCTCAGGATAATTCTTCATTAAATATCAATCAATAATACCATGAGTTTAGTTCTGAACTTTGTGAAGAAGATACATTATTTTAGTGAATAACATCATTGTAATTAAAAATAATCAAAGTGATTTGTAGTTAGATAATGTTTTATTTTCTCTTTTCTACAAACAAAATATTTAGTTTGACCAGCCTTAATGAAGAGTTTTATTATTATTTAGGTTACTACACTACAACTACTCATACACTTACCTTAGTATGAATTAATGAAAAATGTAGCAGGTGAACAGAATGTGCCCTGGTTTGTACTCAATAACATCATACATGATAACACATTGCTTCATGACAGAGGCAAGTGAGGTGCTGTTTCACCCAGACATTTATATCTGAGGACATGTACAACTTAACTTTGACACAATACTTTAACAATTTAGAGCCCAAGTAGTCTAATTGATTAGATATAACTATTAAGAGAACCCACTAATTGCATTAGCAGCATAAATCCAGCTAATGCCATGGCACATATGAGCTTTGGTATATGTGACTGATTGAAGTATAGCAAAACAGAAATGAAGAGCCAGTTGATAGTTAGACTTTTTGAAAATGAGTCAAATGTAACTAATGGAGGTAATGATTGAGAACCATAGGAAAGACTTTTATTGTAGGTATATTTTTCATATCTTTGTTTTAGTGTGTGAAACTTTCCTTAAATAGCAGTATAGAAATGCTTAAAAAAATTATTTAAATATAACCGATGAATGTTTCACTGCTGGGGAACTCCTCCCATAACGAGGGGGGGGTCAGGGCCTGATTCCACACCACCAACTGGGGGTTGGGGATTTTGCATACCTTCGAGAACTGTTCTAAACAACTCTCAGGCATACAGGGTTGCTTCACAATGTTTTTCCTTCACCATTGGAACTTCACCATTGAAAGTGATAATAAATTATTTCTAATACACACATAACTTCTACCACTTGTGGAAGGGGTCACTTCCTCGCGTGGAGGGTACCAACTTTATTTACGAAAGAGCCCCCCCCCCCCTTCATTGGTGCAACAATAAAGCTGAAAACGATTGGTAATATTGTATAATGAAAGTGTTTATAAGGTTTGTGTGTTGTGCGTGTGTTGCGCAGTGTCGTGCGTGGCGGAGCGGCTGGAGCCGATCACGTTCCCGAACCTCAAGTTGCGGCGCGTGCTGAAGGGCCACCAGTCTAAAGTGCTGTGCTCCGATTGGTCGCCGGACAAACGACACATCGTGTCCTCTTCACAAGTACCGTTCTATCTTTTCACATCTCTATAGTGTCATAACGTGCTTCATTCCAACCACTCGATACTGAAATAGTACACAAAGCTTAGGGGTAAAACTAGGTCACTGATACATTGAGTATCATTTAAGTTTTCTTTTGTGTCCTATTCCAGTATCCTGTTTCGCCTATTGACGAAGGCTATACTATTTACGTTATAACGGATTTCATTCGTAATCGTAGTAGCCAATTTCATAATGATCATTATTTGGCTTTATTGACAAAACCCAGAGAACCCAATTAATTCAAATCCATTCTTCAATAAATTGTAAAATTAAGAGTAGCATTCAATGAAGCAGTAAATACATGTAGCTTCGTACATCGATGTCTGTGTATGGATGTCGATGAGTATGGATGTATATAATCGGTGTATGAGACGATTGACGCGGCGCTGTTGTGGTGCAGGACGGCAAGCTGATAGTGTGGGACGCGTTCGCGACCGCGAAGGAGCTGACGATCGCGATGCCGAGCACGTGGGTCATGGCGTGCGCCTACGCGCCTTCCGGCAACATGATCGCCGCCGGGTACGTACCGTTACGACACACCATACCTGCACCATACGTCACCACTACCATACCGGCGCAGTGACTCGACATGAATCACGTCTCCCGCAGGGGGCTGGACAACAAGGTGACGGTGTTCCCGCTGGGCGGCGCGGGCGACGAGGAGCCGGCGGCGCGCAAGCGCACGTTCGCCACGCACACGTCCTACATGTCGTGCTGCCTGTTCCCCAACACGGACCGCCAGATCCTCACGGGCTCCGGCGACGGCACGTGCGCGCTGTGGGACGTGGAGTCGGGGCAGCTGCTGCAGAGCTTCCAGGCGCACGCCGCCGACGTGATGGCGCTGGACCTGGCGCCGTCCGACATGGGCGACACGTTCGTGTCGGGCGGCTGCGACCGCGCCGTGCTCGTGTGGGACATGCGCACCGGCCAGGCCGTGCAGGCCTTCGACACGCACGACTCGGACGTGAACAGCGTCAAGTACCACCCGTCCGGCGACTCGCTCGCCACCGGCTCCGACGACTCGTGCTGCCGCCTGTTCGACCTGCGCGCCGACCGCGAGGTGGCGCGCTACGCCAAGGAGAGCATCATGTTCGGCGTCAACTCGGTGGAGTGGTCGGTGTCGGGGCGCCTGATCTTCGCGGGCTACAGCGACTACACGGCGTGCGCCTGGGACGCGCTGCGCAGCGCGCGGGTCTGCGTGCTGTGCGGCCACGAGCACCGCGTGACACGGGTTCAGCTGGCGCCCGACGGCACGGCGCTCAGCACGGCCTCGTGGGACGCCACCGTGCGCATCTGGGCCTAGCCCCTCCCTGTGTCGTAGCGATAGTACTAGTCGGTTTAGTGTACGCTGATGTATAATGAAATATAATCGAGTAAGTGATGTATGTAAATATTGGTTATCGAGCACGTTGACGAGTGATGTTCGTTTTTGCGAGTATTTATTTTTAGAGTTAGTCGTGTCGACCCGTCGTCCGTCGTGACCCGAGCGAGCCCTCCTCCGACGACAGCTCAGTGTTAGCCTCCTACTATGATCAATAAATTTAAATGTTAACATCGCGTTTTATTCGACCGACCGAACCGACCGATCCCGCTGCGCCCTATATAATAGTAAATACTGTACAGGTCATAGTGAGTATAACCTACTTGTATGCGGATCGACATATTCACGAACATGAGCGATATGTTTTTTCTCTTCGGTTTACCGGAGTGGTTCCTACTGGGCAGGTTGACCGCTCGTCGATACCGTGTTAGGGGACGTCCGGTGTTGAGTACTTGCCATACCATACAGACACCAGAGTCGTCACAACACACTGCGACAGTATCGGGACATTGAGTGAGATACCATACTGCGCTAAAACAATTATTATTAGTGCGGCGCGACGAGCGTAGAAGAGCAACCAGTAACATTCTGTGCGGACACCAGGTGAGTAACTCTCTATAGAGCTGTGTACATTTTGTTGGTAGCGGCGACTGGTTGCGCCGCTATGGTGTCTGATGGTGTCCCGGTGAAATATAGCCCTTAGACCAGGTAAAGCACTACGCCTTATACTTACCTGGCGACAAACCTCGCACGAAACGTCTGATCCAGTGCCGATTAGTCAAGCAATTATAGCTCAGTCAGAGGGTTGTGTCTTCAGTCTTGTTTGGGTATTGAAATAAAAAAATGTGGAAATCTCATGTTCCTCACCCTCATCATATATTCTAAGGAGGGTTAATTATTTATTCATCTTAATAATCTGGTTTTATGTGCAATTCATCTCTTAAAAGTTGATTTATTTAAAAGTGCTATAAGCTGGCACTGACCACTTGGCTCACTGAAACGTAAGTATAAGGGTGCCTTTCCGGTTACTTTTTGGTCGGTATAATATAAAGGTTAACATTTCTTCCAAATAATACAAGCATTTTTTTAGTAAACATTTAATAATATAACAAAAAAGCCATTCCCTAAACATAGTCACTATGATCACAGTAAATAAATTGTTTCCTTATGTGCCAAATAGTTGATGTTGATTTCACTAATTAACTAGCAGGGACAGTCAGGGTACAATGGAACAAATAACATATTTATTATGTACTTCAACAGAAAACTTAAATGTTTTTTTTACATTTTTGCACCGCACTTCGCTTGTTCCAATGTGCCCCCGGGCTGAGATATCATGAATATGCATATGGGGTACATTGGTACAAGAATGGTCAAATGATATCTATTAATCTAGACATACTCATTTAATAAATCTGTACAGAGGTAAATTCTTTACATTGAATATATTTGAAAAAAAAAAAGAAAAATCTATCGGGGGCTAATGAGTAAGGGCGCGTTCCCACTATGTCGTGACGACAGATAATCGTGTTAGTTTTAAGTGTCATGGCTTATATGTTTCAATTGAGGTGTTCACATATAGAACGACACGACTTATTGTCGTCTACGACATTTTTTGCGGTGACGACAGATTATCGTGGCAGTGGGGACGGCTAGATACGACAGTCAGAATACAATAAAAAAAAATTACGACAAACAATCGTTATAATGGGAATAGCTAGAGACGACAGTCGTCCAACGATATAATCGTTACGACATAGTGGGAACGCGCCCTAACGGATACTGATACCGAAAATGCAATGTAATTTTTTTTTGTTTATTTGTCTGTCGATATATGTTCACGAAAAAACTAGAAGATGGATTGGTATAGGAGCAACATAAAAAATACTTTTTGTCTCACAATGTTCTCCGTTTTTAAGATGCCTAATTGAAAAATCGTAGAAATTTTAAAGTAACGTAAAACCATTAGTCCGCTTAACGAATACTCCAAAAGCGGGTGTAGAGTGCGTGAGAGGGATCCTAAGCAATTTATTCAGAAATTGGTTTAGGATGCTAAGAGAATAAACATACTAAAAATCCCCGCCTCTAGGGGGGGCGCTGGAGTGCGAGGAGGGGGTTAAAGTTCCCATTATTTAGTTTTTTTACTAATATCTTTAAAACGGTTCGTCGTAGAGAAAAAGTGTCTTCTACATAATGAAAGATGATAAAATTGTCTACAACTTTTGTTAAACACACTTTACCGAAATTCTCATCAGTTTTCGAGCATCACGCTCCGAAATAGTAAAAATGAATGTTTTTGCGATCATGAATGAGTGTCATAAATGCGAAACTTTGGATTGACTGAAATTTTGGATTTTAATTATGTGGTTGTGCTTGCTGGATAACTAAATTTTCAGCGTTCTATGGAACATTAACCCCCTCCCCCACTCCGGCGCCCCCCCTAGAGGCGGGGATTTTTAGTATATTTATTCTCTAAGCATCCTGAACCAATTTCTGAAGAAATTGCTTAACATCCCGCTCACGCACTCTACACTTGCGTTTTTGAGTGGACTACATTGTTGCTTTCGATGGTGTAACGGGAGCAGTGAGCACATATTATTATAGGATTGTACGCACTGACTCGTGATCTTTTTAGAGTGGCGTCACATCTCATCAGTAACGTATTTTTATAAAATGACCGGTAATCAGTTGCTCATACATTATTAACCTATTTTATTGCTTTTTATAAGGTTTTATGTATAATTTGATATTTATTATATTTCACATGTTGTTTTATACACGGTTCATATACGGTGGTGGTGTCCGGTGGGTGTGCATCAGGTGATCGGATAATGTGGCTAACGCGGCTCCGGTGGTATCACCGTAGGTGCATGATTTCGAGAACTTTGGCGCGGATACACGCTACATATTATCAGGAACTACTACTAGCTGCGTACGAAACTACGTAGCAAATCCCCTTCATTTCCTATTGAAAGTGTTGTGATTGGGCGAAGTGCATATAAGCGCGGGCCGCGGGAATGCGTAATTATAATATTTTTATGGATGGTGTTCCATTGTACCCCTTGTTCCATCGAGCTCCCACTCTCCCTGTCACGCGCAGCCAGCTACACGTATATATAGACCAGCACGCATACAACATAGGTAGGTGGCAGCAGCGGCAGGCCACGTCACACGGAGGCAGACACGAGATAATCACGTGATTTTTTAAAAACAGGATTTTTAATATTCTAACACCTATTAAAACTATCACTGAACCTCGCCTAATTACAAAAATATTAACATTGCGTTGTGCCGTATTTCACCGCATGACATACCCGTATCAGTGCTTCATGCTAACGTGGCTGCCTCTGGTCATCAGTTCGCCACACGAACACACCTGGCGCGGCTCATCAACTTGTACTTAGATAGGGGCGCCTTCGAGCTAGTGTCGCACATGATCGTGCTCTCTACTACTCTCTAGTAACTTACGTATCAGTGTCTCGTTTCACGCTTTCATTGAACAATAAGTGACGATAATAATAATATAATATCATACCGTACCTACCTAGTGAAGGCAGACAACGTGATACGTACCCGGGCCGTGACAAGTTATAAGTAATTAGTCAACGCCAAAATGTCAGCGGTTTGTTTCATAATAAGTATAATATCTGTTTATTTCGTTAACAATAAATAAAATGATATGACGAAGCCTATACTAGCACTGGCAGTCGAAACATAACAATCATAGTGATATTGACAAACTTAAAATTATTATAATGAATAGTAAGACGAGGCGGTCGGTGACCAGTGGGCTCCATCACACCGGGACGGCAGACCGGCAGCGGTGCGGCGACCACTTTCAGTCCCAAGTAATTCTCAATTTCATAAATATAATTTGATTATAATTGATAGACGAAAACAATGAGCGCGACATGCCGGCCGCTGACCTCCCGGTGTGGATTGAGCCTCACAGTGGCCAGCGAGGTCACCAGTTATATTATGCATCTACTTTAATTGTTCGACATGCATCAATAATGCGAACAACTAAATAGTACGTAGGTATACGTATTCAAATACGAAAGTTCGTCACGTACGCTACCCCACTATTACCTAACTACTCATCACCAAAATTACAAATTAAATATATCTATTTATCACTCCCAAGTCTGTAACAGTTCCCAACGTTGCTAATATTAAAATGTATATTCTTAGTAATAACTTATTAATTAGATAAACTTTGCGAGTTTGTCAATCACTTTATACATTTTATTGCGAGCTACCTAGTTAACCAACTGAAGTGACGAGGTGCAACAAAAAGTAGGTACAATCGTGATGATTTGTACAAAGTTGAGGAGTGAAGCGCGATGTTGCACGTAATACACGTTATCTGTCGCGAGGCACGTGACGTCACAACACACGCGCGCACACACACGCACACACACACGTAGTCATCACTACCTCTACTGGCCTTCCATACAACATCACACCATAAAGTGTCCTATTTTATTTACAAGTTCGTGACGTTCAGCCGGCTATAACTATGTAACTTCGTTAAATCTACGTTATCTCTACGCTTCAGATCAAACTATCCGTGTTTATGTATTTAAGGTTGACGTAAAGCTATCAGAGAAGCCTTCAGGCGAGAGCGACTAGCGGTAAGTGTCGCGCGGAGCCACCGCGGCGTACGACATCATGTTAGAGGACAACTACGCGCGCCTTTCTGAATGATATGTCTCGTACGAGCACGTCGGTCGAATCTCGAGCTCGAGCGCGGTCATTATACAGTCGCGGTCGTCGAGTCCCTCCCGACGCGTCGACAGAACGAACACACATCGACACTTCGTCGCGGGCGACGGCGAAAAAATAATCATAAATCGGAAACGTCGGTCGCTCTCTCGCCGAAAGTCGCGAGGGCGGCGCGCCTACAGGTCGTACAGGTGCAGGTCGACGCCCCAGCCGGTGGCCGCCACGACCGGCGGCAGCGCGGCCAGCAGGCGCGCGTGCTCCGCCTGCAGCTTGTCGCGCCCGAACATGGCGTGCGCCGCCAGCGACGCCTGCACGCCGCCCTCGCCCTCCACCAGCAGCTCCACGCGCCAGTCGTGCGGCGCGCGCGCCGCGTGCAGCGCGAAGAAGTACGTGCGCTCCTCGCCCCCCGCGCCCGCCCACGCGGCCGCGCGCGGCGCCGCCAGCACGCTGCTCCACGTGACGCGCGCGCCGCCCGCCGCGCGCAGCACCAGCACGGCGTGCGGCGCGCCGCGCGCCACGTGCACGTGCACGCGCCGGCCGCGCGCCTCGCGCTCCGCCCACACGCGCGCCTCCAGGCGCGGCAGCGGCGGCGCCGGCGCCTCCACGCGGTGCGAGCGGCCCACGAGCGCCAGCACGGGCAGGAAGTAGGGCGCGCCGCAGTACGGCCAGCGCGCGCACTCCGCGGCCGACAGCTCGCGCGCCGGGCCCGCGTGCTCGCGCAGCGCGCGCGGCGTGTTGGCGTCCAGCTCGGGCACCCAGTAGAACGTGTCCACGGCGGCGCCGGCGGCCGAGTGCTGCGTGCGGCGCGTGTGGAACACCATGAGGCGCTGCGGCCGCGCCGCGCTGTAGGCGGCGCCCAGCGACGTGCCGGCCGCCAGCGCCGCCGCGACGCCGCTCGTCGCGAACATGCACCAGATCTGCGACACGCGCGAACGTCAGACGTCGCTCGCGGGGCCGACGACGCCGGTTCGACGCGTCGCGCACTCACCAGTCTCCCGGGGTTCCGCGTCGCGACGACGAACGGCAGCAGCCAGCTGAGCGCCGCGAGGATCAGCGTCGACGAGATCACCGCCATCGTCACCTGTGACGAAAAAACGTTAGAGTCGCCGAGTGAACGTCGACTCCGAGACGACCGAGAGCGAGAGGGACTCACGTCGGGCGGCAGCGGACCGGCGCCGGCGCGGCCCATGACGGGCACGAACATGAGCAGCGACCCGAGCACCAGGTACCACGTCTGCAGCAGCGGCAGCGCAGCGCCGAGCGCCCAAGCGAGCGGGCGCGGCACGCCCAGCGGGCCCGCCGCCACGTCCGCCGCCGCCGGCAGCAGCGCCCACAGCAGCGGCAGGAAGCCGGAGCGCAGCCCCCGCGCCGCGCACGCGAGCAGCGCCGCGGCCGCCAGCGCCGCCAGCGCGTCGTGCCACAGGCGCGCGCGCCACCAGCCGCCCGCCGCGCCCAGCGGAGCCGGCGGCCGGCCCAGCGCCGCCGCCAGGCGCCACGAGGTCGCCAGCGCCGGCAGCGCGTACAGCGGCGCCAGCAGCAGCGGGCGCGAGTAGAAGGCGAGGCGCGCGCCCGCCGCGTGCAGCAGCAGCGCCACGCCCGCCGCCGCCAGCACGCCGGCCGCGCCCGCCGCCAGCGCCGCGCCCGCCGCGCGCAGCACGCCGCGGCGCCAGGCGCCCGGCGCCACGAACAGCGCGCGCCGCGCCGCCCGCGCCGACAGCTGCAGCTTGAGCAGCACGAGCGCCGCCGTGGCCGCGGCCGCCAGCGCGGCGCCGGGGGCCCGCAGCGACACCACGGCGGCGCCGAGCACGTCGAAGAACACGGGCTGGCGCTCGGCGGGGTCGGGCTCGCTCTCGGCCGCGGGGTGCTCGAGCAGGCCGAGCGCGAGCGCGAGCACGTTGTCGCCGGTCCGCTGCAGCGCGGCGGGCGGCACGCGCTCGGCCGTGTCGAGCCGCGTGTGGTACACGTAGCCGTTGGCGCTCCACGCGAGGTCCACGCCGGACAGGTTGCCGAAGTCGCGGAAGATGCGGAAGTCCGTGTCGGCCGGGATGAGCCCGCTCTCGAACAGCTCCTGCGCCAGCGACGACGCGAACGGGTGCGGCACCACGCTCGCGTACACCTGCGCGCGCACACGTACACGTTCTTAAAAGATTCACTATCGACAGATCGGCGACTCTCTTCGTACCCGGCCGGAGGATCTCATATCATCGTAGCGCGTCGTCACCGGCGACGGAGGCGTACCTCGACGATCCAGGGGTCGTGCGGGCCCGCCTGGAACAGCACCTCGCGGCCGCCGGCGCCGCACGCCTCCAGGTTGACGAAGGCGCGCGCGGCCCGCGCCCAGGGGTGCTGCGTGACGAAGGCGTGCGAGGCCTGCAGGATGTTCTCCTCGGCGCCGTTGAACAGGAACACGGCGTCGTGGCGCAGCGGCCGCCGCGCCGCCGCCAGCGCGCGCAGCGTCTCCAGCAGCACGGCGCAGCCCGCGCCGTCGTCGCTGGCGCCTGCCGCACACACACACACACACCCGTCACACACACCAGCACTCACTCACACGTGTTCCTCCCTCACGGGGCTACAATACGGGATCGACGTTTGTATGGGAGTTCGACATTTTTGAACATAGAACTGTGAAACTTCACATTTGGGTCGTTCATCCATACTAATATTATAAATGCGAAAGTAACTCTGTCTGTCTGTCTGTCTGTCTGTCTGTCTGTCTGTCTGCTACTCAATCACGTCTAAACTACTGAACCAATTTGCATGAAATTTGGTATGGAGATATTTTGATACCCGAGAAAGGACATAGGCTACTTTTTACCCCGGGAAAATGACGCATTTCCCGGGAAAATTCAGAAAATTCAACGAAGTCGCGAAAATTCAGCATTATAATGAAATTGAATCAACAAAATTCCGTTGCCATGGCAACTGTTTTAATGGCGGATATGCCTTAGCGCGACTTCGTTATACTAAGAGATATAAATAATTTTGAGAATATTTTTCATGAAAAAAAAGCATATTTTATATCATCACGCTACGACCAATAGAAGCAGAGTAGGTAACAGTAAAAAGTGTTACAAAAACATGGAAAATTCTGACCCATTCTCTCTTATGTGACGCAAGCGAAGTTGCGCGGGTCAGCTAGTTTGAAATAAATAAATACCTGTTTCAGTGTCTTTCGCGAATCATCCTTTAAGGGGTGGAAATAGAGGATGAAAGTTTTTATGAGAGTTCGTTTCTGAAGTTTAAAAGCTATTAGGAATCTTCTAATATATAAAATTCTCGCGTTACAGTTTTCGTTGCCATACTCCTCCGAAACGGCTTGATGAAATTTGGTGAGCATATTGAGTAGGCCTGAGAATCGGCCAATACTTATTTATTTTTCACACCCCTAAGTGAAACTATTTTTTTTTTAATTTATTTGGCAAAACAACGTTTGCCGGGTCAGCTAGTAAATAAATATGATTTCCGCTTTTTCGGGATATGTATTTATTAGAGGAGATAAAATAAGGGATCAAGGACAACTTTAATTTCGTCTAACTTATACGTGAGCGAAGCCGCGCGGGTCCACTAGTGTTTAGTGCATATAATCGACTACCTTATTATTTGTCTGTTATTGAACTTTTAAAAACATCATATCAAACGTTAAATGAAGTAATGTTCCAAATATGTGAGCTGCGTTAACGAGCGCTAAGTTGTTTCATTATCTCGTGTAGATGTTCAAAGTGGGCCACGAGGTCCGCGCCTCGCCAATCAGTGAGCACCTCCTACACGCGCCTGCACCACTACACCACTACACACTACACGAGTAAGTACAGGGGCCACGTGAGGCCACGTCCTACAGTTACTATCATTTGCACTCATTGACCGCTAACAGCGCTAAACACTGTGCCTTGCAACAATACCACCCGGCACATGTGTAAATGCCTCTTATAGTCTATCTGCATCGAACTACTCGGTACTAAATAACCGTCCACTATAATGCACAACGGCGCTATAATGTAGCCTGTAGGGACCGATTCACAAGATTCATTAAGTATATCCTTTTCGAGTCAGAAGGAAATTTTGTCTCTAATATCAAACGGTCAATAGCTAGGCGGCCGTTTGTTGCTTTGACGATAATTCAATCATAGAGATTTACTTTCTGTCCGTTACGCATTCACGACTACATCGCGGAGTCGGTATCGATGAAAATAAAACGAGTCGGAGAGACTGGATGGAACACAGGCTGGGTCATGTTTGACCCCAGCAAAAAGAGGGGTGTTATAAATTTGTGTCTGTCCGTCTATGGCATCATAACTCCCGAACGGATCATGTAGTGATTTCATATTACGTTTTAGTTTTTTTTTTGTATTAAAGGCGACTTACGTGTACCTAAGTGTTTTTTTAGACATTTTTCATTAAAATCGGTGAAAGTGGGAAGATTAACCGAATGTCTGCAAATTTACTCGGATGGGGTCTCAAATAGCTTCACACGATAAAGATTCATTTTAATTTTGTAAACTTTTATCAATTGTGTTGGTTTACTATGAAAAAATAATCAAAACTAGATCAAATTCCCACGTTCAATGTTCACGTCCAAATGATTCAAAGTTACCCAAGTTGACTGTATTATATATTTTAAATATATTTTTATTATTTATATGCATGTATCAGGGGTTTTTAAATATTTTAATTAATAGTTATCTAAAGTCAACTCTAACGAGCCTAAAGCGGCTCAGGCGGGGGACAGAAGCGATACCTGGGCTGTCGGGCACCGTGTCGAAGTGGCAGTTCAGCAGCAGCGCGGTGCGGGCGGGGCGCGCGGCGCGGGCGGCGGCGCCGGCGGCCGACACGCGCGCCACCACGGACTGCACGTCGCGGTACACGTTGTTCATGCCGTCCATGAACGACAGCGAGAAGGCGCCGCTCGCGCGCTGCACGTCGATCTCCACGCGGTTGTGCGGCGACGCCTGCGCCGCGATCTGCTTCAGCGCCGCCACCAGCACGCCCACCGCCAGCACCTCGTTCTCGTAGCTGCCCGCCACCTGCCACCGATGACGCGTGTCACCACATTTCTTATACGAACGAGTTTCAGTTACTGCATTCGATACGAGTGTGTGGGTACGTACCCTGGGCCCGATGGAGGTGAGGTTGACGAGGTGCTCGTGCGCGATCTCGGCGATGAAGCGCTCGGGCGGGGACCCGCGCGCGAGCGGCGCGGGCAGCGCGTCGTCGATGAGCGCCACGGCCCACAGCGCCGCCGCGCTGGCCAGCAGCCCGGCCGCCAGCCACGGCCACGACAGCGGGCCCGCGCTCAGCTTGTTCTCCTTCACCAGCACCTCGCCCGACTGTACCCACGCCCGCACACTCATAAACATAAACATGCTTCTACCACACTTAGCTACTTTCATACATAATAATACATGACACTTTTAACAGAAATCATTTGGCCAGGCTCTTCGGAACACTGGGCGCTTATCCATGGCCCCACCATAAAAAAAACAACGTGAAAATCAGCCAATGCCAACATAAATATATAATAAGAGTCAGCAAGTCTAGGCATAGTATACATCTTTCTCATCATTCTCTCCTAATGGATATGTGAATGCCAATCAATACTCTTTTTGGTTTGAATGCACTTATTTCAAGAACTACTAGTTTAAATTGATAATTTCTTATTCAATAGTCCATTTATTGAGGAAGGTATAAACTGTCATACTATGACTAATAGGAAGGGAACTGAAACTGAAATATAATTTAAATAAATGTGTAGAGGTTGTGGACCAAAATAATGTTAGTATAATATTACATATCCCTTCAGAAGGCTACAAAACTAGATCAGAGTTAAACTACATCACTAACAACAAACATGCATGTTAAATAAACCATGTGTGATGTGACTATAATCATGAGTAGGTGAATGGTGGCTTAATCACTACAGAGTGTCACATACACCATGATATCACAACCTTTGATAGGACATCAACAATACCATCTAAACATGCACTGTATCCATAGAAACAATAATGTGCCATGTGGATATGTGAAATTCTAGGAAAATGTTGAATGACTTGGGATCAACCTCTCAAGTCATACAAAACGTTTATCCATTGACATCATTTGTTTGAGTTATATTTGCGTTGATAATTTCATTTTATATGTGTATGCGTGTGTCCGAAGCATGGTTGAAGCGGTTACTTTACCTCAGCGCCGCTATATTGCAGTACATCTCTCGTGTACGAGATTAATGGAAAATATGTATTAGGCACAAAAAACATATCGTGTTCTACACCGACTAGATAATTAAACTACCATAATCATTTTTTATGACTCCCGTTCATTCATAATTATAATTTTCTTACCATGGTTGAAATAATTATAGTAAACGATGAGTTTCCAAAAGGTACCGGGAATTAAAGCTTTCCTGTCACATAAAATAATTATTTTTTAATTTTGTTCTGACTTAACTACATTTCATATTGAGACCAGCCTCGTTCAAAGAAAAAACAAACGAACTAACTCTGCATTCTGATTAAAAACTACGTTTATCAATAATGCCAATCTGTCAGATAAAGTTGGCTGATGCTCTGTCAAAAATGACAACCAGCTGACGGAAAGTGCTGCCAGCTCCAAAAATAGTACACGGCAAAACGGCCAAGTCAAGACGGAAACTATAAAAAAGCGACGTGATTCAACATTCGTTCAATGCATTTTGTGTCCGATCAAATGTATTGTTTTACATACTATGAACGTTCAAGGCATGAAGTAAGTAAGACTTTCTCGCTATTGCGGGATACCGCAACATTATCCAGTGAGTGCTGCATGTTGCTATATCGATATAATGTTGCCGGCTATATTAAATCTCAAAGCTTGTAAAAGCTATAATTATTTTATTTTAGTAGAACAGACTTATGTACGTACATTATATTTATTTATTTACTTTACTTTATATACAGAGGTGTATAAAGGCGGACTTAATGCCAGGTGCGTACATAATACAATATAACTCTGTCTGTCTGTTACTCAATCACGCCCAAACTACTGAACCAATTTGCATATTTTTGGTATGGAGATATTTTGATACCCGAGAAAGTGGGGAAGAAACACTAATAAGCTTTGTTATTTGAGATCAATCAAATTCAAGATTTCATGTCAACTAGGGCATCCAATCTCGGTGTGCCCAGATCTTGATATTGCGGGATTCAGCCGCATTTCTAATCCTGCGATATGCAGGGTTCGCGATATTAGATTTCTTTTTTTCAAAAATTCGTTTTATGGTCTGGCACTTTTGAGCCGAAAACGTACCTACTGACTGCTACTTAATTATTGAAATACCTTACATGAACTTACTTAATTAATTCTTAATTCACTCCTAATAAAATATTTCGTTTCGTTTACTTTAATCTGATGCGTCATAGATCATACACCTCTACAAGTAATATTGTCAGTTGTCAATGTCAGTGTCAGTGCGTTGATCTTGATACACTGTGTGACAATCTTTGACATATAATGGAAACCGAGCATTTTTGTTTGATGGAGTTATTAACATAAAATACGAGATAGTATTGGTTGTAAGCGCAACATATTCTTGTTTTCATAAGTTTCGTATTACATAGATTTTATGAGTTAGATATTTGGAAGGATGTCGAACTGGATCGGGTATGCCATCTCGGTGAATTGCGGCGACCCTCTGGGCTGCTATCAAGGAACTATTTTGGAAGCAGACGGTAACACTATAACGCTGACAAAAGCTTTCCGGAACGGCTTTCCGTATCCGAAGTCGCAAGTGACGCTCAAGTAAGTCTATATAATAATATATCTATACAGCCGTCTACCATCAGCTTGCATTACTATAATAACGTGCGTGTGGTTCGTTGCAGTGCTGCAGATATAAAAGATTTGAGGATCATTGAGTCTCGCGCCGAGCCATCAGAGCAGACACACAGCACGGTGGCAGTGACTAAGAACAACAAGAAGGTTCAGCGGGCCACCGTGTGTGAAAACTTGCAAGCTAACCCTACTAGTTCAAGTAAGCATGCCAATCGAGATTCTAACACTTTAATCTATTTCCCTAGAATTATTCCAGAATGTTATGTTAAGACAATAGGTATTACCTACCTACATTATTATGGCATATCGATTCAAAATATGGTTTTAACTAGTTAATAATAATAATAAATTAACCCATTAATGTCCCACTGCAGGGCAAGGGTCTCCTCCCTTAATGAGGGAGGGGTTAGGCCTTGAGTCCACCACGCTGGCCAAGTGCGGGTTGGGGACTTTGCATGCCCTCAATAAATGTTTTTAAACAAATTTTAGGCATGCAAGGTTTCCTCACGATGTTTTCCTTCACCGTTGGAGCATGTGATAATTATTTCTATTAACTAGTTAAAATTGTCAAATCATTTTCTGGACTTTTCTGGTGACTCCGGTCCGTGACTACACTAAGTAGGAATGACCAAAAGAAAAAACAATGCCAAAAATTCGTTTGTATTCATTCCGGGACAGCAACATAAAATTTCTGGACCAAGGACAACAGACAAAATTCCGGGACAGTCCCTAAAATCCCGGCCATCTGGTAACCCTAGTTATTACCCAGATTAATGGGTTATGGTGATCTATAGTAAGGCCGCTGAGTTATTACCCATTTGACAGATTATTCTTTAAATTAATCGATATAACCTTGCACAAGCGACACATTTGCCAAATGATTTAGAATACCTCTTTAATATAAATCTTTATGTCAAAATGTCAGAATTAAGCAATTTTCCAATAAACACTGTTTCAAAATTTAAAATAGTTTGTAAATAATATAAAAACATTTATTATTAAATTTGTTCTTTGGAGCGCTTGTACAAAGTTACATCGTGCGGATTCGTGCGTCTAGTTTTCGTGGTGATGTGCTTAATAGTATTCGGTCCGAATTCATTGGAATAGGTATGATATTTATTTCAAGGAATATTGATGGAATATAGGAATAAGGAATATGGATATTTATTTTATTTCATCAAGGCTACTCCACCTAATGAAGAACCTGTGTCCTTAACTAATATTGGTTTTGATTTTATTTAATTACACACTATACTGGAATATTCAAAAACAAACTGTTCCAAAATGATATTAGGGTTACTGGTTCAGTCACTTCACTATACTCTTTAAAATATAGCTTGATTAGAATGACAGATGTCAAACTGTTTTGACTGGTTGTAGAAGTATTGATCAAAATCGATAGCGAAAAAATCGAATCTAAAATGATTATATTAGATTCAATTATTGTTATTATTGTTGTTGTGAATCTTATTGTTTAAGCAAATTCGGATAGGACTATCAGCCCTACTTTTAACACCGCACGGAGACCTCTCCTAGTTTAGTATTAATTAGAATCAATTAAATAAAACAATGAAAACAGTTAAATAAAATTAATTGATTTAATTATTAATGGTGCAATTCTGATGATAGGGATGAGGATGATAGTAATATAGGATGCGCAGTTAATGGTGCCATCCTAAATCAGTATCATCCTCATCGCTATCATCAGAATCGCTGGAACAATCTTGGAGATTAATTATTAATTCTTGGTCACAAATAGTATCAAAGTGTACTTCGCGGTTAACGATTAATCACTCGATTTACTCTTATCTATTGTGTCTCCTCACTAAAATTTTTGCAACATGACGTAGCCTTGTAGAGAGGTTGAAAATTATCCCTCCGGTTCATAAGAACGTAATCTCAAAATAACCTGTTGCCATTAAGTATAATTTTCAAAATCACCTTTTCCCATAATACTTGAAATTCGGAATGCCTTATTCATCACAATGACTGATTTGCAAAATGTATTATAAATTAGTACTGTTGTGTCCATAGTACTTATACCTCTCTATAACTCATTTAGTAGGAAAACCACGGAATAAAGTGCCTCGGATTAGAACCTCTTGTATTAATACTTGTACATACCGGCCACTTGATGTGTTTTATAAAAAGATAAAATTATATATATACAAGATAAAGATTGTGATTGACACTGTCATACTGATTATCAACCTTCCTATAGTCTTTAAAATATGGTAGCTTGATTAGAATGACAGATGTCAAACTGTTTTGACTAGGGTTGTAGAAGTATTGATCAAAATCGATAGCGAAAAAATCGAATCTAAAATAATTATATTCGATTCAATTATTTTTGAATTAGCTTTTTACAAATTGTTGTTGTGAATCTAATTGTTTAAGCAAAATCGTATAGGGCGACCAGCCCTACTTTTAACACCGCACGGAGACCTCTCCTAGTTTAGTATTAATTAGGATCAATTAAATAAAACAATGAAATTAAAGTTAAATAAAATTAATTTATTCAGTTAATAGTGCAAATCTGATGATAGGGATGAGGATGATAGTACTATAGGATGCGCAGTTAATGGTGCGCATCCTAAATCAGTATCATCCTCATCGCTATCATCAGAATCGCTGGAACAATCTTGGAGATTAATTATTAATTCTTGGTCACGAATAGTATCAAAGTGTACTTCGCGATTAACGATTAATCAGATGATTTACTCTTATCTATTGTGTCTCCTCACTAAATTTTTTGCAACATGACGTAGCCTTGTAGAGAGGTTGAAAATTATTAGGTTTATTTTTAAGACTAAAGAAAATAGTACTGATTTTTAGTTTAAAGGCTGATTGTATTGAATGATTCTGATTTCTTATTGAGGATCTGTATTTAAAAAATAGTTATAATGCTAGACAAGACAGATTTTTCGTGTTTCAATTTGCAATACTCGTTAGACGTCACTACAAAGTTGTGTGCTCTGTTTTGCTTAGAACTGTCATTTTAATCAAGCTATATTTTAAAGAGTATAATTATTGTATTTTGCTGATCTATTTTGTTCGTTTTGAGTGCTATCTCATGTTGAAATGGATAGGGAGACAAAAAGCGACTTGGTATTTATTACTAACCAAAAAGGACATCCTGCCCTATTGTATAATGGACACAAATATAATTTCGGGAATAAGAACAAGAAAGGTAGTTCCATGTGGCGGTGCGTGAATCGCCCTAGTTGCAATGCGTCCCTTACATTAAATAAAGAAAAGGACACAGTTTTAAGGAATCCCACAAACCATGTCTGCAGATCGCACCAAGACCAAAATTTGCGCGATTTATTTTTAGATAAATGTAAAACAGACGTATGCAAAACTATGTCACCAGTAAAAAAGATTTTCGAGAAAAATTTGCTTAACTTTACAACTGCGAATGATGAAGATTTCGTTTTGTTTTCTTTTGAAGAAAAAAAGAATAGTTTATACAGAACCCGACAAAAATATCTGCAACAAACTAAGACAGAGTTTTCCTATTTGAAAGATGTCAAGATTCCTGAATTACTCACCGAAAATTTCCTATGTGTGGAAGATGGTGAAGGAGATAAAATATTAATATTTTCAAGTCGGTGTTTACAGAAACATAAAAACATTTTCGTAGGGAAACAGGTTTTTGGAGATGGAACGTTCAAAAAAACGCCTAAGCCCTTTTACCAAATTTTTACCCTGCATATTGATATTGGTTCTGGTAACAAAAGTAACAATATCGTCCCAGTAATTTTTGCTTTATTACCTAATAAAAGAGAAAATACGTATATAAGACTATTTACCCTCTTACGTGACAAAATGGATATTACAATAGAAAAATACAAATGCGACTACGAGCTCGCCCAAATAAACGCGTTAAAAGAGGTTTTTCCAAATTGTAATATATCCGGCTGTTACTACCACTACAACCGTGCAGTATGGAGAAAAGCTACGAGCTTGTGTGACTAGAGATGGCTGTGATATTGTAAAATTATGTGCTACTCTTCCTCTATTACCACAGGACAAAATTGAACCTTGTTTTGAGTCCATAGTAAATATAGCTCCAGAATCAGAAGAAATGAAAAAGTTTATAAGTTACATGAGAAAACAATGGTTGGTATTGAACGGTGCAAAGTTAAGTTGTGCAAACGATAGACATCGTAGTAACAATGGAATAGAAGGTTGGCACAGGCGATTAAATATACGGATGCCACACAAACCAACATTCATAAGATTTGTGTACAAATTAAAAAAAGAATCAGCCTATCAAGACACGCGCATATACAATTCATTATTCAGTGCAGCAGGAAGGAGAAGATGCGAAATATTGTTTGATACTCAGTACTCTAAGCAAATGAACCTACTCAATGAGGGTACGATTACACCCATGGAGTTTTTAAAAAATCTTTTTATTATTAGAAAACGATTGCGTTAGTTCGAATTTTTTGAAGTAAGAAGTATATTAATTTCCGTTTATTGTGATAATTTTTTAGTTGGTTCCAAGTTATGTTGTTTTATCGTCATTCATTTGTTTTGCCAACGTCTATTGTCATAAACCATATTTAAAAATAAATAATTATGTACCTATTCATGATAAGATTCTTTTTTTGCATGACCCTTGTGTACGTAATTGTACTCTAGCCGCCATTTTTACTTTCAGTCATTGTGATGAATAAGGCATTCCGAATTTCAGGTATTATGGGAAAAGGTGATTTTGAAAATAGTACTTAATGGCAACAGGTTATTTTGAGATTACGTTCTTATGAACCGGACCGAAAATTATTAGGTTTATTTTTAAGACTAAAGAAAATAGTACTGATTTTTAGTTTAAAGGCTGATTGTATTGAATTATTCTGATTTCTTATTGAGGATCTGTATTTAAAAAATAGTTATACTGCTAGACAAGACAGATTTTTCGTGTTTCAATTTGTAATACTCGTTAGACGTCACTACAAAGTTGTGTTATCTGTTTTGCTTAGAACTATCATTTTAATCAAGCTATATTTTAAAGAGTATAGTATTGTCAATTTGTCATGTGTCAAATCGGTAATAACTCAGCGACCGTACTATAATATACAATGTCCCTCTCATTTCATAAACAGACTATAAACTTATTTTAGTTAAAACACTACTATAATATGTTTTCTCTTTTTCATTTCGCTAAGGAGTGAAGAAACAAAACACATTATAAGCATTTCATAACTTCCTATATTTTATGAATAAGAGGGAATAGCCTTAGACTAGCTAGACTTTAACAGGCTAGGCTGAGATATGTAAATTAGAAAAGAACAATATTATCGTATTTTTTTACCTCCGAATCCAACCTGAGAACTCATGATCACTCATCAGTCACGTGCACTACTAATAGTGCCACAGATGCAGTCCATTATAGTGTTACAATCTTATAAAAGTAGTATGAAGTACCATGGTGCATGCTCACATAGAGATTAAAAGGAAAAAAATTGCAAAATAAAATTATTATTATATTACAATTTATTCTTATTAATATTAGTGGTCTAGTCGATTAGCTTAATGAGTCGTTATGATCCGCCGCAGCGAGCAACCAGGCGCCGGCGAGCAATGCGGGCTGTAACAAGGTGAGCGCCAGCAGCCGCGGCGGCGGCAGCGCGGGCCCCGCGCGGAGCAAGCCCATCGACATCACGGCGGCGCGCGCCAACAAGCCCGCCCACGCCGCCCACGCCGGCAGCTACGGCGCCGCCGGCTCCACGCCCAAGGGCCGCGGCGCGGGCGGCGCCGGCGGCTACGACAAGGCGCGGCGCCGCAACGAGGCGTGCTTCGGCGACGCCGCCGACCCCGCGCTGCACGACGACTTCGACTTCGAGGGCAACCTCGCGCTCTTCAACAAGCGCGCGCTCTGGGAGCAGATCCGCAACTCGCACAAGCCCGACGTGGTGCGCCACGCCGACGACGTGGGCAAGTTCCGCCACGACGAGAACGTGCTCGGGCCCGCGCCCGCCCCGCGCCGCGCGCTGCTGCTGCCGCCCGAGCTGCGCGCGCCGCGCGACTACGTCACCGACGAGGGGCTCGCCGTGCCCGCCGCCGAGCCGCGCCTGCGGGCCCGCCTGTGGGCCGCGCTGCGCCGCATGCGCCTGCTGGACTCGGCGCACGTGCTGCTGGCGCGGGCCGCCGCCGACGTGGCGCTGCGCCTCGTGGGCGGCGGGCGGCGCCTCGACCCGCGCAACGCGCACCAGACGCCCACCGTGGTGGCGCTCGTGGGCCCGCACGCCGCCGGCGCCGCCGGGCTCACGGCCGCGCGCCTGCTGGCCTCGCACGGCGCGCGCGCCGCCGCGCTGCTGGCCGCGCCGCCGCCGCCCGAGCCCGACGAGGCGCTGCGCCGCGAGCTGGCGGCGCTGGCGCCGGCCGGCGTGACGCTGGCGCCGAGCCCCGCGGCGCTGCCGGGCCCCGACGTGGTGCTGCTGGCGCTGCACGACCCGGAGCGGGCGGGCGGCGCGGACTACGGCGCGGCGCTGCGCTGGGCGGGCGCGGCGCGCGCGGCCGTGGTGGCGCTGGAGCCGCCGGCGGAGGGCTGGGCGGGCGTGGCGGCGCGCGCGGCCGTGCTGGGCGTGGTGCCGGCGGCGCTGGCGGCGGGGCTGGGCCGCGTGTACCTGGCGGACGTGGCGCCGCCGCCGCGCATCTTCGCGGAGGAGGGCGTGACGTACCGCGCGCCCTTCGGCGCCGCCACGGTGCTGGCGCTGCACCCGGCCGACGACTGAGCCGCCCGACCCGACCCCGCGCTCGATTCGCGTTCGACCGTGAGCGGTGGCGTCTCGCGATAGATATATTTTCGTAGTACTCTCCGTGCCGTGCGAGAGTTCACGGATATAGTTGAATTTAAAAACGGCTTCGTTTGAATTCCATCGCTGACCGGTCGGGAGTGGGATCTCGAGTCCCGAGACCGCGGAGGTCGGGTCTGCGGCTCGTCTGTGAGCGAGTGGAGCGCGAGGAACTCGTCGAGATGCACGTCCAGTGATGTTGTGTGCTCGTGCGTCACGTGCGGTACTAATCGTATACACTGTCCGATGAATGTGATATGTGAGTGCGTCACGATGGCGCGAAAACGAACCTGTTACTTAACGAAATATGTGTGACTAAACGACGGCCGAGTGAGACTGATATAATAAGACATTGTGTTTCTAGACTGAACTCTTTCATGTCTCATAAATAACGCATCGAATCAGCTATCAAAAAATGCATTTGTTGATAAAAATAATGCGTAATTGTAAATGATCTTTTCACATAGTCGAATATGAATTCTGGCGCAATTAAAAAACAGAAATGCCTTTGTTTAAAAATAGTTTGAATGAATGTGATCGATTTATAGTTGTATTTTCAACTGAAAAATAATAATGGTTACAGTATTTTGATACATAATAGTTTATCCGGATAGTAGACGCAGTAAACATACGAGTGTTAAGTTAGCTGGTGATATGTGTCACAGATGGAATACTCACTTGTAAAGTGTAGTGTGTGACAGAGTGATGTGTGCAGTGTGTGCACCCCGCCGCTGTCACTGCGGATGTCACGTGCACATCGTATAGTACATGATACAACATCCGACGTAAGCCTCATACGATCAACTGATACATCATTACAATTTTATATTAAAGTGATTTAATTTTATAAATTGCATTTAAATAAATTTTAATAAAATTGTTAGTTGTGAATGATTGTTTCATTGTACTCTTCGGTCCGTTGCGATGTTCAAGGAGTGTCATAAGAACATAGGTACATAATTATTATTATTATAAGTATACGTACAATATACATGTAGTGGCACAGTTTAAGACGAGCGGACCGCAAGCGACACCATGTCCGCCCGTGTCGGGGTTATTGCGTAAAAGTAAACAACGCTATGTAAGTCCATCGATTTATTCTGAAAAAAGTAGTTCTCAAAAAGCACATGATATTTGTTTGGACACAACAGAACATGATTATGTTATGGCTTAAAACACAACAATATTATCGCGTCTAACTAATACGTTACAATATATACAAAGTGGCCGCTGCCTGGAGGGTGCAGGCAGGTGTGAACAGTTCATATATCATATAGTAAATACACAAGTAGTGGCTGGTCGCAGCACGGAAGACACAGCGACTCTGCGCGCAACACCACGCGCGGCCGCACACTCCACACTATTGCTCGGGAATGATAACTTTAAAATATTCGCACGATATGTACACACTAGGTATATAAATATAAAACACTTATTCTGTCATACATCATTTACAGTTCTAAGAGGTACTCGACAAATTTGATATTTAACAAGTTCGCCGCGGCGTATATATCCCCCCTGTCGGCCCACACGCCCCGGGCGACACGCGCACGACACGCGGCCGACACGCGCGCTACACGCGGGCGGTGCGCCGCAGGGTGGCAATTATAAAACATTAAAATAGTGTAATTATTAATGAGTGTTTGTGCGTTGCGGCACACAGACGACCTCTGACTGACGTCCCACTGAATCTACACTCGTTCGAGCGAGCTTTACACGAACACATCCGTGCGACCGTCGCCTAGACACGCGCCTCACGCGCACGCACGCTAACCTCCACCGGACGACGACTACGTCTAAAGTGGCTAATATTTAACTTTCGACAAAATATATTTCTATTCAAAGAGTTCTTCGATAAACGCGTTTCAAAATATGTCGGATACAAAATATCGCGTACGCTCCGCGCGCGACGGTCTCGGCGGGGTACAAATCATACGGACTAGGTAAACCGTGTAAAAAAATACTCAAAAAGTCGGTACAAAACGATCCTCGGAAGCGAGAGACGCCTCCGCGGGGTCGGGCGCGTTACGCTTACCGCTAAGTTGCACGGTACGCTTAGCCTAAGCCTAGTCGCGCTCGCGCTCCTTGCCGTTGGCGGGCGGGCAGGGCGCGGGCGGCAGCAGGTCGGGCGCGGCGCGGCGCATGAGCGCGTGCGTGCGCTCGCGCAGGCGCAGCAGCTCGTCCTGCACGCGCGCCGTGATGGCGGCGCGCGTCTCCTCCTCGCTGGCGTTGCTGCGCCGCAGCGCCTCCAGCAGCTGGTGCAGCTGGATGGGCTCGCCCACGTTGAGGAACACGCGCTTGCGGAACTTCAGCAGGTACGGCTCCCGGTTGGGCAGCACGCGGTCCAGCCCCTCGTGCCACACGGGCACGATGAGCGGCGGCGCCGCGCAGTCGGCGATCAGCCGCCCGACGCCCCACTTGAAGCGGATGTGCTCCTGCGGACGGACGGGCGACGTTAGCGTCGGAGGCTCGCGGCGGGGAGGGGCGGGGAGGGCGGGGAGGGCGCGGCCTACCTTGTTGACGTTGACGCGGCCCTCGGGGAAGATGTGCACCCAGTCGCCGGCGGCGAGGCGCTCGAGGCAGAAGTCGATGGCGGGCTGGTAGACGCCGGCGCCGCGCACCACGGGCACGCACTTGCCGAGCGCGAAGAAGCACGAGTGCAGCGCGTTCGTGAAGCAGATGTCGTGCGCCGCCAGCGACCAGCGCATGCGCGAGTTGCGCATCAGCACGCCCAGGTCCAGCACACCTGCAACACCGCCACTCATTACTCTACCTGAACTCGACACGAAGTGTCATACGATTCTTGTTATTAATTTAAAACGAGCGAATAAATGTGCGAATATTTGTAAACGTAAAGGAATACTTACTAGGTGCCCCGGCACACGTTTTGCTATATTAAAAATATATTAAAGTGACTATAAAAAAAATAGGGGTTGGAGATAGAAGGGTAAAAATGTGTATGTATTTTTAATGCCACATTATTGAAATGTAAAATAAAATGCCCAAACAATAATAATCACTTAGGCTTAGTCTCCGACTTACTGAATATGCATATAAAGTTTGGTAAAAATCGGTAAAGCCGTTCCGGAGGAGTAAGACACGTAACTAACAATGTGACACGAGAATTAGATATAAGTAATATAATAGATAAGTGTGCAGAGAGTGGCGGTACCCCAGAGGCCGGGGTCGTCGAAGCACGAGTGGTGGTTGGACACGGTGAGCAGCGGCACGCCGCGCGGCCGCCGCACCGCGCGCGACAGCGCCTCGCGGTTGTACACCGTCGTCTTGTTCAGGAACTCTGCAACAACACACACCATCTTACCGCGCACACCTACTTACTTCTATAGTAGACAGCTAATAGATCAATTCATATTAACCTAGTTTGTTTGTATTTTCGGCGTTCAAACTAATCACAAGGAATGTAGATTCTGTTAGAGACCATCTGGAACTGCTTTCCAGAATTAGTAGTGGTCTCCTAAATGTTCTTTAGTTAGATCGATCAAAGTGCAGACTTTTCGTTCTACTGTACATTGTGTATCGAACAAACAATGTTATGCGTACGTTATCTGAAGGTACAGCAAGGTGTTTTATTGTTATAGATTAGCCATTGTAACAAAATCTAAGCATGTGCATCTAGATCTCGAGCCGCTTCAACAGTGCCTCGCTAACACTATCGAATGTGCTCACGTTCTAAACAATCAGTCTTTGAACTAGTATCGGTCACTTACATATTATATCACATATTCTATACACCGAATATGAAGTTATGTGCTTTAGAATGAATTTGAAGGTCAACTACAGAGAAATGTGAACTATTTTATTACGTACATACCTACCATACTGGTGAAAACCAAAGCATTTATACTTCTCTATTAAAATGTGACTTGCGTTAATCAGGTATTAAAATGCGCGGTTTTGAAATCGCCATATTTGTTGTGTGATTGTTATTGGGTGCCGTTTAATAATATAATGTCCTCCTGGCTGCTATTTGGCTGCGGCGGCGGCCAGTATTATAGAAATAAATTTTTCGAAACTCTGTTTTAGTAACATAAATATAAATAGTTAACGCCGACTGTCTAATTCCGTGCAATCACCGTGTAGGTATTTCTTGACAGAAAATCTCTGTAATAACTTTTAGTCTGAACCAGGATTCGAATCAGAGTCCGCTGGGGGGTAGTCGCATACTCTACCGCCCGTGCCGCAGAGTGTGCCCTTAACGGTGCTCCCTAGATGTGACGTGATACCTTTTGCTACAGGCTCATTGACCCCTGGTGTGAGGCACGGCGCAAGTGACGACATGAGGCATTGTCAGTAGAACTGATCTTACTAATAGTTACTGTTCAGTTGGGCTCTGCTGGCTCTACTTGCCACTACATAACATAATTGTACATAGACAAGGTGCGTGCGAGCGTGCCACATATAACACTGTCCATCGTTATGTGACTCGACGCGCCCATTATACTGGATGTTTGCAGAATATTAACAAATGTGTATGTATAAGTGGTGCGAGTGTCGCGTGTCGGGAACCAAACTCGCGACCTTTAGCCGCGGGCGCGGCGCGCGTGCTTGCGTCACGTGCGTGCTATATAGGTCAACGTTACGTCAACTGGCGTCTACGGGCGTCTAGTGGCATCTACCACCAACACCTCGCTTAAATATACACATTTTGTGTATCACTGCTCGCCGGAGTGATTCCAACTATGTTATAACTCGACGCAACATCGCGCGCCAGCGGAATGTAACAATGCGTCTCACACTAGTTACACCGGTTACACGTTGCACCCGTACATCATAAATATATCAAACATAATATATATAATCCTTCAATATTTTAGTATGTATTGCATGTTTATCACGTAAAACGTCTGAATGAATATGAGTAAATATAAAGAAACAAATAAATAAGGGAAAATCTTAGTAAAGCATTTTCCTTCTAAATTGTTTTGTAATCTCTATCGTATTGTTATCATCGTTCCAAACGATCTATTCGCAATACACTACCTACTGACTACTCACTGAAACTTTATGAATCACAAACAATTGCTTCAAGTAGTCATTGGATTTAATGTCTAATTTGTAAATTGCTCACTTGCAGGTTGATAATAATCATGTAATGCTTAAATGTCAAAGCAAAGTTACGAAACGAAAAGAAAGTTTCACATTTAGGATGATGACTTACTTTGAAGTAGGTATTGCGTTATTAGTAAATCTAATGTAGAAGATAACGTGTCGATAAGGCGCAGTACACGCCGAGCGACAGATAAGAGAGCACTAAGAATTGTAACAAATAAGCAGGTCAGTGGGCATGGTGGACGTCGCGCACACTACATACACACTACACACTAGATAACATGCTACACGTACAATATTTATTACTGCCCCACACTCAGACATATCTTACACTAATCACTATCCCTCTATTGAAAAATAATAATAGCTTCATTGATAGATACAATAGCCTCGTTTGAACAATTATATAATGCATCCATGTTCCACGTTGATCTGTCATAAGCTTTTGAGGACAATGAAAGTCTTTCAAAATTCTATCAGCACCTTTTGAAGATGAAATTTATACACCAACAAATAATAAAATAAGGAAATATTCAGTTTATACATGCAATGTCACTAATTAGTCATCCAATAGTGCTTCCAAATAATAACATATAAGATTATCAGAAACATTTACAAGTGTTATGACCAGACATTATAAATAATTATAATGCATTATCTGTTGACTTTATGAAATTATAATGATTAAGTAAAAACCTATAACTGTATTTTGTTAGGATAATTCAATTCAATTTGTTTATGTACTAAAAGTAATGCATTCACTGAACACTGATTGTATAATGTATTGTGTTCTGTAATGTTGTAATGTTTTATGATTGAAATAAGTGTCAAGTGTAACATAGCATACCAAGGAGAGAATAGAATTCAATTTATTTATAAGGTTTGTGTTAAGAATATATTATGAAGTTTTCAACACAATATAGAGGAAGTAGTTAGTTTGTAGTTAATCAATGTTATGAATATAAAATAAAACCTTACATTAGTGTACGGGTTGACTTAGTTCACCTCTACTACGAGTACTTCACCATTAATATGTATGAGACACTATTATGTTCTACTGTCATTAATTCAAGGTTGACTAACTGAATATTACACAATTCATGTTAAATTTACACATTTTTAGAAAACAAGGCAGTGGTAGTCAACAGATTCCAGGAAGGACTTATTCACAATAAAACATTAAGATACATTAGCTATGAGTGCATTTAAATGAGATGCACTCTGATAAATATGTTATTATCAACATAGATATCTATGTGTGTTGGTGCAGTTCACACACACACACACACATTAATGCAAAGGTCACTAAATTCTATGGTTCATTGACACTTGTGTTGGTATAGTATCAGTATTAGTTTAACTAGTAGTAGAGAATGTTGTCCTGCAACAGGATACAGGCCCAGTATTGCTATAATCACTGACTGGTTTTGCATGATTACAGCAATCTTAACTAATCACATAGTACTTGTAAGTTACCAAGTATTTATACACAATAAAATTGTGCAGTCACAAGCAGGGGATGATAAAAGTGACTGGGTCATTGCACTGCACATCCAAAATATTAGAGTGACCACATCATAAGCAGGAAGTCATTCGCTTCCGCGTTTACAATGAGAATAAGGGCGCACAAATATTGTTTATATAAGCTGACATTGAACTAGACGATTTTATGACTTTGCATTGGATAAGAAATACTATTAATAATTTAATAATAAAAGCAAAATAACGTGTAGCGATGCATGATGAATTGTAATACAGCAGTGTGCGTCGTAAGCAACAGCTTAGTATTTATGCTGATACGAAGGAATCGGACTCGTGCACGACTCGCGACGCTAAATACGCACTCGACGTTACACAGAAATGAATTAAAATCGATGTGATTCATTACCTGTGGCTTGCGCTCGATAAACACGAGCGTCAAAGAATGATAGTTTCCCTCACCTATGATAATTTTGCTAAATAAACCGACGACAGCGACTGTGATCGAGCTCGCACAGGACCACAGCCTCCCGGGGTTCCGCAGCCGCGGGATGATCCACCCGATGTCGTAGCTCATGGTTGCGGCCTGAGCGTACCTGCGCGGCGAGCCACTACGACGACATCATTACTGTGATTATCTTACTATAAAACAATTTTATTTGAGCTGTTCGACACTCGTGTAGCCTATTGTGCGAAATGTATGACAATGACAGTCACATTTGACAGATAAGATAGCTGACGTTCCTGAGTTGGTGTTGCTATTATAAATTATTAAATTAGAAATATTCGACCTAAAATTGTTTATAATTGCTTTTCGGCTTACTTTGGCTCAGGCATATTTTGTAAATGAAGGTCAAAAATGCGAATAGATATGGCACGATGTTGATTTTTACCAAACTAGTCATAGATGAGGGGAGCAATAGTAATAAATTATGTAATATTTAAATGTTTGTTAGTTTAAACAACAAAACGTAAAATGAAAAACAATTAGAGAATAGGTACAGTACTTGGGATTCATGTAAGTCTTAAAATTATTTAAAGTTTAAAAATACATGAATTTGTGAATAATTGCAAGGAGAACTGGTATTAATCGTCTACTCATGATGACATAGCAACTGTCGGTTTCCATCAAAAGATAATACAGTAACAAAGTAAGTAGATACTATTAATGTCCAGTTAGGTAATATCACACTAGACCATTCAATATGTAAGGATCTGACTATTTCTACATATACATATCTATCTACATATCTAGTACATATATTTTTTATTATTAGGACAGTAGGTATACGAATATGTATCAAGAAAATAATTATATATATATAAAGGTTATATTGTTATTGTTTATGCAGTATAGAATCTATGGAACTTTTAAACTGTCAGTGTAACATGACAGCGATGATAAAATTTTAGACAGTTTCTCCTGATTTATTTTAAATGGAAATGTAATATTATTAAGTAGAAGTAAAGGCATTAAATGTTGTTTTTGTTATTTCATAAAACGCAATTCGTCTTTATTTCACCTGAGCAATTACTATTATTATTATTATAAAACAACATTTTCCGCAATAAAAATATGGAGAAGTTAAGATTTGATTTTTGTGTAAAAACATCAGCAGATGGAAAATCAAACATTGTTTGCATAACCTCAATAGGTACATCTGATGGCAAAACTTATGGCATACCGGCAGAATTACAACCTGCGAACTTACACAATCATATAACAAATACACCTAACTATGCCAAGATAAGGAAAACACTGAATAGAAGACATCAAACAAGGAAAATATGGATAACTTTAACTGATGACATATCAGCAGTATATTTGGATGAGGAAAAAAATATACAGTTCCATGATTTTTACCTCGAAGAGGTTACTGAAAACATAAATGATTCAAAATCATTAACTGAAAGCTCAAATAAAACATTGGAGAAATTACTAGAGACATTACTCGAAGAAAAGCAAAGAAAATCTGAAATTCAAAATTTGGGGAAAATTGCAAAAGACTTTGTGCTTGAAAAATTCACTGGAAGAAACGCAAACGCTCATCAATGGATTAAGGACTTCAACAAAGAATGTGACCGTTTCCATATTAATGAAGACAGGAAAAAAATTGAAATTTTAAAACAATTTTTAGAATATTCAAGTGTAAACTGGTACAGTTGTATGCTAATTAAATTTACAGTAGAATCAGAATGGAATACATGGGAAAAAAGCTTCTGTGAAACATTTGGAAACAAAGGTTGGTCACCAATCAGATATGCTCTTGGATTTAAATATCAAACGGGCTCATTGCTAGAATATGCATTGAAAAAAGAGAAGTTGTTATTAGAGGTTAGGAAGACGATTGATACAGGGACTCTTATAGACCTTATAGCTGCAGGCCTTCCTAATTACCTGAGTGACAAAATTGACAGAGAGACATTAGAACAAACTGAAGATCTTTATAATGAGATAGGAAAATTAGAACATCTTGCTATGAAGAACAAATATGAGAAAAAGAACTACACACACTCTGAAATAAAAACAAAAAAAAATGAAGAAAAGAAACCATGCCAAATTTGTATAAATGAGAAAAAAGGAAAACGTTTTCATCCTGAGGAAAATTGCTGGTTCAATGTGAAAAATCAAAAATATGTTGTGAAAAGTGTGAATAACTCTGAATTAGAAGTTGAACTTAATGAAGAGAATCAAAAAAACTAGAAGTATCACCATTAATAAAAGTAAAGTTATTATTAAATGACACTTTAAAAGTTACCGCAATTTATGATTCAGGTTCAAATGTATCATTAATTAATGCAAAGTTATTGAAAATACAAGAAAAAGAAGAAAACACATTTAATAAACAAACAGCAAACTTGAAAACTATTAATGGTGATAAGAAAACAAAAGGTATGGTGACATTAAAAATAAGAATATATGACATTGAAAGAGAAATGAATATTTTTGTGATAGATGATGGAAATTTTCACTATGATTTTCTCATTGGTTTGGATTGCATAAAAAAATTCAGATTAATGCAAGATGAAAAATTGAATATAATACAATGTAATCATTCAAACAAAGAGAATAAAAATCAAGATGAAAAGAATAACAAAAATAAATACTCTGAAACAAATATGTTGAATGTCAGAATTCCTGATGTACTAGGTGAAAAAAATGAACAAGATGTGATCCTAAGCTCTGAGGTATGGAAACAAGAAATTAATTGTTTAAACCAATGTGAAATAAACTTCAATGAACATATTGATTTAAAAGAATTTGAAATTTCAGTGAACCACCTAGATTTATCTAAACAAACTGAAATTGATAAATTAATAGAAAAATACAAACCAGTCTTCGCTAAGGATAAATACGACGTAGGTACAGTACGAGGTTATGAAGCTCACATAGACTTGACAGTAGATCAATATTGCTGTAAGCGCCCATATAGATGCACAGCTGATGATAGAAAAGAAATTGAGAATCAAATATCAAAACTATTGGAAAAAAAATTAATCGAGGAATCATATAGCCCTTTTGCAGCTCCAGTCACCTTAGCATACAAGAAAGAAGATGGGAAAAGATCAAGACTGTGTATTGATTTCCGAGAATTGAATAAAATTGTTGTCCCTCAGTCACAGCCGTTCCCATTGATTGAAGACTTGATGATAAAGACTGTGAACTGTGAATATTACTCCACTTTTGATATAAATTCAGCATTTTGGTCCATTCCACTGAGAATTCAAGATAGATATAAGTCAGCTTTTGTCACACAAGAAGGCCATTTTCAATGGACATGCCTTCCATTTGGTTTAAAGACGGCACCAGCTATTTTCCAAAGAATATTGAGAAATATAATAAGAAAATATAATCTCTCAGATTTTACAGTAAATTTCATAGATGATATCTTAGTTTTTTCTAAAAGTTTCGAAGACCACATAACGCATATATCAAAACTACTTGATGCAATATTAAAAGAAGGATTTAGACTGAAATTTTCGAAATGCACTTTTGCAAACAATCATGCCAAGTATTTAGGACACATAATAGGGAAAAATTCAGTTACACCTCTCAAAGATTATTTAACGGCTGTCAGAAACTTTCCCATTCCAGAAACAAAGAAAAATATTCGCCAGTTCCTGGGAAAAGTAAATTTTTATCATAAATTTATACCACACAATGCAATTATATTGGAACCACTACATAATCTGTTACGGAAAGATGTTACATTTATATGGACCAAAGAATGTCAAAAATCATTTGATAAAATAAAAGATTTACTATGCTCAAAACCAATTCTTAAAATATTAGACCCAGAACAGCCAATAAAAATATACACTGATGCCAGCATTCAAGGGGTTGGAGCTGTGTTAAAACAGGAAGATGAAAACGGAATAAATAAACCTGTAGCTTATTTCTCAAAAAAATTGACCCACACTCAAAAGAAAAAAAAGGCTATATATTTGGAATGCTTGGCAATTAAAGAAGCTCTAAAATATTGGCAACACTGGCTTATGAATAAAGATTTCATAGTATACACAGATCATAAACCATTAGAAAATCTTAATATTAAATCCAGAACTGATGAGGAATTGGGTGATTTGACATATTACTTATCGCAATACAATTTTAAGATAATATATAACCCAGGACAGTCAAATCAAGAAGCGGACTGCTTAAGTAGAAATCCAGTCTTAGAACCTAATGACAATACTGAAGATTTTTTGAAAGTTGTTAACTTAATAATTAACATACAAGATATAAAAAAAGACCAAGATACAAATTTAAATGTACAAGGCGAAAAAACAAAGTTTATACTGGAAAATAACATTTATTACAAAAAGAATAAAAGAACGAAAAAAATTGTACTATCAGAAGCATTTAGCAAAACACTAATTAAAAATGTCCACAATACTTATTGCCACATTGGGAGAACTCAAATGATAAATAAAATAACTCCTTTCTATACAGCAAAAAATATCATCACGAATATTAAGAAACTCTGTGAAGAATGTGATATTTGTATAAAAAACAAATCAAGAAGAAATCCAAAATTTGGTTTGATGTCCCATTTAGGACCAGCAACACGCCCT
This sequence comes from Anticarsia gemmatalis, assembly GCF_050436995.1. NCBI lineage: Eukaryota > Metazoa > Arthropoda > Insecta > Lepidoptera > Erebidae > Anticarsia > Anticarsia gemmatalis. The sequence goes on from NC_134761.1 coordinate 126,976, forward strand.
TTCGAAATTGTATCCATTGACACAATTGGAGGTTTTGGAGGATCAAGGTCTACAAAAAAATACTTACATCTCTTGGTTGATCATTTTACACGATATGCATACATTTTGACATCAAAGAATCAAAACTCCAGTGATTTCATCAAGTTGATAGAAAAAGTGACACAAAACAATAGTATAGACATGCTATTAACAGACCAATATCCTGGCATAAATTCCAAAGAATTTAAAGACTTCTTGAAGAAGAAAAACATAACAATGGTATTCACTGCTGTAGACGCACCATTTTCAAATGGTCTTAATGAAAGGCTAAACCAAACTTTAGTAAATAGGATACGGTGTAAAATAAATGAAGAAAACAAGAAAACAGCATGGACAACTATAGCACAAAAATGTGTAGAAAAATATAACGAAACAGAACATACAGTTACAAAGTTTACCCCAAAATATCTTCTGGAAGGAGAGAAAATTGATATTTTGCCACTGGAATTGAAATCAAGATGTACAGTAGAAGACCTTGAACAAGACAGAAAACTAGCATTTGAAAATTCAATAAAATCTCACAACTATAATAAAAAAATATACGAGCTAAAAAGAAAAGAATATGAGTTTAAAGAAGGTGATAGAGTATATGTAGAAAATAGGAACCGGCTAAATAGGAAGAAAATGGATGAGTTAAGGATTGGACCATATAAAATCCTAAGGAAGATTTCAAATTCAATCTATGAAGTTGATACTGGATATAAGAAGGCAGAGTCAAACTTCTACCATGTTACAAAGTTAACTCCAGTGATGAGTAGCTCTTGATCGAACAATCATTGTGATGTTGTTCTCTCCAAGGGTGGGAGATATAAAGGTTATATTGTTATTGTTTATGCAGTATAGAATCTATGGAACTTTTAAACTGTCAGTGTAACATGACAGCGATGATAAAATTTTAGACAGTTTCTCCTGATTTATTTTAAATGGAAATGTAATATTATTAAGTAGAAGTAAAGGCATTAAATGTTGTTTTTGTTATTTCATAAAACGCAATTCGTCTTTATTTCACCTGAGCAATTACTATTATTATTATTATATATATGTTAGGTCGTGGTTACTTTTTTTTAGCCACCCAGTAGGAGGAGGCGACACCTCGACATCATCAAGTGAATATAGGTAAAAGTTCGAAATAAAATAATTGTTCGGACTTTTACCATTGCGAGTTGGTAAATCTTAGGTTATACCGGAAAATCGTAGGATTTACCACCGTTCGGGCTTTTACAGTAACATATATACCTTAATATGTGTCCATTAACTGGCCACGGTCGTCGTGCTTCTCAAGGTTCGGTGGGCGGCGGTTTCATCCTCCCAAGTTCCATACAATGACAGATTTTTTTAACATAAAGGTTTTTTTTACTCGATCCAGAATTCGAATCCGAAACCCCTACGAAGCAATCGCGTGCGTTACCGTACCTGCAATGTGCCATAGAAACTACAGATGCCTAATGTTAGTTAATAACTTAACCTGAAGGCCAACTCACTGTATGAGGAAAACCAAAATAGTTTTTATCGCACTTTTTGTGTAAATGACCGCAATAATATTTTTTTAGTGACATCATGTCTCCTTACCTATTCCCTATATTCGAGTTGATGGCAATTTGCTTATTATATGTGTTCAGGTTTAGAAATAATTAGTCCCATTCACAGCCAAGAAAGTAATTATAATTTGTCAAGTCACAATTATATAATAAGTAAATGTCCTTACTTCTTAATACAATAAAGATAAATCTTTTCCATTAAATTAATCCCGAATCCTGGATCTTAGTGTAATTATTAGGTACTATAATAATATAAGTATAAGTACATATAATTTTATGTAATAATGATTACGTTTCTCAAACAAAGTGATAGAAACTGCAAGCAAATTAAACATTTTACAGCGCCATCTACATTGTTGGTAACAGTTGAATGAAAATATAACAAAAAAGTAACATGTGGATGAGGTATGTCTATTCAGCTCGTAAACATTGCCATGAGGTGTAGGCACAGTATAAAGAATAACCGTGTTGGAGGACATACACTAATAAGTAAGTACTATGACCTAAATAACAACGATCTACACATTACACCAAGGCAAGTTGATCGTAACACATAACACAAATTAATTAATGTTGTTTAAATTATCATAATTTAATTAGCTGCACGATGTCATTACATTATTTTCTTTGGTATTCACAGAGAGCTGACAGTCAGACTGGAGCGCGATTACATTATAGATTTTACAATTAGATCCACTCCTGGGCATGACGTGGAGCGATGACCACAAGCGCTATGAACTAGTCTGCGGCGCTTCACTGACGGTTGCTGGCACACAAGACACTAGAGCCGGGTTCAGTAGTAGACCCGGCCTCGGTCGGCGGCCGCGTCGGCGCTGGGCTCCGCCTTCAGCAGGTCGAACTCGTACAGCTGCGAGTGCATGCACTTGTGATCGTGAGCATCGCACGGTATACGCATCACGAACAGTTTTCTTTCTTCACTCGGCGGTCTCTTGTAGTCCAGAAGTCTCCTGAAATGCGGCGAGTGAGTATTCTCAGCAAGGAGCGGCTCGGCCACGGGCGAGTCGTTGTGTTGTGCAGGCGCCGCGCACGCGCACGCCGCCAGCGCCAGCAGGCACGCCACTGATATCATTGCGTCGATCGCTGTGAGAGCTGCGAGACTGCACGGAGCGATACCGCGCCCTAGCTTTTATATAACGAGACACATGGCGGCGTATTTCCCGGAAAGATGTACTGCAGTGCTAATAAAACGACATAATATCCTAAATACGATTTTTATGGGTAAAAAGTCCGCTTAACAATTATTTACGAAGCTTCTCATAATCTTAAAGATTGATTATTATGGGTTTTTGTAAACAAATGGTTACTACTGGTATTTTTAAGTCTCAAACTTTTTTGAGTGGACTTACTTTTAAGATCTAGACATTAATATCTATCGGTTGTCCGATAAAAAAGGAAATGTTAAAAATATTTGAACTTTGAACCAATAGATGAGGGATTGTTGACGATATGTCACAATATAGGTAAGTATGCACAACACTTTGAAGACAAGGAGCAGCATACCTATTAGCTGCTGTGGTCCAGCCTTAGCTCCGTCGTCCATCGTTATCGTAAGTAACGTCTGATGTCACAGTCACAGGTCATAATCGTAAGACGAAACCTACACAAAACACGATCTCGTTGCTATATTATATTGTGGTAGATTCAGTAAGTGAGTTCAAGTGAGGCAAGTTAGTGTGGCACACCTCAAGGTGAGCTGTGGTGACGTATTGCCTGTGTTTTCCAACTCGATGCTTTATTATTTGGGGGTTTCCAAAACATGCTCCTTGCGACTTAATCACTTGCAACTTCTTAACCTTCATAATGACCGAATAATTTTATGATTTATAAATCAACTTTATGTGATACGAGAGCCTTTCTATTTGTATAAATAAATGGATGAGTCAGTAGGAGAGCGGTGTCATTCAGTTACATAACGCTTCCTTGTCTCACAGGTTACCCGGTGTTATAACTATATCATAAACATAATATAAACTAAAAGGCATCGGCTGCGAATAATCACGTCCGCGAGTGTAGAGCCCAAGAATGCGGGAAAGCCCACGGTAAAGAGCGAGTGGATCGCATCCAACCCGACACTACCAAGGTGCTACTTTTCACGTTTTATTAGTTAGCTCGTCTTGAATTACCTGTTACTTCGGATAAAGTATTCAATTTTTCGTATTCTCAGGCTATGTATGCTTTTTAGATGCTGCGATGATTATATCGCTACCGGATAGAGTAGCTGGTTCAAGGAACAGAACTAAAGGGTCGTTTCTACAACACTACAGTAGGTACTTATTGTACGACTCCGGAATTACGTGTACCTGGTCAATGCAGGTCATATAATCTGGTCTGGCCATCAAAGCAGAGTAGTTGTGAGTGAGGGACAGTGGCGGTGTTCGTGGGAGGTGAGGTGGTTAAGCGCGTGAGTGGAGCGCGCGGCTCGTGAACTGTTACGATGCAATCACACGGCGCAGGCGCACTAGGTAGCATGCGGGTCGTGTGTTGTGTACTGTGTAATGTGTGTATGACTGGTGGGAATCCCAGCGAGCGCGTACAGCGACCCGCGCCGCCTGTCTGCCTGCTACAACCTCGCGTCACATCGCATCACATCGCACCACCTCACAACGAGCACTGCGCTCCAACACCACGCTCAACACGCTCCACAAGCCACTAACAAGCTCTGGTGGTTACTGTGTTTACTGAATGCAGCGTCTAAATATACCTACTAATTTTGCGAGTGCACAACTTTCCCCGTTCAGCTGAACAATGGGACAGTTACCTAGTTTTGGCCGGCGTTCAGAGGAGTTTTTATCAACTTTCTTCCGTATTTAGTAGAATCCTAAAAAGCTTTAGTTCACAAGTGTATTCTTTTTATTGCTATTATGTAGCGACGTTTGTGAAAACGTAGCGTAGCTGACATAAATGTTGTCCTGATTGAATTGAATCAAATTGTAATTCATTTTCTTACTGAAAGACAGACAATATAATGTAGTTGCCAGTGTGATGCATCTATTAGTAATCATGTTTACTCAACACGTTGTAGTAACACTTGAATACAGTATGTATTGTTGTACAGTATGTAAGAAAAAAATGTATTAAGTATTCTCTCTCTCTCTCTCTCTCATCGAATGGTTAGTGGCCAACCTAGTGTCAAAGTTGTTCAAGTCGCCCGAAGGCCTTTGACGTGGCTTAACGACTGTTATCTTCATAGACAACAACCGGGACCGACTTTTAACGTGCCCTCCGAAGCACGGAGACGCCCAGTTCAAATACCACTATGCGGTCACCCATCTATGGAATGACCGCGCCAAGGTTAGCTTAACCCACAGATCGTTTACCGAACGGTGAGCGCAACTAGCTATGGGCGCCTCAATTATAACTGCATAAGAAATTAGGTCCAGAAACATCACTATAATATGTATCTTATCATCATGCATTGTATGAATTGTATCTACCCTACGTACTCCGTTACTACCTGTGTTATATGAGATAAATAAAAATGGCAAGGAGTTGCCAAATAATAACGTGATTCACATTTTTATATCAATACGTTGAGGGATTCCCAGTTATTAACAAATTTTGATGAACTATTTATTGACTGTTGGGTAAGTTTTTTATAGCGTTTTCTCGCTTTTATCATTTGGTTATTTTGTGTTTTTGTAATGATATGTGATCGTTACGTAGTAAGACAGTGTTGACGACGCGTCGCGAGGAATCCCCAACCGTCTGACAGATCCACGCAGGCGGCAGGGTCCTCCACGAGGTTATCTGAAACTAGATTACTTTAGCACAATAACAAGACCGGAGTAACTACATTTATTTTTACTGAATGAAGATTTCTTTGGATGACAACTAGATAGAGCCGAATGAGTGTAGATTATAGTCCTCTTTATAAATGAGATAGTTTCAATCGTCCACTTATAATAGTTTCGCCTCCGCCACTCTTAATTCAGTCACAGGAATTGCAGGGGCCGAAACAGGTCAGTAAAGTCAGTAAAAGTCAGTATTTTTGGACCTGGTCAGTAAAAGTCAGTATTTTAGAAAATCGGTCAGTATTGTCAGTATTTTTCCAAACTGACACACGTTTTTTTTTTGTTTTCCTTTGCTGTTGGCCAATCTTACATTCTCGATTTGCCCAGTAATCATATCAGAGGGCTGCTTTGGATGCTCGATATTATGTTGATGATCTGCGTAATACATATGTTACTGTAAAAGCCCGAACAGTGGTAAATCCTAAGATTTTAAGGTAAAACCTAAGATTTACCAACTCTCAATGGTAAAAGTTCGAACAAGCCGGAGTTTAAAAACTGTAACATATACAGTATATACAAAACTTCTTCTTCATAACTATGTAACGGTATAATTATATACCGTAACATAGTTATAAAGAAGGAGTTTTGGGCAAAGCGACATGGGTAAGTTAGGTTAGAAGGCTAAGGTGGGAGCGAGCGAAGCAAAGCTATTTGTCGTTATTTTTTTTTCAAACCACTCAGCAGGAATGCAATGCAATGCAGGAAAGCACCCCGCGAAGCGGTGCTCCGGCGACATCTCGACATCATCAAGTGAATAGAGGTAAAAGTTCGAAATAAAAGAATTGTTCGGACTTTCACCATTGAGAGTTGGCAAATCTTAGGTTATACTGGAAAATCTTAGGATTTACCACAGTTCGGGCTTTTACAGTAACATATACATGTATTGAAGCATCACATGACTTCAATAGAACAGCAAATTAAAATTTGCTATTTTTTTGAAATCAATATTTTTGAAGTGAAAATGCTTTAGCGCCATTGCGCACTTTTGCGAAACTTCGTAAGACCTGATTGAAAACTCGTAAGACCTGATTGAAAACTCGTAAGACCTGATTGAAAACTCGTAAGACCTGATTGAAAACTCGTAAGACCTGATTGAAAACTCGTAAGACCTGATTGAAAACTCGTAAGACCTGATTGAAAACTCGTAAGACCTGATTGAAAATTCGTAAGACCTGATTGAAAACTCGTAAGACCTGATTGAAAACTCGTAAGACCTGACTGAAAACTCGTAAGACCTGATTGAAAATTCGTAAGACCTGATTGAAAGTTCGTTATTAACGAAGCTTTTTAACACACTAAAAAGGCGATGCTGGTTGACTACAGGGATGGTGGAGACCAATAACCGAAAATAAGCTTTTTAACAGTCTTAAAAAAAGGATTTTGACTTCTCAATTCGACTGTATTTGTATTTTTGTTATTTCACACCATTCACCTGAAAAACGGTTTAGAAATGGTCTGTATTTGGTCAGTATTTTTGAATTTTTGGTCAGTAAAATCAGTATTTTCGACCTCGGAACTTGTTTCGGCCCCTGGAATTGTTTAAACCACATCATTTAGGATTCAGTTTTTTACTTGTACTTAGAGGTAAGAAGCTCATTGGTGCGTATCACCGCGAGGTCATAAAAACACCAAACTTTTGTCAGCGGTAGACTAGATACATACCGTTTATATCTAACTGCTGAATGTAGCGAGATGCAACAAATAACAAGATTGCCTCTACCAATTGCTCTAGATTCTAGCTATACTTATGTAGATCATAGTAAATTAGTATACATATCGATGACGTCATAGCACCGCGACAATCAGTTTGCAAATAAACCGGTTCATCATGATGTTACGTGTACACTCCAACTTAAACAAGCCTTTTTCGAAGTTGTGCTGGGTTGGAAGGACTTGACACTTGGTGCGATGCCCGGTATAGTGTGTAAATGATGGTGGTACAATACATGGTAGTACATACAGACATATACTTTCATATGTACAAATCGTTTGTGTCAAAGGTATTAAATGTGAACACATTGTAAAGCTGTACGCATGAGTAATGTGCTGCTGGTATGAGTAAACTTGGTGTTAAGTGTAAAAGTCTATCGTAGTCGTGACAACACATTATGACCAGTTTTGATTTAATTATAAATTGAATTAATTCAAACCCGCTGTTAAAGTATGTATTTGCTTACGTAGTTCGGTGCACCGTATTGTTGTGAATGCTCGTCACAGGACGTTTCGTACTCTGTCAGTCCGGTTTGTTTGGTCCGTGGAATCAGGGCCGGTTTACATCTCTACCTATCTCACCGACGCGTGACGTTTTCCTTCCTCAAACTTTGAACGCATTCCTCGTGTTTCGACCCTGCAGCTCGTTGCGTTGGGTTTTTCGGTGTCTGTGGTGAATAAGCGGTTCACTGCAGACATTACGTTACGCAAAGAGTGTGTTTACATCATATTTATTTAAGGATATTTTCATTATTCAAACCGCGTACTGTGAGAATCCTAAGTATTTAAATAAAATCTTAATATTCACAATCTTTTCGGGGTAACCTTATCACATCACATGATTAAATAAGATAAATGTGTTATATACAAAAACGTCGATAAATAAAATCGTGTATAATTAAACTATTTTTTATTGATGTAGTACAGAGTGTAGGGAGTGTAGGGAGTGTGTTGTAACTTGTAAGTTAGTATGATGCGCGAGTGCAAGAATGTCGACGCACTGGTCCGCTCGGTGCGCACAGATATGATTTACTTTAAACTGGTTTCACAGTGGCTGTTCCTTACATGCACAACTAATAATATAACACTAAAATTATCATAATGTCTACAAATGTATCGTCATTCGTCTCTTGCACATAACAATTTACAACAACATAGGTTGTTGGAGCAGCAACAATGTCGAGCGTCATCAGTCCAGCCAGTTGTGTCGTGGTCCGACGGCGGGCACCCAGGCGGGGTCGTTCATCTTGTGTCGCAGACGACGCAGCAGCTCGTCGTTGCTCTCTGTGTCGTTGTCCCGGTTGAAGAAACTTCTCCTGCTCCTGCTCACCGCCGGCTGGGTAGGTGCGAGAGAGACGGTCGAGGGCTGGGGCGGCTGCTGTTTCATAAGTGGGTAGTGGCGCGCTAGTATTCTTCTTGGTATGTTACAGTAGGCGAGCGTCACCACTGCCAGCAGGATCACTGTTCTGAACATCATGTCGGAGGTCAGGACACGCGCGGAGGTCGGGAGTCTTGTGAGATTTGGCAGCTAAAAGCCCGCGCGCGTTATTATAGGGCAAGGATCCACGCATGAGGAAAACCCGATCGCATCAATAATTTCAACTTTATATTGCTCTGCTATAGGGAACAATAAATTGAATATAAATACCTGCTCTGTATGATATCATATTTACCATTAAGAGGTAGATTGACGCAGGAACCTTTGATTGACTTTGTAATGCGGTTATTTAGACATATATTATGCACAGTTATTAATAACACGTAGATAGCTGACACTGCGTACATGCTCAGACATCGACATGTAGGTACGTCTACAGTGTACATAAACTTACTATGAACCCTGGACGAAATGCAGTACATACTACTAACAGATGACTGAAATAATGAAACCGCACGAAGCGAGCAGTTATATTTTACACAATCGCTTTACAAAGAGTTTATACTTAAACAATACATGTCTTGAAATAAACACATGAGGATTATGGGCATGGGTATTTCCCAGTAGGCACCTATACTTACGATGCTCTCTTGTTTCGAGCAGGTTTGTGTTACAACTGCCTAAACGTTTTGTCTTAATGTAAGAGTTAATATTTATACATTTCAGTATTAAGAACCTAATATTTAAAATTATTTTTTTAAGCATAAACAACAGTAAACATATTTCGAGAATTATTCGCAAGTAATGTAAAGTAATAAAAGCATTATGTGTTCTGCTAAATATTTGACTTATAAAAAGCTACAAGGTGCAATATCTATGAGTGTTTGCCTTCAAAGGTCAATATAACACGTACCTCGTATTTGGGAGCAATGTTCAAAGTCTAGAACCTTATTGTATGAGAGCGTTGATGCAAGGAACACAAACCAAAGTGCAAACTACCAACTCTACAATTTTAGTTACGGTTACTCACCACTAGATGGCACTAGTAGTAGTGTTCTTACTTTTGGAGACTACACAACTCTATCAAATACGCTATTTTTATTCAATTAATTTCAATGTAAAAATACACAAATGTTTACTTTTTAATTAATAAGTCATTTGCTTATCTGTATGTGTATTATTTTGGTTACTACTTGACGCGCGATAGCGATGTTTTTAATGGGTATTTTTGTTGATAGAGAGTGGCTTATAACGTAAACATAGTGAACGAGATTTGTTTATTGATATAGTACTGTGTTTTCCCCGATTTGTTTACGGTAAAATATTAACACATTTCATAAAATTACAGTGACTTGGATACTATATAGAAAATTCGACATTATCTACAACGACTCCGTGGCGCAACGGTAGCGCGTCTGACTCCAGATCAGAAGGTTGCGTGTTCAAATCACGTCGGGGTCATTCTTGTCTTTTTGTAGGTCAGTACTTTTTAACAGCCATCTTGGTAGTTATTCTAGCATTAACGAATATTCGTTTTTATTTAAAATAAGAAATGTAATTTTATTATACTAATTTGGCCATAAAATATAGTAGCCGGCGACAAAAGTTTGGAGATGCCGGGGATCGAACCCGGGGCCTTTCACATGCAAAGCGAACGCTCTACCACTGAGCTACATCCCCTGACGACTACAAAGACGAAATTATACATTATGATTTATATCGCGGTAAGTTTTTCAAAGCGCTTTTGATATATTGTATGAATAACTTCACAAATGATTTTCATCTGAAAAGGTGACACTATGAGTAGTACACACCTGTTTTAAGTCGAGTATGAGTGTTTGTTTGTGATGACTGTGTTGAGCTCACGATACTCACAGTACTAGGAACTGTATGTCGAAACGTTCTGCGTTGTTATGCCCACATGCTCACATGCACACATGACACAATGATACCTTTCAATAAGTTTTTATTACTCCATTAGTCATTAATGGCGGTATTTTCCGTTCTGGAGTAACGTGGCCGAAGTGCGGCAGATACATACTCTAATAATTCACTTTCAGTTCTAAAAAGCCATAAGTGTCGTATTGTTGTCCTCAATCTATGTCCTTGTTGAAGTAAGCTGTGTTATCTTGTGATGATCTAGACAATATGGTCGGGGAAAACCAACAATCGACATGACGCCACTTTGGGGATCTCCTGTTGGTCTCTTAATTGTTAAATTAACTCTTCATTGTAATTGATAAATAACAATTACAGTTTGTAATAGTCAACTACATATAATGAACAATACCCATACAAGGTACCTAAAAAAATCTTATTCTATCAAAATAATTGCAGTTAGTTGCAATCGTCACATAACGTCTCATAAACAAGAGTTTTTCAGTAACTTTCGACGCGAAGTTATGTAAATTGGGTCACAAAATCACACAACAAATGCGTCATAATCACTGAAGCTTTATTCCTTAACCATTTGTACAATAATAAGCGCTTATTATAATAACTTGTAATTTTAACATAATACTAGAAGGTACATTGATATCGTTGCCATTTGCGAGCACGGGTCGTCGGTACACTCACTACTATACATTAAACATGACATACTAGAGAAATGCAGTAACACTACCTCACTGAAACTGACAATAACAAGCAATAAGGAACACCATCAATCAAGGAACTTTATAAAACCAATACGTATTAAGTAACTCTGGTGATATATGAAAGGTATATAATACGCGGTACATTCCACGGATGCTGGAGTCTCACAGCAATCAATGAACACGTGTGTGACACGTAATTATTGCACAGATGAATGGTTCAATAATGATGTCATTATATATAAATGATTGTTCATGTTGGTGTCAGTTTCACATACCTATCATTACTTAAATATATCACATACTCAGCGCTGTCTGTCTAATTACCACTAGATTTTCCCAACGACGGAGTGCGGTTTTTCATAAGAACTTGCCATAAACTACTATTATTTCTTTCTACTCGATTTCATCAGCTACTAAGGCTTCGAATATTACAATCTTATCATATCTTTCTAGATCTACGTTGCGTATTTATAACCCCACTCATTCATTCGTTTTACGTCATTCAACTACTCTACCCACTATATCCAACTACCAACTGCTAAGAGTGAACGCCACGCCAAATTCCTAAATTTTTACGACGATATGACACCATATAGAACTGAGCTGATGAAACTGATCAGAGAGTTGTTTCAGTGTGACGTATCAGATGTGTGACAGACAGCGTGCGTACAGTAAGGTAGGTGTGTCGAGCGATCAGGGCGCCTCGGCCTCCATGATGAACTCGGTGATCATGAGCTCCATAGTGGGCGCGATGTTGCGCTCCACGCACGCGCTCTTGAAGCACTCGGCCACGCGCAGGATGCGCCAGCAGTGGTCGGCCTCCGCGTCGTGCTGCTTCTCGCACATGTGGATCAGCTCCACCATCTGACGAGCGATTACCTCGCCTGTACACACACACACATACGTTAATAGTTAATACATATTATTATGACAGTATTTGTAAAACGTAGCAAGATTCCTTTGCGTTCCAGAGACAGATTGATATCACGAGATAGTGTGTGACGAGAGAATCTCTTCTGCAGTTTCCAGGCAGTTTTTCTATCAATCTGTCTATCAAATAATTATTGACTTTATGATTATGATATTGATCTACATGAAAACTTATTCAACATCAATTCTTCAGTTTATGTTTTCAACAAACTATAATATAGTTAATACTGTTATTATCATCGGTTCCCTGTGTGTGTTATTTATTATCTATAATAGAAAAAATATCATACCTATATACAATTTCTTGGAATAGTGTAGGGAAATAAAAAAAAATTGCTATCATCTGAATCAAGCTGCTCGTTGGTTTTTCTTCGGTTAATCATCGGAAATAAACGTTATACCTACATAACAATATTATTATGTTATATGATTAGAATACATTTTGACGTGGTATGTAAAAACGTCGTTTTAAGGAAAGGTTAGCAAGAATCAGATCATCATCTATCTGTGTTGAAAGTCAAACTACTTAATAAAGAGGAAAACGAATCAGTGAGTGACGTCAGCAACGATTCAAGAACTTTGACACTAGCTAGATCATTTGCTAGCCTACATGTGTAGGTATCCTAGTAAGTAAGTAAGATAAGAAGTGTAGTAGAAGCAAACTTGATTACATCTTACTTGTTTTTTTTTTGTAAATGTAAGATAACAAATATTTGATTCATTAATGGCCCACTTCTGGACGATGGGCACAAACTCTTAGAACTACTTATTTTAAAAACTTGTACAGTATGGTTTATTATATTTTATTATGGCTTTATAATATTTTGCTTAAGTTCTTATTATGGCAGTGATGCTACAATATAATACCTTCGATTTTAAACGGGTGGGCTATGAGAGGCGAGCTATATTCTACGACACCAGTGCTTATCATGTGTAATGTAAATAAGTATTGATATTGAGTTATGATACGTGCCGTTCGGGAAGGACTTGATGAACTTCTCGGTGTTGTCGTGATGCATGCGCGACGAGTCGGTGAGCAGGTTGAAGTGGCGGCTCATGCACTGGATGGCGCAGCCCAGCTCGCGGTGCTCGAACTTGAAGTCCTCGCGCCAGAAGTGGAAGAACTCCTCCATCTTCTCCTCCGTCAGCTGACTCTGTACACATACATACATAAGTAAATACATTTAACTAAGTATAATGAACTAACGGTTAAGGAAACTTCCAATGTAATTCAGTACACACTAAACTTTCTAATAGTGCAGTAAATAGCCGATAAGGTTAACGCAGTGGAATATAAATCGTGACTAAAGACCTTGTTCTACAATAGTGATCGATAACCATTATGCAGGTAACGTTCTAACTAATATTTGTAACAAATGATATATTTTTTTAAAGACCACTGCTTTTTTTTTTTAGAATACTATTCCCGCACTAAGAATTGCTCTTGTGTCGCGAGGAATTCAACAAACTTATAAACAACGGACACAAAGTAGAACCAGATCCTAAACAATTATTTGTGAGACACACAAATAAAGGTAGTGTCGTGGTGACCTGAACCAGTGCGCCACGGATTTATGTATAGATGATCCCGGTACACTGCTTTCTATTGTTTGAAACCTGGACAGTCTACACAGAAAGTGTGGTTACCTCCTGACGACACTTGTCGAGCGCCTGTCCGAAGCCGAGCGTGACATCCTTCATGACGTTGACGTCGGCGAGCAGCGCGTGCGCCGCCGCCAGCAGCACCAGCGCGCGCAACACCTCGTGCATGGCGCCGCGACCCTGGACCCTCGACCACTGGCCGCCGCAGCTTGCACCCCGCCTCATATACACCGCAGCACACAGCAGCTAGCCAGCAATCAGCTGTAATGAGCGGGTGCCGCTAATGTGTACTGTTTACTTGAGGGGAGGAGCGCGCACGATGACTCTATTAGCTTCTTTGTTTTTTATTGCTACTTTGTCCGTTTTTGGGTACCGTGGTCATTCATCATAAACTCTTCACGTCTGATATCAATTCCACAGTGGCAGAATGATGCATGCATGTTTTTGATTTCATCGTAGTCACGAATTTTGATTTTCGCCGTAAGTCGTTGAGTCGGTTTTAGGTAATTAATACTACAATTTGGATGAATGAAATGAATTCCTTGAAATCCATGAGCGTTGAATGTCAAATGATTCACAATTATTCAATGTTTGTGTAAGGACGAATGTTGTTCTCGGATTCTCCCCCGGACGTGAAACTAGAAAGTTGACGTAATCGCAACAATATTCTCGGAAACGCACGTCCAGTTTAGTCCACTTTTAAGTTTTCTATAAATAGCCATTATGTCTTAATTTTCCGAAAACGTAGAATTCCCGCAGTTAAATATGAACGTGACCTTAATTGTTTGTTATTTAAAAGTAATTTATAAGTAGATTGTATTTCTATAAATAAATCATCGTCAAGATTAATAGTTGCCGGAGACGGTACGGTTCGTAATCACAGGTATGGGATATAAAAAATATGGTAAAACTGAATGTTTTTCTTGTTTCCCAACGTGCTGGCATGTATGAGATCCTTAAGAAGTAAGTTCATTGATTGTCATTTATTTTTGAACCACGGTTAGAACAAAAAACAGACTATCATTAAAAAAAAAAGAAGTGTTCCATAACGGCTTGTAAATTTTCCCCTGAATAACAGGTTTTAGGCTTGACTGATAGTAGTTCAGCGCCTACAGTTCCGTCGCGGCAACATTTACGTGCGAGAGTTTATCGACAACATATTTCCATCAGGCGCTGAACTGGTTTCTTAATTTCGTTTATAAACTAAATAAATATAGAAAAAATGCGCGTATCGGGCGTGACGCAGTGTGACAAGGTGGTATTTACTTAGTGCGACCTCTGTCCGAGCGCGGGATGTGATTACCTGTGAGATGTGCTCATTAGCGTGCCGTGCCGTGTAATTAGGCCTCATTACTCGTACAGAACAAACAAATAATCGTGCATTTTTCTGATGACACGTTTTCATTCATAACTTCATTGATTGTGGACACTTGAAGGCTTGTAGAGTGGATACACCGTATATATGACTTGCCTCATCTACGCAGAGATCTTCACAAGACGGCACTGTAGCTGATACAACGCTGTGGTGGCAATGCTGACGTATCATTCTGCGTAATGAACGCGTAGCATTGTTCCCACAAGCGAAAGAATATAACCAGTCGTTGCCCATACTCGCTATCGAACTAACGTGTGTATTGTTAATATACCGTGTATATTCTAAATTATATAACATTGAATTTTATTGACTTTCGTATCATTTACCTCACCTCGACACCAGTAAGTGAACACAGTGTACACATACAAAATATAACACAAAAACGCTTTTAGCAGCTAAGCTAACTAAATAGAATAAAGTAAAATTAATTTTTAGGGTTATTTTTTGTCGAATTTAATTGCAAGCAAAATTTTAATTCAAGCGTTTCAAATGTGCATCATACACTGAATCTATTATACTTCCGTTTCAGAATTACTGGCTGCTCGTGAAAGGAAACGGAAAGAAACTGCTTTCAACTACAGTTGAAGACATGAAATAAAAAAAGAAGAAAAATAATTAAAAAAAGGACGTAGACAAGCTGTCAGTTTCTCGCACTCGAATAAAAGACTCCAGGATATTTGTGCAAATGATCATAATATGAATCAAGCAAACGGTTTTTGATTGCACTGAAGTCGCATATAGTTTTGGTGTTTTATTTGTTATTGTTAAACCGTGAGTTAAAAGAAAAACACGGCTACATTGAATAACCGCGAAACTAGTGTTCGTTGGCTAAACGTCCCTAGTTACTGGTTAGCCTGTCTGTAGTTATTACATAACAGGTCTCGCTCCGACACCTGCGCGCGAGTGCAGCGCTGCGTCTACGCGTCCGTGCGTCCGGTCGCGTCCGTGCGTCCAGGCGCGTCCAGGCGCGTCCAGGCGCGTCCAGCTAATCAATTGATTAGATCGAGCACGTACAGCGCAGTGACTGCAGTGAGATGACATCGCGGCACCACGCATGCGAGCTGATCGTCTGATGCACTGATGCACTGATACACGCGCATTCGCGTTTACTGCTCTTAATAACATCAACTGTTATCCAACTTGTTTAAGGTTCTACAAACACAAACACTGCCGAGTACCTAGTTTAATTTTATTCTCCTTGACGCTCTCAGTCTAGAAATTCTCATTTAAATAATTGTTTTCCGCCTCTTTATGCTTTATTAGGTAATGAAGTGTGATTTATTGAAATTGGTTAATGGTGTTAAGAAAATAGCCATGCATTTTTAATTTGGTTTAAGTGTGTACCGGCTTAGATAATGACATGCCGTGTAACAGAATGCTTATTTTCGAGAAATGCAAGCGTAACTTGTGATTTCAGTAATCACCTCCTCAGCGTTTTGCAGCTCCGGTGTAGGTAAGTACCGCGCACTGGCATGGCACTGGCGCACATAACATCACGCCTACGACCCCTGCAGTTAATAAGCAGTAACAGCAGGCTTGTGTGCACTTAGGGCACTCGTTTTGTTTTCAGTCGGACGCGGTAATTATCGTGGCGGTGAGGCCCAAGTTCGTGTGAAAGCGGTCACGTCCCGGGCCCGGCGCGGTTCCGGTGCGGGGACGGCGCGGGTACGGCGCGTTGCACTCGCCAATCTGCTGTAACGAAGTAATAAGTATAATCAAGGGCAGGCTAATTGCAAGCCGCGCCGCGGTACGGTACGGTGCGACACGCCCTCGTTATTACTATGTACGGATTTATGCTGCTATGGAGATTACCTGAATCTCATGAACAAAGGCATGGCTTATCGAGCAGAGACGTTTAATTGTTGAAATAAAAAGGTCTGAAAGGTCATAAGACAGGTCATCAATAACAGTTTAAGATTCAATCAAAACTACCACTGCCTTTGTAGTAAATCATTGCTTTTATCTTTCCGTCCGATACATTACAATCAAATTGAAAGAAATAGTTATTAAGCGAAGTTGTTTCTTGACTCGGAATCTGGAAAAAATATATGTATTTGATAGTATTATAAACAAGTAAGATGTTAATTTCTCCAACATTTCAGAATAGCCACACACTACATACACATAAAGAAATATATGTTTTAAAAAGTAATTAAATCGCGGTAAGAAGAATGTTTCGTTAGATAAACGAGTAAATGAGTAGATTCCAGCGATAGCCGAGAGGAAACGCGACGAGCTTTAATAGATGGTGGGCGGCGCGGGCGCACGCGGACCTCGCTCCCCTCCCCCCCCCCTACACCAGGGACTCACAACATTTACGTAGACACAGAATATTTGACACATGAACCTACGTCTCGGACTATCGAACACTTTGCGTTTAAGATAATAAATTTGGAGTTACAATTAAATTGGGCTTGAAAAACGGCAGGGTTGATTCGAAGAACTCATAGAATACATTCATAGAGCACAGGTTGTGTGCCCCTGGTTGTGGAGTACTCCTGTCTCCTGTGTCTCCACACGACATCGCGTGCTGCATGCGCATGAGCGTATCTCGTACGTGCGCACATCGGCGATGTCATCGGTACTCACTCATAGTTGCCGGCTCCAGATGCGCTAATTAAAATATAAATATTACGTTATGATTAACAGCCTGGCGGATCACACTCATATTTCAACTACATTGACAGTTGCCTATATACGACCACTTTGCTATTTAGCGATTAAACCATAGAAAACAGAATACATACATACACATACATACGTCTTCTGTTTTCTATGGATTAAACCGTCTTGACAATTCTTCAGATTGACTTTACATTATGAATTAACAGTAAGTGAATTGTTACTTTGACAAACCAAAGTATTAATGGTATTTCTTTTTAACAATAATTAGGAACCCATGTTTTATATGTAGACTAAACCACAACTAAACGTTTAACACACTGGATGTTTAAGGTATACATAGAGTAGGTGTACATAGAGTAAGTAGGTTAGCTAATAACTATTAAGCCAGTGAAGTCATTAAAATAGCATGAATGCTTCTTGTAGATATTTTACGAAAACAAATTACGCAAAAGTATTACACGGAATGAGATCAGCGAGCTTGATCACTTGTTTGGTATTTACTGTATTTAATGGCGGATCGAAACAGGTTCCTCTCAGATTAATGCAGTTTACCAGTTTACCTGAACATTCTGAACAACACTTATATCAGAATTACTACTCGTCTGTCTTTCTTTATGTGCTTCATTCACGGCACGATTGATACACCAAGGATTAAGAAAGTATAAGACGGGAAGTGGATGCCTTAAATGACTATGGATACTTTTGTTCAGAAATTCCAACTGCTTATAGTTTGAAAAGATGATGGTGTGGTCACGCGCGGCGAGGATCGCGGGTAAAATCAAGCTAAACGGGTTAATCGCTAAGCATTTAGTAGTGCAATAAAAACATGCCGCATACGATCAGCGTTGTGTATTAAACGTTTAATTGCACACATTACATGCACTACGCGCGGGAACACCGGACTGGTTGCGTGCTCCTCGCTCCGTACTGCTGAGTGCTGAGTGCTGCTCGCCACATTCCCCACGTTTTTCCTACAAACCCGCAATGGTCTGTGCTGTCCCGTGTCGTAATACCGCACTTGTAATGCACTACTTGATGATTTATTCACATAATTATGACGCAACAGGTTTGTTCCTACATATCGCAGGATTAAACTACGCAGATGTATCGTGTACGAGTGTACTTAATCAGTAGTTACGTGAGTTGATCATTTATGTTTGTTACATTTCAGTCTTTATCAGTATATTTGAAATACTTGTTAAACATTTTAGTGCTCGGAGTTACCCAATGTAATAGCTCAATAAGTTAACCAGAATTTCCGGTGTTTTGAGTATTCCCGGATATCAGAAACTGGGTAATAGATGTCTGTGACTTGTCTTCCCGCTCGCATTACTCTACTGTTAAACTGGATTAAAGACAGTCTCTTTTTACGACTGGCTATTCATCGCATACGAACTAACGAGAATGTATAAAAATAATGTGTATTGAATGGAAAGTCTCCGTTGGCGAAAAGTTTGTGTTAAAAATGTACAATGTTCAGGTATGCACCAACAAATTTGAACTGGTTATTTAATTTGGCAATATAAGATAATGATGCGTCACCAAACATTAAATAAATGTTATTTAACGTTCCAAAAGCTTGCTTATTAAAGTTAAATCGCGGTGATCTTAAGCAGGACGTATGTTTATGTCTTCTGTTTAAAACATTGTAGTCATAAAGATAAATAATAGTTTTCGTATAAGGTAAGGTAACGTTCTTTTATAAATGATATCCTCTATAAATATAGCAGGATGTATCTGGCAAATTGTAAGTCGTAGAGTAACTTACTTAATTGTCATCTCGTCATCTATTTGTACATAATTTATGATCGAATCTAAATCAATCTGTCATGTCGTTTCACCGTGAGTGACGTGCTCCGTGCCGACTCAGCGCCGAGTCTGTACCGAGTCTGTACCGAGTGCGTCCCGGGTCGGTATACAGTGTGCATCTCCCGGGTGGTCTCGCATTACCGAGCACAGCAATAACATAAATAACATGACATAATTGTCGATATCTGAGGACAACCGGCGGGAATGGTCGCGAACCGCCGCGATACAATTAGTAGTGGGATCAAGTAAACGCTCAGTTATTAAGTATTAAGTGCCGGAGGACATGAGTGTCGAACCTTTTTGTTACAACACTTGACTTTTATGTTATTTGTCGCTCGTTTCTGTAACGGACACCTTCGACTCATCGGTGTATACTGTATATGTTAAATACACTGCAGTTTTGTAATATAATGTAACTGTTCTGTAACATTTCGACCTTTCGTCAAGCCGCGTCGTCGCGGAGGTTACACTCGCTTTTTAAAGACTTCTGATTTGGTTTTTTGTCAATAGCGGTAATTTTAAGTTATTTATTTTAGTGGAACCGCTAAGAGTTGATGGATCCATGGGAATCAGGCAACCATCCAGGAGGAACAACGGTGTTAGAGCTTGATTGTTAGACATTCGTTTTTATATCGAATCGAAAAGGTACTGAGAGTTAAATGTTGGAGTGTGCACGAAAGTAGGAATAGGCCTTACTTGATATACAAGGCTAAGACGTACCTAATGCATGCAAATTAAATAAAGTTCGTAGAGTCCTCCATCACATAGGAATAATCTTTCTGACTCGGAAGTTAGAAATTAAACTAAAACAGATTACAATTAAGGTCACTCATAAAATCATTACATTCTTTAATTATTTCTTCATAATTGGTTGGTAATTAATCACGTACCGTGAGAGCTCTACAGTCACCTGAGAAGCGCCTACGATATCATTTAATTACACGTTTATATAGAAAAGGTTATAAAATCAATTAAACCTTATTATCAACGGATCGCTTTTGGCTTTAAATCATCACTGACCACCGTAAATGGTCATTAAAAAATATTTCACGTACATACACACAAACACACACACACAGACACGTGTTGATGTGTGCTCGCGCAACTGTGTGTGGCAATTAAGTGTATAATTAGCGTTAATCATATCGTTTGATGTTGCCGCCGCGCCGTGTGTGGGTACATTGTACCCTTTACCCGCCTCTATACGAATGCAACTAGTTATATATTATATATACCTACTACCTATAATGAGCATACTTTATGCCATTTTACTTTACATATCAGATTTATAAGAATGCACTCAGCTGATGTTCCACCTTCATATCGGGAGGCCTGACATGTTGTTTTGCATGTATATGTATAATCTTATCATACATATTGCACACGAGATCCTATCGAACTGTCAATCTGTCAGTACCGTTTGACATATTGGACACTAGCTCTTCCCTGCGACTACGCCTGCAAGGACTATAGTTATATGGCTTATTACCTGTATAAGCCTCGTACTCGCGGGTTTTCCGGAAATAAAAATTATTATTGTGCCATTTTTCGGTTTTCAAACTATCTTTGTATAAAATTTAAACCGAATCAGTTCAGTGGTTTAGGCGTTAAGAAGAGACAGACAAGAATAAACAATTACTTTCGTATTTATAATATTTAATTTCGTAGTAGGAAATAATCACATTATGACATTATCAGATTATATTCTTTGGCTACCGTGGCATACCTAGGTAGCCTAAAGGAATAAGCGTTGCGCTATGTTCCTAATTGTAGTTAAAGTTAACGATGGGTTCTCGATAAAGATTTCACAAATTAATTAACGTTTACATGACTACGCCTTCCTGTCCCTAAGCTAAACGTTATTGAAGATAATAGGTACGTTTTATTATTGATAGTGAATAGATACGTGCTCTATATGACAGGCAGTACCGGGAGCTAAGCAAACAAGTCTGTGCGCTCGCTCATTAACGAGCCAGGCAATAAAGCAGGCACAGGAAGTGACGTCATAAATACTGCCTCATTCTAACTACCTATTATATTTGATGGAAGCCTTGTTCACTAGACTGTAGTCACTGTGCAACTACACGCTATATATTTATATATAGGGACGCACAGACAGAAGGGACAAAAACATGATGTATGCACGACTCATCAACAAATTACTCTTCAAGAATGCGGATGACAAGACTGAAGACTGTAACGGGATCACGAAGAAGGGAGTTATAGCCGAGGTCAGGACCTGGATGGGTGAGTGACTTCGTGAGGTTAAAAGGAGGAAATGTGATACAGACTAATGTACGACGATTATCGTTTCTCGGTGTAATAGATTCGACATCGAATTATTTATTATAGTAAAAGTTTCCTTAAGATTCAGCAAGATGGAAGGGTGGGAAGTAACCAACCTAAATCTGCATATTTGTTGATAAGAATAAGGACACGATAAGTAAAAAGGACTCATTAAGTTAAGGCTTATTTTATTTTGGCGGCAATATCAGTGGAGTGGATGTCAATCTGTTATCACACGTTGAGTAATGAGCTGTGTATGAATATGTATGACCGCTGTACATATATATGTATGTTATGTATGTATGTATATGGTAGGTCCTAAGTGTCGGAGCGCCTGTGATGTCGTCGCCCTGTGATTAACGTGAGGAAGTTATCACTGCAAATCTTAGGAGTTTTCTCACTGTCCTGTGTCTGGATGCTTAAATAATCACGATATATCACCAACGGTGTCGGCCTTAGACGGTGTATTATAAGATCAGCATATAGGAGTAATTCTTTCCTAATTTTGAATGCAAAGGCTTTGCGCAGATCTTACGTTAGAGTCCAGGATCGCAACAAAATTGGTCTTACATTCTTTCCAGAATCTTCTTCTGAGATTTTTGGTGTATAAATGGTTAAGAGTTATCGCAAACGTAGCACATAACCGTCTGTGATTTAGCTGATCCTAACGCTGCGAGTTATCCCAAGTTAAGAACCAGCCGACTCGACCGCCCTGATCTTCTTCCGGCACGGTATGTAATACCAATGAGCATTCTCCTTACATGAGATGAGATGCGTATGATATTCGCACAATGTATGGAATTGTATGATGTTAGATGACATTCGCGGATGATTAGCCGTCCACAGGAGCCGGGGTGTCGTGTGAACGAATACTTGTGATCGTATTACTGAGAGACGCGGCGCGGAGATTACACCTCACTATGATATGAATGCTCGCTCATTACTTAGAATGCTATCTTATTGCATTCTCTATCTCGGTGTATTTATGAGATTTGTCGGTCTCCATGGCGCCACTTTAAGATGATCGCCACCAGTAAGAGGCCGTGGGTTCGATTCCCACGTGGAAGAAACGATTGTGCAAAATCACAAATAGTTGTTTCGAGTTTCATTGTTTGTACATCGAGTACTAAAGTCCGCGAGACTCTAAATCAATGTTAGTGAGGGAGTGGTCTTACAAAATAAGATTAAAAGTTTTCTTGCGGATTGCAGAGTTCCTAACAAACAAGACTAACTCATAAAGTTGGAGTAATCTTTCAAGAGACGTTGGTTGTTGATGAATGGGACCAATTACCTTGAGCAAAAGCTGCGTGCGCGCATCTTGTACATAATACTTTAAACGTTGGTGATTTGATTCAATCTGCTCTGCTCGCCGCCCGACCTCACTCGGTTCACTCACTGCACTAGTTCAATTAAATGAATTAAAGTACTTGATGCAAATTAAAGCTCATCTCGTTAATGAGTTTCTATGATGGACAGTTTGCGTGACTGACTTTATAAATTGTTATAATATTTTAATTCAATTATCATATAAATGTGATTATGTTTGATATGTCCTTTTAATTCTATTTGATAATACAAGGAATCATGCAACTGCGTAAGCAGTTGATGTAAATTCGAGCTTATGTAGATATTCAAGCTGCTTTATGTTTTAACGATATCTAAACATGTAATTGAACGTTTGCTATATCATTAATTATTTAGCACCACATAATACATGGCCCTTAGGTCGTCGATGCAAGCGAATACCGCTCTACATTCCTAGCACTTTGTTATGAAATAACGTTCATATTAGCGTGTACTTACTACGAATTAGTGGACAATGGGTGATCGTAATTAGGGCAATAAAGGCGTGGGCTCGGTAGCACTCGGCCACACTCGGCTACACTCGGCTACACTCGGCCACGGTCGGGCACAGTCGGCCATACTCGGCGGCGCTTGGCTATGATTGGCGCGCTTAGAAACATGGCGCCGCCCCGCGCCCAATGTATTTGCTCTACGACAAACAATACTTGAGCAAATGGATATTTTTTGCGGTTAGTGTGAGTAATAGTTAGTAATAAGTTAGTCACGATTTATCAGACGTTAATTTGATTGTTATCACGTTTCTACGTATGCGGGTACAGTAGCTAGGCTTAATTCAGAAGGTGCGGTGATGTCATTCATAAGTAACAACCTTCCCATTATAATTTAGAAGGTACAATTTATAAGAAGTGATGCTCAAGAAATATCAAAAACTCCTTTAAACAATATAATTAACCGCCTCTAATGAAGAGCTTATAGCACATAGGAGAAACACTCTTCAGAGACTAAAACAAATTTTATACAAATACTAGACGCTTCTGGGATTAACATACTGTTGAACAAAGCCCTAAGGGTCTGTAATACATTATGTTAGTTAACCTTGACTTGTAGACGTCACATGGAAGCATTGAAGCAGAACAGAGCAGGCGCCGACACTCGATACACCACGCGTGAGACACTCTACACGAAACATACACCGACCGTGAATTTACAGCAATTCCATCATAGAGCAATACTCAACAGTCTCCTACAGTCATCTGTTCAATTAAATAACATGACTACTCAGTGCACCTTGTACAAGTGCGTTAGAATAAGTATATAACAAGCAATAGTAGCAATAACCAGGGAAATTATTCAGCCAGCTGCCTAGCTGATTTATTTACAACTTACTCATCTTCCTAGTTTTTCCTCTTAAGTTTAGAACAGTCACTGAATGGACAACTTTTAAGTTGTACTATTCAATAGCGAAATCCGGGGTATCAATTGTTTATTCATAAAGATTTGTCAACCTTTATGAATAAACAGTTGTCATAATACATGGTGTATCATCAAAAAGCTTTACATTTTGGATTTCGCTTTATGAATCAATCACTTTATATAATCCCTTTTGCAAAATCAATTTATTGCGAAAATTCTTCAACATCTCCTTAACGATATCATATCAACTTCTTGTAATCTTAACACATTTATATAGCTAATCTATCGAATAGTGAACACGGCTGAACATTAAAACGGCGCGGGAACATGCGTAATGAAGTGTGTTGCGGCTCAGAGTGATCACGATCACATCGATCATAATCTAGCTTCCTGCAGGCTCTGCCTCCGTGCCCCCGTGCCTTCACGCCGCTGCGCCGCCAGCGCTGCGGGGCAGGCAGCAATCACGCGAGCCACTGCCGCTACCGGCTACTTGTGCCTAGTACTGGCTACTGGTGCACGATGACCATCGTTATTTATTACACAAATACACAGCTAACACTCATCATCATTATTTACATCATCTCTCATTACTAAGTCATTTTTAGAACACAAGTCTTCAATGTTGAAAAAATAATATCGAAATAATAACAGAGCAAGGTAATACGACCAAAATTTTGGGATTTACTAAGTTTAGCTAGTAGGTACATGCTAAATGTAGGTCCTATAAAATTAGAGAACCGGTCGAAGCTTTTGGCAGTGTCTCATTGGACCCCATTTCCCAAAAGTGACCTCAGTTTATTTGTTAGTCTTTACTTATTCTCGTTTCCTCACAAGGAACAGTATCACTTGCGGTTAGAGTCGAACAGCTCACAGCCAACACGCAATGGATCGCGATATAAATCATAAACAACACAACTGTATCTAGTCCCGCTCTATCCTGCTATATGTGCTCTGTGACGTATACAAACAAATCAGAAGGTTCATCACTTAGTAAATTGTGATAAGCGTAAATAATAACTGCGTGTTTCAATCTCTAAATAATTCGGTGAAAGTAAATCATTTATCCTCCTTTTTAATAATTATAATCTCATTGACAAATCACACAAGATTGGCTGAAAGTCAACGCAGCAGCTACGCTCCAAATGATATCGTAGATTGGATTCTATACAAAAAACCCTATTCGTATTGGATTCCTATTCGGAAAATAATTACGTGTGTGTAATATACAATTAAACAGTTATAGTATTTAGACTGGTTTTGCTTTCTACCCCTTCAACTATTTATAAGTTCAATAGAAGTATATCTTTTGACACATTATTACGCCAAAAGCGCGAGTTTGCTAGTGCAATCCCAGTTGGCTTACTGTTCATAGCTGTAACAGAGCAGGACGCGACGCGGCGTGTCCTCGTCCATTAACACGGACACAGCGCAACATGGACGCCACGCTTAGACCCTAGACCTAGGGTCTCAGACTCAACACTGAACGTTACCGGCACACGACTATAAACAACAACATTTGCAATCGCAAACATTACAATATAACAAGTACAGCTCACATCACTGTCAACTAGATGGAAATTACATTATAGCACTGATTGGGTATCGTTGGACTTAAAGTATGAATTGAAAAGGGTATAGTTCAGTCTATTAAAATATAGCTACAAGCCGTACTAGAAATCTATGAAAACTGCAAATATTTAAAAAAGATAAAGAGCAAAACAAACTTTCAGTATAGCCGAGTAGAGAATAGCATGCAAATGCAAGTAAGCAATAATACATTTAGCGTTATTTCATCGCGAATAAACTTGCTTATAACCCAGTACAAATAACCAATTGCTGTTAAGTTAACATACAAACGACACAAGCCCCACTGTCCGAAGGCAACAGAGACAACGGTCGAATCAATAGCTTCTACACGTGCCAAATGTACACCACTCATGCACTAAGTGGGATATTTATTAACAACACGACAGCCAGGCGACTTTACACCTTAAGCCGAGGGGGTAAGCCGTGCCAGTGGCTTGTAATATATGTGTGTGATAATAAGACACCATGTTAAAGTATTGCGATATAAGTGTCGGCTCATTGTGCGCTGTTAAGTGGGACAACGTTCAATTACTCACTTTGTAGTAAGTCGGTAAAGTAAAGATACAGTCGTTTGTGTCGCGATATCGTTCACAATATGACTTGTGATAGAGCGTGTGTTTATTAGTCAGTGTCTTAATATACCAGGTAGATGGTGTGTGGGTGTATCGAGATTGATTCTGTAGAGCCTCTTGTATTTCACTAACGGTTCAATTTATTTGTATTGAAATGATAAGCAAGTTTCAAAAGACAAACTTAATGTATGGGTTATTTACAGAACACAATGATATTGTGTTCAATTCACTGTTAATGATTTCATTATGTCATTCACAGTGTATGAAACTATATCATATTTTACTATGAATGGCTAAGAAAATACCCAATCCGCACTCGACTATTGAAGTGGACTAAAGGCTTTTAACCCTGGAAGATGACCCGCGCCTCGCAATAGGACAGTACTGGAGGGTCAGAGCCCATTCGTCCCCTAAGATTCGCACCCTGTGCCCACTCGTCCCCTGGAACTTTTGAGGGGCCCATTCGTCCCCTGAAGAATATTTATTTTTATTCATTCTTCTAATATAAGTACATGTATATGTGTAACTTAAATCTAATAAATTGTAACTAGAAGTAACCTACATAAAAATTGGCTAAAATCACCGTATTTTTTGTATATTTACCAACTACATGCAAAATCGTAATAACTTAAATCTAACAAACTATAACTACAACGTATAATAGAATACGGGAATTAACGCGAACACGCATTTTACCTTAAAATGCCTAACGTTTCGGCGCAGGTTGCACTCGCCGTGGTCCCAGGCAGACTGGAGCAGCGATGACAGGACTTCGTGTATATGAGGCGGACGAATGTCCATCCACCCTCATATTTTGATTTTTCCAACCGCCAACACACACTACACTAACCGTGTCCCTATTCTGTGATTTATTTCTGTGTGCCTCATATACACGAAGTCCTGTCATCGCTGCTCCAGTCTGCCTGGGACCACGGCGAGTGCAACCTGCGCCGAAACGTTAGGCATTTTAAGGTAAAATGCGTGTTCGCGTTAATTCCCGTATTCTATTATACATTAAACATGCAACGCGAGAGTTTAAAAGTTATAACTACAATAACAAAAAATGACTAAAATCACAATAATTATGGAAGATTAAACAAATCAACATTATTTTAGTACAAAACTAATCTTATATTTGTTTTTTCATTTTAAATTAATAATATATGCATAGCTTTTCCATGCAGTGGCCTAGTGAAATCTGATTTTCAAAAAATTGGCTAATTATGCGATTTATTCTCGCTTCATTTTCAATCGATTCAGGATTCATCATAGCTCTTTTTTCAATGATCTGTTATGATTTATTAAATTAATTCCGTTAATAAACTGTTCGCAAGCGTATTATGTTAACCGTTTCTTATGTAAAATATAGCTAATTTTATCTCACGGGACCAATAGGCACCTGAATAGATGCCGAATCTTTAACTTATATTGTATATATATTGGAGGGGACGAATGGGTACCTTAAAAATAATATTTTTTATTAAAATATTAATTGGTCCCCCACCAGGAGACCAATGGGCACCTATGTAGGGGCCGAATCTACAACTTTTATACTAGGGGACGAATTTTAGGGGACGAATGGGCTCTGACCCGTACTGGATTAACATTAAAAGTATTTTATGACCAAATTTTGAAATATTTCCTAACCGGCCGAGCATATAGCAGTTTGTTCTCACGTTATACTAGTTAGATATATAATATTTTATGTAGTACCTATCTGCTAGTGCATCCTCAAATATGTCTCACGATTACTTAATTGCTTTATTTACAGTTCAAATATCGGCAATAACTATAACAATAAATTGGCCATAGTTAAACGGAAACGATCCAACCCACACAGACGTAGTTTCGAGATATTTAACTTTTAAGTTCAGATCACTAACTTTGGGGACTAACTCAGGACTATAACTTCATGGTGGGTTTGAATTTTACTTGGATTGTTTTCGTGATATTAAAATTTTAACTTCAAGGAGTGTTTTGGTATACATAACTCATTTTACCCATAGTGTGGGTTGGATCCTTTCCGTTTAACTATGGCCAATTGTAAAACACACTCATATAGTCCCGGTTCAAGTCTGTGAGTGTCTATGGTAAATCAGTGCGGTGTCCGTACCGGCGCAATTAAGCGTCGTAACATGTAACGAGTTCGCTAGATGAAGCCATTACTTAATATCAATAATAACTACACATTGCTATTATACTATCAACTACTATGATGTACGTCGTTCACTTTTATACGATATTACTTATTACCGACTCTAATTGTTCATTACTATATTTGTATAAGCTCTCAATTTTAATATAACGTAATCTATTTTTTATATGCGGATCTAATGTACCTTATTATAGTTAGAACGGAATAGGGTATATGTTATTTTTTACACGAATTGTATAGCCTGAAGCTTACACCATTGTACCCATCATAATTCTGCTATAAACATTTTAGATCTATGATACTGATGGCCGAATGTTATATTAAAACAGCTCTCAGTTTAAAGACGCAAAAATCTATAAATCAGATGAATGCCAACTATTCCTTTCTGGCGGACTGTTAACTATATATTTATTCATAAGCGTCATATTTATTAAACATTATGACATTTTAGCATAAGCCGTCCATCAGGCAAGAATCGAAGACATTTGGCATGACCAAAGCAATAAATGATGCCAATATTAAGGGGCGGAGTGGGTGCCGGTGGCTCTAATGAGATGTGACCTTAACGCTTCAGGCGCAGAGAAGCCTTATTTAAATACTACTTAACGACTTTCAGTAAATGCAGCATGTACCATACTAAATTGCAGACAGGCTCGCCTAATGTAAAGCGCCGTGACTGGCTGCTATGAAACTAAGTTAAGTTGTTAGGTACCCTGGGTCCGGTTAGCACAGCGGTGGCCAGAATCCCCGGTTCCGCTCCGCTCCGAGGCGCTCCGGGGCGCTCCGGGGCACTCGGCTACAAATTGAGTCATAACTGGCGGCGCTGAATGAGCGAGAGGTCGCGCCCTCTGCCGGCTGCTCCGCTAACTACACGCTAACTGTTGCGCTTGTACCGCTCTACACGAGGTAACCAACACTAATCGTATGATAGCTTTACATTACAGCCTCCGAGGATGTTACAAATGGAAATTTATAATCAGACGATAGTATTACTCTTAGGTTTGCTATTGTTATGTGTTATTCATTACATTAGCATTTCCAATTGTACTTTTAGCTAAGTTTAAAGCTTACGGCCGGTAGAGTAATGGATGAGCGAGATTCGAATTCGGTTCATTCGACAGACAGTATGAAGTTTATTAATATAATTAGATTTTGAAACAACGTAAAATGAAAAAACAACGTAAAGTAAAGTTGAATGTTGTTCCTGAAACTAGCTAGTAGTTCCAGCTGACTATAGAATACATCTCAGGTTTTATGTGCATCGCGATGTTTACATGCAGGGACTTGCCTCCTCATAAAGAATACAATTTTAATTAGGAGTTATATATTATTATTTTTAATTGGATACTTATGGCTATCTGAAATAGTTACCATGAATTATACTATACCCTTCGTTTTCTTTTAACGATGTGAGAAAATTAATTTAAGCTTTAACTGCCCGTTGTTAAATCACTGCAATTTTCGCGGCATAAAATAAATCTGTGCTCTGGGAATACATTCTGTAATAATTTACATCAACGGCTACAACTCGTAAACAAAGTAAACAAGCTCGTCTGTTATTTAAAACATCTTATTTTTTATCTATAAAGCTGATACACGCGTAGTTGTCCAAATATTGTGTATCGCCGGAAATGTGAGCGATTTGTCAGCACTATCGGAGGATCTATGATCATTTGTCTTGTGATACAGAGTGGACTATGTCGTGGCATGCCGGGGCACGCCGGGGCATGCCGGGGCACGTCGAGGCACTCCGAGGTGAGACGCAGGAAGGAATTTGTCAAACATTTCTCACTAGAACCTTACAAGTGTGTGGAACGTGAGCTGATGTAACCTCACTCATATATTAGCTAATATGTAATAGTACTTATGTTATATACTGTTTGATAGGATGTTATACGTTATGTGGCGGATAGAGGATACATAATTATTGA
The DNA here is from genome assembly GCF_050436995.1 of Anticarsia gemmatalis. Taxonomy (NCBI): domain Eukaryota; kingdom Metazoa; phylum Arthropoda; class Insecta; order Lepidoptera; family Erebidae; genus Anticarsia; species Anticarsia gemmatalis. The sequence goes on from NC_134761.1 coordinate 157,640, forward strand.
TACATGAAGTTATTTGCGGAAAATATAAAAATGATGTTGTAACTTCCAACTTGATTATAATCTTTGAGCGCTATATGAGAATGATGATTTATTGTTTCCAGTGGAATAGAGCCATAAAAAATATATTAGAAATCTTTATTTTTTATTACAAGTAGGTAACATTAATAAAGTTTAAAGAGACATTTTTTTTACTGGTAAATACATTATAATCATAGTCAGTTATCTGAGCTATAATAAAGATAATTTACTAAGATGTGTATATGTAATATGGTCAATAAACACAAGTACAACAGTTGATGTAGTTGTGACGAGTGTATGATTGAGTGATTTGCTCCACGTTCATTATAATTATTTGATTACACAGGTCCTGATGACCACAGACACGCACACACAACCACTAAGATTCAGGCTCAGTCATTCCATAGATGGGTGACCGCATAGTGGTATTTGAACTGGGCGTCTATGTGCACGTTCGGATGGCACGTAAAAAGTCAGTACCAGTTGTTGTCAATTAAGATAACAGTCGTTAAGCCATGTCTAAGGCCACTAACCATACGACAAGAAGAAGAATCTCGAAATCGAAACTCAGTAAGTACTAAGGAATTCGTGGCGCCTATTCGTAATTGAGAAGGTTCTATGTAATCATAAATCACAGTAATCAGTCCAGTACAGTACTATTATCACATCCGTTTGTTGATAACTTGTGGTGTGCTTAAACAAGATGTTCCGAAGTTGCGTCCATCGGATGTTCGGTTGCTAATAGCTTTCAGATAAGATACTAGATAGTTGTACTTTCACTTGATATTAAGAAAAGCATCCAAGTGCAAGATGCAGTTGTGAAAATTGCCTTAAGTATATGAATATAATTTGATACGCAATGTTACAGGATACGATATAATTGTTCCCGGATGACGTTACAACATCATTTAGTTAATTCATGTTGGAACAGTTAGTGGTAGATTCTCCCGTTCTTTTTCCAACTCTTGCATTTATCTATACATAGTTATACATACTAATAAATTGTAGAGTTAATCTGAGGAACTACTGCGAATTTAAAAAATATTTTTGTGTTGGATAGCCTATTTATTGAGGGAGGCTACATAACATCATGCTACGACCAATAGAAGCAGAGAATCAGTAAAAAAGTTAGCTAGTAGAAAACATAAACCTTGAGGTTGGTGAATTAATCAGATATATAATCCTTACTTCAACTTATGATTATAAAATACAAGTTAATAATCATGTTAAGTTAAGAGGCGACACGTACTGTCGATGAAGCCTTCAGTGGTCTTAGCGAGCACATCTGCCGCCCCCCGCCGCGGCCGCGCCGTGAACTACACGCGAACATAACATGGATAATGTGTACTAATGTACGTGTCACTCGAGTAACTTGTGTACAGCGCGATTACATCGTTATATTTTAATTAATTCATGATTTTCTGTAATAACTCCCAGTAGGTAAGTGACTTACGATCTACACTTGACCAGTGTCGCATTCAAGACCTAAACCCTCTCCTCACCGGGCAGGAGATCCTTGCACAGTACGTAATGTCGCTAGTTTGGTGTCATCTTTAACCGGCTTCAATCTGATCTTTCAAAAAGAAGAAGATTATTAATTGACGGGTCCTTTTTCATGGTATATTCCCGTTGTCCACCCCCTGCTTGTCCACCCCGGGTGGACAGTGACACAAATCTTTTAAAAAGTTCTCGGTGTCCACCCCTGGGGGACAGTGAGAATTAATTTTAAATTATTCCCGCTGGCCACCCCGGGTGGACAAAGACACGAGTTTCATATTACTACTCTCGATGTTCACCGCCGGTGGACAAAGCCACTGCTTAAATAAACATTCTCAATGTCCACGCTTGATGGAATTGGGTGTAAAAAAATAAGTAGGTCTAAAGTTTAATCATATTATCAACATCTTTTACTTTTGCAATCTACACAAATAATTATCACAATAGGTATTTATCAAAGTCACAGAAAAATCTTTACATCCTCATCCTTTCTAGAAATAAATCAATATTGAAGTCCCCATTGACAAGTCCCATTCGCATGTTGTGAATAAAATGATCACTTTAAATATATTTTTTTACGTTTATTGTTATAACTTATACCTTGGTTTAATAAGTGCCGCAACTTAGCGTCAATCAACATTATATGGGAAAACACACAATAGATAGTGTAACTACTTCTATTTACCCTAAAGATGTTGATAATATGATTAAACTATGTACCTACTTAATTAATTTTGTTATAATTATTTACACCCATTTCTAGCAAGCGTGGACATTGAGAATGTTTATTTAAGCAGTGGCTTTGTCCACCGGTGGTGAACATCGAGAGTAGTAATATGAAACTCGTGTCTTTGTCCACCCGGGGTGGCCAGCGGGAATAATTTAAAATTAATTCTCACTGTCCCCCAGGGGTGGACACCGAGAACTTTTTAAAAGATTTGTGTCACTGTCCACCCGGGGTGGACAAGCAGGGGGTGGACAACGGGAATATACCCTTTTTCATCAGTAGCTGCTCTACATGCATTTTGACTTGGTATGACATGAGGTTGGTATCTTGAACAGCTGTTCCAATACTGCAGATGTACTCTGTACCTGGTCTTAAATAGAAAGGCTTGACCCTGGAATCATATAGGAAAGTATCGGTGTTGCCGACGCAAACTGATACGACTGAAAACCAATTTTGCATAATGTTAGTAAATAGTACCTATCCGCAATAATTTTAAATCGCTAATATGACAATGTCAGTGTATTCTTTGTGCTCTTGACAGCACCTGTCCTGTCCCCTGTACCTGTGAGGTCGTGAACATGTGAGGTTTTTGTGCGTGTCCCTGCAACCCGAGCCGCCCGCGCCCGCGCTGTCCACACACGCTTCACTGACTGATAACTACGAGATGAGATACTTTTAACCCGTCACTAGTACCTATACGATAATAAACCTTATGGCCTTATTAATAAGGGATAATACCAAGTAAATGGTATTTAAATGTTAAGATAAATGAAGTAATAACGAGCGTATTTACTTTGAAAAGATTCGTCCATGTTTTTTTGTCAAGGTTTTATAACGTGTGACTAGTATCTGGGGTCTTATGGGACGTGATGTGTTTGTATAATTTCAGTTAAGGTTGTAGCTATGGTATCTAGTGGTTGTTAATGGTGGTGATTACATTACCTACGTCTGTTTGAGCTCGATCATGGGAACCAAAAAATTTCTTGATAACTTGTATCATAAGGTACTTATAAATAGTCACTCAACTTTTATAAAATTTGTAAGTACTCAAAACTTATTTTCCTTTTCGAAGGCTTGTGTTAAAGGATGATTTATGACAATATTTCGAACCTTATAAACCTTCGTTATGTTACTATAAAATTGTGTTGGTAACTGGTAACAGTCTAGTTCAGCCTCATTTGGCACTGAGTTAGCTGATACATCGACAGAATGCACTGTGCAGTGTCAGTGTAGATTAATATAATAGCTTACTACAGCGAGGTGTGTCCGCGCCGAACAGTGCGGTGTCGAGTGACGCGTGTGACGTCACACACGTATTATACGACACATACCTACCTGATACTCTGCAAGCCAGCAATTAGCATGCCAAAAGCGCCGGAATATGTTTATAAATAATCGTTTGACGTTAGGATCAAATTGATTGCATGATCAGTGATAGATATCATGTTCAAGCAAACGTTTTACATGCATGTTTTTATGTATAAAAGAAGCACGTAGCCTCACGTAGGCAAGTAAGTGCATTGCGTCTTTTAAGTCTATAAATACAATAGGTGAAAACACAATATTATAGCTATTCGTTACAGCGTGTAAACTATTGAATAACAAAATATCTGTACGATCACATAATCCTAAACCACAATAGAGATGTTTTAATTGTCGTAACTAACAACAAAGCCGTACAAAAATGTCAATGATTGCATCACACATCGCACATCACACGAGGTTGATTGTTGTCCAACAAAGCGATGACCATGGTGGCTCGAGCTGACAGTGGTACAATGACATACCGTGAGTGTCACAACTGTTCACAACTGGTGACCACTCAATGTGCTTGACTATCAGAGCGGCACTGATGCTGTGAGATCATCACTCATGGGGCCATGAGGTTATGTCACATTCTCTCATCTCTACATTGATGAATTCTATTGAATACACTCAATGGAAACTAAACTTGTTTAATATTGATGAACGGATTTAATAGGTTACCTAATTTCAAAGATCTGCAGTAGGCACATTTCGTAAAACAAGAACGTTTGGTAGATAAGAAGTCAAGGTTTGTAAAGTAAATAACTAGACTAGGGTTCACAGAATGATGTGGTCAGTGATACCAACTGTTCTGTGGTTTAATACATCCATAACTTATCTCTTCCATCTAAAGTTTACATGAGAGAGATAATTTAGATTCTAAACTATAAATATTATTAGATTCATTTTCAAAACCGAAGGTATTCAACATTTGTCATGAGAACACAAGTTAATATATAAAATAGCTACCTTTATAAATTTACGAGTAGAGGTAAAGTAGCGGTGTAGTGTGCGCATGCGCATGCGTCACGTCGTCACAACATGTCCACCTGTTTATCGTCCATCTCGTGAATACCTCCATTGATCAGGTGGCGCGGGTCGCGGCCCCCGCAGCCTGCCGCAGCCTCCGCCCGCCTTATCACGGGGATCATCGGAGATGTCTCGACCTTACTGATTAGCGAGAGAAATGCAGGCGCCACTGAGATTACCGCGGTGAGGCCGGGTGAGGCGCAGTGGCATGCCTTATCCAAACTTGTTTATTAATGTGTTTAATTTTACAAAACTTTAATAAATTCAATATTAATTTAAAGATTTTGTAATTGTTTATTTTGTAAAGTGGTTTAAACGTGATAGGTACCTGAACTAGGTGAAGTAGGTAGGTAATCCTCGAAGTTTAGGAAGAGAGTTCAAGTCTTGCATGCAATTTGCACTGTTGAGGTTGAGGCTAAATGAACACAGTCCCTATGAATCCTATTGCACACTAAATACTACTTTTATAGTCTAAACACGTTTTTATGCAAATGTATGTTTTTATGTATATTAATAAACTCTATTAAATAATATCGATTTGGTCTAAACATGTCGTTTTAATTGGTGTCATACGTTATAGTTTCCTGCGAGAGTGGCTATTACCACGGCGCGGTGGATTTGTTCGTGATATTCTTTGAATATCAATGTACTTGGGCAATTACGTGGTGGCTGGCATCATGTGCCAGCTGCGGCGCTCCATCACGCGGAGGAAGGAGTTCATCATGCGAGGTGTCTTGATTGAAATCAATTTAATATCCTACATGTATAATTACTACCTCTATAGCGAGTGCTTGCATGCTATGGTCGTGTCAGTTTGTGATCGATGTTAACACTAGAAGCTGCGGTTATTCCTCAAGTTGCTTGTATTAAATATGTCAATATTTATATGTTTAATAAAAGTCATGTTAAGTTAATATCTCATGTTTCCGTATAGTTGCCGCAATAGCTAAAGCAGTTCAATAAGGTCGTTTTAACTTCTTCGCTATTTTAATGTTTATATTTTTAAAATTTATGGAAAGGATAATATTACGTTCTTGTAAACAAATATATTATCACTGTCACTGTGATTAATAGCTTTTACCTCTAACGAATAGGTAGGTATGTTTTTAACGTTTAGGTACCTTGCATCTAGTGCTTGAGCAATCTCACCTACTTTCTGACAGCTGAGATTAGTACACCTCATTAAAATTACACTAGGTAGGTAGATGGGTATCATCATTAACAGTTCAGTTATAGTTAACGACTTCACAGACAACTCGGAATGTATAGTTACTGTAGATTGACTGGTAGGTCTGAGCCGCGGTCACGAAGGCAAGTCCCCGACCTCGGGAGAATTGAAAGCTCTTCCTATTAATTGTATCGCAGTATGCACCGGTTGCAGTGCGCGCTGCAGCACCGCGCGCGGCCGCGTCGTGGGAGCGCAATCATTTTACTTTTATCTGTGGAGCTTTTAACGCAAAAAGCACGGAGCAGGTTGTGCGGGGGCGCGGGGGTGCGGCGGGCGCGGGGGGCGGCCGGCGGGCCAGTGCGCGCGCGCCGACCGCTCACGAGAGACGTGCGTCCGCGCTGTGCTCGTCCCGCCCGTTTGAACACCAACCGCCGAAATCCGCGGCCGCGAGTGTCCAGCAGTGGCCGGTGTACTCGTGTGTGACGTCACCAGTGTGTGCGTGTGCTTGTGAGTGAGTGAACTGGCGCCAGGAGGCGAGCCTGCTGCTGGCGGCTGCAGGATGACGAGATAACCGGCGGTGCGTTGACCGCGGCCACTGCACGCCCAGGACTGTGTCGTGGGATCAACGGTAACTATCTACCTGTTAGTGCCTGTTAGTGCCTGTTACAGTTGAGGTTCACCTGCAGGGAGTGTATGTAGAGCTGCTAGTGGTAGGGCCGCGCAGGAATCCGGTCCAGTTTGTTGAGATACTGACGCGGGATTTTGCAACGTTCGATTGAATTCGTCACCGATTAAAACTTGGCGTCCTTACAGATTGTCACTTTTCTAGTTGTAAAACTAGTCGGTAGTTATAAAACTGTTCTAATTAGAATTAGGGAAATATGACGTTTGCAATTCATAGGTTCATAAAGCCTAACGATACAGACGAAAATATATTACAACAGCCGCTCAAACATGTAAGATAAAGCCTTCATTCTGTTAAATACATAGTGCACGAATGTTGTTTGTGCGTGCACACCGGACGTGTCTGCAAAAACCGCGGCGGGTTAAAAGTGTATCTCCATAATTGCACGTGAACGATGCAGCGTGTTGTTGCCACTTGTTGCCGCACTCGCTACAGACTACAGACGGTACAGTCGCCACTCCTAGCAGCGAACAACAGCTTTTTCTTATAAACGAGTAGGTAGGTAATACCAACAAGACAACACGTTAAAGTTCCATGAGCATAGCATTTTTACTTTTCAATTAATAATAGGTAGGTACCTACCTACCTACTTAGCTTGTAGCTTTGATGCGAATACCTACTTACTAAATATTTGTGTAGTATCTACATACCTAATTCTTTAATATGTCAGAAAGTCCTAAGTGCGAGTGCCGATAGTTAAATAATTGTTTTCGGTTTAATACCTAATTATCAACTAGGTTATGTACTTTTCCCACGTTAAAAACAATAAGCTGGAGGTAAAGATTGATTTTATATTTGGAACACCTACGATTAAAGAAAAAAAATCGATAAAAAGTCAAAGGTAGGTTTGCTGGTATGGTTTTAGATAGGTAGGTACATGTAGGTATATAATAACCTAGGTACCTATTTTTTGGAGTTATTCCGTTCGGATCCCCAATACTGATACCCTAGTATTTTAAAATTATTTTCTATTCCGGTCTGATCCCCTGACTGTCTATTATCACATTTTTAGGACAGTCAATAACAAAATATGTATACAGGTTCTATTAGATTATGTTATAGAATTAATATATTATATATTTTTATTAATCTCATCTCTATACATTTTGACCCAGAAATCTCCAAATCTTTCTTAGTATTTCAGGAACATGCAGTCTATTTAGATTTATTCATTTCTTTGGCTAGCTCAACAGTTGAATCCTATTTATTTATTTGTTTTATTTTTTTTACCCATTACTGTCCCGCTGCAGGGCAAGGGTCTCCTCCGAAACGAGGGGAGGGGTTAGGTCTTGAGTCCACCACGCTGGCCGAGTACAGGTTAGGGGACGTTGCATGCCCTCAATAAATGTATTAAACAAATTTTAGGCTTTTCCTCACGATGTTTTCCTTCACCGTAAGAGCAAGTGATAATTATTTCTGGCATCGTTGCGGCAAAGTCTGAAGCTTTTGTAATATATTTACCTGCGAAATAGGCTGTTGGTGTGTGAATGTATTGTCTATTGATTCCAAAGTAACCAATCATTGATGAGTTAAGTTCGTGATGTCGTTCTGAGAAATCGGTTATTAATGAGACTGTATTAGTCTTATTTCTACACTGAATATGATTACTGTGATAATTTTATATCAGTATTTAATAATTGAAATTTGATGTTTGTTATTTGATTTATGTTTACATTTTTTTTTATTATATCTTTTTTTTCAAATCCTAGTTTTAACAAAAGATCATTGTGCGATAATGTGATTACTGTTATAATGTTATATAGGTAGTACTTCTATTTCAAAAGACCAAATAATATAAATCTGCGATGATTGTAACTCGAATCAGTTTTTATTTCTATAAATAAAAACTGACTCGATACTTTATAAGGCTTTTTACCCATAGATGAAACTAATGTGTATCGATAGGATTATAAACCCTAAGTTATATACTGAAGTCCGTCAACTTTTTGAGATATATAATGTAATACCTACACTTAAAAATGTATAAAAATACCATATTTTTACCAAAACTTTTTTGTATGAGACTCACAAAAACTCAAAAATGGCACAGGTCACTCTTTTTTTTTAAACTGATTTTGATCAGCGTCTCTTAAAATAACCCAACAGTAATCGACTAACAAACGTTTATATCCAAAAACCTTTGAACTTCTCTTTACATTTTTTTTTTATAAAGTAGTGAATAACATCTGTTTTTTATTGACTGTACTTATCCATTAAATATAGGAAGGGGATCAGACCGGAATTAAAAAATAATATTAATTGGTAGTGGATCGGTTTGGGGGATCAGACCGGAACAACTCATTTTTTGGGTAGGAATATCCGGAAAATTTGTGACTTACTCGATATAATGATATTATTATCTAGGTAGGTGGGTAGATACTCCGTACGAGTTACATACATATCTCAAAATATTAAACTTGGAGCCTACACATTTACATTTTCGGCCACGAGTCAAATCAACTACTCTTTTGCTAAGTCATAAATACTTTCTAGTATAGAAGTACCGCAACTGTCTTTCACACTCGAATATCTCAAAAATATATTATTATTCATTTATCCAGTCATTAGCAGTCACCGTATTCTGGACAGCTTCGGCCCAACATTTATCTATCGCTTCACAATCTATTGAGAAGCTATAATGTTAGAGTGTAACCAATAGCAGAGCTCGTAGCCATTGAGTGCAGTCTCAACACTCCACTCACAATAATAATAAACCTAGTTCGGGCTTTGAACGAGCACTTAAATACTGAACACTGCCTTTATCCGTGTCCTAGTTAACTGACAGGGATATAACAGAGCTCTGGGAGTTGATCGCTAATCTTCTACCAAATAGATATAATAATTAAGATAAGTAGTTGGGAACTACCCAACAAAGTGCCATTTAGGGAATGCAATCCCGACTCGAGATCGTCAACTCGAGATCCCTCGCGATCAGAAATATCAATCCCGCGGGATCCCGAGATTTTCGGGATCCCGTCTAGTTAGTAAAAATAATACAATTCGAACGGCTTGTTTAATGTAATATGTGTGTGATAGTGTGGTGAATGCAATAAATTATTATTTGAAAGAAAATAAAAGCCTTTATTTTTGAATATTACTGACAACGTAACATAATTAACAGGTGTAATAACATGAACATAATCAAAAAAGTAGGTGTAGCTCCAGGAGATCAAAATAAAAAGTAATCACATGGCATTTTGAAAGTAGCCTCTTAAAATACAAAGTGTATCAATAGTACGAGCTTCTAATCGGCATCTTAAGTCTATTGCAATGTAGCCAGCTGCTGAAAATGCCCTCTCCGACAATCCCGAACGGGATCTCGTCATATTATGCTTCGGGATTGATCCCGAAAAAATACACGGGATCTCGCGAGATCGGGATCCCGCGAGATCGGGATTGCATTCACTAGTGCCATTGATTGAAAATTACTTTTGTTTGAAGCTATGAAAATTATGTTTTCGCTCCACGCCCTATAGTTACCTTACACATCCCAGGTAGTAGGTAATTTTCGTACAAAACATTTGATGTATTGTGTTTGTATGATTTGTGTTTTATAAAGAAACACCGAGAAGCGATGTTTACAACTTGTGCAAAGGTAACTGACCATCATTCTCGTACAGGTATATTCTTGCACACAGTAACTTCAAAATATGCGTTTTGAGAAAAACGCGGTTGAAGTTTAATGGTTAATTTTTGCTCTCATGAAGATACTAATTATTGTATATTATTTCATGCAACTTTTAATGTTAGTATATAGTTAAATCTTTGATTCTGTATATATATTATATCTAGTATATTATTATTGTATAAATAATAAAATTAGATAATGTGTTTTAAGCTACGGTAATAATATAATATATTTTTCTTTTTTAAGTTACAACACGGTAACTCAACGGTTACTGTGTTGTAACCAAGTTTTACCTATTAGGTACTGTGTTGTAACTTTGTAAAGATATTAACATTAGGAGAACTACGACACAGTAAGTATGTACATACTGTGTTATAACTATGTTTCTTAGAAATACGTATAAAATCAGTAATACAGTAAATGAGATACTGTGATTTATTCAAGTATTTGTTGTTTATCTTTGAACAATATTTTATACGCAATCACAGTAACTGAAGAAGCCGTGTTATAATCAAGCAAAATAAAAAAAAAGTAAATCTATTCACGTTAAAAAAACACAGTTAGTAGTGAGATACTGTTATTTAATTTAAAATAACACAGATACTGTATTTTTTATTAAAAAAAATGTTTTTTTTTGTAAAAATACTGTGTTTTTATTTAATGTATTTCGGTAACTATCCATCGTACAAACAAACCGAAAACTTTCTCAAATAGCCCGCGGTCTCCTGATTCCAAAGAACTAAACAAACTATAAACACAGTAACTTAAGTTACTGTGTTTACATTTACGACGGCAGTATTAAATTCTCTGTATTTATACATTTCTTTTCAAATGGAAGTCCATTATTCACAGGTATAAGATCAGTAAATTCTATCATTTCATCTCCATAACGCCCGCAGCAATCTCCTAGTAAGTACATCAGATGACTTGGAAAGCACTTCACTCGTTCCAGAGCATTAGAGCCTCTCTATAATCTAGTCAAATGTGTTGCGCCGGCGCCGAGTGACGCCGCGTGACGTGGCACTATCACGGCACTACAAAGTGCCACTCGGCCACTGATTAGTGTCATTTAGTGCGATGTCAGCGAACAGCGGTGTCCGGGCAAATGTTCGCCATCTGCGAGACATCACGCTAACCACCGCCTTGTTACGTTATCATGTAATGTCGGTACATTATGGTAACGCCGCCTTCATACACACAGTTAGCAAGTGGTTAGAGCTCTCGAGATTTTCTAGCTTTGGTCTTGAGATGTATTGGTCATTTGAAAGTAATCGTGAAAATGATCTAGCCATTTGCGAAATTCATACTCACTGAATCGGGTATAATTAACGCACTACACAGTGATAAAATAAGCAAATGAGAGTTTCTACGCTTATTTAAACGAATTCACCTTAACTTAAAAGGTAATAATCTACCCTTGCTCAAGTTAGCCGTCTGTCGAGTTAATTTAGATTTTATTTTGGGATTTTAAGAACACATTCTAGTACAAACCTTACAGAACTAAACGTAACATTGTAAATTACTGAAATTGTATTTAGCTTTATTGATAATAGCTTTGTAGATAGCGCTGTTTATTATTGAGGGCAGCTACGTGACTATAAAATACGGTACTACGTACTAATACGGTAATATGTAGATGATATGTACATCACGTATATTATGTGCTAGGTATGTAGATATTGTGTTGTCAAAGTTCCGTTGAGTGCTGTGAACTGAGCGGTATTATAATTAATAGACAAGGTTTATCAAGTGTTCTGTAACGTTAGGTACATGCATATTAATTAACATGAACTTTTAACCTAACTCTCTACCACTACATGACTCTAATACTAAGATAAATGGCTTTAAGCTCTCGCGAAACTTATATTTCAATGTACATAACGGATTTCGATAGGTTTGATATATTATATTAAAATGGCACATAACATTTTGATTACGTGACATTTTTAACAAATACGCGAAAGTGAATTTGTTAAAAATGTTTTGACGACTAAACTGTGTGATTAATTTGGGTAATGAATATCTCACAGTAATTGATAGTTCATATCTGGGACTCAAGACTAATCATCTGTCGAAAAAAATACATTATTAATTTGTGTCATTAAAATGATAAGATACGGCGGTCAAATTGTTCATAAACGTTGTCATTGAATCGATACCTCGTTCATAAGAAAGTCATTATAGTGGCATCTCTTATCGGAATTATATGAGTCATTTACTTACAAACTGTGAATGCTTATTGTTACTTACATACAGAGGCTTACATCAAACGTTAAACTTGAACGATGACATCAGATACTTAGGATTAAGACGCGGAATGTAATCATAATCTTGTAGGTTAACCCTGTAAACTTAGGCAGGTAGGTATTTATATGTTCCGGAAAATTGTTTAGATCTTCCGAAGAGAAATCAATGGTTCAATTTTTAACCTGAACCGAGAATTGTCCAAAACTCTAGATTTCATTTGCAGTCTTAGTACTTACCTACCTTCAGTCCGTGGTCGGCATAAGAGTAATTCTTCGTGCAGTTAGTGATCATTATAAGTACTAAAAGCTTTCATAGCTGTTGGAAGCCGCCTGCACTTATGAAAGCATGTAGCTAGATGACTGAACCCAATCATACAAGAAGTTTAATGATCATCACTTATGACGTCACAGCGCGACAATAATCCTAATAGCGCGAATTATCTCCATGCCGGGCGACTACTTTGTAACGCATGCTTCCGTTGCTGGCTGCACTTCATAGTTGCCGAGCTACTTCCCTACTCGGCCAGCGATAAACTGTGCCATTATATTGTTATCATAAGAACTGAATTATGTGTAATGTTACATAATGTGGTGCTTTTAATACGGACATAATTATATCTTTATGCTATTAAAAGGTTTATCCTCGGACTTCCTGGAGAGCTTTAGTAATAAGCGTACTTAAAGACACTCATACTTTTTATATATTTCATAGAACACAAAAAATATATAGCCGACAGTGTGATTAGAAACTAATATTAATTCTCCTTATTCGCACGAATACGCGATCTCACAGGTTTATGGCAGTTCGTAAAGCTTATGTGACGAAAAAAATCTAGCTATGTAATTATTGACGCATGTGGGTGATCAGTGTATTGATTTAAACGACTCTATGTTTGCAAATAATTGGTTATAAGTATACGATAAGTAGGCATTTATGTGTACAAATAACATGTTCTGCTCTAAGTACAAGTGATACAAGAATGTTTTCTCACATAACTATGTATGTGCAATTAAACAGGTAATGTTATTTCGTTATTTCATTTGCTCGCATAGTAAGCGCAAATACCTTGCCATTAAGACGTAGGTACATAAATCTTTTGGGTTTGTAGCTGTTTCACTGAATTATCTTCTTGATTCTAGTTTATTTTATATTACCTACATAGTTAACAACACTCAGAATACAACAATTTCGCTGTAGTAGTTTCGGTGTGATAGTAAAAAACATCCAAACTTTCGCATTAGTAATAGTAAATTAATAATTAAGTAGGTATACATATAGATTTATATGAAGCGGAAATGACAAAACTTCACTTAATTAATATCTGAATGCGAAAGCTAAGTAGGTACCTACTGAATAAAATAACAAAATATCAAGAAACAATAAAGTAAATGAGCATGGTCGTGGTGGTCGAGTGTGCAGTGTACAGAGAAACTCCATTAGCGCTAGGTTTAGTGGTCAGTACCGTGAGTACCAGATACAAGTACCTGCCTACCTGTAGCGCGTATCTGTACAACTATCGAGCATCGACAACCGGCTAGCTATCGAGAAATTTTGTATGACAATCGGTTCAGCGCCTCTAGCGGGCGTCGTAGAAACTAATTTTGCGATACGTTTTAAATGTCAAATTCTCGATACTCGAAAGTACCGACTGTACAGAATCGCGCTATTGAGCGATGTTTATAGCAAGACCAATAAGTACCAAGATGTGATACTAGTTAGTAATTGGATATTTCCGTATCTAGTCTGTGTGAGTGCTCATCTCCAAGTTTTATATTGTTGAATTAATTGATGTATTATGAGTTATGACATGTCGTTTTAATGCTAGCAATTAAGAAAGAGCAAACGGCACTCAATTTAAAGTGACACTAAATATGATTTCTATCACTACAATAAAGACATAACACAAGACTTATATGTTCCTTTAAATTGAAAATAGTTTGGACATTCATTCTTCATATTTCATAACTGAAAATTATCTATTAAAGAAACAAAAAGTTTTGATAAACTTCATAAATCGTTTTACGAATACTATGCTTTCTCATCACTTAAAGTGATTAATGAATTAAATGTGACTTTAGAATTCAATTAGGTAGATAAAAAGTTAAGTTTAGTATTTACACTTTATCGACAATTCAAGTTATGTCTAACCAACAAGATAGGTAATTTATACAACTTAAAGTGACAACATCAATTTATTTTAACTGCCTCTATGGCGCAGTGGTTAAGCTCGCCATGTCGATGCCATTGCGTCGAGAGGTCGATTCCCGCACGAAACAATTATTTGTGCGATCCACAAATACTTGTTTCAAGTCTGATTGTACTTTGTGTCCGTTGTTTGTATGTTTGTAAAAGTCCCCGCGACACAAGAGCAATTGTTAGTGCGGGAGTTGTCTTTTTACAAAATACAAATACTAATTAGGCATTTTCGGATCGAAGATTCAGCCGCAAAATTAATTTATTTCTTGAGGTCGATAGTTATTATAACTTGTGTTCAGGAGCTTCTAATCTCCATATAGCTAGTTATTTGACGAGCGGAACAGATCGTAATATATAGATGTGAGGTAATTGCCTGATGAACAACATTCAACAACACACTGGTGGTTCGCGTGAAGGGTGCGAGGATATTGTTCTGGAATGTTCCGAGCTATACACCACTCTGATTGAGGCTGGAACTAATTGTAATAGGCCAAAATATTACACACTAATCGAATCGTGAACGATTTCGGTTGTTGTTAAGGATTTGCGTTTTGAACAAAAATGAAAATTTTAACCAATGGAAGTAGTATGTAGTAAATACCGAGTTTCTACCACGTGTACTCTTATCCATTTGCGAAATTGTGAATATGACAATGTGTTGTAAGGACTAGATAATGGGTAACGTTTATGCCAAGTCATTTTTTTAAAATCATAGTCTTGTCCAATTTGACGTTAATTTTCTTTATAACTGCATTGATTTAAAGGACTATGGGCGGAATCGTCCCCACCCATCAACAAAAATGAAATGTAGCTCAATTGATATATCTTGGCAAGACGATATTTTTATACTATGGCGACATTGCCCAAATGCATGGGGTTCTCATAGTATCTTACGTTTAAACAAATATCTCGTTAACGTATTATTGACGACTAATTCCAAAATACATGCTCATTTATTTATTAATTAGTGCACAGCGGCGGACGCCGCATGCACATAAAGATAGCTGGGTACAAAATAACCCCCTCCCCCCGCTCTCCAACCCACGATTTTAGATCTGATCAGATTTTAATCTGCCAGCGCATCTGTTAGACAGCATTATAATTGACGAGTAAAAATAATTATTGAAATATGAAATCAATAACATGTATTAACCATATAATGGAAATGATATAAGTATATACATATGAGTGCCTCTGTGGCGCGGTCGGTAGTATATGCGACTGCGGTGCGAGAGGTCTCGGGTTCGAATCCTGGGTCGGGCCAAACAGTCTTTTCTGAGATTTTCTGTTAAGAATTTCCTAGAGATTGCCCGGAGTTAGGAAGTTGAGGTCGAAGACCTCCGTGTCTCGGAAAGCACGTAAAGGCGTCGGTCCTGCGCCTGACCTCTCACTGGTCGTGTCGGTTATCCGTCCCACCAAACTATGAGAGTGATGGAATAGAGAGTGTACCTGTGTATTGTGCACACACTTGGACACTATAAACAAAGTCCGGCACAGATGGCCAGTTTCAATGAAACTGACCGCCGTAGCCGTATATCGGCTAGGAGGACATTATTATACATATGAGTTAGTACTGTAATATAACAATAATGTTAAAATAACTTACAAATGTAAAATAAAAATATACGTTAACTAATAATTACAAATGGTTTTTTTTTTTTTACATATATATTCCCACTGATATATCAAAAACAAAGGATTTTAATTAAATAGGGGGCACTTTATGAACACGTTGGTATCAGTTCCATGTTTGTTGGTAGGTGGGGACGGAGCCCATACATTTTTGCCCATAGTCCTTTCAAAGAATATGTTATTAGTCAGCCTGCGACCTCGGCGAGTGCAACCTGCGCCGAAACGTTAGGCATTATAAGGTAAAATGCGTGTTCGCGTTAATTCCCGTATTCTATTATGTACCTACATTAAACATGCAACGCGAGAGTCTAAAAGTTATGAATCTGAAAACAGAACCTCATGAAAATTAAAAGGAGAAGTATTATTTTGCCAGATTGAAATATTGTTATTTAGGCTATTTTTACAATTAAAGTTTCCATTATGGTAATATTAATGTTGTACCATGCGTATGGTCAGTGTAACCTGTTTGTGATGTTTGAGCTGTGAACCGTTGTGTATCATCTCATCAGTCACACAGTCGTGACT
Source organism: Anticarsia gemmatalis (assembly GCF_050436995.1). Taxonomy (NCBI): domain Eukaryota; kingdom Metazoa; phylum Arthropoda; class Insecta; order Lepidoptera; family Erebidae; genus Anticarsia; species Anticarsia gemmatalis. Next base: position 174,297 of record NC_134761.1, read on the forward strand.
AGTGTTGCCTCCACACTGCGCTCGCAGGCCTCACCTAATGTTCTGTGATAACTATTACACACGACACGTGTGTTAGCGCACACCGTTAACTTAGAGCTTTGTTCAACAAAAACAGATGGTCAACTGACCTCTGAGTGTACCATACCTACATGGTAAGTTCCATGTTATGTCAGTGACTAGAATAAATTTGTAAATACAAAGATAGTTTAACTAAGTTTTAACTAGCCTAAGCATGTATCAATTCTCTTTATACGGAGCGAAGAGAGGTTAATTTTAAGTAAAATGTAATGGAATACCCCCAAGAGCTCAATTAATACTATTTAGGGTACCATACATAATAGTACAAAACCTTTCGTAGGCAAGCAAGTATTACTCTTTTTTTGTAAGTAAGAACATTCATTTTACGTGCATCCTAAATTACTGAAAAGCAATCAAAATAAATAAGACTTTCTTGAAAGCTATGAAACTTGATACGTTTAACGAGTGACTATCTATACGTCTGCCTGTTAACGACAAATCCTCCTTTATAGCAGGAAACTGAACTGAACGCATTCTACAATATTCTGTATACTTGAGACTTGAGAGTGTACGCAATTATTTCAATCAATAGCGTGATGGTGTGGCCATTATCCGCCGCTTTACAACTGACGTGATTTTACTACGAGATCTAACCACTTGCGCTGTTAAACTAAATGTTATAAACCTCCACGCATCATCCTAGCACACTATTACACATGCATCTAATCACAATTATTGATTCTCATGTAAAAAGAGCTAGTTTTCTGCTATTCATCAAGTAAATGCTAATCTGGGCAAGATCTTTTTAATACAGAATTCTGTATCATCTGAATACGTTTTTCCTTATAATCTTGTATCGCGTCATACTCGTAACTGTCGGTCCTGTCAGACAAGATTTATAGATGTAAGTTAGGAAAGGGATATAAGCAAGTGTATTTTGGTCTCTGCCTATCCTGAAAAAGGCCTGATATTATTATGAATATATGTGATTTTTGATTTACACTATACAAATCACTGAGGTAGTTTTAAAGTACGTTACATATATTTTACAAGTGCTTAACTCGCCTCTCTCTGGTACTATTTCGTAAGTGGTAGTGATGCGGAGGCTCTGGCGGAGGTCAAACCAATTATACGATTACCGACGCTATTGTGAAGCTCCAACATTCAATATAATTGGATGAAATAAAATGGCCTGTTGCGAATCGTATATTCTTACTATACGAGTTTTTATCTATTCTAATAGTTAATCGATTGAACTATATGAAATGTGGAAAAAATCTGGCAGTTGGGAGCAAAAAATGATGATATCGGGTGATAAAAAATAGGTACCTACCTACATGTTGTTTAGCATTCGTATTGTTAAAGTTATTCAAAGCTTTATCTCGCGTAGTAACTGTTCTTGTAAATCCTGAAAGTTTAAGACTGTATCATTTATCTAACTAATGCATATTCTGTTAATGAACAAGGCATGTCAACAACATAAACACAACGTTTTCAGAAATTGAACAAGTAATGATAGCGAGCATGCGAGCTTATTGTGCTCATGCCAATTACATGCATGCACGACGCACTACTTTCACAGAACTCACCATTTTGTTATTCTTACATCATTACGAACATCGTTAAAATGTACGAATAATAGAATTCTTGAAAAAGAAAATGATTTCCAAACGAAAAAATACTTAACAATTTCTTAAAGTGCTTTACTGCTGATTCAGGTTCTTATAACCTTATCCCCTCGAACAACAAGTCTACAGTCTAGTAATAAACTTAAATAAAATATCGATCTATCGCTTCAATGCAAACATCGTCAAAGTAATACATCATTGCTATTTAGTTATGTGAGGATCATTCCATCACGTACAATCATGTTTGTCATACAGTCGCGATATGACTGGGAGAGTTAGGGTTGCCAGGTGGCCGGGATTTCCGGGATTGTCCCGCAATTATGCATCTTGTCCTGTGTACAGTAATTATACTTTGCTGTCCCGGAATTTGAAAAAACTACTTCTTTTCAAAAAGTTAAGATACTACGTCTGCAAAAGTCAAACAATTTTTTTCTTGTTTTCATCAACCTGTAGTTCTAGATGATACCTACCTACTTAGTATTGTCTCGGATCGGAGACCAAAACTCTGATTCCGTCCGTGACTCCAGAAATGTCCAGGAAATGATTAGCCTGGGTCAACCCTAGACAGAGTTCATAGCTAGAGCGAGTAGTGAGTGCGGCGGGTGTTGGCGTCGTGGCGAGGAGCCCGCGCAAGGTGCAAGGTCGTCGCACGCGCAGGTGCCCACACGCCCACATGCCCTCATGCTTATTGTTTACTGCTCGACTTTCCCGCACGGAAATGAACTGAAAAACATACTTAGCTTTTATACAAAAACACTTAACTTAGTAGTCTTACACTTACCTTATTAAAATAAATTCGTACAACGTCACACCTGTTTTAGCTTTTTGTCATTAACAATATTACCATGTAAAAAAGAGCTAACCTATTGCCATTTAACGGGTACGATACGAAACTCCGGGCTATTGTACTTTACCCTACTTGGGATCTGGGAATTACTTAATTCTATGTAAGAGATGGTGTGCGTCATAATTACAAACCTGAAATGTTCATGCTGCTTTCGTTCAAAAGCTTCTTTGTGTTGAAACTACTGCGTGAGGGGGAGGAGTAACGGACACGTATAAATAGTCCTTCCTCTGAGTAAAGCACCGCTAACTCACATATTCCTGCACACGTGTTCATACACTTACTTACCTAGTTCTTTCTTGCACTTTATTGATTAACGCGCAAATTGTTTCTTTTAATTTATAAGACGTGACGGTATGGAAATGAGTCGTCGTTTGAAACGTCGCTTTATGAAAGATTATGCTTGTAATTTTCATGTCTGAAGAATGCCGGATAAATAGAAATGCTTGGCAATAATCGTAAATTCCATATGATTTATGATTATGATCACAACATACTTACATATTACAGATTTATTCAAATCATTTCTTTATATGAGAATAATTTGTGATTACCGCTGTGATGTGTGTTGATGCTGTGTTATTTATACACATTCCGTTGATGAATTAATAAAATATTTCAATTATTCACATTCATAAAAACATTTCAAGTCGTGCATGCGTATCTGGTCATGCTATTTGTAATGTGTAAAGTGGACGCATGTATGCGGATACTACACTTACGAGACATACCATGATGTTAAGAAACATCTATACGTGCTATATACTTCTGTACTAGGTATAACGTCTAAAACACAACTCTACAGATTATTTAGTTTGTAGCAACACGCGAAATTCAAGATTCTCTGCTAGCCACAAAATACATGATATATTGTATAGAAAGCTGAAATTTGAATTCCGCAATCAGGATTCGTTATAAACTGAAACCATTGGAAACAGCTATCAATAAAAATAAGCAGTTACTCGTAGAACGTTTTTTAAGTCAAGCTCAAGTAAACAAACGCGCACATGTGTGTATGTATCGGGTGTCCCTCGGGAGGTTGTTTACGTTGCAGGCGCGACAGGGCTCACGGGGCCGCTAATGTGACGGCAAACGTCCCCGCGTCGCTCACACAGCTTTCTTCTCAACAACGCACTGTTTGTTCACACAACATATTACGTCAAATTGTTTCTGCAGTCAAACGAGCCGGCACCGACCAGCGATGGGTACAACGGGACAAAAAACTGTTCACCTTATTGATTTAGGAGCATCTTCTAAACTTAAGTTAGTTGTGCTTGTTGTTTCAAAAGTAAAAATAAAGTTTAAAAGAATAAATTGTATTATGCAGATGACATTAGCGGTGAATTCTATTCTGGGATCTCGGTTCATGAATAACCATTATAAAAAATATATTAAATTGTTAGCTCGTTCACTTTACGACCAATTTTTGCAAAATAAAAAGGTGAAGAAATAACACTCCGTTAATAATTCAATATTTTACGATGTTGAACATCCGTCGGTAAATAAATTAATGTGTGTTTTAACTGCTTTAGTAATTATAAAGAAGCCACCCACTGTGGTGATGTGAGCACTAGTGAGCATGCGACAACTCGTCGCGAGGGACTGAGGGCTAGTTGTTATAAAGTGTATTTTTATGATGATCGCTACTAACGCCTTCAGTACTTCCCAACGACTCGTAATTACAATAACGTTTATTTTTTATTAATATTTCTTTGAATATTACATCAACTTTTAACTGGTATGTCTGAGAAAAGGAATATTTTTCTCATACATCCTTTATTCTCTTTTTTATTATTTCCATAAGTGGCTGTAAATTTTCTTACCGTTTAACTTAATTGCAAAATGTCTGTCAGTCCTATTACTAGAACATTTGTGGAAGTAAAACATTTATTTTCGGCTGCATATTTTCTGTCCATGACTCCTCATCCTCAGATCCACAAAATGTTTTAAGTGCCTAACCGAAAATTTGCTAAAAGAAGTTAGTTTTTTCAAGAAAACAGATTAAATCTTTTTATTATTTTGTACAAACAAAATATCGGATGGAGTAAATCAATAAAGAACACGAACATTACCTTGTAAATATGTACATACGTACGTATATACTTTGCTGACAAATTAATGAAGCGATTTCTATTACTTGGAAATCTTGGAATATGGACCGAGGCTGTCTCGTTTCTTATGTGTATACATAGATAGAATGTTTGTTCCATTAAATCATAATATATTCACTTTCTGCCTCTCGTAAAATATTTATCAAAATCATTAATATTTAATTGGCGTTTTTGCGTACCCAGTTAGGTAAATTAGGTCATCTTTATCTTACAAGATAGAATATGTTACCAAACAAAACAAGCGTAAAATTACAAGTACATAATAGGATGCATTTACATTTAATTTTCCACTCTTATATTACAAGTAAATGCTGTAATTTTATATAATACAGGTATATACATAATTCAATATTCTTTACATCAACAGGTCTCTCGTTAGAGTTATTATAATTATACACTTAAGTTTATTTCACTCAGTCACTTTTTAATCACTATTACTATAAACAATTGTAAGTTCTTATTAATGAGTGAATCATTATATTTAACTAATTTATATTTCCCTCTCGTTCTATCCCAATTTGTTCTCTTTCATCTCTTGTTCAGTTAATAGAAGTTTCTGCACTTTCGGCTTTCGGCCGATGCGCTCGGCCTCGGCCACGGTGTCTGGTAGTTCAGTGTTAGCTGTCTCCGGCATGAGCAGCGTCAGGGATCCTGCCAGGATTGATGTGACACCAAACAGGAATGTCGGTAGACCTGACCATAAGGACATCTGGAAAATAAAAAAGCTTTATGTAAATTGTGACTTGACTTTTATGATACCTACTACAACTATGAGGTAACAAAATCATCAGCAATTGTCACTTTAAAAGAATCGATGGTTTGGAAAAATAGCATTAAATTAGTAAACTAACCAATGTAGCGCCGATTTCCTAAAGCCGATACGGTCGAGTATCAAAAATGTTACATCTAAAATGTACTGCCAAAATATTTCCTGCGATGCTGATGATTTTCAAACAAAATTGGTGTGTTTCAAACAAAATCGAACTACTGACTACTGCGTTACTATTTCGCAAGATCACAAGGTTCTCAGGTGTCAACCTAACGTATTGCTCATAGCAAACACTGGAGAGAAAGATAGTAGTCTGCTTACCAGTAGCGGTGTCTGCGGCGCGAGCAGTGAGCCGACGCGTCCGATGGCGGAGCAGATGGCGTGCATGGAGTTGCGCGTGTAGGTGGGGAACAGCTCCGACGTGTACATGTACACGATGTTGTACGAGAACGTCGCCAGCATCTCGAACGTCATGAACAGCGCCACGCCCAGCCACGCGTACCCTGAACAACATACAAGACATATAAGTATCAGGAGTCAAGGCAACTGTGAAAAAAGGCTTTACAATAATTCATTTGTTTCTAAAAATGCTGTAGTGTCTTGGGTACTGAAGTACCTCAGAGTATTTAATTTGTGTCAAAGGTTTCTTTAGTATTGAAGGTTTATGAGTGAAGGGGATAGTAGTGAAAGCTTTTGATTGACCATTAATCGCATAAATTAAAAAACAATAATTAAGGAGTCTCCTAAAATACCAATATGGATATCGAAGCTCACCTTTAGGCACAAAAGGCTGTGAGATACAGAACACTCCCCCAACTAAGAATGAGAGCAGCAGCGGCAGTTTCCTCTTGTACTTGGCGAGCACGAGCCAGTAGAACACGTTGGCGGGGATGTCCATGAGCATGAGCAGCGCGAAGTTGACGTACTTGTCGCCCGCGATCAGCACCGAGCTGATCATCATGCCGTAGTTGATCAGCGTGATCGTGAACCACCACACCATGCACACCACGAACCTGGAACAATTAGTGTTACAAATTGTATAGCATCGTTCCAATGCGTCTTGATCAATACAACATAAAATATTTTTAGGAGAAGTTCATGAATATAAAAATACTACACGCGTAACTTGTACCGCAACTGTGATAATCATAGTATTCAGTTAAGTTCATATTAGTCATGCAATGCGAAAGTTTAAGGTTTCAATGCAAATATGATAAATATGCAAGCTTTTTAAGGATAAAAGCTTGTGTACCTTTGCATCATAATTTTGGATTTGAAAGTCTTCATCAGCAACTTCCGATCACTGACTCCCCCGCTCTTCGTCTCCTCATCGATATAGTCCAGTCTATCCAGCATCATCTTGTCCACCTGCACGCCATTCCTCTTGGCTATCTTCTGTATCAGCTGTATTGCTCTCTGCTTCTTGCCCTTGCTGTACAGCCAGCGGATACTCTCGTCCAGGAAGAAGGAGTAGCTCAGTATGAGGAGTGTGGGGGCGTAGATGACGCGGAGGAAGTGCCTCCAGTAGGGCACCATGTAGGCGATGAACGGCATCACGATCAGACCGCACGTGTAACAGTTCAGCAGTATCATTTGGAATAGTACTGCGCGTTTCTTTTCTACGATTTCTATGCCTGAAATTGCAAATAGAAGATTAATGTAATTGAGTTAACTAACGTATTTTGGGTTTATAAATGTGCCCTGTATGGACATTCAAATAAGCAAAAAAATCTTTCGTTTTTGTTGCGTTTTTGCGTTATCATGTGCAAATAGGGATTTGCAGACTGAATGACGAGGGCGCATTATGCGCAGATCACTGGCAATTCTATATTGACAAATTGTTGCTAACATTCACATGTGCTGGAACATTGTCGCGCAACTAGGTCTTAAAGTACCTAACTAGACAGTCTACAAAGTAGTTTCAGCTGTCAACACTAAACCGCGTAAATTTTACTAGACGTTTTTTTCTAGAGCTTTCTCCAACCATCTGAAATGAAATGGTATCAGTCTCAGAAGTGTGTGATAACTCCTAGACCAGTAGCAATAAACTCTCGTGTCGGTGTTCACTGCCGGTGACATTGTAACGTAACTGCGAGGTATTCAGCTGAGTCCTCCAGTTATCGCGAGAGTAATGACTTTACGAGATCCATCCACTGATATGTGAGCGAGTTATCACTAAATTGTACCGTACTACATTGTATTGTGCTAATAGCTCGTATATCTCTGTAGGATTATGAATATTATTTATCGGGTGGTACTATTTCAACCGCATTTTGAAGCTGCAAGTTATAATTTATTGATAGAACTTGAGTGACTTATATTTTAAAAATAAAAAGACTTATATCCTGCTGTGTACTAGGGAATGAAACTATAAATAATCTAAGTTTAATCGCCTTAGTGGTTACTGGTTAGTCACCATAGAAATGTATATAAAATAATGTTTACTTCTAGCTATTAGAGCTTTACTGTAGTACCAGCCTATAGTCAAAACTGTAGGGATTCGTTTTATGCAGTTTTATAACAAGGACAAAGATAAAAATCTTACTATTATCTGCTATGTATAAGAGCGTTTCCACGTTCGCATGGATGTTTGTTACTCAGCCACGCTAAAACGAATCAATCGATATTGGTGAAATTTGATTCAAAGAGAACCCGGATTAATAGACATACGATGCTTTTTATCCCGGGAAATCTTTTTTCGCCGACGAAGTAGCGGGCAGAGCTAGTCTGTTATAAGTGAGAATGAGTATTGCACTTACTCAACATGAACATGGGTGAGAGCGCGTCCCCGACGGCGGCCTCGAGCGCCTCGAGCGCCACGTACACCCACAGACTGGAGGCGAAGCTCTTGCTCAGGCCCAGCACCGCACCCATCGTGCCCGCGAACACCGCCGCTGTCTTGCGACCGAACCTTACGACAAAACATATATCATGTCAGAGATTTACTGGTCTAAAATCAAGCTAAAGACTAATGCCCGGTTTCTGAGGCACATTTAGCGGTAGTTTATCTTTATTATTAAAACTGTAATTTTTATATGAGTACATAATCACTATTGTATAGATAAACTGCCGCTAAATGTACCTCAGAAACCGGGAATAAATATGACAACAGGGTCACAACTTTTATAGACGTGCAGATTTACATTAGAGTATAATTTATTTGTCCGAATATGACCGATTTTCTGTTTGCGAGCATTTGAGATTTAAATTAGATACTTGAAGAAAATATTATAGTTCTTGCAAATAATTCTAAAGATGAAGATCTATTATTATTCGATAGAATAGTTGATACTCGATAGTAATAGGATATTGCCCCTCTGAACATCATCGGTAGCTTTTATTCAGCACCATATAAACTTTATTAAAAAACATCCTCATAGTAAAGTTAATTAAAAAGTTCCTTGAGGTAATTTCCTGCCTCCTCCCAACACATCGAACTAAATAAGTTGTGTGAGGAGGGGCTCGGGCCATGGTCGTGGTCATCACTCATGAGAGCTCTATACAACTGGTTTATATCCTCACTAGGCATACAAGTTGTCGCTAACACGCTACACGTTGTCGTTTTAAAATTAGCAACTTAGAAATTTCTACAACTCGAGTTGTATGTTTTGCAATTAATTATGAAAACGCTTGTAAGTAATAAATATCATTAATAATTTTAGAAAAGATACAAAGAAAATCTTGGTTTAATCTGTCATAATCAATGTTTGGCTTCGATAGAAATCGTCAGAGTAATCAAATCCATGAAGCTTGTTTCAGTAATTGTGTTATCGCTATTTAAACACATGTCTTGTAGCAAATTGTTTCATGGACTAGCAAACAGTTTGCCACAAACTATGAGCCGACTAATATCTCACCCTTAGCAGATGAGCAAATAAATCGTGTGTGGAGGTAATTAAGACATAACACGTAACATGGCACATAACTCTAGACCACGCTTGTCCTGTAATGGCCGGGGACCTCAGATATACGAGCTGCGTCGTCGTAATATGTTTCATTAGAGAGAGTTATGACTTGTTTCTAATTGAATATCTGATACTGACACTATTCAACTATAGTAGTATAGGAATTTATAGTGTTATACTGTATGAGCTAAATCATTAACTTTATTAACCGACTTAAAAAGGGAATAAGTTCTTGTTCTCATGTAGACTGTATGTATTTATTAGTTTTTTTATGTTTTTACTTTCAAATTTATTAACAGGTGAACCGATTTGGATGGTTCTATTCTACCACGTAGTTTCATTTTTTTATTTCAATCTCTAATCTAACGAATAAGTTTTGGTTTCATTCTTAAAAATCTAAAGGTACTCTATTTACTTTTATTGGTACCTAACATTTGCATTTTACGTAAAAGTTATTTTCTTTAGAATTGTTAAGTGAAGCAAAAGATGTTTGTTTGAGCAGTGCAAGTGGCGTTCTTTAGCCACTGTCTAGTTAGATCATTAATTCCTACCTTATGTTTATCCTCATTATAAATTGTATTATAGAAATAGCATTAAGTTTTGCACTATCTACCGTGGGAACAGGTGCAAATAGTTCCCCTGAGAGGTAATTTCCTCTTTTTTTCTCTATCTTTCCTATAACCAGGTGGGTTTATCACACTGACTGTCTACTAGACTGGTAGTTAGATAGCCAACCTGTCGGAGATCTGTCCCTGCACGAGCAGGCCCAGCATGTTGCCGAAGCTGTGCGCGGTGCCCACCAGCGTCGCCTTCCACTCCTCGCACGCCAGACCAAACTGTAACACAAGAACAAATACTATAACACACACAACACACTTACTTTAAACAAGTCGACTCTAATTAGATACCTATTGAAACTATTCTATTTGAATAACATCTATTCTGTCTTGCGATTGACTGGTCGTGGTGTAAATTGCAAGCATTACACTATTGAGGTGAGCTCTATTTCTTATTCTAACCACAGATAAAGTGCTAGTTAATATTTTATTTAAAAGAATGTTAGGGAAAGAAAGGCGTTCGTCAGTTATGCAACAATATTGTGTCCTGAACCCTCCCTGATTAGGTACATTAAAGCTATGATACACAAACATCACCTAGATGTATGGTGTATTGAAATCCTGGCGCGTCCAGTTCAACGCTAACGGTCCTACATACCTGTCCGACTGTGTTCACTTGGACACTCGCGTACACTTGCATACAGTTGCGTACAGTCGCGTACAGTTGTACACTAGTGTACAATGAACTGCTCGCGATAGTACTACGCTTAGTTCAATACGGAGTGTGAGAGACGACGAGGACTCCAGTGGAAGATAGGCATAAGATCTTATTGATATCATATCACTTGTGACGTTTTGAAACTGAAGGCGTGCTGTATTTGGTTTTGGTTAGTTTTGATATTATAGCAAAAATGAATGGCAACTTTTATTTATATAAACTAAAGCATATTCATTTTGCATTGGAGATATAATCACACCATGGGAAAAGGCAGAATAAATAATGGCATTTTTCGGTTAGCTCTGAATAAACTTGTGTAATACAAAGCTGTTATTAAACCCCACTGAGCTCTATTTGGTAACTGTCATACATTGACCAAAAAACCCGAATGACCGAAGACCGAGTGTTAAAAAAGTCAGATACCATCTCACCTCTCAGATAGATCAAGATAGTTTCTTCGATAAGACATCAAAACTGTCACAACTCATGCAGCTACAAGCGCTGTACTGCGCGCGCGCAGACCGGTCCACCGGTCGTACAGCGACTAGCAAAAACTATGCAAATACCGGCCCGACGTACTCGCGCATGTACAGTGACCAGCATGTGAGCAGCTTGTGACCACGCCTGTCCGCTTGTACCGTCGTGTAGCACTTAGTTATTCTGCCTACGACATGTGTACAAGTGCGTGACCCGTGCACTGAATGTTAATCAGTAGTTTCGGTTGAGAGTGGACACTATTTTTATCTGAATATAAATGTATTTTGGATCGTTTAGTTTATTAATGTCTTGATGGTAAAACGTGAAATTTTTTGTTGCTGGTATTTTTGGATTGGGTACTTTATAAAAATATACCTATATACATAGGTCAGTCCAAAATAGGAGCTGCGAAGTAAATCGTGTACATAATAAGTTTCGAATCGATTCTTGAATGCACTGTAGCGCGATTCTGTACAGTCGTTACTGTCGACATTTTGACATTTAGAGGCTACAAAATTGTACTGTGGTACTGCCGAATTATTTCCTACAACACCCGTCAGAGGCGCTGATCAGATTTTCATACACAATTTCTCGATGACAGATCGGTTGTCGCTAGCCGATAGTAAAAAAAAATATAGTGTCACTTAGGGGCATGAAAAATAGATGTTGGCCAATTCTCAAACCTACTCAATATGCTCACAAAATTTCATGATAATCGGTCAAGCCGTTTCGGAGGAGTACGCGTACGGTAACTAACATATTGTGACATGTAAATTTTATATATAAGACTAGCTTTTACCCGCGACTTCGTCCGCCACCTGAATTTCCCCATGGGAATGCGTCCTTTTCATGGGTAAAAAGTAGCCTGGAAATGGGTCGGAACAAATAGCAATAAACAATGAGTTTTATACAATTATTAGTGCGTATATTAGGAACAAAGCTAGACATGGTGGTTCACTGATTATGGTAGCTAACAGTATTAAATGTAAAGAACGTAGGGACATAGTTAATTTGTCAATAGAACGCACTGCTGAGGTTTCCTGTGTCGAGTTAGAGCGACACATAGTAGTTTGTATATATAGACCACCAAATAGTGAGTTTACTTTATTTGAGTCGATAATGGAGGACATATTAAAGCGTTTAAGTATAAGCAACAAGTATGTAGTAGTGTGTGGTGATTTTAATGTAAATTTACTTGAGCAATCTTCGACTAGTACGAGACTTAAGTCATTATTTAAATCATTTAATTTAGTTTTTTTATTTAATGAGCCTACTAGAATCACTGCACATTCTGCTACATGCTTGGACAATATATTCTGCAACTGCGAATGCTTAGGTAGGGAAATCTTAAGTGAATTAACATCGGACCATTGTGGACAGAAGGCTATATTTCCTGTTAGGGTAGATAATAGGTTAAAGAAAATTACTTGTAGGCCTATTACTAGGGATCGTTTAGTATTATTTAATAGTGAGATAGCTAGTGCTATGACGAAGTTAGACGACACCGAAGAACACCCGGATAACCTTTACACATCGTTATTCAACATTATTGAATCCAAGTTCAAAACTATCTTCAAAGAGAAAACCATACTAGATAACAATAGGAAACTCAAATTTTGCGATTGGGCGACAGCAGGTATTTATAAAAGTAGAGCTAGGTTGTATGAGCTTTATTCCATGAAACAGTTCAATTTTAATCCAAAATTTCTTGAATACGTTAGGAACTATTCAAAAATTTTTAAGAGAACTTGTGTTGCTGCTAAATCCTTACACTTAAGCAACAAAATTAAAAGCTCAGACAATACAATCAAAACCACATGGAATATCATTAACAACGAAACAGGTCGTGCTATCCAGCGCGAAAATAATTTTGAACTGAAAGTAAATGACACGATTATCACCAACAACTTAGAGGTTGCTCAGACGTTCAATACTTTCTTCGCTGATATTCCCACAGCTACAACTAGCTCCTTGAATTCCTGTCCTGCCAAGGCAGAATGTTTACTTCGAAATAGTGTAGAAGAGTGTGGTAGTGTTTTTTTCTTCAAACATATCAACTCTAATGATGTAGTTAAGGCTTTTAGGTCGCTCAACTCCAAAAAAACACCTGACCTCTGGGGCATCTCTGTTAAATTAGTAGAAAGTATCATCCTTGAAATAGCCTCCCATTTGGCTTTAATATTTAATAGGTGCGTAGATGCTGGTGTGTTTCCGGACTTAATGAAACACAGTAAAGTAGTACCACTCTTTAAGAAGGGATCTAAGAGTGAGCCCAGCAATTTCAGGCCCATTTCCATCTTGCCTGCGGTTAGCAAAATCTTCGAAAAGGTCATATTAGAGCAGCTCGAAAGTCACTTTAACTCGAATCAGCTATTTCATGGTAAACAGTATGGTTTCACAAAGGGTAGGTCAACGATCGATGCAGGTATTTCGCTCGTCAAGCATATCTATGATGCTTGGGAGACATCCCAGGACGCCATTGGGGTGTTCTGCGATCTCTCCAAAGCATTTGACTGTGTCCAACATAATACGCTCCTTAGGAAACTAAACCACTACGGAATTAGGGATACAGCGCTCGATTTACTTGCGTCATATTTGAGTAATAGGATTCAACGAGTAGATATCAATGGTGTAAGGTCTTCAGGTTCAGCTGTTTCTCTCGGCGTGCCTCAGGGTTCTATACTCGGTCCGTTTCTTTTTCTCGTATATATAAACGATCTCCCCTTTCAGGTGCAGGACTTATGTGATATTATATTATTTGCAGATGACACTTCACTCATTTTTAAAGTAGATCGTTCGAAGTCTTGTTTTATTGATATCAATAGTATTCTTGAACAGGTCCACAACTGGTTCACTTGTAATAATCTGTTATTAAATTCTAACAAAACTAAGTGCATTAGGTTCACTATGCCCAACGCGAGGAATTTAGGTACTAACATAGTCGTAAATGGGCAAACTATCGATTTGGTAGATTCGGCAACTTTTTTAGGTATCAGTCTGGATAGCAAGCTCCAATGGGGCACTCAAATAGCGCATCTCTCGGGGAGACTCAGCTCCGCCGCGTACGCAATCAGAAAAGTAAGACAGTTTGCTGGTGTGGATGCGGCAAGACTGGTTTACTTTAGTTATTTTCACAGCGTCATGTCTTACGGTATATTACTGTGGGGTAAGGCTGCTGATATAGATGTTATTTTTGTCCTTCAAAAAAGAGCTATCCGTGCAATTTATAGTTTAGGAGCGCGAGACTCCTTGAGAGAGCTTTTTGGGCAGATAGGGATACTGACGGTGTCATCACAGTATGTGCTTGCAAACTTGTTGTATATAAAACAAAATTTAGGGACTTTCGCAACAAATAGCGATAGACACAATTACAACACTAGAAACAGACACAAATTAGTAGGTCCCCATCATCGTTTACACAAGGTGCACAATTCGTTTGTAGGTCTCGGCATTCGTTTCTTCAACAAGCTTCCAAAGCACATCATGGATTTACCCCTGCCAAAATTCAAAGTTGCTGTTAAGGAACATCTCGTTAGGAAAGCTTATTACAGAATTGATGAGTATCTAAACGACAATAGCTCTTGGGATTAGTCGCTCGCTTGATTAGGATTCTTTGAAATTAGGGAACTTTGCTATAAATTGTATAAACTCAGTAGCAGTAGGTCTAAATATTGTAAAATATGGGCAATTAATGATGCAAATAGGTGATGTTACGTACAATTTGATGTTATTCATAAAACTGTCACTTTTTTCTTTTATATTGTTCACAACCAATGTGCTCACTTGCTGCCCATATTCTTATTATCACATGCTAGTAGGTGCTCCCAACATACGGTATGATCAGAGACTAATAAATAACCTAGCTATGTTCATTTAACTTAATTGACGTTTAGTCTATATCGCTGATTGTTGGCAGCTCCTCGCATGATCAATTATTGTATCAACCACATTGTAAAACTTTTTGGCGATTGAAAAGAGTGGCCGTGAGTTTCTCGCTAGCTCTTCTCATAAGGCTCTACCCCCTTTCCGAGCTAGTGGTAGATTCAGTAATTGTAACGACTATCATAAGTGTCAATATTTGACCTAAATGAATAAATGATTTGATTTTGATTTTGGTCATTTTCCTTCTTCCCCACTTTCTCGGGTATCAAAATATCTCCATACCAAATTTCATGGAAATTGGTTCAGTAGTTTAGGCGTGATTGAGTAACAGACAGACAGAGTTACTTTCGCATTTATAATATTAGTATGGATTTATAAAAGAACAATGCTTCGTTAATGACAATGTCGTGACTAGTGTTTATCACCTGTAGAAGTGTGGTTCTATGGGAGCATTGGTCACGCTGTCCACAACACTTTCCCTTCCCGTGACCAAACTCATTTGGGATTCATTTTGGTCATTTTTTGACCCCAGGCCCTTCGGTTGAGGTCAATAGCTCGACGGACACAATGAGAGGACACAAATATGTAACCTAATGATCGCTTTTGTTGTTATAAACATTCATATTGACCCGTTTACGGTATTTAAGAGAGTTATGTCATTATAACCCTTTTTCTGTAATATCTGAGATCAGAGTCACCTTCTTGTATCTATTGGCTAATTCAGTGTTCCGTCCTGCGACCGTTTTGTCCAAATTTTTTGTAAGGTGTCTTTTTTACTTTTAACCTTTTTTTTTACAAAATTAGATTTCATTTTATTAAATCCTTGATTATTTATGTCACTCAAATTATATTGTCAAGTATACCTACTACAAGTTTTCGTAAATATTATAATAATTTGACGAAACACTGAAGTAGCTTATTTATTGAGGTGTTGGTTATGTACTGACGGATTGAAGGTTTTGGGAATGTTTGTGACTATAATTGCTTGATACCAGCGTTTAGTCGTAGACTGATAGATTCTAACTAATCTAGTATTTGTAGACATCGTTATAGCTGCTTCAATTATTTGAACAACTGTGAATGATAATGAATTTCCTCACGAAAACATAAATAGTTTAGTTATCATGAAAGTTAACTAAATAAAGTAAGTAATTAGTTCAAACAAGACAGTTTATTTGTAACTTGTTCGTTATCATTGCAAACTTGTTACATTTGTTATCTAATGTTACCTAATTATGTGTTGTCATGTTTATGTTAAAGTAAATGATGTGAATAAAGAAAGTGTAGGTAAATGAAAACTCATGAAAATTTAGACATGTCAGACTTCTGCGTCAAGTTTCAAATGAATTTATTTTTATCAAGTCTCTTTATTCTTTGTGTATTGTAGCGTGAACTTAACTCTTATTTTAATGATATAACGTGTTGCTAGGCTATGATAAATTTACTTACAAGAGCCGAAAAATACCCAAAACACTTCACCCGACTCGAACATTGAACCTAGTGTTCGGTACCGCGATTCTCTACCATTATCGACTACGGTCAACCGGCAAGCTATCGAAAAAAAAAGTATGACAATCGGTTCAGCGCCACTAGCGGGCGTCGTAGAAACTATTTTGGCAATACATTTTAAATGTCAAACTCTCGATACTGGACAGTAACAACCGTAGATAATTGGGCTATGGTATCCGCGTACCTTACCGCTTTAATCGCAGCATTTTCCTAAACATATATGTAAGTTTAACGAGAGCTAGAAATGCCACCACACATATATTTATGCTCGTATTTCCCCTATGAATGCGGTGTGAATGTGTTCAATGTGTTCACAATAGAGTGGTTATCAGATCGAACCCCGCACCGAGGTAGGGACATAGCTCGCTCCACTGAGACATTGTTCCCGCTGTACAACACGCAATTAACATTGTTGGCTTGTTAAGAACGCTCTCTAATTAGTACTCCAGTACTACATTATGTAACTGAATAACTGTGATGTAATAGGGAATAACTGGCTTTGTAGTGCGGCGCCTTAGAATGCAGACGAAATTTCCGGGTAGGGCCGAAGAAATATTTGTGAATTAGTTCAGTTAAGACATTATCTAAATTATTTTAGTTAAGAAACTATCTGTGATTGTCCATAGACCGTATTGTCTCGTAAAGCGCGCAAAGACATTAATTAGTTCAGAGTTCAAAATTTTAATCGGTCTTATATTCCACTAATAGAAGGTACAAATATGAGAAAATAGAGTATATAAGTCTCATAAAGCTATCTAGATCGTTTTTATGGCATTTTTTTTAAAACCTAGGCCACATAATATGATGCAATATTTTTCAGTACAAGTAAATATTACTGTTTAAATATTTTGATAATTATTTTTGACAATAGTATACCTGTCATAATATTATAATGCGTACATGAGGAACACTTGTTACTTTTATAAGTTAATTAAACATTAGTATGTATTTTGTACTGATAGTGCTATTTATACAGAACTAACATTTATATGTCATCGTTTTGATAAGCAATTAGTTAAGTATTTGGTTAGGGATCATACAGAGACTTCTGGTTGCTCTTGTCTATTTATTAAGCATTTAGAGACGGAAGCTGCGTTTCACTCGAAGCCCAACTAACAAATATTAAAAATGCGAAAGTTTGGATGATTGGAAGGATGTTTGTTACTCAATTACGCCAAAACAATTGAACGGACTTTATTATAATTTGGTACAGATATTTCATAACCTAAATTACACGGACGAAATCGCAGGAAGAAGCATTAGGTACATGAAATTTTCTCTGATGTAATGTCAACTTTCTGACGATTTATCTATATTTAAAACATAATAATCCTGATTCAAGAGGCGCTGATAGACCAGTCTGTCAAAAACCTGTGAGGTAATCTACTTATAACTAGAGCCTATGCGTCTATGTTCTGTTCTAACCTAGATACTGGCTAATTATAATAATTGTGTAGTTATTGTAATTGTGCGTAAATTAACATACTAGTCGATAACGGTGCGTAAGGAGAGTAGGAATTACCTTCCATTAACGAGACTTTAATTAATACAAGCATGCTAATTAGTTGCTTATTGAAATTAGGTCTCCACGATACTATACGCTGAAGAGAAATACTAGGCTAACTACAAACTATTGCAAATAGTCTTGTTGTTCAAATACAGCAAGGAGGCAAATGGTTGCACATTCATATTATTATGTGTAGTGTTAATAAAATAAGTCTTACAAAAGGAACTTATTGCTGTTTTTGAAGTCAGTTAAAAAAACAAATACATTCCATTTATAAAACCATTTCATTGTTGACTTATTTTTTTATGACATGTTTAGTTTAACCAAGCAAAAACAATTAGTTATTTTTCCCATATAACGCCTCCAAGAGCCGTAATATTCGAAGTCTCGTTATATCTTCGTTATCGTTATGTCCTTTTAATATAAAAAACAAACAATAATCAAGTGGTCGAGTGAAGTCGGGGCTTTCAAGTAATCACTCACAATTAAACAGAGGAGTTAATTACACCGTGTGTCAGACTCACAGCGATCAGCGCTTAATGAGTAGCACTTAATTGTTGAGTGAGAGACTGAGTGCTACTCTGTTACAACTTGCTCTATGATTGTGTACACAGTAGCTTTGCACATTTTTATTTAATGCCTATTTGATGAGAACATAATTTGTTTGTACAAATTGAAAGTAAAATGTTAGTGCGCAAGTTTATCTTTATCACGTACTGTTTTATCAATGTGCAATAAAGTTTAAAATTTTTGAATTACTTTTTTTTTTTAA
This sequence comes from Anticarsia gemmatalis, assembly GCF_050436995.1. Taxonomy (NCBI): domain Eukaryota; kingdom Metazoa; phylum Arthropoda; class Insecta; order Lepidoptera; family Erebidae; genus Anticarsia; species Anticarsia gemmatalis. The sequence continues at coordinate 192,994 of NC_134761.1, forward strand.
ATTGTCAAAATCATATTAAGAAATATTATTTGCTTGCATACCATGAAAACGTGAGTGGTAATACACGTAATGCAAATGCAAAAAATAGTGTTTCCCTTACCTCGGCCATGAAGCTGTGTGGTATCTCATAGTCCCACTCGGTACAAGGCACGTCGACGCCGGACTGGCTGCAGTTGTCGCCCTGTGGCCTCCAGCACTGCTTCACCGGCTCCTCCCACTGCTGGGACTCGTTCAGCCACGCGTCCGCGCTGCTGTTCCCACCCGCGCATGATGAGACCTTACATCTGAAAGAATAACCCATACATAAACAACCACGTTTTGATTCGAGAAGCTCATGGCATAACAACAGCCGCGCGGATTGATCTCTGAGGTTAAGCCACGCTTGCCGAGTTTGTTCTGTGGATGGGTGACCATTTTATACATTTCGAGTTCCTTCGTGTTTCGGAAGGCTTGTTAAATTGTGGTTCTGGGCTGCCATTATATACATCGTATGATCATGACCAGTTGCGAGTACAACTGACCTTTATGAAGGACATTACCGTTATGATCTGTGCTACTTTTAAAAAAAATTGGTGTAATCGTTACATAGTATAAAGTAAAGTCGCTTTCCGCGTCTGTTCATATTATTATGTATGTTTGTATGTTTAGATCTTTAAAACTACACAGCGGATTTTGGTGCAGTTTTTTTATAGATAGAGTGTTTCATGAAAATATCGTAAAGGTTTTTTTGTAAAATAACTTTATCAACCGGGCGAAGCTGGGACGGGCCGCCAGTATATCGTAAGTAAATATAATAATCTAAGTTGATAATTACTAGACTGGCGTTGGATGAGCTTCCGGTTCGATTGCCGTGTCATAAAAGTGTTGTTCAGGCAAAAGATCTTTGCTACAATACTATTGCTATCTAGTTCTATCTAAAAGGGTTTTACATACATTCTGTAATACAAAGAGTAATAACAGAGTGTGTGTATGTTTTTTGTATACTTGTGCTACTTGATGCGATGTAGTCCGGAAACGACCGAGGTGTCGGCGAGGTGTCGGCGAGGTGGCGCGTCTCACTAATGTATTCACGCGACTGCGCTTGTGTGTAGCACTATTATATTTATGGTTGTTTTGTCCTTTAGTTAGTAGTTAATGGTTCAAAGGTTAAGTGTCGTTTAATTAAAGAGCTATTTTAATCGGTACATTGAACAATTATTGATTGACTATAATCATATAATCGAGTTAATAGTTATCTATTGATAAGAACTACTCAGATTTGCATGTACTACAGTTAAATCTCCTTTGAATGATTGCTTGTAATCATGTCACAATACATTGTAAGAGATAGTGTACATTATCTTATTGCAACATTTGAACACCTGTCCGAAATATATTTACTTAACATAAACAAATATTATATTATCTTATACAAACTATATTATCTTTGGACTCCTTGCAATCAGCGCGGCGTCGCCGGACCTAAATCGTTGTCTGTATGTTGTGGTAGGCAGTAACTACGGAACTGCGTTTACTACTTTTATACGATTCTTGCACGTTTAGTGGTTCTAAGGCTTCCTCCGTGGCGCAGTGGTGGTAAAAGTCGCCACGTCGCTACTATTGCGCCGGGAGGTCGTGAGTTCGATTCCCACGCGGAATTTTTATTTGTGTGATACACAAATAGTTGTTTCGGTTCTGGTTGTACTTTGTGTCCGTTGTTTGTATGTTTGTAAAAGTCCCCGCGACACAAGAACAATTCTTGGTGCAGGAGTTGTATTGATGAAAGAGAGAGTCAGATATACATACAATACCTAAGCAGAAATATTGAACAATAGTTTCAGACTTACGCGACCATTAGTCGATCGAAATTAATAAAGTATTGGTTTACTGATGTCATAAAACCAGTCGATTGACGGCTAAAATATAGCTAATCAGTTTAAGACCAAATAGCTATTCTATATCTATCTTATGAGTAAAGCTAAACACCTGATTGTTCTATTTATACGTGGTATGTGAGCAGTGACCTTAAGTGTCGTGTTCTATGTAGAGTAGGTACTGTACTGTACTGTGTACGAACTGATGGCTAAGTAGCGACGCTACTGCGCATGCGCGGGCGGAGGAACGGGAAGATAACTATTTGAACACCACTACCAAGTACCAATCTACATTATTACAATGACTACTTTCGTCATCTTAGGATTAGAACACAATGAGGAATTTGGTCCAAAACTTATTTACAAAAACGCTTTTATGGAGGTAATGACTCTAGAAGTGTTTTTAACTAAAGCACCTTTCATTTGAACTGTGTATTTGAATTTCCTGTTGTTTTTCTTATTAAGGAAATTTGTCCAACCTCATTCAGGAGGACGAAATTGCCTTGCAGAGAGCTTTTTTTGTTTAAAAGGCAAACGAAAAAGCGTGTACTCTGTGTAGTGTGAGAGTTATTCGGTGTGGTGGTAGATCTATGACAATAATTTGAGGATCGAGTCATAGGCAATACAAACTGTCATCTCTACTCTGTTTACAAAGGCCTTTGGCTGAAACTCTACAAAGATATCATTTTCTTTCTCAAATGGTCACTTAAATTATGTTAAATATGTATCTCAGTGTGCCTACAGCTTTTGATAGCAAAAATTGAATGAGTGCTTACTCTGACAGTTGAAGATTGTATGACTAATTGTGTAACCTCAAACTAATGACTTCAATGAACATCCTGGTCCACGCACGACCTATGACATACTCCTGCGTATTTTGGCAACAGGGGAATAGCTCACTTAATAAACCGGGAAGTAAAGCTATTCCTGGATGAATCAATTCGAGGATCGGTGACCGCATCGTAGGTTTTATGCTGAACTTATCCTTGCTACAAATTCCTGCCGAAAGGTCCTTTATTTGTTTACAAGGTATAAACGAAGAAGGTAGCTAATGAAAGAAAGTATGTAGCTATCGTGTAACCGTCAAAAATCAGCATTTTATTTGATGAGTAACGTTATTGTCAAATAAAGATTGCAGTGCAGTGATAATTATTTGTCAATTAAAGATTGCAGTGCTAAGCAGTTTACGAACATGTCTGCGTAACACGATATCATAGAACTAATTATTTCTACAGGTATACAATTAAATTTTGTATTCATACTTTCATACTGCTATTATAAATTCGAAAGTTTGCCTGTCTAGTACTGTTTGACGGCTGAACCGCTGAACCGATTTTGATGGAATTTGGCGTGGAAATGGCTTAAGATCAAATGTAGGCTTCCTAATCTTCCGACATTCAGGCGAACGTTTCACAGACACAGCTAGTTATGCATTGTATTAATGATAATCTAAGTATATTTTGGCCAAAGGCCTTATTAAACTATGTAGGCACCTGTATCCCACATCCTCGACAGCGAACACATAGTTGACATTGTACATGGAGTTGGTGGCGTAGACGAGCGCCAGCATGGCCACCGTCACCACCTGGTGGCGCCCGAACGCTCCCAGCTGACCCAGCACCTCGTCCAGGTGCACGCGCTTCGAGTCTGATGATACGTCCTCCATATTGGAGGCAGGCCAAGAGAATTTAGCTTATTAAAATTCCTTCTTTTGGTGAGACTCGAGGTTAAATCAGAAACTAGGAACTTATTTGATTATTCTGAATTTTTGGTAGTTTCTTCGTTCACTTTGTTTACACATAGTTTTGTCACATACAAATATACTAAGCTATAGTTACATTATTCTATTAAAAACTGTCCTCGTCATCACTCACAACTTAGTAAATACACAAAATCACAGATAACAATTCACTTTAGTAACTAAATGTAAATAAAACTGCAATAAAAATATGTAACAGCACGTTTGTTGCACACGATCGACACAGATATTTATAACTTAGAACATTTTAATAAAGGTTAATGTCATTCATATATTAATAGAAAACATAATTTATTTACTTTTATAGAATGTCACTGGTATGTAAATAATAGTAACGAGTAGTGTTTGTATGTATGTCTGTGCGTGCGCAGGTCGCGAGCGGGACGGCGCGGTGTCCGCGCGTGGAGTCGCCGCCGCAGTGCTCGGCTTATATACTCGTAGTAGCGCTCGTTCAATATTTACTGTAACACTGTAACGCAGGGCTCACGATGATAACTGACTGAAGGGAACTGGGCCAATGTTTTTTTCAGTTTACGTCAATTCGTGTTTGTTAATGCTTGTTAAATAAAAATGTAGAGACAAGTTTTCAGAAAGACAAAGGTGTTTATGACTGGAAAGATTCTTGATGAACATAATAATATACACCTTTGACAGATTTTTTTTGTGTAGTGAATATTACAGTTATGTAGTAACAATGGAACAAAATGGTCACTTGAACTCTGAAGGCATTCTTTGAAAATTTTCATTCATAAAAAAGACAAGTGTTAAAAAATCTATCAATCAGAACACACGCGTAACTAATCAATTGGAAAATACCAATGCTTTTTAAGTAGGTACATTAATTTTTTTGACATTCCTATTTTTTAATATTCGACTACATAACATGTGTAAAACAAGAAAACCTAGTAGTCATAGTTTAACGGTGAAGTAAGACATTGTGATGCAACCTTGCATACCTGAGAGTTCCTTAAAAATAGTTCTTGAAGGTATGCAGAGTCCCCAACCCGCACTTGGTCAGCGTGGTGGACTCAAGGCCTAACCCCTCCCTTATTACGGGAGGAGACTCTTACCCAACAGTTAGACTTTATTAGGTCTAATATTTTTTTTTGTTACTGATATTTCTATTTATTTGATGTATTAAATCGACATCTAATAGCACACTACACCGCATGTCTAGATATTTATCAGGTTGATGTCCAAGATATCCCCACATTCCCCACACAGTGATAAGCGACATCTATCGCCATTACCCGGGAGTTATGTGTGTGTTTTTTCTGTAATGGCCGGCAGCTCCTAACTGGGGGTGGGTAATGAGTGCCAGTCCGACGCAAGCCTTGTTAGAGTGACCATTGCGTCGGACATAGACGATGTATGGAACAATTATCATAAGTATCTGTTCTATTACTTTGTAGTTTGATAGGTTACCGGACAATCTATGGGCTAAATATAGGACGGTTGTACGCACACCTTCTTTAAAATGTTTAGCTATTTGTCATTGTTTTGTTTAAAGTGTTCTTAGATTCTCCACCACTATCGATAACTGGCTAGCTATCGAAAAATCTTGTATGAAAATCTGATGAGCGCCAGTAGCGGGCACCGTAGGAACAATTTTACAGAGCATTATAAATTGCCTGACTCTTGATTCTCGATAGTTTCGAGTGTAGAGTATCGTGCAACCGATTAGTAATTTAGTAATATTGGTTTGGCCAGTTTCAATTAAACTGACCGCCGTAGCCGTATATCGGCTAGGAGGACATTAATTAATTAAATATTGGTTTTCAGAACTTAAACTTTGAATTAAGGGAGTAATCTTTACCTGGGAATTGACGTGTTTAACAATATTTATCTTGAAGTTAGATAAGTTAAATTATTATTGCCTAACCTGAAAATTATACTTAGTATCGTGATCAGCAATGCAGTGCACTTAAGAGTAAACTAATGAACACCTATCATTAATAACTTTTACTGCAATAACTAAGCAAGTCTCATAATCTGGTAGTTAGATAGAAGTAAAGCCGCGAGTGTGTGTGTTATTATCCACATAACTGATGATTATCTCATTAATCATAAAAACATAAGTGCCACTGTCGGGAATGTGGTCTCAACACACTTGTAGTATAAGCAATGAGATAAACACTTGACTGCTAAGCTTCTATCTATTAATTATTCTAACTATCATGATGGCAAGAAAGAAGTAAATTAATATCTAAAATTAAAAAGACTTACGCGTTTTTTTTTTAATTTCATTTTGTACATCTATTCTTGATGTCCTCATCTAATAAAGTTATGTATTCATTATATTTTTCAAAACTCCGTTTCTTTATGGAAATACTCTTAATTACTGAAACAGTGTCGCCCTAATATGTTCTCAATTTCTGCTTAAAAAGTACAATATTAATAATTTACTATTTAAATAATATATTTAAATACTAAGTAGTACCTACTGACTTATACATTGACAGTGTTGAAAATGACACCTTGTAAATAAATAAACGAAGGAAAATAACTCATTATTTATGTATCGAACCTACGACCCATGAAGCAGCTCGGTGTGACAACATTTAACTATTACGCCACGGTATAGTATAAATAATAATTATGTCTCATTTAAAACGTTTAGTAATTATCTAATTAACGAAGGTATTGATGCAAATAAACCCACCTATATACATTATCTTAATGAAGCACTAGTTATAGATAGTGGTATATAACCGGTGTAGGACTGTGGGTAACCAGTCCGTTATCTGGCGGATAGCGAGCTGATGTGCGCTGTCAACTGGCTGACACCCTGGCGTGCTGTTGACATGTTGGCACATAATACAAATATTATGAAGATAATTGTATGTACACTTTAAATGTGTGTTGTTCTACTTGTTTATACAAAGGTACTGAAATGAAATAATGGCCAGTATTCGTTTATTCTACAACATTTTACAGTAGCGAGTTTCTCTACAATTTATTGTACTATCGAGTATATAGAGTTTGACATTTCAAATTTACTGTAAAAATACTTCCAACAGCGCCCGTTAGAAGCGCTGGTCAGATGTTCATACAAAATTTATCGATATTGATGATGAGATATGGTTGTCGAGAATGGTAGAAAATCGCTCTAAGCATCTTACAGAATAATGTGATTTAAATGATGTGGATTAACATGAAATTACGAGATTTCATGCTACACATTTTCACGAAGAAATGATAACTGTTATTTTCTAGATATATTCTAGAAAATAACAGTAAACGCAAATGTTTGTTACCATTTATAAGTCAGTAATATTTTAGTTCTATGTATCGATTCGAAACATGTGGCCAATTACCAAATTCCTTTACTAACAAGAAGTACCGAGTGCTTGCGTAAAAAATGCAATAAAAATATATTTAAACAGTGTTTGTTATTACATTTTACTTAATGCTGCGATCTGTCCATGCAGTGATAATGTGTCATCTTCCACCATCGTGTCGAATTTTATCAAATAAAAATAACGCTTACATATCACAATGTTAATAACAATTAAGTAACTTAATGATACTGCATAATCTAATTATTTGAGGAGATCTTAAACAGTTAGTAAAATGATATAAAGTATGATAAAGCATTAACTTTAGTTTCTGTATAGAGATACTGTTGGCGACGTGCGTGCGGAAATAATACGTTGTTAAACAGATTATAAAAGAGATGTTTTTACATATAAATAAAAGTCTTAATATCCTTGACGGCACTAAAGGCTTACTTGGCTGTATTTAGATATGCTGAGAAAATTAAAATCTAAATCCATAAAAGGCCAACTTTAACCCTAATTTTACATGCTAGACAGATAGCAAATAATAACGTGCGAAAAACATATTTTTTATCAAAAGTCTCGTATAATATATTGTTATTGTCTTTGACAAACTCTAGAGGCAGGAGAAGGAGAGAAAGGAGAATGTTTTTGATAGAGCATATAACTTTATTAGTCAATCTATCAATAAATACCGATTAAAATACTTTAAACAGATAAGTTAAACTCTAATCAGTGTTAATTAATCGTGGCTCATTGCAAGTAGTCACTGTAGTCAGTGGCAAGTAGCCAATGAATCAAGATACAAGCTTATAACCTCGCAATCTTCATGAACTGAGCACTGCGAGTGATGAATGATCACTATGAGTTAACAGGTTCCCGCGAGAGTTCTAATGCACGCACTGATTACACTACTCTGATTGATCCCCTTGCTGCTACTCCAGCCACAATTATATGTGTAATGTGATCGTTTTTGCTTAAAAGATAGATTCATTCCGGGAATTCTAGATCTCAGGATTGTTATTTGTACAGGAGGGCGAATAAAAATGTAATAAAAACGTGTTTATCCATGTAGATATTATTGTTTCTTTGCTCGCTTTATAAAGGTTCGTACCGTTGTGTTGGTCCTGTGGCTATTAGGTCTTTTTAACACGTAACCTGTTGGTGGTAGGTCCCCTCAAAAGCTTTCATCCTTCATGAGCTACTCTTCCCTGGTTACTGTCAATTTGAAGATTGAATCAATGCAATTCAATAAACTACTTTTGGCCACATTTGGAGTGAAAAAATTAATACAAAAAAGAGTTTCAATTACTCTCTTACTCGATACGCCGATTCTATCTTAAAGTTGAACATTATGTCGTACAGTATCAAATCATGTAAAACGCTGAATTTTCTTATTTTTCTCGAACAAATGTTGGTTATGTTCATTATCTTGAGCGCGTAAATAAACTGACAGTTGTAAGTGTATATTTGCGCGAGTGATTGCGCGTGCGCATGTCACTCACGCACCTCCAAGCCACGGGCTTCGTAGTATTGAACAATTAATATTTTGACTGTATACTTTAAAGGTAAATATAATATTATTGTTTAAAACGTTGAGTTATTTCCGATTTACAATAAATACTTATTAGGTACAAGTAAACCGGTTGCATGTCGTCTTTATCACTTTATCTAAAGCTAACGTCTTCTGTACAGGTTAAATACATACAGCCGTCACTTCTTATTTCTAGTCTATTTATAGGCGTCTTCTTATTTCTAATGCTTTCCTAGAGCCAGTTCTGTAAATGTAGTTCTTTACCTAAGAGTGAAGAGCGTTGGAGTTATCTGCAATGTTTGAATACAGGAAAAGAAAATATTATTTCTAGTAGAATTAGCACAGGTATTCAAAACGTTAAAACCGACTTCAAAATAAGGAAGAGGTTCCTTATTCGAAGCGCCATGTTTTCATTCAAAGAGAAAAGAAAATCGTAATTTGTTTTTAATTTTACTGTCAATAATCTTTTTTTTGTGGTGACATCTCTCATAGCAGGTTGGTGAATTGTAATGGTCGCTTGTTTGGAGAATGTGGCACTTCTCTGTGGAGTTTGGCAACCATTAGGGCAATCTGCACTTGGTTTATAGCTGCGCGGAACAACGATCTTGTACTCATGTAAAACCACTCAACAAAAAAAAATCAGTCAACTAATACCAAACTAAAATTAACCTCAATACTTCTAATTTGCTCTCCTTATTTAGTTAGCTAAAAGTTCCAGTATAGTAACATAAAAGAATTTTGTATTATCTTAACAATCCGCTACACAAGGAGGTTAGGTCACAGCCTCACCGCCTCACACGCAGAGCCAGGCGTGAGTCATGACACGGGGAGCCGCGACCTCCTGCGGCCTTGCCCTGCCCTCTGTCACACACACACACACACACAACACACACTGAACTTAGTTGTGTGTCGTTTGAGCTTTAAGTTGTAAACTAGTGTTCAGGTATACTTTGATAATGGTTTGATACCTGGAAGTAAGGTTTAAGTTATGACTACGTGACGTGTTTTCATGTGTTATGTTATTGTAAAAAATCTTTGTATGGGATAAAAAATATAGAATGTCGTCGTTTATTTTGGATGCTTAAATTCTGTGACAAAAATGATTGTGATATACAAGATACAAGAATTTTAACAATATTGCTATACACTTTTATTTTATTTTGAAACATCGCTACATAAAAGAACTGTATCCTCCAAACTAATATTTTTTTATTTTCTTCAACATAGAAGGCATAATACATACCTAGGTAAGTTAATGCTAATTTAATATTCAGTATCAAATCAATCGCGACCATTGTCTAAGCTTTTTTCTTCACACAAAAACTCAACCTTGATCCCAGTTTCCATGGACCAGTACCTACCAGTCATAACTGATTTGTACACTTCTCGAGAGTGACGTCACGCTTGTGCACCGTTCACGCTTGACCGTGGAACGCTCGGTCAATATTTGCGCAAGTCTCTGTGAACAGTTACCGGTATCTCAGAGATATTAGTTGTGGTTCATTTGTGCTAATTGTACTCGAAATTTATTTATTTACTTTGGTATTATTTTGACAGTATATAAGTGTTATTGTGCTACGTTAAAAGCAAGTCAAAAGTTATGTGTATAGTTTCTTAAATTATTATACAAGTTTTAAAGTCATGGTTCTCGTTTAAAGTTTAGTTTAAGTATGCGTTTCTTTTAGAACTGAGTCTCGCCATAACCAGTAGTCTAGTATGGCAAGATGTATATATGCGAATAAAGCAAAATAAGTCATCTTACATGGGAAAAGTCGTGACTTTATGCAAACAACTACACGTTGCTACATTATCCAAGTTTAAGGTTAAACATAATAACTAATATTTTATGATATCAGATTTTCCTTACAATGTTATCGTTTATACTTTTACAGTGTGAAGAAATATCTTTTTATTAATAATTTATAATCGATATTTTTACAGCAGCTATAACGCCTAGCTATAAAGTAATTATAAGTATAACCCGCTCGCTTCCCGTTCACACTAGGCAGTATTAGCCAGTTACAGTACAGGTAGGCAGAGGTGTGAGATCTCACAGGTGAGTGTGAAACGGACAACGTCGTAGAACAAACATATATCACACCTAGTGTTTGACACACCTGACGGAAGGTGGCTACTACTTATAATCGTTTGAAATTAAACTAGCGGTGTATATCGGCATCGCCCGAGTAAAAATGTTATTTTCGATAGTTTTCACAAAACCTTAACAAATTATAAAATTAAATCTTCCTCGGGAATTGCTCGATCTGCTAGCAAATTTGACTTCAAACTGAACAGAAAGACTTGACAAATACGCAGTGATACTGATGAATGACTACAAGGACTAGCCAGTTAAGGTGAGAGTAAATTTCTCAAAAATATAAGATTATCGCACAGTTCCTCTCACGACTCCGGTATTTATTGTTTCCATGACGTAAGATAATAAGATGACAGTTTGTGGCCATGTCAAGCACACCAAGGTAAACCTTAGTTATGCCTTAACACCCGTATACCACTAGATAATAGTCGCGATACACTAAAGTTACTTAAGTTGAACATTATAAAGTGTCGATAGGTAGGTATAATACGCGATATATGACACTTTTATAACAATGTGGTAAACCTCTGAGATCGTCACACTTACTATTGTTGTAGTGTTCAAAGCTGTTGTGAGTAATTGACGTGTGATGATACACCGTCGTTGCATTATGTCGATATTACCTACTGAAGCTTTTCATCTATTTATCTTACGATCGTTGGCCTAATTCTTCAGGTGAAATCTACTCTCTACTTTTATACTAATTTCCAGGGTCAATATTTCTTTACACTAGTATAGAAAAACCAATCAAAACATATGTGCCTAGTATGCGTATGTCATAACAAAGATTATTTTCCTCAAACTTGTTTTTTTTTGCAACATTTTCTCACTTTTCTCCCCTATAGAAGTCGGTATTTCTAATACACCGTTAACTAAAACTTGAAGCTCATCTACAGCTCAATTTAAAGTCAGGTATTGGTGTCACAATATGTCTGTAAGTCCGGTGCTTCGACGAGACGACGAGGTGACGGCTCTCTCGTGTCGATCATAAGTCGTAACCAGTCAACGTCACATTGTGCATCTCCTAGTTGCAAGTCATTGCTCAGAGTTAGGTGCCGGTCACAGTAGCAACACAAAAAAAAGTATACCTGTCAAAGAATTTAATATTTTTCGGATAAAAACTGTCAAAAAAAGTAATCTAGGAGTGCTTTGAGTTCTAGAACGAGTCTTAAATTTGTAGGTTAGGTAATATGTTGGCTAAGTGTTAAAGAAACGAAGACTTCGATACTAAGTATTAAACACTGCTTTTAAGCGAAATAGAAAAGAAAATCATAACAAGATTTGCATTTTAGACTGATCAGGCACGTACACGCAGGTTTTTTGATACGCGAATGAATCAAATTGAAGATAAACGTTTGATACACCAACGAATCAAACCTGAAGATATATTGTATATGTTACTGTAAAAGCCCGAACGGTGGTAAATCCTAAGATTTTCTGGTATAACCTAAGATTTACCAACTGGCAATGGTAAAAGTCCGAACAATTATTTTATTTCGAACTTTTACCTATATTCACTTGATGATATCGAGATGTCGCCGGAGACCCGCTTCGCGGGGCTCCTCCTTCTGGGTGGTTAAAAAAAAATAACCACGAAGGCTAAGGTGGGAGCTTCGCTTCGCTCGCTCCCACCTTAGCCTTCTAACCTAACCTACCCATGTCGCTATGCCCAAAACTCCTTCTTTATAACAATGTCACAGTATATAATTATACCGTGAAATAGTTATAAACATAGTTATGAAGGAGGATTTTTTATATATCGTAACATAGTTTTTAAACTCTGGCTTGTTCGGACTTTTACCATTGAGAGTTGGTAAATCTTAGGTTTTACCGGAAAATCTTAGGATTTACCACAGTTCGGGCTTTTACAGTAACATATATATCCCATAAGACGAAGACTACTATCTGTTATCACCATTGCCGCTAAATTCAGCCTGTTTTACTCATTCCGTGCACACAAGTATGATCTTGCCCTAACCTCAATCCACCGTTTGTGTCAAACTTTACATTTGATCCGGCCCGCAGTCACTAACTCATTATAAGTGACTTGCTTCAGACGGAATGTTCAATGCAAGCCCACTAAGTGTCACACTGAATCATCCCGGAGGGGAAACTTCTATTCTTTCACTTTAGAAAATATGCATTTTAAGAAAATGGCCGCCGTTTTACAGCTCAATATGATAAATGATCCTTTAAATTAAATTTTCAACTTGAGAACGTAGTTTTAAAGTTTCTAAGTTTTTTAATATCTATTAGAAACTTTCGAGATTCAATTTAAGCTTTTTCTTTTACAAAGTCCATTTTCACCGGGCTTGCGAGTCTCCTTGAATGTTCTAGATGCGCTATGGTCGTAATTAGTTAATATGTGCTAGTGGTGGTGTGTATGCAGGTAGGTATGTGTAATATGTAAAAAAAAAGGAAAAAAGTATGGATTGTTACAAATGGCGTACCTCAATATCTGCTAATACTTATGGAAAAGCGAGATAGATATCATAGCGTGATAAACCTAGATAAACATTATTAATGAAAAGCAATAAAATATATCTTTCAAGATATAATTATTTAGTCATTTAGTTAAGTGTAACTTTATGTAAATAGTGTACTTGGTATATCAATTACAGTACATAATTCACTTAGTACATAAACTTAACGAGTGGTTACATAGCCGTCGTAACGCGATACAAATGAAGATCAAACGCGACTATATCTCGGCTCAGTTCCTCGTAGCCGCGAGAAAGTGGCTGCTACATAAATCATCGTTTACGCGCCAACGTGAAACACTTGCCTGCCTACTACCTAGTACCTAGTACCTAGTGCCTAACACATAACTTGTATATTTACGAGTAATACTTATATCCTTAGATAACTGTACACTTTAGGATCACATAACACGCAACGTTTAAGGATGGAAGAAACATGGGAGTATGGAGTTTCTTTTCTGAAATGTAAGAAAATTGTGTATTGTTAACTTTAAATTGATAATGATTATTAAGAAATCTGGTAACTCGTCATCGTTGTGCATCGTCGGATGGTACAGAATTATGTTCAAGTCCAAACTTTAGAAATAACACATAAAGAACGCAAATTAATTAATTTACTTAAGTTACTGCAACTTTAACTGTAGATCAAAACCTAATGTCGAAACTCCATAGAAATGTTGGTTTGTCGATAAATCGTTATCGTTCTGTGCTAGCAGGATTTAGCAAAGTAGTATTATACCAACTTAATTTCAATTAGTGCGTAAGAATATATTTTCTCTAAACATAGGTTTATTTAAAGGTTTCTTTTGCTAGTTTTACACACATGTAATAGAATGCATATAGGTACCTTCATTTCTTGTACAACATTAGAAAACAAAAATGCAACGCTAAAGTTTTCAACTCACATTTGACAGTTTTCATATCACTGACAATTTCTAACACTCCACTAATAAATACTTAGGAAAGTTTTCTAAGAACTTTCGCGTTACCTTTGTGTAAGTAGTTTCTAAATGTTTCTAAAGCTATGTGTATGAGTTGAACGTTTATTTCATACATTTAACGCGTCGTCGTAAAGTTGAAGCTTTCGCGCGTTGGTTGCGCGTGCGCAGGGCTTGTGTTACCGCGATTAATGTGACATTCACTTGTATATGGTTTTATATCTTCTGTTAAATCTGTCAATGAAAATATCTATCAAATATTTACCTCTAGTTAAAGTGTCTCGCTGTTTCCCTCGCGTTTACATAGCTCGCTTTAAAGTTTAATATTTAACTTCAATGAAAATTCATTGAAGATTTTTAGAGAATTTTCTACATTTTACGTTCAGAAATTACGCTATTTTCACACATTATCAAGTTACAATAATTATTGTATAATATTAATGTGGCAATTTGTAAATTAAAAGAATTTGGATATACATATACCTACTACTGAACAACTATACAGTCACCGTGTGTGGCGCGTGGGATGATCAACATTTTAATTTATCACTAATTAATATGTTAATAGATCAACTACTCTACTGTTACCTACTTTGTCCACGATGAATTTGTATTAGATTAACACTTAAATAAAAAATAACATCCTAATTCAACTTTAGAGTTCACTGTCAAATTGTGTTTTGTTGAAAATACATAATTTGGAAAGAATTCCAGGAGCTATAACGCACAAATAGGGTAGAAATGTATAAAATATATATTTTATACATTTTATTTAATTTTATGTTCATGTCTATGTATCAGCTCAGTCGATACATAACTCGGTCGTAGGCCTACCGCTTAACATGGACGTTACACGCTCTCGTTCACGTTACATAACTAATTTATATAAAATACATCATTTTATTTTATATGTTTTTAATGAGTGTAATTCCCGGTAGTTAACCCACCGCAGGCAAGCAAAACAAGCCTCTAAAATACTACTTAAATCGACCATTTGTATCATTAATTGTCAAAAATTAATCCGTTTATCTATATACTTACAAATCGTGATTCGATACTAAATTTTATTATTATTATAAACGAAAACTGGTAGATTTAGTTAATAACTATTGAAACGTTACGTCAGTGAATGTTACAAGATATCGCGACTGGTTTTATTATGAAAAGATCGTAAAACAGAGATTAGGATCAAGTATTTAGTGTTGAATAGTGTCTGAATCAATAAAGACTTAAGTACAGGCTGACAGACGTCGCACACCTCGCACCGGTGACTCTTATAGAGCGTGTTTGTACGTCAGTTTATTACTTGTAAAGTAACACAGAAAATATTTTACAAAAGGGATGCCTTGAGGGATTGAAACACACTGGGATTATAGCACATTAATATGTAGTGATTATCTCATGGATTACGTGCCCTAATAGCACGTGACTTGATTTTATTAAATAAAAATTATATCAGTTATTTATTAAGACATGACTGACTGTCTGACTGCCTCCGTGGCGCAGTGGTTTAGGTCACCACGCCAACACCACTGCGTCGGGAGGTCGTGGGTTCGATTCCCACACGGAACAATTATTTGTGCGATCCACAAATAATTGTTTCGGGTCTGGTTGTGCTTTGTGTCCGTTGTTTGTATGTTTGTAAAAGTCCCCGCGACACAAGAGCAATTCTTAGTGCGGGAGTTGTCTTTTAAAAACAAAAAAAGAAAAAAACATATTCCTTCTCTAATGCACATAAACCACCACGACAACTATAACATCATAGAAGCTTTACTTTTTAAAGCTATACACCAAAAGATTTCCAATTTTGGATACAAAACATTAACATATAATATAAAAATATCACCAAACCAAAAATGACTATATTCTCCATGAAAGGCGTCAAACATAACCCAATAATAACATATTTACATACGACCATCAACATATTCCTCCCACACGCAACAGCTCGGTCTACCGGGCATGTAGTCTCCACTAGATGACGACTTGACGAGTCATTATAGTCAAGAGTACTTCCTCCGAGAGAGTACGAACACATCTCGCACTTGACAGGTGTATGGAGGTCGCCACTTCACCAGTTTGGCACACACTGCCTTTTGTGTGTCAACATTATTTTTTCTCGTTGTGCGTAGAAAAGAGGCTTTGAAAGACTACTTGCCAAACTGTCAAAAAAATCATATAGGTACTTTTAGACGTCAATAACTCAAATGAAAAACAATTATTTGGAAGCTCTCGGATTTCAATGTGGTTGTGGTTTTTTTAATAATTTCTGTGTTATTGGAAGGTTTCTACTTAAAGTCGACCTAAGAAAATTTAATTATATTTTTAGGTTATCCTAATTAGTACAAGAGACAATTATTTTAATAGGTTTATGTAGTAATTTTGTTTGTGTTTAAATTATAGTTTTGCATGAAATACAACCGTTATTATAGTAGTTGATTTAAATAAACCTGTTGTATTTCTACAGTTTAATTTTCATTATTGTTTCAGGTACTCATCTCCACAGTGCTGGCTCCCAAACTATTCGTAACCCGACTAAATCAAAACGTGACAGATCACTTCCTACGAGCGGGTCGCGAGTGTCGTCCTCAATTTAGCCGGTTTATTGATTATCACCTATTGTGTGAGTAACGGGTACTCGAGATCACTGTGTTAGGTCACTTGCTTCAAACACGGACAGGCAGATAGTTTATATGAAGGTTAGATAGAGAATTTAACACATTAATTGTGTTCATAGAATTCTATTTGAATTGGCAATCAATTTGTTTCTTATAATAAATGTATTCATTCAACTTAACCTTTAAATTAACTGTGGTATTTGTTTTGAGTTATCTGGGTTCGATTCTCAGATTCAGAAGTGCAACTTTGAGTAGTTTTTGGGTTCGATTCCCCGGTGAGGTAGGAAACTAAGTACGACTAAAAGTTTATTGGAAAGTTTTACTTAGAGGCTAGATATAAAGCAACTTTGTCCACATAGCTTTTCAAACGACGCCTCTCATAGAAACTCGAAGAATTTCCCTTTATTCTCAAAATTATAAAGCTGTCTAAACTTGACAAAGCTTCTGAGAGAGTTTGTATAAAAACTCGTATGAATACAGACATTAACGAGTGGATGTAAATTGTCGCGCACACAACACTCACTACCAACCTCTATACTATAGTACCACACCCGTATACAGTCACCAGAAAAAAACTATGACTACATCAGCTTTTCAAAATCGCTGTACGCTGTATGCATACCGGCTAGTGCAATTGAATGGACTTCACAAAGCTCAAATATTTTTGATGCTGACTGTACCGTCTCTGCTGTCTGTACTACGACGGCCAGTTTCACAACCTGCCTCTTCGTTCATCTCGGACACACGGCAATTTTATACGATGATACTACAAAACATATGGCCTAAATAACAATATCAACTTTATTTTAGTAGTGATAGAGTTTAGATTGCGTTGCTTATTTGATCAGTGCTTCTGCGATTGGGCATCGAAGTAAGAAATTTTAATGAGAGGAAATTAATTGATATTTTGACGGTAGTTAAAGCATTACGTTATCTGTCAAAACAGACTAATAAGGACTTTTTGTTCAGGGAACACGAATAGTTTGGTGAGTTCTTTACTAAACAAACAGTACTGCTGTCATAACAATACAATACCGTGCCAAAAAAGTGCCAACCAATAAATAAGAATACAATAAAAAGTGTACAAATCAAACAAAAAAACCGTGAAGTGAATAAGTGTTAGTGTTTAAACCTCAAATAGTTCTTAAAGTGTTGTTGTTGTGTGGCCAACAACAGTTGTTATGTGGCGTGTTGTTGGTTGTTGTGTGGTGTGATGAAACGCAGCAAGTCGTACACGTGGCTGTCGGGGCTGCTGCGGCCCAAGCCCGGCGAGAGGGACGCGCGGGAGGAGGGGGAGGACCACGAGGAGTGGGGCGCCCCGCCCTGGGTCCGAGCCGACGTCATGCATCATGAAAGGTAAGTTCCAAATCCATTTTCTTCAATTAGTGAAAATTTCAGGATATAAACACTAATTTCTGCGGCAGCAGTTTCCAAGTGACAGTATCAAAACTGCGTGTGCTACGGCATTTTATATTAGATTATTCTAATTGCCTTTTTAGCAAAAAAATATCCATGAACTAAGTTTCTAACTAAAGGTCACCTTAATTCAACCTTTTAAAACTTTATCTTTGAATAATGTCATAACATATTGAGTATTGCGAATAGCGTGCTTTTTGCCGTTTCTTTTCGCGAGCTGCTGCGGTTTCAAACCAATAATAGCTTAGTAACTTGTAAATTATGACTTCAAATAAGTAATGAAGACATCAAGAAATAATCTGTCAATTCAATCCTCATTATAATTCTTACTACTAACGTTGATCAAGTTGAATGCACTTCGAGAGCAAATAAAAGTGACTGAAGCAATAATATCTAGACCGGTTTGTATTGTACATAAACTACACAGTCTACAGTCTACATCACATACTCATCATGGTGTATTTGCATACGAACTCATTAAGAAATATTGTAGGCATAATATGTGCGAGCTAACTTGTGGCACTGACTTGTAGCACATTATTATTGAGCTGTTTTAATGTAAGGCTGTAATGAAACAACTATTGAGATATGCTGTTCTATATTTCATTAGAAGAAGTCTAAGGTTTGCTACACACATGATCGGTTCGGCAAAACCGAATGTGTGTTGATTTACCCGTTCGGCACAATCCGAACAAGTGAGTCGAGTCAGGTTTGTCGTTCAATAAATATTGCTGAACCGAACTTGGCAACCCGAATATGTATATACCACTTTTGGATAAGTTTCAGATAGCTTATCACGTGAAAATTGACCCTTTAAATAGTAACTTTTAAGTTTATTCGTTGAATAACTGACCGGGTGATTAAACTAAACCCATTACACCATAGACTACATTCCAAAAACAATTCCTTAAGCATCGCAGGGCGGTTGGTATTACTTAATAAGTTCAATCGGGAAATCTGACGCTTGATCAATCAATATTGATACTCAATGTATCAATACAAAGTTGAGCATCGAGCATTCGCGAAAACGTTACCATCGATTAAAGCTCTATTAAAATACACTTGAAACGCAAGAAGCACTCAGCTTTTTTAATTTCTTGTCTTACTATTCGTCAAAGGCCTTTAAAGCTAGCTTCAACAGGTAAACGTTCTTGTCATAGCGCGAGCATGTGGTACGAGTACGTCCGCTCGGTCCACTTCACATGTCCCGGCGACCGCGTCCCGCTGTGCTATGTGTTCCCCGTACCGAGAGTACCGAGAGTACTGCCGACACTGCCAGCACATAGTGTCGTACACGGACACGAGGAACTCGCACAAAAACTACACAGTTACATCTGTGCTTAGTGTTAGCAGCTACAACTTGTGCTGAACTTATGTGCCACCTTATATTGCATGGACATAGTGTTCTACAATGTATGGTGTTGATTAAGGAGTCCTTTATTAGTGATTGATTGTAGGTTTAAGAAACTCTTTAAAGGAAATAGGTACAGCTTTTTTGTTAGCCCTTTTGTGTCCCGTTGCTGAGCATCTGGGCCCTGGGCTCTTTCTTATTACCTTATATTTACTGATAATAGACATTACTATAACTTATCATTTCTTATGCGCTGGGTAGTACATCTACGTAGTCTATCAAAACTGGAATCATTTTTTTAGCATGACGTTACATGACATTACGATATACATGAAAAACAGTACTATTTGTGTTATTAAACGGGCGGGGATCTTTCATCTAAGTAGTATAGTTTCCAAAGAGGTAAAGACAAGAAGTTTGACAAAACCGCACCCCTCAGACCAGCGTCTAACAACCTTTACTCAGATACCTCACTAATGACCATCTCAAAAACGTTCCCAATATTGAAACTACTCGTAAATCTAGTTTCCAAATCAAATCCTAGAAATAGAGCAACTTAATGTATTTGTGTATATCTGTGTAGCGAGCTATATAAGGAGGCCGGTACAAACCGGTTGTGTTAGTTGTGTTATAGGCCCGCTCTTGTTGTTACCTATAGGCTAAACTGTATCGATTATGATTTATCTAATGCGTTTTTGTTAGAATATATTATGTAGATCTATTCCGTGGTAGTCATTATGAAATTTGTTTATGCAAATACTTATATATTTTTATAAATTTTCATAATGGGACGTAGTAAATATCATTTCCTGGACATTTCTGGGGCCACGGCTATGCTAAGTAGAATGACCAAAACAAAAAAGTTCGTAGTTTGACTTTTGCAGACTTATTATCGTAACTTTGTAAAAAGCTAATATTTCTTCATTCCGGGACCGTAAAGTAAAATTACTGGACTCGGACCTACACGCAAAATTCCGGGACAATCCCGAAAATTCCAGCCATCTGGCAACCCTACTTGGATCCGATTTTCAAGTCGGTTAAAGTGCGGACGGGCTGTTCCACATTTTAGTTAGAACAGTTACCCTGTACTTATTTGACGACAAGCTTCTATATGTATATCTTAAATTATAATCTCCTTAAAGCCTGTAACTTACACAAAAACGTTTTATACTACAGAATCACACGAATAGAAGCTGAGTTTATAATTTCATTCAGTAGCCAATTCATAAATACATTCCTAATCATGATGACTCGATAATTTATAATTTAATACAAGCCTAACAGCAATATCATTGCAATTAAATTGATATAATGAGGAGATGAAATGTGGTGATATTTAAGGAGGTATTTCCTTCAGTGCTGGTATCTTTTGAGTGAGATCACGTGAAAGTGTAGCCCAATCACCTGGGGCGCTGACAGCGGACGGTAGCGAGTTTCCTTCGCTAGATTTATAAGTCTAGTGGCCGATATCCCGGGCTTTCTTGTTGTTAGACATGAATTATTAATACATTATTATAATATTACTGAAGCTACCTCATTATCTACTTAGGTTAACCTGGGAATTTCTTATAAGACTGTGTGAAAATGTACAGGGAAATGCGACTGTTAATCGTTTCTAATACGATCGGTCTAAATACATGTTTAAATGCAAAATCAAATCGACGTCTCGATCGAAACTGATGTAAATCAACTAGGTAATTAGAATTCTGAGATCCTTAAATTCTAGTTATACATTATTATCTGAAAAATGTTAAAAAGGTAATGTAGAATGAAAAAAAACTGTGTTATTACAGCCCTACTTTATAACAAGCTTTATTTCGAGTACGAAACCAGATATTTTCAGGTAAACGGATAGAAATCAAAATAAAAGTCCTCAGACTTAACAAAATTATAACCTTACATTATTTCTAGTGAAAGCAAAACAATTCTTGTACTTATAAATCTTACTAGTAAAAACTGTAAAAAGTGAGTTTGTCACACACTTCCCGAGCCTTGTAAGGGTATCTAAGAGTTATGATACAATTTCCATGAAGACATACAATAGTTTCCTCGTTATCGGTGAGTTTTCCCGCATGTGTTACTGTGTGACATAACGCGGGGTCGTGAGAGTGCGGGCCCATTGTGTTTGAATGAACCCTGAGCTACCAGGGGATATACTGTCGTGATGTTTGTTGAAAGAATTGAGTTATTTATAGTAAAAGTGAGTTAACTTGATGGCTATAGTTAAAATTCTTGACTTTGAAAATCAAATTCAAATCAATTTATTTAGGTCAAATATTGACACCTATACTGAATCTACCACTAGCTTGGAAAGGGGCATTTTTAGCATCGACGATCGACGATTTAGTTGCTTTTCGGCAGACATCGCACACCCACACACTTGAAAACGGCGAACGCGACGATGTAGTCGCCATTCCAACATAGATATATTTTTGAGGACTTTACTAAACATAATATTATATTACGAAAACTTTTCCAAGCGTGCAAACTATGAACACAAAAGCCAGTTCGATATAATCATAAAATTTTGTGAAATACACTAATATTTGTTTCGAGTACGAATCCTCACGACCGCCGCGTGCAAAACTATTAACGTGCTGATCAAAAACCATTCCTTCACAGAATATAACAAATTTAATATGTTTTTCGAAAGCTGCAACTATTAAGTTAGAATGAAACTTGAAGCTCAACGACGGCTTGAAGGAAAGGTGTAGGGAGATAGTTTCCATTGACCTATCACGCGAGTGAACCGTCGTGCGATGAACAACTACTAACAAAGTACTGTGTATTTCATATTTTAAGTTAAAAAGTTATTATTATCGTGACAGTCTTAATAGATATTTGCTATGAGGTATATTTTTTTTTTGTCATTGTTTGTTTATAATCCAGTCTATGTTGAATTGTAACTAGGCTACTAAGGCATTGGTTCTTGATCCATTATTTCTCATTAAAGTGACTAATAATGTACCTTACTTGTGCTACATACAGCCTTTATCAGCCTTTTGTAAAATTAATATAGTATTTTTTTAAATTGTAAGCTATCATATGCCTCTACGTATATTTTACTAGCTTGCTAAAGTGAATTGAGCATGTTCTTATCTATACTAATATTATAAAGCTGAAGAGTTTGTTTGTTTGTTTGTTTGATTGTTTCTTTGTTTGTTTGAACGCGCTCATCTCAGGAACTACTGGTCCGATTTGAAAAATTATTTCAGTGTTAGATAGCCCATTTATCGAGGATGGCTATAGGCTATATATCATCACGCTAGGACCAATAGGAGCGGAGAAGCAACGAGAAATGTTACAAAAACGGGGATAATTATGACGCATTCTCTCTTATGTGACGCAAGCAAAGTTGCGCGGGTCAGCTAGTATTATATAAAGTGGAATGAAGCTTCTCAACTAGTTTAATATACAGTATTGATTGGCAGTGATACAACTGGTCTCAATAATATTATAATTAGTTTAATTAACTACACGCTGGCTCTGTTTTATTGTACAATTTACAACCACTGTATACGAGTACAACAGGTTTGGTACTTATATGAACTAATTCATCTACACACATTTCTCCGACTATAATAATATTTAAAGAAATAAATAAAACGTATTGCGAGATAAAAATACAGTCTACTTAAAGACCTTACCCATTTTTTTCAGTCGGTTAGATTACTAGTTAGGCACGTAATCTTCGATTAATATAAGATCCTTCTTGTCAAAGGAAATGCTCTAAAATCATTTCTATCAATGCGAACAGGCTCGAGGTTAGAAAGTAGTCTAAATTACATTTTAAAATGATCAATTCATATAAATCGACCGTGAAATTGTAACAATTTATCTGTTTTTGTAACTTACAATCTAAAAAGATTACTGAGAACTGAATTACACATTTAATTTCCTATCAAATTAACAACTAAGATGTTAGCGGTCAAGCCAGACAGACAGACAGAAAGACAGGCAGACAGACATAGAAGTTACGTTGCTTCATAGTAAATTTGCGCCATTCTTTATCGACGTCATACACATCATTATATTATTTTTGTTAATGTCACACATACCTCTTTGATTCCTAACTACGCAGGACTTGCAGAATAATATTAGTCTTATAACCTTAGAATGGTATACAAACCCACGTCCCACGGCGTTGCGAGTCGACCACGGTAATCATTGCGCCAAAACTATTAATCATTTGAATAGTCATTTATATACGGCGATCGTTGCCTCTGAATCTAGACAAATCAATGAATTAAAAAGATAGATTTTTAAATATTTTAATGTTTTAAATCTATTCAGATATCTGCTACATTTAGTGCGCGGAATGTTCAAAAGTTTTTTTTATCTACAAAAGAGCATAAAACTAAAATCCTTGAGTGTACAATCGATTAGAGTCGTTATATTTTTTCATTAAATCCTATCAGTGAGATATAATTTGCATAACATTTCATTAACTACGCTCACTATAAATAACTATTTTATTGTTTTTTTTTATTACAACAGCTATGTTGGGTGCTAGTTTCCTGTTTTCTAATCTAGATTAAAAAACCGCATCAATTTCGGTCGAGTCGTTTTTGATAATAAATGTTACATAACATTTATAAGGATGGCATTGATGTTTTATCGAGGATATTGAAGCGTTATTATCTAAATACATTCAAATAAAACACAGGTATAAAACAAAAAAACATTTTTTGACTATTCTACCGTAAATATTTACTACGATTGTGATGTTGATAAAGATGATATGTTTTCAATATTCAATCTTCAGTTAGGTTTAAACCATCTTCGAATCTTGAACTCATGTATTTTGATATGATATGAAATCTACAAAAACCATGTCCAAGATAATATCTAGAAGTTTTACAATACACCTGTCAGTATATCTCCTTAAAAATAAAAATAAACCTGCTACAACGTGCCGCTACAACAATGAGTATGTTTACATAATCCTCAGTTGGTGAGTGACGTCAGAGGTGAGTGTCCCTCTGTCAGCGCGCCTCATCATCAACACTGTATTGTGTGGAGACTGGAGGCTCGACCTCTGACCCTCACGTGATGACGGACTGATGAGTTTATTGCGAAGGATTACACGATTTGGGTTTTGATTGAACTTGTTGTAGTTCGTCTTAGTTTTTTAACGGTAAAAGTATCAAATCTTTTAGTTTGTGTGTAAAATTAAGTGGTGTATGTTGCAGAAGAAAATAAATTCATTATGTAGGTATTATTGATACTCTTACCATAAATTTAATATACCACTTGTAAGTAAAAAACATCGAACTGTAGATATACTCGTATTTGACAATTCTATTTTTCTGATTTAAAGAAAATATACGATTACTGATCGCAATGGATCCTATTATGTTAATGGGTATGTTGAGTAAGATTACTAGCTTATCACAATAACTATTTATTCCATGGAAATACTAAATGCCATTCGTATTTTGCAAAGATCGCGTAGTAAAAATAATTTGCACTCAATAATGTCTGTCAAAATCTTGAACAAATATTACATGTTTAAGCTACGACAATCTGGTTGTAATACTAGTAATCCGGCATCTCGTTTGACCACAACTTGGACATATTAATAGAGTATTTCTAAAGGAAGTGGCTACTGGCTACTGTGTAACATTTCATTCCGTACCTAATTATAAGTAGTTAGTATTGTTAGCTGCTAACTTTTGCAAATTTTGGTAGAGAAGGAGTAAGTAAAATATATGTACTGTAAAATTCGCAACTAAAAAGAGTTTTACTCGGACAAGCCATCATTCAACGCAAAAATCGATAGATCATATATTATAGTATGTTAGTGCCCCAGAGTTTGTTAACCGATATAAGGCAATAGACTCACATTTACTTAAACCTAACTTTCCTTCGTAAAACGTAGATGTATTTCATACACCCATGCTTACACCTTCGAAGTAAAACAGACATGTTGTTACGTATGCCTGTACAAAGCCCAAGACTGGTCTGCAAACTAAGCGTAAAGTTAATGAAGTCGTATGTCTGTGTGACACAGACGTCGCGTGACCGACTCCAGTGGGAAGGCGGCTGGAAACTGCGCTCTATACGAATGCGCCCGCGCCGCTGTCTGTCCCGTGCCATTACCGTAGTTCACTAAAACAAATAATCATTATTCTTTTTAAGACAGGTTTGAAAATTGGCCGGCCATGTTTTAATTGGCGACTGTGTTAAGATTAGAAATACTACAGGCCTTCTATACGGTATGACATTTTCTATGACACTGGTAATTTTGTTGTAACGTTCTTATGTGATAATCGTGTAAAGTAAAGACTTAAAGAGTTAAATTCAGGCCCTGTGAAATTATGGTGTTACATACCTACTTCATTGTTATATTCGTCTGTTACGTTACACAAAGTACATTAGCCCCGTCGATTTACTTTATAATACCCTTGAATTTCTTTGTAAAGCAGGTAGAGTGAGTATTTGGTATAATGTGTATGTACATTGCGCATGCGCATACGAACTGCGCCGCACTCGTCACTTACTTTACGACATGAGTCCCGTTGTTTCACAGTACCCTTGAATATGTAGTGCTTTGCCTCTAAAAACTGTAAAATATTAACATTTGTACAATTTGATGTATGTTTCCTTGCAAAACATATTTCAGATTTATCGTTAAACTAGCGAACCGCCCTGGCTTCGCCCGGATTACACTAGGTTTAACTTAAAAATTAAACTTATTCTAGAGCATACATACATACATACATTCATATCATCACGCTTTCTTCTCGTAAGGGTAGGCCGAGACGAAAATACGCCGCTTGGAACAATCCTTACCAGCTTCTCTTGCCTCTTCTGTTACACTAAAACTTTCCTCAAAGTTAGCTCTATCTATTGCTCCAAACCGTACAAAAATCGGTTAAGAAAATTTTGAGTATATCGCGAACAGACAGACAGTCACACTTTGTTTTCTAATATGAAGTGAGAGCTTTAAGCAATTCTTGAAGATTGTTGGTATGTTTCATGTTAGTTCTAGCTGACTTAACTGGGAGAAACTAAGCGCTGTTAACTAATGATTAACGGTGTAACTGAGTTATGTAGAGGAAATTATTGCTAAACGTAAAACAAGTAGTTACGCAGTGCGCTGTATGGGCTAGTCTACGTATTTATGATCTAACTCAAGCTAAGTCAATATACATAAACAATAGTTATTGTTTCCTGAACATATTTACTTAGAGTTATTTTAAAGTGGACTATTAAGTCTCTTTCGTTTTATCTGTAAATACTTGCCAAGGTAACATTTGAGTAGAACATAGGTATTGCTATTTTCCAACCTGTTTTTTTGTATTGTTAAAGTCATCACTTATATATATAACTTAAAACTTTTTAAAAGTGTATGAAAGAATCGAATTACTTTACAAAACAAGGTTGACCGGATCCTAAATCATTTGGCGATGAAAGGAGTGGCCGAAATCTTGTTAGCTCTTTTAAAAGACGACAACTTAATTTCTGAGCTAGTGGTAGATTCAGAAACTGTATAGTAACTTTTATCAGAAGAGTCAACATTTGACCTAAATAAAAAATGATTAGATTTTACAGATAATATTATTTAGTAAACATTTAAAGTTCTGAAACCGTCAGTAAATAAATCTATTCGGTCTACATTTCCTTAAACGTTAATACACTGAGCAACAACACTCATGTAACCGCATCGTGAAAGTGTTCATAACTAACATGTCTGGTGGTGAGACCACATAGACCACAGGCCGCAGAGACAACATACCACGATGTATGCGGTGTATGTGGTGTATGCAGGTTTACAGCTACGTGTGGTCGAGTACTGTGGTCTATGTGAGAGGTAACACTGACGGTGTGGGCTTGAGACACTTTCCTATGTTATAGAAGTTAGGAAGGAAATGTCGTGTTGTGTATAAGTCTGTATTTATAATTATAATATCTTAAGTTTTAGGTGAAGTATATTAAGGTTTAGGTGTTTATATGGCTGGTTCTAAATAGACGTAATGCCACATACAAGCATGATACTAATTTATGGTATTGAGGAGTTCGGTATAGTTCCGAAAATCTGGTTTCAATATTTCCGAAATGGGAATCGAACTCAGTGACTTACGATGAGCAATCAATAACAGTCAGCAAAATACACCTACTTATAAATATTAAACTATGAAGATGTACCATTCTAATATGGCTATAATTTCCGTATAAAAATCTCAGATCTATAATTCATTTCATGTTTTATCAACTATACATAAATTTGGTATTTGTAAACGCACTCATTATGTGTATAAAAGCGAGGTCAATAATATACTCGACTTATTTACTCTCCTCTATTTACATTGTTCAGTCAACATTCAATTTCTGTAATATTCACTTTGCGTAACCATTACCGAATACACATAATCATTTACCAATTTTAAAAACACATATTTATCGTAAAAAAATGGGTTTACACACATTATTATAACGATCTTCTGAAGACGCTGAACGATAGCGCTATTCTGAACAGTCGGTACTATCGAGTATCGAGAGTTCGTCATTTAAATTGTACTGCCAAAATAGTTTTTTACGGAGTCAGTATGCGACCACAGCGAGTGCAACCTGCGCCGAAACGTTAGGCATTTTAAGATAAAATGTATGCGATAAAAAGTATCCTAAAAGTTGCTCCACCACTTATTCCATGCATATACCAAATTTCAGTGCATTCTATCCGGTAGTTTTTACGTGATAGCGACACAATATACAGACGGAGGACAGACAGACAGACAGAAAAGAAAATTATAAATTGCAGATTCGGTATCAGTATCCGTTACTAAACATCCCCCATTGGTTTTTTTTTAAATATATTCAATGTACAGAATTGACCTCTCTACAGATTTATTATAAGTACATGCAACGCGAGAGTTTAAAAGTTATAAAAGTTATGAGTTTTTACGGAGCCCGGTAGAGGCGTCTAACAGATTTTCGTGTAAAATTTCTCGATAGCTAAGCCGGTTGTCAGTAGTCGATAGAAGTAGAGAATCAAGCTACGAAGCTCTTATTACGGTCTAATACATACTTATTTTACTTGACTACATCTGGACATACAAGCCCATTGATTTCGAATACTACTCACCTGTCCCCATTACAAGATATCTCGGATAAGATCAGTACACCATCGAGATAACATTCCCGTCAGACAGTCTCCCCACACATCACTGAACCTCTAACTGAAGTCTCAAATAACCCACAATCACATCAAATCTGTCAATCAATCAATCATAATCTTCCGCATTCCACTCTCTTAATTAGGGTTGTGAAAAACTGTATCGAATATGAATCGGAGTTTAAGACATTTGATAAATGAAAATCATGCGATTAGCCTTCAAAAACATTCTTTTCCTTTTTAGACACCTCCACTACACTAAGAATTGTTCTTGTGTCGCGGGGACTTTTAACAAACATACAAACAACGGACACAAATTACAACCAAGCCCTAAACAATTATTTATGATTCACACAAATAATTGTTCAATGTGGGAATCGAACCCACGACCTCCTGACACAACGGTAGCGGCGTGGCCTAACCTAAATCAATGCGACACGGAGTCAGAAAAAAAAAGAATTAGACTAAATTTGAACAAATGCGACAATAATTCAAAAGTCCCAGCACCGTGCGTTAAGTTTTGTGGATATAGAAGAGTAAACAAAGTTTTAAATTCAATTGGGTGTTTAAACGTATATTTTGAAATATCTAGACATTTTAGGAGACTAAGCCTTGCCTTTCGAGCAAATTCATAGATCTAGATCATAGAAAGAACATTCGTCATTATCACGTGTTGAGTATTGAGAACTGAAAAGTAAAGTCTTAATCAAAATCCGGAGTTATACTGATGCGCAACAAAGTTCCGTTACAACCCTACTCTAAACTTAATACAAATAAACCACACGTATATCCGTCTGTGCGTTTATTTCTCCGTAACTCATCGGCTGTCTGCCATGATATCCGTTGTTGCGGTGGAGTGTGAATTGATAAGTCACCGCAACGCGCTGATTGGTCGACGGCCGCGCCCATACAGATACACACTTGGAACTGCGCACACGCAACTTTATTGACAAGTTTTCAGATGTGTTGGTCAATAAATAAATAGTGATATAGCACATAAAGTGACTCGTCAATTGTATAGGGTCCTGCGGAATGTTATGTTATTTTTAGCGTAAAGCAATGAATCTCGTACGTTATTTTTTTAAAAGCTTGATGTATTTAGTAACTTTAAAAAAATATTAATTTTATTTCTTAAGATAAAATAATGTGTGTTATTGTAAAATATTGTAGCTTTTTTGTGTTACAATGTTAAAGTCTTTCAAAAGACAGATTTTATCTTGTTCTATCGAACTTGTATGTGACATATTTGCACCTAAGGCTCATTGAACCTAACCACTCTATATGTAGACGTAGAGGTAAATAGACAAGTTTATGAGTGAAACCTGCGCAAACTGTTACAAGCTTTACTGCACGTTATAACGCTTGTAAAATGTGCGCGCCTAATTATTTTGTACACAGTGTGAACATGTTTTAACATTGCCCTATAACTTTAATTATTATTTTCATGATACACAGCCCAATATCAATCAATCAAAATCAAAATCAAAATCAAATCATTTATTCATTTAGGTCAAGTGCTGACGCTTATGATAGTCAATGATACAGAGAGTGAATTTACCGCCAGTTCGGAAGGTAGGGCCAATGAGAAGAGCTGGCAAGAAACTCCTGGCCACTCTTTTTAATCGCCAAATGATTTTAACAATATTTATGCTGGTATAAAACATTGATGATGTAAGTAGCTGCTACCTACCAACACTACCGAACACACTTTGGTCATAACATAAATTAAATCAATATATTAAGGTGCTAATAAACAAGATATAAATAGTATTGGAAGCATGATGGGAGCATCTACCCACATAATAATATAAATGAAATCATAAGAGGCATTTCAAGAGCATACTGTGGTAAAGGAAGTACAGTTAGTGAAACGTAGTTGCTTAAAAAAAAAAAATTATGGCAGTCACCACACCCAGGACGACCAGTCACCCCAAGCAGCACCCGTTCACGAGTATGACGCGTGGACCAGCCATCACCCCCTTCGCACATATTAGAGGGAAGGGGGTGACCCGGCACACGACGCCGCCGCAAGCAATGACATTTTAGTGAGCATGACGAACCTTGGCATGGGAGCCCGCCATTTCAATGAAAAAAAAGAAAAATGAATACCACTGAGACTCGTGCAATACCTCTCTGTTACAGAGTTGAAATGACTGATTAATGTTTATACAATGCAAAGATGTTTATATAAATATATAGATATTTAATCTCGATTTCTGTAGAACGCGTAACTAACTAATCCCATGTTTTCTTATCCATTAAGTAATCGTCAACCTTATAATAACCCCTTTTAATAAGATGATCTTTAACAACTACTTTGAATTTTTGTTGGGGAAGATCCATAACACTGCTAGGGAGTTTGTTATACAACCGAACACCAAGACCTGCAAATGAGTTGTGTACTTTTTGCAATCTATTGCAGGGACCTACTAATTTGTGCTTATTTCTGGTATTAATGTTATGAATGTCACTATTCTTAGCAAACGAATTTATGTTTTGTTTGATGAACATCAAATTCGCAAAAATATACTGTGATGCCACCGTCAGTATGCCTATTTTCCCAAATATATCCCGCAGAGAGTCCCGCGCTCCTAAGCCGTAAATAGCGCGAATTGCTCTTTTTTGAATTACGAAAATTGTGTCTATATCAGCAGCTCTGCCCCAAAGTAGAATACCGTAGGACAAAACGCTGTGAAAATAACCAAAGTAAACCAGTCTTGCCGCATCTACACCAGCAAACTGTCTTACTTTTCTTATCGCATAGGCTGCGGAGCTGAGCCTGCCCGCGAGCTTTGTTATTTGGGTGCCCCATTGAAGCTTATTATCTAAATCTATACCTAGGAAGGTTGCGGAATTGACCATTTCTAATACCTCACCATTTAGAACTACGTTCGTACCTAGATTCCTAGCGTTGGGCATGGTAAATCTAATGCATTTGGTTTTCCTTGAATTTAACAACAAATTGTTGGCTGTAAACCTGAAGCTAGAACCTGTGTAAGAGCACCATTTACATCGTCAAAATCAGTTTTCTTACGATCTACTTTAAATATAAGCGTATTTTTTATTTATAATACAGAGGTAAGATTTTTGACTTTCTCTACAAAAATATATTCTGAATTGCTATCTATGTATCCGGCCGATTTCGGCCATGGCGACCACTTCGACTCCTCATCAGATTGGCACTGATTCGCACAGAGATAACTTTTTAAAGTACCTATACAACACAATACCTAAAGAAGCTATCACAAAAACAATCCCTGTAAGTGTGAATATTTCCAGTTGAAAATGATAGCAACTTCAATTTTTTAAACATCTCCTGAACCAGATTCTTTAAATGCGAGTTAATTTCTCCTCGTGACCAGTTCATCTCAGTCGATGATGTTTAAACACCCATACATAACATCTCAAGTGCTCACCCCCTCTCTCTCTTGCTCTCGCCGTCACACCGCCGTACAATTTTAAATAACCCATAAAGCTTTCCCGCCGAACTCCCGTAAACCACCATAAGTGGCAGTTTCCATACGCCCCATAAAAATGCAGTTAACTTACTTACTACTACCAACACTCCACACTAAAATCACCCTTATATCAAGAGTAATATGGTATATTTTTGTGTGTGTTGTGTGTTAAAAAATGTCCATAAGAAGGTATTATTCATATAAATGTGTTTGGACAGTTTTATTGTGTAATATAGTCGGATGTTACGCGAGTTATGTCGACTCACAAGGGTTGTGAGTCTGCCGCCGTGATTTACTCGCTTTAAGTAAGATATACACACGAGAGTATGAAAGAAAATAGTGCGTAGACGTCGCAGAAGATCCTACTGTGAGTAGAATTAGCTAATTAAGTATTTTATACTCTTGCGACTACTAGTACACTATTCTGAAGAAGCATTTCAGTTCAATTTTGTTTGTAGAGCGTCTAATCAGCGCAGTACCGTTTCAAAAGAAGGAAATAGAAACCTTTTTTTGAAATAAAATTGGCTAATGTTTGGTCTTGGGTAAAAACAAGTTCATTATTCATTCAGAATTTTGTTTGTTTAATCAAATGTTTGTTATGTTTTGGAAAGAGTTCTAGCGGACTACGCCAAGGGTACTGATTAGTTCTTACTTACAAAAACAATGTCAAATGTTATCGATAATAGATATTAAATCTGTGCCCCGCACAGACTAGTCAGCATGAGTCGGTGTATGGCATCGTGCACTAAATTATATACGCGACGTTCACGTACCTGCAGCACTTCATCACACACGCTGTGAGCTACAGCTTGCCTGAATTATTGCCATTATTATTTAAAAGAATGCACGGTTAAAATGACTATATCATTATGCTATTTATTTATTGTCTTCCCTATTCTCTATTATACGTATAAAATGACACGAATGAACGAAGCTTCTTACAACCGTTTTGAATTAAACTTAGCTATGTGTTAATGTCATGTTTTACGAATAATAACTTGTTGCTAACAGAGTAATAAACTAAGACAATGCCTTACTTTAATAGTTTACCTTCCCTTATCTTAAGAAGGCACATTCTTACTTGCAGAAATAGAATTAAAACGCCTTTCGCAATGGCAATAGCAAACAGGTAAATCACACGCAGTCACTTAACGAAATTCAGTACATTGATCATTAAACCATTTATTGAACAGCAATCCCTCTCCACTCCCTCCCATCGGTCGCGGCTGCGATACGACGGGTGATAGTGTCGGGCGCTGTCGGCCAGGTGTCCGGCGCCGGGCTGTCCGATAGAGGCTGCTTTATGAACAGATAGCGATGAATTAACGCCGCTAATAGCCTGAATACTAATTGTACATCCTTTTTGCTTATATTTTCAGATTGCGTGATACATAAAGCTGTTTTGGTTTTTGTTTATTAGCTAACAATTTATTATTGTTATTTTTAGCGTATCTCTTGTCGCTCTTTGTTCGCCTTAGTAATATAACGAAGTAGTTTTAAATAGTTATTTTTACATGTAAGAAATTCTTAGTAGAATGCTTTGGAACTGCTCCCAGTAACCGCTAATAAGCACTAATAAACTGTCTTGTTTAGAGATAAACTTCTACTTTTTAAAACTTTTGACACGTCATGTAATATATGACCAAGTAAAAAAGGATAATACTTATAAAGCACTAGAGTCTACTTTGGAAAGATTCTTCGGATAAAAACATAGGTAATTATTCCATGTAATAATCCAGGTTGTATGTGCGCTCAATATCGTCAAAATCCATTCAAATTTTAACAGCCTAGCCAAAAGAAAAGACCGACCATTGGCATAAAAGTGTTACATTACAAAATCAATAAGTCTTTGTAAAATAATGATTCGTATATTGAATGCGGTCGAGGCAAGTGTTATAGGCTTGGTTCAAATGTGAGAATACCGTCATAACCGCAGTTCATTACGTGACTGTGGTGTGAGAGATGACACCCTGTAGACGTGGTTAAACACTTTGTAGCTAGGTACTGTTGAGAGCAAAAAAATATATACTTAAACTTGCATAGACTGTCATCTTAAGATTTTTAATTAATGGATATAAAATTCTATTTACGGCCGTTTTAAATGACCTACCTGTCTACTATTTACTTAAAACACGCATTGTCTAACATTTAATTGCTACAAAAACGTTTGTTTTTTTATTATTATGAGTTATGAATGCTTGCAACCTTATTTAAGTGATTGTACCTTGCAGATACACACGTATCCTTGCATACACTTGTGACTTTAGCACATATAGGTATATTTAACTACGTGATTTAAATTATAGAAAAATATTAACATCATTTAAATAAGTCCACTGACTTTTTCACGGCTTGTAAGAAGTCCGTTATTTTCCACGTTGTAAGTTCATTTCACCGATGAAAAACTAACAACGAAACATATTATATTCGCATTCATAACACCATAACTTTTACTACAGATATTTATAGTCAATATTTTAGTTGGAATTGACTATGATTTATGTACTTCTATATCAAAACGGAGTGGTTGTGTAAGTTAGCAATAGTCCAGTAAATAATATATCTGGCAGTACAGTCTAGTGTTGCTATGAACACTAGATGCACTCAGATTAAACGTATAATTGGTGTCAGTCCTGAGCGCGATAGTTAAGGCTGGCCGCAGTGTTGCGTCAGACTGTGCGATTAGTGGCCAGTGGGCACGCGACGCGACTGAACAGTCGTGCGACACTGATCGAGAGGCTCGCCGGGACTTGGGAATTTGTTGCAAATTGGATATATGAGTGATGATATATTATTCGCATTAGATTTTAAAGGCAACTAGAGCTAACTCTAGAAATTATTTCTGTCTCGAAGATTGGCATGCATGGAATACAAAGTGATTACATACAATACATACTGTTTCGATTGGTATTCGTTCTTACGTTCTTAGTAATGTACAAAGTCCTAAAAGCATAAGCTTTCGTGCAAAGAAATATTTTGTGGAAATGTTCTTCATAATGTAGTTCATAATGTTCCAGACATAAAATCACGCCTTCTTCCCATACGTGTGGACAGAGAACAGAGAACGATACTTGGTACGATTTTGATTTATTCATATCCATACATTATGTTAATGTTACATTATAAATGTATTTCATCATAAGTTTGTGAAAGAAGAAGATAGAATCTAGGTAATTATCTTATTTGGTTCTTAAGAGATACGCGAATACAATATTTCACAAGTATACGCTATGGAAGAACCAAGACTTACGATATTTCAAAAATCAGTTACAAATAGAATGAAATGTTTACGTTAATTGTGCCTGGACGAGGCTGTTGTAGAGGATTAATATGAAAGACAAACGGAATAATAAAAGATAATAGTGATTGTGATCGTTGGCGAGTCCATTCCCAACATGCGGCTCTGTTGATGCGAGCGCCGCCGAGGAGTACCGCTAGTGCGACCATGTTGCACAGTGATAGTGAGACTGAGTATATTTTTGGTTGCTCCTTTTCTTTCCTTCTTCTAATTTTTTAAACACTTACTTCATTTAATCTCTGCATCACCCCAAGGTAGACGGGCAGAGAATCCCCCTGGCATTAAGTCCCCATTTATACATGTTTGCATAAAAAGTTTAAAATAAATACTGTTGGAGGCTATAGGAGACACTATACATTACCTGGTGGGATTTTGTAAAAATTCTAGACAAAAATCAATTATGAACACATCGGACGAAAATAATACGAATCTAGATACCTACCAACATTAATATTTTTGTTAGCTTAATATTTCTACTTAGAAGAGGAAAGCGCTTTGGCAGAAATAATAATCCTATTTTCATGACACAAGATGACTGGAAGTTTTGCCAAATCATAAACTACTTTCATTAGAGTTTATGATTTTTTACGGTCATTTTTCCTACGCAACAATTTGGTACACCACACTGGCACTTTATGTTAGGAAATATCCCGAATTAAGTCTAACTCTTTAAGAGTTTTAGAGGTACTTTACATAAGGCCCGGGCCTGGGCCGGAGGGGCCCGTCACCGGAGGACGGAGCAGAGGCAAATGCACCAGATTTATACCCTCGCGATAAGTACCTCGTAAAAATATATATCACTCTTCTAAGACGACGACGTGGGTTTATGAGAACGATTTGATAAGATATCGTAGGAAAAAGCTGTAAGAATTTTTGAGTAAGTCAATCGTTGCGAATAGGAAATAAATTGGCTCATTTAGTTTGAGATTGTCAAATGTAGCAACTGCAGTTTACTGCAGCCATGTCAATTTAGGCGGTAGTCACACTATTGTTTATTGTTAATTTCATAAATATAATGTCTGCTATAATTTTCATTTCATTTATTCTTACTTTAGTCTTATTTACTTACCTTCTTACATGCTATAGAGAGATGATCAATTTGACTCTCTACATAGCTATAGTCATCAAAATATAAATGATTCTATAATAATACCATTTAATTATGATATTGTTTTTGTGTTGTAATCAAATAAAACCAGTAGGTATTAATCAAGCTCTAAGTGTCAAGACTCTACATGAGTCATCTTCAGTATATCTGCCTGCCCCGCGGCGCTGCCCGCCCAAACCATGTCATGAAGATAGGGCGGATACCACGCAGATATATCACTTTACTATTATACTCTATCTTATACTTATATGTATTAGCATCTTATTTGATGATAGATCTTTAAATAAGATGCTAATATTGGAATGCAAAATTAGAGTTCACTAAGAATTCTTATATCGTTTAAGATTAAATATTGAAAAATGGACCAAATCTTGAGAAAGGACTGAATGCTTGAATGCTGCGTGCCGAAAGCTGCAGGATTATGATAGTTTCTTAGAATACTAATTTATTAGGCTTTCATAGCGTCAGGCTACATTCAATAAAAGGTTATATTATATTAAAAGTAAGTTAACACTACACAGTATTAGATTTATCGCAAATCAAAATATCTCAAAGTATTTAGACCGATATTAAATGCTTTCGCAGCTTCAGCTTGCAACGAAATCCAACTTATTCGAGTCTTTAAATCCCTATATAAGTTTAAAAAGTGTCAAATCTTTTTAAAATCCCGCTGAGTCAGCGCTCCGAGCGCCCCCTGGTGAGGGGTTGATAAACGACGTCACTACTCAGCCAGGATTACCGCGCCACGCCGCTAGGGGGCGCTCTGTTACACACACACACACACACGCATAGCGCTGGACTCTCACTTGACTGCGAAAAGGCAATACTAGGGTTGGGAAAAAACGTTTTGAGGGATCTTAAAGGCATTTTGCGTCCATATTTTTTTGGTTTTCATATGCATGGAAAATGAAACGGC
Organism: Anticarsia gemmatalis; assembly: GCF_050436995.1. NCBI lineage: Eukaryota > Metazoa > Arthropoda > Insecta > Lepidoptera > Erebidae > Anticarsia > Anticarsia gemmatalis. The sequence goes on from NC_134761.1 coordinate 230,214, forward strand.
TTCCTAGAGTGAGATATAAATTGTTTTTTTTTTTGGTTAAGTTGCGTTTTGTATTTTGTAAATTGGAATAAAAACTTAAAAGTCGCCTAAAAATAAGTAACTGTTAAACTTGTATATCTCATCTAATAGAAATACTTTTAACTAAAATCGTTATTAGTATACATTTATTGTCCTAACTTCAGAAATAGGCCATCTACAAAAAGGGATGCACTCAATGTGTGGCACTTAACCGTGACTTGACATCCCTGAGGGGTGCCAGTTTAAGGGTCGGTGTTTACGGGAGGTTTTTATTGGCTCGCTAGCGGTTACTTCACCACAGTTTAACTTAATGCTAGGGGAAGCTTTCAGAGATCTGTTAATAGCCACCATTCAAGGAAATTCACTCGTAAATATGCTTGCCGTCTGCTGCTAATAGAAAAGGTTTGATTCCCGTTCACGTCCTAGTTTATAAGTGCCAAAGTTTGTTGATTTAATGTTAGTTTGTTATGTATGGTATGCGTGTCCGTTAAATTAAATCATCCAATTCGTATGATAATTTAATTAGAAGTATCCATTTTCGAGATAATTAAATATGTTAATTCATATTAATTTGACTTTATCTCGAACACTAATGGTAATTAGTAATAAATATAAGAGGTTACACTAGACAAGATATCGTCACAGTATGGAAATAAACTCAAGGTCGTGTGATACGCAACGTTTCGCGATAACATTCTCCCTACGTCACGAGGTGACGTCAACGCCGCGTGTACCAACCAACGGAGTATTTGGCCGCTTTTAGTACCGACTCCGTGGCGCAACGGTAGCGCGTCTGACTCCAGATCAGAAGGTTGCGTGTTCAAATCACGTCGGGGTCATCACAGTACCATTTACAAGTATCTTTTTGTGATTTTTTTTTGGTATAATTTAAAGTTTTAAAACAAACCATGTCATTTATCTATATTATGTTAAAAAATAAATGCCACTTTTCGTTGTAATTTTATAACTTAAGTTTGCATATAATCGGCTCTTCATTTATCACATTTTTTGTAAGAAATTAATTTAACAATGTCGGAGCATTGTGTAAATAGGGTTGTTGCGGTCAAATTGAAACTATTTTCAGTGTTAGCAGTAAAAGCATGTTGTATGGAATGTGTCTTCTAAAAAAATTAAAGACGTAAACAAGCTGAGTGATCTTAATGGCGATTGTATTATTTAATGACAATAGCCCAAAATCATTGCAAGAATCGGCAATCTAATCTATTAACTAAACCTGTTTAGTAACAATTTGTCACAACACTCACAACCGGATTTCTGTGCATGCGGTGTTAACCTGTAAGCAATTGATACACTTGTATGTTCTTAGCGAAATTATAAAATGCTAATGTCATGTGTAAGCAATTGTATTAATCACTGTCTCCGTGCCGCAGTGGTTTAGGTCGCCACTACCACTACCATTGCGTCGGGAGGTCGTCAGTTCGATTCCCACACGGCACAATAAAATTATTTGTGCGATCCACAAATAATTTTATTGGGTCTGTGTATACGTTTGTATCTTTTTAATAGTCTCCGCGACACAAGAGCAATTCTTAGTGCGAGAGTCGTCTTTTATAACAAAGAAAAATTGTTGGTTGACCAAAATAGGAATAAAAATGCATAAAAAATGATTTAGCAATCTACCACAATCACAATATAAAGTAGTAATGTTAGTGTACAATGAGCTCAGTGAGCGCAGTGGGCAGGTGACCACGCTGGCGTTGGTCGATGGTTCCCACGGACCACCGGCTGACGGCGCTGCCTCATTTCACGCTCACTGGACCCGACACCACCGACACTGCTCCACACCAAGTACATTTACACGCAATCTCCACGATTACTAGTCATAAAGTCAAACAAATATAAATGATATTTGGTAATAACTTTTGTATTTCTTTCTCTTGTGTCGCGGGGACTTTTACAAACATACAAACAACGGAAGTAAAGCACAACCAGAACAACGACAGAAACAATTATTTGTGGATCAACGGTAAAATGATTTAGGATTTTTTTTCATTTGTAATTTCCTTGAATCCTACTGAACAAAAAGGCTTATCCCATGTATTAGGCACCTAATTTTAATTGATAATAAGTATTTCGTTTTTTTTAATTACTTACTTTAACAGTCACAGATTGTAAAACAGTCGCTCCTCAATTTTAATTTTAATTTAATTATTAATAAGTGTTTATTTTTAAGAATTAGTACATAGTATAGTAAATTAGTGATACCAGATGTGGTGTACAAAGTTTTAGCTGCGAATAATAACTGTAACCGGCAAACGGAGAATATTCAAGTCGAGTGTGAAGTGACAACGAAGTTCAACGAACTAAATTCAAACAGCTGATCACCAAGCTCAAGGGAGTATCGTTCCTTTTTGTATTTTTCTCTTATAAGATTAACAATAATATACTGCTTGATATCAAAATACGTCTTATATTAACAGCATACGTCTGATTAAAACTGTACATTGACATATTGACAACAAGTGTTACAATTATTTTCCAATTGATAGTCTGCTTTCGAATTCTATTTGAAGGAAAATAACATACTGATTAGGTTAGGCAGTAATTAGGTGATTTAGCTTATTAATTACCCTATAGCTAGATAATTGTCTCTCTGATAGGTACCTGTCAATCTACCCACTATACAAAAAAAATACTCCAATTTTAATATTCTGCACTTTTGAAATTTTATATCAGTAACTTAGTCCTCTTATCTCACCTAATTGTAAATAGATAACTTACATTACTAGTATTTAGCTTCTTTTCCCCTCTTTTAATACTAGTATCAAATTCCAAACCTTACTCTTCAACTTCCTTTGCTTATCTTCTTAGATATTTCCCTTAACTTTTCAGGACTTGCTGCTTTGCATACTCATTTTTCTACACAATGGCCACCACAATGATGACCCGTAAAGCTACACTTAAGGAAACTGAAGGAAAACTAAAGCTTGCCTTGCTCGAGTTAAAGTCATACAAAAAGGAGAATAGCCAACTATTGGGGGAACGTGCTGACTGTGAGGACGCAATACAGAAGGTCAACCAGAAGGTTGTGGATCTTAAGGGTGAACTCGCTGAGCTCCATATAGACAATATGGATCTACTGGATCAGCGCAACCGGCTTCAAGAGGAAGTCAACTCCTTTAGCACCTGTAATGACACCTATCTGTGGTCCCTGGGGCGCATCACTGAACTCGAAACGGATCTAAATGAAGCACACATTAAGATAGTTTCGTTAGAGCATACTATTCAGTCTTACAATAGTAGTTCCACTCATAATCTCTACTCAGAGCTTATAGGTACTGGTCATCAGTCATTGATAGGTATAAAACGCTCAAAAAATCTTCTTTTAAAGACTAGGAGCCATAATAAACTAAAGAAATACTCAAAAGTCTGTAGGTTGATTAGGAAAATTAAATTTAATCTCAGTAGGTACAACAATAAAATCAAATCATTGATCAATAACAACAATGAATTGACAAATGAACGTAGGGATTTAATATTAGAGTTAGACACCTGTAGCGAACAACTTATTTCAAGTAAAGTGTTGTATGATAAACACACTCAGGACTTGAAGACATCAATCACCACCTTACAGGATAGGTTATCTCAAATGACACGAGACTATGAACAGGAGACTAGAGACTATATACTCAAATATGATGAGATTGCAAAGGTTGGCAAGGAAAACTTAGAACGTGTCTTGTCATTGTATAATAGTTCTCGCTGTTCACAATGTTCTCAGGCCACTTCACTTACTAGTGATTTAGAGTCACAGCCCTGTACTAAGCAGTCCCACCATATGACTAGTGGTGCAACACTAAAACATACGTTGAGTTTTAGGTCAAACCAGAATAGTTTTAAGTCTAGCAGAGCATTAATGTTCTCAGATAGGATAGGTATTGGTTTTGGATCACTTTTGAATAACAATATTAACTATAAAGTGACCAACCACTGCTACCAAAACCTTAAGTTAGGCAGAATAGTGGAAAAAATCCAAAGTATGAATTTAGATGAAGACACTCCAATCATTCTAATGATTGGCAATAGTTTAGGTTTAAGAAAAGCGGACATTATACATAGTATTAGTAGCTTATTAGAAATTAATTCAGGAAAAATAATAATATGTGCATTCCCCTACTCTGACTCACTATCTGAAAATGAGAACCGACAAATTCACAAGTTGAATGCTATCTTACATTTGATAACAAGTCATCATAGTGATAGACTATTATTTTTTGATACTAATAAATTTATTAGTAATTTTTATTTATCTAAAGAAAGAATGTTTCTTTCTTGTAAAAATCGACATATAATTGCTAGTTTGTTAGCATATAATATTAACTTAGTTATAGGCAATATAACACAACCTAGGTTTAAGGACGAAACAGTATTGTCTAGTCGCTTTACTAACAATACTGTGATTAGTATTATTGATAATTTAGTTTGTAAGGACACTGTTACGCATAATGTAACAAAGAACAACAATAATTTAAACGCTTAAACAAGACAACGGATAAACAGGCAGGTTTTCTGAACGTAGTACACCAAAATATACAAGGTTTATCCGGCAAAGAATTAGAGATAGAATTATTTTTGAAAAAACATGACACACACGTATTTTGTGTCACCGAACATTGGTTGTTGTCGCACCAATTGATATTTAATAATCAATATTATACTATGACAAGTGCATTCAGTAGGAAGAAGGCAATACATGGAGGGTCAATGATCTTAGTTAGCAACGACATAAAATGCAAAGAACGTAAGGACATAGTTAGCTTGTCAGTAGAACGTACTGCCGAAGTATCTTGTGTAGAACTCGAGCAGCATGTTATAGTATGCATATACCGTCCACCAATGAGTGACTTCAGTTTGTTTGAAACTATAGTGGAAGATATATTAAAGCGTTTGAGTGTTAGTAACAAGTATGTGGTTGTCTGTGGTGATTTTAATGTTAACATATTGGAGCAGTCCATCACTACCACCAGACTGATTACTCTTTTCAAATCATTTGATCTTAAACATCTTTTTAATAATCCAACTAGAATTACCGAACATTCGGCCACATGCTTGGATAATATGTTTAGCAACTGCGTTTGTCTAGACAGGGTCATAGTTAACGATTTAACGTCAGACCACTGTGGGCTGAACGCCGTCTTCTCTAGGAAGAACGTTATCAAATCTAACACGATAACTTTTAGACCTATTACACACAACCGCTTGACATTGTTTAATCATGAGGTAGCCGCCAAGATTTCCAACATTGATATTACTCAGAATGACCCAGATGATCTCTATAAATCTTTGTTTAGCGTTATTGAATCTCAGTTTAATACGATTTTTAAAGAAAAAACGATCGCTAAGGAAAATACAAAACTGAAATTTTGCGATTGGGCGACTGTAGGAATTTACAAAAGTAGAGCTAGGATGTATGAGCTGTATGCCATGAAACAATACAATTTCAATCCAGGTTTTCTTGAATATGTTAGGAATTATTCAAAAATCTTTAAAAAATCTTGTGCCGCTGCTAAGTCTTTGTATTTAAGCAACAAGATTAAAAATTCCAACAACACAATAAAAACAACTTGGAATATTATCAATAATGAAACAGGACGATCAACACCACCCGATCACGACTTCGAGTTAAATGTTAACAATCGGGTTATTACAGATAGCCTAGGCGTAGCTCAAACATTTAATAATTATTTTTCTGACATACCAGTCATTACGACTAGTTCCTTAAATTCCTCTACCGCTAAAGCAGGATCATTACTTAGGAGCAATGTGAGTCAGTGCAATGTCTCATTTTATTTTAAGTATATAAACCCCTCTGACGTAATCAGAGTATTCAAGTCGCTGAATTCCAAAAATACTGCGGACTTGTGGGGTATTTCTGTAAAGTTACTTGAGAGTATTATCGCTGAAATAGCACCTCATTTAGCTGCAACTTTTAATCGATGTGTAGATGTAGGTGTGTTTCCTAATTTAATGAAGCACAGTAAGATAATTCCTCTGTTTAAAAACGGATGTAAAACTGAGCCCAGTAACTTTAGGCCAATATCCATCTTGCCTGCTATTAGCAAAATATTTGAAAGGGCTATATTAGAGCAACTAGAAAGCCATTTCAGTTTGTATAATTTACTCCACAGCAAACAGTTTGGCTTTACAAAGGGTCGATCTACCATCGATGCAGGGGTCACACTTATTAGACATATTTTCGATGCTTGGGAGATGTCGCAGGATGCTATTGGGGTATTTTGCGATCTCTCCAAAGCGTTCGATTGTGTTGACCACAATACTCTTTTATATAAACTTAAGTACTACGGAATTGGGGATGTGGCACTTGACTTACTTGCATCCTACTTGTCCGAGAGAGTGCATTATACAGACATAAATGGGTCAAGATCCACTGGATCTGCGGTTAGTCTCGGGGTACCACAGGGCTCCATCCTTGGTCCGTTCCTTTTTCTGGTTTATATTAATGATTTGCCACATCAGGTACAGGATCTGTGTGATATCGTACTATTTGCTGATGATACGTCGCTTATATTTAAAGTAGATCGTAAGAAAACTGATTTTGACGATGTAAATGGTGCTCTTACACAGGTTCTCAATTGGTTTACAGCCAACAATTTGTTGCTAAATTCAAAGAAAACTAAATGCATTAGATTTACCATGCCCAACGCTAGGAATCTAGGTACGAACGTAGTTCTAAATGGTGAGGTATTAGACATGGTCAATTCCGCAACCTTCCTAGGTGTAGATTTAGATAATAAGCTTCAATGGGGCACCCAAATAACTAAGCTCGCGGGCAGGCTCAGCTCCGCAGCCTATGCAATAAGAAAAGTAAGACAGTTTGCTGGTGTAGATGCGGCAAGACTGGTTTACTTTGGGTATTTTCACAGCGTTTTGTCCTACGGTATTCTACTTTGGGGCAAGGCGGCTGATATAGACACAATTTTCGTAATTCAAAAAAGAGCAATTCGCGCTATTTACGGCTTAGGAGCGCGGGACTCTTTGCGGGAGGTATTTGGGAAAATAGGTATACTGACGGTGGCATCACAGTATATTTTTGCGAATTTGATGTTCATCAAACAAAACATCAATTCGTTTGCTAAGAATAGTGACATGCATAACATTAATACCAGAAATAAGCACAAATTAGTAGGTCCCTGCAATAGATTGCAAAAAGTACACAACTCATTTGCAGGTCTTGGTGTTCGGTTGTATAACAAACTCCCTAGCAGTGTTATGGATCTTCCCCAACAAAAATTCAAAACAGTTGTTAAAGATCATCTTATTAAAAGGGGTTATTATAAGATTGACGACTACTTAATGGATAAGAAAACATGGGATTAGTTAGTTACGCGTTCTACACAAATCAAGATTAAATATCTATATATTTATACATACATCTTTGCATTATATAAACATTAATCAGTCATTTCAACTCTGTAACAGAGAGGTATTGCACGAGTCTCAGTGGTATTCATTGTTTTTTTTTCATTGAAATGGTGGGCTCCCATGCTAAGGTTCGTCATGCTCACTAAAATGTCATTGCTTGCGGCGGCGTCGTGTGCCGGGTCACCCCCTTCCCTCTAATATGTGCGAAGGGGGTGATGGCTGGTCCACGCGTCATACTCGTGAACGGGTGCTGCTTGGGGTGACTGGTCGTCCTGGGTGTGGTGACTGCCATAATTTTAAAGTAACTACGTTTCAATAACTGTACTTCCTTTACCACAGTATGCTCTTGAAATGCCTCTTATGATTTCATTACTCTATGTGGGTAGATGCTCCCATCATGCTTCCAATACTATTTATATCTTGTTTTTTGCACCTTAATATATTGATTTAATTTAATTTATGACCAAAGTGTGTTCGGTAGTGTTGGTAGGTAGCAGCTACTTACATCATCAATGTTTTATACCAGCATAAATATTGTTAAAATCATTTGGCGATTAAAAAGAGTGGCCAGGAGTTTCTTGCCAGCTCTTCTCATTGGCCCTACCTTCCGAACTGGCGGTAAATTCACTCTCTGTATCATTGACTATCATAAGTGTCAGCACTTGACCTAAATGAATAAATGATTTGATTTTGATTTTGATTTAGATTACTTAATTATGAGACAAATCTCAAAATAAAATCACAGATAATATCAAAGAAACATTTAAAATTACATAATTCATTCGAGCAGCAGGCCCCTTACTCTAATCAAATATTGAGCGCTCCCGAGACCGAGAGTGTGAACATAACAGCTAATCATTCATTGTGCTCGTTCATCGTTCAGTCATTCAATCGTAATAACTCTGAGAACGGCATGCCTTTGTTCACTCACACTGAACGAGTGGGAAATTAATTATTATTCTGATTGAAATATTATAATATTTAATTGTTAGCTTTAATGATAGCTATTGTGGGATAAAATCGACTCAATGAAATGCTATATTTAGGTGTGAAGATATTTTTAATTTAAAGTTTTGAGTAATACAAGTTGATTCGTCGTTTTTTTCTTTTTTGAAAGAACAGCTCCCGCTTTTAGAATTGCTCTTGTGTCGCGGGGACATTTACAAACATGCAAACAACGGACACAAACATGCAAACAACCCACACGGGACAATTATTTGTGCGATCAACAAATAATTGTCCCGTGTGGGAATCAAACCCTCGACCTGCCGATGCAATGGTAACGGCCTACACACCACTGCGCGGAGGCAGTAGTTTTAATTTTCTAAACCAACCTAAGAACCAAAACTAATTCAAACTCTGACTAATTTTATTTGGCCAAAATAAATGTAATAACAATATCACAAACACCCATATCTTCATCGATTGTTATAATAACCTGCTACTGAACTATATGTAGATAAAAACACTTTAGTTAAAAAGTAGAGTCACATTTTGTCCCATATTTACTGTTAAAACACAACCAAAAATCTTTCTCTTCCACAACAAAAACTTACCTAAGAAGGTGTTATCTTAAGGAGCACATCTTGCAGGAGCCACCAATATTTCAGAGTGGTGAGAACATTGCACTATGTCGAACTAGGCAGTACTACGGCGAACTACGCCACTCTACGCCGAGATACACTGCAATACGCTAATGGTAGGTGTTACCTCAACATGTGCCACGGTGTTAAGATGTCCTTTCTTTGTGTACAAGCAAAGGTTCGTCTTTTCAGAGTTGTATTCAGTGCGTGTAAGAATGCTGTGAGCTTCGTGAAGCCAGTGGACCTAGTAAGAAGAGTGTATTGGCTTGTTGAGACGTTTTTTCATGTTTTTCAGATAGATAGCAATATACAGTATATTACTATGTTGTTCAAGTGGCCCAATTAAAGGCCGAAGGGCTTTTCGTTTAGAAATAGTCGGCGGTTCAGGCATTCTTAGCTACTTTTTCTAACCCAGAGAACCATTTACATTGCTTCAAGTGGTAAATTTGAACCGAAATACTGCGTAGACAATATTTAAAAACATCAATGGTGGAAGTTGGAGGGACTATAGCTAAAAACAGATATCAAAAATACTATGAACCAGGAAAGGTTCATGTGCTCTTGCAGATAATTATTATATGATTTTATTAATATTTAGGTTGAGTGAGTTTATTTATATTTCAAAGTCACTTAACAAATAATACTACCGTTCAAACAATCATATAATTTGACAGCATTCAATAGTAATTATCGTCACAACAGGACGTTAATTTGCTAACTGTCATTACGCGACGTATCTGATTGGACAAATTGAAAGAGTACACACACTAACAGTTGACAGCTGTCAATTGTGTAGTTAAGAGCTAAAGAAATGTACTCAGAAGCTTTTAAAGTGTATTTTGTTTGATTGTTCTCTTTCTCCTTTCGAAAGGCATGTTAAATTGTGGGTACCGGCTGTTATTTTCGATGATCTTTGACAGTAGTTAACTGTAGTCAGAAGCTTAAAAGTCTGACAGCCAGTCTTACTAAAGGGTATCGTGTTATAACCTAGGTAACTGCATCGTGGAGGTCAGACAGGCAGTCGCTCCATGTAAAATACTGGTACTCAGTTGCATTCGGTAGGACTGGAAGCCTACTCCAACATAGTTGGAAGAAAGGCTAATTTTTTAAAGTTAATAACGGCTTTCATATTTATTTTAATCTTCAAATCGTACTACCACTATAAAGTTATTACTTTTAAATAGATAAAGCTACTGGTTGAATAAATATAACTTGCATTGACCTCTACGACCTAACCTTCATAAACAATAGACTGGTTTCAAAACTAGATATGCCACTATTATCTACACCTGACTTGATCAAATATTCACAACTTTTTATTATAAATATTCTTTGTTGTTATCAATACATTTTAGAACAGTTTTATTGCTGTTCAGTCCTGAAAATCTTGGGCTTACCTTTTCGATTGATCACAGATTGGTATTAGAATTTATTTATTTAAACTACTTATACAATTTGTATAAAGGCGGACTTAATGCCTAAGACATTTTCTGCCAGTCTACCTTGGGGTGATGCAGAGATAATTTTTTTTATATGGTAACTGTTTTCTTACCCAACTTTAAGGTTTTTAAGATAACATTCAATAAAGTCGGATGATATCATCTTAAAACGTGCATGTCAATTGTTGGACATGTAAATATCCCTCACAAAATTATAATTGAACAATTTACGCTGGTCAATTTTCTATTCAAGAACCTATTTATACTTTGTAATTTTACTCTACTCTCAATGTCGTCTTATTTAAACTGGCGAAACACAAGAAAAATTGTATCTATTTTGGGATTATAAACCTCTGAACATACTACTAGATATAAAAGTAATTCTAATATAATAATAGCGAATGACCTTGCATGAGTCATCGTCCGCATGTCATTGGTATGTCGCGCATGTCGCATGTCGCGCATGCTAACGACATGCGACATTCCGACACTAGCGCCGAGCATAGATCAGATCACATCATCTGATCGTTTACTCTTGGATTTTATTGTGTTTCCTGTGTTTAGTCATTTTGGGAATATTTGAAGTACCTATCATAATTCCGTGATGGAATGCCTTCGGCATGTCATATGGCGACGGTTGTGTGGTGACGTCACGATAGTGAAGCTCTGCCTATGTAAAAGAGTTCCATAGTGGGATCTCAAACAGTACACATTCGTCCTGTATATGTAAGTTTATGTCAGGCTCGTAGTCTAGTCTTAATTCCGCATTACTGTGGAAATATTAAGAAAGGAAATATTAAGTAGAAGTAATAAGAAGAAATCTTAATACTACTATTTTTTTTCCCAATGGGAATCGAACTTGAGACCTGCATTATCCTTCAAACTACAGAGTCATATTTAGTCTTCATAAATACAATATCATATTGAAACAATTGAATTACTGACGAGGCGTGTTCATTGAGACATGAAACGTGCGTGATACAAATTCATTAATACTGACAATTTGTGCGAATTTTTTGTTCAAATGACTTGCGGTTTATTGAGGAAAATAGATCTCTACGAAATCATTTAATTAGTTATAAACAAGATGTATTTATTATCTTACAATTTAATGCTACCGTAGCGATTATAAAAAAAAGCTTTATAAAAGCTCAGCCGCTTTTGATGAAATTCCTAATTTCTGTTTATAAAAAGACAACTCCCGCACTAAGAATCGCTCTTGTGTCGATAACGGACACAAAACAACCATTTGTTGATCGCACAAATATTTTTTCCGTGGATCGAACCACGACCTCTCGGTGTACTGCTAGGTCTGCTAGTGCCGTGGTGACCACCTTAACCACTGCGCCACATAAATGAATACCGTTGCTCTATTGTATGCGTCTCCATGTAGAGCAGTAGGATTATTTATGTTACAAATATAGCCCATTAAAGCTCTTAGCACAAAAACTAGTCTTGTCAAACAAAACTTGTCATTATTTATTCGTATCTTTAAAACCTGTAATGTTTTTACACAAATTATCTATTTTTACTTTGCATATTTGTACATATTATTAATAGTTTTTGTATAGTGTAATAAACTTGTGCGAACATATTACGCGATACTATTGCAGATCTAGGGGCTGTTTTAGTCTTTATTTGCCACTTCTTAGGCCGATCGTAAAGCGGAAAAAGTATGAAAACGATGAATTTTTGTAACCGGTGGTCTATTTTTTACGACGTAATATAAGGCAATATTACTTGACTTAAGGCAATATTACTTTCCTTCATCGTTCAATTAGCTGGCTCGTCCCCCAGGTATCTTTACCTCGAGAATATCCATAAACAACTAGAATCCAGTTCTTAGCACATTCTCAGTGAGTTTAATAACGTCTCCTTTACTCCCACAGTGAAATAAAACTAATGAAACCTTTGAAATCTGGCGCAGCATCACGCTTCAGCAATTAGCGAACTGCCAGGATCCGACGGCATTGCTGACTGCATACCATACCAATACTCACCTTACTACATCAACCTTAAACCAACGACACAAGGTTCAAATTCCAATACCCCATTAATAGTTCTCCACCATTTTTCATTTGCTGTCGATATGAACTCTATCGTGCTAATAATAGGGGTGTTTTTTGTATGTTTTGTTTGTAGCGTATATTGGTAAATGTTTGTCGATGTCTGGATGTTCAGTGGTTAGTTTTTCTTGTTCTGTTCGTGTATTATTGTAACAATGTTCTGTCGTCTGCCGGCCCCTTTGTGGTATGGTGTGATGATATGTGGTTATTAGATGACTATGAGTACGTGATTGGAGTAAAGAGGCGATAGCTTTCTATCGGGTTAAAAAGCGTTTCTAAGTAAAGCCTGTGATTACTTTGTTTATAGGTAATACCAGTTTTTTTTTGTACATTGTTATACCCAGTTCTATATTGGTTACCGAATCAAATCCTCAAAATAAATGTATTTCTTATGCTACACACTCAAATACGGTTTTATGTATTGGGAACAGTACCTTCTAACCTTCTTGAATAAGAATGAAAATCTATATCTAATACAAAACTCACAACTCGAAGTTGCCTGCCGCATCGCTAAAATACTCCATAGGGTAAATCAAAGCAAAACTGTATGTGAGTATTAGTAGGAGCTTAACATTACTGTGTCAATTTTCTACCTGCGAAATTTTCCGACTTTATATAAAAAGAACGAAACAATCGGATGTTATTACCTCACTGAGTGTTAATATCCATAGTCGATGGTGTCTGCGGTCGCTACAGTCGCAACAGTGGCCCGCGACTGTGGGAACTGAACCACTTTGACTATTGTCATTATGATACTAATCTTGTCATCAGAGCGTTGTCACGGTACTGTGGTGTTTATGTTTACATGTCAGTTGTAAGTTGTAGGATGTTTCACTTTAGCTTTGTGGGTGTTTTCATGTGTTTGTGATGAGGGAGATTATTTTGTAAGTGTTTGTTGTAATTATTTTTATTTGAACAGATTGCAAGTTGCCACAAATATTGGGAATACTAGCCAATCGAAGCTTCAACAAAAGGTTGTGGTTTGTCTTGTTTGAAGTTCAGTAGCCCGATTCTCTACTATTATCGACTACCGACAACCGAGATGTCATCGACAAATGTTGAATTGTGTTGTAATGTGAAAATCTGATCAGCGCCTCTGACGGGTGTCGTATAAACTATTTTGGCAGTACATTCTTGAATGTCAAACTTTCGATACTCGACAGTACCGACTGCACAGAATCGCGCTACAAATATCTTGTATTAAATCTCAATAATAATTATACGTAGATATTATTTAACAGGCTTCGATATCGTTTTACAGACATGGGACAGCTCAACAATGGATGACCCAATCTGTCTTAAAACTTTGAGCTTTTTCATGAGGTAAACATTTTCACAAAATGTAAACAGCTATTTTAATATACTCTTTGAGGAAAATATTCTAAGATAAATTATTTGACCGACAAGTTAGTTCTTTACTTTCAATTCAATTCGCATTCTCTCAATACAAATATAATCTATAATTCAATGGTTTCTTCACAAAGCCGTTACTCGGTACCATGTAATCGTGTGTCCGTTACGAGTGCGCCTAATTGTCGGTCAGTCCGGTGATTACTGCCGCGCTAAAAAACTGGCAAAGGTCACCATGACTGACCTTTGAGAACACTTTACAGTTGTACACTTATTTAGTAGCCATATATCAAGTGCAAACTTTGGGCACAGTTGTACGAAGAGGGTTGAAGGCGTGGCATCTGGATCGCGTAAAATTGTTGATTTTTTGTCTTTTTCTCAGTGATTTTCTGCAGAATTTGGGTATCTATATTTTAGTGTCGCTGAGAGTTCGAAAAGCCATCGGGATAATTTTATAAGTAGCGACTTACAGAGTTCAAACAAGTAAAGTCTAGTCTGTGATTGGCCGTCAATTATATCAATTATAAAACAACGAAAATCAGTTCAGCAGATTAGCAGTTAAACTAAAACGAACAAGTTACAGTCAGTATGTACATTAGTCATTTATTTTTAAGCACTAAACTACTTAACGTCCTCTTTACTTAAAGGGTTATAATGAAACCGCTAAATATTCCTCCTCACTGGGTAAGTGTACGTGTAGCGTGACGTCACACACGGTCGGCGCACACGACGAGCTCTAAGACGACGTGCGCGCGACACTGACGCGACTATGTGATGTCTTCACACAGCACACAGGCCCCAGACTAATACGTGGATTTAACTAATTGCTGCTTGATTTATTTTATACTAGTTATTACCCGCGATTTTTTCCGCCTGGACGTTATTTGGCTTTTTATCCGTATAGCTCACGTGACGTTGAATTCCGGAAAAGAAACTATCTTTACCTGGTCTCAAACTATCCGTATACAAAATTGCATCTACATTAGTTTAGTGGATTAAGTGGGATTTACTTACAAACAGAAAGACAGACAGAACAGACAGGCGTTACTTTTGAATTTATGATATTTGAAGTATTTATATTTATCGGTTAAGTAGTCCTATTTAATAGCATAATTAAGACATTTCCTTAAACAGGTATCATTAAATGTGGCACATTGATGGATTGCATCCTGGGTAAAGATATGGACAGTTTTTTTTGTAAAATTTCAAATAAAATTTTACGCTTCTAATTTAATATCTTACAATTAATTAATTTATAAAGCCTATACATTTGTTAAAAGCAAAGATAACGCAATTTGTTCACATAACTAACTACCAAAGATTTTGCTCAGATTTTAGCAAAGCGATCATTTCCACACACCTTAATTGGTTATTTCTCACTAACACGGTGTAAGGTGATAGACTTAAGATGTTAAGTACCGTGTGAAAGGGGCACAATGTAGGCCCGTATGTACACTATGTACGGCTGAGCGACGACCGGTCGCGACTTGCGGTCTCCGAGTAATGAGCAAAAAATATACCCCGCATCCACCGAGCAGTGTGCGCGGGAGCTGGGCAGGCCTGTCATGCATACATACATACAAACATAAATACTATAGAATGATAGTGATATAAAGTAATGCTGCCGTTTATCAACGACTCTGTTAAATTTTGATTTTAAAACATACAGGTTTGAGTTATACCTAATACTGAATAACTAAACATTGTCCTACAGTTTGGCAAGTCGCTCCTCCCGGAGCGATGAAGTAGTCAGGCTATTGAGTCACCATGCTGGATGAGTGGGCATTTAAATGCCGTCAATAAATGGCGTGTTTTCTAGAAAGCAATGTCATTGCTAACTTCAGAATAATAATTTGTTTTTGGTATCATTGAGTCGATAGATTTTTCAAGTGTCTGATAATAATGATCCCGTGTATCAAACTTTTTATAAAATGTGAAGTTTCTTACGTAAACATTTTATATATGAATCCACACTCAATTCATCAGACGCAGAAACGCATTCACGTATTATTTATCTTCTATCAAAGAGACAGCAAAAACGACTCAAAAGACTTTACAATAATACTTAAAAATCACTAAAAACAAAGTAAAAAAACCTCTTTAACTGAATGATTCACAATTCCGCAATAAAACAACCCCAGCAAGGTTTGAAGACGGTTCATAGTTGCTTTGTCATGGTCCTTCACCCGCCCACCACAGTGGAGTGTGGTGTGTCATGACATCTGTTGATATTGAAGATATCGTCAGTGTGGCACTGTTGTTGATGGGGACGTATCATGTTTGTGAAGGATTGTGAGTGAAGCTTGTTGTTATTTTGTTATTGTGCTTAATGATGACAGGGTGAATGGTGATCGATTTATTGATGAGGCGTTGAAATATGTGGCGGTTTGGTTTGATTTACCTATGAAATATTATAACTTTTGGGATGAAATATGTGCAATAAAATTCATTTAGGTTTTCAAATGTTAAATGTTAAATACATAATACCACAGAAATTCTGGTCAATATAGGCAAAAAATTGCACTCAAATGGGTTCTTGGAAAAGGTAGCGCTTTGGTTTGATAAACAAATGAATTTACAAAACTATTATAAGACACACCGAATACACATAATATTGAAATTGCTGTATCTGTCGTTCTAGTAATACCTACTAACAGAATTATGTAGGTACAATAGGAGCAAACAAGCAAGCAAATAAATAAATAAATAAATAAATAAATAAATATTGTTGGACAACTCACACACGGTCATTTGATTCCAAACTAAGCAGAGCTTGTACTATGGTAACCAAATAACTGATAAACATACTTATATACTTCTAAATACATACTTATATAGATAAATTGACAACCAGGCTCAGAACAAATACTCGTGCTCATCACACAAAGATTTGTCCCGGGTAGGATTCGAACCCACCACACGCGGCGCTACGGTTGTTGCGGCGAGGTGACCGCTTAAACCACTGCGCCAAACGTGCAGTTTAAGTAAAGCAAGTTAAAAATCAAATACACAAGAAGTTATTCTTAAACTGCCTAAATCTTTTTATTCCCATCAATTTTATCTGTCAACTGTCAACAAAACCGTAGATATCTCTCCATATATTAATTTGTTCGATTAAATACTTACACAGACATATATCAAGTTTCACGTATAGTAACAAACCGGCACATTCCCGGGTATCGATATCACTCGGTAACGATAGTATCGCTCTATCGATACTGTATAGACATATCGACAAAAACTCTGTTTCTCTTAGCTTGATATATTAATTAGTGGTCAACGGAGACTTGTGTACATAATTAGGACTGATACTGTGTTAGCTAACTGTTTGTGGTATACTGTTTGCGGTACATCTTATGATATTTATAAATGAGTTCACAATTTCAAGTCTCACAATCTCGTGCATTGCATGCAGAAATCTCGAACACATGGTCAAATTCGAATCTGAGACCATTTTGGCGACCAATTTCCAACTGTCAATTTTCAGAGACGAAGTCCAACTATGATAGTTTAGTGGGACGCAGTTTAAGTTCTCAATCCTGCGCGAGATATGTAGTAAAGATTATACAATAAACATAAATCATAGCTGAAACTTCGAAATAACTAAGAAAAAATTCATGCATTATCAATTTAACGAAAACAATTTCTTGACTCATAACGTTTCATGTTTAATGTATAAAAGAATACGGGAATTAACGCGAACACGTTGTCATCAAGTCATAGAAAGATAACCAGCTTTAAATTTTCATTCAATTTCACTTCTGTATGAAGAGCAGCAGTCACAGTGAGCTACAAACAGTGAGCCTAATACAGCCGTGTATTAAAGCGACATATTTGAAGTATTTACTACTAGCGCTGGTTAGAGGCAACTGTGGCGAGGTACCCGCGTCGCGGCGCGGGCGGACATAGACGTGTTGATTTCTCCACCCGCCCATAAACATGGCTTGTTTGTTTTGTGATACACTACTCGGATATTACCCCAGATTGCGGGAAAATATTACCCATAGGAGGAGATTATTGGAAAATTACCGTTTAAAGTGGCAAAAGCAAAGGCTCATCTAGGAACCGTACAAAGTTTAAACTTTCAACACTGAGGTTCTCTGGTATTTGTTGTCTTTAGTACATGCTAAGAGTCTCTATTTTCTATGTCTCTAATTCTATGAGGATATTACAAAATTTTCAATAACACTTTATATTGAATTAGTAGTGCTTTTCTGTAAAAAATATCTGTCTGCGATTTGAGGATTTTTTTAATTAATTTATTTATTAGTAGGATTATTTTATGCGTACATTTGTATCCTTAGATTGTTTCGATAAATATAGGTATGTACCAATTTCCACTGCTGGGCTACGAGAAGAGCCGTTTTAAGTATTTTTTTATTTCTACAACTTTACAGTTTATCTTTAGTAATTTTAACAAGATACCTGAGCCTTTGCTAGGCAAGGCTTACATTGCAGTCTGGCAACACTGTTACCTAAAGCGGTATTATAACTACTTTATAAGCGACAGGTAGATAACTAGAAACACAGGTTGTGATTAAAGCTTACACTTGAGCATATAACTTATTTTATATTGCTATTTTATACTGCTATTTCAAACAATCTATCATAAAAACTTACTTAATAGTATTTATAACCTTTCACACTTGCAGACATGCATGGTATAATAAAAATATATATACGAAATTATAAAATGTATACTAGGATCCTGAAAAAACTAATTTTATGGCAACTTCTGTACGAATTACCTGTGGCTCATAAAAAAAAACTATCATTGTAGATAGTTTGTACGAACCCGGTTTGTGTGACATACATGCATACATAATATCACGCCTTTACACAATTTTTTGTACTAGATAGATATATCATTTACAAACGTGGCCATTAATAAATAGCATCTGAAGTATTTCAACTTCTTATTATTATTTATTTAAATTTGCAAATACGATTATCGACCATTATCAATTACTCAAATTACAATTAAATTGAAACGAATTTTTTGAAGATCAATCCAAATAATATGGCGAGTTTCACTAACCAATGCATTTAAATCCACAAACAGTTACTGCTTTAAAACTACTTTTTGTTTTCGCAGTAATACCAACTGAAGACAGTCAGTGGTACCAACATAACAAGAGGTACCAACATAATGTGGACAAAACCTGTATAAATAACAGTAACTCATCAATATTAACTCAGCACTGAGTGACGTATCAGAGCACAGATCATTTCTCGGCGGTGCTCGTTACACCTTCGATTCCCGGAACGTGCAATAAGATTGGCGTTATTAAGTGCAGTTTAACCTGTCTGTCTGTAGGTCTAATGATGGCTAATGACCTGTTTGAACTATATGGGGATAATGGGAGCGGCCGCTCTGGAAATGGGCCTAATAATGCCTTGTATGGGGAATTAGATATTTTTTAATGTCGTGTTATTTTTTGTTAAAGATAGTTTAAATTGGAGTTCCTGAATATTGTGCATACGTTTGATGTCTGTCTATCCAAATAGATAAAGAAAAAAATTGAGCAAGTCAATTCAAGCCGCCCGAAGGCTATAAACATGAGGCTTAGTGACTGTTATCTAAATTGACAACAACCAGCAGGCTTATCACGTATCTCAGTTGACAACTAGAGTACGTCAGGTTGGCCACTATTCAGTACATTGCTGCTTAGACGTAACGTGTTAATCACTTTAATCTCAGGGAGAAAACAATGTACAGCATAGTGGCTTTCAAACAGTTGTCATCTGAGATACGTGATAGCCACTCGGGAGCGGCTTTTTATGTGCCCATAAAACATGGATTTAATACTATTTAATTATGATCTTTAAAACTCCGATAATTATAGTTTTATTTATAATTGTATACAGGAACATAAAATAAATACAGAGGCACTGAAAATAATTATAATTACCTGGACTAATACTAATAAACTGGAATAAAATAAACTTGGTATAAAATAGTTTCAAAGCCAACGAAGAATGTTTATACTTGTGCAATTAAATGAAAATAAACTCTCACACAGGATTCATTTATAACAGTGCACAGTGGTTTAAGTTGAGATAGTTTGATGGTGCAGTTAATTAATTGCACCATTACAGTCAATAACAATTAACGATCAGTTTATATTTATTATAATACGTTTACAATCCTTGCATTTCTGTATCCAACTGTTTATGCTTGCTGAGGTCTTAAGTTTTGTTCGTTATTAACGCAGTGGTTTACGCGCTCACCTCGCCGCAATAACCGTAGCACCGCGTTTGTGTTCGAATCCCGCCCATATATAAGAAATATCGGTGTGATGAGCACGAGCATATTAATTTTATATATCAGAAAGTGTATTATACGTAGTAATATAATTATATCTTATTGTTCAGTCCCTCTTCTGAATTTTTCAGTCAGAAGCGCGATTCTCCACAGTCGGTATTGTCGAGAATCGAAAGTTTGACATTTCAAATGTACTGCTAAAGTAGTTCCTACGACGCTCGTTAGAGGCGCTGATCAGATAAGTATTCATACAATTTTTTTCGATGACAGGTCGGTTGACGGTAGTCGATAGTGGTAGAGAATCCAGCTACTACTGACTTAACGTTAGGTAGGCTGGTTTCATCAAATCATGCAAACGTTTGTTTATTCCAAACAGTTATATTAAGTGGGTAACTAACCTAACGAAACGCTTACCTCAATTTTCTTCAAGCTGTGTACTTAAAGGTTTAGTGCTTATTCTGGTTGTATCTTAATACCAGGCAGGCGGGAATTGAACCTGTCTCAACTTTATAATCTGTTGTTTTAACTGACAGCTGCGCGTGCGCACCGGATTTGCGCAGAGCAGCCTTACTTTAAGAAAATAAATCATGATTATAATGTTGTAAATTGGATATTTTTATAAGTTAAAATGCTTGATAAGTAAGCCGTCCTCTTAGAAATGTCCTTAAATATAACATGATACTTAATCCTTTCCCAATATTGTTATTGTCAAAGTTTATTTGTCTGATTGTTATTTCACCAACCAAAAAGATCTGAATTGATTTAAATGAAAGGCAAGGCAATAGTTTAGAGGGCCGTTAATACAAAAGACTCAAGCCTGAAGCCCAAGCAAACAAAATGGCTGGTAGAATCTTGTTGAAAACATAAATAAAGATTCAATTCCAAGATTGACTAAAGTAAATGTTGTATATTTTTTTGTGTATCTAACAAAGTAAATAAGAGAGAACAATGTAGTAAGACACGGCGCGGTGTTTTTGTTGCGATGATTCTGCAGAATACTTGACGTGAGATTCGGTAATTGGATGATAATAAGGAGTGCGCGTCGCCGGACCTCGCCGGACCACGCCGGGGCTCGCCGCTATACTCGTGTGAGTACATATCAAGGGACAAGAAGGATTGTCCCAAATATATTCTAGATAGTACCTATTTTGTATCTCTTCGGGAGAAATATCACTTTCGAAAAAAAAATACTTAAGACTCTTGTAACTCGAAGAGCACGATAAGCTATCGGTTCTGTGTTTGATCTACCTCTGGTTGTGACAGATATTGTCTCCGGGCTACAGAGAGTGATAGAACAGAAACTGTACCTTAGTTTTCTTCGCACGTTTGGACGCTGTAAATGAACTCCTGGACAGTTTCTTGTACAATAGTATGCGAGATAAACGCAAATATACATTTTACCTGGCTGAAGCTGACTGGCTCAGCTATGATAAAACTCCGTATAATATGAAGCGGACGAATTTTCATACATCTTCATATCCTCAAATTCAGTTACCTAGTTTAAAACACGTCCTAGCCGAATATCGGCGAAGATGTCATTAGAACTAGCAATTTATCTTGTCCTGTTAAACAGTTGTTATCACATACTCTCCCTACTCCCCGCCGCGTCTGCGCAGCACTTAACGCACTGATAAAAACTTGCCTCGCCGATTATCGTCCGGCCAGTTTTTTCTGCCAACACTCGACTTTCAACGTATGGACACACCAGACCTTACCACAGAGAAAACACCTTATCATGAGAGATAAGAGATAACAATCAAAGACGCTATTAAACCTAAAAAAATATACTTTGCTATCCTAGCGAGTAATCACGGTACGGATACGAAATGAAATGGCTTATATAATTAAAGTTTAGCAATACCATAACATTTCAGCATTACCTACTTCTTAGTTTTTTTTCACAGTTTTAAAATGTATTTGCGGGTCCATCGTGGCAGAATATGGCGCAAGACAGACAGTTATGGAAAGAAAGAGGGGAGGCCTTTGCCCAGCAGTGGGACACATAAACGGCTAATAAAAAAAAATGTATTAACTTGGTCTTCGCAAAAACTACTAGAAGTAAGCATATTTCAAAACAGGTTTGTCATTATTTGATTTATAAACGAGTTTAAATTGAATTTTATTTGAATCTGTATAATATGATTATAACATTGGTATTATTTCCTGCCTATTAATTACTGTGATTGTGAATATTTATTGAAATATTAGTTCGACTTCCGTGGGAATTGATTTGTGATTATCACTAGATTTAATTGATATTTTTATTGATTTATCATCGACATCACGCCTATTCTCGTACGATTAAGGACTAGACACCTCAAGCACAATTCTAGACAACCTCTTATATCGACAAATTTGGTGTGAAAATTTGATCAGCGCCCCTAGCAGAAGCTGTAGGAACTAATTATGGAGTACATATTATACCTGTAGAAAATCACTCTACTGCAGTTCAAAATTTCTGAAAATCCTTCATCGATATCCGTGTAAGTTAGTATCGATATGTCGCAGTAAGATAGATAAAGCCGTAACATAGTTATATCCCTAGGGATATAATTATATACCGTAATATAGTTATAAAGAAGAAGTTTTGGGCAAACCGACATGGGTAGGTTAGGTTAGAGGGCTGAGGTGGGAGCGAGCGAAGCGAAGCTCCCACCTCAGCCTTCGTGGTTATTTTTTTTTAAACCACCCAGAAGGAGGAGCCCCGCGAAGCGGGGCTCCGGCGACATCTTCAAACTCTCATTATAACTATGTTACGGCATATAATTATATCCCCAGGGATATAACTATATTACGGCTTTATCTATCTTACTGCGACAGATATATATTTTGGGTCTGATATCATTTAAAACAACAACTCCAAGTCACGAAACCCTATGAAGTATAAGGATCCGCGATTGCTCCAAAACAATTCGAATAACTATAGAATTTTAAAGCTTATTCACGAAACAAACAACAAGCTGCAACAGTGAGTGGTATGTTTCCCGCAAGTCGTGTGCGACCACCAGCCTCCCTGTAGCCGACCGTCTGAGCGCCGCCGCCGCGCCGTGTTCCCAAGAACTCGTAAAAGTTAAAATACCCCGCTCTGCTCCGTCGCCGGCGCGGTGGCGGTTCCTTTACTTGTAATTATATACAAATATTTGTATAGTTATACATTAAAACTGCTTGTGTTTATATGAAGCGTTAGTTTGTTAATGTTGGTTCGTATTTGGCAACGATAGCTAGAATACAATAGCTGACTTTAGTAGACCTTAGTCTATGTATAGCTGTTTAATTAAGAATTGATTTAGTCTAAATAAATCTAAGAAAAACATAGGTATCTGGGCTTGTCTGTAAGTATAATGTGAGAAAAACAACTGGAATGATTACAGTTTAAAAGCTTACTTACAGAACTCTATATTATATGATATGCCATTTCGCTTCTAATAGCAACAATCAATAAAGATCCCTTTAATCACGAGTTCATAAATACCTCTTAGGTCTCAGTTGTTCGCCATTTAATATTTTTTCTGTTTCTATAAGTATGTGAAAGTGTTTAGTTATGGATTTTCATTAAGATAAGAGGGATGCGCGGGCGCGGAGGCCCCGCCCTCTCCATTATGTGCGCACGTGACCGGCCCACTGAGATTATGTCGATACTAATTAGTTTTAAAATTCTATAATGTTCAGGTGTGGTTCTCAACGCGAGTGAGGACGAACCACTGTGAAGCATCGACCACACTTGTAATTAAGTTAAATGCTATTTACTGCAACTATTGAGTAGCTAACTAGTGTTGTAGTCGCAAATGTTGTATAAAAAACTGATTAGCGCA
This sequence comes from Anticarsia gemmatalis, assembly GCF_050436995.1. Classification (NCBI taxonomy): domain Eukaryota; kingdom Metazoa; phylum Arthropoda; class Insecta; order Lepidoptera; family Erebidae; genus Anticarsia; species Anticarsia gemmatalis. Next base: position 254,151 of record NC_134761.1, read on the forward strand.
TCGGGTGCATTTTACCAAATAACTAAAGAAAAATTTAAGCCGCTCGTTACCTTAGAGAACCGATTCAATTATTGTAAGAACTACTTTTTTGATTAAATAGCTCTGTGATTCAGAGATTTATCACTTATTCATTGAAGAAGGCGACGAGTTCAGTTCACGGTCACCGTTGACATATCAAATATGTGTATAAACTATGCGTTGTATGCGTGTTTATGTCTTGAAATTCAGAAGTATTCCTCTTCCAGTAGCTACGGTTTCAGCATCTTAGATTAAGGGAGAGGGAAATTGTGCAGGTGTTGAAAATCTTAATTTTAAAGAGGAATCAATCATTTGCTTCAACCATGTAGAGAACCCCTCTAAATCGCGTGCTACAGTTGTTTCACAACATTCCTGGAGTAATGCAAAATTATCATCAACTTATCTTAATTGTGTTTCTTTATTGTTCTCATTTTTAATCCCAGTTACTTATGCCGAGGATGTTTAACAATCACTGTTATTATATAGGCGTGGTCGTTTTGAAAAAATCTGAAGCACAACACACCTGTATAATCTTTACGAGTATATAGGTACATGTTATATGTGTACCTACTCACATATTGTACATATTGTACATATATACATAACTGTGTTTCGACTTAGGTCAAGAGAGGGTTACACAATGGCCAAAAAAAACGGGACCCTGAAACCATGCACACATAACTTAACGTTTATTATTGTTCATGTAATAAGGGGCGAGCCTATTGCCATTTACTGAGCACTGAATCAGGTTGGACTGCTGTTTGGATTTTTTTCTATATGGGTTAGACAATACCGTGGGCGCCCATAGCCAGTTGCCCTCACCGGTCGGTAAACGATCTGTGGGTTAAGCAACCTTTGGCGCGGTCATTCCAAAGATGGGTGACTGCATAGTGGTATTTGAGCTGGGCGACTCCGTGCTTCGGAGGGCACGTAAAAAGTCGGTCCCGGCTGTTGTCTACTAAGATAACAGTCGTTAAGCCACGTCAAAGGCCTTCGGGCGGCTTGAACAACTTTGACACTAGGTTGACAACTAACCATACGACAAGAAGAAGAAGAATACCAATAGCACTTTGTCCGACCCTAGACCTTCGCACGGTGCCGCGGTGGTGGTTGCATACATTACGAAACAAAAATATTATTACATTTTATATTGTTTCTATTCTTAGAGAATAATAATACGGGTATATCTAACTTTTAATCTTATAACAGAATCAAACCTTTAATAGTACCACCAGCCACCTCCCACAGACTCATAGTGTGTTCCACGGTGTGGTCAGTAATATCCGTGGTCGCACCACATTTATTTGTGGTCACATAATAACATAGTGTATTGATTCATATTGATTTCCTCTATAAACCACGCGCCGTTCGACCACAAAATGTAATAAACTAAATTATAGATCAGTGTTTTTATATTCAAAGATTCACTTCTGTTTTTGATTATGTATGTATTTATATAGAAAAACAGATTTCCCATGATCTATTGTAACCGAATACCTTAAGAAATAAAAGCCTGTCTCCAGCCAGAGTGAGAGAGGGGTTAAGATTTAAGATCTGTACGGTGAAGACTCTGCATTCCTTCAATAACTGATGCAGGTCTTACACAATTTCGGGTAACATTTAAATCTGAAGTTATTTACCAAAAAGTCTATATCGATCGAAAATATTCTGAGCACTAAAAGTTATGCGTTGTCTGTGTATTTATTTATTAACTGAGATCTGTCTTCTATTGAAGTTTTTAATTCCACTAATGCAAAATTAATAAGGTTTTATCCACCGCCAAATACCTATGAACAAAAGTACTTTTTAAATCAAAAAAGGGTTTTGTTTCAGTAAATTTAAGCGTAAGTACTTTCTCTAAAACGATATTATTATTAACACTATAACTAAGTTAACTATACATCGCTAGCCGAACTTACAAAGTTATAAAACAATCACTTCATAAGTGGCGATGTATCGCGTGCGCTAGTACTAAACTAGTTTACGACCGTGACACGCGGTGCTGCTTCTACACTAGTTATTTCTTTAGGACTCGCTTATGATCTTACAATATGTTACGAATGGCGTAGTGTTATATTAAATCAATACCTTTGATATGTTTCTAAGATTTATTAGTTAGTAAATGATCGAAACTTATGTAAGGGTTACTTGACTGAATGGGAAATATTGCCATTGCTGTAAACGGCTTTCTTAGCCACGTAGGGAGGTCGTGGGTTCGATTCCCATACAACAAATAATAATTTTTCGGGTTTGGGTGTATTTTGAGTTAGTTGTTTTTAAGTCTCTGCGACATAAGAGAAATCCTTAGAGCAAATACTTACTATTTAAAACATGAAGCATCATTATGACTATTTCGTAATTTCTTCTACTACCGGGTTTATTTATATATTGGGGTCGTGGGTTTGATTCTCATCCAACAAGTGTCATATATACGGGCCTTATTGTAAGTATCCGATGTTTGTATGTTTGTCAGTTTTCGCAAGACATAATAAATGAATAGTACTTGTGGAGTTGTCTTTACAAAATATGAATTATCACATCCATAATAAGATAGAGCAATAAAGGCCTAAAAATATCGCACTAAATAATAATGCTGCATATTTTTCAATTTATCGCCACTTCGACTCTACATTCCGTCAGGTAGTTCAAACTTATTGAAAATTGTTCAATGACATTTGGTAGAGCAATAAGCAGGGCTATTCATCACCGCGACCGACACCGGTCACGTCTGTCACCTCTACGTAGAGTGTTATAGAGCAGAGAATGACAGACATGATATGGATATAACATCTCGGATACGGCGTGGATACGGATGTACGAATGATTACTATACAGGATACGGATATGAAATTATTCCGGATTATCCGTTAGTTTCGGATACGGATATTAGATTTACAAGTAACTTAAAAACTAAAATGAAAATAGCAAATAAAATGGTTTTATTTAAATGTCCCTATTAGATACTATTAGATAGCTATGTGTTTGGCCGCCGCACATCAAAACAAATTGCCATGACTATTGAGCTTCGCCGGTTCACCCCTATACGGTATTATCCCAATTTTATATTTCGGATAATGTTTTACATCGGATATCCGAAAGTTTCGGTTACGGTTACGGAGCTCAATAACATCCCTATTGTAGAGTGTTGTAGAGACGAGGCGAGAGGACGGTAGAGCCGCGTGCCTGCGCGTAGAGCGTACCACGCGGATAGGGAATAACAAGTAGTGTAGAGTCCCGGGAATATGTAGAGTAGGGGTCCACAACAATGTCACTAACTTTACAAAAATATCACATTCTGGGTGTATTTTATTGTTTTTTGTGCTTGTTATGTTAGACTACTATTGGACTAGTGATAGCGTAAGTTATTGTTACTTACGACAGTTTAGTTTAGTTCCCAAGTCGGTCAAAATGCTACATTTCACGTGTAAAGTATGCCATATTATATAAAAGAATTATGTTTGTCTTTAACTCTTTGTTTGCAAAAGCAGAGTATGCTTTGTGCAGCGGATTAGTTGATACTGCGTTATGCACAAATTAATTAAATATTTGTGTATGAACCACAGGTTGAGAGCCACTGGTATATTGGTGTAGTTTGTATACAGTTGTGTGGTTTTGAATATAATTGCTATTGTTTAAATATAAGCAATTAAATTATAAATATATGTTAGAACGTAATTCGCTTCATCAATACCAGTGCACTCGAAGTTATGTGGTCGATTCCCATATAAAAGCTTGTGGACAAATATTTGTGTGCTAGTTGTCACGCTTGTAATTTTAAAGACCTTTATTCTAATGAACTTAAGCTGAAATTGTAATGTTAATTTTATTTTGATTGGAATTTTTGTAAAGCTTATGCGTTTTGACGCGATTTTCGGTTTAATAATAACTATATAATAAATTTAACCCATTACTGTCCCACTGCTGGGCAAGGGTCTCCTCCCGTAATGAGGGAGGGGTTAGGCCTTGAGTCCACCACGCTGGCCAAGTGCGGGTTGGGGACTTTGCATGCCCTCAATAAATGTATTAAACAAATTTTTAGGCATGCAAGGTTTCCTCACGATGTTTTCCTTCACCGTTGGAGCATGTGACAATTATTTTCTAATACACACATAACTTCGAAAAGTCATAATAACTAGTAGTTAAAAATAACTGACTAATCCAGAATCAAACCCAGGACTTCGTAATCAGTAGTCGTCTAATGATTTGACCGCCGACTATTTGTAACGTCAACAGCCTCTAACAAAAGAGAAACCTATAATGTGGTGTTATCAGCTCCATCGTGAGAACACAGAGCTGCTGATACCTCCTCAGATACGAGGACAATACTCGCGGTACATCATTATACCTTATGCAACTGTATAGAGCTGTTGACACCACTCCGTGATGCTATCGGATAATGGACTCCCATAATGTATTTTTTTTAAATTTGACAAGACGGTGATCTGCAAAAAATAAACCTAGCTTTTGCCAGCGACTTCTTCCGCGTGGTTTGTTACTTAGGACAGAATTTTCTTTTGAAATTTCATCCCCTATTTTATCCCCCTGGGATTGAGAATTGATCAAAATCCTTTCTTAGCGAATGCCTACGTCATAACATCTACCTGCATGTCTAATTTCAGGTCGATTTGTCCAGTGGGCGTCCAGTTGGGCTGTGCGTTGATAGATCACTATGTCAGTCACTCACTAGTTTGAGCAATATAAGTATATATATTTAGATTATTAAATACAAAGTACTGCTAGACTCGATACAAATTATTTCTATATCATGCAAAGATTCCTTTCATAGAATCGAAGCACCTACTGTCCAATGTAATCTAGGCAAATAACCAAAATAATGTCGAATAAAATTTCTTTTAAAGTCGCGTCAAGTGAAGTCCTGTAACACAGGTTTTTTTTTTTTTAAAACCTAGCTCAGGTCGGTCACAATTAATTATATTTAGAATTAATAATATTGTATCTCTAGCGCATGTTATAAGTATAATTATTCCGTTCACTAACAATTAAAATAGTCTTTCTTACTAACTCTCTTATATACTGTATAAAACTCAAATGTAACATTATACTATGTAACATTATAATAAGTTTGGAGCCAATAAATAAATTTATTAAATTTAAAAAAAAAAAAATAAAAAAAAAATGTTAGTGACAATTACACAAAACGTTATCAAAGAGTAACCACAAGGCATCATGATGTGGTGGAGATGCCGTCACGTCCGCGGGTCATGCTCGTCACCTCACGTGCCGTCTCTGTGTACGTACTGTACGTGGCTTCATTGTCATACTCGCTCGTACTCGTGCTAATAGCTGTTTAGATCTTGTCAACTCGCTCTTAGTAATTGAAATCTGAAGCTGGGAATAATGTACAACGCCGAAGGGTTTCAACTGCATAAGTATAAATAATATCCTCCTAATCAACAGCACAGCAACAACACCAATCAACTACACAGGACTTTGTTTATACCTATAGTTCGAGTGTGAGCGCAATACACAGGTACAATTTATTCAACACTCTCATATCCTAGTGTATGCCCGTCATGACCAGGGTGAGGTCTGACGCCGAACTGACCACTTTACGTGCTTTCTGAGTACGGAAGTCTACGACGTCAACTTTCTTACTCTGGGCAATCACCATTTAATACTTACTTAGAAACAACTTTTTGGTCCGACCCGTAATTCGAATTGGAGACCTTAGCGCGGCAGTCGCATACACTTCCGCGCTTTACATGCATACGGTAGTTTTTCAAATCGAAATCATTTATTTCAGGCTACTGTCCATACATAAAAACCTTAACCTAAGTGTATATATTAAATAAGTTTATACAGAACATAGTTTAACACATGGAATTATTATCATCCCAAGAAATCTTTTTCACGCGAACAAAACCGCGGGCAGAAACTAGCAACAAAAGATCTTCAAAAATCCCCCTCTACATAAAGATATATATAACATCTCAGCAGGTATTAAAGCGGTGAAACAAAAACGTCAAGCGTCTTAAACACGTTGATTTGCGATCTGAGGTCGCGGGTTCAGAACCTGACTGTTGAATAAATAGTGTAGCGGAGTTCGTGTGATTTATTACAGTCAACATAATATATATCTGTATGAATGATTTACCGTTTTTATTGACTGCAAATAAATGCCTGTGCGAATATCTTAACATTTAATTATTTATTACTAGCCATTTGCTTTTATTTTTTCTGTTAAATGACAAACGTGTAAAAAATAGTCTTGATTCAAGTCTATGATAATGATATTGATTTAACATTTTTGTAATTATACCTTTGTACCTATATTGTGATGAGCGCGAGCATTTGTTTTGAACCTGGTTGTCAATTTATCTGTACAAGTATATATTTAGAAGTACAAGCTCTGCTTAGTTTGGAATCGAATGACCGTGTGTGAGTTGTGCAATAATATTTATTTATATTTAAATGACTAAAACATTTCAATTTATTATAAGGCGCTACAGACTACTAAACATCCACTTACCAGTGAGTTATCACTAAAGGCACAGCATTTAACCTGCGTTGATCACACACACACGGACAGACACACATAATGTATTAGTTACCATATTCATTAGTTAAGTCGGACATCTCTATTGGTCTACGAACTCTACGGTACTATACCATAATACCACTTATCAACGACCGTCACACTTTCTATTAAGACGATGCACACACTAAGCGTTTTATAAATTATTTCTTATAAATAAATAATTTATTTCTCATATGTATTTAAAAAGAAAGATTCGAAGGACAGTTATTTTTTTCAATATCTGCTTATTAATGGCTTTTAACTTCATAATCTGAAACCCTCAAGTCACTTACCGCAAATTAGAAAGATTAAATAACTGTTTAACGTCTTCTCCACTGTAAATCAGATAAAAAATAGCTATACATTTCAAAATTAACTTTTAACAAAGTCTTGTATTGTCTAGATTACAGGTTGACTGCAATTTTGTTCACCATTTTTGTTTTAATGTGCACTTAATATGCAATTAACTTTTCACTTTAATAGTTGTTACATTTATAATATGTATTTTTTGTGATCGGCCAATCTTACCTATATAAAGAAATAAATAATTTCAAATGTTCTTCAAACGTTGACGTATCTTTCTGGGCTGTAACTTTTACCCTGCACATGATCCATCGCCGAGTGTGTACGAACCCTTACTCACAGGTACGGTCCGAGCCACGTAATCTAATCAAACCACCATTAAATTCTATTAATACATACTCAACCTGTGTTTCTAATACTTAACCTATCTTATTTTAACGTAATTAAGCATAAATTACTGATACTCCATGAAACAAAAACCAAGTTACCTTTGCTGTTATATTACGGAGTTTTTCAAAGAGTCTAGAAAATACGGTTTGATTTGATTTTTTAAACGGAAAAGAAACTAGTCAAGATTTTGTTGTTTTGTTGTTCTTAAGTTCTAATGTAAATAGTAGATAATATTATAATTATACTAAAACATATTTATCTTTATTAGTGAAGGAATAAAGTATTAAATTGAACTTAAAGTTTGTTGTAGTGTTATTAACGGTCGTTGAGTTGAATAATAATAAACTTATGTGCATTAATTGATATTGAATTAATTATTTATTTGGTTGTAATCTGAGCCATTTATTTAACACTTCTTACTAGATATTTTTATTAACACTAGCTGACTCGCGCTTTTTCGCTTGCGTCACAAAAGAGAGAATAGGTGCATAGAAACATTTTTTACTGGTGCTCTGCTCCTATTGGTCGTACCATGATGTAATATAGCCTATAGCCTTCCTTAATCAATAGGCTATCTAACAGTAAAGATTTTTTTAAATTCGCACCGGTATTCCTGAGATTAACGCGTTCAAACAAACAAACTCTACAATTTTATAATATTAGTATAGATATGGGTTTGTTAAAATAAATGTTAAAGAGCAAAATGAAGTATCTCTACGATTTAACGAGTACATTACAGATTTAATAAAATTGTCTATAGTAAATGCTAATCTGAAGTCTTGACCATAAATTAACAGAGTTTTATGAACAACTATAAAATGTAAAGTGTTTACTTAATTTAACATAACGACCTCTCATTACTTATCTTATTATCAATTATTTTAATTATGGGAAAGGTTTCCGACATCATCACTCTGTGGCGCAGTGGTTAAAGTGGTCGTTATGCTGCTACTAGCGCGTCGGAAGGTCGTGGGTTAGATTTTATAGGAACAAATATTTGTGTGATCCACAAATTGTTATTTCGGATCTTGTTGTACTTTGTGTCCGTTGTTTGTTTGTTTGTAAAAGTCGCCGCGACACTAGAGCATTTCTAAACGAGACTGTCAAGAAATACTTAAAAAAAAAAATTAAGTACTTTATGTGACCTGGGAATCAAACCCGAGGCCTCATTATGAACTATCGTGCTCAATACCGCCTAAACTCAGAGACAGTCCAAACATATTGACAAAACAGATAAATAACAAATATTTACATTTCCAAAACGAAACGTTTCTTCGAATCCTCTCATAACTAATTACGAAAACTTTAATTAATTATCCCTCTTAATCTTACACAAACGAAATTGAACTTTATTTCAACGATCATAAAGGCCAAAGTGAGTGCAGGTGTAATCTTGTAGATGTGTATCGATGGAGTCATCGCGGTTGTCATGGCAACGCTGACACGAGCTCGGAATCCAAAGTTTGAATTCGGAACGTGCTTTGAAAGTTGTGCAGGACCGATATGCTTTGATACTTGATGATGAATGACTGACTCCAAAAACGCTATATTGTCGCGAATCGACTTGTACACAGTTAATGATGCAATAAGGATCTTAAATGGTATTATACTTCATTTATAAACTAGATGTCTGCCCCGGTTTCGCCATGTTTAAAAAGTTATGTAATAAAATCTTTTAAAATTTTTCACATAAACCTCTTGCTTCACTCTCTTTATTAAAAAACCGCATCAAAATCCGATGTGTAGTTTAAAATATTTAAGGACACATAGTTACAGACAGCGAAAAGCAACTTTCTGTTTTATACTAAAAGTGACAGATGGTTTGACCGAAGTTACTCGAGCCCTTTGGTATTACTGTCGTGCATCGATCGAGAAAATAATATTGCATTTAATTGTTGAAAAATATTACCTTATGTTCCTATCAAAGTATCAAGAACCGTTGGATCATTATCAAAGGGTGGTTTGAATTTGGAAGTCGCTCGCAAGTCACGTGTTCGGGTTTCAATATGTCGCCTGAAGATGGCGCCACAAGCTGATTCCATTCTACGTAATAACATCTATATTGAGCACTGAAATTATATAACGAGACATATATATGCAGCGACATATTGTGTAAAATTGCTGATTCATCGATATAGGATGCCTGACTTGTATTATCAATCGAAAATAATTAAAATTAGATTTTAAAAATGTTAAAATCCCTGCTAAGAAAAATGAGGACGTCTGTTTTTGAAAAGTAGGTGACCTAAAAAGTAAAAGTTAAATAAGTCCATACAAATAAATGAGTATTAATGAAACAATAACATGTTTAATTGTTTACAATATATTGACAAAATAACAGTCGTCCTCCATTGAAATAGATTCAATTTAGAGAGCCATGGTGGCGGCTGCGTGCGTCTTGTCAGAGGCGGCCACTAGACGCCACTTGAAGCGGTCCTCACCCGCGCGTATGTCGCCGCCGTGACCGAACAGGCGGCGGTTCCCGTCTCTGTTCCGATCCAACGTCAGCTTTAACCCTTCATTATATTCATAGTTTATTATATAGAAATATAAATAATTATTTTCTATGAACGGCTCCAAATAATACGTGTATCTGTCGTCGGTGACGGCCGGGTCCTGGCCGTGCGCTCTCCTGTCGCCGTCCTTGTCGGTCTGCGTGTCAGAGCACAGGAACATGTTGTAGTATATGTTGTACAGCTTAAACCTGAGCTTGCCGTGCCACCACTCGGGGAACAACCGCCATTGTACTCTTATACTGTCTTTATCAAGACTGTCACCCCACCCCTCCGTCATACTGAGATTATCATCTTTCTCCTCGAGAAAGATGGCTTGAGAGTACCGCTTGTTAATTATTATCGTTTCTAGTTGGCTAAAGATGAGATTAAATTCACTCGGGAAATAAGTTTTAACGGCAGACCAGATTTGAGCTTCGTTTAGCTTCCAAGCGTACTTCATTAGTCTCTCCCTAGATTCCAGGTCCTCGGCATTGAGGAGGGTTTGTACGACACTCTCGATAGCTTCATTGCCGACTACGTTGTTGTTCAAAGTCTTAGTGAGACGAGCTGCAAAGTCAAACTTTTCATCATTAATGTACTTTAAAAGATGGTCTTTAGCCGTGGCCAAACCCACAAAGGCGCTATAAGTTTTGAATTGAGCTAATTCACTGAGTTCAGTCGGCAGCTCGTAGCCGGGACACAAGAACAGTTTTTGTGCGGCGAGCGCGGACTCAATGTACTGGCGGTCGGGGAACGAGTCTGCGGAGCCGTGCGCGACGACGAGGCCCAGGTCGGGGTTGATGACGCGCGCGATGTCGTCCACTGTGCTGCGCGAGCAGCGCGCGGCCGGCGCCGTGGCGAGCAGCACGCTGGCGCCGCGCACGTACGGGCTGGTGTCGCACTGCTGCAGCGACACCACGGGGATCCTGTTCGGTATCTTCCTGTCGCGGTCGGCGCCGGCCGACACGAGCCGGTACTGCGTGTTCACGTTGTAGCTGTTGGTGAAGCCGCTGAAGCCGCGCGCCGTGAGCGAGCTGCCCTCGCCCCAGTAGTCCAGGTGCGCGATGAGGTCGTTCAGCGAGTGAGGGATGCGCACCAGCTCGTACTGGCCCAGGTGTGCTACTTCCGAGTAGGGGAACAGCAGGTCGACGTTTGTCGTGTAATTCGGACGCGGTGCACGCCTCCAGAGCGTTGCAGACTGCATTATTGGAAATTCGGTCTGTAAACATACAATTACGTATTTAGAAACATAATATACTTTACTTGCGTAATATATGTGCTTCGGATTCGAAGTACGGATTTCGCTCACTGGACGATTAATTCTTGACAAAAAATCTTAAGAATAGCTTTTTGCTCAGACAGGAGATTCGAACACAAATATTGTTTAATCCCGCTTCTAGAAAAGCAGTGAAATAAGCGTAGCACGGAAGATACCTGAGTGACGCGAGGTGGCGTGTAGTTCGGGGCTGAAGCAGGACTGACAGTCTGACACACTAGTATGTTCTGCTACCCTTTATATAGAGACACTTGTTATCTCCATTCTGTGGTTTCTCGTGCGTTGGTCACGACAACTACACTCGTTCGTACTTTAATCAATATACATAAAACTCTTCCGTTGCTCAGTCATGAGCATAGAAAGTTGAAATTTGCTATGAAGAATCCTTAGGAAGTATAGAAAAGCACTAAGAGTGCATTTTTGTTAATTCGTGAAATTAATCGCGGGCAAAATCAAGTGGAAAGTTAGTGTACCATAAAGTTATTTCCAGTTTCAAACAGAGTATAGAGATTGAAGAGATTCCCCATCCCGCACTTAGTCAGCGTAATTAACTGATAAACATACTTAAATACTTCTAATCTGATTCTAACATACATATATAGATAAATTAGCAATCAGGCTAGGAACAGATACTCGTGTTCATCACACAAATAATTTGTCCCGATGGGATTCTGGGATTCGAACGCGACACGCAGCGCTACGGTCATTGCGGGTAGGTAAAGTGTTAACCACTGCGCTGAACGCGCAGTTAAAATGAAGTAGTTTTAGAAACAGCCGTGATAACCTTGTTCCCAGGACGCTCGCGGTTTTGTAAACGATAGTGATAGAACGATAAAGATATCGCGACGCCACTTATCTATTACGAAATATTACCTAAACAGCCAAATTTATGCCTTTCTGGCCTATGTTCGGCTACGGCGGTCAGTTTCATAAAAACCAGCCAACTGTGCAGGATTTTGTCTATAGTGTCTATGTATGCATAGTACACAGGAACACTCTCTATTCTCTTACTCTCATAGCCCGGTGGTATGGCTAAACCGACACGACCAGTGAGAGGTCAGGCGCAGGACCAACTGCTTTACATGCTCTCTGAGGCACGGAGGTCTACATCCTGGACTTCCCAACTCTGGGCCATCTCTGAGAAATTCTAGACAGAAAAACTGAGAAAAGACTTTTTGGCCTGACCCAGGATTCGAATCCGAGACCTCGAGATCAGTAGTCAGGTACACTATCGACCGCGTCATCAAGGCAATCAAATAATATAAACATTTATAGAAAACAACTTTAGAATAATATATGAAGACCTTGGGTTGAACAGCCGTACTGTTCAACCCAAGTTGCAGTTGCAGTTAATAAAATAAATGTTACCCATTAATGTCCCACTGCTGAGCAAGGCTCTCCTCCCGTAATGAGGGAGGGATTAGGCCTAGAGTCCACCACGCTGACCAAGTGCGCGTTGGGGACTTTGCCTACCTTTAAGAACTGTTTTAAAGAACTCTCAGGCATGCAAGGTTGCATCACGATGTTTTCCTTCACCGTTGGAACAAGTGATAATTTTATTTCTAATACATAAATAACTTAGAAAATCAAAGGTTCGGTTCGAACGGGGTTCGAACTTTAGTACCACTCGGCTATCACTACTCGGCTATTTTAAAATTATTTAATTTTTTAAAATGAAATAAACTTATGTAATATAATGCCACAGCGGTCCTCGTAAACGTGGCTCGTTAACTTGCCTAGTTAGTTTATGTTAATGAGTTTATTTTAATATCAATAACGATTACTACATTTTTACACGTTTATAGCGCAGTGGTTAAGGTGGACCGCTCCGTTACCTCTGAGGTAGTGGGTTGGATTCTAATAATGTTTACTTAGCCCATTGCTGTTCTAATGTTGGGCTCAACTTACATGTGGTACAGTCTGGAGTCCACCACACTGGCGAAGTGCCTAGACGATTTGCTGTATTTCTAAAGAAAAAAAATTGGCGAATACTTTCACGTGTTGATCTCAAATCAAAGTGATCTTTAAAGTATCTAGGGATGACACCCCTAGATACCAATCATCCCAAAACTAGGAGAGCATGACCACGTAGGAAACATTAAGTTAACGATCACATAGATTTTGAACGACGACGTAAATTCAAGCTGTTTGAGGGACCTTACATTTATGAAGCAGGTTCTGACCCAAGACTAAATTTTACCTAAGTTAGTGTTATCTTAAGAAAAGTTTATAACATAGTGCAACAACTTAGTTGAGAGGCAAGGTTGGCGGCTGGACTATGTATTTTATACACTTTCCTATTTAGAACATCAGTAGTTTATATGGAAATTTTGTTTAGGTTTGAATCCCGGTCGAGAAAGCATTGTGTGGCCGTTAGAACATGCTTTATTAAGGAAGAAGTCAGTGTAAGCTTAGTTTCCTGCTACACAGAAAAAGTAAACGTTTTTCTATAAACATGTCACAATATTTAGTATTCGTGCAAGGTACTGTGGCTTACCAGTTTTTCATATAATCTGTAATCTAATACAAAACAAAGGTCTGGCGCAGCTGTCTCGAGACGTGACTACGCTACCAAATCGCGGAGGCACCCTCCCTCTTTACGACGCACTTAAATAAAGACCTCTCGTTATGGGCGGATTAAGATGCGATCAGTTTAAAGTTGGGATGATCGGAGTGTTGTTAATATGCAGGTGAAATGGCTGCGATGTGATCAGCCTGTATATCGAGAGCTTTGTCTAGGCTATTTGTATAAAGAGACTAGATGTTAGCCGTTGCTTCCCTCGCTGGCCTGAGTTAGATGCTCTAACTTTAACGCTTGTTTTGGTGGTACAGGACGACACGCATACATACTTATAAGATTCGCTTTAATATAGTTTTTGGATGGTTTGTTGGTTCTCTTGTGGTTTCCTGCATACAAGGGTTAAATACGTATCATAAGTGCGAAGAATTGTAGGTTGCAATACGATACGACGGGTTCACGTTGCGCACTTTGTAAAAGTCCCCGCGATACAAGAGCAATTCTTATCTCGGGAGTTGGCATCTTTTTAAGTTTACCTTCTCTTTATGAGTCACTCCTAGACCGATGTCGATGAAAACAGGAAATGAAGAAGTACGAACAACTTTATTTTAAATGGCCTAAACCATGAGACTGAGATGAGTCATTGGTATCTGGAGGTAGACGCGGGGAGTTTTGCCTAGTGTTTGAGACTACCATTGTGGTGAAAGGATTAGTCAGCTCAGATTCTGCTTCAACCTAGCTGCTTCCAGGGTGCGCCAGGGAGGCTCCTATCATGCACCCCATGGCCTTATCCGATGTATTTAAAAAAAGTCTATTGCAAAGTGTATCTTATTATTTGGTTCACCACAAGGCAGTACATCGAAGTCAGTTGTCAGTCCAGTCACGTGCAGCGCCCTCTGTCATTCACTTGGGAAACTGCGTCATACTTTTATATGTTGCCATTTTCCCCGTCCCTTGTATTGGCAAGCTATTGTTTTGCTCGAAGAGTATTTTGAACTCCCCTTATTATGAAACCTATTTAAAGTATAAATCCGAGTTTGAAGTTAAAAGTTTTTAAACATCGTAATATGGTGTTTTTTTTTACTTTTTTTTAAATTATGTTTTTCTACTGTTTATATCACGTTTATCCAATAACGAAAGAACGAGTTTTTCCGTTTTACATTTTATTGTGTTTAAGTGGAAAAAGTGTGGCCCTAGACTTAATAATGTAAGCTTTACGTCTGTTACTTTAATAAGCAACCACCGGGACCAACTTTTTGTTTGCCCTCCGTAGCAGGGAGACGTTTAGTTCAAATACCGTTAGGCGGCCACCCGTCTAAGGAATGACCGTCCCAGGGGTTGCTTGACCCCCAGATTGTATGCCGAACGAGGAGTGCAACTAGCTGCGAGTACCGCAAGATTCGTGATAAGTTTATTTTTACTTATTTTTGTAACATCACACTTGTGAAATCCCAAGTGAAGGCAGAGGTGTGCGAGACTCCCATGTGTAAGGGGGCGAGCTAGTACTATAATAAATCAGTTACTCAACAAACTCCGATAATTTAAAAATATTTCCGTACAATTTGGAAAATGGCAGCAGTATTTTATCCAACTCGAAATCCCATGATCAGCAGTGAAATATAATATGACATATGTAGTAATTAAACAAGGGCAGTAATTTTAATATTTTTCTTAATAAGTGATAATCATAAGATAATCTTTTACGAGTATTCGTGGGAGGTCCCGACTCAGTATTAATGTGGCTGTTTACGATGATTGCTATAAAATCACTTGTAATTAAACGAGCGCGGCAGTTTTTATGTTGATACACTAAATAAAGTATACTTTGTTAATTCATTGTAAATGTTATCATGTTACTGATACACAAAGTTTGGAATTTGATCATGATCTCACTATAAGTACTGTATCAAAAAGTACTGTTTAACACGGCGCTACTATTTCAAAGTGCTGCAACATGCTGAAGTCGAAGACTTAGGATCAAACCCTTTTTTTAATTAAAAATCAGCACCTGAACTCTACTTACCTGAGGTTGGTGCTAATGTTTGCCAATAACGCCAAAATAGTTCCCACGGCGATCGCTACAGACGCTGAAATTTATGAAAATTTCTCGATAATTAGCCGATTGTCGGTAGTAGAAAATCGCGCTTCAGGAATGATCAAATAAGAATAAATACAGTAGCAGTATTTAATGTATATTATAACGTGGATTGATTCAAAAATGTAAAGTGAATCAAATTACCTCTTTTAAATCAAGTACCGAGTTAATGATATCAATTTTTCTTCACTTTAAGTCATTACTCTTGATCAGACCTTTGCGTCTCTTTTTATTTCTGTCTCTCAAAGCCAGTTGCAACGGTATAAACGGCAATACTATGGGCAACCTGTCGAGGCAAATATGTAGATATGTTCTTTTTTATTATTTTAAAAATATATGCTATAACTGTTCTATTCTATTGCTAGGAAAGAGGAATTTTCATTGAGGAGGATTCTCAAGTTCTTGTGTGCGAGGTGAAAACTTAAACAACTCGACTATCGATTATAGAAAATGTCTTAAAGTAATTAAATTAAAGTCACGCCTTTCGTGAACACAGGCGTAGTGTTGCCACTTTAAATACTCCTACTCATTTAAAATTTCTAATTGATGGATTGGATTTCGTAAAATAGATTGATGAGACCTCATAGAAAGGGTTTTGTTGGAGGTCGACGTTAACATAATTAGTGCTAATGGGCAGCTTCAGAGGTCAACGGTTTAAAAACGAATGATTTATTTTATACAAGTGTGGAAGATAACGGCCGAAGTGTTTTATTAATTTGTATAATTAATTAATTATGCGTCGATCATTATTAATTTATATTATTTCCAATGATGGCAATACAAAACCTGTAGGTATTTTATTATTGAATATTTACACACAAGCTTTTGTGAGACTGACAGGCTCTGTCATTTTTTACGACAGCCGAGTACCTTTGCAAGTATGAATATAAAATTGAAATGCTACTATAAAGACCCATCTGTGTAGTGGATTCCCTGAGGGCTGCTAGCCATCAATTAATTAATAAGTGCCACTAACTATGTGTACTCTTACACGTAGAAAATGCCGCAGTACTTCATTGATGTCTATTTCCTCCTTCACAAATAAAACTCGTTATGGTAAATTAGATACCAATATAGACGAGTAGTAACATTTTCACAAGTCATGTTCACTGATTTGAAATAGAAATGTTCAAGTGTCGAGCAGTAAGTGTTAGAGACGCGTCAGTTTCAGATACAACAGTCTCGTCTCCAATAGATGGCGAAGTGGGTCGAACCGGTCCCTTCAGTGACGCTAATTGACGTCCGACAGGTACACAGACAGACCGACATAACTGCTCATAAACCAACAAACGAATCGGCGAAAACAACCGACCGCCGAGCACTTTAAATTCAATTTACATCGCCCGCTCCGTTATGCAGAATTCACTAAAGCATTCGACTGCGTGCGCCATAAAAGAAAGCTGCAGAAACCTTCGATAAAAAGTCGCGCGACATTGATCTGTTGTAGTCTCGGAATAAAAGTCATTTTATTGAGTGATCGCTCAGCCGATGTCACGTTTTATATCATTGAAAAACCTGGAACCCGTTATGGTGATTAAAGGGTGTACTCGGGGGCCGGTTCTCGAAGTATTTTATATCTTAATCTGTGAGGGTCAGAGTTCGGTATTGAATGCGATAAGTTGGCTTCTTGTATCGTTTAGTCGTGTCGGCGGGAGTGCAACAGGCCGGAATGCCCGCTCCGGTAGAACCTGTCCTTCGCCTGAGAAATGCACTTCAAGTCTTTATAAAATTCACGTGTGGAGCGAGTTTACTACAACGATGATTCACATTAATGGCTGCGTTATCTTTGAGAAGCTTTTTATTTATAAAGGGTTTGTACCTCGTTAGTTATAATGTAGACGTTTCGACCGAGGAGGATTAATTGAACCGTTTCAATCTGAGTGAGTTTCCTCTAACTTTCAAATATAAAGACTGTTTGTTAATTGGCGTTGACTTCCTCTATTAATTATGGGATATAAACTCGAGGCCTGCGTTTTACATTTTGGTAATTAAATTTATTATCTGTGGAGGTGTAAAAACAAGTGTTGATTAAAATGTCGTTAAATTTATAGCAGCAGGTTAGCGGTTACTTTCGTTTCGAATATTATAATCTTCCGACAAATTACTACTTACCGTCGTTGTGAGAAAAATATTGCGTAATAAAATTAATGAACGATTAATTTTATCATTGAATGTTACAGTTAAAATCAAATTAAACCCTGATATCTGTCACTTTTATATTCATAACGGCATTACCATAAGCAAAAATATAACTAATTTATATTACTATTTACTTACTTATGGTTAGTGATCAATCTAGTGTCAAAGTTGTTCAAGCCCGAACTTTTTTGACATGACTTTACGACTGTTATTTAATGGACAACTACCGAACCGACTTTTTACGTGCTCTCCACAGCACAGTTTATCTGTGCTATCAATATTTAGCCACCCATCTATATAATGTCCTCACTAAAGCTGCTTAACCCACTAATGGTCTACCGGTGAGCATATCTCGTGTTATAATAAATGCTTGTGAGTATATCAGCGCGTCCCGTCACACAACTACCATCAATCAAAGCATTACTTTAACGAGTTGTTAACAAATACTCGTAACAGCCGGCTATTATGCACAATCACCGGTTTTAGCACACTTTTTATGATGTGCACTCAATTTGAATATTGGACGGGACAGCGTTTTACCTTTTTGAAAGTTTATATAATAAGTGTCTTTAGTTCAAAATATAAGGTAACGGTTCAAACTCTCGCGGCTTAAACACGTAATTTAATAATGCTATGGATCTTAAACACGATTAATTTTGATAATTAAAGGTTTCCTTTATTTGCTCGACGTCAATTGGGTTCAATCGATTTGGACTTATTTTTCCTAGATTATAAGTTTTATTCCTAGGGACGAAAATAGTACTTTTTAGAAAGAGCGAGTATTTGGCTAGTAGGCTAGTAGGTACTGACTAGAGCTCCCTTCAGAAGTTAAACTATTTGATCGAAATCAATACAAACTGTCTTGTAATATGTGCAGAACTATTACAATTTCTATATGTGACTTTAAAGCCGTTTCCCGACGCATAGGATATCCTTACGATAGAAATATGTCCGTCCTGCATATCCATACTTAATATTATAAATGCGAAAGTAACTCTGTCTGTCTGTCTGTCTGTCTGCTACTCAATCACGTCTAAACTACTGAACCAATTTGCATGAAATTTGGTATGGAGATATTTTGATACCCGAGAAAGGACATAGGCTACTTTTTACCCCGGGAAAATGACGCATGACGCGGCGCAAAATCAATATTATAATGACATTGAATTAACAAAATTCCGTTGCCATGGCAACTGTTTTAATGGCGGATATGTCTTAGCGCGACTTCGTTATACTAAGAGATATAAATAATTTTGAGAATATTTTTCGTGAAAAAAAAAGCATATTTTATATTATCACGCTACGACCAATAGGAGCAGAGTAACAGTAAAAAGTGTTATAAAAACGTGGAAAATTCTGACCCATCCTCTCTTATGTGACGCAAGCGAAGTTGCGCGGGTCAGCTAGTAACACTATAAATAAAACAGTTATTCCGCTAGCTATTTAAATACAGCTAACTATAGTGCAAATACAGCATTTAATATCTTATCTAAAATTTTCTCTATGAAAAACTAATAAAAAGTAAAAAGATCCATCTATAACTTTTAATATAATCAAGTTAATCTTACGTGATATGAGCCCAAAAAACCTTTAATACATAATTCAAACAAATTATCAAAACCTATACTTTAGCAATGTAAATGAGACCCTTAGTCCCAAAAGTAAGATGTTCCAAAACAACGAAATATTAATTTAACAGAAACACTGGCCGGGAATCGAGCCTGGTCCCTCGCGGCCACTTAATTCCATTACTTATTCTGAATACCGACCCACTGAATTAAAATACCCATGCATTATCCAAAAACAAAAATCTTAGCCCATACTCAAAATTCACCTTTATCGTCTTACACATAAAGTTAAAATTAACTGAAAGTATCTAATGATACTTACGACATTATAATTTCAAACTATACTTAACAAGATAGTTCACAAAGAGCTTTTGATTCCTAACATCACAAGCGAAAACCAACCTTATTCACTTTTCATGAGGTTGAAATCAGTACACGTAGTGTTGGTTGTTACGTGGTTTCGTGTCGTGTTGGTTGTTATCTAAATGGTTCGCGAAGAGTTTTTAATCCGTAATGGTCAGTGTGATAAGAGCTCTATGATATAGGGGACAAGTGGAAAATGTTTTGGACAACCACTTTGAAAGTATGGAGAAGGTTTTTTTTATTATTTCGAACAGAAAGTAGAGTTGTCATGCCTGATATAAGTACATACATATTTTGGTCATTTGAATCCTTGATTCGGCACTAATCATTCTATGAAACTTGCTTGTGAGGTTTTTTCAAAAGTAACTTGTGCTTTTTCTACTATTATCTTTACCTATGTGTAAAAATAGAACAAAATGTCACCAAAAAAATATATTCAAAACGAGAATCAAACTCGTCTCAAGCAACTGCCACTTATTAAATAACAGAACATTTGAATTAACGCAAACGCGCATTTTCCCTCGGAAACCCTGACGTTTCAGCGCAGGTTACATTGGCCGTAGTCGGAGGTTGACTGCTCTCTACGAAAAAAAAAACCATTTTCAAAAATCCTTTGCCACACTTTCCACCATATTTCGGAAACGCTAATGGTCAGTTGTTATAATGAATAGCTGTAGCGCACGGATCCGGCGTCGAACCCGCGACCCTCCCGCTGCGTGCTTTATTACTGCGCCGCTATGTCAATAGTTCACTGTTTATTTGACGCCCGGCGCAAATTGAGGCTTGTGTTACCTTTAATATGTAATGAACAGGTTCGACATTAGACATTGACAATAGACAAATAAAATAAGTCACATCGTATGAAAAATTATAATTTTTTTGTCGTTTAGTTAAATACTGTATTTTTTTTATAAATCCACCTATTCCTGCCTGGGATAAAATACAGCCGACGATTTTACAAAATACTGCATACCTATTAGTAATAGATTTAAATATAATAATTTAAAGTTACACTTAACACGATTGTTGAGTGTAACTTAAAATTGAGTGTCATTTTGACCCTAGAAAGAATCTTACCGCCCTATTTGATTCAAAATCGGTTCAGCCGTTACATAAAAAGAAGACAATCAACAGCCGAGTCCTGAAAGAATTCAAATACAACCTCATTAATAAAGAACACCTTAAAAGCTGTCCTAACATCAAAATAATGACAAAGTGCATTGAGACACGTTAGGCGGCTACAAACGAGTGATATACGCACATTGTTCCACTAACGACGACAGTTTGTATCGCGCCCTCGTGTACAGTTACCCTTATCATATTCTAATAATATTATAACCAATAACTGCCTCTGTGGCGCGGTCGGTAGTATATGCGACTGCGGTGCGAGAGGTCTCGGGTTCGAATCTTTGGTCGGGCCAAAAAGTCTTTTCTAAGATTTTCTGTTAAGAATTTCTTAGAGATTGCCCGGAGTTAGGAAGTTGAGGTCGAAGACCTCCGTGCCTCGGAGAGCACGTAAAGCCGTCGGTCCTGCGCCTGACCTCTCACTGGTCGTGTCGGTTATCCGTCCCACCAGACTATGAGAGTGATGGAATAGAGAGTGTACCTGTGTATTGTGCACACACTTGGACACTATAAACAAAGTCCTGCACAGATGGCCAGTTTCAATGAAACTGACCGCCGTAGCCGTATATCGGCTAGGAGGACATTATTATTATAATATTATAAATGTTACCAAAGTTAATACCAGCCTTTATTGATAGTTATTATAAAGTGTTTAGAAAGTAAAGTAGGTAATTAATTACATGTTCCGCTTTTCATGAGAATGCGTCGTTTTTCTTTTATGATTGTTATCTCGTGATTAACACTGTTTTTATGTTAAAGTTAGGGTGATAGGCGCTTGATGAAGAATTAGATCGACGGCCATTACATGTTTGTGGTTAAAGTCTTAAGGGAACTGGCCGAATACTCAAGCGACATTTAATTTTAAGTGATGCTTGAAGTTGATGCTAGTTGAAGAAACACATAGTAAAATAGGGGGTGAAACATTAAACGCGGGTGGAGACACGCAAATTAAAAGATTACCCTGTGTTAATTTAGGTATATTGTTAACTAGTTGTGTACCAAATTACATCAAATTCCATCTAGTAGTTTTTGCGTGAAAAAGTAACAAAACATAGGTTCACACAAAATTTTGAATTTATAACATTAGTAGGATTATTGAACGTACATATATCTAATTTAATATGTTTTATATCTTAAAAAATATCCTACATTTCATACTTCAATTGTCCAGTATTGTCTATCACTCAAAATCAATAGTATATAACAAATACAAATAAAATAACATCGGCGCATCAAAAGTATGTAAATGTACATAAATAAATCATGGCTTATTTATACATAGGCGCGGAATTAGCCGGCTAGTGGTGAATAACTGCATATTATATATTGAAGGAACCACTATTGTATTGAAATGTTCCGTACAAGTGCGCTGAGAAATTGTACCAGAATAAACTGTGGAATAATATTGTGAGGTTTTTTTTAAGGGTTTTTTTATTATATTTGTTTGTAGGAATTTTGCTATTTTTATCGTTTTATTTATGTTTGAGAAAAATAAAAATAAGTTTCTTATTTCGTATTTTTTATAGATTCAATAACACAGGAATTTTTCTATTAGGTAGTTGTTAATAATTCTAATTAGACAAACATAGTTAACTTTAGGAGTGCATATCAATAATTACAAGTATTTTCAAAATAGACTAGTGGTAAATCGGAATTTAATTTAATACAGTTTTTTTGTAACTTTAAGTGAAGCCGCGTAAAAGCTAGAAAACATAAATTAATAAATGGAAAAGTAACAACATTCTAATATTTCAAATATGAGCATTTTTAAAACCCATTCGCAGCTTTTAATTGGCACCTAAATTCAAATACCAACATGCAGTCAATGTACACAGTCTACGCCAAAGCTCCGAAGGTTAACATCGCTAGTCATTTACCAATCAGTAAGAGCATTTAACGCTTCGCATTTTTGCCTCCGAAATACATTCAGATCATTTGCCTTAATTACAATACAATCTAAGTTAAAAGGGAAACTCAATCAGCTAACAGCGGCTATATTTTGTTGCAGGTAGGCATCGATCCCGCGACCCGCGCAATCAGAGCGGCAACTGAGCCGGGGGGAGGTATTGGGATGCAAATAAGATGATCGCTGTGATTCACGGGAAACTCAAGCTATCGACAGAAAGGGAATATACGGGAGAGTATTTTATAAGAAACAGTAGCGATTTTCTAGTCATTTTCTGATGGGCTTAGTGGCGTCTTGAGGTGGGAACCATTTGAAAGCTACTATGCTGTACATGGTTTTCTCCCTTATGTTACGGAGATTTGCATTTTACGTGAAAGCAGCAATGTACTGGATAGTTACCTTCAATTTGCCGCATAATAATTGTCAACTGAGATACGTTATACGCATACTGGTTCCTGTTCTTAAGCTGGTTGTAGCATCATTGATCCGTAGCTTGAAGCAACTACTTTTCTTTGCTAAGCGAACTTAAGGTTAGCGAAAACTATTACTTAAAGATTTTTTAAAAAGGGTCTGACCATAATCAAACTGAATAGCTAGATATTTGTTCTAGATGAATAAAATTATATTACATTCATTAATTCTTTACAATCTATTTAACCCTCAAGCACATCCTTCTCAATCAATGAAGCATGATTATTTAAACATCTTTATATTATACATATAATCAGTAAATTTTAATTTTTTTTCGTGATGGCGACAATGAAGATATGTTTTTCCTTTATATAATGATTACTGTGCCTCCTATGACTAGAAAATGCGGATAATTTACAAAGAAAACGCAGCAGAACCGCTCACAATTCGTCCTCGTATATTGTCATACATAGTTGTAAAGTAAGAGTGCAGGGGGCGCTGCTCGCGATAATCCGGGCCCAGTCGCGCGAGATTTGTGCCCCATTGTCATCTCCTCCTACATTGTATCCCGTCAAGGAATAAAAACCTGCTGGAAATAGAAAAACATCCTTTAAAGTGAAACATTACTTAAAACAACAAAAACTTCAGTTTTTCTTGCAAACAATTATTGTCATTTTGGTGTCCAATACTTGTTTAGGAGCAGGGAATCCGGCCCTTACTATCAGTATCTGCTTTAGGCTCTGTAGGTATGTATTCGCAACCAATGAAAACCTATTACACTGAAAACTGAACATTGAAGTGACTGCTACAAATGTAAATAATATTATGCTCCGAAAAGAAATAATATTGAAGCAAATAAATTATTTGATAGAACCCGTATCTTTTAAATACATATGTGCGAAACTGTTTGCAAAGTGGCCATTACCGCGTTCCAGTATTGATGTACGGCTTAATGCAAAAAGCACTTTACATGCGCTTTACAACGCTTTACATTTTTTTCTTAAACCTTGAGAGTCCCTTATCCGGGCAAGGGCTTCCTTCCAAGCGAGAGACGGATCATGGTTTGAGTCCACCACGCTAACTACCTAAGTGCAGGTTGGTGAAGTTGCATGCTCTCAAAAAATGTGTTGAACAACTTTTAATCGTGCTTAAAATAACACAGTACGAAATGCAACATTTTACAGAAAACCAAATTGTGAACTTAAAAAAAAAAAGACATATCCAGTGATCTATCTTCCTTGTATTGCAACTAACCTTAGGTTGGTTTTCAATCGTTTCCAGTTAGTAGAGGCACTCGGAGGTAATGACACGTCCCTCCCAAGTACCTCCACGACACAGTACAGTGTGCCCTGTACTTTATACCTTACAATGTAACTGTTTACTTAATGTTCAGACTACATTGAATATAATACGCATTGAATACAAATTACGGCTATTACCTATAATCTATCTTGGGTAAGAGATAAGTTAACTATAGTTATGTTACTAAGTAAAAGCTTTTAATACAAAATAACTATAGTTTTTAGGTCTATATGGGACGGCTTAAGGGTTGAACTAACGTAATTAGTTTCCTAAACGTAGTACATTAGTTGAATTACTGTGCTCCATCAAGTACAGATATTTTGAGGATATTGATTTTTTAAATAAAAATATGCTAAATTATTATTTTACTTTGATATTTAATGTAGGTACTGTTATAGTGTACATAGTTTTGAAAAGTTTATAAGTTAAGATATTGCTGCGAATGGGAATTAACTAAAGCAATCAGTAGTTTCCGCGTCACTATACTCTTATGCGTTTGTTTATCCAAATTATATGTGAACCATACTCAGAGCTATTTAATACATAGTATTAGCAGTATTTATTTTTCTTATTTAGCCAGTAATATCGTACAAATAATGCACATACGTGAACAACTAGTCCCGCAACACTTGGCGCGCATTCTCGTACGTTCCCGCGCATGCAAATAGCGCATGCGCACCCACTATCTGATCTACGCTCACCATATCATAACTGGCAAATACCAGGATATGCTAGGAAATAATGTAGAGAGAACATATATTATTCTAGACTATCTGCCCCTGTAGTGATAGCCGAGTGGTTTAAGTTGGCACCTTCTACGCAAGTGGTCAACGGTTCGAACCCGAGGCAGCACCTAGAAAACTTTTCGAAGTTATGTGTGTATTAGAAATAATTATCATTTGCTCTAACGGTGAAGGAAACTTTGTGGTTGAATTACCACAAGATTTTTCGACCCCGGGAAATCTTTTTCAACGGACGAAATTGCTAGCAGAAACTGAGATAAAAATACAGCTTTTGTCAAGGCGGTTAAATTCTCACATAATCTTTATTTCATGGCGACAAGAGTTGCATACGCATGTGTCGATTTACATACAAGCAGAGAATAATACAATTGCCTCGTATTGGTTCGAGCTTAATCGTCGCTCCCACAGCGCTGGTTATTCTAGCAATATTTCAGCCAGACTCGCTGAATAAACTATCTAGTTTGCATTTACAACGGGAAATAGATATACATGTTATTGTGGTATAATAGTAGTATATTTCTTAAAGATCTGTGTTGTTAAATGTTTCGAATTGCATTTCATTCGAGATTTATAAAGTCTTGTGTAAACAATCATTTGGCATAGATAAGTCACTGTTTTTTAGTATTAGATCTAAGCGTCTTAAAGCTTCAAAATTCATATAAAATGTTGATATTATTATAGTTAGTAAAATAAATTTTAAAAGTTACGAAGGCGGTTTCAAAAACTGATACACGTTGGCCTATATTGTCACATATTGGTTTAGGGAACAGACAACGCGTTAAAAGCCTTGTGGTGCCATTAACAACTTCTAAACAATATGCATTATTAACTATACAAAAGAAAAATGTCTACCAACAACTAAACATTAGTACAAGATCATTAAGCAAACAAGACTGCATACACCGTTTCTCTCTTATCACACATAAATAAACAGTTTTCAACTACTAATTCAACACCTAACACTAGTTTTCTAACACTACAAAAGAGCTATAACTCAGTGAGTTTTCTCCGTCACACGTGTTGTCAGCGCGGCGGTCAGCGCGCTACTGACATGTTCGCCGGTGCATACATCACGTCAGTTGTCAAGTTCTACCGCTAGGTGGCAGCACCGACGCCTCGCTGACACGCCACGTCCGGTCGAGATAAATCTAAGATATAAGAGGAATAATTAAATGTTTACTGTATAAAGTATTTTAATGTGGAAGAATTTCTCTTTTCTCTTCAAACTATGTTGGAGTCGGCTTCCAGTCTTACTAGATGTAGTTCCAGTGTTTTACATGGAGCGACTGCCTATCGGACCTCCACAACCTGGGTTATAACACGATACCCGCCTGTAAGACTGCTTGTCAGACTTTAAAAAAATATGACAACTGGTAACGACTATAGATCTTTGATATGACAGCCCCTTCACTATTTGGTACTTCACTATTAATATTTACGTGTCTTCCGAAACACATATTAACTCGGTATGTATAACATGGTCACCCACCCACAGATCAACCTCGGCAACCTACCTTGACCGGAGAATTGAACCGTACAGCTTTTACTTGGACACGACATCGAATTGATTAGTTACATAGTTCCTAGTTAGCATATAAGTCCTATTAGGTACCCTAGGCATTAACAACAAGCACTAACACTTGGCACCGTTAGCCCTGAATACGATCTAGGCTAGTAACGGTAGCAACAAGTGGTCGGGCGGGTCGCGGGTTCGATTCCCTACCATTAATTGCTCGTTTTATCTACAGCCGTGTTAGGCGTTTATTTACACAGACGTTTGTGGTACAATGTTAGCATAATATATCTTATTGAGCTATTTCCTATGAAGTCTGTATCTAGTTTAACTATAACTAAATATTTGAGTACACTAATCTGAACCATATTTCATAGTTTTCATTTAATATTGTCTACAAGCATAATTTTGAATTCATATTTAAAAAAGGACTGTCGTTTCTATAAATAACGTAGATCACATTGCCAAATAGCACTTTTCTTTCCGAATCGGGAAAAGTGCTATTCGGTAAAACAATTTTTTCTTAGTAGGTAATATTTTTTTCCTAAATCCTTGATAATGGGGAAGGAAGACATCGTTATGAAACCTTGCATGCCTAAAATATGTTTAAAACATATTATGATGGCACGCAATGTTTCCAAACCGCACTTGGCCAGCGTGGTGGGCTCAAAGAATAACCCCTTCTTCGTTCGGAAGGCGAGTCTTGCCCAGCAGTGGGACAGTAATAGGCTAAAAAAGACTTGTTTATTCTCGCATGGTTAGTGGTCAAACTAGAGTCAAATTTATTGAAACTACTAATCAACGTCTTAACAAAAAATAAAAATAAATAAATAAATGTAACCCATTAATGTCCCACTGCTGGGCAAGGGTCTCCTCCCGTA
The DNA here is from genome assembly GCF_050436995.1 of Anticarsia gemmatalis. Taxonomy (NCBI): domain Eukaryota; kingdom Metazoa; phylum Arthropoda; class Insecta; order Lepidoptera; family Erebidae; genus Anticarsia; species Anticarsia gemmatalis. The sequence goes on from NC_134761.1 coordinate 281,735, forward strand.
ATGAGGGAGCCGTTAGGCCTTGAGTCCACCACGCTGGCCAAGTGCGGGTTGAGGACTTGGCATGCCCTCAATAAATGTTTTAAACAAATTTTAGGCGTAATAATTTTAATTTTAAAACGTCTTAACAAAGTTATTTAAATTTCATATGACATTTCAAAACGACTTTCTCATAATTGTATACAAACACATTTTCTATGCATTTGTTTTAAATAACAAATATTAATATCCCATAAACAATGCCTACGTGAAAATACCTAACATAACGGCACAAAAATATCTTTCATACATATTTGCAAAATAGCATCGTTTGACAATAGTGATTGTGAGCGCAGTTTCAGTAGGGATGCGAGTGTCCCGAGGGCAGAACCGCCCTGCATCAGGCAGTCGGTGAGCAGCCGCCGCGCTGTCTGCCCGCCCTACGCCGCCGCCCGCCCTAGCGCGCGCGAACAATATTACGATAACGAAAATATTTAAGACGAACAATGTTTTTTGATAATGTGTTGTGTGATTTAAAAAATTGAGATTCTGAATATTTTTGTTTTAAAAAGTCGTGTTTTTTATTAAATATGGTTCTTCAAAGTGGTAATAATTTTGATAGATTTTTGTTAAAAATAGTTTTAGTGTAATTAAATCCATATCATTATAAAATTGTTGATTTAAAGTTTTTATGTTCAATACGTGTAAGGTTTTTTTGTAAAATAGTTAAAGATTGGAGTGATTTGAGCTGTGATAGTGTTACCGGTGTTTGTTATCTGGAAGTTAAGTGACAGGTAAGTTCGATGATAAAAAATTTTTTGCTAATAATAAATGTACTGTGGATAAATATTCAGAAGATCTAAATAATCAGGATAAGTTCAAAATAAATGTTGACGCTTATAGATATAATAGTATAATGTTTCAGTTGGTGACGTTATTGTTGTCAAATAACTGTTTTCAAAGATGTAACTTTGTTAAAAATAACGTGAAAGGAATGATTCTACTCTTTCAAAGTTTTGCCGAAATAGTGACACAAAAATAAAGAAGTCCTCTAATAGGACATTGCTAGTCTAAATCTATAAAACGTGAGAATCGTGAGATAAAAAGTGAACTATTCAAAAATATTATAAAATTGAATAAACAGCAGATAAAAATTGGATAAATAGTAATTGAAACTAAACTTAAAAAAATCCGATAATTAAATACAAATGTAACAAACGACCCATCGTTCTCCAAGATCACCGTGAACTTACAAACAAACTAACAAACATACAAAAGCGTACGTCCTCACATTAAAGGTGAGTGCTGTGAGTGGCGCACTGATAGCTGCTAACGATGCCTTATCCTTCACTGTTAGGACACGTACATACTGGACTGACAGTTTGTACGAAGTAAAATGTTGCTCTATCTACTTAATTATAACTCGAAGTAATGAAATGTTACTTAAATCGACTCAACGCAAAAAGATTAAAAAAATAATCGACTTTAATATACTCAATTAACTGTTTATTGAATTAAAATTGCTCATTATTTTGGACTGGCTTCTGCGACTTCGTCGGCGTGAAAACATTACCCGGGAGTCCCATGTGTCAGTCCACGTTATAAACTGTCTCTGTGTTCAAAATTTTGTATAAATCCGTCCAGAAGTTTTTTCCTGGGTGAGTGATAACCTTCAGGCCCTATAATATTAGTATGGCATTTAGGATCTCTCCTTAGTTTCCACTTATCCTTCAAAAAAAGATAAAGTGTGTGAATTATAATTTTATGATTAACTATTATCATAACAAGGTAAGATTAAAATATCTTATACATCAAATACGTTTAGTCGATGTATTCTTAAAGAATCAAAGAAAAAGATTTAGAAAATTCAGAAGTTAAAAAAAATACTTTAATTTAAGATACTTTTATTCAAGTCAATCTATACTAATATTATAAAGCTGAATAATCTTATAATCAGCCACAAACTCCCAGTCTACATAAATCCTTAGCTAAAGTGAGCGCGAAATGATCATCGCATATTCATTATATTTTTTTGTCTGAGACGCTTCGGTCCCAATTAAGCGTTGAAAAGGATATATTAGGCTGTTAATCGCTAACGTAGTGGCGATATAATGCTAAGTGTGTCTGTATCTTCATTGTTCAGAACTGACGACATTTATTTCAAGTAATCGTTGGATAAAGACGGTTTTGTATTCGGCTGATAGTTTGTTGCTGACTATTCGCTTGTTAGTTTTGAGAGTGAAAGTGTAGTCGTGATTTTTTTAAGTACTTCTTAAGTTCTTTAGGCTTTTACTGTATGTTTTAGTTAGTTTATGGTAAGTGAAAAACTACATAATAAGACTTTTGGAAGATATCATTTCAGGAAAATTCAGTCTTATATTAGTTTAACGTAAACTGTTTTCATAGAAAATGTAGAAGATGTAGAATTTTCGGATATAGGACGGACTAAGCAAATTCTAATTTTATGGAGCCTTTTTACTCTTCAATGCTTACTTTAATAAAAGCGGCGAATATTTTAATCTTACAATTTGCAGCAAATTCTTCGCCAAGTCAGTCACCACCTGACATTTTTGTGGTGATAAATCTGAGTTTAATTAAACCGCGGTGAGAAGTTGGTACATTAACCGCGCGATACCATGGACCGCGGCGCTGCCTGCCCAGTGTGCTGTGTTCGGCCACTGAGGCGATATCGACGCATGAATAATACATGTAGCTCAGTGCGTTTGGTGAAGTGTGGACGACGTGAGAAATACACTGTTACTACTTGTTTGTAGTGTTGCTTATCATAATTAATGGAAGGTTTGCTTGATTAGCTTTGTTTATTTAAATACGTGTTTTCAAATGTTTCTCTTTACTAGGCGATATTTAGACGGGACACAGAGAGTGAGCTCTTGGTGTTTTATGGGATAAAAGTAGACTTTAGTAACCAGGAATAATTAACATTTATATTTCGTTCCTTTATGGATTATTTCTAAAAAGTTATACTTACTTATTGTATTTTTTTTAGAATATTGATAGTAGTAGAGTCGTAATAAAATTGTCGATGTTTTATTTGAAAGAGTATTACAAATTGCAGACAGATTCAAAACAATTGATTAGTATATCACAAGTCCCTGACATTTTTACATTGAGAATCGAACCCGCTACACGTGTTGTACTTATTGGTATAGTCATTAGTCAATAATATTTAAATACCTATATAAAATACCAATAATTGCCTATATCAAATAGTATAATCTACGCGAGTAAAGCCGCGGGCCACAGCTAATCTACAAATGTGATCTAATGTGAAAAGTTTCGTTCCCGCGAGAGTGAACAGTGGCACAACTAATGTAATATTGAACAAAACATCGTGTGTTATTGGAAAAGTTCGCAGTTCGATGCCGGCTCGAGTATTATTGAGTTTTCTGAGTTGCTACTAATGTTGAATCATTTAATAGTTATAGATATATTAGAGGCAAGGCTCTTCTTGTTAGGCTCTCGAGTATTGATAAATAAATATGTTGTTATTTAAGTTACGGAATAATATCGAATTCATCATTTTTCAGAAACATGAATACTTTATGTAAATAATTTACAAAACAAAATGTTTTAATTTTAACTACAGTTGTGCAAGATAGCATGAAAACCGGTTCAGTGGTTTTTTCTGTAAGTGTAATATACAGACCAGATTTCAGCATGCCTAATAAGTTCAGTATGCATAGCATGTATTACGAAATAATATAGATTATTCAAATTACTACTATTACTGTCGCAACGTTTCTGAAAATGTCACCGCTTATATTCCTTTTAGCTTTTTAATTTCTAAGTGTGGACCAGATCAGAATATCATTATTGCATATTAGCACTACCGCAACTATTACTTTTGCAGTACCACATACTACCTAGCTACATGTTTCAAACGCAGCACGTTAGGTTCGAGACTCGCGGTGCAAACGCGCCCCGAGCACAGAAATAAACGCGCGCACTCGTAAACAAACACCAGTTAATTCTGTCACCGTGCTGCCTTTACACCGCAGTGTAGGGAGAGTCACTAGTGCTAGTAACTAACACTAGTATGATGGGTGTAGGATTTAAGGGTAGTTGTGATCCCTGTTGAGTAAAAGATAGACGTTTTAGTAAATAATTGCGTGTATTTGTTTGAGTTAAACGTCGGGTAAATAAATAATGTATCGTTGATTTTATTTTCAATCGCGCTTAAGACCCGTTGCATTATAGTAGGTATTATGTTCGTATGACACTTTCTATGGGATATGTATTTGGTGAATTAAAAATAAGCAATAATTGAGTCCTGCTTATAATGCTTTAACGCGAATATGTATCATTTCATTAAGCTGCAGAATCTGTATAAAGCTATCTATTAAAATAACTATAGCAATATTTAACTCGTTTTATATAAAGCTTTGTTAAATGCACATTTGACAAAAAATTCTTGCTCCCAAAATAAATATAATTTCAAAATATTGTTATAACTGTTATAAAAAGTAATTAACACTAACAGTATGCAAGTACATTATAAGTCTTTAATCATATCCTGATGCTAAATGTACAAGCAAGTAATTAACGTAATATCCGCAGTACGTGACTGTCTTAATATCAGCTCTTATACATTAAATATATAAAGTTATTTCAGCCAATACACAGTACCGATAACTTGTTCGATGTTCACTGCACCGGCAGATCTGCCCAACTCGTGACTGTGAATTAATGAACTTGCAATATGGACGCCTCTTAGTCTTACTAACTAACTGCTATAAATAGTGGCTCGGTATTTAACTAGGTTCTAACATTTAGGTACTTCCTAGGATACAGTTTTGTTAGTTATAACTGAGGTAGTTCGTGTTATAAGTTATATGTATAAGTAACGTATAAGAAATAATTATTACCTGTTCCAACTGTGAAAGAAAATATCGTGATGTAACCTTGCATGTCTGAGAGTTCTTTAGAACAGTTCTAAATGTATGCAAAGTCCCCCAACCTGCAATTGGCCAGCGTGGTGGACTCAAGGGCTAACCCCTCCCTTATTACGGGAGGAGACCCTTGCCCAGCAGTGGGACATTAATGAATTCAATTTATTTTATTTATTTAAACGTTTAAACTATTGTTTGACACGTAAAGTTAGATGTAAGCAAATGTATCTTGTTAATTCCTGTGTTATCGTCGCAATATACAGTAATAATACTTTTAAGATAATGGTAGAAATATGAGGTAATAAATAAATTAAAGTTTTTTCACTCATAGTAAGTTTCATATCATTTAAAACTTTAAAATATTTAGAAAAACTAAACATCAATTTAAAATAGATACACAAAATATAATTAATATTGGCTTTACTATTTACTAAGTAAGTTTATATTTAAAACCAACGGACTTCAACAGAGTGACCTTTGCATAACTCCACTCGCTTGTCTTTATCGTCAAGTGATCAGTCAAGTGTCCCGCGCGTGTGAACGCAGCACGACATTGCACGTGTCCCGCCGGATACACACTAACTGTTACACGTGCACTAAAATAATATTATATTGTACATATTACTATTAACTATGTAGTGAAAGAGTTGTTGGTACTACCTTCAAGCGAGGAATGTCGGGAGTCATTTATAGGCTTAAGAACTTGTGATAAAGTCGGTACTATCTGCGATTTATCGGACGACGTGAAAACATAAAATCAGACATTTTGCCCGTGGTTAAAATAAAGCACTGCACTACATGCCTTCGGAAAGCTTCAACTACTTTGACACTTAAAAATAATAATAATACAATTAAAAATTAAAAAAAAATCAATCCCTAGAAACTTTTCTACTTCATTCACAATCATATGTGTTGCCATACAGGATTGACGATAAAAAGTATTATGTACTAAATCTCTTTGAAGAACACCACCAATATTATTTACATCCCTCCACATACAGACAAATCACGTAAAACTTAAAAAATGTGTGCGCAAATATGATTTTTCTTAAATCAGTGGAAAAATCCCTTTTAAGAAATGACTACATTGCGATTTCTCCACACCTTTCGAAAGCTAGAACTCACCTTATTCGTTTAAAATCACTGTGTCACCATGTATTCATTTCCTCATTCCAAAGGGTAACTTCCGTTGAAAATCTATTTAAACTACTTGCAAAACGTTTTGGACCCTTCAGCCCTTCGCCAACAATGCAACTGAGTCAGCAAAAGAAAAACTATTCAGAGGGCGGACTCAAAAATGAAATGGCACATTTCCTTTCAGTTTTTGAATGCAAATCATTGGCCCAGGGGTCTTTTGGACCCCAGACGAGGTCTCTTGCGCCCAGCCGGGGTGTTATGGGCCCCGTTGATGTGAACCGTTCGATATTCTATTAAGATAGCGAGTGAAGTTGCCGTTTTATTATAGTGAGTCGCGCCATATTTTCGTCATGGTGAAAATCTGTCATGATGAGATATGGCCGGACAGGTACAGAATTTTTAGAGAAGGCGTAGGTACATTATTTTTATTTGTTGTTGCAAAAACGTCTCATTTTAAACGTGGATTACACTTAGAGATTTTTAAGTAAGATATATTATTATAGTTAGTTATTATAGTTTATTATATGCTAGGAATCTTTTTAAGACTAATTTGCGTAATTCCAAAGCACGTAACGTAGTTTCTATTTGACATCTTTAACCCCTTAAGTAACCGATCTAGAGTTATTAGTAACCTTATCCGTTCTTACCGACTTACCAGGGCTTTAACACGTCTAAATCAAAAAGACCTATCTTTAAGCACCAGTATAGTTAAATTATATAAAAAATATACCTTAGCAAAATATCCATATTTTAAAGTTATCGCCAGGTCTATTTTCCATAGCTCTACCATCGTTCCCTTCTCAGCATCTTGCATGAAAATATGCGATATTATTCAAAGTGATTTGTCATAAATTGAACGAGGCCGTTACGGCGACGTCGCGCGACGCCGGGCGACAGCGGGCGACGTCGGGAGACATTATATTTTATTATGTTTTGACAAGCTTCTGACACTTGACTTATCACTGACTGGGGTGTTAGGGTTCAAATTAGCTGACATTTTTGTAAGAAGTTTGTAATTTTTGGTTTAATTCCTTTATGTTTAAGAAATGGAATTCGAAGCGTTTATTGTGTAAGTAAGTGTCATATGTGTATTGTGTAACCAGACATAAAAGACTTTAACCTAAATTAATATACGACCACTAACGAATTATTTTATAGCCTCTAGCATATTCTCAAATAACTAATGTTTTGTATGACTAAATGAATATCTGCTATTTGCAAGAAGTAACTATAACGTTAATAAGTATATGTAATAAAATGTGCTCCTGTACAACTACGTTGTGGCGGCACCTCATTAGTTCTACGAATAATGTACAAAGCACATAACATCACATATATTATATATGTTACTGTAAAAGCCCGAACTGTGGTAAATCCTAAGATTTTCCGGTAAAACCTAAGATTTACCAACTCTCGATGGCAAAAGTCCGAACAAGCCAGAGTTTAAAAACTATGTTACGATATATAAAAAAATCCTCCTTCAACTATGTTTATAACTATTTCACGGTATAATTATATACTGTGACATAGTTATAAAGAAGGAGTTTTGGACAAAGCGACATGGGTAGGTTAAGTTTGAAACCTTAGCCTTCGTGGTTATTTTTTTTAACCACCCATTTGGAGGATCCCCGCGAAGCGGGGCTCCGGCGACATCTCGACATCATCAAGTGAATATGGGTAAAAGTTCAAAATAAAAGAATTGTTCGGACTTTTACCACTGCGAGTTGGTAAATCTTAGGTTATACCGGAAAATCTTAGGATTTACCATCGTTCGGGCTTTTACAGTAACATATAGATCAAATACTCGATACTATAAGCTACGCATATCTAAACGATTACTCATTCACACAATCATTTGTTCGACGTGGGAATCAAACCCATCACGTCCATTATTTCAGTCATTGTAAACACAGGGTTACTAAACGCCATCACACAGTCATATAAGAATATAAAACAATACAAAAATTATAATAATAACCTGAGAACTGAATACCATGCATCTCATTTCCTTACACCGAATGACGAACATCACGCCGTGTCCGTATAGGCTTAGTGAATGAATACACTCCATTCACTTCATGCTATCTTATCTATCTATCGTATGGTTAGTGGTCAACCTAGTGTCAAAGTGGTTCAAGCCGCCCGAAAGACCTTTGACATGGTTTAACGATTGTTATCTTAATTGACAACAACCGGTCCCGATTTTGTACGTGCCCTCCGAAGTACGAAGACGCTAAGTTCGCTCAGTCATCCGTCTATAGAAAGACCGCGCCAATGGTTGCTTAACCCACAGATCGTTTACCGACCGGTGAGCACAACTGGCTATGAGCGCCTCACTTCACGCTTGAAGGTGTAGATAGAGGTGCATGGATTACATTCACGTTCCGCCATTAACAATGTTACTCTCCTGTTATAGGCATCGAGTCTATTGCCATTTACCGGGCACATTACCAAACTTCGAACTAGTACTGAGAATATTAATCTAAATTTTAAATCAGTAATAACACTTTCCCCAAACCAGGAATCGACCCCAAGACCTTTGAACGGCAATAGCGTACTCTACCAACTGCACCACAGAAGTAGTCATATTTTTTATGCAATATTTAGATAATTAAATTCGCCGGAAGTGAGGAAAAATGTCGGTATTACACGCTTTACCTTCGTCGAACCGAACATAACGAACCTCAATAGCTTTTATTAGGCGTATACGGATACAGCATATTCATATTGTCATAATGATAGCACTTGTAATAAATGTAATGAGTATGATTACGCCGCGCGCTAATGGGACCGAGCAGAGTAATGTGCACTTAATTGTACGCTTGTACACCCGTGTAATCGATAATGTAACACAATATCTGGAAGGCTTTAATTTAAAGATACTTCAACTTCGATTATTAAAAGGTTTGAGAAACAATCTTTTGCTGTCTAAAGTTTCACGCATGATATCCTAGACGCGAACAATTATTATTCGATCATAAAAATCTTTCCGATTGAAACTGTAGATTTCTACCAGACGTAAAGTCAATAAGTTGCCGAGGGACTGGTTAGAAACAACGTAGGCATATGGAATAAACGAATACGACATAATTATAAGGATTACCTCTTAACTTCCTAATGTATTAAATAAAATAGATTTAAAATCTATACTCTATACTAATATTATAAAGCTGAAGAGTTTGTTTGTTTGAACGTGCTAATCTCAGGAACTACTGATCCGATTTGAAAAATTCTTTCAGTGTTATAGCACATTTATATATCATCACACTAGGACTAATAGGAGCAGAGTAACAGTAAAAAATGTTACAAAAACGGGGAAAATTATGACCCATTCTGTCTTATGCGACGCAAGCGAAGTCGCACGTTTCAGCTTGTGCGAACATATTAAATTAGTAAAGGTTACGATACTTTTAGCATTCCGATGTTTCACTCAAGTTGTGAAACGCTGTTACTGACAGAAGGAGCGTATTTAATTCTACTTATCACGTTCTTAAAACTAATCTACAATGCAAATAACAGAAAATATTAAAATCCAAAGACAAACTCAGATAAAACACGTCAAAGACAAAAATTAAAACTTTTTAATTTAATTAATATTTTTTTGTTTCAGGTAAGCTTCACTCGTAATTAATTCCGGGACTGGCGCGCTGTAATTTATGCGCGGACATGTGTCCCGGGGCCGGGACTAGGGGTGTGCTCTAGGACTGAGGGGATGCACTGGTGAGTAGAGTTTAGTGTTGTGTAGATACGAAATGTGTCTAGATTCTAAATGGATTATTATTGATTGTACGTTTAAAAGATTTTAGCTTCAAGAAAATCGCTTTCGTTTTCCTAAGGCCCTTCCGTTAATTTGATTGCGGTTGCTATTTACGAGATACGTATGCGATTAAAAATTAAGTTTATTAAACACAAGTTTAGTATAGTTATAAAAAACAAATATGGTGCATTTTCGTTCATTACGAAAGTAATGTTAGGTCTTCTTAAGTGCCAAGTGTAAAAACTACCTTGAATTTTGTATGTAATCTTTTATCATACCGATACTGATTACCTGAAATGGACTGACGACTACTACTGTGAATGGGTTTCAATTATGGCAGCACTTTCGGAACTGAGTGTCCTAGTAAAAATAAATAGATCACTGTATTAGTAGTCTAACCGAGAGAATAATCTACATAACGGCATGTTTTTCAGGGTAGTTCCGTGAGAGTAAGATAAGTGTTGAACATTTAGCCGTGTTGTAAATGTCGTACTACCCGACTCGTGATCAGCCGTGCGCACGAGTTGAACACCAATAACAAACAGATACTAACGGGAACCAAATAATTTACACTGCATAGTTAGTTTGGATTGTGAATTACAAAATTTCCCTACGTTTACGTAAGGTCAAATGGCTTTTAATTCATTTTTCTTTCACTGCTGTGTACGCTTCTCTCATTATCTAAAGCTATGAATCACATATGGTAGTGAGGTCAGCCTTTCTCCTCCACTTCGCTTAATCCTGGACATCGTGTTCAGCCACCTCACACTCAGACATGTCTTTTAGCACTAGTTTCCCATCTTGTCTTGGTCCGTCCTCTGGATCTACGACCGGGTAAGGAAGGCTGTGTACGCTTCTGACATTGGATATTAAAAGAAGCTTTGAGTCCACTATGCTGACTTAGTGCTGCCTTTGAACTCTCCAATGTTAAACATTTTTTACGTAGATGACCTAAATTTGAATGACTTGTGACCGTCCTGATCTCTGTACTACGCAATAAGACCTTATAAGACTAAATTCGGAGGCGCACTCTCCGACCAGCTAAGAACTAAAAATGTTTAAACATTTGAGCAAATTATGTTGCGATATATTCTTGGCAAAAAGCTCTCAAAATATTTGCTTCTCTCTTTTTCTTAACGAATACTAATTTATCCAAAACTTTGTACTCTATATCCGGTGTAAATGAAAGAATTTAATATTATCTCACAACAAACTCGCGACAAAAAAGCTCTGAAATATTTACTTCTCTCTTTTTCTGTACTCCAACACGAATTTACCCAAAAGTTTATATCTACCTTTTAACTTTATACTTATATTCGTTAATTTAATGAGCTGTGAAATATAAAGTAAATATTAGTAGAGGCTGAGGGTAAACGAGTGCAAGGCCGCGAGATGTGGGCACTCACTGGAAGATAAGGAGGCTGGTCACGGCGGCGGCGCGGGCACTTCGCATTCTTAATTAACTGGGAAAATACTCCCGTGAAACTTAATACTGTTGGGTTATTTGATAAAATGTTATAAAATTTAATCATGATTGTGGTTTAGGTAAACGTGTTTTATGCAGAGGATTTTGAAAATGACAAATATTTTTTATTATGTAGATCAAAATAATTTCTGAAGGTCGTAAAAATTAAATAATGTTTTAGTTAATTAGTTATTCTAGTAATCGAACCCCCGCCTCATTATTACGAGACTCGTATAGAGATTGACGCAATACTTAATAAAAATATTTTTTTTTTGTCGGGGGTAGAAAGGGGTAAATTACTCAATTAGTAATAGTTGTTTTATAACATAAATAAACTTAAACTATTATCTTAATTAAAATAAAGAGAATTAATTAAACTACAATCTCTCCATTGACAGTTTCTTCCCAACAATTTTCTTAATATTCCTAATGGAAAGTTTGGGAAGCTCCTGCCTACACTCGAATTGATTAAGTGCAATGTTACAATATAGAGTGACACGTGCCGATAAGGGTGCACGCACACTGCACACGCACCACGACACTACGACACAAACACGACACATTTCTATTTGACATACATTGAAGATCTACTTCAGTAATATAACTGTAGTTGTTGAACTAAATACGTAATGTATGTCGGATAAGTGAAAGTTTGTGAGTGAGTGGGGTGGGAGGGTGTCGTAGGGGAGGAAACTAGACACCAATGTTTAATGTTTATGCGTTTTGTCGCCGCCAGGGGGCGCGCACGGGGTCTAACACTAGTGTGAGTGATTCAACGGTTTGCCTGCGAATTGTGCTTGACTGTTATTTGACAAACTTTGTTGTGTGTTTTTATCAACACATTCACTTTACGAATCATTTTAAGATAGTTAAGATTTTTTCTTATAACCACATGTATATAAATATGTAAAACTTTTGTGATAAGTATGACTAAATTTTTGCACAACGCGAGACCGAGACCCCACTATTCAAAATAGAAAAACGCACCAGAGTAAAAGAGACAGAAATATAATTAACAACAAACGCAACAGTTATTTGAAAAAAAATCACTAATTACCTATGTCAAAAAAATTTCAATACCTTAAGAATCAATTTACTAAAAGCAAGATTTTCAGCTACATTTATAACTTAAATATAAATAATAATTTGTTTATACATTATGTAAAACCCGTGTTATTTAATACACAGTCGTGCAAGGTCAGATGGCACCCCCGTAGTACGCCGCGATGAATGAACGAGGGGTGCGCCGGACACGCGGGGTTGTACCTACCGCGACACAATACACTTGATACTTGACGCTGAACTCGAGAGAACATTGTACGATTTGTTAAGAAGAAAAATTGTGAAAATTATGAGAAGTAGGATTAAACGACAAAATTTTGAGAAGCTGTAGGTTTGTTTTGGAAGGTCATGATGATGGAATGGTGTATAAAAATGGTTATCTTGTTAGAACTCACGATGTACGGTTTAAACTTTTAAAACTAGTTACTTTAAACTAACTGCTGGGTAAGAGTCTTCCCCCAAATTTAAGGGAGGGCTTAGGTCTTGACTTCACCATGCTGGCTCAGTGCGAGTTGTTTGGTTAAAATATTTAATAGTACAAAGTTTGGGATTACCTTAGTAATTTCGAGTCTGAAATCTGTCTATAATTCTATGTTTTCAATTAAGAATTTTCTCCTATTGTGAAGATTATGTTTTTATTATATGTATTAAAATAATTTTTATGTCTATCAATGAGGTGCCAAACGCAGTTTTAAGTTTTTTGTGCGGATTAACACCAAGATTTATAGCATTTTACAAGATTAAAACTGTTTTAATCTTTAGTCGTGTGAGATGGTATTGGTGTTGTGATGGTATTATTATATCTTTCTGCACATAAAACAAGCTGTAAAAAATATTAATTCTCAAATAGGTAGGTAATATTTTTTATATTTTTAAATTAAAAATATTTTTCAAAAATATTTTTACAATTTAAATTACAGCGATTATTAGCTCGTAAATAAAGATAATATTTATCACAAAAATAATTATTATTGTTCCCAAACAAGTTTGTAAAAGTATCAAGAATGTTATATTAGTTGTAGGAGTTTTACGATCGCGGGCCGCATGCACCCGGCAAGGTTAGGTTAGTTCGCAACGTGGCCGCATGGCCGCGCCACCTCTCCGCGACAAATTATTCCAAAATTATTTTCGACAATTTACAAAAAAAATATTTTGCGCGACACTAAAAGTTTGACAACAATCGGTGCAGTGAGTGTGTAGCTTTATTTAAGTGTCAGTGTTTTTTTTTGTATAAGTGTAATAAAAGTTTTAGGAAATAAGTGAAAAGTGAATAACATACATGATATTATATAAAAAACTAATTTAAATATGTAAAAAATACAACTTGTTGATTGCTGAAAACATCCACGTATTTTGCAAAAATATTATCTTTTACATACATTTATTGCACAATACAAACATATATTAGATCACTTTTAACTCCCAATGGGATAGACAGAGAGTAATCCACTTACCATAGACTTAAAACAATACATACTAACTTATTTAACATAATTTTCATACAAATCTACGATAATTTTTATGTTGTGAATAAATATTTATAATATTTGATGGCAAGTGACGTCATAGTACAGTATGTTGGTAAAGTGCAAGTGTTTACAAACACGGGTGCATCGATTTCACATAAAGTGCCACCCGACGTAAGGCGCACGGCTCAGGGGGAGCGGGAGCGGGCGCGGGAGCGGGGAACACCTGTCAAATGTTGTTGTACGCTCAAATTGAGTTTGTTGACCTTTTGTCTTATTGGAATTAAGTGCCAATTTAATTATTTACCTGTTAGGAATGCCTAAAAAAATGAAATAAACACTTTCATTGCTGCTCATGCAGAAGCTTTTGTATTCTCGTTGAAGCTTCGCTAACAGAATATAGCAGCTTAAAACTTGAATGATTTTCTCCATAGGTATGATAGACAGGTACTTATTTTCGTAAAACACTATTCTATTCAAAGCTTTTGTATTTTGCCTCATTTATTCTAATGATCTGAGCTTTTGAGCCACACCCGATGTATCCTTAAAAATAGATCGCGAAATTATATTTACCTACAAGTTCTTATAAGAATCCAACTTAACAAAGACGCTTTATAATGCAAAACATAAACATCTACTATTATAAAAAACAAAATACTTTAAAACATATAAAAAACTGCCTAAAAGCGGACTCAAACTCGCTCGAACAATAACCACGTCTTACCACTCACACAAAAGTAGCCAGCAGCCCGTGAGCGCTGCGCCTGTGAGAGTGGGGACTTTACTATGAGTCACGCTGCGACGCGTTGCCGCCACAATACCGGCAGGCGCCAGAACTTCTACCAGATATAGATCGTCTTTCACTTGCCAATTTTCTTTTATTTTTATGGGTAATTTTACATTATTTTTACGGTTTTGTATAGCTACTAAGTACTGCAATATAAGTTATTGTATATTGCTTAGCTTTTCTGGGTAAAAATAAAGCAAATTGCGACGATGTTTTTGTTGTTTACCAGACACTTTGTCAATTGTAGTTATGACAAAACTAGGCTATTTAGAAAGTCACTTAGTTGTATTTTTTTGCAGTTTTATTAGAATCTCAAAAGAGCGACTTAAAAAGTAATGAATATTCTTGTAGATGTAAGTATATTCTATTAAAACATAAAGACTTACGACGTCATAACATAGAAAGTGGCCAAGTTAAAATTGATGCAAGGAAAAAAATATTTGAAATTATTTAGACATAAAATTATTCTTTGTGTTTCTATGACATTGCCAGAATGTGCTATATTAAATTAAAATCATTAACAACCGTAAAAATACGCGTACAATTTTTAATTTTATCTTCGCCAAAACGCAGACTGTCTAAATGGGGCTAGCATCCCCTTCTTACCAATCACAAAGCAAAACTAACCATATACCTATAATGTTAAGGTTCAAATTGTATTGTTAATAGGTATTGTTTTGATTTCACTCTTGATAATGAAGTGAAATGTATAAAAGGAGTTAAACGCAGGCGAATACGGGAGGCACACGAGTATGTATGTATATTTGTGTGTATGTATGTATGTACAGGTAAAGCTTTAATGGGTAGGTCCGAGGGATGCCGGGAGACTAATTCATTTAGTTGTTTTTTTTAGGTTTCAAATTGACCCCTGTTGCCTGATTAAATGGGACATTTGGGTTTCAATACTCATATGCACTTATAATTGAACATATATATCTACTTATTATTGATCATAAAGTAATGTGGTTAGTAATAAATAGCACCCAATTAGTCTTTTAACCTCCTATCCCTTATTTATTATTTTACATATATTTTTGGAACTTACGATTATTGTAGTGTTAAGTAAACTATTCTCTACTACTATTCATATGTATGAAACTATGTGAACGAAATAAATAATAGGAAAAATACTGTCTAAACTCTACAACTTTTTCTTAATAAGTTATTTGTTTAGCTTTGTGGCGATCATTTTAAAGTTGTATTTTTTCAACTGCTAATCAACTATGTTAAAACAAAAGTCCCTTATTAACCGTTATCCAATATAGTTAAACAATCCATTAGTACATTTTCACATACAAAACTTCACCGTAACGGTTTAGAACAAAACACGTTAGTCTCATAACAGCGTGGTTAATTCCGCCAAGTGAGGGAGAACAGTCCTCGCTGTGAGGGAGAGGACTGAGGGGAGGGCACCCTTTATTGCCAGCTGCTGATTTATTGCTCTTACTTACTGTATGACTGACGATAGTGCACTTGCGGATAGCTTTGGATATAGCCCGGCAACTTCTGAGAGACTGGTATGCAAGTTTCACGGCTAGCACAAAGCTTTGATTTCAGAGCCTTAGCGATCCCCACGCCATTGCAACTGATACGGCCTATTTCTTTTCCTACATAGGCGTTTTAATTTGTCGGACTATAGTCGTTGAATCAAAATTCTAGGTGAATTTTTTATTAAGTAAAGTAACAATACATTGAAAATCTATGGACCGCGGTGTCGTTGACGTAGAAATTTTCCCTTAAAAAGTGTGTACGATTTTCCATGGGATAGGCCCGTGTCTAGCGAATCTCAGTTTCAGACTGCATTATATAGGTACTCAACAGTGAGTAAAAAAAGGGCTCAATAAATATATATCCTCGATTACTTTTGAATCTTTTAAAGAATTGCTATTGCTTGCCTACGAGTCCTAGATATGATTGTTTTTCATTTAGTTTATATTTAATCAAGTGCCTCCCTCTACACTTGTTGTCAATAATTCTAACAGCAGGGACACTGCACTTGTAGGGTGGATCGTGCAGTGTGAGTACTATGTTATTGCTTATAATTGCATCTAATAAATTATCATTATATTGCTCATATTGTATTTATGATTATTTTTGTAAGGGTAGACGTACATAGATACTAACCAAATATCCACGTTTTTTAAGGTCGTCTCTTCTTTTAAGCTTATCTTCAAATGGAATAAATAGTATCATGTAGAGTTTTCGATAGATGGTTCATGGTGTGGAAAACAAACCCATTAAGTCATTTTCTTACCTAATTAAAGATAATTAGTGGCGAGGACATAAGCTAGGACGCTTCAGACCTTTATGCCATTGCAATAGTGTCCTAAAATCTGCATCTCTTTGAATCTGTCGTGTTATATCAAAAACCTAAACCAGATTAATAAAAACGCAAATTCCTATTTTCTAAGTCGGTTAACACGCGGAACCTGATCAACTAGGTACAATCAAAGGTTACCCTTTCAAACTATCAGTCTATTATTCAATTGTACTCAATACAACTCGATGTTCAATACACTTGCTCTGATTGAAGTTCTGATGCACCCCTACACCGCCCCTCCCCCCACTGCACCGGGGGCGGGGGGGATTACAGTAGATATTAAGATTAGACTGATTAGTGGAGGCTGATTTATTGGTCGTAGCTTGCAATTAGATTATTGAGGTGCATGTTGTGTATAATGAGTTTATACGAATATGTTAATTTGTAATTTGTGAGGTTCGTGTATGTATTATCTACTGTCTAAAGAGCAAAATTTTAATTTACATGTGTATTGTGCATATGTGCATACACTACGTTTAATAATTTTTAATTTACTCTCTTTCTTTAGACTGTTACTCGTTATTTTAATGAACAGAGCCGTCTGCGACTAGAAATGCCATCTGCGACGTCGCTTAAGGTCCGCAACTTACACATAATACCTATTTGACACAATCCCGGCCTCTTCCATGTTGGTTTATTACTTGAAGAGTGAATCATGAGTAAGATTTAAGTATAAAATAAATAATGTATGGTTTAATTTGGCTGAACTATGACTATGATTGCACGTGAAAAAATGTTTGCTCTCCGGTCGAGTTGATAATCCGATCAGAATAGGAAGAGATCCGCTAATTACATTAAATTGCACATACACTTATTTACAATAAATCTTACATAAAATCCCTTCACAATGAAACCCTTAAACAAACGCCTAAACAAACAGCTTTAAATTTAATTTGTAATCTTTATAATCAGCTAATACCTCACGTAGCACTGTTATAAATTGTTGCGGCAAATCCACGTATGTCGCGAATATTGCCGCTTGTCGCATGCCGCGGGGTGTGCCGCCGGCATATTCAGACGTGGGTCCTGTGTGTCACGCACGGGAACAACATGCTGTTCACGGAAATGACGACTGAATTAGTAGGAAAAGTCACGTTCGTTGGCTATTTTAGATGGGTTGTGTGACTGTGTAGATGTTTCGGGTTTGATTCGGAAATCGGATAAAAATACAATTTGTTGAAATTTTATTGAACTAGAGCATACTAAGCATAAAGAATTTTCAGTAACGATGTACCTACATACTTTGGCGGTGGATACCGTAAAACTTGTAAACTAGGAGACTAAGTAAAAACATCGGTAAGGCACCTACCCTTCTGTTGTTCTCGTGACTGACATTACTTTAACTTTTACTTTGACTTTGTTGGTTGATTTTCCATCATACCCGGTTTGAAGAGGGATAAGATAGAGAATGTATCTCATAGGCTATGTCGTTACTTTAATAAATTTTATTAGAAAAAATACTTTTATTCTTATTCATCACTATAATAATCTTTATCTTCGTCACCCTATGATGATTCACGCGAAAATTTAATAATAAGAACAGCGTGACGTCACTATACGTGTTCTCTATAATCTGCTTTTCCCTGCAGCATAAGGGCGTGAAGATTTATGACCTTACTTAAGTAGTATAGTAAGTCTTACTATCGGAACTCTCACTCTAATCCCGTATGAGGAAACGAGCTCACCGAATTTTCTATTGTTCGAATTTGAAAAAGGAACGTTCATAGCTCACGTGCGAATTTTCTTCCAATCCATCCAAATTTTGAATTAAGAATTTTTATAGACTGCTTGACTTTTTCGTTTCAAAATCCACTTTATTTTTATAATATTAAGGTACATAATTTTTTGTAATAATTAGATTTTCTTTTGTTTATTATTAAATTGAAGCATAGTGCATAAAATAATAATTAATCCTAAGACTATTTAGAAATAGAGACTATTTTACAATGCCTCGAATTAAATTTAGTCAAAACGCATATTGTGGTGTTTGTTTTGACTCTAATGTCGTATAGTCTTAAGGGTTATTTTAGCGTGGCTGTAAAGCATAGCTAAAGTGTGTGATCAATCATAGTTGTTAAGTTTATTTCAAGTAGAATATTTGAAATATGAGCCGTGTGAGAGTTTGAGAAAGCTGTGAATTGTGATAAATTGTGGGTAGGTGTTAGCAAGATGGGCGATTTTGATTAAACACTACCGTATCAAATTATACTAGTCGCCCGTATGTTCGTGTGGGTTTCGGAAATTAAGAAACATTTTTTTTTCGTGGTTTTCGAATGTCAATTTGTTAATTCTGTATAATTGCTTAAGTGGTTTAGCCGTGAAAGTGACATTAAGTGTGAAAGACTTTTGCATTGAAATGAAATGGGATTTTAGTCCTTTTGTTGAATTTTATATCTCACTAGTACACATTAATGCCTAATGATACTATTTTCTTTAACCTTGTTTGGAGCTAGTTGTTTTTAGAAAGACTTGTCAGCAATCACAAGTTGTATTCAATTTACAAATAGTTCTTTATTCCAGTAAAAATTATACATAATTAAAATTATTTAAAAAGTAATCTAAATTAAGCAATACAAATAAGATGAATTAATGATATTAAAAAAACACAAATTAGCACTCAAAATGAGTGCAAGTGTACTAAGTGCTGACGTGTAGTGAGTGCAAGTGCACTGAGTGCATGATGGCGGAGCACTGGTCGTGGCTGACGGGGTGCGGCGCGGCGGAGTACACGTACAGCCCGCCGACCAGGCCCAGCCGCCCCCCGCACAGACCCCTCGTCAAACTGGCCACTAGTGCCCATCTACATACTATTGCAAGGTAAGTGCTGATGACTTTGACCCCCCAGGATGCTTCAGTTGACCAATAATTTTCAAATTACTCTGTCACTCCTATTAATTTGTGGTTTTGATAAAATTATGAAATCTATTATAATCTTACTTTCTATTTACGATTCCTGTAGGTACTTACTTTTTATGATTTGATTATGATTACTCATCACATAGCTGCACCTGTCCTAGTTGATCAATTGAAATACCAACGGATAATTATCTTCAACATGACTGATATAAATAACTGCTGTAATAAAGTCGGTAAGAAGGAGAAAATAGAATAATCGGGACTTCAGCGTAAATTACTGTCATCCCTCTGCAAAAAAATTTGGTTAAGAAAGCATATGTTGTCAAAAAATAACCAGAATATGTCTGTAAGATAAACGTGACAAAAAATTCAGTCATCCAACGACTTAATTTTCTCCTCTCTTTATCCTAATACGAACATTCGTTAAACAAATGAAGTGCCTGTCGCGAATATCTGCTGCCAGTATTAACTCCATTGTAGCACACTCAGTATTCACAACGTTGTTTTCAAGAAAAATGCGCCAATTCCCCATAGAATCCATTACTTTTAGGAACCAAGTTAACCTTTGCTGTCGACCAAACATTTAACACACGAAAATCAACCTTAACACGTTAGAAATAGAACTATCTTAAAATAAAAAAGGACATTCCGAATTCAAACGTAAATTTGTCAAACTTGACTCCCGTTTCAACTGGAACTTACACCTAATTTGCATTCATGAAAGCATTTATTCCCTTGTGTCAAAGGTCATTTTTCTCTGACACGACTGCAAGAGGCATTCACTAATGGTGTTTTAAAACAAAGTTACATTTGCGGTTAGTTGCGGAACTTTTACTATGTGTTTTGGTACTTTTGAAGTGTATATATAAGTTGGTAGTAGACTGCAATGACAGGTTGATGGATTGTTGCAGAGGTACTGAGTATTTCATTAGACGTGATGTATGGACTTGCATGGCGGATATTTTTCACTTTATTTTGACTTAACTGTTGTTGGCTACTGAAAAATCGAAGGTCGCTTACAGCTGCACTCACCCACATTGTTTAAATAACAACCAATAAGAGGAACCGCCACCAAAGCAAGGTTTTGTGCGTAGACCACGTCAGTTTTAATATCGTTGTACTCCATGCTTTCTGTCAGCTGAAGTAAACAAGAGACTGATATTTTTTTTCGTTTTACATAAGGTATATCATGCGATATGTTTGTATGCTTTAAAACTTATTTCTCCATTGTTTTGCCACCTGCTCCCGCTATTGGTACCTCAATCATGTAACCAATAACACCAAAATGTATCATTCAAAACAAACCCGCCGAAAATATTTATAAAATTCTACATTTTACACCCTCCAATATTTCTCGCGCAAACATCTTCGCGCTTTTTATTTGTTATTTGTATCAAGCACCTGTGTTCTCAAAATTATAAAACCACACACGACACAACTTTATTTGATGGAAAAAATATAAAAATTTACATATAGAGCAACACGGATTTGGCGGGGAAAATATTTATTTCTCCCCTGGCAACACTACGTGATGGGAATGGGGAGAGGCTGGCAACCCGCGACTATTACTCATTGTCTCTGCCCCCTTAGTTTATTGGTTGTTTCCTGATTGTTTTGTGTCTTTGTGCATAATAAAGAAAACAAGACAAGATTGCCTCTTTTTATTAACTGGACTATTTCAATAACAATAGTCCTCTTCAGAAAATACTTAAGCAATTTCAATTATGGAACGAGAAATGGCGTAGCCAGCTGGCTTTATTATTATGACATCTATTTTATATATATACGTCACGTGTCTTTGTATAGAACAACGGTTGTTTACATAGACCTTTTTCAAAACTGCAGTAAGCAGTTACCTCAAAATTATAGTTTTCCGTGACCATAAATCACAAAATGTTACTTTCAATTATGAAACATGGACATTAAAGCATCAACGTTTTACCCTATGTTGTCATACAAAACTATCAGCAATATAAACATCAATATACCTTCTCCATACCTGCGTATAAATCACACAAACGCGAACATTTTCTATCAAAACAAAGAAACAATTTGATCCTACCCTCCACACCTGTCAGTTGTACTCATTACTGCTGACAGATCACTGTTCCTGCCGTACCCCTTGACACCTATGATTGATGATAAAACTTGGATAAATATAGTTTTTAGGTTTTTTTTGGAATGTTTACTTACTGTTTGCAGCAAAGTTTTAGTCGAAGCGTAAGCGCAAGCGTAGAGTACGCTTTGATGTGGTTTTTGGTTTAAGGAAAACTAATCATTACGGACAGTTGAAAGGGAATAGTGAAATAGTATTTTATTTTCAGCTAGAAAAGTTTTGTTTGGAATGTTAGAGTTCAATAACATGTAAAGATAATTAATTATGTTGTTGCTGAGTATTTTGCCCTTAAAATAAACTAGGGAAAACTGTGTAAGTCTCCTATTTTTTCGCTCCTGGAATATAATCTACAGCTGAAAATCTTTGGGAAAACCACTTTTATGATACTTTAGCGTACTTTTCACCGCTTTTATCAACACAAACAGTAAGCTACATAGTCTTTGCCTCGTCTCAACACATCCTTATCTTCAGTAATAGTACATTTTAGTAATGATAGTTGTAGTTTAAGTTAATAACACAGTGTTTTCACGTGACTCGGCCCGTCGTAGCAACGCTACTTATTATAGCTCTATCGTATGTGTTTATAGTTTTCGTTTCATATATTATTAACCGTTTCTCAAGGATTTCTTACTTTAGCTTAAAGCGTTTAGTTTGGGTTATTTTATTGTTTGATGACTTTACTTGTGTTTTCTCAAATTCACCAAAAAATTATGTATATATGAGTTGTAAAATAACTATTCAGCGATTTAAATAAGAAAATATGTAGATATAAAAAAGCGATACTACGAACGATAGCAAATTACTACTTTTTACTATTCTCAGCTGGGTTAGTTGTTAATATTAGGTAAATTAATAAATAAATGAACTGACATTCTTTATTTAATTATAATGAGAAAAAAAATCAGTTAAATTGTTTCCAAACCCATTTAAACATGACTGAATGTAAATAAGGTTTATGAGCACTGAATATTATTTTGTATTCAGTTAAAATCTAGCATATGACAAATATTTTAAAATGTGGAGGTCACGTAAAAAGTTGGTCCCGGTTGTTGTCGATTAAGACAACAGTCGTTAAGCCACGTCAAAGGCCTTTCGGGCGGCTTGAACAACATTGACACTAGGTTGACCACTAACCATACTATAGATCAGGGGTTCCCAACCTTATCTTAGTCCGCGACCACTTTTATATTATTCTTGTTAGCAGGGACCACTATGTTAGTATATTAAAGGTAAAGTGTATTAATCATCCTGAAAATTTAAAATTTTGAAATCATTCGCGGACCACATTTTGACTCGTACCACTGGTGGTCCGCGGCCCACCGGTTGGGAACTACTGCTATAGATAGACTATAAAATTTGAAAAAAAAAACCCTTTAAAAACCCTATAAATACCGATCTACCTATCCTAATTCTTTTCCCATATACAAACTAACAAATCATTTACCCTCCATTACAATAGTTCCATTTAGTATTATTTCGATTTAAACCTACCCTTGCACAATGCATCACAGCTCCGACAGGGGTTGAACACACGTACTCCGCACTCGCATGCCCGCTACTCAACCAATGGGCCGTGAGATGGAATACGCGGACAGAATAATGTGGGTAGTAGGTTCGAATACCAATTGTAGTTATTTTTTAAAAAGGGAATTTTCAGCACATTGATGGTGATCGTGGCGCTATGGTTAAGTTGCGCTTTTATAGTTAGTTAGTTGCGTTAGGTTTATAGTGGGTTCAATTTCCCGGTCCGTAAAATATTAGTTTGGTCAGCAATTATAATTATTTCAGTCTCTTTTGTCTGGTTTACGTATGTTTTGAAAGCCGGGTAATGAGGTATTTTTTGAAACTCTCCTTTTCCTACGGTGATAAGCAGATGCTAAATAAACATCACCCTGAAAATTTGATCTAATATACTGTAGCTGAAATCATAAGAGGACAATTTCAATGAAAATTTCCTCTGAATTTGAATCTGCATTACTACAATATTATAAAACACACAAATTACCTTCCTATTTACTTAGTTACCCTGACACAAGTGAAACAACCACTATTGTCGCCACACCCCTGCTTATTACCATAACGACTACCTGCGATATGACTGACAACATTTTACACAATTACTCCTAATATCACATTATCTTTGGATTAAAACATCAGTTTATATACCACATACATATACTTTACTTCAAAACAAGTAAAAATCAACCTTATTACAAGGCTTTAAGAGTTACTAAAACTGTAAATTTATTTTGGTAGTTGATTACATATGTTCTGTATTTGAAACAAGCGAAATGCAACCTTAATGCAATGTAGTAAGGTTCATGTGAACTGTAAAGGTGATTGGCTGGTTGAAAATTGTGTGTTCTATATTCTAATTATGCGAATTTCGACTTTATTTCTTTTGTATAAGGATTACGATATCTGCAAAAGATAGATATGTTGTTTTTAAATCTAGTAGTTGTGTCAAACAATTTTCGATTTTAAGGCTTTGTGATAAGGGTTAATTAAAGTGTAGATTTATATTTGTGATGTTAATAATATGTAATTGTTTAAAGTAAAAAAAGTTAGTCTAAGATATAAGTAGGTTCGATGTCGTTGTTGGGTAGTTGGGGTCAGTTGTTGGTACGATGTTCAAGTGTTGCCTGTTGTTGGTCGTTGTTGGGGCGGTCACCTCCGTGAGGGGTACTGCGGAGGTCATGAGCCATGTCACGGCTCATTTCGGGAAGGCTCTTGAAGAATGCAGGGAGGAGGTAAGAGTTTTAAATATTTATTTACCCTTATGGTTGAAACAGACAGGGCGCTGCTATTTTAGCCAAAAGGGATAGAGTACTAGGTATGTTTTAAGTTTATATTTTTCTAAATTCAGTCAAGTCTTTGCTTCTGAAATATTTTACTTTGCTTTATCCCGGTATTCTAGTGAGGAGATTGTCACTAGTATTTCGTTTCTTCCACTTAGACTATGGAAGCAATTAGTGTCTTTTAATATTGCAACTGCAAATCTTCCCAGGTCCATTCCAAAAAGCATAATTCAACAGTACACAGTTCCTAAAGTATACTTCACCCAGGATATTTCACTTCCATGATTAATTTCCTCTCGGTTCTTCAGTCAGGGTTGTCGCCGGAGATCCTGGAGGAGTTCCAGCACTTCTGGAGCGAGAACTTCGAGGTGGTGCACCGCGAGCTGGGCTGCGCCATCATCTGCATGTCCAACAAGTTCAGCCTGCTGCAGGAGGACACCAGGATGCATCACGTCAACATGCATGACTACGTCAAGAGCTTCCCTAATGGTTAATAACATTTGCTTTTGTCTTTAGAAATTATTTACACGTTTAAGTACTATTATTGGCCCAGGGATAGGACTCTTGCCTTCAAAAAAAGTTTTTTCATATTTTTTGACATAGGATCTTATTATAAATGCACGTAGGCAAGACAGACGTTATAATGACCAATGCTCAATTCTAGAAGTCTGATGTTTTCGCAATCTTGTCTTATCTGTTACTGTCTGTACCGTTTTCAGGATTAACAAGCTTGCTACTCTCGGGCTGAGTATATGCCACCTTATAGAAGAACAGTACCTAAACTAACTAATCATGTAATTAGCAGGCAAAGAATATTATAGGTCGTTAAGTTTCTCGAAATCTACCTTATTGCGTGTATGGATAATCATATTCTGCATACATTTAAAACTTGCTAAAAACAATTTGCAAATGCCTGAAACTTTTACTTTGTATTAAACTCTTTAGTTTTGTGCAGTTGCCTATTTCTAGAACAATAACAAGTAATATCGAGGAATGCCGAGTGATTTATACTAGTTATTTACGATTGTTCAAAGTGCACGCGATTCTGTTTCAATCATACACTCGCTTTGAACTTTAGTTACTCGTTCATTGTTTTTGGCTATGAAAGATTGGACGATTCAGCTATGTTCGTGTTCAAAATGTTGACTGTTTTTATTGTTATAGGGTTATTTAACTGAAGCAAGTCTGCAATAGGAATATTAGTCGAAGTTAGTTAGTGCAGTTACTTAAAAAAGGTTCCATATGTTATTTATACGATGTACATCTTACGCAAATTGAATTAGGTACATGACGAGGAAGATCCCGTAGGAGACAAGACAGTTTATCAACGATAATGTGCTACCCCGTATACCAAGTTCTAATCCCGATAAAGACTTTTGACGCCATGACACTAACTCAAAGATATTTTTGAAATTTCGCTCCTTCCAGCTCAAACTAAACTAGCGCGATAAAGGTACCTTTACTAAGCGCTAACCAAGACCGTATTTGCCAGCTTATGGCAGTCCCATAATGTTAATTATATTATTCTTATTTGATTACCGTTTTTATCCATTTGTTATCTAGGTATGCAGTAAAAATCAGGGGATTTTTTTATGTCACATCAAATCTATTGTAATATAAATCTTTTAGGCCACGTGCTCTCGGAAAAGCTGGTGGAACTGATCCACAACTGTGAGAAGCAATACGACGACATGACGGACGACTGTGACCGTGTCGTGAAGGTGGCTGCCTGCTTCAAGGTCGACGCCAAGAAGGAGGGCATCGCGCCAGAAGTGGCCATGATCGAGGCCGTCATGGAGAAGTACTAGGACCTTCGAGCTGATTGCCACTTGACCAGGCTTCCCACAGGACTGTTAGTTTAAGTTCAGCATGAAAAATGTAAAAAAAATATTGATTTTCTGAATTATATTCATTTGTTGGCATAGTTTTGGATGTTTTATTTTCATTGATGGACTGTTTCTCTTAACCAAAGTTTTTCCTTAGCTTTTAAGAACTCGCTTTAATTTTGCTTAGCCTCTTTTGCTCTTTGGTACGAACAATCAAAAGAATTTGGCGTGACTAAGCAACATATAACTTAATATTGTAGGTTAAACAAAATACTGACTGTTATGTACGTTTTATAGCATAGTAATATGTTAATGTTAAGCTCTCGCTAACTACAAATTTGGTTTATAAGATAACCAGTTACAACTAGCTATACAAATAATGAAACTGTATGATTACAAATAATTACGATGCATCTAAAAAATAGGTATAACGAAAATTTAAAAATAAATTTAACTTCAAATCAACTCACCTCTTGATTAAACGTTTGTGTATTGAATACGTGATGAAAATAGCTGATCTAATTGACAGACAGGTTGTTTGTATATAGGCAAGAAATCACACAACACGAAGAAAATCAGTCTGTCTGTCTGTATGTAATCAATAAACACCTAGAATGCATTCATCATAAAAAAAAATATCTCTTGATTATGTGTTTTCTGTAAATACTGGAAAATAGGTCGCACTAAATTGCTACATTTGATAATAATCATGAACTTAGTAGTATAGCAGCGGGAAAACCGATCCCAAGGTCCCAATACTGACAACTGATCAACTCATTTGATCAAAAAATCATCACGTCTTTACCAAAATAACTAAATAGGGACGGAGCCGTTGGAAACAATCTAGCAAGACATAATTAAAAGTTATTAGCGTAATGTTTAACTAAGAGCAAAATTAGCCAGATAGACAAATAATGAAAGCGTAAGCACTAAATTACAGGAATTGTACGACTAAGTACAGGTATATCTCATCACTGAACTGTGGGTAATTAAAACACGCTCATTATCAAATCAAACTGGAAACATATTATTACTAGATACTTTATTATTATGACTGACTAGTTTATGCATGTGACTGCATTTAAAATTTAATTAATTTATTAAAGAACCTTCCCTGCTCTTATGCCCACTCCCCATCTCCGCTCCGCTCCGCCCTCTCCCATTGTTATTATTATTTAGCTGATGTCATAAGCAACACTTCATGTCATAAGGAAAGTTTGATACAAATTACCTAGGTTTTACGTCGTTCGTTTGGAATCCGGGGCGAGTGACTTTGAAATACTGGGCGCATCTAAAATCGAATGGTGTTAAAATGTGAAAAATACAATTGCACTTTTTGGTGCTTGAAAATCAAACCTAAGACTTCGTGACTGCAAACACATCAGTCAGCTGATTACAACGCCCTGGCGACGAAAACAGTTTTTTTTTACTCATTGAAGATACTTTGGCATCTATTATAAATAAAAAACCTTACTTATAAAATTCTCGTGTGACAATGTTCGTTTCCGTTGTCCTCCGTAACGGCGTGACCGATTCTCAAGAAATGTTGTGAGCATATTGAGTAAGAATCGAGAATCAGCCAAAATTGTATACCCCTAAGTGATAAGGTAAATTTTTAGACATTTTTTATTTTACTTTAAAAATACATACGACCCAAATTTTTTACCCTTTTATCACCAACCTCTATTTCATTATAGTCTTATTAGTATAATTTATATGGCAAAACAACGTTCGGTGGGTCGGCTAGTATATCTATAGATAACTACAAAACAAACAAACAAAAATGAGCACTCCTCATAATTACAAATGATGCCATAAGTAATTAAATCATTAATAAAGCCTGCCTATAAAGCAAGCTGTGGTTATGTCTGGCCTGTGTCAACATGATGGTGAAGTTGCAGCTAGCAGTGATGCTGGCTGTCTGCGTCCTGGTGAAGGTGGACTCCTCGCAGGAGATCATGGAACAGCTGGCTATTAACTTCTCTAAACCGCTGGGAGTTTGTAAGAGAGAGGTAGGAGATTTCATGGTTATATACTTAAATTTTCACTTGAATGGTGATTCTTTGGATTGTTCCTTTGTATTTGATTTTGTTCCCATTTGTCGATTGTTAGGAGTTCCTATGATAAAAAGTTCAAACGTATGTATGTAAAGCTATAAACTTTAATAACACAAGTTACGAGATTTCTCGCACTTGGTTTTGTCAAGGAGAGTATTAATTTGACTGGAAAAATAATTAGAAAAATTATAAGTTCTGGCAGAGAACGACAGAGGCGCTGATCAGTTTTTCGTTACTTTATCAATATTCAATAGTTGACTGAAGTGATAAATCGCCGCCTAAGGACAACACCTTGTTTATTACGCATCAAATTCAATGGAAAATTATTTCAAATTTGACAAAAATCATCTTCAAAATCTATCTTTCAGTTTGCGTATGTTTAATCATAAAGGATTTCGCGAACTTCTGGAGGGAGGACTATGATGCTCAGAATCGTCAGCTGGGATGTGCCATCCTCTGCATCAGCTCCAAGCTGGATCTGCTGGATGCTGAGATGAATCTCCATCACGGCAAGGCGCAGGAGTTTGCAATAAAACATGGCGCCGGTAAATACTTCACCTACTTATCGATTTTTTTTTATTCTGTCCACTATATGAGTCTGCCTATCTTCTAGTTCATTCTAGTTCTATCTTCTTATTGCTTGATCTCCGACGGTACAGTCAGCTCTAAAGTCGCTTAACAATTTCATATTTTCAAAACCTCTGTGCTACGTAACTTTAATTAATAACTGATCATAATCAGGTTTACTGAGTTAGAATTTGAAAACAATGGTAAATGTTTTTTCGATGGAAGAATGTGCATACTTCAGTATATAGGGTTTCAAAAGATTGAGTATGTTCAGTGACTATTAGAGCTGACTGTAACAGACCCATAGCAACGTTTATTGTGATTTTGAATTATTTTAAGACTGTCCTTAGTGACAGATTATGCGGTATGGAAATGCATTGGTATGTACAGTGTACAACCACGCCTCGAGTTTCATTCCTGTGTCAGGCAAAGGGTTTTTCTCGTTTTCAAATCTTAATCAGCAGTCTGGGCTTCGGTGCCTTAATCTGTACATTTCATTAAGTTGCTATCTACTAATTTAAATTTAACCCATTAATGCCCCACTGCTAGGCAAGGGTCTCTTCCCGTAATGAGGGAGGGGTTAGGCCTTGAGTCCACGCTGGCCAAGTGCGGGTTGGGACATTGCATGCCCTCAATAAATGTTTTAAAAATGTTGCTATCTACTATCTAAATAAAATAGTCCCCACACATTCTCATACCCAACATCATTCCAGACGAAGCTCTAGCGAAACAGCTGATAGACCTGATCCACAACTGCGACCAGAACACTGTAGACTCGGGCGACCCTTGCGAGAGGACCCTCAACGTGGCCAAGTGCTTCAAGGTGGAGATACACAGGCTCAACTGGGCTCCCAGCCCTGAACTGTTGCTCGGAGAGTTTCTGTCTGAGATGTAAATACAACTGTCACAAGATCAGGGGTGAAAGGTCATAAGTAGCTTTATGTTAATTGCTTCTTATGACCTTTTTTTTTGACAGTCCTACGTTTTTATTTACTGAATTAGTTCTGTGAGCTGTTTTCAGTTGTAATCTTTTGTGCAGTGTTTTATCTTTCTAGATAGTAATCTAATGACCTGGCTTGAAATGGATTTTGTTAGTACATAAGTTTTGTATATTTCTGTGATAAAACTATATTTTTAAAAATTTTCTTCATACGGTTTGGGGTCTTTACTAAGTGTTAAGGTCTTATTTAATAAATTTGCAGCATCTGATGTTGTTTTTTTTCTCTATACGGCTATATTCTGACCCTAAAAGTCTTAAACAAAACTACGATAAACGTCAAAACTCGATTAGTGTCACTTAAAATAATTTACGCTTCTGTCACATTCTGTTGATCACTTGCTTAGTTTATAATTTTATTCTATACCACGATATGGTATAGGAAAGAAACTGCTTGCATTCTTTCTTTAAATTGAACATAAACCCAATCAATATTTATAATTAACACGGCCTAATTAAATAGTTACGCAATTGAAAGCGGAAGAAATCATTTGCTCCATGGATTTTAACATTCTTAAAAGTGATTGATCTTAAAAATGAAATTGAAGATATTGTGGTTTTCTGCTTTCGTTTTGATAATATTAGGCGATACGGAGATCGACGTGATGAGATCTATTAGCAAACACATAGGCAATGTGGTACTCGACTGTAATAAGGAGGTATGAACCTAAATACATACGTTTTGAATGACTAAAAGTCAGTTTTTAACCAATTATGATCATTTTCGAATATGTTTCACGGGGATTACATGAATGCCGGTCGCGACGTTTAGTATTTGAATCCCAAGTTTAAAAAAAGAAATAAGGGGTTTTCTAGTTACTACTAGTATGATATTATCAATGGTAGTCGGAGTTTGATTATCAAATCTGTGGTATTTCCGTATTATCGATGAGAAAAGGCATCCTATTTCCAGTAAAGTTTGATAAAAGTACCTCAAATCTGTGTTCCCACTAGAATTATTGTAACACATAGTCATTTAACTAGAAATTAATATTCGTAAGTAATTCCCAAATAGTAAAAAGTACTCTTTATAGATGAAAGTGGAACCAAAAGTGATCGGTGAGTTCCTCCGGTACTGGGACCCTAAGCACGAGCTGACCATCAGAGAGCAGGGCTGTGTGCTGGCCTGTGTGCTGAAGAAGCTGGAGCTGCTGCAGCCGGGAGGGGCTCTCAGGAGCGACAACATGAATGCCTTCTGCAGTGCTAATGGCGCGGGTAAAGTTCTAACGCCTGAAGAATTTTTAGAGTAACGTTTGTTTCAAACCGTTTGCATTGTTGGTTTAATAAGTAGCTCAAAAACATCAGTATCACTTGTATGAAACTCCCTGCTGTAACTCGACTTGCAGTTTCCTTTCCGACTTAATAGGGGGTAATGTGTTTACCAATCTAGGTATGTAACGTTGCAGAGCTTGTTGAATGAAATGAATGAAATCGTCTCAATTTACCTAACGAAAGTGGAAATTAAAGTACCGAATTGTCTGTCTTTTAAACTGTCACGGGTAGATTGCTGAAACGGTTTAAATGTATAGAGATTGGATATAGTAAAAAACCCTTAGAACAAAGACAGCTTTAGAAGATATAGGTACCTTTCCCAACTTAAACTATTGTTTTCGCCTAGACTAGAAAACTTTTTAAACGTACATACGACTCTCCAATCACAATCCAGTAATCTCTCCCTACGTACTCCAGATGAAACAATGACAACGAAGATCAAAGACCTGTACCAGCTGTGCAGCTCAGCAGCCCTCACCAAGAACTCCACGGACGGCTGCGCCCTGGGCTTGGAGATCTCCAAGTGCTTCCGCTACGGCATCTTCCACCTCAACTGGGCTCCAGACAATGCTGACTATGAAGTACTTCCCGAAGTTGATAACGATTCGCCTGAGGAAATGTATTATACTTAATAATTAAATAAACGTGAGTTTCTTTGGGCGCACTTGTCTTTTATATGATTTTTTAACCCATTTCAGTCCCACTGCTGGGCAAGCTTTTCCAAAACGAGGGAGGTATTAAGCCTTGAGTCCACCACGCTGGTCAACTGCGGGTTGGGGACTTTGCATGCCGTCAATAAATGTATTAAACACATTTAGGCATGCAAGGTTTTATCACGATGTTTTCCTTTACCGTTAGAGCAAGTGATAATTATTTTTAATCCACACATAACTTAGAAAGGTCATCAGTGTGTTGCCTCGGGTTCGAATCGTCGACTATTTGTGGTAGTTTGTGAACAGTCGCGTAGAATCGCGTCAGAATAACACATAATTACTGCTCCGGAACAATTGGCGATTAAAATCACTTTTGCCAAGAAGACACTTTGTGTGTCAAAATACAGCCTTTTATCCCGCCCTTATGTCCTAATGATCACCCATCATTGTCACTACGTTGTATTATGACACTGCACTTCTAACTCGTCATTATTCATTCATAGACAACGGACTAATTAATCACCTAACACACTGATTATTACATCAATGCTTAAGCTTGCAATTAAAATCAATTATGTGAGTACAAAATTTCCATTGAGCGTTACGTATATAAGTGTTGGAGATGGGTGACCGTTTTTATTGTTGGTACAAAGATGAGAGCGACCACCGTCTGCCTCGCGCTTGCCGTCTTAGTCATGTGTATGAGGAGGACGGAACCATCCAAAGATGTCATGAGATATATCAATTCTGGATTCGTTAAAGTTCTGGAAGTGTGTAAAAATGAGGTAAGTACACAATATATTTATTTTTTAGCTATTTATAATTTTGTATAGTAATCAGTCCCAATTGTAATTTAAAGCCTTCTATAAGAAGATAATATCAGAAAGTGAAGAATTTTAGCATCCAGGCCAAAAAAAGAAGAAAGGGTTGCTTTTTTCCATGTTTTCAGCAAAGTATTTTCGTGTTTTAGACTGATTTGAACTAATTTTCATTATTGTAGATTAGTAATAAAGTATATTTATCCACATTTAGACGAGAAAAAAAACTTTTTCAGACCAGCTACTAAATAAAAACGGCATAAAAAATCAACAATACCTTCAATATTTCAGCTGAACATGTCAGACAGCGTCCTAGCCGACCTGTACCACTTCTGGAAGCTGCAGTACAACCTGCTGAACAGAGACACTGGCTGCATCATCATCTGCATGTCCAAGAAGCTGGACCTCATTGACTCTGACGGTCTACTACATCACGGGAACGCTCATGACTTTGCTGTCAAACATGGCGCTGGTACTGATTTGATATAGTTTTTTGGACACTTAAAGAACTTAAAATCTTTGAGGTTGATCTCTAATGGGTATTAGGTATATCAATAGTATTTAATTATATGTGCTAGTCAGGCCTACAGTACACCACGCGGGGCATAGTGCCGGTTGGGGAAATCCTAGAATTGTCTAAGGGATCTTCAGGTGTGCAAGGTTTCCTCGCGATGTTTTCGGTCGACTTAAGAAAAAGTGTTAGTTATTTTAACTATCTTGGCCCGTTGACGTTGATTTCGGAATATTCCGGGAACTCTAATATCTTTATTTCAACAAAACATTTTGTTATTTTTCAAATGAAAGGGTTCCAGACAGACCAATTAACACATTTAGGTATATTAGTAATACACACGCATGAGTTCCAAAAATCATTGATATGTTGACACAGTTAAAAGGCTTTTTACAATCCAAAAGTCAAATTTCAGATGACACAATGGCAGCAAGCCTGGTGAAGATCATCCACGAGTGCGAGAAGCAGCACGAGAGCATCCCGGACGAGTGCGACCGGGTGCTGGAGGTGGCCAAGTGCTTCCGCACCGGGATACACAACCTGGACTGGTCGCCCAAGGTCGAGTACATCGTGGAGGAGGTCCTCACTGAAATTGCTCATTAAAGTTTCATTTTATGAGTTAGTTTGCTTTTTCTTGACCTTCCAAATATTTTTCTCCGTAACGCATTGCAAAGCAAACCTTATCGCTAGATTGTAAGATCGATTTCTCAGTGCATATCTGTCTATATCTGGCATCGTTTTTTAATCCTAATTTTTGCAAGGTTTTAGTTAAATGATGGTTAATGTGTGTTAAATAAAATGAAAACAGAAATTGAAAATATTCAGCACTGTTAAACATATTCGCCCTACTATCACACTTAAAACTCGTTTGAACAAGTTTTAACCAAATAACTTCACATCTAAAGTCTCTTTCACACAACATAAACATCCAGTGTCAATCACACGAAAACAGCGGGACAGGACAATACACACATAACCCAAAACAGTTGCACTCAATCTCGGCTCGGTATGTAAATCTTTTCACACGGTCCGTGCGCTACTCTGCGCAAGTCTGCACAACGATCGTAATTGCGCAATAACTCTGCACTATCGCTTGCGCAGTGGCAGGACAATGCGACGTGGCCGCGCGCGCATCACACCGCGCGTTAATCCGGCTACGATGTTACGATAGCTTTTGTGTAATTTACAGACGTTTTAGCTGGGAACTGAGGATTTGTTTTACTATCACCTGTTTTTACCTAAATAGGAAGTTGGGAGATGTATCAATTTATTCTTGAGATGCTAGTGTTTTAGACTTATAAGGAAGAGCTCTCGAAAAACAAGAGTACTGCATTAGCGATGTCTCGATCGACTTCCTAACATACTTTGATTGGAAAACTTAAAATTTTCCGGGCCTAGAATTGTAAAAATGAATGGTTTAGTGTTTATATATTTTTGTTACTATTACTGTTCATTAGTAGTTATAGTTATTAAGTGCACTGTTAATTTATTATTAAACATTATTACTAAAAAACTAGCCTAGGTTTTGTTACTCGGTTTTTTTTGCCATAAATTCAAATAACTTAATAAGCTGGCACTTAAAAATAACCAGCGTGGTGGAATCAAGGCCTAACTCCTCCCTCATTACGGGAGGAGACCCTTGCCCAGCAGTGGGACATTAATGGGTTAAATTTATTTATTTTATAAATAAACGAAAGATTTTATTAATTTAATACCTAAGCACCGTTACTTGCCTAGTAAGTACTTAGCGTAAAGACCCGATAGTGGTTAAGTAAAGCTTGTTTGTTAGTACTTATATTAGTTAGATAACCTGCATTACCTAGATTTGAAGTTAAATGGACATTATGTGGGAATTAGAATGAGATTTATTATAAAAGATTATCTGTATGGGTGTTTAAAGTAACTGTTGTTTGAACTTTGCATTAAGTGACACTGAAATATGTGGGTTTGTGTTTTCGCTAAAGGGTGAAATAAAGGTTATTTTACTAATCAGATCATATAAAAGTCAAGC
Source organism: Anticarsia gemmatalis (assembly GCF_050436995.1). NCBI lineage: Eukaryota > Metazoa > Arthropoda > Insecta > Lepidoptera > Erebidae > Anticarsia > Anticarsia gemmatalis. Next base: position 317,097 of record NC_134761.1, read on the forward strand.
GGAACAACAATTTTATTATGTAGGTAAAATTAATGTAATTTTCTATTTAGTAGTCACAAACTTTCGGCCCGCAGCTTCACCAGCGTGGAATTACAGCCCTTTCGGAGTTAATTTCCAAAAATCCTTTCTTAGCGCTCCTCTACATTTTCTAAGGAATCTTCATACTGAATTTCAACTTTTTACGCTCAGTAGTTTCGGCTGTGCGTTGTCCATCATCCAGTCACTCAGTATCGCAAGAGTTTTGCATAATAATATAATATTGATGATTAGAATCATTGTTTTTAATAAAAAAAAATAATAAAGAAGATCTCGTTCCTACTCAAATTTAGTACCCTATAGACCTATGTTTTAATGCACAAAGCTAAATGTGCTTTACCTACTTTTTACTCGAAATGAGATAACACGAATCTATTTTCATCCTTAAATTTAGTACACGAAGAAAACTTTGTTCATAACAAAACAATCTATTAAAACTGGTTGTTCCTTAAATCTCAACAATAATTCAAATGCACTATTTAAACCCTTACAATCTCAGTGTGTAAACATGCAAGGACATAAACTATGAGTCGTGTTCAGACGCAGCTCTTTGCAGCCAGCAGCTGAGCCTTGCCGCTTGTTTTTATTGCACCACCCTTGTAAGGGCAGAAGTATTGCTAGTGAGATGTCGAGATGTTCTCTTGTTTCGTATGTAGATTGGATTTTATTGAGTTTTTGTTTGTGTATTGTTAATTTCAATTTTACTATATAGATGAAAGAATTGAATTATCTGGTCTCTGTCTACCAATTTGAGTAAAAGGCGTGCTTTTTTAGTATGTATGTATCTATGTATGTATTTTTATGTGTAAGATTGATTAGGTTACGCAATTTTTTTTTAAAAGACTTGTTAAAATAGCACAAACAATCGCTGATTCTAAATTAATTGCAATTTCGACTGAGATAATCAATCACACTACAAAATATTTTCCAAATCGGTAAAGATATTTTTACTTTAGCAGGAGAGGGGAATAAGGAAGGGTTTTCCTCAAATTCTGTACAATCTTAACCTTCTGTTTTCCCCTTCACAGTGTCTGTACGAGGGTGTGACTAGAATACTATAGTTTCTTTGTTTATAATTTTATTGTATTTGTTCTGCGAAAGTGCGCACAATTGATACGAGCTCAGGTGTGCGTTTTATTGAAGGTGTTCGGTGTAAGAGGAAACAGGACCTTATGCGTGAAATGAGAATTGATTTGTTTTTACTTTTGTTGATAGAAATAAATGTGATTTTGATGTTATACATAACTTAGAAAAATAGTTTAAGTTAGTTTATTTGGTTATGTTATAGGATATTTCAAGCCCTGTTAATTGTTCGCAAAGAAGAATAGATTATTAGAATTACATATATAAACGTATCAAAATTGAAATAATACAACAGACTTTAGGTAATAAACATTGTAATAATACACATCCACCAATAACTTAAATATAAAGCTGACGAGGTACATAAGTGTTTGTTCAATAAATAACTAAAACAAAATCAGTCCGTTTAACATTGCAATATAGTCGTTCAATTACAACAAAATACCGTTAAGTGATCATCAAGACTGATACAAGAGACTTACCTTTTCCCTTATTTACTTAACAAAGTAAACTTTATGATTTGTTCAAACTGTATAAAAAGTAATTCAGGTCAAAGACCATTTCAATTATTTGTATAAAAAAGGAATTTTGATAAGTGTGCAGGCACAGTACACAATATAAAATAATGCGACAAAATTTGCCGTATTAAGGTCACATTATGGGCTTTCCCCAAAGAATATTCCAACAGCAACGAAAATCCCAATATGGTTTTACATCGATAAACGCAATAACGTCACCCTACTCGGGAATCAAACCCAATACTTTGACCTTCACCGGCAGTGGTATTTACTCATTCACCAGGGACAGTACAAAAAGCCCTATCAACTTGATGATCACCAACCCTCCTCTAGCCGTTTATGTCCTGACGTCAGTCATGATCTCTCCCAGGATGACCTCCATGCTGGGCGCCCACTTGAGCTCGTGGATCTTGGTGCGGAAGCACTTGGAGATCTCCACGGCGCGCATGCACGGGTCCTCCGTGGAGCTCGGCTCGTTCTCGCACCCGTGGAGCAGGGATACTATCTGCTTGGCTACGTCGTCGTCTGGGGGGAGAAAGATAAAAATTTAATTTCAGGACTATAACACCGTGTTTTTATGAGAAGTTGGGTCAGAGAGTAATCTGTCTATCGTATGGTTGGTGGTCAACCTAGTGTCAAAGCCGTTCAAGCCGCCCGAGAGGCCTTTGACATGACTTAACGACTATTGTCTTAATTGAGAGCAACCGGGACCGACTTTTTACGTGCCCTCCGAAGCATGAAGATGCCCAGCTCAATTACTACTATGCGGTTACCCATCAATGGAATGACCGCGCCAACAGATGCTTAACCCACAGATCGATTACCGACCGGTGAGCGCAACTGGCTATGACCTCAAATATTTTGACAGTAAAATTAGCTTACCCGCGCCGTGAGCCTTAGCGAAGGCATGTGCGTTTCCATGGTGCATCTTCATGTCCTCGCTGAGCAGGTCCAGCTTGCCGGCCATGCAGATGATCATGCAGCCAAAGTCCTTGTTCACCAACTCGTACTCCTCCTTCCAGAAGTTGTAGAAGTCTTGGATGATGTGGTCTCCCACTCGCAACTGTATAAAATATGAAATTTAGACACTCATAGCCAGAGCACAGACTCATAGCAAGAGTGACAAAATATAAATCGTTAAGTTGATTGTTTCTTACACTACCTGTGTTTTATGTCACATTACCATATTTTTTTGTCTTCAATCAAAGTCAAAGTCAAATATTCTTTGTTTCATATATTTTTATCTACCACGGTTTCGGAAAAGTTGTTGCTCGTGGGAAGAAACAGTAAGAAACTCACGGCTTGCCCTTTTTAAATGTCAATATTTCCATATTAATAACAATTTCATAAGTTATTTTCGCATCTGTAGCAGTATACATTCAAATCATTATATCCCGACGTATTAGCCGGATTACATCAACTGCGGGACATTTATTTTACTCGTGACGAAATGGAGATGGTATATGCGTTTAGGGTGAGAGACTGTTTTTGTGTTCAATCTAATGTTATCATGTATCTCCGAAACCACTCGTAACTCACGTAATTAAAAAAATGTAGTCTAGTAACTCACGTAATTAAAAAAATGTAAAATAAACTTACTTCAGTTTTACAAGTATCCATGACCTTAGCGAAGCCTCCAGTCAACTTAGTCATCAGCTCCTGTGACGTCATCACGCCCTGCATCGATATTGCCGCGCAAACAATCGCGATCACCTGCCATTTTGTGCTGGACGCCATTTTGTCGACTGCCAAGATTTCGCGCCTTCACACCGCTTTATAGATCGTGTTTTAATCACTTTAAATTATTAGTTAGTTGATTAACAAGTGTGAAATTATACGTGTGAGTAGTTAAGGTGTCAATGCTAAAGATATCGTGTTTTAAATATAGTGTAGTGGTTATTAATTAAGGTTTAATTAGTTCGTTTTGTTATGAGCTCCTAGAATTGAATGGTGAGGACGGAAGCACGGGTTTTTATGAATGTGACTGGATGTATTAGGCTTTACAATAATCGCACGTGTAATATGCGTTAAGCATAAGTGTATATTGATTTTTGACGGTAACCTTGTTATGTTTATTTTATTTTGTTTTAAATTATTATACTTTTTACATCAGTTTGCAATTATACCACATTAGTTTGAAATCCAACCACATCGTTTTATTGTTATCGACATCATTGGATTTCATCATCATCACATACAACCGTCGATGTTCATTTCCTGTGCCTATTGGTGAAATACTGCATGAAACCTCTTCAGTTGTAGAAAAGACAGACAGATTGAAGAATATAATATTATCATAGAATCGATCTATGTATTTTGCCATAACTGTTTTCTGTAAAATTCCAAAGTTCGTGAATTTATTCTTACACGTAGAGTTTTCTTGCTCTACAATACAAAAGTTCAAGTTTTTATCAAGTCGTTGTAGAGTCACAATACAAGTTAGCTTGTTATGCGTGTCGTGTTAGTGTTCTCCATAACGGCTGTACGTCCTTCGTGTCGTCGACTCTACCTTCCCAGAAACTCTATATTTAGCCACTTGTAGAGACGCACTGGCGCTGTGATCTATGGTAGACATGATTGGATTAATGTAGAGAAAAATACGTTGTGTTCCAACGTTCGTAAAAATAGGTTATAAAATCTATGCATTTTCTCTATATCTCCTAATTAAAATGTTATAGAGATGTTATTCATTTAAGTGTAACTGTATTTTTTGTTTGTTTTCTTTTTAATGTTTATGGAAACGGATCAGCCTAACGTTAGAGTATGACTTTAAAACTCGAATCGGGTAAACTGTGCCATATGACCAATGTACACTTTTATGTAAGAAATCTTATATTACACCTTTAAGACATTATTGAAATTAAGGCCCTTGGTGTTTAATTCTTTATACAAGCCTGTGTCTTCTTAATACGGCATGATTGACGTGAGCTATTTATAAATAAATATAGGTGTAAGTACTAGTTCAATACACAATTCGGAAGAAGATCCATGCCAGCAAAGCCTAGCTTTGGGACAGCAAAGGTTAGAAAAAAATACCAGTCTATGGCATCCATTGAACACCCGGCAGTTTTTAATCTATTAATCCTAATCTTCAATCTCATATAGGTAATCTAGCAATGAGATGAGCATCAGTGATCATGTGTGATATGTCAGTAAGTGTCGCTAACTGTGGCTAATTACTGGTTGAGGACGACACGACTCTGTGTTTAGCCGCACATTAACTTGATAGCCATGTGTCATATAACCCCGACATGAGTGTATTTCCATTGTCTTACGATATATACTTTGCCACTGTCTGTAACACATGCTGTCTTAAGAAGTTAATTAACTGGCACTGACCTTACAGTTGCAAGGCATAGTCTAAATTGGTGTAGTAATTGGTGTACCTGTCCCTTTCTCGACGACACAACTTTTACATCTCCTAAGCCACGTTCACGTTACGTTTGATGTGTTTTGTCATACGAATTTTAAGAAACGTCATTGCTTTAATAAGGTAAAGAAAAAAAAGCGTAACATTTGCTTTCAGACAGAGTTTAAAGAAAAGTCAAAAAGGGCAAGATCTTCTTATTCCGAACTACACAGAGTTTGAATAGACCGAAGACTCGATCTAATATTAAGTTTGTACCAAGTTACTTGCTCCATTAGTCTAAATTCTTCTTCTTATTACCACGAATATGCCCATATTCTACATTTAGTAAATTTTCTCGTGTCGTGTGTGACAATGTACTCGCCCGTCATAAGTTAGCACATGGTAATCAGTCCTCATATAACTCTTCATTACTCCGCTCCCCGCCGTCGACTAACTACAACACCCACGCGAAACTAAATATAACGCTAGCTAAATTGATATTACTTACTTTATAAATATGAATGAAGAACATTTATTAGTGCTTTAAGTATTCTATGCTAACTTCCTAAATACGTTTTAGACTAACGGCCAGTTTCTTCATAAAACTATCAGGAAATTCGTGAAGAAACAAATTTGACTGTATTTTTACTTAACCCTTTTAAAGTATAAACTTTGCCTGTTACTTTTTATGAAAAAACTGGCCGTTAGTGTGCTGGATCTATTTAAGATTATATTTTGACGTAGTTTAACACTGTTTGTAAACCGACTGTAGCATACATACCGTGGAAAATACATATATACAGCAAAAATTGCAATTGAACTTGTTTTACCATAGAGAATAGTTAAGTTTTTTTGTGTCATTTTCTGAAAGGTTAACTTTTCGTACAAAAATGTCTAGCAGAGAACGAACATATCTAACTTTCTAGAATAATGTGTGACTAATACACCTAGATCACACTCCTATGTAACACTAAAGCTAGGTGACATCCAGGATATTGATTCAGGACTGATTTACGAGTAGTTGATGACACGGGCTGCGGTTGCATCATTCCGCGCCGCACACATAAATCTGTCCCGTGGTCATGGCGATAGTTTTAGCCGACAGTTTAGCTGATAGTGGGGAATAGCAGACGTGATGTGCGTCCTGGGTTTTATGTTTTAGGGATTATGATGATAAATGTCAAAAATAAAAAAGTCTAGGTTTATTAGATATTGAGAAAAATATACGGAATGGACGCGTTTGCAAGAATAGATTTAACCATTTTCATAAATAAAAAAATCTTTATTTACATTTGTTTAAATATGAGTAGTAATATTGAAAGTATTACAACTATTACACACATTAAATTTTTTTAATCTGGCTTATGTAATCTCTCTCTCTTCCATGCTATGAATCCCATATGGTAGTGGGGTCAGCCTTCCTGGTCTTTCTCCTCTACTTCGCTCTGTCCTGGACATCGTTGACATAAATGTGGCTTATGTAATAATACCAATTATTTTTTTTCAATATTGAATTAATTTGCATTGAAACTAATGGTTTGTTCTTTTGTTTCAGGTATGTAAAAGCTACATCGAACTGACGTTACACAGCAGTGCAACCCTGTCGTGTTAAGGTATAGTTGGTATAATACTAATTTTACAGGATTGGATGACAGTTTGTCATACATTTCCATCTAATTTTTAAAAAGATGTTGTTATGATTTGTTGTTATTATATGTCTACTAGGTCAAAATCAAATCATTTATTCATTTAGGTCAAATATTGACACTTATGATAGTCGTTACAATTACTGAATCTACCACTAATAAGTACGTAATTTAAAAAAAATCCATGGTACAAAAAACGTCAAACAGTAGGAAATAATCATGTTATTTATATTATGCTGAGTGTTCAAGAATCTTTGTCTCCATCACACAATCAACGGCCGTTTCATAACCCACGCCGTCGCAACACGTAAGTTCCAATCTAATACAATAATACACTACAATGTCCACCGATTTACTGAAACAGCCTCAATAAATACTAATCCTATCAGCATTTATCGTCAATAGATCCCGGCATTAGTGACGTCCACCTGTGACGTGACTGTAATCCCGGACTATCCCGGGCAGTCCCGGTGTCGCGGGAATCACAGCTGCGTGTAATGATGGCTATCTTGATCGTCAGCTATTTGTCTGGCTGACCCCTAAGACATGTGTAGAGATAGGAATGTGACAGACTGGGCGAGTTTGATGAAATACGATTGTTATATTGTATTGTCTTAAATTAGAAAACTTATTCGAATGCATTATTCAATTATTACTTTGCTTGATTTTATAAAAAGTGAAATACAATCCTTTTCGGCAAATAATCTTATTGTGTCATATTGTAGAGCTTATCAAACTAAAGTTTTCATTTTTTAGTTTTCACTAACTTGTTACTAATTTAATTTAAATTTATCTGAAGAGATATGTGCTTTTTAATAGGATAAATCACATTTCCTAGCTGTAATAAAGTAAATAAGACTTCAAGAAACAAGTTTAAGAATTATGTATTCTTAAACTTGAAATCTTAAAATCATAAAATCAATAGGTATGTTTTATTCGAGAACACTTTATCAGCATCTCCATACCATAAAAACCCAAACACTTTCAACCCGGTCTATAACATCTATACCCTTTACAAATCGCAGCACGTCTCAAGACGCTTATCTTCCCCGGTGACCGGACACCGGCTACACCCGACTACCCCTGGCTATACCCGGCTTACCCGGGTGTCCGGCAGTCCGGATATAACGGACACTTTATACAGCACCGATGTGAGCGAAAGATTATAAGATTTATAGTTAAACTATGATTATTGTAGGGGTTAATCGTTTAGGTGTATTAAGAAGGTTTAGATGCGTACGTGGGCAGTGTAGGCAGTGTGGGCATGTCTTAATGAGTTTTGTCTTAGCTTTCAAAATAATACAGATTTGTCAGGGAGTTGATTACTACGGGAACCTTGTACCTAAAGGTTTAAATACCTATAGGTACAAGGTTTTCCGAACAAAACGGTTTTTGACAAAACGTACGTTTTAACAAAATATTTGTTTACAATCAAAGAACTTCGTTACTAAGTTAATTTTGTTGTTAATCATAAGATTTGTGGTGAATTCCTTATCCCATTGATTCCATTCCCACAGAAATTTGATCTCGTAGATGCTACAAAAAACCTCCTAACAGTTAAAAACATATTAAAAAAATGATTATCCATTTGGTTTACTTCTTCAAAAGATATGCGCGTAAATACATTTCTATGATTCATTTTTATTTATACAGATTTCAATACCAATTTTACGGTATTACATCGTCAATGATTCGAAAACAATTCATCCCTATTCGAGTTCCACCACCGTTATCAATTTGTCACCCCTGTATCAGTTAACCTAACGGCCGTGTGTCACACCGTGTTGTAAATCGACGCGACGCGACGCAACGATGGACGCAATGGACGCGACGCGACGCGACAATTTATCGATGCGGTAATTATCGCGGCGGCAAATACCGAGCGCGGTAAAATACGTGACATTGAACAGTGGCATTTAGTGCCTAGATTATTGGCAAATTGGTAAATTCTGTTTGTGTCATTCGTGAAACTGAATTAGTTGTTACAGGCAGATAAAAAATACTATAAGTCTTAATATCACGTGGCTATAAATTTAATTAATCACATACTGTATCACTTTTGGTGAACAAAACAAAACTACTTATAGTGCAATTGCTCTCATTTGTGTCTCGCCTGAACGTGAACCTTACATCTTCGAAAATCGACATAATTATTGTTCAAAAATGCTGTTTAAAAACACCTTTATTGTTGTTATGATCTAAATAGTAGGTAAGCTTTGACTTGAAGGCTGTACTTAACCACTTACCTTTCCAATATTACGTCAAGATCTATTTCAGTGCTACATTTTCAATTCAGACGTCAATTCACACTACTCCGTCATTGAATGACGCTATACATGTAATATTTAGAAGCAAACTGTTGAACACCCCTGTCTTAGTCTAGCTAATACACTGTCTACGTCATCAACGACGTCATTAAATCATATTTTTTTTTATATTTGATAAGTGTTTCTGTTATTTCAGTTTTTAGACGAAGCTTTTACTGTTTGTAATGTTTTTGAGATTAACGCCATCTATCGTGTACTAAGGCAACTGTTTAGATTCGAATGAACTGTGAAGGGGTTATTTAGAGTTTAAGTTAATAAAATACCAGGGATTAAGGTAATGTTTTGCTTTTATAAGAATATTTTTGATTGGTTTTGTGGTCTATGCGTTTGCTATTGACAGGGTCTCGGTTTCGATGTGCGGATTGGGAAAAATGTTTTAGAGTTTTCCAATTTCTGTTGGGAAATTCTCAATTTTGTTGTTGTAGTGTGGTAACGTGCTCTTTGTATAACAATAGGCTCGCGCTATTTTACGTAGGACTAACATTACAAACGCTCAACGTGGGTACATTTCTTTTACCTCTGCTTACACCTTATGGCATAACAGGCGTTTTACAAAAAAAAATACCTATAAATATTTGATACATCAAAAAGTTCTTCCGCAATTTTCATAAGGTGCAGCGCAGACGGCACACTTTTTGTGTGCGATCGAGTCTGCAGAATATCATGATAGACATTTAAAAAGAAAAATGTGGGATGAAGTGTGCTGTATTGTTTATTCCGCTCCTGTTTGGACATGTATGAGTCTAAAGAAAAAACAAAATACGGTAAGTTTAAGTTTTTAATAGATTTTACCACATTAGTACACAGACTCGATCGCACAAAAAGTGTGCCGTCTGCGCTGCACCTTAAGGGTCAATTTGTTACATTAGCTCTTCATATTTTCACTCAACTAGATTGAACAAGTTGATTGTAAGGGGACACTGTCCAAACATTACTATAAGGGGTAACATAAGGGTTGAAAGTATCTTGTTTAATTTCCGGGGAGACTTCAACTGACCATAGTTTTGGGGAACTACGATTTATTGGCTAATGATTATATCTTGTATAATAACTTGCTGAAATGGCAAACGTTGTTTTGCCATATAAATAAAAAAAAATGGAGTATGAAAAATAGTTCTCGGCCGATTGTCAGACCTACTGAATACGCATATTAAATTTGGTAAAAATCGGTAAGGCCGTTTCGGAGGTGTACGGTAACTAACAGTGAAATTTTATACATAAGATATGATGAATGGTTTAGTTTTCTTTTTAAATTTTAGGGTTCGATTCCCACACGGAACAAATAATTGTTAAATGTTTCGGGTCTGGTTGCGCTTTGTGTCCGTTATTTGTACGTTTGTAAAAGTCCCCGCGACACAAGAACAATTTTTAGTGCGGGTGTTGTCTTTAAAACAAACCGAAAAACAACACACCTAAGAAACCCGTTTTGTGTTGTTGTGTTTGTAAAATCCCCGTGACAGTACTCTATACATATAACCGCAGTGACTCATATAACTAACAAAACATAACATAACTAATAATCCATGATTATTGGTTAATTCCCAACGATTCATATAAGGCAGTCGATACGATGTTATCACGACGAGGTCAGTAGCAGCGAGTTTATGCACGATTCCCAGTTTGAAGACGGTTTTGGGTCTGATTGTACCAAAACCTGATTTTTAATATTTGTTTATTTCAACTTCATGTACTGTAGTAGTACATAGACGGACTTAACGTATCAAGGTATTCTTTATCAGTCAACCATTATTTTTATGATGATATAACTTTAACCCGTCACTGTCCCACTGCTGGCCAAAAGTGTCCTCCCAAACAAGGAAGAGGTTAGGCATTGAGTCCACTACGCTGACTAAATGCGGGTTGGGGACTTTGCATGCCCTCAATAAATGTATTAAATAAATTTTAGGTTAGGTTCACGATGTTTTCCTTTACTGTGAAAGCATGATGTATTATTTCATAAAATTTCTATATACAAAAAAAATGGTCTAATAGGTATTTTAGGCTGAAGTCTAATGCCAAAAATTTTTCGACAATAAGTAAAACTCCGACATATTTTTCGTTAATAAAAATTGCAATTGTGAATTGTTTTCCTTAAAAAACATCTTATCAATGTAAGTCAGTTTGTTGATAACGCAACAGTGCAAATCAATTATAATACCAATGTTTTATTATAAGATAATTGATTATTATTGTTCATTTAGTTTTCAATTAACTGCTACATGACAAAGAAATTAAAACGTTTTATAAGACATAGATAACATATTATTTTTATGCTTTTAAATGAAATTGATAGAATAGGAAATAGCTTTAAAGTTTGTTTGCCCATCTTTTTCACCAAAATAGCTAACGAACCGAATATCTAAAATTTGGCAGAGTAATAGGTACATTCCAGGGTACGGCTAATTTTAATGAATAATAGTACCACCTCAGTATCATAAATGCGAAAGTAACTTTGCCTGTTTATACATACGTATTTATACATACTAGAGGTACATTCGTGCATAATTTACAAAACCGATATGGATGAAATTTAGTTCCCACATAATATATGTACATAGTTTGAGACCCAAAGAAAATACATAATTATAGAGACCTAAAAGATTACAAATCACGGAAAGTTTTTCCTTCAATGAATTATATTATAACGAGGTATTTTGTACACGCAAGGTCGTACTGATAATACAAATCGAAGGTGCGTTATCAATGGCATCCTATTTGCACACGATAGGCAACGCCGATGCAATGTGTCATAGTGTGTCATACTATCTTAAGCCTTACCTTTCTGAAATAACGATCGTGATTGTGGGAATTAAGATAAAAATAGATACTTTTATTTTTAATCATAATCAAAATGAAATCATTATATCATTAAGGTCAAATTTTGACGCTTATGATAGTCGTTAAGATTATTAACCCCCGGTTTCTGAGTACATTTAGCGGTAGTTTATCTATTCAAGCGTTTTTTTGTATGAGTTTTAACGCTATTATATTTTAGATAAACTGCCGCTAAATGTACCTCAGAAACCGGGGGTAAATCTAGCTTGGAAAGGGGGGTAAAGCCTTATGAGAAGAGCTAGCAAGAAGCTCACGGCCACTCTTTTCAATCGCCAAAAGATTTTCAATATGGTTCAATCAATCAGCGATGTAGACTGAACGTCAATTATGTGTTAGCAGAGACCAAAGATCTAGACCAACATTTATGTGTTTCACACTCGACGCTTGACCGTCACCAAGTTTGAATTTGAATTTTACCAGGGGGGCTATCTTCTATCTCCGTAGACCAATATTTGAAAGCCACTATGCTGTACGTTGTTTTCTACCTTAGATTATAGTGATGACCATGTTACGTCAAAGCAGCAATGTACTGAATAGTGACCATCAATTTGATGTACACTAGTTGTCAACTGAGATACATATTATTCTTTGTATCGAATTATAGGGTAAGTCTTTCATTAAATTAATTGCAGCTAAGGGCTATGTAAGCATCTTTGGCTAAGAAGATTGCTTCAGAGTTTATTACCAATTATAGGCTTGAACAATATAGATATTTATAATCTTCTGAAATATTTTCATTTATGTATTTTTTTCCTTATGTGTGATTCAGACATTCTGTAGCTTTTATCTAACTAGACATCTGTTGTTTTAGTAGTGATGGTATTTAGTTCCCGAAGATTAAAAACTCTTTAGGATTACAAATAATATATGAGTCTGTTAGTGAAATTGACACTGAGTGCACTTTTTCAAGCCCCAGTTTAGTAAAGTCGACAGGTGGTATCAGGAACATTATTGATATAATAATATATTATCTGATAGTGTGTGTCAACAAACTGTGTGATATGAGTTCTTTTAATATGTAACTTTTACACTGATATATTTATTTTATTATATCCTTCAGTTTTCTGTGTTTTAAACTTGTTTTCATAATAATTGGTCATAATGCCTTGCTAACAGTTAAACATTTAACGTTGGGCGCAGTGGTTAAGGTTATCTTAACACCTTGAGTTTGATTCCTATTTATATGTGATCCACAAAATAGTCATTTTGGGTAAGGTTGTACCTACTTCGTGTCCATTTGATAAACTACAAAGTATTTGACATAAGGCCTCCCGCACTCCGGGAGGAGACACTTGGCCAACAGTGGGACACTACACTACAGTAGTAATACAGACCAATGTTTTTTTTACTTAACGATATAAGATTAATATTGTAATTAAGACCATTTCTATCCTGTTTAATAAAAGTTAAAAGTTAAGATAATTACAGCTTTCTAAGCTGTATTAGTTAAGCCATATTCTATAAACGTAAATCATATATCTCTTGAAAATGGGTGCTCCACTTTTATAGAACAATAAAGAGTGTTGTCGGGAATTTCATTACGCGTTAACTCTGTCGACGACTTAATGCTTATGACGTCACACTGCACCGCCATCTTCTTACACATTTACATTTATATGTCTTTATTTGATACTCACTCTTGACTGCAAATTTATCTGCTTGTCTACGTGCTTGTCCCACTTTTTAACCGACTTCAAATAGGAGGAGGTTTTTAATTCGGCCGGTATATATTTTCTTTTTATGTATGTAATTACACCGATTTCGCCAACTTTTCTGAACCGATTTACGTAATTCTTTTTTTAGCTATCTATGTATGTGTCAAAATCAAAGTAAATGTGTAAAAGCTGCTTTAAATATTTCACTTACTCCGACGACTGAATAGAGAGAATTAACACTAACTTCATACTAATGTTTGTTTGTTTTATGAAAAATTAAAATCGCGGTATTTTATTTTATCGCAAATATGTAAAATTTTCTTTTACAATATCATGTAGCAGTGTTCGTAATTTTCCTGGATGGCTAAAAACCCCCAAGTACCACGAATTTTACTCATGCAGGATTCCTTCGACAAACGGAATATTCAGTTACAATGATAAGATAGCTGGTTTAATATCTGATAACGTCAGTATGGTAGCAATATGACGATACTTTTAGTAGAGCTTCATTGATATGAGAGGACAGTTGACACTCGCACTCACTTCTGAATAAGTAACAGTTAGCAGGTGAAATTTTGGCACTGTTTTCATAAATTTACAGTCACTTTATCCGGCAGTTAGGTTATAAGACACTTATCCGTAAGTCTGCTGGCCTACATATTTGATTGGAGTAAAGTTGTTCTTTGTTCGAGTGAAAATCAACCCCTAAGGAAGTGCCCTAATGTCATTTATTCTGACATTTCAATATAAAGCAAGGAATGCGGACGTCACTGCACCATGTAAACTGTCATCGAATACACGCATTATAATATAACACAGGAAAACCAACCTTAACACACAAAAAATACGATTTAAACTAATTCAACAAGTTTACACTCGAAGATTGAAAACGTCGAACGTGTCACATGTACGTAATAAGGAACTTAACATCACACAGTGGAAATTAAACTCTATTGTAGTAAAAATAGAGTTGTATTTGTGTTGTTGAGTAGTTAGGGGTGGTACGAACGGCGGGGTATCGAGCGAGTTGAGTTCACAAGTCCCGTACCGCGCGGTCATGACAGACGCGTCGCTACCAGCATGGTGCCCGGCGCGATGTGCTGGAAACAAGTGTCTAAACTACAGAAAGCCTTATTTATCATTCTGTTCTACATGATACTGTACCTAGTGATATCATACGCGCTGACTCCTGAAGCGAAGATAACGTTTATCAACGACGAATTTCGTATAGGAGATAAGTATGTGATGATGTTTTTGGTCGGCAGTACTAGTTCTACGCCGGTGTTCGGCGACGGTGACGGTGCCAGAGTGTTCCCTACTCGCTGTGGAAAGTGCTTTATCACTGATAACAAAGGGTTCTTGCCCATGAGTGAGTACGACGCAGTGTTAGTGCACGGAGAGAGGAGCCTGTTGACGCAGACCTCCGCGTTCATGGACCCTGGTAAACGATACTTAATAGAGTCTAATAAAAGGTGCCTTCGGAGGAAATTCAGGGAGTGTGTGCGACCTCCGCGAGTGACTTCCTTCACGACTAGAGAGAGGTTTGACTTGTGCGGGTTGTGTAGAACATTGCATCAGAAGAGAAGAGAGTAACGTTGCCTTGTAGACTAAGACACGGTTTCACCACTTGTAAATAACTGCCAGGTAACTTATCAGACAGTTCTAGTACCTATATCTGTCAGTTAGGTTACCTGAAACTTATTTATAAGGTGTGAAAACCTATTCAGTACCTGTTAATGTGATGTTGGTGCTTATTTTAAGGTTTGTACTTAATACCATGGAAGATCTCGTATTATAAGTGAAGATTTTTTATATGAATGTGTAAATTTGCTTGTATTTTTGTAATAAAGTGCGAATGTCTGGTTTTTAAATAGTTAGGCAGAATGATAATAGCATTGTTTTAAATTATTTTTAGGTTGAAATTGTCAAGGTTGGAATTTCTTTGGCTGATACAAATTCTTGAGAGTCTGACCTATAATTACATCGTAAAAATTTAGGTTAATTATCACAATAACATACTGAGACATTATTGTTAACAACTGTGTAGTAGTCTTGACAGTAAAATTAACTCAACTTTACGATTTTGATATTATTAAAACATAAATTAACTTAATTAAAATCAATAGATGATGATGACTTACTTTTCTGTCTTCAATGCACTTTTATTCACATGTAAATAAAAATAGCTAATATTTAAAAATAACCCTGAATTTTGGTTAATTTTGGGCAATTCTCTGTTTATACATTCCAAGTTTTGGAAAGTTCACATGTCAAATAAACTATGTAAAACTAATCCGTGTTTAAAAACCGCTATTAAATATAAATTAATATGGACAACAACATACGTTACTTTAAATAATGAAAAAAACAATTTAATTCCCTCCACTTTCAATATTATTTAATCTTTCAAATAACAGGGAACACCCTTAGTGACGTCATCATTATGACGTCACCGTCTGTGTTTACCAATTTGTAGTATTTGTTTCACTTACAAACCAATTACTAAAAAACTGCAGTGTTACTGCCAATTCTAAAGTTCTAGGTTCGATTTATAAAATTATTTTGCCATTTACGGATATTTTTATTTTTTAATTCTGAAATGTAACTAATGGTGGCCTGTAAAATGTTGATGGATTATTACTTCTGCCTAACTATTTAAGGAGATAGCGTGATGTTTTTTTCTATGAGTGTTATTGAACGTTCTCAATAACCTATCTTTAGTAAATAGAGCTAAACCATAAAGGGCTTAAACTGTCAAAAACTATTTAGTTAACGCACCTCCTTATTGAGCAGTCGGGCAAAGATAAACAGTTTGTTGCTATTGGCTATCTTTCTGTATCTACTTATATGGAAACAAGGCGTGATAATATGCCTTATGCTTACGGCTATGACCATGCTTTTACCAAAAGATGTCAGCCAAGACTTTTCCGAAATGTAATCTATAAATCTGCAAAAGTTTTCAAAAAAGCCCTCACAAATAAACATACTTTCACATTTCTAAAATTACTATCGATAATTACAGTGTGTGCGTACTGCAGTTAGTCTTTCTATTACTGAAGTTAAGTTATTGGGAACGTAAATGAATCTTCTGTGGTACAAATTATAAAACTCGGTTGAATTCCTATATTATTAAGTAAATGTTATTATTCCATATGTGTTGTTGCTTACTGTGTTATAAACTTAAAGCCGAATATTGAAACCTCACTCAATTCTAAGTAGCACTTAAGCTCAAGTGGTAAACGCGCCTTACACAAGCGATCGAAGTTTCAAAACAAAGCAATGACTTATCCAAGTTAAGTGTGATAGAAATAATGATCACTTGTTCTAACGGTGAAGGAAAACATCGTGATGAAACCTTATCCCTAAGAATTTAACACAGTTCTTGAAGGAATGCAAGCTCTTCCCCTCCATTTGTCCAGTGTGGTGGAATAAAAGATTGATCACTCCCTCACTACAGGAATAGACCCATCCCCACAGTGGGACAGTAATGGGTTAAGGTTTTGTTTGTTTGTTTGTTTTTAAAATGACAACTCCCGTACTAAGAATTGCTCTTGTGTCGCGGGGACTTTTACAAACATACAAACAACGGACACAAATTACAACCAGCCTCGAAACCGAATCGAACCCATTAATGTCCCACTGCTGGGTAGGTGTCTCCTCCCGGAATGAGGGAAAGGTTTGGCCTTGAGTCCACCACGCTGGCCAAGTGCGAGTTGGTAATGGGCTAAGTTTTTTTTTATATTAAGTGTCACTTAAATTTGAGAAAGGTTTTTATAATCGGCCATTTTAAAATTATGATTATTATTTAATTTAAATAATGAACTGTAATACGGGAACATAGATTATAAAGTGCCATATCGTTAAAGCATATTTATGTATTTAATTGAAAGTATATAATGAAAATATTAGAAAACCAAAATAATGTAATAAAATGACAATATTTGATTATATAGTGAGATTTCTGAGAAAATGACCTATAAAATAAGACAAATGTTTATTACAAACGTACCTAAGTACTGAAAACTGTTACACATACTAGTGAACCCCGCAGACTTGGCCTGTCTGAAATAACAGCTTCATATTGACATTTCAACAGCAATGCCATCTACCGGTTCCAATTGTGTTTCCAAACCATACTGGAACCCATTGTATTGTACAAAGTTTCATCCAAATAAATCCAGCCGTTTTCGAGGAGTGAAGTGACAAACGCACGTACCAAAATATTTTTATTATAGAAATATTGTTTCTCAAGTTACAGAAGATTTATAAGTCAGTTAGTCTTATCATATTATTTAAAATATTTATAAAAGAGCCAAAACACTGATATCTTTATCAACATTAATTAAATTAAATCGAAGCTTAAAATTAATTGTGAAGTAAATATCGTATTAAAAATAATATCGACCTTTTGACCATCGCTTTATCAAACAATAATAAAATTCAATTAAAAAAATTATAAAGCTTAGTTACTTGATAAAGTAATCAATTTTTAAAAAATACAGAAATATACATTAATAATTCAAAATGGCGACAAACCCGAGCAATATTAGTTGTTTTTATCGTATAGTTAGTGGTCAACCTAGTGTCAAAGTTGTTCAAGCCGCCCAAAGGCATTTAACATGTCTTAACGACTGTTGTCTTAATTGACACAAACCGGGACCGACTTTTTACGTGCCCTCCGAAGCACGAAGATGCCCAGTTCAAATACCACTATGCGGTCGCCCATCTAAGGAATGACCGCGCTAAAGGTTGCTTAACCCACAGATCGTTTACCGACTGGTGAGCACAACTGGCTATAATTATATTAGTTAATTAGTCATTATCTGTTTAAGTGCGTGACTGACACATGATTGGTGTTTTTTATAAAATGAAAGTGTAGTTTTATGTGTATCGTAAAATCGTTTTTACAGTGATAATAAAAGCACGTTTTATGTGGGGAAAAAATCTATATAATATATAATAACAGCTAGCCTCCTTTCTATTCAATCGATTATTTAAAAACTCAAAAATGTAATATTCACAAATATAAATGAAACGCTTTGTTGCTAAGCGACAACGCGGGTAATAAATTTTGCAACATTTTATGATGTAAAGAAAAACAATAAAATAGTGAAAACATTAAAAAATACAAATTACACGCGGGCAAAACTGCATGGGGTCGTCTAGTAATTAATATAATATTTGTGGGTATATCCTAATGAATGGAAGGATTTTTACAATACAATATTTGTTTTCATATTTACTGATAGATGTTTTTGGCTCTTTGTTAAATGAATTTGCTACAAAAACAAAAAAATATGCTACAAAAACATACTTTTCAGGGCGTAATCCAAACAGACACTTGAGTCCGTATATTTGTAAGCAATATCTCTCGTATTTATAAGTATACAAGGTTCAAAATACAAAAAAGTGCTTGAGAATCTCTACAACATTTCTGTCATAAGTACTTGAGATTGTTATCGAAAAACATTTTAAAATATGTTCTCAGAACTTCTCAAGGAACTACGAAACGTAAATAATTTTGTTTTATAAATCAACTGTAGTGGTTTCAAGTGTCACTTATTTACGAAACAAATCTTTCTTTCAAAACTTTAACTCTGTTATTATAAAAACAAACTATCCTTCGGTCCGATAACTTAGTATATAATTCTATGTATTTCCAAAATAAAATACCTGTATTATACAGGCCACCGTCTGCTAAAGCCTGCTGGTCACAGATGTTCTAAATTCTGAATACATAATAATATGTAATTTTGTATACCTCTGGCAGCCTCGAACCTTACATACAAGGCTCTCTACTAAGTTTTTGGACTATAGAAACTAGCCTAGTGTCAAAATTTTATATAATAATTGACAATAAACCTAAGCCTATAAAAATTATTGAGTTTCAAATGAATTTGAAGAAAGAAATCTCACACGTTTTCGAACGCCAATAAAATAAATAACTTATATATGTTACTGTAAAAGCCCGAACTCTGGCAAATCCTAAGATTTTCCGGTAAAACCTAAGATTTACCAACTCTCAATGGTAAAAGTCCGAACAAGCCGGAGTTTAAAAACTATGTTACGGTATATAAAAAAATCCTCCTACATAACTATGTTTATAACTATTTCACGGTATAATTATATACTGTGACATAGTTATAAAGAAGGAGTTTTGAGCACAGCGACATGGGTAGGTTAGGTTAGAAGGCTAAGGTGGGAGCGAGCGAAGCGAAGCTCCCACCTTAGCCTTCGTGGTTATTTTTTTTTAACCACTCAGAAGGAGGAGCCCCGCGAAGCGGGGCTCCGGCGACATCTCGACATCATCAAGTGAATATAGGTAAAAGTTCGAAATAAAATAATTATTCGGACTTTTACCATTGCGAGTTGGTAAATCTTAGGTTATACCGGAAAATCTTAGGATTTACCACCGTTCGGGCTTTTACAGTAACATATATAAATGATATTTCTCAAAGGATTTGTCAAGACAAATAAAATGTAAAATAGAAATTATTGTAAATAAATCATAGACTAAAAGTAGATAGAATAAAATGCAATTTTTTATCTGTGCAAACAACATACCTAGCATACGTTACGTTATGACGTATTTTTTACACCGTTTTGAAACCAAAGTGATTATTTGTTAGATATTATTATTAAGTTATTGTGTATTTGATGTTGTTTTGTTTGTCGTTTTGGTGTTCCATGTTGAAGTGTTTATATTGTAATGAAATCTATTTTGGGTAAGTCTTTGAGGTCAGAGCTCTTAGTTAATTTGCTGGTACTTACATTATGTTAGTCTTGCTCTAGAACAAGTAATATTACTTGAAATATAATAAGCAAATTTAAGAAGTGTTGTTTACAAGTTTAAAGCTAACCACGAATCCCCTATTCGATTAATTAATATGAGATCTAAACAGGAGTAGCTTTGACCTCAAAATATTGCCCGATTATATTTTTATGTAAATGAAATATGCGATTGTTTGTATGTTACATGAACTATAATAAAATGTTTTCCTTTTTCTTATAATTCTCGTTTATTATTACATTTAATACCCTCCAAAGCAAAAAAAGAAATAAAAATTAATTAAGCAATAATATTATGTAGCCTTCTGTCATAGTTATATCACTAACAGCCGTAGGTCAGCGCAATAGAGCTGTGTTCATTATTTACTCTGCCGGGAACGGAGCCACGTGCCACTAACAGCCTGTAGCCATTCATCTGTTCACTCAATCATTATTGAATCTGTTTGACTGATTTATAAGCAATAACATTCTATAACTGTGGACTTTCAACTAATTACACTTATGCAGTGAGTTGTCTACTAAGTGTTGACTTTCAAGCCTCTGTAACTTAGCTTAGATAGTTTTTAACATTTTAATCAACAACAAATTGAAACCACTTAAGTTGTATGCCTGGGCCAGGCTTAAAACTCTTTTTTGAACTATGTGATAGCCCAGAGTTAGGAAGTAAAAGTCTTAGAGTTCCGTGCCTCGGAGAGCACCTGACCTCTAACTGGTCGTATCGGTTATCCGTCCCAAAATCAAAACATTTATTCATTTAGGTCAAATATTGACACTTATGATAGTCGTTACAATTACTGAATCTACCACCAGCTCGGAAAGGGGAAGAGCCTTATGAGAAGAGCTAGCAAGAACCTCACGGCCACTCTTTTCAATCGCCATAAGTTAACAATGCCACCGGGTTATGAGGTTAAAGTAGTTTGGAGTGTACCTATGATTTGTGCACACACTTGGACACTATAAACAAAGTCATGCACAGTTGGCTGGTTTCATTGAAACTGGCCGCGCGCCGTAGCCGAGTTTTGGCCAGGAGGATAATATTATCAATTGTACTTATATTATACTGCATAAGTAGTTGCATATATGAGATACCTAGTCACATAAAAATTGAAATATTTCTTGAAATGGTTACCTTCGCTTCAGCCTCGTAAAAGCCTGACCTCTTTCACAGTAATTAGATACACGTGTTCACTGAAACTGTAGGACACTAATACTATATTATTACAGGATCAATAATACAAGAAATGTACATTAAGTTATCAATTGAGTACAATTTGTGTAATAGTAGTGATATTGTCATTAGAACTTGTAATGTCTTTGTTATAATGAAGATATGTTTGATGTAAAACCTTTTATGTTTACATTGATTCTACGATTATAATAATTCCTGATTTGTTATACTGTCGTTGTTAAGTAAAAAGAAAGAATTTACGTATTGTAAATTGTGAGAAAAACTACTATGAAGTTTCTGTGAGTGTAGTAAGCCAGAATTGCTCTTGTAGTTAAGTGTTTTGTAGTGAAGAAAAGTAGTCTAATTAAATTATGACACTTAAACTTTTTCTCCTAATCTTAAACATGTGCTTAGCTCAAGTAGCCAGCACTTTACATTAGCATTATCAAAAATTCTAAATATGTGTATCACTCAAAAAGCAACTTAAATACAATTAAGTAAAAAGTGTTTTTGTCTGATACACAAGAGCCTCTAATCAGTTATCCATACAAACTTCCTCTATAGGTTATCCATGCCAAACCGCCTTTCTGTCACAAAAATCTAATCTTATCTAAAGCTCTCCATTTCTTTTTGTAGTTAACGTTTAAATAAACGTTATTTAACTACACATACACGTGTTGAGCCCTTTTTACGTGAAAGTTACACAACACACTCGGCTCCGATCGTCGTATTGCACCAACGTTTTTCTTAAAACGTTTGTCTGCATTGCGTCTTACACGTTTTATGTTGAAAGCTTCGAAAGAGAACTTAATTTGTTCTTAAGATAAAGATTATTTTAATAATCTCCTTTTGAGAGCTATTCATATATTTCTACTAATTAAATGTGTTTCGGAGGATTTAAAAAGTTATTAAACCAATAGAACACTTTCGTGGGACATAAAAAAGAAAATAAAAATTTAAAACCTTGTAAAAATAATTCCGTTTGAAATGCGGGAATGATATATTTTTGGTTTTATATTCCAGTTAACAACAGGATAAAAACTGTTTATAGACTAAAAAAAGCTCTTTAAGGATAAATATGCTTAAATAGAAATCATATTTTATTATTCGCCACTTTAAAATGACTAATTATTGTCATTTCGTCTATCCCTAAAATCTTATTACAAAAATGTTAAAACACATTTGAGGTATTTCGATCCCTATTAAGTGAAGTTAAAGTAAACTTCATATACTTTCAACACATTCTTACAATCAATTTAATAATAATATAAGATATGAGTAATCAATAAAATATAACGTGTGGTTACAATTGTCGCTTCATTATCTACATCTATCAGTCGTCGTTTGGGCGTAGCACTAGACCTACATAACAACGTAGCGCATGGCGTAGCGTATGATAAGGAGATTTTATTTACACGACATTTTAAATGTTGTTTATATTTAAAAAAATTGAACTAAGAGGATTTAAATATTTAAAAAAAGATATATTTTGCCCGGGGAAATTGATACACGCAGACGAAGTCGCGGGCCGAAGCTAATACAATCATAATTAATGAATTTTATAACTGAAATAATATGTATGTTTTTTTTCTTTAATAGTGACGGATATTTTAATGATTGTTATTTATTTTATAGCACTTGAAAGTAGTTGTATCGTAGTTTATCCAAAAGCAATTATAGAATAAATACTCTTAAAGTACCTAAGAATGCGTTTTGAATATCAAGAGTTCAATTAATGTAATTTTTCAACAGTCGTTATCAACACATTGCCCAACTCCTAGTTAATAGTTCACTAACAGGGTAATAGGTCAATCAATCAGTACTGAATAAATTGACCATCATTCACCTTATTGGTCAATAGTTCACGCCCTAATGACTTTAAATTTATTGAACTAGCTCTATTAAGTTCAACAAGTAATTTGGTTTTAAATATCTATGAGGTCCTTGGCACTGTAATAAAAGTAGTCACCTTACTGCTATTTGGTTGATAGATTGAGGAGTTCTTTTCCCACAAGGAAAACTTTGTGAGGAAACCTTTCATGGTTAATATTTGTTTAGTGCATTTCTTGAGGGCAAGCAAATTCTTCAAATCGCACTTGGTAAGCTTGGTGGACTACGGGCGAAACCTCTCCTTCGTCCGGGAGGAGACCCTTGCCTAGCAATGGGAGAATAACATATAAAAAAATGTATGAATAAAATAACGCCTGTTTAAGGTGTAGTATTTTTTTATTGTAGGTATAATTAAGCTATATTGGTACACTTTTACTCATATAAAAGTATATGTATATAATTGAATTAATGACCGTACAATTCCCCTGATATCCACACAGCCACTCGCTAATGGATTGTCAATTAACTGAGCTGACCCACCCCGTGTGTATAGGTACAACCTATATACTTGATACTAAATGACATCATGTTGATAGCCTAGAAGGGTATATAGCGAAGTATATAGTCTTAATATTTATGATGAGTGAATTGATAAATTTTATATACTTTTTTATTCTATAATAGCGGCCCGACTGATCAACTATTATTTTTCAGTCTTCAACAACATACACAAAAGTTTAACAAATTAATCATTAAAATCTTTCTCAGGGTTCGCCCTTATTTTTGGTGATACCCTCATGAAGATCCGTTTTAGATTTCATAGTTTAGATTATAAGTAATTTTCGATGAAAATAAACCATAGGTTGGTAACATTACATTTGTGATACCTATAAATTGAATGAATCAACAAAATGTTATGCTATAATGGTGCAAAACGCCACTGCTGCTTAAAGGTCTTGAATTTGAATCCCTTCTTAGGCACAACATTGTTAGGTTAGAATAAAGTGATTGGTAAGACTCTTCATTACCTGAAACCGAAATTTTCAGGACAGAAAATGGTAATTTATCGCACTCTCGTACAGTATAGCTATAATAATAGGTATTATAGTAAAAGAGTAGCGTGACGGCGTAAGACCTAGGGCGCCTAGGGTATTAATAGTGCAGGCTCTAGGTATAGCAGGTCATCTCAGGGCCACTACAATCAATACTTTATTGTCAACTGTATCGACACCCGACAGGGCTAGTTAAGTCAGATTGTACTTCAAGGGAAGGGTGATTTTTGAAGTGATTTTGTTCTAAATTGTTACCCTCTTATTCATAAAAATATATAAAGTTATGAAAGGCTTATAAAGAGTTTTGTTTCTTTCACTCCTTAGTGAAATGAAAAAGAGAAAACATATTTTAGTAGTTTTTTTTAACTAAAATAGGTTTATAGTGTGTTTATGAATAAGAGGGTTAGTTAATGAGGAAACAGGATTAAAGTTGAATGTGAAGAGAATGTATAACTAATTGCATGAAAATCGTATTTTTGAATTTTGGATAGCTTTTATTTTCTTTTTAATTTTTTGGTGCGTAATATAGATCTCAGACAATTCAATATCTAAGTTTACCAGTTTATAGAAATAAATGCTTTTATATATAAAAATAATCTAGAAAGGCAAAAGAAACATGCCATTTTATTGCACCAAAAAGTATTTAATTTGGTTTTTAACCGACTTCAAAACAGCAGAAGGTTCTCAACTCTCTTTCTCAATTCAACGCGTATAATAATACAATAAATAATCTATTAAACCTAATACTAAAATTATCACACACAGTATCACAAGCTAGCACATTACTAAAATATCCCCATACTACATAACAATGCTTCACAAACACATCATAACATCGTTAACACAGTCCTACATACATACTTATATACATATAGTACATAGTGATGACGTCACTGGTGGAGCCGGTCCTTTGATGTTGCCGACACGGGCCACGTGTTCATTGTTATTGTATGTTGTTTGTTACACCTGTTGACTACAAGACTAGTTACTGCCCCCGGCGTGGGACGCTGCGTGAAAGGTTTCCGGAGTAACATCATATGTGTTATATACAGGTTATAAAATTGAATGTACTGTTTTATAGCACGATTTTCCTCAGTCTGTACTGTCGAGTATCGAGAGTTTGACATTTAAAATAGTTCCTACGACGCCCTCTAGAGGCGCTGATCCGATTTTCATATAAAATTTCTCGATAGCTAGCCGGTTTTCAGTATTTGATTGTTACCCAAAATCGCGCTGTTGTATTGTATTGTATGGTTAGTGGTCAACCTAGTATCAGAGATGTTCAAACTGCCTCCAAGGCCTTTGACGACTGATGTATTAGTAGAAAAAAGCCGAAATCAAATTTTTACATGCCTTCCGAAGCTCCGAGACTCTCAGTTCAATTACCACTATGCGATCACCCATATATAGAATGACCGCGCCAAAAGTTGCTTAACCCGCTGATTATTTCCCGATCGGAGAACGTGACTGAACTAGGTATTAAGTAAATAACAACGGTATTTACCTCAGAAAACTTTAAAATAGATTTACCTTGCAGTGGCGTGTTGCAATATTAATTAGTGTTATCAATAACGCTTAATTACCTTCCTTATGACTACAATATTAATAAACAACTACACAAATTTCTTAAATGAAAGATTATGACCGCTGGGTGATGCTGTGGGTTTTACATCTTATTAGTCTTATTTAGAACAGCGGCAACGTCAAACAATAAAATTATTTCTGAAAAATAAAAAGATTTCCAATTTTTTTTTGTAAATAAAATGCCAACTATAACTTCAACGAACATAAATAGCCATTAACAAAATCAGAAATAATATCACACACATTTTTTTTATAATATGAGACTCAAATCTACATCCTTTTTATGTCAGCTGACAAAACGACTACTTCCACCACGGCTAAAAACTTAAGTACCGTGAAATAAATTCTAGCTAACTATTGCGCCACACTTGAGCTGATATATCCTGTAATGAAGAACTATATAATTGCTATATATTGAGTGAAAACAAGGAACCACACAACGGCCATGTTGCTTCACTTCGGAATTCTACGATTCTCATATCCTTTATCCGTAAAATTAACGTATTTTTACTATTCGGCAAATGATTTGCTGCAAATAATTTGTGGCAAATTGTTAACAGGAAGGTGTTAAAAGCATGGAATGGTTAAAATAGCCGTGTTGTGTGTTGTGGGTTGGATACATTTTTCTACACATAAGAAACTCGATGACCGAAATAACTATGTACCTTAGTATCATCTGATAAGATGAAGTTTTTTCCGTTACCCGATACAATAAACGTGTTTTTTCGGATTTTTGGTACGGAACCATTCGTGCGCAAGCCCGACTCGCACTTGGCGCGATTTTATAAAAAAAATATTGAACCTTGCTAGCATACCCTCTGCGTCCTACTCTCAAACAAGTCATAAGTCTTTCGTATAACTCGTATCACTAAAATGAGCTACAAACAATCAGCTACACATGTACAAACCTTACGAGTGAGCAGCAAAGTCAAGGCACATAGTTTCCCTACATCCCTGGTTGAGCAAGCGAGGTCGCCGCCGAGTTATGAGCGTGCTCCACTTCCAATACACATTGAACCAGCTCACCGCTCGCGAGTGTTAGTGCCAATATGAAGTACTGGATTATAAGGTGATTTTAATTCGGTTATCGTGAGTCAGATTTTGATGAAAGGGGATCTTTCGCTTAGAATAGACAGGAAGGCAATTTAAAGTGTGTGACTGACGCTTTAGTACGTGGATTGTAGTTAAGCGATCTTTTTAAACTGTGTGTCAACCTAAAAATATATTTTTGAGGAGTTTTTAAGGTTACACTCGCACTGCCCTCACCCACTTTGCATTTCGTGGCGGGTCATAATGAAAAGATAGGGCAGTTCAGGTATTTAAAAGTATGGTGCGATAACCATTGCACCGCAAAAAACACGTCAATGAAGGCATATTAAAATCGTTTGTTGTAGTTTTTCGGTGTGTTTTATTTTGTCAATAGTCACACATACATTTATTTAGGGCTTGCAAAGTCCCCGACCCGCACTTGGCCAGCGTGGTGGACTCAAGGCCTAACCTTTTCCGCTCGTAGACCTTTGCCCTGCAGTGGGACAGTAATGGGTTATAAAAACCTTAGCTCAACTGAGACGCAATGTTATAAGACTATTTTACCTTTATTGTTCGTGGTATTACACCCTACTCTCTCCACTAGCCTGGTGCCATACCTGCTAGTGTCATGTGTGGTCGGGGACCTGTTCTCGAAGGCGACGAGGAGCAAGGCTGACGAGCGTGACGTCAGGAGCAGTGTGTATGACTTCATCATCATAGGGGGCGGTACCGCGGGATGTGTGCTAGCTAATAGATTGTCCGCTATTAGCGATTGGAAGGTAAAGGACATTTTTATTTTAAGTATTTCTTTAAACATACCTGCGGACTACAAAACTGAACTTCGACAAATTCTTATACGACACTATTTTACTCCGACAAAATGGCACTCCGATGCGTTTTAATTTAGACAATACTAGAGTTCGATATACCTAGTCTTAGACACTATTGTACAACGACTAACCGTTTCTTTGACATAACTTAAATAAGAAACAATGCAACTCCGACAACATACTCCTTCGACAATAATGCTTAAATTAATAAGATTATAATTAATAATAATTAAGTTAGATCCTAGGCAAAATGCGAATTATTGCGTTAATTCCCTACTCGTGGCTTAGTTAACAACAGCCGCGCGGATCGATCTCTGAGGTTAAGTTATACTTGCCGAGGTTGTTCTGTGGATGGGTGACCATCTAATACATATCGAGTTTCTCTGTGTTTCGGAAGGCACGTTTAATTGTGGGTCCCGGCTGTCATTTTCAAAGATCTTTGACAGTCGTTAACAGTAGTCAGAAGCTTGAAAGTCTGACAACCAGTCTTACCGAAGGGTATCGTGTTATAACACTTATAACCCAGGTATTTGGTTGTGGAGGTCAGATAGGCAGTTGCTCCATGTAAAACAATGGTATCCAGCTGCATCCGGTGAGACTGGAAGCCGTCTCCAAGATAGTTTGGAACAAAGGCTAAGCCAATATATATTCCCTAGTATGTGTGTTGTCTGGTTTAAGTGACTATCAAGTGATTTTACTTTTTGAATTAGTTCATCTGCTTCATGTGTACTCAACTGATGACCTCTGGTCCGATCCGTAAGCATATTGTTTAGATTTTTATTCGATTATCATTTACAAGAAATCTAGGGCATTCTGGTATATTTCTTACTAGCTGACCCGCGCAACTTCGCTTGCGTCACTTAAGAGAATGAGTCAACATTTTCCCCGTTTTTGTAACATTTTTCGTTGCTACTCCGCTCCTAATGACTGTAGCGTGATGTTATATAGCCCATAGCCTTCCTCGATAATTGGGCTATCTAACACTGAAATAATTTTTCAAATCGGTCCAGTAGTTCCTGAGATTAGCGCGTTCAAACAAACAAACAATCAAACAAACAAACAAACTCTTCAGCTTTATAATATTAGTATAGATAACTTAGAAAATAGACTGTTCGTGAGAGGTCACTGGTTTACATCGCAGGAATAGGTTTTCTTTTTTCTTTCTATATCCGTTGCACGCTCTGCATTATTAAGTGCTCAGCCAACGTTTCACAGCCTTGAACATAGAAAAACTATAAATTATAACCTTACAATAATTATTGTTGCCGATATTAATAAAATAGTAGTAAGTGAAGTAAATGAAGCATTTGATTCCCCGGGAAGTTTAGGAAATCTAAAAGTAAATCTGAGGCAATTTCCCAATTACTTACGTACTATATTATCATATAACATTTTATTATATAACATTAATTATATTATCACTTGCTATATCGTAATATATTTTATTGGAGGAAAACCATCTGATCAAGAAGTCTCGAGCTCGATTCTCGGGTCGGGCAAAAAGTGCCGTTAAGCATTTTTCTTTAAACCTCTTTAGCAGTCGCAACAGCACCTCGGCCATTATGCACTTCTGCCAGTAACATTTTGTATTAAATAGCTAAGTTAATATTTTTAGCAGCCCAGAGTTTGGTAATTTCATCGTAATTATTACCTACTATGTAAAAAATACAAGGATTTTCATACACCTCAACTTACACCATCGGATATAACAAGTTTGATATTGATCTGTCAGGTGTTAGTGTTGGAGTCAGGGATAGACGAGAACATAGACTTCGACATCCCAGGAGTGCCCACCAGGGAGTACCGGCCCATACTGTGGAACTTCAGGACCGAGAGGAACGGGTACTCCTGCCTCTCGCGACCTGGTGGAGCTTGTGAGGTCAAGACTGGGAAGGTATAATAGCAGATCATTTTTTACATGAGCAGTGAAATGGGTATAGTTGACAATATTTAACTTAATTTTGATTTTGAATTTGAATCGTTATAGTCGTTTTTTTGTCAGCTTAAATTGTATCTTGGTTATTAAAGAGTAACTTTTATGATTTTTATAACTATCACAGATGGAAAACGTAGTAAACATTTGAATGTTGTTTAGTGATACTTTGAGTCAATTAGGAAGTTTTCAATTCTTAAAAATTTCGTTAATTTAGTTTGGCCAGCTTTTTAATCGGTAGGTAGTTCAAAGTATACTGATTCCCTCCATGATTGAAGGTCCTAGGCGGTTCGAGCGTGGTCAACGACATGAAGTACACGCGAGGGTCGAAGGTGGACTACGACGGCTGGCACAGCACCGGAGCCCTGGCCTCCCTGGACTGGAAGTTTGATAATGTTATTGAACATTTCAAGAGCGTTGAGGATAACGGTGAGGGGAATGTACATTTCTACTGCACAGTAATCTAACTGCTTCAAGACCCAGTTTCTCAATAGGTCGTAGGAATAATGTGGTACATTTTCTGGCACTTTATCAAGCAAAGACACCATTTAGCTTAATTCATAAGCTGTGGAACTGTCCCTGAATCTTGCCCTGACCGAAAAGGAAAATTATTCAAGGCACTAGAAATGTTAGCATTACATCTGTTTCTATGATGTGGTTAACGTATGATCTAAGTGAGTGGTAACGCTTCACTGATGAGTTAAGTTTTAGTTTTCGTTTCAGTAGTTTAACCGCGTAAGCTAATACGAAAAACGGTATTTTTTATTCTTACTGTCAATAATTATTACAGTCTGGCTGAACATAATAATATTTCGCAACAACAATCTCCGACACATATGATGCATGTTATAACGTCTAATTGAGCAAACCAGTTAATTACTAACGACGTCTTCCTTCCCGCTAGCAGTGTTGAAACTAACTCGTTCGTGTATTAATAGCTAGGATAGGTGCAGCGCTTCCTTTACAATGTAGTTACTTAGTTACTTGGCGCTCATAATCAGTTGCGCTTACTACGATTCATGAGTTAAGCAACCGTTGGCGAGGTCATTCCATAGATGGGTGGCCGCTTCACTAAGTGTCCCAGTACTTCGGGCACGCAAAAGATCGGTTTCAGTTGTTGTCAATTAAGATAACAGTCGTTATGCCATGTCAAAGGCATTTCGGGTGGATTGAATAACTAACACCACTTACCATGTGATGAAATGAAATAGATAAACTCAGCTACTTTTAGTTACATTTTTGTTGCAATTCTGGATGGTCAGATTCAAGGGCTGACCGAGCTGATTCAATTTTAGCAGAAAGATTAGTGTCCAGGATAATAACTAAAGTTGATGCTTATCATCGAAGCTGGCGTCGTTTCTTAAATGTTTTTAGTAAATAATACGATTGTTAAATGTGACAATTAGTGTATGTCTAGTAGTGTATATCTTTTAAAAAACATCTGGCATCCTTAAAGTATATAAATAGAAATAAATGACCATATGTAGAGCACAGTGCGACACTTAAAAACAACTCGACCAATTTGGTTAATCAGCTTGTTAATTGAACGAAATATGACCCGGGATTTGAACCCAGGAATTCCTAAATAATATAATCATCGCGTTGCAGAATAGGCTATTTGGATTCTTAATATTCCATAATGACAAATATTAATTAACATATTTCTCGATAAAACGCCTGAACTAATTTTGATTAAATTTTAGGTTGACAGATTATATTCCAGTAAAGGATCTAAGCATTAATTTATGTCTTCAAAACCGTGAGGTGCCTTGTAATAATGAAGTTTTTTCTTCAAGGTGACTACGACGTGCTAATGAACTCTCATTACCACGCGAGAGGTGGTGAGATGCACATTCAGCGATTCAAACACGCCGACAGACCCATTGAGATATTCACTGCTGGCTTCACAGAGATGGGCCTACGAAGTCTGGACATAAACACCAATGCACAGGAAGCTATCGTAAACAACCAATTCGCTATATCAAACAATACAAGACTTAGCACAAATAGCGCCTTTCTTAAACCAGTACGACATAGAAAGAACCTTCAAGTAATAACAGGAGCAACTGTGACCAAAATAGTGATAAATAAAGAGGAAAAATCCGTTGATGGAGTTATTTATGAAGTAGAAAAAGGGAAAGAAAAGGCCGCGTATTCTAAAAGAGAAATTATACTGACAACTGGAGCTGTGAATAATGTTAGACTGTTACATTTGTCTGGAGTTGGTCCTAAAGCTGACCTCAAGAAACATAATATAACACAAATATTCGAACTGCCCGTAGGACTTAATTATCAAGATCAAGTTACTGTAGGAGGTCTCGCATTTGCTTTGAATGAAATACCTGAAGTCACAGAAGCTCAGATTATAAACGATTTCAAAACTTGGTTCCAAAGTCGGACTGGCGCACTAGCATCAAGAGGTATAGGACAAATATCTGCCTTTATACAACTGTATGAGAATTACAATGCACCCGATGTAGAACTAGCTTTAGAAGGTAATTTTATTAGAAGCGATAAATTTATGCTGACTAACGTGAGTGTACACGCCGCCGAAGAATCGAATCTACCTCTAGCTTACTACAATTTAGTTAATATTCACCCTGTTCTGCTCAGACCTAAGAGTAAAGGGAAAGTGATGCTTAATAAAAGAAACCCTAAATATGGTCGACCGATTATTCAAGCCAATTTCCTTAAAGAATCTGAAGATTTAGATACTTTAGTTGATAGTATAGATATAGCTCTACAATTGCTAGATACTAAAGAATTCAAGAAGACTGAAATAAAGTTCGCTCCATTGGATCTGTTCCCGTGTGATAGACTGAGTAATAGAGATCAATGGAACTGCATCTCGAGGCATTATACTAAAGCTATGAGCAATCCTATAGGCACTTGTCGTATGGGAGACAATAGTACTGTTTCTGTAGTAGATTACCAGCTGAGAGTCCATGGTATCGAAGGTCTAAGAATAATGGATGCGTCAGTAATGCCCACACACGTTCGTGGAGGAATATTCGCTGCTACAATGATGATCGCTGAAAAAGGAGCTAAAATGATAATCAAAGACTGGAAGGAAACAAACGGACATTACTACAATAGACGGTAAATACAATTAGGTAATAAAAATCGTGTAAATAAAATATTTTATTAATACCAACTAGTTTTAATTAAATCACTGGCTTTCTCCGCTATCATGATGACCGGTGCTGCGGTAGATCCTCGTGTTATCTGCGGCATGATGGAAGCATCTGCCACTCTAAGGTTATTTATCCCATACACCCTTAGATTTCTGTCTACAATAGATTCTGGGTCTTTAGAAGTCCCCATCTTGCAAGTACCTACATAGTTGTGTAGAGGAGTGGAGAAATGTTTAATAATACATAACCAGAAGTCTCCAGACACGCGCTCGTAATCTTTACAATCATTGTTCAGTAATGGCCGCGGATCAAAAACATATTCAGCAGTTTTAAACACTTCTGTATCGAATAACTTCACTATTTCTTGTATACCTTCTAACAATTTCTTCTCATCGGATGGATCTTTCAAGAAATTGGGATAGACCAACGGTTTTCCGAACGTTGGATTAGTTGCGTTAAGTACGACTTGACCACGGCTCTTAGGAGTCAGTAACGATACACATATTTCTATCTTATCATAGTACATGTTTGAATTGTGCCCCTTGAACCTGACTTCAATGTCGGGAGTTCCCAGAATGTCTGATAATGTGGTTTCTATGAGTGAAACCACTTGGAAGTTAGCTGATAGAGGTCCAACGCCTTTGGCGTAGTAAGTTGTGATGTCCTTCAATTTCTCCGAGAATTTTGAAGTCGTTGCCGTCTTAGTTAACTTGATCACTGGCAAACACACCGACAAGTGATCATGGAAGTTTGCTCCCACCGGCAGATCGTTCACAACTTTTATATCTAAATATTCTAAATACTCTTTAGGTCCTATACCGGATTGCATCAATAACTTCGGACTATTGATCGCTCCGGCCGCCACTATGATTTCTTTTTTACACTTTACTCTAGCTCTTGTACCATTTTTTAAATATTCTACCCCATATGCTATTATGGTATCTTTAGACTCATCAA
This sequence comes from Anticarsia gemmatalis, assembly GCF_050436995.1. Lineage (NCBI taxonomy): Eukaryota > Metazoa > Arthropoda > Insecta > Lepidoptera > Erebidae > Anticarsia > Anticarsia gemmatalis. Next base: position 350,852 of record NC_134761.1, read on the forward strand.
ATAATATTTTAGTTACTAAGGCTTCTGATATTACTTCTAGGTTAGTTCTTAATTTCCTGACAGGTTCGACGAAGGCGGTGTATGTGCTCACTCGCTCGCCGAAGAACGACATCGTCTGTATCCTCATGAACCCGAGCTGATGTCTCCCGTTCACATCCGTGTAGTTATACCCTATCTCATTGAGTGCACTCAGTAGAATATCAACATTATCATCTACGTAAGGATATCTTCCAACATCCATGGGACCCTGTGTGGAGTGGAAGAACTTATTTTTCGAAATGTCTTTGTCGTAATTTCCCTCAGAGTATTTGAAGAACGGTAGGACATCACTGTAAGACCAGCCCTCGTTGCCATTGACTGCCCACTCGTCGTAGTCCGCCGGGCTGCCCCTCATGTACGCCATGTCGTTGATGGAGGAGGTGCCTCCCAGGACCCGGCCGAGGACCATCTCACATCCTTTCTCGGATCGATTCTGACAAAACCTGTAACGTCATTAAACTATACAATTGATAAAAACTACAGTTACCTCATTAGGATCTGTCGACGGATTTAAGAGTTTCAGATTAGTTAATTCAGGCAGCATGTTAGGTTCATTAGAAAGGCTCTTGCGTACATTATTGTATAGTAGACAAAAAGTAAGTTAGTCAGAAAAGGCTCTCACAAAATCGATCGACAGATCCTAGGCGTTGACAAAGGCTAAGTCTCACCCCTTCTTAGGCCGCATGGTGTACTGCCAGTCTAAGCCGGAGCCCCTGAACTCGCTGGTCAGACCCGGGATCAATGCCATCTTAGGCTCTTCTGGACCAGCCTCGATCAGAAGCACCTGTAGGCAACAAAATATTTTTTTTACACAGATTACCAGGATCTTTAAAAGATCGAGTGATTTCACTCGTGTTTAAGTCCATCGTTGGCAGTTTTCGTCACAGGTTTGATAGAATTAATCACTAAAACTACCTCATCGAGGTACATATCAAAGACTCCTAACTAGAAAAACATTATTAAAAATAGGTACAATAATCTTTAAGACATCAACATGATCTACATAACGTTGACTACAGCGGGCAGAAATTACAAAATATATCAAAAATAGATTTTAGAAGTAAATATCTTTCTTACCTTCCATTTCCTATTCTCCGACAACCTGCTCGCCAGAACACAGCCCGCTGTTCCACCGCCGACAATAATAAAATCATACATGTTGTCATTAGCGTCTGCCATCTTAGGTTTCTCGTTATCGTAGCCATCGAACAGGTTGCCAGTGTTGTCTCCTGTGGCCTGCTTCAACAACCTTCTGTTCCCTCCGAAATAGTCAGGCTCTGGACCGATATGACCGTACAAAGTATGTACTAATGAGATCAGCAGGATGGCTGTAGGCGCACACTCGATGCGTCCGTCACAAATTTTGCATAATTCATCAGTTGCGTTCGCAGACATTGCATTTTTATATTCTAGATGATTGCGTTTCGAATATCTAGTGCCAATTTCACTTTCATATTATAACTTTTTTACAATCTGGAGTCACTATCACTGTTTTTCTTGATTTTTAAAATTTTCAGTTTTTCCTGGTGTTATCTGCTTCCGTAGCCACACAGCTAATGTTCAATAGTATGTATGATTTACAACTAAAATACGTGATGTTATAATTGTATTGAGCAACACGTCTGTCTGTGTGTCAACGTCGCAATGTGACTACTAACTTGAAGAATTTGTTGTTTACCCGCGTCTTGTTTGTTTACATTTTAACCATTGTTATGCGTTCCAAGACTTTTTTATTAAGGTGCGTGTACGTTCAACAAAGAAAGGAAAAGGAGAGACACTGTAGCGATTAGTCCAGACTTATTTAAACGCAGACTAACACGATAAGGGACCTCTTAACCGAAGCTTATGTCACCGACAACTGGCCGAGATGGTGAACAGTGGGCTGTTCTGTCTGTACTACACAAATCCCTGCTGTACCAGTGGTTGATACGTTCAGCGTAAATACGCCTTTAACGCAAGTACCTTTTGTTTGTCGGCGCATTTCATCATTATTTAGCCGATGATGTCAAGAATAGGGACATTATGTGAGGTAACAATTGACAGGCGACAATTGTTTGTGTTGTTCTCTATTGTCCTTGCGAAGGAAACTGGATAATATAATGAACTGGTTTATAACAGTTCTCACCGGAAATGGAGAAATAATAAACTGTTTAGGGATAATATCAGTAGACCTTTCAGTCTACGAAACGAAATCACTATTTTATTTTCACAAGTATGCTCTTCTTAACAGTGGTGAAAAACATCGTAAGGATATCTTGCATCCCAAAGTTTTCTTTAATATAATTTCTTGAAGGTCAAAAACTAACCTGCATAATATTCTCCAGCGTGGTAAACCCAAGGCCTTAACCCCACTCTCATGGGAGAAGACTCGTACTTACAGTGGACGGTCATACTCTCTATAAAAACAGTTTAGTATGTTGTTATTTAAAGCGTTTTAAAGAGTGGCCAGGAGTTTCTTGCCAGCTCTTCTAATTGACGTTGCCTTCCAAAGGGTGGTTTTCTTACTGTATCTTTGACTATCATTAATGTCAATCGTCATCATCAGCCTAGGCTTCCAACTATGTTGGACTCGACTTCCAGTCTCACCGGATACAGCTGAATACCAGTACTTTACATAGAGCTCCTTCCTATCGGACCTACATAAGTGTCAGTTTGATTTAAATGATTTTGTATTTAATAGACAGGTGTAAATAAGTGTTCATTATTACTATTTGTTAATAAATAGAGCGAAACATTGCAGTAGGATAATAAGGAATACTTCAAATGTAACGAACAGCTGTTGCATTTGTTTTACATAATTAGTACAATAATTAGTACTTGTATGAAGGTTTGTTTAACATGTTACTGTGTAAAGGGATATTGTACTCGTAATTATTTTAACTTTAACGAAAGTATATAAGATTATTATATTCGATCACCTTTGTTGAATTGACCTAACTAGCCTTATGGCATTTAATACGTACATAACTATTATCTATTTTGATTAAATTTAATTAATATCTTCTTACTTAATTAGACTATCTAAAATCTAGTTCAGTTTGCGTCTACGTATCAAAATTCTAAACAGTAAATCTTATTTCATCGGCCAACTAACGACAAACCCAAAATAAACATATCTTAGTAGTTAAAAATAACACAATAGATTGTAAGTAAGTCACATTGTCGTCTATTTACAATGAAAATCGTTTGAAATTGACTTATTTCATGTCATTGATGTTATTAGTGGGTAAAGCCTTTCGTGACCGTAATCACAGGTTATGAGTTTACATGAAAATGTTTACAAATTATATAATTACTATATCAGACAATCTGTTCCGTGTACACGTTCATTTACATGAATATTAATAAAGGTTTTCATATTGTTTCAGGTAAAACATTATTTCAACAAATTTTCTATGAATTGGAAAAATGAAAACGTAAATATTGAGCTCGATATCGTAAGTACCCAATATATAGTATAATCATAAATAATTAAACATAGTTTAAAACCATTTATGTAACCTTTTTAAGGAACCAAAAAATACACAAAATTGTAAACGCCTGACAAAAATATTATAGCAACACACATTCTTACGAATAATATTACTTTAACAACAGGCGCTTTACATTAAATTGCCGTGCGTAATATACATAAATAACATCGTATTTCATAGTTATATGTCATCAAAGTTGTACAATTTATTATAAATTCATGGGCTGGTTCGATTTTATGACGTCTCCGTCGCTACGGAACAGTAAAGTTACACCAATCTGTCCCCGGCGGTGAATTAATTATTGTTACCTCCTTACAAATCTGTATTCAAATACAAAACTGGGTTTATAGAGTGCAGAGTTAACTGTAATTTCAGGAGGTATGAGTACTTATTGGAAAAGAGTCTTGATAGGTATCTTGTTGTTGAAAGAAATCAAGCCTTACCACTTGTTTAGTGATTATAGGGATTTCAAATATACCATACTTATTAAAGATTTGATTTAGTTCAATAGAGTTTATTGTTATCGATAGAGTTTATGGAGCCAAAATTCAGTTATAATGTTCCATTAACACTTGAAAAATATGCTAGGGAGGACTTATAAAATATGTTTTAAATGCTAGACATAATATGCTTTGCTTTCTGCCTACCCCTAGCGGAAAAAGAAACGTGAAGTTATGTATGCATTTAGACACGCAATTTTTCTATACTATTCCATTAAAATCAAAATAGCTTGAAAAAGAGAGCATTATGTAGACAATTTCCTTCATTGTTACTTTCTAGCAAGCTATAAATCTAACACGGTATCTTTGTGTGGACATGTTCGATAGCCATGTGATTACTTAATGTCATTGTCAACAGGCTTTTAATCTTCTAATGGAAAGCCGACAGGTGTTCGCGATCGATCGCGTGGCGCGGGTTCGATTCCCACTGTCACCAGCTAGTTAATGAAAGTGAATTGACGTAGACATGTTAGAGAATTTCTGCTGCTAATTTGATTAGAAACAGTTTTGTAAAGAAATATGTAACTTGGAACGTTGTGTTATTTTCTTGCAAATATCTGATTGAGTATAATGAAAGCTCAAACGAATTCAAATTCTAATATTGACTGCCTCCTCGGTGCAATGGTTGAGGTCGCCACGCCGCTACCATTGCGCCTGGAGGTCGTGAGTTCGATTTCCACACGGAGCAATTTTTTGTGTGATCCACAAATGATTGTTTCAGGTCTGGTAGTACTATGTGTCCGTTATTTGTATGTTTGTAAACGTCCCGCGACACAAGAGCAAATCTTAAAGCGGAAGTTGTCTTTAAAAAAAAAGTAGAAAAATACTAATTCATTCCTAATTGTTATCAGATCAAAGTTTGCTGTTCTTATTACATTTACAGGATAGATACTCCTATATCAGTTGCTCTAGGCAAAACCATCCAATGCTGACCAAACATAACATTACATAAAATTAATAAGTACCTAATTAACTTCCAAAAGGAAGCCGTAATAACAGTCACACGATCAACTTTCGTGTTGAGATCACACACGAATTAACTGTCATTCAAACTTAATTTCAAAATGACAACACTTCCGTACCGTACCATAATAATCACATTCTTTAACACGAGATAAAGGCGATAATCCCTTGCTACAAGCCCTCAAAGGGCAACAAGAGATGGTACAATTTCCCATAGTGTACCATTATTCCCATAATAGCTCCGAAGCGTTATTCGTATCATTTCCCTACTACAATTACAGTAATTTGAAGCCACGGCACTGTGTGTAGATTTACTAAATTATATCTTAGAAAATCTGGTTAAATTCAAATTGCACGTTTGTTGTAAATATCGTGATGTTTTAATGTATCTCATCCGGTTTGAGACACGAAGTGTTTTTACACTGGGAAATTGTTTACTCACGGTTTTCTTACTATCTTACTTATTTGTGGCTCAATACAGCACCTACTGACTCCACTATTTTGACTCCAAATATTCCTTATATTAATTAATTAGAAACATACTTACGCAAAATCTACTCGTCTTTCTATATGGAAAGGCCAATTTCTACGATCCCTATGAACCTCTTTTCATTCATATTTATAAATCCTGTCATACGGAATTACCTATGTTATTAAATACAAACCTAACGAAATTTAGAAAATTTAGTCAATTATTATAGTTTTCAATAAATTTATAAAGTTTCTACAAATATGCATTAAATTCCAGCAAATTGTCTGAAATTTTTTATTCAAATCAGGTAGATAACGCTGTCATCTTGCAATTTTAATAAACTCTTGCTTCAAAAATACCATCAGTTTAGGTATTGATCTATGGGAAATAGTGACACAATGTAAGAAAATACCTTTGTAGTAAATAATCTAGCGTTATTACTTTGTGGTGAAGCAATAGACACAAACGACCACCAAGCCTTCATACTCAATTTTAATAAGTACATTACATCATAAATTGTCCTGTTCGCGCCCTAACGAAACATTACAATAAATATCCATCTCATTTACATACTAGCGGTGTTATGACGAACAACTCATAACCGCACTCATTGTAATAATAGAGAAATTAACTTAATTCCCCTACACGCTAACTCAAATTAAAAGCACTATAACAATGTACTTTAATTATTATTGCGTACTAAATGGCCGGCTTTTGCAGTTAAAATTGTACCGAAGCGAGCAAGGAACAAAAACCGATTAATAAATGAAAATATGAACGGAACCCAAAAGCAATTAGTTTTAATTCGATCCCGTTAGTTACTTGTAACAGCGCCATCTGTGTGTAGTGGGCGTAGTTTTGTTCGTTTTAGTTCCGCTATCGGCCGCAGGAGCGCGCGAGTCGTAAAATGTTATTACCGAAGATTAGTAAAATGCAAATCAAAGTGCGATGCGGTTTTTAAATCGGAATGTGCGGTGTTACGATATAAGGTTCATTTCTTATTCATTCAACTGCTTTTGAATATTATGAATAGATAAGCTTTTAAGTTGAGCTTACTACTTTGTGTAAAGTTATACTAAGTAGTCGGTAGGTACTTAGTCGATAGTGCAGTAATAATAGTATTTGCGATTTGTGATAGTCTAGAAGTTAGAACACGAGACAAAACACTAATGGCTTTTCAAAGATACGTGTGCTGTCTATTAAATAATATTTTTTAGTCATGTTCTAGTTGTTGAATTGCTTCAAATTCATCAAAGCGTACTTAGCCAACGTCTTAAAACCAAGACCTAACTCTTCAGAGGGTAGTAAATATCTGTTCACGAATAAGAAGGGGAAATGATTTCGATAAAATTTAGCATAGAGATAATTGAACATCAGATATTAAACATAGGACTACATAAATCTAACATTTAGCAGCTGAAATAATGAATGTAACTTTGCATACGAGCAGAGTCGCATGGGATACATATATCTAAATAAATACTTACTTAATGACTCAGTAGTCAAAAGGCCAGTCAATATTCATCACTAACAAGTTCAATCAAGTTTTATTTATCCCGAGTTACAGTTATTTCTCGATTTATCAGTCGTATCGAGTTCGGCGTCTTTGTGTTAATCGATTATAATCGAACCAGTTTCAGATACATTAGATATGCCTTCAATAGAGGTGTAATGCTTAAGGCTATTGACTTTAATTGATTTTGGAAGTTAATCAGACGGTTTGACATTGTTGCTTTGCTGTTTCTGGGTTTACGTAAATTTTTCCACTGTTTATAACAATTTTATTCTGTTAGTTGCTAATTCTACAAATAGTTTAATAACATCACCCAGTTATTTATTAATTCATCGTATGGTTAGTGGGAAAACATGTGTTAAAGTTGTTTAAGCTCAACTACTGTAAATGCCTATTGAAATATTCATGTATAATTTCATGATTTAAGTCTAGGGGAGAGGCCTTTGCTCAGCAGTGGGACACAGAAATAGGCTAGATAAAAAAAAATCATGTACTTATTTTAACCTAAAAGATTTTGAAATAAGTATGTATCGAATTGTCACTTTATTGTCTTGTTTCACACATATTCGGTTCAGTACGTTCGGTTCGACAATATTTATCAAACAACAAAACCGACTGGACTCACTTGTTCTGCGTGGTTTTGCCGCCTGCCTAGGCTTTTTACGTTTTTAGGTTCTAGGCTATTAATGCTGAACCGAATACGTTTGTAGCAAGCCTTATAAAGCAATTACAGTCGGTACCTATTTAAATGATATTGAAACTTGTATAATTATGTAACGGTTAGTTCGTAACGTGTGACCAACAGTTAAATCATTAAACAATAATTGATCATCCTTGTAACCGGGACACGAGATAAGCCAACTAATAATCGCTGTAGTTAGTATTAATCTAGTAATCTGACCATCTTTGACCGGTCCTAGTAGAAATCACCGCGACATACTAAGTATTTAGGTGAACAGCCTAACTAACCTAAGTATAGCTAGGTATACTAGGTATAGTCACAAGTAAAAATAGGTTATAAATAAATAAATTTAACCATGCGCCACTACTGGGCAAGGGCCTTAAGTCCATCACGCTGGTCAAGTGCGGGTTGAGGGCTTTTCATACCTTGAAGAACCTTGCATGCCTTTGCCTTGCTGTTTTCTTTCACCATTGGAACAAGTAATGGTAGCCATAATTTCGTGTAAACTAAATAAAAAAAAAATTAATTAATGTTTTTGGGACAACTCATACACGGTCATCTGATTTCAAACTAAGCAGAGCTTGTACTATGATATATAACCAGACAACTGATAAACATACTTAGGTATATAGATAATTGACAACCAGGCTCAGAACAAACACTCGTGCTCATCACACAAATATTTGTCCCGGGTGGAATTCGAAACCGGGGCAAATATTAAATAATTTAGAAGTAAAGAAATCGCAGCAAATTTTCTTTAACATTGTGAAATCGTAAATAATTTTCTTTGACAGTCTAAACATTCTTGCTCGTGGCTGTGCTATAAGTAGCCTAGGTATATTACTGTAGGCAGTGTAAGTATATCTAGGTAGGCTAGGTATTAACCGTGTGTAAATGAAATAGTGTATAATTGCGCATGCGCCGCAGAAGGTAAGACGAGAGATGTTTCTTGCTATCGATTGCCAGTTAATATAGGGCTGCTTATTAAAGATTAACTGTTAAAATAATTAGATTTAAGGTACTATTACGTGGTATATTAGTGAAATCACTTTTGGTACAGTGGTTAAGGGATAGGATTTGTCATTCAGAGGTCGTGGGTACGATGGAGTCCTTAACGTGAAACAAGATTTCAACTTAGTTCGATAAGTTTCCATGAACAAAACCATTGCGCTATGATAGATAAAAAGATAAATTTTATACCATAATTACTAACAAATAAGTGCATTATTTTAACAGTCCTGGGAATCTAACTCAAATCCTTATATCGCATATATTTCTGTTTAAACCAAGGCACCCGATTCACTATGAAGTTTAGATCACACTAAAATAATTTCTATATAGTTTTATCCAGCCCTGCTCCACACATACAGTCTATAAGCTTAGCATAATGAATGTAAACTGCAAGTGAAACTAGTACATAACATACATGTATGTAACTTATGTATAATGTATGTACAATGTATGCAGTAAAGGATTAGGTTTCGATCAGTGATAACGAGAGCTTTCATGTACCGGCTCATTAGTTCTCATTATTTAAATGAATCTTGTAAAATATCGCTTATTTATGCTTATAACAACTGATTGGGATTATCATGTGAAGGAATTTTAAAGATGAAAGAATATAGGCATAGCTTTTGTTTACTTTTTGTTGTATTGATTCCATGTTTGTAGTGTGATTTAGAAATTAAATAGATTTCAACTAGTTATACATTTAAAGCAAAAACTGTTTCAACTGAAACTAACTGAATTACAGTAGTGTTATTTATGGAATAGAGATTAGACTCGCATTTAATCAGAAAGAATTGACACGCCTTACAAATACTCGATAAAAATTAAAGATCTATAAAGCGCGTATTATTGTAATACTTTTAAAACAACTGTGCATTATCTTCACCGCAAAACAATAAAATCTTAATTAGATTACTGTAGACGAATTATTTTTTGAGCGACTTTAGAAGAAGACTTTTTTACCTATTCGGACGGTGCGTTTTTTAAGCATCGTATAACACATTTGATTAACAGGCACTTAAACAAATACATAACAATTACTTTCTACAAATAACACAAAACCAGTTATAAAACTTTCGCTATAAATTCTCACGAGCAATTATCATGCAAAAACCACACACTTTTTCCACACTCAACTATAATTCTCTATAAGTAAGAGCAATGTTACCTACATTATATAAAACTAACATGTTTCTCTTACTTGTCTGTCTGTCTATCGCAAGGTATGGGGTTCACTTCCCGCGCTTGTCACTCAGTGCGCGGTACTCGGTGATCGGTGCTCGGTTGTCAATCAACGTTACCTACATCGGAGCTGTGAATAATTTGAGATGACTGACAGACGGACGCCCAGCTTCTATCATTGGGATGTTTGAAATGCTAGAGCGGAGTGTTAAATGTCGTATTTTATGTAGAATATTAATTAAAATTACTGGTATAGCTATTCGAAGAGAAGCGCATGAAACTTTTCGTAAAATTTTAATAGCGGAAAAGTGCTGACCCTTAAACTATTTTTTTCAATACATACATAATATCACGCCTGATATACCCGAAGGTATCGGCAGAGCTGCATAAAATACGCCCACGTTTCGTTATTTATAACGTTAGTCCTATGTTAGAATAGGGCTATTGCTATTTACGGGACACGTTTCAAAACTCCGGGCTCCTGCTGAAATATTCTATCACAAATTACTAATAGTCCTTTGCTCGACCCGGGAATCGAACCCGAGACTGCATGATTGCAGTCGAACACGTTACCAACCTGAAGGCGATTCAAATTAATATAAATAACACAATAATGTATTTTAAATGATATTCGTAGCTCTACTTTCCTCGTGTCAGTAAGGAAATGCCTCACATGCCCTTCTATCCTACTCGCTACATAAGGCTCGCGAGCACCGCACCGGTCCACTGCACGCACACTTTCTACGTCACATTCTCTTACATACTACTTTAAATGCTGTAATTGCACTGTGGACCAGATACTAACATGGACATCATTTATAATTGCACGTTTGGCGCAGTGGTTAACGTGGTCACCTCGCCGCAATAACCGTAGCGCCGCGTGTGGCGGATTCGAATCCCAACCGGGACAAATCGTTGCGTTCTGAGCCTGGTTGTTAATTTATCTATATAAGTATGTATTTATTTTATAACAATGTTTATCAGTTATTTGGTTACCATAGCACAAGCTCTGCTTAGTTTGGAATCAGATTGTTTTGTTTGCCTCGGGTTCGAACCGTCGACCACTTGCGTAGGTTTATTTAAGCAGTATTGTATTTTACTAAGTTTTGCTGTACAAATTATCCATGGTATAAACGCTAAAGTCTCTTATTCGAATCCCGTTGTAGTAAAAATCTTCTTATTATTTATCTACTATCAGAATAACTATAAGGCGGACCTCTCTGATCTTGTTTCAATATCATAAAACTGTAGATCAAATCATTCACAAGTACTCTACAATCTACACTAATATTATAAAGCTGAAGAGTTTGTTTGTTTGTTTGTTTGTTTGTTTGTTTGAACGCGCTATTCTCAGTAACTACTAAGCCGATTTAAAAAAATATTTTAGTGTCAGATAGCCCATTTATCGAGGAAGGCTATAGGCTATATATCATCACGCTACTACCAATAGGAGCAGAGTACCAGTGAAAAATGTCACAAAAACGGGGCAAATTTTGACCCACTCTCTCTTATGTGACGCAAGCGAAGTTGCGCGAGTCAGCTAGTATAAAATATGAAGTAAGGAATTTTTACTTCATCTATAAAGTAGACCTCAGAATAAACTCAAGTCTTGGAGCTCATCATATTTATAATCCATGGCAACAAATGGCTGTAGCTCATGTATTGATAGCGTAGTTAAGCCGGCAATGTAACGTGTACTAAGGCCCGCCGCCCACTGGGAAGCTAATTACTTGCTGATATTAAACCGACTGTGTTTTTCTCTGTGGGTATCGACTGGATCATATTATATGTATTATTGTTTTGTTTTTTAAGTGATTTGAATAAATAGTTAAGAAGTAGGGAACAATAAAGAAAAAGATACAAGGCAATATGGGGAGGTTGTATTCTTTTTTGTTTTCATTGTATATTATGGTAATTTAAAATTGTGGTGTATTCTTGGTTTTCGTTTTTAAACTTGTAATTGTCTAGCTATGCCAGAATATAGGCTGATGATGAGTTTTCTTTAATCATTTATATGATGTATGAATTTGCGACTAGGCATCTTTTCCAAAAATATTCATGTATAAAAATAGTAAAATAATACACCCTAATAAGTGACATTTTAGACAAACTATCGATAATTTATTTTACCTTACTTTTACAAAAGTAATCATAAATCATCAAATTAAATCCACACTTTCCTGAGAAATCTCCAAGTTTTGGGTGATATTATAAACAATGTTAATAGCTAGTATCCGGCGGACACATATAAATCTCCTTAGATGTGCTCTATAATGGCGGGTAATGCCAGGGTTCGACTCCAGCCGTGGGCCTAAATTGAGGTACATTCGAACCACTGTGTGGAAAAAACGTTTAGATAGAAAAAATATTTAGAAAATTAACATAATGCGTTGAATGTAGGGATTATAATTTGATTAAATAAAGTTTTTCTGCTGTCATTTTCAATATAAAAAGATTAAGAAGATAAGATTGTTTCAAAGACAAATTAATAGCGGCTTATTTTACTTAATTTTAGTAATTACAATTTGAAATTGGCCAACCTGCACTTGGTCAGCGTTGTTGACTCAGACTCTAGACATTCCTTAATTACAAGAGACCTTTGCCTAGCAGTGAAACAGTAATAGACTCAATATACATATGTATTTATTTTATTTTTCATTTAAAATAAAAAACTGATTAGATTTCACGTATATTTCACTTGTGAGAAATAAATACTTGCCTAATGTTGCTTTAAGTCTAATGTCTTAGACCGTATAGCACGAAAGACTTCAAAAATATGATTTTATCAAGTTCTGTAACAAATCTTGAAAGCTACAAATCTTCCGAAACAAATAAGATTCTATCCAATTCCCATATTCAAAAACTCATCATATTCAATTTATCAGTCTCAAAACTCACGACAAATGCATGTTATTACAAAATAATTGCTTCACTATTCTCCATGGTATGAGGTAATCTATTGTGTTCATATACACCATGAACTTATGGCTACGGAACTTATTAAATTTGGACAATGTGACGTCATCGTGGTGGACTGATGACAAGCGTGCTTGATTGTGATGAATGAGGAATATTAGTGATGATTGCTTCTGATTTTTGAATCATTTTCAATGTCATGGGATATTTTTTTGTAATATTACACATGTTATATTCGAAGGTATGTATGGTGCACAGGTTGACAAAGTTCGTCCTATGGCAACGACAGGTACGTTACGAAACTCCAGGCTACTTTTAAAAATCAATATTTATAGCAACAGCGAATGGAATCTGAGGTTTTTCAGCTGAACTTTTGAGTAAAATATTCTATTCTGGAATAGAAACTAATGAGTAAGCTGCTACTTTTGAAAATCAAAATTTCTAGCAACTGGGAGCCTGAAATAAACAGTAGTCTAATGCCAAATAAATAGAGGCAGACAGTTGCTTTAATTATCACTTACTATAGTAGTGAAGGAAATCTTGTACAAACAGAATTTAAGCGAGTTTTTGAGGGGACGAACGCACTTAGCCATCGGGATGGACTTACTTAATCCTTTTCGTTGCAAGAGAATCACGCTCTGACCAATAGTTGGGTAGTTGACGACTTCTACATTGCAACTTTATTTAATTCTGTATCTAGTCCTACTAAGCCAGTTGTGCTCACCGGTCGGTAAACGATCTGCAAGTTAAGCAAACTTAAGCGCATTCATTCTTTAGATGGGTGACCGCTTAGTGGTATTTGAACTGAGCGTCTCCGTGCTTCGGAGGGCACGTTAAAAGTTGGCCCCGGTTGTTGTCAATTAAGATAACAGTCGTTAAGCCATGTCAAAGGCATCTCGGGCGGCTTGTACAACTTTGACACTAGGTTGACTACTAACCATACGATAGATAGATAGATCCAATTAAGCTTTATTTTCTGTGTTTAAATATAAGTGTATAATAACTAAAACCTTGGACTAACTAAAAACCAAAATGAAACTACCATTAATCCATACATTAGTTGAAAATTCAATACCAATGCACAATAAGAACAAAAGTGCGAACGCAAAGCTGCGCGCACGCAACCCCGATACGATCTGCTCGGCAAACTTCGGGCAAGTTCGGGCATCTTCGGGCGGCATCGTCCGACAGAGCTAATTAGCCGCTCCAGGGCTTGGCTACCTGACTCCTGGCTGCGTTTACGCCTTCATTTGCAACTGCCGATGTTTCCGATTATGAGAACATTGGTTTAAGTTTGCTTTTCAAAGTTTTGATGAATCTTACCCTTTAACTAAATACCTAGTTCTAACCAAACTGTGCTATATGCAGTGTTTTAACTTAGTCAGTTATATTTTATTGGAAAAAGTGTGTAACGATCATTGTAATGTTATACATGAGGACTTGTAGTTGGCTGTCTGTAACTTAATTAATAATATTATTAAATAAGACTAAACTTAATATTATAATGCAACGGGTCTTATACGCGATTGAAAATTTAAAGGTTAGGATACCTTATTTGCTGCCCTTAGACTAAACTGTTGGACCTCCTTAAATAAATGAATAAACTTTCATTAAAGCCAGCTCCTAACTAATGATAAAAATTTACTTATAATAAATACATGTTTGTTTGCTTGTTTGTCATACGCTTTACAATCTAAAAGAGCAACATTTTGATGTGAGTTTTGAAGAAGAAATAGTTAAATAGCATGAGAATGAACAGACCGATTTTAAACAGAAAAATGGTTTTCCTTTTATATATTTCTTTTTGCGTTCGGTTTGCAGACAAAGCCCCGGTCATCCACTAGTGTTATAATATGTAATTATATAAATATTCTCTTGTTGGTCTGTCTTTCAGTAATTTGTGTCGGAACTCGCAAGCCTTGGGCCATCGGCTTACATTTTGAGTACACGCGATGTTTCACCTTATTCGTTTGTAATAAAAATAAACAATATAAATTGTCTGTCTGTATGTCTCACGAAGTATTTAATGGAAATATCCTTTTTGTATTAATTGGTGAAAGTAAAATCTTTAATTTAAAGACTACTCTGGCGATGTATTTCATTAAAATGTAATTTTTTATAGGCTTGCGATTTTCAGTGTTTAATGTGTATTGATGGTCTGTAGAAGCGCAATTTTTCTTTAAAGGGTTCGAGGTATATTTCTTTCTGTTTCTTAAGACATTTCATCTGATATTATTTCAAAAACTATCTTAAGAACAGATGAAAGACAGAATTTTATCCTTCAGCATCGAAACAACTGAATAAGGCATGTACTTAGGTTCTATGTAAATTAGTTTCAGAATAGACGGGGTACATTTTGAGATATTCTTACCAAGATGTTTGTTTCGTATTGCTAATTAAGTGTCACTTTTTTTGAAGTCAGTTTTTTTTAAGTCATTAATATATCCATAACGCTAGTTACACCCGCAGGTGAAGGCAGGGGTGTATTTATTTATATGTAACTAGCGGACCCGACAGACGTTGTCTTGTCAACACGTCCATAATTTGTAAAAAATAATTAATAAAACATTGTCCAGCGGACAAAATTGTAAATCTAAACCATTCTCACATCCCCTTGAACACACACAAAAAATTTCATCAAAATCGGTCCAGTCGTTTAAGAGAAGTTCAGTGACATACACACTTACAGAAGAATTATATATATAAAGATAGGGAGCGAGCTTATTGCCATTTTGTAAAAATAACAATTATCTATAAACTATGTTAGTTAGTATAATAAATTCAAGGCTTTATTAAGTTATTAACATACACAAAACATGAAAATTAAAACTCCGTAAATACAAGCTTTTAATATGCAAGTGAATGCAAGTTTATGCAAAATATACATGTAGCGAACATAGCAAGGTAATCGGTGGATTAGTGAAACGTCTAGACGTGTATTTACATACATGTATGAAGATCTTGTCGGTACTCAAACATGTATGATTGAAATTGTGCCTATTAGATGTACGGGTGTGGTCTGATCTAGACCTAATCACTGTAGCTGGTATGAAACCAGTGACTACTTCAAAATAAATTTAACCCATTAATGTCCCACTTTTGGGCAAAGGTGTCCTCCCGTGATGAGGGAGGGGTTAGGTGCTGAGTCCACTACGCTGGCCAAGTGCGGGTTGGGGAAGTGACTACTTTATTATACTTTTAATTAGGGAAGGAGAAATATTCCTGGTTAAAAATATCCTATTTTTTGTGCCTAATTTTATCAAAATCTATTCAGTACTAAGCAAATATTAGGCATGCAAGGTTACCGTTGGAACGAGTGATGAATATTTCTAATACACACATCACTTGGAAAAGCCATTGGTGTTTTTCCTCGGGTTCGAACCTGCAACCACTTGGGAAGTCAAACTTACACCACTAAGCTATCACTGGTCTACATTGATAGTATACTAAGATATTACTATCACGTACAATGACGGTGTGGTCTTCATCAGTTATGTAAACGCATGCATTATTCACTATCCACTTGCTAGTTAGATGTGCTGGATAATTCATTGCACTTGACTGTATCAATTAGTTTCTAAAAATATTACTAACTGCCTCTTTGCGGCTATAAATGACGAGGTCCCTGGTTCGATTCCCGGCTCGGGAAAAGTGATAACGATCCGGAGTTTGGTAACTTGCTCGGTATATGGCAATAGGATTCCCTCCTGTTACATGGGACTAAAATTTTAAATAGCGATGATTTTTCATGTAATGTACATAAATATTTTTTAATTTTCCTTATTTTCATTATTTCATGCGGTTTATGGATACCACTGAAAAAGTGTTCATACTTTCCAAATACTAGGTATGTACTTTTCTTTTAGATTCAATCAAATTTCCGCGAATTTAACACACTTTTACACAGTAAAGATAAAATTTGAAAGGTCTATAATACATTCGAACACAATCACGAATGACATCATAGAATAAAGGTAATCTTTCTTTAATACAGAAAATGCTCGCAAGTAGACCCGCAGGCGAAAGCTAGTATGTTCTAAAAATGTTTTGAACTATTGTATCCCAAATGGTCTTAAAGTAGATAATCAAAGTCATTGCGTTTTGTAACATCATAATGACCCAAACGACCTCTGGCACTGTAATGAACGGTCCAAGATTCATATCTGTGTTGAGACTAAATATGGTGAGTGGGCATTTGATATTCTAATACAAGCTTTGATTAGTCATGATCGCAATAGAAATAATATGGGAACTTAAAATACATCTGCCCAAACTATGATCTGTAGCGCAATTCTCTACAGTCGATACTGTCGAGTATCAAAAGTTTGACATTGAAAATGTACTGCATAAATAGTTCCTACGACGCCCGTTAGAGGCGCTGATCCGATTTGAATACAAAATTTCTCGATGACAATGTCGGTGGTCGGTAGTCGTTACCAGTAGAGAATCGAGCAGGTCACGTGTAAGTCCCATGTTGGAATCCCGATGTGGAAACCCAAGAAAAAAACACGTTTGTCGCATGGGGATCCCACTTAATATTTCATATATTTTTAAAATTTGTTGTTAAAGCGGCGGAAAATTTCAGCTTTCTAGCTATCATGGTTTATGGGACACAGCCTGAAGACAGACAGTCAGCGGAGCCTTAGTAATAGGGTCCCGTTTTATCCTTAGATCACGGAACCCTAAAAATTACGTCTGTTTTGCTCTAGGATCCCTTCTAACTAGACTTTACTGAGTACATAGACACTATAGATAGGTATATAGTATGAAATAGAAACAGTAACGCGATTAATCTCCCACATTCCTATGTATCTTTAATCTTTTAAAAAAGACAACTCCCGCACTAAGAATTGCTCTTGTGTCGCGGGGACTTTTACAAACATACAAACAACGGACACAAAGCACAACCAGACCCGAAACAATTATTTGTGGATCGCACAAATAATTGCCCCGTGTGGGAATCGAACCCACGACCTCCCGTTGCAGTGGTATCGGCGTGGCGACCTAAACCACTGCGCCACGGAGGCTGTCAATCTGTTCTATGTATCGCATTATCATCAAGTGCGAGCGCTGATAAATCGCTTCTCAACAATTGCCAATATTAATCTCCTAGCCATTTACGACTTAACACTGCACAGGGTGTTCTCTTAGTTTATACATCTAAAACTTTATTGTAACTTATTGCTGAACGTATATTAATACCAGCGTTGAACCGTAATTATGTAATACCATTAATGATTTTCGGTGGTAAAAGTGCAGTTTTAAATAATCGTTGTCATTTTTTTAAAGATTTTCCATTCGTCATGCTACACGATCACTGAAAATTGTTTAAAAACTTAGTCGGCTAGTACAATTTAACAGAATTATATGGGCAAAAGTCTATGATTTAATATTTATACATTATTCTGTCTTTCAATAGATGAAAGTCAAGCACCATGTATAAACAACTGACACCTCAGAAATTTACACCAACCAGTTTTTACCTCATACCCGTTTTGTTAACCCGATCACGGGATTATTAACACCCTCCATTGCCTCTTCCCAACTATTTTTGTCTTCAACAATTAGTTCGGACGCATCAATGGATAATATCAGTATTTTAATTACATTTTTTCCGGTCGTTTTGTCATGAACCGGATTGCGTATGTAGCGACATAAGTGTTTGCGTGTATTTTTTAATTACAATTTTTATCGAGTCGGGTGAAATCTTGTGAGATTATTGCCAGGGGAGGAGGGGGAGAGAGGGAGGGAGGGTGCTTAGTGCTTTAAATGCGAATCGCTGAATGGTGCTAGTATTTTATTAGCTTTTGTCTTTTTATATAGGTTTATCGGTACCCGTTTAACTAAGATTATATTCAGCTTTTTGTTCTCATTTAAAGGTTATTGTTTTCTTGCACATGCAGGTGGCAATATGTAGTTTGATAAAAATGAGCGAAAAAAGTCAGCATTATACTATGCTAATCAGAGTTGCGCTTTTCTACTACTTCCCGCCACTAACCTATTTTAAAAACCAAATTTCACTAGTTTCAAAATGGCGTGATACAAAAATGACAAATAGGTTAACTTATATTTTATTTTGTTTCAGGTATGTCTCCAATTGCAAAACTCTATCCTATTTCTATAGCGCACAGAACCTTTACTCAAGTAAGTAATATTAGTCAGGTCAAATATTACGCGCAATACTTAGGTACTCAGTATAACTAGCAATACTACTAGTTAGAATACCATATGATTATAACTTTAGTACAAAAATAACACTAGTAATTTAAACTGTGACCTTTACGAAACATAGTAACGCTTAGGCACTTGTCCCACCGCCGACGAGAAAACGACAAACTATCGGCTATTTTCTCGTTCAAGAAACGTATAGTAGATATGTAATTCCATGTAAACAAAAGAGACACATATACAAACAGTTGATCGCCGACTGTTCACGCTGACGGCGAGCACTCTCTTCACTAGTCTGTTACGAAGCGACCAGAATCATGAAAGATAACACTCGCTCAGCGATACTCGCGCGATTAGAACACACGTCGAGAGAGCAACCAGCTGTCATTTTTTTACGATGATGACAGTGATGCGAGTTATCGCTCGCCTCACTCACGCACTCGCTTGTAGCAGAGCTACACAACTACCGCAACTACGCACTCGCTCCCCGCGGCTCGCCAACTCGTTTCCAATTCTAGCTCTACTCGTTACTCGTTCATCGTTGGCGGTGGGACAAGTGCCTTATACGCGAGTGCGCCGACCCACACCGACCTGCATTTATACTAATAATATAAAGTTGATGAGTTTGTTTGTCTGAAGAACTATTTCAGGACTAATAATAAAAGCTGATGAGTTAGTTTGTCTGAATTAATCACAAGAAATACTGGTTCGAATTAAAAAAATGATTTTGTATTGAATAGTCCATGTATTGAGGTTAAAGGGTCTGTAACTTCACGCCATGACTATAGTTCGTCAGTTTAGCTATAGCCTTAGCATACACGATTTGTCTACATTATAAATAACAATTTTGTGTATTTCTAGTAAATAGATGCTGAATCAAACAGGCCACTGTCAGCTGCATAAGCCTGCGCGTCACAGATTTTCTAATTTCTGAATTTTCATATCTCCGCCAGCCTCGAACCTTGCATACTAGGCTCTTTACTAAGTTACTAAATAGGAGTGGAGGCGCCCATAGCCAGTTGCGCTCACTGGTCGGTAAACAAGCTGTGAGTAAAGCAAACTAGCTTGGTGGTAATTGAATTGGGCGTCTCCGTGCTTCGTAAAAGTCGGTCCCGGTTGTTGAAGGGTCGGGAAGTGGAACAGCTGTAAAAAATGTTATGAAAATGAGAAACAAGTCCACGTAGATGAAGTCGCGGACAGGTACTAGGCTCGTAGTCGAAGTCGCGGGCGGTCGCTAGTCGTTAATAGATGTAAACAGCGCGGTGATGCGACTAGTCGCGCCGCGCGGCGGTGCGTGCGCGCCGACACCCGGCTCTGAGCCGCTCCGGTGCACCAACACTGTGTAATTTGGAGGTGCCGACAACTAGCACAGGGCTGGCAACTAAATAGATTCGTTTTATGTGCCTTTCCGTAAATTTTCGAGCTTTTTTTTGGGCCTTCATGAATCCTTAAAGAAGAGCATGGGCTTTAGGTGTTTTAGAATTCCAAAAACCAGAACCACTTGCACAAAACCACGTGTTTTAAGCACACACTTGGCTTTTAAACAATTGCTCCAAATCGGATTTAATTTTTCACAAATGTTGTAAAACTTCACACATACTCGTAACTATGGTAAACAATTCGGACCCAAATAAATAACTTTTGAGGACAATTTCTTAATTATACCTTTACAATGTCTAAATCTTAATGCGAAAAACTGAAGTATCTCGAACAATATTCCTTATTTTACGATACCTATAATATAATATGAACTTGGAGTGGTCAGCCCTAACATAAAAATTCAGAGGTAGTTGTAATTGTTGTAAGATTACCGGCAATTTGTATGATTCGGGTGTCCGAGGTTCACATTCTTTGTAACATTGTGTGGTAAATATACCATGTTATGTATTATATTTAATATCAGTATTTTTGTTGTAGCCAATGATATGACTTCTAAATTTATCTAATAGTTGCATTTTTAACCAGTTATTTCTATCTTTATATATATAATTCTTCTGTAAGTGTCACACAAAAAATCTGTGTGTGTTGAAGGGGATCTGAGAATGGTTTAGATTCACAATTTTCTCCGCTGGACAATGTACTTTTAATTAATTTTTAATTTATTAGACAGGACAACGTCTGTCGGGTCCGCTAGTTTTTTATAAGATAACAATATGTTTCTGAAAACATATTTTGAAGGCCAGTTTCACAGTTTTATAGTATAACAGTTGAACAGTTAATACTTACAATAGTTTTATAGATATAAGTGGTGAAACCGAGCCTTATACTTTTCAAAGTTGCAGTTAGAATAATGTTTTTACAATAAACTTTGTTATACTTAAAACATCGTAAATTCCTGTACTATCTATCTACTTACCTGTTCAGTGTTTAGTGTACTAAAACTTCCTGTAATGGAGAATGTTAACAAATTTGGATTATTAGCTCTCCATATTCTCTGTTAAAAATAAAAAATACTAGTGAAAGAATTACTTTGATACGTCAATTAGTTTCCGATTTATAAGTAAAACAAGTTGTAATCGCGCGAGTCGGTGTGACGTCATTGTACATTACGCTAAGTCTGGCTCACATAGTCTTTCTTTATAATATTTACTATTATTACACTTTAAATGTAATAAGCAGACGAAAACACAACAAAATACTGCATAAGCTATTACATCTACGGCTGGAGACTTGATATTAAGCGGGACGCGGCCCGCACGGCATGGTGTACTATGACGTCACGCTGTTAGCGGGACTCGATATTTTTTGAAACTTTGAATGCTTGTAAAATCAAAACTACTTGGTATTTTTGACTGAAACAAAAACTAGTTTGCATGTACATGTACAGGCTTTACTGAGTCAAAATTTCAAGCGATTTGGCATACCTAGTAACATTCTCCATTATTCATAAATTCCGTAAGGTCTCAAAATATACAGTGAACAGACCATTACAGCCAAACATGTTTCACGACGTCTTCCTAATACTATTTACTCAGACATATAAATCATTTACTTTTCTATTTCTTGTCTATTAGTCAAACAATTTAACCCAGACATTTTGATAGCCACAATATAAACCACTTACTGTACAAAGAGTAACTTACAATAGAATGAGTACGAGGCGCCCATAGCCAGTTGCGCTCACCGGTTGGTAAACGATCTGTGGGTTAAGCAATCCTCGGCGCGGTCATTCCATAGATGGGTGACCGCATAGTGGTATTTGAGATGGGCGTCTCCGTGCTTCGGAGGGCACGTAAAAAGTCGGTCCCGGCTGTTGTCTTCTAAGATAACAGTCGTTAAGCCACGTCAAAGGCCTCTCGGGCGGCTTGAACAACTTTGACACTAGGTTGACCACTAACCATACGACGAACGAACGAACGAACGAACGAGTTCCATTAGCCTACGTTTTGATATTCAAACAATCATTGCAAATTGAATTGAATTATACCTTTACAATATTGTTCTCAAGATATAATCAAGACTAATATAGAGATTGTGTTGAGATTGCAAAAACTACTGTATGGAATTTGATGGGACTTTCCTGGTTGAAAGCTACAATCAATTTTGTTTATAAGACTGTAGATCAAGAGGTTATAAATGGACAGAATTTTCTTTGATAGACTGTAAGATAATTATTGAATGTCGGGCAACAAATAAGGTATTTTAACCTTAAAATTCTCATCGCTTTTAATAACCCTTTGGCAATAATTTAGTATCACATTATTGACTGAAGTAATCCCTATACATATATTTAGGTATATTTGTTCATAAAGATCTTTTGTAATATGAATCCTAATTTCAAAAGATTTCTAAATAAACCCGTAAAGAAATATATTAACGGCCATAAAAAACAATAAGTCAAGGGGACTCACACCTAAGGATTGGACGTAAAATTAGGCAAGATAATAATCTATTTTAGAAATAAGTTCACATATTTTTCAGCTTTGCTAAGTTACTATGGTTCTCAAACCCAGTATAAGCTTTTAAAACATACATAACTAAGATAACTACTTTCCCACACTGACAATCATAATATTTCATAGATTTTACGTTGAAATCCTCTGATAATTATAATAACATTTACCACTTAGACATCTTTACTAATATAAAACTTAAGTCTGTTCGTGTGTTTGAACGCGATTATCTCAAGAACTACTGGTTCGAATTGGAAAATTCTTTAATAATTGAATGGCCTATTTATTGAAGGAGACTGTAGACTATATAACATCACGCCATGACTAATACGAGCAGAGCAGACAACTAAAATCCACGCAGCCAAAGTCGCAGGCGGCGTTTCGTTTAAAATAAACAAAGTGGCTGTTATCTCTCCCATAACTTAAGATAAAGGACTCTTAGGTGCATGTAAGTTAACTCGACTAATAGTCGTGATAACAAGAAACTGTATGTTAATAGAAAAGTGCTCGTTTTACAAGTTACTGTGTTTTTATTATCTCATTTGTTTATGTGTATTTTGATCGGGAATTAAGGGAGTTTGAAGGTCTGGGTATACTTAATTAAAGATTAGGTGTTTATTTTATAAATATTGGGTGGTAAATGCATGTTATTATGCAAACATTTGCATTTGGTTGAATTTGGTATATATTTTTTATGTTCGTGTGTCAATATTTGACCCAATATGATAAATATTTTAAGGGTCTCCTTGAGGTCTTTTTGGTCTGTTATAATAAACTCGCCACGGGTTTTTTACCAAAATTTACGTCTAGGTTTATAATAATTGGGAATTCGTTATGACAAGCAACCATAATTATCTAAGAATTTTCATCAATCAACACTTGAGATCGCGTATTACGATGCGGTTGGCTGTGCATATTGATTGGAATTTGCATGACACATACAACCAAAAAAACTGTATCAAAAACTAGTCATAGATTTTAACTAACATCATGACATCATCCATCACATATTTAGCCTAGAACTTAATCAAAATAAATGACTAAAAGTTCGTTCCATGAGGCTAAGGGACTAATTCCTAACGAAATACAGGGGCAAGAATAAAACTTTTTTGAAAGAACTATTCGTTATATCACAATTTTAAACTTAAAAACAATCAGCCTTTTATACCTGAAAGTGTAGGCAAAGATGTATAAAATACTCCCGCGTTTCGGGATTTATAATTCTAGTACCATGGCCATGTGAGCTTTTTGCCATATATTGGGCACGTTACCAGAAACATACTGGCTTTGTCCGACTTGGGAATCGAACCCAGGAAGTCGTGAGCAGGATTCATTACAAACGCGTCAAAGAAGCAAAATCACTCTTTAAAGTCTTTAAGAATTATGAGCTTTTCAAATCATTCACTGATATTCTGACTCAACTACTTATAAAACCCGAAATACCAAACACCACAGCGCAAACTACACTTTATGCTAGTCATTTTAGAGTTGAAATTGTTTTGTACTAGTTGTTTCTGTAATTGTTTCCTGGCCTAAGGGTCCACGCATACTGAGAAAGGGCGGGGCCACGTCGGGTTATAAACGGTTGTTGAAATCAACCTGCTACGGGTTTTCGGTTATTAATCGCTCTGGTTCTGACCTCTAACTGAGAGAAATTATTTGAATATTATTGATAAGTTTTGTGAATGTATTTTTGGCTTTAGTTTTGATTGTAAGCAAACTACTAGTGTTCGGAAGAATATGCAAATCCACTCTTCTAAAAAGATACGGAATAGATTTAAAGATGTTACTCTCTAAGAATAACTTTTTGGAACAGATCGACTTCACTAGTTAGTGAAGTCGATCTGTTCCAAAAAGTAGTAATTTTACGAATATGAATCAAACCCACAATTCCTCAGCTGGGATCTTTGCGAAGATGACCATTCATTTTCAAGTCTAGAAAATTGAGAGGGAACAATTTCCAAAAGTATCTGTACTTATATATGTTTTTCCCGAATGAGGGAGCGATTAGGCCTTAAGTCCACCATGCTTGCGGAGTGTAGGTTAGAAATTTATTTCATCAAAATAATAGATTTGATAAAATTAAAAAAGTGTTATAAGTATCAAGCGACTGAATGTCAATCATTCAATACGTTGAAAATAATGTATTAATACTTAAAAATAAGTGCAAACTTTTACAGTAAAATATAACAAATCGTAAAATTACAATCACAGATTTAATTCAGCTGACCGAATAAATGTCTCACCGCTATAAAATCGTGCTTCATTCATTTACAGGTACAATTTGCATGAGAACTGTTACATTTACTTATCTTACCACTTTACGGGTTACAGTGTAAAGATGCCCCGAGATTTTATGCTCGATGGACTATGAAAATCTTTGGTTTAAGTTGAAATTTTGTAAATACTCACTAATTAGTAAATGTTACGATTGAAAAGTCTGTATGTCTTGTTTGTTACAGTTATACATCTAAACTACTTAACTGGTATTGATGAAATTATACACAAAGACAGTTGAAGATCCAGAGTCTAACATAGTCTTCTTTATTTTAATCTAAATCTACTTTCGAACTGCTCAAATAGGGTATAAAACTTTGCACACGCCTGGAGTCGCACAGGTCACCTAGTCTTTTCAATGCGTTCACTATTCGTTATAGTTTAGATGATTTTCAATGTGGTTATCATTCTTCTCCCTTTACTTCTTTATATAATGTAAATACAGTATTTACGTATGCTATAAGAACCATAAAATATGTATGTTTTGAAGATTATTTACATGAGTTAGTTAGCTGAGTACTCAGTAGATTATTCCCTGTCATATTTATTGTTGATTCAAAAATGTGTTATCTTTATAATATTTTCTACAATATATTCTAAACCAGCTGTACTCTGTAACAGCCTACAAACCTAGTTAGTATAAGTTAGTAACGGAATGATGCCGTGACAACATGATATTTATTAAATTCTTAGCGCCTAGCGGGCTGTAGTCAGAAATGCCTCGTTGTCAACTATTGATTGCCGTTTTAATGCACTATTGTAACGGGAAATGTATCATAAATATTCAATAATATATCTATTAAACTTTCGTGTTACATTTTTTCCCGTTTTCACAACATTTTCTTTGCTAATCTTTCATATAAAAGTTTTTACATCTTTATAACCCCTTCGGAGGGGCTTTCCGGAAGCCCTCTCTTAGTTCTTC
This sequence comes from Anticarsia gemmatalis, assembly GCF_050436995.1. Taxonomy (NCBI): domain Eukaryota; kingdom Metazoa; phylum Arthropoda; class Insecta; order Lepidoptera; family Erebidae; genus Anticarsia; species Anticarsia gemmatalis. The sequence goes on from NC_134761.1 coordinate 376,863, forward strand.
TCTCCTCTTTCTATGAAATCTTTGAATAGATTTTGTGTTTATCGCAAGAGACAGACAGCAGTCTATATTTTATAATACGTACTAAAGTGATTATTACACATAAAAAAACCTCTATTTTCTCTCAAAAATTTTCTCCACATGGCATTTGAAGATGGGTTGGCGTGCAATACCGACACTTTCACACAAGTTTATCGCCAGCACTTTCTTGGCAGCTGTACGTGCGGTGCTCGGCACCGAGTACACACCATTGTTCTCGACAATGAGCGATGACGTCGGCCGGTGGGAAACACGAGGTATTTTGTGAACTTAGAATGTTTTGGTTTGTGTGGTATGTGTGAGGACAGTTTACGGAATATAAATAAGGTACTTCAGAAATTAGATTGGATGCGATGAATGAAGACTACTATGTATGTCGGTAATTTATCTTCATCAGTAGGCTGCTGAGTTTTAGATACGAATCTAACGAAATCAACAAATTTATCAGTGTATTTTTTTACTAAGTTATTTATTAAAATTTGCTTATTTCTAAAAGATAGGAAAGCCATCCAAAATAACTTTATGAATGTTATATAATATTAAGTTTCCAGGTAGGTATTACGGGAAGCAATATAAATTGAAAGCAATTAAACTCATGCCCTACAGCTCTAAAGTCTAAATAAAAAATAAAATATTACCTGAGCTATATAAGCAACACTAAAACTTCCATAAATTTTATCAAAACTAAATTTTTAGAGTCAATCTCAAAAACTAAACTCTTCAATCTCATTCCAGCAAATTCCAATTTAAAATTCTCATACCTGCGGTAGTGATTCCGCAATCCATTCCTCGGGACCAATCAGCACATACCCCTGTATCATGCGGCTCGGCAATCGTCGGGACTCCTCGGCAATCGTCGGCCATCGTCGGCAGTGCTCGGCAATCATCGTAATAACCAGTGGTCATCATTCCCTGCGCCTGCGCACCGCACACCCGCACTTATGCGCGGCTTTTTGCAAGAGATTAACGCGAATTGATATCATTTGTGACGGCATACTGTCACGTGTAATGGTTAAGTGGTAGCTTGGGGATGAGAGCTTTGATTATGACGACAGAGGCTTGGGTTCGACTTTTTTATGAAGGAATTTTGATGTTTTTCGAGGTTGTTTTGTCGACAGCGGTAGGAAAGGAAGAGAGATGGAAAATTAGTATCTAGCTGATATAACCTAACGTAAACAATACTTGGGATTAGTCTGATTGGATTTTAAGCTTATATCAAAACAGTAACTGTTAATCTACTTACAAACATTCATATTATTCCATTATTTTCATAAGAGTAGATAGAGACCAAAAAACGTCGCTTGATACGACCTCCCAAGCTTTTCTTTCCTTATTCAATCCATACATAACCATTAAATAAATTAAATAATGTGAAATGTATCCTGAACACTCTAGTAAACTACAAGCTACTTCTTTGACGATTCATATAGAAATACTGCCAATATTTTCGCAAGATATTTTCACTCTCTAAACAACAGAATTCTGAATCTTACATAATACTTACTCCCTATAATTAGTTTAATAAGTGACTCAACTATCAAAACTATTTTCAAAAGGACAAAACAATTTTTTTGCAAAATTGTATAACAACAGGAGTTCAAAGGCGCACGCGCTGTAATTCCGTTACACATTTAAAACATACCAAAATCCACCTTAACACAATTGAATTAGAGCTAAATTTTTCATAACAAACAACATTCACGTTGAATGGCCATAATGTCATAAGCGACAGTTCGATTTGTAAGTGATTTTCAAGCTTATAATGTAAGATTTTAGGTTGGTAATGGCTTGTAGTGTGAAATGGTTGAAATGCACCGTTTGGCAGGTGGTTTGTAACATTGTTGTCATCAAGTAAAGTTGAAGACCTTTTGATAGAGTCACTACAGCTACGAAATAGAGCAGATATGATAAATTAACTAGTTAAATGCATAACTGTAAAATATATAAAAAAATTATCCGTTTTTTTAGTTGGCTAATATTTCATTGTGCGTAGATTGACGGAATAATTTTTTTAAATCATTTCGAGGAGGGTTCCTAAAAAAGGAAAAAAAAGCACGAAATTTCTTTGTCTATTTTTTTTTGCTAATTCTGAAAATTATTTCTGGTTTCATAACATCAACAATTTGAACTGGACAATGTTTTTTCATTAAGTTTCACTTCAATAAATTAGATCGTGAAATCGTAATCAGCAGTTACTTGCAATTACAGAAAAACGGTCTTTTAAACTAAAAATCATAAAAATTTGCACCGTATAGGAATCGAACTCAAAACACTTCAAATAAAGACATTAGCAAAGCTACCTTAATCAAAAACTAAATTACACCACAATTACTGAAGAACAATTAAACCATAAACTATTTACAAGTTCATTATAACTAGTTGAAGCATTTGGACGAGGAAGTGCTCTATGCACTCTATGGAAGAGCACAAGCAAGAACAGCGAGGTAATAAAGAACTCACGGCGCTACGATAGGGTTATACATCATACTGATGGTACATGGTTATAGGAAGCACTATCGGATAGTAGAGCATTGGATATTTGTACAACTGTAGAGAACTTTTTATCTGATGCTCGTGGTTTGGTCCGCGTGAAAAGATTTCCCTGGGAAAAAGTCTTATACAGCGAAATATATTAAACTATTAACCACAAGTCACCATTTTAATAAGACTGAAAAAAAACCTGGCACAAAAGGTTTAAGTTTGAAAGAATAGAAGAAACAAGACCTGAATAAGTAAAGTAGTTTTAGCGTGATTGAGTAAAAAAAAACATTCAAACATGAAAACTTTCGTAGTTGGGATTTTAGGATAATTTCTTATTGATTTAATTCCAATCACAACTTTACTTTTTGAGCAAATTCAAGGTTTAAATAAACGTTTGATATCAAAGCTTCACTTAAACTTTGAGCTAATATTTCAAGATTTACTTAAAATATTGATTTTCACACTTCAAAGAAAAGAGCATTTCGAAGAAAAGAGCTTCAAAGCTTTTGGTTGTATTAAACTTTTGATTTATATAGGTTACAATTATCAACTTTGTATATTAACATTTCTAAAATGAATTTTATTTCACCTCCGCCAGCCGCAAACCTTGCAAGGCTCTATACGTCCTAAAAGCTAGTATCAGCCTACAACCCAGCAACTAAATAGTCAATGAATCAAAGTTTTAATTACCACTACTATGAATATTCTACAACTAGATAATTGCAGTAGAAAGTTAATAAGCCAACTTGCAGAAGTATACCATCAGATACGGTCCAGGTTCCATTCCATCGTGGATGGAAACCCGTGGAAAGTACTAACAGACGTTATTTACGAGGTAGAGCCGTTATCTGCGAATCTATCAGCAAGATTTGATGTCAAATCATTTACATGGTAATAAGTAGATATGAAAGTGTCAACCCTTTCTAGCGCAGTTATCGACTGCTGCTAAAAAGGCTGCTGGCTTACGACTGTTGATGTCGAGGTGGTGGGATTGATTCCCGGGTTGGGCAAATGCCTCAATATATTGTTTTAATAATTCACAATAGTAGCATTATATTATAATTAGATTATTCTCATTAGCAGCACACAGTTTGGTAATTTGCCGGTGTGCCAATAGTCTTGCCCCTTTTTGCATGGGACTAGGAATGTATTTTGGCGAAACGTGGGTGTGTTTGAAAAACCTCTGCCCAAACCTTCGAATATAACAGGTCCAATGTACTATGTATGAAATATATTAATAATGTATATTGTAATGTGTGAAAATAAATTAAAGTGTGAACCAAATAAACGACGAGACAGACTATCTTATTAATACAAAGAATAAATAAAAACCTTAACAAGCCTCTTCTTAACTCTACAATAAATATTAAAATTGTCAATTACATACACGACACATCACTTGCATACATTTTTTCCTTCATTATAAAGTCGTCATATAACTCTACGAGTCACTTACCCAGTTTTTCGTCTCTACCAACAATAAACTGGAACCGGCGAAGGCTCTATATTCCCAATCAGTACTACGCTACTACAAGAATTTTAATAGCTCATCATAACAACATGATATATTCGACTCTACAACCCGTTTCAATTAATGGAATAAATAAGGCTCATATTTCTGCCTAAAGGGATGGTGGTACTACTATCCTTTTCGCACACAAGTGAAAGGATATAGCTCTATCTCTGTCTCGCACGCATCTCTCGGTTGGCTGACTCTATGTCACTTAGTTGCGCACACGCAGTCGTTGGAAACGATCGCGTTTGGATTTTCGTAAAATTTCGCGCGATTTTTGGTCAGTGTTTTCAGTTTTGTGTTCATTTTGGATGAGGTGAAGTGCACAAAGGTGGTTATTGCGATAACAATCGCTATGTTTTTGTGTAGAGTGATGTAGAGAGTGAAACGACTAAGGATTACAGTGTTATTGTATGGAGACACGTGAGAAACTATTGGCTAATGAATAGGAAGGGAAATGTGCATGTTTTATGATGTAAACCGTTGTAATAGGCAATTTATATCATTCTTTATTGTCCAAAAAGCCACTAGCAGTAACTACAACCTGAATTTTCAAAAAAAAAACAAATTACCAAAGTACGTAGAGTGGCTGTCTACCCATCTTTTTACAGTCCACACAAATGTTGCTTGCCCACTAGTTATTTACCCAACTGGCTATTGACTCTACGTAGAGTCGCTAATGATATGTGTGTAGGCTGTCAGGTGTGATCCGATATCACCTGTCTGTTTCTAATGAAGGTTATAACGATGCTTGTCCAGTATATTTTAGAATAACTCTTGATATTATTCGTGAAAATTATAGAGCTCGAAATACATGTAAAATTAAGTCATTAAAAGTTATTTTTGAAGTATTCATCGAAGATATCTTTAAGTTAACGATGAAAACTAAAATTTATACACATAACCTTAACATAAAGTTAAGAATATGACTCTACATTATTATAATGTTGCTCTACCATCTCTATATAGAGCTTAGAAACCAGTAACTAAATGTTTCTTCAAATTCTATCAAAATATTTTAAACCAAACTCTACCAAATTGTAATAAACAACAACTCTACCCATTTCCTGCCGCGAACTGAACTGTGATGTAATATACATTACAATCTCTCAGATAGAGTCACATCTTGTTCCTGACAGGTTCTATAAACACAATTACAGTTAATGGGACAATTTCCTTTAAAGACTCTACATAGAGACATAGTTGCTGATCGAGTAGCGTCACTACGCAAATATAACTTTACATATCCCGTGGAATGTTATTGACAGGGTTATAATTTAGTACTGGTAGAGCGACCTTTCGATGTAGAGTTAATTGCGAAAGAAGTCATGTAGAGATGTGTACTATGTGTATATTTATCGCTCTATAGACTCTAGATTCTAGCTCTACGCTATGTACTAAAGGCGTTTTAAAAATGTGCATAATTTTGCGAGATTTGACGGTTCGGCCTTGAAAAGCTTAAAATAATTAATGTTATGAAGGGGACACATTTTATTTACTGTCGGATATTACTAAACATATTTTATGAACTCTCTCACTAGTAGTTACAAATAGTCAAAAAACTACAAAAAATCTTTGCATTTAAACCTAGTCACAAGCAAATTCTAATGATGTATTGTTATACCTTAGAACCTTACTTTCTAGTCGAAAAAGCTTTTGAAAGTAACCCTACATACATGTATGCCTAAAACAAATATATTAAACTTTTACAGAATTGTTTTTTACAGACTTCAGAAAAATTAGAAGGCTTTCAATTTCATATTTTTTTATTAAAAATATAGTGATCTTGTTTCAGGGTCTATGAAACTGCAATAAGAATTATTGTTCTTAGTTCATTATTGTTTCAGTCTATAAAACCGTAATAATTATCATAATTCTTATTCCATTAATAATCCCATCAAATAAAACATCACTTTTCATTTTTATTATTTTGTATATTTATAGTTAAAACTAATTTAGTCCAGGAGTTTATGGTACCCGTTATTGTAGATATAAATTAAGTAATAAATTCGCTTTTTATGTGTTCAGTCTAGTGTTAAGCCGCCCAAAGGTATTTAAATTGGCTTGGACCTTTCAATACCTGGGGTATAATAATTGTCTATTTCAATACGCCTTTATTTATCTTAAGATATAAAAATAAATGCTCGTATTGGTTACCCATCTATGAGCTGGCCTTGCCACAGGATGATTACCACGTTTCGACTATTGTACCTATAGATCCTTTACATACCTGTAAGTAATAGAGCTTTTAGACTATTTAAACTATTGAAATCATTAATGACCTCTAATAAGGAGTAAAATGTCTGTCACATTTGAAAGAATCTTATTAGTAGCTTAATTTTCACGTATTACAATAAACTAATTTCTGATGTAACCGAAAATATAGGTAGAGGTGTGTAAAATACATCTCCGTACGACATTTACAATCTAAGTTCTGTGTAAAAGATGCCACATATGCATATAAACTTGTTACCAACTTCTGATTACTATTGAGAATATTCCAAACAGAAATAAGAAAAACTTAGCACTATTTTGTTCAACCGGACCCGAGACATGGTAGTCAGTAGTCACATACACTACAATCAAAGAGGCAGTCTGCAATATAAAATAGCACTTTTAACTTAGAATAACCTTGCAAAAGTGTAAAATAATCGGTAAATTCTCAAGTATATACCATATTAAACCTATCGAGAATGTAGAATACATATTTATTTTAATAACTAGTAACCTGGCCACGTTATCTTCGGTCAGCTCTCGGTTCGGTATAAACGATAGCGCAAGTCCTTACTTTTTACACCTCCAACCTTTTATGGGCTCCTAGTAATTGTGAATCTTAATGCAAGTGCGTTTACTTTTAAATTTTGTACTTGCACTGAATATTTAGTAGATATTTTATAAGGTTTGTTAGTAAATGTAAGTTAGGTACGTGCGTTGTTTTTTTTAAGAAGTTGACTAATAGGAACATGAACTGATAGCTAGAAATATTCTAGAGATATGTGTCCAATGTCCATCTATTGCAAATGATTCAGTTAGTGTCAGACAGAGGAATGTTTGTGATCAAGGAACATTTTCGTTCGGGGCTTAAAAGACCTTTGCGAGAGTTACATATTTTTGTCTGACGAAAGAGACTAAGGTCGATGGATTAATAAAAATTAAAGAGGTTTGGCTTCGATTTTATTTCGAAAGTGCACTTTTAAAATTTAATTATTACTGTTTTGCTGTGTACTGGTCTCCTCTTGTAATAAGATAAGTGTTAAGCTTTGAGTCCAGCATCACCATGAGACCAAATATGAGTTGAGGACTTTGCATTCCTGAAAGAATAGTCTTAACAACTTTCAGTGTAAAATCGTCATGTTTTTTCCAAGTTACAGTTGTTTCTAATACAGAAATAGAGTCGTTGGTATCAACAAAATTACTAAGTTATCATAACTAACATCTAAGACGGTTACACTTATATTACCTTCTTTTAAACTATCAAATCTAACCCCATATTTCGTAAGCTAAGGGTCTCAAGTCACGGTCGAGTGGTCCTCAAGGGGTGATAATCAGGACGCTACAGGTGGGTGATCGTAATCACTACCGCGGTGGAATCAACCCCTTGTCATGCCTCCGTAAGGTCCGTGAGAAATAGGGTTTCTTAGAAATTATGAAGTAGACTTCCTTATGTCTTGTGGGTTTTTTTTTGTTGTTTCTTGATATGGCCATTACCGTTTAATGAGCATTCTTTTAGATGTTTATGAATAGATATAATGGGTTAAAAAAATATAAATTAATTCCAACCCGCACTTAGCCAAAGTGGCAGACTTAATGTCTATCGTTTCCCTTATTCCGGGCGGAAACCTTCCAGAAATGGGACAGAAATGGGTTAAATACCCCAATGTTTTATGTACTACATTTTGAATCATATTTGTGGCCCAGTAAGTCGAGCTTAGAAGGTCTATTTTAAAGAACGTTCTCCAATAGTGGGATACATTGATGTCCTCCACTACCAACCACTGCCTCTTAATTTCAAGTCCTAGCTAATAAACTATCGCTGCACAAAATACAAACATATTTCTAACTAACAAGTCATTCCAACAACAGTTACTAACAATTAGCCTACAAATTAAAACAAAAAACTCTATAATATTATGAGCTCATTGTGATTTATGCTCGTTTAGTGGGTCGCAACTTGTGAGCCGAGTAAACGGCTTATTATGACGTGCAGTGAAAACGATGTATTGTGTAAAACTCTATTGTTTGTTAGTGTACAGGTTTGACTGTGTGAATTTAAAGTGTAGGAAGTGATTTTGTTTTATTTTCGACAATTGTTTTTTGTTGACGTGTGTAGTGGTATTTTTGACGTTTGCTGTCAAAATTGTGTAGTCACTCAAAATAAGTTAATAACTAAGGCTTATACAGAGTTTTTTTAGTGAATTCATATTTGTCTCGATTTTGCTAGGTATATAAAAGACTTGCTAGTTCTGCTTATACGTTTTACTTAAATAGACAGTGTCACAGTGGTAAAAGTGGTCACTACGACACTATCAATGCGCCGGGGGGCCACAGGTTCGATTTCCACGAGCAATAAATATTTTTTTGCGATACACAAATAGTTGTTTTGGGTTTGGTTGCACTTTATGACCGTTGTTTGTATGTTTGTAAACGTCCACGCAACATACGATCAATATTCTTAGTACTAGAGTTGACATTAAATATAATATGAATGACTGATCTCATCAAATAGACGTAAAACCAGTAACATCCAAGAATGCTCTACCAATCCCTTCAAGAACCCTCAAACGTGACGTTATAAACTTATACACTTATTACATATCTCAGTTGACAACTAGTGTACGTCAAATTGATAGTCACTATTCAGTACATTGCTGCTTTGACGTATCATTTCAATCACTATCAATTAAAGAACAGCATAGTGGCTTTCAAATAGTTTTCAACTGAAATACATGATAGCTCTCCAGGACTTCATAAAGATTTATATGTTCTGGAAGTCCAGTGCAGGTGGAAGATACAGTCAATGTTAGATGTTAATGTGAACATGTTCAATCTGTGCGGTCTCTCATGTTTATTGCCGTGTCCCCGGTTCGACACCTGCACGATGCATTTATTTATTGCATACAAGTTAGTTGTGTGAGGATTGTCGTGACAATGTACTGTACAGACTAGGTATTTTTTCAATGTAACTTTTTTGTAAATATTGCTGTTTTTGAGTAAATATGTGACCATGACAATTTTATTGATTTTATACATACATTAATTTTTATGTTTTAATTTGTTTTATACATAAAATCACGCTTTCCCCCCTTAAGGGTAAATAGAGACCAAAGAATTAGGTATGTTATGTTAATATTTTTGCAAGCCTGACTTTTTCATTACATGAAACCATATGAATGCAAAACTTTCACTTTACTTTTCTTTAATTAAGCTTTTTTTTTATCTTAAAAGCTGGTAGCTGCGAAATGCTATTTAAAATGTGACTTTACATAGCTTTTGTACTTTAAATAGAAAATTCGCTTTCCCATATTTTAACCACATAAATCATCGGTGGTTAAATAACCGCCATTTTTTCAAATTGCAGATAAAATGCAATAGTGAGTTGAACCATAAAACATAAAGTAAACCGTACTAATAGCTAAATAACTCAATAATAGACTGAAATAAAGGCGCAAATACATAAGCGCATTAACTTGACACGTCTCTTTTCTTTCATCTTTGCGTTACCAATGGTCAAGTTTTAATGGAGATTTAAAGGGCGTGTTTTAGTAACTTTTGAATTTAATGGTGAATATTTTATATCGAGATAATTAGTAAATCAATTTTACGCCATTTAACGGCAGCTAAGCAAAGGCCAAAATAATGTTATAAATCTAACAGACTATTAGCTTCTAGCATTTTTGTACTGTAAAAAAACACTGAAATAGATCTCATTGTTAATCACTATAATCTAAGAGAGAATACAAAACAAAATAGTTGTCAACTGTGACACGTGATAGTCTCCAAGGTCTTTACTAAAAGTTACAAGTTCCCTAACATCAAATGTGTTCGTTGCTATGTTACAAGTATATGTTCTAATGTATACTAGCCCGTGGTGCGCGTGCGCATGGAATGGAATCACGTACGACGTCCGAAGTAACGGCGAACCTTGCAGCTATAACTCATGCCGTACAACAAAATATTATTATTATTATTGTGATTGGGTTTCTGGCATATTGTTTGTGGCATAAAGTCTGTGGCAAACTGTTTGTGGCAAAATCCGTGCTAGGATGTAGATTAGTAGATTTTATGTATTTTTCATTGGCAAAATATGATACAATGCTTTTCTATATCTTTATTTCACTTATATTGTTTTTGTGTCTTAAGTTAAAGATTATTATTTGTTGGTTTTCTTTTAGGAACTATCATAATTCTAACTGAGAAATTACCGGTACAGTGTTATAAGCAACACTTTAAAAACCCAAAAAAAATCTTCCTCAACACTTTGAAAACTATTTCTCCTATAGTTTTTAAAGTGCCCGCAAACAGTCAGCCGCGAACACTCTGCTCAGTCAACAGTGCCGTAAACTAATCACCACAACATAAACCCACAAATTAAAATAAGTCATAAATAACGAATACCATTCCGTCTGTATGTGAGTTGTAATCTCGGAAACAGTTGAATTCATAATAATAACTTATCAACTGAAAAGTTATCCGGATGTGAAATATTAACATCGTTAGTGCGAAATGCATTTATTTAAAAGAGCTGTACCTATATATTTTTCCAAAAATCTCTGTACATTAAAAAGTTTCATACTTTAAACCACAATATTTACTTAATGGTAAAATACTTATATAACTGCTAATTTGGTTTTTAATGTTCGAATCCCACCCGGAACAAATATTTCTGTGATGAGCACAAGTATCTGTTCTGAGCCTTGTTGTAATTTTGTCTTTAAAAGTATATATTTAAAAGTATATAAGTATGCTTATGAGCATCTGGTTACAGTAGTACAAGCTCTGCTTAAATTATAATAGGATCACGTGTGTGAATTATCCAAATAGGGTTTATTATTTCCTTACAAGCCCAACCGAAAATCCATTCCTTTCTATAGTTATATAATTTTTGTATCTAACCTAAAATAAACTTTTGATTATACAAGCATAAGGTCTTCTTAGTTACTAATGCACTTATTAGGACCTATATGTTCATAGACGGCCCTAGACCCTAACACAAGGGTCTAATCTGTTCAGTAGTAAAGTCATGTACCTCATAAATTGCCTTATACGTCATTCCCGACTGTTCCAATGTAGTTTTTACACCCAGCACTGATTTATCGGCCGGCCCATTTATAGACATGACAATATTAGGAAAAACCAACCATTTTCTAACTCAATTGGATAATGGTGTATAATATTAAGTTTTTATTGAAAGTATTGTTTCTGATTTCCTGTATTTTATTTTGTTTTTTTTGCTCATAAATGTGAGATCGCCAGTTTGATGTCTGAGTTGAGTTATGTGCTTGCGTTTTCTTTATATGCCGGCTAATGCCGATGTCTGGGGTTCGATTCTCAACTTGAGTAGAGTGCTATTGAGTTTATTTTATTTCTAAAGGAATGATTTTAAATGTATTTCAACTTATCGTGCCCGCTGTACGGTAATATACTTGCCTATTATATATATAGGACTATCATTGTAAATGCCGAAATTTGGGTGTATTTCTTACATCCTTGCCTACATTTGGGCATGAGCGATTAAAAGGTATAAAAAATTGCTCATATTCTGTACATGAGAAAGTACTATTGTAAATAAGACAGTGAATACATATTCCTGAAGTTCACTGTACATTGGCGCCCGTAGTCAGTTGCGCTCACCGGTTGGTAAACGATTTGTGGGTTATGCAACCGTTGGCGCGGTTGTCCTATAGATGGGTGAGCGCAAAGTGGTATTTGAACTGGGCGTCTCCGTGCTTTGGATGGCACGTAAAAAGTCAGTCCCGGCTATTATCTACTATGACAGTCGTTAAGCCACGTCAAAGGCTTTTAGGCGGCTTGAACAACTTTGACACTAGGTGGACAACTAACCATATGATAGATAGATAGATAGGCGATATTTTGGTGTATTTCTTACACCATTGCATTTACTTGACCATGAGGGATTAAAACTTACAAATTACTCATATTCTATAGATGTGTCTATTACTTATTCCTCATACAAAAAGTACGATTGAAAATGAGACAGGCAAAACATATTCCTGAAGTTTACTGTATATAAAACACAATTCCTCAAGTAAACACATCTTCGCTCTGGAAAACTGACAGTTGCCTCCATTATTACCCATTCCCTGAACGTCTACATCTGTCAAGTCGCCACAATCATACAGCCTTCGTTTCAAACCGTACTCTGTAATTTAAACAGGACTTCTTATTACCCACAGACAACCTTAATACAAAGGAATAGAGTTGAAAATTGTGCAGCAAAATTTAGCCAAGAAGATGATTTAACTGTTGATTGAAAATTGACTTTATGCCACTCTATTTAAGGTCGAAAACTGTTTAACAAATTTGGAGTATAGTGAAATGTTTGCGTTGTTGGATAATGTGTCTTATGTAGTGGTCTTAAGGTTGGAATTTAGTTGCTAGTGTTGTGTTTAGCGGTTAGGCCTGTTCCCTAAGGCCACCACAGACTACTGCATTGTGATTTCTTTTTTTCTATAATTGATTTTTAATGGCATTTCGAGTTAGGATGATTGTCTAATTCAGATCGAGATATGAAGGTACTGGGTTCGATTCCTTTGTGATTCACCGTTATTGCTGTTAGGGATGTTTTTGCCTTTTAAGAGATTAGCTTTTATCTAAAGCTACTTGTTTTTAATGTAGAAGCGTAAGCTTTTTTGTTTGATGTCAAAACTCTAATGGTAATTGCCAAGCTCTACTGCCTGGCTGGCTCTACTGGCTTGACTTTGCTCTGATTTTGTAACGAAAAAAACCTTTGTGGGATTAACTGATGTTTTATTGGTTTATTTACACTTAGTAGCTATTGTAATTGCAGACCAAATAAGCCTTAGTAGTATTGTATCTGAGCGTCTTCCAGCTTGGGAAGGCAAGTTACAAGTCGGTCTAGGTTGTTGTTATTAACGTAATTAATTATTCATTAATTAAAATAATCGTTGCCATAACCAAATCTGGCACTGGGTTGACTACTAATCATACGATGGAAAAAAAAAATACAAACCTCTAAGCTCAAATGTAAGAGCCAGAATTTCCAGTATTATGTAACCTACAAAGCCAGTAATCTTTCTAGAATTAACAGCAAAATCTAGACCTATATTTTTACCCAGTGTGCTAATCATAAGCCAGCAATTACTAGCGAATGACAGCCCACTAGTGGATGTTGTACTTACTCTGCCCTACCCCATAGTTGACACCTTAATTATATGTGACTGATGTAATTTCAACTGTACTTTCTTATATTTTTATTAACTAGTTGAAACAGCGGTCAGAATGTGGAGCGATCGTGAAAGATTTTCTGGAACACATACTAAATACTGCTTTTTATTTTTATGCAAACCCTTCAGTACTTTAGGAGTGAAATAGTAACTTACCGACTTTGATTTCTAATATATCATAGGATTTCTTCATCGTGAAAATGTGTACCCTGGATGAATATTGAAAAATATTAATCAGAAAAACCTAATAGAACTTTGCTCAACCCGGGAATCGAACCCGAAACGTCATGATAAGCAGTCCTGCACACTAACACTGACACCACACAGACACACAGTTAACTTCTTTATTTTTTTAGCTAAATATTTGTCTTTCACGCAAGTTATCGAGGGAATAAAAACCTTGGCACTCCAATGAGTTTTCAAAGTTATGTATGTAATATAAAATAATGTCACTTGCTTTAATGACAGAAACTATCGTGAGATAGGTTTGCATGTCTGAGTTCTTTAAATAGTTCTTGAAGGTATGCAAAGTACCCTGCTAAGTCAGGATGCCAAATTCAAGCTCTGCGTATACCTTCGGGTATAACAGTCGTTATACATATTATAAATGTTATAAAATATGCTATGTACTTATAAAGATTTTAAATGACATTAGGATGATGTTATTTCTAAATAATTATAATAAAGTTTAACTAATACGAATATTATGTAAAGTTGTTCAATAACATTAATTTTTATTTGTCATCCTGACGTAAACACGCATTATACAGATTATTATCGTTTACCTAAATTGTATACACATTCCATTCAATTCGTTGGATTTTATTAATCGCCTCTTAGTTAAAACTAACGATTATATTATTAAACATACAAATCTCTACTAAGTAATATTGAAAAAAAAGAAGTTGTTTCTTAAGCTTTTAAATAAATAACGTATACCTAATACAAAAAACTTTACTTATCGTATGGTTATGTAGTATCAAAATTGTTCAAACCACCTATCAGCCTTTGAAATGGCTAAACTAGTTTAATTTTAATTTGACACGGAGGCGCTCAGTTGATATACCAACAAAACGCCACCCATCTAAGTAATGTCTACGCTAAGGTTACTTAACCCACCGTTCACTAACTGATGAGCGCGACTAGCTATGAGCACCTCAAGTCTAAACTTTAATAAACTAAGTAACTTTGACGAATTGAGATAAGATTTCATTTGACTAACTATAATGAGAGGAAATTACTCCTTCATAAAAACATCCATGCGAGTACCGCCAGGGGCAAAAGCTAGCGTGTTTTACAGTATCTTCGAAAGAGTCTCATCATTACCCTGGCCCAAACCTAATTAGTTTGCTCCCACAAAAACTTTATCACTCAATCTATAGGAACACTGGACTGTATATAAAAAACTTATTTTCACCAAATTAAGGGTCCAAAAAATTCGCTCCGGTAGCGCGCAGAAACAAAAATCTGATTTCCATAATCATTGAACTACTACACTGACAAACATACCTCTGTCTCGCTTACTCTTATGTCTTTTGTTACTGTGTGAGAGAGAGGGGTATAACTTCAAGTTGTCGTGTTAATTTGCATGCGTGCGCGCAGGTTTCGTGTTTGGGTTAATAAGACGATGTTGATACGATAACGGTGTTGCGATCCTATGTTTGTATGTTTGTTAACGTTATTAAACGGTAGAGTAAGCAAGGTGTGTTTTGCAAATTATGCACATAATAATTAAGTCAAAATGAAAATATTTTTGCTGAATACATGAATGTTAAGAATATATTTGTAGAAAAATTTATAAAAGAAATTACAAGTATTTATTTACTTCGTATAATGATTAAACTTGATTACATTTTATCGTGATCTATCTAATTTATTAGCTTTCAAATAGTGAAAGTTTAATCAAAATCTGTCAAGTAATTCGTCGGCAGCGATGACAAAACAAACATACAAGAACATCTTGAGCAAAGTCATTTTACTCTCTCACTGAATATTGTATTAGTTTTAAAAAGATGCATCAATGCAATCGATAAAATCAATAAATTTTCATGCTCACGGTACCGAGTCTTGTATACATACTAAAATATTATAAATGAAAAAGTCTGTCTGTAAGGCTTTCACAGGAGCTATATTTCTGAACGCATTTTGATAAAATCTATACTAATATTATAAAGCTGAAGAGTTTGTTTGTTTGTTTGTTTGAACGCGCTAATCTCAGGAACTACTGGTCCGATTTGAAAAATTCTTTCAGTGTTAGATAGTCCATTTATCGAGGAAGGCTATAGGCTATATTTCATCACGCTACGACCGATAGGAGCGGAGTAGCAATGAAAAATGTTACAAAAACGGGGAAAATTTTGACCCATTGTCTCTTATGTGACGTAAGCGAAGTTGCGCGGGTCAGCTAGTCTTTCATAAAGTTAGGTCAATGTCTGGGATCAAAAATTTACTTCAAATTGGTGCTTGGGATCGATATCAGTTTGATAGGGAATTAATAAAATCTCGTGTGGGTCAGCTAGTTCTTAATACAATAGGAAACAATATCCAATTGGTCGCTAATACAAGCGAGTCTTATGTAGAAAGTTGATTAGTTATTATTTATAATAACCTCAATTGTTATATAAAAAGATAATTACAATGATAGCAGGTTTGTTTGAACATCACTTTCATTTCTCATGATAATATTTAACAATGGCTGCTTGTGTTTGCAAATAACATGTCGTCTCTAGGAAGAATGTTTAATCAACTTCTATGAATGGAAATATTATGTAAACTTTTGTTTAATCAGTTTGCATATTACGTATCTCAGTTGTTTGTTTGTCGTATTGGTTAGTGGTCAATCTGGTGTCAAAGTCGTTCAAGCCGCCCGAGAGGCCTTTGACATCGCTTAACGACTGTTATCTTAGTAGACAACAATCGGGACCGACTTGTAACGTGCCCTCCGAAGCACGGAGACGCCCAGTTCAAATACCACTATGCGGTCACCCATCTATGGAATGACCGCGCCAATGGTTGCTTAACCTACAGATCGTTTAGCGACCGGTGAGCGCAACTGGCTATGGGCGCCTCCGTATCTCAGTTTGACAACTAGTGTACGTTAAATTCATAGTCACTATTCATTATTCAGTACATTGCTGCTTTGACGTTACGTGCTTATCACTTTAATTTAAGAGATATTACAATGTACAGCATATAATAGTGGCTTCTAAATATTTGTCCACTGACATACATCTGTGTGAATGGGCATTGTATAGGGCTAAACTGTTCGTTACTATGCTACTACTACTAGGGTAGATGTCGTAGGTTCGAATAATTGATGAAGCAAAGATTTCTGGGGTCCTCGAAAGGCTTTAGAACTCGGTTGTGTTTCGTGTGGTGAATAAATTGGTATGAACGTTCGTACGATCATTTCTGTCCTCAAATACTATTGATTGTATAAATATAAAGGTAGGGGCACAAAGTTAAATTCTCTATTTCAGGACTGATAAATAGTATCCTTTGTTTAATCTCGGATCTTTGTAGTAAATGTCATCAAAATTTGTTCAGCAGTTTTGATAAGAAAGCGCAACAGGAGACACACTTTCGCATTTCTAATAATAAACTAATATTAATTGCTTGCATAAATAATGCATGAATGACTTAATTTCTATGAAAATAAATGTATATAATAAATACACTAGTTTAATAGGTCGTAGTACATAATTAATATAAATGATACAGGATGCACGTCACACGGCAATTTAACGGAATGGTCGTCAGTTCGAGACCAGTTCTTGTCACTTTATTATAGTATGCTCTACTTTTCCGAGCTGTGAGGAAACAAGTTGTATTTATTATAAGATGATATTATTGATAATATCATTGATTAAATGAATAATTTTGTGATTTTATAAAATCAAATAATTTTGCAGTTCCACTTTGAAGGACAGCGTGGAAGGCCCAGAAAGAAATGGCGAGATGAGTTGGCCTTTCATGCTAATGATATTTCTCAGGTAGCAGTAGATAGAGCAAATGGAAGGAGGGAGGGAAGTCTTTTGCCTTGCAGTTGGATAGTATAGGCCGATAATAATAATAAGTCTGCGTAATTATCAAAGGCTAGTTTGTTCAACAAAGTCGTTTAGGATGCTTGAAAACTTTTAATGTGAAAAAATTTAAAATCACGATGTGGACGGAGACGCTCATTTTAATTACTTAGTATAAAAGGGCGCTACCCTTCTATGGAACCTCCTTGCTAGAAATTCCTTATCGTTTGTTGTTCAGACTACGTCCGTGGCGTAGAAGTCGTGAATTTGATTCCCATAATTTGTGTCTATGATTTAAAAGTTTCTAGAAAAATAATCCTATAATTTCAAGAAATATTTTATACCAACTTTAGCTCGATTCTCTACCACTATCGTCTACCGACAACCGGCTAGCCATCAATAAATTTTGTACGAAAATCAGCGCCTCTAACGGGCATCGTAGGAACTATTTTGGCAGTACATTTTAAATGTCAAACTCTCGATACTCGACAGTATCGACGCTAGAGCATCGGTCTATTCATAGTTGTTTTAATTCCACGTTCGCGTGTTATAACCGCAGTGGGTGAGCAATAACGACATGGCAGTAAAACAAGATTGATTGTACATTGTAGATACACTTTCTATTTCTCGCGTGGTTAATGTGGGTATAATACTGTTATAGAATATTATGCCAATAGAATTACTAGTTTTTGTTAAACAACTGATTGTATGCACGCAACAGATAATTACTTTACGATAATTAGTTAGATGATTAGACTTTGATGTTGGAAATCGTTGGCAATTATGTCTCAGGTTTGATGCCCATGTCGGAAAAAGTGTTATTGGTATTTATTTTATTGTAAAAAAACAAAATCTCATGGGACTAGTGGGATAGATCCTATTTTAAGTTATGGATAGGTATAGGCGTATGAATTTAATAAAACAGCATTTTATCCAACAAGTGAAACAAACCAAAGACTTTATAATGGACAGTCTTGTTAAGTATCGGTGGTAAACAATCTGTGGGTTAAGCAAACGTCGGCGCGGTCATTCCATAGATGGGTGACCGCATAGTGGTATTTGAGCTGGGCTTCTCGCGGACCCTGCGGTTGTCAATTAAGATAACAGTCGTTAAGCCACGTCAAAGAACTTTGGGTGGCTAGAACAACTTTGACACTAGGTTGAACACTAATCATGCGATAAGAAGAAGACTTCAAATTAACAAAGACAGAAACATAAAACTTAAAGTAAAGAGGTTTTTCTACATGTTTACTAAGTTTGCTCTTTACTTTACCTTACAAGTAAACAATAATTACAAAACATAACATTACAAGTACCACATAATATCTATAAAATTACTTACAATGTTCGCCAACTCTAATTATAGAGGTGCGCTAGTGTATCGCGCAATTATCGATGGTATCGAGTCGATAGGGGGCAGCACTATTGTGCGGCTGATTTGTGGCTCATTGTGCGCCCTTGTTCAGTGTATTTGTATTGGTAATAGAATCATCATAGATGTATGGAGAGGCTGTTGGGGCAAGTTCTAGGTGGTCTTAGATATAAAAGTATTTATAATTTCTTCCTTTTTTGCTGGATCTGCCTCTTACGTAGTAGTTCTTATGTAATTTGTTTTCTATTCCTTTACTGAATTTTATTTTTTAACTAGTAGCAAAGTAACTTTATATGAAAATCTTTAGTTAAATTAGACCTAAACATGTTATATTGCTTGTGGTGATTTCGCATCCCATAATTGATTTTAATGACTAAGCATTTGAAATCTATTATCTTGTCATGACTGTGTCCTCAGTCAGAGATAGTAAGCAGTTGGGCATGATGCTCCAGAAAGGCTACAATGTTAGTAATGTAATATCTTAGAGTTTTTTAAAAACCTCGAAAATCAACTTAATGATATTATTACATGTTTGTGCCAACTGCTATTCTGAAATAAACTAATCGGTGTCAAAGGACACATTTCAGCTACTGCATACATGATTTAACACTGAAAAAGCAATATGATTAGTGGGCACATTTAATACAGATTCACCCTTCCGAAACGCATCAAAATCTCTGTACAGTTCTTGAAGAAAAGGCGCTACGTAAACAGTTTCCAACAACATAATAATGAAATGAATCATCAGAAAATAAGTTAGATAATCCAAGTTTATACTTCGCAGTAATGATAGTTTACCGGTGATCGAAGTGTAACATCTCGTAACGGTCTACGAGGGATAGCTTTCGATAGCTAATCTTAGTTATTGTTGTTTAAAGATAGATTGGAGACTGGTGTGCAGGGATAGATAAGTGTAATGGGATTGGGGTATAGACAGGCTGTAGATAGGTGGGTGGTTAGCGATTGAGATGAGCGTGTATCGTATGGCATGTTTGTTGTATTTTCTTTTTTTAATTAGGAATGTGGACTAAATTTGCCTTTTGTTTGGGAAATAATAGTGTTTGCGTGTCAAATCATAAATACTCAACAGTAACTTACTGAATCTCAGGGGTCTAACTCTTTACGTATCTTTGAAATTATTCTTTCTCAATTTTAGGGCGTGCCCTTGCCCTGAGGGGTGAAAACAACACGACAGAAACTATTTTTTAGGCAATGCTAGAATAATTGAGTTTGGGAATAATCGCAACACGCATTTAAATGAGAATACTTGACGTTTCGGCGTTGGGAAGGCAACCTGCGACAATTGTTGTACCCGTTTAATAATAAACATGCAACGCAAAAGTTGAAAAGTTATCAACATTATTTCAGAAGTATGTATTCTCAAAAATTTCAGCCCTTTCGCAATCGTCTATAAATTTAACTTCACCCCAACAACTCTATCAATCATCAATACTACTAGAAGCAAACAAATACCTCAAAGACACGTCTATAGCAATACAATTAGGCTTTAAATCTCTAGACGAAGTGGTGAAACAATACAACAGGCTATAGAGTTGGAGGCTCCGAGGTAGTGACAGTTTGTGAGTGATTGCGTTAGAACAGATGTGGCGAGGAGTTAGGTGTTTATTTCTGATGAAAGGAATTGAAGATGAATGAATTCTAGTTTGTGTGGGATTGCTGGCAAATAGTCTTAATTTAACTTTTATAAGTGAATTCACTAAAATGTCTGTTTAAATTTTCTTTGATCCTCTTATGGGAGGCTAATAGTTATTTTTAAGTCATAAATGTTATATATCAGCTTAGCCTTTTTCCAAGTTTTTAAGTCATAAATGTGACCCAAAAATTTAATAAGGAGACCTCTAGCGATTTGGAATAATTCATATGATTTTTCACAACGGTTTACATCAAAACATGCATGCGATCACATCCCTTTCAATCCCTATATCAAAATCTCCAGCAGCCAAAATGTCGGCGACCGCGACACGACACGTGAAAGCGTCCAACTCCGCCAACATATTGATGTGCAAACAATGGTGGAAGGTCTGTTGGATGTACGGAGACCAGGAGAAGTACTACCGACAACTGTACGGCAGGAGAAAACTTAACAACATGAACAATACCTTCCTAAACTTCGAAGACACAGACATCAAAAGACCTGGCGCTCAAATCACAGAACTTACTGATGATTTCTTCGAAGATAATTCACAAATTGAACCAGCGCCAGACGAAGCACCAAAGACAGAAATCAACTTCGGAGCCGAATCCGAACCTATATACGGCTTTGATTACCAAACCAACTGGCAGAAAGACCAAAGAAGACAACCCATCAACCAGGGTTTCGACGAATACATGAACACTGCAGACTTAGACAAGATTCTAAACTCGAGGCTCAACGCAGATAGTATTAAAAGTATGCTAGAAAATGGTCTACCTCAAACTAGGTCTACTGTTATTGATGCGAAGGAGGAAATCGTAAGAAATGGCAAAACAGTGGGGAAGACGTCTAAAACTGTTTGTAGAACGAAGAAAGGGGCTTTGGTGACTGAGGAAACGGAGATTTCTACGGACGGGAGGACGTTGGCTAACCTCAGGTTTCAGAGGTCTACGGTGAAGACGGGTCCTAATAAGGTGAAGGAGGTCCTGCAGCCGCTGAAGGAGGATCGAGTGTTGGATGAGTGTTCGAGGAAGAAGTGCATCGGAGACAAGTTGACGACGACCACCACCACGCTGGTCACTGTCACGCAGACTTCGTTGACGTCGTGTAATGAGTGAGTAATAGATTTAATTCATAATTCTATTTTTGTTTTTTAAGGGGATAAAGTGTCCATCACTCTAGAAATTTAGCTTTTCCCTGCATTCAGTCAGAAAATTAAGTATACATGTTAACAATTGCCACTGACACGTGTTTATACATGTTTTCCGCTGTGAATTAAACGATTCTTATACGAAGAGGATAGAAACTTGAGGTCTCTATGCTCTGAGTTTCTACTTCAGCCACTGAACTAACTTCACTATTTTTTCACATTGTCAACTTGCAAGTCCATCTTATGAATCAACAGACATTCCCCGTAACGATTGACCTGACGGAACATCTCAATTTAATTTGTTTCAATAGCTACCAGCATACACACACCAAACCAAACTCACCACTACCACCTTTGCCATAAGGTCTTAATTCCTTGATAGCTGGTGGTAGCCGCAAAGCCCCGTAAAGCCCGTATGTTTAACCGTCGCTGGCTCATGGCCGCAGTTCCTACAGATAATAGCGTTACTTGGAATCTGGTGGTGCGGTCTCGTGGTCAGGGTACTGGTATTACCTTCGTACCCGTATTTTTAAAGGAACGTTTATATTTTAATGTACTTGGATTGGTTATTGTGGTTTTGGGTCAGAATTGCAAAATTTATAGTAATGTATGTATATTTTTTATGACAATTATGTCTTCTGAACTGCTCAAGGATCAAAACGTTGACCTTCTCTTTTGGACTAGTATGATTATTGATAAATATCTATCGCATTTTAGATTTTTTTTTCTACTTGCGCAAATCCTTTTTTCAGTGAGTAGATGATTAAAACAGAGACTCTTAAATAAAATAATGTTTCTTAGATAACTTTCATTGGTGGCTGCTTTTCTTTAAATAAAGTTTGCATGATTGGAATTTGAAGAATAAAATGCGAAAATGAAGCAAAAACACCTTAACTACATTTTATAACAGTACAAAGTAATATGATAACAAACTTAATAAAAAATCTCCGCCATTTTATTGATATCCCGCCATAAAAGTGTTGCCACTATAAAAAATCCATTCAATAAAACAGTAGATGTATATCTCAAAAGTTACGAGAGTATGCCGTCAATTTAGTTGAGACAATGTTATCCGATGAACCTTAAATGTAAGGACAGATTAGATAATTTACTTGTAATACAATATTTTAACGTGTTATGTACTAAAATTTCCATGATGCAGTTTAAATGTTCTACAGCATTTTTTGCATGAAAGCTGGTTTCATATAAGCTCCATCAATTGATTATCATTACATTAAAGATGACTTTAAATGTGAGAAACACTTAACTACTACCTACGTGTGTCAGTGCAGCATAGCTTAAATTGTACCCACTGCAAAAAAAATACTCTGAACCCTATCGCCAAATCATTTAGGCCTGATTCTCTTTTGTCAAGTTTTAATTATGTGTTGTCAAAATCAAAATCAAAATCAAATCATTTATTTATTTAGGTCAAATATTGACACTTATGATAGTCGTTACAATTACTGAATCTACCACTAGCTCGGAAAGGGGGTAGAGCCTTATGAGAAGAGCTAG
Organism: Anticarsia gemmatalis; assembly: GCF_050436995.1. Taxonomy (NCBI): domain Eukaryota; kingdom Metazoa; phylum Arthropoda; class Insecta; order Lepidoptera; family Erebidae; genus Anticarsia; species Anticarsia gemmatalis. The sequence continues at coordinate 400,034 of NC_134761.1, forward strand.
CGAGAAACTCACGGCCACTCTTTTCAATCGCCAAAAAGTTTTACAATGTGGTTGATACAATAATTGATCATGCGAGGAGCTGCCAACAATCAGCGATATAGACTAAACGTCAATTAAGTTAAATGAACATAGCTAGGTTATTTATTAGTCTCTGATCATACCGTATGTTGGGAGCACCTACTAGCATGTGATAATAAGAATATGGGCAGCAAGTGAGCACACTGGTTGTGAACATTATAAAACAAAAAGTTACAGTTTTATGAATAACATCAAATTGTACGTAACATCACCTATTTGCATCATTAATTGCCCATATTTTACAATATTTAGACCTACTGCTACTGAGTTTATACAATTTATAGCAAAGTTCCCTAATTTCAAAGAATCCTAATCAAGCGAGCGACTAATCCCAAGAGCTATTGTCGTTTAGATACTCATCAATTCTGTAATAAGCTTTCCTAACGAGATGTTCCTTAACAGCAACTTTGAATTTTGGCAGGGGTAAATCCATGATGTGCTTTGGAAGCTTGTTGAAGAAACGAATGCCGAGACCTACAAACGAATTGTGCACCTTGTGTAAACGATGATGGGGACCTACTAATTTGTGTCTGTTTCTAGTGTTGTAATTGTGTCTATCGCTATTTGTTGCGAAAGTCCCTAGTTGTCAATTAATTGCCGTATTTTGTTGATATCAAGGGAATCCATGTTACGTGAGTGTTTTTACAAGAAAGTGCTCTAATGTATATTCTCCTCATACAATCTAACATCAAACTTAGTGTCGTGCAATCATTATAAAAATCTCTTAGTAAATTTATGATTCCTCCCTTTATAATGCATAATTATTTAATTGTAAACATATATTTTATGGCAGTAAACGTTTGGAAAGTAGCTCGTTACGTAGGGAACTGGTTTTCGTTAATTGTGGAAACTAATGCGGGATGGGTAGCCGGTTTTATGGCTTTTACTTCTCATACGTCATTAAAGAAACGACCTTTACGTGCTTTTTGATCTACTGCGTTCAACTTTTTGGTAATTTATTTTCTTTCATTCCGATCGCCTTATTTTTCATTCACTTAAAAAAATCCGATATAATTTTACAAAAATATCAAAATCAAGTCATCTTTCAAACCAAAACCCCATCAAAAACGGTCTATTCGTTTAGAGGCTACGTTACTACTGAAACTACTGAAAAACTAAAGAACATTATGATGTTTTACGACCTATTTACAAACAGAAAAATTTCCTCTAAAACCATGCCTATGACTTTAAAATGCATAAAAAACGTTACTCGTAACCAATACTTAATTAACGAAATGACAGACACGTAACGCTGACGGCAAAATTTAAAATAACTTTTAATCACTAAAATTATAGTAAAAACTTTTCCAGAGACAAGGACTTAATTCTGGCTGTATACTCGCGCGCCTTTGCCTCGCCAAAAATAAAAAAAAGAACATCCAATATGGCGGCGAGGACATGCGATCTTATCTCCAAGCTACCGTTTACAACGACTCTTATGTTCTCTGACAACTACTGATCGATGAATCCTTTAAAATGGTTTTTATTTTATTCGGTAGTTTATTTGTTCACACGTTGAATGATTTAGGTTTTGTTGGTAATCATTATCTATACTAATATTCTAAAGCTGAAGAGTTTGTTTGTTTGAACGCGCTAATCTCAGGAACTACTGGTCCAATTTGAAAATTTCTTTCAGTGTTAGATAGTCCATTTATTGAGGAATGATATAGGCTATGTAACATCACACTACGGCCATTAGGAGCGGAGTAGCAACGAGAAATGTTACGAAAACGGGGAAAATTATGACCCATTCTCTCTTATGTGACGCAAGCGAGTTTAAGTTTCTTGCGCGGGTCAGCTAGTGTCGTGATAAAGTGCTTTAAAGACTTGAACTTTCCGGCTCCAGATTGTGTTAGGTTCTAATAAAATACAGTTGGCTGAGTACGGCGCAAAAAAGTTTGAAAAAATGTCTATTTGTCTACTTTAGTACCTACATTAGCGCCCCTGGCGTAGTTTATAAACGATTCTTGTCTTTAACATACCAATTTAGGTGTCAATTACAATAGCACTGACTGATATTCAAAAACCTTTGTAAAATGTAAGATTTCCTAAAGGTCTATACTTACAGCTATTTTAGTATAAATATTATGAAAAGCCAAGCCCTTACAAAGTAATGAATATAATTAAAACTCTTACATTCCTTTTAAAATATGTTTCTCACGCAAAATGAGCGAAATTCCGGACATATTTCCATACCCTTGAAGTGCGTGAATGTCGTCAAGTAATAAATATGTTAATTAACTTAATATCTTATTGTTTTAACTGTATTTAAGCGTTAAGCGACATTTGCAGGATCGTATCTTTATTTTATTTTTGTAGGTTATAGAGTAATTTGTACCTTATTTAGAAAGTAATTAGTGCTTAATATTATGATACTAAATTATTTTAATTAGCGGTTCGAACCCGCGACATCGAAAGCGTGTTATGATTTCCCGGGAACTTAACTTTTAGTTAAGATAAACTAATAGTTAAGCAGCCAAGACAATAATACATCAAAAATAATTATTTACCTTTTGCCTGATATAATTGTATTATCAAACATTAATTCGTCCTAACATCTATCCCCTCTTTCACATTTTTTATAATACAAAAGTACGCTATAATACTTTTTTTTTGTTAGCCCGTACTGTCCCACTGCTGGGCAAAGGCCTCCCCCATTTTCTTCCAGTCCTCTCTATCTCCTGCTATTCTATAACACTTATTTAAGATTTTTTTAATTTAAATATATAAATGGTAGTCTATGGTAGTGTGGTACAATTTAAAATAGTTTGCTTCCATACTAATTATCAATGTTATTAAAATATGAATAAGTAATGAGTGTTTATTTCGGCTGCTATTATGCAATAGTTCGCCGTTATTATAATGTTTCTCACGGACATCCTTGCGAATGACTCATAATACGGTGGTTCGTTTATAATTAAGATTCAAGTTAACCTGCAATTGCTACTGTATATCTTTCTAATGAAAATATTTTCATGTGAATTTTTTGTCGTATGGTTAGCAGTTTCTTACCCACGTTACCGTCGTATCGTCTCCGTGACAAAAGATTTTAAATTCTTTGGCTTTTTTTCCAAAATCCTAGCGAAACTGAACATCACCATTTCCAATCTGCTTTTAGTTCAAAAACTTGAAAGAAATCTTATCATTAGATACCATTTGCATTTAATTAAAACGAAATTAAGTGCACGTGAAAGACCTTAAATAAGCATTAGTACCGTGCGGAAATCGAATCAATGACACTTTGAAATTCTTGTGAGACTTACTTGAACACTGCTGCACTTCGCCACAAAATTCCATCTTGTTTATAACTTACTTTATCATTTCACTAGTCAAGCCACATTTTTATACCCAATTCATAACCCATCGAGTGATAATTGTGTCGTATAAATCATGGCGAGCGTCGCCGGCGGGGGGCGCTGCGGTATGCGTCTAGTCAAAATAACCGCTTCGGGCTCATAATGTAATGATAAGGTTATATGTGGTACGGGGCCTTCTGCCTACGTGTGGGTTAAAATTGTACCTATTACTGTTCTACTGCTGGAGGCTACAGGGCTGAATCTCTAAGATAAGATCCCACTACTGGACATCACTATTGTGGTTGACGTTAAGCCCTGAGTTCGACAAGCTTTTTTTAAAACAGCTCATAATCTTTTTTTGTGAAAATTTCATAAAAAAAGTTAAGTGAAGTTAAAAATTATGTATGCGGACTAAGGTATCAGCCTAAATTATAAAGAAACTACAGGAATCTTTTTACAGTTTTCAACACGGGAATTTAAACAAATATATAAAGACCTGCAGGCAAAAACAATATTGCATTAGTAATTGCGCTGTGTATCAAAAAAATTGGTCTATACGTGCAACAAAAACATACATCCGTATAAACTTTCTCATTAAGGCTGTTATAGTAAGATGATGTTCAATTAAATCTTATTATAGGCGATAATATAGGTAAGCCTTTAATCATCAATTCTCTTAATAATCCTTAAAACAAACAGCTGTGATTTCTAAACCAATAAATATTTCTTACACCGTTTTATTAATACTAGCTATAAAACTAAGCGTTATTAGATGAAACTAATGGTCGCAGTAGACATATCAATTCGGAAAATTATCGTAACAGTATCAACTCTACTCTCTCCCTACTGATAACCACAAAAATACTCATAAAAGTAAATCTACGCTAGAGGGCCAAGGGCCTACCAAGTCGAGCACAAATCTTGTGTATATTGACTTACAAGCCAGGAAAGAACTCTTTTTTGGAAGCAATTTTTGCTAGACATGTGCTTCGCTCGTGCTCAGTTCCTTTACCGTACCCGACCTTTAAGTAAATTGTTCGCCTTCGATCCATAAGCAGTACCTGTCTATGACTAGGCGACGCAACACTAATGAGTCGCTTACGGCTCGTTGACAAGGGTGGACAAACAAATGCTAGCGCGGCGACAGACTGGCCGTGTCGTTGACGCCTGTTCGACGGCAAGGCGTAAGGCGATCCAGTGGCGATCCCTTTTCGTGTTGATCAGTGTACTACGACCCTAATGCATTAGTGTAAACATTTCTAAGAAAATTATAAACACAGCAATTTGTGATGCAATCATCTACCGGTTCTGCGAGTTGATCAAATAATTTCGATTACTTGCGGCCCTTCATTAGTATGAGGTAACTGTGTATTACTTTGTACTATTGACTGAAGTAGAAATACCATATCTTGCAGGGCTTGGAGCAAAGGTTATTAGGTTGGATGGTTGCCTCGGCCGGTAATCGAACCCATCCGATTTAGTGGAAAATAGGGAATTATTACAAACACAAAAATCTTTTTAAAACCACTCCCAAACTCAGAATTAACCTTGTGTGTGTGTGTGTGATTTTGTTAACAAATTAGGTTTCGATTAGCCTCGATGTGGGAATCGAACCGACGACCCCTGCGCTGTAACAAATGGAGCATAGTATCACGTACATATCTCAGTTGGCAACTAGTGTAGGTACGTCAAATTGTTGGTCACAATTCAGTATTGCTGCTTTGTTCTAACCTGTTAATCACTATAATCTAAGAGATAAAACAATGTACAGCGGTTTTCAAATAGTTGTCAACTGAGATACATGATAGCCCGTCGTCGCCTGCTGTGTATTTTGTCCCGTCTATCCATCATAAGCCCAGCTTGAAGTTCCCGTTACTTGCTTTCTATGAACATCATAAACTGTCCGCACAAACTTAGCTTCCGTTACTAACAATGTAGTTGAAATAAACCACTAGTTCGTGTCTATGCATGATTTATTACTAAGAAAATGCATATTATATGTAGGTATCTATCCTGGTAAATAATATTCCGTTTGAACGACATTGTCGACGTATATAATAGTTTTCGTGAAATCTTCAACATATTTCAGCTAATTTAAACAAAATTTTAATAAAATTGTGAAATCGTGTCTTAAAAGAGGGTTGGCATTCAGTTTTGTCGTCTAATTACACCAAAACCTTCTTCAAGAATAACCTTGTCTGTTGGTGATAACCGCAATTAAATTCAGTTTGAAGTTTTTAGGGGTTTATAAACAATCCTTCAATTTCCACTAAACTAAGGGGGGCGATTCTATATTGCTGTACAATGAGGTACTTATTTTCGGATGGTTTTTCCGTTTTTAGGGATCTTCGTAGTGATCTTTAAGAGTAAGAAGACTTCCATGTTTCACTGCTCCTGGACAACTTAGTCTAAATAAAAAGGAAAGTAACCCTATGTCCTCAAAGTGGACAGACGAGGAAGTAATAAAGTGCATGCATATTCAGTTGACGCTGTGATGTGTAACGGTGGCTCCTGTCTGGACTACTCTGGACCTACTTAATAGATAAATTCCATACATTATGTCATAGGAAATTGCCTGCGCTTCCTATGAACACTGTACGGTAACTAGAGAAGCTCTTTCATGAAAACCTATTTAGAGCTTTGTCGTTTGATTCTATGTAAATTGACACATTTTGATTTGTATATGTTACACATAAGGCAGTTTCCATTCGACCGGAGCTGTGAGTTTTTGCTAGTAATAAATATGTTTGAGAACACCTACATTTATATAGATTTAATTTGATAAATATGAATTATCTACTATATGTATATTATACCAATGTATTATTATTAATGTTGGTAAGTTTAGGCAGCTAAACTAAAAAAAAAAATTGATTGCTGAATATCAAACACACAAACAATATTTTGATTTTCTGAGTAAAAAGATGAGACTCTCGGTTAGAAGCCTAGTAGTATTTTATACCATTGTATTTATTTCCATAACAAGCGAGTAAAACAACGTGTGTATCTCAGCAAAAAACTTGCCATACAAATATTTCCTTGCATGAACAAAAATATTCATAACCTAGACGATATCTTTTAATCGATTCCAACATCATACAAAAGGCTCGTACTCATAAAACTGGCTATAACTGCACCAACCGTGTTGGCCAGCAATAAATCCTACCCAACATGATAAATGGCTTCACGCAGGAATCGAATTAACCACACTGATACACATATGCGTAGATAGCGCGATGTTAAGTGTTGAATTGTTAATTGATTCTGAGTTATTTGGATGAAACACGCGAGGCACCGTTGTTTATGAACTTGTTTGATGAACTAGCTTCTCTCCGTGACTTCGTCTGGAAAGAATTTCTGGAGTAAAAAGTATGCTGTATGTTAATTTAGGCTATAGACTATCTGTATGCCAAGTTTAATAAAATTCCATAAGGTGATTTTTGCTTGAAAGAGTATCAAACTTACGCATTAATATAAATTGTAGGATGTACCTAACTACTTAAATATGCATATGAAAGAACAATATTGATGGTTCTTTATTTCCTCAGAACTTAGAGTAATTATTGCCATATTTGTAAGTTAGTCGCTTTTTTGCGAAGCTATTTTTTATTTACACTTTTCGGCTACAGGAATATAACATTTGTAAAATTTTGTTTCAGTTCAACCTATTGTTTTGTATATAACAAGTAATATGTTATTATTCTTATGTAATAGTAAGTATTAGGCAAAAACATGGGCTAATTCTAAGTAATTATGATAAAAAATGTAACGTACTTTACCTGACCTGGTATTCAAACCGTTTATTCCTAGTAGTTACATATGCAATACCTTTGGAGGAACTGCTGGGCTGTTTTTGTTACATAGTTCCTTTACTTTACTTAAGATATTATTAAGATTATCAAGATAAGTTTCGAAATTACTTACTTCTGCCTGTAAGAAAGGACGGAGTTTTAAAATTGCCTGTACCTTTTTTATGATAGTTGCCTTGATGTCTATTTTTTATTTATTTAAAAAGCTGTGCTTTCCATTTTACCCAGATTAGACGAGTAGTTTTTGAAATATACTTAAAAATTCATAACTTTGTATACATAGATAAAAAGGTTTTTTTGTTCGTGGTGCTAATACTTAAATGTGACATTTTTTTAAGTCGATTTTTTTCGGGCGACTATATTGTTGGTAAACCCGACTTGTTTTAACAACTTCTAATACCTTAAAATCTGGAAATAAAACTATTAAGAAATTCTATTAAGTATTCGTTTCGCTCGAATACCATTCTAGCATCACTTAATTAAAGACGTATTATTTTTATGGAACTTTCTCCATATATTGAACGTTTTGAACCGATATTCGTTTAGAAAGCGGAGCGTCAATAATAACTAAATTAGTTAATTTGTTATTCGGTTTAACGCATCAGTAGTACATAAAGCTGTTAATTACTTGGTACCTTTATATGGTCAATAGGTTAAGCAATCTTTGGCAAGTATATTTTATAGATGGGAGGCCGCTTAGTGGTAGAGCAGAGGCCATTTATGAGTCGGTACATAGCAACTAGTCGCTTGTTTTGATGAGGTGACAAATGCAAGAGACGTATTACAAGACGAGCTTATGGTCTCCAAGCTTCAGAGGGCAAGCTAAACGTCTGTCCCTGTAGTTGTTTATTACGATAACAGTTTTAATATCAACCTAAACCTTATGGATGGTTCGATCAACTTTGACACTACTATGACCACTAACCATAGGAAAGGTATAGAGGACTAATTGCAAATGTCACGACTTCCAGATGAGTGTTTGATAATCTACATGATAGATAAAACAGCAAACGTATAAAGTAAAATCAACAGTAGCAAATCTACTAGATAAACTAATTGAGAGTCACCCACAACTCGTAAAATTATCCTTAAAAAACAATCAAAACCTGCGAGTACTGACTATTTCATAACAAACACTGTTGGATCAGTAAAACTAGCCCTAAATGTCTTAAAACCCAGGCTAAGTCTGTGCAGTGTAACTTAAAACCTTCACTACGGCTGTGAAGTTCAACTAACAAACCCTGCGAGTACTCACTGACTATTTCATAACAAACACTGTTGGATCAGCTCGCTGTTTGTTCACACATTTTTCTTCAAATCTTCCCTCTCGCTCGCACTGTGAGGTTGTGGTGTGGACACGTTTAAACGTTGGTTTATAATGTAACATTCGGTAGACAGTCCGACGCTGTATTTGACGAATTTATTGAACTTATTTAGTGAATTTGACGCTATGAATAAAATATCGATGCTGTTAGGATTGTAATATAATTCACACTGTGATTAAGGATTTGTTAATCTGTATAAGATGCGATAACACAAGAACTAGTCGTGGGGATACTAGCACCCATTATTTTACTTAAACCATCGGTACAATTAAAGTTTTTGTTGTTCATTATAATTATTATAATAAAGGAATACAATGTTAATTGTAAAACTAAAATGTCTATTTGGATATTTAAAACGAGAAAATAGTGTATTCAGTTTTGTAAAAGACTTTAGTCAAATGTGTTTGCTATTCGGTTACAACTAAACGCACATATGTGTACACACCTTGTCCCAACATAAGAAAGGGACAACAATCTCAAATTTCCCAGTAGCCTGTTATATTTGCTGAGCTCTCGGCTCTCGTTTACTAATTATTTGAAGAAGCAGGTGGTATGTAGTGGTCAGTCAGGAATGGTAAACGACGGCAGTTACCATTCATGACTGTAACGATAGTCGCGTGGCATTTTGACTTTTTTAATAGGTACAGGTGTTGAAGAGGTTAAGTCGTTTTGATATGAGACTTGTATGAATAAAAATGTGATGCTATATTGAAAATGTTGTTTTATGATACGTACAGAAAAAAATATTGATTCATGTCGATTTTTTGTCTATAGGGCTTCACTCGGTCCGAGGCGTTAGTAAGACGTAAAAAGTTGTTAAAATACGTTCTTTTTTATGCAAAACGAAAGAATTCGTCTTACATAAAAAATAATTATACAAGTTTAGTTAGAGGAGATGAATATTTCTTGAAATTTTTTGAGAGTAAGCTGAAAAATCAGTTGTTAGATTATTGCAGGTTTGCACACGAAAGACCTCCCGTCGCAATGATAGCAGCAAATTCCATATGAAGTCCTCTATAATAAGAATAATAATACGACTGCAAGTCTCGGTGTCAATTGTCAGCTTACAACATCATCTCCCGACAGCTTGCAATGTATCAAAGTATCAAGTCGTATAAATCTTGTAGTAATTATTACATCTGCCTAGCAATATAGAAACATTGCGAGCGACCTGTAATCACTAATTAATACTAAGTTGCAATACTATATCTACTAATAGAAGAATGTTATAGATGCGAAAGTTTGTTTGTTAGGCTTTTGTAGCTAAACAGATGAATCGATTTTAATGAAATGTATCATGGAGATAGTTGAAATTTCAATCATAAACTCGATTATTTGAATAGATTATTATTTCTCTTGGAATAACATGCGAACAGAGTCGAGTGACAAAGCTAGTCTTAAACACATGCAAACATCTATCTGTATATTGTCTGTAATTATTTCAGGGCTATAAAAATCGAATAAATTTTAAAGAAATTAGCTAGCTATAAACCCATTTTATCAGTATAGCTTAGCTAGGATCCTAGGACCTAGGGTGGAACATAGGACATCCTTTTTCCAACAAAACCATTTATAAATATTTAACTCTGTTCCACATTAAAACGATCACTTAGATTAGCTAGTCTTCTATGGATGCTAAATACGACTAAACTACTTAGTCTACTTACTTACTGAGCCGAAGTCTATGAAATTTGTCCTAAAGATAGTTGAAAACTTAGAGTCAAAAAGCTCACTTTTTCGATCAAAGTTACCTATAAGAAATGAAAACGGCTGATGGTTTATACGCAAGTGGAACCGCGTGGATCAGCTATCTACCGATGCGAATCTCGTTCAGATTCCAGCGCGAGGACATAAGAGGATATAAATAGTAGTTGGTAATTAGGTGGGTAGTACACGGCACTGCTCATTACATGCGCTAATGAGTGCCTGTGTCGACTGCTGCTTATTTCAGAGTAATAGCGAGCTATGTCGAACTGGATTAGAATGTGGGGGACGGTTTGTGGTAGGGGTTATAAACAGGATTTTTCAGGCGTCAATGTGAATCTTTCGAAAAGTTATATACAAAGTAATTTTGATAAAGTCGTTCTTCTTCGTGATGAGTTTTTTATGTCTGGACTGAACATACGACACAATAAAGAAATGAATAATAACTAAGTATCTGGCAAGCCGGCGAGCTCCGTCTGCCTGCATTAGATTATTCCATTCCTATTTTGTTGATCTAAGGTTTAAAAAAACTGATAAGCTTTGTTTGATTTAGCATGGAAATAGGTAGAGGCGCATAGGAATTACACGGGCTATATAACTATTTTCGTGCTAATTTTCATTAAAATAGTTTCAGCAGTTTAGTTTGAAAGCGGCCAGATGAATTATCTATAATAATATTAAGGCTTACTTCGGTTAGGTTAGGCTTAAGATCTACTAAGTACCATTTAACTTACATTGGCAGTAAAATTTCCCTACAAACACATAATACAGCACTTTCCTACAAATATCTGCCGTCCTTAACTTAATAGCTTCTCAAATAAAAGTAAAGTTCTCATATATGAGGGTGCGAGGGAACTTTTATCAGCAGCCTCCTCAAGCCTCGGGCTGTGAGAAAGTTTGTTAACGAGGAAACTCAATTAAACTTCTTTTGAAAGTTAGAAACGTGCTTTTGGCTATTGTTGGCAAAAGTAGAAGACGCTATATTGATTTGGAAAAAATATAGGTTTTACTACTCTATAAATAAGTGTTTATACTCATCAGTGGGCATAAGTGGGCGAAATAGATATATGGAAATCAAAATGATTTGCCAAATGTATTTTTGAGCCTTAAAACTTGAGAATGGCTTGACCGATTCGGTATTTCTTTTCCATATTTTCATTAAAATCTCTCATATATTAAAAAGCTCATTATTGTACTGAATCACAAATAAAAAAAAGGTAAATTCATCGTTAACGTCATTGATAAGTATCACGTTATCACTGTTATTCAAACCCAATTTATGTATAATGGTATGTAATCATTTCGGCTGGCCATATTTGACCCAGGTACCCTATTACGCTGCCTTTAATAAAATCTTATCCTAGATAATTTTCCACCATTTCTCTCTGTATAAGGTTCGGTAAACTTCGGCTAAGTTCGTGTTACAAGCCGATAATTAGTAGAAAGGAGGCTCTAATTTATAAGGCAGGTGAGAGATCACGGCGCGATAGTGCGGCCGCGCGCGCTGTGCTGTTATTCATTACTTTATTATAGAAGGCTTGCTTCTGATCACATGATTCTATCTTTTGTTGTATTGGAAAGCTATTTTTGCAATATAGATTGTAATTTTAACATTTTTGCGCTTGAACCATAAATGCTTTTTGCGTTTTTTATTGTTTTTCCCGCTGTTATCGGCAAATAGGTTTGTTGTTTATGGTTTTATTATTGTTTTAATTATCACACATGTCATTATAGAACTAAGTTCCCACTGCACCTGTCTGAATGTGTGTGATCAACTCAAAAACTATGAAACGGCAGTGTGTGCGATTTTATCAAAAGATTATTCAAGACGAAGGTTTAGTTTTTAATGTTTATTAAGGCTTAGTATAATTGTCTAAAATATGATGATGACTGTTGAAATTATTACACTACAATCAGGATTCGAATTGGGCAATAAATACAACCTGTCTTTCTCAAATCATGCAAATGAATGCAACGCCAGAATAAAACCAAGTAGGTATAGGTTTTAGTATAAGTATAAAAACACATTATCTCAACTACATAGTAACAAGAAAGATACAAAAGTCAAAAATACAAAAGGTCTAAATTACAAATCATAAATTTTTCAATCTCAAAATTAAAAGAAACACCTACCGCTTACCCGTAAACAATTTAAATCCGTATATTTCCAACAACTGGAGTAACCCCCGGGCACCAAACCCGGTACCATTACCTACGCATTCTCTCCTACATACCATTATGTATATTACACATAATTATACATTGTGGTTTATAAACATGTTTATATATTTTTTTTGAGAGAGGTTTTTTGTTGGTTTAATAAGGAATTTAAATGTATGAAGCTGTAAGATTGACAGTGCGTGTGGTAAAACTGTTACAAGTGTTTATTACTTAGATTACACTGTATATGTTTATAAATGAAATAATTTGTTGTGTATGATAATAACTATGCGCTTTTAAAAGATAGGTGAATCCTACTATAATATACTAGCTGACCCGCGCAACTTCGCTTGCATCATATAAGAGAGAAAGGGTCATAATTTTCCCCGTATTTGTAAAAAAATTCGTTGCTACTCGGCTCGTAATGGCCGTAACGTGATGTTATATAGCCTTCCTCGATAAATGGACTATCTAACACTGAAACAATTTTCCAAATCGGACCCGTAGTTCCTGAGATTAGCGCGTTCAAACAAACAAACAAACAAACTCTTCAGCTTTATAATATTAGTATAGATAAAAATGATTTTGGTTTTTCTTTCTAACACCCCAAACTAACTTATAAAGGTATGTTACTCCTGATAAGTCCAGTAGATTAAGCGTACTGTTTTCTTCGCTTGAGCGTGTAGAGGGCAATCATCGAAGCCACTAAACGAATTTGAAATAATCCTTCACAATTGTGAAGTAACAATGCAAGTAGCTTAAATAACAGATGGACATACAAATGTATAAGCCAACGACACCTTGGAACAGCCGGGTCAGCCGCTAGTCCTACCTGAAAGAATACTGTAAAGCAAATAAATTAATAAATGAATCTTACAAAATTAACTTTGAATACTATCAACCCCTCACATCGGTAGTGAATGGGCTATTAGCAGGGTAGCGGAGTCGATGCCCGGTCGTGACGCAACACGTCAATTAGTAACCAGTAATCTGTATTGATTTACTGTGCCTTCGCAATATTTATGTAATTAGTAGATGTCTTATGTTTGTATAAATAAACTTGTAACTTATATTGCACTAGGCTTGCGTGGTGGACTCGATACACCCTCGTTAGGTATGAGACCATTACTCAGCAGTGAGACTGAAATGTAGAATTCAGAGTTTTTAGAAGGTATCACGTATTCGATTCCTGAGTCAGAGTAAAAAAATGCACCTTTTTAGGGCATAGGCAGCAAGCATTTGCACTGTCTGTCCTCAAAACTGCCAAGCCAAAGCAAATTGTAAAACGACCCCAATACCATATATAGCTTAGGATCATTTTATGTTCAATAAATATAAATAAATGGTATAAGGATCGATCAGAAACAAGCAGATAGTAGCGATCAAATTGAAATTCTTCAAAGTTTGAATTTTTCTGACATTCATACAAGTTTTCCTACAGGACCGGAAATATAAGTCAAGCTAATCACCCGGATTGGCTCTAACTTCAGGATGCTAAAAACAATCTCTATGATATTTTGCCACCCGGGAAACAAAGGCAAGACCTCATTACCTATACACATACGACAACTAAGACCACCTACACCATTCCACCAAAAAAAACATGTTTTATCTATACTAATATTATAAAGCTGAAGAGTTTGTTTGTTTGTTTGTTCCGATTTGAAAAATTCTTTCAGTGTTAGATAGCCCATTTATCGAGGAAGGCTATATATCATCACGCTACGACCAATAGGAGCAGGGTACCAGTAAAAAATGTTACAAAAACGGGGAAAATTTTGACCCATTCTCTCTTATGTGACGCAAGCGAAGTTGCGCGAGTCAGCTAGACCACTAATAAAATACAAAAATACTCAGCTACTGTCAATATATCTTGTCTCGCTACTTCATAATAGATGATAGTAATTAATCATTGTGCTTGTACCCCTGATTAACAGTCGTGATGAATCCGCCTTTCACTCACGATTGAGTGCCGGTTGAGTACTCATTAATTGTTAGTAATTAGTTGTGGAATTAAATAATTATTAAATGATGCTTATTAATAATTGTATTGATGCGTAATTAATATTTTTCTTTATTAACTTAACTTCTGGTAGATTTTCTTTACGTGGTAATGTTTGATCATAAAGAGTATAGTTATTAACTACCTGTCTTCAACATTTCTTAAAAATCTATACAGAAGTTTTGTGTGAAAGAGTAATAAACAAGCATACATAGGTACATCCAGACACATTAGGATAGCAGCATTGGTGTTTAACCTAGTGTCAAAGCTTCCAAATCTCTGTGGTGTAGTTTGTTAAAAAGTCCAAGATTCTATTCCCACGTGGAAGACACATTTCTGTGACCTGCAAAAAGTTAATTTTTTTTTGTTTCGGGTCTAGTTTAACTTAGTACCTATCCGATATTTGTATGTTTGTGAAAAGATCTCGGAGCACATCGGTATCATAAGCTTTAGAAAAATATGAATTATTAAAAAAAAATTAACTACTTACCTTTAACGACAGTTAATGTAACTACACCAAAGATAGTTAACTTCACAGATAGCTCGATAGTTTACAGTAACTAGCTGTGACAGCCGCAGGCACAGTGTAACCTAGACACCTAGACTAGAAATATTTTTATAGTTCTACTTTAGCTAAAGACAACTTATTCAAGTTTCTTAGCTGAAACAAGTTATACTAGAATAATAACTGGATTCTGTTGAATATCAGATTGTAGTATGACTGTTTTCTTTTATATCTTGACCTCTTGCACCTGTATAAGCAATAGTGACGTCATAGTAGCAGCAGGCATTCGGGTAATTTCGTATGTCTTCGGCTGATTCCGTCATTTTGCAAGTAGGTAATACTCGTAAGTAGCAATGGCTGGGCTGTTCCTTTTACCAGCTGTCTAGTTAGAGCTAGTGGACCACATTATCTTCTATTTTTTACCATATTGTTATTATTTAGAGTGGGTGGAATCTCCCTTTCTCTGATGCCAATCAATTATAAGCGGTAGTCATAAAAAATGTATTTCAAAGCATTTTTTCAAAAACATTCTGTAGGCCGTAGTACATCCTTATTACTCAAAAAATTCTCACTCTCTATCTATTATGTTTTATAATATTATTTAGCAGCATAAAGTATAGACTAACCCCTTCCCCAATTAGGAAGACCCTTGCCCAGCGGTGGGACAAAAATTGATTAAAAATAAGTTTGTGTAGATTTGTACAAATAAGGATGAATCTTTTTCCGCAGTCAATCACGGACAAACTCACGGTCGAAGGTAGTAAAGGCACCTTAAGTACCTCGTTACTTAGTATATAAGTATTAGCGTGTATCAAGTTTATAATACGATTAAGTAAATGAGCGGGAGAGAGTGGCCGGTGTTACTTTCTATACCAACACGCACCGACTTGCTATGCTTATACGTGCATAATTAGTAGCCTATAAATTAATAGATTATAGATAAATAATACTTAATTGTATAATACAGGTTTTAAATGCTTCTGATTAAACTTGTAACCTTAGTTTAGTCGAAGTGGAAACCTTTTTTAACGTGCCTTGAAGCAAGAAAACGCGTCCTTAATATATTATGTGTGTGGTCAGTCTTAAAGTTTAGTATTTTTGTACTAGACCGGGCAGACTAAATTACTGACACATCACCAGAGGTTTCAAATGTCAAATATTTCACTCATGACTACTCTATTACCCTACGAGTAGTTAAAAGCTTCAAACTTGTTTGTTTATTGTTTTACCACGACGTTAAACAAAATGATAGTGTAACAGATGGCATGTAACACTATCATTTTGTTTAACGTCTAAAACCTGTAAGTATAATTATTTTTTCAGCGTATTATGGTAAACTGCTTCTGTGGCGCGATCAGCGATATTTATGAAGTTTTATTAGCCCTGTATTTAAGAAGTTGAGGTGGTTGAAGTGCTTTGGTGAGCACACAAAGGTTAAGGTTATCCATCCCACCGGCCGCTGAGAGTAGTGGAATAGAGAGTGTACCTGTGCATTGTGCACACACTTGGAAACTATAAACTAGGTCCTGTACCGTCTGTCAGTTTCCATGAAATTCGGAAAAGGGTTATTCTAGAGGGAATTAAAGTTTATTAAAACGAGAACACTAACATGTATGTTAAATATCACTTTATACAATCACCATTATTTCCATTATATTATGTATGAACCACTCCTCTTTTATGGTTCTTATGTAAATACAACAAACTTAATAAAGCCATCCCTATAATTTACAATGTCATACATTTACATATATAAAGCTAATTTTATAGAGTTTTCTAAATCGGTCGAGTTACCAAATATAGTGATAAAAATATCGTAAAATTTAATATATTCTGTAGGTGAACTAAATGACAGAAATGTTATAGTCTAGGTTAGTGGGAATTTGATGTCTTGATTATTGTTTTAGTTTCCGAAACTTTCGATATAATGTATCTAGACTGCTTTTTATGTTTAACAGCTACTCATACGACTAAAATGTAAGAGAAAAGTTAAAACTCATGAAGAAGAGGCAAAAAAATGTCCTAGTTTTGAATGACTTAGATTTCATTAGAAGTGTTCCCGGTTGCTGATTACTGTAACTAAAGTCTACGGTTAGTTGTATTTTTTTATAGTTAAATTATTTTAGAGGAACAGTATATGGATAAAGAAATAAAGATAAGGTTTCAAAGTATCGTATGTAACTCTTTATAAAAAGTGAAACTTTACACAGACAAAAATTTAAACAAAGCAAATATGAAGAATCTTCTAAAAAGATTACTCATCACCTATTTAACTTAATTTAAAATCCAAGGCTTTTGTCCATCAGTGGGAGTCAGAATACGAACTTACATATAAAATATAGATACAACATATTTATCACGCAAAAACAGGCATCACAATCTTTCACCTACATGTTTACACACAACAATAAACTACAAAAGTAGTCTATAAATCAAACTGACTACACATAAAACAAATAGTCATAGTTCCGTCCTTGCAGCCGCAGCCGTGACCGACACGCATGGCGACCGACCACGATGACCGACGCCGTCCTACACTGATGAGATTGTATCGGTCTTTCATAGTTCAGTTATTATCAACTAATCTGTTTCATGATATTTATTTCTATCTTAACTGCACCCGGGACATATCTTTGTGTGATGAGCACGAGTATTTGTTCTGAGCCTGGTTGTCAATTTATCTATATAAGTATGTATTTAGAAGTATATAAGTATGTTTATCAGTTATTTGGTGACCATAGTACAAGCTCTGCTTAGTTTGGAATCAAATGACCGTGTGTGAGTTTCACATCATTGCTGATTAATTGCCGTATCCGAACGGAGCGTTTCTACGGTATGCTTATCATCAGCAATACAAAAATTTAAAGCGAACACGAACACGCGTAGCTATTTTCCCTTGAAATAATGGTCCCCATTCTCGTCCAGGCCGCACTAAATGCTACTTCTTCGGTTGTGTATAAAACATTGAGCTATAAAAGTATGTATTATTTAACCAGAATCGAAGTCATGAGAACATATAAGTATTTATTTATATTGCACTAAGACACTATGTATCTATACTAATATTATAAAGCTGAAGAGTTTGTTTGTTTGTTTGATTGTTTGTTTGTTTGTTTGAACGCGCTAATCTCAGGAACTACTGGTCCGATTTGAAATCTATACTAATATTATAAAGCTGAAGAGTTTGTTTGTTTGTTTGATTGTTTGTTTGTTTGTTTGTTTGTTTGTTTGAACGCGCTAATCTCAGGAACTACTGGTCCGATTTGAAAAATTCAGTGTTAGATAGAGCATTTATCGAGGAAGGCTATAGGCTATATATCATCACGCTACGATCAATAGGAGCAGAGTAACAGTGAAAAATGTTACAAAAACGGGGAAAATTATGATTATCTTAAGTGACGCAAGCGAAGTTGCGCGGGTCAGCTAGTTAAAATATAAGATGCACGCACAAATATGTTCAATTTAAATAAGCAAAGTAGCCTATCCAACTACGCCTATTATGCATAGAACAAAGTATAATTTCTTAGAAATTACAGAAAAAAATAACATCAGTACTCATAAAGTACAAAACAGAGTACAAAAGGCTAATCTTCAGATAAGATTTGGGGAAAAAAATAATTCGGCCTCGTTTGTAAGCACGTACTCAGACGTGGCGGGTCAGAGATCAAAGATGGTTTACTGTGAAACTGCCAGTGAAGGTACTAATGCGAGGCCAACACGAAAATTATGGGATTGTATTATTATAATAAAGAAAATGGTAACGAATTTTGTTACTTCTTTTTATTTCTAGGAGGATAAGTTATAGCTATCGAGAAATTACTTGGAAACAAGGTGTTTTAGAAAGCAAACTGAACGTTGACTCAGTGCAGAGGTATCTCGGTTTACTGTTCTAACAATCGGGTGAACAAAGTGCAATAGTACCGATTGTTAAAATTGTTTGGAATCACTTATGTATATGTACACACGCTTGGCCTTTTTTAGAATCAGAATAAAGAAAGGCAATACCTGTCTCCCAGTTTTCCAAATTGTTTTGAGTTTATATTATAATTTTAAGGAATTTTACCTACTATTATGACAAGTATAAACGTCATCTTGTATACAAAACTACGAATAAGTAAACAACATGACTTTCTTTCACAGTTCGGATTTTTATGAATCGATATTCATTTTGCTCATACCTTTTAAAATGTCACATTTCATTCTCATGATTCAGCGGAAGTGCCTCAATAATTTGACAATAAACATGCTTTATTATTACGTTTATTACTACTGAGCCCGTTGTGCCCTTCCTTGATGGTTGACTGAAGTCCCAGCTTCGATTTCCGGGGTCGACAGAGCGTGAACGATTTTTAAGGTTGGGCTTCAAGTAACGGATGATAAAGCAAGCAATGATTTCCTAATATTCTTTTTTCAATCTATTTCATAGCTACAAGTATAATGTTTTACCTTAATGATATTTGTTAGGGTTAGGTTAGTCTACAAAGAACCGTTTTAGTTTTGTCATTTCGTTCCGTCTGTCCGCAGCATAGCCCAGAGACTTTTAGTTCTAGAAAACTTTAAATTGGTAGAAGTACTTACATAGACAGATCTACGTATAGGTAGAAACGTTCACAAAGTACAATCAAATAAATTTTTAGTTTATAACAATAAAAAATTATCATTCTTTGTTATATTAACTGTTTCCAAGGACGGACAAGCTACCTTATGTCACAAAAAAACACTATAATTAATCTGCGACAAGACTGGCTTTAATGCCCCAAAACGCAGGTACGTACGAGAACCATGGAAATCGAATCAGTCAAGCTTCCCTCCATTAAAAATCAAAACCCAAAAAAGGATCGCGACTAATTAAATTAATATATTCTAACCACCAGCGATGACAGGAACATCGTAAACTTAGTTTCTTATTTAATTGCTTTTGAAAATTTTACTTTAGTTCAAAATTTTGACCACAAAATATGTGGTCTGTAGAGTATTACCGACACCCTGTGGTGACTACAACCTAAAGATGTATGATCAATACTAATATCCAATGTTATAAATGTGAAAGTGTGTTTGTTTATATCTGTATGTCGAAACGACTGAACTGATTTGAATAAAATGTTGGTAGAGTTATTGATTTTATCCAGAACAAGGATATAGGCTACTTTATTCAATGGGGAGAGTCGCGGGAATTTGCTAGTCGAGTGTTAATTTCGTAGTTTGTATGTTTATCGGTTGTTCTAGTAAACGACTGAATCGATTCAGATACAATTTTACAGATAAAATTTGAAATATATCTTGAAGAAGGATATAGGGTTTTATTTTAAGCAACAAAATATAAACATAGAAATTCTGAATACTCTGGACATTACTATATTTTAAAAATTCTTGACCACAAAAAGTGTGGTCACATAACATTACCGACGCCCTGTGGTGCAGACAGGCTTAACATAGTTATAATATTTTATACAAAATTACACACATTTTCTAAGAAATATTGTTATTTCAAATTAATCAAGTGATAAACGATGTGTATAAATTAATAATGTTATATTGAAGGCCGCTATTAATACGGTAGTTGTGGTCAGATGTGGTCAGGTATGGTCATGTTTGGAATGTCACATTAGTGTGTCGACCACGTTTTGTGATATACCGTGGTCATCACTGGTGATTATAAATATGGTAATTAGATATTTGATGAATGGTGGTCATTTGACAGTTTTTGAATTTTTTATGAATAATAATGTGTATTATTTATTTACCGTTATTTTTTGAAGACTTATTAAAAGCTACTTATATTTACTGCCTTTTTTGTCTTGTTGTTATTTATCATCATGCTTTTCATACTTGAAGGGGAAGGCAGAGGTGAAGAAATTAATAAGTAACTTTTTTTTTGCAATTCAGAAAAATAGCCTTAACTTCAGCATTATAGAAAATATTTTGACTGAATTTTGAAAACGCCAATAAAAATGCCTCAGGAATCAAATCTGAAAGGTGTGGTCAGCAACCACACACAAAACCACTCGGACCATAGCACTAAAATATACGTATAATTTTACTAAACAATAATATATGATGAATTATGAACATTTGACAGCTCAAATAAGTTTTTATTTATAAACATACATAATTTATTTTTTACTATTATTGTTTGATACTAATTGAAATCTTCTATATTTCGTCAGTAGTCAAATTATTCGATGCAAGAAAACAGGTTTTGAAAACTAGTTTTGATATTTTTTCTCGTGTAGCGGTTTTTATAAGTTTTTCGATATAAATAACATCTATATGTAAAAAAAACAGGATATCTCTTAGATATGCAGCTGATAAGACGAAGTGTGAAATAGATTGAAGATAGAATAAATATTTATATTTACTTTGGAATGTAGTAAGTTTCTATAAGTTTTAATTAGTGGTAATGAGGTCATGTTGTAAATATGACTCTTCTTTCATTCGTGTGAAAGATTTATTGCCGGTTCACTGACATTTATTGTGATAACTCCGCTTCTGAATGTGTTCTTGCCAGCTCTTCTCATTGACCCTACCTTCCGAACTGGCGGTAAATTCACTCTCTGTATCATTGACTATCATAAGTGTCAGTATTTGACCAAAATGAATAAATGATTTGATTTTGATTTTGGAGCGTGGATTTAGATAGCTTAAAACCTTCTTTATGAATGTGGCCTTCATACAAATTCCTCAAATAGAACTATTGGTTTCAGAGGTTTACTTGTATGAACAATTATAAACTAGTAATCCTGTGAACAAAGTGCTCAACCAGCAAGTCCCAATAGGGATACTCTAATTAAAGTTTTGCTCTTGCCAAAATATTTGACCAGTTTGTATAATGCTGCTCAAAAGCTTTGCTTTTAAAGTAAATCCCAATTTTACTGTACTTTTCTTAATTGATATACATACTTGATAGATTTGCAGAGAATAGAGAAAATTGTCAATCATGGCGATTATAATGCAGTGAACATGGAGAGATAAATGATAATTTTAATATAGATATATTCATAGTCTACGTATTTCAGTGTATTTTTGATGAAAGTTTTGTGTGATTATGTACTAAATATTATTTTTTTGTTGTTTCAGGTGAGTACTCCAAATGCTCTATCGCAGGATATGCCGTGAGTTATATACCTATAGAAATATACTTAAGTGTATAAATCAAGTTTCATTGCAACATTGCAATGTTCAGTACACTATTGTTCTATTTAATGATGTCTTATTTGATAATCATCCATCATTTTGTTACCTACAACAATATAATCTTGTCCGTCGATCTATTTTGAGTGTTTTAGAACGAAAACTAGGTGACTATACGGGTTTATTTATATAAATCTAGATTATATTGTAACCTATCAAATTTCGCCGTGAAACGAACTTCCGAAAATAATTGTAGTTTTTCTGCAATAACTTTTTGCACATTGTCGAATCTAATTTTGTCCATTTTAACAGTTGTAATGCTACTGTTATAATCAAATCTTCTCACGTCTGTTATATCCGAAGGTTCAGGCAGATATGTATGATATACACCGATTAAGTATATACGGGCACGCTAACAAACTCTGGGCTACTATTCAAAATATTCCGACTTAAATTAGAAAACCCAGTCCTACTTTGCTCGATCCGGGAATCAAACCCGAGACATCAGATCAGCAGTTATGTACCTACCGATCTATACGGTAGAGTGAGTTAATAACCAGAATAATAGTAATTTCAGTGCGAGCTTAATTATCATTTAGAAAATACTCCCTATAAATATCTGGCCCACAATTCATCTAGTTAAAGCAATACTTACACACATTTCTCTCCCGTTACGAGTAAATACGTGGCTATAACTCTGAGGCTACGATTAACCTGTCAGCTGTCGACACACTGAGTTTTATAACTGTCGGTAAAGGCAGATAATCTATCATATGTAGCGATAAACTAACTTGAAGAAAACTTGAGATATGAGACATAAATACCACTATACACAATATATATGTATATACGAAACAGTGACAATGAGTCTAGCCTTTCGTCCACTATGTTGGAGTTGGCTTCCAGTCTTACCAGATGCAGCTGAATACCAGTGTTTTACATAGAGCGACTGCCTATCTGACCTCCGCAACCCAGTTACCTGGGTTATAACTCAATACCCCTCGGTAAGACTGGTTGTCAGACTTTCGACTACTGGTAACGACTGTGAAAGATCTTTAACCAAAGTACAGCCTGAATCTACAATTTACCGTGCCTTCCGGAATGCGAAGGAATTTAGAATGTATAACATGGTCACCCATCCACGGAACAACCTTGACAAGCGTAGCTTAACCTTAGACCGAACCGCGCGGCTGTTTGAAGCCTAACTCCTACAATTAACAGTTCAGCGAAAGTAGAATATTAATGGCAATTCAAAATACTTGTAATCTACATGAGAATGAATAATCAAAGACATCCAGACCTGTACGAGTTTCTATAACCTATCTATCTATCTATCAACTAAACCATTGAAATGGTTAATGTCAGTCATTTGAATACGAATAACTGAAGCACATGTTGCAAGTAATGTATTGAATACATACATACGCGTACATTAATATTGATTAGAAGCGAATTAGAAATAAATAACTTGGAACTACACTCGACGGCGTATGATTGATGAAGGGTTGTGTGTTTCCGTTGACGCACGGTACAAGTTCCGAAATATCGTGGCCAATGGTGATTTTATTGAAAATATCTGAATTTTCTTTTCTAGTATTACTCAGATTTTTGATAGTTTTATTGCTAAATGCGTAAGTAGTCAGATATTCAAGGGATTCAAGAAATGTTACTCAAATTAGCGCTGAATTTTCTGAATTATGTTCTAACTCCATTCGAAGAAGAACTATGTTATAATAATATTGTATCCCTTTTAATTGAAATAACTAAAGTAGAACATCTGTGGTTTGAGCTTTCATGCATGTAACTATCAATAGTATGATGCATTGTTTGATTCCATAAACGGAAAATTACTATTTTTATTGTAACTGCCAAAGCTAGTTTTAAAAACATAATCCATATAAAATGGTAATGAGATCACATCAACAATACAAACCACTCATTACATATGTGTATTTTTTTTCTGTCTACATATTCGGCTGTCCAAAACTAGGCCATAAAATCGTATCGCAACTTTCAATGGAAACGTACATCAAAGATGTTCACAAGCTCTATTAAAATTGAACATATTTTTTATGAACACCAATCTGAAATCAATTTATATTTGGTTATTAGAGTAAATTAAAGTACTGAGTATATGCTGGTACCTCACATAGCACTCCGAACCTCTCGGAGGTCGGAGGAAGATCATTATTAGTTGGTAACACTGTGTTATTAATATCGTTTTGTTAATGTTATGACAGGATATATTAATATGTTATTACTTTTTGTGAGAGTATGCGTATGAGATCTAAATTATTTTTACCTGGGTAGTTGATTTTTTTTTAAATTTGGAATTTGCACATAAAAATATATGTACCCAATAAAGAATATACCCACTCCTCATTTTGTTAATAAAGCAAAATAAGTTAATAGGGATCGTAGCAAGAGGCGTATTTTCGTCTCTACCTACTACCGTGTTAATTAGGCCTGATTTTAGTGTACGTCTCTCATGTTAAACCTAAGTAATTTAAGACATCATTATTAATCCTTTAAAGTATTTGTTTTTTCATTTTAATATACACCATTCCTCAAGAGACCTGAACAGATGTTTCAGTTATAAAATCATATTTTATCTATTTACTTTCTTATCATTCATCAGAAGCCTATCATTACCAATCAAAATAAACATCCCACAAAATAATCTTGTAAAATCAACGCAAGCCCACAACATGAAACTTACTAAAATACAAAAAGGAGGAGTACATCCGCTTCGCAACAAGAGCTGCGCGCACGCACATCCTGTATCACGCGATTGAAACAACGCCCTGTATATCACGCACGTGAAACTGTAAATCAGTCTGTCGGGAACCTGGCGTGTTAGGATGGACTGTGGATGCTCCTCTAAGCTTGAAAGGCAAGTCTTCCCATGGCCTATACCTAGAATGCATATAAAAGGGTTGTCTAATATTAGGGTTACTTTTATCGAATTTTGTTCCTGAAAATGATGACTAACTTTTTTTGTAAAGGCAACTCCCGCACTTGGAATTGCTCTTATGTCGCGGGGAATTTTAGAAACATACAAACAACGGACACAAAGTACAACCAGACCTGAAATAATTATTTGTGGATCGCACAAATAATTGTTTCGTGAGGGAATCCAACCCTCAAACTCCTGTTGCGATGCTAGAGGCGTGGTGACTTTAACTACTGTGCCACACAGGCAGTCTAACTCAAATATTATTAGGTGTATTTTGACTTTTTTTTGAAGAATTGGTATTCTAGTTAAACCTGTTTACATTTAAAGTATCTCTAAATAAAATTGCGATGTACTGAGTGGACAGATTTACTCCTGAACAATGTTAAATTGTTGTAGCGAACATCTTTTCGTCAGCCTCCTGGCAAGTAATTCTTGTAACTAATAACATAACCTTAGTAACAAGATTACATATTATTTTAATTCAGCCTAATATAAGATTAAACTACTCGTTTATAGCGAGGCAGTATTCGTTATAAAATTCCTACAATTAAAATCACTTAGGGATCAAAAGAAGTAAGAATTACACACTGTAATATGCAATTGGTCGTAGCTCGTAAGTAAGAGAGTCGGACAACGCCGCGGGGCAAGCAACAGGCTACTATAGTCCGACAACTTAATAGACAGCTTTTATACAAGGTTCGCAGCTGGCGAAGATATGCATAATTTTTATTTTGGACATATGAGATTCGTAGGCTTATGCAGCTGACGGTTTATTTTGGAAATACATATAATTAATAATTATAATGTAGGTAAATCGTCCATGTCAAGATTCTCTATTAAATTGTCGGAGTATATCTCGATATAATTGAGTGGTCGCTATTATAATCTGATAACTTATTCTAGAACCTTTGTATGCACCTTAATATGCATTTCTTAAATAAAAAAGCAGACAAGCTACCGTCAGTACGTTACTAAAGTCCTAAATTGAAAATTTTGCACACCTCCATCAGCCGGGGACCTTACATACAAGGCTCTCTACCAAGTTGTGGTACTATATAGCGATATAATTCAGTGGTCGCTATTAGTGCGCGCGCGACCGCTGCGCCGACGCGGCCGCGCCGGACACCTCTCAATTATAACGTGCCATCGCTCAGGGCTGCCTTACTTTATAAAATGACACACTTTATAACGTGTGTGTATGTGATATAGGACAGTCTTGGCGTATAGGGTTCTAGGCTGTTATTACTGCTTGAGTTAAAATACTTGATTATAAAAAGTGTAAAACAAAATATTGCAATTTATGTTTGACTCGAGGACTTATTCGTCCTTCGTTTGGGATGAGACCTTCGCCCAGCAGTGAGACAGACATGGATTAAAAAAATAATGTTTAAAAATAGTTAGTATGTATGTATAATGTATGTAAATAGTAGGTATGTTTTTTTCTGTGAGCCTTTTATTTGCTTAAAGAAATAGATTCTAAGAAAATTTTGAAATTTACGTTATATTTCGAATTACTTGACACAACCCGTAATTTTCCAGAGGTAGGGCCGAGATGTATATCATTGTATACGAGTATACCCGAAAAAAGCCTTTAATCTAGCCTAGGCCAGTAATGAGGAACTTTGATTATGATAAGTGTGTATAACTAAGCAAGAATCCAAACTAAGCAGTGATGACTAGAGTAACCAGACAATTGATTGAATTGAACTTACTTACATATATATACTTCTAAATACATACTATTATAGATAAATTTCATCTAGGTTCAGAACAGACACTCGTGCTCATCACACATATATTTTGCCCTATATACCTATCATACACTGTACTACAGTTAAATATTATTTATTATTAAAAACACAGTTAAGTTTATTAAAATTTGCTTTACTAATCACTTCGCTGTAATCATTCCTGTCATTAAATCTAAATTAATATATGTATATCACTAATGTAACAGTAATTCATAAGACTTGATGTATACTTTATAGAGAATTGTAGCAATATTGATAAGTAGATCAGGAACGTGAGATTTCTTACCCAGGTGGTTATTAATCCCACTATTTAATATATTTTAAAAATAATTTTGCCTTTTAACCATGAGCTTATAGTTCTTACGTAATTTGTCTGCAGTTATTGCAGAAACAGTACAATTAACTTACAGTTGAAATCATTCGATAATAATAACATTAAAAATGTAATTGTATTTTTAACAATGGGCAATATCTACATCCGCATACTTGTGTGTATGTTTGATCGCATTCATATCAAAAACTACTACACCAATTGATACTGAAGGGAATAGGTATGTCACGCAAAGCTGCTAAAATGTAAACACTGTTTTTTTTAAATATATTTCATTGTATTCGACTTAAAAACTGTTATACCAATTTTTGCCTGAGGCATTTCGTGCGACATCATAAAATTCCGCTAGTTTAATAGAGTAGTACATTTATTTTATATTTTTTCTAACATGGCCCTTGGGCTGTGAGTGATAATTATGTAAAGCAGAGCTGATAGTAATTAGTAGTCGATGTCCGTGGTTTATCTAAGTATAGATACATACTAATTAGCTTGCTGCTCGTCAAATACTGGATCATCCCGGAGGCTGTGTCTTTAAATCTATAGCTCTATTTGATCTTCTTATATTGCTGACTAGTTATTTTAGTGACGGTTTGTATGTTTGTCGGGTGTAGGCAAGCTACAAAAATAGCTGAACGATTTTAGGTGAAATTTAACATACATAATATGGCCCAAATTTATATATTTTTTAATTATGCCTATAACATAATCATGATGTTCATCAAAATCATACTGTAATAAATAAATTAAACCCATTATTGTCTCACTGCTAGGCAAAGGTGTGGTCCCGGAATGAGGCAGAGGTTAGGCATTGAGTCCACCACGCTGGCCAAGTGCGGCTTGGGGACTTTGTACACCTTCTAAAACTGTTCTAAGGAACTCTCAAGCAAGCAAGGTTGCATCGCAATATTTTTCCGGCACCCTCTGAACAAGTGATAATCATATCAAATACCTACTCAAAATTAATGGTCGTTTCTGTACCGTAAAATGATTTCAAGCTTGTACTTTAAAGCCGTGGGATACTTAACATCCTGGTAAATGGAGCCCACGCAAATTATATCACGGGTACGAACTAGTATGTGTATTTTCTAAGGTTGTTATATTATGCTAATGTCATAACCTGCTAAGCCACTATTGATGGATTCTCTGTGGTCTTATGTCAATTTCCCGGTTATAAAATACTCTTAATTTATACATAGATAATGCAGATCATGTTAGGAAAATGATTTTAATCTGTTCTAGTAAATATAAGCAGTGATAACCGAGTGGTATAATATGGAATTTAGCATGCAAGTGAACAGTTTGAACCCGAGGCAACACACCAATGACTTGTCGAAGTAATGTGTGTATTAGAAATAATTATCACTTGCTCTAACGGTGAAGAAAATCGTCGTGCTGAAACCTTGCGTGCCTAAAAATTTGTTTAACACATTTCTTGAGGGCATGCAAAAGATGTCCTCGACCCACACTTGATCAGCGTGGTGGACTGGTGCTCACGGCCTAACCCCTCCCTTGTTAGGGAGTAGACACTTGCCTAGCATTGAGACAGTCAGGAGTTAAAATAATAGACATGACTTGTTCCTAACTCAGAATATTTATTTGATAATGTTCTGCAATAAATAAAGAACTCTACAAATGAATGTTAGTCTAATTTTAAATATGTAAATAATAACTCAGTAATATTAACTACAAATAAGTAACAACAAATAATCCGCGTGCATCATTTCGACAGCCCTGCGGCAACCGCCATGACATCCGAGCATTACGCCATTTTGTTTTTACTTTTTTTTAAGCACAGGCGTTTTGTATTCAGCCTTATCTGCACTTTTATAACTTTGTTACTTCTTTTTAATATTTTTAATAGCTCATTTGATATCAGATGTTTTTTCTTTATGATTTCGTGAAGGATTGCACCCGTGCACGCGATTAAAAAGATTATAAGGCAATTATGTATATATTTAACTAGCTGACCCGCGCAACTTCGCTTGCGTCCCCTAAGAGAATGGGTCAAAATTTTCTCCGTTTTTGTAACATTTTTCGTTGCTACTCC
The DNA here is from genome assembly GCF_050436995.1 of Anticarsia gemmatalis. Taxonomy (NCBI): domain Eukaryota; kingdom Metazoa; phylum Arthropoda; class Insecta; order Lepidoptera; family Erebidae; genus Anticarsia; species Anticarsia gemmatalis. The sequence goes on from NC_134761.1 coordinate 429,129, forward strand.
GCTCCTTATGACCGTAGCGTGATGTTATATAGCCTATAGCCTTCCTCGATAAATGGGCTATCTAACACTGAAAGAATTTTTCAAATCGGACCAGTAGTTCCTGAGATTAGCGCGTTCAAACAAACAAACAAACAAACAAACAAACAAACAATCAAACAAACAAACAAACTCTTCAGCTTTATTATATTAGTATAGATATTATATTAGTATAGATACGCTGACTGGTTAGACGTTTGACAGAAATAAGATGATAAATAGTTCAGCTGATAATTGAAATATATATTCTCGTACTCATTAGTAGTTGTTAAGGGAACAGATGTTAACTATCTAGACATATTAATTGAACGTTTACGAAACTTCGATAAACGTCACTTATTTTTTATTATTGCAATACTAGGTGGTACTTGTCGTTTCGCTTGCAGATCACAATCAAATCAAAAGTAATTCAAAGTAAAAGGTGGCCACTTTCCAGTAGTGGCAATCTTTACCCAAAAAAAGCTGATTTAACCGTTTGCCGTAGAAATGAAAAGACTAAGAAATAAAAGTTATTTTTAAGTACGAAACCACTGTGTTGAGTTGAGTTGAAGTCTCTTCCAAAATGGACTTCCGATAATATCTAGGTTTCTGCCCAGTTTCCTATCATTTTGCCGGTTTTAAACAGCTGCTCAAATTACAATAATAATATTTTAGACCAGTAGGTAAAGGACGATATAAGGTATTTGTATGTTAAAGTAGTATTTGTTGCGGAAACAAGCCAGACCATTACTAATGCCAGACAGAATTCAACTATTACGATATACTTAAAACTACATTATTAACTTGTAAGGAAACATTGACAGTTCCAAAAACCCATTTATAATTTAGGTCGATATATAAGATTAAGCCGTAACGACATTGTGTACAGACTGACAAATCCTTTAATGGCTCGATGTAGATAGAGTTATCAAGAGTGACATATCGGAGCGGTCATTAGCGACGCCATATTGCTTTGTTACGCTGACACTTGACATTGGCGGGAAAATGCTGCTTGTTCGTTTTTAATTGTGTATGTTTTTTTTTTATTGATGGCTGATGTATTTATTGGTGTTCATATTGTTATATACTTGTTCATGATTCAAGTGTGTTTACCAACGGATTTTTTATTTAGGATTTTTTTTCCAGGCATTTTTTTGTATATTGTAGGTCAACAATTTATTGCGAATGAAAACATATTTTTAAACTAACCCGATATTTGTTTAAAATTTTCAATAGTTGAAGTAATTTAACAGATACAAGTTATTATAATATACGAAGCGCACAAAAATATAGGTAGGTACAGTGGCACATAACTCAGCTGTAAAATTATATGTTCATTTCAGACTTTTACAACTTACTCTATAATTATACTGAATCTTGCAAATTATTGTTATTCTAACCAATCTAAATAAACCATAACAAATAATCATTAAAGCATTTAATTGTCCAATTATTTTCAGAACTTGACGACAAAAATACGCACAGCTTTACGACGCATCGTTAAATTTAATAAAATCTTGAAAGAGCCTTATAAAATACTGTCTTATAATAAAAACTTATTGAGGTAGCTTGCAATACACTAGAATCACTATAACTAAAGATAAAAACTATGAGTATAAAGATTTTAGTAGCAGTTTCACATTGTTTTTCATAATGTTCATTTCACCGCGGTCTGAAACGTGATTCAGTGTTTAATAAGATTTTTTTAGGAAACGAGTAGCCTGGGTGGTCTGAGCAGTAGTACATGCTGTTATGATACCTTGGTTTCGATTACTAGGGGGTATAAAGTGCTAATTGATTTTTCTTTTTTCTAAACTTTTCTCAACTGTGGTCCGGTATCGTTTCTGGTATAAGCCGATGGAATTGCTAATGCCATAATCATATTGTCATCAATATATTGGCCACCTTTATCATCTGCAATGTACGGTCACAGGCCATTGCTGATGAGCAGTAATAAAAGAGTGTATATCATACACCTCTGCTTAAACCTTTGGGTATAAATAGCTTGATTTAACAAAAATACACTACACAATTATTTTATTTTTTAAAAAGACAACTCCTGCACTAATAATTCCTCTTGTGTCGCGGGGACTTTTACAAACAACGGACACAAAGTACAACCAGAACCGAAACAATTATTTGTGGATGGCACAATTAATTGTTTCGTGTGGGAATCGAACCCACGACTTCCCGACGCAATGGTAGCGGCGTGGTGACTTAAACCAGTGCGCCTTGGAGGTAGTCAAATTAAAATTAAAATAGTTAATTCGTTTTAGTGTTCATAAAAGCCGCCGCAACGCAAGAGCTTTTCTTCATATAGCAAATAGCAATTTTAAAGCCTACTTAAGTACACATGACACGGTCCCTGCTGATATAAGTCGTCGGGTTTATGCGATGACAGCCGGCAGACTTCAGCTCCGAGGATCAAATGACACGCCAATTATTAAGAGTTAAGCTTCTCAGCACGAACTTGTGATTAAATTGTTAAGTATAGTACTAATACTACTATTATAAATGCGATGTATGTTGGCTTTTATGCTAAATTACTGAACTATTTTTGGTGAAATTTTGCTAGGAGATAGCCTTACTATTGTTCATGTGACATTTGCTAGTATTTGTGCTTTCACGACTAATTTGCTGAATTAATTTTGATAAAGTTTAACTTGGAGATAGTTGAAGACTCGGAAAAGACTGAGGTTGGACATAGGCTCCAATTTATTGTAAAAAAATGTGTCAGACCTATTGATAAATAATCAATAACAAGAACATTCCGATATAAATTGAAAATACCGACTTGGGAATTTAACCCAAGACTTCGCATATTAGTAAGTCAGTTTTTAAATTAAATGCCAGGCTGTGTTTAATCTCAAAAACAAACAAAAAGACTCCATTACCCTTAAAAGGACAAGAAACATAAAAATCGTTGATCGTTTATAAAAACAAAAAGATGACATGAAAAGCAATCGGAGCATCTGTGCGACATTTCTATCGCTGACAGATAATAATCGCAGTTGTGTAAGTAGCCTTAACTTAGGACACGTACACACTAAGCATTACAAAAGGCATTTTTTTCGAACATAATGTGTTGAAATTTTGATATCAAAACCGCTAAGACTACTTTCTGTATGTACATTTTAATAACCTAGGTCTTATAGCTATTTTCAAATACACAAACATTCTTGACATTTACTATTTATTCATACATACTTTGTCGATATCTAGTGTGTTTCCCGATGACTCAACTTAAATATTGCAAACATATACTTTGATGTCGCCATTAAAATATATTTAAAAACGCTTAAGCAGAGAGCTTTGGAAATCGATGAAAAGGAGAAAACCAGGCTAAATTAAACAATTAAAATCGGATTACGGTCCGCTGCAATGCATCAAACAGGCATATGTAGGTACATTATTTATTTGGACGATAATAAAGCTTGGGACTGTGCTGCTTCTACCAAGCTTGTTTCAAAACTGTTATAATACTCTAATGTACGATGTTTTACTGTGTCCTACCTATAAGTATCCTCTTTACTTTTTTTTTATTATTACGACTAGTTTTGTTTTAGGATATGTGACTGTTTTATTAACTGCACACAGTAAATCATCAATAGAAAATCTGTAATAATTATATTGACATTTTAAAAGAGCAAGCCGTGAGTTTCTTGCCGTTTCTTCTCACGAGCAACCAGCTTTCTCGAAACGGACAAAAAAACAAAAAATACAATATACTGACTGTTTCAAATACTTTGTGAAAAGTTTACGAAATAAAGAATATTTTGAATTTGAATTTGAATTTTGACATAAAATAAAGCTTTTTTTCTGTAAGAGTAGGCCGACACCAGATTTTGACTCTTACATTTCTATAAATCTCTGTAAAATTGACTCAGGCCGGGATTCTTGTGGCTGCGGACCTCTATTTCATAGTTTTGATTGCGTTTACAGTCTAAATTGTTCTAGCACTTTCTACGCCAAGTGTGTCCACGTCCTTACCGACAGATGCTATCGATCCACGGTTTCCGATCAAGTTAATGGTACGTTTAGTTTGTAATGGGTTCATTCACGCGTTCGATTCCGCTCGCTTGTGTCGAACACTTCTTGTTTGTATGTTTGTTAACTCAATGAACATGTCTCGGTTTTGCTGTTTGTTTTGCTAAGAAACTTTGGTTTTGATGTTATATTTATAAGACATGTTGTAGTAGGATTTTGATTCTAGATTCGCTTGTAGATATAAATAGTAAGCAGGAGTCAGCAGGACAATCAACGCTTGTTAATTAAAAATATTTCTTTTTCTTTAAAATTTTACTTGCTTAAAACAGAAACTGGCCTGTTTTAAAGCATACTTCTGTTATATTTGACAAACTGTTTTGCCTGATAAGTAGCTAAACATATGGCTGAAAAGAATTTTTAACAGAAAATTTCTAACCTATTATATTATAACCTTTTACCTTATATAACCTTTAACCAGTAACCAAACTTACTACAAACAAACCAAGAATACTAAAAGTTTTCTTAAAGAAACACATTAACATATTTCCTGCTTCGCAAACTCAGTGGCAAAAATGACCGTTGAGTCAACTCTCAAAAACAACAGAATAGAACAAAGAACGATTACTGAGCAGTTATTAATATAATGTCTACTTAACTTATGTCTAAACATTTTGACTGCTGCCCAGTCTCACAATACATGCTTACTTGAAACAAAACGCGAACAATGACCTGAAAATATCAGTTAGCCACTGACAATATTAATTCTAGAACAATCGTTTTAGACTTTTAGAATGACGTAAAGCAAGTAAGTGTTTGTTTATGGTAACTGGTGGTAGCGAGCGCGATATTCTACAAACTAAAATATAATTTGTTGTAAGGATAGATGATTAAGATGAATTGATAGATGTTTGTTAATTGTAATACAATGCATGTAAATGCTCTACATTTTCCCTGCCAACTATAGCGATCTCATCGTATTTTAAAATATTTTGCAATGTTTTTAAAATATTTTGATAAATATACCAATTTTTTTAACCCATTATTGGCCTACTGCTACGCAAGGGTCTTCTCCCAAACGAGGTGGAGGGGTTAGGCCTTGGGTCCATCACGCTGGCCAAGTGTGGGTTGGGATATAGAATATACCTATACTTATTGGGATATAGAATATAACTAAAACCTTTCCTAGTTTGGAATATATTATCAAGCTGGAATACCTGATAAAAGCTGTTGAAACTTTGTTCCAATCTGTGTTTGGCTAATACGCAAGTGCATTGTAACTTATAAGTCGCGGGCACGCAAATAGACGGCCAGTGATAAACGCAGAAAGTTGTGTGAGCGTATTCCTGTCGAACTAGCGGCAACATCATCAGGTACCGTAGAAATTATTATAATCTACAAAACTACACATAAGACTCATGTAAACGCCTAGCAACTAAGAACAAACTTGTACGGACCACCATGTCCGCCGCCGCGTCCGCAACAGCATGTCCCACAAGCAAGCATTAGGAAACAATTTGTCAAACGCTAAGGCTGTTTCAAAGCCCACGTGGTGCGTAGGCGAACCGCGCACGGCACGACTATCTGTCGCACGGAATCGCGACACGACGCGACTGTCGCTGATGTATGCGCACGATTTGTCGCCGACACTACGGGGGCCAGCGAAACGGCTGATAATTCGCAATTTATTGTAATTACTGAGACTGAAATATTGCTATTTGTTCGCTGCGATTTGAAATGTTCAACAATATTAGAAATTACGTAAAGGTGCATCAAGATGCCATAATGTCGGATTCATGCTTATTTTAAAGCTATAAAGAACTTTTATGTAAGCGTCGATCAAGGAGTAATAAAAGCAAATTCTCTTATAAGTTGCAGATTTTTTCTATTGTCCATTACATAACTGAAATGTTTCACACATCCGCCCGCAAAAAAGATTCAAACCCTCATAGAATTAGAGAACCGATTATTTTGTAGAAATAACTAATCAGCGCAAAATAAAATACAATCAGTAAATATGACTGAATTTAAGAGTTTAAGAACCGATACATCTCTAAACAAAACTTCCTCATAATTAAATAGGTTTTTCATTAAAGAACAAATAAGTAGAATATATCTTTATATATATAATTCTTCTGTAAGTGTGTCACTAAACTCCCCTTAACGACTAGACCGATTTTGATGAAATTTTTTGTGTGTGTTCAAGGGGATCTGAGAATGGTTTAAATTCACAATTTTGTCCGCTGGACAATGTTTTTTTATTTTATTTTTATGGCAAAACAACGTTTGCCGGGTCAGCTAGTTTACATATATAAGTCATTTATAACTCTTGCGCTATATAGGTACACTAGACACACCTATAATAAATTTGAAGCAACAGTCACAAAGCAAAGGTCGCAGCACATTGATCAAACCTCCACAAATTATAGGCTACGAGTTAATAACGCAACGATTACAAGTCGTTTAGCCACTTCGCGAATTGTCCATATAATTGAACTCACATAGCAATTTACTCATAAAACTTACCTTTTTATTAAACCAACTTGGTTTTATAAAAGCTTAATAATTGTCTTTATACAACTCTTGGTTCTTTAATTACTGTTCTTGTAGAAAGAGTGCCTGAGATATAATCAATTGTATATACATAAATAATATAAGGCCTTTATACCCGAAGGTGTAGGCAAAGACGTATGAAAATAATATTTCGCCATTACTAATATTAGTCCCATGTAACATATGGTGAGCCTTTCCATATAATGGGGAGCGAGCCTATTGCCATATAATATACCAGGCACGTTACCAAACTCCGGGCTACTAAAATGAAATATGCTAATTACTATTTAAATTAGAGTTGCCCAACCCGGGAATCGAACCTCATGATCAGCAGTCGGATATACCTACTACCGACTGCACTACAAAGACAGACTGTCCAGTCAATAAAAAGTATTGAATGATAATCCAAGATATCTTTATACCATTTGTTTCATCAAAATCCATTCAGTAGTTTTTAGTAAAACTAACAAACAGACATACATACATAAACAACTAAATACAACTTTGAACACGACTCGTATAAGTCTGGCCACAGATGGGACGATAGCGGCGCGACTAGCCGCAACTAATGTGACGTCACATAACGCATGGCCCGCTTTATACGCTGATATCGACGACAAATAACACAATATGTGACTCTTTGTAGTTTAAACTTAGGTTTAAACTTTTAAACCTGGGTTTATGTGTTCAAGTATGTAAGCATGTGTGTGTGTGTGTGGTTTAAATGTTCGTGTTTACGGAAGTTTGGTTTAAAGTTATGTGTGTGTGTGTTCAAGACTTACTTTGTAAGATAAGACGCTTGTAGCTAATTGCGCTTACCGGTTGGTAAACGATCTGTGTAACGCTTGGCACGGTCATTTCGTGGATGGGTGATCGTAAAGTCGTATTTGAACTAGGCGGCTTGAACAACTGACTTTAGGTTGACCACTTACCACATGACTTCGACTAGTAATACGATAAAAACTTTTAAACTCTAGGTTTTAAACTTAGGACTATAGATAAAAAAATCACAGTGCAACTTTGTACGAAATAGGAATCGAATCCGGTTCCTTGTGAACAGCAATCTTATGAATCTTAAATGGTATGTAAAACTTGAATCTTGAAAACCACTCAGATAAAATACCTACTTTCTACGTAAGAGTTCTTTAAAACTCTTAATACTCGAACACATTACGTCTTCATTTCCGAGACAAAAACTGGTCTCATTACGTACTGTTTCATAATATAACAGTACTTACAGTACTTATATTATAAGGCTATAAACCTTTTTCCTTACTTTTTATCATATTGTAATGTCAATCCGATAAAAATTAACGAGCTCGCGCCACTCACCACAATGACAACACCCTGTATCTTCCAGACAATATTTTGGCAAAAGAAAAAAAAGAGACGGGAATAAAAAACCTATATGAGTAAAAAAGATAGCAATATTCAGCCAGGACCGTAGTTAAAAATTCTTCGTTCTTTTTTCAAAAAGTTAAGGGTGAGGTTTTAGTGTTGCTTTTAAGAGAGTTGTTTTAAAAAGCGATTTCAAATTTATATTTTTTTGTTATGAAGATTTTTATAACTGTATTTGTTAATGTATTCACGTAACAGTTAATTGAAAAGAAAGTTGATCACTTAATTATGATGAAACCGAATTCGATAGCTATTTTATGTGCCTCTTTCTGTGTTCATAATGATCACTTTTTCTTTTAGTCGTGTTTTTTATATCTTTGATGAAGGTTGATGAAGATAATAAATTACAATTACAGATAAAGAATCACTTTTATTATCTAGTGATGAATAAATTTGAGAGTATTACATTTTCTTAAATACCACAGAAAAATTGATTTTTGGTTTAACCAAACATGCCATCAAAAATCTCTTTTCTGCTAAAGTGATCCGCTGTCCATGAGTAGTTCATATGCGAGTTGCATGCATATGCAAGTTGATACTATACTTCATGGCCTTAAACTAAAATAGTGTCGATACGCAACCAGAACCTGTGATTATTAATAGGTTTGTGTGGAAATAATACTCATTGCTATTTCGCACTACCAAACCATTGGTCATTATTTTCAGAATTAAATCGCAAGGAACTGATAGCTTTGACACATTTCAATAGGGAAGGCGACAAAATTTATTATTTTATGCTATTAATCGTGAATATAACCAACGTCTTTAGTTCGCTCCTCGCTCGCAGTAGTACCTTATTCTTAAGATCTCTTTGTCGCGATATGAATACGTTGTTCTTTAAAATAAAATATGCCGCATATTAACGCTTTTTAAGCAGCTTATTAAGCAGTAAAGTGAGAGCAAGAGGAGTTGAGAGGTATTATAATAAAACCACTATAATCACTATTTTTGTGTACCTCAGAATCGAATTCAAATATTTGTTCCCAAATAAATACTTTTGTGCGTCATATAGAAACAAGAATAATTATATTATTATACCACTGAGGCGCCCATAGCCAGTTGCGCTCACCGGTCGGTAAACGATCTGTGGGTGAAGCAACCGTTGGCGCGGTCATTCCATAGATGGGTGACCGCATAGTGGTATTTGAACTGGGCGTCTCCGTGCTTCGGAGGGCACGTAAAAAGTCGGTCCCGGTTGTTGTCGATTAAGATAACAGTCGTTAAGCCACGTCAAAGGCCTTCGGGCGGCTTGAACAACTTTGACACTAGGTTGACCACTAACCATACGATAAGAGAAGAGATTATACCACTAACTCACATATTTACATATTCACATACAAAAACAATCACCGAAATGTTGTCCTGGGAATAGAACCTACAACTTGTAATCCTTGCTGTTAAATGATCACGCAATCACACTAATATTTGTTCCGGGATCGCACTCACATCTATGTATAAACCGCTATATACTGCCATACATCAAGAGGTATTTACCAATATATAACACCTGCCGTGATTACAATTCCAGTATATAACCAATATAATTCACGCAGCTGCATTTAAAAGTACAGATTTTGATACTTACCTTAATTTAACAAAATGGCTCCAACGATTTTCGGAAATCAAATCAAATTGAGACAGCTGCTTATACCGTTATAGTAATAAAAGCAACATTCTTTTATTGAACCAAGTTACTGTAATTCTTAGTGCGAGAGTCTTGGGTTCAAATCGGACGATGGGTCGCGTAAGTTTGGAGCCATCGTGGTACCATATCTGTCTCGTAATGGTTTCTGTGTAGAGACCTTGACTCCATTCTTCTCTGATTTGAATCGTCATTTAAAGTTTTTTCCTTCTTGCTTTCTTCTTTTTTCTTTTAAAAAAGACAATACCCGGACTAAGAATTGCTCTTATTCCACATAAGTGGATCCCACATATAATTGTTCCGTGTGGGATTCGAACCCTCAAGCAACCTCCCGACGCAATGGTAGCGGCGTGGTGACCTAAACCACTGCACCACGGAGGCAGTCAAAAGTTTCTCAGAGAAGTATCATCAATAGTGTCCAGTTTTTATCCGTTGGATACGAAACCCTAAATAGGTACAAGAATACGGTTAAATATTCCTGTCAGTGCTCTATTTATTAGCCGATACTATAAACTTCAAATGTTATCTCCCTTACAAAGTAATGCACATACCTAGGGTCCATTACCCCTATGTTCTCAGGTTCATAATCTATAACACAGCGTAAAATACTGCCATATTTGCATTTTATTGACCCAGTGGTAATGGAATATGTAATCTAGGAATCATTAAAATTTGCATTATGTTAATCTAGAATGCTAATGTTTACGTTTCATTGAAAACTAAGTTTTATATTAAACTAGCTGATCCGCGCAACTTCGCTTACGACACATAAGAGAATCATAATTTTCCCCGTTTTTGTAACAAATTTTCACTGGTACTCTGCTCCTATTGGTCGTAGCGTGATGATATATAGCCTATAACCTTACTCGATAAATGGGCTATCTAACACTGAAATATTTTTTCAAATAGGACCAGTAGTTCCCGAGATTAGCGCGTTCAAACAAACAAACAAACTCTTCAGCTTTATAATATTAGTATAGATACATACATTAATTGTAAATTATCTAATAACTCCTTTATTCTTGCCCAGCAGTGGGACAGTAATATTTAAGTAACATTTGTTATCTCACTAATATTATAAAATGCGAAAGTTTGTGAGTATGTATGGATGTTTGTTACTCTTTCACGCAAATACTACTGAACCGATTGCGATAAAATTCGGTATGTATGTAGCTGAAAATCCAGAATAGAACATAGGCTATTTATCCCGAAGTTCCCGAGGGATCGGGGTTTACACGGTAAGAATTTCCATGCGGAAGAAGTCGCGGACGGCCTCGCCATGAAATGAAATCTTAACGCAGCTTTTTAGTCTTCTAAAAACTATTTATTATGTATTCCCGATGTTAAAAAAACAGTAAATTAAATGAATCTCGCCGTATCCTTTCGACTACATAAACGACGGCCACTCAAACCGATATTTTTAAGAACTCATAAAGATCCACAATACTTCCAAACTTTCACCGTACACATATAAAATCAATTGCTATCATAATTATCGTTGTATCCCGTGAGATCGTAATCAACATTATATGACTTAATCACAGACTTCAATAAACTGTTACAATTTATTGTATCGACGAAACTTTACTGCACATTGAAGAATCCTGTTTTATTCGAATTACTGTAATTTTGTAAGGAAATGTAAATAATTGTGTGTTATGTAATATACTTTTTAAGTAAGAACTGAGAACTACCTGGTAATTACTACCATAAATAATTTTGTTATTCGTTCATTTTATAGAGCAGCGATATTAACGAAAATACTTAGGTTTGATTTTACTTTAAATTAAAAAAAAACATGTGCGAGTCAGACTTGTCCACGAAGAGTTTCACACTCTCCAAAATACATACATAAAGTCACGCCTAGGGAAATGTAGAAACCAGAGAATAGAGTCATTCGGGGTAACTGTTCGCAGTGGGTAAGTGAGCGCAGGGCCTATATCTCTGATCGGGGTGAGGGGGCGGGGGTGACTGTTTTGGTCAATCGTAGCTGCAAGTGATGCGAACTAGTCGCGACATGTCAGTGCGCCGCACCACTCTTTGTTGTTTATTTATTTGCAAAAAACTGTTTTAGGCCATTTGATTGTGTCTTTCTTATTGTTTGGAAAACATTCTGACACACAAGATTGTAAAGCAACACCAGGAAAGTCATGTTTTTTTAATTAAATGGTTATTGTTGTTGAAATTTGCAAGCGTGATATAAAGTTATATTCATTACTTTGGACTCAGCGGTTCTTATATTCAATTTTGGGGTCTGCGGGAAAGTGTGCGCGGGTAAGTGGGCGCACGCGCACACTTGCCCGGATTCATAAAGATAAATAAATTTATATAATTTTAGTAGCAAATAAACTCTTATTTACTTATTTATTTTAGTGTAGCGCCATGTTTTGAAATTATATTAGAAAAAAACCTGAACTTGCGACTGTTACAACAAATCGCTAAAGCAAAAGCTCTAATTGAACAGGGTAAAAGTAAAGCAATAAGTATAAGCGAGTCATGTCTTCGCAAAAGACTTAAATTAAACGTAGCTGCATCTTCAATAGGTCGGTTTAATCCAGAAACAGTACAAATTATTTAATTTGATTAGGTATTTATTTTTTTATATTTATGCCTAGAATGTTCCAGTAGTTTTGTTGGTTTTGTGTTTGGATTTTCTGAGAAGGAGATGTTTGGTTCTGGTTAATTTTCATTAAATTTACTTCAAAGGCTAGATAATTTTGGTGAAACAATTTAATTAATATCATTAATTTCGGTCAAATTAACCAATACGTTCGCTTGCCCCAAGTGCGTCTTTTTACCCCATAGCTGTGCGCACACTTACCCACAACACGGGTCAAGTGTTCGCATTCCGACTTTCAGTTGTTTTTGTCTGTTTGAATGAAAACTAATATACTTACAGATTTTGTTTGTCTTCCAAATTGTAGTCTAATAAATGTTTATTTTGATATGTTACTTTTATTTTACTGATTACACTGTTCTAATTCACAATGTGGTCCCAAAGGTGAAAGTGCGCACACTTGACCCGAATGACTCTACCACTTGAAACGATCCTTAAAAAACCTCCTTTGCTTCATTCAGATCCATACATGTTGTCATACAAGACCGCCGGTTACAAGTACTACGCACCTGACTTGCACCATCCATATCTTTAAAGTTAATTTATAAAAACATACTCTGTCTTCAACTCCTTGTTGCGGTTATCAAAAATAATCAAAACCACGCAATCATAAATATGAGAACCAACTTAAATATTTATTTTATTTCAATTTTTTTGCTATTTCGCGGTAACAGGAATACATCAACTGTGAAAATTTCGGCTGTCTAACTTTCACAGTTCATAAGATAAAGCCTGGTGACAAACAGACGATGAGTGCCGGAGAATATTTAACCGTGACTCGATAACATTAAAAACTAAATAACCATACAAACTAATCGTCTCGAACGACATAACTGTTTAAATATACATAAAACCAGAAAATCAAATCACGAATTCCGACGGAAGTCGATCATAAACTGATTTCACCACACATTCTTTAGCGAAACAATTAAATCAAAGGCCCTCGTGCTAAATTAAAGATAAAAGTTAAGAATCCATTAATATCTCGGTATTATTTCCTATGAAACATGTTTTTAATTGGTCCCCTTGATTACCATAGCGGGAAATACACTTTCGCCTAATTTAAGCGGTTTTATAATGGTTTATCTTTTAATAAAGATACATTTTCCTCTAAATTCAGAGGTTCTCAATCCAACATTTAATATCTCTGCTAAATAGCGACGAATCAACTCATATCTTTGAAACATAGATGAAATTTCGTTGTTTATCATTTGCGAGGCAATTAACAACTATAAGTTCACGCTCCAATGCCCAATGGTTTAGGCAGAGGTGTATGAAATACCCGCACGTTTCGCCGTTCATAACATGGTAAGACTGGTTGTCAGACTGAAAAATGTTGCAATATCGGGTCTATCCCACTAGTCCCGTTGAGTTGTCCCGTGACGGGACAACTGGCACTATTTTGTCCCAGCTGTCCCGTGGCGGGACAAGTGACACTGTTTTGGTGCCAGTTGTCCCGTTGCAGAAAAATCACGGGACTAATGGGACAGACGGAAGGGTCAAAACAACTGGTTCCATTGAGTTGTTGTGTGACGACAGGTACTTGGTACTTCGGTAAGATAGCAGATGATAAATTGTACGCTACACTATGTAAACTTTAAATTCACAAGAAGTTTTTTTACCATTTGAAACTTTAAATTCACAAGAAGTTTTTTTACCATTTGAGCTTTTCACTTTATAATTAAATTGATAAGAGTGTCTATATCTATGACCTTCCATACCATAAATGTAAAATGCTTATCCGAAATTCCCTACCTGAAAAAACATAATGGAAGGAAACTAAAAATATATTGTTAACAGGCCCCTGGAGCAGCTCAAGCACTCAAGTCAATTCAACATGTACCTAATGTAATTTCAACTTATCTACTAGAAATTAAGTAAAAATGTACTACAACACAACGTATAACGTCTGCTATCTTACCAAAGTACCAAATACTTGTTGTCACACAACAACTCAATGGAACCAGTTGTTTTGACCCTTCCGTCTGTCCCATTAGTCCCGTGATTTTTCTGCAACGGGACAACTGGCACTAAAACAGTGTCACTTGTCCCGCCACGGGACAACTGGGACAAAATAGTGCCAGTTGTCCCGTCACGGGACAACTCAACGGGACTAGTGGGATAGACCCGCAATATCTATACTAATATTATAAAGCTGAAGAGTTTGTTTGTTTGTTTGTTTGCTTGTTTGAATGCGCTAATCTCAGGATTTGAAAAAATCCTTCATTGATAGATAGCCCATTTATCAAGGAAGGCTATAGGCTATATATCATCACGCTACGACCAATAAGAGCAGAATACCAATAAAAAATGTGACAAAAACGAGGAAAATGTTGACCCATTCTCTTTGTGACGCAAGCGAAGTTACGCGGGTCAGCTAGTTTATAAATAAAAAATTAAAGACTTTTTCAAAGGTTCAAAGCTACTGGAACATAAATCGCAATAGGTTAGAGAAAGTATATCGTTTAAACTTTATGTTAACTGTGTTATTTCGCTAGTTAAAGGTGTTTAATGCAAGGCACGCACGGTATTATAAGCAGAAAGGTTCTGTAGTACATTAATTAATTACTGTAACGGAAATTAGACATCGTGACCTAACATGTGCTGTGATATTATCGCTATGCGTTTTTAAGCAAGAATATTTAAATATTCTTACAATATAACTTTAATAAGCATCCGTGGCGCAGTGGTTAAGGTGGTTATCTCGCCACTACTAGTGCGGAGAGGTCGTGAGTTCGATTCCCACACGGAGTAACTGCTACAATCCACATATAGTTGTTTCGGGTCTGGTTATACTTTATGTCCGTTGTTTGTAGGTTTGTGAAAGTTCCTGCGACAAAAGAGTAATTCTTATAGCGTTAGTTGTCTTAAAAAAACACCTTTTACAAAATTCGAACCGTCAACCATTTGCATGGGAAGTCACAACTTCTTTTTTACAAAATTAGTCGCATTTTATGTTTGACTATTTCTGTATATCAAGCACATAATCAAACTTCAGACGACTATTAAGAAAATACCAATAGAATTCTTAAAATAATAACACTTTTTCTGACTCCAAAATCTAACCCAAAACCTCACTATCAGCAGTCACGTTCTACAACTCAAATCAAAAGTGCAATTTAAGCTTTCCACCTAATAACACAACCAGATGAAACTTATACCCTTTAAACCATACTAGTATTAACTAAAACAATGTTAAACTTAACCTCAAATCAAACACCTTGTAATCCTTCAGTTATCTGTCAGAATCAAACGTCAGACTGACAGCTAACATAATCTGTGCACATGTAACACATACATACAATACAATGTGTATGAGCGTCAAGCGTGAAGCGTGAAAGTAGTGTCACGTTACGTCATTTTATATGACACTGATTGAGTTTGACGTGGGGTTAGATGAAAGTGTGGTTTTGTTTTGTTAGGTTAGGCTTAGATATGAAGGAAGGAGCTTTAAAATTGTCACAGGGAAAGATTTAATCGAATAAGTTTCATGCTAAGAATGTCTCAATTTGTAATATTGCACAAATACAAACTTTACTAATGCAAATAGCGGGACGATTTTCTAAGTAACTTTTCGTTAAAAGTTACTTAAAAAGGTATAAGGTAAGCTGACTAGAGGTCGTTGATTATCTACAGAATTGTCACACCGAACATTAAATTTTCCCAATTCCAGTTAGTTATAAGAAGGAATATGGTTCCAGTAGCGGTGGTCGCAGGCTGACTGACGCGCCAAAACGTCCGGCATTTCAAGATAAAATAGGTGTTCACATCTCATCAATTCCCGCATTCCTTTTTATGAAAAAGAACTTATATAACTTTTGTATATTGTTCTGTAAATAAGAACATAAAAAATACCCTCCTAAGTACAATAGTAACAAATAAGTACAAAAACGAACACAATGAGACAAGTAGATCACAGACAGACGCACAGAGCGTGAACCGTGAAAGTGTCGTCAGGTTTCACGTGACAACGTGTTAGTGTCAACTGTCACGTTTTTGTTTTATTCTTACAGTTGGCAGGAAGTGTAAACGATATGGAGTAGGTGCATGGCTAGACCCGCCTTAAGTATTGTTTGATAGTGTTAGCCGTTGTCATGGCAACGACAAACTATGAAATAAATTAGCTGTGAAAAGTGGTGTCAGATGTTTAGCTTCGGTTTTATTAGTAAAGATTAAGTAGCAGTTTTTTTATCAGGAAAAATTTTGACAGATTTTTTTTGACATTTGAAAAGTTAACTTTTTTTCGAGAAAGAAAAATGTTTTGAAGTTAATATCAAAATAATTTTGTACTAACCATTTTTGTGAACGCTTCTTGCAAAAACAAACAATGATTAAACGTGCCACTGTTTAGTAATTTAGCGAATTCTTGATTAGTAGCTCTCAAAACGAGTAGTAAATCAATGTAATATGTTCAAAAACAGGTTGCAAATCTCGTACAATTGCAAATTGAAGCGTGAAAGCTTTTGAAAATGTAATTGTGTCTTGTAAACCATAAATTATTTATGTCGTTCAATATTTCTCGACAAGAATGCCCTTTGAAGTGAACAGGTGCAACCGCAAATATTCACAACTAGCTAACACACGCGGCTTTGCTCGCGTACAAACTCCCATCCCCTATTTTTACCCCTTAAATATAATTTAAAGAAAAATGTGTATGCTTTTAATTCACACTGGGTCTTGAACTACCACTTAGCCCTATGAGGGTTGATTTTTAAGAAAACTACGAATTGTGTTTGAGCCCTGATTTTTGACTATCACTATATTTAATTTTATCGGAATCGGTACCGTGGCTTAGTAGTTAAAGCGTAAAACACAGACTGGTACTAAATATGGCTTAGACGACACTCGTCGTAAATTATCTAGTGACGTCACAGGACAAGATGGCGGACAGGCAACGCGAAAGGTGTATAATATATTTATGTTTGCCATAAATAAATATAACGTTTATAGTTATTTAACTACTGATTCTTAATTATGTAAGTGCTTTCGCAGTCATTTACGATTATTAAACACAGTTATAAAAACTAAGATAAAATACGCAAATGTTTATTTGCAATAAAAGTATAGTGGGTTCGATTTTACTACCAAGATATTATTTATATCAATTTGCATGTTTTTAATGCATGCTTAAGTCTATAGAATAATAGTTTTTACAATTGTATTTATTTACTGAGAGTTTTGACTATCTACTACGGTACATAACTGATTATCATACTTATATACTTCTAAATACATACTTACATACATTAACAACCAGGCTCAGAACAAATACTCGTGCACGTCACACAAAGATTTGTCCCGCATAGGATTCGAATCCACCATACGCGGTGCTGCGGTTATTACGAGATGACCATGTTTACTACTGCACCAAACGTGCAGTTACAATATTATCTATGCCAATATTATAAAGCTGAAGAGTTTGTTTGTTTGTTTGCTTGTTTGTTTGTTTGAACGCGCTAATCTCATAAACTACTGGTCCGATTTGAAAAAATATTTTAGTGTTAGATAGCACATACATATATCGAGGAAGGCTATAGGCTATCATAAATCATCACGCTACGACCAATAGGAGCTGAGCAGCAAAAACGGGGTAAAATTTGACCCATTCTCTCTTATGTAACGCAAGCGAAGTTGCGCGGGTCAGCTTGTTATCTATATGAATCTTGTATAGATGCGTGACTTTATTTTTGCGAATCGCATCTTGTGGCATCGCCCTAAGGGCAAACTTAGGAATCTGAAGCTAAAGCCATTCCTCGAGACAAGATATAAAACTAATGTATGTGTGAAATACTTACAACTTCCTGAACTATTTCCCACAAAGTAACTGAACAGGGAATACTTCTAGAAAGCGTGATCACAGAACTAACTACCGACATTTAAACACCAAGATAACTTGAACTCCCACTGCCTACAGGATTAACGACACTACGGACCATTTTACACTGGTTAATTCTACTATTGAAGTCAACACTCAATTGCGAACTTAACATAACTCCGTGAAAGCTCAACTTAGATCGGTTTATAACCCGACAACTTAGTATAGAGCCTTGCACGCAAGGTTTTCATGTGGCTAAGGTACACAAAATTTAGAATTTAATACTTTCGTGACCCGCAGGCTTCTGCTGGTGGCCATTTGATAAAGCAAGATAAATATTTTGGATTAACATAGATTATTTGAACCCGATATTGTCTCTCTGGAGCAAACCTGTCGTGGTCATTACATAAATGGGTGACCACATAGTGCTAAATGAACTAGGCGTCTCCGCGCTTCGGGGGGCATGTAAAAAGTCGGCAACGGTTGTTGCTTTGACACTTGGTTGACCACTAACTATACGATAAGAAAAAAAAGAAGACGAAAACTTCCTTTAACGTTGGAGCAAGTGATAATTACTCCTAATACACACATAACTTCGAAAACTCATCGATGTGTTGCTTCGCGTTTCAATACTGGACCATTTGTGTGGGAGGTGCCATAATTAATGAGTTATAATCTAGATAAATCGTGCAACTACTCTATAAAGTTGTTAGACTATATAATCAATTTTAACAAGACACCTTACACCTAATAAATAGTACTAAATCACGTGTCAGCTTACATCGGTATTTATGAATGCGATTGCAGTAAATTGGCCTCGTTAGCGCTCTTCATTTCGGTGCAAGTTGGTAAGCAATAAACGTCCAATTTATTGCGTGCGCACTATAAATAGTTTTCTATGAGATGTGACTTTGCTATTAAATATCGCTTTAAAGTTATATAGTTATTCGGTTTTAATTAAGTTAAGTGTTAATTTCCTTAGTCGTCATGTATGAAAACTAAATAATTAATCAATACTGTGATATTACTGAAGAAAGTTAATAACTGGGTTTTTGACAGACCTCAAAAATACATGTTCTTAATACGTTTTTTTGTGTTTATTACTTTAAAAGGTTTTTTTTCGGTGGATTCAGATGGTTTTTGTATTAGATGGGTGGTAACTCCTATTGTACATCACAGTCCATTATCGTAACAGTGATTCACTGCTAAACCTCTGAACCAATTGTGATGAAAATTTTCATAGAGATAGTTGAACATTTAAGCTTAAACATATGCTATTATTTTTTCAAAAAAACGTCCCCTAAGTGGGTAAAATAGGGGAGGAAACACTTATCCAGCTGGGTCAACTACAACTTGTACAATAAACTACACTAGATTGATTCCATACCGAGTGAGAATTATGTTGACAGTTTGAAAACAAACGGTGGTGCAATAGGAACTAATTAAAGTGCACATATTTGTCTAATGGCGGAGTCCCGGGTTCAAGTCCGGCGCGGTAATTGCAACGCATAGCTTTGCGTATGTCCTGGATACAAGGCAACGGAGGCAAGCGGAGATAGACTTGTTTATTTACAGTTACAGAGATAACAGAAAAAAATATAACACATACATACAGACTAATAATCACGCTCTTTTCTCAGATAAAAAAAATACATATGAACATAAAATCACGTCTTTTCCCATAGGGGTAAGCAAAGACCAAATAACGCCACTTAGTACGATCCTTACAAACTTCCCTTGATACAGGACCGCCAGTTACAAGTACTATTCACCTGACCTTTTTGCAAGACATCACCGATATTATCCGTGTATGTCTTTCTAATATCCTCTCCTAGCGTTTTCATTTACTTCCACAAAATAATTAAATTTGATTGTAAAAATATCGTATCTTATGGATTTGATAACGTCCACTACCCAGTGGTTAAGGTAACCCGACATTATAACTACCGAAGGGTCGTGGGTTTGATCCCTATTGTTTTCAGTTAACGACCAAAGCCGATACAACCTGACCACAATTTCAAGTGCAATTGAAATAAAATATTATTAGTACAATAATAAAAATATAATTACAATTAATTTTATACTGTTAAAATTACTTCCAAAGTATTAAAAAGCTTCTTAAAGTAATAATCATTAATTCATAATCTATCATCTAAATAAGCATTCATACAAGTAATTGAAAACATGAATATATAAATAACAGCTAACATAATTAATAACTGTTATAACGAACAAAAAATAACACGTTATTAAAATATAACTTATTAGCTGCGTCGGTGGTCTGAGCTTTGTGTGACTGCTTATGAATGTTCCGGCTTCTATTCTCGATTTATGCAAAGCATTTGAACTTTTGTTTTTTTTTTTCGAAAAAAACTGTTATGCTTTAATATTTGTTTATTTCGTTTAATAAATGTTTTTAACTTTATAAGCTTAAGTTAGCCATACACGTAGTTACAACGACTCTTTATAAAAGAAAATACTTACGTATAAATTTTACTTTCTACAGTCACACTACAGGATACGAATCTCCTCATGGAATGATAGAAGAATCTATCATTATGACCCGGTGTGGGGTCTATATATCTTTAAAAAAAATCTTCGTACGTAGGTGTCAACTATGTACTTAATTACAATCATAACACACCCTGAAACATAATTTTAGCTTATTATTTTTGCAGAAGTACAAACGTATAAAACAATATGCCATAAAACACTATTTCAGCCTATTTTTTAGCCTTATATTTAAACAATATATTAGGCAAAATGTGACTTCTAATAAATAAACGTCAGCTTAATGCCAAAAAAAATAGCACATTATAATTAAGCAGAGATAACATGTTCACATACTTAGAAATAACGGTAGCATTGTCTCGTTAATAGATTTAGAACTAGTTATTATAATTAAAAGCTGTGGTACAGTTTGTGTGTAAATTATGCGATTTAGTGAGTCATGTGTATTTTAGCCTTGTTATTACTATTATTAGTATCATGCCTCTTATAAATAAATAAATAAATAAAATAAATAAATATTATTGGACAACTCACACACGGTCATTTGATTCCAAACTAAGCAGAGCTTGTACTATGGTAACCAAATAACTGATAAACATACTTATATACTTCTAAATACATACTTATATAGATACATTAACATTCAGGCTCAGAACAAATACTCGTGCTCATCACACAAAGATTTGTCAAATAATTAAGAAAAAGATTTAAGACCCATCTCGGTGGTTAATTTCCAGTTTTTACGTCCATTTTTTGGGTACCAAAACAAACAATCACTGCGACTAAGTTTTATGAGTGATTAAAGAGAATCATGACCACGTACGGCTCTTGACTTCATATTTACGAAGCGTCCATGAATTTAAGCCGGCTTAATCTAAAGTTCTTCTTTAAAAGTCATCCATACGAAAATTACCCGTATCTACTCGAAAATGGCCTCACAAGTAGCCATCATCTTTTCTTCATCTGCATTGATTTACACTTTAATTATATTATTTAAAACCAAATGGAGCGACACAGTTATTTAACCATGCGGTCTTTAACGGTCCCACAGGCCATTATCCGCTTCATAATAGCCCAATTCTTCCTAAACAACTTTAACATTTCCTTAACCATAAACCAAAACCATCACCAAATTTCCCTCTATATTAATTAAACCAATTTTAGTTCTAATAAAGTCATAATAATATATCAAAAAAAATAATTAGGCAATTTAAAATTTCCCTTATTTGAAACGATCGCTGCATCTTCAAACGGGTACCGCAGCGGGAAATAGCAGGTTAATAGCTGTTAATAGCAGTTAATAATTGTTTAATACGTTATAATCACTGTTACTTACGCTATTGAAATTATGGGCATGAGCTTGGAGTTTGTTGGAAAATTAATTAGCACATGCTTGAGTTATGAAGGAAACACGTATTGTGATGATTATGTGAATCTGGATTGAAAATAACTCGAAATATTTATAATTTTAGCCAGTGGTAATGATATTAGTTCCTCATTACGAAGTTCCCTGTTTGGTTATTTTCGTAATTTTAAACTGTCTAGAAACATATGAACTTAATATTGTATGTATATCAAACAATATTACAATCATCACTGTAGTCTGAAAACTTAACAGAGAACATTGGACGATTCATCTAGATTATAATAAAGTATTCTGTATAATTGCAAAGTTCGAAAGCCTCCGTAAGCTGCTAAGCCTTTTAAATATTGTAAACCTTCTCCAACCGGGAACATTACATACTCTTTACACTTTAGTTACTTTTTGGATGATAGAAGATTCCCCAACTAACAGAACAGTACATAATAATATGATTAATTAATACAGCCTAATATCTACCTATCTATAACAAATTAACCCACTTTTACTCAATGTCTAGGTCTCCACTTCCTCATATATTTCCGATGTTTAATCATTAATTAATGCAAGAATGCGAGACACATTAGCATTTGTATCTTAACTGAACAGCACATAATTCAAAATTAAACTGATTAGTATGTATTATTAACTAGTGATTATGTAAAACTAGTTGTTATCCGCGACTCTATCTGTAAAAACTATAGTTACATGGCTTATTATCGACATAGTTCTCGTTCGCGGGAAAAACTATGCAATATCCTTTTTGGAGTCTTCAACTATCTTTTCAAATCGGATCTGTACTTTAGGCAAATGCGTCACAAACATATTTCTTTCTTTTCGAAGAGACAAACACACAAACTTATCAGCTTTACGTTGTTAATATAAAATAGAAGATATTATAAATATAAATAATCTCACCAGCTTTCATTTCGAGGTGATTTGTCAAAGAAATTACACTGCAGAGCTGTTACTACTACTTGTGAGAATTCTTTTTTATGAAAACTTGTCACTTATCTAGTAATTATGAAAGGGAATGTGTACTAGTACTTAATACTTAGTAATTATTGTGATTATGTCCGCGAAAGTGGTTTTCTGTTTACATTGACACTAGACTCTATAAATAAACAATTTATTTATTTCTACCAAATCTATACTAATATTATAAAGCTGAAGAGTTGGTTTGTTTGTTTGTTTGAACGCGCTAATCTCAGGAACTACTGGTCCGATTTAAAAAAAATCTTTCAGTGTTAGATAGCCAATTTATCGATCTATATATCGTCACGCTACGACCAATGAGAGCAGAGTACCAGTGAAAAATGTTACAAAGACGGAGAAAATTATGACTCTCTTATGTGACGCAAGCGAAGTTGCGCGGGTCAGCTAGTAATTTATATGGGGCTTGATCTTCAGCCTTCAAATAGGCTTTAGTACATAATTTGTTTATGAACTAACGTTTAAATAACTTAAATGTGAAGAATAATGTATAACATAAGAAACTTAAGTATAAAAGACTTTCTAAATCAGACCCCGTTATAGAATTAATGAAAGTTTTTCAACGAGAAAAGAAAAGATAGAAAGAAAATAATAAAAGAGATTGATTAAAATTCAGAACATACTAAACTTGCTCTAAAGTATTAAACCCCTTTATACCAGCAATAATTTGTTAGATATTGTTTAATCAATTCAAATATGTACTATGATTCTAAAAATACAACTTCGACGGTTAAATAACGACACCACAATACATAATCGTTGTCATATAACGTCTTTTGTGTGCAAAACACCAAAGCAATTGATTCGCTACAGCCATTTCCACATGCCAATATAAACGGCGAGACGTGACCAAACTATGTGCGAATTATTTATAACAGATTTTAACTTAATTGCTTAACACTCTTGCTATTAAATTATTCTTCAAAATATAGGAATCGTTAGGGAATTATTCCCCACTCATAATTCAATTTCACCCATTGATGCTTACTTTTTCAATGCTTAACTACTACACTATGTCATAGTAAGAATAACAATTTACTATTATCAAACTAGAGGAATCGGCATTCAACATTCGCCCCAAATTCATCTGCTTATTTCAAGATTTTGATATCATACAAGATGCTTACTTTTTCAACTCTTACTATGTTATAGTAGTAATCACATTTCCAGCATATTATTTTTAGCAGTGCCAGTAGCCCAATGGCTGGCTACCAATGTGAATTTACTACTAGGGCATGCTTTCAAGCTCATCTCAATTTCGAAAGCGCAAATAAGTTTACTAATATTATAGCTTACCCACTTAAATGGTAAAAAAATCTAAATCTTTCTAAAAAGAAACCTACAGCTCGATAAATCTTGAAATAAAAACGAACTAAAGACAATATTCTCAAACTCCCACGCTCACGCCACACAACAAAATAATAACAAAAATTCTTGAATCTAATTAAGAAATCGACCTTGATTTAACTTGAATTAACAGCTCTCATGCATTTCATTGTAATTTAGTTTAAAATCGAAGGCATCCGGTCATTGGCTCAGTGGTTAATTAGTCGGAAGCCGAACATTACCGCGCCGATGATCGATGTTCTGCTCCCGGCATGCGTGAAAGATCCGACTTTAATAAATTCGAGTGGAAAATCGAAAGGTATTGCAAGCTATTAAACTTTTAATGCCTTTTATTATGGCTTAAGATGTTTTACCGACCGTTTCTAAATATAGAATGTAATTAAAAAATTATTATAGCCTAGCGAAAGGGCCTAGCTTACCTATTGCAGTATGGACACGAACTCATTTCGAGTTTAACTGAAGACGATAGTAAAAAGAGGTTCTATCATATCTATACTAATATTATAAAGCTGAAGAGTTTGTTTGTTTGTTTGTTTGAACGCGCTAATCTCAGGAACCAATGGTCCGATTTGAAAAATTATTGCAGTATTAGATAGCCCATTTATCGAGGAAGGCTATAGGCTATATATCATCGTGCTACGACCTATAGGAGCAGAGTACTGGTAAATAATGTTACAAAAAAAAACGGGGAAAACTATGACCCATTCTCTCTTAAGTGACGCAAGCGAAGGTGCGCGGGTCAGCTAGTTCATTATAAAACAAAAATGAACTAGGGTTGTTCTTGAAGTTGGGAACTTTGAATACCTTCAAAACTCAGGACCTAATCACTTCCTCATTTTGAGGGAAGACCCTTGCCCGGCAGTAGGACAATAATGAGTTGAATTTATTTTATTCTCTAAGGTAAGGCTGCTTTTCTTTATGAAATACCTTTTCTTTTCCAATAAACAGATTCCTAAAAACAAAACACACAGTTGAATTGAGAACCTCCACCTTTTTCAAGTCGGTTTGTAATTAAGACACCATTTATTAGAAAACCAAAAATAACTTAATTAGCTTCTCACGTTATTGTCTCATAAATAGCAGTTATAGCATTCAAATAACAATAAACTTAATAAATAACGTTTATATCTATATCTGAAGGATCTTAACGCGGCCACGGTTAAGATGAGAGATACCTGTAGATTAGCTTCCGAATAATTAACAAGCGACACGCATAATTAACACTCATTTAACTGACACCACGGTTATAAAGGAAACTGTTATAACGGCTATTGCTTAATTAAGATTTTTTTTTTATATATAACTTTATATTATACCTTATGTAGGCACAGGTTTATTTTAAAATAATTCAATAGGTCGATGTGATAGAGCTACTAGTCATATACCATGCTTGTAGCCTAAATACGAGTAATTATTGAAGATATTTTGACAGAGATTGTAATACTCATTAACACTTTTTTGGGACCCAGGAATCGAACCTGTGTCCTCATAATCAGTAGTCGTATATACCACTGATGAAGCAGTCATCATCAGATACATTCTGTGGTCAGTAAACTACCAATGGTTTAGTTAACCAACGTTTGGCGCACATTTCATAGATGGGTGACCAATTAGCACGAAAAAAGTCGCTCCTAATTTTAAGTTAAGCTATATCACAGACAGGCAGAATTAATAGCTTTGACACTTGGTTGACCACTAGCCATAAGATAAATAAATAAATTTAACTCTACGGCTACACTACGAGCTATAGATGCGTTCAATTTAAGTCAAATTACTTAATTAAGTTTTTCCAAAATTCCATTAGTTTACATCCCACATCATTTAAGTATATTATAACTTTACAAACTTGTCATAGTACATTCCAGTGAAATAACTGAGATATTTATCATATAACGCGTTATGTAACGTTATTATCAAATAACTGTTATTTAAGTTGAATCGTTATTGTAATTGCTATGAAAGTGATACTGGTTTTGTTAGCCTATGTTAATGCTAGGGTTTTGTGTTTTGATAAATGTTTATTTTATTAAGAACGTTTTTCAATTTGAGTAGGGTTTTTATAAAAACCGACTGTCAGCTAATCTTTAACGTAACTTATTTTAATATGGCAAGTGATATCTACTTACATACTTACAATATTACTTGATAAAAGACTAAAAATTAAAAAGAACTCACTGTTCAAAGACATTGAAAAAAGTGTTACACTATTAAGCAAACAAGTCAAGGAAAATAGGTGCTTAGAAAATACATTCATACAAAATATCACGTCTTTTTCCCATAGGGGTAGGCAGAGACCAAAGAACGCCACTTGGTACGATCCTCACCAACTTCACTTGCCTCAATCCCATCAATACCTACATCTTTTCATAAAGGATTTTTTTTTCACTTATTACCGTTAATACCACTCTCATAAGTTACAATAGTTGATAAGCTCTACATTCTTATAATTCAACACAAAATTACTTAACTTAGATGGTTTCCAACAACTTCCCAACTAGCACACAAGCGCTATAACAAGCTGCACAATGGCCGGTTAAAGGATTTTTATAACGCCTTAGGCTCCTTAGTAAGAAGTATAGTGGTTCTATAAGCGGCTACAGATCTCTTGTAGCGTCAAATAGGCCCATACTGTCCAGCTTATAGCTCGACATTGGATCTACAGTGTCGTAAATAGTAATTATAATAGTACGTAGTATAGTAGTAATACAGGAGCGCTAAAATAAGATGAAGGTGGTATAATCGCGCTACAAGAGATTTTTCGCAGCTTCGTGGCGCTTACCAGCTGTTGTACAGAGGTGGTTAGCGCCACGAGCGTTCGAAAAAGCTCTTGCAGCGCGATTATACCACCTTTACCTTATTTTAGCGCTACTGTGTAACGGTTATAAATGCTAACGCTCTAAATTAGTAATATGGTCGGTTTATTATGGTGTAAACTAAATATATTTTTTTAAAATGCATCATCAGTGACAAATGAGGAGACATTTTATTTTTACGGATTGGATTATTAAAATAACAAGTAGTCTATCGCTTTTATTTCTTTGTGTACGTGATATGAAAGTGCGAGTTCCAGTTTGCTGTCAATATAATATATGTATATTATCGTCAATATTTTCATGCGCACTCTAAATATTCAGTTTTAAATGCAAAAATTATATAGATATGTGGATTTGGTAATTGTATTTTGAACATAAATAAGACTTTGAGGGTTACAGATAATTTAATTAGGGTTATAGGTAATAAAAAATGATTTTAATTATGTTAACGTTACCAGGCTATAGATTTATATGATCTTCAAAAGATCGTAATAACCTCAAAAAATATGTTTACCAAATGCTGTAATGGCGTCTCGATCAAGCACCTCTCAGAGTTGGTTACATCTGCTCTAGCGCCTTAGGCTGTACAAAGGCTCTAGTGTTTGCTGTTGTAGACCTCAAGGTTTTGCAGTTGTGGCATAGGAGTGCTTCTTTCTTGTTTTGGTCGCACACCAGCATTTTACTCGTACTTTTAGGGGTCAGTCGTTGAATATTAAAATAGTTTGAAAATCATTTTTTATTTATTTTATTTATTTTATTTATTTTATTTATTTTATTTATTTTATTTATTTTATTTATTTTATTTATTTTATTTATTTTATTTATTTTATTTATTTTATTTATTTTATTTATTTTATTTATTTTATTTATTTTATTTATTTTATTTATTTTATTTATTTTATTTATTTTATTTATTTTATTTATTTTATTTATTTTATTTATTTTATTTATTTTATTTATTTTATTTATTTTATTTATTTTATTTATTTTATTTATTTTATTTATTTTATTTATTTTATTTATTTTATTTATTTTATTTATTTTATTTATTTTATTTATTTTATTTATTTTATTTATTTTATTTATTTTATTTATTTTATTTATTTTATTTATTTTATTTATTTTATTTATTTTATTTATTTTATTTATTTTATTTATTTTATTTATTTTATTTATTTTATTTATTTTATTTATTTTATTTATTTTATTTATTTTATTTATTTTATTTATTTTATTTATTTTATTTATTTTATTTATTTTATTTATTCTTTAAAAACAGTTGACAGACTGAACCACCACTGCACCTATGTAAATATATTATGATAATAATTTTAAGCTTTAGTATAAAGGTATATTACTCGGTTATAGCGCTTTAGGTGCTTAACATAATTCTGTAATCCCCATGGCTGTAAAAATGTTTCGAATGATACCTTATACATCTATTTGCCGTACAGAAGCCATATAAATATCTGATATAACGCTCAAGGCGCTATTAAAGACCTACGCAACTCTTTTATAGATGAGTAATACACTAGCCCTAAAAAAATCTGTTATAGAACCTAAGGCATTACAAAAAGCTTATTTACGCTCTTGAGCGCTATAAGCGCAACGCATAACTCCGTTTAAACTCCTTTATCTCCTAAAGTCCCCTTATACAGTTAACGGTGTTATAGAAGATTCCATTAACTCAGTTATACTTCCCTAGGCTGTCTAGCGATGCAATTACATGCTCATATATCACTATAAGTCATTAGTTTCCTACTAAACGGCTACTGTCCCGCCTAGCTGTTAAAGGGTTTTTTAAATAGCTATTATACAACTTATAGAGAATTGTACAGCATTTGAACGACTCTTATGCAACTATCAGGCTGTATAACGACTGTATAAGCAGCTTGTGTGCTAGTTGGGTTACTCTGGACTGCGGGCAAGAGCCGCATTAAACAGACACAAATGTTCACACAGTAACAACATGAGAAGCCGTTATTTTTTATCACCATCACGTATAATGTTAGACAAAACGTAGCACAATAATTTTGGTGTACATATTCACCATACAATGGCGTGTACTTGTAAACTTATAAAGGTGGGTCTACACTTGACAACTCGAGCACAGTAGCACGATTCTCTGCTTCTCTCGACTATCGACAACCGGCTTGCTATCAAGAAATTTCACACAAAAAGCTGTTTAGCGCCTCTATAGGACTCTGTAAGAACTATTTTGGCAGAACATTATCAATGTCAAACTCTCGATACTCAACATTACCGGCCCGGATAAGCGCTTTTATAAGAAGTGTGCTCGACTCATACGTCAATCGTGTTCGGCTTTCTAGTATAGACCCATCTTAATAAGTGATGCGTTGGTACGCTGCGCACGCGCACCTTGCCCTCCGCGGGACGACGCGCGTGAGAATGTCTGTTGTACAGTTTAGGCTATATCCTTGTTGGTACTAATAATAGCACTGATTTTGTTAGACAGGCTAGTCTAGTCTAATTATTAGCTGGATACTCCACAACTATCGCCTACCGACAACCGGCTTGCCATCGAGAAAAGTTGTATGAAAATCTGATCAGCGCCTCTAGCCGGCAGCGTAGGAACTATTTTGGCAGTACATCCTCAATGTCAAACTTTCGATACTCGACAGTACCGACTGTAGAGAATCGAGCTATAGAACTGCTTCATGCCGCAAGAAGCTTCTTAAATATACTATGTACACAGTAAGTCTATTACGTATCCTCGGCTAAGCCGTTGTACCGAATTTTGTGAACTTTATCATGAAGACATTTGACGTTCCGGCTTTCCTTTTCAAAGGACACTTTTTTATTTGAAAGCACACTAAAAAAAGGCAAAAAAGGTTTCTATTTTTTTAACAATGAACACACTACACTACTTCCAAATTAAACACTAATCAAAATGCTATATTCTAATTTTCATCCTGTTTAAACTTATCAAAAATGTTCTCTACTTATAGACATAATAAATAATGCATGTATAGCCATGTAAAACAGATGTCGCGTTGACAAGCGAGGACAATGAGTGACAATAAATGACAATGAGTGTGAAATTCTTGTTCATGTTGTTAGATGTGTGTGAGTTGTGTGCGACGGTACCATGACGGAACACAGTGGCTTTATACAAAAGAGGGAATTACATGTGTCTTGTATGGATTAGTGTTATAGACATAGATTTTATGTTTGGTACTTAAAACAAAGAGTGTATCTAAACAAAATGCTGTTCTCTTAATTCTTGTTCAATATTAATAAAAGCTTACTGCAAAAAAAATAACAGACTATTAGAAATCTTTTCAATGTTGTCGAACATAGATATAATTCAACAAGTTTATAAAGAGCCCTATACATATGTAAAGTACGTGTTTGGCGGAGGTATACAAACTTCACAATTTTAAACATCACTGATGAGCAGGTTTATCCTTAAAGCTGACGGTGGCCTGTTTGATACAGCAATTGTTCTAAATAAATCGTTCATACCAGGACAATCTACTAAGTTGTCAGACTATAGATGGAGTTCCTTGAGTTGAGATAAAAATAATTAGGGATAATTTTCGATAAGCATACAAAATATTTTTATCGACTTTACAAACATACAAATCATAAAAATATAAACCATCGATCTGTTCCAAACACAAAAAAATGTCTTTCATGGGAATCAAACCTAACTACAATTGCGTTATCTATCACCATTGCACCACACGCACAAAGTGATAGAATCATCACATAGTTGAGATTTTAATCGTATGCCGTATAACGGAGATATTAACATAACAAAACGAACAACCGACTCTACATATAGAAGATCAACACTTTACCTATTTATAACATCTCTCTTACATTATACTATTTAAAAAACTGTTCAAATACACACCTGCAATAATCAACCTTATTAATACAACTATATAGTTTAAATTTGCATGAGTGTATTGGTGGAAAGTAACTGGTATGTGAAGTTTAAGGTATTTACAATCGGCGCCGGAAGCCGGTCTTTACTTTCGTTAGTGGTCAGTATAGTGTCAAAGTTGTTCAAGCCGTTTGGGTTTGACTTGCTTTTTGAAATAATATCTGAATGCGATGGCAAACGAGCCTCTTAGTATCCTCAGTGGCCTTACAACATTTAAATTTAAGGCTGTTTTTGATAGCCTAAGATTATATTCAGCAAGAGACTTTTATATAACAAGCCTGCATTCTAGCTGGGCTAGTAATACGTAACTTGTACGCTTACCGACGATAGATTATTGAAAGCGGTCCCTAATTTAGCAATATCTGGGACTTTTACTTGCTCCTTTCAACTAAAAATGCTTATTCTATAGATAGCTGCACAGTAAATAAGTGTTTGAATGTATAAACTGACTGTGACTGCCTCTGTCCTCAGTGGTTTAGGTCGACACGCCGCTACCATTGCGTCGAGAGGTCATGGGTTCGATTCCCACACGAGACAATTATTTGTGCGATCCACAAATCATTGTTTCGGGTGTGGTTGTACTTTGTGTCCGTTGTTTGTATGTTTGTAAAAGTCCGGACGACACAAGAGCAATTCTTAGTGCGGGAGATGTCTTCCCTTTTTTTTAACTAAACTTTACTAAACGAGAGAATAAACGAGACAAGATAAAAACTAAACTCAAGTTCGCTCAGTTAAAAATGGATAAGTGCTATCGGTGTAACTATTTGTAAGATTTTCTTATTTCGCCAAATATAAAACAGAGAACATTCCCAACAACAAACCTCGTATAAAAAACTATAAATACTAAACAAAGTTATCAAAAGAACATAAAATTCTATGTAATCTAACACCTCGGTGCCAAGTGTAGCTATAAAAGCCACTGTTAGCTACCGACTGTGTTCATATCTTCACAGATCTGTTGACAAAAAGATTTATATGCTATCTACGCCCACTTTGACTATAAACACATTGACTATATTATTATATTTAGTCGATAAATTTTTACGAGTCTATCAATCGGATTTTTTGTGGTATTGTGTCATTTTAAGGTGTGAATGAAGATTTTACAAGTTATATATAAGTTGTAGATAGAGGTTGTTTTATCTTTGCTTTAATAAGACAACTGTCACACTAAGAATCGATCTAGTATCACGGGGGCTGTTACAAACATATAAACATCAGACACTAAGGTGCACAAATAGGTGAGAGGGCATACAAATGCCTAATCCATCTATCATTCATTATTAGACTTGAAAAAAAATGGACCCGAAACAAGCATTTGTAGATCGCACAATGCTTTGCTCCGGAAATCGAACTTACAACCTGCAAACGCAGAAGAGGTGTGTGAGCACCTTAACCACTAGATACTCAACCGACTGTACTCAAGACTTTTTTCATTCCTAAAATGATTCTGTAAAGATACTTAAAGAACTGTAAAAATCAGTACATTAAAAAAAACCCGGGACCTCTGCTCATACCCAACAATATAACTCCTGCACCAATACAAAACAATACTTTATCATCAACATCAGCATTACCGGTTTGATGTATCGATTCTATTCTCGATGGTATCGAGAGCTCGGCGGTGCCTCAAAGGGCACGCTTGACGGATAGCACTGACAAGTTGCGCTAACTGACAGACTTCGACGTATGACGGCTCTGATTGGTCGGGATTATGCAGTTGATTTCGAGATAGTTTGGTTTGATATGATTGGTAATTTGATTTGGAATTTAATGTTGTTTTATTTTAATCTCAATAGATTTTGTAGTTTTCGGTAGCTTGATGAATAAACGTTAAAACAAAAAAGTATTTTTTTATTTTTGTGAATGATACAATTACGAATAGAAATCTCCACGTTTTTAAATAGCGTTCCAGTGTCCTAAGGATGTTTAGAGAAAAACTCACCACGTTTTTGTCTCAGATAAAACCTTAGAAGTGACTTAATTTCGTCAGTAGCTATATCACACATAGTATGTAAAAATATCCCATTTATCTCTTACTAAGTAAGTCTTTCTAGAATAAATGTACGATTTCTAAACCGCAGTATAAGACGTACAAGGCAATGTAAATCACGATGAGTAAAAGTTGATTGTAGTTGCATCCTGCGGCGTTTCCTGCGATCACTTATTAGAAAGTGTTATACATTTACAACGGAAGATAGAGTGACAAGTGCTATGAGAAATATTAGTAAAAAAGTTATATTATTAAGTCGCTTTGGTGGTCTAACTGGTGGTTTATATGATTGTCGAGTATTAAAGGACTCTTCCCTTTTAATTAAGAGGAAACGAAACATGGAAGTATTCTCCTTTCAGCCTATTTTTTTTACATAAATGGTTTTAGAGTTTAGGCTAATCAACTTTCTGCACTAATAGTTATGTTAACTTAGTACGAAATATGTATTAACAGATCAACCTTTGTCCCTGCAATGAATTTCTAGAAATCATAGGACATAACTTCTTAATAAACAAATTAACAAACACTGTTACTTAAAAGGCTTTTAAACAAAATGGTATTTAATAAATCGGGCTATCAGATCGAAAAATTACACTTTATAGAGCTCGCAAACTAATACTTCTGGATATCATTGTTATCCAATTTCTATAATCTATCCACAGTATACAAATTACTGATTTTCATAGATAGATAGAGTAACGGATAGTATCTAGATCTTAATAAAGACATTTTCTCATGGTAACTTTCTTGCAGTTTTATGATAGTTTCGCACTATATTTAATTGTTATAGTCTTATGGTGTAGAATTATAAGTTTATACCATTACACCATGACTTTTATAGTTTAAGTGTGTAGTTAGGAATATTATGAGTGTTATTAAGTACTAGTTCTGTTGTAATACGTTTAGGTGAAGTGTAAATCTAGAATGTTTAATATGAAGAATCTTTGAATCTAAATAATTGAGTTAAATGTGTCAGTCTAAATGATAATACATTTTTTTGACTTAACTACTACTAAAGAGGAGGAGAGAAGGTGGTCATGATTATGCATATAAGTAGATAAAGACCCAGATTCGATTCTTAAAGTCCAACAACTTAGAAGAGAGCTTTTATAGGTATAAGGGTCAGATTAACCAAATTCAGAATTTAAAACATCAGTGATCCGCTAGTTTATGAGGCTGACGGTGACCTTTTTATGTATATATATTTACTTATTAAAAGTTCTCAAAAGGTGTATACTGTATATATAGGTGATCATAATCAACAATCGCAAACTGAGAGCAGTTTCACATGAAAAATTTAAAATGATACAATTTCTCTCAACAATTACAAAATAATTAATGACCTCCAGATAGTTATCGGTAAGATAAATGATAAAGTGACAGATCAATCAAGACAACGACTCACGGCGCGCTATTAATGGAATCGAACCTCGGACATGACACTCCAGATACTATCTTACTTTGTAATGCTGCGTACATTATTGTTATTGTAGTGTGCAGTAAATAAGTTATTTGTTATAAGAAAAAATAACGCATAGAAATGAGTAGCCCTATTACATAATAACTACCGTTTTGCCAAAGAAAATAAACCTTTTTTATAAAATTATGTTTTTTTTTAATGATGATAATTGTCTTTACTATTAAAATACCTTGCTAGTAAACTGTAAAAAGCTGACTGACTATTTTGTCAATGAGCCCTAGTTTCTAAGTACTCCTATACATCGAGGGCTTGCCGAATATGTATCTGAAAGAGTTACACTAATGAAATTTTCTCATCTTTCCAGGCCCGTCTGTCGAAACTGTGTGGTATCACCAACTGGATCATCACCGCCACCACTACACGAGCAAGCCTCATCACCGCCGCCCCCCGCGCCGGCATCCCCCCTCACATCCCCCCGACTGCTCCCCTCACTCCCGTCACCACAACCTTCTCACAGCGGCTCTTCAGCACCTAGCCAATCAAATTCCCCACACCCATACTCCTATCCAAACTTCAGAAGAAGTCAACCAGTTTCTGGGCAAAATTACCCAGAATTTGGCCTTCTCCATAGTCATTCTGTATCTCAGTTAAACAACCCTGGGCAAAGTTACCAGTCGCCGCAGTCTCCTCAGTCTGCGATGTCGTTGTCCCCCCACCCTGTCCCCCAGGGGAAGTTCCGGGGGCTGCTGGAGCACGCTGAGAGGCTCATGAAGCCGGGGGACCCTCACAGACACTCGCAATCGGATGATGATTCAGGATGCGCGCTGGAGGAGTATACGTGGGTGCCGCCAGGGCTCAGGCCAGAGCAGGTAATTATATGTAGATTTTTAAGACATTTTTTATAGAATTTGTGCTATACTTATAACTTATGAGCTACACAATATATACTGCAATATTCAAAAGAAAGATCGTTTCACCTCAATGATATAATAAGTTCAATTTTCCTTAAACACCACGGACTGTTACAGCAGTCGAGAGATTTTAGAAGGTTTTCTCCATTTTGTAATATCTCCAGACATACTTACCCTAAAGGCCTTTACTTAAACTTACATAAAAAATACCTTGAAATGAAAACACTCCCATTTCAATACGCAAAAATGGTTCAAAGCAAAAATTAGCATTCACACATAACTATGAACGTGGACGGACAAACGGACAGAGGGACTTTTGCTTTAACCACAGGGCCCATTGTGAGGGGCCCGTGCACCACAATAGCTCTTTGTCCGCTAAGCTATTGTTTCTAAATGTTTGCTCGTTTTTGGCACGGCGGGTACGGATGAAAGTGTCCTGCAAAATGGACGGTTGAGGTTTTAAAGCTACGCTATTGATTGGAGACAGTCATTTTAAATTTAGATATTCAAATGTTTGTAATTAAGGGTTCTTAATAACTTTAAATTATTATTATAATTCATACATAAATCGTAAGCCTTGAAATCTGTCTACCTGACTAACATTTCAGGTCTAAACTGATGACTCGATAATGATAAAGTTTTGTATAGGAATGGTAGAAAACCCGGGATAAACACAAGCTTCGTAATTCTGCTAGTCGAGAGCTAAATGTAAAACTAATGCAACGAGAGGTGCGGTGAAAGAACACAATAGTAGGTATCCTGGTGCAAAATGTTCTATGTCGTGCGCAAATGAATTGTCGCATAAATCAGACGACGGTGAAAGGTATTAAATTAATCATATTAGTCACAGGTATATGACAATGAATTACTAACGTTTAGTTATAATTAGGATCGGTGGTAGGCTTTCTTGGCTATCATTTCTTTAAATATTAACTTGTATACTTATATCTTGACTATACATCCAACTGTTATCTTTGCTATAACAGTCCGAACCAAACGTGTTCTTCTGAGGATAGATGACGTCTCTCTCTGTCAAGAAAAATATACTGGACGGATTTTGACATGGCTCACATAAAGTTTATCATCACATATATATTTGTGCTAATCTGTTAATCCATATGAACACAGTTACAATGCTTTAAAACAAGGATTTAGACTACTGTTTAACACTTTATAATATAGGGAATAAAATGCTTAGAAAAATTGGTGCTAAAACAGTTTTTTTGCCTATTACTGTCCCACTGCTGGGCGAACGAAGGACGAATTAAACCTTGAATCCACCCCGCAAATGAGAATACAACAAAAGGTATAAGACTTATTACACCAATAAGCTCTTCGAAAAGATATAAATAAGAAAAAGTATTTTGCCCTTAATGACTTGACAAACTGTGCCCAAGATATAATGTGCAGATAATAAGTAACAAATGATTCGTCGACAGAGTCTAATGATGCGTAATAGCCGCGCATGCTGCGTTCATTTCACAATGTCTTATGTATCATTAGAACATTTCGTTGTTTTTATTTTGATTTAAGATTTGCGTGTAGATAATGATGTTTCTTAATTTAGGATGTTAAGATCTCGACAGAATCATGTAAAGTACCTATCCTATAAGAAGAATTATCAAAATGTTTGAAAAAAATCCATTGAGTATGGCCAAAACAAAATGGTTCTCGAATAAAAGGTGTTGATGAGTAAGTAAATACTGAGGTATCTTCGAAACCAGTGGCTAAAAATGCCTTAAGGTTTTTGAAAGGGGCAGAATTGAATAAATGAATGTACCGATTGGTAACTAGTTTGAAATTAACGATAAGAATTAATTACTGTCACGTAAAACGACTTAGCAATAACTATAAATTTTATCTTTCCAGCACATAAAAATTATTTTACATTAAGCAAAACCAAAAAACAATAATTTAACAATTTATTATTTTTCTCTAACTAGCTAAGGTCAAAGTGGAGTTATAAGTTAGTACGACAATAAATTCCCACCCGGGAACGAACCCCGCATACATTATATGTAGTTGTCGCATAAAACTCATCGGTACCGGGAACCTGCGTCGTAATCACTTCAAAATATTATAATCATATACGCACTTGCCGCGGGCGGTCCGACGGAGGTAGAGGTACCAGAAAATGTGTATTTGTAGAGATTGTCACTTTACTACATTGTCACAAAATCCATACTTCCATACTATATACTATCCATACTAATATTATAAATGCGAAAGTAACTCTGTCTGTCTGTCTGTCTGTCTGTCTGTCTGTCTGTCTGTCTGCTACTCAATCACGTCTAAACTACTGAACCAATTTGCATGAAATTTGGTATGGAGATATTTTGATACCC
The DNA here is from genome assembly GCF_050436995.1 of Anticarsia gemmatalis. Taxonomy (NCBI): domain Eukaryota; kingdom Metazoa; phylum Arthropoda; class Insecta; order Lepidoptera; family Erebidae; genus Anticarsia; species Anticarsia gemmatalis. Next base: position 466,759 of record NC_134761.1, read on the forward strand.
GAGAAAGGACATAGGCTACTTTTTACCCCGGGAAAATGACGCATAATGGGAAAATTAGAGTGGCGGACGAAGTCGCGGGTAAAAGCTAGTATAATATAAAAGCAACGTTCTTTTGTGACTATTTTACCCCTCCATCATGAGCCTAGCCTTTCTTCTAGTTTTCGTCCAATAAGAGTAATGTCTGAACATAAAAATCTAACTTATTAATGTCCCATTGCTGGACAAGGGTTTCCTCCCGGAATGAGGGAGGAGTTAGACATCGAGTACACCACGCTGGTCAGGATGTTTTCCTTCACTGTTGAAACCAGTGATAATTATTTCTAATACACACATAACTTCGATTAGTCACTAGTATGTTGCCTCAGGTTAGAACACTCGACCACATTGAACCACATTCGTGAGAGACGCATCTTAAATCATTCGAGTCTCACGTAGCCGCAATAAAAACACTACAGCAAAAATCTTCATAATAAGATCATCAATGTATTGCTATGTTAATTATTGTCCTACTAGTCCAGTCATTATAGTAAGTTCACCTCGGAATTCGAGATACCCAGCTGTAAGTCTGTAAATACTTGTATATTGACACCCTAAAAGTTGTCTCAAAACCTACATATGGTAGGGTGTACGCAACTATAAAATTTCAAGGTCCAAAGTCCCAAAAACCGGTTTTTTGAGCTTTTTTTGTAAATATCTCATTTCCTATGGAATTTTTGCATTCGTATTCATTACCAATATTGTACAGTATAAAATTCTCTACAAATTTTGTATGAATTTTTTTTTTACGGTGAACCGTTTTCGTGATAGAGGGCGGAGAGCGCGCGGTCACAGGATCATTTCAAGTCAACCGGTACCTCCGGTCGAAGATGCGCCATAAATAGTTGATGAACTATCGATAAATCAATGATTATAATAATAAATAAATTTAACCCATTACTGTCCCACTGCTGAGCAAGGGTCTTCTCCCGTAATGAGGGAGGGGTTAGGCCTTGAGTCCACCACGCTGGCCAAGTGCGGGTTGGGAACTTTGTATGCCCTCAATAAATGTATTTAACAAATTTTATTCATGCAAGGTTTCCTCACGATGTTTTCCTTCACCGTTGGAGCATGTGACAATTATTTCTAATACACACATAACTTCGAAAAGTCATTGGTGTCATCATTTTCTTCATAATTATATTTAATCTATATCTTTTCAATAATACTGATTTATTTGTTTTTTTTTCATCATGTAAGAAGTTATTAATATTAATTAGGTTAAAATTCAAATATAGTGCCTATATTTTCATGAAAAATTCTGCAATTACATGGGCAGGTAAGTGTTGATAAGTTAATTAATACTGAATAAAAAGTGGATAGGTTATGAAAAAAATGATAAAAAATAATGTAATAGTTAATAGAAATTGACAAATATTTATTAATCATTGATTTATCGATAGTTCATCAACTATAATATATATGGCGCATCTTCGACCGGAGGCACCGGTTGACTTGAAATGATCCTGTGACCGCGCGCTCTCCGCCCTCTATCTCGAAAACGGTTGACCGTAAAAAAAAAATTCAAACAAAATTTGTAGAGAATTTTATACTGTACAATATTGGTAATGAATACGAATGCAAAAATTCCATAGGAAATTAGATATTTACAAAAACAGCTCAAAAAACCGGTTTTTGGGACTTTGGACCTTGAAATTTTATAGTTGCGTACACCCTACCATATGTAGGTTTTGAGACAACTTTTAGGGTGTCAATATACAAGTATTTACAGACTTACAGCTGGGTATCTCGAATTCCGAGATTCTTACCTAATTTAAGCTTAATTGACTGGACTATACCGTAAATTTCCTATTTAAAATTCAAAAGTATCATCCATACTCTTACTTAAACAACAGTCACCCTACCTCGTATAATGACGCCGCACTTTGAATACCAAAATCCAAGCATCTCGAGTATTTATAATTACAGTAAAAATAAACTATTAAGTGAGGGCAACCAAGCAAAAAATTAAAATGACTCCCTTCGCCTCCTCGCCCTCCTGTAAGAAGGGGGGGTCGGGGGGACAACGATGAATTTTAAGTTTAAGACACTGGCTCTCGGGCTAAAATTCCGTTTGACTTGTACATCTTACAACCAATCTAATATAATGTATATTTAAAAAGGGTCGCATATCTAATAGTCATGTACTCTTAAACGTGCAAAGGTTCACCAAGATGTTAAGATAAATGACCATTACTGCGAATACACACACTAAAAGTTCGTTTAAATACAATAAATAGCAAAATCCTATCAGATCCTTTTTAGGCTTACGTACCCAAATGGTAAAATTGAAACTCTCTTGCTAAGCCTCCGCTGTCTATCCGTATGTCCGTATGTCACCAAACTCTATCTCATAAACCGTAATAGTTTGGAAGCTGAAAATCACAAATTATGTATTTCCATTCCCTATATACATACCAAAAGTTGAAAAATAAACATTAAGGAGAGTCGCCATACGATATACGTGTTTTTTTTATTTATATAAATAGTATGGAACCCTCTGTGCGCGATTCCGACTCGCACTTGGCAGTTTTTATTTAACACTTCAATAAGTATCAACAACTTTATAAATATACATTTCATTATTTCACTGTACTTATACAAAAACTAGATTACTAACTAAGACACATTCTTACACACATCATTAAACCTTATTTTATTCATTAACACCATCACAGAGGCTATTTATGGGAGTCACGTAGCAATCTAAATATAACAACTATCTACGTGTTGCACGTTTTAAATTAATAACATAGCACTATTAACATAAATATATTCGTGTTAATAATTATAAACTATTCAATATTTCCATGTTTTTGTAAGACTTCGAAGTTACGTCCGATAGATTATGGTCGTGAACAGAATTCAATTCCTATTTAGTAAGAAGGATTGGCTTTTTCTATTGAAGTAAATATTTGGACTTAACAAGTTTATCGACTCACTTTTTTTAAAATAAGGTTGTGCTTGCGACTCCATCCACGTGGAGTTGGATTTAAAGGCCCTTCTCCAGTGATAGAGATTTAAATAAAAAAAAATCTGTTCACTTAACATATTGTATATAAAACTTTTGCAAGTTCTTTCAGTTTTAGCTGAGCACTAATATCAAAATTGTAGAGCAAGAAGTATATTTAAAAATTCTGAAAGTAGTAGTAGCAAATAGACAACCTGCCGTTGAATAAACCTGAGAATCAGAGACGTTTAAAATTTAAAATTTTGCGTACCTCTGCCACCCCTGAACTTGCCGTATAAGGCTCTCTTCTAAATTGTTGAACTATATTATTGTCAAAACAAGAGATTCTTAGGAAGCACTGGGTATTAAACAAGGAAGTCTGTATATAAAAAGAAAAATAACAAAAACAATGTACCGATCCCATAAATCTACACCTTCGCTACTAAATCAATTACAGAGCGGTATAACGGCTCATATTTCTGAGCAATAATCTCTTAATGCGCGTATCAGTGTCCTACACCGTCCCCCCTCCGTCCCCCAGTGTCCCCCACTGGACTATTTGTCCCCCATCGTATTCCTTATGACCACCACGTACTAAGTTAATGAGTTAGTGTAACGTTATTTATAATAATAAATAAATTTAACCCATTAATGTCCCACTGCTGGGCAAGGGTCTCCTCCCGTAATGAGGGAGGGGTTAGGCCTTGGGGCCACCACGCTGGCCTAGTGCGGGTTGGGGACTTTGCATGCCCTCAATAATGTTTTAAACATATTTTTAGGCGTGCAAGGTTTCCTCACGATGTTTTCCTTCACCGTTGGAGCATGTGATAATTATTTCTAATACACACATAACTTCGAAAAGTCATTGGTGTGTTGCCTCGGGTTCGAACCTGCGACCACTTGCGTGGGAGGTGTCAACTTAAACCACTCGGCTATCACGTTATTTATAGGAAAGTTTATTAGTTTTGTCTGCTACTTTATTTGTTGATGTTCTGATAATATTATTTGGGATAACTTTCATAAGGAAAGTATGCAACGCCAGTGTTATAGTCGCCTATGTGAGTCAAGGAGTTATTCCTGAGATTTCTACCATGAAACTCTTAAAAAGTGGATGTCGCAGACTTTTTAGACGTAAACAGGCGATCCTGGCATTCTACTTTTTACGCCTCATAAATACGATGATTAAGTAATTAAATAATAACTTAAACATTTACATTTTGTAAATGTAATGTAAGAATTCATTCCTAGAATAACTTTAAAAATGTCATCAGCTTCAGCATTACCAACAATAGATGTAACTATCTTTCCGCTTGCGGCTTTGGCCGTGTGGCATTTCACCCACTTCGAGGGAGAATTACCCAAAATCTTCCCTTACTGCACCTCCACACTTCCTAAGGAATCTTCATACAACATTTTTCACTAGTTTTGACTGTACGCTGTCATCAGTCAGTCTCTTCTTTACTTCTATTCCTAAAAGTCTTAACCCTGTATCCTCCCTGTTTCCAGGTGCACCTGTACTTCTCCGCACTGCCAGAAGACAAGGTGCCGTACGTGAACAGCGTGGGCGAGAGGTACAGGCTCAAGCAGCTCCTGCAGCAGCTGCCGCCGCAAGACAACGAGGTAGGCAACGTAAGACATACAACATATTTTATTACTAACTAATACTATTTCAATAAAATTACATCGTTGCTTTTGAAACAAAATCTGTCAAAACCACTTGAATTCATTGTTTTCATACAACACCCAATTTCTCTATACCACTTTTCTCTATCTCCCAAATGGATAAAGAAAATTTACAAGCAATTATGCATAAGGGAAAGATACGGAATTTAACAGGGTGATAAGATGATTCACCTTATTTTCTATATTTAGCTATTTCTTATTCCTAAACACACTATAAACCTATTTTAGTTAAAAAGCTACTATAATATGTTTTCTCTTTTTCATTTCGCTAAGGAGTGAAAGAAACAAAACACTTTATAAGCCTTTCATAACTTCATATATTTTATAAGATAATAAGAAATAAGAGAATATATATCTTTATCCTAGTTCAAGCCAATTTTTTCCAGACCTTGCTCTAATTCATGTAGAATTTATTGAAGATTGTATCTTTTCTTTCCTGCCAGCAACAATGTGTGTTGGAAACGTACACTATGCAACTATCAATCAGAATGCAAATGAGTGATCCTGCAACCTTAAGATAGAACTTCAATCCCAATCATAAGGTATTCTTCAAAGGCTTTTCTGCCATGTTCCAGGTCCGCTACTGCCACGCGTTGTCAGACGAGGAGCGCAAGGAGTTGCGGCTGTTCAGCGCGCAGAGGAAACGAGACGCACTCGGCAGAGGACAGGCGAGGCAACTACATGCACCGGCGCCGTGTGACCGGGTACGTACCTCTTCATCACTCTTATAAGCTATAATTTTATATACAGGCGCTCATAGCCAGTTGTGCTCACCGGTCGGTAAACGATCTCTGAGTTAAGCAACCGTCGGCGCGGTCATTCTATAGATGGGTGTCCGCATAGTGGTATTTGAACTGAGCGTCTCCGTGTTTCGGAGGTCGATCCCGATTGTTGTCAATTAAGATTAACAGTCGTTAAGCCACGTCAAAGGCCTTTCGGGCGGCTTGAACAACTTTGACACTAGTTTGACCACTAACCATACGATGGATAGATAGCTATAATTTTGAATTAACTATAGCAGCAACTGAATTACATTATTTGTGAAAATTTCAACTGTCTGACTATCACGGTTCATGAGATATAGCCTGGTGATAGACAGCGAAGTCTCAGAAGCGAGTTTTTTCTTTTTCGTAAATGGGATTTGGCAGTTTACGAAAGACGCCTTTGCCTTTTATTGTATAAACGTAGGCTAACAAAAAAATAAAAATAAGTGGGTAGTCAATGAAATGTTGTGCACGTGTGTTAAAGAAATACGCGTAGTAATAAATAATTTTAGATTCTAATCGTGCTTCAGAGTTTAAAATAACATAGAATAAGATTTATTGAGTTTTGGATTCCTAAATATAAAAATGTTTTGTGGAATTGTGTCAACAATGTTATTGGATTATGGTGAATTTAAGTCATCGGCCGACTGCTAGCAGGTAAGTTGATGCACATAATATTAGTTTATCGTAATTAATATTGATTTCTGCGACCTACATAGCCAAAAAGCCAGAAATAACAGTTTTTTTGGTATACCTTTCATATTGATAAAGGATTTTATAAGATTTTATAATCGTTAGTTATTAGTCGTCTTTTATTATTTTATCCATAAAAGCCATTATCGTATAATATTAAATAAATGAACCTGATCAATGAATACTTTCTTCACACATATCAATTCACTCCAAACTATACGACGTTTTACGTCGATATAAAAATGAATCATCAATCGAACGTATTTCTAAGCGCAAAACTTAATGACAGTCCAACCAAATGGACTTATTGTTTTTTTATAAAACCGTCTTTATGACACGGGAAAGGTTTCTAAAGAAAAAAAAAATACAGAAATATATAAAAAAAAAGTATATTTATCAAAAGTTATCTCCATCTGCCTCATATAAGTAACAATTTCACCTCAGTCTATGTAATAAAAACATATTTATCAAACTGTCTCCCTTCATTCAATAAGTTTCGCCGTAAGCGCATAAGCTTCATTCATAGCATCGTTCAATTAACGTGGTACGTGTTCATTACAGCACTGCTTACTACCCAGGACACGTAGCGACGTAATATCTTCATTGGGGAACTGAGACAATCAATTTGAAGACGGAATAGAATTTGACGTTGTAGGAAATATTTAGGCTGAATTATTATAATAATATGGCTGTTGAAAGGCTTCAGGGACCGTACATATGATTCGTATCAGAAAATATAATATGTGTCATTTCAATTTAAAACATTCGCCATGTATTCGTCAATAATATTATTATAATTGGTCGAAAGTTTGGACTTGCGGAAACATATCAATGATTTTTAAGTTATTATAAATAAATTATAATTTGTTTTAACGGTTAACTTGAAAGGGTTGCAAATTCCACCATCTGCACACATAGCGTGCTTTCTCCTCCTTTACTTATAGTTAAAACTATTATTTATAATATGTATTAAGACAGTCGTTCTTAACACCAACACGTACAAAAACCGACTTCAAACCAAAAATACTCTAAAACAAACTAAAACGTAAAAAATAATAATATTTGTAACTGCATTACATAATGTATTTACAAATATTGTTACTTCTGGAGTCAATACAGTCGAATTGAGATCCTCCTCCTTTTTTGAAGTCGGTTAATATATACTTAAATACATTCAACAATAATTCAACAATTCTCCAACAATAATTTTCTTTAAAAACTTAGAATTTGATTTGCAACACTCGATAAAAACAATCCACATCTCTTTCATTCTCTCCCTACAACAGGATTTAGTAAAACAACAGTACTTTTTTACACGTAGCCCGTAGCCCGTAGTAAGTAATCCGGACAATCTATACTAATATTATAAAGCTGAAGAGTTTGTTTGTTTGTTTGAACGCGCTAATCTCAGGAACTACTGGTCCGATTTGAAAAATTATTTCAGTGTTAGATAGTCCATTTATCGAGGAAGGTTATACGCTATATATCATCACGCTACTACCAATAGGAGCAGAGTACCAGTGAAATATAATTTATAAGCAGTGATAGCCGAGTGGTTTAAGTTGGCGCCTCCCACGCAAGTGGTCGCAGGTTCGAATCCGAGGCAACACACCAATGACTTTTCGAAGTTATGTGTGTATTAGAAATAATTATCACTTGCTCTAACGGTGAAGGAAAACATCGTGAGGAAACCTTGCATGCCTAAAAATTTGTTTAATACATTTATTGAGGGCATGCAAAGTCCCCAACCCGCACTTGGCCAGCGTGGTGGACTCAAGGCCTAACCCCTCCCCTTCGTTTGGGAGGAGACCCTTGCCCTGCAGTGGGACAGATATGGGTTATTAAAAAAAAAAAAAAAAAAAAAACCAGTGAAAAATGTTACAAAAACGGGGAAATTTTGACTCATTCTCTCTTATGTGACGCAAGCGAAGTTGCGCGGGTCAGCTAGTTTATTCATACACAGCTTGGTATTAGCCGAAACACATCCCTTACCCACAGGGTGAGGACATTGTACTACATATTAGCGATTTATAAAATGTATTTAGGGTTTTATAAAACAGTCTAGTAGCAGTCACGTTAGGCCGTTATTGTAAAGACAGTCAAGGCAATATTAATATTCAACATAATGTAATTTGTAATGAGTGATTTTGAAAAGGATGTTATCCCGGGTTTGTTTCTTTGTTCGGGCGGAATAACAATAATTATTTTTGTATTTTTTTGAGTACTTACTTGTTATTCAATATTACTGTTTTAATAATATTATATTAGTTCCTGATATTTTTGGGATTTAATTTGGATTAAAGAGACTTAATTTTTTACACCATTTGGGTCTTCAGATTTTTTTCTAAGCTAGATTCAATATATAATTTACAAACTAATAAACATATCTATTCTATTTATCGTCTAAAACACCCAAAAAATAAATACTTTTTAATAGTGTTGAACACTAAATTATCTCGTCAAATCAAATATTCCCCACAAATCATCTTCCGCTACTCCCCGCACGGTGTCGCCACCGTCGCAATTTAACCCCGACCCTATAAATCATGTGGCCGGTTGCAATTGATACAAAACACGGCCGCCGCCCGGGGGCAATACTTACTTGTTTCTGTGTTCAGTTAGCGAGTGTTTTTGTACAGTATGCTTCGGATAGAGGGAGAGGATTTTCGATGAAAAGTGTAGATAAGTAGTACTTTATTATTTGAATTTGACACTATCCTGCTATATGTATTATAATACGAAAGTTTGTATATATCGATGTATGGATGTTTGTTACTGTGTAGAAATAAAGAAAAAGGAAAGAAAGGATACTCTTTATGCTGAAAAATCTTAGCACTCGGTCAAAGTTGTGGCGAGAATATGGCTTGAAGTGTTTGCTCAGTTTATAATTTTAGAAAACAAATGTTATTTAGACTCCTTACAAGCTTAAATATAACGAACTTCAAGTACAACCAAATCCGAAACCACTTTTTACACTAGTAGATCACAAATAGTTCTTTGACGTGGAATCAAAGCCAAAACCCGTCCTTTAAGTATCAGCATCGTGACCACCTTAACCACTGCACCACGGTCTAAAAGTCCAAAAATCTCAATTCCCATTCATCTCAAAACGACCGTAAAATTAATTCGAAATATTCCAACTTATCTACTTAGAATTTGTTAAGACGAAGTACACTTTTAATTCCACCCCCTAAACTTAGGGGTGCAATTAAACAGTGCAGTAACAATTACCGGTGGCCCCGGGTTCGACTCCCAGTCGTCTCGAAATCACACAACTTTTAAATTGGTTTTACTGATGACTCGGGATTTTTTACTTAATTTGCTTAAATCTCGTTAAATATAATTGCGAAAGTTAAATTTTTATTTCTTTTTTTGCTTATTATGCAGTTGTTTTAATTACTGAGAGACTGTTAAGTTTATCTCGTTAATAAAAATAATATTAAAACTTCAGCTGTTGACATGTTCGTGTATCCAAGAGAGATCACAAAATTATAGTAAATTCATCCCTAGATTAAGGTTCGACTCCTTATGAATAGAAACATGCATAACTCATCTTAATAATGACTAAGAATATTTAAGCGATTGATAGACAATTGCTCTATGACAAATGCTATATACAAAATATACAATAAGGAATCTTAAATCTATATCAACTACTGGGCAGGAGTCCGAACCGTTAATTAACTCAACATTTCACAATATTACATGATTTAAAACCACGTAATAAAATCATAACACTACAAAAACCTTACAAATACATACAACTCCATTCAACCCTTTACGCATAAAAAGCCTGATACTACAATATTCGAAAACTTCGATACATATTCTGAAAAGACATGATTGGTTATCTCTGCCTTTTCAAAAAGAAACCAATATTGTTATGAATAAAGAAGAAATATTCAAGTTTATCTGTCGTATATTGATAGTAAAGCCAGACGGTGGCCACCAGGGAATTGAACCCGGGACCGAGACATGTCTAAGTCATTTAAATGCTGCCCACTGGGGTTGTAGGGAGGTGAAAATAAGGGGAAATATCGATAGCTGATTTTCTTATTATTTTGGAAGAGGATGCTGTCTTTTTCATGGATAAAAAGCAAAGACAAGGATTTGAATTCCCTAAAATTACCTAATCGCTATTTTATGAGAAAATATGTTTTTGTTAAAGAAGATCTTTAAAAATTTCTCTTTGTTTAACTTATTTGACTTTAATTTCGTTAGTACTCCTTTCGAATAAATACAATTTTATACCTAGTTATTCAAAGATTGAGTATAATATCACTAAATAACGACAAACCTAGTTTACCCATGAAATATCCACAAAAGTCTGTCAATAAACTGAAATTAACAAATCAAAATTCAATTTTCTTATCTACCAGGCAACAAATATAAAAAATGCCACTTAACCAGTTCTTAAAATCATCGACGACCCCTTCCCAACCCTATAACTACCCTCTAAGTATGTCCCGCAGACGGTCTGAGGGGTTAAAACAAATAAAATCAAAAACCACACCGCTAGTACCCCCGCGGGCCGCCAGAGGGCACTGTACAGTATAAGGCAAACATCTTGAGTTTTATTTTTATTATTATCGTTAATGAGTGGGGTTTATAAAATACTATTATTGTAAGGTCTTTTGTGCTTAGGGAGGACTGATAAGATCGCGGAGGTAGTACTGGATTTTGTTTAATAAAAAAATTGCGTTTTATAAATATTACGATTATATGATTTCGGTTTTGTGAACCCATTTTTGTTTCAATTAATAAAAATAGAAACAGGCCATCACTACACCACCAATACGAAACAAAATAAATGCTTTTAATGTAATTATTTTTATTATAGGTAAATTCACTCTCTGTATCATTGACTATCATAAGTGTCAGCACTTGACCTAAATGAATAAATGATTTGATTTTGATTTTGCTCAAATAAGAAAATGACTTAAATTAAACATCCAACTTGAAATGACACACCTTCAGTTACACCACAACCCCCCTTTAATAACTTGCTCAATTCATCTCAAAACTTTTGACATCACACTTTAAAGTCATCGGCGCAGAAAATAATCACGATTTAGAAAACCAACGTGTCATTATAATCTGTGGTAATATTGCACGCTACTAGCGCCCCTAGCGGCGCAGTGCGGCGTGAAATCATGTCTTCTCTCCCTCCCCCCTCCTCCCCTCTCACGACGGTACTTCACCCCCGCCACAATTAGCGGGTAATGTGCCGGAAACTCTTCAACTGTTGAAAGCACTCTTTCATTTTCTTGGAAAGTGCGTTTCCAGTTGACAGATGCACTTGACTTTGACAGTTGGCAAATGGCAAAATATTCCGTTACCAGTTTTTTTTTCAGTCTATAAAATAGAAAAATATTATATGTATAGAACACATATTTCTCTGGAAACCTATTTCCATAGATTTGTAAATATTGAACTAACCTTAAACATCGTTTTAATAATTGTATGGTTGATCAAGATTGTAAGTAATCTTGAAGTTTTTAACTTTAAAATATTTTCATTTAGAGTTAGAGCCATGCGATACTACTTATATCAACACGCTTCTTTTAGCGTTTCTTTTGATGTCTATAGATAGCCTTTAGCCTTTTTTTAGCCTTCGAGATTTCGGTAATAAAAATCTTTATCGATAAATGAAAACTGCACTAAAACAGACACATAATTTATTATAATTATGGGTTTAGTCAAACAATCCAATAACATCATAACAAATTACAATATCAAAAAATCTCTCTATTTATTTCTAATCTAAACTGACAGTGGAAACTCGCTACTCCACTTAAACATTCGTTCAGGCTCGCGACTCGGAGACGCAAGGATTTTACGACTTACAAGCAACACCGCGGCACGACTTTATATTTCGTTGGCAACTTTATGTTTGTCATCCTTTGATTTCTAATTAACTACTGTTCATTTTGAGCTTATAGACGAGAGTAATTAGAATTCAAATTATTATAACTTTGATGATAGTCATGAAATTTGAAACAAGTTAAGATGTATTTTAACTTTTACAGCTTAGATTTTTGGAATCGAGATCAAATTTTGTCTTTACTTTACCTACTTTACCTAAGTCTCTATTACCAAATCTCCTTCGACATAATAGTATGTAACTCGGTAACACTTAAAACAAGTTTACCGGTAGCTTAAACTAATTCAGTTTGTTACAACCCTAATTTTAACAAACCATCTTTATTTCCTAAAGCTGTTTAAAGCACATTAAAACAAATATGTATTTGACTGTTTTACGACTACATCTGAATCATATATTTATTCACTATAATAAATATATTTTCATACACATATTTTTTAAACATAACCATAAACATTAACCATACCTCTAACAAAACAACACAACAGGTAAAGACACTTATAGTAATTGCCAGCAGCGCCATCTGTTTGTTGTTCCCGCGAGTTATGTGTGCTACCTTAGTTTATGAGTTACACCTGACTTTCTCTGCAAAGTTTTAAGAGATTGTTTATCTTCACTTGTTATCTTGAAATATTACTCACTTTAGTTATTACATAAGTTGTAAGCTTACATAAAGAACTTACGTTAGATGAATATAAACAAATAATTATTTTATCCGATTAATGTAAGGGTCTCCTCCGGTAATGAGGGAATCCTATTATTAGAAAAAGGATGATTACAAATCTAACTTTGTGATTGAAAACTATTATTTTAGCGTAATCAATGTGTAAGCTGTAAGTATTTCATTTTAGTCTATAACTTTAAACCTTGCCAAACTAAAGCTTAACGAAAATCAACTCAGACGGTAATAAATCTCAGGACACTCGACTATCTCACCACATAGCACATACATTACTCTCTACAAAGGCGCACGCCACGTGTGGTTGCTAAATTGGCCATTAATGTAACGTGCACACAGACTGTAGCAACTGGAAGCGGGTTACTCGTAAGGGTTGTGTTAAATTGCTTATTGTGTGTGGTTTGTGTTATCTTGGAAGATTTTAGATAATTTGATTTGCATGAGAGAATGTTATTAAGAAAGTTGTGGTTAGATTCGTGAAAGAGAGCTCTCGTAGAGTTTAAATATTATATTTCTAGCAGTCCTATTGTTGAACAACACGCCTTTACTTTATAACTAGCGAGACTAACACTTTTATAAAAAAGATACCAAGTCGAAATAACTACTGCGAAAAGTCGGGAAGAGTGAAAAACATCAAACAAAAACCCCGTTTTTCGTCTACCCTTGTATTATCAATTGCTACAGCTATAAAAGTATAACTTTTATCACTTATCACGCGCACCTGTTCACGACTGCTCTCATAAACACAATCTTTTGCCGCTCGCCAACTTTCGCGAAGATAAATTACACAACTTGCAGCGCCCTCTCGTATGATATCCGTGATTTATAGCTGTAAGTAATGAGCACGTGTCGCCGACAGATGGCGCTAGGAGTTGTTTATTAGACTCCCGCCGATTTATTGCACAGGGGCTGTAACAAGTAACTGCTTATTAAACAAGCGTTTATCGTTTTCTTTGAGTGCGAATGTGTGTAGGATTATATTCGAGTTATATTTGGGGGTAATCGCGGATATATATTGTGTAAGCCGACTAATAAAGGGTCATTAAAAAAGATTAAAACGACTTTTTCTACCTACAATAAAATTACAAACATACTGTTAAAAATACTTAGTTATATTTTTTGTAAAACTTTCTCAGGAATTTTCGCTTTCATTTAAATAATGTAGATAAGCAGTAAGATAAATGAAGTAACCACTAAAGCAAACCATACGAAATTGCTTAGTTACTTTTCTATTAAGTAAATTTTCCTTTCTCTTGTGGTTAGAAAAATAGAAAACTTTCAATAGATGTAGGTACGTTTTGTCATTTTACTTAAGAGATTGTCTAGACAAGGTCTGTTTGTTGCTTTAAATATTAAAATGAGTTATTATAAGCAAACAATCGTTACAGAATTTATTCAGGTAAGTAAAATTTCGGCTAATTTTCTTTCCTATAAGAACAGTTTGTAGCCCTTTTTGGCCGATAGATGGCATTGTTCCTACATAATTTAGAACAACGCCCTCTGTTGTATTTTTAAGTGTCTACTTCCTATTCTGGTGTCTGTGACAAGTAAAGACTACACGCTTCATAAAGAAAATTATAGATGGCGTTACAAAGTTTATCCGTATTCCGCTAGATGTCACTTCAATTTTTTTGTTGCAATACTTGTATACATTGTTTTGTACCCTGTTAAAATAGAAGTCATTTTATTTCTGTTTCTTTATTCAAAAGCTTATTAGTTTTTATCATGGTATTTTTGTTTATTTAGTTGATGCATAAAAAAATCCTTTGTTTTATTTACAATGACAAAATACTGTTCTTCATGTTTATTAAATTAACCACTAGATGGCTACATCCACACAGTATCTTGAATTAAAACTAGATGTCGCCACGATGCACTTTCCCAAAACTTTACAAAGTTCAAAGCAAACCAAAGAAAGTTATGCATCCATTATTATTTTACATTCGTAATAAAACCGTCTTAAAACCTTTCCGCGAAGGTGTGAAAATCATTTTTGTTCTTCTTATATTTTTTTGTTTCGGTCGTGGGAACGAGTTGGTCAGGTAGTGTGTATATTCATAGATTATAAAGCGTTGTAAAAGCGCCATAGACGGAGAGTTATTGTTGTTTATTGTGCTTAGTCTGTTGCATCATGTCGGTCGATGGCGGCGCGAGCGGCGGACGACGTGGCATTTCGTCTCACATTTTCCGATTAGATTTGTTTTAGCTTTTATTGCGTCAAGACAAAGGATTCAATGACAGTTAGATTCTTTGTAAACTATTGTTGCAGTTAGTCACTTATTTAGAGTTATAACAACTAACAATTGTAATAGAAAAGTAACTTTATAAGACTCTACTTTTATTATAAGTAGATTAAAATAAAAGTTATTTGCTTACTCTATACAAAACTATTCAGGTTAACCTTCATTACGATTAAAGGAATTAGGAAACTGCATTTTACAAATGTTACAAAATCGTGGGAATTATGATAAAAAAGCAACAAAAAGATACATTCAACGACCTCCATACAAAGTTCGTAAAGTAACATTTGATTACCTAACCTAGTTGAGACTCGTACTATCGGGATAGTAAAATAACGTTTTATCTAAAAATACTCATTCATACGCTTACAAAAACTATTAAACAATACAATATGAACCTTATTTCATTCAAAATAAAGATAATAATATAACAAAAAGTCCTTTTTTGATGTAAAATAGTGGAAAGGACTCGTAACTTGGTGATTGCAACAATGTAACTTGAAAGGGGGTGTGATGGTCATTAAATAGGGGTAGTTTACACCCTGCCATTGATCTGAGAGCAATAAATATTGATGTAAGGTGTTAAAGTATTGTAATGAGTTCATTGTTCAGTTGAAGGTTTAAATGACCGGATATAATTAATTACGTATTGAAATGGATATTTTAGGGATAGTTTTGAGACTTTTGTAGGGAGATGATTGGCGTTCTTTGGTATTTGTCTACTTCTAGTGATTTTACTGTAATGTTATAGTTTAGATGTTGCGTTTATAGTATGTAGAGATTTGTTTTTAAATGTACCTATTATGTTTAGCAAAAGGTAAGAACGTAACTAAAAAAATTACTTTACTTTATCTAAAAATATTTGAAAAAGCTTAGTTAAGAAAGCTTTTATAACTTCAAGACCACGTTACCTTTAAATGTTTAAGCTAGTTAATGAATGAGCATTGGTGATAAGCTTTTTTCATGTTTTTAACTATGCACACAGAACTAACCCTTCAATAGGCACGGAAATCGAATCTGCTACCTACTTCATTCACATTCTCCACCGTTCAGACAACACTCTTAAAACACTAAAATAACAAAACTACTATCAAGTAACAAATCATGCAAGACGTTACGTCAAACATTTGCGTTGTACCACCAACATTGGCTCCAAACCTCGTTATGAATGAAGTCTGAACCCCGTGGCTAAATTTACACATTCCCACCGCTCTGGCGGCTATAAAGTCAGGAATTCACTGACAATTCATACTATTGTGACTATTGTAAGGAACAGTTAGCGACAAAAGAACTTAGAGACAATTTATGATACTACTGAACGTATTTTGAAAAGTATTTCATGGCTATATTATTTCTGATTAGTATTAGTTTATATGCTTTTAGTTAGATTCTCGGCCAATTGGCGCCAAAGCCAGACCTAACGATTTTCAGCCGAAAATGTGGAAAATTATACTCTCTCGTTAAAGATTTTAGATATCAAGATTTACTATAAACTAATATTGACCAGAAATAACCTGGATTAACACTTTTTACCACCAGGAGCTTATTTCCATAGACGAAGTTGCGGGCAGAAGTTAAAAATAAAGGTTAAAAAAGCCCGATCATTTATATCCATTCCTTAACTTAATAGTCGAGTGTGACTTTACACAATATAACATTTTACATACAAACAAAAAAACGGTGACTCATAATAAAATATCAATAAAGTGAGGGTTTCAAAAAAACTATGGCGCTTAAGATTTTTTATAAAAAATCATATATTCAAATTGTGAGGGAGGTTTTTTGTATGGCCACACCTGCCATCTAGCGGCTGACGGGCACAACTGGGCATACGAAGACTTTTTTCATGTAATTTGATAATACTGTCGTTTAGGTTTTGTGTTTAATGGCTTGAAATTAATAGTGTAATAAGTTATTTATAATATAGTTTACAATATGCCGTCTAGACTGAAGATTTGTTAGAAGAATGATCGATATTTTGGTTTTTTAAGTCTGTTAGGGGTTGCTTAAGTTAAATGATAATAAAATAATACATATATAAAATCTTACTTTCTTCCCATATATGAGGTTTAGTAGAGCCCGAAAACTGCCACTTGCTTAGGTACTCCTAACAAACTTATTTCGCTTTATTTATTCGCTTTCATATCTTAATAAGCGCTGTTAGCGCTGTTAAATCTCTTTCTAGGATATCACAAAATTCCAAAACCAAAAAGAAACGACTGAAACTGAAACTATATTTTCAGGATTAATAGAAAGGTAAAAAAATATAAGTTCATAATATTCAAACATATTATTATAAACTTCAACATCGCAAAAGTTCATATTTAAAAAACCTTTACCAAAATTCATACCATTATTTTATTATAGCGATACCAAAAACCTTTCTCTAACCTTGTAGTACCTCCAAAACGTCTCAAAAAAAGGCCTAATCACATGCACTAAAACAATTTCTTCTAAAAGCCTTATTTTACGCAAAAAGGTTCTACATCAAAGGCTGTGCCCGCAGGCCATGATATTACCCATCGTTTATGTAAGTAGATCAAAGCAGGTCTTAAATCGATCGTTTTTTATTGCAAGTTAAAAAATACGCAATTTTGCGGTGTAGGAAAGTTTGGATAATGTTAATTTCAAGTTAGATAGCTGAGTGGTATAAGCCTTTAATGCAAGTGGTAGCGGATTCTAAACCTAAGGCATCATCTATATATCGAAGTTAATAAATATCACTTGTTATAACGGTAAAGGTTTTGTAGAAACATTAACTGAGTGTACTTTATACAGTTATTGAAGAAATACATAGCTTCCAAACCGGACTTTGTAAACCTAGCATATTTAATCACTGAAAGCTTAACATCTTTCTGATTTCGAAGGGAGATCCGTGCCTAGCAATGGAGTAACCACGAGTAAAATGGCATAGTTTTGAATAAAATATTATTACACCGAGGGAGATAATAGCCTGTAGTAATCAGAATTGTATCATCTACGTAACAAACCTAATGATTTTGTAAAGGGATTTCATGCAATATCTTTAAATCAAATACAGTTGCATTCATAGCTTTATTGCACGCACTTTAAACACTAAAATTCTGCCCCGAAACGTCCAGAAATCAAAGGTAAAATACTTACTTAAATAGTTTTGCAAGCCGTAGTTTCCTAACTCGCAATCAACGCAAGTGTGCAACTAATACGATGACAGATGCGTCTCGCGCAGCCTGCCGCCAGGGCTGCCACGTGGCTGTGTATAAATAGACACACCAGCAAAAAATACTCTGTGTATAAATAGTTTGACTTGAAGTTTTAAATGCAATGTGTTGCAAATTGTTGAGGTAGGAGTGAATGCTAATATGACAGTTATGAGCAGTCTTAATGGGATTTCAATAAGATTATATGACTGTCTATGTACAGTACAGTTATGTGGGTGTCTCATTAAGGGTGCACATTTAAAATTTGCTACAATAATTTTTCTTCCCATAGTATTGATAAAATACGATATTTCAGTTTAACTCACAACTTGAAAGCTATTTTGTAAAATGCACAAAAACATCAAGAAAACGGGCGAAACTTAAGCATTTTGGTGTTCATTCTAAAATATATCCAGAAGCTGCCTGAAACACTGTAAAATATCAATAAGTACGACGGCTATCATATTATCTGCCGCTGTCGAGTGGAAATCTCATGGACATGTGCAACCCTATCAAAATCTACTCCAAATATCGTCTAACCTCAAACAGTACCTTTAAGTTTTTGCGTCTGTTTTTCTAATCCAACATTATGCTTATGTAACTACTTTTTCTATTACTTATCTGTGATGTTTAAAAAAACCTTTTTTTCTCGTCTCCCTGACATATGGCGGCGGCGCGTGCGCACACATTGCGCCAGTTTTTTTCGCATCCGATTCGAAATTCAAAATTTAAATATGGCGATATTGTTGTTGGTTTTTTTTTTCTTTTATAAAACTCCCGTCTGGTCTTTGGTTAATAAAAAGTAATAAACAAATAAAGTAGTTGCCTGGAGCCAGGTGGAACGGCGACCTGGATGTAGGGGCTCGCATAAAAGGCCTGACTAGCCGTCATCTTTGTATTTTACGTTTTTGATCCAATAAGTGTGCGACACCTGTTTACTTATTGAATACATCTTGATGGCTGAGTGGTAAATTCTTGAAATTATTTGTCTTGATAATCAAACTAGTTTCACACAAAAGTCTTGTAGCAGGCACTCATAGGATCTTATTGGGCTAAGAATTTCATATTTTCCGCAGCCAGCGCTCAAATGCTAGTCTAGCCTCTTGGGACCAAATACGCGCAAAATATGGCTACACCTTCCCCTTTGGGCATCACACAAGCGATATTTTAAAAGCACTCACCTCAGTAGTGAATCTTTCTTATGTCAAAGTACCCTCAATGTGCCGCACACAGTAGGGTCCACAGATTTTTTGCTACTACTTTTTCTCCCGGCTCCGTCTGTTGAGTTTTTTCATATCATTACGACGGCTGTTTAAGCATATTTTATGACGACCGCACTCAGGGGTAACTATTATATTTTTAAAGAGTTTTTTAAACTCTAAGGGGTGGTTTTTTAATTAATGTGTTTGTGGGATTAGCACTTCTTAATTTGTGTTTCTTTATTAATTATAACCCTTTGAGGTGTCGAAATAGACATTAAAATATACATCGTTAAGAGTTTTTCTATAACTTCACGCCTATCTCAGCCACGAAGGGGTAAACAACGATGCATACCAACCAAGTATATTCTAAAAAAAAAAATATTTTCTGATCCTTTACTTATTTAATTGCAATGTGTCATGTCAATGATTAATTTTTCGGTTAAGTTAGGGTAAGTTCGCCCTATCGCGTCCATCACCCAAATCGCGTCCATTTTTCGAACCTGCCTATAAAAATACTTGCAAATAAATGTAATATCACACTGATGAACGTGAATGTTATAACTGTCAATAGCTCAATTTGTACGAAGCACGCACATATAGACAAAAGCTCCGAGTGCCTAATTAATCTCTGTAAAAAAAAAGTTAATTTTGGTTGTTCAACAACGGAGTGCGGACGTGTGGGATTTTAGTAAAAAAAATAGTGTGCAACGGTGCGTTTGGCGGTAAGTCTCTTTATGTTTTATGTGAACTTGAGGACACATAGATGTTTCGAGACATGAATCATAACATAAACTAATGATATTACTTACTAATTTGCTTTTTTTTATCTATTAAATAGTTAAAACAGGGTGGACGCGAAGTGCTACACTGAATTTATTAAACTACCACTTTGCGTCCACGATGGACGCGAACTCATCCATTTACGTTTTAGTTAGTTGTTTATTTTTAAGTGATTAAAATATTAAAACAAATTGGGTTTTCGTTCATTTTGTCATTAAAGTTACACAATTGTAATACCCAATTTGCGTCCACATTATTACGATTGTAGAAAAAGTAACAAAGATAGATCGAAACGTGGACGCACACTATTCCTATAGGCTATAATCTTGTAACAAATCGCGTCCGTCTTTATTAAATAATCGCTTTATTTTTTGTAAAATACTGATAATAGGATGAATATTAATATTTTATTTTATTCAGTATTTTAAATCTAGTAGGTCCATTAAATGTTTTCTATAATTCTTTTTTCTGTTTAAGATGAGTTCTTTAGAGTCAAACAAGAAGAAGGAAAAGGAAACTTATACAGAAGAAGATTTGAAGAAAGCTCTAAGCGATATTCGAGAGAAAAAGAAATCTGTAAGTCAAGTATGTAAAGATTATGGAATTCCCAAGACCACAATATTGGATAAAATCAGTGGCCGCTGACCAGATGGAGTAAAGAAACCGGGACCAGAACCAACGCTAAGTGTAGATGGTGAAAAAAAGGTAGTTGAATGGCTTCTCAACACATCCAAATGTGGATTCCCAGTGAAAAAACAGGAATTATTGGATACTGTTCAGAAAATCATTCGAGACGGGGAGATTAAAAATAAATTCAAAGATGACCGTCCAGGTCAAAGTGGATTGAAATTTTTTTGGCCAGAAATAAAGAATAATCGCTTAAGAATGCGGAGGGCATTAATAAAGCTAGAGCCCTAGTAACAGAAGAATCAATCAGATTGTGGTTTAGAGAACTTGAATAATATTTGGAAAGTATGAATCAGAAAGATATTTTAAGTGATCCAAAATGAATTTTCAATGGAGACGAAAGCGGTTTTGCTTTCTGTCCAAAAACAGGAAAAGTTTTAGGTCCAAGAGATTTTTTTAATAATTAGGTATATTCTTAAATAAATAAATTAATAAGATCTAGTGTTTCTTTACATTTCTTTAATAATATCACCCCCTCATACCTTTTCTTAGCTGGTGGACGCGAAATAGTCCCAGGGTGGACGCAATTTGGATTTTGTGGACGCAAAGTAGGTGAAAAGCCTAATTCTGTGGTTTGCCTTTTCTTAAAAAAAACTCATGATGTTACAAACGAAATTGAAAGTTAATATTAAACTAGACTATATAGTCACCACATTACATAATTTTTTTAATTGAAACTAGTGCTGCAACATTTTTGTTTTCTCCCTCAAACTTGCTAACTGCACTAAATGGACGCGAACAGGCGAAATGACCCTACTTATTAGAAATTCACACTGATTTATCTAACATCAATATTATTGATATCTTTGTAACTAATCCCTGCTAAATGATTCCTGTCTTGTTTCCAAGCAAGAATTCATACCCGGAATAAACGAAGAATTAGGCTTTTAGTTCAACTCGCTGGTCAAATACAGATTACTGACTTTACATTCCTTCAAGAACTAGTAAAAAACTTCATAAGAATATTATATAGGTAAAGAGTAATGTAAATGAAGCACATCGCAGACGCAGTGGCGCACAGGCCCATACTCGTCGTCGCCCACCGCGCGGTCCTCACGCGCGGGATAACGACCTCCGAAATATGGACGTCCATCATCTCATTATCTAAATATTACATGACACATCTTCTATATACTACTCATGACTATATACTTGATGTTTTAGTTGTGGATTTAACCTGCACCAAGTAGAAAACTTACCTTTTTGATTTGTAGTGTGACGAGATCGAATTCCACCCGGGACAAATATTTGTGTGATGAGCACGAGTATCTGAGACTGGTTGTCGAAGTATCAATATACGTATGTATTTAAAAGTATAGTCTGTTTATCAGTTATTTGGTTACCATAGTAAAAGCTCTGCTTAGTTTGCAATTAAAAGACCGAGTGTGAGTTGTCCAATGATATTTATTTTTCTACGCATACGTTAGCTACAGACTCTACTTTTATTTTCTTAGATATTTAAAGGTTTTTTGTTTGTAATATTTAATTAAAATATAAGCAGTAATATATTATGCATTTCTTCATTGATATAAAACAATATGACTACTTATCAGAATCTTATATGTTTTTGAGGATGGATGCCAAGATATATCTTCTACTCTGTCATGCAAAGTTTGTACAACGAATTGACAAAAATAGCTGGCATTAGAACATTTCATTAAGGAAAACCTTTTAACGCCAAACAACTCGCAGGTGGAAATTGGTTATTTCTGTAGTTATAATAAAAGTTATACGCACACTTTTGCCCTTACAAACTTAAGTTAACGCCATACCACACTTCAAAGCATGTTATTGCCCTGTTCAAAACAGAATTGTTTCAAAAAGTAGTTTTCAAGACAAGATCGGTACATTTTGTTCATAGTGACGTAATGTAATGTTCGCGGGGTCAACGTCCGTTATCTCAGTATATACTCGTATATAAGTAATGTATGTGTTTTGGCACTCGACCGCGTAGCTACAGCCACAGCTATTGTACTCGTATCTACTCCTTCTAGCCCTTCTGAATTATGTTTGACGGGCTGGCGGGGACAGCGGGAACTGTAAGAGTCGATATCGAGGGTTTGTCATTTCTGTTTTGAAGAACATGTGTACATAGATCGTGTTGTTTTCAGGGCTTTTGTTACAGCTTGTCTTAACATGTAGTTTTGTTTTTATTCAGCTCCTAAATGAGAATGATTTTTTTCGTCTCTTCAACCTATGTGGTGTTTCGTTGGCAATTGGGAAAGGGATGATATTTCTGTATTAATTACAACAGCTCTCTATAACACCACATACAGTACCTACATGAAAAAAATGTCTACTTACATAGACTTGCTTAGTACTACAATAGTTTTCACATATAAATCTTCACATATTTTTTTGTTTCGTTAGTTTTCCATTATAATATACTTAATCAAAAAATGATTGTTGCGGTCGATGTTGCTAGACATTTAGAAACAAAAAAAAAACATTAAAATATGCGTACATAAAAAAATCAAATCGATACGCATCTTAATCACATCACTAGTATTAAGAACGCGACTACCCTCGCGATTGCAGTGTCCTTGGAGCATTCCCAACAGTGGACAATCGTTTGGCACCACACCATGGCACATGGCGGGAAAAAATACTGTCACATAGATTTATAACCATTATCTATGGGAATATACACTATCCATGTAATTTTGTTGGGAAGAAAAGGAAATTATAAAGATGTTTATCAAAATTGCAATTTCAAGATTTGCTAGGCAATCTGTACTCTTCGTATAGTAAACTATAAGAAGGTAAGAAACCTTGGCTCGTTCAGTTACTAGATGGGTGACCATTTAACGCTATTTCACCTGATCATCTCTGTTTTTTGCAGTCTAAATAGTCAGCCAAAAGTTAAAGCTTTTGACACAAGAAATCCTTTTTGCTAGCTACATGAGTGATCATAAAGAGTTCTCTGGTTTCTGCCTACTCCTATGGGAAGAAGACGTGATTTGATGTATGTATGTATAATGATCCAAAAAACATAAGCTGACAGCTTTTGAACTACGACTTACGAACTTTTGGGTTACGGTTTTAGATATAAGTTGATGGCTTATAGATTAGTCGTAGCTTTTATCTATTCAAACAATTGGAGTAAAATTAAAAGACACATGGTTCCTCGCTCATCTCATCTCCGATATATCCTAGTCCTTAGCTGTTGCTATGACAGTTTCATTTAATATAATATGTTATTATTTATTGCAGTGAATATATAAAGCTCTCGTATATTCTCTTGTACGCTAATCTTTGAGACGATACATAAGGATATTTACATATTACGAAATATAGTCGATTGTACAAGTAGGTTTTTCTGAGAATTGTTATATATTTCGGATAAGTATAAATATATATACTTACTAAGGTTTTGTGATTTCTGTTTAGGAATTTAAGAAAGTTAAATCTTAAAATCGGATAATTTTTAGGGTTCCGTACCCAAAGGGTAAAAACAGGACCTTATTACTGAAACTTTACTGTATAGTTGTATAGAACAGTTGATATTGATAGCTGAAACTTGCCATAAATGTCAAAGTAATTTTTAAAGTTAGAAATAGATTCGCAACTGGAAATCGAATCCACTACATTAATACAACAGCTAACTACCATACATATCATCAAAAATTAAACAATATTAAAATATTTCATCCATTTTCAATTTCATACAAACATGTTTAATTTTGGTTACCATGATGTCATGAGCACTATAGCTGACGTCACTGGTACAATAATGACGTCACAGTACACAGCCATATTGGGAATACGAGATGAAACCAATCAGGATTATCATCTGTTTAAGTCAATGGCCACTGGGGATGGAATACTATAGAATATAGTAATATCGGGGAACTTTGACTTATGATTGGCATGTTGGAGATATTTTTTATAGGTCGGAGGGGCGATTTTCTTCCACTATGAACTATCGAAAACCGGGTTGCTATCGGGAAATACTGTCTGAAAAAGAGATCAGCGCTTCTAGCGAACCCCGTGTGAGCTATTTTTTTTTCAAGTAATTGTAGAGTTAAACGCTGACTAGAAAATTCTATAATTTTAATTTTATAATAAACCACCCTTGCTCAGCAGTGGGACAGTAATGAGTTAAATTAAGTCGAATACAAACATGAAACTACTTAAATTATAAAAAAATATATTATAAAGCTCTTTTTGCAAGAAACTTATACTTATTCGGAAACTGCGTAACTAATATATAAACCCAACTTTAGACAATCTTTGATCATAACCTAAGCTTTTGTCGATTCCCTGAAGAAAAAAAAATAACCTTAATCAAACCTGAGATTTCCAAAAATTCCATCTGCTATCAAAATATTTGTTCCCACTGAAATCTCTAAGAAATGCCTACCAAAATTAATTGATCCATAATTAGCAGCGTCTAAATAAGGGATGCTCTTATTTCCCCGATGTTGGGACATGTTTAAATATAGACGTCTAGACGCTGATGTCTGATGAATGCATTACGCTCCATTCTGAGGATCTGGAGACATCGTGGACCTGATGCGTCACACTGGTGCAAGGAATTTGTTCAGATTAGTACAGGAATTTTTCGATAGTGTGATGAGTTTTGGCGGTAAAGTTGTAAGTAAAGGAAATCTAAGCATTTTAAGATTATGGTCGGAAAGTGTGTGTTGTTTGTAAGTCCTTATTTAGCGTCAAAACAGATGTAAATATTCGGATATGACATTCAATGCTTTTATAATTTAGGTTAAGTACAAACGTAGAAAGTACTTGAATAAAATTTCATTTCCTTGCAAAAAACTTATGTAAATCAATTGAAAAGCTATCGCAAAAAACTGTCAGCAAATATTTCCCACTCTAAACTACGGCAATAAAATATTATAAGTTAACTACACATGCGAAATCGCGTGACAATCCCCTTCACGGAAAACGATTCTTATATTTCACTCACCATGACAATATCACCCCATTTCTTTTCAATCAAAGCGAAATAATTAAAGATATAATAATGAAGATAAACTAAAATGGTAATTTTCATTGAAATGGACGTTTAAAAGGCCATCACATCGACTTTAATAGTGTGAACTGATGGCTATCGACGTCGTAAAATAAATGCGTAATGAAAACGTCGCCATTTGCAAATTGCTAACTTTTTTTTCGATGCGCCGATGTTGTAAGCATTGTGCCTGACATGAAGATTCAATCATGGGATTATTTATTTATTATTTTTAATAGCGCGCATTAAAGCTCAGTGTTTTTAATTTGTTTTTCTTGTTTTTGGTTATCTGAATTGAACTTTACTAGACTTACTTTTGAAGGCAATTTAGAAAAAAAATATTTTGAATTCGGAAAGGATATTAATGCTGATTCTACAGAAAGACATTGATAAAACAAACAAGCTTTTCCTCTCACTGAATCATTGTTTTGACATATTTCAGGAATCGAAACTTCACATCTTTCAAAGAATATCTCTGTAAATCAAGTAATAGGTGTAAGATTTCTCGAAATTGTATCTATTTTAGCGGGTTGACTGTTTTGATAGCATTTAACTGAACGTAGCTTTTAGCCGGTACAAATAAACTGCGCCGGCGCACGCGGCCCCCAACAGACTGATGGCGCACAGAGTGCACAACTTAATGTAGCTGGACTTAATATTAATTAAGTTTTGATACCGATATTGAAATTTGGGTAATTGTACTTAATTAAGTTTCGGTTATTTAATTAGATACGTTTAATAAGCAGTTTTAATCGTTGTATTCATGTTTTCAGGAAGAAAATGGAATGTTTAGAACGCTGTTTCGTTGAATTAGTTGAAATATTATTAGAAAAAAGACTAGCGATAATACAAGAATTAGCTCATTTGACTCATCGACTAAATCTTTTAATTTTACGATAGCTTTAGTTAATCGCCAAAAAAGTAGTGTTCGCATTTTATTCGCAATTAAATTAATTCGACTGAATGTTATGTCTACGTGGTAGCTGAAGTCTTGCGCAGATCAAAGCGGCCACGCGACGGGATGCGCAGACGACGTCTCGACGCCGCCCCCCTCCCGCGCCCGCCCCGCCGGCCCCCCGCCCCTCGCTCGCCCTGCCCGGCGCTAGCGCACTACATTTGCATGCGAGACGCACTCGAATACCATTAACATTGTCAATGATTGACTTCATAATGTGGGAGTTTCGATGACTTGTTTATAGCCTTACATCCATTTTATTGATTCAAATTTTTAATTATGTTTGCATAATGTTTTGATAGCGGACTAGGTTTCCTAAAAGGACATAATCCTTAGATAAAGATGTCTGTGGCGAATCGGTTTGGTTTTGTACTAAATTCTAATTTGCATCGAGACGGTACTTAAAAGGCGAGCCATTAAACGTGTACGTTTGTGTTGCGTTCT
Organism: Anticarsia gemmatalis; assembly: GCF_050436995.1. NCBI lineage: Eukaryota > Metazoa > Arthropoda > Insecta > Lepidoptera > Erebidae > Anticarsia > Anticarsia gemmatalis. The sequence continues at coordinate 493,907 of NC_134761.1, forward strand.
CATTTCATTGATAGCTTTCGATCACTAGAAGCCATTGTTTCCCTGTTTCGTAAATAATGCGCATCTTCTTAACATACGCTTACTACAGCAGACAAAGCGATACGAGAAATTACACAGAGATATGTCGAAGGCCTTAGCGGCGCAGCCTCCCGCAATACTTGCCAATAACTTCTGCCTATAATACCATTGTTATTCAAATGTTTTACCAAATCACTGTGTTTTTTGTACCGCAATATCATCCTTATAGAATGTGTATGAGTCTGTAATAGTCTGGACATCGTAAATTATCTAATAACTAAGATTTTATGTCGCTCGTAGGAAACTAATCAAAATAAAATCTTTAGTTGGCAGCGGTTGGGTTAGTTGTATGTTTTAGAGTTTATAATCAGGGCTTTACTGTCTCGGCTGTGCTCATTAACTGTCTATGATTTTTGCTTTGCTTTATATCATTCGGTATGAGTTTTTGGGCAAAATACGCAGAGATTCTTTCAACCATATTTCTTCGTATGACAGTGGTATCATTTTAAGGCATATCACTAAATTTTGCTGGTTCGCTTGCTACCGAAGGGTAACGTGTTATAACCTAGGTAACTTGGTTGTGGAGGTCAGACAGGCAGTAGCTCCATGTAAAATACTGGTATTCAGCTGCATCCGTAGAGACTGGAAGCCGACTCCAACATAGTTGGAAGAAAGTATACTGATATGATAGTCGTAGAGCAGTACAATACATAATATTGAAAGCAGGTCTATAACATATTGTTTACAGCAAATCAAGGACGCAATGAAAAAACCTAGTCAATATATATTATAGTCTGTACAAGTCTATGAACTTTTCCAAGGTTTATAAAAGGTTTCATAAGTTGTGGACTCATGTTCCTTACAAACTATAAAAGAGTAACATTTAGCCTCAAATACAAAAGAGTTTGTCGATAAGTTTGTACGTCACGGCGTGAGTCACGGCTTCCTTTAGTGTCTGAAATAACTTTACAGATATATTTAGATATTAATAGCGAAAGTGAGTTTTTACATTAATCAGTTAAACCTGAAATAACCTGCTCTTTTAAACGGACTAAGCTCATACCCGAGGCTTCACTTGTTATTTTTTATAAAAATTGTAGTCTATGTTTTCTCCCGCAACATAAGCTATCGTCTTGCTATATTTTATCCCAAACAGCTCAGCCGTTTTCATGTGAAAGTAAGACAAACAATATCTCTGTATTCTTAAAAAAAATATTGAACCTATTGTCCACTATTAGTTAATATTTCATTCTAAACTTTTACACATGTTTTCAAACTATCCTGAAACCAAGATAAAAATACGAAATAAGGCTATATTATTATAAGAAAATAAATATTTTTTTCAGGATATTCTTACAGTCAAAGAGGCTGTACTTACGAAAGCCTTCCTCATTCATACAATGATGTATTGTCTTGTATGTAATCAATCAATTCAGACTGACAGCGTAGTAAACCAATATGTTTGTGAAGAGAAATTATATTCTCATTCATGAATACACATTTCTATAAGCAATATACTTATTTTTCATTCAATGCAATCATTAAAAACAGCACTGAGTTCCGAAGATTCGTAAAATCCTCAAAAAATCCTTAATTAGCTCTAGGGCCTTAGTTTAACTTAAATAGTTAAAAACCTTGAATATATTTTAGATATTATTAATAATAATTGACTATTAGAGAAATATATGTATTTAGTATTATGTACATCTTACCTTAACATGCAGTCTCTGTTGAATTCTATAACGCTAGGCATTCGTTCAAATATGGTTCAATTCGGAATGAATTCATTTTAATATCATCATTACTCAAAATTAAATTAAAGGTAAGCTTCGTGCCAAAAACACTATTACAACATTTTAAATAATAGTTTCCATTTAATTTAACCCAAAAGCCCTAAACTCATAACACCCGGAAAAAGGAAATTAAAAAGAAACTTTAAGAGCGGCGGCCATCGTAAAATGGTGGAAATATTTCTTTCAAAATGGCACGCACAGAAATGACGTAACGTAGGGGATATATTTCGTAGTTTTAGTGGTTTTAGTGTCGAATATTTTGTGAATAACGGCAACAAATATGTGTGAGTGTTATATTCAGTCAGTATGAAAATTTTTCACCTATGGACGGTGAATGAGGTCGCAAGGTGGACGATTTACCCCCGATTTCTGACCACATTTAGCGGTAGATTATCTATTCAATTTTTTTTTATATGAGTTTTGACACTATTGAATAGGTAAACTACCGCTATCTGTACCTCAGAAACCGGGGGTGAGTGATTTATACACAGAAGAATAATCTTAAGATAGTTAAGTAAACTTTCAGGTAAAAAAATGCAAGCGTAATTTTTGATGCAAATTCTTAATTCTGCATCTTAAATCAGTGTATTTGAAAATGGGAATCAAACCTTGAGCATCAATCGATACAGTTTCCGTTCAAGGTAGCAAAATATATTTAGTTATCTTGTCGATATCGTGAACCAATTATTTTATTTTTGCTAAGTTTTCTAGGGCGGCTTTTTCTACTGAAGTTTATGAACTAACTCACAGTACAAAAGCTATTTCTGGGCAGGCGTACAAAAGAAGGTTACATTAAATTTTTAAAGGAAATTTGTATGAATAAAAATAACGTAGGTGTCCTAATCACATAGCTGGTATTATTCTTATTTTAACCCATGCTAATCATAGCATCGCCAGTCATCCACTCGACTAAAACGTCGCCCGAAATACGCCATTGTTCGAAACAATTTATAACCTATACAATGGTTGTTTCAAACTATTAAAAAGATTTGTGTTTTTTTTAGAACGTTCGGAAAATTTGTGTCATTTTCTTTTTTTTACGCAGTTCGTGGTCAAGGCCTTTTGGCTTAACGACTGCTATTTTTAATTGACACGTGGACATACATTTTACGTCCTCTATAAAGCACGAAATCACTCAAACCTGCAGCTATTGCTTACAATATATGCATTAATTTACTGTGTTAATGAGTGCAACTGGCTCTAAACTTTTTTTTACAATTTGACAGATGTCATCGTTATTTTTTTTCCGACGGAAATTGTGACTAGCCGCGGTGACATCCAAAAAGTTACAATATCGTTTATGGAATACAAATTATCAATAATTGTTTATACAGTTATGTACGCCTACAACCAACTGCTCGCTAATACGCTATTGAATATCAAATGGCGTTTAGTTGTAAATCATTGTTTTTTCGTTGTTGGCAAAGATCTAGTGTTCCTAGACTAGTGTTATAGTGAATATGTAATAGTGTTTGTCTAGTCTGAGAGTCTGCTGAGACGATTAAACTGTTTCTTCGCGTTGGCAACGATGAGCTTCCGTCTGGGACTTTGTCCTCTTGGTATAATTTCCCGCTATTTTCACACAATGTTGGGTTAAATTAGTATTGTACCTATTTTAGGACTTGCTTAGCTACTCTGGGTTAAATTTCGTTCGGCTCTTACTTTGTTTAGACATAATTAAACAAGACTTTCTTTACGAAGATCAACACATTTTTACAAAATTTCGCTTATAACATTTCTATTGATAAAATCTGTATTATCAATAATATGTATTTTAAGTCACATAAAGTAACAATTTTAAAGTCGAATAAAGCAAATAACACTCACATATCAAAGCCTCCTACCAAAATATTTATAACTAACAAATAAACACGAAATTCTGTTTATAATAATAGAAGTGAATAAGAGTGCAAGTGACGGCAAGTTTGTTATAAAGTGGACATTTCCGCACTGGCCCTCTATGTACGAATGTGTTCAAACAGCTGAAACTTGTACCGTATACTGTGACAAATATTATACAAAACTTGCTTTAAAAGTTTAACAATAAAACTAGTTGGCTATAGAACACAAGAGGTAATGGAATCGTACTTAAAAGTTCATGTCTACAATAATATTTTATGCTTTGCAGTCCAGACTGCGAAAATATGTCCTATCTTTCGATAACCTGCTATGCAATGGATAACTGCTAAAAAAAGTCCGATAATTATTAATATAGACTACTATTTCATCCCCTATTTAAGGCCCCTAATTTTAGTTTCTGAAAACACGTAGTAGCTTATATTTATCCTCAGGTTTTAAACAACCTTCATACTAAATTCCTTCGAAGTCAGCTCCATGGTATATACTCGAAAGATAGACTTTCGTTTTTATTATATTAGCAAGGATACTTACTACCTGCAAATCAAAAATGTTGTAATTCCTATTCAATTCAACATCCAAAGATAATAATCGTATCTCCCGTAAGACTTGACCCACATAACAAACAGTAACAGGATCAGATAAACCGCTACATATTGTGACGAACAAAAAACAACCAGACCATAGACAACATCTGTTCTTGCAAATAACACATGCTTGATGCATATGACTTTAAGACTGCACCATGCTTACACGCAACTCAATAAAGTTCAAAATTGATCACCGTATTTACCTTAGAAAAATTCTATTTTTTATATCAAATTTATACTCTATGTGGACATTATAAAGTCTATTTTTCTGTGACGTGTTTGTTTTTTTCGGAAGTATATTTCATATGGTAAGGAGGCAAGGATCACGTTTCGCGGCAGATGTGCGTTTAGTTTCTGCGCACGCGTCTCTCGGCGACGAATTTTAAGCTTCGTTTAGTTAGCAGTTGTCCGGATTTTTTTGACTGTTGTAATGAGTTGTTATGTCTGGATGAGCGGGTTTTGGGTACTTCGGGGTTTAAAGTAAGTAGGATGTTAAGGTAAGGAAAACAAGCTGGGTAATCATATTCTTGAATTGAAACTTGATTCATCTAAACTGTAGACGTCTATTAGTAGATCAATTTGTAGTTTTTATATCAAAATATTAAACAAAAATAACTTCTCCTTCAATTAATATACACAAGTTATTCACTACAACCTACATTAAAAAACATAGTTACTCAGCATTTCCAACTCCATCTTTAATACTGGTTACACCTAAAAGATATTAACCTTTTACAAGCTATCCCTTCTTAATCCATCGGGTAGTAAATACATTAACATATACCAGCAAGAAATACCTAGTAAATAATCTATCAATCTATTCAGTCTACTTCTTACTGTTGAGTAACCATTACTACTTTCTGTTGAGTACATACCTCTCTCACTACTTTTTACGATCCTAAGTTGTCTCATCCATTGCTGTCCTACACATGTCATAATAATCGAAAAATACACAATATAATTCATTAAACAGTAATAAACTAAACGGTATTAAGATTCATCTCGTCACTTTCTCCATGCAAATGCCGACGAGGTAGACTTGTGCGTATACCTGTGGCCGGCGCACGCTCCCAGCTGCGCGCGCAGCTGCCACTAACAGTATCACACAGCTGGACCCGGCACATGCCAACATCTCGCGGTTTCGGAGATCACACCTAGCTTCTTACACTTGATAACAGTATTAGGAACTTTAAGACCGATATAAATTAATTTGAGGCATGACTTTGATGTTAAGTTAAAAAGAAGTAAGTATCGAAATCTTTATATTGGGGCAGATTTTTTCGGAAAACGATATTTGTATGTATACTTTTGGGTTTTTTAGACGGATTATGACTTATTTTATCTAAGACAAATGTCGAAATATTTCCTGAAATATAGATCCCAATTGGAAGTCAAAGTTTAGTACAGTATTAGACACAACACTAATTAGATTGCTTAAGTGCATTTTTTTATTGTTCCTGAAATATTTTGCACTTGTTAGTATGTGATCGTTTAGTATCTGCTAATACCAAAGCATGTTTGCAATACTCAACTTTGTATTAACAAATTTACCCACATATTTCATGAAACTCTCATTTGGTCTACTAACGTTAGGCTGTTAGTTTAAAGACTTGAATATTTATGTTTCTTCTATCAGAAACAGGTGTTTATTTAGTTATTATTTGACTACTAAGCGTTGCATTTTACTATAAAGCCTCAATTAACACTATTCAAGGTTGTTTGCAGGTTGAACCGATGCAAAAGTTATCGGCCATCAATAAAGACCTTCGTGATCGTAAACTCTCGTAGATATTATATCGGCGGGAAAAACAATTCAAAAGAACAATTTTAAAACGATCCAACACACGGATGTTTTGATTCCTTCGCCTTGCATGTTGACACGATATCTTTTATTACGCAATTTTCATGAATAATGCATTACAAATACGGAAAAAGCCGAATTATCCCGATCTTCCCCGAGGACTAACGGCTTGATTGCCGCCAAACACGAGACGATCGTGTTTAGTTCCAAATTCGCAACAATTTGCCCTCAGGGATAAAGTTTGGATGCTTAGAATTTGATAATGATTGTGTTTACGAATAATAATCCGAATATTCGTCATTATATTCTAGGAAGGTATGCGAAACAGTAGTTTTTGGGAAGATACTTTCAAAACAAAATCATCTTTCTCAAACGTTGCGTGTTTATCGTAATCTTGAGTGATTTGGGATCGGAATTTCATAGTAAACAACGATCAAAACAAATCATTAAACAAATCTTCGTTCAAACGTTTATATTTCTTTAACTTTTAAGTAATATTTCGAAACTGTAATACATCTTGAACATAACCTTGAAAGTGCAACGTTGCTTTTTCACCGCTAATTATTAATTTAACAGGTTAACATGCAAAAAGATGATATTTCGCGTGTTGCTAACCACTGCAGGTGAGTCTGAGCCTATAACGTACTATTACATTGGGCCGCGTTTTCGAACGCACGCGCTCGTTCTATTTTAAACTTGTGCGTTCGAATACCCTAATCATTAAATTATTTTTGTTTTATTGTAGTGGGATGATAGGCTGTGTGGATGTTGCCTGTGCCTCGTGAAATGTCAGTGCGCGGCAAATGTTGTTTATCCGTGACTATTTGCATGAACAGTTTTTGATGTTTTACGTATTGCAAGATAAGTTGAAAAGGTTACCTCTGCAAAGATATTAATATTAATCAGACAGTTACTAATTTAAATAAATGATAAACATATGAAGTCCAAAAATTTGTCTCTGTTTTTAAAACTGTCACTAACTTTTTCATTTGTTTCTTACGGGGTCCCCTGTAACATTAAAGCGACATTTTATCTCAATAAGAAGACTACATACATATGTACGTCTAATATCACACCTTTTTCCACACAGGGGCAGGCAGAAACCAAAGAATCTTCTGAATATTTCATCAAAAACTACACTGAGAAAATTCCTACAAAACAAAGAATTACCAAAACCATCTAATCCTAAGTATCCAAGCAGTTATCCTAAACATTCTCATCATGCAAACGCCGACATACCTTAAACACGAAACATAACGAATACACGGAATATTCTTCCTAAAACGATAATATCTTGAATAGGTTATAAGTTTTGAAACCGCGGCGATACTTAAGGCAAATTAAATGTTCTTTTCTAACCGCATTTAGGGGTCGCGATTTGTGGACAAAAAAAAAACAATATTTAAGGAGTCAATGCCCTCAGCGCCATCTGGCGTGCGCGCGCGCCGGATTAGGACCTTTGTGCATTGAGGTGTAAGATCTGTTACGGTTATACGGAGAACGAAAAAAAAACCGAAAATGAAAATACGAATGGATTTTTGATACAATATGGTTTTCTATTTGCTATGATTCTAGCTTATTCTAGTAGTATATACGGTTAATTTGCTATGTTTTGTATCAATTCAACATTATTTTACACAAACACGTGGCTGTAGTTACTAACAGATAAATTTCATTGGAAAACAACAGCTAATTCCAATATTTTTATCTTTCCTTCGACTAGAGATTAAGCTAAAATCAAAGAAGTTTGATTTCAAAGTTGAAAGTTTCTTACTGTCATACCTAGTGGCGTTCTCTAGGTTTTGCTTACCCCTATGGGAAAAAGGCGTGATTTTATGTATTATTAATGTAAAAATTAAGAACTTAAAACAGGGTAAGTGAGAACCAAAACAGATATTCGTTTAGACAAACCTTTACTGCCAGTTATACATCAAGTGTATACCAACCTTTACCGCTTAAGAAACCGCTTTTTTACTTAATACACCCCTTAATAACTTAGCCAACTTAATTTTACCTTCCAAAATATTTTTTTCGTTTGAAATTGAACCATATCTTTGACTAATAAGAGTTTAAAATTATTTTTTTAACATCAAAATGCAAGGGGAGTGTTTTTCAAAATACTTTTGTTGATTTCTTTATTGCTAAGTAAATAGAGATTATAATACAATAAAAATAAAAGATTAAGATTAAATATAAAATTGGTGTATTTAATTGTTAATAGTGATATGTATCAGTTTCTCTTGTGGTGAAGTTTTGGTAAAAAATAAATTATTTAATGTGCCAATTATGGTTTATTATGTCACTTAGCAAAGTCGCTTTCCGCTGCCTGTTTGTAAATATGCTAAGATCTTTTAAACTACACAACAGACGTAAGCGGTTTTTTATAGATATAAATATTCAAGACGAAGATTTATGTGTAAAAATTATGAAGGTCAAATAACTTTTTAAAACGGGCAAAGCCGAGCGCTTTTCAAATATAAAAAAGGCTTTCAGGCTACGCGAAACTACTGTAGCTTCATATAAAATAGTACAAAGTAACTGAAATTCATGTAAGACTGCCATAAAAAAGGCTTGACAACTGAAAATCAATGACAATGTCAGAGTTTGTTTCCGTATTCAATAATAATGAATAATTCTTACATTTTCTTACAAATTGTTTCGACTTTGACCTTAATGTTAAGCCTTCATCCGTCAAGGAAAACTTTCAGTAACGGGAAATTGCTACGTGAGGGAAGAACTTATTGATTTTACTTTATTTTCTCTTAGAAAAAATATATTTCAAAATTTATATAAAATCACCACATTTTCCTTTAGGGGTTTCCTTTAGAGATCAAAGAACGCCACTTGGTATGATCCTTACAAACTTACCTTGCTCCATTCTGATGCATATAACTAGTCATACAGTACCGCCGGTTTCGAGTAGCACCTAACTTTTTTGAAGACCCATTTTTCAGTAACATAAAATAAACATATTCGACAATTTATACTTGTAATTCCTTTGTAAGAAAAATAGTAGTTCAAAGATTCTTTAGCTTCTCACTGGCTCTACTTTCAAATAATTCGAAACTTTTAGAGCTAGTTTCACAGTTCATATTTGAGTGTTAGATATTCAAAGTGCCAAATGACGTGACAGCAACAACGGTATGAAAACAACTGACAAAATTACATTTGATCAGCTATCTAGAAGATTTCTAATTATTGCATGCTGAAAGCCTAAAGTCTGCAACCACGACCAACAACGCGAAAGTTAAAAAATTATTACACTAGCAAAAGTTTCCAAATACTGAACAGTTTAAAATCATAAACTCTGCAATATTCTGCAAGCCTCCACGATAGCAAACCTGTCGAACACATAAACTTGACAAAATAAAGCGAGCATTTTCCAATTGGATTGCGATAAACTTTTGTACCGTGAACTACCGTGGTGAAAAATGTGTTGTATCGCACACCCAGGGCAAGAAAGGCATAAGAACGAATTAGCCATTTTTGTACTTTTGAAAAGCACAGATAACGATACATACTATCAATTATTTTCCTTACACTCTAATGTAAATGAGGGGATTATATTTAAAAAATTAACCACGTGAAGTTTCATAAAAATATACGTGATTTATATTATTATTATAATTTCATGAAATGCAAAAATTCTATATTGTACACCGTAGATAACTGTTGTATAAAACACAATTTCAGATAATCAGAAACAATAGATTTACCTGGTTTAATAGTTATTTGGCTCACTTCACATTATTATTTGCATCATAGTATTTTTATATGATTCTTGTTGGTTGAGATAAAAGTAAACGAAATAAATTGAGCTTTCTCCACTTATATCTTTAATTTCCCGAGTGTATCGGTAGTGCGGGTAGTTGTGTGTAGTGCCCCCATTGGCCGGTAGGTGGCAGCACGTGACATGGCGTGTACTACCCGCCATTTGTCAACTCGTTCGATTTAATCTTTGGCTACGGATTTGGCCGACGTGTTGTTAACACATTGTGTATTGGCCTGAAAGAAAAAAGGGGAATATTTGAACTTTATACTTACCTATCTTACTTAAAGATGTATGTATTTATCTCATTATTTATCTACTGGACACGGTTTTCGACAAAATGGCGGCAACATAGTTTATCAGGTGAATATGATTTTTTTACTGAGATGCTACTACTAGATGAGGAATAATTGGCAACTAGGTCCTGTTTATTACGTATCCATAGAAATGTTAAAAATATCAGTAGTACCAATTTTGGAGTGAAATACAAGTGTGAGAGCAATAATCATCAAATACTAAAAAGTATTATATTTATATGTTTTCCTATACCTCCTAGCCCTTATCCTTCTAGAAAGTTCTTCGGGTCTACCCTTCAAACTGGCAGAAAATTCGCCAACTGCAACTTCAACTATAATCAATGTCACTTTCTGACCTTCAAAGAAAACATTTGCTTTCTTGATGTAAAAAAACATAACTTTGTTCCTATTAGCACAAAGCTTTTAAGTTAAACAATTTAAATGACTTGTAAAAAGAGCTATGCTACATGTATCATAAAAACAGCCAATTATAATTCCTTACATGGTGGCATTTTCAACGAATACGGGGAAAAATAAACATCGTGTGACTGAAACTATTAAAATTATATAACTTTGAACGCTTTGGGGTGTTTTAATTTATAGTACTGCAATTGTATTGCATGGGGTTGTGTTAAAACTTAATAATAGCGTTTAGAGGGTGTATTTTTGACGCTTACTGCCACGCGCTGGTCACTGTGAAGTTTAGGAAAAGGGTATATATTTAGTAATCAACATTGAAGCTTTATGGTTGGCTAAGACGCTGATTGGATTACTGGATACTTAGTTAAAGTGGTTATCTTCCTCATTTCAATACAAAACATGAAATAAAGTTGGAAGTCTAGGCCCCATTTGGTGCCGGATACAAAAGTTTCTGCTAGAAATTTCTAAATTTAGAGGCCTAGCTGCGTGGTGCCTACATTTTTTAAATCTCAATTTTTGCCCCGCCTGCAACTAGGTTTGTGCCTGAAAACTTTTAATTTAAATTTCCTTGCTCCATGGTGCATTTGTAAAGTCGCAGCAACAAAAACTATTACCCAATTTCAGGGGACTTTATAAATATTTTGCCTCAATTTATCCAATTCATTTAATATTAAATTATTATACGCCAAGCCTCACCTCCCCTACTCTAAGGCCCACCATCAAAAAACTCAGACTAGGTGAATCGTAAATCCGTATAAGCCATAGTCCATAACTAACTTACCCCCTACCTCACGCGACATATCGTACACTTACACACAAAATATATTGAAAATATACCAATTTTTGAGTTCATTTTCCATACATCTGTAAAACTTCGGCCAATTTGTTTGGTTTGTCATTTCTGTGTTGACGGCAAAAATTCTTTACATTTCTATCTACTAGAACTATGAGTATCTGATTAAGAATCTAATTAGAATTTTATTTGAGGGATTTTTTTTTTTTTTTTTATTGGGGTAGGCAGAGAAAATAGAAAGCCAATTTGTACGATCCTTACAAACTCCCTTTGCTTCATTCAAAGTCAAATTCAAATGTGCTCTATTTTATAAACTTAAACAAGTAGTTGAAGTCATTCACATCCATACATCTTGTCATACAAGACCAATTATTACAAATTCATCGTTATACATTCTCTATACTGCCACTAGGACAACGTCTCACTAGGTTTGATGTTATTAGGCACTTTTCTTCCCGACTGTACATTAAACGGTTCAAATTCAGGAGATGCCAATCTATACCAGTACTGAAAAAGTTCAGCGCCTTAAATTGAGTTCGTTCGCGTGTTTGATTTGACTCCACTACCGATAATATGGTCGTTTGAATTAAAACTGTGCGACCATAAATATGTGACCAATGTTGCCATACGTGAAATAATGTTGCCAGCTTTTCGACCGGATGTTATAAAACTTATAAGAGATTAGAGTAATTTATGGTAGCTCGTTACTACGTATTAACAATCGTGAGGGAAGTTCGCGTGTCTAGAAATTCTTTAGTTATTCAAGGGTAATTAAACTCCTCTTATTATGAGAGGAACCCTATGCCTAGCTATTGGATAGAACCTTCTTGTAAAACCTTTATAAAATGTAAAATTAATTTTAAAGAATAAAAAAGGTGACCTAAAGTTTCTTGCCTGATCGTCTAATTTGCGCTTGCTTCAAAACTGGTGGTAATTTTACTAACTAGAAAAGTTATAGTTAGTCATATTCAAGTTCAAACAACCGTCAAGTGTGAAATTTAATATAACTTTGTCAATATATTAGCCTCGTCTTTCTTTCAACTAACTATGTTGAAGTCGGCTTCTAGTCTCACTGCTTGCAGCTGAATACCAGTGTTTTACATAGTGTAACTATATCAATAAAGTACCTAAATTAATTGATTGTATTCATTGCTACAGTATAACTCATGGCTACACATTTTCCATTAGAAATGCTTAAAAAACTTCAGTATTTTTTTAGAAAGGCCAAAATTTTAATAAACTCTTTATCAGAAGATCTGCCCTCAGCTGTAGCCTACTTGTTTCAAAACTGGGTCGATGTTATCAGAAATCCCGCTAACCCTTCAGCAGATGGTTTAGGAACATTAACCCACTTAGGGGTCAGTTAGTGCCTAAGTTATGAGGTCTAAGACCTACAGGCGGAGACACCGGGACCTTATGTGTTTGTACAGTTATGTGACACATATAGAGAAGTTATTTTGGAAATCATCACCTGTGTTTTGGAATTTGGTCAAAAATATGCACTTGAAAAGGTGGAAATGTATCTTTTTATTTGGCTAAATGCAAATCCACACTCAATTCGTTTTACGACTAACTGCTGTTTCAAATTCCTTTTATAAATGTATCCAAACAATGCAAAAAACATAAATTTAACGTTATTAGAAGATAGCTAAACACAAAATCAATCATTTTTAATGGGGTAAGCTAGGAACAAAAACACCACTTGCTACGATCGGTAATTTGACTTTAAAATACTTATTACACTTCATTTTATTCAAACCAAATTTAATCTTAGTTTCCCCGCACAAAAAGAAACTTAGATCAATGACGCATATTCCCATAAGTGTTCGGCAGTTACCACACACAACGATAGCCATTATACCGCAAAATTAGCCCCATAGTGACCACAAACCGACACTCGACGCCCAGAACCACTTGAAAACTTCCCCAAATAACACATTAAACAGGAAAAACATCATACACACTCATACATACTTGTGTTTGATCACGGAAGTTCAAGATGTGGTGTTTTTCTGCAAAAGCCGCCCTCGCCACGTGTCCGCAGACTCCGAATATCTTCTAAAAGCGGCCCTAGTACAGACCCTTGGCGCACACCTGCCTTTGAGACAAAAATACCGAAAAAAAATTTACTCAAAATTGAACTTTATTGCACTAGTTATAAAGTTGTGTGTGATAGTAAGTGATGGTGGTGTTTCTGTGCGTATATTTGGCAGGAAGAGGGGTGTACATAGAATTATATTTAGTCGTAATCTCCCTACGTTATGATTGAACAAACGATATGTCGGCAAGGTGTGCGGGGCACGCTCCTTCTTATACTTTTATTGAGTTTAACTTAAATATTTGGTATTGATTTTGATGTACTTTAGCGGTGGAAGTTGTAAGTTTTTTCAACAGATGATTGTAACACCTTAGGGACGAAAAATGATTCTTTAGCGCAGATAAGAATAGTCAGTGATACTTTGTTTAAATTGATTGTAACTCATCTGAAGAAACGACACGATTTCGTGACACTCTTAAGCAAATAAAATATAATTCCCGGGATCCTAGCGTACTTTTTATGATACAAATTTTGCTTCTAAACAACTTTGGTATCGAAATATTCCAATGTTATAACAAGGTTTTATTCAGCAGTAAAGCTATGTAATTTAGTGGTTGTTATGAAAACAAATCATGGACCTGAACGTGTAATTTGAAGCAATATTCTTATAGATGTTACGTTATGTAGTTAGCGATCGATTAGAGCAAAACACGCGAAAATATCTACCTATATCATTTATTAATCTACAGAAATATATAGCCTATTATTGACCCACTACTGCAAGTGCTGGACTCAGGTCTCCTTGCGTAATAAGTAAGATGTTATTCCTGAGTCCACCATGCTAGCCAAGCACAAGTTAGGGATTTTTCATCCATTTCACAACTGTTTTGAAGAACTCTTATGCCCGGTTTCTAAGGCACGATCAGCAGTTGTTTATCTATTCAATCTGTCATGTTTATATGAGCTTAAACGCTATTAAATAGATAAACTACCTCTAAATGTACCTTAGAAACCGGGCATGAGACATGTTAGATTATTTCACGCTGTTTTCCTACAGTGATCATTAATTCATTATTAATTCTGGACTTTGAAAAGTCATTGGTCTGTTGTCTAGCTTTAAATACTCCACTTGTGTAGTAAGCAACTGCTTGTCATGACCGATCAATAGATTTTTTTGCAAATACGTTTTGAAACACCGCTACCCGTTTTAAAGATGCAAGCAGACATGTTTGATCATCGACACGTGTTCTATCATCGTTCATTTAACATTCTATATCACTATTATAACCGTTAACTACAAAACTTAATTTACAACTCCTTCTAATCTTATTAGCATCTATTTCTTCAGTCTTAAGGTTGAAATTGCTACGATTTTTCCTTAGGAATATGTATTGATAAGTTGGTAACCAAGTTACACAGTTGCCGTTTCCCTTTCTGCCGATTTTTGCACCTTTCATCTATTTATATCGGAAACCAATTTTATAGATCTACCATCTGGTGGCCCTAGTGGTAGGTGTGCGACCTTTTCTAAAGATCCTATTGAATTTATATCAAATAATGTGTTTTTTTCTTTTCCAGGTAAGTGCAAGTTGGGACAAAAAATGGCTGACATTTGGCAGCACGTGAGTAGTGCGCCTTTGTTGTGGATTATCATGGTGAATTTGTTCAATATTTGTGCGGAATTATACTAGGTTGTGCTGAAACCGTAGTTTATGTGTGATAGGTGAAAAAGTATGCACATGTATTGGATTAAAGTTGGTATAATTCTAAGAATGTGTGAAGATATGTAGGGATTTTGCGAATAGTAATGGAAACTGGGGTATTTTGGAATAGGTCCAAAAAGCAAAAAGAATTGACGACATGACAATTATAGTCCACCGAACCTTACTTGAAGTATAATTTATAAATAACACACAATTTCGTCAACGTACACTTATTGGTTTACTTAATTTACAACTTACTCTAACTCATCAAACTTGAAAATAAGTGACTCTACTTCTATCTTCATCATTTTGTTTAGGATTTTCCAAGACTTGCCACTAGTAGACTTATCACGTCGATACCGGAAATTTCAATTGTCGTAAAGGACATTTTGACGAAAATGAGTTATATATAAACTCCTTTGCAAAAAAAACGGGCGGGTTTGATTTTTTAACATTATTGGTAATAATTTAGTTCTTCAGAGGTTTTAATAGCCAAACTATGTTACTGGCACTTAATAAAGAGTCTGGGTATGAAAAAAAGTTCATTTCAAATTCAAAACTTTTGTTTTTTAAATTATTAATCCCTTTTTCATTTTGTGACACTTTTCGCGGGTTTGCGGTTAAAAGGATATCAAGCAACTAAAAGTAACTTTTCGTTATTTTTAGTACAACAATTTATGTTTATCGCATAATTCTGCCTTATTGTGACTTAAAACAGATATCTTTGTGTCTATCGTAATGGCAGAAAAAGCAATAAGAGCTGGTAAAATTATAGCGCTGCTGGAAGAGGGGTGTAGCCAATGTTACGTCTCACAGCGGTTAAACGTGAGTCATTCAACCGTACAAAGAACCTGGACTCGATACCAAGAGACAGGTTCCGTTCAGAGAAGGCAAGGTTCTGGGAGAAAACGTTGCACACAGCCGCGAGACGATCGCTTTTTAGTGACTCAGGCGCTGAGGAACCTCAAATGCAGTTACATAGACCTCAAAAGAAACCTTGAAGAGGTACGAGGAGCACAAGTTAGCCTATGGACTGTGAGGAGAAGACTTTTAGCTGCTGATATACGTAGTCGACGACCAGCGCGGGCCCCCAAGTTACTCCGTGAGCACCGGATTGCGCGGTTGAGGTTCGTTAGAAATTGCCTATCTTGGACACCAGGTAACTGGAGTAGCGTACTCTTCTCCGATGAGGCTCGAATTTGTCTGCATGGTGAGGACCGACGTCGGCGAGTGTTACGAAGACCAGGGGAACGCTATGCCGATGTGTGTTTTGAAGAAATCACCCCTTATGGTGGAGGGTCCGTTATGTTTTGGGCGGGCGTAACTTCCAACTATCGTACCGAGATAGTATTCATAGAAAATGGCTCACTAAATGCGCATAGGTACATAACAGAAATCCTTTCTCAAAATGCACAACCCGCACTGACTGTAATTGGTGAAGATGCCATTTACATGGACGATAATGCTCGGGCCCACCGTTCTGGCGACGTAGATGCTTATATGCAAGAGGTCGGTATTCGTCGTTTGGATTGCCCAGCGCGGAGCCCCGACCTTAACCCCATTGAGCACGTTTGGGACCTCCTAAAAAGGCGAGTACGATCTGTTCAACCACCTCCACAAAACATCAGAGAGCTTAAACGTGTAATCTCGACTGAGTGGGAACACATTCCACAGGACACCATCAAAAGCCTGGTGGGAAGCATGCCAAGACGATTACATGCCGTAATCGCTGCAAGAGGAGGTCATACTCGTTATTAATTTTTATTTTTTAATGTCTCTTTTATTAAAATACCATAAAAATACTCGTAGTCTTAATTTCATTATACCCATAAAAATGTCCATTTTAACACGGCTCTCTGTTTACATTGACTAAAACACCGATACCAGGATAAAAGTGTTAAAAAACTAGATTCTCATTGATAATAAGAAATTTCTAGTCATCCAAGCTAATGACATACTAAAAATATAATAATATTTACCCATAGAAAAGCTAAGGTAAAGTGTGTGTGTAAGGTGCCCGTTTTTTTTGCAAAGGAGTGTATATTCGGAATCAGCGTTGCGAGCTCTATCGATTGGTATATTTAACATAATCCTATCTTTAAAAAAAAGTCCCTTACGACCTGGATTTTCAACAGCTCTAGCTCTTTTTTTTTAACTATTTGGGATGTATCGTAAGACTAATTTTCAATACAGAGCGTAAAGTCATGTTTTAATTATTTATGAGGTCGTAAAGGCCTCTGGTGTAAGAAAAGTTAATAATAATTTTCATAATTATATTTTATTTAAAGTTTAAAACTGTTTTTAAAACAATTTTAATTTTATCGAGTCATTAATAAATTATTGACTAGTCTATAGATTACTTAAAATACTGATTGTTCTAAAAATGGACACTAGTTTATTACTAATAAATAAGATTATTTTACAGTACAGAACTTATATAACTAAATATTTACATTAGATTATTAAAATTAAAACTATATATACACATTGACGAAAAAAAACAAATATATAAAAAAAATCTATACTATAATATAATATAATTATATAATTAATATAATAAAGCTGAAGAGTTTGTTTGTTTGTTTGAACGCGCTAATCTCAGGAACTACTGGTCCGATTTGAAAAATTCTTTCGGTGTTAGATAGTCCGTTTATCGAGGAAGGCTATAGGCTATATATCATCACGCTATGTCCAAAAGGAGCAGAGTAGCAATAAAAAATGTTACAAAAACGGGGAAAATTTTGACCCATTCTCTCTTATGTGACGCAAGCGAAGTTGCGCGGGTCAGCTAGTAAAGAATATAAAAGAAGGTAAGCGCGCTACGCGTCGTAGTACTCCTCCACATCGCTGTCTATCGGGAACGTTCCCAGAATGCTCGCAGCATTGCCACGTTGTATGGCAATGCTTAAACCTTTGTAAAAAAAAAAAGTTATTTTTTAGCATTGCAGCAATGATTGTTTACGATTTAAATAAATAAAAAGCATCACATTTTGTTTAAATTTTGAGTTTCTGTTAGAATAACATTTTTTGTCACTTTTGAACTAAATATTTTGATTAATAAATACAAACCAATCGAAAATCTTTTATTTAATATACATTTACTACCTATTGTAGTTGTTAATTAGTTAGATCTTCAGGTTTTTTACTCCTTTTACCCCCTTGGTCTTTAATTTTATTACTTGCACTACCCATTGATGAGCAAGATTATTCCTTTACGACACATCTGACTTTATCATATCCAATTTTTCGTGGCTGTAAAGTACTTCAGTTCGATTTTTGTGGGCTGTAAAGGACTCTCATTTTCGTAAATAATTAAGTTTGATTTATTTAGTTAAATTATACGGATAGAACATGAAAAATTAGTCGGAGTGTCTTTTGACATCATAATTATACTATTTTGTTTGACAAAGATATTACACAAAAACTTTTTTTTTTTTCGTTTTTTGCCTCTACTGAAAACTCGTGTTTTGTCCTTTACGACAATTGAAATTTCCGGTATCGACGTAATTACATAAAACCAATTAGAATCCAATTCAATTCTCCAAGTTCTTCAAACAATTTCTTAAGTTTTCCTCAACACAACAGGCACCTGTATAGAAGCATTAATTTCCAATAATCAATTACCCTGCGTTACCTGGTGGACTGAGACGGACAGGTGTGAGCTGCAATCACGGGGAACAGCTCAACTGTGAAATAACCAGGGGATGGAAGGGCAAGGAACTTATACTGAACAAAGGGCATAGTATTTGATGTAGTGGCGCAGTTGTTTAGGTGGTTGTCGTGCGGCTACAATTTTGCTGAAACATCGGAGTTCGATTAGTTGTTTCGGGTTTAGTTGTACTTTGTGTCCGCTGCTTGTATGTTTGTAAAGTCCCTGCAACACGAGAGCAATACTTAGCGCAGGAGATATCTATAAAAAGCTCACTTAAGCCCACAGCAAAACAAAATGCATATTTTTTTTACTCTCGCGTTGCATGTTTAATAACTTACGTAACGTAAGGCCTTTTAAGGAAAAATATGTGTCCGCGTTACTTCCCGTATTCTTTTATACATTCGATAAAATTCGGCAGGCTAACCAACACTCTTTCAGTAGTGCTGAAATCGGCTTTAAGTTTTATAATAACCATAAAAGTCCAATTGGATTAGGTGTCTAATTAGAAAGGTTGTAAGTTTAAGCCGCTAAAATAAAAAAAATGTGGTTGAAGAATTTAACTTGTGTTTTAAAATATAAGCTATAATTACGACCTTTAATCCGATTGCTTAACATGAAATTAAGTTGTTGGACAAAGTAACAATAAAATTCAAGTAGCAGACATTTCTTTACATTTTTATAATAACGTACCTATTAAAAATACCTCTTAAGCCTAATTAATTTTAATTTACTAATTACTAGCCTTCGTGCCGGATTACCTTGGTCTTAATCCAATAAAAATTAAAGACTTGTTTATGGTACTTATCTGACAGATGTCACATTTCATAGACTATAAATTGGCGGGACGTTTTAATGGCGGCGCGCTGAAAATGCGAGTGTTTCATAACTTCCATAGCTTGTTAATTGTGTAAACGTTTTTGATGGCATTTCTTTGGTTTTGAAAGGTAATGTTATGGTGATTTAACACTGTTGCGAACACGCAATCTTGTCATAATGGGAATGTGGATTATTCTTTCGTTGTCAACTGTCTTAGTTAATTTAAAGTGCCTACAGAATACGCAATATATATAAAGTAGACAAAATATGCGTCGCTGAGTATTCTCTGAAGAATTATTTGTCTGTTGTTTCGGATTTTAATCATTCTAGCATAGAAACCATTAATATGTATGGTGAGGACATTTTATAAACATTTCTATTAGAAGTAGACTGTCTACGAGGGAAGAAAAAAATTATCAGATAAGAGACTATGATTTTATTCAATCCAAGTTTTACCTGGGAAATAAATTGGATCTCCATGAGAAATCTTTCCACGCAAGTGAACTTGTGAGCAGAAACTACTTTATTACAAAATTAAAAACTAAAAATTCCGTTTAGTTTTTACAACAGTATAGTTTTTACAGTTTATTATAATTTCAGCACGGTCACGTTATGGCTATCTTGATATAAGTCGCGATAAAACGATCATAAAATACTAAATTAAAACCTGAAAATCTATACTATATTATTATAGAGCTGAAGAGTTTGTTTGTTTGTTTGAACGCGCTAATCTCAAGAACTACTGGTCCGATTTGAAAAATCCTTTCATTGTTAGATAGTCCATTTATCGAGAAAGGCTATAAGCTATATATCATCACGCTACGACCAATAGGAGCAGATGACCATTGAAAAATGTTACAAAAACGTGGAAAATTATGACCTATTCTGTCTTAAGTGACGCAAGCGAAGTTGCGCGGGTCAGCTAGCCTTATTATAAGTTCTTAACTTTCATGCTTAGTCAAGTGAAGTTAAAAGCTATTATGAAGGTTCGTAAAAAATGGAATTTTGGGTGAAACAAAATGGTGTTTGTTAAATAAGTCGGTCGTGGAGTGTTCAAGGTCGGGAGCGGTAATTACTGGCGGTCTAGGCTGTAGGCACGCTACGCCTACACCGCGCCTAGGCAAATTTGATGGAAACCATTTAGGCAAGTTGCTCCCTTGCGACTTTGGTATAGCAAGTTATTGTATCACTTTATTGTTACTCACTTTAAAAGTAAAGGACGTAATGGGCCCTTAGAACTACTGCTAGCATACCTAATGCCCGGTTTCTGAGTACATTTAACGGTAGTTTATCTATTCAATAACGTTTTTATATATGAGTTTTAACGCTATTGAATAAATAAACTACCGCTAAATGTACCTCAGAAACCGGGGGTAAGAGATTTAAAAGTAATGCTTGACTTTGTTAGCATTTTTTCAATTTGAACGTCGGTTTCAGGACTATAATTTTACAATACTCTCTCCTTACTTAAGTTACAGTCATGGATATAAAAAAATCTTTACTAGAAACGATCAAACGAGACTAAAGTTACAGCCAGCCCAAGAGCGAGTAAAACCTGAGTAATATTGAGCTTCTTTTTCTTTTCATAAAGTCTACGTCCTCAAAGTACTAAAGCGACTTGAACAACAATTCTGACCACTTACAAAAAACAAAAAAAAACTTTATCAATGGGAACAGCCAGGGTTTCCCATAAACGCCATGGAGTGAAAAAATCCAATGTTTTCGATATATTTGTGTAGGTTGTTGGTTTGTTTGTCCCTACGTGACTGTCGCTTAAGTTCAGCGCCGGCTCCATCGCTCTGTACACACTACACTACACATAAAACACACATATCGATTGTACAGACATCAGGCTTTTGTGATACAAAAATATTGTTTTGTTGTCTCTTTTTGTTAAATAAGTGGAAGAAATGAATAGGTATATGCTGCTTTTGTTAAATAACATTGGGATATTAAAGTACCAAATTTGCAGTTTATTTGATCAATTCTTAGGGTTGTTTTAATAGTCTGATATCAATAAGGAAGCCCGGTTTTAATAACCTATTTGTTTAAGAAAAGAAGGTTCCTCAAAATTAATTTTCAGTTAATACGTAAATATTTTATTATAGATCTTAGACTCGGTCTTTCCATCATTGCGAGTGCAGATAGAAAGCTTGGACACCTTTGAAAAGTGAAAAACTCCTGAAACACTCCGAAATATGGATACATACAAAATAATTTTTATCTTTTAACTGCAAGAGAAACGCATAAAAAGTATACTTCTACAAGTATTGACAAAATAACCAATATTTTATGAGCACGCGATCAATCGTCTCACAATATACAGTCGCGACGACTGTCGCAAGCCCGACTAGTCGTAAACAGTCGCGGTGCCTAAGTGGTGTCACGCACAATTTTTATGCTCCGAATTACCCTCAATTATGTTTCGTGTAGAATTAGTCCGTCTGCTGTCTGGGAGGGCAAGGTCCTCTACCTACCTAGAAAATCTAGATAGGGATTGAGATTTACTTCAGAGACAGTTAATTTATATAAAATAAAGGAATTTAACACATAAATGTCCCACTATTGAACAAGAATCTCTCGGAATGAGGGAGGGGTTAGGCCTTGAGTTCACGGTTAGTTAGTTAGTTGGCCTAGTGCGGGTTGGGGATAGTTAATATTTAAAAAGAAAAGTTTCGGATATCATTTGAAATATGCACGAACATCATCGAAATATTGCTACTGTTGCTTAACCAGTTCTAGGTTCGAATCCTATGGAATGCGTTAAAAGGTTTTCTCATACATTTCTGAAAAATACTGCCAACACTAGCTAGGACGAAAATGAGAAAGTTCAATAAAATTATTCACCCTAGGTTATTTTTTATCAGGAAATGCACATCTTTGACGACAACAGGATGTACTTAGGTATTCACTTACCTACTTACTACTTACATCATACTACTTACATAGTACACATATTTAAAACACTTACATTCTCTGTTTAAGCGAAAATGTTACAATATTAAATACCTAAGCAACATTACCTTTAAATGACATTTCAAAAATTCTAGTAATCGGTTTGCGTGATGGCCGCGTGATTTTGTGAAAATACTAATAAACTATGTATATTACCTTATGCCTAGGTTATAGTTTAGTGCCTAACCTGTAATTTAAGGTAAAGCTATATTTCTTAGATCTTATCGAGTTTGGTCTAGAATAGGCTCGAAATGGATTTATGTTAGCACGATAAATATTTTCGGCAATTTTTATGTGTAAAATTTATACAAATTTTATATTTATTTGTTTAAGCTTGATTTATATTCCTTTCCTACCGATACCGACCGGTAATGAAACTCTGTCGTTATACCAATTTGCAATAAAAATCTTTAGAAATAATAGCTCTAGCATGGGCAGCTTAAGTTAAATGTAGCGTCAAATATTCCGACTCTATTTGGTTGAAAATTATATTACATTTTTAGCGCTTCAAATTTCTCATTTACTTATCTTGAGTCAGTATTTAAAGTCTTTACATAAGCTAAGTGTAAAAAGCTCCTTGTCTTATAATACTACTAACAAATTTCTTTAGGACTTTTTTGCATACCCTAAAGAAATATGACAAACATAAATTCATGAAATCTTCCCATAGAAGAAGGCAGAGGCCAGATATCGCTTGACAAATGCATACTTTTGCGGGGATACCATAATATATAGCTGATTACTTATTAGCTATTTACTTTGATGAATTAAGTAGTGTTTAAAAACTAGCATCAAGGCTGTATAAGCCGCTCGAAGGCCTTCGTCATGACCAAGGCCTTTGACTTAGCATCAAAAAACCTCTCAATGCCAAATATGTCGGAATTGAAATCCGTTGTCCGACCACAGCTAAGGCTCCTATATATCAGCCGAGAACTGCCAATACGAGGGAATATCGTTAATTTATCGTTATTACCCATCATTTACGTCTTATTATCAAAACAAACACCACACAATCGGGTTTTGAACAAAAATCTTTCGACAAAGTTATATTTTGCAGTGACTTTTTCTAAATCTCCGAACAAATTGTACTGGAAAGTCAGTTTCGTGGGTGAATTTAGTATGTTTGTGTGACCGTATGGAATGATTCACATACTAAATGGGTCAATCCATTATCTGCGTCTTGATCTGATAAAGGATCGTTATATATTTATTTGTTTTTTTTTATTTTATACGCCGGACGGCACATTCCGGGCGCTCTTGGGACGCGACTGAATTAACGCAGGTTTGGATGTGGCAAAATATGTTGTTTAATACCACTATCTTTTTTTATAAAGTTTTGGTTTTTTATGAATTTTGTCTTAAGATTCACGAAAAGTATATTGTTTAAGAATGAAATTTTCAATTTCTCTCAAAGTTTTTTTCTATGCAATAAACCTGAAAAACGTAGAAAAAATACTGATTTTATTGCTCAAGATTTTTAAATTCAATTCAAACCATTCTCAAAAAAATTCTTAGTTGCGTACAGTAAACATTACTAAAGTCACGAATGCAAGGATCCCCTCCCGAATTGAGAGGGTTAGGCCTTCAGTTCAACATTTATATTGAAAAATACTGTCTTGACCATCAAATATGCCTCATCCACAGTCGGCCATGTTCTCAGCTCCCGCGAGGTACCTGTTCCAGGAACACAATACATTGATTCTCGATTAACACCGCCGCGCCTGCGCCGAAAACGATAAAAACACTCGTGGACCATCGCACCCATGCGCTCACGCCGACACACACGTGTACAACGTATGGAAGAGACACCGCCAAGTACGCTCCCTGCAAGCTTTGAGGTTTTTTTACAACTGAGAAGGGCTAAAGCGAAAATTACAAACAAAATATAGAAAATAAACTATGTTTACGTTTCCTTTTTATGTAATGTCTGCTATCTGCATCTATATACTTATACTTGATAAGTACCTTATCAAGGTAACTAGGTAATAACTAGAGAGAACTAGTTAAATCTATTTTTGCTTAGGATTTAAATACACAAGTGAAACTTATTATAAGGCAAGTTAACAAATGGAATTGATCGTCTCGTTTAATAAACAAATATTACTTAGTCTTGCTCTCAACCAAATAAAATATGAAAACGACATTCTATATTTTCCAATCACTTAAAAATCCCCAACTTTCGCGACCATATTTCACAAAATCTACTTAATATTTGAGACAATTGCTTTTTGCAATACAGTCGACAGACGCCGTGAAAAATTAATTAGTAATGAAACATAATATTTATTTATTTCAGTATTTTCACGCGTCATTTAATCGTGATGAGGGTCCATTCGATACATTGTATCAAGTTAATAGCTTAGCGCCATTTTAAATGGTTAATTTGATGATTATTTGTTTTATTACTTGGGAGAGCATCGACCATAGACGCGATTGGTCATTTTATCACCTAGACCGGGTTTTTTCACCGAATCCAAACTAAAATGGTTAAATTACAATTTCTATATGAGAATTCTAGTCCAACTTATCTTGTCACTAAAATCACGAACTTATTCTCTATTTAATATAACCTAAAGTAAAGTTAATCACTACAAAAGAAAATATAATAGTACCAACTAAACATAACCTAAAAAATATTTTTACCCTTTGACTCTCAACCTTTAGAGAGTTAAAAACTTACCTAAAAATACTGAACTCTTTCTCAAACTTATGGGAGTTAAAAACACACATAAATATACTATTATCCTTCCTAAAAAGTATCTTCAAACTCCTCAATATCTCTTCCACGTCTCTACATCACTGTACGTCCAGGCCGGGCGCCATCTTCGTACCCCAGGCCGGTGGTCAGCGCAGATCAACTGATAATACGCGCTGATAAACTAAACGACTTATCCCTAATGTATTTATGTTTTAATTAGAATTTGTGAATCTCTGTGTCCGCTGATAACGAAGGAATGAGGTTTTAAAGAGCTTTTAGTCTGAGATTCTGATGCTAGATTTGTGGTTCTGCTTTTTATCTGTACCTGTAAAGTTTAAGATAAATACATCAGGGTTATAACTCTTTGAAACCTTAATATTATCTCATAAATTGTTATATGTTTAGATATACTAAAATTACTTTTATTGTACAAGCTATTAGGGTGTCTTAATTTTATTTTTGTTAGTGGTCAATGGTAAATTCACTTTGCTTCAGATGATTAAGGGCCGATTTACCAGCGTTAAATAACTAAGCTAAGGTTGTTCCGTGGACGGGTGACCATCTTATACATATCGAGTTCCTCCGTGTTTCGGAAGACACGTTAAATTGTGGGTCCCGGCTGTCATTTTCGAAGATCTTTGACAGTCGTTAACAGTAGTCAGAAGCTTGAAAGTCTGACAATCAGTCTTACCGAAGGGTATCGTGTTAATACCCAAGTAACTGGGTTGTGGAGGTTAGATAGGCAGTCGCTCCATGTAAAACACTGGTATCCAGCTGCATCCGGTGAAACTGGAAGCCGACTCCAACATAGTTTGGAACAAAAGCTAAGCGAATATACTTATTGATATTATAAATGCGAAAGTTTTAATGCTTGTTAGTCAATTACGCAAAAACTACGCGATATTTATCCCGAGAAAGGAAAGAAGGAAACAAATCGTTGGCAGAATCTAGTTAGAGACAAACCCACTAACCGTCTAGCGATAATACTTTGCTTACGAAAATCTTTAGAAAATTACACCAAACTTATCTACAAAAAAAGATTCTATAAATAAATGAACAAATCACAAATTCAACGACCCATTCTTTTAAATTAATAGTAAAAAACAATGACAAATAAATTATAGAAACAATATAATATGTCACAAGTCACAGTGTATGTTGATTATGACAGAGGGATAATCGTCCATTGTTAGGGATGAATCTAAACTGTCCCGGGGGACTATTGTTGTGTAATTGATGGTGTTATTGATTCCTACCCCTTCTGAATTATAACTAGATAATTTGAAATTGTTTATGAGTTAAAAAAAGTGTGTACGAGTTAGCAATGATAGACGAGTAGTATAAGGTTCGAACCCGAGGCAACACACCAATGACTTCCAAGTTATGTGTGTATTAGAAATAATCATCACTTGTTCCAACGGTGAAGGAAAACATCGTGATGCAACCTTACATGCCTGAGAGTTCTTTAGAACAGTTCTTGAAGGTATGCAAAGTTCCCAACCCGCAACTGACCAGCGTGGTGGACTCAAGGCCTAACCCCTTCATCATTACGGGAATAGACCCTTGCCGGGTGGGATACCTACTATAACACACCTAAGAAACTTATAAATATTCTCAATAGTGTAAAACCACTGCGTATTCTCGTTTTTTTCCTTTTACATTAGCGAATTGCAACACACACATTCACACAAAGTATCACATCAATTGGAATAAAAAAAACTAATAACTAACACCTCTGTTCTCATTTATCTGTTGAACAAAATTACTTGAAACCACTCTCAGACATTTTGTGATTATTGTTTATTTTATAACAAGAAAAACACAAAGAAGAACCAACCTTAAAACACGGCCACTAAAGTTTAAATTCATGTATTGTTTAGTATCTTGATAAAACAGATTATGTAGCTTATTGTACCAAAGGGTAACTTGAATATCTTAATTTTATTTTGGAGCGCCATTTAACTCGTTTTTTGTATGGTATTGAATTAATTTTATTTTTAAAAATAGTCAGGTTTTTGTCCAGCGAGTGAGTGATGGCCCATTGTGTGGGATATGATCTAGTCGCTACAGTTTGTTGAAATATCAATTGGGTATGAAATGAGAAGACGAAAGCTGTTATAAGCTGTTTGTAAAAAAGGATTCTTCTCGATGTTTCTAGTCTTTTTCTTTTCTTAAGTGTTATAGAAGAACCAATTCATCACATCATGATTGTGATTATTAACATTTGACATCAAAATAAACTTTTCTGTAAAGAGTCTTCTGAAGGTCTTGAGTTAGTTAAAATAACATACAAATTTACTTAAAGGCTAGTCTTAAAAAAATGTTTCTTTGATGATCGCTAAGCGACTTCTGCAAATAGCTGCAACGCCATACTGATTTAAGATTAACTTTCCTAAACAATTTACATGCATGAAATTACGCCTTCTTCCCATAGGGGTAGGCAGAGACCAGAGAACGTAAATTGGTTGGAAGCTTCCTTAGCTACATTCACATCCATACATCTTTTGATCTTGTCCTAAACCATTTAAAACAATTTATTTAAGTAAAGTAATGTTAAGTCTCACAATGTTAGCAAACTATAGTCTATTCCATTTAAAAAGAAAACCTTGACAAGTTATTTGCAGAGTTACTCTAAATGAGAATTATTAAAGCCAGTATAACACAGTAAATACTGGTCAAGTTTACATAATACACCCTATAAAGATTCCATAACATGTAATGACAAACTTATGGTAAGTGACCATAGACAATGATATGCACGGACATGTCACAACAAGTAGTAAAGTGATATGCTTCCGGTACGTCGTCGCTTGTCTATACTCTGTGGTCTGTACTCTATGGTGCTCTATGGTGAATCAGCTGTCATCGGATGTTGATCAACTTACGATAACTTTATTGAATTGAGTAGGTTACGGTTGGATAAGAAATATTAATAGGAAAGTGGTACGAGTACCTATTTAAGTAAGTTACTACCAAAAACGAGTTACGAGAATTTAGGCCTGTAAGAGCTTGATGTTGATTTCGCGATTGTTAATTGATCATTCTAGGCATCGAATATTCATGTGTCTATACATTTTTCCTAATTTAGCCTTGTTTTACTTGACTTTTTGTACACAACGGATGCTGGCATACAATTCCGGTAGAGCATATGCGTCTATGCATCATAGGCGAGCCTCATGCTCTTGTGCCATGGTTAAAACTTATTTTGGAAAGAAATTAGGAGTCAAACAACGAAAACTTAATCAGATTTGTATTTCATTGATTAGGAACAGATCCCATGGATTTGAAAATGAAGCCAATAGTAGTTAATTTTCGAAAAAAAAGTACAGTGAAGTTGACAACCTCTTCCTTTTTTTGAAGTCGGTTAAAAAGCCTTCAATGGCTTAAACGAAAGAAAATACGGAACATGAATTTATAAACCTTTTTCTTAAGTAGTTAAAAAAATCTTAATAATGATCATTTCTCTAGTTTTATTATAGTCATATCCAAGTAATACAATCTAAGTTTGTCGGTGTGTTTGTTGGTAACGGAAACCGATGCAAATGTCGTGCGCTGCGCGTCGCGTGCGCAGTGCATGCCGAGTGTTGCCGAATGACGCCGAGTGTTGCCGAGCGTTGCCGAACAACGAAGGCACGTTGTATGACACTATGTTCGCTTCCCGTATAAGGATATTGCGAGTAGTCAGTCTTGATTGTTTTATAAAGGATGTAGGTATGATAGGTTTAAGAATGAGTTTTGAACTGTTCTAAAGTCCCACTTGGCCAGCGTGGTGGACTCAAGGCCTAATTCCACCGGAGAAAGTCCTTCCCCAGCAGTGGGACAATAACGGGTAAAAAAGGCTTTATGAAGAGTCCGTTTTGACAAGATTTAAGTTTGAACCTAAAATGCAATAAAATAAATTTAACCCATTAATGTCCCACTGCTGGGCAAGGGTCTCCTCCCGTAATAATAATGCCATCAAAAACATCCTGTAAAAAACCTCAAGTCTCACAGCGTAAAAAGTGGTGAGATCTATGTAATACCAAGTCGATTAATCTGTTTAGTCTCTACTGAAAGGACCTTCTGTCTTAAGTTATTACATAAGTTATTATCATGCCAATATTAAAAATATTTCACGTTTAAAACAAATAAATCGACCTGGCCATCGCATGATTTGATTATTAGTATGTACCACACTGCACAGCACGACGGGCCAGCAACCAAATTCCTCACTAGGGTCCTCCGAATGTCACTCCGAATATAATGATCGAGATGAGTATCTTAAAGAAATTAATGCTCCTGAAATTTTAATGGCGAATTTGTGTTTTCATGCGATGACCAAGTCGATTTATTTGTTTTAAACGTGAAATATTTTTAATATTGGCATGATAATAACTTATGTAATAACTTAAGACAGAAGGTCCTTTCAGTAGAGACTAAACAGATTAATCGACTTGGTATTACATAGATCTCACCACTTTTTACGCTGTGAGACTTGAGGTTTTTTACAGGATGTTTTTGATGGCATCTCACTTCTTTTTGTAAAGCGAACATAAGTCCAATTTGTATGGAAAGACGGTTATTTTTTTCATAATTCAACATATTTTCCTATTGAAATGTTGTTCAGTTTCATAGGCTAAACACCCTTAAGTTATGCCTCATACAGTAGGTACCTATGTACACCTATTATTTTCTATTATACTACAGTAATAATTAATTCATTAACTGCAAATGTAACCTTGTAATCCTATATAAATGTATAAGATTACAAAGTTATTCTTGCAGTTAATGTATTTAGAAAACTGGACTGAAATTAGAAAATATTGAAATTTTCCCATGATTAAGATACTAAATTCTATTTGTATTCTAAATTTGAAGCTTCTAAGTCTGCTAGAAATGCCTTAGACTTTTGATGATCGGTGAGTCAGTGAGTCAGTGAATCAGTGAGTGACAAAATTCAAAACTTTAACAAGTTGTCATTCTTAAAGTACTGGTTCAAATTGACTGAAATTTTCAATATACCGTGTTCATACAATGACTAATAAGTCGCTAAAAATTCAGGCTTCTTGTTTTATCCACAACGAAATTATAGGGGGTCGAAAATGGCCTGAATTGCTTCGAGAAAAGATGGTACGGCCGTGCCGCTTTTTTTTGCTCGACTTGCGGGGGCACTGCCGTGCCCCCAGATCCCGCAATACTTAGGCCGAATTTTCACAGTTCTGAAGGTTATTTTTGGCAAATTCTCTGTAAGCAGCTTAGATTTAGGTAACAGTTACGTAGCATAGGTTTGATATACAGTTTCTATTATAAACAGAAAATGTATAAAATATGATTCATATTTCCTATTACAGACAGCTTTAGGTCCGCACTTAGTAATTAGATATTTGTTTCCATAACAATAACAGCTAAAACACATAAGATAAATTTAACTAGGCGATACGATGACTCTTTAAAGGAGAATGGGCACTTCTGGGCGGTCGGCGGCCATTAATGAAAGTAGGTAGTGTCAAATTAAAGTAATGATAACTAGGAACAAGTTTTACTAAGAACGTTTCGCTGCAATCCTTTTAGGGGACAATATATTTACATGTAAATATAATAGAATTTCATAGAACATAATAACGTTTATTTCGTGTCTGTAATGCATTTAACGTTGTGTAATTACGTTACATCTTCTTATAACGATTGCAATGCCATCAACATAAACAACAACCGTAACAATATGAATAGACAAAGAGCAGCATTCCAACATATCACCGGCGATCAGCCTTTTTTCGACGATTTTCCTAATCTGTCAGAAGATGATGATGATGTATGAAGTGAAGTAAGCTCGTAGTTAGTATGCTATCTATCTATCTATTATATGGTTAACCTAGTGTCAAAGTTATTCAAGCCACCCGAAAGGCCTTTGACATATCCATGTCAAAGGCCTTTCGGGTGGCTTAAGCCTAACGACTGTTATCTTACTTGACAACAACCGGGACCGACTTTTTACGTGCCTTCCGAAACACGGAGACGCTCAGTTCAAATACCACAATGCGGTCACCTATCTATAGAATGACCGTGCCAACGGCTGCTTAACCCACAGATCGTATACCGACCAGTGAGCGCAACTGGCTACGAACGCCTCATTATTGAGCTGTGCATTCAAGACAGGCTTCTTCTAATAAGAAGAATGTCATGAACAACAGATAAGTCGTCTCAGTGAATATGTTATAGAAGAGCAAGATGTTTACTTCTTACGATATTTATATATTTACTTGTTATGATTGTTCGAATATTAATAATGTCTATATTTGTATGCAATATAAGAAATATTTATTTTTATTTAATCTCTGAATATAAGCCAAAATATGTTTTTATACTATTAAATGTGCTCAAAAACAAAAATGTTTTTTATTCGTCATATAAGTGCGTCGCGGCAATAAAACTTCTACACAGTAATTATAGGACCAAACTACATTAAAAAAAAACAAAATCAAGTTTGGCCGCGGATCGCCCAGGCTCCATACTATTTTGCCCATTCTCCTTTAACATTATGTCTGAACGACAACACTCCACAGTGGTTGCAACTCGCGAAATTTCTGGACAAAAAAAAACAAATAAAAATACACTACCGTTACTATCAGGTGCATATTTGTCAAATTGATAAGAATCCACGTGCCATAATGATTGTAACAACAAATATTAGCTTCTCAATAAAAGCAGTTTTTTTATTCTTTGATAAGGGCAGGTGCATTGATAGTGGGTTTTTTGTGGCTTCCTTATGCTATTGTGTTCATAGCTTTAAATTAATGATAGGGAGTGAATGTAAACACGGATTTTCGATAAGATATAGCGCACCTTTTAAAGTTGACTGTAAATAAGAATTATGTTGAAAAAACGTAGGTATGAAGAAAACTACTTAGAAATATGTTTTATCATGTAACTACGATAAAGTAGATTGAAGTCGATACATATAGAATATACTTGAATACAAATTAAAGAATATGCTGGTTGGTTAGTTGTAATTTTAAACAATTAGATTCGAAAGGTCAAATAGTGTGCATTTTATTTCATCTAGACGTAATCAACGACTATCGAGTCAATAAACTCTTAATTTTGGCATCTTTACCACTTCCTTTAACAATAAAAGGAACCTTTCTAACGTGCGGTCACGACAAATCATCGTCTATCAATTAACACAAGTAATACACAAAACAGTGCAGTAAAAGAGAAACCGCACGATTTCACAGAAATCAATTCAACGTAAAATATATTTTTTATTACAAGTTCCTTCCCACGTCTGAGACCAACAATACTTACAGTTTCACCTAAACAAATAGACGGACATGATCTTACGGAGCCGTGCCAAATATTTAACGGTATATAAATTAGTAGGCTTCAGACACCCCGGTGGGCCGGCCGTGCACTAAGCTGGACAAAAACCCATTGTGTCTTCACCTTATTATTGAATTTACACCTCCGCCAGCACGGTGCGCCGTAAATGCCGGAATCGCGAAAAAAACTTTTGACCAGATAATCGAAAACTGTCACCAAAAGCTTTATTGTCCAGTATTTAGAATATTCTACAACTAACTGTACGAATATTTCCGTTATCGTGACGTGATGTCATAAACATCGATACTTGATAATATTTATTATAAGTGCTCAAAGCTATCAAATTGGTATCGCATTGTGATTTTTTTACAGAAAATCCACTCTAAACCCATTAATTTCATGGGCAAACAGTACAATTGCTTTTTTCATATGTCATCTTTACGTGGAGCGCCACAATGGAGCGAATGGTTGGCAACTGTAATATCATTATAACGCTTCACCTCAAACCTGACATAATTACATATAATGTTGCTTTCCACTATTGTGATGTATCGACGGAATTTTATGCCCATTTCACTATAATGGGTGTCCCTAACTGGAGGGACAAACAAGCATGATGGATGCGTCGCGGCACACACAAAGGACCCATTGACAACCTTCACGTACCCCTACGTCCAATTATAACGAAAAAGTAAAAGATTTTGTCCACCCGTACCGTTGCAGGCGCACTGTGCGGCAAAAAAAACGCTAAATAAAACATTACCTAAATAAATATAATTTATTTTGAAAATGTACAAAACATTTGGATGTTAGTTTGCAAATCACTCGGATATTGATCTACATTTTGTCGTGATACTCGTTATTTGATTTGTTTCTATCAATTTACATAATAGCACTTTCTCTGAGACAATTACTTATCAATATTTCAATTGTGAATGTGATTAGAATCACTGTTTTACTTCGTCACTTCTGGTCGAACTACTAGAAGAAGTCTATCGTAAATACATGAGGCTGGAAGACGGTTCATGTGTTCTGCCAAGCCTCTTGGCGCAGGTCTGCTGGTGAAGCTCGCAGCAGTAAGCCCTGGCGAACCTGTGGCCGCAGTACTTGCACGAGAACAGCCCGATGTGGTCGCGCTGCATCTCGATCACGTGGCGACAGATACAACAGTCCCTGAAAAGATATGACATGATTTAATAATACGTTTGTTTGCTATCCACTGATTGACTTAGAGTATTGAAGAAAATATATCCTAGTTAACGAAGTAGACGAATTAAAAACAAGAGGAAATTATTTATTAATTTGTTCTAGAATCATAACTGAAAGGTCAGATGCACTCTAGTCTCGCACCCAGCAGAGTGGCAACTGTTGTTATAAAACTGATTATAATTCTAACGCCATGAAGTCCTATTCCACAACATCTACCTTTTCTTAGAACAATTAAAGCCGTAGATTATTTGGTTAGAAATAGCACAGACAGATAAATGCTTTATTCATAGTTTAAACGGTTCAATCGTAACAGGCGAATCTAAAATTAAAAGTCGGATGTAGCCAGCGTCAACTTAAACTGATCGATTATCCTTATTATGACAAGTATTTAGGCGGAAAGTTTATCCGCGAACAAAAACCATGCAATCATTATAACATTTTTTTATATAAAATGACATCCGCTTCATAGATACAGTTGACATATGGCACGAAAAAACCCAAGTACAATTACCTCGTCCTTCCTAAATTGTGTTTTTGTATGTGATCGCTGAGGTGTGACGGGTGGCTGAACGAGGCGCCGCAGATACTGCACACGTAGTGAGTGATGCAGGCGCGCTGCGGGACCTGTAGTAACTGCAGGTACGAGTTGTAGTTGAGCCTCGGCATGTACGACAGCAACTGTTTGATGGTCTCCGTGGACACGCGCAACAACGCCAGCAGCCCCAGCGGGTCCGTGTTCACCGCTATCGTCATCCGCGTACTCTTTGCCATGAGCTCGCCAGACTCTCTGCTCTCCGGACTAGTGATCTCCTCAATACGTATTTCGTTTTCCGAATTCTGCGCCGTTCTGAAAGTCTTTGATAATGAACTTGTCACTTCTGTTGATATTTCTTTTGTTGGAATATCGATCGCTATCTGCACAGAACATTGTCTTTGCGCTCTCGTCTGAAGTAATTCTTCTATGTCATGTTTGATTTTCTCACTTTTCTCCATCTCTTCTTGAATTATTTTGTCTATTTTATCAATATCTGTGTGTTTGTGTCGTGACATATGGGTGCCTATTTCAGTAATAGCTACATTTCTGGAAGTTGGTATGACAGTTGTGAATAAAATCTGATCAGTCTTTTGTGATCCAAACGTATTTGGAGTTTGGTGCACAGTGTCACTCTTAGACTTACTCAGTATTACATTGGACAAGTAACTCAATTTCTTTACGTTAGATTTTTTTATTTCGTTTGAACTTGCAGGCTTATTGTCATTCCTTGCCAGCTTTTTCGTCCTCATCTCAGATATGAATGAATCAACAGATTTGATCAATGTGTTTAGTTTTTCCTCGATGGTCTCTAGAGGCCTTATTTTAGATTCTGGTTGGTCTTCAGTTTGTACTAATATCTTTCTATTTAATCTCTCTACATGACTCGTCACTTGTTGTAATCTTTGTTGGAAAGCGTCTCTCTTAGCGGCCTGAGCTTGGATGGCCTCTTCCCTCATCAAAACGAGACTGACTTCTGTCTGTACGGCTTCATCTACCAACTGATCACACGGACTATGTACTATACTTGACTTTTTCTTATAGCAGTCGTATAAATTTTGTTTAGATCTGATACAATTGAGGTGTCTCTTGCCTATTCTACTGAGGTCTTTGTCAGGGTAACCTTGGTAATTCTTCGAAGGTTGTGACGTCAGCAGGCTATTTTTTCTCTCTTGCTCTAACATCATGAGTCGGCCTTGCGACGCAGTAGGATAGCAATACTGGTCACTTGCGTAATATGGTCTGGGTGGTTGAAGTGGATAGTAATTCCGTGGATATTCGCAGTAACAATCATTTGACGTGTTGTAATCACTGTATAAATCTCTTAATAAATCTTGACAGAAATAAGATTGTTGATATTTACTTCTGTTATAATAATCGTCTATAAAATCGGGTAGGTTCGGTTCGTTTATTGCATACTGGTTGGTTCCGTTCTGGTCATTGTCGTAGCCATGTTTGCTCTTCAGGTCGTTGATGTAATTATTCCAGGCTTCCTTCTGTTTCTCTTTCTGTCGTTCTATCACTAATCTTCTGACTATTCTGTGGAGTCTGGCGTTTCGTCTCATTGTTTTAAATACAAATTCATTGTTGTACATGTTGTGTAGTGGTCTGCAGTATGTAGTCTTATCTTCGTTTTCTCGTTGATTATTGTTTTGTTCTTCAAACCTGACCTGTTGCTTATTACTGGGGGTTTTAGGGATGCTCCTAGTGTAAGGTGTATCAAATGGTCTCGTGGAGAGATTGAAAGTTGGCTGGGAGATATTTTTGTCAGAGCTTTGTTCATCATCGCGTTCGTCGTTTTCATTAATAAAACTACCTACATGAGTGTCACAGTCTTGTCGTACATCACGATATAAACCATTAGAAGTAGCTGTGTAGGGAGTTTTAACCGAATTATCGAAAAGATCGATAATTTCGTCGTTATTTCGTTTCTTTGAGTCATCAGTCCAACCCTTGCCTCGGCTACTGCCTACAGAGTTAAAAGGATTGGCACTGTTAACAAACACTCGACTAGAATTAGTCTGAAAGTAACACTCTGTGGTCGGATATTTATTCATTTTAATAGGTTTCGTGAAGTTTTCCAAATCCATTATGTCACAGAAAATTTACAGTGGATAGTTATTGACGTTTTATGTTTTGACAGAGTCAAAGTCATACTTTACGAAACCTTTTGCTTTATTGTCTATGCCCTGACAAAATAAAGGATAAACTTTTTAGTACAAAGTCCTTAACTAATTATTGTAATATAGAATTACTCAATGTTATTATATCTAGCTCTTATTATAATAACATAATTATTCTAAGGTATGAATCAGTACATTATATTATACTGGAATCAAGTGGAATACCTATAAAATCAAAAGTGTAGGTACAGGTAAGTCGAACACGAATAAAGGCAAAACGTCCAAAACACTGAGGAATCAGCCATAAACTCGTGAATTTAAAGTATTCGGAATTATTCCGGTTAAGGCTTAGTACACACTTTACGAACGCTTTAATTCTAACAACACAACTGCTTTGATTGCGAGCCTTATCTGCAAAATTGAATCACCATTTCTGAAAATTTTATCATCAGTTCTGATCACCACTTAAGCGCAAGTAACACCATATTATACATAAGATTAAACCAAAGAAAAACAGAACTAAATATTAAGAGAAAAAGGGAAGACCTTTGCTCATCACTCGAGAACCCAAATTAGCCAAAGAAGAAGGAACAAAATGTGCCTCCAATTTTGTAAGGTTCTAAATACATTTTGGACAGTAGTCGAGATGTACAAAGAAAGCGGTTTTTTACGTAACAAACGAATCTTAAACGTAAGAAAAATGTAAAGCATCACACATCATTTCATTTGCCGACCTACAACTCTTAGTTTCGAAACTGCAACTTTATAAATAAAAACCTAAGGTCATCCTCAATATCCACTAGAAAATGCCACCTTATAAAGTTTCAAGGGCTTTCAGATACATTACACACTGCGCCTTGAAGTGAGCACTCAGCTTTAGAAGTGGTTATAAGTAACAATACAATGTATGACAGTGGGGCCACACGTGGTCGCGACCACCCAAATTTCGATGACTTGTTCCCGAGGTGACGATGTTGAGGTCATTTACCGAGTGCATGATGATGATGCTTACAGTAGTTTATAGGTATTGCAGTACTTTATAGCTATCTAAGTAGAAGAGAAATATGATACATGTTACTTAGTTAGAGAAAAATGCGTAAATTTGCTGTCGACTAATTATAACAGGACAATGTCTTAAGGTAATAATGTGGAAAAAAGGTACTTAAATCAATAACTACTATTTTGACTAGATAATGAGAATTTTCAGAAAGCTTTGGAACTACTGAAAGTAATTATGTGAAAAGATCTTTCATCACTTAAAAAGTACTTTTAACTAGACTATATTAAAAGATCAAATATTTGCCGAAAACTCAAGATATAATGATTTTTATAGCAAAACGCGAAATTTCTTAACAATGACTTACTGCAGGCCGGCCAGTTTAGTAAATAATGCCATCCTTACCACACATGTGCATATTTAAAACATTTTTTACCAAGAAAAAATAATTAATTTTCGGTTCCAAAATATCCTAAAACAAACAAAAAATATAATAGTAAACGATTAAAAAGCAATAAAGAATCAATTACGATGGCTGACGCCATTCGCCGCGTTTTGAGGGTAGTTGACAAAAAGCGTTGATAATACAACTACATACATTATACAATCTATTTAGATAACACATCGGCACGAGACAATTTTTTATTTCGTCCTTTTATTAATTTACATATTTTTGATCGGTGTTTTAGGGTTACGCAAAGGAATTAGGAACAGACGGAAACCAAAACTCAGCTTGTAGATCATTATATCGACCCCTGAAACGATTTCATTTAAAATAAAAACCCCAGTTTACCCAGACACTAATGATACATATATTTTCCAAAATACCGAACAACATTGTATTAGAATCTTTACATGAGTGAGATCAATTATAGTTTTGGGATGAAAAAGACCCAAATTCTATAGGCATGTGTCATACTTTTTCCCATACAAGTATACCATATATTGGACGTCTTTTGATAAAGGCATGATCGAGTTTTAAAAAAGTAGTTGGCAATTTTTAAAGAGGCATACATATATAATGTACAGAACCTTCTAACATCACCAAAATACAAAACCCATCAACTTATACCAAACTGATGTTTGCATTTTTATTAGTTTCTTTACAAGAGCAACACGGCCGCACTCGTTCACAGCTTGTCCTGCGATTATGTTAATTGTTAAATAGAATATGCATTGAAAAAACCCACCCTCATACTTTATTCTTACACTGTTGACTGTTCTATAAGTCTTGTCCAAGTGTCTCTTGTCATATGTGACGCGAGTTTTTGTTCCGATTGTTATAACCAATGAATATTTAAAAGCTTTATGACAATGTACAAGTGTGTGATGATTGTGGAAAAAATAAGGGTAATAAATTGTTTGTAATGCTGCCGAAGGCTACTCGTAGATAGAAACAATTCGGGCATTTTTATTTTGTCTTATTCCCTCGTGACCATCAGAAAGTGTCTATGATATATGTATATTACAAGTTAAGGTAAACAAAATGGGACTCAAATTTAATACATTTAGTACTAAGAACTCGTTTTTTAAGGGACCGATGTAAAAAGCATATGATCCATTATACGTATATCATTTAAATAAGATATCGAACAAAAACCCGAAAGAGAAATACTCCTCGTGTTCCTAAATTCTCCAAACAAAGTTGTAAATTATAGTTATTGATAGTTATGCGAAATTTAACCTTTATAAAATTCTAGTACCTAAAACAAACGGTTCCCCCAAACGTAATTCAAACAGTAGTAATTGAATTGCTCCCACTGCGTATAACGTTGAGTAAACAACTTAATATCACAAAGGACGTTCTTCAAAGGGGTCACCTTAGAGCAGCGGTCCTAATAGCGCACCCTGGGGTAAACCACACCGGTAACACTCAGAAAAAACTTCCTCAATAGTAAAAACTTCTGTATTTGTTGCTTATACATTGCCTTTTGTGTTCTGATCATGATTTTAATAACTAAGATATAAACAGCAATGTATTTAATGGGTTATAAGTTATGCAATGATGTCGAAAGCTTTTGGTAGGAAATCGTTCAGTCTAGACGACAGTATTAAAGCCAAGGTGAAGGTCGTAGCCCGCTGCGTTGCCATGGTGATGAATAAATACTTGGAGTAAGATGATTGTCAATTACCCTCGTATTCAAATGAATAATTACATTTTGATTGGAAATGCTTTTGTGTGGAATCTTACAAAAATGTGACCTAGTACTCACAATGATTGGTAATTGAGTTTACTTTAGATTACGCTATTTGAGTGTTTTGGTTTGTTGTCGACTGAAAATATAGTCTTATCTCTATTACTACGTACAGTTAGAATATGATACTCTATTTTAAGTAATATTGGAACTAATTAGAAATTAACTACAATTAATACATGTCATCGTCGCTTTTAATTATCTATTAAAGCTTATGTAGAACTTCTGTTCTATAAATATGTTTTATTACAATTGTGACTATCGTCTTCCTAGTCGTTTGTTTTACAACTCTTTAGCTAAACATACAGATATATTATCACGCATGTTATACCCGAAATTGCAGGCAGAGATTTATGAAATACACATACGTTTTGCCATTAACTATGTAAGTCCCTTGTAATAGGGGGCAAGCCTACTGCAAGATATTGGGCACGTTATCAAAGCCGTACTACTATTAATAGTAATATAAAATAAATTAAAAAGTACCAATAGCATGTTGTCTAACCTGGCAATCGAACCCTCATAGAGACCGCCACAAGGCAGTAAATTTAAGTTAGCTTATTATTTATTCTGAAAATGATGTACAGAAGTCATGAAACTTAACCAAGCATATGAACAATGAAGTCGGGAGGTGGGTCACAAAGCGCGAAGCTATCTGAGATAAGATGGCATAACGGGCCGGTTCTCACGGATAGAACAATATGTTTGGATAGATAACACGTTCGCGTCGAACTCACTACTTATTTGTAATTGTTCTGTTTCGTGTATTGAGATGACATCTTTCTTTTGGCTTGTGGCATCTTTATCTTTAAGAATTTAGGAATTTTTTTGCTCTTCTTTATTATTTACTTTAATCTAAAGACTTGACTCCACAATCTAACAATAATCTAACTTATTTTTTATTTAAATTTCTTTCTACGACGGCAGACTCTAAAGAATATTTTGTTCCCATTCTCAAATCTGAATTATAGTTTAGTTTTATCAAAAGTTAGTTTTATCTCGAGAAAATTTTGCAGAAAAACATTTAAAGCGAACAAAAATGCAAAACGTAGTGGATGAGGCACCATAGTTAAATATAATAATTTAGGTAGAGATGAGTAAATCAGAAGCGAACAAATTCACGATTTATCAACATGTTTTTGATGATCTAAAAAAGGAGGGACTACTCCTATTATGAATAGGCAAAGATACATCCTATTATTAGTATATCAAAAACATATCACATTTTCAACTAAATCAATAACATAGTGTAAATATTGCCGAGTGTTTGTAAGCCTCATAGAGGAATGCACACCATTGATGGTGATGTACCCACAATGGACGCCGTGGCCCGCTGAGACCCAGCTCTTTGTGACGCCGCCGTAATCTCCCAAACTCCACATTCCTCACATAAAGCGAGTGCGAACAAAAAATTCAATGATTCTGATTCCCGTTTGGGATCTATACATGTTTGAATGCAGCAATTGGTTTTATAGGTACGACTTGAAATGTATGAGTCATTTTAGCTTTTGTTAAAATGCTACTATGGGAACAAATAAGTAAAATAACCAGCCTAGGAAAAGTCCATTTTCTTGTCAATAAAAATAATTTATTAAAGAAATTCTTTTCAACTTTTTTAATCGTGCTATACTAAGATAACTAAGAAAGAACTGAGAATCAATAACAAGAGATTCTTGGCAACTAAAACTTATAGTAAATCTTATACAAAAGTAATTTAAATACCACCAAACGATTAAACGACCCAAATTTTCCATCTACCGAAACAAAATGTGACCTACAAACTAAAGAACCCTAATTCCCATCAGTTCAGAAACTTGCCCATACAATAATACTTACTATGAATAATAACATCAAATAAAATAAAAAAACACTTGGGTCTGAAGCACAATACTACACGATTGTAGACAAACCATTATATAAAATACAATGATATATTGTCGTCTCTTTCTCGCGTTGAACTAACAAAGGCACTCTTTTATTTTTCGTCTCATTCATTTGAATTAGCTTTATAGTTAAAAGCTGTTGATTGTGCTTATAAGTTTAAAGTCTTGGTTTTATATTGACCTTTGCTACCTCTCATTATGGTATCATAACTGTACATAAATATTGGTTAAATAAACAAAATTTAGGGCCAGTGTCACGGCTTGTGAATAAGTCTCGGATAGACTATTTCATAGATATTGATGGCAAGTGTATGAAAAAAGCTGTAATTATTCCACCTGATGAACTAACCGATACTTATAAAGCAAAAATCAACCTCTATCTATAAAAAAGTAGTCAAGTACCAAATTTTTGTCCATAGCAGCTTCTGACTTTATCAATGCAAGACATTTCACTTATTGATCATTATCGTCATCAAAGTGTTACTTAGATTAAATTCAGTCAAGTCTTCAAATAAAACCTACATTCTATATCGTCCAGAGCAAAATATTTAATAATGAATAATGATTAAGTATTATTAGGGTAACCTTTTCCTCATAGTAACTACCAAAACCCAGCTGTTTCTGAATCATACTACATAATAAAAGGCTTTCAAAACAAAATACCTTTAAGAATTCACAACGAAAAACAATTAAAATTCTTAGCCGTGTTCTTGAAGGTCAGATACTTGGCATACCCTTTGAAATTAATCCTGATTCAAGCCAAGATGGCGGCCATACATTTATTTCAATATTTTAAATGGGGTTTTGTTCCGACCACGCCCATTTAGATTAGAATACCACTGGATAAGTTTTAAACCTTTTATTTAAGAAGTCAATGTTTTAAAGTTAATATTTGTTGAAAAAGAAAAACATTGTGATGAGAACTCGCATTCCTAAAAAATTGTTTGATGCATTTATTGAAGGTATGCAAAGTCCCCAATCCGCACTCCACCGACGGTAGTTCGAGAGGTGACCCTTGCCCAGCAATGGGTCATTAATGATTTTAAAAAATATGCTTGATATGTTCAAAGCCTTGTTTTCTATCTTCGAATTGGGTTAAATTCTTAAGGACATAAAATCAAGCCTTTGTCCTATGTAGGTAGGAAGAGAACTTCACTTGCCATCCTTGTATACTTTTTTGCCTCAAATATTCGTATAATACCGTACATTGTAGATTATATACTAACAAATTAGGATATGACTTGACTTTTTAACTATTCAAGTAACAATGTATAAACTGATGTTCATGTAGCTTTTAATTAACACATACCATCTTATCTTTTTAATTTTCGGAATCCACACCGTTTGAGATAACGAATAACGGTACACAACATGGGGTACACCCCTTGTCAACCAAAACCTGTAAAACAATTTCGAAAAATCAAAGACAATATAAATCAACACTATCTCGAACCACAGATAAGAAAAATAAACACCAAAGCAATCAATTAGTCGATGGCGTAAGCTCAATTGGATTAGATTCCGACGCCAGTAAAAAAAAAACAACAAAAAAAATGGCCGCTATAAGCCTCTACTTTTAATTATCGTTTACCGACGTATTGTTTAGCGTGAAGAAAGAAAAGATAAAAAAGGAAGAGCACAGATAAAGTATATAAAGTTGTTAATGTCAGGGAATGATCCATTCGGTGAAAAGGAACGTAAATCTATCACGATCCTAACAGCTTCGGAGATAAAAATAATTATTGACCATGTTGGTGATTATTTTAAAATTAAACAAATGGCGCTTTTGATGTGTTGTTTTATAATTTTTATGTGATATAAAATTATTTTTAGTCTAAATTGAGTATTCAAAAATAATTGATAAGTTTTTTTGAAGTCGTGTCGTCGTCGTCACTTGTCTTGTAACAGACTAATACTATTAATGTATTCTTCTAGTAAACTCAAAATTCTTAAAAACAGATATTTAACTTTACAGATTATCAATTGCCAGATACTTATTAAACAGATAAATACTCATATTTTCTAGACCCTCTTTACCACTCGGACATTCAGTTCATTACTATAACTTAGTAGAGAGCACAACTTTTCTCCTTAAAAATTAATTATTTATTGTGTTGCCAAGATAAAGTAACTGCATCAAACAAGCACCGTCAACTGCATAAGCCTACAAGTCACTGATGTTTCTTATTCAGAATTTTTTCACCTCCGCCAGACGCAAACCTTGCATACAAGATTCTCTACTTATTTGTTAGACTAAACATCAACCTCAATACCTGTAATCAATGACCCTACCACACCGTCCCGTGTCCGTCCCTTCCCCGTCTCGTCTCCGCGTCGTATAAACGCGTAACGTTTTTGTCCGTGTTGGCTAGGTGGCGACGATTTCACGCGTTCAACGTTCCCACACGCGTCCCGGACCGCCCGCGCAGCACAACCTTTTTTACAACAGCCTCCAACTCTCTGATGTCTATTTTACCTTAGTTTTGTATCGGTAGAGTCCGGTAGAGTTCGTAAATTCATGTCAGACGGTCAAGATTTGCTGAGATATGGAATGTAGAGATAAGTGGCTAAATTAAGACTTGTGATTTTTTTGTTTTCGCGTTTAACTAACTTTTCTGTCACCCCACAAAAGTAAAGCAAAGGTTGAGCTGTCAAATGTCCAGATTAGAATTTTAAAATCAACTTTGTTTCAAAAAGTAAGTAGATAAACGTATTACGATACTTGTTATTTATGTAATCAGCTTTGTTATTGTCAATTAAAACCACAGTTAAATCAAGAGGAATCATAGTAAACTTTAACACTAAGTAGAGCGCGTACTAGACAAAAGTAGCAACAAAACAAAGCACACTACCTAAATCTTCTATACATATAAAACTCTGTCGTTACTGAGTAACTGACTGATAGACAACGCTCAGTCGAAACTACTG
This sequence comes from Anticarsia gemmatalis, assembly GCF_050436995.1. Taxonomy (NCBI): domain Eukaryota; kingdom Metazoa; phylum Arthropoda; class Insecta; order Lepidoptera; family Erebidae; genus Anticarsia; species Anticarsia gemmatalis. The sequence goes on from NC_134761.1 coordinate 538,272, forward strand.
AGCATAGAAAGATGAAATATGGTATGAAGATTCCTTACGTAGAGGAGCACTAAGAAAGGAATTTCGGAAATTCCTTTCTTAGTGCCGGGACGAAGGAGGGTTTACAAAAGCGGAAAAAGAGAGAAATTATTAAAACTAAAGTCCACGCAGACGAAGTCACGGGCAGCCGCTAGTATACTACATTACTTCAAGTCACTCTACCTTAAAGCTCTACATAGAGCGAACAATATTGTCAACACAAGATGATTGTACAAAAAGTACCATAATCGCGCGTGATAAGGAAACCCCGCGGCGAAAAACTGTGTCTCTAACACAGTTCATTGACCCGTAGAGGTTTTCCTTTAGCGATAGGACAAACAGAGGTCTTGAGACGTCTCCCACACAAACGAACAAACAAACAAACATACGCATACCAGTGTGTATGGAGTATTTTGAATGTATGTATGAAATTGTCTATACAGTTGGTTAGTAGATTTATTAAATTTAGGTTAAGTTAGGTTCATGCTTTAATGCTTATTGTAAGCTAAATCAAAATATGAAACAAAATCTGATGAAACTTTCTTATAACCGTTCTACTAGGCAATTCACTTCGATAATAATGTAGATAAAATCTCTTCAATAAAGACACTTAGGTCAAATAACCATTTGTTAAGAGATAGAATTTGTAGAAAAATATCGCGTTAGTGCAATTATATTAGGTCGGGGAAAAGTCTTTTCGCATTATAGTATGTATGAACTAGTAATAAAATCTCTTTGGCTTCAAGAATCACAATTGAGTAGACGGTTCCTTAGGTTTCTTTCAGTGAGCTCGTGAGATACCTAAATATCGAGCTTTTTTGTGTAGAGAAAAGATTCTATTACAAGTTCATACGTACTATAATGCGAAAAGACTTTTTCCCCGACCTAATAATTTACGTACAAAATATTTTTATACTGACGGTATGTTATTGATATTGGTAGCTAATCATAATTATGACTCGTAACCAGACTAAGCATAAGAAACCATATTCTCTCATTTATTTTGTACCACAGATTACTTTAAAACTCTGTCGTTTTACTCTACACCGCAGTCCCGACTTCATACTATGATATAATAACCAAATCGCTAAAACTGTTACAAAGACATCTATTTTATTTCACGGTAACGTTTGCTCCACTGACACCGTTGCGTAAAGGGCTCATAATACACTTTATATAAATGAAACATGGCCGTTAAATCGACTATCAAATGTTTATTACATACTTCATTTTTAGATTTAAATATCTGTGTTAAGAAAGCAATATCATTGAAATTAAGTCAATGCATTTTTTAAAGTAAGTGGATAGTTACTCTCTTATTCACAAACACACTTTAAAACTATATTAGTTAATACAATATGTTTTCTCTTTGTCATTTCGCTGAGGAGTGAAAGAAACAAAATATCTTATCTTATATATAACTTCATATATGTATTTTTATGAATATGGCGGTTAGTCTACAAGTCGTACATATCTAAACTGGTAGACTCAATGCCTAAGTCTCCCTCATTTTGGTATACCTCCTGACTCTCCCTACTATCAGTAGAACTGCAATAGGTTAAATCTATCTAGGTACTAAATTATTAACCAATAGTTTTCTAACAAAAGTGCATCAGCTACGTACATATTTGAATAAATTTTTAACATAAAAATGCAATTCACGACAACTTTCTTAGTAAAAGAATGCCTCACTAAATAGCTCTTCCAAGATTCAATAATACCATAGAAGTTCTCCATTAAGGTAAATCACACACAAGCAATACAACAGCGATGTCAATTTGTTTGTCGAACAATAAGGCCGTTTCGCCACCAGCTTTCTCAGAACATGTTTGATACGTGCCTCTTCGATCCGCCCGATATTACACGTTCCCTCACAAAAAAACAACTACACAATCCCCCAACACATCATCCATTACTCTCTTAGTATCCAACAAGAAAATTTTATTGGTACAAAAGTGGTAATGGATGGAGATGTTGTCGAAAGCTTGTCGTAGTTCGTTCCGCAGTTAAAGCGTTAAATGTCCGAGGGCACGCTGCAGGTATCTCGTAGAAAGAAAATGATAAAATAAGACAAGTGTGGGACAAGTGCGTGACGTTCTTGAATGCTGTGGGAAAAGAGAGTGAGGTTATTGAAGGCCCTAGAGTAGCTCCTTGGAGGAGTCAATAAGAGTTTTAAATATTTTGAATTAGTAGGTACCTAAGTGGTTGTTCTGTTTATTCTACAGTTTATTATTACAGACAAAAGTTTATCGCAGGAGTGAGGCTAGTTAATTAGGATAATATGGGGGAAAAAGCCCTACAAAAATAATTTTCTAAGTTTGGTTTAATACTTTTTTTTTATTTAATACTTGTAAGAGGAAATAATAAACAAATTCCATCGATTTCGTGAACACCAGCTAGTTAAAAATAATATGACAGTCATCATTATAGTATTTCACAGAAACCACACATTCTATCGATAAGAACAATGCTAAATAACCTTGTGCAGTACAATCAAATGTCACGGCTCATTGGAACCTAAAACAGTTCGTAGCCAAACCATCATTAATTGTTAAACAAATCTTCTAAAAACCTGTCGACCGCTTGAAAAGTAGCCGTCGTTATAATTTCCACTCGCCTCCATTAAGTACCTTTCAAAAATTCAAAAACCGACACACCTTTTTTTGGTCCAATGTTGGTGGTCCTCATTAGTCCAACACCAATATTTGCGCGATATTTTACAAATCGTCAGTACATTGCACCTTGTAATTATTTTGCCGAAACTTTGGACGACTTTTTGCTAGGAGATTACCAAGAAATATATGCACCTTGGAAAAAAATATACGTCCTTACACCACACAAAATAAAGTCTATTTTCGTGTGGTCTCAATTCTTCAGCTGCATATTTTTCTTTGGTAATTAGAATTGATCCATGTCGGCGTCTTTTCAAGTACGGATCTTTTTGATGTTCCAAAGAGGGCGGGTCAAAAGTACCTCTGTTTGATTTGGACCCCGCCGGTTGTGTTTTTTAACAAATTAGCGACGATTAGTTCCCCACGGGGGTCTATTTGGCCCGTGATCAGTTTTTTGATGATGATTGGTCGTTTCTCATATTTTTGTGTGGTCCTGAGACTAGTTGTTTGTTTTTGGATTGAGATTGAGATTTAACGTGACACGCCATAGCAAAGAAGCTGGTTTTAATTAACTGCCGTAACGCAAACCGAACGCTACCAACATTCTTTAAAAATCTTGAATCTGACAGTCCGAAAGTAAACCTGAAATAGATACAATTTCTGACAGAACCGTTAATTTTCTTTCCATTTCAAAAACTTTACCATATAACTGCAAGTAATATTATTATACGTACACTCTATATTCCCCAGTAGTATGTGCCTCACGGCCACTAAAAGTCATCCAGTACGCAGTCTGACTGCAAAACGTATTACGCATTTACAATAGCTCAAAATGACGTTAGGAAGTAGTGATTTCCTCCAGCGCCCTCTGCCGAGGCTACTCATCAGAGGATCCTCAAGCTCCAGGAATCGCAGATGAACAATGTGTTACGTCACGTCCGTTTCCGGCGCTCAGCTGACGGTGTCCGTTTGTCTGTCACGTACGAGTGAAAGTCAAAGTGTTAGTCATAGGTGTACTTGAATGGAAGGTGTGGTCAGTTTTGGTAGTGGATGATTTTTTTTTATTACTGTGCCGGTTCATGCTAAATAGTCGTTAGTATTTGAACTGGCGGACAATTTGTGAAGTACTCATTTGGCAACACTAATGGAACCGTATCTTGATGTCATAATAACTATTTAAACGACGCAACGGGGCAATATTAAAATACGAAAATCACTAGAATTCTTATGGTTTATATTACTCGTATACGTCAGTTATCTTCTTAAACAAATCGGATCTGTAGTATACGTATCTATAGCATTCGTACTCTAATACATATTTTGTTATGATTTAAGATTGACAACTTGTAACCTGAAATTAAAGACAGTTTTCAAAACTTAATTTAATTCAACATGCTTTGAAATTTTCCTAACAAAACTATATAACTTCCCTTTTCCTCCCACAAACAGCTGATAACCTTAACATTTTCATACCGTTTGACATTTTAGCTTCCACAATATGCAAAGATTCTCAAGCAAGCTGATAGTTTAGTAGTAAAAATAGTAGGATCAATCAAGCTGCAAGGTCTGGCGGCACAGCGGGGGATGTCAAAGGTCGAACAGTCGCAGCGATTAACTGCATTGCACTACCGTACGATATAAATAGAACGCTTGGGTTTTTACAGACACGGTTTAACTTATTTGAAGTGTTTTGAGCGAAATTACTTGATTTAAAGTATCAATAGTCTAAGCAAGTGGTTTTAGGTAATAAGTTTCTTTTTTTTGCCCATTGCTCTCCCACTGCTGGGCGGTCTTCTCCCGAACGGGTTAAGCTTTGGTTAGAGTTGTAGCAACAAAATTAATAATTGCCTGGTGACTGAAATTTTGTTTGGTAGAAAAGTAAGTAAGTACACTTAGTACTAACCGACCCAAGACTAAACTTAAGCTACTTCTTTTGTCAAATATCAAATGAGCTGATATTGTGCATAATTTGATTTTGTCAGCTAGTGTATACATTACTTTTACTTAAGAACTTAAGAGAAATATCATATTTTTTCTATCATCATCAATATAACAAACATTATGACTTAGCATCATTATCAATATTCCATACATTTTGCCTTCTAAAGACCCTAGCAGACATAAGTTTTACCGACACAAAATGCAGCCATACCCAACACTTTCAACAACAACTGGCAAAAACAGTAAAAACGCGTCTTTTTACTGTTTTTACCATAAAGTATACAACAGACGTTTAAACCAACAATAATATCATTAAAAGTCAATAAGAAGATGATTAGTAGTTCCACATATTATAAGACAGTCGGACTTCCTGCGTCTAATGAAGTCATTTCTATACCAGCGATCACTTTCCATCGATCTGGCCCAATGGTTAGGAAACGGTACACGGCGGTTATAAACACAACAACACCGTTGTTTCATGATGGTTTGTTCTTGGACCTCGTTTGAAGAAGAATAAAGTGTCACAAAATGTCAATTCAAATATTATTATAGTTGCTAGTTCACCATTTGATATTTTTTCCTTATTCTTTGCGTCATTCTATATAATAATATATTAACTATGACGTATTATAGTAAATTTAAATTCAGCATAAAAATAGTTGAAGATTTGGTATATCACATCCTAGGCCTAGGTATATAATTTTATGATTTATCAATTTTCCTAAATAGTACACGATCAAGCATAATAGTCCGAGCTAGTGGTAGATTCAGTCATTGTAACGACTATTATAAGTGTCATCATTAGACCTAAGTGGATTAATTGATTTTGATTTTGACACATAAGATCCCATTCACTTGCTCCTCTGCACATTTTTAATTTAGGTCAAATGTTGACACTTACGATAGCTACTGAATCTACCACTAGCTCGGGAAGGGGGTAGAGCCTTATAAGAAGAGCTAGCAAGAAACTCACGCTCTCTCTTTTCAATCGCCAAAAGATTTACATTTGGTTGAAGCATTTCCAATACAAATCGTCAAAATATTTTTTTATCTACCACCGTTTTATACTTTCTGTGTTAAAGTCCCGCTCCCGCGTGTCCCTTGCACGTGAGGAAGCAGCAGTGAGTCACGCAGGCTCGTCTGCGCCCGCCAGACGACCACCTCTCCACTTATAATACGCAGGCGATCGTGCCTCGCATCACATTACTATGATCCGGTTAATATACCTACTGTACACGAATTAACGCCCCCCTGGAACATTTACCATTCACGTATTGAACAGCAGACTTATCACGTATCTCAGTTGACAACTAGTGTACGTCATTTTGATGGTCACTATTCAGTACATTGCTGCTTTGACAATACGTGTTAATCACTATAATCTAAGGGAGAAAACAATGTACAGCATAGTGGCTTTCAAATAGTTGTCTGAACTCTCAGTCTGAACTGAGATACGTGACAGCCCTCCAGGTTGCATTGTTTTCTGTTTGTATTAACTTTTTAATTCAAGGTAAATGATAATTCTACTAAATATATTGGGTAATTTGCCTAATTTGAAATTTCAATCAAACTTTGCTGTCTCTAACAGCAACAACAACAAAAAGAGAACATAAACACCTAAAGAAAATATAGTATATTCGTTCCGGATTCATCGAATTATTTACAAAAAACACTTCGGCGCTCATAGCTTAAATAAGAACGCATGTCAAACGCTGCTACTTGAATGTACCAAGCGTAAAAGATTCAACTACTCTTTAGTAAAATTCTCTTCTCCTGAAGGACACTCTATCAGCAATAGCATCAACACGCGTAGATTATGGCTGCAGTACCAATCTACGGTTAGTAAACTATTTACTTGATTGGTCGCAGATGTGCCTAATTGTAAATGGTCTGGTTTTCAAATCGGAAAAAGTGTATTTGGGTTTTTCTGAAATTACATGGTAATTGTGCTAGACTACAAACTGTTACGCATGTAAACATAGCGATCAATTACCAAGCTTGTTACCTAATTCCAATAGAAAATTCCCTAGTAGAAAAACCCAGAACACAGTTAATATACGCAAACGGACAAGACAAACATTCAATGTGATATCGCAATTTTAATAGATAATTTTGTAGCATAAAAACACAATATAACAATAGCGAATATTTAAACTGGAACCTGGGTCCATGCAAAACGTTAAACAAATACCATAATACATACATAATATCACGCCTTTTTCCCAAAGGGGTAAACAGAGACCAAAGAACTCCACGTGGTTACGATCCTTACAAACTTTTCTTGCCTTATCCACATCCATACATCTTGTCATATAGGACCGCCGATTACAAATGCTACACACCTGACGTTTATACCCTTTTTAACTCGGAATAAACGCAAAACGGACTTACAAACTACATAATAATATATGATCTTAATATGTAAAACAACTGTGTATTCCCGTGCATCTTACGTCAATGACCATTCAAAGAATCCCACTCCAATGATAGCAACATAGACATAAACATTTCAACTTCAATCAGTGCAATACAAAAACCACTGAGTGCAGTTATTCTCTGAATTAATCTAGGTGTCACAATACTACGTAGAAATTCATTGTAAGACGGACTGAGGTCGTGAGATGACATCCTGTTGAATCGTACTGTAACTTTGAAGATCTATGAAATAGTTGCAGACATCGGCGGGTAAATTAATTATCTTTGGACAACAGTCTGTCATCTCATTATAAATACTAGCTTCTGCACTGCCTATGAAATGATTTCCTGAGGTAAAGAGTATCCTATATGTTAAAACAGATTATAAACTATCTATTATAAGCCCAAAATTTCATCGCAATAAGTCTAGTAGCCACAGCGTGAAGGAGCAACAAATATCCTAACAAAATTTCGCATTTATAATGTTAAGAAGCGGAGCGGTATGGTACTTAGACTACAGATAATCATATTTATTAATTATGAGGACTACTTATAAACTAACCATTGTTATTGAGAAGAGTGATAATTCTGTGACAAGTTACGTAAAAAGTATAATGCTTAATTATTTATAGTTTTTCATCGAACTTCTAATAAGTGCTAAATATAAAAAAAAATATATTAATTAATGTCATACAAAGATCATTGTGATGATTAATTATTATTCTACCTACATTACAGCTAAAGCCGAAACTCAGCAAAAAGTTCGAAAAATCCTGCCCAAAAATCAAAAGTCAGGCAAAGTATGTGCCCAAAAATCCCCAGTAACTCGCAGATCAATGGAATATTTTAGGGCCCAAAAGTTTTCCTTGTGTCACCCCATCATCATAGAGCCCGACACTGCGGTACAATCACACAAATACCTTTACTTTTACATATAATTCGTTAACTTCTGAGAAGGCTCGTACGTGCGTAGGTCCTGATATTCACGCGCCAAAATTTGCCCTTAAATAGAGGTGTGGAATGTAGCAAAAGGGTTTTGTTGGGACTTTGTTGCAGGTATTTTTATGCGATTGTGTTTAAACGATGTAATTCACAAGGTTTTGGTCTTAATGCCTTTGAATGGTTAACAAACCAACCTAGTGTTTAAGTTATTCAAGCAGGAAAATCTTTGAATTGACTTTATAGTACCTACGCTGTCCCAAAGATATTTGTCGACTGATCTAATAATCTGATTTAAACTTTATAATCACAAAACCTACTTTAATTCTTCTTTTCTTAAAAAAATAGCGTTCATTTGAATACTAGACTAGAATTTAAAGACAGCTCAGTACACACATCAGTCAGTATCTCTCCAAATCCGATTATTTCACTAAACATCAAATCCAAACATTGACTTTACAAGTCACCCCTCCCACTACAAGATCTACTCTTACTCATAATCCACATCAACGGAATGCATGAATCAGTTCTAGTTGAAAACAAACTTGAAGGGATTCCTCCACGGTGACGAGTATCTCCTACACTTGCCGAGCCGTTTTTGGTGCGACTACATACTTCCTACAGCGTCACTCATTGATAGAACGTCACGTGGCAAGTAGATAAACATCACGAATGGTTCAGTTCGGTAAGGTTATGGATCATTCATTGATACTTAAAGATTATGTTGCGTTGATTGTATTTAAATCAGCATCTGTAGCGCTACCATGAGTTGGTAACTATAGTCTCCCGGAGACACTGTAGTTCTCGTAAAACTCGAACAGCGCCTCTAGTGGATAGTTAAGGTACCAAAATTGCTACCATGGGTCGCCATATTTAATAACGTGTAGTTAAATTAAACAACAGTGAATGTAGATTGGCTTTGTCGTTCATTCTTTCCCTATTTGAGCCCACTGTTGTAGTTGCGTTCTCACGTTAACTACTCTAGTTTTTAACTACGCCAACTCATGGTAGGGCTACTGTAGAGCCTTTATCAAAGTAGAACTTATTGTCACTAGTTTTATTAGTGGAGATAAAAATTAAAGATGAAATCTGTATGCTTGTATCATAGGTGTTTAATCCACAACTTGGCAAGCTTGGTAGACTTATAAATTACGCCTCGAATACGAAAAAAGTAGTATAGTATGGAGACAGTAATGGGTTTAACAATCGACAATATTTTCCCATTCATACTATTAATATAAAAAGCTTTCGCGGATTGGACACATATACTAAATTGCTCGACGGTCTTAAACTCAATGACAATGTTACAGTTATGATACCTACCTTAATCTGAAGCACTAATCAACTTGAATTTGTACTCAAATTATTTCTTCAATACACATCTAAGTGCCTAAATAACAGTGTTGCATAAATTGAGACACGCTTACTATTCCGCAATTAACTAATTCATTCATTGCCAAAATTGTTCCCTACATAGTGTCTTCATTCAGCATCATACTGAGTGCTGGTAGTTCTTCAAGAAGGTCATACAGCTCCGTGGCCATATATGCGTGGTCGTTGGACCCTCCATAAGAGGCACAATAGCCGTCCTTCTGGCCACGCGAAGGTCGCCCATCATCATAACTGGAATATATTAACGGAAATGATTTCTAATCTTTGCGAATTAGTATGCTGTACTTATATGTTACCATAGTTTATCAGGAAATGGTGTATAGGCTTTTGAAAATTTACATAGAGTGAATTAGTTCTAGGCCCAACTTGAGTGTCTTTGTTTCAAGCATTTTTTTTACGCCAAATATTGCTTAGATTTTTTATTTTATTATTTATTGTATCAAACAGTTATTGTTCCAATTATTTGTGCGATCCACAAAATAATTGTTTCGGTCTGGTTGTACTTTGTGTCCGTTGTTTGTTTGTTTGTAAAAGTCCCCGCGACACAGGAGCAATTCTTAGTGCGGGAGTTGTATTTAAAAAAAGTTTATTTGCTAGTTTTCATTGGCTTAACCTCCTTCCAAACGCAATAAATTCATTTGTAGTCAACTTAACAAACCAGTCGAGTAAAAACATGCAACAATAACTGTAGCGTAATACTCTACAGTCGGTACTGTCGTGTATCGAGAGTTTGACATTTAAAATGTACTGTCAAAATAATTCTTACGGAGCCTGGTAGAGGCGCTAAACATTTTTGTGTAAAATTTCTCGATAGTTAGCCGGTTGTCGTATCGATAGTAGTAGAGAATCGAGCTACTGTCAACTTATAACCATGTTAACATAATCCACAATCAAAATGCGATAAAAAAATTACAAAAGCGAGTACACTCGACCATAACTTAAAACACACTATCATTTAAACTTCCATACCAAAAAAGTTATGAAATAACAAACAGAAAATTGAGAACCTCCTCCTTTTTGTCGGTTAAAAACAGTAGAGTAATAAGCTCCATTCAACACTAATTAGCATGACTTAGTCACACGTCACATATAGCTCTCAATCAATGGCACTTCCTATGTCCTCTCGCCTTCGCGTTTCGATTTCTTTGCTATTGGCATACAGGAGCATGCGTCATTTCATATTAGTTGTCATGTGAACAATGAGTGCGACTTTGTAGGCTCTAGGCGAATTTGACAGTTATTATTCGTACAGTCATGACCTAATAGTGACACGTTTTGACACTGAATTGAGCTCATGAAATATTCATGAAGCTACTGTGATATATCTGCCAAAATTGAACTTTTTTCGTATTTGCAATGACTGATTAAGAAAGATAAAAAAATAATTAAAATTGATGCCCTCATTCCTATATCTAATAATTATCACTTGTTCCAACTGTGAAGGAAAACATCGTGATGCAATCATACCTAAGAATTCTTTAGAACAGTTCTTAAAGTCCTCAACCTGCAATTGGGCAACGTGGTAAATTCAAGGCCTCACCCCTCCCTCGTTACGGGAGTAGACCCTTGCCCAGCCGCTACCTACCGCTGCTGTAGTAGTCAATTTCCGATTATTGAACTTCAAAGAATTACCTAAGGACAGTCAGTCTACGACCACAAATATCCAGTTGAGGCTGTTCATTAAAGAATGACAGGCTTGCAGGATCCATGAGCTTCTTCAAGACCATTCATTTAATAACCTTCTTACTAAATCATTTGGCCCACTAATTACTCCTTAAACCACTGGAGAAAACTCTAGCAAAAAACAAGTCTTCATCGCCAACTAACCCTGTTCTTTCCTCCACAGTGTGAAGAATCCATGTCAGCGGGCGACATGTGCGTGTCAGCGGCTCGAGCCGGCCCGTCAGCTCGCTGGCACCCGGCCTGCTTCATGTGCTCCTCGTGCCAGGAGCTGCTGGTGGATCTGGTGTACTTCTGGAAGGACGGGCGGCTGTACTGCGGGAGACATCATGCTGAGACCCTCAAGCCTAGGTGCTCAGCTTGTGATGAGGTAAGAATATTTATTTTTGTAAAATGTTTTTTAATATTGCGATTTTCTATACGAAAATAAAGCTTCTTAGTTGGTTTTGATAATTCAGTAATAAAATTTCGTTAAAATGGTAGAATACTGATCTAAATTAAGTAAATATTATCATACTAACCTTTATCTCAACTATGTTAAGAGTCTGCTCCCAGTCTCACTAGATGCAGCTGAATACCAGTATTTTACATGGAGCCTAGCGGACTTCCAGTACCCTTCAGTAAGACTAGTTATCAAGCTTATACAATATTATGTACATTCTCGTATTTAAACATTACCTAAATTGAGTCTACAAAAAAACGAAAATTGTACCACACGTAAAGCCCCCTCTTATAAAACTTAAACCTGTACGATTTCATAAAAAACGATACAGAAACACCTTTAAAAAAGATAAATCAAAACAAATTGATATTCCTCACAAAAAGGTTGTAATCTTAAACAAAACGTTTAATCAGTGGTGTGCGTTATCATCGGCATCGGTGCGCACGCGCCGGTCCAATTGTCCGTGCAGTTGGTAATATCCGGCGTTACCGGAAGTGAGATAACATCGGGGGGTTGGCACATCCCCTGCACACTGTTGCGAAATAATTTATAGTTGTACAACATATGGAAGGATGGTTACATTTACATATGTATGGTGCAATGAATATGTAATGCCGTAATTGATGTTTCAAGTGTTGTACAATTCATTTTGAATTTTTAGTTGAAATAAAATGGCGAAATTAAGTTAAATAGATGTCTTTTTAGTCTGAGGGGAGTCTGTTAGATTTTAAAAACGATGAGAATAAACTGTCTTATTCTCAATAGTGTTTAGTAACTACTTTTCGCAAACATTTGACTACTTATTGCTTAGTTTTACTATTTCTAGATAAGTTTTGGTTACCTTAACTAGTGAAATATCAACGGATTTTCTCATACATTTCTTGTTATTCTATCAGAAAAAAAATACCAACATAAAGTCGTAAAACTGGCTCTTATTCTTACATTTTACTAACATTAGATTGTTATAGAAAGCCTTTAGTTTACGATAAAAAACGACCTATGAAAAAACTCTTTAAATATTTTGCCTGACTCGGAAATCGATCTTCTTATACTACATACATCTTAAACCATTGAATAAGATACAGGATGCTCTATATTTATGTATCTATCAAACTCGAACACAATGTTCAGATTACGTTATACTCTATTCCTGAGTGCGGACAATAAGTGAACACTTGTTATTCTGAGTGCGTGCTCAATATTAAGTAGGTATGTACCACCTGAGGGTGCAACGACCCCCACCGGCTATAAATTATAACAGTAGGGCTGGTGGACGCGGTACTCTGAAATATTTAAGGTATTGTTTGATCAAGAATATTTTTGGGAGACATTAATGTATGACTACTTCGCCCCCCGTTACTGCCCTGTTTGGTTTAAATAATATCAAAAGTTGCTTATAGTTCGAACACAATTTCGCTTAGCATTTACAATTGAAACTTTGTTCAGTACAAATAACAGCACGACAGCACTGTAGGTTTATCCTTTCTTAGCTTATTTAATTAATTAATTATAATTTACAGTAATAAATTACAATGAATTTACAAATACAAAGCTCCATCAGCCTCAAGAAACATAACATCCAAAGGCAAATATAGTGAATATAGAGTTCGTAGGAAGCGGCGTTTTTTCATCTCTATCTGCCCCTATTAAAACAGTATACCTTAAGATGCTTACATATATCTCAAGACATAATACATACAAACAAACATTCATACATAATATCACGTAATTTTTAGTAGGTAGAGACCAAATAACGCCACTTGGTACGATCCTTACGAACTTCCATTGCCTGATCCACATCCATACATCTTGTCATACAGGACCACCGGTTACAAGTTCTACTAGTATAATAGTATAATCATAATCTTTTTAAAAATATTAGGTCGTGGAAAAAGTCTTTACGCATTATAGTATGTATGAACTTGTAATAAAATCTCTTTGGCTTCAAGAATCACAAATGAGTACACGGTTCATTAGGTTTCTCTTAGTAAGCTCGTGAGGTATCCAAATATCAGCTTTTTTGTGTAGAGAAAAGATTTTATTACATGTTCATACATACTATAATGCGAAAAGACTTTTTCCCCGACCTAATATTATCAGGCAAACTAAGAGTTCAAGGAGGTTAAACTATATAATGGGAGCAAAGTCCACAGCCCTGAAGGGTCGCCATCAGCAAGTCTGCGACGGAAACGTCCACAGACGAACAGCCCCTGATAACAATATCTAGGGCGAAGGGAAACCGCGGCGATTGGTCAAACAACCCCCCACAGTAACGCGATTACAATAACGAATTAGTGATATTTAGGTCAAGTGATCAAGCATTCTAAATCACTTGTTTGTGAGTTCGTGCCTGTGATTTTCAAGTAGTAGAGTTAAGAAAACGTTTATAATACCACGTCTGTTATACCCGACGGTAGGTAGAGTAGGAGTATATGAAATAAACAATGTTTAGTCTTTAACAGTAATAGATCCATGTAATAGGGCGCGTTACTCAGAACAACTAATATGAATTAGAGAAAAACTAACTATGATTTTAATCCGACCTAGGAATCGAATCTGGGACCTCGAGATTAGCAGTAACACTGTCAACCGCGCCACGGAGTCACAAAGATATATCAATTTGAGAAAAACTGAATACTTAATGCTTTTACATTACATTGAGACCTCAAGATATGACCCATCAAAACACACAATGTAAGTCATTAGAAAATAAACATTGTAACACAAAACAATCGTATCAAACAACATAGTAAGTCAATTTCTTAGATTGTAAGTAAATTGCAAGTTACCTTACAAAATACCCATGCTGTTTTAATAACAGCCCGAAGGCTATGGGAGGCTGATGTCTTCATTCACTCACTCATTCATTCACCCACAGATAATAATTAAAACAGTATTTAGGAGATAATCACTCTGTTGCGTCGAATTTTGAGCGATAATGATGGACTGTGTGAATTTTTAGTAAATGAGTTTAGAACATTTTAAAATACATCAAAGTTTTGGGGAAGATGAAGAAATTATTGATTTTTTACAAATTCTTTAAAGTTTGAAGGTAATACTTTGATCAGATTGGTTATACATGTATGACTGGTGCTAACGGGAGCAGAGAGGCAGGCGGCTCATGCTCTGCAGTAAGTAGAAAAGAATTACGAAAGATGATGACTGTCCCATTGCTGGGCAAGGGACTACTTTTGGAATGAAAGGGAATCCTTTCTTTAATCGTGTCGTATTCTTAAAGCCAAGAAATACTTCAATTTTCACACATAGCAGGCAACCTTTAGAAAATAAGTAAATTTTACAATATAAACATTTCTTTTAAAATTTAAACCTTATAACAAACTGGCAAGGAAATTCAAGAAATAAAAATCTAAATGAAACCATTTGATCCAATTAACGAAAACTTTAACTTGAATAAATTGGTGTTATTTACGAAAAATACCTTTATTTTAACTAAATGTCGGTTTACTTATGTACCTTCAAGTTCATTAAATACAAGCTCTATGTATATGCATGTTAGATCAAATATAAGATAATCAGAAAGCCGACATGTTAAATGACTATTAGTTTTTCACGTGTGCTTTCCAATTCTTATAATTTACATTAAATAAATGACTTGAAATAGGGGAAATACTACTAATATTATAAAGAAACGTTTTGTAGAACCGTTTAGATAAATGAACAATTTTTGATGCTGAAATAAGTAATTGTAAAATATACCACATTTTCACTCTAAAATATAATTGAGTAACCACTGTTTCATGTTAATAAATGCATTAGTGAGTATAGTTAACTATAGTAAATTGATGGACCAGGCAGACTTTGTTAGACCGAAACTTCGAATAAATATTTTCAACGCAACATTATTATCTCTTTTGGCGACTTAAATAGTCATCACTGTCATATATCAGATACTTTACATAACATTTTATTTAATCTGTTCACTCAAATCACCCTGTCATTTTGTAGAAGTCGCAAGAAAATCTGTGCAGGAGATTTTGAGTTTATAATAACTAACAAACAAAGAAATGCTGATTTAGATACATTTAAATCCTGAATATTTTGACAACAGTTGGTGCATAACAATATTGTTCATTTACGTAAGCAACTTTAATTCCTATTTGACATCTAGATAACTCTAGTTTAATTTAACTTAGTCTACCATGTACACAAAACCATAGGCAAAACCTAGTTAGCAGTTATAAAGTCAATTTATTTCATACATACTATAAAGGTATGCCTTCGGAC
The DNA here is from genome assembly GCF_050436995.1 of Anticarsia gemmatalis. Lineage (NCBI taxonomy): Eukaryota > Metazoa > Arthropoda > Insecta > Lepidoptera > Erebidae > Anticarsia > Anticarsia gemmatalis. The sequence continues at coordinate 553,956 of NC_134761.1, forward strand.
TTGTTACAGCATTTGACTTAAACTCTTATCAACTACAATCTCATATATTTATACTATTTTCCAAAATACATTTAGTTTTATAAAAGGTTCGGTCACGAATGTAATTGCTTTTTGTTATTTATCATTCTAGATTTGGTTTGGTACCTAGGCCGTAAATATTTATTATAGGAACTTACCTTTGGGTTATTTCAAACTGCCTGATTATTTAGAAATGGTTTATTTGTATACGCAACGCGTAAAAACGTAAACTTACAATAATATAATTTTATTACTTTTTTTTGAAAGAAAATCGACTCATTTTTTCGAGGAAATAGGCAAGTTAAGGTAAAATATAACCCATAGAAATGCGGGGTAAAAAGTTGCCTATGTCCTTTCTCGGTTACCTAAATATATCATACCAAATTTCATGCAAATTGGTTCAGTAGTTTAGGCGTGATTGAGTAACAGACAGACAGTGTAACTTTCGCATTTATAATATTAGTATGGATTATCTGCTTTAGATTAAATTCAAGTAAAATTACACAATAGTTTTAACCTTTATAGCGATAAAATATAACATTCAGTAATAGCTTGAATGTTCGTGAAAATTTTCTAGATAGCCAGATATGCAGTTAACCAAGTCGAGGTTGGTAACATGCCAAATCTGTATAACTAGAATTAGATATTTCAAATTATACGATATTATCTAGCTGCGAAATATTATTTTGCAAAAGAAAAGTGCTTATGAAAACCAATGTAACTTTAGCCATATACTCATAGACTATAGAAGATATAATCTCGCAAAAATTGGAACTAGAGGCGTCCATAGCCAGTTGCGCTCAAAGTTTGGTAAACGATCTGCGGGTTAAGTAAACGTTGGCGCGGTCATTCCGTAGATGGGTGACCGCATACTGGTATTATTTGAACTAGGCGTCTCCGTGCTTCGGAGGCCACGTAAAAAGTCGGTCCCGGTTGTTGTCGATTAAGATGACAGTCGTTAAGCCACGTCAAAGATCTTCGGGCTTGAACAACTTTGACACTAGGTTGACCATTAACCATACCATGAGAGAGAGATTTTGAAACTAGCAGATATAACTTTCAAAGCCATAGAGATAAAAAACTCGAACTTTATGAAAAATTGTTGCCTATCATAAATAAATTGCATTCCAAATTTTCTTTTAAAGTGTACCAATCTCATTACTCACCAAAAGCGTTATTTAAATAACTTTTAACGCCGCCATTTATGGACAAAGCAATGCACAAAATAACCCCAGCACCTCATATCCCTGTTTGCGTGTACATAGTACATAAAGTGATCATCATCACGCTATCCCTGCCGTGGGGACGGCTGAGTGCTCTGTTATTTGCTTATCACCACATCTTGTGCATAATCTGGGAAATCATTAGGTTAATCTTACACGGTCATAATGAGCTATATTTATTAGTTCGCGTGAAAGGAATGCGAGAATTTTTTAAATTTTGTTCGGAATAGGGAGTTAATTTATGCATAGATAATGAAAAACTTTATTGTATGTTATATTTACTAAAGCGATTATTTAAAATTGATAAAATTCTGCTTTTAAGGAAGTATGTGTTTGTATATTTTTCAAGCAAAAAGCTCAAAATCGCATCCTTTTCATAAATACGATGCAAATCAATCCAATCATTCCAATCTTTAAAATATCTACGATCTTAATCTTTGCTAATTAATAGATATTTAAATAATATATTTTTTGTACGTATGTTTGTATAGGGCTATTACCTTAACCAATAGTCGATCATTTCACTTTAGTTACTTTATAGTACTAAAATACAGCTACATATTTTACGGAAAATCTTAAAAGAATCACCAAATATCTGTCTGAGGAATGAAGCGAACGAAATAAATTAGAGCTTTATTTATGGAGTATAATTCTACAAAAAATCTACATTTAAAATCAGTATTACTTCAACATATCAACATTTTTTTCAACAAATTAGCATTATTAAGTTTAGGCACATTTCAAGTGCGGCTATGCAGAGGTTGCATGTAAAACTAGCTCGTTAGCGTATTGGCGAGTGTACAGCTCATAAATCTGCCTCCCTCCCCGCATTGCTGCAGTCAAACCCTTGACATTGACTGCAGGCTGTATATGGCACGACCTTTACCAGTTATTGTTACAACCACGATGTTATCTTAACTATATTAGAGCTAGGTATTTTGTTAGTGTTTGAAACTGCCTAAATTGTTTTCTAGATAGGTATTTTGCTATAGTAGCTGTAGAAACAGCAGTTCTATAGTAAAGTTATCATCGCGCTTATAAATTAGAAGTTATGTTCCCCAGACTAAGGAATTATTTTTATCCCCAATTTCGATATTTCTATAGTTTATCTCTTAATTTGTCGATTAAAAACGTCAAGTTGAGGTCAGTCTCCGTCGTAAAAGAATAACCCTCTTATTCATAAAAATATATGAAGTTATGAAAGGCTTATAAAGTGTTTTGTTTCTTTCACTCCTTAGCGAAATGAAAAAGATAAAACATATTATAGTGGTTTTTTTTTTCATTAAAATAGGTTTATAGCGTGTTTATGAATAAGAGGGTAAAAGTGTTACTTGTTTTTAGTTCTAACTCGGGCATGGAGACGTAGTTTCGGCAAAAAAGGAATTATACCTAGTTACTTGATTATTTAATGGGCTACGGTTGTTCTTCTATCTTATTTTAAGTATAATTATTATTGGCAAAAATGTTTCCTGCTTAAAAGCCTTTAAAAACCTGAACTATGTTTCTAACTAAGTCAAAAATACTTCATTATTCTTGATAAAATTTGGCACCAGATTACATTTTTGAGTAAAGAATCCCTCTCTAACATGTTAGGGTTGTTACGCCAAATACATGGTCGGTTTAAACAAAAATAATCGTGAGATAACTACAAAAAGAGAAGTCAAGTGTAATGTTATGACAGTAGTGTATGATGTAACTAGTGTTGTCCACGTGTCTCCGCCTGTATCGATACAACTAGTGTTAGCGTTCGATGTGATTCATTTATGTCGCGTGTCGATTGTTGAAATACATTAATACACGTGGTTACTTTACTATAGACTTTGCCTGAATAAGATAAAACTTCGGTGGTCTAAGTGTGTATGCATATGAAGGGAGTATGCATTTGTTAAAAAATCTTTTTCCTAGGGTTGGTTCCCAGGTCCGGTAGTGTTATTGTTTTTTGTTCTGTAAGGAGCTTTTCTATAGCTTTCCTATGTTTGGCAACGCGCCCGGATATAACTGGTAGACTCGCATTTTATCACTTAACAAAAATTTAGAATATTGTATAATCTTTATTCTATAACGCCACTGCTTAATATTAAAAGGGAAATAAGTTCGAAGCAATGGTATAGTTCACTTTTCAAATAAGCGTGGTTAAACCTCCCACAGTATAACGTAAACCAAATTGTAAAAGACCAAGTAATTCAAGTAATTCAGTAGCACATAAAAGTATCACTTTTCCTCTACTCTACCTACATAGTCCCCCAAAACTATAACAGCTATAACATAACGCATAAAATTTCGAAAGCCCTTAACAGTAACAATAAACAGTTGCGTTTGTGATAATGAGTGAGATAGCAGAGCTCCCATGCCGCCATACACACCACACACAAGCTCTCTCAAGCACTTACTACCACTCACATACACGCCCGCGGGATACATTGTCCCACGGGCTACCGTACACTGAGAATTAGGCCGAACTAACCTCACCGTAGGAAAATCTAGATTTAGGAAGCGTCTATCCGAAGTTCAACGAACTGTTAATTACTAAGATTCTTTAATTTCAGGCTTTACAATAACAATTGTGTGCCGTTATAACGTACGAAGCATTTGAACATAAACGTGGAAACAAACTTTGACATTTAAAATATTAGTCGAAGATACTGAAATATGTAGTCTTAGATGTAAAATGTATTGTAATAGGAACTAGGAAGTAAGGTTAACAAACTCAACATAATAACAAGACGACAGGTTGTAGAAGATAATGAAATCAATTTAGCCATCTAGAATAATAGAGGACGGAAGAGTCGCACAGTGAGCAGTGTCACGTCACTCGGCGTCACTCGACCAGCGCTGCACGACACAAAATACCGTTTTTGAAATATTAATAATGAGTGAATAGTCCACTAATGAACACGAACAAAATATAACTCGGCGGCCCGTGGGAATCGTTCCCAGGCACCATTGTCGCACACACCAACTTTCTTGGGGTCGAGCACCGGCCCCCGCCGGCAGACACTATGAATAATAATGCCTAATTAAACCTTGTTTATCCAGATAATTAATTAAACAGAACTGGCTCGGGAAAATATGTAATCATTGGAAATGGCGGAATATTATATGCACGGAATATTTTGAGTTGTAATGTGAATACTTGTATAGTTATTCGTATCATTGCAACATAGACACGTGCACACATACGTTTAAATGAAAGCTTGACATATTGTAGTTACATTAACCTTTGACAGATATCTGTCATTAAATGGTTAATTAGGAAAATATTTCTCTTTCTCATCAATTCCTATGGATATACAGTGCACTTGTACTGTCAGCGTCTAATTAACAAAACTTAACACATAGGATAAATAAAAATAACTAAACCATCTAAACCTCATCTCTTTTGTCCTCAGATAATCCTAGCGGACGAGTGCACGGAGGCGGAAGGTCGCGCGTGGCACATGAAGCACTTCGCGTGCGCCGAGTGCGCGCGGCAGCTCGGCGGTCAGCGCTACATCATGAGGGAAGCGCGCCCCTACTGCCTGCCCTGCTTCGACAACTGCTTCGCGGAGTACTGCGACGCGTGTGGAGAACCCATCGGCGTCGACCAAGGACAAATGTCCCACGAAGGACAACACTGGCACGCCACAGAACGATGCTTCGCCTGCCACACCTGTAGAGCAAGCTTACTTGGTAGACCGTTCCTTCCTAGAAAAGGCGCCATTTTCTGCTCCATAGCATGTTCAAAAGGCGAGCCTCCCACACCCTCTGACTCCTCAGGCCCAGGACCCAGACCGCCAAGAGTGCCAAAGCCGAGACGAATGCCTTCACCTAAATCTCCTCCTAGAAGCCCTCATAGAGAACCCTCGCCTCATATAGATGCTGATTCTGAGCCTAGCGCCTCATTAGCACCTGAGTCTCCTCCACCACACCCGCCGCCGCCACCTCACGCCTGTCTCAGCCTCGACCGAGCGCTGGCAGATCTACGACTAGAACAATCCATGACAGAACACCAGATACAGCCCACCCCGACGTCCGAGGATCACAAAGAAGAAACCTCTGAAGACTGGAAGCCGCCACATCCTGTTGAAGCTCAGGCTGTGGTTACACCGGGACATTCGACGTCAATGCCGGAGTTAACTTTAGTAGACGGTAAGAAATCACCGCGGAAACCTCGAGGCGGAAGAACGGTGAGATTCTGTGGAGACGACAATGCGGCGTTTGAGCCTGACGAGCCTCCGCGGAGAGAGAAGGTGAGGGACGAGGACGCCAGCAGCTACTGCAGCACGTGTTCGTCGTCGTCGTCCTCGGCGGAGTCGTACACGCTGCCCACGCGCAGGGCGTACGGCGGCGTGAGGATATCGTACGTGCCCAACGACGCGGTGGCGTGCGCCAAGCGCGAGCGCCAGCGGAAGAACGCTCAACACGACAAGAACTGCATCATCTCGTGATCCCGGCTCCCTGTAGTGCCTCATCCCTCCTAGTGACACCGACCTCCGATATAAAAGACTGACTTTTTGATAGATTTTTGTAGCCCCCGACGCCATAGTATTGTTAGATAGATTACAAAAAGTCTTCCTTAGCTTTCGAATCTTGCCACGATGGGCCGCGGAACGAGCGCGAGTCGCGAATAATAGGCGTCCAGGTGCGCGCCGAGCGTGTTGTGACGTGCACGCAGCACACGCGCTCGTCATCATGTATCTTTATAAAAGGTTTTAAATTGTAAAGGGTTTGACAAATTATGTCGAACGTGTAATTTGGTTTTAATCGGTTTAAAATGTGACGGTTTCATTCATTCCGTAACACCTTTGCTTGTAATAAATCTGGCTTGCCATTTAGTTCGCGCAAATGGTCGCGGCTACGTATTATACGAGTAGTAGAGGGGCCTAAAGTTAAGTTGATATAAACGACGTCAGCTTTAAATTATTTCTGATTTAATATATACGCGTAACATATCGACGCTTGTTCATGAAATGATTATTTTAAGACATATCCCACTTCGCCACTTAGGTAACGTGTAACATAAGTTATGTTTAAGAGATATTGTATAGATACGAGTACAAATAAATGTGTTATTTTGTATGAACGTTTTACTTGGATGTGTTCAATTGTAAATAGGAAGGAGTCAATGAGTTTTTAGTTATGTATTGCCAATTCTTGACCAAGTCAACTGCTCATCTTGATGATTATTAAGAAATGTGTAATTTATTGTTCTATAACATCTTATGAAATACCTTAGTAATTATTGCCAAGTATATCATAAATAAAACGGCTAAAAAAAGGACACAATTTGCCGCTTTTTTCAACTTTAAATCGGAAATACATCTGCGTGAACACAAGGTCTGTCGATTATAATCCAAACGACATATTCTAACGGATAGTGGTCAACCTAGTGTTTAAGCCGCCCGAAAGGCCTTTGACATGGCTTAACGACTTATATTCGTACAACAACCCTACGAATGGCGGAGACGCTTAGTTCAACTACCACTATGCGGTCACCCATCTATAAAATAACCTTGCCAAGGGTTGCTTAACCGACTAATCGTTTACCGACAAGTGAGCGCAACTGGCTATGTGCGCAAAAATTAGCGATGAAGTATTTATTAAAATTAGCAAAAAAAACTACTTCAAAAACTTAATTAGTAAAAATGCTTCCTAATTTTGTCTGTGCAAATGTTAAATTGTAATTTTTTCATTCATCATTGTTTTACAAACACCGTTATTATAGTCATTGTGGGTACGTATGTAATAATCACAACCGGTTCAGTATTTACGTGTTATCACGGGGAATTGAACTCCGAACTGAAAATATTGACGTTGGCGTGTAAAAAAGACATTCAGCAATAAAATTATGAATTAAATTATTAAAATTAATGCGAAATTACTTTGATGTTGTTTATTAAGCTTGCTACATACATATTCGGTTTGGCATTTTCGATTTGGCAATATTTACCAAACAACAAAACCGACTCGAAGCAATTACTGCACTTTTTCGGCTTGTGCCGATCGGGTAGTTCCTTTGAGTCTATACAATTCGGTTTTAGCATTCAGGCGCGGCGATGTCAAGCGGCATTTTTCCCGAACATTCATCTACACATATGCGGTTTTGCCGGCCAATGCCGGCCAAGCCGATTAATGCCGAATCGAATATGTGTGTAGAAAGCCTTACAAGCCGTAAACTAGCTAAGCAGAAAATATGTTTTTTTGGATTGTGTTGACATACGACCTTTTCATGCCGTAAAGAACTGTTGGGAATACTGTACTTTAAAATATTTATTTATTCTACAAAATACTCCTGTTTAATTTAATTACTTTTCCTAATAATACTCATTTTCAAAGAACTCAATATAACTTGCATGTGTTCCAAAAAAGTGTGTAATGTATGTAAAGTTTTATATAAATGCGAAAAAAACCATGAATTTTGTACAAATATATAAAAATGTAACGATAAATGAATATTGTACGTAATTTTTTAAGTTATTTGTAAGAAGAAGATGAATAAAATGATTTCCAATAATTAATGTGTTTGTTTATGATTACTAAAAAGTAATAAATAATCTTTATAAAAATCATGCCCTACATATAAAATTATAAAGGGAACTCTTTATTTCAAGGCAATTCTACACAAATTCCTAGTATTTTAGCAACAGCAAGACCTTTTGACCTTATGTCGATCACAAAAATATTTGTTCCGTATCAAACATGAAATTAGTATAATTACAAATTCTGTAAATGCGCAATACTGTCAGCCTGTTACGCTTTTACTGCTAAACAACTTAACCGATATTGTTAAACTTTATCATGGAGATGGTTCAGATCAGACATAGCATTTAAACCCACCCTTAAATGTGATAAGGGACAAAACTGTCCATGTCAGCTAGTATAACAACATAGTAGAAAGCCAATTGAGCGAAATTCAGAATTAAGATCACCGGTGACGCGCAGACTAATGCCACTGGTCTCTTTGATACAGCCGCTTTATTGTGAAAATACGCAGAGTTATTGACTATGAACTATGCGTGCCCAGGCTCTAATTGTCAGACTAAAGTAATATTGTAATGTGACCAAATGAAGAACGAGTCTCCACACATCCTGGTGTGATCAGTGTGATCAGTGAAAGTGCAGCGATCGACGCGGGCCACCGTGAGACCACCGCCGCCACGCACAATGCTCGGGAACTCGGTATTGTCTCGCAAACGTCTTCGCTCATAGCTCAGGAAAAAATAATCTGTTTTGTAGATTAGATTCAATCATTGTATGTTTGTTCAGAGAAAAGAGAGACTTATCTATTCTGAGATATCGAGACTGTTCTACAAGATGGTTGTTTATGATTTTAATGTTATTAAATCAAGGCTACCATGGTTCGACAAATTAATAGAGAACCTTGGAATGCAAGATTTTGTCTAGGTAACAATTTAATTCTGTGTATTTCAGAAATAAAGTAGCTATGTCTAACAGGCCACCGTCAGAAATATAAGCCTGTTGTTAACGTATGTATATTCTAAAAAAAATGCCAACCACAGAAGGTAATAACAAAATATATGTAAAATGTACACTCTAGTATTATTTGCTAACATAGGAGATGGTAAAGTAGTAAAGAGAGGATCAAAATCTTTATTACTATAGATGACGACGCTAATTCTAGCAGTATACTTTAAGGGCGGTCATATTTATTTTAAAGTTACCTTTATAAGTAACTAACCAAAAGGCGAAAAACTTCAATCACATAACAGCCCCATTAAACAGCTCTACAACCTTCAAAAAAACATCAAAACGGCTTCCAAAACTTGCTAACTATAACTAAGTCAATTTCTTCACCGTCTTGAACAACAAAAGAGCACTCAAGTTGGCTATAACTGTTAGAACTAAACTGTATAAGGCCGGTTGCATACGTTCGCTTTCCGAATTAGCTTGCCTGTAGCGCAATTCTGTATAATCTGTACTGTCGAGTATCGAGAGTTTGACATTTAGAATGTACTGCCAAAATAGTTCCTACGACGCCCGTTAGAGGCACTGATTAGATTTTCGTACAACATTTCTCTATGATAAGCCGGTTGTCGGTAGTCGATAGTAGTAGAGAATCGAGCTACTGATCTGGGCTTAACACGTATCTCAATTGACAACTAGTGTACGTGAAATTGATGGTCACTATTCAGTACATCGCTGCTTTGACATGTGTTAATGCTAAGGGAGAAAACTATGTACAGGATAGAAACTTTCAAATAGTTCTAAACTCCATGACAACCATTTGAAAGCCACTGTATAGCTGTCAACTGAGATACGTGATAAGCCGCTGGAAGCCTTATTCGGAAACCGTACGTATACTGCCGGCCTAAATGTAGTGAGGGTAGATTCGGAAGTTTGGCAATAACGCGCCGGCGACACTACGAGTGACTTGGCTCTTGGCTGATAGACGCTATTTCATGGGGTTGCTAGCTGTAAAAAAGTTTTTCCAGGGTGTTGTCGCGATGCTTATGATACATTGGAACTTATTAGGTACTATATATCAGCCTAGTCTTTCTTCCAACTCTGTTGGAGTCGGCTTCCAGTCTCGCATGCAGCTGAGTACCAGTGTTATAAATAGAGCGACTGCGTATCGGACCTCTACAATCCAGTTACCTGGGTAATTATAATACGATATCCTTCGGTAAGACTGGTTGTCAGACTTTCAAGCTTCTGACTACTCTTAACGACTGAATAAGAACATTGACAATGACAGCCGATACCCACACTTTAACGCGCCTTTAGAAACACAGTTAAACTCGATATGTGTAATATGGTCACCTATCCACAGAGCGACCTCAGCAAGCTTAGCTTAACCTCAAAATAAAGTCCCTTACCACCCTGTCTGTCTGTCTACACGTGATTAACCGATATATAACTGTAATTCGTTAACTTTGACCCGGAGTAAAAACTACAACTCTATGAAATACTAACAAAATCAATTCACAAGTTTAGTATGAGTCAATTTCATTAATGCATATTAAAACATAAATATGAGTTCTATAAGTAGTTAAGTAATTCTTAATTAGTATAGATGACCTCAAATGTTATTTCTCACAATAGACAAACTTTATGATCCCCAAACTCTCAATCAATCACCCTTTTCACTCAATATTTGAAACCATGACAACTTCAAAGACAAAGTTTTACAGGATATTTGAATTTAAAACACCCTGTATCTTTGTAAAGACTGAACAAATAGACAGAACTGAACCCCAGACAGCCGACTGCAAGTCAGGACTGCGTGCCAAAAACCTCACTTGACATTAAACAGGCTAGACAACATTAAACATAAATAATTTGATACATCGCAATTATAAAATACAACATTTATTTAATGGATCAACGTGTGCTAATCATAGTTATGTGAAAGTTTGCTTGTCTGTTAGGCTTACCCGGCTATATTACTGTACCGATAGTGATGAAATTAAGCACGGCTATAGTTTAACTAAGCTATTAAAAATTATTTATTGTTTTAAAAGGCAGTATGTTAGATGCTGATTAAAGTATGCATGCGAGTGGAACCGCTTATGTTAGCTAGTTAAGGTTTCACCATGGTCTCATTAGTTTATCAGTCGGATTTAGCCTTTTTATACATTTGATGTCACTTTATCTATCGGTTAGGTTATCCGATACTTTTTTTTTTTTTTTTTTAAAAAGCCAACTCCCGCACTTAGAATTGCTCTTGTGTCGCGGGGACTTTTACAAACATACAAACAACGGACACAAAGCACAACCAGACTCGAAACAATTATTTGTGGATCGCACAAATAATTGCTCCGTGTGGGAATCAAACCCACGACCTCCCGATGCAGTGGTATCGGCGTGGTGACCTAAACCACTGCGCCACGGAGGCAGTCAAAATTATAATCTTATCTTATCTTATCTTATAAAATTATAATTATAAAATTATAATCTTATCCATAAGCTGTGAATCTTGTATATAACCTGTCTAATATAAGACAGTCGATAGTCATATAGTCATACTCATATAGTCTATGCTTGTAAAATCCTTATTATGTATTAAACTAAGCCCCACAAAATCGCTAAAATGCCCTTTTTCTGCTTGTCAGTTTTATCATTCCTTTACTTTTTATTGCCTTACTAAACACCCTAATTAATATCCAATCCCACATGTTTCCCTTTCAACCTTGAAATTGCGTATATCAATTAAACAAGTTAACCCTACGTTATAACTGTGGGGTCATTAAGACCATTACCAACCACTTGATTAATGACGTCAACGGTGAAGGGTTGACATAGACTAACAAAAACTTGTAAAGGGGTGGTTTTAACCCTTTGTTTATGGTTTTTGTTCATAGCTTGCAAGGGAAGATACAATGACAAGGTTCTATCAATGGGGTCTTAAATGTTAAAGATAAAAAGGGTTAAATCATTTAGAATTAGCGTTTCCGTAATGACGTCACGCGCGATTTTCTATTCCCTATTTTAGTACCCTAAGGGTTAGTTTTCTGAAAAACATTCGTTACTTAGTCTCTCATTCTACATTTTAGTGTTTCGTAGTTTAGGCGTGAAAACATTGCAGGCTTACTGACGTATGTACATATTTAGGTATAATAACAGAATTACATAAAACAATGAAATATTTTAAATAACCATATCAGTAAAAAAAATGAAATAAATTGCGTAATTATGTAGCTTGTTCTTTCTCTTTCTACAAAGTAAATTACACTCAAAGATATCCTGGTAATACAAATTCGAAGAAAAATTATTCGACCTAAGAAACCTAAGTTTTTAACTAACATGCAACTTATTTTTTCCAATCAGAAATATACAAAAAAAAACTATTTCAACATACAAATAAAAACCAAAAACAATATAGTATTTTTATCTACAAAGCACTGAACTTAATATTTCAACAGTAAATTTATACGTATAATTTGACAACCAACCATTTACCCCGTCTCACAGATAATCTATGTGCGGGGTAGTAAGCACCCTGTGAAGAGTACATAGTAATTATGTGGAAGGGTCACCGAGGTCAATCGTTTATCTTGATGTACATTGTTTTACATATTAGGTACTTGTTACAATTGCTTATGCTTAATTGCTTACTGAGGGTTAACATGTAAAGTTTATGTATTCTCTGTCGTCATGATGTTTATCTACAAATGAATGTTTGATATTTTTTTTGGAAAATCTGTATTGCAATTATTGTACTTCGCAGCTACAGTTTATTTTAAATAGCCTAAAATCTTTATCAATGGTTAAAAGAAAAGGCTTGTAGGTAAGTGTTTTTAAGGACATTTTTATTCCGTCGCAATAAAGAAGAAGGCTCTTGCATCATGAAAGTTTCTTTCTCTAAACAAGGGACTCAGAAAATGCAAACCTCTCCATACTGATTAAGCAAACGATGAACTATCGGCCCATAAAGAGCCTGCAGCTTGCGTATACTCTTAAAAAGATCATTAAACATGGAAGGAACATTTTTCCACATACCTTGTCTTTTCCAATCCACATATCTTCTTCTTCAAACTCGACATCAGGCCAGCAAGTCTTCTTCTTCAAACTCGGCCTCGCTATATTGATGACACGAGCATATTTCTGATCTTTCCAACGAGAGCGGTCATACTGTGCTGACTACATGATACAGGGTACTTTCCAACGCCTTCCAGATAGAATGTGATACCTACAAAAGAACTCATCATCATCATTGGCCTGAATACATCTATTGCAGATGATTAAGGTGGCGTCACTTTCGTTCGTGGCTGAAAAGGCACAAAAGAAATACCTTTAGTTATAAACTTCCTATCTAACGATAACTACAATCAAGAGTCAGGAAGTAAGGGTCACACAAAATCTGTTCGCTTGCCTAATGATAGTGAAAATCAATAAGTGGTGTGGTTGCGCGCGCGCAGCGGAACAGCACCTGTGTTCATGGTCGGCAACCCTCGGGTATCGTCGGCCGTGCTCGGCGCGGTGGGGCTGGCAAATTGCTTTGTAATCACCGCTAGTACCGAGCTCTTTTGCGTTGATGTTTAAGGGATCAGGGAACGGGAATGACCAGGATAAAACCCTTGTATTATTCACCTATATCTACAGTAAAAAATGTACAGTATGGAACGGAATTACATTGGAAACAGTCACTCACCGTGTGTGTTATTCTTCAAATTTTGTTTCTACTTTTTAACGATTTTTAAACTGTCACAACCTGTACTTGTAAATTGTAAATAGGGTATTAAATGCGGTGACAATTTATAGGTTAAGATAACTACATCATTTGACGTTTCGACAGCCTTATTCGCGGGTAGACTGATGTGGCTGCAAAGCGTCGTATCCGTGTAGCGCGACTTTCTGCGCGTACCCTCATTTAATCTTTAAAAATTTTCATATTGTAAAAAATTGTGGGTACTTTGCCTCACTACACTTTTCCATTCTCAAACTACCTAGATTTTTAATAAACAACCACCAAGTACCTACTGTAAGAGGCAATGCGCCTACGCCGGCATACATGCATTAAGCTGCCTTGTCCAGTTTTCATAGGACAAACTTTTTATACGGAACCACGAATAATAACCGTCAGTTGCATTAATTTCCCTACAAGTTGATCAGTTAACCCTTTAATTAATAGCGAGCGTGAAATTAAACGTTTGCTTGAACTAATCGATTAGTTGGTTACATAAATATTACGACAGTTACGTGTGTTCCTGCATAATGTTGTGACACACCTGTGTCGATGTAATGACATGTATAGCACCGTGGATATAGTCGCCTTGCTGTTTTTGAGGATAGGGTAGTGAGTTTGAGTCTCATTATGTATATTAAAAATTGAATTTAAATATATTGTAACCTATGTACCTTTTGTGTTATATTATCTTCAAATATACTATGTTTTGCTTTGTGTACTTTATTAAATAAGAAATAAATTGTACAATTTGGGAGGTCTAAATACGTATTCTGTCGGTTATTGTATGATAAAGAAATCTAAAGATTATTCCAAATTCTTAGCAAGGTACCTCAAATACAATTCCATGAAAAAATCATGTCAAATCACTTTGCCCGACTTGAGAATCAAACCTGTGACATAGTCAATCACTCTACCATTACCATTACGTACACAGAGATATTAAAAAGAAATTAAAGATCTTGGTTATAAATATTTAACCTACTTTATATCACTGCTCTACTCGTTAACTACAGTTCATTTCGTCAACAGTATCGACAAGCAACTAGTTGTTAATTGCGCAATTATCGCAACACAACGTATTACTTAACAACTATCTAGTTCAAAACTTATTAGACATACACACGTAAGAATATTAACTGCCGTCTAGGCTACAGTGCTGTGATTCTTAACCTTTGGTCGGACACCTTGACACCTGGGAGACCGAGAGTATGTATGGGGCCCGCCGACTTATCCAAAGACATTTGAACAAGTAAATAAAAGCCAGCAAGTCACGTAATTGTCCTTTAATTCCTGTATTTTTTTACTAAATCTTACTTGATGTTCTAGAGGACTAAAAAAGGTTAAGAAACACTGCTATGTTCTATGCTGCTACTGGTTGTAAGGTCTTAAAGAGGCACGACATTCAGAAATTAGAACATCACTGACACGCAGACTTATGCGGCTGCCTATCTGATAGAACTACTATGTTTTAGAAACCCAGAATTATTAATTATAATATTTAAATCTTAAAAGCAAGGCTACTAACTTGTCGGACTATATCAAAGGCTTATCTGCACCTATATAAAACTATTTTATATCCCTAAATCTCCTAGCACGTAATATCAGTGGTAAAACAACATAACACGTCGGTCGATAGTCGTTATTGCCTATAAACTAGTTACGACGGTCGCCAAACTTTTACGACCGTCGCTGGCCACATAGCCACATAGTTTGACTACATAGTTCTGTGATAAGTCTGGTGTGACTTTATGACAATTATTTTTAGTCACGATAGACTTAAGGTGAAAAGGGTGGCAAGAGATTTATTGCAGGTAAATTAGTAATGTGTGAAAGATAACGTTACTGTTTATTTAAAAATTTTAGCGATGACAGCCGAGTGGTTTGTCTCACGCGATTCCTAGGCACAAACCTAAGGCAACGAAGACTTGTTCAGGTAGATGACACATTTTTTTTTAAATAAAATAATAAAATAATTATGACTTATTAAATTTATAGTAGTGAAAGAAAACATCGTGATGATATTTTGCGTACCTACGAATAGTTTTGACAGCTCTTTAAAGGTATGCATCATCTTCGTGCTAGTCAACGTGGTAAAGTCTAACCTCAGCCCAAGTAGTCGAAGACTTATGTACCAGACCATCAGAAGAACCGAGACCAGTGTCAAAAGATGCAAAATACAAATATTACAATATCAGCCTAGCCTTCCTTCCAAACTATGTTAAAGTCGGCTTCCAGTCTCACCAAATGCAGCTGAATATCAGTGTTCTAAATGGAGCGACTGCCTATCTGACCTCCACAACCCAGTTACCTGGGTACACAATACCCTTTGGTAAGACTGGATGTCAGACTTTCAAGTTTCTGACTACTGTTAACGACTGACAAAGATCTTGGAAAATGACAGTCGGGACCCACAATTAATCGTGCCTTCCCAAACACGGAGGAACTCGATATGAAAGTATAAGATGGTCACCCATCCTCAGTACAACCTCAGCAAGCATAGCCTAATCTCAGGGATCGATCTCTGAGGACGTATTGAGGGTATCGTGTTATAACCCAGGTTGTGGAGGTCAGATAGGCAGTCGCTTGATGTAAAACACTGGTATTCAGCTGCATCCGGTGAGACTGGAAGCCGACTCCAACATAGTTTGGAAGAAAGGCTAGACTAATGAATGTGTATGTATGTATGTTTTATGACATAATCAATGTAACAATCAATATATAGAAATAGCAGTAGTTTGGGCGTCGAGCAGTGATTGTGATCGATCGAAGACGTTCCCCTCAGTAACCGGACACGCTGCGGTCACGGGCACTCGCCACGCCGACACCATCAACTTTATCATTGTTATTGATTGTAAATTAACAAATACGTGTTAAGTTATAATCTAGTTTACATGTACTTAGTTTCAATGAGCAGTAGTAGCGTCTCAATGAAGGCGCCCGTAGCCAGTTACGCTCACCGGTCGGTAAACGATGTGTGGGTGAAGCAACCATTGGCGCGGTCATTCCATAGATGGGTGACCGCATAGTGGAATTTGAACTGGGCGTCTCCGTGCTTCGGAGGGCACGTTAAAAGTCGGTTCCGGTTGTCTACTAAGATAACACTCGTTAAGCCACGTCAAATTCCTCTCGGGCGGCTTGAACAACTTTGACACTAGGTTGACCACTAACCATACGACAAACAAAACAATGAAATCCTAGTCGAATGCCTCTGTCGTCTGGGTGGTAGTAAACACGGCTGTCGTTCACAAGGGCTTAAATCCCGGGTCAGCCAAGTCTATTTGATATCATATATACATTAAATCACGTCTTCTTCCCATAGGAATAGTCAGAGACCTGACATCGCCACTTAGTACGATCCTTACAAACTCCCTTTGCTTCATTCACATCCGTACAATATATTGTCAAGCAGGATATTCTATTTGATATTTACATATATGAGAATATTTCTTACGTTTAGGTACTAGCAATAGGTTACACACGAAGGTGATGGTAAAGGTGTATGAAATACTAGCTGACCCGCGCAACTTCGCTTGTGTCACATAAGAGAATTGGTTAAAATTTTCTCCGTTTTTGTAACATTTTTTACTGGTACTCTGCTTCTATTGGTCGTAGCGTGATTATATATAGCCTTCCTCGATAAATGGACTATCTAACACTGAAAGAATTTTTCAAATCGGACCAGTAAGTAGTTCCTGAGATTAGCGCGTTCAAACAAACAAACAAACAAACTCTTCAGCTTTATAATATTAGTATAGATATGAAGTACGTTTCGCTATTTACATTGATACTCTCATGTAATAGGAAGCCAGCCTGTTAGCAATTAGCATATACCGGACACATAACCAAACTCCGGGCTACTATTGATAAAATTCCAATATAAATTAGAAAAGACCAAAAGCACATTGACCCTAGAATTGAATCCGAGGCCTCGGGATCAGTCGTAAGCTGGCGAAAAAACGACAGAGCAATGTTTACCAATAACTTTATTAGTAGTTCAAATAAGGTCATGAACTACTTTGTCAAAGATTGGCCAATGACCACTCGAAATAAGTAAGAAAAATAAATGAGTAATATTATTATTAATCAGTTTTCGTTCTATATTATGTAATTTGGACTCTCTCACTTTGTTGCGTAATTTGTTTATATTCACTTACACTATTTATAAATTTGTAGTAGCGATGTAAGCATGCAGTACAAAAACTATACTAACTAATATCATTAATACGAAAGTTACAATATTTGTTACTCAGTTCGTTTAAAACTTCTTAACGTGTTTTTCATGAAAATTGATAAAATATAGTTTGTAACCTGAATTAACATACTAAATACCTCTGGGAATGTTGACGGGCACAAGGTAGATCAGAATAAAAGAAAACAATTTCAATCACAGTGAATTTTTTTACACATCAGCGAATGGAGGTCCTAAAACAAATGTTTTAGTCATAAACTTTCTCTTATTGATTATTTAATTGCAAAATCGCTCTAACCCTCAGTTTCTGAGTAGGTACATTTAGGGGTAGTTGGTCTCTTCAATTGCCTTTTTTTAATTTGAGTTTCAAAGCTATTGAATAGATAAACTACCGCTTAATGTACTCAGAAACTGGGAGTAAGTCTTTCTGGCCAAGTTACTTTACAAACTACGTAAAGCAACGTATAAGCCACAATATTAACCTATAGACGTAAAATCAAGTAATCGAGAATTCAAAACATATATCTTATGCAACTGGCGCGAATTCCTTCCACCTGAGTCAGTTATAACAAAGTCCTTAGACATGTGGAGCCCTGACACGATCGGCAAGGCTGTTCTGACTCAGCCTAGCTCTTATTTGTACCTAGATTTATATGTTCACAAAGAATCGTCAATGCTAAACTGTGAAATTGGTTGAGTACGAATTTTTATGTTTCTAGCATAGAAATACTATAATATTAGTTAGTAGTCAGTTAAACATATACCTTTTTGTTAATCTTGAACTATTACCTTAGATTCACTGTACCATGGTTTATTTGACTTTCCGGCGTTTAGTTATACAGAATGCCGCAAGCTGACAGTCATTAATCAGTGCCGAAATGTCAAGCAAATCAAGTTAAAAATGCATGATCTGCGTTAGTTAATAATCATAATTTGCAATTTAAATAGGTAGATGCTCTGTCCACAGCACAACATTGTAACAGCCTGAGAGATCTCTCTCATACATTTTACCCGAATTTAATGATTTAATTAATATGTTTGTACGTGTTATTCAAATTATCATAGCATTAAATTAAATTAAAAGAAATAAGTATAACGTTTTAGCACACAAGAGATTGTGTAAAACGCGTATATGCGTCAGATCGCGAGAAAACATATCTTAATACCGCGAAATCGGTGACATTGTGAATCATTCATTCGAAGAACTGAACGAACTCAAACTTTGGCATGCGGACGAATGTGTTACGACCTTTGCGTAGTTTTTACTTTTTTTATAAAGGAACGAAGAATGCATGAATCATTCATTCATTGATACAATGTGGTGGGAACTACTGTTTATTTTTAATTTAACACTAGTTTTTGTTCGTGGTTATGTCCGTATGTTAAGCTTGTTAGAAAAATCACTGAGGGATGGAATCTTTTGAAAGAAACATTATTCTATTGGACTTGGATACAAATTTTTCCATTTTTTTAAGTATTTGCCCCCGGATACTACCTACTTTGTAAAATTTACCTTAATACCTTTTTTCTTTTAGAGCTTAAATTTGTTTATACAAAGTGGTTGTTTACTTCACACATTATAAAATAATAACAGCTATTATTTACATTTTATTAAATAGAATAAAGATTTATTTATTTTTATTTAGAATAAAGATAAGTATGAAATCTCTGCCCCATTTCCAAATATGGTGACCTTAAAACCAGAGACAAGAGAGATGGTAGAGATATCGCGAGCTCATATTTATCGTCGGCAATCGTAATCTATCAAAGAAACCTTTACCGATATCGACAGAATGATTGAAATTTTATGAGTTACGAGCTTATAGAAGATAGATATCGACAAGAAAACTAATAATAACTTTTACATTTATAAGTCGAAACAGTAGGTATATTAAATTTAGCGCAAAAGACATATACAAACTCTTTCCT
Organism: Anticarsia gemmatalis; assembly: GCF_050436995.1. Classification (NCBI taxonomy): domain Eukaryota; kingdom Metazoa; phylum Arthropoda; class Insecta; order Lepidoptera; family Erebidae; genus Anticarsia; species Anticarsia gemmatalis. Next base: position 573,442 of record NC_134761.1, read on the forward strand.
ATAGGTTCTAAGTACATACTAAGTCGGGGAAAAAAGTCTTTTCGCATTATAGTATGTATGAACTTGTAATAAAATCTTTTCTCTACACAAAAAAGGTCGATATTTGGGTACCTCTCGAGCTCACTGAAAGAAACCTAATGAACCGTGTACTCATTTGTGATTCTTGAAGCCAAAGAGATTTTATTACAAGTTCGTATATACTACAATGCGAAAAAACTTTTTTCCCGACCTAATACTTAACATCAAGCCTATTATACCCACAAATGTAGGCAGAGGTGTATGAAATACACCTGCGTTAGCAACGGTAGGTCCCACGTAATAAATACACTCACACTATTTTTAAAAAGTTAGGTCCCATGTCATAGAGGGCAAGCCAACCAAGCGTATTGCCATTTACCAGGCACGTTACCACACTACGGCCTACTATAAAAAAAATAGATATTAATAAGAAAAGACCTCAAACATTCTTTCAGACCTTGGAATCAAACCCGAGGCCTCCTGGTCAGTCTTAAACACTACCGCTGAGACGACAGAATTCATTAGTAAGTATTTATCCACTGTCCATTTTATATAGACCAGGATACTGTTTAAGTTCATAGAATAAGTTAGTTTTATAAAAACAAGTGTATTTCTATTTAAATACTTGTATATCCTGAAACCATACCTATTTGCGTCTAGGTAAACCCGTGTTCCCTATAAATGACGTACAAACAACTAAAATAACTTGTAAACAGGCAACAGTAAAACATATTACATATTCCATATATCACGTGCTTTTACTTTAAATATAAGTACATTTTCAAGAACAGGATAAAACACTTATTTAACACTTTTTATGGCAAGCAGTCCTTACTGAATTCAGTTTATAGATGGGTATCCATTGGTGAACACAGTTTTAGACAGAGGGTCTCTCTTTTCTTTCTCACAGGCCAATAATCGTGAAAAGAGTAAGGCCTGGTAGTGTTTAATTAAGATAAATAAAAAAATAAAATAAATATTATTGGACAACTCACACACGGTCATTTGATTCCAAACTAAGCAGAGCTTGTACTATGGTAACCAAATAACTGATAAACATACTTATATACTTCTAAATACATACTTATATAGATAAATTGACAACCAGGCTCAGAACAAATACTCGTGCTCATCACACAAAGATTTGTCCCGGGTAGGATTCGAACCCACCACACGCGGCGCTACGGTTGTTACGGCGAGGTGACCGCTTAAACCACTGCGCCAAACGTGCAGTTAAATAACAGTCAACATTAAGTAAAATTATTTTGTCACTAGATTGATGACTAACTGGATAAAATAAAGAAAAGCTTACAAACGAATGACCTAAACTACAGTCTATATTTTTATCAAATAGCATATAATACATGAAAAAAGCACATATCACTATTTCTTCCAAAGGCGGTTAAGAAATTAATATAATAAGTAATAAGAATTGATAGATGAAATAAAAGGCCCAAAAGCTTGACATTTGACGACGATACATAGGAAAATACGAGATGTGTACTATAAAAAGAACTAAAATAATAAAAAAATAAGAAGTCTACTCCCATAGAAAGGGTAAAGAAAGCAACTGAACAACATCAGTATGCAAGATATAAGTAAATGAGGTAACACTATCAGCGCTCATTACACGCAGTTGTCCGTCAGTAAGTAATATAAGTATAGTGTGTACTCCAGACTCCGATCATTATTGACGACTGACGACAAATGCCAAATATAATGACCGCTTGGAAACTTACCACAGAATAAAAAAGTGCAGATGTAAAGTTTCGAAATGTTTAAAACTCTTTGAGTTGAAGATCGATTCCTGAACCCAATGTAAAGTAACAATGGTTTCAAACTTCAGAAACGTATTTAAGTATGATATTTATCTATGTTTTAGTTACCGTATTAAACACGCTCCCTTATAAGATATGATTTTATAACAAAAAAAACTATGATCACGTTGGCCAAGTCTGTATCTCATCAGTGGTAGCAGAAAGTAACATTCTATCAATTTTCGAAAATTACAGCCGGGACCCACAATTTAACGTGCCTTCCAAAACACGGAGAAATCGATATGTATAAGATGGTCACTCATCCACAAATCAACCTAGGCAAGCGTAACTTAACCTCAGAGATCGATCCGCGCGACTGTTGTTTACTAAGCCACTGGTTATACTGCTGCCAATCTCATGGTTATATGGTAGAAAAATTAAGACATCATGGAATGTGATACTACAAAGATACCCATACGAAAAATTGCATGGCAAGATACTACTTTAACATCTTATCTTGCTCAATATTCGTCGCTATGTGTATGTACGCGTGCGCCACTCCTCTCGCATCATATTCGCAGCTTTACCCCCTACAAAATGGCGGCACGTGCCAGCGCAGATGTAAACAGATCTGTAATTGTATATTGTACAACTATATTAAAGGGAACACCGTTTTTATCGATTTAGGATGAAATTGCTCCAGTGCCTTGCATATTGAAATTAATTAGCACCTTTGTAGTCGTAAGGAAGTTGATATGACAATGTCTTTTAGTTTATAGTGGAATGTAATTACTATTTTACTGAATAACACGACTCTACTTTTAGTATGTAGAGGATAAGTGAACGACTCTGACCAAGTGCATATTGGGGACTTTACATACTTTTATAGAGCTTTCAGGCTCGAAAGATTTACTCAAGAAGTTTTCCTTTACAGTAATGTAAACATAGTGACTAATGGTTCCTACTTAGGTATATCTCGGGCTTAAAGGAGGCCCTAAATAATATCGTAAATCACTATCAGTCACTAGTGAAGGTAATTAAAAAACCACTGTTAAATATGTTGAACCACAAAAATGTTATCTATCTATCGGTCTCAAAAGATACAATTACCACAACCAACATATCTGGATGAGATTAACAAAGCAGACAGATTTACAGGTATTATATTCAGTTTATCGATCAGAGTCTATCCGAAACTCATAAAATAAATACTTAATACTTAGGTCACTACTTATATTTTGAGCCTTGACGAATCTGATTGTTTAAGACGTCAATTGGTGTTTTCATCGTAAAGTTTGACATTTTTGACTACTACATTCCGAAGAACGTTTTGAAATCTGCGCTGAAAATATTTTCAATATCGTCGATCGAAAATTGTAAATGTGCGGGAAAATGGCATTCGGATGTTAACATTTTCGTGCAAATATTTTTTACGAATTTCGACGTGACTTAAAGAAACAGTCGTGTCTATATCGACTTATTTATTATTTAGGCGATAAAGTCTGATCTTCTGAAAATTTAAAACGCAAATAAATAGAGTTCTATCATAATTATTTTTCCCTCACCAATGAAATTCCTGAAGGTCGTCCAAGGTCACCAGTTGTGTCCGGAAAAATTGATGCTGTGCGAAAATTCATTATGCATTTTCGTTTCCTGATGCATCAAAAGAATAACGAAATCCTAAACATTATTTCCACTCTTAGATATAAAATATTAGATAACATTATTTCCCATTAGAAGATTTTTTCTAAATGAACCAATTTTTTTTTTACAACAATTAGATGAGGTCCTCGCGCCGATTAGCGCAAATAAATGCTTGAAAAATCTATCGTTTTGCTTCAAAATACATGTATCAAACTGTGATAGAACACGGATCTAGGATATTATGCGCATGAGCCGAAAAATAAACACCAGTCGACTTTATGGGTGCTTTAAGATGAACCAAATCCAGAAAAAGTTATTCGCGCTCGAAGCATTTCGAAACAAACGGTCCCTTGATTTTTTATAAAAACTTTATCATTGCACAAAGTGCCTTCAGAAAAATTTAGAATGGTTAATTTTTATTGATTTACAACCAAAAATTTGCCTAAAGACTGGTTTGAAATATGGAAAAACCACTAAATCCTACAGGTCGAGTTCTTTAAAAACAATGTCAGCTTTAACGCATCTTGTTAAACAACCGGCTTATATGTGGACGAAAAAATCGAATGAATGAGTTTCTCGCCATACCGTTACAGTTTGACATCAAATGAATTTATTTTAATCAAAAACGTCAACAATAAATACCGTAAACATTAATTTTTCATCGGCTCAAGTAACAGGTTATGCTTTTAAACACCCTGTTTTTGAGGGGTCATCGGGAAACAAAAAAAAGTTATAAAAAAATATTTCGATCGGATAAAAATCTATTTAGATCATGCATAAGAATACCCGAGAACACGATAAAGTAGTTTTCACTCACATATTTTCTGTTTTTCATAGTTAGGCTCAAAATATAAGTAGTGGCCCACGTACTATTACCTTGTTCCTAAAGTGATATCATATTAACATAGCAAAGTACACGGGTATTTTGTTTACGCAGGTGACCAACATGAGTAACGTTACAATGAAACAATACCTTACCTTTCTGACTAACTACTAAGATGTAAACCGCAATATTATTGAAGAGAGAGGGTTCAAAGTCTTCACAAACAGTTTGTAACACGGAATTTGATTATTTGTACTCTTAATTACTGTGATTTTGTGTGTCGTGGTGTAAGAGTCATTCTTAGTGCGGTAGTTCTTAAATGAGTACAAGACTAATAAAGAATAACGTTAACCAGCCATAATTTTAGCAATTTATGGCTGGTTAACGTTATACATTCATACATTTAAGCAGACGTATATTTTTTAAGCATTTCAGTATACCTACTCTCGTAATTCGTTAATTTTTGTCCTAGCCTACTTTATTTCTCTAATTTATTATCAGACACGCTCGCTCGCAAACTACTATGAGAAAAGTAAACGTGATACTCTTGCAACAACCATCAAGAACCATTCGGAACCAGTTAGAAAAGAAAAATACTTCTAATATCAGTTTAAATCGGATCACAGAAAACCTAAAGTAAAACTCCGTCTCAAATTAAATCCAGTAAACATAATTCTAGATGTAAGTACTCAGAAAAGTCCTAGAAAACGGTTAAAACCAGTCAGATCCTGCCAACGTCAGTGTAAAACATGAGTAATCGTGGTAACTGTTCCGTTTTCCTATCTTTAACCGCTAAATGACCAGATGACCGCGTCATAACTCCCGGCTCAGTCATGTGGAAACTCCTGGTGACGTTTTAAAAGGATATGTACTGATCTAATCGGTAATATCCTCTGAGATGCGTAACACGGAATCTGGGTGACAAGACTTAAGTGGAAATGTTGGTGATGTAAAGGACATTGTAAGGTTAGTTAATACTAGTTATTTCAAACTGTGTGTCAGAAAAGAGTGTTCTAATCTTAGATTTCAATATACATACATAAAGTTGTATACTTTACTCATGGTAAATTTACTGATGCCAACAATTTCAGTAGGAAATATATCATAGAAATGGATTTGCTTTCAAATCTATTTCAATAGGACGATTAAAGCGATCAAGAATTATTCAACTTTTTTATTCGTTCACACACTATGTAGGATAAACCATATTCAACCCGTTTTTGCAACATAGAAAGAAAACATGAAATTTTCCATTTCTACACTAGTAAACCTGAGACATTGTTTTGGGGTGAATAAAAACCTTAAGAAAAAGCTGAAGGATAAGTCAAAAAGACTTTAAAACTTTGTATGATATACTTTGCAAGGAAAAAGGAAATTTCCCCGTGAGTCAGTGGCCTGATGTCTGATAAGGATGTGACGTCACGGCGATCATGCAATCATACAGCCATCATCCAATAACAGGTACGTGCGCTGCGCACGCGCACGGCCCGCCTGCCCCGCTGTGGCGCCACCTTCCATCATCATTCACTCTTACTACTCTGTTTGCAAGTCGTACTTTATGTTTGTAATTATTTCTTGAGAATTTATTCTTAAAACATATTAAGGTTCCTCTGTGGCGTGGACGGTGCTGTATCCGACTGCTCACCACAAGGTCTCGGGTACGCTTCGATTCCATTATCTTCAATAATGGTCCGGAGTATGGGAACGTGCCCGGCGTATGGCAATAATAAGCTCGCCCCCTATTACATAGAACCTACATTGAGGGTGTAATTCGTTCACCTCTGATAACACCTTCGAACTTCGCATATAACAAAGGTGATATTATGTATGGTATATTACATTATTAATATCAGGAAATATTGTCAAATTCAAAGTTTGAACTGACTTTCATTTCCACTAATCATCCTATCTTATAATGGTTGCACTAGCTGTGACCATACTAATTGCCTCAAATTTTCCTCACGAATTTGTCTATCAAATATTATATTACTACATTTGAAGGAAAAGTTCTTCAACTGTAAAACCGTAAAAAAGTTAACCAAATTAACATATGAGATAGAGTAACTATTTAGCTTTATACATCGTTACCTATATATACCGGATTTCTTTGGTTTATGCCTACCCCTATGGGAGAAAGGCGTGATGTTGCACATGTACATATGTATCCGGATTTCCTCGAATTGAACTATGGTTTATTATAATGAACCGAACAGCTGTACAAAACAACCTAAAAGTACTGACACATATATTTAGGAAAACCCAGTATTTTCACTTCCTACTATCTCGTAGCACAAGCACGATAATGGGAAGACTATGACGTCAATGTTCTTTTGGTGACGTCATACACACGTCACAGAGAGGTATTACCCCATTTAAATGTTTGTTCTAACTACAAACCACATATGGTTAGACTACTACAAACACATTACTGAAATATATAGAGCATTGTGAGTAATTTCGTTATTAGTATACAAATACTGCGTAGATATGTTTAAAACTTAATAAATAAGTTTTAGTGGACAAAAGGATTGTCAATAAACTTTTAATAGATTTTCATGTTCGTTTTTATTGCAATAGAATACTGGTTGCCTACTGTATGCAATGGTAACCGTATTTATTTGAAAGAAGGTCGTGCCGTGTAATCTGATTAGAAACATACACAGTAACATTTTATAAAAAAATGCTCTACGAAGGATCATCTTTATATATATAATTCTTCTGTAAGTGTGTATGACACTAAACTTCTCTTAAACGACTGAACCGATTTTGATGAAATTGTTTGTGTGTGTTCAAGGGGATCTGAGAATGGTTTAGATTCACATTTTTGTCCGCTGGACAATGTTGTTTACGTGTAAAAAATAAAAAATATATATTTTTCAAATAAAAATTCCAAAATAAACAGGCCGTACCTTACATACAAATGCTCTCTACAAAGTTCTTAGACTATAGCTATATTAGAATACAATATGGAAATCTTATTATTATGTTAATTCAATACGTAAATAACCCAGCACTTAGTTACAATAAATATTAAATAATTCTGTACAATGAATCACGTAATGAGAAAAACCACAGATAACAGAATAAGTATGTACTAAATATCACATAGTACAAGTATTTGCGTACAAACATAAATTTACATATTATGTAAATAATATTAATTATTATCCTGTTTATGAATGAGTATATTATTATGTTTCAAATTTTATTTATTTCACCAAGTGAAATTTTCCGAAGCTGTTAAATTAATTTATCCTCCTTCTTCTGCTTCTGCCCGTGACTTCGTCCGCGTAAAAAGATTTCACTGGGCAAAAATCCTATGTGTTAATCTAGGTTATAAACTATCTGTGTGATGCATGAAGTCATATGCGTACATGAAAATCCGCAGGGTAATTTTTGAGCACATTCGTTACAAATATACTTATATACTAGTCTTTCCTCTTTGTAATATTAAGTAGATATAGTATTTATAGAAGGTTAATAATAATAAAACACGACTAAAAAGTATTTTTAATGAATGCATCTTTTGACATATTCTTTTAATGTTCCTTCAACACTGAGTGAATAAAATTACAGAGTTACTTTCTTGTAAACAATTTTGTGTGAATACTTGGACGAGGCAGTGAGAACAATGGCTGTCATGTCTACTAGTTAAGCAGCTGATAAGTAATTCTCGTTTTCTTAAAAACAGGTAAATTACACCCTATTCTAATGACACACAGATGTTTTATACCTTGCTACAATTAGCAAAGGACACATCCATTCAGCCTACAGACCTATATCCTAAACAGATGTTACAAGCCTTAAACTACAAAAAAATATAACTTTTATTAAATTTATCCTCTTTTAAACAATATAAAGATTATTTTTAAGCCTAAACACGTGCTATACGGAACCCATTTTAGTTTTAAAGGTGTTACAGGTAATTTTGTGATAAGCATAGATTATAGACGGCACAGCTGTTTCATAGAGTCCTTTTCTTTTAATGTTTTGGCGATTAGTGAGGCTTAGTTTTATTACAAATCTTTTGTTTATAGAAGGGACATTATATGTTTTGTGATAGGGTTCATAGCGACATTGTTTTTGGTGGAATTGTCATTTTAATTGTATTTTAGTAGAGATTGTTGTACAGGTAAGCAAAGTACGAGTAGAAAGGAAAAAGTATCAGAAAAACATTACAAAGTTTGTTTTTAAACTCAAGATTAGCGGAAGAGCGCAGTTCTTTCCACGTCTAAATATGACTCAGCTTCAGTCCTTCTCAGGGTTTTCCATTGCAAGTCATCTTTGAGCAATAACTTTCTTTAACTGTCAGACTTTTCTATCAATCAGAATGTCATTAGGGGGAGAAGGAAATAGGCGTAGGTACATCTGTCATTCGGAAAAAAACAAGTCAAATGAAAATTCCCAGCTGTAGGCCTCGAGAACAGTACTAGACATAACTGGGAATAATCCTTCTTGCCAATTCCTTATTCCTCCTCCATCCTCCATTCTTCCATCCATCCTCCATTCTTCCATCCTCCTTCCATCTCCTTCCATCTTATTCCTTAGTAACACTATCATTTACTAATAAAAGCAAAAAAATCACATGCGTATTTAAATATTTTCAAAGTATTGTTTCTTCTTTATCTGCATTTGAAAACGTGTGACAATTACGTAAACACACAACTATTTAGCCGTGACGTGGAGATTATCAGCTAATGTGACAATCCTTTTGTTTGAGTTTAGCTGATAAGCGGCCGGGCCGTGGGAGAGCCGCGGAAAATGACCCCAGCCGTGTTCCTCGTACTAACTTATTATGTCACTTACTATGAATTATGTTTGGTTTAAATAGACTAAGAATTGTTGCTAGGAAAAGCTTTTGAAATTGAAATTAGTCGACTGTAGATTTTATATCCCTGTTTCCTGAAAAATCTCGTTTTTATAGCAAGTTGAATTTAAACGGTGATTTAAATACATGTCTGTTGTCATTGCTGACACTTTATCTATTAAATACGTTATTCCCCACTTATCCATAAGCTGTTAAACTGGCTCTTAATGTTGCAAAGCTAAAATGATGATTTTTAAAAAGTTTCACATCACGTATAAATGTTTTCAAATGCGTAAATTAATTCCAAAAAATATTTTTTTTACTCTACATACGTGTGTCTTATTTGGATTTAGGGAAATATTTTCGCGATAAATCACTATAAAATGATCTCATAAACCGTGTTAAGGAAAAAATACCAAAGTGGCATATACCTACATAGAATGCTTCAATAAATTGTCAATTTTATTTAGGCTTTAAAGATTACGGTATGTGTGACAAAGTTCCAAAGTCCAAGGAAGTTTGTCAGATATGATATCATTGATTTTCATCGGAAAGGTATTGGTAATTCCCTCGATATGTGGATTTTTAGAACACACCCCATTTAAAAATGACTGTAACCACCTACGTTATGTTTAAAACGATTATTTTTGTGTCTCGGTCTGTCTGCGTGTCTTTATGTCCGGACTCCTTTATTTCTACTTGTAACTCAGGAAAAATTGTACCAGGAATTGATGTTAAAATATATGTACGCACAACATTCTACTTAAATCGTAATTACGAAGATAAGATTTGTATATGCCTTAAAAATTCCATTCAGTAGTTTATGAATTACTGAATGGTTCTTTTTTAAAATTAGGCACAGATATTCTTCAACCCGCAATTGGCCAGCATGGTGGGATCTAGGCCTTACCCCTCCGTCGTTCGGGTAAAAATGGTTATATAATAATCTGAATAAAGATATAGTACTTAAACTGTTTTCACTCTCCTATTTAAGTATGAACTGACAATACAGACAGAGGCGAAATGGACCTGTTTTAAATATCTGACTAACCCTACAGGGAATCACCAGTATTCTGTTACTAACATGATATCACACATGACTCTAGAGACCTGAATCACGATCACCATTCAGCGTGTCGTAACAGTCATGAAAATCATTCATTCACGATTCTTGTAAACTTGGTGCCGACCGACTGAATGACTTTATGAGATAATCTTCTATGTATAGTTGTATTAAATTTATGGTTCGTGGGATGGAATGTTCCCGGCATTGTGAATGATGAAATAAAACTGTGTATTGAGTCTGGAATCTTTGTTTCGGAAAAATGGCTCTAAGACATCGTATGACGACAATTTAGTCTTCATAAGGTGCAACAGAGAACCTCAGTAATTATAGTCCTGTGATGAGAAAATACATTTAATTATGTATACATTTTAATTATATAATACTGTCATAACACGGGTGGAAAAGTCTACCAGGATAAGCCAAAATTTACATTAAAAACCGCGGGAAAATAACCCTAAGATTAGAAGTAAAATAAATTGCCTGAAAAAAAATGCGTGGTATCCAAAGAGCATAAAAATATCTATCGAAATCTTACGTATCAATCAGCAGTTTGATGAACTCAACCTAATTTAATTTTCTATTTTCAGCGCCATGCTGTAATCGTGTGAATCAATGTCGATACACTGTCGAATTGACGAAACAATTTATAATTACACATCGACTAATCTACTAATCATTGTATAGTTTCATCCTGTTAAGTAATATTGAATCATTTTTTCAGGGAACTTGTTGAAACGTGTCTGTAAAAGAAATCAGGTCAGACAATGAGTGTTTAGCTAAAAATATGGAGTGGTTCACGGCCAGTTGTAGTCATGGGAGTTTTACGACCAATGATCTAAGCGAACTGTGTTATGAGATGGGTAAGATCGTGTAAATGGGAATAGGTTAGTGGATATGGGGTTAGCTGAAGGGCACGGGCCTCAAGACGGATGCATATTTTTGTACATTATGGAAGCGAGCGTTTCGTCTTGCCCTTGGAGCCACCGAGATATTCCTTGTGCCCTGAAAATCTGATCATAAAGCTGATGAAAATGCTATATGAACTACTAACTTTTGCCCGCAACTTCGTCCGCATGGTTTGTGACTTCAGACAGAATTGTCATATAAACTTTCATCCCCCATTTTATCCTCTTTGGGAGTAGAAGTAATCAAAATCCTTTCTTAGCGGATGCCTAACATCTTCCTGCATGCCAAATTTCCAAGTCCCATTCTTCCAGTGGTTTGGGCTGTGCGTTGATAGATCACCATGTCAGTCAGTCACCTCTGAGTTTAGATATTTTATGAATTTTCTGTATCTGAAAATAGCAGTCGTCAAGCAGTGCCAAAATAGATAAAAAATCTAGCCTAGCCTCCAATAGAATTTGAACTACAAACAAAATAATATGAAAGTTATTAATAAATCTTGTAACACATTCATGAATGGGTTAATTTATTTTCAGACAACCTAGACAGGCCACGTAATAGTTTCTGAATAATATTCCTATATTTTTAGCCTTTCATCTCAAAATAAATGTTGTTACACACCTAGTGCAACTTCATTCGATTTGAATGAAGTCATTTTGAGCTCGACACTGACTAAATTAATGGTTTCTGAATAATCTTTAATATATTTAGTTGGTTACTAAAATACTGCAATTTGTCACGCATCCTTATGAATTTATTTTGATGACTTAATTTCTAGACGTTACGGTATTTCTTTGAATCATGTTTTAAGACGAAATATATTCTTCGGCAGACATTTTTTAGAAATATTATCGTCTGTAATATAATTGAAATAGAATTGTAAATTTAAAAAAAAATGTTTTGCGTATATTAACAAAATCATAACTTGTTAATTACAATAAAACTACAATGTTCTTCAATTAATTTCGTTTTTCGGAGTGATATTACCTCAATAGTCAAGAGAAATTTATGAATGAGTAACTAAGTCCCTGTACATTACTCACTACAATTGAATCGTTACTTTATGAATGAATCCTGAATAAACAAACGTAACCATTGTTCAAGATTTAACCACATTTAAAGATACTACCGTAAAGCCCATAAGACTTAAAACATCAATGAATCCTTCCAATAGATTATAGTAAAATGAGAACAAAACAATTTCGCGCCAAACATTGTCTTGTTTATGAATGAAATGAATGAATGAATGAGGTGCACCGTGCGAAAGTGGACTAAAATACTTTTTTTGTCTCTGGTCTAAAGGATTTTTATTTTATGACAATGGTATTGACACCTGTAGTTACTTTTACAGCCTTGTTGGGTAATACGTATTGTTAATAAAACCTGTGAAGATTTTGTTTTTTTCTTCAAAAGTTGTGAAATACTTTCGGCAAAAACTTGACATTCCCGTGGGAAAATATTGTTATTATTTTGAATAATATAAAAAAAGGTTTATTATCTGATTTTCTTGCGTAATTATTGTTAATGAAATGTTTTGTTAGGGCCGTTACGAAATAACAGTACACGTTATTTCGAAACATTTAATTTAATTAACCAAATAAATTGTCACAAAGTTTAAACAAAAAAATTGGCTTTTAAGAACAATAGAATGACGACACGACAACCTTAAATGAACTTGGATATCAGCCTGCTTCATCTGTTTTATGACAAAAGAAATATTGTGAAAATCCAATCAATATCCATTTAAAACGCGCTAGTTTTAAATCTTTTGTCCATAATGTTGATTTCGCGTAGTAATTTCCCTGCGAACGTGGGCTCTCGTCGCGGCGGGCCCCACTTGACCCAGATCGCGTAGGCATTAACGACTGGGTCGCCGGCTATAGTCTAGACTAGGTACGAGCTAAGTACGGGACGACACGGGACTATTATCGTGTTACTTTTGTAATTTAATTAGCTTTAGTAGGCTCGGGCTGTGAGAAAAAATCTAGGTGAGGCGGCTCGGTGTCGCGCTGGTAGTCCTACAGACGATTTAAATTACAAGCAATTTGGATCACAGAAAAGACTTTAAACGGTAAAATAAAGCGTTCTCGTGCGATTTGGTTTAATTTCAGGAAAATGCGGGATCAATCATTCTCGACCGTATAAAAATTCACGTCTGCTTACAATACCATTCGTAAAAGTTATTTATCCTATTAACCCAAATTTTCACTCATTCTTTGAGCGATGATTTTCCTTCAGTTATCAAAGCAGGAACAAACAACTAAGCTTTCACCGACCACAATTGAAATCTTTTTTGTTCTATCAAGAATTTTGACAATATAATTATTATAGAAGAAGACTCATTGTATTGTTACAACATGATTTCATAGACGTGTAACACTGGGTCTATGACTCTATGTACCCTGTAAGGCAGGCCATGTGGGTAGACATCCGCTTTTGACATAATTGTAATTTTTCTGACCCCGCCATCACATGATATTTGTCAAAATCGACTTACCGTGAAACGAAACGTAAGCCTGCCTTTTGTAGTTCAGTAGAGAAAGATCCCTTTAATCTTTGTCATAGATGATTCATTGAAATACAATATACTCCTAGATAGTAATAAATATATATCAAGTTCATGCTGTGTTTAACAGTTATACTTGCGTTCATACTGATTGCTCTATTTTTACAAGTCGTTGCGTTTGTTTAAACGGCTTATATCCTACCTCATAAATGTGACTATCGTACAATACAAAAAAAAACTCAAAACCGACTGGTAGTTTCAGAGATAAAGACGTTTAAACAAAAACTTCTCCAGCTTTATTATATATACTCTATTTAAATTATATTCTTGTAGAATATGTAGGTATATATACATAAATCTGCATGTGAATATACCTTCTTGTTATCTAACCTAATGATTGTTAATCTTTAGTTATCTATATTGTAAAGAAAACGTGTCTTTTAAAGAAAAGTGTGACTTCATCAGGTTAATCATCGTTCATCAATATTACCACATAACACGCAATAATAGATAATGCTATGGAGATAGTAGCTTCCTGACTAATGCAAGTTGTAAAGAAATACAAATGACTCTACCTGAATGTTAGGAAACAGAATAAAACCTAATGTGGAAGGAAAATCTTTGAACACCTTTACCGTTTGTGCTTAACGTTGCAGGAACAGGGAATTGGGAGAGTGCAAAAAATACGCCGTACCTACTACTTACATAAAAAAACCTAAATTATGTAGTTTTATTCCTAACAATATCTTCCTCTGTTATTACCTAGTATTCATAATAAAAGGAAGGCGAAGTTCCACGTGAGTACAGTTAGTATTAGTATCCGGAACGATCAACCGTTGGGCATCCTAGCGCCGGGAAGCTCGCCCACTCCTTCCTGCCCCAGTGAAATCATCCACTTGCGAAACTTCACGCGAAATACTCATGTTATGTCATATCTATTATTTCCTTAGCCTACTACACAAACCTACATAGTTGTAAAACTGAAAAAAAACGTCTAGATTGTCTATTAAAATTAATGATAAGTATGACGTCAAACGAATATTCGAAAAAAGAATTTAATAAAATTGAGCTTCATTCTGCATATAAGTAATTATTAATTACAACTAAATTTATTTATGGTATTATTCCATTTTGATTTGTTTTATATTATCTTAAATATTATTATATTGGCAAAACCACAAAACGATCATAGCTCATATCAATATCGCCCCTCATTTTCCGCGTAAGAGGAAAAATATGTGGTTATATTGTTATCGCTCATAATGGATACTTTATGAGAGCCGAATGCCTACAGCGATACACTCATAACACCAGACATAAATGTCGAGGAACACCGATTGATAGCACACAATAGAAAATCAAAGTTATATTGACAAGAACAACATTATTGTCGTTTCCCTATGAACGTTATATATAAGAGAACCTATTATGAGTAAGAAATCTGTTCCTATTCTCTAAAATTCTCGTAGTTCTTAACTTAATATTGCAGAAAGTAAGGAATGCCAACTGTAACGAATTGAATCATTTAATAAAATAATGACATAATTAAAAATTATCCAATACCGAACACCCTATCATAATTACAAAAAAAAACACACATTTCACTACATCATCGATTGCGTTAATCAAATGATTAATTAAATGAATGTTACGCGTAAGTAATAAAATACGATGAGATATCTGCTCTATATTATATTACCGCTAACAATCTAGCGAGCGGCCTTATCTGTCACAAGTTTCAAATATTTAATGTGACAGCTCTAACTAATTAATGTATGTTGGACGGCGGCCATCACTCACCGCGCGTCACTTTTGCGCGGGAAGCCGGGAAACGCCGCCATTACCAATTGTTAGAAGCAGGATGCGACTGATTTGACTACTACTGCCACGTCTCAATGAATCACGATTAAATTTTTGGCACGAGAAAATTAGGGAAACGGTAATTTGATTTGAAATTGGTGGTAAAAAAGCCACTTTTCAAGCCGATGACAGCGAAAAGGAAGTTTAAATTAGCCTTGATTAATGTTGTATGCATCTTGACCTAGTTTCTGTATGCAGTTCTTTAAGCCGCATTGCAGTCGACTTATCTCATTATTAGTTATGTCTCTAAATACTACAAGCGCCTACACACACCTGGTGTTCCGATATGACAATAATATTGTCAATTTACATTTTATTATTGATTCAAATGTGAACATTTACGTCAGACGTTCGGAAGCTTGCTTGATTACTGTTGCCTAGCAAAATATTCCACGCAAGATTCGCTAAAACCTATGTAGAACGAAAACACGTGCAAATTTCTATACTTGATAAACCATTTCACCATGTAAAAGAGCAAATCCGGAAAAAAAACATTCATCATGATCAACACACATCGTTTCTCAAGGTTCAATCTAACTTCATACCAAAATTTCATCAAAATTACTTCGCCAGATTCTGCAAAAATGTTTTACTCAAACGAAATCTCTTTATATCATAACATACGTACGTCTAATCCCAAAATTATATACCAAAATCAAATAACACACGGAAAATGGAACCCAAATTGGCATATGAAGATGTGCTCCATAAACGTGACGTCACACAGTTCTGGTCGGAGATGACGTCAGCCGCGCCTTGCTTGTAGCCCACGCCGCACGCACCGACGTGTAGGCATCGAGATAAACGTTCTACCATTCAACTTCACACCAGGGTATTACACAGACTGACGGAAAGACTTAAGTAACCTTACCATTGCTGTAACTTCGCCCTTTTTGAAGTGAAGCTGCAAATTCTTCCGACTTACGGCTTACACTTTCCGTGATGGGATCAGTGCTGCATCTCACTTAATCTTTGCCTTTGCAAGATCAAATGCTACCCAATCTGACTGATACTCTTCTACCGTACATAAATATTGATATATCACTACCCTTATTTGCATTTAGTAAAGGGGATGGCATACTTATCAGCATTCGTGATCTGTTTACTGTTTCATGACTTACATGATAGATCACTTGTTTTCTCTCACATTTACGCAAACAAGCCTTTTCTGAACCCTTTCCCATTCAATATCTTAGGCAGGTACACTTCAGAACAGAAACATTATAATCAGCTAACTTTAACCCTCTTTCTTTTCGTGTGATAAAAAGGTACGTATGAAGAAAAATAAGTTAGCACAAAGTCTTTATCAAAAGTCTAGAAGCGACTTTCTATTATTAACTAGCCTTCTAATTATATAACAGGGAGAAACGTCAAATATTTCTTACTCCTAATACGTTAATAAGACTGGTGAGTACCTACCGACCATAAGCGCTTTAAACCAAATCTAACAAATTTATACAATACCACCAGACAAAATAATTTACCACATTTAAACAAACCATTCATTCATATTTATTCTTAGATCAATGAAATAATAAACGAAATCCCAACGTTTCAGAATCAATTATAAATTATACGTATTAGGCATCAAAACTTATGTGTAGGAGTAAATTAAGACAATGGAAAAGTCAAATCAAGTGTCTAAATGTGGAGTTGGTGATGATGATTGTATAACATACATATATTATATACATATAATGACACTAGCTGACCCGCACAACTTCGCTTGCGTCACATAAGAGAGAATGGGTGAAATTTTCCCCCGTTTTTGTAACATTTTTTACTGGTGCTCTGCTCCTATTGGTTGTAGCGTGATGATATATGGCCTATAGCCTTCCTCGATAAACAGGCTATCTAACACTTAAAGAATTTTTCAAATCGGACCAGTAGTTTCTAAGATTGGCGCGTTCAAACAAACAATCAAACAAACAAACTCTTCAGCTTTATAATATTGATATAGATATATTATGTATGTATATAGACCGTTGAAACAAGACATATGTGGCAGACTGCATGACCCCAGACATTATCATTTGATCAACCGGAATGGTGTTACAACTGTTTCATTGAATTGTCCACTAAGAAGCTACAATTAAATGACAAATGGAAATAGACTATAATGTTCTTCAATGCATTTAAGTTTGAGAAAAGGTAGGATTAGGTGCTTTCTTTACAAGTGGCATCCATCAGGTAGAGAGGTAAGTGTCATGCAATCCGATCACCAATATTAATTATTTTTTAAGATTTTCTATATAATTCATCAGCAATTTTTATTGGCTAAAAAGTAAAACCAATAGAAGATAGATCAGTAAAGAATCAGATCGGACTCCAAGCAATAACCAGCACGTTAACAGCACGATTTGGTTTGGAAACTTTATGGACATGTATAGAAAAATCATCATCATCTTCTTTGGAATGTTCTTGAATGTGCTGTGCATAATATAGTGCCGTACGTACGTAAATATAGTACGTAAGCTGTGGACTTTAAGAGGTAAAATTACCCGATATTTAGGTAAATTCATTGCAGTGGCAGTACAAAAACGGAAGGTATTATGTATCTAGATTAGGACGAACGTTGGCGGCAGTCCGCATAATGCGCGAGTTATGAAAAATGTTCCGCTTCTGCAACCAGACAACATAATATGGATACATACTTCTTTATTTTGCTTTTATTTTGATTGTAAGAACATTGTTGACTTAAGACCTGCTAATATTAAAGGAACAAAGATTTTTTTACATGAAAATTGGACAAAAAAACGTGGTATGCTAAAATGAGTTCAATATGAAGCGTTAGAAAAATCAGGCAAATTTTTATTAGTAGTTAACTACTAATAAAAATTACTCGTAAAGTTATCGATTGCATACATACATAAAACCACGCCTTTTTCCCATAGGAATAGGCAGACACCAGAGCACCATTTGGTACGATCCTTACAAATATGATTGGGTTTTTTTTTTATAATATTAAAGAAATCTAATTTATATGAGTTACCGAGTTGCTTTCCAGGCTTTATCATTGGCTCTCCTTTCCAAATTAGCGGAAGGTATAGTATTTGTATACATTAACAGTCATAAAAACGGATTAATTTATTTATTTCAATCTTCGAGGGATAACTAGAAATCAAACCCGCATCTTCTATAAAGCTGATAATTTTACTACTGATCTACAATGGCCTCTCGTGGAATCAAATATTGTTTTTATACTCAACAATTACACTAGATAAACGCTTAAAATTGAGTTTCTTTTGTGTATCAAGGGCATCATTATTTGGTTCATTTCGTTGTAATTAAATTCTGACGTAAAAAGTTAATTATTACCTGCTTAAACATATTTACATTGGCATCTAATGCCAATCATTACGTGTAGGTATGTGGCATATAAAGACCAAGAGGGAGAGCCAAGACCACATAGGCAGTGGTGTTGTGGCAAGATCTAAACGTATTATAATATTCTCCCGGCCGAAATTTAGATCGAACAGTTTCATTGAGACAGCCAGACTCAGGATTCGCACCCAAGACCTTCGCGCGTCAGTCACATATACTTACTACCAAATACGTCACAGCGGCAGCCAATGCAGGAAATTCAAGACATACGATGTTAAGGGCGTCATTAATATAGCTATAGACATCAGACTTCGTAATAAACGTATACGATTTAGCTCTGTTAATCTGGCCTAAATCTAATATAGCCCCTAACCCAGATGACCTAATTTTCGTCTTATTTAAACAAGTAGCACATAAAATATTGAATGTTTGACATACTGTAGACAATGGCGACCTGTCACAATGCGTGGCACCGCGGCGTCGCTAGTAAACAAGCCGCACGCATAGACACGAACAAACGGACAATTTACAATCATTCTTTATTGTTTATAGATAACGTAAACAACGGCTGTTGATTGAGGAAGAAGATTTATATAAACATAACGATATTTTACCTGAAGGGGTTGATGCGCCAGGTCAGTTTTTAAGTAGTCCAGAATCCCTATGTCGATCAACAAAAACTTTAATAGCATTTTCATTTGACAGTGCCCCTGTTTCAAGTCCACGATGAAAATGGAAAAGGCTAATAGACGAATCCATTTCCAAACCACTTTCTATGGTCCCGAAAATATGATTAGTGTGATTGGTAGTCATAAAATTCTGGCTACCTACTTGACTATCATTTGCAAGAGAAATTGGGATTTTCTTTAATGCTTATTGCCGGCCACACGTTGGTAAACAATCAGTTGGATCACCTTCTAGTGTTTCTATGGTTATGACCAGTCTTAGTTAATATCGCGTTACCTTCGTAACGATCCGTTGTTTCTTTAAGTCTAATCAGTTTTTAATAGATTCTGCATAATGTCGCTGGAGAAACAGCCAGTATTTATGAAAATTCTTATAAAATCGCAGCTATAATTAAACTCCAACGATAAAATAGTAGCCCTATCGTGATTACCGCTCCGAATGATCCCGTAGATGAGATGAATAGAGAAAGCTTATAATTGATGCGCCGTACGATCGTATCAGATCGCTGTCACGCGAACGACAAATAAACGCCAATTCTTATTATATCTTACGTGTTATGTACTTGTAGGGCGGTACATTGATGTGTTTAGGACTTGTTTTTACACTAGATAAGTATTGGATCAATATACAAAACAGCTGGAAGCATATTTGTGAACAAATTTAAGGCTATTCATCAATGCTGACTATGAAATAGCAGTTAAGTTGTTGTTGTGTACTTGTTTTAGATACTAGACAACGAAATAACAGTATTTGTGGCTATTGTGTCACTTTTGAGTACCGGGTCCTGTAGTATACCAGTATACCAACTCGTATCTTTACCAAGAAACCTCCTTTACAGGATTAATAGCGAAAAAGTTAGGGTTTTAATCTATTATTGGACTTTCAAAGTCCCTTAATTCTTTAGGACTAAGATAGTGGATTAAAAGGTGTAAAGTAGGTTAAAGTTTTACTGTTTAACCGGCTGTGTGATACACTACATATTATGTATATCCGCAGCACCAGGAACATTAAAATTTGGGATCAGACAAAAGCATTTTTTTCGTAAAAGTCACGTTATTTTTATGTGAAAGGGATAAAAAGATTATAGGATTGTAGTTATATTAAGATAAAAGATTTGTAAGCAAGAGGAGCAAAGGTCAGCTAGTTTATAACATAGACTTTAACGCTAAAATAACGTTAATTCAAACAATCTTATAACCAGAGCTTAAACTTGCCGCATAACAAAAGCTCAGAGTGACACAGTGATTGACAGTGAACAATGCGAGTCCTAGAGCACAAATTACAAGGTGCTTCGGCCACTGGCTCCCACGGGCGTGCGTGAACCGTTCGTTCCGTGGTTAGGGAACTAAGTCAACTTAGATACACTATAATATATTATGTGCTAGACTTGAAGAGTAATGATACTAATAAATTAACGATATTGCGTGAAATTTTAATGTTTTGATAGGTAAAGTTTGTTTGTTGTGTTGTAGGAAATGATCGCCAAAACAGTTGAAACTATTTGAAATTGTAACTAGGTATCTCATTTTCGCGTAGAAATTCAGACGTTAAGTATGTTATGTTTTCCTCTTTCTTGTTATTTGTGTTCAACAGTTTCCTAGATTGTTCCGTTCTCTCCTATTTTTTTTGAATTTTTAAAGATTTTCACTCTTGAATTCTTAATAGAAATTGTTGAAAGTTCCATCGAAAGGCCTTTCGGAAGCTTTTGGCTTACCTAAATAACTATTAGTCTACATTAACCGTCCACCACCAATGTGTGAAAACTACTTAGGTACCTACCTACCTTCAGGTAGTTCTTCATGAAACAGTTTTGTATTAAACAAATTAGGTAATAATAATCTAAGTGTAAACAAAAACCATCGATCACCGAAAGCCCGCCCTCCACGCTATCGATTACTTATAAAACACGTAATTAACATCGATAATTCAACACAAAAGAGTACAACGACCACTAAATTAACTGAAACAACATTATTTTTAAAAACAAAGCGGCCATTTTGAACTTTATCACAAAGTAAATTGAGGTTAGGACTATGTTTTTTTCTGCGGTGCATTTTTTAGGCAACGATCGGTCGTTATACAGCCAATCAAGATGTCGCTGTATGGCACTTGAGACAATGACGTGATAAGAGGCAGGTGACACGTGCGCTCCAATGTTTTTTCAGCCCACCCCCTGCGCACAACTGGTTTTAAACTTGATTCGCGGAGTACACAAGCCGCAGTTTTCGAAGATGTGACAGATTTTTATGGCGAAAATTTTCTCCTAGTGCTTAATGGACGATAAACTTTTGAATACTAACAAACTAGCTAAAATTTTAAGCTTTTCATCGCTAAAGATAGTTCAGAATATTCTAAAGTGATACAAATTCGACACGCACAGAGATATTTGTAAAAAGATACGAATCTAAATCTAATGTAAAAGAAATTTCGTAGTAAGTAGTTACATCGTGCGCGTACCAATAAAATGATCTGGCGCCGATGCAAAGCAACACGATATCAAGAAGTCCAATATGCACTTTGCTAAATGTATTCAATACTCTTTCCATCATAACCCTCAAATTATGCCTAACGTCCCTAATAATAATGATAATTAACGCTTAACTTAATCTATGGCTTGTTGGTTTTTGTTCGCGGGCGCACGTGCCGCCATCTGTTGCAGGAAGAGCGCTCGAGTGGAAGCCGGGCTTCTGAACGTGCTGACAGCACAGGTGATATTATCTGTGACACGCCAAGTGTCAAAAAAAAAATAAAAAAAATACACTATACTGCCATGTTTGATAGAAAATTTCGCGCCAAATGATTGGTATCATATTTCGAGATAGCCTTTAAACTCATACTAGCACTAATGATCTATTTTGCAGATGAAGACACATTTAAAATGACGTTCTGTAACTCTACACTGCATAAATAAAGATGATTGCAGAAGATAGGCACGATGAGACAGATTCAAATCAAAGAATCATTTCATAATCGATTGAGTTACGATCAAGCTAAGGAATCAGTCCAAAATAGCTAGTTCAAATATTTTTTATTTACTTTTTGTAAATTAAAATATGTGTAGATTAAATAACTTTATCACACTATATTTTTAACGTAGATCATTAAAAACAGCTTTAGTTTCCTTAACCTACTGTAAATTATTCATCGCAAGCCAAAGACCGGATGTTATCGCAAACATTGGCATAATACCATGTTTTATAGAATAATGCATTTATTTATTGATTTTCCATAAAATAGTGATGTTTGTGTTCTTTAAAACGGACCTCTTATTGTGAATTGTAACATAAATATACGGAAAACAATCAAAAGAATATTGGAATAAATAATGACAGGAAATACCGATAAGCAAAACCAGATTGTAAATAAACAATAGAATATCACACAAGTAATTAATAAACAGAAATAATAACACAATAAATATTTTAAATCAACTTTTATTTTTATTTGCCTCTAGTTATTGCAATTTTGACAGAACCCTCTGCGTCCGATTACCAATACGCAACGTTTTTCTAGAAAATACAGCATCCGAAACTCAGTGACTACCTAGGTACTTATTCTACTTGCAAAGACTTTCGAAAAGTCTTGAATAAGTATTAGCGAAGAAGACCTATGTATTTAGAGAAATAAATAAGCCCTACAGAACTTTTCAGGTTTCCAAATATACAACTAATTGATTATCGTAAGTATCTTTAAAATGAGAAAGAAAAGCTCGTCAAAAACAGCTGAGTGGCCACAATTTCTCAAGTAAAAAACAATGATAAGTAAAAAAAAGTAGTTGCTAACAGAGACAATACTAGAGTTTTGAACAATATATACAACCTACGTGATGACGACCTCCTCCACATAAGGCATTAATTATCTACAATCATACACACCTCGCCATTCTTACATATCGAGTTTATTGAATAAAATAACGAAAACGCAAGGATTATCCGCTAAACTATTTACAAACGATGTATCAATGTACAAACTAATAAATCATTGTTTTACTACTTTGTTTTATTTTGACGATTCGTTTAATATGTAGTAGTAAAGTTTTAGTAAAGAGCCTTGCATACAAGATTTGCGTCTGGAAAAGGTATACAAAATTTATTTAGAAGATTTTTATGTCTTGTCTGAAAATATCTGCTTAACATCCTACTTATCTCCGAGGTAATAATCGCGACAGTTTAAACAGCTACGACTAGAACTATGGTCTAAGTTAGTACAATATCATTGACACATTAGTTATGGTGATAGAGTCATCATTTCTTACAATAACTATTTAAACGACACAAAAAATGACAGATTACGCCATTATTATTAAGACTTACGCAATAATCTATTACTTGGCCAATTAGTGCTTATTAGAGCACTGATTAATCTACTTGCCCCTAGGGAATACGCTCAATACACTAAATTGCTTAATCATGAGATGCGATCATACTGTATTCATAGCTAACAGTCATAGATAATGAGGTTCTAGATTATGTCAGTTCAGAAACAATAAAAAAAAAATTATCACGTATATTAGGAAATTCGCTCCAACAGTCTCGTTTATAAATTCAATTCAAGTAGGTAAAATTGGTGTTGTTTTTACTTTTAACAGTCGTTTATTTCTTGTAAATAACATTGGAAAAACCTGAAGTTTCATTTTGACATAATAAATACCTACGCTTCATAACTTTTTATTCAATTATTTTTGCTGCCCAGTTATTGCTTATTTTACTAACACTTTCTTTCCAGTGGGTAATCCCCTAATTATAACTTTTAATGCAGAGTAGCAGCAAACACTTATTATTTAGGTAATTTATTACCAATAAAGTTATTGCAACTCTACAGTTGTAACAATTGTTTACCGGACGCTACTCATTTAACTAATAATTAATTTTGACTGAATGTTTAAGTTATTGTTGTTGTACGATGGCTTACAAGGGACTTTACTGCGTATTTCTTGTGGAAAGCTGTCTGATTGAGAAGATCTTATTTATAAAATGCCAAATGCCCAATCACTGCCAAACCTCGGTTTAAAAGAGTGCGAACAGTCCCCTAGACAGTACTGTTACGATTAAAACTTTTATTTTACTGATAGGTTACTTTGTCGCAATTTCCATGTTAGCTGCATACTTGCGTAAGTAAACAACTTGTGTAGATGCCGTACAATTCTCAGAACTTAGTGACCGAACAAATACCTCTGTTTCTCCCAAAATCATGACGAGTCGCGAGACAGAGGCACGGTGAACCGGCACACACGGCTCCATACATGTCGCACGAAGATTTTCGCGAAGCAAGGTAATGACAAGTGGGCCGTAATACGTAGGCACGATAATTGGACGCAATGGCCACCGGCCGACGGCCATAAACGAACCGAGCGTGGGTCGAGCGACGCACCGTCTATAAGCACGACCAGCGCCGAGAGCCCCGCGCGCGCCCGCCGCGCCCGCCGCCGCGGCTCAGCCGAGGCTGGCGCACGCCGCGCGGAGGCTAGTAGATATGCTCGCCGCGATTGTCTCGCTTCGCCTTGACTTGATGTTTTCATTCACAGTGTTTTGCTGACGTCCGCTGTCTAGCTTTGTCTAATTGTTGTTTTGTATCTACTTTCGTTTTATTTCGAAGTTACCGACGAACTGGTAACGAGAAATTGTACATAAGTTACGACCGTTTCTGTGGTCCTACTCTATTGTTGCGCCGCCATTAAAATAACAATTCTGATTAGCGGCACGAGTTACTAGGCACGTTTAGTATGCCGGGCGCATTGCCAAAACATCGGTACCGAGTAAAAATCAGGCCAAAATCTATGAGGGAATTAATCGTCGTCTTTATGGCAATCGCTAGAAGATCGCTGTAACTTTGTAGTTTAACAGATATTTTTTAACAGACACATAAATTCAGTTAACAAATGGATTTAGGTGTTCCTGTTCATAGTTATAATTCAAGATCTTTTAAGCTGCTTTTGTTTCTGGCTTTACAAAGGGGCTATGCCTTGCAAATTGTGTAGAGAGTTTTTGGGCGCAAGCTATTAATTCGTCAGATTAGCTCGGTAATTTTATTTTTCAGTAAAAATCGGTTTCAAAGAAGTAATGTCACGGAAATATTTAAAGTCTTTTCAATTTAACTAAAATTGATTGATTCCGATACAAACGATTATGTTCATTGAAATTCATATGATTTCATTCATAATATTGGAAATTATGACTAAACTAGATAAAATGCGTCGCAGTCGCTTAAAGGTGACACACTTTCCGTCAGAAGACATTGGTAATCCGTCGACTTCCTGCACAAAAAATACGTAAGCTCTGTACGCATTGAACTCCAAAAACGGCATTTAATCTACTTGGTCGGTGCGTCTATTTCGGTCGTTGTCCATCCATCGGGAGCCTGTGATACACAGCTATTCCGGGCGGGGCAGGTTTTCGGGGAATGTCAACAAACGAACGGGCACTCATTCAATGAACTCTATGCATGCGACGCTGGTGGCGGACCGGTCCGCTCGGGTATTCATAAAAATTATGCTCCCAGACACGCTCAATGGAGTGCCGTCGCATTGCGCCTTTATATTTCCAAAGGTCTTTTATGGCGCACGGATCGGATCACGTACGATATTTTTTACGGATTGAGAGACGTGATGAAACAACGGCGCGGTCTCCACTGTGTTGCCGACTGTTGTACCTCGATGGTGGACTTTCTTTAGCGTGCAACAATACACATAACCGAAGTTGATGGGCCATTATTCAATTTCACACCGAGCAGATATCTATTATTTTCCAACTAATTCGCTCGCAGACAGGTGTGTTTATTGCACAAGTTATAAGAAAAACGATTATTCGCGTGGGCGGCGTGTGATACGTCACGGCAGACCGGCCTCACTACTCGGACTTTTCGATAGTTGCACAACTAATGAATACTTATCTAATAAATAGCGCACGTATGTACTAGCCAACATGTATGTGTATGTGTAGTGTAAAGTGTTCAGACTGTGTACGTAGCGTACTCGCGGAGCTCGCAACAAACAGCGGCTGCGGCCAGTGCCGTGCCGAATATTAAGAATGTAGCTATTTCACGTTATTGGAAACTAGTTCAAGATTATAATAATTAGCAAAAGGTGCGCCTTATTCTCGATAAACAAAAAATCTCCTTCCTCGTAATGTTTAACAACAATGCCTTTAATTAGAACGCATTGCTCCACTGGGCTTGTGAAATGAAAGATAGAAGTAAGGATTTAGTTTCATATAATTTTCTTTAACAAATGATCAATAGAAAATTGTATAATTAACAAGTAGCGTCTTAACAGATACTTCGAAATTATTAGTGTTGTAGGTAATATTTTACAAATACTTTGGAATGTTCATATAAACAATCTCATATGAATCAATGTACATGGGACTCCACATTTCACTCCACCGTTTGTTACCACATTAGCTTATGAAATGCGGTGAAATTTTATTAGTTTTTTGCAGTGCGAGGCGGTGACGGGCGGGGGCTCATACAACATACGTCAAACACATGAAACTGCCATACTACAGGTACCGGTCTACAGGGTAAAACATGCGCCCGCGCGCCACCGCCTCGCACTCACCCGGCTCACCTCACATCTCACAGCCTATTAACGATTTACTATTTTTTTGTGTACCTCATACAGTGTCCACCGTCTTACATAACTTTACAGATAAAACATTACTTAAACTCGCATCTCAAACAGAATTTATCCACAAGTTTCAAACATAACTGAGATATTTTTGTCAAAATTATGTATATAAGTTTGTTTGAAACTGGTAGATAAAAAGCGCAACATTAGATGCGAGTTTAAACAATGTTAAACTGTATTAACATTAACAATAGTTATTTATCCACAGAGAGCATTAGATACAGTCTAACAATACAATAGCTGCACTTGTGATTGTCAATAGTAAATAGTAACATTGGTTTGCAAACATCAATGTGATCTAAAACATAGTGGCTATGTTTACTATTAAGGAAACATTAATTCTAGTGGCATTTACGTGTTCATGAATGATGAATAATAATTAATTATTGAATATAAACAATCAAATATGCAGCAACGCGGTAGTAAGTCATGAGCAACCAAATGTTTACCTTGTAGTATATCAAACACATGTTAATACATCAAAATACTCTAATACTTTATGTCTACTGATAGTTGTCATTTTATTATTTTTGTAAACATTGTTTTCATTTTATCATTCATGTTTATACATATTCAAAACTTTACATGTGTCTAACATTGTGTTGCTCATGATCATACAGTGCTAAGGACCACAAACACTGCTGAGGTACTTATATTTTAGACACCATCCAATGTTATGTTTCAATTTTTACAAAATACAAGACTAATGGAGATTCATAATGAGATTACAATTGAATATACATTACGCGAGGCCATGCTTAGCAGGGTGAAATGAAAATACAACCGTTAACCGCTTAGTTAGGCGCCTTGGATGCACTGATCATCGAGATTAACTAAATAAAGCAGTCAATAAATAAACCATCATAAATATCTAATAAATACCTACACGGGCTATATTTACAAAAAAAAGCCTTCCTCATCGACGGCACATACTCAGCCTTTAAACAAATATAATACAGCACTATCCCACTGGGATAACAGGTATAAATTAAAAAATAAAGCTGCCGGCTTAACACTCGTATTACAAAATAATACTGACACCAGTAAAATACTCTATCCGCGAGATGGAATGTGCGGGCACTCGGCCCGGAACAGCAATAGGAACCAACTGCGCTACTCGCTGCCTCGCACAAGCGTACAATAAATTCATCACAAATTCTATTTGTATAGAATGGAATATTAATAAATACAATTAACATTGATTCACAATTATCTAAGTATAGCGTTCGTAGCTCTCACTGGTATGTCTCCGCTACCTTAACAAACAATAACATGCAGCATGTGCCACAGTCCGTGCTGGGCACACACCTTCTCCCTACACCAAACAGACCAATTGCCGTTTGTACTGTTTTGATTATCAAAAGAGTCAGACTGGCAATTGATCTTTTCAGTGTGGGACAGCATCTCAGCCTTTTGTATCATCTGATACAGTGCAAACAACAATATAACATATAACAGCTCTACTTGAAGCGAGTAGCATTAGGTACATGGTCGTTGTTCTATCTCACACATCCGATACACACTGAACGTGAACAGAATAATACAGATTACAATCCACAAAACTAACACTGGGGTAGGAGACTGAAATTTTCAACTTGCGAAATGGAACCCACCACGGAACGGATCCGAGAGGTATGTACAAAAGAAATTACTTCCGAATAAATTATAAACTTCGTAAAATAATTATCACATAAATTTCTCCTTATATCTTCCGTTCTCTCCACATAACTTAACACATAATCTATCTATAATATGTACACGACATACAATATAAACAAGGGACGCATTGTCCGGGCGATCGTCCACAGAGAGGAGCTAGTGGTGCAGGGTGGCGGGCGGCTGGCTGGGCGCCCGGCACAGCGCCACGCGGCCGGTGGGCGCCGCCACGGCCACCAGCTGCACCTGGCCGCGCTCCTCCGAGAAGGGCGGCGTCTTGCCGCGCCGGTGCAAGCGCACCCACGCGCCGAAGCAGACTAGAATGGCGAGGAACACGGCCACCGTCGCGCCGCCGGCGATCGACGCCGTCTCCATCATGAGGTGCCGACTCGTGAACACGTACGAGTCGTCCAGGTCCTTGAACTCGCAGCGCTGGCCCACGAACCCGCTCCGGCACTCGCAGTTGTAGATCGGGCTGTCCGAGATCACCACGGTGAAGCACGAGCCGCCGTTGAGGCAGTAGTACTCCGAGTAGTCGGGCTCGCACTTGAACAGGGGGAAGGTGACGTTGATCCGCTGCTGCGGCTGGGGCTGCGGGTGCGGGCGCTGCGGGCGCGCGGGCCTGGCGGGCCGCTTGGAGATGGAGCTCGAGCACGCGCCCGCCAGCGCCCAGGCGGCCGACACCACCGCCCACCAAACTACCAACGATTGCATTTTCCGCACGATCCGGAGGGTCGGCGCTCGCGGTACGTGCACGATTTTGACATTGGACGGTGACTTATGAGAAATCCGAGAGGCGATGACATGACCGCATTCGAATTTCGAACTGGAACCCTTCGCTCGCATCCGCGTCGGCGGTCCGCCCAGACATGTTTCCTGTGTTAACTTTTTTTTACGTCGACGATCACTCGCTCATGACGGAGGCGCGGTTTCTACGGGCGCCCGAGATATCGCATCGATCCCTCGACGGGCATGTCGAAAGTGAAACACTGTACACTGTTCGAAACTCTAATAGTCGTGGTTCACGATTATTCACGGAGCACATACACACAATGTCCCGTTCGAAAAGATATACACAAAATGGTGCTGAGAGAATCGCAAGCACACTACGCTCGGTGAGTTGTCTATGCGCGACTGACGGAGGGCGTCCACTGCATCCGCCATCTGCCGACGAGAATGAAATGCGGGGAACTCGCTGTACGAGCGCGCGTGTGTGCGCGGCGCGCGTGTGTGCGTGCACGGGGAAATTGTACTCGTATGCGTCACCCGTGTACCTGTGTGAGTGAGTAAACCTTTTTTTTCTTTGTATGGGATTATGAACAAGGTATTTCTTTTTCTCAGCGATTCCGAACCTCAAGGAACCATTATTTGTGTATCCTTGTACAAGAACATTATTTTATTAAGTTTAAACACTTTGTCAAGAATTGTTTGAATTCTTACGAAACTTTTCGTAACTTTATGAGTGTTGTTGTGTTTACAAGTAACTTGCCCACATATTATGAATACCTATAAAATGTATAAATAGACGGTAAGTACATGCTGCGCTTAAGTTAGATACGTAGGTAGTACATATTATATTATTATAGTTATATGATGCAAGGTACAAGTCTATGTACGTACGCAGTGATTATCCACAGTTGGTATGTGTATGGTGTAACTGCAACGCATGATTAGTGTAAATTAATTTAGTTGATTGCTAAGATAACATTTATAGGATTCAATATGGGCTTATAAATAAAATTTCATGATACAGACAACCGACTGACTGTGAACTTAGTCAGAGAAATAAAAAGATTATTTTTGTTGACTGAAAGCTCAAAACTTTAAAAACGTTCCACAAATTAACTTTTTTGGTTTGGATCGTGTTTAATATAATCTTATTTAATGGGAATTAATTATTTCCAAATACTTAAATAACCAATAACTGACCAATAACTTTTCCAGATCCCTATAATAAGACATTGGAGAGCAGAAGATACCGCAGCATACGTCAGACCATACCTAACTCTACAACTTGAGAGAAGCCGAAGGATGCTTTTTTTATAAAACCGGCGCAAATAATTATTTCGGATAAAACTGTCTTTCAGTCAGTCACCATTGTTACTAAAGGGTTAAGTTTCGTAATTGTCAAAACGTCTACCCCGTGGATGCCAATGTCGGCAAACATGAAACTACGATTGAAAAGTGAGCTTTGAGCTGTCCTAGCTCAAAGCTCAAAGATCAGACCTATGTGTATTATTATAAATGAAGAAATTCTTATAAGATTTTGTCAGTCCTCAAACAAATGAGACTAATTTAACTCGAGCTTTAGCTACTGACTCTTCAATTTTGAATATACCTATGTATCAGTTAGCGAATCAGCCATGAGGTGAAATTCTGACAGTTATTTTCGTACACATTTGCTGTCAATAATTATCTATCAGATAGGTCGATATTTACTGGCTCGTAAGTGTTTTACTATCAACCAAGTATTAGCCAGCTGATTTCAGTGAACTGAAGATAAGTGCATGGAATACGATTGACTAGCGTCCAGCTTGTATGAGACTTATGAATGAAAGTATAGAAGTGAATCGATCTGCCAAAAAGCTCAGAAAGGTAATAGTAAAGGTAAAAGTAGTTTAAAAGACTTCTGAACGCATGAAGTTGATAAAGACCTGTAGGTCGTAGAAGCGCTTAACTACCTATTTGAAAATAAAAAATGCAAAGCTAACTTTGATATTACTTCTTTTTGGGGACAAATTGTAGACTTTGAAGATTCTAATAAAAACTTCACAAATAAATAAAAAAACAATTTTAAGATCGTTCAACCTGAAATTAAGTTCAAGTTAGAATAGATCACCTTTCTTACTAGATTAGGTACCTGAGATTACCCCTAAATTCTTCAAGTCGTCTTGTTAGATTTATGTCCAGAACCATACGAAATGAAAAATATTTCGATAGATTTGTTATCAAAATACTCCAACTTAGTTTATGGCATCACGCCTTTTTCTAATAGGGGAAAGCAGAGACCAAAGTGTGCCATTTGCTACCATGCACAACTTCCCTTGCTTTATTCACATCCATACAAAATATATAGCAGCAAAATAATAGTAGTGAAATATTACCTATATTATTACCTTTCTACTTTTTTATAGATTCTAATAATATTTATTGAGCTCTAAATCGGGCAGTCCTTACGTAAAATGGAACGTTACTAGAGCTGCCCTACGACCTGTCAATATGAATTTGAATGAATGAAATTAAACATTAGGTACTGAAAAACCTTGGTTCCAATTGATAAAAAAATGTTTAGACATTTGTCAATCTGTTGATTGTTGCCAATGTCAAATTGCTGCCAGACTTTGTCAGTGTTAGTTCCTCCCGTTTTTATTGTTATTGTAATGCAAATATATAGAAATAAATATACGTGAATGTTTTATTAATACCGTTTCGTAAAAGGCAAAATGTCTGAATCCTCAAAATCTAAATCTTCATTGAATTTAAACCCATCGCCGACTCTACAGTGCAAAGATCTTCACGAATACTTAAAAAGTCGTTCGGCGCAATTTTTGGAGACTTTATACAATTATCCTACGATATGCTTGGCGGTATACCGGTAAGTCTACCTTAAGCGACAATTTTAAAGTAGTTTAAACATAAAAGAACCATAGTATTTAGTAATTGATTTTGAGGTTAAGTTTACAGTTGTTTTATTTATGATTGTGCCTTTAAACATTATTCTTTTGTGTTATTATTAAACGGGCTACCAAGGCTTGGTCTAACAACATACATACGTACTTATAACTCATTGTTTTACCTCGTTAAATAAATAAGAATCTGAAAAATCTATATTTCATGTACAACATAAACCTAAGTTCTAAGAAGGTATATGTTTTTAAAGCCTCTTGTGTATTATATTCTAGGGAGCTGCCGGAACTGGCCCGTCACTTCGTGATAAGACTGTTATTTGTGGAGCAGCCAGTGCCACAAGCTGTTGTCACCTCTTGGGTCTCTCAAACATTTGCTAAGTAAGGTTTACTATGTACTACCTAAGACACCAAAAGGCTTTATCGTTTTAATTATAATCTAATGAATAAATTGCAATAGATTTTTATGAAAAATGCAATCCAGACTTTAAAAATGTATAAAAAAAATTAAAAAAGTATTGAATATACACATCAATAATGAAGATTTTCAAGAATTTTCAATGTCTACTGAAATTTTGTGTAAAATAAGATTCTTTTGAATTTATTATCATCATCATTATTGATCTATGTTTTATGTTCAGAGAGCAAGCCAAAGCATGTGAGGCACTGTCAGAGCTGTCAGTATGGCAGGAGGCTCCGATACCTGGTGGAATGCCGGGCTGGATGCTTGCACAGTCTTTCAAGAAGAATCTCAAAGTGGCATTGCTTGGAGGGTAAGTAAAATATAAATAATATCCTTACTGCCACTTTTTAAGGTACAATTTCTTAACTAGCTAACTTATTATCATTTTGAAAGTACTCAGGACTTAAGTTTAATCATTGAAAGTATGTAACAAAATTCGTTTTAACAATACATCCATGTTTAACAAAATCTTATATTATGTTAATTGTGAAACTGATGAGCAATCTTTCAGATCACAGTGTAATTATATTAACATTGTTTTATATGTATAGTGGTCGTCCATGGAGCATGTCGATGTCATTAGAACCGGATGGCAAGGCTCGCGACGTGCAGTTCCTGGACGCGTACGCGCTCGAGCGCTGGGAGTGCGTCCTGCACTACATGGTTGGCAGTGCCCAGACAGAAGGCATTAGTGCTGACGCAGTGAGGATATTGCTACATGCAGGGCTCATGACCAGGTAACCCATACATTTGTACATACATTATTATAAATTGTCTACTACTGAACGTTTTCTGTGTTCCCTCTGTGTCACGCTGGGAAAAAGCCTGTACCTTTGATTCTCAATCCCCACTGTTGTTTGTTGCGTTTGAATATCTACTGATTAATGCATCCAAGAGTATCTGATTAATTTGACCTTTCCTAACATCACCAACCTTCCTGTGGCACCCACTAGGTGGTCCACTAACAATTCTACTACTATATAATGTGCTACTTTTCAGAGATGCAGAAGATGGATCTGCTGTGATAACACGCGCCGGTTTCCAGTTCCTACTGTTAAGTACCGCCAAACAGGTAAGTTAAACAATACTCAACCAAATATTAAAGTTATACTTACTATATAGTTATACTTACTGACTTATTATACCAGTTTTGCATATTTATATTATGATAATGCAATCTTATGACCAAAACCGAAACACTGTAAGTCATAGTACATATTGTTTGGGATTTTCAAACAACAAAATACACATAAAACAAGGAGGTAACACTGTCATGCATTTTGAACCCTAGTTTCTTTGATCATTAAGAGTGAAAGTTGCCAACAGCCTATCTTAAGAAGTTCATATTGTCTCCCAGGTATGGTTATTTCTGCAACACTACCTGCACACAGCGGAGAAGCGCAGCCTGAGCGCGGCGGAGTGCCTCGCGTTCCTCTACCAGCTGAGCTTCTCCACGCTCGGCAAGGACTACAGCACTGAAGGCATGACCAACAACATGCTCGTCTTTCTACAGCATCTCAGGGAGTTTGGACTTGTTTATCAGAGGAAGGTAAGAAAACTATAATGTTGATTGAATAGTATGATGCTTTTGAAACGGCTATCGGCTCTTATTGATTAAATAATACTTTGGTTGGTTTATATTTTATGTTCATAATCAATACTTTGATTCATAACTGCCCACTAGTGTTTACTACGAGGGCTTGGGTTCGATTCCCAGGTCAGGCACTATGACTCACTTAGGTAATAGTATCACATTGCGTAGAGTTGCATGAGTTTGTTTTTATTACATTCCAACCATATATAAAAAGCCTGGGGAACTTATATTAATGTACCTTCTACTTTCTAAGGCCTATTAGTTTGTCATACCGACTATGTAAGAGCTACATTTTGAAGATTGTTATTATTATAATTCCAGCGCAAGGCGGGTCGCTTCTACCCGACGCGGCTGGCGCTGAACATCGCGTGTGTAGGCTCCAGCGCGGCGGGGGTGGGGGGCGGGGCGCTGGGCGCGGCGCCGCAGCAGCGCGGCTACATCGTGGTGGAGACCAACTACCGCGTGTACGCCTACACGCAGACCAACCTGCAGGTCGCGTTACTCGGCCTCTTCACTGAGCTTATGTACAGGTACTCACGACGACCTGTATTACTAATTAAATGTACATAATATATCAGTTTTATTGATGCCAATGGCTGGTCCGAGAACCCACTGAACAAAGAGATTTCAGGTGTATGTACATTTGAACAACAATATACTGTTTGAAGCATAGATTTTTATCACCTCTAAAAGTCATATTTAATGCAATCACCGCTAATTTCATTGAAAAACAAATGGTACACTTCGCGATGGTTGCGCCTACACGCCATCCTTTACCAAATATTAGCTCGTATTCTATTTTCTATGTATTTCAGGTTCCCGAACTTAGTAGTAGGAGTATTAACACGTGAGTCAGTGCGACAAGCTCTACGCGGAGGTATCACGGCGCAACAGATCATACATTATTTAGAACAACACTCACATCCACAGGTAACCACAAATATAATATATTTTTATTATAATTAATAATTCAAGTATTAACTTTTGGTCTCTAGCACCTATTAAAATTTCATAAGAAATGAAAATTGTACTTACCATTTATAGCTGTTTCGAATACGAATGTACATTGCTTCTATAATTTTTTTAAGAGTACTTGATTTTTAACGAAGTTTAAGGAGCGTATTTTAAGAAGATTTAAGGCCTGAACAACAATAAAACTATTTTTCAGATGTTAAAATCGGAGACGGGCGGTATAAGGTCAACATCTATGCTGCCCCCCACAGTGGTGGATCAGATCAAGTTGTGGGAGACAGAGAGGAACAGGTTCACTTACACCGAGGGAGTCGTGTACAACCAGTTCTTGTCACAGGTGTGTTTTGAATCTTAGACTAAATTCATATGACCGCGCGGAGCCGCGCGGAACTTTCGCCCGAGCGGTACAAGATCAAAAATAAACAGCTAGTATCGTCTACATCACCGCGCGGCGCGCTCCGACCCGTGCGCTATTTCTTGAACCGCGCGGTTTCTCGGTTCTGTTACCGCGCGGTGATGTAGATAATACTAGCTGTTTACTCCGATCTCGCGCGCGCGCGGTCGAAAGTTCCGCGCGGTCATATGAACTTAGCCTTAAAGTACTTTATTAAAGGGGTGTACAATATACATTCACATTTATTTATTAGTACAGTTTTTGTCTATTTAATACAATTTTTATAGTGTTTGTGTATCATACTTGCCCATTTTTGTTACTACCAATACACACAATATCAAATCGAATAAAGATTTTGTACTTCACAAAGTTGTTTTCGTTTGCACAAACCATTTAAATCTATGATGGGTTGGGTATCCACGTATTCCGTTTTGGAATATGTTCGATATAATTTGGAAATTGCATAAATATCTAAATAATTTAAATATTGAATTTACGTTTACAGGCGGACTTCGTAGTACTCCGCGACTACGCAAAGCAGCAGGGTGTGTTGACATGGCAGAGCGAGCGCTCCAGAACCATGGTGGTGACCAGGCACGGACATGACGACGTTAAGAAGTTCTGGAAACGATACTCCAAGACTACATAGATATAATACAACTGTAACTGCTAATATTCAGTGTAGGAGAAGCATAATAATAAAATTATTGTTGGTTCCGTCATTTACGGGCACGTACTCAGAAATTCACGTATACGCAGAGGTGCCCGTTATGAAAATGGAGAAACTGCTGGCACGGTCGATAGTGTATTCGACTGCTGATAATCAGGTCCCGGGTTCAATTCCCGGATCAAGCAAAGTACTATTGATCTTT
This sequence comes from Anticarsia gemmatalis, assembly GCF_050436995.1. Taxonomy (NCBI): domain Eukaryota; kingdom Metazoa; phylum Arthropoda; class Insecta; order Lepidoptera; family Erebidae; genus Anticarsia; species Anticarsia gemmatalis. The sequence continues at coordinate 610,038 of NC_134761.1, forward strand.
TAGCTCCGAGTTTGATATCGTGCCCGGTAAATGCCATTTGTCTCGCCCATATGGAACAGACTTACGACTAACATTGAAAGGCGCAACGCCGGCGTATTTTATACAATTCTGCCTTCATCTTCGAATATAACAGGCGTGTTATTATGTATGTATGTTAAGGAGAAAGTGACTGTTAAAATGCGCTGTCTAAATAATAAAATAGAAGGCTCAATGTGTACTTCCTGTAAGTTTGTTGTAAGTATGTACTGAAAGATTGTTAGTGTAGTGTTGGATCTCATGATTATATGAGTGGATGTGATCAGCGCTGTGCGTTGTTTGTAAATATAACTTTATTTTTACTTACATTTGTTTTATTATAAAAACAATATCATCTTCTAATCTATAGTCCCATTTGTCAGTAGGAAAAAGGGTTACGGAAAATTAAATTTTAGTCTACTAAAATTCACAATTAAATATGTTTTCCCTTTTTTATGCTACTGGTGATACAGGCTTCGTGCCATAAAGAGAGCTATGCTTAAGTCAATTATGCTAACCAAGTGCTTATAGTGAACTGCCTTAGGCCTGAAATCGCGACAAATAGCAAGGGGCGACGCATCATATGATAAAGAAGATACTTAAAAATATTTTCTTTTATTTTTCAATATTTTTTTCACATCAATTATAATAAATGTTTACCTATTATAACTAATAACAACAATTTTTAATACTAAACTAACTGTTTTACTAACAAACATTGTGTTAGCTCTGATTCGTACAGTATTTTGTCATTTTCAATGAATTTTGAAACTGTATATTATGAGTGAAAAACACAAACTAATTGGAGCTGACACAATGTTTATTAGTAAGACAGCTATATTCCAATACACACACTCATACATAGCAATATGATTTGTCTCTTTTCATCACTCCACATCAGACAAGGACAGTATGATCTAGACAATACTAAGATGATGGTTACAGATTGATAAAGTATTCAAGTCATGCCAGGCTTAAGTATACCAGTACATATAATTTTATAAACTATTTGTTACTAATAAACATTGTGTAATTTCTGATTAGTTATACAGTGTGTGTTGTTACTTTTAATCCATTTTGTAACTGCATAAAAGTGAAAAATACAAAACACTATTAAAACTACCACAATTTGTACACATACATAACGGACATAAGACCCTGTCGTAAATATTAGTATCATTAAATCACTTTATTACCAATCAGACCTTACAATACATATATTAGTAAGACAATATCAGTGTAGTCAATATTTGTAAAAATTATACACATGTATGAATCTATACAATATGTGTATCATTCAAAGAAAATGCACCGAGGTGAAAAGATTTATTTATTCTAGACTTTAGACTTTTGGAAGCCTAAAGCATGTTTATCTGTTATTTCGTTACCATACCACAGGCTATGCTTAGTTTGGAATTAAAGGACCGTGTGTGAGTTGTCCAATGATAAAGCCTACTTTTTTCCCCGGCTTAGAGCAAAAAAGTAATTTATTGTAAATGTATGTACCGCTACTTCGGCGCCGTCATCTCGTTCTCGCTGACGGCGGCGGTGGACAAACGCCCTTAGTCCGTCACTATCACTATATCTTCACTGTTTTGAATAACAATCACAATGAACAGTCGGTCGCACTTCACACTATAATCACATGTCACTATGTCTCGTCAGTACAGACGGTGGGCCGCGTCAGTGCTGCGGCGGCGCGGGCGGCTTGACGGGCGCCAGCGCGCTGTACAGCTTGCTGATGGCGGACTGCACCACGCGCTCCAGACCCTCGTCGTCCGGGCACTTCACCTCCTGCAATTATTGTATATTACTTATATGATTGATCATAATAAAGAAATTTAACCATGTCCCACTACTGGGCAAGGGTCCCCTCCCACGAGGGAAGGGTTAGGCCTTGAGTCCACCGCACCAAACGCGGCCAAGTGCGGGTTAGGGACTTGGCATACTCTCAAGAAATGTACTAAACAATTTTGAGGCACTCAATTCGCCACGATGTTTTCCTTCACCATTGGAAAAAGTGACAATTATTTCTAATACACACATCACCTCGAAAAATTATTGGTGATGCCTCGTGTTTGAACCTGCAGAGTGGGAGGTGTCAACTCGGCTATGAACAAGATGGACTTCATAAATGTGAATCAAGAAAGTGGCATCGAGAAATAATGTTACCATATTGAGTAAGTCTATATCAGCTCGTTTATCATCCACAGTGACGTGTAGTTTGTCTCCTTTGAACATCTTGGGCACGGAGTCTTCTCCGAACATCTCCTGTAGCATCTCTATCGCGCACTCCTGCAAAACATGACAATATTTATTTAACATGTAGCGGCTCGCTACATACAGCGACATCTACTGGGACCAGCGCACAACCAATCACCACGCGCAGTGTGACTGACGTCACAAATCCTGAATCGCGCTATCGAAGTTTGCACTGCAATTGACTATATACAAGTTCCCGACTACAACAGTCGGGCAGCCTAGGCCCATCAGGCATGATCACCTCGCCTGGTCGGAGGATCCTCCCTTAGTGTTGGAGGAACATGATCACCTCGTTCCTCCACAAATACATTTTATGAGATAAGAGATTGAATTGACGTTACGTATGCAAGTTTTATGAATTAATACTTTACGTGTAGAGTGCACATAAAAACACATTCAGTACTGTAAGCGTGCCTTCATAGCAATATGTGAAAAATAAAAAATCTATACATCGGTGTGTCAAATAGGTTCTTAAGACCGAGATCCCAGTCTGAAAGCAGTATTAATCTTTCGTCGAACCTAAATACGCTAATGTAGGAGTATACGTAAAAAATCTAAAATGATTCACATCAGAACAAATAGTTTACATAAGAAGGAAACGATATGTTAAATTAACCGTCGCTGTGGCGCAGTGGTTTATTTAGGTCGCTGCTCCGTTACCTTCGGATTGCTTTTTTTTATTGCTTCGGGAGGTCGCGGGTCCGATTCCCAAACGGAACATCTTATTATTTGATTAAATCATATTTCGGGTCTGGTCGTACTTTGTCTGTCGTTTGTATGTTTGTTAGTTCGCGACACAAGACTAATTCTAAGTGGGATTTGTCTTATAAAATTTCAGCTTTCTAGTTATCATGGTTTATGAGATACGGCCTGGAGAAAGTCCGACAGAAAACGGAAGCTTAGTAATAGGGTCCCGTTTAACCCTTTGGCTATGGAACCTTAAAAGAAATGACATAGTACATCACCTTGAAGTGCATGCGGTCGAGCTTGGGCGCGAGCGGCAGGTGCTTGGGCGCGGGCAGCGCGGCGGCGCTGAGGATGGCTCCCACCAGCGCGTCCGCGTACATGTCCGACACGGGCTGCGCCGACCACTGCGGGGACATAGCATGTTATATATGTTACTGTAAAAGCCCGAACTGAGGTAAATCCTAAGATTTTCCGGTAAAACCTAAGATTTACCAACTCTCAATGGTAAAAGTCCGAACAATTCTTTTATTTCGAACTTTTACCTCTATTCACTTGATGATGTCGAGATGTCACCGGAGGCCGGCTTCGCGGGGCTCCTTCTGCTGGGTAGGTCATAGCGAGATGTTATATAGCCTAAAGCCTTCCTCAATAAATGGGCTATCTAACACTGAAACATTTTTCCAATCGGACCTGTAGTTCCTGAGATTAGCGCGTTCAAACAAACAAACTCTTCAGCTTTATAATATTTGTATGTATAGATATCCAGCTGCATCTGGTGAGACTAGAAGCCGACTTCAACATAATTGAAAAAAAGGCTAGGCTGATGATGTAATAGTAATAATTGTCTAGTGTACCTCTAGGGTGATGGTGTTGTTCTCGAGTGTGAGGTCGACGCAGTTGTAGAGTCTCCAGCGCGTCTCGCTGAGGAACTCGATGGTGCCGGCGAGCTGCATGACCACGTGGCGCAGCAGGCCCACCGAGCCCGCGTACTGGATCGACTGCCGCTGACTCACCTCCGACTGAGTTAGCTCCGTATACTCTGAGAATAAAACAAGCATTTAATACTGACTGACTGCCTGACTGCCACGAGATCGGGAGGTCGTGGGTTCGATTCCCACACGTAACAATTATTTGTGCGATACACAAAAATAATTGTTTCGGTTCTGTACTTTGTGTTCGTTGTTTGTATGTTTGTAAAAGTTCCCGCGACACAAGAGCGGGAGTTGTCTTTTTTAAAAATAAAGAAAAAAATAAGAAGACGATTTCTTAACATCCAAGGACTGAAAATGGTAATCGTATTAACGAAAAATGATTAAGTTTGTACTCATAAAGTAGCCCATCAATTGACGCAGACAACGCTGCGGTGCGTAGTAGCAGATAAATATTCATTTATTTATTTTAACTTATTATACAGAGCTGTATAAAGGGGGACTTAAAGCCAAGGGTATTTTCTGCCAGTCTACCTTAGGATGATGCAGAGATTGTTGTGAAGGTGTTTAAAAGAGGAAGGAGAGTGACAATATACTGTTAACTGAACTTACTGTTTAGATCGGAAGGCGCCAGTATGTGATAGTTGAAGTTTCTCTTGACTAGAATACCTTGTAGTTGCTTGCCCGGCACTGGTTTTTCTACCGCTAGCGAACCCATCACCTGACAACAAAAATGTATTAAATTAATTTTTGATAATAGTTTGTTTTTTATACATGCATTTAATTTTCAGTTTTCACTATTAGCCGGGTCCTGACTGAGCGAGCAGCCTCGCGAGGCAATATCTAGGTCTCCTTTCTTTCAGATCGAAATGAGCGAGACCGAGATATTGCCTCGCGAGGCTGCTCGCTCAGTCAGGACCCGGCTATTGAAGGCAATTACATACGAATAGGTCTTTGATTTTACGGGTTTAATTTTACATTTATTTTGGTAGTAAAAGGTTTATCTAAAATGCTTACACTATGCTATTTTCGCTAGTTATGTTAAAATTAAGATTATTACATACCAAGAAAATACGATACTAGTGTCGTCACTATTTCTAAACTAAAATGTGTTTTTGACATTTTATAAAGAGTAGCTGATTTGACCGGTAGTCGAGTATTGTATTGGACATCGTCAGTAGCATGCAGGCCCTTATATCCGGTCGGTGAACGATCTGCGGGATAAGCAACCCTTGGCGCGGTCATTCTATAGATGGGACCGCATAGTGGTATTTGAACTGAGCGTCTCCGTGCTTCGGAGGGCACGTTAAAAGTCGGTCCCGGTTGTGGTCAATTAAGATAACAGTTGTTAAACCACGTCAAAGGCCTTTGGGCGGCTTGAACAACTTTGACACTAGGTTGACCACAAACCATACGATAGACAGACAGTAGTAAGTAGGTACCTTGGCAGTCTTGTCCCCGCGGAAGGTGAGCGCGAGCAGCTGCGTGTTGCGCGGCGTGTGGATGTGCAGGCGGCCGCGGTGCTCGCGCTGCAGCGCCGCCTTCAGCCGCGACATCTCGTTCTGCTCGCCGTGCACCAGCACCTGCCGGACAAGCTATGTTAGCAGGCTTCTACACCGTTTAATGCTCTACTGACCGATAGTTAAAAACTATTGAGAAGATTGAATATAACAGCCAAATATGTGAATTATACACAGCTACAAAAACTCTGTAGAACAGTAATTGACACGAGCCGCCCAGTAGAAGATGTCTACGAAATGCATGCATGTCTAGAAAATCGGAAAAAAAGCACAGCTTTGATCTAAACTTCCAAACAGACATTCTATAATAATTTATTGACATTACTTGTAGTTGTCACTTTATATTCCAACATTTGGAAAAACTTCCAATTGAGTCATAACTTTTAAACTCTCGCGTTGCATGTTTAATGTATAATAGAATACGGGAATTAACGCAAACACGCATTTTGTCAGCCTGCGACCACGGCGAGTGCAACCTGCGCCGAAACGTTAGGCATTTTAAGGTAAAATGCGTGTTCGCGTTAATTCCCGTATTCCAATTGAGTATTTAATTATTTTTAAGAATATAACTGCTCGGCCTCCGTGGCATAGTTTCTAGGACGGTTATACGCCACATTACCATTGCGCCGAAAGGTAGTGGATTCAATTCCCATACGGAACAATTATTAATGCGATCCACAACTAAGTATTCGAATCTGGTTGTACTTTGTGTCCATTTTTTGCATGTTTGTAGAAGTCCCCGCAACACATGAGCAATTCACGCAGTTGTTTTTTTAACAAATTAACGTCTATGTAAGTTACTAGCTGACCCGCGCAACTTCGCTTGCGTCACATAAAATAGAATGGGTCAAAATGTTCCCCGTTTTTGTAACATTTTTTATTGCTGCTCTGCTCCTATTGGTCGTAACGTGATGATATATAGCCTATAGCCTTCCTCGATAAATGTACTATCTAACACTGGAAGAATTCTTCTCTTCTCTGCCTGAGATTAGCGCGTTCAAACAGACAAACAAACAATCAAACAAACTCTTCAGCTTTATAATATTAGTATAGATCTATGTAAGTTATATGCAAGGAACATGTAGAGCTACTTACCACATGCGGCGGCTTCAATATATTAATAAACTCGGACGTCTGCTGGTAGTCAGTGTGCGCGGAGAACGAGATGTAGTCCACCGACATCTTGAGAGGCAGCTTCTGACCTGACATGGACGTGATCTCCTCGGGCTCGGACAGTATCGTCTTGGCTAGCGTGCCTTCTACGCAGTAACCTGATAGAAAATTACACATGATTTTGTTAAAAAATCCCCAACACGTATTTGGCCAGCCTGGTGAGCAAGGGAGCATGTGGGAGGACGGCGCCCGTGTGTTGGGGTGTCGCCCCACACAGAGGACGGATCCACATTGTGGACGGCCTGGGTCTGTGGATGTGTGCCTAAAGGCGTTCCCGTAGTCTCGGCACTAAGCGGCGACGAGGCAACGCCTTGGTGGTTTAGTGGAGACCTGCCCTTCTGGTTAGGAGTGCCCCACATACCCCTGCGCTCCCCGGGCAATGCATGCATTAACCAAGTAAAAAAAGGGCGCCAGAAAATTAGGCCAAGGACCTAAGACCAAGGACTCTTTCCTTCATTCCAGCATACTCTTGCCCAGCCGTTGGGACAGTAATAGTCCCAGGTAAAGTTTATTATATAAACGTTTTCTTTTAAAATGTTAAGTTGTTCAAGCCGCCTAAATGATAGTGGCATAGCTAAACCCGCTTTTTCAATGGAAACATCTTAAACCAATTTGTTCAATGTTTTCATAACCACGAAAATGCTAAAAGCAGTACATTTAACTGCGTTAAAAATTATTTGTTTACGTATTGTATTGTAAAGTTACTTACCCGCAATAATGACTCCATTCTTGGGATCAGTGCACCACGACTCGAACAGTTCCCTGGACAGGCCGGACTGCATCATACCGGGAGAGGCCATGATCACGCACGGTCCTATGTCTTCGAAGTGATCTATACCCTGGTAACAACATAGGCAGGTTATACGCCATGCGCAAGAGTATCAGAGGGGATACCCATTCGAGGGTTGGTACGAAAAGAAACGATTATCGTTAAAATTGGGGAGTTAGTACCTACTTCTACTACTACTACTACTAGTACTACTATACTTGTTAAAGTTTATGAAATAAAGCATATTTGACTTTGATTTTACTAATCGGTTAGTGGTCAAAGTTGTTCAAGCCGCCCGAAGGCCTTTGACGTGGCTTAAGGACTGTTATCTTAATTGACAACAACCGGGACCGACTTTTTACGTGCCCTCCGAAGCACGGAAACGCCCACTTCAAATCCCACTATGCGGTCACCCATCTATTGAATGACCACCGCGCCAAGGATTGCTTAACCCACAGATCGTTTACCGACTGGTAAGCGCAACTGGCTATAGGCGCCCCGGGGAAGTTAGTAGAAAGTGAGAATAAAGCTGTCTTACTTTCAGTAGTTTCCATAGTAATAAGCTTACGAAATCTAAAACCTTGAATAGCTTGGTTGGGCATTTATAGTTCTTCTTCTTATCGTTTGGTTAGTGGTCAACTTAGTGTCAAAGTTGCTCAAGTCACCCGAAAGCCTTCAACGTGGCTTTATTTAATTTATAATCAACTGGCTATGCCTCGACGATATTCACGACCACTTCCTAGCCTTTCTCAATAATGTCCTCCTAACCGGTATCCAGCTACGGCAGTCAGTTTCATTGAAACTGGCCATCTGTGCAAGACTTTGTTTTAAGTGTCCAAGTGTGTGCACAATACACAGGTACACTCAGGTCTATGACCTCTACTTCCTGACTCCAGGCCATCTCAAAAAAAATCTAAACAGAAAATCTCAGAAAAGACTATTTGGCCCGACCCAGGATTCGAACCCGAGACCTCTAGCGCGGTCTGTCGCGTACACTAATGACCGCGCCACAGAGGCAGCCTTTCTCAGTAAAGGAGAAAATGGTCTTTTCCGATTTCGATTGAGCGTTTCTGAGGTATAGTTTTGAAATAAGAGCTACCTCTGAGATACAAACTCCTGATGATACGCTTTGTAATTCTGCCAGTTCATAATTTACTTTCGCTATTAATTTTACCTATTGCTATCGATTAGAAAATCATATTAACAATAAAACTGTCCGAAAAATCTGATAATTTGAGTGTCTGATATAGACACAAAAATGCTACAAAAAATGTGATTATAAGTTCCAAAGATCAAGAAAAACATCAGATTATTATGACTAAGTAAGTAAGTAGCTATCTATGATAGTATTATCAAGACACCTGCGTGAAACTTGCGTTACATAGTAACTTATCTTGAACATTACATTATACATTGTATGTTGTATCTTATTGCTATGCAGATAAGGTTTGTATTACAATGGAATTTATCGGTCATTCGCCATCGCCGAAATTAACGATTTATAGAGGAGCAAGGTCAAATCTTTATAAAGTTCAATTGGACGAAAATATTCTTCTTTTGTACCTTTCAAAATACTTGTGAAGTTTGATGATTTATACTATAGTTAATTAGTAACGAATTCTGTCTTTAATTTTGTCCAAAAAATGGTGTAAAATTGACCTTAAGAAACTGTTAGTTTGTTGGTGTTACTTTAGAACTAAAATATTTAATTTTATTTATATTAAAGATCCTAAGATTCAAAGGGACTCAAGTAATTATCTATTTAATTGTTTTGGTACTATATTTCGGTCTTATGATTGATCAAATACATTCATCCAAAAAATATTTTTTGTTTTGTTTACATCAATTCATAGGAAAAGACCTTGACTGCCTTACGTTTCGTTTCACTAAAGCTTCGAACTTAAAAAAAAACACTAGTTCAAATTATACTACAAAAAAAGTTCTTCAAATCTCTTATTGCAAATATTTTAATAATTATAGATACATATGCTTATTAGGTAATTAGTAAATCGTATGTAATCGTTTTAAGATAAGATAGTGTAACGGATCGTGTATTTTTTATCTGTAGTGTGCAGACGCGAGCGGGCCGGGCCGGGCAGTGTCAGTTAGTGTAAATAATTAGTGATAAATATATGTAAGTAATATTGAACTGTATTAAATAGTAATAAATATATTTATATAATTTTGTGTATTAGAATATAAGTAGTATTGGTGTGTCTTTGAAGGTTATTTTTTGTTAGCTGATTTGTTGCTAACTGTAAGTGAATTAATTAGATAATATTAAAATGTTTTTTGAGTAGGCAGAAGATATTGCAGAAGTTCCAAAATTATGATTTTGAATTTGTTTTTGTATTAATTTTATCAAATCAGTAACATATAAGTACTTATTTCGTATTTCATTACTTTTGTACAGGGATAAATACTGATTCAATACAACTGTCAATCACAAAGCTGTAGGTTCGATTCCCTAATAAGACATTTTAGTTAACTTGCTTGTTTTCACGTTCTACGGCAATACATCGTACTAAAAACTTATACACCGTCACACAATAAAAAAACTGGAAGTCCCTCCTTTTCACTTAGCCTACTTTACGTCCTAGTTCTAAGGAAATAAATACATCATGTTTAATTTTCTCTATTATTTTTCCAGAATGTTGCCAGACTCAGTAAAGAACCGTCTGATCCAATGGCTGGAGGACCACAGAGAGTTCGTGGTGGCGGTGTTCTGCCTCCCCGCCAGCTTCCTGTTCACCTTACTGTTGAGGGTCAGGGCTTACGTCCGGTGGCTCACCAGTGACCCACAGCGACATGAGAGTAATGTTAGACAGATACAGAACAGGGTACGTGATCTGTGAATTTATACTAATATTATAAAGCTGAAGAGTTTGTTTGTTTGAACGCGCTAATCTCAGGAACTATTGCTTTGAATAGAAAAAATATTTTTGTGTTGAATAGACCATTTATCGAGGAAGGCTTTAGGCTATATAACATCACGCTACGAACAATAGGAGCAGAGTAAAAGTAAAAAATGTTTAAAAAACGGGGATAATTAAGTGACGTGTGACGCAAGCGAAGTTGCGCGGGTCAGCTAGTTTAGAATAAGATTTGAAGTTTAATGTTTGACTATGACGAAAGAGTCCATATTTTTTTTTTATCTAATGAACGCGTGGCAAGATAATAAACATCTTGCTAATACAAATCACTTAACAGCACAGCTTGAGCGTCTATATTAAAAAAAAACTTCACTTACGAGCGTAAATAATCATTTAAAAACATCTTAATAATACCTCACGTACTATTAATACCATTAAAAAAATTTAAAAAAAATGGTCAACACTTGCTTCTTTGCAAAATATATCAAACCGATGACTTCCGATATGACTAAAGAAGACTAGAAAAGCTCCTAAAAGAACTTATAAAATAACAATTAATACTTGCATAAAATCACGCATTCTTCCTATAGCGGCAAGCGAAAACCCATAAAATAACAACAGACCTTCACAAACCTTACAATATAATACCTATACCCATGTGTAGAATATACTGATAAGGTAAGGCAGTAATAAATAAATAAATAAAATATTCTAGGTACAACAATGGAACAAGCTGCCGACAAAAGACCGCCGTCTACTCTGCACATCGCGCCCGAACTGGCTGTCTCTCTCCACCACGTTCTTCCAGAAGCACCTCCACCACCAGGTGCCGATCCCGCTGTACGACATCCTGGAGCTGAACGAGGACGCCATGACCGTGAGGGTGGAGCCCATGGTCACGATAGGAGACATCACTGAGTATTTGATACCTAAGGGCTACTCGCTTGCTGTTACTATTGAGTTGACTGATGCTACTTTAGGAGGTGAGTTGTGACGTTTAAATTGTCCTGCGTTAATGGCGAAGATATTTCTTAATTTACTACATTTATGGCGTCCTATTTAGAAACCCTGTCTGGGTCTACAAGCAAAAATTGTTTTTTACAATGAACTCTAAAACAACTTGCTAAAATATACTAAAATCAATTAACTAAAACTAAGCTTTTTGCGCGTTATCTGAGGCACGGAAGACTTTGACCTCAACACACTCCAAAAACTCCAAATCCTCGACAGAAAAAGTCATTCACAAGTTTATGGCCCGACCCGTGATTCAATCCCGATACCCTCTCTGTAAGGCAGTCGCATTCCCTACCGACCGCGCCACAGAGACACAATAATAAGCAGAACATAATTTGGATGGGTGACGGCTTTCAAACTTAGATGGATTCAATATACGAACTAAAAAATCTAAGCATACCTCTCAAATGACCACATAAACAATTTAATCATTCCAGGTCTAGCATTCGGCACGGGAATGTCAACGCACTCTCACAAAGCAGGCCTGTACCACGAGACTATTACCAGCTACGAGGTGGTCATGGCTGACGGCTCCCTTGTCACGGCCACGGCCGACAACGAACACTCAGACCTGTTCAAAACACTACCCTGGTGCCACGGCAGCTTAGGTTTCCTCGTCGCTTTAACCCTCAAAATAGTCAAGATAAAACCTTACATCAGAATTAAATACATCCCAGTCAAAGGTCAAAAGAAATACTGCGATATGTTAAGAGAATATTCTGGAACTAACGAAGCTACGCCTAAAGTTTTCCCTGATTATATCGAAGGGACAATCTATAGTAAAGACGAGGCAGTCATCATGATAGGAGATTACTCCGACTACGATCCAAATGTACCAGTCAATAGCTGTTCTAAGTGGTACAAACCCTGGTTTTACAAGCACGTGGAGAGTTTCCTACAAAAAGGAGAGTCTGAAGAACTGATTCCTCTAAGAGACTATTTGTTGAGACACAACAGAGCTATCTTCTGGGTTGTAGAAGACATGCTGTCATTTGGCAACGATACCTTATTCAGATACCTATTCGGATGGTTGTTACCACCAAAACCTGCCTTTTTAAAATGGACTACCACCCCAGGAGTGAGGGCTTACACGTTTACGAAACAAGTCTTCCAAGACATTGTTCTACCGATCAAAGAATTAGAACGACAGATTGAAATAGCCAGCGTTTTATTCGAGAAATTTCCATTGTTAGTTTATCCTTGCAAGATAATAGATCATGGGCCGTCTTCTGGGCAACTGAAGAGACCGGACGCGAAATACCTAGTACCAGGAACGAATTACGCTATGTATAATGATTTAGGAGTGTACGGGGTTCCTGGAAGGGTTAAAGACAAAAAGCCTTATAACCCTGTAGCTGCTATGAGGAAAATGGAGGAATTTACGCGAGAGGTGGGGGGTTATTCGTTCTTGTACGCGGATATATTCATGACTCGTGAAGAGTTTGAGGTTATGTTCGATCTATCTTTGTATGAGAAGGTCAGAGCGAAGTATAATGCAAATGGAGCGTTCCCACATTTGTATGATAAAGTTAAGCCTGAGATTGATGTGTTCGCTATCGGTGAGGAGAATGCTATTGAGTGATTTGTATTGACTAATAAATGATTTACAAATCCTTTAAAATGTTTTTTTTTCTCTTTTAAGTGTATTTAAGACATAGATGAATCATATTCCAGTTTATAAAGATGAGCCAGAATATGACTAACATTTCTGCAGGCAAAAAGTACATCTACGTTATCTGAACAGTTTATTTATGTCAAATAATACCTCTCAAAATCAATCATAATCTCGTATTATGTGTGAGTTAATGTTGTTGTTTGTTTGTCGTATGGTTAGTGGACAACCTAGTGCCAAAGTTGTTCAAGCCGCCCGAGAGGCCTTTAACATGGCTTAATGACTTATCTTAGTAGACAACAGCTGGGAACGACTTTTTACGTGCCCTTCTAAGCACGGAGACGCCCAGTTCAAATACCACTATGTGGTCCCCATCCATCCATGACCCATCTATGGAATGACCGCGCCAAGGGTTGCTTAACCAAAAAATCGTTTACCGACCGTTGAACGCAACTGGCTATGGGCGACTTTTGGTTTTAAAACAACGAAAAAAACAATACAGCAAGACCATTTCGGATGAACCGCGAGTACAATTTAAATTTTCGTTAATGCAGTCAACTACTATGGGTCAGTTTAGTTCTTATATGTAATTCTCGACTCACCTTCAGATTCGAGATATGCCGGAACACGAAGGGGTTGTTGATGGCGATCTGCCGCCGGATGCGGTCGTTCATAGCGTTCACGTAGGTCTGGTACACCGCCATGCACTTCTTGGCGAGCGACGACGCGTAGTAGATCGGGATGTCTTGCAGCTCCGGGTGAAGCGACCAGTACTCGTCTGAGAAACGACACATGGTCAATAACATACATCTTCTTATATATAAAAAAGAATCGTTAAATTTGTTGCTATGAGCAAATCACGGGAGCAGTTGAACCGATTTCGCTCACTATTTTTTTTTATTATTCCTTGAAGTACGAGGATGGTTCTTACGGCGAAAAAAATAACAAGAATGCAAAAATAATTAAAAATAGAGTATAAGGCGGTACGAAGTTCGCCGGGGCAGGTAGTATATAATATAATTAATATAATATCACGTCTATTGTACTTGAAGATGTAGCCAGAGGTATTTGAAATACATCCACATTTCGTTATTACAATGTAATAGAGGACGAGCCTATTGCTATATACCGGGTACGTTACCAAACTCCAGACTACTATTGAGTCAAGATTAATTATAATAAAGAAAAACAGGACTCAAAGATACTTGAGAATTTCGGACTCTGCGATTTATTTTTCAAGTCTTTTTGGCTATATTTTTATAAGACTTCTTCTTTCTATATAATAGCTTTTTTGGATAAAAAATGCAAGGTTCAAACCTTCTATTCTGAGAACTCGAAAATGATGAGTTTCAAAAATTGACCCACATTTTTTTTGTCATAAACATACACTTGTTTTTGTATATAACACTTGAAAAACTAAACAAAATAAGAGTAGCTACCAAGTATAAGCAGCAGTTCCTGCGCGCGGCCCAGCGCGAACACGGGTATGAGACATCTTCCCCCGCGCTGCACGATCTCACTCACGAGCCCCGTGAACCGGCTCTCGCGCTCCTCGCGCTTCTCGTGGATGTGCGTGCCGTACGTCGACTCCTGGAACAACATATATGCACATAAAAGACGCCAAATAATATATCTTTCTGTGTTCGACTATAGCTGTATGCCGCTGCGAAACTAAAATAGTAAAATCTGTCTCCGTGACGCAATGGTTTAGGTCACCACGACGCTACCATTGCGTCGAGATATCGTGTATTCGATTCAGAATCAAATCATTTATTAATTTAGGTCAAATATTGACACTTATGATAGTTGTTACTATTACTGAATCTACCACTAGCTCGGAAAGGGGGTAGAGCCTTATGAGAAGAGCTAGCAAAGATTCCCACGCGATCTACAAATAATTGGTGGACTCAAGGCCTCCCCCGTTTGTGAAGAGCTCCATGCCCAGCAGGTGGACAGTAACGAGTTAAAGAATCTTACCGTAATTAGTACGTCAGGGTGTACTGTAGGTATTTCAGCAGCCATTAAATGTCTGTCTTCTTGTCTTGAGAAATCTCCCGTGTACAATATCTATAACAAATAGAAGCAAAGAATGTATAAGAGCACTACTAACAAGACTCGTAATCAAACTTAAGACAAGCAAAGGACTATATAATTCACTATATAAATATGTTAAAAAATGGTGCTAATTGTCAAAGATCTCGAAAATAATTAAAAGGCTTTTGTGGGACCAAATTGCGTACAGTATACAAATATGACGTATTCTGCTTCTAATAAAATGCTACCAGGCCCCTGTTTTAATTTAATCTTAGAACAATTATCGCAGCTTTGTAATAAGTGTCAGATAAACTATCCTATACATAAAATGATGGCAAATATATGAAAACTGTCAAAATTCATGTCATTCTATAGATGGGTCACATAGCGGTAATTAAGCTGAGCGTCTCCGTGCTTCGGGGGTCACGTAAATAGTCGGTCCCGGTTGTTGTCAATTAAGATAGATAACAGTCATAAAGCCATGTCAAAGGCCTCTCGGGCAGCTCGAACAACTTTGACTCTAGGTTGCCCACTAACCATATGTCAGAAAAAACAAATACAGAATATAAAGCCTATTCTTACTCCCATACCTTAACTCCAGCAATCTCAATCATGAACATAGCAGCACCAAGCACATGTCCAGCGTTATACGCCCAGAACCTCACTCCTCGCACATCCTTCTCTTCATGGAAGTTGATGGTCTCTATCCTGTCCATGGAACCTTCTAGATCTGACTCCGTGTATAACATCTGTTCCGTTGATATGTTACTGCAACAAAAATACATATGTTAATAGAGTTTTTATTGCCTCTACTGCGTGGTCGGTAGTGTATACGACTGTTGGTAAAAGGTCTCGGGTTCTAATCCCGGGTTGGGTTAAAAAGTATTTTCTGAATTTTTCTGTTAGCCGACTAGAAGGGTCTGGCTTCAAATTATATCTTTAAAAGGATTTTTGAATAGAAATCACACATACCACATATTATTAGGAAAAGTACAAAAATGAGACAGAAACAAAAAAAAATTGAAAATATTTAAGAATGAAATTGCCGTACCGTCAAATTTACGGCGTTGATCTTTCTATTGTTAGGAATTTCTCAGAGTTTGCCTTGAGTTTGTCTTTTCTAATTTATCTTACATTAAAATTACATTTTTTTCATTTACATTTCTAATACCAATTCATAGAGATATACCATCTTATTCATAAACACACTATAAACCTATTTTAGTTAAACAACTACTATAATAAGTTTTCATTTCGCTAAGGAGTGAAAGAAACAAAACTCTTTATAAGCCTTTCATAACTTCATATATTTTTATGAATAAGAGGGATAGTATTTAAACTTGTACTTACCTAACTTTAATATAATCAGAGACAAGCCACCGGTAGATAGCTTTGGTTGCATGTGTCATGAACACTCTGCCCTTGAAGGATGTCTTTGTAAGGAACCATGGTAGAGCACCACTGTGGTCCAGGTGGAAACTGAAACAAAAATAACAATCTGTAGACACATATAAATTTAACATTGTTTTTTTATGAATGAACTCCTACATTAAGACAAAACCTTGGATGAAAAGCTTGTAAAAATAGTTACACTAGCGCATTAGCTTCACTGTTTATTTGAAACATTTTATTTTACCTTGAACATAACTTGAGAATAATAAATCAAATAAATAAATAAATTTAACCTATGAATGTCCCACTGCTGGGCAAGGGTCTCCTCCCATAATGAGGGAGGGGTTTGGCCTTGAATCCACCACCCTGGCCAATTGTGGGTATTGCTAAGAATATGTGTGAAAGAGTTATAACTTACTGTGATATAAGAAGCAAGTCTACTTCATCTGCCTCTATGAGGTCCACAAAGGGTAAAGCATCCATTCCTGACAGACCAGGGTGTATTCCACAGTCCAACTGAAACAATTACTAAGATTACAAACAAAAAAAATAACTTACACACAGTCATATTCTTATGATTCCAAACTAAGCAGAGCTATAGTACCAGAGAACTGATAAACATACTTATATACTCCCAAAAACAAACTTATATACCTAGATACATAAATAAACACACAGAACAGATATTTGTGTTCATCACACAAATATTTGCTCTGGACGGGATTCAAATCCACAACTTCTCATCATTGAGGCAACTTGACCATATTAACTACAGAGCCAAACATGTAGTTAAAAGAATTATACAAACTGGTATTTGTTCAGATATTTTGTACAATATAACTGAAATAATAACTACCAACTACTTTTATCTCTATATCATAAGGCTTTGTAGTCAAACTGTCTATCTTTAATGACCTACATACATAACAAAAAAATTGCTTGAATAGTTGATGTTTTTCTAAGGTGTTGTATATAGCATTGTACATTACCATTATTTTCTTTCCTTTGAATTCCAGCATTATACATGATCTGCCCACTTCCTGGCCAGCACCACTGAAAAAAACATTAGTATTGTTTATGTTTTACTGTAAACTGGGCTTTGGAAAGTTATCTTTTACAAATAAACTATCTACTCTGCAAATTCTCTCGGGATTTCAATTCTACATAGTTGGAAACGCAATAAAAACGTGTAAAAAATTTCAAACAGTTTTCTTTCTTGAAGAAATAAGAATTTTATTGATAGATAGCTGTAAAAAATAATATTTACAGTGGTCGAATCGTCAGCTGGTCGCTCTCCTCCAAAGGCGTCGGATCGGTACCCTTTCTCGGGTTTGTAGTCATGATTAATGATTTAATTCTATAATTAAACACCAGTAAAACATTTATTGTTTATAGTTTTGTGATATTTTCAACTTTAGCACAGCAAAACAATCACGATAACCGGTGGACAGCACGCAGGTTATGTCAGTGCACAGTGTGTTATAAACCCTATTTTTGTTTCGCCGTCTTTTTATTGAATTAATCGATAGAGTATACCATTCTGAGGATTAGAGTAAAACTCCGGGCTCGCTAAGACTTGTACTTTTTTCGTTATTCAGTGTCAAAGTTCCGGAATATCCGACTATTGAAAAACGAAAAAAAATTAATTACAATTTAACGGAAGTACTTATTCCAGAATTTATTTATTCTATCGAAAGAAGATATAATAGCCGACCATTCCACCAATTTCTGAAGTTTTAGCATGAATAGGTCGAGAGATATGATTTTTTTTCTCATTTTTCGTTTTTATTTTTTTATTCATCTAAACCACCGTAGTAGGTGGTCATTCCTACATCAAAAAATTGCTAATACTTTCTTTTATTTGCAGTATTAGTTCTAAAACCTAACTCGCTGGTTTCCAGGAGATATTTGAAATTTTAAATTTTACTTAGGGTTGTCACTTTCGAGTATCCGAAAATTATATAAGATTATAAACCTTCATTTGAAAAAAAGTTAAGGCAAGCCCCCCGGCCGTAGTTCTGCACGACGTACCTCAGTCACGCCTTACTGAGGTTGTTGAAGTGCAGAGTACGGTTGCGGTATTAAGGTTGACTGGCGCTCAGTCCCCTAAAATTGTTCCAACTCCAGATGGAACAACCATTGATTTTGCTTTTTAGAAAAACAAACAGCAAATATAATTACATAATATGTGTATTAATTATAATAAATAAATTGTTGACGAAAATAATTTTATCGTATTTTTTAAATAAAATATCGACACAATTGATGTACATACATGATAAAATTTGATTTAAAATTATAGATAGGTATATAATTCATGTAGATATACAAAATACATTAAAAATTATTCTTAAAATTGTTATACCACAAAAATGACAATAAAATTGATTTAAAAAAAAGTTGTTGTAAATCAAAAAATAATATGAAATTCATTTAAAAAGTAATTGTAAAATTAAATAAATTAACTAAAAATATTTTGAAAAAAAAAAACAAAATGTGGTAATAGTACTTATGTTGAATGTTGATTTATAGGTATACTTATGAGATATCGGAAAGGATTTTCTTTCATCTGTACTAATATAATAAAGCTGAAGAGTTTGTTTGTTTGTTTGAACACGCTAATTTCAGGAACTACTGGTCCGATTTGAAAAATTCTTTCAGTGTTAGATAGCCCATTTATCGAGGAAGGCTATAGGCTATATAAAATCACGCTACGGTCATTAGGAGCGGAGTAGCACCGAAACATGTTACAAAAACGGGGAAAATTTTGACCCATTCTCTTAGGTGACGCAAGCGAAGTTGCGCGGGTCAGCTAGTTTACTATAAGTTGAGTCTTTTGAGTTAGAATTTATAGACAGATTCCAAATAAATGTATCAATCAACATCATACCAATTTCTTAATTTGTTTTTTAATTTCCTTTATAAAATTACCCAATCTTTGCCATTTTAAGCCACAAAATTATGATATCTTGTTATGGTCGTGATATAAAAGCTAAAACTTTATAAAAATAAATTTATTAAATTTTGATTGAAGTGGCAGCCCTATGTGCGGATATTTCGGATATTACTAAACTTTCAAATATCTCCTGGAAACCAGCGAGTTAGGTTTTAGAACTAATACTGCAAATAAAAGAAAGTATTAGCAATTTTTTGATGTAGGAATGACCACCTACTACGGTGGTTTAGATGAATAAAAAAATAAAAACGAAAAATGAGAAAAAAAATCATATCTCTCGACCTATTCATGCTAAAACTTCAGGAATTGGTGGAATGGTCGGCTATTATATCTTCTTTCGATAGAATAAATAAATTCTGGAATAAGTACTTCCGTTAAATTGTAATTAATTTTTTTTCGTTTTTCAATAGTCGGATATTCCGGAACTTTGACAATGAATAACGAAAAAAGTACAAGTCTTAGCGAGCCCGGAGTTTTACTCTAATCCTCAGAATGGTATACTCTATCGATTAATTCAATAAAAAGACGACGAAACAAAAATAGGGTTTATAACACACTGTGCAGTGTTGCCATGTTTTTATTCGTCTCTGTCAGTTGTCATTTTGTCAACTTGGCGTTGATTTTTTTTTTGTTTGAAGCAGCTTTTGAAAACAAAATAATTATATAGATATCTATCTATATTATTTTATTACAATATTCAAAATCTGTTTATGTTCCATATAGTTGAGTATTTTTTTATGAAAGGTTGTATCAAAGAGACACAAGCTTAAAGTCGGCAATAAAAATAACACATTAACATAAAAAGGCCGGTAAGTTTTATGTGTACCGTGTTACAAAGCGTGTACCAGAACATACTATGAATAACAACATGTGTCAAGTGTCAAACACACAATAAGTGACATTAATGACAGTAAACATGCAAGCGTGTTAAATGCAAGGTTATAATTTCAGCTAAATATTGTAAAAACAACGCGTTTTCTGAATCAAAATGTCTAAACAGGTGCTTTTTGATGATGATTCGGAGGAGGAGGTAGCCCTAAAAACAGAAAACGAGTACGCTAAGAAGTACGACAAGTGGCGAGAAAAGGAAGAACTTCATAAACGTATGTTTATAAAATTTTATACTCTTTAAATTATTTATATTATCTTATCATATCATATGTTTAATATTCCTGTAGACATATATTCTTACTTAAATACTAACAATGGAACAGAAATACCTTGTCAAAGCAGTGGGACACTGGTAAAGTCCAACTCATATTTCCCAGTATTTTAACTTCAGTATAATAAATCAGCTCGTAGTACAAGCATAAAATTAACAACTTCATCGACTGCAACCCTTCATTAATTTCCTGAAAATCATGTTGAACAACGTTTTAAAAAATATCATACCTAAGTATATATTTTTTGTGATAAACAGATCTCAAAATTTTCTCATAATTGCTTGCTTTTTATAAGCCACTTAAAATAATCAATATTTTAACTTTCAGTGGAACAAAAGTATGGTTCAAAACCATTAAACTCAGATGGGTCAGTATCAACGGACAGTGAGGATGAGAGTGATGAACCACCAGAAGTCACGGAGGAGATGGAGACCCAGTTCCTCAAGACATTGGCACTGCTGAAGACTAAAGACCCGAGGATCTATGACCCTCAGTTCAAGTGTTTTGAAGACAGCAAGAAGAAAGAACCAGGTACTTTATAACCTGTAGTTTTAAGTAATGAAGCTTGTTAAAAACCAAATACATAATCTGTATAAATTTAAACTGTATTACTATTAGTGTTCATTCACGTTGACTCGCGGGCGCGGTGGCGGTGGCGGGCGCGGTCACGAAACATCAAACATTTGGCGTTATACCGGTTATATTATATATTCACGTACAAACCGTACGCGCGGTCTAAGTAGCGGGCAAGCTAGCGATGTCGCGCGCGGCCCGCGTGGCGCGCTCGCGGCAATATCAAACGCGTGAAGATGTTCGTGTGTGTTCACGTCGAACTAGCGGTGGCGGGCGCGATTCACTCGCGACGTCAAGTAAGTTCAGCCAGTTTGAGCTTGTCGCTAGAAACAAACGCCTGGCGGCCAACGTGAACACAAATGGCCACGTCCCCGCGCTCGCGACCGCCACCGCGCCCGCGCGTTCCAACGTAAACAAGCACTTACAGTTCATAAGATATAGCCAAGTGTCTGACAGCAAAGTTTTAGTAATGGAGTCTTGTTCAATATGTTGGACACAAACTCTAAAAAGGATGTACCTGTAGACATCCATGCCAATGGTGCGAAAATGTTCTGAAAGAGAAGTTTAATAAGAGATTACCCATATCATGAATTATATTCATTATATTATATTATATTTATTTCAGAGAAGGAAACAAAAACAAAAACATTGACATTTGCTGACAGTGATGATGATGATGACAATGAGGGAAACATCTTTGCCATTGAGAAGAAAGCTGAGATTGTAGACAATAGCAAGAAGCAGAGAAAGACTTCTGAAACTAAGGTACGTACTTTGTTCACAGTGAAGGATAGTTTTAATAAAACCTTGCATATTTAATATTTCTTTAGCATGATTCTTCAAGAGATCAATGTCTTTATCATGCACTTAGCCAGGGTAGTAGACTTTCGGCCAGACTTTTACTTGACATTTGTGTAGTATAGGCTGGTTCTTCATATTACTACAAAATTGACTGCTATTTTTACTTGACCTCTGCACTTTGGCTTTTACTTTTGATGAAGAACTGGCCATTTAGGCCTAACCCCACCCTCATTCTGGGACAAGACCCTAGCCTAGCAATGTAACAGTTATGGGTTCTAATTACGTTTATACTATTATAGTTATAGTAGGTTTTCGTAATTTTAACTTTTTTCTTTCATTTATATTCATTATGTACAATATTTCAGGAAGGTAAACTGAAGGAGTACCTGACAGGCCAGGCAAAGCACATAGATGACGAGGTGGAGAAAGACCTGGCGCCGCTCAAGGCACTGTGGTCTGACCCCAAGCTGAACGAGGGAGAGGCGTTCTTGAGAGACTACATATTGAATAAGAGGTACATTATTATATATTTACTGTGAAATAGAATGCCTCTCACTTGTCGTGTGTCGGTTATCCATCCCACTGGGCTATGAGACTAAAGGAAAAGAGAGTGTACCTGTGTACTGTGTACAATTGGACACTATGAGCAAAGTTTTGGCCCGTTAGTCAGTTTCCATTACACTGAATGCAGTAGCTCAATAGTTGTGGCAAATATTTGTGTGTTAAGTATCACTATCTGTTCTGAGACTGGTTTTAATTTATTTATATAAATATATACTCAGAAGTATATAAGTTTGTTACATCTGGTTACAGTACAATCTTTGTTTAGTTTGGAATAAAAAGACAGTCAGTGAGTTAACAAAATATATTTATATCCTCAGGTATTTGGAAGACGGTGATATCGGTGAGGCTGAAGACAAGATCCGTGACGATGAGGAGTTGGAGGCGGACGAGCAGCGCGTGGAGGAGCAGGGCAAGTTCGAGAGAGCCTACAACTTCCGCTTTGAAGAACCTGACCAGGAATATGTAAATATTATTAATACATTTGACTGACTGTCTGTGGTCTGGGTAATAGTGTTTACGACTGCAAATACAAGTACCCGGATTCGATTCCCGGGTCGGGCAAAGTTCTGTTGGTCCTGGAAATGCCTATTGAGTACAAGTTTAGTAATTTTTCGATAACTTAGTCAACTACATACCAAATTTGTTACAGATTAGTCTCAAATATTTTTTTTAATCCGAGCCAAGACTAAGACTTATATCTTTTTTCTTTTTTTTATTAGCTCGTTATGTGTCCCACTGCTGGG
Source organism: Anticarsia gemmatalis (assembly GCF_050436995.1). NCBI lineage: Eukaryota > Metazoa > Arthropoda > Insecta > Lepidoptera > Erebidae > Anticarsia > Anticarsia gemmatalis. The sequence continues at coordinate 633,118 of NC_134761.1, forward strand.
CAAAGGCCTCCCCCTAACTTAATAATTTTTTTAAATATTTTTTTAACCCATCACTGTCCTACTGCTGGGCAAAGATCTCATCCTTAACGAGGGAGGGGTTAGCTTTCAGTCTACCATGCTCGCCAAGTAACTGAATAATAACAAATAATAATCTCCCACAGCTGAAACGTTACCCTCGCACGATGAACTACATCCGGCCCAAGGACGACTCCCGCGCTCGCAAGCGTGCCGAGCTGCGGAGCCGCAAGGACGAGGAGAAGCAACGCAAGATGGACGAGATCGCCAGACTCAAGGCGCTCAAACTTAAGGAGATACACGAGAAAATTGCCAAGATTAAAGAAGTTACAGGCAATGATGAGTTGGGATTCAAGGTATGTACTTTTACACGTCATGTTTGAACATTAAAATATTTTTTCTCCATTTCTACTTCTTGTTCTCTTTTCAACTATCGGGGGCAGTACTACATTCCATCAACTTCGTCGAGACCCTTGTATTCAAGGTTCGCGGCTGACGAAGGTATACTAAAAATAGAATTTAAAACATCAATGATATGTAGGCTTATGCAGTTGACGGTGGCCTGTTTGATACAGCTACTTCATTTTGGAGATGCCAAGACCCTTTACTAAGTTGTCAATATATATTATACTAGGCTATACCAATTTTTGTGGCCGTTTTGACTAAATGATGCAGCATCGGTCGGCGTTTTAGAGTGTGTATCGATACTACATCTCGTTTCAAAGACCGCCGATATTCGGTCATTCGCGTTTCCACGATTCCTCCGTAACGCCTACACAGTAGGGGTTTAGCTACCGCAACTCTAATTAAATACTTTTTAACCTACAGGAAGAAGACCTAGAAAGTGAGTTTGACCCCGAGGAGCATGACAAGAGAATGAAGGAAATCTTCGACGAGGAGTACTACGGAGACGCTGATGACCAGAAACCTGTGTTCCCTGACCTAGATGAAGAGCTGGAGATAGGTAAATACCCGTTAAATTTATGTATATGTCTGTATGCGCGTTCACTGATAGATTGCTGAAGCGATTTTGATTAAATTTTGAACAGAGATAGATTGAAGCTCGAGATCATGTAGGCTATTTTTAAAAAGGTTTGCAGAATGGGCTGAAATAGATGATGCCATATAAACTCGGAGCCGCGCTGAGCCGAGCTATATAGATTAACAAACGTACAAAACATAAATAGTAAGAAGAATGTTACTATATCATAATATATAATGATGCCTAATCATATTTATTTGAACTGTGTGGAAGAGAATGCCTTTAGCATTATATAACTTTATGTTTTGATAAGCTTTTAAAGGTTTCAATTATTTTTAAATATAAATACAATAGTTGTAATGTTGATGTGATATTTTACAGAGAACTGGGATAAGTATGAGCCTGGGCAGGCTGGTGAAGATGGTGAGGAACAGCAGGAGGGGGAAGGACCTCATTGTGAGGACGAGGACTTTAACGTGAGTACTCACTTTAGAAGCGTGGAGTAAACGACTGCCTCGCAGAGGTAATGGTTCGAATCCTCCGGTCTCTGGTCGGGACAAAGAGTTATTTTTTGTATCTAAATCATCACTTCAAAACTGTACTTCAATTCACCTATGTAATTTTATTTTGAACCGGTCTTATATACGATTAGTAAACGGTTTACGGTATCTTTGTACTTATAAGTCATATTCACTGCAAAAATTATGTGTACAAGTCGTCGTCGTAATAATAGTTTAAAATCATTAATTTTCTCAGATGGACGCCGACTACGATCCAAAAAAAGCGCGGGAGAACCTTCTAGAAGAAGTGAAAAAGACGTTACAAGGGAAAAAACGGCGGAATAGAAAGAAAAAGTCCAAACTGGCTCAGCTTTTAGAGTCGGACAAGCCCAAGTTCGTGCCCACTGTGGCCGAGAAGACTTATGACCAGTACATGGAGGAGTATTACAAGATGGACTGTGAAGATATCATCGGTGGAGACTTGCCTACTAGGTTCAAGTACAGAGAAGTCGTGCCAAATGATTATGGACTCACCGTTGAAGAGGTAAAGTTTATTTTTTGTTTATCTAAAATTCAGAAATGGTTTTAATATTGGTAGTGTATTATTTAAAAATGGATTTTTTAAGCTATTTATTACGTACTACGTCTAACAGTGAAGGGTTATATTATCATGATGAAACATATATGGACTTTATATATTTCATACGCCTTTACACACACCTTCGGGTATAACAGCGTGAAATTTTGCTTGTATCCTGAGTCTTTTTTTTTTAAGTTCTTAAGCTTACATGGACTTAAATCCTTAGCCCCACCTTAATTCTAATAAGGCTTGCTACACACATATTCGATGCGACACGTTCGATTCGGCAATATTTTTTACAACGAAACCGACTCGTTTCAGTTGTTCGTGAATCGACTTCGATTTCATATTTGGCAATCGGGCTCACCACACATATTCGGTTTAACCGGCTAAGCCGATTAATGCCGAACCGAATTTATGTGTAGCAAGACTAAGATACTCTTGGTAGTGGCTTAATTTGTATATTAATTTCGACAGATTCTCCTAGCGGATGACAAGGAGTTAACCCAGTGGGTACCCCTGAAGAAAATCCTGAAGCACCGACCAGACAATGTTGAGAAGGGAGACGCGAAGACGTACGCGATGAAGGCAGCAGACACCAAGCTCAAGAAGAAAATACTACCGAGCTTGTTCAAAGACCTGCCTGAGTGAGTATAAGTCATGTCTAAGGCTTCCCTTCGTCCCACGCTCACGGTCGGTTAAGCGTCGCTATGTAGTCTGTAGGCTTCCGGAGAAAATTCGTCCTCAAAAGTCATGAAACATAAGTTTACGATCTACTGCCCCGTTACAAGATAAAAAATGTTGTGTCTCCCTTTATATAATAGTTATTCCTAATTTATATTGTTTTTGTTATTTACTATTTGCCTTTGGACCCCGCTTCTATTCACCAAGAAAAGCCCCCGTGCCCAACGGAACAAATAAAACGTACTAAATGTCTAAAGTGGAAGTGTAACCTAAAAAATATTACTTTTTTACAGGGATCCAGAAATAGTGGTGCCAGTAGAAACAACAAAAAAGAAAAAGAAGAAGAAGAAAAAGAATAACGCAGAAGAGAACGCAAATGATAGTCAAGAGCAAATTGATCAAGATATAGCAACACACCAAGACAATGAAACAGAGTCGGTAGAACCAGCTGAAACTACTACAGAATCACCTAAGAAGAAGAAAAAACATAAAAATAAAGACAACACAGAAGAACAGACTGTCACAGAAGATAATAGTGATAAGAAAAAGAAGAAACATAAAGTTGAAGATTTCGTCGTAGAAGATGTGCCAACAGCTGGACCTAGTCAAGAAAGTGCTGAAGTAACTGTAGTCAATAAAAAGAAGAATAAAGCTAAGCAATCAAACAACACAAATGATAATAATGTCCAAACTAATGGAAATAATGTACCTAAGAAAAAGGATAATCTTAAACGCAAAGCTAGCTTTGGTGAAACGGAACAACCTAATAACAAGAAAAAGAAAAACAATAAAAAAGATTTAAAAAACAAAAAAGATTTTAAGAATAATAAACAAAATGGCGGATTTAAAAACAAAGGTCCTATGAATCCACTCGTCAATTTATCCGATGAAAGATTGAAGGCGTACGGATTAAATCCGAAGAAATATAAGAATTTCTTGCACTTCAAGAAATATTAGTTATGTACAAAATATGTTTAATAAAGTTATGTACAAGAAAAAGTGATTACACATCTGTAAATAATAAAAATATTTTAATCATATTGTTGTATTATTTTGAGGAAAACCATAAAAGCTAGTCATATACATCTGTTTCCTTGAAAGTCTTTTGTGCCTTACGAAAGCAATCCTCGTGCCACACAAATGCTTATATTAGTTAGATATTTGACTAAATTTAATGCGAAGCTGCTAAATCGGATATCTATATATGAATGCTACTAACTAACTACACTACCCACGGACACTATAAAATATATCGAAATATAAGTGTGGCGACCTAATTCATTCGCCCACATTCGCTTGTAACGTTTCCGAACGCAATCTGTCAAATCGACTTTGACAGTTGGGTTAGAGGAGCGAAGCGAGGATCTTTTTCCCGCGCGAACATTCTGAGACGCGCCAAAAAGTAGAAGGGACGCAGGTCCATGTTCTGTAACATATAACTCGGCTTAAGTGCTGACTCAACATTGTACATACAGTTATAGTTGTACTAAAACTTCTGTACTAATAATCTAATATAATATAGTTAAATAGTAACCAAGTCGTTTGTTTCCCGACCTAACGCCGCTCATGAAGCATCCGCCAAAGTTGAGACAAACAGTAACAGTTATAGTCCCAAAGGTTTTTATTCTGCTGCCATTTGCGGCACTCAGCTCATAGTCGGTATCTTCTCGACGGCGAGGAAGCCGGCTGTATGGGTAACAGCACAAATCGGAGCCTGTGTCGATGAGGAATTGATGTTTGGTTGTCTTGTTTGTTACGAAGAGACGGCCGCTAATCGAAGAGCAATCAGTCATTATGCACTTTGAAATAATTCTTTAAATAGGTTAAATATACTAAATGTAATGCTCCTAATCACGTCGGGGTCACCACTTTGGCGGATGCTTCGTGAGCGGCGTTAGGTCGGGAAACAAACGACTTGGTTACTATTTAACTATATTATATTAGATTATTAGTACAGAAGTTTTAGTACAACTATAACTATATGTACAATGTTGAGTCAGCCACTTGCCGCAGAAAAGTCTAATCCAGCCTACACTACGAGGTCAGGCAGGACTCGGCAGGAGGGATAGGTTTAAGGTATTCAAAGACTAAATTGTCTTTCTCCGTGGGGGGGTGATGTGGCGACCTAATTCATTCGCCCACATTCGCTTGTAACGTTTCCGAACGCAACCTGTCAAATCGACTTTGACAGTTGGGTTCGAGGAGCGAGGATCTTTTTCCCGCGCGAACATTCTGAGACGCGCCAAAAAGTAGAAGGGACGCAGGTCCATGTTCTGTAACATAATATAACTCGGCTTAAGTGCTGACTCAACATTGTACATATAGTTATAGTTGTACTAAAACTTCTGTACTAATAATCTAATATAATATAGTTAAATAGTAACCAAGTCGTTTGTTTCCCGACCTAACGCCGCTCACGAAGCATCCGCTAAATAAGCAAACGAGTCGACTAGAAAGCATATAGGGTTAAAAGCGGTTAATAAAAGTAATTATAATAAAAATACGCTGATTTAATCATATTAGTGGCGCAGTGGTTTAGGTCACCACGCCGATACCACTGCATCGGGAGGTCGTGGGTTCGATTCCCACACGGAGCAATTATTTGTGCAATCCACAAATAATTGTTTCGGGTCTGGTTGTGCTTTGTGTCCGTTATTTGTATGTTTGTAAAAGTCCCTGCGACACAAGAGCAATTCTTAGTGCGGGAGTTGTCTTTTTTAAACAAAAAAAAGTGGATTTAAATTCTAATTAATTATATTTAAAAATTAGAATGTTAATCGATTATTTTGTTTTTTTTGCACTGGTAACTGGAGGTATGGCGCTGTCAAATATTTTTGATATCATTTTGACAACTCTCTTTTCGTTCATTCGGCGTGCCGGGTGGACGGTTACTAGTGGAATAAGGTGATTATTTTTACAAATTCATTGATTTTGTGTTAAAATATAGTGTAATTCGTGTACGATGTGCTATTATATTCCTTTTGCTTATATCAATTCCTGGATGGAATCCACAAATTGTGAGATGTAAATGGATTCTGTCAACATAACCTAAAACGTTGCCTCAAAGTAGATCATGCGATTCTCTTTAGATCGTAGTGAGTGGACATAGAGGCTAAAGTATTGCCCCGAGCATTGATTCCCAAGCGTATTAAAACTTGAACTCTGGTGCTGGTGTTTGAGACTCTGCGCTTGCAACGGTTTGTGGCGACAAACTCCCTCTGACATAGCCATGTAGTTAAACTAACGTGTCAGTGTGATCGTTGTATATATAAAAAAACATTATAGACTCGAGCACGTGTAGTTAATTCTCGTCTAAAGCTTGTCATCGCACGTTTCCAGGTCGCCATCATGGTGAACAACAGAGTACCTTCGGTATTCTCGAAGACGTACGTGACGCCTCGTCGTCCGTTCGAGAAGGCTCGCTTGGACCAGGAGCTGAAGATCATCGGCGAGTATGGTCTGAGGAACAAGCGTGAAGTGTGGCGCGTCAAGTACACGCTCGCCCGCATCCGTAAGGCTGCCCGTGAGCTGCTCACCCTCGAGGAGAAGGACCCCAAGAGATTGTTTGAAGGTGAGTTTGTCATACCGATTCTTTTAATTTAGTAAGTGTCTTTTTATCATACCAGTGCGTCTTAAATTTATTTCATTTGTCTACTAACTACTGACTTCATACCCCAGGTACTCTCCATACACATTTTGTTCATGGATGGGTAGTTCGGTTGGAGTGTAGCAAAGGGTGTGCAAGGCGACTAGGACAGAAAAATTTTCGAAAATTTTCAAAAATGTTATATATTGTGTTACTTTTGCTTTTATCGTATAGATTGGCTAAAAATAAGCACTTTTTGTCCCTTGAATTTTTTTGATCCGACCCACCGTTTGCCGACAAAATGCGTTTGAAGTTCTCTCGTTTCTATAGGAAGCTGGACTTCCTGGTTATTCCTGGACTGCCTTCGTGGTTATTTTTTTTTAAACCACCCAGAAGGAGGAGCCCCGCGAAGCGGGGCTTCGGCGACATCTTCAAACTCCCATTTATTTACTTTTCGTCTCTTTTGATATTACATCAGGTCGCCGGAGCCCCGCTTCGCGGGGCTCCTCCTTCGGACTTTCATTTCGATTTTGTCGGCGAACGGTTAGTCTGATCAAAAAAATTCTAGAGATAAAAAGTGTTTATTTTTCAGTAATAGTGGTGTCCTTTTAGAACTCGTAAGTTACTTAACTCATTCTTTACTCTGTCTTTTAAAATCTAATGATAATACCTAGGTAAAAATATTGATTTGGTTCATTCTTTTCCTAACTCTAAAATGATGAAATAATCTGGCAACCTCTTATCAGAGTAAAAAAGTGTTGACTTCAATAATTTATCTGACAATTTCCTACTTACTACAAACACATTTTACATCCTAACACCATGTAATAAGTTATGTGATGTATCTTTCAGGAAATGCGCTCCTCCGTCGTTTGGTGCGCATCGGAGTGTTGGATGAGAAACAGATGAAGCTCGATTACGTGCTAGGTCTGAAGATCGAGGACTTCTTGGAGCGTCGTCTCCAGACCCAGGTGTTCAAGGCTGGTCTCGCCAAGTCCATCCATCATGCCCGCATCCTCATCAGACAAAGACACATCCGGTGAGAGGCATTTTAATTTAAATAGCCAATTTTTATACTAACGAGACTTGTTTATTACTATTTCTTGATTTCTACAGTAGATTTTTACTTTTAAAGTTAGTGTAGAGATGTATTTACAAAGTAATAATATTAAATTCTTAGCCTAGTTACACTATGAACTGCATATAACAGTGAAATCCAACGCAGGTAATGGAAGTGAGCGGTGGCAGCAGCTGCCTGGCTTTGACTTGATATCATAAGACCACTTGTCTCTCACTCGTTGAGGACAATGTCTTGAAATGTTTATAAGCTCTGTTGAGCCCTCACAGGTAATGTATATGTGTTCAATGTTATTTAACAGTGACCAAATTAAACTGGCCAGTCCTAGTGTTCTAAACAGCTATATGCTGACATATTAGCTTACTCATTGAAAATTATTATAATATTGCAATAATGTTTTAAATTGTCTGTCTCAAGTGATAGTATATAAAAAGTCCCTAGATGTGCTTTTCTGTACTTACTTGATTTTGTGAGTTTATATCTCATTCAATACAGATATGATCTTAACTGCCAGATATAATCTTAACGGCAAATAGCTTTTAGAAACGATTTTTTTATCTGGTTGATCTACACTAAGAAATTATTTTTTACATTTCTGTACATACACATTAGTACTTATAAACTTGATAATAGTTCTGCTCAAGTTATCGTGAATATATTGTGGTAAATTCTGGTCTAACACACTTTGTGGTGTTGTCAACAGCGTCCGCAAGCAGGTGGTGAACATCCCGTCGTTCATCGTCCGCCTGGACAGCGGCAAACACATCGACTTCTCACTCAAGTCGCCCTTCGGCGGCGGCAGGCCCGGCCGCGTCAAGAGGAAGAACCTGCGCAAGGGACAGGGTGGCGGCGCCGCAGCCGACGAGGAGGAAGATTAGACCAATAAATGAAATCTTTATAACCTATATTTGCACTTTTATTTACTTATCATGCAAGAGTGTGAGACACGCTTAGGGCTGTTGCAGTCACGCACAAAATTGACCACAGAGTGAACAGTGTCACAACTTGTAAACATAATTCCATTAGCAAATGACACCCTTGGGAGTCATAACAGTTGAGTCACTGGCCACCCCAGGTATCAAAGGGCGATACATATCCCACGTGTGCTTATGGCGCGCTGTCAACATTTTTAAGGACAGTCACTATGCGAAAGCAAATACAATCCTGTGCTGCTTCCATAGCATTTAAGCCTTCGGGCAGCCTGAACATCTTTGACACTAGGATGACCACTAGCCATACGATAAGTAGAATAGCATCTATAATTGGATCTACCAGAAATGAGCAGCAGATGGGGCAGGGCACTGCTATTAGTCCGTTGGTAAAATGTAAAGGCAATTTTTCTGATGTCCGTATACCCAGCAGGGCCCTTCGTCTGATTCGATTGAATACTAAAGTTTCACTTAGGTAATATTTTATACCTTCCGAATAGTGTAAGTAAAATAATTGTACCTCAACAGTTATGCGAGAAAATTGAATTAATTTCCAGCAGGGCCCTCCGTGGTTTGAAGGTCTTTAGACCTGTAGTGTATGTGCCTGTATAGCGGTGCATTAGTACCTTTAGATTATCTTTGTTTTCTTGAAAAAAAGTTATTAGTTTATAAGAAATATACCTACAAAATGTTTATAATGCCAGCAGGGCCCTTTTTTGTTTTGGGGGTTTCAGTCCAAACAATCATATTTCCTAGCAGCATTCTATTTGTACTTTTCAAAAAACTTATCGCTTAATTCAAATAATGAATAATAATAAGTAAATAAATCAGATAAAAAAAATCTAAAAAAATAAAATTACTCTGATATCTAAAGATGGCTATACTTATTATTTGATTATTTATGTGATGCGACCAATGAAATAAAAATCAGTTTGTATGTTATACTAGCTGTTGCCAGCGACTCCACCCGCGTGGTCAAATGAATGAGAGGTTTTACCGCGGTAAAAAGTAGCCTATGTCACTCTCCAGTCTCATAAATCTCCAAAATCATAATTACCATAACATCGCATATACTTATTGTTGTATTATTTATGTGATGCAAGCAATTAAATAAAAATCAGTTCGTATGTTATATCAGGTACGTATATTAATATCTTCGAAAAAAGTACCTACTCAATGATGAATTACAACAACAAATAAGTGTGATTGACAAAAATCAATAATAGTTGTAGCAATAGGAATTCCCAATCAAACGTTGTTCAGTGTGCTCTTTTACCTCTTTTCACAGGTATTTTTTTCACTAGCTTCTTTCTTCTAACCATTTTTATCACAAATAAGTTCTAAATTCTAAATGACAATACGTAATCTCACAAATGAAACTCTGTAACTGATGTGCGACATCCATACACTACGGTATCGGCAAATTTTATCATCTACCCTCAATTTTTTATATTATTCAATTCTATATGTTTTTCGAAGATATTCAACTACGTACCTGCCTAAACCTTACTAATATTATAAATGCGAAAGTGTGTTTGTTAGTTTGTTTATGTATTATGTAGCGATGTTATGGTAATTATGATTTTTTTTATAGATAGATAGTTAGGAGACTGGAGAGCGACATAGGCTACTTTTTACCGCGGTAAAACCTCTCATTCATTTGACCACGCGGGTGGAGTCGCTGGCAACAGCTAGTATAACATACAAACTGATTTTTATTTCATTGGTCGCATCACATAAATAATCAAATAATAAGTATAGCCATCTTTAGATATCAGAGTAATTTTATTTTTTTAGATTTTTTTTATCTGATTTATTTAGGTACTTATTATTATTCATTATTTGAATTAAGCGATAAGTTTTTTGAAAAGTACAAATAGAATGCTGCTAGGAAATATGATTGTTTGGACTGAAACCCCCAAAACAAAAAAGGGCCCTGCTGGCATTATAAACATTTTGTAGGTATATTTCTTATAAACTAATAACTTTTTTTCAAGAAAACAAAGATAATCTAAAGGTACTAATGCACCGCTATACAGGCACATACACTACAGGTCTGAAGACCTTCAAACCACGGAGGGCCCTGCTGGAAATTAATTCAATTTTCTCGCATAACTGTTGAGGTACAATTATTTTACTTACACTATTCGGAAGGTATAAAATATTACCTAAGTGAAACTTTAGTATTCAATCGAATCAGACGAAGGGCCCTGCTGGGTATACGGACATATTTTTCTGGGCTATTCTAGAACACAAAAAAATTTAATTGCTGGATTCGCTCTTACTACTCGACTTAGGAATTTAATTACAATGAAAAAATAAGTATGTGCCTAATAGTAATACGTATATTTATATATTGGTGATTAAACTTTCAATACGTCCATAAATAAATAACAACAACCAGGATAAGTAATACTTAACAGTTGAAACAGCGTATAACTTTACAGACAAGTTGGCAAGGCAAGTGATTTTGAACTTAATACTAAGACCTTGCCAAGAAGAGGCGACTTCGCCGCAATTCTATCACGCGAACGTTCTGTCCACAAAGAGCGGGAGCGTCGCGCGTATTTTGAACTCGCGCTTAGCTAATGGACGCATCAAGCAATGTATGAGCGCCTAGTATCTCTGTAACGCGGGAACGAACCCGAGAGAATCGATTTGAGGCGGATTCGCCCCTTCTGGAAAAGTTCTAAATCTCAAAACACGAAGAGCAGCTGCGCGGAGTTTAGAATTGTTATGGAACTGATCGCCGCTGCGTTGCGCGCCGCTACTCATTCGGTGTTTTAAGAGCCTATGAATGCTCTATATTTTTTATTCAGCTTTTTAATTATTCTTCTACATCCGTTAAAACAGTGTTCTTTAATTTCTCAGCGTTTTTCTCGACTTGTTCTTTCTCGTGTATCTGATCTAAGCAGAGGTCTAGGATGCGCTCCAGCCCCCGCGCGGTTTGTTCCGACGAGTATATGTCCATAACGGGCACGTGCACGAACAGAGTACGTGTGTTGTCTTTACTCAGAGATGTGTAGTAGATGTACTCACAGAGATACCTGGAAGTAACAAGCTTATTAAAATGTACTTATTCATAAAGTGTGAGTTGTCCAATGATACTATTTATATTAGTAGTTTGGATCATTGCAATAAAATAAATGTTAATAACATCATGTTTAATGTCCTTTCTAGTTATTGACATATCATTATCTCATGATAAATCTTTCAGTTTAAGTATAAATCATACAGATAAATAGTAATTTTATTAATTACAAAGATAATAATATACCAGAACAATAACTATTGTTTATACTACACATGTTCTTTTCTTTGTCAACCACATCTATACTAATCTAATCTGACTTTGACTTTGAGGCATCTGCTAAGTAAGTTGATTATTTCAACCCCTAAGGACATAAAATAAGGGATGAAAGTTTGTATAGAAATTCTGTCCTAAGTCACAAACCATGCAGACAAAAGCAATATTATAAAGAGGAAAGATTTGTTTCTTACTTTTTCCCAAAAAAATTGCCTCAATGGATTTTCATGAAATTTCGTACACACATAGTTTATAAGTTAGATTTACACATAGGGTACTTTTTAACCCGGTAATGATATTAATGCGGACGTAATCACTAGCAGAAGCTATAATAGTAAACATTAAAAAGAGTGAGAACTTACCTGCCAGCATCTTTAGACACCTGAGTCCTGACACCACCCTCGCTCGGAGGGTTGCCATCATTAAATTCTTTGTTTATTCTCTCAACGTCCAGCTTTGTATGAAGTCTGATGGCTCCGTCAGCAGTGCACGTGTGGTTTGCAGGGCATTTATCAAAGTAGTCCACTTTGCTGTATCCTTTCCGGTGAGCCTGGGACTCCAGCTCTATGCACTGACCTCTGCTTGACACTCCAACATGTATCATCAGCTGCAAATTATTGACAACAAAGTTTTGAATCTTAACCAAGGCGAATATTTGTGTGATGAGTGTGAATATCTGTTCTATTTAGTAGAGAGCCTTAGCAGTTTAGCATAGACTATATATCTAGGATGTAGTTAATACTGCTGTTAACTTCCAAAATAAAGTTTGTATCAGACAGGCCACCATCAGCTGCATGTCTGTGGGTTACTGATATACTAAATTCAGATTTTTGTATACCTCAGACAGTTGCAAAACTTGCATAAAAAGCTCACTAATAAATTGTTGGACTTTAATTTATCTATATAAGGAAGAATTTCTACGTATTTACTTAGATAAGTATTTTTATCTGTTGACTGGTCATCACTTATGATAGTGCAATCTCTGGTTAGTTTGGAATCTGATGACCTTGTGAGAGTTGTCGAAATACATTTGTTTAATACAATATAATGTATCAAATGGCTCAGTTGAATAAAATTAATTGAAATAAAAATGTTTTAAGTATTGAATATATACATAAAAGTTTAACTCACTTTTGGTGTATGAGTTTCCCACAGCGCCGGTACAAATTCATCCACATTCTCATACGTGACTGGAATCTCAATCTGAACAAACTCTACGCTGTGTTTCTTTTCAATTTCATCCTTATTCATTATTTTAACTGCTTCCCAACTAGCGTTCACCGGATGGCCTAAATAAGGTCCGAAACCAGTGACTAGGACTATTGGCTTAAACATAAAATCAAAGTCGTTGCACATTTTTGTAAATCAATACTTTTACTATATACTTTCACTGGAATTGCTGTTATTTACAGCACTATCACACTTATTTACAAGACTGATAACGTTTGACAAGATGACAAGATCAGCAGATCAGATGATTTGTTCTGTTATGTTGGTTCCACTGTTTTCGTTCATAAACTAATATCTAAACGTAGGTAAGTCAATAGACTTAAAATGTAGAAACAATAGTTACGGCTGGCGTGTACAGAGATACTTTATGATAGTCCTAAACTCCTAAGTCTAGTAATTTGGTCAAAAAATAAGGGGTGACCTGGAAAGTTTTCCGGGAGATTAAAAAAATGATTATTTATAGGTATCGCATATGTTTTCAAAAACACAGAATTGCGAAGAAGGCGCAATACTTACGATTCTAAATATTAGTTATTTAATTGCCTTAATGGCGGTATAATACCAATTTAAAATACCTGCTCTTTCCGGTCACCAGAGGGTGGCGAAGTAACTTAACCGCCAGTATAGCTGTTTAGCGTCATTGTATTCCTGTGATTAGTACGAGATAGTTTAACTTTTGTTTTATCGACTAAATTTGTGAAAAGTGAGTGATTCGGTTTGACTAAGTGATTTAGAGTGATTATCAACACAGCAGGTAAGTGAAGGAAATGAGAGTTCAGAGCGAGGCGGTTTTGTTGTCCATTGGGAGAACAATCGTCAAGCTCGGAAGCAACACTATTTCCTCTTCATCCACGGTGTTTAAGAAGGGCACAGCATCCTCTCTGCCCAATAATCGCGATCGGATTACTTCGCGTAAACGTAAGTCCGATCCACGTATCGACTCTTATGTATCCCAAGTGTCATAAATCTCTAATTACCTATAGCTACACAATAGTTCGCGTTACTTTTTACAACCACATTGTTTGACACCGGAATTCTGAGGCGATTATGAGTGTACAGGAACCAGGCGTGATCGTTTTCTTAAAGAGATTAGTAATGCAAACCTTAGGGCCGCTTTAAAGACGATTTCACTTGAACAAATGTTTATTCAGTAGAGAGACACTTTGTCCTTTGACAACATATCTAGGTGGATCTCAGTTCTTTAATGCGCCTAGTTATTTAAAGGACATGAAGTTTCCAGAACGTGATCATTCGTTTCATAATAGGAAGATCACCAACAAACATAAAGATGGAACTGCAGAGTCCAAAAGACTAGTTTGAGAATACGTCCCGTAGGACCAAGCCCTTTCGTTCCTGTCGTTCAAATCAAATTGTCTATCAACGGGTTTTTAAGAGTGGTGGGGATGTCTGAGAGCATCCACAGAAAGATAGATTCATTTGAAAGCCAGTCAGTTAAGCATAAAAACAATTTGAAATTACCATCTATCTTTAACAAAGCCTACCCTGAAATAATCAACCAGCAATTTTTTAGGTTTGTTCGCCTAAAAGGTTGCCAACAATTTTCATCTGTAAGTCACGGAGACTCGCAGAAGATTTTTAAGATGTTTTACAATGGAGAGATCCTTCAACATCTCTGCCATTTGGCCTTTCATCGGAACATTAAACGTTTGCCGCGCACGTGTCACGTGTACTACGAGAACCGAGATACCGTGGTGTAAGGGTCCTAGTATACCCCCGGTTTCTGGGTAGGTATATTTAGCGGTTCAATAGCGTTTTTTATATGAGTTTCAAATACTTATACCTCTGAAACCGGGGGTTAGCGACTATCTTCTGCTTAGAACTTAGAACAGATATAAGTTTAGTTTATGTCTATACTTATTTGCTTAAAATCAATAGTTTTGGCGTACGAGCGTTACAAAGTATTATTCATTAGCACGCGTGTTTGTCGTATATTTCTTCTGGAATGTTCTACTATTGCCTATTTTTGTATTGCAGAAGCAGATACAATGAGGATAATGTTTCTTTAAATTCGTGCAAATTTCGATTTTGTTCTCTTTCTCTCGACATTCAACGAAACATTTGTTAGAAGTAACGTGAAGTATTTAGTTTAGGCTGGTTGATCAGTTTACATTTATCGTTGTGTTGTGATACTGATACCAAAAACGAATTTTAGCATCTATTAGGTGCCTTTACACTCACGATCTTTCGCGTGTGAAAGACCAAAGGATAGAGCGCGCTATCAAGCAATAAGGTTTTCTGACACTTTTCACAAGTTGTGTATATAAGTACCTAGTAAATAAAGTACTAAAGAAAGTAATTTATTTCTTTTGTACTAAAGAAAACAATTTATATGAGTACCTATTATTAGAATGCAATAAACATAGCTGGTTTTTCCCCGACTCAGTATTTTATGGATCTACGTATTATTACTTATCTACTAATTTACTACTATATGACTATTTATTTAATACTTGATTCTTGGTATTCAGCATAAAAAACAAAGGTGTCTAAGTTTGAACAGCAGGTTTGATCAAGAAACACCTGTAGGTATCTATTATAAAATCGACTCAATGGTTTTCCATTAAAACTAAACAAAGACGTGTTTCGGTGTTTTTAGAAAATTATACCTTACGGGGTTAGATGAGGGATGGAAATATTTAAGGGAGTTTTTATATTAGAACGATGAGCTTCCGCCCGCGACTTCGGCCGCATGAAAAGGTTTCCCGTACCTACCTACTAACAAAACTTAAGTGTAATGTAACTTTCACCCCCTATTTTATCCCCTTAGGCGTTTGAATCTATACTAATATTATAAAGCTGAAGAGTTTGTTTGTTTGTTCGTTTGAACACGCTAATCTCAGGAACAGTTAATTGGTCCGATTTGAATAATTATTTCATTGTTAGATAGCTCATTTATCGAGGAAGGCTATAGGCTATAAATCATCACGCTGCGACCAAAAGGAGCAGAGTACGAGTTAAAAATGTTACAAAAACGGGAAAAATTTTGACGCATTCTCTCTTATGTCAGCAAGTTTATCATGATCCTTTCTTAAGAGATGCCTACGCCACAGTAGCTTTACGCATGCAAAGTTTCAGCCCGATCAGTTTAAAGTTGACAAAGTTCCATACAAACTTTCACCCCCTATTTTATCCTTTCTTTCTTAGATAATGCCTACGTCATAACATCTACCTGCAGGCCAAATTTCAGCCCGATCCGTCTGGTGGTTTGGGTTGTGCGTTGATAGATCGCTAGGTCAGTCGCTCAGTCAGTCACCTTTGAGTTTTATATAGGTATGTATAATTTATAGATATTCTCATATAGTTTGGAATTCGGTAACGTGCCCGGTATATGAGAATAAGCTAATCCCAGTTAAATCGTGATATACAGTAAAAGCCGAGTGGTATAAGTTGATACCTCCCACCCAACTGGTTTAACTCAAAGTCAAATATGCTTTATTTCATAAACTTTAACAAGTATTTGAAATCGTCAAAATATGTTTTATCTACCACCGTTTCGGAAAAGCTGTTGCTCGTGAGAAGAAACGGCTAAGTTGAGGGTTTGAACCCAAAGCAACACACCAATGACTTTTTGAAGTTACGTGTGTATTACAAATAATGAAATTATCACTTGTTCTAACGGTGAAGGAAAACATCGTGATGCAACCTTGCATGTCTGAGAGTTGTTTAGAACAGTTATAGAAGATATACAAAGTCCCCGCAATTGGCCAGGGTGGATGGAGGTCTTAAGGCCTAACTTCTCCCTTATTACAGGAGGAGACCCTTGCCCAGAAATACAATGAGCATTTAGTTTTTTTTCATTCAGCCTGTCATAGCACGGAACCCTGAGAACCATTTTAGGTATTAAGCAAATAAAAACAAGGAATAAATGATTATAAGTATTTATTAATTATACATAAACCTTACAGCTTATAATTAAATTTAAAAGTAAAAACCAGACCAAACATAGCGATATCGAGGTCGCAAGAATACCGGCATTATTGTTTACCTTATCATAAACTTAATACTATCTGCAATACATAAAAAATATTATTATTGTCTCTCTTTCATATCGTATGGTTAGTGTTCAACCTAGTGTCAAAGTTGTTCAAGCGGCCCAAAGACATTTGACGTGGCTTAACGACTGCTATCTTAATTGATGACAACCGGGACTTTTTACGTGCCTTCCGAAGCACGGAGACGCCAAGTTCAAATACGACTATACGGTCACCCATCTATCGAATGACCGCGCCAAGGTTTCCTTAACCAACTTTTTACTAATAAGCTGTCTTATCAATAAATGTCTTGTAAGCTCTAATTGGGTATTTGACTACTAAATCAGCTAGCTACTCTTTATGAAATTACAAAAATACATTTTAGCCTAGAAATATGGTGTGACGTCACAGTTTCATATTTTTGTTAGTATCAAATGAGAACCTAATAAAATGTTTCAGTCTGTAATAATTACAATTTGAACATTATTAACGAAAATAATTATTCATAGCATATACATTTTAGACGAACCTTTTACTAGTACAAGTTTAATCACTTTTCGTTAACACAGTCAACTATCTAATTAGTTCAAGGTTTGCGTATAACACATTTGGCGTTTTTTTTTTCATTTATATACCTAGATAGACTCGCGGAGCTGCCAAACAACTGTCTTGAATCAAATGCCACACAAAATAAACGTAGGTATACATGCTGAGTACTTAACTAAGTATGCCTTTCTGCCACTCATGTGCTATGCTACGTTGCTATAGATGTGTTTAATATCCACCAATCATATTGTTTGTTTGTTTGTCGTATGGTTAGTGTTCAACCTAGTGTCAAAGTTGTCCAAGCCGATCTAGAGGGTTTTGACATGGCTTAACGACTGTTATCTTGGTAGACAACATCCAGGACCGACTTTTTACGTGCCCTCCGAAGCACGGAGACGCCCAGTTCAAATACCACTATGCGGTCACCCATCTATGGGATGGCCGTGCCAACGGTTGCTTAACCCACAGATCGTTTACCGACCGCAACTGGCTACGGGCGCTAATACTAATCATGTTCATTGATGCATATAGCTTAGAACTAGTGGAAACGGATTCAGCTCAGATATGTTTTGCGAGTGTGTAGGTACTACTTTGCGGCGGTGCATCTTCATTGCACGTGATTCTCGCTACACGTAGCTTAGTCTGTAATAGTGGAAACGATCACAGTTTCTTAGCATAGTTATCATCCTCGTGGCATAGCTGCACAGCACATCTCTAGTGGAAAGGCATCCTAACTCTACTAATAATAATATTATAATCTAGCGGACTGCCCGACTTCCTCCGGGAATAGTACAATTTTATCCCGTTGATTCCATTCCCGTGGGAATTTTGAACCCACACAAACCTCGCCCCGACTGTTACAAACATGTTACAAAAATAATTGTATATAAAAAATAGTTATATTTATTGAGGGCATGCAAAGTCCCCAACCCGCACTTGGCCAGCGTGGTGGGCTCAAGGCCTAACCCTTCCCCCTCGTTTGGGAGGGAGACTTGCCCTGTAGTGGAATATAAATATTTTAAAAAATTAAACAGTTATTAAACAAAAAAAAAAATGGTTGAATTGTACAAAAGTTATGCACGTACTTACATTTCGGTGATCCATGTTTATTCATATAGATTATTATATATGAATATCCCGTTCATGACGATGCATGTACAGTGTTTTGAAAAAATATTAATTAAACAGTTGATTTTCTTCAATAATCTATGCACTGTAAATGTAACAATTGTTTTGAGTTATGCAATAGTCATTTTATTCATGTTTTTCATTCATTTTCGTTTTCATTGTTTTGGACATGTGCCAGTGTGTTACATATTTTTGACACAGACCATTTTATTTGTCATGTAATAATTAACATTTTAATGAAACTTGGCGCTTCGATTGTTTATAATCTACATTGATTTATACATAAAATATAAAAGAAACAACGTATAGAGACATATTATAAAATCCCAAACAATACTATGTAATATTAATGTACAATTTCAATTATTTCAAGAATATAACAACAGTTTATTACGAAAACATATAATTTTAGCACTATAGGCAATCAAGGCGTAGCTTTAATAGGCACTTTGGGAACACCAGTTAAACAATAAAAATACCTAGGTACTTCGGATTCAAATAAATAATCAGCCATTGTTGGATATTATTTTTTGAGAATTGTCTCCATTCATATACTGCCAAGTTATCAAGCGGTTAGGTTATCTAACACTTATACATAGATAAGAGGTGAAAGTTTATTGAAATACATTATTTCGATAACAGATTTACAACTCTTTAATGTTAAATAAAGATTTTTTTATTATTTCGGTGCAGCCAACAATGTTTGCACGTGTAATATTTTTATTGTCTGGCTGATAAAATCATAATGATGATAACTTTTAAACTCGCGTAGCGCAATTAATATTATAACAGGAATTAAAAGGATACGGGAATTAACGAGAACACGCATTTTACTTCATTATATTCAGTCTGTCAAGCCTGCGACCACGGCGAGTGCAACCTGCGCCGAAACGAGAGGTAAAATGCGTGTTCGCGTATTCCCGTACCGTATTATAATGATTTGTCAACACGATATTACAAGCAGTAACAATCTTTTTGCCTCACGTGTTCCACACAGTGATGCAGCAGACGTTCCACGTTGTGCGAGAACCTGGCGATCTCCTCATGGTCCGCTGTCAGAGGCACGTGCACGAACACCGAATACCTGTTCTGCTCTCGTTGATTCAACACTATGTAGTACAGGAACTCACACACGAACCTAATAACAATAAATTAACAATAACCCTCTTATTTATAAACACACTATAAACCTATTTTAGTTAAAAAACTACTATGTTTTCTCTTTTTCAATTCGCTAAGGAAGGAGTGAAAGAAACCAAAGCTCTTTATAAGCCTCTCATAACTCCATATATTTTTATGAATAAGAGGGTAAGTGTATATAGTACAGTAAGCATCACAGTCGAGAGGTATAAGGTGGCACCCACGCAAGTGGTCGACAGTTCGAACCCGAGGCGCCTCACCAACGACTTTCCGAAGTTATGTGTGTATCAAAAATATCACTTGCTCTAACGTTAAAGTAAAACATACTTAGTGATGCAACGTTGCATGCCTGAGAGTTTTTTAGAACAGATTTTGAAGGTAAACAAGTCCCGAAACCGCACTCGCCAGCGTGTCAGACTCGTGAGCTCATTCCGGGATTCCTTCCCCAGCCGTGTTCGCCTTGTCTAACTTTGTATACTTAATAATCTTGAGTTTGCATGCCAACAAGGCAGATACAAGGACCCTATCATGTTATTTAAATTATTTCCATCCAATTTCTTATGTGCCTGCATTCAAAGCTGATAAAAAACTATTCTATTATAAAATTGGTCAACAATAAGTCAGCGTTACTCACTTGCCAGCGTTATCTGACACACAAATTGGGAGATTAGTGTGTGGGTCGCATTCAAAGTTCTTAGTGATGAGATCCAAGTCCATGTCAGTGGTGACACACGGCGGCCCTGGAATGGGGATCCTTTTCTCCGGAGCGTACATATTGGCGTCATCCGGATAACAATATTCTTCTCTCATCGCTTGTCTTTCCACTAAAAAGCCGCCCTCGACATCCGTCGCTCCAAGGTGAATTGTAAGCTGAAAATAATATAACCAAATTACTTGAAATCCCTGTGTGGATTTCCCGAGATATTTCAAGATACATTTGGGAAGAAACATTTTGGGAAGTCCAGGCAAAAAAATGTCTGGCAACCAGCCGAATTGAAATCTATGTGCGTTTTTCAAGCACTAACAAGCTTTCGGTATTCCCTTACGGAAAGTACGTATTTATAAAAAGACAACTTTTGGTAACCGATGACTTCATGACCCGAAAACTCTTCACACTACTGGGATTACCTTTGTGGTCGGGGCGGGATGTAATCGCCACTGAATCATTGTATATAAAGATTCATTTTAGTTTTGCAAACTTTTATCAATTGTGTTGGTTTCATATGAAAGAATAATCGAAACTAGTTCAAATTCCCACGTTCAATGTTACCCAAATGATTCAAAGTTACCCAAGTTGACTAACTAGATCTCCAATTTAATTGACTGGCTCCGTGGCGCAGTCGGTTCGGTTGCCGCGTCACTATACTATTGCGTCGTGGGTTCGATTCCCACACGGAATAATTATTTGTGCGATCCACAAATAGTTGTGTAGCGAGTCTGGTTGTACTTTGTGTCCGTGTTTGTATCAGTCCCCGCGACACAGGAGCAATTCTTAATGCGGGAGTTGTCTTTTTAAATGGAAAAGAATCACGGGTCGGACGCAATGCTGTTAGAAATTTCTGTTAGAATAGTAGCCCGAAGTTTGGTAACGCACACAGTATAGTGCCATAGGTTGGCCCAATGTTACATAGGGCTAACATTACGTTACATTGTAAATTACGAAAAGTGGGTATATTTTATAAGCGCCTCTATAAGTTCTTACACCGTCGCTTAATACGAGCGACGGCGCTTTATTCCCGCCGATATTCCTGTTTGGCTAAAACCAGCCGACAGCGCAGGAGGCAGGAGCATATTTATAGGTCCAAGTGCGCATGAGATACAAGTATGTACACACAATACGCGTCCGGTGAGATGGGAGCAGACAGTCCACGAGAGGTCATGGGCAGGGCCGACTGCTATTCGCATTCTCATGTACAAATTTCTGCGACCTCAACTTTCTTACGGCGGAAATCATTTGTTGACAGAAAAACTACTAAGTTATCAATATATACCAAAGCTCACGTAAATACTAGATACTAGACGTGTTTTAGTTTCTTTGCAGACGCTATTCTAAACTGCCTGTCGGTTTTATATCAGATCTTTTCTGTACGATAGCCAAGTTTGTACGCAAAGAAAGTGTAAGTCTAAGGGCGAGGATTGAAGTTATCGAGGTTTAATTACAAATTTTCTAGGAAATAAGCAAAAAGAATTTTAGGATAAGTATAAATTACTTCTTCCATCCCTATCAATTGAATTCCGTACCCAATACTACAGGCCACAAAAACTATCGATGGCATGTAGGTCGTCACGCCAGCGTTTCTTGGGTCTTCCCTTACGGCGACGTCCCTTTATTGCAGAGGTTCCCAACCTTTTCTTAGTCCGGGACCACTTTTATACTATTATTGTTACCAGGGACTACTTTTATACTATTTTTATTAGCAGGGACCACTATGTAAGTATATTAATTATAAACTGTAATACTGATCCTGAAACTTTAATCCGCAAATCAATTGGGTATTATAAAACAAAAAAAAAATATTTTTTGGGATAAACTTCTGTAATTTTGTATTAACTAATGTGATTTCTGAGCTTGCATTTAAGAAATAAAGTTAACTTAGAATAACAATCAGTAAAAAAAGATTCATCCGCGGACCGCTTTTTGACTTCGGACCACTGGTTGGGAACCGCTACTTTATATAGACACTCATTGAATGCTGATCCTTGCCCATCTATCAGGGTTTATGCGGCCGACGTGGCCCGCCTAAGCCCATGGAAAAAAATGGGGAAAGCCTTTGCCCAGCAGTGAGACAGTACAGGCTTACAGAAAAATAATGAATAGGTACGTACAATATTTTTTTTTGGACCTGTCGTCGGCCATTTTCTACTAATTATAGGTCGTCACTGTAGAATATGTAGTTATTGTAACATCGAACAGACAGACAGCGAAATCTCGGTAATAGGTCCCGTTTATACCCTATGGCACTCAAAACCATATAAGATTAAAATTAATAAATGATTTTGATTTTATTACCTAACTTTCGTTCAAGTACAAACTTTAATAACACTATTTTCAGACAATGCACACTTGTGCACTTGATTAATTAACACTTGTTAATTACAATGCTATTAGCGCCGCAGCTTTTTGTTGGAAAATACGTATCTTTAGTTATATATATAGGCTAAGCTTTGTTCATGAACGCTGAAAGTTTTTAAATGAACTAATTAATCCTCCAAGGTTGAATACTTGCAACTTGTGCCCCTAACAATGATTACCTAATATAAAACTGGTTCACAATTTTTTGTTCCTCTATTTACCAACCAGGAAAATATCAGTCTCATAAAAAACGTACTGTAAGTTCAGTTTTATTTTGTAGCTATACCTAGGTATCGGACAGCAACAAGACATTCGTCAATAAAAATGACATTGCGTGACACTAAAGGTGAACAAAATCACCTGTTCATTCATGAATGCAAACTTCACTTACTAAATAATTGCAAACTTACTCGAATAGGAAATTAGATTCCTTTCAATTGTTATCTTGTAAGAAAAACAGACTTCATTTCATACTGAATTATTATTGAAAAATTAATGTATAATAGAATACGGGAATTAACGCAAACACGTGTTCGCGTTAATTCCCGTATTCTATTATACATTAAACATGCAACGCGAGAGTTTAAAAGTTATTGAAAAATTACGTTGACTGTCTCTGAAATTCGATTAGGTACCTACATTATGTTTATTGATATGTGCAAAAAAGATAATGAATGAGACAGCATTCAACAGTATTAGGTATACTGTTGAATGCTGTCTCATTCATTATCTTTTTTAGTAGTTTTTCTAGTATTAATTATTCATTTTATACTAATACAAAATCTATTAATTGTATAATATATATTTTTTGACAATTTATCTACTTGCGCGATCCGCTTTTACAATATTAGGTATTATATCTTTTTTCATAAAAATGATCAGCTACATGTGTTGCTAAGCGCTGAACTTAATAACGGCTGAAGCAGTTTTCTAAATCCTTCTTTTTATTCCTTGAAGTAGGAGGATGGTTATTACGGACTAGCTGACCCGCGCAACTTCGCTTGAATATTAAAATAGAATGGGTGAAATTTTCCCCCGTTTTTGTAACATTTTTCGTTACTACTCCGCTCCTAATGGTCGTAGCGTGATGATATATAGATTTTTTTTTAAATCGGACCGATAGGTCCTGAGATTAGCGCGTTCAAACAAACAAACAAGCAAATAAACAAACAAACAAAAAAACTCTTTAGCTTTATAATATTAGTATAGAAGTATAGATATAGAATATAGATAGATAGATAAAAGAAATGTAAAACAAACAATTTAAGAATCAACAAAGAAGTTAGTATCCTTTACGAAGTTCGCAGGGTCAGCTAGTATACCTAAAATAAGATTTATCCCTGATAATTTGTAATGTATGGTTAAAATGGCTGAAATGGGATTGGGCAGGACACGTCATTGGGATGCATCTAGGTGAGCAAGAGTCGTGACCGAATGGACGCCTGAACTGGCCTGAAGGCCGACGCCGCCGCCGTCTGGGTGGGTCACAAAAACGTTGGTGCGATGATTTGTACACCTATCTGGAGAATTGGCGTCAGACAGCCAATGACAGAAACCGGTGGAAGATTTTGGGGGAGACCTTTGCCCAACAATGGGACAATACAGGTTAATAAAAAAGATATAACGTTTATAATTACAATACACTAAACAGATAAAAAAAAATACTTTTATTGTTTGAGGTTACGCCAAAATAGATAAAGCTTGTGGCTATCGCTAATTTGTTAGCGTGTACACATGCACTAGAAAATATTAATAGATATCAATAAATGAGTATGCTTACATCGGGTTCATGGATGTTAAACAGCTCGGGAATGATTTTTTCTACGTGATTGTATACGACAGGAATCTTCTCGACGCGCACAGTGATATTCAAGTTTCGCTGCAATGCCTCTATGTTGAGAAGTCTCACTGCCTCCCAGCTAGGGTTCACGGGGATAGAGACGCCACCACAACAGAAAGGACCGAAGCCGGTAATTAAAACTCGTAAATGACGGTCCCCAGACTCTATGGAATTCGTATCCATGTTGTATTATTGGCACAAGTGGCGCGGTCCGGATTCAAACACGGTTGTCAAGAGACTGAAGCGTGTTGTGAGATGTACATGCTTCTTATAGAAGTGAGGTCGGGAAAACCATCTCGTACTTATCGCCTATCTGTGTTGCATTTTCGCCGGTATCGTTTATTAACATGATAATGTTCCTTGAATTGTTGTTTACCAGCGTAGCTTTGTTCACGCGATAATTATAATACAAAGGACCTTGTAAATCAGAAATTTTCAATAATCGTTAGCCAAAAACATACATGCAAAGATATACCTACGATTGATATTTAAATTTCTTGTTTTAGGCGGGTCGTAAACGTTTGAAATTCGGTACCTAACCTACTTACCTCAATGTGAAAAGAAAATGTAAAAGAAAGTAAAAAATATTTTTGCTCACTTCCAGCATTCGGCTGCTTGCTTTTTGGAAGGAATAATGTTGATCACATTGAATATGAGATGATACCTTCAATCAGAAATTGGATTAATTACCTAAATAAAGTGTAAATAAAATTCTGAACTTTCATGCAAGAACTTTGGAACCGAGCAAGAATTTACAGTAAATAATAAATTACAGCGCTAGTCTCAAGAGCTATGCTCATATAAAGGGGCCAACCTACTCAGTCCTGAAAATAATGGATGGATATCAATAACAACATCACTTTAATTGGTCCAATGGAGACC
Organism: Anticarsia gemmatalis; assembly: GCF_050436995.1. Taxonomy (NCBI): domain Eukaryota; kingdom Metazoa; phylum Arthropoda; class Insecta; order Lepidoptera; family Erebidae; genus Anticarsia; species Anticarsia gemmatalis. Next base: position 658,610 of record NC_134761.1, read on the forward strand.
ACTTACAAGGTGAGCTGTTTCCTGTGCCATTTCAAGGTTTTACTTGTGGGAAAAGCCAATTTGGGATTTAATAATATAATTAATACAGGACATGCTTCCCCACCACCAAAATTGTGTAGTTCAAGCAAGATCGTAGCAACCTTGCCGAACTGGTTCCATGTGGGTTCTATGGCGATTTCATATTCAAACAACCGCCTTATAGCGCCATCTATGTACAATATTTGTAAAAGTATAATTAAATCGTAATGTCAACCGGTTATCTTTAGTTTGTTAAGCAATATAAATTGCTGTTTAAGTAAATGGTACCGAGCATTTAAGCTACATTACTGCTTTATAATATTATTATCTTTATATATATAATTCTTCTGTAAGTGTGTATGTCACTGAACTTCTCTTAAACGACTGGACCGATTTTGATGAATTTTTTTTGTGTGTGTTCAAGGGGATCTGAGAGTGGTGTAGATTATTAAAAAATGTTTAAAATTTTCAAATTAAAGACGTGTAGACAGGACAATGTCTGTCGGGTCCGCTAGTTGTATTATAAAAATTAATGAGACACTGTGATCCGACAATAAATAGTCAGGGACAAATTTAAAAATAAGTTGGCACTAATTAGTTCATAATATATGAACCTTAATATTAATTACAAAATATTTTTGGCGTTTAATGAAACAAATATTTTATTTAAATGGAATACATACATACGCTTGGAAAATTAAAGGCTGTATGGTACCTACCTATTTATTTTCAAAGCTCGTCGTTTAATTTCATTCATTCATTATTCCTTTTTTATCATTCATTTAGTTCTTTATTCGTCATTCATTCATCAAATGTCGGTCGACGTCTTTGGTTGGTTTCATGGCGCGTTTTATCTTGTAAAATGTTATTATAACACTTGTAAATGGTTACATTTAATAAAATAACTAAAGTAGTTTATCAAATAACGAATTCATCACACAGTATCATACTAAAGTCCACTGCAAATACAAGGTGTTTACCTTGTTTGTAGGTTATGTTAGTGCTTGGTCCATATTTTGCAAATAAAGTATCTTCAAAATGACCAACGGAGATTCCGGTGAGAATTGTAAGATGGTGGCGATATCATGCCCTTTCGTGAAAAGGAGAGTAGAGTGCGTTGGTGCGGCGTTCCTTAGATATCACAATGTGAAGTGCCATGGTGGCGATGCGCTGTATGAAACACTTACGTCCAACGAGAAGGCCGAAGAGGTGATCTTCGACGATGACGTGGAATACTTGCGTAGCTTAGACCCTAAGGACTGGAAGATGCAGGATCATTACGCTGTCCTAGGTATGAAAAATTTACGATACAAAGCCACCGATGACGACATAAAACGTGCTTACCGACAAAAGGTACTAAAACACCACCCTGACAAGCGCAAGGCGCAGGGCGAGGAGGTGCGCAGCGACGACGACTACTTCACATGCATCACGAAGGCTTACGAGATCCTCGGCACGCCGGTCAAGCGCAGGTCGTACGACTCCATAGACCCTACCATAGATGACTCAGTGCCCTCACAGACAGATATAAAAAAGGATGGTTTCTATAAATCGTTTACTAAACATTTCGAATCCAATGCTCGGTGGTCAGAGAAGAAAAATGTGCCTTTGTTGGGTGATGAAAATAGTTCTCGGGAACAAGTTGAAAGATTTTATGCATTCTGGTATGACTTCGAGTCATGGCGCGAGTTCTCTTACTTGGATGAGGAGGAGAAGGAGCGGGGTCAGGATCGTGAGGAGCGTAGGTGGATAGAGAAACAGAATAAAGCTGCGAGAGCTAAGCTGAAGAAGGAAGAGATGGCTCGTCTGCGTAGTCTCATAGACCTTGCATATGCTAATGATCCAAGGATTCAACGCTTTAAGCAAGAGGACAAGGATAAGAAATTAGCTGCCAAGAGAGCCAAACAGGTAAATATTAATGACAACCACAAAACTTATAATATAATTTACCGAGAATCTTTGTGTACGGTAAGAATTTATAGAACATTTTGTGCTTACAATTAGGGTTTATGATTATAAGGGCCAGTGTCAAACATATTCTATACTCTGACAACTTAGTGCAGGACTGATCTAGAGTATAATTATAAATATTCTGTGTATGTCCAAATTAAAGTAGCCCAAGCAGATAGGTGACTGTTGGCTGCATAAGTCAGAGGGGAATACACCTAGCATCCAAGGTCCTTTACAAGGTTTTTAATTATACTTTACTCTGATCATTACAGAACAACTACAAAATCAAATCATTTAATTTTATTCATTTAGGTCAAATAGTGACACTTATGATAGTGATTACATGACTGAATCTACCACTAGCTTGGAAAGGGGGTAGAACCTTATGAGAAGAGCTAGCAAGAAACTCACTTATAATAATACAACAATTATTATAAGTGAGTTTAGAGTAACATTAGAAGCTTTGTTGTGTTTAATATTGTACAAATTTGTACTCTTTATATGTGAAAGTCATGAAGTTATATTGTAACTTGTTTGTTTGTTTTTTTCCATTATAGTTAAATTATTCTATAAACTTGTACTATACACAGAGTCTTATAATATTATGTTCTCAATTCCAGGATGCTGTTCAAGCCAAAAAAGCAGAAGAAGAACGTCTCATGAAGGAAGCTCTCCTTGCCAAACAGAAGGCGGAAGAAGCGGAGAGAGCAAGGATAGAAGCTGCTCGCGCCGAACGTGAACAGCAGAAAAAGAACCTCAGGAAGGAACGCAAGGCTTTCCGAGATCTTTGCAAGTCTAACAACTATTATTCCAATAATGATGAAGAATCTGTCTCTCACATGGCTGCAGTAGAAAAAATATGTGAAATGATGAAAGTAGTTGAACTACAGGACTTCATGAAAGAATTAGAAAGTAAAGGCAGAGATGCATTCATCACAACTGTTAAGGAAACAGAAGACAAATTAGAAGCTGAACGTAGAGCTTTGTTTGAAACTAAGAGAGTAGAAGAACAAAAAGCTAAAAAAGACTCGGCTCTCAAGCAACCAATAGAATGGTCTGTAGAGATGACGCAACTGCTCATCAAAGCTGTCAACTTGTTCCCTGCTGGAACTAATCAAAGGTGGGACGTAGTAGCTAACTTTTTAAATCAACACGGTACATTTGTTGACGATAGACGATTTGTAGCTAAAGACGTTTTGAACAAGGCTAAAGATTTACAAAGTTCCGATTTCTCGAAAAGCAGTCTTAAAAAAGCCGCTAACGAGGAGGCATTCGATCAGTTTGAGAAGGAGAAGAAGAAAGTATACAATCACATCGACGACAGTGGAATATCTAAAAGCGATAATCCTTCCAAGCCGAAGATCGTGAATGGCACAGCGACGCCCAAGAACGAGGAGGTCGTGGCGAAGTCCGAGGACCGAGCGTGGACGAAAACTGAACAGGAATTGTTGGAGCAGGCGATCAAGACGTTCCCCGTGAGCACTCCGGAGCGATGGGAGAAGATAGCCGACTGTATACCCAACCGTACTAAAAAAGACTGCATGAAGCGATACAAGGAGTTAGTCGAATTAGTGAAAGCGAAGAAACAAGCCGCCAATCTGTCTAAATAACATTAAATCCCCTCTAGTTCCGTATCCAATTGTTTACCTACCATCCGCCACCAATCAAATGACCAAAGTAGATAAATATGGGTATTGTAAATGTTATTTACACGTTTGTTGGCTCGCACCGTGATGACGAGATGTGTTATAAATTCATAAACTAATTATGGAATAAATTATTGATTTAATTTTTGAAATGAGTTTTGGTCAATATTAATCAACTTATTCGACGCTTTACAAGTTTACATAATAAATAGTACACTGAGCTTTATTCAAAGTATTTTCTGACAAAATAGTTTTCCACCAGTCCATATAGTTAGATTTGTAAATAAGTTTGTTTAAGAGGAGTTAGTAAGACCTGAAAGTTTCAATAAAACGCTATGGAATTATATGACATTGTTTTATACTTAAATTCGTTAAGTTTTTGACTATTCTCTAGGTAGTTATTATTGCTACAAATGACTAAGTATTGAATATAATATATTCACTTGAAACAATGTCGGTGTCGTGCTAGTCGCGGTCGCTTGCGTTGGACACGCTCGCTTTCAATCAGTACTTACTACTTGATACTCAGCCTTCCCGCGTTGGGGTCAGCACGAAAGACAAGGAGCGCACCATAATAAATTCAACCCAGTTGCTTAATAATACCACGACAATCAGCCATTTTACCATAATGTAATGATTAAATCAGCAAGCTTTATATTTATGATGCATGACTTTCGCACACAGAAATATTTGAAAAACTGCCCCGTTTTTATCAGTTTCGAGTTCTGAATAAGTTTCACCTAATGGAGTGGAATTTCGAGTTGTTTTTTGACACTATCGGGTAGGTTAACCGGCACTTATTCTTAGACTGTAATACTGCCAAATAAAAAATACAGTCGAATAGAGAACCTCCTCGTTATTTGAAGTCGATAAAAAATACTGTTATTGTATATTTTATCCTAATACATCTTCACTTACGCTACTTAGACATTGCATCGTCTCATCATTTATACAGATTATTCTCATTAGTTTTCCGCTTATGTAATGGTATGTAGCATTCATGTCATGTGCGTATTCGCATGTAATAATTATCTTCTATCTTTATGCATGGGCCGGTCATGTTAATTACCTGTACCTGTTACGCATAAGATGCAATAATTATTTATTAAGTCACGAGAATAATATGAATTAACAAGTAATAATGCAGTTGCCGAGATTGGTTTAATCGAGCTGTTATTATGAATTCAAAATAATATTTTTGATTCTGATTTAGACAGAAATTGAAGTTGGTAAGTGCAATAACCTGGGATCTTTAGAATGTTTGTAATGCGTCTCTATTGGAACATTTTGGAAATAAAAGGTCTCGCAAGCTTTTAAACGCAAATTAAAGTTCACATTAAATCTTACACTTGAGGTATAAATTAAAATTATTTCATTCGTGTTTGGCTAAGCTAGTTGATCTTGACCTGAAGTGACTAATTAGGATAGTAAAAATATCACGGAAACAATATCCTAATATTTTTTTTTTTTTTATTAAAGCGACAGACTTGTTTCTTTAGCACTTTTCATTTCTATTTCTTCTTTCAGCCTAATAGTTATGGAAGAAACAAAACGGAGGGTAGGCCTTATAATAAAATAAATATTTATGTATGTTATTTAAATAAAAAAAGTTCTGAAACACCCATCTGTAAAAATGGCGGCAAAAGTCGTCGAGACACTGCAGACCAACCATCTTGTGTCATATTTTTATATTTATTTGTTTAATGTGATGAATATAGTCAATTTGAAATTTTTGTGTGTGTTTTATTTTTATATCCTTGAGATATTACGACAACTCAAGAAGTAGTCACAAACTAGCGTTACCTATGGGTTAAAAAAAATAAAAATATGCCTTATTTTTATTTTTTTTATCTTTGCAAAACCGGGTGATAAGGTTAATTATATAATATAATGTACCTATATAAAATAGGTATGTGAGTTAAGTGGCGCCATCTAGTCAATTAGCGTGATTACGGGAGCCGGAAATATTCTAAAATATATTGGGCATATTATTCAGGGCACGTTACCAAAACTGGGATTTTATCAGAAATCTATTGTAAATTAGAGAAAAAAACCACTAGCACTTAGCCCGACCCAGGAATCGAACACGGGACTTCGTCATCAGCAGTCGCATACACTACCAATTGCGTTACAAAAGCAGTTTCTTCATTAAATTTGATGATAGAATATACAATTACGGATCACGAAGTCTCAGATTCGATTTACTCCCACAAGAAGTCTTAATATAACTAGAAAATTTTTAGCAGCAAACTCTTTAAGGGAACCATTAGAAACTCATTGGTGTCGGTATAAACTAAATTTCGGTTAATAAAATAATCAATCGATGTATATGTGACACCACGAAAATAATCGTATTTGTAGTGTTAATTAATTATACCTAAGTAGGTATTCTTATTATTAAAATCTGACCACGTTTGCCTCGTGCATTAAATACAAACGTATGCATTCGATCTCATTTTGGCTCTTAAAACAACGGTACTACATCGTTGCGTAATGAATCATTGAATTCTAAGTATTATGAGAACAAAGAGTATAGGAGAATACTTTTATTTTTTATATTCTCACGTTTCGGGCAGACATCCGTCCTGAATCCGGCGTGACGGTCGGCTGTGCCTTTAAATTGTAGGCGATTATTACACGGTACACCTGTTATAGCGAAATGGTCGTGTAATGAGTGGTCACGGGTCAATAAATTGAACACTTAAGCCCTATCTATACAGAGTTTAACCAATGTTAGATAGATTTGAATAATCATTAATTACCTGTAAAGTACTATAGTACCCCCGGGACTTCGCTGACCTCTCTCATCACCAACTTAGCTGTATAAAAGCTTCCTAAGTTTGAGTCTTCACCTATCTTTTTGCCAAATTCAATCTTAATTATCTCAGTAATTTAGCTGTTCAAGTGCAATAGACCTTCGCATTTTTGGTATAAAATACGTAATATTAATAAATGGATATTATAGATTCGAATGAGGTTCTCAAGAATGTTAAAATACGAACTCGCTTTGCTTCATTCACATTCATACGCCTAGATTTGACTTCCCAATGAATTACTGTAGAAGTTGTAAGTCCATTAGGTATGTACTGAAAAGAAAGAATGCTAGCAGGTCAAAGCACTCTAACGAGTGTCATTACTTGAATTACTGGCCATTCTGCATTTCCGAACGAAGCTCCATTTAGAGGCCGGTTCAAGGCCGTTTGACAGGTGTTCTTGTATCGCGTGTAGCTGCGTACCTATATTATTCCGACCACGGTGTATTATTCACTATGTGTAGCGTACAAGGTCGGCACGGCTATGGCCATAACATTTTTATGGTTTGCTTAAAGATAAGAGATGTCCATACCTACTTCATTAGCGGAAATACCATGGTTTATAATAATAAACCATTGAATAATCCATGTAACGGTATTTTAAATTCCTTTAGGAATCTTCAGTCATGTAAAATAATTGTCTTTACATTACCTTAGTCTTTTCTCTAGACCTGTCAATAGAACAATGCATGCGCGGGAAAAATAGATATTCTTTTTAGTTGCTATTTTGTTTACCTCCATACTTACTAGTCTTTTTTATGACTAGGTATACTTATTTTCTTTCCTGCTATAATAATTTGCTGTTTAGATATTATTATCGGAAGTTTGATCATTTAACCATAAAAGGCCGCAAATAGAGAATTTTTTTGTAATTTTAGAATATAACAGTTTAAGAAGTAATTAATTATAGTGTTTTTAAGTTTCTGTTCAAAATAAACCACTTTCTCTTCACGATTTTCTTAACGGAATCATTTCCAAAATCTGTTTATGTTTCAAAATAAAACCACGGATTACCTTTACAAATCGTTTCGACAATATTTTCATCTTCGTGACAAAAAGACTGATTCGTAACCAACAGATTACGTGAAGCAATTAACTCGAATAATACCAATTCATCGCTTGGAAACAAAGAAAAGTGAAAACAAGATTGTCAGTAAAAGTTAACTGAGAAAATTTAATTATTAATGCAAGCAAAGCGTTACTGAAACTAATTTATTTAGTTCAACAAGTTACCTAGTTGAGAGGAAGAACCTTGTAAGGTTCGCGGATGGAGGTAAACAAAATTTAGAAATTGGAACATCAGTGAATCGCAGACTTGAGCAGCTGACTGTAGCGTCTTTGATACAGCCTACAGAGGTATATCTTTTTGGAAATACTTACAACTATTATTTGTAAAAAAAAATACCCATTAATGTCCCACTGCTGGGCAAGGGCCTTCTCCCGTTATGAGGGAAAGAGAACTATTTTAAAGAACTCTCAGGCGTGCAAGGTTGCATCACGATGTTTTCCTTCACCGTTGAAACAAATGATAATATTATTTCTGATACACACATAGCCTCGAAAAGTTATGGTTGCCTCGGGTTCGAACCTGTAAGCACTTGCGTGGGAGGTACCAACTTATACCACTTGGCTATCAGCTAGTAGGTGTACAGACCTACTATAAAAAATTTGAACTATTAATTATAATGTAGATAAACCGAGATATCTATTTGGTGCAGCCGTGAGACACACCCTCAACCATTTTATATTGTGATGTACTAAGTATCTTCCTTGTGTGTCTGGTTTTACTAAATAAACTTTAATCCTTCTTTGTTACTAAGTTATTAGACTATATCGTTGCAATTTCTATCAATAGTTCTGTCCCTTAGGTATGGGAATGCTATCGGCTACTGTATATTTACATATCGAGCGCCTGCCGCGTGGTTCGCATAATTATTAGTGGACTCCAGAGCTCGGCTATTCTGCGGTATTATATTCAACAACTAGTGTAATCTTTATAATACTGAGGTCAACTTGTATTTACTTCCTAGTCTGTTGTTGCTGATTACTGTACTTGTAGTACAGACCTACAATGTTGTAGTTAACTGTTTATTGTATTCTAAGTGCGACGACGGTTTTTAAATCCGTTTATTAATTTTACGCGAAGTTATTTCATGTATCGGGAAAATGTAATACTAACTTAAATACCCGACCTTTAGACCTGAGGACAAAACGTATTTTGCCCAAATTACACGCTAGCAGAGCTTCTCGTGTTAGTGTTTAATAAATACCAGGAATAACTACGCAAGTTTTACAGCGTTATTCAGGGAGAGTGGACGGTTAACAGGTCATCCAAATTCCTATGCAACTGAGTCACTAAGGCCATAGTCGTTTCAGTCTCCTGCAGTAGCCTTTATCTAGCTTGTGTGTTATTATAATGCGTAGACGAGTCCTGCAAGGCATTGATCGTAGTTTTTATAACTTAGATAAAAACTAGAAGAAATAGCACATTGGTTACATAAGATAAAGAAGTCTATAGATTCTTTCTCTATATTTAAGGTTCTCGACTTGTTTTCCGCAGATACCTATTTACGATGTAAATAAAACCCTGCTTAAATGCTAAGTAAAATTCTGGATAAATAGGTTCTTAAACATAATATTGTACGGCCACTCGCAATAAAAGGAGAGCTACTGTAACCGAAAGTAGTGCGGCTAGTTGGATTACCAAAACAAGGGCGAGTCGGACTCGCACACGAAGGGTTCCGTACCAAAAACGAAAAAAAAAACACGTTTATTGTATGGGGACCCCCCTTTATATTATTTTTTCCAACATTTCTAGTATTTGTTGTTATAGTTGCAACCGAAAATTACGGCTTTCTAGCTATCACGGTTTATTAGATACAGCTTGGAGACAGACAGCGGAGGCTTAGTAAAAGGGTCCTGTTTTAGGAACCCTAAAAACTCTAGAATTATCACTTTTACTTGTGAACCGCAACCCATTTCGAGTTTCAACACCTTCTGTACCTAATATCATAGCATTTTCCAAAGTTCAGGGAGTCTAAGCTTTATCAGATAAGAAAAAAAAATACCCCTGATACCCCGGTACCTATTGGCTATCTATGGTCAGAAGTCAGGGGTTTCCTGCCTATAAGTAATAGGCAACTAAAATAAGAATACACAATAAAACAATAATGATTTATACGTGCACTTATGTACTACCTAACATTCCTAGATTTCAATGCTGACCCTATATAAATGTAGGGTAATGTTCAAACAATTGGGTTTCTACGTCCATGTACGGTCTCAATGCAGATGTACTAGAAATACGATATCTAGGGCGTGCAGTTTGAATCATTCTTTTGTCGCCTCGTTTGGACATGTTGTAGTGCGCTGAGCATAACTAAAGATGTACCTACAATTATATTTATATTGTTTTTATTTATACGACGTTATATTTCGTAACATCGCGAGGAAACCCCTTGTATGCCTCAAAATTGTTTAATACATATATTGAGGGCATGCAAAGTCCCCAACCCGCACTTGGCCAGCGTGTTGGACTCAAAGCCTAACTCCTCCTTTGGGAGAAGACCCTTGCCCAGCAGTTGGACAGTAATGAGTAAAAAAAAAAGATTTATAAGCATAATAGCTACTAAATAAGTAAATACATTACATAATACATACCACTTTAATGCGCATGTATAGAATTCTCAGATTAAAATCTCGTATTAGGATTTAAATTACCAATTAAATACCTGTTTTCGTACTTTAACTTAAAGATAGAAAAGGCGACAGGCATAAAATATTTGAAAACTTCTATCAAATCAAAAAGGGGTAGTAAAACCATCGACCTTTTCATTGCAAGGCAATGCACTACCTTATATTTTATCCAGTTTGTTTAATCAATAGCAAAGTTCAACCAAGAAATATTTATCTGCATTACGTTTCGTTTTTGAACAAGAGCTTTCCAGAAAATTTTACATAAATCAATCATAATAAAACTATTTAGGAAATATTCCAGTTAACTTTTTTCTCTTTCGGGGCAAATGCCTCCCCTTTTTCCTTTCAAAATTCCCTATCTTGTGAAATCTCTCTCCACGCCGGTCCTACAAAGGCGAATTCCAGCTTACTCACCTTAATTAGGCCTTTGGGCAGCTTACCAAACTGTGATTGTTAACCATACACTAAATAAATAATCATCTGTACAAAACATCGTTATAAAGACATGACTAACAGTTACTTTACCATTATATTACACATAGGTACGACATGTTAAAACATGAATATAAAAGCGAATAGGTGGGTGTGTATCTTTGAAATATAATCCACAATATTAGTCTCATTTCGACGCTATCTGCCCACCACATCCGATTAGCCGCCAAATAAAACACATCCTGTTTCAAAATCAAGGATATTTATTCAGATAAAATAATCATAAAATTACATTGACTGACGAACGCCAATTTATAATCCATTGCTCGTTTTGCTGTATCGCTAGAAAGTTGGTGAAGAAACAGCGCAATGGTTATGATAAATTGGTGTTTTTTGCTGAGCTTGGTGTTATCCAGCATTGCTTTCCTTCTAAGAAAGACATTTATTCGCTTGAAATGAGAAGTGTACCTATTCTGTCGCAACTTAAGTGACACATGTTTTTTCGTAGATTTCCGCACTGATAAGTATTGCGGGGCAAATGTGAGCGACCGCACACAAATACTTATGAATGTAATTGTGTTACCTACTTGCCTCTTCACGGACCAAATCACTATTTTAATGAATTTTGCCAGAATACTGAAAGTTCTTGAAAATGTAACATTTTGTGATTTTAAAGCAGAACTTAACAGAAACGCATGGTAGAGATATGAAGGTGCTCTTTATGTTGATACTAAGATATACAAAAACATTATATTTTTACGAGATCTTTACAAGACTGAGACATTGTAGGTTTACACAAAAACATTCATTTTTATACAGCGGGTTGGGGACTTTGCATGCCCTCAATAATATCTTAAACAATTTAAGGCATGCATGGTTTTATCACGATGTTTTCCTTCACACTTAGAGCAAGTGATAATGATTTCACATTTGATATTAATACATATCTACCAACGGTTTTAACTTTACCCCATTCAGCCACGCAAGAAGGTCTGTATTAGCAGTGGGTTCCATATAGGGTCCTAGTGCAATGGAAAGGATATGGTAGGATCCGATTTCCGAGCAAAATCCCTTGGGATCGCAAGCCTAAGCTGGCTTAGCTATTAGGCTACTGACGATTCAATTGAATCTAGTTCTCCATGGACTATTATTTTAACTAGCTATTAGCGAACTGTGTTTAACATTGGACGGTTTTATTATACAATAGTGTAAAACCGGATTTTAAGTATGGGGTGTAATCATATATAATATCTTAAGGGACAGAGTGAACAACAATCGCGGGATGTCATATGTATTATAGCACACTGTGAACGTATACAAACTGTATGACGAATGATAATATATTATATTTCAACATGTTATAGGTATATGATAGGCCAGCTCAGAAGCGAATAAATGTCTCTTCACAATAACTAAGATTAGAATTACATAAGATTATAAATATTCGAGTTTGGTTCGGTTCCACTAAGGCACGTTCAAGGCCGTACATTGCGTTTAAAGCTATATAAGTACACTTATTTACTTATTACGTAACTTACATTATGTTATGAACACTACACTCAAGATATACGCATCTATAATGGAATAATAGCTTATGTAGTGCCAATTTACTAGCGACTTACGACTTTTTGACATCGAGCATTTTTCAATAACGAATGTGACTGGACCTTTTAGGCAAAGAAGGGCTTAAGTGCTGTTGTATCGATTTGTTTTTATGCTTTTCTTCAACTACAGATGCTTTATATCGTACTATAGATTAATAACTATATATCTGAGTGATTTAAATATAGAGATTTATTATAAGCTGTCTTATAGTAATGAGATTAATAATATAATATGTTTAATTGTGAGATATTGTGAAACTTGAAAGCACCAATAGTTAGGATTAATATCTGTTACTTAGATAATAATAAAGATTTGTATAATATTTTCAAACGTAAATATTCAGTTGAATCACCAGATTTACAACTTTTGAATAAGTACCGGTTAGCTTATAAGGCGTAGTACAGTTATTACATACATTTGCTGTTAATTTATCTACCGAATAGGTTATACATATTATTAGGTTCGGGAAAAAGTCTTTTCGCATTATAGTATGTATGAACTTGTAATAAAATCTTTTCTCTACACAAAAAAGCTCGATATTTGGGTACCTTACGAGCTCACTGAAAGAAACCTAATGAACCGTGTACTCATTTGTGATTCTTGAAGCCAAAGAGATTTTATTACAAGTTCATACATACTATAATGCGAAAAGACTTTTTCCCCGACATAATATATGAAAGGTCATAAAGACTTATATTTTACGAAATTTCGTTTTCATGAACCCTAGTAGTCCCTTAGATGTTCATAATAACTTATGTTCTGCCTCTTTTGTACGTACACAAGTATTTTTTGCGCGTATCTGTAAAGTAAACTCAATAACTGGTTTGTATAACTGGACTATAACTGTTACGGTGATGTCCAATGACGAATGCAGTTAAAATTACATATAGATACGACATTTAATATAACTGGTGTTTGATGTCCAAGTATTTTTATATCAAAGGCATTTTTTTATGCATGTATGTATGATTTTTTAATGAAATGTAGTAAGATAGCCATAATACGATAAAATATCGGAATTCGAAAATCAGCAAACATACATAAAATCACGCATTTCTCCCATTAGGGTAGGTAGTGACCAGAAAATCAGTATTTATAGAAAGCATTTTACTCCAATACAATTTTAATATCAAAAGTTTCGTGTAAGGAAAGAGCGAATTAACTTTACTTTTGTTTACTATAAGTCTTTATTTCAATCAAATAATATTATTTGAATATATGTTTTGACGTTTTGACAATAAAGAGTTTGTAAACTGTCAAGATCGTTAGATTTATCCAATTAATTCAATGTTTTTTTATCTGTTAAAAGTTATTGTGAAAGCTTAATAAACGAAATATTTGTGATTTCTTTCTAAAATAATTGTTGCGTATAAATAATAGCTGTTAGTTTAAGTTCTTAATTAATCACGATAAAACTAGAGTTACAAATAAATGAAATAAATTCTCCAAAGAAGCACCAAATGAGGCACCAAAATAATTTATTGTGATAAAAGGTTAACTTTATAATCAGTCTTCAAATTTTGCAGAAATTAAGTACAAACATTACCCTCCTCTGCATCACGCAGTCGGGTGAAAAGGCTCAGAATTTTGTTGTAATTTAAGTAACGGAAACGTCAATAATTTTTTAAAGATTAAAAGTTAAAATGCTTAACTGTAGTTAATGGTCCAGTAATCATTCGTCTTTATGGCAGCGAATTAATTTAATTTCTAGACTTATTCCTCAAGTCTTCATTATTCAAATCAAATCGTATATTTATTAAAATATTAAAATCATATCTCCATTTGCAATTGTAATCAGTAAGATTCGGCCTCATGTTTAGTAAATCAAGTAATTATAAAAAATAAACTTAAAAAAAAGATTAATGCCGCGCTCAGCTGTCATTTTCGTCTTAAATTTATGACAAGTATTTTTTTTTAATTTCTAAAGCTAGAGAGACAGAATAGACAGCCTGTAAATAATGATAATAATATAAAACGTATTGTTTTTAATAAACAATAATATTAATTTATATGGAATGTTTTGTTATACATAACTTATAACTAGAGAAGGCACATTCTGACCTTAGATTATAAAATGGCTCATTGGTTTCTGCAGGTACTTCTGCAAACTACCTTGTAGTATCATTCATATTAGTAATAATGATTCATTAATTATTTGCTTAGAACCGCATTATTAACACGTTAGCGACCAATTGCAATCATGACTTAAGTGCAAATCGTTTTTCGGAGAGAGAGCGCACAGGACATTTTTCATAAAATAACTAAAAGTAATCAGATGCAGTTCTTTCGCAATCATTCTTTACTTTTTGTAACTTTACTTTGTTAAAGTTACCTTTATCACTATTCCTTTAGCATTTGCAATGATTACTTTAACGTCGTAATTGAAAGACAAGTAGGCAAGTAAAGGGAACAAATAGGAGATTTTTATCAAAAGAAAGAGATTCAGACAAAGTACTTCGCATTAGCGCAAACTTTCTTTGAGTCTATTGTATTGCGATTTTACAAATATCGTATATTTAACTATTCTAATTCTTCTTCTAAATTGTTCTATTTAATGAAATCCTGCTCAAGATCACTTAAATATGATTTCAATTACTAGAACATTATAGAATATCTTTAGGTACAAAGTTCAAGCAAGTCTTTTCTCGTAATCTTTACATTAGAATGAGACATCAAGTCACAAGTACGTGCCAATTTAGGACAACAAAAACCAGTACATACATAACACATAGAGCAAAAACAATTTCTAATAACATTGGGATAAAGTGCTAAATTGCATGTCCACAAAACTGATTGATCATCACCGTCAGCGAAAAAAATCGCGAATGGAAAGTGCGTCTCTTTGACTTGTGATCTGTTACGGCAGTTGGAAAGTGAAGTAAGAGTATGAAATAATTCGGTATAATTAAGTGCTATACGGTACAAGTTCTTGAGGAGGGTTGACGTCAGGCAAGCGGCCAGTTGTAAAAACCTCAGCTAAAGTTTTGATAGCATTGTTTTGAGGGAGAAAACATGCGGTGCCCGTCTCCACAGTGGGATAAGGACTAGGCAAAAAATAAGTGCTATACAGTACCTACAATTACAATTAAATACGGAAATTTTAGACAGTTAATCAAAAGATGATAGATAGCTTTTTTGGTAGATATTGTTGGTTCCATAAATGCGAATTCTAAAGGGATATGGGATCAAAGGGATAACTTTAGGCTAACTGCTTTCACTCAATGCATTTGAGTTATGAAGCTAGCAGTTGAGACATAGCCGGGAAATCTCAAAAACGAACAAAACAACCCTTAGCGGAACTAAAGCGATCACTTTTGCTTTCACAGATGACAGACTCGTACAGTTACACACAGTTCCGTAATTCGTCCAGCGCGAACACAACAGTTAATGATCGAGGTACATTTAGCGGTAATTTATCTACTCAATAACGTTTTATAGCGAATAGATAAACTACCAGTAAAAATACTCAGAAACCGTGTGACGTGAGCTTTAAACCTATGATGAACCATCAAAATAATTACATATCCAATCAATTGTAAATAATTGAAACCACTTTGAGAACAGCCAAGGACTTCCCTCTACTTATGGATAAAGAAATAATTATCACTTGCAATCAAAATGATAAAAGTAGCAATTACTCTCAGAGAATTTTCCACTGTTTATCCTTAAGAGATACTCTAAAAGGTAAAGACTTATCAATACAATTATGGACAAGGAAGGACTTGTGAGCTTATCAGTTAATTACTTAAACAATTAAGATTTAAACACTGTTTACTGGTTTGAGTTAAAGTCAGAAGGATATTGAAGGAATGTATTAAACCTGTGTGGTCAGAACATCACTACTAGTCTATAGGCTCCTTATGAAATACCTTTGCTCTGACTTTAAAAAAAAATATCTCTTTCTTTATGGTTCAATCTAGCCATTTTGTTTTGGGTGGTTGACTTTTTGTATTAAATTTAAAATATGAATGATACTACAGGGCAAAGAGTATAGGAATAAATACACTAATTCTATGAGAGAATATCAAATATCTATATAAAAAATCATGCCTAATGGCATACCTTATACTTAAAAATACATACATTTTAAGAATTTGTAGCATTTATAGTTGTATACTGAAATTTCAATACTATGTGGAACCAATTTGAGCAGGAATGTTCTTTCAACATGGTGTTGATTAGTCATTTAAATAATTACTCTTTATTATTGTTACCAAGTCACTTTATATAATAAGTAAGTACATAAGGAGGCTGTTTATTTATCGATTGCTTAGACCCATGTGTCTTTTAATTAAATATGAGATTTTATCCGCAATAATAATTATACTTGTTTAATATTATGCAAATACAAATTCTTTTCCCTTTCTAACTAAAATCAGTTTATAGCAATAAATAAACAGTCCCAAGAGACATCAAATTGAGTCATAATAGTTCTATAGTTTACCATCCAGACAACACCATGTGAAGATTATCTAGGAAGCTACCAGATCTCCGAGCTGCCCCCATAGCAGCACTGTCATTTAACCACTAATCTTTGAAACACCACACAATCACACACAGTCCACAAACATTCACTGTATCTTGCATCCTCTACGTTTCTTATTAATATCCGCTTGCTTGCTCTTCTTCTTAGCCAAGCCTTCAGCCGTTATATCTGAGATTACAGACAGCCTTTTACTATTGTCATTTCTCTCTTGACCCATACGCGGAGGACTGATGTCTGGCGGGTATGTAGAACTGTACAAATTGTTATTCTCACTGTAACTGTGAGGTATATTCGTAGGCGGAGTCTCAGGCAGTGGGTTATCTGTAGGGTAATGTGACGCTGGTCTTATACTCACAGGGTCAGGAAACCTTGGTTTCTTGCCCGTAGTTGGTGGAGGAGGGGGTTGACGATGCTGCATAGAACTCTGATTATATGGCACTCTTTTATCATCAATAGATCTTGAGTGCACATGAGATATATTATTACTTGAAGTCCCAGCTTCAGATTGATCAGCATAATACTGGTTTGACATCTCCAAAGATTGTAAAGCACTGGCCTTTGACTGGATAGATTCTTTCTCAAATGGTTCAACATAGTTGAGATCAGAGTCCACAGATTTGCACAGTCTCAGTCTGTTTTCGCGGATCATGTCTCGTGGGTTGCTGTATGCATCACATAGAGTAGCTGGTGGAGCGGGCAGTGGGTCATTCTCATGTGGGAGCTGCATTTGTTGCTGGGCTGCCATTCTTTGCTGCTTCTTTAGCAATGCTTTCTGTCTAGCTTTCTCTTTAGCTCTTTGTAGTTTCTTGTACTCTCTCTCCTGCAGCAATCTAGCTAGCTCACCGTCTTGAGCTTCTACTGCACATCTCATGTCAGCTAGCAGAGCATCCTGGTTGTTGTCTTTGCTGCTCAGTTCTCTGGCAAGCCTTGCATCTTTCTCTTCTTGCTCTAGCCGCCTTCTCATCTCTTCTAACTCTTCAGGAGAAAGACCCAGTTCCTCAGGATTTAGATCATCACTTGGAGCTGGTTGTGGTGCAGGCATGGGCGCAGCCATTGGCGCCGGCAGTGGTGCAGGCGGCGCAGCGCGAGAAGAGCTCGGCTGCTGTAACATATCAGTGCTCCGCTGACGCCGCTGTCGACGAAGATTGATCTCCGCCATTTCTCTCGCGATTTCAGCATCAATTTCAGCCTGACGACGACGTGTGAGCTCCCTCAAGTGTATCTCGTGTTCTATATCTCTTTGTTCGTTCAAAGCGATAGGGAAGTCTTCACGGATCTGTTGGTTACGGAACCTGTTCTCGCAGAGGTGCGAGGATATCTCGCGGTCCTGCAGGCGGTTAGCGAGCGCTCCGTCAGCGCGCACGAGCCACTGCTCGCGCAGATCCGTCACGTGTCCGAACTTGGGCATCGTGTCGCTCGTCTGGAACCCGGCCATCGCTGGTGCGCGACGGTAGAAAGTCTATCTTCGGAACTTTCCCAAATAAAGTCACCTAAATACGTAAACACGGAGTTACGTTAGCGTAACGTAATACTCGTTTATTGTCTGTTACCACGACACGAGTGGCATGATGACGGCACCTGCCTCGCACCACGATCACGACTCAAAACACGGCACCAACCTTTCACGGCAACTTTCATCGCATTCCGTGAGAATCTTCAATGAACTTTTTACGTTTCCCCTGTGAACTCTGCGCGAACAATAGGTAGCAATGTTTGATAATCTACATAATTAATTGCATCGGGCGCTCCTCACTCATTCATCCCTCCTCCACAACAAATAAATATGTACTCGAACCAAGTATTGAACAAAAAACTAGATGACAGACAGACACGCATGACAGCGTTGACAGGTGAATTCCATTCTAGTGATGTGAATGATGGTTTATTAAAGCGATGAATCATAGACAATATATTTAAAAGAATCGATTAAAGTCAAAATCTTGTCTGTTGCACGTATTCTAAATTGTGAAAATTTAATACCTCCTATTCATTCAATATTATCTATGCACTGCTACCATTCCTAATACTCTGCGATGATTATAGGACAAGTTAAAAATTCTCCCAATACGCAGTAGATACGTTTCTACGGCTGAATTTAAAAGCACTGACTGGAGTAACTGGTACAGAAATCGTGAAACTTCAAAGCACATTTAGGTACATAAATGGTAATTTATTGTTACAATGCAATTGATTTGAATAGATCATAAAGTAGTTGCATAAATGTGCATCAATCACGCTAAGGATAAACGATTTATATTAACAGATTTAACAAAATCAGAATATAAATCAATAAATCATTGTCTTTTACTGCGAATTGAAAACAAAGTAAGTGTACAGAATAAGGAAGAAAACACCATACACATTTTAATTTTAATTATGAAATAAATTCTATATAATTTTTACGTCAAAAAATAATTTTCCAAGTATCCTGTTATTGTTCTATCGTAGCAAGACTGGCACCTATTCCTAAATTTCTTTACTGTATTTGTGGTTCCTCGTTTGTGGATTTTTTTAGTCCAAGGAAACGTCTTCTCATTGAACTGCGTGGACACTTGAACTCTGTTTCACTATCACAGCCGCAATCTATTGTTGACAGACATATCGTTTGTAATAAAATTATCTTGGAACAAATATTCATGACTGTTGTACATGTGATAACTCGCCTATTCTTCGTGAAAATTCAGTCAATCCTTTTTTGTTCGCAGTTACAAAAAATAATTCATCGGACACTCTGTGAAGCCAGCTCGAGAGACGCGGGAATCTAAGAATAAAGAAGAAACATTTATCTTTCTGCTTCTAAGAGACTAACATTCAATTAGATTAGAATAATACGTAACTAACTTTTGTTTATCAATTGGTACAAGGATGTTTAGTGTGCTAACTGTGGACGCAAATACGATGTCACTGAGGGAAGCCCAACTTCCACCGAACCAATTGCGGCCCAATAGCATGCTCTCCAAATCAGCGTAGGCGCATTCAATCTCAATTATTTGTTGGGGCATTATAAAATTGCAGTTTTCGTATAAAATAGGATACTGAAAACAAAAATACACAATGAGTAGGTAAAAGAACCCACAAAATATGGTATCAAATCTTTTAAATCTAAAAATATAGGTGATTCAGTCACTCAATAAATTGATTCACATTATTTAGCGCTGCAAGCTTAAACACAAAATTCTTGTTTCTAGGTTTCGCAGACGACATAGAACTTGGAAAGACTTACTGCTGCAGCTCGAAACCGTGGGTAAAGGATACCACTGTTGTAATGCAAATGTTGATCAACTATAGATCGTCCTCCCGGGTCCTTGGGCAGCAGTCGCTCACTGTCGCAGTAGCGACCCGCCAGGTATGTGCATATAGCGTGGCTGGAAACACAAACGTCTGTTAAATGTGAATAAAAGAATAAGATCACCATTTCGTGCCAGTAAGTCAATGGCTTTGCATTATCAAAGTTCTTTTAATTTTGCTACAATTACAACCCTGTGATACAATGTTAGCAAAAATACTTAATCAAGTTTTCAAACAGACGTACCTGTCGCTTAAAACCAACTCTCTGTCTTTAAATACTGGTAATGTCTGCAGTGGGTTTAGCTGAAAAAAGAAAACGTGTACAATTTTAGTTTCGTAAGTAAAAGTAATTTAAGATTAAAAATAGATTACAGTGCTTAATTGGATGGAAATGGTTTTGCAGCTCCTTCGTCTCAGCAAATACTAACTATGGGTACAATAGCCAGAATATAAATATGATGGTGTTCTGCTTCCAGGAAATTCTTCTAACTTGCCTGATAGATAGTGAAAAGTTTGTTTAACTTACTACAGCCATTTCAGGAGACCTGTGTTCTCCTTTATCTATGTTTACGTCTACTTCAGTGATGCTTAGATTCATGGAGTCTAGCGCCATCATTACAGCGCGACACGCGGGGCTCCGATCAGTTTTCCATAATGTACAGTGTCTGGAATAGTAATTTATCTTATAATTTGAAGACTACTATGGAAAAAGTATGACCGTAACATACAGAACATAACTTTTCAGACAAATTTCAAATTGCGTTGTTTGTTTTTTGTTGTTAAAAAAACAATCTGCTTACGGCAATTACTTTTGGCGCCTGTAAGCCCTAGAAATTCGTAAAGTCTAGGAGATTATGACAAAGATGAATATGTCATAAACTTACTTAAGTCCTTGTGATGCTAAACCTTTGCTTGTCGCTACACCCATATTAAAGTGGTTCACTATAATTTAATCCAAAACTAATGTTGCATGGTAGTGTAATAATTTTATATGTGCAAATATTTATTAGTAACTTGTTTTTTTTTGTATAACTTATAATTTTTTATGACTTTTCTTGATTGGGCATGACAGTTTTCTTTCATGAAATAAAATGTTGCAGCAAGCATCTTGCAAGGAGTATTTAATTTTGCTTCAAATAAGATGAAGAAAAAACAATTGTCGATATAATCTGGAACGGTCAGCTACAAAATATTCGAAGGAATAATAAATGTGTTTATTGTAAATTCAAATAACACGCGGCAAAGGGAACCAGCATGCATTATGGAAAAGGTAACAGGAAAACTGAATTTGATCCCGTCTTGGTATCATATTGCATAAATTTACAACTTGTTGTTTTTTAACTTTAGTCATAACAGCGTCGGGAGTCTAACATTACGGTTCTACGATCGTGTTTACAAAATGCATTTTATTCGTGGTAGTTTTGGTCATCGCAAAGCCGCATTTTGGTGCATAAGCCAAAACAGGTAGGTACTATTTTGTCATATTCTTTGCTTCTTGAATATTCAAATTGATCAAGACTTAGGATGCAATTAATATTTGTTTTCTTTCTTGTTGTTCACGAAGCAGATAGGTATGTGGTTTGTGTTCATCTGTCAAAATAGCTGTTCAAAATCATTTGACGATTTAAAGATAAGACCAAACGACACTTAAAAAATAATTCATAATCAATCATTAAACGCAACTCTTCGTGATCTGAGCGGTGATTAAAGATCGCATTTTATGATTATGATTATGGCGTGCATTCCACAAGTGTTAATAAGACAGCTCTTCGAAGATTAATTAAGTATAAGTCAGATTAAATATAAAAACTTGTTATGCATTGATGAACGTGTTCAGTATTGCACATTATACAATCAATCACGTTGCACTTAAAGAGATGTCAGAGACAACTGGGGAAAATATTAGAAAAAAGGCCAATGTTTGTCATTTTATTTCATTATTTTAAGTAGGTACTTGTTTGGGATAATTTGTGAAGAACGCCTATTTTTTTACGTTTTTTTTTCGGTTAATAGAGAATGCATTATTCAGTGAGAATTTCTTATTTAAAATCTTTGAATACCGATGAACCGGTTCAGTGCTTAGGAATTAACCAGAAAAAGATTAAATATCATAATTATAGGCGGCGATGTGATGAGAACACGCACTTCACAGGTCATATAGAAGAGATGCTAATCTTATTATTATTTTTACAGGAACATTTCAGTGCAAAGAAAGCCTATACTTTATGGTGACGAAGCCTCCCCACCGGTGAGGTTTGTCATGATTACAGCCTCTCTACTCAAAACCGAATTGGACTTTCATAAAATAGATCTTTTCAAGGGAGAAAATAAACTTGATTTTTACAAAAAGGTAGAGCATTCAGAAAGACCTTACAGTATCAGGTTACTTGTTTCCGTTAAAAAGATATTCAATGTACCTAGTTTTTATTACTATTTTAGATAAACCCACTTCAGAAAGTGCCTGCGTTGGAACTAAACGGTGAAGTTATAGCAGACAGTCAGGCGATAGCATTACATCTGTGCAGAAGTATACCTAATGACTTGTACCCTGAAGATGTGTTCATAAGAACAAGAGTTGAAGAGATGATGTTCTACAATGCTGGTGTTCTGTTTCCCATAGATAGTGCCATATATGTAAGTTTAGCTTTCTTAGGCCTTTATAAGAATCATTGCCCGGTAT
Organism: Anticarsia gemmatalis; assembly: GCF_050436995.1. NCBI lineage: Eukaryota > Metazoa > Arthropoda > Insecta > Lepidoptera > Erebidae > Anticarsia > Anticarsia gemmatalis. Next base: position 681,224 of record NC_134761.1, read on the forward strand.
AATTATCGATTTTCTGCGATGAGTTATGATCATTCTAATTTTTCATTGCAGACAGATTTTTTTGCTGGAAAGTGGCCAGCAGACGAAAACAAATTAACCAAGTGGTATGACGCAATGGATTATTTAGAAAAAAAATTGGACGCACATAAATTTCTTACCGGTCATGAGGTAAGATTAACATTATTTTCAACTCAGTTACATTTTTTTAAAATATACAACTTTGTTTGTTTTCACAGGTGCGTTTATGTGATCTTTGCTGTGGAACAACTGTAAGCTCCTTAGAAATATTGGTCCCGCTTTGTGATCGTCATGAAAAAGTTAAGGAATGGTTGAAAAATCTAAAATCACTCCCAGGATTTGAAATAAATGATCAAGGATTACATCGCTTGCTTAGTTTTGTGAACACTATTAAAACAAATATGGCTAAAAAGATGTAACATTTTTTTGTTGTGCAGAATACATACGTATTAACATTTTTTTATTTTATTTAATGGCCTATATAAATCGTTCCAGGTTTTCGCAAGAATTTAAATTAACCATAAACAAAAGCTAGTGATGTAGCAAACTATACAACATCGAAACTCCTTGACCAAACAGCAAACATTATCTTTGGCCCGCTTATGTCAAAGATTCTTTAGTCTATGACCGCTTATTGATTGGTCGACGAGGAGATGTAAAAAATGGCTGCCTTGCCCTCTCCTACTCAGGTAGAATTATTTGCGATTTAGGTAGTTTTTACTGTTGAAATTACATAAATTTGAAGTCTAAAGTAAAATGTATTAATGTATCTACAGTTTGGTGCAGTGCGTTTTGTATATAAAGCTTGAAAACATTAAAATATTTGATGTCAAAGTTTAGTGTACCGTGAACGGATTACGCTGTTAAAAAATATTATAATTCAATAGTTTCACCGCGTATTTGATCAATAAGTCAATAGAAATTTGCAGTGCAGAGTCTATGAATAGTGCTTTTAAGTTTTATTTGGTTTTTTTCGTCCTGAGAGCCGTAATCATTACCAGTTGTAGTTACGAACGTTGGAAATGTCGTGAAGATGATTGAAATGTCACACCCATAGCCGTTCAAAATACGAGTTTATATTAATGATTATTGTGAGTTTTACGTTCTGAGAATGGGAATTGAACGGTTGCAGGTGGCAGGGACCCACAGCGCTATATATGAAGCATATTATCACCAGGTAAGCCTATTAATCACTTCAACATCTGATAATTTTAATAACTACTTACCTTATTAAAATCAATTTAAGTAGAGAATTAAACTGAAACTTATCTTACTTGTTATAATTTACGTAATGTGCGAAATTTTCATTTAGAGTCTGGAAGTTCTAGGCCAATGTCTAATGTACAAATAAAAAAAAAGTGTGAAAGTAATGAAAAGTAGTCTCTATGGTTTTAATCATAAAGATCATAATGATATTACCGGCGAGTTTAATTGCAATCAATAGTTTAGTCTGTTCTTATATTCTTCTCCAGGGTGATGATAAAAAACTGTTCTTATTAATTAATTGAATGTTTTTGATAATCATTGTTTTATCCTTGGGCATAGACAGTGTTAAACTTTTTAATTAGTAATTTGTGAATTGTGATCCTAGCAATTCCTATTAGATTTTGGAATAAAGACATTTATCTTGTAAAAAATACACTAAATTAAAATAATCTTGCACATTGACACTATCTGCACTAATAAATCTATGCATTGACTTTTATCTTGATTAATATGCCTATTGTTTTTATAAAGATTACTTATTTATTGCTCATTCATAACAAGACTTAATTTAAATAAGACTGCTGTACATCATAGACATTTAAAACAGTTAAAATTGGATTTAAAAAAAAAGATTATGATCTTGTCTCTTGCCCTGATCATGCTAGCTTTTACTTGAACTTAAATTTGACCATTACTAGTAAAAAGGTTGCTTTTAAATCTAAAATAAAGTTTAATAAGTAGTAAGGAGAAACTTATGTAATGTTTAAATATCATACAGCAGTGTTAGGGCAAGGTTTTTCATGATCAAGCTTCATTTAGGGAATAAATTAATGTCTTAAGATTTTTGTAGAATCCATACTACTATATTATTATGTATGTGTAGGTATATCTGAAATCCTTTCACAGCTAAAGCCACTCTAATTAAACTCAGCATGAAAATAGTTAAAGAACTGGGATGAAACATGGGCTTTTTATTTAAAAAACCTAGCATTTATTGGTTGAATAATGGACAAAATTGTATACTTATTTTGAATAATTCCAGTTATGCCTGAAAGTTATTGGAATATAGAAAAATCAGTACTTAGTCATGTGATTTTGGCTCTAATATGATTCCTAACTTCCTGTTTAGATATTTTATCAGTTATGGTATTGTGATGGACTCATAGTTATCATAAATTATGTAAAATAAGTCTCCTTTATGATTGTTTTACATGTTTGAATTGATTTAATGTCATGTGAAAGACCTATCTCATCTTCAAATTCCTAACTAGCAGTTGTTTTTAAATTAATTTGATTCTGTTTAATAATTTTCACAATACAAATTGCAGTAGAAAATAATCTTAAAATATGTGCTATGTATAACTGATTTACTCACAATTGAACTAGGAACGAATTCCTTTATCCGACTTTACAAAATGGGTTTATGGATATCTCTTTTTTAGTGCAGTGTCTATAAAAATATCATTAGATAAATACAATAGAAAAGTGCTAACTTTATTGCTGTTATTACTTTTTATATCTAAACTGTGAATGATGTTTGCCAATCATGCTATTATGAATATATTGTTATTGCCTTAAAGTATAAGAGACTAAAGTTGCCTTTTTATGGACAGTAGTTAGTCATCTAAAGAATTTATACAAGAATCATGAGTGGGTTAAGCAATCTTAGTGCAAACCTTTCCTAGAGGGGGAACCATAGTTATATTTAAGCTGAGCATCTCCGTGCATCGGAGGACTTATAAAAATCTGATAGTTGTTGTCATTTAAGATAACAGTTGTTAGGGTCAAGGTTGATCACTAACTGTATGATGATTGAAGGAAAAGTGGAAAGCAAAGTAATTTGGTTTGAGTCAGTAGCTACTCCTGGATTGAGGTCTTGAGTCCACAACATAAAGGAAGTGTATTAGGATTTTGTATCCCCTCTAGAACTCTATGATTCTTGGTGTGATGTTATATGGATTTGAACCAGCAATCTTTTGAGTAGCCGGCTAATGTAAATTTCTTCTATGAAATAATATCCGACGGTGATAATGTAATAACTAATCTGTACAATGTGTTATTGCAGGTGGATCCCAATGGCGCGGGAACGATCCAGGCGCTGGACGCGGCGCGGTTCCTGAAGAAGTCACGCCTCAGCGATGTGGTGCTCAGCAAGATATGGGACCTCTCCGACCCCACCGGCAAAGGATACCTTGATAAAGTATGATGCATTCCATTTTATAATAGTTGTAGCAATTATAGTATCTATAGATGATTTTTACATACACAACTTAAAAGAACAGCTTAGAAGAATAACTCCTTTTGTTGTAAAAATAAAAACTAATTACCTACATACAAAGTGTAGAAACAGACCAAAAAAAAAATCAAAAATATTTTATTGACATAAAATCTGTTACAATATTCACACATTGTCCTGACATCTATGGTAGTCGAAGCTGTGTTACAGATGCCAGTGTCTTCACCCTTATTTATTAACATGACAATATTTTGTCATAAAACAGAAAGAGTATTAAGAAAATATTAGACCATTAGTAGTGTATAGTTATGTATGTTTACTGAAGAGTGTGCAGTGATTTTGGTTAACTGATTGGGTTTTTACCGACATTGTCACAGGCCTATAAAATAGCCCTTACCATGACCATGGTAGCATTGTAGAAATACCTAGTAGAACATTCTAGAGACAACATAGTGTAATTGACTATGCCTAGTCAATAGAGCCTGACACTCACCAACTTTTTTAGTGAATTGCGCTTTTGGAATTAGCTCTATACCTAAAGCTGAATCCATACTAATGAAAAAGTAACTCTGTCTGTCTGTCTGTTACTCAATCACGTCTAAACTACTGAACCAATTTGCATGAAATTTGGTATGAAGATATTTTGATACTCGAGAAAGGACATAGGCTACTTTTTACAAATTTTGAAAATTCAGATGGCGCCTGAAGTCCCTGGTAAAAGCTAGTACCCAATAAACCAGCTCAGTATCCTAAAAAGTCAACTTATAAACAAGGGCCACTTTTATTACTGTAATTAAACAACTGTTTACAATGATACAGACTAGAAGTGTACATGTGAATGTTTATTTGGACACAAATAGCAGCACAATGGGATGTCAGTCATTGATAATGGACATCTTATCTAAGTGCTGTATTTAGAGAAACATGTGGACATTTCTAGTAGAACATTAGGTACCTATGTTTTAGAGTTATTTGTAAGGAACAGGCATGGTCATAGCAAATGGAAGTCTTTTAATTTTATTGATCTATCGATTCTTTGGCATGTCTCTTGTGATCCTTCGGATTCTTTACTGATGAACTTAATTCTAAAGAGAGCATTATCAGTACAATCAGTTACATGTTTTAAACAATTTGAGAAAAATTTTTTCATGAATGATTATTAATAATTTTATTGATAAGCTTGGGTTGCTGGTAAAGAACAAAAATTGTTCCGAGTTCGATTCTCAATTTCCAAAACATTATTCTGATTGCTAAAATTGCAGTTCAGTTTCAGGATGTGTTGAATAACAATCGTTTTGGCTCCTTTTAGTGCGAAAATTGCGAATCATATATTTTTGTATTTTACACACATTGAAAAATACATACAAAAATCTCACTTTATTTCCAAAAGTATGAGCAAAGACTTTGGGAAATGAGAGAAAAAAAACACAGTACGATATTTGAAGAAGTTTTCCTTTATTTACCCACTATTCACCGATTCATATTTACTTATTGATATCATATTTGTATACGACGTTACACGAGAGCAAATAACAGGTTTTTTATCAGTTATCTGAAGTGAATAATAGCTCAAATACTTATTTCGTCGTCTGAATCTCTGATTGTGGAGGAATTTATCTCGATAACGGAAACGACACTACATAATATAAAACAGAAAACCCGCGCTGCGTCTGTCTGTTTCCTATAAATGCAAAAACTACTCGTCAAATTTGGATGTTTTTTTTTTTTTGACTGCCTCCGTGGCGCAGTGGTTTAGGTCGTCACGACGCAACCATTGGTCGTCAACGACGTCGGTAGTTCGTGGGTTCGAACAATTTATTTGTACGATCCATAAATAATTGTTTCGGGTCGGGTTGTATTTTGTGTCCGTTGCTTGTATGTCTGTTAAAGTCCCCGCGACACAAGAGCATTTCTTAGTCCGATAGTTGTTTTTTTTTAAAATAGCCCCCTATGTGTCCCACTGCTGGGTAAAGGCCTCCCCTCTTTTCTTCCAAACCTGTCTGTCATGTACAGTACAATTTTAATGAAATTTATAACTAAACTTTCAAATAATAAAACAATCATCAAAATCGGTCCCCCCAAATGTTTTAAAGAAAACAACCCCCTTTTTTGCAGTCGGTTAGAAATGCGACATTTTCAGCAAAATTGGCGTCACAATGGTATTAAGTTGGTTTAGCCGACTCGTTACGTAATAGTCTAGACCAGACACGAATTATTAGACATTTGCATACTCTTATAGCTACGGACTTTTTAGTATCAATTTATGAAGCTTTTCGAAGCGGCAAACGCTTTTAAAGTTAAGCGAAACGGAGACAGAATCGTAAATGGATGACTAGTATTGAAAATGTAATCGTCATTCTTGACTTAAAAAGGGCAGTTGTCAAGCCAAGCCCTCCTGTGGCTTGAATAACCCTAAGACACATAAACAAGTCTGTACCTTTTAAATGTGAGGAATTTAAAAATACTAGTTTTTGCCCGCAATTTTTCAGATTGATTCAGATTTCCTGGGGGAATAGAGTATCCTACGTATTAATCCAGGTTATACAAACTATCTGTGTACTAAGCTAACTATCATATAAATCCACATAATTTTGTCGTGATTTGGGCAATAAACATATCCAAGATAGATAGAATATGTTGTTAGGTTGTGAAATAATTATTTGTTGATCTGGGCAAGTATTTACCTGTATTATGGTAATTGAAAAATCCCATTTGTCAGATCATAAAATGCGTAATGATGACTTAAGTTTTTACCAATGACTCTTGGGTTTTATATGTAAGTCGGTCATCGGCTTAACCACTGTGCCAACTACCAGTGTGTCGAGAGGTCGTGGGTTCGATTCCCACACGGAATAAATATTTGTGCTATCCACAAATAGTTGTTTCGGGTCTGGTTGTACTTGGTGTTCGTTGTTTGTAAGTTTGTAAAAGCCCCCGCGAAAAAAAAACTTGAAAAAAAACTACGATATTTCGGATTCTGAATTTTGACTTTGAATTTCGTCGAAATCAGTTCAGCATTTGCTTCCCACTTTTGAACTCATAATATTAGTATAGATTTCGCCAAAGTTAGCACTGGATTTAAAAACACTCTTTATCAAAGTCAACCTGAGAAATATTAAGTAGTTATAAATTATGTATTCGTAACATTTGCACAAAAGGTGCCAGTGTCTACCGGATCGATGGAATGTAAACTTTTTGGCTGTAAAGCCTTTGGCTCAATATCTGGAGTCGTGCCCAATTATTATGGAGGTCGTGTCATATTACAAGTATCGTACTGTATCTAGAACATGACTTTCATAGGCTTTTTGAAGCCAATATTTATGACCTAGCTAAAGTTTTATTTAGAAGTAAATATGACTTATGTTAAAAGTTAGACATTTTAGATTTGTTGCGAAATAAACCGATAGTATAAAGGATTGTAAGTATATTCATATAAAATTATCATAATTAAAATAGTATATGGCACGGGAATGGAATCGAATAATGCGTTGCACCTTGATTTTCTCGACATTTCGGCACAGACTTGTTATCGCAAACCGATTGCTACACAAATTGTATTACATTCCTTTAAAATAAAATCTGTGTTCATGTTAAATATTCTAGCACTATTATAAAGCTGCATAATCCTTATGCACATAGACTATATTTTCCGGGAAATAGTCGGAAATTAGCAGGAAATCTCTCAGCCCCAGTCAAGTCGCGGCCGGATGTTAGCATATTACGAAATAAAATAAATGCTTGCACCTATAATGTTTAAATTTTATGAAAAACATGATATTCAAACAATGAATATGTTTATGAATATTTCTTACTAATATGCTTTCTTAGGCCTGCTACACATATTCGTTTCGGCATTGATCGGCCTAGCCTTTCGGTAAAACCAAATATTTGTATATTGTTCGGGAAAAATGTCGCTCGGCATCGCTAAATGATGAAACCGAATTGTGATTATCGGACCCAAAGGAAGTACCAGATCGGCACAAGCCGAACAAGTATAGGAAATGGATAGGTGAAAGGGTTAACAAAAAAATATTAAATTTGTCTTCGTAAAAGGCTTATCTATAAGGCTAAAGCGGTTTTTTTTTTTCGTCTCCGGGTTTCGTTTTCTGGTCTCCTCCCGTAATGAGGGAGTGTTTAGTCCTTGAGTCCACCACGCTGTCCAAGTGCGGGTTGGCGACTTTGCATACCTTCAAGAACTGTTCTTCAACTTTCGAGATTGCAAGGTTGCATCACGATGTTTTCCTTCACCGTTGGAACAAGTGATAACTATTTCTAATACACACATAACTTCAAAAAAATCATAGGTGTGTTGCCTCGGATTCGAACCTGCAACCATTTGCGTGGGAGGTAGCAACTTATACAAGCCTTAATCGATAAAAACGACTCGTTACAAAATGAGTGGTTCACCGATCACCTTACATTAGTGGGGTGGGTTATTCAGTGGGTGTAAACAACGTCACGACTTGTCGTCATGAGGCTAGACAGAGAACATACACCCACGTTGTCGTATTAAGTGTCGTGTGTCGCAGAATTAGATGATCAACTGTTATAATCTCGTGTAAATAGGTAAACTAATATATTGTTTATTGGTTGGAAAACATTAGTACGTTCTAATAATTGCTATTGTCCTTTTTTTTTAAAAGGACAACTACCACACTAGGAATTGCTCGTATATCGCAGGGCCTTTCACAAACGCACACAAAGTACAAACAGACCCAAAACAATTATTTGTATCCGAACAAATAATTGTTGTGTGGAAATGGAACCCCCGACCTCCTGAAGCAATGGTAGCGGCATGGTGACCTAAACCACTGCGCCACGGAAGCAGTCAACTAACTATCATTTACGACTTTTTACCACTAGTGTCCATTACCTTCATACATAATATCACGCCTGTTATACCAGAAAATGTAGGCAGAGGTGTATGCAATACACTCACGTTTCGTCGTTAACAATATCAGTCCCATGTAATAGGCACGGGTCATTTAACGGGCACGTTACCAGACACAGGGCTACAATGGAGAAATAATCTATACTTATAATAAATCTGTAGAGTATAATATATATTAGAAAGACCAAAAGCTCTTTGCTCGACCCGGGAATCGATCCCGGGACCTCGTGATCACCAGTCGGATACACTACCAACCGCGTCACAAAGGTGGTTTAAAGTCCATTAGAACTCTTTAAACTTCTTGCTATATTATAATCTCTTATAACTTTTTTGGCTTCGTCTTAGTTATTGTTGAAAAACAAACTACGATAAAAATATCAACACGTTTGAGGATAATACACTTAAATGGTTTTACCTTCGAGCTCTTGAGACGGTGACAAATACTAACTTTACTTATATACTTTTTTATTTACTTAACTACAATATTTTCCTTGAACGACGGTACCCTGTAAGATTCTATTTCCTACAAATAAATGCGAAAGTTTGTAAGGACGTTTGTATGTTACTCCTTCACGCCAAAAGTATTGAACGAATGTTGATGAAATTCGGTACACAGATAGTCTATAACTTAGATAACGTATTGTAACTAATACCAATACATCCAAAATCTTATGCATTGAAAGTGAAACTTATATGCTTATGTCAAGGTTGGTACATAATTATGTATTACCCAAACCAAAAAAGTCAACAGTCAGCTAAATATCACTTTAAAAGTGAAATAGAATAAGTGTTAGATATCTTAACTGCTAATTAAATGAACATTAAATGACATCGTCTTCCTCAACCTGAAAACTTCGCCCTTAGGTAAAGTGCAACAACTGTCAAATTTCCACCTAGTAAGCCATCTGAAACTTACCCAGTGGTCGTAAAACGGAACTTTTCAGCCGCCTAACTATCAAAGGACACCGTCCTTACATACAAGGCGGCTCTTTTAAACTGACATAAGTGAAATTAAACAGGAGTATCAAGCAACAAACTTATTCCTTGCTTCATGAGCTCTGTATGAACGTTAATGATCAAAGTTTCAAAGTTACTGCTAGTTTAGAAGTGCATCTTAGTGTTGGATGTACCTGAGACGAATGTTCCGTAGTTTATCCAGTATTTCTCGTTTTTACAACACATTTTTTTTACTATTAGAACTAAAAATATCTAAGATTAGCGCATTGAAACAAATCGGTGTTGAAAAATATCTGAAACTGAATTATGATAAATTGTATTGTAATTGTCATGTCACTTTTGATCAGTTTTGAAACGGCATTTGAGTGAAAAAGACAGAATAAGGGAAACCATTGCAAACACGCTTTCAAAGTCGTAGCCATCAGCTAATTGAATTTACACTTCTTATTCCTTCCAGTTTTCAACATTACCTTAAAACCCGAATATTTATAACTATTACTATAAGCCATTGATAAATTAATTTAGCCCCACTTTTCACTCGACTAGTCACTTTGACTAAAGCGTAGTAGCGACCTCTTTCCCGGACGTTGGCTCTAAAAGGACGTGTTATGCCTCTGGGGCGGGATTTTTCTTAAAACAGAAGCGTGTTTGCCGGTCTCGGATGTGAGGACCCGGGGCGCTTGTAAAGAGGGGATATTTGTACATGTAGTACATGTAATATACAAGTTTGAGGGGCTTTAATTTTTATAATGAGCTAAATGTTAATCTTGACGTAACTTTTAATGGATTTAGTGTAGCACAATTTTCACAGGATAAATCGCAAGACCACCTTTTTACTATAGAACGTTAAGAGCCTTAAATATTTTTTTCTCTAACATGGATGTTAAGGTCCTTTGCAAACTATCTATTATTTTCTTAATCGTGTTTTTAGACACTTTTCTAAAATGGGCCTATTCGCCTCATTCCTATCCTTTATGTCGTTCTCATCCTATGATCTATGTCTCTCGTACTTATTTTCCTCATCTTTCATACCTATGCTAATTTCAATTCTATCAGTAACTAGCTGACCCGCGCAACTTCGCTTGCGTCGCATAAGAAAGAATGAAAAAAAAAATCCCCGTTTTTGTAACATTTTTCGTTGCTACTCCGCTCTTAATGGCCGTAGCGTGATGTTATATAGCCTAAAGCCTTCCTCGATAAATGGTCTATCTAACACTGAAATAATTTTTCAAATCGGACCAGTAGTTCCTGAGATTAGCGCGTTCAAACAAACAAACAAACAAACAAACAAACTCTTCAGCTTTATAATATTAGTATAGATACACACAAAGAAGGGCGAGGTGGCGGTTGGATGGTGGGATGGGGAAAGGGGGGATTTGCGCCTTAAATATTGTCGTAATAGTGTCGAACAGTGCTCGATAGTGCGTATCAGTCTTTAAACCAAGTGTCTATTCCTGTTAATATATGTTAGCCATAGATCCCATATACTTAACATGTATTTATGCATTTATCACGTTTAAAGATGTATAGTTATTCGTTTTTCGACTTTAATGTGCATACGTCGGTTTAGGCAGAGGTTACATATCACGTCGCAATTAAAGAATGTTAGGCCCTATAGGCAGCGAGCTTATTGTTATTTACCGGGGTACGTTATTAAACATCAAACATCACACAAATTTAAAGAGTACCATGTTTTTAGGTACTGTTATTTATCAGTTCTTCGAACATTTGCCTAGTCCAGTGAACAATCTCTTACAACACCTCGAGGCAAACTGTACAAGTTGTGAGATGAAAAGGATGTCTTATATAATTTTGTACTATGTATATTATATTATAGATCTTTGTCCAGTCCAGAAACTTGTAGGCCTGAAGGCTTTTAGCCCTAGATTATGTTTTGTGTGTATGTACTTATGTAGGTAACTAGTTGACCCGCGCAGCTTTGCTCGTGTAGAATTTGGGTAATATTAACAAAAAAGGTTTGACATAGAATTCTGGACATGTTCCTAGAAGGTTGGGAAGAAAGAGCAAGAGTCAGGGATCTGAAAGTCTACGGGAGGGGCTTTTGTCCAGGCACCGACGCAGGGTTAATAAAAAGAAAACAGAAAGGGTTGATTTTCGAAATAAAATAGGTTCAGACGTCTATATTCATATAAAGTTTAGGATGACACTCGTTTAGTAGCTTTTGTGTGGAAGGATAACAAATATAATCAATCATTTTCGCATTTAATATGTTTATAGTTTGTGGGCAAATATTTTCTTCGATTATTGTATAAATACGTAGCTTTTTTAATAGTGTATTTATATTGTTTTCTCTTTAATCATTGTATATTTCCCCGAGGATCAGTTGAAGGTATATTATTGCTCTCGTGTTTAAGTTTCATGTACCTAATATGGCCGCAAACCTAGGGGAAAAGAAATACTTATTGTTTAAATATACGTCTGCGATATCAATTACAGTACCTTTTTCAGTCTATACTTGTATCATAGCTAAAGAAGCTACAGGTATTATAGCTATTTTTTTTTATTAGTCAACTGAACGGGTCATCGCCCTTTGTGAATATTATAATTTGAAGAAAATTATGTTTTCTCAGTAGCTGTACGGTTTTGATTTTGACAGTACTAACCGACCAGAAAAACATTGTAGAATAACTCACGATGGCTCAAACTTCATAGTAGCCAAAATCACTATTGTCTGTTCTGACGTTCATAGTCTCTCCTTTTTTATTTTTATATATGACCACTCCCGCACTAAGAATTGCTCTTGTGTCACGGGGACTTTTACAAACATACAAACAATGGACACAGTACCTACAACCAGTACCAAATTATTTGTGATCCACAAATAATTGTCTCGTGTGGAAATCAAACCGACGACATCCCGACGCAGTGGTAGGGGCGTGGCGACCTAAACCACTGCGCCTTGGAGGCAGTCGAAGAAATATTTATACAAATTAAATTCAGAGTTTGAATGTCATAGGTGTATCATAAGTGACAAATTGCTTGACCTCTATTATGACCTAATCAATTACTGAGCTGCGACAGATGCTCTCACCGGTTAGTAAAACATGAGTGAGGTGCGTGACCACTTATTGGTATTTCATCGTTCTTTGGAAGGCACGTAAATAACCCGCACTCGTTAAACGCAGAGCTGGGTAGTATAGTTGCCAGTCATTTTATTATGATAACTAAAATGATTGAAAATTATTGATTAATAACTATGTATACCTACCTACAGTGAAAAAACCGTAAAAATGTCTGTCTATATTTTCGTATGTCAGTAGATCATATCCCGAAGTAAGTTGCAAGTACTGTTTTTATGAAAGTCTAGCCCCCGGTTTCTGAGTTACATTTAGCGGTAGTTTATCTATTCAATAGCGTTTTTTGTATGAGTATAAACGCTATTGAATAGATAAACTACCGCTAAATGTAACTCGGAAATCGGGGGTAAGTGGGTTTTCCTTATCATTACTTGCACTGTCAAGTAGACAATCTGGTCAAACTCCGATGTAGGCTAACCTCTCCGTCATTTCTTTAGGAGCCCAGCAGTTGTCCTATCATTGTTTTTTTTAACAAAGTTTATGCCTGATGACTAACCCCCGCTTTCTGAGGTACATTTAGCGGCAGTTTATCTATTCAATAGCGTTAAAACTCATACAAAAAAAACGCTATTAAATAGATAAACTACCGCGAACGTACCTACTCAGAAACCGGGGGTAAGTTATGCCCGGTTTTTGAGTATATTTAGCGGTAGTTTATCTATTCAATAGCGTTATTTTTATATGATTTTTAACGCTTAACCTCAGAAACCGAGGTTAGTTTTAAGAACCATTTTGTCCTATAGAAGGTATGGCAACTAATTCCTCGGTTGCATGAACTGTATAACATAACCAGTTGTTATCTCTGTGCAGAGTAAAGCCTGAGTGACGAAACATCAAACATTGTAGTCGGGACGTATTTAATTACGAATTGGATGATAATGTGTTATCAACTGCTGTACCGACGCGTAGGGATGTCACTACGCGATTTGATTACAAATGTTGTACGACATTGCTGAATAACTCATTTTATGGTTTCTTAACTATGTAGGTTAGCGTGGATCTGAGGTTTACATAATAATATAATCTACAAATTGCCTATTTGTTGTTAATGCTCCTTAGGGTGGTCCATATTAAAATTCTTGCTTGCTCTTTCATAAGGCTTTACACTTTCCGAGGTAGTGGTAGATTCAGTCATTGAAACAACTATCGTAAGTGTCAAATAGTGGTTAAATGTTTTTTTATTGAAACTGCTCATATTTAACTAGTTGCGCTCACCGGTTGGTAAACTCTGTTTGTGGGTTAGCAACGTTTGGCGCGCGGTCATTCAATGATGGGTGACCGCATAGTGGTAATTAAAATTGAATCGAGCGTCCCCGTGCTTCAGAGGGCACGTTAGTGCCGGTTGCTGTCCATCAAGATAACAGTCGTTAAGCCATGTCAACTTTCAGACCAGGTTGACCAGTAACTTTACAATATAGCAGAATTTAACTATAGACCTGTAATATAAATTAATTGAAATCACATTTAACTTCACAATTTTATAAGTCCGTATCAAAATTCCCACGTACTGCTGAACACAACACCTTACAACATTACACCTTACAACATCCATATTCTTTGTTTAGGAACACCATAAAATTTACATAGATCGACAATAAAATTACGGTTCCTATCAAAACCGGTGGCAACCCTAGCGATACTGGATAATTAGGTACAGAGTGATACTGCGACAGTACACTTGTACCATCACAAAATTAAATACAAATTATAACATTTGTATTGCATTCCAAGTACTTACAAACGTTAATTTTGAATATATTTACTTAAAATTACGGCAATTTAACAAAATTTTTGTATTAAATTTAACTTATAATCGTATAAGACCTTTGAAATGTTGTGTAAAAAACAAAATTTAATATAACTAATAACAGTATTTGTCTTTGACATTTTGTGTAAAAGATATTTTATAATCGAATTTAAGAAAAATTTTTTGGTCTTATTTATGCTCTAAGACTCTCAAGGTAATAGTAGACTGGGATTCTTCCTGGAAGTTGCAAAAAACATCCTCTAAAGTGTTATAATCTGTGAAGTATAGATTCAAATTCGCCCTTGTAGTTTCAAAAAAGTCCCCTAAAGCTTTTACCCATTACTGTCCCACTGCTGGGCAAGGGTCTCCTCCCGTATTGAGGGAGGGGTTAGGCCTTGAGTCCACCACGCTGGCCAATTGCGGCTTGTGTTAGCTCTAATATTGTTACAATAATATTATTATTTTGTTTTCACACAAGTAATAAGTACTTGGAACATATTTTAGGGAGTTCTAATTAGTTTTAATTAAACGTGAGAGTGTTATAATTGTTGTTTTGTGGAAGTGGAAAAGTGACAACAGTTGTTTAAGTGTACAGTTTTGAAATGGGTTATAATTTGTTGAGGATTTTAAGTGTATGTGCTTGTGTGATATAAGGTATGTACATCTAGTAAATAGGCAGTTGAAATTAAGGGACGGTAGTCGGGTTATGCTAGCAACGGTGCAGTCACTCTATAGATGGGTCGCCGCTTGGTGGTATTTGAGCTGGGTGTCTTCGGAAGACACGTTTAAAGCCGGTCTCGGTTGTCGTTAATTATGATCACAGTTGATATAATGTCTAAGGTCATTTTAAAGGCTTGAATAATTCTGACAGTAGATTCACTACTAACCATACGATAGATAATTCTTCTTCTTCTTCTTATCGTATGGTTAGTGGTCAACCTAGTGTCAAAGTTGTTTAAACCGCCCGAAGGCCTTTGACGTGGCTTAACGACTGTTATCTTATTGACAACAACCGGGACCGACTTTTTACGTGCCCTCCGAAGCACGGAGACGCCCTGTTCAAATTCCACTATGCGGTCACCCATCTATGGAATGACCGCGCCAAGGTTTGCTTAACCCACAGATCGTTTACCGACCGGTGAGCGCAACTGGCTACGGGCGCCTCAACAATTATATTGTGTAGACTGCCTCTGGTATAAGTAGTATGTATAATATGGCCTGGGTAGTAGTGAATTCAACAGCTGATTATGAATTCTGAAATATACTCATAGGACGAATGTTTGCCAATGGCCTGAGTTTTAGCGTGCCCGGTATGTGTCTATAAACTTGCCCCCTATTACATGAACTAAAACTGTAAATCTAGCGTGATATTATGTATGTAAATCTAATTGTGAAATGGGGATAATAATATGTAATCATAATTACTTGGACAACTCTTTAAGTAGGTGTTTTAAAAACTAATTTGAATGTAAATTAGTTGAAGAATATTTACAATTTCAATTGAAAGTAAGAATGATTAAACGAAAGTAATAGGATTGCTTGAAACGAAGTTGTTTTAAAAACTACAGTAAGTACAAATAACAATTATAAAAAAGGAAGTTAGATTTTTAGAAATACTTGTGACCATTTCGGCACTCTAGCAGTTGGGTGAAAAGCATAATAGTTAAAAGTGTATGCTGTAGCATATCACTACTTATAGTATGACAAAGTCATCTCACCTGGTCTGTCTGTTCCCTGATTCAAAAGACCAGACAAATTTTTGTGCAGTTTTCGTCGATAGATAGAGCCATTCTCAAAGAAGGCTGTATAATTTGTTACGGTTTTCTGTAAATTTGCTTATTATCCGTGCGAGGCCGCGGAGGGTTGCTGGTGCTTTATGAAATCCATCCGAAAAACAGCTAGTAGGTACGGACATAAAATGTGATCAATTCTAGTGCACAACTTTTATTTAACGTTGATTTAGGCCTACAGTACTAAAACTAACATGTGTGTGCCATACGACTATTGTTTGTGGAACAAACAACAGTAATTGATGTATTGTTTGTGTTAGGCAGCTATAAAAGTATAGCCTGAAGGTTATCGTGATACTACTTATAGGTTACCTACTAGCTTACCGCTCACGACTTTGCCTGCGAGGAATTTCACTTCTTTCGCGGTGGAATTTTCTAAAAGCCTCTCTTATTGCTCCTCTACGATTCCTAAGGAATCTTCATACCAAATTTCAACTTCCTTTGCTCAGTAGTTTCGGCTGTGCGTTATCCTCCAGTCAATGACTCATATTGATTCATTGATTTACGCAAAGTTAAAGTAAGCCCGACTCTATTACAATTGTGTCTGATGGGTTTGATTCCTTCACGAATATATCGCACCCCTAAATGAATACTCCACTAAATCAGAAAAACATTTTTTTCAGAAACTGATTGAAACTGATTTTCTAAGATATTTTCATTCATTTAGGGGTGCGATATCGTCGCTTAGGTAACAATACCGCGCAAGTTAAATTTGACATGTTTCCAGGAGAGATAAAAAACTGATTATTATCTTTGAAATACTTCTGACATGTGTACTGAATACATAAATAGGTAGATATTAAGTTCGTTCAAGATTGGACAATTTAAAAAAAAATCTAACATCATTCGATGCGCGCTGACAAAATCTATCCAATAAAGTATAAAACGTCATATGACCAATTTTCGACTTACGCGGTATTGTTACCTAAGCGACGATATGTATGATCAACAAGCACTGTGAACCATTGTTTGTATGTTTGTAAAAGTCTCCATACGTAGGAACGGGAACTACTTTTCAAAATATGTATTTAACGTATAGTTTTTTCAAGTTTTGTTTTAAAATTGATTCTGTCTTGTCTCCAGTCGGGTTTGTTCGTGGCGCTAAAGCTGGTAGCGCTGGCGCAGGCCGGCAAAGACATCAACATGAGCAACATACACTCGGAGGCAACTCCGCCTAAAGTGGTAAGTAATTGTACATCTTGCGAGAAACAAAAAAATATAAGCATTTTCTATGCCAATGTCTGCAAAGGTCTGTTCAAAAGGTTATAGGTCGAAATGGAGTCCAGAACATTCTCCCTCTTATTCATAAACACACTATAAACCTATTTTAGTTAAAAAACGACTATAATATGTTTTCTCTTTTTCATTTCGCTAAGGAGTGAAAGAAACAAAACTCTTTATAAGCCTTTCATAACTTCATATATTTTTATGAATAAGAGGGTTTGTCTGTAGTGACATGAGTGTTGGCATCCAAGGCAATTTTTTTCTGTTATGCAATATTAAGTGAAATTTGATGAATTTTTGTTTGAAGAGCAATGCCAGTTGTCGACTGCATATATGTTTTTTTATGTATAAAATACAAATGAGTAAATATAACTTTGATCGGTTTCCAAGTATTTCTCAGAATGTTAGCTTATTGGTTAAGAAATGTTTTCAAAGTAATAAATCAAATACCAACGTTAAGTTTACCTGTGTGAACTCTTGTTGTTATTTTAATGAAGCAGAAATATTATGGACAGTGTTATGAGGTCAAATACCACTGTAATGACTGTTTGTTATTCACTTCATTCAGTAACCTTAAAAACAATAATTGAGACTGACTCAACTTTATAACCTTTCTTTGATGGTAAAATTGCCAGATTCTGTTTGATGGTGAGAAGAAAATCGTTATTCTTCTTTTAAATGGCTTCTTTTCGAAAATTCGGAACTTCGTTTTATGTCTTCAAATTATACAAGTAGAGAATGTTTTTGGACTAACTGCACCTTGATGCAGCTCCCTATATACATTTTGAGATAAGTTAATTACATTATGGTATTAAAGACATGAGCCCCATCCTCATCGTCAATTTTTTTTTGAAAACGTTACTATCTTGTAAATTAAAATTATGTTGTGTAGGTACTATATTAACGAAAATGTTGTTTCCAGGGTGAGTTGCCAAAAGTCCCCCCGATGGGCTCGGCGCCGCCCGGGCGGCCGGCAGCACCGTCCCCCGCGCCCACGTCGGTGCCGCTGAGCGACTGGAGCATGAAGCCGGCCGAGCGCGACAAGTACAGCCAGCTCTTCGACTCGCTGCAGCCTAACAATGGACTCATCGCAGGAAACAAGGTAATACACTACTTTAGTGCAGTGGTTTCCCAACCAGTGGTCCGCTGGAGTCAAAATATGGTCCGCGAATGACTTACAAATTTTAAATTTTCAGGATGATACTTTTTAATATTCTTATATAGTGGTCCCTGCTAATAAGAATAATATTTAAGTGGTCCCAGACTAAGAAAAGGTTGGGAACCCCTGTATTAAAGAATTCCTCAAAAGTCAACGCGTCAAATTCTTTACAATTACATAGCGAGATTTTATAAATAAGTAATCTCTTTTGTATCTGCTGAAACCGGGTTGATCTCTCCCTTTTCTACTTAACTAGATATTTTCTGGAATCATCCGCAATTGACGAATGCAGACCAGTAATTATGACTGTTATATCTAATTACATACAAAGACCTTTTTGTAGAACTATTAGATCTCATTGTCATGTTAAATTTCAGGTGAAAGGTGTGTTGATGGAGTCAAAGCTGCCGATAGAGACGCTGGGCAAGATCTGGGACCTCGCCGACCAGGACAAAGACGGGATGCTTGACAGACATGAATTCATGGTGGTCAGTAGTTTATAAAAGACACTTTTCGTATTGTAAAATCTGATATAATATTTTGAACGAGTGAACTTGATTTCACTTCAATTGAGTGTTCATTACGATAAAAAAAAAACAAAGTTTAACTCAATAAATATTTTCCAATGTTTCGCGGCTATTCTATAAGTTCTATGTGACAGCTAACCGTAACTTCGTTTGTAGTTTGTTAGTAATGTAACTATAACCGTATTTGTTCTTTATTTCCAGGCGATGCACTTAGTATACAAAGCTCTAGAGAAGCACGCAGTCCCCACGACCCTGCCCCCCGAGCTGCGCAGTCGGTCGGCGCGCCCCCCGTCTCGGCCGGCGTCACGTCCCCCCTCGCGCCCCCCGTCTCGGCCCCCCTCCCCCGGCTCGCGCCCCCCGCGCCCCGCACCGCCGCCACAGCAGCCGCAGAGCAACGCTTCACTGTTGGAGGGACTACTGGACTTATCTACTGTGAGTTATTCTCTTCTATCTTTATTTGATTTCAATTGCACTAAGTCTTGAATTAATTTCGAGTCGAGCAGTGCTGTTGCGTTTTGGCCCGAGGTTAGGTAACATGCTCAGTAGGTCCCTTTTTACATGGAGCCTACTATATTCTAACTATATTTCGAAATGTGAGTGTATTTCTTCCTCCTTTACATACTTTTCTTGCATGTTTTAAACAGTTATCGTTGACAGAAGAATACTAATAATTATATTTCTCTCCAGCCGCCATCTCAGACGGCTCCGGCGCTGCCCCCCATGCCGTCGTCGGCCCCCCTGGCGCCCCCCGCGGCCCCCCACTGGGTGGTGACGCCGGTGGAGAAGGCGACGTTCGACGCGCAGTTCGCGGCCGCCGACACGGACCACGACGGGTTCGTGTCCGGCCTCGAGATCAAACATGTCTTCCTCGACTCCGGGTTGCCGCAGAAAACTCTTGCGCATATATGGTATGTATTATTTTACTAACTTATTAATGTCCTAATGCTGGGCAGTGGCTTCGTCCTGGTATGAGGGAAGGGTTAGGCCTTGGGTCCAAAAAAAAGTATAGTAAATTCAGGGGTCGAAACAGGTCAGTAAAGTCAGTAGAAGTCAGTATTTTTGGACCTGGTCAGTAAAAGTCTGTATTTTCGAAAATCGGTCAGTATAGTCAGTATTTTTCCAAACTCAACGATTTTTTTTTTGGTTTTCCTTTACTGTTGGCCAATCTTAAATTCTCGATTTGCCCAGTAATGATATCAGAAAGCTGCTTTGGATGCTCGATATTATGTGGATGATCTACGTAATATAATATGTTGCTGTAAAAGCCCGAACTGTGGTAAATCCTAAGATTTTCCGGTAAAACCTAAGATTTACCAACTCTCAATGGTAAAAGTTCGAACAATACTTTTATTTCGAACTTTTACCACTATTCACTATTCACCAAAACTCCTAAAAAAAGTTATAAAGGAGTTTTGGTTTTTTTTCGTGGTTATTTTTTTTAAACCACCCAGAAGGAGGAGCCCCGCTTCGCGGGCGACATCTCGATATCATCAAGTGAATACAGGTAAAAGTTCGAAATAAAAGAATTGTTCGGACTTTTACCATTGAGAGTTGGTAAATCTTAGGATTTACCACAGTGGGGGCTTTTACAGTAACATATACATGTATTGAAGCATCACATGACTTCAATAGAATAGCAAATTAAAATTTACTATTTTTCTGAAGTCAATATTTTTGAAGTGAAAATTCTTTAGCGCAGTTGCGCACTTTTTAAGACCTGATTGAAAATTCGTAAGACCTGATTGAAAATTCGTAAGACCTGATTGAAAATTCGTAATACCTGATTGAAAATTTGTAAGACCTGATTGAAAATTCGTAAGACCTGATTGAAAATTCGTAATACCTGATTAAAAATTCGTAAGACCTGATTGAAAATTCGTAAGACCTGATTGAAAATTCGTAAGACCTGATTGAAAATTCGTAAGACCTGATTGAAAATTCGTAAGACCTGATTGAAAATTCGTAAGACCTGATTGAAAATTCGTAAGACTTGATTGAAAATTCGTAATACCTGATTGAAAATTCTTAAGACCTGATTGAAAATTCGTAAGACTTGATTGAAAATTCGTAATACCTGATTGAAAATTCTTAAGACCTGATTGAAAACTTTACTAACAATAGAAAAACCTTTTTAACACAATAAAAAGGCGGTGCTGGTTAACTATGGGGATGATGGAGACCAATAACCGAAAATAAGCTTTTTAACCGACATCAAAAAAGGATTTTGACTTTTCAATTCGACTGTATTTTTGTTATTTCACACAATTCACCCGAAAAACGGTTTAGAAATGGTCTGTATTTGGTCAGTATTTTTGAATTTTTGGTCAGTATTTTTGACCTCGGAACTTGTTTCGGCCCCTGTAAATTTTACCTGTTGTATCCTTTACGAAGTTGTTATTTGTAATATGTAACGATCCATTATACTCACGTCGCGTCGTAAAGAATTGTGTTGCGCTTGAACTTGAACTGACCTATTAATAAATTCAGACAGGACATAATGAGTTCTATTTTAATGACGGTTGGAGTGTAGCAAAGGGTGTGCAAGGCGACTAGGACTTAGAAAAAATTTCGAAAATTTTCAAAAATGTTATAGTTTGTAATTCTTTTGCTTTTATCGTATAGATTGGCTAAAAATAAACACTTTTTATTCCTAGGATATTTTTGATCAGATCAACCGTTCGTCAACAAAATCAAAATGAAAGTCCAAAAAAGGAGTTTTGGGCAAACCGACATGGGTAGAGATGGAGGAGCCCCGCGATGCGGGGCTCCGGCGACATCTTTCAACTCCCATTAATATTCTTTTCGTCTCGTTTGATATTACATCAGGTCGTCGCTTGGCGGGGCTCCTCTGGGTGGTTAAAAAATAATAACCACGAAGGCTGAGGTGGGAGCGAGCGAAGCGAAGCTCCCAACTCAGTCTTCTAACCTAACCTACCCATGTCGGTTTGCCCAAAACTCCTTTTTTGGACTTTAATGACTATAAAGTTTAATATAAACTTATGTTTGTTCGTAGGGCCCTGTGTGACATGGAGGGCGTGGGCAAGTTGTCGTGCAACCAGTTCGCGCTGGCCATGTGGCTGGTGCAGCGAGCACTGCGGGGGGTCGCGCCGCCGCCCGCGCTAACCGCCGACATGATCCCGCCGCCGCAGGACCAGCTGCAGATACTGGCGCAGGTATGTTGTAAACTCTGCTATGTAGCAGATGCCATTATTTGTGTGTTTGAAGAACGAGGGAGAGAAGACTTGTAATGCAAAGATCCATCCGTTCATCATTCGGTGAATGAAAGAATGAATGAGCTAGTGTATGGATGAACTAGTGAATGAATTAATGAACGATTAAATGAACAAATGAATGAATGAAGGACTGAACTAATAAATGAATGAACGAATAAATTAAGGAAGGAATTAACGAATTAATTAATTAAGAAATGAATGAATGAATGAATGGTGCCAATACCGTATTAAAAAACTGTATAATAAAACTACACACAAACAAAAAATACACATTTATAACATAACAATGCTAGTCACTTCTCCTGCGTCCGCGTACAGTGTCGCAGCTGCGTAACAGAAGCACGCAGGTCAGTATCAGGGAGACGAGCATCACTTGATGACTGTACACCGACACTCCGCGGATCACCACCAGCTTCACTGTACCGCACAGCGCGTCCCGCTGCCAACAACTGTAATATAACAATATTATGACCTAGTGTGACAAAACCTAAGATTTAGTATACTACTGCGCCATTTATGCCGTCATTACTATAGGCTTACAACTTAGTAAAGAGCAACCCATGTGAGACACGCACGTAGGGGTATACAACATTTAGTATTTGAAACGTCAGTTACCTGCTGACTCATGTTGTGGACGGTTGCTTGATTGCTACAGTTATTTTATTTTGGATATACCAGACTCTACTAAACTGTAGGGGTATAGGCGGTAGACCGCTCATGACTTTTAACAGTCACCACAGAAATACTGCGTAAACTTAATTAAAAATATGACTACAAAAATACTGCCTCATCACTCACACCTTACATTACAAAGTGAGGATAAGGCCTCCTTTCCTCTTGCGCTGACATCGGTGACGTTCGTACACAATGTAGCGACGCTAACATAAGGCACGGCCCATGCGACAGCGTACAAAGATAGTAACTCTAAACAGTCACCTGTATGTATGCTCGTCCCGGTACAAGACTTGCGTGATGACGAGCTGGTCTCTGCAGTTGTAGTACACGCGGCCACTGCTCGCGATGTCCACGTGATGCGGCGACATGACGTCAGTGCCGCGCCGCCATGTCACCGGCACGTTTCTTAGTGTTGTACTGGGGATAGGAAACTTTTAGCATATTAAAGATTGCATCCAGTGCCTTGCCTGTCCGTCCGCCTTGCCTGTCAGTGTCCATGCCTTCTTTGCATCCAGTAGTCAGTCCAGTAGGCAGTCCAGTGTCAAGTGTAAACTATTTATTTCAAATGAAAGACCTAAATATAAACTTATACTTCTAGCTTCTCTTTCTTTCAAAGAATGAACGATCGATGAACTTTATCCCCATTTAACCCCCCAGGGGATAATTTTCGAAAAACCTTGAAACACCTGTTTATTTATTTCAAACAATAATCCCAAATATAAAGTTGCATGCTCCTAGCTTTAAAAATGACGAACTTCCATAGGGGATGATAGTTTATCCCCTATTTTACCCCTTTAGAGATGGATACTAAATGCCTGCATTAAAAAAGACATTACTTGTCAAAATTTCATGTTTCTAACGTCTATGGTTTAGACTTTGCGAATTATCAGTCAGTTACTTATATTCAACATTTTGCATATCGTATCGTCTTAGAAACAACATACACTTTTTGCGATAGTTCAAGCAGTTTTATTTCTTAGACAGAGTATCAAACTTACCCGGGACATCTTATAGCAATCCTTTGTCCAAAATCAACAAAGATGGTATCTCTGACGGGCACTGGTGGTTGCTTCGGTAACTTCTGTTCTAAAGAGTATATTCCAGCACTGTTGTTCACTACTTCTAGTATAGTGCCGTTCGATGATCGGGCTATGAACATGGATGGATTGCATGCCACCTAGAAAATGAAATTTTATCATTATGTAGGTCACATGATCATCATTGACCTATGCCCATCTATTGCAGATGAATTAGGTGGCGTCAGATAAAATAATTATATTTGTATCGAAGGAACACATTCGTTTGTGGCTAAAAAGGCATACTTAGGAAGGCTTAGACACTGTCATAGAGACAACAGATCTAGTAAAAATTCAGAGATTCTAAACGTTTTCCTGTTTACTTTTGACTTATAGCGTCAATAAAGTATCGCCTCAATCCCCTTTAACCATCAGAATGGAGATCTCAATGGCAGAATTGCGATTTGCCATTGATAACTGGTTTTGGTATTTAATTCTGTAGGTCCTTTCTATTTTAAATTATGAGCCCAAATAATCTGTCTACTTAACAACAAGCTTGTATTCTACTATGATTGTTGAGGCTTAGTTTAAACAAATTTTGTACCTTGCACATTCCGATCATAATTTCATTCTTTCTTTCCTGTATGGCCGGTATTTGTCTCAAAGTGATCGGTAGATATCGTGATCTACATGGTATACCTTCAGGAAACACTGTAAACACACACCGTTATTCTTTTACAAACAAACAAATAAACATTTTATATTTGTAAGATTATATGACCGCATTATTGAATTAACTCTCAATTGCTTTAACTAATCGATAGCTAATCGATTAATCTTTATCCGATTTATATCGATTTAGCAATATTACGGTCAAACGTATGACCGCAATATGTTATTTAAAAGTAAATATTTATTCGTGATAACTCAACATTGATGCAGCGAATGTAAGTAAATATTATAAAGATATGGAAAAACAAATATGAAAAAAAAAATAATGTATAAGATTTTTTTTCTGAAGGTGACTAAGTAAAAATGTTTCCTTCCTTTCTTTACATTGTATCTTATTTTATTGTAAAAAATAGTGTGTTACCTTCAAACAGAGCGTTATCTTTGTCGTCCAGAATTAGGCTATTGCTGTCTACGTCATTACTTACGATGGTGTGATTTGTTTCCTAAAATATAGAAAAAAAACTAAATACTTAATAATTGTACATGTCTTGGTTATGTTTCTGTTCAGTATTTTTAATATTTTGAGATACAGTATAAATATAATAAAAATCTGAATCACAGCAGGAACTAATCAAACTAAAAGATTCTAACAGTTTGTAATAAATTGATCACTAATGGCACGAAAAAGGGGCAAGTTTAAGAAAAATTAACACCTCTGTTTCACCAATGTATAGTTGTTGACTTAATTCATAATGATTTAGATATATTTGGTGAGAGAATGACTAAAGTTGTTGATAGAGGGAAAAGTTTTGAATGGCATTATTGTTGAAGAACAGTTCAGTACCAGTGCTTTATCCAGTTTGACGAAACATGGCCCGTGTCGATGTTTTCTGCCGACCTTACCGCAAGTGCTACATTCGCTCCATGGAGACCAGAAACTGAACACTATAAGATTGTTGAAGGTCTCTGGCGGTGACGAGTAGGGACCTCGTGATGTGTGGGGCTTTACCTAAATTTGAACCAAAATTTACTTGTATATGAGTTTAAATGACTATTATTCTACACTCTATTACTGTTAAAATACGTACTGTCTTATTATTTTTATATTTATGTATACAGAAAGCCAACAAACTTTGTTTGTATAGGCAATTTTCATTGTAAAATATATCAAACTTTAAAATAGTACTAGCATTTTTTAAACTATGCTGACCCGAAATTCTCCATCTGTCTATGTCATTGTAGGATATTCGTTATAAACGCGCCTAGAGATTCCGTTTATATACCCTACCTCGCAGACAGCATAGATTCAAATAATTATTTTTGTAACTTCTGTAGTATAAGCCTTGATGTATAATCTTGCTGAAGTGATCTTACCAGTGCATAGTGTTCACTATCAGTGACTTCCAACACGTGGACAGCGCGAGTGTGTCCGATCTGACAGCGGTACATGCCTTCATCTTGTAACTTCACGTTGTATATCGTCAGTGTATTATCTAGTATTACCATACGCTCGTTTTCATGTACCTTAGAGAATGACGGTCTTGATTTTAGCTGTAAAATGAAATATCTAATCATATGCATTCCGAGTTCCTCCGTGTTTCGGAAGGCACGTAAAATTGTGGGTCCCGGCTGTCATTTTCAAAGATCTTTGACAGTCGTTAACAGTAGTCAGAAGCTTGAAAGTCTGACCACCAGTGTTACCGAGGGGTATCGTGTTAGGTAACTGGGTCGAGGTCTGATAGGCAGTCGCATTATGAAAATACTGGTATCCAGCTGCATGAGCCTAGGAGCCGACTCCAACATAGCTGGAAGACAAGCTTGGCTGACTAACTTGAAGCTGAACTTGAAGCTGTATTTCAAAAATATACTTTAAAATTATAACTAACGTGTGAATACATCCACACTAGCGAAGTTCTCTCCCCGGGCGCAGCGCACACCGCGCACGTGAGCGTGCTCGCCGCGCCTGCGTACACCATGTGTATACGCGACGGTATCTGTCGCTGTGACGTCACACTAGCCAGCGACCGAGCTAAACACACGTAGTACTCACGCCAGAGATGAGATAGTAGTGATAACTGTTGTTTAACACCATCTAGTACAAGTATCTATCTATATACTAACGTGTGAATACATCCACACTAGCGACGTACTCTCCCCGGGCGCAGCGCACACGGCGCACGTGAGCGTGCTCGCCGCGCCTGCGTACAACACGCGTATACGCGACGGTATCTGTCGCTGTGACGTCACACTAGCCAGCGACCGAGCTGAACACTCGTAGTACTCCCGCCAGAGATGCGATAAGATTCATAACTGTTGTTTAACACCATCTAGTACAAGTATCTATCTATATACTAACGTGTGAATACATCCACACTAGCGACGTACTCTCCCCGGGCGCAGTGCACACGGCGCACGTGAGCGTGCTCGCCGCGCCTGCGTACAACACGCGTATACGCGACGGTATCTGTCGCTGTGACGTCACACTAGCCAGCGACCGAGCTGAACACTCGTAGTACTCCCGCCAGAGATGCGATAAGATTCATAACTGTTGTTTAACACCATCTAGTACAAGTATCTATCTATATACTAACGTGTGAATACATCCACACTAGCGACGTACTCTCCCCGGGCGCAGTGCACACGGCGCACGTGAGCGTGCTCGCCGCGCCTGCGTACACCATGCGTATACGCGACGGTATCTGTCGCTGTGACGTCACACTAGCCAGCGAACGAGCTGAGCGCTCGTAGTACTCACGCCAGAGATGTGATAGTAGGGAGAGCTTCTGTTTATCACCATCTGGATAGAAAACAGTTTTTCGTTGTGACTGATATAGATTTTGTGTGATTTAGAATTAGTCGCATAATTCACAAAAAATTGGTCTTAAATATGTGTTTGACGAGACTATGTAGGTGGGCTTAAACGTCGGATAGTTAAAATAAAGATGTTTTTTTAATTCATCGCGTTCGAGAATCGCTTGGTTTTTCCACCTGCTAAAAATACCCAACTAATTCTTTGTTGTCCGCTATAAAAGCAAAAAATCTTCTTATTAAAATTTATGTTCATATTATTTTATTTTAAGCAACGCCGCTGATACTTTTATAACCTACTTACTTGGATATAATAGCCTATCCTCAATATTGTCAGACCTCAAATTGTCATTGTTTTCAGCTTCGCGGTACATTTTTATACTCAATTTATTTATTTCTTCAACTGTTTTCTGTAAATCACTTACATGATCGCAACTTGAACATTTAACTAACAGAATTAAATAACAGAATATTTTAAAATACGCCATTTTGGAGAGTAACAAGTTTGTCATATTTGACAGTTGGTTTTGCTGTCTTTTAAACATCAAACTTTGATCAAAAAGTCCACACTCTAGAAAAATTCTACTTTGTTTAAAAAGTGTAGCTAAAATTACCACAGAATGATTCGATTCAAATAACTAATACTGGCCTATAGAAATAATTGTTATCAATGTACAAATGATAAGTAAGTAATGTCGAGTGTGTATTCATTGAAATCTGAAGTACAGGATCAAACAACTTTGATACAAGATTGCCTTTACGATTTATTCAGAGGAGTAAAATACTTTATAGTGGAGTGAACTAGTGTATTACATTATTATATTGATATTAAAATTACTTGTTCGTCTTTTTTCGAGTAAAATTCAAACGGTGTCTTGCAAATATGAAAGGGTCTTCGGGCTGGGAAGAGTGCAAGTAGGTATTAAAGTTGACAACTGATCAGTTATGATAACATTCGTTAACCGATTCATGGCCAATGACTCAACAGTTGAGTCATTAAAAAACCTTTAGGAAGGCCGATGGCTCAATTGGTGAGTCAAACCAAAATTGTATAAAAACGGATATTAAAAAAAAAAACACTTAAACTACCATTTTTCAGATCTCATTAAACATTTCCGTGAATATCAGACCTGGCCCTTCAATTTAGAGAATATTTTTATTAGTCAGGTGTCATAAACCTTTTGTATAACTGCCGCAAAACATCTTGTACACTTTTTTGTAAAATCGATTGACTACAGCTTGGAAAATCTTGATTTTCTTTATCTTCAATTTGTTGATCATGGAAATCAGTAAACATTGCCTGGCTACATTCAGTAAAATCGTCGTAGTCCTGATTATCTACAAATAATATTACAATAATAAATAATGATTGAATACTACTAAAATGTTTACTACCTCTGCAATATTTCATTAAAACCAACAAATACTACCTTGAAACGCCATATTAACTTTTATTATCCACAAATTCGAATAGGAGAACACAGTAACACGTTTCTGGTTGTCAGACTGGCTCGAATGATGGCGAAAAGCATTAAATCATTACAAGGAGCCAATGACTCATCAGTTGAGTCATCCTTCAGGGAGGCCGATGGCTCAAATGGTGAGCCACCGACCAATGAATGGGGCCTGGCTGAATTGTTCACGAAAATGAAGGTGGCAATGAATCGGTTAAGCCATACCTACTACGGCTTGAATTTGAACCCCCAACAAAGAATACACGAAACATCCTACTAATATTATACATGCGAAAGTTTGTGAGCATGTATAGGTGTATGTTGTTCTTTCACGCAAATACTACTGAACCGATTACGACGAATTTTGGTATGTAAGGTACCTTAAGATTCAGAATAACACATAGAGTTATGGACGGGTTTCTATGCGGACGTAGTCGCGGGCGATGAAAATGATCTAACGTTATTTTTTTTTTGTTGGTAGAAGACAGAGCCAGCACTGAACCTGGGCCCGCAGCCGACGCCGGAGCTGGAGGCGATAGCGCGCGAGGTGGACGCGCTGGCTCGGGAGAGACTCGCGCTCGAAGCTGAGCTGGCTGTCAAGCAGAGGGAGCTCACTGTCAAGACTGGCGAGGCTGATAGTTTGCAGGTAACATAGTTATAATGGTGAAGTTACGAAGTATGTTTGTGCCATATATATAGGGTCTTCTCAAAATAGCTGGTGATATTTTGGGAGGCGATACTGCCCATGAATCTGATCACAAATCCGCAAAAAAAAATTTTTTTGGACAACTTATTTTTTTGCTTTTTTGTAGTGTGAGTGAGCGCTCGTACACGAACACAAGAAGCGGCTCGTCGTTACACGGCCGCCGCTTCTATGTGTGCGACCGCGACCGAGCGCTGTCAGCTGACGCCGCGAGGGGGGGTGTCTGCGCGCGGGATGTTCTGTCTTAGTAACAATAATAAATACAAATTGATACTGATTTCCCATAATACATTCAGTCTTCGACTGGCTAGCAACTACGTGATTAACGTAACTGTCTAATTAAAGTAATTGTTAAATTACTTACCTACACAACGTGTAACACTTAAATCTAAATTAACGAAAGCATAACTGGGAATCTTATTTACACACTGATAACAGTTAATTACGCAGGGGCATCAGGCACTACATACCTAATTTTATCTTTCTAACGTTTTACGACACTTTTTGCTTCCTCGTTCTGATTCACTTTCACGAATACACGAATTATTAACAAAAATAAACAAAAACATGGCTCATTCACCAATTACCGTATCACACCGCGCACGCTCATGATCACGCGCGACAATAACAAACAAATCACAGTTCAGAAAGGTTTAGGAAATAACAGTAATAACAAGCTCACGCATTGACTATGACTATTGAAAGTCCCACCGGACGCGCGGACGTCCGAACGAAAGCGATCCTTAATAGGTACTAAGTTGTGACAAACGCATGAAGCAAAATAAAATAAATAGACAGTTAGGGATGGACCCAAAAACTTAATTTCATTTTATATTGATATTTATTTTTCATTAAAAACTTCAAATTAAACTATCTGGAGACTAACATTGAATGAGAAGATATTATTATTGCAATGTTAATATCAATTTGTATTTATTATTGTTACTAAGACAGAACATCCCGCGCGCAGACACCCCCCCTCGCGGCGTCAGCTGACAGCGCTCGGTCGCGGTCGCACACATAGAAGCGGCGGCCGTGTAACGACGAGCCGCTTCTTGTGTTCGTGTACGAGCGCTCACTCACACTACAAAAAAGCAAAAAAATAAGTTGTCCAAAAAAATTTTTTTTGCGGATTCGTGATCAGATTCATGGGCAGTATCGCCTCCCAAAATATCACTAGCTATTATGAGAAGACCCTGTATAGGACAATTGAAAATGTTCAATTTGGGTCCGATCTTGTGTCTTTCTAGGTGTGTGTGTGTGCATGTGTTTGTTAAAATATTACGCGCATATTAATCTCATTTTGGTTAACTGTGCTATTCAATAATAAAAATGGCAAAATTTGCTCATTTTCCTTAGTCTTATAGCTAGGCAAAGGCCTCCTTAGTAAAACCACGTCCTTCGGATCTGCGTTTACTATCCTTGGAGACCCAACAGTAAGTGATTTCTTCATGTCTTTTGTGTTTCAGAGCGAGTTGGACACATTAACGGCAACACTAAAACAGTTAGAAAACCAAAAAGGTGAAGCACAAAAAAGATTAAACGATCTCAAAGCACAGGTTAGTACAACATAAGATTATTTATTATTTATAGCGTATCAATTTCTAAGTAGTTTGAAACTATTATAAGGCGCACATACTTGAACAATGTTCCAAATAATCTGTATTAGTAACAAAAGTTATTTCAAACGTTGCAGGTTTTCTTTTGAGACTATTTTGAGTATTTCAAAGTAAATAACAATAATGTGTAATACGTTTATTTTCCGACTTATTGTGTACTAGCTGACCCGCGCAACTTCGCTTGCGTCACATAAGAGAGTATGGGGCATAAATTTCCCCGTTTTTGTAACATTTTTACTGGTACTCTGCTCCTATTGGTCGTAGCTTGATGATATATAGCCTATAGCCTTCCTAGATAAACAGGCTATCTAACATTGAAATATTTTTTCAAATCGGACCCTTAATTTTTAGCTTTATAATATAAGTGTAGATTATTTGTGCGATCCACAAATAATTGTTTTGTGTCTGGTTTTATAAGATTAGTAGGATCTGTCTACCAAATTTCATCAAAGTTTTTCAATAGTTCTTGTGTGAAGACAGTTTGGAAGAAACAATCATGAGGAATGACATGTCTGACAGTTGTTTAACACAGCTCGTTAAAGAATGTTGCATTTCAATTAATAAAAACTTTGTATAATACGTTTGTGGGGTTTTCTCTCAAACTACTGAATTATTTCACGATTTTTTTTACTAATACAAAGCTTAATTATTCTCAAAATTATTTATGTCTCTTAATATAACGAAGTCGCGCTAAGGCATATCCGCCATTAAAACGGTTGCCATGACAACGGATTTTTGTTATTTCAATGTCATTATAATATTGATTATTCGCGACTTCTTGGCTTCACTTGAATTTTCCCGGGAAATGCGTCATTTTCACGGGGTAAAAAGTAGCCTATGTCCTTTCTCGGGTATCAAAGTATCTCCATACCAAATTTCATGCAAATTGGTTCAGTAGTTTAGGCGTGATTAAGTAGCAGACAGACAGACAGACAGACAGACAGACAGACAGACAGACAGAGTTACTTTCGAATTTATAATATTAGTATGGATAAAATTCCTTTAGACCGACTATAGAGTATGTTTTTGAGAGAAAACATGTTGTGCCATGAGATAAGGAGAAGAATAAGAAAATTTACATATTTCTGTTGTAAATCGCAGGTAGAAAAGCTCCGATCACAAGTGTCAGCCCAGGAAGCCGCGGCGGCGGAGACGGAGGCCGAGGTGGGCGCGCGCCGCGCCGCCGCGCTCACGCTCAAGGAGAAGGAGCGCGCGCTGCAGGCCGACGTGGCCAGCGCAGAGGCCGAGGCCGAGGCTATCACTGCGCAGCTGCGCAAGACTGTGCTCGCCGTCAGCCAGGTAATTACACTGTTATAATCATTTGACTTTTGCGTTTGTTAAATGTGGTAAAGCTTGTTCCAGAATGGTATACTTCTTACGGGATATTAACTTGTTTCGTGTTTATTGTATTTGATGATATACAGGGTGTCCCAAAACTCAACGATAATCCGAGACAGGATGAAAGGCCAAGTCATACCGGCTATAGGAAATATAAAAAAAAATTCCATATCACTTAGTTCAGCAATAATAGACACTTTTCAAAAAAGTTGAAAATCCACACCCTTGGTCGCATTTTCAAGTCCTGTGGGCACCAATGTCACAATTTCGCTGTGTTTTTTTGAATTTCGTGTTCTTAATTAAATATGCTATTAATCGTATAACAAATTAATGCACAAAACATTGTTAATTTAATAAGAAAAGTTAAGTTTTAGTGAGTCATCTTTCTCAAAAATATCGTTAGTCAACTTTGACGCTTCATACTGAAAAAAAAATGTACTACACTACCCTTGGCAAGTTATTTCAAAAGTTGGCGCATTTAATCAAGATTTCAAAATAGTATAACACTTGCCACTTTTCTTGCCATTAAAAATGTAATTTTTATTTGAACGAAGAGTATCCTCGCAAATGGATCGGACGCAGTGGTACAATTTTATGGCTTCCTTGTTCTCTCGATCTAAATCCAGTAGATATTTTTTACTGGGAATGCATAAAAGAAAAAGTTTATTCGAAATCAACACAAAATCTATCATAACTCAGCCAGAAAATTGACACAGCGTCAGAGGAAGTAAATGCAAGGAATTTTGATTGACCGGTGCAAAGGTCTTTTGTAAGGCGTTGCAGAGCCTGAATTCATGCTAGAGGAAAACAATTCGGAATTACTTTAGTAAAAAAAAAATAATAATAATAATAGTTTAAGGAGAATAATTAAATAAGATCGATGGTTCGTTCATTGTTTTTTTTTAATTATTATAACCTATTATGTTTATTACATTAAATATTTGTTATGGACTGACTCAATTACATCTTTACTAAAAATAATTGCTTTCCTCTGGCACGAACACAGGCTCTGCAACGCCTTACAAAAGACCTTTGCACCGGTCAATCAAAATTCCTTGCATTTATTTCCTCTGACGCTGTGTCAATTTTCTGGCTGAGTTATGATAGATTTTGTATTGATTTCGAATAAACTTTTTCTTTTATGCATTCCCAGTAAAAAATATCTACTGGATTTAGATCGGGAGAACAAGGAAGCCATAAAATTGTACCACTGCGTCCGATCCATTTGCGAGGATACTCTTCGTTCAAATAAAAATAACATTTTTAATGGCAAGAAAAGTGGCAAGTGTTATACTATTTTGAAATCTTGATTAAATGCGCCAACTTTTGAAATAACTTGCCAAGGGTAGTGTAGTACATTTTTTTTTCAGTATGAAGCGTCAAAGTTGACTAACGATATTTTTGAGAAAGATGACTCACTAAAACTTAACTTTTCTTATTAAATTAACAATGTTTTGTGCATTAATTTGTTATACGATTAATAGCATATTTAATTAAGAACACGAAATTCAAAAAAACACAGCGAAATTGTGACATTGGTGCCCACAGGACTTGAAAATGCGACCAAGGGTGTGGATTTTCAACTTTTTTGAAAAGTGTCTATTATTGCTGAACTAAGTGATATGGAATTTTTTTTTTATATTTCCTATAGCCGGTATGACTTGGCCTTTCATCCTGTCTCGGATTATCGTTGAGTTTTGGGACACCCTGTATAAAACGCATGCTTTTTGTATAGGCCGATGCTAACGAATCTTGTGGGACAGCAAACGATTGTTTTGTTGTAATTTTTATGAAGTTTTTATCCTAGTTTTGGTTATAATATTATTTTATTTGGATGTTGCGCCATATCATAGCGTGTGATATTCTACAATAATTTATTTAAAATAGGTAGTGGATCTAGGATTTTCGTTTTTAGACTTTAGGCTTTAACTATTTGGGAATCGATTGGTATCATATATTACGACAGTGATGAATTAAAATGGAGATATCCGCATATCTCTTTGGTGGGTTAATACCCTAAACGACATCTCTCCACGTGTCCTACGCAGGCCAACATCAAGATCTCGCACCTGGAGGAGCAGCACAGCACGCTGGAGCAGGCGGCGGCGGCGCTGGCGGGCGGCGGCGCCGTGCCGCAGTCGCTGCTGCAGCTGCAGGCGCTGCACACCGCCGAGCACCTCGACAAGGTGGTGCGCGGC
This sequence comes from Anticarsia gemmatalis, assembly GCF_050436995.1. Lineage (NCBI taxonomy): Eukaryota > Metazoa > Arthropoda > Insecta > Lepidoptera > Erebidae > Anticarsia > Anticarsia gemmatalis. The sequence continues at coordinate 715,793 of NC_134761.1, forward strand.
GCCACGCCCAGTGATGCTCTCGTACGTATACACGTGCTACGTGCTACGTGCTACGTGCTACGTGCTACGTGCTACGTGCTACGTGCTACGTGCTACGTGCTACGTGCTACGTGCTACGTGCTACGTGCTACGTGCTACGTGCTACGTGCACATGCCACTTACTTTTGTCCCCGATGTTTTCATCAGACCAATTTATTTAAAAAGTTATAATCTATAATTGCTTACTTCCATAACTCATTAAATATCGTGCTTAATGACCTACTTATTACAATTTCTGCAACATTTTATGATAGTTTTTGCGCCTGCAATTAATAGACATCTCACTTTCAAATATCTTGAATAAGTACCGCAAAAGATAAATAAAAATAAATACTACCCAACCCACTTATTATCATCACACGAATCGATTGGTCACCTAAAGATTTCAGCAAAGTTCTTTCCATTCTCAGGAGGATGAGCCGTTCGCGAATCGCAACGGTTTCGCGAACAACAGTGCGCCGGGTGGCGGGTTCGAGTCTGACCCCTTCACTGAGAACGCGTTCTCCTCCGCGATGCCCCCCTCCGACCCCTTCGCACCCTCGCAGGGACATGCGCAACAGGTAACACTAGCGTATACACATACGTATACGTGCACTCATACGTACGCAAACATGATCGCACGTGTACGTATACTTTAATTTATATAAATCAGAGTATTTTTGTACCCGTGTAAGTTGGACATAAAATCTTGAAGTTTATAAAAAAAGTGTTTGTTTACAAAATTATGTTTAGTTTCCCAAAATATATTATTTTTTTACCTTGTGTGTAAGTTAGGCATATGTTTAACAAAAAAAAAACAACCTGTTTGCTCACAAAATGATGTTTAGTTTCCCGAAATATATTACCTTTTTACCTTGTACAATTTGGCACTTATATTGTTTTATATTAAGCAGCTTTCCGTTCTATTATCAAACGGATATAATGTATGAATGTTATTTAAAATGGAATTATATAAGGTAACATTTTATTTCCAGGACGGTTTCGGCACGGACCCGTTCGCATCGAACGCGGACCCGTTCGCCGGCGACGCGTTCGCTTCACAAGACAATACTGCAAAGGCTAACGATGACGTGAGTAACAATTAACAATAACCCTTTGTTTATACAATAGTATGTTTATTATATCATACCAGTATGTTGGTATATGTTATAAGAACATAATATACTGTCCTATGTGCGTGTAGTAGACGTAGTTTAATTAATAATGTGTGAAATATTAGAGTTATGAACAATAATAAGTGTGGTACATAAGGTCATGACAATCGTTTGATTGTTTTCAATTTAAACAGTGTATAGTTTTTTAACCTGTGGTTGGTCAGCTTTTTCAAGGGAGGGGCTAGGCCTCGAGTCCATCACGTTGGCCAAGTGCGGGTTGGGAACTTTGCATGCCTTCAAGAAATGTGTTAATCAACTTTAGGCATGCAGGATTTCAACATTACCCTTTCCTTCACCATTAGAGCAAGTGATAATTATTTATATTCAGTGTATAGTTACATTTACTTAAATTTTGGATATCACTCCAGGGTGCATGGGAATCGGATCCGTTCGCCGTGCTACACGCTCCTACGCGCGCCAACGCCACGACCCCGTCGGGCAACATGTCGGGCAACATGTCGGGCAGCATGTCGGGCAGCACGCCGGCGCTGCCGCCCAAGCACCACAAGACTCCGCCGCCGCGCCCCGCGCCGCCGCGACCCAACCCGCCGCACAAGGTATGTATGCACTTACCACTGTACTACACAGAGTTTAAATCATACGAAACAATAGATTTTCGACTCGATTCTAACATTATGAGTGATAAAAATGTGTGTCTTAATATAGATTTATTTCGTTCATAATATATTTACTTAGTGTTCTTGTTACAGTCATAAAATTAGTATGAGTAATGTTAGAAATGAGTCTTTTCTGATTATAATTTAGACTTTAAAGACTTTTGAATATGTCAATGATAAAATGTTAATTTGAAATAAATGATGTTGAAAGGATTCCCTTAGAACAGAAATATGGTTAAAATATATATAAGAAGATTGTATTATGTTCAATTGACGTCGACTTCTCTTCTAAATATCTAAAATAATATTGTTTTGTAAAAAATACATCTTGTATCTTAACCAAATTTCTCAAAAACACGAATATTAAAACTAAGCTAACGATTTATTTTCAGATTTAATTTTTATGAATTATTTGATGTTTATTTACCCCTCCTCCTACCGCCGTAGCCGCATGGTGTCGACATAGACCGTCGAAAATTTAAGCTAAAATTTATTATTTTTTTTTACTTTTTGCTGCAGAGAAAGTAAAATGTACGTAAATACTGCATGTGTTAGAGAATGGCATTTTATTGTTGTTTCCTTTGCTTTTTGATATTTTAGTTTTCATAAAATGTCACTCTCGTGAGCCGCTTTTTGATATCGAAATGAAAAGCTGATGTAAATTTTTTGAAGTTAAAACACACTTGTGTTAGTTTTGTGTGCACTTGTTTTTTAATGTGTGCTGTGTGCACTTAATTCTTAAAACTTAACTTTTAAATGGGTATAATATTTGTCAATATTTTTTGATGAACTAAAGCAACAGTCAACAAAATTTGTACAAAATTTTCAAAGTACGTTTGCTGGTGGGACTTTTAGTAAGCTTTTAAATTAAATATCAAAAGAAATTCGTAGAATTACGAAATTCTACTTACTAATTATCGTGGTCGAAGGCGAGCTTTTAACTATAATTTTGCAATTGCAAGTCTTTCGTAAGATATTAAATTCAATAATATTTTGAATATCAAACCAAATCATGTATTTTTAATGAAATAATATGAGTATTATATACCAAAATTGTTTTTTTATATCAAAAAGCGGTTAACTTCACAGTACCTAATAATAATAATTTGCATATATTTTACTTTCTCTGTGAATGCCATTCTCACGCCGTGATGTTGTGCCAAGTAACACGCCACACGCTTATCATTCACCCTTCGTTCATACATTCAGTCATTCACTCATTCTTTTTATTGCATGCCTCTTTATGCTTCTAGTGCATGTTTGGTATCGTTTTAAATAGTGCTTTATATGTTTATTTAAATGTATTAAATGTGCGTAAAGACTAGATGTATGTAGCTTATATTACATTAGGCGAACTACTATCAAAAAATAATTAAATAACAATATATTTTTAATTCATGGTGTTGGTGGTAATTTTATCTTCTTAAGAAGTAGCTAGTCTATGTCTATTTCTAAAGGGCTCATTGGTTAGTGGTCTCCAAACTAATTAGCGGTTGGAAAGTTGCTTGCTAATCTTGCTGTATAATAAAATTCTAAACAATCCATTTTAAATAGTAATTCCATTTCCAAGGTCTTACCATCTACCATCTTATTCCGAGGGTGATCTTTGCAGTGTAATAATAGTGGGCTCAATATTAATTTATTCTACAAGTAACTATAGAATAATTGGTTAAACGTTATCGGAAGTGGCTTAGTATGCAACAGCAGCTTGATCTCTAAGGTTAAGCTACGCTTGCTGAGGTTGTTCTGTGTATAGGTGACCATTATACATTCCGAATCCATTCCGTGTTTCGGAAGGCTCGTTAAATTATGGATTGTCATTGTCAAATATCTTTGACAGTCGTTAACAGTAGTCATAAGCGTGAAAGTCTGACAACCAGTTACGAAGGGTTTTGTGTTATACCCAGGTAACTGGGTTGTGGAGTTCAGATAAACAGTCGCTCCATGTAAAATACTGGTATCCAGCTGCATCCGGTGAGACTGGAAGCAGACTCCAACATAGTTAGAAGAAAGGCTAGGCTGATTTTAAAAGTAGTAAATGTAATAGTTGCATGTGTTATAATGCTTTTAGTTACTGTATATGTGCACTCTCACGTCTGACCCACTCCTTTTTAATATTATTTCATTTTTTTATATATTTTGGTTCATTTACGTTTATTATATCTTAATGACTGTACCTGTATATACCTGTGGTGATTAATATATAAGCGCTTCACATCAGATAACTAGAAAGAAATAGTATATTTTGAGACTGTATTCTTTAAAACACAACAAGAAGAAAACACGCTGTATTATGTGTCGGCCAATCATTGACTGACGTCAAATACATGGTGTTCTTTTTATTCCTCTATTGGATGAGTTATTTTGGTATAGTATCTTTAAGATTTATTAAATTGTGTATTAAATTCTCGGTGTGAATGTTATGATGTGTCGCGCTATACTTTCATATAATCATGTAACACTGTCCACTAACATGCTAACCACGGCTCGTGTGCTTGTCCCCACATTGCAGCGCTAAGCGGACGCGGCCCGGCCCGGCTCACACGTGCGTACTCTGTCTCTCTCCCACACACCAGCCCCTAGCTATACCCGTCTCACTCGCTCTTGTGTCGGCCCAGACCCCCGTCCGCGCCATGGACTTCACCGACGACCCCTTCAAGGACTACAGGTACGAGGACCCCTTCAACATCGAGGACCCGTTCGCTGACGTGACGGACGCCCGGCGGCCGGAGCCCGCGCGGCCCTCGCCCCCTCGGCCCTCGCCCCCGCGCTCCTCGGGCGCGCGCCCCGCGTCCGCCGCGGGCTTCGACACCGACGACTTCTTCTCCCCCTCGGCCGCCAGCAGCGCGCTCAACGGCAGCTTCCCGCTGTCCGACAAGCGCAGCGGCCGCGTGTCGGCGCCGCCCGTCGCCTACGACCCCTTCGCGAGCCGCTCCGACTACAAGCCCGCCGCGCCCGCCCCCGCCGCTAACAACAACGACGCCTGGGCGGCCTGGCCCAACGACAACTGGGCCGCCGACGACGCCTGGGCGAAGCCCGCCCCGCAGAAATCGGACGCCTGGGGCTCCGACGACACCGCCAAGAAGAACATCAACTCGGCCGGCAGCGACTGGAAGACCGACAACTGGGCCAACAAGTCGGACAACTGGGCGACCGACTGGGGCCCGCCGGACAACAACAAGAACTTGAACGAGACGTGGCCCTCGAACACGTTACCTTCTAAGAAAGAGAAGTCGCCGAAGCCGGTGAAATACGCGAGGTCCCTGGTCCACACGATAGGTGGGATCGGTCGAACTAAACAGAAAGATAAAAAGAAGGCGAATCTAGAGGCTCGGAGTGCGGAAGCTCTGCCCACGGAGGAGCAGCAGTGGGCGTGGGCGAGCGCGGAGTCCAGGCGACTGCAGGTCGAAGCCGAAGCGAGGAGGAGACAGGAAGATGCCGAACTACAACTAGCTCTCGCGATATCGAGACAAGAGAAATGATCAACAAACGACCGGTAAAAGGTTCCCGATTTTTTAATGCAATCTGCATTTGAATCGTCCGATTTGTCTAGCAACGAGTTGGCCGTCTCGTCGGGCGTAGGTATATCATTATTGTAAGTCATTCAACGCTGATGCATCTTATGAATACGTAATATTTGTATGTTATATAGACCGTGTTATATCGTGATGTAAGGATTATACACAATAACTAATTGGTGCGAAACCATGTAGAATTTGCTATTGAAACTCGTCTGCTAAAAGAAGCTTTGCATTACTTAAAAAAGTCGTACTATAAATGCGAAAGTTTATCGTTACTACTCAATGTTGAGGATATTCGGCACATAGATAGATACTCTAACCTAGGGATATCTTTCTATGCGTACAAGTTGCGGACAAAAGCTTTATATTTTTCAAAGTAAGTTGCACTAAGACAAGTCGTAAACCTCCACGAATTCTTAGACGAAGATTTTCAACACCGAAAATGTGTTATTCTGTATAATCCTTACTAAAACATAAATATATTCGGTCGTAATATACATAACACAGTATATAATATGTATATAAAAGGATGTATCTCTCGTATGTTAGTTGTTTTGCATTCCAATCGAGGCATAGCCGCGGGGACTCGCCCTGAGTGAAACTTATTGCATATCTATCTCATTTTAAATGATTATTACGTTCATTTTGTATAGTCATTGCTAGGAAATGAAAATAAATTGGAAAATATTATAATTTAAATTAATTTAACCCATACTGTCCCACTGCTGGGCAAGGGTTTCCTACCGGTAAAAATTTAAATATAAAAAACCGGAGATGTCGCTTCGGAGGTGACAATAGCAGCCGGCACAGTTAAACCGCTTAAAGTCTTGAAACAATGAGATTTAAATAAATATATTATGTATGATCTTTCTTGCAGTTAACGGAATATACTCAGAACTTTAGTCAGAATAACTTGCCAATAAAATAACACTACATAAGTAAAGGAAGTGTTATTTTTACATATTAATGTTAAATACAATTTATAGATAGTCTATCTTGTAGATAAATGTATGAACAGATCTGTCAGAATTCCACTTTATTAAGATAACCGACACTTATCCAAAGGTTAAATTAAACACCTCCCGGGTACGTTTAGCGGTAGTTTATCTATCCAATAGCGTTTAAACTCATATAAAAAAGCGCAATTTAATAGATAAACTACCGCTAAATATACTAAGAATCCGGGCATTAGTGTGTTTGTCAATCTAGCATATGACTGTACAAAATTAACGATTGAAAATATAAAAAATACAAATTATTTCGCTAGTCAATTGAATATTGCATGTTGGGGGCTCGATCAATACGTGGCGTCTGGGCGTGTATAGAAACAGCTATTGTTTGATAATACCCGGTTAATTTGCGGTATAACCGGACAGTTTGCGAATTCCACGCTGAAAATACGTGTTGTAATTTTTCTTGGTGAAATGTAGTATTAGAAACAAATTTGATGTTACAAATTGCAATGATTATGTTTTCAATGCAGAGGAATACTATTTTGCTTTTCACCAAACTATGTTTTACTATTTCATGGTACGATTAAATGAGTGAGTGCTTTGAATTTGTCGTATTGCTATTTCACAGACTCACCGATCAATTGCAAACGATCGAGTATTGTCAAACAACAGCTAAAAAAACTTAATTATAAAATAATAAATAAATTAAATAAATATAAAAAAAATGTGTAATATATTGTTGTCTGCAATGAGGCCTAATAGCTTCCTCACTATGTATAGTCTGTTAGATTATAATTTTACGTAATTTTCAACCATTATCCACATTGCCCGGCTCATTAACCGGGTAATGTGAACAATGGCTAATATATTCACTCATCAATGAATATCTTAATAATGATATTGTAAAATATGAGATTTATTGTTCAAACAATCATCGTGTATTTCAGTGCAAGAGCAGTGTGAATGAGAGCGCTGTATATTTGTCTCTTTCGCACGTCCCATCGTAACAACGTGCTATTTTAAAATGAAACTTATTTGTGTTATAATAAGGTTTAATTTATTTACTTAAAAGCCGAATGGTTAAAGAAAATTTCTATAGTAAATTTTTCAATATTACCTACAGGTACGTTGTATATTTAGTTTCAATTCGTTCGGTTCAGTTATGTTCATTTTGTATAAATAGATTATGTTTATTGTATAATTTTGTGGGATATTGATTAATTTTGTTTATTGTAATGTAATAATGCTCAATTTTATTTATTCCTACTGTTGAACATTTTGAAAGAGAAGGCGAATACGAAATTAGTTATTTGTTATCATGTTATTCAAAAGTATTGTATGGTACAAGTAAAGTAATGCACCTTCAAGTACCTCTGAAGAAATAATTTACTTAAAATATTTCTAATGTTTCAGTTTTTGGCATTTTGTAAGAATAAGGTTGTTTTAAATCGTGGTTTGGGGTACAATCTACTTCATAAAATCGCTTTTCTGATCTTTAAAAAATGTACGAAACTCTTATGTTATTATATGCCTTTAAATATAATATTTTGTTCCACTTAAAATGATTGGTTAAAATCAAAATTAATCAATATCACACTCTGTATAAAAGTTGAATGTTTGTATGAATGTGTGTGTATAAAATTCCATTACGTGTGTGTGTTCAAGTACAACTAATTGTTTGTGCGGCGTGTGTTTGTTATGTTAATTATTATTTAATTGTAATTATTATGTTGGCAGTCGCGTGCACGCGGGTGATGCACGTATACGCACCTGTGACGTCATGAGACGTTCGTACACGCAAATGGTAAACAAATTAAAGTTATTTTTTTGGCTCAATTCACACCGAGATAGGAGCAGACTACTATTAGTCTAAAACAAGGTATAGGTGACGTCAAACTATTTGAACACAAGAAGTAATTTTAGAAAGCAAACTAAATGTAGACCCAGTGCAGAGGACTCTCGGTTGACTGTTCTACCAAACAAGCGATCGAAGCGCTATAGCCGTAGCCGTCGCGCTCTGCTATTCTTTCAAAGCGGACCTAGAAATCATTCCCTATGATATAGCGAAATTGTTCAAGTTATTTGGCGGCAACTGTACATGGGTCAAATATAGCCGGCCGAAAAATATGGCCATGTACGTATGTGTTTATTGTAAAGATATATAGCATATATGAATGCATGCTAAAACTTACGTTTCATTCTGCTTTATTAAATTTAATCCGTTTATATCCCACTGCTGGGCAAGGGTCTCCTCCCGTAATAAAGGAGGGATCAGGCCTTGAGTCCACCACGCTAGCTAATTGCTGGTTGGGGATATAGCTTTTTTTTATTAAAAAGGGTAAGAAACCTTAACGTGGTCATATTCGACCTAGGTACCTTAATTCTAAACTATATGAACAGACTTTAGAGATCGAAATCGTTTGTAAAACTCGTTGTGGTGTTGCGAGCAGTCCCTCTTTTAGCTGTCCTGACCGTGCTATCCTGTGCTTCGCTGCCGTCCCGATGTGAATTGAGTTTAATTGTTATGTATTTCTGATATAACAAAGATGGATATATCTTTGAATAATGTTAAAGTATTTGATAGATAATTACGGTTTCTTTTTAGCCATGATTTTACTAGAAAAAAATTGACTGTAGGGAAATTTGTGTTTGATATCGAAATTATTCCTTTAAAAAAAAAAAAACAGTTTTTGTTATGAGTGAATGAAAGTATAATATGTATACTTAAAGATTTATTTTGTCCTTTTTCAGTATATTTGATTTAGTTCAAACGCGAATGGGACAAAAGTATTTGAATGAAAATGTACCAAAATAACTACAAGTAAAGTATCATGGCTTTAAATCCATTAATATAATACTATGAATGTCGCAACAAATATAGCGAAAACAAATTCGAAAATGTAAGAAAATCAAAAATAAATGAGTACTACAAACGTACCCAGGGTCTAATAATCATGTTATAATTTGTATTAAAGACCAGTTTCACTTAACTAACTTAACTGCAAGATATAGTGACAGATAACATTCTGTCTGATAATCTATCTGTAGCGCAATTCTCTACACTCAGTACTGTCGAGTATCGAGAGTTTGACATTTAAAATGTACTATAGTTCTTACGGAGCCCGCTAGAGGCGCTGATCAGATTTTCATACAAAATTTCTCGATAGTTAGTCGGTTGTCGGTAGGCGATAGTAGTAGAGAATCGAGCTACTGATAGTTAGAAGTGCTACTGGTCGTAATAGTCGTATTCTTCACGTGTCATCGCATGTTCTCTTCAGTAGTGCCTTTCCTGTCAATATGTATACAGCTTTCTTCACCATGTATAAATGTATTAAATATATACGAAAGCCCTTGTCAAATTAATAAGATCGCAAAAAGATCTTCCCAAAAAAACTTAAAAAAAAACTATTGGAATAAGTTAAAAAAAATTACCAACAAAAAAATTGTTTCTACCAAATGGTAGTTATTTTGATTAGCTTGGATTAGCTGTGTAGTATCGCGTCATGCTTGAGTGCGCACGGGCCCACTGCGCCGCCTCCCTTACAATAACTATGATAGTTGACACGCTTGCCGAGACATTTAGTCAATCATAACAAATATTAGCTATTATACCGCGTACCAACACTTATGAGTCCTGCATCGTCGAATGTCTCAGCAAGCCGCAGTTAGTCGATAGGTATAAATTAATTGTAAAACGTGTAACTATTAAATACCGATGTGTTTATGGGTATTATCCTAACGTTGTTATCTCTTTCTTAGGCGCTGTTGTTTGTGGCTCGACGAACCGCGCGGACCAAACGTAAATACTTAGTCTATATATCTCTCTTATATTTTCAAATTCAATTTATAGATGTGAATATTTACAGCTGATTACTATTGCGTTGTTGGTGATTATAAATGTATATTTTGTGTAGTCGATTGTTTCTTCTCATATATTTTTGTATGACGATGTTGAAGGCCGCGCGGTCCGCTCGATCCTTGTCTGTTATACATTATAATGTATGTACCTTTCAGTGATAGCCGAATAAAAACTAAACTTTAAATCTCATCGTTGACGTGTATATGTGTATTTAAAGCTAAAATATAATAATATAAAAGTAACATTTGATAAATACAGGTTAATTGTAAGCTTAAGTCGGTAGTGACGGTGCGCGGGACTTACACATATTCATATATCCACGTCCAAACTGTCACGTAATTCATTCATTTTGTAATAGTTTCGTACAGAGCAGTTTGTTCGATGTCCCATCAAAGTACGCCGCTCGTGTGCCAGTGTGACCGCTCAGTATTACAAGGACCGCGCGCCCTAGCTTGTTAGAATAGACAAACATATAATCGTCACGATATAGGGAAGGTTGTAGAGACCAGAGTGTTTGGAGCAGTTTGTTCTGTTGTTCGACAGTTAGCCGAGTATAGCGTAGAATAGAAGCGAGAAGGTATATTGTTGGTAGAGGCCGCGGGCACCTACTAGCGCGTAGTGACGCCCCGGACGTTGACTCGGATCCCTTCGTTGTTGTAACTATTGTAATTAAATAACGCGTATATAACGTTATAACGTTTCGTCGAGTCGGTGTACGCTAACCTCCTATGATTAGCGATCTTTCACAGCTTTTTGTATGTGCAACGAATATGTAAGTATATTTTCTATTTCGTATTGTTTCATTGCCGTTTCTGTGAAACAGGTGACACTTGCCGCGGTGCGATATTATGCTATTTTTCTCGTTATATATCGCTATGTAAATCTTGTTATAATCTGTTGATATAATAATTTATGCTATATCTTTATCGACGTTATTTTTTGTTGAAAGTTTTTCGATATATATTTCCCGTCTGTAAATTGTTCAGTGATGCCATTATTGTGGTGTTTATTGAATAACAAATCATAAGTATAGTACAATATTTCATATCACGTTTAGTTTCGGGGGATGTATAAAGATTGTTCTGAAGGTACAATAACTAATCTAATAATTAAATTCTTGTGATTTAGCGTCGTATGTATTACCTATATTATTACGGGAAGCTTTCACGTCGAGTCTTAAGTGATTGTTCACCGCACTCGCTTGTTGTGACTATGTACGTGGGAGCTTGTAGTTTGTTCGTAACTTGCGAAACGCTGCGATTGTATTAGACGTCGAACGAAATGTGACAGTTTTATGTGAAGTATAATAATAGCAATGAACTAGCAAAATTCGGGTCTTAAATTGAAAACGAATCAAGCTCAGACATAACTTAGCAAAATTCTTAGTTATAAAACTATTGTTATTATATTATTATAGTTTGTATTCTTTTTGTTATCAACATCTGTGTCCAATTTCGTGAGACGTCAAATTTCTATAAATTAGCTAATATTGTTATAACTGGACGAGCAACATATCGCCTCTAAGTGTAAACTATTGCGCGTCTTCGCTTTACGTTCGCGCTATTTGTAAAACGACTGCATTTTTTACTAAAACACAATTTTATTTATACTCAAAAAACAACTGATTTGAATACTGTTCAACAATAAGCTTATAAAGAAGTAACAATAAATATATAATTGTTTAATGCACTTTGTTCTAGTAAAATTGCAAGAATAGAAAAATTCTAATACATAGGTAACTTATATTGATTATGATAAAATTAAATAAATGTTTATATATAAAGTAAAAGTTGTGTACGTTTGTATTAATATAGCGTGTACGACCAAATAATTGATTGTCAGTACTGCGAGGTTGCGACGATGATTGTGAAGTAGACTGTAGGAGCACAACACGACCTAACGCCTAACGCTAACATGAGACGATTACATCAATACTTACTGCTCAGTGCTGCTTTATGTTGCGACATTTTCATTTTCTACTGCCGCGCTATTTGGAACAATTTTTAATCTTTACACTGGCCACACTGACACCTTTTCAATAGGCTGAATGACTGTACGGTCCATATCTTCACGATTTAAAAAATGTTATATTGTAGTCTATTAGAAAATGGCGCGTAATTTGAAAAGCTGTCAGATGTTGGTATTTAATAAATATAATATAATATTGTTGTATATTTGTTGTGTAACGAATTGTATGTATGAGGCAGTTGGTTCAGTGCCAGGTCGTGCATTCGTCATTACCCGCTGACATGTATTCACTGTATGAAACTATGATATTATATTAATATGAAAACAAACAATTCCTGAGATAATAAAAAAGGAAAATATTATAAAATAATGGTTTTATTTCGAACATCGTACCTCAGTCAATCATCAATCATTATGTTTTGTAAGCCTAAGAGTTTTAATTAATTTTGTGATTTAGTGTCTAGACAAACTTACTTTAGATACATTACGTTACGTTAGATAAATTAAGTTTGTCTAAGATTATAATCTGTGTTTATAATTAAAAAATAAATAAATAATTTCATAAAAAATATAATGAAAACACTTTTTTACATTTTTTTTTACTTTATTTATTGTAATAAAACATTTTAAAATAATATAAACATCAAATTATTATTATTTTCATGCAAGTCAACGAACATTGCCAATTACAGATAAAAGAAGACAATTAAAAAAAAACGTACTGGTGTGGTCAATGTATAAAATTAAATTTCAAATTATTTCTACTACATACCTTTCTTATTAAAATAATATTAATTATGCGTGATTTGTACTTATCAGGAATAAATAAATCAAAATATTAAAATTACACATTATTATACAAAAAAAAAATACATACGAATTTTAGTCAATAAGTTGTTACAAATAAAAAAATAAGTGACAGGAAGGTATTGTTTCATAATAGGTACAAAATACATAATTACTAAATATATTACAATTTTAATTTAGTATTAAAAATAAAATAGGTCGGAGGTAAAAATTGTAAAATAATGTCAGAAACTAAAAAACTAATCACCTTGAATTCAATATATCCTGTTTGTCTTAAATTATTGTACTACACGTGGATTTAAAAGAAACTGATGAGCAAAGGTAATATTTTACTAAATTATGATTAATGGGTGCCACGTCATATGCACGTTTAGGCATTTTTTGATACCAAATGTTTTGCCGATATCAAAAACATAAGGTTCTTACTTTGTAGCACTTATTTATTTTTTTATACGGGCTTTACTTTACACTAACTTAACATCTTAAAGCCTCCATTTTAACCTATACCTACTTAATATAATTCGCTATATAATCCAATTAAATTTAATAATTCTTCTAAAAAATACTGTTTTATGCGAGTCGAACTGTATGCATGTTTTGCCATCCCAAATTATAATTTCATTACAATGTTTTTCAATTCAAGGTAGAAAGACATTTTTGAAGGAAAGAAATGAGAGTAAAAGCTTTCACTTATCAAGTCAGAAGAAGAGGTCTAGTTTTATGAATAGCTAAGGAGAGAGAAATAAGAAGCTATAAAAATTAAAAAGAAGCAATAACTGGCTAACTTTACTTCCTAAGCTATTAGAATTAATTTAAAAGTAAATAATGCAATTTAAAACATAAAAGACAAATAGAATATGGTATAAACGCGAACACGCATTTTAACTTTAAAAAGCCTGTCGTTTCTGGTAACACTGGGCGTTAAAAAGCATGTTTGTGTTGATTCCCGTATTCTATTAAACAATAGGAGATGGACATTCTCTCTCTTGAAATACGAAAATATATCAAAATCATGCTCTACAGTTCGACATGTATCCCTTGCTACAGTGTTTACGTAAGTACCCCCCATTTGATGTAGTCATCGACGACGCCGTTCAGTCGCTCGGTGTACAGCGCGCTGGTCTTCGCCACCGAGAAGGCTGATAGCTCCATGTTCTCGTTCACTTGGGGAGCATTCTCCTTGTCTACTGTCACTACTGGGAGCGCGAATACTGCTATTGTGAGCCCGAAAGGTAGTTTCTGAAAGGAAAGTAAGAATTAAAATTAGTTGCGGTATGAATTTTGTGGCGCAGTGGTTTAGGTCACCACGCCGCTACCATTGCGTCGGGAGGTCGTGGGTTCGATTCCCAAACGGAACAATTGTTTGTGCGATCCACAAATAATTGTTTGGGGTCTGGTTGTACTTGTGTCCGTCGTTTGTATGTTTCTAAAAGTCCCCGCGACACAAGAGCAATTCAGGACCTCAGTGAGAAAGATGTAAATATAATACAATTTTATAAAAGTTATCTATACTAATCCATACTAATATTATAAATGCAAAAGTAACTCTGTCTGTCTGTCTGTCTGCCTGTCTGCTACTCAATCACGCCTAAACTATTGAACCAATTTGCATGAAATTTGGTATGGAGATATTTTGATACCCGAGAAAGGACATACCTAGGCTATATATCATCACGACCAAAAGGAGCAGAGTACCAGTAATTAATGTTACAAAAACGGGGGAAAATTTCACCCATTCTCTCTTATTGGACGCAAGCAAAGATGCGCGGGTCAGCTAGTGAATAATAAATGATGCGAGCCTGCAGCTTTTTCAATGACAAGTTTCAAAAATATCCAGTTCCAGGAATCGAACCGTGATTAGTAGTCTTATGCGCCTCTGAAGCCTTATATGGAAGTGACAATGATGTTCTATGATTGATATCATATCTGACTTGATTAAAGATTGATTGACGTAATGTAAACAACAGTAAGTAGGTAATAAAAACCTTGTTTATGTAAATTAGTCATAATCATGCTTACTTATGTAAATATCTTGTAATTGTTATTCATGTTGTAATAGGTACCTAGTCTACTAGGAAGATAACAATAATAAACCTTTTTTATATCGAGTTTCATAAAAACCTACTAGGTACCTCTATATGTATCTGGTAGTACTTTGTATCCGTTATTGGTACGATTTTTTTTAAAGTTCCCGTGATGTTACCAGTAAAGCGCGAAAGATAACTTGTAAATAAATAAAAGATGACTATGGTGACAAATTGAACAAAACATCATAACACAACAGTTTGTTCAATATTTACAAATGCGTATAAAATACGTAAGAAACGTTGTGCAAATAAGTATAAGTTTGTTGTTTTTATAGTAGACAAACTGAACTGTGGATAATATTTGATAAAAAACATAAATATTTTCCTCAAACGTAATACTTAGTACTTATGAAGTACAAACCGGAACAAAACATAAAGTAGTTGTATACACGTGTAGTTGATCAATGTTTTAAGGCCTCTCGCTTCGACCAGCTCTAACTCAAGGCCTTAAAATCACACATAATTATATAAAATCATTCGTTTGTCTATATTTTAACATATAAATATGTTTATTTGTTTACAGAGTACCTCTAAAATGAGTAGGCCGTTTTAGAAAAAATACATTTTCAGTGAAACTTACCTACTACAAACAATTTGGGCTGTCTGTTATTTATAGTCTTTAGCTATTTTTAATTACTTAGGATGATTAAATCTAAACCTGGACAACATCCGCACTTAGGCCATCCAAACTAATCTTATGTTACGGGGACTTACAATTCAATGCAAAACAGGTAATTATGGATCGCACAAATAATAATTATTGTTCAGCATGGGAATCGAATCTACGACCCTCGCGCCATGACAGCGCTGTCTAGTGACAATTATACCGCGGAAGTCTTAAAAATCGCGCTTAGAAGCTAGTTTTATAAACCTAGCTACATAACTGAGCAATATAATAATATGGTTGCTATTAAAACTGCAACTGTTGGCGAACATTATCAGATAATTGCACTGTTTCTGACAGACCTTGGTGTCATCATATCATTATTGTTTGTACGTACTTACATGCGGAACTGATTCCGTACTATAATTGTGTGTACGTAAATAGACTAGAGTACCTATATAGCTAGTAGCTGTAATATAATATTAGATCGGGGAGAAAGTCTTTTCGCATTATAGTATGTATGAACTTGTAATAAAATCTTTTCTCTACACAAAAAAGCTGGATATTTGGGTACCTCACGAGCTCACTGAAAGAAACCTAATGAACCGTGTACTTATTTGTGATTCTTGAAGCCAAAGAGATTTTATTACAAGTTCATACATACCTACTATAATGCGAAAAGACTTTTTCCCCGACCTAATATAATTAATATCGATAAAAAATTAAGATTGGTGAAAGTTAGAACGAAAATGTCATACTATTGGTTATGACGGTGCTTTTAATTTTGTCAACACACCAATGATTTTTCGAAATTATGTATGTTTTAGAAATAATGATCACTTGTTCCAACGGTGAAGGAAAACATCGTGATACAACCTTGTATGCTTGAAAGTTGTTTAGAACAGTAATCTTGAAGGCATGGAAAGTCTCCAACCAACCCTTGGCCGCCGTGTTGGACTCAGGGCCTTTCCCTTCCTCATTCCGGGAAGAGACCCTTGCCCAGCAGTGAGACGTTAAGGGGTTAAATTATTTTTTATACTGAATGCTAAATCAGGATTTGCGTTTTTGGGTTATCAAAATTTCTTCTGTGCAGCTGTTAGCAAATTATTGCTGCGTATCAGAATTAAATGCAATGATTATTATTTTTATAGATTAGGTACATTTATTGGTTATTCACTTATTATGTTTGATAAGATTACAAGCGTTATTGAATGGCTGTGTCATGTAAACAAAAGATATAGTTGTAGGTAACAGAATTCGTAATGCTCGCATCAATGAACGTCTTCTCCAATTCTCGGTCAATATGAATGTATAAGTCACGCAGACTAATAGTTTTACTTATCTTATAAGCCCAAAGATGTCGTAGGCAGCGTAGTCATGCTTATTTTGGACAATACAGCATAAAAAAATTGTACCTAATTCTTTTTTCTCAAAAACGGTTGGTGTTATGAAAATATGTTAGGACAATTTTATAGATAATTGCATGATCTTCAATTTTTGTTGACATATTTTTATGATAAAACTCACCCTTTCGCCGAAAAATAAATAAACATTTTTACAACCTTTGATAGTGTTTTTTTTTGCAGTTATGGGATCAATGGGGACTATTGACAATTTCATAATAACTGTGTCCCTAGCATCTATGCAAATTTACAGCTTTCTGGGAATTTATGCAAGGGTACCCCTATTTTTACAGCTAAAGTGACTGGACTATTAGTTTTTGAGTATTTCTTAAAGGCAAAGGAAACACATCATCTGTCGTTTCAACTGCTATCACGGTTCATAAGATACAGCCTGGTGACAGACAGAGAAGTCTTGGTAATAAGGCCCCATTCTATCCATTTAGAACGAAAACCTAAAAATGAGCAAGAAAAAGATAAAAGACTTACCTCTTTCAATTCAGAATGGAAATCTTCCTTCGAGTAGATCTCTTTAGGGTCCAGTTTGAGTCTCTTCATCGCAGCTTCTAACTCTGTATAATAGTGATCTATAAGTCGCTCGTAGTACTGTTCACGAAAGGCGGAGTCTGAGCCTGTGAAGATGAAATACAGGAGGTCGACGACCGGACTGCCTCCCTGGAGAGTCTGCAGGTCCACGATCTTGATGTCCACGCTGCCGTCCTGGAAGAGAAGGTGGGTTTATGTTAGCAATTAGATTGAGAAGTTTGTTTTGTGTTTATGAATGATTATAAACTTTGTTTAGAGAAGACAGAAAAAAATTGAAATTAGAGAACTGATTTAGTAAATGTTTTAATTTATGCAAGAATGTTATGTAAAGATTAATAGAAGTGTTTACTAGGATGTCATGGAGGTTTCTTGCTCTGTGGAACGCTAGCATATACTGCGCCGGTTTATAAAACTAAACGTCTCCCGCTATTAAAATAGTTTTTTTGGAAGGAAATTCAGTAGTTACCTACTTAAAAAAATATAAAATGACTTGGGGAAAGTGGTAATTGCGTAGTAACAATAAAAACGACAGGTAAGTACTTAATATTAATCAGCAGTACCTAAATATAGATATGATTAAAGGCGACGACCTCTGTAGAATTGATTCGTGTTATCGTTATTGATAGTAGCAATCTAATATATTACCGTAGGTAGGTATATGAAGTCCTCGAACAAGTGCAGCACACTAATTAAGAAAGTATTCAAATCGCACTAATAATACAATAGTTCTGTAACTCAATATACAACTTTTATCAGAATCGACTTGTTCATTACTCCATATTATGGGTACAAAAAAATTAAATGCACTTTTGTTTTAAAAAATAATTGAAGAGAAAAAAAATAGAAGAGATTGTATTGTTTATTACATGACTAAGGATCTCTAGCTCTACCCATACGTTGAAGGAAATAAGCCATTGCAGTGGCACGTTGTATGTATCTACTATATTTTAGCAGCAGCTTACAATATCATTACCACAGATGTCTGGGGTTATATTCTGATTTATTTAAAAAAAAAGATAGTACTTTCGTATCTGTACACGAAAACAATCTCTTCTGATTGTGGTCCAAGAATGCGCTCATCCTACACTAGCCTTTCATTCAACGTTGGAGGCGACTTCCAGTGTCACCGGATGCACTGATGATAGCTTATCGGACCTTCACAAACCAGTTACCTGGGTTATATCACGAAACCCATCGGTAAGAAGACTTTCAAGCTTCTAACTACTGTTAACGACTGCCAAAGATCTTTGAAAATGTAACACTTCTTGCTCGATTACAAAAACTAAATATAAACTAAGGTAAGTTTGCTAAAACATCTCGTTTGTCATCATTCGTTTCAACGCTAATACTGCGTAGTTACGTGCGTAGTTAGAGCTATTGTTCAATTTTGAGCGCCGCCGTCGGTTGTCGGTGTCGGCTCAATAAAACATCATTTATAAAGATTAACGCGAGAAGTCCCAACACTCCCACGGTACTTGATACAGTTGATATGTTATCACTTCGAAACAAACAACTTGATTATTACGATTATAGACGAATAAAAACAAGCGGACGCTTATAAATTATGGATAAAATATATTTATAGACTTCCTCTGTGGTCTGAGTTGTGTTTTAGAATATTCTAGCCCTCTTGTTCATAAACACACTATAAACCTATTTTAGTTAAAAAAAATACTATAATATGATTTCTCTTTTTCATTTCGCTAAGGAGTGAAAGAAATAAAACTCTTTATAAGCCTTCCATAACTTCTTATGAATAAGAGGGTTAGTAGTTAAGGCCTGGTTAAAGTTAGTTTGGTAACGTGACCAGTAAAGACAATATGCTCCTAGTTACATGGCACTAACATTGCTAATGGCAAACGTAGATATACCTCTGCCTGCACCTTTTTTATATAACTGGAGTGATGTTATGTATGCATGTTTCATCCTGAAGTTTCAGATTACAAGAAAGGGAAATCTATTAACATAATAATAAAATTGTTTAAAAACATTACAATAATGTCTTCATTTCTAATTGGCTCCACTTTAAGACTATATTAGGTACAATTACTTAAATCAAAGATGTTATTTCATAATGTTATCTAGCTACCATCTAGGCAGTCATTTATATGACTGTATTTATTGTTAGGTATAGCTTCATAGAATCATAAATTACTGTTGACAAGGAACACTGTATCCCTTATCTATGCCTTCGTGTGTTTAAACATTAATTACAAATACATGCATAAATAATATCACGGTTGTTATACCCGCTGTAGGCAGAGGTATTCTTGTCGTATGGTTAGTGGTCAACCTAGTGTCAAAGTTGTTCAAGCCGCCCGCAGGCCTTTGACGTGGCTTAACGACTGTTATATTAATTGACAACAACTTTTTACGTGCTCAGAGACATCCAGTTCAAATACCACTATGCGGTAGGCGGTCACCAAGCAATGGAATGATCGCGCCAAGGTTTCTTAACCCACAGATCGTTTTACGACCGGTGAGCGCAATTGTCTGAATGAGAAGTGAATTACGACATTAACAATGTTAGTCCCATGTAATAGGGAGCGAGCCCATTGCCGTAACGTGCCCGGTAAATACCGGCACGTTACCAAAGTCCAGAGTCCGGACATAATGATAATATCCTAATCTATACTAATATTATAAAGCGGAAGAGTTTGTTTGTTTGTTTGAACGCGCTAATCTCAGGACCTACTGGTGCGAATCCAAAAATTATTTTACTGTTGGATAGCCTATTTATTGAAGAAGGCTATATAACATGACGCTACAACTAACAGGAGCAGATGGACCATGCTATATAGTGATGATAATACGTGTAAATATACATATAGATACAATTATTGTTTGCTAGAGAAACATTGTATATTATGACAGATGTAATCCTGTAGTAATATAAAGATGAACTATTGTTCATTGTTTCATAAGTATTTTATAATTATTTGCTGACTATACAGTAATAAAGTAAATGTGTTTGAAAGATACACGTTTACTGTTCTATTGCGGCTATGGTCTCTTCCTGGAATGAGAATGAGGTTGGGACTGTTGTTCATTACTCTTTTGTAGTCTTGGGAATAGGGTTGGGACTGTTGTTCATTAGTCTTTTCTAGTGGGAATAGGGTTGGGAATACCGATAATTGGTCTTTTCCCATCTTGGGAATGGGTGTAAGTCTATTCCCGTCCTGGGAATGAGGTTGGGAATTATTGGCACAGGTCTCTTCCCACCTTGGGAATAGAGGTGGCACAGACAATCGGTTGTGCGGTTGTTGTGTTATTGCTCTCTTCCAGTCTTTGGAATGGGGTTGGGAATGCTGGTACTTGGTCTTTTCCCATTTTGGGAACGTTTTCCCATTTTGGAAACTATTCCTATCTTGGGAATGGAGTTGGGAATGATTTACATAGGTCCTTTCCCAGATTGGAAATGGAGTCGGCACTTGGTTTTTTCCCGTCTTGGGGATGAGGCTTGGATTGTTGGTCATTGGTCTTTTACCGTTGGTAATGAAGTTCGAGTTTTACTGTTCATTAGGCTTTTCCCATCATGTCAATAAAAATATTTTCTACCAGTTGTGCAATGCGATCGGCTTTAAATGAGGTTTGATCTTTATTTTAATATTTAAAATGCTTTTAACTTGTTGTAAGTAAAGTTTGAAAATAACGTCGTTATAATATAAAAAAAATAAGATTTATACTATTCTACTGTCAGACATATTTATTCCATATTGATATATACCTAAAAAAAACTTTAAAATACCCTGCTGTGTTTTAAGAATACCTATTAGCCATAGACTATTTCTAGATCATATTAAAAATCGAAAGATAGGGTAATCAAATACCTATTACTCGAATGAATCGTGACCAAAAATCACAGAACGACTGTAAAATAAAAAAAAAACTTCGTGATCGTAAACTTTACGATTTTAAAACTAAAGTTGACACGTTTATGATAAAAAAATTATAGCTTATAAGAATTATACCTAGAACAAATATTGTTAATACAAATATTGTACTGTCTAGGAATCGAACCCATGATACAAGATATAAAACTGTTGTTCCCGTAGCTATATTGACCACACATTTCAGATAACTTTAAAGTATATACTAATGTATAAGCTGCTGTTTCCAGTAGTCCCATGTAAATATGTCAAAGGCGAATTCAAAAAAGAATTGAAAAAAACCAACAAGATTTAATATCTTCAATGACACTGTCCGTCCCGAATCGGCCCAAATGCTACCAAAATCGAACCTGACACCCCACATTAGATTACAATGGGCACAAACGCAGTTCCCGCGCGGTTTTGCGTCGCAAGTATCGCCTTTTTCAGACGATTAAAGTAGAATTTGAAAAATATTTTGTTATCTTATCTTCAAAATTGGTTTAGTAGTTTAGCCATCAAAGTGTTACAGACAGATAGACCTTCGTACACATAATATTAGTACAAAAGAATGTATAGCAACAGTTTTCTGTCAACTAGAACACACGCTACGTTTTAAGCATAATAACTTTACGGTAACGCTAAATTAAGTAAATTGTTTTAAATACAGAATAAATTAAACGTAAATTATTGGCTTAAATAGATGTTTTATCCGGTTTTAAGGTTAGTTCTCAAAGTAGAATATTTCTATTGATTTTTCTTAATACTTCAAGATTTGTTTTCAATTATGCATAATTAACGTATTGACTTGTCTACACTCACGTACATATTATTATATTAAACTCCGCTAGTCTGTCGGATTGCTGTTTGCTCATAAATCTTAGCATAGATAGCTAAATACCCTCAAACGTAGCCTACTTTTATGAAAAATTAATTCCATTATGAAATACGTGGCAAGAACGCGTGCTTTGCGGGTTACCTACTTATTTAATAAAACGTTGGATTGACTAAGTATATAAAGCTGCCGCGATCAAATTCAGTTCCATGAAAATTATTATAATTATAGAACTAACCTCACGTATTTTGTGCATCAAGTTACTCGGTCTGTAGTCTCCATGACCGAGCACCGGCTTGAACTTCCACGTGTAATACTCCATGAACTTTTCCTGCTGGAGGTCGGAGAAGAATCGCTGAAGCTTGTCTCGCGAACACTCCCTTATGTTCTTCACTGCTTTCGATATGACATCGTCAAAGTACCCTTTTAACTGATTGTTAGCATCCCATACAAATTTCAATGTATCCAGCACTTCTTGAAATTCTTCCTCGTAATATTTTCCGTACGCAAAAGACAACGCGTGCATTTTAGCCAGTTCTCTCGTAGCTGCTTTCCCGTACTCCCAGTCCATACATTCGAACCTGTTGTACGCTTGATACCCACTCTTAATTAAATCCTCTAACACAATAGTTTCTTCATACTTTTCAGAATGACATCCGTAAAGTTTCGAGAATACTAATCTGTGTTCTTTCGGCACGTTGTGATCTGTTTCCAATTTTTCGTAAATCTTTAACAGTTTGGTATACGCGAAGTATTCTGTCTCGTAGAATTTGGGTGATTGGGAACGCATCTTGTCTCCAATAGCCGCGAGTTTTGCAAACATATGAATGGCTCTGTCCCCCTCAGAAATCGTGATGTTGTAGAGAGTCGACGTATAATTTGCTCCTTCACTCGAAGTAGGTTTGATTTCTATATCATAATTCTTAAAATTTTGTTCTTTCGCTATCTTATGAAGTAGACTTTTGGGTAAGTGTTCAACTTGCGCCATTTTTATCAATGGTACGTTGTTTCTTGTTCGGAATACGCGCTAGACTGATCGTAGTTCGTAGGTGCGATGTTGGTCGTGAATACGGCACGATAAATGTTATAACTCACTGTATGATTGTCACGAATTGAATGAATACGTATTTTATAGCGTCGTGTTGTGTAGTGTATAGTAGACCGAACTTGACCGCGTTTTTATGAACCATTGATAATGAAACCGGTATTTTTTAGATTTAAAGATTATACCAAATTACGATTTAATTGATTGACTATCTTTGAGATAGTATACCAATACTATCTCAAATATAGTCAATACCAATTGTTTTCGTCATAGAAACACAGTCATGGTCTGGAACGTAAAAAAATCTAATCTTTTGAAACAATAATAAAACTTAAGCCTAAAATAGAATGGTTGCATGTCTTATCGAATTGAACGAAATTAAATGGCTGACTAAATTAAAAGCACACATATGCAATTATGTGCAGTAACGCACACAACGCGTGTGTGTTACTACATATAATTGCATAGGTTCTATTTTCACAGACTAAAAGTGCGTCACGGATAGTCTGTGGTCTGCGCTGCGCCTTAATTAAGGCAAATGTTGTAAATAGTTAGTGAATAAATTAAACGCACTTAAATTATTCACTAAAATAGTTATTTTAACCAGTTTCAAGTTTTAAATTGTTTTAGAATATTTCATGCTTTGTATATTATTTCAAGATTTGTTTAGAATATGCATACCTAATTAACGCATCGAGTAGTCTATCACACACGTATATATTAAACTCCGTTAGTCTGTCTGATTGCTGTTTTAAATCGCTGAAATCGAAATAGTTGAACAGATTTTCATAAATTTTAGCTTGGAGAGCTCTGAAACAAGCCTTTTTTTTTAACGCCTCTGGGCACACATCCGCAGCCCCGATGCGGCCGTCCACAATGTGGACCCGTCCACAGTGTGGGACGACACTCCAACACACGGATGCCGTCCCCCCACATGCCCCCTTGTGGAATGGCCGAAAAACTCCCCCGAGTTCCACCAGCCGCCATGGGTTAAGAGCCGGGTCCGACCGCCCGACCCATGGCTCCCCACGGCAGCCCCACCGTTGTCGTATCGTCGCGGAGGACAGGGTGCCCAGCAACGACACACTAGAACACCTCTTCCTCCGCGACTAGCCCCTCCAAAACCGGCCGGACCTACGTCGCCTCGGCCCAGCCGGCCGGCCGCTTCGGTCCCCCGGGTTAGTGTGGTACCGCCGAGACAGGGAAGCGGCCTCTCCAATGGGTCTCTCTTCGCTTCACCGCGGCCGAAGTGCGCCCTCACTTCAAGGCTCGCGGCTTCTACCCAACTAGCACACAAGCTGCTTATACAGTCGTTATACAGCCTGATAGTTGCATAAGAGTCGTTCAAATGCTGTACAATTCTCTATAAGTTGTATACTAGCTATTTAAAAAACCCTTTAACAGCTAGGCGGGACAGTAGCCGTTTAGTAGGAAACTAATGACTTATAGTGATATATGAGCATGTAATTGCATCGCTAGACAGCCTAGGGAAGTATAACTGAGTTAATGGAATCTTCTATAACACCGTAAACTGTATAAGGGGACTTTAGGAGATAAAGGAGTTTAAACGGAGTTATGCGTTGCGCTTATAGCGCTCAAGAGCGTAAATAAGCTTTTTGTAATGCCTTAGGTTCTATAACAGTTTTTTTTAGGGCTAGTGTATTACTCATCTATAAAAGAGTTGCGTAGGTCTTTAATAGCGCCTTGAGCGTTATATCAGATATTTATATGGCTTCTGTACGGCAAATAGATGTATAAGGTATCATTCGAAACATTTTTACAGCCATGGGGATTACAGAATTATGTTAAGCACCTAAAGCGCTATAACCGAGTAATATACCTTTATACTAAAGCTTAAAATTATTATCATAATATATTTACATAGGTGCAGTGGTGGTTCAGTCTGTCAACTGTTTTTAAAGAAAAAATAAAATAAAATAAAATAAAATAAAATAAAATAAAATAAAATAAAATAAAATAAAATAAAATAAAATAAAATAAAATAAAATAAAATAAAATAAAATAAAATAAAATAAAATAAAATAAAATAAAATAAAATAAAATAAAATAAAATAAAATAAAATAAAATAAAATAAAATAAAATAAAATAAAATAAAATAAAATAAAATAAAATAAAATAAAATAAAATAAAATAAAATAAAATAAAATAAAATAAAATAAAATAAAATAAAATAAAATAAAATAAAATAAAATAAAATAAAATAAAATAAAATAAAATAAAATAAAATAAAATAAAATAAAATAAAATAAAATAAAATAAAATAAAATAAAATAAAATAAAATAAAATAAAATAAAATAAAATAAAATAAAATAAAATAAAATAAAATAAAATAAAATAAAATAAAATAAATAAAATAAATAAAATAAATAAAATAAATAAATAAAATAAATAAAATAAATAAAATAAATAAAATAAATAAAATAAATAAAATAAATAAAAAATAAAAAATGATTTTCAAACTATTTTAATATTCAACGACTGACCCCTAAAAGTACGAGTAAAATGCTGGTGTGCGACCAAAACAGTTATATTGAAGCACTCCTATGCCACAACTGCAAAACCTTGAGGTCTACAACAGCAAACACTAGAGCCTTTGTACAGCTTAAGGCGCTAGAGCAGATGTAACCAACTCTGAGAGCTGCTTGATCGAGACGCCATTATAGCATTTGGTAAACATATTTTTTGAGGTTATTACGATCTTTTGAAGATCATATAAATCTATAGCCTGGTAACGTTAACATAATTAAAATCATTTTTTATTACCTATAACCCTAATTAAATTATCTGTAACCCTCAAAGTCTTATTTATGTTCAAAATACAATTTCCAAATCCACATATCTATATAATTTTTGCACTTAAAACTGAATATTTTGAGGGCGCATGAAAATATTGACGATAATATACATATATATTGACAGCAAACTTGAACTCGCACTTTCATATCACGTACACAAAGAAATAAAAGCGATAGACTACTTGTTATTTTAATAATCCAATCCGTAAAAATAAAATGTCTCCTCATTTGTCACTGATGATTCATTTTAAAAAAATATATTTAGTTTACACCATAATAAACCGACTATATTACTAATTTAGAGCGTTAGCATCTATAACCGTTACACAGTAGCGCTAAAATAAGGTAAAGGTGGTATAATCGCGCTGCAAGAGCTTTTTCGAACGCTCGTGGCGCTAACCACCTCTGTACAACAGCTGGTAAGCGCCACGAAGCTGCGAAAAAGCTCTTGTAGCGCGATTATACCACCTTCATCTTATTTTAGCGCTCCTGTATTACTACTATACTACGTACTATTATAATTACTATTTACGACCACTGTAGATCCAATGTCGAGCTATAAGCTGGACAGTATGGGCCTATTTGACGCTACAAGAGCTCTGTAGCCGCTTATAGAACCACTATACTTCTTACTAAGGAGCCTAAGGCGTTATAAAAATCCTTTAACCGGCCATTGTACAGCTTGTTATAGCGCTTGTGTGCTAGTTGGGTAAGCCCCCCCACCACAACAAGGTGAAGACCCGTCGGGGGAGTCTCAAACATAGCCTACCTATTTGAATAATTAATCCCATTATGACTGAAATACGGGACAAGAACGCGTGCTTTAACTTACCTTTTTATTTAATAAAACGTTGGATTGACTATATACGGGACGGATACGATATCAAACCCGGCTGCCGCGAGCAAATTCAGTTCTATGAAAATTATTATAATTATTGAACTCACCTCACGTATTTTGTGCATCAAGTTACTCGGTCTGTAGTCTCCGTGACCGAGCACCGGCTTGAACTTCCACGTGTAATAGTTCAAGAACTTTTCCACTTGCATCTCGGAAAAGAATCGCTGCAGTTTGTCCCGCGAATCCTCTCTTATACTCTGCACTGCTTTCGATGTCAGGTCTTCTAAGTACCCTTTTAGCTGATCTTTATCCAATTGAAATTTCAATGTAGCCAGCACTTCTTGAAATTCTTCCTCGTAATATTTTCCGTACGCAAAAGACAACGCGTGCATTTTAGCCAGTTCTCTCGTAGCTGCTTTCCCGTACTCCCAGTCCATACATTCGAACCTGTTGTACGCTTGATACCCACTCTTAATTAAATCCTCTAACGCGATAGTTTCTTCATACTTTTCAGAATGACATCCGTAAAGTTTCGAGAATACTAGTCTGTGTTCCTTCGGCACGTTGTGATCTGTTTCCAATTTTTCGTAAATCTTTGACAGTTTGGTATACACGAAGCATTCTGTTTCGTAGTATTTGGGTGATTGAGAACTTGTCTTGTCTCCAATAGCTGCGAGTTTTGCAAACATATGAATGGCTCTGTCCCCCTCAGAAATCGTGATGTTGTACAGAGTTGATGAGTAGTTCGCTCCATCACTCGAAATAGGATTGATTTCTATATCATAATTCTTAAAATTCTGTTCCCTCGCTATCTTATGAAGTAGACTTTTGGGAAAGTGTGCACCTTGCGCCATTTTTTTTCTCTGGTACGACGTTTCTTGTTCGGAATACGCGCTAGACTGATCGTAGTGCTGACTGATCGCTAGACAGCGTGGTGTTGTGTAGTGTGTAGTAGACCACACTTGATCGCGTTTTTATGAACCATTGATAATGAAACCGGTAGTATTTAGATTAAAAGATTACACCAAATTATGATTCAATTTATTGACTATCTTTGAGATAGTATTGGAATTGTTTAGTCATTGAAACACAGTCATAGTTTGGAACGTTAAAAAATCTAATCTTTTTAAACAATAATAAACCCTAAGCCTTAAATAGAATGGTTGCATGTCTTATCGAATTGTACGAAGTTAAATGGCTGACTAATAATGAACACATGTTTCTTAGCACTACTGTATGTATAATTACACCAATCAATCATTAAGTACCTTACAAATCCTTAATCTAGAAAAACAAAACAATTTAGTGTTGCGCTTTAAAACGCATAAAAACCATCATTAGCGAAAATATTTAAAGAAAAATCACAGTCGGCCTGTAATTATATTATCAACAATTTCATCAAAGATGCGTCACATATTTGGTAATATTTTTTTATATGTTTGTTACTGCCGGGACATGGTTTGTATGGGACCGTAACTCATGGAAATGGAATCAACGGGTAAATATGTACCCGAACGAAGCCGGGCCAGTCCGCTAGTTTTAAATAGGTATAATAATGTAGGGTAGCTACATAAAAATAACATAGGTATTGGAAAACAACATACCTTATTAACTTTATGCATGAGGTTGCTGCAGCGATAGTCACCGTGTGTAATGGCGGCTCTCTTCAATGGTCTACGTAACTTCTTTATCTTCTCCCGATGATTCTCCAGACATTTCTCCAACAGTTTCTTGTTCTCAGGCCTGATCTCCCTCATAGCAGTCACCACAGTCTGTGCCATGTAATTATCCATATCCCCACCAAAAGTCGCTTCTAAATTCTTCAACAATACCTCATAAGCTTGAGGATCCATTTCGCTGTACGCAAACGACAAAGCGTGTAGTTTCACCATTTCTTTCACTGCAGCAGTCGCGTACGGCCAGTCGATAGACTTGAATCTATTGTAAGAACTCCACCCAGAACTGGTTAAATCTTCAAGCACTATAGTTTCTTCAAACAACGTAGGATTACTGCCGTAATACTTCGAAAATTCCAGTCTATGTTTCCCGGTAACACCGAAATTATCTTCTATGCTTCTGTAGATATGAGACAGTTTTGTGTACAGGAATCTTTCAGTGTTATATATCTTGATGTCTTCGGGAACTGTGCGTTCGGTCCTGTTAAAAGTAGCCACTTTACCGAACAAATTTAACGGTGGTTTATTAGCTTCCGTCACGGTCATTTTAAACAACTTTGATGTATAATTAGCTCCATCGCTGGACACTTCTTTAATACTTAATTTATAATCATTATAGTTCTGTTCTTTAGCTATTTGTTGAATAAGTTTTCTTAGTCTGTCCTCGTGTGACATGGCGCGGCGTGTAGTGGTGACTGTGGGTGTGTGACCGACTTCGCTTAGGTGTTAGTTTACAACGTGGTTATGTGGGGATATGTATATAATTGTATATTACTTTATTAATAAACAGGAACACTTGTTAGATAAACTTATCTGAAGCACTTGACGACCTACGCTAGTTACGACTGAATTTTTCCGGTATTTTTTGAATGGTCGGTAGTAACGTATTTTTCCAACAGACTTTTTGTAAAAAATCGAAATAAAATGTAGTATTTATTTATCACTTTTATAGTTCACTCTGTATTATTAGTTTATCTTGTGATTAATGCATTCACGTTTATAATTTATTTCGTTGTTATCGTTCGTCAAGAATAAATGCACTTATACAAACTTATCTTAGGTTGAACACATTATTAAATACTAGAACGCACTTATTATTATAACTATTATATGGTTTAATACTTTAATATTTTTGTTTAGAAACTAATTAGGCCTTTTCTAACATTTTAGCAAACAGCCCGGGTTGTGGAGGTAGGCAAAGTGACTCAGATTGCCGTTAAACGTAGTCGCGCAGGAATTGATAACTACCCTCAAATGTCTTTTCGTTGTGTAAAATACTTACAGAAATTAACTTACTACTGTTTGTAGATTATTACGGAAAAGTTTTAAAATGATATTTAGGTCTGATCTCATTTTGATAGTAGACATGGTTGTTTGTGTTTTTATAAGCCTCAATTTTCGTAGTCTAATTAAGTAGTTATGTGAAGATACGAAACAAGCAAACACAAATACAGTTTATTTTTGCATTTATGTAATACATATTTGTTAAGAATTCTTTATAAAGATAACTTAGTTATTATAAAATAACTAAATAAGGGAAAATAATTATCTTTTCCTCCTAATAAATAGATAAACGTTTTTTTCTTGCAATTTTGCTAGCAGGGATTTCCAGCGATAATATTTCAGAATATTTATGGTATGTCATTGATCTAAAGCAATTTTTAACATGCGTCATACTGTTACAAAAAGCCTTTTTAGGCCATATAACTGTTTATTTAGAGCTTTTGACTTTCACAAACATATTCTTTGATCAGAATAACAGTCGTTTAAACTATTATGATATTTTGCTAATGACGCCGTATGACGCAAGCCTTTTGCTATTTTAAAGGTGCTACAGAAAGGTATATTCCCGGTGTCCACCCCCTGCTTGTCCACCCCGGGTGGACAAAGACACAAATCTTTTAAAAAGTTCCCGGTGTCCACCCCTGGGGGACAGTGAGAATTAACTGATGATATATGATTAAACTATATACCTACTTAATTAATTTCGTTATAATCATTTACACCCAATTCAAGCAAGCGTGGACATTGAGAATGTTTATTTAAGCAGTGGCTTTGTCCACCTGCGGTGAACATCGAGAGTAGTAATATGAAACTCGTGTCTCTGTTCACCCGGGGTGGCCAGCGGGAATAATTTAAAATTAATTCTCACTGTCCCCCAGGGGTGGACACCGAGAACTTTTTAAAATATTTGTGTCTTTGTCCACCCGGGGTGGACAAGCAGGGGGTGGACACCGGGAATATACCCTACAGAAAGACGTGTATTTGAGTGCTTCGTACTATAAAACGAAGAGTCTGTCTGTCTGTTCCATATAAACTGAAAAACTATGGAATAGATTTTTGTTCTCTTGCTTCTGTCTATTTATTTGTACGTGGTAAACAAAAATGTTTAACCAAACTTTTAATACGGTTGTTAATATGAAATGAAATGGTTGTTAATATGAAAGTTATTTTAATACATTTGCTGTCATTTTACCTATAACTGATTCCACAAGGAGCAATTTGTTTTACTAGGAAGGTTTTTGTAAATTATTTAGAAATATGAATATTTTCGAAGACGTTAAAAAAAAACATACAACTGTAACCGAGCTTTGGGTTCGGCGACAATAATTGCCGTGTTTTCTAGTGTAGTGAGAAAATAGTTGATGTATTGTCCTTCATAAATCACGTTGAAACAATTAATGCAACGTGACATGCAATGACTTACACTTAACAATCATCCTAGACTCACGTAGATAACATCTAGCTATGATGTCTGTCATGATAACTAGACTATCTGTGGCGTAGTGATTGCGACTGCTAGGTCCCTACTTGTCTTAGGTAAAATTCCTGGGTCAAACCAAAAAGTATTCAGCTTGTGGTCAGAAGTCGCCGTGCCTCAGTAAACACGTAATTGTATGCAGTAAAACATTGACTGGTCTTATAAGTATACCTTTTTATCAAGTTACTAGCTGACCCGCTCAACTTTGCTTGCCTCAAATAAGAGAGAATGGGCCATCATTTTCCCCGTAACATTTTTCGTTGCTACTCCGCTCCTAATGGTCGTAGCGTAATGTTATCCAACAGTAAAGGATTTTTTTTAATTCGCCCCATTAGTCCCTGAGAATAACCAAAAATTAAACAACTCTACAATTTTTTTATACTTATTAGTAAAGATGGTATAGTAAAAAGTAAATGGGAAAGAGTTTATCGGATTTGCACATACTTTTACATGACTAAACCCCAGCACAGTTGATTTTTCCAACAAATCATTATATTATTAAATACTATCTAGAACATTATTTGTTTGAGTGATTATAAACACAAGGTGAATTTTGTTAAATACGACACCTGCAAACATCTGCGATAACTAACTATTCTCTTTAGCGCCTTAAAATAATACGACTTCTCGTAGTATTTAACAACGGAAAGAGTATTGCTCGCACTTTTTGTGCAGGCGTTTCAACAACGTTCAACAGTTTATTACCTGCCTAACTATGAAAACATATTTGTTTTGTGTTTCTTAAAGAACTAGTAATATTAACGTAATGGTTATAATTTTGCCTAGGTGCTACTGCACTGCGGTGTTCATGGGTTCGATTCCTAATCTTAGCAAATAGAAATTTGCATTCGTTAACCGCCATGCGTGTTCGTAAAGTCCCTTTGACTAAGGTGACGTAATTTTTAAGTGTCACAATTGTATGGGTAATAACAAAAGACAAATAAGCCAATATCAATAATTCTACGAAAGAATTGTTTATGTATGATTGTCCGTAGCATCGTTTAACATATTGAAAGAATGTACGCAGAGTCTAAGATTTATTATCACACTAGCTGACCCGCGCAACTTCGCTTGCGTCACCTAAGAGAATGGGTCAAAATTTTCCCCGTTTTTGTAACATTTTTCGTTGCTACTCCGCTCCTAATGACCGTAGCGTGATGTTATATAGCCTATAGCCTTCCTCGATAAATGGGCTATCTAACACTGAAAGATTTTTTCAAATCGGACCGGTAGTTCCTGAGATTAGCGCGTTCAAACAAACAAACAAACAAACAAACAAACAAACTCTTCAGCTTTATTATATTAGTATAGATTTATCTCTGCGGTCTCTGAGGTTAAGGTTTGCTTGCCGAGTTTGTTTTGGGATGAGTGACAACATTATACATTCCTCGATTTCCTCCGTGTTTCGGAAGGCATGTTAAACTGTGCGTCCCGGCTGTCAATTTCAAAGATATTTGAAAATCGTTAACAGTAGTCAGAAGCTTGATAGTCTGACAACCAGTCTTACCGAAGGGTATTGTGTTATAACCCAGGTAAATGTGTTGTGGAGGTCCGATGGCAGTCGCTACATGTAAAATACTGGCATTCATCTGCATCCCGTGAGACTGGAAGCCGACGATTTATTTCGTTGTTTTATAAATTCACCGCATATAAAAAAGTAGATATCGTCAACTGGTTTGTACAATTGTTTATTAAATTACATTATTTCGTTATAATTAACTTTTCTCACCAAGTAACCGTTTCTTATCAACACACGTGTAGGCCGCTATCTGAAATGCAATATTATACTGTTTGAGAAAAAATATATTAATATAATGTATTTAAAAATAGACGGTAATTAGTAATGCTAATACAACATCTATATTTTAATAGTTTCGTTAAAATTAACAGCTTATATTTATGTGTTACTAGTGGACCCGCGCGGCTTCGCCCACGTTTAAGTTAGGAAAAATATTCTTTCATGAAGTTTCACGCTTCTAACTCTGTAAGGGACGAACTTCCATACCAACTGTCATCCCCTATTTTACCCCCTTAGGGGTGGATTACTAAAAGATCCTTTCTTAGCGGGTGCCTACATCACAAAAGACATCCTATGTCTAAATTTCATGTTTCTAACTTCTATAGTTTAAGCTGTACGATGATTATTAGTCAGTCAGGACAAGTGATTATATTATATGTAAATAACTTTGTAATGAGTTCTGTGTACAATACAAATTAATCTTACTATTGTTCGATTTAAAACAAGAAAATAATCATACTATTATAACAAAAGAACCGGCACTATGGTATATAAGAGTATCATTGTAATAGTGTCGTAAATATTGGGCCATTACCGCTCAAATAACTTGTGTATCAAAGTGTGCCCGCGCAGATAGTGACCTCACTCGTTCAGTCGTGGTTCATTCGTTCACGATGTCGGCCGCCGAGACCGTGCTACTCAAACTATTAGAGAAAATCTTCAAATCAAACAAAAATGGTGAAATACAACTCACAGCATTAAACAGTGGTGGAGCTAATTATACATCTGCGTTATACTCAGCTACTGTGCCATCAAATGGGACAAAACCATTGAAATTGTTCGCAAAAGTCGCAAATGTGAACGGTAAACTTCGGGAGCTGATGAACGTTAGATGTATGTTTGAAACTGAACAGCTAGTGTACTCAGAGCTGGCAAAGATCTACGATGACATACAAGAGAAGCACAGCATCGCTCCGGAGTACAGATTCATATTCCCAAAGTTTTACGGAGGAGACCCTACCGAGGGAGAAGAGACCGTTGTTTTGGAAGACTTGACTGAAAGCGGGTATAGCCTTTACAGTAGATTTAAAGCTATAGATTGGGAGCATATAGCTATTGCAGTTGAGCATTTAGCACGCTTCCATGCGCTATCGTTTGCATTTGCTAAAGAAGACCCGGATAAATTCGCAGAAGTTGTGGAAAAAGTAAAATATAAGTTGCCGAAGAATGGCGATGATCCAGAGAGGAAGGAGACTTGGATTAAGATGGTGACTGCTGCGGCACAGGTGGCTAAAGACGAGCATAAGGAGAAGATAGCTGGGTTCTTACTGCGTGAAATACCTCAGGAGGAGTTGTTTAAGTTCAAGTTTCCTCTCAGCACTCCCGTGTTGTGTCATGGAGATTACAGAATCAGTAATTTGATGTATAAACGAGAGGTGAGTTTTTCATTATGATATTTTATTTATTTTATGACTCCATTTTTAGTTCTTAGTTTGGTAATGTAGAGTTAGATACACGGTCTTTGCGTAAAAAAATATTGGGTTTCGAAAGTCGCAAATGTTAGAGAAGTGTGTTTATCGTATCTATGTTAATATGATCTTTTTAACGACTTGTAATAAAAGAACTACCGATACCGATTTCGTAATCGTCACATAACTTTACTTTAGGAGTCACTTAGATTGTTTTTACTAGTAGGTACTAGCTTACCCGGCAAACGTTGTTTAGCCATAAAAAAAAGTGTCACTTAGGGGCATGAAAAATAGATGTTGGCCGATTCTCAGAGCTACTCAATATGCTCACAAAGTTTCATGAAAATCGATCAAGCCGTTTCGGAGGAGTAGGTACGGTAACGAAAACTGTGGCGCGAGAATTTTATATATTAGATGTACGACAAATCTACCAAACTTATTAAAATTATATTCCTAAATTCAATGAAATCTTTTATACGGCGATACAAAGAATTCAACTATTAGTTTTATAAGAGACCTGAACTAGTCTTCTTTAAATAGTCATTAGGTAATCACGTGAAGAGTTTTAAATCGTTCTAGACGTGTAAGGAAATGATTCTCTTTTTGCTCACTTTAACTAACGTAAATAGTTTTTGTTTGTTAATAAAAACTTACCTACTTACATTGAACTGTTTTTTACGTGTGAATTTATATACTGCAGCCATTATGTCAGCTGTTAGCGACTGCGTCATGAGGTGACCATGATTTATTGACATACGACGTTGTAAATCTTTGAGTTTGTTTATCACAACTGTTAACCATTGAGTTCCTTAACTGGTTATGTAGATGTTTATGTTACAATAAAAAACTATTTATATTGTCTGCAACTACTGACAATACTTTCAAAGATTACTCGCTATACAGTATACATACATTATAATTATCACGCTTGTTATAACCGAAGGTATAGGTAGAGGTAACGAGTAACATACATGTTTCGCCATTATCAATGTTAGTTAGTCCCATATAATATGGGGCGAGGACATTATCAAACTCCGAGTTATCGGATCGGGTATCAAACTACTGAAAACTATTCTAATAATACTATAAGCTAATAAAAATACCAATAACACAATTGCCCGACGATTCCGAGGCACGGAGTTCTACTGCCTTAACTTCATAACTCTGGGCAATCTCGGAGAAAATGTCAGTTCAATCTCAAAAGTTTTTTGGCCCGACCCTGGATGCGAACTCGAGAGCTCTTGTGCGGCAGTCACATACACTACCGACCGTGTCACAGAGGCAGTTCGACAGACACAGATCACAAATGTTTATTGTATTAGTAGTAATATAGGAATGACAGCCATATTTTGTTGTTGCGAGTTTCCTTTTTATAGTGTTTCTTATTTCATTATTTTTTATAATGAGACAAAAAGGAAGGTGATAACAACATTAACAACTGATGTCATTCATTTTTGTTAACAATGTGTTGTTCACCGTCTATACTAATAATATAAAGCTGAAGAGTTGGTTTGTTTTAACGTGCTTATCACAGGAACTACTGGGTCGATTCGAAAAATATTTTTGTGTTGATTATACCTTTTATTCGATTTTATAGGATGTCAAAACAATGTTGTGAAAACAGGAAAATCACTAAATTAAGCCGAGACGGACGAAGTAACCGGAAATATTAATACCAATAGATATAAAACAGGGAATATTTTTTTTTCTTACATCTTATTTCATTCCAAGATTGTTATTTTATTGCACAGTACACATTATTATTTAAATTAATTTGTTAAAAGATTTTCATACTACAATCTCACAGTTTTTTATTCCCTATTGCGTCAACAGTTTAAAAAAAAAATGTATAAAGTTATGTGTCATATTTTAAAAAACACTACCTTTTCTGCAAATAGCTGAAAGCGTCAAATGAAATAACCTAGAGTACATTGTAGTGAGTAATAAACGTTATATTTTTTACATAAATAGTCGTAGTTGATGTTATAGTGTAGGCAACAAGTTCCGTAATTAGAAAATGCGTAATATAACTATGTAGCATTGTTATTGTGTCCGTTTATGGCCTTGGGCTTTGTTGAACAAACATTATTAAAATACTAGTTGACAACTGCGGCTCTGCTCGTGAGAAAAGCGGGAACAATTAATAAGTTTTCAGACAGGGCACCGAGGTTTAGCTTGTACCAGCTAAGTTTTTTCAAGATATAGGAACTTTATAAATCAAAGTAAAATCATTTATTCATATACCTAGGTCAAATGCTGACACTTATGATAGTCAATGAGACAGAGAGTGAATTTATAGGTTTAAGTTAACAATAAATGAATAAAAATACGGGTCTCCTCCTGGAATGAGGGAGGGGCTAGGTCTTAATGAGGGCCAAATGCGGGTTGGAGACTTTGCATACTTTCATGAAATGTTCTAAAAACTCTCTGGCATCCAAGGTTGCATCACGATGTTTTCCTTCATCGTTGGAACAAGTGATAATTATTTCTGATACACATAACTTCGAAAAGTTATTGGTGTGTTGCCTCGTGTTCGAACCCTCCAAACAACTTAAGTAATTAACATAAAATTATTTTCAAATGTATAATAATATTATTTCTATATAAATCTATCGTACTTGCGACACTAGGCATGGCTGTGTTGTAAAGTTCTATACCATATTTAAATAAATGATATGTAGACTTAACGCAAATTTTATTGTCATTTGATTATGGTTGATTCAAGGTTAAATATAAATATATCTGTTGTTGTTACGTAATAGATTAGTGTGTTGAATATTTATTATACTAGGTTCGTATCTCGTCTGATGTAAATCAAACATGCAGTTAATACGGAATGCGGAACAGAGCCGATAAGTGTAGAATGGCTTATAGTTTAATTATCTAAATATCTACTTATATACCTAGGTATTTACTAGGTTGATTCACAGCATCCATATATGTATGAAACATCTACTACTTTTGTTAAGTGTTGTTACTGAATCGAAAACGTAATGTTGCCTTTTCAGGAAATATACAAATTCACTAATAAATATTTCAAAAGAACGGTTGTACTCCCTTATTTGTAAATAAACAGACAGATGTTGTGTAGTTTTTATGGACATTGTTTAAATTAATTTAATTTCATTTATATTTTAAATTATATTTGTTTTCTAGAACTTTTCTATCGTAGAGATCTGTGTATAAATGTTAAAACTTTGAAAGTACTTAGTACCTACAGGTTCACTCTTTGTTGGAAGTAACTAACTAGCCCCCGGTTTCTGAGTACATTTAGCAGTAGTTTATCTATTCAATAGCGTTTTTTTTTGTATGAGTTTGACGCTATTGAACAGATAAACTGCCGCTAAATGTACCTCAGAAACCGTAACCGTAAAGTATAGTTAGCTCCAAGAATATGTATACACTCTCACAATTTCAATTGTACTTTTTTGTGTAATAATGTCAATTAAATGTAAACTATAGGCAACATAAAATACGCAGCGACCGTAAAATCACTTTCAAATTAGTACACGGTAGAAATTCTGTATGAAAATCTGATCAGCGCCTCTGACAAGTGTCGTTGGAAATATTTTGGCAGTACATTCTAAATGTCAAAATTTCGATAGCTAGCTGGTTGTCGGTAGTCGATAGTGGTAGAGAATCGAGGTATCGAATGTCATACAACATTTCTCGATAGCTAGCCGATTGTCTGTAGTCGATAGTGGTAGAGAATTACTGTACTGTTGTCTTATCAAATACATGACGTCAGTTATCTAATGGTCAAACAGTTTGTTATTTCTTCGGCCGTTGTCCCCCCGGCCTTGTGTCGTGTCGTCATTGCGTAGTAGTCAGACTATTAGTGGGAACTATTCGTTCAATTTGTACACAAAGAGTTAAATTGAGAGCAAAGGATATGAATTGTGTGGTTGAAGACTTTATAAACGTGCAAATGAAGAACTGTACATGAGTTACATAACTATAGGAAGTTTCTGCCCGCGTGAATAGATTTCCTGGAGTAAAAAGTATCCTATACGAGGGTCGATCCAAAAGTAATGATAATCGGCTACTTCTAGTCGTTGCAAATATACAAAAACCATTTTTTTGGCTTCCTTGTAGATCCACTACCTCGGGGTAAAAAAATCATATCAGTAGTCCAAGTAATTTGGTAAATACATTCACTTGAATAGGAGCTGTCGCAGAGAAAACATCAAAATGTTAAAAAACGTCATTAGAGCAATCAGTCGATGCCCTCGACTGAAAAAAAATTCCACTAAAGGAGTACATTGCGACTTGTTGCTGTCATCGGGGGACTTTGTTATTCTTTTTCCCATAGTTACATGTTGCAGAAAAGAGTTCTAGATTGGAAGAACTTCAATTGAAGATGAACATCGCAAAAAAACGCCTTCCACCGCCCTTACTGAAGATAACGTCAAAAAAGTTGGAGATATTGTGTTAGCAGATCAAAGAATGACCATCAAATATGTAGCTAAGATTATAGGCATCTCATATGGTAGCATTTTAAGGGTCTTCTCTAACAAGTTCCTCATGAAAAACGTTTCCGCGCCTCAGGAACCGAAAATGTTAAAAGGCGAACGAAAGCGAAAACGTGTCGACATTTCGAGGGTGAATCTTGGAAAGTTCCAAATGGATCAAGGACTTTTTTTGTCACGTTATTTGACAATAGACTAGTCAAAAACCCACCATTTTGATCCCAAAACCAAACAACTATCCATGACTTGGAAAAGAGCCTTCTCACCAACAAAGGAGAAATTCAAGGTTTCAAGGTCGATGTTTGATTCCCGCGAGTTTTTTTCAAAACACTGAAAGAATTACTTCAGTAAAATAATTGAAAAAGAGAGCTATTATAATAAGCTTTTATTAAAAATACCAAACACGAAGATTACGGGAAGCTATCATGAAAAAAAAACACAGGAAAGTGTGAGCTGGAATGCTGTTTCACCAAGACCAGCTCTGGCTCACAAGGTCGCAGTTGCGGTGGCTGCCATTCAAGAAACGGCTTTCGGATTGCTCGATCACCCATCATATTTGCTAGATCCATCTCTTAGCTAATTTTATCAATTGCAATTTTTTTTAAATCACTTCACAAAAAAAAAAATTGGCGACAATCGCGAAGTGACTAGTGATTTTAGGGCATTTTGGGAAAGTTTTGCAAGATAAGGTATTTCTATGGGAAAATTGGGATTAAAAAAGAGATCAATTGATTTTATTAACTTGTAATGAGAATATGTAAAAAATGAAATCATTTTTTTCACTGTAATCATCGTGTATCACCTTCGTTATCATTACTTTTGGATCAACCCTCGTATATTAGTCTAGGTTATAAACTATATGTATTTCATGAAAATCCATTCAGTAGTTTTTTCGCGAAAGAGTAACAAACATATATCCGTCCATAATCGCAAACTTTTGCATATATTAGCAGGAAATTTGTCATAAATAAAAACATTGGGTTCGAATCCCACCCGGGACAAATCTTTGTGCGATGAGCACAAGTAGATATTTGATTTGCCTGATTGTTCAATTTACCTATATAAGTATGTATTTAGAAGTAGGTACATAAGTATAATTATTATTTATCAGTTATTTGGTTATCATAGTACAAGCTCTGCTTAGTTTGGCATCAAATGACCGTGTGTGAGTTGTACAATGATATTTATTTATTATTTGACAACTCGTTTGACGTTAAATGCAATATTTACGGCGGTCACCTTCATCTTTCCAATCAAACGGATCAAACAGGACAAACAGTTTTACGATAAAAACGAATATCTGTTGAAGTATCGACGCAACTTTATTTATTTGCTTAAAATTTACGATATACTTATGCATATTAACACT
This sequence comes from Anticarsia gemmatalis, assembly GCF_050436995.1. Classification (NCBI taxonomy): domain Eukaryota; kingdom Metazoa; phylum Arthropoda; class Insecta; order Lepidoptera; family Erebidae; genus Anticarsia; species Anticarsia gemmatalis. Next base: position 756,235 of record NC_134761.1, read on the forward strand.
TCGTCCAAGCAAAATTATTTCCGAGGGTAATAAAGTGGTAAGAATCCTATGTATTATTCTATGTGTGTATTACTGTGTATCAAATTTCATTAAAATCTGTCCAAATTGTATTTTCGTGAAAGAGTAACAAATATACACAAACTTATACAAACATCTGTCTATACTTACCTACATACTTTGTATATTATAATATTAGTAGGATTAGTTAGATTTTCGTGGATAACGTATATAACGAAACTAATAAGGTATCTGGGGTGTGGATGTCCGATAGGCAGTCGCTCCGTGTAAAATACTAATATTCAGCGACATCCGTTGAGACTGGAAGCCGGCTCCAACATAGGCTATACAAGAAAGGCTAGGCTGACGAGTAGTTTCAGTAAGATTTAAGTATTTAAAAGTACACAAGAATGTTTATCAGTTGTTTGGTTCAACTACAAACTCTGATTTATTTTCAGTCGGATGACTGTATATGAGTAGGTAGTTAAGACATTCAAATACCTAACATTACCACATTATATTTAACAAACAAAGTTGACTATTGTTCATATTAGGTATGTATTTTAGCGATAACTATGAAACCACTGTCAGTTGACGCATGGGATTTTTGCAAATATGTTGTTAAAGTGATTTATAATTAAATTCTCTATAAGAGTTTATTTTTAATGACTGTCATTATATTTCATAATGTTTGAAATAAATGTTGCACTAATCATAGCAGGGTAGGACGTAAGCCTGATGCAACTGGTCTGAAACGCCTACGAATACATATCCTACAAATATTATAAATGTGACAATCGAGCTACTGGAGCTCGATTCTTGACAACTATCGTCTACCGGCTAGCTATCGAGAAATCTAGATCTTTTTGAAATTCTGATCAGCGCCTCCATCGGGCGTCGTACGAACTATTTTGGGAGTACATTTTAAATGTCAAACTTTCTATACATGACTGTACCGACTGTAGAGAATCGCGCTACAGTTCTTTATTACCAACCGTTTTTCCTAATTATATTTACTAGAAACTAATCTGCGTACTTACTAAACTGGAATCTTTTGAACTCTCTTAAAATTAGGGACTTTACCTCTTATCTCGTGGTCTTAAAAGTAGGTTTTCAAATCATTACATTGTTAGTTTAAAACACAAATATTTACTTATTTTTTATCTTCCTATAAATAATTAAGGAATATAACAGTCACGATGATTTCAACTTTTACTATGCCTACTATTATAACGCAAACAAATTAACTATAATCTCTGTACCTAGAACGTTTCCTGTTTGTGTGCCTCTAATATTAATCATAATTACACTCTATATACATGCACATAATGTATTATGTACTTATGTAAAACGTACAACGGATTGATATATGGCCTTCGGACATCAAATTTGGTATCCGATTTGTATACTCTGTTGTGATGTGTATGTATAAAATTTGTCAGTCTTTTATGTAGTATCTATGTACCTATGTATTAGGTTGGGGAAAAAGTCTTTTCGCATTATAGTATGTATGAACTTGTAATAAAATATCTTTGGCTTCAAGAATCACAAAAGAGTACACGGTTCATTAGGTTTCTTCCAGTGAGCTCGTGAGGTACCCAAATATCGAGCTTTTTTGTGTAGAAAAAGATTTTATTACAAGTTCATACATACTATAATGCGGAAACACTTTTTCCCCGACCTAATATTACTTTTATATGTATACTTATATCGAAGATAGATTTTTTTACGATATTTTATGAATAACTAATCATATTGCTTAGGCTCGGCACAATAACTGTGGCACGGTGTGTGGCGGGTTCGATTCCGTACCCAAATATTTGTGTGATGAGCTCGTGCACGCTGAGTCTGGTTGTTAATTTATCTATATAAGTATGTATTTAGAAGTATATAGTATATTAACTTATTTACTAAAACTAGGTACAATAAAATCTAGACTGTTTGACATTGCAATGTATCGTTAATCTAAACAAATATCATTGTAAAATACATATCTTTATGTTATCAATGTGCATATATCTAGCAATTCACACAATCAAGTGTTGCGTTTACTTTGAAATTATCCGTGCAGTGTTATTTACTGTATTTATATACTGCATTTATGATTATGAGTATAGATAACTGTCTCTTTGGATTAGTATTGTTATACGACATCTTATCATAACGTCTAGGAGTCGATTCTCGGGAAAAGTGCTATTGGACATTTTAAATGTAATATGTAATATTAAAAATATTTCTCAATGGTAACCCGGAGTGTTTGTAACGTGCCCAGTATGTGTCATGAGGCTCGCCTGGGACGTACATTGTAAACTGCGAAAATGGTTTCTAAAATAATATTTCATATAACTATAAAGAATTTTACTCTGAAATCTTTCTCATGAATCACTGTTTATCACTGAGTATAAATATGTTTATACACATGTTAAGATTAAGTAGTTTTGGGTTAATCGCGAACAGACAGACAGACACAGCTGAAGACTAAATAATATGAGAATTATGAGATAGATATAAACTTATGTAGGTAAGTTGATAATAAGTTTATCTTAAGTATATAGTCATATAACACAATACATAGTAGGGCTTAGGTATGTGTGCATTGATTAAATAATATTTATTTTGTAAAGGTCATCTAGGTACCCTAAGGTTGTCTGGGTTATAAAATTCTCCGTACTATAATGCAGACACATAATAACATTCATGTTGCGAAGGAAATAAAAAAATAACTAATTGAAATCATCCTCAACCCGCACTTGGTCAGCGTGGTGGACTCAAAGCGTAACCCCTCCCTCTTACCGGGAGGAGACTCTTGCCCAGCAGTGGGACAGTAGCTGATTTAAAAAAGAAACATTAATCGAACCTGAGATATCATCGATATTACCGTGGTACCGGGCATGTAACAATTTAAATTCACATGTTAAATATTTTTTGTTAACCTAACTTGAACGTTTTATTAAAATAACGAGATGACTAGGTATTTTTAAATGCGCTACACGTGCAGTGTTTCACTTAGTTATCGTAAAAAACAATCAACTGTTATCAAACTGTGTGCTTGGCGTCAAGTGTAAAATTCAGCTAACTGATACTAGCGAACCCACCCTACTCTACGAGCTCTACTCGCATATATATAAACCTTTGTCAGACCTTTTTGTGCTCTTCTACTAAGTCTAAAATTCTCCGGATCTTTTAATAGTCGGCCGGGCAAAGTCAGCGGGCGGAATGCTAGTTAATTAAAATACGGGAATTAACGCGAACACGCATTTAACCTTGGAATACCTGACGTTTTGCCTTAATTCCCGTATCCTACTAATATATAAGTATAATAAATATGCAACTCATTGGGACTGGGACTTGAATTATCTTTGTGGAAAACTTAATTAGGCTATGACATTCGTTTACAGTCAGAAATTTGAAAGTCTGAAAAGTGTTACCGACTCCCCTCGAGTCGGTAACACTTTACCGTGTATCGTGTTATAGCCCAGGTAACTGGGTTGTAGAAGTCCGATAGGCAGTCGCTCTATGTAAAATTGTATTCAGCTGCATTCAATGTGACTAGAAGCCGACTCCAACATAGTTGTAAAAAAGCCAGGCTGATTGGGTTATTCAAAAAAGCGTTATAGTCATACTTTTGCATTTATAACATTATTTATAAGTAAGTATTGCGAGTTGTTTAGGCTATGATGTAACGTTAGTCCACCAGCCGGCCACGGTCACGGTCTATTGCCGCCGGGGCCTCTGCTTATTGAGGTCAATCTTAATTTCGATTAAAAACTCCTCGCCGCTGTAACGAGTTGAATCATTTACCTAAATATCGCTTAGGTAATGTTCTATGTAAGCTTGGTGCAAGCGAGAGACTCCGATAAAATTAAATTACTTAGCTCGCACATTAGAAATGACCCGGGTATAACGTCAAAGTTGTTTAAGCCGCCAGAAAAGCCTTTGACATGGCTCAACGACTGTTATTTTAATAGACAACAACCGTATTTTTACGTATCCTCCGAAGTACGGAGATGCTCAGCTCAAATACCACTATTCTGTCACCCATCTGTAGGATGACGCGCCAAGGGTTGCTTAACCCACAGATCATTTAACGACAGGTGAGCGTAACTAGTTATGAATGCCTGCGTAAGCTAAGAATCTGATACAAAACTGCAAATTTTGCAAATTACTAGGCCGAATTGCAACATTCTCTATTTTAGGTAAAAATAGCAATATATATGTCAAATTGCCGAATTTTCTATCGTTTGTTGCAACAGACTTGCGATGTAGTAAGACGTGACGTTGCCATGGTCATTTACCATAGTTAACTTATAATAGATGTAGGACGGAAAGCAAAAACTCATTGTTGAGGTTAAATCAATGAACGAGTTACGTGGTTGACACAGTTTTGGTTCAATAAAACTATTTTCACGTAAACTTGATAACAAAAGGCTTATAATTTATTTTATTTTATTAGTTTCTAAAAGGTAAATTAACTAAACTACGTATTGCCTAGAGTTAGAACTTGAAACTATCGACCATTTCCGTCAAAAGCAAAAGTCAAAACGTTGTATTTGAAACATACTGATTTTCTTTTTGTACTTTTCCAGAACGGGGTTCTAAAAACCATAGTGGTGGACTACCAAACACTGCACCCAGCGTGTCCAGCCTTCGACCTCCTGTACTTGGAGTTCATGGGTACGGACGAGCAGTTCCGTGCGAAGAACCACGAGAGGCTGCTGGATCACTACTTCAGTGAGCTGACCAGCGCGCTGGAGAGGCTCGGCGTGGATGTCAATGATGTTTACTCTAGGGAGACTTTTGATAAGGAGTTGAAGGAGGTGAGTGTTCAGCTCCCTTATTGATGAGGGCTTCTTACTGGACCTATTTTTTGTGAAGTTTTTTATTTCATGCCTGTTATAGCCTAAGGCGTAGACAGCAGGCGTGTATGAATTAAATCCATGGATGGCGAACCTTCTGGTATATACCGGGCACGTTGCCAAACTCCTGGATACTGCTAAGAACAATTCTAATAGCAAATAGAAAAGGTTCTTTGACCGAAACGCGAATTGAACTTCAGACCTAGTACTCACTAGTCTTATATCTGTAGCCAGTCTCTAACGCACAGGCATCATAGCCATTAGATATTTGTATCGCCTAACTTGTAACTGCTACTAAATCTTTCATAAATAACTTTAACTAAAACTAACCTTATCTTTATATTCCAGATGTTACCTGTGGCTCTTCGTTCAGCATCATTCATCCTGCCGCTGGTGCTGGTGGAGGCGAAGAACGCCCCCAAGCTGGCGTCATCCAACGGCTTAGAGGACTTCGCATTGTCCCCCACGCAGCTATTCGCTGAACGATACAGCGGCCTCATCAGTGACTGTGTCAAATGGGGGGCGATTTAGTCTACAGCTGTCTGTGATATACTGGACGTAGCTGCGTTTTTATCATGAGATGTGTAAGGCTTGCTACATAGGTTCATACTCGGTTCGGTACGTTCGGTTCGGCAATATTTTTATAACGAAAAAACCGACTCAATTATTTTCTTAGGCTTTTGCCGATTAAGTTCATCTACACATATTCGGTTTTGCCGATTAATACTGAACCGAGTATGTGTGTAGCAAGCCCTATGCAGCTAGGATATCAGTTGACGAACCTTCGATCAATGTTAAGTGGCATATGTCTCTTTAATCAAAAGTCCTCACATTGTAATTGAGCGTAGCTCAGCGAAATTGTCATATTAAGTTTTTTAATTTTTGGTACAGAATTATTGGTTGTTTTATCCCAGCACACCTCCTGACTATCTCTGATGAAAACGCAGCTTAAAATAAAATGATATAAATTTACCAAAGCGAGGCTTGGACTGTAAGGGAAAGCAGAAGCGCAATTTTGTATTTTTTTCCATACATTCCATACATACCAAACCTCTCTCGTGGAAATTGGCTACAAAAAAGGCTAAAAAATAGATAGCAGAATATAATGTTAACCAGTTAACAGTATTCAATAGATAATGTGCTATGTTATCTCGATTTTATTATATTATAATGGATCACAAATATTTTAGGTACGGTAGTTTTTTTTATAAATTATTTTGTGTATTTTTGGTTAATTAAATTGACCATGTGTTTTTTTTTGGGTGAGGATTATAAAAAAAATATTAGAAATATATATATTTGATCTTTAATCATTTAAGAAGATAAATAGAGTTAAAAGGTCACAAATTTCAAAAGAGCTTATTGATTTTTATTGTTCCCTACTGCCTGACATATTAAAATTTAGTGTTAAATTTTAACTGTATAATAATAAAAGGTGTTATAATACTGATGCAGATGTGCTCAAATTGTGCGAATATTATTTGTAAATGTCATTGATTACTCGAATATATTTGTTATTTTATGTATTGATTCTGAATATTTTATTACTTACCATTAATAATGATGTTATAAAAGTACCTACTCATTAAATGTGATATAAATAAATTTTATGTTGACGAAAATTCTGTACTTTTATTTCAAAAGCTGCTAATTAGAAATTAGGTAACCGATTATAAAATTAAGACAAAACACTAGAAGTAGTACTTGTTTAACGTGCTTAATAAAGGTGAAAAGTAAAAGTAAAAATTTCCCGCTTTTCCTTGATATTGTAACGTCCTGTTTCAAAATTTAAAAAATAAATAGCAGTTAATCCACTTTTTCTATCGACTATGTTAGCCGTAATATCGACGTTAGCCGTCTTGTCTTCTTTTCAAAATTCATAGAATATGCATTTTTTGTAAAGATCACTAGTAGTCTTGTTGGGTCTACACCAATTGAGCCTAAAGTGGGTACGTAGATATTGCAATGAATAGAATATGAACCCACGACTTCTCGTCGATAATTGTTAGTATTTTTGATTTTCTGTTTGAACGGATTGATTTCATGAAGAACTTTATTGTCACCGACTGTCAGCTGGCGCAAATTAATTTGCTAGGCGCTATCTTTTACAAGTAATGTGATCAATGGTGTAAAGTAATGTGAATAAAAAATAAATATCTTCAACTTTATTACTCTTTAGAACAGTAAATCTATTTCAAGTACTAAAAAAAGAACTCATGTTTATTAAAAAAATCGAATATATTTTTTTGACTTCACTTTTGCTTATCCATATATTGTCTTGTCGACAATATATATTTGTTTATATTAAGTACATTTGTGCATTACTTCTAATAGTACTTCTTTGCCACGGTAACATCATTTACCCCCCGGTTTCTGACTACATTTAGCGGTGGTTTATCTATTCAATAGCGCTTTTTATATGAGTTTTAACGCTATTAAATAGATAAACTACCGCTAAATATACCTCATAAGCCGGGGGTATATAAAGTACAAACAAAATAAAGAACAATTTCAACCACGGTTCAATTCCTGTATCGCCATGATCTTCACATCTGTCTCAAGTATTGCAGTAACGTCATAATCGCAGCAAGTTCAAGTGAACACGCGTATAACTTGTATGGACACAAAAGATCACATCAAACCGCATTTTTTTCTAGTTTCCTAGTATTACACTAGTGCCGCGTGTTTGTAAACATACTAGTTTTGTTCTTGTGTCTGCTTGGTTTTTGAAAAGGAAAACAGGAACTCTATTACTGAGACTTCGCTGTCTGTTTGTCAGCAGGCTGTATCTCATGAACCGTGATAGTTAGACACTTGAAATTTTCATGCTACAACAAACCAGAGTAAAATAAATATTATTCTTAGATATTCTCTACTGAAACCCAGGGTGTGTAAGATACTGAAATATGTAGTTGCTCTACTCATGGAGAAGAAAGGCCAAATGATAAGCGCTTATCCACATAAAGACCCACAGAATTAGAGACCCAGACTCACATAAAACGCGGTTTTACGCTCAGAGCTCATAAATAAACAACCCTGTATACGTAATCCAAATTTCCAGAAAACTTTCAGGCATGTATGAGCGAATTGTTGTAATTGAAACATAGACCTCTATAAAATGTAAGAAACTCTGCTCGTTTCACCAAAAGGACGTAATTTGCTACTCTTGTTTGTTTTATCTTCACCTTGTACCTACGTCTATTTCTACACATTTACGGAAAATCCACAAACGGACGGACACACAGACGTATTATGTGTCGTACGTCACCGTCTAAGGTCGGATATGTAGATCAAACGAGGATATCAAGTCGCACTGACCAACACTCTATTGTACATACGACAAGCCACACGCCGCCATTTTAAACACAAACAACATCTTAACTTTTTAATTTATTAATTTTAAACAGTGATTATAAAAAAAATATTTGACTTTTTTTTAAAGACTAGGCTGAATGTCGAATACCTTAGTCAAAATTTGGTGCAATAAAAAAATAGGCGCTTTTTTGGAGTTGTAATTTGGCGGCAAATAAAAATATCTAGTTAATTTAATTATTATTAGTTTTTTGTGTTGTGTTAAATTCTAATGATATAAATTAAAATAAAAGGATAGGTTTATAAAAATAATCGGTTGTGTAATAACTACTAAATTTTAAATAAAATAATTAGCTTTCATTAGTAAAAGTTCGGAAAAGGCGGGAAATTAGGAAAATGGATCGAATATATTTTGTGATATTTATACTTCTGGGAAGTAGTGACGCTGTTATCTACAGATTAAATGGTAAGTTTCCTGAAATTTCAGTTTTTAACTATTAACTGGTCCAGCGTGGTGGACTAAAGTCCTAACTACTAAAAACTATTTAGTACGTTTCTTTTATTTACTCTATGTTTTATTTAGTTTGCTTCGGCCCTTTTTTGCACACAGTATCTACAGCGTTAGACGAATTACACCCATAAATCTAAGTTCTTATCTAGGTACCCTATGCTTCTCAAGTTCCCCATCTTGAAAAGTAATTGAGCTTGGCTTGAGACAATAAGAAATTCTAGTGCTCTATGTAAAGTCCTATAATAGGCTTCTCAAGCTTCATTATAATGCTCCAGTCTGTCGCTATTTAAATGCCTGATTGGCACCATCGCTAATATGTAAATAAATATTTTCTAGGTCTTGGCAAAGCAGTGTATACGTAACCGAAGCACTCTTAACTAAACCTTTCGCGACCTCCATACTAAATGCTTCACGAAACTAATACGACGACAGTTTTCCTCAATTAATATTGATCAGTATTCAAAGAAGGTACGGAGTACCCGAAGTACTTCTTACACATTTTTCTAAAAAAACATGATATCACACCAGTTATAACTAAAATTGTAGGCAGAATATGGAAAACACAGCTACGTTATCCTTTAACAATGTTAGTCCTATGAAATAGGGGCGAAGTTATTGTTATACATCAGATACGTTATCAAACTCTAGACCAGTATTGAAAACATTCTTAAAGAAAAACCGAATATCAATTTGCTTTACTCGGGAACCGACCCCATTGAGCAGAAGCTGCATATGTACATTACCGCACAGACTACAGAAGCAGTCAGTACAAAAAAAAAATGTTCTAGAAAACTCCTAATAAGCATTTAATGGGTCAGGAAGTTTTGCAAACGTACAGAGCATGAGAAAATAGTAATTATTGTGTTAACATTGAACTGAAGTTCAAGTTCAAAATATAAATAGGCTGTACAGGAAAATGTAGTACAAACCGAAATGACGCGCCTGACGCGGTAATGGTCAGGCGAAGTCGTGGGTCTGGTTCCCGTAATATGATCAGGCGTAACTAGAGCTTTAAGGTGCTATTACGAACCGTTATCGAGATGACAATCGATGTTTTAATTTTTTTTAGATTGTTTTAGTTAGCGGTGAAGGAAAACATCGTGTTGAAACCGAAATGGTTAAAATTTGTTTAATACATTTATTGAGGACATGCAAAGTCCCCAACCCGCACTTGGCCAGTGTTGCCCAGCAGTGGGACATTAATTGGGTTAAAAAAGTCTAACTTATACTTGGAAAAGTAATTATCAGCATTTTCAGCTTTGTATTATTATTATTATTATTATTTATTTATTATTATTAAAACAGTGTTTCTTACATGAAACTTATACTTATGGTCCACAAAACTGTTTGAACAGTTTGTCTGTGGACACGGTCGAGTCTCATTTAATTATAGCAGTACTTAAGATGTACATATATGTATATATTGTATAAGAGCTTTGATTATATATTATAAGTTTATGTATTATAATGTATTTATATTGTATGTATAAGAGTAATATTATATGGTTCAGTAGCTTGTGTTTTATACATGTATATTTGTATGTATGTTTATAGATATTTATAAACTACTAAGTAGATACTTTTTTAATTTTTTAGAAAACTTATTTTTATTTCTTTCTGTTGCGATGTCCACAGGTAAACTGTTCATTACATATGGTATGCGTTTCGATAAAGTTCTATCACCATAATAATTATTAACTCTAGGCACATTGTATCTACCACTGGTTTTGGTTCTTGTGCCGTGTGTATGCGACACGAGCGACAGGTTATGCTCTTGATTGCCATGTTGGTTGGTTAATAATAGGTACTTATGTTTTAAACTGGCCGGCAGAATATTACATATTTTAAATAATTTTTTATAGTCATTTTTACAACTGTTTTTGGTTTTATTATTTACTAATAATTTTAAGAATCTAATTTGTAGTGTTTCTATTTTATCTATGTAAGTTTTAAAAGTAAGTCCATAGCAATCAAGAGCATAAGACACAATGGATTCGACCAGTGATTTGTACAGGTATTTTAATAAAGAAATTGGTACTCTGAAACTTAAATGATAAAATCTGCCCAGTAGTATCCTCATTTTATCACAAATATAATTAACATGACTAGACCAAGAGAAGCTTTCGTCTATCTTTACACCTAGGTACGTGATACATTTAACTTTTTCTATGGGTTTGCAATTACAATTATTTAATCTATTGTGGTAACATGAGTAACTATGAGAGATCACTGGAGTTTCTGTTCCTGCAGGTGGACGATGTGGAGAGTGAATGATGATGAGTTTGGTTTTGTCAGAGTTTAGTACGATTCCATTGTCGTGTGACCATTTCACAACTGCATTGGCATCCTCCTGGACAGAGCGACAAGTCTCCGCTAGGTCAATGCCCGCGCGCAGCGTGCACAAGTCATCTGCAAACATGCGCGCTGAGCAATGACCCAGTGCTCCACGTAGACTGTTCACGTGCATGAGGTAGCACACTGGCCCACAACCGGATCCTTGAGCTACCCCACAACGGACCATTGTCTCATCACTGAGTATCTCGCCCACCCTAACTTGGTAGGACCTTGAACTAAGGTAGTCACGGAACCAGCTGCTCAATGGCTTGCTCACTCCACACTCATCCATTGCCTTTAGTAACGTATCGGTTTCTAAAGTATCAAACGCCTTTTTATAATCATAAAATGTTGCAATTACAAACTTTTTTTCTGCTAAGTAGGTATTTATCTCATCGGTGAACTGTGATAACAAAGTATTGGTGCTTTTATTGACTTGAAAACCATGCTGACAACTATCTATTATTTTGTTTTTGTGGAGGTAGGTTCCCAGTTGATTAATAATACATTTTTCAATAATTTTATCTACGCTCGATAATATTGCTATAGGCCTGTAGTTTGATAGTGATGTAAGGTCATCCCGTTTGTGTATTGGTCGAACTATTGCTTTTTTCAAAGGATCTGGATACCTGCCTCCAGTAACAGACAAGTTTACCAAATTAGCAAGTACTGGGCTTAATTTATTAGTCAACATTTTGATATCCGACATACGTATGCGGTCAGCACCCGGAGATTTCTTACTGCTCATGTTTTTAATAACATTCATGACCGTTTTACTGTTGACCGGTTGCCACCTCACACATACGTCGGATTGTTTTACATAGCTACTTCTATCCAGCCATTTCTCATGACACACGTGCTTAATAAGATCAATGTCATTAGAAAAGGCTGAAGCAAATTTATCACATACCTGTTTAATATCACCCTCTTTAACTATATTATTAATTATTATATCGTCTACAGACTTTTTATTTCTTCCTAGTAACATATTAATTTTATCCCATATCTTCCTTATATTTCCATTACAGTCTTGTATACTCTGCTTATCATATATATATTTACATTTATTTATGGCTTTTGTACATTTATTTCTATATTTTGTGTAATTTAATCGTTTTATCATATTTTTAGTATCAGCACTCCATATTTTAAATAAACTATCTCGTTTTACTATCATTGCCTTTAAATTATCATTAATCCATTTGTTATTATTACGGTAACTTATATTCTCTCGAACATAAATGTATTTATAACATTCGTCGTAAATATTAGTAAATATTTCACAAAGTTCCGAATATAATTTTACAGGACATTCAATAGTTAACAAGTGCTCAAAATTAGCGTTAAGTAGTTTATCTCTAACCATACGATTATCTAATACTCGTCGCTGGCGCAGCGCGGGCGCGACCGAGCGCGCGGCTGAAGTGAACGTGCCCGTTTGGTTGTGTTTACGCGTGCGTTTCCATTCTACTGCGGCTGAAGTTAAATAGTGGTCCGATATTTTATGCTTTATGACCGAAGAGTATATGATAGGAGAGTTATCTCTAATGTATATATGATCTAAGCATGATTCTACTAAGTTCCCGTTAATTATTTCTCTACGTGTGATATCATTGATGCATTTAATAAATCCGTATTCTGCTAATAAATTTTCATATGCAATTACGTTATTATCGTGTTTTTGTAATAAATTTATGTTTATGTCACCACATATTAATACTTTTTTGTCTAAAGGAATGCTGAGCAATAAACTTTGAAGTTCTCTAAGGAATTGTGCAGATAAATCTTTTTTGTTTATTTTAGGTGGCCTATATATTGAAACTAAATTAATTTGTTCGTTCCGGTGGTTTAATACAATGGAAACGCATTCTGCGCTAAGCATTTTAGTCGCCGGTTCGCAATCGGCTGGCCGAGCCCTCAACCCCGCGCGGGTATACACCACTACCCCTCCCCCGCTGCGACCTGTACGAGTATAGTAATTTATATTAAATCCGTTTATATTATAGAACGATAGAAATGAGTAATTGATGTTTGCCTCGGTGATAACTAATGCGTCTAATTTATTTAAATATGTATCAATCGTTGTAAGTAATTCGTTAAAATGTTTTTGAAGTGAACGAATATTAACGTGAACTATGTGGAATAAATGTTTCTTATTACTTAATGAGTTTTCGACCCACTCATTGAAGGTGTTTACACTGTTATAGTGAACTAAATAATCATTGTTTATGATATGTCGGTTTCAATTAGACATTTACTATGCTTGAAGATATAACATGATTCAAGGATTGTTAATACAAACATTATATTGTTATGTCCTAAATGAAATGTTACAATGCAATTCTTTATCCTTCTTTATGCAATTGAGTAATTAGCACTCCTTGCTATAACCACTGACTGATCATTAGCACGTCTGCGACATCCATAAATAAATCTTAGATATTAAACTTTGTATTTGGCTTTCAATATACCTAGTAGTACCCAGTTAGTTCATATATGTATATCATGACGGAACGGACGAAAGCAATTTTCGTACATCCCCATCATCCTCCCTTAAACTATTGATTTTAGGGTGAAGAAAGGGTGAAAACGGAACCCTATTACTAAGTCTCCGCTGTCTGTCCGTCCGTCACTAATCAGGCTGTATCCAATAAACCGGAAAAGCTAGGAAGTTGAATTTTTCAAAAAATATGTATTTCCATTGCTGTTTTAACATAAATACTAGAAAATTAAACGAAATTAATAAACGTGTTCTTTTCGTATTTTTTTGGAAGTCAGACTCGCACTTATTTTTACTTCGTTGTAATGGTTTGCGGCTATACTCAGACGCACAAAGATATTTGGCGCGTTCTAACGAGCGCAGAGCTGGGCTAGTAAAATAATCAAATTTAAATTCGTAAAGACTGTCTGTAGAATCATTTGTTATATGTATATTTCAGGGAATTCTCTTATCTGCGATCAATCTGATCTTATATTTTGTTATTCTATAGTAGTCTTGCTCTGCGGTGTATCATTGAATCAAGAGACATTGTACATAGGCTATATAACATTAAGAGATCATTTGATACATTAAGCACGTAGGTTATATAGCGCTGTAGTTAAATACAGGCCGTATGCTTTTGTATGCTGCGTTAAAAATGATATTTTTATTGTAATAGTAAGTGTTATGTGTATAATGTACGCTGAAACACTAAAATATGTGGAGGTTACTTTTTAATTTTATTAAGGCTTTTGCTGCAATTTTATCTGTTTTAAAGATTGCTTTTTATAAAGAAAACGCAATGCCCTCAAAATCAATCTGGATTAAGTAATATTGATTCATGAATAACAATTTGCCATTTACTGAGTAAATTGTATCGTAAAAAACCATAAAACTTTGACGGGATTTCAAGTGGCCAAATCGAAATATCAGAACAGTGTGGCGATAAGGTTCCCAGTTCATTATAAAAAAAATGCTGAAAAATGAACAGATTTCGGGCTTCTGGGAGTTTTGCAATATTAGGAAAGACACAATTAAAAACTTATATTTACCCAATATATCTTTATTACTACTGAATATATTAACGAGAATATCAATTTTAGTATTAGGAAACTATATTGTATGTTCAATATTAATATGTACCTATAGTAAGTAGTAAATATAAGTGTAGAGGCAAACTCGTTTAGCAAATGACAGTAAAATTATACGTTATGATTGATTTATTGCATGGTCACGGTTCTAAGCTTTGTCTAGGGCAAGTACTAAGTATTATGTGGTCTAGGCTAGTTATTCACGGACTTAGATAGCACATCTTAAGGCCGCACTATTTCAAATGGCTCTTTTTTATTCAAATAAAATGCTTTATTTTGTTAATTTCTTATTTTTGGGAAACGATCTTCCCCAAAATCCTTCAATGTATTTATTTAACCCATTTCTAACGTACCCACTATTGAGAATAGGCCTTCCCTCATTAGATCCAATAATTCACAGATCCTGAACTTGAGTCATACGTAATCGCTCTCGATGAATTTAAAGACATGGCCTACTGCCTTTTCAGTTTTAGACTGTTGCTGGAACCCAAAAACAGCATTGTAGAATTAGAAAATTATTCTTTAAACTTTGTACATTAGTAGTACACTGCTGCTTTGACGTAACGTGTTAATAACTATATTGTAAGGGAGAAAACAATGTAAAGCATAGTGGCTTTCAAATAGTTGTCAACTGAGATACGTGATAGAGGCAGAGGTAAAACATTTCACCAACATTGTTCTTGTCTTATTTCCAGTGAGTGAATACAACAAGATGCCCCCGCTCTACGGTCTGGACGACTACGACGCGTGTATGGCCAACCCTGGCGGTACGTTCTGTGTTGTGGACGTTAATCTACAAGCTGGCAGTAATAAGGAACTTATGAAAATGATACAGGTAAGAAACGCTTTTCAAAATTTAACGATTTTAAACTCTCGCGACTTGTACACATAATATTATTAAGCAACGGGTCTTAAATGTGATTGAAAATTGAAGGATAGGATACCTTATTTGTTTACCCGACGTTTCGACCGTAGTCAAGGGTTGACTGATGTGATCTTAAAAGTGTTCATGATTGCAGAAACTTTATTGATTTAATGTGATACCCCAAACGTGTTTTTGTCCATAATGATACACGACAAAATGACAAAGATTTATGATACTCATGAATTATTTAAAGTTGAGGGTTATTTCAGTATTTGCTCGTAGCATTAAATTTAAGACTCTTTCAAAAATTCAATTTGGCATTGTACTCAATTTGCTGATTCGGCAGTTTTGTCGCAAAAAGATTCATTAAAGTGGGAACTCAGCTAATCGCAGAAATGGGGTTTTATTAAATGTCAATTACACACAATATTTACATGTCTGATAATGAAGAGAATATATATTATAGACTTCAACACAAAGTACTAGAAATGAAATAGGTTCAGTCTTTCTTTAGACGTAGGTGTACGCTAATAGCTTTGCTTGATCTTGCTTATACGTATACTTAATCGTCCACGCGCCGCTGTCGATAATAATCTTAATTGTTACTCAATTGATTATATTATATAATAAACGTTTGTTAGATTTTCCTTTCATATCACATTTTATGATTATGTTTAGTAATTGTCTATTTAGCTAAATATTGTAAAATATAGTTTTCTGATACATACAGTTATTTATGAGACATAAAACTATGTTGCAATGATGGAAATAAGTAATGCGATACATAAATGTTTTGTTTAGCCTGCGTTAATGCTGTTGCTTACAAATCTCGATGGCAAAACGCAGGCAAATAGTACTTACTACTACAGAGATTTTCATTTATGTCATTTTTTATATGTCCAGATAAGGAAAGAGGGGTCATAAACATGTGAGGTAAAGTTAGTTCTATTCTATCAAAAATATAATCCATCACTAGTCTACTCTTTCTTCCAACTATGTTTGAGTCGTATTCCAGTCTCAACGGGAACAGCTAAATACCAGTCTTTTACATGGAGCGACTGTCTATCGGACCTCTATAACCTAGTTACCTGGGTTGTAAAACGATATCCCTCCGTAGGACAGGTTGTCAGACTTTCAAGATTCTGACTAATGTTAACGACTAGTATAGAAAATATAATCTACGGTGCCATGTTTTCTATTGATGAAACTATCTCTCTTGTATTTATGTATCACTGCATTTCCTAAGTTCTCGATAGAAATCAATAATATAACTTTTCCTTTACTAAATGAGTGAGTGACAAACCGATGAATAACGCACAGCCGAAACTACGTAGAAAGTTGACATTTGGTATGAAGACTCCTTACAAATATGAGAAGCACTAAGAGAGGATTTATGGAAATTCCACCCCGGAGGGGGTGAATACTGCAGGCGGAAAGCTAATCATCAACATAATAGTGTAAATTGAAACTAATGACGTACTTACTAATCCTTACACCTAATAAGGTACGGTAAGGAAGACATGTAACGTGTCGTAAAACCACAAGACCTTTGTATAATTGTCTCGTATGACGTTCTAAGTAGTGAGAAATCGTTTCTCGTTAACAATTAAAACCGGTTGTTTGTTTAAAATGCGATTACAAGTGGTTTACGTGTTACAGAAATGGGAAATACCTAGATCTTTGTACGGCACACGTTTCCCGATAGCTGAAAAGTTATTTGTTTTGACAGTTCTTATATTGAGTATAGATATAACTAGCTTCTGCCTGCAAGTTCCTCCGCGTGAATAGATTTCGCGAGGTAAAAAAAGAGTATCCTATGTCATAATTTAAGTTATAATAAGAAGTCATACCCAGGTTAAGTTAACTATCCTTAAAATCACATGGGTCAAAGACTTGATTTCACAAACTGTCGTTTTAGTTTTAAGCTCAAGTGGCAATAGAATTTGGAGTTTTACAATCACAATCTTATTGTATAAATATTGTTAACGAAATAAACAATTTTGTGTTTGTATTTTGTAAAAGAATTCCTAGAGAATTAGATTTTATTATAGAAACGAATAATATGATAGTTTATACTATTTCTTCTCTTACCAAAACACAAGAATCTTATTATTTCTAAATGTGCTCTATCACCATAATTATTGTCTATAATAACACCTTAGTAAGTACCATCTAATCACCACAGTTCATACGACAGAGCCCTATCAGCACAATACCACACAATTACACCGTACATAATTATGTTTGTGAACATGTAATTATCTCGTGGACTAATTACTTAGCTCTAAAGGTAGATAAACATTAGTATGGATATTTGTAACTGATAAATTGTTATTCTGAGTGAACTACTATCTCGATTTTTTATTCCCATTTTCCGGGTTGATGTGTTGTAAGGTTTTTTAATTGTTTTGTTGAATTTGTTTACCGGTGATGTCTTGCAAAAAGTCTGGTGCGTAGTACTCGTAACCGGCGATCCTGTATGATAATATGTATGGATGTGTGTGAATGAAGCAAGGGAAGTTTGTAGAGGTCGTAGCAATTAGCGTTTTTTTGACCCTACATACTCTCATGGAAAAAAGCGTGATTTTATGTATTTATCTTTTCATCATGAGAAATCATTGGGAGCAACAATATTTATAGCAAAACTTGGGTGTATTTCATACCTTCACCTATGAGCACACCTTGCGATACAACACTCATAATATTATTAATAAAGTAAAATAATTGCTTTAGATTAACTTGTGCAGGGCTATAAAACCAAGTGAGAAATATTCATAAATAAATAAAATAAATCTTTACTAGCACTGTATAAATAACCACTTCTATATGCGATTATCATATAATTTATAGTAAATAATAACAAATATGCCCATGACTTGTGTCGACATTGCTATTATACTTAAGTGTTACTTTTATGAGTGTCAATTGTCATAATTATAAATTATATTGCATCGCATTGACTACGATATAAAGCTTTAATATTAGTCCTACAATAAACGATAATAGCTATGATTTCGGTTTCAAAAATTCATTTTCAGGTAGTCATAGGCGAGGCTTTGACTACCTGAACATTACATATATGGCTAACTATCCATGAAGATAGATTACATTACTGATACCGGTTGTTGTAGAAAAAAAAAATACTTTAATATAAAATTCTGTTGAATAAGTATGGATGTATTGTTTTACTGTCTATATAAAGAAAAAATATTTATTTTCAGCTTTAAGTCTCTTTACAATTCAACAATAGTCTTACAGAATTAGTGTTATTAAAATTTCTTGAATAACACATATCTTTTATATTTTCAGGAATACTCAGACTACAAAATAAAACACTTCAATCACACGCAAATACACAGAGGAGTATGCGTGACGATGACTTGTAAAGAATTCTTAAAGAATCCCGATACAAATGGGTCGGCCCTAGACGACGTCCTTGGAGCATGCCTGAACCAATCAATGTATACTCAGTACGGGTTGGAGGGAGAGCTAGCTAATGTGTTGTATTGTAATAAGGAGGGAGAAGAAATGATGATAGATACCGGTGATATTATCGTGGCTGTGGTATATTTAGGTTTAATTGTGATCAATGTGGTCGGAAGCTTTTATGATATCTGGTACTGCAAGTTGGAAGAGAAATCAGGTACGAAAAATATTTTTATAGTTTTCAGGTAACATATATTAAATACTTTATTTGTTTATTAAGTTGAAGTGGTGCTGTAGGATCATAAATTTATTGTGATCAATTTTGAACGTGCTTAAAATCGAATCATCAAATATGTAACGCAAGACCTCAGAAGTAGAATAATCTGTTTCTCTTACTTTTGTTACAAATTGGGTAATGTTAAAAAGTGAGTGAAGATGTAATGGTGTTTATTTTTTCAGGGAATCCATATCTACTCGCATTTTCAATGCGTAGGAACTGGGCTAGATTGACAGCACCTAACACTAATCAAAGGGAGCCTAGACTTGAAAGACTGAAACTATTTCACGGAATGAGGTTTGTAAATATTTGTTTAAATGATAACACTCGTAAGCCGAATTAGTTAAACACAAAGACTAGTTTTTTTAATCGTTTTGGAATTTACTTCGGGATTAAGTTTATTATTATTTTATATTCTTTTTATTCGGGTTTTTGATTTTGCAGTTGATACTGTTGAGTGCTGAATTGATACCGTATGTATTAATTTAAATGTTTTGTTTTTGTTGCAGAGCTATGACGATGTTTTGCGTGTTCTTTTCGCATACAACTCTAATTATGTCTTACTCTTATGTCGCCAATCCTTTATACATCGAAACGGTGAGTCATTTTAATATGAAGTTAGTTAAAAATACACTTCTGGAGAAATATCAGATAGTGCACCTGTAAAATAGGGTCTTATTGTCCCAACATTTTGAACAATTAAAATATCAGATTTTGAAGTAAATTCTAATATAT
Organism: Anticarsia gemmatalis; assembly: GCF_050436995.1. NCBI lineage: Eukaryota > Metazoa > Arthropoda > Insecta > Lepidoptera > Erebidae > Anticarsia > Anticarsia gemmatalis. The sequence continues at coordinate 776,118 of NC_134761.1, forward strand.
GGTTCCTAAAATTTAATATGGATTCATGACTTCTAAAGGGGTCGTTTTTAACCAAGGTGAAAAATGAAAGGTACGCTTCAGTTGATAGTGACCCTACTATTACACATAATACCATAGCATTACTGTAACACAGGTCTAACGTTTGTGGTTAGTAGTTTAAGAATATCCTCGTTCTAGCTCTACTTTAATAAATAATTACTTGCTTGATTAGCGTTGATCTTTTGTCACTGTAATTTCATTTGAATTGTTCTGCTCTTTGACTTACCATAATTAAGTATACCTATTATTATCATGTTTAAAGAATTCCCTATTATTAAATTGTTTGGTCTCTCCCTAGTCCCTACTCTTATGGGAAAAGGTATATGTGCATTAATTTTGTTTTGGTGGGGCCTTTACAAAACTTAGGAAAGATTTAAGGGAGTTCAAAGCGCAGTGGTTAAAGTTATCGCCATGCTACTATTAATGGTAGTGTAGTAGTGTACCTGAATTTGTTGTTTGGTCTCTGCCTACCCCTGTGGATAAAGGCGTGAGTTTATGTTGCATTAAGTTTGTTTTGTAGGGACTTTACTAAACTTAGTGATGATTTTAAAGGGCTATTAAGCGTAGTGGTTTAAGTTAACGTCATGCCACTGGCGCGGTCAGTAGTGTACCCGATATAATTAGTTCCTTTATCACAACCGGTGATGTCTTCCATAGGAAAGAATTTGGTCAGTTATCAATTAGAGCCGCTCTTTGCATACTAATAGTAATTTTAATTAGTAGATGTATTTTAAAGCGAGTAATAGTAATTAAGTACTGTCAGGTGCCTTCAAGATTAATTGTATGATAAGTTCTAGCGTTACTTAGTAGGTACATAGGCACAGGTATGTTATGACTAAAACGTTATGCTTATGAACACAATTTGTCAATATTATATGGCATAATCGACACCCATACTTACTTACATAATATCACACTTATTGTACCCGAAGGTGCAGGCAGAGGTGTATAAAGTAAACACACTGCTTACGATTAACAATGTCGTATGTAATAGGGCGAGCCTATTGCCATTTACCGGGCGTTTAACGTTACTGAACTCGCTCGGAGTTAAGTTATATTGCGAAAAAATCTTGTTAATATAAATTAGAAAAAACCGATACTATTTTTGCTGACCCAAGAATCAAACTTGAGACCTTACGATCAGCTGTCGGATACACTACCGATAGCGCTACAGAGGGATAAATGCGGGTACCAAATTACATAAACATATAATTTTAGTAAGTTAGTTGCTCTATATTTTTTCCACCCTATATTTAGGCTACTATAAAAAACCTCTTTATTGGCCGCAATACTAGATAAATCGTAGTAAAATTCACAACACACACACACACACACACACCGCACAAACACTCCGAAACAAAATGATCAAGAGAAATATCGTCTTCCATTCTTCAGGCATACGACGACCCGCTCAAACAGCTATTATTCAACGGTAGCCTGGTGACTCACACGTTCTTCGTGATGTCCAGTTTCCTACTTGCGTATAACTTCATGCTGCACACTGAGAAGCATGCTATCAGCTGGTGGCACCTGCCTAAGGGGATACTGCTGAGATGGTTGAGGTATGATTAGGAAATAGAGACTAAATAGGAGCTTACATTTTTATATTGAAAGAGAAAGTGCCCTTGGCCAAAGTGGCGGTTTTCAGGCATATTGATTCTGCAAGGATTGATTCTGCGTTTTGCCTAGCAGTGAGATAGACGTGAGTTAATATTTTTAAAAGGTAATGGTGAAAAATTAAAGAAAATATCGACTTCTACCACATACTTTCTTTTTTTCGAAAACCCCCTTAAATTAAATTTATCAGGAGTTTCTTGCCAGCTCTTCTCATTGGCCCTATCTTCCGAACTGGCGGTAAATTCACTCTCTGTATCATTGACTATCATAAGTGTCAGCACTTGACCTAAATGAATAAATGATTTGATTTTGATTTCTTATTTAAGTACTCTGTAAGTCTGTCTGTAAGTAGTCGTTACCTACATTAATTTTGGAAAGAATTTACCTACCTAGAAACGATGTCTCCAAAAATCTTTCCCTCCTTTTCAGGTTGACCCCAACATACGCTTTAACCCTATTCACGATAACAACATGGATGCGTCACGCGTTCTCCGGTCCGCTCTGGCAGCTGGTGGTGACGAGCGAGGCCGACGCGTGTAGACAGTACTGGTGGGCACAGCTGTTTTATGTCAATAACTATGTGTATGATGATGCGCTGTGCATGCCGCAGACTTGGTGAGTACCAAGAAAAAAATACTTCATAAAAGGAGCGGTACTTACAGTTGTCAGAACAGGAAAAAAATCCCAAAATTTTACTAGATATCAGCATTATTTACGGAAAATTAAAAGCCCAAAGGACTCCCTACATTTTTCGTACGTGACTGCACAACCAAAATTTAGAAAAAAATATTTGTTTCCTTTCCCTTTGACTAAATTTTTTGATACTTTCTGCATGTTTTCGAGTATTGTAATAATTTAGTTTGTTTCCGTAGTCCAGTAGAAACTAAATACAGATACATACAGATACATTTATACAGATTTTTGTGTAGTCTAGTCATTGGTCCCATTTCTAAGTTTTTCTTTATATCTCTGCATCTCTGTAGTTTGACTTGTAGAGATTACCTTAAGCATTAAGTCCGCCTATATACTGTGTATATGAAGTTATATAAATAAAGAAATCAAGAATTATACCATTTTTTTGTTTGAAGGCGACAGTTTCCAGATTTGCGCAGCACTTTATGTTCATCTCACCAGTTCCTTTACCTCCTTGCAGGTACCTAGCAGCAGATACGCAGCTGTTCATTATGGGTCTACTGGTGTGTGTGGTGGCTCGCTCGTGCAGGGCGCGGGTGCTCAGTCTGTCGGTGCTGCTCGTAGTAGCGCTGGCCATCGTCGCCGGACATACCTACTTCCAGGACCTAGACGCCGTTGTCATACAGTCGCCAGAGTGAGTAGACGAATAGACTAAGTCGTAAACAGATTTGTAGAGCAATAGATCAAAAGATATGAGGATGTAGAAATGTAGTAGACCGGGAAGGCCGCGTAAAACGAGTAGACTAAAAAAGTGGACTAGTAGACCAGAATCTAAATACTGTAGTGGACCAAGAAGCTAAATCAATTGTCCCTGTTTCATTCATAAAAGATGAACTCAAAATCGTCGAAAAATAATTCAAAGCTTTCAAACATAGTATAATTATAAAGTTGAGCAAAGATGGTGCAATAAATGTATTATAGATCCCACTGGCATAATATACAAGCATTTAAGAAACGGACGGCTGGTCGGACGCAGCAAGGTACCGAGGGGACTGGAAGTCTAGGAGAGAAGCCTTTGGCTCAGCAGCACACAGAAAGATGGTAAATAAAAAAAACTAATGTTAAGCGTCAAATAATAACTGTTTGTTTCAGATCATATCGCAACTTGTACGCGACAGACAACACATTTCGTCTGCTGTACGCGCGCGGTCACACGAACATGTCCACGTACATCCTGGGACTAGCGGGAGGCTTTCTGGCTTATCACTGGCAGAATGGCAAGAATATTGATAATTATAAGGTAAAACCTTAAATACATCACAAAACTTCTACACTCCAACGACGTTATTATCTTAGTTTAGCTATCCCGCCGCATGCCGCCACAAACGTAAGTGATACACAGGTGGCGGGTTCTTTTATGAAAACTAAGTAATTGTGTTTGAGGGTAATTGTAAACTTAATTTTGAATTCTTGCATGCTTAATTGAAAAATTCTTTAAACAGCTCCCTACAAAAAATGTTAACCTATTTTTGGTTCCACTGGTGGACTCTAGGCTAAACCGAGAAGAAGACATTATTCAACCAAAAAAATAATGATTCCACGAGGAAACTCTTACCCAGCAAAAGGAACAGCATTTTATATAATTTTATCCTTTATCCTTAATATATCCTTTGTTTTGCAGAAGCACCGCTGGGTGGTGTGGCTGGCGTTTCCCCTGGGGGTGGCGGTGATTCTGTCGGGGGGGCTGTTCTACCAGGACGGGGGCCGCGCCTCCACGGTGCTCAGGGTGCTGTACGCCACGCTCTACAAGCCAGTGTTCCAGATACTCGTCGTTACTATTATATTGGGAACCGTGTTCAAGTTTGAGAGTAAGTGCCTATTTACTATTAAAATTTAAAGAACTCAATATTTTAGTTTTATGGTTAATTCTCGAGTTTACATTCAAAAGTCTTTATTTTCTTATTATTAGGTCCTCCTTTTAAAGTTTCTGGAAGATTTAGGCACTTTAATTCGAAAGATTTATACTTTTCTTCTGATAAAAACGTACTTCTAGGGATCTTTGAGTCTAGCTAAAGGAATAGTAAAAATTAAAGTATTCTAGAAATATTAATTAATTTCCTGATTTCTCTGTTGTCAGAAAACTTAATTTGAATAATAACTGACAATTATAATAGACCAGCACCGCGCATTACCTCACAACTAGTGACAAAATATTTGTTTTTATTCTCTACAGAAATTAATTGTGAATGATAGACGACATTTATGTTCTACATTAAATTAATGCTTGTATGTTTGTACACAGACGTGTACCGTAGCGTAGTGGAGTGGCGCGGCTGGACGTGGATGGGTCGCGTGTCGTACAGCGCCTTCCTGCTGCACACCGTGTTCCAGCGAGCGCTGGTCGGAGCCCAGACACAGCTTATATATATGTCTGACTATTATGTGGTAAGTAAATAAGGCATAATCAAAGCATTCCTTGTCGAAATGGGTTTCATTAAAACAACTGCACGTTGGCCGCAGAGGTTAACGTGTGGTGGGTTTGAATCCCACCCGGGACAAATCTTTGTGTGATGAGCACGAGTATTTGTTCCGAGCCTGGTCGCCAATTTATCTATATAAGTATATATTTTATCAGTTAGTAGGTAACCATAGTACAAGCTTTGCTTAGTTTGGAATCAAATAACCGTGTGTGAGTTGTCCAATGATATTTCGTTATTGATCTGTCACATATTTGATAATTGTAAATGTGAAATTGCATTGTATTCTGGAGAGCTTTAAACAGCTAGTACTACTACTGCACTGTTGAGCACCGATTTACTCTCCGAAAAAGAGAGACTGGGCCTTGAGTTCACTACTCTGGCCAAGTGTGGAGGGTTAGCATTGTTTGTTTCTTCCGAATTTCTCGAACATTTTGTATGAATTCGGTGTATAGAAAGTCCACGAAAACAATCGTTTGATTGATATTTGAAGAATTTCCGAAACAAATATTTGTGGATCGCACAGACGTTTGTTTCGCGTGGGAATCCCGATGGACTGCTAGGGACTTGGCGACCGCCATAACCACTGTGCCACGGAGACCGTCAATTAACAAACAAAATCTTGGACAAATACATAAAAAAATAAGCCTCACAACTTATTTCTGTAATTAATTTTGCAGGTTGTGGTACTATCAGCGACGATCCTAGTGACGTACATCTGTGCGTGCGGCGCGTGGCTCTGCGTGGAGGCGCCCGCCGCCGGCCTCATACGAGCTGCTCTCTCACCGGACAAGAAACATAACGATAATGTCACTAAAGTGTGAATAAATGTCATAACATGTGTTGTTTTATTATATTATTTACCTTTACATATGTTGGAGTAACGATTATTTGAGGAGTAGTGTCGATAAATAAACTTCCTCATGATAAACTATATATATTTTCTGGTACCAGATTATAATAATATACTACTACATAATAATTATAAGACCTAACTCAGTGAGTGCGCGGAGACGACTGTCGCGCCGGACTATCGCAGGCGTGCGCCTGACTTCACAATATTGTAGCGTCAGCAGGGCCCTACACATATACTCATGGCTAAGAGCCTGTCCAGATGAAGCGTTTTACGCGCGAGTGGACTCGCGCGTATCAATTTTACACTGCGTCCAGATACCGCGTTTTACGCGCGTTTTTTTCCTCCCAGTTCCTACGTTTGTTGTTCTATTGGAATATTCTGTTGATTCTATATCCCATAAGGCTACTCTTTTTTCAATTTCATCAATAAACAGTTCGGTATTGAAGTTGTCACGCTCCATCATCGCTACTAAATACGTCCATACGCCACGCACTCGCGAGTAATACTGGACGCAGCAATGGCGCCCGAGTATCTCGACTCGCGAGAGAGAGTCGAGAGTCGCGGTTATTGCACGCGTTTTACGCGCGAGTGATGACACGCGCAAAGTCTTCTGGACGGGATATATGAAGCTCTAGTACCTCAAGAACGCGCGAGTGTCTACGCGCGAGTGGACTCGCGCGTAAAACGCTTCATCTGGACAGGCTCTAAGTTAATAGCAGCCGCGGATCAATCTAAGGTTAATCTACGTTTGCCGAGGTTGATCTGTGGATGGGTGACCATCTTATACATATCGAGTTCTTCTGTTTCAGAAGCCACGTTAAATTGTGGGTTAGATCTTTGACTGTACTTAACAGTAGTCAGAAACTTAAAAGTCTGACAACCAGTCTTTTAGTCAACCGTTTGTAAAAGGTCCGGGATACAAAAGCAATTCTTAGCAAGTAATAAAAAAAAGTTGATTATATTTCCCGGAACTGCACTATGAACTCTGACCCTGATAATCAGCTGTAACAAATAATGTCATATATTATGTACAGACAGTTAACTAAAACGTTATCATTAAGTGTAAACGGAAGCACTGATACAGAGTGTACATAATATATGGCATAAGCATATATGAGTGTATATAATACTAGCCTTATGATAAAAAATATATCACCCACATACTGTTACTCAATCCATACTAACATTATAAATGCGAAAGTAACTCTGTCTGTCTGTCCATTACACTTTCACCTTTAAACCTTTCTTAACCTTGACAAAAAAAGGCTACATTTTATCTCAAAACAGTGGTAGGAAGGAGATGATTTTGTAAGAAAATTCAGCCCTAAGCCACTAAACCACGCGGACGAATTGGGGGCAAAAGCTAGCATTACGTTTAAACAAATAAATATCATTAGTCACACATGGTCATTTGTTTTCAAACTAAGCAGAGCTTGTACTATGGTAACCAAATAACTGATAAACATACTTATATACTTTCAAATACATCTAATATATAAAATTCTCGCGTCACAGTTTTCGTCGCCATACTCCTTTGAAACTGCTTGACCGATTCTCATGAAATTTTGCGAGCATATTGACTAGGTCTGAGAATCGGCCAACATCTATTTTTCATACACCTAAGTGACTCATTTTTTTTTATATGGCAAAGCAACGTTTACCGTGTCAGCTAGTACTTATATAGATACATTAACATCCAGGCTCAGAACAAATATCTACTTGTGCTCATCACACAAAGATTTGTCCTGGGTGGAATTCAAACCCACCACACGCGGTGTTTTGGTTATTGCGACGAGGTGACCACTTTAACCACTGCACCAAACGTGCAGTTAATTAATTGCCCACTCCGTCTTCGCTCACATTTAAATTAATAAGTTCTGTTTTTTCTTGCCTTCATGAAAATATGACAAAAATATTAATAGGCCACAATTAACGATCACTAGTTTTTGCTTGCGACTTCGTCTGCGTGGGAATATGCTAATATCTAAGAATAGTATATAATGACTATAAATAGGTAGGTACGATTATGTTAATCAAGGTTAAATACGATATGTAAACTAAATGATATATAAACTAGCCGATTCTCGGGACTCTGCTCGCTTATAACTTTCATACATATATACAATGTACTTACATGCATACATAAAATCACGTCTTGTTCTTAAAGGGTACTAAAAAATGCCACTTTGTGCATCTTTACAAACTCATGAATCTTATGATTCTTATGATGAATTGAAAGAATATTATAGTAGGTATACATAACTCAAAGGTGACTGAACGACTGACATAGTAATCTATCAACCTACAGCCCAAACAATTTTTTTTAAAGACTACTCCCGCACTTTTTCCCACACTAAGATTTGCTCTTGTGTCGCAACGACTTTTACAAACATACAAACAACGGACACAAAGCACAAACATACCCGAAACAATTATTTGTGGATCGCACAAATAATTGTTCCGAGTGAAAATTAACCCCCGAACTCCCGCAGAATGGTAGCGGCGTGGCGACCTTGATCACTGTGCCACGGAGGCAGTCAAACAAACACGGAGGCACTGAACGAATCGAGCAGAAATATGGTAGATTTTCTGAGTGAAAACTGGAACTTGAAAGGATTTTGATCAATACTACCCCCAAGGGGATAGAATACGTGGCGAAAGTTTGTATGAAAATTCTCTCCTACGTCACAAACCACGCGGACGAAGTTGCGGGCCGAAGCTAGTAATTAAATAAGACTGTAATCGAACTCATTCTAACTAATTGAAAAACAAAAGTAAATACTGATAAATTACCGTGATTTTAAACATCGGCCATCTAAAATGGAGGGCAGAAGTACAACAATCAGTAGTATTCGTAGTAATTAGATTATTCATAGTAATTAGATTGTAATTAACATCTATACTAATATTATAAAGCTGAAGAGTTTGTTTGTTTGTTTGAACGCGCTAATCTCAGGATCTACTTGTCCGATTTGAAAAATTTTTTCAGTGTTAGATAGCCCATTTATCAAGGAAGGCTATAGGCTATATAACATCACGCTACGGTTATTAGGAGCGGAGTAGCAACGAAAAATGTTACAAAAACGGGGAAAATTATGACATATTCTCTTAGGTGACGCAAGCGAAGTTGCGCGGGTCAGCTAGTATTTATATAAAGGTGCATGTCTACCAACACCGGCAGGATATAATATACTGAGGGCCTCATATAATTAGTGGCTGTCTCGTGGCTTAGTTAACAACAGCCGCGCGGATCGCTCTCTGAGGTTAAGCCACGCTTGCCAAGGTTATTCTGTGGATGGGTGACCATGTTATACATATCAAGTTCCTCCGTGTTGCGTAAGGCACGTTAAATTGTAGGTCCCGGCTGTCATTTTCGAAGATCTTTGACAATCGTTAACAGTAGTCAGAAGCTTGAAAGTCTGACAACCAGTCTTACAGAAGGGTATCGTGTTATATCCCAGATAACTGGGTTGTGGAGGTAAGATAGGCAGTCGCTCTATGTAAAACACTGGTATTGCATGGTAGCTGCATCCGGTGAGACCGGAAGCCGACTACAACATAGTTTGGAACAAAGGCTAAGCTAATATATTGACGGTTTTTATTTATAACCTCTTCCTATTCTATTTTGACATGGAGTAGACAGTATCGGATAAACATGCCTTATATACTTGAACCATAGTTCGACCGACATTTTATAACAGACTAGCTGACCCGCGCAACTTCGCTTGCGTCACATAAGAGAATCATAATTTTCCCCGTTTTTGTAACATTTTTCACTGGTACTCTGCTCCTATTGGTCGTAGCGTGATGATATATAGCCTATAGCCTTCCTCGATAAATGGGCTATCTAACACTGAAAGAATTTTTCTAATCGGACCAGTAGTTCTTGAGATTAGCGCGTTCAAACAAACAAACAAACAAACTCTTCAGCTTTATAATATTAGTATAGTATAGACTAGCTGACCCGCGCAACTTCGCTTGCGTCAATAAAAGAGAATGTGTCAAGTTTTTCCCCGTTTTCGTAACATTTTTTAATTGCTACTCTGCTCCTATTGGTCGTAGCGTGATGATACATAGCCTATAGCCTTCCTCGATAAATGGACTATCCAACACTGAAAGAATTTTTCAAATCGGACCAGTAGTTCTTGAGATTAGCGCGTTCAAACAAACTCTTCAGCTTTATAATATTAGTATAGATTAGTATAGATAGAATTGTGATAAGAATCAACCGATGACAAACATAGATTAGTTTTTGTTGAATATATCAAGAATTGTATATTTTTAACCTGTGATATAATATAAGTCATTGATATTCGACTTACTGGCTAAATATCAGTCACTTATAAGACGTCTATAGCCGGATGCGCTTACCGGTCGGCTAAAGATAAGTGGGTTATGCAATTTTACTTCGAACATTTTTTATATAAGTGGTATTTGAAAAAAACAATAATAAAATAATCGTTTAACTATGTCATACTATTTTTGATACAGACTACCGGAGATAGTTTGTAGTGGAAAGCAATGGGACAGGCCTTTGCCCAGCAGTGGGACGATATAGGCTCACTTATAATAAGTCTGTAGAGAGGTCAATTCTGTACATTGAATATATTAAAAAAAACCAACGGGGATGTAAAGAAACGGATACTGATACCGAATCTGCCATTTATATTTTTTTTTCTGTCTGTCTGTCTGTTTGTCGTCCGTCTGTATGTTCCAGCATCACGTAAAAACTACCGGATAGAATTAATAAATAACAATAATCAACCATGTCAAAAACCTTCGGTCTGCTTGTACAACTATGACTCCAGTTTGATCACTAACCATACGATAAATCTATCCTAACACCCCATGAAACAATTCCAAGAAATACAGGATCACAATGATGAATTACTTTTGTCTTAAAACTGGCCTTTGATTTGCTATACTCGGGCCGTTACAAACGTGCGAACTACGTCATAATCAAAAGAATACGAATGTGACAATGTGTAAGTGCGAGCGAGAGACTCCGATAAAATGACATGACTAACCCTCGGTTTCTGAATACATTTAGCCATAGTTTATCTATTTAATAATGTTTTTTTAATATGAGTTTTAACGCTATTGAAAAGATAAACTGCAGCTAAATGTACCCAGAAACCGGGGGTTAGTAGCTCGATTCACAACTACTATCGACTACCGACAACCGACCTGTCATCGAGAAATTTTGTATGAAAATCTGATCAGCGCCTCTGACGGATGTCGTAGGAAGCATTTTGTCAGTACATTCTAAATGTCAAAATTTCGATAGCTAGCCGGTTGTCGGTAGTCGATAGTGGTAGAGAATCGAGGTATAGTTCGCGCGTTTAAAATGGACCGTATGACAATAGGACTATGACCTTTGAAACAAAACAATTGATTGTTCACCTTAAGCAGTGAAAATAATAGACTATTATTTAATGAAAAGGTTTGTCACCTACTTGTATTGTTTTATGTCATCGCTCCCCAAAATAAGCACATGTCTAATACAATGACATTTTGATACAAATGTTTTGAGTGTTAACTTAGTACGCCATTTTTTTATGTAAATTGTTATGACCTTTGTGTGTTCGGTGGTGTTGGTAGCAGCTCCCATTATGTATACCTAATAGAAATATTGTTAAAACCATTTGGCGATTAAAAAGAGTGGTCAGGAGTTTATTGCCAGCTCTTCTCATTGGCCCTACTTTCCGAACTGGCGGTAAATTTGACTATCATAAGTGTCAGCATTTGACCTAAATGAATAAATGATTTGATTTTGATTTTACCTTAGGCCCCATTCTCACGTGTTTTATAAAGCGCGGTTCAGTACAGCTAGCGTCAGTAATTTGATGTTTCAGTCAAAACTACTTTTGACCATCCTGTTCAGTCAAAAGCAGTTTTGACAAATGCTAGGCGATAGTAGTTTTGACTGGTTAAGAGTTTTGAATACAACATGCTATACTTACTATATATATTATCCTCTCGAGCGCCCCAACGTCAAAATTCAAATATACCGTTAAGCGTCCAGGCCAAAAATGGCGCGCGAAATTCAATTGGCGGTTGGCGTTTAAGCGCCGATTCCGTCATATTTTAATACTAACACCCTAGTCATACCTTATAGATTTGAAATCTACATAAAATTTGCTATAGATTAAAAAAATAAACCACAAATAATATTTGATAGTGGTAGTACAATAGTCGGTTTAATCTGAATATTTTGTGCTTTAGGCATGTGTTTGAAGAAAGTCTAAAAAATATTTTTAGGCAAAAAAAATAATATGACGAAAGGTCTTATCGTGTAGTTAATGAATAATGACATTAAAATCCAACTGTAAAATATACTCAAATCTTTAAAATTAGTTAAAAAAAGGATTTACAACATTGGTCATCAAGGAACATGTCGTTGGGTCAGATGTTGTTTAAGGTGCTCTCCGGCCTATATCAACCACTTATTCAAGTGTGTGCATTAGATCGTCGTCTCGTTTCATCAGCTTCAATGTCAAATATGTTTGAAAGGGATAAACATAGTTTTAGCATTTCGTTTTTACGTTTTTTAAATGTAAGATCGTTTTGCCGTACCACGGTGGCGGGACGCTTGACGGGGGTAGAACATTCAACCGTGACACGGTGGCCGGGCGCTTGAGAGGCTATACTTACAGCAAAATTAATCCACTAATTAAGAAGATATGGTAGTATAACAAGTGACAAAAATAATGTAAAAACAGGTAAAATGTATACCTCCTATTTTTTTAAGTCGGTTAAAGATATTAGCATTAAGTTCGTCTGTATATAATGAAGTCAATAAATAAATAAATATTACTGACCATCCACATACAACCAATATATTGGTTGAAATTTGCTCCCGCAGCGCGCTTCCCTTTTAACAAAATGCTCTACGCACCAATAGGAGAGTACCTTTATATATTTATTTATTTTATGTACATCTAATGAATATAATGAGTTCAATTACCCATCGTGGAACACAGTATAGATAACAAAGTGACATGACTAACATGTGCCTAATTATCAATAATATTGATAAAACTAATTTATTAGTATTAGTAACTAATACAAATATATTATCTGTAAAAAAGACTATAAGATAATGAATGAAATTACAATAGTATTAATCAGTTGTTATTCGATTTTAGGAGTGGACGATAGTGCTTAATATTTTCATGTTAATGATAAAATATGGGATACGTGCTAATTTATTTAGTGCAAATAAATATAATTTGAATAAAATTGTAACTAATGAAATAATCATTAAACTTTTTTTTAATATACTTTAGTGACAAGACTGTATTAAAAAAAAACTGTTTAAAAATAGAATCCAAAATTAGATACAGATTAAAAACAATTACTCGCGTTTTTTTTTTTAAATTTAAAACTACATTGTTAAAAGCTCGTTAGATTCAAGACAAAATATTTTTATGATGGATTATTATTATAGATAATACCTATATAAGACTTTGTAGTTAATATAGTATAAATATATTATTTCAGTGGTAGTTTAGTGCCATCATCTATATACAAATGTTGTGTGTGTAAAAATAATAAAAATGATTGTGTTTATATTCTTTAGTTTGTTTTACAATGCCGGTGCTGTGATCTACAGGCTAAATGGTGAGTATTTTTAAAATAATAAAAATTTTAGTTATGACTTTATGTTATTATAATTATGTACCTATTTTAAGAAGAAGATAATATACTCTTAAAATAAAAAATATTATGACTTTATCTTATTATTATATTAATAATCTCATTAAACTATTAATAAACATTTTATTAGGACTTAATAGTATTGTACAGAGTGGTAGGTACATATTTAAACTTCATAACAAGTCACATTTTAATATTCTTTAAATCTGTGGCTTAAACGGCCGTCAATGATTTTTTTATTCCGGTCCGATCCGAGCTTTGAACCCAAGACCACATTTTTTCCTCAACTCCTCTAGTTACATAAAAACATATAAGGAATAAAAAAACTATTATTTATTTTATAATACAAGTGGATACGTTTGAAGGCGTTCTCCTGCCAGTGCGTCGCGAGCGTCGGGACTCGGGAGGTCGTGGGTTCCATTCTCTCGTAATTATTTGTGCGCTCCACAAATACTTATTCCTGGCCTAGCTGTAATTTGTGTCAGTTGTTTGTATGTTGATAAAAGTCTCCGCGACACAAGAACAAATCTTATTGCAGGAGTTGTCTTTTTTTTTTAAAGCAAAAATAAATTTTCTATAATAAAACCGTTTTCATTGCCCTTCATCAAGCTTCAAGTCACGTCGGAAACGAACTTATTCATGTGCGACAGATACAAATCAGATAGAGAGACCTTCACCTTAGATAACACTACATATTATGTGTATTATCATGAAGCCCTCAAAACTTGCAGATAAGCTTTTATTAAATGATATCTAGTCAATTGCACGTTTGGCGCAGTGGTAAGAGTGGTCACCTCGCAATAACAGTAGCATAATGTGTGGCGGGTTCGATGCCCACCCGCGACAAATGTTTGAATGATTCATATACGACGTTACAAGTATAGAATAAAACCCATTACTGCACCACTAAGCAAGGCTTCTCGGAATACGAAAGGAATAAGGCCTTAAACCCACCATGATGAATGGGAGGTGGGGATTTTGCATCAATAATTTATACAACTCTACGAATACCACGTTTTACCGACAATATTTTGTTTTACATTATAAAACTCCGAGCTATAGTTGCGTAAAGTTTTATAAAAACGTTCTCTCACTTGAGAATCAGACCCAAGACTTGGTGATCTACAGCCTTAACACTACGGTCTAGACCACAGAGGCAGTATAAAATGAAATCTAACCCTCTTATACATAAACACACTATAAACCTATTTTAGTTAAACGACTACTAAAATATGTTTTCTCTCTTTCATTTCGCTAAAGAGTGCAAGAAACAAAACACGTCATAATCCTTTCATAAGTTCATATATTTTTATGATTAAGACTATTTATCTAATTTCAGAGTCTGAGCTCGCGTTATTTCCTAAGCTTATGCACCTGGACTCGTTCGAAGAATGTCAGAAAGATGCTCACGCCGTCTACTGCACGGCAGACTTCTCACTTGTCTCTGATGAACCTAGCCCACTCCTCGACATGATACAGGCAAGTTATCATGTATCCACAGTGCAAATGCTCTCATTGCTCTCCTCCCGGAATGAGGGAGGAGTGAGCCTTGCTATAACTATATTATTATTCTGTTCGTCAATATTTATCTAACAGAAAAATCGACTCAATTCACTTGTTCGGTTTGTGCCGATCGGGTTCATCTACACATATTCGGGTTTGCCGGAAAGACCGATTAATCCCGAATCAAATATGTGTGTAGCAAGCCTGAGGCCTTGAATCATGCTGTCAAAGTGCGGCCTATAGCCTGTGCACGCAGCTTCCCTTACTATACATGCCAGTTTCCTTACAATACTTTAAGCAACGTAAAAAGTTTTTTTTTATCGTCGTGACTTTTATCGACAATGTATTAGACAGGTCATTAGGTTAGAACATCATGTGTAATAAATAGTCAAAACACATTCTAATAATTATCTTTACTTATAGTTCACGCTCTGACCGTATTTTATGACTTTACTCGTTTATTACTGTTAAACACTCTACTTCTAAAACAATGTTTAGAACAAGCTTCTAAAGAAACATTGTTTTAGAGATAAAATTAAGACTTTAGTTTATTGATTTACGTTTTGCAGAACGACTGTCAAAAATTATTAATCAAAGAGCAACCTACCTTGCACTTGACAAATTTTATAGCAAAGTGATAAAAAAAGAATAATAGTGCCTTGCCTAACCCGGATATTGAACCCGAGACAGAAATTTAAATTTCAATTATTTAACCAACTTTTGTACCATTAAAAACAAACATTATCCTCAATTGTTCATTTCATTTCGAAATTTAAATAAGTCTGTTGAACTTTGTCAATATTATATGATATTTCAGGAATACTCGGAATACACAACAGGACATTACA
Organism: Anticarsia gemmatalis; assembly: GCF_050436995.1. Lineage (NCBI taxonomy): Eukaryota > Metazoa > Arthropoda > Insecta > Lepidoptera > Erebidae > Anticarsia > Anticarsia gemmatalis. The sequence goes on from NC_134761.1 coordinate 791,750, forward strand.
ACCGTACAATATTACACTACGGAATATGTCTCACGCAGACCTGTGCTAAATTCTACGAAGAAGGACATAGGGACCTAGCGTCGCCCCTTGAGGCATGCCTAAACGAATCTATATCAAATAAACACCAGTTGAAGGTGAAAGTACTGCAATTGTATGGTTGTAGGCATCCGGGAAAGCCTCCTAGAGAGGTAGACCAGGTAGATCTGATCGTGGGAATTGTTTGTATAATAATTTTGATAGCAAATGCTGTCGGAAGCTTGTGTGATTACTTTTTTGATAGGAGCAAAGCTAATAAAGGTAAATATTTCGTAGGTTTCATAGGAACATTAAGCGGTAGTTTATATATTCAATAGCATTTGACATCACATAAAAATGACAGATTGAATAGATAAACTACCGCTAAATGTGACTCAGAAATCGGGTATATGTGAATTATTACGCTATACTTGTAGTACAATATTTAAATACTATATTTTTAGTTTTCAGACTGCTTCTATGTTTCTCTATACAATATAACTGGAGAAAGTTAACGGCGCTTGCGTCACGGGGCCGCGATCCTCGTCTAATTAGACTGAGAGCTTTTCATGGTATAAGGTAAGCGCCTTTAACTATATTAATTACTTGTCATGAATTTACTGATTACTTTTTATTACTAATTATGATACTAATATTGTAAATGCGAAAGTTTGTGAGTATGTTTTTTTTTTTTTTTTTTTAAAAGAAGACAACTCCCGCACTAAGAATTGCTCTTGTGTCGCGGGGACTTTTACAAACATACAAACAACGGACACAAAGCACAACCAGACCCGAAACAATTATTTGTGGATCGCACAAATAATTGTCCCGTATGGGAATCGAACCCACGACCTCCCGTTGCCGTGGTATCGGCGTGGCGACCTAAACCACTGCGCCACGGAGGCAGTCAAAATTCATAAATGTATGGATGTTTGTTACTCTTTCACGCTAATACTACTGAACCGATTACGGTGAAAACCCAGAATAACACATAGGCTACTTTTTATTCCGGAGTTTCCCAAAGATCGGGATTTAAACGTTCCACGCGGACGAAGTCGCCTGCAGCCTTTAGTGATTATATATTTTTTCCCTACTATTTATACCTACTAGATAGTGTAGTTGCTTAACCCACTGATCGCTTACCGACCGATAAGCGCAACTAACTACACCTAGCTTCAAAGCTAGTAAGTAATAATGAATGTTTCTTTATTGCAGAGTAATTAACGCGACTCTAGTAATTCTTGCCCACTGCCTGGTGTGTTCCTTAATTCTGATAGACAATCCTGAGTTCATTGAAGAGGTAAGATGCATGTATATTTATTTTATTAACTCATTATCATACATGTATTGTCTTACTAATTTTAACGTCGCGATTGCTCTGCTCTGATCACAATATACTTTGATTTGTGGAATCAGGGTCAAAAACACAATTTAGTTTAAGTCCCCAACCCAGTCAACTACCCAATTTTAAAACAAATATCAATCAATCAATCAATCCATCAATCAGTCAATCAATCAATCAATCAATCAATCAATCCATCAATCCATCAATCCATAAATCAATCATTCAATCAATCAATTTATTTATTTGTGTAAGATGAGTGAAAAGAACAAAAAACTGTGTAACTAACAATAGCTTACGCAGATTTTTGTATCCTTATTATAATTCCAGACGTATCAACAATGGCCATACCATATAATACTGAATGGTAACTTGATCATGCAGACGTTCCTTATATTGTCAGCTTTCTTGCTGGTGTACTTGTCTCTGATAGACCAGGAGAAACGCCCCGTGTCGTGGAGTCTACTGCCTAAGTATGTGCTGTTCCGGTGGTTGAGGTAAGTCATAAAGCATTCATAAGAAATAGCTTTTAACCTTTGACTATTTGAGCTGGGCGTCTCCGTGCTTCGGAGGGCACGTAAAAAGTCGTCCCCGGCTGTTGTCTACTAAGATAACAGTCGTTATGTCATGTCAAAGGCCTCTCGGGCGGCTTGAACAACTTTAACACTCGGTTGACCATTAGCCTTACGTCAAACAAAACAAACAACAACTGGTTTTTAAGTTCTGACTGCAACAGTCAAAACTTTTAGCCAGTCAAAAGTACTTTTGGCTAGCAAAATCAGTCAAAACTATTTTTGACTGAACAGGCTGGTCAAAAGTGTCTTTTTCTGAAATAACAGATAAAAGTACTTTGCCCAATGAAGCTTGTCAAAAGTATTTTTGACTAAGTTATTCGGTCGAAATGTTTTTATCGTATAGATAGACTAAAAATAAACACTTTATCCCTAGAGATGTTGTTGATCAGACCAACTGTTTGCCGACAAAATCGAAATGAAAGACATGGAAAGGGTTTTTTAATTTAGTAGTTCTTTTTGCCGCAGAGAAACAGCTGAATTGAATTATTTCCTAACCTAATTGACTACCTCTAAAAATTGCAGATTATTTCATTAAGTAAAATTAAAGATCAATTTATTGGAGTAATTTAATCCAGTATTTTGAAATTTCCAGATTAACACCAGTCTACGTGGTAATGTTAGCTTTAACAGCTACATGGCTAGGTCACATCTCTTCCGGCCCTTTGTGGAATGTAAGTTTATTTTCCAAAAATTGATTATTTTAATTGAAACTTCTTTGTATACATAATATCACACCTGTTATACCCGAAGGTGCAGACAGTAGTATAGTGCGCCCACGTTTTGCCATTAACAATGTCAGTCCCATGTAATAGGGAGCGAATAGTTTTTTATACATAATGTGTGATAGGAATTAATGTTATTACGGACTACTAAATACAGACCGCCACACAGAGGTCTTAGGTTCGATTCCCGAGTCGAGCAAAATGTTTTAAGTTTTTTCTAATTTGTATTAGAATCTTTATTAATAGCAGCTCAGAGTTTGGTAACACCTCCGGTATATAGCAATATTCTCGCCCCCAATTACATGAGTCCAACTTTGTTAATGGCGAAAAGTATTAGTTACATACACCTTTACCTACATACTAGGCTTCATATTATATAGGATTTGTATGTATTAAAGACCTATGTATTTTGCAGCAATTTGTAGAACGAGAGATGTTAGACTGCAGACAACATTGGTGGCAACACATCTTATATATTAACACGTTCTTCAATGACTCGGAATGTTTTGTACAGAGTTGGTGAGTATCTAAAGTATTTTTTCCTTATTTCGTTTAACAGATGAGCTAGCGATGATTTAGTCAAATTAACTTTTAACTTTTTGTATTGACGACTAAGTACTGGTAGATCAGTAATTTTAATGACCATAAGTGTCAACATAATTTGACCTAAATGAATCCTCCTTCAGCCGCGAACCTGTACTGAGTATTATTGCTCTTGTGTGGCGAGGACTTTTACAAACTTACAAACAATGGACAGACTGCCTCCGTGGCGCAGTGGTTAAGGTTACCACGCCGCTACCATTGCGTCGGGAGGTCGTGGTTTCGATTCCTACACGAAACAATAATTTGTGCGATCCACAAATAATTAGTAATCGTTGTTTGTATGTTTGTAAAAAACACAAGTGCAAATCATAGTGTGGGAAGTTGTCTTTTAAAAAAAATAGGACTCAAAAATACAACCAGACCCGAATCGACTATTTGAACTATTTTGTAGATCGCACAAATATTTGTTTCGTGTGCGAATTCAACCCAAGACATATCGATGTACTTGTAGTGGCGTGGCGACCACCTTAACCACTGCGCTGTGGAGGCCGTCGAATAAAGATTTCTTATATTCTTAATATTATAATGTAACGGGTCTTAAACGTGATTGAACATTAAAGGTTAGAAACCCTATTTTTGGTTTCCCGACGTTTCGATAAACAAATAAGATATTCTAACCTTTAATTTCCAATCGCGCTCAAGACCAGTTACATTATAATATTCTTTGTACAAGTCGCGAGAGTTTAAAATCGTAAATTCTTATATGCTATTCTTTTGAACCAGGTACCTAGCAACAGACATGCAACTGTACATCCTAGCAGTGGTGGTTTACCTGGCGTGCAGGACCACGCGCTCCCGAGTCATCGTGCTGACCTCCCTGATGGCAGCCGGGGTCATCATACCAGCAGTCGTTGTGTACATCAAGGATCTGGATGGAGTCTTTCTTAATACTCCTGAGTAAGTACATTTAGAATTTTGGCTCGTGGCTTAGGTTGATCTCTGAGGTTAAGCTACGCTTGCCGAGGTTGATCTTTGGATGGGTGACCATCTTATACATGTCGAGTTCCTCCGTGTTTCGGAAGGCATGGTAAATTGTGGGTCCCGGCTGTTATTTTCGAAGATCTTTGACAGTCGTTAACAGTAGTCAGAAGCTTGAAAGTCTGACAACCAGTCTTACCGATGGGTATCATGTTAAAATCCAGGGAACTGGGTTGTGGAGGTCAGATAGGCAGTCGCTCCATGTAAATTATTGGTATTCAGCTGCATCCGGTGAGACTGGAAGCAAACTCCAACATAGTTGAAAGAAAGGCTGATTGATTGGCTACTTGTATACTTTCAGAGTAATCCTGGGTCTGTTCTTCCGCGACCCCAACTTCATCAACACGTACAGTAAGAGTTATACCAACATATTCGGCTACATGCTCGGCATGGCGCTCGGGTACCTCGTGTATCACTGGCAGCAGCAAGGAGTTAACTTTAGGAGATATCAGGTCAGTTGATATAGCATAACCATTGTCTTTAAGAATCCGTATAATAATCCGAAGTGGCCGTGAGTTTCTTGCTAGCTCTTCTCATAAGGCTCCACCCCCTTTCCGAGCTAGTGGTAGATTCAGTAAATGAATAAATGATTTGATTTTGATTTTGAATCGGATAGCCGTCGTGTTTCGTTAGAAAGGAGAAATAGACATTAAAACGCTTAACTTTAAATATTTAACAGATGATGCGTCTAGGTTTTTTCTAATCTATAACTTTGTTACTTTCGCGTTGCATCACTACATAGTATAAATCAAAGTCCCTTCCCGCGTCTGTCTCTATGTCTGTATGTTGTATCTTTAAAACTATGTAACGGATTTTAATGCGGTTTTTTTTAATAGACAGAGTAATTAAAAAGGCAGATATGTGTTAAACTACAATTATAATAAACTACTAAAATTGTGAAAGGTTATAATAGAATAAGGGATTTAACGCGAAATGCCTACCTTGGAATACCTGATGTTACTGCGCAGATTACACTGGCCGTGATCATATGCTGACTATGAGAGACTTTTCTATTTTCACTCTCTTTTTTTATATTAGCCCGGAGTTTGGTAACGTACCCGGGAATTAAGCTATAGGCTCACTCCTTTTTGGGACTAACATTGATAATGACAAAGCGTTACAGCATTTCGTACACCTCTGACACTTATATTATACTAGCTGACCTGGCAAACGCTGTTTTGCCATATAAATAAAAAAAATAGAGTCACCTTGGTATAAAAAATAGATGTTGGCCGATTTTCAGACCTACTCAATATGCTCGCAAAATTTCATGAGAATTGGTCAAGCTGTTTCGGAGGAGTATGGCAATGAAACTGTTACGCGAGAATTTTATATATTAGATTTATATGTCTACTACAGCCCCTCCCACGCATCATGATGTGGTCAGCGTTACCTCTGGGCGTGGCTTGCATGGCCACGGGCGGGATATTCTTCGCCGAAGGTCCGAGGCAGTCGACCCTCGTCAGCATGGCCTTCGCTGCCTTCATGAAGCCAATATTTGGACTCATTATATGCGGGCTACTTATTGGACTGATATTCAGGTTTGAAGGTAAGATTTTATTCACAGATTTTTATCAGAGCTTATTGTTTATTGATTCCAAACGCTAAGTACTGTAATGCTCTTCCACTATCAACTGCCGATAACAGGCTATCTGTCGAAAAATGTTGCATGATAATCGTTTTAGCGCCTCTAGCGGGCGTCGTAGAAACTATTTTGGCAGTACATTTTAAATGTCAAACTCTCAATACTTGATAGTTCCAATTGTAGAGAATCGTGGTACTGAAAGTTTTATATAGAAAAATGTTAATATTATATGTTACTCACCCTTTTTTAAAAAAATATATTGATTTTGATAATTTTGATTTAATAAATTATGACGTACAACTCGAAACCGATATTCTTTTTATCCGCTAGATTCACTATTTATTTTGTGATTAACTTGATGTGAGATTACTATTGATCAAAGCGCATTAGTATGCAAAGGTATGTCACTACTACCCAGGCTATCTTGAATAACTCCTGAAGAGAATCCATTTTGTTTCAGACACATACCGTGGCATCCTAGAATGGCGGCACTGGGTCACTCTGAGCCGAGTCTCGTACAGTGCGTATTTAGTTCACGCCTGCATCATGAGGAACTACCTCGCGCTATTAACCGAGACTTCGGAGCAAAGCGTCTGGAACACGGTGAGAATATGGCAATGTATTTCAAAGATCATCAAGGATCTCCTCCCGGAATGAGGGAGGGGTTAGGTCTTGAGTCCACCACGCTGGCTAAGTTCGGTCTAGGGTCTTTGTATACCTTCAAGAACTGTTCTAAAGAACTCTCAGGCATGCAAGGTTGTATCATGATGTTTTCCTTCACCGTTGGAACAAGTGTTAATTATTTCTAATACACACATAACTTCGAAAAGTCATTGGTTGCTCCGTACGAACCGTCGACCACATGCGTAGGACCTACCAACTTATACCACTCGGCTATCACTGAATTAAACCCCTTTATTTCAGCTCAACTACGTCGTCATAATGGTGGTCGTGTGTTTCCTAGCAGCTTACGTGCTATACCTGTTAGTAGAAGCACCCTTCAATAACATATTCAAGGAATGTCTGCCTAACGTAGAACAATACAAGAAAGAGACAGAAGAGAAAAAGAACGGGAAAGAACATAAAACATTCAAAAGGAGTAACGGATTTAAAACATAAGGCGTTGTCTCGCTCTTTTGTATGGGGTTGGAAAGAGACGGCGATACAATTTTAGTAATGATATCGGAGATTATTAAATGACTATTTATACTAATATATTTGCTTTTTTTATGTCTTATGGATTAACTATTACTTATTTATGAGGCGCCATTTGCGCTCACCGCTTAGTAAACGATCTCTGAGTTAAGCAAAACTTTATCGCGGTTATTCAAGTGACCGCATAGTGGTAATTAAACTGAGCGTCTCCGTAATTCGGAGGGTACGTAGAAACTCGGTTCCGATTGTTGGCAATCAAGATAGTGGTTAAACCACGCCAATGGTTTTTTAGCGGCTTGAACAACTTTGACAGTAGGCACTAGGTGACTTACCGGTACACTGGGACAACAGCGGCATCGTAGCGAGTTCGGCACCGGCGCGTCTCGATGCTGTGATGACACTGACACATAACTAATAACAAATCACCTGTAGATTCCTAGGGACGCATACAGTATGACATTAGGCACCGTGAAAGCAATACATACACGCACTACCTAGAATAAATTTATTATATGTTTACCGTCAATAACTCTATGGCGGCTCTATCCCAGTAGGTTAAACACTTAAACCTTATTATTTAAACGTCTTCAACACAATACAGTAACTATTACTATTTAAAAACACTAAAATTAAAACAAAAGCAATAATAAGCGTCCATTTTGAAAAAGTTAACCTTAAATTTAAGTTTTTCGCGCGGAAAAGTGTGTCTAGGGCACAGGTTCGCGTGGTACTGCCATCGTCGACTGAACCGTCTAATAGCAGAGTCGCTAGGAAAGAGAGGCTTTCTTACCTTTTTCTTGGTATTTACCAATAGGAAAAGAGTAAGAAAGCCTTTATAATAATAATGAATGTCCTCCTAGCCGATATACGGCCACGGCGGTCAGTTTCATTGAAACTGGCCATCTGTGCAGGACTTTGTTTTATAAATTCAAATTCAAATTCAAAATATCCTTTATTTCGTAAACTTTTTACAAAGTATTTGAAATAGTCACGTATTTGTATTTCTTTTGTCCGTTTCGGAAAAGCTGGTTGCTCGTGAGAAGAAACGGCAAGAAACTCACGGCTTGCTCTTTTAAAATGTCAATTTGCTTGATACAAGATGATTTGATGATTTACTGTGTACACTCAAAAAAAAGCTGTAAATAAATCTAATTTAAAATTTAAGCTAATAAAAATTGTAATAATCTTCAAAAGGAAACTTATTGGTAGGACACAGTAAAACATTGTACATTAAAACATTAGTACATTATTTGAAACAGACTTGGTAGAAGCAGCACAGTCCCAAGCTTTATTATCGTCCAAATAATCTTTAACAGTATAATAGCCTTTTAAACATAAGTTGCGTTTAATAACTAATTTAAATTTATTGAAGCTTAAATTTTTGATTTCACTAGGGATTTTATTGTAGAATCGCACACATTGACCTCTGAAGGATTTGTTTATTTTTTGGAGCCTAGTGGCTGGAATAACAAGTTTATTTTTGTTTCGTGTATTAATGCTATGTATATCGCTCTTTTTCTTGAAATGTGTTATATTTTTGTGTACATAAATTAGGTTTTCATATATATATTGACCTGCCACCGTCAATATATTTATCTCCTTAAATTTTTCCCTTAGTGAATGTCTACTGCCTAAGTTATAAATTGCACGAATAGCCCTCTTCTGCAGCACAAAGATGGTTTGGATGTCGGCAGCATTACCCCAGAGCAAAATTCCATAAGACATGACACTATGGAAGTAACTGAAGTAGACTAACCTAGCTGTTTCAATGTCAGTGAGTTGGCGAATTTTTCTGACCGCAAAGGCTGCAGAACTAAGTCTATTCGACAATTGTGATATATGTGGACCCCACTGTAACTTCGAATCTATTGTAATGCCTAGAAATTTGGCTGTGTCCACAAGGTCCAGCTCATCTTCCTTAATCTTTATCAAAGTTTTCACTGGTTTGACATTAGGTGTTACAAATTTTATGCATTTAGTTTTTTGCTCGTTTAATAGCAGATTGTTAACATCAAACCAATGTACCACTTTAGAGATAGCATTATTCACATCGTCAAGATTAGTTTGATGTCGTTTAAGTTTAAATAAAAGTGATGTATCATCAGCGAATAATACTATCTCGTGACTATTTTTAACAAGATGAGGTAGGTCATTAATGTAGATTAAAAATAAAAAAGGGCCAAGTATTGAACCTTGTGGCACACCCATTTTAACCACCGACCCAGCAGATCGTACACCGTTTACGTCGACTTTCTGAATCCTATTATTCAAATAGGAGATAAGAAGATTCAGAGCCGCATTTTGTACACCGTAGTGATGTAGCTTCCTGATTAATGTTTCATGCGGGACGCAGTCAAACGCCTTGGATAAATCACAGAAGATGCCGAGAGCATCGTGTGAGTCCTCCCAGGCATCAAAAATATGGTTTACAAGCTCAACACCAGCATCGATAGTGGAGCGACCCCTTGTAAAACCAAATTGTTTGCTATGTAATAATTTATTTTTACTAAAAAAACTAAGTAACTGATCTAATATTAATTTTTCAAAAATTTTACTGAATGTTGGCAGTACAGAAATAGGTCTAAAGTTAGTGGGGTCAGATGTACTGCCTGATTTGAAGAGTGGTATTACTTTACTATCTTTCATTCGATCAGGAAACACACCACCACTTACACATTCGTTAAATATTACAGCTAATTGGGGTGCAACTAAGTCAATAATAGTTTTTGTAATAACTACTGAATTACCCCAAATGTCTACAGTATTTTTCACATTTATAGTATTAAAAGCTTTTATAATGTCTACATGCGAGACATAGTCAAACCTAAAAATTGCATTACAGATATTAACATTTTCTTTCAGAATTGATTCAGCAACAGTAGGTGACGAGTTCAAAGATTCGGTAGTCGAGACTGGAATGTCAGTGAAAAACTCCTCAAAAGCTGTGGCCACATCGGAATCCGTTGAGATGGTGTTGCCACCAACATTCAAGCTAAACTCACGATCATGGCCCTTTACATTTCCAGTCTCACTATTTATTACTCTCCATTTCATTTTATTACTTTTACACATTTATTACTTTCCAAGTCATTTTAATTTTGTCATTACTATTTTTAATCTTTGAACTCAAGTAACGAGACTTAGCTAATTTACAGACCTGTCTAAATAATTTTGCGTAATTTTTTACATATTCTTGAAAATGTTCACTTCTATTGTGATTCCTTTCCTCATACAGCTCGAAAAGTTTTCTCCTACTCTTATATATGCCTATAGTAGCCCATTCACTAAAGGTAGCGCTATCTTGGACCGTAACCGTTCTGGAAGTAAACACCGAGTCAAATTCAGTGCAAAATGTATTAAAAAAGTTATTGTACATATCATTAGGATTACTGTGCTTTTTTATAAGTGGTAAATTAGAAGCAAGTTTATTTTTAAAACTTTCAAAACGATTAGCGGTTTTGGGTACAATTGTAATTTTTCTTTTAGCCACATGTTTATTCTTATTTGTAAATGAAATAAATTGACCACAGTGATCCGAATCTAGTTGATTAATTACTCTCCTATCATTAACTATTATATCAGTGAAAATATTATCCAAACATGTGGCTGTAGTGGCAGTTATTCTTGTTGGCTCCAAAAACAAGTACTTCAGATTGTATGATTGAAAGAGAGCTTTAAATTTAATAGATAAACTAGATTCTTCTAATAAATTAATATTAAAATCACCCGAAATAATTACCTTTTTGTTCAACTTAGTTACTTTATTTAAAACGTGTCATATAGTGTCCAAGTGTGTGCATAATACACAGGTACACTCTCTATTCCATCACTCCCATAGTTTGGTGGGACGGATAACCGACACGACCAGTGAGAGGTCAGGCGCAGGACCGACGGCTTTACGTGCTCTCCGAGGCACGGAGGTCTTCGACCTCAACTTCCCAACTCCGGGCAATTTCTAAGAAATTCTTGACAGAAAATTTCAGAAAAGTCTTTTGGCCCGACCCAGGATTCGAACCCGAGACCTCTCGCACGGCAGTCGCATACACTACCGACCGCGCCACAGAGGCAGTTATAATAATACATACAGGCCTTTATAATAGGACATCTGTATAATTAGGTCATCTGCCTTATTATATGTAGTAGCATTCTTTCTCATTTTAATTTCATTGATTCGAATATTAAATGGTTTGTAACGAACGAACTTTATGCTACAGTTGATTACGTTCAGGCTGTGGAAGTTTATAAAGATAAAATAATAATAAAAAATTACCCATAAATGTCCCACTGCTGGGCAAGAGCGACCTTCTGGTATGAGGCAGGAATGCGGATTGGGATTTTTTTTATAAAGTTCATAGTTAATAATTCGGTCATTAATTATAATACAAATAGGTATTATATCACAAGAATAAGGACTTCTACGTCAACGTTGAAGGATGATGATAGGTGTAAAATAATTGTATTTAAGTAAATGTTAAAACCTTTATTTTCTTGTATTTTCGTTATAATTTCAGACTTTCTAATACTTCCCAAAAATGAATCAGTTTCTACCCTGTATATAATAATTTTACAATTTATACATAGACGAGTATTATACATACTTATAGATCTATCTTATTGTTATGTTTAACGAAATACAAGATATTCTAATATAAGTACATAATATTGTTATAAAAATGCTTTATAAAAGCAAATAGCTTTAAAAACTTAATTCTACACATATAATTATTATTTACAAATATTATCAACATCATATAATCACACATCATTTTAATATCATATCAATTTAGCACGCGCTAAATAACTCTATACATCGCGATCTCTGAGCAGTGTGTCTATTCTCTCTTTGCTATATTCACACACACAAAGTTGTTTGGCGCGTGCCACACCAACTTCAATCTTTGCTCTACTACTGACTATTGCACACTCTTCCAATATCCAATCTCTTACGACATATTTGTAGTTCTTTTATACCAATTAACTTTACATTAATAGCAAATCATCTCCCGCAGTTTCATTGATTAATTTGCCCTAACTCTAAACTAGGTATATCTCATTTGTACTTACATACATAATTATATAGCTAATGTCTTTTTGACATAATACAGTAATACGCATCTTTTAAACAGTGAACCATCTTTCCAAATACATTTAATGGTTCCGGAGATTACCTACCATCTACGAAAAAACGACAAATACTCGTAATAGTAATATAGACTTTCCAATTCGGGCAACGGAATGCTCTTTTTCTCCCTTCTACCTACTTTTTAAACATAACCTCACATACACATAAAAACACACACACAAAAACAATTTTCCATATTAAAACCTCACTCATCTCTCACGCTTCCGTCCTTCTTCTAAGTTGAGCGACCAGATCGAACGCCTTCCTCGGCTGCTGGTCAGGGGTCGAAGGTCTATAGGGCTCTCCCTCCGTTACCGCCTTCCACAACTGGATGAGGGGCAGTTCCACCAGCAGGCAGAGAGGAGCTGCGGCCATGTAGCTTAGCGTCGACGATGTTATGAGAAGAGAAATCTGGAAAAATTCAAGTTCAGATATTTGCTAGTTAAATATCCGCCGCTTGACATGGATCCCTTTTTTGAGAAGAAGGTTAGGCCTTAGTTTATCAGACCTTTTAAATGGTTAAAATAAAGAAATTCTTACGTAAGTTTTCCTTACGTTTTCCTAAGCCGTTAAAACATGTGATTAATCATTTGAAATGTAGTTCTCAATATATGAAAATTAAAAGTATAAGTTAAAAAAAAGTCATCTTATTTATGTAACAACATTCTCGTCTCCAAAATTACTCGTGTTGTCAACACCAGTAGGTACCTATTTTGGTAACTTACCATTGAAAGTATGGAGGCATGTCCTAGCTGCGTGTTGCCGGCGAGTGTGAGTCGTAGCACGATGAAGTGTATGAGGAACACGCAGTACGACAGACGGCCCAGGATGTGGAACCCGCGCCACTCTAACGTGTCACGGACCAGCGCTGTAAGCAAAGAATAGGTTGTTTTTTAACAGTTATTTGTCACTACATCAGTGTCATTATTAAGTAACCTGGCGGCATGCGCCGTGGGTCTCTTTGTCTTCCTTTATTTTTTTCTTCAAATATACTTGTTAGAAGATTTTCTTTTTATAGTATCAAAGAGTCATTACACCACCTTTCGAATCGTCTTACTATTTTTCAGTTGAGAAACCAAAACACCAAAATAAAATGGTACTATAGTCACATACATGATGGCTGATTAAGCACCAACAGGTGTGAAGCTTTCCTTTACTTCTAATACATAAAAGTAGTATTTTCAAAGTCAAAATACTTACACCAGCATCTGCTGAAGCACCCCAGCATGAATATACAGAAGAACACGGCGACTAGTGGTCTGTCTATCGCGGCGTAGAGGGCGGAGGCCCACTGCGGGAGGCCGGAGTCTGAGAGGAACACCGTCCCAGCGAGTACCACTGCACCACCCAGGAATAATGCCGCGTGGAACAGCAGGTTAAACCACTGAAAGAAGACATTATTTAATTGACAGATATAAATTAAACTAGCTGACGCGCGCAACTTCGCTTGCGTCACCTAAGAGAATGTTTAAAATTTCCCCCGTTTTTGTAACATTTTTCGGTGATACTCCGCTCCTAATGACCGTAGCGTGATGTTATATAGCCTATAGCCTTCCTCGATAAATGGGCTATCTAACACCGCAAGAATTTTTCAAATCGGACCAGTAGTTCCTGAGATTAGCGCGTTCAAACAAACAAACAAACTCTTCAGCTTTATAATATTAGTAAGATAAATAAATATCATTGAAAAACTAACACACGGTTATTTGATTCCAAACTAGGCAGAGATTGTACTATGAAAACCAAATAACTAAAACCATACTTATATACCTCTACATACATACTTGTATAGATAAATTGACAATTATAAGGCTTTCTCATCAGAGTGTAGAAAGACGGCGTGCAAAAAAGCAATCTACCTTTATTACCCACTTAAACATTAATGCTTTTTATATTGCAATTTGTTCACTTTTGATGGAAAAGCAGCATATGAAAAGGAGTCCTTTATGTTTTTCATCTGTCATAATAAATTTTAGTTCCTTAAAAATCAAAATCTTTACTTGATTTAAACGATATCGTCCCACATACCTTACTATCCTTAAGCTTCATAGTGCCTTCCATGGAGTTATGATGCAGCACGAACGCAGTGGCAATACCTCCGATATAGCCAGGCAGGTTCATCCAGAAAGGCAGGTAGACTAGAGTGAGGATCTTGGAGCCGGCGAACATTGTGCGAAGAACTCTGCCAATAACAGTTTCAAATCACAAGATAGCATAAAAGTATTTATACTGCAGAAATACAACCAGAAGCAGTTTGATTCTTGAAACAATTACGCTTTATGGGTAATGTTAGAAAGTGCCCGATAAACGGCAATAAAATGTATCATACAATTGTTTGATAAAAAAAATCTGTGGATAAATGATTTCGACTCAGAGTATGACGAAATTTTTGGCGTCCGATTTGATTAAAATATGATGAACGATTATTTTGCATTTCAATATGGCGTAATACCTACATCTGTTTTATTACACGTCCTAAACGCAAGAGGATTCGAGGCACCGAAAGTTTTATATACACACGATACAAGATCAAATACTGAGCAATTGAAATTCAACATCATCAAGAAATATTAAAGTCCATTAACTTACTCAGGAGTCTGTGCCGTAACAATCGGAGTGAGTTGATTGAAGTAGACAACAAGTCCTGACGCTACACCAGACGCGACCACGGCGAGCATGAGTACTGGTATGGTGGCGGTGCGGTAACGCATCAGAACAAGCAGGAGGAACACGCCTATGATGTGCAGCTGCATGTCGGCTGCCAGGTACCTGGTGGAAGAATTAAATGTATATAGGTATATTGGGGGAACGGACATATAATAGAAGGGAAATTTCCAATGAAGAAAAGTCTAGAGCCTTGTTTCAAAGTGCGTTCCATGTCCCGTCAAAGATCAGTTCAACGAAAGAAGTTGAGTTCCTATATGAACCTGATTAATGATGATGCAAAAAGTTACATTCTGGGCTTAGTTTCTTTGGGTAGCGAGACGAAAAGAGTTGAACATTTTTCTGATAAAAAAATTTCCTAATTTCTGCACATATTTTATCACTTCGTTAAGCCCAAGGCTTTATGTATTGTTACCATGTTAGCCCTTCACGTTTGAGGAATTTACTTAAGACATAAGATGGTGTGCCTCAAACTACGTCATTACCATAAAACTATTTTGAAGGCAGACCATCTCAATTCCACCATAATTAAGTGGGTACTTACCAAGTATGTCCCATACAGAACTTCCCGGTAGGCAGATGGTTGTGCACATAGAGTACATGATACCACCATCGCTCTGAACACTCAGCCGCTTCTCTCTCCACCAGCCACGACCACTGAGGGCCGGAGCCCAGCAGCGGGAACCACGCCATCGTGAACCACAGCGCGAATACTGCTACTGGAGTTAACCTGTCAGGAAAAAACAATTCTTAGCTCTGTCAGGCTCTAGAGTCCAAATGAACCAGAAAATGTATATGAAAGTAGCCTTTCGGCGATTATTGGGTATGTCAAAGCATTCTGAGTTCTGACTTAACTATTCCCCGTAGTTTGTAGTTAGTAGTTAATGGTAACCTTGATTTGAAATTTTTATATCCCGTTTTATCTGCAAACAATACCTGTTTTATGTACTACATATTGATCAATATTTAAGAGATTTGGAGCGTTAACCCAGAACCGTGTAATAATAAAGATATTTTTAGGTAGAAACCCCAAAAGAGAAACGACCCATATAGAGACCCTTTTGAAAATGTAGACACCTTCATAAAATCAATGTTTAATAATAAAATACTTTACATACCTGATCCACCTATTAACTATAGACATGCAGCACTTGAACAGCGTGATGGGCTTGGTGGGAGACGAGATGAGCGTGGCGTAAGCCGTGAGGAAGCCTGACATCGCGAAGAACGCCTGCAGCCACAGCGGGGAGTTCAGCACCGCTTGCCAGCCGAAGTGGTCGTACATCTACACATAGAAAATACTTAGATAATATTCATAGCTGAGAAGGTAAATAATGCTCCAGTTTTTAAAGAATAACATGAAGCTTTAAATAAATATTCATTGGACAATTCACACACGGTGATTTGATGCCAAAGTAAGCAGAGCTTGTACTATGGTAACCAAATAACTGATAAACATTGTTAGTTATATACTTCAAAATTTCAAACATACTTATATAAATACATTTATTACCAGGCTCAGGACAAATTCTCGTGCTCATCACACATATATTTTTCCCGGGTGGGATTTGTACCCGCCACGCGGCGCTATAGTTATTGCGGCCCGGTGACCACTTTAACCATTGCGCTAAATGTGCTTTCGAGTATATTATGTTTATTGGATTTGCCGTTGATGAAAATTAAATCTATGAACAAAATACGTAATTTAAAGCGAAGGTGGAATGACAATTATGAAAGTTGTAACCGTACATACCTTTTCAACAAACTGTGGGTTGTCAATGTATGAGTAGATGTAGATCAACATTACGTGAGAGAATATAACGCACTGCATTCCTAGGAACCTGGAAACAGATAAAAAAGAATTAGTCAAAAAACAGTTTTATAGCTGTAGGAACCTACAAAAACTAATAAATACCTAATGCCTTAAGTATTCGATAATTCCTCTCACATACATATACTCAAAGTGAAAATCTACGAAAGAGTCAATGAAACAAAATCCAGATACCATGATGTGGCCAACCGCACTTAGCCAGCGTGGTGGACTCAGTGCCTAGTCCCCGTTGTTCGGGAGGAGAAGCCAGGGAACCCAGTAGTGGGACAATCTCGAGTTAAGTGTTCCACTCTTACCCTTTGAGTACGGAACCCTAAAAAGTGAGCAGTGTTGCCACTTACCTAATACCTTCGATACAAGCGACATCCTTCATGCGGTCATCAGACCTCGGCTTGCGGCGGTTGTACGTGAGGATGTCCCAGTTGCGCTTCAGCGAGAACGCCAGCAAATAACGGTTACCTAATAACAAATTGTACAGGTCGTACTCTGATATTACCGAAACTTAAATAATACAGGAAATAGTCATCAAATTATATGATGTCACGGTTGTGTTTTCCGTTTGGTATAATAGGCCGAACCTTGTCACCTGTTGTCGTTTCTCTGCTCCAAAAGTACGAAGCCTCTTTCCTCTTTGTTCCAATTTGTTTGCAAATATACTTCTATACCATACGTTTTGATTATTTCCACATATTTTACACTGGGAGCAAAAAGGAAATAAACATATTAAAATTTCAATTTAACAAACCCTTTCAGATTTTAATCCAAAATGGAGTAAACCTACGTCAGGTTTTTTGTTAAGAAAAAGCTTTGAATAGTTACTAAGTTCCTTACCATAATGGTAAGGAACTTAGTAACTATTCAAAGCTTTAGTATTATGTCATTTTAGATTTAGAATACCCTACTCATACTACCTTCACAAATGTTGACTATTAAATTAAAATAAACGGATTTGCCATAACAACATAAAAATCCCTCTAATAGTACTTACACTCCGCCTTAGCACACCGATCACCGAGCACATGCACCCCAGTCGCGAGGCAGGCGAGTGCGACAAGCACGGTGCACAGCACGGCCAGCGCACGCGCAGGTCCTGTGCTCGAGGGCGGAGAGTCCACTGACATGCACCATGATACTGACAGGACTTCGGCCTGGAGCAAAGGAAAACAAATGTTGAATGGATCATTTTAATAAGCTGTTGGTTAAAATTAAGTCTTGAAAAAGCTCAGTGAGCACAAATGTTAAATAAAACGTTTGTCACTATGTACATACAGTGCCAAAAGATAGCGTTTGCAGTGCGCGAAAAAAAATGTGTAATCCACTAAATGTTTTAAGTTTTGACGATTTCATGCCTGTTAAATTCGCAGGAGCAAATCGTTACGATATAGGTAGTAGTCTGTTTTGCGGGAACATTTCAACAAAAATGTTAAACAATCCTAGGAATTAAATCTGTAACATCATGATACGCAGTCAAATGATCAGAGACTGAGACCGAAATGGAGGTGGCTAGTGGGCTAATCTTTAATAAATCTTACCTCGAGGCCATACTTAGCGACGCCAGCGCTGACGCAGCTCTGAGCAGCATCGTCCCAGGTGTCAGTGGTCTGATTGATCTTGCCGCAGCGAGAGACACACACGCCGCGGTGGACCTGAGTGCGGTTGTAGTGCTTCAATGTTTGTTGGGAGTAACCCTGGAAATTTTGAAATAGACGTTAAACTAAATATCATTTTAAACAGGCTTCTTTAATTTAAGCTTACATTAACTCAAAATTTTGACCTGACAAAGTTCTTAAGCCGCACTTACTAGCATGGCAACTCAAAGCTTAAAATCTCCTCTATCTTGGGAGCAGATCCTCACTCAACAATTGAAACGCACCTACTTCATAATCAGTACTTCTTTTCGAATATGCCCCGGGCTATTCTAAACTACCATGATTAATTTAAGAGTTTAGTTAGGTATATGGATAGAATAGGAAAAAGTCCAGCTACACTCGATTTGAATTTATGGAATGAGATTCTTACTACCCAGGTAGTAACAATATTATCTCGCAAGATTGCATGTATCTGAAGCTACAGTATTGAACTAGGAGAAACATAAATGTTTGTTTGTCGTATGGTTAGTGGTCAACCTAGTGTCAAAGTTGTTCAAGCCGCCCGAAGGCCTTTGACGTGGCTTAACGACTGTTATCTTATTGACAACAACCGGGACCGACTTTTAACGTGCCCTCCGAAGCACGGAGACGCCCAGTTCAAATACCAATATGCGGTCACCCATCTATGGAATGACCGCGCCAATGGTTGCTTAACCCACAGATCGTTTACCGACCGGTGAGCGCAACTGCCTATGGGCGCCTCAAACATAAATAATGGCACAACAAAGGTCTTCACTCAAATTGAGAGTACAAGTCCCAGTGCGGGCTGCGGTTCGTTGTGGGTTTGTTAGTCAGTAATAAATGAAGTTTAGTCGTTTATGGTTAACCACATTGAGGTTTACAACTTATGTGCGCACGTAAGTTAGCGCTAACATTGATTTTAATAAATTGTGTTACTCTTTACTGAGAAAACATGCCTAGTGAAATATTATTTTGAAAATCAATGGATTTGTCTATAGAGGGAGAATAATTGCTTCTGTCAAAGCTTTTGCGGTCACCGGTCCGTTAGAAATGCTTCAAGTCTCTGTTTCTAATGATACGATATCAGTTTATTTTCTTTGTTTTTCGTTATTTTCTAATCGCTATGTTTAAATAAACATTTATATCCAAAAAACCCTAGAGCAGCTTCTGAACAGTAAATTAACACATCGTGACCAGTCCATTATTATTTAGAACAGAATATATTATATGATAATAGAAGTCAATACAAGCGCAAAAGACCTACCTTAACAATTACGTCACACACTCAAAATCTGCATATTTTTTGTGACACGTTCACACAAACATAGCTCATCTATTAGTCAATAGATAGAGATAATCTATTCCATACATTAAAACGTCTTTACATTATTATAATTGTGTGTGTGTGACCTTGGCTTACAAAACAAACAAGAGTGTTTTGAACTCGCACTCTCTTGCCAATGCGACCGGTTAGCAAGGACGACTTTACGAAACTTAGATAATGCTCAATTGATAACTGTAAATGCTGACTAGCTTTTTTGCATTAATATGTAGTTTAGTCTGTGGTTTGGCGATTGCGGATCACGAAGTCTAGGGTTCGATTTTTGGGTCGGCCTAAGGGTTATTGCAATTGCGTCATATATTTTGACACGAGGTTCTTAGCAGTGATTCTTGTTATTATCATCGTTGAAGCCTTTTTCCGCCCACTTTTCGTAGGTCATCCCATTTTGAGCCACTGTTTGCCGACTTGCTAACTAGTCAATTGACAATCTTACGAAGTTGCTGATTGCTGATTTGGCCAACTCATTAAAAACTAGTAAAACCAGACTTTTACTTCTAAGCCTCCGCTTCCTAGGACGCACTTGTCCAGTGAAACCCTCGGTTTCTGAGGTACATTTTGTGGAAGTTTATCTAATCAATAGCGTTTAAAGTCATATAAAAAAATGCTATTGAATAGATAAACTACCGCTAAATGTACTCAAACTGCGGGCATAAGCCGCCGTGAACAAACCTTCCAGGAAGAAACCTCACCCCACAGTGGAAAAAATAAGGAGTATATTTTTTGACTTAGGAGTCTACTCACATGCTAAGAATCTCACACATGAGTGAGTTAACTACGGACCTTTATTTTCAATGGAAGTTTCACTCGGTGAATGTGTGAGTTTACTACTCATACATTTTAGAGGTGGTTGAATCACCTGATTAATAATAATTAACTTGAACATAACGTTTTATTTTTTATTATCATCAAATATCATTGCGACATATAAAAACATAATTTAACATAATAACAATAAAATAAATTGCACAGTCGGCTGCAAATTTGCTAATTATTTAAGTTTAATTTAATCAAGTACTTAATAAAAATATTGTTAAAAATAAAAGTCTCATTATTATTTATTTACTTAGTAGATAACATGGAACAGAAAGTTATCGAATATGCAATCCGGGAGTTAATCGATTCTGAAATTTCGATAGGACACTGCATTGAAAAACTGAAAAGATAAAATCGTCCTTTTAATTTTAACAATAATTTGATGAAGTACTTGATTAAATTAAACTTAAATAATTAGCAAATTTGCAGCCGACTGTGCAATTTATTTTATTGTTATTATGTTAAATTATGTTTTTATATGTCGCAATGATATTTGATGATAATAAGAAATAAAACGTTATGTTCAAGTTAATTATTATTAATCAGGTGATTCAACCACCTCTAAAATGTATGAGTAGTAAACTCACACATTCACCGAGTGAAACTTCCATTGAAAATAAAGGTCCGTAGTTAACTCACTCATGTGTGAGATTCTTAGCATGTGAGTAGACTCCTAAGTCTATTTTTTTTCTTGCTGTAACGACGGTGGTTTAAGTCGATATTAAACAATCTTTACCATCAAATAATCAGTAACGTTGCCAAGTGCTAACAATTAGAGGAAGCTCGTTAGTAAAAGATGACTGTGTGTGATATAATGTATAATTGTATCACTGTTATGGGCGACCATTGTCCTGGTAACATACACAATGAGAATTACGTGTTGTATAGAGTTACGTGCGCTATTCCGGACGCGTTTCCTTCAATTAAAGCTAGCTACTTACTTATGTGTTGTTACAATGGTGGTAGTAGAAAAATTGGAAAAAACATTTAGCTAATAAAAAGAGTGGGAAGGAGTTTCTTGCCAGTTCCTCTTATTGGCCCTACCTTCCGAACTAGCGGTAAATTTACTCTCTGTATCATTGACTATCATAAGTGTCAGCACTTGACCTAAATGAATTAATGATTTAGATTTAAAAAACAGTAGTCAAGAGTTTACTTGCCAGTTCCTCTCGTTGGCTCTACCTTTGGAAATGGCGGTATATACCCCCTTTCCGAGCTAGTGGTAGATTCAGTAATTGTAACGACTATCATAAGTGTCAATATTTGGCTTGAATGAATAAATGATTTGATTTTGAAACGTAAGGTTATATTGTTGTAATAATCACCTCAACTTTCTATTGGCTACACCTACTTTGTTTTATCTCTAGACCACTCTAAGGTAGACGACATGCGACAGTCCGACAAGAATGCCTCATTTTTTCTAGTGCCTAATGCATTAAGTCAGCCTATATTCTTTTGTAAATGAAGTTGATAGATTAAGTCTATACTAGGTATAATACATATTATAAAGCTGAAGAGTTTGTTTGTTTGAATGCGCTAATCTCACAAACTATTGGCGCGAATTGAAGAATTATTTTACGGTTGGATAGCTTATTTATTGAGGATGGCTATAGGCTATATAACATCACGCTACGACCAAAAGGAACAGAGCATCAGTAGAAAATATTTCAAAAAACGTTTTTTTTTACTTTTTCTCTCTTTTGTGACGCAAGCGAAGCAGCGCGAGTCAGCTAGTAAATAATATAATAAGTTACCCGAACGAGCGTTCAAGAGATTCCCCGGTTGAAAAAAAATCTTCGCCCTTATTATCACAAATGTGTGTAAATACCTACATAATACTATGTAACATTCAATTGAAATGTAAATACACAAGTAAACAATTTGCTGATAATACGTGGGCGCCTTCACAATAAGTTACAAGTATTAGCTAAGACATTGCGACAGTGTTTATGTATTCTATGTGCGAGTGTTTTCGAGACCAGCAAGTATTATCCCTTTATGTAATGTTACATTCTTCCTTATTTAATAATATACAGGGTGTGGCGTAAATAATGGATAATCCTTTACCAGCAGATGGGCGACTTCCCGACTGATCTAAAAATTGAAATTTACCTCTGGCACAAGTATCATAGTTTTTGAGATTTTGGCCATTTTGTGTGTGTTTTTTAAGAAAGCGATTTACGCTCTTAGTTTTTGATGCTGTGATCACAAATTAAGGCTTTTTTTTAATCCGTTATTTGCAAATAAATCCTGAATAGATGTGCTATTGAATCTACAATCTTGTTTTGCTATTACTACTTGTTTTTTATTTAAATTATGCATTCAAAGTTAAATTTTATAATCTTTCACAACTTTCGTGCAACTTTGAGCACTTGTGTGCAGTGTTGAAAAGAAAGCAAAAAGAAATACAAAACATAAATAATATTCAAATAATAAAGATAATTAGAAATTTGCCGGTCGACTAATTTTATTTTTGCACGCTAAGCGCGTTCTAGATTCGATAGCACATCTATTCAGGATTTATTTGAAAAAAACGGATTTAAAAAAAGCCTTAATTTGTGATCACAGCATCAAAAACTAAGAGCGTAAATCGCTTTCTTAAAAAACACACAAAATGGCCAAAATCTCAAAAACTATGATACTTGTGCCAGAGGTAAATTTCAATTTTTAGATCAGTCGGGAAGTCGTCCATCTGCTGGTAAAGGATTATCCATTATTTACGCCACACCCTGTATATAAGAGTTTTAGATGTCTGGGGTATTAGGTAAATGGTAGGTACAAATTGGCCCTAATTAATAAATCGATTAAATTATTTAAATACTGGGGGAGTCACGTATGATTGATAGTTACTAGGTCAAATTTCATGTAATTTATATAAATTCATATCAAGGTAGTGTCAAAGTAAAATTGGAATTCGAAATTATGTAAAAAAAATGAATTAAAAATATTTAATCACAGTGCTTCTCTTTTTTCTTTTTAAACTTTATATTTTTTTAACCACTGATTCTATGCTATTATAATGTTTTGCTATTATCATAAGAGAGGCCCCTTGCCCACGGCCCAGCAGTGGGACAGTCATGGAAATAAAAATATATAGTTTACGTATTTTACTAATTAAACTCCCATCTATTCGAGATAAATTTTGTAACATCGACCTAGAAAGGCAAAGGAAAATGGACGGCGTAGTTTTCCTTCACTTTTCTACATAGAGGTAAACAATATAATAAGTACTAATATAATGTACAGGACATCGTCCATTGCCGAGCAGTCCATAACATCCAGTTAAATAACATATTACAGTAATTAGTTTCTTGCAATCCTTGTATTAAAGTATCAAAGAATAAGACAAGGTCCCTTTACACCTTGTATTTGTTTTTTATTCTCATTGACATACTTTATTCTATGCTAATGTTGTGTTTTCCCTATAAAACAAATGTTTATGAAGCCTACTGTGTGATGTTTACTTATCTGTGCTTAATTAAGAATCAATATTTAGATCCTCGACCTTTTGTGGTGTTAGTTAATTACTAATTTATTATTTACCCTTAAGTGGAGTAGTGGACGATAGCTTCTGAAGGTATTTGAGAATGAATAAAGGGAAAATACTTCTCTTTTAATGAGAGTATCAATCATCATGACTTTTCAGGCAAGTTTGTGCAGGTTTCGTCTGAAATGAACCGCGGCCAGTGTACCAGAAACGTCATTGTTCAAAGTAAAAAAAACATAGAGTCGAATTGAGAACCTCCTCCTTTTATGAAGTCGGTTAAAAATGAGTGTTCACGTTTTTTCTCGTATTCTTATAAAACATCGAAATTACATCATGATAGGAAAGTGGAATAATTTAATTTTTCTTAGGGTTCAGAATTCAGAACTTGTTAAAGCTCAACCCTTTTTTCTAGAAATTACGATTACTTACTTCAATGTTAGAAAGAAGTATAAACTAAGTATAATTTAATTGTAATAAGTTTTCATGTGTAACGAATTGGCCATGGTCAGTAGCCGGCATTGTACTAATGTTGTCAATATTGCACCACGCATAGACTATTAAATGTGGCCACAGATTATTAAACTTAAGGCCAAGGCGGCACTTAACGTGCCTATTACTTTTTGTATTTGAACAAATATTATATTGTTTCTTAAATTACAACGTTTATACATAAAATATGACTTATGTGTGTATTAGAAATAATTATGACTTGTTCCAACGGTGAAGGAAAACATCGTGATGCAACCTTACATGCCTGAGAGTTCTTTAGAAAAGTTCTTGAAGGTAAGCAAAGTCCCCAACCCGCAGTTAGCCAGCGTGGTGAACTCAAGGCCTAACACCTCTATCATTACAGGAGGAGACCCTTGCCCAGCAGTGGGCCATTAGTGGGTTATATTATTGAACAAAACTAGAATGGTTTTGAGAGAATTGTGGTTGAAATTAACAAACGAATTTTGATAGTGATATTTAGATATGACTTTTTGATGTTACGTTAGCTTAATGTTAAATGCTAAATCTATTAACGATGGTAGTTGAAGGTCGTGGGTAAGCGAATGTTGGAGCTGTAGGCCTATACGGTCAGCTAAACTTAGTTACTATAGGTATAAAGATGGCAAACCTATTGCATGCGATGAGAATATAAGCCAGAATAAGGTAGCTATCAATTTTATTAATTAGTTGCTGCTTATTATAGGAGAGATATTAAAGGTACGGACATTTAAAAAAGAGTATCTATTATGGGCAAATATTTTAATTTCTTTGTAAGTATTTTTTTGGACACATAACTGGCACTATAGTAAACATTTTGTAAAAAAATGTTCGCCTGATAACCCAAGGTCTGACCCGAGTTTCGAACCCAAAACCGCACTTACAACATCTAACTTATTAAATAAAAGATTATCTTATATCTGACCTGCAGCAGTGTCATAACAGGCGAGGGTTGTGTGGCGTACAGCGCGGCGTCCACCATGCAGTACACGTCTCCAGGGCGCTGGCATTGTGACCACTCGTCCAACGCGTACAGGGGAGGTAGGGATGCGAATACTGTGTCTGAAAGATGAAGAGATTGTATAGATTAGAGTTAAATATTATAATAGGAGTATTAAATAGTACTTTGTTAAGTTAATAAGGAATGTAATCGAGAGATTCGGGTCAGAAAAACAATAAGTTTCCTTAAAAACTAATACGATTGAATTGAAAAATCATTCATTTTCAATATTTTCCACGCGTAGGCATGTTATGTTTAGTAAATATATGAATGTAATTGATAATTCGGTTTGATTAAATTGTACCGAGCAGAGAGATTCTACAGTCCCAGGAAAGTCATCATCATCATCATCTCAGCCGGGAATCGTCCACTGCTGGACAAAGGCCTCCCCCATCGAGCGCCAATAGGACCGGTCCTGGGCTGCCCTCATCCATCGGACTCCGGCAACCCTTACCAGGAAAATACAATACCGAAACTATTTTTTAAAGAAAATAACGCATGCGGAATGCACCGCGGGCGTAAGTTAATTATGACTAAAATTGTCAGGCAGGCTTAATTGTTTAAAATCTGTTTAGTAATAGGTTTTTTTATATTCTAAGCATGCGATATTTCATGAAAATAGAGTGATTCTTTGTCACTTTCTCGTGTAAAGTGGGTCGTGAGAGCGTAACCAAATTACTTACTTTTGTTCGAGGCGTTAGGAAGTTAGCAAGGATATAGAGTTTGACTCTACTTTTAGTTACGAACAAATAACTAACAGTTTACAAACATATTATTTGACATTTGTGAACATCAACTTTTGCGGAATTTGTATAACATTGAATATTTATAACATAGGGAGATTTTTATTGACAGGTAAAATGTTTTCACTGTTGAAAACATTCTTCTAACATTCACATTGTCTGACTCGAAAATGGAAGCTGAGACTTCGGAAACCGCTGTTACATGCACTACCGCTGTATTCATAGAGGCAATAGACATTGGTTATACTAAATTTCCTACCCTTTTTATAAATAAAACAGCGCGAAATAGACTTTAAAATTAGCAATTACAATATTATTGACAAATACTTATGGTCTTATGACAAATAGAGACGCCCATAGCCAGTTGTCCTCGCCGGTCAGTAAACGATCTGTGAGTTAAGCGACCCATCGCGCGGTCATTCCATAGATGAGTGGTCGCATAGTGCTATTTGAACTGAACGTCTCCGTGCTTCGGAGGGCACGTTAAAAGCAGGTCCCAGTTGTGGTCAATTAAGATAACAGTCGTTAACCCACGACAAAGGCCTTTGGGCGGCTCGAACAACTTTGACACTAGGTTGACCACTAACCATGCGACACTAAGAGAAAAGTGACAAATAAATCAAATTTCGGGATTAGACCCGGTAACTTTAAAACCACTAATATGACGTGGATTGTTAACCAATACGCTGGTGTTATTCCACCTGCCTACACGTATGTGTCAATAAGACTGGTTTTATTCGCAACGCGCCGTGTGAGAAACATGACGTTGCTACATCATTTGTTAATACTCATTATTGATATATTTACTAATCGAAATATTCGGATTTATGAAATAGATCTGATGGTATCATAATCTTAACCTTCGATGCGTTAGGAAAGAATTGGGATTTTACGAAATTGATGATCTATATATGCAGAAATCTTTACTCATTACTAGGCAAGGATCTCTCCACGGAATGAGGGAGAGGTTAGGCCTCGAGTCTACCACGCTGGCTAAGTGATAGTTTGGGGACGTTTCATGCATACCCTCAAGAATTCCATTCTTGCTTCAAGGACCACATTATTGGTAAATTTCTAATAAGTTCTATGCAATTGATTAAATCGTTAGCTGTTTGTCCTTTCTACACTAAAATGGCTTACCCAGCTACAACAACTCATCTTTTGGCTATAATTAACCTAATTCAGAACATTGTTTTCTTTATACGGGACCCGCGGCCTGACCCACGCCGAATAACTCATAAATTAACTTCTTTCTAATAAGAAAATATCACTGAATCGTTATAAAGGCTTATTATTAAATTATTTGGTACCCCACAGTCTCTAGTATATGCGACGTCGATGATAAGTCCAATACATAGAAAAACATAGTGTTAAGTGGATTTTCCTATGTTCATTTCTAATTAGTAATCTATAGTTTGGAAGGCTGCCCGGTATTTCATAATATGCCTGCGCCCTCCATTCTACGGGTCAAATGGTGTTCGAGAATACGCGAGTCTGATTTGGCACGCGACATAATTATAAAAAAACTTAATTTAAAATTTGTAAGAAGTTGAAATTATTTTGACAATCAATAAAATACGACCGTAAACAATAATGTAATTTCCTAGATTTTTATCAGCAAGTAAACTGCGTTTGCCTCTGTGGCGCGATAGGTAGTGTATCCGACTGCTGACCATGAGGTCTCGGGTTTGATTCCCAGTTCAGGCAAAGTAATTTATATTTGAATAATTCTCAATAGTAGCCATGGGTAACGTACCCGCGCGGTTAATGACGGTATTTTCGCCCCCTATTACATGGGACTAACATTGCTGATAGCGGGAAACTGTTTCATACACCTCTGACTGCACTGTTAGTCCATGTACATGACATGTTATATTTTTTTAGGCCTTAGCTTGCCTTTTTTATCTTGGTAAGGGTCGGGGCACATCGGTGGCAATCCCCATTCTACACATAAAAAATAAAATTGTAAATGGAACTTTTCAATTGACTTTATCGAGTATATTGTCTCCAGTCTCTGTCTACCCCTATGGAAAAAAGGCGTAATTTTATGTATGTATGGTACAAGTAACATACTTCATATTAAGTACACATCAGTAACTAACACAAAAAGCTTCTACCGGGAATGAAGCAGATACTCACCATTGATGTTAACAGTACTCCCTGCGGCGGTCACAACACACGCGGTTAGCACTAAGACCCACATGTTGTCTCACACACACTCGCACCAGCACTCTGCGGCACTCACAGACTCGCGCCCAGCCCTCCCCACCGAGCGGTGAAGCAACCATGTTCCACTCGTGAGCTTTTGAACCGACCTCTGAGGGTTAAGCTACGTTTACCGAGGTTTGTCCATGGATGGATGACCGTATTATACATTCCTGTGGGGTTTAAGCGAGGTTGTTCCATGGATGGGTGACCGTATTATACATTCCGGTGGGGTTTAAGCTACGTTTACCGAGATTGTTTCACAGATGGGTGACCGTATTATACATTCGGGTGGGGTTTAAGCGAGGTTGTTCCATGGATGGGTGACCGTATTATACATTCCGGTGGGGTTTAAGCTACGTTTACCGAGGTTGTTACGTGGATAGGTGACCGTATTATACATTCCGGTGGGGTTTAAGCAACGTTTACCGAGGTTGTTACGTGGATAGGTGACCGTATTATACATTCCGGCTGGGTTTTAGGTACGTTTACCGAGGTTGTTACGTGGATGGGTGACCGTATTATACATTCCGGGTTTCGAAAGGCACGTTAAATTGTGAGTCCCGGTTGACATTTCCGCCATTGTACGCAATTTAAAAACGTCTGTCTGACCATTTATTATCATTTAATTTTTAAACAGGTTATTGCTAGCTACCAGGCCGGGAATCGAACCAAGGACAAATAAAAGCATATTTATTTCATAGATTTTGTTGATGCTTTTGTTTACAATATTTCTTAATTATGAAAAACATAAGTCATCTTGCATAGAAACAGTAATTTTGTCCTTAACCAATAACAATAAAAGCTCTTTACAAACATACAAGAACTTACACCAGCTTGTGTCAATTACACCACTCGAGCATCGAACTTGAGTAACAATCCCCCCTACATTACGACAGTTCATCTCGAACTGTGCCGAGGATATCCGCGCGGTCAAGTGTGAGTTGCCACACACCGTGTCTCAATGTTACTGGTTTTAATCGCAACTATAAGACTAGCTTTAAGCTATGGCTTTACTCGCGTTAAATTCCAAAAAAGATAGCTGTTTTCCTTTTAACTATCGTTATGTAAAATTTTCATCAAAATAGGTTTAGTAGTTTATGTGTAATATCGTAACAGACATACAAACAGCGTCATTTTTGAGTTTATATTTTTGTATGTGAAATCCTTTAGCGAAATATCGATGTATTTTAATGGACTTTGAGCATTGTGAGATAATTTTAATTTGTGCAATATTTATTCTAGTTTGCGTATTAACATATTATTATGTAAAAATGTATATTTAGGAATATTGAGTGACAAGGCACAGCCTAATACAAATTATTTTAAGTCACTAAATAGAGTCGCTTTGTAGCATTATCAGATTTGGATATAATTTAACATATAAGAAAGCACATAATTACATGTAGGTACCTATGAGCTAGCTTCCTCATAGATCCACACGACCGAATCCATGTTGAAAGGCATTACTTGCCTTCATATTCGAAAGAAAGGACTACCCACGTTTTCCTCATGGAATGCACAAGCGAATCCACACTACATGGGATAGGTACTCATGCGAATCTGTAGTCAACAGCTAGTCTTACCTTATAATATTTTTTTCACTAACCCCCAGTTTCTGAGTACATGTATCGGTAGTTTATCTATTCAATAGCGTTTTTTTATATGAGTTTAAACTATCAAATACATAAACTACCGCTAAATGTACCTCAGAAACCGGGGGTTAGTCTTTCATAATATCTTGTATATACTGTTTGTAACAAGCTTTGATGTCCAAAATGTCTGTAGTGTAGTAAAGTGTTAAATGTGTGTAGTTTTAAGGTCACTGACCTTTAATTAATGGGGCATACCGGTCGACGTATGGCAGGTTATTTGACGTGTCGCAATGGTTGCCATGGTCGCCACGAGGTGTCGTGGGTTTGATTCCGACAAGCATTATATACGCTACTGATACTTTGTTGTTTGTGATTGAAGAGACATTAAACTGTTGTTAGTGCATTTTGATTCTTCTTTACTGATACTTAGTTGTTTATCCTCATTGAAGAGACATTAAACTGCATGTTGTGTTTGCCGATTAATATTGTACACATATATCCTATTTTTCCTGTGTATGTTTACCTATGTAAGAAAAGTGTAACAATTGTAGGCGAACCATAAATAAATAAATAAAAATAAATAAATAAATAAACTAGTCGAAACTAATAACCTAGTGTCAAAGTTGTTCAAGCCGCCCGAAGGCCTTTTAAGTGGCTTAACGACTGTTATCTTTATTGACAACAACCGGGACTTTTATGTGCCCTCCGAAGCACGAAGACGCCTAGTTCAAATACTACCATGCGGTCACCCATCTATGGAATGACCGCGTCAAGATTTGCTAATAACAATATTAACTTATAACATGACATCAATTCATTCATAACATCATCTGTGCCTATCAAATAAGCGTAAAATAATTATCTCTCGGCTAACGGTATAAATGTCAAGGTAATCTGTGAAGTAACTTGCATTACCATGTAAATGTTGACTTCCAATTGCTTGGATTCCTTTTTTTTTTTTTTTTTTAATCAAATTTATTGTCAAGGCCTTTAGCCAACAAAAGGCTATGTCGGCCTCATAGGGAAACTCAAATTACAACAAAGTGTACAGCAAAATCTTAAAAAAAAAAACTAATTTTCTAAGTGAAGGCAATTAAAATTTTCAAAAAACATAAATTAAAAGGAGAAAAATAAATTGAACATACTTTAATTTATCATATTTACAGAAAAAACATAACTAAAAAACTTAAAAATTTTAATAGCCTTTTCAGAAAATGGATCACTTAAAATAACATTTATACTACCGTTATGACAAAAAAAATCCTGCAATTGCAACTGTGCTCTAATATTATTATATAAACTGCATTCTATTAAAATATGCAACAAATCATCGATTTTCGAGCATGTATTACATATCGGCGACGATTTAACACCCACCAAATTTAAAAATTTGCCGCAGGGCACATGACCGGAACGAACCTTGAATGCCGCCACTATCTGATCCCTCGACAGGCCTGACTCATCACACCAAGGGGCCCGAGACAGCGCTGGCTGCATGGTCCGGTACCAGAGACCTTTGGTTGACATTGTGGACTCAAAATGTTGCTTCCATATGTCGAAGCAACTAGATTTCATGAAAGAAATCAGTTCTGAAGGGTAGGGCTTGCTGCCGAAAGGTATACCATCCGATGCAGCTCGACCAGCAAGCCCATCCACAATGTCATTCCCTGAAATCCCTACATGAGAAGGAATCCATTGAAGTTTGATATTAATTCCTTTCGATTGTAATAAATGAATCGACTCTAGTGCCGCATAAGCTATCGGCATGCCTCGGACACCCGTGACACAACGGGCCAAATGTTGGAGAGCACTTCTTGAATCCGACAAAATGACCACATCTTTGACCTCTATAGACTCTACATAAGAAAGGGCTTCAGTAATGGCTGTCAACTCTGCTCTCATAACACAAGCACCATCGCATAAATTTAAAATAGTTTTGTAATCATTTTGGGGGTCAAAAAATGCTGCTCCAACACCAGTAGTATCCTTGGACCCGTCAGTAAATATCAAATAAAAATCTTTATAATCAGAATTCAACATTGTCGTTACAATAGACTTTAAATTTTGTACACTACACTTACGTTTTGGAATATCAAAATGTTCAATCTTAGAATGAATACAGTGTTTAATATTAACAGACGATATCCAAGTATCAAGACTAAACATTTCTAAACTGCTACTCTTATGAACGACCATATCTTTATATTTATTGTATACATCAACTAAAATAGGTATTTTCTTATTCTGCCAGAAATGATTACTACCTAAAGTTGATAGCTTCTCAAGCAAGTCCACTGTTTGGTTATTGGCGAAAGAGACTATTCTCAACCAATACCTACAAGCTAGCCACTGTCTCCTCACAAACAATGGCGGCACACAGAGCTCGTTCTCCATTACACAAATAGGAGTAGTACGAATAAATCCGCCACATGCACGTAAAGCTCGATTTTGCAAAACATCTAATCTATTTAAATGAATATTAGCACTATTGCCATACAAAAAACTGGCATAATCAATCCTACTTCTTACAAGGGAAATGTACAACCTACGCAGATGTTTAGGATGAACACCCCACGAACTACTACCTAAAACCTTAAAAATATTAAGGTATTTGTAAACCTTCTCACAAGTTTCATTTATATGCGCACCCCATCTTAAAGATGCATCCAACCACAAACCTAAATACTTAATTTTATCGACAACTTTAATATGTGAGCCATTAATACTAATCTGAACATTTTCTCTAATCTTAGAACGACTAAATACGCAAGCATACGATTTAGATTCAGACAAATAAAGGCCAACACTCCCTAAACTATTTTGGAGAACACTTAAAGCAGAATTTAAAGTAGACAATGCTGGGCTTAAGTTATGTCTATTGGCAGACGTAAATAACACAAAATCATCAGCATATTGTGAAATAGAAACATCAGTTATTAATTTGCAAATATCCATAGTAGCAATATTAAAAAGTAAAGGTGAGAGAGGGTCACCTTGAGCTAATCCTATACTCGCCCGCCTAACTGTAACTTCATTATCATAACTCACAACCTGAAGATTTCGAGAATTTAGAAAGCTCCATAAATACTTGCAAATTAACCCACCTATACCAATTTTTCTTAATATAAAAATTAAACAATTAATATTTACATTATTATACGCATTACAAATATCAACAAAACAAGCAACTGTTGCCCTATTACTAGAAAAACCTATTTGGACACTCGTAACTAACCTAGTAAGATTATCTAGGCAAGAATGGGACCTTCGAAAACCTATGGTAGATGGGGAAAATAACCCTCGTTTCTCAACGTACCATTCAAGCCTTTTTAACAATAACCAGTGGAAAATTTTACATACACATGAAATCAAGGAAATCGGACGTAAAGAAGAAGGACTATTTGGATCGCGACCTGGCTTTGGGATCGGAATCACTCTAATATTTCTCCATTGACTTGGAATTATACCTTTAGCTAATATCGAATTGTACATTTGCAGTAAAAAAACTTTACCAGAAAATGATAAATGGTACATCATAGTATATGAAATGTTATCAATACCTGGGCTTGTATCTTTATGTTTAAAACAGTTCTCTAATTCAGCGAGAGAAAATTCTCTCTCAATGACTGAAAAATCATTCACGAACAAGGGAGATTCCTCCGAAGCCGAATCTGGGGTTAAAGATCGGAGCAAGTCAATACTCTTCTCCTTGTCTACGCAGCGGTTGGAAAACCGTCCTCCTTTCAGCCATCTCATCTTCCTCCACATGTCTGAAGCCGAAGTTTCGTGATCAATGCTCGAACAGAAATCTCTCCAACCTTTGTTACGAGCCTTTTTAATAACGCCACGAGCTTGTTTCATTTTAGTTATGTACTCTCTGTAGTTATCAGGTGTAGGATTACGTCTTAAATTTGAAAGTGCTAAACGCCTCGCAGCCACTGCCATCGATAATTGAGAGCTCCAATAAGGCTTGGGTACAAATTTTGTGTTAGGGTCTTGGCAAGTTCTAATCCAAGGAATTGATTGCTCTGCTATATAGTTAATTTTAGACTCGAACAAATCATAAGATTCCTGGATATCATTTTTAATATTCAAATCAGTGAATACAGCTTCCGATAATTCTTTGTATTTATTCCAATCCGCTTCTTTGAAATTTCGACGCTTCGACCAAATATGCGAAGAATCAAAGCCATATTTAATTTTAATGAAAATGTGATCACTTCCTAAGGATTCATTTGTAACTTGCCAAGTCAGTTTTAATGAAATATCAGTAGTAGCAAAAGTTATATCAGGTGAAGTTT
Organism: Anticarsia gemmatalis; assembly: GCF_050436995.1. NCBI lineage: Eukaryota > Metazoa > Arthropoda > Insecta > Lepidoptera > Erebidae > Anticarsia > Anticarsia gemmatalis. The sequence goes on from NC_134761.1 coordinate 825,924, forward strand.
CTTGAATAACTCCGTTAACTAGTTTAATTCTAGTTGGTTTACCATCATTTAAACACACATAATCACGATCAAAATATGATGAATAAATTAATTCGCCTCTAGGCTCTGTTTTGTAAGACCACGCTAAATGGTGTGCATTAAAATCACCAACAATCATTGTTTCTGTATCAAATGAACGAAAGATGCAATCCCAATCATATTGAGAGGTGGTCAAAGATGGAGGACAATAAATGGAGATAATATTTGAAAGTCCCTTAATATTTAATATTTTGACAGCCAGAACTTCTATATTGCAATTAGGGTGGTTAAAACTTAAAGGCAAAATCTTTATGGAATTGTGCGCAATAACACATAGGCCGCCATATGAATCATTTCTATCCTTACGAAGAATGTTGTAATTGGTCATGGTAATAATTTTATTAACAGACAGCCATGTCTCGCTGATTATACAAATATGAATTTTTTCCTGACTTAATAGTAATTGCAACTCTGTGGATTTCGGATATAAACTATTTGCATTCCACTGGAAGATGTTAAGAGTCTTGAGTTGCAAATTGAAGGAACTATCCATTATTGTTAACCATACCTAATAACTTCATCAGGAATCCAACATTACAGTTATCGAAAAAATATTTCTTTAAATGCGTAACAATAAACTCAAAAGTAAGTTTTATCTTTGCTATAAAATCCATATTCGACCTCCAAAAACCAGTGATCTTTTTAACAATTCTCTCCAAACTGAAATCTTCCTCCTCATCTTTGGTATCAGCTTTATTAGCGATATCACTTTGTTTTAAAACTCTTACTTGTTTTACGTAAACATTTTTTATAGGCTTGGAAGTTGAAGGTTTTGGTTGAATAGATTTTTTCTTACTGCTAACTGTAATTGGCAGAATCACAGATATACCATCGTCTTCAGGGTTGTCGCCCGTCACATCCTGCCCTTTTATATGTTCTTTAACCGTAAGACCATCTTTAAGCACATCAGAATAAGATTTCACACTACTGTTGAATTCAGCAGATTGCTCTGTAGCTCTTACCACTTGAGACTCTAAACTATTTCTTTCAACTTTCATTTTATTCACAGCTATTTTGTATGTACAATTGAGTTCTGCCATAACACCTCTTATATTTTTCTCTTTCAAAAATACCGGACATTTACTTTTAACCATAGCCATGTGGTTACCTTTACAATTTACACATTTAAATTTAACTGTTTCGCAATTAGTGTGTTCACCACCACACTTTGGACATATCACTTTTTTCAAAGGACAGTAAAGCTTCAAATGTCCGTATCTCCAACAGTTGGAGCACTGAGTCACTGGGAAGGTAAAAGGTTCTACTTTCAGCCTTAAGCCATATGATGATATAAACGTAGGTAAAGTGGGACCTTTAACACATATGCGGACACTCTCACTTTTTACCCACTTTCCGTCTTTATCTCTCTTATTCAAGCGTTTTATAGAAAGAATTTCCATATCACATTTCAGAATATCCTTTAAATTTTCCTCTTCCAACTCAATATCTACATCTTTGATAAGACCGTATGATACATTTACCTCACTAGTATTTCTACATACCCATCCATTTTCCTTAAAATGTTTACATGCCAACAACTTTTCTACTGCTGCATGACTCTTTACCCGAATAAGTACTTTAAAAGGGCTTTTGTATATTACTTTTGAAATATTCGCAACATCCTCCTTAAACAAAATTTTCGACATACTGATCTGTTTTGGTAAAATCTCTTTGGAAGTAATTGATACTTCATACGTCTCTTCGTTAATATTGTTAGGTAACTTTCCATTATTACGACTCGGATCAGCGATTTTTGTCGTAGCAGTGCGCAATTTCTTCCCCTTCTTCCCTACAGTCGTAAAATCAGATCCCAGAGAATCATCATCGATGCTGCCACTGTCCTGCCTGGTTCTTTTATTATTATTTTTTGTATCCACACAGTCAGAACCTCCATAGTCATTTACAGTGCGAACGGATCCATCCTCGTCGTCACTGGAACTCTCCATGGAGTTTTTATATCGTACTGGCCGAAAATATTAAGAAAAAACTGTCTGCTTCGACAGCTGTCAACCACAATTTATTTTAATTTCCAACCAATTTTCTTGAGAAAAAACGACAAAGACACTAATAATTTACTGATTTTAAACCGAACACTCTTTTAAAAATAATATACTCAACATTTGAACCGATAAACACTTCAACTTTTACCCTAAATCACAAATATATCGCGGAACAAACAGAACGCACGTTACTGCCACGACAATCTGTCAAAGAGTCGGGCTTGGATTCCTTATAGGTATATTCTTCATTTCTTCTTTTAAAAAAGTCTACTCCCGCACTAAGAATTGCTCTTGTGTCGCGGGGACTTTTACAAACATACAAACAACGGACACTGCACGACCAAACCCGAAAGAATTATTTGTGGATGGCACAAATAATTGTTTCGTGTGGGAATCAAACCCACTAGCTTCCGACGCAATGGTAGCGGCGTGGTGACCTTAACCACTGCGCCACGGGGGTAGTCATTCATTGCTGTATGTAAGTTATTCCTGCTATAGGATTGTCTTTTACCGCAAACTCGTCAGTTACCAGTGAGTGGTGATATGAATTCGGGTACAAGCAATCATTATTTTCTGTGGATGGGTGACCATCTTATACATATCGAGTTCCTCCGTGTTTTGGGAGGCACGTTTAATTGTGAGCCCCGGCTGTCATTTTCAAAGATCTTTGACAGTCTAACCGAGGGGTATCGTGTTATAACCCACGTAACTGAGTTGTGGAGGTCCGATAGACAGTCGCTGCATATAAAATACTGGTATTCAGCTGCATTCGGTGAGACTGTAAGACTGTAACATAGTTGGAAGAAAGGCTGAACTGATCGATTGATAGTTAATAATAATGCGTAATAGTAATAAAACATAGCCTAAACTATCGCAGCTAGAGTCCTTTCTTATATAAGAGGACCATGAACTAACGTGTTTAATTAAACCCAGGGTCTATATAAAATCAATTGCTTTACAGTACATACTTAATTTATATTGTACCTACTTAGTTTTACCTTGAAACAAACTCTTGAAGAATAACAATGATTGATTGTTCACTCGTAGAGCCGTTTTATAAATGTAATGGTTCACTTCTGTACGTGATGTGTGGGAATTAGTATTTTAGTATAATGTAGGGTCTAAGACTATGTTTATAAACACAAAGGACAGAACTAGAGCAAGGAAACAATAGATAATGAGTAATGTGTGTTTGTACTCACTCAGCCTAGGCTTTCTTTCAACTATATTGGAGTTTGCTTCCAGTCTCAACGAATGCAGCTGTATACCAGTGTTTTACTTGGAGCTAGCCTCTCACACAACTAAAATCACGACACCTTACTAAATAATAAAATTGGTCCAATTACAGTCCCGCTGCTGGTCAAGAGCAGAAATAAGATAATAATATGTAAGAACGATTTATCATTCCGGGAGAATATCCAAAAAAGCGTTGTATTACCATTAGGCTATATTTATTGATCCAGATTGTAATATGATGCGAAGAGAAGGTTCCTTATTTTGCCTTTTATTTATTTGTTCTAATTTAATGAATATATATGAGCTCCTTTACTACAGACCTAGAAAAATTAAGCAACTATTAAACTAGCTTAACAAAATCCCGCGTTGCGTTGTCGCAGCGTACACGCTAACTAAGCGCAAGTGTCAAGGAGAACTTAAGCAGTGTATTTGCACTATGCTCTGTAATTACCTCATTTGTATACTATATGATGAGGAAATGATATGTAAACACAGTGCAGACTGGCGCCACGCAACGAGACGTATGATTGAATGAGTAAAGAGATGATAGGTATAGGAATTAGTTTACTGTTTGTGTCTGTATCTAAGAAAGCTTGATAAAAATAAAAAATATAGAGTATTACTGTTACCGGCTCGCGATGAACCATTGTGAGTTTATCACTTTTATATATTTTAATTATGTACTATTCTAATTAGGCAATTTCTTTGAAGCAACAATGAAGGTTCTCATTACAGAAGTGATGTGTTTTGTGAGCGTAGAAAACCACTATAAATGTGTTATAAAGAGATAAAAATCCTAGGTATTAATACATTCTTACAGACATACCTACCTTCATAAACTAGTTACTACTTTACTAGGCAGAAAACATCGAAAGCCATTTAGTACGATTCTTACAAACTTCCCTTGTCTCATAGGTAGGTATAATTTTAGTATCTTTTAGGTAAGTAATGAAGGAGGGTAAAAGCGTCTACACATGGTCTCACAGGTACAGGTTTGCAATATCCCGTAGTCATTAAATATGAATACATTGTTTGTGATCTATAAGGATAGACCTATTTCTAGAGTATAACAATAGAAACCGTTTCAATATTAATACTGATTTCATGTGATATTCATTGAAACATGACTAGATTTACAACACGGTTTCACTTACTAAATAGACTAAGGTCTAACCTCATTGCTACTGAGAGGTACTATGAGTAACTTGACACTGTCGACTCCTACCAGCTAGCTCATATTCCTGAAACCTGAAAGTTGCAGGGAAGATAGTTTACTTATACCATCGGAGAGCACGTGTCGCCGTCGGTCCTGCGCCTGACCTCTCACTGGTCGTGTCGGTTATCCGTCCCACCAAACTATGAGAGTGATGGAATAGAGAGTGTACCTGTGTATTGTGCACACACTTGGACACTATAAACAAAGTCCTGCACAGATGGCCAGTTTCAATGAAACTGACCGCCGTAGCCGTGTATCGGCTAGGAGGACATTATTATTATATACCATCGACAAGTCGATAGTGCGCAGTGGGCCTTAAATGCATATAAAATCAAACACACAAATAATATGGAATCATACATTTTATTTCTCATAACGATCTTTATAATTTTAGGCAAATAATATTTATAAATAAAAATAATTACATTTCGAAGATATTTTCCATAATGATCAGTATAAAAACATAAGTTTTTAGTATATTTGTTACAACTAGTTAGCAAAAAGCTCCTATTTAATTAATTATTGCTATATTTTAAATTATATCTGCGACCTCTTAAACTAGAAATATTCGTACCGACATACATAACCAAGTTTTAATATTGCCATCTCTTTCTAACGACAATAAAAGAAAAGGAGCTAAGATAATTTTTAAGAACTGTCAAAATTATTTAATTGCATGTTTTGATTTATTTAGCAGTTCTTAAGATGTCTTCTTATTTCTTTAGAAAGTGACAAAGTAATATTAAACTCCTCGTAAATCACACAATCGGTACAAATATTTTGATAATTGGAATAAATCGTACATATTGTAAACAGTCGATAAGTACCCATTATGTAAAAATTCGCGCCCAAAATTATAAAGATACATAAAAAATAATATAATAAATTGATATCAATAACTAACTAAATTAAGTAAACGATCATAGACGAAAACGAAACTCGACTAAAACTAAATAAATACAGGGTGTAAACAATTGCTCCATCAATAAATATACCATACCTTTTTAAATTCACAAATTATAATTTTTTCCTCAAACTCCATTTAATGGACTCGTGTTATCTAATTTTACATTTATTTTATATTATACATATTATTATTTCAATAGCAATTTTTTACACCTTATACTAAAATTATGTACAAGTGTGCTATATATGAAAATATCTTTTTTATATAATCCAAGCGAAAAGCAAATTTTTATCTAACGAATAGGACGCAAAATTAATATATATTAATTACTAAACACGACCGGACAAGATGGCCGACCGAGTCGACCGTCTAATAATTGAAACATTTTAAATTCTTTATACAAACACCTTGTCCGGTAAATATATCACGTTATTTAGAATTTAACTCGTAAACAATGCGTGGAATAAATTATCAACAACATGCGTATGCACTTGTCACTCTTACATTATAACGAAGGCTACCACGATTGGTCGATTGACATTGACAGCTGTCAAACATGACAGGCAGAAAACGAAACGCCATGTACATTATTACTATAGTATACATAAACTCACTCCTTTTTAAATTTTAATGCTTTTTTACAATCAAAATATCGTACATGGTAGTTTTTATGAATTATAATATTATGGCGTAGTTTGTAAAGCTAATTTGTCAAGTTAAGGGTGTTATTACGCCTAGGGGTGGGTGTACCTGCGTTGGTATTGTCTTGTAGTTCACTAATTTCATTCTCGAAAGCCTGAACACGTTTAAACACTCATACAAGTTGCACGTCAAAAATCAGCAGCGGACAGCTGATGTCGTTGTTTTCAAAACCTGTCCCTTTTTTGTTCAACAGTATATTATAGTAACTAATGTATTTTAAAAGCGTATAGTTTTAAACATGTTCAATAACTGTTGTCGGTACATGCCAAAATGTTTAGTGAAATTTTTGTTTATAGTCTAAGAGTGGGACGCCAATAACTTTGTACTTTAAGCGCAATTTTAAACGGTAGGCAGATTTCCCTAAATTTAGTTTTATAAGTATTTTGTACACACCTTAAATGTTATAATCGAGATTTTAGATCGCATAACATTAGGTATCAAACATAATAGGATAAGATCCCAGAGCTGCCAGACCTACGTCATTTTAGCAAAGCTGAAACTTTGAGGATTGTTAGTATAAAGGGTCTGTTAAGAGGTATGCACATCCACTACCTTGAAAGCGGGGCCGTTTCTGAGGTAGCGCGGAGTGAAGGTGCGTAAAAAACGACCCAACCCACGTTATAGTAGCAAAGTTGGTTTTCAGATATGTTATTAATGATATTATGTAGAATTAAAATTGACTATTGCCAGACCGTTTCCCGGGGCCATTACTTCTGCCAGACGCCTTAAATGTTATAAAAAAATGAGGTCAACTACGTCATAGTAGCAAGCCTAAATTTTATATATGTTATTAAAGGTACAATTTTAAGACCCCCTGTATGCGGACAGACCATTCCGCGGGGCCCTTCGTCCCCTAGACGCCATTAAACTTTCCCTATGAGTGCGAGAGTAAGAGCATTATTCATACGCATAAATGAAAAACAATTGAATTAAAAAAATAAAAATTGAAAAATTATTGAATACTAACTGACCCGCGCATCTTTGCTTGCGTCACTTAAGAGAGATAGGTCAAAATGTTACATAAACGGGTTATGTAACATTTTTCACTGGTACTCTGCTCCTATTGGTCGTAGCGTGATGATATATCGCTTATAGCTTTTCTCAATAAATAGGCTATCCAACAGTAAAATATTTTTTTATTCGCACCAGTAGTTCCTGAGATTAGCGCGTTCACACAAACAAACAAACTTCTCAGCTTTATAAAATTAGTATAGATTAAAAGTACTTGGAATGTTTAGGAAGATAAGTAGCATTATTTTGGGAATTATTTTAAAAATAGATATGGTTTACACTATCCACAAAAATTATGAAAAAAAAATTGTAGTCATTCATCATCATCATCATTATCTGAGCTCTTACTTCCCTCATCAAATTGAATATTTAAATCATCTCCACCATCGTCTTCATTGTTACTTGAATTCTCTGTAAAAAAAAATGTAGGTAATGATGTTGAAAACAGTTACAAGTAGGTAAATAATAATATATAATATATTGAAATAATTTATAGTTAAAATAAAATACCTAATTCGTTTTCAAGTGATTCGCTTACGAAACTTGGCAATTGGTCACCATCAAACCACTTAAAATGATAATGGTTATCCTTTAGAACCCACCCTTTATTTGCTGGGCTTAAAATGCTAGGACGCTTTATATGAGCATTACTCCAGACACCCGCAATATAATTTGCTCGTCGAAATTGTTGAAGCAATTCAGATTTACAAGGAGGTAAATTACTTGCGTCGAATTTTTTAGATGCTGCACGGCTACAACTTTTCATTAACACGTATACAGTCGGCGATGTGAATGAGAAATTCCACCGGCAAAATGTTAAAAAATTCGACGCAAGTAATTTACCTCCTTGTAAATCTGAATTGCTTCAACAATTTCGACGAGCAAATTATATTGCGGGTGTCTGGAGTAATGCTCATATAAAGCGTCCTAGCATTTTAAGCCCAGCAAATAAAGGGTGGGTTCTAAAGGATAACCATTATCATTTTAAGTGGTTTGATGGTGACCAATTGCCAAGTTTCGTAAGCGAATCACTTGAAAACGAATTAGGTATTTTATTTTAACTATAAATTATTTCAATATATTATATATTATTATTTACCTACTTGTAACTGTTTTCAACATCATTACCTACATTTTTTTTTACAGAGAATTCAAGTAACAATGAAGACGATGGTGGAGATGATTTAAATATTCAATTTGATGAGGGAAGTAAGAGCTCAGATAATGATGATGATGATGAATGACTACAATTTTTTTTTCATAATTTTTGTGGATAGTGTAAACCATATCTATTTTTAAAATAATTCCCAAAATAATGCTACTTATCTTCCTAAACATTCCAAGTACTTTTAATCTATACTAATTTTATAAAGCTGAGAAGTTTGTTTGTTTGTGTGAACGCGCTAATCTCAGGAACTACTGGTGCGAATAAAAAAATATTTTACTGTTGGATAGCCTATTTATTGAGAAAAGCTATAAGCGATATATCATCACGCTACGACCAATAGGAGCAGAGTACCAGTGAAAAATGTTACATAACCCGTTTATGTAACATTTTGACCTATCTCTCTTAAGTGACGCAAGCAAAGATGCGCGGGTCAGTTAGTATTCAATAATTTTTCAATTTTTATTTTTTTAATTCAATTGTTTTTCATTTATGCGTATGAATAATGCTCTTACTCTCGCACTCATAGGGAAAGTTTAATGGCGTCTAGGGGACGAAGGGCCCCGCGGAATGGTCTGTCCGCATACAGGGGGTCTTAAAATTGTACCTTTAATAACATATATAAAATTTAGGCTTGCTACTATGACGTAGTTGACCTCATTTTTTTATAACATTTAAGGCGTCTGGCAGAAGTAATGGCCCCGGGAAACGGTCTGGCAATAGTCAATTTTAATTCTACATAATATCATTAATAACATATCTGAAAACCAACTTTGCTACTATAACGTGGGTTGGGTCGTTTTTTACGCACCTTCACTCCGCGCTACCTCAGAAACGGCCCCGCTTTCAAGGTAGTGGATGTGCATACCTCTTAACAGACCCTTTATACTAACAATCCTCAAAATTTCAGCTTTGCTAAAATCACGTAGGTCTGGCAGCTCTGGGATCTTGGTCCATAAGATTTTCCAAAATACAAATATAATATTACTATTAGGTATTAGTAAAAAAGTATTTTCTTTCCGATAATACGATAATCTAGTGGAACTAAAGCACAAAATGAAATACATAGATTGAAGAAAATAGAAATCATTGCAACCTTTTATAAACAAGTCGTAAATCGGATATGGATCAAACAATTCAGAAAATTCCCTCTACAATTAACAAACTATTGCACCCATCTAATGCTGCTATAAAAAATCTTACTTAAGACACCTAATATCTACGAAATATCTCCCAATTATAACATTTAACGTTACATACGTCGTATGATACATTTTCTTACCGCTATGTACCTACAAAGCTTGTCAAGCATTATACCATTCTAGCGAGCTACGCGAACTATATAGCAATATGCCAAAATATATACGAAATTATCGACGACCCACTCTCTAAGACTATATAGCTATACTTTTGATATTCAATTTTGATTCAAACGCCATCTAGGAACAGTTTTTGAGTTTAGAAAATGATTTTTTTATGAAGCTGTTTGTTTTGAATGGAGCGGTAAGCGAGGCGGATAAGTAATTGTATGTTATTTTGTGTTCAAGGTATGATTTTAACATAAAAATTTGGTTGAAGAAGAATATGGTTCTCATATGTGTAACTAACTATCGTATTTTAAAGCAAGGAAATAGAAACATGTATCTTTTATCAGGTTACATATGTCTTTAACTTACATCGTAGATATTTAGATGCCTTCAATAATCTCATTGATTCATACAAAATCAAAAAAGAGGAAAAAATATCAAACTATTTAAATCTTTTTAATTCGATATAACGCTTATAAACTCGCTCCGCTCCCCGCTCCGTCACTCTAACAACACAATAAATAATTATTTCTTACTGATTACATTGCGGGTATTTAAACATTATTGTCGATGTGACGAGTAAATTAATTACAAATAACATCGATTACATAATATACAAGGTAGGCACTCGTTTACAAATACTAAACACCCGAGTCACAACAATTAGTGCCATCTCTCTCTCTTCACAATAGGATAAGAAAAGGATAGCAATAATATTGCAGAACATTTACCTTCTTATTCCTAAAAATATATGAAGCTATGAAAGGCTTATAAGGAGTTTTGTTTCTTTCACTCCTTAGCGAAATGAAAAAGAGAAAACATTATCGTAGTTGTTTAACTAAAATAGGTTTATAGTGTGTTTATGAATATGAGGGATACTGTTTATTATTGCAATTCAATATTATAAGGAAATCAATTAATGTATGCATGTTGAATTGTTTGACATTAGCGCAAGTTAACCCATTGTGATGACAGCATGAAATATACTAATGTGGGAATGGGAGAAAAAGAAATCTATTTGCACGTAACCAAAAATAATGCTGACCTTTTCTTATAACCTTAAAAAGAAAGAGACGGAACTATAATTTAGTACATCAGTGAGACGGGTCGTGTACCACACAAATGTAACGCTTGCTCACTCTACCACAATCATAGTGTCACAAATGTTAATTTACTAAACCATATCAGGCCTACATTCATTCCTTGAAATGAAATTTCGTAAACGTATGTTTTTCTTTAAGACTTTATTTAAAATTTTGTACAGAAACGCCGGCTTACTGTCGAAATAATCGATTTCTAATTATTGATGTGATACTGTAAGCTTATATTTTATTAAATTGAATTAAATGTAATTCAGCATAGTGATTAGTTGAAGATCCGGGGTCGAACATAGGCTACTATTTTTTTTTTATTTTACCACCAAGCAGCTTAAAGAGGGGTGAAACTACACCAGCGGAGGCACACGGGTCGTTATATTTTGTACCATAGTTTTACTGTTTGTCCGAAATTTTGAAATTAATGACGTTTTTGATAGGAACATACGATTTTTTCGTTGATAAAGCGTTTTTTTTTTTCAAAACAATGTGTTGTATTCCGATGGAGTTTACTTTAGCAAATATTGAAATGTGAAACTAATTTTACGATTTAGATTTTAGTATCGGTAGCTACTGAAATGTGTGGTAGTGAAATTATTTCCTTTTTCATAAGATTATCTTTATATATATAATTCTTCTGTAAGTGTGTATGTCACTGAACTTCTCTTAAACGACTGGACCGATTTTGATGAAATTTTTTGTGTGTTCAAGGGGAACTGAGAATGGTTTAGATTCACAATTTTGTCCGCTGGACAATGTTTTTTTAATTAATTTTTAATTTATCAGTAACGTGTAGACAGGACAACGTCTGTCGGGTCCGCTAGTTAATTAATATAAACTGTCTACTCTGTAATTGAAATATCTAATTGAGCACAATGTTTACAAATGTTGCCGGCAGATGGCGTTAGGCGTATGATCAGTTTGAAGTCCTTGACTTTAGCAGTTATTTTATTTTATAGTCAAAATAGGGTCAAAATTCAATGCAGATTAGATTTAACTACAGCTTTACTAGTTCTGAATAAGTACTGAATACGTTATCAGAAGGAATTACAGTTGTTATTGTTGTTTAACTATCTTTTGGATAGATTATCTGAGACTTCTCCACAGCAGTGAAACTGGATAATCTTGTATATGATTATTTTATGTGTTTAATTGTATGATAATTTTATTTTTAAGGCATAGAGGAAGCTTAATAGATTTAATTTGTTTCAGTAACGAAACTAACAATAACTGTTTTATATGACATTTAAAAAAAAGTGTTATTTTTTTTAATATTATGTCTATGAAACAAATTATCAAGTTTCGTTACCAAAACACTGTGATTTTAGTCGTTTTAAAAATGAAAAATATCAATATTACAAAATTAATAATTAATGTGTAAACCTTAGATACAAATTTTGAAGTCGATGTATTTTTAAGGAAATAATAATTTTGATACTGTAGTATTTTTTTTTGTCGCTAATAGGAACCAAACCCACATTACCCTAGTGAAATAACTTTTTTGCTTTAACTAGGAACTGAACCAAAATCCCCAGATACAATAGAAATTAGAGATAAATGCGTCTATTTTCAAAATTTTGTAAATACTAATATTTTTCATATCCAAAAGTACTTAAAAATCATTTAAAATCACGTTAATACATAAGTCTTAATTCAACCGATACCTGGCCATAAACCTCTAACATAATATGGCGACACCAGTTATACACGCCGTTACCAATAACCTATCTTTAGTATATACACTTACTATAGTTTACTAACTTTAGTAAGAAGTGCCTACTATAGTTTAGTTAATGAAATACTTAAGGGGAATTTTATTACTTTTGAATAAGTATTGGTTAGTTTAACAAGTGGAATATTGGTAGTTTCTTACATACATATGCTGCCACTTCATTTGTTAGATAGGATATCTAACAGCTATCTAGGACTTGTGAAATTAGATGTAAGAGGCGTTGCGACGTTTCGCCGGCAACTGTAATTATAGTTTTAATAAGTTTTTATGCACTTAATCGCCAGCCTTTGGGCGACTTATTACTTATTGGCGGTGTACAAGCAATTTCCAGTCACCGGCGACCAACAAGCAATCTAAAGGCCGAATAAGAAACCTCTCTTAATTTTTGATGTGTATCGTAGCGACTGAAATATTTTTGAGCATCTTTGAAATTAAATCTACATGAGAATGTAGGCCAGTTTGACGACTTATCGATAACTGTTGTATAGCTTATCTGGTAGATAAAATGACAGCAAATTTATGAAAACAACTGTCAAATTTCTACCTGATACAGCTAACCGTCACTTATTTAGAAGTAATTAAATCGGGGCTTAATGTATTCAAATAACTGAGTTATAGTAGTACTTAAGGATAAGTAAGATCAAATAGTTTAGTAAACTATTGTAAGTGTAAAGATAGGTTATAGAGAACGGCGTTATAAATCCACGTTATAATAATAAATGATATTGCTTAATATCGATTATTGCATGTGTCCACCTGTGTGGGGGGGGGGGGCTCAGTCGACGCCGGCGAAGCCCTGCGAGCCCTCGATGGCCTTGATCAGCTTCTCCCGGAGCTGCTGGTAGCTCTCGTAGGGAGGGAGGTCGATGCGGTTGAAACTGCAAACCAGATATTTTTTAAGATAACTATCCTGCACAAATATTTGCTCTTGAAGGAAAGAAAACATAATAACAACATACGCAAGATACAACATTTTTGAATCGCCCAAAAATAATCTGACGTTGGGAAATCGTACTAATCGTAGTAGGCTTTTGCCCAGCAGTGGAACAACAATTGGATAATTGCCTGGGTTAACTATAAATTATAAAACCCGTACTCATAAAAGGTTCATCTAAAATTCTCAGGCCATGTAGTTTTTTTCGTAAATAATGTGAAATTGTAATTATAACAGACTGAAACACTTTATTAGACACTCATTTGATATCAACGCAAATCTGCAATAGTGACGTCACTACGTCGTATTCCTACACTAAAATGTGTTTTTTGACATTTCATAAAGAGTAGCTGATTTGACTGGTAGGCAACTACCGTATTGGGTATTATAACTGACCATGTATGAGCTCTGGGGTAGTTATCGGGCGAGCCCCACTTCTCGATGGTGAAGAGCTGCGGCCCGTTGCTGCCGTACAGCTCCTTGAACCCGTTCATGGGCACCCGCGACGTGCCCGTCACGAACTGCAGCAGGCGGGAGCGCATCTCGTTCGAGAATGATAGCACCACCTGGAAGAAATAAATATTAAATTTTTTAAATATTAAATGGTAGCGACGTGATGACCTTAACCATTGCGCCACAGTGGCAGTCATAGATATATTAGATTTAAGACTACTTGTCTTGTAGTGTAATTGTGTGCGCATTTAAGTATTTGAATCCCGGTTTAAGTAAAAAAAATGAAGAGTATGTCTGCTAGTAAATCTTTTGTAATATTGCGAATTATATTAAGTCGCAAATTAAAAGCGTGGAAGGGTTGTTTTATGTTAGACCAAAAGGTTCAGTTATATGGGTCTAAAAGCAATAGATTTTTTAGGGGATCGCTAAGTTAGTTAATGTTGTTACAGTTTCAAACAAATAATATAATAGATCTAGATATTTAATCAAAATAAATGTTTACGCATATTTCAAAAAAACTTTTTCGTTCTTGACTTACGCGTACGTTTACAAATGTTCAAACAATATTAAATCCAACCAGATTCGAAACGACTAAGTATTTTTTTAGTAATATTACTTTTAAGTAAAAGTCGAATTCCTGACTGTGTGTTTTGTTCATGACTGAAGTGTGTAACGTAAAAAAAAAGGATTTTTTCGTATACAAAAATGTTAGTGATGACGTACCCTCCAGAACCACTGCACGACGAGGTGGTTGGCGTGGTAGTCGCCCTTGTACAGCGTGTTGGCGCGCCAGTCGCGCACGTCGATGTGCTGGATGCCGCACAGCAGCAGCTCCAGCTCGTGCTCGTCGAAGATCTTGAGGAGGGGGAGCGGCACCAGCGCGCCCAGCCCCTCCAGGAACGCGAACATCTGCTCCGCCACGCGCGACACGAAGCGCCACTGGATCACCAGCCTGATAAACAAAATACAACGATAATAGCTGCTCATCGCTTACTTGGTCGTCTAACCACCGGTTTGTGAGTACATTTAGCGGTAGTTTATCTATTCAATTGCGTTTTTCATACGAGTTTCAACGCTAAACCTATATTTTAACTCTGATAGTTCTGAAAAAAATCTTAAAAATTATTTTCCAATAAAATATCTTTCAAATAGCTTATATAGGATTTTGATGTATATATGTTGACACTTATTTTCATACGTATGCTGTCACTTTATTTAGCAGATAAGTTATCTGATTATAATTAAGCTGACACTTTAGTAATGCTTGACCTTGGTAAACGATCTTTAATATTTAAGAGGAACTATAATTTAAAAAACGCCACCTATATCTGTGTGTAAAGAAAATATAACAGGTCCAAAAATTGCTTTACAAATCTAATGGTGTCTGTTTGTTGTTATGTCAATTCAGTCCAAATTTTAAAGCTGCTTTGATAATTCTTTATGGTGTACAAGGAATTATCTAAGCAGCTGTTAAAATTGCACTTTAAACTTTTTCCTGACTCAGTCTGGATCACAAAAGTACATACTGTCGTACGCTATTGAAATTTTGCATAAAATTATATTTGAATCTTACTTGATATATTCATCCTTGTTGGTATCGTCCACAGACACGTTGGCGCCGCCCGGCTTGAGCTCGCGCTGGATGGTCTTGCCGAACTGCTCCTCGTCCACTGAGAACGTCAGGTACAACTCCGACGGATCGTTCTCCTATTACACCAACATAGACGATTACACTTTTTAAAGACAAATATGTGGCCTAATGTTAACAGGACAATTAATGTAATCAACTGTTGCTGACTACTATCGAGTCTCAGATTAACTAACATAAAAGGTATAGCATCCAGCAACGTTATGAACAGACACATCTATAAAAAAGTAAAATAAAATCGCAAAGATTTTAATTAATTTCCAAGATTTGTAATTAAATGTGAATCTCTTAAACTTACTATAACTCGCAAAAGTACAAAACTAAATATCAATTTAGAAACATGAAAGTTACCAAGCACCGAAATAATAACGAAACTTTAGATAAACGAAACATAGTAGATCTAAGGCTACGTTCAGATGACAGGCGTTTAACGCGCGTTTTCATAACGCGCGTTTACAACTACATACTTTTTATTCAGGCCGTACACATGCTAACGCGCGTTTTAATAAAGCGCGCGTTGACGCTGCGCTAACGCCTGATAGTAGTCAGCGCGCGTCAACGCGCGCTTTGAGATCATTGGTTTTCTATGTTTCCGTTCAGTTGAGCGCGCGCTTTCGACGCGGATATACGCAATTTTAGGGATTAGGAATCTCTATGTCGGATGCGACAACTTGCGTTCAACGCCTGACAAGCGCGTGTCATGTGAACACTACACAAAAACTAAACGCGCGTTCAGCGCGCGTTCAACGCCTGTCATCTGAACGTAGCCTAAAGGTCCGAGGTTTTAAAATGCTTTTCGAAGTACCTAAGGCAGTATATGGCTGTATAGTTCATACTTTCAGCATAATTTTAAAACTTGTAAGACAGCTATTAATATTTCTCCTTCATGATTATAGACTTAGAAAGTTTTACGTAGCTGTTACACTTTCAAATGTTAGGGTACTGACCTTAATCCACATGAGTGAGTTGTAATACTCGAGGTCGACGGACTCCATGTCCTGCAGCTCTATCGTCTTGCCCAGCATCATCTTGTAGAACGGACGGATGAAGAACGCTACACACACACAAAAACTTAGTGAATACAAAAAATATTATAGTAACTTCAATGAAAAAACGTCGTCCTGTTGGTTACTCGGCTACGCCAGCCAGTTTTATTGAAACTAGCCACTCCAGCCAACTTACTGTGCAGGATTTATTTATATAGTGTGTGTAAGTATAAGAACAATACACACAGGTACACTCTCTATTTCTTCACTGGTAAAACCTGGTGAGATGGATAACCGACACGACCAGAAAGACACGTGCTCTCCGAGGCACGGAGATCTTAACCTCAACCTTATAACTCCGGGCAAAAATCTTTCTCCAGGGTTGGTAAAATAGAAAATAAGTTCAATCATTATTCTATGAAATACAACTACTTACCATAAATCTATACTAATCTATACTAATCTATACTAATATTATAAAGCTGAATAGTTTGTTTGTTTGAACGCGCTAATCTCAGGAACAACTGGTCCGATTTGAAAAATTCTTTCAGTGTTAGATAGCCCATATATAGAGGAAGGCTATAAGCTATATATCATCACGCTACAACCAATAGGAGCAGAGTACCAGTAAAAAATGTTACAAAAACGGGGAAAATTTTGACCCATTTTCTCTTATGTGACGCAAGCGAAGTTGCGCGGGTCAGCTAGTAAAAATAAAAAGTACCAAGTACTCACCATCTAGCAACTTGCCATGGTACACGGCCATGCCAGCGACCCGGCCAATAAACTTGAAGTAGCTGAGATGTTCCTCGTTGCACACCCCGCTGTTGGGGTTGATCTGCAGCGTGTAGTTGTCCATCGCCGAGTACTCGAACAGCCCGTAGTACGGGTTGAACATCTCTTTCGACAGTAAGAAGAACCACTCGCGGGCTAAGCCTCCGTAATCTAGAAAAATATAGACAAAATTATTGTATAATTTTAATACGATCCAGTCAAAATCTTTAGGAGTAAAAACAATTGAAAAAGACTTAAACAATTTTCAGCCCAAATTATAGACAGAAAATGATTTAAAAACTAAAGAATAAAACAATATTTTTTTAAGACACTTCTTTTGTTCCTAAGAGTTAATCAAAATAATTGCTAACTATAAAACTCGTATTCGAAAATGTTTACAAAACCAATACCAACTTTGTAATTGATACCAAAGATGTTATAGAATTGAAATGTAAAATCACACTTAGTACCAAGCAATGACATTTAACGATTTAAAACTCACGACTTGTACACATAATATTATAATGCAACGGGTCTTAAACGCGATTAAGACCCGTTACATTATAATATTAAATGACACTTAAGAAAGGTTTCGAAAGATTATTCATATCTATACCTAGAAATCAATATCAAAAATGCATAGAGAATACAATTTGTATCGATCTACCGGTAGCTGTTATGTGTAGTATTACCCACACACTGTCTGTCTGTATGAGCGGTGTATATAAATGTGGCGTATGTATCTTACCAAGTCCGACTTCGGACTCGAACTCGACCCACAGCTTGGTCTTGAGCAGGTCGAGGCGGCTGACGGAGCTGATGATGCGGTACGAGTCCTCCAGGATCGAGTTGCGACGCACCTTGATCTCGAACTTGTTCGGCACGTTGCTCTGTATACATCAACCATATTACATTAGTATTGCTATCTTGTATAGCTACAGACGTACACATAACGACAGAAGTGCCTAAGCAAATGGTACAAAAACTGTCTAAAATAGGTACAAAAAAAATGTATAGGGAATTTGGTCACACGAAAGCCAGTTTTTTAATTATTTTGTTTCGTTATCGCCTATAACCTGATCGGAAATAGCGAGTAATTTTAACAAATTTTAAAAAAGGGACGCCTTTTTTTAAATTTGTTAAACCATTTAAATTATAACCATTATTTTAAGGTATAAAAATAAAGTGCGTTATATATTCGAAAAATACCATCCTGAATTTAAAACTATTTAAAGACTATGGCCCGGATAGACAACTATTTGGCCTTAAGCAATGTGAATGAAAAACTTTTAGGAACATTTAATTTCCTATACTAATAGATATTATTTAAACAGAACTAAATCAATGAAGGCTACTGACCGGTTTACGCAGTTGACTCTTGAGGTACTCGTACTTGCGCTTGTAGTCTCTGGAGTAAGGCACGGCGGGGCCCGCTATCTGCGGGTTCGACAGTCGCGGGTCTTCCCATTGAGTCGTACGCGTATCTTTAACACACAGGAAAATAATGTTAGACAACTCTCGCACTAAGAATTGCTCTTGTGTCGCGGGGAAGTCCCCGCGACACAAGAGTAAAAGAGTTGTAAAAACATACAAACAGCGGACACAAAATACAACACTACACACTCTCTATTCCATCACTGTCATACAGAAGTTCCTAACAGAAAAACTTACAGACTTTTTGGCCCGACCGTAAATAATATTGTAGAACAGAATCATGCATGGTTTTCATTTACTTAAAATTGCATTGGACATAATATGTCAGACATTGTTAACAACGTTATAGCTCTTTAATTACTTCTTTCCTCTAAGACGTGCAAGCACACAACGTGCACGTACATACCCGTATACTTGTTACAGTACTCACTATGATCAATGAAGAAGATCCGTCCGTCGGTGTGTACTCTCTCCTCCCAGCCCTCGGGCAGCGCGCCCAGCTCGTCCGCCTCCACGCCGCCCGCCGCCGCCGACGACGTGGGCAGGCTTGATGCACAACCTACACATATATACGTACGACATTTTAGCATTTAGTATTTAGTGTTTAGAAACCGAATATTATAAATAATGTGTCAGAAATATTATATTGGTTATAGTTAGTCATTTCATTTTATATTTACTGTTTAATAAGACCAATTAAATGTTAAAAAGACTAAAAATAAATGTTTAGTTCGCGTATGTGCAATAGCGTTGAGTCCGCTTTTGTAACACACATTTAAGTAAGTAAATTAAAAATAAATAAATTATAATATTAACGCCTCCAGTTAGCTCAAATACCTGTGGTATCCGCCAAAGGCAAAGAAGCCGGAATTTATCTTCACTTATCAATAAACTGTTTTAGATATTATTTTCCTTCAATAATTATAAAAGCGTATTTTACCAGTTCTAGGATCTATCCACGTGGTAGTCTTCTGGTTATGATCGATGAAGAATATTCTGCCGTTCGGCGCCTTTTGCATACTCCAGCCGGGCGGTAAACCTGCAAAAGGAGTGTAAAGATTAGTAAAACCATAACATGACTTACCTCATAACCACCAAAGCTCCATCATGCTTGTACCTGCTAAACGCAAATAATTTTTCGAAAAAACTATAAATCTTTATTTTAATAAGCCGATTTGCAGTCTTAACAATTAAGTTCACAATCTTCTGTTCAGCATCACTATAAAAGGTTTAACTTAACGTAGTAGCTCAAAAAGAACCCTACCAAAACAATTGCGTCCGAAGCGAGTTATCATAACTGTTAAGTTATTTCAGCCTAAAAACAACTCTACGCTCATATAATTAAAGTCTAAAATGGTCCACTTACCATCACTGTTAGGTAAGTTCTGGCTCTGCGTGCTGCTGGCGCTGCTGCTCCTCGTGCTCTCCGTGGAACCGTCCGTCTCGTCCTACAAGCACAAGATGTCACAACGTCTCACACGTACAAGCGACTCTCGACCTTGTGCGTGCACGTATACGGTCCGTATTCGGTATTGCGAGCGTGTTATGTGTACTGCCAAATTAAGGAACGGGTAGGTACTGATAGTGTTTTAAATCTATTTGGATTTTTTTGTGTAATGGATAGGTTATGTTTTTATTTTTGAAGAGGCAAGAATCAAACCAAAATTGATGGTAAAACAAAAACAGGAAAGTTGAGTGGGTCTAAAATAGTAGCTTTTTACAGCTTGGGCAAGGATCTCTTTCCGCAATGAGAGAAGGAGAAGAGAGGGTACTTAAAAGTATTAGAAATAAACGATATTAAATAAAAAAAAAAAACTTCTTGGAAGCTTCAGGAAAACTCTTCTAGACCTTACAGACACAATATTTGAAAAGGCGATAAAATATGGATTTTTTTCCTATGAATTTAAATTTTATTCATGAAAAGGTTATAAATTACAGGATGATATAAGACTGACTAACCCCCGGTTTCTGAGATACACTTAGCGGTAGTTTATCTATTCAATACCGTTTAAACTCATATAAAAAACGCTATTGTATAGATAAACTACCGCTAAATGTACTCAGAAACCGGGGGTAAGTAGTATTTTGACTATTATTGGGTATGATTTTTGAAGAATATTTAAAGATTTAATTTAGATCATAATTTGGCAGTACACTAGCCTACAGAATGTGCAATTCATATTTACAATAGCCCCTTAGCTTTCACGCTCTGCCAAAAAGCATATATTATTTAAATATATGTACACATCTTATATACCTTAGCAAATATTCCATTAAAAATATACTCAAAGAATAAAAGCATATTTTTAACATTCCATCAAGACATTTGGACTGTTTTCTTTTATAAATGTTACTGATTTTTAAATACTATAATTATATGACTTATAACACAAACTTAACTTATTGATGAATACAAAACTACTTCAAAATGTAATAAAACAGAGACTTGTTTTATAATATAGCATCTATACTATTATTATAAGTAAATACGAATGTCTGTATGTCTGTCTGTCGCAATATCAAGACTAAACCGCTAAAACTATTTGTATAAAATCAACTTAGTATAGTTATAGATAGTTTAAAACCTATATATTCAAACATAGCATTCTCTTTTGTAATCTACCCCAGAATGCACAAAATAGGGAACACCCACGTGCTTATCTATCTGTAATCCGAGTTTAGATGCGTAATCTATCCATAAACCAAGTTTGTTGATCATAAGTCATTTATCTAAAATCTTTAATAAAATAAGTCTTTAAGAAAACAGACCAAATCACCATCCCAAAAATGAAACAGGACAAAACATTATTTTTTTAAAAACCCACTACAATACATAAAACTAGACTACAAAGTCAATTTCCAAAATCTAGAATACACGCTCCAACTAACTACAATAAAAAAACTAAGAACGTTTACACAGAAGGCGTACTATTAGCTGCGTAGTTTACGCTTAATGTGTGAACGTTAGAAATGTCTACTACATTAGAAGTAAGTAAGCAAACAGCACAAGCATACGTAATGTCACGAATTATATGTCAACTGGATATAAGGAAAAATATTAAATACAGTTTTTTTTTTATTATTGTGAGGTATATTTTAGCAAAAATATGTACACAGTAATTAAAACTAAAAAAAAATGATATGATATTACTATTTTTTTCGTGATTTTTTACAAAAATTCCTTAAAAAAAAAATATTTTGCCCGTCCCACTACTGGGCAGAGGGTCTCCTACCAATAAGAGAAGATAATTTTACTAAAATATACTTATAATGAAAAAATACTGTATTCAATTTCAAATATTTACAACTTTAATACAAAATTAAGGAATAATTGTTCCAACACGACGTATTTTCGAAAACTTGTACTAAGACGAAAAAACGCGCTGAACAAATATCCAAAAAAATTGCACAAAAGTCGTATTTGTTATAATTATGTTTATTAATTACCAGTTTCACTTCCTTAATAAGTGTTGGAAAGCCTATCCAAAAGATAAAATAACACCACAATACAAAAAATAATTTCAAAAATGTATCGGATAACTTAACCAATACTTATTCAACAGTGAAACCGGCTGTGAAGCGTTATCTGTTAGTGTTACGAGCGTTAGTCGGCTGATAACCGTTAGATAAATGAACTGTGGGCCATATACTTGAGTCTGAAACATAAGAATTCTTTGGCGAAATTAGTAAATGTATATACAGTATTTATGCCTACAGTTCAATTATGTATTGTAGTACAAGATTGTATGATTAACTAAAAATGTATGTAGAATAAGGTATTACTATACAAATTACTCTATAGAAGAAACATTAGTAAAATCCCCTTTATAGCATGTTTTTGAAAGTAAACATGTTGCCCCAACACCACGTAATGTGATATAGGGAAAAATATGCATAGACCGACTTTAAAAATTAAATAGATTACGTCGATCGAATGTCGAATGCCGTCATCGGTAGATTAGTATGGTAACACCTTAAAGTAAAAAAATGTATTTTTTATTCATTTTGAAACTAACATGCTACAAATATCTGCATGATTTATAGACAGACGATTATTTTTTTGATGTAAATATAATTTTGGATAATTTATATTTACCAAGTACTCTATAAAATTAAATAAGTTTCAATCTTGTACTACAGTTTATTTCAATAATGGTTTAATGATAATAAATCACGGACGGGAAAAGCCCCTTTGAGCGTTGATACTTAGCGTTAAGAGTTAAGAGCCCGTACACAATGGCGTATATACACTAATGCACGCGTACGCATTGATTGCCCGTAGAAATATACTTAAAGCTTACAGAGCCCTTATGAGTTAATTTGTAGTAAGTCTTGTGTTTAAGTCATATTTACGAGCTCCGCGGAATTAGGGTATTAGTGAAACGTATGAGGCTAATTAATTTTGAAGAAAAAATGGAAAATAAGATTATCAACTTCATAAATGATGTGATTTGATTTAAAACAAATTTAACCTATTACCATCCCACTGCTGGTCATGGATCCATTATTTAAGAGAGAATTAAGGATGAAACTTCTAGAAGATTAGATGCTTACCATTCCGTAAAACTCATAAACGTGACTTCAAAAACTGTGCACGCGTGCATTCGTGCTATTCACACTCTTATTATTAAAATGTACATGTACCCACTTAGTACATGGCACCATGGTGTTAGTGACGTAAGCAAGACGTTCACAGAGCATGTTGTGCCTCACACACGGTCATAGACAAGATCCCAAAGCACGCCGCCGGCCGCGTGCGGGTGCGATGTGTACCATACTTTATATTTTAAATTGTTCATTGATTAAGTGAATTTGTGAACTATTTTTTGTTGATTTTTTTGTGATTATATTGCAATTATTTGAGAGTTAAAAGAGACTACTTTGAAGTTAAAAATGTATTTTTCATCTAATTTTGTCATTTTTGACTAATTTTGGTACAATAATAATATAGAAGTTCGATTTTTTCAACCGTAAATAACTGTTTAACACAAGCAAATTGTAAGTTGACGTATTCTCTTTACATTATATGGTAAAAACATCAAAATTACTTCCTTTAACAATCATTTAAGGATGAAAAATACGGTCCAAAATTATTTAAGTACAAAATTCTTATACGATTTCTGATACAATTACATGATCAATAATAATCAATATTTTCAGCTATATACAGCTATACTTCAATCATTTTACTTACTCAATACAATTTTCACATCAAATTGCAATAGTGCTACTAAACAGCTACATATAACCGGCCGCAGTTACGTGAACATCGCTCCCCGCACAGGCCTCATGTCTTACCTCCGACTCTTCCATAGAACTGGTGGTAGTCCGCCGCCTCCTGGCCTGGGGCGAGCGCTCCGGACTCCCTCCCGTGGGGGTACTGAAGTGATTCTCATCAAACGTCAAGTCCTCCGTCACTAACTCCACATTTCTTACTTCTACTATCTCGTTTTCAACTTGGACGTCACGCTGGGGAACGTCTGCGTCATTCTCGGGAGTTGTGTCAGTATTAGCGTCAGACTCGGCAACGTTCGCGTCAGTATCGGGAACGTTTGTGTCAGTCTCTTGTGATGTGTTCGTTGTGACTGTTTCGTTTTCTGTGTGCTCGCTTGATGCGCTCTCGGTACTGTTTTCCGTTGTTTCTGTACCATTTACAACAGCTGTCTCATTCTCAACCACTGCACTTTCTTCTATTACTGTTGTATTTTCAACGACTTCTGCCGTCGCCTCAGTATTTTCACTACTCCCAGTCCCATCATTAGTAATCTCATTTTGTTCTACGTTTTCACTAGCTGTCTGACTAGTAGTCGCGTCATGGCCGTCATGCTCGCGGCGAGCGTCATGCCGTTCATTGGCGCACACAACGTCATCCTCCTCCTGAATAGTCTTGTTTCTTAAATTATTATCACAGTCGGTTTCATCACTTATACTATTTGTCGTTGCTTCCGTTTCCGGTTGAGCCGGTTCGGGCGACCGGATTGGTGTTGAGAACGGCGTGGGTTCCGTCGAGTTAGTGTCCATACTTCTATTGCTTAAATCCTCCTGTTAGACATTTATATTTGATAATGCACACAAACTTATTCTTGCAGTTGTAGGACTGCAGGTATAAGTTTGTGTAATACAATGTATCCCAAAGGGCTGTAAGCGTCAAGCGTCGTGTGCTGCAGGATTGTCTATGATGGTGAGGACAACACAGTGTATGTGACGACACCCGTGTACCGATGACCACAGACTATTAAGTTATGCGTTTGTGTGTATGTGTGATTCACTGAAAACTTTCCTGAAAGATCTTCACTAAAGTAAAGAAGACATTCTAAATACAATTTGAAGTTTGAAGTGTGACGTCACAAAACAGTAGTAGCAATCGACCAATGACACTAAATAGTAGATAATTTGAAGCCATCTCATTGGTCAATCTACATTATGAATTGTGACGTCACTATATGCTTAACAAACAACCTTTCAGAAAATATAATTTAATACCATGTACTCATTTTCACACAACTTTATAAGCAAACATTTTTAATACATTATTTATTTTTTATATAATAATTGTTATAGGTATTTCAAATACATGGCACTCCGTGGTTTAAATCGTGGCTTATATTAAACGCGAAAAGCTTTCATGCAGTATAAAAAATTAAGAAAAAGTACATAAAAATGTGAAAGTTTAAAGAACATGCATTAAACATTTATTAGAAAATGAAATTTGTGTTTTCAGCAGCTATGTGCGGAATAATAAAATAAAAAATGAGTACATGGAGAATAAATGAGATATGGAAATCTGAATATCAAAAAATACAACTATTGTAAAATGTTTTTGTTCAAAGAGTAACTTATTATACCAAAACGTCACTCAAATTAAATGATAAACAAATCATTAACCCCCCAGCATTTACATTTAGCAGCAGTTCATCTATTCAATAGCGTTTAACTTTTTATAAACATGACAGTTTGAATAGATAAACTTCTGTTAAATGTGTCCCAGAAACTGGGCATTATTCATTTAGGTCAAGAATAGAAACTAGCGATGGTCAAATACAGTAGGTCAATATATTTCCCGTTCGGAAGGTAGGGCCAATGAGAAGAGATGCCAAGAAACTCCTGGCCATTCAATTTAAGTACAAATAAGACCAAGCTAAGATGTAGCGCTTATCATATTACCACTGAACAGTGACTTCAGAATGAGGACCAACACTCTTCGTATTGTTGTCAGACGTTAGTGCACGTGTACTTAAAGTGCACGTTATATGAACGTGCACGTGTTTTCGACATATTATTTTTTATTTCTCAGGTACAGTTAACTGAAGTTTTTTTAGATTTTATTACAGCCCTTTATCTTTATTTTCCCGACTAATATCTTAATATACAACGTGCCGCTCCAATGGCTTATTTCCTTCAATGTATGGGTAGGTTGTATAAATACGTCATACATAAAGATATGCTTTCATCCCACAGGGGTAGGCAGAGACCAGAGAAAATTTAATATAACTGATGTCTTAGTACCGCCTGAAAATGAGTGACGCTTTAGTATTCAGCAAAATAGTAAATAGACTGAAAAATTATGATATTCAGATTTCCAAATAAAAACAGCTTGGAAATAATGTATCAATGTGTTTGTTAGTATATGTTTATATCGCTTAAGCCCATGCTGCGGAAATAATATAATATTAACTAACATTGAAACTAACATAATTTGTATATAATTGTATACTTCTACAAGTACACATGCAAAACCACCCTTATTTACTCCCTATTTTAAATAATAATGCCTTATAAATTGCTGAAATAAGTCGTTTTTTTAATCTATTTTATAATGGTACTTGTATCATGGAATAAAATCTTTTGAATTAGTTGATTTAGTAAACAGAAAAGTCTCAAAAGTTATAGGAAAATGTTTCACTAGTGTTTTAAGACAGTAGAAGATAGTTAAGACAAAAGCTCGGTTGTAGTTTTATAATAAACATCTAAAGAAGTTCTTATTTTAGTATATTCTGAATATTTAAGACAAAAACCATTTTCGGAAACAGTAGAATGTTTAATTTATCAAATCATGCTAGGAAACATTTTGTTAATTTTTAAGATAAAATATTAGTAAAACTTCTTTTTTAGTAAAGAAATATCTTCAAATAACATTTATAATAATATTTCTATACTCATGCTGCAACATGCTTTATAAAGCTAAATATATACGTAGTGCAGAAACACCCACCCTTAAGTGCAAAATTAAGAAAAATCCATACTAATATTTAATCATTAATTTTATTATTATTATTTTTTCTTCTTTTATACCAAAACGGCTGAACCGATTTATATCAAATTGGGCAGGATGATACATTAGAAGCCGTGGAAGGGAATAAGCTTTATCATTTTAGTAAAGAACAACACAGGTGGAGTCGAGGAGATATCATAGTTTATTTGTTTAAATAAATAAATAAGTATAAAGAATTATCATATTTCGTGGATCAAAGTAGGTATATGTATACATACTTATACGCGTAATGTATAATCGCTTTAAAAAGCTATAGCGTGCTTTATGCATGCATTTAATGCATCAAACAAATATTCATGCAATCCTACAATATTTCAAATCAGTGTTTCAATTATCAAGCACTATTATAATTCCTATTCCCGACTTATTTCAGCAATCATCTACAATTTTATTTTACTCAAACGGTTGCATTCCCAGTATTTTTATAATATAAACATATCTATCTCGATCTAACCCCTAATTATTTGCAAAAAAAATCTTATGTTGGGTCTGGTAGACCCCTATGTCACTATCTTAAGTAATCCCACAGAAAGCTTTAATGTACTAATCTAGAGAAACCCACACAGTGAGAGCCCAGTATCCTAATTTCATTAATCTATAAATATCTTAACGACGTACTATAAAAGCAGATCCTTAACATCACCCAGATTTTCTAATTCTACCCGACTCACACTTAAAAAATTCCTCTTTTAAATCCCTAATTTTACAGCGTTACGTAAATCTATACCTAATGCCACTAGACCTCTTTAGCGTCTGGATCATAGCCCCAATGAAACCGCGGTCAATTAGACCGCAAAGCCCCACAGACCTCAAACTTAATAACATATAGTGTACGAACTAGTATTAATGTTTCTATTAAAATCCTAATCATTACTCGGTCTGTCAGACCGCAAGGTCCCACAGACCCAAGTCACATATAGTATAAGAGCTAGTATATGTACTATTAATGTTTCTTTTAAAATCCTAATCAAACCGCGGTCTGACAGACCCTAAGCTCCGACAGACCCAAGACTTAATGACATAATAGTATTAATGTTTCTATTAAAATCCTAATCGATACTCGGTCTATCAGACCGCTAGGTCCCACAGACCCAGGTCCCAGATAGTGTAAGAGCTAGTATGTAGTGCATGGTGCATACCTGGTGGTTGATGGCGGGCGCGGGGCTGGAGGCGTGCTCGTCGTCGGCGGAGATGTGGAAGCGCCGCTGGAACTCTGTCGCGGCCGTCTCCATGCGCTCCGCCTGCGATTCTGTACTCTGCATACGCCTGGTGAAGTAAGAATTAAATATTAAATACCGTAATGTGAAAAAGAGTAATTTATTGCGAAAAAAGACGGTATTTTGTTTAACTTAATGCTTTACCTAGTGTCAATATTGTTCGAACCATCATAATGTCTTTTCTTACGCAAGGGTGTCTAGAGTGCTAGACGAAAGTTTAGAAATATAAAAAGAATTTTTAGGTTAGTTACGTTTTCACGCAAAACAAAGTGTCAAATATTGTGGAAATTGTAAACGCCACAGCTTCCTAGAGCTAATACGATTCCATTTGGTGGGATTTTGACTCACACATCGTCTTCCTCGCACATCCTCGAGCTTAGAATCCCATTTTAATATACCTAATACGTGTACAAGTCGCGACAATTATAAATCGTTAAGATTCTGATGTCTAATGCCCGGTTTCTGAGACACATTTAGCGGTAGTTTATCCATCATGTTTACTAGAGCTTAAACTCTATTGAATAGACAAACTACCGCTAAATGTAGCTCAGAAACCGGGGCTAAGGCAGTTAATAGTAATGTGAACTAACGTGAAGGTAGGCCTCTCCCACTGCGTGGACCTTTCGATGTGGTTCACGTAGTAGGTGCGGCCGTTAGCGTCCTGTCGCTCCTCCCAGCCCGGCGGTAATGGATCACCACCGATCGTCTGAAACAATCACATATTAAAACATTATTTAAGAACAAAAATAAAAAATAAGTTACTATTATAATCACTTGTATGTTTGTTCCTTTGTAGGCATTCTTATCTTAGAAGTTATCCATCTGATTTTAAAAATAAATGAATTGCCCGAACTAACATACTCGCAAGGGTTGTCCTGCGCAATAAGTTTGCACAATAAAATGGCAAGTAACCTTATGTCAAAACTGACAGAAATATTACTTAGCAAAAATCTTAAACGGTGAACAATATTGTGCAATATCCATCTTATACATTATCTAGGGGTAGCCTATCATCAAGTTAGGGTCTGCGAAAGCGAAGAAATTGCTTAAGACGGCGAGCGTATAATACAAAGCATACGAACTGAAACATAGAAACGTTCCGGACATGCGTAAACAGACTACGCGTAGTGTACGCGCGATCCGTACGCACCTATAAACTGTATAAGTTCATTCTGCATATTTTCACCGCGACAAAAGAATATTATCTTAGCGCGGCAGACATATAAAAGCAAATCTAATCTACTATAAAAGCAAGCCGTGCAAATAAACAAAGGACATACAAGATTATGTACGGGTTGCAGGTCGACGAGCTGCCAGTCGTCGCCCGTCAACGAGGCCACCGACGACAGCGCCATCTACACAACGCGCTCACTACACTAACGTACTAACACAACAACGTAAGCAGGTGATACATTGTTAAAGTGGTTTAAATGCCGTTACAATAAGCTTAATAAGTAATCAAAATAAAATCTCGTCACATAGGCTTAGTAGCTGGAGAAAGTAAAAATAAAATAAGAAAAAAATATAGGCATTATCTACAATTTTTAAGCGCGAGGAGGTATTAGAACAGCTTAATTTGCTTAAAACAAAAACTACTGTCTGTAACGCAAGCGTAATGTAAATGTATTACATGGCTTGTAGAAACTACAAGATTACCGACAAAAATAAAAACAAATTACATCAAAAAATAAAAAGTTGATTGATGCATAAAACGTAACTTTCGATGGCGGTTTTAAACTAGGCGAAAACTATTTATAAACAGAAGCTAGCTGCTATGTATTGCACAAAGTTTAACAACCATTCCTAATGACAACTACAGTTTCTATTCCACCACCTTATATCCTAGTGAAATGAACGGTAGACCGACATGACCGGTTAGAGGCAATTAGCGTGCTTTTCCAAGGAGGTCTCTCAGAGAACAATATTTTGGTTCAAACTAAGATTTGAGCATTTAATATGAGGCGAGTGATGTGCTGTAATTTGATTCTTTATTTCTAAATAATTATGTTCGTAACTTGAAGATTTCCTTTGAAATAAAACTTTATCTTCTTTAAACAGACAACTCCTGCACAAAGAAAAGCTCCTGAGTCGCGGGGATTTTTTACAAACAACGGTGTAAAATATAACCGGACCCGAAACAATTATTTGTGGATCGCACAAATAATTATTCCGTGTGAGAATCAAACCCACGACCTCCCGACGCACTGGGGGGTTCATCAAAGTAACATAAAGCTTATGTTCTAGTATATAGATACAACTCACCGGCTGCACAGCCCCGAGCTGCGTGGAAGGCTCCACCATCTCCCAGTCGTCGCTGGGCGCGGGCGTGTCGGCGTCGCCCACGCGGCCCAGCAGCGCGTGGTACACCTCGATGTAGCCGCGCACGCGGGACCGGGCGCTGCCACACCATACACCCGTTAATATAATATACTTATGACTAGCTGACCCGGCAAACGTTGTTTTGCCATATAAATAAAAAAAAATTGTCACTTAGGGGCAATGAAAAATAGATGTTGACCAACTCTCAGACCTACTCAATATGCCCACAAAATTTCATGAGAATCGGTCAAGCCGTTTCGGAGGAGTATGGCAACGAAAACTGTCACGCGAGAATTTTATATATTAGATTATAATAGCCATTGCGACACAACACACACGTTATTACACTTATGATAGCCATGTCAAAGGCCTTTCGGGCGTTATCAACTTTGACACTAGGTTGACCACTAACCATACGATAGATAGATACTAATTTGTAGAGATTTTGACTTCCCTATCGTTAGATAACAAATACAGTTAGCTCATTTCTGTTCTAATGGGCAAGGGCTTCCCTTTGTTTTTATCATTTTTACTTATAAAGTCTTCTTTATTGTTGTGGTAACATATATAGTTGACCTATTACTGTCCCAATGGGCAAGAGTCTCCTTTAGTAATAAAGGTTAGAACTAGGCTTTGACACCAGATACATTCGTTTCCATTCATGAGAGATCGATGAGAATCTTTAGTGTAAGCTTTAGGTTATTGCTTTAGTTTTGTAATTAATGACTGTTCCATAGGATTTTCTGTCATTATACTATACCCTTTTAGGTTAAAGTGTCAATATCAATTCTGGTGCAATAACGATCATAGTTTTAAAAATTACATTTATGAACAACTTATGAAATAAACGCACCAACTATGCGAAAATTATAATAGTATAGTACACATCTGAAATATATTTAAAGCAGACTTTTTATATAAAATACCCACGAAAACTGCAATCTAACTATTCAGGACCAAGCACACAACTAGCTCAGGGGAAAACGAATTGAAAATACACCAAATTAAATCAAGATAATAATTCCAAAATAATTATTTAATTAAATCAAGATAATATCCCATCCAAAATTATATAAGTTAAAATACAAAATAAATTGTAAAATAATACTGTCCCACTGCTGGGCAAAGGTTTGCTTCCTGATTAAGGCAAGGGTAAAGGGTTTAAGCCCATAAATACATATTTTTATACTAGCAACTATTATACTTTAAACACCGGCTTATCTACAACACACACACACAAATTCAATAATATTTTTTTATTAATTACCACACATAGAAGGAAAAAATAACCAAAAAAATTATACCTTTTAGTGAAGAAACTGGTAGCTATATTAGTACAACTCCATTCATATATATCGCCGTCTCTTTCTCTCTTATGGAGTTTGACGCGTGTTAGAGCGAGAGGTAACATGAATGAAGTAGAGGATGATTCACACTGATAAGTCGAATAAGGCAAGATTATTTTGTTATCTATGCAAGATTTTAAATCACTTACTTGTGTTTTAGGCATTTCAAAATATTTAGATATAGATTTTTATAACAAAATAAAAATAAAATAAACTAAGCATTACGTAAATAAATCATTAGTCGATAAATATACTATTCCCATAAAGTTAGTTTAATAATAGATCCAACACGCTATTGAAATATGTTATGAAACAACCAAAGCATGCTATTATTGACCATATAAACCAAATATAAATTATTAAATTATATGTATACCTATTATATTCTTGAAAAAGATTTATCATGAAAAAAATATTTACTTCATATTTCTTTAACGATTACTCAGAAAGAGGATCCTTTTCTATTCTCACGCTCTTTAACCCAAATATCAAAGTTAGTACAAAATATATCTAGTTAATTACATTGTTTCTACCCCTAAGTAAAAAGGCGCGATTTTATATATGTTATAATATTAATTACAAAAAAACAGCCCAAATCATCCTCAAAACCGAATACTCAGTAAGAAAAATCAATAAAATAATAAAAAAGCTCACTTCATGCTTAGTATATTACTTACACGGACCTGCGCGGGCGCAAGGGGTACTTAACGACGTTGGGCCGCGGGCTGGCGGCCGACTCGGTGGGCACGGACGCCAGCGGCACCTCCACCATGCCCAGGAAGTCGTCCCGCGTGAGCCGGTTCTCGTCGAACACTTGAATCAGCAGCTTGTGTTCTTGAGGTTTTACCTGCGTTTTAATGTTACACAAAATTTTAAATCATATTTAATTCTTGTTAAGATTTTTTTAAGACTTTAAAAACCATTGAGAGGAATGATATTTTGACAATTGAGCAGACTACCAGTTAAAATCAGCTACTCTTTACTAAAAGTCAAAAACACATTTTAGTATATAAATACGGTGTAGTAACGTCACAGTTTTGTATTTTCGTTTATCAAATAAGTGCCTAAAAAAATATTTCAGTCTGTTATAATTACAATTTTAATATTATTTACGAACAAATTACATAGCCTAAGTATTTTAGTGAACCTTTCACGAGTATAAGTTTAATATTTTTTCGTTGACCCAGGCGAGGAGGCGGTATACAAAAATTACTCTAAATTTTAAGCAACACTCCAATACTTTAGTATCCCCTAAAGGGCATTAAAGGGAAATATATTTTTTTTTCAGTGTTTCTTTAAACGAGTTACATTACATTCGGGCTGAAAGATTATTATATTAGCATCATCATGAATCAGGCATTGTCCGAATGACATCAGATAATAATATCCAATAACTTAACTGGACAAATTGACTTGGTGACCACATTTTAGTTGAGAATTTGACTATTAAGAAATAGTTAAAGATATGAGAAGATCTTTGTCTTTCTTAGAGCATACCTTAAATACAAACTCCTGATTCCATGTCGGGTTCAGCGTCTGAAAATAGAGAAACAAATTATTTATTCATCTCAGTTAAATAGATTTTCAAAATAAACCAAGATAAGCCAGTTTATTTTTAATTAAAACCTATTCTTATCTACTGGAAACGGTTACGCAATATTGCACCATGGCTTACTAATACCCATACAAAAAAGATCCGATTAATAGACTGGTATCAACTAGGCGCGGTTTTAAGAACATACTAAAATAGGTTCTTTAATCAGTCCTTGCAAGTTGCATGGTTATTGGATGGTCCTTGCATGATTATTCGACTTTTCTATAATTTCTATTTTCTTAAACTATTCTGCTACAGATTGGTACAGCCGAAATTATATTCGTTTGTTCTGCAAACATTCGATTCAGGTCTGATTGTACGTCTTTTGTATGTTTGTAAAAGTTCCCCGTACAACATATTAACTGTTGATGCAAAATCTGCGAAATTATTGTATTTTTATATGCATAAATAGTAGTTTTATATCTGTTGTTTACATGTTTGTAAAATTTCAAAGCACATTTTTATTGTTTAAGGAAAACGAACATTGTTTGCGGAAAACCTCAAATCAAATATTGACCATCATTTAGTGCAAATTATATAAATTTACTCTCCCAAATATGGGTGCAACAAAAATGGTATAATGAATACCATATTTAACCGTGACAGGTGGAATCAAAATAGTGGTAATGAGCCATAGTTCATAAACACAAGAAACAGGAAAAAAATCTATTTATTTACTTATTTCCTGTCTCATTCAAAAATATAAAATTCTCGATTTTCTAAGAACACCACTTGCTACGATCCCTACAAACTTCTCTTACTTCATTAGCCGGGTCCTGACCGAGGGAGCAGTCTCGCGAGGCAATATCTACGTCTCTTTTCTTTTAGATGGAAATGAGTGGGACAGACATATTGCCTCCCGAGGCTGCTCACTCAGTCAGGACCCGGCTATTCACATTCATACATCTTGTACCGCACCGTCGTTTACGATCAATTGTCTCTTTTACTCCTAGTACAATAGAAAGAGACAGATAGCGAGTGTTACCTTTTTCTTGGTCTTCGTGAGAAACGTTTCAATGGTGACATCTCCGTCAACTTTTTGCAACTCCACGCGTACATAGGGGTCACTGGAAATATAGAAAAGGAACTTTATTATTATGTAATTTAGGTTCAAATTTCTCTTCTATTTAACAAGGTACATAAATATTGATTGATTTTGGAAGAAAATTATTAGTCGCAATATGTTTACATTTTCTGGTCTCTATGTCATCTATGGGAAGAAGACGTGATTTTATGTATGTTTACATTTCTACAAGAATGTTTCATCCCATTGTATATGGGGTACATTTTGAACAGCAATCTTAACCAAAATTATTAACCGTGGGAAAACCAAATGCAGATTGCATGAACCTTTACACTCTACAAGCAGGATTTAGACCAACATGGTTTAAAAAAAGAAATAGATTTAATCCATTACTGTTCCAATATTGGGCAAGAGGTTAATCCCGGTATGAGAGAAGAGTTAGTATTCCAACAGTTTCTCATAAGGCTACCCCCTTTCCAAGCTAGTGGTAGATTCAGTAATTGTAACGACTATCATAAGTGTCAATATGTGACCTAAATTAATAAATGATTTGATTTTTGAACAGACTGGCCAATGTACAATAGAATACGAGAATAAACGCGAAGACGCGCATTTTAAGGTAAAATGCGTGTTCGCGTTAATTCCCGTATTCTATTACACATTAAACATGCAACGCGAGACTTTAAAAGTTCAAACTGGCCAAGTTCACATTGCCAGAAAACTAAACAGTTCAGCATTATATTTCTTTCAAAGTAAGAATACATAGTACTAATATCAATAAAGACATGTGCTCACTCTTTAAACTAGGACATCCCCTTACAAAAGTGCAGATAAACACCAAGTATTAACGTAAACATTATGTACAAGTGCTATTATCTGCTACTGAGTGTCGTTACCACATAACTGACGCTTCTGTTATACTTTACATTGAATCTTTTTATATATAATTCTTCTGTAAGTATGTATGTCACTGAACTTATCTTAAACGACTGGACCGATTTTGATGAAATTTTTTGTGTGTGTTCAAGGGGATCTGAGAATGGTTTAGATTCACAATTTTGTCCGCTGGACAATGTTTTTTAAATTCATTTTTAATTTATTAGTAACGTGTAGACAGGACAACGTCTGTCGGGTCCACTAGTATTTATGTATTTTTAAGAATAAATACCAATAGTATAAAAGCGAAAGTTATTCCGTCTGTCTGTTATATTATTTCGTTTAAACTAACTGTTGAAGTAATATTTTTTACAAATACGTAACGCTTGCTGTGTACCACGGACAAAGAGTTTTGCTTATCTACCAAAACATTATATTTTGTTTATCCAGTCGAATGAAAGCCAGTTTCGCGGCTTATGGATAAGAGTCGGTTACTCTACCCGATAAATAAAGTGACATGTGTAAACTACTTT
Organism: Anticarsia gemmatalis; assembly: GCF_050436995.1. Taxonomy (NCBI): domain Eukaryota; kingdom Metazoa; phylum Arthropoda; class Insecta; order Lepidoptera; family Erebidae; genus Anticarsia; species Anticarsia gemmatalis. The sequence goes on from NC_134761.1 coordinate 861,782, forward strand.
CTACTCGGACAAATACCTAATTATAATTAGCTCTGATGCCACCCTTTCTGAATTAGCATCTCATAGCTTATTTTGTGGAATTTTGAAAGTGGTTTTCATACATTCACTGCCCCTTTATCCAGCAGATAGGTTATCTGACACTTTCTTAAACTGGCTAGTTATTGTACACCAAGCAGCAGTGATCCGTCTAGTTGTTTTCATTGATCAGTTGATAAGACACTCAATGACTACTTCAATTAAATTCAAATTAGCTTGCAAAATATCACCTGTCACGGTGACAGAGGAATTACCTCACAAGGTATTATGAACCATATTTCAATAAATACTAAGTTCAATATTAATTAATCAATGAATATGTTTGTTAGCATTTTGGTGCTGTCTTTCAGCAGTTGTTTTTGTAAGTCAAAGATATTTTGGCGGATAAAAAGACGTACTAAAACGTAGTATTAGATTTATTACTTTCTTTCGTGTGTGATTGGTATTCATATGGTATGATACCCGGTTAAAGGTTTATTTATCCATTGATTGTCCTGGAAGTCCTTTCTTGCTAAAAGCCGAGTCAAAGGCTTCGACACTAGGTTGACCACTAACCATACAATAAGAAGAAGAGGAAGACCTATGCCAACGACTTGTAGTCACTTTGAAACAAAGTCGCCAACAGCAAGTCGTCTTCTAGTGTTGGAGGGTCAGCGACTTGACTTGTACATAGACTCAATAAGGCCAAGGTGTGGTTGTATTAAACATTACCACGAAAGTAAAAAGAGCTTTATGCAAATTATAATAATCGATATTTTTGTCCTTGAAAGTGTGTGAACTCAGTCAACCCGTAGTTAACTAGCATGGTATGCTATAAACCAACCCTGTCTTGCTAAGGTTGCTGCTCTTGAACTTACGAAAAACCTTCAAGACTTTAGTAACATTTACAAGTTCCATGAACTAGTACCTACATAAGTCGCCTCTTATGTTTATGTTGGTTGAGGTCTCAAATCCCAGGCCTACTCCTAGGACTGTCGAAAATACGAACACACTATCACTTGCAGTTAAGAAAAACACTGGAATATAAACAGCTCTTGTATGTAAATTGGCCAATTCGGTCTTAGCAAGCTATTAAAAACCCCAAACCCGCATTGAGTAAAATACTCAGAACTTCTCATGTTCAGAGAGTCGAAACCCGTATCCAGAATTCTAATAAAAATGGCATAAAAAGCAAAAGGCAACAATTTTAAACTTATGATTGCACACGTTAAAATAGACCCATAAGACATTAAGGCTCCCATTCTCTCTACTATACTAAAGCCTTCCTTGATGAGATCATTAGAACTAACTAAAACAGTATTATAGACAAACTTATCCCTTACACGGAAGGCGATTAAGAGAATGCCTTAATTAACTGCTCAACTAATTTTAATTTGAAACTATTTGTATTAATTTTAGATACTACATAATTAAGATTGTAATGACTTTTCAGGGGACATACTCTAATATGCTAGAGCGATCAAAGTACTACCGTGAGAAAGAGACAATTTTAATGGATCTGTATAACTCTATCTCTTTCTCTCAACAGAATTTGGGACGCTTTACTCTGACAATACGAGCTCTATTTGTGTTTTCAGGATTTGCTCTGATATAGGAACAAATTGTTTTATGTTTAATAGAATCAGGGTTTAAGGACAGGAAATAAATTCTTGTGGCTGAAGCTATGACGTATTTCAGACAATAGAAGGAATTTGATTAAGGAAAAGAAAGACAAATATCTACGTTTAGCGCGTCTACTGAGTATTTGAAAAGACGTAATATTGCGGCTAATACGTTTACTCTCTTATTCATAAACACACTATAAACCTATTTTAGTTAAAGGGCTACTATGATATGTTTTCTCTTTCTCATTTCGCTAAGGAGTGAAAGAAACATAACACTTTATAAGCGTTTCATAACTTCATATATTTTTATGAATAAGAGGGTTAGAGTTTCGTATTAGCCAGTGTTCTTCAGTCTGTGGTCCTGATTCCTGGAGTCAAACTAGCGTGTGAGGATCCGCGGTCTTTTCTCGAACATTGATAAAGACGTTTTTATAGTTAGCCTAAAAATAAATACCATTATCTTTCGGTTATTCATTCAAATCACTGAAGAGGTATCTAAAATTGTGCTTAATTTTCAAGGGGTCCGAGAACCCCTAGAGAAGAGAGGTAAAAGGCTTGGCGAAATGTTAAGAAATGCTAGTAGATATAAGCTAATTGTACATTGGTATTGAAGTAAAGAGAGAATTTTAACTAAGAAACTATCTTGTAGATAGGACTTTAATAATTTGGCTTCAGCGCCAATTTCACTACCTCTTTAAACCTTAATACCTTGAACTTAACACTATTCTTCATGAAATTAATTTCAGTTCGCAGCTAAAAGGTTATGAGTATATATTAATAACGTCTGGCCTTCCACGCGAGCTGTGAAGCAAGCTTATGTAATGCGAATATTATGTAATACCCACCCCACCCTCGCTGAACCCATAACAATGCTTAATACTTGTTTTTATTAACACTTTAATTATGTATTTGTAATTAACTTGACGCTTGCGACGTTATTCGCGTGCCTTTATTGAAAGTTGCTCCTACCAGCGATTTCGTTCGTGAAGAGATTTTCCGGTAGTAAAAAGTATCCTGTGTTAATCTAGGTTTTAAACTATCTGTGTATCAAATTTCATTAAAATTCGTTCAGTAGTTCTTTCGTGAAATAGTAACAAACGTACATACATGCATCCTCACATTCTTTCGCATTTATAATTTTAGTAAGACTAGCTTCTACTCGCGACTTCACCCACGTGAAACGATTTTCCGGGCTAAAATGATTCTAAATTCCAACTAAATCCACTCAGTCGTATTCAGGTAAGAGGCTATCAAAAATACATCCTTACAATACTTCCATCGTATTAGTATGATAAATGGCATGGCAATGGCAAATGCGAAGATACACTGCACGAATTCCGGCAACAGGAAAATAAAAACTATTGTCAATACAACACTGACCTACGCAAATGAAAAGGAAATTAGCGCTGTGCGTCATGAAGAAGTTATTTTGATATTGAAACAAGATTTTTTAGACAAGAGCTACATGTTTGTACTAGGTATTGTAATGGTATTTTATAATGTTTATAGGGTGGTGACACAATTGTCAGCACCCTATAAACATTATTCCTTGTCTATAACATGTATTGCTGTCACTGTTTGTTTACCCAAATAAAAAAAAATAAAAAAATAATATTTTAGTTTTTCACACAAAAACTACTGAATAAATTTCCTCGAAATTTGGCACGTAAGTAGTTTACAGCCTGGATTACCAAAAAAACTAAGGTTTGACTCGGATTTAAAGCCTGTATTTTATACTGGACTAATACAGAAATCCGACCTTGGCCAGCTTGGGAAACAGAAGGCCTAAGTCTCCCCCTGAAATTTGGGAGAAGACCCTTGCTCAGCAGTGGGACGGTGTTAAATTTAAGAAAAGTCTGAATAAGTTTTTTTATAGAAGATGGATGAGAAGTCGCGGGTAAATACTAGAAGCCTTAAAGCAATACTTTAGTAAAGTTTATGTACCGTTCAAAACACGACACAGCAGTATTTTATTCAGTAGCTTGCGGAACAAATATTAGTATGACCTATAGATTGGGTGTTTGCGTCCATGAGATGGCCTACAAATTTGTTAGTACAGTTCCGGTTCCGAGTTTGTGTGCTATAAATCAAATCAATATCCATACTAATATTATAAATGCGAAAGTAACTCTGTCTGTCTGTCTGTCTGTCTGTCTGTCTGTCTGTCTGCTACTCCATCACGCCTAAACTACTGAACCAATTTGCATGAAATTTGGTATGGAGATAGTTTGATACCCGAGAAAGGACATAGGCTACTTTTTACTCCGGGAAATTGAAGAATTTCCCGGGAAAATTCAGGTGGCGATCGAAGTCGCGAATAATCAATATTATAATGACATTAAATTAACAAAATTCCGTTGTCATGGCAACTGTTTTAATGGCGGATATGCCTTAGCGTGACTTCGTTATATTAAGAGATATAAATAATTTTAAGAATATTTTTCGTGAAAAAAAGCATATTTTATATCATCACGCTACGACCAATAGGAGCAGAGTAACAGTAAAAAAGTGTTACAATAACGTGGAAAATTCTGTACCATTCTCTCTTATGTGACGCAAGCGAAGTTGCGCGGGTCAGCTAGTACATTATACATAACACAACGTTGACCATAAATGACCGGCTAGACGTGGGTAAGGCGGTCCATATTATTTGATCGAACATCGAACATAAAAATCCTGGTATCGAAAGCATCTATGATTTTAATTAATTTATTGTAACTATCCATACTAATATTATAAATTCGAAAGTAACTCTGTCTGTCTGTCTGTCTGTCTGTCTGTCTGTCTGTCTGTCTGTCTGTCTGTCTGTCTGTCTGTCTGTCTGTCTGTCTGTCTGTCTGTCTGTCTGCTACTCAATCACGCCTAAACTACTGAACCAATTTGCATGAAATTTGGTATGGAGATATTTTGATACCCGAGAAAGGACATAGGCTACTTTTTACCCCGGGAAAATGACGCATTTCCCGGGAAAATTCAGGTGGCGAACGAAGTCGCGAATAATCAATAGTTTAATGACATTATATTAACAAATTCCGTTGTCATGGCAACTGTTTTAATGGCGGATATGCCTTAGCGCGACTTCGTTATATTAGGAGACTAGCTGACCCGCGCAACTTCGCTTGCATCACAAAAGAGTGAATGGGTCAGAATTTTCCACGTATTTATAACACTTTTTACTGTTACTCTGCCCCTATTGGTCGTAGCGTGATGATATTAAATATGCTTTTTAATGTAACGAAATCGCGCTAAGGCATATCCGCCATTAAAACAGTTGCCATGACAACGGAATTTTGTTAATTCAGTGTCATAATAATCCATACTAATATTATAAATGCGAAAGTAACTCTGTCTGTCTGTCTGTCTGCTACTCAATCACGCCTAAACTACTGAACCATTTTGCATGAAATTCGGCGGTATGGAGATATTTTGATACCCGAGAAAGGACATAGGCTATATATCATCACGCTACGACCAAAAGGAGCAGAGTATCAGTAATTAATATTACAAAAACGGGGAAAAAATTTACCCATTCTCTCTTATTGGACGCAAGCGAAGTTGCGCGGGTCAGCTAGTTGTCTATATCTTGATCACGTAATTGTACATAATATTCAACACAATGTGAAAATTGTTATGAATCCTACTATCCTACTAATATTATAAATGCGAAAGTTTGTGAGTATGTATGTCTGGATGTTTATTACTCCTTAACGCAAATACTACTGAATCGATTACGATGAAATTTGGTATGTAGGTAGTTGAAGATCTAGAATAACATAACACATAGGCTAGCTAGGCGGCCTCTAGTAAATAAATAAACTAAACTAACTAATAGCGGACGATATTGTATAGTAAATCTAGGTTTGTCAATCATCATTGTTACTTTCATATCATCTGCCAATTTATGGTTCTTCGAAATGTGATCAAGGTAAGGGTAAAAGCTAGCGGATGCAGCTTTAAGCTTTACGTAACCAACCAGCGCTTACTCGTGTCAAAAACCGGAATTTTACTTGCCCATGCCAAAATACTGTAGCATTTTGTTTGTTTAGTATTTTTGTTCTACTGTACCAGCAGTTTTTAACATAAATCCAATAGATCACGTAAAAATTGGGGCCCTTTTGTCATCATTAGCAAGCTACAACAAATATTTTAACTTGAACTGCACGTTTGGCGCAGTGGTTAACGTGGTCATCTCGCCGCAATAACCGTAGTGCGGTGTGTGGCGTGTTCGAATCCCACCCGGGACAAAAATTTGTGTGTTCGGAACGAGTATTCGTTCTGAGCCTGGTTGATAAATAATTTATCTATATAAGAATAAATTTATAAGTACAATATAAATAGTATCAGTTATCTGGGTAGTGGTTACCATAACGCAAGCTCTGCTTGGTTTGGAAATAGATGATCGTGTGTAAATTGTCCCAAAATATTTATTTACTTATTATACATACATAAATATACAGCGCTTACGAATAATCATGGCCTTTCACGACAATAATCGCAAGTAGCGTGTGTTAATATCAAGTGAATGAATCTGCCCGTGATTGGCCGTGATGCAAGCCTTGTCAATTGCGTCCAAATTGATGGATGCTCCTCCACGGCAGCCGGCAACAGCGTGACTCATCGCTTTAATCATTTCATACTTGTTATTTGGGAGAAGTTTATCGTATCGCTGTGTCAGGACACTGGCGAATATTAAGTGATATTTTTTCCTGTATTTCTACTTCCATCAATAGAATAACTACTATCTTTTGAACAATCAGAGCTAAATGAAAATCCTGGCTTTCCTCTCACATTTTCATGAAGAAAAGGATCTTCTTTTACATTTTTAAAAACCCTGATCATATTCCTTCAAAATGCATATAAGAAGTATCAGAAATTACATTGACAACGAGCAACGTATTTATGTATTAAGATTGGTCACACCAAGATATGGTCACACCAAGGTATGCAAAATGACACTGCACCAGATTTCTTTATGATCCCGATCAGCTGTTTTATGTCAAAATGCGAGATATTATTTAGTACCTAAAACTATTCAGTCTGGTTTGGCCTTACGCAAAAACGATCTATTTTACACATTTTGCAAGAGGTATGCTGTCATCTTTCAAAGGGCTTTACATTCAAAGATCCAGGTGTATTATAAACATATCGTTCACTATCAAAATTAGCATTTTACAAAATGGCCAATAAAGAATAGTGATAATGAATGGGTGCTGATGCCCGTGGTGATAATAGTGTTAAATCATTTGATAGTCGGCGTGGCGACGTGCCGACACAATCTGCCGCGATCTGGAGCTCTGATGTCACTTATCTAAATATCTACTTAACTGTTTAAAGCTTCATTTATATCGGTACTGGGGTTTCTGCATTGGTTGAAAAATGCTGTCTATTGGTGGTGAACGTGAGTTGGTTACAGCTTAAGGTGTTGTTTCGCCATTATTTTTACGAGATAGCAAACTTAACCTATACCGGAAACTGATTAAAAACCTTCCTTCTATATCTTGGGGTTAGACCTGAACCTTTGGGGGAGTCGGGAGTCGGGAAGCCAAATGATTATTATTATGACTCTTAGACAAAAAGTGGGATAGATATAGAGGAGATGTAGCTATGGATAATGGAATAGTAAATACATAGTGTGAACTTACCTAGCACCAAATATGTCCTTCTTAGCCAAAGAGAAAGCTCCTACGATCCGCAAACGAAGTAGGAAGCTGTTCTCATCAGTCTGAAATAAAACAAACAATCATATCAACATCAAATCTACTCACTCTTACGTCTATATGTGACGGGACATCCATCAATTACGTCATACTAATTACGAGTTATTTTTTTTTTACCTAATTGTGAAAGTTGCTCACATTTGTGGGCCCAAAGTTTTACGATACATAGTGTCAAATCTCGAAAGCCTTTAATAGAAACTTGACTTAAGGTTGGCAGCAGAGCTAGGTACATAGTTAATTGCATATTTTTCCTTTAGATTTTAAAATTATTTCAAGGAAATTGATAATTATACAAATAATTTATGCTGGAAAAAATACAACACAAACTATTTATCCTGCATTGTCTTCCTCAAACACTAAAAAGTGCTTTTGTCTGTAATAGTGGTATAAATGCGTACTAAACTCTGTTTGTCTATCTGTCACGTCTTTACGGCTAAAGTGCTGTGACTGGTGACTCAAATATCTTGGACACTCATCTTAAGCTTAATCATCAATTAAACACGCGAAAATGGAAAAGTTCGAGTTATTTTTAGAGGTCAAGAATGAAACCTCCACACGGCCAGCGTGGCGGACCCATGGCCTAACCCCTCACTCTTCCGGGAGAAGATCCTTTCCAAGCAGTGGGACAATAACGGGTTAAAAAAAAATTAAAACACACTGACTGTAACTGGTATTTTAATAAAATTCCTCAAATTAAAGTCATGGCATATTTTCTTAGTGACAGTATCGTGACTAATGATTTTCCGTGTCATCTCACGAAAAACAAGAGTTATTGAAGTTCAATGACATTTTACAAAAACATGTTTTCCTGAAGGAAGTACTTCGACTAAATCGGGTTTACCAGGAACTGCTACTTATAATATCAATTTTACTATGCAACTCGAAACCAGTTGGAACAGCCAGATACGTGATTGTGGGATGAGTTGGCCATTGCCAGAACAGATAAGACCACAGTAGAAAAAGATCGCGATAAATATGGATGATAGAGCTTTTGCCTATCCATGGATTAGACAGGCTAATCGACAAAATTAATTACAACATCATGTTATCAAGTTATTTATTTTCATGGAATTTGGTCCAAATGCTTTTACTTCAAGCAATTTCTAACCAAGTAAAAGTAAAGTAAAGTAAAGTAAAGAAAATCTTTATTGTATTGACTGAGTATAGGTACAGGTGTTATAATACATAATACGTTCTAGTACGACTAGTAAAAAGTAATGTAGCGTCTACTTGGAACACTATCTACGATTTGACAAAAAGAACTCAATACTCTATCTAGTAACTATGACTGTAGTGCAGTTATGTAGACTGTAGTACTACTACTTTAAGATCAGCTCATGAAAACATAGAGTAACAAATAAAAAGAGTTCAAATGTCATCTCTTATCTTTGGATCAAATCCCGGTTGCTTAATGACTAAAGCTGGGTACTCACACACGGTATTACTCGATAGTATTACTCGAATTCAAGTAAAAATCAATGTGTGGACCGCAAAACTCACAGCTCGAAGGCTCGCATCGAGCCGGCTCGATGGAATTAAATAAAACTAATTTCCTTCGCACTTACTCGAAGCGAGCCGTCGAGCTTGACTCAAGCGTGTGTACGTAACCGCGAGTGGCGCGATTCGAGCGTCAGTAATCATAGAAAATAGTAATCATAGAAAGTAATTCTTCATATAGCACCTCGGGCATCCTTAAATAATTGTTATAATCTTCGGGACACAGCTCTTTTAGCATGTTCACGTGGCTGTAATCAGAGCGGCGATCTAACCAATCCTTAACCCAGTACCTCCTTATGTGTTTTTTCTTCTTCCTTTCATTTTCTTTAATTCTTTTATAATTAAGAACTGCGAGACTTGCTAAATACAGCCACCGTTTCCTTTGTAGCACAGACATCCTTTGGCTCGAACGGACCGGTGAATACTGAACGGTGCGCCTCACTCGATAGATAAATGCTGAATGTGTGGACGAAAGCCCATGCCATGGGTTTTACTCGACAGTTTAGCTCGATCGAGTAAAACTCTGTGTGAGTACGGAGCTTAAGAGCTTAATCATTCAGGGTTTCCCTTTGGAAATCCCACTGTAGTACTATACACATAAATGACTTATCCCATAACAGGGAATGTAAGACTATGTGTATAGAATCAGGCTGTTTAATTAATGAATCATTTCCAAATAAAAAAAATGTTCTAGAGTTTTAGATTAGTTTATGTAATACATTTTTTGTCTATTGCACTCTTTGTTTAAATATTACAATAAATCCTTGGCAATATCTTTTTGTTTTTTTTTTAGTATAGACCCTGACACTTCCTTCTAAAATAAATATTATAATAATAGGTAGAATGTTTGGATGAATACTACCTACATGCTATAATTAGATAAATAAATAAAAAATGGGCATATTTCCGATTGACAGCATTTTGGATGAATTGTATGACGCCCAGTCGTTTTGTTTATAAATGTTTTTCTTTAGTAATTGTTATTTTTAATAATATAGTATTGTAAATTTAACAGCTGCTTTATTGCAAAATATATTAATTAATTTACAAATAAGTTCATAGATGGACAAGTCACTATTTATCCCAGAGAAAGCAATACTTCAAGAGCAGAAAACCCAAAAAAACATAATTTAAGAAACACAAAAAAAATCTGTTTCAAAACAATTAGACACTATTAAAACCAACATGACTCCTATTACATCAAAAACAGTTTAGACAAAAAACCAGTATGCAATATTGCATCACTAATACCATTACTACCACACTTAACTATCCCCTAAGGCATTAGACGTGTGAATAGATCAAAGACAAGGCCATAGTCCTAGCTAGACTTCCCATGAGACTACTGTACAGACAATTAGTTGGTACTAATATGTTTAATTAAATGTACACACACCTTCACTTTGTATTATGTACTGAAGTAATATGTATAGAATATTAGTGATAGTACCTAGTATGAATAGTGATAAATGCGAAAGTATGGCTGTCTGTCATACTTTTAAGGAAAAGTTGGTGGTCTGATTCAAAAAGAATTTTAGCCTGGAGATAGGTGAAGACTCAAAGCCAAATGTAATCTAAGTTTTAGACTTAAGAAGAAAATTATAGACTTAATTTATTCTGTACAAAAATAGCCTATCGTTATTGTTGTGATTTTTTTACTGTACAATTTTATTAAAATCTGTATAGCAGCTATGGCAAAAATCAAGAAATATTCTCCCATTCTTACAAATGGAGGATATAGCAAGGTTAACAATATCTATAATACAAATGGAATAGCTTCAAAGAACATATTTATCAGTACTTTAAGTACAAGTCTAATCAAGATAAGGACATTGACCTCTATGTAAATTTCTACTATCTTGTTTGATTGTTTTTACATTTTTGTATAAATCTTATGACCAATGATGATAGACAAGTAAACAATTGTGTCTGAAAACAAATAGAAACAACATACTACAGGTCTGCACTAATATCCAATCAGTCTATTCCAACAACAATATTGGAGGTGGATTGCAGGCTTACTGGATGCATCTGAACACCAGTATTTTACATGGAGTGACTGCCTATTGGACCTCCACAAATCAGGTACCTGGGTTATAGCAGGATACCCTTTGTTACGAATTGTTGTCAAACTTTTAAGCTTCTGACTACTGTTAACTACAGTCAAAGATTTTTGAAAATGACAGACACAGAGGAACTTAATCCTTAATATTATTAAGCCAAAAAATTTTTTTCTTTGTTTGGTTGGGCTAATCTTGAATACAACTGAATCCATTTTTAACAAACCCTTCAACATAGAAGGCTACATTATATGTAAGTATCATAGACTACCTTATATTCAAAATTTTAAGGCAACCAAAGTATTGGAGGTCACTTGAATATTTTATAAAGAAAATAGATGACCATGACTTTGGACTTAGCTATAAAGGGTGAAGGACAAAACTAAATTCAATAATTAAAGTACAGAGCAGACAATAGTGTTACTTAGGAAAGTCCTTTGCCCAGCAATGGGACAATATGGGTTCACAAAAAAATACAAATTTAACCCATGAATGTCCCACTGCTGGGTAAGGGTCTCCCCGTGGAAGGAGGGAGGGGTTAAAAACAAACAATAATGTTGGATAACCACCTATCTGCTTAGGCTGTTTATGTAGAATGATAGCCATTAGCCATATACATGAAGACTAATATACTCTAACAACACAATGTACACAAGCATTGTAATCTCTAAAAATGCAAGCACAACCACAGAACAAAGCTAGTAATATGTAAATAAACAAATAAACCAATTAATAAGGGAATTAAAGTAAATTGTATGTTAAATTTTCCTCTTAATTGCAGAAAACATTGATGCAATATTTATTGAATATAAAATTTTCTGATTTTTTTAACTGGACATTATGAAGAGAAAATACCTATTGCATTACTAATCTAGTACTTCATCAGGGACTGACTACAATAAAAAATTGTCTGTGGTATCTGTCTACCCCTATGATGTCCATAGGGTGAGTTTGTGTATGTATGTGTGTAATATACTACTGGACTAAGAAAGAGGGCAGGCCTTTGCCCAGCAGTGGGACATCTTAAGGCTATATATTATACAAGTAAAGTGGACAAAGTTCAAGAAAACAAATATATTTTTTGTTATTCACTCTAAGGAGAGACTTATTGGGTTGCCATAGTGAATAAATTGAGTTGACAAACAAAAATAACAAAGTGACTATGAGATTATTGGTATTATTGCCACCCACACTGACAGAAGACATACATATTTCAGGGCTATCTTTATAATACTTATTACATATTCATTGTCTATGGATTGTCAAGAGGAAAAGTCTGATAAAAAAGCATAAATAGGATAATTAATGACGTTTTTAACTTGGTGAGAAAGGAATGTTACAAATTTTATTTTCTCTTCAATTCACTATCAGTTTAAACAAGTTTTATGACTTCTGCATACTGTTAAGTATTGGATATTTATATTGGATTTAACTAGAAGCCTGCACAAACTTTTGTAACAATATTCTGAGAAATAAAATGACAATGACTTGACTACTGTTACACAATTATTTACTAAACAAATAACAACTTTAGACAAGCATAAAACATTGTTATTCTACAGAAACAAGTATGAATAGAACTAAAATTAGCCGCAGGCTGTACGTAACATCAAGCTGTGAAGTTGAAGGGCAAATCTCATTATGTTTCAGCCAACAGTCACACCACCACAGCTAGACATTCTAACATCTTACTTTATAACACATTGTCGTACAAAAACGCAAATGAATAAATTAAATCACCTCGTTCCGCAAAATAAAACGCATTAAAATGTTAATCGTTCACAAGGACGTCTATATAATATCGGTAAAATAATAACTTTAGCCCACAACTTATACAACTTAACACTAATAAAGAAATAACGTTTTGCACAACTTACACGAGTGTCCGACTGCCAAGCCATCACCCATGTGAAAATATACTAATAATTAAATAAAATTAGACACGATTCACATTCCTACAGCGACGTATCTGTTGAAAACAACTGTTTGTAAAATAATAGTGACACGTTCTGCTAATTGTTGTTCCTCAATATATCACACACAGTTCTACAGTTTATCAACATCAGTAGCACTTGTTACGACAACTATATAAAAATCTAAACACCAAAACTGCAACAATTGTCTAGAAATACGTGATACACAAATAAAAAAACTAATAAAATATCACGGGGAATAATTATTTCTGTGACAGGCTGTGAATGACAGTTAGTCGCACATTCCAGTTCACCGCATATTTTTTAACATCTGTTGTTTGTTATCCTTTTCGCACATAGTGAATTGTGGGTAAGGTCATTAGCATTCATGTGAGCAACTACAATATGAAATACGGAAACGCGACTCGTTTCCAAGTGATTCATTTGCGCATTACGCTTCGTTATATGCAGAAATCGTATGTTTATGCCATTTCACTTTGAAGCTAAAATGTAAAAAGTGTTGCCTAACTATTGTGAAACAAAAAAAGGAGAAACTAAGATAAACAATAAGCTATGATTTCATGATTTGACCTAGTGTTTCTATGAAAAGTATTTTCAATTGTACTGGAGACACATACTTTATACCAAATGAGTGCATGTAGAATACAGATACCTACATACGACTTAATATTTTGTTTCAATAAAAAGTGAAAAACAATCTTTCTTATCTCCTAAACCTTCTGATGTCAAAGATTGTACTTTTCCAACTAAATTCCAATAGCGATCTAATAAGTTTCAAGTTTGGTAAACGTTACCTGATACTGCAAAGAGTATCTCGGTTCATGTCTTGCTAGTCCATTGTTCATGCGCCGCAGTGACCAAGACGAAGATCTGCTCCTTTGAGGTTGACCGCCACCGTTGAATTCCAAGGGCCTCGCGTTTGGTATAGACATGGTAGACATAGAACGAGGATCTAGCATTTCACACAAACAAAATTATTGTACACTGCACCATCACATTTAGCTTTATTATTTTACACCGTGATTTACATTATCACAATAACGTTTGATATATCCAAGGAACGTTCACTTATTGCGGCGAAGGTGGCGCTGTTGTAAGATTGCGAGCCATATGACACTGTAATCTTATCAGAACAGAAACGGGTATGATAAAAAAGTATGCGTTTACAATTAGCGCTGCGATGATAAATATATTTAGCCTAGTCAAGTGAAACGTAGCCGATTAAAGACACTTTTCATTTATTTGTTTGATAACGGTATCGGTCACAAATGAATAGTTTTGTTCGTACTTGCTTCTGGTACCACTTAGGACATTGTTCGATGTGACGTACTGTTTACAGCTGGTTTTTGTTGTTTGCTTTGAAAATTTAATATCTGCTGTGCTCTCAATAGACCAGAGTAGGTCAAAAGAGACATGACATACTTGTTGCGACTACTGTGTTGAGTCGTCTTATTAGTTTTATGAACTTTTATGAGATAGAGTGAAAAGTTTGGAAAAAATCTTTGTAAACAGATTTCAGGTGGCCAGACTATTGATTAATACAATTTCTACGCTTTCTGATTTAAAAACCTCTAGTAGCGTCTCTGTTGTTTTAAGTAGGGTGTATCTAAGAAAGAATGTGGACATTAATATGAATACACTGGATTTAGATGGCTTCCTACTAATCAGTTAGGTATGCAGTTTTAGGAAAGCCCAATGCCGATTATTGATAAAGATTCTAATCTGTAATTTGTTTCGTATAAGCACGCTGAAGTTCAAAACGGAACTAGTGCCGGATACAAAATGCATGATATCATCAAAGAAACATTTGTATGAGTAAATTACAACTCGAAAGTAGGATGATATTGATAACATTAAGTAGGTATGTTATATTCATTACACTGTCGTTTTTAGGTCTTCATTTATGACTACTAATGCGGCCAAACAAGATTGACTTTTGAGTTTTGTGTCCGAAATATGTCATCATCATCATCATCATCATCAGCAGTGATCTGATTAATGGGTTCTTATTATCCCTCTTGGTGTATTAAGGGTTTTCACTTTTAAATAGCGTTACTGATCCTGGGTGGATATGTGACGAAGAAAAAGTGAGTATTACAACTTAATGTCTCAAACTAGTTATCTCGTTTTTTAAATGCAATTATATTGTACCTACCTATCTACGAAATTAAATACTAGCTGGTTTTTGAGGTACATTTATCGGTAGGTAAATGTGCCTCAGAAGTCGGGTATAAATGGCTTAAGAGTATTGCGTTCGTAGCTATGGACGTTCTGTAGCTTCTGCCTACCCTAATGGATTCGAAGCGTGAATAACCTGATAACCCTCAATTTCAATTTCGATTGGAAGTAGAAAAATACTGCAAGCATAAGTTTCCAGTGCATACAATATTTTCTGAAAGTGGTAGCCCTAACTTCGGTACGGGGAAAACCCTCATCACTTAGGGAAATATCGGCTATTTTATTAATTTTTACAACGCATTTCCTTGATAAAGATGTAAATAACACATCATTCTTTGTTATATTGTATAGATAGTTATCACAACAATAAATCAAGTACCCTCTGATAAGGATGTTAACATTACTGTACATTTACCTGTTAATTGGTTCAGTATAACAAATAGATAAGTACGTTTATTTGAATAAAATTGTGATGTTTAAATAATGCACATATTTAAGTTATAGATTGCGTTTGTTTTGGCCATGGATTTATTTATCTTATAGCATAGTCGACGGTAAAAGAAGGTTTAATAGATTTGTCTAAATATTAGGAAAAATGTTAATGCACGATTTTTTAATATATAATTATATCGCAGGTTCTTAAAAATGCTGTTCATTGCTTTTTTGGCTTAGGAAAGAGATTTAGAAAGGTCTTCATTACACATGTAGGTACACAAAGTTTTAAGCGCTTTTTTTTTGTTATCTGTATTCGTTACGTCAAAATATCCTCAACTTTGACAGATTAACTGACGTTTGTATGTTTTGAATAAAAATCAAACCGAGATTAGATTTTTCAGATCTATTAAGCTAAAACAAAAAGTCAAAATTATTCGCCTAATAGAAGTGGGGATAATGTCGCACCATTTAATTAATGAAAACAGCAAGTATATATTAGAGTGAGTAAATGACAACTCATAACATAACCTCTTCATTTGTGATTATTTGAACATATTTTTACATTGTTTGTTGTTTTGCAGTTTGTTTTCAGAGCAGACTGTTGATTCACAAACATTAGATTCTATATGCACACAAGTGCAGAAGAAGTTTCCTAAGACCGACCACTTTAACTGTAAGTATAAGTGAATTTATTTTTAAATTGACATTGGCAGTCCATATTTGTTTACAAAACTTGGAAATCAGTTCTAACAATTATAATCTTTGATTCTGAAGGTATAATTATGTTATCACTGCTTTCAAATTAGGCACAGACAACATCAGTAACAGCCTCTTGGCGGCAAAATGATTAAAAAAGGTTTAATTTAGTTTTTTAGCCTAAAATAAATAAGTAATTTATTTTTAATTTTCCAGTATGTCTTCTTCTATCTTCTCTGATCACTGGCGGGGATCTCTCGCTACCTGGCCAACGAGTAGTGGCCATGGCTATATTATTTGATATATACAAGATGGACAACCCATTTGCTTCATTATTTCTGCACTTATTGGAGGGTAAGCCGGGCTTATTGCCACTGGCAGCTCAGGAGAGGCTTCTGATTGGACAATTGCATGGATTCTTGCCAGTTAATATTAAAGATGTAAGTATCAATAATTTATTCATTGAGTGGTTTAAGATAGTAGTTAAACTTTTTAAGTTGAACCATGCCAAAGATCTGTTTCAAACTTTTCTCTAACCGTTTTTTTTTATAACTTTGTCTTAATTTAAAGGCAGGTGACTTTGCATTGTATCAAGAACTTGAAGTCAGAAGTTTTATCAAACTAATTTCCCTTTTGATTTAAATAAGAAAAAAAATATTTAGAATAAGATTTCTATCTAGTTTCTCAGTCTTCCACTAACTTGACACATTGTTTATACACCACATAATATTTATAGGTAATGAAGAAGTCAGCCAAGCAGGTGATGCTGACAGAGGTGCCTGCCAAGGACCTGGAGTTTGACTACTCATCCCTACAGACTTTAGTAGCTGAGAGAGTGGCGGATATGAGCTCAATGGCCAGAGCTGCTGCACCTGCTCTAATACCACTTAGTGATGGGTTTGTAAACTTTAAACTTCTTTAAATGTTTTTATTAGGTACTTATAAACTTTTCTACTCAATCTTGGGCCATATGCCCATTGTTTTAGGGGGTTTGGTCGTCTATTTAACTGTAACTGCCTGATCAAATAAGGTTTATATTCTGTATAAGGTAAAAGATGCTTATGAAATCTTCACTCTGCATGCCCTCACTCTGTTTTCTGTACATGTGTCATTTACAGAATATTAAAAATTAATCCTGTGGCCTTTGCCAGTTATGTCAAGTTTGTTATAAAAGAGAAAGTATTGAGAGTAAAGCCATTTTGTTTAAGTCCTTTGTTGTTTGTATGGCATAAAAAAAGGAGTGACGCAAAAATACTTATTGTTCTTTTAAAATCTTTTTTCTTTCGTCTTACAGAAGTCCGCCGAACCGCATGGCAATGAAGGAACTGCTAGAATCTCTGATAACAAATGACTACATGCCTCTACACCGCACACTTAAGGCCTCAGGACCCATCCCTCTGCCCACCTTCTTACTGGACACCACAGAAATGACGGCTGATAAGGTAACTAGATTAGAAATAAAATCTGCAATTTAGATTGCCTCTTTTTTTTTGCTAAGAATTGCTCTGGTGTTGCGGCGACTTTTACAAACGGATAAACAGACACAAAGTACAACCAGACCGGAAACAAATATTGTCGATCGCACAAATAATTGTTCCGAGTGGGAATCGAACCCAGGACCTCGCGCCGCAATGGTAGCATAGCGTGGCGACCTAAACATTTGGTGCTTAAAATGTTGTTTCCCAGTAGTTACAGCGTTCGCACTTTCCTTTTTAGGCAGTTTGGAAATGCCTAGTAAATAGGGGCGCGTACACTCCCCTATACGACACAGACTACGACGGTCTCATAGGTCTCCGGCCGGAGAAGCTGGACAAAAGACAGCAACACACTCAACAACAACAACACGCGCAGACGCAACAACAGCAGGCTCAAGCTCAACCACATAGTAAGACTAAGGTATGATACATTTTAAGTGACTGTTTTTAAAAGAGCAGTTTTCTTCTTCTTATCGTATGGTTAGTGATCAACCTAGTCTCAAAGCCTAGTTCAAGCCGCCCGAAGGCTTTTGACGTGGCTTAACGACAGTTATCTGACAACAACCGGGACCGACTTTTTACGTGCCCTCCGAAGCACGGAATAAACTAATGCGCCAAAAACTGTCAATATTCCAATTGATTCGTTTATCTTATACTTAACGAGGCGCGGAGCGCTGGAGCGCACTTAGAGGCAATTCAAAATTCGAATTTCGAAATAAAATATTATTTCCATTTTTAGTTTTAATAAATTAATGGAATAATATATTATTATATTGAATAATTTTAGTAAGATGAGGCTGTATAGGAAAGAACACTGTTTCCTTTGCCTGCTTAGGCAAAAAAAATTGACGCTGATTCTTTTTTTGTGTTGATAATGTTTCGTGGAACAACATTAATTATGATATTTTCATATTATTGATTTATTTTTACGAATACGGTTTGACTTACACTATAATTATTATTAGTACCTTTCATAATTATTTTTTATCTACTATATAATATGTTTAAAATTAATTGATACCCAATTATTACCAATAAAATTTAGTTTAAAGAACAAATTTTCAGATCGAATCTATTTTTTCTTTTCTGACTCACTTTAAATCTCAAGATTTCGATACCTATATCTTTGATACGAGTAGTTTAGTTCGACAGCAATGTATGGTACTCGATAGCGTGAGCCGTGACGTTAGTATCGCATGTGCAGAATCGAGCTGCTTTTGTCTTTGGTACATTACAAATTTATTTTAGCAACAAGAGGAAAAGAAGGAGAAGACGGAAGAGAAGAAGTCCGGCTCGGAGGGCGGGGCGGGGACGGCGGGCGTGTCCGAGGCGCGCTCGCTCACGGCGCTGGCCCTGCGCGCCGCGCTCAGCGTGCCGCAGCAGCAGCGGCTGCTGGCGCTGCTGGAGCACGAGCCCAGTGTCGTGTACGAGATAGGCGTCACGCCCAACCAGGTAGGGAACAGTCTGTCACATACACACGGCGCTGGCGCTGCTGGAGCACGAGCCCAGTGTCGTGTACGAGATAGGCGTCACGCCCAACCAGGTAGGGAACAGTCTGTCACATACACACGGCGCTGGCCCTGCGCGCCGCGCTCAGCGTGCCGCAGCAGCAGCGGCTGCTGGCGCTGCTGGAGCACGAGCCCAGTGTCGTGTACGAGATAGGCGTCACGCCCAACCAGGTAGGGAACAGTCTGTCACATACACACGGCGCTGGCCCTGCGCGCCGCGCTCAGCGTGCCGCAGCAGCAGCGGCTGCTGGCGCTGCTGGAGCACGAGCCCAGTGTCGTGTACGAGATAGGCGTCACGCCCAACCAGGTAGGGAACAGTCTGTCACATACACACGGCGCTGGCGCTGCTGGAGCACGAGCCCAGTGTCGTGTACGAGATAGGCGTCACGCCCAACCAGGTAGGGAACAGTCTGTCACATACACACGGCGCTGGCCCTGCGCGCCGCGCTCAGCGTGCCGCAGCAGCAGCGGCTGCTGGCGCTGCTGGAGCACGAGCCCAGTGTCGTGTACGAGATAGGCGTCACGCCCAACCAGGTAGGGAACAGTCTGTCACATACACACGGCGCTGGCCCTGCGCGCCGCGCTCAGCGTGCCGCAGCAGCAGCGGCTGCTGGCGCTGCTGGAGCACGAGCCCAGTGTCGTGTACGAGATAGGCGTCACGCCCAACCAGGTAGGGAACAGTCTGTCACATACACACGGCGCTGGCCCTGCGCGCCGCGCTCAGCGTGCCGCAGCAGCAGCGGCTGCTGGCGCTGCTGGAGCACGAGCCCAGTGTCGTGTACGAGATAGGCGTCACGCCCAACCAGGTAGGGAACAGTCTGTCACATACACACGGCGCTGGCCCTGCGCGCCGCGCTCAGCGTGCCGCAGCAGCAGCGGCTGCTGGCGCTGCTGGAGCACGAGCCCAGTGTCGTGTACGAGATAGGCGTCACGCCCAACCAGGTAGGGAACAGTCTGTCACATACACACGGCGCTGGCCCTGCGCGCCGCGCTCAGCGTGCCGCAGCAGCAGCGGCTGCTGGCGCTGCTGGAGCACGAGCCCAGTGTCGTGTACGAGATAGGCGTCACGCCCAACCAGGTAGGGAACAGTCTGTCACATACACACGGCGCTGGCCCTGCGCGCCGCGCTCAGCGTGCCGCAGCAGCAGCGGCTGCTGGCGCTGCTGGAGCACGAGCCCAGTGTCGTGTACGAGATAGGCGTCACGCCCAACCAGGTAGGGAACAGTCTGTCACATACACACGGCGCTGGCGCTGCTGGAGCACGAGCCCAGTGTCGTGTACGAGATAGGCGTCACGCCCAACCAGGTAGGGAACAGTCTGTCACATACAC
This sequence comes from Anticarsia gemmatalis, assembly GCF_050436995.1. Lineage (NCBI taxonomy): Eukaryota > Metazoa > Arthropoda > Insecta > Lepidoptera > Erebidae > Anticarsia > Anticarsia gemmatalis. Next base: position 882,252 of record NC_134761.1, read on the forward strand.
ACGGCGCTGGCCCTGCGCGCCGCGCTCAGCGTGCCGCAGCAGCAGCGGCTGCTGGCGCTGCTGGAGCACGAGCCCAGTGTCGTGTACGAGATAGGCGTCACGCCCAACCAGGTAGGGAACAGTCTGTCACATACACACGGCGCTGGCGCTGCTGGAGCACGAGCCCAGTGTCGTGTACGAGATAGGCGTCACGCCCAACCAGGTAGGGAACAGTCTGTCACATACACACGGCGCTGGCCCTGCGCGCCGCGCTCAGCGTGCCGCAGCAGCAGCGGCTGCTGGCGCTGCTGGAGCACGAGCCCAGTGTCGTGTACGAGATAGGCGTCACGCCCAACCAGGTAGGGAACAGTCTGTCACATACACACGGCGCTGGCCCTGCGCGCCGCGCTCAGCGTGCCGCAGCAGCAGCGGCTGCTGGCGCTGCTGGAGCACGAGCCCAGTGTCGTGTACGAGATAGGCGTCACGCCCAACCAGGTAGGGAACAGTCTGTCACATACACACGGCGCTGGCCCTGCGCGCCGCGCTCAGCGTGCCGCAGCAGCAGCGGCTGCTGGCGCTGCTGGAGCACGAGCCCAGTGTCGTGTACGAGATAGGCGTCACGCCCAACCAGGTAGGGAACAGTCTGTCACATACACACGGCGCTGGCCCTGCGCGCCGCGCTCAGCGTGCCGCAGCAGCAGCGGCTGCTGGCGCTGCTGGAGCACGAGCCCAGTGTCGTGTACGAGATAGGCGTCACGCCCAACCAGGTAGGGAACAGTCTGTCACATACACACGGCGCTGGCCCTGCGCGCCGCGCTCAGCGTGCCGCAGCAGCAGCGGCTGCTGGCGCTGCTGGAGCACGAGCCCAGTGTCGTGTACGAGATAGGCGTCACGCCCAACCAGGTAGGGAACAGTCTGTCACATACACACGGCGCTGGCGCTGCTGGAGCACGAGCCCAGTGTCGTGTACGAGATAGGCGTCACGCCCAACCAGGTAGGGAACAGTCTGTCACATACACACGGCGCTGGCCCTGCGCGCCGCGCTCAGCGTGCCGCAGCAGCAGCGGCTGCTGGCGCTGCTGGAGCACGAGCCCAGTGTCGTGTACGAGATAGGCGTCACGCCCAACCAGGTAGGGAACAGTCTGTCACATACACACGGCGCTGGCGCTGCTGGAGCACGAGCCCAGTGTCGTGTACGAGATAGGCGTCACGCCCAACCAGGTAGGGAACAGTCTGTCACATACACACGGCGCTGGCCCTGCGCGCCGCGCTCAGCGTGCCGCAGCAGCAGCGGCTGCTGGCGCTGCTGGAGCACGAGCCCAGTGTCGTGTACGAGATAGGCGTCACGCCCAACCAGGTAGGGAACAGTCTGTCACATACACACGGCGCTGGCGCTGCTGGAGCACGAGCCCAGTGTCGTGTACGAGATAGGCGTCACGCCCAACCAGGTAGGGAACAGTCTGTCACATACACACGGCGCTGGCGCTGCTGGAGCACGAGCCCAGTGTCGTGTACGAGATAGGCGTCACGCCCAACCAGGTAGGGAACAGTCTGTCACATACACACGGCGCTGGCCCTGCTGGAGCACGAGCCCAGTGTCGTGTACGAGATAGGCGTCACGCCCAACCAGGTACAGGACCAACTGTGACGTATAAATATACCACATTGTTTTTTGCAGCCCCGAAAAGCGATGGATGTGGACAAGGCCTTACTCCAGTCGACAAATTTTCGTTGAAATTTCATTTGCTTCGCAATATAATTTTATTCCTTATAAAATGTCAGTCGGACTCTGGTACAAGAATATAAGGCATACTTATTCGATACTGCCTACTCCGTGTCGAAATAGAAGAAGGTCGTAAACACTCACCTTCAATCGGAAACTGAACAGCTTTTTCAAGAACGTAAAAACATGACCATAGGCAGTAGTTTCTTCTCTTGAATATTGCAAATTTATTTTCAGGTCATTTCGGGGTTTTTGATGTTGCCATATATGTATTATCGAACATCTAGCAAACTTCAAAATGTTTTAATTAACTATGAAAGTTAAAAGTATTTTTCCTATAAGTGTATTTGACCCTATTTTTATTGGTTCCAGTTACCCGAGCTAGTGGAGAACAACCCGATGGTGGCAATATCAGTGTTATTGAAACTGATTCACTCACAACACATCACAGAGTACTTCAGTGTACTCGTCAATATGGAGATGTCGCTGCACTCCATGGAAGTTGTTAACAGGTAACATACATACTTATACAATACCCATGAATATTTATTTACTATAAACAAACGTACACAAAATCACGCCTTTTTCTTATAGGGGTAGGTAGAGAACAAAGAACTGTTAGGGGATTAATTAGAAAATATTTTTGTATATTAAATATGAAAAGGTGTTTATTGGCATTTATATGAAATTTGAGATTTTGATGTTATGTAAGAGTTAAATACCTATATGTTTGTTCAGATTAAAAAATAGCAGGTTTTAGGATTTATTATAAGTATTTTTTTATACGGAGGTGAATTATATTTCTATATATATATGACAACATTTTACCTACAGGGATTTTTACATCAATATCACGCCAGAGTTGCCATTTAAAAAAATGGTAATAATACATTTTTGTATATAGTAACATGTCCAATGTAAACAAACATGTTTCCACAACACAATACAACTTCGAACTATCATAAATATATATTCCCTTATATTTCAGACTGACAACATCAGTGGACCTGCCGGTCGAGTTCGTGCACTTGTACATAAGCAACTGTATCTCCACGTGTGAGACGATCCGCGACAGATACATGCAGAACAGACTCGTGCGGCTCGTGTGCGTGTTCCTACAGTCGCTCATTAGAAACAAGATTATTAATGTTAAGGTAAAACATTATAATATTTAATCTTTTATTACTCCCCTGCTAGCGTCTACTGGGTACGGCTAAGGTCTCTTCCCGGAATGAGAGAGGAATAAGGTCTTGAGTTCAGTATTTCAAGCGAAACTAGAAATGTTGTATATTTGTTAACTCCCGCATAAAAAATACTTCTGTCGCGATGTTATGAGATTGAAGCTGTATAGTGAACACTTTAACCACTGCACCACAGACATTGGTGAAGGGAAGCATTGCTTAGAAACCATATAAGCCAGAGAGCAATGCCAACTCGCACTTGCCCAGTATGTTGCGGTTAAGGCCTAAGCCGGCTGTTGTTTACTAAGCCTCGAGTCCCACAAGTAGTGTTAAAAGGAACGAATGGTCTTCAAATCTAACTTTAAATGCCTCACCTCATTCAGTCCGACAGCAGTGTAAGTGATAGCTAATTTACTGTTAAAAGTGTCTTACCCGGCAGCGGATTGGTCATTCGTTATTTTTTTAACTCTCCTCTTTTCACTTGCAGGAGTTATTCATCGAGGTGGAGGCGTTCTGCGTGGAGTTCAGTCGTATCCGCGAGGCGGCGGCGCTGTTCCGCCTGCTCAAGCAGCTGGACTCGCTCGACCCGCCCGACACCGCGCACGACAACTAGGAACATATACACATACATACAATAAGTACTTGAGAATACAAACATACAAATTTTCAAACACGGTTTACGGATTTGATCGCGATAAATGTTTATATCTCCTAAGTATACTGAGTCATCTAACAAATTAAGGTATTTTATTATTTTTTTATATAAACGTAGGTACATAATAAGCCATGACCTTAATGTGAGTGTTAATTTTTTATAAAAAGCATCAGAGAGCAACAATTTGCCCTCAAATCCCTCTCCTGGGGGTATTATACTGGGAATATCCTTCCTACTTTTGTTCCCAGTTGTCACCCAGGGGACAGTGTTAGAGGGGACAACTAGGAATATACCGTACTATAATATCAGTTGACTTATTATACTTAGAAGGTATAGATGTTACTTGCTTTGAGCACAGGCAAACTAGACTGCAAATGACAGCAGTCGCGGCCATTTGCAGGTAACAAATTTTATTTGCTATTGCCAGATATTTTGCGTGTTTTTTGATCTTAACACTCATTTGAGCGCTTAAAAACAAAATTTTCGTATGTCAGCTGGCATAATATTTTTCTTGGGCTTACTTTCTTCACACGTACGTATGTACACAATGTTCTATGAGACACCAATACTGACTGATTCGCGTCAGACGGTGCGCTCGATCGACTGACGCGACCGTTACAGCGTATTAGAGAGTAAAACCTTAAACTAAACGCAAACTAACGCAGGCGCGAGGAAAATACTGGGAATAAATCATGCCTGTATAAAGTAAAGGTATGATTTATTCTCAGTATGTTTACCGAGTCTCCGCTGTTGTGCGTTCAGTCTACTCACGTTTAGCTTACAAGTTAAAACTCAACCAGTGTTGTTATAATATGCATAAACTGTGTTAATGAATCAGAGTGGTTGATCCACAGATTCTATAGTCCGACAACTTAGCAAGAAGCCTTGTATGCAAGGTGCGCGTTTATATAACTTTTAGAATGTCAGTTAACCGTTGAAATATGCACGACTAATTTATTGAGGGCACATAAGAAATAATGAGCTATACTTATGATACATAGTGCAGGCTTTGTATCAAGTTGCCGGACTATAAAGGCTTTTTTGTTAAAATACGAAGTTATGTACAGTCAACAATAGTCGCATTTATATTTATAAACTTGTTTTTAACTCTGCCTAAACGATTGATTTGTTCAAAGACTTTGTTGCTAACTGTACAATACCTACCTAGCAATAATTTATTACCTAAATATAAATAAAAAGTATTTTACTAGACAAAATAATATTAAGTATATTTTTCCCTACACTTTTATACCTTTCTAAGCATAAATAATATATTTATTTTATGTGATATTAGGATGTTAAACCTATTCTATTAATTGTACCTTCCAGTAGATTTTTATCTGACGGAGCAGTTACGAGTAAAAATATGTATACACTTTTACATTTTCAATCGCACTTTTTATGTTTCAAGTCGACAATTACCCGTGTTAACATTATTGCCATTATTGTAGGTGACGTAAAACATCGTGATGAAAATTTGAATGCGTACATTTTACAAATTTGAATGCGTACAAATTTGTCACACACATGGCACTTGCCGCGCTGATGTCAAATGCTCGAATGTTAGGAAGAAATGACGCCGGCAGATTATTGTTAACTAATAGCATTAAGATTTTAATCTAATTAAAAATGGTACTTAAATTCGTTGCTATGAAAATGTGAGTGTATTCATATTTTTACTTTCAACTGCACATGGAGGTAACTTTAGTACACTTTCATACTAATCTAAACTTTTCATGCCCTCCAATTTAAGCATACATAGTTTAATACTATATACACACTTGCGTAATATCACGTCTGTTACTCCAGCAAGTGTAGGCAGAGGTGTAGTAAATATACACCCGCATTTTGTTTACCATACTAGCCCATTGGAACTGGTGGCGAGCCTAAAGCCAGATACCGGGCATGCTATCAAACTCCGGGCTGTAACTGTTGAGAAATGTTTTTATATAAATTACATACTTAAAATCATGCCTTATGTATGGATGTTATAGACCCAAAGTATTTTACATTGCTCGGGATTCTTACCCGAGACTTCGTGACCAGTAGTGGTTATACACTATCGCCCAGACATCAGAGGCAGTCTATTAATATTCTTCAAATATAAAAAGGAATTGTTCTTTATGAGAAGAAGCTTAGCACGCAGACTTATCTAGTTTATAAATCGGTTGTCTAAACATTGCCTACGTTTTAAAATATAGATTTACGACTGATAAATTAATTAAATATAACTTTTTTTGTATAATAAATGTAAAAATTCTAAAATGTGTACTGTTATTTCATCTTGAAACGAACTCGAGAGGGAGGCAGCATGAGTATGAATAAATAAAGAGTAAAACCCAGTTTCACGGCTTGCGGGTAAGTGTCGGATAACCAATCTGATAGATAGAAGTACGTAGTGTTATTTAATCTTTAAATCATCTCGAGGTGGAGAAAGCATAATAATATTGTGTGTGTATGAATAAGGTCAGTTCGTCTTAAGGTCGGGTACGGCTTAGTATCGAATAATCTAACCGGTGGATTAAATGTATGAAAAATAATAAAATTTGCCTTGATAAGTTAACCGTTGCTTATTCAGAGGTCTTGAAACTGGGGCTTAGTATTGAATACGATTAGTATATTTAGTATTTTATACGAATTGTAGTCATTATCTTTTGTTATATAGAATTGGTGTTAGAAACCTGTTGTTCGATTGCTATGTTAATTAAATACGGTTTTGTTAGAAATTGTCTAGGTGATATGGGGTCACAAACATGAAAAACGACTCACATAATATTGTACTGTAATATTAATTGTACAGTGAAACTAAATATTGCAAAGTGCATTCTATTAAATTCCCGAATACTAATGATTCTTTCAAAAAGTAGGCCTCAAAGTCAATGCCACTTTGTGTTGTTTTAATGTTTACAAAGTTAAGTATTTTGACAATATCTCAAAAACTACTCGTTAATTCATAATCAGTACATTATAAAATACCCAGTAAATTTAACAAACAAACAAAAATACAGATTAATTGAGACCCTCCTCCTTTTGCAAGTCGATAAAAAGTTACTCCAAAATGCAGTAACATTATTTAAAAATGTTAGACTACTTTTTGTAACTACAAATGCATATTTCAATGCACTACATGGCTCTTTATAAGTCTAAGTACTTGTTCTGAGTGTTGTATTGATTGTTTAATCAATAAACGATAAGGCCACCTGTTCACTCATTATTTATTTAACCCAAGGACACAGAAAACAGGTGAATACTCTAAACAAACTGTATATTCTTATACAAAATGTTTGTTATAAAAGAATATTTTTTATTTAGTGTTGATTAGAATAAAAGACTATGATATGAGTTTCAAGTATTTTCTTTTACCTCTCAGCCACCTTAGTACTAATACTCAATAGGCATAATTTATGTTTAAGTTTTTTGGATATATAAGCTCTTGAATGAAAGGACTAGTTATATGGTATTACCATAGGATTTCAGTGAAAAAAGCTATCCTATGTCTTGATTGAGGTTTAAAACTATCTTTGTACAAAATTCACCCAAATGAGTTCAGTGATTTAAGCATGAGCAGATGGCGGAGATGTTTACCTTCGCAACTCAATATTTAGTGATAATAAAACAAAGCAAAAAATATCCAATATTTATTATTGTGAATAACTACAATATAACCCAGTGTTAATTCTAACTAAATCATGTGTGGACAACTCATAACTGTGCATGTCTTGGCTAAACAGTAATACATTGAGACATCCACAGGGTCCTACAACTTATTCTCTATGAGCACCTTCCAGAATCTTCCTCACTTCTTCATCAGCAGCCAAGTCTAATGGAGAATAGTCATCCTCATCCTTTAGCAATGAAGCACCAGCTTTTACCAATATTGTAGCTGACTCTATATGGCCACAAGAGGCAGCGTAATGCAAGGCGGACTGGCCACACTCGTCAACAACATCAACTGGGCAACCTCCATCTAGGGCAGCCTGTAAAGCTTTAGTCGCATTCCTATCTGCAGCCCAGTGTAAAGCAGTCAGTCCATTTTCATCCCTCTCGTGCCGTAGTTCAGGGTGTTCAGCTAGGAGTTCGGTAACACGTTGAGCGCAGTTTTCCCGAGCCGCGTCTAGTATCGTCATGTCGCCATACAAAAGCTCTGGTTCAGGTGTTTTACTCAGTGATGACACAGCAACCCAAGCTTCCTTCCCTCCAGTGGCCTGATCAATCATGTCCAATACCACTAGTTCTGGTGCATATTTGTGCACTAAGGTGATGTACTTCTCCTTAGCCGTGTTACTGGGAAGGTCACCCAGTGATCTCCATGCTTCCCATTTCCTGCGACCTTTGCCATCTAGCCAGCCAGGCTTGGGTGTGTTACACTGTCCTTCAGTGCTCTGTTTGTAAAGGCCATACAACTCTAGCAGTTGATTGTTATCCAGTCTACTGGTCAATCTTTTCACATGGTCTGCTGCTTTGTTAAAGGATATGTCTAGAGGTGACTGCTCTTCATCAGAAAAGTCAGAGTCAGGATATTCTGGTAGTGCTTCAGCCATTATAAATGCTATCTATGGCAAGGTTTGTATATCTAACTATTTTGAACTTGCACTTGCAAATTCAATCCTTCTAAGGTGTGCACCTGCTTGTTGGTAACATCAGCGGCAGAGGATGGACTCACAAACTCTATGAAACCGTATCCCTTACTGAGACCAGTGGAACGGTCAAACACTACTCTAGCACTCTGCACTGGCCCAAATTGTGCGAAGTATTCTTTAAGTTGACGATGACCTACAGTCCAGGGCAGGTTGCCTACGTAAAGGCGAGCAGCTCTTGCTGTGCTGGCCATAACCTCAAACTGCTACGATTTCAAGTAAATGCAAAGAACGGTCTCCAATCAACGCTCGATAGTCGACGCCCGAACTCTCACTCAGAGAATCCAAGTCCAGCAGAGCTCCCTTCAGTCCCCACTTCTTCAGCAGTGCCTCAATAGACCAGTCCGCGCTGCGTTCCTGGTAAGAACATAAAAATCGCGCGTCAGTGCCGTCCAGAAGGTAAGCTACAGTCGATAACACTTCCTCGAACTGGGAGGGTTCGTAAAAACAGTCTGATGCTAGGAGTAAGTCTACGGGTCTTAGAGCGTGTACTTCGGACAAGAGCAGGCCCCAGGCGAGCCCGAGGATCTGTACGTCACGATTGGGGACGAGGCCGTTAGCCTCACAACACGCAGATAAATGTCTCAAGGAGCGCGGTAGAGCGACGCTATCAGTGAGCGTGACGCGGGCGCCGCACTTCGCCGCTAAGATTCCCGGCAGACCGGTGCCGCAGCCGAGCTCTAGCACACGAAGCCCGCGCAAGTGTCGTCTCTGTGTCCACAAATACCAGGCTAACAGAGGTGCCGAGGGCCACGTGTAGAACGAGTAGCCTGCCGTGAGCAGCTCCGGTATCACTATCTCCAGATATTCACCTCGAGTGTCACCGTTGCTCGTAGACTTGCCACGAAACACAAACTTCTTCAGCTGACCACTCACAGACCTACCATCGCTCATTGCATAAGCATTTCTTGCGATAAATAATAAAATTGGTTTTTGACGCTGTCGTAAAATTTAGTCAGCCGTCAAGATAGTGTTGCCAAGAAGAATAATATATGTTCTGATGAGAAATCTTTATAAGAAGTCTAGTTTTATTGACTTTCTTGGTAATACTAAAATAACAAATCAGTGTCATTGCATAAACGAATTCAGGAAGTTTCAAGATTTTCGTACATTAATTTACAATTATTTAGCTAGGCAACTTTAATAAGACCATTCATTCAATTATCATCTTGTCATTCAATTACACGGTCTTATCAAATCGTTCTATCAATCGCGTGTAATTTGTTCACTCACAAACTAAAAGTGGTGGGTGATAGGTGGCATAAACTTTTATTTTAATTTTTATATTGTTTTTAACGTAAATTACAACAACAATGTCGGTAGCAGCTAAAGGTAAACATTTACATTATTTAATTTACTTTTTGGATCATTTGTTATGATTAAAATCATTGTGTTATGCATAATTTTTTAATCGTGGGGTCAAATTCCAAAGTAGCAAAATATGAACTTGCCCTATCTATTTTGCGTTTTTTTGTTATCAGTACGTGGAGAGTAAATACTGTCGTGGCTTATATTTGCGTTTGCGATGTTTCTTAACTTTCAAAACTAATCAGCTACAGTTCCTACCCACTTGTTGACTAGAGAAGCAAGGTGATTGACCCTAGTCTACGTGCTAAAGTCCGATATTGCGGTGCGGTCCACTCTACCACAGACTAATAAAAAAGTTTCTTGTTTACTATTTTAATGTAATAGTAACTAGTTTCGTAACATTTTACCTCTGATCAAAATCTTACCGAAAAGTTTTAATGGAAGCAATAAGACTTTTCGGTTTATTTTCTTTCCGTGTCCAATTTACTGTGAATAGGTACTTACCACTATTGTAGTTTGTAGGTAAAGGAACCCTTAATGATTTTGTCATTGATAAAATTGTATTACCCTTCAATCATTTAATAATAGCAACGTGCGTCAGAGTTGATTAACCGGCTACAAAGTCCCTGACAGAAACCCTGACCTAGCACAAGTGACAGGTTGCTTGACCAATATTATGTCATTTTTGAAAATAAAAATAATATGAATATTAACGTTAAGTAAACGAAATTAACTTTATTTTTAATTTTATAAGATATCGTGAGTACAAAAGCATGTTAAATGTTAATACCTACCTAAATTGTAAATAACCAAAAACAGAAAAACTTCAGTAAGTAGTAAGTACGTAAGGCATTGTTCTATCTTATTAATTATTAGTTAGGCAGGTAATTAGGTAGATACATTGGTAACTTGCAGCCTAATAAAAGAATGCTATGCTTTTTGACTTTGACTTTATTTAGGTAAAATTTTCTGGACCTGGCAAACATAAATTATAGGTAACCTGTGTAAACATTCTTATGAATAACTTTTTATCCCTGAAAATTAAATTTGTAACTACCTAGGTAGGTACCTACTTAAATAAAAATTTGGTCCTTCCGCTCTTGTCTGAAATGTCACAATATCAAGTTCAGGGTCGAAAACCAATGTGTTAATCTAATTAGTTTAGGCAAGTCCAAATTCGATATACAAGTTCTTAAAGATAACAATATGTGACACAACTATAATCTTAGGATTATATCGCGGCGATGAGGTTTTGAAGTCAACATAAATTATGCTTATCACGGTGAATTGATAACACTACTTACCTTTGTATTTTAGAAAATAAGACGATTTTCTAATGAGCTTTGCTCCTTCTATACATACCTAACATCATGCCTATTATATACGTACTTTTCTTCACTTCGCCATTACCAAAATTCAGTCCAATATATTGCCATAAACTTGGCGCGTTATCAAATTCTGCAGCTATTGAGACTGTTCAACCTGACTCGGGAATAGGGAGATTCCGTCATATACAGCAGCTTACTCCTTTTAAGTAATTGGGTAAGCGAAAAAATAGCCGAGCTTTCTCCAAGCGGACCTACGAATGGTTCACTGCGATCTATAGTTTAACAACTTAGAAGAGAGCCTTGTTATTGTTAGCCTATGTTCGCCGCTAGCGTTGGTATACGAAATGCAGGTTTATATAGATGACGGAAGCCTGTTTAATACAGCTACTATATCTATACTTACTTATTACTAGTAACTAATTACTATCTATACTAATATAATAAAGCTGAAGAGTTTGTTTGTTTGTTTGTTTGAACGCGCTAATCTCAGGAACTACTGGTCCGATTTGAAAAATTATTTCAGTGTTAGATAGCCCATTTATCGAGGAAGACTATAGGCTATATAACATCACGCTACGGTCATTAGGAGCGGAGTAGCGACGAAAAATGTTACAAAAACGGGGAAAATTTTGACCCATTCTCTTAGGTGACGCAAGCGAAGTTGCGCGGGTCAGCTAGTTACTAATTACTAATTACTAATATTATAAAGCTGAAGAAGAAGTTTGTTTGTTTGTTTGTTTGAACGCGCTAATCTCAGGAACTACTGGTCCGATTTGAAAAATTCTTTCAGTGTTAGATAGCCCATTTATCGAGGAAGGCTATAGGCTATATAACATCACGCTACGGTCATGAGGAGCGGAGTAGCAACGAAAAATGTTACAAAAACGGGGAAAATTTTGACCCATTCTCTTAGGTGACGCAAGCGAAGTTGCGCGGGTCAGCTAGTTACTATTACTAATATTATAAAGCTGAAGAAGAAGTTTGTTTGTTTGTTTGAACGCGCTAATCTCAGGAACTACTGGTCCGATTTTAAAAATTCTTTCAGTGTTAGATACACCATTTATCGAGGAAGGCTATAGGCTATATCATCACGCTACGGCCAATAGGAGCAGAGTAACAGTAAAAAATGTTGCAAAAACGGGGAAAATTAATATGACCCATTCTCTCTTATGTGACGCGAGCGAAGTTCCGCGAGTCAGCTAGTTTTGAAAAAAGTTAACGCAGAATTTTTAATAATACCTAATTTAGATAAATCGTTTTAACCAAGGTTCTCTACTAAGTTATTGAAACGTCATTGTTCAAGGCGCCCATAGCCAGTTGCGCTCACCGGTCGGTAAACGATCTGTGGGTGAAGCAACCATTGGCGCGGTCATTCCATAGATGGTTGACCGCATAGTGGTATTTGAACTGGGCGTCTCCGTGCTTCGGAGGGCACGTTAAAAGTCGGTCCCGGTTGTTGTCTACTAAGATAACAGTCGTTAAGCCATGTCAAAGGCCTCTCGGGCGGCTTGAACAACTTTGACACTAGGTTGACCACTAACCACACGACAAACAACAAACAAACATTGTTCAAGTTGTACCTAATATTAACCAAATCTTTCTCCCCCAGGTATCTTCATCGTAGGCGCCAAGCGCACAGCGTTTGGTACATTCGGCGGTATGTTCCGCAACACATCGGCCACTGAACTGCAGACCATTGCCATGACTGCCACGCTGAAGGAGGCTGGAGTAGCGCCTGAGCAGGTCGACACTGTCGTCGTGGGACAGGTCATGTCGGTAAGTAGCCCTGGGCAAGCCTAGAAGTAATATAGATAGCCTACTAAGCGTGAAGTCTCACAAATTGGACTTGCGATGGATAGCAGTGAGATACAAAAATAGGATAGCTCGATCGCGTGTTATGGATCTAAGTAAAAAATGTTATGGTCAAATGGTCATGGTGGTTAAAATTTGATGCATCGACCTGCAAATGTCTGATTCCGTGAATTCAAGAACTCAACGACATCGGTGGTGTCTGGTAAAATACCTTCAAATCACTCAGAACAAATATTCGTTTGATCCACATACTAGTAATTTTAGGTTTGTTACCGTTGCAACAAGATTACCGTTTTGGAGACTATATTAAGTCGTCGATTTACAGTAACTTTTGTCAAAAGAATCTCATGAAGTCATCATCAAGAAAGTCATAGGCAATCGACGATTTTAGTTCGACGGCTCCATAAGAGTGTTAGGCTAATTAATTTCGTCGTAATCTCTGCTCTAGGCATCTCAAACCGACGGCATCTACACTCCTCGTCACGCGGCGCTGAAGGCAGGCATTCCTAAAGAGAAGCCAGTGCTCGGCATCAACAGGCTCTGCGGCTCCGGCTTCCAGTCAGTCGTCAACAGCGCACAGGTAGGTCAAGATAAAGTTTTTTTTTATCAATTTGATGTGTTTTTCACGAGCATGCAGGATTTTAGGCTAAAGTGTGCTATCGAAATTGTCTTATCTATGTAGTAATTTTTGACAACCCTGAACCCATGTATAAATTTTAATCAGATAAGTAGGTACTGAAACATTTATTTAGTGTCAACGCACTCCCACTTTTCCCGCTTTAAACAATTTCTTTGACTCAAGGCCTAACTACTTACTACTTATTCCAACCTGGGGAATCTCAAGCTCTATTGACGAAAACCCTATAAAAATCTGTTCAGTAGAATTTGAGTTTATTCTGAACAGACAGACGTGACGAGGAAACTTATAATATTATAAGTTAATAATAATTATAAGTAACACACTTATATTGGCAAAGAGAAGCGCCACGTCATAACAATATTATCTTCTGTGTGTCTATAATGGTCATATGACCTAACAAATTAACATAACAGTTTAATTATGTAAAATTACTACAATGATTTAAACGTAGATTTATTCACAGCAGAGATAAATTCACAACGTCGCCACTTCGTGTAAAAACAGAAAGACGATTAATAAAACAACAGCAATTAGTTACACTATCTGATTTGAAATTATAATTAATTATGCTAGACTAGACTGCAATGATGTAACCTTAGAGCTATACACATATTCTACCATTTTTACTAATGGAAACGAAAGCCATTTTTTATGCATTTATTTTTTTACTAACCCATGAGGTATCCCTCATTTCTTAACCACATATAAAGGAAATGAGTGAATAGAGAAAAAGCGAAGACCATACCATATTATCTCCGTCCGATGCTTCTTCCGTCAAATTTTAACCGACCTTTAGTCTACAACCTTAGCTTATAACTAAACACATCTATCTCATAGCACCTAATTCCTGAGGAGACAATTTCCCAGCAGTGGGACAGTAGTTTAAATTAATTTTATATCCTAGGACATCATCACCGGAGCAGCCAAGATCTCCCTAGCCGGTGGAGTAGAGAACATGTCACAAGCTCCCTTCGCCGTCCGCGGAGTGAGGTTCGGTACCGCGCTGGGTTCGTCCTACGCTTTCGAAGACACCCTCTGGGCTGGTCTGACGGACTCGTACTGCGGACTGCCCATGGGCATGACTGCTGAGAAGCTCGGAGCACAGTATGGAATCACCAGGGATGAGGTTGATAACTTCGCGTTGAGGTCGCAGCAGAGGTGGAAGGCTTGTAAGTATAGTATTTTTTTATGTTTTTGTTGTATAGTATATCTCTCCTCTCACCGTTTGTGCCGGATACAATCTGACTTGACTATAAAAGTGATGAAATATTGTTAACCACTATTTAACTCCTGCATGGATAGTTATTTTGATAAAACTTACCGTCATAGTAAATATCAGGCACTAAAGTTTATTTTATCTGGGCCTTTAACCAAGCTTATTAGTTCATCACTTGCAAAATCCCTAGTTAAAACCCCCAAAAATATACTGATTTCATCTTTCCCTAAGACAATCCCACATGTTATTTCTAGTTGCTTAACTCTTGGGCAACAGGCAGAAACACCATTACAACAGTTACAAACATCTCTTTAACTCTCCCCTAGCCCACGACTCAGGCGTGTTCAAAGCGGAGATCGAACCCGTGACCCTGACGGTGAAGCGCAAGGAGGTGAAGGTGGACACTGACGAGCACCCTCGCCCTCAGACCACCATCGAGGGGCTCAAGAAGCTGCCCCCCGTGTTCAAGAAGGAAGGTATCGTCACCGCCGGTACTGCTTCTGTAAGTGAAATTATGATTGTAGATAAAGTTTATTGTAATTTGCCGCCAGTTCGGAAGTGTTTTTTTAGATCTTTTTTTACTGACTTTCCTTTAATTTTAAACTCATGCCTGTAACTTCGTCTGTAGAAAGTTTTGACACAATAAAAAGTATTCTAATTTTAACATATTAAGTCAGATTATAAACAATATCTCTATGTAAATACATCATATCTGTTTGCGAAATTTAATCAAAATTAAGCGGTTTAGGAGTAAAAAAATAACAAATAAACTTCAATTATCACAATTATTGGAATCGCAATTAGAATATAAACATTTTCAAGGAAGATTCATTTTGGCACTAGCGTTAAAATACATGTAATCTTAAATCCAGAAATTTCGTATTTCCTGTAAACATTAAAACGCCATACAATTTCAAGGGGCGCTTATATCAAACCTCGCATTTCTTTAGGGTATCAGCGACGGTGCTGGAGCCATCCTGCTAGCCAGTGAGGAAGCCGCCAAAGGTCTGAAGCCTCTCGCCAGGCTGGTGGGCTGGTCGTACGTGGGAGTAGACCCCAGCATCATGGGCGTTGGCCCCGTGCCCGCCATCGAGAACCTGCTCAAGGTCACCAAGATGAGCATCAATGATATTGACTTGATTGAGGTTAGTGCCTTAGCTTAGTTACCTACTAGAGCTTGAAAAAATCCTTATATTTGCAAGCCCTTTTACTTACTTACTTATTTATTTATTAGACCATTTTTCAATTCACTACTGAGACAGCACTCACACAAATTCTGAGTTAATTTTGTGTCTCGTTTTACGAATATACAAACAAAGTATACGTAGTAAAACCAGACCTGAAAGGACCCTTATGGAACACAAATGTTTGTTCCTTATCGAACCCAATATTTCTCGTTCTTAGCAATAGTGCCGTGAGTCGTGATAAAACTTAAATCACTGTATCAAATACACCGCTAAACATTCATTTTCAACTCAACAAATAACATTTTGCTAACTTTACAATTAAAAAGCTCCACAAATCAGTGGCTAATTCTCTCCCATATTACCAGATCAACGAGGCCTTCTGCGCCCAGACCCTGGCATGCGCCAAGGCCCTCAAGCTGGACCACGAGAAGCTCAACGTGAACGGAGGAGCCACCGCGCTCGGACACCCGCTCGGAGCTTCCGGCTCTCGCATCACAGCGCACTTGGTGCATGAGCTCAAGTATGTACTCATTTAGGGGCCAGTCGCCTTTAATTTGTAGTGCTTTGACATGCAATTTAGAATCCCAATACGTCATTCAATCACTTAGTTTCCACTAGTTACACTAGGCAATAGGTAAGACTAGAGATCTTTTTCTAGTCTAAACGTTATGTAATGGATAAATAAAAAAGAGATTTTTTAACGCTGGATTTTTATCAGCTTCCTTATCTAATTGTCATCAACTAATGAGCAATTCCGTTGCTTGCTTACCATTATGTAAAATGTTGTTTTTTTTTTCTACTAGGCGTCGCGGCCTGAAGCGCGGTATTGGTTCAGCGTGTATCGGCGGAGGACAAGGCATCGCCCTCATGATCGAAACCGTTTAAACACCACTGAATGAATGTACCACGATGAACGAGTGAATGGAATCTACCAGTAAAAAAAAACAAATGTCAGTTGTTTTCCCGCGCAAGTAATTTTATGAAAACTGTGTTGTAATCTGTTGTATTAACTATAAAACAATATGAATGCCTTTACGCACTTTTCAGTTAAATATTATGATGCACTACAAATACAAATTTTAATAAGACTGCCAATTGTTGCAAAAATACAGTGCAATGTAATTACGTCAAAAACTGTTTAATTTTATCTTCAAAGTTTATTGCCACGCCTTTTACAAACATGTTTAAATATAAAGCATAAAATCTCTTATCTCGAGATAATATTTATCAGTGAAATTATGTAATACCTACCTACTTGTTATGTATAAATGTGTATGTATTGTACATAGGCGCATCGTATGCTAAGTCAATTATATTTTTATAGATTTATTTTAAGATGAAGTATTAACTTTTGAAAGTTATTAAATCATGTTTTCAAAAACTGGTGTTTTTATTTAACTCATATTATAATTACCCATGAAAAAACTCTGAGAATTAATATTTTCAGCTGCATGTTTGGTGCAGTGGTTATCAGTTGCTACCATAGTACAAGCTCTGCTTAGTTTGGAATCAGATAATCGTGTGCTTGGTCCTTAAATAAAACGGACGTTTGCACGAGCTAATCTCCGAAACTACAACTGGTCAAATTGAGAAAATATTTATACTGAATAGCACATTTATTGAAGAAGGCTATATAGTTTATATGACATCACGTTTTAGCTAACAGGAGTAGAGCAGCAATAAAAAATGCAATGAAAAATAGAAAAAACTGTCCCCGCGTAGTAGTCTGTCTGGGAGTCTGTAGTCCCCGCGGAGGAAGCCGCGGGTGGTTGCTAGAATAAAATAAAATATATGACCATGTGCATAAGCTACACCTACTTCAGCATAAAAGCCCGTACTTATTTGTTGTCAAGATACGAGATCCTTGCTCCAGAATAATTAAAGCGGCACTAATAAGTCATCAAGTGTTTTAAAGGTAGTTGCAAGGCTCATTTTTATAGCCTGAGACAAATCATTTCATATTATAAGTTAAAGTAATGTCGTGTAATAAAGCAGGAAATGCCTCTGTGGCACGGTCGGTTGTATCTGACTGTTGGTCATGAGGTCTCGGATTCGATTCCCGGGCAAAGTAGGGTGCTATTGGACTTTTCTAATTAATATTAAAAATACTCTTACAGTACGGCTGCCTATTACACAACTATACTAACATTATTGATGGCGAAACGCGGGTGTACCTCTGCCTACACCTTCGTGTAACTATAACAAATGTGATATTATGTATACAATTTTATTAAGCCTGACATGTTACGAATAACTCTTGTATTAATCAGTCTGACACCTGTTTCTCATGGTTAAGTATTTTATTTTAAAAGTCCAGTTGAATATACAACACCGAAGTGACGCGTAGTGTTCTGAAAATAATATAAATTTGATCTCGACTCATTGAGGCTGTGGCAATGGCCGCTGCTATTAAAAAAGGTAAGCTGGTTATACTTTTTAATTTTGAAAGTATTTTGTTATGTTTGAATCGTTTAGCTTTTTAAAATTAATTTAATAAACTATTGTGTTATTAAGGAATAACGATAATACATATTTTTAAGTGGTCCAGATAATGCGTCTTATAACTATATTAATTATTTTTTAATACCGTGTTAATGGCAGAATACGGCTTGCAGCCAGGATCAAATAAAAAAAAATATACCGGCAGGCGGCAATCGGCAAGACTGTTTGTGTCAGTGAAATAAAATTATGAAAGATTAAAGTTCTAATATTTATGATCGTTTGTATTTTGTGCATTATAATTACTCGACTGCTGGTCGCAAAAGAGGTTAATGTCTTAACAACTCTATGTAGCTTTGTTCCTATGTGACACTGGAGACCTGGAGACTGACTATTGATTGATCGAGATAATTTATTTTTTTGCAAAATAGTAGATTAACGCGGGAATGATTAGGATTTTGCATGGAAAATAGAATCTGTGGCTGTAATTAAATCCTTATCGTAATTTAGACTTCGATAGAGAGTCCTTTAGGTGTGTGATAACTTTTTATGAATAAGATCGTTAATATCTAGGTATAACATTGTTGTGAACTAAAACAGGAAAATCCCGCCTAGAAAATAATAGGTTCATTAAAACGTGTGAAGCTTAAATTCTTTATTATTCAGAGGTCAACATTATGTTGGTTTATTTATTCTACCTACGTCAAACACCTAGGTGTAAGTAATAGTAGGTAATAGGCAACTAAAGAAGTCTAAATCCATAGGTGTCTACTGTATTAAGAATGAAAAGGTCTATCTTCAAACACATTCTACCTACCTAGAAAAGTTTCGGGGCGATAAAGGTCTATCTGTCTGTAACGCATTTGCGACAAAACTGCGAAACCGATTTAGATTAAATTGAACAGCTAGATAGTTGAAGACATGGCAATAGTTTTGAAGGCACTTATTGAAAATTCAATCCGTAAAAGACTGAAAAAGGAAATCGAATTATTTATGGGAGCAGACCTGTAAGTCAGTTCGTCTGGAAATAGAAATGAAATGTAGGTAAATGTAATGTTAAAATGTTTTTTTTAGGGGTATTCATAGTAGCAGGTAAAAGAACACCGTTCGGCAAGTTCGGTGGTAGTCTCCGAGATGTCCTGGCCGAGGACCTGTTCGCCACGGCCGCCGCAGCAGCCCTGAAGGCCGCGGGCGTCGCCCCTCACGATGTAGATACCGTCAATATCGGTCAGGTTAACAACTTTTACTTTTTGGTTTTGATTTTTGTAACCAGTTTTGGGCCATTTATTTGAAAATTTTGGTCGCAATAAAAAAATAACTGCGCAAAGATATGCAAACAATCGCAAACTCGTGATCTCGTTAGGTAGTCTGCGAAACTTGAAACCTAAAACTTCTTAGCATTAATAGTTTAGGAATAATTTTTGATGTGCGTGACATTGGGAGCTACTGATACATGAATAAAAACTATGCATAAGTTTTTGCATTCTATATTATTAGACTACCGTCTTAACGATCGATATCAATATGCTATGCATTATTTTATCTACTATAGAATTCTGACATATTCAAAACACTTCATCAGCCAACATCAGTCTCTTTCACTAAATTCTTCTTCATAAACTTTTTCTTATGATAACAGATAAGTCCACTGAGCGTGACCGGCATGTCACCACGTCACGCGGCGCTGAAGGCCGGGATCCCTCACGACAAGCCCGTGCTGGGCATGAACCTGATGTCAGGCTCTGCTCTCAGCGCCCTCATCGTGAGTACAGAGGTATGTTATTCTGATGGTTAAGTAGACAGCATAAACTTAGACCTGGCTTCACGGTTTCATGATAAGCAACAGATGGCTTCTCAGATGCAATTTTGACTATGGTGTTGATATTAATGTCACTTTATCTAGAAAATATTTTTCTAGTCTCATTCATAGGCAGAGGTACTGGCCCTTATAGTTGTAGACAGACTTCAAAGCCATAGATGAGCATTAGCGCAATTTTTACCAACACACTAAAGAAGAAGATCTTGACCACATGACCGTTCGATATAAAATGTATTTCTTATATGCCTTACGTCTTACGCATCTGTACATAGCATCGTAAGGAATAAAGAGTTACATTCTTTACGAACTTGACCTTTTTTTTGACAGAGGCATACATAGACCCAACACCGCCTCTTTTAAAGTACTATTCTTATACTACTCTCGTTGTCCACAGGAAATTTTACTAGGATCAGCACAAATATCCCTAGCAGGTGGCATGGAAACTCTATCTTCAGTTCCTCACTTGGTCTACGGCTTACGTTTCGGCACTCCCCTGGGCAAACAGCTAGAGTTGGTCGACTTCTTGTCCACAAGCAACTATGACTCGTACTGTGGTATGTGGCTGCTGCAGACGTCTGATGCTGTGGCGGTTAAGTACGGAGTCACTAGGAGCGAGGCTGATGAGTTTACTGTCAGGTCTCAGAGAAGATGGAAAGATGGTGAGTTTATAAATAAACCTTATAAAAAGGCTTATAAAGTGTTTTGTTTCTTTCACTCTTTAGCAAAATGAAAGAGAGAAAACATATAGTAGTTTCATAACTAAAATAGGTTTATAAAGTGTTTATGAATAAGAGGGAAAATCTTTATTGTATGAATAAAATTGTGGCTGCTTTTGTGGGGAGGTAGTGTATCCGGCTTCTGATTATGCGGTCTTGGGATCCATTCCTAGGTAAGTAAAGTACTAGTGGTATTTTTTATATTAGAAACCTCACTTGGTTTACGGCTTAAGTTTCGGCACTCCCCTGGGCAAACAGCTACAGTTAGTCGACTTCTTGTCCACGAGCAACTATGACTCGTACTGTGGTATGTGGCTGCTGCAGACGTCTGATGCTGTGGCGGTTAAGTACGGAGTCACTAGGAGCGAGGCTGATGAGTTTACTGTTAGGTCACAGAGAAGATGGAAGGATGGTGAGTTTATAAATAAACCTTATAAAAAGGCTTATAAAGTGTTTTGTTTCTTTCACTCTTTAGCGAAATGAAAGAGAGAAAACATATAGTAGTTTCATAACTAAAATTCGTTTATAGAGTGTTTATGAATGAGAGGGAAAATCTTTATTGTATGAATGAAATTGTGGCTGCTATGTGGGTAGGTTGTGTATCCGACTTCTGATAAAGCAGTCGCCCGGAGTTTAAGTAAATAAACTCGCCCCCTATTCGTACAAAGCATTTAAAATAGTCTCGTAGTATAGGTTACTAGCTCTTTTTGATTTGTATAAATGACGAAACGCGGGTGTATTTCATAAAGCTCTGCCTATATCTTCGGGTTAGTATAAGGATAGTAAGAGTCTAAAATATGTACTTCTGTTTAGCGAATGACAACGGCAGATTCGACTCCGAGCTGGTCCCAGTGACTCTGACGAGGAAAGGCAAGGAGGTCCTCATGGAGAGGGACGAGCAGCCTCGACCTGACATCACGTTGGAGCAGCTCAGTCAACTACCTGCCTTGTTTAATGGAGGAGTCACTACTTCTGGGAATGTCTGCGTAAGTTTCTGTATACTCTAGCTCTAAATACAAGCTTTTACCCGCGACTTCGTCCACCACCTGAATTTTCCCATGGGAATGCGTCATTTTCCCGGGATAAAGTAGCCTATGTCCATTCTCGGTTATTAAAAGATCTTCATACGTAATTTCATGCAAATTGGTTCAGTAGTTTAGGTGTGATTGAGTAACAGACAGACAGAGTTAAAATTATGAATATTTTATGAGACGTGATGGTTGTATTTTGTAGATCAATATTGTATACAGTGTCAACTTAGTCTTATCACAGTGAGATAAACATCCAGCCGTCTAACTCGTCTGTTAGGCTGAAAGCCTACTGTTACATCTCAAAGTACTGTTAAAGACAGACAGACACATTATTGTTTAAAACATTATTCACCATGGATAGTATAAATCACATTGACACCATATCTTTTCCAAGAAAAAACATCTCTAGCGCCCTCTTTACATAAAAATTTTTTTTTTCTTAATCTCTATTGTCGCCACTATCGCCCCCACAAAAAACTCCATCGCCTATTAAGGGGTTATTGCCAGCTTTGGGATCCTGAACTTATAATAAAATATTTTCCATACGTGTACCCATTTGTGATTTTTGAAGCCAAAGAGATTTTATTACAGGTTCATACATACTATAATGCGAAAAGACTTTTTCCCCGACCTAATATATCTCTTTTTCACCAGGGTATCAACGACGGTGCTGCAGCAATAGTCCTGGCAAGCGAAGAAGCTCTTAAGCAGCACAACCTGAAGCCACTGTCCCGGATAGTAGGCTGGTCGCGAGTGGGAGTCGAACCGAAACTAGCTGGAGAGGCTGCCATCCCTGCGGTACAGAGCCTGCTTAGAACTACCGGGTATACCATTGATGATATGGATTTAATTGAGGTAAGAATACACAAGCATTGCTTTGAGGTTGTTCTACTGGATTTTTTATGGAGTGGTTCATTGTATAGTCCAACAACTGAGTAGAGAGTTTTCTGTGCGGGCTTATAAATGCAGCTGACGGTGGCCCTGTTTGATACAGCTACTTGTAATTGTATTCATGATAAATTGTTCATGCCATGGCCCTTTACTAAGTTGTCAGACTACAGGAGTTGCGGGTAAATCGTTATGTTATTCATATGGGAAATGTTCTACATCAGGTGCAACAAAGTAACATAATGTGTGGATATGAACTTAGCAAATTAAGTTAATAGGTATCGTAGTAAACGGCATTCTTCTTTAGTGATAGGTACTTTACGTATGATAAGCACGATGCTTGGGATCATATTAGCGGGTAAAAAAGAGCTGTAAATTTGTGGAAAAAATAGTATGACCGAGAATGTACTGGATCCACCTGTATTTTCGCTATCCAGATCCATGAAACCTACGCGACCGTGATAGTGTCAGCTGCGAAACAGCTGAAGGTGGACACAGACAAGCTCAACGTGGACGGCGGCTCCCTTGCTATTGGACACCCGTCCGGTGCGTCGGGGGCCAGGATTATATCACATCTTACTTATGAACTGAGGTATGTTTAGTTTTACTCTGTGATTTAGCGAAAAGAAAAGAGGGTGCTTTAGCGATAATTAGGGAAAAGAGGGTGCTTTGTTTCGAAGTGGATCAGTTCGTACCCGAGGCAGCACACTAATGTCTTTTCGAACTTTTGTGTGTATCTATACTAATATTATAAAGCTGAAGAGCTTGTTTGTTTGTTTGTTTGTTTGTTTGTTTGAACGCGCTAATCTCGGGAACTACTGGTCCGATTTGAAAAATTCTTTCAGTGTTAGATAGCCCATTTATTGAGGAAGGTTATAGGCTATATATCATCACGCTACGACCAATAAGAGCAGAGTATCAGTGAAAAATGTTACAAAAACGGGGAAAATTATGATTCTCTTATGTGACGCAAGCGAAGTTGCGCGGGTCAGCTAGTTAGAAATAATTATCATTTGCTCTAAGAAGGACGAAGAAGACTTGAAGGAAAAACATCGTGAGGAAACCTTGCATGCCTAAAATTGGTTTAATACATTTATTGAGGGCATGCAAAGTCCCCAACCCGCACTTGGCCAGCGTGGTGGACTCAAGGCCTAACCCCTCCCCCTCGTTTGAGAGGAGACCCTTGCCCAGCAGTGGGACAGTAATGGGTTAAAAAAAAAGACTAGTTTTGGGCTAGGCAAGGAATCCCGGAGTGTGAAAGGAACTAGGTTTTGTTCGCTATGCCGACCAACTGCGGTTAAGATAAGTTTCCAGTACCGCTATAAACTATAGACTACCGATAACCGGCTAGCTACCGAAAAAAAATGTATGGCAATTAGTTCAGCGCCTCAAGCGGGCGTCGTAAAAAATATTTTGGCAGTACATTATAAACGTCAAACTCTCGATACCAGATGGTTCCAATTGTAGAGAATCGTGCTACGGATGTTATTTTTTAAAAATATCATTTTCTTATTAATTCCAGACGCAGAGGCCTGAAACGAGGTCTGTGTGCTGTCATTATAGGGGGCGGCCAGGGTTTAGCGGTCATGATTGAAACTGTATAATAAATAAAATTATTAAGGTCTTTAACTTTTTTATCCATAGTCAAAGCAACTAGCTGAGTAAAACGCATGCTTATTTTTATTAGATACGTAGATTACTCTGCTCCTGAACTTAACCAATAATTATTTGTTTTCAAAGCTGTAAGTTGTGAATATAGTTCTTTACATCGTGTTGGGTTTTTGCATGTTAGTGATGTAATCAATTTTAGACTTGAGTAAAAGTACCTAATAATGTCGAGTATTTTAACACAAAAAATTGTCCAAATAACAAGCTACGGCCTTTTGCATTAGAAACGTAACTCTTTAACAGAATTTTCTTCCTGATTACTAGCTTATTAAACAACGCCTATTAAACAAGGGTGTGTGAGTCTATGATGCATTACAATAACACCTGTCACATAGCAGAGCATTAAAATAGCGACGTAATTATTAGGTACCTTACAACATTCTTACAATATTTCTAATTCTAGTTTACGATAGTGGTTTTTTACGTGCCTCCATAGTCTGTGCAGCGTTTTACAACATACATTTTAGTTATGTGTACCTAATTAATTACAATTGGTTGGTCTAATGTTAACAAAACTCTTTATTAAGATTAAAACGTATTTTACCTACTACAAAACAGGAAACGGATAATTATATCTTTTGTAAATATTAAAAATAATATCGTGAGAATCTCCTAACTATGTATTATTGTGGTCAATTGTCATATTACCTACTAACTATTGTCTAAGACCCGCTATATCAAGATTATTTTGCACGAAAAGCTGAATAGCGCCTTTAGCGGGCGCCCTAGGATCTATTATTGCAGTACATTTAAAATGTCAAACTCTAGATTCTCGTAGATACGTAGACCATAGAAAAGTTAAATTTAGGATTGTATTTTTATGGCGATCAGGGGATAAGTTCACTTAATCTTTAACTTAAGCTTTTGCTGACGGCTGACCCCTCATACACTAAAATAGCGTCCCAGGAAAAGCGTTAACTAAGGTTTAAAAATGTAATAATTCAATGGATTAATAGTTGCGACTGCATCGGCCTTACCAAAGGGTATCGTGTTACTACCCAAGTAACTGAGTTGTGGAGGTCAGATAGGCAGTCGCTGCACGTAAATAAAACACTGGTATTCAGCTGCATCCGGTGAGACTGGAAGCCGACTCCAACATAGTTGGAAAAAAGGCTAGGCTGATGATAGTAGTAGCGACTGGACAGAATCGCTCTACTGATCGCTTCGCATATCAAAGTCACTACGCGCTATGTAATTGAGAACTTAGCGATAATTTGAAAGCTAAAAAAATAAACGTTATTAATAGGTGCGGCCATTGTCTAACGACAATTAAAAGATAATCTTTTACAACTTCTTAACATGCACATTGAGATAGATTAACTCAAAGGCACCGACTGTTCGTGAAAGGAACGTTTGATTTGGTAAAATCCATGAAAATCTTTTAGTATCTTGTGTCAATAAGTGCTAAAGATAGTTCGAAGGTTTTCTAGGTTGTTAATGGGTGAAGTAATTAGTGCTTAGTGTGGTGTGTAACAAGATGGAAGGTGTTTTCTGCTGACTGTAAGTTAATTGCAGAAAGTGACTGGTTGATAAGTTTTTAACCGACTTCAAAAAAGAAGGAGGTTCTCAATTTGACTATATTTTTTAGTGTTATGTGAAAATCTTCGACATGGCTATTGTTTTAAAGAAAGGTAAGTACACGGTTAATTAAACAATTAATAGTACTTTCAGCGTTTTGAAATTGTTATTGCGTTTATGTTATTTTTAATAAATTTAAAGATTTTTGCGTTGATAGAGATCAGCAAACATGTCGTTTGACGACAAAAGAAAAATACAATGAGGAAGAGAAACCACATTAAAATAAGTACCAAAAATAATAGCTTTGGGAGTTAATAATAGAATATCTTGGTTTACTAACACAAAACTTAAACAAAACTGGCACCTACCTAAATATATCTATACTCATTCAAATTCTGTAATTTTGTTTGTCTTGTTCTTTTTATAGCAATATACATAGTATCAGCAAAACGCACGCCGTTTGCTAAAAGCGGGCGATCGTTCAAAGACGTTCACCCCTCAGAGCTCCTCGCGACGGCTGCGAGAGATGCCTTTAGAGCTGGTGGTGTATCACCCAGTTTGATTGACACTGTCAATGTTGGACAAGCTTACACGGTGAGTGGAAGAAACGACCACGCGTTTTAAGATTTGAAATAGATTTTTTATGATCATTTTGA
The DNA here is from genome assembly GCF_050436995.1 of Anticarsia gemmatalis. Classification (NCBI taxonomy): domain Eukaryota; kingdom Metazoa; phylum Arthropoda; class Insecta; order Lepidoptera; family Erebidae; genus Anticarsia; species Anticarsia gemmatalis. The sequence goes on from NC_134761.1 coordinate 908,653, forward strand.
TATGGCCAGTTGCTTTAATTGCGTGATAGCTATTGACATGGCTTAAAATCTGCTGTACCAATGTTAGGTCTATAGTACCTATGTAGGTACAAATGAAGACTTAAGTAAAGAGCACGTATGAAAGCCCACGTAAGCCAGATATGGTTTTAGTGTAAAACTGGATACGAAAATGTTAAGTACCTATGTTTTTCAAAACTAAAAGGTAGGTACTTTATTTCTTTATCGGACTTTGATTCACAGTAGGATACAGAATAAGTTGATTCAAAAAGACATCTTCCATAGATCCATAGTCCGCATTTGAATAGCGGTTAAATAAGTGATGAAGTGTCACATTTGTCCTTCTTTCCAGATAAGTGGTTCATCAGACGGGATGCTGAGTCCTCGTCATTCAGCACTGAAGGCAGGCGTGCCGATTGACAAGCCAGCGCTCGGGGTCAATATCCTCTGCGGTTCAGGCTTCCAGGCGATCATTAATAGCGCACAGGTATAAAATCTTCTTGAGGTCTTGACACTTAATAAGTAGTACGTTAAGTACGTAGTAAGTTAAGTACGTAGTGAAATAAATAATTTAATATGACTATCATTTACTCAGAACGACACAATAAAACTTCGGTTTAAATTGCTTCTTTACATTAGTATATTTAACTTTTTCATTATTATAACGATAGAAGACATGCAAATTATAGTAAAAACACATGATTTCTGTAAAATATTACTGTAATATTTATATTTTATTTATTTTAAATAAGATAACGATATCATTTCGAGAAAGCACTTCACTTCTGTTCATATAGCTATTAGCTAGACTAAAAACGTAAAATGCCGACAAACGTACGTTAAAAACCGGGCTTAAAACTATTCGTTTTGCCAGACCTTGCTCAACTAGTCTTTGCAAAGATATGAATCAGATTTTGAAGAAATCTTTAGCAAAGCTCTTCAATTCCGACAAAACACGCCTTCACGAATCTTCCTTCCAGGACATCCTGCTAGGAGCAGCCCAAGTCTCCCTAGCAGGTGGAACAGAAAACATGTCAGCAATACCTTTCGTGGTCAGGAACGTTCGTTTCGGAGCTCCTCTAGGTAGCCGAGTGTTTGAAGACTTCCTCACGGCTGGAGCTAGGGATTCTTATTGCAACCTCACGATGGCACAGACTGCGGAAAACTTGGCTGAAATCTATCAGTTGAAGAGGGAACAGGTCGATGAGTATGCTTTGAAATCGCAGCAGAAATGGAAGGCTGGTAAGTATTCTAGCTTTAATTGTTAATGTTTTTTAAGCTGATACTAATCTAGTGTCAAGGTTTTCAATCTGCCCATATTTCTGTGCCTGTCGTCAATGTGGTCGCGGTTGCCACTCCCGCATAGGCCTTTTCAGCCACGAACGAAAGTGCACTAATTCTACCTGACGCCACCTTAATCATCTGCAATAGATGTATTCAGGCCAATTATTGATTGAGTGAAAAGAAAAAGTAGTATCAATACCAAAGTTTTAAAAAAAAGCCCTTTTGGTTGATGAAGACAGAATAGATATTGTTTATCTTTAAAAATGAGAAAGCTAGTAATGTTTTTACCGATTTATTAGAATTTCTGCACGCTATTAATTGTTTAAACTAAGATATTTTCATAAATGGTCACCAGGTCACGACAAAGGTGTGTTCAAGACTGAGCTTTCACCGGTGACAGTGCGGACCGGTTCCAAGGAACAAGTGGTAGAGGAAGACGATCACCCTCGACCCAACACCACCATGGAGTCTCTCAGCCAACTACCAGCCATGTTCCGAACTGGAGGAGTCGGTACTGCTGGCAATTCTACTGTTAGTACTTCAGAAATACTATTTTATTACTGCTGAAATTGTAAAAGAAGTGCATTTATTCATTTAGAACAAATGCTGTCATTAATTATGATAGAATTACTGAATCTACCACTGAATCACAAAGGGGATAGAGCCTTAAGCCTTAAGACAAACATGGTATTCAATATTATTTAAATCTTGAATATGTTTAATGTTAAAAATAACAGTTTAATACAGTTGACAATATAAATGCCTATGTAGGCAACAGGCAATATAAATATTGATTACAAAAGTTTTGTCAGCTATCATGATGTTCTCAAGTGAGAAAAAAAATATTGAAATCACATTAAACTACATAAAATAAATAATAAATGAAATACGCAGCCTATATTTAAAGTATACACACCGGGAGACATAACACTAAAATCGATAAACATTTATTTTGTAATATGACAGGGGATTTAATGTGTCACACAATCAATATTCCTTGATTTGCTTGACGTTCTGGATAGGCGGTGTCCACTGGTCATCAACGGATGCAATAAAAAGTTATGTACGTTGATCCTCAAGGGTATAAACGACGGAGCCGGCGCAATAATCCTGGCCAGCGAAGAAGCAGTGGAACAGCACCACCTGACTCCACTAGCGAGGGTCCTGGGCTGGGCTCACGCTGGTGTGGAGCCGAGAGTCATGGGGCTGGGACCCGTGCCTGCTGTACAGAAGCTGATGCAGGCTACTGGACTGAGGCTGGATGATGTTGATATGGTTGAGGTGAGGGACTTTATTATCATCTAGACATTTACCTATTGTTTAATTTATTTTCTTTTAAGTATTTTTTTATCTTTCTCCGCTTTTAATTAAACGGCGTAAAAGTCAGTCGGTTCCAAAAAAACTGTCAAGAATTAATTAATAATAAGTTTAATTTATTTGATCAAAAATTCAATAGGTAGGTAAGCAGGTTCAATTGCCTGAATGGTGTAGTATGACGTATGTATAATGTATATATATGGTAATGCACATACACACAGTCTCTCAGAATCCCACACCTTCCAAACTACCAGCCAAAATGTTTAATAATAGTATCTGTTTTAGATTAACGAGCAGTTCGCAGCCCAAGCTTTAGCCACGATCATAGAGTTAGGAGTAGACGAGGAGAGGGTGAACATGAACGGTGGAGCCATCGCTGTGGGACATCCTGCAGCGGCGTCTGGAGCCAGGATCACTGTGCATTTAACACATGAACTAAGGTGCTAAACTGTGAAGGTTTATGTAGATTTTAATGATTTTTATTTTAAAGGTTTATTGTATTTATATTTTAAACAAGATTAGCCGTAGTTTCAGCACTTTTTAATGAGTAGCATAATGTACCAGTAGTCAGAATTTCACATTTTATATATTTTCAAACAACTGCAATTTTTAAATTTCTTTCTGATAGGTTATAAATCCGACACTTATTCGTGAATCTTAAGCCGATAAAAATTTATTTTTCTTTTTTTACCTTGGAAGCGTGCCCGTGTTCCTTAATTTAATTATTATGTAGTTTATACTAAAGTTAGGTACCTACAAGTTGTATTTTACATGAAGACAAGCGTCTATTAAGTTTGTTTTATTTGCAGACGTCGAGGATTAAAGTATGGTATTGGTGCAACATGCATCGGCGGTGGACAAGGCATCGCCGTGCTACTTGAAACTGTGTCATAAAATTTACTATGGCATAAAATATCTAGCTTAAATAAATGATAAGAATGATTTTATCCATGCATTACTTTATCTCAATAAAAAAATATTTACCTACTGTGTTGTTATTCTCGCCAAATTATATGATTTTAAAATTAAAATTTCATAGAATTCTCTTCGTCCGTTAAATGCCAAAAATTTATCGGCAGATTTTACCTCTAAGAATAAACGCTAGTTTACTGAAAAACTTATGTTTAATATTATTTACCTACTATACAAAGTAACATTTCTGATTTTAATATAATTACCAATACATAGGTAAAGCCGAAACACACTAAATTAAAGAACTGCAATAATAAATTATGTAAATTAGTATGTATGCGGGCAAAGACTCCAGTGGACTTTAAACAAGTTCATACAGTTGATCAGTGCGCTATCAATATTTACAACGAGCGAACGTTCAATAAGATTACACCGTGGATTACTCACGCAAGATACAAGTGTGTGTGATAAAAATGTGTTAATTCACAACAGTCGTGAATTGTTGCCTTAAAGACGTGTGAATTGTTAATACAAAATGGCTGTCGCTATTAATAAAGGTAAGTTTTATTTATTTTGTAACAACATTTTGAATAAAACATCTGGTTTTGGGATGTGTTGTTGATAATATTGGTTAAATTAAAAGCAACATGGCTGACCTTGATTTAGTTTAAAAATGGAACACTCAAAACAGTTCGACAAAGTTTTTTTTTCACTTTCTTTACGATTTCGTTCTTTCATTCATTCACTTTTTTGTTTTAACCGATTCATGGCCAATGACTCAACAGTTGAGTCATTAAAAAACCTTTAGGAAGGCCGATGGCTCAATTGGTGAGTCAAACCAAAATTGTATAAAAACGGATATTAAAAAAAAAAAACACTTAAACTACCATTTTTCAGATCTCATTAAACATTTCCGTGAATATCAGACCTGGCCCTTCAATTTAGAGAATATTTTTATTAGTCAGGTGTCATAAACCTTTTGTATAACTGCCGCAAAACATCTTGTACACTTTTTTGTAAAATCGATTGACTACAGCTTGGAAAACCTTGATTTTCTTTATCTTCAATTTGTTGATCATGGAAATCAGTAAACATTGCCTGGCTACATTCAGTAAAATCGTCGTAGTCCTGATTATCTACAAATAATATTACAATAATAAATAATGATTGAATACTACTAAAATGTTTACTACCTCTGCAATATTTCATTAAAACCAACAAATACTACCTTGAAACGCCATATTAACTTTTATTATCCACAAATTCGAATAGGAGAACACAGTAACACGTTTCTGGTTGTCAGACTGGCTCGAATGATGGCGAAAAGCATTAAATCATTACAAGGAGCCAATGACTCATCAGTTGAGTCATCCTTCAGGGAGGCCGATGGCTCAAATGGTGAGCCACCGACCAATGAATGGGGCCTGGCTGAATTGTTCACGAAAATGAAGGTGGCAATGAATCGGTTAAAACAAAAATAGTTCGAATATCTGTTCATTCTATTCTACAGTTTTAATTCTATTCAATCGTTTGCTATCACAACAAGTATGGGTCCAATGTGTGTGACAAGCGAATTTAACCTTTATCACTTCACCATAAAGATAACATTAATATTGTGAAACTTTCGCAACGGGGTCAATGTCCAGTAGATATGAGGCCGGCCGGTTTATTTACATTCGTAATTTCTTCTATAAAAAGCAATGAATTAAAATACGATATTTTGCTCTTTAACGTTTAGCTGATTATGTTTTTAGTATTTTTCTTGTTTTATTACGTTAATTGTAGTAAAAATGTTGATACCTTCATAATATGACCATCATAAAATAAAGGACCTTTGAAAGATACATTGAAAAAATATAACTTTCGTGTACCTACTTACATTTATTAATATGGATGTAATTGTATGGATAAAGTATGTGGGTGTTACAATGAAATCAATCAGCTACTTTTCTAGATTTCGCAAAAGGAATGCCCAGAGCAAAAAGCATCTTGTGATATTCCAGGTAAACGAAATGCAGGTACCTATAGGTATCAGATTTCATTAAAATGTCTTCAATATCTAGTTTTTTGCGTTAAAGAGTTTCAAACATATACATAAATCTATAAATACACGCATTTATAATATTAGTAGGATGGTAGCATAGAAGTTTACATTTCATAAGTTTTATAAATCTCTCAATAGTTAAGTTTTCTTCTATCAGATATGATATGAGTTACTCTTTGCCAGGTATCTTCATAGTGGCTGCCAAGCGCACGCCATTCGGCAAGATGGGGGGAGCGTTGAAGGACATTCTTCCGTCAGACCTGCTGGCTATCGCCGCCAAGGACGCGATGAAGGCTGGCAACGTCGCACCTGATGTCATCGACACTGTCAACATTGGACAAGTGAATGGCGTAAGTAAGCTTTAGACACCGGTTTTTAAACCGTTACTGTCCTGTCCTACTGCAAGGCAAGGGTCTCGTCCAAACAAGGGCGGGGGTAGGCCTTGAGTCCACCACGCTGGCTAAGTACATGTTCGGGACTTTGCATGCGTCTTGCATGATTGCAGTTTGCGAAAAAGACTGTATTTAAGATATTCTACATCACTTGCGACTCAAGGGTACAAAGATCTGGTGGGATTCGAACTTGAAATTGGACCACCGACCTAAATAATTTATATGAAGGAGTAACTAAACAAGATTACTAGTATTGTAGGAGTTTTTATATTTAAAACAAGACATGTCTCCTGTTACCACGTAATAATAAGTTTACTAACTTAATATTTTGTTATGTCCAGTTCAGCGGCACATCTGATGGTGGTCTGGCTCCTCGTCACGCGGCTCTCAAGGCTGGTATTCCTCAAGAGAAACCAGCGTTGGGCATCAACAGACTATGTGGTTCTGGCTTCCAGGCTGTTGTCAATAGTGCTCAGGTAACAGCTTCTTTCCTTCTTTAGAATAATTATTCTTGCCGACAACAACTTAAAAAATATCGAGAATTCATTTTTCACTCCTGATTTTAAAATCACTCTTTGCATGATTCCTGTCTATAACACAAAGTTTCAAACACAGTACTAATTCGTGCACGGCATCCATCTTAATCCAAAAGCTGTTAATTGTTGCTGAAGTAGCCATATTAGCAGAAAGACGCTCGATACATCTGCGAATGTCGATAAATCTTCTTTTTTTTTAAGTCTTCAAACCGACTTTTGTTGAATATTTAAATCAAAGACTACGTAAGTACTCAAAATCATTTCTTTTCCTATGAGGGCGTATAGAGATCAAGAACCAAACACTACGATCGCAAACACTTGCTCCAATCACCAACAAAATCGTTAACAGAAACAAACATCTATCAATAACAAAATTTCCAGGACATAATCACAGGAGCAGCTGAAGTCTCCCTAGCAGGTGGAACAGAGAACATGTCAGCTGTTCCCTTCGTGGTGAGGAACGTTCGTTTCGGCGTGAACCTCGGCGTGAAGGTGCCGTTCGAAGACGCGCTGGCTGCGAGCAGTCTGGACACGTACTGCAACTTCACCATGCCTCAGACAGCTGAGAATTTAGCGGAGAAGTATGGGCTGACCAGGACTGAGGTCGATCAGTTCTCTTTGCAGTCGCAGCAGAGGTGGAAGGCTGGTGAGTTGTGGTCAGACTGTTATTTTTAAGTAGGTATCGTTATTCATTCTAGATTTTGAAAGAATGTTGACAATGTTCCTATAGTCTTACGTGCTCCCCGGGATACCTACATTATGACGTTACCTATTTTTATCTGAAGGTTTAGCAGTTTAGCTTTATTAGCTTTATATACCTACAAATTTTCGCAATAATAATGTAGTGCAGCATCTGGAGTACTTATAGGTTGAGAAAAAGTAGGGATTCGTTTCCAAGATTATTTTTAGTGTGGAAGTCATCTTTATACGTAGAACATGATCCGTTTAAAGATACGAAAAGAAAGCGAACTCAGACTGATTTTGTCGATCAGACTGAATTCGCTTTCTTTTTCAAAGCGTTATTAAATAAATCTCTCCCCGCAGCTCAAGACGCGGGTGTATTCAAAGCGGAGATGACTCCCGTCACCATAAAAGTCAGGAAGCAGGAGAAGATCATCGATGTGGACGAACACCCTCGCCCTGACACCACCACGGAGATGCTCAGCAAACTGCCCGCTATGTTCCGGAAGGGAGGCGTCGGAACTGCTGGCAATTCTTCCGTAAGTAAACATTTTAGAAGCAACTTATTTAATATCTCTATAAACGTACAAGGAACAATACGCGATATTTGAGTCAGAATTTTAGAGGTTTCTTACATCATAAGGGCGAACTTGTGGTTTTTTTAACCCATCACTGTCCCACTGCACGCCAAAGTTCCTAAATGCGGGAAATATTAAATAATAATAATTACAGGAATAGTTGGGTCCATAAAAACTACTCAACTAACTATCACCAAGGCATAAAATGTCTTGAAAATATCTAATCTCTCTTTAGATCATGATACTGTTTGGCTAATTTTCTAAATTATTCTAATATTTTCGTCTGTCTCATCATAGCGTCATACAGGCTTGTCTAAAAGCACTACTTTTTGCCTAGCTGGTCTATATTTCGTAACCTCAAGATAGACACAGCTACAGTAGTATTTAATAAAAATAACTTTACTCTATTACATCTAGGGTATCAACGACGGTGCCGGTGCCCTAGTCCTGGCCACCGAGGGAGCAGTCAAGCAGCACGGCTTCACTCCTCTAGTGAGACTGTTGGGCTGGTCGTTCGTGGGAGTAGACCCCAGCATCATGGGCATCGGACCAGTGCCGGCCATACAGAGCCTGCTGTCAGCCACTGGACTTAAGCTTGATGATATTGATTTGATTGAGGTAAGGTGTCTGTCGTCTGATGATATTGCAAATGCTTGCCGTGAAGGCTTGTGAATAAGTGTCGGGTACCCAAACCGGTAGATAAAGTAAATGTATGAAAATTACTGTTAAAATTTTATCTGATAAGGCAGTTGACAGTTATTTTGTAGTAGAGAAACCTGGGTTTCAGATTATACAGTTTACGTAAGTACAGTGAATTCTTTAGAACAGGTATTTTCCCTTGTTAATTTGGGCTGACGAATCTACGTGTGATCATTCATATAACACCGGTTTAAAAAATTGACTAGTTTAGTTCGTTCCTATGCATGTAAGTACAGTTTTTTGAAGGAATATATTTTCTAAATATAGCTAACTCTCTCATAAACTAGACTAAACTCTCAACATACAAAATTAAGATTAATAGATAATGTAGCAACAAAATACAATGTGTAAAGCAAAAATATGGTAATGATGATAATGAAGTATGTTAAATTATTTTTAAACTAAAAATGTACAATAGTGATGACCTTTGGATCACATTGTCTAGCAAAGCGATTAGTCACGAAACGATGTAGTTACTAAGATAATAGCGAAGAAATAAGAAATCTAATAAGATTTCACGATGACTTAAAAAACAAATGTACCTACTACATATAGTATAACGTCCTCGAAAATGTGACAAATAGAGTGATAAGTAGATCGTACTATTGTACCTTTGATGATCTAATTGAGATACACATCAGAAGGTACGTGCTATATGTTTTTTCGTTAGAGATCAAATCAGATACGTAAATCTGATCTTAGGTAAAATTTCAGCCTTAGCAGCAAGTCAAACATGCAACGCATCTTACAGTCTTAAAAGTATGTATCACTAGAGGCCGCCCGCGACTTCGTCCGCGTGGAAACCCTTCCCGTGTAAATCCCGACCCTTCGGGAACTCCAGGATAAAAAGCCTATGTGTTATACTGGATCTTCAGCTACCTATATACTAAATTTCATCGTAATCGGTTCAATAGTATTTACATGAAAGAGTAACAAACATCCATACATACATTCACACAAACTTTCGCATTATAATATTAGTAGGAGGTATACTAAAAAACTAATTAATTGTTTTATCCCAGATCAACGAAGCCTTCGCGTCTCAAACTCTGGCTTGCGTCAAGGAGCTAGGCTTGGACCAGAACAAGCTGAACGTGAACGGAGGAGCGATTGCCATGGGACACCCTGTTGGAGCGTCGGGAGCTAGGATTACTGCTCATTTGGCTCATGAACTCAGGTAAATGACTATTAACTGCTTTATTGAGCCTTGATTTTAATTAGTGTCATTTTGTGCCAAAGCATGACACGCAGAAACGAGAAAAAAGCCAATTAGAGTCAAGTCAGCTACTCTTTATGAAATGCCAAAAACACATTTTAGTATGAAGTGCAGTGCAGTGACGTCATGATACCGTTTTAATTCGTTGTAATTAAATGAGTACCTATTAGAGTGTTTCAGTATGTAATAAATACGATTTTAACATTAGTTACGAAAGAAAAGTAGCATGATCATTTTAGATAAAACTTTTACGAGTACCTACAAGTTAATTTTTTTTTCATTTGTGTGGATCAATTGTTTGTGTCATTTGGATACCTTATCAATATAAGACCGATTTTATCTATAGAATGAGTCTTTAGATTGTATCTAACATGACATCCAATATAAAATGACAAACAACAATTATCACAGATTCTAGATACATAATGATCGTACAAAGTTTAACTCGATAAATAAAACGCCTACATGACTCGAAAGCGCCCGATCGCCGAAGTTAAGCAACATCGGGCGCTGTTAGTAATAGGATGTTGGACTTTTCTCTGAAAAAGTTGTTAAGCCTGCTACTGTCTATTCGCGCATAGTGGACACACTAAGTACATAGCCTGACATTTCCTTTCCGAGGAAAATCGAGTATCCGAATGCGTTTTCCCTCTGCAAAAAAGACCTACATGACTGTGAACTAATCGAAGTTTTGAACCGAAAGAATTACTGAACATTATTCTTATTTTTTCATGTTTCAGACGTCGTGGTCTCAAGAGAGGTATCGGTTCCGCGTGTATCGGTGGTGGACAAGGAATAGCGCTGCTACTTGAAACTGTTTGAACCTCTTAAACAGTACTGTCAAGCGATAATACTGTAAAGGATGGCGATAACGTCGATTAAGATTGTATTTGTTGTATCTTTGTAAATAATTCAATAAACTATTTTTATTTTTTGTTACCGAGTTGCGTTTTTCATCAGAATTTAGAATTACGTTTATTCGTAATGCGAGACTATAGCGTATCTCGCTATTTCCTGTCCTCTGTCCTTATCCCACGTTGACTAGGGTAGGTACAACGTGATTTTGTTCTTAAATCTTTTTAACATTCTGTAAAGAGATTTAGTGAAGTTTTTACGACCGGTCGCTTGCCTGATGTTAACTTTCCCTGAAAAAGGTAAGATAGCGTGTATAAAATAAAATATATTTAGTTAGTTATTAAGGTGTTCATAAAACCAGCTACTGACCTTTGGCTACGGAAGCAAACATCATAAACGATTTTTTGAAAACTCACCTTAGTTTGACTTTGTTTTTGATCTGAGTATAAAAATATCACCGAATGACGTCGGACTCGTCATCTACAGGATTAAATAAGAACTAGCAAATATATCTTATCTTGGAATGTACAAGCATTTTTATACCAAGCCAAGTAGATACAATCATAAGCATAAAACTCAAAAATAACTTTTTCACTATTCCTGCCTACATGTTTTAAGTCAATTTAAAATGTTTTAAAACCAAGTTGTTTAGGTATTTCTGATTTATTTAAATTCACTTTGTAAGTAATAAATCAACTTAATTTTTACAGAATTGTTATACATACATTCATAAGTAAACAAGTTTCAGAAAGGTTCTTTCACATTTCGCTCGCGGCTGTACTGTGTATTTTAGTTTGTCAACAATCATTATCTTGAAATTTTAAACAGCTGTATGTTTATGTACGAAAATAATTTCTTATATAATCATTTACATTCAGATAAGAATACATATCAATAATTTAGTTTACGAATAAAAGTTTCCAACTTAACACGTTTTGCAATTTCGCGCGCATTTTTTTTACGATAATTCCAAGATGGCGTCTGCTAAAGGTTAGTTTTGTTTTTAAACTTATATAATAAAAAGTTAGGTGGGGTTATCGATGGTTTTATCAATTGATTTATAAAATAAGTAAATATCTTTGCTCTTGTATCCACACTTATTTAGATAAATATGTTTCTTTTTTGTTATTATTTGTTGAAGGCCATCTTTTTATCTACTAGGTTTAAATCCTATAAGTTTTAGATTCTGATATGATATCCACTTAGTTACGGAGTTATAAAACTTTATGGTTTTATTTTTCTCGATGTTATTATATTTTGTAATTTATAAGGAAAATTCGTATCGTAATGTATTTTGAGGTTATTTCCTGTTATTATTGAATGAAGTTATAAATATTGGTCTGTAAACAATGAGCTTTAAATCATTATTCCCGCACTCGATGTTTCTGCAATGCAATCAATGTTTACAGACTACTAGGTACCTACCGATCAAGTTTTTATCACGTTTTTCATACATCTATACTAATATTATAAAGCTGAAGAGTTTGTTTGTTTGTTTGAACGCGCTAATCTCGGGAACTACTGGTCCGATTTCAAAAATTCTTTCAGTGTTAGATAGCCCATTTATCGAGGAAGGCTATAGGCTATATGTCATCACGCTACGACCAAAAGGAGCAGAGTACCAGTGAAAAATTTTACAAAAACGGGGAAAATTATGATTCTCTTATGTGACGCAAGCGAAGTTGCGCGGGTCAGCTATAACTACTAAAATTAATAGAACATTCCAATTCACTAACTCGTGAAAATGTTTAGATTGTTAATTGGTAGGTACCTACCTACTTTTTCCAATGAAAATATGGATATGGTACACTTCGTTACATGAATGGGTAGTTGGGTTATTTTATTGTACCTACCTACAGTTAAAGTTTGTTGTTGCTTTGTTATTATGAAAGTTACCGAAGTATTCGATCTATAACACAATTAGTCAACTAAATATTATCTATCTAAGTATAATATTTCCGCAAATTACACAAATTCCTTGATTGTTTTAGCAATTTTCATAATTGGCGCGAAACGAACGCCATTTTGTAGTTATGGCGGTTCTCTCCGGGAGTTGCCAGCCTCACATGCATTTGCGGCTGCGGCAAAGGACGCGATACAGGCTGCCAATTTAGATCCTTCATATATCGACAACACCGTAGTTGGAAATGTGAACTTTGTGAGTACATAGGATTTATGTTAAATGCCCGGTTTCTGAGGCACGTTTAGCTGTAGTTTATCTATTAAAACTATCATGTTTGTATGAGCTTAAACGCTATTGATAGCTAATAGATAAACTACCGCTAAATGTACCTAAGAAACCAGGGGTAAGTCCTTAATTTTTCATATCTCTTTTAATACCCAGAGTTACTTTTAGAGCACTACTACTATTGACAACGGCCGCCAGTTTTCTCCTATATTTTCAGTTAGTACCAACTATACAGTTACTGTTTGATTAGATTCTTACGGTTTTTTTTTTTCATTGTAATGTATGACTATTTCAGCTCAGTCAATGTGATGGCGGCAAAACTCCTAGATATTGCGGTATCTACTCGGGAGTTCCAATAAGCAGCCCCGCGTTGGGCGTCAGCAAGTCATGTGGGACTGGACTCCAAGCTATCATCACCAGTGCAGTGGTAAAAATATTTAATCAATTTAGTATAGGGCATAAAAAGTAGGTAGTAATATCAATAATATCATCGTCCCATAAGAACTTCAAACAAAAATGGTAAGACAAGTATTAGGCTGACGATGCCCCCCACTCCCTTAGACGCTTTAAAAATCATTAAGAGTTTTCTAAAATAAATTCTGACAGAGTAAAAATAAATATCAATCAAGTTTTTTGTCACCGAACAAAACAAATGATTTCAAACCAGTGTAAGTTCACTGAAATCCGCTACTGCTAGAAAATTTGTACTTAAAAAAATATCCTTACAGTCACTCTTGTTTTCCAGGACATCTTAACAGGAAACTCAAAGATATCCCTCACGGGCGGCACAGAGCTCATGTCCGCGCTACCAATGTTAGTACGAAACGTTCGTTTCGGCACCGCTTTAGGCAAACCTTACCTTCTAGAAGACCACATCAAGAACCTCTTCCCTGACAGTTACACGGGCCTTACGATGCAGAAGATGGCAGAAGATTTAGCTAAGAAGCATGGAGTTAGTCGGGAAGAGGTTGATGAGTTCGCGTTGCAGAGCCATTTGAAGTGGAAAGCAGGTAAATATTTTTTTTTCTAAGTTAATATTTTTAACAATACTTGTTCTTATGTGCCAGTGTTTTTATAATGAAAGACTAAGGTACAAGAAAAACATAAGTTGGCATATCTGATCGCACACTACCACAGTGAATAGGTAGCATAAAAACACTGCCCATGCAACAAATATATTCTGAGAACTTAAAAGCTGTTTTGAGCTTGAGTTGAGTTTCAATGCCAACTGTTAAAAATAACATAAATTCTGATTTTATTGTTGTGTTTAACGTTTTAGCGCAAGAATCAAAAGTATTTGACCAGGAGCTGTCCAGTTTAACAGTCACTTTGAAGAAGAAAGACTTAACCATAGACAAAGACGAGCTACCTCGACCCTCGCTAAAGACTGAAGACTTGAATCAACTACCCTCAGTTTTAGAAGATGGAGATATTATTACTGCTGGCAATTCCTGCGTAAGTTAAAGCAATATTTTGTAGATCGAAGGCCAGTTTCACTATTTTTGATCAAATGAAAAATTCACATATTTATAATATATTTGTTTATACCTACTCTATCTATTAGGCACTCACCCGTGAGTTGTAAAACATGCATCTGACTAACATGACAGAAATGAAAATGACTACTTAGTTATTTCAAAGCGCTCCGTGGTCGACGGATAGCCAAAGCTTTTCGATTTCACCCATCTGCCGATGAGAAAACGAGCTTAAAGATCTGTAAAGGATTAGAAATTATTGACATTATTGACAATCCCTCTACCGAAATGATAAGAAGCAAAAACAATACAACTCAATTTTCTAAAGTCCAAAATCCTCCCAAAATCGTCTGGCTTCATCATATTTCGTGGCACCCGGAAAAGGCAATTAATAGTCTAATCTATTCTCAAAACAGACTCCTACTGAATCAGCTACTGAGACAATTTTCCCATACACTACTTACAAAACTTACTACAAACACCTATTCCAGCTGCCAGCTGACGGAGCAGCAGCCCTGCTCATAGCGAGCGAAGGTTCAGTGACGTCACACAACCTGCGCTCGCTCGCCCGGGTGGCGGCGTGGTCGTGTGTGGGAGTAGACCCTGTAGATACAGGTGTAGCCGCCGTCACTGCCGTCAGGAAGCTGATGGATGAGCAGAGGTTGAAGGTCGCCGATATTGATCTCTTTGAGGTAATTTGATACATTATTGATTCTATGGCGATAATGTGTTACTTGACTGCGCAAACGAGGGAAAACGCCTCTGCACTTTATTGTAGAACGCACACAATGTATTAAAAGTATCAAATTTTTGTAAATATAATTTGTTGCGACGATTTTCGTCGACGGACAAAAGGCCCGTCTGCATTATGAATGTAGATGGTTTATTCAGTTCTGTAAAATAATTGCCACAGTTGTGTTATGAGGAAGCTCTTTCTCCTGTAAAATAACGGCCTAGGAATATAAATAAAGCCATTGCCATCTAACAAACAACTTGCAAAAGTCAAGTTGTTCCAGCAAATAGGAACTTAACAACTACAAGTTTTGGTAATTAAACTACTTAATTATTAATTTGCTTGACTAGGAAATACTATAGATCCGACCAACATCTTGGACTTTATAAGATACATTTCTTTTCAGATAAACGAAACATTCGCATCCCAAGCTTTAATCACAGCTAAACTGCTGAACATAGACTTGGAGAAAGTGAACGTGAATGGAGGAGCACTCGCCCTGGGACACCCCGTCGCAGCGACTGGAGCTAGAATGGCCACACATTTAGTACATGAACTTGGGTAAGTGTTGCACGCAGTCACCAACTCTTTAACCATAGTGAATTTGATTTACTTGATGAACCAAGTTCAGGTTTAGTAAGAGAAATATCTAAGTAACTCAAATGCCAAATTCTATATTATCCTCATTATCTTTGATAGTACAGGTCGCCCAAGTTATTGAAGGAAGACGGGCTCAATAGCCAACTCAACCTCCCCTACTTACCTTAGAAATATTTAAATAAAACCCACTATGGCCCTCTGCTGGGCAAAAGTCTCTTTCCGGAATGACGTAGGGAAAATAACTAAGAGAATCCTGTAAATATTATTGTGAAATTGTCTTTTAAATATTTTTCTTATAATTTCAGTCGGCGTAATTTAAAACGAGCGATAGCTGCTTCGAGTTGCGGTGGCGGACAAGGCATAGCTATTCTACTGGAGAAGATGTAATAACAACTATTTAAGATATAGTAACTTGCAATCTAAATTATTTATCAAACCGGAAATAACATAGCGTGAATAATAGAAACGTGTCTAAAATTGTAAACTAAAAAAAACTGAGATTCATTCACTCATTTTTTACGCTTATGAGAATGTTGCCATGTGAAAACATTTGTTGAAAAGAGATGCACCTCTTTACGAATCTACCTCAATATTTCTTTATTATTTCCATAAATAAAACTCACTTTACGAGCAATATATTGTATATTAAATTAAGCAGTCGAATATAAAATGTAAACAAGAACCGCTTACGGCAGTGTTGTTCTTAATTAAATTATTAATTAACATTGCGCCTTCCCAGAGGTAGGCAGAACTATAGCTAATGAACATTACATAGAGCGGATTTATTTACCAAATATGGTTTTGATTCTACAAAAACTATTATTGGACAATGCAAGGTAATTTAGTAGTGTGTATTACAAGCCATTTAACTATATTATATCCGAATAGAACAACAAGTTGCTGGGGAAAGAGACGTTAAGATGACAGTCAGAACATCTATCCGATCTGTCTGTAAATCTGTTTCTCTTTTAAAAAGACAATTTCCGCACTATAATGATGCGCGGACTTTGACAAACATACAAACAACGGGCACAAACAACAACCACATATGAAACAACTATTTGTGGATACCACAACTAATATTCCGTGTGGGAATCAACCCCGTGGTGACTTTAACCACTGCGCCACGGAGGCAGTCAATATCTCTTGTTATTAATTTGTAGTTTCCTACCCAGAGGTCTTCTAAGACAAATTAAATGGCTCTATTACAGTTATGGAATTGTTAGAATATGTTTATAGTACATTTATTTCAGCATGAGAATAAAAATTAGAAAAAGGTGTATAGACATGTATTTGTGCATGTAGTGATAAATCTGTGACATAACTATTAAGGGCCAGTGTTTCGCAAGAACTGAATTTTATGTACAATTATTTAATTTATTGATTTAACAAGTGCAGTCTTATTGTGATAAGGAAGTTGTAAATATGTTTGTGCATACCTACATAAAAAAATCTGAGAAAATTTGATTTGGATTTAGATATTTATAAGGTAAAAAAAATCACATTGCTTATTCTTGTAAATGCAGTTTTGTGTGCATTATCATATTTTTATACTAAATTACCTTGCACTGTCTACAATTACTTACAAAGACAATTAAATATATAGCAATAATATAAATCTAATTGATACACTTACAAGCATTTATCTTATCTTATACAGAACAGTACAATCTCAATTACATGTTAAATTATATACTAAATTGTAAAGGTCACCTTATATTATGTTAGTGTCTCGCCTTTAGTTACCTGAAAATAAAATAAATTTATTTTTAATTCATGTTTTTTTTGCATATGGTAATACTACTCGGGTTGCCATACGTAATAGAATTTGGATGTTCACTGAAATATAATTAGATAGTTTTTACGATTGATAAATTAACATGTGGCTTGCTGAAAAGAAATGGATAAAAGCATTTATATAATCACTTATTATTTGATTTTGAGAATAGAACAACTAGCTCATAATATAGGTTATGAAATTAATTTATGTGGTTGTTTAAGATATTGTTTTATTTAAGGAATTACTAGTTATGTTTTATTTAAAAAGTATATAAGTTAAGTTGGAAAACATTATTTTACACCCATATTTTCTAATTCTATTAGTCCCATGCAGAAAGGCTGAAAAGGGGATAAGCTTTTAAGTTCTAAAATTAATTATATTTTAGGTGGAGTCTAGACACCAATAAAACATAATAATAATCTAAAATTAACTAATACTGCAATTTTTCTTACTTCTTTTCTCCCTTCCACTTTAGCAGTCTATAGGACAGAAATATTGATATATTATGCAACTAAATATATTATATGCAATACTACAAATTCTATAATACACCCATAAAAAATATACTTATTTTTGCAAAATAAATGACCTGTGTTATTGTTTTTTTTAAACATACTAATTGCCTTTAAGAGAGACCCTAATCTTAATTATTTTTGTATAAGCAGAAGCTTGCTAACCAAGCCTTAAAATATATAAACTTGCTATTAGCCAAATGAAGAAACATCATTTTAAGTGATAGGTACTGGTCCTAGAAAGATATACAAAGATCATATTGGTGATGTCTTGCAAAAAGGCCAGGTGGTCTTTTTGACAAGATGTCATTGTATGGATGTGAATAAAGCAAAGGAAGTTTGTAAGGATCATACAAATTGGTGTTCTCTGGTATCTGCCTAAAATAGTGTGGTTGTATGTTTGTAGGTACTGTACAGTATTTTTATGAATATTATTATGTATAGTGATGATACTACTTTGCTTCAAGTTTAGGGATGTTCCTGCATTTGGCTGTATAGAGCAAAAAATAAGTGCTATATTAAGAAATTAAACTTACACAAGCTTCCAAATAATCAATTTTCCTCTCCAAAGATGTCAGTTTTTCGTTTAAAGTGGCAAGACGGGATCTGCAGGACATATCTAAAATTAAAAGCACACACATCTTTTAAATGAAGAGCTGTAACTATAATAAGTGTTATATGCACTTATTACTCAATATACAAGTGTGTGATATCAATAGGAAATGTTGAAATTAGGATAAATAGATAACATTATTGAAGTATCTATTTTCATAAATGTGTTCAACATTTTACAGCATTTTACAGTAACATCAGACATGGAATAATCTTTTAACATAATGACTTTGATATTTACTGCCTATAAATATAATATTTTAAGTAAAACTTACCAAAAGAATTCAGGAAATCAGTGATCTTTTTTATACTTCCAGTTATAACTTCAATGTACTCTCTGTTCGCCCAGTCTTGCTGGATCTGTTTTTGGATAGTTTCTCTGGGTGGCGTCGACATTTTTGCGCTTAAATCTGTTGATATATATTTGATTCCTGTTATTTGTATCTCCGAATCCAATAGAAATAGATTCGACAATAAATTCGTCAGCTTCCTAACACTTTATAAGCACGTTACAACTTTTTTATGTTGAGATATATGACATGTATTTTATAATTTTGTTAGTACTTTTTATTTTTAAATGCTTTAATTTAGTACAGTGCCTGAACCTGAAACACTCTTTCAATTTGACATTAATAAAATGAAGTCATTCAATTTATCAATCGTTCAACTCATAGTGTTGCCAGAAAATGATCGAATGAGCCACGTTTCGTTATTCGTAAACATTATTTTAGCGCAGAGCACATAAAACTGCTGCCTAGCTGTCAGTGTCAAAATTGACAATATATCACCAGCTGTTTTGCAGCCGGTGCAGAATTTATTAGATTTCTAACTAAAATTCTTATAAAATGGATGAAATAGAATACAAATTAAATACAAACAACAGTGTTTTAATCGTGAACGCGATCGACAAACTAATATCGACTATAAAATCAAAGTTTAAGCCTACTGAACGGCAGAGATTTGTCAATGAGAATGAGGAATTGAAATTTTTGAGAGAAAAATGCTCGTCGAAGGATTCGAGGGTGAGCCTGACTGCGTGTCAGGGTCTGCTGGCGCTGGTAGAGCTGGGTGTACTGGAGATTGCACACACTATGTCGACTGTTGTCACTTTATTGCCCAGTGCACAGTGAGTATTCTTTTAATTCTTTTTTCACAAGCATATGGCCATGTATCTCGTAAGATTTATGGTATAAGAACTTAATAAATAAGTACTGTATTGTGTCACCATCTTTGCAAGAGACTTAAACTGCAAAAATGGTCACACACACTCACATAGTCTGTCAGTAATGAGCTGAAAATGTTGATAAATCTTCTAAAAATCCCTTAAAGCTG
The DNA here is from genome assembly GCF_050436995.1 of Anticarsia gemmatalis. Taxonomy (NCBI): domain Eukaryota; kingdom Metazoa; phylum Arthropoda; class Insecta; order Lepidoptera; family Erebidae; genus Anticarsia; species Anticarsia gemmatalis. Next base: position 928,396 of record NC_134761.1, read on the forward strand.
GGCCAGGGTGGGAGACACAATTTAATGTAGTATATCTGATAGATATAATGAAATAAGCAATAAGATAAATTCTGATTCTAGTAGAGAGAAACAAAGAAACTCACATAAATATAAAAATAAATATTATTTTTCAGCAATTACTCAGCAATCATATCCACAATGGCTGGCTTGTTAATCCTGGACCTGAAGTCGCGCCTGGTGCCAGGTCAACAGTACAAGTGTCAGTTCACCCTCAAGTCTCCGCAACATCCGTTCATCACGGTGCTGGAGAAGAACAAGAAAGCTGAGGATGATGTGCTGGCACAAATGCATGCATTGTGCACACATCCTGATTATATGTAAGTTTTATTTCTGATAACCAAACTTAAGTGGCAATGGGCAGGACATTTGGCTAGACGTGAAGACGGAAGGTGGACCAAAGCAATCATTGAATGGCGGCCATGGAATGGGCGAAGGTCTCAAGGAAGGCCTGCAACTAGATGGTCGGACGACATTGTTAAATGTGTAGGGCCGAAATGGATGAGACAAGCGGAGGACCGTATAAAGTGGCGTGCTGAGGGGGAGGCCTATACTCAACAGTGGGTGGATACGGGCTGATTAGATAGATAGATAGATTATTTCTAAAGGGTGTCAAAGTTTATTATTACTATACAAGGACAGGAACAGTTGTGACTGTCCTATAAATTATTTAAAACATGAAATGAATAGTCTGGTCCAGTAAGTATTTAGAAACTGGTATACTTCTGACCATCACATGTATAGTTATTGTTAGCCTATGCATTGAAATATTCTCAAAGATCTTAGTTTCAAGTAGTTTCAGATATGAGATTAAGAGTGAATGCACATAATCACTTGAAATTCACACTATAATAAAATTTAAGACAGAATTATAGATTTTCTCACCATCATTACCTAAGTTATTAATCCTATTTAAAGATAAACCTTTTTTCTAGTGTATCATCAAACAGCTTGGAACTCCTCCGTCCAGTGTTCCTCTGGCTGACCTGCCACCCTCAGAGAGACTGCAGCATCAGACCTTGGCAACTACTTCTTAGTTTACCACACTCCACTGCACAGTCATCTTTGTTGATAGCTTGTCTTAGTTGTCAACAAGTAAGTACCAAATAGAAAAAAAATTACCAATGGTGCTTACATGCTAGTGGTTGCTGACATGGTTGAGCATTAATAATTATATTCAATAGAAACTCCAACTAACAGTTTAAGTTTTTTAAACAGTCATATTACTATGTAGTTAGTTCATTCATTCATTCTTTTAAAAAACAAATAGTCTATTAATATAACAAAAAAAAGTGTTATCTGTATCTTGCAATAACTTTTAGGCCGCAAAAGTTGATAATACCGAAGGTTGCTGGTATAATTTTACTTAAAAGTCAAATATTAAAGGTATCATAACCTGTTTCTTTCAGTGTTTAATACCCGTTTACATTGTAATAGCAGTTAATTATGTTTCATTTGGTTTATAGCTTCATAACCCAGCATTGACACAGTTTTTTACTGTTTTTTTTTTTCATAAAATTATGTGTGGACTCAAGGCCTAACCCCTCCCTTATTACGGGAGGAGACCCTTGCCCAATAGTGGGATATAAATGGGTTAAATTTATTATTTTATTTATAAATGTGTGTTAAAATGTTTCATTTACTTACAGATTCGTAACCCAGCTCTAATAGAGCGTTCGTTCAGCGCGTACTGCGCGGTGGCGGAGGCGGGCGTGTTTCAACGACAGCGCGACCACGTCATGGCGCTACTGCCCATGCTCGCTAGGATCGCTACTGAGCTAGTTAGACATGGGTAAGTAATATACAATACTGTTACTATTATTTTTATGAGCTATTATGAATCCTATAAGGAAGAAATGTTTCTTCTATAAACAGTTGCTTCGGCCTTTTGGGTATAGTTGAACTTTACATCTGTGATTTGCATGTAATCGTTTGAAGCCGCGATACGAAAAAAATTCGTGGAGCCTATGATACATTTGAAATCAAAATCAAATCTTTTATTCATTTCGGTCAAATATCGACACTTATGTCGTATAGTCGTTACAATTACTGAATCTACCACTAGCTCGGAAATGGGCTAGAGCCTTATGAGAAGAGCTAGCGAGAATCTCACGGCCACTCTTTTTAATCGCCATCGCTCTTTTTAATTTGTTAAAATGCAATGTGTGGAATGTGTGTCTATTGTATCTCTGTCTCATATTACGTAAAAGTGTTCGTACGTGCGGTTGCGTATACGTACAAGCACGTATTTGTCAAACATTAGTGCTTGCATTGCTTATCATAATATTATGTCGTTAACACTCTGCGAAACCTAAAAGTCTAGTTATCTTATATGTAGTTTTGTCATAAAACTAATTTTATTTATTCTATTTGTGAAAGAACGAGGTGATCATGTTCCTCAAACACAAAGGGAGGATCCTCCGACCAGGCGAGGTGATCATGCCTAGGCTGCCCGACCGTTCTAGCCGGGAACTTGTATATATAGGTATTATAGTGAAATTTCGCGATTCAGGACTTGTGACGTCAGTCACACTACGCGTTGGTGGTTGCACTCGTCCCATTAGATGTCGCTGTATGTAGCGATCCCCTACATATTGTACAGTTTTTAGATGAATACCCACCTACCGTATTAAAATAAAAAAACCCTATGAAGCGAATTAATGATTAAACCACACATCTTCTACCCAGTCGCGACCCCCGCGCGTGCTACAACTTGATCGAGCGCTGCTTCGCGCTGGACGCGCCCGAGCTGCGCTCCGTGGCCGGCGTCACGCTGCAGCTGCTGGCTGAGAACTTACCTGACACGTCGGCGCTGTATCTACATGAACTGTTCAATTTGTGTAAGTTGTTTATAAGCTAATTTAAACCATCGAACCAACCACCGCGTGAAACTAACATGAGTAAAAGAAGTTTGTAGGATCTGCAACAAGTAGTGTTCACTGAAGTTAGGAATATTTTATGGATTTGTGCACTACTGCAATAATATAGAAAAACTTAAAATTAGGGAGCTGTTTCTACTTACTATCGCAATAAAATGTTAAATAGATCGAAGATTCTTGAACTTGTTATCGTACAAATATTAGCATTGCTACACAGTTATTAAAGAGATCAACTACTGCTAAATTTCGAATATTGTTATTATTCTTACAACACCTTATGAAGCACCATCTCATTATAAAATGACCTTCACTACATAGTATAAAACTAAGTCGCTTTCCGCTGTCTGACCCTATGTATGCTTAGATCTTTAAAACTACGCAACGGATTTTGATGCGGTTTTTTAATAGATAGGGTGATTTAAGACGAAGTTCTATGTGTAAAAGTTGTATATTTTTTTTTTGTAAAATAACTATTTAAACCGGGTGAAGCCGAGGCCGGCCGCCATCCTACTAACATTATATTATGCATAATCTAAAGTTAATCATAATTAATATTTCATTCATCAATTTCTTCCCACAGGTCTCAACATAATAAGCAAATACGAATACCCAGCGATATCACTAAACACATTCGTGGCCCTCTCGCTACAGTGGCTCCACCTACCTTCCTACCTTACAGCCTCTGCACTTAAAGTCGCTTCGAAAATCCTCGACACATACCAAGATAACTACAAAGACGACCAGAGATTAAACACACCTAATTTAAAAGCAAACAAAACATTCCAAGCGCTCCTTTACACGGACAGCCATCTTTCAATTGTATTCAAACTGAACCAAAACTGGGAGCGTATGAGAGATAACCCGGACAAATTGAATACGTGGTTGGATACTATTGAGACTGTGAATAATGATGTCAAATTGGAATTGTTACCTTTTCTACTCGGTATGGTTATGGAACGGAGAACTGAGAAGTGGTATGAGGATATAGTGTTGAAAGTGTTAGGTATCGTGGTTAATTTGGTCGGGTTTAGGAAAGAGGTGTCGGTTCAGTTGCTGCCCGTGTTGGTGTATAAGATTGGGAGGGATAAGTGTCCCGCTGTGAGGTTAGAGTGCTTGAGGGCTTTGCCTCTCATGGCTAAGACTAAGGTGAGCGACACAAATTAATTTAACGTGTAAATGAAGTAATTTTTAAGCTTTTCTCTTGATTTTCTACAGTTTCAATATTTCTATCTTCAAAGAATACAGATAACTACTATAGGTGTTCGATTACTAATTCATTGAAAAAAAAAATAGGGAAGGGAAAGTATAAGTATTAAGTTACTAAACTTATAACCTAAAAAATTACTTAAGTCTAGTTAGAACCCGTTAATAGGCACAGAAAGTACATGTCTGTTGGCCCCTATTACATGTTTAGAGAGAAAAACCTTGGGGCATAATATTTGTAAAAACTTACTATTGTATTTCACAGGAAAATGTGCCAACGATAGTATCAGTACTGAACAAGATGAAAGCTTACAAGGGCGTCCCTACGTCACTTCTCATCATGCTGTTCACAAGCTTGGCTGAGACACAGGTAATTTATGAATAACTGGCTTACCGCCGCGGCTTCGCCCGTGTTCAGTTTCCAAAAATTCTCAGTCAGTCACTTAGTAACTAAAGAGTTTATGTACATATATTGATTAGAAGTTCTTTTTATATTAACATGAAGAACCAAATATATAAGTATTGCTTACAAGTTTGAATTTTGATAGTTGTTTTCATATATTTGCCGTCACATTATCTATCGGATAGGTTAACCGACGATTCTCCGCAAGCTATGAAACTATTCCTTATACTTCTATAATTTGCACAATAATATATATCCATCCGTTTATTCATTCTTCTGAAGACATTCTAGTAATACTTTGTGAAAGTCTGAAAAATAAATATTTTTTCTACAGGTGAGGTGTTTCCCGTACTTGCGAGAGATGTTGGTAGACGCGGGGATAAGTAGAGCTGATGATCTTAAGTGGGAACTGGATATCGCCAAAGCAGTTGCTGTTAGAAGAATTTGTGAGACTAGGTATGTTATTTGTATAAATTTTGGTGTATTTAGTTTCCATTTTCGTACTTTTTCTGTATTTTGTGTTTGTAGCTACGCTCCACCTTACATTTTAATTCAAAAATTGCTATGGGCCTCAGTTGCCTGAAATAAAAAATAAAAAAAAAATATATCAAAATCAGAGGAAAGTCATCAAACCAATCGACTTTGCAAATAATGACAATTTCGTCAAAATTTAATGCGTGTGTGTTGTCTCTAGGCCATCAGACCACGGCCTAGAGCTGGTCTCCGTGATCTCCTCAATCCTGAACCGTTGTGGAGACAAGAGTGGTGCAGTGGCCACCTGCGTGTGCCTGCAGAGCCTGGCGCGGCTGTGGCGGGGCGCGGCCCTGGCGCCGCCCAGCACCTGGCGCGCCCTGGAGCCCAAGCTGGGCAGGGACTCCAGGCCTAGCGTGCAGGTCAAGTGAGTACATAACACTACACAGTGTCTTCAAGATATCTTCGACCCTGGAACATGTTTAACACTATAGATTTGCAAGCTACTTACATCAGATCACTAGTGCAATAATGCTATGATTACCTTGCTATCAAAGAATTTTTGAAATAAAAATATTTTAACATTTGATAGCAAAGCTTAGGTATACTTACACATAATTGCCGATTTATAACTCTTAACTTTAAATCAAACAATTTTAACCTCTATTCCTAACTCGATAAAGTACAAACTACACCAACTTCTCATTACATCTGTCTGCCCAGTCTGTGCAAGCTGCTGGGCGAGGTCCCGTCGCTCCGGGTCCCGTCCCCGGAGTACGAGCGCCTGATCTCGGAGTGTGTGCGCACGCTGTGGCGCGCGGCGGCCGAGGCGCACGTGCCGGATGTAGTCCACGCCGCGTGTGACGCGCTCGCTAACTACAGGATTGATGATTATAAACTTGCTGATATACCCGAGGTAAGTTAACAAAAAGTTGATTGAACGTAACTTAAATATTTTTTTTACTTAACTCGTTTTAGACTATACACAAAAACTACATTTCAAATAAACTTACATAGTAATACCACTTTTATATCAACTTTCATATTTATTTATATTAATACTACTGCGGATTTAACTGCCTCTGTGGCGCGGTCGGTAGTATATGCGACTGCGGTGCGAGAGGTCTCAGGTTCGAATCCTAGGTCGGGCCAAAAAGTCTTTTCTGAGATTTTCTGTTAAGAATTTCTTAGAGATTGCCCGGAGTTAGGAAGATGAGGTCGAAGACCTCCGTGCCTCGGAGAGCACGTAAAGCCGTCGGTCCTGCGCCTGACCTCTCACTGGTCGTGTCGGTTATCCGTCCCACCAAACTATGAGAGTGATGGATTAGAGAGTGTACTTGTGTATTGTGCACACACTTGGACACTATAAACAAAGTCCTGCACAGATGGCCAGTTTCAATGAAACTGACCGCCGTAGCCGTATATCGGCTAGGAGGACATTATTACTACTGCGGATCATGAGCTCCATTTCACCTCTATACAACTATTTTTCACACTTTTTTCGGTCAGACTTTGTTTTCGCGTCATGAGGTTTTTACAACCAATAAGTTTCCGTGAGTCACAATTAGTAAGTGAAGTTGCAAAAGTGGTCTCTTAATACATATTTTTATTGTTTGTTAGATATACAGAAAGACAGTGAAACTGCCAGCATCGTTCTGTAAGACTCCCGCCGATGCTGCTAGAAAACCTGAGGATGTGCTCGACTATGTACCTTGTAAGTTCTATTTTAACATATTATTCTGTTTTGAAGTATCCATAACTACAAATAATCACTTTTTATCTCGTTACGGTAAACAATAATATGGTAAACTGTATGTTATATTGATGAAATGGCTGCTATATGTTTACTTCATTTTAAAACTTCTACAGTAAATCTATACTAATATAATAAAGCTGAAGAGTTTGTTTGTTTGATTGTTTGTTTGAACGCGCAAATCTCAGGAACTACTGGTCCGATTTCAGTGTTAGATAGCCTATTTATCGAGGAAGGCTATAGGCTGTATATTATCATGTTACGACCAATAGGAGCAGAGTAACAGTTAAAAGTGTTACAAAAACGGGGAAAATTCTAACCTATTCTCTCTTATGTGACGCAAGCGAAGTTGCGCGGGTCAGCTAGTATTTATATATAACTCTCCCGTTACTGTGTGACCGACTGACGGATTGATGGACAACGCACAGCCGAAACTACAGTGCGTAGAAAATATTTGGTATGAAGATTTCTTAGGAAGTGTAGAGGGTAGAATCTCTCCGAAGAGGTTAAAAATCCAAAATAAAATTATTGCAATTCTGAATACATAATTCACTCTATTATTTTTTATTTATTTTGGTAACCGAATTATGTTAACCTAAAGCTATAACATCTTTTTCTTTTCCAGGTGAGATCTGGCCAGAAGTATTCAAGTACACGAACCAGTCAGCTCTATGCGGCGTACAGCGGCTCGCGTCCAAACTGATCGAGCGAGAGGTGCGCGCGTACCGCAGTGGCGTGTACCAGCACGACGCGAGAGCCGAACCCACTACCTACTCGCACCTACATAACACTAGTGTTGTTAGGGGACTGATGGAGTGCTTTAGGAAACAGGTATGTTTTTCGTTCTGTTACTTACTCAATGACGCCAAAAATATATTATGCCATCAAAAACATTCTGTAAAAACCTCAAGTCTCGCCGTAAAAAGTTGTGAGATCTATATAATACCAAGTCGATTAATCTATTTAGTCTCTACTTAAAGGACCTTCTGTCTTAAGTTATTACGTATGTTATTATCATGCCAATTTTAAAAAAATACCTCTTAAACAAATAGACCGACCTGGCCATCGCATGATTTGATTATTAGTATGTATCACACTACACAGCACGACGAGAAGTTAATGCTCCTGAAATGTTAATGGCGAATTTGTGTTTTCTTGCGATGACCAAGTCGATCTATTTGTTTTAAAGGTATTTTTTTTAAAATTGGCATGATAATAACATACGTAATAACTTAAGACAGAAGGTCCTTTAAGTAGAGACTAAATAGATTAATCGACTTGGTATTATATAGATCTCACAACTTTTTACGGCGAGACTTGAGGTTTTTACATAATGTTTTTGATGGCATCTCACTTCTTTTTGTAGAGCGAACATAAGTCCAATTTGTATGGAAAGACGTTTTTTTTTTCATAATTCAACATATTTTCCTATGGGAATGTTGTTAAGTTTCATGGGCTAAACACCCTCACCCACCCTTTACCCCCTCCCGTTATGCCTTATATAGTAGGTACCTATTTACACCTATTTATTTTATTTTCTACAGTAATAATAATTCATTAACTGCAAATGTAACCTTGTAATCTTATACATTTATATTAGATTACAAAGTTATTGTTGCAGTTGGTGTATTTAGAAAACTAGACCGAAATTAGAAAATATTAAATTTTTCCCATGATTAAGACACTAAACCCTATTTGTATTCTAAATTTTAAGCTTTTAAGTCTGCTAGAAGCACCTTAGACTTTTGATGATCGGTGAGTCAGTGAGTCAGTGAATCAGTGAGTGACAAAATTCAAAATTTCAACAAGTTGTCATTATTAAACGACTGGTTCAAATTGACTGAAATTTTAAATATACCGTGTTTATACAATGACTGATTAGTTGCTGAAAATCCAGGCTTCTTGTTTTATCCACAACGAAATTATAGGGGTGTCAAAAATAGCCCGAATTGCTTCGAGAAAGGATGTTAACGGCCGTGCCGCTTTTTTTTGCTCGACTTGCGGGGGCACTTCCGTGCCCCCAGATATGGGTTGATTTTTTAAATATACAGTGACATAAAGGGCATTAGACAGACAGTTCTGGAAACGATATGGGCAACTGGTCTGGACTGTTGCCGACACGTTCGTACCAGTCGACTTCAATTAAGACCCATTGCTTTAGCGATATGATACTTTAAAGTGTGCCACTAATTACTTTACCATATTAATTATAAGTGCATTTAGATTATTAATAATGACAGTGAAGAAATATTTTTACATATTTACTCAAAGTTTGATGTAAGGGTAGGTCCATTAAAGGATTGAAACCAAGTAGCATTCTTAGGTCTCTGCCTTCCTTTTCCCCTGTACCTGCACTGAATGCTTTATGTCAGGGGTTCCCAACCTTTTCTTAGTCAGGGACCACTTATTATTCTTGTTAGCAGGGACCACTATGTTAGTATATTAAAGATAAGTGTATTAGTCATCCTGAAAATTTTTAATTTTATAGTCATTCGCGGACCACCGGTTGGGAACCACTGCCTTATGTAATATTTTTTTACTCTATCCATAGATTGAGGATTAGACAACCGATTTAGTTAGTTTAAAATAATGATCAGCTTTTTTACTTAATTGTTTTGTCTGTTCATGCAGCTAATTGAAAGGGTTTGTCGTTTTAATTGTGTAGCTTGTATAAAAGCTTATACTTATATGTATATATAATCTGACATGTAAGCCTCGCTCTCGCTTTACATTATAACTTAATATACCGTCACCAAAATGGTTAAGTTGTACTCAACAAAAATGTTTATATTCAAGATTATTATTACTTAACAGAAATAAATTACAATGAATTCATTGTATTTTCATCTAATAATCACCATTTTTAAGTTGTTTTCTTTTTACTCACTACCAATATAAATACATGTTATCATATTTATCTTATGCTACTATTATATTACTTATATTTTACAACCATCACAATAACATTCATTGACTAAACATTATTCTATCCACCAGGCTACCTCACCATCCTACGACTTCCCAGAACCAGTCCTTCTAGCGATCCTCTCGACCCTGACGGCAGAGTACCCGCGCCCCCTCCCCCCTCTAGACCTGTGCTTCCTCCCGGAGGTGTTCCACCGCGGCACGGAGTGGAGGCGCGGCTGCGTCACCCTGGCGGCGCGACAGGCACAGGTGTCCATGTCTGCTAGAAGAATACTGGACAATTATTTGCAAGGAGTCTCTGGGACCGCTGAGGTAAGAATAAAACTTAAGTGAGCAATAAGTTAATTAAGTTGGGGATGTTAAACAGACGTGACTAACTTAACATTTTTGGTGTAGTGGTTATTCCTAAGAATTTACTTCTCCTGGGCTTCAGGTATAACCCCCATCAACAAATTTTGAAGATAACTTTTATAAATTATTGCATTAATTTGGAAGTTTAGAAAAAAAAAATATTTTTTCAGTCCAGTATTACAATATTTTGCTTATAACTATAATAACTTTATTAAATTGTTAGAATAAAGGTAGACTTATTCTTTATTTTAACAATTTTATATTTAAAAAAGGTAATACCAAGATACCCTGAGTTTAACCCATGAAAATACTCCACAAAAATATCTTAAATTGTCTTAAAAGATCATTCACAGGTCATACTACAGTTACCATTTCCATCTCATCTTTCAGGAATCAGACATACTCCTTACTTTCGAAATACTCCCGATCCTCTGCCGGGGCATGCCCCCTAACTCCCTCCGTCCTCCCTTAGAAAAATGCCTAGCGGACTCCTATACCCTCATAGCTAACACCAGGTCGAAGGCCAAGGGTCCCGGAGACCAGGAGCACCTGTTCTTGAAGCAGTTGGACATGATACGAGCGTGTCTGGAGTGTGAGAAGATACATGATGCTAATAGGACGCTGTTGTCGCAGATCGTGGAGAATTATTTCTCAGTGATCAATGATGATAATGTGGTGAGTACATTTTGCTGCTGTTTGTTATAAATTAGCTTTTTCCCATGCATTTGTGGGCGTTGTTTTTTTTTCAGAGAAAATTTACAACAGCATTTTTTACAGCAATTTATTTACAGTGTGCTTTGTTTTTAATTATTTTTTTAAAATTACTTCACATAATTTCCATAGACTGTTTCTTTCCTGTTTTTGATATTGTTGTCATCGTGTATATGCTATCATAAAGTGTTATTGTTAAGTTTTTAGTTAGGATATAGATTAAATACATGAACGGTCAGGTTTTACTTTTATGAATATCTCTTAGCATAGCACATATAACAATAAACAATATTGACAGCTTGTAAAGTCAAGTTGAATACAGTAATAAGCTGTTGTAGTTGCATTCGCATCCAGCGTTGGGCTGAGTTTTTTTAGGAATGATAGGCAAGGAGGATAGATAAGAGGAGACCTTCTAGTATCAGGCGGGGGTAAATCCTGGAGTTAACCTATATTTCAAACTTTTTGTTCTGTAGTCTGCTTTAATTGTCCTAGTATTTCAGACTTTTACGATTTTTTTATTCTCCAGGCGTGGCCTACGTACGTGTCGACATGTGGCAGTCTATCCAGCAAGTACCTGGAGCGCATGACGTCACCGTCGAGCTGGTGGGAGGTGTCGGGCGCGCTGCTGCGGCGCGCGGCCGCACTGCGCTGCGCCGTGGCCGCGCGAGCCCACTGCGACACGGCGCTCAACTGGCTCAACGAGATCATAGATGCACAGGCCGGACAGATCACGTGAGTCCTAATAGAAGTGGATTTACATAGACTTAGATTTTTTTCTATTTACTAGCTTTTGCCCGCGACTTCGTCCGCGTGGTTTGTGACATGGGACAGTTTTTTTTATACAAACTTTCATCCCCTATTTTGTCACCTTGGGGGTAGAATAGATCAAAATCCTATCTAAGCGGATACCTTTGTCATAACATCTACCTGCATGCCAAATTTCAGCCCAATCCGTCCAGTGGTTTGGGCTGTGCGTTGATAGATCACTATGTCAGTCAGTCAGGCCTACCCTCTCATTTGAAAGGAGACCCTCGTCCAGCAGTAGACAGTAACGGGTTAAAAAAACGGGAGCGGTTTATGAAGAACCAAATATACAAAATGTTTAAATGTCCTTAATATATCTTTGGAAATAAATTATTGCTGGTTTTATATTTTTTTAGTGAACAAGAGTTCTCTCTCCGCTGTATGCTACCTGCGCTGAAGGCAGCCAAACCTGACGCACCAGCCACTAAAGAATGGTTGCTACAACTTATGGGGAGAACGCAAGTCGCTTTTAACGAGTAAGTATCATTTCCCCAAATTCTTCTTCTTGTCGTATCAATTCTTCTTCTTGTTGTCAACCTAGTGTCAAAGTTGTTCAAGCCACTCGAAAACCTTTAAGGTGACTTAACGACTGTTATCTTAATTGACAACAACCGGCACCGACTCTTTACGCGCCCTCCGAAGCAGGGAGACGGCCATCTCAAATACCACTATGCGGTCACCCATCTGTGGAATGACCGCGCCAAGGTTTGCTTAACCCACAGATCGTTTACCGACCGGTATGTTTAAATGGACACTAACTAATCTACAATCCATACAAGCAAAACTATAGTTCCTTAAGCAAAAATATAACTATTTTCTTCCACAGGACTGAAGATAAATCGGCCAAGCTGTACCTGTGTGATGTGTTCACACTATGTATACTAGTGTTCAGTGGCGTGTTTGTGCTGGAGCCGGACTGCGAGCTACTGTGCAGCAGTCGCGGCGGCAGGCAGGCGCTGCTGCCCGCTGCTGCTGCTGCTCTCGTCAGCAAGGACAGCTGGAGTGATACTACACTACAGGTCAGTACAGTGCAGTACCGTGCTACTGTGCAGCAGTCGCGGCGGCAGGCAGGCGCTGCTGCCCGCTGCTGCTGCTGCTCTCGTCAGCAAGGACAGCTGGAGTGATACTACACTACAGGTCAGTACAGTGCAGTACCGTGCTACTGTGCAGCAGTCGCGGCGGCAGGCAGGCGCTGCTGCCCGCTGCTGCTGCTGCTCTCGTCAGCAAGGACAGCTGGAGTGATACTACACTACAGGTCAGTACAGTGCAGTACCGTGCTACTGTGCAGCAGTCGCGGCGGCAGGCAGGCGCTGCTGCCCGCTGCTGCTGCTGCTCTCGTCAGCAAGGACAGCTGGAGTGATACTACACTACAGGTCAGTACAGTGCAGTACCGTGCTACTGTGCAGCAGTCGCGGCGGCAGGCAGGCGCTGCTGCCCGCTGCTGCTGCTGCTCTCGTCAGCAAGGACAGCTGGAGTGATACTACACTACAGGTCAGTACAGTGCAGTACCGTGCTACTGTGCAGCAGTCGCGGCGGCAGGCAGGCGCTGCTGCCCGCTGCTGCTGCTGCTCTCGTCAGCAAGGACAGCTGGAGTGATACTACACTACAGGTCAGTACAGTGCAGTACCGTGCTACTGTGCAGCAGTCGCGGCGGCAGGCAGGCGCTGCTGCCCGCTGCTGCTGCTGCTCTCGTCAGCAAGGACAGCTGGAGTGATACTACACTACAGGTCAGTACAGTGCAGTACCGTGCTACTGTGCAGCAGTCGCGGCGGCAGGCAGGCGCTGCTGCCCGCTGCTGCTGCTGCTCTCGTCAGCAAGGACAGCTGGAGTGATACTACACTACAGGTCAGTACAGTGCAGTACCGTGCTACTGTGCAGCAGTCGCGGCGGCAGGCAGGCGCTGCTGCCCGCTGCTGCTGCTGCTCTCGTCAGCAAGGACAGCTGGAGTGATACTACACTACAGGTCAGTACAGTGCAGTACCGTGCTACTGTGCAGCAGTCGCGGCGGCAGGCAGGCGCTGCTGCCCGCTGCTGCTGCTGCTCTCGTCAGCAAGGACAGCTGGAGTGATACTACACTACAGGTCAGTACAGTGCAGTACCGTGCTACTGTGCAGCAGTCGCGGCGGCAGGCAGGCGCTGCTGCCCGCTGCTGCTGCTGCTCTCGTCAGCAAGGACAGCTGGAGTGATACTACACTACAGGTCAGTACAGTGCAGTACCGTGCTACTGTGCAGCAGTCGCGGCGGCAGGCAGGCGCTGCTGCCCGCTGCTGCTGCTGCTCTCGTCAGCAAGGACAGCTGGAGTGATACTACACTACAGGTCAGTACAGTGCAGTACCGTGCTACTGTGCAGCAGTCGCGGCGGCAGGCAGGCGCTGCTGCCCGCTGCTGCTGCTGCTCTCGTCAGCAAGGACAGCTGGAGTGATACTACACTACAGGTCAGTACAGTGCAGTACCGTGCTACTGTGCAGCAGTCGCGGCGGCAGGCAGGCGCTGCTGCCCGCTGCTGCTGCTGCTCTCGTCAGCAAGGACAGCTGGAGTGATACTACACTGCAGGTCAGTATTATTCAGCCTAGCCTTTCTGCCAACTATGTTGGAGTCGGCTTCCAGTCTCGGAGGCAGCTTGATACCAGTATTTTATATGCAGTGACAGCCTATCTGACCTTCACAACCCAGTTATTTGGGTTATAACACGATACCCTTCGGTAATACTGGTTGACAGACTTTCAAGCTTCCGGCTACTGTTAACGACAGTCAACTCTAAAAATGGCAGCCGGGACCGAAACACTGACGAACTCGTAAACAACATAATGAAACGTTTAAAAATTGTTTAACACGTTTCTTGAGGGCATGTAACGAAGTCTCCAACCCGTACTTGGCCAGCGTGGACTCAAGGCCTAACCCCACCCTCTTTCGGGAGGAGACCCTTGCCACAGCAGTGGGACAGAAACAGGTTGAAAAATAAACACTAATCTCCATTTTTTTGTATAGATGTTAGAATGGCTGTGTCACACTCGGTCGGTGGTGTCAGACGCGGAGGCCGCGCTGTGGTGTCAACGAGCACTGCTGGCCACTAGACACGCGCCACACTTCGCGACCAATAGGATATGGATACGATTGTAAGTATTGAATCGACCGATTTTACTACTGTTAGATACATTACAATACGTACATACTATTAGAGCAACTTAGAATTTCATGGTAGACACTTAGAATAAATATAGACATATCAACTTTTTGCAGTGGCATTGTTTCAGAAAACTACTACTGAATACATGCTCCCTTAAATCGTATAGAATTTGCGGGTAGTTCAATTTTCGACAATTACTGCGTCGCCATTATTAAGAGAATAATCAAATAAGATCTAGGGATAAAAATCTGAATTATATTTGTTTATAGTCGCACATGCTTAGCAAAATTAAATTTAATACAGTTTAATTTCAAATACCATGACGTCTAACTTAATGTGTTTTCGATGTTTCAGAGAAAGCCACTTTGGACGAGATATTATTGACGAATAACCACCAAATTAGGACAAAATAAATATATTATGACAATATTAATTTGCATTGTGATATAATAACCCCGCCATTTCATAATATAATGTATATCATAGATCTGCTTTTATATTATTGAAATAAAAAAAAAAGATTTACATTTGTCTTGTTTATTTTGGTATTTAATATCACCTTATTAAACCAAATGATAATATATTAGGATATTTTATAGTAGGTATGTAAATTAATTTACAATATTTACAACAATTAGAGCCAGTTCTACGCCTTATAGAGGAATGTCGGATAGCTTTTCAGGTGGAATTTTGACAGTTCTTTTCGTTTTCTATCATTTATCATATACATACCTGAAGGGTGGTCATATTATTCCCAAGAAATAAGGGCGAGCCATTTACCGGGCACGTTACTCAAACTCCAGGAATTGAGAATCCATAGAGAAATATTTTAATAAAAAAAGAAAAGACCAATAGAACTATGTCCTACTTGGGAATCGAATAGACTACCGCTCAGCAGAAGCCTGTTTCGGCGCGGCGGTAACGTTCTTATTGTCTATCCATTGGATAGTTTACCATCAATTATTCATAAGCCGTAAAAGCAAAACCAAATCGTCAAAGTAGTAAAACTGGTCCTTAACAGGTTCCCTGTCCCATGAATCATATGTGATTCATGGGACATATTTTGTAACAAGGATTGTACGTTCATGAATCACATGTGATCAAATTTAGAGCCAACTTAATGCCCCTTTATTAAATGGACGTAGCAGGTTAATGCACATTTTTAGTATTGGGACGTATGGAGTACATCCTCTTGATTAGCAAATCAAATATAACCACAGTGATTTATCAAATTATTTTAACAATTTACTACAAAAAAAGAGTGGGACATATACGATAGAAAAAAGTGGAGTGTATGGGGACAGGGAACCTGTTTTACCATAAATAATACAACTACATAGAGAAGTTTTAGCAACTATAATATCTAAGAAGATATGGTAGAATATTTATATCATACTGACTGAACATTTGGCAAAAAATCTACAGCAATTTATACATTTTTATCCACATTATCTCAACCATACAAAAATAAGATTCTCTATAACATTTCATTTACACTAAATTTCTTCGACATGCGTTTATTACCATTAAAAAAGTTGATACATGAAATGTAATAGTAAGTTCTACAACATAATTGCGAATATATTTGAAGAGTTTGAAACGAACCCTCTTATTCATAAACACACTTACACACACAGGCAATAATACTAGTCTGTACAGTCTTCTATAACATACATCTTCTATCTTCTATAGTACATAATTAAATACACCATCGTCTATCTAAAAAAAGCTCTAAAGTAGAACATAGATACTGCAAATAATAATTTTTGAACATTTTCTGGTCAGCTCGGTCGAGCGTACCGTTCCGATCGCACGTCATGTATACAGGGTCTTCTCATAATAGCTGGTTACGATTTGGGAGGCATTACTGCCCATACATCTTATCACGTTTCAGATGAAAAAAACATTTTTTGACAACTCTTTTTCTGCATTTCAGTAGTACTCACTCACACAAACAAGCGATACGCCGCTACGCGATTTTATCTGAATCGTCAATCAGGTGCATGGGCAGTATCGCCTCCCGGGATACCACTAGCTATTATGAGAAGATCCTGTATACATACACGTTGTATATATAGTCCGTAAGCCAGGCGCTAATTTTCGTCAGTCATTTCCTCTCAGTCGATAATTCGTAAAATGCTTCAGAGAGTCGCATTATGACGCGTTGTAAACGTCAGCTGCGGCTCCGAGGGTGGGTTGAGCAGTGGCAGCCGCCCAAACACGTAAAAAAAATAAAAATTTTTAGTCATTTCCTCCCGATTAAAAACTTGATCAAATTAAAGTTAAACCAATATTTCGAAGAAATAAAATCGTCAGCTGGTTATACAGTGGTGGATTATACGTCAGCTGGTCACGCAAAGATGTAAAAAAAAAAAAAAAGTTTAGTGATTTCCTCTCAAACGAAAATTTATCAGATGATAGTTTATGTATTGTTTTTAATAAATAAATTAGTCAGCTGGCTGTATGTAGGTGGAATGTTTGTCAGCTGATGACCTTAAGGTGTAACGTAGGAGCAAAGTAAATGTATCAGCTGACGTGTTTTCCCCCAACATACTGCCAGCTGATTGTTTTAATTACTTACAGGATCATGTCAACAATTAGTACAACTATTTTTTTTCGGGAGGAAATGACTTACTTAAAGTTATTCAACATTATAGTCCGTAAGCCAGGCGCTAGTTTTCGTCAGTTATTTCCTTCAGTCGATAATTCGTAAAATGCCAGAGAGTCGCATTATGACGCGTTGTAAACGTCAGCTGCGGCTCCGAGTGTGGATTGAGCAGTGGCAGCCGCCCACGCACGTAATAAAAAAAAATATTTTTAGTCATTTCTTCCCGATTAAAAACTTGATCAAATTAAAGCTAAACCAATATTTCGAAGAAATAAAATCGTCAGCTGGTTATACAGTGGTGGATTATACGTCAGCTGGTCACGCAAAGGTGTAAAAAAAAAGGTTTGTGATTTCCTCTCAAACGAAAATTTATCAGATGATAGTTTATGTATTGTTTTTAATAAATAAATTAGTCAGCTGGCTGTATGTAGGTGGAATGTTTGTCAGCTGATGACCTTAAGGTGTAACGTAGGAGCAAAGTAAATGTATCAGCTGACGTGTTTTCCCCCAACATACTGCCAGCTGATTGTTTTTATTACTTACAGGATCATGTCAACAATTAGTACAACTATTTTTTTTCGGGAGGAAATGACGTACATAAAGTTATTCAACATTATATTTAATGTGCAAACTAAAATGTAAGATTTTCTGGCAATGTTTCGATTGAATATTAAGTTATTAAGCTGCGTTTAGACGTGTATGGTATATTGTATCTGAAATTGTTTTTATTTTCATTTTACATTTTTACGTTTACGTTTACACATTTACGTTTACATTTTAGTTTGCACATTAAATATAATGTTGAATAACTTTATGTACGTCATTTCCTCCCGAAAAAAAATAGTTGTACTAATTGTTGACATGATCCTGTAAGTAATAAAAACAATCAGCTGGCAGTATGTTGGGGGAAAACACGTCAGCTGATACATTTACTTTGCTCCTACGTTACACCTTAAGGTCATCAGCTGACAAACATTCCACCTACATACAGCCAGCTGACTAATTTATTTATTAAAAACAATACATAAACTATCATCTGATAAATTTTCGTTTGAGAGGAAATCACTAAACTTTTTTTTTTTTTTACATCTTTGCGTGACCAGCTGACGTATAATCCACCACTGTATAACCAGCTGACGATTTTATTTCTTCGAAATATTGGTTTAACTTTAATTTGATCAAGTTTTTAATCGGGAGGAAATGACTAAAAATTTTTATTTTTTTTACGTGTTTGGGCGGCTGCCACTGCTCAACCCACCCTCGGAGCCGCAGCTGACGTTTACAACGCGTCATAATGCGACTCTCTGAAGCATTTTACGAATTATCGACTGAGAGGAAATTGGTCGTGAAAATCTGTCACTGGCTTACGGACTAATATACGTACAATCAACCAACATAATCATATGCCACAGGCGTGAGATAGTTAAGATAGAAAGAAAGTTAGCCTAATATGTTCAGCTGAAACACCATGCAATCAAGCTCTATTGGCTAAAGAACGACATAATTCACTACATAGTCCACTCATAGCACAAAACATCCACTCTTAGTATCACTATAACTTGCGCTAACTGTTCACAATCATTCATAGTGTTCATAGCGGAGTGTGTTGTGTTAGAGCGTGAGCGCCGGGTGGCGCAGGGCCCGCGCTCACACCGCCGTCTCGTCCGCCGGGGCCTTCACCAGCGTCTCCGTGGGGCTCCGGACCGGGACTCGGATCACTTCGTCCTCTATTTTTGTATCTATTGGCATGTTCTGTAATAGTAATAGTTTTGATTTGTTAATTTGGTTCTAGTGAAAAATAACATTTGGTTGTCTCCATCAAAGTCAAATTAATTATTTAATCATGTAGGTCAAATGTTAACAATTTATCACTTGCTTGAAGGGGGAGTTAGAGCCTTAGGAAAAGAGCTAGCAAGGAACTCATGATCACTCTTCAATCAATGTGGTTGATACAGTAGGGTCATGTATAAGTACAGGTGCGATCATACTATGCATAAAACCAGCCAAAAGTATACATAAAACATTAGTATTGGTTGTGTAGAGCTTGTCAAACACATTTAGACCGACTTATAATGTTTACTTTAACAGTTTTTTTCTAAGCAATTACTGTCCCACTGCAGGGCAAGAGTCTCCTTCCAAACATCTTTCCATGGTTTGGCCTTTATTTAGCAGTTATATAACTGTATTAAATGTAATAAGCCCCTCCATTATAGTAATTCCGTGATGATGACGCCAGTAGTTACCTCTAGTGCAGTATAATGTTTATGTAGTGCAGTAGGCAACTTGTTGTGCCTGGGCAATGCTGCCAGTGCAGCGGGACGCAGGCGCGCGGCGTCCAGCAGCGCTCGCCCGCGCCTCACCGGACTACCGCAAGCCGTAGACACCACACATGTGCCTACGCTCTTTAGTAGACGAGCACTGAAACACGAAAGGAATGTATTAGTTAATTTTATGTTGAATGTAAGCTTATAGATAGCAAGTTTAAGATTGTAACTGGGAAATATTATAAATTTTGAGTGACAGTCATCAACAATCTTTCAACAGTGGCTGAGGAATACTTTTTATACAGAAATTTTCATTGTTAACTAAAGCTCCCATAAGTTCGTAGTTACACACTCGCCAAAATATCAATCGGTAGACTTTTAGGAAGTATGTTTAAATTCAATATTATTGATTTGATAAACAACTAAAGTAATAAATAAAATAAATACTTACGCATCCAACAACTTAAGTAGCAGTCGACTGTACGCCGTATACTCATCCTCGCCGAACTCTCCGGGGTGATGTCTGGCGAACTCATAGGTGTCACAGAACTGATGCACCAGCTTCTGACCTCGACCGTCGAGCGGCGCGGCGAGGGAAGACAGGAGGAAGGCACGGAGCGACTCGCGCGGGTGACGACGAAGACCTGGGTCTTGACGTGCTATTTCTTCTTCTAGAAATGTGTTACAATGTTTTCTTATGAAATTGACTATAGCTGTGTTATTTACACTGCACTTTGACCCATGGTAACCTATGTTTTCATGGGTGTGTTTGAATTGAGTGCAGAAATGGAAACTATAGTGTAGCACCTAAACATTTACAGAAGCAGGTTATTGGCAAACATCTTTAGTTCAAGATCATAAGTAAGTAGACTAACATATCTAACTAGTCAAGATTATGGTTTTCTGTCCCTACATGAAGGAAAATATATTCAACTTTAAGAAATTATAGTGTTTTGTACTTATCTTCTGCAAAAAGAGAAAGGTCTTGGTGCAAATAAACTAGGGTCCTCTACACCTAAACTACAAAACACAAGAAAATAAATTGGTTTGTTGATTAGAGTCCAGCTACACCTCTGGTTTGAGAGTGTCAGTTGTAAATGGGTGCTTAATGGGTTACAGGTTACACTGTACCTACTCCGTAATTCAAGGAAAGATATGTTTCTTAATTTCTTCAATAATAATAACAAATTCCTAACTTACCAAGAGTCTTAACATCATCTACAGCTCTGAACCGGTAGTGGTACGGCTGCTGTGGCTCCAGGATGTAGTGAGACGGCTCCGTGCTGAGGAGACGTGGCTCGTGCATGATGCGAGGGACTGCTTCTATGCGCCGCTCTATCTCTCGCTTTAAACACTGGAAACATTCAATGATAGTGGTTTTAAAAGTCTTTAGTAAGTGTCTTGTCAATAGTAAGAAGTATGTCGTGTGCAGGGTCTAATTAGGCAAAATATTGGACATCTTGAACGAATATAGTATCATCATATTATGAGCGTCTTTTGAATCATACTTCATAGAAACCACTCAAAGCAGATCAAATTCGAAATAGATTTTCATTTCATAAACATTAGTGTGAGTGAGTTGTCCCACAATATTCATTCCTTACAGTGTCTTTCAAGAAATTGGTAAGTAATAAATAAATAAAAGTTCTGAGGCTTACTTTCTTAGCATCCGTGCCTATAGGAACGTGAGGACCCCTCCGAGATCGAAGGGCAAACCGTGTTATCTGCCTTTTAGCAAATATGAATAATATCACAAACGTCAGCACTCCGCCACTTATTATAAATATTATGTTTATACTCGTTAAATCCTGCATTTTGCAAGGTTATCGAGATATTTAGTTTATAAAATAGGAGTATCTCCCGATGGAAGATCTTTGTTTTTATTTTCTATGACTTTTTGAGTGTACGTCGAATGTTTAGCATAACAAAGCAAATCCATGTACGGTAACCAGTAAGTAAGACAGAAATAGCATTCATTTTAATGCTTGTAACTGTATACAGTTTTATTATATGGAAATCGGAACGCGCTGTCAACGACACTGACAGTTTCACTGTCAAATTACTGACATAGCTAAGATCGTTTAAAAATAATAAACATGCTGTGCCTGTAAGTATGTTTCCGAACGAATTCTTGAATGAAAGAGGCAACGCGGGTGATGAAAATTCAATTCTAACAAAGTCTACACTAACTAGTGTAATAAATTCTAAGGTTGTGTGAATCATTACGTTTGTTGTTTATTTTATAGGTTTTGTTCACAGTCGTTGCGCGTAACGACGCGGTAACGACAAACACCAATCGAATTATAAATGACTTGTTTACGTTAATTTGGATGTAAAATAGTAAAAGTCCCAATAAATACGTAAGTCAATGGAAAAAAAGAGGTGATCATTATTACTTCGTAGCTGTACACAACATAAAACATGCAGGCCATTGGTACTTGCTTTACCCTGATCAGGTATCTGGTGTTATACCTAGAAACGCTTATTATTTATTCATCGTTTATCATACGCCGTCGCGTACACAAAACGAACATAAATTCCTTCATCATGATTCTTTCTATTGAGGAGTTGGGCGCGGCACGAATGTCTTTGGCGGGAAACGCGGTTCGCATACTAATATTGAAATGGCGGCGACGTGCGATGACCAATAGACGTTGTTCAATTATGGAAAACGAATGTCGATTGTGTCCTGTCCACTGTGGCTACAATAGGTTTCTTTACAAATTTGGTTTCGTTATATTCCATACGATGTGATTTCAATTCAGTACACACTGTAGCGTTACCTTTAATAGCAGTGGTCATAGGAATATTGTTTTCCAACCATCTTTGACTTAATGGAAATATCGTGATTGTCTGTTTGATAGCTTTAATTAATTTAAAGAAAGAGGAACCTTCGATTTTTACATTCAGAAAGAGCTTCATTTACAACGGCACAAACAATACTCAAAAAAGGTTACCGTTGACTCATTAAAAAGTTTTAAGAAAAGAAAAGAGATCTAGACAACATCTCATTTTTTTACAGCACAAGTCTGTTTAAAGCTGTAAAACTGGGTGTCCCGTGTTCGGTTCTCGTGACCTCTCGTTTAGCAGGACAGTCCCGCCAAATTGTCATGTTAGTGCTAAAATGTGTGGCCTTGTACTGAGGTTACTGTTACAAGATATCCATATAAATAATGTGACTTTGTACCTGCGTTATTTCATGCTTTGGTTTGGAAAAATACCCAAGAAAAGTTACACTTCCGTTACTTCAACTACCTAGTTTAGAATGTACATGCCATTAAATGAAAACCATCACGATTTTACATATTTTTTTTAAGTTTGTTGAAAAGCAACCTTCAGATAGCCACTTTGCCACTTTGTAAGACCTACAACGCTTCGCATTCCCATTCCTGTAGCCCCAATGACATGGAAAGTCGATATAGTCAGTGATAGGTGTTCGCGCAGGTTAAAACCGAACTTTCTAACCCGAGACTATCAACAGAAAGAAAAAAATTCTGGACAGAAAATTTAGTACCTACAAACTTTTTTTTAGTTTTGATGTCGAGAGCTCTAGGTACTCTGTAGTTGCATATATTATCTACTGATGCATCACAGATCAGTGAAAAGCTAATTTTAAGTACCTACCAACTCAAAAGCTTAGAAATCCCCTTCACTAATCGTCTCTGGCACTTTCATTGGCACTGAAAACACATTAGCAATGCAATATGGAATAATGAATCATATAAACTTTCGTTGGACAAGCAGGTGTTGCGATGTGAATGGGAATGCTTGTTTTCGCAATGTAGCTGTTAAACAAGCGGTGGCTGTCCACTGTCGAACGATGAAGACCTGCAGGGTAGTTTGGAACAATATACGAAACTTTGTTAGCGTTTAAAACGCTAGTTGCAGTTGAAAAAGTTAGTAAGTATATCCGAGATTTCCATAGCGGACTTTTCGTCTTGAAATTGGCATGTACCTAGGAGTTATGCTTTTAATTACTTGCAGTGCTTTCTAGCTATAAACTGAGTAATTGCGAATCATATGTGTGGTACCAAATTTATATTGGTACCTATTCCCAGTTGGACTCGGGCTACCCAGAACCAAAAAAAGTGCAGAAATCTTCATCATTTTCAAACCGTCGTTTAACTAGTTTTAATCGGCCATCACAACATGAATCGAATCAAATCTTTAACTTGACAAAATACAGCTTTATATTTACAATCTAGAGCAGCAACTTAGACCTTCCTTCAACGTGTCCGCACACAATATCAGCCCGTATCACCTCACATTCGACACCACAGTATATGAGCATTCAAATCGCGTCCACCACAGGCACAATGGCGACGGCACGCGAAAATATGCGCACGCGACGCTCACCAGTTAGCCCATGATGATAATATGGCGAAATATTGTTTCGTAAAAATAGAGCTGTTGTTGCTATGTATGGTTGTTTTGTAGTTAGACGAGTACAGACATGTTAAACTTATGGAATGTTCGTGAAACGTAGTATTGTAGTATTGAAAGATGAGAGCTTAGGCTAAGGAAGATCACTGCCTAGACGAATTAATAACTGATGAGTCAGAGTCAGATTACAAAGGTTTCATGATTTCTCCCTAGTCCCGCATCAGCTCGGCAATCCATCCATGTTCTGCGTTCCCAAGAGATGTCCTAGGGACATATGTAAATGAAATTATTTCGAAGCTACAAGGAGTTGGTCAACATAATATTGCTGTAAAAAGAATAAGAAGGAAATGTAGTTGGTAAATTCATGGCACAGCACTGAATGTCCAACGAAACTATACGAACGTAGGTTTTTACCGAAAGCTATCTATGACCCGACGACATGGCGGTCTTGCTACCAGAGGCGCATCCTTTTATACAGCACATAATCATACTTTTGGTACTCAAATAACGAAATTATTCTTCACTTAGTACCTATAGATAAAAAGAAAACATTGGAGACTGCAACTTCATCTTCACTTGTATAATTTGTAAACAAGGTAAACTTTAATTCATTGAATCTCACTCCCACTCTGTAAGCCAGTCTGAAGCTTTACATTTTCAGTAGCAATTCTCATCACGTGCACTATCGAAAACAAATGGAAGACGACCAGAGTTCTTAGAAACATTTGCATTATGCCCATAACGTGACGAAAGTAACGTCGCAGGACTCTACCTTTTCCTTAATAAAAGTTTTTAATGTGCAGTATTTACCTACTACTTAAGTCATTCAATTTTTGTGGTCAGTGCATGTTATTCTGAGAGTAATTAGGTACCTACTTACTTACGCCAGTAGGTATCTTAAAACAAATCATCATCAAACCCATTATTATCTGATTGTCTCGAAATGTTATGTAAAAGACATTCATTCAAGCATACTTATTGAGCTTAAGCTTAGACTTTAAAGCCGCTAGCGCAACGTTTAGAACATCGGCCATCGGATTTTCCATCTAGAGATAGTGGATTCGAATCCTACCCATTCTCTTACCAAAATGAGCTCTTAACATGTCTGAAGAAAATTATCAATGTTTGTTTAGCCCACAATACGAACACACGCAAGTATTCTTAGTGTACCTATTGTGTTTGATGTTTGGGAGTTTGAGTTTAAAAAACCAGGTTCTTGAACATTATGATTTCTGAGTTTGACTATGCCCAACACGAGGCAAGCAATCAGTTACATAGAAAGTCCAGTCTTAAAGCAAAAGTAGCCAACTAATTGGTCTCATACCTATGTACTCAGAAAACAGCCAGCATTAGGTCTAATCGACTTAGCCAACGCTACGACTAATAACTTACTAATACCATTGTAAATCAAAGCCTAACCTCTGAGAGCCGTGACCTCTCAGTTCGGAACCCCACGTCAAATGAAAGCAGTCCCTGTGGGCGTCTCACAAATGTTCAACAATGTGATGTAACCAATGACTCAGTAATCGCATAATTACGCCCTCTAAACGTTATTAATGAGCTTGTAGCACTTGTGTGAAGCCATTCATGATGACTGTATGAAATCGAACTTGTGCTTTGTTGAACTCTTATCAATGTAGGTAGGTAATGAAGCGCTCTACGCTAAAAGCTATTTGAGCTCATCAATCGGCAAAGTTCAGTAAGTTAAACTCCTTATAGCATAGGGACTTAAGAGATGGGTAGTCAGTCTCTACAGAAATCGGACTATGGCCGCTTAGCAGTTTACATAAGCTGTTTGAGTTGAAAGTCAACTACGTTGTCAATAAAGCTTTTCTTATGAAACTGATTTTTTAAGCTTACTATTTATTAACCTGTGGGCTGTAGTATAAGTAAGGTGTACTAAATTGTTGGACCGTTTATTATTTGAATTCGGGTCTTCAGCACAGCAGTCACACCTTCGTTACCAGTGCGCTACAGAATGATTTAAGACCGTAAGTTTGGACTTGGCTACGTGCGAAACAGTGTAATTTTTTACATCAAGTTAAGACCACCCAGGTTTAGGTAACTTTAGATGCTTCCCATCCTTTTGGCAGTTGTTTGGATATTATTGTAAACGATCAAAAATACCCGAAGCAGGCATTCGATTGTGACTGATACAGAGCTATCTTTTTGGATTGATTTATTGAAAATACACAGTGCCTAACTTACCCACCTAGGGTAAGTTAGGCCCTTGAGCGAGTACTTGTTCATGTACCCATGTACACGTGTATGGCTAATGGAGCCTCATCGGTACGAATGAACACGTATTCAACACCAACAACCAGGATTTCTAAGTTAATTAATCGACAATAATCAAACACAAAGCATCAAACGAATCCACATTGAAAAACAAACTAATAAATCTCGCCAGTATCTGTGTTCAGTTTACCAAAGGATCTATTAAAAGGTTCGATAAAAAACTTCAACATAGGGCCTACATATTTTTTTAATTCGACAGTTAAACCATTATTCAAATATGTATTCGAATCACATACTTCCCCTTCCACAGAACAATGGGTAGGTAGCGTACCATTTCGACGCAGGAAGCGACGCACGCGCAACTTATACAAAATGGCTGGCATCGGCCGAGCCCTGGCCCCAGGTATGGCGATATAAGTGCGTCTGGATGCTAAGGAGACAGCATACCATAAATAAAAGAGGATATCCTGACTGGTTTCCGTTCCTTAGTTAATATTTCTCGCTGCGTTCCCGCGCGTGACGTACATATAAGTTTTGCTCCTCTTCCTTCCGCGTGAAAGGTGTTAAAACGATGTCGTTGACGGCTATTTTTGTCGACTGTTGTATCAAGTGATAGCTTCGATAAACAACCGCTTGTACCGTTGTTCAACTTAGCTTCATTGCATCAGAAGTCAAATGCATGATATACACAAATATATCTAATTTTGAAAATGTATACGGAGTTTAAATAATGTCTTCGATTGGTATAAGTAATAACGCTGACCTCTACGGCACTAAAGGTTTTCAAAAATGTCCAAAATACCTATGCAGATTTTAAACGTCACGGCGTCGAGATACATACCTAACTACAGTAGCTACCTTTTAGGTGATTACCTGGGTCATTTTGTAAAATTAAATTGGTACAACGGGCTTGCAGATATCTTAGGTACCTAACTACCTACCTACTTGAAAGAGACCGCCTAAACATGTACAAAATCTCTTTGGATGGCTACATCAAAAGAAGTTAAGACATTTATTGCCTCGTTAATATTCTAACTGGCCAGTGGTTTGAGTTATTTTATGATTTGAACACTCCTTTTGTCTCTAGATTTCTACTCGCAACCATTAGTGAAAATAAATGTTCTACATAGGATTATAAATTAATATGACAATTATTACCTATTAAGTCCCAGTATTTTAAGTTTTTTAGTGATCTATACAGTTTATCTATAGCCCAAGAACTTCGTAGAGAGCCTTGTATGCCAGATTCGGGCTGGCGGTGGTACACTAAATTCAGAATTTATAACATCAGTCACACTTAGGCTTATGCAGCCGACTGTAACCTTTTTCATACAGCAATTTTATTTTGGGAATACCACAGAATCAATCATTATATAAACCGTGTATGCGAAGGCTTTCTACTGAGTTATCAGACGAGAATAAGTATGTAAACTACTATTAGAACTACTGAAAAAGTAAAAACATTTCTTTTTCAAACTACATACATACATACATACATACATAATATCACGTCTTTTTCCCATAGGGGTAGACAGAGACCAAAGAAAGCCACTTGAAACGATCCTTACCAACTTTTATTGCCTGATTCACATCTATATATTTTGTCATATGTTACGAGTACTACCGCCTGACCTTTTTGAAAGACATCACCGATATGATCTATGTATATCTTTCAGTTTTCTAGACCATTGCAGTTTAAAACTGCCAGTTACAATAATGTTTCCAATTCTTTTGTCTCTTAAATTCTCAAAACTGTCAACTGTAACATGGCCTAAATTCTTGTTCAAAACGACAGATTTCATTTGTTCTGAAGATGCACGTCGTGAGTGAATGAGCTTATTAACATACTAAGTAAGCACAGTTCACGAACGAACATACTTGCATGAAGAAATTAAACACACATTCACTGGCTCTCCCTCTCACTTCTTTGCTAGTGGCTAGGGCTCAATGTTCAGGTCTTTTAATACTGCTGTTCTAAACCCCGGTTTCTGAGTACATTTAGCGGTAGTTTATCTAGTCGATAGCGTTACTTTTATATGAGTTTAAACGCTGTTCAATAGATAAACTACTGATAAGTGTACCTTAGAAACCGGGGGTTAATCGATCATGCATTTATCGAAGCCTTGCGTGCTCGTCGTCGCCTGACCGTCTAGAAAGCCAAATGTCTACTGTAAAGCAATTTGCGACCATCCATTTAAGGACTGACGATTGCTAGAGTTAATGACTATCTACTGTTTAGCTCACAGAAGCTTAAACCCTTTAGATCGCAAAGGCAATATAAAGTCCTACTTGTTACAGACCATTTTCAATCAGATAAACCTTTTGTACAAGTGACCAAGATACAGGGCTAGCCAGGTTTGGGAATTACAATCACTTGTTTGTAAATTATATGTATTTTTTCTTAAAATACATAACTTTTTTATTTATTTTGTTTTTTTCTGGCCCTGAGGCTTGGGAACTTCAATGTCGTGTTGTGCCGTCTAATATTACCAAAGTACAGAATTTTAGACAGAGGTACCTAAAGTGTTAATTATTCATATTCTTTTTATTTCATAACTTGTTCAAACGGATATCTAACGATAAAAGGAACTATCTTAAACTTAACAGCTGCTGTGTAAATAAAAAAAAACTTTGTTTGCATCCTATGTCCACCTGCGTGTAGTTTTTGAGATAAAATCTGTTTACTCGGGACCCGATTTCCTCTGCTTATCTCAATATGATTCATAATCATGTCGTTGTTTTAGGTAATTTGGCCTAGTTTTATACATGCATTTTTAAAATAGATACAGAATAATCGTTGTAGGTTAATAAGTAGTTTTTATTTTATATAGAGCTGATCAGAAAAATTTGAGTCCTCGACTCCGATAAACCTATTATAAACGTAGCAGTAAACCATATAATGTTGAAAACTTAAAGCTTAGGACAATATTGTCTTTGTTTTTAACCAGATAGTGGTCTTTTATCAACATTCGAATGTTCTTATTTACAAGATGGTGTTTAGAAGGTTTAACTACATTTCCTCTAAACTTAGTTATTACGGTTTCATTCATAGTCGTTTATGAATGTACTGTACTTGCTGTGCTAGTGCATGTAAATAATTCATGTTTTCCGCAACTACAGTTAAAATTTATCTTACACTATGTCATACTCTGACCCGATTCGACAACCGCTACTGCGTAGGCGACGCGTTAACTGAAAGAGCACGCTGTTTGAAAAATACAGACACGTCATCACACGTGGCGGACATCAGGAACGTTACAGCCCTTCGAGCATACAAACTTTTTCCTAAGCCACGCTCGCCTAAACGACAAGTACCTACACAAAGTGTCTAATTAGTATTCATCTGGGCGCGTGTAGTCCTCATCGCGGTGGGGACGGGTTATTAGCCGGCGCCGCCTCCGCGCCCAGGCATATTGTTCCGAGTTCTGCCCACCGAGCGCCGCGCTCGCCCGGCAAACGTTAATTCACTCTGTCAATATTTGAACTGCAATACTGTACACTCGACTTGGACGACAGAAGAAGCCGAGCCGGTGGCTGGGAAGGCAAGAAGTCGGCATAGCTGTTTGAGGTTAATATACGGCTGTGTCACTTCGAGCCAGCTCAATCCACCGGCTTTCTGCAAACGAAGAATGAAAATTTGCGGACGCTCCCGTAACGAAGAAAATTCGGATCGCTCCCGTAGCGTTTTCGCCGGGAGAGGGCGCGTCTGACAGCTGTCATTGCGCGCTTTCTTCACGGGCGGGACGTGGGACGAAAATCTTTATTTATATCACACACGACGATGTTCCCGTAGAGTGCGACCGGCTGTGTACGTGCGTGACGAAACGATACGAAAACACGACGACAGAATGGCGAACGAGGAGGTGTTGGGTCCGCGGAAGACGATGTTCGTTCTTGTGATAGTTGTTGGGTGTTTCGCTGTGTTGTGGCCGAGGATCCTGTCGCCGCTGCTCATGGGCCCCAGCCGGGAGCAGATGAAGCCGAACCAGTTCGACCGGGAGGCAGGTAACGTCGGTATTTTTAACACAAGCTCAATGTCAATATCGCTGGACGCGCCGTGACGAAAGCAAACGTTTTAGTTCACTTTATGATTATAATCTAATTATACGCCGGTTACGGCTGTGAAATTATCAGTGTTGTACGATTATGTACAGCTGATGTCATATTTTGGGTTATATAAATGTTTTTAACACATTAGACGGATGAAATCGGGCGATTCATTGCGTTTATTTGTCGTTCGCAAGAACGAGATTTATCTGTGCAAATATGTCGTGGTCCAGCTGTTGACTCTGCGCATATAATATTTACGAAAGATCCGATTGGAATGTGGTACTAGCATGTAATGTACACAAGATTTATTTATAAAGATTGCATATTCATCTTTGTTCTGATGAATTTCTATTATAGTACTTATTATTAATAATTACAGTATCTATTATAGTAAGTTAGCACTTAAATGATATTGAATCTCAAAATAATTGTATTAGGCTTAATTTTAGAACAGATACAGTTGTAATCAAACCAAAATACCAAGTCACACATTGTAAAAATGTACCAAAAAAAACTAAAAGAATATATTTAAAACTTTTCAGTGATTTAAAGATTTATCAGACTTGTGTAGGTACTATTCAAATTAAAATATTGCTTTACTTGCCCACTTCAATATTACCAATAAGGTAACATTTTACAGGAAAACCCTGTAATAAATTAATGTATAAAACTTGATAAGGATTAATTATTATTATAATTGATAACGGCCATTGATAAAGTCTCAGTTTCTGTGAAAATCATAGGCATTCTGTTACCGAAGTAAATGTTTACTATAAAAAGTGGCTATACTGCATTTGGTTTGGGTATTAAAATATGCTTAACATAGCTAAGACGAGCTTTCATAACAAGTATAATATTACCTAGATAAAAATCACACTGTTTATTAAGTTAGGCCACATTAAAATTTTTACTTAATTTGAAATCATTTAGATAATTTACTATTAAAAATCTGAATAATAGTTCACACCTTATCAGTAAGTAAAGGAAGGAAATACTATAAAGCATTATTATTAATTGAAAACAGTAAAGCAATATTTTAAGATAACCTTTGACCTATTTGTACCGTAAAGTTGTATCGGAAAAGGTCTATAGTAAAATTGAATTAAAAATTATTATTAAATTAGTGGTGTATGTATTCCTGATTATTGAAGCTATTAATTATATTTTTTTCCCATATTAAATGATGTTGTTGTTGATAACTGGGAATACAAGAAGGAAAATAAATTCCCAGAGTTGTCACCCCTGTGGGGTTGTGTTAGAGGGGACGACTGGAAATATGCCATTAATTTATATTAACAACAGAAAACTTTCATAAGTATTAACATCAAAATCATTTGATAAAGGAAAATATTATTATAATTAGTAGCTAAATAATTGTGTTGATAAAAATGTTTGTTATAGATTTGTGATAGTATATTTTGTATGCTGTTTGTAACTTTTTGACTGCCAAAGAGTGAACATAAAACTTTACAAAGGTCCTGTTTTGTGGTAAAAATATCTATCAAATAGCTTATTGGATGAAATTTTGACATCTGTTTTTATACTTAAACTGTTACTTATTTTATGAAATACCTGACACTTATTTATTGACTCTTAAACTGGACCTTAAAGCTTCAGTCATCAGCCTAGCCTTTCTTCCAACTATGATGGAGTTGGCTTCCAATTTCACCGGATGTAGTTGAAAACTAGTATTTTACATTGAGCGCCTGCCTATCAGACCTCCATAACCCAGTTACTTGGCTTATAATAACTCTTTCGGGAGACTGGTTGTCTGACACGACAAGCTTAATTTTAAGTTACAGTATTATCCTGCAAATTAAATAAAATTATTTCATCATTATTTAAAAGTGTTCATCTCAAAGGCAATGAAAAAGTTACAATACACGCTTCTTTCCAACCAACAAACAGGATGTTGCGAAGTGATCTTCGAAAAAGACATGGCCATCTTAGAACTGATCAACGAGGTCTGCAATTCATACACCCATACGGACAAACTCTCACCGTACTCTGCGGCTGAATGTCGAAAAGCAGTCAACGAGACTTGTGGGCTGGACATAGCAGCATTCATGAAACGGTCAGACAATGTTGGGAAGACTTCTCGGATGTTGGCTGAGACGATGAAAAACAGCAACAGCTCCTGTCTCAGGGAGCATTTTGGTGTGCCTGTCTACAGTCTCGGCCCACACGTGATACAGAACTCCTGGACCCAGCAAGACAGTTAGTCTGCTTCCATTTGCATCTCCAGTTCAAATGATACCGTTACTGTTCCAAGTTTTCATGATTAATTGTGTTAGGCGCCGCCAAAAACGTTTTGACGGGAATATATTATTGTTTGGCTGAGGATTTCTGTATGCTTTAATGTTACGGTAATTTTGAAGTAATTATAGTAGCCTTTGAAGTTGTAAAAGAATCATTTTACGTTAATTTTGTATGGAACTTTATTAACCAATCAAATCTCACGAAGTACCTTCAATCTTCTTTCTCATTGGTTAATAGGCCCGTCTTTTTTGATGTCATTAATCTTAATCCTGATGAACTAGTTATTCTTAATTTGCTTTTAAGCTTTTCAAACAGAATTTGGTGTCATCTGAACTGGAGATAAGGAGATATTGTGATATGGAGTTCGAACGTGAACTAACACGCATGGGATTTTGTTTCAGTGTGTACTAATTTAATAACGTGTTAAATTAAGTCTACGATTTTAAGAACGTTTAATCTAGGTATTTAACTAACGGGGTAACGTTTTTAGTTGAAATTATGCCTTCTAAACACACAAAATGTTAACTCATTTTATTTGTTATATTAAACTGACACACTGTACCTTCCGGTTATCCGTAATGTAAATACATTTAACCAATGCGTTAACGTAGACGTCTGAAGTGGATAAATAATTATAAACTAAGGGCTAATTAGTATAAAGGAAACGATTTTCTAATTTTACCCGAATCCCCCGACAATCTCAATCCCTAATCTTATAACCACTCAAATTAGTATGTATAGTAGTTGCTATGCCAAAACCAAAATATCCATAATCAATATTGAAACGGAAGTCCATGTTGGTAGTCACATGTGTCGGTGACGTAGTACCTAAATATAGTGCGTGTACCGACCCAGTTGTTTTGCATCCTAAATTAATGTGCACCACTGGAGAGGATAGCCGAACTGTAAACAGAAATCGATAATTTAAACTAAGGAGATCCGGTTGGTATGATCGGAGATTTATGTATACTTATGAAATAGATATTATGTATTAATCTTTAACCAATAGCATTTTGGTAGTATAAGATTTGATGAAAGAGAAAAAAATCGTGGATATTGATTGGCAAGAGCTAAAAGGTGGCCCGTAATTTGGACGGACATCAGGGTCTGATGCATTTTAACTATGAAATATGCTAGAGCGAAATGCATGCGGTAGGTATCGATACAATACTATTTGAACAGTGCATCTGGTCTGAATACGGAAAGACTAAGAGGAAATAAAAAGATGCAATACGTGCCTATAACTTCCATTTCATGAGCTCATAACTCAGGATGCAATTCGTAAAAGCGTATGAAATTGGCCTTCGAATTTTCAAATATAAATCTATTTTTTTTTAAACACCTACTGCTTTCAATCTCTGCATCACCCTAAGGTAGACTGGTAGACAATGCTTTTGGCATTAAGTCCGCCTATATTATACACCATACATGTATGTGAAGTTTAAAATAAAATAAATTGTTAAAAATTCTACTCCTATCCAAACTGCTCTATTCTAGCGTCGGGTTATGTAAAAGGACTCTAACAAGTTTGTACTATGCATCGTCTCGTACACATGTTGTTTCAGTTGCGTATTGAAATTATTGGTTTATCGTGGAATACGGGGAATTGGTTAGTTAGGGATTTCGACGAATATTGTCGGATGTACGGTATCCTAATTCGATTCTTTTTCGTAGTATTTTGGCGTTTCTGGAATAGAACTTACGTGAGTTATAAGCACGATAATTTTTCCAAACAATTAGTTTATGACTTAAATTTGTTTTTGTGATTACTTTAACTACATACGGTAGTAGTAGTAGACTCACGGTCAATATGGCGATAATATGAAAATTTCCAAAAAGATTTTATGTAG
Source organism: Anticarsia gemmatalis (assembly GCF_050436995.1). Lineage (NCBI taxonomy): Eukaryota > Metazoa > Arthropoda > Insecta > Lepidoptera > Erebidae > Anticarsia > Anticarsia gemmatalis. Next base: position 962,693 of record NC_134761.1, read on the forward strand.
CCATTTTGAGAGCTATAAAAGATTTTGTATATCCAATTTGTTTTAAGAAAAAATCTAGTCATATTGCTAAGATATAAGATATATCTATCACTCCCTAAAAATATATTGTGAGAACGTTTTTAGCGACGTAAACGGTGCAAAGGAACTGCGTTGTTTGCCAAGGGTCGTAGGTTTGGTTTCCGGTACTGACAAACATTGTGACAGGTGTTTGTTCCGAGATGAGGGTTTTTATAACAGAACGGCATATAATCCTCATAGAACTATAGAAATAGATATTAAAAATTCATAATCATTTCTACTAATATTATAAATGCAAAAGTTTTGTTAGGATGTTTAGGTGTGTTGATAATATTCGTCATAAATATAGTTTAAAACCCGTATTAGGTACCTATATTTTTTATCCCTTGAAGTCTTTTCACGCAGATGAGGCTGAAGGTAGCAGCAAATGCAGAAGTTTGAGGTGAAACATGTAAATGTTTATTTTTCTTTGAAATAAAATACGACCGAATTCATATTGTTGTAATTTTACTCAGTTTAAAACCTGTATTGTTCATAAACTGAACAATATTTCGAAACTAAGTACCTAGTTGTACGACGATCAGTCAAATGTACTTTCAACTTCACTAGTTTAATGTACAAGTTCGGCAACTGGTGACGTCATCAAACATGGCGCTCCAACTATGCTGAGAATGCAGTGGAAGGTTACGACAGCCTAGATCGAAGGCAGATGACTTTGTTACTAGCTCTCTTTGATTTAAATCAGGAGTCATACATACCTGGGTATAGACCGGTTCTAATAATATACATACAACATAACCAGCATAAGAAAAATCTGTCCCATGCAGTTTGAAAATTGGCGTCGTCTTCGGAAACTTTGATTCAACAACAATTGTAACATCCTATGTACCTACACAGTTATCTAATAAATTTTTCTTTATCTTTACCTCACACACCACTCATGTCTTTCTGCAATAGACTTTCCCATCTTATTCAGGGCCTTACAATTGCAACCTTAACATCGTCTTTTCCGTTCTTCCCGCCATTTCAATTAACTCGGTAATACCGATTTCTGTAGTTTAAGTGGCGTTTTCCAGTCATTCATGTTCCATATCAAAGTTGACTTTATTTTCGTTGTTTGTTTTCCTTGATGTATTACACAAGTTAATAAAACGGGAAATAGTGGAATCAGGAATTAGGTCAAAACTATAACTAGAGCAGAACTTTGTAGATATACTATCCAATCAATTCAAGTTTCCAGGAGAATAGTTCTTTTGTAACCGATCTGCATTGTCGATAGCGTATCTTCGTTGAATTTCCAATAAACTTGCTTCTTTTATACTCCGCTTTTAATCGATCCAAAGAAATCGTCTATTTTGGTCCCACCTGCACCGTCCTTTAACTATGTATGTTATATCGATGGATAAGAAATTTTGATTCGAAAATTGACTATGATACCTACCTAGTTTCAAATCTAAGTCCGTTCACATTCATAGAAACATTAGCTTCAGTCTTTGCGTTGTTCGAACACATAGTTTTACACAATTGCGTCGTGATTATTACTCGAAGTGATGGGAGTTAAATTCCCTTTCGGTTAATAATATTTTTTGCAGTAGGTACACATGATTTTGGGTGACAAATTCATGTACTTATACTGCAAAAAATATTATTCGTTCTCGAGTAAAACTATATCGCAAAATCACCCTAGGAAATATCTATTACTAGTTACAATAAATTGTTGTATTTAAATACTATAACTATATTTTCTCTCTCGGGTATTTTTTTCAGAAAGAAAAATTGTATTACACTATCGAGTTGTGATTCTTACTGGAAGGGTTAGAGTAAAAATCTTTTTGATAAACCTTTGAGTCATTAGTTTTGCAGTACTTCACACGACTTTTTCACCCTTTACTACTTTTTATATATTTTTTCGTGTCATTTTTTCTGGTAGAAAAAAGAGTTAAAAAAATCAGGTATTACATACTTATGTCGCTCGTTTAAAATAAATTTCCTTCGAATAAGATTACGAGTATTAACTGCCACGTTTACATTTAACTTGAGTCAATAGAATTAAAACCAGTATAGATTCAAGAGACGTCTCCATCAGTATGTAGTTTCTAAACGGCCTTGTGTAACGTAATATAGTCAATTTGAACTTCAAATTAGAATCGCACGTCGTGTACCGACTCTTATTGAGTTATTGTTATTCTAGAATTTTCTGTTACGTATGTTTCTTTAAAATAAGCATTTTTAGGTCTGTTACTAAGCGTTTTACTGTGTCTCTAAATGTAAAACAACTTCTATTATCTATACGTATAAAATTACTTTTCCTGACTGACTGCAGCCTTAACTATAGAAGTTACAAACTTGAAATTTGGACTCTTCTTCTTTTACGATGTAGGCACCCCTCTAAGAAAGTACTTATTATCTAGTAATCTGCCCCTAAGGGGACAAAATAAGGGTTTTGTTTGGGAGTTCGTAAATTTTTGGAGCTAGAAGCATACAACTTCATGTCTGGGGTTTTCGTTTGAAATAGATAAACACGTGTTTCTAATAAATAATGCACCTATATTCATTAAAATGTGTTCGATAAACCACTTTGCTCAGAAGAAAATCACTATTCCAATTGAAGCAGAGTCAGCATCCATAATGCAGATCTAACCTATTTCCTATCATCGACACGTGCTCGAAAAGCGGTCACTGCGTCATTGAATACTGCATTTTCAATATTGGCTGTACTTTTTCCGATACCATTTTCTATTATAGTAGCTGTTTGTTTTTCCGTAATAGAGTTTGCAGCAACATGAACACTGTTTTAAAGTATGTATTCGTTTTTAAGTCCAAATAAAAGTTATAAGTCGTTTCCGACTGTCAAGATGCGTGTAAATATACGATTGGTTAAGCAATGTAAGTTAAATTAAATCGTATGGTTCTTATCGTATGATTAGTATACACCCTAGTGGCAAAGTTGTTCAAGCCGCCCGAAGGCCTTTGACATGGCTTAACAACTGTTATCTTTATTGCTAAAAACGAGGACCGATATTTTACGTGCCCTCCGAAGCACGGAGACGCCCAGTTCCATTACCACTATGCGATCACCCATCTTTGGAATTACCGCGCCTAGGTTTGCTTGACCCACAAATCGTTTATCATCTTAAATCCTAGATTGGCCATTAGCCGTACAAAAAATGAAGCACAGATATGTAATATAAATAAATTCAAACAAAACTAAACTTTCTAACCAAAATGTTAGTAAAACTGAACATTTCAACAATGATTTCGCATATACAAACACGTAGCTTTCTCGCCTTGCATACAAGTAATACTCGTTCTGCGGCCTCTGTAACTAAAGTGCTAACACATTGTCACTTGTAAGGTCATGACGGCGACACTTCTAACGGTGCCCTCTTTGTTACTCATGATGTTTGATGTTATATTGGTATTACGAGATTTCAAGTATTTTTGAGAATTACCTGCCGTATGATAAGATCTATACTGCGATTATTTTCAGTTTTATGATGATTTGATATCCGACTAAGCTTATAAATGCGGAAGTTTGTGAGTATTTATGTATGTTTGTTACTCTTTCACGCAAACTACTGAACCGATTTAGATGAAATGTGGTATGGTAGAACCAAAATAACACATGCTACTTTTTATCCCGGAGTTCCCGAGGGATGGGATTTACACAAGAAGGATTTCCACGCGGACGAAGTCCCAGGCCACCTCTAGTCTCTATTGATAGCAAATCCTGTTTTAGTATGATTTATATTTCATGAATGAACAGGAATTTTACATTACAACTAAATCGCGCAGATTATCTTTAAATCCAACGACCTGTTTCTGGGAATTTTATCACGTAGAAATTGTAATTGATCCTTCATTTACACAGTCTATTTTCATTCTGGGAAACTGTCGAAGATTCTTCGAACTTCCTCTATGTAGCGCAGTACTTGAAGTTAAACATAGTTCTATCTATAATACAAGTTATATAAACTTGACTATAAGTTGGTACCTCCCACCCAAGTGGTCGCAGCTTCGAACCCGAAGCAACACACCAATGACTTTTCCAAGTTATGTGTGTATTAGAAATAATTATCACTTGTTCCAACGGTGAAGGAAAACATCGTGATACAACCTTACATGCCTGAGAGTTCTTAAGAACAGTTCTTGAAGTATGCAAAGTCCCCAACCTGCAATTGGCCAGCGTGGTGGACTCAAGGCCTAACCCCGTCCTCATTACAGGAGGAGACCCTTGCCCAGCAGTGGGACAATAATGGGTTAAATAAATTTATAACTTTGCACCAATGTTCATCTAATTCAGTCTACAAGTTGGCATCAGCAGGTGTGATAATATCGCTATTTATATTAGTTTGATCTTTTGTCTCATGTCTGGCATGGTTTATTGGTATTTAGCATTCAATATCTGATAAATTGAATCTGTCAACACTTTATTCTGATTTATGAGAACTACAACCTAATTCCCTTCGGTCATGTATAAGGTTGTGGAGAATACGGTCTGTCCAGGTACCCAACTAAAGCCAGAATTTTAAATATCGGCGATGTCAAAATGAATATTAAAATTCTCATTTCACTAAGTGTATCCTGATGTGTTTGCTTTTCTTTCATCTGAACAAGATGTGATATTTGGAAGGGCCTCAAGTTGCTAGTAGTGGTAGTAAGAAAATTGTTGGTGACCGTTAGGCCTATATTGCCGTCGGATAAAGTCAATCGACTGTAGAATATATTGAAATTTAGCGATTCATTGATTTAGTTTTGTACTAAAGTCTTCTACCGAGTGATTTTAACTCTAAATTTGGATAAAAATTTATTTTAAAATACAGCCAACTGAGTCAAAGTAAGCCAAAATCTAGAACTGACACTAAAATTCACTAGTCTTCATTTTGATACAATTCGCTTTTAAATAAATCTAGTGCAGTAATACAATTAGATGTGCTTAAATAAGGTATCATCAGGTCACTAGAACCTAGTAATTATAATTTTGGTCTTACATTCCAAACTTGTTTAGAACTATTCAAGACGGTCCAATTCCGTACACATGCCGCACATGTAAGAAGATGTTCGTACTTATTTATACTTTGTTTTTAAACTTTGTCGGTCTGTCACATTGTCATTTTGCTGGCAATTTTTATGAAGATTAATAAATCATCATTTAATATGAAGATTCTGCACCCAATCTAGTCCGATTAGAATCAGGAATAGTATCCTATGTGTAAATTAAGTTATAAACTATACCTGTGCTCGATCAAAATCCATCCAGTAGTTTTTTTTTTAAAGTAGTAGATTTTTGAAATCTTGATTCCTCAGCAAATAAGCTGTCTTATCATCCCTGAAAACAGGGCAACCCCAATAAAATTGTTAAAAAAATGCTTTGTTTGAAAAAGTTTCCTGTATTTTATTTTATCTGCTATTAATATTAAAATTGAGCTTTGGTAGCTCTTTTTTAATCATATCTAATTTAATCATATGCTGCAGAACTTTCTACTAAACATTTCAATTTAATTCTTAGTTTCGTGTTGCCTTTATTTCAAGCAGATGAAACCGCAAGCTTTAACTAGTGTTACATAATTTTGACGTTCATGACATGACGTACTGATTAGCAGGCCCGAGGACCTTGAAAGCCCATATGTTATTTTTTAAAACAAATTAGGTAATGCGCCAATTGACGAACCGGGTCAAATTGGTACATGTGCGTTTTGTTAACGTAACACATGTATGTATGTACGCTTTATATGGTTTTATTAATAAAATCTTGTTACTATGGTGTTGTGAGAAGTTTTTCAAAAATATTTCCTAGAAGATCTCTTGTGTCTTTTTACACAAAAGTTTGGTAAAAATGCTTAGTATGTTTTTTCACGGTCTCCCTGTCGCAGCGGTTAGTGTGGTCACCACTCCACTACCAGTACGTCGGGAGATCGTAGGTTTCAATCCCACAGACAGCAAATATTTGTGCGACCAACAAATAGTTATTTCGGTGGTGTTGTGTCTGTTTGTACGTATATAAAAGTCTCCGCGACACAAGAGCAGTTCTTAATCCGGGAGTTTAAAGAAGAAAAAAGATACTGATCGATATTTTAAAACTTTCCTGTGAAAATACCTATGGCTTATGTTTCAAAACATTACGCATGTTGGCTTTACCATACCTTTGTATATAAAACATGTTTTCTTTTGTCCTATTTACGATCACAGGAAGGCTCGATTTAGCGCCATTATAAATAGGTAATTCACGAACTGACTCACAGCATAGTTTGAATTATAGCCAGCTTGTCATTCATACAACACGATGTTTTTCAAATCACACATCAATTAGTTCTGCTCAATGTAGATTTGTCTTAAGCGTTTGATACCTTTGATTATGTTTTGAAGGTATTTGATTGGAGTGCTTCAAGGTAGTTGTCTGGGACCTGTAAAATACATAGCACAAGTACTCGTAACATAAATTATTGGACTTCAAATTGACACAATCTATCTAGTAAAAAATCCGACGGTGACTTTTTGTTTCGTCAGCCACTTTGCTACGTCTCTTGCTTATATTTGACTTAGGAATATGTTTATGATGCACTTTCTGTGCAGTGGCTTGCTGCTATATTCAGATACACAAAAGCAAATAGTGAGTTCAGCAGATGCCGAGACCTTGAATACAGTCCTTACATATCGAGCTAGTTAATACAAAATGACCATTCCTAATGCATACAAGGTTGTCTAACATGAGCAAAGGCGACCCGCTTTATATTCGAAAAATAGCTGTGTCATTCCCGAATCCCGTTCTTACCTTGCCCAAAAATGTTCCTTGCAGATGTATAGGAAATGTGATTAGTGTCAAGCTAACTGTTGAAAAATAGCTTTACTTGCATATGCTATTAAATTTCCCAGTAATGATAATGATGCCGTGACTCAGGCACCCTATAATGTGTTGAATTAGGAAGTCGCCAGTTAAAAACTGGGTTACAATTAACCTTGTATTACATGTGGTATGTTGAATACGCACGCAAATTACGGGACATCGTGGGAATGGATTCTTTTGGGTGGAAAATACCGTTTAACTATGGTTTACCGAAATTTTTGGTGATAGGTTTGGTATACTTACAATTTCTAATCTAATCTAAGTTAGATTAGATTAGAAATTTAAATAAAATAGAATATTCTTGTTGTATGTTTGTCACCTAACTCCTTCTAAACGGCTGCGGTGGTTTGGATAGTATGAGTGTATATTTCCATGGGTTCCTGGGTAATTGAAATGACAATTGGACCTTATAGGTGGCTATGCTGTAGAAATGTCGACAAGTGCACTGTCTAGTGATATAATCCCATAACCCGTAAAAAACAAGGAATTGGAAAGTACCATACCGTAAGAATCCTAGTTTGAATTTAAAAACCAGGGTTTTAAATCTTTGTTGGCTGTATAATACAACTTTGAATTTTTGATGCCTAAAACGACATCAGAGATGATAAAATAAAAATGACAAACACACCTTATAATAACATAATGTGTTAATGAATCATATTTGTTTGAATGAATGGCATGCGTTTTTAATGCAAATTAACTGTTTATGAATTATTTATACATATTTCTTATGTGACTACCTCGACGATGTCTATGAAATATTATTTTTGCTACTGGTAGGTGTATACTGGCATTATCTGTGTTTAACTAATGTAGTAAATTATTTATTTTAACTTAATGTTTGTCTGAAGCATGGGCGTAGCTATGACCTCTATTAAAATGGGAATAATTACAAGAATTTTAAGAGTTCAGCTCATTTTTGTTTACGCCTGTGTTTCGGAAAAGTGCTGTTACCGAAAAGAGACTAACATCATGTTTCTGAAAGACTAGTCACCAAAAACCATAATGAGCTGATTTGACTCAAAACATAAGAAAGAGTTTTGATTATGTTCAGTGCCTTTCAGCAGCCAATTAGTCACTTTTCGAATGCATTTATACACTAATCCAATTAAAAGTTATTAAAACATAACCATAATTTAAATTTGTTAATATCTAGTTTTAAGTACCTAAAAAATAACGCTACTTTAGCTTAATTGTAACAAAATTTTGTGTGAATGTTATTAACTACTATGTTATTGACTAATTCACATCTAAAACTGAAGATCCAGAATCAATACATTTGTCTTTCCACAGCGATGAAACAGGAGCGTCCGATTCGCGGAGCAGGTCCTCACCCAGCCCTGAGGGAAAGAGGGCGCGCGATCCCTGCTGGAGCCCCCGCCCCTCCGACAAGAGGGCCAGTGCCGATGCCCCCCCACGCCAGGGTACGATCCTCCCCCCTATCGGTGTACTTTGAGCTGGATATCAAGGTCAGTTGACGAGGGAGTAAGGTGTGATGCTTGAGCTAAGGTAGGTCCGGTGTTCTTGGTGGTCCGATTTGGTCAAAGTTTGCTAAGCCAAAATAAAGTTACGTATGTGTTTTCTATTTATATTAAAAAATGTATGAAGATTTATAAAAAAAAAATAAATAGTTTTGGTGCTTTATTTGACAGTCCTCTTGGGGACCATATTTGTTTATCTGCTGGTAAAATTAAAAATGATTTTTTTTATTTGTTGTACATTATTTCCGTATTCAAAACTTTGGCCAAGTCCTTTCCAAACCACTAGGAATATCCGTAACACTAATATTTAGACTCAGCTTCGCCTATGGACAGCGTGACTTCTAATTTAAAGGTAAGTATTAGAATAGGCTGCTATAACAATATGTAAGCTTTGTAGCGCTTATTGTAGTATAATATAAGTAAAAGTAAAAGTGTATATTGAATCCGTAAATCAATAGAATATGGAGCAATTTTTTTTTTTGAGAAAAAAAATGAAGAGAAGTTCTTTCTTTAGGTTTTATGTCTATTTCAAGTCCCTATTACTTGTAAGGTTACATGAAGATGCATAACGCAAACACTGAATACTGAACAATATTATATGTGAAAATAAAATAAATATTGCCAAGAATGAAACGTCCTGTCACAATTAATTTCCTGAAACAGCCACTACTGAAAATGTTGCGCGCCTGTTGCTTGTTTAAATAGAATGCCAAATTAAAATGAAAATCGATTTGTGCCTCGTTATGACAGCGCATTGGCAAAGAAGTGGAAATTGTTATGGGGAAAACCTATTTCTTACTGTATACATTCTAATCACGCATATTCTGTCTATAGGATAGGCAGAGACCAAAGAATGCCACTGGCTAGGATCCTTACAAACTTCCCTTGTTTCCTATTCATATATCTTGTCATATTTCTTTTGCAACAAAATTATTCTATATTTCCATTAGCCAATATTACCTATCATACATACTTTAACTTCTTTAAAATTCCTTTTTCCGTAGGAGGAGGCAAAGAACGCCGCTTTAGGATCCTTACAAACTTCCCTTGTTTCATCCACATACATACATCTTGGCATATTTGTTTTTGCGTCAACTTTTATATATATTGATACATATATTAGCCTAGCCTTTTTTCCAAACTACATAATATATGTTGGAGTAGGTTTCCAGTCTCACCGGATGCAGCTGAATACCAGTGTTTTACATTACATTGATACATAAAATCACAAATCTTTCAACATCTCTTTCCCATATGGGTAGGCACTGTAGGCAGACTAAACGCCACTTGCCAATATTATCATGTGCCCAAGTCCAGCACTCGTCAGATTCAAGCCATGCAATACAAAGTACGATGGACGTACTTAACGTGTTGTGTTTGTGCGCAGGCGCGTGCAACTACACGCTTATGGAATAGCCGCGTTAGACCGTGACGTGGGCACTCACCACCTTTTAGTTCTGACGTAGGGAGAAACGTTCTGTAAAGGGTTAACATCGTAGGTTCTAGTAGTAACAGGACTACAAATAATATCGTTTTCAAACCACTATGAATTCATACATACATAAAATCACACCTTTTCTCCTTAAGAGACCAGAAAACGCCACTTGGTACGATCCTTACAAACTCCCTTTGCTTCATTGACATCTAAATATAATATCTTGTCATACAGGACCGACGGTTATGAGTACTACGCACCCGACTTTTTATGTGATCTATTGATTGCTATTTTGGATCTAATTGTTCCTTCTGTTATTAATATTATTCTGACATTGAATTCAGTAGTTGTAACGTAAAATTTAAATCTACTAGGCATCCTTACGATGAATTAGAGGAAAGAACACGTTAAATCTATCTACATGAATAAAGACGCAGGGTCGTAAATTTATTACGGAAATCAATCTATCATCATCGTTGAGATTATTCTCTGTTTTAAAGTAGGTAGCGTGTCTTATGATGTCATACTCATTATTTTCAGCATCTTTGGTTTATAGGTTACAGTGTTACAGCACATGTGCGCACATTCTTATTATTGATTTTAATGTCGCTTCTATGAATAATAGTTCAGTGGGAACCGTTACTGATCGTTAGATTTAAAAATAAATCGTTTTGTAGAGAAGCAGTGATACGTTGCAAAGAATAAATTAATTTGTTAAAATAGATTTGGATAAATGAAAGATTGACTGCAGACAGACACACTAGTATTTAAAATTCTCACGGTATTGTTTTTAGGAGGAGTAAAAGAATTATTTTATCAGAATTCCAAACTAGCTATCTATAGAAGAAGCAAAGGGAAAATATGAGGAAACAGTCCTTTACACCATTAAGGCCTCAAAAAGCCAGAAAGAGACACAAGAGATTTTGTAATCTTAAGTTTCCTAATATTTACTAAATCTCCTATATTTTTTGCTACACTACTCCTCCTCTTTCAAAACAGAACTGGCCTACAAAGCCCGTCAAGATCAGTACTATGTCACAATGATGTTCAAGTCTGACGGTCGTTGACTACCGGCCTTGACTGCCGCACATTCCGGAACACATAGCGCTCATGCTTGGCAACGTGGCGTCTGACACGACTGACACATTGTCACTCACTTCCGATGTTTATTGGAGACGAATCGGGATGACGATCTCGATACGAGGATGTTAAAAGTAAAATTATAACTGACAGTTCTCGTTTACATAAGGTCTCGGTTTCGATTACAATTAGAATATTTCTCAACAGTAGCCCGGAGTTTAGTATCGTTATAAGACAATAGGCTCGACCTCTGTTACATGGGGAGAACATTTTAAATGGCGTATACTATGTATTTCATTCAAGTGTGACTATACGTGATGTACAGATTTTTCCAATAAGAGCTACCACATTTTCTTGATGCATAAAAAATTGTTCTGGTGATTCAACCTAAAGATGTTGTTTGTATTGTTCTGTTGTAAATCTTTCTAGGCGTCAATATTTTATAAATACACCAACCAAAGTGTAACAAATTATCTTTTTTTTTCATGTCTTTAAATTTTCTGCCATTTCGTAGTACTTAACATTCACTGGCTAAAATCACGAAAACCCCCAAGTACTATAAATCTCCCATTACGTAGTGATTGTTACAACGAAAGAGTACGTTTGACGCTTTGCCAAGCACTTGCTGTATGATGTCATTGTTTCCTCTTTAAGATTCATTATCGATAGAGCACATTATCATAATAACGCCCTTCGCACTATGTATGTCCAATGGTTTATGATAAAGACGGTTTGGTTTTATTAATTAGGCTAGAGGCCGCCCGCGGCTTCGTCCGCGTGGAAACCCTTCCCGTGTAAAGCCCCGATCCCTCGGAAACTCCGGGATAAAAAGTAACCTATGTGTTATTCTGGGTCTTCAACTACTTATATACCAAATTTCATCGTAATCGGTTCAGTCGCATTTGCGTGAAAGAGTAACAAACATCCATACATACATGTATTCTCACAAACATTCGCATTTATAATTTTAGTAAGAAGTAGGATAGTAATTAAGAGTTTTGCAATGATTTAAAAAAATATAACTTAAATTGTCAAAAAGCTTATAGTCAAATCATCGTTAAACCTCTTTGTAGGTCAGTTTTATAATAGTCTGGTCCAATATTAGCCTACGCAACGTTTTATTCAAACAACTTGCGTTTAATCAGCAAATAATTACACAATTTTGGGCCTCCGGTCTCTAATTAAAATAGAGTTTAAGATTACCTTGATTACGCTCTATCTGAATCTTTTAATGAAGTATTTTTTGTCGTCAAAAGCAGTGTTTGGTTTCACAAGGAAAATAACTGAAAATTAGGTAACTATAAAAAAACCTACTTATTTCTTACAACTATAATAAAACTTTTAGATCTTTTTCTTCTAAAAACAAAACAAATAAATAATTGAACTTTAGTTAGACATTTTTAACCAACTTCAAAGAAGGAGGAGGTCTTCAATGTGGCACAATTTTTGATTAACACCACTCCATGACTGAAAACAGAAAATATTTCATGCAATGCAAATATTTCAAACTTGGCCATATTTTCAACACCGAACAAACTAAACAATTACGACTTACCCGCGAACACTAAAACTGGACTAGTTTGCTTATCTCTTAGCAACAACACGTGTAAAAGAGGCCAGCAATACAGTTATACGAAGAAACTATTGTGAACAACTGTTTTACATGACACTGGATACAAAATCTACAAATTTAAGCAGTCCAATACAATAACTTGTACAGTCAGCTCCATAAGTCGCTTTACACCTTCATATTTTTAAAACCTCTTTATTACCAAACGGCAAGTCCCCAACCCGCACTTGGGCAGCGTGGTGGACTCCTCCCCCTCGTTTGGGAGGAGACCCTTGCCCTCCAGTGGGACAGTAATGGGTTAAAAAAAATACCAAATAATAAAAAAAAATACATGAACACAATCGGGTAGAATTAATTGGAATTAATCATTTTAATCACCGTCAGATATTTTCTTGTTGGAATAATATGCAATACTACAAATATAGGGTTTCGGAAGATTGAATATGTTCAGCGTCTTTTGGAGCTAACTGTACAAGTATACGTGTGTTCTATGATGGGTATATTATGATAAACAATTTACGTCAATAACGAAACAAGAGGATGTCTATGAATTGGTTTTCGCGTGACTTTACTGTTTAAACGATAGATTTTTATGTTTTGTGGAGATTTATTAACTGCACGTTTGGCGCAGTGGTTTAAGCGGTCACCTCGCCGCAACAACCGTAGCGCCGCGTGTGGTGGGTTCGAATCCTACCCGGGACAAATCTTTGTGTGATGAGCACGAGCATTTGTTCTGAGCCTGGTTGTCAATTTATCTATATAAGTATGTATTTAGAAGTATATAAGTATGTTTATCAGTTATTTGGTTACCATAGTACAAGCTCTGCTTAGTTTGGAATCAAATAACCGTGTGTGAGTTGTCCAACAATATTTATTATTATTATATTATTATTTATTATTGGATATTTTCGGTGACGTACGTTTTTGAAGTCAATATTAAAAAAATTAGGTATCCAAAAATAAACAGTAGCGTCAAAATAGATTGTTCGAAAAAGTCTCTTTCAAAGTCGTGGCGAGTCTAAGCTTAACAACTGTTATCTTAGTAAACAACAGCCGGGACCAACTTTTTACTGGCCCTCCGAAGCACGGAGACGCCCAGTTAAAATACCACTATGCGGTCACCCATCTATGGAATGACCGCGCCAAGGGTTGCTTAACCCACAGATCGTTTACCTAAATATTACCTTGCAATTTCAGGATCCAAATGATAGACACCGTCATATAAGCATTATCTTAAATGCATTTTTAAAAGAGCATTGCATTTCGTGTCTTCGCTATTCCAGAATCCAGATGCTTTATTTTTAGCTGGTGTCTGGAATGGGAGTGATGTTCCGTTAATGACATGCCAGTAGTCTATTTTAGGGGTAATTAAAACGCCTATTTTTGTAAAAGCTTCGTGATTGGATAAAATTAATTGCAACGAATTTTATGGAACTGAAAACTTTACTGAAGCATTTCAATCGCATCCAATGTTTGTAGTCTTCGTAAATACCCTTCTTGTCTTCAGGTGGCTTTAGATTTTTGGATTGAGAGGTTCAAAGATTTTTGGGGGTTACCCAGAATCCCATACCTTCCATCTCACCAGATCCATCTAGCAACTACATAAGACCAGTTCAATCCCCAGATTTAGATCAGACATTTTTTCTGCCTGCTCATTATTAGCTCTGCTCTGGTAACCGGCGGTAATGGAAATAAAGCAAAGGGACATTTGTAGTTTTCGTAGCAAATAAAATTCTTTGGTTCCTGCCTACCTCTATAGTAAAAAGACGTTATTACACGCTAAGTGATTTAAAACGTACAAAATTATGCAACATCAACATTTTCCTCTAATACAAGTTTCGTAAAGTATAAAGCAAACATTCTATGTGTCGTACACAAACAAGTATTGGCATTGGTCGGCGGTGGCCTAGACACGGTGCAGAAATAGCTAGCAGTGACACTCGCGCGCACGGCGCATCGCACCGCGAGAACGATGTGATATATGGACTTTCGTTTTTTTTACGTTATGTAAAACGTTTGTGGGTTAAGGGCCTTTTTTGTATTGGAGTTTTTTCTTATCTTATCATTTCTATAATGTATTTTAGAAAGTATCTATGGGACTTTTGTTTTTTCGACGTATGTTCCACCGTCTGAAATCACTGAGAAATATTGAGGATAATATTTTAAATTATATTTCAATATCAAATTATAAGGTCAAATGCCGACATTTACACCTCAGACGACACTTCTGAATAAGTCTCGGTTAGCTTATCAGGTGAATAATTGACAGATTTTTTTCAAACATTTTCTGTCACTCCATCGGATACGTTACCCGACACTTATCCACAGCCTCCGGAACTACCCCTTATATTTTCTAAAGTAACAGTAAGTGCATTTATTGTCACTTTCAAACGAATACGTGCAACAAGTAGCTGTTACTAATCGTGAAACCCCAAAACGGACCAATTTTTCCCTCTTTCAGCAAAAAAAAAATACAAAAAAGAAAAATCTTCAACAGACGTATGATTAATGCTCTACAAGTTAGTATGACTAACGAGTGACGTGCCCATGTCAGGTAGCATACCTACTGGTTACCGTCTGTACCGTCAGTTACCAGTGTTACCACTACACAATTTGTCAATGCTTCACTCAACTTCACTCGCTAAGACAATGATCTCGTTGTTTAAGGTCGCCCACACTACACGTGTTTAATTTGGCCATAGATCATGTGTGTGCAGATGAGTAGGTCTAGTGTATTGTGCCTACTACTTTTAGCTAATAAATAAATAAATATTATTGGATCGACTCACACGGACATTTGATTCCAAACTAAGCAGAGTTTGTATCATGGCAACCAAATAATTGACAAACATACTTATATACTTCTAAATATATACTTAAATACATAAATTGACAACCAGGCTCAGAAAAAATACTTGTGCTCATCAGACAAAGATTTGTCCCGGGTAGGATTCGAACCCACCACACGTGGCGCTACGGTTGTTGCGGCGAGGAGACCGCTTAAACCACTGCGCCAGACGTGCAGTTAAACGAATAAAAATAGTGTGCTTAGATAGGACATACACAGATCATATCGGTAATGACTTTAAAAAAAGGATATGCCTAGTACACGTAACCGGAGTATGACAAGATGTATGGGTGTGAATTAAGTTTATAAGTACTTATTGTATGTTTTGTATTTTATGTAAGTGGCGTTAGTGACGAATGATATGATGATGATGATTTGAAATGATGAGAATATCTTAAAAATAAATCATCGGTCACCAGATCTTTATGTTTTTAAATCTACCCGACTATCTCTCTATCTCCATGCTAATGTCATAAAAATATCCCTACGAAACAGGCCGATAGGGAAAACCAAAACCAAACTTAAGTATCTTGGGCTATTTTTTCAATAATAATTTAACAATATTTCTACTTAGTGACTTTAAAACTTACTTTGTATATTGAGCTAAATGTTCGTCACGCAGTTACGACGTGCGTCTTAATCCCATATCAATCAAAACTTGAGAGTACTATTAAAATAATACGTTTATAGAGTGGGTGTATCATTTTTTAACCGTGATTATCTTGATGGCAATCTTTTTATGGGGAACAGCACCATAATACTGTATTGTATGTAATTATTTCTAGAAAATTCGACACCATAAGCACTTTATTTATTTTAAGAACGTTACATAGATTATTTATTGGTATGTTTATTAAATGGTTTACAATTAACACCTTAATTATATTTGAAATACATTCTTGAAATAAAATATCCGTCATAGATAGATAGAAATAGAGACTTTCCTCATAGCAGCTTTTAGAAAATGTTTGCTCTAAAACGTATAAAATCTATAAAATACGCTATATTTATCTAATTATTTGTATTTTCATCAGTATTCCAAATACCTAACTGCAAATCTTGTTACGAAATATCTAATATTTGCCAATTGTCTACTCTATGAACAATCATTAACTTAATTTTCATGAAGACACCAACACCGTGAACCTTTCACAACACTACCTCCTTAACCTGACTATTACGTAATCTAAATCTTTGGTCAACTCGGTAACTCTCGTTAATCCCCGGATCACAATCGTTACAAACTCCAGTAGCACTATCTTACTATAGTTATGTTATGTGCACGGAACAGCTGACGCCTGACGGGTCGGGCTCTGCAGGGTGTGACAAGCTCGAGGCCGCCTACTCGACTAGCTGGCGTTTGATCATAGATTATGTTAGCCAGATGTGGCAGAACTGTCGAAATAATGGTCTTGTAGTAATATGAATGAATAAAAAACTTGTATTATTTGTCACAAGGGCAGTTCTTGAGTCTCTGCCTATCCTTTTGGAAAGTGGCTCATATTGTGACGTAGATTATATTATAAAACCTGAGTCCCAACTATTACGTTTATAATTTTAGAATAGGTTAACATTTTTGAGATTTGATAGATAATAAATTCATTTAACCCACTAATTCAGTAAAGTTCCACTGTTGGGCGAGGTTCTCTTCCCGTAATGAGCAAGGGATAAGGCATTGAGTCCACCACGCTAGCCAACTGCGGGTTGGGGACTCTGCATACATTCAAGAATTGCCCTAAAGAACTCTCAGACATGCAAGGTTGCATCATGACGTTTTTCTTTACCGTTGGGACAAGTGATAATTATTATTTCTAATACACACAAAA
Source organism: Anticarsia gemmatalis (assembly GCF_050436995.1). Lineage (NCBI taxonomy): Eukaryota > Metazoa > Arthropoda > Insecta > Lepidoptera > Erebidae > Anticarsia > Anticarsia gemmatalis. Next base: position 979,795 of record NC_134761.1, read on the forward strand.
CAAGTCCATGTCCATCCTTTCCCACTTATCTGATGTTTTAAAATAAGATTCATTAGCTGATTACTATACCTATTAAAAAGAAAAATCGACCAGGATCACTTTAAAATACTTAAAAATATCTGAGAGACGTAACCCATCTGTAACATTAATCTTTGTTCCAAAAAAGATGTCATAGAGACTGCATGTAGGACGATTTCCCTTTCAAACTGCATACACATACATGTAGCTACATATATACATACATGATACAACCGAATAGCAATGACGAACACATACTTCACGGTTAGCTTCCGTTACTGGGCTTGGCAGAGTTCCGATGTAACCAGATGGCTTGAGTTTAGTTTGAAAAGTGCTGTTTTTGTATTCGAATGATGGTTAATATGGCATACTAAATAGTTTGAATCGATTGTTAGTGTTTTGTTAAAAGTTAATTGGTCTCGAAGTAAGTCGGGACCCGACCAGTAGCTCTATTCTCTATTACTATCGACTACCGACAACTTACTGTCATCGCGAAGTTTTGTATGAAAATCTGATCAGCGCCTCTGACGGACGTCGTAGAAACTTTTTTTGCAGTACATTCTAAATGTCAAAATTTCGATAGCTAGCCGGTTGTCGGTAGTCAATAGTGGCAGAGAATCGAGGTACAGGTTGTTGTCAGGTTAAGAATAGGCGTTCCGACGGGTAGAAATAATAACTCCTGTATTTAAGAGCGACTATACAAACATACAAATCAAGGTAAAAAAATACATCGTACTCTGAAACGACTGTCTGTATAACTTTGATATTTTTCCCGTATGACAATCGAACTTTTGCGTAGACAATAATAAGTTCTATTGCTTACATTAATCATTCAATAAATTTATTTGCAAAAAATCTATGATATCACACCTATTAACTCCCCTGACTTAATTATTGTCGTGATGATAATATGTTCTGTTTATGTTGTTGACGTAAATATGATATATTTACGATACCTCATTAATGGCCGGCGACATCGCATAATATACCCCGCGATATTTTATCACCGGAATTTAATCGTTAATCTAAAATTATACGAATTCCTTGCAAAAACATTGGATAAAGATGGTTTGGGTGCAGACTTGCGACAAAATAATCGCCAAATGAACAATTGACTACCAGTTTACGACCACAGCTAGTGTAACTTCCACTGAAACGTCAAGCTTTATTCAAATTCATGTTATGTTTATTCCTGTTCTCTACGTGTCTCTCATGGTAGTTGAGACCCTACTTGGTCCTGACATCTTCGTTCAAGTCAAAAGAGTTTAGCAAAGAGTATATTGAGATAACCTATGACTTAGATACGTTGTGATAGTGTCCTAAGAGCTGCACTTTCTTTGTTAGTAAAACGTTACGACACTTCCCTATATTTTCTGTGAAAGCCCATTTTTAGACCCCTCACCTGTGCCATATGTTGGAGTTTCCTTGTCTGCGTTTTGGACTTAAATCTATGTGATGCTCTTTGTTTTATTTTACGTATTTATAATGTTAGTGAAATCGCCATATTAGTTTTGTCGTCTAGGCTTATACTTCTATGTCTGACTTAAAATAATTTGTTATCAAACTCTAATTGTAACTTCTGCAAGAAACTTCAAAAAACGCAACTCCCATTAATTATAATCCAATAAATTTTCCACAGTATTAAAAGTCGCAGACGCAAGATATTTAGAATCGCGTAAATACAGGAAACCATTATGTTGGTTCGTAAACGAGAGCTGTGTAAGTCAGTACCGGCTGGGGAATCATACGCGCCTGTCATTTGCCATTGATGTGATCAAAACATTCGAAAGATTGGTGTTAAACAAAATTGTGCTTTTGGACGTGTTTGTGTGTTTGTTTCGGTGGAAATGGATAAAAATCTACAAGTAAAGGTAGTTGTAAACCTTATTTTGTTTTTGGTTTTGTATGGTAAGAATAGCTGGTGTTCCTCGAGAGTCTAGATATGAAGAGTTAAGAAGAGACTTTTTAACTCTTTGTACCTAACAAGAGCTAATTTGATAAAAAAGTAAAAGGTATGATTGATTTTCGCAATTAAAATCGAAGATATTGCGGCATTTTTAATATTTATAAACGGCTTGGTCCTATATGAAACTTTCCATAGTTTTTTGAAAAAATATCCTATATAAGTTTTGGTTATTTTTTGACATAGCGTGCGTTATATTATCCTGAGAAATGTAGAGGTAGATTTATCGTGTGGTTGCGATCCTCTATCCCAATACTGTGATAAATATTTCGAAGCGTGACTTGTTTACTTCAAAAGCCTCTCTGGGAACCAGAGGTCTTCTCCAATCATAACTTTTCATACAAAAAAACATGATTGAATATAATAATGATCTAATTTCTTCAAATTTCTTTTCTTGCTGCTATCACGTTATTTTTCTCGTACACTTTTTTCTTGATACATTATAAAGACAGTAATAGAACAAAACTGTGTCATATTTTAATAGAATCTATATCTGAATCAATGATATCACAAGTGACGGGAATATTTTCTGACGTCTGCATGAAAGTGAAAATTATCAATTAGAATTAATCGTTGCTGAGTACATTGATTGTTGGCGGCTGGTCAAGAATAACATGACGCTTGTCAATACTAACTGTACGCTTTGATTTCACTGACTACGAAATTTAGGATTCCGATTATTTTACCCCTTCCTCATTACGGGAGGAGACCCTTGCCCAGCAGTGGGACATTAACGGGTGAAATGTATTTATTTTTTATGATTTTATAACAGGAACTTAAATTTTTCTGATGATGACGACATTGGGTAGAAGAGTTGACGTACTTTTTTCTGGTACTTGCTTAGTGTTAAAATATCAATTTGATTGTTGTACACCATGACAAACAAACCTGGATACTAAACTAATCTAACAAACTAATTTGAAGCTAACAAATCTTTCAATAAATGCCTATTTGATACACTTTTTACTATTTTGTCAAACTTATTTAATTTTTCTCCATTGATCATAATTGAGTCAATGATCAAATACCTACATGATCATAGTTTGTCTTCTTTAATATTTTGCTGTTTGAACTTCCACACATAAAGGGCTAACAAAAAAAAAAAAAAAAACTTCCACTGAATGGAAAATACCCTTAACTTACCTTGAACTTGGAAATTGTACACTATACAGTATAAGTAAAGAATACAGTTACTTTTTATGATAGAAATCCTTCTATAAGTAGGAACTGCAGATTTTTTCAAAACCCATTACTGTCCCACTGCAGGGCAAAAGTCTCGTCCCAAACGAGGGGGAGGGGTTAGGCCTTGAGTCCACCACGCTGGCCAAGTGCGGGTAGACTTTTGCGTGCCATCAAAAAAATATTATACAAATGTTTAGGCATGTAAGGTGGGAGGCGTTCATTACGATGTTTTCCTTCACCGTTAGAGCAAGTGATAATTATTTCTAATAATGAACTGCGGATAGCAATTTTTTAACATGTTTTATTTTGATTGCAGCCACCACCGATCCCCGGCATGCGTCCCCCCCTGGGCTCCCCCGGCGGCCCCGTGCCGGCCCCCAAGTCTTCCATGGGCCTCGTCATGCCGCTCTACACTCTCTGCATCATCGTGTTCTTCGTCTATACTCTTAGCAGGGTAAATATACTTTTTAGAAAATACCCAAGATTTATATTGAAGTATTGTTGAATTGCCATGAGTGAAACGCTGTAGACATCTTCAGCCAGGAGTTGCACAAAAGAGTGACAGAAATTGACACAAACATGCAGAATTACACTGAAATGCATAATGCACTTGCAAGCTCAAAGGAAAACTTACGGATTCAATTTATGTGAACCGGAATCTGGTTTGTGCTAAAATGGATGACAGTAGAAGGCTACTGTCACTGTACTGTCCTATACTAATGAAGTAATTTTTAAATGGAGATCTACTTCAATTCTTATTATCTGTTACTTTTCGATGAATATATCATCAGAATATCAGTCAAAATTTTGAGGGAAGTAACGAGGGAGAATTAAACTACCATTTCGAAGAAATATTCTATCTATTTATGGGTAGTGGTCAACCTAGTGTCAAAGTTGTTTAAGCCGCCCAAGAGGCCTTTGGCATGGCTTAACAACTGTTATCTTAATTGAGAACAACCGGGACCGACCTTTTACGTGCCCTCCGAAGCACGATGACGCTCAGTTCAAATACCACCATGCGGTCACCCATCTACAGAATGACCGCGCCAACGGTTGCTTAACCCACAGATCGTCTACCGACCGGTGAGCACAACTGGCTATGAGCGCCTCAAGAAGAATGATTGATGTGATGTCATGGGTGTACTTCCACAGATCCTGTTCAAACGCACCGGCGCGCCTTACGAACCCATCACCCCAGACCCTCAGTTCAGGAGACGAGTGTTCAGAGATGACTCCAGGACCTCCCCGGATAAACTGGGTGAGTACACACAGGTTTCATTTAAACTTAATTTAATTAAGCAAGCAATTAATGGTATATTCCCAGTTGTACCCTCTCTGCTGTCAGTTGTCATACACATGTCTCTGCTGTAACACTGTCTCCTAGGGTGACAACTGGGAATAAAAATAGGAAGAAAATTCCCAGCTGTCACCCTAGGGGACAGTGTTAGAAAGGACAACTGAGAATATACCCATTTAATGACCAAATGCAGAAATATTATTGAAATTTTAAGTAATACCCAAAAGTATTTTTGTTGCTTATTGCTGTTTCTGCGTTTGGACGTACATATATTTTTTATAACTGATCTCATTTATTTAGGCAAGCTAAAATGTTTGATGCTCCGCGTATTCCGTTCACATTTTTTAAAGTTTACGATGCTTCTTCTAATTAATTAGGAACAAAGATATTCGTTATTTTACCTTCATGATTTACTGCTAGATGTGTTCATTGATTCGTCATCGAAAATATGTCTATAAAATAATTATATTTTTATGGGCCTCTTTGATTCAGGGAGGAGTGGTTTAGAAGTACATATACATTTTAATACAGTATTTTCTATACTCACACATTTATTTAATAATAGTAGTTTTTTAGTAAAATTCGTACCAATAATCTAATAAGTACACTCTTACGCATGCAGGACCAAAAGAACGGGATACAAGTAAGTAATGTTATATTACATACACACATCACAAAACAGGAAAATATACCAATACTAATTAAAATGAAATAGTACTGATAATGTTCGATTATAAAGATCGACAACTATTTACGAAGAGATGATTTAATTGTACACCAAAAATAATTGCATCTCTTTTCTTCAATGAATGTTAGAAAAGGATAGATATTAGAACTGTGAATTTTGGTGATTTTTGGTTGGCGGGATTAACGTCCAATCAATTAGAACTAAATAGTCAGTTGTGTAACTTTTTATTCCTTTTCTAATATTCTTTGTTAGAAAGAGATGGGTGTACAGGAGTTAAATAATATTATTATCAGTTTTATCAAAGAATTGGCTTCAACTGTATAAAATTGGTAGTGAAAATAGCATAGTATCAGTCACAACACAAGCAAATTGTTATGAATTAGATGCAAGGGATTGGCACTTAAGCACTATAGCAGCAAAATTCACTGAAACCATTGCAGAATATCACTTCAAATAAAGAGAAAAAGATCATGAATCATTTTCTTGATTCTAACTTGTGTCCATGCATACAAAATTTACGTTTTTAACCTATATTATTTTGGGAAATTCGGTTTATGGTGTTCGGTTATAAACATTTAATGGTAAAGATGGACTGTAGTGTGAAAGCAGTATAGTTATATTTTAGCAATTTTGAGAACGTCACTTAAGTAAGAAGAAGACTGTTAAACACTACAGCCAGTGTTAATGTCTTGGGCCCTTCCAAGATTGTCATTTTCAATCTCTTTAACCCTTTAATGGAGCCTTGATGGCAAGGCAAGCAGTGCAAAGGATCACTGCCAATATAAATTGTTTTCACAGCTGTTCAGGAGTCCCTACGTATATCCTGGACAGCCAAACTGTCTGCTGCTATTTTCTTGGTGTCTCAAGGCAAAAAAAAAATTACTTTAAAGAAAGTTTCACCATTTCAACTAAATGTTTGACACTGTGTTTCGTGAAGTACTTTGGTGATGGTAGTCTACCAGTATATGTAATACATATAGTACAGTATATAACGATGCTCAGGAGACGTGGAGCTGGAGGCCCTGAGGGCGAGGCTGGCGGAAACCGAGCGCGCCATGCAAAGGATCGTGAGCCAACTGGCGCAGCGCGACGGGGTATATGGTCTATGATGTACTGGCTTCAGGGTTATGTGGTGCTGTTGAGGGAACCTTTCGGAGGGAATTGATTGGGAAACTTAGAAGCTGTTTTTACTTTTAGTTTGTCTTTGAAAATATAATTGGTACTCATAAGTCCAAAAATTAGGTAACCAGTTACTGCATGGAAACCTTTTTCTCCAAAGCAAACTATCCTAGAGTATTAGAATACTCATAAAAATATTATTATGGGCGAATTTTCATAATGATCTTATAAGAATACTTAAAAAATCTAATTATAACCGATTTTTGATAACGATGTGCAAAGCATTGCACGTGGCTGCAACACGTTGGGCGCCATAATTCTTAAGATAATTAATTAGATCAGAAAAGCAACTACTATATCAGAACTAGGGCGACTTTTTATTGCGATTTCAGCACCGAAAGCAAAATGCATACAATTTCAGGAAATTTCAATAAGTTCTCAAATATTCGAAAGACCTCAATCCCACCACACCCTCGGCCAGTCCATCATACCAGCATCTATAAAACCCGTATTATTTAGAATGTATCTAGCGGCTTGAGGCATGGTGAAGGTTGTGCCCTTTTTATTTACCCGGGTTGTATTCTAACAACGCGATGCATCCAAACGATTGTGGACTTTATTACTATAGACATATAGTTTATAAACTATTGTGTTTTGTACTTGGTACTAAATTGCTAAACGGGTCTTGATGACGATGAGAATGTTTAAGGTTACGATATCTTATTTGTTGCCCGTCGTTGAGTTACACTGATCGTGGTTAAGGGCTGACTGTCAGCCAATGAATCAGCTTAGCCTTTCTTCCAACTATGTTGGAGTCGGCTTCCAGTCTCACCGGATGCAGCTGAATACCAGTATTTGACATTGAGCGACTGCCTATCGTTTATAACACGATACCCATCGTTAAGGCTGGTTGTCAGACTTTCAAGTTTCGGACTGCTGGTAACAACTGTCAAAAATCACTTTTTTTTCCTTCTGACACACGGGGACTCGGTATGAATATTATGGTCACCCATCCAAAAAACAACCTCGGCAAGCGTAGCTTTTCACCTCAAAGTACGATCGAGGCGGCTTGTTTTGACTTAGACACGAGCTTCTATATGGTTCCATATTTCAACAAATAAGGCGTCATAACCTTTTAATTTTCATCGTATTTAAGACCCGTTTAATAATTTAGTATTTTGTTTAGAAATGTCGTTGGGATTTTTCATGTTTTAGTTTATAGAGTGAATTTGAAGTTTAGTGGCCGTTTCCCTTGTTTAACATCGGTCATCCATTCCCGTAATAATTAATGTTATTTAATTCTATGTTAAATGTTTTAGTATAGGTATTTATTTATGTGTTTTTGTGACCCATTAATTGTTTTTTTTTTAATATAAGAATATTATTAGTTGAATTTTTTGGCTGTCTCACTAAATACTTATATGCTTTTTATTCTAAATTTTTTTAAATTAAGATATTTGGTTAAGGTTAAATACCTTCGATTTGTATGTTTAAAAATACGTATTTATTATTTCCTTTGTTCTTTTTAAATATCCTGAAAATTATGTTCATTTAGTTATTTTACTTCGACAAAAAAATCTATTCAAATTTACGTATAGTTATTTTCTTTTATCTCAAAATATAATACTAAATATTATTTAAAAAATATGCAAACAGCCTCAAATTTAAAATGGATAAATGGACTCAAATTTTCAATAAGTATCAAACTCAGCACAAAATGTCAAAATTTTACCGTGTCATCAAAAATTCACTTTATAATAAGAGCCAAGTTCTCTCGTTGAAACATTAAGTTTGACTTGGCTCATTGCCAACCAAACATGCCCAATCGTCCGATGCATCTCGTCTATTTGCGTCTGCGTCCTTCTATGTTTGTCTTATATGTCTATTTTTATATGTTTTCTTTATTTCATTTGGTTTTGTTGATGTTCATTCATGATTTGGCGGCATACTGTTATTAGATTTCGAAGATATTGAATACAAATCACGTACTTAGGTTTTTTTACGGCGGTTACAGATACCTAGTTCAGTTTTTTTAAATATTTTAGACGTTTATAAAATACGTGTCTGAAAAATAATTGAACTAAGTACTACTCTTTAAATAATGTAGATTCTCAAACAAAATACGTAAACGTAATTCGACATTGAATGTTCAAAATTACGAAAAACGTTTTGGCAATCTTACACTTAGTAAACATTGTGTACAGTCAACTGTACAGTTTAATATTATTCTATTATTCTATATAGATAATTAACAGGGCATAAAAACCATTAAAAAACAATGCCTCATATAAAAATCTCCGGGCGCACGGTGGTGCACCGCGCCAAGTTACCGATACTTGTTCAAATTCTCTTGACTAATGTTTGACATTATCGGGCACAGTTGTTACCGCCATATCAGGGCTGGTAGCTGAGGTGCAGCAGCAGATGGAGGCGAGCTACGCGCAGAATCAGCAACGACAGGTCAATGCATGTAGCAACCCTACCTCCTCCTGTTATCCTGTGAAACTTGGCCTTGATATTCATTATTTTATTACATTATAAGTAAATTGTAAGTAAGTGTACTAATCTATACTTATAATATTATAAAGCTGAAGAGTTTGTTTGTTTGTTTGTTTGTTTGTTTGTTTGTTTGAACGCGCTAATCTCGGGAACTACTGGTCCGATTTGAAAAATTTTTTCAGTGTTAGATAGCCCATTTATCGAGGAAGGCTATAGGCTATATATTATCACGCTACGACCAATAGGAGCAGAGTACCAGTGAAAAATGTTACAAAAACGGGGAAAATTATGATTCTCTTATGTGACGCAAGCGAAGTTGCGCGGGTCAGCTAGTTGCTACATATGTATTTAGAGGTACAATTTTAATTATAAACATCTCTTTTTAGATTGTTTAATGAATCATTTTAATAATTCTTAGATTATCTTAAAACACCTCTTTACAGTAGTTAATAAACTCTTCTTATTATCTAAGTTATTGCTTACAATTTACTTGTAATTGGATGAAATAGAGAATAAATTCCTGAGAATTCTAAGGCAAGAAGTCTTTAGTTCTTAGGTACAAGGGCCAAAACTTCACTATTATATTTTATTTTCCTCGACTAGTACCTTTTTACAGCTAATATTATTTTTATCCTATCCTTCAATCCAGTCTTGCTATATTATATTTATGTCGTTTTTGGTTTTTATATGTTGTAATTATTTTGAGAATATTGTTTTAACATCGTTCCTTCAACGATCATTTATAAAAAACAACTAAAAATTATTAACTTGGCGATATTTTCACATATTTGGTTCATTTTTAATATTATTTTCACTTGGTACTCATAAACTTGTGCAGGGGCCGAAACAGGTCAGTAAAGTCAGTAAAAGTCAGTTTTTTTGGACCTGGTCAGTAAAAGTCAGTATTTTCAAAAATCGGTCAGTATTGTCAGTATTTTTCCAAATTGAATATTTATTTTTGATTTTCGTTTGCTGTTGGCCAATCTTACATTCTCGATTTGCTCAGTGATGATATCAGAGGGCTGCTGTGTATATGTATGTATATATATATTGAAGCATCACATGACTTATATGGAATATGCAATTTTTTTGAAATCAGTATTTATGAAGTGAAAATTCTTTTTCTTTCTTCTTCACTTTTTTTGGAATGTGTAAAAACTTCTAAACTCACGTCAGGGCACGTGACCTGATCAAAAATTCGTAACACCTGGTTGAAAATTCGTAAGAAAGGAATTTTATTAGAGTTTTTGGTGATCATTGGAGTTTATTGAAGTTTAGTGGAGTTCATTAGCGTTTCTGGAGGTTATTGGAGTATGTCAATTTTGCATGAATGCGCATGACTCACTTGTAATACAGTCTATCGTATGGTTATAGTTATCAATCTAGTGTCAAAGTTGTTCAAGCCAACTGAAAGGCCTTTGATATGGCTTAACGACTGTTATCTTAATCGACAACATCCGGGACAGACTTTATACGTGCCATCCGAAGCACGGAGACACTCAGTTCAAATACCACTATGCGGTCATCCATCTATAGAATGGCTGCGCCAACGGTTGCTTAACCCAGATATCGTTTACTGACCGGTGAGCACAATTGGCTATGAGCGAATCGTAACACAATAACAATTACCAACAATAGAAAAAGCTTTTTATCACAATAAAAAGAGACGGTGCTGGTTGACTATGGGGATTGTAGAGACCAATAACCGAAAATTCAACCGACTTCAAAAAAGGATTTTCGCTTCTCAATTTTACTGTAATTTTTTTTATTACTCACCATTCACCCAAAAAACGGTTTAGAAATGGTCAGTATTTGGTCAGTACTTTTGAATTTTTGGTCAGTATAATCAGTATTTTCGACCTTGGAACTTGTTTCGGCCCCTGCTTGTGTCATAATTGTTCTTTATCATATAAATAACGTTACTTATCGCTTCGATGCTTGCTTTTATTTACAAACATCATTTGAAAAATATTTCGAAAATTATTTTGAGACGAATCTTTCACAATGCTATGTAAATACGGGATTATTTTGAGCCTGTCTTGCCCGTAGCGGGCATGGTTAATTTGGATAGTTCTCAAAGCATTCAGAATAGAAATGCTACTTTTGGGATAAGGAAATCGTGCCTTGTCACACTTGACAAAAAACTGAAGATTTGGTTGGAAGTAGTGTTGAAAACGTAATGTGTAGGTGTTGATAAAAATGATAATTTCGAGATAAACCATACCTTAGGTATGTCTGACAGTAGTAACCAAAGTGCCATAAAGTAGCTGAACAGACTTTTACCAACAAATCCATTTGAATTTTTGCCTTTAAAAGGGTCAAGTATTTAATTCTACAAGATGACTAGATTTTAATTATGTACCTCAAGCTAGAAATTTGCTTCCAATTTGGACGAAATGTTACCCGTTTTCCATCAAGCTTTTTATATGCTACAAGAATATTTAGCTTCAAATTTTCTCAAATATTACGCACTCAATAAATCTTTTTACAAATTGTACATGATACAAGAATACTTCGTAATTTTATGACCAGTTTAACGTTATTCTGCGTGTTTGGCACGGAAACTGTGCGCGTTTTTGGGCAAGCGCACTCAGTCCATAAATATACGACACTTTGAGATAAAGAGGTGTATTTTACGTTGCTTTGTGTGTAAAGACATACCCTTATTCATAAACACACTATAAACCTATTTTAGTGAAAAGACTACTAAAATATATTTTTTCTTTTTCATTTCGCTAAGAAGCTAGAAATATCTTATAAGCCTTTCATAACTTCACATATTTTTATAAATATGGCGGATAGTTTTCAGGTAGTTGAAATCATTGAATTGTCATTTATCAGTTCAAGCATTCTTGTTTGCTATATTGCTTTAAGCAATAATTAAATTTGTTTCCCTCATGGCGCAGTAGTTAAGGTGGTCGCCACCATTGCGTCAAGAGGTTGTGGGTTCAATTCCCACACGGGACAATTATTTGTGCGATCCACAGATAATTGTTCCGGTCTGGTTGTACTTTGTCTCCGTTGTTTTGTTTGTAAACGTCCCCGCGACATAAAAGCAACACTTAGTACGGAGGAAGCGGTTTTAAATAAACGAAACAAACAATTGTTGAATAAGTAAAAATAAGCTGCATTTAATAACACTTAAAATCATCTCCGGATCTACCGGTAATTTTTTTACTGACAAAATTTTTCGTATAGATCCAATATTTATTACAATATTTTCTAATTCTTTCCTTAATGTAGGTAATTATTAAACATCTTAGCCCAGCACAATATAACAAAAAAATATGCACTTTTTTTATTTTTCATACGGCAGCTTCTATTTAGGAATTATTTTTGATATTCGTTCGTTTTATTATATTATGTTCATCCTTTACTATTCCTTCTTGTTACTTTCCTTCATGAACTAATCCCGCTCCATACGTCCATTACCAACATCAGCATGAAGAATTAATTATTATTATGTTGTACATACGTATTAATGTTGCCAGCCTTTGTCTGCCTGCACCTGAGTTACTCGACTAAACTAACAATTCATAAAAACTAAAAATAAAGTTTTGTAAAAATTAAAATGGTGTTTTTTTTGTTGCTGTATAATTTTTTGTATACCGCTGAAATTACTTGGTAATATTATTCTTTATATTTAAAAAGGATCGTATTTTTAGGTACCATAAGGATGAAATAGGCTGATGTTTTTATTTTATTGCATTATAATGTATGAGAAGTTTATCACTAATAATTACTATATACTCATAAGTTAAATATATGTTGAGCCAATTGCGTAGTCTAGTCATATCTCATAGGCCAATGATTAAATAGGTGCTGTGCTCTTGTTATAAGAGTGCCCACGAAAATTACGATTTAACGAGTACATTTTGCGTTTCCAATTTTTCTAAAACTAGGGATCTACTTACACTCTATACTAAATTACTTACACATACAATTAATTAGCGGTTTTGTGTGATTTTTAAATATCTTCTATTTACTTCGTATTTTCGTTTTTGATATTTTAAAATTGGTTCGTTTCTTCCGTTTACTTCTTTCTTCGCATTACGTTGAATTAAGCCTAAAATATTTTTTTTACTTTATTACAAATCGGTGATATGACACTTTAACATCATAATCTTGACGATTTCTTGTAACAATAACCTTTATTTTAAGACCTTATTGGACACCATGTTTCACAAGTCCTTTTCAACATTTTCATTTCAGCGGTACACAAACTTTTTGAAACCCTTTCTTTGCTGTTGTTTTTTTTTAGATTTTGTTTCCTTTTGTAAATATGTAGTAAGTATCTTAGCTGATATGTATTTTGATTTGAATTTTTTCTTGCATTTTTGTTTTATTGTTGTAGTGTTCCCGTTTTAGACTCCCCTGCTGTTCCCAGTATGCTTCAGACTCCATGCTTCTGTAAGAAGTTAATTAGATACTTCTTCATGTAACGTGTTGTGTGTTGTTTATTAATTAAATATTTGGAGGTCTGTGTCCCTTAGTTACTTATTAATTGATGTCACCTTTTTGCCGAAACTATTTTTTTTCTAGCAACACCTTATGTGAAGAATTAAAGTTTGTAGCAAAGATACATAAATTAACCGTCCAATTATTATGTCTATAGTAATATTAAACCTAAGTTACAGACACTTAAAGTTTTTATACATTATTCAGAAAGTTACCGATTAATCATTAATACATATAAAATTACTTGTCAAATATATGTACATCTTAGCTACAAACCAAACCCAGTAGAAGCATGCACTACACCAACAATACTCAAAACTTCAAAATAACATCACCCTTTATAATCTACAGGATGTGCAGCAGGATAACAACACTCGCCCTTACACGAACGGCACAATCATACACAACAGCGGCCCTGTACATATAGTCGCTAGTGAGTATCAAGAACCCGCTAAAGAGAAAACAGAGAAAGAAACTACTGAAACTGTAGATAAAGAACAGAAGGAAAGTAATATAGAAGATAAAAAAGAGAGTGAAGAAGAACCTGTAAAACAAGCTGAAAAAGAGGCCAGCCCTGAACCTGTCAAAGAATCAACTCCTGAACCTAAAGAACCTACTCCAGAACGTAAACAAGTAACAGAAGAGAAGGAAGAAGAAGAAATTGAAGAAGTAGAAGAAGTTAAAGAGTCCAGTGAAGAACCAGAGATTATCGGTACAGAAGAATTGAAAACTGATTTGAAGGAAAAGAACGGTGATATACGAAAGACAGAAGATTTCTTGAGGGAGGAGATTGAAAGAGTTGTGGAAGAGAAGAAAGAGAAGCAGTCGACACCTGAACTTCTAGAAGAGGCTATTAAGGACGAAGAAGAAGAAGAAGAAGAAGTAGAAGAAGAAGAGGAACAAGATGAACAAGAGAAGGAACAATCGAGTGTTAAGGTGAGAGAATAAATTATTGTTTATTTATTGTACACTGAACATACTAATTAGGAACCTTAAGGGTAGATACGGGCTACCGACTATATTTCCTTTGCGATGATCTGTACCATGTGGCGGCCACCGGCGTCAATAGAGTGCGCTAGATTCATATAAAATGTATAAAAAACTATAGGAATAATGCCTTTGGCGGCGTGTGGCCAGTGGCCCGTGTCCAGGGACCCTTAGAAATACTTTACTAAGTTTATTATGCTGATATACCTAGATTAGAATTTGACTTTGTCTTTTATGTAAGGTTGACAAAATCTATATAATAATTTGTTATACATCTTGAATGGATTTCTTTCCACGTACTTGTTATGGTCATTTTTATAGTTAGTTCCACTACACTTCGCTTAGTAGCTCACATTTTGTATCTAAACACATTTACAATACTTTTATGTTTATGTATGATTTGAATAACTTAGAGATACAGGGGTTTCGGTTTTATTCAAAAATCAGAATGTAGACTTCTAAATTCTTCATAATGCTAAATTTCTCTCAAAGACAGTCTATGGATTATTCAGAGAATAACAAAACTTCTGGTTTCTCATAATAATAATGATTGATTCGTATATACGACAAGCAAGACTGAAAAGTGCTCTGCCCGGGGCGCCTGAATGAATGAATAAAATGTACTTTACATAGATAATCACAGTTTTTATAATTTCATGTTCTTTAAATTCCTATGAAAGGCAATTTATTGGCCTTTATATAGCTTCTTATATTTAGATTGAAAAATCTATATTTTTAGCCTATAGACTTATCTAGACTTTCGTATTTTTTAAACTAAATTTGAGGGTAGGGCCCCGAAACCCTAGTATCTAGAGTGGCACATAACAGCACTAGCACGTCCCGTAGGTGGTAGGCATGGAGGTGACGGCGCACCTGGCGGACGGCGGCTCGGTGACGTCACGCCGCGCTCCCCCCGCGCCCCCCGCGCCCGCCCCCCGAGCGGTGAGGCCACACTGCACCGTGCATATTGTACAGACTCTCTATGAGGAGTAGAACAGAGTTACTTTTAAGCAATATCAGGCTAAAGATAGGATTTTAACTTAAATTTTAACCTAACGACTAATGTGTCTAAAAATTAAACAACTTATTACGTACTCTGCAAAACATATGATCGTAGCTTTATAAATAATAACTTAATATCCAAAAAATAAGTCTTCTCGCCGCGTCTGTCTATTTTTCTACTTGTCTGCCTGTTCGTCATAGATAAAGTGATTCTTGAAGAAAGTTTTAGTATATCATTTTTTAGGCTAACCGGATGTAACCCAAGCAACATTTATAAAGTAGAAATCGTGTATTGAAAATGGTTTCAGCAACGCAAATGTTACTATATACATTTTTTTATACATTTTATTTATACGGGTTTTGCCTATACGCTTAAAAGAAACTCTCGTCTAATCCACAAGTCTGTATGTTTGTCCTGTCCCTATATATAACAATATTTATTAAATTAATATGCATTATGTTGTCATTGTTGTCCGTATTGTAGTTAGTTTATAACTTGACTATGAGAATGAGTGAACCTAAACACATAAGAAATCGGATTTGCAACTACCGAGATTTTTCACTGACATCAAATATTTTCCTTGCCATAACTTTTTAAAATGCCTCTTTAAAATTAATAAAAGTGATCAAGTATTTTTTTCATTTATGTCTCTCTAAATCATCTCCTATTAAATGAGAAAATTGGTGTAACATTTTTTATTGCGTGCAGGCAGTCCCGCTATGGCAATACCATAGAAATCAGAGAGAGTAATATTTTACTCCCTAGATTTTTAAAGTGGTGTGTTGGTCCCCTTTTTATATTAAACTATGACTCATTCTTATAGTTATATATTATTAAGAATGTTTATGTTTGCCTGACATTCCATTGCACTGCTTAGTATTACTTGTAGTACCTGCTCAATTGCTTAGTACAAATTTTATTAATTTATTTAAATAATTTTACTTTTGTATGGATACATGAATAATAGAATGGTGAAAAGTATGGAATCCATTGCTATTTAGTAATCGAAAATTAATGCCATCTATCGAAACTGGTAATAAAACATAGCTTAAAGCTTTGGATCATGCCCGCTAGATGGCAGATCAGATACTACATTAAAATAGACGTATGCATCAAGTTAAAGTGGAACTATTTCACTTATCAAACCTTTTTAGAAACTAAATGAAAGTAAAAACCTTATGAATAACCTTCCAATGACAATATTTAAGTTTTATAGTACTTCTATCTAATTTAAGTAGATACGGTACATAATATATCATTTGTTCTTACTTATGTGTCCATACAAAAGTATGTCAAAGAATAAAACTGCTTGCATTTGCCAATTTTACACATTTTGTTAGTCAAATAAACAGTTTTTATATTAGAGAAGCAGTTTTATTTTAATATGTCTATTCACTAACAAGCCTCCGTAGAACGTTTAGTTAATCGTTTAGATATTTATGAGACGTCAGATTAAGGCGAAAGACATTAATTTTGAGATTTTTTGGGTACTTTTCGATATACAGGTTGGTCTTTATTTGTCTCGTGTTTTACTATTACTAATTAATGTAGTAGGTAAAGTTTTAAACTTAAAAATTCCTATTTAGAAAATCTGATTACATTATTTATAATTATAAATCGGGTTTAGAGGTCTTTGTGTACCTTTAGGCATACGAAGCAGCAAAGTCTATAATGGGACTTATTTATTAAAATTGGGCAAAATAAGATTATCAAATTTTAACTCAGCCTGTATAAAAGGTAATGATTTATTGGTATTAGCTACTGTTTTGAAGTTAAATTAATGAGTTGATAAAATATTTAAAATCGACATGTTTTGTTAATGGTTTTCGCCTACTATTGTAGAATATTGGTAGCTTAAATGTTAGAAAAGAGGGAAAAGATAAAACTAATTTGTTAGATAATTAACAACATAAAATAGTTTAAACTAGTAGCTATATTTAAATATGATACTCAATCTAAATTTAAATGTAATTCCTCACAAATCAGGTAGTCATCTACATACACTCTATAATAATATATAATTTACTAATAAGTGAAACGTAAAATAATTTATTATAAAACTTATAATAAAGTAAGTATGCAAAATTTTACCACCATAGTTGGCTGAAAATACTGAAGGAGTTTTAGTAGCTTCAGTTTGTCAGAGTTATCGAATATTACAGGACTCTGGCTGGTTGAGGTGTTCGGCGACTAAGCGTACCACAACTTAAGAGTTTGTTTGGTATTAATAGTAATGTTACGTTTGTATGTTTGCTAGCACGAGGCTGAGAGCGTCAAGTCGATATTCCTGGAGACGGACATCCCGCAGCAGTCGCGCGTGCTCGTCACCGAGTTCGCACAGGACCGCACCGACAAGCCCGCGCCCACTAAACATTCACCGGTGTGTATTTAATTATTTTAGAAACTTAATGATATCGCGTACAAAATTTCATGTCTTTCATTTTTTATAAGGGGCGATTTTTGAAAATATATTTTGTTCTAGATGTTTTAAGGTCCGGATACTGATGGATTGGTATCAACTCGTTATGAACACATACTTTGTGTCTCCGTGAAATTTTAGCAAAATTATTTTGTTGGTCATCATAATACATATGTCATAGACATGATAACATAATAAATTTTGACAAACAGACTAATAAAATGTTAATCTTTTGTACTATCTAAACTATTTTCAGTAGCTCAAGGTCAACATTTTTTCTTTCAATATTTCCAGATGGTAGTGAGTGGCAAGATGACTCTGTCGTTGATACAGGACGCACCACGAGACACTCCTGAAAGGGACCAAGGTAAACCATCAGGACCGCCACTATATTTTTTCTTTTTTAATAAATAATAAACAATTCTCTTTTAAATTTTCGCAATCTATGTAATTTTTGACAATGACTGTGCAACCTATTCGTCTTCTCGTCCTTGTTCTATGTAACTTGAGGTCAGCACAACATTTGTACTTTCAAAAACAAGCTTTGAAGGGGATTTAGCTGTTGTTGCTGCCTGGCTGCCTGCCTGACATCAAACCTCGTTGATATTTCGACAATATCTCTGCAATAAAATACTTAATCCCTAAGGCCTAAAACCATATTCAAGACACACACGTATTTTGTGTCACCGAACATTGGTTGCTGTCGCACCAATTAATATTTAATAATCAATATTATTCTATAACAAGTGCATTCAGTAGGAAGAAGGCAATACATGGAGGGTCAATGATCTTAGTTAGCAACGACATAAAATGCAAAGAACGTAAGGATATAGTTAGCTTGTCAGTAGAACGCACTGCCGAAGTATCTTGTGTAGAACTCGAGCAGCATGTTATAGTATGCATATACCGTCCACCAATGAGTGACTTCAGTTTGTTTGAAACTATAGTTGAAGATATATTAAAGCGTTTAAGTGTTAGTAACAAGTATGTGGTTGTCTGTGGTGATTTTAATGTTAACATATTGGAGCAGTCCAACACTACCACCAGACTGATTACTCTTTTCAAATCATTTAATCTAAAACATCTTTTTAATAATCCAACTAGAATTACCGAACATTCGGCCACATGCTTGGACAATATGTTTAGCAACTGCGTATGTCTAGACAGGGTCATAGTTAACGATTTAACGTCAGACCACTGTGGGCTGAACGCAGTCTTCTCTAGGAAGAATGTTATCAAATCTAACACGATAACTTTTAGACCTATTACACACAACCGCTTGACATTGTTTAATCATGAGGTAGCCGCCAAGATTTCCAACATTGATATTACTCAGAATGACCCAGACGATCTCTATAAATCTTTGTTTAGCGTTATTGAATCTCAGTTTAATACGATTTTTAAAGAAAAAACGATCGCTAAGGAAAATACAAAACTGAAATTTTGCGATTGGGCGACTGTAGGAATTTACAAAAGTAGAGCTAGGATGTATGAGCTGTATGCCATGAAACAATACAATTTCAATCCAGGTTTTCTTGAATATGTTAGGAATTATTCAAAAATTTTTAAAAAATCTTGTGCTGCTGCTAAGTCTTTGTATTTAAGCAACAAGATTAAAAATTCCAACAACAAAAAAAAAAACAACTTGGAATATTATCAATAATGAAACAGGACGATCAACACCACCCGATCACGACTTCGAGTTAAATGTTAACAATCGGGTTATTACAGATAGCCTAGGCGTAGCTCAAACATTTAATAATTATTTTTCTGACATACCAGTCATTACGACTAGTTCCTTAAATTCCTCTACCGCTAAAGCAGAATCATTACTTAGGAGCAATGTGAGTCAGTGCAATGTCTCATTTTATTTTAAGTATATAAACCCCTCTGACGTAATCAGAGTATTCAAGTCGCTTAATTCCAAAAATACTGCGGACTTGTGGGGTATTTCTGTCAAGTTACTTGAGAGTATTATCGCTGAAATAGCACCTCATTTAGCTGCAACTTTTAATCGATGTGTAGATGTAGGTGTGTTTCCTAATTTAATGAAGCACAGTAAGATAATTCCCCTGTTTAAAAACGGATGTAAAACTGAGCCCAGTAACTTTAGGCCAATATCCATCTTGCCTGCTATTAGCAAAATATTTGAAAGGGCTATATTAGAGCAACTAGAAAGCCATTTCAGTTTGTATAATTTACTCCACAGCAAACAGTTTGGCTTTACAAAGGGTCGATCTACCATCGATGCAGGGGTCACACTTATTAGGCATATTTTCGATGCTTGGGAGATGTCGCAGGATGCTATTGGGGTATTTTGCGATCTCTCCAAAGCGTTTGATTGTGTTGACCACAATACTCTTTTATATAAACTTAAGTACTATGGAATTGGGGATGTGGCACTTGACTTACTTGCATCCTACTTGTCTGAGAGAGTGCATTATACAGACATAAATGGGTCAAGATCCACTGGATCTGCGGTTAGTCTCGGGGTACCACAGGGCTCTATCCTTGGTCCGTTCCTTTTTCTGGTTTATATTAATGATTTGCCACATCAGGTACAGGATCTGTGTGATATCGTACTATTTGCTGATGATACGTCGCTTATATTTAAAGTAGATCGTAAGAAAACTGATTTTGACGATGTAAATGGTGCTCTTACACAGGTTCTCAATTGGTTTACAGCCAACAATTTGTTGTTAAATTCAAGGAAAACCAAATGCATTAGATTTACCATGCCCAACGCTAGGAATCTAGGTACGAACGTAGTTCTAAATGGTGAGGTATTAGAAATGGTCAATTCCGCAACCTTCCTAGGTATAGATTTAGATAATAAGCTTCAATGGGGCACCCAAATAACAAAGCTCGCGGGCAGGCTCAGCTCCGCAGCCTATGCGATAAGAAAAGTAAGACAATTTGCTGGTGTAGATGCGGCAAGACTGGTTTACTTTGGTTATTTTCACAGCGTTTTGTCCTACGGTATTCTACTTTGGGGCAGAGCTGCTGATATAGACACAATTTTCGTAATTCAAAAAAGAGCAATTCGCGCTATTTACGGCTTAGGAGCGCGGGACTCTCTGCGGGATGTATTTGGGAAAATAGGCATACTGACGGTGGCATCACAGTATATTTTTGCGAATTTGATGTTCATCAAACAAAACATAAATTCGTTTGCTAAGAATAGTGACATTCATAACATTAATACCAGAAATAAGCACAAATTAGTAGGTCCCTGCAATAGATTGCAAAAAGTACACAACTCATTTGCAGGTCTTGGTGTTCGGTTGTATAACAAACTCCCTAGCAGTGTTATGGATCTTCCCCAACAAAAATTCAAAGTAGTTGTTAAAGATCATCTTATTAAAAGGGGTTATTATAAGGTTGACGATTACTTAATGGATAAGAAAACATGGGATTAGTTAGTTACGCGTTCTACAGAAATCGAGATTAAATATCTATATATTTATATATACATCTTTGCATTGTATAAACATTAATCAGTCATTTCAACTCTGTAACAGAGAGGTATTGCACGAGTCTCAGTGGTATTCATTTTTCTTTTTTTTTCATTGAAATGGTGGGCTCCCATGCCAAGGTTCGTCATGCTCACTAAAATGTCATTGCTTGCGGCGGCGTCGTGTGCCGGGTCACCCCCTTCCCTCTAATATGTGCGAAGGGGGTGATGGCTGGTCCACGCGTCATACTCGTGAACGGGTGCTGCTTGGGGTGACTGGTCGTCCTGGGTGTGGTGACTGCCATAAATTTTTTTTTTTTAAGCAACTACTTTTCACTAACTGTACTTCCTTTACCACAGTATGCTCTTGAAATGCCTCTTATGATTTCATTTATATTATTATGTGGGTAGATGCTCCCATCATGCTTCCAATACTATTTATATCTTGTTTATTAGCACCTTAATATATTGATTTAATTTATGTTATGACCAAAGTGTGTTCGGTAGTGTTGGTAGGTAGCAGCTACTTACATCATCAATGTTTTATACCAGCATAAATATTGTTAAAATCATTTGGCGATTAAAAAGAGTGGCCAGGAGTTTCTTGCCAGCTCTTCTCATTGGCCCTACCTTCCGAACTGGCGGTAAATTCACTCTCTGTATCATTGACTATCATAAGCGTCAGCACTTGACCTAAATGAATAAATGATTTGATTTTGATTTTTGATTTCAACCCCCACAAGGTATGTCAACCACTAGGCTTGTTAGGTTCATGAGTAACCATACGACAACCATAATGTTCTGGATATTAAATTAGTATTGTCTAAATGTTTCAGAGTCGACAGTGGACGACTTCACCACAGCAAGTGCAGTGACACAGAACGCAGCTGAGGTAAGCATTCTTGTTCGATGATCCGGATTCAATACCCGAATGAATAAGCTATTGTGATTGGTGTCCCACAGCCAAGAGATATACAAGCGATATTTAACAAATAAAAAATATTTTAATACTCCAAATACAATAACCTAGCCTTTTTTCCAACAATTTTGTCGACTTCCAGTCTCACTGGATGCAGTTTAATACCAGTATTTTATATAGAAATATTTCAAATACCTAATATCAAAATCACGTAATTAATGTAATATTTTATTTGAATAATAAATCCTAAAACAATTTATTTCTACAGAAACAAGGAGAAGAATCGGACGAAGAGATTGAAGAAGAAATAGAGATTGAAGAAATAGAGGAAGAAGTTGAGGAGGTAGAAGAAGAAGAAGAAGAAGAACAGAAGCAGAAGGAACCGACCAAGAAGACACACTGAATGTACTGATGTAGCGGGTAATAGGGACTGTGGGGTGGTTTGTGACTCTATGGACTTAACAACCTTAGCATAGTAAAGAAGGTGTGATATCTATGGATCTATAGAAGAAAACACTATCTATGAATCTATAAAAAAATACCTCTATGGTTCATGAAAACACTACGGAAAAAAAATACTCTAAAAGAATTACTCTATGATTAGGTTTGGTGGCCAGAACAAAATGTTACAGTTTCGTTTACGAATTCTTTACTTTCATCAATTTTTCGTAGTTTATTCTATGCTTAAGTGGCAAAATAAATATTTTTTGTTTATAGTAACGTGTTAGAAACAACACTTAAATGTTACAGACCGCTACATAATATTTCATATTACACCTTATAAAAAGAGACAAAAAATCCTTCCACAGAGTCACAAATCACCTACATAAGAAAATATAAAATATTTTTGTTGTTGAACGCAATTTATTTATGTATTTATTAAACAAAGCTTCTCTTCCACTCACTCTGTTATTGTTGAAGGTGTACATTTTATTCGTTACTTGCTTTCGACGTTTTATCACTGTTGTCCTGTGTTAATAGTTTCTATTACTTGTTTGGATATAAACCGACATTTAAGAACAGTTCAAGATGCATAAAAAAAGCCCATAGAAGTCCTGGAAACCAGTTTATGAAAACTTAAGTTAAAGTATGTCCTTTCCGTCTTTACTTCATATTTTTTCTATTTATCGTCTCCTTGCTAGGTTATGGGTCTACTCCCGAAATGAGGGAGGGTAAGTCTCGAGTCCACCAAGTTGACCAAATGCGAAAAATTATTTTATTAACATTAAGATTTTAGTTCTTTTTTCTCTGCATACCCCACGGAAAAATGTGTATTTTATGTATATCTAAATTTAACCCGCAATTTTATACTTATATAAATAACTTAACAACTGTAAAACTTAGTTCTTATTACAATTACATACGTCGTCTATATCCAAACAAGTTTCCCGTTACAATATTTTAAATAATACGAATTTAATATATTGAGTGTTCGATCATTTGTGCCAAAATATTACTTCGGGCTTTTTAGCTGACCTTTTATACATGTATGATTCTTTCAATGTACTTCCAAGGGATATGGACTGTCTAACACGTTTACTAAGACGAGACAAGAGGTTAGAAATAATGACTTTTTATTGTTATTATGGTTAGTGGTCAACCTAGTGTCAAAGTTGTTTGAGCGCGAAAGGCCTTTGACATCTTAACTGAAGAAGCTCAACTTAAATATGCGGCAATCAATCTAAGAAATGTCCACGCCAAAAATTGCTTAACCCACTAATCGTTTACAAACCACTAATCGTTTACCACAAAGTGACTGATGAAAAATGGTTGAATGTCTTGTCTTTAAGTAAACGTTTAAGTTGATTTGAGAGTGTTTTCAGGTTGGTGAATGTATGAAATATACTTTTCTTATAATATCAAATATCATTGATGTCTATTTAAATATTACATAGTCGTTGTGTAATCGAATATAGTTTTAAATCGATGTTGAATTTATTCGACTTTCAAATTTCCCTCCTTTTTCACTCTCAGTGTTGACAGACTGTAGCCAAATTGTAATTAACTACTATTGTCTATTCTTAACTTAGCGTAACTATATACGCAAAAAAACTGCACTCACTGCTAAATTGGCTCAAAAATATATAATTTTGTACTATTGTCATTAATTTTAAAGTAGTAGTCAAAATTTTCTTATGTTGGAATCTCTGATTCGTTAATTTGGTGTCGTTATTGGCCCAAGAACATATATTTTTAGTGTGATATATTAAAATGTATAAGCTCAATGTACTGTGCAGTTTTTTTGCCAGTAAGTATACTATAGTATGCCCCAATTAATCCCCTATGTCCTAAGGAATGGGTAACTAGACTAGAAAGATAGAAAATACGTAATAAATTTTGCACCAGTGTGAACTTAATAGTAATAATTATGCATTTAAGGATATTGTGACATTTTGTTTTTATTTTATTTATTTTGATAATTTGTTATTTGAAATGAGAATTATTATATTTTTTTTAATGGTGGGTTCCTTTTTTAAATTTCAGAATAAAAAAGACACGGGGTTATTTATTGTAAGAACTAGAATGAATCGTATAGAAAATACGAATACTAAATTAATTACTGTTTTCGATGGTCTCACAAATTCTATAGTTCCTTTTGAAATTACCTACTCTGATAATGAAATAGTTTTTCATTTGAGATAAAATTTTCTCATTTCAGTATAAATTGTATTGATATTGTTTAAATAATTTAACATTTACTGTAGCATTTTTTATGTTATGCTTAAATCTGTTTTTTAATTGTAAGGAAATAAATAACTGAAGTGATGTGTGCTGTTGTTTATTTTACCTTTTTCATTGCTAGGTGGTAGATTTTAGTTTCCTCTTGAAAAGGCCATAGCTCACACCATGTTACTTTGTGTGTCTTACGGCAATTTTCTTCATACATAGGTATCTAAAGTGACAACTAAAGCCATTGACTTTATTTAAATTTGTGGAAGAAGCACATTTGGTTGACACTTTTACATTACCCCTACACTTTAGCTGCAGTGTCACTCTACGGCAGGACCCGGGACCGGTAGCCTTAACCTCAAAATTGAGTTTAATTCCTGCAGCTGCCTCCAGAGTAATCTGACATTCATGCTGCAAGATTGGCCACAAAAGAAACAAGCAACATAAGAATCTTCCCTTGGTTTATTGTAACACTTAAATAAAATAAAATTACAAGTTTGATATTATTTACATTTCTACTATTTCTGTTCTCTGACTCTCCCCTGATGCTACTTGCTGTTTAGTTGCCTGAAACAACAAAAAGATTAAATTAAATTTCTAAACTCTGTATAGACGGACCTTCTAACTCTAACAAGGAACAACCTACATTAGATTAGTTTTGAATAAACAAGAATGTGGCTAAAATGTGTTCAAACCCTAAAAGACTGTGTTGTTTATGAGTATTTAGTTAATATTACCTATATTGAGACCATTTTCTTTTTTGAGGAGCTAGAATGCATAATTTGAGATTCAAAATGTGAATTGGTTATTTGTTTTTGGTATTTTATTGATATAAAGTCTGGATTAATTCTAATACATGAAGTACGGAGGCTTATGTGAATATAAACATAATGCTTCAAAAATGATTGTTTGTAAAACCAAGCAGTGAGAGGGTGTTATGTTGACTATACTATATTTTCACAGCACACCTTTGAAATATCTAAAATTTGTTCAGCGATACATATTAATAAAATGCCTAAGGTATTTAGGGGCTAGGTTATAATTTAATTTACTAAAGTATAGATAGCAAGCCTTATTAATGACAAAAATATTAGCAAATGTTAATTACCTTTGGTCCAGCCCTTCAGCTCATCAATATCTTTGACCAGAGTCCAGTCATGATTGACTGATTTAACAGTTTTAGATGCTTGAATAACATCTGGGAAGAATGTGTAATTCTCTTCAATAGCGGTCTTCTTGATGACGCCCGCCATACCTAGGAAGAAAGCCGCAGGCAACGCGATTATGGGCGCTCTCTGCCAAGCACTGAATATAGCGCCAGCTACTGCACCACCGAGGAAAGAGTTCAGTTTATCGTCCTTGCCCCTTATGTTTCTAGCCGTATTAGCGGTGACAGAATAGGCTGCGGCCATCCCAACCAAGGGACCGACGTACCAAGCATACCTTCCCGCAATACTACTGAAACTAGTAGGATGAGAAAACATGAGGACATCGTAAGTGGCCGCAGTAACACCGGTGACAGTTGCATATTTCGACATAACAAATGTCTTCATGAAGATGTCCTGCCCTTCAGGCGTATCGTAATATCTGTATCGCAGTAGCTGGCTCATTTTGAAAAGCTAGTAAAAGCTTTTTCGAAATAAAGTTACACAACACAATTTGTGAAGTGTCAAATAGATTGACTTCTTCAGGGATAAGTGCGTGTTTACAGATAAAGTTAATGAGAAGTAGTAAATTATCTGTGATAAATATATCTACGTAATTATTTGACTTGTATCGATACAAAAAAAGATAGTGAATATAATAATAATCTCATAGAAATAGAATACCTATATTTAAAACAAGGTACCGGTGATGTTCTTTTTACATAGCTTATCTTTTGAATTATAACTTGCTCTATAAACGTGTACCATAAATAACGTTCAGGAACAAATGTGTATCAATCAGTTTAATGCACGGAATTTGTATTAATGTATCCAATAGTTATTAAAATTCTCTTAATGTCACAGTTAGAATATGAGTGTTAATTAATTAACCAAGTCTAATAAAACTAGGTCTGGTGTATAAAAAGTTTTAATCGCAAACGCAACCAGCCTGAAACCCGATTATTATTTCTTGAACGCGTCCGATGCACTAATTCTTGCATATCCGACAATCCGTCACTAGTGTCAAAAGTATCAAAAATGGCGGCGGACGGTGACGAAGTGATTAGTGATCAGGAAAAAGTTAGAATCGTTTCAGATTTCATATTACATTCGCCACCGGGAGAATTTAATGAGGTGTTTAACGATGTAAGAGTCCTACTAAACAATGACACCCTTTTAAAAGAAGGAGCGAGCGGAGCGTTCGCGCAATACAATAAGGATCAACTAACGCCCGTGCGCCTCGAAGGCGAGGAACTGTACACTCTCATCACCGACCACAATGAACTCGGCGGTGGGAGATTCTTCGACCCGCGCTCTAAGCGTTCCTTCAAGTTTGACCACTTACGTAAAGAAGCGTCGGAGTATGAGCCCTACGAGCCAGATCGAGTGGCAGAACCGTGGCGGGCCGCGCTCGACGAGGAGCTGACGGCGTACGTGGCCGCGCACTTCAAGCACGGCGCTAGCCTCGTCGTGGGGCGCACTCTAGACACGGGTGCCGTACAACTCGTAGCCTGTATTGAGGATCATCAGTTCCAGCCCAAGAACTACTGGAACGGGCGGTGGCGTTCCGTGT
The DNA here is from genome assembly GCF_050436995.1 of Anticarsia gemmatalis. Lineage (NCBI taxonomy): Eukaryota > Metazoa > Arthropoda > Insecta > Lepidoptera > Erebidae > Anticarsia > Anticarsia gemmatalis. The sequence continues at coordinate 1,007,189 of NC_134761.1, forward strand.
GGTCGCTCACGGTGGGCGCCGGTGCCGCTGAGTTGCGCGGCATGCTCAGAGTACAGGTGCACTACTACGAGGACGGCAACGTTCAGCTGGTGAGCTCCAAGGAGGTGCGTGCCCCCGTGACGGCCAGCGGCGAGGCGGCTAGCGCCAAGGAGTTCGTCAGGCTGGTGTGCGACGCGGAGAACGCGTACCAGACCGCCATCTCGGATAACTACAAGACGATGAGTGACACGACGTTCAAGGCGCTGCGGCGACAGCTGCCGGTGATGCGCACCAAGGTGGACTGGGCGCGGCTCGTCTCTTACACGATCGGTAAGGAGCTGAAGAGCCAATGATGTCCCGCCGCTGCGCTCTGAGCCGCAGCGGCCGCTCCACGCCTGTACATATTCGCGTAAGAGTAAATCTTGTTCAAATGTTTACGGGCGCCGGGGTGGCGCCGCGGCCCGCCCCGGCGCGTATTTATCTATGAATATATAGAGAAATCGCTATCGTAACTGTTAAATTTTATTGCATTTTGTTACACTCAGTACGGAATGATTATTATTGAATAGCGAAGTGTCTGAATGCGGCTTATTTTTGGACAGTACACTCTCTTATGTCGCGAGAGATCTATTCAACGAGTTTGTGTCCATTTTTGTTGATAGCAATGAGATTATACCGAATAACATTGTACTTAGGTGTGGGCAAAGTTTACACCCGTCTTAGATCTGTAGAACTTGTGACTGGACGTCAAACTTGATCCATTAATTTATCTGCTCTTCGGGGATGATCGGTTGTTGTGTAAGCAATATGATGACTGTCACTCATTCATTTAGCTTCTTGTGATTATTTCAAGGGCGCATGTCAATTACAATAAGATAATTATAATAAAATTACCCAAAATACCTAGTTATGGATGTTAAAACTAAACTGATGCATGTAAATGTAACTTTAAATCCATCCACTTCTTCATAATTTGTTGTTTGATCAGTATTATGGTTTGTTCTATATTGCTTGCACACAAAACAGAGTATTATATGACAACAGATTGGTCAGGAAAGGTAAATAGAAGGTCTCCAATGGTGCATTTAATTGTAGTTAATTTAACAAAATGTCCACGTAGCTTTAAAGCAGCGTCTATGCGTGTAGAGCACAATATTATATTCAATATTTTTCAATTTACAATAAATTTTGGAGTGTTGCTCAAACTAACTAAAGCAGTGAGGAAATTTAAAGAAAATTAGAGAATTATTGTCCATATTATGGCTTTGAGAGTGCGAATGATGCATAACTTTTTTTTATATAATGTGTAATAATTGTAACGCCAATAAGGATTATTTTGTAATTATTATAATTATTATTTTAATAAAGAACGTACATTAAAATCCAAGATAATGTATGATTGGATTCATTTCAATAAAAATATATATTAAAATGTTGCTAACATCTGTTTTCTTTTCATTTACAATTAATTATTCAATGACTGAAGGTAGGGGAAAAAATACAATACTAGTTAGTGATAAAACTAATGAGGGTAGGTAGTTTAAAGTTTTATCTAAACAGGAACTACCTGACTACTCATCATTTGTATCTCAACATTCTTAAAAGTACACTAAGCCAGTATAATTATTATTCTCAGCGAAGGGACAACTTGAGTTAGACAATGTGTGAAAAAAGTGTGTGTGTTATGAAGAAGAAACATTTACTGTCAGCAATTTGCGAAACATGCACAGGTAAATAACATAAAATTATTGATACCTACCTAATAAAATAAACTTCCTAAAATGCTATAATCAAGATTCAGTTTCTTTAAAATTAGTATTTTGTCATCAGGCAGTCTGTTGCTCTAGAAAGTTGACCTAACACAGTTTGGTCGCGATTACGCTAATGATCACTCGTGACCATCTTTCTTGCTTGTTTTATAAAATGGCGAACTTTGTGGGTGACAGGAAGTTAGAAATGACCATTATTAATAGCTGTTTTTGGGTACTATATCCTTTGCTAGGTGTTTCACGACGATGATTGATTAGGCATTTTTATTTCCAATGTATTTAACTCTGCCTAATTGTCAATACTAACCAGTTCAATACTTGTTATTCTCATCCCAACTTGTTGCTAAACATTCCCGTACTATAGAAATTGGCAGACACCGTCTAGGAATTTTAGTTGACTACATCTAAAATAATACTTTCTTTTAAAACATTCAAAAGATCAAAAATCTCATAAAATGTGCAAAAACACGACAAATAACATCAGCATACTCGATAACGCAAGATATGGTGCGATAAACATGACTCACCATATTGGGATCGCCGGTGAATCGGTGACGAAGCCGTGAGCGGACTACATGCAAACACATCGAACTCGATCGCTTATTCACTTTCCAACCAGTTCGAAAAACCAATGACCTTATTTAATTAATGTTCTATGCAAAATCAAATGTTAATTTATATGTGACAGTCAGAAAAATGCTACCTCATTTTCAAACTGGTTTGTAAGGATGAGAAATGCCGAAGTAGTCATCTTTTTGCAGGTGTTTGATAAACAAGTTGTTTGGGTCACTTTTTTTATGCATTTCACGATGTGAGACGATCGTATGATGTTAAGATTTTGTGTTTATGTCAAGTGTTCTTTAAGATACTTGTAGCGAATTGCACTCAAGCTGGTAAACGATCATTGAAAGGCGCCGCTGTTGCCAGAAGGGCTGCTAAGTAGTATTTGAACTTGAGAAGGGTCTTGTTTCGGTAACACTTAAATTCGGCATGTGAATTTTATTATAGTAGTCGTAACGCCTGATCAAAATTCAGATTTATTAAGTTCATACATACGCAATACAGTTTTTCTATTAAAGATTAAGGTTGAAACTACGCAATAATATTCCTGACGCGTTTTCCTTCATCCAGGTTCATACATAACATAAAATAAATGTTCAACGGGTGTGTGTTGCGTGTACACACGAACTTATTCAAGGACAACGCTGTAAAGCCAATGACTGTCCTTCTATAGCGTCCCCTTTGCTTTAGTTAAATATTAAATTGACAAGTGGCATTTTTTGTAAGAGTAATGTAATTGAATTTTGGAAAGATACGGGCAATGTTTCTGTGTATTGGAGCCGACAGTTCCTTTTACAAACAAATGACCGAGAGTACAAAGTGAAGTCCATTTTCCGATGACTTTTCAAACTGTGATACAAATAATTATCACTTATTTTGAAGATGAAGGAAAACATGGCAAGGAAACTTTGCATGCACGAGACTTGTTTTAACCGTTCTTGAAGTATTGCCAAAACACTGATCCATATCTGACCACTGGCTAGCGTGGTGTACCTACTTGAGGCATGATGCCTCGCTAATATCCTGAGGTGACCCTTGTGCTGTTCGACTGTAGCGGATTATTTAGGTTACAATTATGAATTCGTTCTTCGAAAAATTTCTATTGAAATCATGCAAAATTCTAGTTTCTAAATAAATATATTACAAGCTATTGCAATACCTATGTATATTTTATACATAAATAGGTAAAACAAATTCCTTAGTTTTCCTCATAAACTGAAATAACAATGTTATTATTGTATTATAGACATGTAACGTAATTAGTAGCTATCAGTAACTCAGCAAGGTAGGTCTCCTGTAACCAGTGTCTTCTTTCTTGTGGTTAGTGGTCAACCTAGTGTCAAAGTTGGTCTGGTGACCTAAAGACCTTGACATAAGGCTTTGCAGGACAGGAACGGACACCTGATTTGACATTACATGTGTCAGTTATCGTACCATCGTGCACCGGGCTATGAGAGTGATAGAATAGCGTGTCTATGTATTGTTTAACGCAATTGCATACCCCCGGTTACTGAGTACATTTAATAGCGTTTTTTTGTATGAGTTTTAACGCAATTGAATAGATAATCTACCGCTAAATGTACCTCAGAAACCGGGGGATAGAGAGCTTATTTCAAGGAATATCTTGTAATAGATATCTTTGACCCATTGACCTAAATGGCGTTAAATTTATCCTAATTATTGTCTTTGTATGATCTACTGGGTAGTTAAAAATATAATTATATAATTAGGCGTGTTAAGATACAAACTTCCACGAACGTTCCACTAGCGACGCACAAACAGTTTTTTATTGCTAATTAGTTATGCTAAAGTATCTTTTGCGGAACTGCAAAGAAAAAGAGTTACTCAGTGGTAGTAAAAGGGCCAAATAAGGCATAAATGATAGCCTTAATTAACGAAATAGCGACCTACGTGCCCATTTAGCACAATAGCGCGTACCTACTTACTAACTATTTTAATGTGCAAAAATTTGTAGGTAATGATATTCCTTAGTATGTTAGCAAGATGCAAGGAACATAACAAAGTATTTATGTCCGTATATTAATAGTTGTGTGATGTTGTCTGGAAATAAACTGTCCTATATATTTACACACCGTGTTGAAAGACGACGAAATATTACATAACGTGTTAGACGTTCACTTGCTAATTAATTTTGTGAAACTTATATTCTACAGACTGGTTTTGTAATAATAAATTAATACTAAGTAGTGAACCTAGGTTTTTGCAAGACCTACGTAGTATAAAATAACGTTTGTTTTTGCCGAAAAGTTCTGCAAACCATAATTTCGCCACAAAGTTAAATTGCAGTTTCTTTTTCCCGTAAGTAGCATTTGATTGAAACAATGAAATTACGAAACACGTAGTACCTAGGTATTTAAGCTTATTTCAATCTAGGAATCGAATCAATAAGGTACTGGACCACGGCAAAGGAGACTTTAAAAACTAGTTATTTTTTTAGTTTTAGTTTTGCTTAAAATCGATAAACAGTGAAACAACGGTCAAACTGTTACCCGTGTCAATCATAAATATTATATTTATACTTAGTCGAATCATAAAAAAAAAATAGTCTAATATAAAACAACACGTCACAATACCTATACTGACCAAAGAATGTAGGCTACGATCAGTAGGTAATGCGATTGGTCCGCTAATGACTGCCGAGGTTATTAATCTAATGATGACAACATTACTGACTAGTGCCGTAACAAAACAATTAGTCATATACGACAGTCGACGCCCGTACCAACGCAATCATTTACATACATACATACTTACATAAATAGGAATAGGCAGAGCCCAAAGAACGCCTTTTGTTACCTACCATCCTTACAAACTTCCCTTGCTTCATTCACATCCATACATCTTGTTATACAGGACCACCGGTTACGAGAGGTTATTTACATTTTACTACAAATCTAACTGTAGTTCAAAACAGGTTAGAAATATGAAGGACATAAAGTAAATAAATCACGCCTAGTGATTTAATATTCGTTTCAAGCGACGGTACGAGATAGCTCTAGGAAATTCTTAGTAGCAGTTCAGTCTGTCTCGGAAATTGACACATCCTATTTCATTATTGCATGAGCTTAAGATAGTGCTAGGCTAAATGTAAATTGAATTAAAAATCAAATCATTTAGTTTAGGTCAAAAGTTGACACTTATGATAGTCAATTGACTTCTGTTGAACAGTTATATAGGAAGGAAAAGAGAATTAATATGAAAGATTGATAGCTCTATTCTTAGTTAAATTAGAAAGAAAAAACTAGTCGGTGTATGATAGGGACAAACGTCACGGATACGAGATCCCCTAAAAAACATTTTGCATCTATGACATGGTACTTAACTAGACGAAATCCAAAGCATTTAAAACTTGGTACCCGCAAAACAAAACCCTGTATCCGCTATTTGTAGTTAAAGATCAATTAGTCAATGCAGTCAGTTATAAGGAATGTAGGTAAGATATTTTACTTTTCCGTTACCACAGTAACTAAATAGCAAATAGTAGCAAAGCTATTTGTTATTGAACAGTAAATGTAGGCTCCATTTGATGGACTATGCGGCTATTCCCGCGGGCGTCGTAAGTAATATTGCGGGCATAGTGCAATATAGAGCAGAGTCGTGCTTCTGGATACTCACGGGAGGATTTTACTAAGCGGCTTAAATGTAGCCGTGGAGTTGGATGCAAAAAAGATGAATAAAAGCTAGTTTCACAGCTTATTAAGCATCAGATTAGATACTTATCTGCTAGTTAAAGTGATAGCAAATATTTTTATTACAGTCACATAAAACCTTTATGAATACGTTCAAAGAACACAAAAATCTATCGGTCCGATCAGCTACATCGTTAAGTTGAAACGACTGTCAAAATTTTAGTTCTTATACTTTTCAATACCTGTACGAAAGTGATGATAAAGGGCCTAAAATGGTGAAGAAAGTAGTTAAGGTAGTTCATTGTTAAGCTGGGATTACCTATAATTCATTATTGAGCTTGCATTGCTTACTGTATTGAGACTTTTTGAATCTGTTTATAAAGTTAATGAGCTCGTAGTTGATCGTACTATTTAATTAAGCAAATCGTTTGGAATGTAGTTGCAATACTTACAATGTGAAAGTAGGAGAGGGTGAAACATTTTGCTTTTCCGTTGATGTTTTTAACTTTTTAATACGCCGGCAATTTTGAACTAAAAGTATACGAAGTTCTCCGACATTCAAGGAGCCTGTAGTATCCTATTTTCGCTCGAAGAATATTGATTTTTCATTTTACTAACGGTTGAGAGAGATCTAGTACTCTTCCATATTACCTAACTTAGTTCTAAAAGGGTTTAAGGATTAGGAATTTTCCATTAACTAAATTACCTATCTATACTAATATTATAAAGCTGAAGAGTTTGTTTGTTTGTTTGATTGTTTGTTTGTTTGTTTGAACGCTCTAATCTCAGGAACTACTGGTCCGATTTGAAAAATTATTTCAGTGTTAGATAGCCTATTTATCGAGGAAGGCTATAGGCTATATAACATCACGCTACGGTCATTAGGAGCGGAGTAGCAAAGAAAAATGTTACGAAAACGGGGAAAATTTTGACCTATTCTCTTCAGTGACGCAAGCGAAGTTGCGCGGGTCAGCTAGTCTTAAATATTATATTGTCTTCAGCAATTGTTGCCTAAACGTAGTTAGAATGAGTTTCACCACCTCTGGATAGCTATTAGATAGCTTATGAGACGAAATTCTGACCTTTTTTTTCATACATTAGCTGTGATTTTACTCATCAGATATACCTACTGGTAACTTACAATTAATTTCTTAACTGTGGCATTTTATTTTGCAGATAGGTTATCTAAAACTTAAATATAAACGGTGAAACTGTCTCTCAATATTGTAAACACTATCGTGTATTATTATTAGAACTCGCCATATTTCGTGTAACAAGCTCTCGAGTGACGGAAGTGTAAGATAATTTGGTATATGGGCCGCGGTTTATCTGTTACTGCTATAAGTACATACCTACTGTTTATGTCGCACAGATGTAGGTATTATTATATGTAGGCACGTAGTTAAATGTGTTTGAAATAATATTTTGTTTTGTATTAGTTATTCGTTTCGTTTTTGTGTAGGTTTTTGAGAAGCCACATAATGTATGTTAATGATTATAGATGACAGTATAGGATGGAAATGTGCCTATGTTATTAAAGGCAGGCAAAGTAGGTATGTAATTAACTATCTCGGCTTTCAATGACTTAAGGAAGGAAGATGATATTTTTCGTCGCTCAGCTTGCATTAGGGTTTTTGAATTGTCTTCTTTTTCTTTAAAAAGACAACTTTAAAAGACAACTCCCGCACTAGAAGACTTGTAATTAAATCTAGCAAATAGTGCAGGATATTATTTAATGGTGTCCGACATATTAATGCACAGATAGACTCTCTATTAGGTACCTCACTCTCATAGTCCGGTGGGACGGTAGACACGACCGGTGTTAGATGAGGCGGCGGACTGACGGCTTTACATCCTTACCCTCCAATGGACGGAGAACTGCAATTTAAATTCCCTAGTTTCAGGCACTTACTAAGCAATTCTTAGTACAAACTACTTACTTAAAAAATACTTTTTTGTCTAGCCCGGTATTCAATCCCAAGACCTCTGCGCAGTTGAATTAACTACCGGTGCGCTACAAGACAGTTACTTCACAACGAGTATTGCAGGTAAGGAAACCATGTAATCTGAATAATAAATGTTATTGTAACCACATAAGTATAGATAGTGCGTACATAAGGCCCATGGGAGAGGGGTGACGGTTCAACATGTCTGGCCTCAGCAGGGGTCGAGATGTACAGACGATTACCCAATAGAGAATGGAGATCATTCGACATTGTCCGCAGCAGAGTGTGGGAAAGTAATAAATATGGCTGTTTGGATATTACTTGTGGGATATTGCAGTAGAATGTTTGTATGAAATGTAAAGTTTGTGCCCTTAGTATGTACCTAGGTAACCGGTAGGTTTGTGTACTTAATACATACCTACCAGTTAAAATAGAAGCGTGATAAAAAATCCTAGGTAACCAAAAAAAAGTTAACCTCTTCTATAATAACCATTCTATAATGACGTAGATGTAGGTACTTATCTATGGCCAAACATACAAGAGCAATTTTTTGTGCGGAAAATGTATTTCTCTACTATTTTTAAAACGGTGTGCAGTCTATATTGCTTATTTGTTAGCTTCTATTGGTTTTAATCCATGATACGACACAATGTTTACACAAGTAGTACTTCTCCAATTAATTTAAAAACATTAACAAAGTTAAGGACAAAAAAACGTTATTTCCTAGCAATAACCCGAAACATTGCTACAAGGTTAATATTAAAATCTCACCCGCCAAAACGCTTTAAACTTGACCCGAAAAACGTATTTAAAGCACTGGAAAAGTTTCAAACAGCCAGCGCCCAATTTGTTCGCGTTCCAGTGTAAAGTGGCAATAAACTAGTGGAGTACGCCAGATTAAATCTATGTGGAAAAGTCAGGATAAAAAAAAATATTTATGGATATTTTTATAAAAACACATAGGTACCTACTCACTACTGTACATGTCTCTGTAGTCTGCGGAAGTGTGTATAACTGCTGGTCACGACGTTCCGTGTTCGATTCGCGCATTGTTTTCTGACAATAATGGAGAATGTTACTAGGTATGCCAAATCGCTTGAAATTTTGACTCAGTAAAGCCTGTACATGTACATGAAAACTAGTTTTTGTTTTAGTCAAAAATACCTAGTAGTTTTGATTTTACAAGCATTCAAAGTTTCAAAAAATATCGAGTCCCGCTAACAGCGTGACGTCATAGTACACCATGCCGCGCGGGCCGCGTCCCGCTTAATATCAAGTCTACAGCCGTAGATGTAATAGCTTATGCAGTATTTTCTTGTGTTTTCGTCTGCTTATTACATTTAAAGTGTAATAATAGTAAATATTATTAAAAAAGACTATGTGAGCCAGACTTAGCGCAATGTACAATGACGTCACACCGATTCGCGCGGTTACAACTTGTTTTACTTATAAATCGGAAACTAATTGACATATCAAAGTAATTCTTTCACTAGTATTTTTTATTTTTAACAGAGAATATGGAGAGCTAATAATCCAAATTTGTTAACATTCTCCATTGTTATTGGAATATTTATCTTTAATATGATTTCAGAATGGTAGTTTGGTAACGTGCCTGGTATATAGCAATAGGCTCACCCCCTAGTACACGGGACTAAAATTGTTAATTGAATGGCGAAACGCGAATGTATTTTGTACAACTTATGATATAAAATTTGGCAAAATAAGATTAAAATCTGGATTAACACATGTATACTTCGGTAAATTTCTTCGCACGGACGAAGTAGCAGTCAGAAGCTAGTTTTATAAACGCCTAATCAAATAAACCAGCAAAGTGTTTCCTAAATTATATTAGATTTAATGAACCCGCAAGTGTCGCGTGGCAGTTATTTTGATTGGCCACAGTTAATAGGATTACTGTTGCGTTAGGGGCGGATAAAGGTCAACTGTGCCGTCACGGGCATGACGTCACGACCCGCTACGCAATCAATATTATGGTAATCGACAGGTTAAGATGCGGATTTAAATATTTATAGTAGAATCTCGCTATTGTGGAACACTCCCATTGCTTGGCAAGGCTCTTCTCCTGGAATGAACGAGAGGCTAGGTATTGCTTCCATCACGTTCTAGTTAAGTAGTCAGGTAATGTAGGTACGGGTAGGGGGCTTCTTTGGACCGCTATGGGAAAAAAAAATGTATTTTAGGTATTCCTAAATACCTACTTGAAATTACAATAGGATCACCTGTTAGTCACGAAAATTGTTGGTCACCGCTGAAATGAGTACCTATTATGTATTTCCAATACATACATAGCTTAGAAATATCATTGGGTTGGTTCAGCCTCGACCACTTTTGTAGGTTTATGCTTACCTACCACAAATCTTCTCATGCTGTTTTGTGATGACGAATAGTGCGAGGCGCCCATAGCCAGTTGCGCTCACCGGTCGGTAAACGATCTGTGGGTTAAGCAACCATTGGCGCGGTCATTCCATAGATGGGTGACCGCATAGTGGTCTTTGAACTGGGCGTCTCCGTGCTTCGGAGGGCACGTTAAAAGTCGGTCCCGGTGGTTGTCGACTAAGATAACAGTCGTTAAGCCACGTCAAAGGCCTCTCGGGCGGCTTGAACAACTTTGGCCCTAGGTTGACCACTAACCATACGACAAACAAACGATGACGAATAAATAAAATAAAACTACAATTACATCCTTTATTCACAGCCTAAAATAACATAAAATACATTACAGGGTAATAAATAATATCTTAATTATAATTTTAACTTAATAAGTACATTTAATGTGGATAGCTGTCTTATCTATTAAACTATATCTATTTAAAAATTATATATAAGTAGCACCGTTTTATTCTGTACATAGAAATTGTGCGCATTTAGAATCGTCAACACTATATAATGTTGATTGAAGAAATTAGCTGTTTTATAGAGTCCTGTTTAACAGACAAATACTGACTTTCAACTGCTGTAAAAGTTTGTATAGGCATAAATATTATAGCTCTTGGAAATATGAATATTAATATATTATTCAATTGTTTTGCGTCTGAAATCTTAATTCGTATTCCATTCAACTATACGGGGTATAATATTTTACATACAATAACATTTATGTCATGATGACTGCATATTCATGTTGTTACATTTTCATAGACTGGATAGTTTTAATAGCAAATATATAATGTTTGTAAATAAGTAATTCTTACACTATAAACTGGGTTTATTTGGACATGGGCTTATCCCAGAATATGGGAAGTACTATTAATCTTGGTCAAAATTTGGTGTTGGCTAACCACTTAATTACTGTAAATAAAGTCAATAATTAGCAAAATTATTCCAATTTCCGAAAATCGTAGCGTGTTTTGGGTTAGACCTAATCCAAAAAAACCCCAGAGCACTTTATATTGTATGTGTAAATCTTTCTAAAATGTCCTTAACGCTTAAAACCTATAAGTACTTTTTACTACACTAATATCAGTCAAACTAACACCATTAAAACTATAAATGCAACATTAATTAATTATCAATATCATAAAATATTTAAGTAAATACGGCAAAAATGGCGAACACGGAAAGACGGATTTCTCTTTAGGTCGGGTTAAACAACTGCCATAATTTTTTTATATTTTATAAGTCTGATATACTAAAATTAAACGCCTAACAATTAAAATATTACGGCATAAAACGGCCTAGCCGGGCGGCAAAACCGAGTGTGTATAGATTAACCCAATCAGTACCCGGTTTAGTTGTTCGATAAATATTGCGGAAACCGAATATGTGTGTAGCAGCCTAACACAATTTTTGTTAAACCCTATCGCACATTTCTACCAAAAGGAAACACATAAGAATTAGGACCTCTAGGTATAAATAGTCTTCTATTTATATACTCCTCTGGTCTGAAGTAAAAATAGGGTCCATGTGGTGTGTACATGGACTTGAATCTTCTCCCATCGTCACTAGGGGGTGGAATAAAGTTTTTAGGGGGTAGTACTATTGTAGGTATAGGCCCTTCCACCCCCGTAGGTACGTCTAGGTCTTTTTCACTATCTATCACATGAAAATCTGCTAAATTAGGATTATCAACTTTAATTTCTTCCGGTTTTTTAGTTGTTTCTAAATTTTTTATTTCATTATTTCTTTTATTATCTTCAGTCGGTTTAAAACGAGTACCTTCTATATTATTCAAAGTGAATTTGTCTATAAAACCTAGATTTTGTTTAGAAATTGCACTTACATTACCATCTTCTTTACTTGCTACATCGACGATATTGAACACATTATTGCTGTCTTTTTCATTAGTATTGCTATCCTTTTCTTTCTTGGTTAGATTGTCGTATAACGGGTCTTCGAGTGGTATACCTTCGGGTAGTTCTTCGAAGGAGAACTCTTGGCTGATGAGGATCTCGTCTCCTTCCAAAGATCGAGCTTTGGTGTAGAGATTTTCTGATGATGTGTATTGTGGTGTGTCGTGGGTTATGCGGGGTGGACAGTCTTCTGGGATCGTGTATGGCTGTAAGAAAACGATTGAGCAAAGAAGTTTAAATTTGGCTTTTACATTTAGGGTAGGTTCAAAATGTAAATATTTTTATATATTAAGAATTTGCTAAAACAGCGAATTTTTGTTCCATTGGAATTAGTCGGCCATTAACATATCTTATTTAGTTCGTTCTTTTGATTTTTTTGTGGATGTGTAGTTTCTCTGACCACTTTAATTCATGTCCATTAAAATTAATGATTAGTAAAACAATTATGTTGGCTTAAACCTTGCCATTCTAGGACACATTGACAGCACCTAAGGAGGCGAGTACGGCTAAGAAGCTTGTTCTCCATGATTGTGGTACTGTAAGCATGGTTGGCATAAAATATTTTCGTTGCTTGTCTTTTTGGGAATTTGGCCTCGCTTCAAAATGAACAGTGGACAATATGATGTAGTGTTACCTGTGTGTCATTATGGCTGGGTACATAGTAGTCATGTACCCGCACATAGGCGGGTCTTGTGTTGGCGCGCGGCCCCACGGCATGCACGGAGTAGCACTGGTGCCCCGCGCCGCCCGCGCCCGCGCCGCGCCTGCCCAGGTACAGTGTGGCGCGGTTGTTGCTGGCCGGGACCTCTATGCGACGGAGTACTGGGGAATGGAAAAAATATTGAAAAACTGTTGGAAATTTAGCTCTATGTATGTATGATGAATGTGACGAGAGGTTGTTTCCGAGACTACATCTCTGTAATTTAACACCTAAAGTCTTAATAATTCTGTTTTTTCTGTAAGGTAAACAGATTCTGATCCTCCTAGAGGACAATCAGAGCACGCTTAAGAAAAAGGCTCCCCTCTTCTAAAATATTGCACTATACACCTCTCAATAGTATGATATTACGCATCAATGGCGGCAAAATTTTCTATTGCCGGCTCCACATTATTGCCGTGAAGCTCCGTGAACAGACGCGAACGTGAATGTGGACGGTTTTCACGGGGTCCACGCGTGTTCACGCCTGTTCCCCGATCAGAGTCGGTATTTAGTCCCGTGACAAAGGGTTCGCGCGGCGTTCACGCATACACATACACATTCACGGCCCCGGCGCAGTTTACTGTGGACTATAATTATTTATTATACACTCAGCGGCAGAAAAAGTGGCCCAAAGCAAAACTACGATAAAACTTTTTAGAATATCAATATATGGTTACTATTTTGGCTATAACTATTAGTTAAACAGTTTATACACAAGTTTAGTTACAATTTACACTAAATAGTCGTATTTTTTAATCAAAAATGGGAAAAATTAAAAAATACAGCTTTTGTCGAAATCGCTTACTGAAAGTTTTTGCAAAAACCTAATTCTGCACCAAAGAAAAAATCTAGTTTATACCGCGTGTTAACTCCTCTAGCATTTATGGTGACCTGCATGCATTCTGGCATGCTTTGGAGGATGTTTTAATTACTTCTTGAAGAACTTTATCCCACACTCTAACTAGAGCGGTTCTTCGCTCCCCAAGTGATTCTGGTGGGTTGGGCAGTGCGCATACACTGGTTTTTAGCATGTGCCAGACATGTTCTATGGGGTTGATGTCTGGACTGTGAGCAGGCTAAGCCAGTTTTTGAATCCCGATATCAGCAAGGTGCGATTCCACAACGCGGGCGCTATGAGCGCGCGCATTAAACTGCATTAGAGTTAATCCTCCCGACCAATGAAATCCATAAGTGGTACAACATGGTCTTGGAAGATTTCTTCAATGTACCCGGCTGCTGTTAGGCGCTGATCTACGATGACAAGCTCCGTACGTGCCTCCAAACATACACCTCTCCATACCATAACAGACCTACCTTTGTAACTGACCGTCTGACGTGTTGTGTTGGGAAAAAACCGTCCTTAATGGCGTCTTTACACTCTCTCACGACCATTTGGTGCTCTTAATGCTACTCAGCACTCATCGGTTAACAAGAACTTGCTCCATTGGTCGATAGCCAATTCACATGTTTACGAGCCAATCGTAATCGCGCAACTCGATGGTGTCTCTCGAGTTCTGGTATTCGGGTTGGTCTTCCTGCCTGTAAATTACGTTCTTTTATCCTTCGCCTCATGTTCCGTTCACTAAGAATGACTCCGCGTGCCGCTTGAAGCCTCTAGTGAATCTCAAACGCTGTCAGAAAGCGGTTTCTCAGCACCTCGAGGTTAACAAATCGGTCATCTCTTGCGGATGTACATCGTGTTCGTCCAATTCCTGGTCGCCGCGTGTAGAGACCAGTCTCACGATACCTCCTAATCGCAGACCTTAAAGTGGTACGCGATACATTGAAAAATGCAGCCACCTCTCAATGGTAATGGCCCTGATCGGACAACAAGACCACCTAAGCCACTTGTTCAGCAGTAAGTGGCATCTTCAAATCTTTTCTAAAATCTAAATAGACCAATAATCAATAAAAATCATAAAGAAAATCGTTTCCGTGCAGCAATATTTCAAAATACAGAATTCAACTGACCTCTCGAATCAACACTGAATTCAGTTCTAACACACATTGTTAGAAAAAGTCATCCGTCACTTAAATTAATCTGAAATTCAACACTTCATAACACTAAACAGATCACTTCGCAACTACTTGCAACAATATATCTTTCATATATTACTTAATTTGTTTACAAATTCACGATAAGCGCTTGGGCCACTTTTTCTGCCGCTGAGTGTATAATTACGATGTATTTCTGTCATCCACCATCTTCTTTTCGAACGTTTTCTTTTAATAACTTTCTTGTTTTTGACATCTATATAGTGGTATAGGGACTAGGGACACAGCAAATAAAGTTATCGCAGCAGCAGCTTCTACGTCCATTTCGCGGAGGGCTTCGAACTATTGTGAGCATTCCGTAAATGTGGAGGGCATGGAGTCGGTCCATGAATTCACGGCGAGAATACGCGCGTGAATTCACGGCAATAATGTGGAGCCGCCATATAACTCAATGAATTATCGCTAAAAATTGGTCTTCAACAAAATCAATATCTATAACAAACCAAACATTATTGAGCTATAATACTATACTTACAAGAGCCAGGTTTATTTAACTGTGAGTACAGTAACTGTGCATCAGCGCCGTAACCTCCTGGTAGATACACCTCCAGTAGCGCCATCTCTGGGAAACTCGTGCTCCACATCACACACGCCTATAGAAAAAATCATACTATTTTATATATTCATTCAATATAAGTAGTAGTTTGTGGCTTTATAACAACAGCCACAAAGATCGATCTTTGAAGTTTAGCCATGTGTGCCGAGGCTATTCTGTGGATGGGTGACAATCTTATACATATCGAGTTCCTCCGTGTTTCGGAAGGCACGTTAAATTCTGGGTCCCGCTGTCCCAGCAGCTAAAAGTAAAAATAGCATGCAGACATTTTTTTATTAACAACAATTTGCATGTGATAAGAAGATATCAGAAACAAAACAATTTTTTTTAAATTTTTAATCTTAGTTAAGGGTGACTTTTCTTTACCAACTAATATTCTGACTCAGGGCTACATATCTATAGTAATTTTAATTGTTGATCACTCACTTCAATAACAGCGGCACAGAAGCAGCTGGTGTTGTTAGCGTCACAGTCGAAGGGTCCGTCTGTATGTACCGTCACTTGTACTGACAACAGCTTGTCGGTAGACGGTGCGGGCGACAGCGTGTTGTAGGAACGAGTCGCCTGGACTAGTGCGCAGCCGGTGCCTGGGGGATAAGTAGTTAATGTTAGTAATACTGTTGAATATGTATTTAATTTATTATTAGTGGCACTTAAAAATTTTGACTCGGGTATAACAAGATGATATAGTAAATCACGGGTTGCCAACGAGAGTGATTCCGCCTTCGGGCCTTCCCTTTTCCTGGGGGTGATAGCGGGCCAAAAGACAAAATGAATCTTTTTTTTGTGAGCCTGTATTGTCGTACTGCTGGGCAAAGGCAAAATGATAACTATCCAAAATATTTAATATTGGTGTAACTATTTATTATGAAAAGAGGGCAGAAATTCTGGATTTCTTTTTCTAGTAAGCGAAGAACTTTTTTGGTGTGGGTGTGTGTTTATAAGCGTTCGTAGAGAATAATTTGTGTCTACTAAAGTCACGAGTTGAAGTCCCGAGTTAAGTCAAAAAGTTCCTGCTGAGGTTCTTTTTCAAGTAAATAAATCTCTGGAGTACAGAAGTCTGGAGAGCAGACTGGCGTGTATTCGACGGTTCTTCGCATGAGCTGCCATCGGTCAGCGAGTTATAGCAGTTCATCCTAGGTCGGGGTAAAGGGAATCTGGATGAGCTGGTAGTCGTCTCTAGGGATGCTGGATGACCATGCTATACAGCATATGTATGCTGTTATATAACAACAATCACCTTGAACAGTGACAGAGAGTCGTTCCCCCGGCGTGAGCGTCACCACGTCGGGTATGTAGTGTGCAGGGTGTATCGTCACGCTCCTAGCAGAGTTGTCGCAGCGAGCTGTCACGTTCACTGAGCTGCGAGGGATGCTGGATGACCACGCCGTGAGAGCTTCTAGAGCTACCAGCGTATCCTGGGGAAAAATATCATTTTTTTATCATTTGCAAGTCTTTTTAGGAGGGTTAAGTCTATCATGAGTTCAAACCACGCAGTAACACTTTTGACCCCCGGTTTCTAAGTACTTTTAACGGTAGTTTATCTATTCAATAAAAAAAAATTATAGGAGTTTAAACGCTATTGAATTGGTAAACTACCGCTAAATGTACTTCAGAAACCGGGGGTAAGAAGTTCGTACTCACCTGTGTGGCCACAAACCCTCCCCCCACAGTCCTGTGCGCGGCCAGCCAGCGCATGGCGGGAGTCACATCGCTGGCGCCGCGGGACGCTGGGCCACTGCGCAGAGCCAGCAACGCGTATGATGTAGCCTCGATGGACGTGGACAGACTGCCTGCAGGGGCAGAAAGTCTAAGTGCTCATTCACGTTGACTCGCGGGCGCGGTGGCGGGCGCGGTCGCGAAATATCAAACATATGGTGATGTACCGAAGTGTTCACGTACAAACCGTTCGCGCGGTCTAAGTCGCGGGCGAGCTAGCGGCGTCGCGCGCGGCCCGCGTGGCGCGCTCGCGCCAATATCAAACAAGTGAAGATGTTCGTGTGTGTTCACGTCGAACTAGCGGTGGCGGGCGCGATGTCAAGTAAGATCAACCAGTTTGAGCCAGTTTGAGCCAAACGCCCGCCTGGCGGCCAACGTGAACACAAATCGCCACGTCCCCGCGCTCGCGACCGCCACCGCGCCCGCGAGTTCCAACGTGAACAAGCACTAATGTTACGCAAATTTTGGCGCTCATATAATTTTATAGACCGATGGCCATTTAGAGTCATTTGAACGTACCAATTGGTCATGAAATAACAGTCGTTATTTATTCATGCTGTTTGTGAATTGCATGCAGCATTGCACGCTAAGCCAAAAACCTTCGGAGGACTTCAAATACTTTGACAATACATTGACCACTACCCATACCATAAATTTTAAAAGTGTTTTAGTATGAGTATATCAAAAGAAAACAACATCAACTATGACAGAATTGATGTTAAAAAGAGTACGTTTTCATTTCTACTGAAAAGTTTAGGAACAATACTAGATCTAGCCATAAATCAAAACTTTGGAAATGTCATCAAAATAAAGTAAAAAATAAAAACAAGATACTCACTAGCCTCCCACCATACATAACCCCCACTCCTCTTAGCCACCCTCAGCAGTTCCATCACCTCCCTCTCTCCCTCATCTTCTAACCCAGCACTCTTCAACAAACTCACTTTATTCGTCTTCCTCAAGTCACTCTCGTACTGTTCCAGTCTCATGTATGCATATGCTAACAGCGCATGCGCATAGACCCTAGTAGGAGACAGGGTCTTTAAGGGGGGAAGAGCTCGGAGGCAGGAGAGCGTGTTCGTGATGACCCGGTAAGGGAGGGGGGAGGTACTCTCGATTAAAGAGGTGATGACGTAGGCTGTGAGGGCCACGCTTGCGATTTCGCCTTCTTCGTTTAGACCACCCTGGGAATAAGAAAGTTACAGTTATTTATTGATGCCAAAATAATAATTATATTTTGAATCATTTTATTTTAGCTATTCACACAGATTTTTATGAACGGATTATGCCACAGATTATATTAAAGGAAAAGTACGAAAATTAAGTTTTAAATAAGATAGTTTTGTGATCGTCTTAACTATACTTAAATTTTTATGTAAAAGTTACCTTATTTTATAATGTTAGTACATTCATCAGTCAAAAAGTTGTCCAGCACAATAATTATTTGTAAAATAAGAGCTTAATATCTAAGAAGTACCATAAACCAAACTTACTCTAAGTTCTCTATGGAACACTTGTCCTTCGTTCCTGAAGCAACCATTCTCCATTTGTTGAGTGAGCAGCCATCTCTCCGCGCGGATTATAGCAGCTGGCACTTGGATATTCGGCCATAGTACCTGAGAATATAAGGGTGTCATTAAAAGTTATTCAAAAAACGGATATTTTAAATAAATATTACATAAGTATATTGTGTAATCTAATGAAAAAGTATGGAGTTTTTGTAACAAGACGGATATAAGATATGGAGGAAATGTATTCTAGAAACTCGAAAATAGGATAACATTAGAGTTAATGGCGACGATTTTTTTATCGATAGTCGATATTTTATGACGATTTTTATTATTAATATTTTTTGTTCAGTATTTTAAATCCTTAAACCAGAAATCTTATTGAAACTAATAGCCGCGTGCCACACAAGTGCTGTAATGTTAGGAATTGTGATAAGAAGAAAATCACAAGGAAATATATCTGTATCTGAAATCGTGACATCCGCTCTTTGAAAGTACTTTATATTTATAAATAGGTACTTCGAAGATATATATTTTTTACCTGATGTGCCTTCCTAAGATGTCTGACCGCGAAGGCAGTGAGCCAGGTAGATGAAGTAGCGTCTGAAGGTCCGAAGGCGCTGAACCCTCCCGACGGGTGCACGTACTGTAGCTGACGAGTGAACCCTGGAGACATATAGCTATATTTACTAAATCGTACAGTATTTTGTCAGTAATATGATAAGGTTTCTTCCTTAAGTTCCTTAACTGTAATTTTTACTAGAACTTTTATTTGAAACGGCAATTTAGATATGGAGCATGCGTATATAAAGTCCATTAGCATATTCCCAACTCATTTGAAACGCACACTGATACGATAAGTAAATCGGTATTACGTGTTCTTAGTGGCGATGAATTTTACAACCACACCAACCAACTTAAATAGTAAGTTATATTGGGTTTTAGCTATAGTATATAGAGGACACAAAAGCGAGACATGCAGCAGTTATACTTAACACTACTTTTTCAAAGGCAACACCAACACTAAGAAGTGCTCTTGAGTCGCGGGGACTTTTACAAACATACAAACAACGGACACAAAGTACAACTAGACCCGAAACAATTATTTGTGGATCGTACAAATAATTGTCCCGTGAGGGAATCGAATCATATATCATTAGGTACAACATACCTCTTGCGACATGTTCTCTAGCAGTAAGAGCAGCGATCGACGTGGGATCCAGTTGTTTCAGCGCTAGTAGGTTGGTGGCTAGTTGTGCCATGTTCTGTTCACCACAGCCGCGAGGAATCAGCAGCAGAGAGTCGGCGTCCTGGAGAAAAAAAGGTTTATTTAACAGTTCAATAAATCAGCCTAGCTTTTCTTCTAACTATGTTGGAGTCGGCTTCCAGTCTCAGCGTATGCAGCTGAATACCAATGTTTTACATAGAGCGACTGCTTATAGACCTCCACAATGCAGTTACCTAGGGTGTAACACGATACCCGACGGTAAGACTGGTTGTCAGACTTTCAAGCTTCTGACTACTGGCAACGACAGCTGTCAAAGATCTTTGAAAATGACAGCCGGGACCCACAATTTAACGTGCCTTCCGAAATACGGAGGAACTCGGTATGTATAATATGGTCAACCATCCACGGAACTACCTCGGCGAGCGTAGCTTAACCTGAGCTACGAGCTTCTCCTTTAAATACTTTTGAATATACTTATCTATGATTGCTTTCTGCATACTTACAGCGAGTAAAGGTCCAGTGACGTCACCGACAGTCCATAGAGTAAGGGTCTCGGTGCGAGGTACAGCGTTCACTATTGGCCATGTCCATTCTACTTGAGAAGTACCAGCATTACCGCTAGCTAAACAAAATAAAAATAGTTGTTTAATAACACCTCTTTAATAACAGTTTGTAGTTTAATATATTATGAACTTTCAAAACGACTTTCCTTTAGCATTATAGTTTTAAATAAATTTTTACTATTATAATTTTTTTATGTCATAGATTGTAGAATAAAGAACGATTTTATTACCATTTCCGCAGAGTAATATAGATTTTTGTTCGTGTACTGGTACGCCTTCAGGGTCCACAGCGATACGGATGATGACTTCATCACTAAAATCAAAGAGAGCACGTAAATATATTTTTTAGATTTATTGGAAGCATTCTTGTCTCGGTCTTGAATCAAAGAGTTTAGAAAAACGAGCCAATTAGATTGCTATTAAAATTAGTCGACAGCCATTCAACCACAACAGTAATAGAAAACTTCTTTAGCATAGACCCGTTTGATTCCAGCAACCATAACCAAAGGTCCAGCAACCATAACCAAAGGTCAAAAAGTTCCAGGTTTGATTACCTGACAGTAGCAGTACTAGTGACGTTGGGACAGTTGCCGTCACTAACTGCCTTAGCTCTGAGACTGAGACGCGCGGGGCTCGCGACCCTCGCCTTGATGAGCAGCCTCCTGGCGACGGAGGACCTGGCTCCAACGCACGCTGTCTCCACCAGGTCTGAGGGAACTTCTATGTGAGGGTCTGTGAGGATCTGGATTTGAACCTGTTGAGAGAAACAAGTTATTATGAGAAATTAATCTATCTTTACTTACTGACAAGTGAACAAAGATTTCGCACTCAAAGAGCAAAAAAACTTCTTGGTTCTTTCATACTTCTGTACCAAAAGGACGGAAAAAGATATGAAAATGTGTACATTACACAACTCTTAAGTAATGTACTTATAATATGCCTAGGTCGTAGACGAACTCGTTCCACCTCCCCTCCTAAAACTTAGATTTTAGATTCACTACTGCTTAAAATGTATACATATTTCAATCTAATTTCTTCATATTTTCACATTTTAATAAAGAATAATATACTCAAGGAAAAAATTTAATACTAATAGTTACTTACACTGAGTGGTTCATACAAATAGTTGAAGATCCTGTATCGTATTATAGCAGAATCTCCTCGACGAAGACGCTTCGGACTGTCTGCATGGATGAAGAATTCACGGAACACCTATTTATTACACAACATTAATATTTTACTTGTGTCAGAAGTATGTATAACTTAACGTATTGCTAGTAAGCATTTAACGATATTGTTCAAGCTTCTGGAAGATTTTCATGATTTGATGACTGGTTTCCTCATTGACAATCACACGTTTTATGAGCCCTCCAAATCACGAATACGTTCAATTTAAATACCACTAAGCATTACCGATTGGAGAATATTAAATAGTTATTCTGGCTTGCAAATAATTGAATATTACTATATCCGAGCATTCAAATAATATTTGCATATTTGCAAGCCCTACTAGCTTTATGAGTAGGATGATACATAACAAATCGGAAAGTGACCAAGAGGAAATTTTCAGCAAACACCCCACGCTCGGAGCTTAGCTAGCAAGGACAATCCCACCACCACCTCATGATCCTTCTCACCTTTCGGTATACGGACCGAGTATACGTACCCTACTTAGACTTAGTACGTCTTCTCAGATTCGGTCAGGGAAAGAGCCAATGCAAGTACCTGTACCTGGCGTCTGGTACGCTTATTGGCTTCTTACAAATCTAACAAGGACAGATAAAAATTTGATTAAAATAGTACTTACTTGTAATAAAGCAGGTGGTGACACAGCGACACCAGTCCTGGATACACAAGTGACTCCGGCCTCGAACCGTGTGATGGAGTCTGGAGCACGACCCGTCGCTACTCCTGAACCTTTGGCCGAGATTGGGAGTAGACGCCATAGCCACGCCTGAAAACAATGGAGAATATGGTTCAGAATTAATTGCTGAAAGAACTAAAGGTATAATTTTGTATCTAGCTTGAATTGGTTGACAGATTTGCAGTCAGCAAGTCCACAGTTAGCTATTTGAAAATCTGAATCAAATTATTTACTTTAAAATTTAAAAAGTCATATTCAGAACCTTTTAGCTTCATTCTGTCCTTACATGTCTCTGTAAAAATTAACAACACAAATGATGGCATATTTCAGGCTTGTGAACTCTTCAGAAGTCTTCATCGTGTTATCCGCTAAAAAGATAGGTCTTTGGGGCGACTTGTATGTGAGTTGTGACCTTAATGTTTTCTTGTGTTGAAAAAATAATTCTTGTGTATGAATGTAGGTATAGGGGTTAACTTTGGCATAAAGGTACTAAATAACAAAATGTAACTTACTTCAGAAAAATCAGATCGTGGAGCGACTTCCTCAGTGACTAACGCGGCGGGTGCTCGCGCCTCACAACGTTTGATGGCCTCCCGCGGTGCTTCACCTCCCAGCAGCCGGACCCCGGCCGATGCCAGCCAGGTAGATGTTAGCTCTATAGCACTGCTCGGAGTCTCGGGTGGGTCTGAATCTGTGAAACATGGTAATATGAACATAGTGTTGCTTTGGGCAGAGCGAAAGAAATAACTTTAAACTTAATATCTTTGTTAAATCTTTCTGTCGCAACAGAAAAAAGTTGCTTACGCCATCTATCAAAATACACTTAAACTAATAAGTACACGTTTTATAATCAATTGGTTAGCTTCTCACGCAGATTTTTGCAAGACACAATTCCTTGTGTCGTTTCCGGAGAAATAACAACAATTTATTCCCCTGACAAATTCTATCCATACCGGTTCAGTTGTTTTGTTGTTAAAAAAGGGTAAACTTTTACATTCATATTATAAGTATGTAATCATCGATGGCTTGAATTATTGGTGAAACTGGAACCAACGAATGCAAATATACAATCATCGCCATCGAGTGAAACTTGATGGAACTAACAAGCAACTACTAACGCCATCTCTTAACAAAAATCTCAAAGTAATAACAAAAAATAACTTACTAAGAAAACATTCTCCAGCCGCGTCATACTCAGTAATGTTTCTATGACTATCAATCAGTCTCTTAAGACTGGTCATGACCAAGTCCTTGGTGGTGGCGGGCGGCTGTGTCCACTTGGCGGCCGAGTCCAGGACTGTGAGGGCACAGAGGGCTGGTCCGGGGGTTGTTACTGAGAGGGACACTTGGGACCCGGGGGATACTTGACGGTTTACCCAGGTTGCTTCCACCTGCAAGTTAAGTTATTGATGTGATGTAGTTTGCTGATATTCTGTTTTTTTTTAATGTTAGAATGAGTCGTAAAGTCGTTTAAACCAATAATTAGTTTCATTGAAAGTAACTGCTTTACACATCTCAGAGGCAAATTAGACTAATTAAACGTGATCTCTGCGATAAGGACTTCGAAAATTACTCTGGGTAATCAGTAATCACTGAACATTTTTGACTGAAAACTGGAGATTAACTGTCATGTACATTACCAATATACCAGTTTTTAAATACAACTATTTAAAAAACTGGAGATTAACTTTTTTTCTAAACCGGGATTCAAACCCGCAATTGTCATGTACACTACCAATATACCAGTTTTTTAAATAGTTGTATTTGCAGAAATTGATATGTAATGGCCTGTCAATCTAATAAAATTATTTCATTCTCTTCCCATGAGTAAAATCAAAAATGCATTACTTTATAAAAAAACTCACCTTATTAGCAAAACAGTCATCCATTTCAAAATGCTTACTCGCACTGACTAGCTCTCCATTATAATAGAAGTACGCAATCAGATGACTATCCGGGCACATCTGATGAGACACTTTAATTGGCAGCATCACTTTCAACTTACGGTCCAACAACGCATCTGACGTAACATTGCTTACGTCATCAGTTCTAGAGTTCACGTCGTTTGGTGACCAATATTGGCCAACATTTGGTTGGTTTGTGTATTGGTTGTTGTTTGTTGTGTGTGGAGGTTGGGTTAAGTGTTGGTTACCAATGTTGGTTATGTGTGATGGTTGGTTGCCAATGTTGGTCGTGTGTGAAACTTGTGTCAAACGTTGGTTGCCAATGTTGGTCGTGTGTGACGGTTGGGTCAAATGTTGGTTACCAATATTGGTTGTGTGTGACGGAGCTAGGGTCCAATGTTGCTCATTAAGATTTGGTGAATTTGTACGCGACGGTGGGGTTAAGTGCTGGTTACCAATATTTGGTGTACGTGAATGATATTGAGGTACTTTTAGCTCCCAAGGATTACTTTGTGGTGTCCAATCATTTGCAGCTATAGTGTTTTGCACATTTTGACCATGCCATAGACCAGTATGTATCGCGTTGGGGTCATTTTCTGGACTAAACTGGTCAATCATCTGTGAACTCGTATGGTCTTTTCCAGACCTACTTGTGGTCGTTTTAGGTATAGAATTGGGGTCAATTTCTGGGTGCCAATAGTCACTTATACCACTTCTTCTATAAGATTGACTTGCAAGTAGCCTGGACTGTTCTGCAGTAGTAGTACGATATTCTTGAATACCAGCTGACTCTGTTTTTAAGCCTGGATTTTGAATAGCATTGGGATCATTTTCACTACTGAAAGGAGTAGAATTCTTCAAAATTCTTTCAGGAACATTTTCTTGTTGATGGACATGTTTTTCAGTACTCCAAAGACTAGGCGTCGAATATCTTAGATTTCGGTCGCCTTTTGTATATTCTGGAACATTCTTTTGGCCTAGTCTATCTGCACTACTAAATTGACCTGTAGTCGACATTTTTTCTGGTCTATTTGGGTCATTGGGTACAGTTTCTTGTTCATTAAGTGCTCCAAAACCAGACCTGGAATGACTAGGGGCGGAGTAAATGTCTCTTCCATATGGATTGTTAGCTGGTACACTGCTAAACTGCCCAGGGTTTTGATATTCAGTTCTATTAGGAACATATTGTGGAATACTTTGTTGGTGACCAGACCTTCCACCACTAGACTGACTATGGGTTGAGACTTTTTCTAGTCCAAATTCTCCATTTTCTAGTGATTGTCCAAGCGTAGACGTTGAATAAATTTCAGCAGTATTTGCGTAATTTTTTGATACACTATCATGATAATTACCAATTATTTCACGTGTCGAATGAATTTCAGCTTTTTCAGTGTCATTTATTGGTACATTTACAGTTCTCCGGTGTCTACTGGATCGTTTCTTCAGTGCTATATCATCATAATGAGCGAGATCATCTCTCTGAGCCATGACATCCTGGTTATAGCCGTAATAGTTCGCGTTGCACTTGCCGTTACGAGGTGCTGTGTGGATTTTGTCAGCTGATGTCGATGTGGGACATTGTGTTGTTGCGCCCCAACGGTAGATTATACCGCCTCGGGTTATTACCTGGGGAGAGGAGAATATTAGGTACTAGGTAACTTGTGGGGGTAAGTAAAAAAAAGGGCTTAAAAAATTTACCATAACTTTGATACTGGATTTTTAAATTTATCTATGCTAAATATGTAACGTTAGTATGGCTGAATTTTTATGAATTTAACTAAAGTGTTAACCGAAAGTACAAAAATGTGGTTCAGCTCTCTCTCTCTCTCTCTCTCATCTCTCATCGTATGGTTAGTGGTCAACCTAGTGTCAAAGTTGTTCAAGTCGCCCGAAAGGCCTTTGACGTGGCTTAACGACTGTTATCTTATTTGACAACAACCGGGACCGACTTTTTACGTGCCCTCCGAAGCATGGAGACGTCCAGTTCAAATACCACTGTGCGGTCACCCATCTATAGAATGACCGCGCCAACGTTTGCTTAACCCACAGATCGTTTACCGAACGGTGAGCGCAACTGGCTATGGACGTCAGCTTATTGAAAAAATCTATGAAATCTCTGGCTGAAGATTTATTTTTCATCATAATAAATTTTGTATGCAAAATTTAATATATTGAGGTTTCCGATAACGATATCGTGGGCATAGAAAATTCAAATTCAAATTATTTTATTCGCAGAATTTATGGTAAAATAGGTGGTTGACAAAATAATATAGTATCACATATTTTGTCATAGAGCTGACATGCAAATATTAGGAGAACGAAAGGTATGACTGACACTACCCACATATTGGGTCGGAGAAAAGACTTTTCGCAATATAGTATGTATGAACTTGTAATAAAATCTCTTTGGCTTCAAGAATCACAAATGAGTACACGGTTCATTAGGTTTCTTTCAGTGAGCTCGTGAGGTACTCAAATATCGAGAGAGAAGATTTTATTACAAGTTCATACATACTATAATGCGAAAAGACTTTTTCCGCGACCTAATATTAATGGGATATGAAGCACAGAAAGACATAGAGATGGGGAGATAATATAGGTTTCTATACATACCACAAAATGCACAGTAAGTGGAGTAGCGACATGTGTATTGATGTACAGTGGCACGAGTGTATGTGAGGTCCTGGAGTCAGCCTTGAGCGGTCCCAGAGCTGCTTGTACAGCGCCGCCTCGCACTCTCACTAACAGGGAGGCTGTGGTACTGCTGTCGTTGGAAAGCTGTGCCTGAGGATGCAGATAAATATTTTATTAGTATAGCTAATTATACAATTTTGTGGTTAGATTTCTGAGTCAGAGAAAATATGGCATACATTGAATATCCTCAATAGTAGGTACCCCGGAGTTTGGTAACGTGCCCGGTATATGGCAAGAGGCTCGCTCCTCATTATATAGGACTAACATTGTAAATGGCGAAACGCGGGTATATAGGGAATATTAAGTACAATTATTGTGATTTGGATACTTGACAACGCCAACGGTCAAATCAGCTACTCTTTAAGAAATGGCAAAAATACATTTCCTTATAGGAAAAAATGTGGTATAGTGTTGTCTATAATAATTACGATTTCAACATTACTTACGAAAAAAATAACGTAGCCTGAGCATTTTAGATGAGCCTTTTACGAGTATAAGTTTCATAATTTTTCGTTAACCCCCTCAAGTACCCAATGCTGCATAGCACAAGTTTAAAGGTTTTGTGTGATGCCAAATTTTTTCACATTAACGCTGAAGGGAGCACACGCGAATTATTTAGTAGTATACTCACTTCAAACTTATACAAGGGAGCTTCGCCCCGGACAGCAGCGAACATGACCCTGGCGACTCCTCCCGCGTCCGTCTGACCCTCCGCACACATGTCGTGTGCGCCGGCCGTGACGTCACGCGCCGGACGGGATAGTTCGGCGTGCTGGGTCGGATAGCGACACACGCGGATGTGCTCGCTTGTAGCCGGCTTGTCGTCCCAGCGAGTTGCTTTTATCTGAAGAAGAACATACATATGTGTACCCAAAAGGATAAGCAGAGACAAAGAAAAACGCCATTAAAGATTGGCTTATTTTTTGAGAAAATACTAGATTATATATATATTTCTCCAAGGAGAACTTAGTAACTGAAGGGCATTTGTGTAGTAAAGATGAATTCTATTTACCTTCAACTTATAAGGTAATCCAGGTGAAATAACAGCTCTGTGTTTGGTGAGGAACTCCAAAGATATAGGTTTGTCAATCACTTGTGATACTACTGTCGTGTTTTGCCAAATACGAGTGCCTTCCTCCTAGAAAAATAAATGGAAACAATTCACAAATAAGTCAATCATTGAACTTGCAATAATGGTCTCAGTAATTTGTGCAGAAACGTCCAGAAATTCAGGGTAAAATATAAAAACACATAAATGAACAATGATGGGTGAAAGTCTACAGCTTTCAGGCTGGATTTAAGGTGGTTTTAAATGTTTAAATAGTGATAGTCGCATAGCATGTACGAAGGAACTAAGTTGACTGCTTCCGTGGTTTAGGTCGTCACGCCGCTACCATTGCGGTGGGAGCTCGTGAGTTCGATTCCCACACGGAACAAATATTTGTGCCATCCACAAATAATTATTTTGGGTTGTTCATTGTTTCCGTTGTTTATATGTTTGTAAAAGTCCCCGCGACACAAATTCTTAGTGGGGGAGTTGTCTTTAACAAAAAAGTTACCTGGAATGAGAAGTCAGCTACAAGTACATCGGGAGGGTTTTGTGAGTGCAGGCCTACTCGTTTAGCGGCCACGGCGTGACGGTGACACGCCTTCGGTGCTCGGAGCTGTACTGCAGTCCTGACCCCTGTACCTCCTCCCCCCGCGCCACGGAGACGGATGACCAGCATGCCTTCCACTGCTTCTGACCATGGGTACCTGGTAAAAATAAAAATATAGGTAATGGAAAAGATAGAAATAGGTTGAGAGACTTTTGAGAATAAATATTATGTTTGGTCGTCTTTGTGGTGTTCGTAGTATATATGACGAGTAGAAGTCTCTAGTTAGAATCCCAGCTGGCGACGAAAAGTTATTATTGAGTGACAACATAGATAATAATATGTTTGATTATCTCTGTGGCGCTTCGGTAGATGATGCGATTGCTACGCAAAAGTCTTGGGTTCTGAGTTTTTATGTGTAAATGGAAGATGAGGTCGTAGACCTCTGTCTCGTCAAGTAGATGGTCCTGCGACCTGACCTCTAGCCGGACGTGTCGGTTACCCAACCCAAACGGCTACGAGAGCGACGGATCAGAGAGTGTACCTGTGTATTGTGCAGTCTTGCACAGTTGGCTGGTTTCAATGACATTGGCCGTCGTAGCCACATACCGGCTAGGACGATATTAACGATTTGAAGGTAGAAGAACGTGTTTACCTGACACAAACGGTCCATACGAGTCGTTCACTGGTCCTCAACACTCTCGGCGCGTGACGCACGCTCAACTGGAACGGAGGCAGCTCGTAGTTGCCCACCCAGAACACTGATGTGCCCTGTCAATAATCCATAATATACTTTTCATCCACATACACGTATCTAATAATACTACGAGTATATTGCAGGAGGAGCTGCACTCAGTCTGTTTTCTATTACACATTCATGGCTCTTTCTCTTAACCAAATTGTAATAAATTCTATTGAATCAAGAAGTTGCATTACGTACAAAGAATACAATTTACTCTTTACTTGCGCTATTATAAATAAAATACATACAAATCAGTTTAAGAGGTCAGCCGCATAAGCGTAACAGACAAACTGGCTTTTGACTTTTAAAATTAAAGATTTGTCTGTCTGGGATTCGTCCGGTCAACAATCTTTTACGAACCTGTGATCCATCTCCCAGTCTAGCCCTAAGCGTCCACTTGCCAGGCGGTGCCCGGTCATCCAACTGGTACTGCAGCTGTGCTAACCCGAGTCTTGTAGGTACTCGCAACCATTGCGTCACGCGGGTACCTTCCCACGCGCCGCGAGGTCCTTCTAGCCATGCTTCTTCGATCTGGAAAAGACAAAAGGCTAGTAAGTAGAGTCCAATCATTCTGAAGGGTACTTAAGATTTTCCAATATTATTCTTCCTTAAATGTGTCGGGATATTTTTTTGCAATCAAAAAGTTTGAACTACATGAGACCTTTTGTGGGTAAAGATATTTCAGGTACAGAAAGTTTTTTTTTAATCTAAGTAGTTTCGTCTAATCCATTATACTTTTAATTTACAAAATGCTAAAGAAATTCGCGCGTATTCGTCGCATCAATAACAAATCGGGTAACTGACCTTTTCAATGACAAAAATTAAAAGATTGGTCCTTTGTACTGTACACAACCAATACTTTCTTAATTGTTAGCTTAAATTCTGCACATTATTCAATTAATTTACCCCAACATTAATTAATTTGATGCACTTTGATTAAGATAAAACACAACTATAATTAATTAATTTCATTCAATCAATGGTCAGATAAGAATCAAAATAACAGATCTCTTTGTAGCTGAATGATTTAGTTGATAAAGGTTGCACCCACGCGAAGGTGTGGTGTTTCATTCATTTACCTACAGTAGTGACTGAATACAGGTGATCGACTTGACAAGGATAAATGACTAAAGGGATGTATAGCTATATGGCCAATGACTAATTGAAAGCCATTGATCATAAGCGTCCTATGTGTAACTGCAGGTGTGGCTAAGTACATGATTGTTGGTTCCAACGCATTTTAAATATCTTTTCTGACTAGATGCTTTGATAACTAAAAACAAACCTGTTTGCAATCCCAGTGCCCGGTGAGGGTCTTTGTTTGCAATGCCGGAGAGGTAAAAGCTTGAATCTGCCACGCTAGCCAAGTCTGCGTTAGGTAGTTTGTATAGATTGTTAGCATCCCATCAAGAACAGTTAACTTATAACTCTGAGGCAAGCAATGCATCACGCACCTTTTGCAAGGGAACCATAAATTAGTCTTCGGCAGTTATCCCGTGGTCGTGAGGACACACGTGGCGGTTGAGTGGGTATGTCCGCCCTTCTGGTGGGAGAGTAGATACCAATAACCCTGCACTCCACCCAGGGCTCAGGTGTATGCTTAAGGCATTAACCATGAAAAAAAGGCACGGCATCCTCACGATTTTTCTCTTGGAATCAGGTCATGACATTATCTATACTGCTATCCCGCTTCCAATGTAAGACTTCCGCTTCTATAAAGTACTCAGAAAGTTCAAAAATTTGACCTAAATAAAACCTTACAGCTCTGGTCACTCACGAAGTCACGACCTCACGTGTAAAGCCACAAAATCCTCAAAAAAAGGCATAACAAAAAAGCTTCGCTTTACCGTTACATCCTTAACCCAATGACACTGTTCTCAGTGTTAAGTAGGTTTTAAGTAAATATTGATATAAAGCCACTCAATACTTTAACTTTTTAAGTATTGTACGGAGAAAGTGTGTACTTTCGTAAGTAAATATGGATTTCTTTTGATAAAGCCGAAGAAAAATATGGCACGTTTTTTGTATGATTGTTGATGAACTAAACTAAAAAAAAGTGAATGTCTGGGTAAGCAGTGATTTTGATTTCGAATGCAAAAACATTACTCAAATTTAAATAATGCCAAAAATTAAGCATTTCAGTCGTTATGTTTTGGGGCTTGATTTTGAATCTGCTACTCTAATCTAATTAGAAGTCCAAGATATGGAAGTACATATTTTAATTTTATGCTGTAGACTCCATTACATTAATCAGTTTTAACAACAATCTATAATAAATAAAATGTCCATAATAACGATACTGTTGAATAAGATGGACATTTATACGAATGAATGCTATTATGTTGATGATATAATGAACAACGGCGGTCGAAAGGGCTTTGAACTTGATCTTCATTCACTATCATGAATTACTATTATTATGTACTTATGTATATTTATGTAGTGTTATTAAATAATTCAGTTTATTAGTAGGTAAGTTTTACCATTAAATTTCGTTGCATAAGTCCATAAATACCTACATAACATCACGCCTGTCATAGTCAAAGGTGTAAGCACACGTTTACTTATAACATACCCCCGTGTTTCGTCACTAACATTGTCCCATGTAGAATGGGGCGAGCCTATTGGCTCACTACCTGTGCGTCGAGAGGTAGTGGGTTCGATTCCCACACGGAACAAATAAAGTTGTAAGTACTTTGTATATACGTTAGTAAAAGTCCCCGTGACAAAAGCAAATCTTAGTGCAGGAGTTGAATACAAAAAAAATAAATAATAACTCGCCTTTTCCCATAGACGTAGACCAATTGGGGACAACTTTTTAATTAATTAAATATATACAAGCAAAATCGCGTGACAGCTACCTTAAAAAAGATAAAAGATCGCACAAAACGGTTATGAAAATTTCAATAATGCTACATACAATAATATCGCCAATATATTGGCTAACAGTTAATAGTAACGATGTGTGTTACGGTGCCAGCCGGCCTCGCGATATTATCATTAACTGTACAATCAGATGAATGAATGATGATTGATTGTAAAGTAGTGTAAAGTTACAATATTGTGAAGCCGTGCTCCGTGGTTACAAAAAAACAACGGATACAAAGCACGACCAGACCTGAAACAATTATTTGTGGATCGCACAAATAGTTGCTCCGTTTGGGAATCGAACCCACGATTTCCCGACGCAATGGTATTGGCGTGGCGACCTAAGCCACTGCGCCATTGAGGCAATCATATTGGCTAACCCTCTTATTCTTAAAAATAAATGAAGTTATGAAAGGCTTATAAAGTGCTTTGTTTCTTTCACTCCTTAGCGAAATGATAAAAATAAATTTTAACTGAAATAGGTTTATAGTATGAATAAGAGGGTAACAGTTTATAGTAACGATGTGTGTTACGGTGCCAGCCGGTCTCGCGATGTTATCACTAACTGTACAATCTGATGAATGAATGATGATTGATTGTAAAGTAGCGTAAAGTTACAATATTGTGAACCCATACTCCGTGGTTACAAACATGCAAACAACGGACACAAAGCACGACCAGACCCGAAACAATTACTTGTGGATCGCACAAATAATTACTCCTTGTAGGAATCGAAACCACGACCTCCCGACGCAATGGTATTGGCGTGGCGACCTAAGTCACTGCGTTGAGGCAATCATACTGGCTAACCCTCTTATTCATAAAATAAATGAAGTTATGAAAGGCTTATAAAGTGTTTTGTTTCTTTCACTCCTTAGCGAAATGATAAGGAGAAAACATATTATAGTAGCTTTTTAACTAAAATAGGTTTATAGTGTGTTTATGAATAAAAGGGTAACAGTTTATATTAACGATGTGTGTTACGGTGCCAGCCGGTCTCGCGATGTTATCACTAACTGTACAATCTGATGAATGAATCATGATTGATTGTAAAGTAGTGTAAAGGTACAATATTGTGCAGTCATGGTCCGTGGTTTATTTGAAAATGAAAACGATGGTCTGTTGTATTGAAATACGTGGGAATGGTGGGTGGCCTAGATTTTAGCACGTTCTGCAAGTTAGCTACTTGTATTATAACTGAAACTGAGAAATAACCGGATCCGCTCGTATATGAATTGTTTTCTATATTTCTTTCCGTCTTTATTTACCATTTATTTTTCAAAATCAAATCATTTATTCATTTAGATCAAATATTGACACTTATGATAGTAGTTAGTCTCGTTACGATACTCGTTGGCACGGAAAGGGAGGGAAAGCCTTATGAGAAGAGGTAGCAAGAAACTCACGGCCACTCTTTCAATAGCCAAAAAATTTTCAATATTTATTCTGGGAATCAATATTCTGATATTTAATTTTTTTTTTATTTATCATCATTATACAACACCATGGGCTTTATTTGTACACGGGATAAATGTTTTTCGCCATAGCTGCATGGGGATTAATTTTTAAAAAAACTTCGAGGTCTTTATTTATCTCTATGATTTTTTATTTACTTATTTGTTCAGGCTTACCAACTAAAATACATACTTGACAATTATACTATATTATTATTTTTTTATTTCACTGTTAGACTTTCGCAATATAGTAATATTAGGTAGATAATATTTTTTCAACTGAAATATTATTAAAAAAACACCCATAAGTTCGTTGAAACGAATATTGTACTAGCAACGTAAGTTAATTCGTTCTAGAACTGTACGCATTGCACGCAGATCAACTACATACCTCCGCACTACTTGCATTAGTCCCTTTCGTGGCTATTTGATTGTGAAACAAGTGAATAGCCGAAGACCTCGATTTGGATACTATCTAAATAATTATACAGGAATTCACTTACAGACGGTAATGTTTCGTAAATAGGGCCTGTCATACCGGAATAGTCGTATTTAATGCCTTTATTAATTTCATAATGATGTGGACTTGGTTAGTTCGTGTATTAACTACCGAACAATTTTCAAAGTATACATTGCATTGCTAGTGAATAATACTGTAGTGACACTGAGACAGTTATGTTTAGTTTAACGAATTAGTTCGATTGATAAAATGGCAGTAAGTGTAGAAAAATAACAACAGTCATCGCGGATTCCACATGACAAGCCAATCTCTTCTTATTTAAAAGTGGTGAAATGGGGGTTCAGATTATTATTCTTATTAAAATTTAATACAAAGAATAATCGAAGACACGATAGAACTTTCGATAAGGGATACGGCAGAAGGCAGAAAAAAAAACAGACTAGGAACGATCCATTTCAACTACGTTACAGATAATTAGGCATCAAAAAACTGGGCATAAAAAGTATACAAATGCATCTTTTATGCTATAATAAAATAAAAAAAAATAGCAGTGGCCATTAATTTCAAAATTCA
The DNA here is from genome assembly GCF_050436995.1 of Anticarsia gemmatalis. Classification (NCBI taxonomy): domain Eukaryota; kingdom Metazoa; phylum Arthropoda; class Insecta; order Lepidoptera; family Erebidae; genus Anticarsia; species Anticarsia gemmatalis. Next base: position 1,041,887 of record NC_134761.1, read on the forward strand.
TTGACACCTTAAAAACCACTTTCACAAAATACTTTTATTAATATCAATAATAACAGCAAATAATTTCACTTTAATAAATGTCAAAACGCCATTAAAGAAATGTACAAAATGAATGAAAGTAAAACAAAATACACATATTATAGCGATGTGGAGAGAAATCCTGTAACAACCGACACTGGGCGTGCAAACGAGTTTTACATATGAGACTACTGTACTGGTATACTTTGGCGATTATAACTGCCGTCGAATGACTTAGGAGTTCTGCATTTAGACTTATAAATTGTTAGGAAAATATTGAATTAGACATAATACCATCAAGGGATTTTTTTTCTTCTTAAAGAGACGATTTCCGCTCTAAGAATTGCTCCTGTATCGCGGGGACTTTTACAAACATTAATACAACGGACACAAAGTGCAACCAGAAACAATTGTCAATTAGTTGTTGATCGCACAAATCGAATCGAACCCACGACCCGACGCCACAAACGCAGTAACTAACTCGTAAATAAAAAAATTAATTGAACAAACTTCTATATGCGAAGGCATCAGACAGAAAAATGAAATGAACGCAAACAAAATCGTGTGGGTTAGCTAGTTTCTAGGAGTCCAAAACGGATTCGCACTTGACCATTTTTTTTTCATAATAATTATATACTTTAGTTACTAGATGCAGCTCTTAAAGATATAATTTTGAAGATATTTTTCTATCCCCCGCGTCCGAGGTACATTTAGCGGTAGTTTAACTATTCAATAGAGTTTAAGCTCATATAAAAAGAACGCTTATGAATAGATAAACTACCGCTAAATGCATTCAGAAACCGGGGGTAAGGGGTGTAGACGCATATATTATTATGTAAAATAAGTCTGTCTAGCCATTCAATACTAATTTATTAACTTATAACATAAAGTTATTCATAAGTAAACGGTAATGTGAACGTTATGTGGCGAACGCAAACAAGTTCTGCATACGTTTCAATTAAAAGTGGGTCAGTAGTGTTATTTATGATACATTCTGCAGATTCATCTTTGTATTTTTTACAGTATCAGCTAATTTATTAGCGTTCCGAATACATTTTCTATGTTTATAATGTAAATAGGAAGCAACAGATTTCGTTTGATAAAATAGAGATATTTTATAAAGGTTTGTCTTTGTTTGTCAAGATTTTTTGTTTAATTTCTATCTGCCTTCTTCAAGACAGTCACCAAGGTGGTAGTTGACGTTTGCCATCCCAGTGTTCATATTAGATCAAAAAAGGCCCATAAAAGATCTTGACTACATTTAAAAAGCAATAGTAAACTTTAACAGATTTTCCTATTTTTTTCTTTAACAAAATTAAAGGATATTCTTATGGAAAAAAGTAGTTCTGGTTTGAAAAACATCTTGCTATTGGAATATTGCACATAGAAGAAGAATAGTAAGCCTTAACAAATTTTCCAAATTAAAGTTTTTTTACCAAAATTAAAGGATGGTATTCTTATGGTAAAACGTAGTGGTGGTTTGAAAAATATCTTGTTACTGGATTATTCTAGGGTTAGTAGATGTTACCGGTCTAACTGGATGCGCTAGATACACTTAAGAAGCTTGTTTTATAACTCAGGTAGTAGCCAAGAATTAATTCCTTAGCCCGTAGATATTGTATAAAGATTCTTTAAGATACGACAGATAACAAGATGTTGCTGTACTAATATGAACAATTGATTTTAGAAAAACCTTTGTATGACAGGTCTTCTACTATCTCCTAGCTAAAATTTTACCGATACCTGTCTAGCGGTTAAGTGGTAAAAGAGTAACAAACATAATCACGAACTTACGCATTTACAATATCTATTAATAAGGAAGTAAAGGTAAAAAAATATTGTAAACGACTGCTGATCACGTAGGTCTCTGGTATTATTCCCACTGCAGACAAAATGTCCGGAGTTTGGCAACGTGTGCGACATATATGGCAATAGGCTCACCCCCTTTTACATGGGAGTATTATTGTGAAAGACGAAATGTGATTGTATCTCATACACATCTTCATACATCTGCTGGCAAAATAGGCGTGACATTATGTATGCATGTACGTCTGACGTCAGTATGTATGTATGTAAGTATGTATGTATGTTTCGATATATGTATGTATTCTTGTATATATGTATGTATGTATGTATTTATGGATAATCAGTTCAGACTCACCACTCCATGAGAAGGCGCGAGGTCGGGCTTGAGTGCGAGCACGCGCGCGCGCACGGTCTCCCCGGGCCGGTAGCGCGCACGTTCCGTCTGCACGACGAGCACGCGCCCGCTCGACACGCGGAGGGGAAGACGACGCTCCCACACGCATTGGGCTTCCGTGTACCTGGGACACAGCCATGGTAAAGAGTTTACTACCAATTAAGTGATCAATTCAATTGTGTCCTGTTAGTACTCAATAGAGGCGCTCATAGGCAATTGCGCTCACCGGCTGACATAAGGTCTGTGGGTTATTTCCCAGATGGATGGCCGATTAGGGGTATTTTATTTGAACAAAGCGTATACATGCTTCGAAAGGTTCTTAAAAAGTCGTTCCTGATTGTCGTTGAGGCAACAGTCGTTAAGCCATGGGAAAGGTCTATGGTGTTGTAGCTTGTTTACTTGTCTTTTTTTTTAAAGACAACTCCCGCACTAAGAATTGCTCTTGTGTCGCGGGGACTTTTACAAACATACAAACAACGGACAAAAAACACAACCAGACCCGAAACAATTATTTGTGGATTGCACAAATAATTGCTCCGTGTGGGAATCGAACCGACGACCTCGCATTGCAGTGGTATCGGCGTGGCGACCTTAACCACTGCGCCACGGAGGCAGTCGCCAGTCAATATATCTATGCCATAATTAACCAAATAATTTACTTTTATAGAGTAATAGTAAGAGAGAAGAGAAGAGAGAGAGTCGCTTGAAGATAGAAGCAATTATTTTATACATGTGAGTATAAGATAAAACTAGATAACAAAATAAAAGAATCCATCAGTTACGATGTTACCTGATGTTGACGATAAGGTCAGCTTTAGAGTTCGGCACTTGGGGTACATTGATGTCTAAACATCCACCATCACCTGCAGAAAGACATACAATAAAATTACTTCATCACAGAAACCGTGTCTTTTACTATCTTCATTGTAAACTTCATAGAAATCGGTTTAGTGATTTAGCTGAGAAAGTGTAACGGACAGATACTTTAGCAAATATCATACACTAGCTGACCCGCGCAACTTCGCTTGCGTCCAATAAGAAAGAATGGGTCAGAATTTTTCACGTTTTTGTAACACTTTTTACTGTTACTCTGTTCCTATTGGTCGTAGCGTGATGATATAAAATATGCTTTTTTTTCACGAAAAATATTCTTAAAATTATTTATTTCTCATAATATAACGAAGTCGCGCTAAGGCATATCCGTCATTAAAACAGTTGCCATGACAACGGAATTTGTTAATTCAATGTCATTATAATGTTGATTATTCGCGACTTCGCTCGTCACCTGAATTTTCCCGGGAAATGCGTCATTTTCCCGTGGTAAAAAGTAGCCTATGTCCTTTCTCGGGTATCAAAATATCTCCATACCAAATTTCATGCAAATTGATTCAGTAGTTTAGGCGTGATTGAGTAGCAGACAGACAGACAGACAGACAGAGTTACTTTCGCATTTATAATATTAGTATGGATAAGAATAGCGTATATTATTTTGGTAATCATAACGCGCATTTTGCCAGAGCAAGAGCAGTGGACTATCTTCTCACTCTTTTGGGAAGAGACCCTAGCCCAGCAGAGGTACATAGGTTAAAAAATATTGTTTTATCTGTCTCTATTTCTACCACCCTATTAAAAAAATTAAGTAAGTACCTCTGTAGTCTGATGAGCATATCTACTTAACAAAAGAAATGTCCATCAAACCAATCAATTCGATACACTTTAACAACTAAACTATTTGTTAGTTTAGTTGTTAAAGTGACAAACAAAAGAATTACTCACTACACCTACGTAAATACATACTCATTAGTCGTTTCAATAATACTTGCCGATAGCGAGACCAGACTCTTCTTACATTCGTACCATCAACTAAAAAATGACGTCATCAAGCTATCGGCAAACCTTACACGGACGGTTTGCACTTTATTAAACATGTACACGGTCCTTAAAAGGATGGCATATCGGTTATTTTGTCTCAATAAGTGTCCAAGTGTTCATAACAAAAAATAAACAATGATAAATTGTGGTGTTTAGCAACAGGATTTTCCTGGTATCTAGGCGTCAAGCTGAGGGCCCATGACAAAATCACTACGTAATAATAAAAACATGTTAGTTTTTGCATAATTTAGCTAAATACTAGCAAAAGATATACAATTAATACTTCAGATAGTCTAATATGCATTTTATTAAAGCTCTAATTAGATAGCCTGTAGGATATTTGTATCGCGGTTGGTAGTGAATCCAATTGCTAGTCTTTTCTGATTTATATTAGAAATAGTAGTTGTAATCGAATAGTAGCCTGGAGCTAGGTAAGGTGGCCGTTAACTGGAAATTGGAATTACTAAACGTGAGTGTATTTTATATAACTGGCGTGATGTCATATTGTAGAGTTCGTCTCATTATTTCAGTAAGAAGTAGAGCTAAAAAACCTAAGTATTACCTGGAGGCAGATCCCTAGAAGCCGTAGTGGTCTGCCGGTCCTCAGTGAACAGTGTCAGCAGTAAACGCGCAGCTCCTTCAGGGTGGAACCTCGACACGCATGCTCTGTTTGTTCCACCAGCTGTGAGGACCCCAGGAGCTAGGACTAAATGGTTCTTGTCCGTACATGGGTTGCTGCAAGAGAAATGTTGAAGGTTAATTCGAATTTAGTTTTTCAGTCTTTTGTTAGTAACGGTAGTTTTCAGGTAAACTTGGCACGGGGATTTATACACTAAAATTGGACTGAATGGGGCTAAAAATTACAAAACATTTTGATTTCACTGACTCTGTTCACATTTCAGAAAACGCAGCGAATAGGTATGCTATGCTGAGGACTACGTGCTTACCTTTAAAATCTTCATTTAATTTCAAACGAAAAAACTAGCTGTCCTACGCGGCTCCGATCGTGTGTCATTTAGTACAGGAGTTGACTTTGACAATAATTTGCGTTTGATACCGAATTTTCAATTAGGAAGGTATCATCAGTAAAACAAATCATCAAAATCAATTTAGTGGTTAGCCGTGAGAACGTTACAGACCAACAAACAGTATTTTTCACGCCTATCTATCTAAATTCAGAAACAGTTTTAATGAAATCCTCAGTGTTTCGACAGATGTCTGAAGCTAGAACAAGTTAGTATCACGGATTAAATCTCAACGTGATCATGTAATTAGCACTAATTACTGTAATTAGACGAGACCGCTCATACAACTTAACTTTGTTTGTAGAATTCATAATTATAGTAAAAAATATGACGTATGTTGCGTTTTCTTCTTCCTAATTAGTCCCAGAAGTGTATATTCTGTAGCAACCCTCACTAGCCTTTACACTCGTTCAAAGTTTCTTATTCGTTTCTATTTTAGTTGCGATTTCATCAACAAGGACCGATCTGCCGTTGTAAATTATGTTAATTCGGATATAAGCCCAAACTACGGTATTAACGGAACTTTGATCCGCATCAACATAACTGCGGATTTTCCTTTAGAATTTACGTTTCAGGGTCTGTAAAACGCTGTTAATAAGCAATCTGGAACTAAGAATTCGCTTGAAAGTCTCCTTATATGCATGCGGCTCACATGTAACATATTATCTGCTTCGATTAATGTTTTTGAATCACACATCAAACATCTAACACTCCGGTTCACATCCGATACAACTCTGTTTCAACCCTTGTTCAATTTACCTATCTATCTGACAGTCATCTAATCTATTGTCTATCTAGGACTAAATGTATACTTGTATTTTCGTTAAACAGTATCAAACACCTTCATAAACCTTAGCACATTTAATCTTTATTTGGCAACCTATTTATAGAGCCCTGTGGCTAGCATCAAAAATATTATTATTTATTATTTGATCAAACGTACCCACTGTAAGATTTTCATTACGTATGCAATGATGCTATAACTGATGCATAAAATTGCTTCATCAATGATGTAAATATTATAACAAAGTAACCAGACATAACATCACAGACTGAATGATATTATTGTATTGAATCATTTATTTAGTTTAGACTAGGTCGACGTTTAGTCGGCTAGGACCAGTATTGATAAAATAAAGCGAAAGAATGGTAAGGAAAACTCTTTGTCTATGTCTTTCAGTGAATACACTTCCTGAAGTTTTATAATAAAGTATAATACAGCAACATTCTTAGACAATGAATCTTTTTGTTAGAATGTTTTTGAACATGTTAGTTCCCTCGGGAAAAAGGCATGGTACCTTAGAGTATTTATCAGTCGAGAACGATAATAGCGTGTAGTGATAGTCAGTCGTACCTGTATAAAGTTGCATGATTTATTATTTTATCTACTTTATTTTTAAAATGACATCTCCCGCACTATGAATTGCGCGGGAACTTTTAACAAACATACAAACGACGTATACGAACGACCGAAAAACTATTTGTAGATCGCACAAATAATTATTCCGTATGGAAATCAAACCCGAAACCTCCCGACGCAAAGGTAGCGGCACCACGACTTTAACCACTGCGCCACGAAGGTAAATAATGGACAGAGGTTCAATTATATTTTGTATCCATTTCCATGGAAACATTCTGTGTAAGTATAGAAACTATTAAGTTAATTCATAGCTATAACTTACAAAACAGACAACATAATACAACAATTACCGAACATAACTAAACCTTACAAAAAACACATGCCAACGGGCCATCATTTCCCGAGATCGGTACGCACAAACAAGCCTACACTCAGCGTCTCGTCACGATTCAATACATTATAGGGTATAATTACGCGTTAGAACAAAAAGATGAGATCAATTGAGCGGATGTTTCCTTTAATAAAAAATCAAGGTCAGGTTGGCCTTGTGACCACATTAAGTATTGAATACCATGAGTTAATGTTTTGATGTGATGTTAATATCGATAAGTATTGGATATTATTTATTATTATATACATATCTTCTGTTTTGAGGAACTCGTGGCTTAGTTAACAGCCGTGCGGATCGATCTCTAAGGTTAAGCTACGCTTGCCGAGGTTTTTCTGTGGATAGGTGACCATCTTGTACATATCGAGTTCCTCGGTGTTTCGGAAGGCACGTTTATGCTTCGAGAAAAAACAGGGGACCATAGAAATTATTTACATTCCAGTGAATGTACTGGTGATATGGGTAAAATTTTCTGAAGAATAATCAGGTTAGCAAGAATGGCAGATATATCGATAGCCAGTATTTTATGTAATTTGATAACTTTCAGTAATCTCCTAAGACGTCCCAAGAACACGAGTTTTAGTTCATACAGCTTTAACAGAGCCGTTTTATATTTCGTAAGACATTTTGTAACTTCTGTTTTTTCCAAAAATCAACTTTACCACAAAGTTATCTCTTACAAAGATGGGTTACTGACACGGCCACCCATCTAAGGTTCGACAGCAAAAAAGTTACTTAACAGCAACATTTAGTGATGTTATATCGTTTAATTGGTTGAGCGAAAGTTGCAATACGTTGACTGATTGGCTTTCCAAACTTGGTTTATGGCAGTTTTCTCCCCTCACTGGTAATCGTTTTATAGCACGAGTATGGTGTGAGCGTTTATGGTGTTGTTAATGATTTTGATTGATTTTTGATGTTACCCTCAGGCCGTATTGTAAAATTAAGTAATATTTTGTAAAACGATTTTTAGTTTAGTTTGCTTGTTTTCTTTTGGGTGGTCGGCAGACGCATAGCGAAAAACATGGCTGTAGTTGACCGAGATGGAAGGTTTTAGGAAAGATGGTATAGATGTCCCATGCCATGATGGGATAATAAAGCAAATATTTTTTGGAAGATTTAAAAGACTTAACTGGATTGCTAAGTACGATAACTCTATAGTTATACCCACCTACACAATTTGGGATAGCTATTGTGGTCTATGTGTGCGGCCCCATAGACAATTTCTATCCTATCTGGTACACAGATTAGGGGTCCGATCAAAATTGGGTTAAATTAAATGCTGCATAAAAAATCGCTCATATTGGACTCAAAGTAATGATTTAGTTTGACCACCAATTAAGCAGTACTAGTAGAAGGTACCTACCAAGTTTACGTTCTAACTCTATTCTGACTAGGTAGATAGGTAGGTACTAGGCTTGATTAAATTATATTATAAATAGCCTGAACATTTTCCCACGAGCAAGTATCAAGTGAGTGCAATGTGCAGTTGCGTCTATCTCCGTATCTCGGTATCTCGGAACAATCTCGGCTTCATTAAGTTACGAGTAGCCGGCAATTAACGCACTCGGTCGCTTATTCTTAGAACATCTTGTTTGAAAAAACATACATGACTACCGTGTTTATAAACAACTTAGTTTTACGCGTGACTTCATCTGTGGGGAGAGATTTTCTATCGAATTTTGACTGTATGTCGCAGTTAGGTCTATTGCTATACGGAATTAATATTATTTTGTGGGATCCAAGCATTTCTCTCTTTATGTCTTGTGTCTTTTGCTTTCAACTCAATTTTCTTTTATAACCTATACTGTCCCATTGTTAATCAAATGTGTCCTCCAAACTTCTGCACCGGTCTCTATCATCGGCCGTTTCCTACCAGACAAGTTTGACTAAAGTTTCTAATTTTTAACTTTGATTTTGAAGAACTACCTAGGTACCTACGTATTTTAGGGGTCGACCATAAGAGTTACATAAGACTTTCTTTTAAAAAACGGTTGAGGAGTCAGTTGCCCATGTCACAGTGTGAAGGCCCATCGATTAACTCAGTTAAAAACCGTTGCTGCTTTAGGGAAAGCGATGGCTCCATGACACCATGATATGGACAGACGTTAAACATTCATATTTTTATGATTGTACCCGAAAATATTGACTAGATTTGGTAGCTTTGTAGAATTAATTGTATCTTGTACTAGTATAATCAATACATATTAATTTGGGCTAAGAAAAATATATCGGGCAGGTAGCTACATTGCAAACTTATTGATTCAATAATTTTAGAGATAATCTCTCTCTCTCTAAAATTATTGAATCAAAATAGACATAATCTGAGGCGCCCGTAGCCAGTTGCGCTCACCAGTTGGTAAACGATCTGTGGGTTAAGCAAACCTTGGCGCGGTCATCCCATAGATGGGTGACCGCATAGTGGTATTTGAACAGGGCGTCTCCGTGCTTCGGAGGGCACGTAAAAAGTCGGTCCCGATTGTTGTCAATTAAGGATAACAGTCGTTAAGCCACGTCAAAGGCCTTGGGGCGGCTTGAACAACTTTGACACTAGGCTGACCACTAACCATACGATAAGAATAAGAAGAAAGAGATAATCTGCGAGTCTCGTATATTATTCATTTCCCGAAAGCAAACACATCAAACCTGGAACTGTACCTAGTAGGAGATGTTGCCAAGGCTAATACGTAAACCACTGCGCCAATATGTATTTACCCACCTAGACCAGTAGGTACCGTAATTTTTAGTCTACCTGTATTTAACTATCTAGCTTAAAATATACTCATACAGCATATAGATATCAGAGCTAGGAAAATAAAACAAAAACTTACCTGTAAACATTTCCGATTGTTTCATTCACATTCACTAACTGCGAGTACACTGGCGCCAAAATGAATAACACGCCCAACAACAACATTGTTACTTTTTTAATTACACTGCCACAAAGCAAAGGTATTACAAACAGTCAGTTCTGATTCATCAAAAAGTTACTGGTTCATGGCACTATAAAACCTTTGCTTATCAAAAAAAAAACACTGTCTAATTTTTATGTTTCGTTATATTTTCTCCCCTAAAAAAATCAAATTTGTGTAAAATGACGAGATTGTTAGAATAACAATAGCATACCTAGTAACCGACTGAAATTTGACGAATAAATAAAAAATAATACTTGATTACAAAAAAGGTTAATTACTCAAGTTGTAACTAAAAACTCATAGATAGTCTAGGATTCATCTTATAATTAACAGAAAATCTAGCTTCTGACATAATTATCTGATTAGGTACGTAACTAGGTAGGTGTGTAATTAGCTATAAGATTTAAACGCATCCGCTATACGAATGCTAATTTCGATCGTTTAATTTTAACTAAACCGTAACTCGCAATCTTGTTGTCAATTAAAACCGGCAATCGGCGATAAACAACAGAAACTCAACAAAAAATCACACAGCAACAAGATATTATTAGCACAAGACCCACTTTATTATATCCTAACACTCCACTGTTCGAATTAAAACATTTTTTATTGATAAACAACAGTTATTCGTTTATCTTCACCGGCGCCATATTTGTTTTAGTGACATGCACGTCCATCTTGGCGTACGCGCAAAGCAGACTAGACGGCCACCCAGCACGCATGCGCGAAAGGTCGGCGCGCATCGCGAAAACGAGAGAGGTGCTCAACATTTTTGCACTTTTCATCGGTAAAAAGTGCGATTGCATTTTTTGTTGGCTATCGCCGTCGCATGTGAATGTTGATGCATATTAATCTTTATTACAGTGGAAATCTTATTGCATAGTTAACGACTAATCATTCAATTAGTGTAGGCGGCAGTGATGCATTGTTTTGAAATATGTGTGTGATTTATTTAGGCATTGTAAATAAGAGATTTCTTCTATTTTATTATGAAATGCGACAATATTTTTATGCAGCTGTATCATGACTGAGAGAGCGTGCAATTATTACGTTCACAGATATCTAAAATATACACACATTTTCACTTTTAAAAATATCATATTATCTTACATAATAATATACATTATCTGGATAGTAATTACATTCAGTAAGCTCTGTACAAGCTCAATAAATTTACCAGGTTTCCTGTCCTGTCCTATGAATCACTGATAAAAAGTGAGCGAATGGGTTAAAAACTATTAAGATTTAAGATAAAAATGTTGAGCGCTTCTGGCTGGGTTAATAGGTCGATCAACGACCGCTGTGCAATACAATTAATTGATATAGTCATAAACTCATAATACTCAATTGTCTTGTTACTACATTCTAAGTGACGTGCGAATAACAACCGCCCATCTTATCTAATAAAACTGATTGAAATGGGTAAAGCCTGGAGTTTGATGATGTCACAATTCTAAAAAAAACAAATAGTATCTATGGCAACTATTCTATCATAGGGAATATTTAAACTTATTTTTTAATATTAAATTTCAGAGTTGAATATTGTCCTGAGTCCTGAACTCGGTGCAAGAATACTAAGATCAGTGTTATTGGTTTGCAAGTAAAATTTTTAAATAAAAAAAGCAATGTTTATTATCAGATGGGTGACCGTTTTCTTGTATTTAAACAGCACTACTTAAGGCATTCATTAATATTTTCAGAAATGAAAGATTTCGGTCATCAGCAACTTTGATGTCCTTTAGCCAAAAAATATAGGTTAGTCAACTTAGCCACCCTAGGTCGACTTCACTACACACTAGCATTGAACTGGGTCTAGGTCGTAAAGATTTACTAGGAAGACATGTATTTAAAAACAATCTATTATTATCTTTTTCCTATATTAATTTCCCGTTATTTTTTTGTAATTAGCATTGAAATGCCATAACGCAATGGCAACAAAAGCAACATAATTGAAGATTGATGATGAAAATGACCTTACTTATTCACTGTAACTCATGAAATGGTTCTTGAACTTGTCACTTAATAGTTGGGCTTTACAAAATAAAGTAGATGGTTTTGTTTCTTCATATCAACTTGGGGAAAACCGGTGATGATTGAGCAAAATAAAATAAATAATTTTACCCACTAATGTCCCCCTGTTTCCCTTAATGAGGGAGAGGGTCTTGAGTCCACAAAGTTGGCCAAGTGCAAAAAAAAGTGTAAGTCAGGGAATGACCATACCTACCTATCACAAAATATTACAAACCCAAACTCCTATCGTGTCTTTTGCATTCGCAAAAATATCAAGACCTTCTAGAACGCACATTCAAACGGTTTTTACCAATAGAAACGAATTCGGTGAAGTATATATTAATATGACTAAGAAAAGTAGCAGTGATTTTAATATCGACAAAAACTCATCGTAATAAGCTTTTTTTTTCATAAGCAGCCATCTTTCAATATACGATCAATATCTCACATCAATTTTGGAGGGACCAAATGAAGAATCACCACATACCAACACGGCAAGTTAAGTAAGAAGCCAAGAAATGCTTAATAACTTATCACCATTTAAGGCACTTGCAGCTAATTGTCTTCTCGGAACCCTCTGAACAGAAAAAATACAGAAATTAAGGAAAGACGACATTTAAAATGGCGGCCAAATTAGTTACGATAAATCTCTGACTCTGAAAAAGAAGGTTTGTAATAAACTGCTGTAGTTAATTAATACGGTTTTGTAATAGTGTAGTTTTGTTTCAGAATAAATAGTTATTCGTGAGTATAAATAAGAATTATATTTTTAGCTAATATCTATACTAGTCCACAAGTAGCTCCAGGCAGTAGCTTTATTTGTACACTAGCTGACCCGCGCAACTTCGCTTGCGTCACATAAGAGAATCATAATTTTCCCCATTTTTGTAACATTTTTCACTGGTACTCTGCTTCTATTGGTCATAGCGTGATGATATATAGCCTATAGCCTTCCTCGATAAATGGGCAATCTAACACTGAAAAAAATTTTCAAATCGGACCAGTAGTTCCCGAGATTAGCGCGTTCAAACAAACAAACAAACTCTTCAGCTTTATAATATTAGCATAGATAGACTAATGTTACGAACTATCTGACCTACGTATGTGGCTCTGAATAAAATTGAAGTTTAAATAAGCGTTTAAGGGAAAATATTAAAAAAAATAACAATCATAATACCTCTTCTTTAACTATTTCGGTGCTAAAGTAAATCAGAAAGGGCTTAGCAATTTAGCCGTCAAAGTAAAAAAGACAGACTTGAATTTATAGCATCATGTATGGTTTAATTAGTAGGTCATTTAAGTATAAAACTAAACTACTACCAATAACTTATATTATCGCTTTGTCAGTTCCTCGACCATGTCAACCCGTTGCAAATAACTGATTGGCAATAGTTCTTCCTTATTGCACCTATAAGAGTTGTAGAAATATGACACTTTAACTTTATGTAATATCGTGCATATGATTAAAAACAATCGTGCTTAGAATATTAATTAGGTTTCACTTGTTGCCCGCACTTTCGTTCCTTATGAGATCATAGGTTATGGGACCCAATGGTTTAGTTAGATAATTTGATATGTTCCTACAACTTTCAGAATAAGTATAATAATATATTTTTTAAAAAACTTTATTTGATTTAAAATTGTTAAGAACCTCTGGCCGTATGAATTTGAAAAAAGAATTTCGAATTTATTTTTTTCACATTAGAAATAATGCCAATGCATCAATGGATTTATTTATTTTGCACCAGTTTCAATTTCATTTCTAAATCAATCTAAATTAATTAAATCTAGCTTAAGAAAAAAAATTACATGAGACCTATTTAATTTTAAAACTTATTTGAGTAACACCATCTATAAAATTACTTCAGTACTTGTTTCTATGTAAGTTATCAAGTTGTGAATGAGTAGCATCAACGTCAAACTGTCTAGTACGGCGATGCGCTACTAGATGGCGTTTGATAAAATCTAGTCAACTCAATATTTTTGTGAAGCATCTGAACAATTTAATCAAAACACACTGCACATTTATCACAAAACTAAGTAATTGGTAAGTAATTTTGACACAGTAATTGATATAAAAAAACAATTATAAGAGGTTTTGACTGTTCAATCACATTAATTATTTGCTTACCAAAATTTTTTTTTTCTTTCTCAAACAACGCAAATGTGTATGGATAGTCACCGGCTCAATAGTTACAATCGTACATTTAATTTATATATTACATTACAAAATAAAAGATTAAACATTCTGTAATCCCTTGGAACTTGAAAAAGAGAGATATTACAAAATAAAATGAGTAATACACGGTACAAAAGACAGAATCAATAAGAAAATCCTTTACATTTCAAGATGGAAGACTATAAAGTTTTAAAATGTAATATTTCATTAATAAAGTGGATTTATAGTACGTATTGTATTGTTCTTTAAAGTGGGGAATGAATTAAACCGTCGGAAGGGTGTTAAGCGCTGTCAATGAACGCGGCTTTACATATTGTTTGTTTCATTTAAAACTGTTTGTATGTTTTGCACAAGTATTTTTGTTTTTACTGATTGATTTAGCAATTAATTCAATCAGTAATGAAATACATGCAAATACTTACGTTGAGATATAATTCCCTGTAATTCTAAAATGGTTTTTGTAAATATTAACCCTCATAATCATAAAAATATATGAAGTTATGATAGTTTTGTTTCTTTCACTCCTTACAAGAGAAAACATTATTATAGTAGTATTTTAACTAAAATGGTTTTATAGTGCGTTTATGAATAAGAGGGTAAATCACTGGGACGAAACACTGAATTAAAATATTTTTAAATTTCAGTGTTTTGTCCCAGTGGAACGGAACGGTCGTGGGACAAAACACTGAACTCGCCCTCGGAGTTTGGTGATGTGCTCGTTAAATGTCAATAGGCCCGCCGGCCCGCCCCCTATTACATGGGGCTGATATTGTATATGACAAAATGTAAGTGTATTTCATACACCTCTGTCTACATCTCTTGGTATAACAGGCTTTATATTATGTAATGTATGAATGTACATATCAGTATTAAACTTGGAAATCTTGCATAACCTGTATGACAAGATGTATAAATGTGAATGAAGCAAAGGAATTTTGTGAGGATCGTACCAAGTGGCGTTATTTGGTCTCTGCCTTAGGAAGAAGGTGTGATATTATATAATGAATGAATGTGCAAAACTTGCATATCACATAAACGACACTATAAAGTATAAACATTAGTAAAGTTATCATGTTATTGTTGAACAACTTAGATTATAACGTCGTCGGCAACCGTCGTGTAACGTCGGCTAATGTCGGGAGTTGCTCGTTGTCGGATATCCGGCCTCGCTGTATGGGCTTGCCGGCTTTTGTATGGGGTTAATGTACCCTTGTGTATGGGATTTGTTGATGAGATGCTATTTGGTAGGAAAGCAGAAATGAATGACAAATAAGTCTAAAGAAAAACTTTAGCGTCAAGGATAAAGACTGCCTCCGTGGTGCAGTGGTTTAGGTCGCCACGACGCCACCATTGCGTCGAGGTCATGGGTTCGATTCCCACATAGAACAATTATTTGTACGATCCATAAATAAT
This sequence comes from Anticarsia gemmatalis, assembly GCF_050436995.1. NCBI lineage: Eukaryota > Metazoa > Arthropoda > Insecta > Lepidoptera > Erebidae > Anticarsia > Anticarsia gemmatalis. The sequence continues at coordinate 1,057,267 of NC_134761.1, forward strand.
ATGTACATAATAATGATTGTAAAAAAAAGGAATGATCTTATGTATTTGTAACATAAACAGGCAAAGGTTTTTATAAAACAAAATGTTGCTTCAAACATGTAGATTTTTAAGTAAGTGTATTATACGAATTTGCGTAAAAACGTGCTGCAATAATGACGAATGTTGATTAATTATTCTCCGTCGAACTCAGCCGTATCAGAAACGAAAGTATGCAAATGAATTTAATAAAAAATCGAACGGAGCCGTAAAAAACAGCTAGTGTTGTAAAATAAACCCAAGTGAAAACTGGACAATAATAATTAATTTTTATTTAAACGTCGACGGGGTGGCCAGCGCTCAACGCTTGGAGTGTTGCCAGGTGGGAGAATCCGACTGAATTTTTAATTGTGGTAACATTTTAGCGATTGAGTTCGCGCGTGTCTGCGATATTTTTTAATTTATTTTTATTCCTTTTTTTCCTCATATAGCTTTCTTTTTGTTGAATTGTTTGATGTTTTTTTTGCTTTACGTATTTTAATTAAGAATGTTACAGATTTTTGGGTCGTAAGGAAATAAACAATTTGTTTATCGAGTCGGCATTTTAATTTAATATTCTGATTATATTTACTTGCCGGCTTTGTTTCCCGGGATTTTTGCGCTAAAAATATTAAAGGAAGAATAGCTATTTGTATTCATTAGAAAGTTTTAGGAAAAAGGAGCTTTACGGGAATCATACTGGAAGCGATAATTTTCATTTGAATTTGAGATAGAAATATCGTAAAAACCATTTGGTGATCAAAAAGAGTGACCAGGAGTCTCTCCAGCACTTCTCATGGGCCGTACCTTCCGAACTGGTGGTAAATTCACTCTATAACATTGACTATCATAAATGTTAGCAATTGACCTAATAATTCAATTTCTACTTACCTAAAAGCCAGTAAATATAAAAAGATATCCGTGTCGCAGAAAGTATCTCGTTTTATTAACATTAGGTTAACACAACAACAAAGACAAAATATCATTACTATAAGCCTTTACTATTCTCCCACAACCAATAACCCCAGTTAACACACTTGCAGTAACAAACTACAAACAGTTGTTTCTGATATTCAATAGTGAATGAATACTGAGAATTTGCACCAAACGAACATTCAGTTCACTTGCTTCAGGGTATAAATGCTCTTACAAATAAGGTTTGCGAGTTATGAAATGCTTTATAGTTAGCCCATGTATTCCTGTAGAAAATTACTTCTGAATTCATTTACTTGATTGCCTAAATTGGTTAGTATTTGCTGTTTAAAAGAAGGCCTGGAGAGATAAACCAGAAAAATTACAATTTCAGGAGGGCAGAGGTACAAAATACCTTAGTTAGTTCTATGTAATAGGGCAGTCGCTTCACGTAAAACACTGGTATTCAGCTGCATCCGGTGAGACTGGAAGCCGACTCCAACATAGTTTGGAAGAAAGGCAAAGCGATGATGATGAGTTCTATGTAATAGGGGGTGAGTTTTTTTAAATATGAATTTGAAAAGCCTAATAGCGCGAAACTCGGAAACCCGGAACCTCTATGAAGGCTTCATGATTAACAGTCTCAAACACTACCACAAACTAGACTTTAGTAGACGTAAAGTACCTAATATGCATAAAATGATGTAATACGAAAGAAGCGGCCAGACTCACCTCTTTTGAATAAGAAACAGTTTATTCAGTGGAATACTGATATCTTACTTCACCTTATCAGTAGCTCGATTCTCTACCACTATCGACTACCGACAACCGGCTAGCTATCGAATTTTGACATTTAGAATGTACTGCCAAAATGTTTCCTACGACACCCGTCAGAGGCGCTGATCAGATTTTCATACATAATTTCTCGATGACAGTTCGGTTGTCGGTAGTCGATAGTGGTAGAGAATCGAGCTACTGACACTTATTCATGAGCCGTGAAACTGTCGCTAAAACTCATGAACTTGTTGTTAAAATCATCGACACTACATTACTTCGCTGCACTATTTGTAATCGTGTTAGCTTGTATTGTGCCGAGTGCAGGTATTCACAGTTAACGTTTTTAATTAAATCTACTTACGCATTCCCTTGTTAAATTACTGTTCTGTGTTTAACTACAGAATATATCTTTTCTTTAAAGAAATAACTGTTTGTACTAGGAATAAAAGAAGTTTTTCTGAGAAATATAAATTATTCTTGTTGGTTACAATATGAATTTATTAAGGTAACGATATTCATAGGCAAATCGTGAAAAATAGTCTGCGTGTGTTTTGTCTCTCCACGGAAATCCCAAAAACTACGATGAACGATCGACTTCTTTAGATTAAATATATATAATGAATGGTGATTTGTTTTCTGTCTCACCTAAATTTTATCTTATGGATCTTAAATATGATCTATGCTCCTTTCAGCTCCTAGACTTACTAACAGAAATTGGACAACTTTACCCATCTTTTTATATTAAACTTCTTGCATCCACATATTCTAAAGTCAGATACAAATTGTTTATGACCAACTCCTCTCACTTCAAACGACAGCCAAGAAATTTCAACCAACAACAAACCAATAAAAAGCTACTTCGGATGTTCTCTACTATTCAATTTCATAAGGCTCACCGCGATCGGCTCACGTACACATACGTTTGTATCACTACGTAGAAAAGAGCAAAGTCGCTTCCCGCGCCTGTCTCTCTGTCTGTATGTATGTTTGCTTAGATCTTTGAAACTACGCAACGGATTTTGATGCGGTTTTTTAAAAGGGTGATTCAAGAAGAAGGTTTACGTGTAAAAGTTGTAAAGGTTTTTTTTGTAAAATAACTAACAAAATAACCCGAGGCAACACACCAATGACTTCCTTAAGCTATGTGTATATTAAAAGTAATTATCGCTTACTCCAACGGTTAAGGAAAACATCGTGATGAAACCTTGCATGCCTAAATTGATTAATACATTTATTGAGAGCATGCAAAGTCCCCAACCCGCACTTGGCCAACGTGATGGACTTAAGGCCCTCCCTTATTTGGGAAAGAGACCCAGTGGATCAGAAATGGGAAAAAAAAGCTGTTTTAACCAGGCGAAGCCGGCCGCTAGTATACCTATGTAATACTATACTTATGTAAGGTGCAATATGCACGTCGAACGATACAGTTACTATTTCCTACGCGGCGGGACCGGCGAGTAAATGGAAGCATTTTACATGGACTCCATGGGACGGAGTAGGGTGTGAAATTGATTTTCTTTTGTTTCTGGTGGAGGAGAATGGGATTGGTGAATGGGTTTTTCTGTAGAATAGATAGCTATTAGGAGTATTCTTAAGTCATGGGTGCTGATAAATGATGCATCACATTATTGTGTTTGATATTATGAGTGTTTTGAACAACAAAATATTGTATTTTTTTGCGTCCGTAACAAGATGAAATTGCAAATATTATAAACATGAAATCTAAATATGAGCACAAATAAATTATAATACTTTTTTGAAAGTAAAATATGGACAATTGTGAAAAATAACTATTTTATTTTGTTTTAAATAATCTGAGGTCAGAATGAAACTGTAATAAGTTCAAAAGGATTAATTACTACAAGCAAAAGCAAGATATAATTGATAAAAACACAAGTAATTTGCAGCCGGAAAGAAGGTATTTTGACTCACACAGTAATTCAGTTTATTGCGCAATTAGGTATTTTTTTATTTATTATTATATCACACTTATAAAATATCCTTTTTCCTTTCAAAGTATAATCCGATGTGTGAGGTCTTGAGTTCAATGATCTTAAAGTTTACGATGTCTTATAAAACTTCAAAAGTTTTATCACTTGTTATAACAGTGTGAGATCACGCATAAACTAACACTTTTAAAATTAATAAAATTAAAATAAGTTAGTAGGTATACTGGCGAGAATATTCCTCTATGCTATATAAATATAATATTGGAATAAAAATATATAATTGCTATGTAGTCCAGGTGATATTCACTTATATGCTATAGCCAATGAAGGCACTCTTTTCATCCGTAAGTTTACTTAATGTACGTACCTATAAAATTATTCAATCAAAGTCTATTCAAAAGTTATTATTAGTTAAAATCTTTCTCTATCTTATATAGCTATCGTTAAAAAGTATCATCCTTAAAACATTTCAGTTTTACAATAGTTTAAGATAGTACAATATTTAGTTAACGTCACTATTTTATTAATTACACAACATCACGATATCTTGACTATAAAATGTTTGAAAACACTGATGGTATTATTTCCCATCAAAGTAGGGAGCATTCCTTAGCAATTATTGAAAAGTTTACTAACGGAAAAACTCAATTACAGTTTTGTAAGACAGGGGTTCGAACCCGGGAGCTTGGGGTGCCTTGTTTAATGACATTAAAGATAATAAAGACGACTTTTACAAAAAAGTTTAATTAGTAAGTTGTAATGAACAAAATGTTACCTGCTTTTCGTTTAAGAGGGTATAATGCTTTTCTTGGGTAAAGGTAAGTGTAATTGCTAATGTCTGTTAGTAGTACTATGATTCCTTATATGTTATTTTCTTGAAATTGCTTTCATTTCTTTCATTTATAGACCATATTTTGGAAATTTTCATTCCGAAAAGGTAAAAAGTACTTACTTCTATTAAAGATGCTAAAACGGAAGTTTTTCTGCAAATATGAACATTACATAAAAGAGAATTACTTGAATAGTCTATCTAAGGCGTTTCATAAAAAGGGAACTTCATGAACCCTGATTGAAATCAGATATTTGTAAACTAAACCACTATCAATACCGTAAAAATTCTATACTAACCATTTCCTGTCAATCCATCTAAACTAAACTCATGCTTAAAATCTTTTATTTAACCCACAAATGATTGCATCAACACTTTACCCTAAAGCCCTACAATAAAGCCTAACTAAACCAAACCCACATCGCATCACACTTAGTCACAAGCTGTCCCATCAGGTCCCCCCACCGGCTTACACCGGCACAGCGGCATGGCGGCCTCAGACCTGGCAGCACGCACGCGCGCATCTGCAACTCAAATTTTACGCGCGACCGATCCTGCACTCGCCCCACCTGCGAGCTGCCGATATCGTAGGGCTGGTGCGTTGTTTTATGGAGTTTTGTGGTTTCTTTGAGACAAGTCTTTAGCATATAGTGTAGGACTGTGTGATAATAGATAGGTATAATATGTAGGATAAGAATGGCGAAAGCCCTTTGCACGATTAAAACGTGATTACCCTATACCGCATGGGCCCATATGATATTGCAAGTTAAGTTTATACACGCGTAAATATGCGTAGTTAAGATGAGCATAGAGTCCTATGATTGAGTCCGGGTTTTCAACTAATTTCGTACTTCGTTTTATCATAATCGGAATTCTTTGTATGCTTACATCTTACAAATATTGGTCCAGTAAAAGCGTAACGGACTGATTGTCCAAAAGTATAAAATGAAAGGTAGTAATTATCAAATATCAACACCGTTTTTAAAACTGCTAGCGTTTTCCAAGCGCATCTAAATACCCTTAAAAATTAAAACACCTTCACAGTTATCTAGTATGTCAACCCTTGTACCCGAGCTAGCCGTGTGATGGTATTACGGGGTGGTTTGCACCCCTACACATTTACCGATGCACACTTCAAGTGGCGACGGAACAACTTTCACAATCGTATCCACCGCACGCGCTCAAACATCACTTTATCTGCGCACTTTCATACGTTCACAATGAAGGAATGGAATAAAATTCCTTGTTTGTTAGTGTTAGATTGTTAGAATTTTATTTTGTAAAAGAAAAACGTATTCCTCTTTCAGTTAGTTAACCTATATCATAACTTTTAAACTCTCGCGTTGTATGTTTAATGTATAATAGAATACGGGAATTAACAAGAACACGCATTTTACCTTAAAATGCCTGACTGAGTGACACACGGCGAGTGCAGCATGCGCCGAAACGTTAGGCATTTTAAGGTAAAATGCGTGTTCGCGTTAATTCCCGTATTCTATTATACATTAGTTAACCTATAGTTTCAGCATCCTATTTTCTGTAGCTTAGGTGTTTTAACTATTGCTTTAAGCTGTTTAAAAGATGCGGAAACTGGAACACGTAGTATTTACAGTAGCTAATATAGATTACATACAATTAAACTAATTTTAAATTTATTTTCTTAGAATGCTGCCTACAGACACAAAAACCTTTTCTTTTGGGTGACACCTTCTATCTTTTCGAATGAAAAGAATGACTATTGATATAAATGTAACTCCAAAAAAACCCATAGTTTTCCACCATTGTTAAGCAAATAAAAATAAATGCAATTTTGTTAATTTAAATCACAGAGCCTGTTCGAAAGCTAATTTTCTTATCAAAATACTGCAATACCGCAGTCAAACTACATCAATAAAGCTATCAGCTTCATATTCTACCAATTTTGATGAACAGGTGTAACTAGACAACCGTGGCGTGGTGGTCCTTTATAATTAATGTTCCATCACCATAACATGTAATTATGGCACATCGAGGAGCTCGTGGCTTATTAGCAACAGCCGCGTGGATCGATCTCTGAGGCTAAGCTACGTTTGCCAAGGTAGTTCTGTGGATGGGTGACTGTCTTATACATATCGAGTTCCCCTGTGTTTCGAAAGGCACTTTCATTGTTGGTCCCGGCTGTCATTTTCAAGTCTGACAGTCGTTAACAGTAGTCAGAAGCTTGAACGTCTGACAACCAGTCTACTACATATCGTGTTATATCTCAGGTAACTGGGTCGTGGAGGTCAGACAGGCAGTCGCTCCATGTAAAACACTGATATTCAGCTGCATCCAGTGAGACTGGAAGCCGACTCCAACATAGTTGGGAGAAAGGCTAGGCTGATATATACCATACTAGAAGCCGCCCGCGACTTCGTCCGCGTGGTAACCCTTCCCGTGTAAATCCCGATCCCTCGGGGACTCCGGGATAAACGTTATTCTGGGTCTTCAGCTACCTACATACCAAATTTCATCGTAATCAATTCAGTAGTATTTGCGTGAAAGAGTAACAAACATCCATACATACAAACTTTCGCATTTATAATATTAGTAGGATAGGTATATCTTAACATGTAATAACTAGGTGCTCTCTCATTGATTAAATGGCGCCCTTCCATCTACCTAATTAATGGTTGAGGCCATTAAAAATATTACCCCTTGCTTGCCAATGGAGTACACTTTAATTTGAAGGCACGTGTAGTCTATGTGGAGAGTCAATTACGAGTCGCTTGTGAGATGTTCGATTTTGCTCAAAGGTCTGTAAGGAAAGTAAATTTGAAACTCAAGACGTGAATTGGACTAGATTGAAAGGTTCTAGAAATGTGTTACAAATTAATATTTTGTAGCAATTGGGATAGTAATAAAGACAGTAATCAAAAGTTTTTGAAAGTACAATCAGCTGCAAGTAAAAAACAACAAACAAAACGTATTCAGTTTTCGAGGCCCTATATTCTAAAGCATGCATATATTATTTGTTTTTATTATTATAACATAAAGGTTTTGAGAATATGAAGTAGTTAAGCGACTTTTGTAGCTCACTGGACATTGGATACGTTCTGAAGAAATAGACTTTTGTAGAGATAAAATAACACAGCTAGATACTTTAGAAAACATACAATAGAAAATAAAATCTATTAGAATAAGTTTTATTTCACCGACAAATATGTAATTTACGTCTACAGTACTGTCCATAAAATCAAGATAAAACTACCACAACAATAAACCAGTAGAAAGGAAGATTAAATTTATTAAAGCAAAAACATATTCCTATTTTTCAACAAAAGAAAACATATCTTTTCAAAAAACAACATTCACAAAAACCATTCGAAACTAATACCATAAAAATATGAAAAGCCACTATAGAAATCAAATATTATTTTTTGTGTTGGCAACCCGGCTGTTATTCATCGCTTGGACGGATATATTGGCATATTCCGTGAGCTCAACGCTGGCAACACCGTGTGATTTGTGGCCTTTGCGCGACTACAAATTATAAATCCGTTGGACTTTGAATGTGTACTGAATATATCAAAAGCTTTGAATGAAATTTTCACTGTGTATCAGTCGCTATAAATGAGTGAAAGTCAGAAAAAAAAAATATTTGGACAATTCTCACTCGGTCATTAGTAGCGCAATGCTTTACAATTGGTACTATCGAGTATCGAGAGGTTGACATTTAAAATGTACTGTAAAAATAGTTCCTAAGATGTCGCTAGAGGCGCTTATCAGATATTCATATAAAAGTTAACGATTGCCCATAGTATAAGGAAATCACCCTACTACATATTTCCAAACTATAACTGGTTGTAAATTTATCTATATAAGTATGTATTAAGAAGCATGTTTTTTATCAGTCATTTGATAACCATAGTACAAGCTCCGCTTAGTTTGGAATCAATTGACCGTGTGTGAGTTGTCCAATTACATTTATTTACTAGCTGACCCGCGCAACTTCGCGTACGTCACATAAGAGAATCTAAATTTTCCCCGTTTTTGTAACATTTTTCACTGATACTCTGCTCCTATTGGTTGTAGCGTGATGATGTATAGCCTATAGCCTTCCTCGATAAATGGGCTATCTAACACTGAAAGATTTTTTTAAATCGGGCCAGTAGTTCCTGAGATTAGCGCGTTCAAACAAACAAACAAACAAACTCTTCAGCTTTATAATATTAGTATAGATTAAATCATCATAATAATATTCACTACAACTGTTACTATACTACCGATTTCTACTTACATATATTCAATCGAGAATTAACAGTGAATTTCAGGCAATATTTCAATGTTCAAAAATATGTTTTCAGTTGATTAGGACAATCAATTGCAAATATACCATGTCCCTGATGATTATGAAACGTATTGATGTAATATTCTCGCTTCATTAACTTTGTTGCATGCAAATATACAATTCAAATACAATTGTATTATCACTACAGCACTACCCAAATGGTTTAAGCAAACGCCTCTCACGCAAGTGGTCGAGAGTTCAAACCTGAGGCAACACACAAATGACTTTTCCAAGTTATGTGTGTATTGGAAATAATTATCACTCGTTTCAATTGTGAAGGAAAACATCGTGATGCAACCTTGCATGCCTGAGACTCCTATAGAACAGTTCTCGAAGGTATGATAAGTCTCAAAACAGAAATTGGCCAGCGTGGTGGACTCAAGGCTTAATCTCTCCCTCATTACGGGAGGAGACCGTTGCCCAGCAGTAACAGTAGCAAATACCTTCGCTGCGTTTGTCTGACTGTAGTACCCGTTTTGTGTTTATCTTTGCATAGATGAAAAAAAGTAAAATAAACGAACGGAATTTAAAAAATACTGGTAAGTATTTAATACTTTAAAGCGCTCAAACATTTTTTGAACTTATTTAGAAAGCCATATAATATGCATAATCAAAGTAAACAACTAAATAGTACATAATTCCTAAAAAATATTCCCCAACTAAAAACGCGAAAGGATCGTTTGGTATCGCAATTAAAAATAATTGTACGCACTTGACCCACTGCTTACTGTTAGTATCGAATACTATCGAATAGTATCGAGTTGTATAGACCTGTATCGAGTGAATATAACGAGTAGGCTGTCGCGGACACGCGAGGAAATAATGTTTTATAAATAACTTGTGGAGGTTTCAATGGGTTTACTATAGTTTGTATGGAATGTATGCCTAGTGTAACTGTAGAAAAGTGTGTTTCATTTATAATATATTTAGATTTATTATTATTGGTGATAGGTATTCATAATAAGGTGCTGATTGTAATTTTTTCTTATAAAGGCGTTGACTAAGATATAACATTTATGAAATTCTCTTAATGAGAATGTACTTCGTGAAGATTTAAGACTAAAAAATAGGTAAAATTATCATGAAATATAAGAACAGAGTATTAAGTCAATAAAAATCTAAAAAGAAACATTTGCTCACGTAAAATTACTTTAAAAAAAACTTATAAAGTTTTAGACAACTTCAAATTTTTGTTTTAAAGGCCTCTTATTCTAACAATATTCTCTCTAATTTACGCGTATCCTTAATTAACCACCTTCACTTCCTTATTCCTAACAATAATACAGCATACAAATACAAATGAACTGAGTAACAAACAAGTTTCAAGTGTAAAGCCTCGCAAAGAGGCTGTACATCTCGCGTCAACTCGCACTTGACCGCAATGTCACGAACTGACTCGACTTATGAACTAAGTCTCTACAAAGACGCCATGCGTCTTTTACTTAAATAAAACGTTGCTACGAAAGGTATACTTTAGTAAAATTTAAATCATTAGCCCCGGTTTCTGTATAATTTATCAATAACTATCGAGCCAGTGTCGATAGTAGTAGGAAATGGACTCTCTGTGCCAAATAGATAAACTACTGCTAAATGTACCTTAGAAACCGGGGTAGATGCTGTCCAATTATTTGACACAGAAAAGTGGTTTCCTACCACTATCGACAGTGGCTCGATCAGACTCGATAGTTATTGATAAAGTACAAAAAATTGAGAAAAGCTTAATCGCTACAAGCGAGTATCAATGAAAATAAATGATCATTCTTTTAAAGTTGATATTCTTTGTACAACACTACACTTGATTTCAAAGAGTCTGTTAAATTATACTAATTTTTCCGTTCAAGAGATATTCAGGACAGTGATATTTTGGCATTGTACATTTACAAAAATACAGTAAAAGTTTTGTACAGAAAAAGGTTTTAGCCCTACCTTTTATATAAAAAATATGCGCATAAGTTTAAAAGACCTAGATATTTTAGACCTAAAAGTGTCCACACATAAAACCCGTTCGACACAAACCCTCCAACATTTATAACCCGACTTCAAAGCGCTTCTAATGTGAACCATACAATGTTGTTGGGTTAAACCCTTGTTTAACCCGTGTTGTTTAACCCGGATATTAAAATGTAGTTAATCATGTGCGCGGGTTTTAATTTGTGACGCGTGTACGTGCCTCGCTTGACACTGTGGTGACTGAAATGTGGGTTATTGTGTAACTGGTTTTAACAACCGTTGTTAGTATGCAACCAGTTTGAAGTTAGATCGTAGCTGTGATGTTTAGCATTGGTAGGAAATAAGAAGATTTATTTTGGTTCTAACTTTAATAAGCGATTTGCAGCACTACATAAACAACCTAAATGTTACCAGGATAGAAGTAATAGCCTGTGGATCTTTAAATATTATTCAATTTGTTTTTGGAATCGAAGATAATATATAATGTAATTTAGTAACCCCAAAATTACCCGAATGATTCCGTTCATGCAAACCTAGGGGTAACCATACTCTATGATCTATAACACTAATACTTTACTTTGTCATATAATGTTTATTGTGTTGATACCGAAATAATTATCTATTTAATAAGTCTGTACTCTCTATCTATTTCCTCTGAAATGAGATATAGTGTAGGCAACTCTATGCAAGCCTCAAAGTTGGTCAGACATAACTGGTCAGTATCAGTATTGTTCAAAGTTTTATTGTTATTTAAAAACCTGTAAATACAGTTATTTACAGGTTTTAAATAGCAATAGAACCTTTCAAGAGCAACCAATTGCTAAAAAACTTTGTACAATAAAGTCACAATATAAATTGGTCCGTGCAATAATTACCCTGTCCTCGCGCCACAAATTACGTGCCGAGCACAATGTTTCAGTTCAACTTTCAGTTTTTAATGTCCAAGCCTTTCGCACTGTAACACCTATAATAATAAATTTCCCGATACGATAATGACGTATGAGTATGAACGAAAATTTATGCGCGCGAATTCTCGTAAATTATTACCACGAAAATTGGTTTAACTGTATTTTTCGATTGGAAAATTTAATTTTAATTTTCATGTGAGTTGTGTAATGTTGAAGTCGGAAGGATTGCCAACGAAAAGCCAAAAACAAGCAGTATGGTACCATACCTCGAAAAATACGTAAAGCCCTCGGTTATGCGAATGACCTCTCCTCGTTTGTGTCTCTACCGTCCAAAATCATTATATTATGATTCTTCATTTATTCTTAACTCCCTCACTTGGACATTTGATATGTTGACATTGAGGTACGTAAAAGAAACTGGACTATAGTAGGAATAAACTCAAAAGTATATATCAATCATTGTCAAAAATCGTACTATAAGCGTTGAAAATTACGCGTATTAATCAATTCTAATATCTGTTATTGCAGAACAACAAAGAAACGTTTACTGGACATTTTTTCCTCCACCACTAAACTTAAAATCAGTTAGTTTACAACTGCTCTTAATTAGTTACAAGTTTGTGGTAAACTTTCAGATTTTTTTGGAAAATAACGTCTACACACACATTCCTTTTTACGTGACATTCTGAGTTAGCAACCGATTGCTCCCATCACATCTGCGATAAGTCGTCGGTGTAAATTCATCCGGACGATAATTAGCCTGTCCCCGCGCCACAAATTACGTGCTGAGCGCACGATTGTGACGTCACACTGTGCTTTATATACAGCGTGTTGTGAGCTCGCATTGTGGTTTTCACAGGGTGGTTAGTGTTGCAAAAATATATATTTTTTGTTTAAAGTAGTATATTTTAATCGCAAGTTTCTATTTTTTTATATAGATTTGATATGTGGCAACATTTTGTTCTTGATTTTTAACATTGCTTTACAGACAGGTATTGATAAGTTTCAAGGAATAAGGATAAACCCCAAGCCTAATGCAATAGTTCAATCATTTCACCATCGAATCTAGAATAATAGAATTAAATAGTAAATTTAAACGATGAAATTAACTAGATATTTTTTATTTTCTAAATACAATAGAATCTGCATCAAAATAGCCCTAAAAGCAATTTATAACTAACTCAGAATCAAATTGACAACCTACATTTCAGATACATATAAAAAAACAGCCTTGCCTGAATGCCCAAAAATACCCATCTTCAAAACAATATCATCTTCATTATGTATTTAATTACCAAAGCAACAGCAATATTATCATCACACCCTCCCTTCTACAACAGAAATGCAACCCTTATAGCAAATAACAAACAATGTATGTCTGTAGCAATACTCATCTTTGACTCTCATAGTCAGTTGCATTCACTACTTAGTGAACGATTAGTTGGGGACTCTCTTAGGCAGTAAATGAGTGGCCTTTTAAGAGTACGTAGTATTTGAGTATGTTCAATTAAGACGTAGGTGGTGTTTGAGCCACGAAAAACAGAACCTTTTACAAGGAAGATTTTTATTACCATTTTTACCATTTATGTTTTGTTAAAGATAAGTTCACTTATCAATGAATTAGGCTGACTGATTCTTTAACTTACAAACTTTTTTCGAAATGTACCTATTTTTTATAAACACCAAAGAAACCAAAAGATGAAAACCTTAAGGACGATTTTCTCGACACGATGGACGTATTGTCACTCTTTCATGAAAAAAATACTGAACGAACTTAGTACAATTTGATACACATATAGGTTATAACTTAGATTAACGGACAGAATACTTTTTATCACGGGAAAAATTTTTCGTGCAGACGAAGTTGCGGTTGAAAGCTAGTATTATAAATGCGAAAGTTTTTTACCTTGGTCACTTTTGCACAAAAAACTACTGAACGAATTTAAATTAAATTCGAAAAACAAATAGTTTACAACTTTAACATATAGAATACTAATTACCCCGAGAAATCTCTACACACGGACGTAGTCGCGGGCGTTACTAGTATATGATAACACAGTCCACAATAGTTGAATGTTCATCTGCGACGTAACGACGCCGGGACGTTACAGTAATAGGCGGGGACAGGCACTTAGACGGTCACGTTCTATCTAATTATGTGTGCTACACGCTCGTATCGCACGTATCTGAGGGTGTACTGCAGATGTAGGATGTTATGAACGTCTTATGCTCGGTTTCTGTGGTACATTTAGCGGTAGTTTATCTATTCAATAGCGTCAAAACTCATACAAAAAGAAAGCTATTGAATAGATAAACTACCGCTAAATGTACCTCAGAAACCGGGGGTAAAAATATAGAGATGTGTTTCTTGCTAATAGTAATTCATATTCACTTCCAAACTGTTCGATTATCAATTTAGATAACGACTTGGACTTGAGCAGTTTAAGACCACGGAATTGTAAAAAAATATTATTAAAATACTTATGAGTAAACAGAATAGTTTCTGACATCCCAATACTTACATTACAAGAAATAAGTTCCAATTCCTCTGATATGTTTATTAGCTGTACAAAATTTTAACCAACTATTTCAGCCGTTTAGAGTTAGATTTTAAAGAAAGATGTCGCTTTATTTTTGGTCTCATACTCAATTATCTCCACGCAAAATTTTACCGAAATCATTTCAGCACATTAACAGTAAAAGCTTAACAGACAGATGAACAGACTTCCTTCTTTATGTAGTATCAATTTATACATAATCACAATTCACAAATACAATGCGTCAAAACATTCACAAAAAAACAACCATTTTAAACCCAGCCAAAAACCTTTCAAATATAGCCAAACCCGAATACATAAGACCAAAAATCCGTATCCGAATTTGCAGTCGCTAATCAGGGTGTAAATCAGAGCAGTGCGGTGATGTCGGTCGTGGCAATTAGACTCCTCGTTGATTGGAGACACGGCTAATGTGCCCGGATCGATGGATCAACTGCTAACTAGGGGTAGTTTACTGCACTTTTTGGGGGTTAGTGGTACGTAAAGGAAAGTTTAGGGAGGATATTTTTGTGATTTTAGAGGTAGTTGTGGCAAAAGTACCAATGACTTAAAACTGCCTCTGAGGTGTATAATACAGCAGTACTTTTAATCTTCACTGAGGTGTATAATAAGCAGTGTGTGATTGTTGTATCGCGAATTTCTACCTCTATCACAAGACATGACGACAACCGGTTAGCTACTGATATTATATGAATGATGATCAGCGCTCCTAACGGGTGTCTTAGGAACTAATTTTGAGTTCGTTTTAAATGTCAAGCTTCCGATACTTGATAGATAATAGCGCCACAGATCACGATGTCTCAGATTTCATTCCTATGTGAAAAGAGTAATATGAGGGAAAAAGTGATAAGTATGAGGTTCTAAAAGTTGAATTTAAGAACTAGTTTCTTGTTTCCACAAAAATTTCAAAATTTAGCTCCTGACCCTATCAGGCCATTTAACTTGGACCTTAACTCATCAATTTAAGTGCACCATTAAACAAATTACTAAAAAACAAAGTGCATTCACCTTTCTCTTTCATTAATTACAAAAAGATCTACCAAAATTGATAGTATCCATTTAGAGAGTGAAACGATTGCCGATTCACTGTGAACGTTATTAAAAATGTCTTTATAGGGATATCGAGGGGACATTAGTTGAATTAAAATGGCTTTTCCATTCGTTTTAGTACTAACGGATATTTTATTTAATTTATGATTGTTTTAGTAATATCGAAGATGGGTTTCGTTTCTTCTGTTATAATAATAATAAATTTATTATTTAAATTTAACCCATTACTGTCCCACTGCTGGGCAAGGGTCTCCTCCCGTAATGAGGGAGGGGAGGTTACTTCTGTCAGCAAACAATATCGAAGTGTTAAATTAAGCAACGATATTTAAAGTATCACTAGTCTTCAATAAGTTTTTGTTCAATATGTTTTTTTCTGAATTTGTGTCAGACTTTGTGGCCATTACATTCATATAGCACATGCAGTCTTAATAGAGATTTATTGTACTGTCTTTGACGGTATTGCATGTTTTAGCGACTGAATGCCATAACCAAAGTTTATATTTGCGCATAAAAGTATTTGGCCAGAGCATCAAGTTTTCGATAACTTAATATGTAAATGTATATTATTATGTCTGTTGTTGTCTAAGGTTGTAGCAATATCTTATAAAGTATACATAGGTATACATAAATACAGCCTTTCATACATTTATTACCTACTCCAATGTAACCACTGAAAAATCGGCATGAAGATAGTTGTAAAAACAGTTGAAATTTAAAATTTTGTTTGTGAACGGAGCCGCGGCGATCTGCAAGGTTAACTTAAAGTACTAAGGTAAGGTTCTAATACTCTAAATAGTTCATAATGATGATTTCTTTTTAATGTCTCCCATTTTATTTAGCTCGCCTAATTCTAAGTGTTAGTTAAAATTAGTTGAAATGGGCCATCTGGGTCTCAGTGGGTAATAAACCTTAGTTATTACTATATTAAATTATAATCTTGTTAGAGAGGAGTTATGTGGTTATATAGAGTCCTGGATTCTATGCTAGAATTATGCAATTGTTGGTAATTAAAAATCTGTACGAGTTCTAATTATCAAATGCAAATGCATTATTTTATCTTTCCTAACTCACTTTCCTTCCTCTTTTAAACACCTTCATAATTATCTCTGCATCCAGGTAGACTGGCAGAAAAATAATTATTTAAAAATATATGCATAATTATAAGTTAAAAACCGGTCTTCAATTATCCCCATGCTATATTACATCAAAATCTGTAGATCTCTCGTAAAAGTGTAAAAGACGACATTTTTTTAGGAGATAGCTATAAGTACCTATGGATAAGCATCTTGTATGCATTTATAAAGTCTCAAAAAATTCTATACGAAATTAGAAAATCTAGAGTTTTAAAGAACACAATCTTTTTCCACGAATAAATTCTTTTCTTCGTATATTTTCAAAAAGGTCCACTTCAAACGGGGTCATCGTAACACGGTGTGGGGTGTTCAAACGCGGGTCGCAAACGAATCGTTTGCGGACCGCTCTCAATTGGGCTCATCTCTTTGTGTTACGTGAATATTGGTAGTTGCCACTCGTTACATCGGATTAAAACGCTTAATACTCTTTGTTACTTATTTGCTGAGCCGATACTGAGCCGGTAATGTTGATCGATTGATTTTAGTACAATTTCTGTGTTTAAAATACTAATAGAGGTCTGGCTGCAATAGTACAGCTGTTTTTGTCACTAATTGTGTATTGGAAAAGCAATTTTAATGGTATCTAAGAGGTTAACTATGAGTCTACGAAATGTTAATATTTAGCAAAGATATTTTTGCGATTTTTTTTGAAGAAGTCCCTTTTGAATCTTCCTACTTACCTATGCCTGTGTCCTTTACAATATATTAATATACATAAGCGCTGATAAGAAAAAAATACAAATATCCTCATTTATTCTTCAATAGTTATTCCACTACTTTCATTGAGAAAAATGCTTTTGAAAATGTAATGACAATGAAAAGCATATTTCTAAAACTGACTGTCCATACAAATGACATCTCACCAAAATCAAACCATATCAAGTAGACATTTATATTTACTTAATTACTTGATACTACACAGTTAGAAATCATGTTACAGTAGCTCGATTCTCTACTACTATCGACTACCGACAACCGACCTGTCATCGAGAAATTTTGTATGAAAATCTGATCAGCGCCTCTGACGGGTGTCGTAGGAAATATTTTGGCAGTACATTCTTATCGTCAAAATTTCGATACTCGACCGTACCGACTGTACAGAATCGTGTAACAGGATACTATTGGCAATTGCTACAATTGGGACGTACATCCACACTCAAATACAATTAACTGTGCTCATTCGTCGGTGACCACAGCGGAGATTGCAGCACTTTGCTAATCGCTTTCCTATCAGCCTCCATCAACGCACTGACCAATGACTTAGATTACTCATCTTGGTCAACGAGGTTTGTATATGTTAGTCAGTCGTGTAAATTGTGTTAAAGTTGTTTAAGCCGCTTTACTAATCCAAATCAAAATGAAGAAGATTTACTAATCCAAATAACTAGCTGACCCGCGCAACTTTGCTTGCGTCACGAGAATGGGTCATAATTTTTCCCGTTTTTGTAACATTTTTTGGTACTGGTACTCTGCTCCTATTAGTCGTAGCGTGATGATATATAGCCTATGGCCTTCCTCGATAAATGGGCTATCTAACACTGAAATATTTTTTCAAATCGGACCAGTAGTTCCTGAGATTAGCGCGTTTAAACAAACAAACTCTTCAGCTTTATAATATTAGTATAGATGTAGAGAAGCATGGTTTAAATATGAATATGTTGTAATCATAATATGTATATTAGCGAAGTCATAAAGTGTGTATTAGAAACAATTATTATTGGTTGTTTCAAATTAAGAGAAAACTTAGTGCCGTAGCCTTACTTGGGAACTTTTAAACAGTTTTTGAAGCAAAAAATTAAGTGAAAAGCAAAGTTCCTTGTTAGTGCACTTGGCTATGTTCAGTACGGTCAAGCCATGTCAAAGGCCTTTCGGGCGGCTTGCACAACTTTGACACTAGGTTGACCACTAACCATACGATAGATAGATAGATAGTACGAGGTTAAAGACAGACCTTAAAAATACCAAGAAACAATTCACTAAGCCACCAGAACAGTATTAACATAGTCCGTCAAACTAGAGCAAGAGATTTTTCTCATTCAGAATGAATGTAAAGTTTTCACATTAAAGTTTGTAACTACTCTAACTAATTAACTGAATAAGTAATCAAAGAAAAGCACTTGTAGTATTTGTTACAGTTCCTTAGAATTTAATTTGGTTTTGCTAAAATGAATATGATAATGATAATGATTACTTTTTAACACTAATCCATTTCTTATCCATTTTTTATGCGATTTACAAATAATTGTTACGGGCCTGGTTGTGCTTTGTGTCCGTTGTTTGTGTGTTTGTAAAAGTCCCCGCGACACGAGAGCAATTCTTAGAGCGGGCATTGTGTTTAGATTTAAAAGAAACAAATGCATGATCCTATCTCATTTTAAAGAAAATGCTATAACCATGACACAAATATGAGACTTGACGTAATAAATTTACCTGTATTTAGGAACTACTCCTTAAAATCAATTGTAAATACCATAAATGGTGTAAATCCCATTGTAAATAAAAAAAGTTTTAAGAAAATCTAAGAGATTTAAAAGTCCAATTGTAATAAATATTTCAGGTGATATTAATTTACCCTTTGTTCCTTTCATTCTAGACTTAAGTCTTTAAATAATAAGAATACAGAGAATACAACAGATGATCTCAACTCATAAACATCACACAATCAATATGAACCGCGTCAAATTTACTTACAACGCTGTGTTAATTATAACTACGGTCGCCATGACGTCATGGACTCTTAGGACACTTGTGACGTCATTGTTGTACAGGCTTGGTGTTAAGTTATGAGTGTTTTATGATAATTTTAATTTAATTAATGATAGGGGTATTTTTCAGTGAAGTGTGTACTTATAATGTAGTGACTTGACTGATTGTAAGCTATCACGACTCTTGCGTTTAAAATTTGATGAAAAATCATGATTATTTTTTATTTTCCATCGTTTTAGTTAGGTTGTAACAGATATTTTAGTTGTGATGCGGGACTAATTAAGTTGATTTTTGATCTATCAGGTTTTTTTTTCTATAAGTATATTTGTTTTTCACTCGTTAAGACTAATTCTAGTTTCTGCCATTTTCACAGCCTGTCTCTTATCTATTGAGTTTGATAAGAACGATACTAATTGTATTATTTGTATGTGGTCATCTCTAAAATTAACGATAGATACCGATCGGTAACATTTTTGTAGCAATACTGAAACTAACGAAACATAGCATCTAATTTAATTTTAGTTACAAATAATTACAAACCGGGTCAATATCCAAACTTATCCGTGAACTCATAAACTCATGGGCGCTCTAACAAACTAACAGTTAATATTGTAATTCGATTAATTGAAGCATAATCTGAATAATTAACTCAATGTTTGTTGTTCACTGTGTGCGCAGTGAGGGGGGGGGGGGACATGCTGTTGGTTTGATGTGTGTGAGCAGAGGTTGTTCAAAGGTGGTTTTATGTTAATGAAGTTAATAAGTTTATTTTATTAATTTATTAAGGAAACCTTACAAAACATACCCCACTAAACAATTTACAAACATAACTTACAATTATTGCTAAGCTTAAGCTGTAAGTGCATATCATTCCACTAAAAATCTTTTTTTTCAGCTTTCAAAACAGACTTATTAAATTAAGCGACATTATTTTCGTGTAAGTTTCTACCTGAAAAATGCTAGAAATAAATACATAATAAGTAAACATTATTGGACAACTTATACAAAGTTATTTAAATGAAATTTCCAAAGAAAGCAGATCTTCTGCTAGAGCAACCAAATAACTGATAAACATACTTGTATAAATACTTCTTAATACATACTCATATAAATAAAACATCACTCAGGTTTAGAACAGATACTTGTGCTTATCACACAAATATTAGTCTCAAGTGGGATTCGAACCCTCCACACGCGGCGTTATACGGTTAAGGCTAACCACTGCGCCAAACGTGCAGTTGCTAATATGTAATGTAACTAGTTAATTAATGTAAACAATACAGAAATAACTCGCACAAACTATTTAGAGCCGTATTCATGCATAGTCAGTTAAAAATACTCCCTATCATTTAACCAGGACAGGTCGCAGAGGTCACTACCTTACTTGGATTTGATGACGACGGAAGAGAATAAAATTTATAGTAGGTATAGGTGCCGCCAAACAACTTGAACAATTTCGCTACATCTTAGTGAACGATTTTTAGGTCAGTTTAGGTATAATAGTTTTCCGCAAAGGCGAGGGCGTTTCAACCACCCGAATGGTATAACAACCAACCAAGTGTCCTCTGCACTGGGTCTACATTCTGTTTAATTTTGAATACAGCAAATTATGTTCAAGTTGTTTGGCGACGTCTATATACATTTTCAGTTTAAGTTTCACTGGTCTACCGGTGGATTCGTGCATGAAAAATACGAAATTTTCTTGCAAAAAAGTGTGCCTTATTTCAATAGTGGTAGGCAGACAAACTTTGCTTGCTTCATTCTTATCCTTTTCACATTTTAATCACATGTTGAATAAAAAATAAAATTAAATATTTTTAATGCTGAAACGTGGGTTCATTTTATACACCTCTGTCTACACCTTCGGCTTAAAAAGGCGTGTTATTACGTAGGTATGTATGCATAAGAACATGTTTCAACTATTAAAACCTGTAATAAGCCTTTTTTGCTATATTTGATTTATGTCCAATGTTTAGCTGTAAGTTTTCTGTAAAAATAAAATAAAACAATTAACGATTTGAAACTCTTGCGCGACTTGTATACATAATATTATAAACAAATAAGGTTTTCTAACCTTTAATTTTCAATCGGGTTCAAGACCCGTTTCATTATAATAAAATAAAATAATATGTTGTCCTAAAATAATTGCTTAATAAAAATAAATATTGTCAACTGCAAAAATAGTTTTCAGTTAGCGTCTATTTTTTACTTTATTCTTATCCACAAGTCACACATCCACTCCCTAGTTCAGACACTATTCACGTCGACTGAAAAGCTGAGGTATCAAAGGGCTCTTTCAGCTCGCGATAGTCGCTATCTCGAGCTAGGAATAATCTGGCGTTTGACACATGTTTGTATACTCCACGCTCCATGCTCCGCCGTGCAAGGCGTTAATGATTCATGATGGATGCGGCTGCGATTTTGACACGTAAAAGCGTTTTTTGAAGCGATGGTTCAAGTATTTTACGCTTCCGTTCAGTATGGTGTCGATTTTTCTCCAATAATTGTGTGGCCTGTTTACTTTTGGTTTGATACGAACGTCATATGTGTGTTATCTGTATATTTCGTAGGTAATTTTAGCCAATATGAATGTTTTTGCAAGTTTCTGAAAACTAAACGACTGTATTGGTTGAGTATCTTGTCAGTTCTGAGTCTTTCTGATGAACTAATAACTACTGTTTTTATGAATGTGTAGGAAAATAATTTAAGGCTGTCTGTGTATGTGCTCTCTGCAGTATAGACGCTTAGCCTAAGTACACCTAAACACCGTAAGGTGTGAATTGATCAGACAAAGACATTGTGCAATTATTATGATTAATATAATATAATTAAACAATTTACCCAGAGAGTAGAGTAGAGAGCCTTGGATGTAAGATTTGCGACTGGCTAGGGTACACAAAATTCATAATTTAAAACATCACTGATCCACAGACTCATGCAGCTGACGGTGGCCTGTTTGATAAAACTTCTTTCTTTTGGAAACACTATTGTACACCAAGTTCTCGGAATAAAGCACTAGATCGATATGATCTACCAATAAATGTTTCGGATAATAAATAAAGGGACATTTAAGCTACCGTTAAACCTTGCACAGTAAAACAAGGTATAAGTTGTTTCTAATGTAAAACAGGAGGCTTATCCCTTCCGGGTGGGTACCGGCGGACAGGTAACAATCAGATCGGTGTTACATCGCATAATGAATACAACAGTCGAACAGACATCAGTTATGTGCCGCGCCCCTCATCATTCTTCGTGAGGAGGGAGGGACTAAGGTATAGACTGTAGAGATACTCAGTAATTTAAATATTGGCGGATATTTTATTGTGTATAAGTTTGTTATGTTGCTCTGCCTAGTTCTTCGAAAAGAAACGCAGGGTAAGTAATAAAAGTATGTTATACGTTATGGTTGACCATTTATCTATATAAGTATGTATTTAGGAGTATACATAAAAGTATGTTTATCAGTTATTCGGTGACCATAATACAAGCTCTGCTTAGTTTGGAATCAAATGACTGTGTGTGAGTTGTCCAATTATTTTCGGTGTGTTATATACTTACTTCATTAACTTTGATGTGACAATTTGAGAGGAGAGTATGACTAACCGACTTGGCCGACTCTCAGACCTACTCAATATGTTCAAAAAATTTTATGAGAATCGGTTGTCAGAGGAGTACGGTAACTAACATTGTGACATGGAAATTAATTTTATATATAAAATAGAACCGCTATTATCTCCTAACTTACAAAACCCCTGAAATTCAAAATTGAATTTCTATTAATCGGGCAAGTTTTGCTCCTAAATCATTCCGGTAGAGTCGGGTGTAACTGGGCGTAACTGGCGGTAATCGCGGTGAACGGACGTTACCTACAATAACCGAACTACCCGGCTACTGTGGACATTGATTGTAAAGGGGGTTTTACACTGACAGACTTTATTGACGGTGGGGCAGAGTTTTCAGTTTTAAACCTCATATTTTAGTAAAGTGGTTGCATAGTCCAGCTAAAACCACTACTACTTTTTTACTTTTATAACTCGAATAAATGCTATTATCCTAAATATTATTAAAATTCACTTGAAGATATTGTTAAGTTTTAACTTTTATGTATGGTTGGTTTTATGTATGGTTTGGTGTCAACTATCGAGTGCGTAGACCACTTTGCTATGAATTTGTCAGCCGCTTAAAACCCTTGCGTATATAGAAAAAACTTCTTAATGTGATGAAACGTTTTAATGCTGAGCTATTTCCATATAATAATAATATTTTTACAATCATCTACGAGCTACGTTCAGTTATCTAAGGTCACCTCTTATCTGATTAATACGAAGCCAGCAATAATTAATTTCTAATATTCCTTAAACTCCAAAGACTTTAATTGTGCACTTGCCCGTCTAGCAGCGCCATAAGGGATTGTCGTCCTTTCAAAAAGGGCCTATAATCACTTTAAAATTATACTTTCCGGTTCGTTTATCCGCCCTTTGAAAAATTAGGGTCCTATTAGGAAACTTGCTTTATAATCCCGGCCCGATGTAAGTTGTATAATGGCTGTATTAATGATTTAAATGGAGGACATTTTTGTTTTATCGACATAAATGTGCTATTGTAGAAGTAATATTTTTGCTTTTATATATATTATTATAGCTTGGAGAGCTGTGTAATGTTTTTTATTACCTATATTTTTTTTTCTTACATTGTTGCCTTAAAATTAATTCTATAATTTCTAGTAATGGACATACATAACAAAAGTGTATAAATATTATTAGTTTTTGTAATTGCTATATATACGTTGGAATATCAAATAAAAAAAATCGTCTCTCATTTGTGGGCTCATAACATATTTTTGCTTAAAACGAGAATAAGAGTATTTATTCTACGAAGTTATAGAATACTACTAGAATACTACAAATATTGTTTAGCTGAAAAAAACAAAAAGCAAAATCTGCACGAATAAAAAAATACTGAAACAAAGTTGCCAACTATAATAACTGTACATTTATACAATTTAACCTGAACTATGTTTACAGCCATCAGTATGTATATTTAATTTTGATGACAACAGCACGTGCCTCACAGACATTTAAACAAAATTGACAACTATTAACTAAAAATAATAAACGGTTTACAAATTGTTTTACAGCCAATTTGAAAAGTGACAATTACAGCTATTTCACGTAATACTCGGGTCCAACGATACTTGATCAACTAGGGATGTAGAACATCCGAATGAAAACTATCGATAAAAATGTTGAGGTTGAAAATCACCACAAAAAAGCACTGTCGCATTGAAATATCGATGTTTTCTATAAATAGTACTAGTACTAAACTTTTACACATGGGAGTAAAAGTCTTTCCTATATTTTTTTGGACGCAGAAGGAAAAGGAAGAAGCTAACCTCTCTTTCCAAGAATATACATGTCAAAATATCATACATACATACTATCACGCCGGTTAAACGAAGGTGGACGTAGAGGTGTAATACACCCATGTTTCGCCATTAATAATTTTCGTCACATGTAATAAGGGGCGAGCCTATTGCCATATACCAGGCACGTTACTAAAGTCTGGTCTACTATTGACGAATTAGAAAATAGTACTTTGCCCGAACCCAAAATCAAAACCAAAAACCTAATCATCAACAGTTGGAAACACGACAGTGCGCGCCACAGAGGTCGTCAAAATATCGTTTATAAAAATATTTGTAAACAAAAATGTATTTCTGTAAACATCGATATATCGTGAACATCACTATATTGAACAAAATTGGTCAATTTTCATTGTTTTTTCGTAACAATTACTCGAAGAATATCGTTGAAAGTTTGACAAATTATCGGCTATAAAGAAAATTAACTTCTAAGTTGTTTGTTTTAATTCTATTTCGGATATAACGGAAGTAATTTCAGTGTTTTATTGTGGATACGAGTCGTTTTATGGGCGTTAGTGTATTGGAAATTTATGAAGGTCAAATGCTATATTTTTCGTTTCTATTTTAAGACAAAAAAATTGTGATGTTATTTCTTATGACGGGAAATTGAGACTTGCTAGAGTGTAAAGTAAATTGATTAAGTGATATCCTGGCTGCTTACAAACGCGAGGGTTTGTTAAATAACTTTGAACATTCTCATGAATCTTTTCCTAGATTGCTTGATATCTTGGAGCTAGTGTAATATATAGCAATCAAAGAAAAATACATAATATATATTACTTCACGTCTGATATTCTTCAAGGTATAAAAACCCCAATAGCACTCTACTCAATCTGGTAATCGAACCTAGAACCCGTAATCAGCAATCACTACACTGCCTTCTACACAGCAAATGTTCCATAGCCAAAATTAAACGGTGATCATAGTAAACAAACTTTTAAAGTTTTCATAGTATCAACAGTTCATCAGCATAGCCGGATCTAAAATTGTGCCACATTTATCACAAAGTCCAATCCCACCGGTGATCATTACACCGTCCACTCTGAAAGGCTTAATATCTCGCGAATTGTGACGAGTTGGAAAATAAATAAAAAATGCACCAAACGACACAATACAGAACACACTATATTTTGAAAAATAAATCGAAAAAACGCGGACTATGACAAACAATGGTGAATGAGGCTATGTTTCATGGAACCAAAAAATGGGTTGTCATGCAATGTGTGGTTCTATACAACTTGAATTTGGTTTTTAATTAACATTCTGGTGAAACATTTTGGTTTGAATTTTTGATTAATAATATTCATTTTTCAAAATTCTGTGGTTATAAATAGTTTCCATAATAATATGTGTAAGTTTGGTTGTAAATAGTGTTCTTTTTGTTAGTTTATTTCTGTATAATACATTTTTATCGTAGCGGAAAAGAGATATTGAAATGCGAAGTTCTTTCTGTCCGTCCGTCTGTTTGTTTGTCTGTTAAACGTCTACCAATAAATCGATTTGGAACTGATTTACATGAAATTGAGTGTAAGAAAAATTGTTAAGTAAATGTCTACGTCTCTGTTCTTATAAAATAAGATACATTTAAGTGATAAGTACCAATTTCTAGTAAATAAAAAAAGATCTTAACAAAAACTCATCACGTGATCTATTTAAAGCAATGACGTAAGTGTTTAAGCGTGTCTTTCTTCCGTGCCGAGTGAAGCTCACTGAGCGCAGTTTGAGCGCAGTTTCAATGCAAATTGGCTGCCGTCTCGACACGATTACATCAAAGCACTTCTTACTTATAGTTTTTAATTAACAAACGTTACTAGCTATTTCTTAGTTTAGATTAATGAAGTTATATTACTATGCGAATCTTATAATGGGTAAGGTTATGAAGTTTATGATTACGAGCGTTTTATAATAGAAACTTGCCATTGTCTAAGTAATGTTATGGTTAACTTGGAGTAAACAAATCACTTTTTCATAACATTAAGTTTGATTATTCAGAACGAAAAATGATTCTAATTTGATGCAGTATTAATTAGGTTCTACTTACTAATTAGATAATAGTACTAATAGAAAACTAAAGTTTTATGTTAGTAAAAAAATACTAATATAAAACTATTTTTCTATTAGTTAGTTAAGTTACATAAGTGAACTCACTAACTAGCATTCGTAACGCTGTGATTTAAAACTTAACTCTTTCGTTCTGAAATGAAAACCGCGCTTTGCAGTGGGATAGGAATGGATTGATTTTATTATTATATTATAACATTTTATCACACCATAGCCAGTTGTGCTCACCGGTCGGTGAACGATCTGTGGGTTAAGCAACTCTTGGCGCGGTCATTTCGTAGATGGGTGACCACATAGTGGTATTCGACCTGGGTGTCTCCGTGCTTCGGAGGGCAGATCAATATTCGGTCCCGGTTGTTGTCAATTAAGATAACAGTCGTTAAGTTACGTCGAAGGCCTTCGGGCGGCTTGAACAACTTTGACACTAGGTTGACGACTAACCGTACAATAAAAAGAAGAAGCCACCAGAATATCGAGGAAATAATTTCCACACGAGATTCCATCCAATTATAGATAAAAAAGCATTTATAGATAAGCAGTAAATCAGTAAATAATTCCCAAAATACTTGAATATATTGGCTCCTACATTGTGACGTCACGCTATATCACACTACGTCACAGCTAACAACGTGTGACGCGTTAATAAGCGTATGAAGACGTGTCAAGTGGAAAATGAGAGCGATATTGACGCTGATGGGTTACGAAAACTGCGGGGTTTTATATTTGGGATGTGGATGGGGTAGATTTTTTTATTATTATGCCATATTTCTGTGACTACTGCACTACATAAGCGTTTAATCCTGTTTGTGTCAGTATTCTGTGCCATTTGCGTCTATGTTATAAATATGCCTTAGTAAGTATATTAGATTAGAATTTAATTAAAGATTTTAAACTCTCGCGACTTGTACAATGTACATATAATATTATAGTGCAACGGGTCTTAAACGCGATTGAAAGTTAAAGATTAGTAATTTTCTTAAACCCGACGATTCGTTCGAATTGTATCGACCATGGTCACAGCGTTTAAAACCCGTTGGATTATAATACTATTTCATCCTCAATAGTATCATAACGACAAGTTTCGTGACATTAACTCATTACACAATTTTTGTGGGCATAGTATCTCAGAGTCTCGCTATTGAAAATATTTGACAAAAAGCAAAGTAACTTTTGAACAGTGATCTAGGATTCGAAGCCAAGATTTCTTACGTCTTCCGTACAACTGTCCTTGTAAGTTCAAACTAAACCAGTTAGAAAGGAGGCTAATCCTCACAGAGCGTCGATATCATCACACGTCAGGGTCCAAATCTAGTGATTTAGTGCGACAAAAGTTTCCATTCAATTACTTAGCAGATACATAAATCAAATGTTCCTGATGCCGCCCCACTAATATTGTTGTCGGGTGCATACTCGCGGTAAGGGGTTTGGGTTTGAAACCTTCTCAGTAACTTAGTTTTAGCTCTGAACTCGTTGATTAATAAAGAAAATAAGCAGATTTTATAAGAGGCAGCTACTTTGTATAAAGAAAATGACTACACTACTTTGACTGCAATAACATGCCGCCATAGGTTTAACGAATACACAAATAATGCACCCAAAAGTACAAACAAGATAACTGACATTTACTGTACATCACGTTAATATTTGTTTTTTTTTCAAAACTTAGCTATCTTTGCACTACACACTTCACAATTAACAAAAAAATATACTATTCACTTATAATAAATTGTCAAGCCAGCTGTGGATTCAAGCGGCGTAATATAAATCTTTTGTTGTTTGAGCAATTACTAATGACGAATGATTGTTTATTGTCATCGTTACGCTATAAGAGCCTAGCCACAGAATCCACACCAACATAAGCACTAAACATTATTTTATTAAAGTTAATCTACAAAAATGTCTAACACAGTGACAGTATAGGGAATGTAGCCAGTTAATACCTACTTCAGTTCTGTCTTAGCAGTAGGTCAAACGAGTTACCATATAAAACATACGGGTAAATAATATGTGATTAAACGCTGAGATTTCACTCTCCTAGAGAAACCTTGCTTTAAATTTTTTGAGCGATTCTTTACAGCCGGTACCATCGCGTATTGAAAGTTTGTCATTTTGTAAATGTATTGCAAAAATAGTTCCTACGGCTCCCGCTAGAGGCGCTGATCATACATACAAAATCAACGATTACTAGCAGGTAATCGATAGTTCATAAAAACAAAAATTCGTTCTTCTGAGGGCTAATAAAAAAGCGCTTCGAGCATGAATTGCAAAGATTTTTTTTTATTTTTGTAATTTCAAACAATCGTTATTCGATAAATGATGTGAAGGAAAGCTAGCTACTCATTTTTTATGCTTACGTGATATACAATAGATACAACGTAAACACTTCTTTGTCGTGGAATAACTTGCTGCTATTATTTAGTATGAAAATGTCGTGTAATAACGACAAACCAGAATATTCTAAAAAACTAAGAATATTCCAAGATTCTGCAATTTTATATTCTGCAGTGTAAATAGCAATCTGCATTTTCATCTAACACTGAGATTTTAAATTCGCCAAGACAAGCTTGTATTTCCTAGTTCAAAACCGTACCTATTAAATACCCGTATATTTACAATATCACCGTCCTTATCTACATAACGGAGATGGCGGAGGCAGATAGTCCGTAGTTATGTGCTACCGACTACGCCGCTACGAAGCTACGACGCTACGCTGCTACGCCGCTACGCCCTTGCGGTCACCATGATGCCTATCGTTATAGGACATTACTCATTTGCATAGAACAATTTGTTATAGTGCTTTGTTTATTGCGAAGCCTAGAGTTTGTGTGGATAAGTTTGAGGTTATGGAATCTTGTTGAGGTTGGGTTTTGGATGGGTCGTCGTTGAAATAAAGTCATGGTTGTAAATATAGATTTGTCATAGAGAATAACTAAATAATGCTGATGTAAAGTATGTAAGATGTGAAACCTTTTGATTTTTCAGTAATTTCACAGTTTTACACCCGAAGATGTAGGTAGAAGTTTATGAAAAACATCTCGGTTTTACCGTTTATGTTAGATAATTACTCACGTTTATGTATGTCGGCTTAACCGGTAAAAGTTAAAAAGCAGGATCAGCGTTAATAACATTTCCCGGTCAAAACTGAAACTAACAGCAAAATTAAGGAGTCACCTTTTGATACAATCCGAGATTCGAACCTGAGACATCTGTTAAGAAGATGCGTACACTCTCGTTTGGGCTGCAGGCACTTGAAATAAATAAATAAAAGAAATAAATTAACTAACATTATAAAAAGTCCTGTTTAGTTCTTAACTCATAGTCTCATCTCCCAAGTATCGTGTGTCAGTGACATCGAGTGTAGTGGTTACCGGTTAAAACAACGCTTCACTTACACTGCTTATATTTATAACATGAACTAGATGGTAAGAGCAGAGTAATATGGTGATATTTTGTTGAGAAAGTTTACAAAGAGTTCATGTTTTTGGACGCTGTGGATTCAATTCTACAGTCCAACAAGTTTCTAAAGACACTTTTTTGCATCGAGGTTTACAAAATTCAGAATTTAAGAAATTAATGACCCATAAATAAATAAATAAATTTAACCCATTACTGTCCCACTGCTGGGCAAGGGTCTCCTCCCGTAATGAGGGAGGGGTTAGGCCTAGTGACCCATAGACGTATTAAACTAGCGGTGGCCTTTTTGTACAGCTACATTTGAAATATGAAATGCACAGTGTATTTGAGTATATACTAATTGTAATGTGGATAAACCATGCGTGCCAAGACTGTATACTAATTTGTGGGACTTGTTTGTACAAAACTCTACAAAAATATCATCCATTTGCGATTTAACATTCACTCTCTATGTCATTGACTATCATAAGTGTAAACATCTGACCTAAATTAATAAATGAGTCCATTTGGATTTTTAAATTTTACTAAAATTAAATAACATTTACAATAAATTATTTACAACATTCAAAATAAAAAAAATACCAACAAATTAAAACAATAAAAGACGGAAAGCTAATTTTGTACCATATGACCATCCGATCCGTGCGACCTTATAAAAATAATGACCAGAGACTTCCATTACCCAAACGAAATTACAGCAAAGATTACAAAGATCCGTGTAAACTAACCCTCAGATATTTGTACTCGGAACTTGGCAATTACATGACGGAGTTCGCAGCTGTAATGATAGGGATAATCTATTTAGATCCGTATTACTGCCGGAAACTCGACAATAAGTTCTTACTTTTGTGCTATGTGTGATTACCGATTTTGTTTCAGGATAGAGAGTTTTGGGTCCGTTTTGTTTAATATTCTAGTACCTGTAGCACGATTCTGTGTTTCTTTCGAGTATCAAAAGTTTAAAATTTAAAATGTACTGTCAAATTAGTTTCTACGATGTCCGCTAGAGGCGCTGAGCCGATTGTTATACAATTTTTTTCGACAGCTAGCCGGTTGTCGGTATTCGACAATGGTAAAGAATCGTAGTATTTTTACGTATTATTTGTTTGATATAGATATATTTAAATACAAAACTATTAACCTAATTTGTCCTACTGCAAATACGCTGTTTTTTTACTTGGAGTCAAGTACTTTTGCACTTAAAATGTTGTATGCCACGAAGAAAATTTCATAGATGTAAATTACAGATACAAAGAAAAACTAAAATATCAATAAGAAAAGCCATGCAACACATATAATTTCATGTTTTTGACTGGTAATTGAACCTGGGAAATCTAATAGCTTAACGTACAAAAGTATTTTTTTATTTTTATATCTCCGTAAAGGTTAGTAACAAAAAACACGACTAGAATTATATCATTTTATTAAATCTACACTTCGTAAAATGCACCAAATTCTTTATTCCCCTAACAAAAGAAAATTAATCTTTAACAGTCCTAAAATGTTATAAAAATTCAAATTCTCAAGATATCTTGAAAACTTCATCCCAAACTTATTATCAAAGGTTGGTTTCATTGTAAAATCGTAAAACTAAGACATATCTCTACTCGTTCAGAGATAGCCCATCAATTTCCATGCCATTTAAATAGCTATAAACTGAAATCGGTCTCTTTAAAACGAAACATTTTAAGTTCGCGCCCTAAAGGACAGATTTAGGGAGCTTGCTCATTGGACTATATTCCACTTATTTTTTTTGTTTTACATGATCTTAACGATTATCATTGGTATCAAAACTTGTATCTAATTAAAGGATGGTCTATGAATCATTTACGAGCACTGAAATTGTACAAAATCTTCCTATGAAACTAATGGTGGCAATGTAGAATTGGGTAGTTGACTGGGTTAACGAAAAATTATTAAACAAGTACTCGTAAAAGGTTCATTTAAAATACTCAGACTATGTAGCTTTTTTCGTAAATAATGTTGAAATTGTAATTATAACAGACTGAAACATTTTAGTAGACACTCATTTGATACTATAATAGTGACGTCACTACGTCGTGTTCCTATACTAAAATGTGTTCTGACATTTCATTAAAAGTAGCTGATTTGACTGGTAGGCAACTACCCTATTGAGACCGGTAACCTAAACCCCTCATAAACATGAAACCATGGCATAATGACAATGTTTCTTTCTAGAAGTGTAGAAGTTCAATGTCACAAGTTGGGGAACAAAATTATGATAATTTTGTACTTAAAAGGTTACGAAACCATGTAATTGTTGGAGAAAGCCCGCTTTTATTCCACAACTAGCACTAGAAAGAAACATTTTCAATGGAAACTAAACACACAATCAATATTCCACACTGTTCAATAATTCACTACACTCTCATTAGTCCTTAATCTTATTACCAAATGTACAGTCTCTCTAACAGGGCTGCAAAGTAGATAATGTCTGAGAAAAAGCCCGGAGCGTAGCGAAGTAATTGATAGCCGGCTACGATTTAATTTGGAGTGGGTCGCGATTATCACGAGCCTAAATTACTGAAGGTTTTAGACAATATCATTTTAATGTTGCTTCTCGGTTAAATAGGCCTGTGTCAATTAATTTGTGTGTTTTTGAAAGTGCTTGAATATTTTTTTCCGATCATTTTGATTATTGGTATTTGATCTGATAGTGGTTTTGACTGCAAGTTTGGTGTGTTGAAGTAGACGCAATCGCTTGATGGATCACACAATTGTATCACATATTGTATCACGTATTGTAGCTATGTGAAACTATGTGTACAATTGCCAGAATTTAAAAAAGATCATATTGAGCTAAACAGCTCATAATTTATTAAGACACGATTTTCAACCTGATTTTCTCGAATCAATCTATTTTCAGTAACAAATTGATACATTTACACACAGCTGTACATAACCTCAAAAATAAAGTACAGTTACTAGCACTCACATGAGTCCAACAAGCGATAAGGCAGGGCAGTAAAGTACGGCATGACTTGCACTAAGTCAGCCGATAATCTAGCTTCACTAAATATGCAAGGAGCTACCGATTAGTACCGCAGTTATCGCGCTAGAATAGCCTTATTGTGAACTCGATCGAAACGTCAGACAACAAGTTATCAAAAGTTGGTAATTCCCTACTATGTGTACAAATCGAGACAGTTTAAAACGGTTAATATTCATGTTTAGTTCATACTTTATTAAGACACGACTTTCGACCTGATTTTCTCGAATCAAACAATTTTTCTGTTCCTAATTGACACATTTACACACAAGTTCACAAAACTATACATAAAATCTAAAGCGTAGTACAGTTACTGGCACACACATGAGTCCAACAAGCGATAAGGCAGGGCAGTAAACAACGGCATGACTTGCACTAAGTCAGCCGATAATCTAGCTTCACTAAATATGCAAGGAGCGAGCGATTAGTACCGCAGTTATCGCGGCATACATCTTAGGAATAAGTTCTGTTTATATTGTGTTAGAGTTGATTAGTTGTTTTATTTTCTGTGAAATAAAGGTTTATTTTTGTGAGTTATTGTTTTGTAGGTTATAGAGAACTAGAATTCTTGTAAATATTCTAACTATTTTTGTTTTGAGAGTGTGATCAGTGCGGCTATTATTAGGACCTAGGACTCTCTATTGTTAGTGCTACACTTTATCTTTTTTTAAAATAAGTTACAGTACAGTCGGGTATAAATAAAGGCATTAAATGAATCCACACGATTTGAGCCTTTAAAACTTATCAATCTGATATTAAATATTTTGTTAAATATATATTTATTACATATACTCGTAAAAACAGTCACGTTTTGCTATTTACAAACTAAGTTCCATTGCGAATCGTGGATAAACTCAAAATGTATAAAATAGTCACCCATCCACAAAACAACCTCGGCAAACGTACCTTAACCTCAGAGATCGATGTGCTGTTATTAACTAAGCCACGAGCACATGTCAGCTAAAATTATCAACATCTAATTTACTGTATAATCCTCATAATAAACAAACCATGTCATATACAGTAATCTGTAGATCGCTGACCGAATATATGCCGCATGTATACCGAATTTATGCCGGTATATAATATGTCAAATAGCTTTGAATACCGGCCCGCGAGACTGGCACACAAATATGCTGTGATTCATATGAGCGGTCGCCAGTGTGTACGGTACTTTACATTTTATAATGTACAGTAACGGGTATGAATATGTTTACACTAATATCTTTCTGGAATTGATTTCTTAAAAAATACAATTATTTTAGTTGTTAGGTTTCTCTGGTTTGTAAAGAGCAGTAGAGGTATTTCTGTAAAAAAAAAACAGTAGCTCATAATGCTTACAGTTTTCATTAACAAACTCACCTCGTCACTTAAAAGCAGTAGAAGGAATGCAATAAGACTGAAAAACATTCTGTCTTTTATCGGATCATGTATTTACATACGCAATATTACGACTGTCGTACGCGTTTCGACATTGACAATGTTAGGCCTGTATAAGATAAATTAGAAAAGACCAAAAAAATTCGACTCAAGACTGAATCCGAGACCTCTTACCAAGCAGTCGAATTCATTATTGACCGCACCAGTGAGGCAGTCTAGAAGAACTTAAGTAATTTTAACAATTGTAAAAGTTTCTTTTAAGGACAATGACAGATCTTATCACAAAATTATTTTATTAAAATAGCTACAACATACTTTGTCGGTCACTGAAGTTACGATGTTGAAATTCCAGCCCAAAATAATAATAAATTAAAGTCTGAAAATTTTAAAACAAAAAATGAATAAGAGCTCAGGGTTAGCGATAAAATGCAAATGTCTCTATATTATAGCTTTAAGAACGGGCATAACAATATAAATCTTACGTTGGGCGGGGGTCCACGAAATTCACGGCTAATGAGATTGTTCCTGCGAATGTTGTATCCGATAGTAGGGTGACTGTACGATGGGGGTTTTGTGGGACTGTCCTAATCTAGGCTTGAATGATATAGTTTTTTAATGTTGACAATAAATTACAGTAGCAAATCCTGTGTCATAAGATGTGTTTTAGATCTCCTCCACATCAAGAAAAAGTAATTAGTGATATGATAATTACAGAAATATTTATTCGAGGAATTTAAATGCAAATGTGATCAGCGCCGTGAGAACTAATTGTGTAGTACATTTTTAATGTCAAACTGATTGACTAATTGTACAGAATCGTACTTTAGATTCGAAACTTCATTATTACTTACTGCAAAACACAAGAGACACAATCCCAACTACTATTTGTTTTTTTTTAAAGAAAACTACCCCATTAAGATTTTCCTCTTTCGTCGCGGAGACTTTTACAAACAAACAAACAACGGACGCAGAGTACAACCAGACCCGAAACAACTATTTGTGGACCGCACATTGCTTCGTGTGGGAATCGAACCCACAAATGGTAGTGGCGTGGCCACCTTAACCACTGCGTCACGGAGGCCGTCAAATTTTGACTACCTTTATCGTTGCTCCACACGCCTAAAAAACACATCCTCAACAAAAGTACTAACTTAACTAACAACTAACATCAACTCATATGAACTTACAAGGCTTTTAACCTTACCTTCAAACAAACTCAAATTCAATATCCTGTAGTCAAGCAAATTTACTCAACAGTGTAGCTCTCAAGAGACTTCTCGAGGCCACTAGCCATGGGAGGTGTATGGTTTAACCACAATTCCATGGTATTCACTTCGACTGTCCCATGGGTGAGAAACTTTTTTGAGCAGTTCGTGTATTATTTTTTTTTCGTTTTGTGACAGTTTTGATGTGTTTGCTGAAATGTAAGCTGGTGGCATTTTATTATAGTTTCTTTCGGTGCAGTTTTTTTAAAGCGATTACAAAAGGTTACACCCCCGATGTGTTGAGTCCTTTGGTTGAGGTTGAACAACGTTGTTAAAGTCCATTTACAAACTAGTTTAAGTGTAGCTTTTCCGCTCTGTATGCTATATCATCAATTTAGGTTCAGCGTTCAAAATTTTCTTTAACAAACTTACAAAATATTTATCTCAAACAAAAGCCATTTCACAAAATTATACGACCGTCTCATGGGAATTTTATTATGCACTTTCAACCTCTTGACTTTCACTCAATCAACCTTGGCCAAGTTAATATCATACAACAAACTCATGAATAAACAAGTACTATACTACGATCACTGCAATTATCTTCCAAACAATACGTATAATATATAATGATAATTAGTTCAATAACACTTCAATACAAGAGGTTGATTAGATCAGAGCCAACAATGGCGCTGGATTCAACCAATTATTGCTCAGTTATGTGTTTATATCGGGTCGATGAACTTTTGACAGTTGCCTGCATTTGCACTTAATAATA
Organism: Anticarsia gemmatalis; assembly: GCF_050436995.1. Taxonomy (NCBI): domain Eukaryota; kingdom Metazoa; phylum Arthropoda; class Insecta; order Lepidoptera; family Erebidae; genus Anticarsia; species Anticarsia gemmatalis. The sequence continues at coordinate 1,093,633 of NC_134761.1, forward strand.
ATAAATTAAAAATAAAGTATGAAACCAAAGAGTTTGTTTGTTTGCGTGAACGCTCTGATCTAAGAAACCGCTGCGCGCTGGTGCGAATTGAAAAAATATTTTAGTGTTGGATAGCTTATTTATTGAGGAAGGCTATATAACATCACGTTTTGACTAATATTAACTTTTAAAAAGTACTTGGAGAGAATACTTAGTTCTTACGGAATTTGCTAGGGGCGCTGACGACTTGTTCATACAAAATTTGTTGTCAGTCGATATTTATAGAAATCGCCTCTCAAATAAATTTTTCGTACTGTCAATACTAGATACTTTTAGAAAATCGCCTGAAGTTCTAGTCATCCACATACCTATTAAGCAAAACTAAGTTACTAATAAATTGCCTTATAATTATCGCCATTATCGTTATCGCCTTCAAGGCTTCAATTGATCATCATATCATCATATATGATAAGAAAGTCATCCCAATAATAGTTTTACGAAAATACCACTATCCTATACAAAACTAACTCACTATCCTATAAACTGCACACTAGTAGTAGGTACACGTTGTTTTATTGCAAATTCTTCCGTGACACGGCTGTGGGCCGGCGCCTCTACTGTTTGTAATTTAATACTACACTGCATTGTGCAATGAAAGGCATTGCTGAAGGTGTGGACACTATTTTCAGGTTAGGTTATGCTATTATAATGCATGTATATGTAAAATAGGTTTTATGATATGTTGTGTCAAAAATTATGTAACAAATGAAAAGTAATCTTTTTTATTTTTTAAAAAGACACCTGCACTAATTATTATTGCTCTTGTGTCTTTAACTTTAACAAACATACAAACAACGGACACAAAGTACAACCAGATCCGAAATAACTATTTGTGGGCAGCTCAAGTAATAATTGTTCTGTGAGGAAATCGAATCCACGACCCCCTGACGCAATGGTAAATTACTTAGATCTGCTTAAAAAATGTGCATTAAAATTGAGTTTTTGCTATGAGATGACCAATTATTTATTCGTTTTTTTATTCAGGCGGAATATGGTATTAAAGCGCATTCAAAAGTGAACGTTTCACTAGATTTTATAAAAGATTAAGATAGATTATTTAAATCCTTGCCTTGGTTTTGGAAAGGTTGTCAGTCTATCTATAAAAATACAGTCCAGTTATTTAGATTCACAGTTTCACCAACCAAATACTCGCTTTACAGTTAAATAAATAACCAAACTCTGATAAATATTTGCTAAAAAAATTTTAAGGAAAAAGTAAAACCCAAGAGCTTAAACCTAAAATCGGCAAATACAAAACTGTGGATTACTAAAAGGTCCCAAATCTAGGTCACCTAGGTTTATTTTACGGACCTAGAGCTTAGCCCTGCATTTTGAAATGTTTAGCTATGAGGGACTTTAGGGAGACGTTTTTGCTATGACCTAATTCATATTTTGCCTATTATTCGTGAATTCGTGAAGAATTCGTTTGAATATCTATACTAATATTATAATCTATACTAATATTATAAAGCTGAAGAGTTTGTTTGTTTGAACGCGCTAATCTCAGCAACTACTGGTCCGATTTGAAAAATTATTTCAGTGTTGATTAGCCCATTTATCGAGGAAGGTTATAGGCTATATATCATGCTAAGCCCAATAGGAGCAGAGTACCAGAAAATAATCTTACAAAAAGGGGGAAAAATTTCACCCATTCTCTCTTATGTGACGCAAGCGAAGTTGCGCGGGTCAGCTATTAGAAAATAAAACAGCCTTTTGTTTCTTATTCTCAAGTCGAATTTCATTAAAATCTGCTTAAAGGTTGGCCGTAAATAAGAGAGATAACAGATAGTCAGATAGACATACTTTCGCGTTTGTAATATTAGGACTATATGGATTAACATACTCCTGAATAAGAAGAAAGTCGACTTCGACATGGAAGAAGTTTAGACTGATGATGATCTCCAAAAGGAACAATCTAACAACTACTATATCCTTGAGAATCACTTGAGACCTTTTTTAGGTGGGAGAAATCCCTTTGGATGCCTAACTTTCTTAGGGGAGATATTTTAGGTTATGTGGTGTGTATTCCACTAAAAACCACCTCGGTAAACCATTTGATGCATGAACGGAAAGGCTCTAGGACCTGAAAAACTCTCCAGAATCACTTGAGACACTACGATAAGAATCTTACTCTACATTACATTATTCCATCTTTAACATAGCAAATAATTATCGACTATTCCAAATACAGTTGTTCACTATTCAGACAAGAACAATTTGAATATTCTAACAATCGGGATTGCTTGTCAACACTCCCGATATCTCAATAATGTAAATTCTGATTGTATTTTGGTTTAATTCAAAACGTTATCGGCTTGTAATCTTGTTGAGATGCAATGTGTTTTGTCTCTGTCACTCTAACGGGGATTGTATTTTTCGTCTTTGTCACTCTGACGTGCAATGTAGCGACAGAAATGCTTTATCTGATGTTTCAGGATTTGTTGTTATTTGTCTTATTCGTGAGACCAGACTACAGCTAGTTTTACCAGTGACGAAATTTTAAGATTCCAAGGTAAAATATATTGTGTTATTTCCATTTACAATTATGAACATGCAACGCGAAAGTTTAAAAAAATATAGTTATTTCAAGTTTCAAGTTTTTTAACTTTTCATATTTGGTTCAGCCGTTCCAGTTGTATGCAATTGCAATTAGTATTGCTCTGTTTTATTTTGAATTCTTATTATTACATTTAAGATAGTTTATACATTACTAATACACTTTTGAGATGGGTTTATGAGGTTAATCACTCCGCCCACTGGTCCACGTTTTGTGACACAGACAGACGAGATCTGGATTTTGTTAACCTTTTATTATAACTATATAGGTTACCTATTCAGACCATTTCTACACACTACTGAGAATACACCTCAGTATGCCACGTTTTACGGTCCTGTGCTCTCATCTCTTATCTCATCGATTGCAGTCCTATCTATTTCATGTTGGTGACTTTTCTGGGCATCTGCGTTTGTTCCATGGCCGCCAGTCTGTTATCGTTTTAGTCTATAATATAATAATACCTATCTTTGTTATATATGTTACTGTAAAAGCCCGACCTGTGGTAAATCCTAAGATTTTCCGGTAAAACCTAAGATTTACCAACTCTCAATGGTAAAAGTCCGAACAAGCCAGAGTTTAAAAACTATGTTACGATATATAAAAAAATCCTCCTTCACAACTATGTTTATAACTATTTCACGGTATAATTATATACTGTGACATAGTTATAAAGAAGGAGTTTTGGGCAAAGCGACATGGGTAGGTTAGGTTAGAAGGCTAAGGTGCCACCTTAGCCTTCGTGGTTATTTTTTTTTAACTACCCAGAAGAAGGAGCCCCGCGAAGCGCGGCTCCGGCTACATATCGACATCATCAAGTGAGTATAGGTAAAAGTTCGAATTAAAAGAATTGTTCGGACTTTTACCATTGCGAGTTGGTAAATATTAGGTTATACCGGAAAATCTTAGGATTTACCATCGTTCGGGCTTTTACAGTAACATATACATGCCTTTTTTAAAATATGTCGTATTTCTTCAAAGCCTCTAAAATTCACCTTGACACCTCAATATTCTTAAAACAATTTTCAGTTTTCTGAACTTCTAACAACCAATTTAGTGCACTCTAAATCGAGCTTAGAATCACCTTAATAACTTAAGTACACCTAATAAGTTTGCACGACGGCTAATAACATAAAAACTTAATAATACTAAGAGCTCTAGAAAACTGCTAAATTGTTTTTTCATGAAACTTTTTAGGCTTTTAAAGTTTTCAGTAATATTTTAATACGTAAAGTCTCATAATGTTTCTTTGTAATAGGCAATTTTGCGAAGTGTTCGTTCTGAATAGTTGTTTTATGAAATTTTGTACTGCAGACGAGGTTTTATTGATCGCTATCATAATCTCTAGTTATTTTAAAGTGTTTATGTTATTAAGCTTGTGTTAAAGTCGTTTGAGCCGTTTTAAGGCTATTGACTTGAAAATTATTAGTATGTTTGTTTCGTAAAGGATCTATGTCATTTAGCTCATAGCTAATATTATGTATTAATATATTGATTTATGAACAATAGCCATATCTAAAGGACATTATACAATAAAAAAAAACTTTATATTGTCTCACTGTTTGGCAAGGATCTCGTCCTGGAATGAGAGAGAGAGGGAGTTAAGGCCTTGAGTTCATCACGCTGGCCAAGTGTAGGTTTGGGAGACTACATTCTTTCAAAATCCGCATTTGAGATGGCATACAAGATGTACGATGGTTTTGTTCGCCTTTAGAACAGAAATCACAATGGTTAACTTGTACAACTGTTGCTTACCTCACTGATCGGCTACCTACCAGTGTGTGCAACTAGGTGAGAACGTTTACATTGCTTATATTGTGGTGTTCACGGTTAAGTGCTGTCGTGCGCGGTCAGGCGATGCATGGGTGACCAATGCTTACTAGCCGTGATGTGTTAGGGCATGAAAGACTTAGAGGAACTTGAGAAAATAAAATCATTCAGAGTGGGAATGTTACATGATTGATATTTTTGATACGAGAAATAGTTTTGGAAGTCATGAAATAGTAAAACACGCGATAGGTATTTTTTATTTTGATAGAAATATACTGTGACTGTGTGTGTAATTTATGTCTCTTAGTCAAGTTCACATAGCTAAACTACTGAACTGGGTTTGATGAAATCTGGAATTGCCGTTAAATTGGGTGCTACCTAAATTACCGCGCACAGCTATTGGTTAATAATTTTACTAATTTTGTATCGTTACGTACTTTAAAGAGCCTCTTTCTTACCACCAAAAATCCTATAAAATCATCTAACAAAATCAAACCTCTCAAATAATTATCTATTTTTTTTCCAGATTATCCATAATTTTCAATACGCATGCGGTCCCTACCATCCCGTCAACCACGCCCCTACTAACCAATTGGAAATATATTCTCTTAATGTCGCCAGAGATCTACAAAGAGATAGCTTTAATGGACGCCAGGGGATCTTCATGCCCATAGAAAACCCAGGGGAATGATTTCTTCAACTGAAATTGTGTTTTGGGACCCCCAAAGTTTTATTTTGGAGTGTGAAAGTAGGCTTTAAATAAAGCCTGTGCTAGCTTTACACGTTTAAATAAAACTGTTTGATTGCTTGGTTCAGAATAGTGTCGTTGTAGTTTTTGAGTTGGTTCTTTGTTCTGTGCGAATTTATTAGTGTACGTCAAACTGATGGTCACTCTTCAGTAGTCTTCAGTACATTGCGGCTTTGACGTAGCATGTTAATGACTATAATCTTATATAGAAAACATTGCACAGAATAGTGGCTTTCAAAGAGTTGTCAACAGAAATACGTGTTAGCCTGCCTTATTACAAAAAAAAATGTATCGATTAAAATAGTTCACCTAATCTGTTGTTTTATTCCTTTGAAGTAACAAATCATAAAGCTAAAATGCAAACCTATGTCACGAAAAAATTGAAATCTCAAATTTTGTTCAAACCTTAGTCTTATTTTGTTTAATCCACCGTTAGAATAGAACATTGTTTTTATTGTGTTTACCACATCTGTAAACACAATAAAAACATGTTCTAATTACATTACATCATAATTACTTCGGTGTTTAGAAAGACTTATAATTAGGGTGCTAGCTTGAAATATAAGTCTTTCTAAAAACCAAAATTGAATAGCTAAAGCCTCCATATATCAGCGTGGTGGACGGTCGACTACTGGCGAGCAGTGGCGATGCATCACGCTCATAATCGCCATGATCCCGCGGGACCTGGCGCGGAGACAACCATTCAATTACAACGTCATTTAGTTCTATTCACCTGTTGTTTATGAGACTGTGATGTAGATAGAGTATTACGTGTGTGGGTGCTGTGCCTTCGTTAAGATGGCCTAATGTTTGGGTGTATAGTCTTAGGTCTATATCAAGAGACTGGTACATTGAAGTAAGATTTAAAATAGTCTTTTACTATAGTTGGACCATTACAAACGTGCGAACTATGATGTATTTAAAAGAATTGCAGGAAAAGGACAATGTGTGAGACACACCGATAAAATGACATTACGTGGTTCGCACGTTTGAAATGGCCCAACTATAGTTACTGCAAATAGGTTTTAAAAACCGAGCTTCCAAATAATACTAGTGTATTGATAGGGACTTTATTTTCTTCTTAAGGGACGTTTCAATTGCTTTTTTGGAGTGTTCTGCAAAAATAATCTGTAAACTTTAATTTCAAATTTTCAGATTTATAGTCTCTGCCTACCCGTCAAAGAAATCATGATTTTAATGATGATGATGAATGAATACGGATTTTTGTGTCTTGAATGTGTAATATGAATATCGAAAATTAATAATTGATAGAGAAAAGAGGAAGTTCCATATTCCTTAACTAAAAAAAATTGATTTTAATGACACTTGCTACTGAAAATTACTGAAATTTAGACAGTATTTAGTAATGAAAATCAACTCCCAGTAGATGTCTAGTTTGTCAGACGTTTTTAAACTAAAGAAATTCCTCTTCGTTTCGGTTTCCTCGACATTTTCTTTCACAGAAGAATATTCTTTTAATTAACCGTCCAACAAATTAGATCTTTTCAAAGCATTAAAAGGATTTCAATGTGCATTTAGACCCACATTACCGCGACCCGAGGAAATGTGTTTTTGCTGTACAATTATTCAAATTGAATTTAATTATGGCGGGGCAAAAAGTTTGACACCTCCTAATTAATACTGAAGGACTCTTGACGCTTTCATGTCAGATGCAGGAGAAAAATTATGTTGTATAAAAGAATGGTAAATTACTTCTGTGGTCATTGTTTTTTTTTTTAAAGATGTAATTACTGAATGACTGAGGTGGTTTTTTGGAGGAAATTCATGCCTGAAATAATTATATTTTTAAATCACAATTCAGAATTGGACTCTCACTCTTAGAAGTACATACATAGAATCTAGTCTTGTTTCCACTGAGGTAGGTAGAGACCAAATAATTGATCTGATGGAGGCAATTTCCTTGAGTAGAAGAGTAAAAGTTAATTTATGTTAAAATACTATTAGACATCAGAAACTCAAATATACAGGTAAAGTTAAGAATCATTAAGATGGCTTATCTAAATTCCTGACTTAGATTCGACCTGGAATACACTTCCTTGTACGCAATATTCTAGCCTAGAGTTTTTTATTAGTGACATAGCCAGGAACTCCATTTTTAAACATAAGTACATACAGCAGAATATTTTTTTTACATACAAAAAACGTTTCAAAATCTATTTCCAAACACCATAACCGAGTGGAACGTTCAAACTTCCCCATAATACGTTAAGCCAGCTGTCAGAATTTCCCTTGCCTGTCAGCCGTAACGAGTGTCATACGTCTACAAGCGACCGAGCTTAGCACAAGGCGCCGAGGGACTTACCAGTATGTAAACAAAACCTTACACGTTTTCAAAACGTTTAGTAAGCTTTAGTGGGTTTTGTTTGTGTAAAGTATGTTAGAATAATCGGGACGTGAATGGAAATTAAAGGTGATAATACTTTAAAAGAGACTACATATTGTTGTTACGTTTTATTTTCTTTTTAATAGAAAACTTCCCGTATCAAGAAGTAGGCCTGTTTTGCAAAACTATTTTTGAAGTGGTTTTCTTTAAAACTTACTAAAACTTTGTTTTTAAAAAGTAAGTTGTATGAAAGCCACGAAAATTATTTTCATCGTGCAACGACAAAGTTTATTGTATATCGTTAACTGGTTCGATAGCTTGTGAAATAGGGAGACTAATTCTTGGCAGGGAGCAGGTCATAATTTTTATACGAAAAAAAACTGATCAATATCTGTAGACAAAAAGCAAAAATGGTAAGAAAGGCAACATCCTCAAACGTAAACTTCAAGATACAAAACAATCTCATTCAAGTTTCCCTTCAACAAAATATGTCTGCGATACGATTCCTCAGTAATAAATAGTATTTTACGCGTGTTTTCATTATTTTTACTGTCCCGAGCGCGTCATAAAGTCCTCCTTCGGTTCACTTCCCTTCAACATGTACACATACACAACCGTTTATTTTGACGACGTTAGGAAAAATACACACAGACGGGCCGGCATTGTCGGCTCGGCAGTTTTTGTTAAACAGCTAGCCCGATGTAATTTCGGCACTCGTTCGCTAATATAAGACTTGAAGTGCTCACAGTTAGTTGTTTTGGCCGGTTGGTAAACGATCAGTGGTTCAAGTAACTAAATCAAAGTTGCTTGCTCGCAGAAAGGTAAAAAAGTATCTCAGCTGAGCGTCTTCGTGCTTTGAAGTACATGTAAAAAGACGAGCGCGATTGTAATTTAGAATAGAATTCGTTAAGCCATCTCAAAAGCGAAACGGCTTGAAAAACTTTAACAGTGGGTTGACCACTAACCGTAACATGAATAAATATTTAGGCTTGCCTATCGGGTCAACATACATATATTATCAACAAAAACCGATCGGCATAAGTTAGTAGCGATGACGATGTGGCAGACGATTTGTGATTATCGAACATTTATCGGCATATTTTACCGCTCGGCTATGCCGATTTGTCAGGCCGATTATGAAAATGTGTGTACCAATCCTTACGTCATATTTTATAGCCGCTAAAAGATTTCTTTTTGGTTTCTTGAAGAGTTTTATGAAGATTGTCGACGGTTAATCTTCAAGTTAGTGCTTGTTGTTAGATGAAGTCGTAAAAATGTTCGCGAAGGTCAGTTTTTAGAGCAAAAGTAGTTATTGTTGATATTTTTTGGTGTTTGATGTTATTTGTCCAAGTGTAATGGATTAACCGTAATGTTGGAATCCAATAGAAAGGTAGAAAGGTGTAAAACCTGGATTAATGTGCATGTACGTAAGTATGTAAGGTAAGTAACATAACAGACTTCTTTCTTCAGACGAAGGTGATTTTTTAATTATCATTGTTAAATGTCTAATTTTCTGAGAACTTTTAAACCCTTACTACGACTATAGCAAAGCCATTAATATCTGGAGTAATTAATTAAAATTTCGATTTGACCGTGTAACCTGTTGTAAGTGCAGGTTTAAAACCTAAAGCCATACTACAAACTTTACCTCAATCCCGTAAAATTTTTCGTATTCCCGACCGCTGTAACAGTTTTCAGCGGTTCATATTCGCGTGGGAGGTTAGAAACAATATTGTCCAGGTCTCCTCCGGGAATTGAGAGGTGAGAGCTTGTGTGTAAACTGTGTCGATGTTTTCTAACCACTGTGTTTGAAGGAGAAACTGTAATGCAGTGCTCGAGGTATTTTCAGGGCAGAATTTAGGATTTACCAGTGCTATGACAGATATCGTTGCTACACGTGCTATCTGCGAGAAATTTGTAAAAATCGCGTATTTACTTTTTGGTAATTTAACAGCAACTAGAAGAAACTTCATGTTTAACTAAGGTGCCTATAGCCATTTGGGCTCACCGGTCGGTAAACGATCTATGGGTTAAGCAACCCTTGGTGTGGTCATTCCATAGATGGGTGACCGCATAGTGGTATTTGAGCTGGGCGTCTCCGTGCTTCGGAGGGTACGTAAAAAGTAGGTCCCGGCTGTTGTCTGCAGTCTGTCGTCTGTCGAACTAGCGATATGGAAAATAAAACAGTAATTCTTTGGGTCGTCTGAGAACCTCAAACATCTTTGCTGAAGAGGTACTAGCTAACTTTTTGGTAAGTAAGCAGTTACTTTGCACACTTCAAGAAGTAGGTGAATACGGCCCGAAATGGCATCATTATCATCGTTTTGTATCCATCTATTACAGATAACTAAGGTAAAGTGTATGTTATTTACTGAAAAAGTCCTGCGTCGTATTTCTGACTAGCTGGCATAGAAATCTTTCCCTTAAAGCAACCAACAACACTGTTCATATTGATCTCAACAAAGATTGCTTCCCAAACATTTCCCGACCATAGACTGCAACCTGTCTACACCAAAATAAGTTATTACGTAACCAAGTTCCCGTCTATACTTAGTCCAAGATACTTATAAACAAAGTTTCAAAGCCCTATTACACCACCCGTTAAACAAAACAGCTTGGGCCGGCTCCACATGTTGGCCCCAACGCTCGTACCAACGTTGGACTGCAAACTCGGTGAGGCGTACACACACGTTGGCTAATAAACTAGTTCTGTCCCGTCAGATCGCGAGCGTTGGCGCAGATTCCTTTGATGAAACCGACACAAGCCGGCCAACTACCACCGCTCGCCCCAACATTGGGACCAATAGGTGTCTTTACACACACACTCTTTCGCGCGTGAAACAACAAAGGAAAGAGCGTGCGCCGCGCTCATCTGTCAAGTCTGCGAAGAAGACGAGAGCGAAGAGCGCGCTGTCACGCAAAAGAGCGTGTGTGTAAAGGCATCTATTGCCATTTTCTAGATCCACACGTTGGACGTATAGCGTTGGGGCCTATATTGGCGCCAACGTGTGGAGCCGGCGTTAAACAACGGCAACGAGACGGACACGACACGGTATGTCCCCGAAACCCAATTCCCCGTGACTCCCACGGATTTATAAGTTTGTTTTTTACGCGTTAACTCCTAAACTGATTTGGAAGTTTGTACCGTTTCACCGGTACCCAATATTGGTTTTGTCGTGAACTTTTTTTTGTTTCTGACCTCCAACTTCGGTTGTTTAAGAACCCAAGGTGAATGAGGTATCGTAATGTTGTGTATATTCTGAATGTATTAGAAATAAATCAATTTTATGTTTAGATGGTGTTCTTTTTCGACCACTTCCCTTGTAAATTCAGGGTTATTATGATGATGGTTTTTAAATCGATGTCCACATTCGATTAACTTTGTGAAATATACTTATGAATCAAAAGTTCCTACTGCTTAAAACTGCGCTCGAAATAAGTAAATAATAATTAGAATGTTTGAATGCGTGATGTGTATTATTTTCATCCCCCAATCTGTTTCATTGAAAATCAAAGCTATAATTAAATTATTGTAGTACTGTATCTTAATTAAACATTTCTCAAATAAAAAAAAACTGGCTATAATAAAGGTAATTTTATCAGTACATATTCTTGATAATGAAAAACAAACCACTAAACTACTTAAGTACGGGAGGCAATTTCTTAGTAAAACACAGTTCATATATCAAGTGCGTAACTTTGCAGGTAGCGAAAAACAAGTTAAGGAAATGACCGCTATATATTCTTAAAACGAAGACTTAAACTGATTTAGGACTTGGAAGTTTAGCATGGAGTCAATTGATTTAGATAAAGTTTAGGGTCTGGAAATATTAAATGTTTTTTTAGTTGTGATGGTGATTTTTGGTTACTTTATGATGTATGGTGGGGTAGTAAAAGTTTTTGATGTGTCGTAACTTTTTACCGACTTCAAAAAAGAGGAAGTACTTTGAGCTTTTTATTTCATCATCATCGTAATTTTTGATCAATTTTAATTATATTATTTAATAATATTATAAGTCCCCAACCCGCACTTGGCCAGCATGGTGGACTCAAGGCCTAAACCCTCTCTAATTACGCGAAGAGATCATTGCCCAGCAGTGGGACATTAATGGATTAAATTTATTTTACGTATATTAATATATTTATAGGAGTTTCCGATATGTAGTAACTAATACCGAATTCAAAAAGAAGGAGATACTATAATCTAATGATGGTATTTTTATACTATTATTTTAATAGAAAATATTAATAAAATATCCATCTTTATTCTTAACACCATCATTAAAACGGCACTGAACTTCAAACCCCACATAGGCATTCGGTAGATCTTACTTTACGCGACTAATCCTTCGCGAACTAGTCAAGTAGGCAAGTAGTGAAGGAGGCAAGGTTGACTGCATGCAAAGTAACGGTTGTTTGTTCCGTTTTGTACCTAATAATGAGGTTGTTCGAGTATTTCAGGGTAGAGGAAATGTTTGGGAAAAATACGTGAATAAAAAAACATGGAGAGTTTGGAATAAAGGCAAATTAAGACCTGTCACTTCACGAATTTTATTACCAGGGTTGGTTTTGTAGAAATCAAAATATTTAGGCAGTGTATACTTACTATTCAAAGTGCGTACAATCATAAAGCTATGTTATATAAAACTGATGACTGCACAAAACATGATATATTTATGTTTTATTATTCAGATTTTGTATGCTGAGTAGCATGTTTGTTGCTAAGAAGCAATGTCACGGCAATTTTACGATACACACAATACTAATACATGACAATTTACAAATTGAGATGACGATTATTGCAGATGCCGATAAAGAATATGACACTGCAAACCAAATCAGAGTTTGGGCCAAACCACGTTGAGTAACTTGTAACAAAAACCTATAAGTATGAATTTCTTCTAGTATTAAATACCGAGCCCAATATGAACACGTACGCGACACGCAGAGGTAAAGTTGGTACAATTGTTGGCGTCGCCTCCAGCTATACATAATTAATCCGCGATCTTACGCTGTAAGCTGTGTTTAACTCTCAACTTAGTACTTAAAGACATGTAATCTGGTCACAAGTTTCACTATAGCTTTTGGAGCTTCTTTCTAGAACATTCCACGTTATATTGAACGCCAGAGCCGAGTCTAAAGGTGGATTTAGAATATTGGTCTGCCGAAATACTTCCCACTGGGCACCGACCACTACGTATCAGAAGAACTCTTCTAAAAATTTATTTAGTTTTGTTATTACTTTTTCTGAGAGCAGTGATAGCCGAGTGGTATAAGTAGGCACCTCCCACGCAAGTGGTTGCAGGTTCGAACTCGAGGCAACACACTAATGACTTTTAGAAGTTATGTGTGTATTAGAAATACGGTGAAGGAAAACATCGTGAGGAAACCTTGAATGCCCTAAAATGTATTACATTTATTGAGGGCATGCAAAGTCCCCATACCCTCACTTGGCCAGCGTTGTGGACTCAAGGCCTCAAGCTATTAATATTCTTGATATTTTATTTCTTACCTACAAACAAGATAGGTTCTTTTTTTTATTACCAGTTGTTTTATTTACAATATATTATTTACAACATTAAAAATAGTCTTAATTTACATTGTTAATGATTTACGATGGACAGCGATGTGGAGGAATACTACGACGCGCTTCCCATCTTCATTGTTTTATATATTTATGTTTTTTTAGCTATTTGTATATAGTGTTAATTAAGATAGGTTCATTGACCTATGAAGGGATGTAGGTGGCTCTAGTAACCGAATACGCAAATCAAACCTAATTGCGCCGTGTTTGCTCGTGAGGTCACCAACACGCAATGATTGCGTCGCGCTAATATTGATACTGCGAGATAGATTAGTGGAGACTCACTGTTATTGCCTACTCGCCTGTACCTAATTTGTGTAGGGTGTTTACGAAAATGTGAAAATCTGACAACCAGTCTTACCGAAGGGTATCGTGTTTTAACCCAGGTAACTGGGCTATGGAGATCTGATAAGCAGCCGCTCCATATAAAATTCTGGTATCCATATAAAATCTGTATAAAATTCAGACGTGTCTGTTGAGACTGGAAGCCGACTCCAACATAGTTGGAAGAAGCTTTATTAAATTTAACGGCAGTATAATGTCATGTTTCACACAAAAACCTGAAAGTATTTAATATTTTTATACTAAGTAATTTGGAATATACTTTTTGCCCATAATGAACGATTGGCAATAGATGGACACATGCCAATGATGATTATGATGATATGGTTTTGGTAGAGACCACAGAAAGCTACTTGTAACAACTGCTACATAATTTTATCATTCAAATGGGCGGGGGAATGGTCAAGCATTACCGCAATGCTTGATGATTCTCCTACTCCCGACATCTGTCCGATGCCGGGTCTAGCAAATGGTTTAGGGAGTAGCGCAAGTCGCAAAGATCCCCTAAACAAGGCCAGTGGACTATCCTTCCCGAGGTTGCTGCCCGTTATTGGCCAATTACCCTCTGTAATTGGCACAACAAAAACCTCTGGCCGGTACTCTATATCCAAACCTTTTCCTTTCCCACTTATCCCTAAACCAATCCCGCATAGCCGAACCGTGGCGGCGCATTATCCACTCAGGCACACAGAGCCTTGGGGCACCAAATACCCCCAAAAAATTGTACCACACTTACCTTGGGCGGGTAGTGTGAGTTCTTCTTCTTTTCTCCCCTCTTCTTCTGGCATCCTATGCCAATCTCGCCCAAACAAAAACCTTCAAAATATAATGAACGCACAGTCGCATAGAAAATTACCCCAGGAGGGTACCACTGATAGTGGAGAATCCCTCACCGAGCCTAGCTCGGTCCGTCCCACGTATTCTGGGGGGGACAAACTGTGCCCAAAACCAGGCGGAAGCCTGGACCTCTCTGGCCTCGCCGAGGCCATCTCCTCGTCACCCGAAAAGGGAATAAACACTACTTCGCAGTGGACGGTAGCCGCTCATAAGCGACCTTGCAAAAGGGAACCTACCGCCCCTGCAAAATCCAAACAAAGGCTGAAGGAACTACCGGAACGCCGTCGCCCCAACAGGCGCGCGAGAAGGGAACACCTTCAGCCCAAAAACGCAACACAAGCCGAGACGGCAACCGCAGCAGCGGCAACGCAGCGCGACCCTCAGCCCTCCACCTCAGGAGAGCCTAAAACGGCACCACCAGCACCACCACCACCACCACCACCCAGCAAGTCGAGTAAGAGACGGACACCGAGAGGAACTCGTGGTCGGCGGAACGCTGCGACGGCTCCCACTGCACCTGAAAAGGAGCAGTCTGGGACTGGGGATGGTCCGGACGAGCGCGCTTCTTCGAAGCGGTCTCGTCTGGACGATACTCAGTCTCCCAGAGGGGAAGCCAAACGCGCGAAAACCGACGCGAAACCGAAGCGGGCGATGAGCTACGCGGATGCGAACAAATCGCATCTGCGAGTAGCGATTATCACCGTCCCGCCTAGGGACCTCTCGCAAAGCCAGGCAGATCAGCTGAGGGAAGCTATCGATGATAGCATCCTGCAAGCTGTACTGGCTCCGCCGTCTCCGAGTGTACATGCTCCATCTTTCCGCGGCCGCCCTTTCCTTCTGGACGGGGCTTTAGCGATGTGGTGTGAGGACACAAATGCTCTCGACTGGCTGGGCAAAGAAATAGGGAACATTGCGTCACCAGTCCCCGGAACCACTCTGACTGTCATAAAGCAGTCAGAAATGAAAAAGAAGCTGAAGGCTGGGCTTCTCATCCACACCCGCATCACCGAAGCTGCTACACTGCAGAGAGTCCTTTGTGCCCAGAACCCCTGGTACAAAGTAGACTCTTGGCAGTGTTACGACATGACGGTGGATGACAAACCACAAGAGGTGAACTCCAAGGAGAAGATAGTGCATCTTATCCTTGGAATTCCTGAGGACCAGAAGCAAGCCATCCTGGACCGTGATCGCCGAGTAGCGCACATGTCTGGGAGTGGCTACATCAGGTTCTTCACCTCGGAGGAACAAGCCACGAGCAGCAGCAGACCAACGGCGACGGAGGAGTCAACGGAGGGGGCCGCATCCGGTCCCGAGCCGTCCACCTCTGCTCCCCAACAGGGTTCGAGCGAGATGGAGACAGACCCGCCGCCGCAGAACAAGGGGACTACCAGTGACGAAGATGACGTCCTGCGTAGCCCGTAGTCCCCTAAACATAAATGTTATACAAACCAACCTCCAGCACAAACAAATAGCGGCGGCCACTCTACGCAGAGCACTGGAGGTTAACAACAAGACCGTCGCCCTGATCCAGGAGCCGTGGATCAGAAACAACAAAATCTGCGGTCTAAGCAATATCTGCGGTAAGTTACTGGTAAAACCCTCAGTCGACAAACCGAGAACCTGCATTTTCATGCCCAACACCATAACAACCACGCTACTAAACCAATTCTGTTCTAGAGACCTCACTGCAGTGACAATCCACACAGAAAATAACACAACCCTAGTCTTAGCCTCAGTGTACATGCCGAGCGACGGCGAAACTCCAACAAGAGAACTGGCCGAACTTGTACAACACTGCGAAACACAAGACTGGGAGCTGATCATCGCTGCAGACTGTAATGCACACCATCCTCTGTGGGGAAGTAAGGATACCAACAAAAGAGGTGAGTCATTAGCCGAATACCTATTTCAAACAAACCTAAACATTATAAATAGGGGCACTGAACCCACTTTTGTAAGCTCAAGGTATCAAACCATTATAGACATCACCTTGGCAACACACGCGGCTGCAAATCTGATTGCGGGCTGGCACGTATCAAACGAGCCATCACTGGCAGACCACCGCCGCGTGTGCTTTCAAATTCAACACAAGCAAAAAGACCCTGACCTATATCGCAACCCCCGAAAAACAGATATATCAAGGTACACAAACTTACTTACTAAAGCACTAAGTGACGGACCAGTAACTGACGTCACTCTCAGTACTAATAATATAGATTTAAACGTAGCACTTTTAACCAAAAGCATGCTGAATAGCTATCATTCCGCATGCCCCACTTCAATATCCAAAGACCCCGGGAAAAGTTCATGGTGGGGGCCGGAACTTGAACGCCTACGAAAGGGTCTCAGGACACTTTTTAACCATGCAAAAAACACCAGAACTACTGAGGCCTGGGACAAATACAAAATTGCACAAAAACACTATAAGAAGCGCATCAGATTTCGAAGAACGGAATCTTGGCACAACTTCTGTAGCAACATAGACTCGACAAACCAAGCCGCAAGAATAAAGAAAATACTTTCCAAAGGGAACCCGAATCTTCTGGGCACTCTTAAGAAAGCAGACGGCACCTACACAAATAACGACAAAGAAACGTGTGAAATACTGCTGGAAACACATTTTCCAGGCTGTCTGATGACATCAGGCCCTGATTGGTCAGACGAGCACCACAACACACCAACAACCCTAGACTGGGAAATCGCCAACAAAATAGTAACCGCGGATAGGATGGCATGGGCCATAAAAAGCTTCCAGCCATTCAAATCAGCGGGGCTAGACATGATTTTCCCGGCGCTACTACAATGGCAAAAAGACGAGACGATAAAACACCTATTACCAATCTACAGAGCCTGTATAGCTTTCAAATACATACCCAAATTGTGGAGAGAAGCAAAGGTAGTTTTCCTCCCCAAACCAGGTAAGGAGGACTACACTCATGCCAAAGCTTTCAGGCCAATCAGTCTTACATCATTCCTTTTAAAAACACTGGAAAGACTTGTAGACATATACCTAAGGGATGGAGTACTAAAGAACAACCCACTACATCCCCAACAACATGCGTATAGAAAAGGCAAATCAACAGAGTCGGCACTGCACAAGGTTGTGCACAAAATAGAATCGGCCTTTACAAACAAAGCCTCAACACTAGCCTCCTTCATAGATATAGAAGGAGCCTTTGACAAAACCATGCACAACAGCATTAAACATGCCCTACAAAGACTTAAAGTAGAACCAGTCCTAACTGGATGGATCACTGAACTAGTCAGCAAAAGGGCGGTACAGATAGTGGCAAACACCACAATAAGAGCAAAAGTGGTCAGAGGATGCCCCCAGGGAGGCGTCCTTTCACCGCTTCTATGGAACATAGTAGTTGATAGCCTCCTAACTAGTCTAAACAAAAAAGGGTACACTACTATTGGATATGCAGATGACCTAGCAATACTGATAAATGGGACAGCTGAAAACGTACTATGCAAAATAATGCGCTCAGCTTTTCAGATTATAGAAAACTGGTGTGAAGAACACCAACTATCAGTAAACCCCAAAAAAACAGAACTTATCCTTTTCACCAACAAAAGGAAGTTACCGGACCTCGAACTACCAAAACTATTTAACACCAAACTCACCCTGTCAACTCAAGTGAAATATCTGGGCATGGTTCTTGACAACAAGTTGAATTGGGCGAGTCATATTGAAGCAAAAACTAGGAAGGCCTGCATAGCGTTCGGCCAGTGTAGAAGAATGGTTGGTAACAAATGGGGTCTCAACCCAAACATAACACTCTGGCTATACACATCAGTTATCAGACCTTCTATCACCTACGGAGCAGTTGTATGGTGGCCCAGAACACAACTGACAACGGTAAAAACAAAACTCCAGAGCACACAACGCCTAGCATGTGTAGCCACCACTGGATGCATGAAAACCACTCCATCAAATGCACTTGAGTACCTCCTAAACCTCAGGCCCTTAGATTTGGTTATACAGGAGGAGGCACAAGCGGCTGCCTTAAGACTAAAAGCAAACGGGCTATGGCAGCAAAACCCAGAAACAACACACACCAAAATTCTGCAATGTATCTTGAAGGAAATACCACTTCTCGATGCACCTACAGATAAAACGCCATGTCACCACGTTTTTGACAGAAGATACAATATCCAACTCAAAGAGGAATCTAAAGATGACTCTGGCATCAACGAAGTTAGGATATACACTGACGGATCCAAAACCGCATTTGGTACAGGAGCCGGCGTCTTCTCGAACGATCTAAATATCAAAATATCAGCCACCCTAGACAAACTAAATACAATCTTCCAAGCAGAATGTATAGGAATCACTAAGGCAGCACAAGCAGTCGCAGCCAGAGATGTCAGAGACTTTAAAATAAAAATTGTCTCGGACAGTGCATCCATGCTACAAGCCTTACAAAATAACGTTATAACATCTGCCCTTGTTCTGGAATGCCATAATGCGCTCCAGGCTATTGCACGTACGAACACAGTTACCCTGCAATGGATCAAAGGGCACAGCAATTCAATGGGAAACGATGCAGCTGATGAACTAGCTAAAAGGGGATCAAATGGAACAGTACTTGGACCGGAACCACTACTGCCTATCCCCCAAGCACAAATTAAATCTTGGCTGAACAGAAACACCGAAGCGAAACACCTAAAAGAATGGAACAACAGCAAAGGTTGCAGGCAAACTAAGGCTGCAGTTCCGGTGGCACCTAAGAATCTTGCCCGCAACCTTATCAGTCTAAAAAGGGACAAAATACGCAAGGTAATAGGAATCCTAACCGGCCATTGTCCCCTAAACAAACATCTATGTACAATAGGCGTGACGGACAGCCCTCTGTGCAGAGGATGCATGGAGGCAGAGGAAACACCACAACATGTACTCGTGGAATGCAACAGCGTGGCGGACCAACGAGCGCGAACAAAAATATTGACAACAACACTCCAGGAAGCCTGCAGCAACTTGAAAAAGCTACTGAAGTTCTGGGAAGAACTAGGATGGCTGGAGTGAGGGCGAATCAACGCAACAATGAGAGAGGGTAAATACACGCACAAAGGCCCATTAAAGAGGCTAAGTGCGGAAAAAGCCCAGGAAACCTAACCTAACCTAACCATTCAAATTCGAACATTGTCATAATCATTTTTAATTTGATACATGTTGTTTTATTTTCATTTCAGTCGCCATTGCATTGTATTTATACTAGTTGACCTTGGCTGCTAAAAACAGTTCAATTTAATAGAGTATGAGATAGCAGAGAGTATTATTTTTTTAACTAGAAATAAATTAGCAGCAAAACCCTACAGTTTCGCATAAAGTCTATTGAAACTCCCTACACCGAGAGATCGAATCGTCAAACCATATTAACCAATTCGCGGTGGTGTTCATTTACCTGTTAATCGTTTATTGTAGACTCGGAATTATTCAGCTATAGAGCTCAGCTAATCTAACGTCATTCAAAGCCTTGAACGCACGTCGCGGATAATCGCGGAACACGTCGTGTAAGGGTGGCTAGCCAGTGGGGAGCTTACAAAGATTCCAAGCGATACTATGATATTTATTTTGATAATTGTGGCAGTTTATATTGAGACGCTCATAGCCAGTTGCGCTCAGCGGTTGGTAAACGATCTGTGGGTAAAACCTTGGCACAGCCATTCCATAGCTGGATGACCGCACAATGTTATCAGAGCTGGGCGTTTCCGTGCTTCAGACGGCACGTAAAAATTCGGTCCCTGTTGTTGTCAATTAAGATACGCCGTTAAGCTACGTCCAAAGGCCTTCGGGCGGCTTGAACAGCTTTGACACTAAGTTAGCCACTATATACGGTAAGAATAATATTACTTCAAATTTAGTGTGTGTGTAAAGGGGGCTATTATCTGCCGCAATTTTCTGCATCTATCGACAATCGGCTAGCTATAAACAAATTTTGTTGAAAAAAATTATCAGCGCCTCTAACGGGCGCCTCAGGAACTAATTGTAAAGGAAAATTCAGGCTCTTGATACGTACTGAGGATAATGGTTGCGTCGCTTAGGCATCTTACACACACTGGACCACCAGCATTACGATTTAACGCACGATCGCTCTCGTTTCGACCGCGCGGTTGCGTTACAGACAGCATTGGGATTATTGTATAGGCTCGTTGCACACGGACGACTGGTCGCGTGTTATGCGTGCTCTATTTAGACGCGTTTCATATTCAAGCTTTCGCTTGTCGGGTTTTCAATGCATTTATGAGGAACGTTTACGATTTTTTGTGTTGAGTAATTTTGTTTAAATATGTTAGCCTGCAACCTGCGCCGAAAGGTTAAGCCTCGTATCCACTAGGCAACATTTGACGCGCGACATGTTGCTCAACATGTTTCGCAACTTGTTGAATGTTGACGCGGAACATTTGTTTAACAACGTTGTCTGTCCACACATTCTTCAGTCGTCGACAACATGTCGCCAGAGGAACTTGTGTTGTTTTCTGCGGCAGTGGTTATAATTTTATCGAAATCAAAAAGAACATTGTTGTGCGTCACGTCTCCACTCGACAACAATTGATGCTCATCTAACGATGCACTTTAAACAAACAACAAGCCGCGCGTCACGTTGCGCGGTAGCTGGCAACGTCGCGCGCTGTTGTGCAGCGTTGCCGTACATGTTGAGATTCACGTGTCGCGCGCCAAATGTTGCCTAGTGGATACGAGGCTTTAGGCGTTTTAAGGTAAAATGCGTGTTCGCGTTAATTCCCTTATTCTATAATACACTAGCTGACCCGCGCAACTTCGCTTGCGTCACCTAAGAGAATGGGTCAAAATTTTCTCCGTTTTTGTAACATTTTTCGTTGCTACTCCGCTCCTTATGACCGTAGCGTGATGTTATATAGCCTATAGCCTTCCTCGATAAATGGGCTATCTAACACTGAAAGAATTTTCCAAATCGGACCAGTAGTTCCTGAGATTAGCGCGTTCAAACAAACAAACAAACAAACAAACTCTTCAGCTTTATTATATTACTAGCTGACCCGCGCAACTTCGCTTGCGACACATTAGGGAGAATGGGTGAAATTTTCTCCCGTTTTGGTAACATTTTTTACTGGTACTCTGCTCCTATTGGTCGTAGCGTGATGATATATAGCCTATAGCCTTCCTCGATAAATGGGCTATCTAACACTGAAAGAATTTTTCAAATCGGGCCAGTAGTTCCTGAGATTAGCGCGTTCAAACAAACAAACAAACAAACAAACAAACAAACAAACAAACAAACAAACAAACAAACTCTTCTGCTTTATAATATTAGTATAGATAGTATAGATTAAACATGCAACGCGAGAGTTTAAAAGTTATAAATGAAAACTACTGAAGTGGAACTGGTGTTAATGTCTATTTTCATGTGTATAATGTTTTGTTAAAAAAAATACATTTAAAGGACCATAGGACCATAGGCCATCAGTTCCATGGTTCTAGGGTGTAACGGAGATGTTTCCTGACGGATCTTTTTAACCCCCGACGCAAAAAGAGGGGTGTTATAAGTGTGACCTGTTTGTCTGTGTGTCTGCCTGTCTGTGGCGTCATAACTCCCGAATGTAGTGATTTCAATTTAAGCTTAAAAACTACTACATCAAACATGTCTAAAAACACTCGCACATAAGTCATTACGTGCGAGAGTTTTTCGGCATGTTTGATGAAAATCGGTTGAAAGAGTAATTGAATGGGTCTCAAATAGCTTCTAACCAACCCGATTTTCAATTAAGTACTTGTGTCGGTTTTTTTTTTAATTTTTTATTTAATTTTATATCAATTTCTTTGTCATATGTATCTTAATTTATATTTTAAGAAGAAAAAGAAAAATATCTATCTTTTTAAACGTGTGTAACGTGTACCTTACATCCTACTTATTTGATGGAACATTTTATGTAGTAATATCCGAAATAAATAAATATATTTTTCTTCTATCCTGCTAATCTACAAAGTCTTTTGCATAAAAGTTGTATAATAAACATGACACGACGTAATACCGTCAAAATTATTTGAAACGTATATTAAATAAGAATGAGGAAACACGATGAGGAAATTAAGATATCTTTCTTTGATCGCTTTGAGACATTTTGCTTTATATTATTATGTAATACTAGATTAAATTAAACCCTCCCTCATTCCGGGAGGGGACCCTTGCCCAGCAGTGGGACAGTAATGGGTTGCTTTATATTATTATGTAATACTAGATTAAACCCGTGGCATGGTTTACTACTTGGCTTAGATTATTATCTTCTCTCTTCAACTATATCCACGCAAATTTTCATCAAAATCGGTCCAGCGGTTTAGCGCTTGGAACGCACAGAGCAAACAAACTTTCACAGCTTTAACATAAGCAGGCGAGCGTGTACGGCTTGTGTGATGTAACGATATAAATATATATCAGCTTAGCCTTTTTCCAAACTATGTTGGAGTCGGCTTCCAGTCTCACCGGATGCAGCTGGATACCAGTGTTTAACATGGAGCGACTGCCTATCTGACCTCCACAACCCAGTTACCTGGGATAACACGATACCCTTCGGTAAGACTGGTTGTCAGACTTTCAAGCTTCTGACTACTGTTAACGATCGTCAAAGATCTTCGAAAATGACAGCCGGGACCCACAATTTAACGTGCCTTACGAAACACGGTGGAACTCGATATGAGTTCGATGGTCACCCATCCACAGAACAACCTCGGCAAGCGTGGCTTAACCTCAGAGATCGATCCGCGCGGCTGTCGTTAACTAAGCCACGAGCACGGTAAATGTAACGTAATATATAATGTAACGGTAAATGTATGAAAAATTCTGTCAAAATTTATACCTTTTAATCTATTTGTTACTTATCCAGGAGTAGTGAAACTGGCTGTAAATGTCATAAAGCCTACTAAGTAGTAATTAAACTTAGTAATACTAAACATTTCCAGTTAATTTCCAACCGTAATACATAAAGCACGATACAATCATTTGTACAGTTATGAGCATAAATAAGTATACATTCACATTCAGATTTCAAACGAATTGTGCTAAATTTCTCGGTATTTAGAAATAATTTTTGTATCACTCTTGCATAGAAATACGCCTAATAGGTAATAGAGGAAAACGCATTTTATTGATTTTTTTTATAATTTAACAGGAAGCGAATGATTACTACGTATATTGGACTATTTGGCCAAACTCCGGGCTGCTACAAAGAATATTATAAAACAGAAATTAAAGATTCAAAAAAATACAATGAACCGAATCCTAAACCCCGCTTAAACCGAAACAGTTAGTTGAGATATTATTATTAAAAAGCGTTTTCTTAGAAATTTGCTTTAATAGTTAATTTTTTTTTTCTTAATTTGTTTCTTCGCTTTTTTATCTTTATTTAGTCCACTTAATTTCATTTTTAAGCAGATGTATACATATTTCTGCTCATCACTATACCCCTGCCTACAAAGCAACAGCACTTGATTAGTTCGATACAAGATATTAGTAGGTTTCATAGTTTCATCAAAACTATGCAATCATTTACAAACTAATATCAACCTTATATACACTACATAAGGTATAAATTCGAATGGTACAGTTAATAACAATAATGCATGGTTGTAAAACCCTCAAGACGTGATAGAATTATCGTGTGTAACTAGCAAGTTGATGTTGGAGCACTGTAAGAGGAGGCACCACATAATTTCCAAGCTTGTTTCTTAGATTCGTTTTAGTCATTAGTCTGCAGAATGATTTTCGACAGCCAGTTTAGTTCTCTAATCAATTGTTTTTAATCAAAAACTCCATAATTCGATTTTTTAGATAAATAGGTTTTAGGTGGTAGGTGTGTTAAAAAAGTCCGATTTTGTCCATGATTAAGTCTAATAATATTAAAACTGTCATCTATATTTTTGACGAGTATGGAGAATATACGAAATTATCAAAAACTTTTCCTGATCCTGGAATAGACCCCTAACCCCTGCGCTTTAACCCCGGTATGGTATTGTTTGAGCCCCAGATGTAGTCAGTTAATTTTATGACAAAAATACACACAAATAAGTACGCAGTATGAAGTTTGCACATTGCAGTCGCAGTTTGCAGTCGCAGTTTGCAGTTGCAAGTTGCTGTTGCTGTTTACAGTTATAGTTTGTATTTGCTGCTCTATTTAAAGTTACATATGTATTCTTCTAAGAAGGAACAGTGATTTCAACATAATACGACATTTCTAAGAACCACAAAACCGTACAATGGGTTTTTCCATAGTAATCAAACTTTTCCCATATACAGTTAGAAAGTCAACAATTGCTTTGAAAAAGTAATTGATTTTGCAAGCCCGTCGGCTGCGGCTAAAGTTCATGTAAATAAAAAACGCTTTTGAATAAAACGGAGAATGTTACATGAGTTTATTTGAAGGTCAAAAAATTCTGAATGTTGAGGTCTAATGACGTCCGTAGCGTATTATGAAGTTGTTAACTGTATGGTCTGGGGTTCGATTAACATTTGGTGCAAATATTCCCCAAATAACATTTTGGTTGGTAGTTTATATAAGACGAATTTTTTGCTAAATGAGATCAATCTTTAGTGCTGGAATTATTGTTATTTCGCGATATATGACTATTAATAAAAAAAACTTAGCGACTAACGAATAGCAGCAGATATGCGTTCATTTTTCTTGATGTTATAAGTAAATTTTTATTTCTGAAAAAACTAATAAAAGAGACATACTGAAGAACTCTATCGTCTTCCGATATAAATATTGCATAATAAAATAAGTCAGCAAGCTTAAAATCACCTTAAATGAATACAAAACACATCTTAACTACACAAAACAATATAAATGATTCCGTTCTCAATATTCGTACAGTCTAACCTCAACGCGTTTAACAAACCACCGCTAGTAAATTTCCATTGCAGTTGTCTGCATATTAAATGTTGTACTGGACTGATTAAGTTCCGTACAACGGATACACTTGTAGTCGGAGTTTTAACTTACGATAGCGTTTGTGTATTTAGGGAAGCTAAATTGTATGAAATGTGACTGTGAGGTTTTCGAAGACGATGTCCAGGACAGAGCGAAGTGGAGGAGAAAGACCAGGAAGGCTGACTCCACTACCATATGGGATTCATAGCATGGAAGAGAGAGAGTAATTGTATGAGATGTAACTCTAAACTGACTCTGTCCCAGCCAGCGATAGGACACTATTGCTGGGACAGAGTCACTTCCCAAATTGAGGCGGGGTCAAGCTTTGAGTCTTCCACACTAGCCAAGTGCGGGTAGATTTACATTTTGTTCAAAATGGTTTGAAATAAATTTTAGGCATGCAAAGTTTTTTCATGTTATTTTCCTTCGTGTTATTTTTTTCTAGTACACGCTTTGTTAAGTCTTAAGTATCTCGGTTCGAACTGTCGATCATTTGCACTCGGCTATCACTGTTTTCTAGCTGCTAGTTCATTGCAGTTGTCTGCATATTAAATGTTGTACTGGACTGATTAAGTTCCGTACAACGGATACACTTGTAGTCGGAGTTTTAACTTACGATAGCGTTTGTGTATTTAGGGTAGCTAAATTGTATGAAATTTAACGCATTGCTGTCTCACTAGTAGGCAATAGTCTCGACGAATGAGGGAGCGATTAGGCCCTGAGTCCACCACGCTGGTCAATTGATGTGGTGGAGAAATATCAAGTGTTTGGGACTATATCGATTTCTTTATTCTTCATTCATTCACCCCTTCAAGAATGGGTTTTAGAGCGTTCAGGCATGCATGAAGATAGGCTATGCTGATGTGGCATGCAAGGTTACATTACCGCTAGAACAAGCGATAATTATTTTTAGTCCTCACTTTGTAATGTCAATGGAGTGTTTTCTTAAGTCAGTCTGGTCATATGCACAGTCAAAAAATGGTATAAGAGATAGACCACTTACATTTATTCCATTTACAAATCAAAAAGAAGACAACGACTCGTCAGTATTAGTGCTTCGAAACTGCGTACATAATAAATTGTAGATATTCTAGGTATTTTTAATCTAGACTGTAAAGTATATTAACCTGAGTATTGTATTGTAACAAAACGAGCAATATTCATATTTATCTTTGCGTATTATTTTCAATTCAACAATAACATTGGAAAATAGAGCCAAGTTTTTCACAAAAATATTAGAGATTTATACCCACCCTGTCAACACGCACTGTCAGAAAATATGCATTAGAATGATTAAAGACTGTGGAACATCAATGAGGTCTTAATTAATTTCCAGTTCTTGCTCTGAACTTATTTTACCCGTGAGGGATTTTTAATGAATATTAGTATTTGCCGTTTATTTTAAAAAGTTACTTATTTCAAAGACTACTTTTGAGAGTTTCGAGTAATTGCACAGATCGATAAAAAAATTAATATATTATGTAATAGTTTACTTTAACTTGCCAATGCTGTTAATGCCAATAAAAATGTTGTTAATCACGCACTCAATTGTATACAAAACTGAATATTATTAAGTTGAGAAAAATATTTTTAAAAGTGCAAAGATAAAGAAGTTCAAAACTAGAAATGTTTGTGGAATAGGTAATGGGCGATTTAATGTTGTTAGCGTTTTTTTTACAAGCTTGGCCATACAACCACCGCGTCTTAATTTTGCCTGAAACTAATTCCAACGATTTATGAAGCACGATACAATACGAAATATATTTTTCAAATTATTTATTGGTTTTGTATTGTTACTGAATACTTTCAAATGAACTTAATATTTCGTTAGAAAATATCATTTGTTGAATTGTGTTTAAATAAATTTGTGAATGTCTGGACAAAGAGGGCAAAAAGCTAACTTTAAATAATATATTACATTAAATCAAATTGTTGACAATACAATAACATTGATATTGTAAACGCGACTATGTCCGCATGGAAACCCTTCCCGTGTAAATCCTGTTCTTTTACCCCGCAACTCCGGGATAAAAAGCTTAGTTTATGTGTTATTCTGGGTCTTCAGCTACCTACATACCAAATTTCATTGTAATCGGTTCAGTAGTATTTGCCTATAAGAGTAACAAACATCCACACAAACTCACAAACTTTTGCATTTATAATAGGAGGACTATGCCAGTTCTTATGCTAAGTTAAGTGATAATTATTGTTTCATACTTACTGCAATAATGCTAGTACATTTGAAGTTTACGATTCGGTTTCTAATCTTAAGTTTAATTCAACTAGTTGCTGAGCTGTTTAGACGTATAATCACAGATTGCAACGGATTGAGACACAATGAGATATAAATAAATTTTTGATACTGTAAATTAATTTACAATTCTCAGCGAAGATTTTATATGAAATCCCAAGAGATATTTGTAATTGCTGTTGAACTAAAAAATAATGTTTGATTATGTCCTTACGGTTTGTTGTCATCAAATAAAGATAATGGAAATCGAGAATTATAAGATGCTAACCATATACATAATCATTTTTGACCCGATTTTTTATTAATAACAAATACCTTAACCTAATTTGATATAATTTGGATGTTGTTTAAAATACTATTTTTATATTTATTATTTCGTAGTATTTATATTTAAGCTTGTGAGATTCAAAGAAGCTTCCCCGTTAGCTTTAATTTCTATAATATAGTCCATTTGTTTAAAGTAACTTTTGTTTAATACCTCTTATTGTGTTTCCGCCCTTACTGGTAGTACTAAGCAAGGTGTGCAGGCAAATTGAATTTCAACTTGTGAGATCTTCGGTCAGTTATTAAATGTGTTTGCGACTCATTCGCGATTCATTTGCGATGCAGTTCATAACGACTTAAAGCGGATTTAGATCTGGGATAGTGAAGCTTATTTGGGCTTAATGAGCTATTTGCGAGTTAATTATACGTTAAGGGGAACATTTGAAAATCTGTACAATATTATGAATGCGAAACTCTGTCTGTATGTTATGCTTTTAATATTTAACCACTTACCGTGAAAAAACATTTTTAATATATACAATTTTACATGTATGATGATCCGAGGTTCAAACATGATTACTAATTTGAAGCGTAACAGACAGACAGACAGATTTTGCGTTTATAATATCAGCATTGTAGTTTAAGATTATTCGGAAAGTTACGAAAGACACCACAAAAATACAAGAAATTGTTTCGGGCCTGGTCTTACTTTGTGTCCATAGTTTGTATGTTTGTAAAAGTCCCCGCGACACAAGGGCAATTCTTAGAGCGGGAGTTGTCTTTTTAAAAAAGAAAGAAAGAAGAAGAATAATAAGACTAAATACAATGCTAAAATCAGTCAAGATTTCAACAAACATTGTACAACAAACTATTTGTAAGTTTAAAGTGCAACATGTCTAACGAGAGATCAACTTGCACCAAATTATAACGCGACAAGTTTTCAAACTTCACTCATTCTGTGTTCCTTGTGCGTGAAGCTGCACACATATTCAGCATGGACGGTTCGGCACTATTTATAGAACAATAACCAACATATACGATTTGACTGAACGGCTGGACCGTTTAATGCCAAATAAAATATGTTTCTAGCAAGCCTTTTGTTTATTGCAAACGTATTCACGCAGGTTCGGAAAGTTCCGGCTGGGACGCGGAGTATCCAATTGGAGGTACCGCGTCTTGGCCGCTCTATGGTGACCGTTGAAGGAACACCGTCAGGTTTGTAGTTGGTATACCAAATTCTAAAAGCTGGATCGCCTAGCCGGTTAGAGAGCCTGACAGACCCTTCCCTGGACCGGAACATGCAAAGGTTCGCAAAGTGCGGTACGGCAGTATCCGCAGTATTTATAGAACAATAACATCGACTCGAAGCAATTACTGCATATATACGGCTTGTGCCGATCGGGTAGTTTCTTCGGATCCGATTGTCACAATTTGATTTAAACATTCAGAAGCGACATTGGGAAGCATTTTTTCCGAGCGTTCATCTTCACATATTCGGTTTTACCGCCTTGTGCCAATTAACGCCAAATATGTGTGCAACAAGCCCTACGAGTTACGAACCAAGTTTATTTGAGTTTTTACATTCACAGGTATATTTTTATTACTGAAAATCTGCATTTTAATGAACGATGTGTTGTTTTAGGGTCCCGTATGTTTGAAAGGAAAATATGGTGTAACTTTTTTATTGTGGATATAAAAATGTTTCTGAGATTTTTAGATTTTTATGGCACTTTTTCTGGGAAGGGTTCTGATGTAAAATTACGTAATTTTGTAAAAATATATTTTTGTTAGACATAGGTTCTTTTGAAAAAGAACGTTTTTTCAATTTATAATTTATTTTATCAGGCATAGCTTAACTATTGCCATAGCAATTCTGCTTTGTTTTGCATTAGGCAAAATGAGTAGGTACTATTAATTACGAAAAAAAAAATGTTAAACTTATAATAATATATTGGAAAAGGACCAATTGTTATATCGCAATACATAAACGTTTCAAGTTCTTATAATCGTAGTTTCTATACTCTTATAAAACGAAAGAAAACGAAGTTAAATAATCAGAAATAAAGCATATTTATTATATTATAACACAACGTTTCACGGAACCCTCCCGAATAAATCAAAGCCTACCGTTGTTCAATTAACTTAAAGGCAGATACGAAATTACAAAGCGTGAAAATATGCACGCATGTCGGCACGCATTCGTATTGCACGCATTCGGATCGCACGCATTGGGCGTTCTTGCACGCGATGCTATTGTGGGCTCGAGTAATATCGAGAATTAATATTGTTATTAAGGAAACTGATGTTTGCTGAAGTTTTATGATGCATTTATTTATGGAAAGTAATATTTGGTTATAGCTATAAAGAAAAATCAAGGAACATTTTGGAGCTTTAAAAGGCCTTTTTGGTTCTTGTGCTTAAAAGCGTGCTATTGGAGAAGAGAAGAAAACCGTATCTTACAACGTAAACTTTAAATTACATCCGTGATAAACTTAACTACCGTTGTCCCACTGGTGATGTACTTACTAGTAATGATGACAGGGTCTTCAATGCCCCGTATCGACTGAAAGCTTGTCTAGATGAATTGTATGTAATTCGCAAACAATAATTCTTTGCTTGCGTGTCAATCGAATGACGTGAAATAGCTTTATGTTGAAATAGAATACAATACTTTTAAACCGTCACAATTTTACTGTCACTTATTTGCCGCGGTCGTTGGTGTATCCGTCTGCTAAGCATAGGATCTTGCGTTCAATTTCACTGCGTCACGTTTGGCGCAGTGGTTTAAGCGGTCACCTCGCCGCAACAACCGAAGCGCCGCGTGTGGTGGGTTCGAATCCCACCCGGGACAAATCTTTGTGTGATGAGCACGACTATTTGTTCTGAGCCTGGATGTCAATTTATCTATTTAAGTATGTATTTAGAAATATATAAGTATGTTTATCAGTTATTTGGTTACCATAGTACAAGCTCTGCTTAGTTTGGAATCAAACGACCGTGTGTGAGTTGTCCAATGATAAAAAAAAAAAAAAACCCGGTTTGGGTAAATTACTATTAGTTTTTTATATTCTAATATTTCTCAAAAGTAACCCCGAGTTTTTTAGCAATTAATCAGCCTAGCTTTTTTTTACACAGGTGTATTTCATGCACCTCTACTTACACCTTTGACTATAATAGGCGTGAAATGCATAATTTTATTCTAAAAAAACTGCCTAACAACACACATTATAATAAAACAAGGAAATACCAACAGACATTGTATATGAGCTCGTATTCGCGTGCAATCTGCTTGCTTCCAACTTTTAACGAGTATCAGGGGTAGCAAATTGGCTTCGGGCGTTCAAACTTGTTTGCCCCGCGGTTTTGCTCGGCTCTAGACTAAATTCAATACTGGTTAAACTGTTATAGCGATATGTGGGGTCGCAATAATGTGAATATAGTTGACTTGGTTACGTAGTGCATGGATTCTGCTTGTTATTTTTCAAGGAACTCGTTAAGAGTCGTGTTTACTGAAACTAGTTTCGGGGTTCTCTGAATTTGTATGAGTTTTGTGTTTTCTTGTTTATTTTGTTGTGGATAGTGATAAAGTTCTTCAAGCCGCCTAAAAGCATAAAGGCCAGTCTGAAAGGTATAAATTGGAAAATTTGCAGAGAACAACTATAATAGAGTCATAAGCAAATATCCTAAAAAAATCATTGCAAATTATTTATAATACCAAAGAGTAAGTAGAGGTCATATAAAAAGGCCACAATTTTCTACATATTTTTCTTCCATGCATTTGTCGATCAGCATACTATCATCAAGTTACTCTGAGTTGTGAGCTTTCAAAGCTTTTAACAATTGCTTAATCTGGGAAAAAAACTTTGGGTTTGAACTTGAACTAACCTTGTAATCAATATTAGTATAATATAATATGCACGTCCATTACAGATTGGCCAATAGAGACAGTTTCTTTTTAAAAACACATTTTAGAAGAAACAACAATCTTTTTCTTTTCTATATAAATAAACCAAAGGCTGTAAATTATAAGAACTTTTCATAAAAATTCTAACTGCAAGGCATCCGTCTTGTTACCGCGAGTTTCACTTTATAACGCAAATTAGGTTATGTGGAGATTAAATAGCGTTTCAAACTGGTTAAAAGCGGTTTTATCCAGTTAAAAGAGGTTATTTCCAGTTGTTACTGGATGAACGCGGCTTAATTATAAACTGGTTGCGGTTAATTGTGAACGATTGAGTGCTTAAGTTATGAAATAAGGCATTATAAAGTTTTGTTAAATTAATGTTCAATGTTATTTTATACTGGCTTTGCACGAGCTCAAAAGTGCAGCTAAGAAGCTAAGTTTAATAAAAGGTAGCTTAAGTTTGTCATCGGGCCTTTAAAAATCTTCAAAATTTACTTAAAATTAGAGCAGCAGTTGATAGCGTGAGCTCTGGAGACTTTCCCATTGATAAATAAATAGTATAGATATTGAATACTGGTATTGCATACTATTTAATGTAAGTATAGGGTAAGAAACTATAAACTAGGTACTCCCAATATTGAGGATAATTTTATTACTTTTCAAATTACTTATGCATGTTCATCAGCCTAGCCTTCCCACTATGTTAAAGTAGCATTTAGTCACACTGGATGCAGCTGAATGCCATTATTTTACATAGATTTACTGTATAAGATAGTAAACAGGCAATGCAAAAGTTTAAAACTATATATGTATATAGTTCTCATTCACACTGTCTCCCATTACTCTTAACGGTGGCCACAAACTGTCGTAGGAAGGAAGCGACGTCTAAGCCGACAGTGCGCGCCGGCACTTAGCCACGTTATAGCCACTTAAGATTGGACGTCCTTGTCGTGTGTTATACAGTGTGGGTAACAGAATGGGTTATTGGGTTATAGACGTAGTGGGGTGATAAGGTGTTGAAACTGGGGTAACTGGGGTGATTGGTGCTGGGTTTAATGACTTTGAAATGTGATTGACACTTTTAATACTTTTGGAAATGTTTTACGTTTTATTAGATCGCCGCGTGCATAAATACATTTAAATGACTTTTTTAAGTTCTGAGTGTGTATGGAACTGATCGTTAAGTTGCTTTGACGGTGTTCAAAAATATTATGAAGAAACCTTAATGTTCTGGTTTTTGTATAAATGTAAAAAACCGTACACATGTTTCATACAAATCTTTGCACGTGAAGGACACATGCTATCCGTCCCGTATATAAAAAGAGATCCCTACTCATTAGAGTTATTATAAGTGTTAAATTTATAATATTTTTAATTTGATAAAAAACAAAAAACTCACCCTCATTTCGTTTCGGCTCACCACTTCAAAACTTTGGACTCTGTAACAGAAAAAAGAAGAATTTAACCATCTATGTACAAAATTGATAATAATACCCACTTTCACATTCAAAAATAGCCTAAAACGTAAGTATCTAGACCTATTTACAGCCCAAAACGCACAGTGAGTAGTGAGCTCTCGAGCTAAAAGCTGGCTGGTGTCAAGTGAGCCGCACTCGGCCAGCGCGAGGGCACTCCGCGTCACCTCACTCTTACTATTTACAGCTTTATATGTAAGCCGGTAGGCTTATGTATAAGCCGGTGGGCTACTTGCCTATTTAGGTACTGTATCACAAGTTTTTAATAGATTTTTACACGTCGTTACTAGTTTTTAGTAAAGTGAATATGATGTATGAAAAAGTTTTGATTAAATTTCTTGACTGCTTGAACGAAAGATAGTCTAAGAGACTACTAGTGGTACTATACACTATTATATACTAGTGGTATTACAAGTTCATACATACTATAATGCGAAAAGACTTTTTCCCCGACCTAATACATAGAAGTTAATTAATGTAAAAATAAGTTTTTTTCAATTTTTGCAAGAAAAATCTTGTTATTTTCTCTCAGTAGCAGTTTGGAGAGCACTTTGTTTCTAGTGGTACCAGTAACCAAAGAGAGGGGGAATAAGATTTTCAACAAAAATACACGTTCGAGCAACTAACTTTATTTACGGCAATATAGCAAACTTACGTAATATAAATAGCAATTTTTTTTATAAATATACGTCAAACAAAGAGCTTACTGATCTCGCTGTGTGCCTCAGTATTGTCAAAAAACAGTCTGACGATTTCAAGAAATCTTCCAAACCGTGTCAAGTAAAGTGGTAGGTCGTCGTCTTATAAGTTATAAAAAACGAGGTGACTGCGTGAACGATGAGTAACATTAATGTAACACGTGCGTCTAGCACTAACCTAGCACTTTGTAAACAGCTGACACTATTTGTGTACTTGCTTTAGTTTCTACGGCATTGAATATTTAATGAAGACTTGTCTTGAGGCATTGACAAAAGTTTGCATGAATGATTTGTATGAATTGCACGTAAAGCGAGGTTTTCTATGATTAACGACTATCGTTAAATGTCGGTATTTTTTTAAATTACCAGTAATTTTGCATCAAAAAAAATCAAAGCCTCTAGCAGGTGATGTATATATTTTTAGAACATTGTAAATGTCAAACTTTTGATACCCAAAAATTAAACTGTATATATGCTTCGTTTTTTTTCTATTCTACAAGACAAATCTTGCTTGTAGTCTTGCCTTACTAGTATTTTTACTAGACCCAACAACTATTAATGAAACACCAAAATATTTTTGGTCTTTGAGTGAATTGAATCTTCGATCTCAGCAGCAAAATTATAACAGTTAAACTCCGCCTTAACCACTTCGAGAAAATAAAAGTCAATAATAAAATATATTGGCACTACTCTCACTTTACAATCGATAACACTGTAACCATGGCAACGTATTTTATTAAAATAAAAATACTCTGTGACAGGCAGACAGCTGAAAGTAGTCTTCAACTGGAACAACTTGGTCAAGATATAAATAAATAATTTCTGTGATATTTTATTAAATTACATTACAAAAGTTTGAAGTTATCAAGGCTGCAAACACTATTAAGAAAACCCTTGACATACTCTCGTAGTTACAGGTCAAGACCCTTTCTTTAACTGTTCCCATGATGCCATCTTTAAAACAATACCTAACTTTTATACCCCTTAAAAACTTAACTTTTGCAGGCACCCCAGAGACAACTGACAAGTCTGCCAACTTTGTAGGTCAACATGTCAGAGAGTTATGTTCCAATAATATATGCACATAAGTTGGGAAATTTTACGTAATTTCATTTATAACTTGAATGTTTGGTATTCATGTTTTGAAGGGAACCTTGGGGCGTTTTTGTTATTGGTGCCATATGGTTGGGGTTGCGTAAGGTTCTTGCGTCATATTTTCTTGAGATAGCACTTGGCCTGAAGAATTTTGATGTGGGTAGTATCATATTAAAAATAGTACAAGTAAAATATGTTTTATTTCATAAACTTTTTACGACTATTTAAAATCGTCATAGTATTTTTTTAATTACACCGTTTCGAAAAAGCTGTCGTTCGAGAGAAATATCGAAAAAAAAATTCACGGCTTGCTTCTTTTAATATCAGTCTGATTTTACATATGTTGCTGTATTGACTGTTTCAATTGCAATCTTCATTAGGAAGTAACAATATCAATTATTTCCCGTATTTCCATATGGGTTTTATAAACCCCATAACACGCAAAAGTAATCAAATAAACGAACCTACCATGAACCACAGCCAGCAATCACTGAAAACATTTCACTCAATGTTATTAAATGTGAGTTTTTTGCTCATCAGTGTAAGAGCTAATACGTCGATGCAGTACTAATGAACGAGTGAACGAATGAACGGGTGAACGAGTGAATGATACGGGGTTAAAGCCTGCGGTTGTGGATTTAGATGCCTATTTCTTTGGTTCGTAAAAAGTAAAGGTTCGTAAAATGTTAAATATTGGTACGCACGATGTTTTTTACTGTTTAAAGTCACAGAAGAGAAATAACAGAAGCTCAACTGAATAAGGACAGCTCTGATCATGACATTAAGAATACTGTCTCCTTACAAACAGATCTAGAGTAACTACATGTTTAAGAACTCCAAAAATATGTCGTACTGTGTGAAAATCTAACTTAAGCAGCGCATATTTAACGAGTTAGGTATTAAGAATAAAATTATACACCAACAGAAGTTTACTACTACGAATGCCGTTTGCAGCCACTGAATCAATCCAAAACTTTCAACTCCATTCATTCCCCCATAAAACTAAAATAACCCTTAACCTTCAAATCAAACCGTATTAACCACTAAAAAGAAAATGCTTTTGAAAAAAATGTTATCTGACCCATTCCTGGAACTAACGTGGAATGTCCCATAAAAACAATAAAAGAGCCACGATTGCGCCAAAAACAATATTCGACGGGACGAATGGGTCCGAAAACGTTCGGTAATGTCCCGAAATGGGGCGAAATGTGGCAAAATGTGGCGAAACGGGCCATAGCGAGCTGTAACGCGTCGGTGGACAGAGGCGCCATCAGGGCAACATGTCACGAGCGGACTCATAAAATGTCCCTGTTCCCCTCGGGACACACGGCTGCCATGAATGACGAACATGGTTTAATATAGTAAGCGATAATCCTGCTGAAAATGCAGGCAACAAATTGGACAAATGTTCTGTGAACACGATTTGTAAATTTAACAGAAAAAAGAATCATATTTTTTTTATGGACTTATAATTATGAATGTTAATTAAAAATACTTTACTTGTTTGCTTTATTACTTACTTTTTTGTTTTTCAAATCAAGACATATTTAGAAGAAAGCAATTCGATAGAAAACACTTTGTTCATTTAGGAATTTGATATCGAACTATAAATAACTTCGGGCTATAAAAAAACCCACCAAGTCACCAAGCATGTTTCCCAACAAGCTTGCCAATCTAATCATCCGTGAACCCCACTCCACATCGTCGTGTATATTTTTACGACGGCCCCCGTCCGGCGTTATTAAGACGATATCCACCGGCTTCATAATAAACAAATAATAATTCATAGCTGTTACGTGCCAGCAATGTAATGCAACGCTTGCTTAATGATCGTGGGAGAACGATTCAGATTGTTCAGATTATGTGCTATGGGGAAAAACTGGGGGCTTTTGTACTTACTGATCGTTTTCCCTATGGGTTCATATTGAAGCTTTGTAGTGCTGTCACGAACATGAGAAGTAAAAGAAGATAAACATATGACAGCTTTAAAATAAGAAATTCCGTTTGTGAAATAAATTTTAGTTGAATGAACTTTCCTGAAACACATTAAGTAACGTCTTATTATTTATGAACATAAAGTTTAAAGTCCTCATTCTTTCATTCAAGATTTGCTATCCGCAAGTTTCTTATTTTTTTTTTATGAAATCAAACTTGACAGGCAATTGTGGGGCAAGGTGCCCGCATTTCGGTGCGGGCAATGGCTACAGCCCTTGCTCGCACGGACACCAAAACAATCCAGATTTTCAAGATTAATGTTTTCGATTTGACTATATTTTGCAGAAATGGGTTCATACAGCAGTGCCTACAACAATGGATATAAAAGGCGTGATGTTGCCAAAAAAGTCTTTGAAATCGCAAATATAAAACAACGGAGAATTTGCAAAAATCTTACATACAGAAGCCATTGTTCAAAAGCGGAACAGTTACCAGAGAATTCCTTTGAAAAGTAAATACAATAACAATAGTAAGTAAAATCCATCGTTTTAGTTCTCGATATATCCAAACCAGTCCATTAAACTCCCCAGGTATCTATCCGAGCTCACTTCCTCAACGGTAGCGAGGTAAAGGTGCATTTATTGTGATGTAGTTTTCTTCCAGGATTTTACCAAATGTAATAATTATATATACACGCAGGTAGGCTGCTGCCTTGGATTCGTATTTGGTTTATGTAAAAAAATATCAGGGTAAAAAATTATATGTACAGATCGTTACTGGGTCTGGCCGTTCGTTAATTGACCCACTGGCAAAGGCAAAGTGTGGCACAGGGGCTATGGCGTGTAAGTAGAGTATAAGACTGTGCCATTTGCAGCAAAAGGCTCGCATCGGATAGGAAGACATTATTTTCGACAAGAATAAATATAGTTTTAGAGTCAGATATATTAAAATTTTTAATTATTATATCTAAAATCCAAAGCTAAGTATGTTAAAGTAAAGACAACAAAACAAATAAAGAAAATAACGTAGGTATTCATTTTGCTTATTATTTAGCATTTATTTCTCACCAGCTTTTACTAAACTTGAAGAACTTTGTTTATCGTTATCTTGAAAATTAAATGAATCAGTCGTATGAAATTCATTTAATTCCGGCACGGCACGGAATCCGCTCATCCTAAAGTCAGAATTTTACATAGAAGTTTATTCACAACACTTTAATAGTTGTGCAAACGACCGCGTCTCTATAACAGCACCCTAAGCAGGTCAGTTGAGATGGAGCGTGTAACGCGGGGAAATGACCCGGTCTTACACGACGTACGTTTTAATGTCTTACTGACACAGCGTCAGCAGTTCTTGGTGTGCTGATAAGATTTGAGCGAAATAAGATTGGGTAAATTAGATCAATTTCTTAAAGTTGGTAGTTTAACAAACATAAATGTTGAAAAAAAATTTTTTTTGGGTTGTTATTCAAGTATATCCGTGGTGACGCGGTTAATGTGGTCATCACGGTGTTACTTCTGCAATAGTCGTGGGTTTGATTTCCATAAAGAAAAGGGTGATTAACAAAAAGTTACTCTGAGTCTGATTTTCCCATGTATCCGTTGCTTGTATGTTTGTAAAAGTCCCTGGGTAATATGATGGAATTGCCGTCCCATCTATACTAATATAATAAAGCTGAAGAGTTTGTTTGTTTGTTTGTTTGAACGCGCTAATCTCAGGAACTACTGGTCCGATTTGAAAAATTCTTTCAGTGTTAGATAGCCCATTTATCGAGGAAGGCTATAGGCTATATAACATCACGCTACGGTCATTAGGAGCGGAGTAGCAACGAAAAATGTTACAAAAACGGGGAAAATTTTGACCCATTCTCTTAGGTGACGCAAGCGAAGTTGCGCGGGTGAGCTAGTTTACTATAAACTCAAAACTCAATTCCATCAGCACAGAACAGCAATATACAATCTATCCATATCCATACTAATATTATAAATGCGAAAGTAACTCTGTCTGTCTGTCTGTCTGTCTGTCTGTCTGTCTGCTACTCAATCACGTCTAAACTACTGAACCAATTTGCATGAAATTTGGTATGGAGATATTTTGATACCCGAGAAAGGACATAGGCTACTTTTTACCCCGGGAAAATGACGCATTTCCCGGGAAAATTCAGAAAATTCAACGAAGTCGCGAAAAATAAATATTATAATGACATTGAATTAACAAAATTCCGTTGCCATGGCAACTGTTTTAATGGCGGATATGCCTTAGCGCGACTTCGTTATATTAAGAGATATAAATAATTTTGAGAATATTTTTCGTGAAAAAAAAGCATATTTTATATCATCACGCTACGACCAATAGGAGCAAAGTAGGTAACAGTAAAAAGTGTTACAAAAATATGGAAAATTCTGACCCATTCTCTCTTATATGACGCAAGCGAAGTTGCGCGGGTCAGCTAGTTATTTATAAAGTACTTACATAACGTTTATTTTAGAGACCTTAGTTAAAATGGCCAATTCTCAGTAACCACCTAATTTCACAGTCTACTCGCAAATAAACCTTATACCTAATATAATATTCAATCCATCTTTATCTCAATCCATAACGTACCTTAACCCAGGTGGCATACCAAACAACGACAAGTGACCAATGTGTTCCCGCCACAGCCGATTAAACGTCAAATTGATGTCCGCCATCTTGTGACGTCATCGCTCACGCAGGCACACGCGATTACTCATAGTGCCAAGCTCACTATTAATATTACTTATTTATATAATAAACTTGTGTGAGAGTGATTAAGGAGATTTGAAATAAAGATAATAAGATTATCTAAGTAATGGAATATGATGTAAGATTTACGGTGACTTGTATTCATTTGTTTTAATAGTTGACGTTAATTAGAGGAAGTACTCGTAGCTAAATAACAGCAGACGCGCGGATCGATCTTTGAGGATAAGTATGACTTGCCGAGGTTGGTTTGTGGATGGGTGACCGTATTTAACATACCGAATTTCGTCGTGTTTCTGAAGATACGTTAAATAGTGGGTCTCGGCTGTTATTTTCAAAGATCTTTGACGTTAACAGTAGTCAGAAGCTTGTAAGTCTGACAACCAGTCCTACCGAGGTGTATCGCGTACTAAGGTTACTGGCTAGTAACTGCGTTGTGGAGGATTTAAAATACTGGTATTCTGCATCCGGTGAGAGTGGAAGCCGACTCCAACACAGTTAGAAGAAAGGCTAGGCTGATAAATAATTTAACGTTTAATTCGATAATGTGACTTATTTCTTCTGAAATGAAATAAGGAAAGATGTGACGTAATTTTTCAAAGAAAAGAAAACAGTTAAGGTTTTTTGGCAGCGGTCAGGTTTCAGGCACGTAAAAACTTTTCCCGACTTTGAGCGTCTTACCCCCGGTTTCTGAGTAAATTTAAGGGTAGTTTATCTAGTCAATAGCTTTTTTTTATATGAGTTTAAACGCTATTGAATAGCTTAATGTACCTCAGAAACCGGGGGTTAGTAAATCATCATTGTCTTGTTATCTCGCTTCTACTTGTCTCTATCAGCCTATCTAGTATAATAATGTTTTAAGCCCGTAATTCAGTCTGTTAATTTCACAATAAAATCGCTCAACTGATATAGACATTAGAAAGACGATTGTTGAGGTCCCGGAAAAAAATATCGAAATATATCTCATATTTCATTGCGTTTACATCTCATATTTTTCCTGTTTTTACACTATTCAGATTCATAGGCAACTTATATAGGAAAATAGAAAACACTTTTATCTATAACACCTTTTGTCAGGGTCTAAAAACATACACTGAGAAAAAATAACTGTCCCTAATTTTCCCTCATTGGACCTCAAAAACGAACAAGTGTCGAAGCAAAGTAGAGCTAAAAGCATCGGCCGCAGTCGTTAGCTTGTGATAGCGCGCGCAATTGAGTTACTACCGACAAATACGTCACTATACCGGTACAGTCATGAACAAAAATAACGTCATATTTTCAGTGACAGTTGTTTTCAACGGGACAGAAAATTATTAAGGTTTTTGACAGTAGTTTTACTACTCTGCATTGTATTGATGTAGGATTGGGTTGAATAAGTTAGTGTGTGTATTTATTTTTGCTCGATTTTGATCGAGAAAGTCTCTTGGATTAAAAATTTAAAGATTTTAGGCAATCTGTGAACAAACTTTTATAAAAATCTATACAAAAGTTTTTGTTTAAATGAGTCACTTTCGTTCGATGTTGAGGTTAATGATGCAGGAGGTTAATGTAGAAAGAAAATGTGTAACCAAATCTTCTACTTACGGGTACTTATATCAGTATTTATAATCCGACTTTAACTTTACCATAACGTACCAACCTAATTCAAGAGAATAATCTCATGTACATAAAGCTAAGTCGTAATATAGACGACGACTATGTAGGATGCGTCAATTTACATGAACCGTTGATTTGTGACAATATGACACAAACCACTTGCACTCCGGTACGATATTCAATGACGTAGGACTTAATATAGTAGTATAACGTGAAAGCAACTTAGAGAGATAAGCATGTAGATAATGCTGTTTTTAAGGAACTGCACTACCAGACTTCAGTATTTAGAATGCGATCAATATTGCCAGCATTTTTTTGGTGAATTTCAGATACACGGGCGTGTTTTAAAGGGCACAGGTACTTACCCTGTACCCTTCAAAGCATGCCTGTGTAGAGTAATATAGCAAATTATATTTATATATTTATTAAAGTTCTTTATATAGAGAGATCAGTGATAGCCGAGTGGTATAAGTTGATACCTCCCACGCAAGAGGTCGCAGGTTCGAACCCGATTTCGAAGTTATGTGTGTATTAGAAATAATTATCACATGCTTCACCGGTGAAGGAAAACATCATGAGGAAACTAAAGCTTCCGTGGCGCAGTGGTTTAGGTCGCCATGCTATCATTGCGTTGGGAGGTCATGGGTTCGATTCCCACACTATTTGTGTGATCCACAAATAATTGTTTCGGGTCTGGTTGTACTTTGTGTTGTTTGTATGTTTGTAAAAATCCCCGCGACACAAGAGCAATTCTTATTGCGGGAGTTGTCTTTTAAAAAAGCAGAGTAGTAGTAGTAGTTTCTTAAGCCATAAAACAAGGGTATTAATATTATGTGGCGATACCTTTTACATAAGATCCAACATCAATGTATTAGTTGTTAACAATGTAGTGTGAGTAAACGTGTTGAGTGCAGTTCATGTTATTTGTACAACGTCTGTTTTACTTCACACAGTCATGTATGTTATTGTTACGTAGATATCTATATGGGAAATGTTTAGTAATAATGTACTGTAGTTGTGAAGGTGGCCACTGTGTTAGGGCCGTCAGATTGATTCTAGGACGGCAATGTGAGAAATTTTAAGTATGGTTATATTTTGTGTTTGTTGGTTGGTTTGTTAAACTTGATTCGAAATATAAGTACCTATTTAATAGTTAGCCTGAAATTATATTAGCTTGGAAGTGATTTTCGTGAGGCGTGGGAATCGAACTTAAGGCCTCAGCTAGGCAGTGAAAGCCTACAATTACTGTCTCATTAAAAGCTCTTAACGAGACATAGCGAATTGTGGTCAACATAATAATATAGGTACATATGTACAATTTGCCTGTATATTGTAATATAACAGTCATCACATTACCTGATATAACGATGCTATAATCCTTAACCTTCAGAACTTTGTAAGTAAAAAAAAAACGATTCCCAACAATATCCCCTCGCGACGATATAACACCTATTTATTTCTCAACTAAAAATAAGTATGGTAGAAAAAGTTCCATTTACAGCACTTCCGCGCGCCTCGGCTGGTTTATTTCAAAGTGTTGGGAACATAATGCGCCGTTAGGTTCGGCCGAAGGTTGTGAAGTCGATTTCCTATGTAGAATAGGGCGAAGATTCAAGTTGTCATCCTCTAAGTAACGTGTAAGTTATAAGAGATGGCGATAACTAGGAATTTACTGGAAATCGGAATCTTCAGTATAAAGAGAAACGGCTTCGAATCGCACTATCTCATTTTCTATAAATTTTACATAGTATGTGAAAACGGATGTTTGTATATTAATTATTATTTCACACAAATACTACAGAACTTTACTGAAATTTAGTTGGAATACTATAAGTACTTTTTACTCCCCGGGATTTTTTTTTCATGTGAATGAAGTCAGGGCCAGAAGATAGTTGAGCATAAATATGTTTGACTTAACAGCCAAGAAATTCTCTACAATTACCTGTAGTTTGCAGATTACAGATGTAAGCTGTCTTTATTTGAAAACTGAAATGATGAAAGTCGTTGGCTTTCAGCTCAGCCGCGCTATTGTCGCGTCAGATTCATATACCGTTTGCCGTGTAGTGAGAGTGATAAGCTTTAAAATGTACTTGTGTATTATCATTAACACATCGAAACTGGCCGCCGAAATTGTAAGCCTTTTAGTTTCTTTTTTTAAATATTCAACCAAGCAATACAATTCGAATCACCACTACAGTCAAGTTAATCGCTGCCTCTTATACTACTACCACAAGCTTATAATATGTTTAGGGACGTTACATCGTGTGGGAATTTCCTTTTAGCGTCCAGCCGGTCCGGGACAAATGTGCCATACGTCATAACGTGGTACCTTTGTCTAGTTTTTGTACGCCCCGGGGAAGGCCCCGACTTAGATCTCACAATGCTATTATCGAAGATATTAGATCTCAAATTGGGGACATCTTTTTAGGATTTAGGTTGTCTTGTTTTGAGGCTTTTTTTAGTGGTTTTGTGTTGTATGTAAGTCTATTGGAAGTAGGTATTTCTTGTAGACTTAAATCGAGAAACATGTAAAGTTTTTTTAAAGCAATTATTAGGAGAAATATTTTAAAAAATCCAAGCCCTTCGTACGGCGATAGTAGCTTGAAGATTAAAATCGTTGAGCATCGGAGATTTGCGTAGCCTTGTGTACAAAAGATCTTTCAATCACTACAGTCAGTTACGTTGAGGATTATAAAAGTGTATTTTATCTATTGTATGAAGTCATTTATTTAAAAGATATGTACTTTAAAAAAGTTGTAATGTCATTATAAAACTTTTAAATAACCAAATTACAAGCCGAAGCCGAAACTTTTATTCTCGTGCACTTAATTTTCTTCCCAGCAACTGTAAACTGCCTACAGCACCACACCGCTAGCAACAGCATCGGTCCATTTTTCTCGAAGACTCACTCTACATCTCAAATTACAATTACATGCATTGGTGTTGGTATATTTTGCTATACTGCATCATCCCATTGTTGAACAAACGCTCTGCCATTTCATCTCCATTCATTTCAATAACACATCCCTACCAACACTAAAAACAAAACTATCAAGACCTCTAGACAATAAACTCAATACAAAAAACAAAATACAAAAAGGGTACATTATCCCTCAAAATCCTCCTTGATACAGGCTAATTCTGAACCAGTTTCAATTCACTAACAGACACTGGACCATTATACTGTCCAAGAGAATCGTGAACTACTCGCATTGTTGCCGTCTACGTCGAAAGCCGCCCTACTTTCCGACACAAGAAGGGTGGCTAGGGCTTAAGCCGCCGCGGGATTGCCGCAAAGAGGTGGATCGAGTTCCTCTTGAATTTTGAAATTGAGGATATGGTTAACTTTTCAGAAGAGAACATAGTATCATGCTGGTTATACCCGAAGGTGTAAGCATGTATGAAATGCATCCGCGTTTCGCCATATAGAATGTTAGTCCTATGAAATAGGAGGCGACCCTAGGGTTATATACTAAACGTTACCTATGTACGATTGGCAATTACTTTATGAAAATTTAAAAAAACCAATAGCACTGTCTGGTAGGGGACCGAATCCGGCACCTCGCGTCAGCAGTCAGACGCTACTGGCTAAGCCACAGAGTGAGCAGCATTAAGTAAACTATAAAATAAACTCTTTAAAATATCTACATCGTATGAAAACTAAGGTTATTTAGATTTCTAGAGATGTAATAAAAAAGTTGGCTGCTGTAGAAAAAAATATTTTTTACCAGTCCACCTGAAAAGTTCTAATTTTAGA
This sequence comes from Anticarsia gemmatalis, assembly GCF_050436995.1. Taxonomy (NCBI): domain Eukaryota; kingdom Metazoa; phylum Arthropoda; class Insecta; order Lepidoptera; family Erebidae; genus Anticarsia; species Anticarsia gemmatalis. The sequence goes on from NC_134761.1 coordinate 1,138,455, forward strand.
TTAAAACAAACTCAAATCCCGCGACGTTTCTACAATTTCATATTCTCTAACAACCCACTCGAACACAGACAAAGAAGGATTATATCTAAAAATAAACGTACTAAGGCAAGTCCTTTATAAACAGGCTAACATGGCCACATGAAAGCGAAGATCGTGTTGTATGAAAAATAAATCCGTTGGAAATCAAAGCCGATACGAACTCTCACAAACAATACAATATAACCACGGACAATGAAGAATAAAAAGTGTTGAAATAAAAACATGGGAAAGTTTAACTTCGGACGTTTCAATCGAGCGTCATTGTTGGAGACGTCCACTACTATTTGTTACTACTGTAAACCATACAGACTGGCATTTAAAAAAGTGACAAAATTTTGGTCCATAATACCCTAGGCATCAGAACAAAGAACTAGAGAGGTCTTTGTTTTAATAAATCAATGAAATAAACATAGTCTTTACTTAAACCTTGGTATTAGCTGAAAAAAAAAGCTGGATGTCTAAAAAAATACTTCGCAACTCTTACTTTTAAGACGTATAATATGCTGATGAAAATATTTATCCCAGATAATAATCTGTGAAGCAATATTTTGTGGCAAGTCTCAATAGACTCTGTTGTCAAGATAATTTTAGAGTAAGATAAATTACAATGTTAATTCTAACTGTTTACCCAAACATAATAAAAAGGATTAATTCTGTCTCAATAGTTTTGTCCAACTGGTAGCAAACAGGAAAAATACAACAGAAATTTGTTGGAAGCCGTAGTAGTGGTTGTACCCCACCGGGGATTGAACCGACTGCCGTCAACGATTTGTCTTCATTTGTCGTCCCGCAATCGTGGCAAACTATGGACGAGAAATAATTAACTTGGCATTGTCTTTGATTTTTATTTCAGAAGCAATTTGCATGGCTTGCGGTTAATTTGATAAATTGATGTCAAACTGGGGTGGGGTTGATTCTGCTAATAATGGGGTGAAATGGGGTAATGTGATTGTTTGTAGAATTTTTGTTCTTTATGAGGAAAAGGTTTTGTTCGTTTTGAAAGTTATTGTGATATTTTTTTGGTATCCTTTTTCTTCATTTATTGCTTCTGTCCATTAACTTCGATTGTACGAATAATATTTGAATTAATTTTGGGGTTGAATTTGGGGTAACTGGCTTTAACGTTTGTTTGAGTGCAAGCCTGACATTGTGTTACAATGATTTTTGTATATTTGATTTTGTATGAAATCTTTAAATCTCCATAAAATTTCATCACAGATGAATAATGATATGTCCCCAACCCGCACTTGGCCAGCGTGGTGGACTAACCCCTCCCCCTCGTTTGGGAGGAGACCCTTGCCCTGCAGTGGGACAGAAATGGGTTCAATCGGCTTTTGACGGGTCAGATGTTACTAAACATTTCATACAGAATTCAATATCATCACTATCACTTCTAGCCAAGGAAGCATAAAGTCTGTACTCCTACCAACTTTATGAATTCATCACCAAAATCTCATAGAAGCGTGTATCAAAGGTACATCGATACCATTGACTTAGATCAAATACTCTCAACCAATAGCTAACCTAGTTCACGTAAAGCCTTCAGTTTGAATGTCGTGCTGTATATAGGGTTGCCATCTTTGAAATTTGGAAAACCGGATAAGACGCGTGAAAACCCCGGATTTTAGACAAGAGAAGCAACCGCGACGGGTGAAGTGGGGGAACGGTGAATATACTTTGTTCGTCGGTTGATCGTGGTGTGAGAGCATAGTGCGTGTCTCGCAGGTGGCCTAATTTTTTTTTATTTATATGTTTTTAAAACCCGGTCTACAAATGAAACCTTCCACGGACGCTCCCCGGATGCCCTCTAAACTAGGACAAATCCGGGGAAACGCGGACGGATGGCAACCCTAGCTGTATATTATATACTAGTAGGTTTTGCTTCTATTCAATATGTTATATTGATTCTAGTTGAACCTCAACGGGAGTTAAAATTACTTCGTTATAGTAAATTATGTGATGATTATCCTGCCTGCTTCCGTAGTGCAGTGGTTTAGGTCATCACGCCGCTACCATTGCGTCAGGAGGTCGTGGTTTCGATTCCCACACGGATCAATTATTTGTGCAATCCACAAATAATTGTTTCGGGTCTGGTTGTACTTTGTGTCCGTTGTTTGTGTTATTGTCAAAGTCCCCGCGACATAAAAGCAATTCTTAGTGCGGGAGTTGAAAAACAAGAAAAAACAAGTGTCTTCCCATGCATACATCGTTTTATGACGTAAGATTAAGTAGTCTTACGTCATTTCTTTTCAATTTAAGTTTTGTGTATACGTGAGAGAAAGGTCAGACCTTGAGTCCACGTCACTGATCAAGTGCGGCTCGTGGACCTACTTGGTAACAAAATATGTACTATAGGTACCTACCATAGTTTATTCATCTATACTAATGTTATAAAGCCGAAGAGTTTGTTTGATTGAACGCGCTAATCTCAGGAACTACTGGTTCGATTTGAAAAATTATTTCAGTGTTAAATAGCTCATTTATCGAGGAAGGCTATAAGCTATATATCGTCACGATACGACGAATAGGAGCAGAGTACGAGTAAAAAATGTTACATAAACGGGGAGAATTATGACCCATTCTCTCTTATGTGCGAAGTTGCGCGGGTCAGCTAGTATAACATAGAAAATCAAATAATTTGTCCAAACATAATATAAATCTACCATAGCTTTTGATAAGAAATATCCAGGCTAATGTATATATTGTCTGACCTAGGTCATTGACCTGCTTAGATAAACATGAACTAGAATATTCCTAGACTGAAATAAATCCAGATTTATTGCAAATCGGTTTGAAGTTATCTATCATAAAAGTTGACGTACAAATAGTTTGTTGGATTTTCCTTGAATGTTTAGAAGTTAACATGACGTTGATGGAGAAACGGGATATATTTTAAGGTTCTGAATATGTATGAAGCAGTATTTATAAACTTTTGACCAAAGATTGTGTGGAAAAATTCCTCTAAAGCTATATCCCTTTATCAAAGTTTATCAAAATCTGTTAAGTAATTTTTGCGTGAATGAGTAAGTTGTCTTTGGTGATGGTAGTCGTTTGACTACCATCACCAAATTCCCTAAGTTATTTGACAAATGGAAAGCTTTCAATATAGTTTAATTTATTAGCACCTAAATTAATAAAAAAACCGTATAAACTCTTGTGCTTTTGAGACTGTTTACTGTGAATTGCTGTATGAATTGCTCTATGAATATGCTTTTTGGTAATGCTTTCCAGTAATCAATTTAACCCGCTAATGTCCCACTGCTGGGCAAAAGTCTCCTCCCGTAATGAGGGAGCGGTTAGGTTATTCGGTAATCGTAATCAATTTATTGTCAATCACATGCTCAGTCTATGCTACTAATTACCACGCAATCAGTGAATCAGTAATTCACTATTCACATATGTATGTATAGTTGATTGCGGTATAATATAGATTATGTATAATAGAATACGGGAATTAACGCGAACACGCATTTTACCTTAAAATGCCTGACTGGAAAAATCAAAATATGAGGGTGGATGGACATTCATCCGCCTCATATACACGAAGTCCTGTCATCGCTGCTCCAGTCAGCCTGGAACCACGGCGAGTGCAACCTGCGCCGAAACGTTAGGCATTTTAAGGTAAAATGCGTGTTCGCGTTAATTCCCGTATTCTATTATACATTAAACATGCAACGCGAGAGTTTAAAAGTTATGAATATAGATTATGTTATATTATTTAATCTAGGATACGAACAATTAACATGCCCTAGGTTTTTTAAAGTAAGCTACAACTGTTATAATCTAACAACTTAGTAGAGAGTCTTGTATGCAATATTTGCGACTGGCGGAGTATCAATGACCCGCAGGTATATGCTGTCGGCTGTGGCTTTTTTGATACTTTAATTTGAAAATGCCCCGAATTATTAATAATAATAATCTTTATGGATTGTGTAAGCAAAGGACTCTACTAAGTTGTTGAACTATAGAAGAACGATTTTTTTCAAGAAATTCATCACCGTTACGGAAAAACGTAACAAAACAAGTAGGCTAACGTCAAAATTATTCACAAATACCTCCCATACGAAATCAAACATACGAAATAGGACACCATAATCCCATATCTATATGCCTACGACTTTTATACCCTATTTTTCTCCCAAATCCGGCTCGAAGAGGGCTCATAAAGAAGCGATCTATCACGAAGACCTCAAAGAACAAACTAACTGTAAGTATCGTATTTCGGTCCTCGAAAGCCTTCATAAATAAAGGAGGGATACATTACAAGTCGACTTTTGGACCCACAAAGTTGGGGCTAAAATAACCGATGCCTATAATCAGCTCACTGCCCTTTATAACTGATGAAGTTATGTATACTTTGGGTTGCCAGTGTCGTTTAATATTTACCATTATTTTGGCTATCAGTTAAAACATGACTTCTGTAAAAAAGGAACTCTGGATTTTTTTTTGTAACATTTTTAAGTTTCAGGTGATAGATAGGTTAAATCTCTTTCTGATTAATTTGAAATCAAAACTTCTGCGCAAAGGTTTAAGGCAAAAGTATTCGACACAAATATACCTCTATATTATGTTTAACATGGAAAAAAGAATTTACTTCATGGAAATAACCTTCAACCAGTAATATAATATATGTATTTTTTACTATAAAAATGATGTATTAAAATCTTATAACTTGCTCCAATGTTCATTGATTCTTTCAAAATTTCAACAAATTTTCAAAAACACACATTTTCATTTCTTACTTTTCAACAATTTTCGAAACACATTATCAATAGCACAAATACAAAATTCCCCATAAATTATTCATAAATTCTCCATCAAATCGGGGAGTTTTTCCTAAGCTAGTATCCTTGTCCCCGGGTGTCCTCGTGAAGTTTTAATGAAGGCGCGACACCGGACCTCCGTGATCTGTTTTTGATGTCAATCAAAGGAAAATAAATGATATTAGGACGAGATTAAAACCTCCTTGTTACGATGTTTATCACCAAAACTTTGTACGAAGAATATTTTATTACTATTGGAGTGTTTGGGGTTTTATTGTATTGTTATGTAAATATTCTGTATGTCCATGTTTGATAGCAATTTTCGTGTAAAATAGAAATAAAAATTACAATATTTTTCTTAAAATTGCTGTGTAGTTTAATAAAATATTGATATTATTTGTACTTCGAATGCCTTTGGTGAATAAAGTACTCACTTAACACTATTATCGGAAGTATAAATATGCCAATATTCAAAAAATCTATGATTAATTTACCCACATATTTAACCAAGTGCATACCAAATAACTAATTTAATATTTTATTTATATTCCTGAATTTAATCAAAAAGTTGAAACTAAGGAATTCTTCCTGATTTTTGTCAAAGATATAAATCCCAAGCTGAAAGGTTTACAGGCTTAAACAACCAAACAAAAATAAAAACCCACATTTAATAGCTACATACTAGGTTAAACAATATAACCAGATACTGATGAATCAATTACATCCAGCACACGCGAGCTCAGAACACTTGAACCGAGACTAAGTTTTGATGAACTTGTAAATGTTAACAATACTGCGCAATACTATGTGTTAAGTTCTATTGATAGTATCTAAGTTTCGTTTTAAAAAGGGCGTAAGATTTTATTAATTTGTAGTCGCTTAAGCTGTTTTTGATTTTTTTAATGAACTCGCAAATGTTAACAATACTGCGCAATGCATGAAGTTCTATTGATAGTATCTAGCTGCTTTAAAAGGGTGTAAGATCTTATTAATTTGTAGTCACTTAAGCTGTTTTTTATTTTTTTAATGAACAATACTGCGCAATGCAGTGTGTTTAGTTCTATTGATGTCATCTAGCTGCTTTAAAAAGGGAGTAAGATTACAATATAAGATTTTTTAGTTTATCCAGCCAGTGAGGTGAGATGTGTTTATAAATTTATATTTTATAGTTTTAAGAAAATAACTGTGTCGATTTTTTTGTTTTTGTTGTGATGGGGCTGACTTAATCTCATAGAGTCAAAAGCCCTCAATAAATGAAGATTATAAAAAAAAAAATGTAGTGACTTATGCTGTTTTTTAATTTGAAGGCTTTATAATAAAAGAGACGTAAAGACAATTAAGGTGTATATTTTTTCGGCCCCTGTGAATATCGAATTGGCTGTAAATTACTTATGCCTTTTGGACGCTGCAGACATTTTACAGGATTTTCTATTAAAATGATGTACAGGAAGAGTTTTTAAACCATTTCTTTTATATTTGTGCCAGTTTATTTTAAATACAAAGGTGCCTGAAAGTTCTCCACTTCTTCGAAGTTGGTTAAAAATGAAAGCATATAATATTACTTCGTGTTGTCTATTCGTATGACAAAGAACTCGTTTCCGAGAACTGTTACTAGGAAGTTTTGTAAATCATCTTAAAGGTTTCCAGTGTACATAAAAGATGTATTTATAAAATAACAAAAGACATTTCTTAGAAGAAACTGAACCATTGGATGAAAATATGCAAACATTAACCTACGAGTGTATACTTTAGAATATTAATGAATATTATTTTATTTACCTGAATTCAACCCCAAGGAAAAAAGTTTTTAAGTCCCAAGGACTAACTATCCTTTTCAATTCACATCTAGGTTTGAGTTGATGGATGAAATGGTACCCTAAATTTAGTCAAAATGAATTTTAGAGAAATATTGCGAAAAATAATCACCCTATAGTTCCACGGAGATAGTCAGAAACTATCAAACCCTCTTAACGATACCTAAAGGTTAATTTTATTCCAACCATTTCAACACCTAACACACTCACATACATGAAATGACCTTATTTCCCATAGGGATAAACAGAGACCGAAGACGTCATCAACCTCACCTTCACCACTAAATGGCCTCTCATTCTGAATACTATTTTTTTAGCTAAAAATATTTCAGTAAGCGTAGCGTCTCTAAAATATAACACGAGTAACAAGTCTTGAAGCGAACTAAAGCAAGGTATACACTCCAAACGCCGGATACACGTAGATCCAAGTATTTACCGGTTCATTAAAACTTACCCGGATCCTTGTACCCGGTTATTCACCCTGTTTGACCGGATATTTATTAATTTACACGCATTCACCTTGTATTTACCATTCTCGGAAGTATATCTTAACAGTTTGATGAAGGTGTTCTTGACAGTTTTGAAAGTAAAAGATATATAAATAAGATTAGCCCCTTTCTATAACAAAAATAGTGGCAGTTCGACTATTTTACCTCGCCACTAGAAAGTCTTGAATTTAAATCCTACTTACTGTATTCTCCCGTTTTTATCGTCACTTTCTGTACGACCACTGATAATTCATTCTTAATTCTAGCTGTTTACATAGCCTAAAGTTAATAACATCTTTGCAAGTACATAATAGAATAATCTATGATGAAACTACACCGAACATAGGTGATAAATCTTCAACAAGTAGCACAGAAATTAGTCACTCCACCATTCCACAAAGAGTACGTGTTCTGTTTCAATTATACGATCTAAGTACAGCGACCATATTTAAGTAGAATTTTAAAACTTCCGTAGAAACTCAGTGAAACGAAGGTGTCATAAAAACATGAATAAGTCTCTTTAATAAAAAAAGGTGACAACCGTAATACCCGAAACAACCAAAGGAAAACGGGAGTCCGTACAAGAAACTAATTAACTTAAAACTCCATAACAGCAAAAAACATTCCACCTATTTCCTTCCAAGGAAATACCAACCTTATTTACTAAGAGATAGAGTATAAAATTCGTTGAGATGTTGTGGTTAAATTTTGATATATTTTGAAGATCACAGGACAGGGAATATCGTTTTATTCATGATGGATCGAGCACCTTACTTATCATGTCAAACGTATATCTGTGGCTGCAGATGGTTTGGGGGTGAAAAAGGGGTTAAGAGGCAACCTCCCCTAAATAAGAGTCTAGGAGGAGGTGTTTTAAAAGTTTACGTTTCTGTGTGATGGGTTGAATGTATATTTAAGGTACATTGACGTATCTGGTTCGGAATATGAGTCTTATTGTCTAATTCCCAGTTCCTGAGGCACGTTTAGAGATAGTGCATGTATTCCAACTGTCTTGTTTATATCAGCTTCAACGCTATTGAATAGATAAACTACCGCTTAATGTACTTCAGAAACCGGGGGTAAGTCAATCAAGCATTTGATTACGAAATAATCTCAAACGTAAAGGTTTCCGAGACTTCACTTGCGAAAAATTGTGTCTAAAGCATATTTGTACCAATTTAATATGTGGTAATGAAATTTCCTTAGTGAAATATATTTTACTCTATTTGTAGTTTCTAGGATTAACGCAATCAAACTTTCAACGAACAGTCTATTCAACTGTCTGTAACCCATGTAACACATCTTACCTATCCCAACAGTTTATTGTATTTTGAGTTTTATTTGAAGTCTTGCGACGCATCCTGTCACACTCATATTGCATTCGCATCTTAGTCACGTAGCACAAGGAATCGTGCATTTGCACATAAATAAATATCATTGAACAACTTACACACGGTCATTTGATTCCAAACAAAGCAGAGCTTGTACTATGGAAACCAAATAACTGATAAACATACTTATATACTTCTAAATACATACTTATATAGATAATTCACAACCAGGCTCAGAAGAAATACTCGTGCTCATCCCACAAAGATTTTTCCTGGGTGGAATTCGAACTCACCACACGTGGCGTTTCAGTTATTGCGGCGAGGTGACCACTTTACCCACTGTGCCAAACGTGCAGTAGCTCAATTCTCTATTACTATCGATAGCTAGCCGGTTGTCGGTAGTCGATAGTGGTACAGAATCGAGCTACTGTACCACGATTCTCTACCACTATCGACTACCGAAAACCGGCTAGGTATCGACATTCTGACAATTAGCATGTACTGCCAAAAAAGTTTCTACGACGCCCGTCAGAGGCGCTGATCAGATTTTCATACAATTGTCGGTAGTCGATAGTAGTAGAGAATCGAGCTACAGCAGTATATACTTAACAGTTTCCAAACATTGATTCATCTCTTGCACCTTTGACAATGACCCGTCAGTTGATCAGTCGATTGAGTTGATTCCTAGAAGGACACCTAGAAATCAATTCTAGCTAGCTATTCTGAGAATTATCTTATGTTTCCCTTGTATATTAACCTAATATATGAAGGCATTGTCTTGTTTTCAAACATAATTTTCAGTATTGATACTGCAAGATTGTTCCAGTGCTAAATTTGTACGACAATTGCAAGATACTTATTTAATCATATAATTTTAAGAAGGATTAAGTAATTTTTTGTAATTGTTTAATCCTCCCAAACTTGCCATTAATAAAGACTAGCTTGTTCATTAGTTGTCATTCGATCATTCCACTATTTACGTTGTAAAATATTTTTTTTACATTAAAAATTGACACATACAGGAAATGGACTGTGCGGTTACCAAAACGATAAAGGTTTTAAAAGGGTGAAAAACTCATCCTCAAACAAAACAAAATCACGTTAATATGTATTGTATAGCTACAAATTGAGTAAATTTTAAACAAACTGCCCCAATACATTTAAACAAAAAAATCAGGTATCAAAATTTTGAAAAAGTACATAAATGGTACAAAAATATCGTGAGGCTTTGAATTCATAACATTATTCGTGACAACGCTGGTGGTTTAAAATTTATAGAGACTTGTGTCAGTACTCAATTAAATAATAATATAGCTCCATTCCATCACAATTCGTTTGTTTACTGTAATAGTAAGATCTTGTACATCTTTGTAAGATTAAATTATGTTGCAATTGTTTCAATAATCATTTTGCTGCGATAATGTAAAATAATATTAGACATGTAATTCCTCAACCGAAAATTTATCTACAAATATTTGGTTTTGCTGCCCGGCTAAACAGATTGATGCCAAACCAAAAATGTGTGTAGCAAGCCTTACAGATCAAACTCCGGATAATAAAACAGTGTACTTACTCCAATTAGATGATATTGCCATTCAATGTGGCAATGCTGCCAGTATTCTGGGCACGTTACCCGAGGACGGCGATGCCTTATTTTATGAGGTCTTATTTTAATTTAGTTTATATTTTAATATTTTTCGTTCGTACATATATAATTACATTTTAAACGTAAAATTTAAAAGCTTAATATAGAAATCTGATAAAAAAAGAAAATTGATGACGAAATTCGTAATTATACTGCTGGTTATAGCTGACTGTAATTAATAAAAGGAAATAGTCTTTTTGTTTCACTTACTACTACTACTACTCTCTTATAGTACAAAAACTGCTTAAGAACACAGACACATACTGCGGTTGCCACATGTGTTCCTAGCTCCAGAATTACATTTGTCTAGATCTACTTCGAACAATCTAACGCTGGGATTCTGCTGACACACTGATATTGTTACGTATGTATTGAAATAGTGTACGGGATGTTATTCAGTTGTGAAATCGGGTGTATTGAAAATTTGAGTTCTCGGAATTATAAACGACAATGCAATTGTAATTATTACTAAAATTGTTTTGAGTATAGTAAGTTTTGCATGAACCTATATATTACACATAGGTTGTGAAATGAAAGTTAAGTCAGGTCACGTTTTTGTAAAACTACTCAATATTATATTAAAAGTAGTTAAATAATGATTAATAGAGCCATGCTATATAAATAAATTTAACCTAATGCTTTGTAAGGGTCTCCTCCCGGAACGAGGGATGAGAAAGGCTTGTGTCCACCACGCTGGCCAAGTGCGGGTCGGGGACTTTACCTTCAAGAACTGTTCTTAGGAACTGTCAGGCAAGACGAGGTTGCATCACGATGTTTTCCTTCACCGGTTGAACAAGACAAGTGATCATTATTTCGAATATGGAAATAAATAAAGTAGTTTTCTAAAGATAAAGATAACTTTAAGATCTCCGTGGTTTTAAGGTATAGAAAATATCCCTAGATGCCGTCTGGTTTTGCTACTGTAGGTTCGAGGCATATTAGTTTTTAAAATTGTCATATGAAAAAGAAAATGTATGGCATGTTTTAGTCTGAAATTGTGTCATGAAACATTTTTACATCTTTCATAAACAATTTCTGTTCAGCCCTTATGAACACACGGAAATTACAACTTTTCATGTTTACATACATACATAAATCCAGCATAAGATCAAAGAGATATTAAGAGGAAAGATAAACTCCTTAATGAGGGCCCACACACATACAAACATACATAATACTATATGTTAAGCTTTTAGCAAGATGTGTTATGTGTACGTCCCCTTACAGTTTGATGGGGGATAAAATGTACCATGAAAGATGAGATTATATCATGTACTAAGTGTTAGGAAGAATTTCCTGTTTATGATTTAAGTTCTTTTTTATGGTGATTAATCAGTCTTTAGATTTTTATGGAGACACACCTAAAGGTTATTTATGTATATTTGTGTAAAGCTTTATAAAAAAACTAATATCATATATTTAGCTTCATTCAGGAATGAAAGTGCACTCAAGCAATTGTGCTACCCATTTGCTCAGGTATAATAAATTAGCAATTTTAGCGCCTATGTAAGTAGACAAATGATAGATAAAAGGATATGTTTATTTCAGAATCAAATTTTGTATTCATTTTTATTTCAATTCAAAAATTCAAATTCAAATTATTTATTGCTTACTAAGTTATATATGTATACAAAAGGATCTTATATTAGGGTAGTGACAAACTTAGTAGCCTTTTTCAGGCATTGCAATTTTTACAGGGTAGAGTAAGGTAAGTTATTTAAATTTTAACATTATGTCTAGTTTCTAGCTTCTATATAATATACACATTATTCTAAATTTATATTGCTTAAATATTATAAATGCAATTTTCATATTTTCTTATTCCTATTTCAAATTCAAATTATTTACTTAGTTATATATACAAAATGATCTTATATTAGGGTAGTGACAAACTTAGTAGCCTTTTTTAAGCATTGCAATTTTTACAGGGTAGAGTAAGGTAAGTTATTTTATTATTATGTCTTAATTTTAGCTTTTATATAGCATACACATTATTCTAAATTTATTCTTAAGTATTATAAATGCAATTTTTATATTATCTTATATCTATATACTTATTAGAAGTTTGTGACTAGCTTAAAACTCTAGGTTTACATTTATGTTGCTTGCAATATTATATACTGCATTATACTACAGTAGGTATACATTTTTTCTTATGACTATTATATTTTTGTATCAATACTATAGTTATATCTTATACATATGTTTAATTTTCAGGTACAAGGCATCAATTTCTATATTATATTTATACTTTATTATATGAGGATCTTTTTCTTTAATTTTCTCTATTTTTCTTCCTCAAAATATTCCTCTATACTATAAAAACATTTTTCTATTAGAAATAGTCTTAACTTTTTTGAAAATGGCCCTATTTTAGTTTCTTCCCTTATTTCTAATGGTAACTTATTATATATTTTAATTGCCATATAGCAAGGGCTTTGGTTGAGCATTTTTATTCTAGAGGGCGGTAGGTATAGCCGGTCTTTATGCCGGGTGTTTACATTATGTGTATCTTTTACTTTTGTAAAGTGTGTAATATTTTTAAAGACAAATAAACAAACATCTTGTATGTATATTGAAGGTAGTGTAAGTAATTTATGTTCTATGAAATAAGGTTTGCAGCTGGTTCTTTGATCTATTTTAACTATAATTCTAATACATTTCTTTTGTAATATAAATAGTTCTTGCATGTTGACACTGTTTCCCCATAGTATTATTCCATATTTTAGCCAGGAATAAGTAAGCGTAGTAAGCCGATAATGCTTACACACACATTAAGTTTACAGTTAGTAAATTATTTAAAGTTCTTAATATAGTACCAATAAGAAGGTTTGGCAAGAAAGTCTTGGCTACTCTTTTTAAACCTAAATCCTTGTATTTAAAAGAAAAATACTAAACAATAAATACCTTTGGATAAATTACACGCGTCTTGACTAGTTCTCATTTGGGAAAATACATTATTAACGATATAAAACTAAATTTAGTACTTTTACAGATCGTTGAACTATTGTAATTTATTTATATTCACTTTTAATATGTCTACATAAACCAATTCGTCTTGTGAACAATTTAATTTTATTGCAATCGTTTAGACTGACGCAAATTGTGCACATACGTCAACAGAAGTAATAATGTATGAATTATAGGGTTTATAAATTAAATAAATGTTTTAGAAAGAGTTTTAGATGCTAATAGTTCGTATAAAAAATTTCGTTATCCATTTTGGAGGCTGGGTATATAGTATAGTTAGGTGCCATTTAATTTCGTTGTGTCAAAATATTGCAATATTTTATAGACGAGTATAGACTATTCGAAATTAAGAAATTTATTTGTTATGAATACGCTAGGAGCGCTGGCCAGTGTTTCATATAGTTTCTTAACACCTACTCCATTGATCGGCAATGGAGTAGGTGTTAAGTTAAGTGGGAAACTTGTGGGAAGTCAAGTCCATTTATTACCTACTTACAGTCCGCTGAATAACGCGCTTTTAACATTTGAAAACTATTTTAAAAAATAGTTCCTGTGGCTTACGCTAGGGGTATTAAATACTGAAGACTCGAAACAATTATTTGTGGATCGCACAAATAATTGTTCCGAGTGGGAATCGAACCCACGACCTCCCGACGTAATGGTAGCGATAGATTGTTGATTTGATAGTGAAGATTGGTAGTCTATTGTGAGGTAGATTTTAAGACATAGCAAAATAGGCATACAAAAACATATTATTAATAGTCAAGGCCACTGATATTTTTTTATACAAAATTTATCGATAGCAACTTGGTTGTTTATATGCACTATGTCCTTTGCATTTCAATTAACAGCTTTCACTAGCAACGACGAGTACAAAAGTGATAACCCGCTTGCGGACAGTTTCGTGAGCGATGATTGACGAGCCCGTATTGATCCAGTGCCACCTGCAGTTCAGGTAATTTGACCTGAATTAGCCTGCATCTGATCACCTGTGGTGTTGAGTGACAGTGTGAGGGTGAAACATTTTGCTTAAAGTAGAATTGATTTGTTGGTGAAGATTGGTAGTCTACTGTGAGGTGGGAGGTTCGATTTGAATATAATATTTAGTTTTAATAACATGAGTGGTAGTAGGCGGTAGGAATTTCGCAGTAAGGATTTTTTTATCCAAATATGAATAATTTGACTATACTGAGTAATGGTTATGGGCCCGTTTCCTGTATTAGATAAAATCTTGAATCAATTCAGTGTACTTTTTTGCGAGCCATAGGTGAAGAATATTAGTTTATTATTTAATGCCTTTAAATTACATAAAAAAGTTCTTAATATTAAAGAAACATGTATAACATAATTTGCTATGTTGACACTGCCATTTTATTTTATCGCCAAAACGACAATTTTTTTTCCACACTACTATCAAAACGTAGTACTCACACTATACAAGTTAGGTAAAGTGTGTGAACACGTGGGTATGTCCAGTGATACTAGATCATAGTCGTGGAACAATAGCTGCCATTTGTCATCAACACATTAATCATTTACCGACAACCCTAGCAGTTGTGACGTACACGCACTTGTGTGTGTGTGTGCAGGTAGACATAGCTATTAGTTTGTGTACAATTGAATTGCGTGAATTAGTATATATTTGGTGACGTTTTGAAGTGAACGGACACATTTTCTCATTTGCAAAAGTAATATTGATTATACCTCATTATTTGACTAATAACCTTAAATTAGTCAGTACTTTAAATAACTAGATGCTCCATTTTCTAAATAATGTTAATTGTTACATTGACAATACAATACGTCCGGGCGTCCGACTGTATCGTCCTTCTCTACAGTCAGTACTGTCGAGAATTGAGAGTTTGACATCTGAAATGTACCGCCAAAATAGTCCCTACCGGGCCCGCTAGAAGCGTTGATTAGATTTTTGTGCAAAATTTCTCGATAGCTTAGCCAGTTGTCGATAATAATATGAAATTGTCCCCCTGCATTCGGTTTTATTAAGAAACGAGAGTTTCATATTTAAAATTTACTTTACAATTAGTTCGTCAGTTACACATAGTCGTATAATTCTCCTTCAGACTATCATGGCACTAATGAACAGCTGCATTTCGAGAAAATAACAAGATTTTAGAATATCTACTTAGAGATTACCACTACACAAAAATATGTAGCTAAACTAACATTTCTTATAACTGAATGTCGTGTAAACTATCTACTTTATCTTAGAAAGGTCGGTTTATGTTGTACAAAACTAGGCCACATGTAATATGATGGTAGATAAAACAAAATGTATGTCTCTTTATACCTTAAGGCGGGGACTTGGCAGATAAAGTGATGTTGTTCTACTGAAATATTTGCTGGTTTTGAATTTTTTAAACAGTTGCAATCATAATGTTGATAAAAGTCGTAAATAAATGCTATAAATATTTCTGCAATGCACTGGTTTATCACAAATATTGTTTTGAAATAATTTGTTTTAACTTATTTCATTAGCTTATTTACTGTTGTATAACTTACTACAAAAGGTCGTTAGCGTCAGCGTCGTTTTTGGACTCATCTTTCATAAGGCCTTTTAAAAATCAGTAGTAAGAGTATATATTAAATTGAGTGCATTACTAAAAATAATATTTTACGAATTTGTGTAACTCTTTTCAAGATCTGCAATAACTAATTCGTTTTGCTCTTTATTATTTATAAGTCAACTTAACCTTCGTCTAAAAGCCTTAATCACGAAAGCACAACATCACCTTTACATACCAAAACCATCTTAAACTTGTACAATACAAAATCTGCTCTACTCTGCTCTGCGTCACTTGCACTCAGCATACATTTAAGTTGAACGTGTGAACGAACATGATTAGTGTTCACGATTAAAACTAGAGTCATGTTCTAAGCGCGGAGCAAAACCGATGAGAACAGGATTGCGCTGGCGTGACGTCATCTCATTATAAGATGGTCCAAGTTGTAAGAGAGAGGGAATTGTATTTTTATGATTCGTTAGGGTTAGCTATTAAGCTTAGGGACCTTTCTGTTATAAGAGTAACAGAAAAGAAGCACAGAAATTAAAAAAAAATAAAACGGAGATCATGTAGCTTAAAAATAATACGTTTTTGTTAAGCAAAAAAAATTATATCCGAACAGTTAAAGAAATAACTCGGAAGAAACTACTAGTACGATATTCTACTAGTGTTTTTAAAACAGACGTTAAATCGGTTGGTATTCGCCACATACAAGAAAACAAATACTTGCAGCAATACTAAAATTAACAGCATTTAATTGCTTAGATGATGTAAATTTTTAAGAGTTACAGTTTAAGTGCAAACCTAACACTTAAACTGTAATTCTTAATTATAAAAAAAAAATAACACAATCATTATTATAATACGTAAACATTTTTTTTTATTGTAAATATTTTCTTAGTCATAGTTCAGTCTAGTATTATACGACAAAATCGCTTGTATCCTCTACCTTGTATCACATATCAAAGTTTCGAAAGTTTCCAAGAAGCAGCTCGGAACTTGTTGCTCCGCGGGCATTTTCCGCAGAGGATGCGCCCTAGAACACTCGCTTCATTGGACAACTTCATCTCGACTAAAAAGATGTTTAATTACATCCAGTGTAATGGTAATTTTTATTGGATTATTAGTGAGTATTTCATTGTTAGAGTCTTGTTAGATGTCTAGTTAATCGCGGATTGACTAACTTCAAATATACTGAAAAAAAATATATTTGTTGATTGTCTATACTAAATATTATTGCCTAGCGTCTGCAAAATATGTCATTAGAAATCTTTCATAAAAAAATTTCATAACCTACATACTAAACAATTTTTTTCAAACACAAGACAGTAGAAAATCGTTTCACGTTCGTTCTAACAGAAAGGAGACTAAATTAGTTTATCATAAATGTCAGTGTGTTCATTTGTCGTAGTTTTTAATGAACTTATAAATATGGATTTTGGCAGGCGGATCTATAATAAAAGGAAAGGAAAAAAATGCCTTTTTTTGCTAAACTAGTTATATTATAAACTCAAACTCAAATCAAACAAAAAAACCTTCACAGTACTTTTCAAGTTATTTAAATTACTACAGAATCGCCTTAGGAAATAACTTTCTCTTCAAAACCTAATCTTGTAGAGCACAAACTCCGCCGGCTTCAATTGGGCACACAATAAATATTAGTCGTAGCCATTCTACTTCGTTTTCAAGAGTTTTCGAGCAAAGATTTATTTAATATATTATATTTGAAGTGGTCCTTTAAGTTTTGAAATTAGTATTTAAAATAATACAAGTAAGTGGTCCGTTTATAGTTATATATCCACTGAAAAATATTACTTACATAATTGAAACGTAACAGTAAAAATTAAAAATGCTGTTATTAATAGGTGGTGTGTGTGCCAATATATGTCACTTATGGACAAAATTTCATAAACAATGTGTTCTTAAGATGTGAAGAAGATAGCTTCTACATCAAGTACAATTTACATAGGTAAATTAAGGTACTTGACGCTCATACAGGAAGCACCCAAACAGGGATGGGTTTGGACTCTAACCTAGATTTTTAGACACCACAAACGACAAAGGGGGCGAAAAAAGAAGACCTAGCCCAACAGTGGGATACAGAAATAGACTAATTAAAAATATAATGCACTAGCTGACCCGCGCAACTTCGTCACATAAGACAGAATGGTTCAGAATTTTCCTCGTTTTTGTAACACTTTTTACTGTTACTCTGCTCCTATTGGTCGTAGCGTGATGATATAAAACATGTTTTTTTTTCACGAAAAATATTCTCAAAATTATTTATATCTCTTAATATAACGAAGTCGCGCTAAGGCATATCCGCCATTAAAACAGTTGCCATGACAACGGAATTTTGTTATTTCAATTGTCATTATAATATTGACTATTCGCGACTTAGTTCGCCACTTGAATTTTCCCGGGAAATGCGTATTTTTCCCGCGGTAAAAAGTTGCGTTATTGATGCTGCCCTCTTACAGGATGAGTATAAATAAAAAAACGATAAAGGTATATAAAAGCAAGCAGATATGGATAATAAAATATTTAAAAAAATACACTAAAGATACTTTTTTATATACTTGTCTCAAACAAAATTGCGTGTAACATAAATTCGAAAGTAAATTACCCGCATCCACTAGTCTTACACTGAAAATACAGCCTTAAAACATTTACAAGAAGATTTACAAAGAAACTGCACGTAACTTGACATGAGTTAGTAACACTTAGAACATTACACGAACGTTCTAAGTTGCACCTCAAAAGCACTTAAGATCAACTTAAGTTATTTCGCTTGAATATTGCTGGGTTATTTTTTCTACTTATTTTTATGTGGTTCGATGTTTCTTTATTTGAAGATGTTAATATTATGTCTTTTATTGTAACAAGACACTTATTTATCCTTTTTGAAAAGTTAACCACCGCACTAAGAATTGGTTTTATGTCGCGGAGACTTTTACAAACAACGGACACAAAGTACAGCCAGGCCCGAAGTAACTATTTTTGGATCGTATAAATATTTGTTCCGTGCGGGAATCAAACTCTCTTAACCTACTGGTGGTGGCATGGTGACCACCTTTACCACTGCACCACAGAGTAACTGTCACTGTTAACATAGTAGGTACATTGGCTTACTTTAGCAACTATCACTATATTGGCAAGGAAAACCACATACTACCCTAAATGTCCCCATCCCCATATATACCTATCTTAGAACAAATCGTGACAAAGTACACTCAAATCACTGAATGTCTAACGACCGGTAAGTGCCACTGACTATAAACGTCTTCTAAAACACTTAAGTCCAACTTAAATTATTATTCTTGAATATTCCAAGATAAAATTTCCTCTCAAAAGCTTAACCAATGAAAATAAAGGGTTTTAAACTTGAAACGGACAGGTTAATATCCTGTCGTAGCACGTCTACGGAGACAGCGTAGCACTCGCTACGAATTTGCTACGACAGTTGTATGAAAAATATTCGCACATGGAATAATAATGAGATGGTGGACGGGTGTTTTATTTGATATTGCGATATGAAAGTTTGTTGTAAAAGGTCGACCTTGGAGGTAAATGTATTTACAAAGTTCTATAGTGAATTGGTTACTTTGTTGTGTAAATGTACCGTTAGTATTGGATTGATTCTTGTCGATTGGATGTGTTTGCCCTTTGATTATTAATTTATGTATGATGATGATGTTGTGTTTGCGATTTGTTTGTTAATTCATTTATGTATGATAAGGATATTTCTCGTTTAACGCTGATTTTAAACAAGTAGGAATAATTCCTTGTTGTTCTCTTTAGAACTGCTTATCCCGGAGGATGAAAAAAATGCGTAACTCTTTATATGATGAAAATAATCATGTCGTTTGTTTCGAGCAGCTCAAAAGACAACAAACTACTAGTTGGATACAGCCAAAACAATAATTTAGAATTGAAATCGGATTTTCTCAATTTTCTTATTTTTTAGATACACCAGTTTGCAAAAATCCTCTCAATTATTGACCTATATTCATCAATTGCAGATAATAAGGAAGTTTGATTATTAAAAAATCGCCTAAAAAGCCACAAAATTGATATTTATTTCAATATGTTATTCCAAAGTACAAAAAATCTAAAGAACCCAAACCACGACAATATTATTTCTCAGTCATTGTCACATTGTATTCCCACACATTTATTTCCATACAAAAAGCAAGTCAATAACGTCGAACAGGACGCCTGGATAACAATTTTCAGAACATAAACTCAAAGAAATGTTCAAGAGCATGTTTATATGAAGAAATAAAATAGGTGGCATTGTGTTCCGTATAATGGAATCTCGTACGACGCCGTGACGACTCCGAGACGGGAACGATTATTGATTTTGAGTATGCGTACTGTAGTGAGTTGGTAAAAGAAAATAACACGGGTTTTTTTTATTGGCTTAGAGATTACTAAATATTAGGAACTGTTTTTTTTTATTTGTGTTGATATAATATTTTGCTTCTGTATTTATTTTTGAATTGGAATTGTATATAAAGGAAACGACAAAAAAATATTTTCGGTTTCTTTAAGACCTGCGCGAAGTTTTTTATAAATAGATGTGTCAGTTTTAAAGTGTTATATTTTTATTACGTTAATCTTCCATTTTCCAAAAAATATGGATAATTTACTATAATTTTATTTTATTTTATACATACCTTTCTTGCCTAAAGTTTTTGTGTACGTTATAGAAATATTAAATCTGTTTAGACATAGATGGGATAAAAAGCCTAACTACCTTTAACGATATGTTTAAGTAATTTAAATAATTATTTTATACGTGTGATAAACCATGAGATAATCAGCTATGTATAATTATATGTACAAAGACCTCTATTAATTTAAACCATAAATATATGCTAGTATAATGGTAGGCCATATAAGATGAAATGTTCCCATAATAAAAATAAATAATTGCTGTAAAATATGAATATGACTGAAATTTTCCACTCTAGTCGATATCCTTTCTAAATTACTGTCTAATTAACATAGAATATTGCTATTTAGATAACGTCGTATGTGTACATTTTGTATGGAGGTCAAGCCTATGTCAATCGTTCAATTCAAAACTTATACTCGGTCGGTCTAATTTTCAGAGTGCGTAACTCCGAACATACGATATATGCTTTTAATGTTATTGTAAAAAAATAATTTGATAATAATAACTATTTTCACATTTTTTTTGTGCCAACTGTAAATATTGTAAAAATTGTAAAATACAATCTTTAAAAATCCTAATCGTTTTACATGTTTAGTAGCCATAATGTATAGCAACTCTTATATTTTTACCCTCTTATTCATAAACACACGATAAACCTATTTAAGTTAAAAAAACTGCTATAATATGTTTTTTTTTTCATTTTGCTAAGGAGTGAAAGAAACAAAATGCTTTATGAGCCTTTCATAACTTCATATATTTTTATGAATAAGAGGCTTTATTTTTTCATTTTTAATGCCTACTATAACATACGTTTCGTAATACTAAGTAGCTCAACGGGTCTTAAACACGATGAGACTATTAAGGTTTATGAAACCTTATTTCCGTATAGCAGAATCAGGTTCTTGAATTCTTAGAATCTGCTCACACGTGTAACCTTATAATTTGCCAGTTCAAATACAACTGACGAGGTGACGTTTTCCTTATAGATTTCACTTCACATGTACTGGAGAAGGTTTATTTTTCCTCAGAATTGAAATCACTCATCTTCTGTTACTCAGATTTTTATTTTATCGCACTATATGCTTATTGCTTATAATATTTTACATAAATATACATTTAAACGGGTCTTGAACGCGATCAAAATTATAAGATTCCGATACCATATGTGTTGCCTGATGTTTCGATCGAATTACATCGACGGTGGTCACAGGCAGATAAGACAATATCATAACCATTGAAATATTCACCGCACTGGCCTGTTATGCATGTTACGTTTGAAAGCCGCGATGGTTTAAAAACGTTAATATCATAAGCTTGTTCCCCAGACGTAAAGAACACACGTGATAACGTTCTATCCTAATAAAACATTGAGTTAGCATACACTCCGTCGCATAATTAGCTCCGGCCGCTAAGTACCTAATTATTTTAACACTGGACTCGCTTTCTGTGAGATAAGCAGATACTTTGTGTTTAAGAGTTAAGGGTAATAGGTAATTGTTTGAGGGCTATCTTTGATCTAGAACCTACATTAAATGTGGAAGAGATTTAATGGCTTCATACCGACTACAGGCAATTTAATTTCTAATATTTATGCACGTTTGGCGCTGTGGTTAAAGTGGTCACCTCGCCGCAATTACCAAAGCGCCGCGTGTGGTGGGTTCGAATCCCACCCGAGACAAATCTTTGTGTGATGAGCAGGAGTATTTGTTCTGAGCCTGGATGTTAATGTATCTATATAAGAATGTATTTAGTAGTATTTAAGTATGTTTATCACTCATTTGGTTACCATAGTACCAAGCCCTGCTTAGTTTGGAATCAAATGACCGTGTGTGAGTTGTCCAATTATATATATATTAATATTTGAAATATTTTGATTTTATTTTATTTCACGCTAATTTCTTATTTGTAGGTGTATTTGTCTATCATGTTGGCCTAGTGTGAGTCGTAGACTTGATACCTCTTTAAGGCTTATATTAATAACTAAGGCTGGTATCAATTTACAAGCGCGTCGTTGATAGACAGATAGATAGAGCCTCAATCTGCCCAAAAAGGTTAGTTACATCGCGTTAATGTCACGTAATGAAGTAGTGATTAAGTGAAAATTTTAAAGTTGTTTGACTGCTGACTAAACTTGGTTAGAACTGAAAATACAATTTCATGAGTTAAAAAAGGTATTATTTTACGGAACCCTTCCCATGAGTTACGGTTCACAGAAAAAGGTTTGGCAATTAATTACACGAGTCAATTTTTTTAACCCGACATCTTCATTACCATATACTTGTAACATATTGTTTTACACACTCGCTGTATACTTACTTTGAACTGTAATAGACGGTGAGATATAATTTAAGACCTAAATTTTAAATACACACCCTCTAGGGGCAGTAAAGCACTTTGCCCGACCAGGAAATCTGGCCTGAGACTTCATTGGCTACACCCAGGCCACAAATGCATTACAAAATACTGAGTAATAAGAAATATTACGTTGGGCTAAAAAAGGCACAGCTAACAATTTTATCCCAATGCGTTTTGGCGGAACTCTGTATTAAAAAAAAAACATTATAATATGTATTAAATAGACATTAATCACAAAATAAGGAAATCTAATACATAATTTTAATACATTATCCCACACGTGTTTCCTTATTTACAAACTCGAAGACGCCATTAAAATTAAAATCATGATAAGAGATATAAATGTAAACCACAATATCGTTTTAAATAAACAATTTTAACCTCGGATCGATACACGTGGCCGCCTTATCCTCGGTTAACACTCAGCGACAAATCTTCACAATAATATAAATACACAATTCTATCTGTCTGTTGTACTATTACAGCTAAACTACTCAACCAATTTTTATGAAATTTAAAAATATTAGGTCGGGGAAATAGTCTTTTCGCATTATAGTATTTATGAACTTGTGATAGAATCTTTTTGGCTTCAAGAATCACAAATGAGTACACGGTTCATTAGGTTTCTTTCAGTGAGCTCGTGAGGTATCCAAATATAGAGCTTTTTTATGTAGAGAAAAGATTTTATTACAAGTTCTTACATACTATAACGCGAAAAGACTTTTTCCCCGACCTAATATATATAAAGATACTAAATACTATATAGAAACTGTAAACTATTTAATGATACTATATTACATGATATTTATGCAAATGAAAAAAATCAGCCATGTACATTTTTGACGTGTATAAAATTACACTACAGTATTTTCTAGTTACTGGTACTATTATTTAATTTCATTAGCTAAAACGTACGTTGAAATTATATTCCAAGGAGAGAAGAGATGCAATTTTAAATTTAATATTGAAGTGTTTCAATTCTTCAGTTTTTAGTTGGAGATATTAAAATATTATATTTTTGCATTTTGCTGTTAGCCGATGTTATGAATAGTAGATGTAAGTGCAACGTGGTGTAGTTTTCATATTTTCTTCTTGAATTTTTCGCTAAAATGCTAGATACTAGATAGTGTAGCGTTTAATGGTTAAAGCCTTAAAGTATTCATGCTATTTTAAAATTACGTACGCATAAGGTATGCAAAGTCCCCAATTCGCAATTGGCCAGCGTGGTGGACTCATGGCCTAACCCCTCCCTCATTACGGGAGGAGACCCTCACCCATCAGTGAGACATTAATGGGTTACATTTATACTAAGAATCTATTTGACTAAAACTTGCACTTAAACTTGCATGCATGTACACACAACGGACACAAAGTACAATCAGACATGACACATATTGAACCCATGATCTCCCAACTCACTGTTAGTGTTGTGGCGCCCATCTTGCCCACTGCGCAACAATAATGATTGAGTATTTAAATCATAATGTGCACCATATCACCACTTCTTCTAGGTATGTAAACAACACAGCTTTATTTCTTGTTAGTTCATTAGAAAACCTACCAAATCAGGCTCTAAGAATTCCACGAAACTCGTCTATCAAAATACTATTTTATAATAACATATTTTTAAATAACGGTATATCAGCTTAGTCTTCCAAGCTATGTTGGAGTCGGCTTCCAGTCTCACTGGATGCAGCTAAATACCAGTGTTTTACATGGAGCGACTGCCTATCTGACCAACACAACCCAGTTACCTGGGATTTAACACGATACCCTTCGGTAAGACTAGTTGTCAGGATTTCAAGCTTCTGATTCTGTTAACGACTGTCAAAGATCTTCAAAATTGACAGCCGGGACCCACAATTTAACTTGCCTTCCGAAACACGGAGGAACTCGATATGTAGAAGATGGTCACCCATCCACAGATCAATCTCGGCAAGCGTGGATTAACCTTAGAGATCGATCCGTGCGGCTGTTGTAAACTAAGCCACGAGGTCCTCTATTTTGTATAATAGTGATAATTAAATTAATTGAGCTGCAGCTGTATACACCCACAATTACAATCTAGAATTAAAATGATCAGTTTTATAAACCCCAAAACAATAAATGATCAATAAAATTCAGTTTGTATTCATTCAAACCACATATTCGTGGGCTACGGTATTACTGCTTTAATTGGTGTTATTGACCACAAAAATATTAGAAAGAAAGAAAGAAAGAAAGAAAGAAAATAGTATTTATTGAACACACAGAAACCATATCAAAACACAATAATATTAATATTAAATAAACAGCGTCCTGTGTGCCAACAGGGAGGTCACTCAGCATTATGCTGGTTGTGACAAACCACAACACAGCGCTGGTTTTCAGTGACCACCCTAAATGACGCCATTTATGGGAGCAGCAGAAACAGAAAAAAATACCATTGTTTACAAACTTACTTGTATACCCATCACCAACAAAAATACCCACATATTAATTGAAAAAAATACTAATAAATAAATAAACTGAATCATTATAAATATTATGTAGGTAGGTACACAAATTATTGTCGTACATACTTGTAATTATCTCTCTCACACAAGACCCGTCTCGCTCGCCGCCGCCGCGCCGGTCCCATCACGTGAATTACTCACAAACACGCGCCGGCGCGACAGCAGCGCACGAGTCACGCGATATTGAACATAATTTTTTATCCTTCAAAATTGAATTACATAAACATAATAAATTTTGTAAATAAAGGTGAGTGTATATCTCTAAAAGTTTACATTAAAACATACCATAATAATGCAATATAAATAACGTTGAAACAAATTTCGACAGCCTGATTTTAAAAATTTCCGTGGACACAAACAAAGATGCAAAACAAAAATGGCAGCCACACTTCGTCAACAACAAAGATAACAAATCACCGCCACCACTGTATGAGGAGCAGTAAGAAAAACCAGCTTATGCCAAAATTATGATGTGCATGGATCATAAACATAGTGTAAGTAGTAAGCAATTACATATTAGATTATCTATACTAAGTATTACTACGTGTTATTTGCTGGTTGAGAAGTATTTTTTTCATATTACTTCTAAAACTAAATTTTGATTTTAGGGATCTTACAGGCGGTGGTATATTGTTCCAACAGTGAGTGGCGGCATACCTAAAACATCCCCTGAATGCCACAGTTTTGTGATTTTGTACGGAAAGCGGCCTCGATGACGATCTTGTGGAGTACGAATAGTGATCACGTCGCCAAACCAGCCTGTTATAGAGGTACTCCGGTGTTTTATTACTTAGAACCCCGAATAATAAGGTAGCCAGGTGAAGCTCTCTCCTTGCCTCCATTTTTAATTTATTATATTGATTCAGATAGGGAGTGATGTGGCTCCTTCGGGGTATATTGTAACAGAATCGAGCGCAAGCGTTCTGTACCCGTTGAATCAGTCGGACTGTACGTGACAACAGGCAAGGCCCGTAAACCACATCACAATAATTGAGCTTTGATAGAACAAGGGATTCAACTAGCATTTCTCTCATTGGTATGCTAAGGAATTTCCTGATCCTATACAGAACCTTTAATTTATAGAAACAGCTTTTGACCAGATTGTTTACGTGTCCCTCAAAGCGTAGTTCAGGGTCAAAGAGTAGGCCTAGGTTTCTAGCTGTATCAACTCTTTCAATATTTACCCCCATAATTTTTATTTCCGGTCTACATGATGATAATGAATTTATTTGTTTCTTGCTGCCCATAATCATAAACTTGGATTTCTGTGGATTTAGTGATAGCGAATTTTTATTGCTCCAAGATACAAGTCTTTCCAGATCCAAGTTTATAGCTTGCACAGCAGTCGATACGTTGTTTGCCGTCATGGAGTGATACAATTGTGTATCATCGGCATAAATATGGTATTTACTGTTTCGTATACAGGTTGTTATATCTGCACTATATATAATAAAAAGCAGCGGTCCCAACAGTGATCCTTGGGGAATTCCCCTGGGAACTGCTTTAGGGGTGGAAGACAAAGTAGTACCGTCTTTCTTTTTAATCTCAACCCGCTGGAGTCTATTAGTTAGATAACTTTCAAACCACTTGACCGTGTCGCAGTCAAAACCATAGAACGACAATTTTGAAAGTAACAAATTTATATTTACACTATCAAAAGCGCGGGAAAAATCTAATAATGTTAATATCGAGCCTTCGCCCCGGTCTCTTGCCTCTAGTATGTTGTCAACAACATCTGCCAGTGCGGTTGCAGTGCCCCTGCCCCGTCTAAAGCCCGACTGCAAAATATATTCTGTAAATATATTTTATATACAAATGTTTGTCAGTCATCTAGTGCAGTGTGATTTTCCACAGTTGAAACTAACGAGTATCATGAGTTTGACATTTAAATGTACTGAAAGAGTAGTCTCTATTGCACCTGTTAAGGGCGGTGATCAAGTTTTCAAACCAAATTTGTCGATAACTTACTGATTAGTGGTAGGCACTTGTTGTTCTAACATTCAACAGAAAAAAAAAACAGAATTTTTCGAACAATTTCCTTTTAGACTTGTTCCTGAATCATACTCGTCGGAACGGTTTACGGTATGATAATAGATTTAAACCCGAGAAACTAAACCCACTTAAAATTATTTACTCGAGACACTTATTATATGTTACCCCTTCAAAAAATCTAAGAAAACCCGTAGCCATAGCGTGGAACATCACACTACGGAAGTATAAATATTAACAAAAACTAAATGGCCTAACCCCTCCCCCTCGTTTGGGAAGAGACCCTTGCCTTACAGTAGGAAAGTAATGGGTTAAAAAATATGCAGACGTCACAGGTCCCAGTTCAACTATCATTTATTTTTGTCTAAAATATTATAAGATCGATCTTACATCAAAATTTCAGCCGTATTTGAAGTACAGAATGCACTTAGCGTTCGTATCCATGCCGCACGTATGCAGACGGCATTGCGAATGTAGCACATCTGCTCAACGACTGACGAATAATAATAGAAGCTAACTTGAAATGTACCGAACTTATTTGTAAATAAATAAATAGGTCTATGATACATACAAACATACATAAAATACTACTTGCTACGATTCATACAAATTTCTCTCGTTTCATTCAAATCCATACGTTTTGTCATTCATGTCTAATAATAATATGTCTATACCTACTTATGTTCACAAGCAAAAAAAACTCCTGTATCAGGAATAACATTTAAAATGTAATGCCAAAATAGTTCTTACGAAGTCCGCTAGAGGCGCTTATCAGATTTTCGTGCAGAATTTCTCAACAGCTAGCCGGTTGTCGGTAGTCGATAGTAGTAAAGAATCGAGTTAAATTTCGTCTTTAAATTACCTGACGGAACCGAACAACATTTGTACCAAAAATGCAACATCACAGGACTCTTTTACATTGAAACAAAAACAATGATCATAAAACCATCCTAATTACAAAACAAACACGAACAAGACGTAACAAAAACTCCTAATCTTTCACATCCCTATATTTTTACGACAAAACAACATAAGCCTTTAATTATACACCCTTTATCTCCAAGGGTTGCACATAATTAATCATCTGTCCACGAGAAATGGGGTCATTTTTAAATGTAGGGTCAAAAAATTTACGGTATTTCTGTTTCTGTAATAGCTAGATAGCGTTAGCGAATCTCTTGGACTCGATTTGTGGGTTAGTGTTGTCATTTTTCCGACCGTATTTTTACAGTAGTGACCTGTGTTAATTGTTAGTAATTCGGAAATTATGATGATAGTTCCTGCTCCATACGGCTGTGTTTACAAAAATAAACATTAATTTACCAATTTCTCTCACAAACCAAACCAATCTTTACCAAAATTTGATTGAGATTTAGTAAAATTTTTTTTTACCAAATCTCTCACAAATTCACAAAATATCAAACGAGACTTTTTTGTCGACTTTTTTTATGAGGCGCTATTATCTACAAGTATTTTCTTGAGTGTAGCTTCTTTAATTGTGGACATATTTAAAAAGTCAAACATAATATGTAAAAAAATATCCAAATTATACGCGAGCTAATAAAACTTCTTCATTGTTTAAATACAAAATTCCATCCATTTCGGTTTAAAAAAACTTTGACACTACGTAGACCACACGGAAAAGAAATTACTAAAACCAGAATTTATGGCACTAAGTTTCATAATACTGCCGCGACTTGCACTAAACGTGGTAATTAGTTAAAATCTAGAACTTTCGAGTGTTATGGCTTCGAGCCGTGCAGTTCAAAATAAAACCAATTCGGTTCAGTTGCTGAGTTAATTAAATTTTTCCGTTTATGAAGTGAATTGTAACAGGGTAATTTGTAATGGGCTATTATTTTTAAGGGTGGTGACTAAGTGAAGGAGGGAGAGAGTTTGTTTGAATTATTTTGACATATTTGTCCTACTGCGAGAGAATATCATTGTTTTTGTAGTCTAAGCGAGTACTGAGGTTTAGTATTTGATTCTGAAAGGAAATAAGATTGATCATTTTTACATGAGACCTAGAATATTTACGACAAAACGTGAATTTCAGTTATACGCCTCTGTGTACTCCTTCAAACGTAAGCTTGAAATCTATTTTGGCATGTATACAAAAAAAATGCAAAAGACATTGGAAAAAACACCGTTAGAATCCCTAGGCTAGTAAAAAACTAAATTTATTAATAAACCCCATTTTACCCAATCCTGAAATCAGATACGGATATCGCACAGAAATTCTAAAAACGATCAGTAACGGATACGGTATTAAATACAACTACATTAACCATTTCTATTTATAAAGGTCTGGTAAACTCGACAAACAATTGAATTGAACCCATTTTAACCCCCGAGAGTATGGGTTTCTATTTTTAACTACAACCCACTCTACCAAGTGATGTGATAAAACTCAAGTGGTTTACTTAAACCCTTGGGTAAGGGTTTATTTGTATTATATTGTTTTACTGTTCTACGGTAAATGTTACTATGTCTCAGAGCTTAGACCGTTACCGTCCTACTGCTAGGTAAGGGTTTTCTCCCGGAATTTGGTTGTATATTTAAATAATATTTATAGATGGCTTTTGAGTGAATTTTCGTGAGTGGAATATTTAGAAGTAAAAAACACCACCCCCGCTATCGTTGCGTCGGGAAGTCGTGGGTTCGATTCCCACAAGGGACAATTATTTGTGCGATCTACAAATAAAAGTGTTTCGGGTCTGGTTGAATTTTGCTGTTGTCCGTTGTTTGTATGTTTGTAAAAGCCGTTAGTTCATTAGGGTGGGAGTTGTCTTTTAAAAAAAATCTTTGTGACACAGAACGTGAAACAGACAGACAGACAAAATTATTTTCGCCATTATAATATTAGTACCGACTAAAGTAACAATAGTCGTGTTTCTATAAAGGGTAGAGTATGTTATAATATTAGATTATATAGTAAGGTTTCGTGTATAAGGATTTATGCTAAAGCAAAGAGGTAGAGAATTTCTTAGAACACCAACCTGGTACATATTGATTCTAGAAATTTCTGTATGAGGTTAATTATGCCTTTACAGTTAAGTAGAACAGGTATATGTAATATTATTATACTAAGTTTTGACAGGAGGTAAGTAGAAACTATGCTTGAATTAAATGATAAAGGTGGGCTATTGATATCCCTATTACTCAAGGGTCTCCATCAGACTGGTGCAGGTGTTTGAGTCCACAACGCTGGCCAAGTGCGGGTTGGTGACTCAAATATATTAAGAACTTATAATAATATTAGCAAGCATTTATAATGAGACTGTTTGCTTATCAAAAACCACATGAATCAATTTAAATAGGAAACTGTGTTAACATAAAATATATGTTACTGTAAAAGCCCGAACTGTGGTAAATCCTAAGATTTTCCGGTATAACCTAAGATTTACCAACTCTCAATGGTAAAAGTCCGAACAAGCCAGAGTTTAAAAACTATGTTACGATATATAAAAAAATCCTCCTTCATAACTATGTTTATAACTATTTCACGGTATAATTATATACTGTGACATAGTTATGAAGAAGGAGTTTTGGGCATAGCGACATGGGTAGGTTAGGTTAGAAGGCTAAGGTGGGAGCGAGCGAAGCGAAGCTCCCACCTTAGCCTTCGCGGTTATTTTTTTTAACCACCCAGAAGGAGGAGCCCCGCGAAGCGGGGCTCCGGCGACATCTCGATGTCATCAAGTGAATATACGTAAAAGTTCGAAATAAAATAATTGTTCGGACTTTTACCATTGCGAGTTGGTAAATCTTAGGTTATACCGGAAAATCTTAGGATTTACCACCGTTCGGGCTTTTACAGTAACATATACATATGGAGATATCATTTAGATTAACAACGATGCCTGTAAAACATGTACAAAGGATGACATAAAACTTTTTAAATCTAGTTTCCTGACATTAGATTTAATCGCCCACGCCTCTTAATATAACCACCACCAAATTTCATATTGTTATTGAAATTGCCATACATAGCTACTTATAAAACATTCCGAATATATTCTCAACCGAACGAATGCATTTACTAAAACCTACATAGTTCTAACATTAATACCGTAAAGAACCGTCTACGTGTACATCTTACTTCTAACCAGAGGTCTACTTAAACTGGCCAACATGATCGCGTGCTTTCTTTGAGTAATCTTTGTTTCCTGTAACCTTATCGCTTTTCTATGTGACTGTATCACGGAGCCTACTAAAATTTAAATTCTGAGCCTTATTCCTTAACGCATAAAGTCGAAATTTATTTCCCAATAAATTTTGTTTAATGAAATTAATTCTGAAATCCCTTTATGGGAATTTCAACCCCATTTTTAGTAGTGCAGGGTTGAAATTGGGTTGAGTGTTGTGTGGTAGTAGGCCAGTCAAGTGATGGTGTTATGCAAAGCCAAGATAACGACTGAACGAAACATTTTAATGCCTTTTATTGTTATAGTTCTAGCGGCTTATGGTTTATGGAGTCGGTATGCACAAAATAAACATAAAGTAAATACCATACACACATTGTGTGAGCTAGGGGTTGATATGGGGGATTTATGGTCAATGCATTAAGGTTTTTATGGGGGAGTATTTAAATTACGGCGATAGATTTTTACTTGATATAAAGTGGATTACAGTGCATTATATTAGTAAACAGTTTTTTTCGGAATGGAAGGACCTGGAAGCCATTGCCATTAGAGTAGTGAACTGTGTTTGTCACATTTTCATTTAAATGTAAAACATATTATAACGAATTTATTATTCATCAATTCTCAGAATATGGGAAGAAAAATTTAAAAGGTTGATGGCAAACATAAGCCTTATTCTTTCATAAGAATTTACAATAACATTATTATTTTGGCATGACATTTCCAGTAGCTTGTTTAAGGAACAGTATGATGAGCAATAATGAAGTACATACAAAAAACTTGCTATCCAACCCGTTCATACAAAACAGAATTCAAATAAACGAACAGCGAAACATAACTCAGTTTTTCTGCTATTTCAATTGCAAACTTTCAACACTGCAATAGTTGTTGAAACTGTCAATCTATAGATTCATATCGCTATTACACCCTGGGTGTTGGCAGTAAATTTTAATAATCCAGCTTGGAGACCATAAATCGAGCATCCATGTACATATTTCAGATAGATTGGTTAATCCATCAAGAATATCGCTTTTCCGGGTAGATAAAAAACAAAAATTATTGACAGCCATCGATTTTGTGATATTCAGTTACGACGATGTGTATGGCAGATTATGTCTGCTATAAATGATGATTTTTGGTGCAATTTTATTAAAATAAATTGACTTTTGTGGTGCATGATTAATATGTGATATGGGAATGAATGCATATTGAAATACTATGTACTTTATTGCCTGAAGGCCTTAGCTGGCTAAAAGTAGTACATGGTGTATTTATTATATACTTTTCTTCTTATAAATAAATAGATATAACATCAATTTTCATAGCAAAACTAACCTTTAAAGGAAGCTAGCAATATGAAAATATCTCCTACCTGTATTTGACTGGCATTGTTTTTTGTGGTTTAGCCTTTTCTTTCCTCGAGGAGACCCTTGCCCAGGGGAAGATAATATACTGAAACTTATAAAATACATGTAAAATCTAGACTTTATTTTAGATAGAAATATGTACCTAGCCTATACGTACGTTTTCACGCTATCCAAACAATTACTTTTCCAAGGGTACATTATAATCGCGAACATAAAAACAAACCACTAAAAATAAACAGCTTTTAGCGTCCAATTTGCCAGAGAATAAGCGCCACCTAGGTAAGGATGATTGAAACTAATTACGCCAAGATTTATTTGGGTAATAATCTCGTTTTAAATTCCTTCTTACAGGAACGTTTTCAAGTTATCTCGGGTTTATCTCGCGGCGACATTCCGAGGCTTTTATTTACTAACTAGCTTTGTTAAGCTCTGTGGAAAAATATGCTGTCTTTTTGGAAATTGGTTTGCTTTTTACATTATAGTGATGGTCCTTGATTATGTATTGTGAGACTTGTGACGTTTTGGTTCTAAGCAGGTTCTAAGAATGTGGTTAATGAGTCATGTGGTCAATTTCTATCTATAGTTTTGTTTCATTTCTTTCTTTGATTTGCAGCCTGGCAGGTTCATGTATCATCGATTATAGTCTCTTAGACTGTTGGTATAAATAGCCTGGCCTTGTTAAGTAATAAATTTTTACTCGTTTTGACTGTAGTCACTTCTAAAAATGCTTTATGACAAAGCAAACATGGTAGTAAATAAAAATGGAGAAAATATACTCTTGAAATATCGCAATAAAATTGTCAAACACATCAAAATACAGCCCAAAACTGTCATCAAAATTCGACCATCAATCAAACCCCTTCATTTCAAATGCACATAACTTGACCATAAAATCATCAAAACGAGATACCCATCTTTGATTTGCTATAAAATTTCACCAACATTCGGATTTACGGACGGTATCAAACGTGCCCATGAAATAATAAGGAGTTAGGAGTAAGTAGGGGTCCTCTTGATTGCCGGAGTTCAAATGAGGGTTGCAAATCGACAATGATTTTGGAAACTGTATTGTAAAGGCCCTTAGTTTAGACTGCTGTAGAGGAGAATGTTTGATGGTGCAGTGGAACGGTGTGTGCTTAGTTTATAGGATGATATGGGCTGTGCAGTGATAGCCGAGTGGTATAAGTTGACACCTCCCACGCAAGTGGTCGCAGGTTCGAACCCGAGGCAACACACCAATGACTTTTCGAAGTTATGTGTGTATTAGAAATAATTATCACATGCTCCAACGGTGAAGGAAAACATCGTGAGGAAACCTTGCATGCCTAAAAATTTGTTTAAAACATTTATTGAGGGCGTGCAAAGTCCCCAACCCGCACTTGGCCAGCGTGGTGGACTCAAGGCCTAACCCCTCCCTCATTACGGGAGGAGACCCTTGCCCAGCAGTGGGACAGTAATGGGTTAAATTGATTGATTGATGGGCTATATTTTTGTATAGAAACAGTAAGTTATTTTTTAAGTACAGTTTGTTTTATTCGGATGTTACCTCAGTAAATAGTATAAATTATCAAGTTAACGTATTTTCTTAGATATAACACGAGTTGACTTTGAGTTAAAAGTATTTTTTTTTATTAAAAGTTATATACTTCACTGACATCACAATACAGAAATCCCATCTTGTTAGTAGCGAAATTAAATCAAATATTAACTGACAAAACTAACTCACTTACTTTTTTACTGTACCTAAGTAAGATTTAATCTGTACTTATTACTGGAAGTATTTATTACACAGCCAATTAAACTTTTATCTTATGCAGTCTATTGAATACATAAACTAAGAAATTATTTCTCAGTCCAAATCACCCCATTTTCAACACAAACAAGGTTCATGTAAAACCAAATAAACCTTTATCCAGCTGTAAAACCGTAAAGAGATCTTTATCATATTTTTATGCGTTCTAAGCTCAACTTAACTGTGATTGGTGTTCGGGAGACGGCATTAGAATATTTTTAGATATTATATTATGTTGGGAGTCACGGAGGGCCATTAAAATAGCGGAATTTTAAATATGTCACCTGCCTATGTTATGACACTTACATAAGATAACGATAATATGTACAAAATTAAATATGTTAGCATAGTTCATGATCCACCATAAAAAATAAATATAAAGGTAAATAATGTTAATGCATATAATATCGTTAAAAATGTACAATTACATTAATTTGTCGATATGTGACAATTGGGTAATAAAAACTACGTTTGAAATGGTATTGAAGATGTCAAAAGTTTATTTTTGTTTCCAGTTCGATATTAATTTTATCCTTTGTCGTAGTATTGAAACTTTTTAAATAAAGTTTGCTATTTAATAATATAAGAGTGAACGTATTTATTTATCTTATTGATAGAAAAATTATCAAAAAAATTCGTTATCCGAATTATGAAACTTGAAATAGAACACGATTTATTGACGCAAAAGTTTTCGTATTTGCTGTCCGATTTTTCCTCATTTATTTAGGATATATTATACAAAAATTACACGTCTTATTACAAATATAAATAGAATCAGAAATACTTTACAAGAAAAATACTGTTTATTCTGGGAAAAATGCCTAATGTTCTGTCTTGAAACATGTAGTAAGGAACGAAGTCAAATGTTCCACGTACATTGACCTTAGGTGACCTTTTTGTAAGATTTGTAGTTCAATAAATAAACGCTATTTGTTCTGTTTTTCTTCGTTACAACTGTCCTGTCCTATATTGATAAGGTCCCAGTAGTAGGGTATGCGTAAATGGGTACTATGTCTATACACAGAACCTTAAATATACCTAGTGATATTTATGTTAGTGTTCTGTAAACTTAATTAAGATTTATTTGGGAGAAGACCCTTGCCAAGCAATGGAACAAAGACGGATACAAAGATTAAGCCAAACAAAATAATACAATTATTCGGTTTTGGTGCCGCTTCCTTGAAAAATATAGGTTTTGGACGCTAAGGCACTGATAACATCATTTCCATACAAATCTCTCGATAGCTGCTTGGATTTTTTAATTTGATAGTCAGAGAAATTTGCCCATCTGATTATTTGGCCGCCATACATTCAATTAGTCGTGCATTATCAATGCCACGTAAAGTTAGTTACAGAATTAACAGTAAACCTGAGATTATAATAGAATACGGGAATTAACGCGAACACTTTAGGCATTTTTAGGAAAAATTCGGGAATTTTACCAAAAAATTACCTTTACCAGGATACGGGTATCCTAATTATACATTGAACATGCAACGCGAAAGTTTAAAAGTTATGAGTAAATCTGATAGTATAGCCATCGCAAAAATACGCTTCCGCGGTTCCCATGGCCCCAAAAATAAAGGTTCCCGCTGCCTCTGGAAACTGCACATATTTGATGTATATAAAACATTTTTACTTTATGCTCAGCCCGTAGGCAGTGCGTAACAAACGTAACACAATATGCACGTTACGTGGTAACGCGGTTATTGTAAGCCTATAAAATATATTGCTGTATATCGAAATCTATGACAGCTGAATGTTTATATGTTGAGGGATTTAAGCTTGGATTATATACTTCGTTTTATATATTTTGTATAAAAACACCGCGACATGTGACACAGACAACATCTGTCAATACTTATATGTGAACGTGCTAGAATAAAAATGTATGATTGACATTACACACATAAAAAAAACTTATTACATTTTTGATAGTCGGTGTTTGTGTAAAGAGTAGCGTGATTTTTTACCACTATTGGCAACCGGCTAGCTATCGACAAATTCCATATAAAAACCTGATTAGAACCAATATTAAGAGCAATTTCAATGTACATAATTTTGGTTCATTTCTTAGAATTCCTTCCTTTATTGTTAGGGTTATATTTCAGTGATGCATTTTTTTCTAGCATTTTTTTCACAAGTAGTCTTTAGTTCATAATTTCGTTAAAAACTAATTTGATATGTATGTTTGGAATTACTTCAAAATCCACAGCCGTATTAGCACAGTTTAAACTCATGTAATCAGAGACAAGTACATACCAACTATCAAGTCCACATCCAACCGAGTACCTGTAAAAAAGTAACGTTTTCAAATAAATAAAATAACTTCTTAAAGAGACCTATCTCTCGACCGATCTTACACTTAAACCTACAAATCCTTCCCTCGATCTATTTATAAGGAGCATATAAAATAAATAATACCTATGCAAAAATTTACATTTTTGAATGAATAAAAATACCTTCTTCAGGAGCCAAATCCTTAACAGACCTGGCACTTAACCCTACAATTCCCTCCCCAGATCTATTAACACTCATTTACCTATAACAAGGCACCATTAGCAGTCATTATCAACAATACACCCACAAATTACCTTGTTCGTGACGTGTCAACAACCACTTACGACGTTATGACGTTGCTTCGTTCTGAGTTATAATTTATCGTAGCACGACACGGTATAGCCTCATTGTCGGTTCTTTAGTTAGCCTAAATATAGACAATTACTGTATATTATAAAAGTAAGACGCGTCTGTCTATACTCAATGGTTTTTCTTGCGGCTTATACTATAGGATGATTGCCGTGGAAGGCAATTACCAAAAACCATTTTTTGGACTCTGCCTACAGCCTACAACGTCATGGGTAAAATGTGATTTTATGTGTTTGTAGAAACAAACATTTGTGCGATCCAAAAAAGCTGTTTCGGGTCTAGCTGTACTTTGAGGCCTTTGTATGTATATATAAGTTCTTGCGATACTAGAGCAATTCTTAGTGCGGGAATTGTCTTTAAAAAGTAAATGCACGCGTCTCAAGGACTTTCAATTCAAGAATTCATTCAAGCTTATTTCATCGTGACGGTAAAATAATAACATTTGTCGGTAAAATAAAAGCGTCAACCGGTAAGCTTGTCATGGCGAAATAAACTCATTAATGTGTAAATAATGTGCTCTTGTCACGCCACTTTGTTTGTTTTGGCATTTTGAAAACGGCACTTTTATTAATAGAACGCCATGAATCTGGTTATAATGGGAGTCACGAATGTTTGTAAACGGTTATTGTATTGGTTTTTAAGGTTCGTGTTGAGTGTTTGAAATGCAGTTAGTAATATTATACCTGTAACTTTATGTGAGTGCGTTCTAGTTACGATTTTCTACTGCTATCGACTACCGACAACCGGCTAGCTGTCGAGAAATGCATGAAAATCTGATGAGCTCCTCTAGCAGGCTTCGTAAGAACTATTGTGGCAGTACATTTTAAATGTCAAACTCTCGACACTCGACAGTAACGACTGTAGAGCATTGAGCTACGGATAAGTATATTTGTGTGGAAATATTGTAACCTTTCAGTTACCATATTGGGCAATGTGAATGATCTCTATTACATGAAATCATCAATGTAAACGGTAAAAGCTATTATATCTTTGGTACAGTAAGTAGCATTTGAAAAAAAAATCATATGAAAACCGATAATCATAATCTAGCCAATTCTGTTCAGATACAGGAAGACAAAATGCGAACCTCAATTTGAAAAATAACCAAGGAAAAACAGACGTTCAAGCTAAACAGTTTAACAAATCAAGTATTCTCACATCAAAAGAGTTTATTTCACTCAAAGTTCCTTCATTCACCGAAAATTCGCGGGAGTACTCCTTCACATTTATTTAAAGCATCCTTTTATCTCACAATTTTCTTAACACGAAACTGACAACTGAACTTATGGAAACAACGCAACTATGAAAAAGAATCCCTTGAAACTTGGAGTTTTCAGCTTGGGAATTTCCTTACCGGCGCCAGATGTTAGCGCTACGAAATATTACAGCTTACTTCGCGGTTGTGGCTATGAGAACAGCGGGAAGAATACTTTTTAAAACACTTTTCCAAGTGCAAAACTGTATCGTGACTTTTTAAAGACTTTATACATATAGTCGGTACGACCGGCTAGTGAGTGTTTGAAATTTAAAATTACTTGAAGTAAATGTAATCTATAAGTCCCTAATCCGCACTTGGCCAGCGTGATAGACTGGAGGCCTACCCTCTCCCTCATTACGGGAGGACACACCTTAAAAAAAATATTTATGAAGAAATACATCTGGTGAACTACGTTAGAGACGCTGATTCGTTTTTCATATACTTACTATTACTTGATACAATTTGTCAATAGCTTAAAATAGCTTCACTGACCTCTAAAATTTTATTGTATTTGTTGAGGGACAGTTTTCTGTGAATGACTGATTCCAATAAAACACTATTCTTGTTTACTCAAACTACGCCACGCTACTGTTCTTCCAAGTTTAGTGGCCGAAACCTAAAAATTCGTTATTCCCAGCGATAGCTAGTTTGTTTACCCGTGTTTGCGTCTGTTTTTGTATTTTATTTTATTGTTTCACGTCGAGCAAACACTTTATAAATGGTTACTTCACATTAATGTTTCACAAAAGTATTTTTTAAAACAAAGTATTTTGTTTCTTTGAACGCTGCCTGTTTCGAATAGTTGGTTGGTTTATTAGGAAATGTTTGAGCAAGTTATTTTTGTATGAAATGTTTTGTGGCGATTGAAGTGTTTATTTTGGTGTGATACTCTTGTAAAAGTAATTTGTAGTGATAATTTGTTTTAGCGATGTCTTGCATAAAAGTCAGGTAGTGCGGTCCTGTTTAATAAGATGCATGGATGTGTATGAGGCAAGGAAAATGTATACGGATCGGATCTATATATATATCTCTATAAGAAAAAGGCTAGACTGTATGTACGTAAACGTGGAGCATAATATTTTCTTGAAACATTGCAACAGACTACGTAGTGTTATTTCAAAAGTATGTTTAGAAAGACTGGCTAGGTTGCGGTTGCATTACGATATTATTAGTAGCTGCTTTACTGCTCTCGGTTCTTGTATCTTTAATTGTTTCCTTACTATGTTGTATTGTTCATTAATGTTTTAACTAGTGCTTATTAAACCACAGTTTTAGATTTACACAGTGGATTGTACACAGGTCCTTTTACCGGCTAACCCGGTGGGACGACTACAAATTTTATGCATATAAACTTTTGAGTTTATAAGTGGGTTAAGCAGGCGGCCTCAGATTCAGTTTTATTTGAAGCAAATCGTCTACGTTCATCAAAAGAAATATCAAAATTTGGTTAAGATTGTTGTCCATCAAGATAATAGCCGTATAACCATATCAAAGGTCTTCGGCTGGCTTAAACAACTACGGTACTAAGTAGACCACTAACCAAACGATAAAAAAGCATCACCCCAAGGTCCACTGGCAGAAAATGCCCTTGGCATTAAGTCCCTCTTTATACAGCTCTGTATGAAAAGTTAAAAATAAATTAAAAATCTAAATTACTATAAAGTATTGTCTATGTACCTATTTACTCAAGTCACACTTTACATCGTTATAATATTACCGCCATAACACAATCAAGTACTCCCAGATGACAGCGCGATAATGAACTAATATAATAACAGCGACCACAGCTAGCTTAATTAGCGAATCGATAATCATATTATAATTAATCCCTAAAGTGATATTGCTACTTTAATTACGTATAGCTACTGCGCAAAGATCACAATATTAGCGACAATAGCACGATGTTGTACAGTTGGTACTATCGAGTATTGAAATTTTGATATAAAAAAAACTTAAAAATTAGTTCTTACGGCACCCGCTAGAGGCGTTGATAAGATTTTGTTTGATAAAAATTGTCAATAGTTGTAAGTAATTTAAACTTCTCTACACCTATCGACTATTGGCTATCAGCGCTACTAGCGGCTTCCGTATAAACTTATTTCTAAACTCTTGATATTCAATAGTATCGACTGTAAAAAATCAATAGTCGATTCGTGAAATCCCAACAAACAGATTGACGAACAGACTTTGACATTCCCATTCATTTTATAAATTCGAAAGTAGCTCTGTTAGTCTATTGACTTATAAACCGATGTGGATATTTTTTTTACAAAAATAGCTTGAGAACGTGGATTTATTTATAATAATTGGCGGTTGGGCCTTCTTAGAGCTTAGTTACATCAATAAATAAGTCATATAACTATATTCCTCGCAGACGGAGTCGCCGGCAAGAACTAGCTAACATTACTATTAATACCAGTCTCTATTTCCCCACAGTCCATGGAACGTTCTAGATCGCTATCATTGCAACAGCAACTGCTAAAAGATATGCAAGTGGGTCAAACGGTGGCACATGACAAATAGCAACGATACTGTCACGTGGCGTAACCGACGTGCCAACGTGACGTCAACGATATTGTACCTGAAATACTATTCTATTCTGTCGTATGGTTAGTGGTCAATCTGGTTGTTCAAGCCGTCCGAGAGGCCTTTGACATGGCTTAACGACTGTCTATCTATCTATCATATGGTTAGTGGTCAACTAAGTGTCAAAGTTGTTCAAGCCGCTCGAAAGGCCTTTGACATGGCTTAGCGATTGTTATTATAGAAGACAACAACCGGGGCAGACTATTTACGTGCCCCAAGCACGGAGACGCTCAGTTCAAATACCACTATGCGGTCACCCATCTATAGATTGACCGCGCCAAGGATTGTTTAACCCATTGATCGCTTACCGACCGGCTGGCAAGTACCTAATGGTCTGACGAGTTTGAGACCATCATTATTTTCACAGGCAGTTACCAGTTAGTAATTATAAATTGTTCATAAAATTCTAATCGCTCATAAAGCATCTTAATTGTTTTTGGTTTGTGTACATGTGTTTCTATATTGTCATTCAATGCCATTCTCTTCCATTATCGACAGCTGGCTATAGGTAAATTTTGTATGAAAATCTGGACAGCGCCCCTAGCGGGTGGCGTTGGTACTAATTTTGAGTTAATATTAAATGTCAAACTCTCGATGCTTGATAGTACCGATTGTAGGAATTAACGCTACAGGTATGTGAAAATTTAATTGTTTTTAATTTGGCTCTACTTGCGTACATTTTCTACTTCAACCGCTTAGGCTGCGAGCCCATGCGAAGCTGAAGTGCTTTCAGGCTTTTGACTACTGCTAACGACTGTCAAAGGTCTTTGAATATTATGATCGCCGGAATCTGCTTTTGGAAACATGGAGGAACTCGGTATGTTTAATATGGTCACCCATCCACAGAATAACCTCGGTAGGCGTGCTTAACCTCAGAGACAGGTCCGCGCGGCTGTTGTTACCTAGCCACGAGCTCTCCTGTAATTTTTAAGCTAATACATCGTGATAGTTTTTTATTTAAGAGATTGTTTTACAGATGGCGATGTGGGTAAAAAAGATTAGTGCATATATTGTATTACGTAAGTACATATTAAAGTGGATAATATTTTATTATTACACGCTTATGAGCTGCAGCTTAAATAAACACGTCCTTTGATGGTAATAGAAATTTACATATTAAGAAAAATTGTTTATATTTCGGGTCTATTTCCAATACATGCGACTGCCTCTGTGGCCCACTTGCTAGCAGATTCCCCTGCTGCGCAGATGTCTCGGGTTCAATTTCGACTCTGTCAAAAAAATATATCTGACTTTTTTTCATAAGAAATGTTTAGTGAGTTGCCCTGAGTTAAGAAATTGAAGTTGTAGCACTGGTCAAGTACTCCAAATCATGAAGGTTGCGAAATGCAGTTTTTACCGAAAATTTAGGACGAATTTCGGATCTCTGTGCTTTGTGCATCAGTTGTAATTACTCATAACTTTGTATACAATAAACAATGATTTAGAATTTTTATAAAAAAATATTATTTCTAGAAATAACTATAGCCAGCGCCTTTGAATCCCACTACATATCGTTAAAAGATGAAGAATTTGTGGGGCCTGACAAACGTATCTCTGAGTTGCTGGACAAACGGAGGGACTCTTCGGCAGTTTTTTCTGAATTTGCTAAATTAGAACTATTAGCAAGTCTGAAGGCGACACCGCAGGACTCGGAAGCCAGTGCCCCTCCACCCCCTTCATCCGGCCACTTGACCTTGCAGCCTGAGGATCACATGCTTTTGGAAATGGTCAATTCCCCTTACGCTGATGTCGTTCTTCCTAACTTTGGTGCCGCTCCCAATCTCCGTCGACAACTATTTGGACCGCCACGTCCACCGCCTGGCGGTAAGTAATGAAACTACATAAAGATAAACTTTAAACAATTAATATCCTACTGCTGGGCAAGGGTCTCCGCAAGTAATGAGGGAAGGGTTAGGCCTCGAGTCCACCGCGCTGGCCACGTGCGGGTTGGGGACTTGAGAATACCACTACATACATACATAAATTCACGCCTTCTTCCCAAAGGGGTCGATCCTTACACACTTACTTTGCTTCATTCACATAGTTACATAATTAGTCAAAGATTATCCTTCTATAGTAGGGTCATCCAGACGAGATAAAGAATGTAAACATTCTTCATGCTTCATGGGTTCCTTAATACGTGTGTGTATATTTTAAATTTTTAGTTTTTGGTTGTTATAGCGGCAACCGAAATACATCATTTGTGAAAATGTCAGCTTTGTAGCAATCACGGTTCATGAGATACAACCTGGAAATAGACAGACAGACAAACAAACAGCGGAAGCTTAGTAATAGGGTCCCGTTTTACCCTTTGGGTAGGGATCTCTGAAAACAAGCACTCGAGCATCGTACTTCCTTTTGAAAGTCGGTGTAACATTCCAATAGACTAACAGTAAAGATTGATTTGATTGTTACAGCAAGACCACCTGCATCTAAGTTATACAACCCAAAAGATTCAAGACATCAAGTAAAACAGGCTCAGCGTTTAGCGCTTAGTTTAGCTGCGTCACGAGCTTCCAGTATAGGTCCCTTTATGGAACACAATCAACACGATGAGAGGATTCGGTGCGCCCAAATATTCGGCAAGTTAGACAGTTGGCTTAAAGAACTGAAAGCAATGTACGTTATTGGAAGAATTAAAGCTCGCAAACGGCGTGTTCTTCATCACATTTACACCTACTCACAAATGTTCCGAAGAACTATTGATATTTCGTACACTTTGGAGTTCCTCTTTGAAATTCATAGGGTCTACAAGAGAAAGTTGGTCACTAAGGCTAAACCTAAAAAGGTTAAAAATGAAGCGGACTATTACGGATAACATTATGTTGTATTTGAGTGTACTAGTATGGTTCCTTATTTATATATGTGAGTAGTAAACTCACGTGCCCAGACTGCGCACGAGAGTTCTCTGCGAAAATGGACTACATTTCAGCTATAAACGTAATTATTAATATTGTGTTGTTAATTTCATAAACCTAGCCTTTCTTCCAACTGTGTGGAAGTGGGCTTCCTTTTTTCCCTTGTCAATTGAGTACCAGTATTTTACATGGAGCAACTGCCTATCAGAGCTCCACAACCGAGTTAGGTAACTGGGTAATCCAGGTGGATTATAACAAATTACCCTTTGGTAAGACTGGATGTCGACTTCAAGCTTTTGACGACTGCCAAAGATCTTGAAAATTACAACGCAATCACAATTTTATGTGCCCTCCGAAACACGGAGGGACTCGATATGTCCTATATGGTCACTGTACTACAGACAAACCTCGAAAAGAGAAGCTTAACCTGAGAATACAATGGTAGAAGCAGTTAAGCATCGTAGATCGTCCGCCACGCGTCACTAGATATTTCGAAGTTACGGCAACTACATCAGGGTACTGATGAGGGAACGTCCAAGGCATGGACTTAGAGCGGGAATGCACTTAAACACATAATAAATATATAAATAAATATCATTGGACAACTCACACACGGTCATTTGATTCCAAACTAAGCAGAGCTTGTACTATGGTAACCAAATAACTGATAAACATACTTATATACTTCTAAATACATACTTATATAGATAAATTGACATCCAGGCTCAGGACAAATACTCGTGCTCATCACACAAAGATTTGTCCCGGGTGGGATTCGAACCCACCACACGCGGCGCTACGGTTGTTGCGGCGAGGTGACCGCTTAAACCGCGCCAAACGTGCAGTTAACATGATACTTTATAGAATAGGATAATGTATAAAATGTATTTAAATAAAAAATATCATCATCACCGTAGCCTTTCTTCCAACTGTATAAATGTTGGCTTCCAGTCTTACCAAATGCAGCTGAGTGCCACAGCGTTTTACATTAAGCGACTGCCTATCGGACCCCCACCACCGTGTCACCCGGATATCGTTATAAGTAACTTTTTCAGAACAGT
The DNA here is from genome assembly GCF_050436995.1 of Anticarsia gemmatalis. Lineage (NCBI taxonomy): Eukaryota > Metazoa > Arthropoda > Insecta > Lepidoptera > Erebidae > Anticarsia > Anticarsia gemmatalis. The sequence goes on from NC_134761.1 coordinate 1,183,263, forward strand.
ATAATCAAAATCTATACTAATATTATACAGCTGAAGAGATTTGTTTGTTTGTTTGAACGCGCTAATTTCAGGAACTACTGGTCCGATTTGAAAAAATATTTCAGTGTTAGATAGTCCATTTATTGAGGAAGTCCATAGTTATATATCATCATGCTACGACCAATAGGAGCTGGGTACCAGTATTTTTTTTTACAAAAACGGGGAAAATTTTGACCCATTCTCTCTTAAGTTGCGCGAGTCAGCTTTAAAAAATATATCTAAAAGTCACTTTTTTAGACCTTTTACTACGCTCGATTTCCTACGACTAACGACTATCAAGAACAGGCTAACTATCTAAATTGTTGTATGACAATCAGCGCCTCTAGCGGAAGCCATAGAAACTATTTTTGTAGTCGATTTTAAGAATCAAATTTTCGATAGTACCGACTGTAGAGATCGTTTTACGGTCGATACTATCGAGTCAATAAACTCATAGAGTCTATAGAATACTATAGAATCATGGCTTATAACATGAGCCGTATACTAGAAAACATTAGTAAGACTGGTTTACGACAACTAACGCGAAACTGAGCACTGTACTCTCATGTTAAACTGCTTTGGATAATGTGACCGCTATTTATGCAAAGCAGACACATCGTAATGTTTAGACAGGGTTGTTTGTGTGTGTGTGATGTGTAACCTTCAAAATTTTGAGGGAGACTTGAAATACGTAAATGTGTGAGACGTATGCATGTATCGATGTACGCGTATGGGTGTTTGCCTGAGAACGTCAGTGTGTGTATTTTAAACCTCTAGTATTTAGGATTGATGAGAATAGTAGCAAAGGTATATAGGATATATAGGTATCACTAAATAATTTGAATACAAGTAGGCGTAAAAGAAAGCAAACTGAACGTAGACCCTGTGCAGAAGACTCAGTGACAGTAAATAAATTAAAGTAATCGTAATCATAAAAACAGTGATAGCCGAGTGGTTTAAGTTGGCACCTCCCACGCAAGTGGTCGCAGGTTCGAATCCGAGGCAACACACCAATGACTTTTCAAAGTTATGTGTGTATTAGAAATAATGGTCACTTGTTCCAACGGCGAAGGAAAACAACGTAATGCAATCTTGCATGCCTAAGAGTTCTTTAGAACAGTTCTTAAAATTATGCATAGTCCCCAACCCGCATTTGGCCAGCGTGGTGGACGCAAGGGTTAACACTCCCTCATTACGGGAGAAGACCCTTGCCCAGCAGTGGGACATTAATGGGTTAAATTTATTATTATTATAATCTTTTAAATATTCACCGAGATTAACATCAGTTGTGCATTATAGTATCATAGTTAGTTTATAGTTATAGATTGGATAAACAATGCGAAATCACAAGGAAGAGGGAAAGCGTAAACAAGAAAAATATATTTTCTCAGAACAAGCTCCAAGCCATTTTACTTGATACTTAACGGTACACGTTAGTGACAAGCACACGAATATATTCCATCCAAAATGGCGGCTTGACATTGAGTGACGGCTCTTAGTTTGATATTTTTTACATTAAAACTGTTCTTTGTTTTTCTTTTAGTTTCTTTTTGTAGTGGGAAGGGCCCGCGAGGCTTTTCTGAAAATGTTACGAATGTAAAAAAAAATATATCAATTTATTAATAAAAATAAATTGTAATTTTTTATTTGTCCCACTGACAGGCAAAGATCTCCTGAAATGAGGTAGGGGTTAGGCCTTGATTCTATCACGATGGGAATTGTGGGTTGGATTTTGCATGGTGATGGTCAAAATGGGATCCCACACAGGCTACTACTGTTTTCAAAAATCTCCCCCTAAGTGGCTAAAATAGTGGTAAATAGCGTGTGGCACGGATCAACTAGTTTACTTTTATCCAATGTGGAACAGCTTGTCGTATTTCACGCAGCTCCATACGTTATCAACTCTATTTTCTCCCATGTGTCGTTCACACAACACAACTCTTTTTTATGTCATGCCCTAGTAGAGATGATGAGGACAAATCATCAATGGTCTTTTGTTAGATCTCTTCTTTAAATTACCTTTCAAATTAGGCCTAACAATGATATTCACATAGCAACATAGAATAAGGAATACCTTAGAACACAATACAGTAGAAATTGCACAGGCCAGGGATCTGTTTGGCTGTTCAACAACGGTACGGAACGTGCGGAGAAAACCAAGTCTTAGGACTAACACACATACGATAGTGTGAAAAGTGGGAAGATGCGCGATGTCGAATGTTACACAGAGCTTGTTTTTTTGTTTGTTGCAAGCAGTTTGTTGGATAGAGATTGATCTGATTTGTGTAGCGACATCTGATAAAGATGGACTATGGAGCCTACGACATGATAATTTGCCCATTCATGCAATAAAAATATTGCTTACTTACTAGTCCATTGAAATGTTACAATTTGAGGGCCGAATATTGCATTTCTTAGAGGACGCAATTTTATTTTTGGAACATGTAGGGGGGGTCAATGGAAGCTTAACTTGAAGTTTGTGGGGTCGCCACACTTGTCCCCCGGCCGCCATCTTGGAGAAGGGGGTAGAAACACTTTTTTCGGTATATCTCGGAAACTATGCGTCTAACAATAAAATTGCGAAAGCATAATTTGTAGCAAATTATTTTGCCTACAAATATGTCTCATAACTTTTTGTCCTAAATTAACAATTAAAAAAGTTATAAGCAAAATAGTGAAATTTTTTTTACAAAAAAATTATTTCCGAATCCGGTCTATTTCGGAGCGCTGTTACTGAGTTTCTAATTATTGAAATTAAAAAAAAATATTGGACCAAATTTTCCTCGAAAATACTCTACAAGATTGGTCTGAGTTATTTTTTTTTTCATTTATTCTTATCAGCTTAGCCTTTTTTCCAAACTATGTTGGAGACGGCTTCCAGTCTCACCAGATGCAGCTGAATACCAGTGTTTTACATGGAGCCACTGCCTATCTGACCTCCACAAGCCTTTTACCTGGGTTATAAAACGATACCCCTGGGTAAGACTGGTTGTCAGACTTTCAAGCTTCTGAGTACTGTTAACGACTGTCACATATTTTCGAAAATGACAGCCGGGACCCACAATTTAACGTGCCTTCCGAAACAGGGAAGAAATCGATATGTGTAAGATGGTCACCCATCCACAAAACAACTTCGGCAAGCGTAGCGTACCTTAGAGACCCATCCGCGCGGCTGTCGCTAAAAAAAGTTATAGAGCAATAAAGAAAGAAAATAATTATAAAAAAAATTGCACTTTTTTGCTTATAACTTCTTTAATTGTTAATTTAGGGCGAAAAGATATGAAACATATTTGTAGACAAAATAATTTGCTACAAATTATGCTTTCGCAATTTTATTGGAAGGAGCAATAGTTTCCGAGATATAGCGAAAAAAGTGTTTCCACCCCCTTTTCCAAGATGGCGGCCGGGGGACAAGTGTGGCGACCCCACAAATTTCAAGTTAAGCTTCTATTGACCCCCCCTACATGTTAAAAATAAAATTGCGTCCTCTAATAAATGTAAATCTCATGTAACATTTCAATGGACTATACATGAATGGGCAACTTTTCATAATAAGATTATAAGTCTTTTCTAATTAATGACAACGTTTAACTATCGATCGGTTCTACGTAGTTTTATAAATAATCGCTTTTGGTTCTGGAATCTGTTACTGTTCTGTCTGGCTAATATCGTTGAGCATCGAAAATTTGCATAGCATTGTGTTTCAAGGGCCTTAGTGTTCGAGTATCAAAGAGTTTTATCCACCGACGGCTGATTGCGTTAACTACAAAAGTGTTGAGTATCCGGGATTTGCTTAGTCTCTTTGTACGAAGGGCCCTAGAGACCTCAATATATCGTATGTGTAAAGACCCTTACTAGTTCACATTCAACAAGGTTCCTGCTCAATTTTAAGGTCATGTTTCCACGAATACAAACTATATTTCTCTATAGAAATGACTGCCAAGATTTTTAGTTTAATATTTATTTTTTGGCTTGAAACATTTTTGTTACCTTTTCGTTCCTGTTTTAGATATAAAATAGAAGTTATAGTGCGTAGGTTGTATTATTGACTTTTAAGGTTGACGTAGTGATTTCCGTAGACGATGTCCAGGACAGAGCGAAGTGGAGGGGTAAGATCAGGACGGCTGACTCCACTACCATATGGGATTTATAGCATGGAACAGAGAGAGAGAGAGAGAGAGAGAGAGAGAGAGAGAGAGAGAGAGAGAAAGCTGACATAGTGGTTAAAAGGCTCACTTCACTTCGGCTGCGTAGCGCGGTCATGAGTTCGATTTGAAGAAATTTTGTGGGCCGCATAAAAACTATTATTAATTCTTTGAAAGTTAGTTAGTTTACCTTTGTTATACATATATAACATTAGTTTACTTTAGAAATGAGATTTAATTCAATACTGAACGATATTATTTTGTATTATTCTTGAATTATTAAGTTGAAAGGATTTTGTTCGCTTTGAATGTAATTATATTAATGTTTTGATAACCATTTGTGGTTATGTATTATGTGTAATTAGTTTATTATGTTTGTGCAGAATATTATTTCAGTTTATTTAAGTAAACAGAAATCTGTGTTTAATTAAGAGTACCGGCTGTCATTTTCAAAGATCTTTGACAGTCGTTACCAGCAGTCAGAAGCTAGAAAGTCTCAAAACCAGTATTACCAAAGGAAATTGTTATATAACCCAGGTAACTGGGTTGTGATTGTTGTGGAGGACCAATAGGCAGTCGCTCCAAGTAAAACACTGGTATTCAGCTGCTGTATTCGGTAAGTCTGGGAGCCGACGCGAACATAGTTGGAAGAAAGGCTAGGCTGATGATGTGTGCCATACATTTTATCTTGAGACAATTAAAAACAAAAAATAAGCACCCAACACGCCCTCTTTGAAAACACTTTTACAACAATATCTCCGCCCCTTTTTAAAACAAGTGACAGCTATAAAACACCTTCCAAAATGGTATTATCAGAATCTGCATAATCTCGCCTGCAGGCTCCCGGGTCCACGTCACAGCATTATCTGTGAGAAAAATACTCCGGGGTGAAATAGGGTCGTTACGACTAAATGCGGTCATTATATCCTAATCGAGCCTTAAAATTATGAATTTGGGTAAATAAAAATGGTTTATTTTGGTCTTGGGGTCATCTTTAGAGTGTATTTAATTTTATATAAACGTTATTATTTTATAGTCTTGCTTGATTCTAGAAAATCTTAATTAAAGGAAAATCTCCCACTTTAAAGATTTAAATGACCTACATATTTTTGAATTCGTTACTCACACGAATGAAAAAACTACTGTAACCTGTATTATTCTAGTATCGAAAAAGTTAAAATATCTGCAAATTGGAATGATCCTACGAAAACAGTGTCGTTCCTATAAATTTGCTTGCAAAAAAAAGTTTCACCAGAATACGCTAGGGGCGCTGACTAATTTCCTAACAAAATATTTCAATAACTACTTAGTAGTCGATAATTGCGGGACATGTGAATTCAACTCACGCTTGTTTAATTTGAACTGGAGATAGAGGTTTTATATATTTTTTTTTATTAAAAGAGATTGTCATAAACATTTAGAATTTAAACAACAACAAAAGTATTTATACATCAAAATATTTTCTACCGTTCCCTTTACAGTATTGTTATGTATCTGCAAGCCTTTAATGAACAATGTTCGTGACAATCGCTCAGTAAACAGTTGGTTTAATACAATCTAGATCCGCGCATGATGCTCACCGGGCGCCGAGGATTACAGACCGCTAGATATATATTTAATACTAGTTAGTTATTTTATTTATTAACTAGCTGACCCGGCAAACGTTGTTTTGCCATAAAAATAAAATAAGGTATGAAAAATAGATGTTGACCGATTCTCAGACCTACTCAACATGATCACAAAATTTCATGAGAATCGGTCAAGCCGTTGCGGAGGAGTACGGTAGCTATTAGTCATTAACATTGTGACATGGAAATTTTATATGCATATACATAAGATAAACGAATGTAGTTTATTATTTTTTTTACTTTAGTGTCATTGGGTAACGTGTTTTAATATTGTATGCGAGCAGTGTCTTACGTAGTGGCCAGTATTAAATAGTATGAATTGCAAAAGTACTATAACAACTGAATCTGTATTTCTCCTACAATTTTAGAATACAATAGGTGCTCTTGCCGGCACTCAGGTCTTCAACACAATAAATGATTCTAGTACATGCACTCAACAGGTATAACTGTATTTTACCGTCGGTGAAGAGGCTTGTATCGTTAAAAATATATGAAAGAGATCTTTAGGGTTGAATGTACTTGCATTTTTATGAAATAAGTAACATTCTAAAATATCAATCTTTCGTTCGTCCATAATACTCAAAAGTGAAAGAGATTAACAAAACATATAATTTTTAATTTTATTATGTGATCGGTAACCAGCGGTTAATGTGTTTGTCAAGATGACCTATGGATGTGAGTGAAGCATTTTACAAGTGCAGTGCAATTTTTCTTCTTCTTCTTTGGTCTCTGCGAAACCCTATGGGGAAAAGGCGAAACTAAACATGTAATTTGTTAAAGTTTTTTTTTATTATTTCATACACCACACACTATATATATTATTTATTACATACCAAGGAAATAATTAAAAATTACTCTTTAAGTTAAATCAATATCTACATTTATTTACGTATCGAATGGAGCATTAAAATCAAAACGACATTTTAAATGCAATATAAAATATTGTTTTTGAGATTGATTACCGCAAGTTTTCATCAATCGAAATCGGTTTATACTGCCTTTGTGAAATATTAACTGATGCTTAATTGTGTAAATATTTATATGGATGTATAAATATTTAACTTTTGTCATTTTTTCATAGCATATACCCTAAATGTGAGAAAGATATAGTTATTACCGTATAGTTGGTTCGAGCTTTATGCGTGGAAACTACGTACGTTGAGAATTTTCTAAAATATAAAATTTAAAAGACCCTTTTGGAATTTAAGCCTCGTGATTGGCAGTTTACACTGATCAGAGCTCATTGCAATGGAAATAACGTGATCATGAATTTATAACCTGTGGTTCACTTGACATTTTGACTCCAGTTACCAGCCTGATATCGTTCTTGAAAATCAAATTGTCAAATACGTCTTTCCAGCTAAAGCCCTCCCATTATCACGCGCCATCACTGATAATACATCAAAAGCCAAACCACATACCATTAGTTTCCTTTTAGATTCTAATAGGTACCTTCATTTCTCTAATATAACAGCCACCAATATATCCTGGTCTTCACGCATGATTTCCCCCGCGTCTCCCTGTTCTACAAGTTGAATGAGACAAAGAGGTGCGGGAGGTCTAGTTACACTGGTCGTTCGAATACCGGTATGTAGTGATGCGAATTTTGGATTTTCAGACTATTGTACTCGGCTGTTTTAATGCTCGAATATCTGAAATATTTTTTATCTGGTACAAAAGAATCATAATTTGGAAGAGCTGCCCGAAGGATTCTCCCTACTTCTATTTCAATATTTCCGGTTGTACATACTTTTATTCACCATTTACTTAATTGGACTTGGTAAGTAACCAGTTAAAACGTAACGTAAGTACGTAATGTGACCAGAAGTCGCTACAGATCTTTAAATATGGGGTGATTTACTTCCGTATCTGTTAATAGACCACTGGGTCTAAAAAAGCATGCGACTTCAGTTATTGGGTTTCTAAGATTAATTTTAAGGTTCAAAAATAAAGCCCCAACAAATTGTTATATTTGTAAAAGTCCCCGCGACAACTTTAACAGCAGGAGTTGTTTGAAGAAAGAAAAGAATCACTGTACCAAGATACTTTTAAAATGTTTGAAAAAACTAGTCAGGAATTTGTACAAAAATGCTTCATCATAATTATAAAGTCTTTCATAACTACTTCATTAATAAACCGGGGACTCACTACGGAACTAACTTAAACGAATTACGCAAATGACATGCATATTACAGCTTAAAGATTTCACGGCGCATAAGTAATGTGCTATGAATATTCTGAAGTTCTTACTAAATATAGGTATTAAATTAACATAGTTAAGGGCTTAAGATAAAAATACATACTTATCTGTCTGTCCGTCAGTCCGTCTTTCCGCTGTCTATCTGTCCGCCTGTCCGTTTGTCCGTCTGTCCGTACCACCGTCTGTTCGTTTGTTTGTCCGTCAGTCTGTCTGTCTGTGTATTTGTCTGTCTGTCTGTCCGTCTGTCCGCCTATCCATCTGTCCGTCCGTCCATCCGTTTGTCCGTCTGTCTACCCCTCTGCCCGTCTATCCGTCTGTCCGTCCATCCACCCGTCCGTTTATCTGTCTGTCCGTTTGCTTATCTTTTAATAAATCGGTTTAACTATATAGTAACATACAGACAAATTTGTACTTGCATTTATAGTAGTAGTATGGATTATTCGCAACTGCCTTTCAATAAACAAACAATATTGTTTGAAGTGCGTTATATCAATAATTTTCAGTAATTTTCACATAATATTACAATGAACGAGTGCGATACGATTTTAATACGTGCTTTAATACTGATAAATGTGTTGTGTACTGCATTCGAGCGATAAAACGGAATTATTTGATAAATATTCGTACAGGCGTGTGGTTTTTCAAAGCGAAAAAATTAAGGCTTGGTTTGTTATAGCTTATAGTGGCTCGCCCCGTCTTCGCCCGGATTAACCAAAACAAGAAGCTCACTAAAACTTTCCTTTTGAATCACAATTTCCTTGATATTGTATAAGCCTTGCTTAACAACCCACTTATTTATTTAATTTTCTTTCTACTGACGTTGTTTGCATAACGAGAACACAAACATGTTTACACAAACGCCTTAACAATTTGCAAAAAGCAGACTTATAATAAACAGTTTTAATCCTCTCAATCTTTCCGTCCGGCCAGCCCACCGTAAACATAGCACAGGAACTATGAACAAATTAAAAACAATAAACAGACACACACAAGTGCAAACACACGAACACACACACACATACATACATATATACATACACAAACATGCACACTGATAAATACATATAAGGAACGGTGTACACTTAGATCTTTCTTAATAGCGTGCTTGTTGCAAATCCTTTGCTCTCGTTACATACTTTTGCTAATTATTTGCGATCCTTTCATTAAGTAAAAAAGGGGTTTTCAGCAATAAATTTAATTTGTATTATTAAGTAAATGTATGCCCGGTTTGCAAAAGAAAGCTTGCTTGCAATTAATGGTCATAGCTAATTGCTACATTTTGTTATAAAGAGTTTTTCTTCGCACTTTCCACGAGCAGGCCGAGTGTGTATATTTCTAAAAATCACTGATAAAGACAATTTCATATTAAAGACCATTAAAAACATTTCCATTTTTTAATCTTGCTGATCCGATTTCCCATGTATTTTCATATCAATTTAAGTTAACAAAGTATAGTAAGTATACATAAGAACTCACACTCAAAATGCTGTACTTTATACATACACACATACACTCAAGCACACACAAAAACATAGGCACAAATAGACACACACACACACACACATAATACCAGACACTGTCAACGATCACCATTTTAATCTAGAGAGCGTGTACTCTCCACATTTTTAATGATCCCATTACGTGTAATCAAAGGCAAGTGATTGCTATCAATTCCTATGTTTGTTTTCTATTTGAAACGATGTTTGAGGTAAACATTGAAGAATTTTGATTACCGCTTTAGATGTTGAGTAGTCAAATATGTACTTACGTGAAATAGCAATTATTTCTGACTTTGATTTGGAGAGATTTTATCGATGGGAATTTGTGGAGCTAGATGGAAATATTATATTTGATAATCAAGTGAGTAGATTGATTTGATGTAACTTAGTCTTGTCGAGAAATCAAATGCTGTTAGTATTGTATGTTGGAGTAAAAGCACAGACAAAGTATATAGCCATTGTAGCTACAAAATATAGATTGAGTAGTGTTTTTTTTCTAGTTTTATGTATCAAAAAGTACAGTGCCTGTAAGTAACGTTACAGAGGAAAGATCTCTCGACACGGTATTAGTGTCTTGTTCGATTAAAATAAACTAAGCATTTGATTTATTTTTGTTTAAGAATAATAAAGTTGTTCTAAATTCCTTTTTTTTGTGACAAACTATAAAATACTGAAAATACCGTTCAAAGCTGAAAGGAAACTTATAAAACTTATAATTAAGAAAAATAAAAATAATTAGGTACATCCACAGATTTTTGATAAATGCTCACATGAATCGAAAATCGAACTCACTGTTGACTGTTTGGGAAAAAGCAACAGTACTTCAACAGTCTACCGCATAATGTTGACACTTTTAATCTCTATCAAACTGACAGTAAACATCTCTATCAGCCGCCAGCATTCGTAATATAGTCCAGTCTATTTTTTCTCTTCAGTATAGTGACAAACCAAATGTCCATCAGCGATCACTGACACTTTTAATCTCGATCAAAGTGACAGTTGATATTTCTATCCTCTATCACTACACGTATTTATTTTCAGTCTATTGTCCCAAGAGCGATAGGTACATCAGTACATTACACGCTGCGCTTGACACCGCGTACAATAGAGCCAAGTTGCTTCTTTTATCAACACTGCATGTTTTAAAATATGATACTGTATACTTATCTATATGTAACACTGCTTGATGTAGTAATACATTTTTAATAAATAATGAGTGTAAGTAAAAATTCATAGTGGCTATTAATCTTACAGAATAGAACTATTTCTGTCTTTTTATTATTTTGTAATTTATTCTCATCATTATACTGACAAACCAAATGTTTACCATAGATCATCACTGACACTTTTAATCTCTATCAAACTGACTTTTGATGTTTCTATTGTCTATCATAACAATTAATACAGTCCAGTCTGCTGTCTCTCTATAATCTCTATAATATAATCGTCTAATAGTGAGAGCTCTATAGTGACAATCCAAATGTCCATCAACGATCACTGACACTTTTAATCTCTATCAAACTGACAGTTAACATTTCTATTCCCTTTCGTCACACGTATTTAAGTCCGGTCTATTGTCCCAAGAGCGATAGGTACATCAGTACATTACACGCTGCGCTTGACACCGCGTACAATAGAGCCAAGTTGCTTCTTTTATCAACACTGCATGTTTTTTTATTTAAAAAATTACAACGGAAATCAGCGGCCATTGTTCAAGGTTCGCATGTTGACGTCCCGTTCACGTTGTTTTAGATAAGTGCTGTCTTTTGTATTTGTAGGGGAAATTTTAATAAATATGGTGTTTTTTTGGATGTAATGTTTGTGCTGCGAAAATTTTTTTTGTTCGCTTGTAAAATTTTCGTAAATTTACATAATATGATGCCTTTTCCCATAGGGGTAGGCTGAGACCAAAGAACGCCACTTGGTAAGATACTTACAAACGTAATAGTCTGAAACAACAATGGTATAAACAGCTTGTTCATTGCCCATATTAAGTGTCCAATACATAAAGAATCTGTTTCGATATCCTTTGCAGTCATTATTCAATCAAACACATTCTGTTTTGTTGAAACAGTGTGAATAAAATTTGGTATAAACGCATACACAGATTAAAATTTGGATTAAAACATAAAAATCTTCTAACCCTGAGATATCTTTTCACACGCAAAGGCGTGGACAATAGCTAGTATTTTATAAAAGATTAAAAGATATTGATAAGAAAGTAAGCATTCTGAAAACATCTTTAAATTTCTTTGAATAATAATATGTTTTTAATGTAATTGTATTTGCATCTGACAATCTTTGAAAAAGATTTCAAAGATTTAAATCTCTCTTTGAGTTCTTAAAATACATTAATTAAAGTATCAAAATTCTTAGGTTTCAAAAGCAAAATGTAATTTTAAGAACTAGATTTGATATCAATTCTAAGGCTAATATTATGAATAAAATACTTAAAATATTAAAACAATCTGCCTGTGAGCAAAATGCAATGATTAGTTTTGTTTAAGTTGAAATAAATAGAGAGACAAAAGATTGAATGTATTTATAGAAAACAATTCCTAATAATAAGTTCTTCTCTAAGAGTAAGTACTATTTTTAACAATTAAAGACGTTTGATAACCAATTGAAACTAAAATTAGATGGGAGCCACTATAATTATTTTACTTTATGTTTTTCTAACAAGGTAGAATTACGGTCGTTATAGGGAACGAGCCTAGCGTCATAAATATTGCTGGGCAAGTTACTGAGCCCCCGACTAAAATCACAATTAACAAAAAATCAAGAAATATTGAAACACCTAAAAGCCCTTTTCCAGACCCAGAAATCGAACCCGGGACCTTATAATCAGCAGTCGTATACACAGCCGCCCAGAATATAAAGACAGATATGCCTATAATTTACAGTCAAAAAGTCAAAGTCACATTCTTTCAATACTTTACGTTAGAAGCTGCTAAAACTAACAGTTTTCAAACAGTATATAGTACAGTGGTGTACAAAACAGGTTTTATTTGCTTCATACGTGACTAGAGTGGCATGAAGCGGCTTACTGAGGAAAATATAGGGTCGCTTTTAAATCATATTTTGTTTTTAACTGTACCTTTTTATAAAAGTTGCTTTGAAATATTGTGTAGGCATTGTTGTAACATTTTTTTTATAAAACAAAAGTAACTTAAACTTATTAATTCTTTAATTTTCGTTTTAAATGCTTTTTCCTATAGAATTATTGTCCCACTGCCGGGCATGAGTCTCCCACAAGGCCGGCCAATTCTTCTACAAAAGATGATTAAATTAGTTTGCTTTAGGCGTATGTGAAAATTTGCGTTCCTCCTGGAAGGCAATGGTAATAGGAAGAAACTCAACTCTCCTTTAGGAATTTAAATATCTAAAACACTCGTAGTGCTTAAAAAGTAATGTAATGCCTTCCGATCTTCTTCAGCCATGTTTCACAGTCTAACAATTTACTGTTTAAACCTTTAATAATCATCGCGCATGCAAGTTTTTAATTAAAAACAAACGCATAGGACAGAAAATTACACTGTCATAGCAAAGAGAAGTTTATTTCGTGCATTCTGCAGCCAGTTAGCGTTGCAGCCAAATTAAAAGTTGTTGCCGAAATGAACTTATGATTAGTTCGCCGTATTTAAACTGTAATGAGGGAAAAACGGTTTACGGGAAACTAAAATGTATGTAATTTTATGTTTCATTTTTTGTTGAGTTTAACTAGGTTATCGTACATTTTGAACTGTAGAGCGATTCTCTACTACTATCGACTATCAACAACCTGCTAGCTATCGAAAAAAATTGTATGAAAATTTGATCAGCGCCTCCTAGCGGACGTCGAAGGAACCTTTTTGTAGTAAATTTTAAATGTCAAACTCTCGATACTCGATAGTACCGTCTGTAGATACTGACGATAAACGATACTAGCTGCGTGATTATTGTCTAATGTTGTGGGGAAATTTTCGCTTAGGTTTTACTTTGAATTGCTTGACGTTTTGGCACAATCTATTGACTGCCTCCGTGGCGCAGTGGTTTAGGCCGCCACGCCGTTAACCATTGCGTCTGGAGGTCGTGGGTTCGTTTCCCACACGAGGCAATTATTTGTGCGATCTACAAATATTTTTTTAGGGTCTGGTTGTACGTTGTTTGTATGTTTGTAAAAGTCCTCGCGACGTTGTCGTTTAAAAGTAAACGACAATCAGGGGTTTAACTTATACATAATATCTGTTGCTGTATAAGCTGATAATTATCGTACGTTGGTATCAAAATACCTGTAAAACAATGCAAATCGAGATGAATGTTTTGTGACTTTGAGTAGACCTCTCAGATTACATTTACAATTGTCTCGATAGATAGCGTTATTAACAATATATATTTCCAGTAGCTGACCCGCGCAGCTTCGCTTGCGTCACCGTAGAGAGAATGGGTCATAATGTTCCCCATTTTTGTAACATTTTTCGTTGCTAATCCGCCCCTAATACCCTATAACCTTCTTCGATAAATGGTCTATCTAACACTGAAAGTTTTTTTTTAATCGGACTAGTAATTCCTGAGATTGGCGCGTTCAAACAAACAACCTCTTCAGCTTTATAATATTAGTATAGATATTCCACAATATGAAAGTTTGTTTTCATATTTTGTTTTGCATTTTACGAATATTTAAAATCGTCAATAAATCCGGGATTTTCAGGAAATATTTTATTGTAGCGGATTTTATTCAGAGTCAGATCAAAATTGAACGTGTTTCGTGGTACTGCACTCGTTTTGGTTATTTTTCTTCATTGTTTTTATATTTTTTAGCCATTTTTTTTACCAAAATTATTTCGTTTATTGTGAAAAAGTCTTTTTTATCGTGCTGCATTAATTATGCTGGATTTGTTGACTTTTTACGAACCACTAATTTGGAGATTAGAAAGCATTGCTACTTTTAAGTAGCTACGCACTAGTGTAACTAAGAGCCAATCAAATAATATGGAAATTTCAACGCCAAATTTGCAAGAATAATAGGAAAATTTAGGCAATAACGAAAACTTTGAAATAGTTTTATAACTTGATTCCAAAGTTTTCTTGCCTAATCTCTCCTATTCTATTACGTCACTCTATCCCTCATTCGAGAGGATTATCGCGGCACTATTCCCGGGATTTTTCTCGGGGTTATTCCCGGGGTGGGAAGGAACCAACGAGATTTATTAGAATAGGGGGCGGGATGTGCTGATACGTAATTTATGAGCCGAAAACTGTAGCCAGAGGATTTCTTTAATGATAAGATCCGTTAGTCTATCGTTTACCAGTTTGCACGTTTATTGATGCGTTATATAGTATTTTATATAAATAATTGTTATAGACTGCCTCAATGGCGCGCTCCAACTGATAACCACGAGGCCTCGGGTTCGATTCCTGGGGCCGGCTATTGGTATTTCCAAAAAAAACTGCTTTATCCAACAGGTTATTGTCAACTACATGAGGTTTCATGTTACTAAAGTTCTTAATTTATCGTTTTGTATACCTCCGCCACCCGCGAAACTTGCTTATAAGACTCTCTACGAAATATTAATATATTTTTGTTCGAAATAGTAACCTATTGAGCTTGTGTCTTTATCTATCTTCAAGTACATTTTCACGAAAATCGGTTCAGCAGTGAACTGTAAAAGCGCAACAGACAGGAAAACAACTTATAAATATGAATACGGATTGTTCACAACATGTTTTGATGTCATTCGACAGTTTCGTGGAAAAGTGTTGCGCTTTATTTAGACCCAATATTTCTATCATAAATAATTCGTTTCTAGGAATTATTTTGATATATTTGACAAAAATTTTATACATCGAAAGTGACATAAATATATTTTTTTTGTAACCTTTATCGATAGAGTAGCCTCTATCATCGGATTAAATTTTAAATCGGATTATAAAGTCTTGTTTATAAAGATTTTAGTAACATGCCATAACTTGGTACTAACATTGTTAATAACAAAAGGAGAGCATATTGCCATCTACCGGGCACTGTACCAAACTCTAGACTACTATAAAAATATTCTAATATAAACTAGAGGAGGTCAATAAATTTTTGTCCGACCTTATAATCGAATTCGAGGCTGCAAGATCAAGCAGATATGATATCGACCGCGCCACAGAAGAGTCTATGCAATTCAAGTCTTCATCATCAGCCTAGCCTTTCTTACAACTGTGTTGGAGTCGGATTCTAGTCTCACTGGAAGCAGCTGAGTAGTATTGTACATAAAGCGACTGCCTATCGGACCTCCGCGGCCCAGATATACTGGGGATTGTAACACGAGATCCCTCGGTAAGACTAGTTGTCAGACTTTCAAGCTTCTGACTACTGGCAAGGATTGTCAAAGATCTTTTAAAATTACTTGCGGGAACCACATTCTAACGTGTCATCCGAAATACGGAAAAACTCGCTATGTTTGATATGGTCACCCATCCGTAGGCTAACCTCGGCAAGCGTAGCTTAACCTGAGAGATAGATGCGCGCCATTGTTGCTACTTAACCACGAGCTCAAGTCTTATTATATCTATATATCCTACATTCGTGATTGCAACGACATAAGCCATCTCGATTGATACAAAGCCTTCCTTGAAGAGCAATCTGTAGACGTTTGTATCGAACTGAATGTAAATGCAAATCCTTTGGAGATTAATGCTGCAACGCGTCAAACTAAGAGTAACATGAACTGAGCTAGTAGGTATATAATTGTATCTGACGTGTTTGAAGAGGTTACGTCATAATGTTTAATTAATGTGTGTCTTAAGCAATAGTTTTCTATTATTTAATAACTAAAATAAGGATAATAACGAGAAAAGAAAAGACCCTGCGCGATCATTCACATGTCATTTCGATAAAAAACGATCTTTGAGAAAATAAAGGGATGGAATTTTAAGTTTGACCAGGTCTTTAACTCTCACATCGAATATGGCAATCATTTGTAGTGCAAGCCTGACTGATATTCGGCAATTTCACTAAACCTGAACTTCACTAAACTGACTTTGTTTATATTTCCAAATGTGTGTGCCCTACACAGGTAAAATCTTTAATTCTCTCATTCTCATAGCCTGGCAGAACGGCTAAACCGACACGACCAGTGAGAGCTCAGGCGCAAGACCGACGGCTTCACGTGCTTTCCGAGGTACGAAATTCTACAACCTTCACTTCCTTACTTCGGACTTATCACTAAGTATTTCTTGACAGAAAATCTCAGTAACACCTGTTTTTTAATCCGTTTCAGGATTTAAACGCGAGACCTCTGCGTGGCTGTTGCAACACTACCGACGGCGTCACGAAGGCAGTCTGCTACTACTATTTATACGAAGTAGAAAATCAAAACGGTTCCAAAGCAACGATATAAGACTAACCATGTTCAAAGTCTCTCACCACACGTAGACTTGAAGCTGCGAGCATTTCTTAGTATTGCTAACAAGTAATACCGAGGTAACCTACTTAGACCGTCTTGTTTCTACGAATATGACACGAGTTTACTAAGTAAAGGTCTAACTACTGAGGAGAATTGTAAATTTACCTGGAGTTATGTTGATTGGGAGTCATTTTTCTTGTTCTACAAAGCATTTTGCAAGTTATTTTTATGTTTGTAAATAATGTGTTAAAACACAAATATTGATAAATTGAAGCTTATTTTGGACACCCGAAAAATTGACAACCGGATTAAACTCAGTCAGAGGACAAACAGTTTGAGATTACTACCGGTATAGGTTGGCCGAAACGTCAAGCAAGATAAGGCTCGCTACTCTATTTTCGGGGAATTTCATCACGACCATACAAAAGTTTAAAGTCAGCAACTCAAAAAAACTTTTAGTATACTAAAGCGTATCTCAAAAACAGCTTAACCGAAAAGCAACAAACAATAACGCAACTAATACTAAACACTTTGTTGAACATACCTGCATTTCAGTGCACTTTGTTACCAACCTCCTTGCAACTTTCATCTAAAGCGAATAAGCCACTTTAGCCAATAGAAAACACATTTGCAGCAGCATATTGGAAATTTTCAAATACTTGGAAACAACTGAATTGTATCGTGTTAGCTTTTAGGGTATGTGCACGTGCGATACTTTTACTATTGTTACTAAGAAACGCGAATGTTACAAAATTGTAAGAAAACGGCTAAATTTTATTAAGATTTTGGTGCCTGTGCCGGTGCTATATTCTGTGATAAAATATTTTATGGTAATCACTGTTAATATAATTTATTATCTTTTTTTTATTTTTTTTCTAGGTTAAAGATTAAAATCGTATTTATTTAAGTGTGTCTGTTCTAAGAAAGTGTGTCTCTTTAAAATTTTCATTAAATATTTATTGATTCTTGAGAAAGAACATTATGAGTGTCATTATTATACTCGATAGATTTATTACTAACAAGCTTAAATTTTAAAAATATTACACAAAATTATTCATATCTTATGTGCTTAGACCCTTAGAAGAAAAGGTATGAAACGCATCCGTTATTGGATTCTTAAATATATGACGTTGTATTCGCGATAAAGAATGCACAATAGTGATAGAATTTAGGCGTTTTTGAAACAAAACCTTACAAACAAGTAATCGAACCTAGTACTTGGTGATACGCTACTAAATGCTATCGTAATTCCAAAGTTACAGTTCTTTACTATAATTTACTCCACTCAGTACTGTCGAATCGCATACATGACATTTAAAATGACCTATTAAAACTAGTTCTTACAGCATCCGAAAGGAGCGCTGATATTTTTTATAAGCATTTCTCTTTTAAGAAAAAAGAGTTAGTAGACCTCTCTTTTGTGAATTATTTGTCATTTCAAAAATTAAGTATTTATAGATGACACGATAGTCACTAAATCAAATCGTACTGCGACTTTCATGTTTATTCGCTCATTTTGTTTATTTAATTAATAATTTTGATTTATGTTATTTCTATATCTACAAAATATCATTCGTGTTATATCTTTCAGGCATACATAATATTACTATACAAAACGTATGTTACTTATTTACTTAGATCGTATAAAATCTGCTTCTAACACAATCTAACGTGATGCAGGAAGCATTGTAAATCATATTTTCCGCAAGATTCAAACTGTATGCACTGTGCCAGTAACGGATGATGCAGAATTTAAGATATTTTAATAATATAAGGAGCGTTGCGAAGATTTTTGCATATTGCACAGAATGTAGCGGTATTGGCGCGATATTCCAACACTGCCCCGGATTCCTTGCATGCGTGGTACAAGATCATGTATTTATGTATTATCATGTTATTATGTATGGCATTGTAAAATGGAAGTAAATGGAAACGCCAGCAGGAGATGCCCTTTTTTTTACTTGGTTAATGCATGAAATTGCATGCCCAGCGCCCGGGGGAGCGCTGGAGTATGGGGGGCTTTCCGAACCAGAAGGGCAAGTAGCCTACCCACTCAACCACAAAGGTGTTGCCTAGCAGGAGATGCCCTACAAAGACATACATAATATTACACGGATCACATTGGTGATGTGTTTAAAAAGGCCAGGTAGATAAGTTAAGAACCAGCGGTCCTGCATGACAAGATGTATGGATGTGAATAAGGCAGGAAAAGTTTTTAGGGATTCTTGCAAGTAACGTTCTTTGGTGTTTGCATGCCCAGTCGCATCGGAGGTAGGCGTATAGTAAGTTTGCACGTCTGTTAGTTGTTCAGACTCGCAAAAATATTTAGATGGATTTGACAGAACTTAATTTGGTACGGGGCATGCGCTCAGCGGTAGACCTGTCCAGAGTGGCGATTTGTTACCGCTATCTAATATCGACAACCGGCTAGCTATCATCAGATTTTAAATCTGAGAATTGAAACATTTCAATATTTTACGATTTTCATTCAAAAGTTGTATCCATGTATGAAATTCGTAAAATATTTGAGCGCCCTGGCTGGTGCCGTAGGAAATGATTTTAAGCACATTTAAGATCTTAAGTTCAAATTTGATTTTTATTTAACAATTTCATACAATGACAAGTAACGCTTTAATTAAAAATGCTACTAAATCGCCGAAACATAGATTGTGGGGTGGCGACAATAGCGTCCAAATAAAATATCTCTATTTGTTAGAGTGTTTGAGTATTGTGTGAGTACAAACACACCTGTCCCATAATTTATTCTATTTGAAATATTTTGTTTCATTTATGAGAAAATTTTGGTCGTAAATTTCGTCTGTGTTCAATAAGTTATTTTAAAATCTTTGATTTAGGACAGGAATTATTATAATATTTTCCCATTGAAATATATTTTTTATTTATTTATTTAATATATAAGTATAAGGCATGTCAACAGAATAAACATCAACATTTACAATATTTTCTGTACGTTATACAAGGGCGTATGTTTATGCCAATTACAGACATGCACAACATTCTTAAATTGTACGACACACATATTATATATCTATTATAAAGTATGGAATTATTATTAAAGTTATATTTACCTTTTAGGACGACATTACTATAGTATTTATTCTTATTCTAACCTATTTACTTTTTTATTTTTAGTGAAAATACAAAGTATATTGTTAAAAAGTAGGTAAGTACTTTATGTTTAATTATTGAAGTTATTCCATGAAATGAAAAGTGATGGAAATAAGTTAAAGTGTATTTTTCATCAAAAAATTACGGGATTTTTAATACAATAAGCGCAGAAACACACAGAATAAATACAATTTTATTTGTATATCTTTAAAATAGCAGTAAGCCAGTAATTGAAAAAGAAATGCTCATGAGCATTTTTACCGTGTTTATCACTAGCATTTTATTTTGCCCATCTTAAGTATTTTTACTGTTTTTTTGACGTTTTGGCGCAACTCCGACAATAGTAGGTGATTTAAAATATTGTACGTATTTTGCTTGTAAATTTACAACCGCTAAAGTTTATAACATGGACCACACGTAGGACGCATAGAACGAAATAGGAGTATTCAATATTCATACGTAGATGAATATTGGATATCATAGAATTGGAACGTGTAAAATAATTAAAGATACCCTCTGATCTACGATATTTATCGGAACACTACTTCGAATTACTGAAAGCAGGATTAAATATAGTAGGGATTATATTTTCATATAAATGTAGCTCGATTCTCTACTACTATCGACTACCGACAACCGGCTAGTCATCTAGAAGTTTTGTATGAAAATCTGATCGTAGGAACTATTTTGACAGTATATTTTAAATGTCAAACTTTCGTAATTCCACATTACCTACGTTATATTATATGGTAGAGTAAAGCCCTGATTGACTGACTACTCCAAACAAGCCGTAGTTTTGAAAAACTTCTCAATAATACTCAGCTGACAAGTGACAATATCAAGCAGAAAAAAAAACGAAGCCTCTACAGAATATTTCCTTTTAATTTCATCGTTTTTAATTTACATTATACAACTAGGCAACGACATAATTTCACACCTTCTGCTCATACTATAGGGTAGGCAGAGACCGCTTTTTGGTACTTGTAAAGAGAATTAATTAATGTCAAATAACGAAAAGACATGCGGAAGTAAATCTACTACGCAACGAATATAAATAAAATTTGCTCTAATAGAACCACAATAGATTCTCAGACTTTTAATACACGAACATACAAAGATAACTTTCTTACTAACAAATAACTACTTGAATTTCCACCAAGGGTCTAAGTAATTGGTGTTCGATATAAGAAGCAAACAATTAAAAGAAATCCCTTTGTACTAAAGCACTTCTGTCGAAATAAAAAGCACTCAAATCACAGCCGTTATTAATTGGACGCCATTGTTTTTTTACTTTTATTAAGTCTTTGTCGATGTTTTTGGAATAAACTACGTTCTTTAGTAGAAGGAATGAGTGATATTAGTTTTTGTACGAAATAATAGTGTTTGTACTTCCGCGTTCTATAATATGTTATACTAGCTTCTACCTGCGACGTCGTACATGTAAAAAGATTTCACAAAATATGTAATACTAGAAGTGTGATAAAGTGCCGTGCCGAAGTTTTGGCGTAATTGTTACTCAACGATCTATATACTGAAAGAGTTATGACTACACAGGAGTTCACGCTTTATTACATCTTACTTTTGCTTAACGAATGGGCTGAGAATAGAGTCACATTGAGTAAACTCTTAGTCTAAGTATGAGTAATGTTTTCTGTAAATAGGGTCTAGAAATTTCTTCGCAATTTACAAATCAGTACCTCGATTCTCTACCACTATTGACGACCGACAACCGGCTAGCTATTGAAATTTTGACATTTAGAATGTACTGCCAAAACATTTCCTACGACGTCCGTTAGAGGCGCTGATCAGATTTTCATACAAAATTTCTCGATGACAGGTCGGTTGTCGGGAGTCGATAGTAGCAGAGAATCGAGCTACTGTACTGTGCTAGGTGATTCAAATAAATACTCGCCAAAAAGAATCAAATTTCTTTATTGTTTTGAAGAATTTAGGTTCTGAGAAAACTTTTGTAGGCATTCTGTTTATTTATCTTTCGAAGAAGTCCTTCTAAGAGTTTTACTAGAAAAATATGACCAACTTAAGCCTATTACAGTATGAAAAACAAATAAACGAAATTGGAAAGTAAATAAGAGAACGTTTTATTTCAGTGATATCTTTAGTCTGAAATAAAAGAAAATGAATGCTTTTACACGAAATCTATATTTTGAGATGACTGTAGGGAGTGAAAAGTACCTAACGAACATAATTTACTACGTTTACTATTATGAGATAATATGAAGTTTTCTAAACGAACAAAATAAATTGGGATTACAAATATTGAAAATTATTTTTACAGCAATTTCAGATAACACAGACAGACACACATAGAAATCAAACCCTAAATTTCATATACCATCCTACTTATTTTATAAAATACTCATATTTAAGTTAACGGTTAAAAACAACACGTGTTTATGAACAAAAAACAAACAATCAAAGAAAAATAATAACTAAATACCTAACAGCGTTTGAAAATCCAGCCACCCAAGAAAGATTAATGCCTACTGAATCTGAAATCTAAAATGCCAGCCGCTGGGTGTCTGGTCACGTTTCATCAAATCTAAACATATTTATGTAGGGCGTTTGTTGAAGCTCTCAGACGAACGAAATGCGATTTATACAAGACTATGAAATTTATTTCAGTTATGTACTGTTTTATGGTTTGTGTTGATACATTACTTGTCATTTGTCAATGTGCTGATGTGACAAGTTGTAGTGGGTATGGGTATCGTAATCTGGAAATAATAAATATATTATTGGACAACTCACACTAATATACTTCTAAATAAAATTTTGTAGATTAGTTAGTTCTTAAAAGTAAATTGCGCTCAACAAAGCATTTATTTCATTTATGGAGCGTAATGTTTTTAAGAGAGAATTTTCAAAAACTGATTAGTATTATTATATTTTAGTACTAAATTCTGTTATTTAAGAATGCAACGAAAATAGACATTTCTGCCCTAAAATACTTCTTTGCACAAACAATTTCAAGAGAAAATGTTCACATCGATCTCAATTTTTAGTTCCTGATTTATATAACCCACCTGCAGATGCGACACTGAGACATCAGAACAAATCGCAGGAAAATACTTTCATTTTAATCCAACAAATTTTCACCGGGACCGACTAGGACGTAAATGCACATTTAAAATATCAAAATGAGATTCGGACTCAAAACTTTCTGCGAATCTAAAATTGAATTTCGTCGCGTTCCGGAGGGCCATTGTTCCTTGGATTCAAACTAAAGTGTTAAAATGACAGCTTGGGGCCAACAAACAAATTTATACTCTATCATCCAAGTAAGTGAGTTCCTTTTCGAGGACTAATTTCCGTTTCTAGTTTGACGCTTTTTAATCGGATTGTAGTTTGAGACACAGAGCAAGTATTTATAGAATACTTATTTAAAAACACGTCAAAATTTCATATTTTGTAAGGTTTTTATAGTTGTCACCTGTCATTTGAATATGTTGAAACGCTTCTGCAAAATCTGTGGTTGAAATTTTCAAGAACCAATTTCGTTGTAACATGTTTGAAAGATGTTTGGAGTGAATTTTCCTTTGATGGTGGGATAATTTGTGCAAAGTGGGTGCAGTAAGTGGGTGTGGAAGCTGTAGATCCGGCTTAGTAATACCTCTTGGGACAGGCTCAGACGAGCGATCTAGGAGCAGATTACGATATAGCTGGTGTAGAGGAATTATGTATATTGCTTTAGAGGAGCCCGTTGTTGTGTGGATAAGATGGGTGATAATTTCAGGTTATAATGCGGGTTTATGTCAAAGGTTATGTTAATGGAATTATAATATGCCTTCGACTAATATTAAGTAAATGCAATAAAATAATTTCTAAGTTTATGTTAAAACTCCTTTGCGAATAGTTACGGAAAACTGTTAGAAAGTATTAGACAAATCTGGCTCCGAATTGTTATAGAATAACTTCACAAATATTTTAGTTGAAATAAAGATAAAATTTCATAAAGTTTTAATAACCAAGTTTGTCGGCGAGGTAGTGAAACTTTGAACATCATACAATTTTATCACAAAGTAAAAAGCTTTCATATTATAGACATATTTTCTTTATGAACCTTGATATAAAATATCAGTCAGGACAAATAAGGTAATCTTCTTTCTTAATACGACACTATTTACCAAAAAAACATTTGATATTTATAGCTTCTCCAAAAATATTCGGTACCATTATCCTTTATTACTCAAAAAGCGAAACAAACGACCGTAAAAATATACGGAATGATGTTTTTACTTCGAGAGACGTGAGTTATATTTAATCCAGCATTTATTTGCAGTTTTTCGGAACGTGAAATGAAAAATATTTCTGTTTGGCACTCGATCACGAATTCAATTAATGCATTTATTTTTATTGCATATGAAAATTTTGTTTAAGAGCTCTCTTACAAACTTACTTATTGAAAAGGCTTTGAGTTAATAATTAACAAAATTGAATCTTCAGTTCCATCTTTATTACATTTTCATTTATATTTTTGTATATATATAAATGTATTATATTGTTGTTTTTGTGTAACAGTACTTATATTGTACATATGTATGTTATAACCCAAGTAAATGGGTTGTGGAGGTCCAATATGCAAAATACTGGTATTCAGCTGGATCTGGTAAGACTGTAAGCCAACTTTAACATCGTTGGAGGAAAGGCTAGGTTGATTGACTGTAATGTTGCAAGTGGCTTATTTATTTATTCAAACTTCGTATACAAATTGTATAAAAGCGGACTTAATGGCAAAGGCATTTTCTGCCAGTCTACCTTGGGGTGATACTGTGTAATCCTTACTTCACATTTTTGTATGTTATTTTTGTAGTTTTCTATTGAAAGGAGCATAAGGAAGCATTTTGTCTAGTTGTAGGAGAATGTAAACAAGTACTAATAATCATTTAGAAAAAAGAAATACATTGATATTTCTTATGCAAATATGAAGACAATTTAAATGACCTTTACATAAGTAATGAAGTCAAAGTTTTGAGTAGACTCGTACTACAAAATTTGAAATGTAGCCATCAGAAAATGAAACTAAGTGATAAAATATTTAATTCCTTCAGAACTAAAATAAAAAGGTACTTACATTAAAATTCCTTTGTTCAACGTTCCTAGGAAGTTTGAAAACTGTAAGTAAATCTTTTATAAAATCAAATCATAATATTAGTCTTTTGAAAAACGTGGAACTATAATTCATCTGAAAGCTTCTTAGGAAACGCTTTAATTAATATCTAGTGAGTACGAAAACAAAGTTTTATTAATTTCGTCGAAGCATAAAATGCGGCTAGCCTCTGTAATACTGACAATTTTGTGTTCTTCGACTCTCAACTTGATAAAACTTTACAAAACTTATGCCTTAATGCTTTATCAAGAATTCATGGTAGCGAAGTATCGCGGTATTGTTTTTGCGAGGCTGCTCTGGTATTACATTCATGAGCAATGTTATGTAACTTTGTTAGACATATGATAAAGTTTATAATAGATTTTGTACGTTTGTCTCTGTATATGTGAGAGGTGAGTGTGTGCTTCACTTTAGAATGTTAGTAAGGGACTTATTTCTATAATTATACCCGACATGTTGCCTTATTCCGGTGTGTTACTAGGAATTAACGTCTTTAAATTATCGTGGCTTGTTCTATACTAAGAGTATATAGTATAAGTAAATAAGGTTCATACCTTAGATCCCTCACGCATCTATGTATTATGGGTTACTGGGAATATCCCTACGAAATACGTAATGGATTTTAACTATGAGAAAAGCAATATATCGACCTGAGAATCAAACGTTAGACTTCGTGTACATTGGACACACTGATCATTGTATCCCAAACCTTCTTTACTTAAAAGTAAAGAGCCCAAATCTTCTAAAAGAATACCCGCAAAAATATTTTTATTAAACACGGCCATCTATTATGAAAGTACATAAATAAAGTGTTGTCTCCTCGTACACGAAACAATTGACTCCACAGCAAAAATTCAATAGTGAATTTACTAGAACTTATTACTTTAAAACGCTGTGTGATAAATGGCTGCGTCGCGTCGCTTTTGTTTTGTGGCTGATTTAGGATGTTTACATATTAAGCGTATTTTTGGCGCATTGTTTAATTTAGTTTTGTATTGTGTATTATAAAATTGTATATAAGTATAGTAGTAAGTATAGTATGTATTATAAAATTTTATGGAGTGTTTAGTACGTTAGTAGCCTTTCGTGTATGTATGAGTAGAATGTCCCACCAGATTATTAGCTAGCTAGAATGGGTTTAAGATTGAGGCATTTCGAAATAATATTTTAGTGACTGTTGTCGTCAAAGTGGTTCAAATTGTGATTTTGAAATGAGTATTTAAAAACCGCGCGCATATTGCGTAATTGTGACCTAGCTCTCTGACTCTTTCGATTCACTACACATTATCCAATACTGTACGGGGTTACGGGCTCCACAAGTTCTGGGTGGTGTGATGGTACCAAAATGCTACGTAAATTAAGGTGAAAGATCATGATTGCATTTATTCCCGTTTTTAAGAGCGTATAGGAGCATGAATACACGAAGTCTATAGCTTATGCATTAGAAACAGGCTTTAAGTGTGGTACTACCACTAAGTCTCATGACCACGCGGCTCCAAGCGTTCATGCGAGTGTCAAAATACGCCGTTTTTTGCGCCGAAAATAAGCCTTGTGAACAAAAGTATATAAATTATGTAAAATTTTAGCCAGAGCGTGTAATAAAAACGCTGAGTTTTGTTTGATGTAAAGTGTTCTGAAGTTGCTTTTTAATTTACGTCAAATATTTTGCGTTGTTCGCTTTTGTTCTGTATTGTGGGCGGCAAGTATGGGAGGTTATGGTGTGTACCTATTTTTGTTGTAGTGTTAATTTATTATGCTAGCTGACCCGGCAGACGTTGTTCTGCCATATAAAAAAAAATTTCACTTAGGGGTATGAAAAATAGATGTTGGCCGATTTTCATAGATAAGCACAAAAGATTTCATCAAAATCGGTCAAGCCGTTTCGGAGGAGTATGGCAACGAAAACTGTGACGTGAGAATTTAAATAGGTATCATATTATATTCATGTTAGAAACTGTATAATATTAAATATAACTACAACGAAAATAGAGCGTTAATATTTTCGTTTATCGATTGATGTTTTCTTTACGTAAGCAGTCATAGCTGGTGGTGCTCCCTGGTTGGTAAACAATCAAGTGGGTTAAGCAACCTTACCGGACATTCTGTGGATGGCTGGCCACCTAGTTTATTTGCGCTGAACGTCACCGTGCTTTGGTTAGTACGTAAAACGACGGTCTTGTTTGTTGTCAATTACGAAAGCAATTGTTGGTCATGTCAAATGCCTCCGGGTTATCTCAATCACTTTGACTTAGGTTTACACTAACCATTATGAGGAATAAACGATTTTTTTTAATTCGGCTTTCAACAGCCGACGTCTATAATTTTTTTAAACAAAATTGTCAGCTTAAAACGTTTTTAGACTAAATCACAACAGTACTTTACGAACAATTCTCGCAGAACTGAATATGCGAAAAATCTGAGATTTGGGTCTGGAATTCTTGAAATTCCTTCTGAGAATATGCGACCTCTTGTGTTTTATGCTTTACGTTTAAAGGAATTCTATTTTACCTAGTATATCTACGTAATACCTCACCTTATTCTCATGGACGAGGCTTCAATGTCAATCTCTCCATACCTACTTACTTTACATCGATTTATTTCCTTATTCCTGTTGACTTGCACGTCCATTGCACACGACATTTGTGTGTGTGTGCACTCATAATTTTTTTTATTTGTATGAAATGTTTTGAAAAATGGACCCGTGACCAAAAAAAATGCACGCTATCACAATAAATTACAGTAAATATTATTCAAAAATAAATAAAGTTATCAGTCTCAAACACCCTTAAAATAATGTCACAACAACAGACATTAATTCAACAACTTTTCTCTCCATTTAGTAAACAACAGCTTGTAAATACAAAACCCTTAATTACAATGAAGAGACAAGAAATTAAGCAGAACACAATTTACACAAGTTCGGGAACCACTACAGCCAGTAGTTGCCAACTTATTGTGTTAGAACATCATTAAATATCTACTTTAAGTTATATTGCTTACTTGCTTAGAGGATACAGTTGCTGCTTCTGAGAAAGTGTATTTGATTACACTGTATTAGTTTAAAGTAATGTAAAATGATTGCAAAAAATATTTTTTTGTGAATAATAATAAATTATATCATTAGATTCATACGGTCTTACAATCTACAATTTCAATTGCAGTTTTTCGTTCAGGATATTCATCTTCATCGCTAAAGCAA
Organism: Anticarsia gemmatalis; assembly: GCF_050436995.1. Classification (NCBI taxonomy): domain Eukaryota; kingdom Metazoa; phylum Arthropoda; class Insecta; order Lepidoptera; family Erebidae; genus Anticarsia; species Anticarsia gemmatalis. The sequence goes on from NC_134761.1 coordinate 1,211,582, forward strand.
ATTATACTTTTTAAAACACATTTATTTTAAATTAAAATTATTGTTGTTGCCTTAAATTTTATATTATCACTAGCTGACCCGCGCAACTTCGCTTGCGTCACATAAGAGAATCATAATTTTTATTCTTCACTGGTACTCTGCTCCTATTGGTCGTAGCGTGATGATATATAGCCTATAGCCTTCCTCGATAAATGCTATCTGACACTGAAAGAATTTTTCAAATCGGACTAGTAGTTCTCGAGATCAGCGCGTTCAAACAAACAAACAAACAAACTCTTCAGCTTTATAATATTAGTATAGATGGGAGGCAAATGGTTACGCAACAATTGCAGCAACGCTTCGTAACTTATATCTTTAAACATTTTTGTAACGTTTGAGTCAAAAAATTCATCTTTAAATACATTTATGATATCCGTATATAATTTATGCATGTAATACAAAATACATATCAACCGTACAAATTATTGAATATTTTACTTAATTCACGTGACCTTTCAATAAAATACTGAATCAGAGTTATAATTGACGATGTATTCATGATTCAGTTATTGTATTAAACGAATGAATTACGGTATAAAACGGCTGTTAATTAATCAAAACGAATATCGTTTGTCATTGCTGATTATTAAATGTACAATGTGTTGTACTTTGTTCCAAATAAGTGTGTTTAACAGCAAATTATGGTGCAGCGCAGACGACAGACTAACCGTGACGCACTTTTTAGTCTGTGAAAATAGAACCTATGCAATTATATCCAGTAACGCACACAACGCGCAAAAAGTCCGGCGCGTTACTACATAATATAATTGCGTAACTTCTATTTTCACAGACTAAAAAGTGCGTCGAGGATAGTCTGTCGTCTGCGTTGCACCTATATAGGTTCATGTTCTAGGTCAAATGAAATGATGTAAAACTTAAAAAAACCACTCTTGTGTCAAAGCTCAAAATTTTATATTGTACCTAATTACATATAGCAGATACATACAATGACGAATTGTTCCCATATAGGTAGTCAGAGACTGAGAAAGAGAGATCCTTATACACTTCTTTTGCTTTATTTGCATCCATACATTTTAACACATGCCGTTATTTGATAAAAACTATTATTTTATTATAAGGAACCCTAAATGTAATTTTAAACGCGGTATTAGTTTGTGGTCTTACGGTAGTATATCGTTATACCTCCACTATCACATCTATAGCTCATATCTCAAGCGCCATAATGAAATGTTAATTTTGACCTACTGCAATGACGTCATCAATTACCCGGAGAACATTACCATAGTCATCAACCGATCCAATTTTTAGATAATCCAAAATCCAATTTCTGAATCCCAAGCCTCATCTTACGGAATAACAAATCTAGTGAGAAAGAAATCTCCGACAAAAATATCTTTACCTGGTGGAAGGCTTTACAAAGATCTAAGGTTCCGAAAGTTTTAGATAGAAATTTATGTAATTTCCTTTACACTCCTTGCTTACTAATTTGGGCTCTTTGTTAGATAAAAAAGCAAAGGTACGCTCTCCCGTTTGGAAACTAATTAAAATTTTAACGGTGTCTTAATTTGACGGTGGAATTATTTCAGTACTTCGGATGTAACTAATTGTGAAAGGTATACAGTTTTATCTCGGATTCTGTGAATTTAAACATTTCAATGAAAGGGTGCAAAGGGAACCGGAACAACTAGAAACATTTAGAGTAAGAGTTAAGATGTTTATTTAATACACGAACTTATTGTTTCTTCGAATTGAAATGTCAAAGATTTTGTGTCTTGTTGTACTTTATTTGCTGTTAGTAACTTTTATATTTGAGTCCAATTTATTTACCGGGAATTTATATCTAGCTTTAGGAAGGTATATTCAGCATTTACTAAAATAAACTTGAAACTAGAAACTAAAGTGAATTAATTACTGTGATCAGTTGACATTTAGAGTAAACTGTAGTCCCACAACTTAGCAGAGAGCCTTGTTGGGAGAGATACAAGGTTTTCAACTGGCGGAGGCATATAAAATTAAAGATTTAGAACATCAATGACCCGCATATTTATGCAACTGATAGAGGCTTATTGGTTACAGCTACTTTATTTTGAAAATAAACAAAACTATCAACTACAATCTAGATAAATCGTGTGAAGGCTCTTATTACAAATACAATAGAACAATAATCTTGATAAATTGCGACAAGACTCTTTACAAAGTTGTCGGACTATATCTGTAATCAAACAAACATCACACTAAACAAACAATCACCCAACTACAACTACATCACCAACCCCATTCCCGAAAATTATAAACGAACCAAAGATATATGTATATGAAAACTAGCTGACCCGCGCAACTTCGCTTGCGTCACATAAGAGAGAATGTGTCAAAATTTTCCCCGTTTTTGCAACATTTTTTAGTGCTGCTTGACTCCTATTGGTTGTAGCGTGATGATATATAGCGTATAACCTTCCTCGATAAATGGGCTATCTAACACTGAAAGAATTTTTCAAATCGGACCAGTAGTTCCTGAGATTAGCGCGTTCAAACAAACAACCAAACAAACTCTTCAGCTTTATAATATTAGTATAGATGATCCCTTCACCTAATTGAATATCTGGCCCCCATAAATCTGGAGCTCGGCGCGCACTTTAATAAAGTCGTTTCAGTTTTAGAAGATTCTATATATATTGAGTTTTATCTGGTGTAACAAACGGTTGGATTACTATAGATTTCTCATACTGATTTAGTAGCAGTTAGGTCGGGTGGCTCCCGTTTTCTCCAATGATACTTTATGATAGTTCTGCTGATAAGTTTGGGTGTCGATTGTGGTAAATTTATGACTAGATAGTTTTGCTTTGTGTATCTTTTGTTGTAGTTTAGACTTTGATAGGGTCTTTATCTTGTTTAGTTGACTATTATCAGTCAGTTTTAGTTAATTGTTTGTAAGACTAATATTTGTATTTGTGGTGAATTTATAGTTGTACTATTAGATTGACTAAATTGGCATGTTTTTAATAGGTTTTACTGTAATCTAGTTGTAACCAATGCGACTGGTGAATACCAACGATTCGGGTAAAAGGCTTAGAGATTTAAGATTTCTATTGGAATATTCTCCATACTAGTCTGGAGTTTGGTGACATAGTTTGACTTAATAGCAAAACGTCTATCTGCAATATTATATGGGTCCTTGATAGTTGGTGAATTCCACATTCTAAATTTATTTTCTTTTTTTTTTGAACCCACGGCCTCCCTACGCAATGGTAGCGGCGTGGTGACCTTAACCACTGCGCCACGGAGAGTACTTTGTTCTATCAAAAGAGTTAAGGAATTGATATAAAAACTCAATTTATGAAATATGCTATCAATTTATCTATGTTAGGCGTTGAACTTTGTATGTCTACATGGTTTGTTTTCAAGATTCTGTACATTCTAATTATAAATACAAAAGTTTGTTTCCAAACTCTTTAGGGAATTACCCTTATACCAATTTAATTAAAATTTAATTGATAAATAAGATATTTTGGTAAAAACCACGGGCGTACTGTTAGTGTAATTAAGTGGTGTTTTCAGGACTTTTTAAGCGCCTTTTCCAGACCTGGAAATATTTTTCGAATCTCTCACAAGATTTTCAAAACTGCACTCAAACCATTAACTCATTTCAATGTGGCAACAATTCAATTATCAATACTCGAAAACCAAATTTTGTTATCTCTGTACATTCGTGTGATGACTAGGTGATTAGTTTATACCAAAATATAACCGTATTTTGACCGCACATAAAAAAGAAAGTAAGTAATAAATTGTCAATAAATTTTCCTGTTTAAATTAAACAAAAAGTATACATTTTTGTTAAAACATCTCTAAATTTTACCGTCTCAGTAATTTTTCTTCAAAATTAATTCAATTCATATTGGAAGAGTTTCTTAGAAACTAATATCGTTCGGTGGCACCGTTTTAATTAAATTTGTACCTTGTGTTGTACCCCTCTTTGTATCGGTACATGTTATATAGTCTGACAACTTAGTATAAAGCCTTAGCACGCATGATTTATCTAGATTATAATGTATTATTCTGCATTAGGAGCTCATAGCTACGTAACAACAGCTGTGCATCTCGATCTTTCAAGTTAAGCTGCGCTTGCCGATGTTGATCTGCGGATGGGTGACCATATTATTTATATCGAGGTCCCCCGAGTTCCGGAAGGCAACATAAATTGTGGGCCCTGGTTCTCAAATTTTTGACAGTCATTACCAGTAGTCAGCAGCTTGGAAGTTCACATTCAGTCTTACATATTATCGTGTTATAACCCAGGTAACCGGGGTAGGAAGTTTCGATAGACAGTCGCTTCACGTAAAATATTGGTATTCAGTTGCATCCGGTGAGACTGAAATCATTAACATAGTTAGAAGAAAGGCTAGACCGATGGTGATAATTATTTATTCTGCGTAATCCAAATAAAAGTAATTGTATCAAACAGACCACCATCACCACAATCTGCGGGTCACTCATCCTAATTTTGAACACCTATACTAACCATAAACCTTACATGCAAGGCCCTCTACCACGTTTTCGGACTATAGCTCTACGTGCTATTGTTTATAGCCAGATTGTTTATATTCTGCTTAAGTATCAATGAAATTGAATTGTTCTTTGGAATTATTGCGGAAGTTATGAATATTATTGTAATAGTATAACAAGTTAGTTGATAATATCAATGGCTCTGTTGAAGTTACCTGAAGTATTGTGTGATAAATGTAAGAACGAATAAATGATTTACCTAAAGATATGTATCTATATTTTCACTGCCTACGATTATTTTATAGTTTGTTTTTTTCTGTAATGTGCTTTGGTTTGTTTCGTATGTCTTATCGATAAAATCCTATCATTGAAACTTATCAAGGCTTTTTGGTTACCTTTGTGTTTTGACACTAAACATCTGACGGAAGCACAAACCAATTTGACGCCTTTTGAAATTTTTATACAAGAAACCGCTTTCAAAAACTAAAAAACGAATCTTTGCTAACATTTTGTGTGGGGGCAAAAAAAATCATCGGCTTTTTTAGTCTAGTAAAAATTGATTTATTTTGTAAAAAAAATTACAATCCAGAAGCGTTTTTCAATGTTATTATTTCAGAAGTAAACCCTTTAAACGTAAGATGGTAAATACGAGAAGTTTCATAAGTATTATCATAATAATTTTCTACACGAGCATCTTTGCAAATATTATTTTATTTCAACGTTTTCCTCATCAAACTATACTTCCTGTAACATCTCCAAATTCTATTGTATGAGACCTTTCTAATTTGAAAGCACCGTGTTCAGCTAATCAGAATAGATCAAAGAGTTCCCCCCCACCTCCCCTCCATAACCACTGAACGTACAACACATGATAATGAATACACGGTAACATTGCTTCAACAACTTTTGATTAAAATAATATTGTTCCCGGGTATAGACATGAGCATTAATAGTGATATCTTCAAAATTGTATACTCCAATTTTATTGACACCTATTTTTCTTTATAGTTGGTCTGGTCTGATATATTTTATCTAAGCTTTGATGTTTTGACACGCGATGAAAGGAGTATTTATCAAAATTGAAAACTTTTTTAGATTCTTTTTAAATACAACTCTTGCACTACATATAGAAGCGCGGTTACTAGTGTACCCGACTGCTGACAATTAGGTCCCATGTTCGATTCTTCAATAGCATTCTGGACTTTGGTAACGTACCCGATAAATGGTAATTAGCTTTCCCCTATTACAAAGGACTAACGTTGCTATAGGCGAAACCTACTCAATAGCCAAACCTTTGCGTATAAAAGGCGTGATATTTTGTAGCGTTTAAAAACTATATTCCCTTCATTGAAATATTCACGCCCACAACTGTACGTAAACATAATTCTTGTTCGCGGTGTTGCTTTTAGATTTTGATTGGCTTCCATTATGTACAGGCTTTATTGTACGGGATGAAAATATTTGGCGTAATCATACCTCCCTTATAGGTTACACCGTGAAATATTAATAAGAAATGAATATCGGCTGCCCACGCGTGAGCTTTTTGTTTATGTTCAGAAAACACTCAGAGTTTATTAAAATGTATTAACACTAGTTCATTCACACGGCTGGGCTATATTTTTTAAAGTTTAAATATTGTTTGATCCGAAGTCTTGTGTCGTTTCAAATTTTATCATAATTGGTTCTGCGGTTTAGTTATGAAAGCGTAGCATACAGCATCATACCTTATGTCATCATACATTTATAAAAGAAATACTGATAACTCATAACTTTTAAACTCTCGCGTTGCATGTTTAATGTATAATAGAATACGGGAATTAACGCGAACACGCATTTTACCTTAAAATGCCATCGCTGCTCCAGTCAGCCTGGGACCACGGCGAGTGCAACCTGCGCCGAAACGTTAGGCATTTTAAGGTAAAATGCGTGTTCGCGTTAATTCCCGTATTCTATTATACATACTGATAACTGTCAGTTAAATATCAATTTTGGGTTCTATCCGATGCCTCTGATTTTTTTATCAATACTACTATTGTTATCTTAGATCAATGACGAAAAAAGCATTAGACACTATTTTTATTTAAATTAAAATTTAAATTTTATTTACTTATTTATTTAGGGAAAACAAACAGTTACACACTAACAGTGTCGACTATGTCGACTATTTATCGGGTTGTAACAATATTTTTTCACATAAACAATAATGCCTATTTATTTGTACCTCAAAAATACATACGTAAAATGTTACGAACCAAATATAACTCTTTACAAATTACTTCACCTTTGTTGAAGATAATATAATATACTCTAAATAACTCTTCCCATTAAGAAAAACATCACTCATATTTCTAAATAAAGCGACATTCCTCTAACGGTAATGTACCAAAACGATCGATCACAAACTTGACCTTTGACCTTGTACTGTGACCTTGAACAAATAGAAACATTATTACAAAAATGTTGAGAGGTCTCCTCGAAGATATTGGCAGAGAAAATATCAAGTATATTGGTTATTAAACTTCTTAGGAATTCGTTTGCGATTGTAAGAATTATGTCTCTATTTGCTCTTAGGGTTAAAGAGAGTTAAGTGTTGATATTTGGCTGTCTAGTAACATGCTACAATAAAAAAATTAATAAACATTATTGGACAACTGACACACGGTCATTTGATTCCAAACGAAGCAGAGCTTGTACTACAGTAACCAAATAAATAGAAGACTTATTTATTTACTTCTAAATACATACTTGTATAGATACATTAACATCCAGGCTCAGAACAAAATATTTGTGCGCATCACAGAAACATTTGTTCCGGGTGGGATTCGAACCCACCACACGCGGCGCTACGGTTATTGCGACGAGGTGCAAACTTAAACCACTCGGCTATCATTGCTTTCATCAATATACTTGAACTAATTAGATTTTTATTTAAATAGATTTTTACAAACATATTTTTCAAAATCGAACCAGTAGTTTCACAAATAACTTTCTACACCAAAACTAACAAACTTTACCTATTTAAAATAATAGTATAGATGTGACCTTGACCTTAACCTCCAGTATAATACTGAAACTCAGCTCAAGATCAAAGAGAAAGTACTAAGAGGTACTTAAAAGCGGTTCAAGACGTTCACTTAAAATTATATTGTGGTCTACATTAAGATAGTGCGTGAATTTCTAATATGATTATGCTTTTGACGGTTAAAATTAAAGGAAACCTTTACTGGATTCTGAAGTAAAATTACTTAAATTACTTCTGAGAATTGGTGTTTGTATGAATAGTAGAAAATTCTACGATTAGTAGGATTTCATTGATTTGCTGACGGATTTGGTTCACTGATTTTTGTGTTACTGAGGGTGTATTTTTTACTGCGACTATTATAACATTAGCGCAGTGGTTTAGGTCACAACGCCAACACCACTGCGTCGGGAGGTCGTGGGTTCGATTTCGCACACGGAGCAATTATTTGTGCGGGAGTTGTCTTAAAAAAAACTGCAAATGAACTTAAAATTTTCTACAATCCACACTGTGATTATTATCTCTGTCCTATCACGTAATTAACATTTTAAATTACATGCTGTCAATTTTTCCAAACGATATTTTTTGACTGCTGACTCGATAGTAATAGAAAATCCTTCTTTAAGAGAAATGCAGAATACTCCATTCACCTATATTTCACCAAACAAACATCTTTCAGTCCCACGTTATACACTGACCAGACGACACAATAAAGCATACACTACATCAACCAACTGCAGTACATTTACATATAAACAAACAGCTCTATTTAGAAGTAAAACCCCATCAATTGAGGCAATAAACTTTAAGCCCAGTGTCACAACGCGAACATTGTCCAATAACGGCTAAAATAAAACGTAAAGTAATCGTTCCTCGAGATAAACACAATTCACATGAAATTTATCTTTTTAATGGCCTGAGAGAGTCGTTTTCGACTAACAATCGTATAATTTACTTTTAAAGACAAGTTAAGCTCGAAAACTTTTTTATTTTGCGTAAAACAGAATAGAATGAAGTTGTAAGTTTGTTTTTTGGAGGTTGTTAAGTTGAATTGTGTGTCTATCACCGAGATGTGTTTGGTTTAGGGTTGCCTGGTGACCCCGGGACACGGGCTTTGTCCGGGCCTGATACGGGATCTTTCCGGTGTACTGCTCTATGTCCGTCAACAAGCAATGTAACCCTAATGTCCCGGGGTCTCTTTCTTCCGGTAAATGACTAAAAAATAAGGGTTTTTCCAAAATCTTTACTTAGTACCGTGATTAGTCCGGTTATCAGTAGTATTAAGACTTAAATGTTAAGGATTACTTTTTCGTTATGTACTTTATGGTTTAAAGCTTCTAGCGTAAATAGTGGCTTTATAGACGAGTCAGTTATTCTATAAATATCTCGAAAAGTATAAAGACTAGAGGCCCTAGTATTTATCCCTCCAAGCCTAAGATGACTTTGCCACGGAAATCATACTTTTTATTTGCCAACCCTAGTTCGTTACTTTTTCTGTTTCTGTGGTACAAATGTTGTTAGGTTTTTCTGGTGTTCCGGTTAGAAGTTGAAGTGGCAGGTGTTGCTAAGACTTTGTATTAGGTAATCTTGAAACGTGATTGGAATTTACTTTGCTGAGGAAATATCACATGTTTCTTAGAAAGTAGGAAAATGAGGTGAAAGAATGGGTTTTAATTGTACGTATGTTGCTACTGCGAAAAGGTTGCTACGTCACGGCTATTTATGCGTAAGTTTATTCGTGAATAATAGTACAAAGATAAAGATTCAATTAATATCTGATTTATAATTCATAACTAATTATTGATACATCAATAAACATTTCTCAAAGCGTTTCAATACATATAAAAAGATTGTATTGATTATATAGGTACACCAAATCGTTTATAACTCAAAGAAAATCATTAAAAACAAACAAAATTCTTATTGTCACCCATCCAAATGTCACCACTATAATTGGTTACTTTACTCAACGCTAAGTGAAAACTAGCCGAACAGACATGAATGCAATAAAATTCTACCGACATTCTCCAATTCAAATCGCATTCGAAAAGAATTTGAATTCAAAAGACTGGATGGTCACATTCAACATCCATTGATGTTTTCATAGACCGTTTTCCGAATGACACCCGTAGGTATGAAAGCATGGAATGTAAACAAGAATCCTTTGCCATACTCATTAGCCACAACGTACTCTGCAGCGTGTGGTAACTTTTCTGAACATTTCACGTTGAAAACTGTTTTATTTGAATAGGAACGGACTGAGTGCTACCTGGTTGAGGTATTTAGAGGGACGAGATGATAACGATAATGGAATTTTAAACATAACATTTTTTCTGCATCAAAATTCTTTAAAAATTACATGTCCATTAATATTAATCCTGGATCAAATAAAAAATATTCAAGTAAGTAAATATGGTATTTGTAAAAATAGAGTAAATTTTATCCGCAAAGGGCTTTTGAAAACAAAAAAGCCACAGACACTGACCGTGTTATAATCGAATTACTAGCTAACCACACCAAATATGTAAACCACAGAAAATTTAAATTACTGATTTCGAAACTACTTTATTATAGTAATTAACAGTATTACAATAAAATTGTAGAAAAACAAAATTTTTTTTAGCTTCGTCACATACATAATATCACACCAATTATACCCAAGGGTTAGACAGAGATGTGAAACACCCATGATCTGCCATTAAGACTGGGAGCCGCATGTAGTAGGAGGGTAACCTATTGCCAGCATATCGGATACCCTACCAAACTTAGGACTGTTGAGTAATATGTATACTAATAAAAAATATGTAAATCAATGACAAAAGACCGATAGCGACTTTGCCCGACCCAGGAATCGAACTTGAGAACTCACAATAAGCAGTCGAATATAGTACCAACCTCGCCACAGAGGCAGTCTAAATCAACACTTCTAGTTAATCAATGAAAAAGTAAAAAATAAAATAAATACTTCACTAACACAATCTTCTGTGGAAGGTTGGGAAAAGATTTGCTAAAAGTCTTTTCATTTACACAAGGAGTCGACGGAACAGAATGGACGGACGGAAATGAACCCGGACCTTAGGAGCCTGAAGCAGCGCTCGTTACCACCGGACTAATGAGCCGTTGAAACCTTTTATTTTTATATAAATAAAAGAAAGGGGTGCCTGGCCGATACTGCTGATCAGTCCTTACTGTCTGAAGGTAATTTTATTTAGAAGAATTTTTATTACTTAATTTGTTTCTGATACTACAAAATTGGTTTGCTTATAGGTTTAGGAACAAGTAATTTAAAATTATTTGTGTACTTTCTTATTAAGATAGTTATGAAAGGTAAATATGTAATGGGTAATGAAATCATAGATCCAAGCTGACCTTTGAAACAACAATTCTGTTTCCCTTAAAGTGTATAGGTACCCTACCTTTGCAACCGCCAATCATTGGATTTGGTTCTCAAGTCAGACTAATTGTAGTTCATTCATAAATTTCTATTTCAAAGATCCATATTATTATGTCTCAGAAACGTGTCCACTGTGTCCAGTACACTATGATATGTTTCACTTCCTACTATAAAACCAATAATATGGTGGCAATTTGTATATCTGCCATTCAAATAAAACGATTCGAAGGACAGACAAACATTTTACCTAAAATTACTTAAATATTACAACAAAATTACACGCATGTATTCATAACGATCTCGATTACAGCACTCAAATTAAACGTTAAATTAACAAAAAAGCCGATTTGCTAACCCTACAAATCCTAAAGACTATTCGATCGACACTACATTGGAAACCCTTTTAATCGTTTTAGGTTATTTGAGACCTACCTTTAATCTACAAGCGAAAATACACCTTAAACCAGCGTATTAAGGTATAAAATAAATTGTGAAAAACACAATAAGGTTTATTGATTACCCAGTGATTAAAAGGCGGTGTTTATCATGAACGTTATAAAGGTATTGTGTTAAAATATGCTGATCAACTTTTTTATAAATCATGAAAATTTTTAATCACGCTATGAAACAAAGGGGTATACTTTTTGAAGGGTGAATAGAGGTTTAACCTCTATTCAGTTTTTTAAAATGTAAAACTAGTTTGTAGGAAATTGTTTTATCGTGTGTTTAATTTTTATAGTTTGCAAACTTGGATATTTAAAAATGCTGATTAATAGAGGCTGTATTTTAACCTTCATTTAGCCAGCCAAAGTGTTTTCAATGAATTTGGATATGATGATACAACACCTAAAAGAAAGTGGCCGTTTTTACTTAAGCAAGCAATAAGAACTATTAAAAATTTAATAAGAAGATAAACGTGGCCCCTTTGTTTCTGTAAACGGAGGTCGAAACCAAAAATCGCCATCTTTTAGGATCCTAATGCTTATACGTAACACAGTTTACAATCATACGCTTTATAAAAAGTAAAATTCCAAACATTTTAATTCATCGTTTCACCAACGTTCCTTAGAATTACCTCATCGTAGCGCATTAGAATGTTATGTAGACCAGTTGCCATATTGGTGGCGCGTCTGGGAAACCCAAAAATGTTTTATGCATCGGCCTAGCGCTTAAGAGGATTGCACGAGCGTTATTTTATGTCTTAAAGCGATTTTTACACGACTTGTACCCGCAGAGATTTCATCAAATCTCTCTCAAGTAATTTAAAGAAAGCTTTATGATTTGTTTTGTTGAATGTTTGTGGTTCTCTAGAGAAATGTTTTTTGCAAAATGACGATTGGAATGAATTATTGTGGGCGTGTTTTTACATACCTTGTTGTTGGTTGCTAGTCTCCTTCTGGAATAAAAGAAAAAGACAAGTTCAGACTTTGTATATCTTTGGGGTCTATTTAAAAGCATATGTAGTTTTATGCAGCATTTCTTTAATAGACTATGACTGGGTTAACGAAACATCATTCAACTTGGACTCGTAGAAGGCTTGTGCTATAAAAATGCTTAGGCTATGTGATTTTTTGTTCGTTAATAAGATTGAATTTAAAATAATTACGGACTGAAACATTACGAGTAGGTTAAGCAAACATTTGATCTCAACGAAAATACAAGCTTGTGACGCCACTATGTCGTAATTTTATACTAAAACTGTCTTTTTAATATTTCATTAAAAGTAGCATATTTGACCGGTGCAGCGGTGTTTAACTACCCTTCGTTATTGCTACAGTTTAAATGCCGTTAACACATCTAACGGCTGGCCGCACTATAGCATGCTTACCCTACAGATAGTTCGTTGACCTCTTTTCTAGAAGCGATATATTTTTCTTATAAATAACTTTAAATCGACGCAAGTATTGAACGCCAATGAATTCCCAAAAGGCCTTGGCGAGAAAATTCTGTACCGTCATTTTCATTGCTTCATTTCAGCTATCGTTTTCTTTTTTGTATTATTGCCTCTGTGATGTGGTCTATAGTGTAACCACCTGCTGATCTTGAAGACTTAGATTCGATTTCCGAGTTGGTTGGTTGGCATTTTCTTTTACATTTGAGTATTTCTCAATAGTAGCCCGGAGTTTAGTAATGTGCCTGTTAAATGGCAAAAAGGTCACCCCTATAATATAGGACTAAAATTTATAATAGCGGAACGTGAGTATTCCGGGCAGCTCAGCTTACACCTTTGTGACTAAGAGGTATGTTATGTATTTATTTGATAGAAATGGTTCCTGTGTTCAAATGTACAAATGTTCACTCATTCATTTAATGAAATAATAACGTATTATTAACCAACCTTTTAACCAATAACGTAGTTAAAAAATATATACGGTTTTGGTAACTAAAAACAAGAATTTAAAAGCATTACAAAATGCTTAGGCTTGAAAAATATCGTTTGGAGAGCCAACTACGTTTTTACCTCTCTTTGCTTTGTTCAATACCAATTTGTTTAAAGAAAACATTTGTTTGCAAACTTCCCCTTCTAACAAAACATTAAAAAACCTTCGTTTAAAAGTGCCCTGTGGGATCGTTCACATGTTTGCGCGTCTGTTGTGACTGAGATCATAGAAAATACTGGATGAGACAGTTTAACACGCTGCAAAAACAACTTAAAAAAAAGCGGTAAAACAATTGAAGGGTTTTTTTACCGGACTCTTAAACTTACCAGGCTACTTGATGTTAAAGTTACTGTAAGTAAATTAGGTCAATTTCTAAGAGAGTTCTAGCCGTTTTGAAAACGAAGCTAAGGTAGTATTGTTTGATATAAAATACGCTTGTTATACGTAGAATGAATATTCTATACTTACATATAATATAAAATTAAGGAGTTTATTTATTGGTCCGCATTTGCTCAGGAGTCGTTGTTTGGAATTGAAGAAATTATTTCTGTGTTGAATAGTTCATTTACTGAGGAGGACTATTAGATTCATGACATCACGTAATGATCAATAGAAGTGGAACAATAATAAAATATTAAGTGAAAACGGGAAAACTTGAATCCAATGACATTTAAGTGATACTGAAAGAAATGAAACTGCGTGGAAATCTGTCTGTTATCCATTAATATGTACAGGATAACCGCGATTATGCATTTAAAACGGGCTTGATTGACCTTTCGGTTAAGGCTTAACTGGCCATAGTCGAAAGCTGTCCCTCTGACACTGCATCATAATTTCTAGCAAGTAAAAGTTTCAAAATTAACAACTTTGAAACTAGAAATGTGGTTAAAAATGTATCAAGCCATTTCCAGCCACAGTTAGGTTGACGTGTTAACTTAATAACGTTCTCAAGGCGGCGATAGATCACTTGGCCGGTGACAAATAAAGACGGATTATGTTGCAATATCACCCACTTGTTTGTATATTTTGTTACTGGTGTCTCAATGAGGAATATCAAACATTAGCTGACGGGTGAACAGCGTGGACACTGGTTTAGACATCGCTTTATAAAAAGAGGTATAAATATAAAATTAATTCTTTTTTGAGGCTAGAAAGGACTTTTGTTTGCAATATAATTGCGGCTAACTTATGATTTTTTTTATATTGATGTTATCCTCCAATTATTATCTAGCGATTTATATATTGATACTGGAAATCTTGAACTTAATAGGTAAATTGTAACTTTCTAAGATCATTTTAATATTTTGCATTTGCGTTTAACTATGACTAAAGTTGTAACAACAACATCTTATCGCAGTATTATACAAAAAAATGAACTTATTTTCTTTCTAAATTGTATCTCCACTAACTCACAAAACCACACGCAGTGTTAAAATAAAGACAAACACTACCTCTATCCTCTTAGAACAAACTTATGATATTTATCCTAGAGTTGTGCGCCCGAACCCTTTATGATTCAAATGAGGCTGCACGCAAGTTTGCCTTGTTCGGGTTACACTAATTAACGGGTTGAATACCAAGTGTTTAGACACTTTTAGTGTTTAGGGGTTTTATGTAGTTGTAGTGTTTTAGTGTTTTTTATATATTTTTATGCTTTCGCTGTTGATGTCTGCGTTATACAACATTTTTTGTTGTTGTCTTTATTCTTAGTTATTGCAGTCGAATATAATTTACAAAAGTTTTGTGCAATTAGTGATCTAAATAAATAAATTATTTTGAGAAAAAAAAATGTGATCAGGAATAGAGTTCAATAATTAAATAGAAACATTTAAAAGTTTTTGATGTCCGTTCAATGTACCATATCAAATACTTGTCTAAAAGTATTAATCTTAAGTAAGGGTTATTTAAAATTATTGATTTTTTAAATCAATATACCTATATTTGACTTTATCAACAAATATTATTGGTAGCAAAGCAAATCGGGGTTTGGTTTTGGTTAGTATATAATTGCCAAATTTTGTCATAAAAATCAGTAGTGATGTAGAGGTAGTGTGGTGGCACGGGAACCTTCAACGCGAACAAAGTTTGCTTTTGTACATTAAAATTTATTATCGGTAACAACATAAAGCTTAGTCATAACATCTATAGATAGAAATGAGCTTACCTCTAGTACAACAGTATCAGATATTCAAACTGAGTTTAACAATACAGTCTTAAATACCTGTCCGAGGCACGTGAACGATCAAGTCGTTCTTACGATAGAGTTTTACAACTCAGTCGAGATAAACATCGAGATACTGCTGTTTTATTGTTCACTCGTTCTGTGAATGTCGATGGCTTTCACGAATGCTTACAATGTAATAGTAATGTTTTGATACAATGACTGCTTGGACAGTTTTGGAATTGATATCGTTTTGTTGAGGAATAGTGTTAAAATTGCTCTAGGATCTATAGATTTTTGTAAATACAAAAATTAATTTACGGTTCGCTTTAATAATATTTATTGTTTTACTGGCAAATCGTTCCGACTTGGTCTAGGTATAGTACAATTTTATCCTGTTGATTCCATTCCCATGGAAATTTTGATCCCATGAATCGCATAAAACCTTCGTCAGGACAGTTACAAACATATAAAAAAATAATTGTTCAATTGGGTTTAGTTGTAAAAAAATATACGCGTTTTTCATTTCGGTGATTAATTGTTATTTTTATAGATTTCTTGTTGCTTCTTATATAGATTTAACATTTTACTTACTGTCCTACTGTTGTTTATTGACTCCTCATAGAATTATAGTTCTCAAAAGTAGCTTTGAAATAAAAACGTGATCAAGATTGATCAGTTATGTCTTAAACGAAACATTTGATACCCTACATAGGTTTTATAAAACCCACGCAACCGAAGATCACCACACTATTCTTGGACCGACAGGACAACATCTTACTTCAGTTGAGTAATGCGAATGATAAATAAATGACATAGGCTACTCAAAAAATTACTTACTCTTCACAAAGACCAGCTGTTTACTACTTAGATACCTAAAAATATGTCTACAATATTACCGTATTCCCTTCAGACTAGCCACCGAACCAAAGAAAAGTATGTCAACGTGAATAAAACTTAATATATTGAATCAGACGTCGCCAAAATTGACAAAATGGGGTAGGTTTTCCTGTTTGTCTTACTAGCTTTCCGTTTCTGAGTGCCAAGAGTAAAAAACTAGGGTATTTTTTGTACGAGCGTTCAGAGGGAAAGGGTTGTTTTTGTTGTTACTTTTGTAGGGACAAAATAAAGGGTGATAAATAGTTTTCAGTCTTAGAAAATGTACTTATTTAAGTACATACTACTAAACTCAACCAGGTTCAGATCTAACTTATTCGTTAGAAAAATTAAAGGCACTTTCACGTTTGAGAAGTGGTAAAACTAAGGTTTAATAAACTATGATGTCTTAAAGTTTAGTATTTAATATTGTACGGGAATCAGCGCAAATAATGCATTTGTAATGCTTGACGTACCATTGCTGACACTGCTGACAGCTCGCGTCAACAGATGAGAACCTACCCCAAAACTCTACGGTGAAATTCGTGTACATACAACAAAGAAGCAAAGCGAAAGTTTGAAAATTTTGGTATCAAAATCCATTCGCTTAGTCCGTTTTAAAAAGCTTTGACTCACATAAAATAAACATAATAATTTGACCAAATAATGGTAAGGAAATTACAACGTTACCGATAGGTATTTCATCATTATTGATCTAAGACTATCGTATTACTTAAACCTCGAAGTAAACCACAATCAATTAACTCCCTTTCACCTAAATTCTCTTTAATCTGTATTTATTTAGACTAAATGTAACAAAACTGAGGCAAACAACGAATATTCAAACAATGAATTAATTAGTAAACGTACTAAATGTTTAGAATTCCGCCAAAATTGAGACGTAGACGCGTAGAAATAAATTTTGATCACGAACCTACCAAAACACTATGCAAACAATGAACTTTATAATTGTTTAACTTACATTGCTTGTTTTGTTAGAAGACTTTGTAAAACTGTTGGTTCTGAGCGGTCGATGTATGACGAATTTTGGGATGTTTCCAGTATCGTGTTTTAAAGAAATGCGTTGTTTGGTATTCTGTCCTTGTCAGTAATAAGGCTACGTATTTATAATATTCGATAAAGACACTAAGCCTGTATTGTAGACTAAATAGAGATTTTAGAGACGATATTTTACTCAGGAGTCACTTCCTTCAGTGGCTAAAAGAAAATGGTTATATTAATATGTATGAGACTTCAATTATTTAGTCGCCTGATTAAAATCGCTCCACATAGTAACGGTTTTTATAACTTATGCTAGATTTACAAGCTTGTAGAAACTTGGAAATGCATCATTAGCCTCAAGCTTTTAAAAATGCTTGAATATAATTTACAAGCTTGACCTTTTACCTACTATTATACAGTTAGGTATCAATCTCTGATCTAAGTAACATAATTGTACGTTTATATTTATCTTCCAGGGCACAAAGACCTAAAAATTAATAATTCATCACACATGTATGGAGTGTTCCTTTTTTATCTGTTAACCGCATACCCACCAGTGATCGCTACATGAAAAAAATACCTTCAGTTGTATTAGTTAGTTGCCAAAGCTTAACTGTAGTGGCATAGTTTTAAAGCTTTTCTAAGTGAGAATCTAATGAACAATAAATCGCAAACCTTTTGCTTAGTTGGAACTGCTCCAAGATAGTGTTTAAAAGAGCTTTTAATCCGAAAATAGAGCAGGCCGATGAAAGAATATTCATTTCAATTATACAAATTTGCGAATTATATACTTACTGTCTAACTGACCCGCAGGTCTATCGAATACGCTTATAGTTCATCCCCTATTTCAATCCTAATAAATCTATAGATTATAAATCTTATATCAATTTTTTTTTGTTTTAAAAACATAACAATGTATAATGTAAATTGTATGTATGCTATAAAAGCGTTATTTACAATTCCATATGTAACAGCAAGATGTATAGGGACTGACTCATGGTTACACCAGCGGGTTACATCAGGGTAACTATCAAGAACATTATACTGGCCTCTAGTTGTTCTAACTTAGTGAAGCCTACTATGTAAAATAGAATCCAATTTCATGACAAAAAAAACAGAAAATCATAACTAAAACAAACACGAATACTGTCAGTAGGAGCCAGAGATTGCCATCGAACTTGTATAGCACCAAAAATCCACTAAAAAACTGTACTTGTTACTAGTTTTACAAAAACAAACTTACAAATGCGGTCCCCAAACTACATTTTACACCAAAACTGTTTACGTTACTACCTATTTTGACTGCAAAAATTGTGTTGTAAGTTGTTTACGATGGACAAATTTCTAACTACCCTCATGTTACACAAAAATCAACTTTATTTCTTTAACGTTAGGAGTGAACGTAGACGTTTTCGAAATGTTGTTTTTATGGATGACAATAGTACCAATGGAGACAATTCATGAATAAATGTATGAATAGATTTGGAATAGTATAAGAATCGTCCGAGTGGCTTTTTATCCAATGAATATTGTTAAGTGATTTATGCATTTGAAGCCTCGCGTTTTATCGACCATGTGGGGAATTTAGGTCAAAAGATGGAGAATGATTGATATGATCACGGCGTCTGTCGGGTGAGGGGTAATCAGGGTACTTTATTGTGTAATAGCTTTGAGGATATCGATGTTAGAAGGGATGGTGGGTAAGATCTGGTTTAATGTGGGAGGATATCTGTATTCATAATTGGTACAATAATGTCGAGAAATTTTACTTATGTAATTTGAAAGTTTCATTCCTAAATCGGCCTGTCCTGGTGTCTTATTTTATCTGAAAGACGATTAAGGCTATAGGAATTATAATTATGTAACGAATAAATTCCGAGTATTAGGCTATATGTTTTGCTTTCGTTAACAGTGCTTTTGAATAGAATAAACCGATATACTAACGATTAGTTACTGACTCAATAAACCGTTAGTTAGTCCGGATTGAAAAAATAGATCTTCTCTTGTCATCGTATGATTAAATTAGTGGTCAACCTATGTAGTATCAAAGTTGTTCAAGCCGACTGAAGGCCTTTGACGTGGCTTAACGACTGTTATCTTAATTGACAAGCCAGGACCGACTTTTTACGTGTCCTCTGAAGCACGGAGATGTCCAGTTCAATTACCAGTGTGCGGTCGCCCATCTGTGGCCTGACCGCAACAAGGTTTGCTTAACCTACAGATCGTTTACCGAAATCTATTACAGCTTTTCCCTGTAGTTTAAATTATTTTCTGGTACTACTCATTGTTTATCCCAAACTAGTAGATGTTAGTATGTACAATATTAGTGTTGCCAGTATGTCACATAGCTAGTTTTGTATTTATTGTATATAACGTTGGCACATGTCTTTACCTGAATGACCTTTGGCTGCAGTTTAGTCTATTCATGGAGTAGTTTTCACATAAAAGGTATTGCTTTTTGTGAGTGCCAAGTTTTGGCTGGAGTTGAAAAGGGGTGAAGGACGGTTACGATGTTTTGGGTAAATTGGGGGAGGGGAATTTTAATTATGTTATTATACATAAAATCACGCCTAATGTCCCATAGAGAAAGGTAGAGAACAAAAAGACGTCAGTTACTTAAATTCCTACTAGCCTCTTCTTCTCTTTATACCTATACAATTTGCCATACAGGACTACCTATTCATCGTATTATTCACTATCACTAGCTACTAAATCTCAGGTATGTTTTTGCAAACAATTCTAAAACAGTTATTTCTCTTGTGCAAAAAACATACAAACAACGGACACAAAGAACAACCAGACCCGAAACAATTATTTATTGATTGCACAAATAAATGTTCCATTTGGGAATCGAAACCACGACCTCCCGACCCATTGCACCACGGAGGCAGTGAAGCACTCAGGTGTGCTATATTTTTTTATAATTATTTTAGTTACAATGAAACATTTTGTCATCAGTAATATTGTAAACTGAACTATCGTAACTGTTGACCTAAATTTACAAATGATTTGATTTTAATTGACAAAGTAATTTAACACATTGGTGTAATTCCGAGTAATTCAATTCAATCAAATGCGGCAATATTCTAGTTCCAGGAACAGTTATTTAGACGCAATAACTGATGACGGTTGCTATAATTGCAATGAAATTACTGCAACATAATTGAAATTACGATTGAAAAGATTACATACAGAATATCACGTCAGTTATACTCGAAAAATTAGTCTTATTCAACACCCCCCCCCCCCCCAAAGGAATTGATAAAATATGACTACCCATCTTAATAATGTGTAAGTAGACGCAAAATTACAAAAAAACTGCCCCCTGCTTGAGACCACCTGTATTTGTAAAACCATACATACATACTAGCATAACACCACGCCTGCAGCATAGGTATATGAAATACACCCGCGTTTCCCAAATGTTAGTCCCATGTAAAGGGGGTGAGCCTATTGTTATATACCAGTCACGTTACCAAACTTATTCGGAAATTTGATGAAAGAATAATGTAATGTAAATAAAAAAAAGATCCATAGCATAGCACTTTGTTCGGTCTGGAAATCGAACGCGGGACCTTTCAATCAGCAGTCGGATACACTACCAACCGCGCGACAAAGACAGTCATAGACATAAATGGATAAAATTACGCCTTTTTCCCTAAGGGTTTAATTGTACTTACTTTTGAAACCCTCTTATAAAGATTTTCCCTCTTAACACTAAAATCTCTACCACCTGATCTGCGAGCGTTACATAGGATTCTAAACATTGTTGGCATAAACGATTTTTAAATAAGTTTCAAGCATGTAGGGATGCAAACATTATATCGATGTTTTTGAAACATCCATTTTGACTTTAGCATAACAACGATAATGCGTAAAAGTTTTTTAAATAATGTTGAAACATCGTTGTTTTTAGAAAAAAACAAATGGTGCCTTTTCAAAATAAAAGAATTATGATGAATAACCATGATGTGTAAACAATATTCATAGACATAATTTTAAAGCTTTTCCTTAAATACATACATAATATTACGCCTATTATACCCGAAGATGTAGGCAGAGGAGTAAAAAATACACCCACGCTTTGCCATTAACAATGTTGATCGAATGTAATAGGAGGCGAGCCTATTGCCATATACTGGGCACCTTAGAGAACAATCTTATTAAGAAAAAGACCAAATGAACTTTGCCCGACTTGAGAATCAAATCCGGGACCTCATGTTTAGAAGTTAGATACTACAGAAGCAGCAAAATGTCTGAAACTCTCGATACATCGTTGATATTTATTCCGGTGTTTGCATCCCTAAACAAAGGCTTATTCTTAAGAAAATATATTTCCAAGAGTCTTCTCTACTTGCCTTAGATAACCTTCAACGTATTATTATTTCAACAAACTTGAACTTTCTTGTCTTGTGCTGAAATAACAGGGCGAGGCTTTATGTGGTAAACTTTGACTTTACAACAAACAACTAGTGTATGGGATTATGTACGCTAAGCTGTATTTTTGAGGATATGTGGACTGCAGAGTATTATTTGGTATCTCTACATACTTTTGCTTTCAGGACGACCTTAAAAAATGGTATAATCCAAATCTATTTATGTGACTGTCAATCTTTTGGGGCTGCCGTAATTTGATATTGATAACATTTGACATAGAATCAGATATAGTTGTAGCCTAGAAATCTAATAAGGACTAATTTATTATATGATATCTACGTAAATAAAGTCAGTATATTATTTTTAGTACAGCTAATACGATAACAATATACAGTTCATAATAATTATACATGACTAGAGATTATAGGTAATTAATTTTACCATATCTTGTGTACCTATGTTTATTACTATGTTTATTACTCTGTCCAACAGAATTGACTTGTTCGCTTGTTCTGTGAATGAGTTCACAAAGGCCACATATTGTATAGTTTGTGATATGGTATAGATTATTGATTAGTATTTATATATTATATTATTACCTAAATAGATATTAGATAATTATTATAATGTACCTACACTATTGTATTGGGGTAAACCTGTAAAAATAGTTGTAAGGTTGAATAAATAAATAAATAAATAAATAAATAAATGTTATAATTGCGTGCAACGTAGTATCTTACAATATATTTTCAAAAAGAATCGAATTATCTGAGATATTCATAACTGAAATGTAGCAAATTATTTTGAAACCTTTGAAACAGCTGAACAGTCAAACAGCCAAAACAACGTTCGATATCACAATATCTTCAAATCGTAATTATAATTTCACCAAAATTTCGAGTCAAAAGAAAATCGTTAAAGTCCACATAGTCGAAAACTTTTAAGTATGTTAACAAATAACAAGGTGCTGGCATATTTTATGTGATAATATCTTACCTACGGTGAAGTTATAACGGGCCTGTAGGGATGTGCCGTGCGGATATTTAACCGAATATATCGTAATTTAGGATGCTTTTGGGAACGATGGACTGTTTAACTGCATAAGTGCATTTTGCTAGAATTTGAATTCTTATGGGTTTGTAGGTTAATGCGGTTACGGAATTGCTGTAGTGATGCATTAGATAAGAGATATTTTATATAGTAGTAGTTGTGCTAAAACGGGTACATGGTTTGCGCATTATGTCGCTGTTTTTTAATTGCCACTTATAACTGTAACCTAAATTAAAATAAATGTTTAATAATTAATGTAAGCAAGAGACCAGAGAACGCTATTTGGTACGATCCTTCCAAACTTTCTTTATGCACATCCATTCATTTACTTTGTCATAGAGTATCGCTGGTTGCGAGTGCTACACACCTAACCATTTTGCAAGACATTACTGATATTATTCTTTATTGTACTGATATAAATAATATTATTTCATAAGGACACGTTTTAAAAACTACAGAAAACTTCACATCGCATAAAATTTTATTCACTATACAAACGTCCAAAAATTCCTAGCAAATTCCCAGCTGAATAACTGTCAGTCAAAAACAATGCACACTACACAAAACAGATTGCAAAAAAAACATAATCTCATATCCGTAATATCCGCGGGTCACATCCCTAGCGTACCGAGGGCGGTTACGTAATAAAACTTCAATATTTAACGAGATTTTCGTACACAGTGTATACCTGCATTTAATTTTGCCCGTAGTTTTAAGGATATTGTAGTTGGAAAACATCGTATTTCGCCAAGAATAATTATTACGGTGGATTTTATGAAAGATGATCGAAAAACTATGTTTAAGATAATATTGAGTGTTATGTTTTAATGTCGGAGCTATTATCAGAATTCAATCCAGGAAGTCGAAGTAAAGAATTAGATATGAATAAATTTTAACCCCTTAATGCACATTGCACACTTCTGGGCAAGGATCTCCTCCCCTGACGAGGGAGAGGTTAGGCCTAGAATCCACCACTGGCTAAGTACAACACGTACAGAGGCTCAGTTATGGATACTTTAGGAAAAACATAATTATTTGAATTGTATTACGATTTAAGTTTGTGTATGGTTCGGCTAATTTAATTTGTTAGAGAATTATGAAAACCTACTGTAATGAGAACTCACTAACCTAATTTTGTCAGGTGTCGTCGTGATCCAGTTCAGTAACAAGGACTTGCTGCATTGTAATAGTAATCAAAAACCATAAAAACAATAGATATCGATAAAATAGAGGTAGGGAAACCGGTATCAAATATACTTCACACACAGCTATCGAAAATTGATTCAGACACATATTCACACCCGACAGCACTCGAGCCATATCGAAAATACTATTCCACTATCATTTCTATTTCCACTTAAAAAAAAAAGATCGCTAACTCCATGACAGTTATAGACGTGAAAACTAAAACTAAACAACTGAAATACAAACTAGTATTCGTCACAAAAACTAACCTAAATAAAACTCATACGAATATTTCACCTGAAGGGTTGGATAAAACTGTTGGACAAACGGGCAGACTAACAAATTTCGTCTATTTGCTAGCCCGAAGCTATGCCAAGTTGGCTTGATCTAGCCCAAGATTCCTCAAATTTATGTCTACACACATTTCTTGTGCAAGTTCTCAAGTAATAAAATGATAAAAGTGTCTCCGCCAAGTTTTATTTGGGTATCAAATTGGTGGAAAGTTTCTGATGTCTGGATAATGGAAGTTGGGATATAAAAATATATTTATTTTGTGCTCCTTTGAGTAATTGTTACGATGAACTTTGTACTTTTTACGATGTTGGTGTTATTGATCCGCTGGGAAAATTATTGTGCGCGTTTAAAAAAGTATCGTGAGAAGTATAATGGCTGAAAATGTTTTAGTGGATTTTGATTTGTCTTATAATACACACACACAGTATTACAACGCTCGAAGTCAAAGTAAAATTTTCGTAATAATATTATCAATTTACTGACCCATCGCGTCCATAGTTTCGTCCTATCTCATGACATAATGATACATGTGTAATTAGTAAAACAAATTAGCGTCCTATGTTTGGCCCCTCATCTTATCCTATTTTAGTAAAACTTCACTATAATTGGTTGATGGTTTATCATATTATAAAAAGTGTAAAAGACAAGCACAAACATATTTTGCTGGCGGCTTACTCAGAGCTTCATCATAAAGTCTTAAATGTCAAACTCAATAACTTTGAAATTTGACTGATTGTACCTGGTCTACTGCAACAAAAGTTAGTAAGATGTAAACAACAGCAGTTAAATTGCAGATAACTCGTAAAAAACTTTATTCTCAAGTAATAAAGTTAAACAGTGTAGGTATTTTTACTTTTTATTAAAAAACCTCATTGTAGAAATATAGATTAATAAGTTGGTGATTTGTAAGCTAGTCCAGTCTAAAAAGAAATCTAGGTCTAAAACCAGGTCAAGTGCGAGTTGGACTCGAGCGCAAATAATTCCGTACCCACCATTATTTAAAAAAACTGCAAAAGAATCACATCTGTTGTATGTCCCTTAACTATTTATTCCATTACATTTCTTAAAATGATATTATGTATCCGAATGCTTAGTATTTGTTGTGATAGCAGCAATATAACATGTACATTATGTGTGCAACTGTATAGTTGTCGGAGTTCATGAAATACAGCCTTATGACAGACAGACAGACAACGAAGTCTCAGTAGGAGGGTCCCGCCTTTACTCTTTCAGTAGGGAACCCTAAAAACTAGGCTATGTTAGGGACAAGTTTTCTATATTCTCTAGTAATATGATATTATAGTTGACTTTTGTTCTTGTTTTATGTTTATATGACTTATTTTGTTTGTTCGAGCCAAGTCTCTGTGTGAGACGTAGTTAGTCTACATATTTAAGAAGTTTGTCAAACAACTGCCTTTGAGTGTGAAAGCCTGCCTGATTACAATATGTAAGAAAATACATTTCTTACGGCAATCTTGATGTTGGTTAAAATTCAGTAGGTATGTTGAAGTGCTGATTATTATCAAAAATAATATGTATGTTTTAAAATGCATCTTATGAAAATCTACTCAAAAGATATTGAAAACAAACTTTTTTACGATTAATGTAAAGTCTAACGTTTTTATGAAATCAAGTCCAAAATGTTTAAATTTTAAAAACACAGCATTGATTGCATGAAATATTTATACTACTATCCTGATATCATAAATGCAAAATACTGTCTATAACAACTACAAAACACACGGAGCCGCGCGTATCAGCTAGTGTAAAAAATAAACGAATTATATCCCTTCCCATACCCTTCCTACGATTCGCTTCAAAGAATATTCCAGACATTTGTCGTGTATTCCAAGTATTTTGTCTCATCTATTACTTAAAGGTCAAACCTCATTGTCTAAACAGACTGGGCGATTAACTCGTATTGTTCAGTCCAGACGTTCCACGAAATAATCTGGATTAGTAAATAAAACATGTTTGTTTGTACACTCATAAGCAATAATATGAGTTTCTTGCTGTTTTTTGTAGGTTTCTTGCCATATCTTCTCACGAACAACAGAAGTTTTTTCCAAAGCGGTGATAAAGTCGTATGACGATATTCAAATCTATACTAATATTATAAAGCTGAAGAGTTTGTTTGTTTGTTTGTTTGAACGCGCTAATCTCGGGAATAACTGGTCCGATTTGGAAAATTCTTTCAGTGTTAGATAGCCCATTTATCGAGGAAGGCTATAGGCTATATATCATCACGCTGCGACCAATAGGAGCAGAGTACCAGTGAAAAATGTTACAAAAACGGGGAAAATTATGATTCTCTTATGTGACGCAAGCGAAGTTGCGCGGGTCAGCTAGTACGAAATAAAGTATTGTAAGAAGTTTACGAAATAAATGTTTTTAATTTAAATTGAATTATGTACCTATATACTACATTACAACTGTTTATCCTTTTTAAAGTAATTTAACAACAACAGTGAATAACTAGCAGCAGTAATAAAATTTGGTTTTTCATACAAAAAAGATGATTAAAATATGATCATATATAAATATATTTGCTTGTGACTGTAGGATAAAGATTAAGTCTTTTGGTGATGTCTGTCAATGTACTGAGAAGTAAATAATTCTGCTCGTGGCTATACAATAATCGAATATAAGATTACATTTTTCATGATGATTTTCCTAGAATTAGTGACTTACCCGTTATTTTTGTATGAGTTTAAACGCTATTGAATAGATAAACTTCCACTAAATGTACCTCAGAAACCGGGAGTTACTATGTCTGTGTAACTATAATTTAGTAGGAAATAAAATTGAGATGATAAAATATGAAGAAAAAGAAACAATATCCTTAGAAAATTGTCATAGCATATGCCCAATTTCTATTCTATTATCTATTCAAACTCATTTTTATATCAGCTTATAAATTATTAAATTGATAAACTACCGCTGAATGTATCTCAGAAACCGGGCCATAGCCATGCCTTTGTATTTCTGGATAAATTTTGTTGATTTTTTACGGCAAAGTGATAGAGTGCGGTGTACAAAAGCCACATTTTGAACAAGTACGTAATAATTTTTTTATATATTTCAATACCAAGTCAGATATTTTTAAAATGAACTTGGTATCTAATAAATCATCGTGTAGAGGCGTGTAGCTAACTTATTTATATTATAAACCACCTTTACAGCCAAGCCATAGCAATGTAATATAAAATATGAGCATATACAGAGAACTTTACGAAAACGTCCAACTGACCCATATTAGACAAAATATGTGTCTCAAGACGGTCAAGGAGCCGTCCACCTGTTTACACACCTCTTACTGGGTCCGTTAATCTGTCGAGAGGGGATCTTAGAACAATCTGCTCTTAGTAACTTATGACGAGGTGAGTGAGATGTGGGTTAGCCGATTATTGGGTATGTTGATAGAGTAATAGAAGAAATTATAGTACGTATATCTTTCGTATACATCTCAAGATATATAATTCATAGGTGACTGACTGTCATAGTGATCTTTCAACGCATAGGCCAAACCACCATGCAAGTAGATGTTATGACATGGGCATCCGCAAAGAAAGGATTTTAGTATATTCTATATTCTAACCTCAAGGGTATAAAATAGGGGATGAAAATTCTGTCCTAAGTCACAAACCATGCGGACGAAGTCGCGGGCATAAGCTAGTTCTATATAAACATAATAAAAAACTCGGATTTAATACTTAATCCTAACTCCTGTATTGAAGCTAATTATTTATTATTCTATAATCCATTCTAGTCAGATAACATAGAATTATTTATAACTAGAGGTATTGTAACTCAATAAAATAATAGGAAATAACGAAAGCAAAAACATTTTTCATTTAACAACAAGCAAATACCCAGAAAAACGCAGCTTTAGCTATCAGTGGAACAAAATAGAACGTCTACTATGATTCAATGAAAACTAAATCTCGCACAGAATAACTTTTGACTGCCTCCGTAGCGCAGTGGTTGAGGTCTGCACACCGCTAGCGTTGCGTCAGGAAGTCGTAGGCTCGATTCCCAAACGGAACAATTATTTGTGCGATACACAAATAGTTGTTTAGGGTCTGAGTGTACTTTGTGACCGTTGTTTTCATGTTTGTAAAAATCCCCGCGACACAAAAACTATTCATTGTGCGAGAGATATATTTTAGAAAGGAAAAACAAACCTAGAAACACGATTATATTATGATTCGTTTGAATAAAATAAATAAATAAATGAAAATTAAAAAATACATTTGAATCTTCTAAGCCTACTATAATTTATTGGCGAAAGTACAAGACCTAAAACCTATTTAGTCAAATAATAGTTATCGAATATCGAAATAGTAATGAAACTTCGTATCAACAAAACATAGTAGACCTACAGTTAAAGCCAATTTTCATATTCGATTGCGTTATTTATATTCAAAGAGTAATAAAATTTGAATAAAGATTACTTCTGAATGAAAAATGTTCAACAGACAACTGATTCAGGTCTGTTTTCATTAAGTTTTCTAATTAAACTTCCAAATAAATGCTTAAAAAGGCTTTTGGTATATTTGAGTAATAAATCTTGGAAACTATGGTTCTTTGAGAAGAGTTTACATTGAATTTCAGGTTAATATTTTCTGGGGTAGAAAAACCGGTAAAACACCGTTCATAAGATTATTTCTGGGAAGGGCAATTCTCTACTACTATCAAGTAACATCATTTATTTCTTAACGAGTACTGTCTTAAGACAGAGGCCTCCCATAAATGCCACCACTGGTCTCGATCTTCACTTATTTCCTGCTTGTTTACAGTTCCAAACAAGGCAGTTTTTCGTGTTAGCAGTAAATTATGCACATTGTAATAATAAAGACGTCGAATGATTGTTCAGAATGCTTCTTTTTAACTAAAACCTCCGGTTAACTCAATGTACACTCCTTTCTTTGTTCTACGAACAGATGCTACGCAGGCTCTACGAGTTTCGTAGACCATCTACGAGGCTACGAATTAATATTCTTTTTCTGTAAAACTAAAAAGATTAATTTTGATTGAAATCTTAATACAGTACTTGGGTTAATAGGCTTTAGGTTTAATCTTTTGTTCTTTATCCCTTGTAATAAATAGAGTTTTATAAAGGTTTTAGCAATAAATATTAAAACAAGTGGTAATTACAAATAAGTATTCGTTGTAAATTAATAGTAGAAACTGTTCTTTATGAAACCGATTAAGAGGGTTTTTGTGTCAGTACTTTAAGATCTAACAAATAAACACAAGGATAATTACTGAATTAAAAACTATGTTCGTATTCGACCCATATACAAGCAACGGACACAAAGTACAACCAGACGTTAAATAACAGAAGTGTGGAATACCCAAGTACATATTTTACTCTATGAAAATAAATCTCATGTCCCCAGTACGCAATGACAGCGATATACGACGAACACCTCTACCAATTTTACTTGGTGCCCAGTTTATGTGACCTTCTTGTTTAGTAAACGCTTTTTTATATAACGTCATTGGCCTGTGTCCATCTATTGCAGATGATTCAGGTGGCGTCAGACAGAGGAATATTTGTTACGAAAAAACATCTTCGTTCGTGGCTTACAAGATCTATGCGGTAATGTTATATACTATAATATTATAAATGCGAAAGTAACTATGTCTATCTGTCTGTTACTAAATCACGCCTAAACTACAGGACCAATTTGCGTAAAATTTGGTATGGAGATATTTCGATACCCGGAGGACATAGACTACTTTTACCCCGGGAAAATGACGCATTCCCATGAGAAAATTCAGGTGGCGGACGAAGTTGCGGGCAAAAGCTAGTATACTATAATAATATGTAAGTATTTCAATTGCGGTAATACCAAAGATATATGCCAAGCATTTTCTGAGACCTTACCTTACTGAACAAAAATTCCACCCTTCCTCTCAAATATTAAAAGTATTACAATTTAATTCAATACCAAATGAATTCCATATGAGCTTATATCTGGTAAATATTTGGCTCAGGGCGAGTGTACACGACCGGAAACGATGTACGTTCAAAACCCGCATATTTGTGTATACCTACCCTTAGGGCTGGCACAATGATACATGTTGTTGTGAAATGTGACGTCATAAGTTTGGAAGTTTTACGAAGTTCATTAATGACGTTTTATAAAGTCTGTCTGATTTTTTCAGGGGCTATTTTTAATTAAATTAGTTTTTTTATGTATTTTGTATTGAGCTTTACAAATAAAGACTACTGTTCTTGAAAACCTCGTGCAAATCTACCTCAATATTGAAAATAAATTGGACTTTTCTACTGTCTGCCATATATTCCTTTTCATTGACTAATTTAAATCTACATACTATGGCCTAAAAGAGTCATAAAATACACTGTATGTATAAAGATAATCATAATTTTAATAAGTAATTCTACTTGGCAATAACTCTTAAAAAAACATTCTTAACATACGCCTTTATAGCAAAATGCAGCCTTAAAACTATTACAAAAGCAATGCGGCCAACATTGTCTATTTCTATGACCGTGTTCATAAACAACATCATAAATATATGTATGAGTGGCAGCCCTACATAATACGCATCGCGTCGGCGTCTTTCGATCACTGCCGATATAAATGCAGCGATTGTGAACTCTCTCTAGTCAGCTCAATGCAATAAAACATGAGACTTACTATGTAACGCGATACGCTTTGATATAATAAATATTTTGTGAATAGCTCACATACAAACACAATATATTTTGTAAAGCTCACACACAGTCATCTAAGGAGTAATTCCTACTACAATTGACATCGACAGCCGGCTAGCTATCGATAAACTTTGTATGAAGGACTATGCTTCTGTCGGATTTTGTAAGAACTATTTTCTTCAAGTATTTTTTTTTACAAACGCTTGTTAGTCAATAGTACAGATTCTTAAATTTTCGTAACTGATTCTAACTAAGCAGAGCGTGTTCTATTAATTTATAGTAACTAATAAAGTCAATCGATGGATCAGATACTGCTCATTGGACAAATATATGTCATGGGTGGGATTTGAACTCCCCGCTTGCGAGGGCGATTGGAAATGGGTCTGTTATGGAGTTTCCATAATCCTACTGGAAAGAGATAGGGACCTGAAATCTCGACAACTTACAAAAACGAATACTTGGACAACTCGGCTATCAGTGCTTACACCAAAAGTACTCGTATAATAAATAAATGTAGTCCATTACTGACCCACTGCTGGGCATGAGACATCTTTAGGAATTAAGGAGTAATTAGGCTTTAAGTCCATCACGCTGGCCAAGTGCAGACTTTGCATTCTTTAAGAACCTGTGCTAAAGGTACACTAACAGTAAATAAGAGTATATACCATATATCCATATATAAAGAAGATCAAGTATTCACGACAAGACTGTACATAAACTGTAGTAGTTATACAAAACTTTTCTTATTTAAGTTTGCCACGTCTAAGGGTGACTGATTGATAAATAAGTAATGGAGTGGATTTTTGGCGAAGAATTTTCCGAATTTTCGAATAAAAGGAGTATAGAGTTTTGGAATAATATAGAGTATTAGATGAAAATAAATCATGAGTATATTTTCACGGTATGCATAAACACTTATATAAAAAAATAACTATATGATTTAGTTTGCTTGACGTTTCGGCCGCGGTTAGATGATCGATGGTCGTAAACTGATTGAAGATTATTATTTTAATTAATAATAATCTGGATTGCCTATTTGTGAATCTTGCTTCAAGTATCATGAAACGCGTTCTACGAACAATCCTCGCCAAACATTGCTTAACACGTTCCCTGCCCGCGACGCGTATGTGCGTTCTACAAAACGCACATACGCGTCAGGGGCAGCGAACGTGTTAACACGCTTGTTGAAAACATAACTGGTCGTTTTATAGCAACAGTCTCACGTAAAATAAAACCAGGCAAACACAGCCTCAATAACTAGTTTCAAGCATTTCAAGCAAAATTAAATGCAAATCCCTGGCAAAGCTATTTAGTATACAAGTGAAACTTTGAAAGAAAAGGTCCATTCAATAGTCGGATCTTTTGTCAAGCTCATTATTAAACACTCCTATTGTTTCATTTTTAATAAACCGCAAAGCATAAAAGAAAATAACTTTTAATTTCACTTTAAAATAAAAAATGTTTTATTAAAGTCGTTTATGTTAGAAAAAGTTTTAATTTAGTTTCTTTGGGACTAATTTGATTTTTCTTTTGAAAGGAATAAATAACGTTTGAGGTATTTGGGTCACTGGTTTTTTGAGTATGGAGGTTATAATTTGGGTTACCGAGGCATTAAATTATATTAGTAAGTATTTAGGCTTTGTTTATTGAAGTGAACAAAATGAATCAAAATGTTTCTACAAAGAAATCTCTTACTGTCTATGAATTATATTAATATTCACTATTTTGAATTCAATTATTTTACTAGTGTCTGCCTACTTCTATAAAAAAGGCTTAATTTTCTATTTGTGTAGCCTCTACTAATTTAGAAGAGTGGTCAAATTATTTCTTAAGTCTTGAATTTGGCAATAACAGTTAATTAAGATTTTTCTGGGCAGTAGTATTAAAGTATTAATTTTAATATAGAAAACTATACCCAATCCTTGGCTATGTTAACTCTTAATATTTATAGGTGAAAGTATCAAAGCCAAGGACTTTGCAATTGGCAATTATACACTCTGAAACGTGTGCAACAGAGAATCAAAATAAGTGCTATCTTTCTTTCTAAAACTAAACTCAAAATCTCTTCGCGTACAATTTACGTTCTATCGCCGTTTCGTGAATTCTTGATCTTTCCATACATACTTGATATACTCTTTATTACTTCGAATAGAAAGGTTTTGACTCACATTCGAGTAAAGCGGGTTAGTGAGGATTAGAATCGGATGGGTGATCATATTTTTACTGTTTAGTTATATTTGAACTATATAGTGTTTTGATATGGTATGACAGACGCCCGAACCATATAATTTATTAGGTTTTAGTTCTCTTAGGTGCTTTTTTTTGCGTCCTATTGAGTCAATAGCAGAGGTTCATCTATTGTTGTTTGTACATCAAAAAACACAATTATGCTAGCCTTTATTAGCAATTTCTTCCACAAAACATCAAATTCGTTGAATAGTTTTGGCATGATTGAGTAAAAAACATTTAAACTTTATGCTTTTTAATAATAGTATTACTTTTTTTTCACTTGTGTAAAGAACATTTTTTTACCACGTGATTACTAAAGTACTCTATAAATCAAAATAGCCATATTAACTAAAACCTAGACAATGCATTAGTGCCAATTATTCACTTGCTCAAGTATCAAGCAACTTTATATACAAGGAACATTATACTGCATAATCAAAGAGAAGGCATTATTCAAAAAATAACGATTGTCTACAAAAACCTAATGTATGCAGAAAGAATATCTTATCCGTTTCTTTACTAATGAGATCGGAAATAATACAAAAGTTGGCATTCAAACTGATAAAAAGGAGTATAGAGGCCAAGCTTTTAACATCTTCGATATGATTAACTTTTTGTGCTGTATAAACCCCTATCATAAATAGTTATTTGAAAACTCAAAACTCAAGTCTGCGTGTGAGTATGTCTGGCTTTATAAAAGAATTGAACGATGATCAAGTTTCTTTTTGTATGACGTGTTTGATGATGAGGTGATCGAGATATTTGTTATTTATATAAAAGCATTTTATGGTCATAAGCGTAGTAAAATTGTTGGAATGAGGATCTTATGGATCCTAATTCCAACATTTTAATGTCCAATTTATAATGTGGAAGTCGATAATTTTAAACTCACTTCTAGTGGCATGGCGAATATCTTAACTTCTGTGTCACAGAGTACGTTATAGTTATATGCTACTCTATTTAATAAATAGTATATTGATCGCATGATAAGGGCAGCATTTTATAAATTACTAGCTGACCCGGCAAACGTTGTTTTGGCATATATAAATAAAAAAAGTGTCTCTGAGGGGTATGAAAAATAGATGTTGGCCGATTCTCCGACCTACTCAATATGCTCACAAAATTTCGTGATCGTGGTCAAGCCGTTTTGGAGGAGTATGGCAACGAAAACTGTGACCCGAGAATTTTATATATAAGATAAACAAAATGTATTCTAATCTACCAGAAAGGTAAATTAAAATAAATTTTAATAAGAATTTGAGCAAAATTGCAAGTCAAAGCTAGAGAAGTTTGAATCTCCATTTTTTACACATAACACGCACAACTACAACTGTACAATGTTTGTACTACACATAAATTTTCGCACACAACTACAGCTTGCCCTCCGTACATTATTAACATAACTAAAGTTCCCGAGCATTGCCAAGTCAAAGCAAATTAACCAATAATGGTATATAATGTACCCGTATTAGTATTCCATGTCAGTTTGCCATACATTTAGTGTATGTATGGAATCGCCTAATTCTGTCTGATGATATTTCTAATATCTTGATGTGTTGGG
Organism: Anticarsia gemmatalis; assembly: GCF_050436995.1. Taxonomy (NCBI): domain Eukaryota; kingdom Metazoa; phylum Arthropoda; class Insecta; order Lepidoptera; family Erebidae; genus Anticarsia; species Anticarsia gemmatalis. The sequence continues at coordinate 1,246,302 of NC_134761.1, forward strand.
AGTACCATGATTTAGAGTGGTGTGGGACAGAAATAAATCATAGGTTTTGATGATTTTCTCTTTCCCTCGTTATTTCATTTTAATCTTCGTTCATCGTGTCCCCAAACAATAAGGTGTGGGTGGGTAGTAGTGGTTTTGTAAGCCAACATTTAATCAAAAATGTATGTACATGTTTTCCTTTATATTGACCGGCAAACGGCTCTATTACATATTTTGCTTATGCCTATAAGTTATTAGTTACTATACGTAGAAAGTTTGTTATTGGCAATTTGCTGCTGACAATTAGCTATTGGTAGTTCGCTGCTGACTGATTGCAGCTGATACTTTGTTGCAAAGTTAGTAAGTAAAGGTGGTCTTAAAATTATCTGCTTTCAAATAATATTCAGAAATACGAAAGGGTATGTTCGGAAAGTCTTAACTCACCAAACGCCATACGCACCCTTTACTAAGCTCAGATCTAAGTAAGTCGATCCACGCAGCAGTTTTATTGGCTATGTGATTGGCGTAGCAACCTTGTTTATACTCACTCATTACGTCACTAGTACAAGCACACTACTCCACTCAATAAAAATATTCTGTCTCTTTCAGTGTGCAGCTGATAATTTGCTGCTTACAATTTGCCACTGATGGTTTGTAGTTTACAGTTTGCTGCTGTCAGTATAAGTCTGATTTTTTTTTTTGAAGTAAACTACGATTTTCAATTATTTTCTGGTACGGAACGTTAAAATCCTCCGAATTTCTTACACACCCTTGAATCTTCTCAGAACTAAGTAAGTCGATCCACGCAGCAGTTTTATTGGCTGCCTATGTGATTGGCGTAGCAACCTTGTTTATACTCACTCATTACGTCACTAGTACTAGCACACGACTCCACTCAACTTTTCAGATTGGAGTGCTCGAAGGAAAACAGTAAGAATAATGGTGAGTATCAATTTTCGTGTTACTTCGTTTGGAGGCTTTTCTGTTGGTTTGTCAGTAGCTTCAATATTAAGTATTTTATAAAGATTTTGGTTTTGTATTAACAATAGGGTTATCAAAATAATGCACGAATAAACTACTATCAAGTAAGATAGTTGAACCATGTATAGAATTGACATGTAACTTTAACTGTTTTTATGCATCAGGAATAATAAAATTTGTGTCGGTGTTTTATTTTTACGTCTTACTAGTAGCGCTAACTGAGACTAAGTTAGGAAAAGTGATGGATGCAACTTTGGAAAAAATATACTAAAGCTACATTTGAAAAGTATCCTTGTTCTCCATGGGGCAAAGTAGATTTCAAAAGTATAAAGTTTGAAATAATAAAAACAGCATAAAACAACAATTTAAACATAGCGCGAAAATGTTTGCGTCTACCGGATATTCAACCCGGTTTGTGCAATTTGTACATTGTTTTTTATTGATGTAGACAAAAAAAAGTGTATTTTTTATTTAAAAAAAAAACATTTTTTTTATGTATCGGATATTTATTGTAGAACCGTACTGGCTTTATATTAAAATAATATCTTTGAATTCATACCAAATTACCTATTAAATTATAATTAATAAATATAAATTAACCCATTTATGTCCCACTGCCGGGCAAGGATCTCGTCCCGTAATGAGGAAGGGGTTAAACCTTGAGTCCACCACGCTAGCCAATTGTGAGTTAGGGACTAATAATTAAGACTTACAGTCTTTAGTAAAATTTTACAGTAGAGATAAAACAGGAGACAGCGTCCATTGCGTTATTTCTTACTGATTTTTTCAATAATATTCTTGACCTAAATATTATGCTCTATTCATACATGTACCAATAACGCAACCCACAAAACCAAAAATATATTTCCGACATAATGACCTATTTCAAAAAAACCCAAAGCCAAAGCCCAAAAACCAGTTCACATAAATACATATGCCCCATAATCAGTGCTTAATAACCCGAGAACCGATCCGCCATACTCTCATTCCATCATAAATAACTACCGCACAAAAGATAACAAAACACGAGGGTATTAATCGCGATGACGGATTATCTAAAGTGTTCGTAGCATTCTGATTTATGGGTAGTGGGTTCTTTGTCCGGCTTTGGATTTACTTCCGACAAAATATTTGCAGTAACTTTTTGGTTTGAGGAAGTTTTGGCTGATTGTTTGTGGCAGATTGTTTGTTTTACGTATCGGTTTTACTAGTAGTAACGATAGGCAAACAACAAAAAAAAAATAAACAAAAAAGTATATTAAGTCGCAAACTCTAAATGCAGAATTTGTTGTTTTTTTTTTTTTTTTTTTTTAAAAGACAACTCCCGCACTAAGAATTGCTCTTGTGTCGCGGGGACTTTTACAAACATACAAACAACGGACACAAAGCACAACCAGACCCGAAACAATTATTTGTGGAACGCACAAATAATTGTCCCGTGTGGGAATCGAACCCACGACCTCCCGTTGCAGTGGTATCGGCGTGGCGACCTAAACCACTGCGCCACGGAGGCAGTCAAATTATATCTAATAACACTCTATTACATCAACATCGATAGTCATGAATCAACTTAAATTTTGAAACAAGAATGCTTTACGTTGTAATTTTAACTGAATGCATGCAGGCATCTCTCCAGCAATCTACTGCAAACAGTCTGCTGCTAACAATCTGCTACAAACAGTATGCCACTAACATTCAGCTACATCATAACAGAACCTAAACTAGTGTATCGTCTGGAAGTAATCTGATATGTTTATTTGTTTACCTTGGATGCAAGTTTTTTCCCTCGCTAGTTTTGGCAGGCCTCTGACATACTATTGCGGAAAAGCCTGCGTTCGTAATGTGTGGTGTAATATAAGTTTTTTGAAGGGAAAACTGATGGGTTATAGGGTGGAAAGTATTAGTGGTTAATATTTGTGAATATGATTTGAAATTTGATTTTTGTGTTACATGATATTTTAGGTATTTTTTGTCAGAATCGAACAATCGACGATAAAATCAAATAATGCCCGGTTTCAGAGGCACATTTAGCGGTAGTTTATCTATACAATAACTCTATAACATCCCTTTATTTATATTTAACTACCGCTAAATTCACAGGTAGTGCAGACCAAAGAAACCAGTGCAGCAGTGGTAAGTAAAACAGTTACTCATTTGTTACACAAGAATCTTTTAATAATTACTTAATAAAATGCTTGGATGAATAATTGATTGTTTCTATGGCGCGGTTTGTAGTGTGAGCTGGCTGCCGCACAGAGGTCTCGGGTTCGAATCCTGGATCGAGACAACAAGTAATTACTGACTTTGAGTGTTAGGAAGGTGAGGTTATAGACGTCCGTCACCTTACTGGTCGTGTCAGTTATCCGTCCGACCGGGCTTTGAGAACGAGGAAATAAATGTGTACCTCGTATTGTGCACATGCTTTGAAACCATAAACAAATTCTTGCACCGTTGACCGATTTCAATGAAATTATGGCCATAGCATTTGCATCGCCGTGCCGTAGTAACAGTTACTTTATACATAAGGTACCTGGGTCAAATATGGCCACAAACTATGTATTAATACAAAAACGAAATATTGTAACGCGCCCATAGATTGTCATTAATGTGACCACCCGCGAACAGCATACCCGTCAACCCTTCCAACGCCCTGCAAGTCGCCTAGTGTCAGTCAAAGTAAAACAGGCATGAGGTTTGAAATGATTTTATGTGGCCATATTTTTCGGCTGGCCACTTTCGACCCAGGAACCTTATTTTATAACTACATTTAAGTTTTTCAACAACTCACTCTACAACAAACCAAACCAAAAATTGTTTCGGAAGCCGTTCAAACTTCGTCTTATATGTCTGGAACAATTCTTAAGAGTGTTATCGTTTCCGCAAGTCACCTTTAGAACAAAACTCTCAGTTTGATAGCGGGCCCGCATCTAACTTGTCTGATTTATTGTTCCGCTATTAATTTGGCTTATCCGTTGTTTTGATCGTATGATTAGAGAGATAGTGGGATGTTGGTGTTGAGTAGAAAGTAAGGCTTATTAAGTGGGGAAATGAAGAATATTTAATGAAGATAATTTTTGCCTAACTTTTATGGATTCTTTTGAATCAAGTAATAAAAATCTTGAAAGTTCTTAAATATTTGCATTGTAGTTTACATATATTTTTGATAGGTCAGACAGGTGTAAAAACATCAGCCAAATCCCTTGACGGAATGTTTTTGAGAAATAAAACTTCTTGTACCGACCCAGCTTAATATATGATAAGGACAAGATATACAAGATATTATACATCTCGTATTTTAGTATGTAAACAGTAAAATCTGGTTTCATCCCGTATTGTCAATAATGTGCGTCCAAATTTTTAATTTCAATCTTTAGCACAACAACATTTTTTTTATTAATCTTACGCAGTTTTTAATAATACCTACTGATATGTTTTTCGGCACTCAAACCTAAAAAGGCATAGCAACTGAATAATAAAACCACCCTATCATCATATACATCCACATAACAAAACAAACGAAACTTTTACTTCATAACAAAAAACTTTTTCATCCAATAACTTCATATTCAGTATTCATTTCTAAGATAAAAGAACAATACAGCAATTTCACACTTTGTTGCCCCCGAGGTGACTAAAACAACCGACAAGTACATTTCACAAACAATGAATGAACTAATGAACTAGAAAAACCAATATTGTTAGGCTCTTATTGAAAACAAACTTAGTATTTTTTGTTTGGCAACTTTAGTTCGGAAAAGATTTGTGGGAGTTATTTGTACGTGAAATTGCTTTGGTTATACAGTGGTAGATTAGGTGTTTGATGAATATGAAATGTTCTGTTTAGTTCCTAGACAGGGCATTAAGATCAACAGATCATTATCTGATTTACACGGAGGCTCGATAGAGTGTAGGTGTATTTCGATACGTTGCACATACATACATTCTACTCTTTCAGATATACATAGATATACGGGCTTGAAGTTCTTAAATAAATTGTATGTCTGTAATATATGTAGATAATTTTACTACTAACATTTTTTTTTTTTTTCAATAATCGAACCAGTAACTTTTACCATGAGCATGACACCATATAACAGCAATTTATAGTTCTTCCACTTCTGAGTAAGTATCGATTTGTGTAACAAGTGAATTTTTGATGCTATCAAATAAACTGTCACACACTTTTCTGCAAACCAAGAATTGTTTTTTTACTATTTTTATCAAAATTTTCATCTAAAAAGTAAAATTATTTCAACCAAAACAACAAAGCTAATCCCTAAATACCTTATCCAATTGACTAACAAACACGGAAACACGAATCAAATAACAATAAATCTTAAATGCAAATGAACGTACAAAATGGCCGCCAACAGGTTAAAATAGTAAATATTTAAACAGTCTCGTTTCCGCCTTTTATTCATATTTATTACGTGAATAAAAACATCATATAAAAGGCTCTGAAAATGAGGTAGAAAAGAACTAGGTAACACACGCGACTTTGCATGGGTTTATAGTTTCGTTTTATCTCTCATTTAAGAAAGTTTGTTAAATTGTGGGTCCTGGCTGTCACTTTCAGAGATATTTGATAGTCGTGATCAGAAGCTTAAAAGTTTGATAACTAGTCTTACCGATGGCTTCTGCGTTATAATCCAGGTAACTGGGATGTGGAGGTTTAATAGGGAGTGACTGCATGTAAAATACACATTCAGGTGCATCCGGTGAGACTGGAAGCAAATTCTAACACAGTTAGAAGAGAGGCTAGTAGAAATAAAGTCTTCTTCTTATCGTATGGTTAGTGGTCAACCTAGTGTTGACGTTGTTCAAGCTGCACAAAGGCTTTTGACGTGGCTTAATGACTGTTATCTTAATTGATAACAACCGGAACCAACTGTTTAAGTGTCCTCCGAAGCACGGAGACGCCCAGTTCAAATACCCCTATGCGATCAGCCATCTATGAAATGACTGCGCTAAGGTTAGCTTAACCCATCTTTACTGACCAAGTGATACTGGCTACGGGCGCCTCAAGAAGAAATAAAGTCAAATCCACGTAGTCCTTAACAATGACTTAATACAAAAATAACGGTAAACTCACACATTGTTTTAGCAGACTTATTCAAAACAATATAATCCTTAGTTTATGCACGTCCATGCATAATGCAAGCGTCCCTGCGAAGTGAATGCGATGTTTAACATAATTCATTAATTCTACTACAATGCCGTTGCTTGTATGCAAATGTGAAACAACGGCCGAATAATTGTTTTGTTTGCAGTTGAGTCATTGTTTTTTTTGGTTTATTAGCTGTTTTGATTAAATAAATAAATAAATATTATTGGACAACTCACACACGGTAATTTGATTCCAAACTAACCAGAGCTTGTACTATGGTAACCAAATAACTGATAAACATATTTATTACATATTTTTTTAAACATACTCTTTTATGATCAATTTACAACCAGGCTCAGAACAAATAGTTTCATACATAGAAAATTTCCATTTATTTCTGTGTTAATAAAAGTAATTAAAACTATTTTGTGTATAATACTCGAAGCTTCTATTACCACATAAAACAGATACACTGCTTTAATTAATTTAAAAATGATTTTTGTATAATAAAATATATCAAAATTCTTCAACAAAATATAGCCCATAATATAAACATTGATTATAGTGATCATTCTTAAATCTTATCTTTATATCAGATTTTAAAGCCGACAAAAAAGGCAAGACTGACATAACAAGGTAAGCCTTAATCATAAAACCCAAAGAGATAATGACCCCCCCCCCTCCCCCCTCTCACTTCGAACGCTGTTACAACGCATTACCATCGCAATCTGCATAAAAGTGCTCGCTTCTAATAGAAAGGTGTGTACACGTGTGGACATTCATGTGAAGTAAAAGTGTGTATGTTGCGAATGTTCGTTGCTATCTTAACCCCCGGTTCTTTAGGTACATTTAACCTATAGCCAGTTGCGCTCACCGGTCGGTAAACGATCTGTGGGTTAAGCAACCCATGGCTCGGACATTCCATAGATGGGTGACCGCATAGTGGTATTTGAGATGGGCGTCTCCGTGCTTCGGAGGGCACGTAAAAAGTCGGTCCCGGCTGTTGTCTACTTAGATAACAGTCGTTAAGCAATGTCAAAGGCCTCTCGGGTGGCTTGAACAACTTTGACACTAGGTTGACCACTAACCATACGACAAACAACAAACAACAACGGTAATATTAAAACTACATACCCTTTATTGTTCCTCAAAAACCAAGCATAAGAGGCCGGATTTTGCACGTAATAATTTTAATGAATTTAGTCTTTTATGGTTTATTAAATAGGTTACTGCTGTAATATTGCAATGATTTTTTATGAATCTAAGAAGGAAAATGTAGCAATTGAATTCATGACAAAACTTTATGAGTACTATTAGTAGGCGCATATTGTAAAAATGAAAATAGGAGTTAAAGTCGTAAATCTAAACATTTTTGTATCTTCAAAATGGTTCTAGTTTAGTGAACATTTTACAATTTTCTTCATAGTAAATGTTGTAACTAGAACTTCATTGAAAAAAATATTAATATTATCTACTTTGTTCAGATGTTCTGTTTAACCAAAGGTCATGTGTGTATTCACCTTTACAATTTCGCACTCTACAACGATCATTTGTGAGCAGATGCACACGTTATTACGTTTTATTTTAACATTAAAATATAACTTTACTCTGTTCCCTTCCTCACTAACGCAAGAGTGTATTTACACGAATATTTTACAGTAAAAGTGTTTAATTCATTTTATATGTCTATCTTGAAATAATACTGGATTATTGTAATTGTATTAGAACTGTAGCGTCGTTCTCTACAGTCGGTACTATGGAATATTGAGAGAGATTAAAAATGTACTGCAAAAATAATTCCTACGGCACTCGTTAGAGGCGTTCAACAGATTTGATTATATTTTTCTCGATAGCTAGCTGGTAGATAGTCGCAGTAGAGAATAGTGTTACTAACAACGATAATGTTATGAGCTTCTTGAAAAAAAATTATGTTGCTTTTTGAAAACTTACACACGGTCATCTGATTCCAAAGAGAGCTACATTAACCATACAATCATTGATGAAACCACTTGTTTACCTTTAAAACATATAGAGACAAACATCCGAACTTAGAACTGAAAAGCACTTCAACGAAATCAAACATCAAACCCAGAACCCATGCGGAATCAATACCCTTTAACCACATAAAAAATCAACGTAAAGTAAAAACGAAAATACTCCAACAAAATTAGGTCTACGTCGCTACGTACGTAGAAGTGCTACGAATATCGTAGCGGATCACGTATTCCCTACGCCTACGCGTCAATTTGAGAGCTACGGGCTACGGTGTAATAACCGTTTGATTACGTCATATCGGATTATTGTAATTGATATTGTAAGCTTGTGTATTAAATTAATGTAACGCATGAAAGCTTTGTAGTTAATAATTAAGTTATAGTTAATTTTAGGCTGATCTTAGATTTTAACTCTCGTTATATTGTATAGAGCGTTTAGGTAAGATCACGAAGACTTTCAAATGTTAGTGTGTTGAAACCTAGCTTCTTGTGGAGTAAAATCTTGAAATGTAGCTTAGTCTCGTAGAATCAAACTGGTTTATTACGGCTGCAAGAATCATTGAGTTCTCTGAAAAACAGTGTGAGAAGATTAAAGCTTTGATTAGATAATTTGCACCACACAATATAGTAACAGTAAGGAAAACTCTCCAACAAACAATTCGTCCAGTCTAAGAATCAAACTTATCACCCCTCACTCCATTCAATTGAACCGAGTATCAACCCCTTCTAAGTATATATCAATTAAAGACCCAAAAAAAGAATAAGTAATAACAATGTCCAATATCATTGTGACTTGTGACTTTCAATCTAAAACCGTTTCTCGTATTTATTTGTTCACAAAAAACAAGGCCACACTTTGTTACTGTACAATTTAATTAGAATTCCAATATACGTAGGTTTTATTTATAAAACTATTCGAACAATAGAAAAGCTCGAATCGTGGAGAGCTTTACTAACATTGATATGAACACAAAAGCTTGCTGATAAATAAAAAAAACCGACAAAGCGCGAGTTGGACCAGCGTACTATAGGTTCCGTACCATGATTTATAAAAAAAAAATACTCATTTATTGAATAGGAGCCCTCATACATAAATACTTTATTCTGTTTTTTAGATTTTTGTTATATTAATTAAATAGCGGGGGTAGAAATACATAATCTTTAATCATTTCAACTGTCTAACTACCACGGTTCATGAGATGCAACCTGAATATATAGACAGAAAGACAGCGAAATTTTAGTTATAGAGTTACGTTTTATCATTTGGGTACGGAACCCTAAAAACTAGATAAATCCAACATTTTTAGTTTTTTCAATGTGATGGTACATTGATTTTTACATGATGCCTGGTTTTCCCTTTGAGTTTTACACACATGTTTTAGCGACTAGTTTTCCCGACTGGTTTCGCAGATGAGACTATTTTTGAATACTTGTGAATTAGATGAATTTTTTTATGCATTCAACTTTCATTTTGTTTTATATTAAAGTATCCAAAGTGACCTCTTAAGACAATATAGAAAAAGCTATTATGAAAGAGACATTTTAGCAAAAATCAGAAAAATTCAATAGCAACTCAACTCAAGAATCGAACCTTACACCTTATGGCCAACAGTTGCATTCACTGCCTCTCGCATCACTAAAAAGGTCATAAACATATCCAACAGCAATAAATTTGGCATAAAATAAAAAAAATCTTATTCTTCAAAAAACCTTTCACGTAAACGCAAACATATTTCATAATTACTCAATTAAAACTACATTATGACGGAAACAAAGGCTCTAAGAAACGGCACTGCACAGTGGGCATTTACCAACGCGTTTTAAACGCAAATAAAGTATTCACTATCGGCCACTGCTCTATACCTTAGTACGGCTTCCAACAGCCGTTGGTGGAAATTTATGGTGCAAGTTATGAGAGAAGAGATAATAATATTATAATATATTATAAAATAATATTTTTATTTTTATTCTATACTAAAAATAGGTGACAAGTGGAAGTACCTAGATAATACAATACCTAATCTATACTAATATTATAAAGCTGAAGAGTTTGTTTGTTTGAACGCGCTAATCTCAGAAACTACTGGTCTGATTTAAGATAATCTTTCAGTGTTATATAGCCCATTTATTGAGGAACGCTATAGGCTATATATCATCACGCTAAGACCAATAGGAGCAGAGTACCAATATAAAATTTTACAAAATCGGGGAAAATTATGCCCCATTCTCTCTTATATGACGCAAGCGAAGTTGCGCGGGTCAGCTAGTTATTTATATTAGGCTGTCTTTTTCTCTGTAATATGTGAAAAATAAAAAATCCTTTGGATTTTAAAGATTATCTCCGTACGTCACTTTTTAATAGCCTAAACTACGTTATTATTTGTTAAGTAAATGTCATAGTATATTTGGCTTTGTCATTCAGAGTATTAATCATTAAAATTTAATATGAATTGACTGACATATGAGATTTACTTGCTTTTGATTTTTCAATATGAAATCATTGTCTTTAATTATCATGAAATAGGGTATCAATGAGATTTAATAGTTATATTTTTGTACTTAATATGACCAAGGCTAAGCTTGTTATTATCAACCCACGTAAAGAAGAAGAAAAACAACCAGGAAAAACGTATTAGTACAACGTGGGCGACGGTTTATTTTAGCTGCCGTTCAAATTAAATAGACTTGTAGTTGTAGCAAAATTGTAAAAATAGACCTGTTTATTAAGTATTCAACATTTATTTCATATAGTAGATTCCGAGAATAGTTTTTAAAGGAACGTTAAGTCAAATGCACTAATTAGCAAGCTAGGTAGACTCAGGCTTAACTTCTCTTTAATTCCTGGAAGAGACTTTCATCTAGTTAGTAAAGAGTCATATTTAGTAAAAATTTTCTTTGTTCAATCTTCAAATTCCGAAAAATAAAATTGCGAAGTGGTTCATATGTGGATTACATAAAAACTTGTGGTAACATTAGGATGGGCTATGGTTTACAACATATAGTATATCCATCGATATTTTTACCTGTTTCACGGTGTCTTTCATCACCGTTTGAGCAAGTCATCGTTATTTGTAATATACACATAACTTTGAATAGTCATTGGTGTGTTGTCAGAGGTTCGAGCGTCAATCACTCGCGCGGGAGGTGCCAACATACCACATGACTATTACTATTGAATTAAGAAAATAATAATTAATATTAGAAAGATATCTAAATAAATAAATGGCGATAATGGCGATGTTTTGAAAAAAAAACTTGTCCTGCATGGCCGGGCTGTTTGGATATCAGTAAGGCAAAAGAAGTTTTCTTAGGATTATACAAAGTTCTTTGGTCTCTACCTACCCCCATGGGATAAAAACGTGATGTTATTTATGTAATATGTAAAATGTCAATAAAATAAATATGTCTACGCTTCAAAAGTCATTAAAATAAAATATATTTACAACCGCTGTTAATTTCTCCCTTGTACCACAGAATCTGGTATGCGGGCCAATGAAGAAATCAGGGGTATTGTTCCACCGAAGCAAATGAAAAACAGAAAACCTTAACACAGCCATAATGAAAGCCTAATTTATTTGAACAAATGAATTCTTTAGTAATTAGTTTTACGTTTTAATCTAATTTGATTTAAATTGATCGTTTTTGGATAGTTTTATTGGACAGCTGACCTTTGATGAAGATTTTGTCTCGTTAGATAAGACATTGAGACTTTTTTTGTAGATGTCTGAAATTTTCGTAATCGAGTCAAGGTTAAGAAAGTGCCCGTGAAATCTTTAGTAAATTAAGTTTAAAATTGCGATTTCCTGTTGAACGTTTGATATTGCAACTCACTTGACATTATTCATTTGGTGTTTTGCTAGACGCGCTTTTGAATATACTTGCTGTTTAAAGATTGTTATTTAGTAATGCCGTCGCGATTTTAGATAGTAATCGGGATGCAGGTTAACGGTACCGACATACAAGGATATAGGTTAAGTTGGACTGCGGGACACCGTGGCTGTGTTCATAAAACTACTGAATTGATTTTGATGGAACATAAAAGTGGTTTGTAATTGTATAAATTCTGCACGGATGCTTCATATTTTTTATCATTTGTTACGATTTTAACACAAACTTCTTTGAACAACAAAAAGTCTTTTAGAACGTATAACTATCGATTGAAAGGTACTAAAGAAGCTAATATCCTGAAACTATCGGTAGCCCCAATCCTTCCTGAAGCAAGAACTAACCACTTAGTTTCGAATCTCGGTCAAATTAGTCTGGAATCTTACAGTTAATTGCTGTGGGCCTGCATCTGTGATCACTCTGTGTTCACTGTTGTGTAGGTAGGAAGAAAAGACGTACACGTCTTTCCTAGCCTATTTCAATCTCTTAGTTTGAGGGTAAGTGCTTGAAATAGGTTTGAAGGATGTGATGTAACTATCCTTATGTTCATACTGATGTGCGAGAATCTGTCTGTCTACATACATAAATAAAAACAGTGACATGTTAGTATATAAATGTCATTTCAGGTATGTCATATAGAAGTAAGTAGCAAAGGTCCTAACTGATTATTATAACTGTGTGTTTGTCGGTTTGTTTGTTATGCTATCGGTAAACAACTGAAGTGATTTTAATTTAATTTGGATAAAAAGTGATTTAGGACCCAGGATCGAATAAATCGTAACAATGTTTTACAAGAATCAATTATGATGAGGTTGGACTAGAGGATAGTAACTGTACTTATTTTTGCGCGCAGGTAATTTAGTACACAATAATAAAAGTTTACAGAATACCTATATAAGGGAACCTTCTATTAACCGATCTTCTTAACCACAGTACTATTTTGTAAATGGCACAGGTATTTTCATTTTACAGTAATTATCTGAATCACGAACTAAACAAATCGTATTGTTATCAACATTCTAAAGCATCTCAAAACATTATAATATTGACCCTTTGCTTAATGCTTGTATCCATTTCTGTGACAAATTATTCAACAAAACAACCCGTTCAATCAACCGAAAATACACCTTAACTACACTACCACAAGGTCGACTTTTCAATGAGTGAAATATACGTAATATATTTGGTAGAAATATAGAATTATGGGTACGCAAAACGTCAGGCCTACGTCATCCTGATTAAGGAACATGCGAATGACTCAAACCACTTCACTATAAATTATTTATATTTATGTGATAGTTACTTACAAGTGTGTCTTTATTTATAGAAATGTAATGTCCAATTCTTAAGGCTTGAAAGGCTTTTGTTGATTAATTCTCAAGACAGTGTGTTGTTGATAAGAGCTTACGTGTAATTTTTACATTAAACATGCACACATACATATTGCTGTATAGTTTAACTCGAACAGTTTTCAAAATGTACAACAAAACTTTTTTTCAAAGCTTGCAATGTTCATATTATGTTCATACATAAATAACATCACGCCTATTTTACCAGAAGTTGCAGGCAGAGGTGTAAAATTTATGATTGATACAAACGTTACGTAGGTATGTTATCAACAATGTTAGTCCCATAAAAAGATGGGGGTAAACCTATTGACATATACCGAGTACATTATCATTTACTACAATTGAAATAAATTCAAAATCAGAAATATGTCATTGCCAGACCCAGAATTCGAAGCCGAAACATCAAGATAACCAATCAAAATCACGAAAGTAATCTATTTAAAAAAAGGAAAAAGCAACATTTGGGAGTACATACATAATATCACGGCTTTTTCCTATAGGAATGGGCAGAGATCAAAAAATTCAGTAAAGTCAAATACGTCCCAATATAAATATCCTACGAGTTACAAAATGCACAACAAAGTATCAACAATATATTCACGAAATACTTTCAAAATCAGATAAGGTTTGTCACGCACTTGAGTGAATAAATTGTCCGTTTCCTTCTACGTTCGCCGCAAGAATTCACAACCCTTATCAAGTTAACAAAACGCCAATATGGCTGACTGACAGGAATAACAAAATGGCGTCGTTTTATGAATTATTTTGACATCATTCGTTGTCATAGTTTTGTTTTAGATGATAGGGTTGAGGAAATGAAATATGAATGTGAATAGTGAAAATAAACTGTAAAAAAATTAAACTCAATTACATCATTTATATGATTAGCAAGCACGGGTCTTTCCAATATTAGGAAAGAAAGGGGTTAGGCCTTGAGCCCGTCACACAGGTAAAGTGATAGGGACTCTGCTTCCTTTCAAGAACTTTTCTAGCTAGTAAGCTTTTTCATAATAATATATTTTCTTTCACTATTACACTTTTATTATTACAAGCAATTGATTTATTCCTAGCACAAAAAAATATAAAAAGTTATTGCTGTGTTACATAAATTTTGAACCATTGGCCACTTACGCGAAAGGCAAACGCTTATATTCCTTGTCGTATACTAAGTAGTACTATAGATGGAAGAATGCAAGTATTCGTTGAGTGTACAGTAAACCTCTGTAAGAAACTTTTACCCATTATAAACACCAAAAAATTCGACTGCGAACCATAATATGTGTCATCATACATATTCACTTCCTAGAAAAACTACACAATACAAACATATAAAAACAAATAACATGTCAAACACAAGGCATACTGTTAACAACGTAAACACGAACGTAAGTCGTTCACTATAAAACGTTATTCGCGGCTATAAAGTGTGGGTAAGCATGCATTACGTTGAGGACATAACATAACGCACTTCAACTATCATTCGCTGGGATTTTATGCTTCTTGGATACAGGACGTGGGTGACTGTCACACGGTACAAGAATTACGAAGCTGAGTAATCGTCAAAATGAAGGGACCTAGTCGCCGATGAAGTTTCTATTGTGAATCTTAGTTGACATTCGTTTGATGGTCACTGTTCTGTAGCTCAATTCTCTACCACTGTCGACAACTGGCTAGCTATCGAGAAATGTTGTATGAAAATTGGATCACGGCCTCTAACAGGCGTCATAAGAACTATTTTGGCAGTACATTTTAAATGTCAAACTTTCGATACTTGATGGTTCCGATTGTAAAGAATCGCAATACTGTTAACAACATAAACACGAACACGAGTCGTTCTCTATAAAACGTTATTCGCGGCTATAAAGTGTGGTTAAGCGTGCATTACGTCGAGGACATAGCATAACGCACTTCAACTATCATTCGTTGGGATTTTATGCTTCTTGGATACAGGACGTGGGTTACTGTCACACCGTGTTAGAACTCATTCAATTATTCATCGCATAGCTAGTAATCGACCTAGTATCAAAGATTTTCAAACCACTTGAAGGCCTTTGACGTGTCTTAAAGAGTGCCATCTTAATTGACAACAACTGAGACCGATTTTAAATGTGCTCTCTTTAACATGCTCAAATGTTTAGCTCAAAATTCACTAGCGGTCACCCATCAATGAAATTTCCGCACTATAATTGCATGTCCCACAAATCGTTTACCCGTGAGAACTATAAGCCCGATTTAGTGCTTTAGAATTACAAATCAGATATGTTACATTTAGGAAGTTTATGTACACCTGAATATCACAGTCAGGAGCTTGTCTACTTTCCGTCAATTACATTGGACCTACAGGCTACAATATTGACAACGAAACGTGGCTGTCTTTCACACACCTTTCCTTGAGAACGATTTACTTACAGCTTCAAGTATAACAGGTGTGATATTATAAAACAGTCCAAACAACTAACATTTTTTATGAACATCTAAAAATGAAACCATTACTTAATATGACTATAATCACAATCCAACTCAAAACAAAAATGCTCTATAAAATAAAAATGGTAGCCTCTAAGTGAAAATAAGAACTCAGAAATTGTAATATCAGTAACGACTTCAATTTGTGATCTTTACTAATAAAATATCAAAATGTTTCAAAGACATAATCGCCCGAACCTCTCGTTAAATATAAAAAATGTTCCAATAAATAACATAAACGTCTAATTTCATTAAACCGAGTCTATAAAATTTCATGAACGTTTTCATACAAAAAGTATTTTATTTTCTTTGATGTTATAGTGTAGAACTAATTGGATACTTCATTTGCACCGACGATTTGAATATTTATGGTATAGATGTTTTTGTTCAAACAGTATAAATAGTGTGTTTTGATAAGCGTCTATTATTATATAATAAAGATATCATAGGGTGGAATATACAACACAAATAACGCGATTGAAACATTACGGCTTTTGATGTGATTAATAATTATTTCTGTCAGAATTTTCGTTTTTGTCAATAAAAATGTTATGTTTTTACTTCGACATTAATTACTGATTTTCTCTCTATCTTTTCCATGCTAGGAATCCCAGGTGGTGAATCAGCCTTCCTGATCTTTCTCCTCCATTTCGCACTATCCTTGACATCGTCATTGATTACTGATTTTGATTTATTAATTTCAATAAGGACCCTAACCAGCACTTGGCCAACATGGTGGTCACGGCCTGTATTCAAGGTTCTACATAAGAAACACACTTATTTGCTAGCAAATAAGACAAATATTTTCTTTTAATATTCGCTTCGGTGTAACAGTGACCGAAGTAAAGAGTTCGAACCCAACAGGAAATTACCGCTCACATCGCGGGGGTTGGAAAAATTTTACGATTGGACTATCTGTACCGCTACTATTACTAGTGAACATTTGCAAATGGACACTGGTTCACTTCTTGAGGAAATAACTGGACGAAGAATTTCTGCATGAAATATTTGGAAAGAAGTATTTTTGATCTACTATTGGCCGAATGCAGAGACGTCCTACAACTTTATGAAACTTATGCCCGGTTTTTATCTTTATCTATTCAAACTGTATTTTTTTATGAGTTTCAATGCTATTGAATAGATAAACTACCGCCAAATGTGTACCTCAGAAATTGGGGCTTAAACGTGTAACGTTACCTCAAAATTACTTTTGCGCATCATTTCGAATTTAATGATATTTTTGCATTGGAATGACGTTTTTCAAGGTGATTTTTGTTTGGTGGAAAGTGGGGTATGAGAGGTACTTTTATGGTGTTCTAGAAAGATGTTTTATGATGTTTTAATTAACAGGAAGAAATGATATTTTTATAAGAAAATACTGTATTACAATTAAGAAATGTCTATGTTTCATATATTACTTTGTAAAGATTTAGATCGAACGTGGTCTTCACGCTTTAAGTATTCTAGAGTGGTTCAAAAACAATGAAGAAAAGGAAATATTATTATCACAAGAATCAAGCATGACACTCCTATACAGTATTCTAGCGACCACATTAACCTACACGTACCCGAATAACCCTAAAAACCCCAAAACTATAAGTAATAATTAGCCCTCACACTATACAAGTATAGCAACACGATCAGAAGTTCGGGTCTAACTAAATAATACAATTTATATATGAACCCTCCCGTAAACTGAAGGCTTTACTTGATATAACGGAAAAGGCAAACATTGGGAGATTTTTTCGGTTGTGTTTGGGATTTGAGGGCAATACGTAAGATATGCTATTTGTATTGGAAGGTTACACAAGTTTGTTCGGTAAATTTTTGGATTGACATTTGGTTATTAATTTATGGAGTAAGTTAAAGATGTTTTTGTTTCTTTATAGCAAAAAAATTTACACGAAATTACCACGTAAGCTCTGAAACTTAGGCTGCTTTTTATATTTTTGAAAGCTGAAATGTGATTGGTAAATTGATAGTCTCCGTGGTACATTGTTTAAAGTTGTCGTCACTGTGTTAGACGGTCGTAGAATCGATTCTTAGATGGAACAAATATTAATTTGTTGTTATTATAGTTTTGTTATCAAACCTGTAACAGCCTAGAAATATTGCTTAGGGCATTGACGCAACTTATAATAAAAAATATTATAGATGATTTTGCTCCCAAATTATAACAAAATATTGCTTATTTCAACCAGGAACAACGACAATATACCAAAAAATATTTTTAACCCAGGTCCATTAGAGGCTAAGCCAAAGATCCGCTAAGTTAGGGCCTCGACCCTCAGTTTAATGGGATTTATACTAAACAACCTGCCCGTTGGACTAAACGAGTATTTAGATGCAGCTACAAAGCGTGGCCCGTATTACGCACCCAATTTGCGTAATTTTAGACCGAGATTACGCGACACTTTATTGCTTTTAATTGCGTAAATATGTATAAGGGTTTGAAGTTTTGTTGTGGTTGAAACTTATGTGTTTCCATTGGATTTTTTTAAAAGAAAACGTGGTTTGAAGTAATAGGTCATATTTTCCTTTATGATTAATCTATCGTTAGTCTATTAACGTCTGTTTTTGTTATAATTTTTGCCAAGTTTGTTTAAATTTGCTTAAATAGTGCATAAGAAACATTAACAAGGCTTTAGCTAATTTTCTAAAACAAAATGTCATATACAAATGATAATTAAGTAGTAAGTCTTTCATAATAAAATTTACTCCAGGTTTTTTTCATTTCCGGACATGCTCACAAGACAAGCAGTATTGAATATATTATTTTGATAGTCGAATACCTTATATTATTGTACAATCGTTTCAACAGTTAGAATTCTGAAGTCTTAAAAAATTCATGAAATATTGGTCGAGTACTTAAGAACAGTCCTCTCGGAAACCATGATCTTTAAGTATATTTCAAAATGCCTTATTCAGTAGCAGTGGTCCTTTCTATTAGTTTTAATAGCTTAAATAAAATAAAACCACAATACCTATTGTACAGCCTGCATTTCAGCCCTCACACCTATTGTGGAAGTTCAATGACCCTTTTATACGGTACTTTAAGTTTTTATACAGCGTGTTTATTTGGTACTAGCTGACCCGCGCAACTTCGCTTGCGTCACTTAAGAGAGATTGGGTCAAAATGTTCCCCGTTTTTGTAACATTTTTTACCGGTACTCTGCTCCTATAAGTCGTAGCGTGATGATATATAGCCTATAGTCTTCCTCGATAAATGGGCTATCTAACACTGTAAGAATTTGCCAAATCGGACCCGTAGTTTCTGAGATTAGCGCGTTCAAACAAACAAACAAACAAACTCTTCAGCTTTATAATATTAGTATAGATTCGTTTTAGTGTCCGGTGTTACCATTATATAATATAGTTAGAACTTTAAGTTAAACCCAGATTACAACTGTTGTTGGTGTTTATTGTCGTTTTATGCATGTTTAAGTTTTAATTGCTAGCCTAGTTTGGGTTTCAAGATGTATTCACACATTTTAAAATCTTGAATGGCCGTTATAAAGTCATTTAGTAGCTTCAAATTAAATATACATTCGAGTATTTGAACGAATATTTTAGAGTTGCAAAACAATTATATTAAGACTAAAAAGTGTTTTGAGACTTACTCAATTGGAAATGTTGTGACAAAATCTTTTACAAATAAGAAAAATCATGACTAAATTATGGCGTGTTTGTCAAATTGATCATACTATTTCACAACCCCATAATGTCAAATAGAACCATATAAAAAAGCTGCAATTAATCGAGAACTTCCTCATTTCGAAGTCAGTCATAAGACAACACATTACATTATTTCAACAATAAAAAGTAAAAAAAAACAACGTAGTAACACCAAAATGGGACTGGAATGGGAGGGACTTTGCATGCCCTCAATAAATGTATTAAACAAATTTTAGGCATACAAGGTTTCCTCCAGATGTTTTCCTTCACCGTTGGAGC
The DNA here is from genome assembly GCF_050436995.1 of Anticarsia gemmatalis. Lineage (NCBI taxonomy): Eukaryota > Metazoa > Arthropoda > Insecta > Lepidoptera > Erebidae > Anticarsia > Anticarsia gemmatalis. Next base: position 1,266,017 of record NC_134761.1, read on the forward strand.
ATGTGATAATTATTTATAATACACACATAACTTTGAAAATTCATTGGTGTGTTGCCTTGGGTTTGAACCTGCGACCACTTGCGTGGGAGGTGTCAACTATACCACTCGGCTATCACTGTTAGTAGGATGTTTCAAAAAAAATAAAACGCGCAAAGGCCCATGAGTCACTGTTGCTCTAAATTCAGAATTTTGTGTAATTCTTCAAGCCGTGGACCTTGCATTCAAAGCTATCCACTAAGCCTGCTATCCTGTCTGTCTGTTATGATTTTACGAATTAATTGAGCGAGCTGAGTTGACCCACACCACTTTCACGTTTCAGTGTCACGTAAAAGTTTTACCAAAATCATTTGGAAAAAAGAAATGCCTTTTAACCCGTAGCTGTCCCTCTACCGGGCAAAGGTCTCCTCCTTAGATGAGGGAGGTGTTACGCCTTGAGTCCACCACGCCGACCAAGTACGAATGGGGGACTTTATTTGTAAATGTAAGGCATGCAAGGTTTCGTCATTATTATGTATTAATAAAATACGAGCATTACGTGTTTGATATATTTATTGACAGAGAATGCCAAATCGTTATATGATTAATATATGGCATCTACCATAGAGTAGAAGGAGTTTAGGTGGAGTTTAGGTTCACCACATTTCTCCCCTCCTAACCTCTTAGCTGTTCTGCTGAATATAAGATGCAGCCAACACCTGGTTGAGGTGTCGGCGCCAGACATCGCCGTTGTCGGTGCGGATCTCATAATGAAGTCGGCCTAGACGTCTTGTGATAGTACCAAACTGCCAATGGTGCTTAGCACTCGTGTAGTCACGGGCCTGTACTCGTTCGCCGACTTCCAACTGTCTGACCTTGATCTCTTGATGTTTTGATGTAGTTTTTTTATGGGTGTTTCTAAACATGCAGTGTAATGCTGTTCGAACTTCTCTTCCAAACATTAACTGATAAGGTGTCTGACCATTCAAGTTTGGTGTCCGTCTGAGGCGAGTTTTTACCATGACAAGTTTCTCTTGAAGATTACCCCTTTCTCCCTCTAAGCTTCGTAAGATTCTCTTGACTGTTTGTACGTATCGTTCAGCTTGTCCATTGGTTGCAGGGTGGTATGGAGCAGAGGTTTTGTGCGAAATCATACAGTCTTTTAGAAATTTTTCGAACTCTCCCGATACGAATTGTCGGCCATTGTCTGAGACAAGGAGTAGAGGTGTTCCATAGGTGCAAAATAGTTCTTTCAATTTTTGGATGCACCAAGAGCTTGTCGTTGATTTAGTAGGTATAATCTCTGTCCATTTCGAAAATGCGTCTACAACTATTAAAAGATAGTATCCGTAAACAGGTCCGGCAAAATCAATATGAAGCCTTTGCCAGGGGCCCTTTGGGTGTTCCCAGTGGTGTAGTGGTGCTTTCTCTGGTTCATTTTGTTGTAATCTACATGTTCTACAGGACTTAACTTTTGTTTCGATATCATTGTCAATTCCTTTCCAGTATACAAAACTGCGGGCCAGTAGCTTCATTTTCACAATGCCCGGGTGACCGAGGTGTAGTTCGTCCAGCACTCGTTCGCGTAATGTTTTTGGGATTAAGACTCGCGTTCCTCTTAGTATACATCCATCTTGTAAAGTAAATTCATTATCATTGTAACCGAGCGTTTTAAGTGATCGGCCAGTTTGTAATGCGAGTACTAATGGTGTATAATCGGAATCAATACTTGTCTCTTTCGCTATGATATTTGGGTTGACATCAATGGTATGTATTTGTTGAAGTTGAAAGCTGTAATTCTGGTCCATTTTGTTTGCCTTTGTGTTTTCTACTGGGAACCTGGATAGGTAATCTGCATTTGAGTTGTTAGGCGAAGTTCTGTATTCAATGTTGTAGTCAAATCCAGATAAGAAATGAGCGTAGTGGAATAATCGCATTGTACTCATTGCTGGTAACGTTTGATGTGGGTGGAAAATTATTGTCAGTGGTTTATGGTCTGTCACTAGGATAAATTTTCTACCGTAACAATAATAAAAGAACTTCTTCAATCCCCAGTATATGGCAGTAGCTTCTTTGTCAATTTGGCTGTACTTCTTCTCGCTATCCGATAGTGTTCTGGAAGCGAATGCTATCGGTCTTTCTGATCCATCTGGGAGTCTATGTGATAGTACTGCTCCGATTCCCAGTGGAGATGCGTCTGTTGCAAGAACCAAGGGCCTCTTGGGATCAAAATGTATAAGTACTCTTTCGCTTAGAATTTCTTTTTTAATGTGTATAAAGCTCTGTTCGCATTCTGTAGACCATCGAAAACTAGATTCTTTCTTGAGTAAGTTGTTCAGTGGATTCGTGATCGATGATAGGTTGGGTATAAATTTGTTGTAAAAATTTGCCATTCCAAGAAATGTCCTCAATTCTGCGGTGTTGACTGGGCGTTCTGTTTTAATTATTGCGTTAATCTTTTCTCTGTTTTTGTGTAGACCTTCTTTGTCGATAGTGTGTCCCAAATAGTCGATGCTTGTTTTGAAAAAGTGGCACTTATTTTTGTTTACTCGTAGGTTACTTTCTTTTAGTTTGTCTAACACGAGCTTAAGTCTCTGTAGTAATTGTTCTTTGTTGATGCCTTGAATGATGATGTCATCAAAGAAACATTTTACACCTTCGAGATCTTGAAGGAGTTTATCCATAAATTTCTGCCAAAGGCTCGGCGCGACCTTAACGCCGAACATTAGGCGGTTCACCTTAAAAGTGCCTCGATGCGTACTTAGTGTTTGTAGCATTGCGCTTTCTTCATCCATTGTCATGTTGAGATATGCCTGGGTGATGTCGAGTGTACAGAATAGTTTACCTCCGTTCATCTCTGCAAATATATCTTCTATCATAGGTATTGGATATTGTTCATCTTGTATGACTTTATTTAGTGTAACTTTATAGTCAGCGCACAATCGGATACTCCCATTCGGTTTGACAACTGGTACCACTGGAGTACCCCAATCAGAGTGGTCGACTTTCGTGATGACACCCTGTTTGCATAGTCGCTCGATCTCTTCATCCACTTTGGTTTTTAAAGCGTACGGTATTCTACGTGGTTTGATAAAAATTGGTCTTGTGTTTTCTTGTAGATTTAGGTGTCCTCTGTAATTGGGTATTTCGCCTAAGTCGGATCGAAATACTGATGTCTTGTAAAGTTCCAAAAGCTGGTCTAATTCTAGATTTTCTGATTGCTGTAAAGTTTTTATATCTGCTAAATTTAGAGTTTCGAGTTCTTTCATCCAACTCCGGCCAAAAACGGGGTCAACGTTGTTGTTGATGATGTATAATTTACCGTGGAATTCTTTTCCTTGGCATCTGCATTGAACGTATGCAACACCTGCAGGTTCGATTACTTCGCCGGTATATGTTTTGAGTTTTATATTAGTTTTAAAGATTCTTTTGCCGATTTTCAATTTTCTATAGTCTCGTAATGACATAGAAGTAAGTGTGGCTCCAGTGTCAAATTCCATTTTCATCTTAGCATGTTCAATGTGTACCGTTATCATGTATTTTTCGGATGTTTCACCAGATATAACATTAATATCATTCCATTCATCATCATCGCTTATCGCTGAGTCGTTTAATTGATTTATATCCGGTGTAGTCTTACTGGGCTTCGCATCTGAGCGCCGTTGTAGACACACACTAGCTAAGTGTCCGACCTTCTTGCATTTATAGCATGTTATGTTTATAGCGCTACATTTCTTGGTTTCGTGATTTAAACCACAGCGGAAACATTTCCCTTTTAAATCTCTTGGTGTGATTCCTCTAAAAGGAGATTTTTTTGAATTATTGTAGGAATCAGTGGAAATTTTATTGATATTGTCACTACTTGGTTGTTCATTCGGAAGCATTGATGTATTTTCTGCTTTACTCATTTCAATAGATGTTGCAATCTGTGTCAGGTGTTTAAATGTACATACTGTTCGGTCTTGTAAAATTTTTGTACGTGCGTCGCTATCTTTCAATCCTCTTATGAGTTGAAGAGATAAAAAGCTTTCTGAAATGTTTTTCTGGCAGTGTTGACATTTAAATTCGCAGTTGGTAGTGAGCTTTTTTAAATCTGCGGCGTATTGCGCTACTGTTTCATCCGATTTTTGAGTTCTCGATATAAATTTATGTTGTAGAACCCATTTGCTAGGTTTTGGGTCTAAGTAGTCGTCAAGTGTTTCAGTAATTTCGTTAAATGTCTTATTCAATGGTTCGTCTGGTGCTATTAAATCACATAATTTTTCATGGAGTTCTGGTGATAATGTAGACAGAAGAATATTTATCTTCATGTGGGGCTCAGTAATTTCATTAAGTCTAAAGTACACTTCCAGACGTTTTTTAAAGTTATTGAACGTTTCTGATTCATGTAAAGGATTAAATTGTATTTTTGGTATAATCTTATGGTATTGGTATATTCTATGTTGGTCTTCCTGTCGCTGACCTTGAATAATGGTTTTTTTTGTTAAAAGTTTTGATACTAAAATAGTGTGAAGTTCTTCGAATTCGTAGCCGTAATTTTGTTCGTGTAAATACGCTGTTTCATCGTTATCATCTATGGTTTTGTTTTCTATCTTCTCTTGTAACTCTCGCAGTGCTGTTATGGTGTCCTTCAAGGCTGCGGAGCGAGCGGTGATGTCCTCGTCAGACATCGTCGCCCTCTGCTCGATGTAGGTATCGAGTCTGGTGAGCATCCCACGTAGGGTGCTCCGTTTTTTACGTAGCTTTTCCATTTAGGTTCAGTTTTTCCTCGTCGCCAATATTATGTATTAATAAAATACGAGCATTACGTGTTTGATATATTTATTGACAGAGAATGCCAAATCGTTATATGATTAATATATGGCATCTACCATAGAGTAGAAGGAGTTTAGGTGGAGTTTAGGTTCACCACAGTCATAATGTTTTCCTTCACCGTTGAAGCACGTGATTATTATTTCTTACAATATAAAATTAAACTACCTATCTAGATATCACGACTCAACATTCAGCAATCTGTAAAAGTACTAAAACCTTATTCTTATTAGCTCGCCCGTATACACGTGTAATCTCTATGTAAGGCGGGCTATTCACGGCGCTTCAATAGCCGTACTAAATGATCGGGGTGTATTGATAACGGGAGCCATTGAATGGCGAGCTTTAGCTAAGGTTATGTTTTGGTTATTGTTGGTGTAAGGTTATTTTGGGGTTGATTATAAAATAATGATGGATCGGCAGCCATATTTATATAAATAAAAATTAATCACCGAAATGTATGTATGTGCATAACTTTTGAACAACTGAACTAAATTGGATAATCGTTTTTTTAATATATTTGTAATTGCCCGGGACAAGGTTTGTACGGGATCGATAGGTTCAAAATTCCCACGGGATTATAATCAACGGGATGAAATTTTTATACCCGAACGAAGACGGGCCAGTCCGCTAGTTAAAAATAAAAACAGTCGTACAGCACCTTGTAACATTATTTTATTTAGGAGGTTTTTATCTACTACTAGATTATTATCAGCCTAGCATTTCTTTCTACTATGTTGGAGTCGAATACAAGTCGTACCGGATGCTGAATACCAATATTTTACTTGAAACCACTTCCTGTAGGACCACCAAAACCCAGTTACCTGGGTTATAACACGATACCAATCGGTGGGACTGCTTGTCAGACTTCTGACTACTGGTAACGACTGTCAAAGATCTGCAAAAATAAATCTTTGTACGCATATTGTAGTTGTTTATAATTTAACTTTCATCTTTACTGTATTTAACTACACATCTAAGTTAACAAACATCTATAAGTAATGCATGACAGCAATACAAATTTAGTTAGAAATTTGCACTTTTTTAAACAAATATTTTAGTTTAACCAGCTCATAAAGAGTCGTAAGCTATTCTTAATCGTTCTTCTGGTCTTCCTCGCCTTCAATCTTTAACAAAGTGTTTCAAAGTCCTTTCGCAGCAAGATGAAGGTTCACGAGTAGATTAGCTGCAGTGCCCCCTCTCTGATAAGGATCTGGGTTATGCTGATGTCTTCCATAATCGTTTATACTGATAAGATTGTAGTGGACATGGAAGGAGGGAGAGAACTTTGTTGTTATAGCAAGCGACAGATGTTTGAAATGCGGGCTAATATAAGTTGTTCAATAATAAGTGTCTCAAAAACTTTAATTAGATGTTATAGCTAGCGAAGTGTGTTTGAAATGCGGGTCAATTCTGCTAATATTGTTATTGCGAGTTTTCTGAAGATGTTTGTCATTTTATGTATATTTGTGACTGCTAAACGCAAAAACTACTACACAGGCCCAGCCTATGCTTCACCTGCACCTCACGTTAAAATCACTTATAAGTGATCGGGCTGAAATTTGCCATGCAGGTAGATGTTATGACGTAGGCATCCGTTAAGAAATGATTTTCATAAATTTTACCGCCAAGAAAATAAAATGGAGGATGAATTTTTTTAATGAAAGTTCTATTTTAAATCACCAAATAAAAGCTAGTAATTTATATACGAACTGAACCAGACGTTATTTAAAATAATATTTACAAAGACAAACAAAATGATGATTGCTTACACCATTCCGTTAACTGCAGTTAACTGAACTCTTAATCAGGAAAGGGGAGTAAAGGATAACGTCGTTTGCTTATATGTATTATGTTGTTTATGTCGGTTTGAGAATATCTATACTAATATTATAAAGCTGAAGAGTTTGTTTGTTTGTTTGAACGCGCTAATCTCAGGAACTACTGGTCCGATTTGAAAAATTCTTTCACTGTTAGATAGCCCATTTATTGAGGAAGGCTATAGGCTATATATCATCACGCTACGACCATTAGAAGCGGAGTAGTAACGAAAAATGTTTCAATAACGGGGAAAATTCCCATTCTCTCTTACGTGACGCAAGCGAAGTTGCGCGGGTCAGCTAGTTATTAATACGTTTATGTTATTTTACTTGTGTAGTACATAGTTTAGAATGAGTTAAGTTATGAGGTAATTGTGACTGCTATTTTGCATATTGTACATAGGTTCCCAAAAAAAGGTACCCAAAAGGAAGAAACGGAACCTTATTATGAGTAATATATATAATGACTTCGTTGTCTGTCTGTCTGTCTAGTTGTTACCAGGCTGTATCTATTGAACCGTGATGGTAAGACATTTAAAATTTTGTATTTTTGTTTCCGCTAAACACTTAAAAACATCATAAAATAAATATTTAAGATGGCTCTCATACAACTAGCTTATTTTTTTGCCGTTGTTTTAAATAATGGTACGAAAGTGGTCGTACGCGAGTACAACTCGCACTTGACTGGTTTTTTTAATAGACAAGTAAAGCGAAATATCTTTATCAATCTTAATGACTCAAAAATAAAACATTATTCCAATAAGTAATACTGATTATTATGGACAATTTTAATTGAATGACATGCTCTTTTAATTAATTGTATGCATAAACGTCTCCACTTAAAATTTTCTATGAAAATATTTTAATTGGCTGAATTGGAATGTAAAAAGAAGCGATCATTCTCAAATAATTAATTAAACACAATTATAATAATTACGCTATAATTGAACATGCACATTTCTTAGTGATCTTTAAACAAGAATAATTATTTTCCAATAAATTAATTTAGTAAAAGAAATGTCGAATCATCATTATGAACCATTTTTTACGAGTTCTCTTTTGTCAAAAGTCCAGCAATCAGACATCTATGAACATACTTATATTTTAAATGCAATTCATTATATATAAATCTAGAGCTTTATTAATAATGAAAAGTGGGTGAAATTTGATTTTAAATTCGACATTAGGATAGTTGGTCAAAATAGACTACTTTAAAAAAATAAACTTTTACTTGGTTAACTACAATTCACGAAAGAGGAGTTACGCGAGTGAACTAGTCTGTCTAAATTCATACACACTATAGTCGCTGTAGTCCAACAACTAAGTAGAGAGCCTTGTATGCAAGGCTCCGCCTTGTATACTAAATTAAGAATCAGTGACTCGTAGACTTATGCAGCTGTCGGCGACCTAATAATTTAATTTGGTACAGCATTTTAGAAAAACACTTTAACGTTTTAAGATAAATCGTGCATACCAAGGCTCTCTAATAAGTTATTGGACTACAGATCATCAACAGAACGAGACAACAACATATACCCGTCTCTTTCTCCCACAGCGATAACGGACTACACCATCTTATTAACTGCAGTTTACTTAACTCTGAATTAAGATTAACCGGAAGGACCGTCGTAATGGATAGGGGATCCCATCAGCGCTGAAAGCTTGAATTAGCTTTATTCGGTTTCGGGAAGGTGTGGATGATATTGCATGCAGTTTATCAACATGTGTGAGCTCTGATTTGAATGAAGTTGAAGAGATTCTTTATTGATTGTTTAATGCACTACGATTTTTATGTTGTAGTGGATTTCTTTCCGGGATTTTATTCATATATCCAGCTGTTTAAAAACATCAAAGTTACCTCAGTAGCTAATTATACGAATAATGTTTAAGGCAAAGAGCCAATGCGAAATTTATTGAATGAGTATATTTTTTACCCCCAACCCGCACTTGGCCAGCGTGGTGGAATCAAGGCCTAACCCTCCCTCATTACGGGAGGAGACCCTTGCCCAGCAGTGGGACAGTAATGGGTTAAATTTTATATTTTTTACATTAAAATGACATAGTGCATCGTTCTACTAAAAATAATGGAACCTTAAGTATTAATTTCTGTGTTACACAAAATAATCAAATATTAGATACAAATTATAATTTCTAAAACTTTAAACAACAGTAACATGAAACCGTTCCACACAATACGTTATATAAAACAGTCGATTGAACCACACTATTAACTGCAGTTAACATAACTCTTAATTAAGGGGCGTGTAACGGATAGGGATCAGCGCTGTTTTGATAACCTTATTTGTACGAATTAGAATTGAGCACACGGTTTTCGGGTTAATTGATTTGCATAATTTTGGTGTTACTACGTTGTTTTTTTTTACTTTTTATTGTTGAAATAATGTAGCCGCACTTGGCCAGCGTGGTGGACTCAAGGCCTAACCTGTCCCTCTTTACGGGAGGAGACCCTCGCCCAGCAGTGGGACAGTAATGGGTTTTAATTAATTTTATTTTCTACTAATTAGTCCAAGACTATCATTCTTGCTTTGTATTAGTTTGTAGAGTAAACACACCTTCAAGAACAATATCGACGAACAAGTTATCATCAGTAATTGTATTACATTACTATTAATATTCGCTACGTACTAGTTCACAACACGATTAGCAGTAACCATGTCACGCGGGCATTCCGAGCATTACCCGCAAGTAATGCGTTAGACAATGTGCTGAGTCATGTTCTGTTTGATTGTAGATTATAAGTTATATTTGTGCCTATGATATTGATGGTGATTGTAGGCAGGGCTGTGTAAAGATTTCCATTGCCTTATATTACTTTTTAGGGTTACGTAACTAAAGGTATAAATGGAACTTTAATAGCGGCTATAGAAATACATAATTTGTGAATATTTCAGCTTCAGACGGACTGAAAGTGGTGGATAAGTTATAGGATTCCATATTTACCCTTGGATACAGAATCATAAAAATGCTGAAACTAAGGCATTCGTGGAGTTTTCATAGTTTGAGTAGCTCTTAATTGATAGTTTATTTTCCGATTCCATGACAAAATATTGTCCAGAACAATTATAAAATAGTTAATGTATTGTAATTAATTGTTTTATTACAGTTTTGTTTCCGTAATTTGAAAGGAATCATGACACTTCTATCTATTTATTTTAACATACTTAATATATTTAATGTTTGTCTATGACTAGTATGACGTTTAAATACACAAAACATAAAAATCACCCAAAAGTCATTTTATTATTATTATCAGCCTATATTGTCTCACTGCAGGGCAACGGCCTCCCTTTCCTCTTTCCACATATTATTATCTCCGTCTAGAGCTATTTGATGCCAATCTTTAGTATGAGATTGCAACTTACATGTTCAAAAAACATTTTAGGACAAGTAAATCTTAACCTCATCTTATGGATGAGGGCGGCCCAGGACCGGTCCTATTGGCGCTCGATGGGGGAGGCCTTTGTCCAGCAGTGGACGATTCCCGGCTGAGATGATGATGATGATGAAACCTTAACAAGGCCACTTACATCCTACTCAAAAACAATAACTTACTATAAACACATTCATTACTATAAACCATATTAGTTTAACTTCTCAAAACACTATCCAGTAACCACAAATCGCGATAAACACAACATACTGGTGTAGATGTTAACAGCACAAACGACGCTGGTCATCACCCGGACTGGCCGGACATTTTGAGCATTACCCGCAAGTAATGCTCGGGATACAACATGTTAAATCATGTTATGTTAGATTGTAGATCAACGAGTGAGTTGCGTTTTGTGCCTACAAGGTAGATGACTTTTGTAGGTTTGCACTAAATTTGGTTCCATGCGAAAGAATGTTATAATCAGATTTAATTGTCACTTTTTTGTATTGAATTTAAGTACACAAGTGGCAATAAATGGACCCACATAAAATCAAATAAACGCATGCCTTCCCGATTTCCTCGATATAAAGTGTTACTTTTTACAAGCATATTTTTTCACTGTGTCCTAGGATATTTTAGATGTATAACAAAGGTATTTAGTACGTGTGTACCTACCACTGTCGAATTCTTTTGGTAAAAATCTTATCAGTGTTATCATATTCTGCAAAAAACTATTTTAAGTCATTTTTTCAAAACTCACTCACTACTCAAGAATACCAACTGTAGGTAATAGCGCTACAAATATTATTATTTCAAAACATTAATCAAGATGCTATCAATGAATCTATCAATTGACGACAGGGTATTCAAATTACAACAGCGCGATTCTTCACCACTACCGACTATTGACAACCGGCTAGCTACCGAAAAATTTTATACAAAAATCTGATCAGTGCCCCTTGCGAACGTCGTAGAAACTATTTTGGCAATACATTTTAATCTCAAGCTTTCGAAACTCGACAGTACTGTCTGTAAAGAATCGTGGTACAGAGTATTAAATCTACAACTGTCACGTGACATTTTCTACCTATCCTCCCCTCTACAACCGCCATCAACTCACTCTATGCCCCCGGCGGTGTACTGCGAATGACGTCGGTCATTCCGTGTTTGTGTGAATGAATGATTATAATAATATTCAGTGCGGCTCCGTTGTATGAACGCCTGAATACCGACCTTGTGTGTGTGAGTACGTATTTTGTGTTTTGGAGATTAAAATATCAATTAATGTAGCTTATAATATATTATCATAAGGATTTTCAAATGTAAAATTGATTACCTTCAATATAAAAGTAACATCTATAATTTTTTAATTAAAATAAATGCAAATAATCAATATTTCCATGTTTGTTTGTAACTCATTCACAACTTCACGGTTTTTTATGAAACTTGGAAGTATTGTTTGCCAAAATAACGCTTCGTCTATAAAATATAGTCTACGCGGCAAGAGTCGCCTGTGAGCTTTAGTGTTGCCATGTATTCAAGTCAAATTATAGGTATTAAGTTAAATATTAGTCTTTTTAAATTGTTTTAAGTCAAGGAAAAAACGTTTACTTTTTGTAAAATAAAAAGAAAGTTCCTATGCAGTGCCGCAGCCGTTTAAGGTTTGATTTGTGAAAAAATCTTAAAAGATTCTGACAACTTCGATGCTAAATTCTATCGTAATCAGTTCATTGGTTTTGTCGTGAGTGAGTAACGGACAAACACATTTTCTCATCTCATATTAGCACCGAATAATCTTTATAACTAGTGAAATTCTACCACAACAACAATCATCAAACGCAATAATTATTAGTTGATCACATAATGGAGTATGACGTATCACGTATTAGACGTAGTAATAGATATTGTTGATGTGATCCTAGCTCCTAATTACATAAGCGTTGTAAACTGGATCTAATTGTGATATTCAATAGAAATGTAGAACGTTGAATGTAGATTACTATGATTACGGCTTGTTACAGCCTGATTATGTTTGATTAAATCGTGTAATAAGTAAATATGTAATATCACGCCTGTTATACCCGAAGGTGTAGGCAGAGGTGTACAGAATAGACCCACGTTACGGCATTAACATGCATGTTAGTCTCGTGTGATAAGGGGCGAGCCTATTGCCATAGACCGGGCACGTTACGAAACTCCGGAATTCTTGTAAGAATAATTTAATATTAATTATAAAAGAAAAAAGCTCTTTGTCCGACTCGGGAATCAAACCCGACACCACACGATCATCAGTCGGATAGACTACCGACCGCGCCTTTTATAGGTAGTCAATAATTATATTAGGATAGACTAGATAGAGAATTTGTTTAATGATAATGATCCGCCGTTGATTATAGGTACATGATAAGAACATTTTAAATGTAAAATTCTCAATACTCAATACCTACTGACTGCAGAGACTCGCGATACAGAACTATTAAAAACCGAACAGAGCGCATGTTTCTAATACAATAACATAACAAACTGTTAGTTAAATATAAACTGAGACCCACAATTTATACAATTCCTTGAATCATTACACAATAAAGTAATGTAAGTCCCAAAGCTGTCACACACAGACATATTTAACAACATATTATAGGGGACTTTGCAAATTGAGGAAGTATTTACGTTTATAGGAAAATAATCATGGTTTCTTTGTTTAGAAATGGAATTTGTGTATTATTTTTAGGTTTTTGTGTGTACAAACTTTGTGTTTAACTTATATCGCTAAATTAGTTTAAAGGTGTTAGATAAAGCTACTCCTATTACCAGCCGTTATATTATTATCAGCCGGATCCTACAATTTAACTCATCCACGGACCAGTCTGCAAGCGTAGCTTAACCTGAGCGATGAATTCGCGCGGCTGTTGTTACTTAGGTACAAGCTCATCCTTGGATTTTTCAGTAGTATTATTTTTAAAAAGAGTAATTACACTCACAAAAAGAGAGGCCTGAAGGCATTGCTAAAAATATTATTAACAAACAAACAAACAAACTCTTCAGCTTTACAATATTAGTATAGATGTGTGAAATATTAGTTCACTCATGGAAAGGGAGGCCTGAAGAATTCAGTAAAATTATTAATGTGTGAAATATTAGTTCGTTATTATTATAGTATGTAATCCACAAGCGACACACTAAACACAAGATTACAGTATAATATTCAATAATAGTCGAGATAGTTCGGATCACCGCGGGCAGACGCGTGTTCATGCTAATTACTTGTCTCGATACATGTAACACTACATATATCTATATTGTAATCTGCAAGGATTTTGTAGGCACGTGTGAATTATTAGGCAGAGGATTTTGGGTAGATTTTAGATCTCCATGGCTTGTTTTCTTCAACGTCGGGCTAGAGGTTAATAGTCATGTGGCAAACAGAAAAATAGCATGGCTAATTGAAAAAAATATTTTTTTACACACAATAATAAAATATTGTAATCGAAATAAATATTCATTCATACGTATCACTTCGCCATGACTACAAATTATAACTTACCGAGTTCGGCGCCGGCGCTTCTCGATCCCGTGACGACACTGACACTTTGTGCGATGAATCATCACCTACCCACTTACTAGCTATTATCACTTGGGTGTAAAAGTTACTTATTAATCTTTTTTGACTGCCTCCGTGGCGCAGTGGTTTAGGTCACCACTCCAATACCACTGCGTCGGGAGGTCGTGGTTTCGATTCCCAAACGAACCACAAATAATTGTTTCGAGAATCATCACTAATCACTTGGAGCGCTTATCTTAGTAAAGCAATTCACAATGTTAAAATGTGATCACCATCACTACAGATACATAATTCTATTCGGTGTTGCATATTAGCGCGCCTTTGCTTATAACAAATCTACCGCCGATTCTAAGAAATGTACCTACGTTTACGGTGTGTATTAGGCAAAGGTAATTCGAAAACAACACAAACACTCACTACCTAATAATGATAAACCATCAAAAACTATGGCGAAATATCGCGGTAGATAAACATTTATTATTGAAAAGTCTTCATCACAAAAAACAAATCCTAACTATCACTCTTTAATTGCACTAAAAATTTCAACAAAAGCAAAAAAAAATCTTTTATTGCGCGGAACATACCTGTTTGTGTGTCAAAGCCACAGGTTTGGGCGGCACTGGCGGGATAGATCAAAGTACATTAAACAGTACGGCCGCGCCGTCGCGTGCGCCGCAGAGTTGCTAAGAAAGAGAGGCTTTATTGTAATAGCATTCTTTCTCTTTTTAGTTTCATTGATTTGAATATTATATGACTCGCGATCCCGGTGAACAAACTTTATGCTATAGTTACGTACAGGCAAAGGAAATTTGTTTAAAAAAATGTTAATAATTCAGACTGCCTCTGTTGCGCGGTGGATAGTCATTGATGGCAAGTGGTCTCGGGTTCGAAATCTGAATCGGGCCAAAAAGTATTATTCGAGTTTTTCTGTTAAGAATTTTTCAGAGATTTCGGGGAAATTTTAGTTAGGAAGTTCAGATCGTTGCTATCCGTACCTCGGAGCACGTAAAGCCGTCGATTCTGCACCTGATGTCTCGCTGGTCGTGTCGGTTTAGCCCAACGGGCTATGAGAGTAAGGGAATAACTTAGCAGAGATGATCCGTTGATACTTAGATGTGTGGAGCATTTTTGAACAAGTAAAGTAAGTATAAATAACTCAGGCAAAGTGGATACAATTAGGCAATGCATGATAGTTTCTAATTTAAACTTATATGACTTATTAAAACACAAAACCTCAACTCGAAACGTCGCTTCATCCGCAACAAATAGTTGTCTCAAATATTTCAGCAATTCAATAAACAAAATAAATCCCCTTTTTATATATTCAGAAAGAAAATTGAGCATCCAGTGACTGTCTTTGTATGAACATGTCTCGATGTTTCCTTTGTGGGTGAAAATTGCGCGGCTTTTTGATATTGTATGCACTTTTCAGGCTTTGTCTATTTGGATTTTGTGATGCTAGTGTTTATATGTTCATAGCTTCACGTACCTTTGAAAGCCACTATGCTGTACATTGCTTCTTTCTTTAGATTACAGTGATTACTTCGTTACGTCAAAGCAGCAATAATCAGTAATATTCTAATTGACCTGTGAGTGACCAACAATTTCACGTAGACTAGTTGTTAACTGAGATACGCGAAAAGCCCGCTATAGCGCTATTCTCTCAACAATCGGTAATATAGAGAGAAAGTGTGACATTTAAAATGCTCGTGGCTAGTCGCTTTTATCGGTCGGTAAACAATCAGTGGGTTAAGCAACTTCAGCGAGGACATTTCAGAGATAGGTGGCTTCGTAGTGGCATTTGAACTGAGTGTCTAGTAGTGTTATGGGAAAAATGTTTATATTTAGATATTTTTGAATTATTGCTTTGGTTTAGGTTTGTGTAGGTCTGTGCATTAATATGATTTTTTTGGCGTTGCGATAATGTTGACTTAAACCTATATTTACATTTTACATACTTCTCCTTACATAATATCATGCTTGTTATTACAAGCCTGATATCCGAAGTGGTAGTCAGAAATGTATAAATTACGCCCACATTTCGCCATTACCAATATTAGTTCCATGTAAAACTACAATTTTCTTAACAAAAATCCACGCGAGCAAAACAGCAACTAACCAGTAAATAATATACAAATAAAGGTCCCAACATAACCCGTACGTAACAAACCCGTGACCAAATGCTACCTTTTAGTGGGAATTAAGTTTGAAACTAGTGGAACTGTGTGAAGGTCTCTTAATTACTTTAAATCAGGATTAGCGAGAGAATTAAAGGACTCACATGTTTGACTGAATTCTGCTATGTTTAAAGTTAGAAATGTTTGAGTGTGTGATGGTTGGTAATCTATACTTCTATTATAAAATTGTGGAGTTTGTTTGTTTGAACACGCTTATCTTAGGAACTGCGGGTGTGAATTTAAATATTATTTTACTGTTGAATAGCCTGATTATTAAGGAAGGCTAAGGCTTATGTAACAGTACGTTACAAACATTAGGAGTGGGGTAGCAACGTAAAATGTTTAAAAAAACGTGGGAAATTATGACCCATTCTCGCTTAATGCGACGCAAGCGAAGTTGCGCTGGTCAGCTAGTACATACATAAAATCATGCATTTTTTGCACAGCTAGTCAGAGAACAGGAGCTCGATTCTCTACTTCTATGGACTAACGACAACTGGCTAGCTAACGAGAAATTTTACACGAAAATCTGCCCAGCGCCTCTAAGAACTATTTTACCAGTAGGTACATTTTAAAGGTCAAACTCTCTATACTCGACAGTACCGAATGTAGAGAATTGCGCTACAGAGCATTGTTACTGTTTACTGCTAAGATCGGGTTTTCTATAAATTACTGGGAAAGTTCGTCCGAAAACGTAGTCATTAAAATTAAGTTTGTAAAACAATTTTTTAAAGGTATATTATTTGAATATGAGTAGTAAATAAAACAAACTAAATAATTTCCGACGATCAATAAGTTTATTTCCTTAAATAACTCCTTATATAATATATATTTACACAACCATATATCCATAAACTATAAAAAAAATATTCATAAAACTTAAAATTACTTAAAACTAAGCTATGTCATTAAATCTAGTATTTTATACCTTTTTAAAGTATTCAATTTTTTATATTTATTTCATTTATTTTTTTTCAAATTTTAACATACATATCATACACTAGGCTAATAGTTAAATGCTTGGAAATTAAATAAACAAATTAATAAATTTATATCTACTTTATAGATAATTATTTACAAATTTTATTTATTTTTGTACAAAAGCTTGTTGTGTTACTATGGCCACTTTTTAAAATCTGTTCAGTTGGTTAACACAATGCCATTTTTTATCATTTTTGGCCCAGAAATCGGACCTACGCGTCCTTAGTTTACCACTGCTAGCAGGTCACAATATGCTTTCCTGGCGTACTCGATAGAAACAAATTCTATATCGACCGAGTTTGATTCAAACTAACGTCAATTATTTTTCTAAATTATCGAACCAACGCATTTTCAAGTAGGTACTGGTTCAAAATGAAACAAATTGTGATTTAATTAGATTTTATTCATTTTAAAACCAGACATCACAATTCGAGATAAATTCAAATTAAAACTAATCAATTTCAAGACAGACCCGTCACATTTTGTGTCTTAAAAACGAATCTGAAAATTTAAGGAAGATATTTCTTTTAACGTTCCTCTACTAGCAATTAACTATTATAAACAAAACGGACTAAAAAATAAAATGCTAAGGTGCTAGTCGTGACAAAAATCTAGAAAACTTGGAACTTTGTAGTAATACAACAAGCTTTTGTATTGAACGACTAAACATACGGACAGACCGTCTTTTCAAATATTAAAACGACGCATATTCTCTTTACGATTGAAGATTGAGCATACATACATACAGGGTATAATTTTATATTATTTTCAGTAAAAATCTGAAAATAAATTAAAAATTACTGTTTATTTTTCACAATTGGTACGTTTTGTTAAGCATGATTTTATTTAAGTCTTGACCATAAAATAATATTTCCATAACCATTAAAAATAACGAAAGCCTTTAACTTTTTATTAAGAAGAAAATTACCCTTTAATGAAACTGGCAGTATTTAAAAATCCATTAATTTTATGACACAAAAACCTGTCAAATTCAAATTCCGAATCAAAACAAAGAACTAAGACATATTTAGCTTATGCTACCCCATGTTACGTCACACAATAAGCACTTCGTAAATGAATATCAATGTTGTATTTAAACAAAAAATCAGTTTGTTCATATATAATAGATTAGCTAGTGATTAAATTAAATACATTTAGTTGTATGTAATATTTACAATTTTTATTGATGAAAATTTATTCACTAAATGAATTTTCTATATCGTTGGTTCAGTGATTATACTAACCATTCAAAACATCACTGAAGAAGATTTGCACCTCGGATGAAAAGGACGTAAGTGATGTTATATTTCTTTAATCTTATGCTTTTCTTCCACTGCATGTGCGACTACTAAACAAAATAGGATTTAGAAAATCATATAAATGGGAAACAGCTGTTTCTTTCTTTGTTCAGTTTGACGAACTAATAGAAAGGAACAACAGATCTTCGTAAAAGAACTTAATATTAGAAATAACGGCTAAAACGCTTTTAACATGTCATGTCATAAAAAAGTTAGGTTATTATTTATATTATACGGCAATTAACATTATTATGCATTTTATCTCTCATTAACCCAGCTTGCGTTCGAAGTAGCCTATGCTGAAACGTCAAGCAAAGTAAAATGCACAAAGACGTTATTTCCTGTATAATATTAGACAATAATGACGCAAAGAAAAAAATTAAATTAAATTATTCACTCGTGATCTCATTGCTATAGTTTTATATAGAAAAAGTTTTTTCTATGTTGGTCGCGCCACGTCTGTACGTCGCATACAATTTGTTAGAACCACCTATACGTTCGCTGATCCAATTCTCCGTGTCAAAATATTGACTTTGAAGCTAGGCTTCATTGTTAGCGAGTAGCGATTTCATAGGCTGAAGCGGGTTTATAAAGTGTTGATTACATGCATGGATTATTTTAGATAGTTATTGCTTTCGTTAACTGCTGGTAATTATTGTGTGTTTGGTTTCTACCAAAAATATTTGGGAAATGAGCAGGACTACTCTATGTTTGGTTTTCAATGTAATTTTAAAATAGTTTGTTTGCTTTTCCCAAATGAAAATTATGCCAATGAAAGATCATTATGTCTGGCTTCCACTATAAAGACACTAGTTAGTTTAAAATGACCACAGACAGAGAACAAAGATTATTTTATTACAATGTTTTGTAGCAGTTCAAGCTTAGCATTCTGAAACGAATTTTTCAGTTTTATTTCAAGACGTGAAATTAAATTTCGTTTAATTTTTTCGCGGTTCGCATTAATACGGATACCGCTGCAGTAATTTGCAGAACTGGGTTAATCTCTGTTTAATGTTAATGTAAAAATTATAAAACTTGCTCAAAAGATCGCTGTAAAGTGGATAATTTTACGGTTATTACATAGAAATTTATTTCTTCAGTACTTAAGAGTTTATGTTTTGTATTAAATACTTTATAAAAATCAAATGTATTTTTCAACTTAGTAGCTTGGACCAGTTAATAAGCAGTTAAAATATTAAATCTACGCTATGCATACATTTGTATATCGCACAAGTACAGTACTATTTTTGGACTGCATTGATTGTTTGTTATTACAAGGATGAATAATTTCAACAACCAATATTTAAGATGCTTACAACGTAACTCAACTTTGAGCAACTTTTATGTTATATTTGTCACTTTGACGTGTAGGTACTGTAACGACAAAAACAAAATTATGTGCAATATTTAAATATGTTTATGCATTAAGTTTAAAAAACATAACCAAATATTCAAGAATCGTTTACTTACGGTTTGGGTACAAAATCTACTACGATTCCATTTCTGTCATAACAGAAATAAAAACAGAAAAATTCCTAGAAAAATCAAACACCTAAAATAAGGTCAAGAGCTTATAAATAAAATATTTACGATATCACACCTCGCTCGCATTTCGACCTCGCCCTTTGACCTTTCGAGTTTGCACTAATCCATAGGTCACAAAACTGAACTCGAAAAAAGAAAATTACATCTCATGTTATATGTATTTTCGTTTGACGTTTTTAACGTGAGGGCACATCGTCAATTGATTATTTATGAAGCTTCGAATACGAGAAGAATAAAATATAACGGAAACATTCGGATGTCTATGAAAATATAATCGTTTCGGTAGTGTAGTAATCGAGTACGGGATATTTGATTATTAAAGAGCGATAGGCATTTTCTGCGTATTCTTTTCGCGGTTTTTGTTTGTTTTGCGATGTTATTTATTCATCGGTGTGTATGTATGTTATATACAAATATACATTTTGTGTCGCCTTGATAAATCGCTTATTTATTTTATCTGAAAATTCTTAGAACACACAACTTTGTTTACCATGATACCTCATAAATACAAATAATGTCAACTGTAACTCGACAAACTTGTTCTATTCAACAAAATGTTCTGTACCAAATTATGACGTCATTATTCACAGAATTCCAACAGATCCATGATGTTTCTTCACATTGCAAAATCAACTAGTAAATAACAATCTTCACTCATCAAATCACAATAAGAATTTTATTCTCTCAACACCTAACGAAACATCCGAGACGTGGCGCGACGTAACCTAAGTGTATCTACGTCACAATTTACAAAATGTCGTGTGTTCACTAGCAGCCCATGAGAGTGACGATGACGCTCAGTAGCGCGGCTGAGAGAGGGTATTGCAGACGGAGCTGGCCTCCGTGTTGCATTGCTGCTGGGTGCTCACCTGAGGGAGAAAAGAGGATTAGGTCTTCTGTTCCAACAAAAATGACAAAAAAATTATCGGATACACAAAATACTATGTAGAAAAATGGAAATTATATTCACGATACGCTTCGAATAATTATTGGTATTTTACAAATAATTATAACTTATTTCTCTAATTCGGTCCATGCGTCGTCATCTAATTGGGAAATATACTTTTAAAATCATAAAGAACTGAGAACTTCCCCATTTTTTTTAAGTTGCTTAAAATTAAGACCCTGCAAAAATCTTTATACACTTGTCATGAGTGAGTAAGTTAATGATAACAAAGCCTTCCATCAAATACTTAAATACTAGGAATAAGATTCCTGACCTAGGTGGTATTTTATAACATAATCTTAGGATTCAAAATCAAAATCAAATCATTTATTCATTTAGGTCAAGTGCTGACACTTATGATAGTCAATGATACAGAGAGTGAATTTACCGCCAGTTCGGAAGGTAGGGCCAATGAGAAGAGCTGGCAAGAAACTCCTGGCCACTCTTTTTAATCGCCAAATTATTTTAACAATATTTATGCTGGTATAAAACATTGTATTAGTGTATACTATTTACTTCACTAAAAAAAAATGTTTCTAGTAGCAGTCAAACTGAAACTTAAATACAAACACCATAAAGTTTATAATCCACATACCGCTCAAAACATGGACGAGTACAGATCTCGGGTTGGCATTAGCCGGCGCGCAGGTGTACCGGCCCGAGTCGGGCGCCTTGGCCCGCTGCACGAGGAGGTGGGAGGTCGTGGTCTCGCCCTTCTCCGTGATCACTGACACGCCGCCGCGGGGCGAGTCGTAGTTTATCTCCTGTTGAGCAAAACATTGATTTATTAACATGTCTTTCAAAACCCGAATTTAATCAGTCGAGATACCAGCAGGGCAATTTACAACTATCAATTACCGACAATCAGCTAGTACTTATAGAAAATTTGCGTCGTAGAAACATAGTATCTATTTTTGCAGTACAGTCGAATTCTTGATACTCGATAGAGAATTACGCTAAAGCAGTGTTTCAAGTAAGTTAACAATCGGTAAGCGTCGGCTTAAACAACCTTTAGCACGGATATTCCATAGAGTTTTTAGGATATGTCGACGAGAGAAGAATGGAGTCAAGGTCTCTACACACAAACCAAATCGAGACAGATATGGTACACCGATGGCTCCAAAATGCAGAACGGCACAGGAGCAGGCGTCCACTCGGAGGACTGCAGCATAAGCACTAGCCTAGGCAGATATGCTTCAGTCTTCCAAGCAGAAGTACACGCAATCATCGAATGCACCCAAGAGATTATAAAACGAGATACAAAAAATCGCGACATTTATATACTCAGCGACAGTCAAGCAGCTATTAAAGCTCTTTGCTGTTTTAAGGTCAATTCGGGACTTGTACTGAATTGCATAAAGAACCTGAACAAGGTAGGTCGTACAAACAACGTTAGGCTAGTTTGGGTACCAGGCCATGCGGGCATAGATGGGAATGAGAAAGCTGATGAACTTGCACGGAAAGGATCAGAATCACTCCCAATAGGTCCAGAACCAATAATTGGACTACCTGATGCGACAGTCAAACTGGCAATAACCAACTTCACCAGGGACCAGCATCTGAAAGAATGGAAAGCCATATCTGGACTAACCCATTCGAAACTCTTCATAAATAACGTCAACAAAAGCTGGAGTAATAACCTAATAAACCTCAGCAAAGACAGCATCAAGAAAATACTTGGTGCTTTCACAGGACACTACGGCACGAACTACATGTTAAACAAAATAGGTGCCATAGATGACCCTAAATGCAGGCACTGCAATGAAGAAGCAGAAACCATGAAACACATACTGTGCGAGTGTGATGCTTTAGGAAGGAAAAGAATGGATCTTCTAGGATGCGGTTACCCTAAACCAGAAGACTACAGGCTGCTTCCGGTGGGGTGCATAGCAAAACTGATAAGTTTTGCCCTGCCCCCCAACGTCTAGAGCAGCAAAGGAGGGGGTGACACAAAGGATCAGGAATGGTCGAAGTGTCAGCCAGACATTAACTGGCACCCCCACCCCTAAGATAAGATAAAAGATAAGGATATGTCAGAGGAACTTTTTGTTGTCATAATATGTTTACTGCCCGTGTAGGAAGATTTGCAAAGTATTATACAGTGTAGGAACCTATATTCTTACTTTAATATGTTTAATTGTTTTATTATACTAATTTGATTAATTTTTTACTGATGCCTTACATGTCAGAGCCATATAAAAATATGCGACGTCAAATGACAATCAACTTATTCTCTCCAATAATACGATTTAACACTCCTTTATAATAAATGAAACATTAAACAAAGATTTTCACTTATAATAAGATAGAAACTAATTTATTTGGAGCCCCGCCAACAATGAAACAGCGAAAGACGATGAGTTCTATTTGATTAATAGACCGTTAATCGTGTTGAAATTGCAGACACGTGATTAGATTTGATAAATAGTTATATGAATTAAAAGTTACGCTTAGAATTTCAATAGCAATATTTGTGGTTACAAATAACATACGGGTTGGACTCTAACTCGGGTTTAGTTCTTTTTATGATGTCACTAGCTGACCCGCGCAACTTCGCTTGCGTTACGTAAGAGAATCATAATTTTCCCCGTTTTTGTAACATTTTTCTCTGGTACTCTGCTCCTATTGGTCGTAGCGTGATGATATATAGCCTAAAGCCTTCCTCGATAAATGGGCTATCTAATACTGAAATAAGTTTTCAAATCGGACCAGTAGTTCCCGAGATTAGCGCGTTCAAACAAACAAATAAACAAACAATCAAACAAACAAACTCTTCAGCTTTATAATATTAGTATAGATAGTATAGATTCTTGACGCAGACCAGAAAATGTATTACATAGTTATTATAACAAATAAACTGGCAGTGTCACAAGTGGACCGAGCCAAAACGTCAAGCAATAAATAAATAGATAATAACAATGCAACGAGAAAATATTTGAATTTATGACCACAAACTTAATAAAGAAGTAGTTTCGTGGTTCATATAATCTCCGTCAAGTGGTCACCACGCCAATACCATTGCGTCGGAAGGTCGTGGGTTCGATTCCCACACAGAGCAGTTAGTTGTGCGATCCACAAATAATTGTTTCGCGACTGGTTGTGCTTTGTGTCCGTTGTTTGTGTGTTTGTAAAAAGTGCCCGCGACACAAGAGCAATTGTTAGTGCAAGAGTTGTCTTTTTAAAAGATAAGTAAAACCTTAATAAAATTCAGAGTCAATAATTGCAATTTAAAATTTCAACATAAATCGTAAAGTTATTGAAAATTTCTCTTAATATCATATTTCCAGTTATACATTAAAGTAGAAATTCATACGAATTCAACTTATTATTATTCTATTTAATCGTATACGATTCTCATAACAACCAAAATGAATCAGACTACACTTACCAATTGATTGTGAACTTTATTTGTATCGAGATAAAGTTTATTTTCAACTGTTTCTGTTTTATTGGAAGTAGTAATAATTTGAACTGACATGAACTTTTAATATTAATTTCTCAGGCATTTAAATGATATTTGATTGTATGATTATTGATGATGAATTCCCGAAAGAGGATTTATTTCAATGCTTATACTATGCACTTTCACTTCTACATATTTGTATAATTTCTGAGAATTTATAACAGTTATTTGTTTGTATTACAGTAATATTAAAATTCTCTGAACCGGTACTCAGAGGTTGCTTATATTGACCAATCAAATGCAACGTACTAATTCAATAGCGCGATTCTTTGCAGTCGGTCCTGTTGAATATCGAAAGTTTGACATTTAAAACGTACCGCCAAAATAGTTCTTACAACGTCCGTTAGAGGCGCTCATCAGATTTTCATACAAAATTTATCGATAGCTAGCCGGTTGTCGGTAGTAGTAGTTGTCGAAGAGAATTGAGCTACTGGTAAGGTTGTGAATAAAAATAATGGCAACAAATTTTTGATTGCCTTGACCGACGCGACATATGGAGCAGTAACTTTAGCTATCAAAATTCGGAAATTTGATCAGCACCTCTAATGGGTGTTATAGAAACTATTTAAGAAGTACATTTTAAAATGTCAAACTCTTGTCAATCTGTCATACTCGATAGTACCAACTGTAGAAAATCGCACTACCGATCATCAACCACGGCTTGACGCGATTCCAGAGACCACCTTAACTATACTACAGACAAATATTAATAATTTTGGGAATATAAATCTCCGGAATAAATATTATGCCCAATTAAAGTAGTGATCATCCCCCATAGGTAGTGTAAGGTAGTAAAAGTAAGGTAATACAATGACAAAGTGTTAAAGTAAGCTAACTATTTCCCCTCAAAAATACTCCATTCTCAACTAAAACACAAACTAAACATCCATTAAGATCTTATGATAGAGCATTAAAACTAGACTGAACTTCATACAAGCTCCATTAGTGTTAGAAAATTCTGAAATAACCTAGAAACAAAGCACTTTACCATCTAGATATCTTTTAAAAGGAAATACTAGAACACTCGCGTTGTCACTTTCAGAAATTGTCAAACAAGTTGTTTTAGAAAATTGTTGGATTGTTTTTAACTTCGAAATAGCTTGTTTTGACGATAAAGCCTTAGGTACACGTAGTTTTTGAAAGGTTTGAGAAATCATTGTAGAATTCTATTAAACTACTTTGGTGTTTCTGGAATCTGGATTGTTTTCTGGAAAAAAAGGTTTATTGATTTTTCTTTGGTTGATAAAAACATACATAGAAGTATTTCATATTATTTTTAAAGACGAGGTAAATGTTTTACACATCCAACTTCCACGCAATTAGTCGGGGGTTGGATATAAAGCAAGACATGTTCTTTTTCAAAAATCATTGTAATCAAATCTTGCATGTCTAATTCTTTAAACAAGTTTTGAAGGAATGGATAGTACAACATTTTCTTGGTCAGCATGTTTCTCGCTAGGTTTACCTCCACTGTTTTGTCGGGATGAATCCTAAACTCGGGACTTGAACAGAATATCATTTTTGAAGTACGACTGCAAAAAAGTGCATTTTGTAAAATCTATGGCGAAACCCTGTAGAAAGATACTATGGCAAACACTGCACTAGCTAAAGTTCAAACGCACGGAAGCCAAAATTGAATTCTAAGACCAGAAAGCAAGCGATTTCAAAGTTGTAAGGCCTCCAGGTGAAAAGGCTTGTTTTCAAACTATTTGCAACAGTAGTATTTTGTTATAAACTAGCCAACTTCGAGTCCCACCGGCGCATAAATAATATACCAACTAGATTGCCTAACCGCGTTGCTATTAATCCAACCGAGTTTTACTGTGAGGTAATTTTTATTTCTTGTTTGTTTTCTTCTGTGTTTAGGTTAATCTGGTAAATTGTAAATATGCATAAGTATATATACCAGCTTAGCCCTTCTTCCGAACTATGTTGGAGTCAGCTTGTTTTCTTTTTCTAATATATTTTAGATTATTCGCAATGTAGTCCATAGTTTGGTAACATGTCCGATATCTGGCAATAGGTTCGCCCTCTATTACATGGGATTAAGATTGTAAATATCGATCATCTTTTCATATAGACAGAGGTCTGTTTACACATTCTACTAAACAGGTATCATGTTATGTATGTATTACCAAGCTTTGAGCAATAACCTAATGACAGACTGTTTTTCAAAGGCACGCAAAATGCACTATCCCTAACTATATAGTCTTAGTCCTACATACATATATACAGAGTATTGGAAGCCCCGATACTCCTAGAACTCAGGTCAAAGTGCTAGTTAAGCTTCTAAACTTAATATCCTGTTGGCGCACCTAGCGAGAATTACAACGATTGGAAAGAGGTTTGGCCCCAATTTAAAATAGAAACGCTTTTATAAATCTATCAAAGAAATGATTTTGTAGGGTGGGGCATTTTGTAATTTGTCATCGTAAAATACCCGTATATTTTACTTCATTAGTAACTGCAGCCAATACAATGCATGAAATATACAAACATTTAGTCGGTTAAGTATACTGTTGGTGGAATATAATCGAAGGCCTCTGCCATATGAAGTCAGTGAGTGAGTGAAGGAAGTCTATTGCCAAGTGTCGAACACGTTACCAAACTCTGGAGAAAGGAGCACTAAAATGAGAATCATAATGATCCTTGATAATTGCAAAATTAATAACAAACTGCTTTATCTTAGGGAGAAGGACTTAACATTATTATTTCTCAAAGACTGACAGTAGGATAGTGACCATTTGTCACAAAATGGAGTAGAAACACGAAAATAGTTTCAGATGATCTACTATACTGACGATGAATTAACTACTAGAAACCGAAGATTTGAAAATGTGCAGCAAACTGAAGTTTATATTTTTTTACTTTTTATAGTTTTTTCTTACAATGGGGGCCTTAAACAAACAAAATTATTCGAATTGGGCATCATGTTATTGGATCAAGTTATATACCTTCCGTTTGGAGTTTTGCCAAGTGAGCGATTTATTTAAAAACATCCCATCTTGGTGTGTGAGGCTGCCTGCCGTTTCTCTTGTAAATACGTATACTAAACTTTTGAAATTAAAATATATTGTTATTATAGTGTAATCTACAACACTATAATTAAAATATACAAATGGCTGTCTTTAAAAAATCCATCACCATGTTCTATAGGTTAATCATTATTAAGCTATCTTTTAAAAATGTCATACAAAATTTTCTATCGTCAATCATTATAAAAATAAATTTAACCCATTAATGTCCCACTGCTGGGCAAGGGTCTCCTCCCGTAATGAGGGAGGGGTTAGGCCATGAGTCCACCACGCTGGCCAAGTACCGGTTGGGGACTTTGCATGCCCTCAATAAATGTATTAAACCAATTTTTAGGCATGCAAGGTTTCCTCACGATGTTTTCCTTCACCATTAGAGCAACTAATAATTATTTGTAATACACACATAACTTCGAAAAGTCATTGGTGTGTTGCTTCGGGTTCGAACCTGCAACCACTTGCGTGGGAGGTGCCAACATATAGCCTTAATTTCATACAGCATGTTTTACTGTCAATCATTATTGAAGAGAAAAGGTTTCCACTTCACTCAAATCCCTAGGTTTACACGTAACAAATCTACCAATGTTTCTAAACAAACTGGCAAACATTCAAGCCCAACTTGTAAATAAAATCCAGTTAAAACGAAACAGATTGAACGTTCCATTTGATGAAAACGCAAACGTTTGTAGTATCACTTTAAATACTTTACATTTTGTCTTTTATGATAAAGTTGAAGTAAACTTTAGAAATGTCGATAGTTTATCACGGTCGGTAGTGATTGCCACTGTCGCGCGAGAGGTTTCGGGTTCGAATCCTGGGTTAGATCAAAAAGTATTTATTGGGTTTTTCTGTTAATCATTTTTCAGTGATTGCCCGGAGTTAGGAAATTGAAATCGTAGATCTCCTTGCCTCGGAGAGCACGTAAAGGACAGGAGGACATTCAGTTAAAGGTGTCGCCATTTGGACCAATTTTATTAAGAACTGGCTAACACGCGCGTGTAAGGTGCACTGCCCCCTGTTTTTCCACTTAAGGGTATTTTTAAAAATAAAAATGGAATTCCGTACACTTTCTATTTTTTTTTGGCAATTATGCATCTTACTTGATGTAGTGTATTTTACGGCGAATCCAATCAACGTTGAAAACCATAATAAAAGGCTAAACCCTCGTATTTGAAGTGTAAAGTGTAAATTAATATAGATGAATCACCATTTTTTTTGATTTTTTTATAGATTAACCAAAGAATCGAATCCACGATACCCAGTACACTTCTAACACTACATTTTATAATGGAACATAGCTACGATCGCTCAATTTGGTGAAAACAGGAGGGCCATTTGTACCCCCGCTGCTCTGAATACTAAAGAGTACGAAATAGCCATTTGTTTGTGAAGTTACATTAAAATAATAAAGCTATGTTCGTATTTTAGGTTCCTGTTATAGCACAGTTACTAAGTATGAAATAGGTGCGTTGTATGATTAATTTTAGTAAATAGAAGACCCAAAATGCAATATGTAATTTGGAAAAATAAGGGTTAAAATATGCAAAAAAAAAATGTTTGACCCTTGTCTTTCCGTACCCTCTAACTATTACAACGCGAGGTTTCATCAAAATTAGTTCAGCGGTTAGCTGTAAGGGATACTGACAGACGGACATTTCCATTTACCTACATTGGTACGGAAGTATGAACAGGATGTCAGATACATTTCAAAAGTATCTTATCATAAGCTACTTTCACGATACTTAAAAAATAAAACCATAATTCTCTTCAGGGCGTTGACAGGGTAGATAATTTTGCTGACGCGATATCTCTGGGAGGTCCAAAAACTCCGCCATTTTGTCCCCTCCCCCCTCTTTGTCCCCTCTCCGGACGAAACGTTTTAAGGTCTGTTAATGTCACGTAAGTTGTCGACAGGAGATAAATGTAATTATCACAGCACGTTTTGAAAGACAAGCGTTATTTTTTTGTTGTATTTTTTTGCTTATTTTTGAGATGTTTTTTAAAGCAATTTTGGTGTAATGCGATGATATCCTTGTTGTGTAATAACATCTTTTAATTATGCTTGAATTTTTGACATCGTAAATATAATATCGTACCATTAAGAAGTGGCGAAGACACTACAAAATCTTTAAAAGGTCATTTACAGAGCTGGGAAAATGACTGATATCTATCTCCAGCCAATACCTGCCAATGACCCAAGTTGTCGACAATAATTTTTCCTGAACGAATCAATCCACCACATGCTATTATAAACCCTTGATAATTCGTGTGGTTTTTCTTCAACGGGGATTTTTGGGGGTAGTGTCTTGCGTTGAGCACCACATACAATTTTAATATTATTTCGATTCAGTTAGGGCTTTCGTAAAACTGCATTCTTTAACACCTTTGGACTAGGCTTCTTGAAACTTTTTTAACGCAAACATTGTCACATTTTTGGACGTTT
The DNA here is from genome assembly GCF_050436995.1 of Anticarsia gemmatalis. Taxonomy (NCBI): domain Eukaryota; kingdom Metazoa; phylum Arthropoda; class Insecta; order Lepidoptera; family Erebidae; genus Anticarsia; species Anticarsia gemmatalis. The sequence goes on from NC_134761.1 coordinate 1,295,466, forward strand.
GTAAATCTCTGGGGTGTTAAGAGCACCCCACGCGAATACAGGTTATAATAATAATCTCAAGAATAAATCACACATAATATATATATATATATATTTTATCATTAATATTTGTAGATATTTTTTTTCTTTCAGTTTTGTTTCTTGCCTTTTCTTTATTTTCTCGTTCTAGTATGTTATACAATTATGTTTTTTTTCTGAAGTCAATTTAATGTTATTATATTATGTATTATTATTAAGTTATTTAAATGTGGGTACTGTTAAATTTTATGTTAATAAATAAATAAATCACATACCTCATCATTATGAGTCCAGCGTATAGCGGGCGGTGGTTCAGGCGAGTGCTGCACCACGCACGTCAGGTTGATGGTGCTGCCCGTGTTGATGAACAGGTCTGGACCGCCCAGGATCGTTGTCAGCGGCTCTGCTTGGGCAGAACGAGGTGGTTAGGTTGGGTGTTACACGTTTAGTTCTTGGTTTAATGTTTTGATGTATAAAGGGGTCTAGTAGCGCGATGCAGTACAGACGTTTTTATTGAGTATCAAAAGATTGACATTTAAAATGTATTGCATAAATAGTTTCTACGGCGCCCTCTAGAGGTACTGATCAGATTTTCATACAGAATTTATAGATAGCCAGTCGGTTGTAGATATACTGTTGCACTTAGCAAGACAATAGAATAATCAGAGGTTATAAAGGATCAAGCTTCTGTGACTTCTTCTTTGCTTCCCTTTCTCATAAAGGGATCCGAATTTCAGACTAATTTTTCTCTTTAAAAATTTAATTTGAACTTGAGTCACAATACCAAAAATGAATAGTCCAAAACACGTACAGAGAATTTAACTTGATGGAGCCATCACTTCAAGTAAAACTCACGAATCGATCCAGTAAAATTGTGTATGTAAAACGTCTTCTTTAATATTTTTACTTATGTATGAATAAAATATCATATTCACAGAATCCTTTACTCAAAGAACAACAATACACGAAAAATCACTTCATATACTAAAATATTTCGATCAAAATTTCAGTATTCTCAAAATATATAAATGTCAGTCCCGAAGTTAAGTAACTGACGAGTTCATTGACATGAAACCAATAATACGAATCAGCACTCAGTAGGTCATTGACCTCCGTACAGATTATGCTGACGGCAGCCGTTCCCTAGATATTTATCTTAGTAGGCTGTATTTAGATGTTCATGTATATTTAAGACGAAATGAGAAATTTAAATGGTAATGTTTGTAAGCTTTTCATGAAAATATTTCCATTGTAATACAACATTAAAACACTTTTAGGATTTAGATAATGTCTACATAAAAATACTGAACCTACAATCGCAAAGAATGTCGACGTCAGGCAGACGGAATATTGTTATTACTTCAGCCAAATCTCTTAACAGCATGTTTTTGAGAAGTAAAAAGTAAAGTTCTGTACCGACCCACTAAATGTAGGATCAGGCGTCAAGGACAGATTATTATGGTCAATCTATCAGATATACCCTCACGGCACTACACGAGCACTACATTTTTTGGCAGCTTTAAATAGCACAATCAATTTTAGCTACCTAACTTTAACTTCCTTTTTAATCAGCCTGTCATTAATGACACACACTAAAACCTTTCCCAAAAATGACCCTGTCTCCTATCCGTTAAGTAGTATTTGAGTATATAGCAAACAATGAGGACAGACAGGCTCGTTATTAAGTTGTTGGACTATATCCCTACTTGTGTTTGAGTTTAGCGACATTTATACTGAAAATTACTTCAGTATATATATTCATTTCGTCACTAGAAAATGTACTTGTAAAGTCAAAGTGTCTAAGTCAACGGGCTTAAAGTTTAAGTGTTCGGCGCAATGTACAAAGTTCAAAGACATAAGTTTTTGTCGACTCTCTCTACAATGTTTATAAATATTTAATAACGCTTTTTGTGTGTCTGTCTTGTTAGAGAATTTGTTATATATTTTGTTTGCTGTTATTATATTGTGATGTTTTGAAAGATAATTATGGATAGTATTGTGAGAGCTAACTGCTTTATAATTTGCTTAAAAACATGAAAAGACTAATAAAAATATGTAATCTGAAAGAATATTTGATAACAATTAACACTTTAGGACTAATAAGACACTTAAAGGGTAATGAAGCACGTAAGGGATAATATGAAAAAATATTTTTCTCACAGCACAACGAAATAAAAAAAAAATATTATAGAGAACTTTAGAGACTTTAACTTAGAAGAAATTATAGGTACACGTGCAAAAGCAATTATACTGGTAATAAACTTTGTATAACGAGTTCGTTTAATAAACTATCAGGAACTATCCTTCTTTAAATAAATAAAACATGTTTTCAATTAAACACAGTATTTATAGTAGTGTAGGCTCGTTACGTCAAAAGCCTTATTAAAATATTACCGTCTTCTTTACGTTTCTAAGGATGGTAAATACGTATCGATATTTTTAATTAACGGACAGAGAACTAAAACAAAATTAATCAACTTATTAATGCTTTTCCACTAACTTAAACGAAAATCTAAACTCTCCCTAAGAAACTGCAAGGTAGATATTTTCCCAATGGCTGACACGTGCAGACGAATTTCCAATCGATAGCTTTCATATTCAAACATAGAGACAATATAGACAAACTGACCACGCCATTTTCAATATATTAAAGCTCAGGCTATCCCTATATAAAATAACTAGATTCTGCCCGCGAGTTTAGCCGCATAAACAAAATTTTTCAGAATAGAAAGTAAACGATATCCTACCAAATTTCAGCAAAATCTCTGTAGTACCTTTGTCCTGATTGACTAAAATCATCTATGAAATAATTCAACCATTCTTATTATATTTAAAGACTTCGTTATTTAATGGTTAGTGCTCCATTTATCGTCAACCTCTTTCATACGCCTAAGACCCCTGACATGGCTTAACGAATGTTATCTTATTTGAAACAATTTTACATGCTCTTCGAAGCACGGCGACGCTCAGTTCACTTTCCGCGAAGTAGCCAACCATCTATAGAATATTCGCCTTTAAGGTTGCATTACACTCCAATCGTTTAGAGACCAATAAGGCTAGCTATAAGTACCTATAACATTCGTACAAAAATTTAGCCCTCCACAAATTTTTATCTCCACTAAACTGCAAGTCTCTAGTCTTCTCATATGAATATGAAATTCAGCGTTTTCAGAGTTCAATGTGCTGTGTTAAAACCTTATCTAACGAAGCCTTTGTTACTGAATACGTGTTCGACCAGAGCTTACCGACCTTAGGATGTTTGAATAGGACTTATAAAAGATTGTGGTCTGTGTATAAGATACTAGCCGACCCGCGCAACTTCGCTTGCGTCACATAAGAGAGAATGGGTGATTTTTTTCCCCGTTTTTGTAACATTTTTTATTGCTACTCTGCTCTTATTGGTCGTAGCGTGATGTTATATAACCTATAGCCTTCCTCAATAAATAGGCTATCTAACACTGAAAGAATTTTTCAAATCGGACCAGTAGTTCCTGAGATTAACGCGTTCAAACAAACAAACAAACTCTTCTGCTTTATAATAGGACTTATAAAAGATTGTGGTCTGTGTATAAGATATTGTTTGTTACATCTTTTGTTGGGAAAATATGTGATTATGTTATTCAAGATGGTAGGAGGATTAGGTATATTTTTAGTGTCCTTGGAGACAGAGCTTTTATTGCATGAAATCTCTTTAGTGTTTAAGACAAATATGAAACTGAATCAAACTTTAGTTCTTATTCTATTAAGGGCAACTTGGCAATTGTTTTCAAGCGTTTTTTTTCTTAAAATTGTCTGTAGACTTTCATAATCAGTCAGTAAATTGTTTAACAACTTTAATATCACGTCAAAAATGATAAAAAATAAATTTAACCAATTAATGTCCCACTGCTGGCCAACAGTCTATCCCTGTAGTAAGAGAGAGGCTAGGCCTCGAGTCCAAAAAAAATATACTACTCGAAAAGATTTGCTCTCTCAATTATATACTCATATTCTTGGGTTTGATATGTGTATATGTATGTAGTAATCATGGCAAATAAACGCCTAAAAGAAAACTTAACCCTATTTAGTAACTCTTAAAAAACAAATCAAATTCATATTAAACCGGCACCGACTGTATAAAATGCATTTGATCTTATCGACTTAAACATGCAAACGCTTTCCACAACAAAACAGCGCCATTAAAAAACCTACACAAATGTTCAAGGAAGAAAATAATTTTAATCTTCGACCATCAAAGGGAAAATAAAATTTATTTACAGCTCCATCCGTTATTACTTGCGGAACGAATAACTTTATATTGCTTTCTTTGAAACTCTTTGAAGTCAGGTGAGATGTGTGATAACGGTGCGATACCTAGAAATCTCTTAGGACAAAAGATGTTTGTATAGAACTTTGTAGCGCGATTTTCTACACTCGGTAGTTTGACATTTAAAATTGGTCGACAAATAAAGGTTTTGCGGAATGCGCCGGCGAGACTGATCAGATTTACATGCATTTAAATTCATTAAGTATTTGGTTTCAATCGCCATTTTAATGTTTCTAACATATTAAAACGCTAGCTGCTCAAAACTTTGTGCCAAAAGACTGGTGGTATTCAGAAAACCGATATTTTAATATTTTTTAGAGGTACTGTGTAGCTTTTAATAACAAACTTAATTTTGAAATTTTAACATCATTCGGTACTTATTTTTGTTACTGAAATATTCCATTTTAAATACATTTAAATCGATGATAAGACTCTAGATTTGTATAGTAACAGTAGACCAAACTACAAAAATACATGAAAATAAATCGCAATTCTCAGCGTCTCTACACCTACAATTCTTAAAACCAGTTCCTCCATGTCCACTCTCTCCTACAAGACAGTTCCCATGTGTGCGGTCTGTTACTCGGACATTACACGTTCTAACTGATCCTCAACACTACTTAGCACTTAAGTGTCGCCGAGACGTGGACGATCGGTCTTAGGAATTGCTGCTTGATTTTTACTGCTATTTGTAACTAGCATACCAAGTTCGAGTTCTATTCGGGTAATATTAGCGAATAGGCATCTTTTCTTTATTTTAAAAAATTGAAAAATGAAAAATTAAATAGGCCGTAACAATCTTCTGGAATTAAGATGCCTTTATATTGGTTCAGTAAACAAAATCTTTGGCAAGAAAGTCACAAAAACACGCTAAAACAGAGGATTTCTCTAGGTTGCTTTATGCTACCTGTCTGATAACTTTGACTGAATAATAAATATTAAATTAGATTTCTAAAAATGTTTTTTTTAATTTTGTCCTAAAGCGAAGTTCCTAAAGCATTTAAAAACGCTGAAATCTCGGATTAGATATTCGTTTTCTGAAATGTGCCAAAAAAATCATTTAAATTTATTTTTTAATACAAAAAAAGCGCCTAAAAAAGTCCGCATTATTATATAAACCATTATTTTGCTGCAAGAAATTTAAAATATCTTCGCATAAATAAATTGAAAACAAGTTTTACTATAATATAGTATTTTTTCTTTAAAACCCATTACATGTTCTTGGCATTCAGAAGGAGTCATAAAAATGTAGCCTATGACGTAACAGATGGACGATTTGCGCAGATATTAGGGCGAATATACATTGGAGTACTGAAAAAAGTTGGGTTTTAATAAAAAAATACTAATAGTTATGTTATAGCATACAACCAAAATTATAAAGTAAAACCACCTCAAATTAGGTTTCATGTATCGCCTTGTGATGTCAATTCGATGCAAGAATCGAGCCTACTTCCTCCACGCGTAGCCTGGACCTACTTACTCTTACTTGACCGTAGACCTATAGTGACAGTGGACGTTGCTGTCAAATAGTTTTAAATATCCAAAGAATCATGAATTAAATTTTTCATAATACGCTTGACTCAACACAAGTTCTTTCTGAAAGCCGCTGATGATGCCGAATTAAGGCTCTAATCCTACTCTTTATAAAACCGACAAAAAGGGTTACAGTGTGTATTCTCCTTACGTTTCAGCCATCTTGTGGACGTCAGCCAAGAACTTGCAGGACATTATTGTATGGAGAAAAATGTGTTCGCATTTATGCAATCGGCGACATATTGAGTCTGTTCAGAGACGCGAATGTTTGAATCCGTGTTTATGTCTGGATGTCGGTACTGCTATTTGTGATTTTGGAAAGGTAGATAAAATAAACTTGAAGGAAATCGGTAAGATTTGTTAAAATACAGTTTTCTAGTTAGTAATTTATAAAAGTATACGATTTCAATGACGTAGAAATTACTAATACGAATAGTCATTGTTATAAATGTATAGTTAGTATTCGCAGACTAGGTACTTATATTTTTTTATTGTTCAAGTTTGATAGGAATAGGAATTATTTATTCAGTAAATTAGATCAATCAATGGTAGTCGTTGACAAAACCTTTATATAGACTAGTCTATATAAAGACACTGTAAACCTAGGTATACAGTGTCAAAGTTCGTAAGAAAAACTAAGTCGTATCGTAAGAAAATTTAGGTCGTATAACTTCAAGAATAAAATTATGAATGATAAAATATTTCAGTAAGTTTTATCACTTCTATTCTAAATCTAGACATTTAGCAGATATTTTGATAAATGACCGTTCTCCTAAACTATTGAGTTTTCGACGTGCCCTCAAATTTCTATAAATCGATTCCTAAGATGTTCATTTTTCAGCGGAACTCATGGACTGAATATTTCAAGATGAAAATATATGAAAATTGTAAAACTGCGGAAGGAAACGTAATTGATGGAGTAGAAATGTAGGGTGCTTTGTTATTTTAAAGGTAAGTATGCGTTAGTATTGTGTGTAATGCAGTACATATTATTAAAAGATTACAACTTAACAAGATTTTGACTGCCGCCGTGGCGCAGTGGTTTAGGTCGCCACGCTGATGCCACTGCGTTGAGAGGTCTTGGGTTCGATTCCCACACAGAAAAACTATTTGTGCGATCCGCAAATGATTGGTTAGAATCTGGTTGTACTTTGTGTCAGTTTTTTTGTGGGACTTTTACAAACATACAAACATGTTTGTAAAAGTCCCCGCGGCACAAGAGCATTTCTTAGTGCGGGAGTTGTCTCAGGGTGGCGTTTGTTCTGTATCGTACTTATCGGTGTATTAAAGGTCAACAGCGATTTTATTAATTAAATGCATAAGTCTATATCAGAATAGTCCATAGCCAAAATTATTTAAAAATAAATCAAATAAGAAACCTTTAACCGTAGTTATTGAATGATTAAAGTTTTTAACCCGAATTTTGATACAAACTGCGCTAATCTGCATTCTCCTTTACGTTTTTTTTCAACAAAATCAGTATTCAGTGTAGAGAATTTTCTCAGTTAGAAAATCTGCGTGTAACGGTCTAATTGTACAAAAAACTTTGACTAATGATGGTTTGTTTCCGCCTGCCTTTGGTTAAAGTGACTTTTACTTCCTAGTTGGCGTGTGATTTTGAAGGGTAACATTTTAGAAACAATATTTCTGCATTATATATTTAATTTTGGAATAATTGTAGGTACTATATTTTTGCACGTTTATCGAACTGTAGCGTACATTCTACAAGGGATACTAATAAGTATTGAGATTTGACATTTAAAATTAACTTCTAAATTAGTTCTGATTAGCGCTGATGACGTTTTCTATATACATATTTTTTTGGTAAATAACTGGCTGTCAGGAGTTAATAGTGGTAGAAAATCGCGCTATTGAACGTTCACTGCATTAAACATAAAAATATAGTGAACGTTTAATAGCGATATTTTGAAATGTGGTTGCTATTACTATAGATATTCTGATATTCTTTCTTTTGCAATGGTTTTTTTATGTTAGGCGTGAAATAAATTTATTTTAAAGAGGTCTATCTGGTACAAAAATATCGTGATTTTTTTGCTATAAATAAATCCCGATACAGATACTTATTTAGATAACATCTTTAATCATTCTATCAAAATTCAAGTAATCTTTAAATAGAAATCATCTCACCGAAATCTTATGGACATTCCAATATCTCAAGAAAAGCGAACTCGAGGCGTAATCTTAGAAAGTAAATAAATCCGATTAGAGATTTATATAATCTAATCCTTATACCAAAGGTGGAAGGAATTTACAAAATAACCCCTGACATTATATAAACAACTTGACAGATCATTTTTACTGAACAAAATTTAGGATTTTTTTTTGAAAAAGCTAAGCCGAGGTGCGCGCTCGTAAATTAAGCCTAATTCTGTCACGCCATTTTTTATATTTATTATAATAAATTGTGTGATTTTTTTTTGTTTAGGTAAATAAGTGGGTTTTGGTGTGGAGGAAATTTTGCATTTTGCGTTGAAGATTATGATAAGACAAAAAAATAAAAAAAAAATATTTCCTGTGGACAAGCTTAAGTTGTCGTATTTGGATATTATTACATGGAAATAGTTCGATTATTGTTTTATTTTCACATTATGTTCAAACATATATATACATAGTTACTATTTAAACTATTTATATGTCATAATCACTTTACTTTTAGGGTTTAATCGACAGTTTTTTTTAACATATTTTTTATTTTAAACGATTTTTACAGCCACACACAATCCGCACTTGATAACTGTGCTGGACTGAAGCCCCCTCTATAATTCCGGGAAGAAACCCTTGGTCAGCAATGTTGGATTAAATTTCATCACAAAATCCACATACGCAAGGGAAAATTATTAAAATAAACTAAAAACATTAAAAAAAATCATAACTTTTAAACTCTCGCATTGCATGTTTAATGTATAATAGAATACGGGAATTAACGCGAACAGGCATTTTACCTTAAAAGTCTAACGTTTCAGCGCAGGTTGCACTCGCCGTGGTCGCAAGCTGACAGTCAGCCTGCCTAAAATGCGTGTTCGTGTTAATTCCCGTATTCTATTATACATTTAATTATTTTCTATATTTTTACACACAGCTCGGCTGTAACTTAACTGATCGTAAAAAACATACTTTAGCAAAATACCCTGTCAAATCTTTGTAGACGTCAGAAAAGGTATAACCAAATTCTATTTTTCCATTTTCCCCTAGAGCATAAAAACGAATACATTGTTCCGCGTTTATTACTACGATCATAATAAGAACATGTGTCAACCGCACTGAGCCGTTTCAAGTGCGTGACCTTTTATATGACACACACAAATATCACGCAAGTACTCACACACACACACATATATGACCCAAGTACTGATACACACACACACACACACATACGACGAAAGTACCGACACACACAAACATATCAGCCTAGCCTTTCTTCCAAAAAGCTAAATACCAATATTTTACATGGAACCACTGTCTATCGGACCTTCACAACCCAGTTACTTGAGTTATACCACAATATCCTTCGGTAAAACTGGCTGTCACACTTTCAAGCTTCTGACTACTGTTAACGACTATCAAAGATCTTTCGAAATCACCGCTGGGACACACAATTTAACATGCTTTCTGTAACACGAAGGAACTCTATTTTGTATAAGATGGTTACCCATCCACAGAACAACCTCGGCAAGCTTAGCTTTGCCTCAGAGATCGATCCGCATGGCTGTTGTTAACTAAGCCAAGAGCTCCACAAATACTACACACATATACGACGTTTCGACTACTTTCGACACACACACACACACACACACACAAATACGACGTAAGTACAGACACACACACAATGGCGTATTGCGTATACGAGACTCAAATGTGACTGACAGTTTGGATCATACTCGTATATATTTGATTGCGTGTTTTCTATTTTGAGAATGGCTTTGATTGCTATTTTTGTTTTTTTAATTCAAATGTACAAACATGTGTGTGGTTTTTACGAAACAAATGCCGTGCTATATTGTAAGCAAAATATATCAAACAAAAGGCTTTTGTGTTACGTGTATAACGCACAAACGTAACTGACAGATTGGACCATAGTGAGTTCCAGTTTTTTTTTATGTGATGTGTATTTTAAGACTGAATTTGATTATTTTATTGTGAAATATAAGAGTTGTGTATGCATTCAGTGATAAAACAAAAATATACGCAAATTTCGACACACCAATATTCTAGACACAAAGTTCAACCAGACCCGAAACAATTATTTGTGTATCGCATAAATAGTTGTATCGTGTGATAATCGAATTCACGACTTCCCGGCGCAATGGTAGGTGCGTGGTGACCTAAACCGGTGGGACCGTGGTGATAATGTGTGTGTGTGTGTGTGTGATTGACAGTAGTTTGAGTTGAGTTTTAATGAATATGATTTATTATTAACCGACTGAAAAAAGGAAGAGGTTCTCAATACGACGGTATTTTTTTAGATGTAAATTAAATTACCTATTACTTTTAAAAATAAACTCTTACGGAAGTTAGTTTACTACGCAGGAATATTCACGGTAACCGCACAGTTCCGTATGACACACACAAATACGCTGACGCTAGCGTACTACGAGCTTCAACTATGACATACGAGGCTCAACTATGACTGACAACTAAGATCACCCACATGACAGACAGACAGTTTCATTTGACAACGTTTTATTCTTACTATTAAGTTGAGAATGGTTCCTACTAGATTTTGATTTACCGTCGAGTGTGCTTATTTTTCGATATTTTTTGTAGATCAGTTATTGAAATAAACTAACAATATCTTCAATAAGAAAAAATATTAGTTTAAGTTTACTATTCCAACAGCGACACGATAAAAAACTACAAGAACATTATTTAAAAATCTATTTGTCTTAAAAAAGTCGAAACTTTCACTAAATTATTTTGCAATTATTTGTATAGGAATCTGAATTCAGAAGAAATATAAAAAAATCCCACTAATTGTCCAAATTTCAGTACCTCTATCTCTAATATTCTTAAGATTTGCTTACTAAGATGCTGTTCAAAAATCAAATCCCTAATGATATGAACTAATAGCATTTATTTTAACCTTATTTAAAAAACCACGTCTGCTAAGAAAACTGGACGATGCCGCGAATGCAGTTAATTTATTCTCCTTACAAACTTAATAGCGTTCAGTCTTACAAAATAAAATAAAAACTGGCCAAGTGCGAGTTGGAATCCTGCACTAACGGTCCGTATCATTATATCTAAAAACGGCAAAAATATCATGTCAGCTGTGTGAAAGCCCACATACAAATATATATCTCTATTTTCGTTTTTGGAATCTGATCTTGAAGCAGTAACAGAAATACCATTAAAAAAATTATCAAGAAATATTTGAAAATTTAAGTTGTCTGATTTTCACTTCACACAAGATACTGGTGGCCAACAGACAGCGAAGTCGACAGACTGTCAAGTCTTGGTAATCGAGTCTCGGGCTACCCTTTTTACGGAACCCTAAAAATGTTAAATGCGAAAAATTTCTCAACTTAATACGAGCAATAGAAATGGATCTTTTTTGCTGGCTTTAGGTTTTTTATATATTCTGAGTTTAATTAGGACTGTGGGTCGGTTTAGTTTTATGTTAATTAGAAAAAGAATGAAGAATGTGGGTAGAATTATATTTTATTTTTTGTCGACTTTTAAGTGGTTGGAATGTTTTTGAAGGCTTTTGTTAAATGTGTTACAGTGCTTTAAAATTACAGCAATTTTTCCAACAACTGGCCCGATAATGTTCTAAGACGATTTTAGCTGTGCAGTGGTGAATATTACTTTTTCTAATACGGGATTACGAGTTCGACGACCATTTGCATCAATAATTTATGAAGCTGAAAAATAGTTGCTTCGGGCTTATATGCATATCAAATTTTTTAGTTGACAACCAGTGTACGAGATAGCTGATGCGTAGTGGACTCAAGGCTTTACCCCTCTCTCATTACGTGGAGAGACCCTAGCCCAGCAGTGGGACATTAACGGGTTTTTAATTAAAATTTAAAGTTGCTAATAAAAGTTACTTACCGACGACTGAGAGGTACATCCTGTGGCCGATAGGTGGCGTTGTACCAACTTGGCACTCGTAGATACCGGAGTCGCGTTGCTGCGGAAACCGTATCTGCAAATAAATAAATATTGAAAACTTTATGTACTAGTAAACTGCAGGTTTTCAAACATTTAAAATTTAAAATGTGTTCCTGTTTGTTTGTTTTTCCTCCTCGTAACTTGATTTTCAACTAGGCTATGTATTTTCAAGTGTCTTTTAAAGTACGATCATACCGTATCGTACGTACCGTACCAATGATTACAAATCTTTATGTGCTAAGTCTTAGGTCTGTCATTCGTCTTGAAACATGAAAGCAGTTTCACCCTTTTTTTCTTTAAGCTCCGATTTTTTTATTTCTTGTTTATACATACAAGAATATTTAAAAATGAATTCAAAGCGTCTGTCAGAAACGTCAAAATTTCCAAATTAATTCTGGAACGAGGTTATCCGACGCTGCAGCGTCTCAAAATATACTCAAAATAAAAAACAAATCTCAAATGAAATCTTCAAGTAACCTTTGCAAACAATTTTATCGCGATATATGACATACGTCGTACATTTTTGGCACAAAACCACTTCATAAGAGCACGCGTGAGCGTAACATGGCAATATTTCACCCATTTTCCTTTACGTCATGTGTAGGGAGACCATAATTGGTGGAGGATAATCCTGCTCGAGTTTGTCCTTGGCTGTTATGAAGATAGTCGTGTGATATAACTATTTTCATGTTAGGGGGTTTGTTTATATCGTTCCTGTTATAAAAAAAATATAAACAAACAAAAACAATTTTGGTTTTCGTAAAGTGAGATAAAAATCAGCATATATCTTAAAGTAGATACTAGATCTTGAAGTACAAGACAAGTACAGAAAATATTTGGCGTCATGATTATCTGCCTAAAACTTTTATTGCTAGGAATTATGTAACTATTTACGACACTGCATATAGTGTATAAACTTACTTCACCGCCATAATTGTGAAAATATCAAGAAGGCCAACGATTCGACGTCTCTCTTAGCTATTAGAATTTCACTGATTTGATTTGATTACATGACTGTTTATCATATTTATTGGGGAGACACCCGATCATGTATAACCTAACTGTGTTTGCTTATCATTTGGTTCAAGTGCCTACCGAAAAACTTAGACACGAGGAAGAGTGATGAGCCATTCGTTCTTACAAAAATCTGATCATATAGATTTGTCCCAACAAAACCTAAACTATGGTAATCCTATTAATATGTGCCGTAGTATGATGTATCTGGTACCATGTGAAATAGACTCCCTTGTCTTTGAGTTTTATCGTTTGATGTTAAATAATCCGTAAGAGAACCAAGCATTTTTATAAGAAATTCTTTTTTCTTTAAAAAAACAACTCCGGCACTAAGAATTGCTCTTGTGTCGCAGGGACTTTTACAAACATACAAACAGTGGACACAAAGCACAACCAGACCCGAGACAATTATTTGCGGATCGCACAAAATAAATGATTGTTACGTGTGGGAATCAAACCCACGACCGATGCAATGGTAGTGGTATGGTGACCTAAACCACTGCGCGACGGAGGCAGTCCAGATTGTCTTACTTCTAAGCTAATTCAAATATTCTGCAGTTAGAGTCTTATTTGAAGGGGTAAAGAACATTTTAAAACGAATTTATCTAAAAAATATTCTAGAAAATTAGCTTTAAATCTTAAAGTGAACGTTTTAAAACCTTTTCTAGTGAAAAGATTCATAGTCTGCATGTCTGTTATTGGCTTAAGAGTACGCCCTTGTATTTACTATAGAAATTATTGTCTTCTTCTTCTTCTTATCGTATGGTTAGTGGTCAACCTAGTGTCAAAGTTGTTCAAGCCCCAAGGCCTTTGCTTAACGACTGTTATCTTAATTGATAACAACCGGAACCGACTTTTAACATGCCCTCCGTAGCAAGGAGACGCTCAGTTCAAATACCACTATGCGTTCACCCGTCTATGGAACGACCGCGGCAAGCTTTGCTTAACCCACAGATCGTTTGCCGATCGGTGAGCGCAACTAGCGCCTTTGAAAATATTGTAATTACCTTACAATAAATAAATTCTCAGTTGAAATATTGATCTTCTCCACAAATCTTTTGTAAAGACTAGCTAGCTTAGAGTTACTTGCTTTTGCCAAGATTGAGCCGTTGTGCATGCGAGGTCTCGGGTTTAATTACCGATATGGGCAACATGCTACTAGGAGTCTCCAATTTCTGTTCGAAAGTTCTCGATAGTAGCCCGCAAATTGGTTACGTGCCTCGAAATAGACTTGCTCTAGGACCAACGTTATATACGTCAAATAGTGACTGTTTTTCAGTGTTAGGTAAAACGAGCTGTACCTCGATTCTGTACAACTATCGAGTACCGACAACCGGCTAGCTATCGAAATTTTGACATTTAGAATGTACTGCCAAAATGTTTCCTACGACACCCGCCAGAGGCGCTGATCAGATTTTCATACAAAATTTCTCGATGACAGTTCGGTTGTCGGTAGTCGATAGTAGTAGAGAATCGAGGCACTGAGAAATGCACTAAAGAAGATACTACAGCTAGGATAACTCTAATTCATATTTTATATTATAAATGCGAAAGTAACTCTGTACGTCTGTCTGTTGACATTTTGACGCTGAATCAATTTTAATTAATTCGAGTACAGGGACAGAGCTTACCTATAGAAAGAATAAAGACTTATTATCAGGTTTCTATGGAAATTCTGTCCTAGGTTACTAAACCACGCGGGAAAAGCCAGTTCTTTATATTTGATAGCTGACCCGCGTAACTTCGCATGCGTCGCATGAAAGAGAATGGATCATATTTACATAATATGATATTTACCTTAAGTATCCAATCCTCAGTATGAGGGTTGTGTACACTGGTGAATCTCATGTCCGAGGTGTACGTCATCCTCCCTGACGTCAGCAGGTGGATGTCTCGGTGCCGGATCCATGATACCTGAGAACAAAAAGAATAATAATATGTTAATTTGGTTTTTTGGAAGTACAAACAGATCACAGGCCTTTTTACTTTGTATTTTTACCAATTCTGTAGCAAAAATCAAGAACTCTCTATATTTGCTTGTATTTTGAATCGATACTGAAAATTACAAGCCTCGTCCCGTTACCCAAATTTCTAACGTTGGTACGTACACTGTAAAATTTGTCATCGCTTAGAATCGGCTGCAGGTTTTCCGGTAGAAATTTCTGTTCCCATCATAAAGCCTTAGTCAAAACAGATCACATGTGCTGTTAAGTTATTCTGGAAACGAGTATATCAGCCATCAAAGAGGCCAGGTTTCCATTATCAGTATGTTTTTTTCTTTAATACAGTTCTGTCCCAGTGCTAGGCCAGATATAAAACGAAGAAAGATATCTTAGCTAGTACGTTAAAAATATATTTCCCATCACTTTTAGCAGTCTTCTTGCAGAACACTAGTAGTTTCATTAATTCGTTGTATTATATAGTTAGTCCCTATCCTATTTCGTCCCCCGTTCTAAGTCCCCCTATTTCTCTAGGATATTCCCAATTTACCCAGCACGTATCGATCCGACACTATTGGTCGTGCAACTAATGTACGCATAGATCCTGCGACAGGCAGCAATACGACACAAACCATTTAATTCGAACGTGCACCCCACACGGATGCAGTACAATCGTATTTCAGTGATTGCCAGCTATACCTCAGTTTCAATTTAGATAAATTACTTTTGAGTTGGCTACGGATTTACTTGAATTTTTTACACCTTGGCTATTTGTTTAAAACATATGCTGCTGTCTTGATTTAATTCAAAGCGAGTGATGAGTTAAAATTCTCATCGAAACAACGTCAATTAACACAGGTTACAGTAAGTTAATTGAAATAGAAACAAATACTAATAATATAAATGCGAAAGTCTGTATGTCTGCTAGTCTGTTACGGTTTTATCAGCTTAAACCTGGGAGGAAATTAAGCGTGAAGTGAGTTAAAGTATCGACTAAACATAAACAACCATCATAACTTTTTAACTCTCGCGTCTGTTTAATATTACAATGAACATAGAAAACCATTTTTCTAAGTAGGTACTTTTTCGTCTCTCCTCAAAGATGACACATTCATTGCAAACCCTACTAGACCATTTAAACATCATAATGAAAACTTTTAATATAATTTTAAGTATAATTCACAGTTCAAACCCACATCTGATTAATGTAATCTACTTTTAGATTTATTTGGACACCTCTATTAATTTAGAAAAGGTTCCATTTCAACGTATCTTTATTTCAAGATCAAGTTTTATTCAGAATGGTTATAGAATTTCTCAATGAACGTCTTATTTAATACATTTAATTAACTTTTAGAGTGTAAACACTAGAATTCCAAATATTAAGTGCTCTCTCAATTAAATTTGACCTGAAACTCAGGTCAAAATTAATTTCGCTACATTTATTGATATAATTATATGACTGAGTCTTGATTTAAATCTCAAGTTCGTCAGCTTCAATTAAACAACCTAATAGATTTTTCTCAAATAATTTATTCTTCGTATGATTTACTAGTTAACCTAGTGTCAAACACGCACCACAAAGCAACGAGACAAGCAATGAGGCAAGACTCTGTTCAATACTATTATGCAAGGAGAGGTTAGATCTTGAGTCTACCACGCTGGCCAAGTGTCGGTTGGAGACTTTGTATGCCTTCAATTAATCGTTTTCTAACTCTCATAATAATATGAGATGCTACTGCTTAGTATAATCTTATTATATTTTTACCTGTATGGAGACTAATGTCCCTTCCCTAATTACGGTAGGAACCCTTGCCCAGCAGTCGGACTGGAGATTAAGACATAAAGAGTGATTCTTATTGTCTTTCATATTGTCACTGTATTAAATTTCATCTTATCCATCTAATGTTATCGTATATTACTTAAACCTTCGCAATTCATACTTTTATCAGAAAAAGCCTTTTTATCGTATAATATAGCAGGGTTTATTACACATAAAGCAAATTTTAATCTCCACTTGAAATATGATAACTGTTCAATCGACTAGAATTTTTTGATATTTTAAAATATACCCAATTCTCTAAGGCTCGATTATTATTTCAATATCTGCGCGTATTTTTTCTCCAGTTTAAAATCATAAATCGAGATATATTTTTTTTATGGATCGATCATTGATTTTAATAACCGAATACATAAAATAAAATTAGTCTGACTTTGGCAGCGTATCATCATCAGCTTAGCCTTTTTCCAAACTATGTTGGAGTCGGCTTCCAATCTCACCGGATGCAGCTGAATACCAATGTTTTACATGGAGCGACTGCCTATCTGACCTCCACAACCCAGTTACCTGGGATTTAACACGATACCCTTCGGTAAGATTGGTTGTCAGACTTTCAAGCTTCTGACTACTGTTAACGACTGTCAAAGATCTTCGAAAATGACAGCCGGGACCCACAATTTAACGTGCCTTCCGAAACACGGAGGAACTCGATACGTGTTAGATGGTCACCCATCCACAGAACGCTCTCGGCAAGCGTAGCTTAACCTCAGAGATCGATCGGCGCGGCTGTCGTTAACTAAGCCACGAGCTCCTCAACTTGGCAACTTTGGCAGCGTATGGTCTAGTTAAAATTATATTCCGGTAAAGTGCATAAGAGCTTTTCTTGCTCGGAGTTGGGTAACGTGTCCAGTATATGGCAATAAGCTCGGCCCTGTTATAGGGAACTAAGATTGACAACGGGGAAACGCAGGTGGGTTATAGAAAACTCTACCTACACCTTCGGATATAACAGGCGTGATGTTAGTAAACATTAAATTCGTACAAAAATGTAATTTTACAATTTCTTTATACAATGTGTTTTTACAGGAAAAACAGCGTTCCTACATTATCTGTTCTTATCCAAAGGGGATTTAACTTTAATTTATGATCTGAATTATAAGAAAAATATCAAGGACAGTTTCACAATTAATCAGTGTCATCATGATGTAACAAAAGGTTGAACATGGAATAATATTTGGGTAAGGTCTTTTAGGGTGTTTTTACGGAAGAATTTTTACTCTGAGGTTTTTGTATTTTTTTCTATCACAGAAAGTGTTGGTTGAATAGCATTCAACTTTCACAATTTGGTTAAGGTTCCAAACAGCAGTATAGTCTTTGTATGCTCGAATTGGCAGATATACTGCTGTTGTCCTGGGTGACTTGCTTTAATGATGAGACGCAAAATCTACAATCCAGGCTTGGCTAGTATGGGAAGAAAGGCAAATTATTTATACAGTTCTGTATATAAAGTTTAAAATAAATTATATAAGCCACGAGGAGAAGCCCTCCAGTAAGCCTACTCCATCTCTCATCTTAGTAGGACATGTATTCGAGGCTTATTTATTTTATGACAAAGGATTCCCACTTACTGTCCTATTCCCAAGGTCATGGACCCTGCAGTTCAGCTGAGCGGCCTTCCCGACCAGCGCTGTCACGTTCTTGGAGTGCGCGACATCGAACCTGGGACCTCGCTGCGTCAGGCCGAGGTCCACGTCAGTGTAGTCAAGCTCGGGAACACCGTCTGTGCCCAGGCCATTTGTGTTGTCGGTGCAACCTGGGGGTGAAAGAAAAATTGGTTACTAAAGTGATTTGTTTTGTTTTTCTATGTGATCCCGATCGCTGTCAATCAAAGATAACAGTCGTTAAGCCACGTCAAAGCCACTTCGGGCGGCTTAAAAATTTTTGACACTAGTTGATCACTAGCCATACGATAAGAAGAAGAAGAATCCATTATGGATATACTTCATAATTAATCAGCCTGGTGTTTCGAGTTTTTACTGCTTTACTAACCGATATTCGCAACTTCATTTAAGCGGATTCCCGTTTCGGTTTCATTTAAAAAAAAAGTCCACTCTATCATTGAAGCTTGTAAGCGTATTTCTAAGTTTTACTTTCTGGGCAATGTTAGTGATATTCATGATATTTTACTCCACCGAAATTACTATCAAATCGGAATTCAGAAATTTTCAAGATTCAGAAATTTTCGTCCTGCTTTTTTATATCTTTATAAAAATCATTATCAAAAAACGACGAACGAAACTTACAAAGACAATCCTCAGTTTCAAATAAATATCCCCAGCTATGAAAAAGAATATCAAATTATTACACTTGTCACGTCTTGACAAGGAAATGAATTTTGAAACGGCTCAATGTGAACGAGTTGGCAGGTCCGTGGGCCGATTTATATCTATCCCTGTTCTATTTATGCATTAAAAGAGGACAAAAAATCGTAATGGGGCAATACGACCATCCAATCCAAATACCAGAATCTTCGTACCTCGGAGGAAGTTGCGGTCTTCGGACAGTAAACAATTAGTTAAGCAGCCTTTAGGACGGACATTCAATAGATGGATGGCTGTAATAAGGTATGTAATATGGCTTCCTCCGTGTTTCACAAACACGTAAAATGTCGGTCTGGGTATTTTTGAACTAGCTGACCCGCGCAACTTCGCTTGCGTCACATAAGAGAGAATGGGTCATAATTTTCCCCGTTTTCGTAACATTTTTTATTGCTACTCTGCTCCTATTGGTAGTAGCGTGATGATATATAGCCTTCATCGATAAATGGACTATCTAACACTGAAAGAATTTTTCAAATCGGACCAGTAGTTCCTGAGATTAGCGCGTTCAAACAAACAAACAAACAAACAAACTCTTCAGCTTTATAATGTTAGTATAGATTACTATAATTTGTTAAGTCAAATGTCAAAGAGAGGACAAGGCTTGACAAGCGTGGATTTAATGTTGACTACTAAACATACGATAAATAACTCTATCCATACTAATATTATAAATGCGAAAGTAACTCTGTCTGTCTGTCTGTCTGTCTGTCTGTCTGTCTGCTACTCAATCACGCCTGAACTATTGAACCAATTTGCATGAAATTTGGTATGGAGATACTTTGATACCCGAGAAAGGACATAGGCTACTTTTTACCCCGGGAAAATGACGCATTTCCCGGGAAAATTCAGGTGGCGAACGAAGTCGCGAATAATCAATATTATAATGACATTAAATTAACAAAATTCCGTTGTCATGGTAACTGTTTTAATGGCAGATATGCCTTAGCGCGACTTTATTATATTAAGAGATATAAATAATTTAAAAAATATTTTTCGTGAAAAAAAGCATACTTTATATCATCACGCTACGACCAATAGGAGCAGAGTAACAGTAAAAAGTGTTACAAAAACGCGGAAAATTCTGACCCATTCTCTCTTATGTGACGCAAGCGAAGTTGCGCGGGTCAGCTAGTATATTATATTTAACTCGAAGGTGCTGACTGACTGACATAATGATCTATCAACGTACAACCCAAACCACTTGACGGATACGCTAAGGCAGGAACTTGATCAATTCACCCCCAAGGGGATAAAATAGGTGATAAAAGTTTCTATTAAATCTATTTTCTAAGTCACAAACCACGCGAACGAAGACGCAACTAAAAGCTATATAATAAATTCAACATCTCATAACAAAACGAGGCTCTATAGACTTGTGAACCACTAACATTATTAGTTACTAACGTGTCTAGACTACTACAAAGTTAAACCACAAAGGAAACCAGCTTTACTTCGAATTCGTGTGAAACCGTATCATATCCTTCTTGTTATCTGCAAATATCGTTCCAATCTGCTAGATAATCTAGTTTAGAATCTGGAAGCGTTCAGTAGTTAAGCCTAAGAGCCCCTACTAGTGGTGCCGTATTCGATATTGATTGGTCATTATTGGGTGGAATAAACAGTGTTAAAATTTTTGACAGAGCACAGAAGTATTGTGACTTTCTGCCTCCGTGGCAGATGCGTAGTATAAGCGATTATCAAGTCTCGATTTCTAATACCGAACCAGATCAGAAGGTTATTTCTGTGTTTTTCTATCAAAAAGATAGCTACCCCGCCATATTATAATTGTATTATTTCTTAACGTTACTAGCTTTTAAAGTTTTTTATATTTGATCAAGACAAACCTAATGCTTATTAATATTACCCGGGAATTTCTGCCACGAAGTATTGTTCCCCGGTAATTTTGATATTTCATCATAGATTCTTTTTTTTTATTTAATTTTAGACTCTACTCGCCATAGTCACAAGCTCTTTCGCAACTCCGTCGTCAAATATTCGACAGTCGCCAGTCGGGTCGATTGTCTAGTTAAAGTAAAATCGAACCAATAGTAAGGGATGATTTCTACGAACGATGTTTGTGCGGTCGAACAAAAGCTTAGGTGAAACTTGTTAGTTTCTAGTCAGTGTATCCAATTACCGAATGTAGCTGGAAGTTAATTGCCTTCATGTGAATGTTCCTTTGCTTTTGATTTGAATCTTGTTTACATTATCAGAATCGAATGTTTGAATCAGGGTTTCTTGTAAACCGATACTTAAGAATAGAGATAGTACATATTATAGACTAGAGGCCGCCCGCGACTTCGTCCGCGTGGAAACTCTTTCCGGGTAAATCCCGATCTCTCGGGAGCTCTGAGATAAAAAGTAGCCTATGTGTTATTCTAGGTCTTCAGCTACCTACGTACCAAATTTCAACGTAGTCGATTCAGTAGTATGTGCGTGTAAGAGTAACAAACATCCTTACATACATACGCACAAATTTTAGCATTTATAATATTAGTAGGATATCACGCCTATTATAGAGGTGAATGAAATACGCCCAAGATTCGCCATTGAGGCGTTCGACAACTCCGGTTGGCCCTTCATACGCAAAGCTCCTTTACTCAAAAATATGTTTAACCCATTTCTATCCCACTACTAGGCAAGGGTCTCCTCCCTTAAAAGGGAGGGATAAGGCCTCGAGTTCATCACGCTGGTCAAGTGCGAGTTGGGATATGGTATGCCCTCAATAATTGTTCTGAACACCCCATATAAAAGTCTATTTCCAAATTAATACTATGATTTTACCCAATATTTCCCTGTATTTAGAGCATAAACCGCTTGTACTAACAGTTATACGCTATCACAATACATTGTAGCAGGCTGCACAGCTTATGTCCAATGCTAGGCGTTATAGCGACCATGTTAATGTGAATGTGTTGCCAGCCGGTATTATTGTCAATAGTTGCCTTTATTTCCGTGTTCCTGTTTTTTTAATAAAGGTTATTATTACTGTTAGGTACATTTCTGGACAGGGATCTGCTCTTAGTTTGAAAGAAAAAAGCCAACTGTATACTTTTATACTTTTTAGACTGGCTCTGTGTTTTGGGTGGCAGTGTACAACTCCTGTAGTATTCTCGACCGTCGGTATTGTCGAGTATCGAAAGTTTGACATTCAAATGTACTGCCAAAACAGTTCCTGCGACGCCCGCAAGCGGCGCTGATCATTTTACTATTTATTTGTTATTGCTTATTTAAATACTGCTAAGCAGTATCTCTGATCTGGTAATGTTTTTGATACATAATCATAATTATTAGGGTAATCCCCCATCATGAAACTACATTGTCTTTTTTTTCTATTAATTTTGCGATTAACATAGGACATTTATATTGGTCTCAGTATTTGTCACTAGAGATTCCAATAACAACTGAACTTTTAGTTTGTAATGTATATTTGATGCAATACAAAGCCCCGATTTCTAGATTGCAAGTCCTCGGCTACAAGCGGTTCAATACATTTCCTATGAAGCACAGTTACAAATTACGGAGACGCTGAGCTCAAACACCAATTTGGGTTTACCATTGATTGGCTGGGCCTAAATTCAGATCAATCACAACACTACTCCATGTAATAGTATCAGTATATTTCCAAGAGGCGCTCATAGCCAGTTGCGCTCACAGGTCGGTAAACGATCTGTGGGTTAAGCAACCGTTGGCATGGTCATTCTATAGATGGGTGACCGCATACTGGTATTTCAGCTGGGCGTCTCCGTGCTTCGGAGGGCACGTAAAAAGTCGGTTGTTATCTATTAAGATACTAGTCGTTTAGTCATGTCAAAGGCCTTTCGGGCGGCTTGAACAACTTTGACACTAGGTTGACGACCACTAACCATACGATAAGAAGAAGGAGATTTCCAAAGCTTTTCGCAGTTTAGTCAATTGCGATGAATCGTAGTTTATCCTAAACTATCTGCACTGCAAACGTTTGAACGCATATACAATATTATTGAATAGATATCGAATCCAATCAAGCGTAGTAGCAAGAAACCCGATAACTCTACACACAAACAGTTACAATAATTTGATTTATCTTCCGTACCGAGCTCCCTCGCTCCGGAGAATAAGGACGACCTAATTATTCCAGACTGAAGACTGTTCCCTGTAAATACTAATCAGTCTTAAATATTTAAAGTGGAAGACTAGCAATAAAAACAATGATGACACCCCCAAAGACATAATTTACCCAAACTCTAATTTACTTATTCAAATCAGTCGATCACGTCGACCAATTTAGTCTATCGCATTCATTTCGAGTCGACTCGATTCGTCGAATCGACTAAATGTTATTCCGAGCACATCACTACGCCAGATTCAGATTACAACGTAATTTTTCAAACTACCTAATTATTTGAGTTTGCTCACGTAAAGGCTGTAAATTTTCGAGTTGGGAACACAAAGATATTTAAATTTGATATGTAAATTACTTTTTAATGAAGCAGTAGGGGTGCGCCGCTAGTGTTTCACTTAGGTAACTCTTTTGTGAACAAGTATGTAATTGGAAGGGTAATTACCCTTTGTCTGTTTGTGTAATTTTGTGTGTGATATGGTTGGTAGAAACGCTCGTTTTCAGTTGAAAACTAACTAACGAAAGCAAAAAATGGAATAGTGTTAATTTATTTTTATTTGACGTGAAAAGCCATATCAACACCCATCTCATTCAGAAATATTGATATAAGTAATGTTTGTATACATAGCATGAGAGTAATATGAAAATTTCGTAGGAGTTTGGAAAACGGTGTATCGGAAATCTAAGCTTAGTAATAAACATTAACTAAAAACTGTTCTTACTTTACAATTTAGAACTAAATTTAAGTTATTTATAACATTTGAAAGCATTTGAAATCCCATTTGAACACCCAGCGAAACATTTTATTGTATCTGGATTCTATTCATGGAAAAATCTAGTACCTATAACAGTACATTTTGAACACAAAAGAAAGCATTGCATTGTCACAATCCGCGATAAATATCGTGTTCTACACCACAAATATAAGAAGAATAACCCTGTTTTCCGTTATAAACGTTCTATCTCTTTCTAACTTCAACGTTATTGCTCGGACTTCTCTCTCGCGCACAGGGTGATTCACTCTTTTTTTAGTTGAAGCGATTAATAGTGGAGATAGAATTAAATGTTATTGTTCAGATATATCGTGGCAGACAGCCATTGTGTTGTATTTCAAGTACAGACAGAGTATATTTTTATGAGTTTTATTCTATAAACATTTACATAATTGTGAAACCTGAAATTAGTTTTAAACAAATTGTTAAGCAATGTTTGCTTGTTTGATACTTTTTATCGTGCTATTTTCGTTATTTCAACCATATTTTTTTAACCAAATTATGTATACGAACTAATTAAATTTATACATAAATAAAGCAAACTTTGTAATACAAAACTTAAAACAAAAAATATAATTGAATTAGTACGCTAAGGAGCAATTACAAAGTTGATTGATGTTAAAGTAAGTCAAGTTAATATTTTTATTTGTATAATAATAATTTAATAAAAAACTAATAAATAAAATTAGAATTTACTTATTTGCATAGAAATGGACGATATTAAAAATATTTTAGATAACTTTTTTGGCGTTTGAATTTGTGAATATTTGATGTTTTATTTGATAAAAATGTGGAGCTTATTGATGAAATATTTTATTCCAGAAGGGTTGGCCATTTTCAATGTCTATTAAAAAATATCAGAGTTTTATGAAATAAAATCTGTAACGTGAGTTCAATGGAGATTGTATGTTAGGGGCAAGAAGTTTATATTTCCTTGGGTTCAATAGTTTTTGAATTAGCTAGAAAAGTTCATTAATTTTATATAGAAAAATTTACATAAATAGCGCTTAAATTATTTATTTACTTATGTACTGACTCGTTGTTGCGGTTATTTTTAAGAACGTATACATGTTCTTAAAAATAACCGCAACAACCTCAAAAGGCTCAGAACAGACATAGTTTTTAAAACTGTTGTCAACCCGTTTCATTTAGTATCTGCTATCGAAGTAGAAACAAAAATAAACAGGCAGTCGTTCACAAACAAAAATGTGTTATCTTCTTACTAATCGAATACAGATCGACAATGCACATCTTGCTACCATCTGCGTTGGCAACATCTGTCCGCAACTCGTTGCATACCTCTTGAATAACACAAACGTGAGCGACTAGAATTTCAAATTCTTGAACAAACAGGACATATGGAGCGGAATGTTATACATGAAGATTTATATAAAAATCTGTAGTAACATTCATTTTAAAGTGTGTGTCGCTGGCAGATGCGTGCGATGTCAGTTGAGTATCTAAAGGAGAATTTCTATTTTAGTTTTGACTGGTTTATCCGGTGACTTCGTATGCGTGGAATGATTTCTTGGATTAGAAACCACCGTTTGTGTTAATCATAGTTATACACTGTTCGTTTTACTTTGTCAAGTCCCATTAGCAGTTTTTGCTTGAAACACTATCGTATACGACAAACGGCTAACTGCCACCAAAAAAATTATGGAAATCTAATTAGCACCTGCGGCCGCCGTGAGAACTATTTCTGCAGTACATTTTGAACCCTAAACTCTCGACACTACGATCGATAGTACTGATAAGTATCGTGTCTTTAATTAAAAGCACACACGATAAATGAAGACGCACTAGTAACAGTATGTCTAACAAAAGAAAATTAGGTTGCACCATCAGCATACCATAACAATAACCGGAATAGAAACATAAAAATAATCTTAAAGAACGAATGAAAGAAAACCTTGAGAAAAGGAGAGACGATAGACATTATCTTAGGACTAAATTACACCCTGTCATGATCCACTTTAATCAGGAACCCTGCCCATTAGACGATGTTGCAGATTTGATGAAAAAAAAGATGGTTGACTTGAAATAGCGGGAATTGTATGAGATTTGGATGGTATTGGGGATGGTGATCTCTAATGGTGAACTCAAGCGATGTTATGGGGTCCTATGGGAAGGGTAAAGCAGTTTTTTGGGAGCCTGTGACAATTAAGAGAACGGTTATTGTGACGATCGTTGGTGTAATGTTCTATACGTAAAAGACTTGCTTGAAGCTTAAGATTATGTTTAGTATTATTTCTTGTTTCTAATTTAATCTTGGTAGGATTCCTTGCATTATTTGCATTTACGTTTGATGGGAATTTATTAGTTTTCATTTGCAGTTTGTGTTGTGTTGTCAAAGTATAATGTTCTTGTAGCATCGACTGCTTGAAATATTTTCGAAAGCTTACAAAAATATCTGAATTTAAGCAATTAAATGGTCATAATTTATAATCTATTGAATATTATATGTATAGATTAGCTGCAATATTTGTTATATCGAATTGTTATGATGTTATTTTGTTAAACCAAACCCAGTAGTTAAAAGTTATAATGAATTATTTGTAAAATTCTTCAATCGCTCCATGTAAAATACAGCTACATCTGGTGAGGCTGGAAACCAACTCCAACATAGTTGGAAGAAAGGCTAGGCTGATAATAATATAATTTGTAAAAATTTTAACATGCATTTCGGCTGCAAACATTGGAAATACAATTACTATTTTCTGCTAATTCCAAAGCAATAAAAATCCTTAAAATTATACATGTACATATAATATACATACGTAATATACAGTTTTTTTTTTAATATATTCACGACTTATAAATTCTAGAAGAGGTACCATATCCCCAAGAGTTTTGGGACGCCTTCAAGAATTATGTGGTTAATGACGCTTACGTGAAGAGACTCTACTCAGATGCTACACAAAGTCGATAAGCCAGACTAGTCAGTTAGTTCGTGAGGCGCTTCAGAATTGACGATTAGATTGCTAATCCAACTTCGAATAATATGATAAATTATGTTTCAAAAGTTTTTGAAGTTATTTCGATAGTTTTTTAAAGTAATTAGGGGGATTATTGAGATGAAATATAGGTATGAAAAAAGTCTTGGTTAATTTTTGCCTGTCGAGTTGTAACTCGCACTTGGCCAGCTTGGTGGAATGTAGTCCTGACCTCTCCCTCGTTCGGGAAGGACCCCTTGCCCAGCGGTGAGACAGTTACGGGCTCAAAAAATTTAAGAAAGGTTTTTCTAAATAAAGTTATGCGCTCTCAATTTTTTTGCTTTAGCTTGCTTGCGAGCAGCCGCTAACACGTAACACAGACAGTCTGTTTTTCGCCCTTATTACACCTACAAACAGATTATTATGTAACATGGATTATTTTAAGTCACCTAAGTTGTAACAAAAAATCAACACTAATGAAAAATTGGTTAAAAATCTGTTCATTTTGATTTATGTATGTAACTAACTATCTTTGAAAAACAGCATCTGAATTCAATTATAGCTTTTACTATTCACGTTCAAATAGACAAATAAATCGACGTAAAGTCAATACGAATGCATCTTGTATTTATTTGCTTACTGTTAATTAAAAATCCATTAGACTACTTTGAAGTAAGAATATATTTACTTATTTTGGAAAATATCCAAACGGAGAAGAGATTCACAAAACTTTGCTTTTGATTTGGAACATTGTAACTAGATTTTTTTTTGTCTTTTCATATTATTATTAAACTGGGATACATACGAAACTTAGATAAATTTTAGATTTTTATATATGACAATCGGTTCAGCGCCTCTTGTGAGCGGAAACTATTTTTGCAGTACATTTTACGTGTTAAACTTTCGATACTCGAAAGTACCGACCGTAGAAAATCGTGCTACTAATCAGCGCCTTGAGCGGTAGCTGGAGGCATTATTATTGCAGTACATCATAAACGTCCAACTCTCGATACTCGAAAGTGCCGACTCTCAAGAATCGTGGCACAGAGCAATATGTTTAGTCAAATGATATAAAAAAATAAAATCAGTTGAACATTAAACATCCGTGTCAAGAACAAATAAAGAAAAAACCCAACTCCTTTCCCATTTTGTGTTTCCAACAAAATCTCGGAACACGATAACTAGCCGTACAAGAGCGAAGATTTATTCGTCTCAGCCTCCCAATTGTCAGTGAGCCGTGATGTAATCCCGAGTACAGGATGTAGGTGCCGTTTGAAATGCCCTTAGGCTAATCGTTCCCTCTTTCCTCGGCTGAGCGCCCTAAATGCTCATTTCTTTTACCAGACGTAGTAGGTGTATGTATGTGGTTACTTGTGGTTTATATAATAGATGTACGGTCATATGTGGTAGTCGAGTTAGTTTGATTTTGAAATTGAGGTATTGGTTGCTGAATTGTTGTTGTTCAAGTAAATTAGTGATAGGTTAGTGATAGGAAATACATATTAATAAACACAAGCAAGTTGAAACAAATTGTAAATATTTTATAGAATGACAAGAGGCTAATAAGGAATCTCAATTGTAGATGTTAGTAAATAATAGCCGATATGATAAGTTACATAAAAAAATAACATCCAAAAGTGTGAAAGTACTAAGAATAAAAAATAAAGCTCTTTTTTAACATCTTCTACACTTTGTAGTAGTCAATAGATTTTTATTCTAATTACCATTCAATTTTCTACAATTCTAAAGTGTTTTCCGGAATCCGTTTCCCAGAAAACTGTCCAATTGGATCGTTTCAATTGTCCCTATCACTTCCAGAGAGTAATCTATCAAACGGTAGCCTAAACGTCCGGATACCCATCTCTGTCACCCCCACCTTTCATATTAACAAAATTCTTCTGTTTAATAAAACACCATTTTTCTGAATTGAAAACGCTTTTGAAAAGAACTGACGATTTTGGAGGAATTTCGTCTCAATAACAAAGGGCAAGGAGGTTAATTTAAGTTGAAAACTGATGCGATTATTACAACGTCTTTTAGATGTCAAAGTTTCTAAAAACTTACATGTTGATGATGTTTTATGCTCAATAGTGATGCAATGGGCAGTTAACGAAAATATATTAAACTTGTACTCGTAAAAGGTTCATCTAAAATGCTCAGCCTCTGTATTTTTTTTCTCTCACCCACTGCGCTACAGTGACATAATTGAACCCAATCCAAAAGGAGTCCTTGCTGGTTGTGTGCTCAGCTAAGAGTATAATGATTTAATTTGCCAAAGTCTTGCTCATAATAAGTAGATATTGTTAGGACTGAATATAAATTTATAATAATTAAAGTAAAAAGTAACAAAAGCTTCCAAAATCATTTGACTAATACCAACACATTAACGAATAAACAATATAAACATGAATTTAACTAAAATTTAAAACTTTAACCTCACTTTAATCAATACCTCTATCGTATTTTTTTCCACTATCTATGAAAGACAGCTAACCTAACCAAAAAATTGTACCTACATTTTCTAATCCTACTCTTCTGGACTTTGGCCAAAACACTAACATGTTTTCGCCGCTCCCGCGTCCGCCTGTCACTCAAACCTCAAAACAGAATGTCGGTTATTGACGGCTCCGAACGAGGTCAGGCAGAGAGCACAGCTTAAGTAAACGACGATTTCATTCCGCTAACGGCTAACAAAGAATTCGGGAGGGATTAGACATCGTATTTCGTCACAGAGGCTGCGTTTTAAACGCTCCAGTAATCAACTAAATGCTTTTTTTGTGAATTATTTAAAGGAGGGTGTATTATATGGATTTGATATTGAAGTGCTTTGTTCTATTTGAAAAGGCGCCTTTGGTTGGATGGTATACTAGATTTAATTTTTTATTGTTTCCTACAATAAATGAATATATTTTTCATCGTAATTGTTGAATACTCTAGGTAGTGATGTGACTTAAAAGGCAGTTAGTAACGAGAGCCTAATTTATTCTACTTTGATGTAATTGAAGTACAAAATATAAGCAACATTGATAGACAGAGATGAGCAGTTAATATCATTAAAAAAAAACTGAAAAACTAAGCACACCTAAGCAAAGTTTAAATTGAATAATAATAATAAACTTAAGTCCCACTGCTGGGCAAGGGTCTTCTCCTATTTGGAAGGGGTTTGACATTGAATCCACCACGCTGGCCAAGTGCGAGACTGAGCATACCTTAAAGAACTGTTCTAAAGCTTATACAAAAATATTTTTTATCCCTGTCTAGCGTATCACGAACATGTGAGACAGAAACTTCACATGCATGTACCAAATCATGAATAGAGCCAGGGTCTATTCTTAGCACCTCTCGAGGCACTATTGAAGCGGAGTTCTATATAAAAGTGTACAGCATTCTGAAGTAATAGGATGTCGTTAAAACTTTCGTCTTTGGTCAGCTGCGTTACGGATACTGTGGGGTTCGTGGTTAATACTTGACTGGATATGTTAGTATACTCTACATGGAAGACTTATAGATGTAGTTGGGTAGTTCGAAAATAGTTGCTTTTATAAGTCGATATAGCATCTATGTATTTACTGGCTAAAATGATTTTTTGTGTACTTAAAAGGATTTTCAATCTAAATAGCTGTCCCATGAGGTATTAACAATGGGTTCGACAGTATAGCCGTGAAAATGTAACAATCTTTTACATCAATTAACGGAATGAGTTTGGATATTTGTTTCTTTTACAATTCAAGCGACTTTTACAAAAGATTGGAAAATTGTAAGTCTCTCCTAGTTTTGCCTTTTACTGATAAATAGTTCCAGTCAAACTAACTAACATCCTTATTCAAATCGTACTTTTACCCAAACAGTCTTACGTCTTCAAAGCGTGAACTACCCGCATTAATGCTACATGGTTGCACATAAATAGAACACCCCTTACCTGTGCGAGTGACAAGTGCCAAAGCGCCCAGCGCCGCGAACAGAAAAGCCACCGACATCGCTAGTTCACGTGCCCATGCATAATCCCACTTTCACGGCTCGCAACACTCTGTATAACGCCACAGAACACCACCCTGTGAACAAAAATACACTCTATTAACATATCATACAGTTTGTTTCACATTGACACATGTGATACAATTATGTGATAGATTTCAGACCTTATCTTGTGATGGGTAAGGCTTAATTTTGTCTGTGTTAAAAATGTAGTTAGAACATAAGTATAGTTGTACAAGGATATTGTTTAGAAGATATTGTGTAGGAAATAGCACAATAGACTTTAAACCTTATTCGTATGACAATAAAGTTTCATTTCAGATGTTTGTGTGATGTTGTGTGACTATGGTTATAGGGGGTTATAGTTTAGTAGATAGATTATTCTAGTCATGTTATTTTCTTTTTTAGTTTGAGTAGTTTTTTGTACGTGTATTAAGGCTTTATGGCATTACTCATGTAATTCTTATAGTGGTTTGTTGTTTACAGTATTCTGGCTGTAATGCGGGACTATTGAATTAATAATTGGATTGTATGTGGGACACCAAAGTTACAGTAGCGTTACTACGCGATTATTACAGACAGGATTTAAATAAGGACAATTTAAAATAATGAATCTTACAATGGCTTGTGTTAACACAAGATTATTTTTCTTTTTATAACATTGTTCTATCAGAACAGTTTTCATCAAAACAGAAGTTTGTAAGGGTCGTATCAAGTGGCGTTCTTTGGTCTTTGCTTACCCCTATGGGAAAAAAAAAGAAAAAAAAATGTGTATGTGTAGCAAAGAATTTATAATTGGTTTGGTTTTTACCTTGAGTAAGATTAGGGTTTAATAAAATCCTGTTTTCCAAAATATGACGTCACTATTATCTCAACTGAAATGAACTATAAATTGAGTTCTTACATTTCTCGGCGACGCTACGGCAAGTTAAAATTGATTTTGTTGCTGCTACCATTATGATTGAATTTGTACCGAGTTCCACGACACTTGGGAACTTCTCAAATACTTTATTTTTTGTTTCTTCTCTTTTGAATATTTTACTGGTTTTAGTAAACTGTTTAGGTAACTAGGTTCCTTTCTCATTACCTTGAATATTGGTTGGAATTTTGAGGCGAAATGTTTGAAAAATGTTTTGTATCGCAATTTTGTACAGTCGGTACTGTCGAGTAGCGAAAGTTTGACATTCTAAATGTGTATGTACTGTCAAAATAGTTCCTACGACGCCCGTCAGAGGCGCTGATCAAATTTTCATACAAAATTTCTCGATGACAAGCCGGATGTCATTTGTCGATAGTAGTAGAGCATTGTGCTACTAAATGTTTATACTTGAATTGATCTTGTCTAATCTTGGTTTATCTAATTGGGAATCAATAAGTATTTTATTATTTATTGAGTACTTGCGGGAGGCTTGTATTCAAAGAGATTTTTGTGAATAGAAGTTTCAAATTATTAATATCAAATCTGGAGAGATGGTGAAATAAAAAAAAAAGAACCTTTGCTTGAAACGTAACCTTCGGGTTTTTATAAAATTTTGCGTTGTACGTTTATCTATACTAATATAATAAAGCTGAAGAGTTTGTTTGTTTGTTTGATTGTTTGTTTGTTTGTTTGTTTGTTTGAACGCGCTAATTTCGGGAACTACTGGTCCGATTTGAAAAATTCTTCCAGTGTTAGATAGCCCATTTATCGAGGAAGGCTATAGGCTATATATCATCACGCTACGTCCAATAGGAGCAGAGTACCAGTGAAATATATTACAAAAACGGGGGAAATTATGATTCTCTTATGTGACGCAAGCGAAGTTGCGCGGGTCAGCTAGTTAAGTATATAATTGAAAATCTCAATTAATATTCGTTCGATAGCAACTATTCAGTACATTGCTTCTTTTCTAAAATGACGGTAAGTACTATGTTATGTCAAAGCAGCTATGTATGCTAGTAATCTACTACATGTCATGTCATGTACACTAGTTGTCAACTGAGATACATACGTAATACGTTATTATTGGACGAGAGTAAGGCTTCAATCAATCTATAACAGAATTTAATACCCTCTCGTAAAATGCTTTAAAACCTTGCAGTTTCCCATCAATTAAACCATTTTAAAGCTTCTATAACCGGCTATTTATTTCCTATCATAACCTGCCGTCTTGGACGCTTTCCAAGCAAGTGTGCCACATAAAATGGGACATCTTTTTAGTTTTAACTATGCTTACGCGTACATCCATAGTTTACCCTAAAAAGCTTTTTGGCATTTCTTTTTAAGATATATCTTATCACGAGTAATCACGCTCTCGTTATAAGCTATATAAAGTGTTAAATTAATCCGATGTTTTAAAGTAGATACATTGAAAGCATGGTCAAAGCTTTTGTTGCGAACCTACTAAGATTACTATGATTTAAAAGAGCGTCTTAAAAAAGAAAAGTATATTATCATAATCCGTTATCATTTTTAATTACTAGCTGAATTCATCCACGAGTTATTGTGGTAAAATAGAGTCTGTCTTTTTTATAGAAGATACTTATTTAAGTTACCGAATTTAAGTTAGATAAGACTGGTTGTCAGACTTTCAAGCTTCTGACTATTGTTAACGACTGTCAAAGATCTGTGGAAATGACAGCCGGGACCCACAATTTAACGTGCTTTCCGAAACGCGGAGGAACTCGATATGTATAAGATGGTCACCCATCCACAGATCAACCTCGGCAAGCGTGGCTTAACCTCAGAGATCGATTCGCGCGGCTGTTGTGAACTAAGCGATGAGCTCTACTGTTTCAATACACTTATTCCCTATAGTTTCTATAAACACTCCACAACAACATAACATCCATGTACACTATTTGCCTTAGAATTTACACCACATAGTTGAGCTAATTGTCTTAATATCTCTATACATAGTTGACATCGTCTCTCGTCATTAGTAGTTGTCAAACAAGCATTTAGCTTTAAGCTACGGGTACTAAGCGTGTGAACTGTAAGTCAAAATTGTATGTTATGATTAAATGATTAGGTTGATTTTGTGACATTTGTGGTGTTATATAAGAGTTGAAATGTTAAAGTTTGTGCCTTGAAGAAATTTAAGTTTCGTGTTTGAGAAATTTATTTCAAGCTTACATATAAATACATAATATATAAAAATTACTCTTTGTTGCAAGAGGGTTTACGGAAGACATCTGCAGCATTTTCTATCACCTATGATATACATACATTACTAATGTCATGCCTTTTTTCCATAGAGGTAGGCAGAGACCAAAGAAAGCCGCTTGGTACGATCCTTATAAACTTTCCTTGCCTCATTCACATCCTTCACTCCATTAAAAAATCTCTATAAAAAGTATTTTGGAATGTTATGTGAAATAAATTAGATATCCAACAGCTTTTAAAATCAAAAACATATCATTATGTTCAATCTAACAGACTGCCAAGCATTTAAGAAAAAAATATAAACAAACAACCATTCCCACAACACACAACAAGAAAAAGAAACCATAAAAAAACTTCGCCATAAATTATTTCACTCCAATAACTTTATAAAAAAGCGAGTGATCGATATTGCCTATTTATAGAACGATTGAAAAGGGACCTGTATACCGTGGGTGAATGGGAGCCCTAATGAGTGTATTCAATGGGAATAGACTCCAATGGCCGTTAAGCGTGGTCATTATGTCAAGAGGCTGTATAAACTAGGGTCCGGGTTCAGTTTAAATTGACATTTTGGGGGTTAAGGTTGATATTGGTTGGAGGAATAAGATGTAATCGCGTGCGGCGAGTTGCGTTGGTCGACAGTGTGTGACACCGTGGGTTTTGTGTCTCTGGTAGGTCAGTGGTCAGTGGTCAGTGGTAGGTATAGATGTTATGATAAATGTGAGTAACTGACAACTTTGACATTTTTTACATTAACCGTCTGTCAAGAAAATAATTATTCCTCAAATTCAGTTAACTGATAATTAAACATTCGGGCTTAAACTTGAAATCGTATTGAGGTATCTTTATGTAAAATTTTGGTAACGTTTTGTGAAATTAGCAAATCATAAAATTAAAAATCTGCCAGCATTTACTTAGGTATTGTATTCTCAAATCATATAATAACATTTTTTCCAGAATAAACTTGCACTACAACGATAAAAATCGTCATCAATTTTCAGTTCTTTTTCACCAAACTCAAAACGATGTCAACATTCGATATTATATTACAAATAAAAGCTCTTATCTATCCCCACCCCAGCAATAGTGATCTGTACGTTACATATAGGAGGAATAAAACGTATATTAGTTGGCAATAGTTGTGAAAGTGATCGGGATAGTCCCTATAAGCCTTCAGTAATTACCATGGATATGCCGTAAATTTTATGGTATCCTGTAATCCCCGATTCCATGAGCCGGTTGTTTGAGATAAATTACAGTTTGAAATTAGCTGGTTAGTTTTAGTATATAGATTCAATAGACCAATAAATGGTAATTAAACAATTATGGAGTTTTGTATGGAAAAATCGATAAAATAAATCTTTCAGGCGCTGAAAACTTTATAGTATGAGAATACCTCCATGAGTAGTATTTTTTCCCATTAAAAACTGTCGTATAGTTAATTGCAAAAATTCAAAAATATTTTTTTTGGTCGAAGATAATTTTACGAACATTTAAACATAAAGTAAAGGCTAACGACACAAAGAATTCCACTTGCCTTTCAGGTATTTATAGAAGTATTTTTAATTATTGGAAAATACAAAGTAAAAATTAAGAAAGATATTTATTTCATAGGCTTTAATTATCTTGAATAATAACAAAAATATCAATAAAATCTTTATTTATTGTAGTCCTCTAAACTGATAGCAAATGCTTAATCAAGTCTTCAAAATCAACCCAGACTACTTTCTTTGGATTAACAAAAGTATGACGAAGGCTCTATACACACGATTCTTATTATCTAAGACCAATATCGAAGGGACGGTTCAATAATACCCAGAGAGGATTACTAAACTGTAATAATTTGCAATCCTCTGTTCCAGTCTTAATTAAAACACATTCTGCTAGTTTATCTTCGGAGTGCAGATGCTGTATGGATCTTTCAATTAACAAATATGTGTGTTTAGAAAAGAAAATTTTTGATTGATTAATTTGCTTTTACGTGAGGAATAATTACAGCAAAAGAAATGCTTTAATTGCAGGATAAATTTAACATGGAGATCTAACTGTTAATTTTGAAATATAACTCTCAAGTGATTTTTGATTATGTTTCTTTCGCACTAAAAATGGCACTTGTGTCGTAGGGACTTTAGCGAACATACAAACAACGGACACAAAGCTAACCCGAAACAACTATTTATGGATCGCACAAATATTTGTTTCGCGTGGAAACCACCCACGACCTCTCGACACGCTGGTCGTGGCGTGACGACCGAATTAACCACTGCGCTATGAAAGCCAGTCAATTTGCTGTTGTCAATTTGTTTTTACTGCTCTTATTCTTGTAGATGAACAGAAGTAAATAAAAATACCAATAAATTGCATGCTAGATCACGATGCTAGGCAAATAATATTTAGAAATTAATCCTACTAATATTATAATATGGAATGAAACGTACCTAATATTATTATTCTGGCCTGGTATCACTAAGAGAATAAAGTAACAATTCATTTCTTACTCTTAATAAACGTAAGTGATGGATCGCAGAAGATTAATGGAATTAAGATTCCCATTTATTAGACTTGACCTTAGAACACTAGCTAAATTAACGTGTAATTGTTATCGATCTTTGCTTTTAGCCTGTTTTGGGACAATTTTGTAACATTATAACAATGCCAGTATGGCACACTTTTTATACACACAATCTAATAATTAGTGCTTTGCGTACCATTTTGATAGTGACCGTAGACGTTTTTTTCTTCTCCATTTCCGTGAGGAAACCCATGCCCAGCAGTAGAAAAGTAAAATTAGTGAGATTAAATTTATTAATGTACAGTTTATTCCATTTTTTTAGGAGCATGTCGTTGGCTAGTTTCCTGTATTTGACTCGTCTCTAACGCATGGTACTGAACAAAGTAACGACAAAACGTTGGCGTATTTTTTTACACATTTACGTACACGTAACAATCCTGTCATTGTGAAAAAAGTATTCTGCTCATCCTTTAGCAATAAAAAACTTATTTTACAATCGAAAAAGACATACCATCTTCAATTAAAAAAATGAATAGCTTCACTTTTCTTTAAAAGAGGACAGCTAAGAAAAGTTGATAGCACTTTCAGTTGGGACTTTTTTTCCAAACTGTCCAAGAGTTGGGTAGTAGCCAAGGGTGTGGTGGAGGGGGGGGGGGGGGTTAGGGGGTATTCGATGGCCCGACTTAGTTCATTAAGTGAACTATAAGTAAACCAGGAGCGACCCAGTTCACAGACTGGATAGGCAATCGATCAAGGAAAACATTTTGAGATTGTTGCCAGGAGTTTTTTTTGTTAGGGTATTTTGGTTTGAGGAATAAGTTGGGCTAATTAGATTTTGTATCGTAAGTGCCTTTATTTATATTTTTTCTTATTGCTATTTTATATTCGATAGGAATTGGACATGCAAATCAGACTATAAGGATAGTTTGGAAGAAATGGAGAAGGCAGAAGAAGCTTTGTCCAGAAGTACGACTTTTTGAATATTTATTTATTAGCATGCATGCAGTTGTATACAACTGGTTAATGCCTGTATCCTGGTAATTCACTATGCTGTTATCATTCATTAAATAAATATTTGTCCAGTCTATTTTTGAATTGATAAACAGTTTCAGCTTCGACTACATTCTTTGGAAGTTTGTTCCACGCTCTGACAATTCGGTTAATTATATTATAATATTAATATTGTATTATAAGAAATGGATACGCCGAAATTAAACAGATATTACATGTCATTGCTTAAAAGTTGTGTGGTAACCAAATAATTCCAATCTCTTAGTTCAGTTTGAAATAATATCTCAATAAGAAACTAACTTTGCGTGTTTTCTCTAAGTAACAAATTACTCAGAAATAAAGTTGTAGTAAAACTATAAACTATT
The DNA here is from genome assembly GCF_050436995.1 of Anticarsia gemmatalis. Classification (NCBI taxonomy): domain Eukaryota; kingdom Metazoa; phylum Arthropoda; class Insecta; order Lepidoptera; family Erebidae; genus Anticarsia; species Anticarsia gemmatalis. The sequence goes on from NC_134761.1 coordinate 1,333,389, forward strand.
CGACTAATTACCTCGTTAAAATCGCCTTCAATGAGCACGAAATATATAGCTTTTTCTTTAAAAGAAGACATTTATCTATTTAATTTACCTTCAAAATAAATGTTACTTTAAAAACATTTTAATTTAAATCTAAAGGAAATAATTACAATTATTAAAGTCATGTTTTCTGCAAACTTAGCTCAAAAACAACGAAAATAATTTGAAGAAAATTCTCTTTGAAAAATATCAGTACATCTTGAGTTCAAAGAACTCCGATATTTATATGCTAATGTAATTAAGGACCCCAATTAATATAGAATCTTGGAGGAATGTCAAGAAACTTAATATGGGTACAGAAAATATTTCGCAAAATATTTTCTTCGACATAATCCTTGGGTCACAGTTTAATAAGAGCTTTGGATGACAGAGCATGCCTAGAATCCTAAGTCTGGAGAATTTTCGGTAAGTATTTTCTATACAGACTTAAGTATTTCGGTTGAAATCACGGCGATACGTTACATATAAGGCTATTTCGTATTTAAAAGCCTCGCAACATATGGTCTGACCCTCCAAATTGAATCGAAGACCGCAATTACGTAGGCATTGAGCTAATAAATGGATGTAAAAATCTCATGCTGATTTTGGGATGAACGAAACATAAAGTGTAGCAGCTGCTTATGTTTTATTAGGTACGTCGTGTCCGGCTTGCGTGGGCTTTGTAGGTCAAACTAAAGTTTGCTCTGGAGTTATTGAAATAGCCTAGTCATCCCTTATTTATATAAAGTTAAAGTTTCGGTTAATAAGATGGTTAGAATTTATGGATACTTTTGTATTGTGTTATATAATTTGGTACTGTTATAAAGTTTATGGTTTTTGTAATGTTTGCTGATTCGTTTAGTTTTTAATGGCTTACGTTCGATCTAATTAATATTATACGTAATCATGTTCAGAGTAGCAAAATGTATGAATTGAGTTTTTTGTGTAAAACTTTATAATCATATTACTAATTTAATTATTATCTTTTACGTGACCATTAAAAGTGGTATAAATGGCAACTAAAACCCGTCCTTCATCAATCACTATAATCTCTTCATCATAATCAAAAGCAGCTTGTACTAAATTACTAAAATAATATAACATCATTAATTAATTTACAAACCAAACAACAACCACCTGTATCCATCAACACCAACCTATACCACAATAGTACCTCAATTCCTCGAATCACTCTATAACCCAGATAGCATGTCACACCAAGTCTCACTTACCCTTTCAACAAGGAATATAAGTTTCACGTAAGCCACAGTTCTGTAAGGAAATCCGACTGCTTTGTTCTCAAAGATTTTCGATACAAGTTTCATGCGTCTTCGTACAGTTTCAGTCTTTCAGTTTCAGTCTTTGGCAACAAAGTCAGTATTTGTTACGTGAAGAAAATGGCTTAAGTCCAGAAATTTTAATTACTAACCCCCGGTTTCTGAGGTACGTTAAGCGGCAGTTTATCCATTGAATAGCCTTAAAACTCATACAAAAAAAAACGCTATTGAATAGATAAACTACCGCTAAATGTACTCAGAAACCGGGGGCAAGTCAGTTTGGTTTAAGCAGTAACTAACTTTTAAGGTTAGTTGGTATTGAAAATTTGTTGGATTTTTTGCTTTGATGAAATTTTGTTGGGGTTGAGTGATGTCATAGTTTCTAGGTTTTAATGTTATGATTTATTCATCTTGGTTAATAATGTCAGACGGTGGCTTTGGAAATTCAATAAATGGTGACGTCATTCGTGATGTAGTCGGCGTTTATTAAATAGCATGAACTAAGAATTTTAGTTAGGGGTTCTGCTTAAAACGTAGATAATAGAATGAATTTCTGAAGATTTTATTGAGGTGTATAGATATAGATTTAAATTATTTTTGTTAAGAAAGTTCGTCTGTGACTAATTTACTTGCCCATCATTTTAACCCACTGTCGAGTGAAAATACTTCCAAATACACATAAGCGTAGTTATAAATAAAACTTAAATGTTTTAAAAATTTATAGTAATATTGCAAGAGGCTTTTATAAGAATATCTCTACTCAAAATCAGTTTTAACTCAAAACCTTATTCAACCTTACCCTTCAAAACTCAAATGACCCGAGCAGCGATCAGCTCTATCTTGAAACTAGAGCCTTAGTTTAAACTTTAAAGTCGGAGGCAGTATCAAACTTTGAAATTAAAGGTTTGTTCACAAAGGCAGACAAAAAGTAAGGTGTTGGGCACAATGGCTGGGCCAAAAACTTTAAGGAAATTGATTGAGTGAGATTTTGCAAGTTTAATTAAATTTTGGATAGAACAAGATTCTGAATTCGGTTCTGAACATAATCATTATCCAGCGAAATTAGAAGTTGGTTTGGGATTTTCTTATTTTGAGGGTTTTGGTAAATACGACTTTGATTTTGATCATGTCTGTTATTGTTTTTTTTAAGTAAAAAAAAGGTCTCTTAGCGCGGTGATATTATTTCATTGATTGTATTGGTGTCTAAAATATAGATTATTTTTATAATTTACTTGTTTTACAATGATTGCTGTTAAATAATTTGAAAATTGTTAGGACAACTATTATACTGTTAATAAATATTAGGTATATAAGAGTTATTGGCAAACAAATTAATTTTATTATAAGCACGTTTTCGAGCAACCAAAGAATTCCTTTGGTAATAATATAACAGTATTACAGGATAATTTAACAGTATTTTCTTCAAAATTTGCTAAAAATCTCTAAGTGACAAACATCTTCACAAACATTCACATGAACATAGGATAGCCCAAAATTCTGAAGGTAGAACTATGTCAAGAAATACATCTTTGAAACTAGTTTCACATTACTCCTTTATTCCCAACAATTCCTTCACAATTATAGTACTTAGTCCAAACGGTAGTTTCCTTGTAGTCCTATCGACAATCCAGTTAACGACTTAAGCCCGTTAAGTCCACAAAGGAACTATTACTTAGTTGTTTAAATGGTTTCGCGAAATTGTTCACAATACGAGGGAATGTCTCCAACTTTTTCTTTGAAAAGTTTTGCTAATTGCAATAGAGATATATTATGGCTTAGTACTTATAGTTGGGTAGTTCTATTTTTATTATAAGGAGAAGTACTTGACTGCTTAACCGTTATCCATGGTTAGATTTGCTAATCTTCAGTAGAATAATGACAGATAGTTAATTTTTTTTTCAAATTCAATGAATGATAAGTTAATCTAACCAATACTATCCATGGATAGCATAATAAAATAGATTATCTAAGCAGAATTTAAGTCCCACAAAATTTGTATTAGTAAATATTTCAATACATCATAACGCACATTGTTTTTTGAGGACTTTTACATCCACAAACAGCGAATACAAAGTACCTACACTTGAAAATTCGAAACAGCTTTTGATGGATCACATAAATATTTTTCTATAGCTGACCCGCGCAACTTCGCTTGCGTCACAAAAGAGAGAATGGGTGAAATTTTTCCCCGTTTTTGTAACATTTTTCGTTGCTACTCCGCTCGTAATGGCCTTAGCGTGATGATATATAGCCTATAGCCTTCCTCGATAAATGGGCTATCTAACACTGAAAGAATTTTTCAAATCGGACCCGTAGTTCCTGAGATTAGCGCGTTCAAACAAACAAACAAACAAACAAACAAACAAACAAACAAACTCTTCAGCTTTATAATATTTATATTTATTAGTTATAAATAAATATTTTTTTTTATAATATTAGTATAGATTTGGTGGTGATGTGGTAACCACCATAATTACCGCGTAAATTACATGTCAAAGCAATACAAAAGAATACATTCTCTTATAATTTCACATTTGACATGCTTATTAAAAAACAAAAAAATATAATTAAATTTTGTTTCCTGTTTACAACAAGAAGAAAAGTAAGCAAATTGCTTCCGTGTTTCAAAGAAAAAATTATAATTGTAATTTTTGGACAAAACTTTCGAATTTATTTACATCCTTTGTGAAATTATGTATAGAAAATTATTCGATATTAAGACGCCGAATCAATCGAGAGTTTAGTCATGTAAAAGTTTCTAATTCAATAACTGTACGAGAGAAATTAATCTCTCCACCAAACGCTTTGACTTACTTTATAAATTCATCTACAAAAGTTCTTTCAATTTCAATATCTCTTGTAAACGATGCAAACTAATCGTCTGAAGTGAAAAACACTTTTGAATGGAAGAAATCGTTTAAAATAACTGATTCCCCACAATCCTCTTTAAAACCTTTTTTGTGAAAAAAACATCAATTGGCGGGTAAAATTAAATTCCTCTTTTGCTTTCCTATCGCAATTCAAGTGCCTGAATGCAATCACGAGTACCGAGATTCGATTCCAGGGACAGACAAGCGGAATCTTTATCTTCGAGGAAATAAATTAGTTTTAGTTGTTGTGGTACGGGAATGAAATGAAATGTCAATGGGATTAAGAACTAGTCTTCTTCTTTTCTCCGCCATTTCTTCCTGAGGGAAGTTAGTTGAATTAGTTCGAGATTATTAACTTGGGATATGCTCGGTTCTTTTCTAGTTGTTGGCAATATTGACAAGCAAATTGTGGGACTAGATTACGTTAAGAAAATAATGGGATGCAATTTATGATAATAAGTCTTAGAGATTTAATAGATTTTTTTATCAAAGAATCTATCTAGGTTAATTAAGACGCTAAAAAAATAAAATTATATATTTCTCTCTAGTATCCTTTTTTTTCCTGTACGGCATGTGAATAAAGCAGAAGTTTTTTAAGGATCGCGCCAAGTGATCTTTCTTTGGTCTCTTCCTACCCCCATGGGAAAAAGGCGTGATATTATGTTTGTAGGTATGTACTGATGCATCTCCTATTTTTAAAGCAATAAAATAAAGCCGTTTATTTTTACTACTACTATAAACATTGAGAATAAAGACCCTAATAATGGTATAACAGTATAACATAAACTAATTAATCCATAAACCAAAACATTAAATATGAAAGTCACGCAATTCCAAAGTAATCTCCATGAATTTTGATCTTATTACTACAAATTAAATTACTTTGAGCAATTTTAATACCAATAGAACGATTAATGGTGTTCAAAGGATGAATTAAATATCGCTTACTGATAGCTATGAAAATATTGGTAAGGAAAATAGAGGCAAATTGAGTTGATTTATTCATAAAGGTCTGCTTGATATTTGAGTGCCGCTGGAGTGCATACGGAAGGCTTCGGCGACGCTTCAATGATCCTTCTTAGATAAGACTTTTTCGCTTCAAGATATTTTCAAGCGCGCTAATAATTTTGTTATGCAAAAATGTTTGCGGTGTAGTTTATTTTTCGTTGAGGTATTTCTGGGTTAGTGTGATTTTGAACAAATGAGAAATATTTCGTTTAGAACAAATGGTTTACGGTATCACAACACTAAAACGAAGAAAGTCCCTTGCCCAGCAGTGGAATGCCAGAGCAAACAGTATGCAATAGTATACAACCTTTTTAAAAAAAAAATGACTGCTAAAGAACCTTATTGATATAAGGTTCCATGTCACTAAACTTTCAATTAAGACTAAATTAAGTTATATATCGCAAATTGGCATTAAGACCATTAATCGAGATCATTCTAGAAATAAATTCGATTCTAAATCTGACAGCTAATCAAATTAAGATCACACGTTGCTCTGAGAAAATGGATGACAGATATCTGGATTCTGTGAACCTCTTGAAGAAATTAGTTCTACGTACTCAATAATTCGAAAAGGGAAGACTTCAGAACCAAATTATCTTACATTTCTTTATTAAATCAGCTAAAATTTTCCCGATTCTGGAATTTATAAAAACTTGTTTAAAACAAAAGCTTAGCAACAGCTCTTTTTTAAAAACATTGACAAAATAAAAACATATTTCTTTTAATGTTATAATTTCGATAAGTCGCTTTGTTTAGTATGAATCTAATCTTAATACGTAACATTTGCTTATTAAATTTTTAGTAGTGGAATTAATATTTTTTATGAGTTAATGTACGTTAGAAGGAATCTAGCCCACATTTTGATCAAAGTAGTTAAGACGGATAAGTGGATTAACACTTAGAACCTCCTTTCACAAATCAGGCAGACATAACTAGGAAAGTGTAAGAAGTAAGGGCAAAGTAAATGAAAATAGAACAATAAGATACAGCACCTATGAAGCATAATAAACAGACGTAGCAAAATACAATCAAAATTAAACAACACCGCAAAACCTTCAGAACTCTCTGAACGTACTTAAATAAGAGATTATCTATTACTTAAACGGGACGAAATAATTAATACAGAAAACCATTTTGGAAGCCTTAAGGGCAAAGATAAAAACGTTTAAACTACTAACAAAAAGGGGGAGGCACAAATCAACTACTTAGCTTCTGAAGTGTCGACGCTTTACCAAAACCATTTCGTATCATAATAGACAATAAATTTTATTTGTCTTATCATGCAGTTAAAGTTTAGGGAGACCTTTTTGGTAGCTCTTTCAAGTTACATAATCTAAATGATTCAAGGCTAAAGTTTGGTCTAGTATTTAAGTTTTGACCTACTAAACGAGTCTTTTAATATAATGTCTTAGAAAAGACTAATGATTATATATTATTATTCCTGTATGGCTCCTTGAAACCTTGCATGCCTAAAATTTGTTTATAACATTTATTGAGGGCATGCAAAGTCCCCAACCCGCACTTGGCCAGCGTGGTGGACTCAAGGCCTAACCCCTCCCTCATTACGGGAGGAGACCCTTGCCCAGCAGTGGGACATTAATGGGTTAAATTTATTCATTTTATTTATGGCTCCTTAAGTATCTTTTTGTGTAAATTGTTTCGAGACGCAAACTCAGATGGCGATTTGATCTGGCTGTAAAAGTACCTACCTGGTCAATGAACTACGGAGAGTTTCCATTCAGATGAGAAATATCATCAAATAATACTTAAATACATTGAGTATTAATTTCATTGTTTACGTATCAGAAAAAATAAGAAAATAGCCTAGTGTGTGAGAAGCATAGAATTTACAAAATTCCAGGATCCACTTTACCAATACGACAATAACAATATGCATATTTTTATATCTAACTCTCTGAGTGTTTCCATTTACAATACAAAGATTACAAAAACACAATCTGTATCTACAAATCCTGCAAACAAAATTTCCTGGAAGGCCGTATCAAAAACATTGGCATCGGTCAAAGTTATTTCGAATAAAAGGCAATATAACAGAAAAGGGACAACGTCCAATAAATCCCATTCATCATTAATTCCTGGATCAACATGAAAATTCGTTTTAAACTTAAATATATATTTGTCACGACTGAAGCTGGAACGAGTAATTGAATTTTCACATTCATCATTACTCTCAATCTGATGATTTAAGTAGAGATTCATCCATTTTATGGTATGACACATTTTATTGAGTATCAAAATATGACGGAGTGTGTGAACTTTCTAAACTTTTGGGTTATTATCGTCCCCTTCGTCCCTAAAAGGTGAAATGAATAATATTCCATATTTTTTCCATCATATTTGCTGATTCGTCTGAGCGATAGTGTATAAGACTGCAGATCACCGGGTTGAATTCTCGAGTTGGATCATGTAGTGTCAAGATTTTTAAATTTCCGCTATAAGGTTCGCGATGGCAAAAGGTTCTGATTACTTGTAATGCATTTACGTTAAATCATTATTTGTCTTTTTTTAATACATATCATTAATGGATGCTTATTTAATTATAATTGAATGAAAAGTTGTACATCGCGATTCGTTTTTTTGGCAAAAACTCCGAAGTTTATTTTGAAATTAACAATTGATACTCGGGAATATTATTACTACTTATCTATACCAGCTCAATCATTTACCAAAATTACCTACAAAACAATTGACAAACTTTTCGAAACATGTAAAATCCCGTCACAATTTTAATTTCAAAATCTATCGGTGTAAAAGTTTGAACTGAGTCGAACAATGCTTTGTGAAATAGAGGGCATACCAGGGATACTTTTTATAGGCTGACTTCGAACAATGGTCAGCTGGATCGCTATGTGAACGATGAAGTATGAAGCAGGTGCGTGTAGAGTGAATAGCTCATAGGGATTTGTAATAAATCAGTTTACGCGTTCGGCTTTTTTGGAAAGCGTCAGATTTTTTTTGAGAGCATTGTTTTTGAGGCTTTTTGGAATGCGAAAAGGTGACTTTTGAATGGATGGGGTAGTATTTTATTTCTACTGAAGTCTTTTTTAGACTTCACAAGTAATTTTGCTTGTATGAGACTAAGTGACAAAATAATTAACTCCTGATTTCGATATCATATTGTCTTGGTCAATGGTCTTGTAGTCAAACAAATATATTGTCCTATTTAAAATGCAACAATTTTGTTTGAAAAGACAAAGTGACAATGTGCATAATACAGAAAACTCTATTCACACATAATCCTTTTAAAACTTTATACCACCAAAGAATATTCCAAAAACTAAACTAAGTTTCCCACATACCAAAATTCCGTTCTATTTAACCTTCATATAAAGAAACTTGGTGAAAAGCGCTCAAGACAAAACCTCTTAGCTGAGTAAATTGGGCACAAAGAGCAACGTTAGCATCGCTTCGCTTACATCCCTAAGTAGTCCCGCAATCCGAGTGTCTTCACATTTGTCATAATATAACAATAAAGGGGACGGAACTAGTTCAGATTTATTTTCTGTTTGTTTAGAACCACCATTCCGTTGATTGCTTGGGACTGGTTGTAGTTTTCGAGATATTTTATCATGATAGTTTGATGTTAGTTGTTTTATTGACACTCGACGCTGTTAAAACTATTATATTCTAACATCACGCCTATCATAACAAAAGGTGTAAGCAGGGGTGCTTGAGATACCTCCGCATTTCTCAGTTTTAGATTGTTAAACCCACGTTGATACGTGGGTTTAACAATGTTGGGTGGGAGCAGCCATACTCCCGGCTACTGTCGAGAAAATATCTAGTATAAACTAGAAACCCACCACTTTTTAATTCTCTATTCTCTGTCTACCTCCATAAGAAGAAGACGTGAATTTATGTATGTATAGAAACTAGAAAATACCACCAGTACTTTGCCTTATCTGGGAATTTAACCTGAGACCTCGTGACAAGCAGTCGTATACATTGATATCCAGACCGCAGAGACAGTCTCATTTCATTCACAATAAATTGCATTAAACTATTTTAATACCATCTCCATCTTATTCTCCTGAGACCAGACCGTCCGTATTCTAAATTACTTTCTCAACTTAATTAGAAAAAAACATTTATTGCAGCTTAATAAGCGTTATTATCTTCGTTATAGAGTAAAATGGAGATGAAATTAAGATCTTTTAAAGTCAGACAACATGTCTTACCGAAGGTTCTCTCTCTTTCATGCTACGAATCTCATAAGGTAGTGGAGAAAGCCTTATCTTTTCTTATCTTATATTACTCCTCCACTTCGCTCTGCTCTGGGCATCGTCTTCGGAAACCTTACACTCAGTCATGTCTTTTTGCACCTTAGTTTTACCGAATGCCAATAAATGATAATCCAGGTAATTCTTGTGGAGGTCCGATAGGCAGTCGCTCCATGTAAAATACTCGTATTCAGGTGCATCCAGTGAGACTGGAAGCTGACTCCAACATAGTTGTTTTTTTTTTAATTTTTAAAAAGACAACTCCTGCACTTTGTGGATCGCACAAATAATTGTTCCGTGTGGGAATCGAAATCGACCTCCCGATGCTATAGTAGCGGCGTGGTGACTTTAACCACTGCGCCACGGAAAAACATAGCTGATAATGACTTTAATCTTAGATTACAATTTTCACTCATAAACAACAAAGTAATGTTATTTGTCAACGTTTTCCTTTGAAGAGTCTGCTACGATACTTTGTTGGGTTTTATTTTCTGTATTGGCTCGTACAGTGTTGCGTTGAGTAGATCCGATATTGTTTGCCTCAGTATGAAGGGGATTGGTAGGTGGATAAAAGTATACATTGTTTTTGAAACATGTTCTGCAGAACAAGAGGCGCTTGTAACAGTTAAAGTAAACGATCAGTCAGTAAGCTACTTTTGACGAGGTAATAATGATAATATGTGAACATTTTGTACTTTAAAACGTTTGTCAGAAGTCGGTTATACCTTTAGCCAACAAAATTTACGGTCGTTACGCTATATTATACGCTAGTAGTAGGTATATAAATGGTTTGACACTAGGTTCTCCGCTAATTTTACAAAACAAAAGTGAGATTCCAGGTAAACGAATCCTTGGTTTCGAATAAAAAAATAAGATTAGACACTTTAATTTTTTGATAAAGATTGCAATCTTGAAATTTAATTATACTTAACAATACTATTTAAAAACTGTGATTATTCTAGCAACAGTCTAATCACTTTACTAAATACCAAAAGTATGCAAATGGTTACGTAATCTAAAGTACAATAAAAACCACATCATCATAATGAACGCAGACAACAAAAACCTTCACAAAATTACATTCTATACACCTACAGCAACGAAAAACAGACAAAGCTTCTACAATAAACATTATCCTAAGAGATTAAGACGAAAAAATCTCAACAAAATAAGTTTATTCCGCCTAAAACCTTCACTTTCAACATCTGTTTGCAAAAAATTCTGACCCATTTCTGTACAAAGATGAAGCCTGTATGTTTTGTCCAAATGGGATAATTTAGGAGTACAAAAATGAGACCAAAAAAGAATATTTACAGCATCTAGATACAAAAAATTATATAAATGGTATTCCCGAAAATGAGTACCTAAGCTTTGAAAATCTGGAAGGAATGAAATAATTTAAAAAATGAAAATGAAATGCTTTTCAAGAATGTTTATCCGCTGTGGCATCTGAAAAATTTGAAACTCAAAGACTCTTTCGTCTACTTATCTATTACATGGCATGGTTAAACTGTAGAACCGAAATTTAAATCAAATTTAGCAGGATACTAGTTATCACTATTGGAAAAATAGGCTCGAAAATCCTACTGCGGTTAACCTAGCTAGAAAAAAGTTATTTAAGCAAATGTTAAGAAACTATTCAGATCACGATTTTGTTTGTAATAGGTACCTATCGATCAAAACAACGCTAAAAGGTAGAGAATTGAAATCCTATTCCGTCCAACCATCGCAGAGTATATTTAACGCAGATCGGATTACTCGGGGTATTATAGTGTGCACAATAGTGCAGATTCTGTCTGAGCTAAGTTTGACCTGTTAACCATAGGGTTAACAGGTCAGGTAAACTCTATGTAAAGAAGAAAACTTATAGAAGTCTTCTTCTTTACATAGAGTTTTAAATAAGACGATGAATTAGAGAAATCACATGTTGTTATTTTTTCCTGTTTTCCGAGCGTTGACAATCAAAACTTTGGATAAAAAAGCAAAAACCTTGGAGTCAATAAAAATATTTTAAAAGAAGTACTGTATGACTATAATATTGTGCAACCAGGAAAACCAGACTTAAGATGGTCCAATAAGAACAGTTGCGTTAACAATTTTAGCGTAAATATAATTAATTAATCAAATAAGATTCAATTTTATAAGTGACAGTTGCGTTTATGCTTTAACTCCAAGGCACACATTTCCTGTCCTCTTTCTTCGCAAAGCAAGTGACAGAGACGCAATACCTAAGTTGAAATTAGTTCCGTTCGTTACAGGATTGATATCAATACTAGTAATTGTGTTCCTTAGTCAAACAAATGGGGTCAGGTCTAGAGCCGACTGATCGATGGCTTCAATATCCTAAATCCTCCTGGAGGTATTAACCTGCCTTTGTAGGCTACTGTAGGTATTAACGTTGCTATGACAACGCTGCTCAAGTTTCCGTGTAACTGTTTTGATTTACGAAAATAGATATAAAGAAAATATAACAAAAATGTTTTTAATTCGGCTCTGAGAGTCAGTGTGTTAGTGGGTAAGTTTCATATTAATTCATTATTCTACGTGCACAAATTGATGGAAACGCAAAGCAGCTTTTGTGTGATTAATCTTAGAATTTTAATTAGGTTTATTTTTTAGTTACCTAGTTTTGCTCTTGATAACCTTAAAAACCTGCAAGCTTTATTTACGTAATAAAATATGTATCTCAAGAAGTTTTCTAATTTACGGGAGCTTTATTTTTTACGGGAGAATTTAGATGACGTGACAAACGCAATTCAAAGTCTATGCTATAGTTATTTCGATCTCCCCAACAGACTACCGTTGCATTTTACTCGGTGTCTTCCGTTACTTCTAACACATTTCCTAGATAATGTTTTCCGTCTCCCTGATTAAAGAAGTTTGTATCCACATCTGCATACCCCAATAGAACTCCAACCTGCTTCAGAACCTGACCTATCTAAATTATGCACTCCTCAAGACGAACTTCAATCGAGTTGTCAGACACAATGCTCCACCTAATTGGATATCTACTGTAAACTGGGATCAGGGGAGGACGCCGTGCGCATATTTGATCGATTGTCTTAGAGCAGTTGAGGTAAAATTGCCTTAGACGGCAAGGTGATAATGGATAATGTAGGTATATCTAGAACTTGCGATGGGTAGCTAGATTCTCTACTACTTTCGACTGCCGGCAACCGGGTAGCTCGATTCTCTACTACTTTCGACTGCCGGCAACCGGCTAGCTATCGATAAATTTTAGCGCCTCTACCGGGCTCCGTTAAACTATTTTTTGCAGTACATTTTAAATGTCAAATTCACAATACTCGACAGTATAGACTATACAGAATTGCGCTAGTGTAGATGAAGTTTTGTTCTGGACGAAAGTAAACAACTCAAGTCAAACCTCTAATTTATTATTAGCTTAACCAATTTTCTTATTTAAACATTTGTTCCGGTAATTTGAACTGAAAATAATAAAAGATTTTCAGTACTCTCATTCGACTTATTTTCTAATAGAGACATTGCAACTTGATATTAGTTGCAATTAATAAACTACCTTGATGATTGTATATCAGATACGGGGGTTAAAGTTTACTTATAAATTTCCGATTTTTCGCTTTTTATTTATCGCCTTATACTCAATAAAATATAAGCCGTCATCACTCCATCTATATCAATCGTAAATATTTCGAGTGCTAAACTGCTACATCTACTTTTCCTAGACCTTTTAGGCAATATTATTCTCAAGGCTGTTTCCACTTATCCTATTTCAAAAGCCAGCCAATATGCTACGTCAGTCAAAGGTTCTATTAACATCGAACACTCGACTTTGCTAACTTTCATTACGCGATAAGAAATACATATACTTTCATTGCTATCGAGGTCTGCCCATTAATCATGTTTGCAGATAAAGTACTGCCCTCAATAAACTTTTATAGGCTCTAATAGTATTTTCGTAGTCTAGATCTGATAGCGTTTTAGTACATACATTTTTTCGTTACAGAATCTTAGCATGGAACTGTAAAATAATTTAGTAAAGAGCATTGAATGCAAGATTTGCAGATGGCAGTATCAAAAAGTAAAATTTAGAACATCAGTGTATATATCACTTATACAGCTGACGGCGGGTCGTTTGCGGCATCTACTTTTTTGGCAATACACAGTGTAAAGGATAAAAATTTACATCGGTAAATGGTGTATGCCAAACCTCTCTACTCTGTTCGCGGACTATAGAAGTTTACTTGAATTAGAATGTCTAATTGTATATAATTTATCTTCTTCATTTGAGAATGTATTTTTGTATAGTGAGATGTATTTTTTTGATTCATAAGACTTATATGGATATAATATTAACTTAGCTTAATCTTACAGCTAAAAAAAGCTTCGATAGTTTTTTATAAAAATATCGATTATTGCTAACTTTCTGAAACACGGAGATGCTCAGCTCAAAAATCTCGCAGCGGTTGTCTATCTATAAAATATCCCGCTAAAAGCTGCCTAACGCGATAGATCGTTCACCGACCTGTAAGCGCAATTAGCTTTGCCCTTGAAGTTTAAGACCTAGGTTATCTCAGACTTTACACTCAAGCAGTAAAGCAAGACGAATTGTATGTACCTACTTTATTTACCTTTGTTCGTCTGTGGTGAATTGTAGACGGTCTAGACCGCAGGCTTTTTGTGTCGCCTTAATATATTAGTGCGTGCAATTATGTAGTGTGAATTATTTGTTTCTGTCTTTGTAACGTTAATGAATTCTGAGGGCCGCGGTGTTGGTGCAATTGTAAATTCATTTAAGGTCGAATCAATGTAAATTTTTTGAGATTTGTTTACTTTAGAATCAACCTAATACTGATTGTATGACCATGTAATTTCCACAGAAATTCAGGTAGGCTAAGCGGAGTAGAGCGGACCGCAAGAAAGAATAATAAGAGTAAACATCATGCTGTTAAAGACATTATATTCTACAAAGCAGATCGCAGAATGTAGGTATATTTTTTATGAATCAACATCTGTATTTAAAGTTTCACGCGAGCACGCCAAAATTGTATGTTTGTACGTGTAATATTATGTATGTATACTATATAATTGTTTGATTAGCTCTTTTTTATTCACTATAAGTTCAAAGTACAATACATGGGACATTACCCCACTTTTACTTCAAGAAACATTCAATTACTTTCCAAAATCGAAAGGCGAGTACAAAATCAAGTAACTGGCAGGTGCTGATCAATTGAATTCTAGTAAATTGTGGAACCAGTGCCAAACCTCCTTGGAGACTGGGATTCTAAAAGTCAGTATTTTCAACTGAATACTCAAAGGAAATGGTTTGAGAGATACATTGCGATCTTTGTTGCTGATAGACGCTTTGTGTTTCAAAGGAATTTGACCTCAATGTACTTTGGTATAAAGCAGCTTATTCTGTGAATTTGTATTTGTTGTTGTGAACTTGCTTAAATACATGAAGCTTTGTTATATGGAGGTAGTGTTGGAGTATTGATTTAGTACTTAGGTTTTTAAATAAGTTACTTTTTGGTACATCGAAAGCGTAATGTCCTTTTGGCGAAGTGACCACGCAAATAAGTCCGTTTAAGTATGGCTACGGTTTTTTCTTTCCCTACTTTAATTTAGTAATTTCCGTATTGATTTAGAACACCGAAAGAAAGTATACAATTTCGCTGTAGTTTATGCTTCTGTGCAACAAATGAACGTATTACTATTTTGCTAAACCCGCTAAGTAACAAGCTTTTACAAAATATTACCAACACGTCTAACTCAACTTTAAAACATTTACAAACATGTGTCAAACAAAACACGCGATCCCATTAAAATAATCTAGTTCCACACCTCAAACACGAACTTACACAACAAGAAACTAATCATAATAATTAAAACATAAATCAAAATGTTCACATCCAGAATTTTGAACCCAATATTTTGGGTTTCAGTAAAACTTCGGAGTAATTGTATATTCCAACTAGATTCTGGTCGTAACCGCTAGTTATGCAAAATTGTAGGGCTTAGGGACATATAATTTACATAAATAGAAGCCTCAAATGTAAGCCTTTGTAGGGAACGTGGAAAGAGTAATGGCAGGTCTATTTCTTCAGTGATGACAGTTTTAGTATCGTACGGTGTCTCGACTCTGAGTTACTGAGAAGATACTGCTGATGTTTCGGGATTATCCTATAGGGGATACTGAATGTAGAAGACGTTATACCATGCGTGAAGGTTGGAGGAATTTAGCGGGAAATTATTGGATAGATGGTAATTGTCTTTGAATATATTACATACACATACGTACATAGAAGGCTTTCCATAGGCAGAGACCAGAGAACGCTAGTTGATACGATTCTTACGAACTTCCTTTGCTTTATTCACATCCATACATTTTTTCATCTTTAATAGGCTTCAAAAAGCAAAATCTTTTGGCTGGTACTATATGATTGCCTTGGAAGACTTGTGAAATCTTTATTTCCGAGTAATGTAAATTAATGCTCACTACTTTGTCTTCTATAATTTATTTGAAAACTTTATCATCTTGTTCATCTTTCTTCATCTCTTTCATCATCAACTTTATCATCTTTTTCAGCTTAGCCTTTCTTCCAACTATGTTGGAGTCGGACTTCAGTCTCACCGGAATATTTTACATGGAGAGACGGCCTTTAGCACCTCTACAACCTAATTATCTAGATTATAACACTATATATTTTTATTTCTTAGAAAATCTGTATGAGTTCACAAGATTATCAATTTGCAAAAATCTGTTTAGATACAAGCAGTATTCAATTGACATGATTTCGAATCTGTAATAACCATTTGAAGAAACGTCAAAATGGTTAACATTTCAAAAAGGCATGCAAGATCATCTACAGTGACATATTATTACGATACCCTCGTCATCCCTAAACATTTGTCATGTCAGCTTACCATCAACAAATTAAAATTGATTCTTCATCGAAAATTTACCTCCAAAAGTATTTTAATATGCGTCACAGGTTTTCATGCCCAGATCATCTGAATATCGATTGCTTATAAAATGTTCTGCGATTTCTCTGTAAATATTTTGTAGAAACGATAGCTTTTTAACGAAAAATAAGCCTTAACACTATCATGATATAGTTGACAATATTGTAACTCAAATACTCGGTAATGTATGTAAACATTTTGTTAAAGATCGTTTAATCGAAATAGAGTTTTATTTTTTATGGGTTAGAGTTCATTTTTGTGTAAAAGGTTTAAGGTGACTTTAATAACACAAATCGACAGTCCGGTGACGTAGCAAATCGTGGGGACGAAGCAAATGACGTCAGACATGAGAAATATCAACATTTTATGTGAAAACATGTTAGAGTTTTTGTATAGATTTATGAGTAAATAAAACTTTTGTTAGAATATACGAAAGTAAGGTCACTGAAGATGTAAAAGTAGAAGATTAAAAATTGACGTATTCGGTTGACAACTAACACTATGTTGTACATTGTTTTCTTCCTTAGAATATACTGATAAATACATAACTTTTAAACTCTCGCGTTGCATGTTCGGCGCAGGTTTCAGGCTGACTGAGTCAG
The DNA here is from genome assembly GCF_050436995.1 of Anticarsia gemmatalis. NCBI lineage: Eukaryota > Metazoa > Arthropoda > Insecta > Lepidoptera > Erebidae > Anticarsia > Anticarsia gemmatalis. The sequence continues at coordinate 1,350,350 of NC_134761.1, forward strand.
CCTGGGACCACGGCGAGTGCAACCTGCGCCGAAACGTTAGGCATTTTAAGGTAAAATGCGTGTTCGCGTTAATTCCCGTATTCTATTATACTGATAAATACGTTACGCAAAAGCAGCAATGCACTGAATAGTGACCATAAATTTGACGATATCTGGTTGTCAACTGACATACGTGATAAGCCCGTTTGTATACTAATCAAATTTGACGCACCTTTAACAATGTTTTAAAGACTGATACTTATTCATAGATTAAAATGTTAAGCGATTATACGTTACATTGCTAAAACCACAGTCTCAAATTATCTACACAACAATAATTACTTTATATCAAAAGCTAACTTAAATAACATAGAAACAGACATTCATCGTCTTAATGTTCCACATAGGTTTAGTTTACCTAAAACCTCAAGACCTAGATTTACGCAAACATTACATAAGGCTTTACATAACGCGTATGTTAGCCAAAAGCAATAAATAACATCCAGACATTACTGAGTAAATATCAAGTAATAAGATGTTGCTTGATATATGGTTATCATTTTAATATTAGTAGGCTTAGTAATAGATTTTGATGTTTTGTGAAGGTTTACCATCTTTTGTTGTATGGCTATTGTATGAAAACCGGTAAAAGTAATCCATACTGATATTATAATGCTTACGTCTGTATGTTTTTCATGGCAAAACCACTGAAATGATTTTCAAAAAAAAATGTGTAAAGATAGTTGAGAATCTGTGCCCAATTATAAGTATCTGGGTGTTTTGCCTAGTACTTGAGTGAGTTAACCATTGTGGTGAAAGGGTTAGTGAGCTAGGTTCTGCGTTACCGAACCTAGCTGCTTCCAGGGTGCGCCGCGGAGAGGCTCCTATCATGCACCTCCTATCTCCACCAAATTATAACTGAAATTTCTTATATAAACCTCTTCTCTTTCTATATACCGTTATGTTTATCACTTATTTGGTTACCATAAGTACAAGTTCTGCTTAATTTGGAACCAAATAACCGTATGTGAGTTGTCCAATAATATTTATTTATTTATACTGTTAAATCGAATCTGACTTTCTCATCCACATTCCTATTAGTCGTTTTTGTGGGTGACATAAATTCCGTATCCAACCCTACAATAGCTGAACCACTATCCTACTATTGTAACGTTTCACCTGTCCTTCTCAAAAGAATTCATATTAAAATTTGCTTATCACCTATTTGTGTAGTTTCTTTCAATCATACTATGAAAATATTCCTATTGGCAATGTCCCTTTCATTGACAAATGTCATAACGTCTTTCAGACAACTTTCGTGCCCAAATGATAGTAAAGCAGAAATAATAGATTGTTTTCCATTTATATTTTAATAACTTATTTGAAAGGAACGAATAACTATCATATTTCAAAATCAATTGCTTTGAATACGATCTTTGTAAAAGGTTTTGACCAAGTCGATTTTCCAAATGATTACTTCGAGAAAAATTGAAGCCTAAGGCATCTTTTGAAATAGCGATAGGCATATATATAGTTCTTTGGCTATATTTAAATTCCTTGTTTAAGTCACGATCATTTTTAGATTTAAGTGTGTTTTAAACTAAAAACAAATCATTGTTTGGATCTAGGTCAAATATTGTCATTGTTACTAGCCCGGAATCGGGGCCAAAAAGTGCTAGCAAGTAACTAACGTTCACTCTTTAGCAGTTTTTATATCCATAAAGAATATAGACAGCGAGATTAGGTACAATACACGGCCGCTCATCTTGAGGCAGAGACGCTAAGTGGTCATCCATCTATAAAATGTCCTTATCTAAGGTTGCTTAACCCACTGATCGTTTTCCGATCAGTTAAACTATCTATGAGTTTCAGTATCGAACTGAAAATTCATGAGCATCGTTCACCAAGACGCAGTCTGGAATGTTCTTCAAATATTTATTGTTTTCATAAGGCTTCAACGACGATATAAGATACTTATGGGCTTATAAAAGTTTGTTCAACTTCCGTGAAATTGCACAGCGGTTTATATGTGTCACATTAAATTCCTAGAAAATTTATTTAGTGAATATTTTATACCCATTTGTGATCAAGTCATTTTATTTTTTATTTTTGCGAAAACGCCAGTTACTGTGTGCGACTGATAATCGTGACTTTCCCAGTGCAATCCTTAACTTTCGTTTACTAGGATGTTATTAAGTTTTTTTTTCATTTCTGCGGCAATATTATAAGTTACTCAAAGTATGGTGATATGATAGATCTGAAGAATAGTGCATCCAGTATATGGCAATAGGCTTGCTCAGTATTCGCTAGATCTGATATTAAAAACTGTTACAGAGGTTATCCCTTTCACAAACCTCTGAAAACAGTAAGACTTACAGACAGACAGTTGTATTGAACACAGTCAGTCTCAGTCTGCCCCTTGTATTGCAGAAAGCGTGGTTTTATAAAAGAGTAGGGTGAAAATAAACCTACATCTTACTTAACTGCATAAGTAACGCTACGAAAATTTCTTCAAAGTCTAATTATTAGATCGTGCCAAATGCTTGCAACTTAAAACTTACACAGTTCCACTAAATACATACTTAACAGAACAACTAAACTAATTTTGTCAAGAAGTCATTGGATTTTATTCAAATGCAGTTGAAAACACATACTGGAAGTTTGAAACGATTTCGAGAGTTTGGAAACTGCATTGAGACTAAGTAGTAGAATGCAGTACGGTAATGTTACTAAGTTATAACCCGGTTTTACTTTAGTTTTTCTTTTTAAATGCTGGCCTAGGTCTTTCCTCAGAATGTGGAATATCAATTTGCTAAATTGTGCCCAATTCAGTTATGCCGTTAAGTTAAGCATAGTATATTTGGACGAGGAAAATAAAATCGAAGTTTCATTTAGAAAGTTGATAGCAATCAGAACCCAGTCCAACCCAACTCAATGACAATATATCAACTATTCTTTTGAAAATATTGTGTGGTTCATTTAAAACAGGCCTGTTCTCCTTTTTAAGCAAATGTCGGAAAAGATAATAATACAATAATTGTAGCTATTTCTATTAAGAAAAACAGCAAAGCATTGTATAATAAGTTGTCAAAATAAGATCTATAGTCTTGAGTTCTTATACTCAAACTGAAAAAGAATCTATATTATGGGCTACGATCTACAGAGTATCTTGTTTTGTCCAAGTTATTCTTCAAAATTTTTTTACAAACCACAAGTTTCTTAAAAACAGTACTACCAAACTGTAAGCGACTTTAAACGACTAGAAATAGTCCTACAATTGTATTTCAAGAACTTCTATATAAAAACTTGAAGAAGCCGTTATGCAAAGTTGGAGCACCATCTAAACCATTTACATTCATATAAAAGTAAAATAGAATAAAAAAACCTGCCAAGTTCTAGTCGGACTCGAGTATGACGGGTTCCGTACCGTCCAAAAAGTTAATTTTTAAATTCATATTATCACAAAATATCTGCCGTCTTGTTTTAGTTATCAATATCGAGCAAAAAGAAGCAAAAAACGTGACATCACGTTTGGTGTATAGAACCCCTTAAATATTTATTTTATTCTTGTTTTTAGTATTTGTGGTTATAACAGCAACTGAAACGCATCATCTGTGATTTAAAATAATATAAAATTTCAACTGTCTAACTATCACAGTCCATTAGATACAGCCTGCTCACAGACAGGCAGACATCGAAGTCTTAGTAATAGGGTCCCGTTTTTACCTTTTTGGGTACGGAACCCTAAAAAACTGCTATCCTACCGTCTAACTTATTCTACCGAGCATTATGTGAATACTTGTTTTATAAAAGAACTGCATAACCAGACGATAACTTGCACAGTTCAAAAATTATGAGCGAATTTAATTTGAATATAACTGATATATGAATGTATATGGAAAAGTTTTGTAACTCAAATATATTAAGTATGTATGAAAGGCATTAGGTAAACTTGCCTTTGGCTCTTTCACTTGTGTTTTATCGTTTTAGTTTTTGAATTGTTAGAAAATTCTCGAAAAATGTAGTAGTTTTAAGATCTTATGTAGATGCTGCTGACTGACTTCGAAATAACAGTATCTGCTTAATATAAATTCAGAAAAATATGACTTTTTTACGCCATAGCAAAAACACTGTAAAAATTGAGAAAATTAAAAACATACTTCTTTAGGCAGAAGATTTAAATTATTATTTAAATATATAACATAACCGTAAGTGAATGCTACAAATACCTCATATGGCAGAAATTCAAAATAAACAAAGAAATCCGAAGAAACAGTTTTTAACAGAGCTAAAATAAAACAGTTACTTTACCCATATGACCAATAAAATCTATTTTCAGACACGATACATAAAATATTGTAACACATAACGTTGTGTCGCACACGGCCTATATATTTTGTATGTACAATTGTACATGGTATGCATTCCATTACTTGATGAGTATGAACCAAGTCTGCGGTAACTGAAGGGTAACCGACATTGGAAAGGTTTCGGATTAAAAAGTTTTAATATAGGTAGTGGGTTAAATCGTGAAGCGGGGGATTTAAACCTATTGTGATTAACAGATTTTGATACTTTAATCTCTTTAGGTATTATTGATTTTTATAATCTATCAAGTGATATATTATGCATACTTGTACCAACAATGTTAAAAGGAAAGTAAATCTTTACTTACTATTTTTTTTCTGTTGTCATTAGCAATGATTAATTATGAAAGCACCAAATACACGTGCCTACTTTACGCTTTCTGCAAAAAATTACTAATAAGCCATCTCCGGGCGCATCGGCGATTATAGGAGTCGAAAATAAATGGTCGTCACAGTCTAAATCGGTTAAAAATCATCATCTCCATCTTTATTATGCATTAGTATAATTTTAAAAATTTCAAACATTCAAACTACCGAATTCCACACGTGTTGAGCATTAGATGATATTTAAATCCCTTGTACATACAAAAAAAAATTGTACTAAAAACTGCCCCTCTTTACAGACAAATAAAACATCCCCCCAAAATTTCTAGCAGGTCATTCACAACCTTTAACACAACATATTCTAGAATATACGACAAGAAACCACTATAACCTGTACTCTCTTAACCTCCCCATTGAGTTACTGCAAGTCACGATAAACGTGTCATTAAACCAATTTGATGACGTGCCTATAACTCTAGCGTACTCATCATTGTATAAAGTACTAAAGTTATAACTAGGCTATACCGTACGGTTTATGGACTGGGTTTATATTAAACCGGGAATAGAGTTAGTGGTTGGAATATGTGTGATGTGTTTTTTTTAAGCAAACAATTTTTTTCGACGCGCTTTTTTATTTAGGACGGCTAAGATATACAAACCAAATGTGAGGAACAACGCAACAATGGCAGTCTTAGGTTTGAACCAGAGGCAGTAATTTTTCGAAGTTTCATGTGTATTAGAAATAACAATCCCTTTTTGCAGCGGTGAAATAAAACATCATTAAACACATTTCTTGAGGGCATTCAAAGTACCCAATTCGCTCTGAGCCATCGTGGTCAACTTAAGGCTTAATCCCTCTCTGGTTCGGGAGCACAGCCCCTTGCCCAGCAGTGGAACAGTCAAGGGGATAAAAAACTATATTATTATATAACTATATATACATATTTCGTATTGTTACTGCATATAATCGCTATAGGAAAAGTTCTCATCCCAAACAACAAAATAATAAGAACCGAATATCTAACCGTCAATAAAAAGCTCAAAAGTATCAAAACCAAGTTATCGCACTATAAACCTAACATTTCAACCAAATTTTGTTCCGTATATCAATTTCGTATAGCGAGTGCATTTTATGAGCATACTAGCATCCACCTGTTTGCCCACTAACGTCTTAGTGCCTATAAGCGTAATATTACGTTGCTAGTAATAATAGCAATATCGTTGGCGAACATTGTAACGGCCTGGGCTTAATTTCAGGAGATATTACATACGCAGATGCAGACTTGGTGGGCATTTTCGTGGTTTTACTTATTTTTTTAGTCTTGTTCGGTAGTGTTGGTAGCAGCTACATCATCAAAGATTTGCACCTAACAGAAATATTGTTCTAACTACTTGGCGATTAAAAACAGTGGCCAGGAGTTTTTTGCCAGCTCTTCTCAGTGGCCCTACCTTTTGAACTGGCGGTAAATTCACTTTCTGTATCATTGACTATCATAAGTGTCAGCATTTGACCTAAATAAATAAATGATTTGATTTTGATTTTGAAGAATCTAACATAAGAGTCTAGTCTAACAGTAAGTATAGCCCAATTTGTTAACCGAAGTGAACTCAACAATAAAATTTTAGAAGATGCGGATGATTTAATTTTTTTTACCCGTTATCTACTCTTCTGCTGAACGATCATTTTGCTTTCGATTGCTTGAATTTTCATAGCCATAAAGTGTTTCTATTCATATGGCAAGTGCTATCTGTCATCAAAACGAGTTCTTGAACGTACTGCAGAAGTTTCTTATAAAGTTGAGAAAGAAAAACAAGAAATGAAATAGCAACATTAGCTATTAACTGAATAATTTCTTGGAAACACTCTTCAAGAATTTCTCAATTTCACTGCTAATATAAAAGAAATCTATCGTTATAAAAATGCAAGATTTCTCAGAGATTTGCTTGGATTTATCTTAGAAAGGCTTTTAAGTTAAATTTGGTCATTCATTGGAAAAATTCAATTATTTTGTTTGGTGCTTCTTTTTTATTGGTCATTCAGATGTATTGAAAAATAAGATTATTTCGATTTATTTTGTTAAGCAATTTCGAAGATTAAACGCCTTTTAAAACGTCTTGATGTTCGAAATGTAGGATCGTTTTTAGGATTCCGAAGAAGCGTTCAAATGAAATCCTAAAAAAACTGATCAAATTCATTTGTTTTTAGTAAACGAAATATAGTATTTCAGTTTATGATGCCTTTTTAAGATTATTACTTTGACCATATTATTATTTGTATTTATTTTTCAGAAGATATTTTACATAAAGAAGCGTAGTCTAACAAAAATAGGCTTCCATCAATATCTCAGATTTTTGATATAAAGAGAACTTTGGTAACTTAATTAAGATCTATAAATAGCTTTCTTTATAGACAAAACATCCCCCATTATCTTAAAACACCAAAAATATTTCCATCTATAATACCGCTTAGTCTAAAAGAAGGCAAGACTACAAGCAAAACTTTGTTTCGCAAAATGTTTTAAGTACTTAAACTAACGTGACTACAAAATAGCCTTGCCGGTGGTTTCGGCCGAGTATTAAGTACATTACGCTTTAGTAAGATGATGTTAGGGGATATTAAGGATTATGTTCCGAGGCATATTGCTTGAACGCCGCAATGGATGGCGAAGTAAATGGTCTACGTTTATAGTCGTTCTTTTTGGATGATTTCGTGGTAAATTGTAGATATAATAGTGCTTGATTTCGGATAAGTGTAAAGATTTTTTATAATTTATAATTTAGTTTCCTAGGAATAATTGTTTTCTTAGGAATTAAATCAAACATTGCTAAAGAGAAAAAAAATATTTTAGCTAGTTATTTAAAAGATAGTAAAGTTATATTTTGTGACCAAACAAAAATTTTGAGTCCAGTTAACAGTATATTCCTATGCATATATTTAAAATTTTGGAGCTTAACATATAAAAAAGTAATCTATATATATTAAAAACTGCAAGTTTTGAAGATTCTACATAAACACTACGTATTTAAAACAAAATCAAGTCATAAAATCTAAATAAATGCATAAAATATTCACTACATAATATGAAAATGAACGTTTGTATTCAAACCTCGTTTAAATATTTTGAATAGTTGCTTCAAATTGCGTATTACCAGTATATTAAATGCCAGCCACAAATATTTGGATATCGCGTGGTATATGAAGTAAATATTGTATTATTAGGTATATTTGAATAGAAGAATTTGTGTGCCGATATTATTTACTGAACTAGATGACATTGAAGACGATATTGTTAAAAAACTAAACAAATGAACAAAATATAAATAACAGGGAAAACCATAACCTTAAAACATCTTTTTCATAATTTAATAGGTATAGAAATTAACGGAATCGTGAATTTTGACGATAGAGTCTAAGCAAAGGAAATCCAAGCAAAGGGCAATAAGGAGGCCAATAATAAAAAGGCCAAATTGCACAAAAACATCTATCAAATCAGGGTAAAATATAGTTAAGTTAATCCACTGCATATTTTGGTAAAGTAAACATTAAAAGCTATCTTGCAATAATGACCATTCATGCTAAGTTATGTCTCAAACAGGAATCATGTTTAAACAAAAGACGAATAAAAATCAACTTCTCTATACTGTAACTTAAACTTTAAACATTCAGACAAGACAATCACTTTTATCACTATCATAAACACTAGCTAAAACCATTTCTATCAGACGCATCTAAAAATAACCTCAAAATTATCTTTCAAACATCGGTCACGACCAATGACAGCCAATCTTTTGGCCCATCAAATACGCAAACCGTTTAAGAAAATCGCTAACTATAAGCCAACATGGCCAAAGTTGGCGAACTAAAAAAACTTGGATAAGAGCAATTTGCCAAACTACAACAATTTGTTGGCGCATCAAATGATGACGATATCTCTGGGAATGTTATATGTGTTTTATGTTCGGTAATAGGGGTATAATGTGGCTATCTTGTATGTTCGCAATTTGCAGGTTTAGTACCTGCTGTTAGTAATATTTTTGCTCATGTTTTTATTATACACTAGCTGACCCGCGCAACTTCGCTTGAGTCACATATGAGAGAATGGGTCAAAATTTTCCCCGTTTTTGTAACATTTTTCATTGCTACTCTGCTCCTATTGGTCGTAGCGTGATGATATATAGCTTATAGTCTTCCTCAATAAATAGGCTATCTATCACTGAAATCAAATAAAACTGAAAAAGAATTTTTCAAATCGGACCCGTACTTCCTGAGATTAGCGCGTTCAAACAAACAAACAAATAATCAATCAAACAAACAAACAGACCCTTCAGCTTTATAATATTAGTATAGATTTGATATAAGAAACTTTAGTATTAGTTTATGAGTGACTTGCTTCTGCATGTTATTTTGTCAGCGTAAGAGATTTCACGGGGTCTTCTTTTTTTTCTTATTGTATGATCAGTGGTCAACCTAGTGTCAAAGTTGTTCAAGCCTTAGGCTTTTGACAAGGCTTAGCAACTATTACCTTAACTGACAACATCCACGTTAAAAACTATCTTGTGATAAAAATAATTTGCTGGGCGAACAAATAAGGTATCCAAACCTTTAATTTTTAATCGTTTAAGACCCGTTGCATTATAATATTATAAAAACGATCTGTTCCAAACTTTATCAAAATTAATTCAGATATTTTAGTGTATTAATTAACATATCTCCATGTAAACCTTCAAACTATCGCATTTATAATATAAGTAGGGATAACAAGATTAACCTAGTTCCTGTAGTAATAGATGCGTATTAATGCTCAGAAATATTTTATCCATTTTCTCATAGTCTCTTTAGTTCAAAGCATAAAAGTAAAAAAGCAAGTCTACAAGGTCCTTCGCTACATAATCTTCGTTGCTTTTCTCAAGAATTAAACAACTCACTTAATAAACTTTTCCTCGCTATCCGATCTAACTAAAGTCGTTGGCGTAAAATAAAAGCAGAATAGCTGTAAAACACGTGTAAATAGTTTTAAAAGCTACAATTACTCTAGAAAATCTTTTTCGCTTGTTAAAGTTGTACGAAATTGTAACTTTTAACGGCTGCGTGCAGTTGAAAATTTTCGAGTTACAAAGTAGTGCATATTGAGATACAGATCCGGCAGACGTTAATTGTGCAACGAAACTTTACAAAGTTCCTTATTCGTAACACGTCACTATGTAAGTTAGTCGCAGTTTCTACTTCAATACTCCGTGTAATTTGTTCTATATATTTCTCAAGAATATTTTGAAGGAAACGTTAACGTTAAACGAAAGGAGTGTTCGGCGTCATATTGTGAGCATGTAAAGATAATTTGTTGTTCGACAGTCTAGAATTTATTGTTCACAAGTTGAAAAATTGGTGCTCATTTTTGAAGTAGATACATTTGTACTTGTATTTTGTGTTTCTAGGCAAGTAATAATATCGTTACAGGCGTTAGAACTATCTATAATTTATAAACTTTCACGCGCGTTAATGGTAGAACATAAAGTTTTAATGATTTCGTCTCCTCCTACTCTAATTACTTCTAGACCATGTTTACGATCAACAAATAAATGTAGGAAATGCCCTAACGTACTGTACTTTATTACTTATGTCCTAGTACCCTAGTACTTAGCTAAGTGCCATCTAGTAAAACTATTTATGGCTATCGCAAATGACAATTTATAGTTCCCATAAAACCTTACTATACCATAAATACTGTCCTTACTCACGAATATCGAAAAAAGTAAATCAACTATAATACAAAATCGATGGACGCATATAACACTATCAAGGCAAATAATTTTTCAGGACCAAAATTTCCATACGTCTAATGTAAGTGATACATATAGTGAAGGGCCAAGGATAGTTCCTTGAGGGACCCTTTTAGTGGGCACCAATAAATCAAACCCTAATGGAGTGTGTAAGCCTCTCGTAGGGTCTATACGCATAATATTTTCGAATTTTACACTGGCCAACGATGGAACCGATCCGAAATGGTCCGAATATTGATGGGGTCGCATGTTGACACTGTAGTAAGCATTAGATAGAATGATTGGACTAAAAATATAAAAGTTCCCCTTGTACGGTTTTTTGCTCGTTCATTCGATACCTTTTTATTGAATTAGTATGCGACTTTGTGATATGGCAACATTTTTGAAAGTATTTGAGTTTCCTATTATAAGCGATTCTTATTTCCATGATGTTAGCATTCAATGTATAAGTAGTATTTTATTAACTGCCTCTGTGGCGCGGTCGGTAGTATATGCGACTGCGGTGCGAGAGGTCTCGGGTTCGAATCCTGGGTCGGGCCAAAAAATCTTTTCTGAGATTTTCTGTTAAGAATTTCTTAGAGATTGCCCGGAGTTAGGAAGTTGGGGTCGAAGACCTCCGTGCCTCGGAGAGCACGTAAAGCCGTCAGTCCTGCGCCTGACCTCTCACTGGTCGTGTCGGCTATCCGTCCCACCAAACTATGAGAGTGATGGAATAGAGAGTGTACTTGTGTATTGTGCACACACTTGGACACTATAAAGAAAGTCCTGCACAGATGGCCAGTTTCAATGAAACTGACCGCCGTAGCCGTATATCGGCTAGGAGGACATTAGTATTTTAGTCCACACAATCTAATTCCCATTTCAATTTGACTAACGAAAAATAAGATCAGAAATAATAAGAAGATATCTTGTCGTTTGCAAGATAATAAATTGATATAAAGATATTTGAGACAGAAATACTCATAATAACAATCAAAGTAGAATAGACAGACAATTTCGCCTTCTTACATTTTACTTCCAAACTTCAAGAACGTTACATGACATTTATATCTCCGGCACTTAGTTATAATAAAATCTCTTTGATATCCGAGAAGCAACATTTTAACATTTCGGATCTCAGTGAGATTGTAAGATGGAATGAATATGAATTGGTATAAAATTTTAATGGTTTAATATACATTGTAGGAATTTTAACTTTACCTACTGCTTGTAGAGCTCTAGTAGTTTACCTGTAAACAAAAAAAGTCTTATTAGTATTTAGTCTGTCGATTAAAGGTGAACAAACACTTATAAAACCTTTATACCCAAAATCCAAACATATGTTTTGGTCCATTTTGTCTGAATTTTACGGCCCTAGGAAATGTGACAGAACTGTAAAACTATATAACAGAATTTGCTATATCAATCCCCATTTTAGATCGCTAGGTATCCGTGAGAATATCCTTATGTAATAAAATCATTCCGTGGATTACTTGACGTTGCGGTGTAGAATACACTGAGTGTAAACTTGAGACTATAATAATTGTAAATTATTATGGACTGTTCATGAGGACATCTATACTAATATTATAAAGCTGAAGAGTTTGTTTGTTTGTATGTTTGATTGAACGCGCTAATCTCAGGAACTACTGGCCCGATTTGAAAAATTCTTTCACTGTTAAATAGCCCATTTATCGAGAAAGGCTATAGGCTATATATCATCACGCTACGATCATTAGGAGTGGAGTAGTAACGAAAAATGTTACAAAAACGGGGTAAATTATACCATTCTCTCTTACGTGACGCAAGCGAAGTTGCGCGGGTCAGCTAGTTAATTATAATCCCGAAAAACAGATTAGTTAAAATTAAAGCATGATTCCTTTCTGTGAACTAAGATAGCTTCAATATTCAAGTAGTTTTCGCCCATCGACAATTTTTTATCATCTCGTATTATGATTAAGAAAGCGTTTACAGATCGATCGTTGCAACTAAACCTGTCAACAAACATAGATATCTACAATTTCAACTATCATTGATACTTTCAAACTAATTCCAAAACTTCTTTGTTCTATTGAAATTAGTAACATATAAGTTTTCACGATCAATAACACGAAGTTTCTTTGACTTTGACGTAAAAGTTCAAGTGATAAAGATATTTATATTCTTTAGAAGTCGGTTTTATTGGTTACAAGAAGAATTTTTATTTATAGATTGTGACATGAATAAAAAATACGTAAATAGTAATTTCTCTAGCTTCAGTTTAAATCATTCGTATCAGAAGTTTCTTTTGAGGATCTCCTAGATGTTCGTTCGACACATTTTCGAAATTCATATTGAAATACTTAAGTTGTTTTTACCAATTATTAATATTACAAAACGAACACAAAAACAATAGATTAGTTGTCGGTATACATATTTCGCCTAATATTAAAAAGTCCGCCTTTCCAAAGTTGAAAGATTCGTACTCGACATTCGTAACCTAGAAATTTTTACAACCACAAACCAGGTAGTAATAAAAATCTGATTATTTAAGAGAAACACATAAACTTTTATTAATTACTGAGATACATTCAGACTTCTACACTAGAACAATACAATTAATATCTACTGTTATCATAACACGAGAAAACTGTAATTAGATAGCAACAAAAAAATGACAAATCAATATTGAACGTTGCAACAAACGATCTAACGTTTCACTTAACTCGGTCATAAATAAAAGATTGTCGCTGATATTGTCTTTTGTAAAAGACACACTTTTTCATTATGTTTTTCAAACGAACAATTAGACTCAGATCAAGTATATCTTGATCGCACAGTTGTTTGGTATGTAGTCAATGAGCATTCAGCATTGGGGTAACTGCGTTCATATTAAAATGAACTTCAAAATCTTAGTCATCGTAATCACCATTCTTAGCTTTTACTCTAACCACTGCAGTCTTCTCCTGTTGTGTCAAACTGCAGTGCAGTGCATAAAGATCAAATTTCATACCACCCGCTTCTGTCAAAATGTTTGACCATCTTTACAATCTCCATCAAACCTCAACACATTTTGCTACAAAGGGGCTTCTATCGAGTAGCTGTCATGTAAAATGTGATCAGAGCTTCTAGTTGATGTCACAAAAAAACTTTATTTTGAACGTTAAAAATGCTTACTTATCATATTGTCTGTAAGGAATCACAAAATACTATTTTGCAAGAAGGTGTAAAGTGAACAATGAAAAATAAATCACCCAACAAGAGACAATGCATGTCATAACACAATTTTTCTCATACAAAACTTCCGAAAGCTAAAGTCTTGTTTTATATTCAAAGCTAATTAATGGCACTTCTCGCAATTTCGGGCTATTCACATTTAATATTGAAAAGGATTAAAGTCCCAGTTGTTTTGAGGGGACAAAAAACTTTTGTAAGGTCTACCCCCTTAAACGAGGCTTGCGTTAAAGTAGACGTTTTCTGTTATATGAAAACTTTGACAGTTAACGAGAAAGTGAAGTAAAAAGAGCCTTTAAAAACTATGTAATGATATTAAAAAAGATTACAAGTGTTATGTTTTTGTTCTAGATGCTTTGTATTAATGTTTGTTTTAGTCAGACTAAGGTCAGTGGGGTTGTTATAATATTATGTTATAGCTATTTCATTTTAGTATATTTTTATGTAGCCTTACATTTGTTAAAATAACGGTAAACCCTAGATTTTGCTAAAAAGTTTATTCCAGGGTATGTACACTTTAAAACAATCGTTACCATTGAGAATTTAATTTAATTATAGAGACAACTTTGTTTTAAAAAAAATTCTGGTGAGTTCTTAATTAAAATTAATTATATCGCTTATTTTAAATATAATGAGTTTAATTTATATTTTGCTATCCCTTATGTTGGCACGATCTTTAACAGTCCATTCACTTCTGATAGTGCTTCAAACGTTTTAACAAAAACATTAATTTTAGGTTCCATTTTACTTGTCATACTCATTAATTAAAAGTATTCTAAATAATGTGACGAGATTCAAAAGTCCATAGAAGAATATTCACATTAAAAAAATAAGGATTTAATCTGATCTGAGGAACGTATAGCGCTATATCCGTCAAATAACATAAGGCAACATTAGTTTTTTCGCCGAGTTTAATCCTAGACTTTGAGGAAAAACAAACATTAAAAGAAGTATAACCGATTATTTAAAATAAATATACTACTACCCAGGAGAACCTATGTGAAGAAGGCGTGATTTTATGTATGTATGATTAAAATAAGGCTATGATCAACGCTCACATCTTACTAAAATCTGTACGACTATCTAAATCTACGTTTTACGGCAACATTAATAGTAACGTTACGTTTCTATAAACGTACTCGTAAAAACTACATCCAAACAAAAGTAAATGGAACAGGAACAAGCGAAATTTTCCTCTGTTCTTCTCAGAAGGTCTGTAATGAATTTATCTACTTAAAAATAGAAACAAGGACAATCCACGGGCATGAATTAAGAAGTGGTAAAAGAAACTTTATCTCAGTTTAAAAACACAATTTAATTAAATAATATAATACCTTGAATAATATTTCGTTGACCCAAAAAAATATGAAAGGAGGTAAATGCTGCAATTAGGTGAAGTTCAACTCGTAAACGCTTTTCCGTTGGGGGTAGAACAAAAAAAAAGTGGGACCTACTTTTTGAACATTATTTTGATATAATATGGAAATTTCATTAATTGTTGGAAAATGTGTTTGACTGCGAATTCCATTTCATTGTACGGTTTTAAATGAGTTTCATTTGGATAAAGATATCGTTGGGCTTTGAAATCTTTTACTTGGAAGCCTGTAAGAATTGCAACATTTTCGTTAGTGCATTTTGTTTCATTAAGTACAGTCGCTTTGACGCTAAAATGGTTCTTTCTTTTCTTTTGATCATTATCTTCATTGCTAATGACTTGTGATTAGGACTGTTCATGCATTCTGCTCCAAGATTGTTTTTCTTCGTTATCTTTATTACAAGCTAGTGTATAAAGGGGTAATTAAGTTTTTGTTTGATATGAAAAACGCTCTCAGAACTAATATTGGGTTATGAGCACTTGTACAAAGATAGCAGAAACGATGCAATTATTTAACTTTGTGTGTCACACATTTTTCTTATCCTTGTTGGATTCGATCTTACTTACCCTCGTGCGCAGTAGTAGTGATGAGCACCACAAGTCACAACTTAATTTTGATATCAATAAAAATTTTGTCCATTGTCATCATGTTTTCGATTTCGGAGTCCTAAATCAATTTTTGCCTCGGTGATCTTAGCCATAATATTCGCAAATTGTTGCGTTTCCTAACCTTTCCGTAACCAATATAATATAACAAAACCCGTAACTAACTAAACAAAATCCCATAAAAAGTTCAAAATATACACACCGGATCGTTTGTGAAAACCAAGTATCGTAAGATAGCAACCAGTACAACTCTACAAATAAGAACTTAAAACGAATACATATTAAACCTTACTCAAACAAAAGAAAACCAAATTACATTGACCCTCATCTCAAACTTGAGTCAGCCATTAAACCAAACGTTCCTCATCCTGCGTAATATGAAAAGCGCTTAGAAAAGATTGCCCTAACGCCGCTTCAGTACCACAAGGGTACAATGAGCAAATGTTTTGTACGAAGCTATTGAAATAACTGCCGGGACCCGAAACTGTTGTTGTAACAGATTTTAATATCAAAGAATATAAAGGCGAAGTATTGTGTATGGATATTGCTAAACCTAAGGTCGTGAGCATGTGTCAACAACGATTTTTTTGGTAGAACATTGTCTTGAATAAAGCTGGAAGAGATTATGGTAGTAAAAAGATAGTATTTATAAGACGGAACTCTATAACTGAGACTGCTGTCTGTTTGTCACCAGGCTATAGGCATCTCATGAACCGTGTCAGTTAGCTGAAATTTTTAAATATGTCTCAAAAAATAAAATAATCATTTAAGGGGATTCCCCTTAAACTTATTTGCCGCATTTTGCAAATATTGGTACATAATCGTTCGTGCGCGAGTCCAAGTCGCGCTCAGCCGGTTCTTTTTTAATTTATAGATTTTTAACTTAATCAATTAATAACAGCAGCGTATTACGATATAGAAGTACCTCACTAGAATTATTTCGTACAAATTTCAAATATCCAAGACGCAATTACATTTCTGAGTGGGTGTGATACTCAAAGATCTTAGACTGAAGGGTAATAATACCGCAATTATTCAAGCTATTTATCTCAAATATTACTTAACCTTGAACTCATGTGAGGAGCTTAAAGCGAGTTGCGTTCACCCCTCAGTAAACGATCTGTAGATTAAGCAACGCTTGGCACGGTTCCTTCATTGATGGGTGCTTTTGGACATTTGGACTAAGCGTCTCCGTGCTTTTTTATAAGTTAACGATCTCTCGGTTAAGCAACGCTTGTCACGGTCATTCCATAGATGGGTGCTCGGTTTTGGACATTAAGACTGAGCGGCTCCGTGCTTTCTTATAAAACGTCAGCCTCAGTTATTGTCAATTATGATAAAAGTCTAAGCTATGTCAAAGGTTTTTGGAGCGGCTTGAACAACTTTGACACTAGATTGACCACTAGCATTCTAATTTATAATAGAATATTTTCAGTGGCAACCTGGAGTTTGGTAACAAGCCGGGCTAATAGCCACTATTACATGGGACTATCATGATATGAAAAAAAAACCTTGAACTTAAAGATCATTGAACTTAAGATTAAGGGCAATTCGTATCATATCAAAGATTACATAATGAAGTAATTCGCCTTGTATGACGCCCGCTTGTTTCTTTATGAATAGAAAGTAAATTCCCCTTAGTGCGCTTATTATGTCATTCAATACGAAAGCTAATATTTTTCTCGTTGATAACAAATTATAGGTAAATACGGCAATTATTTTATTGGGATTAAGTAATCGTTAAGAAGGTAATGTTTTTAGAAGGATTTTGGGTATATATTTTGTGTTTGACCGCTGAACTTAATTATTTAACAAATAATTACAATTCTTAATTTTTTGTGTAATGTTTAGTAATGTAGAGATAGTAGTAGTAGAAGCTTTCTCAAAAATCTGCAAAAATCTATCTGTTTGTTACGCATATAAGGGAAGCTGCTGATCAGATATTGATGACATTAACTGTGAAGAGTTGCAGAACTAAGGATCAAACATAGGCAACTATACTACTTCTAATTATTTTCAAATAACCACTAAGATACAAAAAAAAGGTTGTAAAGTTATGTGTGACGAACAACAATTTGGTCATAGAAAGTTCCAGCATAATATTCCGCTTGACACAATACCAAAACAAAACAAATTCTAAACTAATTTAAAATAAAGCATATTTCATATGCCTCGTAAGTCCTACATTACTTCTAACCTACAAATTAAATTCTCTCAAAAGCCTAACAATAAAAAACAAGCTTGTGTAAATAACTCTACATAACTCAGTTTATTTTACCTTCCAGCATAATAGAAATACAATGGTTAGGCTCGAAATACCGTCTGTATACCTTTAGTATTAAGTTTGCCACACACTAAAGCAACTTAAATGAGATTCAATGTTTGGCTTCAACCCTGTTTTTCCCGTATAGGGGTTGATTTTTGAAGGGATTACATTTCAACAACGAAATTTAAAATATAACGATCTTCAAAGCGCAAAATCTTCGACCCGCACTTGGCCAGCGTGGTGGACTGAAGGCTTACCCCTCCCTCGTTTGGGAGGAGACCCAGCAGTGGGAAATTTAAATTCGGAAAAATATAAAATTCATGTTTTTTTTCCTTTCGAAATCGGTTCAGCTGCAGCAGTTTAGTTGTATAAGCGCTGTAGACAGACTCCTACAGAGCTTCGCATTTATAATCTCAAACTATCTTACGTCTGGCTACGCCCACGTTGTAGGATCAGGTGAAACAGTACTCAACTAACGCGTTTGTCCAAGTTACGAACTATGTGTGTGGCAGATATTATCAAAATCAATACAGAAATTCTTGAGTTACAGAGACGAACACGCATCTATAACAAGTTTCTGCTTATGTAAGTATGTTTGCATATATGAATGTATATATATATGTATGTATGTATGTATGTATATTATGTATGTATGTATGTATGACGATTTGAACTTTTGCTTGTAATTTTGTTCAATTTGAAAGCAGCCTTAGAACCACGAGACGCACATACTAAAATTAATGAAGACACAAATTGTGGCGCGCGCTCACGGCAGCCATTTTACAAATATTGTTATTACTTTGTTTCAGAATAATACTTTACGCAGTTACTCTCGAAGTATAACACAGTCACATTTTAGTACTTTAAATATATTATTTTATACTGCTGTGTGCGACGTAATTTTGAGACGGGGTATGTACTACGACAAAATCATTGTGGGTTTTGAATCTTATATTATAAGACCGGCGTTATTATTATAAAGAGAGAGTAGAAATTACGTGAGTTTGAGTATATGTGGAAGTTATCCTCAGAATTAACGAAAATCTTTCCTACCTCTCGTTTTTCTTAGTTCGTTAATACGTGATAATAATGTGTTTTATGGTAATCCAAATGTTTGTTCATTTTTATTTAAAATGAATATTATTACAAAAACTAGACTGACTTCCGACTTTGTCTGTGTGAACAGATTTCCTGAGGTAAAAAGTTTAGTAAGATAAGTTGTGGAAAAGATGTGTGTACAAAATTAGCAAAACCTGGACTAAGCCAAGGTACGCCACTAGTTACTTTATAAATGAACACGATACAAACACAATTTCACGCCTTTTTCCCATAGAAATAGGCTTAGACTAAAGAACGGTACGTTTACCGTTCTTTGGTGTCTGCAAATACCGTTGTATAACCCCCGGTTTCTGAGTACATTTATCAGTAATCTATCTATTTAATAGCGTTTTTTTATGAGTTTAAACGCTATTGAAAAGATAAACTAACGCTAAATGTACCTCAGAACACGGGGGTTAGAGATAAAGCCGTATTATAATGTGACTTCTTTGTCTACCTAAAGTCTACATAAAACGTAATACGTTAAAATCGACCGTTCCACCGCCGTCACACATTCTGTCCCAAATTGTCTCCGTCACGTATTCACCTTGAAATATTTTACTTCGCCCTGATTTAATGTGACGTGAGTCTAGGCTTCACGTTTTCACTTTTTTGACCGTGTCTGGAGGTTTTAAGCTGTATTCTTAAGCGGTAAAAATGTTGTAAGACTCTGACAATGGTTATGAAAACATGATTGTTGTTTTGTTAATTTTCCATGAATTCATTAATTAAAGGTTTGTTTGGAGCTAAGTTTATTTTGAAAAAAAATACAGTTATACCTCTAAGTTCCGTACCGTATTTCTATTTCATTCCAATAACGAAAAATATTAAAAACTATTGATGTGGTGAAATGACAAATGCAGGTGGATCAAATTAAAATACTGAGAAAACCTGGACTAAAGTCGTTCTTGATAAAAAGAAGAAGGATTTTACAAAGCAGTGAGACACCCAATTGGCTAGGCAAAATAACAAAGCTATTATTTTCAGTACCTCTGATGGACTTCTTGCCATATATTTTGTTATTCTAAAAGCCAAAAAAGAATCTGTGCCTACATGACCAAACTACCAACGCCTATAAGTACATACATAACTAGGTATCTCATAGTTAACGCTCTCCCAAACTATTGTACTTAACTTTATAACTCCCCTAACTTGGGGATCATTATCCTCTAAGATTAGATTCCAACCCTTGTCTGATCTGTTCTGTTCCAACATTATGAAGTACATTCTTAATAGCTGTGTAGTAAGGATGTTAGTAACTGTAGCTGAAACTATCGGATATCCGAATGATAAATATCCGTTCTTGGAATTTAATAAAAAAGTAAAAAAATAGTTTTTGTTAAATCTTCTTGTTGTCATTTCCTCGCGTCTTTATCCGCATTAACAGATTTCTTGGCTAAAATTATCGTAGGTTATTATCCATAATATTATGAACTGTGACAAAATAATATCATCAATATCCTTTTAGTATTATTTCTATAAAAGAGTAGAGTAAAAAGAAAATAAATATTTCTATGAACATTAATTTATTAATGCATTTAAAACTGTTTTTGTATTTCAAATATTAGTAGAATATTTTGTCGTCGATAAATTGTTTATGTTTAGTTAGTTAAAAATCGGTTAAATATCAAAAATCCGTAATCAATAATCTATGCGATGATGATGACTTTGCGAATGTAAATCCGAAAGAATTTTATTTCCGTGCCTGAAATCGGTAAAATATTGTTTTTATATCCGTATCCGCATTTAGATCCGAAAATTCACATCCGTAACATCCTTGCTCCCCGCTTCTTAGATATTGTCGTCTGGCATGTCTCTGGTCGCCATTTTGTTTCAACTGTAATTTTATTGTTTCAACTACCATCTGTCTGATTAAAGTCTTCTACATAGTTTTCTTTGTTTACTTGCAAACAGTTTTTTTGTTGATTTCGTTATTAAGCTAGACTGGTTTAAAAAAGAATTTAATAATATTCTGAGGTTTTTTGTTTGCTTTGATGCTTGTGGTTTTGGCAATTTTATTTTGTTTTTGCTACAGCTAAGTATGACAACTCTATTATAACGCATGATAATATGTACTTCAAACATGTAGATAATATTTTTGCGTGTATTTGAAATCTGTAATTTCAGCCACAAGGTTCTTTATAAAAAAGCTATTAAACTTAAAGAAGGAAAACAGTATTAATAATTTCATGAAATTAAGCAGGAAGATAAATATTCAAATTTAAAGAATAACTATAGTTTAAACTCAGTTCTTTTTTAAAAACAAGATTTTGACAAAACTGCGTGTCATCGCAACTGCTAGTAAAAAGAATATAATTCATTCAAAAATATAATTATTACCCAACAAATCGAAAAAAGCAACACAATAGAAACAGTAATGAATTTATAAAATTCTGCAGCAATGTAACGAATAAAGTTGAACAGTATGCAAATCAGTCTAAGTAGTGACTTGGGGCCGCGTTATAATGAAGCAATGTTTCACCCAGAACATTGCGTGCGCTGTTTATTAACTATAATAGTTAAATTTATGTACTATACTTGTATTATTATGTATTAACATTGTGTATTACTTTTTGCACGATATGGAACAGGTGTTTTTTTTCAACAACTTTTTAGGGTTCGTTACCCAAAGGCCAAGAACCTTTTACTGAAACTACGCTGTCCATCAGCCTGCTTGTCTGTCTGTCTGTTCGCCTGTTACAAGGTTGTATCTCATGAACCGATAGTAAGATAGTTGGAATTTTCACAAAGGATGTAATTTGGTTCCTGTTTTAACAACAATTACAAAAAAATTTTGGAAAATAATATTTAAGAGGGCTCTCATAATATATAATAGACATGATTATAAATAATGGTACGGAACTCTTGGCTTGTTTTCATTTTAGTATATTTTTGTTACAGTTGTAGATTGAAAAGATATTTTTTTTATTTATTTATTTATTTTGTTTGTATAAATGTGGAAAAATATTCTATTAGTTTTACAGTCTGTTAGTTATATTTGTTAGTTCTACACCAATGACCCTAAATTCTCAATACATTATTTGACTAGTATGTACATATTCAAAGACTTTACAAGCAACAGAGTAAAGTACCTACATTGACGCAAGCGTATTGTAATTATTAGAAAGCTCTGTTTTAAATTTCTTTTTGTCAAATCGTCGAAACAAAGGTTTCTTGAATACTAACGGCTCAGTCTAGATTTTCTCACATTTCTTATAGTTCTTTGTCTATATCTATCTGGTTAAGTTTATAGTCAAATACGTACCGTACAATGTTTTCGAAAATTACATCCTATTATCGCGTTATTTTCTCTCTCTTCTTAAAACATGAATAATTTATGTAAAACATCTGATATAGGATCCAGTAATGCAATTTCTACCACTTTTCACTATCTCATCAGCACAATCTGATCAGCGCAGTAGCCGTAGAAACTAATTTTGATACAAAATATGTTCGAAGACGTGATTATCTTCCCTAGCGGATACCTAAGTAAAAAAATTTGACGAATATTTTTAAAGCCAAAAGCTCGATACTCGTTAGTACTGACTGTAGAAAATCGCGTTACATATCAAACTAGTATCGGCTTACGATATAAAACGATACTAACAAAATAATTCTTCATCTTTATAGATGAAGAATTATTTTGTTATTATACAATACAAAGTTGAATGTTATGCAAATTGAAGTTCCCAGTCCGGCTTCAAAGTCCTAGAGAAACTCATCCAGTAATATAAAACCATCAATATTAATATTAACTGACCCACGCGGCTTCACTCGCGTGTAAGTTTTTATGCTCTGTTGCGCCCTTTTTAGTGTTAATTATTGAAAAAAATATTGTTTGTGATGGCCTTTGGTCTTCAGCTTTCTAAATGATAAATTTTATCAAAATTTTGACTGTTTTGGTTTAACCTTAAAAGCGTAACAGACAGACAGACTATCGCATTTATAATATTAGTATAACTTCCTCCTACAGATGTTTTATTACTTTCATCTGTAGTACAAAGTGGATGACTTAACTTTGTTTCAATTATAGATTCTACGGAACCATTAGCGCGATGATTGGTAAATTAAACGGTTCGAAGTCCTTTGTCTCTCGAGAGTTGGATGTAATACGTTTACTTAGAATTAAGTGTGTTCGATGTATTGTTTCAAAAAATTTGTTTCATTGTTGAATAGTTTCTTATCTTGGTTTTCAGTTTATTTGAGACCATACTGCATCCTTTCAAGACAAATGTAAATTTGATTTTTAGTATTTAAACGAACATATAAAAATCCATCTCTATCGGTTTGGAGAATTGATACGGGTAACGCATAGCGATTATTTTTTAAACGAGGGATTGAATTTCTCTTTGCAGAGCCAAAGAACTATAAGCATAGTATAATAATTTGACTGCCTCCGTGGCGCAGTGGTTTAGGTCGCCACGCCGATACCACTGCAACGGGAGGTCGTGGGTTCGATTCCCACACGGGACAATTATTATTTGTGCGATCCACAAATAATTGTTTCGGGTCTGGTTGTGCTTTGTGTCCGTTGTTTGTATGTTTGTAAAAGTCCCCGCGACACAAGAGCAATTCTTAGTGCGGGAGTTGTCTTTTTTCGAATAGAATAAAAAATAAATTGACCTACCAATGTAAAGAAAGAAAATAAAAATATTTAAGTCGATCGATAGTTAAAAATCTTGAATACCTAGTTAGATAGACAAATAAATGGAATCGGTTTCATTAAATATAAACTTATTCTTTAACTGAGTCTGAACGTATAACAAAGGGTATTCTTACGCCATTATAACCCTATTAAAATAAACATACATACTCATATTTGTGCGATCCACAAATAATTGTTTCGGGTCTGGTTGTGCTTTGTGTCCGTTGTTTGTATGTTTGTAAAAGTCCCCGCGACACAAGAGCAATTCTTAGTGCGGGAGTTGTCTTTTTTAAAAAAAGAAAAAAAAAATATATAGTGTACATAGGATTCCGACTTTTCAGCCCTGGGTCCACTGGCTTGTTAAAAGTTATTTTTAACAACGTAGGGATCAAAACCATTAGACCTGAAATTATCGGTCCGTTGCCGTTCTTTGTACCTTAAATAAAATGTACACATACCTATAAAACAGTCAACTCTATTTTATAGAAGTCAATATTTTGGCCCAAAATAAATGAAATTTTGAAGAGTTAAATTTTAGTTTTATCCCCTGCTTCGCCAATACTGAGTAAATTTTGTTTTAATAGAAAGTGTTAAAAAATATCACTTATCTAGTTCTTATGGAATCTAATAGGTCTAAAAAGATATGCTTCCTTAGTCTTCACTCCTCAAGATATGTACACGCTAGATTTCAGTTTCCTATACAGTACTATTGGCTGTTCGATGCCTGGAAATCGCTCAGTGTCTAAATCAGTCACCCCATAAAAGAAGACTTTTTAATAATATCGATGGATTCACGTACACATCACAACAAGTTCCAAAACAACATGTTTTATAACAAAAACAATTTCATCACTACAGTAAGGGAGAGACTAAAACTCCTAGATTAACAGATATAACACCAGAATTTGCTCAGCTCTCGTCCATTTATGACGATTCGTTTGAAAATTCAGCGCTCTCAAGTATTCTGTCAGTTAATTTAGTTAGAGAACGTTGTAAAACCGTTGAAATGCAGAAATTAGAAAACTGTTACTTTGTTAAACAGCTGACTCGTTATTTAAAAGGTTAACGAGATGAAGAGCCGCTTTTAATACATGGTTAAAATATTTAAGTAACTCCTTCCCATGCCAATATTTTTCCCTCGGTAATTTTTTCCCGGAGAAAAAACATGCGTTAATTGAAGGTACGTATATGTTATCTTTTACTGATTGTGCTATCGTTTTTATCGTTCAAAATCACTTCAGCAGTTTTATGTGCAAAAGTATGTTAACAAATATCGATACATCTTTTTTATTTTACTTTATTTGTACTTTGATTGTATTTCCCAAACATCTTAATGAGTTATATTAGTTTCTCGGAAATGCTATTCGAATTTCCCGTTTCTTACAAAAATATACTAAATGATTTAATGGAAATTGTCCTTTACTCAAATTTATAACTAATAGGCTGTCTTTGAAATAAGGGATCTGCCCATAAATGTGTTTCAGTTTGTAAATATTTAAGGAGCATTCAAAATCTAATCATTTACTAATTAATATACTACATACGTACATACACTTATGATGGTCAAACAAAGTAGGTGAACCATCAGTTCGGAATCTGGCAAGAAACTGGCCGCTCTTTAAATGGTCAAATATTTTTTTTCAGTTTTCTACTGCAATTGCTTATGTAAGGAGCTAACCCCAATATTACCTCACACATTAAGATAACTAATACTAGCATTATATACATAGCATTGGTGGCTACATAATACATATATACAATATACATCACCTTCAAAAACTATTCTCAAGAACTCTCAGTCATGTAAGGTTGAATCACGATGTTTTCCTTCACAGTTAGAGCTAGTGATAACTATTTCTAATACACACAAAACTTCGAAATGTCATTGGCGTGTGCCTCGGGTTCGAACCTGCAACAACTTGCGTGGGAAGTACAAAATTATACTACTCGCTCATCACTGCTCTCTCAAATAATCTCAAATAGAAGCATTGTCTAAATTTTATTCGAACAGAATTTATAATGTTAGTCTTGAATTTTAATTTGTCTTGAATTAATAATTTGATGTTCTCGGTTACAAGCCTGTCTTAGGATTGAAATTTTAGAATCTACAGGTAGGGTCTGAAATATCAAGCTGTAGATTGTTGAATTAGGTACTGAAAGCGAAGAAGATAATATCGGTGGTAATAACTATGAATTATAATATTATCTTAAGGATTAATTGCGAACTATCACTACAGCTAAGTAATTGTTTTTCGTAGAAAATATTTTATAACAGAAGATTATAAATAAATTTGACCCCTGAATTTCCCAGAAATAAAGTTGAGGAGTAAGGTCAGGAAAGCTGACCCCACCACCATATGGGATTCATTAACATGAAAGAGAGAGAGAGAGAGAGAGAATATCTCACTGCTTAGCAAGGGACACCTCCTGGAAGGAGGGAGGAGTTAAGTCTTGAGTCCACCACATTGATCAAGTGTAAAAGAATAATAACGCAATAGAAAAAATGAATTGAAAACGGTGGAATAGCTAAATATAGTGACATAAGTCTTAATATAAAAGGGCAAACATTTTTTCAAGTTCTAAAGTAACATTTGATGGTATTATAAATAAACATTGTGAAACCAAAATTCTTTTGTATATTATATTTCACCTATTTACTCGTGAAATTGTTTGAATATTCATAATTTATATTCTCATGTTTCGAACAGGTTTCTTTAAAGGTCATGCAAAGGATCGTATTCAGAAATAAATATTTATATCGGTACCTTCTACGTAGGTTCCAGAAATTTTCATATTTCAAAGATTTATTGTACGACATTTACATTACCTAACTTTGAATAACTATAGAAAATTCTATATAACAAAGAGTAATTTAAATACTCTAGAGATCTACCTAATCTTTCAAATTAAGGATCAAAAACACATCTTTTGTTCTCTCATCTCTTCCCATTTTTGAAATGCCACCCTTTCTTTCATCTCCAACATCCAATTAAAAAACAAATTGAGTGCCTATCTAAGGACACAAAACAAAAACCCAGACAAATAATTCACGGCCTCCATCAAAACAAAGTTAATTACAAGAATATTGCTGAACCAAGCAATTTGTAGAAAATGGAACCCTTTGTTCAGGAAAGGTCCCAAAATAAAACCTTGGGGGACGCCACGCAATTCGTGTAACACATAACACCTTAAAATAACCGACTGCAAATAAAGTCGGACATTGTAATTTAACAAAAGGTACAC
This sequence comes from Anticarsia gemmatalis, assembly GCF_050436995.1. Lineage (NCBI taxonomy): Eukaryota > Metazoa > Arthropoda > Insecta > Lepidoptera > Erebidae > Anticarsia > Anticarsia gemmatalis. The sequence goes on from NC_134761.1 coordinate 1,377,223, forward strand.
GTCAGGTTAAAGGCTTGTCCGGGCGCTTGTCACCAACCTTTTATATGGCGCAAGTCACAAGCGAAGTTTTAAGCTTGTGTTTATGATTCCATCCTGTTTTGATGGTGTATAAACTAGAGTGTTTACAGCTTCAAATGCTTCATCCAGTTCCTTTATTTTATTATACTTTATACCTGTCTTGTTAGGTAGATTTAAAACAGTCACGTACAAAAAAATATAGGTCACACTATTTTTTGATTCGTAATTTTCAAATCTGAATATAAAGTAAGAATCAACTTGGTTATATTTGTCATCAATATTCAAGACTCGAATTTACATTAACCAAAATTTAGATATTAATATTCTAGAAACCAACAGGCACTGTAGATGTTCAGTTCACTCAATACATTTTGTAGAATACCTAACGTCTAGACTTCTTAGTCTTTAAGTCTTAAGTTCATTCAACCGTGTAATCCGATTTCTAACATTTTATCATTTGATCAATATGTTCACAATTTAATAAAACATAAATTCTACATACTTGTTTACCAATATTAGCTTTTAGATGTAAAATTTTACATTCAAAGATCTTCAAAGCTTGTTTAGTTGGAATAAATGAAGCATATTTTACTGAAGAAGACAGCTTTGCAAAGGTACATGTAGATACAAGATAATTAAATAAACCACATGTTTTAGATCCAGAATAAATATCACAGAGAAAATTCTAAAACCAACAAATAAGTTAATAGAGGAGAAAGAAAATAAAATAAATTATATGAACTTATTATCAATTGAACGCTTTACATAGAATTCGAGAAAATATGCTGCGTTTTGTTGTATTTCTTTTAAAAAAGAATAAAGCTCAATCATGAGAATTCTCTCTTCTGATATGTTTCAAGAAACAAGTTACAATGTCACCGGATTCTATTTTGGTGAAATTCTAGATATGTACTAAATAATCTTAACAGACTTGTATATCAAAAAGTTATATACTATAGCACTATTCAAAGGAACAGATAGTATTTTCTTATCGTTGTCAAGTGAGTGACATGACATCGAATTTTTCTATCGCTTTTATAAAATACAAGTTATTCTATATATACATATAAAGATAAATAGTAAATACATCGTAGTCTTCATGGCAAAGAGTGAAATCAACATAAAGTGTCTTGCTGAAACACTCACTTAAACCATTCCTCCACCGAGTCACGATATTTTAGATACTAAAGTAGACAGAAAAACAAAATATATAGACGGAATATCTTAGTACTTGGATGAATATAGTATAGCAGAAATGAATCCATCAAAGAAACAATCAACAAAAGTATTGGTTGTTGCCAAAGAATTTATTCTCCTAGCTCAAATTGTGTTGTTTTTGTTCTACGTTCTATTCGATATATTTTGAGTGATATATTGCCCAAAAAACTAGATGTAATGAATTTGGATTGCGGTCAACTTAATTTTACCTCGACATTGTCTTAGGCAAAAATTCTGCCAAGAGATTTAGGTATCTCATTTTCATTCGTCAGAAAGTTATTATCTCGAAACATTTTTACCATAAGAATTCTCTGGAATAACATTACTTGTTTATGAAGAAGCACTTAGCATTCCGTTTCTTCTAGTTGCTAGGTGAAAAAATATTCGAAATTTTGTGTTTATCTCCTGTTTTCTCAGAAAAAATAAACTTCTTTTTTGGTTTTAAATCTGATAGACCTTTCATCAGCCTTTTTGTGATACTTTGAGGCAATATTTAAATTCTTCTAAGCGTGAAACATACTCAAATAAATAACAAGACAGATATTTTATATAATCATTTTTTATTCTTCTTGGACAATGAAATTGTCGAGAAAAATTACTGTACTTATTATATTTTATATTTTTTTGCATTTTTAGGTTATATTTTATGTATCCGGCTTCATCAAATTGGTTCAGAAAATACGCGGAACCAATTACAGAAACGCGTAATACTCGTTTATGTATGGGCCTTGTTAGTTTCGATATATAATTCACTTATCGATAACCAATAACTCGATTTACCTCTTCATTGTTATATACGTCATATGTATTCATTATATTTCTACAAATACAACTATTAGCTATACTTAACATTAATATTTTTAACGAAAAACCATTTCAAGGATTTTATGACTAGGTTGTTTTTTTTTTCTATGATATTGTTTTAAAAACAGAGGTTTAAAGTGCTCTGTAGAAGTCACCTTTTGTTTTATGAAACACATCCATTGATTTTTTTGTTATTGTACCCTTAATATTAAATTTCACGCCTTTCAAGCTTTATATTACAGAGCATTCTTGAACCAAGGACCTTAAATCCAAACATAAGTTCCATTTTCCAATTTTGGAACCTAAACTTTATATGCAAAGCGCTCCAGAATTTCATATTAAAGTTTTCTTGGAAAAACCTTTTTTATTTAAATTTTCTCAACAGCTGATTTCAGCAGGACTGAATCGCCAACACAGCACGTCTGCACCACACAAGCACATTATATGTTAATCAAGGCTCTGCCCCGTTTGGAATTAGTTGGCGGCTCTGGGGACAAACATTGGACACCGCATAAACATGTTTATAGTGTCCACAAGGGACCTTTCAACGACCAAGCCACATGGGTAAGGTTTGGACAAGCGGGATTAAGGATGTCATTCCTTGCACAGGTCAGTTTGACCGCTGTGAAGACGAAATAAATTATGAGAGTAATGGGCATGATGGAGGTTGTGCTAAGGGGTTATTGCTTGTGACTTTACCATCGAGTTAATGACGTATGGATAAAGGAACAGCTACATTATCGTATAATTTTTTACATGTATTTTTGTTTCCCTTTTTTTGACAGCGTACGATACGAAATGATGCTTTTGATGAAAAATACATACTAAAATCCTTATTGTTGACTCCAGCACAAAGTTTTGCAACTATTTTCAAGTAAAAGCACTTTGACCTTAAATATAACTTGAAGTTTTAATAAAGAAAATGTAATTTTGCTAAGATCTAAACTGTTTAAGCCTTGCTTAAAATTCCGATAATTGAAGTCAAAGTTACCTGGTGAAAGGCTTTACCTAGTTCCAACGTTATTGCTTGGCGCTGGTCTCCTCGTTTAACTTTTAGTCTCACCTCCTTGGAAACCAGCCAAGAGATTATAGTTCACCATCTCGGAAAATTTGGGGCGTTGTTAAAGAAATTTGCAGCGTAAATAATGTTGTTTCGAATAACGGGATTAATGTTGCTCTCTGTACACTTTTAAATTGGAAAAATTCTCTTTTGGTGCCGAGTTTTGCTGAGTATTATGCTGTAATACGATTCGGTTGTGCTCGGTTCGCTTTATGGAAATTTCTTACTTATCTTGTTAGTTTTTTAATACATTTATTTGGTAGTCATTCGCACTTAGCTTAGTAGCGAATAATAGATATTTGCATTAGTGTAATAGGTTTGGAAATAGGTCGATAAAAACTTTTGTGTGAGAATAAAAGTAATTACATTAAAGATGCTACGTAAAAGTTATTGAGATTTTTTTTTGGTTTTATATTATAGTTTCTTACTCTACCTTTCAAAAATTTGTAATCAATTCTGAATGTCTATTGTAATAAAAGAGATTGACAGAATTTTGTAATTTGATACTGAAAGCTTTCGCTGAAAAATAAAGCTACGCCTTTGGTAGTAAAGGTTTTTACGTGCATAAAACTCGGGAAACTGGTGCATGTATCTCCAGGAATAAATGTTCGGTGTAAACTACTCTTGCTACGTGGATTCGAAAGCCTTCGCAAGGGAATATAATCGTAAAATTCCAGCTAACCGCAATGAAACAGAATAGTGCAGTACATTATTGAAATTAAATTTAAATCTACACTTGAATTTTGAAGGATAGATTTTACGGTGTCTATAAATAATGAAATGTTGGGAAAATTTTAAAAATGTTTCGTTAAATTAAAATATCGTAGTACCAGATTAATTGAAACAATTTTGAATGCATGCCTTTTCCCAGATTTACTTAATATGAAAACAAGGAAAGAAGGCCTTAAATGCATAAGTAAAATAAATAGACAAGCGCACGATGGTTAGAATGGCGCACTGACGAGGAGACCTATACTTATGAATACACATAGACACATGATCAAAATAATCATCAAAATACGCGCAGAAATAGGATACACAGCAATCAATCATAAATGTCAACGATAAAAATACTGCAAAACAATTGATGCACAGGACAATAATCCGAAACATCAAGTCATACACAATAAAATGCATGTTCACGTCAATTCCCATACAGAAGTAAATAAAACAGAAACATTTCCTACAATCGTTTTAGCTTCAAACCAAAACATTAGTTACATTTTGGTGAATGCAGCGAGAACGCTTGTCCACACCGTTCTGATCCCCCGGGAGCGTAGTTCCACTGTATCTGCACGATTACTCACCTCAATTAGAGATAATGGAATACACATAATTACTGCTAACGTGGCTGCCTCGCTGGGACCATAGGTTTGAAGTGTGAAGTGTTTTGGCGAATAGGAAACAACTTAATCTATACTTAATATTATAAAGCTGAAGAGTTTGTCTGTTTGATTGTTTGTTTGTTTGTTCTTCCCGCTACGACAAATAGGAGCAGAATACCAGTATTTTTTTTTACAAAAATGAGAAAAATTTTGACAAATTCTCTTATATTGTGACGCAAGTGAAGTTGCGCGGGTCAGCTAGTGGAACGATAAAGAGAAATATTGTAGCGTTATTTCCTAACTTAGATACTAGATAGTAGCAAACATTTTACCCTATAATAAAAATGTAATCATACGTTCATATAATTACATGTCATACCTCATATCACGTCTGTTATACCTGAAGGTGTTAGCAGAAGTATATGATATACACCCGCGTTTCGTCATGCATTCAGATTAATCTTATGAAAAAAATTATATTGTGAAATACTCTAGCATTTCATACAATTTTTTTTTCAACAGCGGTACCGTAAGAGTTGAAAAATCCTATCTAAGAGGACCAATTTACGATCCATTTAATTTTAAGTTTAAATGACAATTTACGGCTTAGAAAAAAAAATCGTAAAGTCAAAAACTGGAGCATAAGAAAACTCCAAAAACACCACAAAGATACATACGTGTCAATTGTACGAACGATTTTTTGACAGGAAAATACCTAAATCCGCCCATATTGTAGGTTTTCCTGTACAAATACAGTCGCTAGTCGGATTTTATCAAAAATGTGCCTAGCAAACGACAAAGTCTTCTTTTGTCAGATGGAAATAAAATTGGAACTAGGAATTGTGGGAGTGCGAAAGCCTCTGTAATATTTCCGACAAATACAAATGTAGGTATATATGTAGTTAATTCATTAAAAAAACTTCATTTATATTAAGAAACAGATTTTCTTTTTCTAGTGTCAAAGTAACAAACTTTCAAAACTCCTAAAACATTTATTAAAAGAGCCTTCGGAACTTATTTTTACTTCAGAAAAATCTAGGCGGCATTTAGCTAAAATTAGCTTTTGCAAATCGGCTTCATCTTCGTGGGTTTTTTGTTAATCTAGTTTTAAACTTACTTGTTTGCTATTGCCAAGCATCTTAATTCGGCCAAAATTTTGATTGGCTAAAAATATTAACTCAAGACGCATACATACATAAAATCATCCATTTTCTCCATAAGGGTCCTAAAATAATGTCATAAACTACAAAACTTACGGTAGATCATTACAATACCTAAATATTTACAATATCAATAAAATAATAATATACTATGAATCTTTTTCAATATATCTTGATCTCCCTACACTATCGAGTCTTGAGAGTTTGACATTAAAATCAGGTTGAAAATGTTTTTTTTTTGGAACCTAGGAACGCTGAACATTATTCATCCAAAATTTTCTAATCGTCAAAATTGTTCCTCTGATGATAAAAGAAATAATAAATTTTACCTATTACTGTCTTACTGCTGGGCGAGGTCTCCTTCCGTAATAAGGGAGGTGTTAGCTTTCTAATGATAGGTCAAAGAAAAACATAAAAATGATTCTCATTTTATTTCCATATCAGCAAATTTCAAAAACATTTAATTTAAATAAAAAAAGACAAGATAACTTTATACAATTATTATTACATTTGGTGGAAAAAGGGTAGGCACGAGTTGAAAAAACTTTTTTGCAGAAGTCCCATCAAGATGTGTTCGGTACGTGGGTCATTTTAAAGGGTCGTTTTACTGGTAATAGCTTTCAAAGTACGACGTTACCAGTTGTTTTAGCGCTGGGTTATGACTGTTTCGTGGAATGTTATGGACTATGAAGAGTTGATAGTTTGAAATGATTTTGGTGTTGTGGATTTATAGAGGAGATTGTTTGGAATTGCTGTTCAAGTCATTGTATTTAAATAAAAATATGTTAACTTGTAGATACTGATAAAAGAGAGTTTTTTTATTATTCTTTATCAATTTGTTCTCATAATTAATTATAACTGAAATCAACTTACTAATATTTATATACCTAGTCAAAAATATTATTAATCACTTTGAACCATGTTTTTGCCTCAGCTCAAGTTCATCTAAATAAAGACATTTAATTACAAGAAAGGGTCAGTTTAATTTAATTTTGGAAATTCAAATACTTTGATTGACACTTTCATATTTTTGTTTCAACAAAATTTTAAAATAACTCATCAAGGCATCCAATCAAAAATCTTGTAAAACAAAAATAAATAAAAATATCAAGAAATTATAATATAACGACTACTAAAAGTCACGATGATCTAAAAAAATAACGCTGTGTCATAGAACAAAGCCTAACAATATTCAATCGGCAGCATTCAAAAGAGGGTTATATAATTTTTCACTTGTCCCTTGCAAGACCCTTGAAAACCTGGGCACAATCACCATGGGATGACGTCACAGTTTTTTTGTTCCCTCCATTTCCCGTTTTTCTGTCGATTCATGCAGTCGTTACATTCTGTATTTTTAGCAATGGAAGGTTAATGGATATGGGGAAGGCTTAACACCTATGGTTAGATTGGTCTTTTAATTGTGAATGTGTTGGTTGGAAAGATCAAAACAAAAAAAGGATTGGTTAGAACTTTGTCACATTTTATCGCTATGTTTTTAAATCGATAAAATGGATTTGCTATTTTAGTTATAGCAGTGATACTGTTGAGGACACACCTGCTCAATTTTCGGCGCCAAACGTTATGTTCAACAGGCTAGCTGTGTTATTTTAATTCACCTATTTAAATCAGCCAAAATTATACCGCGCTTATTGTAGCGCTAAATCTTCTAACGTTCGGAACTTCTACCTTTGCGGAAGGTACGGCTGGTGTGTCGCTCCACTAAGAAAAGATGTCTCATTAATGATAGATTCTAGAGATTCAATAATAATCAATAAATTGATTCCTATATAATTCATTTCGCTTGAAATATTATAACAAATTACACACCTAGAAACCTCCCTATTCTTAGGAGATAACCTGAAAATACTTTCAATACTTTTATTTAAATAACTGAATATATTTTACAAACGAAATAACGAGCTTGAGCTAGTTCTCTAAGTATTCTTTGAGCATCTACTATTATTTCATAAGATGTAACTTAGTTTCAACTTATATTCATATCACTGAGTTCAACTTTTAATTACTTACTGCTCACAAAGGGTACGGTTTAATGAAGATTTAAAATGTCTAGTGCAATCTACTCTAAGTCTTGTTTTAATATATTTTTGCATAAATATTTTATTTTAAATAAAAATTAAATGTTTTATGTTTTAGAGTCACTTTAAAATGTTCATTTTTTGATAAAAGTTTACATAAATAAATGTTTCTTTTTAGTTTTGACTAAAAGCATTTCAAAGGACGAATCGTAGAATCAAAAGTAATAAAAATCTTTTTCCATTAAAAACCGAAAAAATATTTGCTTCAAAAAACATCATATCTTACAGGACCTACTATACTGCTACTAAAACTATGTAATTCTATATTGCTAGTAACAGCTATACTTAGTACTTATAACCGGATTTTTTAAATCCAGGAAACCACGTTTTTTTAAACAAAAGTTCTATGCTTGTTGCTACTCTAACCATTACAAAAAAAACATTCTTTTTGACTCTTTAATTTTAGTATGCATAAATTATGTTCTACGTATTATATAAAAATACAAGACATTTTACCTCCAAAATATTCATAATCAACAAAGTCTAAGTAAATGTTTGCTTACTTATTTATTCTACAAGGCTTTCTGTTTAACAAAACCGCACTTGTGATACCTGATAAAACCTGTTTGAGCTAGATTTTCGCTCACGTCTATCTCTTATCCCTTCTCAGATGGTGTCAGAGTTAAGTACGTCTGGATGATTTTAGCACTTAAAGAGATTTTTCGTTGGTGATTTTAAACTGGGTTAGTGTAAGATTTTTTTTTTATTAGTGAATGAAAATTATATCTTTGTATGATTCTTGATCAGAGTTTTCATTATTAAAGGCAATACCTGCAACATATTCGTTAATAACCGTTTCGTATGGTAGTGTACAATTATGTTTTTTTTTTAGTTTTCGTGAATGAAAATTCTTACTTTGTATTCTCGTTGCTTGTGTAAATCGTTCGTTTCCTAAAAGATTTAATTTAATTTTATCTGTCACTAGCTGACCCGCGCAGCTTCGCTCATGAATATTTTTTGCTTTCTTCTCTCCATAAAAACCTTTCCCGTGTCTTTAATACAATTTAACAAAACAATAAGTCACAATAAGTAAAGTAATCATTTGATTTAAAAGAAAATATAAAATGTATCCTGTCTCCCGGTTTTAAGCTACTTATTTTCAGCAAAATCCGGTCATTCTTTTCCCTTGAAAAAATACAAAACAAATACATGTCTCATCAGTATAGTAACTAAAACAATACACATAGCTTTATATTTAGCTGGAAAAAGCTATGTCAAGTCCAGTATAACCATTATGCTACATGACAATTAATGAACAGCCAAAGACGTGTGGGACGCTTGACAGATAACGGAGTGGACGATATTAGAAAATGCGTGGGATATCTATGACATAGATAAAGTGATCTGCTAGAATCAGTAGTGGGTAGAATTACTTAGCGTGATGATGACAAAGTAATACTATCAGTAGATCTGACTTGCTTGATATAATACTACTAGAAAGTTTATGAGTATTTGTGTTTGTAACTCTTCTATAAAAAATCTATTGCACCCATCAATGAAATTTTGTACTGATAGCTTATATCAAATCTTTACACACGGTCATGGAATTTGGTCACGGTTTGGTAAATGGCCAACCTAGTGTCAAAGTAAAAGTATTGTTGAAGCCGATTGAAGACCTTTGACATAGCTTTACGATTGTTATCTCAATTAACAACAACCAGGATTGGCATTTTAATATCCTGAGAAGTGTGGAGATAATCAACTCAAATAATAATAACTGATCGATGAAACAACCGCGCTGAAGATTCCTTAACTCATAGATTTCCAACCAATAGGTGAGCGCAACTAGAGCAATTCTTGTTAGCAGAAGATAAAAGAGGCAGCAAATAAAATTGAAAACAATTAGATATATTTATGACTCAAAGTTTTATGATCGTTTCCTCGTATATCTGATTTCAATCTATTCACAGAAATCCGTAGCAGGAAAAATATAAATTACATAACAAAGTCGTTCAAATCTGTAATCAGAACCTTTCTGAGAATTCAACGTAAACACTTAAGTATTTTTATTACAAACACGCTTAAACGATTTCCATTGGAGAAGTAAACAACTAGAATTGGAATCGTTCTCAAATCTATCAATTTAGAAGTTTTAGTTACCGAAAATATCCTACTAATTGAAAATACTCTTAAATTACTGTTAACAGTTACTGTGTTGAAGTTATTTGAAATATCAGAGGTTGGCCAAAAATGCGTGCTTTTACGTAGTGTTGGTTTGTGATATACGTGATAATGACCTTTTTAACTATATTATGCAAAAAAAAATATACTACAATTTTCATTTGAAAAAATTAACTTTTCTATACCCTGTAGAGAATTATAGTAACTATTTCATTCCCGCAGTTTAACGTGCTTGAATAATTGAGGATATACAATTTCTTCTCATTAGTGAAACAATTTTCCGGGATTAGTAGTTTCGGAGATGAGCACGATCAAACAAAGAACCTCTGTAGATCTGTATACGTTGGTACAAGTAAATTAAAAAGAAGAACTTATGATTTTACTTTATTTTAACAAAATCTGGAGTACTTTAAGAATCAACTTCACAAAATGGCTGACACCAATTTATTTAAGAATAATATAGGTGGTCTCCTTGAAGTATTAGATTGCTCTGTATTTATTCTAACAGTAAGAGGCTTACGTTCCGAACCGTTACAATATTATTTGTTCCCTCCCTTTGTTCCCATTAATCGGTTTGTTATTATTTAAGAGGATTATTTGGATTTTCTTGTTTACTTCCCCAAAGATCTACTACGATTTTGACCTTAAAATTTATGTGGGAATTGATTGGCAGTTTAATGACGTGAATGGAACTACACTACTAGGAAGAAAGGTCGCGGGGTTAATTGAACACGAAGCAATTATTTTCTGCAATTCGAAAAGTTGTTTTAAGCTTGCTTTTGTCCATTAAATTGTTGGTTTTATTTTGGACTTAAGTCATGGCAGACTGAATGAAAATGAAGCTTTTAATTAGATTATAATAGTCGATTCAAATATATGTAATCAAACAGAGAGAATCGCGCTGTGAATGTAACGAAGAATGTTTGTAAAGATCGTACCAAGTGGCGTTCTTTGGTCTCTGCCTAGCCCCTTGGAAAAAGGCTTGATTTTGTGTATAACACTATAATTAGCCACACAACATCACCAAAAAATAAATAAATGTAATGATAAATATACCCTAAATTCCTAGCTTTAATAAACAAAAACAATTTCAAACCATAAAAACCATAGCAAAAATCCCAGTCTTAAAAACAAACAATCTTTTAAACCAAAAAAATCTCTGTAATAAGCTGCATTTTCATAAACTCGTGCAAAACTTGTAATGAAATGTACATTGCATAGTACAAGATGGTCTCGCCAACGCGGCGCGCATACTAATCAGTCGATTATTTTTGTAATTATTTCTAATATCTCCTTTAGCAAGTTGATGAGCAAACTTCCCTCACTTATTGGATATTATGTATGCAAGGTGGGCAACCCTGGGGCTTAATAAGCAAGAACCAAGAGATTAATACCACTTTTAAAGTTTTTTCATGGTCTTATGCAAATGTAAGGAAGTTTGTCGAGAAAGTTGATTTTGAGATGACGTTATTAAGAAAGCAAGGACATGTTTACAGTTTTATGAAGGCTTTTTTATGGTGGTTTTGTAGATGGTAAAAGAAGAAGAGTATTTTAGACTTAAATATGAAATGACGGGGGATTCTAAAGACGAAATTGGGGTGTAAAATCCGGGTTAACAATTTGTAACATTAAACCACATTGATAATATGAAATACATTTGTGAGGTTTAATATGGAGTCGCTCAGATATTATTTATATTTCAAACCGCAGTAGCAAGCCGCTCGTGGTATAAATTTTTTGAAAATACCAGCACTTTTTTACTCAATTCTTAAAAAAATCACATATTCAAAATGAATTTTACTTGAAGATAAACTTAACCTAAATTTACCCTTTTAAAATTCTGTGACAAAAATAATTTTATGTTTTATGTATAAAATAAATTTAAGCATGACCAATCTCTGATACAATTTATCATGAACCCGAGACCTTAAATATATACTTTTAAACAAAAATACATTTTAGTCGTACAACATAGTCAAATTCAGCAACTTAACATAATCATCTCATTTTCTATATAGACGTGCTTCGAATTTATTCAGTACTTAGACGAACTGAGAGATTGGATGACTAAGGCAGTCTAGTTCGGTAAATTACATCGTCATTCTAGACAATCTTATTTATATTAACTACTGTTAATGTATTGTTTAATCTTCAGACAAAATCGATTAATATCTGATTATCTAATTCGTGCTTCCATTAAGATCAAATGTTAATCCAATTAACTTAAAGATCGTATAAGAAAAGGCTTTACACTTGTTTATTATTCCGGGTCTTCTGAACATGTTTATCTGAAAGCATTTTGTTAATACGGATATATGAATAGTTTACAACAAAATAAAGCCACCATATCAAATATCTGAAATAATATATTCTGTAAAGCAATCAAACGCCTTACTAAAATCGAAAATCGTTAGCAACCTTAATTGTTTCGTTGACATTATTATCCAAAACAATTTCCTAATCGTTTAACCCTTCAAACAAAGCCTTCAAAAACTGCCTTTCTTACACTGATTACTTGAAAACATTCTTCAAAAAACGTGTACGTCATTACTCCTTGATTTATAGTGGTGGCACTAAAAGGGTTCCTTGAGAGACCCCGGTCCCTTCAGATACACATGTTTCTGGGCAAGATTTGGAGCGACATGTATTAATGTGTTTCGGTTTAGGTGCAATCCATTTAGGTTTATTCAAAGTAGTGAATTTTAATGTATTACAATTTTGGGAGGTTTGATTTTGTGTAAACTAAGTGACATTGTACTTGGCTTAAGCTGTCATCTAAGTTAAAAAGTCGTGTATAATTTGTTACACAACAATCATCTGGTTCTATATCTTTACTGACATGTAATTCTGGTTAAAATAAAGTCTATACTATTCTTTCAAATGAAGATTCCTTAATCAGACTGTTGGTGTTATAAATAGGGGCACTGATTTGTTATAAATAGGGGTTCTACTTAATTGTTAAGTCAATAATTGGCTAGCAATAACACATAGTATTTTTAACTCAGAAAGCAAATACTGAATGCTATTGCAAAGAATGTTAACAAAATGTATTTTACAAGCGTTCCACTATTGTCATCGCTCTGAGAAAAAGCGATAATTGATACAATGCATTTTTCAGATGTCTTCGCAGAGAATGCTCGACAAACAGCATCTCATTAGTTGTATTGTCATAGTCTCCGCAAAGGTTTATTATGAAAGAAATTTTACTTGACGTTGGATAATAGTTTACATACATACTAAAACAGACCACGTTATTGAAAGCAAACGATACAGTAACTTTATTCTCTACAGTCGGCACTGTCGATTATCGAGAGTTTGACTTTTAAATTGTACTGCCAAAATAGTTCCTACGGAGCCCGCTAGAGGCGCTAATCAGATTTTAGTGCAATTTCTCAAAAGCGTGCCGGGTGTCGAAAGTCGATAGTGGTAGACAATCGAGCTACAGAATAACTTACAATACTGTACAAGCGTTAGTTTGTTATTCATGGATTTGTTACTCTTTAATGCAAAACCTACTACATTTGTACTTCCATGAAGTAAAGTGCATCCTAGGAATTGCAAAATTTTATGGATATTTTTTCATAGAATATTCAAATAGTAGTCAAATATTTCCAATCCAACGCTTAGCCTATAACCTAGATTAACACATATGATTTACGCCGAAAAACCTTTTAAAAATAGACAAGCCTAGTGATTAATAATATCTTGACGCAGTACAGATATAGGCGGATAATTTAATCAATGTAGGCATATCTAGTTTATGTAGATGAAGATCCATTCTCCTGAATGTAGCACTGTAAATCAAATCTAATTTAAATAAAATTATCTTTAGATACTATATTATGTTCAGATGTCACGAGATTAGATCGCGTTGTTGAAAGCAATTTTATAACTATATTAAGAACCATTTAAGAAATTGGATATACTATATTACACATAATATTAGCCTAGTGTTTCTTCCAACTATGTTGGAGTCGGCTTCCAGTTTCACCGAATTCAGCTGGATACCAGGATTTTACGTGGAGCGACTACCTGTCAGACCTCCACAATCCATTTACATGGGATATAACACGATACTCTACTGTAAGGCTGGCGGTCAGGCTTTCTACTAATAACGGCTAACAAAGATTTTTGAAAATGGGTCCCACAATTTAACGTGCCCTCGACGGACAATCAGTCAGTGTTCGCGCATAATACAAATTTTATCAAGCTTCGTACTTAGTGTTAAGAACCATAGAAAATACTATAAAATAAACCAGATATCAACTCAAGTAAATTCCAAGTTTACGTCTAGTCATAAAAAAGCTATGCACCTGCCGTCAAGTATCTAAAGGCAGATAAAATCTGGAGCATAAAACAAGAGTGTCTTAAATAAACATTCAAGTGCTTCCACAGTTTAAGAATATAAATATCTCTGCTCATTTCTTGCACTTAGCGTTTACACTTTTAGTGGTAACGGAAACGGGGCATGTCTGCCATGTCGTGTGCGGTACGTTAAACATGAATCGCGTACGTTTAAGAGATTTTTCTTCAATGGAAATGAAGGAAAAGATTTTGAAACGTTTAGATTTTTTAGTTGCAGAAAGATTGAACTATTCTGAAATTAAGGTGAACTGGTTTGACTAGTTTTTGTCACAGATTAATGTTTTCAAGAAACTTAATAAATTCGAAAAGAGGATACGAAGTGTTTGAATTACAGTTCATTCCATGTAAAATAAAATAAATAAATATTATTGGACAACTCACACACGGTCATTTGATTCCAAACTAAGCAGAGCTTGTACTATGGTAACCAAATAACTGATTAACATACTTATATACTTCTAAATACATACTTAAATAGATACATTAACATCCAGGCTCAGAACAAATACTCGTGCTCATCACACAAAGATTTGTCCCGGGTGGGATTCTAAACCACCACACGCGGCGCTATGGTTGTTGCGGCGAGGTGACCGCTTAAACCACTGCGCCAAACGTGCAGTTAAAACAAATGTCAGGAACAGGAACATCAGGAATCAACGAGAAAAACCCTCAGCTGCTAGAGTTATCTTTAGTCACATTGATTTATCATCAAGACATAAGACTAATTGAATCAACGAAGGAAATCTAATTATTTTCGTATCAATTTTTGTGATGACATAGTTGAACTAGCACGCAATTATACTAGCATTTGGCAAAAACTTTGCATACACGCAACAACGAAATTTCAGAATGCTTAAAATACTTGACAATGATTCCGTAAAATAACAACCAAAATTCAGAGCATCAGAGCTCTTAAATGCAAATTTAATTCAACTCCAATCGTCCAAAGACAGCAATAGCTTGAACGTCAATCAGGCCACTTCATTCGCAAACATTGATGGTATACTTAGTCTACATCGGCGTATTCGCAATCCGCTGCATACAGCACATTTGCATATCCCCAGCCAATAACATTGCACGACAAGCGATCTACGTGATATGCATCACGATAATCCGCAATTACAATCGGGTACATCATAATTCTAGCTCGGTTTGTGCTATTGGTATGCTGCTAGTGGAATAATTTGTGATCGTGAATCTTGGAGATGTTTAAACTATAGATTTGTATGAAATGCAATTACTACCGTCGCGGGGACGTTCGCGGACACACAGAAAATAAACACAATCAGCATTATTGCCTGGAACAACTATTCAAAACAGTTTGGGTAGTTATTTTCCATTTATACTGTAAATATTTATGTTAAAAACAAATTAATGTAGATTATATTTATAAATACTTGCTTAAAACGAGAATTGTATCCAAGATATAGCGATATAGTAACTGCTTTGAACACTGCGCCGTTATCAATTATGTTGTATTTATTATTTAGCGTTTTTATTAAGTCTTTTCACGTTTTCATCGATATGTAGATCTATTACATTATCACTTCTTTTGTCATCTTCAAGTTCACCACATTCATCTTTGATACAATTAATTCACTGTACACGAAATATTGTTTGAATAATTCATGTTCTTGAATCATATGGAATAGTTTCATGTGTACACTAGTTAAGAGAATTAAGTTTGGATTAAATTATAAGTTTCGGTAGCGTCGAGATTTATGAGATAGTTGTTATAAACCAAACATTGTACATAATGGATCTTCAGGCTTCAGGCGATCCTATGATGTCGTGTTCCGAGCAAATACCTTACAAACGTCGCTATTGCTGGTACAGGCAACATCAAAAATGTATGACTAAACTATTACGTGTTCAACAGAATTTTATCACTATAGATTGTAAAAATACTACTAATTATTAATGTCAAAGTAATTTTGCAATCACTAAGTATTCATTGTTTATTAGTAGGTATAATTAAAGCTATGTTTTCTTTATAAAAAAAATAATAATATATATTAGCCAAGATTTTTTTTCAGCGGATGCAGCTGAGTACCAGTATTTTAGATGGAAAGTTAATTAAAAGTTATGATTTTATATGGAACCACTACTTATCGAACCTCCACAAGCCAGTTACCTGGGTAACACGATACCCGTCAGTAAGACTGATTGTCAGACTTTCAAGTTTCTGTTTACTGGTAAAGCCTACTAAAGATCTTTGGAAATGATAACCGGGATGGGGAGATCCACAATTTAACGTGCCTTCCGAAACACGGAAGAACTCGGTATGTACCTATAAGATGGTCACTCATCCACAGAACCATCCCGGCAAGCGTAGCTTTACCTCAGAGATGAATCGGCGCGGCTGTTTTAACTAAGCCACGAGCTCCTCACGGAAAATGTGTCAATTTATACATATTGCTCATGACTGTACAAAAGTTCCAGATGATTCTAGATGCTTGGTTTATAAACACTCTAGTATAAATTAGTTTTGAAAACGTGTTACGTTTATATATGTATAACGTCTTTAAGTACATTTAATTTCAAAGATCGAAATGATATCCCTAAGGCTATGTTTTATCTTTTATTCCTTATTACATTGTTCAGTTTAATTTGCTAGAGGCAAGAATGTACTGCTGAAATTAGAATAACGACTAAAACAAAAAATATAATTATCCATATTTATGCTAATACGAGTGCGTCCGTTACGCTTTCCCGGTTGAACAATAACTGTATCTGTTTATTAGATTTTTTGTTTAAGCATAACCAAAATTAACCAACATCAAAAAAACTCGCGGTGAATTAAGAACCTCCTTCTTTTTATAAGTCGGTTAAAAAAATCACACTAGACACTAGCTTCACCATTAACCTTACGAAAAATAATAATAACAGTCAAAAACAAACCAAAACAATATTCAACGAAAACATCGATAGGTATAAAAAGAAATATAATTACATCAGACCCTTGTATCGAACAGATAATTAATGATGTATGTACGAACACTCAGATCCCGAGGGTCCTACACTCGATGATCCTCAATATTTGGAGATGGAAAGCGCAAATAATGAGCACATGTATGAAATAATTATTATTGAGCAGTTCCTTGATGCGGGCAGTTTTAATTATGGTGAAGGGCCTTGAGTTCGAGTGGTTATTGATTGGTGTTGCAAGCGTTTAGATTACAAATTATAGCGCAAATAGCTGTTTTAATTATAATGTTTTTGTTATGAAATATTATGTATTTCGGACATTTTAATTCAATTATATTAACACAGCTCAATATTATGTTTACTGGCTTAAAACGAGTAGTTATAGATGGATATCCTATGCACAACTCTTTATTATAAGATCTGAAAATATTTAACTGTAAAGCAAAAGCGTCTCTAACGGAAGTAACGGATTTATTTTCGTCCAAATATCGATCCTTGCTAGTTTTTTCTAAAGTTTGATTGCAATTAACTTTAAAGATAAAATCAATAAATATTATAATGCAACGGATCTCAATCGCGATTGGAAATTAAAGGTTCGCGTTAAGACCCGTTGCATAATAGTATTATGTACAAGTCGCGAAAATTTAAAATCGTTAAAATCCATGAGAACTCCTTGGTTTATAAAATTTGACAAATCTTCAATCGTACCAAAATAATTAATCATAGTTAGGTATATCAGCATTTTTTCATCATTAACATTTTGTCAAGACATCATCTTTTCTCATTGACATAAACCACTCTCAAACCTTTCAATACTTTAAAAAAAATATCATATTTTCTTCTAAAAAAAGCTTTCAAATCAAGTCCATCCTATACACTAGCTATAAAATATTCAACTACAAGCAAAACACTACTAAGCCTCCTGATTATACCGCCGGCGTAACGACTGTCTGTAACAGTAACTTATTCCTCTTATATTTCAGACGGATCAATAACTATCTGTCTACTGTTATCCCGTTCTATATCACTATATCAGCTTAAGTCTTTCTTTCAAATTGTGTTCTTCTCAAGCTTTTGGCTACAGTTAACGACTGGCAATCTTAGGAAATGACAGCCGGGACCCACAATTGAACGTGTCTTCCGAAACACGGAGGAACTCGATATGTATAAAATGGCCACCCATCCACAGAACAACCTCGGCAAGAGTAGCTTAACCTCAGAGATCGAACCGCGTGGCGGTTATTGACTAGGCCACGAGCTCCTATACATTAAGTTTAAAATATTCAACTACAAGCAAAACACTACTGTAGCTCAATTCTTTATTACTATCGACTACCCACAACCGACCTGTCATCGAGAAATTTTGTATGAAAATCTGATCAGCGCCTCTGACGGGTGTCGTAGGAAACATTTTGGCAGTACATTCTTAATGTCAAATTTCGATAGCTAGCCGGTTGTCGGTAGTCGATAGTGGTACAGAATCGAGGTACTGAGCCTCGTGATTATACCGCCGGCGTAACGGCTGTCTGTAACAGTAACTTATTCCTCTTATATTTCAGACGGATCAATAACTATCTGTCTACTGTTATCCCGTTCTTTATCACTATTGAGATTATTTCTTATATTGTTGTATAATTTGACCACGTTAATAATACTCTCGGACTAATCTCGTCTATTTGAGGTCAGGGTAAAAATAGATTGTAGTAAAGGCCTATTATTGTTTGAGTATAGTACGGAACTGACCAAAAATAGATTATCTACTGATTATTATAAGGGCATCTTATTAGATTCTGTAGCTAAGCACGAGAGAAAGGATCTTCCTAAGCGTAATTTGGGAATTTTTCGTTCTATAGCATTAAAAGGTCTTCATCATGCTTATTGTATGGATAAAGCGCTCATTGTAAAGTCTGAAAAAGTCGCAATATGGAGAAAAATATTTATTTGATGACTACGAGTACAATTCCTAAAACGTTTTTTAAAAGACAAAACGTTTATTCATTGTACTTTTGACCTAGAAACAAATATTTATATCAAAACCAAACAACCGTGAACCAACAATATTATTATTAAACAAATAATTCCGGCAGCGTGAAATCAACGCAGCCTGGATATAAATCCAGTGTTTGTATTATTATGCAAACAGTACAATTCGATCGTCTTAAGTTTAAATTGGGTATTTTTCCGGTATGTACCAATTGAGAGACTTCATTTCGTTTACCATTGAATGTAGTTTCAGAACTCTGGGAGAAGTGAAATGTTTTAAAAAGGAAAATGTTTACATGACTACTAGCATAGTGACACCGTAAAGGTCCTAAAATGTCTTTAAGAGCCGAAATACTGCTACTTATTTACTGCACTTTCAACCTAGAAACAAATATTTATATCAAAACCAAACAATCGTGAACCAACAATATTATTATTAAACAAATAATCCCGACAGCGTGAAATCAACGCAGCCTGGATATAAATCCGGTGTTTGTCGAAATATATGCAAACAGTACAATTGACTTAATTTGCTAGCACTCTATCAATTATGCAACTGCCATGGACATGACGGTATCATTCATTGTTTAATTGTGTGTGACAGTGGGAATAAAATTGAACTGGATTGTGGAATGAAGATGGAATTTTTTGCTGGGAATTTATTAAAAGCATAGTTTATGATTTGTGGTGTACGCGTTTAAGTTTTAGATTTAGATAATATTGAATACTGTTATCGATTCTGTTGAAAAGTAATTAGTTACATTAGTTCTGATTTAGATCAATTGTTGCATATATAAAATTAAGTCTTATTCTCGTGGTGATAGGCAGAGTCTGCTAAACTCAACTAGCTACGTTGTTTAAATAAATATTTTTATATTGTTATGATTTTGCAGTATAATTACATTAAAAATGATAATTATTTACTAACGAAATACATCTTATTTAAAAATAGAGTCAGATTGAAATAGAACTAAACTAACACTCATGATTAACGTATAAAACAATTATTTTATTTTTTAATTTCAAAGCAAAGGTCAAGCAAAACACTCGTGATATTGTACTAATTACAAACAGATACTTCAAAGTTCTCAGACAGAATTCAAAGAAAAAATCTGAGACAACTTAAAAACACGCTACACATTTTAATTCATTGCTCCAATACAAATCTAAATTCCATTTTCCATGTAACATACCGAAAGTAAATTTTCGATACCGAATCCTCAATCGTAAGAAGAAAAACATTAAGAAACGCAAATCCCAAAGGGTTTGATAACATAAAAACCACTCCAGTAGTTTCCGAGATAAAAGCGAATAAACACACGGATTTACCGTTACATTATGTACAGGAAAAGGGCAAGGGAAGAGTCCTAAATATTTTAAGGGTACCGATGAAATGTACTGCTGGAGAATCGATTGGAGCAGACAGACGAACTCGTTTAGTGAGTCTAATGTGGGTCCAAATAGATGGCTAAGCTCGTTGCCTCACTTATCAGTTGCTTAGTGTTTTAAAATGGTTCTAGTTTGCCTCCAGTCATTTGTTTTGTAAATGCCCGGAACCTTTTTTGTACGTTTTGTTTGGAATTACTAAGGTCTTTCGCTTGTAAGCTTGGCAAGCAAAATTATTTGTTAGCAAATATGTAAAATACCTTTCTTGAATCTCAATAACAAAAAACTGTAGGTTTAGTAATTGTCACTGTTGCTATACACGTTGATATAAATTATTTGATTCCAATGCAAACTTTTGTTTGCGATAAGTTTCAAAGTCATCCATAAAATGTTATTTTTAAAAGGACATGAATAATTTTAGCTCTTTTTGACTAATAGCTACAATATACGAGACTCATCAAGATACATCATAAGTAAATTTGAAAATATCAAAATGTTGTCAAGTCCTTTTTAAGACACATGGAAAAATACCGCCGAAAGAAGACTTGGAAATCAAAATCACGATTGCAATGTCTCTTTTTTATTACCCAGCTCGAATGTAATTCGAACATCCCCGCTCACTACAATTTCGATTCCCATCGCTCGAATCTTAGCCAAACATAGACTTGATAACAATACCTATGTTTGTAATACTATCTACATAACCTCCATGATCAGATTCAATTTGAACCAAGCTATGCGACGTAGCATGTACTTCGACTAGGTTCATGAATTTTGTATGATATTCAATATTAATTGTATGTGCATGGTTATCGTGATTATAATCTGTTTGTTTATCATTCATGTTTTAGTGGTCATCACTCAAAATGGCTGATTACGCGCGCTGATTAATATCGATGTCGAAATTGACATTTAATTTTAGTGTGATATGTTGTTCTGCATAATTGTTGTTGTAATCAAGTTGGTGGTCATAGAGTAACAACAAGACAGACAATACACCCGACATATTATAAGCAATGTCATTTCGACCAAGTTTTTGAACAGAAATGTAATGAAACCATGTTCTTATAGATAGTTGTTAATACGACAGTCGTTCATCGTCGTCATTCTTTACAATGTCGATAGTATTGAGTATCGAGAGGGTGACATTTAAAATGTACTACAAAAGAGTTCCTACAACGCCCGCTAGAGGCACTGATTTGATTTATACAAAACTTTTTGGCAGCTATCCGGCTGTCGAAATACGAGAGTATAGAGAATCGCGCTACTGGTATGACAGAAAAAGCTTCAAAATGAACAATGTAATTTAATCAACTGTAGATACGTTATATCTTTTTTTATCATAAATCTATATTTACCAATACATCTTCCGCGTTACACAATACATAAGAAAGATACATAATGCTCGAACAAATCAAGAAAAATAGTTCCTCACATAATGATGTTACGAGCCCTTCCTTATATCAATTGAATTTGACGGATCCAACAAATACTGCAAGATATTATATTTATCTCGTTAAAGCTTAACAAGCTGTTTTATGAAGCAATTTGTAAAAGTAATTGGACGGATGTCAACTCGTTCGTTATGGAAATAAAAATATATTTGTGTAAGAAGATTAAATGTTAAGCATCATTTTCCGTCACCAGAAAATAAGGCAGCAATGTCTTTTATTCTAGGTTGTTCACTTACTGTAAGAAAAGACCTGATTTTACATCATTTAAGATGATAATAGGTACCATTTAATTAAATGTTCAGGTCCTATTGTATTCCCACACTGCATAAGCATCTATCAGAATTGTACATGCAATGAAATAATTTCATTTTTGCAATTTCTGCAGGCATTGTATCATCTGGCCTTTTTTGGTCGCTTTTTACTACCAAAACAGGATGATTTAATTTGTATTCAAGTTCTTTTGAAGCTCACGAAAACACATTTGATTACTTATAAACAATTAAGTAGGTACCAATTTTTATACATCTATCAATCCAAATGAATTTCATCAAAAAATTCTCCCATAACAAGAAAATTATTACATAAGAAATTAAGAGAAATAATTCGTCTTCAACAGCCGTATTTCTGCATCAAAACTAATTCCTGTATCCTAGCACAGCGTTCAATTCATCAACATTAACGGTTGACAAGCTGAGGTCTAGGCGACTCCTTTGCAAAAAAAACGGGCGGGTTTGATTTTTTAACATTATTGGTAATAATTTAGTTCTTCAGAGGTTTTAATAGCCAAACTATGTTACTGGCACTTAATAAAGAGTCTGGGTATGAAAAAAAGTTCATTCCAAATTCAAAACTTTTGTTTTTTAAATTATTAATCCCTTTTTCATTTTGTGACACTTTTTGCGGGTTTGCGGTTAAAAGGTTATCAAGCAACTAAAAGTAACTTTTCGTTATTTTTAGTACAACAATTTATGTTTATCGCATAATTCTGCCTTATTGTGACTTAAAACAGATATCTTTGTGTCTATCGTAATGGCAGAAAAAGCAATAAGAGCTAGTAAAATTATAGCGCTGCTGGAAGAGGGGTGTAGCCAATGTTACGTCTCACAGCGGTTAAACGTGAGTCGTTCAACCGTACAAAGAACCTGGACTCGATACCAAGAGCCAGGTTCCGTTCAGAGAAGGCAAGGTTCTGGGAGAAAACGTTGCACACAGCCGCGAGACGATCGCTTTTTAGTGACTCAGGCGCTGAGGAACCGCAAATGCAGTTACATAGACCTCAAAAGAAACCTTGAAGAGGTACGAGGAGCACAAGTTAGCCTATGGACTGTGAGGAGAAGACTTTTAGCTGCTGATATACGTAGTCGACGACCAGCGCGGGCCCCCAAGTTACTCCGTGAGCACCGGATTGCGCGGTTGAGGTTCGCTAGAAATTGCCTATCTTGGACACCAGGTAACTGGAGTAGCGTACTCTTCTCCGATGAGGCTCGAATTTGTCTGCATGGTGAGGACCGACGTCGGCGAGTGCTACGAAGACCAGGGGAACGCTATGCCGATGTGTGTTTTGAAGAAATCGCCCCTTATGGTGGAGGGTCCGTTATGTTTTGGGCGGGCGTAACTTCCAACTATCGTACCGAGATAGTATTCATAGAAAATGGCTCACTAAATGCGCATAGGTACATAACAGAAATCCTTTCTCAAAATGCACAACCCGCACTGACTGTTATTGGTGAAGATGCCATTTACATGGACGATAATGCTCGGGCCCACCGTTCTGGCGACGTAGATGCTTATATGCAAGAGGTCGGTATTCGTCGTTTGGATTGGCCAGCGCGGAGCCCCAACCTTAACCCCATTGAGCACGTTTGGGACCTCCTAAAAAGGCGAGTACGATCTGTTCAACCACCTCCACAAAACATCAGAGAGCTTAAACGTGTAATCTCGACTGAGTGGGAACACATTCCACAGGACACCATCAAAAGCCTGGTGGGAAGCATGCCAAGACGATTACATGCCGTAATCGCTGCAAGAGGAGGTCATACTCGTTATTAATTTTTATTTTTTAATGTCTCTTTTATTAAAATACCATAAAAATACTCGTAGTCTTAATTTCATTATACCCATAAAAATGTCCATTTTAACACGGCTCTCTGTTTACATTGACTAAAACACCGATACCAGGATAAAAGTGTTAAAAAACTAGATTCTCATTGATAATAAGAAATTTCTAGTCATCCAAGCTAATGACATACTAAAAATATAATAATATTTACCCATAGAAAAGCTAAGGTAAAGTGTGTGTGTAAGGTGCCCGTTTTTTTTGCAAAGGAGGTATATTATCTATTTATAAATATTTTTTCTGGAGTTAATTTTATTCCTACACCGCATAAGTATGTACCAGTAATAGTACCTATAACGATATTATATCCTTTTTGCAATTTCTGCTAGGATTGAACTAGTATTCAGTCTTCTTCAGTCTCTGCTTGTCCCTAAAAAAGAGCATGACTTAAGTATGTTCATTTTTTAAGCTTACTAAAATCCTATTGATTTCTTCTGAAGAAGTAAGTAGGTAAAAATTCTTTATAAGTACGAATTTCATCAACGAAGTCATCCTACAACAAGAGACTTATTACATAAGAAATTAAGAGAAATAATTCGGCTTCAACAGCCGTATTTCTGCATCAAAACTAATTCCTGTATCCTAGCACAGCGTTCAATTCATCAACATTAACGGTTGACAAGCTGAGGTCTCGGGGAGAATTGTTATAAATTGCTACAATTGTGACGTCGCGTACTGAATTTGTTTAAGCGTTTTCTTAGGCTTTAGTACTCTGCTTGTTCGTTAAATGAAAAACGTGAACGATTTCAGTAGTTCAATGTAATTTGGTTTGGAAGGTGTTGATTGATAAAGACTAATTTAGATATATAATAATTAAACTACTTTTTATTGTTGGCTAATACAGTAATAGTACTGTATTAAGCAGTATTTGTTATGTAATCTGTCTATAGGAATCAAAAGTGTTTTCTAGTTAATTTGTAGCCGACACTGTATTTCGAAGATAGTAGAGATATTTTCGAAATACTTAATGACTGTTTGATAGTAGACATTTAAATATGACACATTGTAAGCTAGCGTATTTCTGTATTTTTTTGTAAATTAAGCCAATGTGAAGATCCAAAACCTTAATAACAATTTTCTATTTTCTAAGTCAAATTTAGATTGCAATAACTATCTTAAATTTTGAACTCAAAACCATCCAATTCAAACTAATACCTTTGTCTAAAATCAATCAATAATCTTTACACGAAATCTAGACAGTGCTTAATTGTAGTACTTGTTCAGAGAAAACTACATAATACAGTTTCTAAACTCTCGAACCCTTAGAGCCGAACCCGAATTACCATATTCCCTAGTTCACAAACTTAGGACATAATTGCAAGAAATTGGTTTTCATAGACCCTAGGCACCTGGATTAAATTAAGGCATTACTGAATCTAATCTAGTTAAATTCTAGGCATTCAAATTGTTCTTCAAAATTTTGGGTTGTAAAGCTGTATCTTAATTTTTGACATTTGGTAATAATTTATTAAAATCAAGCTCTTAACTTTTAAATACATTTATTGAAACAGACTAAATTTGAATCAATATGACAATGAAAGTTCCAGCATCGTGCGTTAAGTTTTGTGGATACAGAAACGTAAGTTTAGTATTTTTTTAGTTTATCCAGCCAGTGAGGTGAAATGTGTTTATATATTTATATTTTGTAGTTTTAAGAAAATAACTGTGTCGATTTTTTGTTTTTGTTGTGATGGGGCTGACATAAGCTCATAGAGTTAAAAGCCCTCAATAAATAAAGATTATAAAAAAAAAAAAGAAACGTAAGTTAAGTTTTTAATTCAATCAGATGTTTTATCCGAGGCACATACGAAGTTTTTGATATTTTAGGAGACTTATGCGTGACTCGAACTCATTCATAGAATTAAAGTTTAGAAAAAAACATTACTTGTTAACTCGCGTTATATTTTGAGGAACCTGAAACGTAAGTACTTGAGGAAAAAAATATGTTGAGCTCCGATACAGTCCTTCTAGTCCAAATGAAATATACTTCGTTACAAATATAAGATTTTTGTTAGAACACATAATGCGTAAAGTAAATGTCCTTAACACAACTGTTTTAGTCGCACCCTTTTGCATTACACAGAGTAAATATACACAGCATATATGTATGTATGTAGTAACATACATAATGTTTGCCAAGGCTGTGTTCCTTTCAAATATTCCATCTGTTTGTTTTTTCAGCTTTCAGTGAGAAACGGAAACGTTCACACTTGTTTGAACATGTTAATTATGAGTTGAGTTTCAAGTTGTTTCTAAGAAATTGTCAACTGTACGGTATCAGGAATTTTGAGTTTCCAAATGTTCCTTTTGAACTTTGAAGACGGTGTCTCTCTGAATCGCGTTTATTGTGCGTGTTTTATTATGGGCTTCGCTAATAAAGATCCATTGAAATGTTCTTGTTTTCCTTCGTTAAGAATCGTGCGTTTTCATGATCGAAATTTTAGGGTTGAAGTTTATTGCTTGATTATTAAGAGTTATTGTTTAAGACGTTTTAATGATCTGAAAATAAATGATGGCTTAGAATATTTTAATGTATTTGAGCTAAAAGTGTTTTATCTCTTTAGCCACGGTTTCGTAAAAGACTGTAAAAAGGCCGAAAAAACGACAATGTGTCGGAATACGTCTAAAGTAGGCTATATTATGGCATATAGGTACATACAAACAGTTATGCTAAAAATGGAAATTTTAAACGTAAACCTCTAAATAATATAGTAAAAATAGTAAATGTTTTTTTGCAAAGAAACCTGTGTAAATAACTAACAACCTACTCTCAATCCTTTGCACGTTTGTTGACTTACAAACCTACGCAAAAATACTTAATTAAACTTACATTCAGATTTTCTTTGCAGATGGTTTTAAAATCTATCTTAGGCAAAAGAGGCTCTATATCAGCTTATAAACTATAAATAACTTAGTAAGTATGACAAGATAAGTTTCGAAGCTCTTCTTATTCACTACTCTATCCTAACTAGATAGTCAGGCTACAATAGATAGCATAGATAGCAGCTAGCTAGATAGTTAGCACAGAGTAGGTTAGATTACCTACTGCCTACCCCTATAATATGTCATCAAAACGAAAATAATGTCAATGAAATTAAGAACGTAATAATATGAGCAAAATAAATTATTATAAAACATATTAATCTATTCCTATCCAGCTACTAGACTCCAGGATCTTTTCCCGAAATAAAGGGTGTTGAGTGAAATTAAAAAATCTCCAATTATTATTGTTTTGTTCGTTACACTTTCTATTACCATAAAATCTGTCAGGGAATCCCTAAGAACGAACACAAGTATGACCTAATTACAGTATCAAATATAAAAATAACATCTCATCTCGTTCTGTACCCATATCCATGAGGAGATAGCAAGAGCTGTTAATACCGAACAAACAACAATATAATCCTCTGATGCTATTCTTGTGTATCCAATTAATTTAAAAAATCCGTGACCCCTTTCTGTTTGTGTTGAATTTCAGGATTTTTTCAATAAGCCTTTGGGTCCGATTTTTGTCCACATACCGCTTACATTTTGACCCACTTTTAACTGATACCCATGTTTGGTTCAATTATTTATTGAGGAATTTTGTCATTTACCCTTAAATTTTTTGGTACAAGAAAATTTCTTCAGAAGATTTAAATAGCCAAGGGGCGCATTCCAGCAAAGAAACCATTGCTGTATAACCTACAGACTGTATCTTGATTATTTTGCTTTTAAAGTTATTTTACAAGCACACGAAATTCTCATCCAAAGAACGACCAGTTTATCATGTATCTCAGTTGACATTTAGTATTCCTCAAATGATGGTGACTATCCAGTACGTTACTGATGTGATGTAACGTGTTAGTCATTATAATCTACGGGATAAACCAATGTACAGCATAGCGGCTTACAAATACCTAGTTGTTAGCAGAGGATATGTGATAGCACCTCAGATACCACTACGTAATTTGTGGATCACAAAAAAAAAAACAAATAAAATATTTGTACAAAATTGAATCTCGACCGAGTGACCTTTATTCCATGTTATTCATTCTAACAGGCACTGTATCTACGATTTACGCTTAATAAAGCAGACTTGCCTATCTACAAAATATAAGCCCTTTATCATTTCACTCTATTTTTGTTATATCAACCCTTTTCGGACAATCATTAAACCGAAAAATTATGCCTGTCAACTTAGATAACCGGCAAATAAATCACTTCGATACAATTTCAGATAGCCGATGCATGAAACAGTGTAAAATTGTTTTAGGCCAAAAATTACTGGAGCAATTACACGTGAAATTATTTCGCGAACCATTTGAGCTTTAGAGCGTTGTTCAAGGATCGTTGGGCTAGCATTAAGGCTAAGTTCATATGACCGCGTGGAGCCGCGCGGAGCTATCGACCGCGCGGTAAAAGACCGGAGTAAACAGCTAGTATTGTCTACATCACCGCGCGGTAACAGAACCGAGAAACCGCTCGGTTACTCGCGGTTCAAGAACTAGCGCGCGGATCGTAGCGCGACGCTCGATATTGCGCGGTGATGTAGACGATACTAGCTGTTTACTTCGATCTTGTACCGCTCGGTCGAAAGGCCCGCACGACTCCGCGCGCCCATATGAACTTAGCCTAATGGGGTAATATCATAGGATTTGAACTGTGACAAGAGATCAGAGGAATTAGCTAACTTTGGTTATGTAACTTCGTTTTTGAGATTGGTACCTGTGCGTTATGAAATGCGACGGTGTTCGGAAGTTAGTGATTCATTTTTTGAGGAAAGTTTTAAACCCTTTTGACTGACGTCAGTTGGTTTTAAATCTAAATACGTATCACATTTCTCAGTTGACAACTAATGTACGTCAATTGATAGTCACTATGTAGTTAATTGCTGCTTTGACGTTAATTACAATAATCTGAGGGACAAAACAATGTAGAGGTAAAGCATATTGGCTTTCATATAGTTGTATTCAATGTTCTACAGCTACGAATCGTGCAACATTTTTCTACATTAATGTTTTTCAACCTTTAATTTTCGGTTTCGGTTTCTAATTAACCTTACTGCTACATTAATTTATTAAAAACTCAAAAATGCTTTGCTGGCTAAGGGAATTAAATCTGAAACTGATCAACTATCATAAGCACTATACCAATATCATTCAAGTAGAAGATGTCTTTCAAATATTGGTCATAGAATACGTACGTAAGTAATATAAGAAAAAATGGTCGGACAATTTCGTAATTTAATAAACCTTATAAAAGTGTCTGAAATGTCACTTATAATTTATGAAGGTCTAACCTTTTAGTTATCGCTGTAGCTCTGCTTAGTCAACCTGGGAACAAAGGAGATACCAATTATAAAACTTCTTTGTATAAACGTGAATGGAAATAAATTATTGAAATAAAATGAATATCATTTGCAATGACTCTTGATATAGTTATGAGTAATTAAAATTATTTAAAAGGTAAACATTCAACTATTACTGTGTTTGAGTACAATTATTATTAGGCAGTCGTTGTTTAAAAATCGATCATTCCGTACCTCGATTCTCTACCACTATCGACTAGCGACAACCGGCTAGCTATTGAAATGTTGACATTTAGAATGTACTGCCAAAATGTTTCCTACGACACTCGTCAGAGGCGCTGATCAGATTTTCATACAAAATTTTTCGGTGACAGTTCGGCTGTCGGTAGTCGATAGTGGTAGAGAATCGAGGTACAGTAGTTTAGTCAGAAATTAAATTTTCCTTTTTTTAACAGACAATTCCTGCACTGAAACTTCACAGCCACAGATTAAAAGAGTTTTCTGGCAACCGTACAGCTAGATTCATACAAACATACTTTACTTCATACAAAATTTATTTATACTAATTTCTAAACCATAATAACGCTTGTACCATGTTTATTATAAACAAAGTGATTGCAATAATATTGTGGAAACAGTCAGAGGTAAATTCACTTCGGTTATTCACTTTAGTTACTGAAAGCTTCAGTTTGTGGTACGGCTAAGTGAGAAATTTCTAGCTTTGAATCTAGATTTAGATCTTGTTCGTTGGATGTTCAAATTAAACGGGCCACTGAACCAAAATAAACACTAATCCGACTAAAATTCTATTATAATTAATAAATACTACAGTATTTTCAAACAGTGAATTTCATGTTTAGTCAAAAAAGTATATGACTATTTCAAATACTTTGTACAAAGATAACGAAATATAGAATATTTCGAATGGAATTTGAATAATTCACGCAATACTGAATAAGCCGGTATCGAAAGTTTGACATTTATAATAATATACTGTATAATCAGTAGCGCGATTATCTACAGTCGGTAATGTCGAGTCTCGAAAATTTTACGTTTAAAATGTACTGCCCAAATAGTTTCAACGACGCCCGTTAGAGGCGCTGATCAGATTTTTATACAAAATTTCCCGATAGCTAACCGGTTGTAAATATTGTTAGAGAATCGAGCTATAGTTCCCGCGATCCCTACTAACTTATTTAGCTTTATTCACATCCATGATCCATGCTATATTATTGACATGTAATTGGCGACTAAGCCTAAAAATCTTTAATACATTCTTTATATATAACACATCAAAATCTATATTGCATCGTTTCAGCACTAAACAAATATATATAAAACTACAAAATTGACCTCAACCTAAAGCGGGTACATTTACGTGAATTTCAAATGCGGAAATCATGCAAATTCAGCGGGACGTTCAACTTCATGTTTTATAGTGTGCTACAATGAAAATGAAAAATAGGATCCGATCTCATTACGCTTTGACGGTCTAAATGATGTGCTCACCTTTGAACTTAATATTCTGCGAGTAATATTTTGTGGGAAATAATGGTTCGTGTCTTTTTCACTGCACTCTATACGCAGTCGATAATATATACGACTGCCGAATATGATGTTTCGGTTATGGTTCCCGGGTCGGACAAGTCCTATTAGTCTTCTCTCCAGAGTTTGGTAATACGCCCGCGGTAAATGATTATAGGCTTGCGCCCTATTACATGAGACTAACATTGTTATAATTACATTGCACATTTATATAATTTAATTAACAAAAAAAATAATTTCAAAGAAGTTTCGGTACGCGAAGCTCAATTAACAGTTACAAAATATATTAGTAGTCTAAATTATCAAGAGGTTGAACAATTATTAAAAACTGTACGTTAGGCTTACTCACACATACAATCACGTCCAAACACTCACACACACACACACACACACACACACATACACACACACACACACACACAACCACACACATGCACACACGCACACAACGCACAAACATACACTCACTTTATTTTTACATTTAATTTTATAAAATACTATGTTGTTCCTACTAGTACTAAGATTTTTACTTTGTATTTCTATTTGCACCTATAGTCCTACTATGTAATCGCCTAAAATCTTTGGCCACGAAACAGGCTATGCCTAGTGTGGCTTAAGTTACTGATCTTATGTTTTGTACAACTGTGGACTGTTAATAAATGATTTTTATTTTTTATTTTTATTATTTTTTTAATGGCTTGACCTATGTGTTTTTCATTCACCTCTGTCTAAACCTTCAGGTATAACAGGCGTGGTACTGTGTCTTGATAAATAAGTAATTTTAATAAAAGGAACTTTCGTGTTTGTACTACTATTAATTATTTGGAAAGTGTCTTCCTAGAGATATATAAACCCAAATCCGTTAAGGGTTTACAAAAGTATCTAATCCTGTATTTGACATCTAGACAACTCGCTGATAACTAAAAGCAACAAAATCAACGGCGAATTCTCAATTAATTCCCGTTTTGAATCTGGTATAACATTTACAACATGTAATATTTAAAATAAGCCATATAAAAACCCCATCCAACCTTCAAAAAGTAAACATAAAAGATAACCCAAAAACAGCGTCATAAAATCTAAATTCTTTACCAAATATTTTTTCACCAAGTTTCCCCATGTCTTTATTAATCCCGAGGGCTTCCTCAAGGCATTGTTTTTTCACAATGGCTCCTCGAGCGACTATCCATAACGCTGTATCGTTTCAGAGTTCCATAACTAAAATATCACTGTTCGCATAGCAAAAGCACTTGCGTCAGATCGACACAGTTGAAAGTGCCGTATAAGTCCCAAGACCCGCTCCGGAAATCTCCTAAAATAATAAGGAATAGAAAGATGGCCAGCCCGGACGGCTTGAGCTTGCATTATTCATTGTAATAAATTGAAGTTTGCTGTGTACAAAGCATGGGGTTTCGTTGGCTTAAGGGAATTTTGTATGGCTTTTTGGGACGAAATCTTGAACGATGTATATGAGTGTCGCAATAAATTTATTTCCTCGAGAGTGGATTTGACTTTGTTTACATTGAGGAAGAGGAACGAGTATTTTTTCGTGACGTCTAATTAAGCTAATAGCACATAATTTTTTATTAGGTCAAAATTCTTTGTTGCCACAGTTTGGACGGTCGTTAAATGTTAGAGTCGTAAAGTTAACCCAGTTTCAGGATAGCAGAATTTCAGCATGTCTGAAACACAGGCGCGGCGTACGCTATTATTTTAAAATTGAGATAATTTTTTACTCAAACATTGTATTGGCATTTTAGATGATACTCTTAACTCCTATTGTTGTTATACGTTTCTCGCACCGGTCGATAAACAATCATTTACAATGAAATAAAATATTTATTGAATTATTTTCCATAGAATAATTATAATAAATATACATTTCAGCAGAAATGTAGAGCTATATTATTTACAGTTCAAAATAAAATACACAGAACAAACGCTGGATTAAAATAATAATTTCAACACGAGATTGAAAACAAACAATCACTTTTTATTAAGTGCTGAAGGAAATAAGAGCAAGTTTCGAAGCTCGCCAATTATATCTTCGAATGGCGCTCCCTGATTGTCGGAATCAATAGTCGCTAGAACTTTGGTCTCAAATTGCTCAAGTTTTTGTTCCATAAAATAATTTCCACTATCATTCCCTTTAGAAACTTAGATAATATTTTTGATACTTTATAGATCGTTTGTAACAAAAGCCACCGCTTCGGGTGACTAGTCGTATGATTTGTCTGAATTTGAGAATTGCATTTGCGAATTCCTGAAATTTCGTCTCTCTCATATTTCCCCGAGTTCCGATTTGTATAAAGATCTTTTGTTCCATCGCTGGATTCCTTTATCGATAAGTTATTTCTAGATTTATGGATCTAACGGAGCTTGGTACGTCGAATTTCTGAATTTTTATTGCTTTATTCGAAAATGTTCTTACATTTCGAGCCACTCAGTGCTTTGAAATTTTAAACATGTGTTTTATCAAAGTCTTTTTTATGCTTTGACGTTCCTAAATTTGGCATGCAAGCTTTATAATTTAGTTTTTGCTTTTTTGCTTAGTTTTTAGAAAAAAACTTGCTTTGAATTATATTATGCAGAGACTAACTAACTAACTGTTAACGAGCGGAATTAGTCTAGTTTTGTTTAAAATTACTAACAATGTACATGCTATATAACTTTCATATTATTATTTACAAGTATTTCCTTATATTAATTGCGGGTATTGATTGCTATAGATGAACGTTCAGTCCAACGATTTCTGTAAGAAACATTATTAAGTTGTATACATAAAATCACGCCTTCTTCCTCTAAGGATAGGCAGAGAGCAGAGAAGGCCACTTAGTACGATCCTTACAAACTTCCATTGCTTCATTCACATCTATACACCTTGTCATACAGGACCACCAGTTACGAGTACTACGCACCTAATCTTTTTGCAAGACATCACCGTACTCATAAACGTCAAAATTAGATTTCCATAGTACCTCAAATAACATAAAAAATAGGTAAAGTGCAGTTCAAAATTGAAATACTATAGATATACGTATGCTACAGAACCAACATTCCCACCATAACACTCCCGCCGAAATAACTTAAACCATTTCGAGCAAATCCCATACAATCCTTCGGTTATGATCGGGTGTTAGAATCACCCCTCGATTTATGGGGTTCAGGTAAATCGTATTCAAATATCGGTATTCAATGGAATGATATTTCGGAACTGTCGTTTGTAATGTTTGATCTTTAATGATGTGGGTCTTCGTTTGGAATGAGGGAATAGTGTTTATTCGCCATTTTAGATGAGGTGTTTGTTTATTTACGAGCATTGAAAGATGTTTGATTAGTTTTTTGCGGCCTAGTAACATATAGACAAAAAACAAAAGGTAGATGATTTTGTTGTGCATGTTTCTGCACAACAAAAGACTAGATTTAATATCAGAATTTGTCTCAAAAAATAAAAGTCTTTACCATAAAAGGTAATGATATAAGAAAAAAGTTACAGTCAGCTAAGCTTAAGGGAACAACTTAACGGGTGCCATAAAGGGTTTCGAACGATTCAATATGTTCAGCTTCAAGTTTTAGAGAAGGCTGCACTCAGTGTCTGTTGCTTATAAGTTTTTTTCTACAAAACCGGCTTTTATAGCAAAAGTTGTCTTTAAAAATAAAATCCTTTACAGAGAAGAATAATATAGAAAAACAGTTACTCAATAGTCAATTCAAAAACAATATTTCAAAAACAACTCGATTTACATTGAAACAATCTCAGAATGCTTTAACTACAGCAACTAGCCAATACAGAAATAACTTTTACAAAGTATTCCAGTGAAAAACAACAAGCAACATGGACATTAGTTTCATTTCCATTTCAACTCGGAACATCTAAATATTCAGAGCAGATTTCGCGAAAGCGTTTCGACGAGTCGTTAGCTTTTGCATTCGGATGACGTCACTCTCGTTTGCTGGGATATGGTAAGCAATTTTGGTGAGGTTAACTTAATGATGGGTAGCCGTTTTTTGAGCAAAGTAACTGTTTAGTTTGAAAGCTGTTTAATTATTAGTAAATAGTGTGCTAAGTAGGTAATATTTGGTGTGGTGTTGGTGACCGAGTGGTGAGTAAATTGTGTGTAAGCTAAGTAGACAATATTTGGGGTAGTCTGTTCAAAAAAGGGTGAGTGTTTTATGGAATGAGTGTTTCAATAACTTAATCATAGGTTTTGCGAGGCATGGAAAAATAAATACCAGACTTACCACAACGTAAGAAAAGAAAAATCCACTAGGTACACTAAAAAGCACGTTTATCAAATAAAATTGACGGAAAAATATATTTTGTCCTTATCTATCGTATTTTATAAGCATGATTTCTTTTGGTCGCATTTCTTATACCTACACAAATTAGGCTTTCTATAATATTCAATACAATTTTATGAAAGTTGATGCCTGTATTTGAGTTAAAATAACAACAGCATCAAAATAGTGCACTCTTTATTTAGAACTGAGCACTAAAACGATCTATCAGTTATTCAAAACACATTTACAAATGGACGAGTTAGCTTGTAGTAGCATTCGAGTGATGATATCTTTTCCGGCGTTAAATATTATTCGTACAAAGTTAGAATAGTTACTGTGAATTGGCTGTAGATCGTTACAGATATGGTTTCCAAAAAGTTTATGCATAATATTGACTTGAGTTAAGTTTTAATTTGTTTCTAGAAATTTCTATAATATTGTCATCACTCCAACTGAAATTGAAATGACAGCATTTTGCCCGACCCGAGAATCAAAATGGTAACATCGTGATAGGTAGCATAATGCCTGTAGCCTGGGCGGTAGTCGCTCAGACTATACAGTCTGGCGAATAATATATTTATGACCTATAATTAAATTAACAATCTCCAAAAGTTCTTAATAAAACCGCGAGGCTAGAAAAAATTGCCTGTTTTGCACAAAAATCAGGAAGAGAAGGAATGATTATCAGATGCCCAGATATTTATTTTATACTTAATAATAATACATCCCACAATGTATTCATGCTAACTTAAAGTCTGACGCATTCTCTGCCACTCTCCCTAAGGGTATTATAAATATCATAATTCAAAAGGATAAAAAATCACTAAAGTAATGATCACTACTCAAAGGAAGATGACACCACAATAAAATCGATTTAATATTACAAGTATATACTTATCCCAAACGTCTACACTTCACAGTAAACATTGTCAGCACTATAGTTTACAAGGAAGTGATAAAATTAAACCGCCCTGCCTTCACAGTAATGAAGCAAAGGATGTATTTATAGAGGTAGTTAAGCAATTAAGTTGCTGTTCTGCTGATAGAAGTGGCTCTTTGAAGTGTATTGGGTAGGCAATATACGTTTTATGACCGGTAGTCCAGTTTGTTGCAGTAAGTATCTTACTGAAATATAGGAAGATTTTATAGGATGTCGAGATGAACAATCAAATTAAGCAGATGCATAAAGAAAGTAAAATCTTTTAAATACTCGTAACTAAATAAAATATTATTCATAACTTTATATTAGAAATAATTATCACATGCTCTAACGGTGAAGGAAAACATCGTGAGGAAACCTTGCATGCCTAAAATTTGTTTATTACATTTATTGAGGGCATGCAAAGTCCCCAAGCCGCACTTGGCCAGCATGGTGGACGCAAGACCAAACCCCTCCCTCCGTTTGGGAGGAGACCCTTGTTCTGCAGTGGGACAGTAACAGGTAAGAAAAAAAATCGAGATGAAAAATCTAATCAATTTAGCAAATGCATAAAGAAAAGAAAAACTTTTCAAATACACATAACTAAATAAAATATTATTCATTACTTTATATAACACCATAGAGATCATAATAAATTAGAAGTATTTAGTTTCTAGGCAAGCATGTACCGTGGGTTCCTATTTAATTTTAGTTGATTTCGTTAAGTTTCTAATGATTGCTATGATATTTCAAGACTGGAAAACTTCGAGTTTCTTATTATTATTTTTTTAACCATTATGTCTCACTGCAGGGCAGGGGGTCACTGGTGTCTGTATTTATAAATATTTCTTAATTTTTTTTTAGGGGCTAGAACCGTTATCAAAACGTGTCGTGTTCCAGCAATAACGGGATCCCAAAATATAGGCTAGACATATTCTAAGTAGAGTATGTATAATATAAGTACATACTCTATATAAAAATATAAAAAATAGAGTCGAACGAGCTGAAAAAGCTTTTAAAAGTAATTTTATAGTAAAAGTACGCACATGAACTTATTTTTTCTAACTTTACCTTCAACAATTTCTACTAATATTATTTTACTAAAAAAATATTTTTGCAAAATATAACTTTTTATATGCAAATGTTACACGAAATTTTTAATATATATTTTTTTATTATAAGTACACAGGGCTGTTTTACGAGGCCTGTACCCAACGAGTAAAATAACATGTCAGGGGTGAGTTTTCATTGTTTTTTCACTCCCCACGTGGGAGGAATGTGAATATAAAAATATATTTTATATCTTTCGTTTCGCTTAGCTACACCCCTGTGTGTAGTTAAAGGTTTATAAGAAATTTCTAAGATGAGTTGAGAGATTCTGATATCTGTGGAGATAACAAATTTTCTTATTTACTAGTATATGGGAGTTGAAACCGTTTTTGAGATTAAATGGTAAATATTTTTCTGACTTATTTAAGATATTTTTGGAATTATGTACCCGGAGATTAAGAATATTGAGATATATTGTGATAATTTGGATTTAATTTACTATTACTATCATAAATGCGAAATGTATGTGGCTATGTTACTGTTTGATACTTTCACTATCAGATACTTAAAGAACCGAGATAAAACAGAATCTCATTAAAAAAAATCACTTTCTTATGGTAACATATAGGGAAATATAGTAGTATGTGCTATACAGTATAATATAATGTTAAACTACTTTTTCACTGTGTTACTTTTTAATACAATTTTGCGCAATAATAGTCTACACTCCCGACAAAAGCAGAGTACACAAAAACCAGCGGTCAATAAAATCGTTACAGGCCTATTACTAACACTAAAGCCTTACTAAACAGCCTTTATTCCAGCTTACTGTCACGAACCTAGCCTAAATGTATATTATACAAGGAATCACGTCTAAATGTCGTGCAAATCGCCTCGTAGTCTACTGAAATTAAGTCAAATAGCTCAGTAGGCATACAAATAGAGGTATTATGCTTAAATTGACATTTGTCTTGGTGAGGTCAATGTTGGGAACGATTCTATTCTTCATTGGCGATAGGGTAGATGACTACCAGTCAAATCAACTTCTGTTAATGAAATGTCGAAAATACATTTTAGTATAGGAATACGAAATAGTGACGTCACAGTTTCGTATTTTCGTTGGTGTAAAATGAGTGCCTAATAAAATGTTTCAGTCTGTAGTAATTACAATTCCAACACTATTTACCTGCAAAATTACATAGGGGCATTTTATATGAACCTTTTACTAATACAAGTTTAATCATTTTTCGTTAACCCAGTCAACTACCCAATTACTGGTACTATAGTCGAGAGAGAGACTGCCTCTGTGACATGTTTAGAAGTGTATGCCTCTGCCGCACAGAAGTCTCGGGCAGAATAATTTTGTATGCATACCTACATACTAGCAAATATTCGAATATTGCAAACCCTAGATCATACATAATATCACGTTTGTAGTACTCGAAGACGTTCGCAGAGGTGTATGAATTACAATCTCGTTTCGCCATTAC
This sequence comes from Anticarsia gemmatalis, assembly GCF_050436995.1. NCBI lineage: Eukaryota > Metazoa > Arthropoda > Insecta > Lepidoptera > Erebidae > Anticarsia > Anticarsia gemmatalis. The sequence goes on from NC_134761.1 coordinate 1,415,832, forward strand.
AATGATAGTTTCATATAGTGGGTGAGCTTATTTCTAATGTAATCAATGCTACTATCGGGAAATATTATACTATAAATATGAAATACCAATAGTATTTTGCGCAACTCGGAAACCTCAAAAGCTAGTGCAATACTAAGTCATAAAATTAAAAAAGCAAGTGCACTAAATGCGGACATTAACTGCGAGGAAAATATCCACATTATTCATACAACACGTTAATCACGACTTGATGCAAAACTATGGTTACTTTACACAAAAACTTTCAACGGAATGATTCATGATTTTTATTGTTTTTTATTATGTAGACTGTCTGACAAATGAATATTCTAGTAAATGAGAAAAGTTTGGTTCGTTAGGTTTTTGTTAAAATCGTTGCAGAATAATTTATAGGACGGAAAGAATACGTACATTTTTTAATTTCTCTTGTAGATAGTTGTTATTCTGTAAATTTTACAAACGTTTGCGGAAAGAAAATAGGTAGTTATTTATTAACTTGTCTTTAATTAATGAATTTGAATTACACTCAAACCTCCATTTTGGTGATGGGAGTATAGTAATAGTAAAAGATGTAATGAAGTAACAAAAAATCTGAAGCACTATTAAAATTATTTAGAAATCAGCATCAGCAACCACGTCTGTATTACCAAAAAACGGATAATAGAATACGGGAATTAACGCGAACACGTGTTCGCGTTAATTCCCGTATTCTATTATACATTAAACATGCAACGCGAGAGTTTAAAAGTTATGAAAAAACGGATAGTGGCATTTTTTTCATTATGCCAAAACTGATTTAAATCAACGATAACGATTATTGATAACGACTACTTAATTCACTAGATGGAATTAAACATTTATTTGTTTGACGTAATATTCGAATTGCATATTAATAAATTCTCACGACAAATTCGTAGGCATCTAGTTAGAATAGAAAAACATCTCTGTTATTATTTAAAAGTCACTGGTTTTTCAATTTAAATTTACATTGTTTTTATAATTCTGATTACTCATTGTTTGATTTTTATCAAAAATATTTTGAAAAATAGCTGTACGTGCGTCATTGTATAGTTCTGACTCAGTGGACCTAGCAGTTTTTTCGGTAAGCTGACCTTAGCCACGAAGGGTAATTCATGGTACTATAATTTACCATATACAATGTAGTGATACGTTAATGTATAATAGGATACGGAAATTAACGCGAACACGCATTTTACCTTAAAATGCCTAACGTGGTCGCAGGCTCACTCCTTATTAGTCAGCAGTAAAATGCGTGTTCTTTCGGGAGGACATATTTGACCAGCAGTGGGTCAGAAATGTGACAAAATATTATTTTATATTATGCATTCAAGGTTAACTATAGTCGTCGGCATTGTTTGTATAAACTCCAGCTTTATTTAACTCAGTGTTTGTAAAAATAAGATGAGGAGTTCAACGGATGACAGGTTTCTTTACGAAAACCCCAAGAACACTCAATCTTTACCTTTTATTTACCTTTTGTTTACCTTTTGTTATAAAAGAAGGAAGTCTGAGGTTCAGGTCTTTTGTATACGAAGTCTTTTGTTAGTTGAAATAATACATTTTTAAAAGTATTTTCAAAGTGCTTCCTAATATCACTTAGTTGAAGATTGAATTCACGGTAATTTGGTGTGAAAATATTGTTGATCTACTTTAAATATGTTGAAGAAAACACTGCCTGATTCTAAGATGGTCAAGCTGAGATTCAAAATAAGTTTTATAACAAAGCCTTCTTATTAAGGAATAAGCCTTAATGAGTATTCCTCACATAATATTAAAATAATAATAAGTTGCTTTTTACACGGACCATTTAGCGGATGAAGGTCTGTAGGTAAAAAACAGAAGAGTACGTAATTTTGAAAGAATAAAAATTTTGATTTGAATGTAATAGTTATGATATGTATCCTAATCAAAATTATAAATAGGTAATAACATGACCTTTATGTTAATTAAATTGCATATTCCAGACTTATTTTTCGTTTCGAAAGGTAATAATTTTTTGTGACTGTAAAAAATATATAAATTCACATGATGTTTTTTAATTGTTGGATAAACGTTAAATCATCTTATCTGAAAAATTAATGTGTTTTTGGATATTTTTAATTTCAAAGTTGCGTCATTAGATCCTAATCTGCAATCTTGGCAATTAATAAAACTAAATTTTTATTTTTGACAAGGTTAGGGTGGAGCATAATATCCTGACAGCCTGCGAACACGGCGAGTGCAACTTGGGCCGAAACGTTAGGCATTGTAAGGTAAAATACGTGTTCGCGTTAATTCCCGTATTCTATTATACATTAAACATGCAACGCGAGAGTTTAAAAGTTATGAAGTATATATCCTGTAAACAAGTCTCATGCAGGTATTACAAATATAATTTCCGACCATTCTCGAAAAACTCAGATCAACAGTTAGTTTTTTTGGTATTCTAAAAAAATATTGCTGGTTATTAAGAGTTGACCCTAAAGCTAGTTAAGACTAAAACCTTTAAATGTATTTAGTGTAATAAAACTATGGCCTGCGTGGTAGACTCATTGTCTAATCGCCTCCCTGGTTTTGGGGGAGACTCATGCCTAGCAGTATAACAGTAACTTGTTAAACAAAACCAACCGATAATAAAACGTTGCGTGTTTTACCAACATACTTTCCTCAGTACATTAAAGGCTTAAGTATCCTTCCATTAATTCTATCTTCCGTCTATCTTCCACTGACGATGCAACATTTTCCTTCCCCAAACATGCTCCTCAATGACAGAAGGTATTAAGTAGTCTTACATTCACTTCCCCTTACGTCCTTCCTCCAATATATTGGAAGGGAACAAAAGAAAAATAATCCAAAAAAGACAATAATAATCGTTACGGTTCTAACGCTAATCCTACTGAACCATATTAAGATGTAAGAATTCCTTTCACGTATAAAGGTTATTGAAGGGAAACTGAATGTCACGCGCAAAAACTTTCAGCTTTTGCTTACACCAAGTGTCGGTTTGAATAAAGTAATTTGGCCTCGACTGTACCGTCTAGGGCTGTCGATTTACGCGGTTGATTGAACACTAGTGTATTCGTGCGTTGTATTTTTGTGGAATTTCGGTAATGTTTTCTGGAGTCTTTGTAATTTTAGATCTGTTCTTTATCAAATAAAGCTATAAAATAGAGTCCTTGAAATATTTTTTTTGTTGAGAAATTATAGTAAGTGAAGCATTTCGAAAACACTTAACTGTTTTGCTAGTAGCTGGGTATGAGTAATAGTTAGTTTGACATTTTAATCCACCACTTTCATCTCGAGCATTTTAGAAACTAAGTAGTAAAAGATTTTTTCTGAAATATTTATTTATTGACTTCATAGTATGTAAGAAACATATATATCATGATTATTATTGTTAACACAAAATTAATAAAGTTTTGTCTGTTGCATAGTTAGAACACAGTCTTACAAAAATGATCTTACTAGAAAAATAGGAACATTAACCTATTGTAGCAGAAAGCATGCGTAAAATAAATGTTCGGTGAAAAACCTACAGTGACAGCCCTGAACGCAAGTGGTTACGTGAGGTTTCATTCTGGTTCCCGAATGTGTTAACTGTGATGACTCCGGCCTAAGAATCACTGTTTGTGACTGTACGTTGCGTAGGACACGATTAACTTGGTTGTACGCATTTAATTTAACTTGACTGTACCAGATTGTTCAGCTTATTTCTAAATAGTAGCAAAAAAAATTTTGCTTTTAGTTTTTGGTAGTTTATATTTTAGTAATCAAACTACAGCACTACCCAGATTCATCATTCAAAGTTCTCAACCCGCACTTGGCCAGCGTGATGGACTCAAGACCTTACCCCTTTCTCGTTCAGGGTCGCATAATATCGAGCAAAAAAAATGTTCGGTATGGGAATAAAATTAAGATACAATGGAAAACATTTGAAAGATACGTTGGAGGTAAGTATTTGGTAAGTCATAATAAAAAATTAAGTAATACACAAATGGATTAGTTAGAAAATCAACAAACAATTTATTTTAAACGAACATAATTATGACTAAAAATAAGCTTTCTCCTTTTTCGACTCATCACTATCCCACTTATGATTATTCAAGTTTAATGTAGCGTTTGGATTCGCCTTTAAATAATCTTCTATAATCATCATCGCAGCTTTTTCAGCTATCATCATTACAGGGGCTGCTGATATAGTCGTAAATGGAATAACGCTGGCATCGACCACTCGAAGCCTTTTCACACCTTTGACGAATAACTTCGAATCGACAACAGAACCCATTGCACAAGTGCCAGTGAAAAAGTGAATACTTGTCACCATCGCAAGTGTATAACACTTCCAATATTTCAGACTATTCAATTGCAATTTACCACATTTTTTTAGTTTGACATCTACAAGCTCTGCACCAACGCTTTTAAAATACGTTGAGTTCAAAATTTTGTGCGCATCCATCACATAAATAGCATGTCTTTCTAAGTCTTCTTTTTCTGTATAAAATCCTAGTTTGATTTCAGGCTGGTCTTTTATATGTTTAGTATTTAAAAGAATTTCTCCAGCTGATTTTGGATCTTCCAAGTAGTTAAATATCGCGAATATCTGATGGTCTCCAATCGTTTCCATTATTGTATCACAGATTTCTGGTTTGTAATAAAAAAATGCAGCACAAAATGTAACAAAATAACTTGTTTCGTCTATAATAAGGTTACGAAGTTGATAATCTGGGACAATTTGAGATTTGTTCAAAGCAAAGTACCCGTCTTGAATAGGAAAAGGCATCACGTAAGGATTGAAAGGTTCAGTTGGGGGGTTCGCTTTACCCATTTTGATAACCGATAGATTAATTTGAAAGTCTTTTAAATTCTTCCCAACAGGTAGGTCTACTAAAGTTTTAATTTTCTTTCTTCGCAAATGCTTTTCTGGACCGATACCAGACAACATTAATAACTGTGGTGTTTTCAATACTCCAGCTGATACAATAACTTCTTTCTTTGCATTCACTCGTATGGTCTTCCCATCTTTAGTTTCAATTTTAACGCCAACAGCATTTTTATTTTCATCAAAAATAACTTCAGTTACCAAAGAATGTGTCATTACATGTAAATTAGGTTTATCTTTAACCAGTCTTAGATAGGTATACGCAGTGTTCTGTCTTAATTTCCTTCCAATAATATACAAAAGATTCGTGATACCTAAAGGATTTCTTTCATTGATATCTGCTTCAACATTGTAGCCTAATTCTTCGTAAGCGTCAAAGAATTCCTTTGCCCGTTTTTTGAAGTAGAATTTTTTTAAGCCTACGTTTCCTTTAGTACCACGTAAAGCTGCGTCTTTGGGAGAGCAAAGAATCTTTTTATCAAGCATTTTTTCTACTTTCATGTAAAATGGGAATATAGAATCATAAGACCATGAGGTATCGTTGGTGATGTTTGCCCACCTGTCGTAGTCTGATGGCCAGCCTCGTACATAGCCCATAAAATTGAGACTGCTTGAGCCACCTAACATTTTCCCTTGAGATATGTCTAAGAAACCTCCAACATGATAACGCATGGATTCTTCTTTATTTGAGGTTACGTTCCAATCAACGGAAGTGTGTTTCATGAACGGGTAAAAGGCTGGGTACTGGAAACAAAAGGGATAATTCATAACGTGCTTCGTTGGTTTTTTGCAGAAGTAATTTAAATAGAAGTCATATCTTCTAGTAGCTAACGTAAGATCACTTTATTAAAAGTCATATTATTTGATATCTGATACATTTAAAAACGTAAATTTTTTCAACAATAATAAGGATTTGACAATGTAATAATTGGAACTGTTTTGGGCAATGTGTGTTCTTTCACAGAAAAAATATAATACCTACTGTTTATCGCGTGGTTAGTCTCATTTTCTATACAAAAAAGATACGCCAAAACATGAGTTAAAAAATTATGATTTTTGATCGCTGGTATTGCTATAATTAAGAAAGTATTCACATAGATTAAGGGCTATTTTGAGATTGAATACATATGTAAATGTTCTTAACTCTATTATTGAAGGTTTCACTTACTAAAGACTCAGCCGGTGGATTGCCTCCAGCTTCAATAAGTAACACTTTACATTCCTCTAGTTCAACCAGTCTGTTAGCAAGTATACATCCCGCTGTTCCTGCACCGACTATTATGTAGTCATATGTTGCGTTATCTACAATGAAATTACATATTACAAGTTGCGGTTCGTGTCTATTTATTACATACTAAAAACTTTTGTATCATTTAGAGAAATTCCTTTGTTTTCTCAACCCCGCTCCTTGACTGAAGAAATAAAAAACATACGAAAATATTCAAATTCATAAAAGATAGGAATGTTGTCACGTTTATATAAAACAACAATTTAATAAAATACATGTCCTATGAAAAAATAAATTGAAACTGCCATTCTAAGACAAAGGTACCTAAACAAGGTACCAGTATGTTGTTTTTTTTGTTGTTACTTTTTATTTGTTTTATTTATTCAAATTATTTCTCACCTTCAACGTGTGCAGGTATAGGCCACAGATCGTTAGTTAATTGTAAAACTGACACCATACGAAATATATTCTGTATCGCACGATAATTTTGTATTGCAGCGGCTGAGTCCATTTCATTCAATTTGTCTCTGCGAATTATATCAGTAAAACCATATTGAAAAATGAATTTCCTCTCAATTGATCAAAAGTCTGTAATATTCATCGTAATTCTTCAATATAAGTTTAAAAAAGTCTTTCGGTCATCAATACTGAATATATATAAAGCTCTTCCGTTACTGAGTGACTGACTGACTGATGAGCAACGCACAGCCAAAACTACTGAGCGTAGAAAGTTGAAGGTTGGTACGGAGATTCCTTGGGAAGTGTATATGAATACAGAGAAAGGATTTTTGAAAATTCCTTTTTGAGTGGGGTGAAATTTCACGTGAGCAAAGCTGGGGGCGGAAAACTAGTTGAAATACAAAAAGCAATGAAATCATTTACATAATTTACTTACTTCAATTACTAACGGTATTGGATTTAGTTTATTTCATTATATTTATAAGCACTGACGATTCCATCAATTGATTGATACCAAATAACCAAAACAAAATATAGGCAGTCTTTATAACCACATTGACAAAATAATTTATTCCTGCCAATCTCAAAAACTGCACTAACGATGGTTATTTATGTTTCATTCATCGATAAGAACGAGAATCGTTTGTTTACAAGTTATCAATAAGGTGTAATGTGGCAATTAAAATTAAAAACAATGTGTAAAAATAAGTAAATGCTTAATATATCATGCGGTTTGATAAAAATGTTTAGTGAGAAAAAATATCACTTGACTGCCTCCGTGGCGCAGTGGTTTAGGTCGCCACGCCGATACCACTGTGTCGGGAGGACGTGGGTTCGATCCCACATGGGACAATTATTTGTGCGATCCACAAATAATTGTTTCGCGTCTGGTTGTACTTTGTGTCCGTTGTTTGTATGTTCGTAAAAGTCCCCGCGACACAATAGCAATTCTTAGCGCGGGAGTAGTCTTTTTAAAAAAGAATGAGAAACACTGTTTCACCACTCCTGGATATATAAGTGGCCGGGACCCACAATATAACGTGTCCTCCGAAACACGGAGGATAGATAATAATATGTATAAGATGGCCACCCATCCACAGAACAATCTCGGCATGCCTGGTGGTAACTAAGCCACGAGCTCCTCATGCTGCGGTTAGCTTGTCAAGTACAATTTTAGCAGTGGTTTTCATCCAGATGCTTCGAAACTGGCCTTTTGAGTGATGTAAGCATAATAATATCAGAATGTCATTATCATTCGGTAATTTTCAGTAGGATTCTCAATGAATGGTAAAACTGTTTCAAAATCCGAAGTATCAGTTATATCCAAAGGTACAGTTTACCTTTGGATATAACAGGCGTGATTTTATGTATGCTAATAAAATATGTTGATTAATATTAGAGCACTCAATAAATAGGAATAAAAATATTTCAACAAATATCATACAATCGGATAATGTATTTAAATAAGCTTAGCTTCCAACTGTTAATACACTAATAATATAACAATTTGATGGCCCATCAATAATTGTATTAGTGTCTTAAATTAAGTTGGTTTAGATTAAAATAGAAATCGGAATAAACAAGCACAGTTCATTGAACTATATTATAATAGCTTAACTTTGTGACGTCTTTCGAAATTTCAAAATGATCTTGCTTTTTTACTAGACATAAAAAGTAACGGGAATTGAGTGTGGGAATTTTCATTTTTTGAAAGATATAACTTTTGAGTACTTTTTTTAAGACAATTCCCGTTTTAAGAATCGCTCTTGTGTCGCGGGGACTTAGACAAACATTCAAACTTACTCGATGAGTGATAATATTAAAATACTAAATTACTCAATTTATTATTTTCTAGAACTTCCATTTTTATTATCAATAAAATTTGCAAGTATGTGCGTAAACACGTATTCTAGAAACCCATTATAATTTATATGAGATTTAAATTTAAATCTATTCAACTCTTCGTAAACTAAATAAAACAATGCTTAATAAAGAAATAGAAGCAATGGTTGACGTATTCTGAATAATTAGTGAACAAGTGCGTGACAAATAACAATTAATCGACAAGGATACAATTACTACACTAGCAGTAGAAAAACTATGAAACTGTGTAACCATGCATGATAGCACGTTTGCGATCATAATCAAGAATCTGATTGTCAAATTGCCTGAAATGTTGATTTGTATAAACTATGCAATTACAATGCAAGCCTTTTGAAACATTTCGTAAATTGATGGATAAGGGAAAACCCGTAAGGCAGATACAATTTTGGATAAATAAAAATATTTATAATTATAACTGTTAAACAATAAAATATTTAATATATTTATAATACATTACAAATGAATACTTTCACATTACCATGAACTTACATATAAAAATCTCAATTTGGTAGCTTAATGCATGATTGACGTATCAATGGTATTTTATACAATTTCAATATTTCACAATGATGAAATTGCAGCATTGAAGCGACCATATTTAAGATTTTTTACTTCATCTGTCAATGCATTTGATATATTATTATGACGAATGCCATCTACGTATGATAAGAATGTATTTCACCTTTCACTAATAAGAACAGGGTACATGACACTACCTTGAGGAATTCCAAATGACACCCTAGAAATCCCCGGCATAACAAATATAATTTTAAAAGGAAATTTAATAAAGACCTAGCTGACCCTCGCAACTTCGCCTGCGTCACATAAGAGAGAATGGGTCATAACATTCCCCGTTTTTGTATTTTTTTTTGCTGGTTCTCTGCTCCTTTTGGTCGTAGCGTGATGATGTATAGCCTATAGCCTTCCTCGATAAATGGACTATGTAACACTGAAATAATTTTTAAAATCGAACCAGTAGTCCCTAAGATAAGCGCATTCAAACAAACAAACAAACAAACGCTTCAGCTTTATAATATTAGTGTAGATTGTATGACGGATCTCTAAAACAGGTTATTCGATACAATCATACAACTGGTCAGCTAATTAACCGAAGTTTACTTAAATATCATTCGGAATCAGGATTCGGTTCAGTCGAGTGTTAAGTTGATGTGATAGTGGACTTACCATACATTTTAAAGGAATTTCAACTCTAAAACTATTGCAATAAGTGAGTGTTAACTGTGAATTAGTTTGGTGTTTCAGGGAGCAGTTTTAGGGCCTAGAGTCTCTAGTGTTATTTTAGTATTTTTCTGGGAGTTTAATTTATATTTGTGACCTAGAAAACAGCTTAACTTTTACAATGAATGAGGATCTAGTTTCTCACATTCTATAAAATCATATATTAGGTTGTTCGTAAAGTCATCTCCATTTTTTGTGGAATAGAAAGATAGTTTCGAGCGTCGAGTGGTCATTTACTGTTGAATTTAATAAATTTTACAGTTTATGAAATATGCTTTGGGTGTTGTGAATTTTTTACAAGTTAATCTCCTATATGTTTTGAAATTTTATCTATTAAACTAGTTCTCTGTAATTTTTGAACATCAATATAATAAAATGTTTAAAATATTAACTTACTGACACTCATTTAATTAATTGTACATTGACCTTTTTTCGACTTGTTTACTTTTTATGTATTTTGAAGGTTGATACGCCTAAAATGCATACTTTAAAAATGTTATGCATTTTGCGGTAATTTTATATATTATGGTTACTTTGAGTCATCAAAATAATAAATTGAGGTTTAATAAATAATTAGATGCATGCAACATTTTTGTAATACATCTTTGGCGGAGAGCAGAGTGTATGCTCTTCTTGCTATGATGTTATTAAAACTAGCCGAAAAATGTATTAAATTCTATTTATAGTATTTATTCTTTAAAAAAACTAAATTCGAATGTAAAATGGATCATTAAACAAAGAATATCATAAAAAGTAAACATTTTGTCAAAATGTACACACCCTATACTTAGTCCAAAAATAACGACGTGTCAAGGTCTCTCTTGTTTTTATTCATGTCGAATTTTATTGCACATAAACTCATTATTTATCTTGTTTTGATCGTAACACAAAAATACGTAAAAAAACATGCTAAAAAACTCGATTTCCAATAAAATCTTTATTTTTGTTTACAGATATCCCAAAATAACATTTTTTTTTGGAAAAAAAACATGCATTCGTCAGCTGATAGCTAATAAGAAACTGATAAAACTTATTATAGTAAAACTACAGTGAAATAAAAAGTCAGAATGAATTCATCAACTGCAGTTCTTGGAATCAAAAGGGCACAAGAGGCCTTAAAAGTTCTGGCTATGATGCAAATGACTGCATTTCTGTGGCCTCCACAAGCCAACGTTCAAAGTAAGTAATTTATAAGGCTTAAGAAACAATATGGTTTTATTGTGTTTATTGGGTCACTTTGTTTAAAAAATATAAACGTATCAAGAAATTATTGTATTGTAAGGATTATTTCCCATTACTGACCCACTGCACTGGTGAGCAAGGGTCTTCTTCCAAATAAACGAAAAGGTTTAGCCTTAAGTCTACCATGGGTAAATAAGAAAATATCTATAAGAGTTTAGCAAATAAACATAAGTCATCAAAGGACATGTTTTTTTGTGTAGAGCCTAATTGTTTCTTTTGCGTTTACTATATCAAGACTTTTTTGTTGGTGTACCTGCGGTTATACTTAAAGCTACCAAGACGTTTGAGGAAAAAGAAATATCTAACCCATAGCCCCTTTATGAAATCGCCACAAACTTGAAACTGCAAATTTAATGTAAAAATTGGTATAAAAATCTTTAATTTTGTTTTTTCAGATGGTGCTAATTTTGACTTTATAATAGTCGGCGCAGGATCAACGGGCAGTGTGATAGCGAACCGACTAACAGAAAATTTGAATACCAGAGTATTACTTATTGAAGCCGGTGGAGACCCACCAGTCGAGTCAGTTGTAAGTAAAATCCAATGATCTAGGTCAAACATTGACACTGATGGTCAAAGTATTATTAACGAGGCATAGTTCAACAGCTTAGGCTCTCCTTAAATCAAATGTGAAATAGACCACTAAAACTAGAACTTTGTAAAAACCATTTTGTTAAAATGTCCACAATTTTTGGGGTTAAGCATAGCTTAGTCCCAAAAAAACGACGTAAAATCTGATTCTAACCTTGACCGTAAGGTTTGTAGCTGTCAGAGGCATAAAAAAACAGAATTCATAACATGTGGCTTGTTTGATACAGCTATTTTATTTAGAAAAACAAAATTAATGACTAGAATAATTCTGCATGCTAAGGCTCTCTACTAGATAATATAAGAATAGAAGTTATAGTAAGGCCGCTCTTTTTATCAACGGTCTTAAAATATTTACTGCCAGTCCCGCAACGGTTTTAACTATTTGCCTATTAATTATTACCTAAGTTTTTTTTTTCTGCGACTCTCTCGTGCGATAGACAACGGTAAGACCGTAGCGTACCTAACCCTTTGTTCTTCAGCTGCGTCATCATTTTCTAGACATTAAATGACATAAAGTCAAATGAAGATCAGACTAAAATTCTCTATTTTTCCATGTCATTTGCATATTAGTTACTAAGTTAAATGTCACTTAGAGTGACCTTAAATACTCTTATCTTTTAATTTATTTACCTTTTCTTAGAATGTTCAGTGCATTTAGGTAAGTTTTGTCCAAGTATTTATATTAAGAAAGGGCAATATTTTTTTTTTAATACTACATAATATAAAGAATCAGGAAAGACTTAGTAAAAAAATCACAACATAAAATTACAATCAAAATTTTATTAAAAATAGATCTCATATTAAATTATTTTTACCTCCAGTTTCCAGCTTTGCTGATGTTTTTGAAAAACTCGGACTACGACTGGAAGTATGCTACAGAAGACGACCACTATAGCCAACAGTTTCATAGAAACCATGGAGTGGAACTCACAAGAGGGAAGATGCTTGGAGGATGCAGTTCATTGAACTTTATGGCTTATACGAGAGGCCATTACCACGTCTATGATGAATGGGCACAGATCACTGGAGATGAATCTTGGAAATGGGAAAATCTTCTTCCATATTTCATGAAAAGTGAAAAATTACTAGATCCGGTAACACTAAATTCAGCTGACAGCATTTACCATGGTATAGATGGATATCTAGGAGTCACAAAGAACTATAACGAAGATGCTGTCAAATATTTGGAAGCGTTTGCTGAATTAGGTCATGATATACGTTTAGATACCAATGGTGATTGTCCCTTAGGTTACACTGAGAGTATGTTGACTTTAGCCGATGGTGTAAGACAAAGTAGTGCTTATTCATTTTTACACCCAATCAAAGATCGACCAAATTTGTTTGTACTCAAAAACACATTAGTTACCAATATTGTATTTGATGAATACCGCAATGCTATAGGCGTAGATGTTATCTTAGAAGATAATAGTACCGCATTTTATAGAGCAGACAAAGAAGTAATAGTGTCAGCTGGGTCTATAAATACTCCGCAAGTACTAATGTTGTCTGGAATTGGACCTAAAGAACACTTAAGGGACATAGGAGTTGAAACAATTTCAGATCTGCCTGTAGGAGAAAATTTACAAGACCATGTGATCGTTTTAATGAATAATGCAGTAGGTAATTCTACACCAAGTAAACCTATGGATCCTAGAGAATATCCAGTGTCTTTAATAACTGGATATACGACAGTTAATGAAGGCCAAGATTACCCAGATTATCAAACATTAAGTTTTCTCCTCAACGAACCGGCTGGTATTTTCAACTTGTGTGCATTCTACTACGCTTTCATAGATGAAATTTGTGACGCGTTTTACGATGGAAGCATTGGCAAAGAAGTGCTTCTAAGTTTAGTTGTACTCATAAGTCCTGAATCTCGAGGTAGGATTTTATTACGTAGTTCGAACCCTAGAGACAAACCTATGATTTTCTCTGGCTATTATTCAAATAACCAAGACTTGGAAAATCATGCTACGTATTTGGAAGATTTCATGAGAGTCCATGAGTCCAAGTTGTTTAGGAGCACGGAAGCAAGAATGGTAGTTCCAGAAATTTGTGGCTGTGGTAATATTTACGACCATGAATTTTGGAAATGTTATGCCCTTTGTATGATGATGTCTGGTTATCATTATACTGGGTCTTGTCCGATGGGAGCTGTGGTCGATTCTAGATTGAATGTGTATGGGGTGCAAAAATTAAGAGTTGCAGATGCAAGTATTATGCCTAAAATCCCAGGCGCTAATACTAATGCTGCTGCTATGATGATTGGTGAAAAAGTCTCCGATATAATAAAAGTAGATTATTATTTATAACAGATTTTGTAGATATTGTTTAGTGTAAATAAATTATTGTTTTTTTTATTTGTTGCTGTTTATTAATGTCCCGTGTCCCTTACACTAATGTCTTTGAAAAATATCTGCATAATTGATAGAATTAATAAAATAATAGATATTAATTACTGATTAAATCCAAACCATTCGTATCGCAAAATCGTCACTTAAATGTGTTGCTTTAAACATTGAAATAGGAGTTTCTGAAAATATTCAACGAAGTTTTTTGCTACTTATTTTATGATATTTTGTGCATTTGATGCTGCGTCAAAGTATTGCATCATAATTTACGAACAAAGTTAGGAATTAAAGATGAATGATCAGAATAATTTCTTATTAAGGGTATGATACATTTTGGAGTAGTCATGCCTGGGAGGATAAAATATAGTTGTTGGAATTAAACCATCGTATTAATACTTTTTATATACATAAAGTAAAGTGGTACTTCCAATCCACAAGGTCAAAAACTAACCTCAAAAAATTCGGATTATATTATTTCTATAGTTTTTTTGAACAATTGTGACAATCAATCAAAATGTACAAAATATGACCTAGATCACAAACAGGTCTTAATTAAAACACAATATACCGAATCAAGCTTTCACTGACGCAAAATCGATGCACAAAAAACCCTTTTACATCACGGTTCTTGTTAATAAACGTCAAAAATGGAATTGACACCTTGCTTGATTACGATAGTGTTAATTCAATGAATTAGTTGGACGCCTGTAAAAAGTAGCCCCGAAAAAGATTTCTTGCAAATAGTCGTCGACAACATTTTTTTTGTTTTGGTATTAAAGTTACGAAAAGGACTCTTTGTTGTAATCCAGGTGATAAACTATCTGTATTTTCAGTTTCACTACAATCAGTCTTGTAGTTTTAGCATGATTGAGTATCAAACATCAAGCTAAACATTAACATTTGTAATAAGTTAATTTTTTTCATTTCATTAACATTTGTTATAAGTAGAATAAGTTAAGTCAAGATTAATTTTGTTATAGTAAAATAATATATTTTCAGTCGAAACTGTTATAACCTTGTAAAAAAATGATTTGAAGATAAATAGTTATTGTATGACTTGTGAGAATTTACTACTATTATTTAACTAGAAGTAAATATGTAACAATGGTTATTGTTTTACGTTTATTTCCGTTAGAAAAATAAATCTAATGAAGAATTAACGTTAATGTAACAAAAAAGGGAATGTTTGTAATTTTTTTTTTTTTTTTTTTTAATAACCCATATCTGTCCCACTGCAGGGCAAGGGTCTCCTCCCAAACGAGGGGGAGGGGTTAGGCCTTGAGTCCACCACGCTGGCATGCAAGGTTTCCTCACGATGTTTTCCTTCACCGTTAGAGCAAGCGATAATTATTTCTAATACACACATAACTTCGAAAAGTCATTGGTGTGTTGCCTTGGATTCGAACCTGCGACCACTTGCGTGGGAGGTGCCAACTTAAACCACTCAGCTATCACTGCTTTTTTGTAATTATTATGTAAGAATAAATATAATATACTACGTTTATAATTAATTGTTCAATACATTTAGAAATTACTACCTAAACCTAATTTTTGATGCTAAATTATAATAACAAAAAATATGTATGTTTGTAATACAGTTTTTTCGCGAAAAAGTCGCGGGCAAGTAAAAGGTTTTTTGATCGGCCTGTGGAACTCAAAAGTAAAACAATGAACCGTTTAAGTTTTTTACTCACAATCAGCTCATCTGCGTAATAAATACTTTTTTAGGTATAAATGTCGGTTTATTTAATTACAGTTATTATAAGTGATGTTGTGAAACTTCTAGAACAAAGTTGCGCAATAATAAAACAGAACTCCGATATTTTTTTAGAATTTCTTCATTTTCCTTTCTCTGTCATATTTGGTACTAAGATTGGTAACAATAACTATATTTTATTGTACAGCTGGTGTAATATGTTAACCAGTTACTGCCACACACTGCTGGGCAAGGGTCCCCTCCCAAACGAGGAAAGAGTTAGGCCTTGAGTCCATAAATAAATGAAAAAAAATAACTAAATTTTTTGCGGAACGAAATGTAGTTAAAGTATCTAGTCCCATTTGTACTTTGTCAAAAATATATAAAAAAGGAATTCTGTTAAGTAAAACCCCCAATTTTTACTTACTCAAATTCGATTTGCGTTCTACTTAAAAAGGGCCAAGGGACTTCCCTGCGGTACACCAAAATTCAACCTACCGTGAAATCCCATGGAAATTACAAAAAAGCTCCAAATTAGTTTATAGATTGTTCCAGAGCTTTAAAACCACAGCCTTTTTAACAATGATGTAAGCAGAAGCCAGTTGAGAAGAATTGATTGCCAAGTAAATACTTAACTAAAATCCAAATTATTAATTATTTCAGGCCCTGTTGTTAATACTTAAATTTACTAAACCAAACGGAAGTTGGAATTATTTCTTTGTGTAAAGAACTAGTTATAAATTCACAAGCAATTATTGAATTTGCCAATTCATTTCCATGGTATAAATTCAAGGATTGTTCAAGCTAGAAGTCCATCAATTAGGAAACAACATTTAACTCTTCATAAGAATCTACAACTCAAGCCGATGAAAAAATTATAACAAAATTGTTAAATAATTTTATTTAACCTATTACTACCCCACTGTTAGGCAAGGATCTCCGAACCCGAACGAGGGTAAGGGTTAGACCCTGAGTCTATTTCCATCCATTTATAAGAAATGAATACACACATAAAATCTCAAAATTCAGTAGACACAAAATTTTACCATCTAGAGTAATGAAATAAAGACAATTACACAATATTTTTCGAAAAATTTATATTTATTCTAGAACAGGTTTCAAGAGGTCAATTCTTTAAGCAAGATTATAAATATGATTCAGAAATAAACTCGGTTCAGTCGTACCTTTACTGTAGATATTAGTAGGTTTGTTATTGAAACCGGAACTGTGTAGTGATTCATATACACGAGAATAAGTTTATTTGTGGATTCCGTTTCCAGGTATTTAGTTACCTGCTTTATTTTTCATATGTTTCCTTAAATAATTCTGTTTTGTGCAATATTAATGGGTAATTGAATTTTTTTAAAGGCAGAAATCGTCAAACTTTATTTGTACTTTGGTTGTTTTTTGTGTTTATAAGATTAATATAAGATTTATTTTAAAATTTTGTAATCGGATTATAAAAAGTTTTGAGTGCGGTCAGTGACTTTTATCAAACCATTCAAGTATGCTTGCAACACTTGCAATGTGTTTTGAAGATTTGTTAGTTTCATATAGCAAAATTTATTGGTAAACTATGTGTTTGTATTTTCAGATGATTGCCAACAATTAAGTGTTACAAAAACGGGGAAATTTTTGACCCATTCTCTCTTATGTGACGCAAGCGAAGTTGCGCGGGTCAGCTAGTAATGTATAATAAGTTCATAATTGCAAAATACATCAAGAAATAACTACTAACAATGAATTCCACGACAGCGGTTCTCGGAATTAAAAAAATACAAGAGGCATTTAAAATATTGACGTTATTGCAAATGACTGCATTTCTTTGGCCGCAACAAGCTAATGTTCAAGGTAGGCCTGATATTTATTAATTTTAAGGTAATATTTACAAAGTTAATGAACCAGATACATTCCACTTAGCAAATATATAAACGCAAGTGTGCCGATCAGGACATAATGTAAAACATGTAGATGTACCTACTTTATAGATTTTTTTAATATAAAAATAACGGTTTCCTTTAGAAATAAAATTGCAAATATATGATATCTAATGCCAGTTGATGCAAAGTTGCCTGTAGAAATAATTGCACTACTACATCGCTCAACAAAATGTATCTCATAGTTCTTCTATTAATAATATTTTACGTTTTATTATAGATGGCGCAAGTTTTGACTTCATCATCGTGGGTGCTGGTACTGCAGGCAGTGTGATTGCGAACAGACTAACCGAGATAGAAGGTGCTACAGTTTTAATTATAGAAGCCGGTGGAGATCCTCCCGTAGAATCTGTGGTGAGTCAACTATTAACCAATAGGAAATGAATTAATAGCCCAGCAGTGAGACACTGGTGGAGGTTAAGTAAAATCAAGTAAGAATTGACTTTCTGCTAATACAGTATTAACCATATTTTGGCTGATATGACGATGGCCAGTAATTTTGCCATATTGACAGTAAAAATTTAGGTAGAAATGAAAAATCAAAGTTTCCATAAAATAAAACCTTAATCTTGCTTTTTCCAGCTTCCAGGTCTATTTCCATTCTTGAAGAAGTCCGATTTCGACTGGGATTACTACACAGAAAACGACAACTACAGTCAACAGTTTCATAAAAACTATGGGGTTGAATTAACAAGAGGAAAGATGTTAGGCGGCAGTAGTTCTATGAACTTCTTAGCTTATACTAGAGGGCATTACAAAGTGTTTGACGAATGGGCCCGAATCACAAACGATAGTTCCTGGAACTGGGAGAATGTTCTTCCATATTTCATGAAAAGCGAGAAACTAGTAGACCCTGTTGTACTAAATTCAGCTGACAGTATCTTCCATGGAACAGAAGGGAATATAAAAGTGACAAAATATTATAATGAAGAAGCTGTAAAATATTTAGAAGCATTCGCAGAAATTGGTAATAATATTCTTTTGGATACCAATGGCGATTGTCCTTTGGGTTACACTGAAAGTATGCTGACAATGTCTGAAGGCATAAGACAGAGTTCCGCTTATTCATTTCTTCATACGATCAAAGACCGACCTAATTTATTTGTTCTTAAGAAAACATTAGTAACAAGAATCATTTTTGATGAATTTAAAAACGCTGTTGGTATAGAAGCTATTCTAGAAGATAATACTACAGTGCAATTCAAAGCAGATAAAGAAGTAATTATATCAGCTGGCACTATAAATACTCCACAAGTTTTAATGTTGTCAGGAGTAGGGCCTAAAGAACATTTAGAAGATATGGGTATAGATGTTATATCAAAAGTCCCAGTAGGTCAGAGACTACAAGATCATATTTTTGTATTAATGAATCATGCAATGGGAAATGCTACTCCAGCAAAACCTATGGATCCAAGGGAGTATCCTATATCTCTTATCACTGGATATGCAACTATCAACGAGAGTCAAGACTATCCAGATTATCAAACATTAAATCTTTTATTAAAAGAACCATCAAATATTTTGAACTTTTGCTCCTTCTACTTTTCTTATATAGACGAAATTTGTGATGCTTTATACGAAGGTAGTATTGGAAGAGAAATTAAACTAACATTTGTTGTACTCCTCAGTCCAGAATCAAGAGGCAAAATCCTTTTACGCAGTTCAAATCCTAAAGACCAACCAAAAATATACACAGGTTTTTATTCAAACGATACAGATTTGGAGAATCATGCTAAATATCTAGAACATTTTATGAGAATTCATGAAAGTGAATTATTTAATGAAACAGGGGCTGAGTTGATAGTTCCAGAGGTTTGTTGTTGTGGTGATATTTACGACCATGAATATTGGAAGTGCTATGCGTTATGTATGATGATGTCTGGATATCATTACACAGGGTCTTGTTCTATGGGAACTGTGGTAGATTCTAGACTTAATGTGTATGGGGTTCAAAGACTTAGAGTAGCAGATGCTAGTGTGATGCCAAAGATACCTGGAGCGAATACCAATGCTGCGACTGTTATGGTCGGAGAAAAAGCTGCTGATATGATTAAAGAGGATTATTTTTAACAATAGGAAGCCGTTATTTTAATATCGGTAAAATGGATGTAAATAAATTGTGGTGAACCTAAACTCCACCTAAACTCCTTCTACTCTATGGTAGATGCCATATATTAATCATATAACGATTTGGCATTCTCTGTCAATAAATATATCAAACACGTAATGCTCGTATTTTATTAATACATAATATTGGCGACGAGGAAAAAAAAAAACTGAACCTAAATGGAAAAGCTACGTAAAAAACGGAGCACCCTACGTGGGATGCTCACCAGACTCGATACCTACATCGAGCAGAGGGCGACGATGTCTGACGAGGACATCACCGCTCGCTCCGCAGCCTTGAAGGACACCATAACAGCACTGCGAGAGTTACAAGAGAAGATAGAAAACAAAACCATAGATGATAACGATGAAACAGCGTATTTACACGAACAAAATTACGGCTACGAATTCGAAGAACTTCACACTATTTTAGTATCAAAACTTTTAACAAAAAAAACCATTATTCAAGGTCAGCGACAGGAAGACCAACATAGAATATACCAATACCATAAGATTATACCAAAAATACAATTTAATCCTTTACATGAATCAGAAACGTTCAATAACTTTAAAAAACGTCTGGAAGTGTACTTTAGACTTAATGAAATTACTGAGCCCCACATGAAGACAAATATTCTTCTGTCTACATTATCACCAGAACTCCATGAAAAATTATGTGATTTAATAGCACCAGACGAACCATTGAATAAGACATTTAACGAAATTACTGAAACACTTGACGACTACTTAGACCCAAAACCTAGCAAATGGGTTCTACAACATAAATTTATATCGAGAACTCAAAAATCGGATGAAACAGTAGCGCAATACGCCGCAGATTTAAAAAAGCTCACTACCAACTGCGAATTTAAATGTCAACACTGCCAGAAAAACATTTCAGAAAGCTTTTTATCTCTTCAACTCATAAGAGGATTGAAAGATAGCGACGCACGTACAAAAATTTTACAAGACCGAACAGTATGTACATTTAAACACCTGACACAGATTGCAACATCTATTGAAATGAGTAAAGCAGAAAATACATCAATGCTTCCGAATGAACAACCAAGTAGTGACAATATCAATAAAATTTCCACTGATTCCTACAATAATTCAAAAAAATCTTCTTTTAGAGGAATCACACCAAGAGATTTAAAAGGGAAATGTTTCCGCTGTGGTTTAAATCACGAAACCAAGAAATGTAGCGCTATAAACATAACATGCTATAAATGCAAGAAGGTCGGACACTTAGCTAGTGTGTGTCTACAACGGCGCTCAGATGCGAAGCCCAGTAAGACTACACCGGATATAAATCAATTAAACGACTCAGCGATAAGCGATGATGATGAATGGAATGATATTAATGTTATATCTGGTGAAACATCCGAAAAATACATGATAACGGTACACATTGAACATGCTAAGATGAAAATGGAATTTGACACTGGAGCCACACTTACTTCTATGTCATTACGAGACTACAGAAAATTGAAAATCGGCAAAAGAATCTTTAAAACTAATATAAAACTCAAAACATATACCGGCGAAGTAATCGAACCTGCAGGTGTTGCATACGTTCAATGCAGATGCCAAGGAAAAGAATTCCACGGTAAATTATACCTCATCAACAACAACGTTGACCCCGTTTTTGGCCGGAGTTGGATGAAAGAACTCGAAACTCTAAATTTAGCAGATATAAAAACTTTACAGCAATCAGAAAATCTAGAATTAGACCAGCTTTTGGAACTTTACAAGACATCAGTATTTCGATCCGACTTAGGCGAAATACCCAATTACAGAGGACACCTAAATCTACAAGAAAACACAAGACCAATTTTTATCAAACCACGTAGAATACCGTACGCTTTAAAAACCAAAGTGGATGAAGAGATCGAGCGACTATGCAAACAGGGTGTCATCACGAAAGTCGACCACTCTGATTGGGGTACTCCAGTGGTACCAGTTGTCAAACCGAATGGGAGTATCCGATTGTGCGCTGATTATAAAGTTACACTAAATAAAGTCATACAAGATGAACAATATCCAATACCTATGATAGAAGATATATTTGCAGAGATGAACGGAGGTAAACTATTCTGTACACTCGACATCACCCAGGCATATCTCAACATGACAATGGATGAAGAAAGCGCAATGCTACAAACACTAAGTACGCATCGAGGCACTTTTAAGGTGAACCGCCTAATGTTCGGCGTTAAGGTCGCGCCGAGCCTTTGGCAGAAATTTATGGATAAACTCCTTCAAGATCTCGAAGGTGTAAAATGTTTCTTTGATGACATCATCATTCAAGGCATCAACAAAGAACAATTACTACAGAGACTTAAGCTCGTGTTAGACAAACTAAAAGAAAGTAACCTACGAGTAAACAAAAATAAGTGCCACTTTTTCAAAACAAGCATCGACTATTTGGGACACACTATCGACAAAGAAGGTCTACACAAAAACAGAGAAAAGATTAACGCAATAATTAAAACAGAACGCCCAGTCAACACCGCAGAATTGAGGACATTTCTTGGAATGGCAAATTTTTACAACAAATTTATACCCAACCTATCATCGATCACGAATCCACTGAACAACTTACTCAAGAAAGAATCTAGTTTTCGATGGTCTACAGAATGCGAACAGAGCTTTATACACATTAAAAAAGAAATTCTAAGCGAAAGAGTACTTATACATTTTGATCCCAAGAGGCCCTTGGTTCTTGCAACAGACGCATCTCCACTGGGAATCGGAGCAGTACTATCACATAGACTCCCAGATGGATCAGAAAGACCGATAGCATTCGCTTCCAGAACACTATCGGATAGCGAGAAGAAGTACAGCCAAATTGACAAAGAAGCTACTGCCATATACTGGGGATTGAAGAAGTTCTTTTATTATTGTTACGGTAGAAAATTTATCCTAGTGACAGACCATAAACCACTGACAATAATTTTCCACCCACATCAAACGTTACCAGCAATGAGTACAATGCGATTATTCCACTACGCTCATTTCTTATCTGGATTTGACTACAACATTGAATACAGAACTTCGCCTAACAACTCAAATGCAGATTACCTATCCAGGTTCCCAGTAGAAAACACAAAGGCAAACAAAATGGACCAGAATTACAGCTTTCAACTTCAACAAATACATACCATTGATGTCAACCCAAATATCATAGCGAAAGAGACAAGTATTGATTCCGATTATACACCATTAGTACTCGCATTACAAACTGGCCGATCACTTAAAACGCTCGGTTACAATGATAATGAATTTACTTTACAAGATGGATGTATACTAAGAGGAACGCGAGTCTTAATCCCAAAAACATTACGCGAACGAGTGCTGGACGAACTACACCTCGGTCACCCGGGCATTGTGAAAATGAAGCTACTGGCCCGCAGTTTTGTATACTGGAAAGGAATTGACAATGATATCGAAACAAAAGTTAAGTCCTGTAGAACATGTAGATTACAACAAAATGAACCAGAGAAAGCACCACTACACCACTGGGAACACCCAAAGGGCCCCTGGCAAAGGCTTCATATTGATTTTGCCGGACCTGTTTACGGATACTATCTTTTAATAGTTGTAGACGCATTTTCGAAATGGACAGAGATTATACCTACTAAATCAACGACAAGCTCTTGGTGCATCCAAAAATTGAAAGAACTATTTTGCACCTATGGAACACCTCTACTCCTTGTCTCAGACAATGGCCGACAATTCGTATCGGGAGAGTTCGAAAAATTTCTAAAAGACTGTATGATTTCGCACAAAACCTCTGCTCCATACCACCCTGCAACCAATGGACAAGCTGAACGATACGTACAAACAGTCAAGAGAATCTTACGAAGCTTAGAGGGAGAAAGGGGTAATCTTCAAGAGAAACTTGTCATGGTAAAAACTCGCCTCAGACGGACACCAAACTTGAATGGTCAGACACCTTATCAGTTAATGTTTGGAAGAGAAGTTCGAACAGCATTACACTGCATGTTTAGAAACACCCATAAAAAAACTACATCAAAACATCAAGAGATCAAGGTCAGACAGTTGGAAGTCGGCGAACGAGTACAGGCCCGTGACTACACGAGTGCTAAGCACCATTGGCAGTTTGGTACTATCACAAGACGTCTAGGCCGACTTCATTATGAGATCCGCACCGACAACGGCGATGTCTGGCGCCGACACCTCAACCAGGTGTTGGCTGCATCTTATATTCAGCAGAACAGCTAAGAGGTTAGGAGGGGAGAAATGTGGTGAACCTAAACTCCACCTAAACTCCTTCTACTCTATGGTAGATGCCATATATTAATCATATAACGATTTGGCATTCTCTGTCAATAAATATATCAAACACGTAATGCTCGTATTTTATTAATACATAATATAAATAAATAGCTGTAAAGAGCTTTGATTAAAGATAATGTTCGCAATTTTTGTTTAAATGTTATTCATGAATAATGTATGTACAATATATTTTATTTATCTGTATTTTAAATGTTTCCTAGCATTGCATTGTTTGTCTGCAACTACCGGAAATAATATTAATCTCATTAAAAATCTGTTATTTTTTATGCTATCATTTAAGTAATAAATTATTTGTGAGAATTATAATGTATTATAAATTATTCGCATATAATATATAATTAAATAATAATATTGTATTCAGTATTTAATACAATATCATTTATATATTTTATGGCAGTGTTGTTCCCTGTCTTTCGAAAGTTTTATTTAAATTGGTCAACATATTAGTATTGAAAATTTAAACTGCTTTTTGAATAAAGTCAGAGCTGGTGTTAAAGATTCTAATTTAAGAACGGATTGTAATAAAAAATATACGTATTATTTTTGTCATCTGAATATTTCCTACAAATTACAAATTATTCATAGCGCGTAGGTTGATGTGATAAATGTTAAATTTCGTCTCTTGAATGAAATTTTCTCATGACGTCAGTCGTTTGACGTCAAAACTACATTAAGCCGCTACAGTTAATTACTTATTTTATCATGTCTATATTCTATACTGTCATTTAATGTTTAATTATTTTGAGTAGTTTGTTCAACTTTATTAGACAAATTAAGTAACGCATGCTCAAAATCGAAAATCGTTGAATCAATCGCGAAAACTATATACATTTGGTTTCAATAGGATCGCCCTGTTTAGTTGTCGTTTATTTCGGGAATCAGAAATTGTGATTTGTTTGGATAATATTCTGCTCGTAATATGAAATTCACATAAATTAACATAAAGACAATCATGGATGTTGTAAATTATGATTGTTTTACCCAGTTAATTTTCTGTTATGGATATTAAAGGTATACTTAGTAAGTATAATACTTACAATGCTCGCGCATCTGACTACCTGTAAAAAACAAATATTATTCATTATTAAATGCCAATACATTTCACAATAATACGTATCGATTACAAAATAAACACAATGTAGATCGTTCTCACAGTTATAAGACAAAATTGAAAAAACAATGCTCTTATGGGCTGTAGTACTCATTGGTTTTAAAAACAGTCAATTAATTAAGTCAAACTTGTCCTTGGATAGGTCTTGTAAGAGAGAGGATGGCTTAATTGTAATTTTTCAGAAAAAGTATGCGTATTTCTGACTTCAGCTGGCACTCAAATTCGTCTTATTCGGCCAGGTTAAAACTCTAACAGTTTTGATACTGTGTTGACCACAACGCATATTATAAAATAAAAATTACAAGTTAATCATAACGTCAATTTAAAATGTCTTCGTCTCGTAAATAACTATTATGTAAATGAAGTACCTTATCTTAACTGAAGATAAACTAATACATAATAGACTAAAGTTACGTATTTAGTTTAATGCATAAGAATAAGTTTATTTAGAAATCGATTATAAATATCTAAATATAGTTATTTTAAGGAGTTAGGGTGTGTTCCTAAATAAGAACTTAATAATTAATTTGAAAAGAATATCAATTGTACTCGTAAGTCTTGTATGGTTTGTACCAGTTTTTAATACCATTTGCAAAGTTTGTCTCAACAAAGTTTTTAAGACATTGAAAATTGCATGAGTATCTCTCGAAAAAATTAGCTTTGTCGTTTTTTTTATTGTATTCTATTGGTATCTAATGAGAGGTGTAATGTAAGTTGTAATAATTAGTAAGAATAAAGTTTGCTTTCATTTTAACTTAAGCATATATTTAGGCAACAAATATCAACAAACTACCTCGCTCTTCAAATACATAGGCAATGAATCAAGTAACAATTTCACAGGACGCCAAACCCAAGATCCACTGAAAGTTTGAATTGCTCGAAATGATTTTGAGCATAGCAAGTGTCACCATTGGCTCCATCGCAAAGCGTGTGAGTGTGGGCCTGATTGAAGCCGTTAGCTTTAATCATGTAACGAGACATTGACAGGATTTCAAATGCTCAATGACGTCACGTGGACAGCAAAAGGACTGTGTCTAAACGTTTATCTGATCAATTATAAACAACTAGCTGACCCGCGCAACTTCGCTTGCGTCACCTAAGAGAATGGGTCAAAATTTTCCCCGTTTTTGTAACATTTTTCGTTGCTACTCCGCTCCTAATGACCGTAGCGTGATGTTATATAGCCTATAGCCTTCCTCGATAAATGGGCTATCTAACACTGAATTTTTCAAATCGGACCAGTAGTTCCTGAGATTAGCGCGTTCAAACAAACAAACAAACAAACATTCAAACAAACAAACAAACTCTTCAGCTTTATTATATTAGTATAGATTAGTATAGATTGAAAACTTTGGACATTATTAAAAGCAATTGTTTTTAGATCGTGTTTGAGCCTGGATGTTTGTAATAGCAAAAACACGTCTTTATACAGATACGCCGTGGTAGCGACATGCGTTGCGCAAAGGAAAATTAAATGAAAATTAAATTGAATATATCTAGTTTTTGTGGTTGCCGAGAAACCCCTCCACCAGCGGTTTATAATCACTTGTTTTTTAATAAAAAAGCCTGTATCCTGACAGGAAACGTTAGTCAAATCGTTTAAATCAGTTGAATCATTTAGTCGTGAAAGTTTAACGAAAAGAGGGTTTTTTCAAATAGTTTTTGCTATTTTAGATATAATATATCGTCTCACAATTAAGATATTTTTTTACGAATGTGATGACACTTTAAAAGAAAACACGCTTTAGTGCTTATCATAAATTATACTAAGAACTTGTTAGAGTCAACGCGCTGTTATCATTTCATTATTTTGAGCATGTTGTTAGATAAATCAACGAATGTAGGAATAAATTTATATAAATACCTATAATTTTAAACGTTAAATAGGAAGGTAAGCTCGAATTGGAAGAAAAAAGTGTTTCGGTGGTGAAGGAAGAAGGTTAGTTTTGATCATTATTTTTAAATTAGTCAAATAAATAGTTTCATAAAGCCCCCAAACACAGTAAAGTTTGAACAATTTTATTGCAATCTTTGAACGTTGCCTTCTAATTAAAGTGTTAAATATTATTGTGCACCTTTCAGGATTTATACTTATGATCCCGTGTTCTCTTTTTTCTGCCTATCCCTATGGGATTTTTCTAAAATAACATCTTTCGCTCTATAAATTGCCATTGTGTCAATGAGAGAGAGAATGTGAGACAATGTGGAACGCACAAATATTTGACCCGCATCGGAATCGAACCCACGAACATTAGACTCACTGGTAGCACCGTGACGAGCACCTTAGCTACTGCACCACGGAGCCGCCTAGAGTCGGTCTGTCTAATCTAGTCAAACTGTATTATCTCAGACTAAAGTCATAGCCACATTCTAGTACGTCCAACCATCGCACACGTGACAGCAAAAATTAAAATTGACACAGCGAATTCCTGTAGTCGGTAGAAAAGCCAATAACTTCTAGCCACAGGAAATATTATTAAACCGAAATTCTGAAATGTTGATACGTGTTTCGCTTCATGAATTCTCATGCAGCAGCATTTTATGTGAAACATCATGAAAATATTTGAAATATATGTTTTCTACCTTTCACTATAACACATGGATCTATGTATATGTTATTACTAGATAACGTTTGTTTGATGGTATGAGAGTCACATCGATCGCCTACTGTTTCTGACCATCTTTTTACAAACGTGTTCAGTAGCGCAATTTTGGATAGTCTGTACTGTCGAGTATCGAGAGTTTGCCTCGAATGTTTTTGTCCATATTAATTATTTTTAACTATCATACGAGTACTAGCTTATACCTCTAGAGTACCAAACAGAAGTAAAAATGTGCAACGTTTTTACTTTAAAAGAACATTTGGTTTTCTTTCAGTATCCTGCCTTGAACCATCATGGATACAGCCACAGTAATGTCCAATTTGCTGAAGGGTCAAAATATTTTGACCCTCTTGAGGTTTTTGAACTTGATAGGATTTATGTGGCCACAACCAGCAATGGTTAAAAGTAAGTTGTATTGTATATTTCTACGATTATAGTTAAATTTATACAAAGTATTTTGACAAGAACCAAGATGCACCTGTTTTTCAATGCTCGCTATATACTCGTGCTAAATACTAGCGCTATATACTACTAACATTACTAACGAAACCTGATTTCTAACTTATCATGGGGCTAAAAATCACACACAGAAAATCTA
The DNA here is from genome assembly GCF_050436995.1 of Anticarsia gemmatalis. Classification (NCBI taxonomy): domain Eukaryota; kingdom Metazoa; phylum Arthropoda; class Insecta; order Lepidoptera; family Erebidae; genus Anticarsia; species Anticarsia gemmatalis. Next base: position 1,444,076 of record NC_134761.1, read on the forward strand.
AACGATCTGGGGGTAAAACAACCATGTGAGCGTCACGTTTAAAGTTCCGGTTGGTGTCATTGAAAATATTAGTCCATAAGCCTTGTCAAAGGCCGTTGGGTTTTTGATAAAATAAATAAATTCACATAAAATCTAATTGCTAGTGTATTTTGATGTTTTTGTAACCATAAGCCGATCTATTAATTATTTGTCAGCTTTTTTTTTTTTTTTTTTAAATCTTAATAATAATAATTTTGGCCTTGAGTCCACCACGGGCATGCAAAGTCCCCAACCCGCACTTGGCCAGCCAAGTGCGGGTTGGGGACTTTGCATGCCCTCAATAAATGTATTAAACAAATTTTTAGGCATGCAAGGTTTCCTCACGATGTTTTCCTTCACCGTTAGAGCAAGTGATAATTATTTCTAATACACACATAACTTCGAAAAGTCATTGGTGTGTTGCCTCGGATTCGAACCTGCGACCACTTGCGTGGGAGGCGCCAACTTAAAGCTAGATAGAAGCTTTGTCAGCTAAATAAACTTAATCTCTTTTTATGATACTTTTTCTTTTTACTTTATTTATCTTTTTTTCCGCAGATAACACCAGCTATGACATGGTAGTAATCGGTGGAGGTACGGCAGGATGTGCGATAGCAAGTGAACTTGTCAAATTGAATATTAGCGTGTTGCTAGTAGAAGCTGGAGGTCCACCGCCATTTGAATCACAGGTAAAAACTCTTATATGAAATTAGTTTATATCCGTGACTTTGCTTAATTGTTTGATTTTGAGGAGTGAAATAGTCCTTTATATTATAATCCAAATTAGGTTTCTTTGTGCATTTCATCAAAGTACTCTACTGTAGTTTTTGTGAAAAAGTAAGAAGCGAATGCATCATTACAAACTTTTGCACTTATGAGTCTTATTACTTTGATCGTAGTTTTAGCAGCGTTAACTCTGAACTATACAACATTTTCAGATCTAACTAATGTCTTGTAATGTTCAGTTTTCAGGTCTATTCCCCTTTCTAAAACAATCCAAAGTAGACTGGAATTTTACATCTACCAATGACAACAACAGATATAGGTATCACAAAGGCGGTGTATTAGATATGCAGCAAGGAAAAGTTCTGGGAGGCACTGGGCAGGTTAACTACCTAATATACGGCAAAGGTATACCAGCAGATTACGACAAATGGGCAGAAATAACCAACAACACATCATGGCAGTTCAAACAACTCTGCGACATATTCAAAAGAATTGAAAACGTGATTGACAAAAAGGTTCTGAACTCCCCTGACCTCAAATATCACGGTACTGAAGGAAAAATCAAACTACACAAAGTACATTCTTCATTAAATACTGATTATTTCAGATCTTATGAAGAGCTGGGTCAGAAGTATCTTCTGGATATTAATCCAATGAATCCTGTTGGGCATACAAATGCTTATACTAACAATGGATGTGGTATGCGACAGAGTACAGCCCATTCTTACTTGCGTCTCGTGAAATCAAATCCGCATTTATCAGTTTTATACAATTCTCTGGCTACAGAAATAATATTTGATGAAAACAAAGTAGCTACTGGAGTCAAAATTCTTACAGAAAATAATACTGTTATAACAGTGAACGTAAATATGGAAGTTATCGTTTCAGCTGGAGTTATTAAAAGTCCGCAGTTACTTATGCTTTCTGGTATTGGACCTAAATCTCATTTAGAAGAACAAGAAATTGAAGTAATATCTGATCTACCTGTAGGACAAAACTTTATAGATAATCCAACATCAATTTTGATGTATAAAATGGGACCTTCAGATCCATTCATCGCAGCAAATCCTGAAAAATTTCCAGTTTCAGTAATGGATGGCTACGTGTCAGTAGAACAATGCCAAAATAAATCAGACTATGAAATTCTTAGCGGAGTTATCGTCGATCCTGTATTTTTGATAGAAGCATGTTCACATGTTTTCACTTTTAACAATGAACTTTGCGATTTCGTCGCCAAATCTGCTGTTGACAGACAAGTTTTATTCGTCACGCATTCACTGCTGTATCCAGATTCTCGAGGATACATTCAGCTAAAAGATAAAAACCCAGAAACAAACCCTATTATAGTAACTGGACATTATCTTAACGACACAGATAGGATTAGACATGCAAAATTGGTAAAACATTACCACAGAGTAGTAGAAACGAAATATTTCAAAAGCGTAGATGCAGAACTAATTTATCCAGAATTGGAGACTTGTAAGGATCTTGAAAAGGGCACGCTAGAGTATTTTAAATGTTATGTTAATGAAATGGTTAGTTCCTTACATATGTATTACGGGACTTGCCCTATGGGATCTGTTGTTGATGCTGAACTTAAAGTCAAAGGGGTGGAGAAAGTGCGAGTAGCTGATGCCAGTGTAATACCTACTGGTATAGGATCTACCACTTTTGCAACAACTGTTATGATTGCTGAAAGACTTGTTGATATTTTGAAGAAAGAGTATAATCTTTGAATGTTAAGTAAAATAAATAATGTTTTGTTACTATAGCCAGATGTTTTATTTGAAATCAAAAAATTGGTGCCATTATAATTGCCAGTCAAACAAAGGTCCTTAAAATTTAAACAAAAGACCAATGAATCTTCGTAATTGTTTATAGTCATTTGCTTTAAAAGCAAAGAAAAACAGTTACCGTAAGAAAATACTGCCTGAATAAGAGTTTTTCAAACAGTTATGCCTTAATTCAAGCTTGTTCAGTGCGAGTAACCCTACCTTTTGCAAGGAGGAGATAGATACCCCGTGTCAAGCAATAAAACATTTGTAGGTTCCCATATCGGTACTATATCTTTCCCAAAAAAATGTGTAATATTTTTTTCAAACAGCATGATGAAGAAATTAAGCATCGATTTCAACAAAAGAAACTAATAACACGTACGAGTGTCAATACATTTCAGTCGTGTATGTTACGATACGAGGCAATGAATAGGTTCCATTGTTCAAAGTGTAGTCTACGCGTATCGCTTTGACTCTATACGGCTATAATTAAAATGTTACTTGTTTGAAAGGAATAATTTACATAATGTTTTGTAGAAAAAAACCTATTAGCATTTCTTATCGTTTATTAGGCCTTTTAGTGTTTTATCTGTTTTGAATATATTTTAATAAAATAAAGGTGTATGTCTATTTCAGCACGGTATTTTTTTGGGATTATGATGACCAATAAAGTTTGATATTGAAACATATTTTCATATAAGAAACAATTTTTTGTACGTTTCTCACTGCTGGGTAAGGGTTTCTCCCCGAACGAGGGAGGGGTTAGTCCTTGAGTCCATCACGCTGGCCAAGTGCGGGTGGAGACTTTTATTACCCTCATAAATGTATTAAACTAATTTTAGGCATGCAAGGTGCCATCATGATGTTTTCCTTCACCGTTAAAGCAAAAGTCATTGGTGTGATGCATTGTAGCGAACTGAGTAACCTTTAAGGCAGTATATTTGAAGTACTGTAAAAAGACAGTGAGAAGATTCTCAAATGGATTTTTTACACAATGTTTCCCTATATTACAAAAAAGATGACAACATGCTGATAGTAAAAAATTACAATAGTTTTTGTAAACCTTTTATATGAATAATGAAACAATATCTTCTTACAATAGCAGAAATGTATAGATAATACCTATTTTTAATTAACAATGGACCTTTATGCATATTGAGCGTAATATGTTCATTCATCGTTTCACTGTGATTTAGTTAACTTATACGCTTAGTTTATTGGGCTATAAAGTGATTGAAATTTTAGCCTCGGATTTGAAAAAGTAAGTAATTTTTGTGTTGAACATTGATAAGTTTACTCCCTAATGATTTGCTTTTGCTGTATCTACTGTACTGTTAGTAATAAAATTAAAGAATACAATAATATGGAGGTTAGTAATTAGAGTAGAAATAGTATTAGGTAAATTAATCATTAAAAAAATTGTATGGTCCCTTAGAAGTGATTGTAGGACAAGATTTCTTTTTCGTGTTTTGTGATATCATTATTAAAAACATACTTGAAATAATCTAAACGATTAGCTAACAGAACCTAGACATTGATTACAAATATGACCAAAAATTACAAAGTGATTTTTATGTTGTAGTGTGTTAATATTTATTATATTATAGAGGACCTACTTCACACAAAATCGAACATAACTTTGTTGATATGGTTGGTACACAAAAATATTTTTGCCGAATAAAACAAAGCCAACAAAGTTGTCGTAGCATTTCTTCTGTAAATATTAAATAGTACCTTTTTGAATGATTGCCGTATATTTTTACAGTACTTACTGCTGAATACACTGAAATATGTATAGCGCTGAAAATTGACAATGTTTTATTAAATAAATTATTCTAGGTACATAAACAAAATTCATGAAACATGTACACTGCAAGAGCTCTTACAAAGTTCAGAAATCTTCAAAATATATTCCGTTTGGCGACTGCTCTGCAACTCACAGATTATTTGTGGCCACATCCAGATAAGGTTATTGGTAAGATTTATTTATGAATTCTCCCTTACCTTGAGTCAGCTTTTGAACACGGGCAATGTAGCCTGCGCCGAAACGTCAAGCAATTCTAAGCAAAATGTATGTCGTTTATTCCCATATTGTATCCGATGAATCGTGCAACGAAAAAGATAAGAAGTTCTTCTTATTTTAAAAAAAAATGCTGTCCTATTATAAAGTTTCCGTGGTTAGCTTTCAAATTGACCAAGAATTGCTTTATTTAGAAGATTATTGATACTTTTCTTTGCCTTAAGCAACATTCTAACAAAATTCTCAACATATCAACTTTTCATTTTAATTATCCAATTGAGTTGTATGTCATCCCACTAGTAAGATATAACCAATACGACAGTTCTATTGTTTTAGATGCAGACACTTTTGACTACATAATCGTTGGCGGTGGAACGGCAGGTTGCGTGATTGCCAAAAGACTAGTAGAACTAAGATACGCCAAAGTATTACTGATAGAAGCTGGTACTAACCCACCTCTCGAATCAATAGTAAGTGGAAATTCACGGCATATAATAAGTCTTATAAACACTTGATTTTTTTGAGGTTATCAAATTTGCTATCAAATATCTACATTTTATATTATTATAAATTTATAGTGTTATTTTTCAGTATCCAGGTTATTTCCTATATCTAAAGCAATCCGCAGTCGATTGGAGTTTCGCCTCTAAAAGAGAATTCAATCCATTATACATCAGAAATGGCAGAGCAACGATAACGCAAGGGAAAATGTTAGGAGGTACTAGTGGTCTGAATTTTATGGCATACGCTAGAGGTGACCCCATCGATTATGCTTTATGGGCTACAATCAGCAATGATTCCTCTTGGTCATATGAAGAAATTCTACAACTGTTTAAGAAGAGTGAAAACATGCAAGATCGAGACACACTTGAATCACAACCAGATAAAGATCTACACGGAACGTTAGGTTTAGTCAAACTTAGAAAATTCCATCGAGACGTCGGCAACAAATATCTAAAAGCCCTACAAGAAATGGGCAACAATATTCTTATAAACAAAAATTCTAGAAGTCCTCTGGGATTCACTCCTGTTTTATTCACCTGCGGAGAGAAATTCCGCCAAAGTACAGCGTATTCCTTCTTGAGACAAGTGGGAAATAACTTATTATACATAATGACTAACTCAACCGCAACCAAGATTCTTTTTGACGACGAAGATAGAGCCGTAGGAGTGTCTGTACTCACTCATGATAATAGAAATATACGCGTCGTGGCAGAAAAAGAAGTCATATTGACAGCTGGAGTTTTTAAAACACCTCAATTGTTAATGGTCTCTGGAATCGGTCCACGAAAGCATTTGCAGAGTAAGAAAATTAAGATGGTGGTTGATTTACCAGTAGGACGGAATTTACAAGACCATCCAGTTATTCCTGTTTTATATAAAATGGGAGAACGATTGCCTTTAAAGAAACCTATTAATCCATACACAATAGAATTCACAGCAATTGACGGCAGCGTGGCTATAACCAAACCCCAAGATTACCCAGACTATTCAATTTACAGCCTGATCCTCGACGATCCAGAAATGTTTTTAATATTATGTGCGGTTTCTCTTGGATATACAAACGAAGTTTGTGATACGATGCTTAAATCTGTTGGTAAAAAACAAATGTTCCTAGTCTTAAACCACCTGGCGTACCCAAAATCCCGAGGAGAAGTTTGTCTCCAAAATTCAAATATATTTCGTCCACCAGATATAAAATTAGGTTTTTACACACACAAAGACGACATCAAGCAGCATGCAAGAGCTTTGATGCATTTTAATAAGATATTAAACACGTCTTATTTCAAGCGTGTTGACGCAAAGATAGTTGATCCAAAATTGATGTGTGGCAAAATGCGTCCGAAAAGCCATACTTATTGGAAATGTTACGCTGCATCAATGGTGACAACATTACATTATAATGTTGGTACATGTGCCATGGGAACTGTAGTAGATTCAAAATTATTTGTCAAAGGAGTAAAGAATCTACGTATAGCCGATGCCAGTGTAATGCCTGTTATAGTATCAGGACCGACAGTCGCCACAGTAATGATGATCGCAGAAAAAGCCGCGGAGATGATCAAAGATGATTTTTATGCAAATAAAAAATAAAAATATTTAGATAACATCGGGTTTTCTTTTCCCCTTGATTCTTAAGATTATTGTTAATAATGAAATCCGGAATCTACTATTCTTTCAAAGCATTGTGTTATTTATGTATGGTCAAGTATTAAAAACAAATGCACGTATATAACTCAATAATGATAACAATTCTGATTTAGTCCTATACGCGTTTGCGAGAAGAAATATATTTTCAGACCTTCTTTATAATTTTCTTTTGTTTTCTAGTTATTGTCTTAAATAGATCAATTTATAGGCATGTCATTTACCTATCAAAGTTGAATGAATAATTAATTAGATTGACATATACGTGTATGTTTATCACTTAGAGTGTGATCGTAAAAAAACAAATTTCACGACCTTTTAATCGATAAGGTTTACTGGTGACTATAGAAGTTTTTTTTTAATTGAAAACTCTAATGAATCGGATGGTAAGTTTAGCTTTAATATGTTCATTATTAACCTTTTTTTATTTGTTAAAATTATTGAATTTTCAGGGCAAATATTTTTGAAAAATGGATTCGGCTACAGCAGTGAAAAGTTTTCGAAATGTTCAGAACATCTTTCGAATGATGTCCGTTTTACAGCTAACTGCTTATTGGTGGCCAATACCAGCTGTGGTTCCAGGTAAGCAACATAGAAATATTTTCTAAAATTACAGCGAATTTTCTTTAGCATCTAGTTTTTGGAATATTGTTTGAGTAGTAGTATGCGTTGTAGTGTTAGGTTTTTTTTTAACCCGTTACTGTCCCACTGCTGGGCAAGGGTCTCCTCCGAACGAGGGAGGGTTAAAGCCTTGAGTCCGCCATGCTGGCTAAGTGTGGGTTGGGGACTAGATAGGACGTAAATTGAAAAATAATAATAAAACATAACTATTTTTATCGTCGAAAACCCGAAGAAATTTTCTAAGCAACGTGATAAATATTATGTAACAATATATTTTATATACCAAGCTTCTACATTTTAACTAATTGATCACAAGTATTTGTTAAGCAGCAATCAATAATTCCCAAAATTGCCAGGTCAAAGAGTAATTTAATTAATTCTAGATCTAAAATATAATCTGTTATCGTTTACCTTGAAACCTACTCATCTGAAATTGATGGGCTTTCATTTAGGCCAGCCATGATAGTAAAACAGATTTACAGATGACCTCGTTAGGTCTGTAGATAGCTAATAAAATGCACGTGACACTGAATAGAACTTTGTGGATGTTTTACGGCCGGTATTTACAACCAAATGTCTAATAGCTAAAGCGATGATGATGATGGTAGTATTTTCGAAAGATTTGTAAGAATTTTTGGATTCAAGAAGACAAATCTACTAAACAACTTATATGAAAATGTGAAATTTTGTTATGAAGACTTTTAACAACGTACAAACACTTATGAGCAGTTAAACTTTGCCGCTCCAAGCAGGCACAAAACCACTCATGAAAGACCACTGAAATATTATTTTGTTTTACAAAAATCGGCCTTACAATCCTCGCTTGTAATTCTTTTTCTACTATATGAAATTAATAAGATCTATTTTATTATGTACTATTTATGCCCACGACATAACGGAGACTGTATATGCGTTTAAGGTAAGGGTATATTTGTTTATTTTTCAGATGGTGCAACATATGATTACATAATAGTCGGTGGGGGGACAGCTGGATGTATAATTGCTAGCAGACTGGTTGAACTAAAACATGCCAAAGTTTTGTTAATTGAAGCTGGTGGGAATCCGCCTCTGGAATCTTCTGTAAGTACCTCACAAAAATATAACACTATACTATCTTATTCAACTTAAGATTTAGGTAAGGGTAGAAAATAATTTGTAAGCTGATTGGTCTATTAACGTACTAAATGCCCTAAAAATGATGTATTTGTATTGTGAGCAGTCTCATTTTTCTTCAGAACACCTTTTTTTATATTATGTGTAACTAAAAGTTAGTTTAACATCATTGGCCTATGTCCATCTATTTATAATTCATGTGGCATCAGGCAGAGAAATATTTGTAACAAAGAAACATCTTCGTTCGAAGCTTAAAAGGCCTATACCTTAGTTTAACAGAGACTGTAAAATATGTATATGTTTTTTTTTCAGTACGCCGGTTATTTTCCATATCTCAAAAGATCAAGTGTCGACTGGAACATGACTTCAGTACCGGACGAAACAATGCGTTACCACAAAGGTGGCGTAGCAGAAATTGTGCAAGGAAAAATGTTGGGCGGTTCAAGCGGCCTTACATACTTAGTCTATGTGCGAGGAAACCCTGTTGATTACGACTCATGGGCTACACTAACTAACGATTCTTCTTGGTCTTATAATTCCATACTTCCATTATACAACAAGATAGAAAGAGTGATTGACAAAAAGATTCTTAGATCTTCGAAAGATAAAGCGCTGCACGGAACTAAAGGCAAAATAAAACTAAGAAAGTTTTACTACAAACCAGCTGATACATACTTAAAGGCTATTGAAGAGATGGGTAGAAAAGTTGTTGTAGATGTCAATACTAGAAATCCTTTAGGCTTTACAAATATTTTGTACGCTTGTGGTAAAAAAGAGCGCCAAAGTACTGCATATTCTTATTTAAGACTAGTGAAGAAGAAACCAAATTTAGACGTGATGACCAATTCTTTGGTTACCAAAATTATTTTCGATGACACAACGGCTGTAGGTGTGTTAGTGAAAACGAAAGATAATAAAATCATAAAAATAAATGCGAAGAAAGAGGTTATACTAACGGCTGGGGCTTTTAAAACACCACAATTACTAATGCTTTCTGGTATTGGACCTAAAAAACATTTGGATAGCAAAAAAATCCCAGTTTTAGCAGATCTACCTGTAGGAAAGAATTTACAGGATCATCAATTATGTTTGGCAGTATATAAAACTGGAGAACGAAAGCCTCCTATTGGACCACCAAATCCTTATACAATTGGGTTTACTGCATTAGATGGTCTTGTGGCTTTAAACAAATCTGAAAATTACCCTGACTATGATCTACGTGCAATAGTTCTAGATGACCCGAAGATATTTCTAGCATTCTGTGCAGTAGCTTTTAGTTTTAATAATGATATTTGTGATACATTGAACAAAGGTGCAGATGGTAGACAGATATTTGCATCTTTCATCCATCTTGTCAAACCTAAATCTCGCGGGGAAGTTCTATTGAAAAGTACTAAGATAGAAGATCAGCCGTTGATCAACCTCAATTTTAATGATAATGAAGAAGATGTAGAAAATCAAGCAAGATATCAGATGGATTTCAATAAAATTCTTAATACTCCGACATTTAGAAATCTAAGTGCAGAAATTATAGATCCAGAGATTGAGAAATGTGGTGAACTACAGATTGATAATTTTGAGTACTGGAAATGTTTTGTTCGATCAATGGTTACGACACTACATTACAATGTTGGTACTTGTGCGATGGGTAGTGTAGTGGATTCTAAATTATTTGTCAAAGGTGTTAAGAATCTTCGTGTAGCTGATGCAAGTATTATGCCAAATATTATATCTTCTCCTACACTGTCTGGAGTAATGGTCATAGCTGAAAAAGCTTCGAAAATGATCAAAAAAGGTTTTTGTTCGAAATAAAAATTAAGTGAGGATACTTTAAGTGGATCTACTTAATTAGTAATATTAACTGTTTTTTTTTTTTCGGTATTTTTTCATTCAGAAAACTATGAAAGGTTGTTCATTTATTTATGATAGTTTATGTTTTGTTTGAGTAACAAATAAATTTGTGGTTAAAAGGTGTTAGTTATGTGTTATATTGAACATCGAAATAGAATCATTGTTCAATTCCAGTTTTACATAAAAAATGTGAAATATTTTGTGTTAGTTAGATAAGGTGACAATGAGAAAATACGCATACAAGTAATATAAAATTACAAATCGATTCACGAAAAATATAAACTCAAGTAATAATAGTTTTTCTTAGTCCGTTTGAGTGGGAAGGAAGGAAGAGGGGAGGCCTTTAGTACAGTAAAACACGCTAATAATAGTTATAAAATGTTAAACATATTTTTTGCTACAAGTTTATTGATGTCATAACAATTATTGAATAAAACAATTTCCATATTGTGTTAATTATTTGCTTCTTACTATTGATCTGCATATGTGTGTTAAACATTTCATTGAATTCTCTACCAAAATGCAGCCATGTTTTTTTATATGACAGTAGACCAATAAATTCGTTTTATAGTCTATTTCAGTGCCAATTACGTTGACTTTAGGTGTCTTATTTGTAACATAACAGGATAATCTGTTTTTTTAACAATACAGTATCTCACAAACCTGTTTTTTTTATTGACATCGTTATTTTTAGTATATTGCAGTAAGTGTTTTCAAGTTGCAGTTTGCAATTAGTAAGAACGTGACATGTCTCATGCATTTTGCGTTTAAACAAAATGATGAACTCGACAGTAGCTGTGCAAAATTTTCGGCACGTGCAAAATATATTACAAATTGCATCGACTTTGCAGCTGTTTGAATATTTGTGGCCTTTTCCACCTTCCGTTAAAGGTAAGATCAATAAATTATAATACGTTTCATAATAGTTGTTATAGTTATTTGGAAATAATTATAATCATATAATCATTTATTCAAATCACTTAATTTCATACAATATTAATTATATTACGTCTAAAAACTACTTGATGACAATGGTTGTGGGTGCCTAAACTAGGTTAACCTGTATCTCGGGAAGGACTATTTAGATTTTAATGAAGTCATAACAAATAACTTACATCTTTTTAGTTAACGGGTATTGAAGTCTTGGATATCTTTTATACTGCAGTTGCCCAGAAAACAATTTCTAGAAGGTTTTTCTGTATTTGATAACGACATTGACGAGTAATGTCACCAATTAAACGCCTAGCAATTTATAAAAAGGCCTTTACTCCAAAAACACCGATCAGAAACCGCTTTGATATGAGTTAGGCATAATTTTAATATATCTAAGCTGATCTTTAATTGAATATTATTATTTTTGTAGATGACGCGAAATACGATTACGTAATAGTGGGCGGAGGAACAACGGGGTGTATAATTGCTAGCCAACTGGCTCAATTGAAAAATGTTTCTGTTTTACTTGTTGAAGCTGGCGGCAATCCACCATTGGATTCCATGGTAGGTAGTACAAATACATACCTAAAACAGAAAAATATTTCGGTTCTTCAAACGATAAATTTTTGTCAAAAATGACACGAAAAAACGATACGCATATACGTTATGCATTCAATTTGCTAGAGATTTACCATGCATGTTTGCCAATTTATTGTTTTGAATCAAATAAACAATTTAAATAATTCTAAATATCAACTCTACTAATCGACGCTCTTAATTTTCGTTAGTAAACTGTAGAAATGTTTTGTCTAGTTGTCAATCAAAAAATATAATTTTTCTTTTCAGTATCCGGCATACTTAGCACACCAAAAGCATACGCAACATGATTGGAATTTCACTTCTATACCGGAAGATTCTATGCGTGGCCACAAACATGGAGTTGCAGACATAGCTCAGGGAAAAATGCTAGGAGGCTGTAGTAGCCTTCATTTTATGACCTACGTACACGGAAACCCTGCAGATTTTGATACATGGGCTCAAATAACTAATGATTCTTCATGGTCATATAAATCTCTCCTTGCCATGTTTATCAAAAATGAAAGAATGCGAGACAAAAATATACTCTGTTCTCCAAAAGACATGGCTTTCCATGGAAGAAAAGGAAATATAGAACTAAAAAAGTACTACTACGAAGTAACAAACAAATATTTTTCCGCTCTCAAAGAAATGGGCCACAATATTGTAGACGATATTAATCCGAAAAATCCCCTAGGGTTTACTAACGTACTATTTAGTGCTGGAGAAAAATATCGCCAAAGTACGGCTTATACTTTTTTAAGTCCTGTAAAAGATAATCCTAATTTACATGTTTTAACAAATTCTTTGGTTACTAAAATTGTATTTGACGAACACAAAACTGCTATTGGTGTCAAAATACGCACTAAAGATAATAAAACTATACATGTGAAAGCTCATAAGGAAGTAATTATAACAGCTGGAGTATTTAAAACTCCACAATTATTAATGCTTTCTGGAGTAGGACCTAAAGAGCACTTAGAAAGTAAAGGTATCGAAACTATTGTAGATCTTCCAGTTGGACAAAATTTACAAGACTATCCCATCTGCTTTATAGCCTTCAAAATGGGTGAAAGGAGTCCTCCCACGGAACCTTTTGACTCACGTGTTATTCCATTTATTGCTTTAGACGGTCAGGTAGCATACAACAAATCGCAAAGCATCGCTGATTATGAAGTAAGGAATATCATTCTGAATCATATAGATTTCTTTCTTGTATTATGTGCAGAATCTTTCAGTTATAAAAACGAAATTTGTGACACAATATACAAAAGTATTGACGACAAACAAATGTTCTTAGCTTTTAATCATTTGATGCATCCGAAATCTAGAGGGAAAGTTCTCCTTGATAGTCTTAATATGAAAGATCAACCGAAAATAAAATTAGGTATTTATAGTAACCCAGAAGATATAACAAGACATGCAAAGACGATAATGGACTTTATACCTATTTTGAATACGACATATTTTAAGAAAGTTGGTGCAGAGCTTGTTGATCCAAATCTGAAGAAATGTGGAAAGATGAAATTGGATAGTTTGGAATATTGGGAGTGTTACTGTTCTGTGATGGTAATGACATTGCATTATAATGTTGGTACCTGCCCGATGGGTACTGTGGTGGATTCGAAGTTATTTGTCAAAGGTGTAAAGAACCTTCGTGTAGCAGATGCCAGTGTTATGCCAACGCTTGTGTCGGCTCCACCAATGGCATCAGTCATGATGTTAGCTCAAAAAGCTTTTAGTTTGATAAAGAAAGATTTTTGTAAGAAATAAATTTGTTTTTCTGTTTGTGGTTTTATTTATTTTGTTGCTTTCGTAAGTAATTTTGATGAGTATAAAGTTAATTATAATTAAAATGTTTGTTGTCAGTATAACAGTCGTAAAACAAATAATTTTGTTTAATAATAATTTATTGCCTCTGAAAAATAGAGAGATTACAAATATGCATGTTTCATTGCTGATCATGAGGTATTCGGTTAACTCCCGAGTCCTCCGAGAGTACCTCCATTACATCGGAGTAAAATTGTTAATGGCGAAAAAGAGTGTCTGTCTATCTGTCTACACCTTTAGGTATAACAGGCGTTATATTGAGCATGTATAATGTATATTTAATATTGCAAAAGTTGTAATTTTAGTTAAGAAATCATTTAAGAGTTTGTTGTATTTGTTGACAAAGCAAAAAAAAACTTACCTAATAACGATGTTTTTACATTCCGCAAAACTGTCTCGTAGAAATTCAAGGCAGTGTTTCGACAAAACTAACTAAGGACAAATAAAACTAAGTAGATACTTTTCCCACAAACCGAGTGCTAAATATTTTAGTGCTCTTGAGGAAATGGGCGGCAAAATTGTAGTGAATATTTATACAAGAAATCCCTGGAGTTTAGAAACGTTTTGTTTACTTGAAGAAACGTGCACAAGTACCGTGTAATCCATATTTCCATAGTAACCAATATTGATAATGAAAGGACATGTTTCGTGGTTTATGGAGTGTCAGATAGTTCATGTAATTAACAAATTTACAGCAAATTTATGCAAAAAACATTTTTTTTTTCTAGTCTATATTAGAATATTTCTCAATATGAAACCAAAGTTTAGTAAAGTGTTCTGTATATGGAAATAGACTCAACGCATTTTGTACACCTCTATCTACACCTTTGGGTATAAAGCTTGATATTTATGTAAGTACGTACAATATATGCAAAACGACTAGTAAATCAAAATAAATAAATACATAATAGCGTTAATCCCTGTACAATAAAATATACTCATGCATAAAAGATAAAAGTTATAAACCCGTTTGATTTTATATAAAATACGAATATCAAATTTACTCAGGCAATAAAACAATACAAATAAAATGGTATTCATATCACTGGAACTCAGATTAAAGACAATGAAACCACTCAGCATTGAATATAAAACTGTATGTATTCAGAAGCAATGGCGTAGAAATATCGTTACATATGAATAATGTCTACGTTTATCTCTTAATGCTCGTGATTTTACTATTTCAATTTTGTGTGAGTTTTTAGTAGTTCATGAGTAGATAGTGTTTGCTTTCTCGTGACGGAAAAAGATTTTCATTAATTTTACTTTTAGTTATATCATCAGCCCAGTAGCGCGATTATCTTTAGTCAGTACTGTCGATTATCAAGAATTTGACATTTAAAACGAACTGCAAAAATAGTTTCCACGACGTCCGCTAGAGGCGCTGTCATAATTTGTTTTTCGACAGCTAGCCGGTTGCCAATAGTCGATGGAGTTAGAATATTGCAGTGCTGGTCTCTGTCTACACCTATGGGAAGAAAGAATGAGCGTGTGTGTAATATTTGAGCTGCTGCATTTATATCAATTTTTATCGTAGAACTTTATACAAATTTAGTACCTCATTAATTCGGTCCTTCAAGATCAGCTAAATTGTATCCACTATTGCTTGTTTGATAGCCGATTGTATCAAGTTTTAAATTGAATTTACTATAGCTACTACTGAGTTAAATTTTTTTATTTTAGTAATATACAGTATGTGCTCGTAATATACAGAATTATAAAAACATGCATAATATAATCTGAAATACGAACTCATTATTATCACCAACTGCATACTGATTCATTTAAATGAATCCCAAAATACGTTTTCATTTTTATCTACGTCACACAGGACCAAAAACCAATATGAATGTTGGAAACGTAACAGTATCGAAAGTCTAAAATAGTGGGGATTTTCGATATTTTTTCCTATGTTTGTATTGTTGTAACTGACACCATATTTGCAGTCCCGGTTTGCACACTGGAATGACAAATCGAACCTGTTTTTTGGGTGTGGTTGAGCGAAT
Source organism: Anticarsia gemmatalis (assembly GCF_050436995.1). Taxonomy (NCBI): domain Eukaryota; kingdom Metazoa; phylum Arthropoda; class Insecta; order Lepidoptera; family Erebidae; genus Anticarsia; species Anticarsia gemmatalis. The sequence goes on from NC_134761.1 coordinate 1,459,693, forward strand.
TTTACCTGTGGATCGATATTTTTAGTTGCAAGTTAATTGGAAACATTTCCTACAATTCAAAGAAACAAATAGAATGTAATATAAAAAGACTATTTTACGGATCGTAAAATCTATTGAGTATTATTAGTAATCGAAGTTTTTTTGAAGTCGGCTATAAATTATATCCGTATTAAAATATTTTGTTGTTACTAATATGTTGTATTATAATCATTGAAGTTGTTTAGACATTACATCTTATAAAAAAGTTGTTTCAGTTTCTTATGTGTGTTAAACTTATTTTTATTCTTTTTTATTTGAAGCTGTTGCATTGCTCTCACTTTTATATACAGCTTGTAAAATATCATAGCAATGACTCGCAAAGTAGAGAAATGTAGAAACAAAAATGAACGGTTTAAGCCAAATCCTTTGTTTCTTAACTTACTTATGTGTTGGTAAAGCTAACATGAGAATAGGTTGATTTCCAACTTGAAATTATACGATATAATATTCTGAATCCCGATACATAAAACTAACGTTAAAATCGATTAAAGCTCCGTCAGAATAACTGCCGAATACTCTTTATAAAATGTCAAAAACACATTTTAGTATAGAAATGTGAAATAATGACGTCACAGTGTCTTATTTTCGTTGGTATCAAATGAGTGAAAAATTGCACCGCGCGAGCATTTTGGATGAACCTTTTGAAAGTACTATTATTTTTTTTTGTTAACCCATTCAACTGCCCAATAAATATACATTTAAAACCTAATTATATATAAAAAAAAACCATAATAATGTAATATTTTCAATATAAACAAACGTCACGCGTCGTAATATTTCTCCTTCCTTCACTACCCAATGGCATTACAAAGTAAAATAACACGTAGAATATCAAAGTGAATTGAACGTTAATACGTAGAGCACCTACATGCCTCACATGTCTCCAATATGGTCTTGATCGTCGTCTAATAGACAGCCCGGGGCAATATTACTCTACTCGAATTTCATTAAGTTTGAACCTACTTGCATTTCTGCGCTATGTTATTTATATAGACTATAGAGTTGATAATATATAATAGAATACGGGAATTAACGCGAACACGTTAATTCCCGTATTCTATTATACATTAAACATGCAACGCGAGAGTTTAAAAGTTATGATTGATAATATATGCTATAGATGTAAGTCGGTGTAATTTATTTGTAATGAAAATTTGTTAATAAATTTTATGTGGAGTTTAATTTCAGAAAAGACTCTTTTCACATTACTAAGATGAGATACATGCCATTTTCAAAATTGCATTTTGGATTTGATATCAAATATGTTTGGTATTAAATCAAAAAATATTCTTCCACTTACGCTCTTGTTCACCTGGGCATGCGAATTATGTTTAGTTTTAAATATAATACATCAGCCAGTATCTTTTCAATTGTTCCATCAGTAACCACAATAATCAAATTCCTGGGTTTCTCGACTTATGTATATATTAAAAACAAATTACAACGTTTATTATTATATAGGTACCTAACTTCTCTACATAAAAATATATCCAATCAAAGGCTAGAACTATAAAAAGCCTGTTCTCAAAAATCCAACTTAAAAATACTTAATCAGCAAAACTGAAAGGCTTTTCAAAGATAGTAAAGCCTACATTTATTAGTGCAATCTGTAAAGTAAGTGACATTTGATTTGAGATAAAAGGATCGCTTCTAGTACGAACTATATTAATCAAGATTACGAGTTTACAATGACAAGCATAAATAAGCTGAGTTTAAGTAATACTAGTTTTTTATTTGAAATGAATTGGGACAGAATCTTGTGTAGATATTTTTTCATTTTTTTTTAAATGTCACTTCATGGCAAGGGTCTCCTCGCAAACGAGGAGGGGTTAGGCCTTGAGTCCACCACACTGGCCAAGTGCGGGTTGGGGACTTCGCATGCCCTCAATAAATGTATTAAACAAATTTTAGGCAAGGTTTCCTCACGATGTTTTCCCTCACCGTTGGAGCATGTGATATTTTTTATATTAAATCTATATAAACAAAAAAAATACACAAAAATGTATGCACGCGCGTAACTCTTGAACAACTAAACTAAATTGGATAATTCTTTCTTTTATATGTTTGTAACTGTCGACTTAAGGTTTTTATGGGATCGATGGGATCAAATATCCCACAGGAATGGAATCAACGGGATAGAATTGTACTGTACCCGGACGAAGACGGGCCAGATCACTAGTTTGAAATAAAAATTAAATTTTGTCCATTTATATTTATTTTAAAAACTATTTTCAAATTGTAATCTAAAATAAACGCTTTTGAATTAATTTCAATGTAATTAGACTTTTCTATGTGAAAAATAAGGTAGTTTATAAGTAAAATGTCGTGATCAAACTAATTAACTGCGTTAAATTTAATTCTTTTATCACTTTCTTACGTCCAAACCTGTAGCTATATAAGAATAAAAGTTAGAGAAATAGTAAGTCACTGTGTAAAATTTAACAAACATAGTTCTCTTAGTAATCTTTAAGAAAATTTCGGAATTACAAAGTTAATTATTTCTATCAATGTAAGGTATGTTATCTTTAATATTATTTATCATTAACTACTCATGAGATGGCAACAGTAATAGCCAATATAAATTCTTTAATGTATTTCTATAATATGTATTCTTTTTTGTAGGTTTGTTTGTGTTATGCCCTTCACCTAGATTTTCATTCCTGAGACAGTCTTGTAACCAACAATATGAACGGTACAAATTCTTCAAGTACTGTTGCATATTTCCTTGGCTTACAAAGTATTTTGAGAAGCCTTCAAGTTCTTGATTTGGGAGGATATCAATGGCCGAAACCTGCTTGTGTTAAAAGTAAGACAATTTTCAACATAACTACTTTTGTACCTAACTGAAAACAGTATCATTGAAATGATCGATCGATCGTAGCTAGAATAACAAGAAAGTAAATGTGACTATCAAGCTATAAAGAGTACTCTATCAAAAATCAATGAGGAGTTTCTTAGAAACCTCTGAAATTGTGAGCTAACAGTCAGTCAAAAGTGCAATACTATAGTTTGAGTAATGTTTCACGTCAGTGAATCGTGTTTTTTTTTAAGTTTTATTCAGTTTTATAATTTGATCAAGATTATATTGATTTTGTTTGTAGATGACGATGAATTCGACTTTATCATTGTGGGAGCGGGCACTGCTGGATGTGTCATAGCAAATCGATTGATAGAAACAAAGAAAGCGAACGTCTTGTTGATTGAAGCCGGAGGAAATCCGCCTTATGAAACCGAAGTAAGTAATGATGACAAGTCAAAGTTATTCAGAAACGAATCCTTACATTTTTCCTTACAAGAATGTACATAAAATTCAAACTTATATTAGTTAATTAGTCAACGTTATAATAGTGTTCTAATTTATTATTCCCAAAAGCAGTAGTTTCAAATTTGGAAATACCCCACAATTCTTAATGTAACCTTCATATGATTGATGATATTCACTGTCAAACTTAAGCAACTTTATTTATTTTATTTAATTTCAGCTAGCTGGTTTACTACCTTTTATGAAAAAGACAAGAGTCGATTGGAATTTTACTTCAGCATGCGATATATATTCTCCTGAAACACATAAAAACAATGTGATAGATCTGACTCAAGGTAAAATGATCGGAGGTTCAGCAGCACTCGGCTACGCAGTGTACGCCAAAGGCAATGAATATGACTTCAACCGATGGGCCAAAGTAACAAAAGACTCCACTTGGTCCTGGAAAGAAGTATTACCAACATTTCTCAAAAACGAACAATTAATCGACAACAGAATTCTCAACTCCCCAGACAAGTGTTTCTACGGAACCAAAGGAAACATAAAAATAATGAAACAGTACTTCAAAAGAAACGAAGCTTACTTCGCCGGTTTCCGAGAACTTGGCTGGAAGACACCTCTAGATATAAATCCAAACAATCCATTAGGATTTACAAATTTCATGGTAAATATCGGTGATGAGAGACGTCAAACAACAGCTTTGAAATTTCTAAGCCCCATTAAAGACAATCGTAGGTTACGAGTCATGGTAAATACACTTGCAACTAAAGTAATATTTGATGATAACAAAAGGGCTATTGGCGTAGAAGTAATTACTTCAGATAATAAAGTAATAACTGTGAAAGCTAAAATAGAAGTCATTGTATCGGCCGGTGCAATAAAATCACCCCAATTACTCATGTTATCGGGAATCGGTCCAAAACATCACTTGGAGAGCAAAGGGATTAAGGTAATAGCTGATCTGCCTGTAGGTCGTTATTTCCATGACCATGTCAATTCTAACTTGGTGTATAAATTGAAAAACTCTACCAGAGGAGCTCAGCTTAAAGATCCTCATAAATATCCTTATTCTGTATTTGATGGGTACATGGCAGTAAACATATCTCAAGACCATCCTGACTATCAAACGGTCGGAGTCAGCTTCGGAGAACAAATCACATTTTTGGGTATCTGCACATACCTTTTCAACTACAGTCCAGTAATTTGTGATTATTTGTCAAAGAGTATGGTGAAGAGCGAATTATTGATGGTAATATTGACATTGTTATACCCAAAATCGTTAGGAAAGATTCTACTAGTCAATAAGGACCCGCTCGAGAAGCCGATAATACTACCTAATTATTACGCCAAAGATGAAGATGTGATAAAACATGCTGATTGTCTTGAAAACTTTAATCAAGTACTAGAGACAGAAAGTTTTAAGACACTAGGAGCTGAACTGATTGTACCAGAATTGAAGAAATGTCAAGGCCTTAGAAAATTCAGTAAGAATTACTGGAGGTGCTATGTAGTAGGCTTCTATGATACTGCTCATTATTTCACCGGGACCTGCAAAATGGGTAAAGTATTGAACTCAAAATTGGAGGTAAAAGGAGTGACAAGACTTAGAGTTATTGATGCCAGCTCTTTTCCAGAAACTGTTGGTACTACAACACAAGCAACTGTTATAATGGTTGCACAAAAAGGCGCTGAATTTATTATAAAGAAGTATTTTTCGTAATAAAGTGATACTATATTTTGTTGTTCATTCTTTTTAATACTATTATACCAGACTAACATGTGATCGGTTTAATCAAACAGTATTTGAATTACAAATTAATTGCTTTTTGACAAACAATTGTATTACAGAAAAACGAAAAATGACAATTGTATTAACAGGTTGAAGATCCTGTTCGATGTGAATGACCTGGGGGCTACTATGTATCTCAGTTAACAACTATTTGAAAGCCATTCTGCTGTACATTGCTTTCACTCTCAAATTATATTATAGTTATTAATACGCTTCGTCAAAGCAGCAATGTACCGTCTTCTATGAATAGTGACCATCAATTTAACGTACACTAGTCGCTAACTGAAAAAACGCATACTGGTATTTTACTTTATTATTGACGACCCCATCAATACTATCATCAATAAAAACATCGCTGTCCTTCAAAATTCTTCCCAAAGTTCTTCATCTCAAATATCAAACCGAATAAACAGACAACACAAACAAATGACAAACCTAAATATCAAATATCGTTTACCCAAAAACCTTAAGAACATTCACTGAAGCCTTTTTCCTTAACAAGCGTGAATCTGATATTATAGAAACGATTGTATGGCCGGAGTAAGAGCCGAGAACAATTAACAGACCATCTCGTAATTACTTTGGAACAACAAAGCCTGATTTGGCCCGATTATTGATCATGAGCTCGCTCGTTGTTTTATCCGTACTTGATAAATGTTAGTACACATTAGAACATTTTGCTGTAAGTATTTTATAAGCTGTGACACCATTATGTTACGTCCGTTTTTAAATTACCACCATCACCAGGCTGGTTTAAGTTAAGTACTAGCTCGAAATCTTCTTCATTATTATTGATTCAAATCCCACCCGGGACAAATATTTTTGTGTGATGAGCACGAGTATTTGTTCCGAGCCTGGTGGTAAATTTATCTACCTCTATATACTTACTCAGTTAATTTGGTAATCATGATTCAAGTTCTGCTCAGTCTAAAATCGAATGACTGTGTGTGACTTGTCACAGAATATTTATTTATTTATTGACTACCACATGATAATCGATGTTAAAAAACGATGAGCCGCTGGAACCGTGGAAGTATTTAATAGGTTTTACATAAAAGACGGCAGTATTATATACTTTGAAATGTATACGAAGAAGGAACGCATGAGTTCACATAAACGTAGAAAATAACTACTTATTACTTTCCGCTTTAGTACTTTCGTTCTAGAAAACGTCGTGGATATTATGCCGATTTCATTCGCGAACATTCGCTTAAAGATTACTAAATGCGAGCTCTAATGTATAGTCAGCTTAGACTATTATATTATTCAGGCTAGTGGTTTTTGTTTTTGTTCGTTAATAAGACAGGAGATCAAATCCGTTGTTAGGCTGTTAGTACTGAAGCTGGGATGGTCACGTGCATATTGTTTTAGGTAAAGATTATATTAAAGTCTTGATTGTTCGTAGAATCTTAATGAAAAAATATAGCTTCTTTTCTTTACTAATAGTTTCTATATAATTTCTGATCTATACGATATATTTTTAATGGGATAGTATTCATTCGTACTTCCAAAGAGCAGTGATAGACGAGTGGTTTAAGTTGCGCCTCACACGCAAATTGGCGAGGGTTTGTTTCCTAGCCTTGCCCAGCAATGGGACATCAATGGGACCAACATAACACTTTTACACACTCGTACCAACATAAAATCATGTCTTTACACATAAAGATAGACCTAAATGCGAATGGCTGTTCCGATCTCACAGCTAAACCACAATATAATATGTAGACTGTAGACTAAAAATCAAACATAATTAACTTTTTCGTGCCGTCGTCTAATCGGCTGAATTATGATATGAAATTTATAAAGACTACGGAACCACGGTTACTCCTTCATAACATTTTGTTAACATATCATTTCTAAATGCGAACACCAAAAAGCAGCCCAAAATCAATTTCCTAAAACTCAGGCGAGCAATATTCAATAAAATAAAAACAAACTTGTTTCAGCAAATTAAAATGAACGTTACAGGGGCATTTAATTAAGGTCCCTACAGTGAGATATTAAAATTCACTTGGAAATTGTGTTAAAGACAACACTGATGGAAGGGAAGACATTGAAAGCGGAGAGACGAATGGTAAAGTAATTTGGGCTTTGATTAAAATTTATTGTTTGAACACCCTATTTTCTTTTGTTAGTATATTTAGATGTTAGAAGGTCGATGGTGTCAATTGATTAGCGATTTCCAGTGCGATAATAATATGTTGTATTGATATAGGCAATTTTGGATCATACTTTGATATGACTGGTTTTGATGCCTATGTATTAATGAATGAGTGACTATAGGATGAGTTTCTAGTCACGCAATTTCGAGGTATTTGTTCAAGCCACCCGCAGGCCTTTAACGTTGCTTAACGACTGTTATCTTAATTGACAACAACCGGGACCAACTTTTTACGTGCCCTCCAAAGCACAGAGACGCCCAGTGCAAATACCACTATGCGGTCACCCACCTATGGAATGACCGCGCCAAGGTTACCTAACCAATAGATAGTATACCGACCGATGAGCATAACTGGTTATGTTGGAGGGAGTTTCATGTAAAGAGGAGTGAGGGGGAGCCTTTTGCCAAATTATTATATCCCAAAAATTCCCAATGATTTGTTAGTACAAGTTCAAAAAACAAAAAATGTTTCAGATGGCCCGGATTTAATTAAAGCAATGGTTATGTGCTGGCACGTTTTCGTACGGGAAATCCGATTTTTAAGGCTACTATGAATTTCTGTAATGGACCGTTTGTGTATGGATCCCAAATATTGGTACGAAAGAAAAAATCTAATTTCAACAGTTGATTTAACCAAATGGGCTTTTAAATGGAAATAGAGACGCATAGATTAAAATCGTTTTACAAAAACATCTTCATTATCAAAAAATCTTAGGTCTAGACTTTGATATTCAAATTTTGTTTATTAAACTTTGTACAATTCGTTTCTGCTTTTTAATAATATTGCTTGGACTTACAGGAATACTTTATTATTTACGATATTGAGGACTAGTTATAAAATAAACGAAACAAAATTATTACTAATTGGAAGACAACAGCCTGACATATTTACTAAAATCGAAATGACTAGAAAGGACAAAAATATATCTGAAATTGTCATGTTCCCAAAGCAATTTATTCTAGCACTAAGAAAAAAAAAACGCAATAATTAACTATAACTTATAGCGTTCAAGAGATCTTAATTACTACATCATAAAACATGACGAACTAAACAGCGTAGATCAAAAAAATTAAAAAAAAAACTTTTATACTAACAAATGCGGGCAATTCCCCACAAATGGAGGGTGCTCTATCTTAAAGCGCCTATAAAAACACTCTAGATTATAATATTAAAAGAGTCGTTAAGGAATAAAGGTCTTTATGGCTGTTAAAGTACGGTTTATATTTAAATACATATAGTATAGCTGTGTAGATAAAGAAGATATGCGAAATTGGAAAGGGAGACGCAGACTTACGTGATACGTCAACTTGGTGGTCATAAATTTTGGGAATCCATCTCTGTCGACCCACAATGCAATTGGTATGAAAAACTAAAGTCAGCTTTTGCTGATGTTTCGGTTTTGTTACGAAAAAGAATAATGGTTGGGTTTCGGAGATGGGACCGAAATGTATAATAAAATTTTTGTTTACGTGCATTTTGGACAATATGAATACATTTTTGCAGTTGCAGAATCTTTATATTTGGACATGTTATAACTCCCTCGTTCGAGACGAGATGCTTGCCCAGCAGTGTGACATTAATGGGTTGAAAAAATGGGATTCCAGTTTTCCTAAAATTATGATATATAATCTATATAATATTTTAATTTTTTCTCAATCTAGAATCATTAAAATACGTAAATAAGGGTATTCTTTTTAGCAATTATGTATTCTAAAGATCTTAGACATTAAATCTGCTAAACAATTAGTGTCAAAAACTTTGCAGCAAAGAATATGACATTAACAAGACCCATTTCGCTTTTTTTACTAAAAAAAGATGTCTGATTTTTTGTTTTAATTTTGCTCCAGTAAAAGTTCTTCAGAAATTAAATTCCACTTGGGACTAGATTGTGTCATAGTAAAATATCTTGAAACGTTTTTAATAACGCTTACTTTTTCTTCTGCGTCAGTTGTTTCCGACTAAAGCTGGAATAGGCGGGAAATGCTCTAATTAATTTCAATTTAAAACTTACTTTGATACCAATTACTGTCTAGTTTTTGCTGATTTTGAGTTTAGCAAAAGTAAATAATTTCTGCTCTTTTTGTCTTTGTTTAATTTGAAAGAAATACTTACCAAAATCATGATGGCTCGTTAAAAAACTGGGACCTGAAAAAAAAGAAAGTCTGAATTAAGAAAATTTTAAGAAAAGAGACACGAGAGAGAGCTGCAAAACTAGTGGGAGGGGTTAGTCCTTGAGTCTACCACGCTGGCCAATTGCGGGTTGGGGACTTATTGTATAGTATTAACGCAAGAGAAAATATTCTACACTCGAAAATATTGTACGTATCCATTTCATTAATTATTTACCGATAATCCTTGAACCCAAAATATGATTCCAATCAATCATTTATTAGTTCAATTATAAACCAGTAATGCATGGATTCAATTTAGTATAATCTCTGCAATCGTTATTACAAACAGTTGAGAGTGGTTTTTGTGGTATCGATTGATATGGTAATCCTATAATCCCTTGTACTGTGGTTTAAATGATTTAGAAAGCGTTTAAACGAATGTTTGTTTGATTGAAATATTTATTTTTGTGTTGTTTTTGTTGTTAGTTTTGGTGGGTTATTTTTAAATTCTGGGCTTTATATATTAATTTGTTTTTAATAGAATACTTAATATTATGTTTATTTTTTCAATGGTTTTGAACTAAAGATATTTTTAGCTCATACCTAACACATTTTGTGGCCATAACAATAGCAATCTTACATAAAAATAAGTTTGATTTTGTTAATATACCTACTCAGTTTATTGACCTGTTCGAGGTTCGCATTGTACCACGAAATTATATTATAACTAAAATATAAACAAAGCCTGAAATTTTAATAAGCCAGTTATGAATATCCAAGCCCTTACTACAGGAATTTAATGGCTACTGCTTTTCTTTGCATCAAACAGCCAGGTCAAAAGCAAGACCAAACAAATCATCTTCCATCGAATCCCATCTGATATCTAAACTGTTCCTTCATAAATCAGCCTGCCCATATCTCAGATCGCAACGTTGCAGTAGCCATTACATTACTATGAGAACATTATCCCTTTCCTGGTCGTTGCTCTTTGCTTTACGAGTCCCTCGGCGGTGCTAACAATGTAAGGAGATAAACAGATGATACTTGCGTTTCGTATGGGTTAGTTGCTATGAGAACGTTTGTGGAATTAGCTTTTGTCCGCGCCTCTGTCTATGAGAAAGATTTTACTTTTATTGTACTTATGAAATCTCCTCGAAAGTATTTTTTTTATTATGTTAAATTTATTTATAATGTAACCAGTGGTATTCTTAGATGCTACAAATGACTTTAGAGTCAGTTTCTTGACGATTTTTTTAAACCATTCTGTGGTTCTTCAGAAATTGAAAACATAAGATTTTTCAGTCCCGATGCATATTATATCTGAATAGGACTCCGAGAATTATCATTTTTAAATATTTTTACCACCTAAGCCTAGTTTAGACCTGGGTTTTGAGTTGCCTCTGGGTAAAACCATAGATGGACTAGGAATATCAAGTATCTGCATCTGTACCTTCTTTCAAAAACTGAATCAACAACAGCTACACCTTACTAAGAATATCACCAAGTCTGTCCCTTTAATATCTTTCCAAAACAATTTCTCTCCGTTGATTACGTCACAACTAACGATCCGTGACCTTGTCTCAATCATTACGGGTCACCGCGTTCGAAGCACTTCAGCCCTTCTGTATCTACGCAGTAATTTATTAAGCTTAAACAAAATATCTTTTTACAAGGCCAAGATATTGAAGGCTTTGTCTATTGTGTTAAGTTTGTAACGGATTTTACAGATTGGTAAGGGTTTAATAATATTTTTGGTTTACAGCTGATTTTATGGGGTTTATAAAATGTATAATTTTCAGAAATACCTACTTTTTTCGTATTTAATGTTGATAAAAATGAAGAATTATCAGTGCTCCATTGGACAGTAACAAATATTAGAATTGAACATGTGGCTGCTTTAACGTAACATGTTAATTTCTATAATCTAATAGAGACAACAATGTACAGCACAGTGGCTCTCAAATAGTTGTCAACTGATATAGCGTTAACTCCCTGGGCGCTACTAAAATTGCGTCATTAAATAAATGTAAAAAAAACCAGCTATTATTTGCCGCAAGCCAAATGAAATTAGTAAGTATTAGATTCTTCAAAATGATCAGAAAAAAAAGCAATAGTAGTATCACATTTTTCTAAAACTAGCCTACATCATTGTCCACCTGTATCGAATATATTCTAATCCGGAGTAGTGACCATCAATCAGCATGCCTACTAAATCCGACCAGTTTGCAGCGTGATTGAACTGCGAGCATTGACGCATCGATCGCTCTGTTCAGCCGAATAAACTTACTCATTTATTTTAGTAGGGTAATATAGAAGGTCAATGAATAGATGTTATGTTCTTGATAACGGAATAGGCTGTATACAAAAACTAGCCGATCCACGCTCCATTGACGTATAATAAAAAAAAGTATTTGTTTTCGAAAAATATTAATACAGTATTTAGACTCTAGTAATGTTTAGAGTATATGATTATAATACTTGCTAGTAAATGTTTCTTCAAAACTGGTTTTGTCGTTTTGGAGATAATCCAAAACAAACAGACAAACAAACATTAACTTTTAACTGATATTCATGTACCAACAATATTGTTATGTTAAGTCACAAATAACACAAATAAAATAATATTTATATTATTGTTTTGTTTAAAAACAGATTTGTAATGACGTATTTTTCGTTTCTATCACTATTCCTTTTTAATTTTAGTATCTGCAACAAAATCACAAACTTACCCAATCCCCTTTACAATACATATCTAAACCCCATAACCCACAATAATTATTTCAATTCCTCTTCAAAAACTCCACAAAAAAACGTTTAAACATCGCATAATGACTATCCATCTTGGAATTTATTTTCATTCGATACTTTGTAACGGTGGTCTCATTAACATATCTTTGATGTGGTAACGAAGGAGAGGTTACAATGGAGGTTGTTTACCGTCTTGCAAGGCTTCTGGTTAAGAAGAAATTGTGAGAAAAGCCTTTTTAAAAACATTGTAAATTGCACTGTGAAACATAAGTTTGACTTGAAATACTTGATATTTGCTAGTTTTTCATGTAAAATGTACACAAATAAAACTATACAGTACGTAAGAATCATAAAAATGTTATACATTTTACTTATCTTACTGACATTTATAAAACATTTTCCAGATTAATAAATTATGTATCGTCAGAACGCACGGGTTGTACAACACATCAACACATTGGCGTTTAAATATTTAAAATATATTATAATATTTACAGCATCCAAACTTTAACAGTATGCTAAACTATAGTATATTTCTAAACACAATATACTTTATTATTTTAAATAGATAAAAAAACAGGGAGCGCGCTATGCGTCGTAGTAACAGTCCACATGGGATCATACCAATACCCCATATTTTTATTCATCACTATGTTTTCCTTCACCGTTAGAGCAAGTGATCATTATTTCTAATACACACATAACTTCGAAAAGTCATTGGTGTGTTGCCTCGGGTATGAACCTGCAACCACTTGAGTTTGAGGTCCCAACTTAAACCACCACCAAATTAACCTCAAAATCAAAAAGTATCTGTACATAAATCACTTTATTTCAACAATTTCTCAAACAAACGGAACAATTAGGTGCTCTACATACAAAATGCGATAAGGGAAGTGAACAAAACAGGTGCATACTCTAATTTGCATGTGACGGTTTATACGGGCTTATTATTATAGTCAGACAACTTAGTACATACCGTAGTAGTACCTTTACATGCTTGATTTATCTAGATTATGAAATATGTGTTTCTCCAACATAAAGTAGCTACATTATCAGGCCATCGACAGGTGCTTAGGCCTACGTGGCACTACGAACCTTGCAGACTAAGCATTTTACTAAGCTGTACTATATGTGCACTACAAGTGCCTATAGTGTATACAACTGCGGATCACAAGGTCCCGTTCGTTATAATTTAAATTAGAATGTTCTCAATAGTATTTCTAACTTTAGTAACGTGTTATGTTATGGCAACTGATTTACTCTGTAGTACATGGAACTAACATCATTATGCACACAACAAACATAAGATGGAAAATTAAATATTATTGAAGGAAGTTGTTGCTAAACGTAAATTTCAGACGCTAATTAGTTTATTCCTTTCTTCAAGTATTACTAAATTAATTTCTATTTCACTACGTAATTGATAGAAACCTTCGAAGTTCAAGTAGGTAGAAGTAATTTATGAGCAAATTGTATACAATTATGTTACCGGATTTCCAGTCTATGGTAAATAAACTCTCGAATTATAAGGATTTTCTAAAATACTTGGATAATAATGTTATGATATTGTAAGAAAAAATAATTTGTTATAAGATCAACTAGATCAAAATTGTTAAGAGCTGGAAAAGTAAATTATTACGTTGCTAAATATCGAATCCTAGACTCGCGATTTTAAAAGAAAATTTCATAAACCAACACAAGCACTGGATAAGCAGATTATACCTTATATTCTATCATGATTGTGACGAAATTCGAATCGAAAAAAAACTTATGGTGAGTAAAGAGTTTACGAAAATAAATATTGTCTTAGCACACGTATAAAACTAGGGCGAAGGATTACAACAAATTAATCAAGAACCAAAATGTCCTAATGTTTTATCTTCATTAAATACAGTCACAATACAGTCGACCTCCCAAAACAGTTATCATTTATGAGAAAATAAATAATATCGAATATAAAATTTAGTAATTGAATATACAATTCAAAAAAGGCGTATCTGACACCACAAAAGAACAAAAATATTTCCTTTTAAAACTGCACATTTAATTAAATTCAAACATCAACCTCAAATAAACTGCAGTATACAAAAGCATTAGAGATACAAATTTCACGTGTACTTTGTGACCTTTTCGCACTTGACAAAACAATACAGAGGTGATATTGGCTGACAAAACTTTAAATTAAATTGAACGAACTGAAAACATTTAGAGGCTTTACACACTGTGTTGATGATACGTTGCGTTTACGTTTAAATTACGTTTTTCAGCTGAATTTTTGAATGAAAACTTTTGAATAAATTGTGATTCGTGTACAATAGGGCTATCACGTATTTCAGTTGACTACTAGTGTACCACGATTCGATGGTCACTATTCAGTAGTAAAACAGGACTCGATTGCTATGAAGAAGTTTTGACAAATAAATCGATTGCTACGAAGATTTGCTTTACTATAAAGGGAATATGACGAGGATATAGTAAGAAAATAGTTACATATTAAATTATTCGTAAATCTGAAAACGCTATTCTACATATATTTTAGTTTTATAGTTTTCGTTGAGTGTTTTTATTTAGTGAAAGTCATTTTAAAATATATAGTAAAACTACTTCTAGAAACACGCGTCTTTTACGCGTTTTATATCACCTAAATGTGTACATTCTCTAAAAAGATATTTGAAACAAATTGGCCTCATGAAACTTTAGATGAATACGCGAAATTATTGCAAGCACAAAATACAAAATTAATGTTTGAAATTATAAAATAATTAAATAGACCTGTCTTAATTATATTATTAGTTGCACATTTAAATGAACGTTATAATGAAGTTTTGTGGTTATTTTGTAATATTTGATATTAATTGTAATAAAGTATCAGAGCTATAAATGAATATCATTTTGCCTAAATTATAAATATAATATTTGTATAATGGGCTTTTGAATTTATATAGCAAAATTCATTCGACTAGTTACGTAAAATACGTAACATCGCAATAATATTTTTAGTCTGTTTTTTAAACTTTTTGTCGTTAATATGCTTTTTTTACTGCTTAGTGGTTAGCATGGAGTCCATAACTCAATAATTGTCGTAAAGAAAAAATACTTTTGTTTTGAATTTAGTTTTCCTTAAGTTCAATATTTGTTTCGCTGTTAATTATTAGTGAAGTAGTGGAAATAGATTTCTTCCACTGTTTAAAGTACTCATATTTTTGTTTTTTCTAAACATAGAAGTGTTCCTTTTACATATTTTCGGGATATTTTTTAGAATGATATTATTCTCCCTAGTTTTAATTTTTCCCTTTAGATCCTCAATGAATCCATCTTAATATATTTTCTTTCAAAACCACTCAGAAAGTTGTCAGTTATTGTTGAACCAACAAATTGTAATCAATTTCAAATTCATTAAGCCGGGTTAGAAGTTTTAGACATTTTGTTACTTAATTAAAAGTACTTTTTAAACAATTTAATTTAGTTTTTAATTAGGCTAAAATATACACTACACTTAATGTATGTAGACAATGATCATTTGTGGTTTTGTTTATTTTTTTTTAAATTTTATAATAATATGCACGTGTCTAACTCGTGTTTAGATTTTTTTCTAAACTGTTGCATGAAACTTGCCAAACAATCAACGTTGTCAAAAACAATTTTCAAACTCACTTCATAATTATTTTTTGCTAGCGGAATGGGCAGTCAATGGTTAGGCAAAAAGCCATCGTACTCTTTGTCATCGACTGCCATCAATGTTTTCTGTTTGAATACAATCAATACACTGCATACCGTTCTAAACCAACTTTCCTCTAAATATTTAACCTGGCTACAATGATTCTTCTTATAGTATGGTTAGTGGTCAACCTAGTGTCAAAGTTGTTCAAGCCGCCTAGACGCCTACGACGTGGCTTAACGGCAGTAATCTTCATTGAAAACAACCGGTACCGACTTTTTAAGTGCCCTCCGAAGCACGGAGACACCCAATTCAAATATCACTATGCGGTCACCCATCTAAGGAATGACCGCGCCAAGGTTTGCTTAACCCACAGATGGTTTACCGATCGGAACGCAATTGGCTATGGGCGCCTCGTGATACCAAACTTAACTTAGAATAAGTCGATACTCAAATCCTTTCAAAAGTCATACAATCAACACCTTCTTCAAAATATATGAAAACATCTACCTATTCTCGTAATTGTATTTACAATGTCTGTCATCGTTCAGTTCATATCACACGTCACGTTATTGCTACGTCTTAATTGAGCTTACTGATCCGTTTAACATTGTGAACATTTATTATAAATACTAATATGTATGTGTTAATATAAACTTTACAGCCTACTTGATTTTAAGAAGTGTTATACATATTTACAGAGAAATTGACAATTTTTAATTGACAAAATATGATGATACTATATTTTGTCAATTTCAGTTGGTTGCTGGTTACTTGGTGTGAGAAAAAAATGTTTTTTTTTTCAAGATTTTAGAAAAGTTTTACTAAATAGTAGTATTTATGACACGGATTTACAAAATTGGTTCAAAACTAGCTAACGACAGCTCATATATAGTAAAAATCATAGTTAGCGCGCGAAAACAAAAATAATTTCATAAAAAAAAATATGTATCAATAAATAGCTCATGAAATGACGTAAAAAGACCGCTTGCTTTTTATCATAAAAAATAAACGCTTTTATATTGTCCTCAATTTCAGTAACACACATTCGAATTAATTTACTGACAAATAAATAAACAATCTCATTGTTAAAATATGTTAAAACATGCATATAGCGTTTCAGTAGATATTTTTATTAACAAAAGCTTAACGCTTGGATTATGGGGTGGAAATAACTGGGTGTGGCGTGATGGGAAAATTTTATGGGTTATTTATAAGGCTTGGTACACACATATTCGGTTCGGCTTTAATCGCCAAGCCGGGCGGCAAAGCCGAATAGATGAATGTTTAGGAAAAAATGCTTCTTGACATTGCCGTACCTGCATGTTTAAACCGAATTGCACAGATGGCACAAGACGAACTAATGCAGTAATAGCTTCGAGTCGGTTTGTCATTCGGTAAATATTGGCGCACCGAACGTGCCAAGCCGAATATGTGTGTATCAAGCCTTAAGTTTTATGTGTAGGAAAATTGAAAATTCACCACTTATGTCATTTATTTTTATGGCAAATTCATTTTGATGTTGAGTGAATTTGAATCCCCGTTTTAATTGGATCGCTTGCAAATATTATTTGATGTGAATCAATATTGATTTTTCTTATTTGCTATTCCTATATCGTTTCCAGTTATAACGTTAAAATTTTACAAAATATGTAAATTCAATCAAAACATACACTCGCGATCAAGAGCTGAATAATGCAGACTGTGCCGAAACGTCTAGCAAATTAGTTCGCATCACCCTTAATCTGATTATACATTTTATAGGTTTTTTCTTATTGTACAGTTAGTCGCCAATCTAATGTTAATGTTAGTAAAGCCGCCCGAACGGCTTTTAACGTAGCTTGACAAAAATAATAAAATATATAAGATCTTCTACCAATTCTCACTATTCCTTCACGTTTCTAGCCAGAGCCGAACTTGCTTGCTTGATCTTTTTATAAACTCAAAGATTTCTTAAATCCTGCCCACGCCTTATTTCGGTACAGCATTCAACCTTTATATGAAGTGGTTCTAAAGTAAGGTCCCATAATTAAAAGCCTTTATTTAAAACCCATTCTACAACAAAGAGTAACAATACACCGTTCATTAATACTCATTATACATCATGTTCCAATGTTAATAACGTAATATTTGTTAATTAATTAACCAGCAAGTAAAATGAGATCCGCAGACTTAATTGAAACAAATATAATTAAATTTTCTGTTAAATATGTACGACTATTCGTTTACTGTGAACTATGAATAATGAATAAAAGAGAAAAAGTAGCAGAGACTTTGTCGTTGATTGTGTGTTTGTTAAGTCCCAAGCGACACGAGATTTGTTCTCTGTGAATAGTATATTTATTTTTATAAAACGCATATGTAACATTTATTTCTGTCGATTTGACTTGATAAATCGTGTAATAAATACAGATACAGACACCCTGCTGTCAATAAAAAAGTCGATTCCATGTGGTTATTAATTAGGTTTTTTGAGTCCGAAACTAAGCCAAACCGATTTGCCTATACAATATTTGAACACTAAACCCTAAAAATATACAGTCTTTATTTTACAAGCATAAAATTAGTATCAGTCTAGCAGCTCTGAGATCGATGGAAAGCCTAATATGTCCTATACGTAATTATAACGTTTTATATTAACGGCCAGTGTAACCTGCATTCTAAAGTAAAATGCGTATTATTTATTTCCATATTGCATTCAAAGCTAACTACGGTCCACGTGACCATGTAATTCGATCGAAACGTCGGGCGAACAAAAAAGGTACCTTTAGTTTTCAATCGTGATTAAGACCCGTTAGATTATTATATTATGTGTAAAAGTCGCGACAGTTTAAAATCCATAATTGCAAAGTGAAAGTTCTGAGTTAGGTTTTACGGTTGATTTGGTATAAACTTGAAGCAAAAATAAGACAACACTTTCCATACCTTCTATATCCGAATAATATTATACCAGAAAATCCGCTATTGAATCCCCTTTATAAATGAAAATATATATCCGAAACATTTTGAAGGGATAACCGTCGTCTAGGTCTCAGGCAATCAGTATTTTTAGAAACCCAAAAACCCTTTTTCGGCGAAAAATAATGTTCGGTTGTATCCCTGACAGGCGAATCAAGAGAACCCTTGTATATTGTTGGGTGACCAAGATTTTTAGGGTCCTTGTGCGTAACTGATTTAAGTTTTTTTATGGCTGATTTTGGATGAAAATTTATTGGATCGTTTTTTTAAATGAATCGGGTTAAGCTTGAATTTTTATAATAAACTACACACAAAATTAAGCCACCAAGACCTGACTCTGAATGTAGCTTGATTCGATTTAATAAAGGCGAGATCCTTCAGATGATCAATGGCCTACTCAAATATAATAGGTAGAAAGGTTTATATGCTTTTTAGAATATAAAAAGATCCATTATCTACAGCAGGCAGAGCCGTAAATAGATATATAATATAAAACGATTTTTAAGTCTAAAAAGATCCCTATATTGAAACACCTCCAAGCGCCATATTTTATGATCACCATGCTTTCTAATCCAAAAGATATAACTTACCTGTTCTACATTTAGCCTTACTCTTCTTTATCATACACCCAATATAAAATCCAAAATCTAACACCTCGTTAGCCCCAACAATGGGATCCAATAAATACCGTAGCAACCCTATTAAAACTTGATGAGCTACCAACCTTCCATTACTGAGCGTTATTGCAGATTTAACCTAATAATAAATTACTTCTGGCCTAGGATTATAGTCAAGACTTATAGCTTCGACTTAGGCTTGTTGGTATTGGAATTTATGATCATCTGGATATCGATTGGGGTATGTATGACTCGATATACTCTGTTTATTCCTGAACAATCTATTCGGCAAAAGGGAAGGAAATATTCAATTTTTTCCCGAGTATGAGTGACCATCCATACTATATCTAGTTTTATTTTCCAAAATGAAGTTAAGTTTTCTGAGAGAAGAGAAAAAATCTAAATATGTAGCGGCTCGCTACATACAGCGACATGGGACCAGCGCGCAACCAACCACCACGCGCAGTGTGACTGACGTCACAAGTCCTAGATCGCGCTATCGAAGTTTACACTGCAACTGACTATATATACAAGTTCCCGACTACAACAGTCGGGCAGCCTAGGCCCACCAGGCACGATCACCTCGCCTGGTCGGAGGATCCTCCCTTTGTGTTGGGGGAACATGATCACCTCGTTCCTCCACAAATATATAGATAGAAAGACAGTATTTACTTCTCGATTTATTTTTACAGAGTTCATCTAAAGTTTTGTGATCTTAAAAAAATCGTTTTCTCTGCACCTAGCTCCATTTTCACCATCCAAATCCTAACCAAAAATGTTAAACGTTTTTACTTCCAAATTTTAAATCACTTAAAAAAATCAATTGGAATCAAAAATCATCTTTAATCAAGGATCAAGAAGCAGAAATATCGTAAATATGACGTCACAAAATTGGCCAACATCACTTTAGCGCGACTAACAACATCCCTAGCGAAGGGGTTACGTAATGAAACTATCAGTCTCCTGCCTCAGCCTAAATTGATGACGAGGTCAATTTTGTTTCGTCACGCCGCTACCAACGTTTCTGGTGGTTATGTCTTTATTTCTTGTTACTTGGTTACCGTGGTTAATGTTGGGATGTAGGTAACTTAGTTCTGTATCCTTATTACGAATGTTTTCGACTATTATCTTAATATGGAACTGATATCCATTAATCATGCGTTAAAGGTGCTAAAAAAAATCCCAGTTCAATGTTCTTGCGCCTTTTGTAACATTTTATTTACACGTATACTCTCTCAGAAAAATATTGATTAAGCATACGGGTAGTACTGATCTATTTCTTATTGTAAAATGAAAATTAGACACAAATTGGTCCATGATATCTACAGATTAAGAAAATGTTAACTTATTTGACAGACAAAGCGACACTAATACGGACCGTGGAAAAATATATTAATCTAGGGATTGGTTAGATTACTTTTCTTCTATAAAAATGAAACTCTCTTTTGGTCAATTTAAGATTTTAACTCAATTGATCAAACAAACTATTATTTTAAAGTTAATAATCACAAATCGGAAGTTTCTATTTCTATTCCGATTAGACTGTAAAGTTCTAACACATCTGGCATAACATAATTCAGTATATCCTTGCAGCTTTTAGTAAATTGATCCTTGTTGCACTCGAAGCATTCAAACTCTTCCCTATGTCGTGGTCGTATTCAATACAATTGACCTCGTTTCCTTGTGAGCAACAATTGCAGTTGCGCAACTGGATTTGATTTTAAATGTGATTGGATTGTGTGTAGTTCACTTACTTCACTTGTTCAATGAGATTGTGGATATTTGAGATGCAATTTTAGATTCTCAAATCTGCGTTACATATAGATAAGGTCTCGGATTGTCTTAATTAAGCAGAAGTTAATTTCAGTAACCTATAATTTTGCCTACTAGGTTTGCTACTATTGTCGCAGGATCGTAAGTCACAAGCTGTAAAAACTACGAAATTAACTATGGATAATTGATTTCATACAATACACTTTGGTCTCATATTGTGAAAGAGGCATGAGAAATGCTTCGTGCAAAACAAACATTTGTGCATCAGAATACTATGCAACGACCTTTTTGGAAAACATATGCCATATTTTATTGAGGACCCAATTTAGGAAATATTTATTAAGAAAAAAACCTTCCAACACCGGAAATATAGTGCCTCGTTATCAGCAAACCACCAACAGCGAAGACAAAACCATCGCATTCCGATGATTTTCGGTAAAAAGCAGAAAAAACAAAACAAATTATTAGGACTGTCCTCTACATTTATATCTCGTGCCCATTCTACACACGTCTCACATATAATCCCGCGACTTTTTTCCAAATGACAAACGACAGTGGTCCCTCAACCATTTGTCGTAGTCCGTCCACATCGACCCATACAGATACCTTTATTGTTAGCTATTTTTCAAAACAAAATATATTGGGATTCTTATTTCCTATCCCTTTTACCAAATTTATGCTTCAGGCTATGCTTTTTGCTACGATTGAAATTCGTAAAAGCGTTTGTTATTCTTTTGCTTTTGATGTGATAGATGAAAGGTTTTTGTTTCGTGTTTCATGTTCGAGACATGGTGTGACAGACGGCTTGGAGAGGCAGTATTTTTTCTACAATGAAACGAAAAATCTTTGAACTACTTCTAAAAATATTTTACTATAAAAGACCACGTTATAGGTATTAGTCTGTATTCCAAGAAATAGTCACATCACGAGAATAGAATGTACGAAATCGTATTCAGAAAAATTCTTATATTTTTCTTCTAAAACGTTTAACCGAAATTTCGCAGCCAATTTTTGTTCCTACCCATATTTTGATTTGATTTATTCTTTAGTTCCTCTAAACTAGATTGTTTCTGCGAAAAATAATTTCTGTTATTTTACCTAAAATTGTACCTTTAGTAAGAGGTACAATTCTTTTGAAAACTTTTGATATTTTCTATTGAAGTCTTTGTTTTGTGACAAGGGTTTTAGGACTTGTTTCATTGGTTATGAATATGTATTGCTGCTGTGTCACATGGATAGGGTTTTTGGACCTCTGAAGAATGGCTTAAAGAATAACGGGTTTAATTCAGATCGGAATTTTTTCTATAGATGAATAAAAACTATTGTAACTTCTAGCACAAGCGTCACAAGTCTGCTTTGAGCTGTATAATTATGTGTCATTTAACGCTGCAGTTGTTGGTAGTCTGTTTTTTGCCAATAAACGTAGATTTCTCACTGTGGGGAAGGGTCTTCTCCTAATCTCAATGCCTAACCTTTCCCTCGCTACCAGGAGACCCTAATCCTAACATACAATGTATTAAGTTCATTTGTTACATTATCTCCAGACTTAGTTAGCGTTAGGCAAATGTTTTGAGAAAGATTTTTACAGATTTTTTAGTTTTCTTCCAAATACTTTTTATTAGAGCCAATCACGTGAGCTGCAGTCGCCAATAGTAAAATAGCTTTACAAAAGTTGGCAACCTTATAACGTAATTCAAGAACCACTATTAATACACAGATCTAATAGACTGGAACAAAATAAAGTCAGACTGCATCTCAAGCAAGAAGCAAGACAAATACCGACATTAGTTTACAACCCCTGCAGTATTAGTATTCACTTCACTCGTGTTTTCTCGACTAAAGAAAACGTAAAGGCGCTTTCACATGACTTGTTTACAAACGTCGACGTTGATGTATTTAGAGCCAGCAACGATTTTGTGACGCTACTGGCTGTGACAACTGAGTAGCTATCGACAAATTTAGTATGAAAGACTAGCCCAGTATCTCGATTCCTTACTATTATCGACTACCGACAACTAGCTAGATATCGCGAAATTTAGTATGATAATCTGATCAGTGCCTCAAACGGTCGTCAAGGAAACTACAGGCAGTACAATTTCGATACTTGACAGTACCTACTGTGGAGAATTGCGCTACCGACCGGTTATCGCAAGTATTTTAATTTTTAAGTAATTTTGAATGTCAAACCCCACCCCAGTCTGTAGTTTCAGTTTCAAAAAATCGGTACCCAATGGTGATACGGAGAGTGAAAAGGTTATAACGTGTAGGCTTTAACCACCTGCATACCACTATCCAGAATACTATAATACAAATCTATGTATTTGAAAGTGTTGCTCAAAACTACTGTCGCCGCCAAGCTGCGATAGCTGGTATTCAGTTTAAGGCCTAATACATGACGGCAATCCACTATTAGTGCTGTAAATACCTGAAAAGCAGAATATTTCGTTTGAATTACACGTGCGATTACAGCGCGTCTGTTTCGATGTATCTAGTAGGCTTCTTACTGTATAATAAGGTTCACGAAATAACGTCACTTGCACGTATTCTTTGATCGAGTACTAAGGTTTTCATCATAATGCAATTGAATTCTAAGCGAATTCAGCATGCGTAAACTGCTTTACTGTTTTAGGCTCTGGTAGAATCCTGTTTATAACGTTTTCTACTAGATATTACACCTAGCGTGGGACAATGGTATAGAACATAATACTAGGAATTATTTGTGACAAAGTGCGCGGCATGTGAATGCATCCCAAGACAAAACTTTGAATACAAATAAAGATTTCCTGTATAAAGAGCAGCCAGAGGAGCTCGTGAAGATTCTGGTCTGAGTTTGTAAGTTGCGGGGGAAGTTTGGTGGCTGGAGTCAGAAATTTAGAAGCTTGGTACTGAATGGACGTGGGGAGAAGTGAAATTCTACGGTATTATTAGAACATTGTGCTTTACATGTAGGTTTTGCATTTTGAAGGACAACAAACCGACGTACCTTAGTTATTAAAAAAAACCTTCTGTTGTACACGAGTTGTAACATAATTTTTATGCCTGCTGTGTCCAAAATGTAGGCATACATTTGTAAAAAACACCTACCTATTGTTTTATCTATATGTAACAGGGAGCAAGCCTATTACACCACCAAACTTTGAGCTACTAAGAAAAATAAGTACATATACAGACTTTGAAATATCCCAAATTTTCCTATTTGAATGTATCAGGAATTACCGATTAGGTACCACCTTAAAATCTGCAGTCACATACACTACTACAGATACAACAATACTATCTTCGTTACTATTTCACGAACAATAACTAAAACTAGTTAACATTCTAATAAGTTTGCACATTCTAATCTACGTCGAAAATAACCAACAACGGCGGCCATTTTGTGGTGAAATAGGACCACAAAATGGCGTCCATTGTCGTCTTTATGTGATCATGTTAATGTTGAAGTCATAAACACTTTGTTTTAACGTAGTTTTATACTGATGGTGCGAGGTAACTGCTTTCGTATAATGGGGTTTGAGAATGAGATTAACTTGGGGATAGTCGTAAGGATGTTTGAAATGTTCAAGAAACTACAGTACAAGATGATTGCGAAATTTTATTAAATGGTTATAGTCAATTCTTTTAAGAGGTTTTATATAATCTTTGGAAGCTTGGAGACAAGCAAATATTATCCAAAATAAAAAATATTTTTGTGTTATAATCTGTGTATAAAACTGGGTGAGGCAAGTCTCATGATAAATTATTTTGTTGTTTTGTTTCAAGTAGCAATAAGCGTCCTTACAATTTTTGTACGAGACGCATTACGATTTTTTGTTGCAAGTTCATAATTTGGTACGTATAGATTAATATTAATTCAAAATTCTGTGTCTATATTTTTCCAAAACCAATCCCTAAGCCATTGAAATAGGGGACAAGAATTTGTACGCGGATAATCCGACAGAGTAATAAAAGGGACAATTTCGTCAAAAACATAAAAAATTCTATAGAATACCCAAATAATATTGTCTTATATTTACTCTCCACTTAAAAGCAAGTATGTCCAAAGTATTCTGCATACAATTTACCAAGTCCGTTTAAAGCGAACAACAAAAGTCCGCCATTATACGGTTTTGTACCATCAAAATGGCGACTCGAGTGCTTCCGGTGTCACCGCAAATTTGAATAAGGAAAGCTTCGTATATTTGGTTAAACGATATCGTTAATGTGGATTTTAATGGGGGTTATTCATAGGGGTTATGGTATGTACTTTCGGGTTTTATACTATATTTGATTATGTTTTGTTAAAGATTTTGTATTGTCATATTCTTGTATATAGGCACGTTTTTCTAGTAAAAAACAATTAGTACAGGACGAAAAGGTTTTATCAAATATTTCTCAGACTACTTTTTTTTTACCATATTATTGTTCTGTTGTCAGAAACGGTTCATACTACTTGGAAATCAGATCAAAGATTTAGTTATCAACAACTTTTCCACTACGAAGAAATAATCGAAAACCGATTCAAACTTTCATAAAACTTAAACACTTCTTTGAAATCATATTTTCACGAAACAGATATTACCAATACTAAACAAAGGCATTTTCAAAAGAATCTATACAATCTCCATACTAAATTAGAGCATGACGAAGCCATAAAAGGCTGTACTTTCATATCCCGAGTTATATTCCGACATATTTTTATGCAAATTCTTAGTACTTCATAATATCATGATGGAAAATTCCTTCCTAGTCGGGGATCAGTACATTTTTGTGTTATATATTTAATATCAGGCCTTTGCGATGATAATAGCTACGGAATGAGCTGCTTAATGTGCCTGTGTTTTAGAAGATTATCTTTTAAAAGACTGTAGTAATGGATGGAGGCTCAAAGTACGTAATGGAAGTATTTCTGACCCATTTTAATGTAAATTACAAACATAGATTTAAAAATGTTTGTTTACAAAATGGCGTCTGTCTATAATTAAAGCATAACAAAAGAGGAATGATAGCTGTGTAGTCTTATCTTCGTAATCACGTAAGTAGTCGAAGTTTAGCACAATACTTATATGTAGATACTAATGTATCAGAAATAAAAATCACTTAGTCTAACTTGAATGCTTAGCATTTCTTTCAAACAGTTCTTCAACGGATATGAAGTACCTACCCAATCGGTACTTAACCAGCATAGTATTAGTGGGTACAATGTCTAAGACTTGTTTATTCCGAGAAAAGTCCCGCCAGCAGCAGAGCTACAGTAATTTAGGTAGTTATTAAGTTATTATGAATTTTATAGCTACCAAAGTTTATTTTTTCCAACCGAACAAATATACAGTTTTGATCATAATGTACCAAGTTGCCTTGCCAGGTCGGTAATAACGTGGTTAAGCATTTATGTTAAGCAAGCTCCAGGAAACCGAAATTTGGAAAAGTGCCCAGCTAAACAAACTAACTTTGTTCTCTATCTGTAAATATTTATAAAAAACATAGTTACCTTGAGGTATTCACAGCTATGTTGTTGCACTGGTAGGTATGCGATCTGTAGTTTACTTTTTACTTTAGCGCGCATATTCCAAGGATGGGTGACCGAATACTTCATCAGTTTCTATGCTTTAAAGTGTACGTTATAGGTTAGTCCGTATAGTTTTTATATATCTATCGTTAACGATTTTAAACTCTGGCCACTTGTACACATAAATATTATAATGCCACTTATTAAACGCGATTGAAAATTAAAGGTAAGGATACCTTATTTGTTCACCCGACGTTTCGATCGGATTGCATCGACTGTGGTCACGGACTGACTGATGTAGCTGCCAAGCCTTGTTGCGCGAGTTTCTACGCCTACCCTCACATGGTTTTCACTATTTTATATTGTTCGGATTCGTCGGTACTTCGAAACACAACACTACGCGCCACAAGGAGACGATGCAGCCAATTCCATCAAAACGTACCGGGTAAACAAATAAAGTATCCTAAACTCTACTTTTCAATCGCGTTTAAGAACATCTTTATTTTGTGATATTATATTTCGATAGGTATTTGTGTTAAATTTTGACTCTGGTGTTACCAATAACATGAAAATAAACTAAGCAAACCACTAATGATACAAAAAAGAAAGTATTCTTCAAAAAAAATATACGATATTAAAGACGTAACATTACATAAAAGAACCGTAGCCAGAAAACTTACTTTAGCTTCAAAGACATTAGCATTCGAAATAGAAGAAAACTAGGTCCTACTTCACGTATTTTTAGATAAAGTTTTCTGTTATCATGACATGACATAGGCATCATAAAATTGCGTGGGATCTGATAGAGTATAAAAAGTTATATAAAACATGGCGGGTGTGACATGGCTTTTATCTTTTCTTATATCATTTACGATGTCTACTTTCAATTTAGTCTCGTAGCTATGCGTGATGTTTCTAATAAAATGGCGCAGAAGTTAAGGAGGCCACCTCGCTAATATTTGGGAGGTTGTGGGTTCGAGTCTTACATAGAACAAATTGTCGGTCTCCCCGCGACTCAAGAGCAATATTTTGTGCGGTAATTATCATTATTTTAAACTAAATATTATTTTATGTATGTTTTGATGTAATCATAAATCGATTTAAATAACATTTTGCAGAAAATACCAAACTACTTATTTACAGATACGTTACGATAAATTTTATAGAAAATATAGGTGTTAATCCTGTCAATGGAGTTAACGGATACTTGCGATCCGTAAAGTAAGTAATGATAAAAAGTTGGTATATTTAAGAACTCGTTTCTTTTAAATGTACTTACAAACTTAAAGTTTAGTTTCGTCTCCCTTTGAGACTATCAAAACCTTTGATAAGGCTGATGAATTATAATTTCTCCAATAAATAATAGATTATCAAATTTTAAATCTATCACAATTTCAAATCGTAATTCAGATCAAACTCAATTATAAGCACAGAAAGAGGTTAGACTTCACAAAGACAAAAACTATGAAAGACCATCTCGGCCAGTTGCCAGCGTTTACTGCCAATAGGGCAAGTAATAAATTGTGAGGCACTTACGCCGTTTCATTATGTGCAATATGGTTCGGCAGTTAACTTTGCAACCTATCTTATTTGGCGTCAATTATTCTTTGGGCTTATCCGCCTTTGGAGAACTTATTATATACGTCTTTATAGAAATATCGAGAGGATGTATTTTAATTTTGAATATTGGTTGAATAAATGTAATGAGTGCAACAGATTAAAAAAAATAAAAGACATCGATTTTACGAACTGAAATCTGGAATCTGAGAATCCACCGAACGAAATAAAATCGTACTACTTTACATGGTATTAATTTCGATACCCAGATCGGCTTAAATGTAAAACCAAATAAGATTTTTTGCTGGTAGCAGTAGCTGAAAGTTATCTGGAATCTGTGTATGGTATTTCACTCACTCCCTGTTACATCAGACCTATAACATAAAAGATTAACCCTCGGTTTCTTAGTTACAGTAAGCAGTAGTTTATCTATTACAGTATTACAAGCTTTGCTTAGTTTGGAATCAAATGACCGTGTGTGAGTTGTCCAATAATATTTATTATTTTTTATAATAGTGTATTATAGAAAAGCGTTCAAGCTCATATAGATATGATGCAAAATGTGTCTCAGAAACCAGGCATAAGAACCTCATTGGTCGTGTTTCATCTCCATGAGCAACAAATCTATTTGCAAGATTTATGTAGAAGTATGTACACATACTATAAATCATAAAAGCTGCCTGCCAAAATATGATAGGAGAAAATAATAAAAAAGTGTCTCAGAATCTGTGCCAAGACCCATATTGGACGACAGCAAAAGGCTCCTCCTTTTATTCCTTCTTTTACTATTCTTAAATTATCCTTTTCCAATCAATAACTTTACTATTGCCAATAAACGGGAACTAACGAACAATGAGAGAAGACAATAAAATCAGGGAGGGGAGTCTTATAAAATTGATCACAACCACCCACTTCGCAGAGCTAACGGGGTTCCGTAAACTAGAGGCTTGGAGTAAACAGTTTTTGAAGGATACCATTTTCGTTCCTAAAGCTTTAAATGCATACTGATTACCGATATTACATAAAATCAGTCAATTGAATTGTGAACACGAGGTATAGTTCCATTGTTTCAACAGTCGTGTAAATAGCAATTTAATAAATATAAGTTTATGTCAACAGTCAAATCTATTTCTTACAGATTTGACTTACTTAGATGCCAATGTAGTTAGTTACATAATGAGAATATTCATTGTCTTGATCCAAAAAGAATAGCAATTTCCAAAGATTTAGATAGCGTTGTATCATTACACCACATTTCTTTAGTTTTTGTATTTGTTCAATCAGAATCCAGCCAAAATATCTTAAAACATATTTACTTGTGACATAAATTGATATGGAAACTAGGACTTCTTGTTCATAGGGTTGTAGAATATATTCATAAAATAGTTCTTGTTTTCTTAGGCTTCTGTTTATGGAGCTGATAAAGTTCCGGGAACATTCCGAAGATAACAAATAGAAGTTCTGGAAATTGTATTATACAAGTATTGTGATTTGTGCCGTATTTTTTGAGCTTCAATTCTTTGAAGTCAAGTTAAAGAATGAAAAATGGAAAAATTATTTCCAAAAGTTCTTTGATCTGTGAATATCCGTACAGTTTTTAATCCGATAAATTTAAATTCTGTTGTTACATAAAATAAAAAATGCTTTTATTTCTTTTGAACTTTGAACACCGTTCTTACATAAACACAAGTTTTGTTCTTAGAGATACGCTTGTAGAAGAAATACTTTTCTAAACCAACATTCTTAATGGCAAAGAATTTAAGGATTACGACTCAATAGTTGCTTGATATTCGATAGTTACTCGACACGCGATAGTTACTCGAAACTTGATAGTTACTCGACACTTGATAGTTACTCGATACTTGATAGAGATTAAAACATTTTTTTTCAGTTTTCTTAACCTATGCGGTCCCATTGTTAGACAAAGGTCGCCAAACTATGTAACCGGTCTATATCCTGGGCTATTTTTGCCAATCATCCAGATAGGTGTCCAAGTCGTCACACCAATAGGTTACTTTATTTTGTAATATTTTTCTTCCAAGACAAACCAAATTGTACCGAACCCTTTCGTAAAAGCGAGTTATCTTCACAACTTTTTTGTTTCTAGTAAATTGGGCCGACGTAAAAAGTTGATATCAACGAAGTTTATGGTGTTTCGATGAGCGGGTGCGCGATAAAAACGATGGCAAAGACAAATGGTTGCTTGTTTTCGATGAAAGAACCCACGGTTCGGTGGTTCACACTGACGGCTGATGTATACGGTATAATCGGATCCCAATTGTTTTTCTGTGCGTGAAATTTTTAGATGAAAAATGAAAGGGATGTGAAACAGTTTTTTTGTGAAATTAGGTCGCTCTGTTATAAATGTTGGGATAAAATAAGTTTGGAACTTTCCTTTTTGTTTTATTTTGATGTTAGATACTGTTTTATAACGAGTTTTTCAGATGGAAATATTTATTGCCTGCTAACTCTCTCGTACCACGTGGCTTTGCCTGTGTTGGGTGTCGATTAGTATACCAAGAAATAATTACGTCAGTGTAGAAAACAATATCCATGAGAACAATTTTCTATGGCAATCGACTATCGAGTAGTTAATTTACGAACTTTTCGTATCGATTAGTGACGTAATTTTCTACCACTGTCGACTAATGCTAGCTATCGACAAATTTTGTATAAACCTTATCAGTGTCCCTAGCAGATGCCTTAGAAACCAACTTTTAAGAACATTTTAAACGTTACACTCTCGATACTCTAAAGCACCGACTATAGAAAATTGCGCTTCTGATTGGCGCCCGTTTTCATTTTAAATCTCTAAGCCACAAGCCACTGTAGATTCGCGCTACAAGCTTCGCACTGTGGTTTTCAATAGCCTAACAATGAAAATACAAAACCTAATACACATTTATCTTCCTTTTAGAATAGACTGTTTCATTACGCTAAATACACAGCTTTGTTGAGTTAAAATAGGCAGTAAATCACGCCCCGACATTGACCTATTTTCAAACGATAGAACTGTGAAATCAATTACATAATTTTGCCTCCAATTTACTGCATCCCGGTTCATATTAAACTGTTATTGCGCATTCAACCGCAGTTGTAATCGCCTATTGAACATATTGACAGCTGTGACATGACGATAATGCAGGTAAGCAACGCTCTTAAAATCAAAATCTTTATCAAAAAATAAAAACCCATTGAGTCTCACTGCTGGCTATGTGCAGGTTGGAGACTTTGTATACCTTCAAGAACTGTTCTAAAGAACTCCCGGGCATGCATGGTTGCATCACGATGTTTTCATTCACAGTTAAAAATGGATCGAAACCATAGATTTCACCATTTGCAGCTGTATACTTTGATTTTCGGACTGTAAAATCTAAAAAATAATATACTTTACACTACATATTTCCTTTATTTAAGCAACACTATAGTCAATATGTAAGTGCGTAAGACTGTGTGTGTGTAAGATCTTGCGTTATACACGCACACACACACACACAAACCTCACGCACACGCTACCCCAGTTTTTGTTCAACAAAGTTTAATTAATTCAAATACTCTTTGCATAGTTCACATAACTGCTTAGTTATTATAGGTTTAAGCTAATATATAGCAGCTCATTGTTCGAACTACACAAAGGCCTATTAAGCCGTCACATGCCATGCCAGTACATTTTTAACGACCTAGTAAAATGTTCGGGTTTTTGAAAACAAATGCTGGAACTATTTGTGGATCAGACGGTTTGTGTTTTGGGCGGAAATCGAATCCAGGATTTTTAACTCATGTATTAAAATTTTGCTGTTACTAGACTGAAGTTCTTCTTTATTCATATCTTTTTCGAGGTTTTTAGTTCGATTCCCAGGTTGGGCAAAGTGCGGTTGGTCTTTTCTAAATTATATGACAATATTTCTCAACAGTAGCCCAGAGTTTAGTAAGGTTCCATGTATGGCATAACTTGCGCTCTATTACATGGGGCTAATACTATGCATAGATAAACGCAGGTGCATTTTATACACCACTACCTAAAGACAAGTGTGTTGTAAAAATAATAATATTCGTGTTATTTACTTCGCATAGATTTGATATAGGTATATGGAGTCACTATTTTTTCATTTAGGTTACCCAAACCCATTATAAACCTAGCAGTGGGTGGCTACTGGGTTTTAACGGAATTTTCATTCATTCATCAATATTTTACGCATTGCAAAGAATACTGCAAAACAAAATTCCGACAACCGATAGCCTTCTCAATTTGCTGTTCCACAAAAAATCTAATCTGCTCGAGTCTCTAATAAAATGAAATAAAAGGCAATTTTCACCGAATTTCGAGTTAAAAGGGGTCCAATAAATCTTTGTGGATTGTCTCCGTCGGTAGTTCTGTTTTACTGTGGTATCGTTTTGGAGGTAAACGGCCACAATAAACTAAACACACTGTTATAGTGTTATAGTTAAAAGTGTAAACAGAGAAGAATAAGAAGTGTTTCGCTATTTATATTTGTTTTACAATGTGTAGCCTGTTGTGCCTTTTCTATATGGGGTACGTAATCAAACTTAGGGCTAATACTAGGACTAATGAAAGAGATATACCCCTAATAGCTCAACCTAAGGATCAAACTTAAGATATCGAGCTTACAAGTTGTGCTAAACACTACTCACCAAACTGCATAAGCAGATAATGAAAATCTAATTTTGAGTCTAATTCAAACATCTTTGGCTAGTGACCCTTTTTCCATTCTCAATAATAGTGAGTCCCTACTTTTAGTACTAAAACTAGTACACACTCGACTGAACAGAAAATGCCTCGAGACAACATACTCGTAGTAAGATCCTCATGAGACACGTCTATGAAGTGGATAGAAGGATAGAAATAATATCAACACTAGTTGTTATCGTAAAAGAAATTAACTTAACCCTTATAATAAGCTTCGTATGGAGCTTGAGAATATAATTGGATGTATTTTTGGAGAGTTTAATAATTTGAATTAGATAAAAAAGTGTTTCTTTTTTGTTAAGAACATAATAATTGGGTAATTAACTTTTGAATTTATACAGAATGTTACCTCTTTCGAAGTATACGTAGGTATTGTGAATTATTGGAAAGTGACCGCCTCACACGTCTCCCCAAGCCTAAACTTTTTCACCCCACTATCATAAATGATTTTAAAAACATTTATCGTTCTTTGACTTTAATTTCTTAACTGTCTTCATGCTACATTTCAAAGAACTTTGTTATAAGCAAAGAAGACTTGTGTCCAAATAACATTATGAAAGTTATAGAAAAAATATTTTCACGACTCACTTTCAAAATGATTATTGAATTAAAAATTCGAAAATTAAAAATAAAAATAAAGATTATTGAATTAAAATAGATTTAAAAAATACGAAATATTTGTTTAATATCATTGAAATGACTTCAATTGTTGATATCGATAAATGTATCTCTGATTTCAGTTTGATATGTTGTCGAAAAATATTTGATATTTCATTCAAATGCCAATTTCAATCCATCTTTTATAAAGCGGTTAGAGAAAAATATTTCTTTAACATCAGATTGTAATATGAAATAAAATATATCATCACTTTAAAGCGACCTATTCGAGCAATATTTCTCATATTCTATTTTTCTAATTTCTTGCATTCCCTTTTAAATAATATCATAAATCAATTCTCTTAAAATTGAGAACAGTGAAAATGTCGATCTGATGTTTGACAAGCCGACATAGCCTTTTGTTGGCTAAAGACTTTGGCAGTAAATTTGAACCAAGAAAAATAAAAAAAATGTTTGACCAAATCGTTTAAAAAATATTGTTTTACATATTATCAAATAATTCATCCAGTTAATTCTTTCCATCCTATCCTATCCTACTAATAATATTACGTTTTCTTGTGGACCTATGAATCTTCAACAAAAACACAAAATCTACGGATTTTGATGGATCCACAAAAAGTATACTTATTATATACTCTTTACCCCTGTAGTTAAATTTTTAACTATTAAGGTCACAAAGGCTACTTGTATTCAAAATAAATATAAACACTTCAGTAAAGAAACAATTTTCTCAAAGAAACCAATCTTAGTTTAACATCATTCACCAGAAACTTGACTTTCAAAGAGAGACTTCAATATTTCCTAGCAATCTATAAGTTTGAGAAAACTGGCAAACTACCTGTATGCCATTTCAGTTTTACGTGAACTTTGAAATGAAGTCCTTGTTGTTGAGTTAGATGTTTGGCTCGAGTTTTCTAGAATTAGTAATACTGCTGAAACTTTCAATGTTTTCTTTCAGATATTAATTTTATGAGTACTAGTTTGTTTCGCTGCAAATATCTAGAAATATTAATGTGAAAGTTACTTATGATACCTATATTATGCTACTTTTCAAAAAGATACTGCTAAACTTTCGCGTTGTATGTTTATTAGTAGCTGACCCGCGCAACTACGCTTGCGTCACCGATGGGAGAATGGGTCATAATTTTCCCCGTTTTTGTAACATTTTTCGTTGCTACTCCGCTCCTTATGGCCGTAGCGTGATGTTATATAGCCTATAGCCTTCCTCGATAAATAGACTATCTAACACTGAAAGAATTTTTCAAATCGGACCAGTAGTTCCTGAGATTAGCGCGTTCCAACAAACAAACAAACAAACTCTTCGACTTTATAATATTAGTGTAGATATAGCAATATAGGCTCGGTCCCAATTACATGAAACTAACATTGTCAAGAGCGTTTTACATATAACTCTATATCAATTATAAAATCTAAATCATACATAATGTTAATATTTATGTCATATATTTATACGAAAATCAACATCAACGACAAATATACGATGTAGGTCATCAAAATATTGGTCCTTCATTAGCATCAATGCAAGTAAGCATAAAACTCGGACACACTGCCACGGTGCCATTAAACTCGTCACGATTTATATCCATGTCCTTATCCTGGCTACCATTCTTTTGTCATTTTACAGGGTGTTTGGAAATTGATAGATGTTTCTTTAGATATATGGGGTACTAGCTGACTCGCGCAACGTCGCTTGCGTCACATAAGAGAGAATGGGTCAAAATTTTACCCGTTTTTGTAACATTTTTTACTGCTGCTCTGCTCCTATTGGTCGTAGCGTGATGATATATAGCCTAAAGCCTTCCTCGATAAATGGGCTATCTAACACTGAAACAAATCAACACAAATCAGACTAGTAGTTCCTGTGATTAGCGCGTTCAAACAAACAAACTCTTCAGCTTTATAATATTAGTATAGATTTTGAGTGGTTTTATAAACAATTTTTAATTTAAGCTTGCAAAAAATATCGCGGAAAAAGGAAAATATTAGATTAGTATATTTTCTTAAAGTAGGTGAAGCCTTTTCAGGGAGACCCTTTCGAATTGATTTTGTAGTTACAAACACACACATTGCTAACTACAGATATTTTGGATTATGCCTTCAAAATTGTACTGGTAAACATATTAAAAATAAAAATCAAGATTCTTCACCACAATAACACGAGTCTTTAGTATAAAAAAAAACATCAAATTTCATTCTACCCTCTAAAATACAATTCAATGCAGCAAACACCCTGTACACACAAATTCACCGCAAACGATAACTCATATCTCATTTTTATGAAAGCAAATAATGATCGTATGCATTCGCGGTTCCATTCGCATTAATTTTCATTGCCCCGTGTTCCAGTCGTTAATATGATATACAACCTTGCATTGTAGAGGAAATCTATCAGAATGAATGAGGATAGCTAGAGAGTTGCTATTGAAATGGATTTGGGTTACGGTTACTTGAGTTTTAAGTGGACTCTTCGAGAAATCTTTTGGAATTTGAGACGCCGTTTTGTTACTACTAAAGAGTTTACGTGAATAATATTACGGCTGTAATATCCGAAAACGTTAATAGAGGTGAATAAAATACCTACTCCTACGCCATTAGTAATGTTTGTTCCATGTAATAGAGGCGAACCTATTGCTACGTAACGGGCATATTACCAAACTCGGAGCTTTTATTGAGAAATATTCTTACAAAGTTAGAATAGAGATAGACCGATAGCACTTTTTTCGAGTTTTCTGCTCATAAATCCGATGAACAAGTACACAAAATTATATTTGAATGCAAAACTATAATCAGTTCAAAACCTGATTTAATTTGAATTTAAGAATCCACAACTACTACTAAAGAATAATCTTTATAAAACCTTACAGACGATTCTTGTCAATGCATTTTACTTACACTAAAACATGCTCTTTGACAGAAAGCCTAATAATAAAATAATATTTATGTCATATCACAGTAAAATTCGTTTCAATTTCACACATGAAACTCCAAACTTTTCCATTTACCACCCCCATCATATTTGCTCGCCAACAAAAAAAATAATTTCGCCTCTCCATACAAATTTATAATTCAGAAAATCACTTACTTCTACCGTGGCACACTCCGTTATAATCAAACATGCATGGCTTTCTTAGACTTTCCCGTTTCGTTTACGTATTACGACAGATTGAGAAACTTGAGTGCTGTTCAGAATTATTTTACGAACATTGTTTTTTCGAATGAGGTTATTGTTGTACCGAAATAGAAATTCTGGAAGAATTTGTAGAGAATAATTATGGTGTTTTTTTATGTTTTGTTTGATGCTAGAAAGTGGATACGGGTGTGAACAGCTCGTAAATATGGTTTAGTGTAATTTCACGATTATATAGTTAAAGAAATTAAATAATGAATAATTTAATGTACTAGTAGAAAATCAATACATTTATTAATTTGTTAAATATATTTAAGGAATAAGAACTGTCTTAAGACAGGACATTTGTTTTACGAAATTGTATGAAATCGTGTACATTTTAAACGCAAATAATGTTACTCTTATTATAGCTATGTTTATGATCTTAAAGCTCTTATACTCCTACACAGTTGGAGACGCCTTTATACTAAAAAATAAATCGGCTTACATATCACATCAAGCTCGTAGGTAGAGGCAAGAGGACCAAAGAATTTAATGGAATATAGTAACTCGAGACCGACTGTAAACAGAGCCGCATACCGCAGCACATATTTGCAGTGGCTCGTTCCTTCAGTGATATAAGACAGGCTAAATTGAGCCCCACCGTACCACATAAAATGTGGTCAAGTCGAGTAAATTTACAAAATACGCGTACATTGCGTCCTATCCTCATTCTTAACCTACATTCACGGTTGGAGAGGACGCGTTCTAATTGCAACAATGAATTTCCAACGCTACGCAATTATTGAACTTTTTTGCTTTCTGTTTTCCAACCACTTTGCGTCGTAATAACTTTGTACAAAAAAATGCTTTTAGAACCAATCATGGGGCCAAGTAGCAAAGATAAATTCGTAAAAACTCGTTTTTCCTCTCGAAATATGGCAATTACCAAGTTTACATTGGAACAAAATTATGGTAATGGAATAAGGGTAGTGGTTACCTTGGTAACCCGACGATAGCTGTTGACTTTGTGAATTTCCCATAATTGGATATCAATTGTCTGTTTGTATTGGCTGACACACGATAAAATCGCAGATACGCAATCTCGTTCCGCTGTCTTCGATTTTGTTAACATTGGATGATTGGTTTTCTGTGTGTTGTTTTTTCTGTGGCTTGCAATTTTAGACGTCGATTAATTGCACGTTTATTTTGTAATGACGTCATTTGATATTTCTTTATCGTTAAACAAACAATAATTTAACATTTTTGCAAAAATACATTCTCATTTACCATTTATTTTTAAAGGTCTCCTTAATGACGCTAATCCGACAATCTAACCATGAAAGAAAATGAAAAACACGTGAAATTATTCTAAATACTGAAAAGTTACAATCACTTGTAACCAAATCTTTAAATAATCCCAATATTTTTCATCTAAAAAGTGAACAAACTTTACCCATACCCTAGTTTCCACCCCTCACAATATTACCATCACAAATCAACCCTTCAAGCAACACATTGAACGTTTAACAAATTCGCAGCCTCTTTGAATTCTCATTGCTTGCCAACTTATTACACGCCTCAATATTTCCCATTAACGCGAGTTTCTATACAACGTTGTTCCCTTGCCTTTAATACGGTAGCATATCATTTTGTGTACGTATTGTTCGTAATTTCAGCGTATGGGTGGAGAATTTTGAGGAAGAATTTTAGATTGTAATATACGGTGTTGATGGTAGAGTTTTTTGATATTGCATTCGTTAGTACGCCTATGTTTATGTTGTTATGTGATATTCAGATACATTCAAATATTACTGATATTGCCTAGACATATCATAGATTGTGGAGGCATCCTCTTGCATATTGTAGTTAGTGGTGTTAAATCAAGTGTAAACTATTGTGTAATCACAACTTATTGCACCTTCCAAAAAACTGACTTACACACTTTTCTTTAACCCCTTTACAACTCTTCCTTTTCTAGAACTTAACAAAACTTTATCACATTGAAATCTTTCTGTACACATAAATCTTATATCTCCAAAACTCAGTACAGTCTGACACACGAATATCAATCGTAATATGAACACGTACGTCGAGCGAATTAAATCCGCTCCCTCATGCTCTTTATCATAAAGCGTAAACACTTTTATGCTTAATGTAATATTTGCTAAGCATTTTCATATGATTTGCTGAACATTTTCGTGTGATTCGCTAAACAATTTTTATTTATGTGATTTCTGTTTGATGGTTATATTTATTATACTTATTCCTGCAGCGACTTTGTATGTAAAGATTTCAAGTTATGAATTATCTTTGTACATAATTTTGATAAAATCTGCTTCGTAGTTTCTGCATTTAAAGTTCACAAGTATCCACGATCAGCAATTGGCAAATTATTTCTAACTAACTTTTAACTGAGACTTCGTCCGCGTGGAAATAAAATCCGGATAAAAAGTATTTTATTTGTGAATCCAAGTTGTTGTTAATATGAATACAATATTTTTGGCAAAAAACAGTAAAAAAAACATCATCGTCATAAACTTTCACAATTTCACACTTCACTTTCACTCAGCTAGATTATTTAAATCACTCAACAAGAAACGCAAAACCATTTAAAACAAAATGTTGAATATCTATCCACCTTCGTTCCCCTATTTCAACCCCTGCAGTACAGTCATATACCATCCATGATAATTGTGAGTACACGCACGCCGCAGTTCCGGCTCTGCCATCAACACCTATTGTGGGATGTGTGGACATATCCTGATGTTATGTACCCTTTTTATGATGAGGTGTAGTGCTCATATTGCATGCTATGTAAAGGTAAAAATTTGTAGGAAAAGGGTTTATTCAAATAGTGTGACAATGTATTACTAGATTTGAAATATAGGTAGAACTAGAAATATTACTAGTCTCCTAATCTGGGTATAAGTATTCTTAATGATGGGTTTTATAAACTTTTAGGTTCAAAATTGTTCGATTACCTTCAGCCAGAGATCTATTTAAAATAAGTCACTAATTTAATCCAGGGATCGAAAATGGAATGTTTATTTAGACTGACGACAATTTCTTTTTATACCTAATTTGAGCAAGATTTTACCTCAATGTCTTTTATATCCGTTACCGAAATTAATAGTTATTTCTAAAACACAAAAGTATTTCTAAAGACAAATCTTGGGTATTGCCCAGGGTTTGTTAGTTCGACCACTTGCGTGGGTGGCAAAAGCTTATACTACTCGGCTTTCAATTTTAATATGATCAATCATTTTCATTACAAAAGGAGCAAACTAAAACAGCTAAGTTTAACAAGACTATTAAGCAGTAGTAAGTTATTTCAAACATCGTAACTCGATAATAAAATAACTTTCTATAACATTTTCAACAATTTTATAATACAAAAGGTTGTTGAATATTGAAGTAGCGAGTTTAAAACACATTGGCGTAATTTCGTTTAGCTGAACTTGTGATGTTGGAGAATTTTCTATTTAAATACGTTATAGTATTAGTGTTCTTGACTTAGTAGTTGATAGCAAATACACATCTGCAGCGGCCTAGTTTAATAACTCTAACACGATAATACTTTTTTTTTATTGTTTAGTCGAAACCTTCTTAACTTTTGGGTTATCTGAGTTGGGTACCTTCAGGTTTCATATTTTTACAAGCCCTGTTTGAATTGCTAAAGCAATTATCAGCCTATTAGTACATGATCATTCATTGCTATTTCTTTTCAATGTGTTATTTTTCGTAAACTCTGGTAATGAAACAATTGAAGTACGTTTTAATACTTTCTGCCCTACTTCTCCAAGAGTCTGCTATGTTAGAAGTAAAAATAAGTTAGTTACGTCTGTATAAAAATATTTAGGTTATTTATTGTGTCCTTGAATAAGAAAAAGTTAGAGCTTTTCTGAAATTGTGAAATGTGATATTATATTGAAGGCTGTGCCGAAATGTTGGGAGTTTTCCTATTAGAAAATACTGGAGCCGGGAAATAGGACACTTGAAGGTTTGCTGTGAAGTTTTAAAGTACTTTAGTTTACATTTTAATGTTAAATTTTCATTTTAAAAGGTTCAGAATATAAAAAGTTAAACGTTTAATCATAGAAATACATAGAAAATATTTTTTTGTGTGTGTCTTACACTTACAGTAGCTCTTCTTTCTCTACTACTATGGACTGCCGACAACCGACCTGTCATCGAGAAATTTTGTGTGAAAATCCGATCAGCGCCTCTGACGGGTGTCGTAGGAAATATTTTGACAGTACATTCTAAGTGTAAAAATTTCGATACTCGACAGTACCGACTGTACAGAATCGCGCTACTGATATAAGTAATTTAATTAAAGAAATTTAAGGAAGAAATACAAGTAATGTACACGTGTATTTCGTAACATTATATTATAAAGCCTTAGAGTCGAAAATCTCTTGAGAACACTTTAAGAACGAAAATTGCTTAACACCTACGTTCGTTTGCTACAATTCTAACGTTTATTTTAAAACAATAGGACTTTATATATATAATAGGAACATTTTCGACACGTGTGCGACTGTATGTATGTCTGTTTGACATGTATCACGATATGAAACCATTGTTCTGTTCTCTTCCTGTTCTATTGTTTAAAATCGACTGGAACGACTGAAAAATGATGGCTGTCTTAGATTGTCGCGTTTTATAGAAGATGATATTTAGAAAGTACATTTTGTTCTTCAATATTTAGCCCAATTAGAGCAAGTTTAACAGTTTAGAAGAGTATCAGAAACCTGCCAGAAATCAAATAGGCAATAAAAATGTATGAAAACTGCTGTTAAATTTCCATCTGATAAGATATTTAGAAGTTGTGGCTCCGGGCCTTAATCCTCAGATGAAGTCATTTAACAATATAAATTTTGTTATCGATTTTTTTGTCATAAAAGACGTTATTCTTATTAAAATAAAATTGACAAACGCAAGCCTATTGTTATATTATACTAGGCACCTTACCAAACTACTGACTACTCCTCAGCTAAGCCATTCTTCTAACTATGTTGGAGTCGGCTTCCATTCACACCAAACCACTGGCAATTAACAATATTATTATTATTTTAATACAATTAAGAAACCGAAAGTATTTGAATAGATCCGATTTCTTATGTTTAAAAGTTTAATGAGCTTTCATGCAAACTATAACAGTCAAAATTAAAGTTTCCACATTTTATTTAGAAAACAAAAGCAAATAAAACTCAAACAACAAAACTCTTCTTTTTTCCATTGCAAATACTAAAATTCATAGATCATGGTTGTCACAAATATTTCCATATGCGTTGTGAAATCCATTACACTGTCACTATTCGCATTCTGTTCATTTCAGTGGATTCAGTACTTGAAATATTGTTGCGAATGCATTTATTTGTGACAATTATTGATACGTATTGAAACTGTGTGAAGTTGGCCTTGATTGAGACATCGATATGAAGTTAGGTTTGATTGAGCTGAGACACGATGGAGATGTAGATTGAGGTTTGTATATTGCGTCTTGGTATTTAATATAACTAAACTGGAATATAGTATTCTTAAACTAGGATGGTAAAAAATGGGGTCGGTCTTTGCTCAGTAGTGGAACAATACAGGCTATCAAAAATACTGGAATAACTTTGTATTTGTTTTTACAATATGAACATTTTCAGTCCTATAGAGGAATAAATAAAAAATAAATATAAATATTATTCTAAATA
The DNA here is from genome assembly GCF_050436995.1 of Anticarsia gemmatalis. Lineage (NCBI taxonomy): Eukaryota > Metazoa > Arthropoda > Insecta > Lepidoptera > Erebidae > Anticarsia > Anticarsia gemmatalis. Next base: position 1,502,016 of record NC_134761.1, read on the forward strand.
TACCATGCCGTAATTTTATCGTTCAAGGAGAGAGATATGACTTTTTTAAATACACGTCAAATAACTTTATGTACCATTTATAACAATAAGTGATTTATTATTCAAATCTGTATAAAAAAACAGTAATTAACAAGTGACTACAAACACTGAGACAATGTTCTAATTGTCCTCTAAAATCAACTTACCTAAAGTAACTCAACAGCCGCAGCTGCTCCCATGAAAATCTCCTATAACAAATAACCCCATAACTTGTCAGAATATAACTTAATAACTATGGCCCCGTAGATCCCTTTAAATAACTAGAGTCATATAAAAACCCATGTTTTATTAAATTCCGAGGCGTAAAGGAAATATATCCGGAGCTCTTTTTTTATTCAGAGCCAATAAGGTCCACGGGTTTGGGAGAAATGGCCCTTCAAAACATCCCGGTTTTAGTTGACTTGATATCGTATGATAGTGGAGACCTTTCGATACGCCTTTTTGCGAATTTCTAATCAATGAGGGGTTATTTTTTTGGAGTTTGTTGCTTACTGGTGCATAAATTTGCAATATGTTTGTTAATTGTCTGAATTTCGTCGTATTAAATGTTCTTATGGCTATAAAATCAGTAACAACTATATTTTAACTTTTGAATCATCAAAGCAAAGTGCTGAGAAAATATTGTATGTTTTTTATACGGTCACAATTCCGTTAAATTACAGTTTTTACTATGTTTGATACCTGGACGTGACTAAAATTCAGAAAGTCTATACAGAATAATTTCAGTTCCGCTAAATAATTAACTTACGACAAATTTATACATGGCATTTCTTTTACTTTGATTTGATATCACAGTTCTACAAAAATACTTTTACCAAAGTGAATTAAACAGGAAAAAACAAAACCCTTTGCGGCTACCATACGACCCAATACCTGTCACCTTTATGTTCCCGCATAAATACTGAATTCACAGAATTGACTGCAAAAGAACTCCCATACAAATATTTGTATGGTTTCATTCTTTTTCCTTTTGGTATCTTGTTCCTACTACTAACTATAATAAAAACAAAAGTTTGTGAGACTGAATATCGTTTCTATATCATATAAATAGTATCGAGTAGCTAATAAACATTAATAATTTTTCGAAATATTTCGCAATCTGTATATACTAAACATATTAACTTTGATTCTACAGATATTTAATTGTTTGGTTTCTACTTCTTATAATTTAAAACTTCGAAAATATAAACAAAGTGATCACAACAAATCTAAAGAAAGATATTGTCTTATATAAGAATAGTATTATATTGTCAAAACAATACTTAATTTGTTTGTACAAACCATAAGTCTTTCGCGAAAATTAAAATCTCACGTTTCCTTATTCTCTTACTTCCATCATTAAACTTCTGAGAAACAGAATTATTATCTCCATTTTAATTTCGGGAACAAGGCTATAATTTTGTTTTCTTCCGGAATATATTATTACGAAGATCACTCCAGTAATTTCAAATATTTCTGTAAAGGTGAATATAGATTAGACCATTTTCTCGAGCATTTGTGTGTTTTGTTACATTCTTATGAATGGTACAATACAGGTTAAAGCTCAGTTTCAAAAAAATCCTTGAAATGTAACGTTTTAGCGAATGATCGGCGTGATACTCACAGCGAGTGTACCAGTAACATTTCGTTGTACTTTGCGTTCATTTTTTGGGAAGAAATCGTTGACCGCGCATGCAAAGGCTCGATGAAATGTTACACCAATACGCTCACTGGTTACTACAATAAAATTCTTGTTGTAACAAAACAGCGAGCGTGCTCGACCTCTTATTCGTGAAGGGTGATACACTAGAGCATATTATAGAGCGGCTAAGCCTTCGGTCGACTTGAACCACTTTGACACTAGGCTGACTACTAACCATACGCAAGAAGAAGATAGAGCGGCTCATACAAGTAAATGCTCTAGTCTATACTCACCTTAACGCGAACAAAATTTCGGCCAAAAGTCCGCGTATCTGCACAATTTCAACTCCGCAATTTGACGTAGCGCCTTATAATTATTTCGACTGGAATCCAATTCGAATAGAAATATTGGTAATTTGAATCTGGCTTGTTTTCTTGGAAATTTGAAACAAGAAATTTCAAGGAACAGTCCGCTTCCGTCACTTTATTATATTATGTTAAGTTGGTACGTTTCCCATCGTATTTAACGAGTGACCTTATCGTTACCAAGAAGGCAGCTAAATTGAGATGCAATTTAATAATTTCTGTATTTATAATTGTATAACACCATCCAGGAATGGAATTCCAGCGCTTCGACGAATTTGCTGTGATGGTGTTTATATAGAAAATATATCAATCTAGAAATGTTACCTATCAAGAAATGTTGTATGTCAACCTAACCAGCCAAGCTATTATCATAGCATATTCCGGAAAAACTATGATTTTTTTCTGGTTTTAAATGTCAAGCGTTCGTTATTCGATAGTTCCGAACCGTAGGATCGTGCTACCAGACTATTCGAAAAACAGAGCTAAGTTTATCAGCAAATTAATGAAATATTTAGTATCTAAGACTTAAATATCCAGCAAAAAAACTACAACAAACAAACAGTTTATTATTTACAATTAATTTCAGACAAGAACTAAATAAATCTCAAGCTTAACAACTCAATTTGCTAGAAGCTATAAATAAATTAAAAATCTAGCACTGGATTAAGAGTACCAATTATTCTTCTTTTTAATCTCGTGCGGTGAGGCAATTTATCAAACTGTTCTGTTGTTTCAATCTTAGGGTACCCATCTTTAGTCTATAAGGCTAAGAACAATAAGGCTTTGAAAATAACTTTATGAGCTTTGAAGCAATAGAAATTACGTGGTTACTTTAAATTTCTTAAACTACATGGAAATTATAAAATAATTGTTCTGGTCTTAGTGTTTGATTTTCCAAAACTATTTGAAAATTTGCTATTATTTTGAACTCGCCTTTGTTTTCTTACTCGTGTTGTTGTTGCTCATTTCTTGGTTCATTGCTTGATTTCATCTTTGTAATATATTTGTAATATATTTAAATGCCAAACTAACAAAATTCATTCAAAAGTGTTTTCTTGAAAGAATAACAAACAAATTGACACATCCTTTCAAACATTCCATTTCATAATGGTCGTAGCATTCATAATCTTCAATTTTACCAGCAAAAGTGTGAGCGTTCCCAAAACCGATAGCTAAAAGCACATTCGTACTTCCATTCGTAACCACAACAGCGAAGCGAAAAAGCAATCTTGAAAAACATTAACTCAAAACACTCAACATATGAGACTTTTGATATATGAACGCAATAACGATATTTCCTAAAAAATCGTTGCCCAACAAAAAAGGCGAAATCCCACTGATTTCATTACGTTAGAAGAAACGCTGTGTGCTCGCTGTCGGTATATTAGAAAAGTTCACAAAATGTACTGCGACTGCTAGGGGTGGCGATTGAATCCGATGTTATTTTTAATGTTTTAACGATCTTATTGAAAGAATTGTTGGTATAAATGTTTCATTTTGCTGTTCTGGAGAACAATATTAAGCTTCGTTTTAGAAATTTCATTAAGATAGTGGATATTGGTGCTGTAGTTTTTATACCGTGGTACAAACGATCAATGATATTATTAACTTTTGGCGCTTCTTGTCTACGAATAGGCGTTTTCTTTGAAGAAGGAAGAAGAGATATCTATGCATTTTTACGTCACAGAAGGTTAATAGTCTATGTCGAATTTTAAGTCAAATAAGTGCCTTTATGTATTTTTTTATTCCCACGAGGGTTGACAAGTGACCGGTTGTAAAAACACTAGCCAAATTCCTTGATAGCATGTTTTTCAGAAATAAAACATGTTGTTCCGACCACATTGCACGTGGGATAAGGACAAGACAAAGAAAAAATGCCTTTATGCATTCTGTATACACGCATACCTTTACTCGATAAAACGAGAAAATATTTTCAATCGATTTTGGGTAGGTGGTCCATTGATGTAAGTAAGACCTATTTAAGAAAACAGAAAGACGTTAGTAGCAATTGTGACTATATTTTAATACTATTACAATCTAGGGAATGAGTACAAGTGTAGGCGTTTCACTTGTGGATAAATTTAGATCGACAATTTTAATACAAGAGACGGTAAACGTATTTTAGAACTTACTTTCAATCATAAATATAGTCTATTTACAACAACAACAGACTAGATATTTCAAATTAAAGGGGAATATTTAGTAGATAATTTTATAAATAGTTCTAGACAATTTAGAGCCGTTTAGCTGTGTAATTCATATTTATATGTAATTTAATCTTGACATTTGATAAGTTTACGCTTAAGAGAAAATCTGCAACGATTGACTATTTAGCAATTAAATATATTCTCAATCCGTATCCTACTACTAAAACCCTTTCACAAAAAAATACAGGTGCTCAAAACTAAACACCCAAAAGAAACCGCAGGCATAAGCTAGTGTTAACATAACACGACAATATCAAATTGAAACCAAGTAATAATTTGCCTCTAAATTGTTCTAAATATCAAAAGGAGCCATATGGCGCGTATGTAAATGTAGATTATAGACCCATTAGAGAAAGCAGCCGAAATGAAGTTATAAAATATGAGTGGATGATTGCAGGGGAATTTGATAAGGTATTACAATGGAGGACACCAAATGAAGGCGGAGGTAGTAAATGATGTTATGGGATTTAATATGGTTTGAGATGTAAGAACAGAGGTATTTGAGGGGTACTCATTTGCTGTTGGGTTACAAGTAGGACGTTGTGTTGTTATATGTATTTTTGTATTGTTAGATTGTTAAACGAGGTTTCTTTAAATGATTTTGTCTTATTATACCAGGTAGGTTCTAATTTATTGATCAGTGACACGACTCTAGAAAATTGTATTATGGCCTTTTCACTATGTTTCTGGTTAGATTTTTTACTAACCATTTTAGACCACCGTGATCTGAACACAATGTAATATTATGCATCAGGTCTCATACGCTGTAACAAAATATTTCAACAGGAAAGTCATCGACTGACGCATTTTATAAATTGAATATGAATGTCGACAGTCAAAAATGATGCCAGTAAATATCCCCTTTGAAATTAAATGCCAGCCTACGGCTGTTACAAAAATCCATTCACGAAAACATTAAATTCAACCTCAGGTAAAAGTACAACATTAACTCGCGCCAACCCTATTCTCAGCGAGTATTATTAGTATTGTTACATTCTTCCATCTAAATACAAAATACCGCTTCATGTTTACACAGAAAAAGCCTAAAATAACTGTGAACAAAAATTCATGTATAAAATTTGTAAAACGGTGTTTCTGGCATTTCCAAAACTTTTTCAACCCATATTGGATTTTTTTCGTTCACGCTACACGTGTTTTAGGGACCTCTGTTCCAAATATGACCTTGGGTCTGGAATTATAACGCGGGGCGCGTAATGGCAGGGTGTGTTTTTATGTGTTCAGTTCAATTCTTGTTTGGGACATTTTGGCAAATTCACTGATATGTGAAGTAAGGAAAATTGGTTTTTGCATGAACCTGTTGTTATTACTGGAACCCAATATGGCACACAAGTTAGGCATTTGAATCACTCGTACCATTCACTTTTTGCTTATTTCTATATTTTTTTTGTTTGTTGTTAACACTTAAAGAGGGGCTCTTCATTAAACTAAAATATAAAATCCTTGATCAACGTAATGGAGCTAAGTTTTACTTTCCAAAGTTTTAAACGACTGGTGGCACAAGGTCCGCGCTGGGACCACATCACACTATGGGTAAAATCATAAGTAATTTATCCACTTCTGTGCAATGCCACAGAATCCGTAATGACTGAGCAAGGGTCTGTAAGGATCCTCTCAAGATGAGAGAGTCAAATTCGCAAATACACAAAAAGGAATAGCAATATTCCAGCCTAGTGTTCTATCATACCAAATAGCTGATTGCTATAGTAACGAATGGCCCTTGAGGCAAGGTTATAAATCGATTGGCAATCCGTAAGACAATTGCAATCCGACGATATTGCTTGCTGATTCGTCATCTCGAGAGACAATCTAAAGGGGCCTCTGAACATTTCTGATAATATTGTTTTCATGTAGAAATTCAAAGAGGAGTATTAATTCCCTGTAGGTTTACTTCGGTACTTGAAATACATAATTCATTTAAGTATTTTTTTCCTTAACAAACAATAACATTCAAAGATTAAATGCTACGTTTTGACAGATTCACTAGACATTTTTAATTGCCTCTTTATTCATTTAAATTAGCTGGTGCTTGTAAATGCGACTGCTGATCTCAAGGTCTCGGGCTCGGGTTGAGCAAAGTTCTATTTGGTCTTCTTCATTAAAGCCTAATACTTCGGGTATAGCAAACTTAAAGTTTTGTATGTTAATTATCCATTATATTCGTCTACCTTATTTCTGCAACTGACATCATATTACACATGTTATCAAATTCAATATTATTAGATTTCGCTATACTCATAAAAGGTCTCCCACATTTTCCTTCCTCTACATCTAAATCCGTATTTGTCACATTGTGAAATCTACTTTTCCGACTAGCGTCAGATTTAGGATTATATTCACATTCTATAAAAAAGATTATGGTAAAAGAAAAATATACGACATCCTCATTGCTTCCTTACGTAGAGGGTAAAAGTTTTAGTAAAATATTCTTCTTATTTTCTCAGAGAATCCTTTTGATGTGTATTTATACAGTTCCTCATCAGAAACACCATATGGTTTGCAACTAATAAAAACAAAAGCCTAGGTGAAAGCTACTTCGTGGTACATATATAAACTAGTTGTGACAAGCTTAGTAATAAGCTCTGAGCGTAATGTAGGATAATAGAGACTGTAAAGTAACAAAAAGAATTAGCTATAATACCTAAGTCACAGTATAGTACATTTCAATTTGATCCCCTTGTAATAAAATTTCAAATACTTCGTTCCCAATCCTAATCCTTCCTAGACTGATTGGACCAATTTCCTTCGTCATTTCAACAGTACTATTCATTCACTTATCGAAAATTCTCGAACGCTATCATAAAGAAACCATCTGACAGAAACTTGAACCTTTTAGTCTTTACAAGATTCAATCTTTGAAATAGAACCTTCCCGAATGTCAAACGAACCACGTAATTCCAGCAAACTGCAAACTCTGTTCGAACAACATCCATTACGTAGTTGGTAGGAATGGATGGGCGGTAATCGCTTGCGAAGCTGCAACGGATGCGACACGTACCGATGGAATGGCAGTTGGTTTGAGTTTCGTTGTAGCAGCGCGACGGTCGTGCCGGCCGACTGTGGTGGGGTAGATTTTTCATCGTACTTTTAGTTGGGCTTTGTAGACAGCGATTTTAGATAAAGCGATTATCGTTTGCGCTTCATCAATTCTGCAAGTCGGTTTTCCAGCTCGTGATTTGATAAGTGGAGTTAGAGTTTGTATTTTACTTTTCATTGAAACGTCCACAGATAGTTTGTTTCATTCATTCGTTTGATATTTCAACGGTAGCTTTAAGTCACGATGCTCGCAAATAAAAACAAGACTATCAAAAACTGTTTTCAGAAAGTCGTTGGTAGTTTTTTGTTTTATTGTGATGTTTGGATAAAAATATTACCAGCAGAACGGCGTTTCATGACATTAAACAAAGTGTAGCGGTCTCTCGAGTCCTCTCTAGCAAATGATAAATTAAAACTTTTCTTTAAAGAATTGAGATTGTTTATTCGATAATTTGTACAAATGTTTTTACTATTTCTGGACTTTTTACTATACAAATGGCTGCAATTCTCCCGTTTCCTAGCCCTCAGTTACGAAAGCTCTATTCGTGACGGGTGGAATGACGCAACCGGGCTTTTGTGACGAAATAAAAAATATCTCGTCGCCTACAGAATTGGTTGAGACGGTTTTTTGAGCTCCGTATATACTTTCTTGACAATCATATTGAAGGATTGTGTTCGTTATGTAAAACATAAAGTGACTGTATATGTGGTATGTCAGTTAGAAGACTGTAATATCTTTTATGGGATAGTAAGGAGGAATGATGTTTCCTGGTTATATAAAAGGTGTTAGAGAATGAAATGTCATGATTATTATTTTTTATTGCTTGTTTTTGATACTTCTGCAAAGTAGAATACAATGATCAACATATTGATGTAATTCAGCTCCTAATCAAAATTTAAATATTTTTTGTTTCTTCCTACCTAATTGTTTTTTTACACCTCAAAGTCTACTTAACTTTGATGTGTAAAAATGAATTTGTCATGGGTTTTCTTGATTTTAGAGCCAAGTAGACTAAACCGTAAAAGTAAGGCTTAACCACATGTGGTGATTTCACCTAACTGTTTAGGCGTAGATATACGAAAAATTTTAATACGTTTTACTGTTATTATTAAAGTTAAATATATATTTATTTAGCACTTTCACACCTACTATTAAAAAGTTAAACCCCACCATCTGGATAACTAGCTTTTAATAGATGATTTGCTGAAAATATAAACAAAAATAAAATATAAAACCAAATGTAACTAAAGTAATTAATTAAGAAACGCAGCTGTTCACGCGGGGCTCGAACCCGCACCGATGTTTGAGGTTCGTGATAGAGGGCGAAAGATCATTTATCATATGCAGGTTTACGTTTTGAGTGTTTTTGAGGCTTTTTTGAAAGGTTGATTTTTGCTCTGAGGTTATTTATCAAACAAATTTGACTGAAGGAGAAAGGTATGAGTAATAGAGTCAGAACAACATTTAATTCTTAAATTCTAATCTCATTATCATTCTTAGCGACTTTTTATTGTAACCATGGGATAGTTTCCAGCCAACGTACAGCGTATTCCTTTCTAGATTTTTTATCTTGGCCTTCCTTTCTTTATCATCAGAATTCATGGCTCCCAACTACTTAAGCCTATTATATATCTATCTACTATAATGTTTAGAAACACTAAAGAAGACAACAATTCAAAAGCAATACCTACTATTTATTTCATTATTTTATTTTAAAAAAAACAACACCCGCACTGAGAATTGATCTTGTGTCGCGGTGACTTTAACAAACATACAAACAATGAACAGAAAATACAACCAGACCCGAAACAATTATTTGTGGATCGCACAAATAATTGTCCCGTGTGGGAATCGAACCCACGACCTCCAGACGCAATGGTAGCGGCGTGACGACCAAAGCACTGCGCCACAGAGACAGTTACTTTAACAAAAGTGTCCAAAATGAACTTAAAGACATCTTGCATGACATAATCTGACTATCAAAGATACAAATCACCAATAAGAGAAGCTAAAAATACCTATAAAAATCTTTAAGTAAGCAGTACATGTAAGAGACAAAAATTGGAATGACCAACACGACCTAAAAATAAAAAGGTTCACTATTATCCGATTCCCGTACACTGATGAGTTTACTATAATATAACTCTAGAGCTGCTATATTAGATAGTTTCTAGTATCTAACCTTCAAAGTAAATTTAAGACTTTTGTTAGCTTTTCTTTCCTTATCAAACCTACTTAATGTATGGTGTACACTGTTCAAAGGCTTTATATTAAAAGCAATGCGTTTGATAAATCTTGAAACCCGATTCTCTGACACACCTTGCTGAATACAATCAGATGCTAGAAATACACATAAAAGTCTCTAAGTAAGCAGTACATGTAAGAGACAAAAATTGGAAGCACCAGAACTACCTAAAAATAAAAAGGTTCACTATTATCCGATTCCCGTACACTGATGAGTTTATCTCTTTCTCTCTCTCTGCTATAATATAAAGTTATATAAGATAGTTTCTAGTAAATCACCCTAAAGTGCATTTAAGATTTTTTCTTGGCTTTTCTTTCCTTTATGGCACTTTTGTCTACATTAGTTTCAATGGCTCCGATTTGGTTTTTACACACCTTAGAGAACACAATCACATGCTTAAAATACACAGAAAAGTCTCTAAATAAGCAGTACATGTAAAAGACAAAAATTGGAATGACCAACACGACCTAAAAATAAAAAGGTTCACTATTATCCGATTTCCGTACTGATGAGTTTATCTCTTTTCTTTTAGATTTTGTTTCGTTTTGCTTCACACCGCTTCTGATTTAGCTTAACGATTGTTTTAATTGATACCAACTGGGTTTGTTCGCGAGATATTCAGTGTAATAGCAGGCTATAGGTTTTTGGTAATTGCTAGTTTAAGATTAGTTATGATTTGATAAGTCACTCGGGTTATTGACATATTAAAGACTAGTAATTACTAGTACTTGTAGTGGATTACTACAATTTTGGTGAATAAAATAAAAGAGCTATTATTTCACTTACCAATAGTTATAAAAAGTATAAAAGCAAGTAAGTCTTAGTGAATTGCAATAATAAAATTGAAGCAGAAATTTATTCAGCTCATACTTAAGTGGGAGCAAACATTATTCATATTGACCATAATTAACCAGGCATCATAAAATACCAACTAATAACACTGTGATCTAAACTATCAAGCAATCATTAAAGTAAAAATCTAGCTAAAAGTAGGACTCTATGTTCGAAAGCCGGTCTTTGCATAAATCCAGTTTACACAAAGACATAGATAACTCACAAAAATGCACAGGTGGTAATAAAACTCAAAGTTATTTAACACCGCAGTAACTTCAAATAAGGGAACGAGTTGAACAAAAAAACAAAAAATAAAGAATAAAAAAGTCACATGGAACTGCGAAAATTCCTTGATGGTATTGCTTGCCGAGGTGACAAATATCCTTTTTTTCCACATTTACAATTCAAAACGCACGCTTTATAGCCTTTTCCGTTGATTTACGGCTCCATGTTAATATAATGGTGTGATTTGGGAATCACAGCCATATGCCCTGTTTTAGAAGTTTGTGGCTTTAGGGGAAAGAACTTTTGAAAGAATCGTTAGAGTTGAGAGGGATTTTCGAAATGATGCTTAGTGTTTTCGGCGGTTAGACAGCCTAAAACATTTTGGTATTATAAGAAAAAATGCTCTGGAAAGGTGGTTTAGTTTTGGTGGTAGATTTTTAAGACCAAAAGTTATGTAACCAAAATGTATGTATGTACGTGAACGTGCGATATTTTTTTATATTAACATGTTAGTAATGTGTCCTAACATAATCCTGAAAAATCTTCCCTCATATTTTCAGACCCTGTACTTTCTCTTGTAGGTCCTTAAACTTAATTAATACGGCAAAATTCTACACAAGGCGTTTTATTTTGAAAAGTAACGTGGGACATTTTTCAACTCTTCAAATTAAATGTGAAAGTTAATCAGAGGGTTACTTGTTATCGTCGTTTGAAATCTGTCAGGAGACATATTGCCCTGACAGTTACACCCTTGGGCAATGCGGAAAGATTAAAAAAAAATATCTCAAAGTGAGTCATTGTAGTCATAACTATTTAATACGACATGTTGGCTTACATATTACCTTTTGGGCAAAAAAAAGATCATAGCTTAATCACTAATATAATTAACAAAAATATAATTATGTAACAAAAATGCTTTCTCTGAAAGCAGAAAATAATCAAATGTAGGTACAAAAAGGACTCCAATAGTCAAACCTGTAAAAACTTATTATTGGATTACACATTTGTATGGGAATCAAATCTTAATACCTCCGCGATGTGATAAAAATTACACCAAGAATAATAAAAAACAAAATTATGGACATAAGAAAAGAGATAAAATTTCCATCTCTAATATACAAAACGTGGCAAAAAAGTAAATAACTGAAACATTAGACAAAAATTTGCAAACATAACCACTTCACTATTTGAAGAAACGAACAAATAGCGACGAAAAATAAGTCCCAGAACAAATACAACCGGAGAAAAAATAGTACGCAATCCTTTTAACAAAATTATAACAAGTATCGTTCACATGTCGACCACAGACATGCCATTTGATATATTAAAATATTACAAGTCGTCCTTCCAAGAATTCCTTGTTTTTGCGTCTCCATCCTTTAGCAATTATAATATAAATTATTGGCAAACAATATCGGAAGCCTTTGTTTGTTTAGAATTTTGTTTTCCATTGGTAATAAATAAGTGAGTGGTTTGTTACAATTGATTGTAATTTTATTATTCCTCTGTATTGTAAAACAATACAGAGGAATATTATTAATAATAATTATTCCTCTGTATTGTAAAACAATACAGAGGAATAATAATTATTAGTGCTCTTTTAAGCTTGTGCCTAGGATTTCATCTATATGAAAAGATTTTCTGGTGTATAAAGTGTTATCTTATGAGTTAAGTATATTTAGACAAAAAATAAATGCGTTTACTTGTTACAAATTGTAGCCTAAATGTAATTCTGATGTATATTAAGTTTAATTTATACATTACACATACAAAAGTTTGACATAATTAATTTATTACTGTAAAGTTTTATCCAAATCCGTGCAGCAGGTTTTTCGTGAAAGAGTAACAAACATACATTCATCATCACAAACTTTTTCATTTATAATGTCAATAGGATCAATCAAAATTAATGACCCAGTTTATCACTGTACCACATAATTTTGAAGTTTTAACCACATTTAAACTGATTTTTCTCGAATTAAAATTTCACTCAGTCTTTTACTAAGCTTATTTTAAATCCACAAAAAGCAGGAGTCAAATTTTAAAGCACAAGCACTCGTGCTGCCGGTGAACGCTCAAGAATTTACTGCCATTTGAACTGCCAATCAGCTCTCAAGATTTTATGCAGCCAATATCAAAATGGGAAGTTTGCTTAAATCCTGAATTGAAATTTTGGATTTGCGTCTTTCATTCCACTGTTGAATTTTTTGTCTCTAAAATTTGTTAAAAGAGAACTAAGTATTATATCTGAAATCCATGTGTTCTATGATTGTATCCATCTAACGGTCCGGAAAACAACCTAGTGCCTCAGTTCCTCAAACCCCTGAAGGCTATTTGCATGTTTTATTTGTAAGATAGGGAACTAAATACCTGTAATTGTATATCATTTTGTGGTCTCTAAGAGTAGGAGATACAAATTGAGTATGTAACTTTTAAAGTTTCACGTTGTTTCATTATTATAGAAGACTACACTATTATTATTAAGTAGTATTATGTGTATTTGCTAAAGTATTTTATTCTTTGAATTTAAGTTAAATTTTTTCCGAAGGTATGTTGTTATTTCTCTATTAGAAAGTCTATCTAGCATTTGTTTTTATCAGTGAAAAGATGACTTCAACACGATTTAGCAAAATGTTGAAAGGTTTTCAAGTATTTTTATTTCAAAGGGATTGTACAGTTAAATTTGACTCACGTATTTTATTTTTCAGTTTTTGTGTTTGTAACACCCGCAACGAAAACCTTGTGAGTGTTGGAGTTTATTTATTATTTATATAAAACAAACCTTTTTCGTTTTGTACGTTAAAAATGTTTTCTTGATTGTTTTCAGCGAACATTTTCGTTTTAACAACCGAATGTATTATATCGTATATTTGAAATATTTTTTGACTGAAAATGTGGATTGACAGTTGGCAGTTTGCTAATGCATTGGTTTTGTGCTCTTGTGATATGAAAAACGTCGAAATAAAGTTTGAAAATCTTCAAAATATTTTTTTTTGGCAATGTAGAGCCAAAATTAGTATTTGATCTCATGATATTTCGACTAATACTAATTGAAATTATAATCACATTTATCATAGTCGTCTTACTAGTTATTTTATAGTAATCTGTTCCAGTGTGTATAGCAGGTTTTTAAACATCAGAGTGGCTATTTCACCCTATCGATATGTAGGTATATTAGATAACTAGGTATTAATAACTATTTTACATAATAATATTCGGCATTGCTTTTTGGTATTTGTCCTTAAAAGTAAAATCTAAATACAAACAGTCTTCAAAATATCGACTATATTTTTTACCATAAAAAATATATTCAAAATATCATATTGCACCACTCTTTTCAATACATACATGCGTAAAAGCCTTATCGACTCAACAGGCAGAGATTTTTTCAGTTTTTTGTTCAACAACGTATAACATGTTGCACATGTAACGTTTACATTCAACGCTTACAACACGTTACTCAACGATATACGAAGTCTTTTTATTCTTTTACAAAATTCAATATCGATAGATGTATGAAATAAAAAAGGCGATAGAAAATTCTGTGAAACTTTGTATTGAAAACTAGCGTCTGCTTTTTTTATAAGTTAACGTCCCAGTTAATAGAGTAACCCCCGGTTTCTGAGTACATTTAGCGATAGTTTATTTATTCAATAGCATTTTTTTTAAATGAGTTTAAACGCTATTGAATAGATAAACTTCCGCTTAATGTAACTCAAAAACCAGGAGTAAGTCCATAGAAATACAACGTTGACATTTATAATGTTAGTCCCATAGCTTGAACGTAACGCGTTATTTTCCTTTTCTTTTTTTTTTACTTTTACTGTCCCACTGTTGGGCAAGGCGTTCCGAATAGAGAGAGTATAGACCTTGAGTTTACCACCCTGGCTAAATGCAAGTTAGGGACTTTGCATGCCTTCAAGAAATATTAGGATTCATCACAACAATCCCTTTGCCGTTAGAGCAAATGTTAATTATTTTTAATACACGCATAACTTCGAGAAGTCATTGGTGTGTTGCCTCGGGTTCGAATGGTCGACCACTCGTGTGTAACGTGCCTATTTATACCACTCGGCTATCAGTCTACAAACTTTAAATTTTACTTTGCTTTACAAACTTTAAATAGCAATTTTGTTCTTTCTTTTTGTACTAGTGCACTACGTTGAAGGAAGAAAGAGTTTTAAAAGATATTGACAAATTAACCTCCTTTGCGTCGCGCAGTGAATTCTTCGAAAACATTTTTCTTCTCGGCATTTCCTTTCCTCGTTCTGCGTTTCTAATTTGCTCTAAAGACCCATTAAAAGCTTTTATCAGCTCAGACATTGAATAAACTGTCACGGTAAATACGGAAAAATAATCAACAACCACCATTACTTTTTAGGGGTAAATCCGTAGAATCAATCGTGACGTGGAAAAGATTTTATATAAATAAAAATCCTGCCAACTGTGAGTTGGACTCACGCACAAAGGGCTCCGTACCATATATAAAAACGGAAAAAATATGAGTCTGGACGCGTGCTTCACCCAGGTGGAGACTCAGATAGTGAAGCACGAGTCCAACGCCAAAAATATCACGATTGCTGTATCGAAGACCCCTGAAATACTAAATTTATTCTGTTTTTTAGTTTTGTTATTATGGTGGTTATTAATTGTTTTTATAGCTGTGAAAATGTCAACTGTCTTACTATCACAGTTCATGAGATACAGCCTAATAACAGACAGAAAGCGAAGTCACAGCAAAAGGTTCCCGTATTTACGTTTCGTGTACGGAACCCTAAAAAGTATAAAAAAACAGCCGCAAAGCTAAGCTATCTTTATTCAAATAAAAGTCACGACTGCATAAAATATATCTTTGCAAAGATATACAATAGAACATCAAATGGGGTCCAAATATCTTTCATTCAATTGAGTCTCCAAATTTCGTCGCGAAATTTACAACCCCCGTAACTTTTTTACGGGGATCTGGGTGGTTAAATCCTTTTCGGGGTCCGCAAAAATATTGGGAGATGTTACGGTTTTGGAAATAAATGGAAATGAAAATTGTTACGGAAATATATTTTGGAAGATCATTATAATTGTGGTCGTTTTGTAAGTATGGAAAAGGTTATGGATTTGATTCTATTTTTAGGTTTTTAACAAGCTTAGGTCTGGGTGTTTTTGCTGAGCTAAAACATGTTTCTTATAAATTAATTTTATGTACTTACTTACATAAAATTAATTTATAAGAACAATGTATATAAGAATCCATCAATAATTAGGAAACTAGTTCGACAAACGACGATGTATCTTTTAGAATATTTTTTTTTTTATAAAGATTTTGTCTAAAATCGGTTTTCCTAAAATATCTCCCAAGACAAAATTCGTTTAAGTCTTGGACTTATCTTTAAAAATCTTTTCCTTAAATGTACATATTAACCCTCAACCCTTATAAGACATAAACCCCATTTTCGTTGTACATTTTAACACGCAACGAACCAATTATAACCTGCCTTTGTCGCCCCAAAAATAGGTTACGGGTTCCGTACAAAGCAGCGGCTTACACTTGACCTGTTTTTTATTTTCGCATAAATAAGCATGGTAAACAGAATTTATAGTATGTTACTGGTCGTAAAACTAGATAGTCTTTTTCCCTTTGAAATCACACTGTTCTACCTGAAAGAACGAATGATGGAGAGAAAAGATTTCCGGGAATTGTTTTTTTGGGTTCTAATTGATGGACAAAGTAAAGTGCTGTGAGCACGAAATAAATATACTGAAAACGACAAAATACTGAAGATGCACGTGATGATGTGGGTAGTAAAAATATTTTTAGAGGAGCAAAATTATACATATATGAGGTATCTACAGAAAGAAATGATGAAATGAAAATGAGGGAGGCTTTTGCTCTGTAGTGGAACACTTAAATAGGCTTAAAAACTGCTCAAAGACTAACTGTTGTTTTTGAAATCGTCTTAAATTAATAATAATATTAACACGACATACTTTACAAAATATGATTTTCCCACGACCTGCCTATGTCATATCCGCGCTTCAATTTGTAATTTCAAAATACAATTCGTCAAAAGTATGCATGTAATGTACATAAACAATATAGACCTAATATAATAAATGTATAAAACATTTATATCACAAATAGTTATGACTAATGGAAACTGAATCCGTTAATAAAATCACCAATACGATTTTTACATTGTTGACATTCTTTTTCAAACATTTACATATTTTTTACATATAGTAATAGTACACATAATATAATATATATCTAGTATACATATAAGAGTATATCTATATTATTCTTAACCCAATACTGTCCGTCCCCATTGCTAGGCACGAGTCTCTTTCCAGAATGAGATTTCAGTCCTTCTTCCAGGCCAAGTGTATTGGTGACTAGATCTCTTAGACAATTATTTTCAAAAGCTCTTAAACTTCGAAGGTCTCGTCACGATATTTTCCTTCACCAAGAGATAATCACCAGAAATAAGTCCCTAACCTGCACCAGCGCGGTGAACTCAAGGCTTTCTCGTTCCGGCGGAGCCCCCTTGCCCAGCAGTGGGACAGTAATGGGTTAAAAAAAAAGATAATTATCTTTTATTTATAATTATAATAATAACTACGAAAATGGATTATTCTGTTGTCTTGGTTTCGATTTGAACTCTACGTAGGAGGAAAATGCCTATACCCCTCAGCTATCACAGTAAATAACTTAGTTTCATTAAATAAATACCCAGTTGTGATGAAATTAGAATTCCTTGTGAATATCTCGGATGGAGACGAAATCCTGTTTACGAAGGTAAGTAGGTTGTCCCCTCGTCAGTTCGATTGGGACCCGAGTACGGTGGACACGTTGCGGTTTTTAAAACGGACAGTCCTGATTTATTGGGAGATTGTTTGCGTGTTTTGGATATAGATTTTGGTATTATGTTGTTTTTTGCGTTTCATTTGCTTTGAATGCTTCATTGTTTATAAACTTTTTTTATGCTGTAACTAGAAAGGTCATGCTTTCTAACTATGTTGAAGAAGTAATACGTTAAAGCCCAATTTTCTTTACTCGTGCTACTACTAAATATCTTTTCTCGACTGTTATTATGTTGGCCACCAGCAGGTTTATAGTTCATTAATTTTAATTGGTCCATACTTCAGTAACATGCCAAGCATTGTTTTTACAATAGAGATATTAATTAATTAAAGCCAAGTGACAGAGATTTCAAAATTATATTTCACCATTGAGGACAAATTAATAAAATATCTTCATTATATACATAAGGCTATATCCAAAAGAAAAGTCAGAAGAGTATAAATAAACTTCTGTTTCGTTATTTTCAATGTCAGTCTCATGTAATAGGGGGTAAACCTATTACGTTTTGTACTTAGCGTTTTCATACATTCTACATTAAAACGCTTACATTTTTCGCCAAAAAATCCACAAATCGTAAGTAGCAAGTATACGTGGCCCACAGTCATATTTCATACTACAAACTTATTATAAGGCGCGGCGTCACGAAGGAAATGTTGTGAACATGTTAGTCTAATGCCTAAGCATTTATATTACAAGCTGGCACGATTCATAACCTAAGTATGCCTAACACGTTATTAGAACATGCTGTATTTTATAAATATGTGACAGTTTCATCAAAATTTGCATTTGCTGTATATGTTAATATGGTTTTATTATGTAAAACATGTGTTATTATAATGTAAGGAATTAGAAGTCTTAAAAGTAGTACTTGTAGTAGCTCGATTCTCGACAGCCGGTACTATTGAGTATTGAGATTTTTACATTTAAAATTTTAATTTACAGTGAATATACATAGTTCCTATGGCACCCGATAGAGGCGCTGATCAGATTTTCATCCTAAATTTCTGTACCTAGCCGGCTCTTGATAGTCGATAGTAGTAGAAAATTGCGCTATTATTGTTTCAAAGCCGTGGTAACGATTGCTCGATCCAAGCATAACCAAGGGAAATTAAAAAAAAATTAAGGAAACGTCAGAGTGACACATTGATCATACGTTTTTTTTTACTCAAACGTATTACGTTGTAATCAGTAGACAGACCGATAATATTACCCAACACAATTAGGACAAGTATTCTTGTTTACAGAAAAATATATCCCCAGTTATAAAATACAAGGTTCCATTTAAAAAACGAGTATTACTCAACCCAAAGATAAATTACATAATGTCCGTAATTTTTATTTAAAAATCACACACACCGCAGTGTTACCTGTTTTGAAATTGCGAAAATGTTACCAATGATAAAATTATAACGGACGCCTCTCAAAAAGGGATTACCCCAAAACTCTATTAGCATTTAGAAGGTATTTTATTAATTTTGCTCCCTTTTACTTTAGGGAAAGTAAGTAAATCAACTCGGAAATATTTTGTCCAGTGCAATTTGTATTTTTGACAATGAATTGTAATAATGTTATGTCAAGGAAATAAGTCTATGTACAATTATAGTAAAGCTGATCACCAGTTCTCTGCTTGTGGAATCAGTATTCAGGTCTGTCATTATCAGCTATCTTGTGCGGGGTATAAGTCCTCAGTTAAACGTCAGTCATATCTGATCGAGCTCTACTTATTCAGGTTTCTTCAAATTCATATTGTACAAGAACACGTTTTTGTACAATCTTAAAATACTTTTTACTAATATTATGAAATAATGCAAATGCTTGGATGTTCGCTTAGCAATTCCGTCAAAAGTACCAATCGGATTGACGTTGGTACACAGTTCGTTTATAACTAGGATTAACACATAGACAACAGAAAACAACAGATCAAAGTTAATTAGGGATTGTTTAGTTTGTACGAATAAATCTAAAAAGCTCTAAATATATATAATTAATTCCTAGCTAATTTTATATTTCAAAGACTTTTACACCTAAAAACTAACTTCCTTATTTAAGATTAGTCCATAAACTTTTATCCAATTGCTTCTGAACATCAAAGAAATTGAACACACTTCCTCACATCTTCGAGATATTTCTCAACTGTCTTACAGCTACAACAAACTTTATTTCTTCCTACAAACTTATAATTAGTTTGACATTGACATTTCTTATATATTTTTAGATTTAATCGAGGTTATATTTATTTAAACCGTCGCGCTTTAGTACCGTTTGGTGAGAAGTGTGCGTGACTGTTTATCTCGAGATTACGGGATTATACTGTAATTAGTGATAATTGTATTAACAGTATCAACATTTTACGCCTATAATCCTGAATATTTTAAACATATTTTTTTTCTTTCATACTAACATTATGAAAGTAAAAGTTTTTTTGACCCTTTGCTCGAAAAATAGTGATCGATTTAGATAAATTTTGGCAGTGTGATAATAATTAATGAGAGTAGCTGAAATAGGGCCGATATAAAGTAACTCTCAATAAATAGAATAATAAAGAATTTAGGTAACCTGCTTTTGCCAAAATTATGTCTTCATTTCTTAAAAGTTACATCAAAAATGTAATTTTTCCATCTTGCCCAATTTTCCGGTTACATTGAAACAAATTCGGTTCAAACGACAAATACTTGGCTTGTTGCCCAATTCTCACATATATGTATTATATAACTATATAGTATGTGAGCGACACGTATATTTGATCGTGATAATTCTACGGAAGGACGCAGTTTAGATTTGTGAGTATATTTCAAAATGTTCAATTCGTTGGAAATGTTTTACCGTTTACTTTTTCGGAAGGGTTTGCTGATTTTACAGTTAGAATCAGATGTTTATACATTACTGTTACATTACATTTTGTCGAGCTCTGCATTTGAACAAAGTACCAAGCTTGTTACCTTCGGGTAACACGATACCCTTCGGTAAGACTGGTTGTCAGACTTTCAACCTTCTGTCACTGTCAGAGATCTTTGAAAATTACAGCTGGAATGACAATTTAACGTGTGCCACTAACTTCAAAACCTATAAGCAATTTCAAAGGCTTTTTTCTTTTTGACTCTAGAAAAAAGACCAAACAATAGGCCTAATATTAAAAATGACATTTTGGTATTCACCGCCAGGTATACCTAAAAGTGCTTTCATAAATAT
This sequence comes from Anticarsia gemmatalis, assembly GCF_050436995.1. Classification (NCBI taxonomy): domain Eukaryota; kingdom Metazoa; phylum Arthropoda; class Insecta; order Lepidoptera; family Erebidae; genus Anticarsia; species Anticarsia gemmatalis. The sequence continues at coordinate 1,522,652 of NC_134761.1, forward strand.
AATAAAAGAGTACATTTCTAACAACGACTAACGTGAGAAGGAATTTAATATCTTTGGAGACGTGCTACAAATATTTTTATTTGAGTAGAGCCTCTGAGGCCACCTGAAACTCGATGTAAATAACAGCTTTTGTGGCAACAGGACATGTGGAGAAATAAAATTGAAGCGGAGGGAATATACAAACAGAGAAAGATAAAAAGATTTGTAGTTCGGCAATTTTTAATAAAATTATAGCATGATGGCTTTCATGGTATCTTGTGACTATTTCGATGCTATTTTATTGCCTTTGTGTAAAATGTTTGACATTTAAGTGAAATGAAAACATTGTCAATGATTTTGGCACAATTAATAAAGTAACTCAAAAACTCACAAAGGTGCTGTTAGTCATTTTCGCCTCAGTATCATAAATTTTTGTCAGTCAAATATGGAGTAGGTATAATGTTAGTTTTAACCACTGTAAACTAATCTATTTACGACCTTTCATACCGACATTGGATCCACGACGTATCTTTAAAACAGAAAATTCATCAGTTAAAACATTTAACTTAACTACAATAGAAAGCAAAAATAGTTTGACAATCTAATAAAAGCCAACTTTTATCACTAACACAATTACGTATTCCAAACCACCAATTCGTATATCAAAAAAAATTCGCTACAAAAATATTCCACAACGAATACCATGAACAAAATAATAGTAAGTAATCTCAATCAATCAAGCAGACAGACAGACACGCGATCAAGACGTGGACAGATTAGACACTGAAATTAACTGTTGCGAAACTTTGCGTAATAAGGTTCTTTATTGATTTGGTAGGTTTTGAGAAACAAAAAATAGTAGGATTTTTTCACTATGTGGAGAAGAATATTGATCACATAGTATAGTTGATGTAAGTCTTAAATATTACCTCATCAGCCTAGGTTTATTTTAAATTGGGCCTATCTAGGCCTTAATATATTAGTTTCATTTTTATATATTCTTTTTAACATGTCACGAATTTCATCCGAGGAAGATGAAGATGTACATTGATGGTAACCAATTTATCGTCACGTTTAAGCTATACTTTCTATTATGGTAATCAAGCTACGGGCTTACCAATATCGATAACATTGTAGAAGAAAATGAAAATTTTTATAGAACTTTGCCTGATTCGTTCGTTCGTTGTCACAATAAACGATTAACGCGCTAAGAATTATTAAAACAAAATAATACTGTTATACTATAGTTACTAGTACTGGGAATCGAACCCAAGATCCTCAGATACAGTAGTATCGGCTTAAGGACTACTGAACTACTGCAGCTGTCATTCTGCCCAGTATTTAATTAGATCTATAGCTGTACTTTGGCCACCCATCACCACTTCAATTTCATAACTCATCATATTTATGTCAAAACTGTTTTCATACACGATTCTGGCACAGTTTCTAGTTAAACGTGATATTAATCTGTAGTTTCAACACCTTTGCACTACGTACGTATATAAACTAGAACTAACATAATAAATTCAGTAGTACTGAAAACAGGGCTAAGCTGAATTTCATGAATGGTTTAATACCTCAGAGTAAAATGGCTTTTTTTGAAGCCACGTCATAGGTCTTTAGGGTGGCTTGAACAACTTTGACACTAGGTTGACCACTAACCATACGATAAGAAAGATAGATAGTGTCTTTTTTAGTTTTGTTAACGTTCCCGGTATATGACACACATAGGCTCGTCCCAAATCATTTTGGACTAACATTATTAATGGCGAACTACCGGTTTATTTTAAACACCACTGCTTAAACTTTTGGGTACAACAGCCGTGATATTATGTATTTTAGTAATCAAAAAACAAACTGACAAAGGCCTGTTCCAATATGTCATTCTCTTGACCTCTCTGCCTTACTCGGCGGCTTGAACAACTTTGACACTAGATTGACCACAAACGATAAAAACATACTCATCTCACTTTGTCCGATGTTCGCCTCAAAAAAGTTGAGTAGTTATAGTATAATAGTTAATCAACTCGATTTGTAATACAATTATTACGGAAAAACTCTTATCTGTATAATAATTTCAGTTTCCGTGATGTTATCAAAATACATTCTACTGTATTTATTGTCATTTACGATAATCAGATTCAAAAGAATTTAACAAAGAAAATATCTATGGTATACAAAAGTATTCTAACAATGTATGAAAATAGTCAACAATTCCTATTGAGTACGTGTCTATAATGTTCACTCATTGTTAGAAATTACTGTACTCCAAATGGTACACGGGAAAATATCTACAATATTATAAATACATTATTAGTGGATACTATTATATGTATTCATGAAATTGTAATCATTGAATAAAACTGCCTAATTACAACAGTCATTTCATCGATTATCTTTGTATTATGTCAACTTTTCTATAGTAAAAGATTCGAAAATTGTTCTGCTAACAACTTTATAAATGTAGATGCACATATTTTTTTGTTTTTAGTTCAAATGTAATAAATTAGGTAGGAGCTATATGCCGCAGCGTATTAACTCCATCTATATTTAAAAAGTAATTTTGGCATTAAGGAGTTGCAAACATATCATCATCTATTAATACAGGACTACGTATTTTTAATATAGAAGGATAAAACATTTTACGTATCTATCTTAGTATATAATATATTCTTTGAATGTACAATCGTAAATGAAAAATTCATCCTCTCTCATCTGCACATCACAAGATTAGCCATTAACTCTAAGTAAGACAGAGATAGCAATAGTAGCATTTCTTTTGCGATTCTCTTTAAAAGAACGATTCCTTTTTCCGGATAATCTCATCCGGCGTCTCATCCTTCAAAGTAACATAATGGAATTTTGCAAAATCCAATTTGAATCAATGTAGTAAAACCATTTATCACCGAATACGTTTAATAGCTAAAGTTGAAGAGTATTTTTTCATAGAACATTAATTCTGTATAATTAACTATGTCTAATTTGGTTAGGAGAATCATTTTTCTTTATATTTTCTTCGAGTTTCGTCTTGGGATTAGATTATAATATTAAAGATAGTAGTTGTTTTTTTAAGGGCAGAGCTGTCTATCATACCTGTCTGAATCTTTTGAAAGTAAGTAGTCAATCAAAGGTATTTGTTTTACCCAAAATCTTTTGATTTACAGACTTTTCGATGCCATAAACTATAGTTCTTATTTTTAGCTCTCTGAATACGATAACTCAATTACTATGACAAGAAATAATAGTGTCAATAAATATGTAGCATTACTTAGGTATATTACATACATACTCGTACATATCACACCTGTTATACCCGAAGGTGTAGGCAGAGGCGTATGAAATACACTCATGTTACTAATATTATAAAGCTGAAGAGTTTGTTTGTTTGTTTGTTTGAACGCGCTAATCTCAGGATCTACTGGTCCGATTTAAAAAAATCTTTCAGTGTTAGATAGCCTATTTATCGAGGAAGGTTATAGGCTATATAACATCACGCTACGGCCATTACGAGCGGAGTAGCAACGAAAAATGTTACAAAAGCGGGGAAAATTACGTGACGCAAGTGAAGTTGCGCGGGTCAGCTGGTTTCCAATATTAGTCAGTCCTACATTATATGGGCAAGCCTATAGCAAGTAATCTCTGGACTTCTATCAAAAAAAATATAAATAAGAAAAGACCAATAGTATTTTGATGGTCTCGGAAATCGAACTCTAGACCTCATGATCAACAGGATACCTACGCTAGCAAATTAGTTAAAATAAACACGAAACTATAAGTAAGAGTACAGTACTATAAGTAAGAATTTAACACTATAAGAACAAATACAACACTCTAAATACAAATACAACACTATAAGTACAAATACAACACTATAAGTAGAAGTACAACAGTACTGTAATTCTCGGTAGTCGCTAGCACTTCAATAAAACACAACCGGCGCCTAAAGCTACGTGTACACTGCAGATGCGTGACCTGGCTTAGACAAATATCGAACTAGGTGTTTCTTAGTGTGAAATAGAATATAGTCACTTATATAGGTTGTACTGGCAATTGTGGAACCTAAAACTTTGTTAGGCGGTAGTTTTATTAACGCTCTTAATTTTGGAATATTAGAAAATTTTGAAATAAGTAGATATAAAACCGTGTTCAAAAGAGGCACTCAGCTCACGCTGTTCGTAGACTGAACGTTCGCGCAAAATACTCGGGAAAGAATCGCGGCAAAATTCTCGCATTTAACTTGAGTCACAGATATAGGACCGATAGTAAAAATAATCTTTAAATTTTAAGATTTCATTGCAAGATATTTTTCACAGAATTGTGAAAAAATAGCGAATTGAGAAATTTTATGTCACTAACATCCCCAGTCATTTCATGATTTTGCAATACTTATACAATAATCATCATTATTTATTTTTCACTGTAGGGTGTAAGCATAGGTATTAGGTGTATAAATCAACATCCTATTCGAAATAACGGCAAAATAAATTCATATTTCCTCTTACCCCACCAGCTCAGACACAATAAAAATCATCTAATGTCTTGTACATATTTAAAACTAGCTGACTCGCGCAACATCGCTTGCGTCACATAAGAGAGAATGGGTCAAGACATTTTTCACTGGTACTCTGCTCCTATTGGTCGTAGCGTGATGATATATAGCCTAAAGCCTTCCTCGATAAATATACTATGCAACACTGTTTTTTTTTTTGTTTCGGACCAGTGGTTCCTGAGATTAGCGTGTTCAAACAGACAAACAAAATATAAGCTCTTCAGCGTTATAATATTAGAATAGATATTAATAAAACAGAGCATTACCTAACATAAGTGAAAATCCTCCCTTACAGTAATATAAACAGCCTACTAAACAATAGACTAGACCGTACTAGAGCTGTAATTGTGCTGGCTAGACAATAATTATTGTGGCCGGTGGATAACGCCCGATGTCTATGTTTAATGGCCGAGGTGTATGTGGGTCAAAGATGTTTGTTTTGTCATAAATATGTGTTTTAATTACCATATATCAAATTTTGGGAGGGTTTTAATGTTTATCTTGAAAGCGTTTTGATATTGCTCCATTAGCACTTTACTAAAATGTTTATTTTTAACATCTCATATAGCGCTTGTATCCATATAGAGATTTCTTAAGTTACTGCATAATTGCAGCGTCTGAATTTGTATAAAAATATTTTTTTTACATACTATAACAACTTCAAACTTTCAAGCTGCTAACTAATGTTAACGACTGTCAGAGATCTTTGAAAATGACAACTAGGACCCACAATTAAACGTGCCTTCTGAAACCCGGAGGAACTCAATATTATGTATAAGATGGTCACCCATCCACAGAATAACCTCGGCAAGCGTAGATTAACCTCTGTAATGGATCCGCGCGGCTGTTGTTAACTAAGCCACGAGCTCTTCATCTTGCAGTAGGTACGATTTACTAAATGCGAACATAATAAAGGCCCACCCAACAGTTCACGCTCCAAAACCCTTTAAATAAATCCGTCAATTCATTAAAGAAATAAAGAAAATCACACGTACATACAAAAAACAGGTCTCATTCAGGGGTGTCAGTGAAACCATTAATAATGAATCAACAATACGACGCGCGAGTGAATCAGAATTGATCTTTGAAACGATGAATTCATTAGGCGGTGAATTGAGATCTTCTATCAAGAATTGTATTTCATATAGACTGATAATGTTGTTAGTGAAATTAGATGTCTTTATAGTGCACTAACTATTGGCGTTTTCAAAGATTGGTGCACTAAACGTTTATAAGCACACAAAACAGTGTAAATCTTTACTTACATCGGTATAAAAATATGAATTTTCATTAATCTTTTACTCTCCTATGAAAACGGCATCAAATTGTATGACTGTATTTAAAAGAACAGAAAAAAACTTCTTGATCCAATGTCAAGCAAAGTGCTATTAGTTCTCTTCAATTTCTGTGAAATTGTCTTCAATAGCAGCCCGGAGTTCGATCTTAACTATAGCTAGTCAGTAAATAATACTGTCGACAGTATTAAATTCTTAATGTAACCTTTTTATTATCGGTCAAAATATTATGTCGGGGAAAAAGTCTTTTCGCATTATAGTATGCATGAACTTGTAATAATATCTCTTTGGTTTCAAGAATCACAAATTAGTACACGGTTCATTAGTTTTCTTGCAGTGAGCCTTCATACATACTATAATGCGAAAAGACTTTTTCCCCGACCTAATATGTCGAAACAACATACCTATGTCCTAAACATACAGACATCTCAAAAATACATCTTTACATACAGCCCTTAAATCATAAAACTGAAGTTATATTTTCATTGCACATAACCAATGACCATAAATCTTTAACTGGAATATTCTGCCTACCAACATTCATCTTCTAAAAGATTCACCGTAAAATATTTAAGCGATAAAACCCAGATGGTGTAGACTGTCTTATTATGCATTAAGAGGGATCTCAATCGCCTGGGTACAGACTTTCCAGATTAATCTGGTTCCTAAAATAGACTTAGATACGCCTTTCAGTCTGAAAATATAAAAATGTGTATTGCTTTATTTAGCGCGCGAGAAAATTTGTCTATTTACAGGTATGTACCGTTTGACTAGCGACTCTACTAGTGTAGTTTCATCCCCCATTTCGGTTCGGATAGGGGTTGATTTTTCTAAAATAGGTTTGTTTGATTTCGATTGTGTCCATAGTAATTTAGATTAGTGAAAGTCAGACAGATTTTACATCTATTTGATAACCTTAATAAGCTATTTCAATAAATACAGAATTTCTTGAATATTAATTAAACAAAAGAAGTTGGAAGGGATCGTGTTATGTGGTGTTCCTCGCTCTCTGCTTATTTCCATGAGAAGAATGCGTCCATTTATGTATGCATATATAGTCGTTAGTCTTATCAATGTAAGACCGACTTAAAATCGAAACGGCTTAAGCATTAGTACCTCACTTACTTGATAATAACCACACATCTAACGACCACAAAGTCTTTTTACGGACTACGAAACTACTAATAAATAGCTAACAAGCTAACTAACTTACTTTTAGAAGCTATTATAGAAAAAACTAGATTGGAGTTCTGGACTTTTCTTAGTGCGAGTGGGTCTGGAAGATTCTAAGTCTGCCAATGCTTAAGATAGAATATAATTATGTCCAAAACTATCAATCGTTATAAAACACAAAATATCACGCCAGTTCTACCCGAAAATATAGGCAGAGGTGTATGAAATACACCCGCGTTTCGTTCACCACGTTAGTATTTCAAATTTCACACCTTTCAAATTGACCACAAGTTTTTTTTCGTATCAGAAGGGATAAAATTGTTCTACTTTTTAGTACATAACATAACTAGAAATTAAAAAATACTGCCCTAATGGAAAATACATTAAACAACAAAGTAAAATGATCCAATACAAATTATTCAACCAGATGTAAAAAATATGCAAAGTACACATAAATTAAATTCATCGAACTAGCAATTTGAAACTAACGATAGAATTGACAAAATATCATGAAATAAAAACAGATCGGTATTTTAATATGTTTATCCATTTGTACGAATATTCAAAGCTTTTATTGAAATATTTACATACTTATATTGTTATTGAATTATGTAAAACAATTCAGTATGTATGAATATTGATGAAGCAAAAATATTTCGAGATAGTTCAATTGAACTACTGTATTCCCTTGCAAAAATAGTAGGTAAGTTACATTGAAAGGGCTCTGCTTATAATATGGTAATTGAGCGTGATGTTATGTTAATAGTACATACATATAATCACGCTTTCTTCTCATAGGGGTAGGCAGAGAACAGAGAATAGTATTGCATATAAATCTATAAATTATTTTATATTTATTGGATCCATAAAACATGTCTAGTTAATTCCATACTGTTCGAATATAGATTATTTGTATAAACAACACAGTAATTATCGGTAAAACAACCATACCACATTTTAGTTTAACTTCAACAAATTATACACCAAATACCATTTCATTACGGCAATAAAATTGAGAGAAATGGCCGATTAAAAGTTTTAACGATCGACAGTTTCAGCCGAACATATATGTTAGCACTCAATTTTATAGAGCAGACAATATTACCAAACTTCCCCCATTGAATACAATTAAAACAAATTAATTAATCAATTATTTAAACAAATTGTTTGATTAAAAATTCAATCAATTTCTCAAATTGTTTTTAATTCAAACAATTTCTTTTAGGCATCAAAGTGCCGATTTTAATCTTTTTATATATGTGACACACAAATTGAATATAGAATACAAACATTGTTTTCAATTTAAACGTCGTACAATTTAACACCGGCTAGTTTTTTCCTTAAAAAATATTAAAAAACACTGTTTACTTACATGACTGTCATCCGATTTTTTTGCACACACACACTGTCACACACACACAACACAAGATCACAAAAATCGATGTTTGGTTTTTTTTTTCGAGCGCGTGTTGGGCGGGAGCGTGCGTCTCTTGGGCGGGCGGGTAACGACTGCGGCGGATTCGCGGAGTGGCGCTATTGTCGCTCTTGGCCTCCGTCCCGGGAACCATAGCAAGAATTTACTCTTAAAAACTCCATAAATTCAACCACAAACCCTACTTCTTATACACAACAAAGTCAAATTAAACCAAATTATTCAGAATGTAAAACAATTTAGTCGAAAAATTCAAGTCGAAAATAATGGTACAAGTGCTGCCATCTGTTGATTAAAGCTAGAACTGTTCGTTCAATGAATATAGAGAGCGTAGCTTTTACGAGTCGACTAGTAGTTGATCAAATGGATGTATGTTTACGTCTCAACGCGAAATTGTGATTATTTGTTTGTAAATTAAGATGAATAGGTTTCTTGGAACGTTTTCCGTTCAACGTCTTCGTAGAGTGTTGTATTTTAATTATATGACAGGGTATAGGATGTTTTAATTCGGAGTAATTAAGAACTTAGTTTGTGACTAGACGTTTAATTTAAGAGTAAGGGTAGTCACATATTTGTGTTACTCGTTGATAAAATGGAATTAAAATCTTTGGTGAGTTAGGCCCTGAGTTCACCACGTTGGCGAAGTGCAGGCTGAAACTACTGGCTTTAAGGCCTTCTTATAGAACTAGCAGGAAAACAAAGATTGCTCACGATGTTTTTCTTTACTGTACTAAAACTTGTAGTACACACATAACTTAGTAAATTTATTTTTGAGCCTTTAATACATGTTTTAGCGCTTCTACACTCGCGCATTTCACAAAAACTGGTTACTCTACTTTTACAAAAATTATAGGCTTATAAAATGACTATATCAGGTAGAGTCCAAGGCTTAAAAACTACCCTCGCTACGTCTCTATCGCAGCCCCTACATCCGTGCGATGCATGTTTAGCACAAAACGGAACCGCGTGGAAACCATAGATCATGCCCGTGACGTGTGGCTCCCCCTATCTTATGAAGGGTGTTATATTTAGCTAACGTTTATTGTGTGCAGGGATTTTTTGTTGATTCTATAAGGTAATTGTGACACGAGCCTTGGAGTACAGTGAAGGAATAATAGGATTGCTAGTATTGTGCTCATGCTTGTAAAAATATGTAACCAAAGCTATTCTAACCTTAAACATGAATTAGTTACAATGCCGCTTTAATTATTTTAGTTTTTACTCTGTTAGGGCTGAGCTCCCTCGTAGCAGCACTGCTTAGCAAGGGTTTCTACCTTTGTCATTAAAAGAAGAATTCAACTATGAATATGCTGGTCTACATTAGGGACTTTTGTAGGAACTTTGACTGAAGCAATGTTTCTTTAAGATAACTCTTTTCATTGTTAAAACAGGTAATAATAATTTTTAATGCACATACATACACACTTTCAAATCAATTAGTATGTCGTATCATGTACACATAACTTCGGATTTTCCTAATATGTAACAAAAGACTTTTACATCTTGCAAGGAATGCGAATACTTTCTAGCTATTACGGATCTCTACCACTTGCTTAAATCAAAGCCTACAAATTCCCCTTTCCCAACCCGAAATGTTCCAACTTATCAATGGTATAAGCACATTAGCGTGCACCCCGCAGTGTTTCAACAAAGCCACGTCGGCACCATACATCATGGCACTGACGCCGCCTATCTACAGGAGTTACATTTGTACCGGTATCTGTTTAGAATATTAATATTTGTGTTTATTGTTATATTTATACCTTTGTCTTCGTACAGGAGCGAGAATCTCTACAGTCGGAAGATCGAGTAACGAGAGTTTAACACTAAAAATCTACAACGAAAATAGTTACTACGGAGAACGCTAGAGGCGCTGAAGAGGTTATCTATACTCCAAAAAGGAAAAGAGAATCGCGCTTCAGGAGTGAGTAGTACAAGGATTCACTCGCTTGTAACCCGGGATCTTATCCGTGTCAAATGATTTAAAGCATAGGTACTATGTGTGAGTGTGATTCTGTGGCGCAGTGGTTGGTTGGTTTTGGGTTCGAATTTCGGGTTAGGCATAAAAATATTCCTAAGTATTCCTGTCAGAAAATGCTTTGTTAATTGGATTTGAAGCCGCACGCTGGTCTTGCTGGTTTGGTCTAAAGAAGAGGGAATAAAGAGCATGGCTGTGCACAAACTTGGAGGCTATTTCATAATATTAATAATTATTATGGTTCCCTCATTTTGTATTTTTTTATAAATATATATAATTTTTAGTTTATTAACTGGGTGCACCCGAGTTTGCTTAACTATATTCAATATTTCTTTAATAATACGTGGATAACGTTGTGAGCTACACATTTAATTTTGTATAAAACTGTTTGTTAATATTTATTATTAAGAAAAGTGTGTAACTGTTTGTTTTCCCTAAATAAATAAATAAAATAAATAAATAAATAATAGATGCACTATTTTATAAAAGAGAGTATTACAAAAGCATAGGTTTTTTTAGACCTAAGAAGGAAAGGAGAACAAACCTAAGAAGGAAATATGAATGCATAGTGATTTTGATTACATTTAAAACAATCCATATTCTATATCGTATTTCACCTGAACTTCAGGAAACTTTGATTTTAAACTAACACCACGGTCACAAACAGTCTCCTATTATTCAAAGATAAAAGTACTATATAATTAGTATAGCTTTATAAAATTTTGATGTGCCATAAAAAAGTTACAATAAGCCCGGATATGACAAATGGCGGGCGATATTTCGCTGACTACGATTAATCTTTCCCCAAACGTTTGTTACACTCACTGCTGTAAAATCTATAGAACAAGCCGTATTTTAGCTGGAAGCTGGAAAAGCAAGATTTTAAAGCTGTATAAATACTAGCTTACTCTTACGACTTCGTCCACGAATCAGTATACCCCGTAATAAAAAAAGAGAAAATAATAATAGTCTATGTGTATCGCTCACCGGTTGGTATACGATACGTGGGTTAAGCAAACCTTGGCGTGGTCATTCCATAGATGGGTGACCGCATAGTGATATTTCAAATTGGCGGCTTCGTGCTTCGGAGGGCACGTAAAAAGTATTTAACTACTATTTGTTTACTTTCAACCATTTGAAAGTCTAGCCTCCCTAGATTATAGCGATTAACACGTTAGGAATTGTAGCAAAAGTAGTAAATGTAGCAATGTACTGAATAGTGACTATTAATTTGACGCGCACAAGTCGTCAACTGAGATACGTGATAAGCCCGCAGAGCATCTCCGTGCTACAAGAAGCACGTGAAAAGGCCCCCTTCCAGCAAGAGGGAGGGGTTAAAAGTTGCTAGCAGGCTCGTTCCGGGCTAACATGTGGAAGAAATTCATTTATGTTTTACCCCAGATCACCAACTATCTTGCATGCAAAATTATATCCAACCGTTTCAGCAGTTTTTTCAATAATGCGTACACTTTGCATTTTATAATATAAGTGTGCAATTAAAAACTTCATTTATTTGTAAAAGCATTGCTACTAACGTTGTTTATTACTATTTACTCGCTAGTGGTTAAGTTAAACGCATGTTCTCGGTTCCGTTCCAGGAATACTGATACTAAAATACCGAAGGATTTTTCTCTGAAGAAATTCTCAGAATGTAAGGGGAAAATCCTTCTTGTTTATGTTATAGGGAATTTTCTATGAGTTTTATATTTAAATAACGTAAATACGGTAGTAATTATAATAGTTTTTAGTGTGTTACTACGTTTTTCTGAATATTTTACGCACACAATAAAAAAAAAATATCAGAATGAAAAAAACAGCCCGATGACTTTTTGAAATCATGAAATTAAATGTATGTTAGAATGTGTTGTATATAAGAATGACTTATATGATCTCTTACTCAATAGTGAAAAACGTCTTTCATGATAACCGAGCATAGGTATGTTTGAAACAAAACTATAGTTCTGCAAAAAGTTCTTGAAAGACTGAAATTCGATATATCAACACAATTATTGCCCGTGATTGCCATATTTAAAAAGTCTACGTGTGTTTCCTGTTACATGAACTTTTATTCTTCACATCAAAATCCATTAAGTTATTTATGCATAAAACAATCAAACTTGCGCATTTATAATATTCTTGATTCCCACTTCTCATCTGGTTATCAAAAAAATCCTCAACTACCCACATCAATACTTCCAAGGTCTAAAGCCAAAGATCTTCTCAAACCATGTAAAATCCCCTGTAACATTTGTATCAGCGTTATAACAGCAGGCTTACGATTCTCATCACGTGCTGACTCGATTGAGGCAAGGGTTCGTTGTTCTAGTTGACTTGATAACTGCTAAAACTCTATTTAAGACTGAGGTTTGTATACATTTTGTGTATAGAGCAGTGAGCGTAAACGACCGTATTTGCTATTTTTAGAATTGTCAATAATAACAGTTAATATTTTAGAAGAAAGGTTTGGAAAATTAATTTTGTATCGCAGGACTTTGTACATGATGCGACTAAGTGCAAAGAAACTAAAAATAACATTTTTTGGAGAAAATATAACTTTAAAAATATCTGCAAAAAAACACAAATTCGCCATTAAAATTTCAGGAGCATTAACTTCTCGTCGTGCTGTGTAGTGTAATACATATGTACATATCATGCGATGGCCAGGTCGGTCTATTTGTTTTAAACGTAAAATATTTGTAATATTGCCATGATAATAACTAATGTAATAACTTAAAACAGAATGCCCTTAAGTACTGAAATTAATAAATGAATCGACTTGGTTTTTTATAGATCTCACCACTTTTTACGGCAGAGAGACTGAGCTGCGAGACTTCAGGTTTTTACAGAATGTTTTTGGTGGCATTATTGTTTTCAAGAGCTGTTTATACTCATGCATGACGCAATGAAATTATTGAGATCGAAACAAATACAATTCACTACTTTACGAACTCAAAAATATGTGCATTTTATAGTTTGCATCAAACTTAATACTGCTGCTCACAAATTTTGTGGCGTAGATTGCCTCTCTATACGTGTACTTAAGATTTCCCAAAACTGGAAATTATACTAAAGATAGCAAAAAATACAATAAAATTTCTACATACAGTCGAAAAGATAAACAAACACATCCCATTAGACCCCACACAAAATGTTTTCCAACTACACCACTGCTCTACCATCTACCAAACACTGTGTCACGGATAACAGTGTAAAAACATAAAACAATCGACACTTAGGAAGTTTGGCAACTGTGATTAATGCAGGATAAAGTTAGGACGAGCCACCTATTAAATAGGACATTAAAGAGAAGATCCGAGATTACGCCATCTCTTGGCGAGATTCGGAAACTGTAATATAGTTTCCTTTTAATCAAATGGTACTTTGTAATAACAACTAATAATTCATTATCCGGTATCAGGTTTTTATAATTATATATGGTAAACATTTATTACGATAGTGTAATATTATCTAAATTCACAAATTAAGGTTTTCATGTTTCAAAAATGAAAATATAAATAATATCGAAAATTTAATGAGTTCTTTTAATCCACTAATATTTAGGAACTTAGGTTCTGTAATAAAAATTCCTAGTTATCTTATTAGGTTTCTTTTTAGGCCTTTTATCTCTTATACGACACACAGCACGAGTATTCACCAAAAGACGGAACTTTCTACATCATTTATACGTGTCGCAGTTTGTGTGCAGAAAATGTAAAACATTTACTTGAAACAAAGTAAGTAAACAAAAAAATAATAATGTAAATTTATTATCTCTGTTACTTTGAGTCTATTAAACTTATTATAACATTATTGAATATTACACAAAAAATAATACCGAAAATGATGTCTTGTCAGCAATTCGAAAAGCAAAAAAATAACCTACTTAAAAATTAAACCACAAAACACCTCATTTTCCCCGTAACGCATGTCTTATCACCCAATTTATTCAAACCAGACATCACCGTGCAAATCCTTTCAAATCACGTATAAAATCGCGTCTAAGCCCGTCAAGTCGCCCGTGTGCAGGCGGCCTAACGCGTACGTTTTAAATTATCCCTTTTTCCAGTCGCTTGGTTTACAGTTATTCGTTTGATCCCAAATAATTAATTAATTAGTCGTGAGTTCTAAATTTATTTGAATGTTTTTATTGATTATTGAGTATGAAATTGTTCTCTTTATTAGGAAAAATTACTTACTTATTCCTCCTTACTCTGTCTACCTGCCTACGTTACTCTCACGATGAATCTACGAAAAAGCTAAATCAAATTTGATGAAGTCAAGCGACTAAGGCCGTCTTAGGCCAAATGCCTGGTAGATCTTAGGGAGCGATAAAACCGTTTTTACCTAAAAGCGACTCAGAAAGAATCACAGGCAAAAGTTGAAAAACAAAAATAATGTTGATGACTATTAAAGTACAGTATTTATTGAAAAAATACATAACATACACATATGTATAATAATATCTCGCCTTTGAGCCCATGTAGTAGGGGGTGAACCTATTGCCATATACCGGCATCGACATATTAATATAAAACTCGGGACTACTATTGGGAATAAATTAACCAATACAAATGCTGGCCTTTACTTTGGTCAAAGAATTAGCATTGCCATCCAACGTGGCAATGCTGCCAGCATTCTGGGTACGTTACCAGTCGACGATGGTGAGGAGAAATTCTACGACGCGTGACGCACTCCTTTTGTATCCATATTTTATATTGTAAATATATTGTATAATTGTAAATATTTTGTTTTTTTACTAATACAAATTAAGTAAAGACCTTTTTAAACCCCGGGATCCCAAGGTTAGCAATAGAAAAAATATATTTTAGCAAAACTTTTCAATATTATATTATATTCTAAAAAAAAAACACATTCAGTACTATTATCCATTCGCGTTATCTATTCTAGATATCCATTAAAGAAGCTCTGCGGTTAAGCGGCTCTATTCAAGGCTTGTAATTGGATGTGTGAAGGAAAGCCGAGGCTTGCGGTCAGACACTGTCTATCCGACTAATCGTTTTAAAGGCTTTGAATTAAATATATTGCTTCAAGAAATGGAGGATTTGTGTAAGTTTTTATATGGAATGAGTCTTATTTGTGAGATATTTTCAGCAAAGTATCAATTAAAATATTGTAAGCGTTCCTCTAGCTAGTGTTAATGAGTACACACACATATTAAAAAGGTAAAGCAAGTTTAGTTTTATGACGGGTAAATTGTATTAAAGTTAATACAAAAAAATCTAAATATATCAACTATTGTTATCAACACAACATTAAGACCACAAAATGGGCCTTGCTATTCTCACTGAATTCGGATTTGAAATTAAGACTTTTGCTCATTGCCGAAATGCCATAGAGACATTCACAAAACAGTAAAATGTTTATGAATAAATTATTTATTTTAACAACTTTTATAATGTCTTTTTATTTCAATTCTTAAACGACACCATTAAACTAAGACATAAAAGTATTAAACTTGTTACAAAGCGTTCCCTAAGCATGTTTAAAAAGCAAACTTAATTCACTAAAAATATTCAGTTACACTACGTTTGAGACTCGCAGCACACAGATCAATGCAGAATTCTTCTTCTTGTCGTATGGTTAGTGGTCAACCTACTGTCAAAGTTGTTCAAGCCGCCCGAAATGCCTTTGACATGGCTTAACGACTGTTATCTTAGTAGACAACAACCGGGGCCGACTTTTTACGTGCCTTCCGAAGCACGGAGACGCCCAGCTCAAATACCACTATGCGGTCACCCATCAATAGAATGACCGCGCAAACGGTTGCTTCACCCACAGATCGTTGTCAGACCGATGAGCGCCACTGGCTATGGGCGCCTCAATGCAAAATGATAGGACATTACACTACCTCAAGGTGTACCGTATTTTAAGTATGAAATTCGCCCAAGTAACGCATAGTAATCAAGCATTCCAACCCGTTTTTTAGCGTAAAAGACATATACGAAGAAATTTAACACTATTTCTCGATGCTATTACAAAGAACGCAAGAAGATAGGTTATCACTTAGTCATTTGCGTCGAACAACGTCTTCAGATCACTTGTTGGTACTAAACGTCAACGAACAGTTTGCAAGCCGTAACTGCGTTGCCATGTAGTTGATTCGACACATCGAAGCTATTGATTCACAAGAGGAACGAGCTTACATTAGATTGACAGTGACGCAAAACACACGACACAGTCACAATCTATCTCTACATCATAGCCAGTTGTGCTCACCGATTGGTAACGGGTTAAGCAACCGTTGGCGCGGTCATTCTATTAATGGGTGACGGCATAGTGGTATTTGAACTGAGTGTCTCCGTGCTTTGGAGGGCACGTAAGAAGTCGGTCCCGGTTGTTGTCAATTTAGATAACAGTCGTTAAGCCATGTCAAAGGCCTCTCGGGCAGCTTAAACAACTTTGACACTAGGTTGACCACTAACCGTACGATAGATAGATAGATCTCTAACTATATGTGTGCCACGACCTACAAATGTTTTCTTTATAAATTAACGTCAAAGGACTATGTTTCAAGAGTTTTTTGTAGAAATTGCTGAACAAGCAGTATGTAGATTAAGTATATCGATCGGAACACGATATTACGTTGTAAATTCTGACCCACTTTGTGAACATCCGGGAATGTTGGCGAGATTTAATGAGAACATACTTTATAATTGCTGAACATTTTATGAAAGTGTATTTTGTTTTTTATTGTGCAAGTGGGGATACAGGTGTTGGGTATTAAATGGGTATTACCAACTCAGATATAGAAGAGAATAACGATTGATTTTAAAGACTACATCCTTTATGAGTGTCGTGTAAGGTGGTAGTTTAAGTGATAAACTCTTACTAATATGACTTAAACTTAGTGTGAATAGTTCGGATGACTGTTAAGTTAAGCCCAGCTCACGACTTCTGGGTACGATGCGTCGAGCTACTTATTTGACAATGTACCATTAGATACGCGAACCGATGCTTATTTAAAAGCGACACATCTATATAAATAAATATGAATATGAAACGCACTGAAATCTTTGAACAATTAAACTAAATTAGATAATTCTTTGTTTAATATAGGATTATATTTAGACTAGATTAAAAAAAAAATTGTACTATATCCGCCGAAGTCGGGTTAGTCCGCTAGTTTGAAATAATTTCTTAAAAACAGTGTCTACAGTGCGCATAAAAAATACTGACCCGAAAATTGAAACTAAGACAACATGATAAGCTACTTGAAAAACAGCTTAGATCTTCTCAAAAGATTTTATATTTGATAAAAAAATATGCTTTTCTTTAAAACAAAGAAAATTCAACATTCATTACATTACAAATTAATATACTTAAAATGAAAAGTTAATTAATTTTAGTAACAGATTTTATCCAAATTAGACAAAACGATGTCTTAATTAATAAGTTCTAACTAAATATAAATGTTTCAGACTGAAATTATTTATTTAAGATAGGTTTGTATTAATATTTTATTATAATATACATGACGATTTTTTCCCATAGGGGTGGTTAGAGACCAGAGAATGTTACTTGGTACGAATAAACTTGCCTAATTCATATTCATACATTATTTTGTTATACAGGTCTTCTTCTTCTTATTGTATGGTTAGTGGTCAACTTAGTGTCAAAGTTGTTCAAGTCGCCCAGAGGCCTTTGGCATGGCTTAACGCCTGTTATCTAAATCGACAACAACCGGAACCGACCTGCTTAACCCACAAATTGTTTAGCGACCGGTGAGCCGGCTATGATCGTCATAGAGAATGTGAATGAAGCAAAATAAATTGGTATAAATCTTAGCCAGTTGTGTTCTCTGGCCTTTGCCTACCCCATGAAAAAAATTTAGATTTTATATATGCATGTAAAGACTATTATAGATTGACTGATATACTATCAAAGTGTTACATCATAGTATAGAGCCAATGAAGCGATAGTAAGGTGTTAGTTAATATCTGTAGTCAATGAATTCGATCACACTCCAACGAACTAGAGTTACTGGTAAAGGCATTGCACAGGAACAAATGTATAAGTCAAACAGTTTAGTCGAATATTTTATAGAGCCTCTTTCAAAGGAACTATCATTTCCAAGTATTTTTTTAGTTAATGTATAAGAAACATCTTCTTCGTAAATTTACTTATGGTATCGAGCATAGCAAACTTAGCTTTCCTAGACCGATAAGTTTTACTACAAAAAATACTTTCAAAAAGATATCTTTCGCACTTCCAATTCAGGGAATCGAGTGACCTTTAGTCACATCAACATGCCAGCCGCGTGTGGTAGCTTCGAATCCCGCCCAGGACAATTACAATTTAATTAGTGTGATGAGCACAAGTATTTGTTCTGATCCTGAATGAAAACCTATCCATTTTTGTACTTATTCGGAAGTATAAAGTATGTTTATCAGTTATCTTGTTACCATAGTACAAGCCTTGCTTAGTTTGAAATCAGACTATCGTGTATGAATTGTCCAAACATATATATTTTTTTAAATCAGTCCATGTTACTGCAAAATGATGATAAACTCCTCCATATTTACAGTCAATTGCACGAAATTGAAAAAGAATGGGGTTATCACACTGTGTCAGTATGTTAACCCAGAATCGTTTACAGTGAATATGTACTATATTAAACAGATACAACCTCTTTGCAGTGCTCCCCCAATTTTCTCCATGTATGAAAATTGGAAAAATAAAAATAAATTCACTGGAAGTTTTTAGTTTCCTTATCACATCTTCTCAATACGTGGCGTCCGACCAAACACAACACACATACATTTTCAACCGTATGTCTTACAAAATAAGGTTAATTTTCATCTGGCAAATACTGTCAAGACAACAATGCCTCGTAAATTTCTTGAAGCGATCTTGTACAAATTACATTTGCTGAGTTAATGAACTTTAACTGTAGTACATAAGGGTGAATTTTGAATGTTCGGAATAGATAGTTGCAGTATATTCGGTCAAAGTTTCTCAATAATGAAGATAGAAGTTGCAGTAAGCAATCTGAATGCAGTGTTTAGTTAATGATTAAGGATTGTTGCACACATAATATGAACTGTTATTGGATATACATAGCATCATCTCAATTTATACATAACTATATTTTTATTTAAGTAGCGCCGCGTGTGGTGGGTTCGAATCCCACCCGGGACAAATCTTTGTGTGATGAGCACGAGTATTTGTTCTGAGCCTGGATGTCAATTTATCTATATAAGTATGTATTTAGAAGTGTATAAGTATGTTTATCAGTTATTTGGTTACCATAGTACAAGCTTTGCTTAGTTTGCAATCAAATGACCGTGTGTGAGTTGTCCAATAATATTTATTTATTTATTTGAAAGTGTAGGCAGAAGTATATGAGATCTACATTGCCGTTGACACTTCACAATACTATTAACATTTTTATTTCAAGACGAGACTATTGTCAAATTTTTATCGGAAACGTTATCTGCAAGTTACTATTGAAAACATTCTTAGCTAAATTAGAAAACCAAATACCACTTTGCCCGAGCCGAGAATTGAACTCAAGACTCCGTGATCAAAATCACATACCCCACAACAAAGACAGTGGCTGTCAATTGGGAAAATATTTGTCGCTACCATTGCGTCGGAAAGTCGTGAGTTCGATTCCCACACGAGACATTTTATTATTTGTGCGATCCAAAAATAGTAATTGTTCTGGATCAGTAGCTCAATTCTCTAC
This sequence comes from Anticarsia gemmatalis, assembly GCF_050436995.1. Classification (NCBI taxonomy): domain Eukaryota; kingdom Metazoa; phylum Arthropoda; class Insecta; order Lepidoptera; family Erebidae; genus Anticarsia; species Anticarsia gemmatalis. Next base: position 1,542,767 of record NC_134761.1, read on the forward strand.
TACTATCGACTACCGACAACCGGCTGGCTATCGAATTTTGACATTTAGCACGTACTGCCAAAAAAGTTTCTACGACGCCCGTTAGAGGCGCTGATCAGATTTTCATACAAAATTTCTCGATGACAGGTCGGTTGTCGGTAGTCGATAGTAATAGAGAATTGAGCTACAGTGCCTCGATTCTCTTCTTCGATAGCTAGCCGGTTGTCGGTAGTCGATACTGGTAGAGAATCGAGGTGCTAGTTCGAAAGTCCCCGCGACACAAGAGCAATTCTTAGTACGGAGGTTGTCTTTCTAAAGAAAAACTTTCTTAATTTTCTTGTCACCTTGTTCAATGCGTCACGGACATATCCGTGCCCGTGCCCGTGTCTGTATGTATGCACCGAGCTCCAAAGAGTAAATTTGTTTATAACAATTAAGTGCAGACTACCGTACAGCATGTGTATTCGACCGAATGTTTGTTTAAGTTCTGACAGTGGAGAGTTTTGCTGCAGAATTATGTTCGCAACCTACATACAATCAACTGTGTCTTGTTAGTATGTTTTATCATACAATTATATATTGTTTTGACAAATTAACGGGTTGCAGTTGTTTGGTTTAATTTTGAAAATTTTTAGATGGACTTATGATTTTTGGAATGACAAACATGTCATCATGTCATGACGCAAACAACTTTTGTGCTACGAACGGGGGTAGATAGACGCGTAATACCAATATCGATGTTTAATGCTTATCAGTGATCTAGTTGTCTTTGCTAGTAGTGTAGTTATAAGATTATTATGCTAGTTTCTTTTTGTAATAGTTGTTCGAAAGGTTTTTTCTAAAAGATCCAAATTAAGAGAATTCAAAAGCGATTTTTTGGAAACTTTAAATTCCGTTATCCAGAATATCCAAAATGTAAAAACTGTTTCTATTTATCAGACTAGGTGGTTCTTAAAAGGGACGAAACGGGACGAATTATTCCTCTTTAAATAAATGGTACAATACTGGAAATGCACATGAACGGCAAACATATAGTAAAAGCTATAACAAAATAAGTCTATAACTGAGAAACATAATAGCTTCTTACAAAGCATAAAACGTTACTTTACCGTTATCCTACTTACAAGAGCATATTTCAACAGACAAGAACATTAAATCTTCTAGATTCGCTGTAATATCTTATGAAATGTTGCAGTTTTTAAAACAGCTTATTCGGTGAAAAGATTTCGCGGTGTATTCTCGCGTATGCTAGTTTTTATTGTAGGGCTTTAGTGAGATATTGTAGAATTACTTTCTGCTTGAAAACATTCAGCCTGTTATATCACAAGGTGTTAACAAAAGTGGTTTATAATCGGGGCTATATATTTTGAAAAAATAACCATTAGCGCGATTTACTACAATCGGTATTATCGAGTAGAAGTTTGACATTAAAATGTACTGCCAAAATAGTTCTTACGATGAACGTTAGAGGCGTCGATCACATTTTCATAAAAAATCTCGATAGCTAGCAGGTTGTCGGTAGTCGATAGTGGTAGAGAATCGAGCTACTGTAGTTCTGTATAGTCTGTACTGTCGAGTAATTAAAGTTTGACATTTAAAATGTACTACCAAAATAGTTTCTACGACGCCCGTTAGAGGCGCTGTCAATCGGCGATAGTGGTAGAAAATCGAGCTACTGATGTTCATCACTAAAGAGTCCTAGTATTCGAGCGGGTTTCTACCATTGTGGTGTAAGGATTAGTCAATCTAAGTTTTGCTTTACCAAAACTAGCAGCTTCCATGGTATGTCGCGGGGTGGCTCCCATCATGCACCCTATGGATAAGTAAACTTTTTACATTTTGGATCATAAGTTGCCGTCTGTTTTAACTAATATTATAAATTGGTAGACCGTATAACAAGTCCGTCAAACAGTTTTTTTTATCATGAATTTGTTATTCATATTTTTTTTCTGGGAATGCCTGACAACTCTTTTTTACAATAGTCAGCCACAGCCACTTTTCAATATTTACAATATTTTTTTGAGCATTTTAAAGATTTACACAATAAATAAAACTGATATTTTTCTGTTCAATTTGGGCTGAAATAATATAAAAGAGATAATATTTAACGAACATGTTTGTATTAATATTTTGAAGGATATATCAAAAGATTAATTATATTTCAATTTCTCATATAAATTGCAGTATTTCATTTTATTTTGGTATTTTTTGTTATCAGCCTTTTTTTATCAAAAAGCCAATAAATAAGAGGTGCTGTAATGCTTGTTATTATATATAATGTAAATATTATAATCCTATGTGGTAAGTAGCTTGCTTCGTCAGACTTTTTAGAAAAAACTAATTATTTTCGTAATCAGATCTTTATTACGAAAAAATATTTATTGTTATTGTTATATTTTAAACCAGAGAATTAAGGTTAGAATGTTGTAAGTAATTTTTGGTCTTCAAAAGTTTAAACTTTCGTTTATTGTTCCTGTCTGTTCTAGCAACGTTTGTTGTCACAGCATTTCCTTAACCTTTTCTCATAGACTGATATCTTCCAAGTGAATGTGGATTACAGATAAGGCATGTTTCAAACACACGGTGCACCTCAGACAGTTTTGGCACAGCCTAGATAAAGATTATTTTTATGGACTGTGGCAAAATTTTATTATTACATTCATTATGATACACTAAATTATTACGCCTTTTTCTCAAAGGGGCACGCCGAGACCAAAGAACGCCACTTGGTACGATCTTTACAACCCTTGCCTCATTCACATCCATACATCTTGTCATACAGGACCGCCAGCTACGAGTACTACTCACCTACGTATCTTATTATTAATCCACTTCTTTTTTCTAGTCCTTCCAATATAGGGGACTGAAGTCGGGCCAACAAAAATTGCAAAACAGGTCGTTCTTCGACTGCGTTGAAAACGATATGATAATAATGAAAGTTCATACCAACATTGTTTTTTACGAACACATAGAACCATTTTATTTCACATTTATTTATATACCTATGGTTTTATATATTTTAAACTATATCCACGACTTTAACCACAGGATACCTTTTGCAAAAAAAGAACTATTTTATTGAATTCCTGTTAAAAATATTCCAACAATGTAGATATCCATATATGTCGATTGTAAACTTTCAGCTTTTGCATGAATATGCAAAATTTCTATGAAATTGTTAGAACTGGATGTGCATTGAAAATTATTTGACGTGTGTATTTTTTTAAATTGACTGGCTTTACGAGCTTTGAATATTACAAGCTTTTGTTTAGCTTGTAATATATGAATGTGAAGTTTTATAAAATTGTAGTACTTTTTATACTGTTATGAAAATAGGTCTGATGCCATAATCGTTAATAAACAACCTTTCTCATCGTTTTTCATTACAATTAATATTTTCTAGAAAAAAAATATTTGTTCTCATGGCCGGTGGACTTGTGTGATAAGATGTGAATGAAGCAGGGAAAGTTTTAGGGATCGTATTAAGTGGCAGTCTTTGGTATCTGCTACTGGTACTGTTATGTATTGTCAGTAAAAACTTATACATATGTTACCCTTTTTGTCCATTTCCATTCCATCAAAATCGGTCTAGCCTTTGTTAACATTAGCGGAAAATAAAAGACAGACTTTGTTCCAATGTACAAAAAGATAGATCAATCATAATTTTCTTAAAAAAAACTATAACAATTCATGAAATAATGAAAACCGAACCACGAATTACCAAAAAACCAACAATTTAAACACCTATTCAAACCAAAAACTTCATAAACTTAAAAATGAAACAGGCGGCAGATATCAAGTGCACACATCGTGACGTTGATACGCGTTGCATAAACTGAGTAAGCTGCTTTACTCAAAATGGCTAAACAGGCACTCAGTTCCAGGACACGTTTTAACACATTTCCTTTGCGATGAAAGATTGGAATTTTTAACGTTAAACGCATATTTTTGGGTACATCTTTTTGTTGTATACACAAATATCTGTTACTAGTTTCTGCTCGCAACTGCGGCTGCGTGTAAAGATTTCCCTGCGTAGAAAGTATTTTAATATTATTCTCGATAGAAACTATAATATATGTATCACGTATCAGAAATCGCGTTAAAGAATAACATAAATACATACATCCGTGCTCACAAACTTTCACATAATATAATATATAATATTAGGAGCATTATCTTCCATCCGCATATTATTACGTGAGGAAAGATTCACCATGTTAAAAACGAAGTGTTGCAAATTATGGGTGTACGTGAAAGAGTAAAAACCAACTCAATAGCCAGCATTCTGGGAACGTTCCCGATAGACAGCGATGTGGAGGAGTACTACGACGCGTAGCGCGCTTCCTTTCTTTTATATTCTTAGTTTTTGTTTATATATTTGTTTTTTTTTATCGTTAATGTGTATATATAGTTTTAATTTTAATAATCTAATGTAAATATTTAGTTAAGTTCCGTACTGTATAATATATTATGTTTCTTAATTATGTGACAATAAAAATTGTAGTATTGCCGATAAAAAAAAAAAAAAAAAAAAAAAAACTCAATAATCGTAAAGTTTGCAATAGCTGTAGAAATCATAAATACCAGTATAAAGATTTACTATAAAAGACTTGAAAATATATAGGGATTGTCCCCTAGTGTCCGATTATATTATCGATAAAACACGAGCTGCCACATATATTTCAATTGTATAGTTTTTAAAGCAGTTTAAAATCTATACTGCAAACTTATATATCGTGCTATATAACTGTGTTCAAATTATACAGGGTGTAGGACAATTTTATAAATATAAGGGCTGTCAAATAGACTTTTACGTAGATTACTATTACGCGTGAAGCACTGTATCCAAAAGAGGATTGCCTTGAAAGCTCAGCAAAATTAAAATTGACTACAAATATTTTACTAGAAAAGTTGATTATCTCATTCATAGGAAATTAAAATTCTGCGTTTAAGTTGAGAATAAATAGAGATATAATCAAGCTGTCTATATTTTTATATTCAGTATATTATAAAGCTTACGACAGCTGTAATAAAAAAGTACGGCACAAAAAAGAGTCGAAGCTTCCTTTCTAGAATCCGAATTTCAATAACAGACAAAAACTACTACACTTAACAAAAAAAAACAGTAACTGCTATGAAAAATGATTCATTTTCACCTCCATACAGCCCTAAACACAACATAGATCACTGAACATTCTCAAACCAAACCAACTCTGTATCTCTCATTATCTGATATTCATTATTCTTCACAGAGTATGGCAACCCTGGCGGTTATTTCCTAGCCAGCGACCAGCGGATTATATCTGCGCTGCCCCTACTAAGGTTTTTTTGGACGTTAAGGAAATTAAAATTGTGAGCGCTGTAGTTTTTGTGAATCGTTTTTTGAATAAAGTGTTTGGTACCGTCGCTGCAGCTCCAGTTACAGATTTTTTGTTGCAAACTTTCTGTGTGATGTGGTTGAGATGAAATTATTTTGTTGCTATTTTTTTGTTCAAATTACGTATTAAAATAGTCTTTAAAACATTCGTTTTTTTTTCATTTTACGGCTAACTGTTTGAATGCATAAATTGTGATATTATCGACTGTTATTTTGTTGGCATTTGCACGTTTGTAAAGCCAAAACTGGAAAATAAATTTTTAGTATGTCAATTTATGTTTTAACACAAAAATAACATAAAATCTCTCTATTTTTATAAATCATCGCCAAATCCTTTATTGCCATATTCCCGAAACGGGTCCGAAACTCGAAATACAAGTGCATTCAGTCGTTAAAATTGTTATAAATAATGAGTATCGAAAATCAATAGTACCGCTCATACCGGAGCGCAGTTTCCCGCAGGAAATAAAGCGAGACACACACAGTTTGACCACTGTACATGTATCTATAGATAGGAACGTTTACCAGGACGTATGCAGTATAAACTAGGGTTATCAAGGATTTTATTCACTTTATTTCATTTATTTGTATGACAAGAAGTATGGATGTGAGTGAGGCAAGGGAAGTTTGTGAGGATCATACTAAATGGTGATCTTTGGTCTCTGCCAACCCCTATGGTAATGTTATGTATGTTAACAAGTCTAATAAAAAGTGCCAATAAGGTAGAAAGTCACTATTTTTTTTTTTTAAATAAATAAAAAATATTTTCAGACCACCCTTTCAGCCGCTGAATAGTAGTTATATATTGAAACATTTTCAATAATATTACTATACTTAATCCAATCCTTGAGAAGATTGCGCATTGGCATTTTTTTACTAGTTTTCCTATGGTCCACATCACAAATGAAGAACTTTTCATACACGGAATGCAACTCAATGTTGTATGAAATAAGATAAAATTATTCGCATGGTCGCAGGTGTAAAGAGATCTACTTCATTTCTTTTTGCCGCTCGTAAGACGAAATGAGAAATTTTACATGCAGGGTAAAAGGCGTATACATTGGATGACATTTTATCTTAACTTCCAAATATTTTTACATAAATTGACACCTGATTTTCCCGTCCCGTGTACGTATAGTGTTTCACAGTTGATAACTACTTTTCGTAAAAAATATGGTCACTATTTAGTACATTGCTGCTTTGATCACTGCAATATAAGAAAAAAAATAGATGTTAACTGAGATACGTGATAACCGTTATAGTGTGTATAATTGTGTATGTGAGTTGACGAGTAGAAAATGGGAATTTGACAACCACTGTGCAGTGCATTGCTGCATTGACGTACCGTATTTGTCAACATTAACTAAGTTATCAAACGATGTACAGAATAGTGGTTATCATAGAGTTTTCAACTGAAAAATCCAAAGCCAAAGTAGTAGATTATTATTATCCCTGATTTGTTGATTGTCACTGTCTGTCACGGTATATGAAAAGCAGTTTTCACGGTACAATTTTGATAAAACAATTTTGTGAATAAAATTTATTGAAGTATCAAATGGCGATACAATCTGAAAATATGTGTTTATTAGGTATTTAACTTTACCCAAATTTTAGCTGACGTGCCAAATCAAAGTATAAACCGTCTGTATCTCTTGTTTAGGGCAGACTACTATCTAGCACTAAAATATAAAGGGTTTAATACGTCATCTATTTCAACTTCCAAACAGTTCTCATACCATTTTTTCTTAACAAAAACGGACTTTATCGGACAAATCACCTTCATAACAACTATAGAAGTCCAAACTATCTAATAATACGGCACTAAACAAACACACCTCAATTCTTTGTGATATCTGATTGAAACTTTTATAACTCCACTTGACCTTGAACCTTATACTGAGGAGCTCGTGGCTTAGTTAAACAGTCACGCGGATCGATTTCTGAGGTTAAGTCATGCTTGCCGAAGTTGTTCTGTGGATGGGTGACCATCTCATACATATCGAGTTCCTCTGTGTTTCGGAAGGCACGTTAACTTGTGGGTCCCGGCTGTCATTTTCGAAGGTCTTTGACAGTCATTGACATTAGACAAAAGCTTGAAAGTCTGACAACCTTACCGAAGCCAGTCTTACCGAAGGGTATCGTGTTAACCCAGGCAACTTGTGGAGGTCAGATAGGCACCGCTCCATGTAAAACACTGGTATTCGGCTGCATCCAGTGAGACGGGAAGCCGACTCCAACATAGTATGGAAGAAAGGCCTTAATGGGCCTTTACTTAAAAAGTAAAACTATACTTAAAAAGGCTGATATACTTGACCTTGAACTTTGAATGACCTCGAGGTCAAGGTCACATAAGACCAGACATGTCGGACACGTATCACGGGTATTTGGAAATATTTTTATTTTACGACTTTTGACGTTTATGTTGAAGCTTTCAGATGGTATTCTGAGATTATTTTTATATTTCAGGTGTGTTAGACTAAGTCATAAAAGTATAAGATCTCTTACATAGAGCCTTAAATACTTGTACAGGTGTGAAGCGATAATGACTTTGATATTTTATTGATGGTTTTATATTTTAGGATAACGACTTGTGTGTTAAATGTTTTGATAGTGATATTAATGCGATGTTGGCTACAAGTAATATTATACATATCTGACGACACCTGAATCATCTGCAATAATGGATACGAGCTAATTAAATATTGTGATCAAGACCATGATTTTTTCGATTGGGTCTAGTTAGACCCAATCTGAAAAAATTGCCCATAGGGTAGGCAGAAGGTGTAAATTTATGTATGTGTATGTATGTAGGATTGGGCATAACGAGCACTAACTATATTTGTTTGGTGATAAAATAGTTTTACACGAAATTCTATTTTTTCTATATACCCCTCGGAAAGTTCTCACGGCATGGTGATTACCTGCACTTTGGATGTTTTATTCTAGACTACTAATTATTCGAAATGGAAAGATCCAAGAACATCTTTCGACGTAAGCAAAGTCAGCATATTACTAAACAAACATACAAAAGTACACATTAAACTAATGAATATCAAACATTAAGTCAGACTAAATACTAATTTGAAGTTTTAATCAATCTCATCAAACATCTTACTACGAGTTTCGCCGAGTGTTTAGACTTTGAAACAAAACTAATCATTTTAGCTATCACATTAGTAATTACGGTGGTAAAAGTAAATTGGTTTGGATTAAAACATGTCTATACGAAGTGCTTACAGCTATAAACTAGTTTTCCCGTATGGATTGGAATGCTTTAATGACTTTTTTGTTCATTAGCCGGAATGTGGTTTGTTAATTCGCCAAATGATATCTACGTACGTTCGCTGGGCAACTGTATCGACAAGTTCAATGTGAAAAGCTGATCTGCGCCCCTATCGGGTGACGTAGGAAATAGTTTTTAAGAACATTGAAATCAAACTCTATATATAGTATCTATTCATGTAGAGGTATATAGGAAATCGCACGGCGGATTCGCTCTGAACCAATTACAGACAGAAATAGAGGTATCTAGTATTTTTGTATAAAAACAAACAAAAAATTAAACAATTTAATAAAATTTCAACTGACACTCAAAGCATAACTAAATCCGGTAATATTTTACACAAACTATATAAAATAACTGACATTTAATTGAAATATTTTACAAAATATTTGCCTACAAAATCAAAGCACTACCTTTTCATTTTGCAAACAACAAAATTTCTCGCTGAATGCGTTTCCACAGGAAATTAAAAATACAAATATTTGGTCATATTTTTATGAAGTCAGTTTATATTTACTTTCAAAAAAAGAATTACTAGTCAAAATAATTTTGAAAATTTATTTACTTTAAAATTGCCCGTTGGCATAACATTTATAAATTTTTGGTAAAGCGTTAATTTGTGTTTGTTAAAATTCATTAAATTGAATGGATTGCTGTTTATCTTCAAAACGATAGACTTTGCATTAATTTCAATCTATTAGAGGTCTCATTAAAATATACGTTCCTTTCTTTTTAACCGACTTCAAAAAGTAACGCTAGTTACTAATTAAGTAATTAATTGGCTTGACAAAGACTTTTAAACCTATTAATAAATAGCACATATAAATCTTTTTTATTTTTTCTTCATGGTTTTAGAGTTGTTTTTTCTTAACGTAGCTATGTTTACTGATAAAGTCTACTCTAAAGCTCTACTTATAAATAAAATATCAGCTAAAAACGTTCAATACCAGTAACCAAAACTCAATAAACAATTAAACATCGGCGAACCCGATACATTATTTATACATCAAAGAAACAACCCGATACTCGACCCAAATTTTATTACGAAAATCCGAGCAAAAGACACGTTTTATTTTCCATAACGTAACGATAATCTCAGATGACAACGTATTATAATAACGTTTGTCAATAAAAGTTGTCAATAGCAGTTGTCAATAGCAGTTGTAAATAGCAGTTGTAAATAACGTTATTTGAATAACCGCTACTTCATAACTCGTTTATATTCAAGAGGTTATCTGTAAATAAATAGTATGCTTTGGCATATTTTGTGTAAAAGCAAATATGTTGTAACTAAATCGAATGTGGAATTGGAAATGAATGTCAAGGTTGGGAAAAATATATTAGAAAACTAGATTTTTTCATTCTATGAAGAGCTTTCATGAACGATTGCTTCTAATGTGTTCCAAAAATCTGATATTTATGAACACTAAAGAAACGCTAAAGTTGATTTGTGTGACAGAATTTTTATCCTATTCCGAACTTAGTTGGATTTTGGCATCAAAATCTTCAACTTAAATTTATAGTCCGTATGCTAAGTAAACTTGAATGCAGTTACAATCAATCTTATGCAGTCGTGATACAACAAACTTGCAATGTGGATTACACAAAAAGACATGACATATAACAAATTTGCGTAGAGAATCACACAAAAGCTGTTCCATCTGAAAGTCGAATTCACATCTTCACGCACATTGGCAGTAGCATAGTGACTCTCGCTAACGTAATATCTGTATATCGCAGTCAAATAATAACAATTATTTAATTTGCCTAAGTATATTGACTGGTCGGATCTTGCCGTCACAGGGATTTGGAAGGGAAGGGGGGAGGTCTTTGCCCAGCAGTGGGACAAACAAACAGTCAAAGGAAAAAAAAATCCTGTTAAATAATATTATATAATGTTCACGAAGGCTAAAAACGAAAACTCAACTTGAACTATCGAGCTAAATCCATAAAAACCTAAAGTGACTCCATCTGCAATAAGAATCGTATAAAACGTTCGCGAAACTTCAGACAGTTATTGCCGAGTAAAACTAATATAAGCGATGCCAATGAAATTCAATCCACGCGTTGAGGGAACCAAGAAAAAAAATTGAAAGAGAAAAACTGGTAAATCATGTACGATATTAGCCATAAATCAGCGATTATCCTTAGCCGCTGGGAAAGGTGAGAGAATTGTGGAGCCACGAAATCGGAGAGGCTGTTTTTTGGTTCTTTGTTGCGGGGCTTACTATCTCATTCAACCGAATGGGCTATGATACTGCTAAAGTTGGAAGTATATCGTACTGCTGATCATGAAGTCTCAGGTTTGATGCCTAGGACGGGTCAAGTACTTTTTGTCTCTTCTAGTTGATATTAGAATATTATTCAGCAGTAGTCCTGAGTTTGGCAACTTGAAATGGCAATAGGCTCGCCCTTCCTTACATGGGACTAACATGGTTATTGGCGACACGTGGAAGAATTTCATACGCTTCTACCTAAACTTTTGGGTATAACAGGCGTGATGTTATAAATGTACGAATATGTATGTATTGTGCGGAAATTACGTGAAAACGCGTTTAGCTTTGAATTACTTGACGTTTTGGCACAAGCAACACTAATGTGTGTATTGTAAACGATTTATTAGGTCTTTAAATAAAAATTGTTATATGCCAATGCTGCTTCAATTTCAAACTGTATCTAATCTATACTAATATTATAAAGCTGAAGAGTTTGTTTGATTGTTTGCTTGTTTGTTTGTTTGATCGCGCTAATCTCAGGATTTACTGGTCCGATTTGAAAAATGATTTCAGTGTAAGACAGTCCATTTATCGAGGAAGGTTATAGGCTATATAACATCACGCTACGGCCTTTAGGAGCGTAGCAACGAAAAATGTTACAAAACCGGGGAAAATTATGACCCTGCATTCTCTCTTATGTGATGCAAGCAAAGTTGCGCGGGTCAGCTAGTAATTCATAATTCTTTCAAGGTGCGTTAATTTCCCGCTGGTCTTATGGCCATATACGCACATTAACGTTTTGTATGTCGACCGCATACGAATAGTACACAAAAACAGATAAGCTTTGTATTTACGTGTCGACGCGCCTACATTATTGTTGGTATACAAGTTTTCTAACGCAAGCTAACGTCTTTATCTTGATACCTTTTGTTTTGGATTCCCTTTGATTTAATGTTATGTTTGCGATGATGGGACGGAGAAAATGGTGATATTAGGGTTTGTTTGGATAGATGTAGTTTGTTTATTTGTTGTATGGTTAGTTGCCTAGTCTGTCATTTGTTTCAGCTGCACAAATGCTGTTGGCATGGCTTAACCACTTTATCTTAACAACAATCAAGAAGGAGATTTTACGTGCTTTCAAAAGTACGGAAACGCTCTGCTCATGTATTCGACGATTCATTTGAACCTTGTATTTCAATTTTATCAAAATTTAGTTCAGTAATTTAGCCGTGAAAGGGTTAGCAGAGCAGCTTCACATTTATAATATTAGTTTACGTATCAACAAACTTTCTTCCTACGAGTTTTTCAGTAAAAAAAACGGTAATAGTGACGATTTTGGCATGACACATCACAGAATTTCTTCATACATGTTGCGCCGTTCAAACTACGTCGTCAAAGTCAAATCCTAGATAGTATTGATTTTTGTTGACCTATTTTAGAACTGACCTATTGCCTGCTAAATGTTCCCGTCAAGAATTAGAAAGTAGGACCAAAATAGAACTAGAAAGTTTTACCTATTATCTAGAGAGGGGGGTTTAAAGCACCTAAGCTGTCCACATCTTGTCTATGAATGAAATACTGATCAGCGACCTTAGCGTATTTAACAAGACCTTTGATTATTTAAAGGATTTATCAACAATTGAATAGCTATCGAGAAATTCTGTACAAAACACTGGTCAGCGCTCCTGCCGCATTCCTCAATAACTATAACGATCAAACGATTGCTACTCAACAGTACAAGAATGTATAAAAACAGATATCTTCTATGATTTTCTACCAAAATTAACACTAATGAGTAACGGAATTCTGTACAGTCTGCACTATCGAGTCCCAAGACTTTGACATTTAGAATGTACTGCCAAAATAATTCCTGCAACGCCCGTTAGAGGCGCTGATCAGATTTTCATACAAAATAATTCGAGTCGATAATACTAGAAAATCGCAGTACTAAAATGCAGTCATACAGAAACTTATATCATCACAAAATTAATTCGATCATCAAGTGTGACCATTAATTTGATTGGTCAAAACCGTTAAAAGTCAATCAACCATTTAATGAACGATACAATGTCCCAGTTAGTTGAAATTCAATGTTTGAACCCATAATTAGTTAAGTTTGATTAAGTTGCATACAAGTTTGTTTGTCTGAGTCCGTTTGCAGTGCGAATTGAACAGTAATTATGTTTCAGTTTTGAACTACTGTGTGTTTTGTGTGTTTGATGGGCTAATAAATGTCGTATGGGACTGCTAAGTTTCGAGTACATGTGACCTTTACTAACTGTGCAAAGTTTTATTTAAGATTAGTAACGAATGTAACGCTAGTAACGAAGGTAAGACTAGGTAATTTTTTTCTTAATAAAAAAAGTTCTGTTATTGAATTAGCATTGTTTGTTGTAAAAGAAAAGTTTAAAGGACTCTTGAATAGACATACTTTCCATAAGATGTTGTTCTTTATTGTGAAAACATAATAACAATTACTTCAAATTACAAATAAATATTTAATAATGTTGAAGTCGAGAGTGTTGCCTAAGTTTTTATCAATTTTGTGAGAAGCAAAAATGCTTTTGACATCTTTCAAGTGCTTATGTTATGATAGCATTTGGTACTTCTTGAGTACGTCTTTCTGTCGTGACTGCCTTGTCTGTCTACCTCTGGCTATAACTGGCGTGATTTTATGTATGTATGTAATATATAATATATTTAGGTGTGTGTATGTGTATGTTCTTACTTAAAAAAATGCATAACTAAATAAAATATTTGCCTACCATAATAGAATGGAGTTCCAACATACATATAAATATTAAACTAGAGTCTTTAATCTGGCTATTATCTCAGTATAGATGTCGCTAATCCTGTATTAATCAAACATTAATACGTTATAAAACATTTACAGTAATCCCTCAGGCAGTTAACAGCGCTAGTGTTGTGTAATCTGTACTGTGTATAGTTAGTTTGTCACGTAATTTTGTCTGTACGTTTAAATTTTTATTTTTATAGAACATACAAGCTCTTCTATATATGTAAATTATACAAGACAGGTATGAGAAGAAACTAGTACAGACGAAAATTTTGTATTAAAAAGATTTGCCCTATGAGTAACTTGCATAAAACGATCTTAAAAATCTTGTATACATAAAACGTAATATATTATGTACAATGCAACGGGTCTTTAACTTAGCACGTGATTACGGTCAATGCTATTCGATCAAAATCTTTAATTTTTCAATTGCGTTTAACACCCGTTAAATTATAATATTTTGCGTAAAGTAAATGCAATTTGCAACTAAAAAATGTTTCTTAAAAGTCAAGACCATACCAACCAAAGCAATTTATTTTTTACAAATATGTTTGAGATAACAAAAAATAAGGTTTTTCAGCAACTATTTAATTTTGACGCAGAGTCACGAGAGGAAACGGGTCTACACACACGGTCGTAACAATTATAAATGTGATGTCAAAGCTAAGTCGTGTTCGTTGATTCCTTTGTCAAAGGTAATATTACATTGTAATTTTAGTCGCACGCATATTGCGGTGTTTCTGCTCGTTTCACTATTAAACCTACACGTGTACATTTTAGATGTAAGGAAATTAATATTTCTTGTTAAGTGTTAGATCCTTATTCGCAACGAGAGAGAAATGAGTTTACACAATTTTATTTTATAATAAAAATCTACGTGAACTTGTATAGAAACTTAAAAGTATAAAAAAATATTTTCCAGTACAATCTCTAAACTATCAATAGTATTGTCCAATATTATTCATTGTCTATGGGTAGCCAAAGACGAATCCAGAGAGGGTTTGTCTTTCAGGTACCCTTAGATCATGGTATGTTTTAGGTTGCAACTCCGTACACCATAAATTATATCGCTATCGAAAAAGTATGTACAACCAAACAGCGTGAGCCGTGAGCGTACTTACTAGCTTTGTCTTCTGTCTTAGTGATAAATTAATTAAACATTAAGAATCTTGTCAGAATCTTGTTGAAAATGATTATGGTGGGTACGAGTTATCTCGGGGAATGAAGAAGTTAAACCTTGAGCCCAACTCACTGGCGTTTTTCTCTCAACTATTAAAATTTCGTATCTAAATTTTCGTAGGTCATAACAAAAAGCTTTCAAAGAATTCATTGTTTTGCCAACCTTATTAGTATGCCTAAAAATTGTCTACGAAAAATGGCCAAACGAATATTAAAACAAAATTGTATTTCTGCTACAACAGTTGTAATTCACTATGTATTGTATTTAGCTAAGCGCTTATGAAATCAAATGAAAATATCGGATTAGGGTTTAAGTGGGCGCCAATAAAAACTGGTTTTAAAATGTTTAAGTGCTGGAAACTAAAATATTTAAATACATGGATGTATTGTTTATTCGTAAAACGTGATTAAGTATAGCATTAGATAGTGACTTTGAAGACATTCAAGAAGTATAAATTCGCTTCCCAGGACGGGTTAAGTGCGAGCTTTTAGCGACGTTTTATAGCAAGTGATAATTATTTCTTATACACGTACTCATTCATCAACTTCGAAAACACATTGGTGTGTTGCCTCGAGCTCTAACCATCGGCCACCTGCGTGAGAGATGCTAATTTATACCACTCGTCTATATTTAATATAAGAGGAGTGAGAAGAGACTCATAAAGATGAACATTTTGTATTAAAGTGATTTGCCCTAAGAACTACTATAATTGGGCTCAATAAGTAGCTTGGTGTTTAGGAAAGTTCCTGGTATATGGCAATAGGCTCGTTTCCTATTATGTCTATTTATTCTATCTTTACTTTGTTTTATCTATGACTTCATCAAGCTCACAATTTTCCATGTCACTTTTCAATACACTCAACCATTGCAGCTTCGATAGTAGGCTTCCGCTTTGATCATAATAACTAATAAGTAATGTACACAAAACAGCAAAAAGTGTGACTGCCAAAATAAACGTTTGCCGCGAGTTGTGAACACATCTGCTTCTGTTAGCTTTAGGGATGAAGTTACCTTTAGTACTAAGGGTTTCGTAGTTAAAGTGATAATTATGTGAGGTGATAATGAGATGAGAAAGATAAAAAAATGGCAGAATAATCCATAGCTGCTGATGGTCCCAACTGCATAATTATGCTCTCATATGTACGTTTATAAATTAGACTTATTTTATTTTAGATAACAGACTAATACTAAAACGAGTATTAATAGAACAGAAAAACTTGGGCAGATAATTTGCAGTGTAATATCTTAAAAATTTAAACAGTTATTGTTCAATCTTTTTTGTTCATACCGTTTTTTTTTACTCGAGAGCTAACATCTCCATGATTTTAAAATAAAATCAAATTCAAAGGGGCAACACAGCCCTTTTTCCTAGAGATTGTCCAGTATTAAACAAAATACAAAATATACGATCGATTGATATACCAAATAGAATACTCTAAAAGTGATAACCATAACAATAACTCGAACGAAACTCGCTTCAAACTAAACACTCATAGTAGCGTCGAAAGTAACAATCCGATCGGTCAATACGAATTGCGTGATGTTACCCGCGTCTGTAGAGCAGGTGTACCTTGTACACAATGTGTACATTATGTACTTTGTGTACATATTTGTGTATTTCGGACATATTTTTTAGTTTCTCCTCATTGGAAGGTATTTTGGTTGGACTAAGATAGGAATAGGCTTGGATGATACAACGGATGGTACATCTTTCCCTCCATTTTTTTTGTGCTCATAGGAAATTGTACTGCAAAAAGACATGAGTGAGTGTAAGGTTTCCGAAGACAGTGTCCATGACAG
The DNA here is from genome assembly GCF_050436995.1 of Anticarsia gemmatalis. Lineage (NCBI taxonomy): Eukaryota > Metazoa > Arthropoda > Insecta > Lepidoptera > Erebidae > Anticarsia > Anticarsia gemmatalis. The sequence continues at coordinate 1,559,399 of NC_134761.1, forward strand.
AACAAAGTGGAAGATCTGGAAGGCTGACCCTACTACCATATGGGATTCATAGCATGAAAGAAAGAGAGAGATAGATGGTGATAGAGAGAGATGCTAATCTCAGACAACATTTTTGGGTATACTTAAGTAAAAACTAATGATAATGATTAGATAAAATATAAGGTTACGCATCTCGCATAATATATCTTTAAACTGATGAAAAACTGTTGGCGATTCGTGCTGGGAACACTTTTTCTTGTTTTTCAGTAATGACTTTCTACTCCAGTGGGTTGGTACTATTATGTCGTATGGTACATGCGTTCAAAATGGTATCAAACCATCTGATTTCGAGAGTAACAGATAGAAATATGCAGGTGTGATCTAGTTTCAAACGACACAGAAAGTTCGACCTCACGTAACTTGCGAATGACCCAATATTTACATAATAAAATGGTATCGCATGCAAAATATATGAAAGGTGGCGTATCGAGGACCATTTGGAGTAGAGCCCAACAACGGTCAGTTCGCAGTCTTGTGCCAAACATCGTTGGTAAAGTCTTCAACATCTTGCGATATAAATATGAATTATTCTGAAGTTTGTTTTTTGGTGCACTTATATTATGTTCTTAAGTTAATAACACGCTAGCTGTAGTCTGTAAAATAAATAGCCTAAGCTTGATCCCGGGTCTGGCCCTTATAGCATAACAAACAAACCGATTTTTCGAATTGCGCATATTAAATATGAGTATGGAGGTATAGCGAACTAAATTTAGTTGCTTGTCATGTAAGAAAGAGTTAATTTAATTAATAAAAGGACACGAGTCTCCTTCCGTTATAACTCGCTTGGCAACACCGTATACAATAGCACTACCTTATGCACTAGGTGCATACCAAGTGCGAGTTTGCGACTAATTTTTCAATAACTGTTCTGAAAAACTTTCAGATATGCATTTTCATTTTTTTACATCGTTTAAACGAGTGATATTACTTCATTTAACGCATTTTTCAAAGCCACTATTGTTTTCCCTAGGCTCCTTTGATTTTTGTTACATCTTCGTCGTAAGTTACACTGGCCATAGTAGGGATGTTCTTAAACTACTCTTCATAGAAAGATATAACCAAAATTATCCTAGATAGCCTCAATCGATCGCCTATTATCTCAAAAGGCCGATTCCAACCAATAAAATGTGCCAAATTCTATAGCAATAAAGCATAGTTGAGACCATTCGCTTTCACTGCAAAGTTTCTGTGTCATTTGTTTTATTTGATAAATTGCAGGCTTTTAGAAGGTTGTAATAGCTTTACTGACCAGTGTTGGACAAACCTTTGTTTATAAGGAAATGTTGGTGACTGATGTTTGGCCAATGTTGGTAAGAATGTTATTTGGCGTTGTTTGCGTAAACAATAATTTCTGTATAAGTTTTTTTGTTTGATTTCAATCCATATCAATCTATGCTAATATTATTACTCATGCACAAGTTTCTCATGATCTTTACTTGTAAGTTATTTAATTTAAGGCCCCATTATTATTATTAGCAAAAAATAGGTTTAATACCATCGTTATTAAACTCATCTTTGTATTGTTATTATACTATTCATTGATGAAACAACCAAACGATCCCCTACAACACGTTTGATTAACTTTCAACTCAACAAAAAATCAATTCACGAACTCTACACTGAACTAAAAAATAACTATTTTTATTCAACACTTATCACTCCCATGACGTATTGTAAAAGTTACTAACCCGTAACTCTATGAAAATGTTTCATGTTTTACAAAACTTTTTTATTGTGTTTGTGAAACAATGACACGGTAAAAGGTTTGGTAGGCTTTTGTTTTTATTTCTATTAGTTTTTTTAGTGAAACGCATTTTGTAAAATAAATGTGTTTATCGCTTTTATTATTGGTTTAATATTTTAGCCGACTAAGTTTGTTACCGACGAGTTAAAAAGACTGTATTCAAAGTACATATTATTATATCGTATACGTTATGACCGCTTCTCGGTTTTTTAACCTTTAATTAAAAAAGAATAAAGCCATTAAGGGCTTTATTCTTGTGTATTTGATAAGTATCAAATTTCTCTTCTTCTCTATCTATGACGATTTCAATTTTATATTACGTTTAAGCCGATAATTTTAACATGACGAGAAGTCAACCTTGTGTCAAAATTATTTAAACCGTCTAAGACATGGTATTGTGACTGCTAAAATAGCAGTCGCAATACCATAGAATACCATAGAAAAGACCACATTCAGAATCAAAATTTTAAAGGTGGTTTTGAAGCACTGAGGCACTAATCTCGAATATTTAGTTTAATAAGATACTAATATAGGCAATAAAGACTAAGAAACGAAATAAACTTTTTATAAACTTGAGTATCAACAAAATTCTACATAATAACCATTACTCTTTTATACACTCGCAAAAAAGACAAAGAACCACCCACTTCCTACACGGAGTCACTCCGACAAAATTAAATTCACGTCGGCCATATTTCATAAAGCCTGCCTAAAATATAGGCGGCATTAAGGCTTTCAATAGCCAAGTTAACATACTAAACTTGTATAACGAAGTGGTGAGATTATGTTTTATTCTCAACAACAATGGAGAAAATTGGTTCATAAATCACCCAACGTTTAAACTCCCGGTGGAAAATATTATAATTAAAATGGCGGACGAAGGACTTTGCTCGATGGGTCTGATGTGATTATTAATTTTGGGTGATAGTGAAAACATATTCTTAGATAGTTTTCCTATAGTGTCAATTGTTTTTCAGGATTGAATGATGAAATATATTTAACAACTTAGTTGAGAGCCTTATATTGGCTTGCGGGTGACAAAGTTATACAAAGCTTAGAATATAACTTGCGACAGTCGATCCTATCGGTGGAACTGTAATAGGTGTAATGTAGCCAAACCTAATATTTTTATTTCTATATGCACGTTAAATTACAAATAAAATTACACTTTTTTCTCATAGTATTAGGCAGTGACCAGGATCACCATATTATTTTTATGCTGCGATCCCTACAATGTTCTTTTCTCTCTTTTGTTTCACTTTAAACACTGAAGAGTTTTTTTAATTTTCTCTTTGATTTTGTTTTAAAATTAAATAAATATTTTAACTTAATAACTTCCTATCTTTTCAAAAATACAGGTTTCGAATAACTAGGTTTCCACGTAACAAAATAATCATTAAACACTGTATATATCTGTATCCATTCTGTTCAATCTACTAGCAATTACTCAAGCATTATAACACAACAGTGCTTGTACCTCAGATATATCAAATTCAGCATAATTCGCCGCTTCCAGGTAAATTTCATACAACATTAGTTTGTACTAGGCAAGTTAATTTCAAACTAAACTGCTGAACGTAATTCTGAACTGAGTTTTGATCTGTTCAGGATTGTACGAGATTATAACGTGAACAATATACGAGAGATTAAATTTTGAAAGTGGGGAATGTAGTTGTTAGGAACTAGAAAAGACGGAGAAGGTAGATTTATTGGTTGTGACAATTTATAATTAGATTAACTGGCACAAAAACAAGAAAGTTAATGTATCGGAGAAGTTCATACCATAGATTCATATACACACTAGCTGACCCAACAAACGTTGTTTTGCCATAAAAATTAAATTAAAAAAACATTGTCCAGCGGACAAAATTGTGAATCTAAACCATTCTCAGATCCCCTTGAACACACACAAAAAATTTCATCAAAATCGGTCCAGTCGTTTAAGAGAAGTTCAGTGACATACACACTTACAGAAGAATTATATATATAAAGATATACATGAATAAAATCACGATTTTTTCCTAATAGTACGGAATGACCAAATATTTAAGACGTTTTAAATATTTCTACGATATAATAACAGTAGCCAAATAGCAACAAAACTTGTGGGCTTGAATCTCACTCATTGTACTACCACCATGAAACTACGTTAATCATTTGATGCCTTCTTCTGCATTGGTTTTAAAAAGGTTTTAAGCGATAATGTTAGAAGTTTCTTTATTGTAAAATATAACATTGATAGTTTAATATTATGGCTTTTATTTTATATAATAATATTTTTATTCTCATGAAGAATTGTATTGAATAGTTTTTCTTTAATATTTACCCGTATACTGTCCCAGTATTGACTGTCTCATTAAAAAAATCTTGAAGTCTTCCACTTACATCTGTTCAGTACGGTACGAACTTATACTCTATACAACACCCAAAAGACTTAAATTATACGCTACATTAACCCAGTAATCATACATTTGAGAAACTCGAACCGAAACAATAACACGTGAAGTTTCGCTTCAATTACTCACTGCTATTAACTCGACGGCTCTTAAACTATTCCAGAACGTACTGCAAGTTGCACTGTGTACGTATAATTATGTGTACTGAGTTACTCAGTTTATTGAACGAAATAACTTTGTAATAGATCAATTAATAAAACAATTTTATGTATTTTATTATGACAATCAGTATACAAACTGCGATGAGATGAAAAATATCTCTCGCACAAATAATAAAAACCCAAACTCACTATTGTCTAAACTGCCGGGTCTCTTTCAAAAATAAAAAAAAACGTAAGAATTGAGTCCACCACGCTAGTCAAGAGCGGGTTGTGATAGTGTTGAAAAGTACTTTTATAGCGACGTTTTCCTTCACAATTACTTAGAACAAGTGATGATTCTTTCTAATTCAAACATTGCGTTGATATTGGTGTTTTGCCATGAAATCAAACCACTTACATAGAAAATGATCGGTATAAAATATAAAAATCAATAAATTTTATTCGACTGTGTATGTCACAGTGAAAGTCTCATCTATAAAGCAAATAATATTTTAAGCAGTCCACTAAAGCCTTATAATCTACGAGATAAATCATAACAGACAAGACAAATATAAAAATTATTTATTGATACTTCAACCGAACAAATGCTCTTATATTTGACTAAAAACATCTATTTTATTACAATTTAATCCACAACATTCATCAAATTTACTTTCAAATCGATCAACTTATAAAAAAGAACTATTTTCTAGAAATTTCTTTACAGCTGTCGAATATAGATTATCACATTTATCCAGTTTGAATAAAAATGTTATCGAAGTAATCTTTTTATGTGAATAACTTTACTAACTGTTTGCCTGCGGATTTACTCGTGTTTTTTTTATTCCATTTGTGTCTTTTCCCGAGATATTTATTTACCATACATAATATCACGCCTGCCACGTCTTCCTCTCGCTAGCAGAGAGACAGACAAACCATTGTTTTACGTCTGATTCCTATTGATAAATTTGTACTAATGAGTATTGCATCCGTTTAAAAATCTATTCAGCAGCGCGATTGTCTACCACTAACGACTATCGCCTAGCTAGGCAAGCTGTTGCGAAAATTTGTATTAAAATCTGATCAGCACCTCTAGCGAACGTCGTTGGAACTATATTTACAGTCAATTTTAAATGTCAAACTCTTGATACTCGGTAGTACCGTCTGTAAAAGATCGCGCTGTAGTAGTGTTTGAGGTAACTGCGAACCAGCAGACAGACGTACTGTGGAGCAAGCTGTTCAATATGTAGTGATGTTGATAAAGTTTGATGACGCACCCACGATTAATATGTCACGCAAATTTTATTGGATTTTGACGAAATTTCACGTACCAAGCTGCACTAAAGCCAATTTTTTGGACATTGATTATTCAAATTGAATATCGTCGCGACTAGAATAAAAATATGAAACCGCAGCAAAATAACTGGAAAAGTCAATGGATTGTTCAAATATTCTGTATTAAAACAGACAGTAAGCTTTTATTGTTTACGGAAATAAATGCTTTTAAAACAAAGTGCATTTTCACTTCGCTTTACTTTATCTATGTATAGACAATCTATACGAGAACAATGTTAAAAAGTGTATCGTTTTAGATATCGTATTTCTGGTAGATCTGAATAAATAGTCTAGGTAATGGGACCCAATAGTAGGACTGCTTAGTTGGTCTCGTCGCAATTGTTTCTTGATTTAGAAACCGAAAGAAGTAAAATAGTTGCCCAGCTGTGTGTGAGGTAATTCAACTTTTAATCGTTTAAGCAAATTTTATCGTAAATAGCAGAGGTTAGGTTAGCAAGTAGTGGATAAATACATATCGTGGCGCTTCGGGTTTGATGAGGCAGTCGTTGTGGTATAAGTTAGGTCTTGTTTCCGTAAGATTCAGCTCAAGAATCACCATTATATACTTTTTATTATTAAGATTTTCGGGCAAGATGGTGTATAGTCACTCGGAGACAGTCAGTCAGAGGCATTCGTGACTAAATTAAAAGATCATCTTATTTTACAACTGTAGCTCGATTCTCTACTACTATCGACTACCAACAATCGACCTGTCATCGAGGAATTTTGTATGAAAATCTGATCAGCGCCTCTGACGGGCGTCGTAGGAAACATTTTGGCAGTACATTCTAAATGTCAAAATTTCGATAGCTAGCCGGTTGTCGGTAGTCGATAGTGGTAGGGAATCGAGGTACAGATTGAGTTTCGAAGTAAATTGTCATTGACATTTCAAACCCGTATTTCGAAATATTTTAAAACACCCACCAAAGCCTTAAACATTTATTCCTTTAAAAGTGAGCTCGTTTTTATAATTTTTCTTATTCAAGAAATGTTCCGAAAATAGGCTTGATTCCGTGAAGTAATTTGCAAAAGCGTAAGTAAACTTTGTTAGGAAGAAATCGTCATCAAAATTTTCAAGGAACTCCATTTTAGCATGAATAATGTAACAAATATGACAATAAGCAAAAAAATTAACCTGCTGGTAATATATAAGGGAAGCAACATTTCTAAGATCAGATCTAAAATGGGTGATCACCAGCTTCTGTGCGTATCTGAAATAACACTTAATCCATTATGGAATAAATTGATTCAAACATGAAATAAAGATATACTTATGAATTCCACTCCTAGTTTCTTGTTGCATTGTACTTCATGTCTGATTTCTTATATTTGTAAAAGTTTTGACGATGCAAGAAAAAAACCTTCCTTAGTACCTAGTTTCTTTTATTATGTCTCAATAGTAAATAGCTTTATAAGCAAAAAATGCCCGGAAAAACTTGAAATAACATCAACTTTTACAAGGTAAACAAAACTGAAGATTTTAATAAACGTATCCATAGTAAATACAAACATAACTACACTACTCGAATCCTTCGTACGTGACCAGTTTACTTGCGCACATTACAGCCAGAACACAAACAACCGTATCGCTTAAATCACCAACCATTGCTGGTTCACAACTGATATTTGGAAAACTGTTCATACAAAATCGTCAATGGATGTTGATATTTTTGAATAGGTGATATAAACGCTAGTAAAATGTTGGATAGTGCACTTATTTCGGCTCTGCAAAGTGTCGACTTCGATATCCGTGATTCGACTGTTAACGACGTTAGGTAGTGGGGTTTTTTTCCTGGTTAAGAGACTAACGCCCGATAGGCCGAGTTAGTACATTTTATTACTGCTTCGAGTGCTGAAACGTGGGGAGAAATTAAGTAGTTTCGTTTGATGTTCGGTTTAGAATGGTAAAGATTTTTATTGGGTTTTAAAGAGGTATTTGGGATAAAAAGATCGCTTGGAACGTGCAGTCAGGTAATTGTGGCAATGTTTATGAAATTCTCCCTTTTTAAACGGATACGTAAATTCTAGACCTTTAATAATTGGCAATCTTAGTCGATTATGGAAATTTCAATATTGCAACCATTATAATGCAACACAACATTTCTGAAATAAATTAAGGATAATGTACCAAAATGTTACATATATTTGAATTTTCTTTCGATTTTTGAGGGTCTCAATCCCTTATGCCTCATTTTTAAGTAGTAAGAACAAAAATGTCAAGAAATAATGAAAAATCCCGCTACATAGATTGGACATAGTATCAACAACCAGCCCTTAATCAGAGTAATTAAAAGCTCTACTTTTCAAAATGTATCTAAAAGTTTCAAGAACCCTCACGGTCAAAACCCACTTACGCCATATGAAACCTGTACTGAAACGCTTTGAAAACTGAAATAACTTAAATTAATTTCAACTCTATAGTTACTTGAGTTAAAATTATTTCACTTAAGTTTAACACTTAACAAGTGTTTTGCTTCATGCGAGTATAAGTTTTATGCGTATTCATATGTTAGTTGAAATTGGTATAACTTATAAAATTAGTTTGATATTTTGATTCAACATGCAGAAACTATGTTTTATTGTCCATCATGCTTGTTATACCTGAACATATAAGCAGTTGAAAATACATTTTTTTATGGCTATCTCCCGCACTAAGACCTGCTCTTGTGTCACGGGGACTTTTACAAACATACAAACAGCGGCCACGCATTCCACATTTCGCACAGTAAGATCTTTGGGCCCGTTTAAGAAGTAAGCCTATTGCTCTATATTAGTTACTTAAGAGCACTACAGGCAACATTGGGAAATATAACTACAGGTTTTCCCTTTCCAATAGCACTCAACTCGATTTAGGAATTAAGTTGGAGACCTAATGATCAGCAGTCGTATAATATATTATTATACCACTTGGACCACATTAACATAACTAATCAAGTTATTCAAAAAAGGGTTTAAGAATCAAAGAAATAATTACTGATACATAAAAATACACAAACAATGAAATTTTATTTTCAAAATTGCCGCATAGTACAAAATACAGTAGTAATACTCGTCAAAAGTTATCGAATTATGTTAGGAATGTAATATCATTTGTATCTCCAATATTGTAATACAGCTAGTATTTCAAACAAAATGGAATGCCTATTTCAATAACTAAAATAGACTAAAAGCAAACGCAATCAAATGGACATAATAATATTCATGGAGGAAATACTTGAATTAAATATTTGTTGCTTGTGATTAAAAGTAGGTAATACATTTTTTATGGGCAGGCTTCAACTTTGTGAAAAACACTTCATCCAAATTCTTTGAATATTAATATGCAAAACTAACTCGGTTTGTCTTCTCTGTTCTTTTCCTTATCTTAAACCACTCATTTTGTTGGAATGATAAGAAAGATAGTTTAAGGTCATAGAAATGATATAGGGTAGTTTTTATTGCGGTAACCCAACTTAAACCGTAACCATGCGAATAATATTATACCATGTCACTTAGGACAATAGGTCTAAGTCGACAAAGGCGGAGGCTGAAGCCAATTAAAAATACAAAAAAAAAACTCTTGTACAATTTCATAAGTTTTATGGTTGAAAACATTGGGTTGAAAAATTACTTTATTTTGCCCAGATATTAATCTTTGAACTGGCTTAAAATATCAATTTCCTTCAAATTTCCGTTTCGTCTAAAACTATTCCGGTTAACTTGAACTACTTTGACTAAACACGAGTACCTATTCTATCTATATTTATATCACTTTAGTTTTATACCTCATCTTTATACATTACTGGTGTGTATAGTGTACTAGCTGACCCGCGCAACTTCGTTTGCGTCACATAAGAGAGAATGGGTCATAACTTTCCCCGTTTCTGTAACATTTTTCGTTGCTTCTCCGCTCCTAATGGCCGTAGCGTGATGTTATCTAGCCTATAGCCTTCCTCGATAAATGGGCTATCTAACACTGAAATAATTTTTCAAATCGGACCCGTAGTTCCTGAGATTAGCGCGTTCAAACAAATAAACAAACAAACAAACTCTTCAGCTTTATAATATAAGTATAAGTATAGATGTATTATTATCGTATGGTTACACTTATACATAGTCACATTCATTTCATTCTTTTGATTATGAGGTAGTTCGTACATTTGTCACGGCCTGATTAGTATCTGTATTGTATAAGCCGCCCAAAGTCCCGTGACAGGTCTTTACAAGTGCTATCCCAACTGCCAACTACTACACTTTTCGAAGTACAAAAATGTTTAGCTCTGAGCAGTCACCCATCTTCGAAATCTTCAATCCAAGGTCCGCTGAATCCAATGATTGTATGTATGCTGATCTTGTACTCATCTTTTCCTGTAGAAGAACCGAATAACCAAGTCAATGAGTGTCGAAAACGTTGATAATCTCTAACGCAAATCAAAGGAATTATTGTTTTAACCTTATTGATTAATACAAAGCTAAAGCGACAAAATTGGCCACAAAACCTCATTAATTTCGAACAAAAATACAACTATAATATAAATTCGCTGAGCAATATAAATTTTGTACTAACATACTGAGTAACTTTTAAAAACTTTCAGTCTGAATTCCAAAAGAACAAAATGAAGTGTTGGGCAACAAAAAACGCGTTATATTTTTCGAGACGGCCACCGCTAAGTTATTTGAGATAATATTTTGTTAAACTAGTGAGAAATGTATAAAATTAAACTATTGTTTTATTTATAACATCAATTCCGTCCAAAGCGAAGGTATATTTTCAATGTTGTTCTCATATAATATGATAGGTCCTATTGCCCATATATATATTTAATCCATAAAGAACACGTTACTAAACTCCGAGCTAAGCTATTGATAAATTGTAACTTTGCTTATTCTTATAACTTTGCTCGACCCAGAAATCAAACTCAAAACCCCGTATGTAGACCACATAGGCGGTCATCTTTTCACCTATACCACACTTTTGTTATGTTTTTACACCACCCTCGTTGCTTCCTAAATGCAGTTTTTAAACATGACACTCTTCCTTTACCTCTCTCTCTCTTTCTGGCTGTTCGTCCCATATGGTATTGGGGTCAGTCTTCCTTGCATTCTGCCTCCACTTCACCCTATCCTTGACGACGTCTTCCTCGACCTCACATGCCTTCATATTATCATGCCGCAATACCTCTGTCCACTTTTCCCTTATCAACCTTTTTAAATAAATTTTCAAGCATCAATAAAATAATATTTCTTACGTCATATTTACAATCTGATCATTGAATCTCTCGATAAAATAAAGTAATAAAGTGAAAAAGAAATAAAACGTTGGCTGCACCGCTACGGATATCCGGACGGACGTTTGTAAATTTTATTATCTGATAACTTGGTTTTCATTCGACTATCTTTTCCAAATGTAATAATATTCTTTGGTGAATTTCACGTAATTTTTATAGGATCGTTACGTGACCGATTATTTCCAATGATTTGGTTTTTTCATCGTTTATCAATTTTACTTCCATACCGAAGGTATTGTAATGCAGTCAGAACTTTTGACCATCTATAATAATTATGTGGCATTTCTATCAACTATGATCACGTATTTTATATAAATTTATTGTAGTAATTTAGGTTAAGCCAGGCAGGTTACCAAAATTACTTTTCAATGAAGTATGAATTTACAAATGGGGTTTAGGGTTTAAAAGAACTATTTTGTAATCATGATACAAAGGAAACACGAAAATATAATGTTTTATTATCGCGCCTTTTGCCGAAGTGTGCTCATTGGCTTCAGCAACCATTAACGCGGTCATTTTGCAAATGGGTGATCGCTTAGTGGTGTTTGAACGGGGCGTCTTCGTGCGTCCGGCGGCTTGAATAACTTTGACAGGAGGTTGACCACTAACCATACGATACAAAGAAAAAGAATCGCGCTACTGACTAAATATAAATGACTCAGTATAATATTAGAGATACGGATATGAAATAGTTACTTGTATCGGTTCAGGACTTTTACAGACGTCACAATACAATTCCTAAGGCTTATTCCATCTCACATGAGTATAAGATTTCTCCACACTTCCCACAAGTTTCCTTAACAAGACAAGACTGGAACTTGCTACCCTCTTTGATAAATTGCACCCCCGAGTGTTCGAACTTGGAGTTAGAAAATTGAATTAAATATTTTTCTCGGTCAAAAGAAATTTTAAAGCTTTTCAACGAAATTGTCTGACTGTACTGGTACAGGTGTGCGGAGTTTCTAATGAATCCAATATTTATTTTCTTGTTCAGTATAAAGTTGAAAGAAATGCTTCTGACATGAATTGGCTGCTCAAAACTCTTATTATACCGCTAGTTAGGATACTAAAAATCATATCTTTTTTGTTTTTAGCAGTACCTATAACAACATATTGTTCGCTTTCGCCAAGTTACAATATGCTGAGAGATGAGTTAAGCTAGGCACAAGTCATCCACGATGGCCAAATGGGCTGGACTTTTTCATTCCTTCATAAATTGTCTATTGTCCAGATTTACTAAGGTTCCTCACAATGAATTAAACATGAAGTTTAGCCAAAAAGCAATTCTAAAATTGGTATTCTCGAAAAGCCTCGACATCACCTTTAAAAAAAAAAACAAAAGAAATGTAAATTATAAATTATTTCGTCAAATCATCTACTATTATAATAAGGGGCTTTTTTAAAGCCAGCCAAAACATCCCTGACTAAGCACGCCTTAAGACGGTAACACAATAGCTGGCAGATGCAATTTTGCTAAAATTCGCCGAAGCAACGTTGCCCGTCGTCGCGCGGCTTGTCACTTTGTTGCTCGGACGACACGGTCGAGCCGGGATGTATTATGGAAATTTTAAAATGTACCCTTTGAGTGACGTTGTTGTAAGTAGATTTTTTAGAAGATAGTTTGAGGATAATAATGGTCAGTTTATAAGGATTATGGCTTAGTTGTTTCGTACTTTGTTAGTTATCTATACTAATATTATAAAGCTGAAGAGTTTGTTTGTTTGTTTGTTTGTTTGAACGCGCTAATCTCGGGAACTACTGGTCCGATTTGAAAAATTATTTCAGTGTTAGATAGCCCATTTATCGAGGAAGGCTATAGGCTATATATCATCACGCTACGACCAATAGGAGCAGAGTAACAGTGAAAAATGTTACAAAAACGGGGAAAAGTATGATTATCTTAAGTGACGCAAGCGAAGTTGCGCGGGTCGGCTATGGTTTAAGAAGTTGCCTTTAAAATTTTTAGAGCCCAAAAACCTAGGACTTAGGAGTCTTTTTTACTTTTAGGCAACAAAAATATCAGCTCAAGTACAAGCATATATAAGCATGTACAATTAGATTTAATTTCATATATTACAAATAGGTTTTCATATTTTCTATACAATTAAAAATTATTATTTACCAAAATATATACCAAAATTGCCAGCAAAATATCTCCTAAAAATGGAAATCGAGCCTACAACAATGTTACCGAATCGTTGCGCATAACCATTTCACCTACTTCAAAACAAAGAACTTGCCCACTCCTTTTCATCTTTTGTTTCATCTTGTTGACGGCTAACATAATTAAATAATATAAAAACAACATTTTTGTAAAAAAAGCCTTTGAAATACTTTTAGCCTAAAGCTCTTGACCTTATCAAACAAGGAAGCTTTAAGAGCTTAAAAGCGTCTAAGTAAATAAAGAAAACAAAAAACATTTTTTGAAACACGCCTCAAGATTTATCTTGAACGAAATCTTAAATTAAAACACGTTTTGCACGGAGCGTTTTAAATTTTAAATACGCACTCAACGCATTAAAAATGGACGTTTATCTAAAACCAAAGTTTAGAAACGTTGAATTTTTCGAAGAGAATTAACGTACGCTTAGAGGTTTAAGGGCTTTACCTCTATCTTCTTAACTTTCTACTTTGAAAGCTAACTCTTAGGTCTAGGCCGTACTGTAAGCGGGAAAGCTGACATATATCAGCCTAGCCTTTCTTCTATCTTGGACTCGGCTTCAAGTCTCACCGTATGCAGTTGAATACCAGTGTTTTACATGGAGTTAAAATACTTTGCGTAATTTTGTTTTGTGTTATTTGAGGTAGTCGGTAAGAGAACTTAATTTTTCAACAGAAACGAATGTGAAACCATGATAAATACGATACCAATTTATATTCTTATTAATGTCAAAGTTTGGTTAAAGTTTAATATAATAGGATACGGGAATTAACGCGAACACGCATTTAACTTTAAAATGCATTCATAAAATTAGATGGAGTTTTCGTTACAAAATCGCAGAAATTGAAGTTTACATCATAATCTCTTTTCGCTACCCGCTCGCACTGCCACCTAGCCTTACATAAAACAGAAAGAATATTTTCAAAGTGCGCGTATAATAGATTTAGTCGACATAAACACGGATGAAACGTTTGAACGTTCACGAGAGTGTTACATTTTAAAATGTATGCTGTTCGTGTATTAAGTTACTGAGGTTTGTGTTTATCGTCTAGTAAGTTAGAAGTGATGTAGATAGACTTAGTTTTTGAGCGTTGTACGTGTAAGTCTTTGTAGTTTTATTGTTTGATCTGTTCAAGAATTTGTGAATAATAGAAAGATAGACGGTAGACGTAAGTATAATATGCCATCAAAAACATTCTGTAAAAACCTCAAGTCTCGCCGTAAAAAGTTGTGAGATCTTTATAATACCAAGTCGATTAATCTATTTAGTCTCTACTTAAAGGACCTTCTGTCTTAAGTTATTACGTATGTTATTATCATGCCAATTAAAAAAAAATACCTCTAAAACAAATAGACCGACCTGGCCAACGCATGATTTGATTAGTTAATGCTCTGAAATGTTAATGGTGAATTTGTGTTTTCTTGCGATGGCCAGGTCGGTCTATTTGTTTTAAAGGTATTTTTTTTTTAAATTGGCATGATAATAACATACGTAATAACTTAAGACAGAAGGTCCTTTAAGTAGAGACTAAATAGATTAATCGACTTGGTATTATAAAGATCTCACAACTTTTTACGGCGAGACTTGAGGTTTTTACAGAATGTTTTTGATGGCATCTCACTTCTTTTTGTAGAGCGAACATAAGTCCAATTTAAATGGAAAGACGTTTTTTTTTCATAATTCAACATATTTTCCTATGGGAATGTTGTTCGGTTTCATGGGCTAAACACCCTTACCCACCCTATACCCCCTCCGGTTATGCCTCATATAGTAGGTACCTATTTACACCTATTTATTTTATTTTCTACAGTAATAATCATTCATTAACTGCAAATGTAACCTTGTAATCTTATCTGGGGGCACGGAAGTGCCCCCGCAAGTCGAGCAAAAAAAAAGCGGCACGGCCGTAACATCCTTTTCTCGAAGCAATTCGGGCTATTTTTGACACCCCTATAATTTCGTAGTGGATAAAACAAGAAGCCTGGATTTTCAGCAACTAATCAGTCATTGTATAAACACGGTATATTTAAAATTTCAGTCAATTTGAACCAGTAGTTTAAGAATGACAACTTGTTAAAATTTTGAATTTTGTCACTCACTGATTCACTGACTCACTGACTCACCGATCATCAAAAGTCTAAGGTACTTCTAGCAGACTTAGAAGCTTAAAATTTAGAATACAAATAGGGTTTAGTGTCTTAATCATGGGAAAAATTCAATATTTTCTAATTTCGGTCAAGTTTTCTAAATACACTAACTGCAACAATAACTTTGTAATCCCATATAAATGTATAAGATTACAAGGTTACATTTGCAGTTAATGAATGATTATTACTGTAGAAAATAAAATAAATAGGTGTATAAGTATGTATCTACTATATGAGACATAACGGGAGGGGGTATAGGGTGGGTAAGGGTGTTTAGCCCATGAAACTGAACAACATTCCCATAGGAAAATATGTTGAATTATGAAAAAAAATACGGCTTTCCATACAAATTGGACTTATGTTTGCTCTATTCGCTCTACAAAAAGAAGTGAGATGCCATCAAAAACATTCTGTAAAAACCTCAAGTCTCGCCGTAAAAAGTTGTGAGATCTATATAATACCAAGTCGATTAATCTATTTAGTCTCTACTTAAAGGACCTTCTGTCTTAAGTTATTACGTATGTTATTATCATGCCAATTTAAAAAAAAAAACCTTTAAAACGAATAGATCGACTTGGTCATCGCAAGAAAACACAAATTCGCCATTAACATTTCAGGAGCATTAACTTCTCGTCGTGCTGTGTAGTGTGATACATACTAATAATCAAATCATGCGATGGCCAGGTCGGTCTATTTGTTTTAGAGGTATTTTTTTAAATTGGCATGATAATAACATACGTAATAACTTAAGACAGAAGGTCCTTTAAGTAGAGACTAAATAGATTAATCGACTTGGTATTATATAGATCTCACAACATTTTACGGCGAGACTTGAGGTTTTTACAGAATGTTTTTGATGGCATACATTTATATGGGATTACAAAGTTATTGTTGCAGTTGGTGTATTTAGAAAACTGGACCGAAATTAGAAAATATTAAATTTTTCCCATGATTAAAACACTAAACCCTATTTGTATTCTAAATTTTAAGCTTCTAAGTCTGCTAGAAGTACCTTAGACTTTTGATGATCGGTGAGTCAGTGAGTCAGTGAATCAGTGAGTGACAAAATTCAAAATTTTAACAAGTTGTCATTCTTAAACTACTGGTTCAAATTAACTGAAATTTTAAATATACCGTGTTTATACAATGACTGATTAGTTGCTGAAAATCCAGGCTTCTTGTTTTATCCACAACGAAATTATAGGCGTGTCAAAATTAGCCCGAATTGCTTCGAGAAAAGGATGTTACGGCCGTGCCGCTTTTTTTTTGCTCGACTTGCGGGGGCACTTCCGTGCCCCCAGATAAACGTGTTGAGTAACCTCCTCCTTTTTTAAAATTCGATTGAAAATCTAGTCAGTCAAAAAATATATCATTTACCAAATATTTAATTTTGTACAAATTTATAAATAAAGATTATTTTGAATTAAAAATTGTATGTAATCTCTAAACTGTTTTTTTTTTTAGTTCTGTAGCTCAGTGTCCCTTATTAAATAAATAAATGAGTTTGAATTTGACCTTTAATATTTTTTTACAGACTTAACACTGGAATCAAAGTTATTCATAGCTGCATCGATAGATAATCACTAGTGTAAAGTTCATTCCACCCCGAGATTTGACAATTCTTCGCAATTTGTCACATTGCATACGATAAGAGAAAGCAAGCATAGTCGCATACTTAATATAATAATCCTTTAATCTGGACAGCTGAACCCTTGTCAAACTATGATGTACTCTCAAGGGAAGTGAGCATTAAGTAGGCGTGTTATTTGAATGACTTATGATTCTTATCTGCTTGTCTTGAAGGAGTTGTCTGGTCAATTGCGTTGTCTTTAATTTGATAGAACTTTCTTTTGAATAGTTCAAGGTATTAGTAATATTTACTAAAATTATGTGTATGAAATCAGTCATTCTAAGTAATCTGAATTTATTTTTATATTCAGTTTCATAACTGCATACGTAAATGCTGAAAAAATTAAAAAGTATTATTTACCTTCGCATCGCCAAACTCTTTTGGTTCGAACCTTTTGATGAGATTGTCATCTGAGGTCTAAAAACAAAACGAAATTAGAATCTTCCCGTGCGCGTTCCTGGAGCTTTACTAGAATATGCATAAATCATGTGATTTATACATGTGTATAACCAGTCTTTCAAGTGACCGGAATTGACCTCCCATAATGAATACTAAGTAAACAGTTTTCCTTTGACCAGGGTACAAACATATGAACAGATGCAGAATGTGCGCTTTTAAAATTTTATTTTCTATCTAGCTAGTATTTTGAATTTTATATGAAAAACTAGTTTAAAATATGGTCAGTTCTCGATTTACATAATATTAGAAGCGCAGCGGATCGCGCATCCAAGCGAGCTAAGAGGTGTGTCAGCAACTTATTCTACAGACTCTATTATACAAGCGTTCGATATTTCGCCTTATAAATTTATCGAGCAATTTTTCCTGATGAAAACTGAGTACATTGATACAACCGCATTCGACAAGATTTGAAATCAGTACATATGTTTATATTGATCATTACCTGTTAAAATATATTTTAATATCATAACTAATAATAGGTGCTAAAAGAAAGAAACCGCCTCGAAATTAATCAGTCCGTTCTCTTTTTTCTTCACAGGTAATTACAAAATTGACCAAAAATTTCAAAATTTATCCATACGACTAAATGATCGAGTAACCCCTGGTTTCTGAGGTACATTTAGCGGTAGTTTGTGCCTCAGAAACCAGGCATAAGCCCTCTATCATATCATCATAACCAAATTCTTGTCACAATCAATATTTTCACATAACCTCAAATATCGAGCGATAATATCGATTTCCTATAACACTTAGATAATAACCTCCTCTGATTGTGAATCCGATAGACATCGCAAAGCGCCCTATTGTCGTGTTTCATCAAACAGCTGACTCGAACGTTTGGGACACCTCACTGCACCTGCACGGAGAATATATCGCGAGCTTGTTCTATATTATGTTAAAAGATTTTTTTTAAATTAAATTTGTTTTGTTTTCACTTCAACATAATTTATTCTTCAATATGATTGCTTGGTTTGGACTCAGGCGTTATGAAAACGGACTACAGTTGCTATAGAATGTTTTATACATATTTACTTATTTTTCTTTTGGTCCTATTTTATAGGTACCCATATTTTGAACGTGTGCAGGAAGTTGCTTAAGGGTTCAATAACCGTCGCTTGTTGCAGCTCCATTTTAGAATAATTGACTCGAAGGGATATCTCAAGTTCTGCAGTTGTAGTATATTAAAATGAAAAGTCGTTAAAAATTTCAAAACTATATAATGCAATAAATTTGCTCGTCTTGCTATAAAACTTTTAAGTAACGACAGATAATTTAATTAATACAATTATATTCGAGAAGAAAAAATCACGAAATTTCATCTAACATCGTCTCCTAAATCAAAATCAAGTAAAATGTACGAAGAAATAGTAACTAGCCGTTTCCCAGCTTGTGGTCACATTGCGAAATGTTAGATGAATTTTAGAGTACTACTCCAATTTTAGTATTGAAACCAATACGACACTCTCTGGAGTGAAATTGGTCCTTCGTGAGGTTGCTAACGAATTTTAAGTTGCAACTAACTGAGTGGTTTCTTCAAAATTATATTTGAAATATTATTTTGTTTAATTTGTATTTAGTTTGGCAAAACATAATGTCTTAAGTCTTCATGTTGAGTTTAGTTCCATCCAAAATAATTAGGTTTAAGCTTTCAATTGTGTGTAACCGGCACACCAAATTTAAACCTAAAAATCACATAATTTACCCTTATTAACATTTATGTGTTAACAGTATCAAAGAAATTAATCCTAGAAAAACCTTAATCTTGCATTTCCTACTAACATATATTTTAGTTAATACTACATAGAAACTAGATACTGGATGACAAAGTAACAATGGATTGATGACTGTCATTCTTATTATTATGTCCATCACCAATTGAAACAACTTCTTGTCCTAATTATTCTTCCTAAAAATAAACGTAAATGACATGGATACTAATAACGCAACCTAAAAATTTCAAAGTTACAAACAAACCAATTAGAAACCTCCCAAAGCTATAACGCAAAAGCAAACATCAAAAAAACAGAACAGCTCAAATAGAATCGACAACAAATTGCAGAAACCGTTAATTTGTCTCTCGGAAAAGTTTCCGAAGCACTATTGAGAGTACAACTGGTCTTTTGACTTGCAAAGATGGAAGGAAATTTAATTTACTGCACCTTCAGCAAAGCGCTATACAAAACTGTTACGTAGCAACCACGACCCGACAAATAGTGAGATTTTCTGCAGCGATACTACCGTTTTTAAGTTCGTATTTTTTGTTTTTGATAGTTCTCGCTTCGGTATAAGTAAATAATTATATTCAACTTTACACATGACTACAGTAATATATAAATAACGCGGCTTTTTCCTATTGGGGTAGGCTAAAGAACGTCATTTGGTACGATCCTTATGAACTTACCTTGGATTTTTCACATTTTCTCATACAGGACCGCCGGTTATGAGTACACACCTGATCATTTTTCAAGACATTGCCGACTAACAGAATCAACTGCAACCCATTTGCCTCATTTCTGAAATCTAAACAAAAGAAAAGTATCAACTTTTACGCTTCTAACTACTCGTAACGACTGTAAAAATTTAACACGCTTTTCATTCACAGAACAATATCGGCAAGCGTAGCTTAACCTCAGAGATGGATCCTTAATTATATATTTACTTAAGCACGAGCTAAATGACAAATGTAATACATATTTGTATAATACTTTCTTATAAAAACAAAACACTTATGTTTATACTTTATAGTAGCGCCAAAAGTTTATCGCAAAATTCGGTATTTTCGTCGCTTGATTGAGCGGTTCCAAGCTGTCAGTTATTGGGGTAATGTTGAACCTTGTCGACGTCCTAAAGGCAACGCCTCGAATGCATTTTTCATGGCGTGAACCAACTTGTAGAGCGTTTGAAAAATGTCCGAGCAACTACTTCATAGTCGTTTTTCTTATGGGTTTTAGTAGGTAAGTAATTTTACAATAAATAATGTAGCACTGTAGCATTGCTAGGCAAGGGGTTTCTGTACTTTTTTCTATGCTTTGTTTTGTGTATCTTAATAAAATAATGAATAAATAATCAGAGTGAAAGCAAGCCTGAGTCCACAGTACTGGCTAACTGCTGATTGAAGACTTATCATAAATTTCAAGAACTGTTTAAGGCTTTTCGGTACTTTAGAAAACTTAATTAATTTCATCATCACCTACTGATTTTATTAACACTCCAGTGGGCTTAAGCCACCTTGGTCAAACTCATTTTATACTATTTTTGTCCAGATTCATCCTTAGTTATTTACATAAAGAGACGCCACGGGATTTAAAATAAATAGCGAATTTACTGAGGTAAATTATTGTTCATTCCTCGTATTTTATTATATTTTAAAGAATAAAAATTAAAAATTAAATTTAACCCATTAATGTCCCACTGCTGGGCAAGGGTCTCTTCCCGTAATGTGAGAGGGGATAGCCTTTGAGTCCACCACGCTGGCCAAGTGCGGGTTGGGGACTTTGCATGCCCTCAATAAATCTATTAAACAAAGTTTAGGCATGCAAGGTTTCCTCACGATGTTTTCCTTCACCGTTGGAGCATGTGATAATTATTTCTAATATACACATAACTTCGAAAGGTCATTGGTGTGTTGCCTCGGGTTCGAACCTGCGACCACTTGCGTGGGAGCGGTCAACTTATACCACTCGGCTATCACTGCTGCTAAGACCAATATTTATCCCTACTGAGGCACATAAAAATAAACAGCTATTTCCTAAAAGCGTTATTAACAAGTATAAGCTCTTCACGTTTCATGGTTTATGAATGTTCTTATATTAAAATTAATTCAAAACACGTACTCCTAACTTGGCAAGTGATGTGCGTATTAGAATTTAATTGTTACATTTTAGCGGAGAAGGAAATTATGGTATCTTAAGGTTGTATGCTGAAATGCATACTAATGTTATAAATGAGAGTCTGTCTGTTTGTTACGCTGTAACGGCTAAACTACTGGATCAGTTTGGATGAAAATTTGTGTGGTAATTGAAGAGTCGCTACAATAATGCTTCCTAAATTGCTATATGCAATCATGCTACAAGCAATGCATCCATTGAGATTCTTAGAAACTTCTCAAGCATACGAGATTGCATCACGATGTTTCCTTTTTCTCGTTTTTTCTATAGACTTCTCGGGTATATAAAATTACGTTAGAACAAGTGAGCATTTTTTATTCAAACATAAGCTTGGTAAAGTTGCTAGTGTGTTGCCTGGGATCTGAACCCTCGTTCATCGAAAGCGTACCTACTCCACTTGGCTATCAGTGATCAATAACAAACATTATAATTATATTAATAAATAATAATATAACCTATAAATTCAAGCCTCAGCATTGAAATATCGTGAGCTTTCCTACAAATCCTTGTGTTTACTACTAACGGTATTCCATTTGACTTCCAGTTCTAAATTTAGACGACTCGGAGCGACTTCAATCTAGTTTATTGATGCAGTTAGTTCCCTCTAACCTTTCGCACTGGCTAGATTTATAGACTTTCCATTTTCTAAGCCCCGGTACGTTTAAACGACAAATTTTAAAATACAATGGTAGAACGATTTGTCGTTTGGCAAAAGTTGTTCTGCAATTGATTTCTGTGTAGGAAATTGTTTTGTTCAACTTTTGTGTACAACACATTTTTATAAAGTTTAATAGCCTTTAAAATAATATTATCCAGTGTAATTATCACAGTGACATAGTTTCACGATTTAAAACAAAGCAAATTTTCAGCTAAAGCCCTCCTATTTACTAAGACTAAAATAAATACTATTCACATCCATATAATTCACAGCGAATTATTCCCTCAAATATGAAAATTTGATTTTATAAACTGGGCTTAATGTAGATACAACTTTTACCGTAAACTTTATTGATCCTGAAAATATCATTTAGTGGTATAAAAACCCAAATATACGCAAATTGTTCATAGTAAAAATCGGTCAAGCCGTTTCGGAGAAATCCGAATCCTTGCTTCGAAATTTTCTTTTATCAAGCCGACTGCTGTACAAACTACTATAAACTGTTGCAATTCTTAAATAACTTGCTTCTTACAGTACATAGTATATTGACATGAAACTTCTTAAGTTCAGTTGCAATCTATTTCTCAGCGGCTGCGGTGTGGAAATAACTTCCCCATTGGATTTATAACTCTTTGACGCAAGCCTTCTATTCACGGTTTAATTCTTGGAGTTTGTACTTCGATAGTTGTGTTTACTTAGTTTAATACAGTTTGATATTTAATTTTGTTGCTTTTTACTTTATCATAATCAACTGTTACACGAATAACTGTAGTTGATATAATAGTATCTACTTATCAAAAATTTCAAAATCGCAGATTTTTTTTATATGAATGTTTTCATATAGTCCTGCATGATGAAGAGTATGGATGTAAATAAAGCAAGGAAAGTTAGGAAGGATCGTACAAAGTTGTGTTTTTTGGCCTCTGCTTACGCCTTCGGGAGCAAGACGTGATTTTATTTATGTATGTACATATGTAAAGTATTTATAATGTGCCAATAACTGAGAGATTTTTTTCATAGAATTCTAATACAAATAATCAAAGCCGGTTATTAGTGAAGCTGAAATAAACTTACAACACGATTCAGAAATGAGTGTAAGTTGAAATTATTTTCAGCTAAATATTTTAAGCCTGATAATCTATAAATCTATAAAAAGCCGATAACACGCATAATCTGAGTACCGATTGCCAACAATTTAGACAAAACTCGTTAAACCAAGTGATATTCTTCCGGCAGCTATATCGACAAACGGAGACAAAAAAGATTTATTTTACGTCAGTTTCAGTGTTTCGAGTTCATGACCGCTTTATAGAAAGATATCAAACGAGGGGTCTTTAGCGATCAATGACCTAAGTTGTTGTTCCTTATTATACGAAGACCCTAAAAGGATAAGGTTCTTCACGTCACTTTCTCATCATACTATGATTTGATCAAGAATTTACAGCCCAGAATACTTGTAAAAATCGTTTTTTAAGGACAGACCCTTATATAACGACGAAAATATTTGCTAAAAAGGCCCCAAACCCTTCAGTTTAGAATATTTTATGCTGGAAACAGATAAAGGTTGTTTATAAGGGATAAACCATATTTGCTATAGGACGCTGCAGATTGTAAATATTATTATTAGCTCCAAACAATTCAGGATTGAATTTCAAAACACTTTGCCGGCTTCAGAGATATCTAACAGCAGCAGAAGTGATAAGATGAAGTTCTCGTGTGGTCAAAACATTACCGCAAGCGATTATCAACCTTACGAGTAAGGTTATAGAATTCCTTTTGTTTTCGAATTAAGAAGACATAAACGTTGACAATTTACAAAGTTATATCTGCAGTTGAGATTCCAAATTCTGTTCCATTTTGTGTTCTATGGCTTTTGAAATAAAGTCCATATTAATGTTTTCGAGTTGCAAGACTTAAGTTGGCTTGATCAATAGTGTCTAGTTACAGTAATGGAAAAGTTGGGTTAGGTGTCAGAATACCAGCGTTTGATAGAAATGATATTTTAGGAAACAAATTAGTGTCAATGACCTTTAGATGTTTGTATTTGATCGTTTGTACTAACTTGTAATTTATGTACGACTGTCAGAATGAAATGGGTAGCGTTATGGAATAAATTTGCTATGTTTGAAGTACCTTTCAGGCTATGCTTTCAGGGCATTATTCTTTTATAAAGTTATTGTAGATGTATATGACAGATTTATTGTGAGAATTCTCTTGTCCTTTGTAAACTGATTGAGAGCAATGCCCTTATTACAAGCTTAAATTTAGCTTCAGCCATTTGGGAATAGGTTGACTGGGACAAATTCTGCAATGAGCAGCCCAAGATTTGCTTAAAAAACAGTTAGGTCTAGTTGCCACCATTGACTACGCTAACTCTTGTTATTTTTAAAAACCGAAAGGTCCAATAGTAAATGCTCTTCAGACACTTGCTGGAAAACAACAAAATGTTTTGATAGAAAAATATCTGTAAAAAGTAGAACAAGTTATTACCTAATCAAAAACGCTTATTATCTTGAACTAAAGCACAATTTGGCCGAATATTATATTTTTAACATACATATAACATATCTCAGAACCTACTCCCAAAATAACTATCACGAGTGACTATGACAACTGTGAACAAGCACTTTCCAGCTCTCTATAATACAAAATCATGAGCTAAAAATGCGTCTTTAATTTCCGTGTCATAGCTTCAACCAAAATCTACTTCAGAACTAACACTCGCACGCGACCAAAATAACTGTGACAAACCAGCACTTTTGAACTCTTCATAATACAAAATCACAGGCAAAAAATTCGTGTATTTATCCTGCCTCATAGTTTTTACCCAAGCATTTTTAAAAACGATTGTTGATCCCTCGAGGCCGGCAAAATATTTTAAACGCTGAGTTTTCGTGTTTTTTTAACACAGCCCAGAATGTCAGCGTACATTATTTATCGGCTAAATAAAATACTCGGTCAATTTTCAACGACAAACACTTTGACTTGGCACATGTGGAAATTGAATGGAAAAAGTGATTTCTTTCATCTGTTATCAAATGTTTAAAATTGTAGTTTTGAAGTTATTTTTAGAAGAAACCTTAAATCATTAATCACCCTCGTTGTTACCTATATATTACTGTATATATAGGTATATATGTATATACAGTATACCTCTATAATACTACTATATTATTCTCTCTAGTCATCTATATTGGTTTTGAAAAACGTGTTCTTGTGTTTAATTAGATAAATAACGGTTGAAACATATGACGGATCTTGGACTACTTAAGATTCTATTTGTATTACTTTTACAAAGTTATGTAATTCCTGAAATATAAAATATGTAGGAAAAATAAATGTAATTATTGCGCATAATACAAGCTATTTATTTACCAATAATATACTACCTTACTCAAGTACCGTTGATACAGAAACTATCTCTACAGAAACCTAACCGATAAAAACTTAAATAATTTCAAGTCCGCCATATTTTTATTTTTCTAGGCCTTCTCGGACTATCACTACTTTTCACAGAATATTAGTATTTTTTACTATCCTCGCAGTTTTCCCCAGTGAAAAGGTAAATATGATTGTTTACCTAAATTTATGATCCACATGCCAACACTGTAAGAAAACAAAACGAGATATTCTGTTGCTAGGCAAGGTTTTGGAAAATTAAACACACACGATGCCCGTGGCTTAGGAGTTAAAGTGGTCATCGTGCTAATTCCGAAGCGCAAGATTAACTATTTTTACTCTCAAATGGAAAAAATATTTGTGTGATTTACAAAAAGGTTTTCCAACTAAACAGCTTTGCCTATTGATGTAAAATTTGGCGGACAGATTTAATGTCGAGGTAGGAGTGTTAAGAAAAAGCAAGGTGGGTGAGTCGCGAGTCTATTTTAAAAAAATCGAGTCAGTGACTATCCTTTGAAAGTTTGGTAATAAGTCAGTCAAGTTTTATGTAAATCAGCAAAACTTATGTACTGAAACTAGTATATAATAATATATTAGATTCATAAATGACAAAGCAAAGGGATTACTACACATAGTGCGGCCAGGTTGCTGCAGGTGTTGAAGGGTTACGTGGCTTGCCGGCGTCATTTGTTCCTCACATTCGAGCGATCGATTCGAACATTTGACAGCTCCGCGTGGCATGTGTGTAACAGCCATAAGGTTCATTATCTCTAAAAGTCTACGTTTTCCTTCATTATAAACTGTACAAATTAAAATCCGAGAGTTGAGAGCACACAAATTAAAACCTGCATGTTCGTATGCAGACACTATGTTCACAATGTGATGTATTGTAATACACCGCTGTTTAGTGTGTTTGTTTCTACACTCGCCACATGCTTAGTATACGTTACGTTATGACGCTTTTCCCTGTTAGTTTATGGCTTGTGTGTGTCGTTGTGAATGAGGAGAAATTCACGTTGTCATGAATAGTTTTATTATATGAGATTTTTATTAAAATAATATAATATGTATTTAACTAACTGCAAGGTTCATTAATTTTTCAGCCGGTTATGGTAAAATAAAAGAATTATATAGCCTGTATTCGACTCCGAGTAATTAAATAATAGAATACAGCTTATGAAAATTGATTCAGCTGTTCAGCAATAACAAACATACAAGGAGACAGTGCATACTATCGCGATTATAATAATAGTTTGGAAATACTTATAATTAAAAGAAACGACAACATTGTCCCGACGCATAGTTAATGCATCCCACTTAACGACGAAAAGACCTTAATTAACATCATATTAATTTATCAATACGCCTATTTTCCATTGAAATCATCCGTCACGTCACTCACATTAAATCTAACGCGTCCATTCAAAATATAAACTGGACATTTTTACGAACAACAAATGCCATTGTTCTGCCCATTATTTTCACGCCATCACGTCCGTCACATAACGTAACCTAAATATACTCTTTTATAATTTAGAGCCGGCTCTTTGTTACCTTTATGTTCGTTTGTTTAGTAACAACGTATTTTATTTTTGTTTTTAAACGAAATTCGTGGTTTCGAGTTTATGTTTTAGTGGCCTGTGACGTCATTGTCGCTGTTTAAATGCTTTTGAATTATATATTGCGTGTGAATTGTTGTGGGACAGATTTTTCTGTGTTTTGTTTGTTGGTCGAGTAAATGTCAAAGATTTTAGTGCTTTAGATTTGTTTGCTATCTGATTACAACTACCGTAAATACATTATATCTGCCTTCGCCGCCAGTGTAACATAGGGTCAAATTTAATAAATTATACCTACACAAAGACCTTTTTCGAGAATAATTCTGTATATTGGTGAACAACATAAAAATTCTTAGAATATTTTTTTAATTTATGGCAAAAAGATGTAATGATTAAAACATTTAATTGTTGAGACAAACGATCGATATAAACTCGATATCGACTCACTGAAACTTTATTATCGTAAAACAATTTTATTTCTGACGAACTTAAATGCATTATTTGTGGCGAGTCTTACAAATTTTGTTTAAACTTGCAACGACCGTGAAGGGATAAGCATCATAGCTTAAGCAAAGCACGTTTTCATAATAATATTGATGTTTTATTATTATACCAACTCCTTCAAAATTCAATATACAATCTTTATAAAACTCTGACATTTTTTATTTTAACTCCACTACAAATATTTTCATAATCTAAAAATTCCATACCATAATACTACAAAAAATCTGCCTCCTTGATTGTTTGTCGGTTGTACTTTAACGGCTAAACTAAGAATCCGATTTTGATAAAAAATTTCTTAGATTTAGTTGTAAGCCTAATGTCAATAATATAGGTACTCATATTTATTTGTTGTAAAAATGTAATCTGAAAATATATTAATTATTATACCCATACGCGAGCGGAGTCGCACAAGGCAGGAAGACCACATGAAAACATAATAAATATTTTACCTATACCTAACGCAAGCCACGAGTATCAGCTAGTATAAAAACAACATCGTCATCATAAAATTCAGTTCGTATTTCAAAAGAAAAGTTATATAACAAATTATTTACTTGGCAACTCCCTCGTGATCCAAGTGTCAAACTTGACTTACGAATAAAAAACTAAAATTTTCGCATTTTCTTGAATATTTGGCGTCACATTAATGTATAAAGTTGTGTTGTTTCAATTTTGTTTTACAGAATTTATTGAAGTCATGATTTTTCCTAAACAATTTCGAATATTACGCCTGATTTCCCGAGCAACTTGTATGAAATTGATGGTCTTGTTGTATGCACCAAGCATACAACAAGACCATCAATTTAATTTAATTTAATTGCATTGTAACCAAGAATATAAGCTTTGTAAAACTCAAGACCGATATTACACATCATAGACTGGTACAGATAATTTTGTAAGAATACGATGCAAAAACTTATTCTAAATTGACAGAAAACTAGAACTTTAGACTTAACGATGATCGAGTATCAACCTTCTCCGAAAAATTACAGTAGACCGGAGTAAAAAACAGAATACAGTAAAATGTTAGCTCTTATCACACAAAAATGCTGCCCCAATGGGATATGACCGTATACAAGCTTCAGCGATGGTAATAGTAAAGTGACCATATTAACTTAGTAAATCAAAAATTAGGTTTTAACATGATAACACAAAATCAATTGTGATAATAACGTAGTGACCATCTTAATTTATCAAATCAAATGACTAACAAAATTGTTTTGTAGTAAATTATTATTAAGTAAGTTTAAGTTTCTTTATTGCTACGATATTGTATAAAAATACTTTGACTATTTTAAATACATATAAAAATAAAATTTCGAATTTGAATTGACAAGTTCGTTGACCTAAGAAATAAAAATGTCTGAAATATTATTCACAGCAGTTAAATTAGTTTGGTCTTTCAATTTACATACCATTGATGTCGTTAATTAACGCCAAAGAAAAAGGAGTAAACAAACTTTAGGATTCTTGGAATGTACAGAAAAAAACGAAAATTATACCGAGATAATTAAAAAAAACCCACTTTTATAATTAGATATTTTAATATGTTTCAATTGGTAAAGCGTTACGTATGTGAATAGCTCTGAAATGGAAATTTGTACAAAAATGTCCACAAAACATATTACCAAAGGCAAACAGGCTACAGAAGTTTATGCCTGAAGTTTAATCATTGTTATAAGCTGGATAATAGAAGCCAATCACTCTGTTATATTTAAATGGGTTCAGGGGTTTTGGATCAGGAGATAAACAACACACAAGTCAGCATCAATTCGTAGTGGATACATTACCTAGCATTTTACATTTAACTTATGCATGATAAACGTGATAAAGTGATGCAGTTATAAACTAAGCGAACGCAAGGTTTCAAAACTATTAGAATATCCAAGTAATTTTAAAATTCAACTCTCATAAATTGTAAAAGCTAAACCCCGTGGGCATAAAATATGACATACGTATAAGGCTTGCTACACAAATATTCGGGTCGGCATTAATCGGCATAATGTGTAGATAAATATTCAGAAAAAAATGCCGCTTGACATCGCCGCGCCTGAATGTTTAGGCCGAACTACCCGATAAACTGAACAACTGCAGTAATCGCTTCAAGTCGTTTGTTTTTTTTTATTATTTATTTTCAGGCTTTCGTTAAATGAACATGTGATGACCATCATAACAATTATCTTAATATACAATTATTCTTTTACACCAGGTTTAGTTGTTCGATAAATACTGCCGATCAGTCAATGCCGACCCGGATACGTGTGTAGCAAGCTTTATGTTTTATTCAAAGGATTGGTGTAAAACGTTCACTGTGTCCAGACGTTGCATTTTATAACATTTCAGTTTCTAAACAATTACGCTAAAATTGTCCCGTTGCTTCCTGATATAGGGATGGTAAATCGTTGTTATATTTGTTTGTAGCCTTTTTTGTTTATTTAACTGAGCCTGCGTGTATTTGACGTTATTGAATTCAGATTTCATAAACAATTAAATTCCAATTTTTGAGTTTTAAATATAATATTTGAAGTAACTATATTTTGTAATTTAATATTTTGGAAAGCCTTCAAATATATTGATCATAAATCAAACTTCAATTAACAAATTCTGTCTTAACGTAAATTGATTAAGTACTTATGACAACAGTCACTTTTCTTTTTGTAATGCGCTTGTGAAAAATTATATTGAAAACCAACACAATTGACAAATGGTTTATATTAGTTTCGCAAACTTTTATCAATTGTGTTGGTTTCATATGAAAAAATATTTGAAACTAGTTCAAATTCCCACTGTCAATGTTACCCAAATGTTTCAAAGTTACCCAGGTTGACTGTACCCAAACAAAAGTAAAAACACTAAAATGGAATTATCAGCTTAATAATAAAAACAGAATAATATCATATCCTGCCACCCCTGACACGCAATTTTCTCTACAGAGTAGTGCGAGCATTTAGCGCGGGACAAAATAATGCACTTTTGGGGGTACTAACGAATAACGTGAATACATTCACAAATATCGCGGTTTTGCCCGTCTCTGGGGTAAGCACAATATGTAGTGCTTAACGCGGAAGCGACATTTTTGTGGGGGAATACTGTCTGATTTATTTTATAGTGGTCTTGGTGGCCATCTTTGTAGCCTTGCTTTTATAGTGGTCTTTGAGTTTGTTACTTAGGCTAAGTGTAAAAATACTTCCGAGTCTGAATATTGACTATTGTTCTATTATTTTATCAATCGAAAAGTTACATTATTTTTTTTGTTTCATAAATTAAGTTGAACGTAAACTAAAAAAGTAAGATTGTATAATTACGCAGCGATGACACGACGTCCGTAGTGTAGTGGTTAAAATAGTCTCTACAAATTCATCTCTAATGGCAGTAGTCGTGGGTTCGACAAAAAATATTTGTATTTCATACAAAACAAAATAGTTTGTTTTTTATATTATATCTGTTTGAACTTTTTTTCTTGCTTTTTAACAAAACTATGTTTGATGTACCCATGAATATTTGACTACAGTAATCGTTTGTTTTTAAACAAACATCATCCGCTGTTTTCAGCAAAGTTAACACTTAAATTTTTGTATTAAAAATTGTATTTTTAAAATGATTTTCCAAAAATTGAATTCAGCAACATATAAAGGATTTTAATGCATAAATCAAGAGCTGTCTACAACGTCGAGACTGTACGAGTCATTGTACCGAAACTCTGAATTTTGAACACGTATTCAAGTGGAAAATAACGGGTTATCAATATTGGCAATAAATTATAAATAGTATTATTTTAGTGAAGATAGAGGTGTTGCACTTTGGCTTCAAGGATTTTGGGGCTAAATTCAAAATAGAACAAGTCTTTGTAAACAAATGTACAGTACGATATTAGAAATAGAAAACTTATGCTAGGCTTTTATGAAGAATGCCAGGAATCCTTAAGTAAATGAAATCCATAGCCCAGAGGATTACTGGTATCCTCCATTGGGTAACAAAATTAAAGTTTCACCGCTTGAAGTAGAAAATGAAAGGGCCATATAAGACATTAACATTATCGAAGGCCATAGGACCTAAGCGCACCCCTTCCTATGAAATGAGGGGACACAACCCAGCCACGGGTTACATCATGCCCCACCCTATTAAAATCAACCTGGGTTACTATTGAAAATGTATCGAAATAAATTTCAATAGTCTTTGAGTACTTTTTCGACCCAGCAGCCGCCAGACAACAACATTCAGGCAACAAAGCTTACAGTACCTACCTACTGAATTTTCATTGTATATTGTGCACAAAAATAACACTTTACAACGTCAGTATCCTTTTCAAAAGCCGTCGTATCACTACATAGTATAAAACAAAGTCGCCCATTTTGTCTGTAGTCCCTTCGTATGCATAAAACTTTAAAACTACGCAACGGATTTTGATGCGGTTTTCACTAATAGAAAGAGTATTTTCTCCGACAGGTTTTTATATATAATTGAAATACATTGAAACTATATTAGCTGAGTTATAGCGATTTATGTCCAAGAAGTCAGAAAAAAAATCTAATTGAAGATTGCATTTGTGCGTGCGCCGCTTATACCGTTGGATACAAGTAAGAACAATGTATAGCAAAAACATTGGTCTTTATTAGTTCTACAAAAAAGTCCGCGATGACATATATCCAGCTTTTTTATTTAAGTCACAAAAACTACTTTTCTGTATTAAAAAAACATTTTATTCGTTGGGTGATGTTTAACTGGTGATATAACCAATAATACATATATCCTTATCAAAATAAGTAAGTTCATCATCACGAGCATTTAATTTAGATTATTTTTGCAGTTTACAGTGTGTTATTTAGACATATAGTTTAGGAGATATCACGATATTAGTATTGCGGCACGGTACGGGCCGGCCGCGGCGGCGGGGGCAGCGTCCCTATAAATAGCGTATATGTAGTGATTGTGTACAATTCGCTTTTAAAACAGAAATGTACAATTGTAGTGCATTCGGTTGTACATTTATCTTTTAAACCCTGAATATGCTGAAAACTGAAATCTATACTATATACTATATACTATCTATACTAATATTATAAAGCTGAAGAGTTTGTTTGTTTGTTTGTTTGTTTGTTTGAACGCGCTAATCTCAGGAACTACTGGTCCGATTTGGAAAATTATTTCAGTGTTAGATAGTTCATTTACCGAGGAAGGTTATAGGCTATATATCATCGCGCTACGACCAATAGGAGCAGAGCAGCAATAAAAAATGTTACAAAAACGGGAAAAAATCTGATTCATTTTCTCTTATGTGACGCAAGCGAAGTTGCGCGGGTCAGCTAGTCATCAGATATACGACGATTGTCCCCCGAATTGACATTGTCGTTGTTATGCCTCCCCTTGGGGGTGATTCTGGGAAAAATTGACCCATTTACCAGAGTATCCATTTAATAATGACATGAATATTTGATTGTGATGGTGGTCGTCTGGACGAATGGGCTTTTAGGTGATTAATTATATGGGGAATTTGATACTCCAGTTTTGATTTAGATTTTGATATCAAAATGTGTTTTGGTTACAAGTTTTTATGTTCTAAAATAAAGTTGTCTCAGATTCGTAGAATATCAACATCAACTCATACGTTATAAATTTTAGATGTATGTGTAGCATTCTGCAGACAACTGGTAACCACAAGAAGCAGCGGAAAATGCATCAGCTGCTCCGCGTCACGCCGATAAGGCCTAAAAGACTTGTTACTAAACATGCGTTAACATCGACTCCCGTGATCTCTGCCGTCTGCCATCTGCAGTCTGCAGGCGACTCCAAGATACAACTTGAGTAAAAATCTATTTAAATATACATAAATTAGAAGTAAATTAAAGATTCACAATGATTTAATTTATAATAAAAATGTAATTGGGATTTTTCGTCAAGACTATTCATGTAACCCTGACCCCAAGGTCATGTCTAACATGAAATCTCATTGGGAATCACTTCATCCCAGCGCCATGAACGGAAGGTTTTACGAGATAAACTGGTTACTGACGCGAACTGAATGATAAGTAGCAAGTGTAGCAACGGATTTAGTTCGTCATAGCTGTTTTATAGCTGGTGTGTATGTCATTTGATCCCATAAGGGTAATAAAGCTAAGGGATAACTAAACTATAATATAACTAAAGACAGGCTTTTGTGCTGCATGATTATTGTTGAATAT
Organism: Anticarsia gemmatalis; assembly: GCF_050436995.1. Taxonomy (NCBI): domain Eukaryota; kingdom Metazoa; phylum Arthropoda; class Insecta; order Lepidoptera; family Erebidae; genus Anticarsia; species Anticarsia gemmatalis. Next base: position 1,592,904 of record NC_134761.1, read on the forward strand.
GATTACAGCAGTTTTTGTAAATAAACTAGGGTCATTGATCCATTTTGATAACCATTTTTCTGTAGAGGTAGAAAGTCCATAATAAAAAATTTAAAAATAAAGTGCCCAAACACCAACACCAGTTAGACACACATACACCTAACCACACCCCTAACCTAGATCTCCACAATACGAGTTTGATTTATTAAAGATTGTGTATAAAAATGGGCACATTTCCAAACTCCTACAACTCTTAGAAGTCCAGTAGAAAGCAAATCAGCAACCAAAACATATATGTTTATACTTTAAACGATAGATTTTTTAGAAATCGACTGGAAACTTAACAATAAAACTTGTAGTCACACAACAAAGTAGAGAATCTTACATGCAAGTTTAATAGCGCGATACAGTCGGTACTGTCGAGTATCGAAAGTTTGACATTTAGAATGAACTGCCAAAACAGTTCCTACGACGCCCGTCAAAGGCGCTGATCAGCGGGCTTATCACGTATCTCAGTTGACAGCTAATGTACGTCAATTTGATGGTCACTATTCAGTACATTGCTGCTTTGACATAACGTGTTCATCACTATAATCTAAGGGAAAAAACAATGTTCTGCATAATGGCTTTCAAATGTTTGACAACTGAGATACGTAATAGCCCCCCAGATTTTCTTACAAAATTTCTTGATGACATGCCGGTTGCCGGTAATCGGTAGTAGTAAAGAATCGAGATAATGTTTGGTGGACGTACACAAAATTCTGAATTTGGAACATCAGTGACCCACAGTCTTATGCAGCTTAAAGTGACCTGTTTGATATAGCTACTGTATTTTTGAAGTATATAACATTATTAATTTTAATCCAGATAAATCGTGCATGCCAAGGTTGAAATATATGTATTTTCTAATGAGATAACTTTAATTTTTTAATTCACAAAGAATTATTTTGGAAAGTAATAAATCTCCAACAAAATAGAATTACAATTATTAATACGAAATTCAAATCACATAATTAGCATTAAAACAAAAAGTTTTTTATCTGCTCAGCAAAATTATTTATGTTCCAACAAACAAGTATTTTTAATAATGCGTATTCAGCTAACCAAAATAAATTGGAATCATAAAAACATTCATTTTGAAAACGCTGACATTAAGGTGCTGCGCAGACGGCACACTTTTTGTGTGCGATCGAGTCTGCAGAATATCATGATAGACATTTAAAAAGAAAAATGTGGGATGAAGTGTGCTGTATTGTTTATTCCGCTCCTGTTTGGACATGTATGAGTCTAAAGAAAAAACAAAATACGGTAAGTTTAAGTTTTTAATAGACTTTACCACATTAGTACAAGGACTCGATCGCACAAAAAGTGTGCCGTCTGCGCTGCACCTTAATGCTTCAAGTTTGTGTAAAGTTTTCATATAATTGTAAGTTTTTAATCACTTGTTTACGATGTGGTAAAACTGATTATAATTTATTAGGAATACGTAGTTTGAAAGTTGGTATTATTATCATTGTGGCAATGGAATTGCTACAATTACATATACGACATTTTAAACAATGTCTTGTGTGTTAATCCTTGTCATTAACTTATCTGTGTATAATTTTTAATCAAAATTTGTTTTCTAGTTTTAGGGTGATTCAGTAACACACATCTCAACTTACTCAATCGCGTCTAAGACCCTTTGCAATACACTACTTTTTCAAGACTCCAAAAATATCTCAAATACTTTCCAGCCTTTTTCACCCACGTCCCACCGCACGCCATGAACTTGTAAAACCGTATATTGTATAGTAAAATATACGTGTGTTACAACAGAATTTCCACAGTACACAGTTAAATTACCGAAGGACGTGTTCAGGAACATAAACAACATTGTGTTAACGTTACACATTGGAAGTTTGCTTGGCTCTTCATATTTTGATTGTTGTTGAACTGAGATGTGTGATGTGAAAATGGAGGAATGACTGCACACATTCATCTGTAGTAAAAAAAGAATGTAAGTAACATGGATTTGTACCGTCACTTTCATAGTATGGGACATAAAAGTACAAGTTATTTGAATTAATAAGTAAAATAAAATGATATTTTGTGTATCATGAAAGAAGTCTAAGCCGTCTAGTATGTTTTTGCATTGAATAAGGCTAAATAAAGACCGAGTAGGTGCAGAATATATAATGTACACGGACTACTAAGCCTATGCCTACTAATGTATACCCACAGCCTACCAATGAACACAACTTATACCAACACTATTCCATTACTAAGATACAAATTGCGAAACATCACGTTTATGTGATCTCCGAAGCACGAAGGTCTAGAATTTAGAAATTGACCGACATTTGGCAAAGACTGTTTTTTTATCAGCAGTGATAAGTATATAATATGTAAAAATTAGTTTTTAAGTATAGTGATGGTAAAAGGAAGTGTGTATCTATAACCGAATTTTAAGTGTCTGTATGTCACAAAGTGCCTAAATTATGAACTATTATTAGCACTTTGATAATAATAGCTTGAACATTACCCTCCAAGGCTAACGCCGGTCCTTTGGGAACCGTCCCGATAACTTCCATTTTAATTATTTCGTGTTAAAAATTACCAGTTCAACGGTTAGAAAGGAAATTATTTTTAATTACGGGTATGTTATCTTTCACTTGATGAGGCGTATGTACTAATTGCACTTACCGGTTATGTAAGCGATCAGTGGGTTAAGCAACATTGACGCGTACATTACAGAAATGGGTGACCACATGCGTTTTCGAACTGAGCGTCCCTGTGCTTGGGAGGAAAATTATTTCCGGCTGTTGTCAATTAAGATACCCTCGCAGAGCCACGCTAAAGCCTTCAGGCATATTGGATAGACTTTGGCAACGACCAAATTTCGTATGTTCAGTCATCCACATTATAAAGTCGCAGGCAAAATCTAATTTAAAATGTATAAAAACATTTATCAACTCATATATGTAATTAAAACTATTTCTCAGAACATTTAAATGAAAACCCTTTACAGCTAGTAAGTCATGTGTGCGCAAATACACAAGTTCTTCGTATCAGACTGCTCAGTGTTTCAGTGTTTGTTCTTTGGTCCACACTCCGCATGTTTGCGCGTGCGATTTACGTTTGCGATACCAAGAGGACAGCTTTACTGAGTTTCTTGGTATTGAGACAAACATTTGAGTCTAAATTTCTAGCTGGACGATTTGCTATAAGAATCTTCTGTGATGCGGTCGGTAATGTGTATGAGTTATTGGGTACGATGCCCAGGTCGGGCAAAGTTCTTTTGGTCTTTTCTAATTTATATTTATCAATAGAAGCTCGAGGTTTCGTAATGTCCCGGTATATAGCAAAAGGTTTGCCACTTATTACATGGGCCTGATTGAAAGGTGGGTGTATGTCAGCGTTTTGCCTACACTTTCGTGTACTATTGGCGTGATATTATGTATGTTCGTTATGTAAAATTTCATTAAAAACTACTTTTCAAAATATATCCAAAGTTCCACTACCTAATGCTCGGTAAAAAATATTTGCTCCTCAAACGTTACGGGGTTCAAAGACCTCAAATTCTCATTAACAGCAAAGCAGTAACGACATGAGAACGTAGTTTTAGACACAGATAAACAACACAGGTTAAAAGCTAACCGACGTTGTACGAAGCCAATTTCTACGGCAAAGTGCATTCGCTAAGCGGTTTACTTAATTCTAAACTTACTACGCTTATATCACGCTGTTTTAGTTCTGTTCTAGGCATTTGTTGATTCTATGTTTCCTGTTTTCGTAGTACGAAATAATGAAACGCAAGTGATTTGTTTTTTGGATTTTGATTAGATTTTCCTTTAGATTTTGGAATGCTAAAATGGACGTAAGCCAAGGAAAATATATGTTTACTAAAATATAGTACGCGATAAAATTCTTCTTTCTCATGTAACCAAACGTCCTCATATAAAATCGTTGACTTTTCAACCTCCTCCGAAACTTGGAGATGTTCAGCTCAATACTACTAAGCGACCACACATCTAAGGAATGTCTGCGTTTATAGTTACTTAATCTAATATTATTTACCAATAAAGCCAACATACGTATTGTGTACGTCAGTTCACAACTAGTGTACATACATTGCTGCTTTGACTTAACCTATAAATCACCACCGCCTTCGGAAAGAAACAACGTACAGAATAGTGGCTATCAAAATTGACATTTGGAATACACAATAGCCCTCCAGGACTTCAACCAGGAGAGCTATGAGTACCTACTACAGCCTACCACTTAATAATTGTCCATTAAAAACAATACCTAAAAAATAAATTCCAGCAAATTAATAAACGTTCTCATTAGTCAAGCACATCCAAGATTCTGGAGACAAATTAAAGACGACGAAACACCAATTCACACGACGCAGACCATCAATCACAAACATTCTAACGATTCCCTCTGATTTCCTGAATATCCTCAAATCATTATACTGTAAATTAATGATCTCTGTTATCTAGAAAACTCTCACACAAAACTCAACTTTATCACTCAAATTATAAGGTGTATTTTTGCCTGCTGGAAGGTCTTCTGCAGGCTTTTCATTTGTATCTATTTGCTCACCGCAACGGGAACATTAATACGAAATAGTAATAGTTCTCTGTTAAACTGCTGACGAGCCTAAATACATCCAGCTTTTGGCTGTGGCTTCGTTTCAATGCGATTTATGGACTGTATGTTATAGGACTATCCACTTTGGGCCTTCAATGGAGTAGGCATTTGAGATAATGGTCGTTATTATAGCAATGGGGTTTATTCACACATGGTACGTTTAGATGTATGTAAGGGAATGTTAAGCTAGAAATTTAACGACGTTTAGTCATATTGTGTGTATGTTCTTAGAAATTTAGTAAAATAATTTAAATATTTTACTCAATTTTTGAGCATCAACGTCTTTCTAAGGCAGTGTTGACCACAACACAGCGGAGATCATGAAAAAAATAGCAAGCAATATAAGCATGCACATACAATATAGACAGATAGACAGACAACGAAGTCTCAGTAATAATGAGTCCTCGTTTTTTTATACGGAACCCTAAATAGATATTTAACAAAAAAGTGTTTCAATGATTTCTTGTTTTCTGCATCCAATAGCCATACAATGACATATCATTCCACTATAAACATAAGTAAAAAATATTAACACAAAATATTACAACCCATTTGTAGTTTCAGTTTTCAACTTTTATACGTTCCAATCCATTCGATCTTTTGCACTTTCAATATTAAGAAAGTATAGTTTCCCTGTCAAATAAATATTGTTAGTGCACCGAACTGCAATATAGACAGTTGTTACTTAAATATATGAGTCTGGAAGTTGTTCATTTGCAGCAGTAATGTCTTATATTGTTTTGTTTTTGCCTGGTTTTACTGCTACGTATAAGTAAAGCAAAATTTCACTAGCTCTCTCTGAACAGATGATTTGATTTATTTAACTTTAAGATACTACGCATTGCTGGTCGTCTCTGGGTACTACCGACTTTTAGACTAAAAACCAACGTTGAGCAACGACTACTTATCGTCGACGCATCTATATTTTAAAGGGAATCCTGTTTTAGATATAATGCGTTATCACACCAAAATCACCGACCTGCTCATACATTACAACGATTTAATATCAGCGGTTTTATATTTCAAAAGAATACAATCTTCGAAATAAAACTGCAGTCATTAAGTCCACATGTGTTGGCGTTTTGTGTACAATGTAAATTACCGACTAAAAATAAAAATATTTATTCTTATTTATCCTTATTAATGTGCACTTTAAAATGCATACCTTAACTGCGCTTGTCAAGACACCTCACCTAAAACACGGCAATTTATTTACAAGAACCTACAATTTAATTAAGAGGAACAGCATCAAATCCCCAAAAATCCATGTCCTTATATACTGTACAACGTGCAAGCTAAGGCCGGTCAAATTGCGAGCCATAACTCAACTGGCGTGCGGTCGGCCCGTATCGCCAGACTGAACGGCTAACGAATATTATCGGAGAATTACTCTGTACGACAAAGTGTTTTGAACATGTTTAGAGTGAATGTCTCTTGTTAGGGCGTGGTTTATTACCTATGTAAAGAAAAGTTTACTATATTTTTATGTTAGTGATTTTATGAGCACACCTCGTTTTCTATAAACAGTTTATGGTAAGATTAAGATCAGTGGTAAGATATTGCAAATGACAGCAGACTGCAAACCTCAAACCGAGAACCGCAAACAGCTGACTGTGGAATGCAAATGTTAGAAGACCACTTATACATTTCTAATAACCTGTTAATGCTAAGCAAAGACACAACTCCCGCACTAAGGTTTGCTCTTGTGTCGCGGGGACTTTTACGAATATAAATGGAACCCACGACCTCTCGACGCAAAGGTAGCGGTGTGCCCATGTGCATTAACCACTGCGCGACGGAGGCATTTAAATATATCAATGTATCCTTCAAAAATATACTTATTTTAATGTTTATAAGAAGAGTTTAAAGCTTATATTTTATTTATACAGTGAAATTAATTCGATTCGTAGATATTTTAATTCGCTTGTAATAAGTTTATTTTATTATTTGAGTTTAGTTTTTAGAATCAGATTAAAATACTGTTTTCGTAACATGGAAACCTATTTAAAGTTATGTAAATTAACTTAAGAGCTTTACTGAAAAGTAATCTAATATTGAAAAGAGGTTAATAAAACTTTGTAAGTTTGTTAATCATATTAAAAACTAGCTGACCCGCGCAACTTCGCTTGCGTCACATAAGAGAGAATGGGTCAGAATTTTCCACGTTTTTGTAACACTTTTTACTGTTACTCTGCTCCTATTGGTCGTAGCGTGATGATAGAAAATATGCTTTTTTTTCACGAAAAATATTCTCAAAATTATTTATATCTCTTAATATAACGAAGTCGCGCTAAGGCATATCCGCCATTAAAACAGTTGCCATGACAACGGAATTTTGTTATTTCAATGTCATTATAATATTGATTATTCGCGACTTCGTTTACCACTTGAATTTTCCCGGGAAATTCGTCATTTTCCCGGGATAAAAAGTAGCCTATGTCCTTTCTTGGGTATCAAAATATCTCCATACCAAATTTCATGCAAATTGGTTCAGTAGTTTAGGCGTGATTGAGTAGCAGACAGACAGACAGACAGACAGACAGACAGACAGACAGACAGAGTTACTTTCGCATTTATAATATTAGTATGGATAGAAAAAAAAAATCTGAAACTTAAAAAATATAAAGCCATTTTGTAATAAAGCAATTGAAAACCATATTTTTATTACGTTATACTTTGCAAGGTTACCATACCTACGTACGTTCTACACTACTATGTACCACACAAATTGTATCACGCTAATAAACCCGAAGACGAAGGCAGGTAGGCTTCGTTCCGCCATTAACAATATTAATCCAAGGAATATCTCGATCTCTTGGCAACTTTGTACTTAATTTTGCATAAAAATCTGATCAGCGCCTCCTGCGGGCGCCATTGAAACTATTTTTCGCAATACATTTCAAATGTCGAAATCATACTCTATTAATACCGACTAAAATGTGTCAACAACCCATTAATGCCCACTACTAGGCAAGAGTCTGCCTAGTATCCGTCATGAAGGAGGGGTTATGTTTTGAGTCCACCATGCTGGTCACGTGCGGGTTGGGGACTTTGCAAACCTTCAAGAACTGTTCTAAAGAACTCTCAGGCATGCAAGTTGAAACAAGTGATAATTATTTATAATACATTCATAACTTCGAAAAGTCATTGGTATGTTGCCTTGAGCTCGAACCTGCAACCACTTGTACCACTCGGCTATTACTACTACAGTAGCTCGATTCTCTACTACTATCGACTACCGACAGCCGGCTTGTCATCGATAAATTTTGTATGAAAATCTGATCAGCGCCTCTGACGGGCGTCGTAGGAACTATTTTGGGAGTACATTCTAAATGTCAAACTTTCTATACTCTACAGTACCGACTGTACAGAATCGCGCTACTGTACCTCGATTCTCTACCACTATCGACTACCGACAACCGGCTAGCTATCGAAATTTTGACATTTAGAATGTACAGCCAACACATTTCATACGACGCACGTCAGATGCGCTGATCAGATTTTCATATAAAATTTCTCGATAACAGGTCGGTTTCAGGAGTCGACAGTAGTAGAGAATCGAGCTACTGTTAATATTGTCCGTAACAAATATTCCTATAGCCACAAATAGCATAGACATCAACATATTGAATGAAAGCTAATTTTAGTTCGTTACGAGTTGATACCAAACTTCAAATGTCCAATCGTATTTCATTTGAATTAACTGTACAGGGTTGCCACTGTTGACAGTTGTCGCTAATAATTGTTTATTTTGTAACTGATTTGCTTCGGATATTTGTATGGTAAATAAATTAATGTAGACTAGATAAATATTTCTAACTATTGCATGGTTATTTTACTGTTGTTTTAGTTCTAACTGACCCGTTTAGCCGCGAAAACGTAACACACAGATATTTGCATTTGTAATATTGAAAGTAGATTTCAAACTGCGAAGATAGTTTCAAACACATGTGGTATGAGTACCAATATTTATCTCCAATTAAAAGAGGTTAATTCTTAAAAATCTTTTGCAAAAAAAACTAGGTTCCTACTTGTTTGTTAGTACATACATAAAAATACGTTGTTTTTCCCTTCAGGCAGCCACCTATTTTTAACTTCAAACAGACCTAAAAATAACTTGACTAAACACTTTACGCTACAAATAAATAATTAACCACATCCGTACAACCCTGTCTCTAATGTCCAGGGTTGCCACCGTGAAATACAGCTCGAGTCAAGTCGGGGCATGTTGTGTTAATTCTACGATCGCCTTTGACGACCTAACGTTATTTACCACGGTTTAGACATGGTTTAAATCTTGTTTACGTGTGATTCTACTTAGTAGATGTGTGGAGAGACTTTAAGCTTATAGGTCAGAAGTAAAACTATTGCTTTTAGTTTTTCAATTGCATGCTTTATATATCTTTTATAGTGAGTTGAAGTTTTGGCTTACTATATTTTCAAGCAACTTATGCTAATGTAATATTTAATGTTGTTTTAAACAACAAATACTGTACCTCGATTCTCTATCACTATCGACTACCGACAACCGGCTAGCTATCGAAATGTTGACATTTAGAATGTACTGCCATAATGTTTCCTACGACACCCGTCAGAGGTGCTAATCAGATTTTCATACAAAATTTCTCGATGACAGTTCGGTTGTCGGTAGTCGATAGTAGTAGAGAATCGAGGCACTGGATAAGTATATCAAAAACAATTATGTATTTTGCGCATCATACAAACTTTATTAGAATCCAATGCATAGTTCTTGCGCCATGGGCACAAGACCAAATATTGAAAATATCAGCAAATTGCAATTCAACATTCAATAAAAAAGGAATTTCATTCGACGTTATTAGATTACACTTATAGTAAGTATAGCATAATTTTTCGTTGCATCTTTCAGTGCAAAATTTCGTTACAAGTGACGAGCAAAATAAATACTTGCAGATCCGAAAACCCAATTACGAAACCAACAGTATCGATTCAAAGACTCGATACTGTTCGACTCGAACCAATATCGATTAAATACTGGCATTTTCGAGAACAATATCCTCTTTGTCGCAGCTACCTTTGGTGCACAATTTTAAGATATTATGGGAGAAGGTCTATTATGTGATTTTGGAGACCCTTAGGAGATTAAATGATTCTGATACAAGGAAATGAGGAAGGGAGTTTCGGGAATGTTTTGAAGGCAATGGTGATATTGTGCATTGTATTGTGTGGTGAATTGACTGAAATACATTATTACCCAGTCTTATGGCGTGATTGCTATGGGTTTGTAACACAATCTACGTATATAAGTAAAAATTAATGACCAAAATGTACACGTGCATAACTTTTGAACAATTTACTAAATTGGACTATTCCTTTTTTTAACATGTTAACAACTATCGGGACAAGATTGTAAGGGATCGATGGGATCCAAATTCCTACGGATATGGTATTAACGTTTTTTAACTATATCCAGACAAAGTCGTGCCGGGCAGCTCTAAATAAAAAAATTGTCAATCATTATCATACAGGCACTGCTATACTAATATAGGACTAAATTTTTACATTGACTAAATCAAATAAGTACTTTTTTACAGTTGGATGTAACATCAAATCCTTCATAAAACTAAAAGTTCGACATACAGATACGAACAACAAAATTGCTGATACACCTGAAAGTGTTTTAAAATCGTTTGCCGGCGTTCCGTGGCGTTTTCCGTTAGTTTCAATTTTATGCGCTCTAAATTTCAGTAGTGTTGCAAAATATTAGTTTTGCCAACTTCGACGTGCTAAGCAATGATAAAACTTGTTTTTGGGTGAAGCTTGCGGTTGTGGATTTTTTTGTTTTTTGTTAAAAGTTGGAAGTAATTTTGCTATTACTGAATGGTAGTGCTTGTTTAGAATGACCGAGTTCTATCGTAAACGTTACTGTTTGAAGTTCTTCACATTATCAATGTTAAACAACCTATTCGACTTCGTTTTTTTAGTTAAATTCTTTAAAGTAAAGTGGCAGTAATAAAAAAAATTGTGAACTTTATGGACAATTTAGTGATTTGATTTAGATTATATAAAATTGAAAGAAAAAGTCATACGACGCGGAATTTATTACAAAATCTTCTAAAATTGTTTTTAAACTATCGCATAGCATAACTTTACCATACAAACATAAATACTAATAAACAGTAAACATAAAACAACAAATAAATAAAGAAAAATACCCGCGCCATTTTCGTACATACGTTCCATTTTACACTTTATTCTTATCACCGTTTCCCTCCAAAATTAAGTAACAAAAATATTTCAACATCTGGCTTTTGTTTCACTTAGTATTTTTCTAGAAAAAGCAGACATTTTTAACTGTTTTTCATCCTGATTTTCGGCTAACTCGGCCCCACTGACGCTCATTGTTAATTTCATTTGCACAGTTTATACAAGCTTATGATATAGTGCAAACGTTTTGGTGTTTTAAATTGTATGAAAATACGCGTCTATTACAAATGTATGCAAAAATAAGTGAGTATTTATATGGATAAACACTAACTTTTGACCACCATTTGGCTACACAACTAGGCGCAGTTTTTAGAGCTCACCGCATAGCCCAAAGTATATCCCCTGAATACATGGATACCTACAAGTTTTCCTAGAAAAATAGGTGTAATTAAAATAAGTATTAGAAAGACCTATAATTATTGAACCTACTATTTCTGGATCAGCGTGTACAAATCTATACGAATATTATAAAGCTGAAGAGTTTGTTCGTTTGTTTGTTTGAACGCGCTAATCTCAGAAACTACTGGTCCGATTTGAAAAATTATATCAGTGTAAGATAGCCCATTTATGGAGGAAGGCTTTAGCCTATATATCACGTTACGACCAATAGGAGCAGAGTATCAGTATAAAATGTTTCAAAAACGGGGAAAATTTTGACCCATTCTCTCCTACGTGACGCAAGCGAAGTTGCGCGAGTCAGCTAGTATTGTATATCTCATTAGACACTCTAGTGTCCATCAAGTTGATAATCACTATGCTGTACATTCCTGCTTTAACGTCGCTCGTTTATTACTAACGTTTCAGGACAAATGCATGTACAGCATAATGGCTTTCAAATAGTAATAACCTGAGATAACACATAGAACCTCCTCACACAGCGAAAAAGGCGTTAGGCCTTGATTCCAATAAGTGCGAAGTGTAAGAACTTTAAAGAAGAAGATAGTTTTAAAGAAAGAACTCCCGCCCTAAAAATTGCTCTTGTGTCGCGGGGACTTTTACAAATATACAAACAACGGACACAAAGTACAACCAGACCCGAAACAATTATTTGTGGATCGCACAAATAATATAATTGTTCCGTGTAAGAATCGAAAGCACTATGGGACATGGCGACCTCAACCACTGCGTCACGGAGGCAATACATCTTTTAACGAACTATTTTAAATAATTCGTCACAAAGTTCTTCTTTGCATTTTGTGAGAACGAGTGATATTTAAATCAAAATAATGCTTTAAAATATGATTCCTGAAACAATGTCCTGCTAATGATCTGTTTATGAAGGCATATAATTGTACATCGACAGACTAATTGCTAATAAATGAGTTATTAACCACTGATTTGTCATCACAGTTGCACGGAATACTCTATTGATTTTATCGAGAACTAGCTGACCCGCGCAACTTCGCTTGCGTCACATAAGAGAATCATAATTTTCCCCGTTTTTGTAACATTTTTCACTGGTACTCTGCTCCTATTGGTTGTAGCGTGATGTTATATAGCCTATAGCCTTTCTTGATAAATGATCTATCTAACACTGAAAGAATTTTTCAAATCGGACCAGTAGTTCCCGAGATTAGCGCGTTCAAACAAACAAACAAACAAACAAACTCTTCAGCTTTACAATATTAGTATAGATTCAACGTGAATGCATCTCGATTTATTTGAGTGATTTGATTTGAAGTGCATTTCATGGAATTTCTAATTATTATAGAGGGAATCAACTGCTGCAAATATCGAGTGAGCAAATAATTTAAGCATACCTAATTAAATTAGTATGGACTCCGCCACTACCTCAGCAGGCCTAGGCTCGATTGTTACATAGAACAATATTTTTATTTGACGTTTATACGTTTAAAAGACCTCCACAATTCTGAACTAGTTCTATTCTAGTTCTCTGTGCTATATCTGTTAAACTAGCACTGTTAGATATAATATCATTTACCGGGCATATTAGCAAACTCCGGGTTGCAATTGAGGAATTTTCCAATATAAATTACAAAATACCAATAGCACTTGATTCGGGAGTTGAACTTGAGATCAAAAGCAAAATACAGTAAAAAATAAGTAAAAATTTAGCAGGTTAGGGCTAAGAAAGCTCAATCAGTTGCATTAGATTGACAAAAATGAAAGAAACTCAGAATGAGAGAAACAGAGAAGCAGGTTAACAGAAACAGTATGGGTTATTTCAGAAGTACCACAACCACTCGACAACGCAGCGACAAAATGCGGTGCTATGTAGTCGTGATTTGGTAGTATGAAGCACGTGGTCCAAAAGGGGATAAAAAGTGGAATGTGTAAATTGTATTTCATTTCAATAAGAAAATATGCACCCAATCGCGTGTTGTCGTGGTTGTGGTGGTTTGAAATAGCCCTAAGCAGGGAACAACATTTCCTCCAAACACGATTCTAATTCTCCATCTATCCGTGTTATCTTTTTAACATTAGCACATTATCATACAATTATCTGTTTAAGTAAGCTCACTATAACCGGGACATGCGCGGCAGTTAGTTTTAAATACCTATCATGAGGTTTAGTTGATGTTATTTAGTTTTATTGTTATGGTTTGTTTGTGGAGTGAAGTGAAAATAGAAATTATGTTTTATCCTGATACAGTGTTGGGTACTTTCCGTGCGAGATGAGTGATGTGAAAAAATAAATATTGAAATTTGTCTACATTAAGGTACAGCAGTTTTAAGCTTTGATATGGGTATAAGTTAAGAAGTTAATTCAACCCGCGACTTCATTCGCGTAAAAATAATTTAAACTCCGAACTAAATTTCCACAAGATTTAATGCACTTTGAACCAGTCCACATAAACATATTTCAAATTTCATGAAAATTCGTTCAGTGCTTTTTGTGTAAAAGAGTGACAAAGATACATCCAACCTTCCAAATCTATACTTAATATTATAAAGCTGAAGAGTTTGTTTGTTTGTTTGTTTGAACGCGCTAATCTCAGAAACTACAGGTCCGATTTGAAAAATTCTTTCAATGTTAGATAGTCCATTTATCGAGGTAGGTTATAGGCTATATATCATCACGCTACGACCACGTAGCAATAAAAATGTTACAAAAACCCATTGTCTCTTATGTGACGCAAGCGAAGTTGCGCGGGTCAGCTAGTTTAAAGATAAAATGTCAATCGCTCGCTAATCAATAATACCGACTGTAGAAAATAGCGTTACTGAAACTATTAATAGACAATTTCTAATCCTAATATCAACCATTTTCCCACGATATTATAGAATTTCGCAGAAATTCGCATATACCATATAGAACGAAGCCCATATTTGTGTAAAGTAATTACGACGGAAACTGAACAATGGGCCGGTCTAATTAGCTATCAGTTCTATCAATCGATAATGACTCATTATGTGATATCGGGCATATTATTACGGTATATATGTTACTGTAAAAGCCCGAACGGTGGTGAATCCTAAGATTTTCCGGTATAACCTAAGATTTACCAACTCGCAATGGTAAAAGTCCGAACAATTCTTTTATTTCGAACTTTTACCTATATTCACTTGATGATGTCGAGATGTCGCCGGAGCCCCGCTTCGCGGGGCTCCTCCTTCTGGGTGGTTAAAAAAAAATAACCACGAAGGCTAAGGTGGGAGCTTCGCTTCGCTCGCTCCCACCTTAGCCTTCGTGGTTAACTGCCTTCTAACCTAACCTACCCATGTCGCTTTGCCCAAAACTCCTTCTTTATAACTATGTCACAGTATATAATTATACCGTGAAATAGTTATAAACATAGTTATGAAGGAGGATTTTTTTATATATCGTAACATAGTTTTTTAACTCTGGCTTGTTCGGACTTTTACCATTGAGAGTTGGTAAATCTTAGGTTTTACCGGAAAATCTTAGGATTTACCACAGTTCGGGCTTTTACAGTAACATATACAAAGAAGAGAGACAGCTACCGTCTGCCGAACACTTGCAGAATTTAAATCAGCGCCCCTAGTGGATTTTAAGGGAACTCCTTTTTTGACAAGCCATTTAAATGTCGAATTATTTTGATAAGGATATTTAGGAATTATTTAGGAATGTTGATATCAAGTGTAGGTTTTCAAGCAAATATCGTGAAGACACAAACTGTCCTTTATTTCGATTTTTGATGAGTAATCTCTGTGTACTTGCTTTGCGCAATAGTACATGACAAATATGTATCATGAAATATATTGCATACATACAATTTAAGTAAAAGACAGATTTTATGGATGGATGATGTTGTTTTATTACTTTCGTTTCTATACAAAATTCTTGACTTCAAGCAACTTACAATTATCCACATTGAAGTGCTGTCTACTCCAAAAATCACTCTAAAAAGTTGCAACATGATAGAAAAACATCCTCCCTAATTTTAACATTAAATCTACATGTAATCATTCTACCTATGAACATACTAAACCTTTAATCTCAAATCAAATAACACGTAAACTAGCTCAAACTATGCATATTAAACAGTCGCTCTTACAGCCGCGTATTACAATTAGCAGCAATTACCTCAGTCATTATAGTTCTCAATCATTTAGCGTCAGACACTCGAGGCGTCAATTGATATATTATTTAGAGGACACGTGTGAGCACTCTGACTACATGCGATAGTCAATTGGAGGTAATTAGAATAGAAAATGATGGTATTTTAGATTTTTGTTAGGAAATGTTAGAGAATATTGTATCTATTTTTGAGTATAGTAATTTAAAACGCTATTAAAAAGATAAACTACTGCTTACTGTACTCAGAAACCGGGCATAACTTAGAACTGACTTCTGTATTCATTTAGCGGTAGTTTATCTATTTAATTCAATAGCGTTTAATCTCATATAAAAAAAACCGTACCTCAGAAACCGTGGGTTGATGAGTCCAGCTTGTCTGAATTATAGTTTTGGACAAATGCGAAGAAGTTAAATGCTCTATATACATACCTACACACATATGTACATGCCTTTTTCCCATAGGGGCAGGCAGAGACCAAAGAATGCCACTTGGTACGATTCTTACAAACTTCACTAGCCTTATTCATATCCATATCATTTTTATGGTTTTGGAAAATTGCTAATGGGGTTTTAGTTGGCATTAAAGCACTCAGACATCCTTAATACTATCCTAAAGGCTTTAGAACAGCTTCATAAATTCTGTGATTCCACAATTTGATGCTTTCTCTGCTGCCATGATCTTTGTGCGACATAAAAACATTGATGTCCTTTACAAAAACTACTTCTTAATAAAACAATTCTTTTTCAAAAGATACACTTTAAAATTATCCGAACCACCTTTTGCTTGCTTTTATGGAAACAATTCAACGAATTCAAAATATCTTAAGCAATTTTCGCTCGTCCTTTCCCCTGTTTTCCCCCATCAAATTATTACTGTTGTTACAAATACCCCATTGACTTCCAAACCCGTCTGAAATCTGTTAAGCACAATCATCTCTTTATCTTAATGAGCTTAAAGGCTTAAAGTGTTAATTCAATCTCATTGAGCCAGCACTCAATTACTTGAGTATCATTTTGATGTCGTTGTTCCTTGGGACATCGTGGTACCCATGATTGTGGCATTGATTTGGTAAAATACGGGAACAAATAATATTCATTATAGACATACAAACCCAAATAAAAGTCATGTTTGTTCTTATGGATGTATATAAAACAGTCACAAAAAAAATCATCGTGTAACAACACATTACATGTTATTATCGAATTATTGATAGTAGTTTCAGCACTTCAGGTGGTCTTATTTTTAGGACCAAGATAACAAACACATCACTGATTATTCTAAGTTCACGGCTTGCACAATCTTGCTTTGCATTTATGGCAAGAAAACAACGTATTTCCTTGAGATTTTAAAAAGATATTAATCAAATACTTAGTAACCAACCCAGTATTAACCAGTTTTATGGACTCAAAGTGAAAATCCGTTCTTATTCAGATAAATCATTTATTATTATCGTAAATATCGGCAGAGAAATATGATTCCTATCTTCATCCTTAAAGTAAGGCACTTCTAGAACAAGCAACAATCAAGTATGTTGAATATGCACGTTGCATACTCTATGTACCTGTAACAAAAACCAACAAACCAAAACTCCTACATTTCAAAACTGAACAAAATTAAAGCGGCATTATTTCTAAAAGTTTTGCACGTCGTCAAAAACTTGAGAGCCACAAAGTATGAGTTGCGTCATCAAATTTGACTATGTAAACCATGGTTTGTTTGTGTTCAGGTAATTTGTACAAATTGACGGTTTTAAACCATTTGCCGGTACGGGTTTTCTTTGTTTTTTGGAAATTTACCTTGGAGTTACTTTTGGGCATTTGGCAACTGAATGCCAAAAGGAACTCCAACGTTGCAGCGAAAGGTAGTGTATTTGATTTATGCATTTAATAAATGTTTATTGTAATACATGATTACGAATTCTTATTTGAAGTCAGATTTTGCTTGTAATGTTTTTGATTTATAATATAAATAACTATTATTCAAGATGCTCTCTCTCTCTCTCTCTTCCTGGCTATTCGTCCCATATGTCCCTGGCTATTCGTCCCATATCAAGTATCCTCAAAAAGCATAAATATTTCCCGACTAAATATACAACCAAAATATAAGTGTATATTAAAAATTGCAGTACCGACATTGAGCGATCAATCAAATCGACCAAGTTGGTGTGACGTTGATGTATTAAGTTGTTTCTGGGGGAATATTTTAGGCCAACAATAAAACAAAAGCAATGATTTTGATGCGGCCTTTAATTTTCGTGGAAATTGGAAGGAAAGAGACTTATATAATGTTAGAATTTTCCTGTAGTTTGAGTGCAAAAATATGGTTTCATGCAATCACCTAAAATTTGTAGATACAGTACAATTTTTACTCGATTTAAATTGTTTGAAACAGTAATTTTGTCTTTAATTAAAATTTTGAAAAGTGGAATTATTCTACCTAAACCTTTGATTATAACAGTCGTCATATTGAATATATATGTATGTTGAATGCGTTTTATTAAAACTACAATTTTCCTAACATTTTCTTAATAACTCACCTTGGAAACAATCCCAGTACAGACATTTTCAGTTTCAAAATAATATTCAATCGTAACCCATTTTCAATTTCTAAAATAGGTAAAAACCCACTAAAAATTCCCAGTTACACTCTAAATCTCATTCCTTAATTAACGCTTTGTGTCTTACAAGTTTGGATTTTATTAACATGACGATTTCATTTCTCTCTCACTGAAATTTCAACTCTAATTCCATAATTATAAGGTTGACTCTTCAATGGTGTGTTAGTCATACAGAACGGCATACCTTAGGCCGTGAATGTACTTTGTCAGTAAGACAAATGTATCTCATACATATACAGCGATTGTTAGGCAAGTTTATGTTGATGAGATGACATCGTAAAGACGCAGAGGCGACCGATGCCACCGAAATGTGCCTTTGAATGTTGGGGAAATGGTTGAAAATTTTTCATAAAGTAGAAAGGTGTGTGTACATCAGTACGAAAGCAAACGTAGTTTGGTATGTATATGAAGGAAACGAAAACGCCCGAGTGGTCAATTTTAATATTCACTTTTTGTCAAGTATCCGCAGATACCTTTATTTAAACCAGTTCTGTCCCACTGCTGGGCAAAGATCTTCTCGCAAACGAGGGTAGCGTAAGGCCTTGAGTCCATCACGCTCGACAAGTGCGGGTTGGGGACTTTTCATGCTTTCAAGAAATTCGATACACAATTTTTAGGCATGCAAGGTTTCATAACGATGATTTCCTTCAACATTAGAGCAAGTGATCATTATTCCTAATACACACGTAACTTCGAATCACTGGTGTGTTCCCTCGGGTTCGAGCCATCGACAACATGGGTGGGATGACAACTTATACCATTCGGCTTTTAGCCACCATGACTGACGGCCAACTGACAAGATTTTGCTTTAGTGGCCAACCGATTTCGGTATTGTTTATTCAAGTCGTTTGTTGATTGTTCTCAGAGCTTTCAAATGCACACCACAATAATTATATCACTTTTATATATTTTTATAGAGTATTAGAATATTCTATCGTTCGATAGGAAAATTTTAACATTTTTTATAATATCATAAAGGTGAAACCCTCACTTTGTTAAGTAAAGAATAAGAGTTTCAGGAGGATTGTCAACACAGTTTGTTTCTCTTTGCAATTGTTTCGGTGCGGTAGAGTTTTTATATTTTATATAACTTTTATATACCAGTTATAGCCGAGTGGTATAAGCTGGCACCTTCCACGCAAGTCGTCGGCGGTTCGAACCCAAGGCAACACACCAATGACTTTTCGAAGTTCTGTGTGTATTAAAAATAATTATCACATGATCTAACGGTGAAGGAAAACATCTTGATGAAACCTTGCATGCCCTAAATTTTAAGATATTTATTGATGGCAAGCAAAGTCCCTAACCCACACTTGGCCACGAAGTGGACTCAAGGCCTAACTCCTCTCTCATTTGGGAAGAGACCCTTGCCCAACAGTGGGACAGTGATGGGTTAATAAGAATATATTATTATATATAATGATATATAAATTTTATGTTTATTGCGTTCAATGTCTTTTGATCTACGCATGTCCGTAACTAGGCTTTCTTGGTATTTTTTCTAGAGAATGTTAGTGTTCTGGGACACATTTGCTGCTTTATGTTCGTCCTATTACTATTTTATTTGGCTGTTATATTAGGTCCTAAATTTTAGCCAACATTTATGGGATGAGTAGGTATTGTTTGATAGCTTTTGGTGTATTATTTTGCTAGTTCTTTTTTATATTGATCAAACAAAAAACGAGTGATATGTGTTTGTTACTAACTCTTAGGAAACTATGTATAATGTTAATGTTTGGTGTATCTAGCAAAACAATAGGATCATAAGTAAACATTAATATCAATAGTAATGATATCATAAGCTCGTTCCTTAGTCACATACAAACTCTAGGGATACAAGGAGTAGTTTTAACATCATATGCGTGAGTTTACTATATCGTGCAATAGGGACCCTGTTAAGAAGAAATCCCTTATTATATGGTGTCTTAAAAAGAAAGAATTAACACCAGTTTTAGGGACCCCAGACGTAAATACCATATTAATTTCATTGACCTAGTTAAACATAATACTAATATAGATTGCTCATAAAACTCATAGAAATTCACACTAATCTCCCTAAAAAATCTATCACCACCAATAAAAAGCCTAAATCGCTTCAGAATCAAACTATTATCCCTCACAGTATTCGGTAACAAAAACCCCATGTTTTTGCTTGTATTAACTGCCATTATCCTCAACATAGCTGACAAAAACGCTTCACGATAGTCCGGTAATGGTCACGAAGTGTCCGATGACTCTATTGAATTCAGCTTTAGCTAATAAAATAGTAATAGCTAGTATTACATGGTGATTTATTTGAGTCAGTTTAATTGACATTTTGTGTTGATTAAATGCCGTAAATTAAATAATCATGAAACAAATCTTTAATGCGGTGAGAATATAAAATTACCAATAAGTGCACCATTTTTTTTACTAAACGTGATAATTAGTAGAGAATAAATGTGACTGCAGTACTCATGGATGTCGAAAAATTTTGTATCCCATGTTTGATTCCAGATCTTTAACTATCTTCAAGACAAGTTCCATCAAAGTTGGTGTACCGGTTTAGTCGTAAAAGTATTACAGATAGATTTTTGTTTATAATATTAAGTATGGACTTCGCTTGAATGAATGCGATTAAAGCTGGTGCTCTTTGAAATAATGTTTCCGCTAGAACAAACCAATCGAAACATCCAGCAAACACGTCGATTTATTCGGGATTCAATATAAAATAAATACATTTCATTGCAAAAACACATCACAAACACAACAAAATACAAGTTTGCCAAAAATAAATTGTTTTCTTCGATACCAAACTTTAAAAACTAATTGGGAGCAGCAAAAGTGTGAACAGCTCTCAGATATCGCTGACAGACAATCAGAAAGTTCTGTACAAGTTCTAAACCTGTTGAACAAAACTATTGTGTGAAAACTTCCAACTAAACGAGTTGGAGTGAGGTGTACAATGAAATAAATATATTTTGTGTAAAAGAGTTCAAAACTTTCTTAGAAAAAATAACTTTTGATGGATGAAGCCCTAAAGCGAGATCTTTTACAGATAGTACTAACGAGTGTGATTTAACAAAATGTTTCAAAACGAAGTGAACATTTGAAACCTAAGGCACTCGCAAGGGGTGCCGATCAGGTTTTCAAATAAATTTTGTGGGTGGTCAGTTGTCGGGAGACGTTAGGTAGTAGAAGAAAACTGCCCCAATGAGACATGGTGGTATAATAAATAATGTTTGACTACTTATGCAAGGGAACAAAACAAACGGGAATAAAACTTAACGCTTAGCTATTCAGTCTTTTACGCTGTAAAAATGTTGGTTCTCATGCAAAGTTTGAATGCGATGTTTGGCCTTTATTGTAATACTGAATTGTAAATGATATTTATTTTTTGTGCTCACATAATTGTGTTACCTTGGGTTGGAACCCTCGACTACTCGCTTGAGAAGTGAATGCTTACATAGCACTCGGCTATTACCGCAAATATTACACAATTAAAAACATACCCTAACATAATAACAACATCGCCTCTGCACATAATCTTTGGCCACTATTTCATCTCTCAACTCTCGCTACAAAATGAAAATTAAATTGCCACATAATTGACAGGAAAGTCTTCATTTCAAAGCGTGTGTTTCAACTCTGACGTTTGCGTACATTATTTATAATGGCTTTTGTTACGGTGTCTTGTATCAATTGGCTTAAGATTTCAAGGATTCTTGATGGGGAAGGAATTTTAAGAATTCGTTTGAGCCGTCTTGGTTGTTTTGTTTGTATTATGACAGAGAGATTTTGCTAAAACAAGAACCTTAAGACAAGGACATAAAGCGCAGAGAAAAACATTTGAATAGCTCCAAAATATTTTTTGAATAAAACTGAATATTAAGCTAGATAACTCGTACGGTCGAGTGTGTTATTTTATTAGGAAATATCGATGCTGTAATGTTAAATGTAGATCATCAATAATTAAATATGTATATGCGTTTCCAATGTTTACATATTTGATAAAAGATTGCTTATACTAAAAAATTGCTGCCTACTATATGTAGTCAATACTGTAATTCAAAAAAATTGGAAACTACTCAGAGACTGCCTTTGAAACATAGCCCCGAACTTATACCCCGAAATCATCGGCATATTTTGTCGATGCGCCAGCAACTTTAGTATTAGACTTTGTTAAACAATCATGTAGAATGTGAAGTTGTTTTCCTATAAGAGTATATTTTTGCTCTGCATTTGAAAACAATTCATTCATACATAATTAACTTGTTTTCTTCACATCGTCAAGACAGACTCATTCATTTAAACCGACCGGTAACAGAAATACCTCAGTGCAGACAGACATCGATTTTATTAAACCAATATATTTTCCGAGCAAAACACACTCATTACAAGACTAATATATCAACGCCGTTGCGACTGCATATCGGTAGTTTACTCACTTGGTAATAATCTACCAAGTTAAAATAAATAATATTGTGGTCTGTTCTGGGAACAGTAACAACATTAATTCAGACTTACATTAATTCGCTTCTTTTTCCTTAGGAGTAGGTAGGGACCAAAAAACTGTTGCTACTATTCTTACCAACTTCCCTTGCTTCATTCCTATCCATATATCTGGTCAAATAGGATACCTAGCACATTAGTAATAGCACCTACCTTATGTGTAATTATTTTGTGGCGTGCTCAGTAGTATATCGGACTGCTGATAAGATCCCCGGTTTGATTCTCGGGGTCAGGCATAATGGTATTTTCTAATTAATATTAGATTTTTTTTCAATTATTCTTTCTTCAATGGAAAAAGGTATTTTATATGTCTTTTCCTACGCTTTCACCGGGATATCGTATGGAGCCAAATAACAGAAAAAATAAAAATCTTCTCTTTCCTGGAAGGACTTTTCCTATAATTAAAATATTCGTGATTGGACATACTGCAAAAATCCGATCACGTATTGTCCTGACCAGTGTGGCTGGAAGGCTTCTGTTTGTTAACAACAATAAGTGTAATTTATACTCAAAATCTGTCGGTGGCTTTATTATATCATTGGACTTAATAATAAATAAATGTATTTATCCAATAGCTTTTTATTACTTCGGTGCAAATGCATTATTAATTTTTATTGCAGTGAAGAGATTTGGAAGTTTAGAACTACAATTTGGGAACGTTTCCGGCCAATTGCGGGTTGGGGACTTTGCATACCTTCAAGAACTGTTCTAAAGAACTCCCAGGCATGCAAGGTTGCATGACGATGTTTTCTTTCACCGTTGGAACAAGTGATCATTATTTATAATACACACATAACTCCGAAAAGTGATTGGTGTGCTTCCTCGGGTTCGAACCTGCGACCACTTGCGTAGAGATACCAACTTATACCACTCGGCTATCAATGCTCTTATATTTTAATTTACCTTACATATATTTCTCACCTACACTAAAAATACTCCACCGTAGACAGATACAGACTAGTACATTTTCCAAGCCATATAAAGTCATTACTGTGTCCAATATGTCAGTGTTGGCGACCGCGCATCGGCGCATGCGCACGTCACGCTGTCACACTTAACTACACTAATTTATGGGAGCCACTCGTCATTCCGCAGTTTATTTCTCTTTGTCACAGTGAATTGGGACTAATTTTTAATCGTTTGGAAATTTCTGGGAAGAAGCTACACGGGATGTTTCTGAGTTTAGATTTAAAATTAGTTTTTGTCTCCTATATTGTTTACTTTAAGTTTTAGTTTATTTTAGAGACACTGTTAAGCTGAACTATTACACATGCTGCGTATTTAATAAAAAATTAGCTCAAAAATAGCACAATCCCATTTTGAAGAATAACATGCGTAAAATCAATGCACAAAGATGGGCAAAAGTGGCAATCATGCTGCTACACTTGGACTCTTCAGAACACAAGAGTTCAAATACAAAATTGATACAGGTAGTTGCTTGTTTGTTATCATAGTCTCTGCTATTTGAAAATAATTAAGTACTTTAGTGGAAATATTTTGAAGAATATAAAATATCATATACATATGTATATACTGAACTTTTAATCGAATAATATATTATGTTATACTTTACTTACCACTTAAACTCAAGTATAATAAAAAGAATAACTCGCGCGCAACAATTATTCGTGTGTGACGTCACGTGCCAGTGTCACACCACACGGGCTCGGTTGAGGAAATTGCAAAAGTTTCCACTTGACTCCCTGACACTTTGTTGCATTTGATCAACGTGACAATTGGCTTAATGTCTCTTTTGACTTCGACATCACGTTTTTGAGGTAAAACCTGCGTTTTTTGGCTGCAGAATATCGTTGCCATAAGAAGAAAGGCTGATCTTTTTCAATATTTTTAACGTCTAAATATGTTTTCCAATGCTTCACACGTTTCACTTTTCATTTTATTAAATCGAAAAGGAAATTTATCTCT
The DNA here is from genome assembly GCF_050436995.1 of Anticarsia gemmatalis. Lineage (NCBI taxonomy): Eukaryota > Metazoa > Arthropoda > Insecta > Lepidoptera > Erebidae > Anticarsia > Anticarsia gemmatalis. The sequence continues at coordinate 1,617,306 of NC_134761.1, forward strand.
AGGAGATGCAAAGTTTCAATTACATTATGTCAGCCTAGTCCAGCGTCCCGAATCAAACGTTCTAGAAGACCTCTGCAAGATAATATCTTACCAGTTTTGACTGTTTACAAAATTTTAAATAAAAAGCTGAATAGCACCTCTGCATTTTTGACAGAAATGAAGTTTTGTCGTGAAGTATGTTGTAGCACATTGGCAAGATGGTGGGCGAAGTCAGGGTAGTTCCAAATGGAAAACGGCACGGTCTAGATAGGTAAGTCAGAGTAGGTCCACGCGGAGTACGGCACGATCTGTACACGTTTTTAGAGGGATGTCTAGAGAAAAAAAAAACTGAGGATTCTGGAGGTCTGCGGGAGAGACATTTGCCTAGTATTGGGACACTGACACAGGCTGAAGAAAATAAAATGGCATACGCTCGCTAGTCGACAGGACTGACTGTAGAAAATTGACTCTACTCAGCGGTACGTGACTAATAAGTTTTTGTTTTTATATTGTAATTCAAGGTTACAGCGGTTAGCGGTAAAAAGCCGAAATCCACTTAACCATGTTAATTTGAACAATCATTCAATTTCACGTTCATATCAGAAATGAGTTGCGATGATAATGATTTCGTGCGGTTTGGAAATAAATTATACAGATGGAGCGCTCCCACGGGGTTATTTTATTCGTCAATCATTCGTTCCTGTATTCAAAGAAATTTAATTATTTAAATATACCTTTGTTATGATTTCTTACCCCATTATTTTTTTATAGAGACTTCGTGGCTTAGTTAACAACAATCGCGAAGATCGATCTCTGAGGTTAAGCCACGCTTGCCATCTTATAAATATTGAGTTCCTCCGTGTTTCGGAAGGCACGTTAAAATGTGGGTCCCGGCTGTCATTTCCAAAGATCTTTGATAGTCGTTAACTGTAGTCTGAAGCTTGAAAGTCAGACAACCAGTCTTACTGAAGGGTACCCTGTTATAACCCAGGTAACTGTGTTGTGGAGGTCCGATAGTCAGTCGTTCCTTGTAAAATGCTCGTATTCAGCTGCATCCGGTAAGTCTGGAAGCCGACTCCAACATAGTTGGAAGAAACAACATAGTTGCTTCTGTGGTAACAACGCCGTTGATTGAATTCAATTCCTGGGTCTGTAAAATTGTGGTTGGAATTTCCATATTTATTTATGTTGTTTTTAGTGGAGTGCAGTCTGGTGGCGTGCCAGTATCTAGCCATAAGCTTCGATTTCGATTACTTGAGACCACAATGTTATTCAATACATCTCTGTCTACACGATGACTTGATTGAACATGATAATTAAATAAATATTGAATCGTGGGTGTATTTCATACACCTCGGCCCATACCTTCAGGTTAATACTAACTACTTAATATCATGCTTGTTATAAGCATGATATTAAGTATGTACATTGCACGTATTGTAAGAATTAGACTGATGTAAAAGAACTACATAAGAAAGACTACAAAATGTGCAATAGTATAATAAAGATTATAATTATCAGAAAGACATCATTAGCGTTCATTAGCTTTAGAAGAAGAAGAATACGAAGAAAAATATAAATAAATATATAGCTGCATTAACGGCAAAACCACTCATATTATAAAGTACACCTTAATGACCTGATTACTGATCGTCAATTGGCCAGTGTGGTTATGCAACTGGCTTTAAGCTAAACCCAGATATTTATTTCAATATAAATAAACTTTATTTTAATCCGATAATTCCACCTTTGCATTCCCAAACCCAAGAGCTTAACGAATCGAAATCCCAATAATAACACGGAACAATTAAAAATAATACAAAAACATTAATTAAAACGAATCCGAATTGCAACAATAACATACAGAAAATAATTAAATAAAATGACTGTACCAAAGCTGTACTGGCTGTACAATGTACATGTAACAAAAGTTTTTATCGCGAATGCATTTAAATCGACGATTTCGGTCGCATACCGATATTAAAATTGATTCGATTGAGAATCGAGTTGGGATCGCAGTAATCGTAAAAGATAATAATCATCGATAACCGCGGTCAACATGTCTGCCAATATGGCGGACAATATGGCCGAACGGGAAATAATTGGCGGGAATTGTCACACATAAAGGCGGGAGGACTATCGAGTTTGATTTGTTCTGGATTATTGGATAGTTGATTATGGTATATTACGACTCTAGGGATATTGCTTCGCGTTGATAACTAGTTAGAAATGATTGGCTATAAAGCTGGAATCGCGGTTTGGGATTTAATCCGTAACGAGTGTTGTGCAATGAAATTTCATGTTAGTTTTATATTTTAGAAAAGCAATTGAAGAGTGGTGGTAATAGTTATTTATGTCAAACGTCTGGTCTATAGATCCCGTGACCAGAATGGTGGCATTTAAATGCTACAAAGATTAAGTATTGCCATAAAACGTGGCAAGGCTTACAAAGAACGACCAAGAAGTATCTCTTCAGGTAGATTTTTATTCCGCAGCAACTGCATACAGCAGTTAGACATTAAGATCAAATACCAATCTAATATCAATCAGTATTGACAATCAGCATCACGCATAAAGCGTATGTATATAATCCCGCATCAATCAATATTGACAATCAGTTCCCGGTATAAGATATTCCTATAGTTATTATTTGCGCTACAAAGTTACACACTAACTTAGTCAATTGATGAAAGATAAACTTCAATAAACAGATATAAATGGTTTGTTGATTTGTGTGTTTTATTATAGTTTATAGTTCTGATTGGATTAGTTAAGGAATCGAAATGTTTCGGATAGTGTAGATTCTGTATAGACCACTAATATTTAAATAAGTACCTATACTCTGGAAAATACTGTCAAAGATGCTTGAAAATGACAGGCGGGACCCACAATTTTATGTGCCTTCTGAAACACGACTATGTAAATTATGGTCACCCATCCACAGGTCAACCTCACCAAGCGCAGCTTAACCTGATCGATTAGCGTGGCTGTCTTTATTTAGCCTTGAGATCCTAGAAAGATAAGATTTATATGCAGTAGCTCGACTCTCTACCACTATCGACTACCGACAACCGGCTGGCTATCGAGAAATGTTGTACTAAAATCTGAACAGCGCCTCTAGCGGGCTCCGTATGAACTACTTGAGCTGTACATTTTAAATTTTATACTTCATACTAGACAGTACCGATTGTAGAGAATAGCTCTGCAGAAAACAATTAAGAACTATAAATCTACATAATTTCAGTTGTACAAGAATATAAATTCTCATATCCCTTTAATCTTGGGCACGCCATTCACAAACAATTAAAATCGTATGCAACATTATCTTCTGTATAATTTTATTCATGTAATTGTTAAATTCATTTTAATTGGTGTATGAAAAAGTAAGGGTCTACTCATATTAAGGAGGGCGAACATTTTACCTTCATACTAACTTTAAAATGCAAAATACTTTTTATTTGAAACACCGTTCCAGCTCATACCATTTCTGTTATTTTGAAATTTATTGTTGCTATTTTCTTTGTACTTGTATTTAAGGTTAAGTGACGTGCAGTATTCAGGAGTAAAATATTCAATGCAATTTCATAAATACCGAAATTAAATATACGTTTTAATTTTTATTTCCAAATCGCATTGTTCCTTCATCAAATACCCTCTTCGTTTCTTTAAATGGTTATTGTAAACATTTAGTTCAAAATATAGGTGCAGGTAAGAGATAAGTTTATTATAATATATGCTTCTTCAAATGCAGCAGGAAGCGCTGAAACTCAAAAAAAAAAAAATAATAATAATGAATAATAAATTTAACCCATTAATGTCCCACTGCTGGGCAAGGGTCTCCTCCCATAACGAGGGCGGGATTAGGCCTTGAGTCCACCACGCAGGCCAAGTGCGGGTTGGGGACTTTGCATGCCCTTAATAAATGTATTAAACAAATTTTGGGCATGCAAGGTTTCCTCACGATGTTTTCTTTCACCGTTGGAGCATGTGATAATTATCTATAATACACACATAATTTCGAAAAGTCATTGGTGTGTTGCCTCGGGTTCGAACCTGCGACCTCGGCTATCACTACTCTGCAAAAATTAAAACCTAATTCTTTTCTTACAGCGTGACTCAATTAAATATTTTAATATATAAACCAAATTCATCAAGTAAAGAGTTGTGAGGTATATTTTTAACGAACCGTTCGTTTGAACAAGCCCTTACCCAGAACATTAAAATTCCACCCATGTATTCAACTTACACTCGTATTCACAAGTTCATAAACTTGAGTATAATAAAACAATTTGGGTCTAGAATATCTAGATATTTCAGACCAAAAGTTAGTGTTTAACTTGTAAGTGATGGCTGTGTATTTACATGAATATAATTAAGAGAATGAATGGCTAGTACGTGTTAAGTCAGGTCAGTATTAAGTCTTGAAAGTTTGGTCTTTCTTTGATTTTCTAATGACTTCAAAATTGTGAATAATTTAATGTTAAAACAGCGTGACCATGCGGTATGAGGCTTGTTCGAATTTAATCAATTATAGCATTCTAGAACAAAGAACAATTATTAAAATTGACTAACAACAGGTTACATTTATTTTAATTATTTTGGTAACGACCATTTTTTAACCAAAGCACAAAGTTATAAACTGCAAAATAATGTCAAATAATACTGTGTCAGTTTTCTGATATGTAAGACGAAGTGCCTGCATTCTATAGGCACAAAAGGTTTCCTTACTTACCTGTGCCTGACTCTAAACAATTATTACAATTATGATATATTTATTAAAACTTTGTCTACTATTCATAGCGTAAATCGTAAGCGTAAGCTTGCTATACACATTCGGATCGGCATTAATAGGCCTAGTCAAGCAGCAGAACTGAATATGTGTTGATGAACCAGATCGACACAAGTCGAGCAAGTGAATCGAGTCGATTTTGTTGTTCGTAAATATTGCGGAACGGAAAGTGCCGAACCAAATAGTAGAGTTTAATGTATAGTTACCACTTCTTAAGACAAAGTTTCTTTTAACATCATTTTTCAAAGTTAAATTTAGTACATGTGCACAATTAAATCTATCACGTCTTTATTACCCCACAAATAGGACCATATCTTAGCATAATGACGTCATAAAGCACCGTTCAATTAATTGATCAAGGTAATTGCCAAGACTTGACTTAATGATATTCTATGCACGAGCTTGCTGTTCATTTGCTTGTAAGTGGTTGTGGAATATAATGTACATATTTTATTGTTGTAATGGTGTTATGTTTCATATTTAATATTTGAATTGACAGAACTTTTTTTATAAATTTCAAGACACATCACTTTTCCTAATATTAAAATCTTATAAGTTTAAAAAATAATATTTGTTACCTCTTAAAATATTAGGAAAAGTGAAGTGTCTAACAGGTGAAAAATATTATTTTAAAGAAACTTATAAGAAAGTTCTGTCAAGTCTTTTCTATAATTATTATTGTCTGTTTCTTGCCCGTTATTAGAGTTTGTTAGAAACATACAAATAATAATTTGTGCAACGCATAAACAGGTATATTCTTACTGTTTGGGAATCGAACCCCCGGTCTTCCGACGGAGACATAGTAGCTAGAGACAACCACCTTAACCACTACGTATAAACATACAGCTTTCATGAAATTTTGACTACTTTCAAACAGCAGGCCTGGAGGAAAGGTACCAAAGAACAAAAGACGAGATAAGATAGCTTAGTAAACATTTAAATGTTTTCTATAAAATACATCTATTTATATCACAACAAAATTCTAACACTACCAAAACGAAAAAGGATAAACTACATCAACAGAATTCCAAAAACCACGGAATAATACACTCACACTGTAGCGGCTCGCTACATACAGCGACATCTACTGGGACCAGCGCGCAACCAACCACCACGCGCAGTGTGACTGACGTCACAAGTCCTAGATCGCGCTATCGAAGTTTGCACGGCAACTGACTATATATACAAGTTCCCGACTACAACTGTCGGGCAGCCTAGGCCCACCAGGCACGATCACCTCGCCTGGTCGGAGGATCCTCCCTTTGTGTTGGAGGAACATGATCACCTCGTTCCTCCACAGTGGTGACCCCGACGTGATTGGAAGCAGCCATCACGAAGATCAGACCAGCAGCAGCAAACCTTCGCACCCTCATCACTCCTCACTCCTACAGCAGCAGTCGTACAACTCCAGCCAGCATCTTCGGCCACACCAGGGCACTCCACGAACATGTCGCTCACGCACATGACTGGTATACCCTACGGCCTCAGCGGCATCCAACCTGGGCATCATCGTCACGCTACTCTGACGCACCCAGGGCACCGCAACGCTTCGTCTCGACTCACCGTAGACAACAAGCACCTCGCCCCGACTCACTGGGGACACTTCACCGCACACCGCACACCGCACACCGCACCTCTCCGACTCACTGGAGTTAGCGGCATACTGTTCCGACGCACTGGGACTAGCGGCATACAGTTCCGACTCACTGGAACTCATCAATGCATGGCACTGGAGAGACTGACTGACATGAAGAGAAGATCGACCTACGGTCTGAGGGGGAGTGATGTAGCGGCTCGCTACATACAGCGACATCTACTGGGACCAGCGCGCAACCAACCACCACGCGCAGTGTGACTGACGTCACAAGTCCTAGATCGCGCTATCGAAGTTTGCACGGCAACTGACTATATATACAAGTTCCCGACTACAACTGTCGGGCAGCCTAGGCCCACCAGGCACGATCACCTCGCCTGGTCGGAGGATCCTCCCTTTGTGTTGGAGGAACATGATCACCTCGTTCCTCCACAACACTACAAATAAAACTAAAAGCATGTAATAAAATCAAACTGTACCGTCCAAAAATACCCCTATGTTTACTCAGTGTCCGTAAATCTTGAGACACTAATAAAACAGACAGACAGACAAATGCTAGCTATATATAAAAGGTACAATTTACATTCCTAAGGCCCTAGGGATGTGTTTATTTTTGGAAACGTCGGTTAAAATCTTTTGTTTTTGAGATCATAAAATTGAATTGGAATTTAGTATTGGGTAGCTTTTTATTTGAGATCGTAGTTGTATACTAAATATTTTTTTTGTAAAAAACATGTTTATTCACTCGTAATAAATTATTGCAAATTAATAAAATCTAGCCTAAAACTCGCGGCCTTTCTTTTCAAACGCCAAAAGATTTGCAATGTGGTTGATGCAATAATTAATCATACATGGCTTCTCTATTCATTCGTCATGCCAAATTGCATAAAAGTTAAAATAAATAGCTGTGACAGTTAAACAGACGAAAACAGGGATCCTTACCATATTTACTATATTAGCGGGTATCAATTTTATATTGACTGATTTTGAACCAGAAGTTGAACAACAACAAAGCTATGTATTAAATGAGAAGAATAGTTATAATAACACGAAATACTAATATAATTTTCATAAATTCATGATATACTAAACGGCCATAATTACATTTAAAACAAAACACCTGCTAATTCTAATTATAACCACAGAATAATGGAAATCATTAACAAAACTAGAATAACAACAATTTGAAATTTAACGATCCAATCTCGACACAGAACTTTGAACAGAATAATTCAAATTTATCTTAGTTTATTAGTATTTATTATTTTAATTGCTATATTAATTAGAAAGTGCTAGACAGGGCTAATAGCTTGCTAAAGTTTGAACTAGAATGACTGAATACTACTAATTTGTTGATATAAGTATACGGGCAACTTTTTATTGTCGTAAGTGGCTGGGACTAACACAAAATGTTGCCAATCGTTCCTCTTCAACTAGTTTTTACGTGCTTAGCCACGTGGTTTTGCACTCGTTTTCAGCTTCTTACGATTGGATTTAAAGATTAATTAATTTAAGATACAACGAACCCATATTCGATCTTCAACATTATGAAAGCTAAATTTCATCAAAGTCAATCCAGTATGCAATCCTGGAAGTATAGCAACCAAATAGACAGACTTCTATGTTTAAAATTGTACAATATATTATTATAAGGAAGAGACCGGTTGCGCAATTTAGCAAAACCATAACTTATCTACAGTACTAATGACATTTAAAAATGTACTGAAAAATTAGTTCCTAAATCACCCACTAGAGGCACTGACAATTTTTTTCTTAAAAAAAATCTATATAAAGTTAGCCAGTGTTAAAAATAAGACTTCCAACTTTTTTGAGACTTTCAATTTTGTTCTTCAACGCTATCACTATAACGAACATCTCAATAGGGTTGACACGGAACCGCGTCGGTGACGCAACAAAGTTGGGCGTCCCGTCTTCACTGGGAGGTAGTTGGTATAATTAGTTTAGTATGAGCATCCGGTGTCAAAGCCCTGACGGAAACTTACTAATCTTGTTCCTGATGTACACTGATGAATATATGGGTTCTTATCATGTTAGCGGAAAGTAAGTTTCACCTATATGCTGAAATAGAAGGTGATAGAATTAAGACACCGTTTTTGGGTTATAATGCGTTATATTTTTTTGATAAATTCTTTATTTGAAATATGGTGAAGAGAGTACAAATCTATACTAATATTATAAAGCTGAAGAGTTTGTTTGTTTGATTGTTTGTTTGTTTGTTTGAACGCGCTAATCTCAGGAACTGCTGGTCCGATTTGAAAAATTCTTTCAGTGTTAGATAGCCCATTTATCGAGGAAGGCTATAGGCTATATTATTATATCAGCACGCTGCGGCCAATAGGAGCAGAGCACCAGTAAAAAATGTTACAAAAACGGGGAAAATTTTCATTCTCTCTTATATGGAGTATCTTTCAAATCAACATATCTCTCCGAACAAAGTTTCGTTATCAGCTTAATAACAAGAACAGTTTCTTTTTATATAAAGCCTTTTACAAACATACAAAATATATTAAATAGCAGGTTTTCGCAACTCAGCTAGTTAGGGCCTTTAACATTTGGAAAAATATTTGAACGAGGGAATTTAACTTACTTCACTGTTGATCTGTACATGTAAAAATTACACAAGTAGAATAATTGGTCAATCGGTAACTGACAGACAAACTTTCGCATCTAGATTTCCAATAGCAAAGGAAACAAACCAAAAAGATCTTACTTTATATCAGTATACATTATTCTTATTTACCAAGTAAATGTTGATACGAATACTATTGCTCCCGGCAACGTCAAACTTCTGTCGTGTCGTGACGTTGTTAATACAGGAAGTTGACCCCGGATGTCGTTTAAACGGACCTTCAGACATGGGTGGTAAAGTAGTAAGTAGTAGTTTGAGTAATATGGCTTTGTATTACGCTTTACGTATAAATAAGAGTAAAATAGAACATTTTGAGCAATTCACGACGATCATCTGATTCCAAACCACGTATATATTTTGGTACTATAACAACCAGATAACTGGTATACTTCCAAATACATACAACAATTACCTGGGTGGGACTCGAATTCATGACATACGATGCAACAGTCATAGTTACGGGCTAACCATAGCTGAGGCATAATTGAATATCGGACCCTATTCCTAAAAGAAAAGGTCTAGCCTAAGTATCCATATGGCGTAACTGACTTTCGTTTTTATATATTGATAACTGACTTTGGTTAGCTGTTCGGTAAAATGATGTTTGTGTAAAGCCTAAATTGAAATGCCTCTTAGTAATAATATATGCACTTCCGCAAAATGTAAATGAAAGCTATTAGTTTTGTTTTTAAATACCAAAATCTGTTTCATATCAAACCAAATCCCACCAAAGAACTAAAAACGCTTATTAATTTAGCTCAAAAATAACTAAAGTTTATTTTACAAATTCAGTAGTTTGTTTAACCGTCGGTGGACAGTGGTTAATTGGACATGATCCACACTTTGTGATATACGAACAAATAAAATGAAGCACGGCGCCACCGGCTTAAGCTAATTTTGTTGGTGGACACACTGTAAGATTGCTTGGATAGCAAATTTTTTTGGAATTTTGGAGTGAGTTAGAAAAATTACATTACAGGTGCTTTTTGTTGTGACTCGTTGATAGTGATTTTAGGTTGATTAAATTCTGGTTGCAAAATAATTTTTAATTATATGTGTGCTAACTGTTTACTTTTCCTGACATAGGGTTATTTTTGTACAATTATTGTAGTAATTATAGCTGAATAGTCAATACTATTGAGTTTATAGAATTTTCTTTATATTAATGTTTCGTATTTATATGAATGTTTAATTTTTATTCGAAGTTAAAGTTTACTGTGAAATATTAAATTAAAATGTTCATAATTCACTTGATGAATACCAACATGTATATTTCTTACGCATCGTACATGTTAGCGTAACTACTCAACAGTGTGTCACGCAAGATTTATTCCTGGCAACGAACAGACGGACAAATCTATTGCGACATCGTGTGCGATCCGTAGTACATTCCTGCTGCACTATTAGTATATTCTTAGATCAGACAGAAACCCAGACAATAGCAAACGCATTAGCTTTAAACATTATAAATAGATTTTATCTGCACTCTGCAGTGATTCTCGGTATAGTAAATTAATCTCCTTACAGTTCTATGACTGGGCAAAATTGTCCTCCCGAAGTTAGTTAGGGGTTAGGCATTGATTACCTATAATTATTTAACTGTAGGCCTTTTGTGTTATTTTTGAATTAAAAGCGTAGTTTTCAAATGGTATCCAATATTAACAATTAAATTCTGTTTAATAATATGAAAGGATAAATATGAACATATCGATAACTAAACTTTGGATGTGTTTATCGTAAAACAATGACATGATAAAAAATATACTTAAATCTGTACGTATCCATTCTACAATACGTATATGTCTTAAATGTGAACAAAAGAAACTTAAATTTTTCTATAGTATTTTAAATAGAAAAACCTTTTGTTTTTAACTAACTAGCTGACCCGCGCAACTTCGCTTGCGTCACATAAGAGAGAATGTATAAATTTTTTCCCTGAATTTGTAACATTTTTTACTGCTGCTCTGCACCAAATGGTCGTAGCGTGATGATATATGTATATTTATTTTCAAATCGGACCAGTAGTTCCTGAGATTAGCGCGTTCAAACAACTTCAGCTTTATAATATTAGTATAGATTGCTATCATATTGCTGGGCAAGGGTCTTCTCCTGAACAAAAGAAGATTAAAGCCTTGGGTCAACCATGTAAATAAATTAATTCAAATCGAACAAGTAAGTTATTTAAGTTTAATCAAATCTAATCAACTAACGTAAATTAATACCCATTCATTCAAACACCATCTTCATAAATCAACTAACAATATCAGTCAAATTTCGGTTTCATAAGTACAACCATAAACTAACTGTAGCTTAGTAAAGGCAAGCTACGAAGCTCAAAGATCTCGTCTACCACTTAGTGGGTAGCGTTGACCAACAACCCAAATACTGCTTCGCTCTGCCAACCACTGACTGAGGGCTTTATAAATGCGTAGTTGTATCTTGTTTAGCCACAATTTAATGTAGCTCGATATTAAGCAAATGATTTTGATTGCGTTTGAAATGTAAATAAAGGGGGTAAATCATTACTATTGGAAATGTGGCCACCGAAGTCAATTTGAAAAAGTGATGAACTATATATTTTTCGGACCAATTTTGAAAATACGCTTATAAAATACATAGTTTGTGTTTGAAGGTAAAAAATCATTGGTAAGTATGTAGCTAATTTACTATGATTCATGCAGTTTATTTCATAAATGATAACGTAAAAGTATTGAAAAAAGTATAAGAAAAACATACCAAGAAAATTTTTAAATAATCAGTTTTTTAATCCCAGCGACTGTGTGTCACGCCTTTGTATTTTGAGCGTCTTTGTCAGTCACCGTGTGTGATCTTAGTATTCGGCGAATTAATATCACGATTTAAACGTATTGTTCTTGTGATCGAAAGAAAAGATATAGTAATTCTTAGTAAAGCGTAGCTTTTGTTTTTGAAAAGACACTTTTTACTCTAAGAATATATGTATAGTGTCACGAAGATTTTCACAAAGGTATAAACAACGTTATGCAATGTACAACTACACCTAAAAGAACTATTGGCGGATAAGGCAAATGCTTTATTTAATTTAGGTTAATATTGTTGCGATTTTTTTTTGGTCTAGAACTAAAATCAATGAACTGCACAACAAATAGAAAATTTATTTAGACATGTAGCTTAGTATTCTCAACTCCAATACTCTTCAAGGAAGCGTATATCATAATACTATATTTTTACTCACCCAACAGTTTTGCTCACCAACCGCATCCACCGTGTGTATCAAAGATTTATCCCCATCGTCCCGCCAACGCGTGCTAGTACATTCTCGGAACACTACACCTATTTTTAGTTTACAATACAATCTGTTTTTGTTCAGGCAGTCTATGCATTTTAGTTTTATCTCCAGGTGTTCCGCTTTAGATCAAATGAATACCGTTCTTTTGTTGTGTTGTTTTTAAAGGTTGAGATCTTGATGGGTGGCCATTTATGGAAAGCTCGAATTGGTGTAAGTGTTCTAGAACTCTTAAGTCTGAAAAGGAGTAAAGGTTTTATATAGGTACATTTTTTGTTATTAAGTTCTTTAGTACCCACTATTTCGCAAGAAAAACTTACAATACTTACAAAACTTGACTTGTGTAACGATACTTATATTTATTATTTGACTCGAAACTTACGTTCCTGAGACAACGGTACCATAGTCGCACTTGCCAGCAGGTTTGATTCCCTCTTAGTGTTTTTGTGTGATCTTATTAGGGTCTGGATATAATTAGTACGTACTATGTGTTAAGTTCCCCCATACTGTTAGATTGTAATTGTTCATTTTGAGAAGCTTGTCAATCTGGAGAGGGGTAAAATAAAACAATATTTTTCTGAAAAAAAAAATATTTTGTGATTATGTAAAATAAACGCAGCTATTTATTTCTATCGAATTTAGTGAATTCAATGCAAATAAACTGTCCATTCTAACGCCATAGGCTTATGTAAAATATTAGTTGGCCAACGGTATTTGGTTTTGAATGCAAATGAATGTAATTAGCATTTAAAACACGGACGATTTGGTTTAGGCCATTACGGTTCACTAATATATTATTGATATTCACCACAATTTAGCATTATCAATGACTAGCTTTTGCTCGCGAGTTTATCCGCGTGAAAGTATTGGTTGGCTTAAAAAGCCTTATTTGTTAGTTAAGGTTATGAGCGACCTGTATGCATAGTTCATCAAAATTCGAGTTGTAGTTTTACAAACATACATCCATACAATCTTTCGCATTTATAGTACTAGTAGGAAGATTTATTTTGTTTTTTGAGGACAGGATACGACTCGATAGAAAATGTTATACATGAACAGTGATTCAGACTGTTCTCTAAATGCTCCTCTACACTCGCAAATAAAATTTCATACTAATTTCTACTTTCTGACTGTGCGTTGTCCGTCACTCAGTAACGGAAGAGTTTTATATGTATGGATTATATTGATTAAGAGAAGAAGAGATACCTACGAAGAAAATTATAAGGTATGCTGCCTGAACAGTATTTGGATACAAAAATAAAACATAGGTTCTAAATTACTGTGCCGAATTAATACGGCAACCACTTTTAAGATAACTTCATACAAATATTAATCTTCGTATTTTTGTAACATTTCCCCAGAAATAATACAAGAATAAAGCATTAGCTAACCAATACCTGAGAGCAATATAGCACAAATAACATTAGGAAGACATAGACAGATGTTGTTGCGTTACACGCCGATGTTTCAAACAATCATCCATCAGTCTTATTGTCTAGACTACTACTTATTGAGGCTCTTGAACTTATTACTGAATTATGTTCCGTAAAAAATTGGTTGGTTTTGCAGCTTATGGATAAGTTTATTATATTTTAATAGGAATAAACGCGAGAACGCATCTTATAAATATGATGCCTGATGTTTCGGCGCAGGCTTTAAAATTATTATTAATTATTTATAAGTCTTTGATAACAGAAATCTTAATTTTATAATATTATATTAAATGAACCTCAATTATTGTCGCATTACTGGGAACGGGTTTTCTGTCGGATTGAAAGAGTTTTAAAAGTTGGGGTCTACCATTCTGACCGAAAGAACTATGTTAAATAAAGGAGATCGGCAGATTTCGTACAGCTTAAAGTTTGTGTTTTTTCGTAACAGAATTTGTACCACTTATTAAGGGGACTAAGTCACTTATTTTTATTTGGGAGTATTATTTTTAGAAGTCCGGATTAATTAGAAAGTATTTGTTTATTTAAATAATATTTTTTGGTCTATGGCTTATATTTGTTGACAACTAAAGAAAAAGAAAATCTCATGAGACGTCACTGTTAGTCTGACGTCTACGCATCCGCTAATTTGCTGTTGTTTTGGATTGTGGTTTTGACAGCATCTGAGCAATTTAGCGAACTATCGGGGCTTCTTAAAATGGACATAACTTTTACCTCCCAACTTTTAAAAATATAAGAATTTTAAAATAAGCTTGTCTATCATATTAGCTACCAGTTAAAACAAAAAGTAAACCTAAACATGACATTTTATAAGCTGTACGAATTCTTCTTATAAACCTGCCGTTCGCCTTTCCGACATTTTCAAGTTTTCTTCACCACCTTAAGTAGAAATGTTTTTAACATAGCCATTTGTCGTTACAAAATTAAAAACAATGCATTACTTCGAAATCACATCGGTGTCTTAGGTTTGAAATTTTAATTTCTAAGATAGGAGGCGATTGTTTTAACTCAGGGGTTCCCAACCTTTTCTTAGTCCAGGACCACTTTTATATTATTCTTGCTAGCAGGGACTACTTTGTAATTATATTAAAAATAAATTGTAATAATCACCCTGAAAATGTTTAATTTAAAATCATTCGCGGACCATATTTTGGTAAAAACTGGAGGTCTGCGCAATTTCACAATCAATTACATGTGTATATTACAATCATACTTATAACAAATTTTCATCAACTAATCACAGTTAACAAACCGTAACTAAACACGAGTGGATCATTACCATCAGTGACGCGGCACATTAGGCGGAGGGCACACTGGCCCGCGGCTGACCGCCGACTATTAATCAATATCTCGCCTCTGATTAATTGTGGTACATACAGTCGGTATGCTTTGACATTGAAGTATATACATAATACGAGTAGGTAAGACTAATGCAGTACCAACATACGAAATATAACGCCCGTTATACCTAATAGTGTAGGTGTATGAACCACACCAAACGGTTCGCCATTTACAATGTTATTCCCAAATAATAATTAGGTTCGATCCTATTGCCACCTATTTATTTAAGACACGAACCCGAGACCTCTTAGTCAACAGTTATATACCCTGCGGCCTACACATTGGAAGCAGCAAGGAATGCAGTAAGTTTATGGTCGCAAATGGTGAACAGTAGTGAACACTAATATATTTTAGATTTAATTATCGATTAGGTCAAAGCACTTTCGTTATCAAATTATCTGTTAAAGTACACACAATTTAACTTGAGAAACATTTTTGTAATTTTCACTGATTTTCCAAACACTAGGTCAAATCATCTAAGGATAGAAAATCCGGCCCTTAGCCCTATTTCCCTAAACAAATGATAAGTATGAGCGATGACGTCAGAAGCGAGCTGACCACAGATAATTAATCAGTAGGTCGCTGATTAATCGACGCGACCGCGAATCGTTGGGATGCTGCAGGTGTTCAGATCTGCGAAGATATGGAGGAGCTATATTATAACGCTATATATAGCCCCAACGACTACGAAGTAACAAAATACCTTAATATTATGGCTTTTAAATATGACTGCGGATAGACGTGATCTGTTGAAGAGTGAACATTGTTGGCGTTTAAGGATCTGAACGAAAGATTTTTTTTATTTATTTGTACTAAATTACTTGAATGATTCTATACGTCCACACATGTCACTGTTTTTTACGACATAAAATCTTTTTTCGCGATTCATTATTATTACTCCTGTATTTTTTTTCATTTATTTTGTATATATATGTAAGATAGTTTGGTAATCTTCTCAAAATGTGTTAGAAATATTTATTGAGCAAGTATCATGTGCAATATTACTGTCAACCCGGTTGGTACATAGTAGCAATTGCAGCCGATAATCCACAATACTAGCCTATACTCTCATCAACACTCACCTACTAAAATACCTAGCACTTAAACAAAATATCTACCTGAATAAAACATAACAGATAACAAACGACGATTAGGTTCTTCACAATGTACGGGCCGCTGTAGCCATTGGTTTAGTTGTATATTGGCTCACGAACACTTAAATTAGGATACCGACATCCTTCTTTGATGTTTATTCGTATTTCTATTTGTTTGAGAATAGGCTGTTAGGATATCACGTGTTGGGAAATATTTGAATTCAGGTAATGTGGCTGACTGCTGGCTGTAATATGAATATGTACTTGTCTGGTAATGGTTAGACAACAATGCCGAGATAAAACTTATAATTTGTCATTTACTATACAAAATACATACTATTACGTACGTGTCAAGAACGTATTTTATATGGTAACTGGCAAATTAAACACATTTTTTAGAAACTTTTTCTAGCTTATAATATAACTACCAAACGTTCGGTCGCTAAATGTAAATATAAGAATTGCTTAATATTCTTACTTTATACTTTAAAAGACGTAAAAATGGTCAATCTTTGAAATCTGCCAACCTCCATTGGAAAAGGGTTTGATTGATTGCTTGTGTATTTAGAAATATTGTTCCAGAAGATAAAAATATTAGTAGCAAGGACTAAAATACCACATCCATATTTCCTTCATCGTCCAAGTATTCCCAATAATGGGGGAAATTCCACGCCGGTTGCGTGCGGAATCCAAAAACTCTATGCGCTCGTAACCACCTGCCCTCTCTCTCGCACTTTAGTGGTACTCTTCTTACTCTTGATAGTTTAATAAGTTGATCTGGATAGCATATTGATCTTGGAAATTATACTACATTGTTGGGTAAAACTGCAAAATTAAAGATTCTAAGGTTTGGAGCCGTTTTGGCTTAAGCATTGCAATCAAAGCATCAGTAGCGCAATTCTCTACAGTTGGTACCTAGAGGTACTATCGAGTATCGAGAGTTTGACGTTTAAAATTTACTACCAGAATTGTTTCTACGACGCCCACTCTAGGTGCTGAATCGATTATCGTACAAAATTTGCTATCGATTACCGACAACTAGCTCGTTGTCGGTAATCGATAGTGATAGAGAATCGTGGCACTAGGCGGCATATTGATCCTGTAAATTAATAAGTGTATACTGTTGGCTAAGACTGTTAAATGAAAGATAAGAGTTTTAGGAGATTTTTGGCTCAGACGTTAGACTTGCAATCAAAAGATACACTCGACTCGATACGAGCCTACTTTTAACACGACCACTCGAAGTTAATCATGAGAGGATTGCCAAGATTGTGTACGTACAGCAAACAAAGTTACTGGTATTTAAAAAACATCCGTTTTAGAGAGTACAGTGTAAGAATACATAAACTATAGCTAGTATAACTGTACTAAGATATTCCGACTGCAATTGGCTAGATAACTGAGGTAACGAATAATGATTAAACTTGCACTCTTAGAAGGTCTATCTTAAATGCTCAGTTAATGCCCAATAATGTAGAAATTGTAATTATTACTGGCTACAACAGTTCATTAAACACTCATTTGATAACAATTCGAAATTGTGACGTCACTACACCGTTTTTCGATATTGAAATGTGTTTTTGACATTTTATAAAGAGTAGCTGATTTGACTTGTAGTCAAGTACTCTATATACTTATATGTATTTTATTAGATACTCTTCCTTTAACAACATAACAATACATGGTCCATAGAAGTTATCTGACTTTATTTGTTGCCATACCACATCTACATCTTATTAAGCTATCACTTTTATTTAATATTTCTCCTTTACTTCGTTCTGTCCTTTTGATGCTTATCAAAATAATTAAAAACCTTACACAAACATGCCATCATTAAAACATAACATATTGCGTGATTTACCATGTTTTACCGGATTACGTGTTAACGTATCGGCGGTCAGTCCTCACGTTGGCTGCGGTCACAGTGTAACGGTTAGATGAACTAGGATTATGACGCGTGTGTTACCGCAATATGTCAAATTTGTAATGTTTTAATATAAAATGACTAACGAGTACTTATTTTTATTCCGTCAATGAGTAAATAACACGATAAGAGGAGCTCGTGGCTTAGCGAACAACAGCTGCGCCGATCGATCTCTGAGGTTAAGCAACGCTTGCCGAGGTTGATCTGTGGATGAGTGACCATCTTAGACATATCGAGTTCCTCCGTGTTTCGGAAGGCACGTTAAACGGTGGGTCCCAGCTGTCATTTTCTAAAATTTTTGACAGTCGTTAACAGTAGTCAGAAGCTTGGAAGTCTGACAACCAGTCTTACCGAAGGGTATCGTGTTATAACCCCGGGTTACTGGGTTGTGGACGTCAGATAGGCAGTCGCTCCATGTAAAACACTGGCATCTAGCTGGAAATTTGCTTTGAATTTTTTTTATTCATGCATGAAAGACCGCATAACATACCTAGTATAGAAAACAAACATGTACAAATATATAGTTTAAATACACGCCTCTACATTTCTCTCTATAAAAACACAAGTAAACGTTCTGTTTATTATAAAACGACTGAGCCATTAAGAACATCTGATGCAATTATTCATCCAAAAACCCTTTGTCGAAACGAGAGTAATTATACTATTTTAATTACACCCAATCTGGCCTAGAATTGTGTTGGAACAAGAACAAAATTCAAGTAATAAAACCTTTTCAGAGTGAATGTACTTGGCATATAGTTTGTGGCTTATTGTCTACATAATTATCTTAATTCATGTTTTGGTTATAAATGCGGACATAACTCTATGAGGCAAACCATAATATTGAGCATGTGTCTTTGTACAATTCAATTCAATACTCGCAAGAAAGTAACTACAACGCCTAAAGATAAAGCTTAATTTGTTTATAGTTTTTCCCGTTTGAAACCACACCAACTTAGTATCTTACAAACAAATATTTCTAGTTTAAGTAAGTTCATTTTCTATCTCCAAATCTCTCAAGCCTATTTAAGATTCAATATTACTAGCTAAATAAAAAATAAATAACTAAGACAAATATAACCCACCGTCACGTATGCGAACAGTTAGTCACAAATTATCTGCTTAATACAAACTACCCTTAATCACCATGATGTTGAAACAAGTACAAAATTCGTATTATAAAACCTTTAGGAAATTAGTTGAAAACAAAGAGTACAGCCCCTTTTTTGTAAGCAAACCATCCGTTAAAACATCCCTTAGAAATAAGGGTATAAAACAATTCTTTATCCATGATTCAACCCCCTTCTATCTATACTAATAATATAAAGCTGAAAAGTCTGTTTGTTTAAACGCGCTAATCTCAGGAACTACAAGCCTTTTTTCCCATAGAAGTAGGCAGAGACCAAAGAAAGCCGCTTGGTATGATCCTTACAAACTTTCTTTGCTTCATTCACATCCATACATCTTATCATACAGGACCATCGGTGACGTTTACTACTCACTCACCTGACATTTTTGCAAGATATCACTGATATAAGTACAAGTTTTTATAGAAGAAGTATTTTTCTGTTAAATAGTCCCTTTATCGAGGTACGCTTTATGCTATAAAACATCATGCTACGACGAAAATTTTTTTTGTGAAAGTGGGAAATCTTAAGCCTACTTGAACGAAGTCGCGGGCGACCACTGGCTGTTTATATAAGGGTTGTGTTGCAGTGAAAGATGGGATTTATTTATCGCTGTCATTTTAAAGATGAGTAAGAAGGATGGCGGGAAAGCCTTGGAGATGATTGACGAAAGCTTAGATATGGGGTTGAACGATGGGAAAACGTAAAATGCGCTTCTATTTGTATTTACAGGCAACGAGCGTGACAATGTACCGCACGGTGTTTTCTTGCCACTAGTTAATTATGAATTTAAGTTAAAATATAAGCTAGTAATTTACATCTTGTTTATAAAGAAACGAACAGCACTATTAGCCTATTCGTTATGACATGTGGTAAATGTCACACTCCCGATAGTATAGACTTATTGACTATATACATATATAGCTGGGATGCGATGGGTGAACGCATAGTGGTATAAAGTAACAGTAATTTAGCCACGTTAAAGGACTTGAACAACTTTGACACTAGGTTGACCACTAACCATACAATTAGTAGTAGTAGATAATATGTAGCTATAGCAAACAAATGTTGACTATTCTATAGTTATATTATTGAAAGTTATGAGCTTTAAAGATATTCCTCACACTGATTATTATTATTATTCATATTTTTTTCCATCAAGCATGGATATTTTGCTTGCTTATATTTTTGTCATCGTAAAAATCCCCTATACCACTTAACGCAATATTTATTTCCATTTTTTGCTTCACTTTTTAATTCTCTATTCCGTGTGTCCAATATCTGCACAGCTGTTAAAAACAACAGTTTCCATTTATATTTTAATACCCTTCCAGCACCCTCTAACACGACAACTATTACAAAAATCAATCGTTTTTCAACCGCAACCGCTTGTCACTTCATCAAACACATCGCACTCACGGCCCGGGGGAAATAAACCACAGTCCTAACACGCAAGTGTTGTGGCAAATGGAATTTTTAACATTTTATTCCGAAGTCTGCGTTTTGACGCGTCAATGGATCTGTATGCGTAGGACTGAATTTTTAGACAACCCATCCGCAATATATTCATCGACACATTTTGTTTTATAAAAAATATCTTTCAACCATTAACTAGATCGGTGAAGGTCGTTGTATAGCGGGATCTTAAGCCATAGGTCTAACTACGCACACTAGTTCTCAGTAGACAACTGTACAGCATAGTGGCTTTTAAATACTTGTCAACTAAAATACATGATAATCACTCAGAGGAGCTATCTTTTATCATTGTTTCCTTACTTAGATTAACTATAATGATTAACACTTAACGTCGAAGCAGCAATGTACTGAACAGTGACCATCAATTTGACGCACACAAGTTGTCAACTAAATGTTAATGATAAGCTGGGCGGTTTACCGATCTAAGTTGACAAGTGTTTGAATGCGACTATGCTGTACATTGTTTTCTCCCTTAGATTATAATGATTAATAAGACACGTTAAAGCATCAATGTACTGAATAGTGAATGTTCGTACATAATATTATACTTACTTTATATTTAGGCATTTGTGCATCGGTAGTCTAGAAGTCTTCCCCATTAAGGGAAAAGTAAATTTTATGTATGTTTATTCAAAGAGAATAAATAAATTTAAAATCGTTTAATGATTATGTGAGCTAAACAAAACTAGCTAGCTTATATTAACTACATCAGCGGTGCGCGTAAGCCTTAAAATCAAAATCAAATCATTTATTCATTTAGGTCAAGTGCTGACACTTATGATAGTCAATGATACAGAGAGTGAATCTACGGCCAGTTCGGAAGGTAGGGCCAATAAGAAGAGCTGGCAAGAAACTCCTGGCCACTCTTTTTTTACTTCCTTGACCCGAATACTGTGCTTGAAACAAAACTCAAGGAAATTAATTAATGCTGATAAGGAAAAATTGGTCTTCAACCAATGAGCTTTGTTCTGATTAGAATTGATTGGTTTTTGTTTTGAAATGCTCTTAATTGATTTGATAAGCTCTTCATTCTTTTCCTTCACTTTTGTGTTACGTAAAGAAGTTAATAAAAAAAATATAAGCTGAAATTTATATATTATCACGCTTGATTTGCCCGAAAATCTAGGCAGAGGGGTATAAAACACATCCACGTTTAATCATTTACAATGTTAGTCCAATGTATGTAAGCATGGGCGAGCCTACACTATGTCCGACCCAGAAATTGAAGCCGAAACTTCGTAATCAGCAGTCACTGTCGGATACACTACCGCTAAGACCACAGAGAAAGATACGAGACCACATAGTGTCAAAGGATAATAAATTATTATTACAAGTAACAAAATCAAATTCAAGTAACATCAATCTTTATAAAATTATCAGAAGCCCTTTTCCTATCAAATCACGTATCCCAATAATAATATTCAGAACGTTGACAAAACAACTTTGCACAAGTAATCCGTTGATCTTCAAGTTTTCTACGTAATTATATTAACCGGATTTCGGCGGTTCCGTGCGGTTCTCACTGGTAATCTCCGGTTTATACTGTCTCCGGAGTTTCCCTAAGATATTTTGTTTTAATTTTACGATGAACTTGAAAGATGATGGACGTAACCGTTTGAAACGTTATTTAGGAAAATGGTGATTTTTTTATAGTTGTTTGTGGTATATTTTACGAATAATTATAGCTCTCTTTGATCTAAAGTAAGCGTATTTTTTCTCTATTTTAAATTTTATTAAAAAAAATTGTAATACATAAGTATTGCTTTTTTGCCAAAACAGATCGACTAAAAAGTAATTGTTACGGAGTTGGAGAGTTACTTACACATAAGCCAGTTTTTAAATTATTGTTGCTTCCCCTATACGCGAATCTTTGGGACCAAAAGAGCATGATAGTGTACTAGCTATCACTGCTTCTGTAGCATCTGAGAATGTACTTATCAAAAGTTATGGGACCAAAATTTGATTCCCATAACTTTTTGGCTAAAGCACTCAAATTCAAACTAACTCTATCGCCAATATCTTCCTCTGAATAGTATGAATAGAAAAATAGTAAAGATGTGTGATTCTTAAAAACTTCTTCCGGGAAAATATTTATTTTAAGAAAACACAGTTTCTATAAAAATCTATCGGAAACTAAAGCGAACGTAGGCCAAAGATCATAATCATAAATACAAATGTTGAGTACAGTTTGTATCCAAAAAGCTTTTGTTTCGTCGCGACAGATTTCTTGTTGTCCTTCCAAATACTGAAACTGTGCTGTTCCGATGTTCCATGCCAAATGTGAAACGAAAGTTTTGTTTTACGGTGCTTTTAAAAAACTGGGATCTTGTGTTTTTAGTAGGACATTTTCAAATGTAGCGCTATATAAACAACCGAAAATATTCGTAATTAACAGGTCTGATAAATTCACTTGTGGGGAAATATTAGCTCTAAGATAATCCATTGACGAAAATAGATTATGATGTCTATCTGTCTACGTTTTCACAGCTTTACCGCTAAACCGATTATGATGGAACTATTATTTAACATGAAGACAAGTGAAGACCCAGAAGAAAGCAAACTACTGCTGTAATCAAAAGGTAACCTCAAAATCAGACGCATAATGCGAAAATTGGGAATGCAAGTATATTCTTAAACGGAACCTTGTTAATCAGTAAGTAAATAAACAAAATAACTAGAAAATATGACTATATTATTATCTTTTGATTGCCCTAACATAAAACTATAAGATCTAGGACTGGCGTTTCCATTTACCCAACAGCAACTCTTCCCTCATAATTTTCTCTATATTTTTCCCCACCAATAATGTCCCATTACATACCACCAATAAATATTTTGCGCATTCAATCTCCACAAACTAGCCCAAACATGTTTATCATTCGGTATAATACTTGTAATGTATGGCGTGCAGCGGGCGACTTGCCAGTTCATATAAATACGAGATAAAATCACGCTTGTTTTGCATACGGGCGCGGGAAACAGCGGGCTAATTCATATTTTACGAAGGACTTTTTGGAAAAGTCAAACAAATATTTTATGGAATATTTATAATGTTATGCCTTATGGGATAAAACGGAAACGAAACAATAATTTTGAAAAAAAAATTGCTTAATTCTCACATGCTAAATCTGTGAATAAAAAAAATACTATATGCATTTTTTAAGTAACATAAATTGATTGCTTAGCAGCCTATTATCTTTTCAACACATCACGATTTGCCAGGTAGGTACCATTTATTCATTAAGCAGATCAATAATCTAACTAGTCTCTGAAGTCACTTATTACTTTATAATACTAATTAACAATTTAGTGGAGAACATTAGGATGCAAGATTTATTTAGTTATTTCCAAAACAAAGTAGCTCTATCAAACAGGCCATCATCAGCTGCATAAGCCCGCATGTCACGGATGTTCTTCATTGGAAATATTAGATAGCTGACAACCACAAACCTTGCACGCCACTTGGTGTCATTCGTAAAGTAAAGTACATAATAATAGTTCCGCTTTAGTCTGCCAAAGTGTCCAACACAGTCTAAGATAATATTACTTAACGCACTGCATTTCATTGATTACGACGTCTATTAAGCACTTTCCCGCTCCATCAGACACATCCTAGCAGATCCTCTCCATTAACTAATAGCTTTGTTCTCATCTAGATTATTATATGGGCCAGTAGGCTAAATACACAACGGATAAATCTAGTCTTACTGGGCTAAGTATAGTTTCATAGAAATCGGAGTTTAACATGTTCAAAACTCCAAAATTCAGAAGACTGTTATTTGTTCTTGTATAACTC
This sequence comes from Anticarsia gemmatalis, assembly GCF_050436995.1. NCBI lineage: Eukaryota > Metazoa > Arthropoda > Insecta > Lepidoptera > Erebidae > Anticarsia > Anticarsia gemmatalis. The sequence continues at coordinate 1,641,792 of NC_134761.1, forward strand.
CAAAAAAATTGGAAATAAAAGCCCTCTACTTTTACTATTACGTTTTTGGAGGTAATTAACAATACCATTATAATTTTGTTTGGTTTGTTTGATCAAAGCTTTATTGACAAAACATGTGCACTCAGAATTAATCTGGAATGTCACGAAGTACATGATAATAAAATCGAGCGAAAAATTAGTAATCTGCTCTTAATATCGCTATTAAAATGTACTAAAGCATGTTTTCTCAAGCGCCACCTCAAGCTGCCTCTCACATAATTTTGGGGACAAAAAATAATGTTGCATGTTAGTGAATCTGAATGAAACGTTACTGGCTGCAAGTAACGCGAGGTTTTACTTAATATTATTATGCTAAAAAATCATTAAATCAGAACGATCACGTTATCTCTAAATTCCAAGATATACATATATGTACATAAACCTACATAAAATCAAGCCTTGTCCCATAGGGGTAGGCAGAGACCAAACGTTACATGATTTCGAAACATATTATCCAATTTCAGTTCTAAAACATCCAAATTACCATTCCAATTGACAACCAAGCAATTTTACTTTTAAACAAATGTTTCGTAACAAAGAAAATAAGTTTTCAAAATCGCGTTTCTAATAGCTCCGTACAAAATAACTTTCTTACATTGTAATCTACATTCCGAAATCGTTTTTCCTTTTTAAGTTCCATTTTTCGTGAATAAACTTACAATTGGAGGCAACTTTTTCAGTGAAAATTCAGTACTTTATATTTTGCAACTAGCTGACCCTCGCAACTTCGCTTGCGTCCAATAAGAGAGAATGGGTGAAATTCTTCCCCGTTTTTGTAACATTAATTACTGGTACTCCGCTTTTTTTGGTCGTAGCGTGATGATATATAGCCTATGTCTTTTCTCGGGTATCAAAATGTCTCCATACGAAATTTTATGCAAATTGGTTCAGTAGTTTAGGCGTGATTGAGTAGCAGACAGACAGACAGACAAAGTTACTTTCGCATTTATAATATTAGTATGGATTGCGATAGATGTTTTATTCCTAGCGTCGTATACAAGTACGTATGACTCTGATAACCATTTTGAAAAATGGTCATTATGATATTTTTATTCTTTTCCTTTTTGTTACGTATTTTAAAACTCACTACACCACGTAAGTGGTTATAGGTTCGAACCCGAGGCAACTAACCAATGACTTTTTGAAATTATGTGTGGATTAAAAATAATCATCACATGCTCTAACGGTGAAGGAAAACCTTGTGATGAAATCTTGCATGCATGATCCTAGGTCTTTAACTAATTTCACGGAAGATTTCTTCAAAATAGGTAAAAAACCTCAGCCGTTTTACGGCTAAGGTTTCAATAGTAATAGACTGACAGAGTTTTGCTTTTGATATATTGGTTAGTATGTTAAAGTTGTATTTCTCAAGTAATAATATGCTTCTTAATTGTTTGCTCAACGGTTTACTAAGATTACATTTTCTATTCTCGTACAGCTTTGTTCAAAGAAACGTCATAACTATAACCACGTTAAACTTTACATAAAATTACGAGAAAATCAAAAGAAAATATATTATACTTTTAAAAGAATCTCGGTAGGTTTATATTTCAAAGAACATTTCCCGACAACTTCATGGTTTAATTCCAAAAAATCTTCAATATAAAATATTAAAGACTTTATTTACCTTCAATGCCCAGAAGGTATACAATAAATTACTGAAATCAAGGCGACCGGCTTACTGATGACGTCATAACAGAATACCCCATGGGAAATTACAATACGATGTTAACTGTAAACTTTCTGTGACAAAAACGTCGCTATGGGACCATGATATTGATAGCTATGGACTAAAGAGAGATGGAAATATTCGGACTTATAAGTGTGAGTGAGACAAAAAATGGTCCGGGTAAGAATTGAATCACCCCATCTCTTAGATTATCCATGGGATGGGATGTGGAGCTCGTTTTTCGTAATATTTTAAATTAGATTTTTTGGATGGTCGTGTCTGAAAACTTTTATATGAAAGAGTAATTGATTGTTTAATATGTATGTAAAAATAAAATGACTTTGCGTGGCGTAGTAAAACAGTAATAATATTGTTATTATCAAGAAGTTACTATTTTTTCATTGAATACTATAGCGCGATTATACCACTATCAGCTAGGTATTAAAAATGTGATCAGCGCCTCTAGCAGACACCGCATGAACTAGAACATTTTAAATGTCAAACTCTCTTTATTCGATAGTACCTACTGTAGAGAATCGCGCTACTGAGAACCGTACTGATTCCGCACATTCCAATTACTTTCCAAAATATTCCAAACTGGATGACCCCCGCGGCTCTCCCCAAGTATCGAATGGAATCTCATTGTATTTTTTGATTTCCTGTATTTTTTCTACGCATATTTTCTTACCATTTGAACATTCTCTTATTTCATTACAATACGAAACTAAAGCTTCTATAAATATACATCCAAGAAGGCACCCAATAGTTTATAACTTTCTCTTTTTAAAAAAATCGTTTTCAAAGGTCATGACGAATACGAAGAAATAGTTCTGAATAGAATGATATTTTCCTTATCCCGAATAGTTATTCAAAAATTATCTTAGTTGATAGAAACACCAGCACACAGGGAAACATGCGAACTTTGACAATCCCATTACTATCCCACTGTTGGGTAAGAACCTTCTCCTCCCGAACAATGAAGGGGTTACTGGATGGGCCTTGAGTCCACTACGCTGGCCAAGTGCAGGTTAGGGACTTTGCATTTCCTCAGGATGTGTGATAAGAAAAAAAATTGTTTGTGTGATGGACTCAAGGACTAACCCCTCCCCCTCGTTTGGGAGGAGACCCTTGCCCTGCAGTGGGACAGTAACGGGTAAAACAAAAACTAAATATGTATATTGTATATCTATGTTTCTGTTTCAGTTATCTGGTTACTAAAATTTACGCTCTGTGTAGTTTGGAATTATATGACCGTGTATGAGTTGTCCAAATATATTTATTTATTTAATATCTTATGCATTTTATTTAAGGAAATAAGTTTGTTATCAGCCCTTAAATCATTGTTCAAAGCATTACCTCTGCAACTTATCGCCTATATTTCTGTAAGCAGTACAATAATAATGTATGATCAAAGCAAAACTATACCTGTTCCAATGATTTCAATTCCTAGGACTCGTGTTAGCTTCTATGAGGCTTTAAACAATGCTTTACTGTGTTAGAAAATTCATAGAAAGCCTTATTTTAGACGTGTTAGAGAAATTAGTTGAATGTGACTGTTAACTCAAGGGATAAATTGTGAGGTACCTGGAAGTGTCCTTATTAGATTTTGTATTGTGAAGCTTTCTTAGGAAAATGTTACAGGCAAGATTGACGGCTCACGAGTTATCCAAGACATGAAAGCCTGAGAAGTCAGCTCTCAAATCTGGGAAATGTAAAAAAAACTTGAATGATAAACCAGCCGAGCAATTGTTTACGGTATTATTGATAAACTGAACTTTAAAGAAAGTGGTCCTCCCGAAATACGCTTTTGCCTTCATTTATTACAGGCATCTAGAGACTAAAGAGTCAATAGTGATAGTAGACTGCACTCCAGAAATCACATTAAAGCATTTTTCCATGCGTATTAAGCATATCAGTTGACAACAGGTATACGTCACCGTCACGTTTCACATAACGTGTTTATCATCGTTGACTGGGGATAAAACTATGTATTGCACTATCGCCTATTGTCGCCTAGTCTTCAGCTAAGGAACAAACTAGCCCCTTTGGATTTGCCAAGACCTCTCGTTTTACAAAAATATTGCTATAGCCAATAGGAAATAAGTCGGAGTATATATATTACGGTCCAATCTCTATACCACACTCACTTAAGCCCATTTTCATCAATAACTTTACAAAACCCACGCAACTTTTCAACACATATACCACTATTTGCGTACAAGCCTACAATACCATACATAATTACAAACACCCACTATCGTAAATAATAAATCTGTCACGCAAAGTTCGTAGGAAGTTTGTCTTGACGCAAATCGCTTACAATGTCGCTGGAACAGTTTTTACATTTACTTATATAATGTTGAAAGAAGTTCTGTCTGTTTGTCGTAAAATACTGCAGTGGTAAGTTGTTTTGATCTATTATTTTGGTAAAAAGATAGTGGATCTTATAATACAGTATAATTTTGTCGAAAAGATTGAGGCTAGACTGAATTGTGTTGCAACAGAATACTACACAGTCTGGTAGTTACTTCTATATGGGCTGTTGGAGCACACTTGAAACAAGATTTTAAATATGCATTTTCAGTGTAAATTGTTAACTTACTGCTTGCTTGCTAACGCATGCTTTACCAGGATGTGACGGCAGTAGTGTGTGAAATACATCCCTATTTCATTCTCAATGTCGGTCCCCTTTTAATAACGAGCCTATTGTTATAATACAGTGCCCGTTACCAAACTCTTGACAACAATTAAGAATATTTTTTTATGAATTAACAATAGCAACAGGCCCGTCGCGGAAATAGAACGCAAGACTTCGTGATCATTCACATGCCCAACCTAGACCACAGAGACAGTCAAAAATTGCTCAAAAATATTAAAATTTCAGTTTCAATAAAACATTTCTAACGTAGACAATTGAAACCCAAGCAACACCACAAACAAATACTAGTGAAAAATGAATTTTCAACTAGAAATAGTACAGGTGTGGGTTGTTTGAACAAAGTTTTGTATGTTTGTTTGTTCGCGTCAGGCTCGGGAACGTTTGTGTTCATAATTGTGTTAGGCTTAAACCTTACCGATGTAGTATTTGTTTTTACTTTAGCACCCGTAATTTTGAGACTGAATTATGTATTTTCAAAGGAACGTTGTTAAAGCTATTTTGGGCGGTGAATTTTAAATGATTTTGTACCTTGTATTTGCTGCTAGCTTAATATTTTCTGACGTAGAAGATGTCTGCGATTCTTTACTTTTACTTCCACGTAGAAGCAAGCATTTGGTATTTTAAAATACTTGAAAATAAGTTCTTGCCTGTTGGTCTCAGTTTTTCATTTACAGTACTTAATTAAATAAATATCATTGGACATCTCACACACGGTCATTTGATTCGAAACTAAGCAGAACTTGTACTATGATAACCATATAACAGATAAACGTACTTATATACTTCTAAATACATATTTATATGTATGGCACCAGGCTCCAAACAGATACTCGTAATCATCAAACTAATATTTGTCCCGGGTTGGATTCAAACCCACCACACGCGGCGCATTTAAATTTATAAACTCAAGTCTAAAGCCCTCTTACACGGTGAAATGTTCGTTTGTCGTGAAACGTAAGTAATTATCATTCAGATTACATACGTAATCTACCGCCCTTATATATTTACTGTAAACCTTTGATAACGGTGACATACATTGGTGTACTCCTTTTAGTACCTGTAAAGTAACAATTATTCTACTAACAAATCAATAAATTTAACCCAATACCATTACCCACTGCTGGGCAAGGGTCGCTTCCCGGAATGAGAGACGAGTAGACCCATTGATGTAGTTATGTTGAGTCCATCACGTCGGTCAAGGCCGGTTTGTGGGCCTTGTGTGTCTTCAAAAACGATTATACCGATCTCTCAGATGCCTGAGAATAGGCAAGGTGTATTTACTAGGTTTTCCTTCACCGTAAGAACAAGGCATCTATTATTTATATCACACACTTAACTTCGAAAAGTCATTATTTTGCTGTCTTGGATTCAAACGCTCGATCACTTACAAAAGAGGCAAATACGTATACTAGATTCGCATTAAATTCTGGTATTTTTTCATATAATAATTACGTCGAGAGGATCGTAGGGACCTGCCCGAGAATTTTCCTAATGTCTTTGAACGTATGTGAAGTGTCGTGATCTTGAGCCGCACTTGGTTTGACCTCACACACTCATTATGAGTTTGTCAAGTGAACGATCTCAAATTATATTGTGATAATCAGCACTTTTATGTACTTACCTTGTAGTGGAATATTTGTGAGACTAAATTGCAATTTTGACTGCCTCCGTGGCGCAGTGGTCCTACCGTCGGGAGGTCGTGAGTTCGATTCCCACACGGAACAATTATTCGTGCGATCCACTAATTATTGTTTCGGGTCTGGTTGTGCTTCATGTCCGTAGTTTGTATGTTTGTAAAGGACTCCGCGACACAAAAGCAATTCTTAGTGGGGGAGTTGTCAAAAAATATATATAAAAGGGACACTGTGTGATCATAATAATATTAATAACAACTGCATCTGTGGAGCATCCGTAGTGTCTGCAACTGCTGGGTTTGAATCCCGGGTTGAGCTAAAAAGTTTCGTCGAAGCTGAAAACTGCCCTGCATTAAGATTTAACGGTCGTAGGCGGTCCTACCAGTCGACAATTACCCGTCTCATCGAGCTATGAGAGAGAAGAAATTAAAAGTATTCTTGTGTATTGTGTACTTAAATACCCAACTAACTAGTGCACAGTTGGCTGGTCTCATCGAAACTAACCACCGCGCTGCCGCCGTTGCCTAGGCCATAGGTTAAAATGACTATATTTTTGTACTAAGTGTCGTGTTAGCAGAACAATATTTTTTTTATTAATTTATATTAATAAAAAAATTACCCTAAAACTATGCTGGAAATTGTATTGAAAGATTTTGAATCTAAAGCTGCCATTTGCAACAAAATTAAATAGCAGGTGAGCTATTTTTAGAGCCTACCTACTAATAAAATCTTGAAGGGGTGTAACGGGGGTTGCAAGCCGAAGAAATCAGATTAGCCGCGGGTAGCGCCCGCCGCGGAATTTACTGATAATTGTGTTACCCTACGACTTAGATGGCAGTGTAACGTTCCATCTAATATATAAAAATCTCGCGTCACAGTTTTCGTTGCCATACTCCTCCGAAACGGCTTGACCGATTCTCATGAAATTTTGTGAGAATATTGAGTAGGTCTGAGAATCGGCCAACATCTATTTTTCATACCCCTAAGTAACACTTTTTTTTTAATTTATATGGCAAAACAACGTTTGCCGGGTCAGCTAGAAGGTATATACAATTGTGCGTCATTACCTTTGCTTTTTAATTTCAAGGTCCTTCTTATATATATATTGACGACTTGATGACAGCGGCTCTGTCTATGAGGCACTCTACAAGTCTTTTAAAATAAACAGTTGCTGAAATTGATGTTTTGCCTCCTTCAAATTTCATCCTGAAGTTCGTTGGCACTTACAATTGTGTGTTGTTAACATATTTTTTTATAGCCAGGATTTTCTATATTTGTTTCCGCTTCCTATACCCCTCGAATTTGCCTCTGGGATGGTATCTGGCACTAACTAGTGACGTTTACCACCCAATTGGTCAATGACACTTATATGTATGTGTCGTTTACTCCCTGAGGTGGTTGAATCTCAAGATTTGTTGAAAATTATGGGAGACTATAATTTAATTGGTTTCAATTGAACTGGTCTCCGTGGCAGAACATCGGCTAAGAGACACTACAATAATTCTAATATAATATACATTAATTGGCTTTGTTTCTTACTTTTGAGCTCTCGACCACTAGCGTGGGATGAAAGCCTCCACTTAGTAATCATTTCATACAATTTCAAAGAGGAAGCTAAATTTGGCAAATCGTCTAATTAAAATGCTTTTAACTGTCCAAACTGTTTCTAATATTAATATTTCATAGAAACATTAAATTATAATTCATTGCAAAACGGAAAATTTAATCATGCGTAATTAATTGATTAAATTCAAAATTAATTTGACTCATCAACGCTGATTTGATGTTCTATTTTGGCGAATGTTTATAATTTACCGAAATGGCTTTAAAATTACTAAGCCGTGTGTTTTCGTTCAAATGGTATATTGATGTTTTGTCAAAACAATTAATTAGGTACAATATCAGTAGCAGAGAATTACATTAATGAATTTGGAACAACATTTCACGTTTTTGACATCTAGTATTGCATGGAATTAACGCGAATAAAAGCTCGCAATCATGGCTAAAGCCAGTAGGCACGTAAAAAACCGATTTCTGTAGCGCGATTCTGTACAATCGGTACTTTTGAGGATAGAGAGTTTGACATTTAAAATTTACTGTAATAATAGTTTCAGCGACGCCCGCTGGAGGCGCTGACCCGTTTTTAATACAACATTTTTCGATAGCTAGCCGGTTCTCTTTAATTGATTGTTGTCTATTATTAAGATAGCACGCGCCAAGTCATCTACTTTGACTAGCCTTTGGCTTTTAACGCCTTTATCAAATGACGCTAGGTTGATCACTAACCATATAATACATATCAAACATTAATGCAGAATTCCATTTATACCCACTATGCAGTTTACACATAATGCCAAAAAAAGTATCGCTTTTTACGTATTCTGTGGCTTACCCGATAACTCAAATAGAAGCCCTTAATTCTTTTTTATTCGAAAATAAAACCATTTCTTAATCCTGCAACATTAAAAAGCACTTTTCTAAATCTTCTGCTAGGCGATTATTTTGCGAACGTTTGCTATTTCCAACATAATTCATAGAGCTATAGATCACTAGAAATCTCTGGAACAATCCTTAAGTTTAATGAACTGCTCCCGGGAGAGGCATGAGCAAGGCTTTATGTGAATGCTTCAGATTTTTGAAAATTGCGGATAATTTTGTATGAGACGATTTTGGAAGTTGTTTTTTTGAGTACGTACGATGGTGTTAAGTTACAATATTTATTTATGTGGTGGATTGTCTTAGAGAGCTCATTTCTGTTTGGATTGTAGTTTTCATTAAAAGTTTACTAATGTTTTAGATTTTCTTATATTTACTTATATGGGTAAAGAAACGTTACATTTTTATATATTTGTCATAGTAAATATGATTTTCTATACTAACTTCACGAAATTCGTACATTATTACATATTTATACATTTTTGTATGTGTATGATACACACATGCAAAAATGTATGTTATATGCATTTAATTCCACTCAGTATTCATATTAATGAAACTATAATACATCAAAATGTTTACTATCACGTCCGGACCGTAAATAAGTCAGGGATTCGCAACCGTTTCTGTGAATTTATGGCGCGTGACTATTTATGTTTTTCAATTGGCTCTCAAAATCATACGCGTTTCCATTCTGAATATGGTAATAAGTATAAAGATATATGTTTTTTTTCTACTTGACTTTTACGTGGGTTTCTTGCTAGCTCCTCTCATAAGGTTCTATCCCCTTTCCGAGCTAGTGGTCGATTTAGTAATTGTAACGACTATCATAAGTGTCAATATTAATTTTAATTAATTTGAATAAATGATTTGATCTTGCTTTTGATTTTTACTGTATTCGTTATAAGACGATTGATTCCTTCAAAAATTTTTAAGGTTTTCTTTTGTAGCTCGACGCTTGTGATATTCAAAGGTAGGTCGGAGTAGCAAATTGTTGCTGACTGGTTATAATCTTAAGGTGTCTACACACCGACACAATATGTCGACGACTTCATTTCAGCAGCTGTGTATTTTAAAAGAGTCATGCTGGCCACTTACTCCACAAGCCTTTAAGACAAAGCCACCTTCGTCAAGTTGTCAACATAATACATGCATATTAATATTAGTGGGTTGTTAATTGGTAGGCGACTTTAGTGTACTCTTTCTCCATTTAATCAGCCCGTTTCCACCCATTGTTAAGTATAGGCCTCCTCCTATGTAAGCCACTTTATACAGTCCTGCGCTAGTTTCGGTGTATAATAATGTGCTCCTTAATATCTCCTGAGTTTATTTTTGACGCTAATTGTAATTAAATCGTCTCACTCTTTAGATGTTAAACATATTTAAAGCCGCTAACGATGTGTACATCAATCCTATCGCCCAAAATAATCTTGCACATTCCAAAAGCAATTTACACCAGAAATATTTTGAAACCAACAAAATACGATATCTTGCCCATTCAAGAGCAAATCTTATTCAAGGTCCCTAATTATCAAAACAGAAGACCCCATTCATTGGCTGTCTGTATACCCCGAGATAAAGGTCTGAGATTAAATTAATTACCCTTGACAACGTGAAAAGATTTTGGGGTCAAAAAAATTTTGGTCGAAAATTTTCGGGCGAAAATTATTTTGGATTTGACTGTTATTAATGTGTAGGTTTATCGGCCTATTTTGGGTTATATTTTAGGCTTATCTTCATTTGAATGAAAATATGTATAAATAATATTTTATTAAAAATGCTGACCTCAAAGGTCTTGGACGTCGACAGAAAGATTTTAAATGAGAGGGTTTTGGTTTGATTCTTAGGCAAGGTAAACTAAAGACAACATATCCGTGTTTTCCATATAAATTGTATACTTTGTTTATAATTACTACTAAAGTTAATCATTTCCATTTTTATTGACATACGCCATAATACAGCACGTTGAATACTTAACAAAATTATCACTCACTAACAAAAATATTTCGAAAAATTCACACACCTTTACACACCTTCACCATTTCCATTTACTTTAACCCGTCGAACCCAAAAAAGATTTTTTATTTTCGCCCCAAATAAACCTTTTTGAACCCAATCTGTTCAAAGTTTTTCTGTCTGTGCATGCCGACCCTTCAGCTAACAAATTCCATTTGGTATTAAAAATTGTTTCCTTTAAGTGAACACTAAAAATTTACTTGTTAGGTTTTACAGTTAAGTAATTTTTGTAGAAGCTATGTTTAATGCTATTTTATTTCTTTTTATTCGCGTTTTTAGTCGCCAATTTATTCTGACTTTATTTCTTAAATGCGGTCATGCCGTTTCCCTCAATTTAAAATAGGAGAAACCGTTTCTAAGATAGGCTCTTAATGCATGGAAACAGTCACACGTATATGAAACAGTAGCTCATCTATGAAAGTCTGAGTTACAAGTAACCTAACCCATAAATAAGAATAAAAACCGTTGAATAATGTCTTAGGTGTCATGCCATTACCTGTAGCTCGATTCTCTATATTATCGACTACCGACAACCGACTGTCATTGAGAAATTTTGTATGAAAAACTGATCAGCGCCTCCGACGGACGTCTTAGTACATTCTAAATGTCAAAATTTCAATAGCTAGCCGGTTTGTCGGTTGTCGATAGTGGTAGAGAATCGAGGTACTGTATACTAAAATTCTACATTACTTTATACGAAACCTCCACTCACACTGAGACAAAGCCATAGACATTTTTAAGTCACATAAAGAGCAGTTGGGCGGTTTCCTACCACTATCAACTATTTATCATCGACATATTTCGTGTGAAAAACTGATTAGCAACCTAAGCGTATATCTTAGGGTGCGCCCACACAGCAGTTATATAACGTTAGAAACTGACTTATAACATAATATATGTTTTTAAACAAATTAGTTTTAACATTTTGGTAAAATTGAAAATAATTTATCGTGTTACAAAATGATGTATAACGCTATATAACTGCTGTGTGGGAAGCACCCTTAAGAACTATTTTATCAAAGCAGCTTTAAAACGTCAAACAATAACCTATCGATAATACAGACTATAGTAAAAGTCTCTTATATAATATTACCTTTCTAAACTCGGCCTTTCAATATCTATGTAATTACAGATCACACGATATTTAATTCGATGACATTCACTCGTAATTGCCCGGTTCAGCTGTATATTGAATTTGTGCGTCAATAACTTGGCAATGGGGTGTGGAATGTCAATGCTATGTGGGGTATTTGAACTGGGTTCTGAATTATTGTGGCATACGTTTAAGGTAGGTATTATTTGGGAGTGATGGATTGATAGGGCTTTTTGAATAAAGCTGTGTTTTTTCATGAGAATGTAGTATAATATTCTGAAGCCAAATATCAGCAAACTAAATGAACAAAAAGTTGTTTTCTTTAAAAATACAGCTTTTGCTCTAAGAACCAGTTTCTTACAAACATTCAAATGGGATTTTTACATTATGCTTCTTTTTCCAAAGATGAAGACAGGGTTGTATTAATTACACCCATTTTTTGCTATTTACAATATTTTAGTGTTATTCAATAGGGAGCAGGCCTATACCAATATACTGGGCATTTTATTGATACCAGATAAGTATTTTAATATCAATAATCACACTTAGTCCTATCTAGGAATCGAAACCGAGGCCGCATTATCAGCAGTTGTATAGTATATATGTTACTGTAAAAGCCCGAACTGTGGTAAATCCTAAGATTTTCCGGTATAACCTAAGATTTACCAACTATCAATGGTAAAAGTCCGAACAAGCCAGAGTTTAAAAACTATGTTACGATATATAAAAAAATCCTCCTTCATAACTATGTTTATAACTATTTCACGGTATAATTATATACTATGACATAGTTATAAAGAAGGAGTTTTGGGCAAAGCGACATGGGTAGGTTAGGTTAGAAGGCTAAGGTGGGAGCGAGCGAAGCGAAGCTCCCACCTTAGCCTTCGTGGTTATTTTTTTTTAACCACCCAGAAGGAGGAGCCCCGCGATGCGGGGCACCGGCGACATCTCGACATCATTAAGTGAATATAGGTAAAAGTTCGAAATAAAAGAATTGTTCGGACTTTTACCATTGCGAGTTGGTAAATCTTAGGTTATACCGGAAAATCTTAGGATTTACCACCGTTCGGGCTTTTACAGTAACATATACATTACAGTCCTGCGGACCTATCACGTATCTCAGTTGACAACTAGTGAACACATACAGAGTAATCAAATTGATGAACACTATTCCAGTACATTGCTGCTTTGATTTAACGCGTTAATCACTGCAATCTAAGAGCGAAAACAATGTACAGCATAGTGGCTTTCAAATAGTTGTCAACTGAGATACGTGACATAGGCAATTATATCAAAATAAATATAACTACCAAAAATAATATCCAAGTTAAACTACGTGTAAATAAAGTAGACATAAGAATATTCCCGCTGACTGACTGTTCCACTTTATGTTTCGGAAACTAACAAGTACACGCTCGCAGTTTTTGATGTTTCGCCAACAAACTTATTATTTTGCTTACGTTAGTCAAGATGAGCTTTCCAAACTTAGTATGTTAAAACTCTAACATGGTAACGCTTGTGTTTTAGAAGGAATTTTGTAGGTGATTTAACTTAACTATTCCTGTGGTCTAGGTGAGTAGGTACGACTATTGATCTCGAGATCTTGGGTTTGATTTCCGTTTCTGACAAAGTGCTATTGGTCTTTTCTGATATTCGAACAAGTGGCCTGTTCTGGATTCGCCGGGTTTACATCGGTTTTAACACTAAAACCTTCAAGAATAATTGTATGAATTAGTGAAAACTGCAAAATCATCTGAAAATCCGTTATATATATTCTGACTTTATCGTGAACAAACAGATGCGTCGAGGGGACTCAATTTTGTAACGTGTAGTAAAGTAATATAATAGCAGTCTGGAGTTTTGTAATGCGCCCGGTATTTATCATTAAGCTTCCTCACTGCATGGGACTAACATAGTTAACAGAGAAGTTAACATTAGTTAATTCAAAACATAGGTCTAGGTACTTCAAATACCTCTGCCTTCGCCTTCAGGTATAAAAAACCTAATATTACGTATGTACCTTTACCTAAATCTCACACATTCTTATACGAACTGTGAACTATATTTTAAGCGTGTTATTTTAGGCTCGGGACACTTGACACTTCCCAGACTGAGTGAGGACAAAGGGACTAAAACTAGTTGATCTGAAGGCATTTGTCTATTTCTGTAAGCCTTTAGGCAAGGTTTTGACTTAAGGACATGTATTAGGGATAAAAATAAAGAGAGAACTTACGTATATAAAAACCTCTTTAAAAGTGAAAGCAAGAATAAAGAAATTATTGATATATTAATGTTTTTAGGTGTATGTATGTAAAGAAAATAATTGAAAGTATATTACAAAAATTAATGCCGGAGAAGAAGGGGTCGATTTGGTTTGTCTGTGAAAAGGTAGCCTATGTTTGGTACAAAATGTTTAACTAGCTCCATTCAACATTTCATCAATATTGGTACAGCGGTTTAATCGGAAAAGCATATTTATCAATCTTGCAATTACAATAATAACATGCAGTAATAGACTGTTTTTGTGCTCATATTCGCATATATGAGCACAAAAACAGTCTATTATTTCGTTTTGTTCACAAAATTGTACAGAAACGTAACCGAAATATCTCGGTACAATTTTCAGTAATTCTAGTGCACTGGAGCACAAATCCCAAGCCGCTGGCAGTAACCGAACAAGGATAAGTACTCGCTAATTACTTGCTAACTTGTTTTAACTTGGTTTCAAATAAATCACATTAATTTGCCGTTTAATAGCCGAGATTTCATTATATAAACGTCACTGGAGTTGGCTTTATGCCAAATTGGATTAACACGTTCGTGAAATTATTGTTAAGGTGACAGCATTGTGATAGAATTCGATAATAAAGTACGAATTCTGTAGTGCAATTTGCTACAGACTTTAGCATTTAAAATTACTTGAAGATTAGCTGAATTTCCATAGAAGTTTTTATTGACAGAATGTCATTGGCTTAACCTGTGACTGAGAAGCTAGAACTCTCTGGCAAAGAGATAAACTTCTTTATAAACAAAAATGAAAAAACCGACACGTAAAATAAATATTTCCAAAAACCTTTAATTCCGTCGTCTTTCACACACAGACTAGATGGCGTTAAGAATTCATAAGCTCACCTCATGTTTTATTCCAAATAAATACAAAGATGAAGTTTATTTAAAGTTATCTAGCGTTTTAAACGCAGTCGGTACTTAAGTATGCGGAACTGAGACACAACTATACGTTTATCAGCTTGCAACTTCGTTTTCCTGGTTAGTTCGGGCTTAAGTTACGAGCTTATTGAGAATACTCTCGTGTTTGATAGTAAAACGTAGTTTTTGTAAAAGTTGTAGCGCTAGTTTTTATACTTGATAATAGTGCGCTGTCGCTGTATTGAGTATTTTAAAATTGAACAGTCATATGTACATACATACAAGCATACATACATAATATTACCCCTTTTTCCCATAAGGGTAGGCAGAGACCAAATAACGCCACGTGGTAGGATCCTCACATCTGCGGTGTTCGCATGACCATCGTATTACAAAATTGGAATTTAATTTAACTTTATGTTACATATTAAATAATTAGTTTTTGAAATTTTATAAGTAAACCAACATAATGACTACATTCTGTAGACAAAATCCAATAGGATAGGAAAATTTATATCATTAAAATGTTATGTTAACTTAACTAAGATTTTTTCTAACTATAACTTATTTTCAAAGCGGCCACTCAAGATTACTCAGTAGTCTTGTAACTTGAGTCCAAAAAGAAACATTCGAAGCCTCAACTTGGTTACTTGATGGAAGCAGAATGAAGAGCATTACTGTTTACCAAAGAGGCTTTAAACTTTATTTCATTAAAATATTTGTGATAGTTTCCCAGTTTCACTTGGTTTTATTTTCGTGGGAATTTTAACAGCAGACGGAAAGCGGTTTAGCAAAAATTAATTTAGAAGGAATTTTCTGCGAAATAAATAACGGTTGTTGTTCTAAAGATTGTTGGTAGTTTGGTCTCTAAACTGCTTAAATTGTTAAAAGATTAATTTTCTATTTAAGTAGAGAAGGAACTCTTAAACTATTACTTACTGGAAGGATAAACTTTTGTTAAGACAATACACAGAATTGTAAGTTTTTATAACTTAATTTTTTACTTATTAGGTTCAGGAATCAATCCACTCTTGTGTTAAAAGTCAGCTCGCTACCACGATCAAGGCAATTTGTGCCAAAACATCAAGAAAATTACCATTAGTGTAATATTTTTATTTGTGTAGTCCATTTTAATCTCCTGAAAATTTTTGAGATATCGTAGCAAATATAATTTTTATCTTTCTTAAAAACTATTATTTATTTATAGTTTATACTAACATTTTATATGTAGCATGCTTGAAAATAAAATATTTTACGTAGTGAAATCAAAAATTCTAGCAATAAAATTGCACAGCAAAATCTTTTATTTCAATTTCCTTTAATATATCAAACACTTTCTTCATCAATAGTTCATAAAATTTCAAGTAAAAATACGTTTTCAATGTACAAAGTAAAGAGGAATAAAATAAGATGCTTTTAGCTGATTATTTCTGCGACAATAATTAAGTTTGAAAACTGCAAGTCTCTCGGGAAAGTAGAAGTTTTTATGAGCTACCAGTATTTTTGTTTGATAAATTATATTATTGAAGGTAGCTTTCTTGCTTTATTTTAGTATTTTTATACTTGTATAAAAATTGATGATTCTCGAACCTGGGAGGCTATCACGTATATCAGTTGACAATTATTTGAAAGTCACTACGCTGTACATTGTTTTTTCCCTTAGTTTATAGTGATTAACTCGTGCCGTAAAAAACTGCAATGAACTAAATGTTTGTACACTAGTTGTCAACTGAGATACGTAATAAACCCATTGTTTTTTGTATAATTACGAGTATATTGTGTGTGTAACTTGAATTGATTAGGAAACGTTCGGTTCGCTTTTCTTCTAATTGACATATACTCCTAAATAAATAGAAAAAAAGTACCTATAGATAAAAGGATGTTTCTCATACATAAAAGAAAAATAATTAAATTTTCTTTTTGAGAGAACTGACACACGTTAATCTGATTCCAAACTAAGCAGAGCTTTTACAATAATATGAGTTACGCGTTTTGCACTTCAATATTACAGTATACCTAACGTTTAATCTTACGGCAAGTTGATTGGCAAATATACCCCATATAAAACCTTACCATCTATTGCGTAGTCGTTAATGACGTGGTCACTACTGCAGTCGCACTCTGATCGTGGGTTCGACGTCCAAATGGAATAAATAAGTTAGTTTGTTGTTTGTATCTTTGTAAAAGTCCAACACCAGACTATTCTAAAGTAGACAAGATGTTAAAAAGAAACATTTTGTTCCAAACGGAAATTGACCTTTAAACTGCGAGTCACATTTATATCTCGACATAGTTACAAAGGCAGATTTATCCAAAATTTCGTACATTTCAGACGACATTACTCCCTACATAACAGCTCTATGTGAATTTATTGCAAGCATTGATCGAGGCATTTTGAAATTGTTGAATAATTCATGAAAGGTGGTGCTTAATTTTCGCTAGAGTTTGTAACTACCGTACTCCGGGGACCAGTAGTTTCATAGTACTTATAGTGTAACCTGATTTTCGTCGGCACCTGACGTTATTTCTTGTTCGGCTTTAAGGGCTTGACAAGTTTACCTAGATATCTATGTGCGACCGTTTTACTTGCGTTTGTGATTCGCTTCGGTTATGTAGGTTGTATTGTGATGATGAGGCACATACAGGTCTTGGAATCGAATCCTGGGTTGAACCAAAAAGTTTATTTATTAAGAGACTGTGGGTTTGATTCCCACACGGAACAATTATTTTTTCGATCCACAAATTGTTTCGGGTCTGGTTGTACTTTGTGTCCGTTGTTTGTATGTTTGTAAGTCCCCAAGACACAAGAGCAATTCTTAATAAGGAGTTGTCTTTTGAATGTTGTCTTTTGAGACTCTTAGTGCTTTTCCGGAGTTAGGAGGTCGAGGCTGTAAACATCAATGCCCTGGAGAGCATGTAACACCGTCAGTTTTGCACCTGACCTCTCATCAGTCGTATGGTCCTACCGGTCTTCTCATTTTCGTCTATCATCAATTCGATTTTCACCAATGGATACAAAAATTGTAGGGAAAGGTTTTAGTCTATAATTTTTTGGAGTTAACTCGCTGTTTTACGGGCAAGGCTGGGGAAAGCCTCTAGTGTTGTCATGAAACGTTAAAATCGTACAAAGACTCATACTAAAACACTAGATCGTGTAACATACGAACAAAAAGAATCCTTAATGTTGTTCTAACGTAGTTTTTAACGCTCTGATCTATGGTCAGCGTCGTTAGTACGAAAATGTACTTTTTAACTCACGAGTGTTTGATGATGGTCCGCTAAAAAATGGTAGTGAGGATTTTTAGGGAGAAATACAGTCAAATGTTACGAAAGTTGGCAAATGTTGGCCTTTGTAATTGATGATCATGAGGTCTCGGTTTAATTTCCTGGGTCGATCAAAGTACTGTTGGAATATATCTATACTAATATTATAAAGTTGAAGGGTTTGTTTGTTTGTTTGAACGCACTAATCTCAGGAACTACTGGTCCGATTTGAAATTTCAAAAATTCTTTCAGTGTTATTTATCGTGGAAGGCTATAGGCTACATATAATCGCGCTACAACCAATAGGAGCAGAGTACCAGTAAAAAATGTTACTAAAACGGGGAAAATTTTATTCAATCTCTCTTATGTGACGCAAGCGAAGTTGCGCGGGTCAGCTAGTCTTATATAAAATTCTTCATTCCCTTACTTCTCCGAAACGACTTGACTGTTTCTCATGAAAATACAAAGATGGTTGTACCGGAGAGAAGAAAAATGAAATGCAAAAAAACATTAGGCGGTACAAAATTCGGGTCACCTAGTTATTGATCTTATTTTTGAGAATAGCCCGGAGCCTGGTAGAGTGTAGTTTGGTTATGTATCCGGTACTAGCTGACCCGCGCAACTTCGCTTGCGTCACATAATAGAGAATGGATGAAATTTTTTCCCGTTTTTGTAACATTTTTTACCGCTGTTCTGCTCCTATTGGTCGTAGCGTGATGATATATAATCTATAGCCTTCCTCGATAAATGGGCTATCTAACACTGAAAGAATTTTTCAAATCGGACCCGTAGTTCCTGAGATTAGTGCGTAAACAAACAAACTCTTCAGCGTTATAATATTATAGTATAGATATGGCAAAAGGCAATAGACTTGCTTGCTATTACCTGAAACAAATATTGTATATGATGGCCTTCTCCAGACATCTTTGGGTATAACAAGCGGGACTTATAGTGTCCACCATGTGATGTTAAATTTAAATCAGTGGTAGACATTTTTCTTCCACAACATATACAGTAAAATTTCTAACAAAAAATGGGAATTTATATGTTGAACAAGTGACATAGGAATTCCCATAAATATTTCGTTGGAACATACACAGTGGGTGAAATAGTAGTAACGTATGTCTGAACCTAGGTCCAATGCGTCGCATCATTGAAGCATTAATGTTTTATAGCGCGATATTTGTCCGCGGCCGGCGTGGACGTGCGCGAGATTTATGACGTCACACTGCAACTCAAAATATGTGCCCAATGTTGGTGATCCCTGGTGGAATTGAGTTTTTAAGATTAACGACTGTTTTATTAAAATGTATGTCGTTGGATATTTATTTTTATACCATCCATTACTAGCGGACTGGCCCAGCTTCGTCCGGGTATAGTACGATTTTACCTAGTTTCTCCCATGAGAATGGATTTCCAGGGGGTTTTCGGTCCAATACAAACCTTGTCACGACAGTTACAAATATATTAAAAGTAAGAATCATCCAATTTGGTTAATAGTTCAAAAGTTGTGCATGTCGGTGATTTATTTATGTAGATATATTTCTATTTCTATTTCTTGCTCTCGGCCAGCGTAGTGGACTCCAGGCCCTACCACTCCCTCATTTGGGAGGAGATCGTTGCCCAGCTGTGGGGCAGTAATGAGTTAAAAATATATTTTTCAGTAGAGCATCATATCCCCAGGGCATAATTATTTCCGGATGTCCATCAAATAGTAAATCAGATGAAATTTTGTAAGTTGATTTATAACATTCGCGGACACTTTATTTAATCGAAAGGTTATCTGACACTTATTTCTATACTGTGAAACTGATTCCAAACCTCATATATTTATTAATTTTCCTTCATGCAGCAGCTTGTTACTATATTCCGGCACACAAAGTTATTTAGCGCGTGTTTCGTGTGAAACGAATGCACTCTTAATTTCAAAGGCGTTATACCCGGCTCTTCATCGAAAAGCGTTTCACGCTTGCCAATTTTTTGTTCTCATATATCCCCCGGTAGTAAATGGTACGGAAAAATGTATTTGTAATTGAATACCGTTCGGATTTTTTTTTCTTTCTTTATTTATTTGTTGCGTTTGTGGTGAAAATGTTCGTTGAAACCGGCTAGTTTTTTGTTCGCAGCCAGTTCGATAGTCAAACGTTTGTTTTTTTAAGAGAATACGTTTTGAACGCTGTTTATTTTCGCTCCTGTCTTTATTTGTTCCGTGTTGATGTAGTTTACTGTAAAGGAATTGTTTTAGCATTGTTATAGGAGCTTGTGGAAGAATTTGTGAAGGTATTTATAATATGTTTTTTGTAGGTTTGTGTTTCCTGTATTTTATTAAGATCAGTAGAGTGAGTTTTATATACTATGTGGTGTCTAAATTTAGTAATGCATACTAGTCTAGAGATAGAGTATGTTTTAGGATTTGGCAAATTATGTTATGAAATGATAACATTTGGATAATAATAATATATAATTAATGGCTAAAGTTATTATTTGCTAGAACTAAAAGTGAATGAAAATTGAAAATTAAAACATTGTAAAAGCTAGCTATTGGCTTTTACTAATTATTATCCCAACGCTGGATCTCCCCCCACAACGACAGAGAGAGAGAGAGAGAGAGAGAGAGAGAGAGAGAGAGAGAGAGAGAGAGAGAGAGAGAGAGAGAGAGAGAAATAAACAAAAAAAATAACCATTTCTTTTCATATTCACAATATCTTATCAAAGGACATTCAAAGCAGTATTCTCAGTATAATTGACTTTTCTTTATTAAACAGTTTTATGTGACATTTTACTGTAGCTGTAAAGAGCCCGTGTTATTTGTCTGTTTATTGAACCATCTCGTTCTACGTTTAACATTCCGTTTATTATTAACTAGCGCTTTCCTACTTTTTGTTATGGAGATTTTTTTGTTTTTTATTTACTTGGTTATAAGGTTCCGTAATGGACTTCTTGATATAATTATAACTATAAACCTTCGCGGTGCATGTTTATTATATAAAAATTGGGAATTTAAGCGAACACGCATTTTATATCTATCTAGAATACCTTATATACCTATGTCCTATATACCTTGTGCTTTAGATTCGACGCAGGTTGCACTGGCCGTGATTGCAGATTTGCAATTATGGTAATCTAGTCTAGTCTAGGTAAGACTAGTCGTTTCACATCATTTTCTTTGTGAAGAATACAGCAAATCATTGTATTGGATTTACAGAGACTTTACATGTCATAATTCAACTATAGCACGTTTCAGTACTGTCTGGTATAGAGCGTTTGACATATAAAGTCTAGATGAAGAATTGTTCCTACGGAATACACTAGGTGACGCTGATCAGTTTTTATACACAATTATATCTCGATAGCTACGTAAAAATCTAAATTAGCAGTAAAATCTTCTATTTAAAAAAAAAACCTTAGTACTCCCAGAACACGTTAATAATCTTTATTTATTTACAAGATCGAAAAAAAATATCGTAGTTGTAGGTAGTAGGTATTAAAAATACTTCTCCTGAAGACACTTAAAGATATTAAACTAAATAAAACAACAAAAAAATAAAACATTTCAAATAAAACACACATCAATGGACAGGATTTGATGGAAACTTTCGCCCTAAAAATAGCAGTGAACGTATTAAACTTTGTCAATTATAACGTGAAATAAAACCACTTTTAACTATATAGTACAAATTTACGGGAATTCAGAACTGTTATGTTAGATGTATGATATTTTGTTAGGCATATTGTGAACTAAAGAACTCGCGAGACTTCCCGCGCGATTTTACACTCATCTCCAATTTTAGCCACGAAAGGGAAGACTTTTGAATAAAAGCATCGCCATTTTTTGACCACGAGTCCTCAGACCATCTCCATGATAAATTTAATACAAATTTGTTTGACAGTTTAGCCGGATAAAGGTAAGGCTGCACCTAGACCAATATTGTGCAAATGTGCACAATTTTATTTTACTACGAAAGTGTACGTTAATTTGCATCTTAATTATCAAAAAATATGAACAATTTAACCACAATACGCTATATTAAGCAATTTTTAAATCACACAGACAAACAGACGGACAAATATCACATATAAAAGGTATCTAACCCCAGCGGTATTTTTCCTATGTTAGCAATAGAACGTGAATAAATTTCAATGAAATTAAAATAAGTTTAATTTGCGAACATTGAGGCAATAGTATTAAACATTAAAACCTCACGAATTATAATTCGAAACCGCTGAGGCGCGAAAATTCGTGGAAAATTCATTTTACAGACTTGTTTCACAATCCAATTACATTTGAAATGTTTTAATATACACAAAATAAGACCAACCGACTACAAAATTAAGGTCTATCTTTAGAAAACGCCTGGAGCTGTAAAAATATCAAATAACACCGAGAATTTGGTTTGTTTTTTACAACTTTGCAGAGTAACTAAACCTCCGACTCGGATTCTCCCGTACGATATTTTTGTTAAAAATATAGGTACACCCTAAAAAATGTTTGGTGACGAATTGACGACCGCTTAAAATCAGTTAAGGCGTTTTAGAAATTAATCCCTAGCATAGGTAGGTACAAAAGCTGGACAGACAATTTTAATAATGATATATTTTTGGTAGTTTACAACAGCCGCACGGATCGATCTCTGAGGTTAAGCTACGCTTGCCGAGGTTGTTCCGTGGATGGGTGACCATCTTATACATATCGAGTTCCTCCGTGTTTCGGAAGGCACGTTAAATTGTGGGTCCCGGCTGTCATTTTCGAAGATCTTTGACAGTCGTTAACAGTAGTCAGAAGCTTGAAAGTCTGACAACCAGTCTTACCGAAAGGTATCGTGTTAATACCTAAGTTACTGGGTTGTGGAGGTCAGATAGGCAGTCGCTCCATGTAAAACACTGGTATCCAGTTGCATCCGGTGAGACTGGAAGCCGACTCCAACAAAGTTTGGAACAAAGGCTAAGCGAATATACATATATATTTTTGGTAGCAAAATATGTACTTATTTGTCCGTCTTTTCATCAAAGCAACATCTATGTAAGAATAAAGTAGCAGACTAACAGTTAACGGCTACATAAACGTACAACTTAATTTTATATATTTCTTCTAAATAAACTACATATTTATATAAACTAAAAGTATCACGGCTCTTTTTATATCTACTCGAGTAGAAAGTATTTATGAACAAAACAATATTATTAATTTAGTACTATAGAATTAATCCCAATGTTTTCAAGTATACCGAAAACCTTCCCACACTAAAACTAGAGATTTAATACAAAGTACTTTTTGATTAAATTGTAAATCCTTTTTAGTTTTTGTTACAATGTTCATTTTTTATTTGAGATGTTGAAAACACTAAAAGGTATAAAACCTTAGGTTACAAGAACTATTTTTAAATGCTTTTGTGTACAATACTTCAAGCCACGTCAAAGGCCTTTGGGCGGCTTGAACAACTTTGACACTAGTTTGACCACTAACCATACAACAAGAAAAAGAAGAACGATTTTGTGTACTATACTTCCATAATATGATATTATTAAACTCATATTGTTGAAATGTCAAACTCAACTGAAGTTTTTATTCCAAATTAGTTCCTTTAACAAACACTAGAGGCGCTGCTCAAAAAACTCAATCCAGTTTTAGAGATAGTTTTTTTAAGTAATTATGTTGGCTTGAACTAATTCTTCCGCAAAATCTTTAAAAATTGGTACTCAATCCCTTATCTTAAGTACAACTGCCCATGATACTTTAGATTAATGACAAACATCAATAACAACCATATTAAATACATTACTAATACGAGGAAATATGACTTGTATGTGTATCTTATGAAATAAATTGGTGTCCCTACGGAACATCGTAATAAATGGTTCTGCGAAATTATTGACAAGCACTCATTTTGATAGCCATAATGAGTTACGTATAAATAGAGCTATTTCTGTTATTTCATAAAAACGTTACATATCACTGAAACTTCTTAAAGTAAAGGCACATAAAGATTTCTTTGGTACTATCTTTAGTACCTAGTTAAAATAAACTGAATCTGCCAGCGACAAAAAACTTTCGTATTATATTCCATATAATAGAACTGAAATACATAAGTTGAACGGCAATTCTTGTAAGGAAACTTAGGTAGATGCAACTAAAATACGCTGAGTAGATCTACATTTATTTCTCTTATGGTCAAAATCAGTTTCTAAAAAAAAATACGTTACAGCCCTTAGTCAAAATCAATTTTAGGCTCCTGCCTGATTTGGCAGGAATCCGAAAATGATTACTATTAACAATTGCTATAAGCTAGTAATGATTTGGCATATGGCAGATTTGGCATATGATCCTGATTATTATGTTTCATATGACGTAATCATTTACTCTCTCCATAGGGGGATGATTTCCTACCACTACCACTTATACACAGCCAAGTAGCTAGCAAAAACTATTCTATGTAAATCCAATCAGCGCCCCTAGCGTATTTCGCATGAACTATAGTTTTCGAGTAGTGTTTAATATCAAAAGCTTGCTACTCAAAAATATCAAGTGTAAGAAACCGCGCTACTCATTTTAATTCAAGATTAAATCTATCTTTTCATTTGCAATAATTCTAATAAAATTTTAACATAATATGTATATAACCACTGAATAAGTATCAATTAGCGTATGAAGTAAAAGTTTGACAGCTGTTTTCATACATTTGTTATCCCTTTATCTATTGGATAGTTTATCAAACACTTATCCATCAGCCTTGAAATTATTGCTAATCAAAACCCCCTTTTCTTTATTACTCCCACTTTCAGTACCAGACAGTTCCATACTCTAATACATTAGGAACGCACAGTGACCATAGATTCGACCGCATCGAAATACGAATTTACTGTCCCACTATCTGTTTGTCCGTGATAGTGATTTATGTTTGTAATGGCCACCACATGCGGGGCTCTGTTTAGACTAGAGAAATGTATTTACATGTCTGGTAGACGACAGGGAGCTCAGAATATTCCTACTTTTTGAAATTATTTATTAGGATACCTTATTTGCTCCTAACCTTTAAATTTCAATCGCGTATAAGACCCGTTGCATTATAATATTATGTGTACAAGTCGCGAGGGTTTAAAAACGTTAATTATTTATTAGGTCAGGAAAAAAGTCTTTTCGCATTATAGTATGTATGAACTTGTAATAAAATCTCCTCGGCTTCAAGAATCACAAATGAGTACACGGTTCATTAGGTTTCCTTCAGTGAGCTCGTGAGGTACCCAAATATCCAGCTTTTTTGTGTAGAGAAAAGATTTGTTTATAGTATGGTCTCTATAATTTGAGTAATACTCAATACTCAATATAGTATGGTACTGTTGAATACAGGATTCAGGGTCTTGGTTTCGATTCATTTTCTTTTAGAAAACTCCTTTCTTATATAATAGAATGTTCTTGATAGTAGTTGGTTTTATTCCTGATAGCATTGCAGGCGCTTTCCACTCTAAGAAACCTTTAAACCCGGCTTTAAAAAGGTATAACTTCGATCCAAAATAACTACTAGGTAAATAGTATATAACGTTCCTTTGAGGGAGTGAGTGAGAAACCGAATGTTTGTCGGGAACCTGACTCCAGTATTGGAACAAACAAAGGTGCTATTCTACAAACACAGTACAAAGTGAGACCTGTGTTGAAGTTCCGTTAGTACATTTAAACTGGTACGGAGTAAGTTGACATATTGAAGGTTAACTTCTCAAAATGTATTTAAAATATTTGAGATTTAAATAACAATCCTTATTTTTTGACACAAACAATCGAAATTTTGTGTGTAGGCAGTATACAGGTATTATATGTACATCCACGTTTTGCTATTCACAATATTAGTCCTATGCGCTATGGATTTCAAAGCAATAGTAGGTATTTTACCCGGCCCGAGAACCGAACCACATAATCAGCGGTCGGATATGTATGAGGCAATTCAACAATGACTTTTCGAAATTATGTCTTAGAAATAATTTTCACTTGTTCCAACGTTGAAGGAAAACATCGTGATGCTTGCATGTCTGAGAGTTCTTTAGAACAGTTCTTGAAGGTATGCAAAGTGCACCCGAACTTGGCCTGGTGGACTCAAGATCTAACGCCTTGCTTTTATTGCGGAAGGAAATTCATGCATAGTAATGGGAGTTGGGACATTAATAGATTATTTTCTTCTCTAAAACGCCAGCCATCTTATTTTCAACACCAAAAACCAAATCCCCAAGCCCATAATTTCCTCACATCAAAATTACTTGCACATTTCGTTGCATAAACTGGTATGTAACGCTCGAATTGGCGCGAAGCATGCCAGGTACGGCCGGGTATTTGGCCAAGTGCCAAACTATTGAAAGCCTAACATTATTAGGCGAGGAAACGGAAAATTGGTTGCAAAACATTGCATGTGTCAACAGCTTTTTGTAGGGAAAAGTATTGCTTTGTTTGTTTAGCGAAACAAATATGTAATCCCTATTGATATTATTAATGGTAATGTTAGTATATCTGTACCTCGATTCTCTACCACTATTGACTACCGAAAACCGGCTAGCTGACATTTAGAATGTACTGCCAAAATGTTTCCTACGACACCCGTCAGAGCCGCTGATCAGATTTTCATGCAAAATTTCTCGATGACAGTTCGGTTGTCGGTAGTCGATAGTAGTAGAGAATCGAGCTACTGTTGTGCTTTCTTGGATACATACTGTTCGAAGCACGAATAGATATGTATGAAATACATACGTCCAAAATTCGCATTGGCACTGCTTGCGCTGTAGCGCTATTCTCTACAGTCGGTAGGTACTCCGAGTACTGAGAGTTTGACATTTAAAATATACCTACCTACTTTAACAACAGTTTTTAGTAGTGCCCGCTAGAGGCGCTGAGAAGATTTACATACACAATTTTCCGATTGCCAGCCGGTTGTCGAAAGCTAATAATGGTAAATGGATATACAAAATATTAGGTTACTATTCAAAATATAAATATATCCGTCGCATTTGATACCGGGAATAAGCCCAAGACCTCATGATGAGTAATTCAATTCACTTATTTTCCTCCTCGTCAAACTAAGTCGAAAAGCGAGTAACTTTCGAATATTTCAAAGCATTGCCTTTTTAACTGCTTAAACCTTTTCTATAAATAGATGTTTATAATTGGCTTCTCATAGGCACTTACTCAACTGTTAATTAGGGATCGGTTATGAACATAGGGTTGAGTAACCTTTGCAAAGAAAACTTTAATTTATTTATAACAATTTTCTGCTTGAGACTTCTTCCGCTTCGAAGGGTTATTTTGTTTAAAAAGTATACTATGCCACATTTGTACCAAAAATCGGTAGATTTTCGGTACAAATGTGGCATAAGACTTATCAAACACACATCTAATGATAATTAATCTATGAAAATAATAGGATACTTATATTTTTGGGTGGGATTAACTACCTCAATCTCAAGTTGTCGGTAGACAGATTATCTACAGTTGGTAGTCGATACTATCGAATATCTAGGTATTGACGTTTAAATACCCTTAACAATTCGTTCTTGCGACATACGCTAAGGACTTTGATTTGATTTTCATTAAAAATTTGACGATAACTAGTCGGTAGAGGTGAAAATCGAGTTACAGAGCTACAACTAAAACGATGTGAGTTACTTTCTTTCTTTTCTTTTTTAAACCATTACTGTCCCACAGCTGGGCAAGGGTCTCCTCCCAAACGAGGAAGGGGTTAGGCCTTGAGTCCACCACGCTGCTGACTTTGCACGCCCTGAATAAATGTATGAAACAGTTAGTGAGTTACCTTTTTGATTATATTATTTATCCTTCAAATCAAACAAACTCATAAACAAACACATTTCCCTTTATCTTAACAAAGAGAAACACGTAATTAATCAGAAAAAAACTCATGACGTCACAACCAAGATCAAAAGATCACATGACGAGGGCCCAAATCCCTGTGATCTCAGTAATTAAATTAATCTATTTAATTAAAGACCTCTTCTGATTGACGATAATTAACGAACGTACACGAATGTATACGAACATACACGAGGTTTGATGGCAGATTTTAGTATTTAATTGGATTCGTGAGGTCATTGTACGTTTAGGGGTTCTGTCGTTAATGGATTTGTAATAGAATTGTGTTTATAGAAAGAATTGCGTAATATTATTAAGTGTGATATTAGTATTATTATACATACACTAGCTAACCCCGCAAACTTCGTATTGCCTAACATCCGATTAATTTTAATAAGTAAATAAATAAACAAGTCAATTTTATTTTCCTCTTTTCCTTTTTCAAGGAATGTTATAAAAAAAGAATTAGTAAAATCGGTGCAGCCGTTCACGTGTGATGTCTTGACCAAGGAAAATAGGGATTAATGTTTATTTATTATTTATTATTATATATAAAGAGAATATCACGCCATGAATGTATATAATATGTACACATATGTACATGTATATAACTTCTCGCTTGCATAGCTAAGGTCTCTTTTATTAAGTCTTAACACTAAATGCTAAAACTTCGGTTTTCAGCATGGAAATATCAGACAAAAATAAATAAATAATTGTCAAACGAAGGGCCCTACAAACAACAGAGTTAATAAACAGATATTTATACAAATATTTGTCAACAGTTAAACAAGAACGTTCTTAATAACGAAACGATTCATTACAATGTATTTGTATTATCTCTCTCATTTCAAATTATTTAGGGTAATTAAAATTCTCTTATCTCATTTATTTGGGATATTGTCGTCAGTATTTTTAGTTGATGAGTAGTGTAGTCGGCGCCTACACAAAGGAATTATAGTTTAACTTTTCTGAACCTATATTGTTGCTGAATTAAAATTTGATTGCCTCCGTGGCGCGGTTGGTTGTTGTGTTTAGGGCGCCACACAGCTACTACATTGCGTCGGGAGATCATGGGTTTGATTCCCACACGGAACAATTATTTTATTCGGGTCTGGTTGTGTTTTGTGTCCGTTGTGTGTATGTTTGTAAAAGTCTCCGTGACACAAGAGCAAACCTTAGTGAGGGAGTTGTCTTTAAAAAAAATGCTGAAAAGGAAAGAGAACAATGATGATGGTTAGTATATAACACAAATATACAGTAACAGTAAACAGGGTTTTTGTCAAATATCAGTAAACTACTGTAACCTTAATTAATTTCCGAAAACAAAATAAAGAAATCAAAAGCAAATCAATGAAAAACTATCCACCATTTTGAAAAGATACAAAAACGCAAATAAAATGTAAACAAACGCAGCACAGAAACGAAGAAGAAGAGAAGAAGAAGTGGGCTAATTAAATTTCTTTAAGCAGACACACTTTACGGCTTTCTTTGAAACTCAAATTAGCGGGCAGATACTTTGTCTCGGAGACATTATTAGCACAAGCTTGGAGTACATTGAGCAAAGATTTCAAGTTATTTTTAGTCGCAACTATAAGAAAATCTATCTTCATAGTATTATTCTAATTACTACTATATCTCGTCATTCTTTTACGAGGAAACTGCTGAACTGATTTAGGTATAATTGGGCAAGGCAATGGATTATTATATCTCGAGGATGGTAACAAATAATAGCAAAATCTTTTACAGATATTTCAATTTTTATCAATGTTCTGTAGTGGATAGGCCAACGATAAATTGATATAGGCAACAATAATCACATTTAATCCAGCTTTAAGAATGTTTATGAATGTGTTAAACAGTTATTTGATTGCCATAGTACAAGCTCTGCTTAGGTTGGAATCAAATGACCGTATGGGCAACCAATAATATTGATTTATTAAATCAAAAGAAGAAGTAATGTGACACATTAGAATAATTTAATATAAAATAATGTAAATGAAATTATAATTCTGGAAAGGATTAATGAAAGACGTACCTTGTTTTAAAAATGACATCATAATTTAAAATAGACTCAAAAACGATATAATTAACTTTATTCCCCATCTTTATTTATTTAACAAACGTCTAAAGTCCCCTTACAAATTAAATTAGAGGAACCCTTACCATAGCATTTTACCCCTAAACTCGCAATTCAAATACTTCAGCTAAAACAAACGACATCAGATATTAGGTAAAACTTAATAAAATTAACAGTCAGTCAGTAGGTATAACCTCTAAATGTAATTATTCATGAAATCCAGTCATTGTCTCGAACCACCCAAAGTAGAAAATGTTGATAAGCCCTGCCTTTCTTTAGGTGAGGTGCACACCGTGAACAATTTATTAATTCTACTTAACCTATGTTATACAATACCAAACCTTTTATTCATAAAAATATATGAAGTTATGAAAGGCTTATAAAGAGTTTTGTTTCTTTCACTACTTAGCGAAATGAGGAAGAGAAAACATTATTATAGAAGTTTTTTAACTAAATTAGGTTTATAGTGTGTTTATGAATAAGAGGGTAAGTATATAGTCTAGTCCTACAATTTCGTAGAGAGTCTTATATAAAAAGTTCGCGGCTGATGGAATTTAGAATTTAGAAAATCATACAGATACTTATAACGAAGATACCAGAAGATCCGTGCCAAACCCAGAACCAAAACTGACACTTCTCGTTGAACAACAGTATAAATTGCCACTCAGACGAGAGCGGCAGTTAAACTATGAAAAGCATCTCATTGAAATAAGTTGTGAGTCGTTATGTATATAGCAACCCAAAGCTTTACCTAACAATACTCTAGCAAAATTAACCTTTCACCTTTAAAAGTACTAAAATTTTACCTTATTATCTAAAATGTGAAACTTAGCAGTCGTTTTGATCCGATAAGACGTCAAATAGTACAAGTAGAACGGAGAAGCATTGATGCTACCGAGTTTTAACATCGGTTATAGGAAATCGATATACCTAGAGATTCTCGTTTTTATCTAGATTCTAGAACGTGTTTGTGATGGTTCTTTAGAAGATAAAGAATTGCTTGATCGCTCTGTAATTTGAGAATGGTGTCTTTTCTAAATTGAAGTTCATAGTGTGCCCATTTTTTTGTCTTAATTAGACAATTATTATTGGTTTGCTTTATTTAGCTAAATGCATAATACGCTTGTAGTTCCACGTATTATCAAATATATTTTATTGTAAACTCATATACATATATCTAAAATATTTTCGCACAAACTATAGATGCATAAGTCACCTTTCAGTTTGAAGTTTAATAATATAACAATATCCTATGTATTGTTGTATATTATTATAAACCCTAAACTAAACCCAGGTAACTGGGTTGTGGAGATCCGACAGGCAGTCGCTTCATATAAAACACAGGTATTCAGCCGTATTCGGTGATACTGGATGCCGAATCCAACATAGCTGGAAGAAAGGCTAAAGCTAAGTTAAAACTAATAATGAAAGGAAATTAATTCTAGAAGCATCTATATTCTAGTCCTACCTACTAAGTCTGCACCAGTCTGTAAACCCCTTACAAACCGAAAGATATGCGGAAAGGAATAATTCTCAGCGGTACTCGTTAAGACGGGCGTGCTCGGCGAGGCGTGAAACGTCGATTGCGGCTTTTTAACGCCGACTCGCACTTGACTAAAATGATTATGTGTTTGGGAATTGTTTGCGCTTTCATCTTGCTAAATGTCATGTGTGATTGCTGAGTGTAGAGTGGATGTTGGTTTGATGGTTTAAAATGATAATTTTAACCTTTTTGTAGAAGTCTTTTTTGGGTTTTGATTGCTTTTGATAAAGAGAAATATTCAAGAGACACTAACAAAATCGTTCAATCGATTCTAATGCCAATTTTATCAAACAATGTGAAAGGGGAGCAAAGCCCCAAGGTTTTTTTAAACAATACTTTTTAAGGCTACATTATTGAGCAAAAGTGTTTTTAATAAAGCAATCATTACGCCTGTCTATTATTTGTCTAGAATAGATAGAATTAGACATCACATCTTTACCATTTGAAAACCAACCCGTGGATTATTCTCGATTCAAAACTCTTTTTCGTGATCAAAATCTAGGCTTGTAACCTAGATCGAAGGTTTAACCTATAAAGCTGACTGTGCTTAATGATTCCTGCCAAAATTGATAATAACTCAACCGCAAAAAAACTAAAAACGAAGCCTTTTTCAGCTTCCAACTAATTTATAAAGCTCACCTTATATCCCTACCTACTAAAGAGCCTTAAATACAACCTTCAGTAGGAAAATCTTTAAACAAAGAATAGTTTCGAAAAAACACCGACTTTTTTCAAACGAAATCAAGTCGTACAAAGTAAAAGAAAAAAATTCAGATAAAAAACCTTTTGAAAGTTTTGTCTCAAAGGGACCCGTATTTTGCACTTTTCCTTCAATTTCGAGCGCAATCAACAGAAAAATAAAACTTAACAAACGAACCTTAATTATTTGAGACAAGGTCAGTGTCGTTTTTAATTTCGTCTCTTTAAAGAATAATGGAGAAATGGTTCAATGTCAAACTTTTGCTTAGGTAAGGTAAAATTATTTGGGTAGAGTATTTGCCCGTTGAGACAGTACCGACAGGATAACATAAAAAAATTAAGAACTATACCGTTTTTTAAGCGATATGTAACTCAAAGTCTGAACGATGAAGGGTCATGTTTGTATTCGACTGGCTTAATGGTGAATCACCAAACAAAAAAGTTTAATGCGTCATTAGCATCACTGCTATAAGGTCTTAGAAATGTCTCTTATCTACATGTACTTACTGTTGGGCCTTTTGCCTCGCGACACCTTTAAAGCTAGTGAATATGATATACATATAATACGAACATTGATTAAGGAAGTTCCTGTCGTTTTAAGTTTGACGTCTTAGCGCGATTCTGTACAGTCGGTACTGTCGAGTATCGAAATTTTGCCATTTAGAATGTACTGCAAAAATGTTTCCGACGACACCCGTCAGAGGCGCTGATCCAGTTTTCATACAAAATTTCTCGATGACAGGTCGGTTGTCGGTAGTCGATAGTAGTAGAGAATCGAGCTATTGATCACATATTTTGAAAAACTCAAATTCCAAGAAAGAATCTGCATGAACACCTCGGCTACTACGCTGTAGAAAAGCCGACTAGCCAACATTATGAAAGCATAAATTAAGTGCTAGTCCTATGACAATGGCTAGAACATAGTGCCTTCATAGTATATGCAAAAATATGCAATAAATTTATATATAAAGCCGGGTGTTAGCGCGGGATTCGTATTTGCATACCTTACTTAACTTGATTAATGTAAGGTGTTCGTGCTAACATTTGATTTTGATTATAGTATCTGTTTTTTAGTGTACGGGTTAGGGTTATTTGAAGGGTTTTATGTAGAAGGGGTTTATTTGATTGATTCTCTCATTGCTTATGGGAGAGTTTATAGGAAATCAACGATAGACTAATGCAGGTGTCTTTTTACATTAAAACAAATCTTTTTCATTCAATTAAATAATTGTGCGATGGAGTAAAACAAAAATTTTAACAATTACATTTCAAATATTCTTTAATTGGCAATCAAACGTGTTACACATGAAAAACTTGTAATTTACAAGGAAAGGTTGTGTTTACCCGATTTATAAGTAGATCAAATAATATAGGAAAGGATTTTCTTCAGAAAATAAGGTAGGGTCAGCCCTACCTTATTTTCTGTCCATTATACTGACCAACTGCGGATTAGGAATAAATAAACTTCTATCAACTGTCCTAAAAATGTCAAGAACTTGGTCAAACTTTACAAAATGGCGTGACAGTCGTGTCTTTAAACTACGGTACCCTGAATACGGGGATCACTTTATTATTGTTATTTTGTCCTTTATAACCCATTTGCTGAGAAGCGGAATATATCCGGAAATATTTTAATTGGTTGACTTTAATGCGCGGGTTTTGGGTCACGCATGGATTATTGAGTTCGCAAATTCCTTCCCATAATTTGTTGGCTATTTATAAATTATTTAATATATGGGTATTTATTTAAAGCTTTTTCGTATAGGAAGGAAGTCGGTGTTCGTGTTTTTTTTATTAAATTGCAGTATCATGAAGTATGGATTGTATTTTTATTGGTTTAACATACCTACATATGTGAGAACCAGCAAAAATTACGTTATATTTTGAAAGTACATAAAACAAATCTTGAAATTATGAAATTAAATCCTAGTTTTTTTTGGACCGCAAAAATCAAAATAAAAATAAATCATTAAAATATTTTATTTCTGCAACCACTTGAAACTACAGAAATAATATTTTTTACTTTACAATTTTTTTTAAACGCCAGAATCGTTTCTTCTTCATCTAGGTCTCAACCACCATAGTCCATTCGCCACTCTTAAAGCCGACCTACCACTAAAACAATTGGCATGTCCACATATCACTGTGGACTGCTCCACACATCCTCAAAGCCCAACCCTTTCCTCAAAAAGCCCGTAAACACAGAATTACGAACACTCGACCTACATCCTTAAAAGCATAAGCCATAATTGAATACATAGTATTATGCAAAGCTATGCAATAAGTTTATGTATAAAGCTCCTTAGCTTGATACTCGATTTGCATTCAACTTGAGAGTCTCTTGCGAAATTTTGTTTTTATTGTCTAGATAAGATACTGGGTCTTTTGTTAGTTCCCGGAAACGATGGAGGATTGGATGCCTCTTTTATTTTATTTTTATGTTCAGGATAAAAATGTGGCGGTAGCATATGCATACATACAAAAAGTAAGGCTTTACTTTAAATTAAAGCAGAAACAAAAATCGACAATTGGTAGCAATTATAATGTGATAAATCTCACTAAGTCGAATTCATAGAAAAATTCTCTAAAAGATCTTTCGAAATTTTGTTTTTATTGCCTAGATAAGATACTGGGTCTTTTGTTTGTTCAACTGATGATTGGAAAATGATGGAGGATTGGACGCCTTTTTATATCATTTTAATGTTCAGGGTTTTGTAATATGTAAGAATAAGGTAATAATATGTAGGTAAGAATGTAGAGGCAGTGAGTACAAACGTACATAAAATCACGCCTTTCAAGGTAGGCGCAAACAAAACACGCCTGTTGGTAGCAAATATAATTATAGTGTATTGCCAGACAACTGCAAATGGACTAGAAATTTAAGGGAAAGGGCTTTGTTTAGTAGTGAGACACTAAAACAGGCTAAATAAAAAAAACTATTTGGCAACGTTATGCCCGTTTCGGGGATAGAACCCCACCTAACATACCGGTGAGTGAGATTCGAATCCAAATCCCGGTGATCGGAAGTTGCATAAACTAGTTGATAATAAAGCTAATATAAAAGAAAAAGTCAAATTAAAAACTTTTGACAGCTTAACAAACTTTAACACTACTACTACTTCTAACGACGCGAATAAAAAACGCATAAAATAGAAATCCAGGGAGGCGATTTATTACCACTATCGACTATTGGCAAACGAGCAGCTAAAAATTGTATGAATTTTTGATCAGCGCCTCTAGCGTATTTTATTAGAACTATTTTCTTCTAGTAATTTTTATTGTCAAACGCATGTCCGTCGATAGTACTGACTTTAGGAAAATGCTATTCTGAATTTTTAACAAAGCATACATACACACACCTGCTATATACCCAAGGCAAAGTGTATGAAATACACCCACATTTCTTCATTAGTAAGGCTTGTCCAATGTAATAGCAGGCGAATCTACTGCCATATACTGGGCAAGTTGTCAAACAGGACTATAATTGACAATATTTAAGCATAAATTAGAAAAGGTTATTACTACTTTATCCGACCCAGGATTCATACCCTCGTGATCAGCAGACGTATCTATATACTACCTTAAAGCAAGCATCAGCTAAACTAACATCTTGAAACATAAAAATTCTTTGCAACTGTTCTTGTAATATGAAAGTAAATAAAAGCAAGTCTTCACAAGACTATTGAAAATGTATTTATGTTAAACACTGTAACGGAGTAGAACAAAAATATTGAACGTAGAGAATGGTATTGAATTCTAAGAGATATCTTTTTGAAATGTAATTATTTGAACTTAAAATTGAGTCTTTTAGTAATGTTTTCGAAGCCAAAATTTGAGTTTCTTTTGGATGAAGGAATCATCTTTAAAATGAATCACAAAATACTTTGATATAGTTATATATACTCGTTTATCTACAAGTGTATATTATTTACCTATTTTAATTTTTCCACAGTATAAAAGTATATGTCTGCGTGTTCGAAAATTTTACAGTCTTTCCTATTCTTAGGTTCTAAAGAATCGGTTGTGACTAAGAGACCTCTAAACGATTGTTATTTAAGAAGCAAAAGTGCTAAAATAATTTGTATGAGATATCTTCTAAAAATACCATGTATGTATATCATGATTTAACTACTTAGGTACATACCCAAGAAAACTAGAATTAATTTAAGAATACCCTAAATACCATGATTGCACTACTAAGGTATATACCAAAGAAAACAGGAATTAATTCAAAATATTAGTTGCTATTATTCGAAATAAAAAATATCTTAAAACGAACCCCAACCCGGATTAAATCTTAACAATATAACTTGCTATAAAATACAAGTACTGCAGCATCCAAAGTGACGTCATAAACGCGAGTCTCATCTCATTTTCATGTTAGTTGTAATGAAATAGCTACGACATTGGCACATTTAACGGAGATGACTGCGCGGACAGACGAACTGAGAGACTTGTATATACATCATTCATAGATAATTAATTTAAAGACCGGTTTTTTATGTTAGTTATAGGTGCTAATTGATATAACTTATAAATTAAAGATATTAAATTACTGTGAACTGTAGCTCAGCTGTTTATTGGATGAACGTTGGTCGCTGACTAATTGCAAGTTAGAGACGTTATTTTATAAGGTTATATTATTCAGGTTTATTTCGTTAAATAACTAAATATATAGTAGGTGGAACTCAGTGGCAGTTAATAGCTCAAGCAGAAGTATAATACCGATTTTTTTATGGTTTTAATCCATAAAATACTTTATTGGTTCTTTTCAGATACAATCAGTTTATTGTAAAGGCTTCCTCGTTTGACCTAGACATCGTTCACTAATCCTCTTCAGCATCAGCAGTCCCACTAACTTGTTTACCTACATCTCGAAGTTATTTGCACTACTAAACTCAAAACAAACTATGCAGTACTGTATATCATAAACAAAACTTTTCTCTTTACAATATTACTATGACACAGAGCTAAAGAAATAAGAGGAAATCCATTTCCTCCCATACTTTTGTAGACAGAGTAAAAGTTTGTATACCAACAGGAAAATAGTGACAAATAAATAGCTTCATTGGACGGTGTTATGCTAAGAGCACTCAAGATAATATATGATAAAATATTTTTTCTTAAAGGTTGCTTGGCGACTCACCTACTGGATATTTTGGTTATTATGGCAATGGTGTCATAGATTTGTTTGGAAAATGGAAAAATACATGTATATCACCACGCCTGTTATAAATGAAGGTATCGGCGATTGAAGGTATATGTAAAATCGTTTAACCATTAATAAAATTAGTCCCATGTAATAGGGGGCAATCTTATTGCCATTTACCGAGCATGTTACCAAACTTCTGCTATGGAGTAATATACCAATAGTACTTTGCCCGACCTGGGTATTGAACCCGAGATCTCATAATCAGCTGTGATAGCATGAAACACTAGCAACCACAGGGGCAGGCAGCAGTTACGTATATTTTGTAAATACGAGAACTACCTTAAAAAAAATTGTGGAATCTGTCCTCCCCAATTAATATAAAATTGTATTAAATCGTTCTCACATAACGCGATCCATCTTAGGCTCACATATTTTATGGTGCAGAGTGACATAGGGGGGACTTGGCAAACACCAAGGACCTTGACCCCATTCTTGTATCGTTACATAGCAGATTTATCTCCGAAACAATTTGCATCTTGATTTAGATGAACACATCAATGTTCACTTTTTCTCATTAAGTTTCAAGTATCTGTGAAATAGATGAATCTACATACAAGTTTGTTGGTGACGTAATACTGAAGCTTATTCGGAGTATGATTCATCACTTTTAGACCAGCGCTGTTGAGACACCATTGGAATTTTGAATTTAAAAAAAATGAACCAGTGAACAAATTTACTTTTAAGGAGAACAAAACAAATAAGTATCACATAGTTTTTTTTTAATAAAAAGCAAATAAAAACCCATGACTTGCTAGATAAACGTGTCCTTCCGTAATGACGGAGAGGTTAAGTCCACCACGCTGGCCAATTGCGAGCTGGGTACTATGCATTTCTTCAAGAACTGTGTTAAAAGACTTTCAGGCATGCACGGCTGCATCACCACGTTTTGCTTCTCCGTTGGAATACGACGTTGATAATTTGTGTGTTGTCTCGGGTTTTAATCATTAACTAAATGCGTAAGAGGACTTATGCAGTACTTTCTTACTTTCTTGTACCACTCGGCTATCACTGCTCCAATTTTACTGATATTAGTTTTTTAGTACATTTTAAATCTCAAATTTGATACGCTGTAGAACCAACTGTGGAAAATTGCGCTGGTGTATATAAGCATATTTTCTCTTTACAATTTAATATTAACCAAAATTAAAAAGTATAAATGCGAGTCCAATTTACTTGCGAATAATTTCATTATAACAAGATTGCATATAAAAGAGATGTTATTACAATACAAAGTATTCTCATTTTCCTTTTGTTAAAAGTCTGCATTTAAATGGTTCGTGTAACAGATTTGTGGGGTAGATAAGAAGGAACTTCCTGTTACCGAGTGAATTGCACTATATGTTGTTTTTTAGAGTAATTTGCTATGTTCGCGTATTTTTAAACCTTTAATTTATATTGTTCATTTGTTTAAAAAAATAGCTTAAATTCAAATACAAGTTAAACTCGCCTGGCATTTGGCATAATACGCTCTTATCACTACTGCTACAAATACTTCACAAAAATAATTGAAGTTATAAGACTTAAAATTATATCAACCGCAATATTTTGATTATTAAAGGAGTAGGTATAAAGCATTTGCTTTCCGAAGGTTCAGACCTGGGTTCAAATTTTTTAAATGGAATAATCAAGACGATCCTTTTTTGTTTGAATAACACAATTTCCCATTACTCAAAGCCTCTTTTATTCCAGAAACTGTATCCAACAGATGGAAAGTACTTATATATACTTATTACATTGCACACATACAAACTAAACTCAACACTAATTACAATCATACAATCAAATCTAATCCTTTCAACATCTTCCATATTCATACACAAAGATTTCACATAAACTAGTATCGACGTAGCCGCGTAGCCGCGCGGGCGCCGGCGACATAATAAAACGTACAATGCAAACAGCATTGGATTAATGTGTCTGGCGAGTGGACAGATACTGGGAAGATGACATCTTGAGAGATAGATGGACACGGTATTAGAATATTTTAGTATTGATATTCGTAGACTGCTACGGCGTAGCTGCTACGACGTAGTACAGTGCTACGAGAATATGTTGTGCTACGGTGTTGTTATGTTTTATTTAGTTGATGTTATGCATTTAATTTTTAAATGAAACATACAAACATATCGGAAAATAGTCTCTTAGTTATTTTTCTGATTTTACTGTTACAGTTATTCTTGTATTCATGAATAAGGCGTTAATAACGCAAATACCAAATTAGTCTTTTTTTTTGTTATCTCTGGATTGAGATTTTTTTTTTTTGACAAATGTGGATAGGTTTTTTAAACCTATTACTGTCCCACTGCTGGGTAAGGGTCGCCTGTTTTCGAGGGCTTAGGTTAGCAATTGAATTAAAATAAAAGAGTAAGTACAAAAATAATCTAACTACCACCTCCAAACTTCCGAACTCGCACCTCAGCTCAATGTAGGGAAAAGATCGCGCGATTTGTATGGCAAGCCATACGGACAGTTGTAATGAGTTTGTGCTACTCAATTGTGCTCTATTCAAAGGGTTGTTTACATACGTTATATATGAATTTTCATACAACTTTGACCTAGAATGTTAATTTATGAGAAAACTAGCTGACCCGCGCAACTTCGCTTGCGTCACATAAGAGAGAATGGGTCAAAATTGTCCCCGTTTTTGTAACATTTTTCACCCGTACTCTGCTCCTATTGGTAGTAGCGTGATGATATATAGCCTATAACCTTCCTCGATAAATGGACTATCTAACACTGAAAGAATTTTTCAAATCGGACCAGTAGTTCCTGAGATTAGCGCGTTCAAACAAACAAACAAACAAACAAACAAACAAACAAACAATCAAACAATCAAACAAACAAACTCTTCAGCTTTATAATATTATAGTATAATAGTATTATAGTATAGATAAATCTGTATTGCTTGCATTAGAAGTCTTTTATTGTTTGTGACCCTATAATATTATGTTCAATATTGGACCTCTAATAGTTAGGTGAATTTACAGTAGTCTTTCAGTATAAACGGATGGTTAAGCAACCCTTGACGCAGGTTCTCAGAAATATTTGTACACAAAACTTGGTAAGCAATAAATGGTTAGATTTGTTTCGGTTTAACATCCGGTGACCGTTAACTAATTGGTATTACAGCAGCGATTGTGAAAGAATCAAGATTTTGGGGAGCAGTTTTTGATAGTGACAAGTCATGTCATAGGTTATGTGGCAGCCTAATTTATTATTGACATTAGTATAACTACTAGTTATACAGAAAAAATAAATATGCTGGTAAAACTGTTGTGAGAAGCTATACTATAATAAAATGACTTTCAGCCCTTTTTACCAGTTGTTAAAAAATAGTATTGAATGAGTAACAATCAGTATTAAAATATTACACATCTAAAAAGCTAAATTTATTAAAACCAAATGTCGCTAAACGTAAAAATATCACCGAGAGAAAGACTAAGACTTACATTTTTTTTTCCACAAATTGCCATAGGTACAGGCGGACCTGAGTACAAAAGATAGTTTTAAAATAAAACCATTAATATTATAATGAGCCCCAATAACAATAAAAGGGTGATATAATTATTAATCTCAATAAAAACAAAAGCAATTTGTACAATAAATTTCAATGATGAACTATAATGATTCTCAGTAATTCAAAACCAATTGTGGCTGCTCAGTACTGGAGTGCGAAATTAATTAATAACGTGATAGATGGCCGGTGGATTCCTTTTATTACCTTTATGGAAACTTGTAAAAATACCGGTTAATAACGTCTTACGGTTATGTAGCTTGCAACTGAATACTTTAACGCAATATTTAGTGTATGTTTCCCAACGAGGATGTACGAGAAATATTCCCAAAAGAAGAACGCATTAACAAAACTTTTATTACCTTTGTTACTTTCAATTATATTCTTTATTTGATCTGCTTTTTTTGCATTGATGTTATAAGTTTTAAAGCCCTATGCAAAAAGAGGAGTGTTATAATTTTATTTTGTAAAACATTATCCGTAACGTGCATTATATGGCGTATTTAAAGGCAAGATATTAATGGCGGAAAGCGTGAGCATTTCGTACACTTCTGCCTATATCTTTTGATATGGCCGGCATGACGTTAATAATAATTTGAAATATTTTATTTATCCTTACAATATTCTTTAACAACCTGGTAAATAAATAAATATAAATAAAAAAAAACCTTTTTTTCCATTTGGCATGTGTACAGTGCATGTTCGTTTATCATTGAGTATCCTTTAGTCTAATGCCTCTACGGGGAAAGGAAGGACGATCTTCAAAAGATCGCCACTCATCACGGTTTTTTGCCAGATTTGGCCAATTTATTGTGCCAATAGAACAATCAGGTATTTAACTTTAAAAACAGGTGACATTCAAAGGTACCAAACAGAACGCACCATTACCAATCGAATCATTCGAGATTGAATCGAGCGAGTACTATGAACGGTTTTCGATACTAATGAAAATTCGATTCGTTTCGCATTATAATATTATCTTTATTATACCGTAACGTTTCATGGTTATCACCGTGTATGGGAGTCGAACCCGTTGGGATACGGCAGCTTATCTGACGATCTACGCTTCGGAAAACATTTTTGAGTCAATCAGTGATTTTTGCGGTCATTTTTGGGTGGGTATTTTTGTCATTGAGGTTTTGAGGTTATGGTGGTATAATATTAACATAATTATGTACATAGAATTTTGTCCATCTGTATGACTCTAACAGTCAATCATTCAAAATAATTTTTGCCTTATATGAGTAGCCATATAGTAATCTGTTAGTTAGTCGTAAAAGAAAATTTTGTTTTCTGGTTTCCGGGTTAGACAAAATTCTCTTCGATTTAAATACGAATAATTTTAATGCAGAAATGACTTTTAGGCAAAAAACTTAACAGAAAGATATAACTATCAGATTAAATATGAGTTATCATTACAACGAAGCTTCTTTCAGCATTCAAACAAAATATTATAATTATAATAATCACAACGTATTTTCAATATTTTAAAGCAAACCGTATTTTAACAGAAATATAATATATATTTACTTGTATCACATTCAGACAATACTAACTCAACTCATTGTTTGACTTATCTACGGACAAACTACCCACAATTTTCATTTATAACACACAAATATACATTTTTCGTGAACATTTAAAACGTATATTTCCAGCGGTAAATAATTACATTGCTAATTACGCATCCGACCAGTGTACCGGAAAGTTCAGATAAGGGGAGACTAACACTGCTTATGGATTAGACGAACTTTTAAAGGCTAATCCGCCTTGATGGCATTTGTTTTTGAATGGACTAAATTCCTAATTATAAGAATCGATCCTACACTCACAGAGATTATATTTCTCACTAGCTGACCCGCGCAACTTCGCTTGCATCACATAAGAGAGAATGGGGCAAAATCTTCCCGTTTTTGTATCATTTTTCACTGGTACTCTGCTCCTATTAGTAGCCTTCCTCGAGAAATGGGCTATCTAACACTGAAAGAATTATTCAAATCGGACCAATAGTTCCTGAGATTAGCGCGTTCAAACAAACTAACAAACAAACTCTTCAGCTTTATAATATTAGTATATTAGTATATTATAAAATTAGTATAAGTATATTAGTATAGATATAAAATATAATTTCTGTAATGGTTGCGAATGCTGATCAAGATGGAAGGTATAATTAGATACTATTGGATTTTTTCCTAACGAGTCTATTGCCAATTAACGGCCTCATATTAATATACATCATCAAGCTCCAAACGACTTTTTTAACTATTTAAATGTAATTTTGAGAACGAATTCAAGAATCCACGAAACAAATGCATACAAACTGAAAAATACAGCTATCCTGCAGATTCGTGAGGTAAAAAAATACGCTTAATATGTAAGCACCCTAAGTTAGGGGTGCGAACGAATAGGGGCTGTGTAAAAACATTTTTAAAG
The DNA here is from genome assembly GCF_050436995.1 of Anticarsia gemmatalis. Taxonomy (NCBI): domain Eukaryota; kingdom Metazoa; phylum Arthropoda; class Insecta; order Lepidoptera; family Erebidae; genus Anticarsia; species Anticarsia gemmatalis. The sequence goes on from NC_134761.1 coordinate 1,685,068, forward strand.
TATTTTTAGGCGATTGGGTACACCTTTATCTTTAGGTTTTTATTCTCCGTTAATGCGCCGCTTGCTTTAACGTTTTAAGGATACAAGAATGAGATTAGGAATTTTAGAAGGTGTTTTTAGAAAGTGCTCCTTTCTCCCTACTTTTGCTGTTTTACGTGGAAAAAATATTTGAAATACTTAAAAAAGACAAATTAAGTAAATCCTACACACGACCAGAAATAAACGGCTATAAAGAAATCGTTTTATTATTCAATACCTTTAGATAGCTTTGAAAGCCATTGATTTTTCACCTGACCTCTCTCCGGTTGTACCAATACACGTCCATCACAGCTATGATAGTGAAGAAACATAGGAATTATAGATAAGGTATGAATGCACTTAATCACTATTAATAATCTCTTGCGCAGGCACTATAAATACTACTAACAACAATCGACAACCGGCTAACTATCGAAAAAAAAGTATACAAATCTGCGCTTTTAGCGGCTGCCGCAGAAACTATTTTTGGAATATGAAATTTAACTCTCCATACTAGTATTACCATAGTAGTATTTTGACATTCTCGTTACAAAACTTCAGCCAAACTTTGACCTATCTATAAAGGTTTATACAACTAGGCAAAGATATAATTTTACATTATAGAACTAAAACAATAGTTAGTTCTGACCTAGAAAGAGTTCCCAACAAGTCTAGTTTGTTAGTTTTCTAACGACATTTATTAAAATATTCTTGGTAACTTGAGCGATTAGAAACAATGTAAAGTCGACTATGACATAGTGATTAATGTAAAAGAAACTTCACTGCTCCGCGCACTGAACGTAAAGGTCGTGGGTTCAATTTTCACAAAGAACTACTATTTGTGTGACAACTATAATAATTAAATTAAATTTAAAATTTTTTTTAAAAGACAACTCCCGCACTAAGAATTGCTCTTGTGTCGCGGGGATTTTTACAAACATACAAACAACGGACACAAAGCACAACCAGACCCGAAGCAATTATTTGTGGATCGCACAAATAATTGCTCCGTGTGGGAATCGAACCCACGACCTCCCGTTGCAGTGGTATTGGCGTGGCGACCTAAACCACTGCGCCACGGAGGCAGTCAAAATAATTCTGACGGTATCCATTATGGTCATCATCATCATCATCATCAGCCTAGCCTTCCAACTACGTTGAAGCCTGCTTTCAGATTCACCCGATGCACCTGAATACCAGTAATTTACATAATTATATCTATGACCGTTGTTTGCAAATTAAAATTAAAATCATTATTTGGTCAGGCCAGTCAAAAAGATAGAAAGAATATTAGTTTGACACAATATTATTTTCATATCTTATAAAAATAACTTAATTTTGTTCATAATGTTTACACCCCTTTACTTTCACTCCATCATGTTTAACATTGTTTGACATTGCTTATTATAAAAAACTTCAAAATATAATTTTCATTTTACGTCTAAATTACAACGAAAAATAAGTCATCTATCCTCAATTTTACTAACAAAATAACTGGACTGAAATTTCGTTCCGTCAAGCATCAGCCACGCAAGTTTATGTAGGCTAAACCCATCCATTACATAGGGTCTACATACCCTAGACTCATAAACTGACTCCAACCGTACACGAATATAATGTATACTATAGTCACTATGTTACTGTGTCTGTTTGTTTAGAATAATAGAAAATATATGTATAATAGAACACGATACTGGATGCAATTAGAAAAAGTTCCCGTGAAAAAGTCATAATACGGTAAATTTTGCGACTAATAGTTTTGTTCTCGATAGTTGGTTGTGGATTAGTACCAATAAAGTTCGTTTGATGTATTAATCAGCTTCCTTAACGTCACTTACTAAATTATGTTCTCCCTTTTATTTAACTTTAAAGAGCTATGCAGTATGACTTCTTTTTGCCTGAATCAAAAGATCAATTAGTAGCCCGCATCAGAAATTCTTTTTTTTTGAAGTTTTTAAAGCTGCAAAGGAAGCTGCGATGCAAAGGAAGTGACCATTGCTTTGATACGATCATTATTAAATGATCGTATCACCGCATAGTCCGTAATAGTAGCGATAGCGAAGGTTTCTGACTTCTTTAATAACATTTGATGGAGTAAGAATCTGTTTATTAATATACCACAAAATACCACAAAATAAATAGTATTGTTACAAAGTCAGCAGAGTTTTATATCAATGAAAATATCAACCAAGACAAGTCACAGGCGAAGGCTAGTTTCCATAGAACATAGATACACAAACTATACAAGAACATACTGCCCAATTTATTGCGAGAGAGCTAAATTGTCAGTGCAGAAGATAAAAGCAAAATTGTTTCTAGAAAAAAGTTTTTTCCAATACTTGTAAGCTTGTGATGGTGTAGATAAAATTATATAGTTTTTATAGTACAATGAGATCAGAAGATCAAATCTATACAAGCTATAGTCTTGAGGACTCTTTTTTTTTTTCATGGAGTTATTGGGACCTTCTCTATAATATCATTAATAATGTGGAATTAATAATTACTGTAGAACATTTTAAAGCATTTAAGAACCTGAAAGAAAAACAGCACAATTAGGTAATAATAGATGATGAAAAAAAGAAAAGTAATCTGATAGAATTTCGTTACCGTATTGGAGGGCGAGTCTATCATGTCAGCAAATTTAGGACCACTATTTAGTTTGTGAAAAAGCGTTTTCTTCCCGTCTCCTCATTGACAGTCGCAGATACAGCTTGGAGAGGGACAAGATATACATACAAACAGAATATCACGCTTGTTATACCCGGACATATATTATATTATGTAGGCAGATGTTTATGAAATATACCCACGTTTTGCTATTAGCAATGTTAGACCCATGTAATAGGGGGCAAGCCTTAGAAAGTGTTAAAGAAAAACTAACTTCATGTGGATAAAAAACCTAAAAGTTTTAATGGGACTTCTATTTTACAACTCCTATTATTGTATAACTTCTATAAACTTGAAAAATATGATACAATATCATATTTCATTACAAATTGAATAATTCAAGGCACTACATGAAAAAAACCTTAATCTACTGAATTCGTTCGAACGATATCACTTTCATTAACACTGCTACTGTAATTACAAGAAAAAGAAAATATAACGCCGGACTTTGACCTTTAGTGACCTTTGAGGTCAATGACCTTCACCTTGAAGAAATAAATCTATATATTTGAGTTCTGTCAAAATAAATTTTGTTTCAGCTTGTATAGTTTTAAGACTGATATAAGATGAATCCTTTTATATGTTTCTAAGATATTTTTTTTTAGTATTTTTATGGTTTCGTCTGAATAAGTTAAAATAAAAATAGAAGTTTTATTGTCTTGCAGTTTTTGTGGTAAATGCTTTATTATACTATGAATATTTACTTTAAGTTAAATTTTTAAAATATTTTGATGAATCAATAGCTAAGATATAAAAAATCTAGCAATATAAAAAGAAAATATTGCAGTATAAAAGAAATTCTCTATTTAAAAAGAATATGATAAACAGAGATTCTGTGCCTTTATTTATATTATGTTTGATTAGGTTTAATAGTTACAACAGTTTTTATTTGATTGCGGAAACACTGTTCCAAGAAAAAATTGGCGTTTTTTGACTGATTACGTACTACGAGTAGTTTTTCAGAAGCAGTCAATATAACATCTAGTACACAATTACCTAAAGCTGAAAATTAACCCTACATCGCGGGCTATAATCCTTAGATTCAATTTAATTATATATTTAGAAGAAAATAACTAATTTTGCAATTCCGCAAAAACATAATTTTCCCGATAACGAACCAAAAACGTAAGGAAAAATATTCTAAATACCCTTATATTTTACGCCTTATAAAAATCGTTTTTATATTATTTTGGGTAAGCCTATACAATAAAAAGTGTATTTTATGGGCAATTCTGCCTGTTTTTAGGCTATGCTAATGATAATAAACTTTAATTTGAACCTTAATGGCGAGTGCTTTTTGTATTAAAAAAATATCGGTAAGCGTGTAGCGCAGTTTAAAATGTTAGTTCCGTATTTTGCAATATTACTAATTTCGAATATTTGATATATAACTATTCGAGTTTAGACAGCTTTTCATCTTGAGATTCAATTTTAAAGACATCCATCACCCAGAGTGTACAAGTACAATATAAGCTACAATTACACGTGGTGGTAGCCAATTTGAATTCCAGACATAGTAATTCTGCATTTTTTCATACAGATTGCAGGGAAGGCTTCCAACTATATCGTCGAATGATAAATAACATGGTCAAACTTGTAGAGTTGCCATGCATAGGCTTGGTTCGGGACCCTTGCAAGTAAGAGGCAGGCTTACACAATTAAAGTCAGCAGATGTGCTGAAAACACGTTTTCTTTATAATCTACTAGCTGAACCGCGCAACTTCGCTTGCGTCTAATAATTTTTGCTGCGATAATTTTCCCCGTTTTTGTAACATTTTTTACTGGTACTCTGCTCCTATTGGTCGTAGCGTGGTGGTATGAAGCCTATAGCCTTCCTCGGTAAATGGGCTATCTAACACTGAAAGAGTTTTTCAAATCGGACCAGTAGTTCCTGAGATTAGCGCGTTCAAACAAACAAACAAACAAACAAACTCTTCAGCTTTATTATATTATATAAGTATATAAGTATTAGTATATAGATTTGAAAAATATACTATTTATTAAAAAGATCTACTATTTATTAATTTATTAAATAGATTATATATTTCAAATTACTTCAACCGAAACGACATGTAATATGTCTCCGACGAAAATTGTAAGATTTGCCGCTCTGTCGCGGCGGTCAGTCGAGCGCGCTCTCAAATTGTAGCTTGTAGTCGCGAAACTACTACGTACAAGCACGAGCAAAAATATAAATAAATAAATATTATTGGACAACTCACACACGGTCTTTTGATTCCAAACTAAGCAGAGCTTGTGCTATGGTAACCAAATAACTGTTAAACATACTTATATACTTCTAAATACATACCTATATAGATAAATTGACAATATATAATAAATGACAATTACAATTATATGTTAAAACTGTCACATTTTTTAAGGCACTTGTAAGTATGATCCATACATTATGTACATAGACAAAATTACTCCTTTCTCCCGTAGAAGTAGTCAAGGCAAAAAAAACCTTATTTTACTATTTTGTTGGTAAAAATGCGGTCGAAAGTTTTTTCGTGTAGTTATTTGCGCTTGTGACTGTATCTACTTGTAAATATATGTGGGTACATGTATGTATGTGTATGTAAAGTTGTTTGCCAGTGGCTTATTGTTATGTGGTGATGATGGGATGTCGCTGTGGAAAATTTAACTTCAAAACTTTTGAAGTTAAGTTAGTTTATTTGGAACGTTGTGAGGAAATGTAACATGCAGATATCTGTCCTTGTCTTTAAAAAGATGTTATATTTGTATTTTTTTTTTCACCTATAGAAATCCACAACATCTTTTTTTGGTAGTGTATGATCGCACTGAGATTATATTTTTTAAATATTATTATTAGAGAATTGATTTTTGTGATAAATTCAACGATTGTTTGAGCTATAGTCTCAGACATTGAACTAAGAAAAACTAACAAATTACTCGTGCTGATATTTTTCAGTAAGATGCCAAGTGTAAAAATATAAAAGAAGAATCTTCTTCTAAAAATTCGACCAAATTGAAATAGCAGGTGTAGAGAGGACCTAAAGACCACGGACCTCCAAAAAAGGAACTATAAATTTAATGTACTTTATTATGTGATTATCTTCTTATATTTTTCATAATAAAACGTGCGGTTTCGAGTAAAACAGACTGTACTTATCTATATTACTGCGGACCTCTTGACAGTAAAACTTGAGATAGATGTAGGTTTATTATTGAGGGAAAGAGATGGCAAATCATTTCTTTTGTATTAATTAGCTTTGGTATAAAATACATATTAATTAGATAAAATATCAATTTGAAAGTCTAACCCCTAGTTTCTAAGTACATTTAGCGGTAGTTTATCTATTCAATAGCGTTTTTTTTTGTATAAGTTTAAACGCTATTGAATAGATATACTACCGCTCAATGTACCTCAGAAACCGGGGGTAAGTGTGTGTATGACTTAATGATTAAATTCCTAGCCTTATTTTGATAAAATTCTAATTCATTTTTCACAGATTTTTGTTCAGCCTATAGAGAAAGAAACTAGAGGATTTGAGTCTACCATGATGGCTAAGTGAGGGTCGAAAACCGTATATTCCTTTAAGCACGGATAATTAAGTGGTACTTTTAAATTCATTCATTTTTCTTTTTTTGAAGCGATTTGGATTTTATATTGCGGCCTTTATTGAAACTAGTTCTTTTAAAATTACTTAACTCACTTCTGCTATATCGCTTACGCTATTTTGCTTACTTTTCACACAATAAACATATACAAGCAAAATTGCTTCAGCAGTTTTCGAGCTTAGCACATATAGGACTCATTTTTATTTAAATAGACCGTTTAAAAAATTCGCTTATACTGTACTAAATAAAGACTTTGCTATCCATTTTTATTCATATTTTTTCACTGAAACTACAAAATCGTTTTGACTACAACATTTTGTGCCGAACAAGGCATTTGCGTTGTATTTAAGAAGTAGATAATGCAACGATTACAAACTGCATTTGTTATAAAACAAGCTAAAATCGACTCTATTGACTTGTGATAAAGGTTAAGTTGACTGAGATTAGAAGATGGTAAGTGCTTAGTAGGGCATTGCAAACTTAGTAGCGTGGATAAGTCATGAGAAAGAGCGATTTTGACTATTAAAAAGAGTTTTTTGCAGTAGCCTTATGCCATTTTTCACCATGTTGTATAGATAGTTGTAATAATCGTACTGTATTTAATCTCAGCAACATATTAATTTAAACATATTTCACTCGACTGCCTCTTTGGAACGTCGACAGAGTATTCGACGGCTGCAATAAAGGTCTCAATTTCTAATCTCGGGTTGGGACAAAAATAATCGCTGTTTTTTTCTGTCATTACCATTCTTCATAACAATTTAGTATAATATAGTAACTAAGACCGAATACCTGAGTACCTTGGATAACACGTTAAGTGACCGTCCTGGCCCGAAACATTCGCCGGTAGTGCCAACTCGCCAAAACCGATTTAGATGTAATGTTTAACAGAGCAATTAACTGAATTCAATAGAAAGATATGATTTTTTTTTCAACCACTGAGTACTTAATTAAACATTAACCTTTTTATTATGCCAAAAAATAATCTCGCTTCTTTTTTATGACTTGTACCATACAAAACACAGACAGATCCGCACACGCGAGCGCCTCCACTCACAATCCATTAGACACGACACTGAACGAATGAACTAAAACGTTCACGAAAATACTACTCCTACACTCTGCGAGAGTACAACTAAAGGATTTTGTTCCCGCTTTGATGAAATGCTCTGTGAACATTTTCAATGGGTGTCAATGGTTCATCGCATATGTGTTCGTATCAATTAACGTATTTTCTACCCGACGCATACAAAATTCTATGTAAATTTATGTTATCACCCAAACGAATAGACTAATTTTGACATGTTTTTTTTTAACAAATAAGGTAACCTCTAACATTCTCATCGCTTTTCAGACCCGTTTAGCAATTAAGTATTGGTTATGAGTAATTTAAAATCCGCGATGCTTTCTGACGCACGTACGCTCTCATTGTCGCTCATATTCCATGGAGATGTTGCTCATATTCCATTTCTACTTTTGCGTTTTTTGCTTAAAAAACGATTAAGTTTTTTTTTTGCATTTATAATGTTTCAAAGAAGTAAAGCTGTTCTTGTCTCCATATTTGTGCAGGTACTTCTACACGTACTACTGAAACTGAATCAATTCTTATCAACTTCAAGCTCCTCCAAACTATGTTCCTGACATATCCAATTTACTCACACAATTTCTTGTTCGTTTCTACGCAAGGAAATCTTTTAAATATAAGGAAGAGATATATCATAGTACACTTAGTTTTGGAACCACATAATTTTCATTTTTATTTTGTTTAAAAGCTAGATTTATTTAATAAGCCTTAGAAACCTTAGCAAAGAAGTTGTAAAGTTAATGTATTTTAAAACGAGAGCTTACTAGAGAGTTTAACTTAGGGAGTTGAATAGCCGATTTTTAGTCCTCAACATGTCTGTTTGTAAAAACTGCAGAACGGAACAGTATTTTAAAATGTTTATGAATTATTTTTATAAATTAAAAAAGAGCTTAATTTTAAACTAAAACAAACACAACAATACTTTATGAAAACCATTTCAAAGAAATACTGATACAAAATCTTCAGCCTAATCCGGTCCTAAATTTTCTTTTTCAGGACAAAGTAATATGAAAATTTACAGTTTCAATTTCAGTTTGACTCGGTACAAGAGGTCCTTGTTAAGTCTCAAGGAATTAAAGATATATCCAATTCCTTTTTACTGCTGACAATAGGCTGTTTTTTTTACTGGCCCCTTATTCTTAAGAGGGGATTTGCTACTTGGATCTATTGTTGCCTTTAGGAGTTGGCTATTAGAATTAAATACTATGGGACTGTTTGTTTTGGATGACGTTTCTGGGTCTATTTTAGAACCTGCTACACTTTCCCATACTTGATGAAAGTTATCATATTGTTGGTAAAAATGGCCAAATATTTAGGACTAAATAAGCATCTACGATCAACTGTAGTTGAAATAACTAGTACTAGTATACCTCACAAATAAGTGTTTCGTGAATGAATGCCAGGTCTTCCGTGCAGTACCAATGTAGTAACCACCAAAATATTGCAAAACATATAATGGATTACGACGTTATCTTATCAAATAACCGGAACTGACTTTTAACGTGTCCTCCGAAGCAAGGAATTAGAGCAGACTCTTCTTACTAAACTTAAATACCAGTGAGTTATCACCCATCTCAGGGATATCCGTGCCAATTATTGCTTAACTCAAAGATCGTACTAAGTGACACCCCTTAATAGAAGGTCCGCGCCTGCTTGCTTAACCTTCAGATCGTTTACCAACCAGTTAACGCAACTGGCGCCTTTAAACTAGGATAAACTCATGAGAAAACTAATATTCCAATTTGATATTCATCAAAAACACTAGCTCCTACAGTGAAAACTTTTCCAAGGAGCTCCATTTTCCGGATCAGCATACCAGTGGAACGTTGGAACGGCCCCATCGTCTGAATGTCTCAATTTGTCGCTGCGAGCGCTGTCACCGCTCACGGACAATGGCCTGACATCTTACTTTTTACTGTGTAACATTTCATTTTTATTCCGAGGGCGAGGCGTTTTGAAGGGCCGTCGGAGGGATAAGCGGTCGCGATTTTATTGTTTTGTGTTTTTATTGTAACTATGTGACTATATTATGCTCATATTTATCTATACTAATATTATAAAGATGAAGAGTTTGTTTGTTTGTATGTTTGAGCGCGCTAATCTCAGGAAAATTCTTTCAGCGTTAGATAGCCCATTTATCAAGGAAGGCTATAGGCTATATATCGTCACACTACGACCAATAGGAGCAGAATACCAGAAAAAGAAATACCAAAACAGGGAAAATTTTGACCCATTCTCTCTTATGTGACGCAGGCGAAGTTGCGCGAGTCAGCTAGTATCAAATGAAACGATAAGTATCTTATTGAAATCTAGAGTAATGCTCAGTATTATAATGCATAATGCAGTAAATATATTCAATTGAATGCCTTGAATGGGGACTTTGGTAGTACTAAATAACTCAACGTGCTGACAATACACGACAAGCAACAAGTCTGAGGCTGACCGAGCACAACCCACTTGATATGGTCGCTTAGTAAACATGGAACTAAAGATTGTTAAAGCTATAACTCAATCAGATACGATAGGAGACGCCACATGTATTATTATAGTAGTAAGCATAATTGCTTTTAAGAAATACCTTGTCCTATAATACCTTGAAAGTCAGTTGCTATTCATCACACATGTCACTCAATAGTTAGAATCTATAAGTCGCTCCGCTGCCCGCTCTTGCTACCTCTTACCCCAAACACCACTGTCTAATTTCTAGATCTCGGAATGCTGGTAATGTGAACCGTTTCTTAAATTGGATTGATGTAATTCCCAACATAGCGCTGGGTTCAATATGATAGACAGCCACATAAAGTTAAGTGTCATGTCTTGGCTTTGTGGCGATTTTATTGTATCGTCTTATTATGGATCATGGTATGTGTGTGCGTATGCGTGCGTGTTTGTGTGTTCGTGTGTGTGTGCGTGTGTATTTTTAGATATTCCTTTGTTTTGTTTTCCCTTTGTGTATCAATAATATCTGGCTTCGATATTTTTAGACCCATTTTTCGTTGTTAAAATAATGAACGCTTGTTCCAGTTTCTATTTTTGTATCAACAAAGACTGTCTAACCTCATAAGGCATCGTTTTAGTCTGAAAAAAATACAATCTAAAAAAAATCTCCTTTGAAAGATATTCTTCGAATAAATGCCATCTCCCGTTTAGAAGGTTTGTAATAATTCTCGTGTGCAATCGTTATATCGTGTGACTCCGACTTCTGAGTCAAGATATATAATTTATAAGAGTAGCTAAACTGCCATCTGACGATATTTGAGCTTAACATCTACGTGCTTCACATACGGTACGCTGAAAATCGATTCCAGCTGATTAAATCACGCTAAGATACAAATCATTAATCTATATAAAAGGCCTTCGGGTGTCTGGAATTAAATGTCATAATAACCATACGATTACTGCTTCAAACACTGTTCTTACCCAGTAAATATTATCATACATACATACCTACATAAAGTCACGCCTTTTACCTATAGGAATAGGCAGAGACCAGAAAACGCCATTTGGTTCGATCCTTTGCTTCATACACATTTATACATCTTGTCATACAGGATCACCGGTTACGCGTACTACGCACTTAACCTAAAAAATCATTACAACCAAAACATACAAATATTGTTAAAAAACAATCATAGGTAAACTTTAATAAAACAAAACACTGATTACAAAATATCACTACCGAAAACACGAATACAAACGGAAAAAATGTTCTTTTATTGCCAACAAGCACTACAGACAAAATTAGACTCTAAAGCTTAACACACATGGTTGAAATTCCCTTGTATTTTGTGTTACACATACATAATTTAAGGGGAGCCCATAACATGGGTTCCGTAATTGTGTGAATATTTAGAATTGTTGGACCTTTGCGCCCGACCCTCGGTCAGGTAGCTGTAACACCTACGTTTAATTTACTTGATGCAAGGCTTATTAATAACTCGGGAATGTTTTTAACCGAATGCGGTTAGTGTTTTTGTGGTCTTCTATTACGTAGCCATATTATGGTACTGATATAATATGAGGTTTTATAGGTAAAATTTTACGTTGTTATTTGCTTAGGGAATTATTTTGATGAGTTTGACAGATTCTGTGTACATCTCAGAAGAATGCAACGTCTGCAGTCCAGTGACTTAACTAAACATCACCCTCTTTGCATTTCCACTGTAAACCCCTACTACCAAAAGGCTTAAAGCTTAGCTAGAGTTAATAAATGTTATAATACTAATATTTAAAGTAGGTTAATATCAATGAAGTATAAACAAATAACACTAATTTTAAATTCGTGTCGCTAAAGAAATAATGATAATGATGGACTAATTTCACTCCTAAATACAGATATCTGTAATTAAATCTATAGGAACAGATAGTACTCGTACTAATATATCCAAATAATTCGTATTTATTATGAAACAACAAGATTATTTTGAAGAAACTTGAGAGATTATATTATGTATGCATCAATATATAGCAGAATATAGTTATATTTGATCCCAAAACAAAAATTACAATTGAAAGTACGACCAACAGTTACCGAAACTACAAAATAATATTCCTATTTTACACATTTACTAAACAACTAACACTAATAGCAAACACATAAATCATTGAAGTGTATTCAATCCTAATGCACTATGTTCGACTATTTGAAATACATTAAGTTAAGCCTATACCATTGTGTACATTAGGCTTTACTCTCAAATAGAGATGAACGAATATAATCCTCCAGTTATCAGAAAACCAAAGGATTCAAATTTTAATGGGACATTAGGTACCTATTTGAGTTTTTATTGATTCGTAATTTGTAGCAAACATCCCTAGATAGATACACATACTTTCGCACTTATAATATTAGTAGAATTTCGAAAACATGTATAACAGAAATATCCTACTAATACTATAAATTTGAAAGTTTGTGAGAATGTATGTATGGATGTTTGTTACTCTTTCACGCAAATACTACTGAACCGATAACGACGAAATTTGGCATATAGGTAGCTGAAGACCCAGAATAACGCATAGGCTATTTTTATCCCGGAGTTCAAGAGGGATTGGGATTTACACGCGAAAGGTTCCAACGCGGACAAAGTCGCGGGCGGCCTCTAGCCTTGCATAAAATTTTCTCTTCTAAGTAGTATCTATAGCCACATCTTTACAACACATCTTCGCTAACACTCGCTCATCTCCACGCACCGCTTCCCATAATCATTGTTAGTGTAACAAGTCTGAACGAGGCCGAACCGTGTGGCCACATCGGTTCAATTCGGTTGAGTCGTGACCGCAGTCCACCGATTAGTCCCAAATACTGTCCGATTTAGTCCCAACGTGTATTAGTTTTGCTCTTTGGCAGGATTTTAAATTAATATTTAGTAGTTTTGAGTGTTTTTGAATTAGCTATTCAAGTATATAAAGTATGTCATTTTAATGTAACAAAAATGTACTTTAAATATTGTAAATGAATGATGAAAAAATCTAAATAAAGAATGTACTTTATCCTCAGGATCTTTTTCCTCTTATCGAGTTAGTGTTAGTGGACAACCAGGTGTCAAAGTTGTTCAAGCGGCTTAACGACTGCTATCTTAATTGACAACAACCGGGACCGTTTTTTTACGTGCTCTCCGAAGCACGGAGACGCCCAGTTCAAATACCACTATCCGGTCACTTATCTATAGAATGACGGTGCCAAGGTATACTTAACCCACAGATCGTTTACCGACCGGTGAGCCCAACAGGCTATGGACGCCTCAATCCCAGGATAAACAATAGATCTTTCTACTTCTGGATCTAAATTACTATACTGTTTAAGATAAAATTTAGTCCCGCCTATTTACAGAATGGGATCTTACTTTTTGTGGAAATCAAACTAAGACAAAGTAAAGTTTTAAAATGAAGGGCAATATTACACTTAAACCGCATCGACTCCGTGGCGCAACGGTAGCGCGTCTGACTCCAGATCAGAAGGTTGCGTGTTCAAATCACGTCGGGGTCAAAGCTTTCTTTTTTATAGAGCCCAACGCTTAATTAAAATTATGTCATCTAATAATAAAATATTTTTGAAAGAAAAAAACAACATGCAAGAAGTGATGTTTTCGAATCTCTACCTAACCCCTATGGGAACAATCCGTGCTTTTATGTATATATTTGTATGTATGTAAGTTATATCAATTGTTTAGTTAGAATGTGCAGTATGCAATATGTGTAATTTGTCATCGACTCCGTGGCGCAACGGTAGCACGTCTGACTCCAGATCAGAAGGTTGCGTGTTCAAATCACGTCGGGGTCAGAACGTACTTTTTGGGTTTTATTGTACGGGCAAAAAAAAATACATTTTTGTAATCCTCCGCCCGCGTGTAATTTCTAAAAACATTAAGTATATTTTTTTTATCAAAAAAACGTTATTATGACATCATTACCATTTGTATCTTCCTTAGTTGTTATTATCTTCTTGATAAGTTTCATCTGAATCAGCTCGGCGGTTTAGCCATAAAAGCTTAACAGACAGACTTTCGAATCCGTAATATGGAATAATTTAAATATTGTTAAAGCCAACAAAAACCCAACAATTCCTCATGACAGATTTAACGACAAGATAAACTATTTACCTTTAACAGTAGCTTGGAATGCGATCGTTTTATCCGGGAGAATCCGTTTGGAACAAATACATCTGTCGTAGAGATCCACACTGAAATACATGACAAGTGAGTTAGCACCAAATGTACTGTTTTTAAACTGACTTCTACGGAATTTTTGGAGCGAATTTTTGAACTGTATTTGAATTTATAGCTTAGTTATTGTTGGAGTGAAAATGAGAATATAGGAAAAAAGATTTTGACAAATAACTGTCCTGCTGCTGGACAAGGGAATCGCGGAATGGACACTTAGTTAAATCTTGAGACCACGCTGTCCAAATTCTGAGTGCCTTCATATACATAATAGGGATTGTTTCAAAAACTCTTATAATCACAATATTTTCTCATATTGTTCAAGTTCATAAATAATTTAGTAAAAAACATACTATTAAAAACTGAATTAAGGAAAATCAATAGTAGATAAGATAATATTAAAAAATATAATCTATAAAAAAGAAAGTGTTGACCCCGACGTGATTTGAACACGCAACCTTCTGATCTGGAGTCAGACGCGCTACCGTTGCGCCACGGAGTCGATGAGACATGCTACGAAAATTACAGTTCATGTTCTATAAAACAGTTTAGTCTTAAACAACTCAAAATAGACGCTTAAAAACGGGTATATTCCCGTTGTCCACCCCCTGCTTGTCCACCCCGGGTGGACAGTGACACAAATCTTTTAAAAAGTTCTCGGTGTCCACCCCTGGGGGACAGTGAGAATTAATTTTAAATTATTCCCACTGGCCACCCCGGGTGGACAAAGACACGAGTTTCATATTACTAGTCTCGATGTTCACCGCCGGTGGACAAAGCCACTGCTTAAATAAACATTCTCAATGTCCACGCTTGCTAGAAATGGGTGTAAATAATTATAACAAAATTAATTAAGTAGGTACATAGTTTAATCATATTATCAACATCTTTAGGGTAAATAGAAGTAGTTACACTATTTATTGTGTGTTTTCCCATATAATGTTGATCGACGCTAAGTTGCGGCACTTATTAAACCAAGGTATAAGTTATAACAATAAACGTAAAAAAATATATTTAAAGTGATCATTTTATTCACGACATGCGAATGGGACTTGTCAATGGGGACTTCAATATTGATTTATTTCTAGAAAGGATGAGGATGTAAAGATTTTTCTGTGACTTTGATTAATACCTATTGTGATAATTATTTGTGTAGATTGCAAAAGTAAAAGATGTTGATAATATGATTAAACTTTAGACCTACTTATTTTTTTACACCCAATTCCATCAAGCGTGGACATTGAGAATGTTTATTTAAGCAGTGGCTTTGTCCACCGGTGGTGAACATCGAGACTAGTAATATGAAACTCGTGTCTTTGTCCACCCGGGGTGGCCAGCGGGAATAATTTAAAATTAATTCTCACTGTCCCCCAGGGGTGGACACCGAGAACTTTTTAAAAGATTTGTGTCACTGTCCACCCGGGGTGGACAAGCAGGGGGTGGACAACGGGAATATACCTAAAAACGTACGCATATTTTAGTAGAAGTTTAATAAAAAGTCAGTTTACAAATTGAAATTAATCATTCATTCATGGTACACTTTGAAACATACATAATATATAAAAACACACCTCTAAGTCCTGAAGACTTAGGTAGAAGTTTATAAAAAACACTCACGTTTCGTCATTAACAATGTTAGGTCCATGTACCTAATAGGGGGCGAGCCTACTGTCATTTACATGTTACCAAAATCTGGGCTAATTTTGGGCACATTCTAATATGATTGAGCAAAAAAACCAATAGTAAATGCCCGGCCCTAAATCGAATTCGAGACCTCATGGTTAGCAGTCAGTTACTCTACCGAGCGCGCCACAGAGACAGTTACTCTTAATACATTGTACTTCCAAATTAACTTTTCATCTAATAACGATTCATATAGTTATTCAGGTAGAAATATTCGCAACGTCTACGCCTTATTCGTCTTTTTACTTTATCTGTTAGTTGCATTGATAACAAAAAAGCCAATAAGAATTTTAAACTTTTTAAACAGCTCTAATATCACTAAGAAAATGCCATAGAATTCAAAATGAGCTTATCTTTTTGAACGATCGTTGACCCAAGAACGATTTGGTTCATTATTTATTGATTTACGTTGCAAGGACAACCGAATATGAGTACAAATAATTAATTTACAATTTCAACTTACTACGCAATGCAACAATGAATGTACGATGTTGATAAAGCAATTACTTATAACCCTTCAACTATAATCAAATTAATCACTCGAAGTGGAGTCCACGTAATTTTATCATACATTAACCGTATTACAGCCAACAAAGTCACACAACACAATAAAAATGAAAATAAATTTCGCGCGAAAACTTACTAAAGATACGTTCTGGACTCTAGCTCCAATCAATGGTCTTTTACGAACTACAGCATTATCAAATATCTATAGAAAAGGAACGGATTTAGAAGTATCAAGATCTATAGTTAGGAGTGTATTTCATATTCTTATTTTTGGTCTACTTAATACCTTTTGCCTCTATCATAAAATCAAAACTTTCAAAGGACGTGCACAGAACGGTCTTGTAAGATTCTCTGATTCGATTCAACTTACTTATTTGTTTTCTTATTTCAATTATATTGTTGACTTGCTATTTGTCTACAAATATGGTCGAGAGTCTTTGCTACGGTATTTCAAGGCCTTTGACCATATTGATGAGGTCTTAGGCAGTCCTTGCTATAATGAAATTCGTAGGACCATAGTTCAGAATATGATCATTGCAATTACCGTGTTTCTCTGCATCTCTCTCTTTGATTATACTTGCTGGAATCTTGTTGAAGAATTCTGGCCTCCTATGTTGTATGCGATAGATTATCTGTATTTCTTTTTAAATATGATGTCGGTTTTGGATCTTATCTCTCATGTTATACAAGTGCAGTATCGTCTTATTATGATTAAGAATTTGTTGGAGGTATGTTATTCATTGAATATTCGTTTTCAGTAATTATGTTTGCATTACAGTTTTGCTTTATTTATCCAACTTACCAACGTAAGTAGCTATAGAACTGAAACTATTTTAAACACTGCATTTAATTTAAGATTGACAGTAACAAATACATTAGCGTATTTATTGAAAATAACGTTATTTATAACATTCACATCTTCGAGGAACTTAATTTCCCGTTTTATAACAGACAAACTATGTAGAATCTCTTAAAAGTACTTACCTAATCTATACTTCTATACTAATATTATAAAGCTGAAGAGTTTGTTTGTTTGTTTGTTTGAACGCGCTAATCTCAGGAACTACTGGTCCGATTTGAAAAATTCTTTCAGTGTTAGTTAGCCTATTTATCGAGGAAGGCTATAGGCTACATATCATGACGCTACGACTAATAGGAGCAGAGTACCAGTAAAAAATGTTACAAAAACGGGGAAATTTTTGTCCTATTCTCTCTTATGACGCAAGCGAAGTTGCGCGAGTCAGCTAGTCTCATATATATTTCTTTACGAGGGGGAGGGGTTAGGCCTTGAGTCCACAATGCCGGCCAAGTGCAAGAAATGTATTAAACAAATTTTAGGCATGCAAGGTTTCCTCAAGATGTTTTCCTTCACCGTTAGAACAAGTGATAATTATTATCTAAAATTCTTTTCACCAGGACTGTAGCTCGTCAAACGTAATCAAATCCATCTTCAACAACGTAAAGAAGACTATGTACAGAGATGTGAACATTTGTCAGCCATTGGACTCCTTACAAACATTGTGTTATACTAAATATTTAGAAACCAACTGGTTCAGCAGATGTTACCTTTTGCTGTTGGAGCAGACAGCTTGTATAAATACTTCCTATGGAATTCGGGTAAGGTTTTAACTTTATTTAATGAAATATTTATTACACGAACTAACTAACATAGGGAACATAGGGAATCAGATACTTCGTGTTATCTTTACGATTTCCAAGGTTTCTCTAACGCCTGCCTGCTATTAACGTGAAAAAGCATCTTCCTTGTAATTCAGTAACGTAGTCATAACGTTTTTTTACACCGAGTTAAGGGTATGCAGTTGCTGTGTCAATTTTTTTTTCGTTTAAGTGAAGTTTCGTTAAAGAATTCTTTTTTTTTTCTTTTCTTTTTTAAAAAGACAACACCCGCACTAAGAATTGCTCTTGTGTCGCTAGGACTTTTACAAACATACAAACATCGGACACAAAGCACAACCAGACCCGAAACAATTATTTGTGGATCGCACAAATAATTGCTCCGTGTGGTAATTGAACCAACGACCTCCCGTCACAGTGGTATCGGCGTGGCGACCTAAACCACTGCGCCACGGAGGCAGTCAAATTACACTGCCATCTATTTGTTCCAGATGCTAGTGTACTGTGCAAACTTGCTGTTCAATATGATCAATTTATTGAATCTAGCTATCAGAGTTGGGAACGGCACTATGGTAAGAGCGTCTTGTATTGACATGGTTAGAGCACTCAAACGTCGTGACATTTATAAATATAAAAATGAAACCCGTTTTCCTTGGTCACGGCATCACGCGTGAATGGCTGGACCGATTTTACTAATTCTTTTTGTGTTGTATTTGTTATTATTAGGAGAAGGTTTTTACGAAAAATATTAGGAAAATCTCTCAGAAATATTGCAAAATAGACATTTAATTTTGCATATTTTAGGCGGTACGAAGATCGCCGGGTCAGCTAGTTTAGTTATAATTATGTGTTTTTAATTTTTGATACGGCCGAAGTCTACCAGTAATTTGTCACCTCTCATAAGCACCACGAATAATACAGAACATGATATTTCATGTAAACAAAATAACGTATTTTTAAAGTTTAAAAAACCATAAGTCACACACATTTGAACCAAACAGAAATGGGGCTAAATGGAGAGCACAGCCTTTCAAACAAAAAGCATCATCTGAATCGATACACCCAATAAAAAGTGTTGAGGTAACAAGCATAAAAAAAAACAGATGACTGTGGCACATTTCAATTTTAAATCGAGGCGCTCTAAGCCAGTTGTGCTCACCGGTCGGTAAACGATCAGTGGGTTAAGCAACAGTTGGTGCGGTCATTCTATAGATGGGTGACCGCATAGTGGTATTTGAACTGAGCGTCTCCGTGCTTCGGAGGGCACGTATAATGTCGTTCCCGGTTGTTGTCAATTAAGATAACAGTCGTTAAGCCATGTCAAAGGCCTTTCGGGCGGTTCAAACAACTTTGACACTAGGTTGACCACTAACCATACGATAGATAGATAGATTGTAAAACAAACTATTTTTTAAAGTTTGTTCGTGTTTTCACCAGACAACTCACTTCGGGACGGGTCCAATTACTTATCTACCGGCAGCATCCAGTATCCTCCGAGCTCTGAACTATTCGGTCTTGGCCACGCTACTGACGTACCGCTGCGAACAAACCTACAAGCAGAGTGAGAGGATATTAAGAACTATTGATGAGTTATTGACTGGAAAGAAGTGCTGTGAGTCTGATATCATTTGGGTTATTTTAACCATGACACAATAAAACCAGAGTATCTTTTTTGTTATTAAGAGTACATTGTTTCTCGCGTTAATTTTGTTTGAAGTTAACTATGCGCTATTTCTTGTATCTAATATTTAGCACGTAAGAAATTAAAACTATTGACTATTGAGTACAGAGATTAGATTTTTTCATGGATTATTTTTTTGTGTGTCACGTATTCGATTAGCAGACAGTTGCATGATAGTCATGAATGTTATAAATCAGGCTGTTTGAGATTAAGAGTAGACGGAAAATTTTATGATTTTTAACTGAAAAGCTGGTGACCTTCGGCAATTTTTTTATAAATTTTTAATATCATATTACAAATTTACCAAAAAGTAAATGGTTGTTAAATATTATCTTTCAGACAACAACGACATGAAGACCAGTCTCCTAGAGTTTCGTAACCTGGTCATCACAAGACCGATCAAGTTCCATGCCGAGAAATTCTTCACTGTGGACTACACCCTGCTGGTCTCCGTGAGCTCAGTGGTCGTTACGTACACCATTATAATGTTGCAAAGCATTCAATAAAGTGATACTAAAGTAATCTTGCCGTTTTAATCCATACATTTAAAAAAAAACACGCTTTCTTCCCACAGGGGTAGGCAGAGACCGTTTTAGTATATTTTGTAAAAGACCATAAAACGTATACGCAGTATCATTGCAAAACGGGTAATGTATGGTGATTCAAGCACCCCTAGCGTATATTTCAAGAACTATTTTTTCGAGTATTATTTTAAATATCAAATTCCCGACATTGGGTAATGCCCGAAAATAGCGCTGCTGAACGCCAAATCTAAAAAAAAAACTTAATTTTATTGCACCTCTATAGATGGAAGTTTCTTCAAATATGGTTTATCAAAAACAAACGAAAATTAGCGAAATTTGCTCTCAGTTTCTGTGTATCCTTGTTTACGTGTATTAAATACTGGTAGCCCTAAATTTGCCAAAAGGCTAAACAGTAAACAGTGATAACAAAACCTTTGATATTCTATTACACAAACGATTGGTTACAAATAGCGCACCTGAAAACTACGTACAGCGGATAAACACGTGTAAATGAAACTGTTATTGACAATAACTTTGATATTTTACAGGATTTCAGCGCATATTACGAAATGAGGTTTTCTTCGCATCTGTCTGTATACGATAAGCTCAAAATTTGCTAAATGGATTTTGAAATGTTTTATGAAATTGTCAGGAAAATAGGTTATGGTGTTCGCTGTGGAGGATTTCACCATCAAAAGTCTTATGGCTACACACACGTACCGGCGGCAATCCCCCGGCACAAGCCGCGCAGAGCTGGCAATGCCTAGCATTACCGCTCGAATAATCAGAACAAAATAATGACGCCCGTAGGAGCACTTAGACATGGAGTAGCATCTACTGCAAAGATCATGTTAGTTGAACAACTAATCTTATTCGAAATATTCTTAACTAGTAAACTATCGTATTTGTCTATTTACATTTTCGTGGTTAACTCAAACACGTTCTTTAACACATTGTTTGATATGAAAGGTCTCTAATCCAGAGTTAGCCGGCGGGATGGACTCAAAGTCTAACCTGCCCTTATTCGCGGAGGAAACCCTTGTCCAGCAGTGGGACAGTAATGGGTTATAAAAAGTAAATCGCCTGATTATAATAATATGATTACATATTATGAAAATAAATTTTCATAGCTTTAAGTCGTAACATGTTTGCCGGGTTGCAAGTAAAATTAACAATCTTGTTGATATTATGAACTCGCATGAAACTGCAGAGTTATTGTATCGCAATTATCGCAGCAGTTGTGTGTAGCGGTCTCTCTTTGATATAAAGCGCTTATGTTATAGCTTATAATTGGCACTTATGTATGAAATTCGTGCATTATGAACTGGAATAGCGAGCAGTCTGTACAATAGGGATTTAGAAAGGCTAACTATATATTATTATATTTTTACTACATATCTGACCCTCGCAACTTCGCTTGCGTCACATAAGAGAGAATGGGTAATATTTTTCCCCGTTTTTGTAACAGTTTTAGTTGCTACTCCGCTCCTAATGGTCGTAGCGTGATGTTATATGGCCTTCCTCGATAAATCTATCTAACACGAAAGAAGAAAAAAATCAAATCGGACCAGTAGATCCTGAGATTAGCGCGTTCAAACAAACAAACAGACTCTTCAGCTTTATAATATTAGTATAGATTAGTATAGATATTGTAACCGCTAAAATCGTCCAACAAGCCTACAATCATCTCTACTAGATACATAATTTAACTTCTACCAAAAGATTATTTTGCGAAAACAGTATTTATGTATTTTTTCAAAGTTTTCTCATAAACTTGATGGGAAATACAAACGTAATTATTTCCTATGCAAGTAATGCGATGGCAGATAGCCATCTCGACTGACAATGCTCGCTACGGTGTAATTAATGACTTTCAGTTCCCATATTGGTAAAGACTGACCTGAGTACGAGGTTACAATACTGTTTTAATAAAAGTATCGGATATTTTTTAAAGGAGTGATCTCCTGTTGATAGAGAAAACTTGTGCTTCACTTTTCAGCGGGATTTTTAGAAAATAAAGTAGCTTACGTTTGGCCTATGGTACTAGCTGCTATATGCTAAAAGTTAAGACTATTACAGCGGTTTAGTCGTAAGAGAGAGACGTTTGTTTAGATGTTTTGCGATTATTTGTCACCGTATAAGTCAGGAACATAAATTAAGCAAAAAAGTGTTTTGTATACTGCAATATTTTCAATCGATTCCACCGTTTTCTCGCTGTAGCACGCCAAACTAACACACTTTCATATTTAAAATAGTGATGAAGAATTAGTGTGGACATGCAATTTCTCAATTAAATCTCTGAAATTGCGAAATAGATTTTCGCGCCTTTATCATAAAAATTCTACTCTGTAACTTCTTTATCCTGTCGTTCTCGTCACCGCTAACATTCATTTGCGGTGGTGCATCGTCACGACACGCGGCGCCGCTCGTTGAGTGCGCTCCTCATTAATATTGCATTAGAGCATTACTCAACGGATCGACGTTATCGGAACTTGTTTCACAAAATATTTATGACACCATATTTTTATAATTGCAGTATTTTTGAAGTAGAAAATTTTATTTCTTTTTATTTTTTTTATAGGAATTGAGTGTATTGGTAATTTTAGGTGCTTTCCTTAAATTTTATGTGTAAGCCCTCGGATACTTTGGACATTATTAATTAGCAGACAAAATTAACATCAATTTAGGATAACACAAAAATATTTGTTCTGTATAGAAATCAAACTTTGTTCCTAAGCCTTATTTTAAGAGTAGCAAGCAATAAAGACAGAGGCGGTTTTTATTAATCACATTAACATGGGATAAGATTGATCATAATATGAACATCTTTATCAAGTTAGACAAATACTTAAACACAAATATTTGACGGCCTCCGCAGCGCAGTGGTTAAGGTCGCCCCGCCACCACTATTGCAGGAGGTCGTGGGTTCGATTCCCACAGGTAACAATTATTGGCGCGATCCACAAATAGTTGTATCGGGTCTGGTTATACTTTGTGTCAATTGTTTGTATGTTTATAAAAGTCCTCACGCCACAAGAGTAATTACTCTCGTGTCGTGAGGACTTATAAACAAATAACTTTTATATAACATAGCGCGGGAGATGTCTTTTCAAACGAAAAAAGAAAATTAGTAGGCATACATTTATTATATTAAAAAAGATTGAACCAGTACAAAATTACAGTTGAGATCTTTTTCAACAACAGGCATTTATTTCACACACATTTCATAATGTTTTTGTTAGCACCCAACAATCATTGGAGCATCAGACCGAATGAAATTCCCTTTACAAACGAATAATATTCATGAATTAATCAATTCTGCGTATAAAGGATTAGCGGATAATCGCAAAATGTTTTTTAACAAACCTCCAATAATGAAACAAAACAAACCTTTTTTAGAATACTTTTTAAGCACGTGAAGTGAATTATTGTATTGTTGGTGGAAGTATATTGTTATAGAGTATTTATAGAGCTATTTTTATCAGCAATTGCATAGTTTATTAGTCTTATCTTATCTTGTCAGCTGACCCGTCGATCACAATTGATCCTTTTTATTACTCCCTCCTTTGCTACTTCAAATGTTGGGGGGCAGTGCAAAACTTTTCAATTTTGCTATGCTCCCCATCCAGCACTTACCCAGCGTGGTGGTATCGAGGCTAAACCCTTCCCTCGTTTGGAAGGAGACTCTTGCCCTGCAGTAGCACAGAAATGGGTTAAAAACAAAACCTTTATTAACCAGTAAAAATGTAGCATTCAAATGGTGAAATTGTTTTTTTATCGGGCAAATACATCTTAAGCCAATTAATTGCAAACTAACATACAAGTCTTCCGTCTTTATAATATTATTATATAGAAGAATTGATGTACCACCACCAAATATTTTTTTAAATCACTCAATCAATTGCAAAACTTTCCCCGTAGTCAAAATAGTAGGTATCTATTAGCGTCCAAGATACAAAACCGCGTTTAAAACCTTTACCCAGTTATCTCTTTGTGTAACCATACGCCTTTGTTTAGCGTTATAGGATCAAAGCCCTGCGCCATGTGTTCCAGGTAAACTACAAAACACTATGCAGGTATAATCATAAGCAAAATTAGGTATACTCTGTAAAAATGTCACTTCTTAACAGCACTTTTATCAACGAATATAGTGATATGACTAATGTTTGTTAAATTAAAAGTAATTTCGCAATCAATCTGTCCATATTTCTGACTGATGGCAATAGGTAAATTGATTTTTTTCGTACAAAAACACCAGCCAAATACGAGTTGGACTCGAGCACGTAGGTTTTATATCATTATTTAAAAAATGGCAAAATAATTGATGTTTGTTTTATGGGAACCCTTTTAAATATTTATTTACTTTTAATATTTATTTAAAGAAACCACAATCTGCGGTAACAAAAATCACCTGTGTAAATTTCAAATGTTTGATGATGATTTGAGATTCAGCGTAGTCACAGACAGACAGCTTAATCTCAGTAATAGGGTTCCGTTTTTACTCTTTGATTAGGGAACACTAAAAAGTAGGATTGTGAATGTGACAATGTCTATATATTTTTGCTCGTGACTGCACCGAGTATTGAATAGTTCGAAGTATTGTAGTTTTTGCCTGTATGGTTTTGGGCCGGTATGCAGGCTTTGTTTTGCAGTGCTACTGAAAACTGAAATGTGAGCGTTTGCATGGTAAAGTTGTTGGAAATGTATGATCCGGAATTTTGTAAGTAACTAAGTAATCTATACTTGTAATTTAAAACCAAAGAATCTGTTTGTCTGGGATTAGGAAACCATCATATGCGGTGCTACGGTTTTGCGTTGTAAATTACCTCCTTAACAATTGAGTTAAACGTGCAGTTAACCTTTTCTGGGTTTCGTGGATATCTTCTTTCTTTCTTTCAATAATATAATTAATGTATAGCTAAAGAGTTTTTTTTTTAAACGCGAATCACAGGAACTATTCGTTCGAATTGGAAATAAGTCGTATTGAATAGACTATTTATTGAGAAAGGCTAGGCTATATAACATCATGCTAAGACTAATAGCAATGAAAACTGTTGCGAAAACTAGAAAATTATTAAAGTACACGTGAAGTCGAAGCCTCCAGTTAATTAACAAACCTATTTATAAACATTAAATACAATTATTAACAGAACTAGTTTCAGCTATCGAACTATATTGTTCGGGCTCCACGTTTCTACTCGAATGGTTACATATTTAAGGACTATAGGCTAGAAATAGATTGTTACAACAACTATTATTGCTTGATTGGTATTATTTGATCCGTGATTTTAGTAGCTATTTCTATACGAACCCTATTACTATGAATATTGTGAATGGTTTAAGTACCTAAGCTATTATTGTGCTCGTGGCTAAGTAACTACAGCCCCACGGATCGATTCCTCAGGTCAAGCTACGCTTGCCGACGTGGGTCTGTGGATGGGTGACCATATTATAGATTCCGAGTTCTTGTGTTTCGGAAGGCGTGTTAAATTCTGGGTCCTGATTATCATTTTCGAAGGTCTCTGATAGTCGGAACTTTAAAGTATGATAACCAGTCTTACCGAAAGAATCGTGTTATGACACAGGTTATTGGGTTGTTGAGGTTCGATAGGTAATCGTTCCATGTAGAATACTAGTATTCAGCTACATCTGGTAAGACTGGAAGCCCACTCAAACATCGGAAGAAAAGCCAGGCTGATGAATACTAAACGTAATTATGACTGTTTATCAAAAACAAAAACAGGTCAACGACCTGTCAAAATCTAAACAAAAACTATGATCTATATTTGCGTACTCAATCACTAAACTTATTTGTTACCCCAATTAGAATATAACCTCAAAAACAACTAAGTTGAAGGACCTAACAATGTTTTTATTTATTTCAAAACAAAAAATAAATCAAATAACAGAAAGTTCACCTTTTTTGTTACAATAGAAGTTGAAAACAATAGAAATGTTCACTTTTTCAGCCCGTCGGATATATTTTTATATTGATTTATTAAAAAAAAAACACGTGTCCCTGAAGTCTCTTGACGTCATAGCGTGGCATATTATTTTTTAATAATATTTTTTTACTTTGCTTGACGCCGCCCGCGACTTCGTCCGCGTGGATACCATTCCCGTGTAAATCCCGATCCCTCGAGAACTCCGGAATAAAAAATAACCTATGTGTTGTTCTGGGTCTTCAGCTACCTATATACCAAATTTCATCGTAATCGGTTCAGTAATATTTTCGTAAATAACAAACATCCGTACATACATTCTCACAAACTTTCGCATTTATAATATTAGTAGGATAAACCTTCAATTTCTTACTTTAATGCTTTTCAGCTAAATAATTTATTATCTGTGAGTTTAAGACTATGGCGCGTAACTACGTAACTTGTGCCGAAACGTCTAGCAAAACAAGTTTAAATGCATATTCACATTTTTCCCGCGTAATTAATAGGTTTTTTTCTACCCAGTCAACATCTCTATGCCATAATAAAAGCACCGATATCTTTTGTAGAAACGAATTAAAGCGACCGAACAATGGTCAGATCAAAACAATTGTGTAATAATTCATTTTCTTGTTTGTTTTACGAAACTAGGACGAAGAGATTTGTAGGGTGACTATTAGAATAATGTCTTTCGGATAAATATTGAATTTATTTTTAGGCGTTAGACCTTATGAAGCAGCTTTTGCGTGCAATTTTGTCTGAAAAGAAAAGTATTCTAGATATTAATCCAAGTTATGAACTATTTGTTTGGTCCAAACTTCTACACAGAAGTTATAGTCACATAATATTTACAAAAATCACTATTACATTTACATTATTGACAATAATTACGCCATTTTCTCATGACAGAGACCAATATTTACTAATGTATTATTTTTTTACATTTAATATTTAATGAATTTAATGAACACCACTTTGTACGGACCTCATAGTTTTTATTCGCATTTTCTTCTGTTTTTTTTATTCATAATATTTTTAAGTGCGAATGCTAAATAACTAATTAATCCAACTCATTAATACTTATTTCCAAGAGCTACTGAGCTTGTTTGTGATTAAATCTTTGAAACCTTTAGTTCATGAGATGAGACTATTAACACACAATTTACCTCCCAATTTTCAATTCCTATAAAGAAATGACTATCTCATATCCACCCTACACAAAATACCTGTTTATTCATTCATAAAATATTTCTATTGAGCTCTCAGCAGTGATACGAACTTTTCAAATTAATTATCTTTTATGGCTATGTTAATGGCACTTTAATTAGTGCTTCGGTGGTCGGCCATGAAAAATTTCACGCTCCAACTGCGTTATCAGATTTTGAAATTCATTTGTGTTTTTCGAGTTTATTTGCTGGATTTATTAAGTCGAGTTTGTTTTTAAGATTGTAATGTCTTAGTTAACTGGTTATGTAATTAGCTATTTAAAGAAACTTTCTAGTTCATAGAACTAGCACAGCCTTTTTGCCTGGCTTTTCGGCAAATTGAGTTCGAGAGTTTGACACTTATCTAGTGTAAATTTAGTTCCAACGGAATACGCTAGGGTCGCTCTTCTTTCTTCATACATCTCGCTATATACTTAGTCGAAAGTGGCCCCTGAGGTTTAAATGATTTAAATATAACAGGCATACTAAGAATATTTACTAGAAACTTCTTTTAGAACGTTGAACGTTTAGAACGTTAGAATGTATGACCATCTCGGAAATCTTACTTAGGTACGTCTATATCCTCAACAATTACTATAAGTACTATGAAACCTTTTCCCTAAGTTCTAATAAAAGAAACAATACCTAAAGGTTACATTAATGTACTAACATTATGAAAGTACGCACAGTGCTTAAGCAAGGATTACAGGCTATTCTCTTAAGGGCTCTTTACTTTGCTATTTCTGTATTTGTTAACAAATTCTGAATGAAAATTTTGTTTGGTATACAATGTTCGGCCCAACAACCAATAGAACAGCCTTTCTTCCAAGCTATGTTGGAGTCAGCTTCCAGTCTCATCGGATGCAGCTGAATACCAGTGTTTTACATGGAGCGACTGCCTATCTGACCTCCACAATCCAGTTACCTATATAACACGATATGCTTTGGTAAGGTATCCTTCTGTAAGTTCTACACTGTTCTATCAAATATCTTTCTATCTATTCTTTTAAAAAGACTCCCGCACTTAGAATAATTTTATTGCTCTCGTGTCGCGGAAACTTTTACAAACATACAAATAAAAAACACAGGCACAACTAGACCCGAAACAATTATTTGTGGGTCGTACAAATAATAGTTGTTCCGTGCCAGAATCGAACCTGCGACCTCCCGATGCAATGGTAGCGGCGTGGCGACCTAAACCACTGTGCCACGGGGGCAGTCAAATATAAACAGATTGACACTAAAAAATAGTTCCTACTAAGTTGTTGGACTATAATATTTACGAAATTTTCCATATAATAGATAGTTGGAGATATAGAGTCAAATGTAGGTCAATCATTCTATCAAAAATCATCCCTTAAGATTCCAAGAAGGGGATGTTTATTCTCAACCGTACGGGTCAGCTAGATACATAATAATGTATTGTATCGTTAGAACAATTTCCCATATACTTGTAATAATGCAAATACCCCTTGTAATCCTTTTTCCAACTATAAACACAAGTTTTCCTTATTATTTCAGGCTTTTGTTTCCGCAAGACTGCGTTGTAGGAAAAGAGCTGGTGGGACAGTTTAGCGATGTTTATTTTTTATATTAATTTGTTGCTTTAGATAGTGTTGTGTACCAAGCAGCATGCATTTTTTTAAGTAGACGATGTCATTAGGTAAATACAATAAGAACGTAACGTACTTAAAGGTAATTTTTACCAATATTGTATTATTTACTAGCCAACCCGGCGAACTCCGTACCACCTAACAGGCATTAAAAAAAATGAAATCAGTATATCTGCTCTCGAGATTTGCGCTAAACCACATATTTAGCTATTTATTTTTATATCATAGATTGATTACTACAAGGTGGAGACTAATGTTTGTGTGAAAGTTTGTAAAATGTCTGGGTTTCTAGACAATAACTAATTACACTGTCTATTTCTTGACTCTCATAGTATGTACACTGACTGACTGGTGACAGGTGTGGTTCTTACTTAGAATTTTCTGAACAAAAAAGTTTAGATTAACCACTAAACATTTTTCGTTAGAAAATTCTTTTTGGATCGATTTTTAATTAGTCGGTAGTCGAATACATTACCATAGTACCAAGTAGCATACAAAAATAATTAAGTAAGTAATATGAAATGTAACAAAATTAATACACGAACTCTTCACCTACCCACATCTTATCATAGACCGTCACTAATTGATTCGAGTTGTCTCAGCGGTTCTGCGAACAAATTGTCTTTCCTCATATCTTACGGTTACTTGGCTTATAATATTTCAACCTACATGATTGTATTATGATTGTTTTCATAGAAAATTCGAGACATGTTTTTGTTGGGCTGTTTTGTTTTGTGATTTGAGACTTGAGGACTTTTAAAAGAGAAGGGTTTTAGAATTAGATAGTTCGTCAAATCAAATCTTTCTTCGAAACTGTATTTACTCGTTCAGTATGTTCACCACAGAACAACTAGAACACGGCGCGCGAGATATGCGGGTTCGATTCCTATACAGAACAAATCAATATTTTTGTTTTTAGTTGCTCTGGGTCTCGTTTTACTGTCTCTGTGGGACATTTGTATGTTCAAATCACAACATTTAAAAAACGGGTGTCATTTTAAGACATGTAGTTTGATTTTAACGGGAACAAGAAATTCAGAAATGCCTTACTAATAAAAAGTAATTTTACAACAGGAAACCAAACACGGGAATAGAATCATAACATAAGCAATCACGCTAAGCAACAAAATCATTTCAAGAATTTCCTTATTATCCAAATCTGCAAAACATGCTTAACTTCATTAACAAGAAAACAAGTCAAAACATTCCTTATTTGTCCAAAAAAAACAAAATTATACTAATCTAAAATTAACTTCACAAGGAAAGAATCCGTGGTAATAGGAAAAACGTCATTATGTAAATCTTAACGTCATAATATAATAGTAGCTTAGCCTTTGTTCCGAACTATGTTGGAGCCGGCTTCCAGTCTAACCGGATGCAGCTGGATACCAAGTGTTTTACATGGAGCGACTATACAAGATAGCCAAATTACCTACCTGGGTTATAACACGATACCCTTCGGTAAGACTGGTTGTGACTTTCAAGCTTCTAACTACTGTTAACGACTGTCAAAGATCTTCGAAAATGGCAGCCGGGACCTACAATTTAACGTGCCTTCCAAAACACGGAGGAACTCGAAAAGTAACATGGTCACCTATCCACAGAACAACCTCGGCAAGCGTCGCTTAACCAGAGATCGATCCGTGCGGCTGTTGTTCGCTAAGCCACGAGCTCCTCCATTTTGATAATCTTTACATAAGTATCTATGTAATTATAGAGGCGCTATTAGCCAGTTGTGCTCACCGGTCGGTAAACGATCAGTAGATTAAGCAAACCGCGGCGCGTTCACTCGATAGATGGGTGATCGTATATTATTTGAACAAGCGCCTCCGTGCTTCGGAGGGCACGTAAAAACTTGGACCCGGTTGCTGTTAACAGCATAAAGTAGCAGTCGTTAAGCCACGTCAGAGCCCTTCCGGCGGCTTGAATAACTTTGACACTAGGTTGACCATTAACCATACGATAAGAAGAAAAAGGAAAGAAAACCGTGGTAATAGCAGTAACGTCATTATGTAAATCTTTACATAAGTATCTATGTAATTATAGCAATTTACGTAGTCCACCGAGCGTGTGATGTGCGCTAATATTGGACCGAATGATCGTAGACACATTTTTCCTACTTACTCATTCCGTGGTAAGGGCTTGTTTACTATCGTTTATTGTTAGCCCAGTAATCTTAATTGATATTCGGATTGAATGGCTAATAATAACTATGACTACATTTATTTATACAAGAAAATCTGTACTTACTTAAACACTAAATTATTGGCTAAGGCGCCCAGTTTGAGACTATGCAACTATGTAGGCGTTTGTTTATTGACCTTAAATATCTTGCGTCCTGCACAGGTTAACTCTATTTCTTCAATGACCTAGAATTTCTAAAAAGAAAAACTAAGAAGCATCTATTATACCCATTATACCCAACCAGGGTATCGAGTCCTGGACCGAACAATCGCATTTATTATCGCTTCACTACAGGTAAAGTCACGGGAAAAAGCTAGTCATTTAGTATCACTAGTAAGTATAGCACAAAATTATAGAAATAAGGCTCTCGTATGACTATAGCCTTACAAACATTCACACTGTCATCTCGTAATGAAGACGCTGATCAATTAAAGTGGACAGGCCAGACGTGACGTCACATTACTGCCTTTGTTTACCGCTAGGTATATGGCTTTACAACTATCACTGTTTGTTTGTCTGTTTGTTTGTAACTTACTCAAAAACTACTAAACGAAATTTTATGCGACTTTCATATTATACTTACTGTTAAAATATTCTTAGAAAGGATAGGTAGTGTGAGTAGAGTGCAGGACCTATTAACTTTATGATTGTTTAGATTAGACTAAATAATGTAATGATGAATGATAAACATTTGGAAAAAAATCCTATGTGGCGTTA
The DNA here is from genome assembly GCF_050436995.1 of Anticarsia gemmatalis. Lineage (NCBI taxonomy): Eukaryota > Metazoa > Arthropoda > Insecta > Lepidoptera > Erebidae > Anticarsia > Anticarsia gemmatalis. Next base: position 1,716,769 of record NC_134761.1, read on the forward strand.
CACATCCATGTATTAAAATACTGGACGCGGTACTATTCATACCAACTAAGTACTTAGATTTTTTCGAAGCAAGTATATTTCCAAGACCTATAAATTATAATCATACAAATAAATATGATACACTATCAGAATTTAATAGATTCCTAGTAAGCTTAATATTTTGCGATTTCTCACGAATAAAATACGTGAAACAGATTATTCTCTGGTATACTAAAAACTTTAAACAATAAGTATTTTATTTCATGCCATCTGTTCTTTATACACGGAACTACTGCAATGAACCTATTCACAAAATCTACGTAGTTTAATTTAAAAACTGTAGATGGCACTGTTTCACAATACCGTCACATTGCTTGCAATTCTTATTTCTGCAAGTTTTACTTATATATTTGTATATTTTACTAACCTTCGTTTGCTACTAATTAAAGGAATAACAATAAAACAACAATAATAAAAACCATCATAATTTTATTGGGGCTGAAACACAATCACAGAACTTAAAACCTCTTCCTTTGCACCACATAAATTGTAAAAAAACATTATCCACGACATTATCTATCTAACAACTTCATAGCAATAAGAATAGCATAGACAAACAAATTACAAAGAACTTATTACTTAACTTCTCAAAATGCTAACTTTTAAAACTTCAAAATTTCAATGTGAGAACAGAGTGAGAAACAGCATTCAAAAAAATACCGTCGGTAGTGCACGTACAAGGTCTCGGATTCGAATCCCGAATTGAAACAAAATGTATTTCTGAGTTTTGCCAAGAAGTGTTCAGTGATTGTCTAAAGTATCGCAATTAGGGTATAACCCTCATCATCACTCACACTGTTTGGGTGTTTCCCAAAGCCATCATTCTTGCCTGTGGCCTCTCACTGGTCGTGTCGGTTATTCGTCCCACCAGACTATGAGTGTTAGATTGTTTTTACTACCTCATAATATATATGGGATAAGGCATTTGTCTCCCATTTCACCTTATGAGAAAAAAGGGTGTTTATTTTTCGGTCTGCTGTGTTTTCACTCTGTATAACATCACATAACTGTTGTGTAAAAAACAAATATCATCATAAAACAAGCCCCAAGTCTAATAAACAACATTCTTATTTACTTTGAAGTTACATAATAAGTCAGTGTTAGAAATAAGCGGAATTATTTTTATATACATTGTTATAATACTTGTTTAAAGTTATATAAAGCCTTGCATTGCCTTTATTACTAGAACATTAAACTATTTCATCGAACCAATATTTTTTCTTTCACATTGATATATTTATCAGTACAGCGTAGCATTGAAAATAGTTAGTTAAAGCTATCTGCATGTAAAATTTTCATCAAAATCGGTTCAGTAATTTAGCCGTAAAATCGTAACCGACATGCATACTTTCGAACACATAATATTGGTAAGTGAATATGTAACTTATACAATACAGCAATAATATGAAAAAGTGACTTAAAAAGTTGCAGTTAAATATTAGTTATATTTAAATTAATCCCACTTATTTCCAACACTGATAAAATCTTATACTAAGACTAAACTTGCAAAATTCTTTACTAATTCAACAATCTGCTATAAATATACAAACAACTTTAAATTTGTCTAGCAGTTCCTGAGAATAGCTCGTTCAAACAAACTTCAAAATAAAATTTACAATTTCTAAGCGACGCTAAAATAAATGCGATATTATGGAAAGCACAAAACTATGACTTAAAACGCGAACAGATACTATAATATCAAATGCATATTATGATAAAACATTCCTATATTCAAAAACACATAAACAGTCTGATTTTACACAGATTTATATCAATACAAACTTTGCCATCCATTGGAATTTTCATATATTTCGACAACCGAGTAGCTAGTAAGAATAAGTTTAGTATAAAATCTGATCAGTGCACTTCAAGTGCAAGTAGGTACCTACTATTTTTGCTTTTTAAGTATTTTTAAAGACAACTCCCGCACTAAGAAATGTTCTTGTGTCGCGGAGACTTTAACAAACATACAAACAACGGACACAAAGTACAACCAGACCCGAAACAATTATTTGTGGATTGCATATTTCACATAATATAACAATTATGTGTGCGATTCACAAATAATTGTTATATTATATGGAATATCAGTAAGCCGCGGGCGATCGCTAGTCTCATATTTTTATAGAATTTTGCAAGTCCAGTCTTCGCTAATAACATATGAAACTAAAATAAACCTTATCAGTGATGTATTAGAGTTCATATTTGTTCTTCAGATCGGCTATGGTGTTGTCGCTACAGTTCTCCACAGTTTTGCAGTGGTTGAGCAATGTTGTTAACACTGGAATGTAAATAATATATTGTTAATTACATTATAAATATAATAAAATAAACATATTTAAATAAGGAATATCTTTTCATCCCAAAAAGAAAACTTATTACTCTACGAACTAGTTTTGTCTTGAGAGTATTTCACAAACATACAAAATTAGAATAGCAGCAATACTATTACTAAGTATTACACCTTTTGGGAATAGAGCATTAAGAGAGAGTTTCCTAATATTATTATTATAGTTAGAATAAACTAAACTAAAGAAATGTGTGATGGAATTTCATAAACTTCGAAAGCTCCGAATTTATTATAAAGTCTAAATATAAAAATCTTATTGAAATAGGCCTCTACAGATTCAATAAACAACCATAACAGTGTAAAAGTAATGACAAAAAAAAATTCTAAACCAAAAAGAAAGTTTTGACCCCGACGTGATTTGAACACGCAACCTTCTGATCTGGAGTCAGACGCGCTACCGTTGCGCCACGGAGTCGTTGCTACGAAACGTCAATTTAATCGTTCCTTTGAGACAGTGATGACGTCACACTCCGTACATATTATGTATCATGATTGAAACTTATTACTGTCGAAATAGCCAAGTAAACCGCCTATACTTTTTACATGCATTTCGAAGCAAATCATATTTAATCAAAAGGAATGAGTCTACAGGCAAAAATTTCTGATTCGCAAAAAAGATTATATTGTCAATAGAATTTATGAAACTATTGAATTTGATATAAAATCTGAAAATTGAGGAGCTTATAGCAAGTTGCGCTCACCATTCGGTTAACGAACGGTGGGTTAAGCAACCTTGGCGCGGACAATTTGTAAATTAGGGACCACTTAGTGGTACTCAAAATAAGCACGTGTTGGCCTTTCGAAGCAAACTCAACTCAAATCGTATCGTAAGTATTAAGATATCACTCATTAGCCACAGGCTGACCACTAACCATACAACAAATAAACATAAATATCATTACAAAATAAGTATTTTGTACTTACATTTCTTATCATTAGCGGACAGGAACATAGCGAGCGCGGAGAACCGTTTGACTTGACTCAACGCGAGGAGATACGCAGTTATCTTGTTGTTGAACGAGCTTGTATTATCGTGGAGTAGACGCAACACGTCCGATAGCACGTCACTTTCTAACGCGTTCTCGAATATTGATGGGATTTTGGATGGGTCTATTATCTGTAAAAGAAATATAGATATTGTAAGTAAATTTAGAAGATCGAGACAAAAACACATTTTAGAACGGAAATACGTTACAGTGAAGTCACTATAAGGGATCAAAAAGTGCCTAATATAAAGCTTCAGTCTGTAGTTTAAATTTCAACATTGTTAAATGAAAAAATACATAGCGTGAGAGTTTTTGTTTGAATGTCTTTCGCGTACAAGTTAAATAACTTTTGGGATTTTAAGTAACTTAAAGTTTAATTCTGATTTGACTGATATTTATGATTTTGTTGTATATAAGAAAGTCATCAAGTTGACTTGCCGGCGACTACAAAAATCATGCCGGTTGTAGATCTTATAGCACAGAAAAAGAAAATTTAAAATCAAATCAAAATCAAATCATTTATTAATATAGGTCAAATGCTGACACTTATGATAGTCAATGATACAAAGAGTGAATTTACCGCCAGTTCGGAAAGAAGGGCTAATGAGAAGAGCTGGCAAGAAACTCTTGGCCACTCTTTTTAATCGCCAAATGGTTTTAACAATATAATTATGTCTGGTATAAATCATTGATTATGTAAGGAGCTGCTACCAACACCACCGAAAACACTTTGATCATAAGATAAATTAAATTAAATCAATATAATATTCCATTTATTTATCAATAGTGAATCTGAGGCATCACTGGTTGGTAAATCAGATAACAGTGGTGTTTTAAAACTTAACACATATGGACTGTAATAATAAAATGCATACTTACACTCAAATAATCTTTCCTAGCTTCATCTTTGCCTCTCAAATACTTCCATTCAGCCATAAACTGGACACTATTGACCGGCGCCACCAAATTATGTACGTCTTTCTCCGTCACTATAACCTCTGAGATCAATTTCATAGACTCTGGACTTGCCACTTTGTCCCCCTCTCCTTTTTCAAGAGGTTCCGTCTTCGAGTCTTCAATTTTATTAGAATCGTTGTTGTTGGTGTCTCCGTGAGCCAAATTGTCCTCAATTTCTATGATTTTGAGACGAGTTGGAGGTTTTTCGGGAGTCGTTTTGCCAAGTTGTATTTCTTGGATTGGTATGGATTTAAGTGGTCGCTGAAATAAATTAAGGAAGGCGATTAAATATATAAACATATTTTCAGTTACTTTTACATGAATTTGGTCCTTATGGATAGAATTTATACCAAATTACAGAATCGAAAACACGACATTCGCCAAAACAGTTCGACCTAATATAATGGGACTTTCACTGACAGATAGAGGAATTTACATAGGCGACAAATTTATTCCAAAAATATTCAGAAATCCTGCATGAAAATCAAAAATCACAAAAAAATACGGACGAAATTGTAGCAATTGTTCGCTAGTTACTGTCTTTTTTATTTCTTTTACTATCTTTACCTTAGACCGTAAATGGGGTGGTTTCTTCACAGGTTTGATAACAGTGATGTTTTCACCAACACCATCCCTCCACTGGTCTACAGGGCTGGTCTCCTTGACCACCGGCTCCGGAGGTAGTTCTATGATCTTTGGCTGTGACGTCATTTTGGGTAGCGGCTTCGATTCCACTGTAGGTGTCGTGGACGGCGAGGATTTTGATTTTGACTGGAATTTGAGAAATTTAGTTTGAATAAGTTTGTCTCCAAAATTAGATTATATGCCTTTTTGTTTTTAAAATACGATTGCTACTTCAAATATATCTTAGGTAAATGCTGTGGTGTGGTTATGGTGCCGTTGCCAGCTCTTTAAACTTTGGTTCTACACGCATATCTGGATTGTGCCCAATGTGTGCCTGCAAAGTAACCATTTTTATTCCATTCCATCGATCGACAAGAGGTAACGCCAGTGACCATGCATGCTTGTCTGCCTGTCTCTCCTAACTAGAAGGTCAATGACCTTGACTTATATCACTGAAAAACTCGACCACATTTGGTGCATCTAAGTATGCAAACCAAAGATTTGTTTCATCTTATTCACTACTTACACAAGAAAGACAGAGACTTTGAGTTTTTATATTATCACTCACCCCTTTAGTCCCCATCCTCGCTTTAATAGCGTCCAATTGTTTCCTAGCTGCATGGTTGTGTGGTTCCAACTGTAGTACATTACGGAGATCTGTTGACGCCGCCCGCAATGAGCCCAAACGCTCCCGGGCAGTAGCACGGCGTTGTAACGCTTTGACGTAAGAAGGGTCTAAGCGGAGAGCTTCTGTACAGTCGGACTCTGCTTGGTGGAGACTGGAATGAGAGAATGGGCAATTAATACACAGAATAAATTCATAGGTAGTCATTACTTTCCTTAATATGTCTTGATAGGGGAATCGTGCAGGTGATGACAAAGGGTATATAAATTAGTATGTTATACTGTTTTAATGTGTGAAAGAAGTTAATTTGAGAGATGCAAGATATTTTGAGTAGTCCTGTTCAACCTCAGCTTTTGAAGACTTAACACACAAATAACTTTTCTTTAAGTTGTGTGAATTGATGGTAAAGAAAAACAGTAATTAAACACGTGTTTGTCAAAAGATTGTCAAGTTCATCGTCATTTGGCCATTGCAGTGAACTCAAGGCACCCTATTCTCATTTTGGAAGATATTCTTGTCAAAGTTATTAACAATAATGCATTCAATTCGGTGTTTTCTTTTTGTATTTTGGATTAACAAAAGTAGGTAAAAGACCTAAGAATTAAAATGAATACCAACCTGTCTTTCTTAAGATAGCAGAGTCCTCTATTAGCATAGTAAATTGCATCATCCTTCACTAATTCAATGGCTCGGTTATAGCACGATATGGCTTCATCCCACTTCTCGTTCTTTACAAATGTGTTGCCCTGAAATGCATAACATAAAGAATTTATTATTACAGGTCTATTCACTTAGGTACCTATACAGTGCTATATTTTATAATGAGTTAGAAAGTTAAAGTTACTATGCAAGTAAATCTTTTATGCATTTATATATTGATAAGAAAACAATAATAGGGTGAATGTAAATTAAACAATTAAAGTAACATAATTATGTTTATTGTTTCAGATAGGATTGTGGCAAACAGTTTTTTTTTGCCTACCTCTTTGACGAAAAGTGTGATAACTATAGCAAGTAGGTAGTCATTATAATTTATAAATTATCTGCTATAAAGAATTGAGATTTAAATAGGTTGCATCATGGCATGGAGACTACAACAATGAAATCGGCCAGTAATAACAACGGTCCTTATTGATTTAACATTGTAATAAGCTGCAGTAATGTATTTGTATAATCAATAATTTGCCTGCAATATACATAGCAACCAATATTGTTGTTTCAAATTATAAGGTCAATGACATTTTGCTACAAAGAAAATAATCACAACTAAACCAACTAACTTAACTTATTGTTTTTATTCTAGTTAGTTATGTAAAACTATAATAAAAATATTTATACATATTTTATATCAATTCAAATAAAACATTAATAAAGATGAAACTTTGTGTATAATTCTGTCTGAAGTCACAAACCATGGGGACAAAATGGCCGGCAAAAGGTACTTAATAAAGTAAAAAATAATTGCTCACCCTCTCCTTCTCATACTGGGCCTCCTCCCGTAATTTCTCCAGTTTGGTTTGTTGACTCTTCTTGCCGTCCAAAGATGTGGGTCCTACGTCTGCCATGTCTATGTCTTCACAGGCTTTATCCTAAATAGAACAAAATATTTATTTGGACATGTTTTAGTTAATAAATGATTAGAGTCATTAGAGTGTGTGAAAAGTCAGCCTCACTAACAGGTATGACTTAATGTATGAAATTCAAATGAAGCAGATTTTTTTAGTAACCATAATAAAAGGCTTACTATAGAAACAATCTAAGATTTTCTACTAAGATCTATACAGAATTATGTTTCTTTTTTGAAATCATAAACTTATCAAAAAAATATATTTGTAATAGTATTCTTTGTTTCAGTTCTTTGTTCACAATAACTTTGCTAAATCATTGTAGAGAGAGAAGTGAACACAAAGAAGAAGTTTGTATAACTTGTAGGTAGCGGTAACATAAAATAAATGATATTAATATACTCACAACATCATACTGATCCCATGCTTTATAGTCAAAAGAGTTTATGCGTTTTTCTTGAACCTTTTTAACCTCTCTGACCGGTCGCTCTTTCTTCACTTTGCTGCGGACTGGTGGTAGATCCTAACCTCAAAAAAATACACTTTGTTATTAGGTATTCACTCACTACACGATTATACAAACATCGTACACGAACATTCTTAAAGCTATAAGCAGAAATAGAGTATTTAAAGTGCCAACAAAGACAATAACCTAACTAAATACATGACAATTTTTGCACGAAATTTATATATATTTACAGCAAAGATATACATAAAATAGATATTGAAAACATCAAAAAACAGTCTAAATACGATAAAATAACGGTAAATAGGTCTAAACCTGTTCGCAAACACCGTTCAAAGCCGCTTCTTTTCTTTTCATTTCGATTTCCCAATTCTGCAAATCTGTCATGTAAGTTTGAAGCGATTTAGCATTGTCACGCGCTTTCCTCTGTATCTCAAAAGCTTTTTCCATATTTCAGGATGGTTTTAGAACCAGATAAACACATCAGAATCGTTACCTGTTTGATCAATAGGATATTTTTGGTTGCTATTGAAAGTAAACTCGAAACTTGTCAAACAAATTTGATTGTCATGGCAATGCAGTATGGCGGGTAACGAGATAGTCGTTCGGAAACAGAATAAAAGAAAAGTATTCAACATCACAATTTTAGAATACAAAATTATTAAGTGAATTTCGATTTATTATGATCCATGGTTTATTTATGTACTGGTATAATGTTTACCTCGATGGACTTTACAATTATTTATTTATTTTTGGCTGGAGATAAATTATATTTTCTTGTTTTTATCTCTTAACTTCTTGCAACACAACACTCTAAACTCTTGAATACCATGATTGGTAACATTCCAAAAGAAAATAGAAAAGTTCAATACTTTGTAGGACTCTGAAATTAAACTTTCCTTATCCAATATACCTACTCAATTTATGACACCATCGCATAGACTTCAGTGTCAATTAGAATTTTTAAACAAACCAATGAACTATTATTATTATGGTAGCTGTTGGTTGTACCCAAGCTATAATCTTTTCATTGTAAATATTGATAGTGGTCTCTGAAGATGGATACATAGAACCCGCCTAAACATTCAGTAGGTACTTAATTGGTATAATTATAATTACATCATAGTAAAATAAATAAATAGCCTTGCACTAATATTTGAAACAGTGGACCGTTATGTGTAATTTTGACGTCAATCAATGTCAACTGACGCGTCTGAGCACGAAGACGGCCGAAGAGAGTGATGAAATTGAATTCAACCGAAATTAATTTGTAACTAGCGGTTAAAATTAAAATAATGTAGTCTTTCTCAATAAAATTTAATGAACTGCTTAACATAAAACATTTTTTAAATTTGAGTCCATAGTTTCTGAGATTAGCGTGTCCAAACAAACGAACTCTTATGCTTTGTATTAATGAGTATAGATTCAATTTAATGTTACATACTAGTTACTAGATAGATATAGGTTAGGCAAGCAAAAAGAACTGAGATGCAGGTGATCTAGAAGTCAGGAATAAAATTAGTTTTTGTAGTACCTAAGTAGAGACGTAATAAGATTATAGATATGACACTTTCAACTAACCTAGTGCTTAGCAGTCAAATCATATCATCACTGAGATTATGAATAGTTTTTACTTTTTTAGAACATCTAACATAGAGCCCTTACTCAACCTTCTTGCTAGAGCCATTATGTCAACGCATGGATCATGTCATCAGCACTTTTTAATTTGCGATTTCATCTCCCGCCTTCCGCGTTCCGTTCAAAAACAGCCCTAGGTATGAATTATTGGAATTATCGAAATAATCAAGATGTAAGGTATCAAAATTGATAATCTATCAATTTAATCAATCTATCAATGATTTGGCAGGTCGTGATCATTATTAAAATACTCTGAGATAATGTTATTTTATATAATTATTGCAAAATTGAGATAGCCGATTTTAATATTGAAACCTAATTAATTTCGTGAGATAATAGTTCCATAAATCACACATACGAAATTTTAATTTAGTCATTCATCATCATCATCATCGAAATTAGAAATAAATAGCTAAGTAACTATTTTAGGCAGTTGGTAGAGGCAGAAGTGTATGAAATACCCACATGTTTCGCCTTTACCAATGTTAGTGGCATGTAATGGCGGGCCTTTTGTCATTAATCGGGCACGTTATCAAACTTTGGACTACTATTGAGGAATATTTTAACATAAATTAGAAAAGACAAATAGTAGGTACTTGGCCCGACCCGAGAATCGAACCCCAAACGTCATGATCATCAGACGGATACACTACCGACCGCGCCATAGAGGTAGTTCATCAATTATTCCACTGCATTCAATTTCTATAACAAATTACTTATTTAATCCCAATCAATCGGTAACACGGTGCAATATTGCTTCAATTCATGTTTATGACTTAATTCATTTGATGCCAAGGTTTTTATCGCAACTAGGTATGTGATATATTGTAATTACAGACCACATGTCACGGAACATATTCAATTTGCATGCAATACTCTGATGGGTAAAGAAATTTAGTTCTATTGACCTTAGAGTGTAATTAAAAACGTATCTACCGAGTGTTTGATTTGCGTTTGAATGTTTTGGTACAGTCGTTGAGAAGAAGTTTATAACAGTAGCGTAACTTTAAGTTCCATTATGCTATACTTTAAAGGACCCTTAGGGAGCTGAGGTACCTACCTACAGTTTAAACATAAGTTTCCTATGTTCATACACACAATCCCGTTCAACACAGACCGTAAGCCCTAATTAAAATTTATCCCACCCCTTCAGCACTATGAAATCGTTGAAATCTAGACACACCTATTTTAGAAGCTCTCATCCAAATCTTTGAGCTAAACTGGAAAGCAGTGTTGCCAGAATAAAACCAATTATTAAGTACAAAATACTGAAAATACTTTGGAACAACGTGTCACTTCTCGATAATTCGGATTTAACTTGCTTTCGTCGCTGACTGTACTTTGAATTACTGATATTCAAAGAATGGTATCCATAAGTTTCACAAATGGTTTTGAATTGCGTTATGTTAGACAAGATTAGTCTGTAGATCAATATATTCTGGACTATCGCCTTCGGTTATGTGCGTATCAAATCAATAAATAGATACTAGCAGGTGTTAGTTTGTTTATTTGTAATACATTGTAACGTATATATTTGTTAAAATATGCAAACAATGATGTTGGTAGTATTAAAATGTAACCCATTAATGACCCACTGCTGGGCAAGGGTCTCCTCCCGTAATGAGGGAGAGGTACGGCTTTAAGTCCACCACGCAGCACAAGTGCGGGTTGGGGACTTCGCATACCTTCAACAACTGTTCTATGTTCTAAACAACTCTATCAGCTATCATGTACGAAAAAAAATGGGATAAACTACAATAGTTTCTAAATGTTTTGTATTTTAAATTAATAATTGTTATCCCGGATCTTTCAAACACCACCATGATATACGGCCATCAGATAATCAAGGTGATTAACTCTTCTTCCAAAATAATTAAATTTAATAGAAATCATAATATATTATGTATGTACATCTTTAGTTCCACAGTTTACCACTAGAAGACCACAGGAGCTAATTGCAGTCATAAAATCATAGGCATTATAAATAGCACTCCCAATAATTACAAATATTCTTCACCCATTAACAAATCCTATCAACTTTTTAATAACCACAGACAATGAGGTCAACAAAAGTTGAAGGTTGCCAATAAAATAAAACAAAATTCCCATTGATTGAGTTCATTCATTTGTTAGTTCTTTTTTCTATTAATTTAGCGGATGTTTTGACAAGATAATAAAATGTAGTAGGTATTGTTTGATACAAAAAAGGATTCGGTTAACAAGGCAATCAAAGACGTTTGTTTGAAAAGACTGGATATATCACACACTATTACAAAGGGTTCTGTATTTATAAGAAATTATTTCATCATTGTTTTAACATATAGAATGTTAAGTACTTTTTTGTACGAATGCATGTAAGTAAATTGGCAAACGACTACATGAAGTATATGTAAAAAAAATTGATAAAGAACGAGGACAATAAAATAATATTCAAATCTAATAAGGAGGTATACCTATCCTTTATTTTTCATCTCGTATTATCTAGGAAACAAACTCGGGTCATATAATATAGAAAAGCAATACATACATACTTAAAATCACGCTTTCCAAAAGAATCTAGGTTCATATGAGTAAAAAAAACATATGCAAAGGTCAAATCACTGAAAGGAACTATAATGAACTATAAAATAAATCATTTTCGAAAATTAACATTTGAACAATAAAATAAAATATATGTAGATGGACACAAAATTAATATCGAACCTAATTAGCGTATCGGATCACTTAATTAGCGATTGTGACTGAAAATAAAATCTTGTTTGTGTGGTCTTGAACTTTTCTGATATATTATGTAATGATGCATCATTTATCATTTAGTCTAGATTTGTAGACCAATCGCGGATATAGGTATTATAGCCAGTACTCGTTGCTTCGCTTGCTTTACAAAATACATAAATATGTACATACATAATATCATGCCTGTTAAACACGAAGGCGTAGGCTGATGTGTGAAATACGGGTACTAATGAGCATAATTTAATAAAGATCAATAGTACTCTGCCAGACCGGGAATCGAATCCAATACCTCACGATCAGCAGTCAGATACACTATCGACTGCGTCACAGAGTTGCTCGCTTTAATTATATTGCAAGTTAAATTAAGTTAAGACTGATTAAAAAAAAAGGCAAGTACCTTATGTTTTTATCCCAAATCTTCAGGAACCTAAAATTGCAATATTGTATCAGTGGTTTAGGCGTCAAAACGTTCAATACAGACCGCCTTCTGAGCGCATACTTAATATTGGTCTCTTCTAAAACAATGTAATAATAAAACAGTAATAAATTAATTAATAGGTCAGCGAACGGGATTCAAAATTAAATCTAAATTGCCAGTTGTAAGAAAAATGTCCATATTATTATAATAAAGATGCGCCTTAGACTGCCCCAATGTATTTAGAATGTCTGTTTTAATACAACACACATATCTAAATGATGTCTGTTATACCCGAAGGTATAGGATAGAATGCAAAGATTATGTATTAGGGGGCGAGCTTATTGCCTGGTACTACGTTACCAAATAGCAGAACTATTTGCGTCTCCCAATTCCCGACCTGGGAATCAAACCTGAGACCTCATGTTCAGAATTCAGAAACTCTACCGACAGCGCCACTTAGGCAGTCTTTGGCAGTCAGCTGTTACAAGATATATTATTATTAAGATTAATTTTATTGTTGTCAAAAATGAAATAGTTTTTATAATATTTTATCTAGAATTTCGGCAATAAATCAAAGGATCTCCAAAGATCCGTATCCTGATCTCCTAATTGGCAGTTATCTGTTGATGAGTAATGTCGTAAAAAACAGACAGACACACAATAGTTTGTGTCCTTGATATTAATATTTATAGAAAAACCATATGACTATATAAATAAGAATAAACTAATCCGTATTATGGGATATTTTTGTGGTTTTTACCTTTACAGATTTTTATTCATAAGTACACAGTAAGTAGTAGGAAGGTATTCCCCTTTAAGTAATCAATAAGTATTACAGCCTATTTCACCACCTTTATGTGGGTATCGACTATCCGTTATCTAAATAAATAATTGCGACAACAGACGTTTTATATGAGGTAGAGTGGTAGAATATGATAATATACATATAATGAAGGGAACACATAATGACTCTTCGAAGTTCTGTGCATATGAGAAAAAAATATCATTTATTCTAGTACAGTACAGAAAAAACATCGTGATGAAATCTGTTTTTAGTTTATAGAGGGATGCAACGCACCTTCAACATAATTAGCCAGGGTGGGTGGCATATAAGGCCTAGCTCTTCCCTTACTTAGGAAAAAGATCCCTGCCTAGCACAAGTACTGATTTTAATTAAAATATCACGAAAATAGTAAATAGAAGTGGCGCTCTTTAAATAATTAAATGAAAACATCGTTAGATTCGTACCTGTATAAATGAGTGAATGAGTTTATTGCTTACATTTTTATGGGATACCTTTGCAGTATAAGGGTGCATAATTAATTTTACATGTCCATAATTTCTAAAAGACATTCCCACGATGTTAACATGGTACAAACGTTGATTTAATGTCATAACAACATAACGAGTGCGCAGGACGTGATTCCAATTTTACTGGCAACCTGTGATTGTGTCATAGAGATTGTGTTTAGTACTATATGAGTAGTTATAAGTACCAAAGATGTAAGGAGGTCAGGCTGTTGGGATGAGAGGACGTATCTATACTTTAGGTTGTGGCCTTGAAGAAGAACAGCTTGTTTCAGCTGGCCTCAAGCAGAGATCATTAGGGATTTATCTTTTTAACTGTCATAAAGCTGGACGATTATAAAAGGTTCATTTCTATAAAATACACCAGATACACCTTTGTAAAATGTAATTTCGGGAAGATCAAAATTGTTTTTTTTTGCCCATTACTGTGCCACTGTTAGGCAAGAGGCTCCTTCCGAACTATAGCTAGGCCATGACGCACGCATGGCCAAGTGCGCGTTGGGGACTTTGCATGCTCTCAAGAAATGTATAAATCATTTTTTAGGCATGCAAGGTTTCATCACGATGTGTTCCTTCACCTTCTCCCAAAAAAAAAAACAAAAATAACTGTTCAGAACACTATAGCAATCTGTTTTACGATAATGGTGAAGCCTAAATATCGATTTCTAACTGTACCTATTTCTTCACAAAGACCACACACGATCTCCATTACTTAATTCGTAATATTATTACTTAAATGATAATTTGACTATGATTACATACATTATTATGACTATTACGGAAGCAGTACCAAGGTGATGTCGATGACCTCTGACCTACCGTTAACCAACAACCATGGGTTTGAACCTCAATTTGTTAAGCTTTTGCTTTCGTTTCAACGTTGGTTAAAAGTAATAGATTTTAAATAAAGTTTTGTGCATGAAAGTTGATACCCGTGATTTTGTCGATACCTATTGACAGATTATTCGACATAAGAATCCGTTATTAAATACCAAATTTTAAATAATCTTCCGTCAAATTGCATCGTTATTCATAATATATAGTAATCATAATTATTGTGTCAAAAAAAAACTATCATTGATGCAAAAAAAATATCATAGCAAGATCTGTTTCAATTAAGGGACAAAGTTAGCAGCGATTCTATCACCCGTGCGCGATCCTTAACGCCAGGACGTTTGCAACATTTTACAGTAACACAATATTTTTATAAGTGATTAAGTAAACATTCCTAAAAAACACTTTTTCCATAAATTAGAACGATATCAAAATCTTTTCAGTATGTTATTTGAGTTTATTGCAATCAGAGACAAAAACGGAGGGGGGACTTTGTTTTATATTATTACAATAAAGAACCACAATAAATCTTTTAGGTCAATGTATTATAGAAGAGTCTAGACTAGACCCTTTTCTTTGACTAATTGAGTGTTGCCATATCACAAAACAATAGAAATTGGCAACACATTAGTTCTCACGTTCCGACATTCTACAAGTCATAATTACAATGATTAATTGCTCACTATGTTTGTTTGTTTGTCCCTCTTATACTTCAAAACAGCTGACCGTTTGGACAAAATTTTGCAAGAAGATAGATTATATCTCTAGAATGGACAAAAGCTCATTTTCTTGCTCTCTACAAATTTACAAATTATATGCAAGCGAAGCCGCAGGTGTTAGATAGATACTATTTATGTTCGTCCTTTACAATTTTATTTTTAAGAATATACTTTATATTTTTGTTGCTGGATTTTAATTTTTTTATATTTATTTCTGCCTAATTCTCCCAATATAACACAATTTATGACGAGAAATAAACATTTTATGAACAGAATTTCAAGTTGCTGACATCGCGAATATTAAAAGCTTGTAAAAACGTGCTTAGTAACAGTGGGGCCAATGACCTAAGTTGAGAATGTTATTTTATTTGTCATAATGACATTATCTTATACCGTTAGACAAAATACACCTACACACTATTAATTATAAAACAAAATGAAAATTGATACCTGACAATTTGATAAATATCAGTATTATTCTGATTAAGTCGTGGTTTAATTTAGAGTGTAGGGTCATAGAGCCGAAAATCAGCGGCAAGGTGGTTGCGTATTTAGGAGGGTTAATAAACGCAGTTAGTTATTGGTAGGCATCGCAAGATTTTAAGGAAGTGTGGTTTTGGATCGCAGACTGGCATCTAGATCTTCCTACTGGTTAATGTTGAATTATCTATACTAATATTATACAGCTGAAGAGTTTGTTTGTTTGATTGTTTGTTTGTTTGTTTGTTTGTACGCGCTTATCTCGGGAACTACTGGTTCACTTTAAAAAAATCTTTCACTGTTAGATAGCCCATTTATCGAGGATGGCTATAGGCTATATATCATCACGCTACGACCAATAGGAGCAGAGTACCAGGGAAAAATGTTACAAAAACGGGGAAAATTATGATTCTCTTATGTGACGCAAGCGAAGATGCGCGGGTCAGCTAGTAAGTTATAAGAATTATAAGATTATTAGTTAGAAGTCGTTAAGCACAACTAGCAGACAGAATTTATATTGGAACATTTCATATCATATGGACTCTTCCTTGAAGTTCGGCAAATTAGGAAATGTCAGCCAAATATATTACTTAAAAATCAAAATTTATTATTTAGAAAGAGTAATACCACAGATGAATAAATAGTTATTTAGTTACTATGTAAGTAATACATTATTGCGTACCTAGTATATTTCTGACAGGTGACTTCGCTGGTACAAACGCTAACAGTCAGCCACAAATCTTCAGCATAGTAAGACTTTAACCTAACATTACCGTAACGTGTTTATAATCGAGCAAAAAACACAGTGTGCTCGTACTTGGACTTATAAGAAATTAAGCAATTATCATGTTTTGTTCAGCAGTTGGCGCTACATAGATATTATGTTGTCTAACCGTTTATAACTGTTATTTATAAATTATTTAATTTGATCAATTACAATGACAGTCTCAGTCATGGATACGGAATCTTCTAATAGCTTATTAGCTCGATGTTGACAACAAAAAGACCCTTACTGTCTACTAGTCTAACTAGGCACGTGTTTCAAGGTCTCCCAAAACTGTTGAAAAAATCATCTTGGTCATGTTAGTTTTATTTTTCTCAACATGTCATCATTATATCTAAGTAATACAAATAGCTTCTAAGTCTCTGTTGTATTGCATTTTATTAAGGCCCCCGAACACTTGCGGCACATTTATACCACTGGGATAATAACTATGTAATATTTAATTTATTTTCTTTTTGTTCAACTCGTTTTAATATGAAAGGAATATTATTACAATCTTATCAAAATACATTTTTTTTGTGAAATCATTGAATAAGATTGATAAACCGAATGTACTCAAATAATAACAAAAAACTTGCATTGTGGTCAATAAAAACCACAATTACTTATAAATAAACTATAGTTTTTTTCTATAAAATGTTTGTTTGTTGTAAACCATCAGGTCATAGGCTCATGGTGTCTGTCATTCAACATTAACATATGATATCATTGAAGCTACTTCCTGGGATAGTTCAAGGATTTTTGGACATCATTTGTTCTTTATCTTTATATATATAATCTTTATATATATAATTCTTCTGTTAGTGTGTATGTCACTGAATTTCTTTTAAGCGACTGGACCGATTTTGATGATATTTTTTGTGTGTGTTCAAGGGGATCTGAGAATGGTTTAGATTCACAATTTTGTCCGCTGGACAATGTTTTTTTATTTAATTTTTATGGCAAAACAACGTTTGCCGGGTCAGCTAGTAAATATATAATAAGATGCCTGTATGCCTTATTATAGATGAGCTGTACAGCATTTATTTCTTCTTCTTATCGTATGGTTAGTGGTCAACTTAGTGTCAAAGTTGTTCAAACCGCCCGAAGGCCTTTGACATGGCTTAACGACTGTTATCTTGATTGACAACTGGGACCGCATTTTACGTGCCCTCCGAAGTACGGAGACACCCAGCTCAAATACCACTATGCGGTCACCCCGGTCAAATTAGGGCTTAAAATTCTCTACAAGATGCTTAACACTGTCTAATCATTTATTAACCTTTCAAAATTTACTTACCCTTTAGCCTACAAGAACGTAACACAAGGTTATAACAGTAGCAAAAACAATACACACACGAAGCTATCAATCTTCAAACATTTGTTAATCAAACGACCACGAATTTTATGGGAACATGAGACTTATTATGACTAGCTGTTACTCGCGACTACATCCGCGTGGACTATAGTCATATAATAATATGGCCATAGACATATAATAATATGGCCTATTACCTACATAGTTCCCGTTTCTATGGCATTTCCGAGACAAAAATTGTCCTATGTCTTTTTCCGAGGCTCAAAGTATCTTTGTAAAAATTTCGTCGATATCAGTTCAGTAGTTTAAGCTTGAGGAAGAGCCAGACAAACAGACAAAATTACTTTTGCATTTTTAGTATAAGTGGAGTATACATTGTAAAAGATAACATGATGCATCGAATATTAAACTGTGATTTATGTATGTTTAATTAGAATTTATTGCTATATTATAATGCGTAGAGAGGAGTGATTACCACGGTGAATGATTGGTGAGTTAAGCAACCTTCGCCGCGGTCATTTTAAAAGAGGCGTTTGAAGATGTCTTTTTTTTTAAAAAAAGCTATTCAGCCACCTTGCGAAGTCACGTGCATAAAGGTGAATGTAGACCGTAAAGAAACCATGCATGCCTCACACCTGGCGCTTTGAAAAGTCCTTATAGAAAAGAAATTCCGACCATTAGCGTGATTCTCTACAGTCGGTACTGTCGAGTATCTAAGGTTTGACGTTTAAAATGTGCTGCCAAAATAGTTCCTACGGTACCAGTCAGAGGCGTTGATCAGATTTTCATACAAACTTCCTCGATAACTAGCCGTCTGTCGGTCGTCGATAGTACTTAATAGAGAATGCTACATCATTGTCATTGAAAAGTTAAAAGGTGAATAAAAGTATCCTTTTACTGCTTATTTATAAGTCATATTTGACAACACAATAGACCAGATAGATTGGTGGTAATAAAAACTGATTGTCTATTCTAAATCTTTCATATAAACTAGTTTGTTTCCTTAATCTTCAATCATAAGGTATTGATATGAGTTTCCGAAAACAATGAAGTGACCGAGGTAAATGACCGTTATGAGCTTTTAGGGGACAATAATAATATCTATACTAATACTATAAAGCTGAAGAGTTTGTTTGTTTGATTGTTTGTTTGTTTGTTAGATAGCCCATTTATTAAGGAAGGCTGTAGGCTATATATCATCGACGACCAATAGGAGCAGAGTACTAGTAAAAAATGTTACAAAAACGGGGAAAATTATGACCCATTCTCTCAGTGACGCAAGCGAAGCTGCGCGAGTCAGCTAGTGTCTTCGTAAAAGTGTACTGACATACATGTATATATTATTATCATTCAATCTTTGATTTTAGCAAACTTAAAAGTGGTAATGTAGGTAGGCAAGTAGTTGCTACATAAGTGCCATTTTATGTAGTAACTTAAAACACAAAAATATATACTTGACAGTTATTTCTCAAATATTCTAAATTAAGAAGTCGTGATGTTACTAAAAAGACTACTACTATTAACACATAGGTCGTGCAAATCATAAACTATTTCACACATAGTTAAGTAGGTACAATACACTTAACTATATTAATTGATGTTTATTTCAAATGATAACTGTTTCATAATTGCTACTGTACCTATATTAGTAAGAACAAAAAGGCAACAAAATAACAAAGACCTAAGGCTACGTACAGTATTTCAGACAGTAGAGTTTAAGTTATATTGGACTATAGATCAATACTACTATGATCAATATCAATAGTAATTATTGCAATGATATAAATTACGTCAGTACCTTTTAAGTTATTATACACCTTTAGAACTAAACTTACAGTTGAATTTCGAGAAGCAATCATACTAACTTATATTCTACCGAAGTACCAAATTTAAAAGGCCTTTTCATACCTACGATTAGTAGCAAACTTTAGGTCAACTTATAATGGTAGCTTAACTAGATCATCAATACGTCTTCCATTAGCAATTATTGTAACAATATTCAATATGAGAATTAGCTCTATTGCTTTGACTTAAAGATGACATTTCTTTAGCAAAAGTTAACTTATGCCCTGACTAGCTGTTGCGTGTGACTTCGCCCACGCCAACTTTTACTGGCATTGAAAAACAAATAGCCCTTTAGTCTCCATCCCTTTAACTAGTTCTACACGAAAAATCACTGTGATATTAGGTCGGGGAAAAAGTCTTTTCGCATTACAGTATGTATGAACTTGTAATAAAATTTCTTTCGCTCCAAGAATCACTAATGAGTACACGATTCATTAGGTTTCTTTCAGTGAGCTCGAGAGGTACCCAAATGTCGAGCTTTTTTGTGTAGAGAAAAGATTTTATTACAAGTTCATACATACTATAAAAAAAATACGACCTAAAATGATTATATTATTCTATTTTGACGTAAAGGTGTCAAAACAAACAAACACGAAATAACGTTCTATCTATTGAATAAAAATACCCTTTGTCTTTCTCCGAGATACAGTAATCTATCACCCTGCAAAATTTCGTCAAAATCCAATTCGCCGTTCCCGCTCAAAATAAAGACAAACAAACAAACACACATACACATTTTAATATAAGGATAGATTAGTTAATGCAGATTAAAGGCTTGTCAATAGAGTCACGATAACATTACTAAGTAGGCGTTGAAAGCTACAAATAAAGTGGCATACATTACAAAATAACCATTATGTTTTAACTGTTATACTTTTTGACTGCTGTAATCACGATTGGAACTTTTAAACATACTAATAATATAAATTTTAAAGTAACTCTTGTTTGTCTGTCTGTCTGACTGTTGGTTTGTCTGTATGTCTGTCTGTTTGTCAGTCTATTCGTCTACCTGTCTGTTTCTTATTCGTGTCTAGACTTCCGATTTGGTTATAAAAACCATCTTTGTAAATTTCATCTCTATGTTAGTTACTTAGTTCTATATCCTGAACATCCTATGGAACTATGCGAATACTAAATCGTGGACGTCACAATACCGCAACTTGCGCGCGAGGGTCATGGGTTCAATTCCCACTCGTAATGAATATTTTTGTGGGGCACCACTTATTTGTGTTTATGGAAAAGTTCCTGTGACCTAAGATTAATTATTTTTGTGACAGTTGTTTAAATAAATTAGCAAATATATTAGGAGGACTCTACTTCTATTTAAGGATCATTATCACATAATATGCCTACTTAAGTTAAATGTTAACTTAACGATTTAAAAACTTGTTCTGCTAATCTTTCTTCTAGTTTATTATGTAAATGACATGTAAATGTAATATTGATTAACTTTTATTTGGTTTAAAATTTAACTGACAAATTTTGTTTTGAATTAGTTAAAATAATTGACTTAATGGCATAAATCAATGCCATGCGTTCATTGTTTGCCGCGTCACAGGCTTTCGGGCGGCTTGAACAACTTTGACACTAGGTTGACCACTAACCATACGATAAGAAGAAGATTGTTTGATGTCATCTTGATCACACGGAAAAAATGGCGGAAAATGATAATAATAATAGTCGCGACGCCCAGTTGCACCGGTCGCGGTCGGTACACGAACTGTGGGTTAAGCAAACCTTGGCGCGGTCATTCGATAGATGGGTGACCGCATAGTGTTATTTGAACGGGGCGTCTTCGTGCTTCGGGAGTCACGTGGGTCGGTAGCCGGTCCGGGTTGTTCTCAATTAAGATAACATTCACTAAGCCACGTCAAAGGCCTTCGGGCGGCTTGAACAACTTTGACACCAGGTTGACCACTTACCATACGATAAGAAAGAAGAAGAAATAATAGTCTTTTTACAAACGAAACCATTCCAAATGAAATAATCACCAATTAACTGTTTCATAAGCATATGATTATCAAAATCATTTTAATCCCCTCGTGTGAGAACCGGTCTCCGAGGTCAATGACCTGACAAACTGATTGTCATAGAGAAATTATTTATATCGCCATAATACTTGTTACTTTGATTGGTTCTGTATGTAGAAGGCGTTGTTTATCACGATGAAAGATTTAGTTGAGATAAAGATCTTTGAAATTATGAAGAAGGTAGTTTATTGTGGTATTGTCTAATCTCTAATACCTTGATTAAAAACTTTTTTTTATACATTTTTAAAACAACAATTAATTTAGATTGAACAACAACTTTAATACAGATTGCTATTTTTTTTATGTTATTGTCATTCGTAATCAACACTTTTACGTTATAATAATCTATACTAATATTATAAAGCTGAAGAGTTTGTTTGTTTGAACGCGCTAATCTCAGGAACTACTGATCCGATTTGAAAAATTCTTCCAGTGTTAGATAGTCCATTTATCGAGGAAGGCTATAGGCTATATATCATCACGCTACGACCAATAGGAGCAGAGTAGTAATAAAAAATGTTATAAAAACAGGGAAAATTTTGATCAATTCTCTCTATAGTGCCGCAAGCGAAGTTGCGGGGGTCAGCTAGTAAATTATATGTATAAGTTTACAGCTCAAAGCTTTATTTATACTCATTGAAGTAAATACGTTCAATGAGTAAAAATAAAGGTTTAAACGCGTTTCATGTTTTCCAAATTTGGCGAGATAATATGACTAAGCACCTGAGAATATTCCTGTCTTTTGTAAAAGCTATTCTTATAGATTAATAATATCAATGCACGTATCTAAGTTTAAACACTTCTCAAACCTATAATTTCCAATAGTATTCAATTATCACACATTCCAAGACATACATAAATCTTAGAATCGCAAATACTTATCATTTACAAACTCGTGAACATAAAGTTCCGGTAACATGCGCATGCGCCGGTATGCGTTGATTACATACTGAGGCGCGCGTTAGATACGCTTTACTACTTATGATTGGAATTCAACAAATAATATTAATTACTAGGTTAAAATGGCTGATCTAGAAAACTTGTTCTTTCTCTCTCTCTTTATTGTACGATATTATTACACTGCCTTTGCGGTACGGTTGATAACGTATCCGACTTCTGATTACGAGTTCCCGGCTTCTATTCCCAGGTCGAACCAAGTGCTTTTGGTTTTTTTCTAACTAACATAAAATAGTTTGGTAACGTTTCCGATAAATGGCAATAAGTTTGCCCCCTTTTACATGGGGTTAATATTGTTAATGGCGAAACTCGGGTGTTTTTCGTACACCCCTGTCTACACATTCGAGTATAACTCGCGTCATGTTATGTATGTATGTATGAAAAAAACAGACAAAATATCTAGTTGTTAATTGGATGTTAATGTATCTATATAAGTATGTATTTAGAAGTATATAAGTATGTCTATCAGTTATTTGGTTACCATAGTACAAGCTCTGCTTAGTTTGGAATCAAATGACCGTGTGTGAGTTGTCCAATCATATTTATTTATATTTATTTATTTATTTAGTTAAATGTTTTTCAATATCAAATCGTATCCATATTAAATACGATGTGAAACGGTCTTACGATTTATCGATGTTATGATCGCTTGATTGATATCACAATTACCCTTGACATTGCATTGACCCTATAACGAACAAATATTTTATTGATTGAATGAAAGATATAAAAAGGTTGTTGGTTTTTGCCGTTTTTCTGTATTTGTGGTGCGAACACATTGGCTGTGACTTACGAGTTTATGAGTTCGATACCAAGGCAGCTTTTTGATATTCTTTATAAAAATGTTGTATTGCAATTAATGTACAGTATGTAAGAATTTGATGAGTAGGTATCATCCAATATCGCAAAGAGACAGCATTTTTGTATTTTCATAATACTAAATCTCATCTACTTTTACCTACTTTAGAAGATGAGGCAAAATAAATAATAAACAAACTGAAATTGAAACCGATCAATGCCTACTTAATTATAGACCTTTAACTTTATTCTTTCGTTTTTCAAATGTCCATATGAGTACGTATCCCTAGGTATTTCTTCACCAACAATTTAATTTAAAAATAAACATCAATATAAAAACTCTCACGTTTAGCTTATTATCAAATTATTTAGTCTGGTATGACATAATTATTATAATTGTATGATTTGGTTATTTGACCGCAATATTATATGGAGTCCAAGCTTTCAACATTCCATTGCATTACGAAGCGTCACACTGTGTAGAACGTCTTGTACGATAATGAAGGGTAAGTGTGATCGTTTCTAAAAAATGTATAGTTTTTTATGTACGTTGTGCTTCGTATTTTCGCAAATTTTATGCAGTATTTTTATCGTGTCTTATTTAGATTGCAATGTTTTTAAACATTTAGGCTTAATTTTGCTTAATTATGTTAGCTTTAACAAAGGTGTAAGTGGTGATTGTTATCAAACTTTTTAACAGTTAACCATATAAAAACAATTGTCATATTGATTTGAATATACGAGTATAATATACGCCTTTAATCGAGTTGTAAAATATTATTTCAAGAATCATACAACCTTGCACTCCGTTCAATATCTGGCGAGATGATTGCCTGTGGAGAATATTTTGACACTGATTGCAGATCAAAACTAACAATGTAATTTTTATAAATACTTCAATGCATTTGTGATGACTTGACAATGTATTAAAATATATTTTGAATAATAAAAGAAACATTTATATAATAGCGTCTGTCTGTGATTTCATATCAAATGTGTTCTTCAAGTGCTTTTTTCATGGAACCAAAATACAAACCACAATTTATTTTTTGTCTCTCCGACTGTTTATTCTATTTGAAGTAATCTTCCCAAAGATTCAACCTATTTTAATTGGACTCTCCCTGAAAGATAGTAGAGTCACACATTAGTTTAACACAGGTACAGGTCTTAGACAGATTTACCCTCTTATTCATAAAAATATATGAAGTTATGAAAGGCTTATAAAGTGTTTTGTTTCTTTCACTCCTTAGCGAAATGAAAAAGAGAAAACATATTATGGTAGCTTTTTAACTAAAATAGGTTTATAGTGTGTTTATGAATAAGAGGGTTAGTTTTTAGTCGAAAGTTAGACATACCATTTTAGCCACTATCCACGCAAGCAAAACAAACGGGGAAGAACTAGTATCGAATATAAAACTGGCGCCGCGGCGACAATGAAAGGTTTGCCGTTGATTGCCACCCGAGGTCGCGGGTTCAGTCCCCAGTCTAATGAACTGAAGTGAACTCTTAGCACTGACTTTGTTAATGCGTTACAGTTTGGTAATTGGCCATAGTTAAACGGAAACGATCCAACCCACACAGACGTAGTTTCGAGATATTTAACTTTAAAGTTCAGATCGTATTCCGTCATTGATTCTCCACTTTAACTTTGGGGACTAACTCAGGACTATAACTTCATGGCGGGTTTGAATTTTACTTGGATTGTTTTCGTGATATTAAAATTTTAACTTCAAGGAGTGTTTTAATAGTGTGGGTTGGATCCTTTCCGTTTAACTATGGCCAATTAGTGCAATGTTTTAATTACGAAAGTCTAGATTAACTTTTATCGAGGACGATTACAAGGATAACACCTTTTTTATCACCATATTGTACCTGCATATATTATACTCTTATTACAATAGTATAAATACGTTTATTTTAGGAAGAGTTTGAAAACCTTTATAAATCGAAATTAATCACGGCAGCGTCCGCTTTTGAATAATAACCGCATTTTAAGCATTTTGTTAATTTTATTATAATATATGGTTAGTGGTCAACCTAGTGTCAAAGTTGCTCAAGCTTTGACAAAAGCCTCCCCTGAAATATTCTGCCATGGCTTGAAGACTGTTATTTTAGTGGATAACAACTGAGACCGACTTTGTACGTGCTGCCACCCGAAGCATGGAGACTCCCAATTCAAATACCACTTAACGGTCTCCCATCTATCAAAATGATCGCGCCAAGTGCTGCAACTGACTATGGGCTCCCCCGTTCAATTAATTCGTTTATGAGCTGCGAGGCCACAGACACACAGACGGATATGTAAAACAAGGTTAAAAATCAATTACGGTAAGTCTATGGTTTATTCACCCATAAAAATGGTAAATCCCAGTCTTTAATAACATAGTATCTTAAGACTTACCCAATGAAAAATAAAATACGATAATCGTGGATAAAAACAATGACTTACCCGAGTATCGAACAGACTGCCTTTCACCATCGTAAAAATATCAATGCCCTTAATACTGGTTTACACGTCAACAAGCAAATCCAATAATAGTGTGACATTTAAGTAAATATAGTCTATATAAAATGAATTCAAGTTTTTGAGTGATTTTACAAAACGGATCCGCCCAACGGTTGATAACCTTCGGCTTATAATAATTCTGCATTACAGCGTGATTTGACACACTGGGCAAGATTACTATCCATGTAAGGGTAAGTTACGTTTTGAGATTACCACATCATTCTGAGGTGCATTTAGCGGTAGTTTATCTATTCAATAGCGTTAAAACTCATATAAAAAATTGACTAGATAAACTACCGCTAAATTTATTCAGAAACCGGAGGTTAGCGACTTACCCTCTTATTCACAAACACACTTTAAAGCTATTTTAGTAAAGAAACTACTACAATATGTTTCCTCTTTTTCATTTCGCTAAGGAGTGAAAGAAACAAAACTCTTATAAACCTTTTATATATTTTGATGAATATGGCGATTAATCTACTAAATGTTTATTCATTTCTGCCACTACTAGTAAGGTGTGGCTACTCTCGAACTGAGAGACGGTCCCGAATCCATTGTAATGGTTAAGGGCAGTATTTCGCTCAGTACCTCTTCAAAAACTTAAAAAAGTCTCAGGCATACAAGATCCATCACGATATGGTTCCTTTTAACATAAAATTATTCAAATCAAATCAATCAAATTAGATTGTTCATATAGCTTAATTTAGAAAAGTTAGTATATGATTTTTATATAATTTATTAATTTGTTGTTTGAAACTTGGAACACTTGGAAAATAAAAGGATTTTCATGTTACGGTGCAATGTCAATCAAGGATGTAAGTTTTGCCCGAATAGTGGTCTTGACGCCTCTCGTAGATTTGCTTACAATGTAAATTACATGTAGCAATTACTTGATTGACGATAAGGCTTCGAAAACCGCCGGACCTGTGCTATTATTACCCGGATCCTGCCTGAATAAGTTAATGGTCAATCAATTACCGCCTGTATTCAATCAAAGAGAGTAAAATGTTGCTTTATGGATGCGTTTTCTAAGGGTGCGTCCACATCTGGCGAATGTGCCGCGAATGTGCAGCTCGCGAGCCGTTTGCGAGCTGCGCGCGTACAATTTTGTTCGAGCGCCGCTCCTGCGCCGCCCGCGCGCAGTTCACGCGCAACCTAAGCGCCGTACGCAATCAGCGCGCGGGCGGCGCGCTAGCGGCTCGCGTCTTCCTTCCACCCGCGTCTCAATCCCCGCACCCCTAACTTACCCGCCAACGCCGTTGTCTCTTTTTTTTCCTTTTTATCAGTAATATAATAGCTAATGATGCAGCAATTATATTAAAAGCACTAGTGTCGTCCGACATCTTCGAAAGTACTGAGCCAGTAAATGGAACTGTAAGCGCGAGGATTGAGTACGCGCAGATCGCGCGCCGCGCGCACGCCTTTATACGAGCCTTGTATGAGTTGCGCTAAAGAGGCGCACCAAACTATTGCCGTGACTGAACGCGCGCAGCTCGCAAACGGCTTGCGAGCTGCACATTCGCGGCACGTTCGCCAGATGTGGACGCACCCTAAAGTTTGGCGATGACACGTCTTTATTTAAGCGTGTTTCTTCTAGTTTTATCTATACGATTACAAGCGATGTTCCATAGTCATCGGCAAATCTTTCGCAAATAAGCCAAAATTACTAGTTATAATCCTTAAAATGTTACTAGGTATTAGAAGTTTGTAGGATATAATTGTTCATTTAGATAACAATCCATATTTCTAAAACTTCTTGGTGTATCATACACCAAGAAGTCAGTCCGTCTGTTTTACACAAAACCTTTAGTTTTTTTAAACAGTTGTGATAAGATTTTGTATTGAGATAATAGGAAATACGTGCTTCTCATTAAGCATTAAAACATATTTTTTTATTTAAGTAAGCCCCTATGAGGCTAATCGGGCGACTAAGTTTAAAAACGAACTAAGACGAGCGGGTCATCTAGTGTAAATACAATGCCTGTAACCGGATACGAGACCTTAAGTTTCACATATTACTATAGAGGATTAAAGTTTTAGGGTTCTTTGGTTAGATCAGTATTTTTACACATCATAACATTTTCTCGTGTTTGCAAGGGAAGCAATTAGCGCTATTTGGTCCTATCAAAGAAGAGCGATTTTATTTCAATGAATTGTCGAATTAGTTGAATTTAATCGAGTTGATCCAGCCATTAATTAATTTATTATAATTAATTATCTTATGCACCTATATGGTGCGTTACAAGAATGAAGAATTGAGATTGTGCGTACTCTTGCATTGTTTATATACTTGGCCCCTAAGAAAAAAAAACTGCTCTAATTAATGGTTTGTCGCAGAAGCCGAATATTGACCATTATAAGATATATTACAACATTGTCAACAGTTTTTAACAGACACAATTTATTTCCATGAATAAAATCAAATAATTATTTTAGTTTCAATTCAAAACATGATTCTTTGTGCAGGAAATCTTAAAACGACTCTTCGACAAACACGTTTAATTAAATTGCTAAAATTAAAACGACAGTTAGTTATTATGTTATTAGACACAGACAGTTTTACTGAAACTTTTTAAATAGTTTGGTTATAATTAATTATGATACTTGTTAGTTTAAAGGTAAGTTCTATTTTTAATTATTCCTTTCATTTTTCCAAAAAAAGTATATTATTTAAGTTCACACAAGCGGATGCGTGTTGGGCGCGGGTTGGGACGGGAGTACGACGGGTCTCATAACTAGCGACGTTATCACACTACCAGCGCCCGAACCGTACACGTTATCAGTGTGGAATGTCCATACTTATATTATAAATGCGAAAGTAACTCTGTCTGTCTGTCTGTCTGTTACTCAATCAAGCCTAAACTACTGCACCAATTTGCATGAAATTTGTTATGGAGATATTTTGATACCCGAGAAAGGACATAGGCTACTTTTTACCCCGGGAAAATGACACATTCCCATGGAAAAATTCAGGTGGCGAACGAAGTCGCGGGTAAAAGCTAGTTCCTTGTAAATAAAAGAAATTAGACTCACGCCCAACACGCACCCGATTTCTGTGTGGATCGTGCTTTATATTGAAACAACTTTTTTCAATATTTTGCTGTATTGTTTTCTAACTACGTGAGTAACTCAAACTTCCGGTTAAATTAATTCTCTTCACCAAAAAACACAATAACATTTTGACCCAAATGTCGCTTGATTTTCAAACTGAAGCATTTCACAACTCTATATTACATCACAGATCCTCACACTTTCATGATTTTATATTTAATCTGTTTATTTTATAAACTAAACGATCTAAGACAGATGTTACTAGATAATTTTCCTTAATATTGATATAAAAACTTGAGAGTTGTACCTAGTTCTAAACTGGTTTTCTAGGTTTTCTCAATAATAAAAGGAAAACAAAGAAAACTTGTTAAAACACGCTTCTTAGTCATTCTTATGTTATCATCTAATGTTAGAAAGTATTAGTAAATAAATAATTACTTATGGTAAATTTACTAAAAGCGTGATGGACTTAAGAACTATGCTATCTCCCGTTCTGAGCAAAGACCAGTATTCAGGCCAGCGTTAGTCCTCCACGCTGGCCAAGTATTAATTCTAAATTCACCTTTTAGCTTCATTTTTAAAAGTCATAGTGTAATGTTAAACAGCCCGTAGTTTTGCCTAAAAATACTATTTAACACGAAAATATTTGTTTAACCCAGTACTTTCTGAGATTAGCGCGTTTAAACAAAAAAACTCTTCATTTTTACATTATTAAGTATAGATTACCTACAAAAATCAATCTAATCTGTGTTAAGAAATAAAGCAAGATTTGAGTGACATTTCAAACCGCACTTAGTCACCAAATACAATAAGAACATTATGACCTAAATGCTAAGCGTGGGTGTGTTATAAATAGAACACTGCCTACCTTTTCAAACCATATTAGGAAGATCACTAAACAACTGCTCCTAATTAATATTAAAAAATAAAAGTGCCTAGGTAATAGGTATTTTTTTATTTTAAAGACGATGAAAGTCTAAGTAACAACAGCATGGATCGAGGTTGTTCTGTAGATGGGTGACCATCTTATACGTATCAGATCCTCCAATGTTTTGGAAGGCACGTTAATTTGTGGGTCCCGGCTGTAATTTTCAAAAATCTGTCTGAAGCTTAGAAGTTTGACAGCCAGTCTTACCGAAGGGTATCGTGTTATAAACCAGGGTTGTGGAAGTTCGATAGGCAGTCGCTCCATGTAAAACACTGGTATTCAGCTGCATCCGGTGAGACTCAGAGCCGACTCCAAAATAGTTGGAAGAAATGCTAGGCTGATGATTGTCGTCTTTGACGAAGCTATAGCTTTTTATTCCAAAAGCTATAGCTACACCAGCTGTGTCCAGCAGTGGGATAAAAAAGTGTTAAATATTCATATTAGTTAGGGAAATTCTCAGGACCTGATGACTCAGTGTATAATTACAATTGGATCGTATTGTGTAATATCTGCAAAATACCTTATTTATTTATAGCGTATGAATTAATACTTTTATCCTATTAGCGTACTCATCTCAGGGAAAAATCAGTATTTTAATTAAAAAAATAGCAAGTACTTCCTGCACTGAGTCCAAACATAACTCCATTTATGCGTCATCGTGGAAACTACATCAGATAAAATATGACCTCAACTCGGTCACGGCTATAGACCTGTCCAAACTGATTGAACTTGAAAGAAATTATGCAAACGACACTTCGAAATCTTAAAGAATAATCCAATAATATTTGACAAGTAGACAAAAAAGATTTAGTCATTCAATAACTTACATCAGTCAATAGGCATTCAAAGGAATGAAAGCCTTAAAATAATAAAAAAAATATCGAAACTATCGTCCCTGACTGTTACATAACCTATGAGATCATATAAATTCTAAACAATTTGAATCCTAGACAATTAAAAAACTCGCTAACGGCTTCAATATTTATTGTTTATAGCCTATCACAAATTAACACAACAATATTAGACCCGTAAGACGAATTTTCAAACACTTGAACTTGGAACCTATGCGCATCTTTACCAACATAACGGGCACATTAGAAAAATAAACTTCAAACGAATTTGAACCTTATTTCAATAGATTTAGAAGTTCAAAAGTCGAGATTAGATTTGATGTGACAGCAAAGATAAGTATGTAAAATGATATAAGCACGTTTTTTTGAAGACTTTTCAAACGCTATAAAAAGCAAAAGTTGCTTCACCGAGCCACCAGTGAGTGTGGGATTGGCTGCGCACGCGCATCCCCCCTGAGGGAAAAGGACAATGATATTGGTAATACTCTTTTGTGTTTTGTGTGTGAAGTGCTTGTCTTATGCAATTAGAAATTGGATTTGAAAAGCTTTCGAAGGTTGACAAGTGAAATTAGTTTTTTTATCGTAATATAATTTTAGTGATTTGTGATAATTAGGAAGATACGTTTTATTTGAGTATTATTAATATAATATTATTATAAGAAATTTTAAGGATCGATAATTCCAATTCCAAAGTGAAAATTAACGACTTAATTTTTTTTTAGTAATTATTTTCTTCAATATAATTTTACTAACTATAAATTAAATCGTATTTATATTTTATCCCTTCTGTGACAGTAAAAAGCTTTCTAAAAAACATTAATTAGCCAAATGACTTGAGCTAAGTTTTCGATTTAATAGACCGGTCTACATTAATAGATATATCACTCATAGAACATATTATTATTGTCCAAGTATAGCTTTACTCTATAAAAGAATACATAAATATTTTTTATTCACTAACATTCCCACCTATTTTGAAACGTCATCTATTCAAAACCATTTTTTTCCGCCAAACGTTTGTCACCGGCAAAACCTTAGGGAAAACCAATAATTTTTAATAGACTAGTTTTGGCATTCGTTATTAAATATTAGTATATAATATACGTTTAATTCGTTACAAGGTCAATAAATTATAAAATTTACGCGACAGACTGCTCTCAAATTTCCTGTTCAGTTTTTTTGCGCTAAATAAATTAACCGCACTTTACTACCGCATGCCAAAGACATCGAGACTTTATAAATAAGTAGATTATTCTGTATTTCAGTGCAATCGCGAGTCTACTTTGTTTACTTTTTATTTATTAATCCCTTCCTCATTCGGGAGGAGACCCTTGCCCAGCTGAAGGACAGTCATGCTTTAATGCATATTATCTCAACTACGTCTACGTTAAAAAAATAGCCGCCTAAGAGTGGACATCTACTATAGTGTTCGTGAGATCGATCATAATATGCAACACAAATATAATAAGAACTATCTAGCGATTGGCTGTAATTTGTTTGTATGTATAACTAATAATCTCCCCGCGTTTCATAATTAATTATATTGTTGGTACGGAAGGTATAAATGGCAAAAAAATTGTGGTACATTGTACTTCGACCTTTGTAGGTTTGTTTACTGTTATAGGATCAATCAACGTTACGTTTAAGTGTCGGGTTACTTATCTATTAGATAAAAATTGTTATGCCCGGTTTCTGAGGCACATTTAGCGGTAGTTTATCTATTCAAACTGTCATGATTATATGAACTTAAACGCTCTTGAATAGATAAACTACCGTTAAATGCACCCTGAAACCGGGGGTTCAGGCGACCATAGCCAGTTGCGCTCATCGGTCAGTAAAACGTTCTGTGGGTTAAGCAACTCTTGGCGCGGTCATTCCATAGATGGGTGACCGCATAGTGGTAATTGAGCTGGGGGTCTCCGTGCTTCGCAGGGCACGTAAAACATCGGTCCCGCGTGTTGTTAATTAAGATAACAGTCGTTAAGCCATGTCAAAGGCCTCTATGGCGGCTTGAACAACTTTGACACTAGATTGACCACTCATACGACAAACAAACAGTGATAGCAAATGTGGGAAGAAATTTGTCAATAAGTTATGTTAACCGTTACTTATGCAGAGGTGTTGAAACCAATAGTTAATTTTATGAAGGTATTGCATTTTGCACTTATACCAATGATCATATTGTATAATTTGTGCGTAAAGCTTAATGGTACATACAATCATATTGAGTATCGGTTTCATCATAATCCACCACAGCTTAATAAGTGGAAATATGTATGTATATAAAAACTAGCGGCCCACCCTGGCTTTGCTCGGGAAAACAAGTTGTTTTAAACAAAACCATAGCAAAACACACGTTACAATATCAAGAATCGCTCTATCTACTAGTAAAAAAAATCATAATAATCGGTTAAGCATTGTCATAAAATGTTTAGTAGTTTATCGCGATATGATAGAAAGATGCAGCGAGGGGGTTTTACTTAAGAATATGAAGTGACCAAATAAATCGCGCGGTTTTGCACGCGTTTAAAGTCTCATTTCTTATTACAATTGTTTTGAAGCTGATTTTTGGAAAAAGTAGTTCGATTTAATCATCTCGATCATAAGTGTCTATTCTACACATAAATACTTTTAATTAACAAATTATGGTTATTTATACAGGGTGTCTGATCTCATTCGGGAGGAGACCCTTGCACAGCTGTAGGACAGTCATGGGTCAATGTGTAGTGTGTAGTGTAATGTGTAGTGATGGGTCAATAGTGATTTAGTGAAATATAATAATACGAGGTGACCCGCGCAACATCGCTTGCGTCACATAAGAGTGAATGGGTCATATTTTTCCCCGTTTTTGTAACATTTTTTACTGGTACCCTGCTCCTGTTGGTCGTAGCGTGATTTTATGTAGCCTATAGCCTTCCTCAATAAATAGGCTATCAAACAGTAAAATATTGTTTCAATTCGCATCAGTAGTTCCTGAGATTAGCGTGTTCAAACAAACAAACTCTTCAGCTTTATAATATAAGTATAGATACAGAAAGAATATTATTGACAATTCATTAGCTAAGCTAGAACTCAGAAACATCATTTAATATCTTTATGAGTATGTAAGCAGCGACCTAACAATCCTCCACTAAAAATAACAGACTTGTTAATTGATGTAGCGCAATCTAAAAACATGCTAATTTGCTTCAAATTTTGATGATATTTAAAGTTTTCTTGTACCGGAAAAATATTGATATTTAACATAATGTTATATTAAATAATAATGCACGTATTTAAATGTCTGAAATGCATCTGAAATGAAGATGTAAAGTTCAAATGATGCTATATTTGTTTTCGTCAAGTATAATGACATTATTATTGAATTAATTATAGTTTACCCCCTTTTATGCTTGCAGATGTGAATATAGTTAGTTGTATAAAATATAGTCACAGGAAGGCTTTAATACACTCCATGTGATAAGGGTAATCACTTAGGCTCATGCCTATTGTAAAATTTCGTAGTAACCCGATTCTCTACAACTATCGAATATCATTAATCAGCTAGCTATCAAAAAATCCATACTAATATTATAAATGCGAAAGTAACTCTGTCTGTCTGTCTGTCTGTCTGCTACTCAATCACGCCTAAACTTCTGAACCAATTTGCGTGAAATTTGGTATGGAGATATTTTGATACCCGAGAAAGGACATAGGCTACTTTTTACCCCGGGAAAATGACGCATTTCCCGGGAAATTTCAGGTGGCGAACGAAGTCGCGAATAATCAATATAATAATGACATTAAATTAACAAAATTCCGTTGTCATGGCAACGGTTTCAATGGCGGATATGCCATAACGCGACTTCGTTATATTAAGAGATATAAATAATTTTAAGAGAATAAAGAATAATTTTAATAATAAGAATATTTTTCGTGAAAAAAGAAGCATATTTTATATAATCACGCTACGACCTGCCTATTCTCTCTTATGTGACGCAAGCGAAGTTGCGCGGGTCAGCTAGTGTTGTATAAAAATCTGATTAGCGTCTGTAGCAGATGTCGTAGAAACTATTTTTCCGTACATTTTAAATGTCAAACTCTCGATGATTCCGATTGTAGAGAATCACGTTATAGATTTCGGGCTATAATTAAGAATCTGATATAATTGTTTAATCTAGAAATCGTTTCAAAATAGTTTTATCATAAATCTGGAATACGAAGTTCGACATTAATTAAGAATGATTGAATGAGAATTGCAATAACCCCTTAGCTCCATGCTGGACCCAAGCATAGGACCCGAGACTTTGCGATAAATAAATTAATATTTAGATCTGTTGGTTTAATAATACGTTTTTATCTTTGCGTGTTTAACATTATAATGTATGCCGGAAGATGATATTAATTTTTAATAAAAACAACATACCTATGTCTTGTTATTATCAACAGTCGTAAATAGTGCCTTGAACTATTCTAATTGAAACAAGGACTTTATTAAGCCTAGGTAAAAAACTTAATACAGGAGATGTAGGCAAAGAGTCTTTTTTAAGACAGCTCCCGCACTAAAAATTGCTCTTTTGTCGCGGGGACTTTAACAAACAAATAACGGACACAAAGTACAACCAGACCCGACACAATTATTTGTGGACCGACCAAATAATTGTTGCGTATGGAAATCAAACCCACGACCTCTCGACGCAATGATAGCGGCGTGGCGACCTATACCGCTGCGTCATGTAGGCAAAGAGTTTAGTGAATAAGACCCAAAAACGATGCCGTCTATTAAAACATTGAAGGTTTGGCGTTCACGGGCTCTATTTATAAGATACTAGCTTTTACCCGTGACTTCGTCCGCCACCTGAATTTCCCATGGGTATGCGTTAAATTACCGGGGTAAAAAGCCTGGGTATTCTCAGGTATCAAAATATCTCCATACCAAAGGCGAACGGCAGGTTTGTATGAAGAAGTCGTACAGCTTATAAAATGTCATGTTTAGGTTTACTTTTTGTTTAAATTGGTAGCTAATATGATAGACAAGCTTATTTTAAAATTATTATATTTTTAAAAGTTGGGAGGTAAAAGTTATGTCCATTTTAAGAAGCCCCGATAGTTCGCTAAATTGCTCAGACGCTGTCAAAACCACAATCCAAAACAACAGCAAATTAGCGGATGCGTAGACGTCAGAGTAACAGTGACGTCTCATGAGATTTTCTTTTTCTTTATTTGTCAACAAATATAAGCCATAGACCAAAAATTATTATTTAAATAAAAAAATACTTTCTAATTAATCCGGACTTCTAAAAATAATACTCCCAAATAAAAATAGGTGACTTAGTCCCCTTAATAAGTGGTACAAGTTCTGTTACGAAACAACACAAACTTTAAGCTGTACGAAATCTGCCGATCTCCTTTCATGCAAAGTTTAGTAGTTTAAGCGAGATTGAGAAACAGACAGACGGAGTTACTTTCGCATTTATAATATTAGTATATGTATAATAAATAAAAATAAATATAAAAAATATAAGCACGGATAAGGAACACTAAACGCAGTTAAGATCACAATCAATTTCCCAAAATACTTTGTCACAAATAAAAATAGACTCAAAATAACCTACATTATGGCATCATTTTTTTATATCAAGATGTTATTGACCCATGAGTAGAATTTCTAGTCTCATTTTATTGCACTTTTTTTGTCACTTCCCAAAAACTGCACCCGTAATCTGAATAGTGATCTTAAAAGTATATAAAATCTTTTATATATATATTTATAATGCTTTTTTGAATCGTAATCACATTAGAAAAAATATAATTTTGTAGTTTTTTACGTTTTGGAAATCAAGATGGCCTTCGAGATAGTTTAATGACTGATATCTTATTAGACCACCAAGAACCAAGAACCATATTTCTTACATTCAATGCCATTATATCATACCCATCTATGACGTGTCCGCATTAATAGTTACTTAGCCCACGGATTGTTTGTCAACCAGTGAGCGCAACTAACAATGAGCACCCCTATTTGATTGATTAATCAACGATTTTAAGACCAGGAAACCCAAATTAGAAGACATGCAGCCAAATAAGAAGGCTACTCTTATCATAGGAAGTGCATAACACCTGTGTGATACTCAATTTGACATTCTAAATCCAAGTGCATAATTTACGTCACATTCATAATATTATTTGTTCACGGTTGAACGACTAGATAATAATATTTCAAAACAAACCGCCTTTTACATTGCAAAAAAGTGGCAAATAACCGGATTTGAGATTCCTCATTTGCATTTTATTATTATGAGATAACTATGTGTGAACTTGTGACCTTAGTTTCCAGTATATTTTTAAGATTACAATCCTTATGTCATTTTGAATGTCCATGAGATAGTGGATCTTCAAACTTGACTTTTAGAGGCGGACCGGTAGCATCTTCTTCGAAATGACATTGCCCTAAAAACTAGGTTTTTGGCGTAAAATATGAGCTCATACAAAGCAATATATCTATTTACAAACATTTCCTGCATGAATATAAAAAAATATTTTGTACATTAACATTTAAAACTTGTTTGTACTTTCGTTCATTAACTGGTTTTTCAACAGGTTGTATTAACCGCCGTGCTGGCGGTGTGTGGGGCGGCGAGGCTTGACCAGAGCTACCTGCCTCCGTTGACAGCTAAAACAGCTGGTGGCAGCCAAGGTGCTTTAATAGCCCCAGATGAGCTACCAAGTGGCAGCTACACCAATGACGCCCAAG
This sequence comes from Anticarsia gemmatalis, assembly GCF_050436995.1. NCBI lineage: Eukaryota > Metazoa > Arthropoda > Insecta > Lepidoptera > Erebidae > Anticarsia > Anticarsia gemmatalis. The sequence continues at coordinate 1,754,294 of NC_134761.1, forward strand.
GGGTCGTTGTAGACGCAGCAAACCCCGGCACAAGAACTTCTGGACCACAGCCTACAGGTCTTGGAGGTCCAAGAACTTCGTACGGGTCAACCGACTCCAAAGTCGGGAATGCAGCCTTCACTCGCATTGCTCCAGGCTTTGGCTCTATAACTGGAGTACAAGAAAACGCGGGTGGTCCCAGCATTCGAATCGCACCTGGTTTCAGTTCATACATCGCCTCAGGTGGATCAGACAAAGATAAAACTAGAGCGAGCACTTTGAAGTTTGCAAGCGAATTAGGGTTAGAAAACTACAGTTATGGTTTTGAGACTGATAATGGGATCGCTGTGGGAGAAGACGGAGTTGCTGAAGATGGAGTTAAAGCCCATGGTGGTTATTCTTACAAGGGGGACGATGGGAAGGTGTACAGTGTTAGTTATACTGCCGATGAGGGTGGTTATAGACCCCATGGAAGCCATCTTCCGACTCCACATCCTATTCCCGATGAGATTCTGAAGTCTTTGGAGCAGAATGCTAAGGATGAGGCTGCCGGCATCGTTGATGATGGTGAGTAATTAATCCTTTAAACGATAATTGGCAATACTAGACACAGAGTAATGTTCAGATTGGAATCAGATAATCAGTGTTGTCCAGAATTATTTATTTTTTGAAGTCAGATAGCATTGAACTGTCAACATTTATTTATTTTTAGTGGTAGTAGGCTTTTTATACTCATTTTTTATTTTTTAGATCAAAAATCTAGTTTTTTTTATTTCCATCTTTTACATAATTATTTGATATTTATAAATAAATTCACTCACAGTTTTTAATAACGTTTCCGTGACATGAAAAAAAAAACGATGTTAATACCATTTTAAATACGCGAATGTTTAATTGTTAACCCTTTAGGAAAAACAGGTGTAATAAAAAATCTCTGTGCCTACATTAATGATTAATGTTTTGAAAACACTCGTTTAAACTCGAGTAAATAACTTGATGTTTAAAGGTAATAAATAGTAATAATATATTATGTGTTCGTGTAATTGTTTCCGCGTTAAAATATATAATGACATGTTTGAGACGCTCATGCGGTAGTATGTTTAACTTTAATATTAAATAATGCTATGGGCAGTATCTACTTCTTACTATGTTTCATTATCGTTTTGTAAAAGCTGATATGATGCGTGAAAGTGGTACAGAAGACTGTGTTCTTAACAGTGTTCTGTCCGCTTGTTATTTTCAAGTAGCCCCCAGCCAGTATTCTCTTCCTGGCTATCTATTTCCAGCAAAGTTTTACCTGAAGTTTGTTCACCTATTTAACTATGGATACTAGGGGTCTTAGTAAATTATTCTCACATTGAATTAAGAATGAATACTGCCTATCAGACACTAAAGTATCGGCAAACCTAATCTTCAAATATCAAACCAAAATTTATATAAATCTTGCAAAATATGACATAAATCAATCAAAAATTTATTAGAAACTAAATAACATGACATCATCAATATAATAGCTATCCCAAAACGGTGTTGAATTAATAAAGATATCTTGCATTTTATTATACTGGCAAAAACTCGTGAACTCTTCATAAAATCCGGTCTAGACGATGAAGTTTATTATTTAAAGGTAACACCCACATTTTAATGCATAAGAAATCAATCTCTATGATATTATATTACCTAAACATTTTTAGACAAGTATTTCCTTAATTTACAAGGAATCTTTAGTTATTTTCTTATATATGTATTAGGTAACTTAACACGTAAAGGAAGTCTAGAGCAAAACACAATCAGTGTTTGTTTATTATTGGGTGGCAGAAGAAACTCTTTTTTTTCTTCATCGCTGGTCGCATCGATCGACTGTACATATAATACAGTTTGTTTAAAATTGAACATTATATTTTCGAGAATTTTTTTTAATTACAGTGACGAACTGATTGCCGAAATATGTAGTAGAATCTTAGGTCATCTGTATTTACAAACTTTTATTAATCGTCGTTTTCTTCCTGTGCGATATTATCGCCAGATGCCAAGGCAACCAGACAAAAATATTTTGAAAAATATTTTGAATTATCCTCATTATTCCTCATACAAACTTAGTACGGATTGTACGGAAGCTAATCAAAATATCAATTTAGATTTTAAAATAGTAGAGACGGAAAGATTTTTACTTTATTTTTATACTAGTACATGCATACATAAAATCAAATTTTATTCCCATAGGAGTAGGTAAAGGTCAAAGAACATAGTAATAATCCGAAAATATAAAATGGTTTCGAAAAAAGTTACGAGACCATACGTCGTATACGACCATATATGAAGCCAAATCTAATAAATAGAGCAGTCGATTTAATACTGTGTAACGTTGAACGTCGTTCGGTAGTCGAAAACTATAAAAGGAAAATAAATTAGCCAAAGTTTCGCTTCAGCTGATTCACCAACAAACATTATGATTGAAAGCCCTAATATGCCACACGATATAATATAAATAGCGCATCGAAAATCTCTAGTTTAGCAACCTGTCATCACACGGATGTTGCAAATTACCCCACAACTGAGGTCATCCTCTTTAAAACATATATTCTATGTCACTTTGAGAATCCACGTAGGCATAATAAACAAAAACTGTCAGTTTTAAAACACGGTCACATCGCCATACAAACGTCGCGTGTCAAAATAGAGTTCAAAGCGATCACTTCAAATATTAAAGCTACTATCAATCATTCTGTCAATGAAACAGCTCACCAAAAAACCTTTCATTCATCCTCAAATTCGGTATCGTCACACCTTTATGGCTTTTGTTGTTTGACAAATGTATCCGACTCAGGTCGTAGTTGACAAATTGCTTACAACTTTCATTTTTATTTGCAGGCTCATACGACGCTGAGAAATACAATGACGAAGGTGATTATTCGAGCAATAGCGACGGTAACAATAATAGACCGTCTGTGAGCGGCGGAACTGCAGGGACTTCATTCTCAAGTCACAATAACCAGGCGTTTTTACAAAATGGAGCGGGTCATGGAAGTGTCCATGGTTTCGGAACTCACGGCGCTCACGGCGTTTTTGGAGGACATGCTTCAGGAAACAGATATACAAGTGGATCTCAAGGAGGTGCTGCTGGAAGCTTCTCGACCGGATCCCATGGTCATCATGGACATTTTCACGGATCAAAATTCTCTTCACACTCGACACAGAACAGATTTGGTGAAGAGTCTGTAGGTTCCACTACTGGCGGATCTTCGGCTAGTGCTATCGCATCCACAGGAAACCACCAAAATTTTAGAGTGCCTGTTTCTTCAAGCGGAAACTCTGCCTTTAGCTCAGCAACTTCTACTGGAACTGGAAGTGCTAGTGCTTTTGCATCGACAGGTCCTGTGGGTCCCGGAGGCGAAACAGAATTTAACCGTGGTTTAGCTGGGCAAGGAAGTTCGGGAACCAAACCTGGATCCGCTACTTTCACCGGTGCTCAATTCTCTAGTTTATCAACTGCTCAACCTTCAGGACCTTCGGCAGTGGCCTCTGCTGAAGGCCAGAATGCGGCTGCTCAAGCCTCATCTTCAAACGACGGGTTTAACTTTGGGGTGCCGACCTCAACACAAAAACCACTTGGAACAATTACTCAGAAACATAATAGTGGAACTACTGTAGTAACGATTACTGAATCTACTAGTCCAGTGCAAGGATCAAGCAGTTCTTCTACGTTTGGATCTAACAATACTCCTACACCGTCAGTACAAACTTCGCCTATCAATTTATTTATTGAGGGCTTAGGTGGCCGACCAACTAAAGTACCTGCTACTGAATCGACTACTTCCTTTCAGCAAAACGGAGTACCTAATAATGAAAGACCAGGATTCAGCCTTGCTGCTGGTTTTAATGATGGTCTCAGTTCATCTACGACCTCTCAACCTTCGTTCCAAGGTTCGCAGTCAGGCTCGAGATTCCAGACAGAAAATGGAGAGGCAAATCCCCAAAGTGGTACTAATCAAGTCAATTTTGGATCATCTACCCCGAAACCAAACCAGCAGTTTCTTACTCCTATAACGCAATTCCAACCTGCTAGGTTGCCTGCTCTAGGAAGTGGATCTTCCGGAGCTAGCGGACAGGTTACTGATCGGCCGTCAAATGTCCCTGTGGGGTCTGTAATTCAAGGGAATCAATTCTCTAATACTCCTATTAGCTCTGTAGATCCTACAGCTTCTACACCATCTGGGCAGTTCCAAGGTTCAACTGTTTCTTCTTTCATCAATGGTTTAACTCAGGCTACGATCTCGCCTTTCCCTTCGCCTTCACCATCGCCTACACCTTCATCACAGTTTGGATCACAACCCGATCGGTTTGGATCAACAACAACGCAATTTGGTCAACAATCTAGTCAAACCCAGTTTGGAACGTCTGGTCAGCCTGTGACTCAATTTGGCCAGAAACCTATTGTACAAAGCCAAATTGGTCAGACAGAAAACACACAATCTCAAGGTACTATTTACGAATACAATAAACCAGCCTCTCAATTAGAGACTACTTCGGCACATGTGTCATCTAGTCAGACTGGATCACAAGCAGTGGCTGGTCAGTCTTCTTTTGGTTCCCAAGGTACTCAATTTGGTGGCCAACAGACAAAACCATTCGGTAATGCAGGTACTGGATCTGCATTCCAACAAAATCAATACCAAGGTTCGACATTTGGTTCACAATCAACTAATCAATTTGGACAAAAACCTACCCAAGTAACAGAATCGAGCATCACTTTCGTAGATCAACCCGATCAAACTCATTATGGGCAAAAGCCTTTTGGTAGCGCGCAGAATGGTTATCAGCAGGCACAATTTGGTTCCACTTCCAGTCCGCAGTTAGGAAACAAACATAGTGGTCAAAGTGGATCGACTTTCGAACAAACTCAGTTTGGATCTTCTGGTTCTCAATTTAGCCAAACAGGTAGTTCTCAATCATCAACCCAAGAAAATCAGGGTACTCTGTATGAATACAACAAACCAGAAACTGTCACGACCCAGAAAGAAACTTTCTCTACTTCTTCTGGAACTTTCAGTCAAGGAAATAACGCAGGTCAAAACACGCAATTCGGTAGTAGGCCTTTCGGTAGCTCGCAGACAGGGTCTACTTTCCAACAAACTCAATTTGGTTCGAATTCTGGATCTCAATTTGGTCAAAAACCACAGACTGTTGGTACAGCGCCTCAGGTAATTCCCATTTCTCAATTTGGTTCCCAATCTAGTCACGGATCTTTCCAGCAGTCTCAGTTTGGTTCAAAACCACAAACTGAACAAGAATCTGCTTACGTTTCGAGCAATGCCCAGACCACTCAATTTGGAACGAAACCGTCTAGTACTGGCTTCCAACAGACTCAATTTAGTTCATCTTCAGATTCTAAAGTCGGCCAGAAACCACAGTCGGTAGGCAATGTCCCTCAAGTTATACCAATTTCCCAGTTCAGTTCACAAACCCAATTTGGTTCTAGACCGCAGACCAGTGAAGAATCTACTTTCACTTCAAGCGCTGGGCAAACCACGCAGTTTGGTAATAGGCCGACTGAACAAACTGGATCTAGATTCCAACAGACTCAAGGTAGCCAAAGTTCTTCCTTTGGTTCTCAGCCATCCGCCCAATTTGGTTCCAAACCACAGACAAGCCAAACTTTCAGTAGCAGCTCACAAACTGGCTCTTCTTTCCAACAAACTCAATTTGGTTCGACTTCTGGATCCCAGTATGGTCAAACGCCACAGTCAGGATACGTTCCTCAGGTCATACCTATTTCCCAATTCGGACTAAAACCTGGTCATAGTGGTTCACAACAACAAACTCAGTTTGGTTCATCGTCTGGATCCCAGTACAGTTCTTCTGGATCCCAGTCTGGTCAAAATGCACAATCAGAAGTAAATGGGCCTCAGGTGATTCCTATTACTCAATTTGGCTCTCAATCTAGTCAGGGCTCCCTGCAGCAGACACAGTTTGGTTCCTCTTCTGGCTCTCAGTTTGCCTCCAAACCACAGACCAATGAAGAAACTGCTTACATTTCGAGCACTGCCCAGACCACGCAATTCGGTAAGGAGCCTTCCACCACTACACAAACTGGTGGTAGCTTCCAACAAACTCAATTTAGCTCATCTTCTGGTTCAAAGTTCGGCCAGAAGCCTTTGTCAGGAAATGCCCCTCAAATCGTTCCTATTTCTCAATTTGGTTCTCAATCTAACCAAGGCTCTCTGCAGCAGTCCCAATTTGGCTCCAAACCAGACACGAATGAGGGATCTGCTTACATTTCAACCACTGGACAAGTCACTCAATTTGGAAACAGGCCTACGACTTCTTCGCAAAGTAGTTCCACTTTCCAGCAAACTCAGACCAGCCAAGAATCGACTTTTGGTTCTCAACCGAACATTCAATCAAGTCAAAAGCCTTACAATACTGAGGGATCTAGATTTGGAAATTCACAGACCGGCTCCACTTTCCAGCAAAGTCAATTTGGCTCATCTTCTGGACCTCAGTTTGGTCAGAAACCACAGTCCGTAGGTGGTGCCCAACAAGGCGCATCTATTTCTCAATTCGGTTCACAAACAAGCCAAGGGTCTTTGCAACAGACACAATTCGGTTCGACCTCATCTCAGTTTGGCTCTGGGACTACCCAAGGATCTACTGGGCAGTCCGCAGTGTTCGAGAAAAAGCCTACGAGTACCACACAAACTGGTTCTACCTTCCAACAAACTCAGTTCGGCTCTTCTAGTTCACAGTTTGGTCAGAAACCACAATCTGGCTCCCAAGTTGTACCCATTTCACAGTTTAATGTTCAAAGTTCTCAATTTGGGCAAAACATCCAAAAACCCTCAAGTATCGGCATCTCACAGACTGGATCTACTTTCCAACAATCTCAGTTTGGATCATCAACTGGATCTCAAGTTCAGCCGATATCTGAATTTGTTAAACCTGTTTCACAGTTTGGACAGAAACCACAATCTGGAGCATCTTTTGCATCCAGTTCTGTATCCCAAGGTCAATCGCAAACGACTCAGTTCGGTCAAAAACCTTTTGATTCTACATTGACCACTGGTTCCAACTATCAAAGTGTCAGTTTTACAGGAGCTCTAAAACCAGAGACTTCTCAAGGTTCAACCCCATCTCCAGGATCACAGTCTTCGTTTGGTGTAACGCCTTCTTCTGTTCAAGAATACGCAGTAACCACTGAATCTAGATTTAGTGAAAATGAAAAACCCGTAGTGTCAACCCAATTCACTGGTTCTAGCTTTTCCCAAAACCAGTTCGGCTCTTCTGGTCCCCAGTTTGGGCAAAAGCCTCAATTGAATCAAGGTTCTAATGTCCAAACTACCCAGTTTGGTGTAAAACCTTTCGGTTCTTCTCAAACATCTGGATCTAGTTTCTCGCAGAACCAGTTTGGTACATCCGGTTCTCAATTTGGTCAAAAGCCACAATCTACCCAAGGTTCGACTTTCACATCGAACACTGGCTCTCAAAGTTCTTCTTTTGCTGGGTCTAAAGGACAGGCTGGCCAGACCACCCAGTTTGGTGTAAAGCCTATTAGCTCTTCACAAACCATTGGCTCCAGCTTCTCGCAATCTCAATTCGGTAGTACAACTGGATCTCAGTTTGGCCAAAAGCCTGTTTCCACCCAGGGATCTTCTACCCAAAGTACTTCATACGCATCTATCACCCCATCCAAGGGACCTGCTATTCAGACGGTTCAGTTTGGTATAAAACCCACCGGCACTTCTCAACCTATTGGTTCAGGTTACACACAAACTCAGTTTGGTAGCTCATCTGGTTCCCGATTTGGTCAAGGATCTTCTTCTACATTTAACAGCGGGTCTAAAGGACCAGTTGTCCAGACAACGCAATTTGGTTTGAAGCCTACTGGTTCTTCACAAACTACCACCTCTAGCTATTCTCAAAATCAGTTTGGTAGTGCATCTGGATCTCAATTTGGTACTCAGGGATCTTCCACTGGATTAAACACAGGCTCTAAGGGCCAAGGTGTACAAACAACTCAGTTTGGTGTAAAACCTTTCGGTTCTTCTCAAGCGACTGCCTCTAGCGTCGCGCAAAACCAGTTTGGTAGTTCCTCTGGTTCTCAGTTTGGTAGCCAGGGATCAACGTACAACACTGGCTCCAAAGGTCCAGTAGTGCAAACTACCCAGTTTGGCCTAAAACCTGTCGGTTCTTCCCAAACAACTGGCTCTAGTGTCTCGCAAAACCAGTTCGGTAGCACATCTGGATCCCAGTTTGGTAGTACGTCTGGATCTCAGTTTGCTTCGCAGGGAGCCTATGGAAACACAGGAATCAAAGGTCAAGCTGTCCAAACAACAACCCAATTTGGCTCATCACTAGCTTTTGGATCTGCTAACACACAAAACCAGTTTGGTAGCACAACTGGATCGCAGTTTGGTACTCAGGGAACCTCGTCTGTCTCTAGTGCTGGCTCCAAGGGTCAAGGTGTACAAACTACCCAGTTTGGTGTAAAACCTATCGGATCTTCTCAAGCGACTGGCTCTAGTACCTCACAAAACCAGTTTGGTAGTACCTCTGGTTCTCGATTTGGTAGCACATCTGGATCCCAGTTGGGTACTCAAGGTACTTTCACTGGCTCCAAGGGCCAGGCTGCGCAAACAACTCAATTCGGTAGCGCATCTGGATCCCAATTCGGTAGTCAAGGAACATCTTCTGGTTTTAACAAAGGTCAAGGCGTGCAATCCACCCAGTTTGGTGTAAAACCTTTCGGTTCATCGCAAACTACAAGCTCTAGTGTCTCGCAAAACCAATTCGGTAGCACATCTGGTTCTCAGTTTGGAACTCAGGGAACCTCTTCTGGATTTAACACTGGAATCAAGGGCCAATCAGTCCAAACAACTAATCAATTTGGTTCGCCACAAACTTCCGGATCTGGTAGCACACAGTTTGGAAGCAATACTGGCTCTCAGTTCGGTACACAAGGCACCAAAGGTCAGGGCGTGCAGTCAACTCAGTTCGGAGTAAAACCTCCCGGTTCTTCACAAACTACCGGCTCTAGTCTCACACAAAACCAATTCGGTAGCTCTTCTGGATCCCAATTCGGTACCCAAGGAACTTCTTCCTCATCAAACACTGGTATTAAAGGCCAAACTTTCCAAACGTCGACCCAATTTGGTGTCAAGCCTATCAGTTCCAGTTTCTCACAATCTCAGTTCAGTAGCTCATCTGGCTCCAAGTTTGGTCAAAAGCCAAGCTCAGGCTCGGGCGTCGGATCATTTGCAATCACCAGTGGCCCGGCCAAACCAATTTCCCAATTTGGCAAAAGGCCTTTTGGTTCCCAGACCACTCAAACTCAATTCGGCTCAACCGAGTCTCAATTTGGTCAGACCACAGGCCCTGTAACTCAATCTGGTGAGGCTCAATTTGGCCAAACGACTTTTGGTAGCTCTCAAACTGGTTCTGGCTTCCAGCAATCTCAAACAGGCTCATCTGTAGGTACTCAATTTGGTCAGAAGCCTCAACCAGCAGTGGGATCTCAGACTTCAACTTCAACATTTAGCCAATCCTCTCAATTTGCAACTCAAGAAATGAAACCGTTTGGTGGACAACAATCAGGGGTTGGTGCCACAATTAGTAAATTCAAGCCTCATTGCGTAGCTTGTGCGTCCGCTGCTGCTAGCGCGTTATCGAAAGGTAAACAAACTGGTCAAGGTTCCAGATTCCAAGTAGGATATCAAACAAGCCCACAAGACGGTCAAACTGGTAGTCAAGCTGTTGCTCAAGTTGGACAAGCTGTAGACCAAAACACACAATCAACTCAAACTGGTTCTCAAGTCTCAAGCATTTCCCAAGCTTCTAGCAGTGTAGTGTCTGGAGGTTATGGTTACAAAAAACCACAGCCCACCTTCAGCACAGTTACTCGTTTTAGTGAAAACACTCAGACTGTAAATGGGGTCACATCAGGTGTAGCCAATGGCAGTCCGACAACTGTAAGCCCATTTGATTACTCCCAATCAGTAAGTTCTACTCAATTCGGGGTTCAGCCTACACAGCCTACTAATGTAAAAGGTGCTTTTAGTACTCAGACTTCTCAGAGCCAATTTGGTGGCCAGTCTTTCGGACCTGTGAGCACAGTATCTACACCCGTTGTAACAATAGGTTCTTCCCAAAGTAGTATTAAGCCATATAGGCCAAACGGCAAGCCTTCAACTCAAGTATCATTTGAACAACTGCAGTCAGCGTTGTCTTCAAAAAAAGCTAGTCAGTCCTTTGGTTTCGGAAGCACTCTCTCTCCTGTTTCTGTGACTACAGCTACTCCAGACTCGAAATACGACTCAAGTGTATCTATAATTCATACTCCTGTGACTGAAATTGAGACGATACAAGTTAATGGCAATCAATTTGCTGGAAAAGGGGAATTGTTTGGAGGACCAAGGGATCCTCCGAGGTATGATGATAAGACCGGATATCATTATTGAACGGTGCCATAATAAACTAAACGAAAAGAGTCGAAGAAACAAATAATTTAGAAAAGGACTGCTTAAAATCGACCGATTTTAGTAGCGTTGTTATAAGTAATGCTGCATCTTTACATGTGGTAATATGAGATTGTTTTAGTTTAGTAAATGAATTAGGAAATTGGATTTCAATTTCGGTCAATTTTCAGCAGTTTTTGAAAACAGAAAGACAATTTCGATGTAAGTTTTAAGTAGTATTTTCTTATGAAAAACGATGTAATTTTCTACGTGAATTGTTATAGTAAATTATTAAAATGTAAATAATATATGCGTGGTTTTATTTCTTGAAAAGAACCTAGATACATGCTCTGTCCTTAGTACTCTTGAAACCACACTGTTGCCTAAGCCCTTTTTTTGCAAACTGTTATTTTCCTTACATACACATTTTTTTACTAATACATCTATAAAGTAACTTATTTAATGTTTAAAATTGCTAGTATTTGTTGCATAGGATATAATGCAGCAAAGACTTTCACTGTCTTTAGCAGAAGAAAACACTAAATTCATAATGTTCAACTCTTGTAAATAGAAACTAGTTTATCCTAGTAATGAGCATTCATATTACTACTTTAATTATACAAGGTTTGGAAAAATAATAGCTATTTTGATATTTTTCATCACAAACATGTTTAATACCCGGATATTAGATTATTTAGTATCTTAATGTCAATATTATAATGATAGATTCTTAATTTTAGATTTATTCATTTGTGACCATATTGCATAATGAAACATAATACTTAGAAGAGGTCACAGGTTATAGAGCTTATATTTTTATTTACTCCTCTCCATTTAAACTTACAGAGCAATTCAACTAAGTTAAATAACTCTTAGACAAGTTGTAACAAGTGATAATAATTATTTCTAATCATGCATTACTCCGAAAAATTATTGTTGTGTTGCCTCGGGTTCAAACTATCGACCTTTCGAGGGAGGTATATTCATAAAGCACTCGGCCATCACTTCAGAGGTAATAAACCAAAAGGCAAAAGGTTAAAGAACATTTGAGAGAAAATTATCTAAATACAAATTTATGATATTAGTATGTATTTAGCTCTATGATAGTAAAATTTCGCATGAATCTTCTGCACCATCATTAGCTCATCTCTTACCGAGAGCTAACGAAGTTCTCCACACAACAGATAACTGTTTCTCTATAAATAGTGATTAATCAAGGACCTTCACGATCAATCGGTCATTGTAAACCATTAGATCACGTGTTAAAAGGCACGTTTCAGTAATTTTATATGTGATAGTTCAAATAAGGGTTTGTACAGACAGTCACAGTGTTATTGGCCGACTTTTGTTAGTTCTATAGCGACAAAAGCCTACGTTACGTTATTTGTTTTACTTTTAAAAATTGGGTAGAAATATTTTATTGTTACTACTCAATTTGAGAATTCTCGACTAGAAACACATTTTTTTTAAATTGTTTGTTTGTTTTCTTTCAGAAACATTGATACTGTAAGATTTAAGAACGATTCAATAAAATAGCGTATAATACCGCTTTTATTTATTTGTATTAGGTAATCAGTCTGTGAGGTTCTATTAGCAAACGGGCCGGTCTGATTTTAGTTCAGGTGGACAAATCTGGTCTCAGCTTAAACCTAAAGGTAAATGTGCAGAGACTGAAAATTATAATTTTCAGTCAAAACATAATATTTCTTATTTACTGATTTTGAAACACACCGAGATATTTTCTCTCGCTATTCAAAAACCTGAAAAAGTTTTTATATAAAAGTTTCTTCTATAACGCTGTCTTTATAAATTAATATACCTAATACCATGAGTCTAAATTAAGATAAAATTAATGTGTTCCCGAGGTTGTTAGCACCACGACGACTATTTACATTAAGATAATAATCTTTATCGATACATCAAGTTAAAGATTCATTTCAAACAAATTATATATTACGATACTATCTATTAGCACGATAAATTGATACAAGAATCGAATTGTATTGATGGTATTTTAAAATAAAATAATATTTAAAACACCTATTTTTCTTTTCTCTTCGTAAATATAGAATGAGTGCTATTTCTTATGACTGTGTTAAGGTCCATGTTTATATTATAAAAGATTTGATAAGATTACCAATTACCAAAATGATCATATGGTGTAATCAAATAGAAAGAGAAAAACAATAATAATAATACACATATTTTAGTAAGGCTTTCATTTCAACTACGGCGAAGCCAAACTATTGCTTTATCTTCAAAAACACAATTTCATTCAACTTAAAAAAAATCTGGCGAATTAATTTAATGCAGCGTTCATACGAAAATATCGGTAGTAAGCTTAACTCCATTGATATCTTCTAACTACTATCTTTGAGAATATCTAACTATTTGAATCTGTCATAATACAAGCAAACCCACACTCATAACTAGTTTCACAAACAAACTGTATCATTAAGATCGCTTGTTGCTCTACAATACGTGATCAATTAACAGTTCTGTATATAACTGAGATAGTAATCACATCGTAACTGTTATTACTTAATATACAACTCACGTGATACGAATTTTGAATGCAAGATTATTATATTGACGTTTTTGTAGGGATCACCATTAAAATGATGCCTGTTGTTTCGAGATGAAAAAGAAATTTTAATGTGATAACTAACTCATGTTAGTTAGTTTAGTAAAGTAAATAGCCCCTTCACTGTCATCAGTGAAGGGGCTTTTTACTTTAGCCTCGTGGCGATCCTGGCTATATGCCTAATTCCGATATTATCACAGTATTAAAAAATATATTCATTCCAGATTACTTTTTGGTGTCGCAGTTTTTCGATTTCAGTCTGGCCTTTCCTTTCATAGGGTTTACTAGGTAAGGGGAATTTCTGACCGTTTAAATAGTCAAACTGTCTTTTTAACACTTTTTTTAACCATAAAACTTAAACTATAAATCTAAAACTATATTTATAAATATACATATTCCAACCTAAATAGTTTCCAAATACTATAAAATCTCAAATAAAAATAGAAAAAAGAAATATCTAACGGTATCCTATGACTGAATCACAAATAGAACAGAAGTGCCAATAAACATTATACTATCTTGTACAACATACAAAATGAATAACGTAAACATAAAACAAAAAAGCAAATATTCACAAAATAAAGAATATAACAGGTAATTTGTTTATATTATTAAAAGTAACGAGTACAGGCGAGGTCAGAGTTAAATGAATATGATCGAATATGATGTGTCTGTCTATCAGTGAGTGATTGTTTGAAGATTTGAAAAAGGTTATTTTATGTTTAATTTGGAAAAGGATAGGAATCATAACAATATAAATAATACAATGAAACCGTCTTGGCTTGGGAATTGGAAAGCTTAGGATTTTAGGATTGAAAGGATTGGGTAGCAAAAGGGTATTATGTATTAGGTACTAATTCACCCACTAGCAACTTTTGAAATGGTCGTATATAGCAAATACATTTTTAATTTAAATATACATAAATTACCTTAAACTGCATAATAATAAACTGGACTTATAACAATTTAAAAGGTATACTACTACGATAGAGAGGTAGTTTTTTTCCAAACAAGTTATGAGAATTGAACCAACAATCCTCAGTGGTAGAGGCAAGCGTTGTGACTACTTAAACTACTGCGTTACGGAACCAGTTACGTAAATAATAAAGCTTTTGCGATGGGTCTCTTTTCTATATGTTATTTCCTATCCAAATACAATGAACAGACTCTTAATGTAAATCTAGTATCTCACACAATATTAATCCCATACAAATAATGTGTCTCAATTATTCAGTCAATAACATAAAATAACTAAAACAACAATCCAAAAATGCAGTTGACATTATTTCCTTAAAAATCTGTTTATTTTTGTGGAAAACCAGTTTCTGTGGTCTACTTAATGTATTTTTAAATGTCAATAAGGGTAATGTATTGTTTTGATCTACGGATTTCATACAATAACCTATGTATATTAAGAGCTAAATGATTACATTTCAAGTTTTTAGGAAATTAGAGGATAAACATACTTACAGCCCATCCTACATACCACCATAATAATATTATAAAGCCTTGCATGCTTAAAAAACATAGTTTAACCCATGCATGTAGGGCATGCAAATTCAACAATCCGCACTTGGCTGGCGTGGTGGACTCAAGGCCTAAGCCCTCCCTAAATTCAGGTGGAGGGAGGAGACCCTTGCCCAGCAGCGGGACAGTAATGAGTTAAAAAAGTATTACAAACATCGGTCGGAACCTTTAATGTTGGATGCTGATTAAATGATTAGAATGACATCACCGGATATCTAATAACAAAAAATCTGATTTTAAAATCAATCCAAATTCTCTTAGATTACACAATCTGGTGACATATTTTAATGTCAAGAACCATTTTTTCTCTATTATGTGTGTGACATTGTTACATAATTTATGACAGAAATATATTATAGAAATATCGTAAATAATACTAACATAATATTTCTCTTAATTAAAAAGTTTGTGAGAATAGCCGAAACGAATGTATAAAAAATACGTGTTTTTGTGCTTTTATAAATAGCCTTGAACTTGAACTTAACGACTGTAAAGGTGCTAACAGATATTTGCGAACAACGTGTTACCGAATGTTACAAGTTGTATTGTAACATTCGCTATTAATTTTACTGTCAACACCACTTGTACTTATTTTAAGTATTATTCCCAGTATTTATGAATGTAATTAAATTGTTTATTTTTGTACAGTTTCGTTTGTAAGTAAGCTTATAATCAGAAGACGATTTTTTGTATGAATAAGCTTATAATCAGAATATTTTTTCTACTAAAACACTTAACTATTTAAATCTTAAAAAACCAAGTTCAAAAGGAAGCTCTATCACGAAAAGATTTAACAAACTTATAAAATTGCAACTATTTACCAAAACAATTGATAAACAGTAGGAATAAATAAATGCAAACACAAGTAGTGTGTCCATTAATCAACCGTTATCGTCAAATATACTACAAATACATAAATCTTATTATTATCTATTCCCATACACTTGAGTATTCTATTCTCTATTCAACACCTGACGGACTTTAAGTGATTTATGTGTCGGTGAAAGGACACTTATTCAATCAAATCGCAAACCAGTGACATTATTATTATCTGAAGCTGTCACACTTGCGTTTGAGTTCACATTCGAAGTAATGCAATTGTTACGAAAGTCTAAGATCGTTAGAATTAGATATCAGGGGTTAAATGTACAGCAAAGTACATTTATATTAGCAAATTGATGTAAATATTTTACTATTGTCAATTGAAATTACATTTTAAAAAGAGGAAACGGACCTAATACTGCTAGTGTATTAAATATTAGGTCGGGGTAATCGTCTTTCCGCACTATAGTATGTACGAACTTGTAATAAAATATTTTCTTTACACAAATAGCTCGATATTTGGATACCTCACGAGCTCCCTGAAAGAAACCTAATGAACCGGGTATGTGCTACTCATTTGTGATTCTTGAAGCCAAAGATATTTTGTTACAAGTTCATACATACTATAATGCGAAAAGACTTTTTCCCCGACTTAATATTTGCAAGTTGATGTAAAATTTTTTGTTTTGTTAAAATTGAAATGAAGCCTAAAAAAGAGGAAATGAACCTAAAATAGCTACATAGTGTATTATATAAATTCATTATAAAAAAACACAGGTAAAATAATAAAAAGAACCCAATTAATTTAGTTAGTATTAAAGTAGTTACTTTTCTGGGGGCACGGAAGTGCCCCCGCAAGTCGAGCAAAAAAAAGCGGCACGGCCGTAACATCCTTTTCTCGAAGCAATTCGGGCTATTTTTGACACCCCTATAATTTCGTTGTAGATAAAACAAGAAGCCTGGATTTTCAGCAACTAATCAGTCATTGTATAAACACGGTATATTTAAAATTTCAGCCAATTTGAACCAGTAGTTTAAGAATGACAACTTGTAAAAATTTTGAATTTTGTCACTCACTGATTCACTGACTCACTGACTCACTGACTCACCGATCATCAAAAGTCTAAGGTACTTCTAGCAGACTTAGAAGCTTAAAATTTAAAATACAAATAGGGTTTAGTGTCTTAATCATGGGAAAAATTAAATATTTTCTAATTTCGGTCCAGTTTTCTAAATACACCAACTGCAACAATAACTTTGTAATCCCATATGAATGTATAAGATTACAAGGTTACATTTGCAGTTAATGAATTATTATTACTGTAGAAAATAAAATAAATAGGTGTAAATAGGTACCTACTATATGAGGCATAACGGGAGGGGGTATAGGGTGGGTAAGGGTGTTTAGCCCATGAAACTGAACAACATTCCCATAGGAGAATATGTTGAATTATGAAAAAAAACGTCTTTCCATACAAATTGGACTTATGTTCGCTCTACAAAAAGAAGTGAGATGCCACCAAAAACATTCTGTAAAAACCTCAAGTCTCGCCGTAAAAAGTGGTGAGATCTATGTAATACCAAGTCGATTAATCTATTTAGTCCCTACTTAAAGGACCTTCTATCTTAAGTTATTACGTACGTTATTATCATGCCAATTTAAAATATATACCTTTAAAACAAATAGATCGACTTGGTCATCGCAAGAAAACACAAATTCGCCATTAATATTTCAGGAGCATTAACTTCTTGTCGTGCTGTGTAGTACATACATACTAATAATCAAATCATGCGATGGCCAAGTCGGTCTATTTGTTTTAGAGGTATATTTTTTAAATTGGCATGATAATAACATACGTAATAACTTAAGATAGAAGGTCCTTTAAGTAGGGACTAAATAGATTAATCGACTTGGTATTACATAGATCTCACCACTTTTTACGGCGAGACTTGAGGTTTTTACAGAATGTTTTTGGTGGCATAGTTGTTATTCATGTAACTATAAACACAAAGTAAACTAAAAAACAACAAAATCGAAAAATGATCATAAGAAGAATGCTCGCCGAATCTTAAACGAATACGATTATACGTTCGCGTATATCAGTTAGCGCCTTTACAAAAACCTTGAACTCGCGTGAACTAAACGTGTATTTGTTGATATTTAAATATTCGCCATTTTAATACTATTATTATTATACAATTTCTTAACTCAAAGTTATTGATATCTTGCATATATTAATAGAAACTTATGAAAGAAATTCATTTTATTTGTCGTTAAGTTTGTTATTTGTAATTCTTTGTTTATTGTAATTGATATTGTTTTATGTTAGTGTTAATATTGCGTCGAAAACAAGTATTGAAATAAGATAATTTTGTATGATATTGTAATATTGTACAAAATTGTATTCTTTGTACAAAAACCAATTAACTTGCAATTATTTATACCCATATTTAATTAAGAGTAAAGTTTAGTTTTTTGTTTATTTGCAATAATAATATGTAAAATTTAAAAATATATTTATATACGTCATATTACCTCAAATACGATATAAAACAGCCTTAACATGATTACCGGAAGTCATTACTACCGACTAGCAATTGTTAAAAATTTTCAAACAGTTCCTGCAAAAAACGCTAGGGGCGCTGATCAATATTCACATATTCTATAGTTTAGTGTACTGTTGTAGTAGTAAGGAATTTACTAATAGTGCCGTATGGTAATTACCAAGCACAAATAACCAGTAAACATAAGATAATAATGAATTTCATACTCTAAGATACTCATTTTTTGATAGCAATAGGGTAAAAGTAGCAGCATGATCATGACACAAAAAACACATAACGAATCGAATCGAAATGATAATCATGTGAATATCCAAGATTACAATATTACAATTGAAACATTGAAATAAATAATAAAAGTATGACTTAATACATTATTTTAGTATAAAAATAAAACGTTCCGCAACTTTTGTTTGCAATTCGTAAAGGCCAATTATTTATTTTCATAATGTAGGTTAAGAATTTTTCTTTGAGATTGTTCTGTTTGATGTTTTGCTACTGATTTTGATAAGCTGTATAAATTAATGTTAAACAGTATAAACCTTAGCCTTTACCAAAAGGAAACGTACTTGGTGTAATGTTTAAGATGGATACCATCCCGCTACCCATAGAAGCAGAGGTCGTAGGTTATTTTCTCCTGGTACTAATAATTGTTTCTATTCATGTTCTTCAAATCTACCCTAAGTACTTTTTTGACATTGTTAGTACTCACAATCACATATAAAATATGTAGATCAATTTATACAGACTGAAAATGACATATTTCCAGATTTTTTTTATAATACATCCTGTATGTAAAACCGTTCAGTAATTTTGTAGTCTTACACGAACAGACAAACAAACATAGCGAGGGACTTTGTTTTAAATGTAGTGATTACTTTACTATGAAGAAATGACATTGTTTTTTATCCGCATCACTAACGATCATTATCTTAGTTTAGTATTGTGCATACTAATATTTATTGTAATAATCCTTTCTCCTATTGCAGTAATATTTCATAAAGATGCTATCGACTCTAATTTCGTACAATTTGAATTTATTTCATTGTTGATTGCTACTCATTTGTTACGATAGCACAGACTAAATGTAAGCACAATGTTTAAATGACTGAGCTTTGAGTAGTAACTACAGGATTGTCGAAATTAAGACTTCATGAGCAAAGTATTGATCATGACTAGGAAATGAAGGAACTTCGGCGTGTACCATCTTTTAAAACAAGGTACCCGGATGAAATTCATAGCAAAAGCTGGGAAAGGATCTCCTTGCGGAGAATAAGAGAGGTTGCGCCTTGAGTTTACCAGGTTTAGCTAAGTGAGTAAGGGACTTTGTATTCCATTTAAAACTGTGAAAAAAACTCTAAAGCATAAAGTTTTAGCAGGATGCTCACCATAAGAACTGGTTATCAATATTTGTAATACACACATAACTTTGAAAAGTCAATTGTGTGTTGCCTCGGGTTAGAATCATTGACCACTGGCATGGGGGAGGGGGCATTCCTAGACCACTCGGCGAACATTACTACGGCTACTACTAACTACTAAATAAACACTTATTTATCTAGTTCATTATACAATAGCCTGTATCTGCTATCGTCCTAATAATCTTCCTTGAAACGCCTTAAAGATCAGTCTTATTGTCCTAACCTTTAAACGATGTCAATGACAATCAGACTACACATTCACTTAAACCTTGTGTACTCTATGTTAATAAATAAATTTAACCCAACGATGTCCCACTGCTGGGGAAGAGTCTCCTTCCGGAATCAGGGAGGGGTTAGACCTTGAATCCACCACGCTGGCCAAGGGCTGGTTTGAGACTTTGCATACCTTTAAGAAATGTATAAAAGTATTAAACCTAGTTTTTGCTGCTGTGTCCAGCAGTGAGACAGTAAGGAGTTAGAAAAACTCGAAGACTTACGTTGCCTTAGGACCTAAGAGTATCCTTTGCTTTGCACTGTTGGAGCTTATTTCTGTTTCAAGTTTTGAGTTCTTAAAATGATTAGTAGCAATAGCTTGGTCGATAAGCTAGTAAGAAAATTAACTTATTTGAACCCTATTCATTGATGTCAAAAGTGAACTGTGGCCCCTATTTAGATTTAATTTAGAAGATTAAAGATTCGTACCACATTTTAATGAGCAAGCCCACTGCCATGTACCCAGCATGATGCAAATTTCAGGTCACTACACACCAATCAATCAGCCTAACCTTTCTTTCAACAATGTCGAGTCGGCTGCCAGCCTCACCGGAATCAGCTGAGTACCAGTATTTTATTTGAACCGACTGCCTATCGGCCCTCCTCAGCCCAGTTACTTGGGTTACAACACAATACCCTTCAATAAGGCTGGTTGCCAGACTTTGAAGCTTCTGACTGCAAACGACTGCATAAGATGACAGATCACTATAACCCATGGGTATTTTATTAAAAGAGTATGCAAAGCCGACGAATTCCTAAATCTTATTTAATATCGTATGAACTCTCAGATAATACACCAGGCAGTCTAATGATAATTCACCGAATAATTACAAAAATTACGTAATCAATGAACAACTAATTACATAAGTACGATCTAAGGTTATGTAATTTTTATTTACCATTTACTAAAGTTAAACAATATGACCATATTCAGGTAAATCATGGTCAAAAAGTATGTAAAATAATTGGTTAGTTAAAAATTGTTAATAACCTTTTGAACTGAATAAATACTGTGATTACAAGGAACAGTACTTTGAAGATTATTTTGTCATTGATGTTATGTAAATTGACTTTACAAATTGACTTTTTTTTCGTTTAGATTTATAGTTTTTGTAGATTTTAATAGTCAGCTACACAGAATAGTCTACAGAAACAGTCACCAATTTTTTTAACCCGTGATTCTCCCTAGTTGGGGGGCTGTCACATATTTCAGTTTACAAATACTTTAAAGCCACTATGCTGGTCATTGTTTTCTCTCTAAAATTATAGTGATTAACCCATTACGTCAAAGCAGCAATGAACTGAGTAGTGACTATCAGTTTGACGTATATAAGTTGTCAACTGAGATAGACGTGATAAACCCATAAAGCAAGGGCCTGCTCCCGAAAGACAGGTTAAGCTTTCAGTCCTAAGTTATGCTCTTATAGTTCTCGCAAAATCCGCCAGGTGCGTCTTGATCCATTTTGATTGCTTTTCGATTGTAAGTTACCGCATATAAACTAGTTTATGGTTCTCGCAAGATCCGTTAGGGGCGCAAACAAAATTGATCGATAGCTACTCGATTGCCGATAGTCGATAGTGCTACAATGCAGAACTCTGAATTTTTGAAAGTAAGGGATATAGAATTGATTACTTGGCAAAAGACAAATAACTCTATAAGATATGTCAAAAACACATTTTAGTATGGAAATACGGTGTAGTGACGTTATAGTTTCGTATTTTGGTTGGTATCAAATGAGTGTCTAATAAAATGTTCCAGGCTATAAAAATTACAATTTCAACATTTTTTGTGAAAAAAAAATACATAGCCTGAGCATTTTAGATGAATTTTTTACGAGTACAAATTTAATACTTTTTTCGTTTATCCAGTCAATTACCCAATTGTAGAGGCTTTCAAGAAAGAGCAAGCAAGAAGCTCTCGGCCCCTCTCTTCAATCGCCAAGTAATATAACATGGTACCTTGACCATGTAAGGACCTGTCAACGGTCCGTCATACCAAGACCTTTGCACAGAAGAGTACAATAATATATCAATTAAAAAACTGTAATTACTACAAGAAACTTAGCAATCAATTTGACACAAGGTTGGCAAATAAATTAGTTCAAGAAGTTTTTATAGGTCGTACTATGATGTACAGTTATGAGCATGAATACAGTGACATTTTGAAGCACACTTAAACATCAATCATTACAATAAATTGTGTCCATGACAAGATTATAGCGACAGTAATTTTTTTCGAAGTCAATTGGCTAGTTGCGCTCACCGGCCGATAAATTGTTATTGGGTAGCGTGTAAAAAGATGGGAAGCCACTTCATGGTATTATTTCGGGCTTGGCAACATTATGTGCACGAAAAAATTTACTCAGCGATTGTAAATTAACGTATATGAACCAATGTTAAAAGCTTGTTGGGTGGCTTAAACGCTAGGCTAACAACCAACTTTTTAGGTCCCAGAGCCTTTCCATTTCCACGTCAGATGGTTGGCTACCGGGGTGGGTTTTTAGTGGAAAATACATACCCCAACATTTCTCCCCAAAGAAAGTTGGACTTCCAAGGGGATTTCTCCCCCGAAACAAAAAAAAAAACCAACTGGCTTTGTTTAACCTGTCCTACTGCTGGACAAGGGTCTCCTCTCGAACGAGGGAAAGGAAAGGCCTTTTGCTAACCTCTTATACGATAAATAAAATACGCTTGCGACTATACGTACAATATTTATTTTTTATGTAATTTATTTTATCAGGTCGTTGTGTAAGGTATAAATCGTGACTGCTAAAAGGATGGCATGACAGTTTTATAAGTAAATATATTGAAGGTAACGTCGACATTCAACGCTGACGAAAGTTTTGATACAAGACTAGTTAATGCTGCGGTTTTGGTTGTTGTTTTATGTTGTTAAGTCAATTAAAAGGCTAATTGACTTGATATGAGTAATTATTATATTGTTTAAAAAAACATTCTTGCCGGCACTTTTTAAATTGTTTTTTTTTTCTAAATAAGAGTGTAATTTAATGTTTAATGTCAATCAGGGCGTTTATTAAAGAGATAGCTAGTTTAATACAATAATAAGGGTTTATAGAACTCTCACATTCCATTACTGACGACCTCCCTGGTCGCTACGCCACTACCATTGTGTCGGGAGATCGTGGGTTCGATTCCCACACGGAACAATTTATTTGTGCGATCTACAAATAGTTGTATCAGATCCAGTTGTACTTTGTGTCCGTTGTTTATATGTTTATTAAAGTCTCCGCGAAACAAGAGCAATTCGTAATGCGGGAGTTATCTTTTAAAAAATAAATAAGATACACATTAATGTACAAAATAACAGACTCGAAAGAAATATCTGCGTGTGCATAAATATCTGACCTGCGTGGGAATCAAACTTGAGCCACCACACGTCATGGTACTATCGACCTTAACCATAACATTTACTCCAGTTTTTTGGCAGCTATATGAGAGATAGGAGACAGTATGTGGAATACATGGGCTTTAGATCTGACCCATATTTTACGTGGTCTGGGGTGAGTCAGGGCAGCAATTTGGGTCCGTTGCAATTTATATTGATGATAAATGACTTACCAGAAGTCGTTAAAGATGCGAGATGCCTACTTTTCGCTGATGATCTAAAATTATCACTTGATATAAGGAATAGAGACGACTGCGTAAGATTACAGAGGGACATAGACAGAGTAGTGGATTGGAGTAAAGAAAACCGTTTAGAATTTAACATCTCAAAATGTGTGACTATTAGTTTTACTCGTTCACACTCTCCCATCCACTACACCTATGAGATCGACAAGATACCCGTGTCTAGAACATCGGAGGTTAAAGATTTAGGAATCTGCCTCACATCTGATTTAAAGTTTAGGGATCACATAGCCAGTATATGTCAAAAAGCATTCAGAAATTTAGGATTTGTTTTACGTACAGTTCAAAATTTTACAAACATTGGAGCTATCATAGCATTATATAATGCACTAGTTAGGAGTCAATTAGAATTTAACGCAGTAATCTGGGCTCCACATGAAATTAAATATAATCTCATGTTGGAGCGGGTGCAAAATAAATTTATTAGGTATATATATTTGCGGCTTTATGGAGTGTACCCATTTTATCCCCTTATGTATCCAACTTTGTTCATACTAGGTATGGTAGGGTATAACCAGTTGCGAGTTAGGAGGGATTTTACTTTAGTCTGGTATTTATTTAAAATTATTAGAGGAAAAGAGCACAATGCAGATATGCTTAAACATGTGCACTTTAGTGTCCCGGATAGGTATATTTGGAAACGAAGGAAACCGCCTCTGTTAGCAGTTCCGCGAGGGAGGACCAAACTGTTACAGGAGGCGCCACTGACGCGTGCGCTCCGCACTCTCAATCTGATAGCAGATAAACTGGATGTGTTTTGCTGTACTCTGAGTGAATTCACAAGGGTTTCTATGTTTATCATATGTTATAACGTTTAATGTTAAGGTTAGTTTTATAATTAATAATATTATTGTAAATTACTAGACTAAGTATTATAAATAATTATGTATATGTGGCATAACTACCGCATTGGGTGGTACACCTGTAATGGTAGTTGTAAGCTGTGAGGAATAAATAAATAAATAAATAAATAAATAAATAAATAATACTATAGGTGCTGTAAATAGATTTGATGATGTTCAAAGTCTATTATTTTGGTAGCCTTCGCTTCTTCCTCTTTCCAATTAAGCTATCAGAAAATTACTTACATTAAAAAATATGTGCGATAACCTGTTTGTCTGTCTGTCGGTTTGTTTGTTACGCTTTTGCGACTAAACTATAGAACCGATTTCATGAAATATCACGATTGAAATATCATGATGTAATCTTAAATCATCCCTTAAAGAAATAAGTTGTTCACAAGTGCAAGGGATAAAAGTTTATAACTTTTATATTTGAGCGTTGTATGTTTGCGGAATGTTGTGACTTTTCAGCGCATAGTACACTGGTCGTAGTCGCAGGTAAACATTTGTACGCGAGCGAAGCCACGCGAGTCAACTAGTAAATAAAATAAAATTGCAAAATTACGCAGTTACAATTTTGTATGTTTGCAAAAGCGACGCATACGTGTAATGGTGGATATCATGCAAGAACACTAATGATTACAAATTAATATGGCCGACAATATAGTTGTTAAAATTTATCTTTATTCTTACGAAATACTTAAATGTATAACTGTAGTATTTTTTGTTTTAAAGAAGATGGTACTAATGTTGTGAATTTAGATTTGTATGTTTGTTATAAGGTTTTTTTAATAGGGATCGAAGTTTATTAACTAAGAAGTTTGAATATTGTGATACATGCCACATGGGGTAAGTAAGAAAAGTAGTAGCTATCAGGAATATTTACAAGCGATCTGAAATAAGAGTTGCGAGCTATTTTTAATTTAAATCGCAGGAATCTTGCCGTCATTTTGGTCGTAGGGTGGCGACCCTACAAATTTGAACTTAAGCTGCTACCGATCCCGCCTAAACATAAAAAAAAACAAATTACATCCTCTGAAAAACGCAAACCAGGGCCTAAAAAATATAGAGAGCCCAGACATTTCAAAAAATTTAGATAATAGCATCAGGTAACACACTTAGCTTACAAGTAAAGCCATACAACAAACTAATACACAACATAAAGTTAAGCACCCGTTTCAATAAGTTACGACAGATAGACTCGTGACTCGGCCGTCGGTATTTATGCAAAGTTATTATTTTTGACGCTCAGTGCTATATGAGTATTAATGATAATCATTTTGTAAGGGTTTTGGAAAGTTACTTTGATTAGTACATTATGTGTATTATAAGTAAGGTGTCTTAAATATGAATTATAAAAACTAATCTTAGTAATTTACGCACTAAATTCTTTAAAGCAACAGTTTTACGTACGTTTGATGTCCGGTGCTCAATCTACAGGCAACCCACAGCCAAATAAGTTTAGCAGCTTATATACTTCAGGCTCAAAAGTGCTAGATCACAGAGTCGTAAAACGTACCTAATAACAAAAAAAATACTTTAGTAGTTTAGTTTAGCTAAATAAGAAAGCGGAAATTCATCTTTTAATCACTCGATTGTATTGTGTTTTTGCGTGTTGTGAATGTAACTTACGCATAGAGGCCTCGGGTTCGAATCTCGCCCCTTTTTATCTCGAAACAAAAAGTTTGACACGTTTGTTTTTTAAATAGTTTACCCGAGAAAGTCAGAGCTTATCTTATAATCAATGGATTGTCCACTATATTTCGTCTCCTTCATTTTAAGAATAAATTAACGAAGCAAAAAATAATTATAAATTAAAGAAACAAAACAATCCATAATTATAACTCGTAGTCAGTCATCCTTTAGTTTCAATTTCAACTAAATTGGCTAATAGCATCACGCTTCATTACATCAGGGGTAGACAGAAGTGCCATCTAAACTGTGCCATCTATGTTCCTAGTTCTTGCTACAGTATTCGTGAGTTAGATGCTTCAAGTTGGCACATTTTCACCATATTGTGAATTCTTCCGTGCTTCCCTGCTTTCCTTATAAGGGTATAGATTGTGAACTGTGAAGCGATGGTAATCGTCACGTGTGTGTGATAAGGACAGAGATAGGGTTATTTAGATTGAAATACTTTATAAACTATTTTAATAGCGCAGATTGTTTATTATATCTGACAATAGTAGTGACATAATAGTGGCTAGCAGCCGCCTTTGGCTTCGTCTGCGTTGACTTTAGTTTTCCCGCTTACACATCATTTTTTTATAGGTGATCTTTCATATACTTAAAAGTTTTTTTTCATGTTCAGGAGGGAATTTCCAAAAATCCTCTCTTAGTGCTCCTCGACACTTTCCAAGGAATCTTCGTACCAAATTTCAACCTTTATCACTCAGTAGTATTGTCCATCAGTCAGTCACTAAGTCAGACAGTGAGTCATTCAGTTATGAAAGAGATTTAAATAAATCTCTTTCTATTTAGTCTGAGCATAGTTCTATTGGATTTTCTATCCATGTATCCTTGTACATACCTATGTACTTCGTATTAAGTATATCGATAAAGAAAATGAGTAATGTCGAGTCGACAAAGAGCTTAAACTACTATTTTAATTCTGAAAAAAGAGGCTTTTCGTTTAAATTAGATATTGTCGTGTAATAACAGAAGTATGGAAGTTGCACAGCCAAACACTATACAGATTTTCCATTCATTTCTATCAGCTGATGACTTCGCAGAAAAAGCTCCGATCTTGCAACGTTGATAATATCTGTTAATGACGTTGATCATCGAAAAGAACAGAGCCTTATAAGTACACGATAGGCAGGACAAATTTTATAGAATCATCATGATTCCCCCATAAATTCACCAATCACCATACATTAAAACTTCCAAAATCTAATGAAGCTTTTAAATAAATACGATTGTAAAATGAAATACGACTTCATTTACGACGAGCACACGTTTCGATACCAATAAAAATAAACGGCCGTCTTTGATCCTTTGAAACACTGTTTTTAATGTACGAAACTACATTAAAAGCAATCTAAATTGGTTATGATTTAATTAATATGTTAAATTACCTTTATGTCTTGAATGGTTTTAACTAGAATTGGCTATTTTGGTTTTTTAAGGCTAACTTGGTAATTTTGAGGAGGATCTTTGGCTGCTTATGGAAGATGAAAAGGTCGCCGTGCTACTAGAACTATGGACTTAATCATACGTTTACCTCTAGGTTAGCAACGCGGTTTCACCTGCGAACAAAGTTTACAGCGGTGAATTGTATGATTTATGAAAAAATAGTACATTTGACCCCAGTTTGCAACTGTTGTAGCTAAAACAGCTTTTGTGTATCATGAGTTTTTACAAAACTATTACATCCGTTTCCTAGTGGTTAGTCACACGCTACTGCTCGAGAGTCGCAGGATCAATTCCAAAAAATATCACAGTTAGTAGATAATTTTAGTCTGGTCGTGCTTTCAGTTAGTTAAATATTATATAAAAAGCTTTCGTAAACTGAATCCAAAAGAATACAATTTTTCGAAAATCTCTCAAACGTTATGTTTTAGATCGTTGCCTTCACACATGAACGTTACATCTCAGATTAAATTTATAACAAATTAATTTAATATTTCGCTAAAATTACTTACATAAACTCAGTCAATTTTTGATTGATGCATGACCTAACTCGAGAAAATAATCTCCGAAATACAGTTGACCTTTTCACTATTTTTTATACGAGGTAATTGTAACAACGTGATGTTCCTTCGTGATTGCTATCGAGTATCGAAATCAATGCAAATACTAGGACTAGATTAGATAGCCTATTTTATAATGGCCTCGGTATTATGAAATTGTGAGGTACTTTTATGCTTATTATTGTTTGACGGATTATTCGGTTAGTTAGGTTTTGTCTGGGTCTAGAATCTTTAATCTTCTCCTTGTCGTGTAGTTAGTGATAAAATGTTTGTGTAATAGATGTTCAAGCCGCATGAAGGCCTTTGACGTAGCTCAACAACTGTTATCTCAACCGGGACCGGCTTTTTACGTGCCCTGTTAATCATGGAGGCGCTCAGATTAAATACCACTATGCGTACGTCTATGGAAAGACCGCGCCGAGGTTTGCTTAACCCACAGATTGTTTATCGACTGGTATGTGTAGCGGGCTAGGGGTGCCTTAGAATTTTTAAGGAGCTGTTACCTATGAATGCTTGCATTGTGCATTATTAATCATTGTGAGGTTAGAAATACTAAGTCAGGGCAAAAAGATTATCCCAACTTTTTATGCAAAGCAATTCTCAGCGTTTACGAGGTCTATTTTAGAGGAAAGATAAGTAAACTTTTCAACATTCCACATAGTTTACAAAAAATGCTCAAGATCGCGCCACGAATCACCTACTCAATAAAAAATTGTTAATTAAATGGTACAAAATTTACCCACGCCCTCCCTAATTTGATAGACCTATCGACATTTGAACAAATTATCGCCAATCATCAGCTGCTAATAACACTCATGTATACATGTTTGATGAACAGCTCTGTCTTATTACTTGTTAAACAAATTAATTATGTTGCATTACTAGACATTATTTAGAAGCCTTTTTAGTTGTAAAACTTAAGAGCTTAAAGCTTAGCGTACGTCAGATATTCTTAGCTGAAATTAAAAATGTATGGTTTATTTTATTCCACTGTTTGTTCCTCAGTAGAGAGAGTGATATGAAAATAATAGTAGTAATATAATAGTATATATTGACCATCATGGTCACAAAATTACAACATTAGATTAGATTCAAATCAGACATCAGCTTAGGTACTCATGCTATTTTTCAGATGAAAAAAATGTTTCATTTTAACATCTTCGAGCTTCTTTTGTAAAAGTCTGAGATGTATTATTGTTAGCAAAATCGGATCTTTACGACCATATCCAAGAATCATTTTTATCATCAGCAATTCTTCTTCCCGATGATAAAAGTGATACTGCAAACAATCCTTTTACGCTTTCAACTAAGAAAGCGATACTTAGGTAGTGGATCACATCACTGTTTAAGTATCGTCACAGTACTGCATTAAATTATTTTTCATTGAAATTTCAGGCAAAGCACCTCTTACTCACGCCCACGATGTAACACCTCATTAACCTTGGTGCATGCAATTAAACAAACAGTGCGACAAGGCGCTATAAACATAATGGCGATCGTAAACAAAATATAACATGATCACGAACTCGTGTCGCCTATGACCTGATACGCCGTGATCGCTGATCGACTATTGATTTTGATCAACATTGACCGTCACGCGTTCTGTACGGCTCAAATATGTTCCGTACACAGTTTGAAATTTATTTTTTTGGTATTTTAGGGAGTGAAAGTTTCTTTAATAGGAGGGTATTTCAATATAGATTCTAGTGGCCAATAGTACAGTACTGTATATGCCTATAGTAATATTAAAAACAAATTTACCTAATTTTAAAGTGTTCTATATAAACAAAATATAACATGATCACGAACTCGTGTCGCCTATGACCTGATACGCCGTGATCGCTGATCGACTATTGATTTTGATCAACATTGACCGTCACGCGTTCTGTATGGGTTGAAAGTGTTCCGTACAGAGCTAACTTTTAGAACATTTTTCAAAGTGCAGCTATATTTTAAATACAGAGAAGTGATTCTCTACCACTATAAACAACTGGCTAACTATCGAAACAAAATGTTTAAAAATCGAATCAGCGCCTCTAGCGAGCGCTGTAGGAGTTATTTTTGCAGAACATTTTAAGTGTCAAACTCCCGTTACTCGATAGTGCGTTCAAAGTATTCGGTATAAAGTTTGAGCTCTTAGAGTCTGAATCAATGTGGAGAAAATCTTTAGACTGGAGTCCCGGTCCAACGTTTGATACTTGGCCCTTAGGTATAGGCATAGCACGCTTTCAGATATTATGCGGGCGAGTACAGATGCAATCCTAAAAGTAATTCCTGTTTCCTGGCGCACGCAGGCACGTCGAAGTTACTTCGGTGATTTTATTTGAGAAGTCCGTTGGGAGTCCGACTCACGTCCCCGTTCAACCCACATGAGGAAAAGAGTGCATAAAGCTTTTCCGAGGACAAAAAATTAATAAAAATAAATGCCTACTATATTTAGTCCTAGTTAACAAGCTAGGACTTGTAAACAATAAAGCAAATAAAATTGCAAGTAGGTATAGATCCCAATCTATACTTTACATTCTCAAACCTCTTTTCTTCGCACTGCTGCTAGCGAAAATTAAGTATCTATAAAAATCTTAATCTCAATATCTCGTGGGCAATAAAGAATAATTTCCAAAGTTACAGTTGCGGTCTGTATGAAGTGCGAAAACCCATTGATTCCGGGTTAAGACTTTTTGATCTTATTTTCATGAAGATGACTGGATTTTATTAGTATCGTGTTGCAGCCATTAACATCATATTATTAAATAGATCAAGGATACTAAATACAGAAAAAACAGATCACGGACCAATTAAGTAAAATTTCATGAGGTAATCGAACCCACAGTTAATATAAGTGCCTCATATTCGGAACAAAAATCGTTAAAGAGAATTTTATTTCATTTATAGACAAGTCCATAATTACTTTACTTAATATTATTAAAACAAAATTTGTGAAGATCGATGCTTGCTATTTTTGTGGTTTGGACATTGATGACATTTGGGACAGATACAGATTTATACTTTTTACCATAATCGTGCAACGCAGACAAAATTACGGTCAGATGCTAGTTATCTATAATTTGATAAGTACTGGACAAAAAAAACATTATCTATTAGAGGGATACGAAGATAAAATACATAATAACAACATAAATATCACCAACATAGGCCTACGTTAACTTTAACAATATTACTTATTCAATAAATCTCCATTACAAATTGCATAGCGACTCGCAGAATAAATGTTCATTAAGTACAAATAAGACGTTCATTATTATCGGTGTATCGGAACGTAGATATAATAAGGTGATTACACAAATTGTCTACAATTTAATGTTTACGTCATTTCCGTAGGCAAAGCTTTTGCTTGTAGAAGAGATTTGCGATTTATGTAGTTTTTGAGTGTTTTATTAATAGAGAAGTTAATCCCTACTAATATTATAAACGTGAAAGTAACTATGTCCGTCTGTCTGTCTGTTACGCTTTCACATGAAAACTACGTCACCGATTTTAATGAAACTTTGTACAGAGATGGAGCTGATCTTGAGAAAAAGTATAGGCTTCTATTTTTTGCAAAAATAAGAGAAAAAGGATTAGAAGAGGAGACGGTTTGTATGGAAATTCTATTTTAACTCACTGAACCACGCGGACTAAATCGAGGGCAAAAGCTACTTCATTTATATTTGAGTTACTTCTTAGGTTAGATACAGATCCTTAGGTCATAGTTCGACGTTTTGCATGAATATTCATAAATAGGGATAATAACTTCGCAGGATAGGAATTTATTCCACGCCTTTTTAGCCCAGTAGTAGCGTTCCGACTATCTTAAGTAAAGATCCACGGCCTGTTTTGATGCTATTGTTGTTTAAATTATATTTTGAAAGCTTCACAAAGTGATTGTTTGTACTTGGGATATAATAATAATTTTAGTATAATTTTTATTATATTCCATTTTTATCAGATTTTGACCCAAAAACCAATTTCTAGCTCAAAAACTTATTCATTTTACATTAAGATGCTGTAAATAATATTATATTGTGAATATTCTTTTAGTTAAAAATAAACTTGAAACTTTTCTAAATGAAAAGGCGTATTTATTTATAGAAGACAAAATTATCAAAAATAGGCTGAATTGCTTCGAGAAAAGGATGGTTCGGCCGTGCCGCTTTTTTTTGCTCGACTTGCGGGGGCACTGCAGTGCCCCCAGATTTTTCATGTTAATTTTGAATTTGTTGTATTCATTCGGTTTGCGCGTATCAGACATTTTTTTCTTAAAAAATATAAAAAAACTGCGCATAATGGTTTTTAGATGAGGTCCCAAATTACTAAGATTTGTGGTCAAAAAATAGCGCAATCGTTAGCGGCAAGCGCTCCTTACAAATAGGTTTAAAAAAAATATCTAAATGAAGCTCACTAGACAGACTAATTTATCATAAGGTACAAAAAATAGGTCTTAAATTATGGGCTACTAGTTAAACCACGTGGCTTCGCTCGCGTACAAAATTTCATACCCTTTCATTAGTGTGATTTTCGACAATCGATAGTAGCCGGTTGTCAATAGTTAATAGGACCCTTAAAAAAGCTTTCCACAATTACTTAAAAATTAGTTTTCTGAATAAAAAGGTTTTATTTTACTATAGCCTCAATTACCCTCATGCTGGATTTTATGGAAATTTATTCACTAGTACTGTGAAATCGTAACAAACATACTTTTGCATTTATATAGGCATGGAGTTGAGGACAAGGAACTCAATTATAATTGACATTAAAGTCATCATTGAACTTGTTGTTCTTTACCAAGCTTATAATTTTCTGTGTTTCATCAAGTTAAGAACTATCTGTGAGTAAATGAGACAACACAATGCAGCTGCTAGCTAATACGGATCGTTTTTAAGTAAGTCTGTAAAGTATGTTGAATCCAAATAATGCTTATTATAGGCAAGGAACATAGTACCGGAACCCAATATGACCTCCTTCAAAAGGTGAAAATAAGATTTGTTTAAGTATTCGAAAAGTAAATAAACAGAATCTAGAAAATTTCAGCGCACTCTTAAGTGAAAATAGCTCTTTTATAGAAGAAACCCATTAGTTCTTATCAAATTACAATTTTATACGACAGCTTTTCCCTGAACGCGTTCAGTGAACTGAAAGATTACCTGAACAAAAAATAAAGAAACCAGAATAAATAGAACATTTTGGTATTCCAATTCCCCGAACTTTCAAAACTAGTAATTGAGTCAAAATGTCAGCTGTACCCAGGGGTCGTCAAACTTTGAACGTAAAGGACCCATTGTTACAGCTAATTTGCTGATGGGTCGTCAAATAGAGGTGAGTGAGAATATCTGTGCCCAGGGGGCGAGGCAAATGCGCTTGTTGCTTTTAAAAGAACAATGAATTAAATGGCCTTCTTATATAATTTGCCAAAAATTATAAATAAAATATTAATATTTTACCCAAAAATTTATAATTTTACGAAACCGTTAGCTATAATTATTGAGTCTAGCAAGATAAAACGAAAAGATCCAATAACGCAACACGAAATTATACCCGGGACTATTTAGACAGTCTTTACAACAATAGCAATTCCTAATTAATCGTATAAAGAGTGAGAGTTGTTAGATAAACGACTACCATTATCCCGTCTGTTCTTACTATTGTCATATACCACCTACATTTTAATAACGGGGTCTCTCCTGCTTACGCCATTGCGGTTAAAGCGTGAGAATATAATACACGGATCTATATTTTAATATTATATTTTAATATTATAAAGCTGAAGAGTTTGTTTGTTTGCTTGATTGTTTGTTTGTTTGAACGCGCTAATCTCAGAATCTATTGGTCCTATTTGAAAAAGTCTTTCAGTGTTAGACAGTCCACTTATCGAGGAAGGCTATAGGCTATATAACATCACGCTAGGGCCATTAGGAGCGGAGTAGCAACTAGAAATGTAACAAAAACAAAAAATTATGACCCATTCTCTCTAAGGTGACGCAAGCGAAGTTGCGCGGGTCAGCTAGTATGAAATAAACAGAAATAGGCTTGTTCGTTTTATTAATTGGTTTGTCTGTTTGTGGAGCTTTCAACATAAGTTTTGATGTTGAATCATCGTTTTGTTAGCGGGTGCCGGACCCGTATGAAACAAATATTTCACGTTATTTACAATTGTTTTGAGTCTAGTACCTTTTAGCTTTCAATTCAGTTTAGATACATTACTTTTGAACTATCGCGTTGCATGTTTAATAGAATACGGGAATTAACGCGAACATACATTTTACCTAAAAATGCCTAACGTTTCGGCGCAGGATGCACTCGCCGTGGTCGTAGGCTGCAACCTGCGCCGAAACGTTAGACATTTTAAGGTAAAATGACCGTTAATTCCCGTATTCTATTAAACAATTTAGATAGGTTCTATCATTAGTATATTCAATGTATATGTTGTGTAAAATCATCGGCAACTGAAAATGTAATACTTTACGGTACTCAAGGAAGTTTATAGGAATACAAACCTAATATTTTTATTTCGAAACACAAGCAACTGAAACCACGATCCATAGTTGTGTTTATAATGAGAAAATCATGATGTTTACTAAGTGTGCATTAATTTTAATGCAATATACTAATTGTTATTATTGAAGAAGATGACTTCATGTTTATTTTAGATAATATATTGTTATTATTTGCAGTAATGCTTTAAAGTTTCAAAGTATTTGCTTGAAGTAAGAGGAATGATGTGTTAGAAAGAGATTCAGCATTTATATTTTATGATTTCAAGCCTTTTATGCCTGAGGTTTAGTTGAGGTGAACCGATATACGTCCACTTTTCACTGCTTTTTATTTGAGTCGCATGTAAAAGAGTTTTGTCGCTTGTTGTAATGAAATGAATGATGAATGATAGTCCCGTCCCAGATTATTATAAACTAGCTGACCCGCGCAACTTCGCTTGCGTCACTTAAGAGAGAATGGGTCAAAATTTTTCCCGTTTTTGTAACACTTTTTACTGTTAGGTACCATGGGGTCATAGCGTGATGATATAAAATATGCTTTTTTTTCACGAAAAATATTCTCAAAATTATTTATATCTCTTATTATAACGAAGTCGCGTTATGGCATATCCGCCATTAAAACAGTTGCCATGGTAACGGAATTTTGTTAATTCAATGTCATTATAATATTGATGTTTCGCGACTTCGTTGAATTTTCTGAATTTTCCCGGGAAATGCGTCATTTTCCCG
This sequence comes from Anticarsia gemmatalis, assembly GCF_050436995.1. NCBI lineage: Eukaryota > Metazoa > Arthropoda > Insecta > Lepidoptera > Erebidae > Anticarsia > Anticarsia gemmatalis. The sequence goes on from NC_134761.1 coordinate 1,789,312, forward strand.
GGGTAAAAAGTAGCCTATGTCCTTTCTCGGGTATCAAAATATCTCCATACCAAATTTCATGCAAATTGGTTCAGTAGTTTAGACGTGATTGAGTAGCAGACAGACAGACAGACAGACAGACAGACAGACAGAGTTACTTTCGCATTTATAATATTAGTATGGATTGAAGGCAAATTTTATTGCCAAATACTGGACAAGTAACACTCTCGATTTCTATTGACAACGTTGTAACAGAAATCGAAAAACCCCATAACACTTTTTGAATTTTAGAAGTCGTACCCGTCTGCCACATATACATACGGTTCTATAACAAAGGCTGTTAGTAAAAAAGAAGAATTCACAATTTGTTTTGCTTGAAAACTACATTTAAATTAGTACAGTATTCACAGCATTGCTAGTGTATTTTTAAAGAAGTATTTTTTTAAGCAATTTTAAATGTCAAGCGATTGGATGTGAACAGAATGTGACAGGATACTGTTGAAAGTTCGGGTTTGCGTTAGAATTCTTATGTTATTTAAGTATATTTATGTGTATGCTTAGAGGGAGGATAAGTCCGTGAGTTATGTAAGACGGGAAGACTTGTAGCCAACGATAGGCCACGAGAACGCGGTGGTGTTAATTGGAGCAGATAACTTAAGAAAATTTATGCAGAATAGTGATGATTACCTAATTGATATGTAAAGAAATCAATTAATATTATTGTGTATAGTAAAGTTTATAATTAACTATATCCCATGCGTTCGTTTTTGTAAGTTACAGAGGTGCTTAAGGTACAAAGCCTTGTATTGTAAATAGATACAGATATGGTTCTCAATTTCTAGCAAAGAAAATCGGTGTCTAGTTTTTTACTTAATTGGCTAGTTTTGGCTTAATTGATTGGTTTCACGGGTCAATGTATGGTAAAATACCTTACAATATTTATTTAATTCGTAGAAATCGTATAAACGCTCAACTTATCAATATAATTGGAACGAAATTGTCTTTAATTTATGCCAGAAAACTAAAATTTTAATAAACTAAACTGAAAATTGAATACTTCCAAGTTTTGAACGAGTAAAATATACTTAGTTTATATTAATTTTAGACTTTCCTTATTTCTATTTGTGAAAATTAGCAGCATTTTATATTAAACATTTTTTTTTCACAAATCTGAAAACTGAAAAAAAAGGTTGGAAAACACATTTAATTTCTCCTAAATCTGACCTAAAATTACAAAAATCTAAACCACTTCTTCGGATAATCGGTCTCATTTCTATCTCGATAACCTTTTAAACCTATAATAAACTGGTCCATTCTTCGCAATCCCGCACGACACTAACCGATATATTTTCACGGATCTCCGATACAAAATAAATAAATCCCACCACATATGGACTCACACACACACAGCGCACACACTAATTAGAGTATCAGTAATATTGATCGAGTTATTGAGTAATAACACACACATACAAACTGCTTGGTGGAATCTTCACTAATAGTACTGTCAAAGGTTAGGTCCGTGAGCACAATTTTGAGTAACTTTGTCGGTGAACGAATTTACTTCATATAAATAGGATGCAAGCCAAGTGATATGCACACTCAGTGAACATCCCGTGCTAGTACAACAGCTTTAAAAATGAAGCTGGTAATTAATTATTTTTATTTAAATTTCTAAACGAAATATAAAACGTCTTTTTTAAAACAATTTTTTCAGAATAGAGTTTTGTGTTTCAAAAATGGATTGCAGTGATTTAAAAAATATAATGGTTCTTTTTACAAATTCTAAGTTTTTTTTTTAATAGTTAATGGTTTGCGTGTTGCCAGTGATTTGATAAGATTTTGTATTCGTGATCCTCGTGTCGTTTGTATGAAGTATTTACGTGTATCGCCATTGTTAAGTAGATGACCTGTGTGCCAATCAAGGGCTTCCCTTTCTATTTCTGATTCAACTTAAATTTATGACAAAACCTATAACCATTTATTAGACGTAAGATTGAAGATAACTGTTTATTATGAAAATAATTGATTTAAATTTGGTTTTTCAGCTTATTATATTATCAGTCATAGCGTGCAGCTATGCTGACAAATTGGACAGGACATACTTGCCTCCTGAAAGCGCTGGTACTGCTGGTGGAAGTCCAGGATCTTTGACGGCACCTGGAGCTGATGCCGGTCTTGGTCTGCCTAAAGGCCCATTCGGTGAAGCAGGACCTTCGACATCCGGCCAGCCCTCAGGCCCTTCATTCGGAAATGCCGACCAGCCTTCAGGCCCATCATTCGGCCACACCGGTCCATCTTTTGGACAGGGACCTAACTTATCCGGAGCTATTTCTGGCTCCGGTCAACCTGGTCAATCCGGATTTGGTCCATCTGGTCGCCAATACAACCAGCCCGGTGCTGACGCTGGTAGCCCAGCTTTTGGACAAGGACCCAGCAGCTTCGATGGCTCATCTCAAGGACCATCAGCTTACTCCGGACCAGCCCAGCCTGAACGTGCCCGTGCTTCCTTAGACAGAAACGCTGAAACCCTTCGTTACGACAACTTTAATGATGGAGAGACTTTCGCGTATAGCTTCGAAACTTCCAATGGAATATCTGCTGAGGAATCTGGTGTAGCCACTGACGGTGTTCGGGCTAAGGGTGCCTTCTCTTACACGGGTGATGATGGCCAACAATACAGTGTGTCTTATACTGCTGATGAAAATGGCTATGTACCGTATGGTGAACATCTGCCTACCCCACCTCCCATTCCTGAAGAGATCCTCAAGTCTTTGGAAGAAAACGCAAGGGCTGCTGCTGCTGGCACGCAAGAAGGTAAATAAATTTTTACAATAAACTTTTACCATTTACTTGACAAAAGTGCTAAATGTTTACCCTAAAAAAGTAACATAATTGTACGACAATAACAATAGGATGAAATCCAAATTCAACCATCTACCATTAATTATTTATTATTCTATCTTAATAATCGTGAGATGAAAATATAGATTTAAAAGTAAATCCTAAAATGTGCAGTATGAAATTATAAAATTTATTGGTCACACTCGCAGTTAGTTCGCGCTTGTTACGTTCTAAAGCGGTAACTCTTGTTAGAATAGTATTTACCATATTATAGAGATTTTATTTCTAAGAATATATTTTACAAACTACACTAATTTAATGAAAATCGCACCTCCGATTAAACTCCGTGTTTCTTTAATGCAAACCATGACATGACATGACATCATTAAATAAATTATGCCCTTTCGCTTGCAAAATAAACTAAAGGACTTTTATAAACTAACAACGTACATACTTATATAAAATCACGTCTTTTTCCTATCGAAGTATGCAGAGGTTAAATTTAAAGATCATTTAGATTAATTACGCTCTTGGATTCTCAATTTTTCTTAAAGCTTTTCATATTTCTTTATACTCGTACCACAAATTAATGCTCATATTGGCAAAGATATTAACTCGTGTCAAAGTTGCAATATTGACTGCTACATAAACTATAAGGCTATAAAAATCTCTCAAATAATACCCATATTACCCATCCAATTACAAAACAAAAGCATTAAAACAGTTTTTCTAAAGATTTTTACGACCAACTTTATATAAACGACCCATTATCGAACATTTAATTTTCCATAGCCAATGTCAATCATAATGAAATATTTTTTATAACAAAGGCCATGATTCGCAAGTCGTTAACAAGTGGCCTGTGTTAATTGACTGACCAATTAAAATGTTTTTTTGCATACTTTTTTACGATATTGAATAAAGATCAACTGTTAAGTGCTCACACGCGGCAAATATACTTCAACAATATAATGTATTTTAGGACTGAATACGCTGAGATATAATTTGTAGAAACTTAAACCGTTTACAACTAAAACACGTAATTCTCAACTTTGCACTCTCTCTTAAGGCGGCAGGGAGACTAATTTTGTTTAATAAAATAATGATAAAGCCCACCTAGCTAACCAAGTACAGGCTAAGGATATTAAATCGCTTTGAGAACTGTTCGAGGAACTCTTAAACATGTAAAGTTTTATAACCATGTTTTACAGACTGCTAAGATGCGCATTTTCTATTTAAAGTAAACGTATAGTAAGTGATATTTTATTTAAAGATACAATTACTATAGCATCTTCGCCGAGTATGACGTATTTCATAATTACTCTTTTTTACCCAAGATGTTTATTCAATCAATTATTTTTTTTAGGTGCTTACAACCCGGATGAAGACACTGCTGTCGTGATCGAGTCAAAGCCGTACAGTGGCTCTTACCCTCAAGGGTCTCAAGGTCAGGCTGGTCAAGGTCCTCAATACGATGACGCTACTCCTCAGTCAGGTTCAGGACCTTCTTCCCAATACGGCGCTCCCGGTACCTCTCCTTCTGGAACCAGGCCTCAGGGTTACCAGCCTAGTCAAGGACCTGCTTCGCAGTACGGTGCCCCTGCTGCTGGTGGAAGACCTGGACAGACTCAACCCCAAGGACCTTCCCAGTACAATGCTCCCGGTAGTGGACCTTCTGGATCTCAGGGTCCTTCGCAACAGTATGGCGCACCTGGAACATCGCCTTCTGGTCCCGCCGGACACTCTGGTCCTCAAATCGGACAGTCGCCATCCTCTCAATACGGCTCTCCTAGCTCTTCCCCTGCTGGCGGCTCAAGGCCCGGATCTCGTACCTTCCCGTCCCAAGGTGGTCAGTCCCCTGCTGGTGGAGCAAGGCCAGGACAGCAAAGCTATGACCAAGACTCTGGCTATCAATACAATACTCCTGGTTCAACTGGTTCTTCAAGCCCTGGAGCTTCCAGACCTGGTTCTCAGACTTTCCCGTCCCAAGGTGGTCAGTCCCCTGCTTCTCAATATGGCACTCCTGGTACTTCTCCTGCTGGTGGTTCAAGACCTGGATCACAGACTTTCCCGTCCCAAGGTGGTCAGTCTCCTGCATCTCAATATGGCACTTCTGGCACCTCACCTGCTGGTTCTAGACCAGGATCTCAGAATTTCCCATCCCAAGGTAGTCAGTCTCCTGCTTCTCAATATGGCGCCCCTGGCACCTCTCCTGCTGGCGGTTCTAGGCCCGGATCGCGGACTTTCCCGTCTCAGGCTGGACAGTCCCCTGCTGGTGGAGCAAGGCCAGGACAGCAAAGCTTTGATCAAGACTCTGGCTATCAGTACAACACTCCTGGCGCTCCTGGCACTTCAAGGCCTGGATCTTCCAGACCTGGCTCTCAGACCTTCCCATCTCAAGGTCAGGCCCCTGCCTCTCAATATGGTGCCCCCGGCACATCAGCTGGCGGTTCTAAGCCAGGCTCACAGGCATTCCCATCCCAAGGCGCTCAGTCCCCCGATTCACAGTATGGTGCTCCTAGCACTTCTACTACCGGTGGCTCTAGACCCGGATCTCAGACTTTCCCATCTCAAGGGGGACAGTCACCTTCTCAATACAACGCTCCCGGCACTTCTCCTACTGGATCTAGCGACCGTCCTTCTGGATCCAGCTTCCAATCACAAGGCAACCAGACCCCCGCTGGGGGTGCAAGACCCGGTCAGCAAGCATTTGACCAAGACTCAGGATACCAATACAATGCTCCTGGAGCAACAAGCGGCTCCAGACCTGGTTCCACACGCCCCGGCTCTCAGAGGGCTCAGTCTCCTACTTCTCAATACGGCGCCCCTGGTTCTAATGGAGTTACAAGGCCTGGATCTCAACGATTTCCATCCCAGAACGGCCAATCACCCAGTGGTCAGTCACCTTCCCAGTTCGGATCTCCAAGCACTTCCGGTTCTTCAAAACCAAGCTTTAACTCGCAAGATAGCCAGTCCCCTGTTTCTCAATTTGGTGCTCCAGCCCATGGTGGTCAGTCTTCTACTTCACAATATCCAGGATCCACTTCTACTGGCGCCGCTGGCCAGAGCCCCGCTTTTGGTAATGGTCCATCTCAAGGCCCCGCTGGTTCATTCCCGTCTGCTCAAGGCGGTCAGGATTCCGGTTACCAATATAACGCTCCTGGCTCTAACTCCGGTAGACCTGGTCACCAAAGATCGCAGGCTGGTAGCCAAAGACCTTCCTCTCAATACGGCGCTCCTGGCTCATCTCCTGCTGGAACTAGACCTGGACAACAAGGATACCAGCCCCAGGGCAGTCAAGGGCCTTCTACGCAATACAATGCTCCATCGTCTGGAGCTTCAGAACCTCAAGGCGGTGTAGGAAGTCAGACTCCTTCTCAGCAGTATGGTGGACCTTCAGGCCCCGCTGGACATTCTGGATCCCACGCTGGTGAGGGTCCATCATCCCAATTTGGTGCCTCTACCGGTACTGGATCACCTTCTCAAGATAGCAACGCTCCTTCCTCCACATATGGTTCTCCTTCTGGTACTCCTTCCGGATCTGGCGCTCAACCTCACAGCCAATTCGGTACTCCTGGTACAGGAGCATATGGTTCAAAACCTGGCCAGCAAGGCAGCACGGCTCCATTCGGTTCACCTTCAGGCGTATCTGGCCAGCCTCAGACTGGATTTAACAAGCGTCCCCAATTTGGATCACCTGCACCTACCGGAGCTGCTGGCTCAGGTCTATCAGGATCTCAGGTACAAGCTCAAGATGACTCTGGATACCAATACAACCGACCTTCAACACAGTTTGGTGGATCCAGCCGAGGCCAACAGGGATCCTCTGGACCATCTGGATCAGGATTTGGCCCTGCCGGTCCTGCTGGTTCTTCCAGCCCTGCTGGACAAGGAACATCTTTTGGTCCCGCTCGCGGACCAACTGGCCAGTCTCCTGCATTTGGCAATGGCCCCTCTCAAGGTCCGTCGGGTTCAGGCCCAGCTCGCGGCCTGAGACCTGTTGCTTCGGATAACTACTCTCCATCTGGCCCAGCTGGTCCTTCCGGTACTGGCTCTAATGGTTTCTCCAAGCCTTCAGGCTCAGCTGATCAAGGATACCCCTCTGGACCCGTTTCATCCGGCCCTGCTGGGTCCACTCCCGGTGCCAACGGACAATCAGCATTCCCAAGACCTGGATACACACCAACTGGTCCTACTTCTGGCCCAACTGGCTCCACATTCCCAAGACCCGGCTCTAACGGACCTTTCGGAACCACACCTGGACAGTCCTCTGGACCTAAAACCGGTATGCCCGACTCTGCACCTTATCAATACAACCGCCCTGTATCTCAATCACCTTCAGGTGGAGCTACTCAGGGTCCATTCGGATCTCAAGGACCCTCTGGATCTCCTCAGGGACCTTTCGGCTCCCAACCTAACAGACCTGGTCAGACTGGATCAGCTCAAGGACCTTTTGGTACCCAGCCTGGATCTCAAGGCCCCTCTGGACAAGGACCTTTCGGAACTCAACCTGGATCCCAGGGATCAACATCAGGATCTCCTCAGGGTCCTTTCGGCTCTCAAAACGGAGCTCAAGGACCATCGGGCGCTACGCAGGGACCTTTCGGATCCCAGCCAGGCAGAACTGGTCAGACTGGACCTGCTTCAGGCTACAGCCCATCAGGACAGGACAAACCGGGCCAGAATCAACCAGCTTTCGGCCCAGGCTCGAGAGGGCCCGCTGAGGACTTCAGTGGACCTCGCCAGCCGCCATCGTTCAGCCCCGAAGAAGGCTACAAGTACTAAACCAAGGATAGGTTATTTAATTTGTAAATAGTAACAGCATTAGACAAAATGTAAAAAAAATCGCTTGTATGAAATGTTTTGTACATATTTATACTAAATGTATGAAATAATGAGGAATCACTGTGTGATCAATTAAATTAAAAATAAATAATGCAAAACTTTAACACGTTGCTTTTCTGAAATCAAATCAATTTTCATGATATCAAATAATATTTGGACATACATTGACTGGCACATAACTTCGAGCTAATGAAAATTATCTATCAAAACATGAAGTCCTATTTTGTAAGACCCTTTTACATTTAATATAAATATTGCCTTGACTGAATGACAAAACATCTGGATCATCACTGTCTTGACCTCACCCCATGCATATTTAAAAGACTTCTTTAATTCACTTTTAATTTCTCACCATGCAAGCAAAACGTATTTGTTTTTTGTTTCTTTCCCTAAACAATTACTCTAGCTTCCAACATGACAGTAAGTCTGGTTAAAAACTAATTTGATCTAGAATCTAGCCATTAAATCTGAAGAACAATTAAGATATTTATCGCTACAGTTTCACAACAGCTTTGTTAACTCCTGACCTCTTGTTAAACTTTGCACTAATTGCAATTCTATTATCTGAAGTCATAAAATAAAATTAGTTTTATCTTTCAATCCTTTTTGCAAATTAACAAGCTTTTGGCGGCAACTTCACTAGATCAAAAAAGATTTACTGCCTCTTTGGCGGAATTAAAAGCCAATAATGATCAGGATCAATGTAACTTTTAGTTAGTAATAGATGGTTATTAAATATTTTTGTAGGTTTAGTGACTGTGACTGACTATAAATATAAATATCATTGGACAACTCACACACGGTCATTTGATTCCAAACTAAGCAGAGCTTGTTCTATGGTAACCAAATAACTGATACACATACTTATATACTTCTAAATGCATATAGATAAATTGACATCCGGGCTCAGAAATCTTTTATCACTATCAATTACTTATAAACAAAACTACCAGTCTTTTTAACATTTCTTTGGTCGTAGTAGTATTGTTAATTGGCATACCGAAGTCAGAAGCTTAATAAAGTTTCTTGAAAACCCAATACAACATAAAGACTTTGCAGCAACAGCAACAAGGTACTATATTGGAATAATGTTTCTTTAGTATGACAAAATAAAAATAAAATAATAAAAGTAGTAAGAAAATTCCCAGTTGTTACCGCGGGATCACAGCGTAGAGGGTACAACTGGGAATATAACATACTAGTTTCACTCCAAAAATTTTTTATCTTTTGATGAGAGTAATAACAATCATATTTCACCACTGACTAAACAAACCCTTTCGAAAACAAAGCGTATTGACGAAACCTACCAAATTGATCAACATAGCCTTGAAACAATAAAATACTATATAAATAAACATTACCAAAAACTCAATAAACATTATAGGTATGTTAACAAGAGTTAATTACTGTAGTTATGGGGGTTATTATACAAAATGTGCGAACCGTTTAGAAACCGTGCCGTGTGACGCAACTAGTTACTGGTGGTCGTGAGATGAGGATGCTTTTACAGAGAGTTTGATGTGTATTGGTGTGTAACGTCACTAGGTTATGTCTGTGACGTTGCTTGTGAAAAAAAAAACATTATTTGTTTAATATAGTAATCTAATCAGTTTGCTAAACAACCAATCATAATAATGATAGATTTAGTGTCTACAAATTTTCACAAATTTTTAATTCATGTAGAAAAATTTCATGATAACGTACCTCTCTATAGAGTTCCTTTCTTTTCAATTTTGCACGATTAATCAATTTAGTTTAGCTAGTATCGTGAACTTGATTTATTATCATTAATTTAATAAAAGTATGGGCCAGTCTTCCTGCGTAGGCGTTTCTCTTCGGTACTACCTACTTACTTTGGGCAATTCAAAAGGGGACATTACGTAGCATCTATGTATGTTTGTTTCGTTATTTATTTAGTAATATATTTTAATTAGCCTATAAATATCAACTTATTTCTCACGACAAAACTCAAGATTTTACAAAATACAATATTTAAATGTCAAAATAATCGCGCAAATGAAGTCTTCTTCACGATTGAAAATATTTCAACGATAGTATCTTTAGTTAACGATACACGATCATTTAAATGTATATTTTACACCATTATAGGAGCTGGTAGCTAAGTAAAAGCCGCGCGTGTAGATCTTACAAGTTAAGCTCCCCTAGCTGAGGTTGGGCAGTGGATGGGTGGACCATATTAGACATGCCGAGATTCTACATGTTTCGGAAGGTAAGTTAAACTGTGGGTCCAGGATGTTATTCAAAGAACTTTGACAGACGTTACCGTAGTCAAAAGCTTGAAAGTCTGACAACCAGTCTTATCGCGTTATAACTCAGGAAACTGGATTGTGGAGGTCTGATACACAATCGCTCCATGTAAAATACTGGTATTCAGCTGCATCTAGTGAGACTGGAAGTCGACTACAACATAGTTGAAAGAAAGTCTAAACTGATATAGCCTGCATCCATATGAAACTGGAAGCTGACTTCAACATAGTTGGAAGAAAGGATGATATTTTTACGCCATTATAAATCAAATACACTGTATAGTTTCAAAGTAATGGTTCATGTGCGCAAGCGCGCTAATAACAGTGTTCACGCTATCGAATGTGACGTTGCTTGCACAGATTAACTTAGAGATAACCCACATATCTTATATAAATATAAGAGAACCATTACTGTCCCACTGCAGAATCTCCTCCCGTAATGAGGGAGGGGTTGGGTCTTGAGTTCACCACGCTGGCCAATTTAGGCTTGGGGACTTCGCATATCTTCAAGAACTGTTCTAAAGAACCCTCAGACATGCAAGGTTGCGTCACGATGTTGTCTTTCACCGTTGGAACAAGTGAAAATTATTTTTAATACACACGTGACTTCGAAAAGTCATTGGCTCGGGTTCGAACCTGCAACCACTTGCGGGGAGGTACCAATTTATACCACTCGGCTCTTATTAATAATTATTATTTTATTTTGATACTGTTTACGCCATTATAAATGAAATACACTGTATAGTTTCAAAGTAATGGTTCATGTGCGCAAGCGCGCTAATAACAGTGTTCACGCTATCGAGTGTGACGTTGATTGCACAGATTAACTTAGAGATGAGGCACACGGTCGTGTGTGTTTCAAATATTTATAATTATTGCTTTATTTTGATGTTTGTTTACGTGTTTAGAAAACACAGGGGACTGACTTATTTTAACTTTTTTTTATCATGTCGCACAGGTGTTGCAGAAATATGTGGAATTTCTTTTATGAATTATATTTTCGACGATACTCCAAAAACACTACGGAGTGTAAAAAATAAGTAGCATTGTTAAACAGGGCGCTTTTTCTTTTCTCAAGATAGGTTACTAAGGTTAATACTGTGGGTTATAACATTAACACATGATATTAAGGTTACTATTTGTACGAATACCACGATTCCACCTGGCTCAGCCATCTAGAACAGAAACGCGTCCTACGACACTTTTATCTGTCGTCAATGTGGCCGCGGTTGCCACTCCCGCATAGGCCTTTTCAGCCACGAACGAAAGTACATTAACTCTACCTGACGCCACCTTTCATCTGCAATAAATGTATTCAGGCCAATGATGATTTGTACGGAAATGACTAATTTAACCAAAAAAATACGTCTAAGATTTAAAACCTAAATGAAGTTGTTTTTTAAATCCGAATGAAGTCGACAAACTCAATACTTATCACTCTGATATTGGGCTCACAAATATCTCCAACGTATATCAAGATTTATCATTAGCTCTTTTGCATCGTGTACCCTAGCTTTATTACCAAAAGCTTCGAGAGAACATGTTCGTGTAACAACACGTTGATAATGATCACATGCTTCAGAGCTTTGTGTTTACAGTTTTACTTTTAACGCTTCTTCACTTACTACATTGTGTTTAGTTTGATTGTTAAAACCTTTTGTAAGTAAAAAGATTATAGATTAAGAGGCTAGTACTATAAAAACGTTGGTTAGGAGCCGATTTTGGTATATTGAAAAAACTTAATTTGGCGACCAGTTTTGAGTTTTAAAGGTACATTATTCTATACCATCGTCACAATTATCAGACGAAGAAAAGATAGAATCTTGATTATAACTTGGGCTTATTTACATGGGCTTATTGTTTTAATCGTTAACTCAGTATACAAGTTACATTACTGTAGAAGCGGGTTATAATGTAAATGTGTCCTTTTAAAATCATATTTTTTATTGTACTTTTTTTTTATCCGCAGATTTCATTGAATATATAAATGAGCGCCTATGGCTTAATAACCACCGTGTATAAATTTATCGTAACCATAAAAACAAGTAAACCCACAGGTGCCACCTAGTGTACAATGTAATTAAACTCATCAGTAAGCAATTGAATGCAATAAAATAAATATAAATTAAACATTTCATACAAAATGACATTTGATCCGTTGATATTATACAGACAGGTTAATTGCAATTTATTTATGAATTTGACCCAAATTGTATGATTGATTGAAATTATTTTTGTTCAATTATAGTTGTACTAAAAATAGATTTTTCAAATTAGTTTTTAATGTTTGAAGTAATTGATGATGTCAAAACTAATTGTTTTCGTATTGAGGCAAGACCCGTAATGTTCGTAATTTGTGGATTCCACGGGATTTTAGTGCCAGGTAGTAAAACATATTTTTACACACATATTTAAACACACATCACATATTTTTAATTTTCCTGGCCACTAATAAAAAAAACTTAGTAAATCTGTATTTAACTATATGGGTTCGATTTCGATTTGAGTTAAATCCGAATGTTAGGAAAACTTTAATTGTACAGTTACGATAAATATAACTGTAATTGTTCAATAACATTTTCAATAATCGGTTTCAGTTATAAATAACATGGAATCAAAATTGGATCATGTTTTCTATATTTTATTTAAAGAACTTTATTGTTCTTAATAGTTACAAATTGTTCTTAAAATTAAAACCATTTTATTTTACTGTTATTTCTTGGTTTGCATCAATACATTTCGGCCTAAGCTTTAGCTTAATTAACTTTGACATTTAGTCAATCATTTACCGCCTAATCGAGAAAATGTATACTCATGTAATTATCTATACTTATAATAAATTATAAATAAATTAAAAAATAACTGCCCGTGTATAGCTTTCATAAATACACTATGACGCGATATCCTTCAATCAAACGTTTGACATTCAAAAAAGTTATTGCGGAACCTTAGGGTCTAGGGACGCTGTTCGGTATTTCATACATTGATCAATAATAACTCGGTTGTTCCTAGTAGTAACCAACAGCCGGTTGTTGGTAGTCGATAGTAGTAGAGAATCGAGCAACTGACATGAAATTTTGTTATACATTATTATCTATAATAGTATCTATCTATAAGTAGTATTATTACTATTTTCTCGTAGCCATCTTTCTGTTACATTGATAGCATGCAGAGTAATGCAATGTACACGATAGCGCAGTTATATATACAGACAGCGAATGTCTGACCTCGACCGGTGGGGGTAACACATGACCGTGTCAATGTCAGATATTTACTTCTTTTTTTTTCTTTTTAAAAAGACAACTCCCGCACTAAGAATTGCTCTTGTGTCGCGGGGACTTTTACAAACATACAAACAACGGACACAAAGCACAACCAGACCCGAAACAATTATTTGTGGATCGCACAAATAATTGTCCCGTGTGGGAATCGAACCCACGACCTCCCGTTGCTGTGGTATCGACGTGGCGACCTAAACCACTGCGCCACGGAGCGGGCTTATTTTGGGGTTGTAAATGTAATTTAAGGGTTTTATTATGTTTTTTCGGTTATAAGCCTTTATAATGATAGGGATGTGTATGAGTGTTATGAAAAACATTTTTAGAAAGTATATATATATATATATATTCGCTTAGCCTTTGTTCCAAACTATGTTGGAGTCGGCTTCCAGTCTCACCGGATGCAGCTGGATACCAGTGTTTTACATGGAGCGACTGCCTATCTGACCTCCACAACCCAGTTACTTGGGTATTAACACGATACCCTTCGGTAAGACTGGTTGTCAGACTTTCAAGCTTCTGACTACTGTTAACGACTGTCAAAGATCTTCGAAAATGACAGCCGGGACCCACAATTTAACGTGCCTTCCGAAACACGGAGGAACTCGATATGTATAAGATGGTCACCCATCCACGGAACAACCTCGGCAAGCGTAGCTTAACCTCAGAGATCGATCCGTGCGGCTGTTGTAAACTAAGCCACGAGCTCCTCTCCTTAATATAATAAATATCCTTAAAATAATAATTCTGTGACTTAAAAAAACGATAAACTTAACCTCGGCTTTTAAGCAGTTGGTTTATAAATAGGTTACAAGACGGTTGACACAGACGGGAAAGCCCAGACGGATGCCACAATATTGCGGGGTAAACAAGTATGTAGGTTCTAGAATGGTCATATTATCCTACCGCTGTTGGGGTGTCTTGAAAGACAATATGGAGGCTCTTGCTCGCTAGCATAATTTAATAAGTAAAAAAGATTTTTTTTTCAAAAATTGTATATTAGGAGACTACCTCTGTGGTGCGGTCTCAGTAGTGTATCCGGCTGCTGATCATGACGTCTTAGGTTTGATCCTTGATGGGGTAAGGGTATATTTCCAAAAGTATGATATGGTATAGCAATAAGCTCGACCCCTATTTTATGACACTAACATTGGTAACAGTTCGCTGTTACGAGCGAGCGACCGAGCTTGTACTTCAACAGGCGCGATATTATGTATATATAATTATAAATAAGGATATAGGAATGTTTTATACACAACATTTACATACTCTGTAACCAATAAAATAAAAAAGTATAAGAATCTCTGTCTTCCTGACTTTTTACCGTACATTTACTGTACACATTTATCATCCTTTCTCTGTCCGTCACTCCCCTTCACATTACATCCTGTGCTACATCTATGAAGTCATACACAGACATACTCACGGTACTACACATAGAAAGTAACACGACCTCGACCGATAGTAAAGTAAGCAGCTCCTGGTTAGTAATGACCGTTACCTATGAGCTTAGTCACGGATGATCTGTGCTAAGACGGCCGGTAAACTTGGTGATGTAATGTTTGAGCTTTGAACAGATGGCTTTTGTGGTATTTAAAGCGTAGTTGATGTTTTAAGGGATGTTTTGAGAAAAGTGGGTGATACCTATAGTGCGACAAGTTAGTTGAGAGCATTGGCATGCACAATTTTCTGTAAATTACAATTAAGAATTCTGTGTATTTCCAAGAGGCTGTATTAAACGGGCCGCCGTCAGGTGCATAAGTCTGCGGGTCACTAATGTTCTGAATTCTGAATTTCGTATATTTCTGATGGCCAAAAACCTTGTTTACAAGGCTTTTCACTTAATTTTCGGACTATATTTATTTTATCAATCTTTCCAGAAAACTCAGGGTTGTTTAATTGATTTAATTGCGAGTGTAGAGGAATCACCTATGAGTTCGATAAATAAAACCAAATAAATTCTCTTTCTGTATCTTCGACAATCATAAGTATACGAACCGTTTTCGGTTCGGTTCACTGAAGTGTTTCCGGACTACAAGAAAAATATTTTTTGAATTTAGTAAAAGTAACGCGTAGTCCCCAACCCGGACTTGGCCAGCGAAGTGGACAGGGCGCCCTGCAGTAGAACAGTAATTGGTTTAAAAAAAAATAAAGCTCATACTAAGTATTCTGAAATCATTCGCCAAGTGGAAAATACAACTTTCCTTTTTTTCTTTGATCAAAATAGTTATAACGACTAAACAATTCTGGTAGAGCCTCCACTATAATTTTCTGGAAAATTCTGCTACACCTAGAATTCAATCAATACCTTCAGGGCTAAACGTGATATATGATTAAATTATTACATATTCAGTGTTGTAACATAACCGATTAACGTTATTTATTTACGCACAATCGGACCTTATGAGTATTAAGAAATGAAACTATTCCCCGTAGGCGAATATTCGCAATTCGTCTTTAGCACGATTGCCTGTAGGCGTTTCGAGAGCTCCCTGCTTATATTATAGGCTTTAAAGGCGTGAGTACTTGAGTAAATAAATATTACGACGTGATAATGATGTATGTGGGAGAAATGTGTTAGATTATGTTTGTTAATAAAAAAATGGCGTCTAGTTAAAGCAATAGAGACTCCATGACGCAGTGGTTAAGGTGGTCACCACGCTCCTACCATCGCCAGTGCATCGAGAGATCATGGGTTCGATTCCTACACGGAGGAAATACTTATGCAATTTACAAATAGTTGTTTTGGGCTTCCAGGGCTGTACTTCGTGTCCGTTGTTTCTATGTTACTAATTCCGGGAGAAAAACTGTTGCCCAGTGGAACATTAATTTATTATGCCTTTATTGTAAAAGTATACCCTCTTTTAAGTTATTTCGTAGTTAAGCTGCATACATTATACACAAATATGTTTCCTCTCGGGAAACGGCATACGCCTAATTTCTATTGACAAAAATAAAACACACAAAAAGCAATGGGTAATTGAGTTAATTAGTTTACTATATCACGAAAACTACGCTGTTTCCATAAGTTTACTTGAAAATAATATTAGACTTGACCTCATAATTGCTCACGACGAAGTAAAATAATAATAAGGGACATCAAAACCTTATATATTTGACCGTAATTTGACATAATCGTTATATAATTTTATAGGGATTTTTTGATTATATCATAATTTAATCAAGCATGTTGTAAGACAAAGAGAAACTATTGAAGTATTTTGATAGTATTTGATAGATAAAGCTTTTGAACGTTTGTCATTTCTTTGATTCCCATCCTTTGAAATTAATAGTAGTGCGGTATAGTTTTCAGATATTTTTAAAAAGGTTTTTCAAATGATTTTAATTTTCATTTTTATAACTATTATTAATTGCAATACAATCTTAATATAATATTGTTCAACAAAAAACACATTTCAAATAAATGGTGGCTACCAGTATCGGGAACAGGGTCTAAAGTACACGAGATTAGGGGTCCAGAGCGAGGAAGCTCCCAGTATTGTTATATATTAAATTTAAACATTAAACTTATAAGCTGACAAATAGTGTCTCACAAAACCACACAAATGCTTTGACAGTAAGAAAAATATCACAACTAATTATAGATAAGTTTACTCGTAAATGTCACAAAACTACAAACAATCTTTTCATATTTTATGATAAATAATAATATATCTTTTCAGACAGATTGGACAACTGTTCGATCGGCAAGAACGTAAAACATTGGGGAAGGCCTTTATTTGGCAGTGGAATGAAGAGAATATTAATTACTCATAGTAGTATTTTGTCACTTGATCTATGCAAAATTCTACAGCATATGCTGTAGAATTCTACAGCATATATTTATACCCATAAAATTTAATGCGAGACTACTTTTCAACCTTTCCATATAGTAAGTAATTCAAACTCAGCATGAACTTATAAAAGTGAAAACAACGTGACTTAGTTAATTAGATTTAGCCACTTATAACCTAAGTTGACCTAAGTCTGGAGCTAATTTCGTAAGTATAATTAGTTGTTATTTTTTGACCGATATTTAGTGTGTGGCAAAATTTAATGAATCACGACTCGATACACATCTCGTGTCGGTAGCCGATCTATATTGGAAGGTCGTGGGAGAGTAGTGTGAGTATGTGTTGCTATTGATTTTTGAGACTAGGAAGCTGATTTTTTAAACAGTTTTTTGAATACAGTCAATCTGGGTAACTTTGAATCATTTGGGTAACATTGACAGTGGGAATTTGAACTAGTTTCGATTATTTTTTCATATGAAACCAACACAAGTGATAAAAGTTTGCAAAATTAAAATAAATCTTTATCAATTGTGGCCAATCAAGTGTACCCAAATTGACCTAAAGTAAAGGTGGTCCTAAGTACTTCTTTTTTGACCCGTAACTATCCCACAAGTGGGCAAGAGTCTCCCCCTTAACGAGGGAGGAGTTAGGGCTTGAGTCTACCACGCTGGCCAAGTGCGAGTTAGGGACTTTGCATGCAAACAAATTTTCTTGGTAGGCGCCAACTTATACAACTCGTTTATTACTGCTATTTAACCATTTCTGAAAAATCTTATGGCGTTATTATTTATTTAAACTTTTGCAGGTTTGTGTCTACTGTTTAGACAAGAAAAAAATAGCATATATAAGGACAAGAATAATAAAATTTAAAAGAAATGGTCAGAATGAAAAAAAAAACTATTTTATTGGCATACTTCTAGTTTATTTTGCCGTACCTATAACTGCATATTATTATATTTAATCTGTATTAATATATACAACAATTGTAATTACCCATAGTTCTCACAGAAAGCTAAACATCCTCTCAAGGACTAATTAATACATCATTAGCTCACGTAATAAGTGTATCATATGAACACTCACCTGTCGCGATGACGAATGAAGCCTAGCGGCTAAACGTTCTATGACGAAAGGTCAAGTTAATCTGAGTGTTATGATTCAAAAGGTTTATCTAGTCTTCATTGTAAATAGAAATTCAGTTCTTTATTTTGTACTAGCTTTTGCCCGCGACTTTGTCAGAGCGACAGAATTTTGATGTACACTTTCATCTTCTATTTTATCAGAACTGAGCAAAATCTTCTTAGCGGTCTTAGAAAATGCCTATGCCATAACATCTATAAAATTACAGCCCGATCCGTCCAGTAATTTGGGCTCTGCCTAAATAATTTTTAAATTTTTTAAGAAATTATTTTTACCATTATTATTGTACGGTGCGATGGTTATACCGTACAGAAGATTTATGTAATGATTTATAGATACATAAATAAAATAAAGATTTGAGCTAAGATTAAAATGGTTTATTCACTTAACTAAATCTAAAATTCCAACCAAATAAAATATATTCTTTGGTCCCTACCCCTCGAAGAGCAAGGCGTGATTTTATGTATGTATGTTAAAAAAGCTTTCAAAAAGCTCAATACTATCTCTCACTCGCAAAAATCATAGTCACCCTACAGAGAAGCACACATTGGAATGTAAAACACATGAAGGTCAAAAATTGATGCGCTATCGAATCGTTACTATGTCCATACCTGCGTTAATATGACCATTCAAATAGGATTTGTATGTCAAGTGCGCAATGTAAGAGAGAACCAGTATGTAGGTAAAACAAATATCAAGATTGTTTATTTGTTTAAGATCTTTTAAATGATACAATATATTGAAAAATACACTGTTAAAAGAAAAAGTAAGTACAACCTATTTTTGTTTCTTATCACCCATTACTGTCCCACTACAGGGCAAGGGAAGAGTTAGGCCTCGAGTCTACCACGCTCACGTTTCCTGACGATAATTAAAATGAATGGGTTTATGAAATTTTAAAAGTCTATGTCACTTGGTATGTTATTATATCACTTGGTAAAACAATCAGTTAAACCGGGTTTTAAAGAAAAAAATGTTATCAATGAAGGAATTGTGCATCAAAATGTGTAATTTTCCAACTTTAGCAACAAAAGCTGAGATATGATAAGTTTTATTCCAATAATCTATTTTTTTCTCTATCTCTACAAAGATTATGCGACTAACGCTCTACCAATAATAATCACTATAATAGATAAAAACTAAAAAACAAACAAACTTATGACCTTTAAACTTTATCTTTTAAATAAATACACAAAGAGCGTTCACCGCATAAAGCCATCCAAACAATTAGACAAGTCCATCTTTATACGGCATCATAATACGAGATTATGAAACATCGACCACGAGTTACGTTGAAGTAGATCGCAGCACCAAGTATATATACTGTACTGATATGATGAGGTTATCAGTCGCATCCACAGCTTCTGCCAACCAAGTTCTATTTAACAAAAGAAATATGAAACTGGTAAGGCAATGAACAACAAAGTATTCAAACAAACAAAGCTTTAAATAGAAACAAACAAGTTTTGCATAAAATAGAGCAGAAACAATCTCAATCAATTAAATATTAGTACAAAAAAAGTGTAAAGAACATGTCCTGAATGAATCCAGGTATCTATTTCACAGATTTAAAATTTTCTTTTTCCCTTTTTTGCAGTTCATCGTCTTAGCCGCTGTCACTTTGGCGCAGGCCGCCAAATTGGACAGAGTCTACCTTCCACCCAACGCGCTAGCTTCAGCTGGAGCTGGCAGCTTCCTCCAGACTCCTCACCAGTCTTCAAACGAATTCCATGGCCAGAACAATGGATTCTCTGGTGCCTCCAATGCCTACTCCGGTGCCTCTGCTTCCAATGCCTACTCCAGTGCCCCTGCTTCCAACGCCTACTCTGGTGCCCCTGCTTCCAACGACTATGCTCAAAATACCTACTCAGGTTTCGAAGCTCGTCCCGAGCGCGCTCAGGCTGCTCGTGAAAGGAACGCCGCTATCCTTCGTCAGGACAACTCCAATGATGGAGAGACTTACTCTTACGCTTACGAGACTGAGAACGGTATCTATGCTGAAGAGAGCGGAGTGGCCACCAATGGTGTTCAGGCTCAGGGCGGATACTCTTACACCGGTGATGATGGCCAGGTCTACTCTGTGAGGTACATTTAGTCTATATTAAGGTCCCTTGATATTTCCATTTTATGTTGAGGGACATTTAAATAATCAATATTTTCCGTCATAGGTACACAGCTGACGAGAACGGTTTCGTGCCCCAAGGTGACCACCTCCCCACTCCTCCCCCCATTCCTGAAGAGATCCTGAAGGCTCTGGAGCAGAACGCTCGTGATGAGGCCGCTGGCATCTATGATGATGGTAAGAGACTATCTCCTTTTATTTACTTAGTGCCGCTTATCCACATTCAGATTTCCACTTAATATATTCTTCCAAAGCTTGATAAGTAACGCATTATTTTCAAATTCCAGGTACTTACAGCGAAACCAAATACGCTGGTGCCGACAACAGCCAACAACAGTACTACAACACGAACGCTCAGCCCATCAACTACAGCAACGACGACTCCGTAGTCACCAACTCTGCTGGCTTCAACGGTGGAGCTTTCAACAACGGCGCTGGTGCCAACAACGGAGCGGCTTCCAACTCCCTCGAGAAGGCCTACCTCCCCCCCTTTGCGAGGAATACCCAGAGGAACAGCTACAACGCTAGAGACGGCTACAGATATTGAGACAGACTTGATTATTGTTTAAGATATTGAATAAAGTATTTAATTGAACTGATTTTGTAGTTTCATATTTGCTTAAGGGTGAACTCTAGAGCAAAAGAGTGTCTAGAGCCTTTAGTAACGTTACAGTTCGTAGAAATCCAATTGAACAGAAAATCTTAATAGATTTTTCAAACTCAAACACAGATATGGCCACAATCATTAAAATATAAACAAGAATTATTTAAAATACGACATCTTTTTTATCTAAGGATCTGGATATAACAAAATTAGTCCCATTTATAAAAAGCAGACCTATTACCTATGTGTATCGTGCATGTTAACAAACTTTGGAGTAGGTACTATACAAAATAAAGAGATGTCTAGATAGAGTTCTAAAAGACCAATAGGGCTTTGCCCTACCCGAGACTACAGAGACAGTTAAGCGATTTTGTACATGTGTAAAGTCAAACCAGCATCCAATCTTAAAATAGACTCTCTCATCTTTTCATATTGCGATCTAGTTTAGAATCAGCATTATCGTTAACTTTAAATACCTAAATGCTATGTATTTAGGCCAGTAGTCTCTTTCGAAAACTGTCCGAGCAAAAGATCAACTCATTCATCTTGTATGATATTTAAGGAGTTCGCATTTAGTTCAAACTTGAAAGGCTAAAGGTAACAGTGCAAGTCTGTAATTCATTCATTGAATGAGTAATACCGGGTAGCAAATCACTGCAAAACTGGAATGATGTAAGTACATAGGCTTTACAAGTCTAATGGCTATGAGAACATAGTCATTAGAGCTGTACAGACTATGTACTTATATGATTATCATCTAAAGACTTGTACTTTTTGTCCGTTGTTTGTATATTTGTAAAAGTCCCCGCGACACAAGAGCAACTCTTAGTGCACGGTTGTCGTTTTAACAAAAAATATATAATTATATTGTTGCCAACAATCCCATGATTACTGAGTATTGCCACAAAAATATAGCGATTTTTAAAATCAAAAATAAATAAAAATATTTTGATCCCAGCGGAATGAATGCATATGGGAAAGTGGCTCGGAGGTTGAGAACAGGGGTGTTCCGGATGTTTGTATCCACATCGGCAAACGCGGGAAATTCACATTAATTCAGAAATTCGCATCCACATCCACATCCGTAGTTATTCATTAGGAGCTTTTTCGGACGTGGATCTTTATACGCAACAAGCAAGGAAGGACTAAGGGTGTTCCGAAAAGTCATATCCGCGGCAATAAAATCGGAATGCCACCAAAATAGTCACTTTGTGACAGTTTTAATTCTATAGCATTTCTAAAATGAATTTAAAAATAAAATTACCCTACTTACTATTTAGCATAAAAATTTACTTTACCGGACTTCCTAAATCTTCAGGAAGATGAACTACAATAACAGATCTATAAATAAACTTCAATTCACCTTTTCATAAAGAAACAAATGTATTAATGTTTCATTAATTGTCCAAATAACCTTAAAAAGATCGCGATACTTCTAACACCTAATAATTTGTTTGTACAATGAAAATACCGATGTAATTGCTGATTCGTAATTTTAGTTTTCATTGTCATAACATTGAATTCAATACATAATACGTGTAATTATTATATAATGTGGAATTTAAATGTTTGATGTATAATCGTTTGAACTTCACTTGCAATGATATTGAATATAAATAATTATCATAATATTATAATTAGTAAGATTTTGATTACATAACTATTAATCTTCTTCGTCACATTATAGCATCTTTCGCCCAGCTTTGAAGATAAAGCTTCTAAATTAGTTGAATTTATTTTCAATTCTACTCATATTATAAATACGGAAGCCCGGTTCGTTCACACAAAATCTAAAAAAACTATTTTGAAAAAACAACCCTGTTTCGTATTACCTATCTCAATTGACAACTGGGGTACGTCAAATTTGTCGCTATTCAGTACATTGTTGCTTTGACGTAACGTGTTCATCACTGCAGTCTAAGAGAGAAAACTATGTACAGCATAGTGCTGTCAAATAGTCATCAATTGATTTACGTAATAGCTTCTTTTACATACCACTGTTTGAGTTCGAGAAATTCTTCCATGTGGTCGACAAAAGAATAAAAGCCAAATCAGAAAAACCTTTTGATTAGATTTTTTTCTACGCCGATGAAATCAACTACCTCTATTATTATCTTATCTTATCTTAGGGGTGGGGGTGCCGGTTAAAGTCTGGCTGACACTTCGACCACTTCTGGGGGGCTATCCCGTATCTCAGTTGACAACTATTTGGAGCCACAATGCTGTACATTGCTTTCTTCCTTAGAATAAAGTGATTAACACGGTACGTCAAAGCAGAGATGTATTGAATAGTGGCCATTAATTTAACGTACACTAGTTATCAAATGAGATACGTGATAAGCCCGCTGATCCCTTGAGTCATCCCCTCCTTCGCTACTCTAGACATTGGGGGGTAGAACAAAACTTAAAAGTCTTGCTATGCACCTCATCGGTAGCAGCCTGACCTACATTATTAACTTTTGCAAGTAACTTCATCATATGATGCGTCACGTTAAAAGCTTACGTTATAACAATCTCACGGTTAAAATGCCAATAATATGATCATTCCTCTCAGGTCAATAAACACCGGTCAGGATGCTCATTATATTTATTAGTGCAAGTATTTCACAATAACATGATATACTCTATAGTCCAACAACTTAGTACAGAGCCCAAGACTCTATTGAACTCGATCATGCACGATCTATCTAGATTATAATTCAGATTTTTTTGTATCTTTCCTAAATAAGTAGCGGTGTCAAACAGGCCACCGTCAGCTGCATCAGGCTTGCTATACACCGAATATGTGCAAATTAACCCGATCGACACACATTGAACAAGTGAGTCGAGTTAGTTTTGTTGTATAATACATTTTGTCATACTAAACGTATCGAACTGAATACGTGTGTAGCAAGTCTAAGCCTTACAGGTCAATGATTTTCTAAATTCAGATATTTTTGGACATCTCCGCAAACCGCGAACTTTGCATACAAAGCTTTCTACTAACTTGTAGAACTATAAGATGTGTTCTAATCAATCAATAGATCGGAGGTTAAGATAACGACTTATATGGTGCAGGTATTGTGTTGCTAAAGGTCGTAGGTTGTAATATTGGTGTTTTGTTTTAGTTTATGTTGTGTCTGCTCTTTAAACTTGACCGACAGTCTGAATTATTATAAGTTAAGCCGTTAATGTATGTAGCATTAACGGCATTTGTTTAGTCATTCTGTGCCTGAATGAGCACTTATCTGAATATCTTCTCATTATCATCCTAAACTTACGAAATTTATAATTATTTATCTGGTCTCTGCGTACACCCATATTTGAATGCGTGGTTTTATGTTTGTAATTAAATCTAACACGATTTTGAAAATATGTGTTCAATTCACCAAGATACATATATTTTAGTTATAAAACTGCGAGTTTTAGGTAATTAATTAAAGCTTTTATAATAATATATAAGACACATCATTTAAGATTTTATTTTACGTCTCTCCCATGTGTCATGCAAACACAATTTTCATTTTTCTTCTTCTTCTTAGCGTATCGATGGCAAACAAATTATAATATTAATTTAAAATAGTGTATGACACTTTCTGTCTTGCTATACACTGCCAGCCCAGTATTCAGCTACGTGTATAGCGTTTTCTGTACAGCTCATAAGGTCCTGGTATGAGCAAGAGTCAGGGCACTCCGGGCATGACAACATGTGGGCCATGTCCTCTGTGGCTCCACATCTACAAGAAATATTTGACCTGTCGAGGAAACCCCACCTGGCCATGTACTCCCACCAGGACACAATATGCCGTGGTCAACCTGGAAATCCCTCAATAGGCTACGAACCCAGGTAGGCCGCAGCAAGGAGAACAATTTTCATTCATATAAATTATTTGAAATAGAGACGTATCATTTCCTTTCTTTAAAAATATTTGATTCATATTTTTCTTTTTGTGTTATTGGTATCAGTATCACTTGTAGATTATTTTAATTAATCTACGTACAAAGAAATCCTTGCTGCATTCATCACGTTTTTTAAAGAGGATATGATCATCCACAAAAAAATCCTCCAATGATATTTAAAGTAATTGATCTACTTTCACATGTATCGGAAGATGTCAGATAAACCTTGATATACAAATCAAAACAAAACTAGTTCAATTTCAATACAAACCACCTTAATTATGACCTTTGACTCACTACCGTACAGTCAAAAGCAAAAACATGTATACATAGTTCATTCCTATGGACCTGTCCAATCGTAGAATGGAGACTTTTGGGCATGCGATCCCGACCTATCCTAGCTACTACAACTTTCATCAACTACTTAAAATTTTCCAGGTACATAAACCATTCAATCGTGCCACCGCTCACATTTTTCCTTAAAAAAATATTTAGGATTTATAAAGAAGGTTGACGACGAATCCCTTGAAAGGATGTTTTTCAAAAATAAAGTATGTTGCGCCGAACCCACTTAACGTGAGATAAAAGCAAGACAAAAGAAACTGATATAGTTTTATCAACATTTTATCAATGACAATAGTGAAATTACTACTGCAAATTAACTTCATATTAATTTTAAGTCACTGTTGTCTAATAACAAAAGCGGTGTTGGTATTTAACAAATATGCAATTAAAAAGTGTCAGTGTATCAATATATTTACTCGTGACTGTACATCGCAAACAGGTTGAACAATTAGACAAGTCCATCTTCGAATAATGTGGCGATTATGAAACGTACACCGCGAGTTACGTTAATCGTAGCACCAAGTATATATACTGTACTGATATGATGAGGTTATCAGTCGCATCCACAGCTTCTGTGTAGCAAGTTCTTACATACAAACAAACATGAAACTGGTAAGGATTAGCGTGGAGTAAAAGAAAGAGATTTAATTTATATTAAAACATATTTAAAACCAAACAATGGTTTAGATAAGGATATTTTCCTTACTCCTGAAAAAAGGGGGAAGAATACTTGCATAATTTTATATAAATAATTAATTAAGGATAACTACCTAGTATTTGCTAAAATTATGTTACTTCTGAACAAATTTTTAGAAAATACTACTCTTGATATTTAAACATTGGACTTAGTGCAAAGGGTCAAAAGGATTGCTAGTATAATTTACATGAACTCATTTTGTTAATACTCTGTAATTAATAATTAATCATTTGTTTTGCAGTTCATCGTATTAGCCGCTGTCACATTGGCGCAGGCCGCCAAATTGGACAGAGTCTACCTTCCACCTAACGCACAAGCTTCAGCTGGAGCTGGCAGCTTCCTGCAGACTCCTCACCAGTCTTCAAATGGTTTCCAACATGGAGGATTCCATGCTCAGAACAGCAATGCATACACTGCTGCCACTGCTTCTAACGACTACGCTCAAAACGCTAACTCAGGTTTCGAAGCTAATCCCGAGCGCGCTCAAGCTGCTCGTGAAAGAAACGCCGCCATCCTTCGTCAGGACAACTCCAATGATGGAGAGACTTACTCTTACGCTTACGAGACTGAGAACGGTATCTATGCTGAAGAGAGCGGAGTGGCCACCAATGGTGTTCAGGCTCAGGGCGGATACTCTTACACTGGTGATGATGGCCAGGTCTACTCTGTGAAGTAAGCTTTCTTTATATTAAACTATACCTTATATCAAGCACTATAGAATCTAAAATTAATACAATTTTTATTGTTCAGGTACACAGCTGACGAGAACGGTTTCGTGCCACAAGGTGATCACCTCCC
The DNA here is from genome assembly GCF_050436995.1 of Anticarsia gemmatalis. Lineage (NCBI taxonomy): Eukaryota > Metazoa > Arthropoda > Insecta > Lepidoptera > Erebidae > Anticarsia > Anticarsia gemmatalis. The sequence continues at coordinate 1,815,904 of NC_134761.1, forward strand.
CACTTCTCCTCCCATTCCTGAAGAGATCCTGAAGGCTCTGGAGCAGAACGCGCGTGATGAGGCTGCTGGCATCTTTGATGATGGTAAAATATTAATCAAATTTCCGAATTTACCCCAAGATATCGGCTTTCCTAATACCTATTTGATTTCGATTGCAAATAATATTAACCCCAGCTTCGAGAATTAACTGAAGAATGTGAAACTACCGTTGTATGAAAGATTTAAGACTCATAAATTTTAACTTTTCTCATCTACAGGTACCTACAGCGAAGCCAAATACGCTGGTGCTGACAACAGCCAACAACAGTACTACAACACGAACGCTCAAGCCATCAACTACAACGCTGGCTCCAACCCCAACTCGCTAGAGAAAGCGTACCTTCCTCCCTTCGCTCAGAGGACCAGTCAGAGGAACAACGCTAGGGACGGCTACAGATATTGAGAATTGTTAACTTATTTGTTAAGATATCGAATAAAGTATTTAACTGAACGAATTTTGTTGTTTTAAATTATATTTTATCAGTCTGATGCTGCGAACAATGAAAGGAGTCTGGTTTAACTTAGCTAACATTCGCTTTCCTTGATTTGCTATGTGCTTTTGGCACATTCATATAACAGTTTCAGTAGAAAAATGTACTTAATATTCGACTAGCACATGCCAGTTTGAAAGATTATGGACTATATTATGGAACGTCTTCCTCGTTACCTATCATTTTTCACTGCATGGCTGTCACCTTCTATGACAGTCTCGTTGCACTATACCAAAATGATTCCCATACGTATTTCAAGTTAAGTATTGAATGAGATACTATCATAATCATAATATCATTGCAATTGTTTTTTGTAATTCGGGACTTCATCAATAAAATTGTAGCCAAACAAAGCATGGAATGGTTTGGTTTATATTTTACCGTCAGTGATGCATTTTTGAAATTATAGCGCAAAAATTGCTTAACTCATTTTCAGTTAAAATGCGCAGTCCACCATCATTGGAATTACCGGATAAAGGTTGCTTAACTTACTGATCACTTGTCGACCGGTAAGAACATGACCGTCTCAAACTACTCACGACTAAAGTAAGCAATCAATTAAGAGATTGAACTACAGATACCGTCGTATTTGGCACAGAAGTAGTGCATCTCTATATGTAACCAAAGGTCATAAGTAACTAGCCATTTAAGTAATTGAGAGTGAAATATTTATTGAATAGAAAAGTCTTTTTGACTGCCTCTGTGGCACTGTCATTTATAGTGAAACCAACTGCTGATCATGAGGTCTCGGGTTAGATTCCCGGGTCGCGGAAAGTACTATAGGTCATTTGTAATTTATATTAGAACTAGTTTACGCCCACGACTTCGTCCGCGTTATGAGGTTTCCTGTAATGAAAATAATCTTATGTGTGAATCTAGGTTAATTTTAGTTCAATCAGCCAAAAATCTAAGCTTTATACACACTTTCATCGCCTATTCTATTTATTTAGTGGTGGAATTTATCAATATGCATTCTTAGGGGATGCTTATGTCATAGTAAGCGCCACTGGACATGACTGTCTCAAACTACTCACAACTAAAGTAACCAATCAATCAATAGATTGAACTACAGATATCGTCGTATTTGGAACAGAAGTAGTGCATCTCTATATGTAACCAAAGGTCATAAGTAACTAGCCATATGTTAGTAATAGAGAGTGAAATATTTATTGAATAGAATATTCGTAGCAGTTTGATTGCCTCAGTGACGTGGTGAATAGTGTTACCGATTGCTGATCATGAGGACTCGGGTTTGATTCCCGGGTCGCGGAAAGTACTATGGGTCATTTGAAATTTATATTAGAACTAGCTTACGCCCGCGACTTCGTCCGCGTTAAGAGGTTTCCTGTAGTAAAAATAATCTTATGTGTGAATCTAGGTTAATTTTAGTTCAATCAGCCGAAAATCTAAGCTTTATGCAAACTTTCATTCCATATTTTATTTCTTTAGTGGTGGAATTTATCAACATCCTTTCTTAGGGGATGCTTATGTCATAGTAAGCGCAACTGTACATGACCGTCTCAAACTACTCACGACTAAAGTAACCAATCAATCAAGAGATTAAACTACAGATACCGTCGTATTTGGAACAGAAGTAGTGCATCTCTATATGTAACTAAAGGTCATAAGTAACTAGCCATATGTTAGAAATAGAGAGTGAATTATTTATTGAATAGTAATACTTGTGAGAATTCGATTGCCTCAGTGAGGTGGTCAATAGTGTAACCGGCTGCTCATCATGAGGTCTCAGGTTCGATTCCTAGGATGGGCGAAGCACTAGTCATTTCTACTGGTAATTTATCCTACTAATATTATAAACGCGAAAGTTTACAAGTATGTATGGATGTTTGTTAGATACTCATGCAAATACGTTTGAACCAATTACAATGAAATTTGGTATACTGGTAGCTGAAGACCCAATATAACACAAAAGCTAGCTTTTTGTCCCGGAGCTCCCGAAGGATCGTGATTTACACGGGAAGGGTTTCTACGTGGACGAAGTCGCGGGCGGCCTCTGGTATTTGAATATTTCTCAATACAAGCCCGAAGTTTGATGACGTCGTCGGTGTATGCCAATAGGCTTGCCCCCTATCAAATAGCACTAACGTTGTTCAAGGTAAAACGTGAAGAAAGAAGTGAATTACACCTCTGCCTGCACTTTTATAATAGGCGTGATATTATGTATGTATGAATACTCACGAAGTGCACTAAAATAGCGGGAAGGAAACGCGAATAATAAAAGAGGTTAATTGGTAACTATAGCTATTTATGTGAGTTCTTTGTAGGAAGTTTCGCATAAAAATATTTCAGGCACATTAATTTTCTATTTTTAGCTTTTCAGTTTTAATGGAGATAATTGGAGAGAAACGAAACAAAACTACGTCATATTTTTCTTCAAGTTAAAAATAAAGTTATCGATTGCTAAGTTAGCAATCGATAACTTTAAGAAAAATATGACGTAAAAATAAAATATGACGTAAAAATAAAATATGACGTATAATATGACGACAAATTAGGAAAACGTATGTAATATATCTACGGGCTGGCAAAACATCCTGAAATTCTTTTAATAATACAAGAGAAGAAAGACAACTCCCGCACTAAGAACCGCTCTTGTGTCGCGGGGACTTTTACAAACAACAGACACAAAGTACAAGCAGACCCGAAACAATTTATTTGTGGATTGTACAAATAATTTTGTTCCGCGTGGGAATCGAACCCACGATCTCGTTGGAATGGTAGTGGCATCGCAACCTAAACCACTGCGCCACGGGGGCAGTCGTTTTAGGAAACTGTATTTTGGCTCTAGTACTCGTAATTATTTTATCGTTACAAACCCAGCAACGCAAAAATAAAACCAACAAATAAATAATAAGGAAGTACAAAGCAAATGTAATTGAAATCATATCAATCTTACTTTCACATCACCCTTGAAGCTTCGGAAGATACGGAACCTTGATCCATGATCTATTAAATTAAACTAGTCCAATATCAATACGAACCACGTTAATTATGACCTCTGCAATACTGGTAATACATACTTAATACACTTATTTCATAGGTATAAGTAATGCGATTGTATTATAAATGCGAAAACCCGTCTGTCTGTTTGTGAAGCTTTCATGTTTAAACTGCTGAATTGACTTTGATGATGTTTCAAAAATAAATGAGGACCCGGAATCAAAAAAAAAAGATTACTTTTTCGAAATTCTCCTCGGTGTCTCGTTTTCTCTATTTACCCAAAAGAAAAGCTGATGTTTATTGATTTTATTTTCTATTATATAGCAACCAGCTTTTCCGAAACGTTTGAAAAATTACATAAATTTATAAAAAAATTGTACAATGCTTACGAAAAATGCATATTCTAAAAAAATAAAATTTTTATACTTAATCAATGTGGAAAACCGGTTAAAAAAATTCCCCTAAAAAAAACTTAATTTTCTCTGTTACACATTTACAACTTCAAAATATAATACAAGGCAAGTGAAACCGCAGGCAAAAGTAACCTTTTACAAAATTTCGTCTATCAATTCTTAACCAGTAAACAGGTTGAACAATTAGACAAGTCCATCTTTACACGGCATTTGTGATTATGAAACTAATAGCACGTTACGTTGCAGTAGATCGCAGCACCAAGTATATATATACTGTACTGATATGATGAGGTTATCAGTCGCATCCACAGCTTCTGTGAAGCAAGTTCTTACATACAAACAAACATGAAACTGGTAAGATGTTAATATTTTAGAAATATTTTTTTGGTAATGTTAGTAGAAGACACGCCTACTATTCGATTTGAGAATTGAGGTCAATTGTGAATTGCTTTAAGAGTTTAAGCTAAAAAATGTATAAAGATCATTTTACTAATGATCTACCTACCCAATGTTTCGTTTGGGTACAAGATAAGCTTTGAAGACTAACTATTAGGTTGTTCGAAAAGTCATTTCGATTTTTTTTTTGTAGAAATGGCAGTTTTGAGCTTATACTTTAATGGCTTAAAAGAAATAGAGCCTTGCTATTAACATTCAGCTTACAAATAGATTTCTTTTTACCTCTCTCTCAATCATGCTGTTTCTTGCTGCACTCAAACTTTTCCTTATTTTTTTCAGTTCATCGTCTTAGCCGCTGTCGCCTTAGCGCAGGCCGACAAATTGGATCGCGTGTATCTACCACCCAATGCACGTGCATCAGCAGGCTCTGGCAACTTCCTCCAGACTCCTCACCAATCCAATGGATTCCACGCACAGAACACCAACGCCTACTCCGGTGCCTCCGCCTCCAACACTTACTCAGGTTTCGAAGCTCGTCCCGAGCGCGCTCAGGCTGCTCGTGAAAGGAACGCCGCTATCCTTCGTCAGGACAACTCCAATGATGGAGAGACTTACTCTTACGCTTACGAGACTGAGAACGGTATCTATGCTGAAGAGAGCGGAGTGGCCACCAATGGTGTTCAGGCTCAGGGCGGTTACTCTTACACTGGTGATGATGGCCAGGTCTACTCTGTGAAGTAAGGAATATTCCGCCCTATACCAAAAGACCAAGTCTTCCAAGAATGTTTAATTAATACTTAATTATTATTCAGGTACACAGCTGACGAGAACGGTTTCGTGCCACAAGGTGATCACCTTCCCACTTCTCCTCCCATTCCTGAAGAGATCCTGAAGGCCCTGGAGCAAAACGCGCGTGATGAGGCTGCTGGTATCTTTGATGATGGTAAACATTCATCCAGCTAACATTGCTAAAGAATTGATGATCCTGAATTCTTTATTAAACTCGTATTTCTTTCCTCAGGAACCTACGCTGAAGCCAAATACTCCGGTAACGGTCAACAACAGTACTACAACAACAACGCTCAGGCCATCAACTACAACAGGAACTCAGCTGGTGTTGATAAGGCGTACCTTCCACCGCACGCGCAAAGGAACAACCAAAGGAACGGATATTGAAGACTGTTATTAGATAAATAAATAAATATTTGACTGAAACTTTGATATTTCTAGTGATCCTGCAAAATGATAAACGCTTAATTCGAGTTAATAATCCTAATTAAGCATTGGATAACGTACCTATCGGTTTTTAATAAATTTGACTTTTAGGGCTAAATTAACGACTCGTTGAAAAGTTTCAGAAAACTTATCCGTCACATGAAATGAAACAAAAAGAGTATAATAACATCTTGTTCTGTACCGACATCTTTCTGTTACTTTAACTAATACTTATCTTATGTGGGCAACACATCGTTAACGGTAATCAAAATATACCGTAGTAAATTTTATAAAAAAAATATTTCTCAAGTGTTACGCAGAAATCAAGACCCATTTTAATTAGCTTCTATTTCAAAAACGTAAAAGGAAATGTAGGCGTATAAATATATAATATAATATACATCTTTGGAATAAATCTGACGTAATCTTGTTAAAACAAACTTTAAGTATCTTGCATAAGTTTTTGATGGGCAGATTACTTAGACCTATTTCTATCAATTTTGTTTAAGCAATATTTGATTGAAGATGCGATGTATCAACACTTTAGTGAATCCTTTTTTTGCTGACCTAGTGGTATATGACCTTGTTGGTTTGAGAGCACAGAGTTCGAATTCCAGGTCAGTAAAAGTAATTGAACGTGATTATGAATCCAAGAAGCTAAATAATAGTGTTGGGTTGCTAACTGAAAATATTGCAATACTTTAACTTGTATATTCTGTTGTTTAGCATTTTCTTACATAGGTACATAATATCGCACCTGTTATACCTGAAGACTTAGGCAGAAGTGTATGTAATACACTCACGTTACCCTATTAACAAATTGGCATTTAAGCACACAAAAGTGTTACTTTTGGTCCCAAGTATGGGATTAAACAAATTGCTAAAGTCTAGCTGAAAACTTCGGGCTTCTGTTAAAAATATTTTATAGAAATCGAAATATCTACTCAGTATGTTTATGATTCACAAAGGCTTAAATTAAACTTAAACTAACTATAGTCCGCCATCTTAGTAGAGAATTTTTTATGCAAGGTACACAAAATACAAAATTTAAAACATCACTTCTTATCGAGCTTACAATGCCCTGTTTGATACAATAACGTAATTTTGGAAGTACGCAGAATTATTCTTGATAAATTTTAATCTTAGTAAATCGTGCAATTCAAGACTTTCTGTTGAGTTGTAGGACTATATCGTAACATTTGACTATTACCGCTTGTAAATTCAAGTCAAACTTAAAGCAAAGAATTGAATAAAAGCCTCAAAATGTAAAAGATTTATTGCTTTGCAGCAAGTTCATTGGTCAAGTTCAATAGGTTCATACTCAATGTTACAACCATTAAGTTAAGTATACAATATAATATGTTGTGTAACTTTAATCTCTTTGAACTTCCATTGAAAAATAATGACTTAATTTGTGTCGTGAATGTCTTATATATTGTAGAGAAGTATTATTGGAAATAGTGGTTTATAAAAGCAAAATATGATAGCTAGGAGACATGTTAGCGCTAGCGGATGACACTAGCGGACCACCGATTCGAAAATCAATCTATCTGCGAAGTATTTTTTGTAACAATTTATTTGTATCTGTACTCTATTTTCGATAGCCTACGTCTTCAACGGCAGTATGCGTAGTGTTGTGATTCTCTTTTCCTCTACTTTTGATGTTGTCTTGTCAGCAACTATTAGTAAATAATTGAATGATATTGATTGCTGAAAACCAATCATATTTTTTATTTTATTGAACACTAACGCGGCTAATATATCTTCTTTACAATAACCATATAAAATGCTTGTGTTATGTGGTCAATCCACAAAACATAACAAAATAACAGAGGTATGAAAAACACAGAAATATTATTTTAAATTAAATACTTTATTTCATAATACAAATTAACACTTAGCAGTCTTAATTAAACATTAATTTACGCGTGCGGTGGGAGGTACGCCTTGTTAATACCAGCTGAGTTTCTGTTGTAGTTGATGGCCTGAGCGTTGTTGTTGTAGTACTGTTGTTGGCCATTACCGGAGTACTGGGCTTCGTCGTAGGCACCTGAAATTGCAAGAAATGTGTTGTTTTAGTTGATAGCCAGTTGCAATTACTAACAAGGTAATCAACCTTTGCTGCTAAGTTATTTAGTAGTTTGAATTGAAATAACAAATGAGAAATTCTGTTTGGTAAATAAGATCACATAAGTCTCGAAAATTTTGCCTGTTTGATAAGCTGAGGCTTATTAAATAGGCTTAATTTTAAAGATAAAAAGTCAAAGATATCATAAATTAGTCAGAGATAAAAATAAAAAATAAAATAAATAAACTACAAATTTCAATATTTAAAAAAAGCCTTTCTTTAATAATTTACCTTCGATAGGGATGCCAGCAGCCTGAGCACGAGCGATTGTTTCCAAAGATTTCAGGATCTCTTCAGGAATGGGAGGAGAAGTGGGGAGGTGATCTCCTTGTGGGACGTAACCGTTGGCGTCAGCGGTGTACCTAGAACACAAATAATAGGAGTTGGATCTTATGCCAGTTCCTATATGTATAGGGTCGTAGATAACGGAAACTTACTTCACAGAGTAGACCTTGCCATCATCACCAGTGTAAGAGTACCCGCCCTGAGCCTGAACGCCATTGGTGGCCACTCCGCTCTCTTCAGCATAGATACCGTTCTCAGTCTCGTAAGCGTAAGAGTAAGTCTCTCCATCATTGGTGAAGTCCTGACGAAGGATAGCAGCGTTCCTTTCGCGAGCAGCCTGAGCGCGTTCAGGACGAGCTTCAAAGCCGGAGTATCCATTGGAGCCGCCAGAGTAAGCGTTGTTATTCTGAGCATTGAATCCTCCTTGTTGGAATCCAGAAGAATGCTGAGGAGTTTGGAGGAAGCTGCCAGAGCCTGATCCTCGAGCGTTGGGCGGCAAGTAAGCACGGTTCAATTGACCGGCCTGCGCCAAAGTCACGGCAGCTAATACGATGAACTGTAAGACAAAAAAATAGATTAAACATTTCGCAAAACACGTTCACAAATATTTCTGCGAGAAGACTATTGAGCTGCCAATCAAGTAATTGATCTATAAAGAAGAAACAATTACTACAATTTCATGTAATTACTTTCGTAATACGGGAGCATTAGTCAGAAATGCTCAGTCATGACCTCGAACGGCCTTGAGAGAAGGCGAATCTTCTACCGTTCTTTTTTTGCGAATACACTTTTTGTTAACATCTTACCAATTTCATTTTTGTTTGTATGTAAGAACTTGCTTCACAGAAGCTGTGGATGCGACTGATAACCTCATCATATCAGTACAGTATATATACTTGGTGCTGCGATCTACTTCAACGTAACGTGTTATTAGTTTCATAATCGCTACATTATTTTAAAGATGGTCTTGTCTAATTGTTCAACCTGTTTCTTCAGGGTGGGGCTTATTACATTGATTACGATCGGTAATGCATCAGTCAAAGGTCAATATTGATTGATTTTGAACTAGTTTAGTTTCTAGATTTACTTTTTTATTAGTCTACATTTCATAATATATTTCGATGGGTGTTCATAGTCATTGTTTTGCTGTTGATGCAATTTTTGCCGAGCACGTAGTTATAATTGATGCTTCCGATGACCTACCAATATTTATGCATCTTATCCAAAACTATTGGTCTAGATAGATAAAGGAGATTGAAAACTTTTCCTTGAGCTCCTAACTCTCGTTTCTTTATACACTTGTTGTTTTACAGTCAAATAGGTTTTTTTTTAATTAGTTTCATGTGGAAGGAAAGGGTGCGTTTACCTTTGTTCCATGTTATATTACCACAGAAATCATGTAAAGGCAATCTTTAGTTCTTTTTCAGTATTTGACACTCATCAAAGACTTTGGTATGAAATAGTGCCAGCTCAAAGGTTTTGTTAAGGCTTCGTAGATAGTACACTCATTATACTTTTATTTCTATTAATAGTCAAACTCATAAAGCTGCAATGACAACTGATATGCTCTACGGTGGGTAATAGATTTTCTGAAATAGAGATTGGTACGGAACTAGCCGCCATAAGGTGCATTCGTTTTCTATTATAAATTTTAATGTACTGGGAAGAATACTTACTTTGTACTAGTAGTAGCTAATCCAACCACCTGTCATTAGTTCAGTTTTTTTTCTGAGTTTCCTTCAATGCTGGCCACCATTTAAAAATAATGGCTAGCGTGTCATGCCTCACGTCAGGCAAAACGATTAGTAGGTTTTTCTTATTGAAGTGGGATAATTTAGTTACAAAACGGTTATCATAGCGGCCAAGTGCGAATTGATGAACACATTTAAAAACTATTAAAGAACTCGTATAAAGACTTTTGTTTCAATATGGTTGCTTAGAATTCGAAAAATACGACTTTAAAATATTTGTTAAATATATTTTATTTAATATTGTGTTATTGGCTGAATTGGGCGTAAAGCCAGGATCGCCACGAAGCAAAACAAAATAAACTCGCATAAAATTATTTAACGGTAACAAAATGGGGCCCTTTTCTTGGTTTCACTGTATCTGGTATAGAGGTAGTATCAATTAGTCTAGCCCAGGTATCTTCGTAAACTTGCTGACATGCTTTATCTTTCAGATATTTCATTCGACACTTGCCAATAAGCCGTGAAACTCGAAGAAAGTCGTGAAATCCGGTCTGAAGAAGGGTCTCCTCCACAATTTTTATTATTTCTGGAATTAAAGTCATAGACACTTTTGTTAGGATTTTAACCTTTAACATTTGCCTTAGCTTACCATTAATTTCTCAGTACCCTTTTAGTCATGTGCTGTAAAAATAATCATACCAAAAAAATCATGTTATAATCGACCTTTAATTTCGATATTAGGCAGTATCCGTACCATTTAAGACATTATCTTTTGTTTTAATCTATTCATCGATTAGGTAAGTCCTACTTAACATTTCAAATGCGAATGTTTGTGTGAATGGTTTTTTGGATGTCTGTTATTTACTCGAAAACTACTGACTGGATTTTGATGAAATTTTGCGTGAAGATAGCTGAAGAAAAGGGCCTAACTTAGGCATTTTCATACGTATTGCGGCTGAAGACAGGATAGATATTTTTATTTTCATATTTACTCAGGGAAACCTTTGGCCGTGGCCAAAATCGCAGGCAAAAGTTAGTGACAAATAAATTACGTAATAATAGCATATATCATATTTTTTATGTTAATGATGTTTCTTAAACTTTCTGTAATTATTGCACTTTTATTATGAAAGCGGTTTAGCCATACACGAGGCATTTGATAAAAATTACAACTAAAATTAATATTTATAGTCTTTCAAATACACATTAAAATATTATAGTAAATGCAAAAAAATATTCATAAAAATATCTTATTTTATTTGCTCTAGTATTGTACCTGCCTAGAAAACTCGCTGAATAACGAGTTTAGATTGACTACTAAGAGTTGCCAATTATGTAAATATAATATCTTCCTTAAAGTCTGCATTTCCGGAAAAAACAAAAAGAATCATGGAAATTATGGCCAAAAGTGAACATCGAGCATCCACGTTCAAGTTGAAAGAACAAAAAATTACATGTGTTATGCCTGAAGACCCCCCTTAGTGTCTTTAAATTATAACCATTTATGTGCAGCTAATTCAGACCCAGACCGAAAAAGTAATATTTTTATTACTAAAAAAATATAATATAATATCTAGGTGTAGATTTGCAAATGTTTAAAAAGCTCTAATTACTATCTCTATCTACTCAATAGGTAGATAATTAATATTGTTAAATATGTGGGCTTAAGAATACTTGTTGATATCAATATGACAAGGAAAGAAATAGTATATAAAAAAGACAGAAATAATTTATGGCAATATTTATTCGTAATTATTATTTATCAGTCTTCAATATCCGTTCCTTTGGTTGTTTCTCTGTGCGTGCGGTGGGAGGTACGCCTTATCAACACCAGCTGAGTTCCTGTTGTAGTTGATGGCCTGAGCGTTGTTGTTGTAGTACTGTTGTTGACCGTTACCGGAGTATTTGGCCTCAGCGTAGGTTCCTGAGGAAACAAATACGAGTTTAGTAAAGAATCCAGAGACATAATTTTTTTGGGAACTTTAGCTGGATGCCAATGCCATTACCATCATCAAAGATGCCAGCAGCCTCATCACGGGCGTTCTGCTCCAGAGCCTTCAGGATCTCTTCAGGAATAGGAGGAGAAGTGGGGAGGTGATCACCTTGTGGCACGAAACCGTTCTCGTCAGCCGTGTACCTGGAGAATAAAAATTGTATTAGTTTGAGCTTCTTTGTGCTTCATATAAGGTATAGTTTAATAAGAAGGAATAAGCTTACTTCACAGAGTAGACCTGGCCATCATCACCAGTGTAAGAGTATCCGCCCTGAGCCTGAACACCATTGGTGGCCACTCCGCTCTCTTCAGCATAGATACCGTTCTCAGTCTCGTAAGCGTAAGAGTATGTCTCTCCATCATTGGAGTTGTCCTGACGAAGGATAGCGGCGTTCCTTTCACGAGCAGCCTGAGCGCGCTCGGGACGAGCTTCGAAACCTGAGTAAGTGTTGGAGGCGGAGGCACCGGAGTAGGCGTTGGTGCTCTGAGCGTGGAATCCATTGGACTGGTGAGGAGTCTGGAGGAAGTTACCAGAGCCTGCTGATGCATGTGCGTTAGGTGGAAGGTACACACGATCCAATTTGGCGGCCTGCGCCAAAGTGACAGCGGCTAAGACGATGAACTGCAAAAAGAAAAGATGTCAATATTTTATTACAAAACCAAATTAATATTCTATTGGTAACATTATCACAATAACAATAAGAAAATTGTTCTTCTGATGTGAAAGTTGCAACAATATACTGGACAAAATTAAACAGAATGAGGAAAGAAATTAACAAATCTGAACATTAATTCGCGATGCAACGATTGCTTATGTTGATTAAGTGATTTCTAACAAACAATTACGAATACTTTTGTATTATGATTATTACTTGCGTTTAGAAAGAATGCATTATGAGTATAAAGCCTTGAAGTAATGTTCCTGTTAAACATATTTCAGACGACTATTAACTGAAAGATAAAGATAAAATTTTACTTGTCTCGTGTTAAAAATAGAACTAATGTAATCTTAAATCAATTCAAATTGCTTTATTTGACACACCTAGTGAAGCAACAATGAATTAATGATCATAAATTAATACCGATTTGAAAAGCAAATTTGCCTATGTTTTGACAGACTTTGAGTCGCCCAGAGTTTTAATTTACTGATAGATAGATGGATGTAACGGGAGATTCTCTTACTGGAACTAGTCAGTCAAACAGTGACAGTAGTATCAAAGTGAAGTAATTGTCATTTGTTGTAACTTAACAATCATAAAATATTATTCTAAATCCGTCTTTCTAAAGATAATCTGCTTTAAAGAAATAAAAGAACTATCCCCGGTTTCTGAGGTACATTTAGCGGTAGTTTATTTATTCAATAGTGTCAAAATTCATCTAAAAAGCGCTACGGAATAGATAAACTACCGCTATATGTACTCAGAAGCCGGGGGTAAGCAGATACTTTACTATCATAGACTTTCGTTTTTGATAGTAAGTATACTTTTGTATAACGCCTTACCAGTTTCATGTTTGTTTGTATGTAAGAACTTGCTACACAGAAGCTGTGGATGCGACTGATAACCTCATCATATCAGTACAGTATATATACTTGGTGCTGCGATCTACTTCAATACCTTACATTTCATAATTGATACCAAGATGATTCTATTTAGAACCTGTTTTGCGTTACAATTTGGATCGGTACTAAAGGTCAAAGGCGATATTGGATTGCAATTAGGTTTATTTATTGCATGTGGTTACGCTTTTTTTTTAGGTGTTGGTTTGTGTTATTGCAGAAAAGATATTGAATGAGATGAGAAGATGTGAGAAAAATTGTAGCAGCGACCGAGTATCAAAGGGACTTAGGTTTTTGAGAAGATTAGATACCATTACTGGTGAGACTGAATACAAGTATTTTACATGGAGCAACTGCCTATCGGGCGTCCACTACCCAGTTACCTGGATTATATCACGGATTGTAAAATGATACTCTTGTGTAAGACTGGTTGTCAAACTTTCAAGCTTCTGATTATTGTTAACGGCTGTCAAAGAGCTTTGCAAATGCCATCCGAGACTCACAAATTAAGGTGCCTTCAGAAATACGGAGGAACTAATAACTTTTACGGAGGAACTTGATATGTACTCGTATAAGATACCCATCCAAAGAACAACCTTGTCAAGCGTAGTTTAACCTTAGAAATCCGCGCGGCTGTTGTTAACTAAACCACGAGCTCTTCAGTCTTACAATTATCTCTAGAATGTCAATTATTCTAACTAAATACTTAATATAAAAATTACTCATTTTACACATACAATAATGTAACTAAATTACATAACTTAATCGTTGGTAATTGAGGGCAAGTTCAATATTAAACCTCATGTTACATAATATGTCATTATTTACACAACTTTATGTAATTCAATTATGTATTGTAAATGTTATGACAATGAAATGAGTAATTATAATTATTTACTTTGGTATGTGTTTATAAAATAATTTGTGTTTATTTGTAATTTGTTATTAAACATTTTTGTTTTGTTATTGACACTGAATCTAATGATAGAAAAATGTGTAGGTAATAAGGTCAATTATTTCACGAACATTAGGTAATTCAACTACATGTTATATTATTATGATATTTGTCATTAAAATAACATAGTTATTATTTTGGAAATAGGCTTCTTTTATTTCCATTTGGTATGAACTTTTGCTGCCGTAGTCCAAAGTAGGCTGTAACTAGAACGGAATTATCAAAATCTTTTAAATGTCAGGAATTGGCAGGTTTCCAATCGGAACAATAGTTTGTGCCATCCACAAATTGTTGTTCCGGGTCTATGTACTTTGTGTTCGTTGTTTGTATGTTTACAAAAGTCCCCGCGACACAAGAGCAATGCTTAGTGCGGGAGTAGGCTTTAAAAAAATCAAGTATACCTATTAACAAAGTCAATAAACTTTAAACAGTTTAAAAAACAAATTGCTTCAGAGTGATTAATTTATTACGTCGCGATAAAGCGTGGGATGGGAACAATGTAATGTCTTCATCTGAATCACTTTCAGATCTTTAACATTAGATATGAGCTGATAAGTGTTGTTTTAACACTTCATTATTGCTCTAGAATATAACTTTTGTGAACTTTAAAGACCATTTTCACAGCTTTTTGATAATTGTTGGACAACCTGTCTGATAGATAAAGAGACATTAGAGAAAAATAATTGTTAAAATTCCACCTGATTTATGTCCGGTTTCTGAGTGCATTAAGCGGTAGTTTTATCTATTCAATTACTTTTTTTTTATATGAATTTTACGCTATTGAGTAGATAAACTACCGCTAAATGTACCTCAAAACCGGGGGTTAATCATTTCGTACTAACCCAGAGACAATGAAACTAGACGTGAAAAATAATTATATAAAAAGTCAACTTTCTGCTAGTTAGCCTTGTTGAATTCAGTTTATCTATCTATTCAGTCCGTTTCCACTCACTGTTGAGTATAGCCTCTCCCTCGGTGCGCCACTGGATATGCTCCTGTGCTTGTGGAGTTCAATAAATTAGGAAAATTATACACATAATAACTGTAGAGTAATTCTCTATATTTCAAATTACTCGAAGAAAATAGTTTGTGCAAAGTACTGTGTACTGTGTATTTTTGCTGATCGGATTTTCATCTATAGTTGATACATGTCAGAAATTATCTCTCAGCCATCAAACTTTGTGAATATATAAGCTTGTGAATATATGTACATATTTTATACAAAAGTATAGTGTGTTTGTTTCTCGCATTCTACGGACCTAGAATTCGTTCATTTTGTGTTCACACAAACAAACTACAAATAACGTAATGAAGCCCTAGCCAAACTGCTATTTATTTCAAAACACATATTAATACGCCTCATGAACTAACGAGCGTTAGTGTAAACTTTAAATAAGCATTTACTTAAAGCATACACACATATCTGTTATTCAATAAGACGTATTCAGCGCTAGAATAGACACTAATGGTCTAAATAAACACTCATTGGAGCCATCGGTTAAGCACTAAAAACATTTTCATCGTGCGACAAAATCACAATGTTAATCAATTAGATTGATATCTATAACAGCAATCTATAAGGCGATCCGATCCACGCTAATACCATTGCGTCGGGTGGACGTGGGTTCGAGTCCCACACGGAACATTTCTGGACTGGTCGTGCTTTGTGTCCGTTGTTTGTATGTTTGTAAAAGCCCCCACGACACAAAAGCAATTCTTAGCGGGAGTTGTCTTTTAAAAAACTAAAAGAGCTAAAAGAAAGATAATATAGATCATACTAATAATACTATAATGCGAAAATACTTTTTCCCCGACCTAACATATAATTAAGATAAAAGTATACAACTTATTTGCAATAAAGTACAAATTTCTCTCATCTTCACATCGACCTTCACCTGTATATATATCTGCCTACCCGCATGACGTAATAGCGATCACGATGCTCTCAAATTGTTGAGCAATTCGATACTTACTCGATGTAATTTTTATAATGAATGTAGTTAGATTTGAGATTTTATATCTAGTTCTTTTATTGGCACTAAGTTGATATAATTTTGTTTTCTATAGAGCTAAATGTCAATATTTAACTTAGTAGATAAATGTTTTATTTTTAATTTTGAATACTACGGTAATTAATTAACAGTCTTGGGTTCGTTTCTCGGTTTGACCAGTGTTGTTGTGTATTCCAGAATTCTGTAAAATAATAATAGCGACCCGCCCCGGCTTCACCTGGTTTATTATATATCGGGTTAGTCTTGATACACTAAAACCTTCCGCGTGAATCGCAATATCTATTTGTGAAAACCGCATGAAAATCTGTTTAGTAGAATTTGAGTCTTTCGGAAACAGACAGTCAAAGGCCTCGATATGTAGCAATACGCTTATCACATTTCTGCCTACATTCTTGTAACACATACATGATGTTATAAAGGTAATACACATTATCGCGTATCACAGTGTTCACCGTACATTAACATCATCATCAATCATCACGCTACTCAGCATGATGGGTGAGCAGTATTGTCAATCAATCATAGTACTGGCATATTTGACTGACATAATTATTAGTTTATGTTACATGAGCCTTGGGACCACACATTGAGTACAAAGAAGATATTTTTATGACTAAACTAGCTAACCCGTGCAACTTTGCTTGCGTCACATAAGAGAGAATGGGCCAAAAATTTTCCCGTTTTTGTAACGTTTTCTACTGGTACTCTGCTCCTATTGGTCGTAGCGTGATGATATATAGCCTATAGCCTTCCTCGATAAATGGACTATCTAACACTGAAAGAATTTTTCAATTCGGACCAGTGGTTCCTGAGATTAGCGCGTTCAAACAAACAAACAAACAAACTCTTCAGCTTTATAATATTAGTATAGATGCGTCGGAGGGCTGGTCTTGAGTTTGATTACCAGGGCGAGCGTAGTGCTATTGGTCTTTTCTCATTGAATTTGCTTTAAAATATGTGTACCGCCGATGTGTAGCTTGCCTCTTATAATATGGGAGTAACTTCGTAAATGACGAAACAAGGGTGTATTTTATACATCTTTGCCTCAAGTGGAGTATAAGTGCCTTGGAGTATAAGAAACGTAGTCTATACTAATATTATTAAGCTGAAGAGTTTGTTTGTTTGTTTGTTAATCTCAGGAACTACTGTCCGATTTGAAAAAATATTTCAGTGTTAGATGGCCCATTTATCGAGGAAGGCTATATATCATCACGCTACTACCAAAAGAAGCAGACCGGTAAAATATGTTGCAAAAACGGGGAAATATTTCACTCATTCTCTCTAATGTGACGCAAGCAAAGTTGCGCGGGTCAGCTAGTGTTATAAATAATTAAAAAACAGTATAATAATGTAGCAGAACTGTTAAACATTTATATTCAGGAATAGCAGCATCTATCAGCTAAGAGCTTTATTTGTAAGCCCTTTGTAATGTGTACAACAGACAAAGGCCTCCCCTTCTTCATTCCAAATCTGTCTGACCTGTGCCACATTGTATACAGACCTCCACGGTGAATAGTCATATTACAAAAAAATTGTGCTTCAATTTGGCATAATTTACTTGGTCATTAGGCTATATTTTCTTAAATTCAAATACCCAAATAACCCAATTCACAAAAGAAAAAACAATACTAACATACTAATCCACAATCATTTAATCGTTATCATTCATCAAAATGCATTATCGATTTCGCAAATCGATTCATCATCGCAATCCTTTTACTATTGCTTCTAATAGTGGGAACTGGAAAGATTCGTATCGATTTTTATTCGATGCACAATGCGTTATGACATCGATTGGGAAGTATCGAATGAATTTCGTAATTAAGTGCATTTAGTTTAGTTATGAATGAAAGCTTAAGGTCAAGTTATGAAAATACCTTTTAGAACTTGTAAGGTGTGATGTGATCATCATAAACAAGCACTGAATTTCACATCCTCCGTAAAAATATTATTATAATCACCCACAATTACTTAGATTTAAAATCATGAATAAGCTTCTTTTTAAGGTTCCATACCCGTAGTTAAATACATCACCCTGTTACTAAGACTTCCCTGTTTGTCTGGCTTTCTGTTACAGTTAACATTTTAAAAGTTCAAACGCTCTTTTTGCCGATTGTTTTAATGACAAACAAAAACAATTAATTTTGTAAGGAACCATTCGACCATAACTCCGACTTAAAGATGGCTTATTAATATCAGTATGGATTTTTTTATGAATAATAAAAAAAAACATCTGCTACACATTCGGCTCTTCAATTGTTATAGCTTCATCCTCTGTAACTCCCCTTTAATTTATTATAGTTTTTTTGAAAACCAGTCGGCCAGCGTGGCTAGTTTACTGATTTCATTCAAAGTTAAATTAAAATCATTTCATCAATACTATACTTTTATAAGTTAACCATACAATAAAGCACCGTCTACATACTATATATCCCCTTAAGCGCAAGTTCACAGTTCAGGGGCGAGCGCAGGTAATTATACTGAGACAATAACGATTATCTCACTTACGACCATCGTGAGCCTTTCACCGCGTTGTGTGCTTTATGTTGGATGTACACGTGCGACTGATCGTTGCGATTTGTCGTAGAATTTTTTAGTTTAATTCTCGTTACATCTACAACATATACTGGCTTGAGAATTAGTAAATCATATTTCTTAATATATTAAGTTAGGTACGTCACTATGAAAAACTAAGTACATATTTTTTTCTTAGTGATACCAAATCACGCTCGAGCTCGTGGCTTAGTTAACAACAGCCGCACGGATCGATCTCTGAGGTTAAGCATCGCTTGCCGAGGTTGATTTGTGGATGGGTGACCATCTTATACATATCGAGTTCCTCCGTGTTTCGGAAGGCACGTTAAATTGTGGGTCCCGGCTGTCATTTTCGAAGATCTTTGACAGTCGTTAACAGTAGTCAGAAGCTTGAAAGTCTGACAACCAGTCTTACCGAAGGGTACCGTGTTATCCCAGGTAACTGGGTTGTGGAGGTCAGATAGGCAGTCGCTCCATGTAAAACACTGGTATTTCAGCTGCATCCGGTGAGACTGGAAGCCGACTCCAACATAGCTTGGAAAAAAGGCTAAGCTGATATAATACCAAATCACATATTTCTGACTTTCATTGGAATAAATCAAACTATCAGAATAAAATGTTAATTCTTATTAAATCACTACACAATAAGATTTTATTTCCAAACCTGGATTTATTATTACACTCATAAAACACAGACTCAAAGATACATTAACTTTCCGTCGAAAGTGTGCACGGAACCTTAATAATTTCCATTATACAAAGACGATATCTAGAACCAATATACCATTGAAGTATGATTGATTACAAACTTTTACTAACAATAGCTAATTAGCGCTATATAAATAAATATAATAATTAAAGTAACAGGATTAGTTCATTTATATTTTAATCGATATACTTTGTAATACATTCAATAATATAAACTTGTAATAGGTTTGTCTCTTTGTTTAACGGATATTATTGAAAAGATGTTTAATAAAAGATTTTGGGCGATATTAGGAAATTTGCGAGGAATAGTTTATGCCGCGAACCTGTTGCCACATCCGGCATTATCTAACTCCGGGCTACCATCGAGAATAGTCTAACAACATTTTGATCGACCCGGCAATCGAACCCAATGCTTCATGATCAGTAGTTAAATACACAACCTGCCAAGCAACGGAAGAAAATAAAATGAATTTAAAAAATCTGCGTTTCAATGCAATTTAAATGGAGATGATGGAGGTATATCATTTCCATTGAAATTTTTCGATGGAAATTATGAATGATTCTCGTATCAAGTTGTCAATAAATAAACGAAAGCGATGTACTTACCAGTATTGAGTTAATTTACAAACACTAGTAAATGCATACATTATACTACTATTTAAAGTAGGTACTATCGACAGTATATGATAAGATGAAGATCACGCAAGTCCCTGCCGCGGGCGTAAGCTAGTTAATAAAGTAAGTGATGAAACTACTGACATGATATTAATGAAAGATTAATCGTATCGTGATTTATTGGTCGTTTTATTTGTAATAAATGACTGGGATCCAATTTCTTATATATAAAATTAATTGCCAAATGTAAACGCTAAACTCAAGAACGGCTGAACCTATATCACTTGTTCTTTTTTTATAATATTGGTTCATACGAAAAAAAAGGTATAGAGGCAAAACAAAAAATTCATAAATAAAATTAAAGAATCAACTGTTAGGCGGTACGATGTTCGCCGGGTCAGCTAGTATAAAATATAATTGCGTAAATACTTACTTAAAACTTTTAGTATTACTTTCTTTTATTGGGTCTTTTTCGATGATCTAGTGTTTACATACAGCTTAAGTGATTGCATTCTATTCAAATATTATAAATGTAAAAACTTGGATGTTTGTATATTCGTTAGTCAAACTAGCCAAAACTACTGGATGGATTTTTATGGGTATACAGATACCTTATGACCTAGATCAGTACTTTAGGTATTTTCTAACTTATTAATACGTGCCGATTTGCGGAAAAGTGGGCAATTAAATATTTGGTAATAACAGGACAGCAAAATCGAACTAAACGATACCTTTTAATAAACTGTTTATCGAATAACTGACAATATATATTTTACTTACATTTTTGGACTAGATTAATCAAATAAAAAGTTTTAACGTGATTGTTCACAAGAAAACAAACTCCAAGCTGGTTCAAATTAAGATCACAATTCGAAAGCACGCACTCATCATGTCACTTTCAAAACCAAACGTTTGTCACCAACAAATTACAGAGCGGGCCACAAAAATCACCCACACCTATAATTTAATGATGAAATAATAAAAATGACGGCCACGATTTAGTTATTGTCATGTCCATCTGTCACGTAGGAAACATTTTAATAGCTATTATAGGGACGTTTTATTGGTATAAATATGATATGTGGTTTTTTGGACATCACACATCTCAATTGAGTCCTGTGAGGATACAACGAACGAGATGAAGTGGTTCTTGGTTGGTTTAACATTTGAATAATTTAGTTTTTAAGGTTATGTGTTGTATTTACTTTTGGGAGCTGTGTTCAGTGATGTTTTGGTGTTTTAGTGTCTGTGTTTAGTGATTTTATCAAATATATCTATCAAACTTGTGATGCCTGAAATTTGGTTTGTTAAGATGGAAATATCTTAGGATACCTGATAAAAAGATTGTTTAGGGCCATTGCAGAAAAAACTACACCCTTGTTTAAAAGTTTTCAGTAGTAAAATTGTTTATAATGTATTACTATCGTATACAAACAAAATTCAATTTTACCGTTTTATAATAATTCCACTATTTTTTAACAAATTTGTACCAGCCTTTCTACTTCATAGTTGCTGTTATTCACCAAAAAATTACAATATAATAACACAACATACTTTTCAAATTGTCCCGCACTGTACATTGTAATTAGACTAAAGCGATATCTTAAACTCCGATGACAATACTTAACAATGAGTGCTCATTAACGATTGATACACTAATACACCTCTTTTGTATTGAACCTGTAACACAATAGAAAGAGACAGTATATTTGTTATGAAGATGTATAGAGTCTATTGACTTAATTCGGGATTGAGGGCAACTGGTTTCCTTTGTGTTGCGTTGTGGAAGAAATTAGAAATTGTTTTTATACTCTTACTTGTATTAACTCAAGGCCTAACCCCTCCCTCATTACGGGAGGAGACCCTTGCCCAGCAGTGGGACAGTAATGGGTTAAATTTATTATAATTTATTTATTACTTGAATTAATTGTAGTATCTGAAGTAGTTACATACTAAAGTTAAGTTTACTTAGATTTGAGTAAACAGCGTTAAAAATAATATGCATCTAAGTTAATTCCTTCATTCGTTTTGCTAATTTTGTGATCGCCAAAGTTACAGTAAGTTTTACTGCCAGTTTGAAATGTACAGCGAAAAACACTTGCTACAAGTTCACAAAAAATATTTCAATTTGTATAATAGTGGTTAATAAATAAACAGCTAAAAAAACAATTGCCATAACTTTTAACTTTCACGTATAACGTAAATTGCAACGTATAAAACCTGTACATGATATTTATTTACAGATACTCCTGGCCATAGGCCTAACGGCTTCCGAAAAACTGGACCGAACCTACCTTCCACCCCCAGGAGCCCAATTTGCTGGAGGAAACCCTGGAGACATCCAAGTTCCTCTAGAGCCTCCAAACTTTCCAAAACAAGGACCCATACCAACTATACCTGGGCAGAATGTTCAACAAGACTTTGGGCAAATTGGATCTACACAATCTCCAGTCACGACTACTTCATATGCCTTTACTCAGACCACAACTTACCCACCAGTTGAAGGTTACGAGACCACTCTTGCTCCAATAAACCCTGTGACTGGTCTTCCAGTTCAGAACTACCAACAGTACAATCCAAACTTACCTGATTATAGTCAAAATCTGGGTCAGACAATACCTGGATACAATATTAATGTTCAACCTGGATCTCCTATTCAAGTGTCTGATGGCCAACCTATTAATATAGGTAGTCCTAACTATGTTCAACCTGGACATCAATACCCAGGCCAAATTATTGTACCTGGTAGTGGAATTCAAATACCCGGTTCGGTACCTCAGCAAACTGTTTATAATCAAGGAACGCAGTATCCTAGTGGTCAAAATGTTGGACAAATTTCTCCACAATATTTTCCAGGTCAGAACGTAGTTGTTCCAGGAACTGCTGTTCAAATCCCTGGATCAGGAACTCAAGGTTCTGGAATTGATCAGGGTTTAATACAGTATGGGAATAACCAGCCGATTTCTGGACAGCAAGGATCTTTACCTTCCACCGTCTCACCTTATGGCATTCAGACAGTTAAACCTGGAGACCAATACGTTCAGGGTGTACCTTCAGGACAAGGATCTCAAGGAACTTACAATGGTCAACCGATAAATGTACAAGATGGACAGCCACAATACAATCAAGGACAACAGAATATCCTTGGGCTTGTACAACCTGGTTCAACTGTAGGACCAAACATTATCGCTGGGCAAGACGGTTTCAGTACACCGGCTCCAAATTTCCCTTCATCTACATCAGCACATTCCTTAGTTGGATCCGTTCATCGTCCCGAAAGACCACAAGCAGCTGCTGACAGGAACGCAGTCATAATCAGTTACGAGAATGTTCGCACTCCAAATGGATACTCCTATAGCTATGATACTTCCAATGGAATCCATGCTGATGAAACTGGAACAGTTGGTGATGGAACTAAGGCTCAAGGATCATATTCGTATATTGGTGATGATGGTAAACTCTACAGTGTGGTTTATACTGCTGATGAAAATGGATTCCAGCCACGTGGTGATCACTTGCCGACTCCACCACCTATTCCTGAAGCTATAAAGAAGGTTATTGAGCAGGCTGCGAGAGATAAGGAAGCTGGTATCATTGATGACGGTAAGTGAGTTCAAATGTATTTACTAATATATTTTTAAGTTTAACTGAATAAATAGGTATAAATAAGTGTACTTAACATACTAATATGGAGTTAAAATATCTAGCTCGTAATCTGTCAAAAGAAACATATATGTAGTCAAAGTTTATAAATCCTAGAAAGTGTTTTTAATTAGAAGGAATAAGAGCTTGACATATTAATTTTTTCACAGGTTCCTACGATGAAGGCAAATATGGATACAAGCAATACCAAAGTCATAAGAACCGTCGCCCGCAAACGCATAGTGGAGATAAATTTGACGATTACGAGAACACAAAGACTAGTAGACCTAAACCTATAGCTGGCCTTTTTAATGATGAATACGATGAAAATGTACCTGAAGATGAGTTTAATGAAAAAATTGCAATTGGTGATAATAAGAAGAGACCGATTAGACCAAATTCGCAGCGACGCCCAACTAATAAGATTGACTATGACGGAAACAACGACAAATATCCTGATGGTAATAGGAGAGTCTCAGATGATAGTTATGAAGGTCTAAATAATAATAACCAAGGTTTGAAAGCTAAGGGCTCTTCAGGACGCGTACCTACAAATGATAACAATGGACAAGTTTCAGAACAAGATTATATCGACCAACAAAATGAGTTTGACGTAAATCAACGCAGACCTTCAGGACGTCGACCTGTATCAGGTGGAAAGAAAGGAACTAAAACAAGGTATCCAGGAACTCAGATCGAGGATAATCAGTATGTTGACAGCTACCCTGGCAATGAAGATGATTTAATATCCGAGGGTTATGATAATCAAGATAAAGACGGTCTATCATTCAGACCTGGTGATAATTTGACTGTTTCAAACAAAGACACACAAGATGTTTCAAACCGAAAACAGTCTTCTAAACAAAAGCCTAAAGGTAGCAAACGTCCCGGATACATCAAAGGAAAAAGACCACAAACCGATCAAATTTTCAATCAAGGAGACATTGATGACTTTGATACTAATCAATCTGACATTCCTTCAAATAAAATCTACGATCAAAATAACATCAAACAAGCTCCTAACCAAGAAACGGTTCAGCATATTGATGAAAACGGATACATTTACAATGCACCGCAAACTGGACAAAATAAGTTCCCTACTAGATTCAACGCACAAGACGTTTCCCCAACAGTCAGCTCTATGCAACAGGATAGGACAAAAGGTACCACACTAAAACCATTCATGACTCCTGAAGTATACAACCAAGGAAATGAGGGCTTCCGTCAATCGACTACTCGAAGGCCTTTTATGACAACTCGTGTAACTACACCTAAAGATGATTCGTATACTGACTATGATGGCGAAGATTATGAAACCGACCAAGATAGTGGTGATGAAGAAGTTGGTTCTACTAGTGCTCCTAATAGAAAAGACGGTACTGGCTCCCGACGTCCGTATAGACCCAATCAAACAACACCAAGACCTCAGTATACTCCTTCTGGTCAAAGAACGTACACTCAAAAAGGTACTGTAACTCCTGGTAATAGAGTTTCTTATTCTGACACAGTCACACCAGGATCTCCCACACAGAATACAAGGTTTGGCAGCACTGAGCCTCCTCGAAGGATAATGTCTGATCAACGTCGACCTTCAACTGCTGTTGATAAACCTCAATACATACCTGGATCAGATCAAACCAACTACAAATATTCGAAAACTGGACCAGTTTCTGAATATCCTAGTTCAACCGTAGTTCCAGGATACCGACCTGAAGGTCAGTCCGTATATGGCAACCGAATCTCGTCTGGTGAGAGAGGATCTACTCCACAAAGTTATCAGACTTCCACTTATGGACCAACAACTGTATCTTCCACAACCCCTGGATACCAAACTAGTTTTTCAGTACCTACAGGAACTACTCCAGGAGTATACCAACCAGGCTCTTATCAAACTGGATACCAGTATGAACCAGTTAGGACTGAATATTCCACTACTAGACCTCAAAGCCCAACGTCTGGACCTTTCATTCCTGGAACTTCAACTCCAGCCTATTATCAGACAACCTACGAACAAGGTCCTGGATATACAGGTTCTACTGCAGGACCTACAGGTCAACCAGGTACTACATTAACTCCCGGCTATTACCAGACTAAATACGAACAAGGACCTGGTTATACAGGTACTTCTGCAAGACCCACAGGTCAACCAGGTACTTTCCTACCTGGTACCTCTCCTCAGTCATTACCAACAGGAACGTACCAAAATGGCTATCAATATGGACCTACAACTCCAAATTATGCTAACACCGTAACTTCTTCAACTCCCGGCAAAGATTCTGGCTCAAGAACTCCCGAATCTTATAATTCTCAAACATCACCACCTGGTTACGTTTATGGACCGTCATCAGTTTTTCCAACCACTTCATCATCATCTAGAATCGGAACTACTCCTGGAACTTTCATAGCTTCGACCACTCCTGGACAGTCCACTTACCCTTCTACAACCCAAGGACCTTATCCTACACAGGGCACGTATAACCAAAACCAGATAGTAGATGGATTTGGAAGACCAATAGCCACTGAACAACCAGGATATATTTATCCTGGACAGGAAGGTAGCCAGTACCCTGGAAGCCAGTATATTGGAGTAGTAAAAGGACCTAGTGGATTGCATTCAGGTCCAAATGGTCTACCTATAGGTTCTCCAGTGGATACTAATCGTCCAGTTTATGGTATTGATCAGTCTACCACCTACCCGGGTTACAATAACCAGCCCCAGGTTATAGGAGAAGACTTCAGTGGACCAAAACAACCCCAAAGGTTTGACCCCCAAACTGGGTATCATTATAAATAATATGAAAATTGTACAGATTCGATTAATTTATTATCGTTAACTTATGTCTAACGGTATCAAGCATGTAAAGATTTAATAAAAATTATTGAACTACTTAACATTCTGTTTTAGTTTATTTTAATACAACACAAATCAAGAACCTACTAAAATAAAATTGACGAATAATGGCGGCATGAAAGCTTGTTTTTGAAGACATGCTATCGATAGGTTGAAAACTAAACTTGAAAATGTCATCTCAATCAAAAAAACTTTTTGCCTGTGGCTAAATTAATTACAGTCGTAAGTTGCATTTGACATTGGATTACCAAAAAACAGCATTTTTATAAGTGTCAATTACAAACTTGAATAGGTACCATAAATTACTTTCAATACCTACCACTAATATAAAATCAATAAAACAAAATCTACATATTCAATTATAAATCACACCCTAGTTCTAAAAGGATGGCACGATCAATCATATTTGTTTTTATAATTCAAGATCAAAATTATCTAGATCTTAAACAAGCAATAAATTATACAATGGCTACGAAACCTGTATTTAAAATCAGAAGCGAATCACATTTGCATAAACGTCCAATTAAAATTACATAATTTAAATATCATTTGCATTTTAAGTTGCTGTAAAATTCATTAGGTCTTCTTTTTTAAAAATGCACAGAAAAATAAAATAGTAATGTCCTGTCGTTCATCCTTCTTAACTATTTCAAGTAATTTGCTAACTTTATTCAGCTTGAAAAAGCTCCATCTAACTGAAATACTAGCAAACGGATGATCTATGATGTTCAAAATCTTACGCATAACACGCACACATGCAAATCAGCTAGTAATACTCTTTGATGTTACTAGATGGCGTGAATTACAGTTCAATTTCTTAAAACTTTTTGGAGGTATCGATCGTCGAGATCTGAGCATATATTTTTACTTTTACGCCCAATTTTATTGCTAAGTTTAACTGGTATAGGGTACTATAACGGTACTTGTACTGCAAGAGCTATAAAATGAACCTGCGGCCATTACTCGAAAGTATATAACATCATGAACTCTACAACTGACTAACTAATCAGAGCTTACACGATGTTTATTAGTATTGCAGTTAATCTTTTACACAATATTTAAATATATTGAAATAAAAACATTACTACGGTTCGACAAGTGTCTCCTCCTGCAAGGAGAGCCTTTTAAGTCCACCTTGTAAGCCTAGAATATGTAGATTAGACTTTGCAACTCTTCAAAAACTGCACTTGCAAACTGCACTTCTTCAACAACTGCAAGAGCCCTCAGCTTATAGCTTATATATAGAGAAAAACCAATAATACAACTATCGAGTACTGAACAATTTCTTTTTATAGCCTTATATTAGTTCGGCTACCGATTGAAGTGCACTCGGTTGATTGAACGTATTTACATGATTGACCGTCTGACCTTTGAAGGAGGGGTATTGGTAACGCAAGATAAGAGAATTATGGCTTTTAGAACACGTGAAATGAAAGTGATAGGCAGCGTTGATTAGACATTCAATGATGATCATGTTAAGTAATGCTTTAGTACTCGTATAAGATTTTTCTAATTAGTTAATTTTACTGTAGGGGTTAAAGCTATTAGGAGAAAATGGTTGCTTCTTTAGTCAGAGCTATGAATTTCGGATAATCATCAGTGACAGAATACCTCATCAGTGACATTTTTTGTTCCTAAAAACGATATATTAAAAAAGCTACTGTACTGTGTTGTGTTTGATCGAATAAATGCAAAAACTGAATTAATTTATTTAAAAGCTTCATTTACAACAATTGACACTGTTCTGTCTAAGGGCAGTAAAGACTGATAGCTAGTAGTGAGACAAAAATTACATTAAGACATTATTATACTATTTTGTGGTGGACAGAAAAAAGGAAAGATTGAATGAGTTGCTATAAATCTTTCATGACAAAGTTTTATAATAAAACAATCATTGAGACACTTGCCAACTAATAGCAAGATAAATATAATATAACTTAAGTAATAGTTAAACTCCAGATAAATAGCAAAACAATTGACAATAACGTCCCCTCAAAACAATAACCAAGCCTAATATTATATATTTCATCGATAATACAAAACTTCAGTAGCAAAGATTTAGCAACACATTGTTCAATAACACGAATCAAAGGCAGAATCGTGGGAAAACCACGGTGTATTATAAATTCCTTACATGTACAATGGTTGAGAACTGCGACAGTGGCTCCACCTGTCAAGGCGTGACCTATTGGTGCATGAGAGCATTCACGACGAAGGTGTCACGTATGCCTTTCACTGTAAGGGTTTGTATTTTGCAAGAATTTGAAGATTTTTGGATATGATGTTGAAAAATCTGGTATGAATATCTTTATTGTTCAATTGGTGTGTGTGTGTGAATGTAGATCGGAAATTTCTGATTCCATTTCCTGTTCTTTTTAAAAAATTTCAGCAATTGACACCTTTCACAATAAAATATAAAAGGACAATTTCGGAAAAAAAGAAAAACAATACACTTCTGCTACATATTATAAAAAATTTCTTCCGTTGCTAATTCTTTAAGGAAAACTCACAGAAAAATTATTTAAAAATAAGTCCAGAAAAAAAATCGCAGACGTCCCATCTGTCGAACAAATTCCATCACAGCAGTTTTTGCGTAACACCTCCACAAACAGACAGACTTCATAGATTAACACTTAAAACTATGAATAGACGTTTTTATTAAAATCATGATTTCAATCATTTGTATCATCTTAATTAATTTCAACTTATTGTACTATATGTAATATTTTTTGTCCGTCTGTGTTTTTGTTTGCTAATGGCTTGGGGTCATTGCGGCATCCGGTTTCTTTTAAGTTTTTTGCTTCAGTGTCAAGGTTAAGGAATATTTTTTTGGGATTTCTTATAAGGGCTTAATGTCATGATGATTTTAAGGGGTCATTTTCCTCTTTGGATGTGTTTAGGAGGGCCACCATGTTTTTCTATACTCCATTATAATGTTGTAAAAATAAACGGTGAACAAAAACATCGTGTTGAAACCTTGCATGCTAAGTCCATGACCAGCATTTGGCCAGTTTGGTGGACTCACCCACCCTCCCTCGACTAAAAAGCAGACCCTTACGCAACAGTGGGACAGTAAATGGTAAATTGCTGAACAAATTTCGATTACCTATGGCTCAAAGATAGCTGAAGATATGTTCTCTTAAAAATGGACCCCTAGTCTCTTTTTGTCCACTAAAATTCCATGCAAACACATATTCACGCCTTGCTCCCATAGACAGAGATCGTACGATACTTTACAAACTCCCCTTGTTACATTTTGAAGCAAATTGTAAACTCGTCTATAACCCGATATTGTACATCTTGGAAACAATAAGAGTAAATAAACAGACCTACTAAAGAAGCCCAACTCAAAATACCAGCACATAATATTACAAAATGTATTAATAACTAAAATTCGCTCTAAGTGTGACCTTTGGGTCAAACTGCAGTGACAGGTATAACGCCTACGGGACCAATTACGGGCACGTTCTAGCGCTTCTGTGTGGGATGTCTGAGCTCTATTAATTATTACGAAAATTGGTCTAGACCAGGGCTTTATTGGATTACAAGACTATAGTTTATAATTTGATTGTGGCGTAATGTGTGGTCGTAAGATTCTCACGAGTGAGACATTATTATATTTAGATTAAGTAAGGACTACTTGCTAAGCAGTGATAGCCGAGTGGTTTAATTTGGCACCTCCCACGCAAGTAGTCGCAGGTTCGAATCCGAGGCAACACACCGATGACTTTTCGAAGTTATGTGTGTATTAGAAATAATTATCACTTGCTCTAACGGTGAAGGAACACATCGTGAGGAAATGTTGCATGTCTAAAAATTTGTTTAATACATTTATTAAGGGGATGCAAAGTTCCCAAACCGCACTTGGCCAGCGTGGTGGACTCAAGGCCTGACCCGTCCCCTGCGTTAGGGAGGAAAACCTTGCCCTGCAGTGGGACAATAATGGGTTGAAAAAAAGGACTACATACTTCTTATAGCTTCTTGTAGATCTGTGACTGTCGATCATAAAGTCTTGGCTTCGATTCTTGAGTGACAAGTATTTTTTTCTATAATTTACAAATCATGACGTGGGACCAACAATGTTAATGATGAAAGGGGATGTCTATCAATTATTCCTGCTTGTACTTTTGTCTATAACTGGCGTGATATTTAGTGTATATCATCTATTGACTGTGGTGTCTAATATTTACGTTATTACTGTAAAGTATGCATAGGTAGGATTTATTGCAGGATATTATGTCTTTGAAAAAATAAGGTTGTATGTTTTTCTGACGTAGTAGGAAATGATTGTAGATTCCTAGTTTCCTTAGAAACATATTCCTGTAGTACCATTTTCGTGAAACATGAAGTTGAAGAAATCTTAATTAAAACATGATTATAGCTTATTGATGATGAAAACAGCAGAATAATTTGATTATATAATATTGATACGACAAGAAACTTATTAATTAGATAAGCCATCAAAAATAACATTTTTTCCAGCATAAAAGCTCTGAAACTGGGGGACTATTGTGTATCTTTATTGGCAACGGTGTGTATGTTATGAATAAAATGTTATTGCAAAGTAACAATGTACTGTATAGTGGCTATCAAATTGAAGTACCTAACCCAGTTGTCAGAGAGATACACAGTACATTTTCAGGCAACAAATAAAAAATCTCATAAGAAAGGCCATATAACTCGAAGAAACAAATGCGATTGACCCAGACGGTTGGGAATGCAAATGACAGTACAAGCACAGAGATGGTTGGATCTCGCACGCAGGCTGTGCATGATTATGCATCTGTTTTAGACGCTACCCTCACCTTGGCGGCCCTTTCATCTCGATTTGCGTCATTGCTAGGGTTGATACTGATGCATTCTATTTTATAGTATTGGTGAACGACAAAGCGTTGTTGAGAATAGATAGTTGTAAACTGGAATTGGAATGAAGGAACTGGAAATGTAATGTATGTACTATTGTTTTTCCTTCAGGATTTCTGGATAAAATAATAGTTTTTTTAAGATTTAAAGATTATGTAAACTATAACGTCTGATGTAAGTATAGTATATTGTTACATGTATTAAAGCAGCAATGATTAAGCGTTTGAAGTACTGCAAATTCGTCACGCCCAAATGGTTAGTGAGGTGGACTTGCCTCTCTTTCAGTACGGTTAGAATGGAGCTATACGGGCATAAATTATATTTTTTTTTTAGATAAGTTTCGCTAAGTTTATTAAGAAGAATTCTGATAGTTATTTTCATTTATTGTCATTTTACCTACCTGGCAGATTGTTATTTGACAATTATCTAGAAACCGTAGAACTGGCCTTGAAATGCCAAGCGATAAAGCTTAGTGTTACTTCTAACCTTTTCATTATTCAGGCTTTTGGTAAAAATAAATAAATCAATAATGCAACATAAGGAACTTTTGTTAAAAACAAAATGCATCAATATTACAACTCATCAACTGCCCCAGCAGCCCTAGCTGTCCATCTAAGATGAGTATATTGCTACACTACCAGATTCCGCCGCGGCGCACCCATGCACCGAACACTCTTTATGATACCATTACCAACGATAAATAATTCCATCCTCAGTTTTACTGACCATTTGCAATTATACAATCATTATTTGGCATACAAATGTATTAACATAAATTAATTTAACGCTAATGAAAATTTATATTAATTGCATTTTGTTAAATGGTTTATTGTAATCCGGATCAGTATGGCACAAATATTATTGAAATTGAAAGTGATATCTATGACGTAATATACCTTGGATCAGGCTGTTGTTATTCATTCAATACTGATTACTTTTTGTTCGTTTTTGTGTCCCCCTTCTGTATAAATCTCTCTCAAATCCTTTCCTTTCAATACCTGTCCTGTGACATTCTTGAATACTATCAAGATAAAATAGTAAATAATAAAAATTTCTTTGATTACATATTTACTGTTGAGATATCCCGTTATTAACGTACTCAAAAAAATTAATATTAGAAAAATATATTGTCGTCGAAATTCGCAAAAATAAATATGTTCAGGACATGTAAGTTTGTCGTCCTTTTAAAATCTGTCAAAACAAAGGTCTAGGACTACACTAACAAACAAATTCTCACGAACTGTAAAACCACTTAACTATCAATCGAACTATGACATAACACACGAAAATACCAAGGTTGTCACAACAAAAGACCTTACACAATCAACGTGCATTGTGGTCTAAGCTCTTGACCCCTAAATAACCTCAGGACCTTAAATAGAGCTTCAATGTGGATCGTCTGACGGCCACTTCAAAGCACGATTTGATAAATGCATTACCAATTGTTTTAGAACAATAGATCTTACTTTTATCGTTTGTATCAAAAGTTTAAGATCATGATTTAGTTTTGTGAAATCTTGGATGATGCAAGGGATGGGTAGATTGTATCGGTCGATTTATGAAGTTAACTTAACATAGTGTACAGTTGAACACGAAATTGCTATAGGTGAAAAATTTAAACTAAATCGAACTGAGTGATATAAGTAGAGGCTATAGAAATTCATAAGCCCTACTATTAGTTCTAGAAGTCACCGTATGACTGGAATCTAAAAACATGGAAAACTCCACGACAGCTCATCAGCCACTGTAATCTTTTTTAAATTTATTGTATCTGCGAGTAATTTCACTGATTCTGAATTTATTGATAACGATAGCGTCAAAACAAAAACGGTAGAAAGCTTCGGTACAGGGATCCTCATCTTGACAAAGATAAGAATATCTTTATCTGTTTTCTAGTTACTATCGTCAGATGATCGTGTGAGTGGTCCAAAATAAAAAATACTTACGATTCACTGAAAGGTCAAACCTAAAGGATCAAATGCTTGATGCTTTGTACTCCACAATAAGTAGTGTGACGCAACTCGCAATAATTTTGTGTGTAACATTGTAATAGTCGTGCTTGTTCAGTGTTTAGCCTGCGGTTCTGAGCATACGTTGAAAAGGTAGACGGACGACTTTTCAGTAGATTGGAGAGATTTTGGTGGAAATATGATACGAAACTATATTAATGCAGTTGACACACACATCGTAGGCATAGATCAGTCCAATTGATATTCTCGTTATACATTTTGCAAAGAAAAGAGAGATCTATTTCCGTTCTCAGTTTTAGTCATCATATTTTTATACTAATTAGGATAAAACGTCATTAGGAGAATTTAAGAGCTGATTATATTAGTTATTTGATCTTGGGGTCTTGCTTCATATCAATATTTACAAAATTAAGAGTTTTACAACGAAATTCTTTGTGTACCAATTCTGTAACTAATAGTAAATCTTGCCTCGCAATATTGTATGCATCCTAATACCTTATGAATTTTAGACTTCTCTCTTTACTTTAAGATAATCTGTCAAAGCCATTTCCTCTAGCTTATAAATGAGCAGATTCCTGTAAATAATTCAACAGTTTCAAAAACTTTGTAAGTATATTACTACATCACACCATTTTTAATCGCAAGTCTACAAAACCTTAAAGATTATGACTAAATCGAGAGATCTTTAGGGCATTTAGAATATTATTTTACCTTATATATTTTACTACTAATACTCGACTAGTTTGACTTTAGATTAGCTTATATCTTTAACTTATAAAAGAGTTGCCAGTAAATAATGCAATAGTTTAAATAAGTTAAAGTTTTAAGTTGTCACCACAGCCGACAACAGTCTGATAGATTTATCGATCAGCCTAGCCATTCTTCTGTAAGATCCTCCTGTAAGACTGGTTGTCAGACTTTTAAGCTTCTGACAGCCAAGACCCTCAATTTAATGTGTCTTCCGAAACACGGAGGAACTCAATATTGGATAGATTACCATCGTAACATTTCCCCACACAACTTTTAGTCGCATATTTTCCAGTCGCAAGTCTACAAAACCTAGCAGATTATGACTAAATCGAGAGATCTTTAGGGCGCTTACGACATAATGTAGATCATCGTTGTTTTGTGCGTCTTACACATCTGCCTTGATTTGAGATCTACTTTAAGCCTTGAGTGTTCATCGTGATCTACGCCTACACACTCCTTTGTGTGCTTGTAAATTATGATTTATGTTTTGGACTATATCAGATAGGTTTTATTGTCAAGAATAGTGCTGCGAAATCGTTACTGCAGTTTTGCTACTGGTTTAAATAATGTAACATATATGATGATTTTCTGTTATCAGATTTATTTCTAATGTAGTGTGAATAAAAAGGTATTACTAAGGATTTTGTTACCAAAATATGTTTAATTAAAAATTACATCTCTCGTAAAATGTATTAGAATTGCGGCCGATAATATAGCATCGGCAGTCATTTTCTTATGTTTTCGATTTATTTATGGGACTCATATATCAAAGGTTATTCGACTTGTTTCCATCTCTGTTTACACCCCTGTTTACAACAGGCGTGATATTAATAACAAATTTAATAATTCCAAATTGAAATAGTGTTCTTGAAATCTTGGCTTTCTTTAGCTTGTCCTTATTCTTCTTTAAGTAGGATCAACACAGGAAGTTTTCTATCTCAAAAACGTGCTGTCTGCAATTTTCTTCAAATCCCTATCTTACCCCTAATAGTACCTCATCTAACGTTTCTTCCTGATAAGCAATGAGCTCTATAACTGTTCAATTACCTCTAATTACTCTATAAGGTGAAGGTAACACCCGGGGGCTACCAATAGCAGGTTAAATACCCATCTCATACATAATATCACGTCAAATATTATTTTGACAGGTGTTCGTAATTAGATGAGGCGTGACCTTATGTGGAGCATGTTTTGTAAGCCTTTGTTTGAGATGTTTAAAATAGTTATATTAAACTTTGAGATGATATTGGTTTGAATAGTATGAGATCAAATTTCATATTATAAACTTAATACCTATACTTCCGGTTTCTGAGTACATTTAGCGGTAGTTTATCTATTCAATATGAGTTTAAACGCTATTGTATAGATAAACTATCACTAAATGTAGCTCAGAAACTGGGGGATAGTCCGACGGAGTTCGACCACTTAACATACGAGTATAGCCTTGGTATGCTCTATCTATGATGATTTATCTGGTCATTAATATTACAGTGTATTTTAAAAATAAAGTAGCTGTAACCGGCCACTGTCAACTGTGGGCCAATTGTGTAAAAATTTTGAAGTTTGTATACCTTCGCCAGCTGCGAATCTTGCACTAAAATCTCTCTACAAAATTGTTGGACTATATTATTTATTAAAGTACTGCCACATAATACAATTATGAGAATTATATAACTTCTTGCGCGGGATTAATCTCTTTAAAGAAGCAGAAAATAATGATCTAGATAGAATTAATAAGTAAAAATCGTGTTCCCTTTGTCTATTTCGTCACATTTTGAACTTACACTTTAACTTTTATAATATAATAAAATGACAAATACGTGAACCTCGTTGAATCATTTAACATGTTATTTTTAAACTAGCAATGTCACATTTAAATAAATATGTTAATAATTTATCTAGTCTTCAATTAGGCTTGTCCTTCAATATCGCCACATAGTTTGAGTCGTCTTGCATAAAATTTATCCACGAAAAAGGTAATTAGCCACAAATGACATAGTTCGTCCATAAAACACGAACATCGTTGCCCTTAGCCCAGAAGAAATGTGTGCCAGTCCATCACATGGGCTTAGCAACAAACGGAAACTGATTTAGAATAAACTCTAACATTGTAAATGTATGTTTATCTGTCTGTGTCTACCTTTCGCTGAAATTACTTTACACTTTTTCGTATTATTCTATGTTCAGTCTTGGAATTAATTTTGCGATATTTAGAAACATATGTATTAAAATATATTTTAAGGTGGTAAAAAGGTCAAAACGTCAAATCTCTTTTTTTACATAAACAACATCACGCTTGTTAAGCCCGAAAGAGACAGAGGTGTATTAAATAGGCCTATGTCTGTATTTACAATATTTAAAGTCTCGTGTAATAAAGCGCGCAGCTATTTCCGTATACCTATTATAGACCTTTGCAAAACTTATCCAGTCCTAAATATTAACTATATTTTTAAAACCTGATCCTGATTTCAAATAAGAACTAAGTTAGACAAGGCATTGTGGCGTCTATTCAAGCAAACAAAGTCGCGTTAAATAACTAGTAGATAATACATTAAAATGTAAGTAAGACTCGTCTCGTCCCAATTGTATACGATTAGTGATTATGGCGCGAACAATTCTGTGTTACCGTATACGTTGTGAGGTTGATCCGTTTATCAATTAGACGGTATGATTAATAGCTTTTTGTTGTATTTCTCAAGCTTGTAGACCCCTAAAGAATAAGCAATATTGCTAGAGGTATTATATTGGATTCTGGTAGTTTTGCATTTATATGATAAAAATACGGAAATAACGCATTTTTACGGAAAAAAATAATTTCAACGAAATGTGCTTGACGTTTCGGCACAGGTCACTCTGGCCGTGGTCTTGTTTTAACTATGGCCTTGGTTTTTGAGGACTCTTTTAAATAATTAAGTATCAATTTTAAAAGAAAGGGTTTCAGGCCTGTGGAAAGTAAAGCTAGGTTGACATTTTATTCTTCTTTCTGATATATCTATTTTTTTGCTGAAACGGTAGAACACTGTAATTTTCTTAGATATTTAAAATATTTTTATGAGCAATGCATGTTTTAGGAGTAGACTATTTTAGTAATAGCAATCTCCTCCCTCTAAGAAAGTAAATTTTTTATCAGGAATAAATACAAGATAATTTAAACTGCGAAGGAATCGAATGTTAATCAGTCCCTTTAACCAGTTGGATCCCATTATTAAAGACTTGAACTGAATACTTGACATGGTAAAATTGCACAATAATTGGGGTCTACAACTAAAAAAGATTGAGAACCACTGTTTCACAAGTAATCCAATGTGTCATCCAATAATTACATGACACATTAGTATGAAGAATTTATTGTATTTAATTAATAAAATATCAGTTTTATAAGGCATTTATAGAAATTGTTTGATTGTAAAGAATGTGGAGCTTTTAGAAAGGATCGGTGATTAAGTTGTTAGTATCACACGTTTGTTGAGTGCTTGAGGTTTGTTGGTATGATAATTACGTATTTAATTAATTATAATCTATTATCTAATAATATATTTAGGAGTAATATGATCAGTTAGATTTGGGTACACGTTGTGGTACAGTTCAAATTGTCCGATAATACGTGAATACGTCTATTTAAAAAAACGTAATTGAAACTTACATAACATAAAATAAAAAAACTTGATCTTAAATGTTATGTCGTTTAAATATAAATATTTTTGTTTATAAAAAACCTTGCTTTTGCTGTCTAAAATATAATGCTTTAGTTATGAAAATAACTTTGTATACAGAAAATCTCTACAAACTCTCGCCATTAAAAATTTATAAAACATCACCCATCTAAGTACTATCCTTACGCGAGATCCTTAACCTCACAATTTTCTTACGAAGAAAGACCGCAATGCACTATTCATTCAATCAAAAAGTGCCTAAATATCCTCTGCATTAACCAAAACCTATAACAAAATAGTAACTTACCTTCATCATCGTAAGATAATCTACAAGCACATGCCATAAATATGTGTCTGGAGCCGAGAAATAGTCTAGGAATTATAATTGTCTGCCTAAAATATAGTTTTGAAGCGTGCAGTCGTGTGGGAGCGGTTATGTGAACGTTGGATTCGGTTTAGTGATGGGACTTGCAGGCTCAACAACACTACTGGGCTGTTTTGACCGACTTTAAAAAGAAAAAGGTTCCATTTCAAAGGATTGTTTTTTGTTTCCTTTCCTGCCAACCATCCAGATTTATAAAAATAATTTGAAGAATTCAAATGTTTAAGTCGTAGGATTTGGACTCCTAAGTATGCATAAGCGTCCGTGCACTGTGCAGTAACAAAAATCCATATATTGGGTTATTTTAGTTTTAATCTCTAGTTAGTGATTAAGTTAACTATTCGCTTATAATTTTATTTTAAACATGATACCCGTTATACTTGAAGATTAAGGCGTAGGTAAGGCATGGCAGTGGCCATGAGTTTTGTGCTAGCACTTCTCATAAAGGTTTATCCCCTTTTCGAGCTAGTCGTAAATTCGGAAATCGTAACGACTATCATAAGTGATAATATTTATTTGCCCTTAATTTGTTAATACAGTTTTGGTCACTTTTCGTTACTTACCTCATAATACCTTCCCCGACACAGGAACCGAACCCAGGATTCTCGTGATTAGCAGCCACATACGTGAATTACCGTTCAGAGCAGAAAAGAAGTTAACGTAAAAAAAAACAACTGATTTCGATGTAATTTGGCAGAACTAGATATTATTTACTTTGGTAGATTTTTAAAGGGTAAAATTGACTTTGAATACCACAAACAACTCAATCGACGCCGTATCCACAAGCTACTATTAAATAAAATTACAAACAAACAGAAACCAATAACACAAAATGAGAAGCACACGTAAATTCAATTTCCCATTCAAAAGTATTAGTAGTTTTGCCAAAGGGTCTCCTAATACCTATTATTTAGTTGAACAATAACAAAATGATCGCTTCAAGCCTTAAGGCAACGTTTAAAGATTTCATTGTTGCTAAACGTCTGTATGCAATATAAGTTTAAAGGGTGAAAACCTGAGGGTTCATCCCTTAGCTTTGAGCTAGATGGAACAATGATGCATAAAGTTTTATGAGGCTTAAAAACAGTGATGAATTTCAAGGATTTGAATTGTTTTTCAATTGAATAGAAAAAGGGAGTAGAACTACGAAATTTTGATAAAATTATAGATTAGTTTTGCATTTTAATATTTTTTATAGGTTAAAAAACAAATCTCAAATGGAACAAATATTTAATTTTGTGTTAGCCACGAGTTGTTGTAGAATTGAACGCCTAAAAAAATCGCCTAATGCCCGGTTTCTGAAGTACATTTAGTGGTAGTTTATTTATACAATAGCTTTTTTCTTTAAGACTTTATACGCTATTGAATAGATATACCGGGGGTCAATGAATTCTACTAGCAAAATATGTCTTAAAAAATATGATGTTTCTGAAAATCAACAAACTTCGAGTGTTTTCACCTAAATTGTTTTCTGGAAACTTAAGACTCAGTTTAAAACAATAATAAAACATAACGGAGATCCGTTGTCATAAATAAACATAAACAGTTCTATAACTAAAACTGCGTACACTTTTCTATGGCGCCGGCAGTGCATAATATAGTTCACAGTCTATATAATATAAATTCTACATAAAAGGTTACAACTATGTCCATCGCTGGTACAAAATGTACACGGAAATGTGGTAACGTGTGGCTGACCGCTTTACATTTAGACCTGTGAGTCATACAGGTTAGGTATTTGTGGGGTTTAATCTAGAATTTATTGTAGATTTTAAATAGTATCCGTATTTCCCACGACTTTATTGTAAACTTTTATGAATATGATATCTAGAACGTCATTTAACTTTTTGTTTTATTTACTATCAATTACTTGTAACTACTTTCTTTGCTGGGTCTCCATGTTTACTAACAACGATGGAACGCAATATTCAGGATATTGCGTTTGATGGGAAAGTCATAATTTTCATTAAGATAATTCGAAGTAGTTAGCCCGGTTTGCTATTCTAATAAATATCAGCAATGTGCCTGCTTGTAGACTTTGTATTTAGCCCAAATATCTATATTTGTAGAGAACCCTTCGGAGAACCAGAAAAATCAAACACAAAATTATGCAATTTTCTAACCTAAATAAATGACATAAAATAAATAATTATAACTTTTACTAGATACTTGGTCCCATCACTAGCATTACACACTCAATACTCACAACACGAACTGTTTATTATTGGGCACTAGTGATGTCAATCATCTGCCGTTCTCGAAGGAATCGTTACAAGTATTTCCTAATACATCCACTGCATTGTGGGACAAGTGCGGATCGTTGGAAAAATATATAATTGTTTTAATATCTATCATTATCTCGTTAGTGTTTGTGTGATCTTGGTTATTAATGTGATTCCTAGATCTTGCTTTGATAGTTATCGTTGTTGATTATAATTATTTATTTGCTTAGTGGTTTTTGTTCAGACTTTATATTTCTATCTATTATTCTATCTTTATCAATTTACCATCTATTTAGTTGTCGATTGTAGTTGAATCCTTCCGATACCTGTGGCATAAAATATGTGATACATGTAGCATGAAAGTGCAATTGTAACATTTATAATTTGAGCTAAAATGCTCCTAAAAACCTCCAGAATTTGTTTACGCATGTAATAACAGAAGTCCAACACTATAAGCAACGATAAATAAGTATTTCGAAACATCTCTGCCTAAATCATGCCTGAAGAATAAAAGCTATAGAGATATTTATTTGACTGGCTAATCCTATCGTATACAAAAAAATACCTACCTAATATCAGAAAATATATCGCAAACCCTGAGAACAGTAAATTGCCCGGCCAATGAGAAATACTTCTTTACAATTTATCTATTCAAATTTAAATCTATTTCACAACGCATCTCACCAAAAACACAACCCATCCCACATTACAAGAAGTTACTATAATATATTGATACAATATTATTGACTGCACCGTCCTTGTCAGTCAATCGTAACACGGTATTGATTGCATTCGATACAGAAAGTTCATTTAATTCTCAGTAATCACTAGTTTGTATTGCATGTGTGACCTTTGGATGAGTTTCCTTTGAGGTTGATTCAAATTAGAGCAGATTTATGAGTTATTTATTCGGTAATAAGATCAATAGTAAGAAATGTTTATTTTAAATAGTGTAACCGTGAAATAATAAGTCCATTATTCGTTTTATTTTTTCGACCCAATATTCGCTCATTGACGTAAAACTTTTATGATTGTAATCGGGTTTCGCAAATTAAGGAAAAAAAATTGTGATCAGGATCAGGAGATTCAGTTAATCTTGATTCTCTTAAAACTATTCTTACATCAACTATTTGTGGATTGCACAATATATGTTCCGTTTGGGAATTGAATCCACGACCTCCTGACGCACTGGTAGTGGCGTGTCGGCTTAGCCTCTGCGTCACGGATTTCAGTACAGTATTATCCGAAAAAAGTATGAAAAATATTTTTTACAATTTTATATAGAGTTGACGAGCTTAAAGTGAACTGGTAAGTCTTTATGGAGCATATAGCTTATGAAGAACAGCAGTGAGGGTTCCAAAATTTTAAAAGTGTGTCCAAAAAGACATACATCTTATCCCTCAGAAAACCTTGTATTTGATTCACACACAACACGACACAAGGTAGAGGTCACATAATATTAACTATAATATTAATTTACTAGATTTATGTATCATGTGCAATTGATTTAGTTTGTAATTTACAATATTGAGTATTGCTTTCAATTAACATTTGACCGTGTTGCGTAAATGAAGCTGTGATTTATTTCGGTAGGCGAAAGTTATGATATTATATTGAAGTACGTAGTTATAGTTTCTGTTTTGAAAATGTTTTTGTTTCTAAAACAATTCCACATAGTGGGGATCATCTATTTTGAAAATTGAATTTTCCATTAAAAAAAGTCTGTTAAGGTAACCACAGTAAAGCAAATTGTTTGTCGTATTGTTAGAAATTCGCGTTTTCGTATTTTGGAAAATGTCTGTTTTTATTTTTTTGTACATTTTTGCTGTATTATTACCAATTTCAATCCCTTTAGAAGGATTAAGTATTTGAAACCTAATTAACTAACAGATAGTCTGTAATCACTAATCAGTGTCATCAAAACAAACATTTTTTGAAAATATGA
The DNA here is from genome assembly GCF_050436995.1 of Anticarsia gemmatalis. Taxonomy (NCBI): domain Eukaryota; kingdom Metazoa; phylum Arthropoda; class Insecta; order Lepidoptera; family Erebidae; genus Anticarsia; species Anticarsia gemmatalis. Next base: position 1,858,177 of record NC_134761.1, read on the forward strand.
TATACGCCACTAACGGATGCCGTAGTAACTACTATTGCAAAAAAAATATTACGTAGAGAGAATAATTAAAATTTGTCGGTAGTCGATAGACTTCGAAATTGGTGGTACAAGTCACAAAAAAATAAGATCAAATCAGACTACTAATGTGTAATAAAAATATACGCTTCAAATACCTAAATGCAGTCGTGATCATATAAAAAAGTTATTAATTTCGTTTTTATTAGAATGTATTGCTTTCAATTAACATTTGACCGAAGATGTTTCGTAAATATTGGCGATGAAGTATCTAAATATTTATACACTGATGTTTTGACTGGATCCATAAATAAAATGAATATAGAACATAATTACTTTGAATATTTCTCTTGAATTTTATAGTTGCAACACGAGAGGAGGCTAATTGGATGCCTAAATAAAAATGATTATTTTTACATATTTTTTGGACGAAAGGGCCCAGCAATGAGACATACAACCATGGTAAAGAAAAAAAATGGATATAAAATAGATTATACAGTTTAGGACGCATATAAGAAAATAGAATTTTCAAAATTCTGAAGCCCCATTACTTAAAAAAAAATATCTATTCCGAGTGATTTGTGCGCATTTCTATAAAGCCACCGAGCATATTATATTTTGCAAATTGAAATCGAGTATGGAGGTACTTGCAGATTCCGTATCACACACACTCAATATCATTATCAACCTAGCCTTTCTTCCAAACTATGCTGGAGTCGGCTTCCAGTCTCACCAGATGCAGCTGAATATCAGTATTATATGTGGAGCGTCATTCAAAAATATTTTTTCACTCTAAGTATTGGAAATAAGTAGGATTAAATTTTCTGAGCACCACACAGGTGCTGATCAGCTCGAATAAAATAAAAAAACAACTTCTAACAGATTGAACGATAGTCATTGGTAACAAGCGGTGTCATCGCGCTACTATTAAGGTTTGATTACTTGTATTTAGATCAGTTTAGTATTCAAACTAGCGAGGTCTAGGCTCTAGGCTTCTTTATGTGACACTAACTGGATTATCTAACAGTTTCTTTTTAATTTACTGCTCGTAAATAGTTTGTTTTGATGGGTCGTGGTTTACTTAAATTGGTAATGAATGTATTAATGTAACGCTAATTCATTAATAATGGTTTTTTTGTTTTTTAAAAAACAGTGTTATATTTCAATTTTCATCTTTTCGGTAATTTTGCATTGCATTTTCAATTCTTGTTAAATATATATTATTAAATAATGCACATTATAAAAATTAAAAACTTTTCAGGTGTATAGTACACAAACTGGAAAATTAACGTAATAAATTACGTTTTGGTTATAATTTCGATATACATACCTAATCGATATTTAATTTTGATTTATTTAGCCCATTACCGTTCCACAAACATGAATATCTTCCCAAAATGGAATAGAGGTTAATCAGATCAAGAAAACAATACATATGAGAAGTATTGCACGATTAATAAGCTAATTAAATTCACCTATAATTGCCTACATAATGTAACAAAACACAAATAAGTTCAACTACTTTCATATTACCATTAATACATTACACAATTTACGGAAGACTCTTCAAGGTCTCGACCATCAACTCATGAACATTACCGACACATGCAACGATTTTGTGCCAAACACACTCGCAATTACTAAACACAAAGTGATGTAATCCACATAAAGTATAGGTACACAGGTCGTGGGATGGTCGACTTTTTTTGATCGCATTGAGAAACGGCAAATTGCATTAAATTTCAACAGGGTACTTAGATATAAATAATGTTCGAATGCAATCGTGATTGAATAATTAGTTGCAATCATTGTGGGTAATTATTATTTTTAAAAGCCTAAATTTTCTGTAAGGCAGATAAACGAATAAATATGATATCCGATTAATGAAACATAAATCCTCTTGTAAAAAAACTGTATATCGTCCCCGTAGAGCGAAAAGTCATTAACTCGAGTTAATGATTTCTTTTTTTATGACACCATTGAAATCGCCATATTTTTCTCTAATTTTCTGTCTTATCCACATACCTGTAGCTATTATAGTTTTTGTTTTATAGAATGTGAAAATTAACCAGGTCAACCCTTTTGAGCTGAAAATAAAATGAGCAAATTAACTAATTTTAGTTAATTAATATTCATTTCTTAAGATTGTATCTAACCCATACATAAAAAATACATAAAACGACTTAATTACTTTTCCCTTGAATTATCTCTGCATATTAAAATTATTATTAGCAATTGTAAAATCACTAAATGGATTTAGTTATTTTTCACATCGGTACACGCATTTCATACTGCGTTAAAAATCACTAACTCTGATCAAAAATTAACTAACTCGAAATTATGTTACATATTTAAAAAATAAAAGTAACTAATTTTATATATTTTGATATTTCCAAGCGTTCAGACAATATTTTCTTAATGTAGTCTATATTAAATAAACTTTGTTATAATTTCCTTCATTTAAGACTATAAACGTAGAGATAGGTTACTGCAAACGTAAGTTATGAATTTTTATATTTTTAAAAACTTTGAACAGCCATATCTCAAAACATGGTTTTTCGAGTTAATGACTTTTCGCTCTACGGGGACGATATTCAAAAGTAAAATAAGCACTTATTTTGCTTACGAATCCAATTAAAAAAATACAGTTATCTTTTTCGTAATGTTAATTGTGTGCACTGCAAAATTTTGCCTTAAATGGTTCATTAGTAGGTAGTGAACTGGGGGCATATTAGAATATATCTCAATAGTAGCCCAGATTATGGTCACGCGCCCGGGATATGGCAAAAGGCTCGCTCCCTATTACATGGGACTAACATTGTTAATAATGAAACGTAGGTATAGTTCATACATTGCCTACACCGTCGGATAGGTACAACAGGCATGATATTAGAATCATTTATGCATCTTGTTAAAATACATAGGCACACGAGAAGGAACGCGGCCTAAAGCCAGTCTAAGTAAACAAAACAATTAGACACATAACTCATAACTAAACAATTTTATACATATTTAAATGCAAATCACTGTCATGTATGAATGAAAATGCCTTAGTTAGGAAGAACTTATGCTCAAACATAGATGACAACTTGACTTATGAATAGAGTGATCCTAATGCATGCTAAGAGTTAATTACTAGTCCATTTTTGGTACTAAGAGGGCTTTATTTGGTTATGTTATAATTAGTTTACTTATTCCCATAGCAATAGGTACTACTCGTAAAGATTTACAGTATAGAAACCCACAAAGAATTAATGGATTCTATTTTTTTGGGAAATTTTAAAGAAAAGACAAAACGCTACAAATAAAACTTACCAGTTTGGTTACCAGATTGAATAATCATCTCATTATATCATAATTCATATATGAATGCGATTGTTGTTTTGGATAAGTATAAATGAATGGATGAAAGTTTGTGAGTATGGATATAAGTTTGATACTCTTTCTAGTAAAATCCAAGCGGATTTTGATAACATTCTTAATTGACTAACTTAAAAACTATCTGTATGTCACAGATAGTTTTCTAACTCGGATTACAACAAAGGATGCTTTTCTTCTCAGGTCATCTCTCTACGCACGAAGCTTGCATTGAATTGCAGTAATAAGTTTCAACTTTCTTTAACCTTTTTACGATTTTTTAAGCCCATATGCCCAAGGCCATATTAGGGTCAAAAAATTGGCCAACTTTTTAACAAGCTGCTATAATAAATATGTGAGTAAGAAGATCCGTAATAGTGTTATTATTATGAATATGATCGCACGCAGCGGTGATCTGTTCCGGCAATACGGTACAAGGTCTTGTACGATCACCTGTTACGGTCATTTAAGGTCACTTAAGTAGTTACAGATATGTTGTTGACGAAATATATAGTGCTATTTTAATGGAAATTGGTAGTTTAGGTGTTGTATTTTTACGAAATAATTATAATAATTATATATGTATTACTATGTTTTTATACGTTTTTAGGTTAAATTCTCAATTTATTTAAGAAAAAGTTAGTGAATCTAGTGAGAGTAAAATTTCCTGCTCAGAAACTGGTAGAGATATATCTCAGATTGAAAAATAAAGCTAAGCTAGAAGCTAGAAGGGATCATTAAAACTAAAGAATTTTTTTTTCCAAATAAAGTGTAGTACTATGCCAAAGAGCCAGATTTTGATGAATTTGGAAAAAATATTTCCCTTTGTAATTTGTCGGTCCGTTACTACTGTGATAACGTGATTCCTAATTTATGCACAAATGAATTAATAGCCTTTTAATAAGAATATATTACTAATCGACACTAAGACACTCTAAAACTTTCTTAACGTCTAAATCCTAACAGATAAAGAATAGCTTTCTATAGCATATCTTCCACTGGTCTACAATCCTGGCCGGAGAGCGGTCACATTATGAGCTATTAACAGCCGCCTCCGATACACAGTGTATTAGCAATTATTACATGTTCGCACATCCTTGTATCACAACTATTTCAACTGAACGTGTTCGTCATCTAATGGTAATGAGATCATTTGCTGTCATCCTGATTCAACATATTTGATGGGCAGTTAATTAATTAGCTCTGGATAGTTAGATATATCACAGTAATTACTAAGTTTAACTAGATTTATTGCAGAATATTTTGGTATCAGTTATAGCTAATAACTAGATTTAACAATTTTTATTATCAAATTAATGTTCTGAATTATTTCTGAAAACTACATCATAAGGATAGGTTTGGGGTCTCCCCAAACCTATTCTTTTGATATAGTTTAACCCAAAATGGCCGTTTAGATGTAGTTATTTAATATTTAGTGAAATGAAGGCCTAACCTGGGGACCTATCACGTATTTTAGTTGACAACTATTTGGAAGCCACTTTGCTGTACATTGTTTCCTCCCTTAGATTATAGTGATTAATACGTTACGCCAAAGCAGCAATGTACTGAAGAGTGACCATACATTTGACGTACACTAGTTGACAACTGAGATACGTGATAAACCCGCTAATCCCTCTCCTGTTCGGAAAGAGACCAGCCGGCATTTCTTTTACTTTTGTTATCAAAAATATCGTTGTTATTACTTTGTAATTAAACTAGCTAATAAGATTCAACAGAAATAAAACATACAAGTAAATAAATTATCTCAGGTTATTCTACATAATAATTGTAAGTGCGTAAGGCGGATGTCTGTCCACAGCCACTTAGCTTACAAGCTTCGCAATTATATACTTTGTACATATAATTGAATACATAATTGTTTGAACGTTTAAATAATACAATTATTGTATTTTTTTCAATTTATGATGTGTGGACTACACACTAATTGTAGGCATAATATTATCACGATTTTCTGCCTTGCTGAGAAAATTTCATGCATTTTGATTTGTGACTTGATCTTGAAGAGAGCTTAGAAATATGAAACTAAAATTTACCTTCCATAGAATTGGTAATTAATGAGTTAGTTTAATAATGTAACTTAGATTATGGTTTTATGTTCTTTGCAGTGCTTCTGGCTATATTTACGTTTTCTTTGATGTTCGAGGAAGCTAAATTATAAGTAAGTATAATTTTGGGTGTCATATATAATATCATGCCTATTGTAGCCGAAGATGTTGGCAGAGGCGTATGAAATACATCCAGTTTTTGCCATTAAAGGCTCACGTGGGATGACGATGGGAGCCTAAATAATTGAAGAAATTGCATATAAAAAAAACTTGAGGGCACTTTTTAATTTTAATAATTTAACGATAAACGTGAATTTAAGATAGTTAAGCTCGTATGTGACTAATACTTTACATGTAAACAACCGAGTGGTTTCATATTTCCAGTTTGAAAAATAGGAAGAAAAATACTCCACATAAATGGAAAATACGCCTGCTCCATATTAACATAAAATAAATAATTAAAATTACATACAATTAAAAACGCATCCTGTATAATTACTGAACACGAGTTAAAAGGTTAAGTGTTGATATTAATTAGGAATGTTTGTAACACGTCATTAATATGTATAATTATATTCCTTATTCGGTCTGTAATGATACAGCTAAGTTTAATGAAGTTAAGCAATTTTGTGCAGGACAAAATCTCGATGGGTGGCCATTACATATGTGATATATGTTTTAAAGAATCTTTATACTTAAATATCATCTATAGCTTATAAGTTAAGTAATGTTGCTGAGACTTTAACCTTATAGATGGGTGACCATTTTGCGAAAATACAAGTGATCTAAAACCATCTTACAAATACAAATCTAAATATTCATATTCAACCATCAGTTTCATAAACATACTCTGCGAAATATTTCGAACAACATCAATTAAAACTTGGCAATATCTCTCAAGTATTAATTAACTGTTAATACTAATTACACCTTGTCTTATGGTAATAGATTTTGTTGATAAGACCATGGTTTTATTATTGACCTTCTTCGTGGGAGTTTTAAGGCAGATTGCAGCACTTTTGGATAAGTGCCGGTTATGTTAACAAGTGTATTTTTGCATATGTTGTCACTCTATCATAATTATGTCAACAGGAAATTTAGGCTCATTCATACATCTATACATACATACATACGTACGTACATACATATGTACATACATACCTATATACATTTCTACATACAAAAGGATGATATAATTTGCGTAAGATTAACAACAACAACATTTGCAACAACATAGATGAGATCCCTGGTTTTTATTTTGCACAAATTTGCATGTATACTCTCTCTCTCTCTCTCTCTCTTTTCCTGGCTAGTCGTCCCATATGGTAGTGGAGTCAGCCTTCCTTATGCTCTTCCTCCACATCGCCCTATCCTTGACGTCGTCTTCCTCCACCTCACATGCCTCCATGTCTCGCCGCAACACTTCTGTCCACGTGGTCACGGGTCTCCCTCTTGGTCTTTATCCGGTACTTTATACTGAAGTACATAATTTACTATTGATAACCTAGATCAAACGTTTCAATGGAATCTAAATTAGTGCGTCTTAAAATAGACCAATATTTGACCTTATTGAACATATTTAAGAAGTGTAATTACGGATGTAATACATATAATATTAGTACGGAAGATACATAAGCAATTATATACTTCCTAAGGCTATGAGATGAGATGGTATGTAAGATGAATCTCTCGCAGCATCCGTGAACGCTGTTTTGTTACTAACTAGGTTTAGTTACATTATATAACCTTCTTAAACAGAATACTGTGTATACTAAGTTATCACACAAAAATTAACTGGACGTTTTACACAATACCATAAATATTTTTATTTATAAGTACTAAAAAAAGGTATCAATTACGGCTAAGCAGTTTCGAGTTAATCATGCGACAGGAGACGTAGTTTTATAATATGTGGTAACAGTGATTAATAACAATTATATTAACTTAATATAAACAATAAAAATGTGTCATGGAGCCAAGGTGTAATTTTTCAAAAACTTTGGAAGGTAATCGACCGATGTTGGTATATCAATTTTTATCCATATTTTGCCCTATAAGTAAAATAAAATGTACAAAACAGCAATGGGTATTTTAAACTACATTTTCAATAAAAAATACCCAACTATTAAAAACATTAAATAGCCTTATTACCTATAAAATATCATATACGCATCTAAGATAAAATCTTCCTCAAGAAAACCCCAGTTACACATACATGTAATTTTAAACGCTCGCATCAAAACCAGTTCAGCGGTTTTCGAGATACGACGGCACAGACACATTCGGTATGCAGACGTATTAATATGTATCTTCATTGAATGAGAGGTCAGCAGTAATTAGTGCAATTAAGATTATTAGGTTGCCTTGAGATGCTGAGCTCCCTTTTTCTTCTTAAAGGTTAGTTGTTGTGAATTGAAAAGTTTAGTTTTTTTGTCAATGAGAATATTAATTAGGTAGTGATCGTCTTAGCCTTTAAGTGATTAAAAAACGAATGGCGAGCATGGTGACTAAAAGTGTCCCATCTTTTAGTACTTAAGAAACAAATGGTCAGTCTAGCATGGTGTCTAAATAGTCCCATGTACTTTAACTGCGGAAAATACCTTATTTGTAAAATTTTGCAATAAATAAATTTATCAAAACTAGGAAATAAATCCAAGGTGCAAGCAGCAAGCAAAACTTATTTTTCCCTATGTTTGCTAAGTCACAAATATGACTAGTTATACCTACGGTCTATATGTCCCTAAATAATCTATATCAATCTCCAATTCTTTACCTAACCTATTGCCACAAGAAAAAAACTCCGATTCCTCGCTCTTTTTAACCTGATTGAAGTACAAACAAACACACATTTTACTGTACAAAAATGGTACAATATCAACACCCGTCAGATAGCCAACAAAGCCGAACATTCCGATAACGAAATCATAATGTGTTTCACACTGCACGGTGTGCGCGCTCATAAATGTGCTAACTTTTCATCATTATAACATCAGGTGAAAGGTTAACTACATTTTACACCAGATATGTTACAAATAATATTACTACGATTTACTAAGAACGCACGGATGCTGTATGATCACGAACCACTTAAGAATCTTGTGATATTGACTCTTGTGTACTGGAAGAGAAGCTTTTAGTGACGGTTTAGTGTTGGTGAAATTGCGGTAACTTATGTAAAGACAAAGGAAGCCTTAGGAAAAGCTAGAGCCTTGGACAATTTGATCAAAATCAGCTTAGAAGTTTTGTAGTAAAAGCGTACCTAACAGACAAACAGAAAGTTCCTTCACCAATCACCATTGATATTTCCTCTTATAGTTAGGATTTTCAATGTTCTCTTTTTTAAAAAAAACAGCGTTTGTTAATGACGAAAAATGGCTGGACAGATTGGGATGTTTTTTTTTAAAGTGTATCTAAGTTTGTTAAAATCTAAAACAAAACAGCAAGAAAACTGTGGCAAATGATAAATTGTAACGTTAATCATCCTTAAATTCTTATAAAGCATTAGTTTTCTATTTTTGAAAGTACTAAGTATCAAATTTCGCCGTACGTACAACGTAACAGTTTGCCACCAACAGAACCTTTGTTTTAAATACTACCAAATCTATTTATATACCAAACAAAATACATAGTCCAATATACCCACTAAACAAGTATATCACATGTATGAAGAAACATACATGATGTATGAGCAGAGCAGTTAGTAGAGAATGCGAGTCATAACGGACCTTGTTTGCATATAGTTTGTGCAACACGGAGATTGATGTGTAATCTTGTGGTATGTTCTTCAAAATTGTAGAGTACTTCATTTCTTTTCTTTTTTTTTAACAACTCCCGCACTAAGAATTTCTCTTGTGTCGCGGGGACTTTTACAAACATACAAACAACGGACACAAAGCACAACCAGACCCGAAACAATTATTTGGGGATCGCACAAATAATTGCTCCGTGTGGGAATCGAACCCACTACCTCCCGACGCAGTAGTGTTGGCGTGGTGACCTAAACCACTGCGCCACGGGGGTAGTCATATACATACATGATGTTACACCCGAAAGTGTAGGGAGAGGCGTTTGAAGTAAACTCAAGTTTCGCCATTAACAACTTTAGTCTCATGTAATAGTGATCAAGCTATACGAAACTCCAGGGTATTATTGAGAAACATCCTAATGTAAATGAGTAAAGATCAATAATACTTTGCCCGAACTGGCAATCGAACCTAAGACCTCATCGTCAAATATTCAACCGACCTTATTATGATAAGTTCCACATCAGAACTAGCACCACGATTCTCTACTACTATCGACTACCGACAACCGGCTAGCAATCGAAATTTTGTATGACATTCGGTTCAGCGCCTTTAGAGGCGCAGACCTGAAATACTGCAAAAATAATAACTACAACGTTAGCTAACGTCGTAGTTATTATTTTGGCAATACATTTTAAATGACAAACTCTCGATACTCAATGGTTTCAATTGTAGAGAATCGTGCTACAAGACCAGTTCGTCAGGTATGGATAAGTGTCAAATAACCTGTCTACTAGATAAATTGTAATAGTAATTAAAAAAAAAATATCGAAAATAATATAGTTATGGGTAGTTAATATATTTCTGTCTGTTTGTACGTCATGAAATTCGTGTAAAGGCAATTTATTTTTTAAATATTTATCTTACTGACACATCTAGATGCTCATCAATGAAAAATGTTAAATCAATTTACGATCATAATCAATCATTATAGATCTTATCGTCTTAGATCTTTAAGATAATTTAAATTTACATCGCCTAATACTTCATTCACCATTAAAACCATAGTTATTTAACAAATTACTACGTTTTCTAAAACAATGGAATCACGCGATAGGCTCTTTAATCTAAAAAAACTTTGACGTCCTAAGTTTTGGCATAAGTTCGCATAACATCCGGTTGAGCAATACAACCTTTTCGTACGCTGGAATGCTTTGGCGAGGCGGATGTGGTCGAAATACTAAGAGTTCCGTGCTTTTATATTATATTCATGTACTGAAGAGTAACTTCTCCATCATCAGATAAAATTAAATTCTAGGAATCGTGTTACAATCGCTGTATAGGTATTTTGTCCGGGACATATCTATAGATCTGTCCGATCATAGAATAAAGACATCCGGAAATGCGATCTACCCAAGTCACTGCAGTTTTCACTATCTCCTTCCTTGCAGCTGCAGTGTCTCACAGTCCTTCCCCCACCTATATTACAGTTTCTTTTTAACCCATCTTCCCACGACTGCACAAATTTCCCTTCCGAATTTACGCAGGATTCTGAAGCAAGTAAGGAAGGCAGCCATTCAACCTGCAGCATGTTTTTCAGAACCAAAATCTGTCGTGCGTACGTTGCGTCAAATAAAGACAAAACAAAGATAAGCATATCATTCACATTGATAATTTGTACAATAAATTACGGTTGAGAATATGACTGCATATATATTATGTACATATTATATTTGTTCGGAAATCTACGTCAATAAAGGTAGATAAAAAGTATACCGCAAAAACCTAAAACTTAGAAAATATTAGAAGTATACATTCAGTAATGACATTACTTTATGATACGAGTAAACAACATTTCCTGCAAAACATAACCATAATTTCGTACGAAACATCTCCAATTACTGAACCTAGATATCAAGTAATATCAACATACTTTTATATATCACCCAATTTAATGTAACAAGTCTGAACCGGGATGTTGCGATACCATCACAGCTGTAAAGAAGCGAGGTGAACATGTATTTCTATGACTTCCTTCGTTATGTCAAAGGGCACTCGTTCGAGCGAAAGGTAAAATAAAATCGTGTTTGTGTTCAATTGAGTGATAAGATGTGGTTTAATTGCTACATGTTTCAAATATGTTTTGCAATGTAACCAGTGGAAACATAAAATAGGACTCTGGTTGCTAAAATAATCAAGAATAATACATAAATACATAATATCACCTGTTGAAGCCGGAGGTGTAAGCGGAGATCCATTAAGTTCAATCGCGTTGTACCACTTGCAATGCCCGTCGTATGTAATAGAGGGTGAGCTTATTGTCGTATACTGGGCACGATATAAAACTATTGCAATGGTTGACAATATTCTAGAATTAATTAAAAAATCCGATATCGTGGTCACAATGAATTTGGGAAGACTATACATTATTAGCAAATCGCTATAGAATTTTTTACGGTTACGTGCTCAGATGTTCCCTATGACAATATGAACTGCAATAGAAAATAGTTCCATAAATCTCTAGGTTTTGTTAGAAACAATATTAACTGCTGTTTTCTAAAAGACTGGGAGCAGGTGTAGTAGTAATCTTGCTTTAAATTAAATATTCGATATGTAGAAAGAAGATGCACGTAAATAAACTCAGTAAGTACAAATAATTAAATACTTTACAGAACCAATAAATTAGTGAACCGGTAGTTTTATTAGCAAATCCATAAAATATGTGTTGAACATATTATTTATTCTAGTACTCGTGTAATCCTGTTAGTGTAAGTGTCGTAATAAGTAACTTATAGAAGAAACTTCTGATGTTTCTTTAAAAATTCTGTTTACTTCTTACGTAATATATAATATTTTTACCATCATACTGTCAAATTACTAGGTTTCCCTAATGGAAAAGGGGCTTTGGCTTTCACTTTTTTGTTTTACTACAAATATTTTATTTTTATTTTCCTACGTGACGATGGCATCAGTCAAGCTTACGAATCGACGGTAACGTGCATAGGCAAGTTTTTTGTATTATATACGACTGACGTCAGTGTAAGAGGAAAGAAATCGTTAAACCCACTAATTAAGATGTGAATTGTCAAACTTATAAGATTTAAAAATCATGGTCGGGTTAATTCCACATTATTATGATTTACTAATCTAATAACTAATAAATTAATCGATCACTAAACCAAGTTAAACAGCCCATTCTCTTCACTCCAAAACCCCAAGGTACTCGTATTTATTCAACAAAATTAGCATACACATTAACAAGTTTCAAATATCAGTACCTAATCGATTAGTACGAATCGATTCAATAGCACCGAGAAGTACCAATCGATTAGGCTTATCTGTTTTAATTTAACGTATGTTTGATTTAAGATAATGTTTTTGGACATTTGTTAATTGGTTAATACGATAAGCTCTATTAAATACCACAAATACCTGAATATTACAAAGTAAAGATTTGATCTGAGTCTTTAATAAAATACCTAAAAAATTAACAAAAAATAAATACATGGACTGATAAAAATCAAAATGGAGATCTCATATTTGAAGCCCAATAGCAGCACTAGTAATAAAAACCTGCCTCTTACTCAAAGTTTAATTGAAATATTAATATACTTATCTTTAAGTTGGTCTACTTTTATGTACCTTTTTGATTTAACAGGGTGACTAATAGCAATTTTTTTACTTTTTTTCACAAAAAGACTATCGGTAGGTCACACAAACATCAGACTTACGTACCTACTGCTCGAACTTCGAGACCTTAGCGTGGCTATCATATTAATTAACTTACAATTAAGATGCCCTTATATACCCTTATCATATATGTATATTATATGATAGCCCTTGCTACTTCATGATATCTTGCAGCCCAAAAACCAACCTACTGTTGAATATTGAGACAACAAAAGACATAAATTTCAACACAACAATTTTATACACTAATCACGGTCATCAACATATTAACATTTTTATTCCCCGATTTCAATCTTTCTACATGTCCATACTACAAATCTAGTTCAACCCATAAAGGCCTATCTGAAGAAGTTAGATAGACCTAGGTACAAAATGTTCTAATATGGTAGTTTGTATAATGATGACCGCTTGACATTTAAGATGGCCGGCCAGTGAAGGTGACATGTAAACGCACAAAGAACTTTTTGTTAAGGGCTTGGATGGATTTGGCGGGTCGATTTTTTCTTCATGTACAGAAATGTACTGAAACTGCTGTCTTTCTGCTCTGTTTTTTTGGTTTAGAAGACAAAGAACAGAGGACTATTTTCTAGGACAAAATAGTAATACAGTTATGTTTTCTGTAAATTTAGTTCTTCCGATTTTTTTGTAACCCATTATTGTTGGGCATGGGTCTACTCCTAAAGGAGGGACGCGTTAGGCCTTGCGTCCACCACGCTGGCCAAGTGTGGGTTGGGAATATGTCACTATACTTCTTAATTTTTTTACTTTATGTTTTTCATTTCGTAAAGAGATAGGATTAATGTACAATACGCCGATTTAGTGTGGTTTGAGGACATCTTCACTTTGAGACTTTTTTGACACTTAGAAGAACTGTAGGAGAGCCAGGTTTCCTTAAGATTCCTTTACTGTTATATTATAGGTGGTAATTATATTCAGTAAACTTGATATTGATGTGCCGCGTAAATTATAGAGCGTTTTAAAACGCTACATGCAATACGGGCCTAAATAGAATGCGTAGTAAAACAGCAATGCAAGTATTTGTAACAAATGTATTAGATTGTGTTATTACCGGCTGTTCCATTGAACGATATCTTCATTGTTATTTCATACAAATGTATTGTATTGAATGATATTTAGATGAAATATTTGAGCTGCGTTTGTTGTGATTTGAAAGGTTAGCGGTAATGATGTGAGATTTAGTTATTGAACGTTTGATACATATTATAATTTAGATGATTTCAGGAGTTACTTTAAAAAAGGAGGGATTCTGAAAGCTATGTAAAAGTAGAGTTAATTTATTTTTATTTTTTTTACTTTCTAGTCAAGGAAGTTGTTAAGTACACAAAAGTGTATAGTTAGTATTATTTACTAAATAAAGCAGTTGTTTAGTGAGCGATAACATGTGTTTAACAATTCCCAATATCTTTCCCAGAATGAGAGAGAGATTTCAGCCTGAATCTACTTTAGGTATTAGGTAAGAGTTTCACCTTGAACTACTAGACTAGAGTTCTAACTACTCTCAATAAAACCTAGATTAATATCGTTCTTCTAATTACCTATGTAAACAACACCGTTAAAATATTTCACATGTATAAAACATTCCCCAACAAGGCCACTGGCACTTCAATAAAACAATAATTATTATATTGCCCGAACATCTTTATATGCGTTATTTTCGAAACTTCCCACTTATATTGGCATAAGAACCGAGAGTGGCTATTAAACTATACGGTAGCAACATAATTATCATGGCAATAATGATTCTTACTTTAGTAATTTTGTTTGTATGAAACCTTTGTATTACATATATTATTTTACCTATTACTGTGCCTGATATTGTGGGTCAAATATTAAAGAATTGAAAAAAATAACCCGAAAATATCTTCACCTAGATACTAAGCCCGTTCGATCCGAAAATCACCAAGAGAAAGATCTAAAACCTCGTGGACAGAGGCAATGTTCTGGCGCACGATGTCAGATATAAGATTCATAAAGGCTGAAAAGGCTGAATCCCAGAAAGAGTGAGAAACCCGAAACCTTCCCACTGCTGGGCATCTCCTCATTCCCGGAATGAGCTTTCTCTCAATTTTTAAGATATGAAATTCAAGTACATATTTGAAGTTTAAATTATGCATTTATAGAAGATTCTGAACTAAACAACACCGTGATTCCTACTTTCCTACAAACTCCTTTTACATTCTTTTTTATTTTGCTTTATGAATTGACCCGTATTTAAGATGTAGGTAGGTGCTGTGTCTTATGTGGCTGTTGAGTTTGACTAGTTGAAGTTTGATTTCCGGGTCAACCAAGGACCCGCTTTATTTCACAAAGCAAACAATTTTCATGATTTTCCAATTTATGCTATAATCTTCATAATGTTTTGGGAATCGAACGCAAGACCTCATAAACACGAACCACAGAGACAGACGTGAATCTTATTAAGTCGAATATTATAAATTATCTTAGTATTTCGAAGTACATTAGCATTCTGACACGACGGTTACCGTTAATTTTACACACTAACCACCGTTTGACCTTAGATAGAGGAATCTATCGGTGTGCTAACGTCAGTTACGTTATTGCAAACGCCTTTCCGATTTGCTGCGAGTGGAGTCGTGAATTGTAACTAGTGCAATACATGATGATGTGTAAATAGTGAATGATGAGATGAAATTCTTCATTATTTAATTTTAAAGCAGTGATAGCCGAGTGGTTGAATGGTCAATTCCCACGCGAGTGGTCGAGAGTTCAAACCTACGGCAATAATGGTTTTTCCGTACTTATTTCTGAAGTTTTGTCATACTAATGTAATATACATATAACAAATGCGAAATTTATATCTGCCTGGTCTCAAGCTGTCATGGGTCAACCGCTGCGCCGATGTTGACGAAATTTGGCAGGAAATACCTATCAAAACTTGGTTTAACATAAGTTATCTTTATTATCAGCAACTTAGCAATTTTCTCTCAAAATTAATTCCCTAAAAGGTAGGCTTGGCTAAAACTTGTACAGTATTCTAGAACTAACAATAGAGATGACTACCTCTTAAATGATACTTTCAAATTACCCCATAGCTTCTGCTTTAAAGTACACCTTACCTGTTATCTACAAACGTTTACACGTAATTAATTTGCACGCAAACTTACGGTAGCTTACTAGTACGTGAGATCAAAAGGTTCATATTATAAAATTTCGCTAAAGAGCTGACTTTGATATTCGCAATTAATATCTGCTTAATTTTCGTAATTTAGTGGTAATGAGAAATGTATTCCAATCTATTCGGTTAGTCAAAAGAGGTGTATAAAATACACCCATGTTTTAGCCGTCACAATGTTCATCCCTTGTAATAGGGGTACCATTCCATTGCTATAAACCGGGCACGTTATCAAACTAAAAGCTAAATATAAATTAAAGAGTCCAATCGCATTTTAGATGCAGCTTATGCCACTAATGCATTACTTATAATTAGTCCCATATATTAGCCATGCTGCCAAAACCCAGGTTACAGTTATAACTACTAATATTGTAACAAATATAAGATTAATGGTTACCCATCTAAAACTTGACGACAAATAAATTCCTTAACATAGTTGCTGTATATAGATCGTAAACTTTGTGTTACGATCGATATAAGGTGTTTATTTATCTATTTTAAGAACTTTAATAGCCTCTATTTTAGCTAAGATGTCATTATTACGATCACTAGTTTCTAATACATCGTAAAAAGAGATGTTTGCAAATGGTCTTTTTGTGGTACCGGTCAAATGTTAACAGGCGATATAGGCAATTTATTAAATATTATGTACATTCGTGAGTAAAAATATGTAAACTTTTCTAGCTTTTTTATATGACTTCAGAAGTTCAATGGCCGAGTTGGGAGAAATAATATTGGGTTATAATTTTGCGAGTTCTAGTTAGAAGAAAGAAAGTAAAGAAGTTGTTATTGGTTTTAGTTAGTGTATAGTTTTGCGTTGATTCAGGCTATGGCTATGGGCAGGCAGAAAAAACGAGACTAACAAATCTAAATGCGCTACCAAAAGTTCTACTTAGATCTAGTGTAATATTACCAATTAAAAAAAACAGCAAAATTACTGAATTTTATTAATATCCACAAAATTTTACTATCACAGATGTTTTAACATTCTCGCAGTGATTATAATTCTCCTACCCGCTCTTGGCCAGCGTGGTGGACTCAAGGCCTATCCCCTCCCTGATTATGGAAGGAGACCTTTGCCCAGCAGGGACATTACTGGGTTAAAATCTTTATATATATAATTCTATAAGTGTGTCACTGAACTTCTCTTAAACGACTGGACCGATTTTGATGAAATTTTTTGTGTGAGTTCAAGGGGATCTGAGAATGGTTTAGATTCACAATTTTGTCCGCTGGACAATGTTCCTTTAATTAATTTTTAATTTATTAGTAACGTGTAGACAGGACAACGTCTGTCGGGTCCGCTAGTTATTTAATATAATTATCTTTACGCGTGACTGTACTTATCTAAAACGATACACCATTGATCTAAGTTACACAACCAGTAGCGAACATTCCTGTACTAAAATCTTTAGTGATAAATGTTGGGTATCTCGTGAATT
Source organism: Anticarsia gemmatalis (assembly GCF_050436995.1). Classification (NCBI taxonomy): domain Eukaryota; kingdom Metazoa; phylum Arthropoda; class Insecta; order Lepidoptera; family Erebidae; genus Anticarsia; species Anticarsia gemmatalis. Next base: position 1,875,644 of record NC_134761.1, read on the forward strand.
TTGCTATGAGAAGTGATATGTAACTGATGTAACTGATATTTAGATTTTAAGTTAGATATTATACTGGTATGACAGCGATGCGAGCTTATACTGTTGGTGAAAGATTGATTAAAGCCAGAATTAAGAAATACTAACTAATCTCTTGATAAAAGTGAAATGTGGGCAATTTTTGACTTCATTAAAATAGTGAATATTTTTTCTAAATCGTGGTGTTGGAATTGGAAAAAAGGAGACATAATATAACAAAGAATATACCTTGGCCTCAATTTTGCCTATGAATAAAACACATATGTACTTGACTGTATTATATATTTTTCTGTGGTAAATTAATTAATTGTGGTCACTACGTCAAAGACTGGAGTTAATCAGAGACTTCGAGTGGATGTCGTCGATTTTCACTCATTGGTACTTTGTGTTTGTTAGAGTCCCCACTTGTAAAAGTTTTAAAAGATTACTTTCCCTTTAAATCTATATTGAAATCGCCCATGATTCGGAAGTAGCTTGAAGCCAATTCCTCCAGATAGATCCACAAATATTTCATAAATAATAGTGATATAAAGTAAAACATGATACTTACATTAATACATTTTACGGTACATTAGACAAGAATTTGTTAGTAACACGAACTTAAACAATTTCCAAATTGAGATGAAGTTTTGATACGTAAGATTTATAATGCTCTTAAGACGGACTAGATAAATTATAAGCTCAAATATCGCACGTTTAGTACTTGTGAGTCATACAGACGCGTTTAATTCTATTGTTGTATGGGATTGTATGGTATTTGTACTATTTTATTACACTCATAGTAAAATAATTTGCGGATGACGATGAAGATGATTCTCATTTATTTATGAAATGTATTTAAAGATGGAAAAATGCAATTACTTTGGAATTCTAAGACTAAAATCGTGACAAAAAGGGATAATCTATCGATTTATAAAATTGCACTAGTAACTACGATCCAGGATCAAACCTGAAACCTCAAGATCAGCAAATACATACGCTACCGTTAGCTCCACAACGCATAGGGATATAACATTAACCTGAATAGGTAAAAATAGAAGATTTTTTTTGAGAATCACAGTAAAATTGTACAAAACAGGAGAAGTATGGAATGCTTTAGTATCATGTAAATTATGTTCCACAAATTACAAAATTACAGAAAAAAAACAAAACAAGAGAAGTCATGGAATGCTTGTGTATCATGTAAATTTTATTTCACAAAACCTAATAACCAACAAAGTATCAAGAAAAGCTTTCCTAATAAGTAATTAATGTTTACAAAAACGTACACAGTATACAGTCGACTAAAAGTCAATGTATCAATCAATATTGAACTTCTAGTATATTTCACGAGCGGCTACTGAGTAAGTAATTATAGTACAGATGAGTATTAAAAGAGTTTCAAAACCTTTAGTGTTCTCACGACGGTTGGAAACATACAGGAGGAAATTACAGCGAGCTTAGAATTGTTGCGTGTAACTTTTATCATTACGAATTTTTTTGGTCAAAGCGCAATAATATCTCTTGTGTAGCTGGGACTTTTACAAACATACAAAAAACAAATAATATATCTTCTGTCACCTTTACAAAAACTCCCCTTTTACAAACATACAAAACACAAACACAAAGAGCAACTTGAAGTTACTGTTTGTGGAGCACACAAATAATTAATTGTTTCTGTGGGAATCGAACCCACAACCTGTCGACTCAGTGGTATTGGCATAGCTTAACCGGAAGCCGTCAAAACAGAATAGAAAATCGTCTCTTGCTCTTCAAGGAATGATATAAAAATGTAAGCAATGGTTGCAATACATAAGCTTATTACCATTTCTTAATGAAACTTACTAATCATCTCACAGCCTTCCACTCCTCAAAAGGTAAATACCGAGATGGCACAAATACTTATTAATAAAAGCCTTACCATTCTCTTGTAACGGATATCCCGTGAAGGTTCTATTATGTACTGTGATCTCATCAAATGTAACTCATTCATGTGGGCTTTTAATTGTATTAGATTAAGTGACTTGATTTATTATGTGGTGTGAAACTCGATGGAATGAGTTTAAGGTCGGAAAATCATCTTGTTAATTGTAAATTGAATGATACTCAAAATTGGTTCAATGGTAATTCAATTATCCATTCCCTATCAAATACAAAGCACTGAATTATTATAACAGAAAAGCATATTAGACTTCTGAATGAACATTTCTGACCATTACTGAACACTTTTGCCCGACCTGGGAATCGAACCTAGAACTTCGAGATCGGACTGTCTTACATACTTCCAACTTGCGTCTAGACCACAGTGGTAGTTTCATATATTAAGCACTTTAACCACGTTTTGTAGAAACTGCTAGTGTTGTTCAACAGAATTAGTTCCCGTATGTTTTATCTGAAAGCGAGCATAAATTGTCCTCACAATAACATAATAGATAACACAAATTCGCATCTCCGCTGTTTCCTAACGTGTCTGTAATGGGTGTTTATTTTTAGAGATCCTTCTGTTTAATGACAAAACGTTTTATATTGGGTACATTAGTAGTTAATAGGCTTTTCTGAGCAAATAAGACGAGTTGACTTTGCGTATATAAATTAGTTTGTGAGTCTAGCAATAAAACAAAGAAAATAAACTTTAGTATATAATTATCTTGAGAGTTTGGAAATGACTTAGGTCGGAATTTAAAAACACCATTACTGAATCTACCAACTGTTTGATGCGCCGAATTATTCATTGGACTTCGTATCTTCACTAATAAGCTTGAAGGCACTTAAGTAAACACTACAGTAAAGTACCACTGCGAAAAGTGTGGTGACCTATCCACAAATTGTCCGCGGCAGAGCTTGCTTACCTTCTATACAGTTTATTGACCCTTAAGTGCAACAAGCTCAAAGTGCCTCAGTTTCTTAACCGAGCTATAATGTCATACTAATTTTATAGTAAAGTTCGTTTCCATTAACGATTGAAAGATATTAATTTATCATAAATTAAAGCAACTAACGCATACTTAACGTTCAAAATGTATGAAGATGAAAGGTTTGTTTGTTATCCTTTAAAAATGACTTTACCGATCTTGATAAAAATTGTAGTGATAGATCAGGTAATCAAGTCTGGGAAACAAGGAAGTTACTAAGCTATTACAAGAAAAAACAATGCACCCGAGATAATAGGTATAAACTAAACTAGACTATTATACAATATAAAAAACAGCTTCAGGGATTCACTCGCTTATATTCTGATTTATCCGCTTCTTATGATTGTAACTTTCATATACAAAAAGGACTTTTGAAATTCGACTAGCATTTTCGAAGATAAAAGAGTACAAACAAACAAAACAACTTTATTTTGTAAGTAACTATTGCTACATTATTCCAAGTTCCGTAACACTTAATAACAATTTATCATATCAAACTCGCTCCTGTTGATTTAAAGTGACAAAATACAAAACGAACGAGAAGCCATCGAAAGGTCTCGGGTTCAGATCCGAGTGAATTATAGATATTTGATAGTTTAAAAGCTATTTCTAAAGTACTAAAGCGAAATAATATGAACCTCTCAAGGTTTCTGGTTGAGATAATTGCACGGATTCCAAGTAAAGTTTTATTGAAATATATTATTTATTTATGTGCTCTAGATATTTTTGCCAATACATAAGAATCTGGAGTATGCAGGGCACATCAATTAGATAAAAAAAATGTATCATAATGTTTATTGCTAGGCAGAGGATCCCTATAAGAATGAAACAGAATGTGCCAATTTTTTTTTAAGTCGATAACCTTTTCTCAGTATTTTATATTTCAGGTATTTCAAATAATAAGTGTCTTGTTAATATTACCAAACTTGCAATTTTTGCACTATTAAATGATTTTTTAAGTTATATTATGACAGATATAATCATTTATATATGAATTCATTTATATAGAAAAAGTCGGCACCTAAGCTATTAGGGTTATAATAATTAGAAAACTATTTCAAGAATAGAATCAAACACACATGCTTCACACCAGAATAAGCCACTTTAAACACGATTCAAAGTCCAAATAACATACGGAACTCTCTAAAATAATAGCTAGCATATAATTCTAATATGATATAATAAGCACTTTGTGTTTGATGGACACTGGACAGGTAGCAAAAAAGACACGAGATGAGCCCAGGTCATACACATAACGCTACTGACCTAGTGGAGTTAAGCAACGATAGCTCACGAGGGTTAATGATTTAATCTTAGTCTAGAAGCAATTATGTTAAATGTTTATATTCTTTCGAACCATGTCATGATTTTTGTCCTGAGTGTCTTTTTCATACCAAAATAGCTTAGCCGATTTTGATAAAATTTGACAGGCTGATAGACAATAATGCAAAGATGGACGTTAATTAACTTGATCGTGAAAATGTGGGCAGAACCCGAAGTTAGGGGTTAAGTTTTTTTAAACTTTAATTCACAAAAATTTCGCAATTTTTCAGAAATATTTAAATAAAATTTTTATAACAAGGACGGATAGCACATAGCACAAAGACATGAGATGAGCCCAGGTCATACACATAACGCTACTGACCTAGTGGAGTTAAGCAACGATAGCTCACGAGGGTTAATGATTTAATCTTAGGTCTAGAAGCAATTATCTTAAATGCGTCCTCTTTTTAAAGTTGATTATAAGAGTGGCTTTTGGGAAAGGTAGAATGAGAGGGAATTGATTTTTCCTTTCTTTACAGCTAATCGTCGCACAAGGGCAACGCTACCCTAAGAAAATGAGAAAAGAGTTAGCCTTAAATCCTTCAGGCTAACATTGAATCTGAAGTCTTTCCTACTTTTTGACCTGGATTACCTAACGTCAATTTGTCCAGCACAGTCGTCGTATAATAAGCCACTTCTGTTTACCACATTAAGGTCCAATTTTCAACTCAGAGATCGAAGTCAGAACTTCGCGATCCTCAGTCTCATAGGACCAGAAAACTCAGTTTTAAATCTAAAATATCAAAAGAGCTAGTATTAAAATTTACAAGATATTCTTAGCAAGTCTTAGAGAAACGGTGATGTTTCTAAACAATAGGCTAATTTCACATACTACGTGTTAAACCTGGCCGTTATTGCTACAAATAGCTTTAAATTATAGCGCTTACGACACGTTGTTTAATGGAATATTTGTTTAGTAATAGAACAATCAGCCACAGCCTAGAGGCTTCAGAATTTGCTCCTCCGTCGAAGATTCGGAATCCATTAGGTCGGGGAAAAAGTCTTTTCGCATTATAGTATGTATGAACTTGTATTAAAATCTCTTTGGCCTTAAATCACAAATGAGTACACGATTCATTAGGTTTCGTTCAGTGAGCTCGTGAGGCACTCAAATATCGAGCGTTTTTGTGTAGAGAAAAGATTTTATTACAAGTTCAAGCATACTATAATACAAAAACACTCTTTCCCCGACCTAATATATCTTTTAGGGTTAAAAACACCTATATCTTTTAGGAAGTAAATTCGTAATGACCTGAGAGTTCTTAAAGTCCTGCAATTGACGAGTGTGGTGGCAACTGGTACAGTTACTGGTGTCTTCCCGAAACGAAAGAAGAGATAGCCCATAAGTTAGCTGTGCAGGTTTTAAGCTCGTAGGTAGTGAGGGAGGTAAATGCTTCTGTAGAAATGGTTTATTTAAAACATTAATGTGTCAAGTAATTTTGTGGTTTGAGTTGACTATTTCCATTCTTCCACACATCATTGTTTACTCGCATTAGCGTGCTTCATAAAAATTGAAAAAGCCGACTAAATACACGGACAAAAGCTATTAAAGCAAAAAATGTGCATTTTTGTATATTCTTTAAATACAAACATTTTATTTACATAAACTATTTCTGTCATATTTTACACATCGCGTATTCACTTGACCTCTCGACCTCAACAACCATGAATGACAAATTAATATCCGATTCTCAAATATAAACACTGATGATTCATTTCTAAAAACCGGTCAAGTAGAAGTCAGACATGAGATCGTAGGGTTCTGTACCATCTACATTTTTAAAGATAATTTATAAATACATAATATTATTCTATGAATACCTAGCGTTTACTCTTTGCCGTTAGCAATATCGAGCAAAATTAAGCATAAAATCACGTTTATTGTATCGTATTTTGTTATTATAGCAACAAAAATGCATAATTAATGAAAATTTAAAACCTCTAACTATCACGGTTCATGAGATACAGCTTGCTGACAATCAAACAGACACACAGACAGGCAGACAGACAGACAACAAAGTCTCAGTAATAGAGCCCGTTTTAACACTTTCGGTACGGAACCCTAAAAACTACTAAATGATTAATGATGAGACTAAATCATTTAGACAGACATTGTTCAAATTATTTTTAATTTATTAGTCTGTGTTTTGAACAAAACCTCAGATCTTTGATAACGATGATGATGATTCAAGTTAAGTGAATTATGTAGTCTAGATTTTTTTGAGTTTAATTACTTGTTTTAATTGAGTCTTCTGTTTGAAATGAAGTGATTTAGTTTCTGGAATTGTTTATTTTGGATTGTTTTATATATTTTTTTGAGTAGAGAGATTAGAAGGCATTTAAAACTTGACGATAATACTTCATATTCATATCGGTATTATCACCGCTGAGCGGTGTATCCTAGGTTCGCATTCTATAGAAACAAAATATTTGCGCTACAGTACAAAAATGTAGTCTGCGTCAAATTGTATTTTTTTTCTTTACCATGTACCAACCTATTATAGTCCGACTACTTAGTTGAGAGCCTTATCATACATGATTTATTTAGATTGTGATGAATAATTATGAGTATTTCTAAAATGAAGTAGCTGTAACAATCAGGCTATCGAACTGCATAGGCCTGGCGGGTCACTCAGCAACAAATCTTGCATCTGGCTGCTTACTGAGTTATAAAACTATAGTTGGAGATTCATCAGTTACCTAAATACTAAAGTAGAAGCTCTATTGCCTGATCGCTAATGACATAGTTCAAAGATATTTATTATTATAACATCAAAAAAAGCTTAGGAGGAAAACGTCAAACATTAAAGTACAAAATCAAAATCAATACTAATAATTCCACGTAATAATAATATTAAGCAAGGTTACTCCCAAAAGTCATGTCAGTTATCAATGCGAGCATCGACATACAATTGAAAGATCCATGGTTCTTGACCTTATACAATACAATAGTTTTATTCATAGTTTAAATGTAATTTACTTCATTCATTTTATTATAGGTTAGAAAATTGTAGCATTTAAGTGTAATAGAATAATATGGTAAATTAGAATGTTTGTGTGTTTGTTTGTTACCCTTACTGTTAGATAAAAATAAATAAAATAATTTAAACCCATTAATGTCCCACTGCTGGGCTAGGGTCTCCTCCCGTAATGAGAGAGGAGTTAGGCCTTGAGTCCACCACGCTGGTCAAGTATGGGTTGGGGACTTTGCATGCTCGCTATAAAATAATTGAACTAATTTTAGGCATGCGAGGTTTTCTCACGATGTTTTCGTCCACCGTTGGAGCATGTGATAATTATTTCAAATACACACATAACTTCGAAAAGTCATTAGGGTGTTGCCTCGGGTTCCAACCTGCGACCACTTGCGTGGGAGGTGTCAACTTATACCACTCGGCTATCACTGCTCTACTGTTAGATAACTAAAATAATTTTCATGAAATGCGGCTTGGAAAATGTAGGTCGGGTATCAAATATTAGCTCATTTAAATACAAAAAGCCACTAACGGCATACATTGGGTCCGAAGTGGTTTACGCGAGTGCAGCCGGGCCGGTAAGCCTAGCTTACTGTTTCTTACGCAATCATGCCAAAATTGCTGAATAGATTTTTATGAATTTTAGTACTCAGATAGTTAATTAAAAATTTTGATTATTTTATACCTTTTATAGATTCGCTAGTTAGGTTAAGCAGTTTTGATATTTCCACCACCAACTTTCACATCATACGAAGCTATTTGAGACCCCATCCGAGTAAATTACCTCTCCTCCCTTCAATTTCACCCCCAACAACTTTTTAATGGCTCAACATGTCTAAGAACCCTCGTTCTTAGACATGTTTGATGAAAATCGGATGAAAGGTTACTTATATGCGAGTGCATATAAGTAACCTATAATACAAAAAAAAAAAAATCACTGCACCCGTTCGGGAGTTATGATGCCACAGACAGACTGACAGACACACACACACACACACACACACACAGACACGTCAAACTTATAATACCCCTCTTTTTCGTCGGGGGTTAAAACCTAGGTTAACATATTATTATAGAACTATTTGTTCCAAGAAATCTATCCACGCGGGCGAAGTCGCGGGCAGCAGCTAGCGGAATATAAGACTAGAGTGTCTGTTCTTTCGGCTCATCCTTAATTAGATATTACTAAACATCCGTTCATAATATGTCGGGTTCCATTGAAATTGTTCGCCGGAATTATAATCGGTGCGACATTATTACACAAACTAACTTAGTTATTAGTATCAATCAAGTGACTAACAATATTTGCAATAATTTCCACAAGGAGCCTACTTTCTTAATGCCGAGTATATTATAAGTCTACCGTTGACATGTCCGTATTAAGATCAAAGATTGCATTGACTGGACGGTGATAGGAATATGTAATAGTGTTAATGCTTTTACTACTCGTATATTGTAAGAAATTTATAATCCTTTCTTATCTTAGTTTACATTCGTAGAACAACTGTCCAACATAAGGTCTTGGGTTTGATTCCTGAACCGAGCACTCATTTTCAAGCATTTTGTCAAGCGATTAACCCCCGAAGGTTTTTGCTAAATTCAAGCTTATTAAATTTGCCGAACTGATAAAATTAGTTGCAATTCTTCTTTATTTTGAATTAAAAATTCATTTTTTAAATATCAATAAAATGAGTTTATGCGCTAATCACTTTAAGCAATCCTAATCACACATAAAATTGAAAAATGACCCTTAAAGCCAATGCCACTGTAATCTACATATATACGGAGTACAATACATCCTGTAAGTGAAACCCTTTGTCGGATCAGGGATATCGACACAGAAAATAATATCAAATTTCTCACATTCCCTGCAGCGGCCGTGATATCATTTCCAAAATCATTATCTATCAATACATAGGTATAATACTAATTACATAAAAAAACACTTCAATTAAAATCTTCTAAGCGTATTATTTTCGAGTGTCACAAAAGCTAAATTACTTTGCGTCATTAAACACAACAAACATTTTTCAACTCTCTTCTATCAGCAATTTTTCGATATTATCATATTGCTAAATCATAATAAAATGTATAAAAAGTTAGTACCTAAATACCATTTATTATTATTTTTCAAATGATCCAAAAAGCCACTGGCCGTGATCTATTTACGGAATAAATCCTGTAAAATCATCAGTCAAAGGGTTTGCCCGAACACGGATGTCGACACGTAAAAAAAAATATTAAATGCACCTCTCGTCCCACATTCTCTAATAAAGGAAGATCAACCTTCTTATTGCAGCGGCCGTGATATCATTTTCAGAATCATTCTCGCTCAACTGGGAGGTATATATTCGTCGGATCGCCCAAGCACATCACATTCAACTCAGCTTCGTCTTACAAACAAGTCGTCTTCTTCCCTATTTGTTTTATTATATAATAATGAAATTGGTAAGTGCGTTTGCCTTACATTTTTGCTACGGTTAGTGTCAAACGTCGGATTGATTGATTGATGAGAGACATCTCTCATTTTATTTTCTAGGACTTAAACTTTTACGCCCTAGAAAAGACGCTAAAATTCAGTTTGTTAAATTTATTTTTATAATGTTTTATTGCTATATTTTTATTTTATATAGTTCAACTTAGTATATCTATTAGTTATAACCTATTTATCAAGTACAACTTTGTAAAGTGATCTATAGAGGTAATTATAATTCCTTTAGGATCTTTTCGTGAAATCTTTGTAGACAGTCCCATTAGAATTATTTTTCATGAAACCTTTGTAATTACTAATTACTTTGCTTCCTTTAATTGGCGATCATTAATTAATTTCTTTTATCGAACTTTCTTTCAAAGAAACTGAAAGCTTCAAAAGCTTTTGTGTTCTTTTATACACATTTTCCTTAAGGCTTCTTATTAAGCGTTTTCTAAGTCCTAATTTTAATATTCGCAAAAAATCTTGCACAGGTCATTAAAAATGTATGAGTACATCCATCACTCGTATTTGAAATCGACATTTCGTAGTAATTACATACTTACGAGCTAAACTTACGCGTGCAATTAAACAAAATGTCTATAATTAAAACATGCTCATCATCGATTTGAATTTCAATGAGGTAACTGCCATTTGAGGCGAAAAAATCTGGGTTAAAAAGAATTGGGGCAGGGTTGAATATTGAACAATTTTTTCCAATACATTTGATGTGTCAATGGTGCTCATCTTGAAGTAAAACCATCTAAACATAGCTTTATAGAACCAACAATTTACTTCTAACTAGGTTTGACCTGACTTCATAATGTCAAATGATCATAATAAAACTTGCTTTTCTCTTTGCAGTTCATCGTAGCCGCTGTCCTCGGCGTCTGCCTAGCAGACCGTCTTGACAACAAATACCTCCCTCCTAGAGGAAACGCTGGTGCCGGTGGTTTCGGCCCAGGATTCGGTGCTGCTGGAGCTCCTAGCTTCGGCGGTGGCCATGGAGGAGCCGGTGGAGCCGGTGGCTTCGGCCATGGTGGTGCCGGAGGTGCTGGAGGTTTCGGCCGTGGAGCCGGCGCTGGCGGTGCCGCTGGATTCGGCCACGGTGGCGGTGCCGGCGGCGCTGGAGGCTACGGTGGCGCCCAACACGCTGGAAACGGATACAACGCTGGCGCTGGCGCTGGCGGCTACAACGCTGGAGGCCGTGGTGCTAACTCCGCTGACGCCAACGCTCAGATCCTCAGATTGAACAGCGACGTCACCGCTGAAGGCTTCTCTTACGACTTCGAAACTTCCAACGGAATCCGTGCTGATGCGTCCGGCGTTGCCACCAACGGTGTTCAGTCTTCTGGCAGCTTCGCGTACAAGGGTGATGATGGTCAGGACTACAGCATTACCTACACTGCTGATGAGAACGGCTACCAGCCCCAGGGTGCCCATCTGCCCACCTCTCCCCCGATCCCTGAAGCTATCTTGAAGTCTTTGGAACAGAACGCCCGTGATGAGGCTGCTGGCATCATTGATGATGGTGAGTCCAATTTGCCTATATTTACCAAGCTTTTGACATAAATCACCCAAAATTGTAATACATGCAATATCTTTACAATCTTCCCAAAGTAACCATTTGTCCCAAAAAAGTGACTCAACTATTCAAGATTTTTTACCATAATTTTATAACGACAGAACGTAACTCCCAATTAAGTTGTACATCAAAGTACAGTAATGACGGATGAACAAATCAATTACCAAAATTATATAACACTTTGACTAATTCATCAATCGCGTGAATACAAATTCAATCTAATTATAACTAAAAAAATAAACAAAAAAGCTGCAAAAAGATCAAATAAATTAGAGCCATTAGTTGAAAATTTGAGTAAAGAAATAATTACGACTGATGTTTTGTGGGTTGACAAAAAGCACCGCAAATCGTTAAGATGTTCGTGAGCTCTTAAATACGCGGGTAACCACTGATTGACCTTGTCATAATGCAGTTGATGGACATCATTTAGCATACCTAAAACGACTAGGCCATTAAAAAAATAGCCAATTACTGTCCCACTGCAAAACTACACACACTAACCAAGAGCAACTTTGCATACATTTACGAGCATTTCACAGATCTTGGGGGTAGTAAAAAAGTAAAAAAAGATCTTCATAATATAAACTATTTATTAACCATGAGTGATAGACATTTATTACATTTCTATTGCAAAATATTATTCAATTTCTAATACACTATTTGTTTACTAACAAATCCATCAATTTTCCAACACAAAACCATTAAACCTAACTGTATTAGAAACCCTACATTTACAAATACATTAGAATTTACTAACAAAACACTTGAACACTAGATGTACACTTAATCTTGTCTAGTCTTACATTACCTTAGGATCACGAGCACTGATGAGTTACAAAATGACGTGGGATCGTTGCATCACACATCGTGATCTCTCTGGAAGCACAGAACTACAGGTCGACTCTTAATTGATTTCACAGCTCGAGCATAACGGTTTGCAAAGCTTAAAGGAAAATTTGCCGTTGAAAATTCTTGAACGATTTATCAAACTACTCTTTATGACGAAAGTTGTAGGGACAAATTCAAAACCTTATAGAATCGGCATCAGAATCATTTCTTTGTTAAACATAGGTAAAATAATTATTTGATAAAAATAATGAAATTTTTGTTAGAAAACTTTTGATGTCGCCATTGAATAGATAAACTACCGCTTAATGTACTCAAAAACCAGGCATAAGAGTTTTACTAACTTAACTGCCTTTTAGTGATATTAAAAGTTGTTATAGATCAAAAGAATAGATATCTCTTGTTACTAATATCTAAGAAAAACCATACCTACATTGGTATATAAAAAATACGGCGGCGCATGAATCAATCCATCTAAGGCTGACAAATGCAATGCTACATACAGATCATTTCATAGCCCTTTGCGGCTATGACATAATACAACCTTGTCAAACCAAAGTCAAGATCTAAATTAAAAGCAGATTCACCTATAAAAAACATGTCCTTTAATTACCTATACATAGCCGTTTGAATGTAAATAATTGGGTTGGACCGACCGCCTTATTTGAAAGTAACATCTGCCTTGCGAAATCGTAATCTTACATATTTCGAATTATTCATTGCAATGGTCAGTTGCAATATTATTTATAGGTATTCCGTTTGTTTTGATCATTAATTCATTATTCGTGTAGTTAGTGATCGACCTATATCAAAGATGTTCAAGCCGCCAGAAAACCTTTGAACGTCAAAAGCCTTTGGGCGGCTTGAACAACTTCGGGCGGCTTAACGACTGTTATCTTATTGATGACAACCAGAACCGACTTTTACGTGCCCTCCGAAGCACGGAGTTGCTCAGTTTAAACACAACATGCGGCCACCCATCTATGGAATGTCCGCGCTTATGTTGACTTAACTCACTGATTGTTTACCGACCGATGAGCACAACTTTACTATTTATTGATAGTGAGAATTTTGTTGTAGGTTTCCTTTAAGCGTGACTAGTTTTGTTTTGTTAGTGCTTTTGGTTCATAGTTTAAACTGTTCCTAGCTTTTTCTATTGTTCTATTTGCCAACAGTTCGCGCGTTTATTTGCTTGTAAATGTTGAAACATCTTAGACGGTTTTAACCAATTAAGGTGAAGTTGTCACTCAAGATTGACCGCGTTAAAGACGGTTACAAACGAGTCATAAATCAAAAATGTAATTTCGTTGTGAAATGATTGATATTTTACTTAGTATTATCACGGAAATACGTAGTTTGTTATAATTGATGTTTGATGATGATTCTTTAATGAAATCGTGCTTAATGATAGCGAATCCGTGGGAAATTTGAAGCTTGACAGATAGACGATGGTGATTAGAGTGCAATAGTGCAACTGATATAAATACATTTATAGTATCACGCCTTATTTCGGTATAAGTAGGTAATAGAACAATTTAGTCTTCATTAATTTAGAGGATCCTATATTTCAGTCCCTTATATAAAACTTATAAATGCTATATTACATTTATTTTTTACATCTCAGCTCTTTACTACTGTCCCGCAGCTGGGTAAGGGTCTCTTCCTTAGAAAAAATACAGTCTTATAGTCAATGAACTGTAGCCATAATTTCAATAGCTTTTCAAACACCCAAATCTCTTTGCGTTGATCAAATTTCTATTACACTTTTTATACAAAAATCATCTTCTAAACAAAATAATATGAAACAAAATTCATACTAAATTCACTTAACACGAACACAACTTGACATTTAAAGTCGTCAATACAAATTCACAGTTGAAAGCTAAAATCTAGATATGATTGAATTTATCTATTGCGTTAAGTGAGCGACGAGTCCCATGATTGATTACAACGCATTGATGGAGAGATAGCGTCAGTTGATCAAATTGTTCGTTGTTGCGTTGATCAGATTGAATTGTTGATCAGTTGTGCGTTAATAAGCTTGTGACGCGTTGTGATTATTATGATAATGTTTATTGTAGATCTTTGTTAAATAGTTATTTGTTTATTTTTAGCTATTCGATTCTATTTTGATAAACTTTTCTATAAGATTAGAGCTTTTAGAAGTAATGTTCCGTTTTTTTTATTTCAGTCTTTTTTAAATCGTTATAAATTGGTATGATTTTTCAAAAGACTAATCAAAGCAACGTTTTTTTCGTCAATATTGCACATTTATTCATTTTACTTTTGACATATTTTTTACGATTTTTAATTCACCTGCCCTTTTTCAAGGCGCATAATCCTTTCTAAATAAACGTCCATTAAATTACTCATTGCAAATAAAAGCAACATCTTTAAACAGATTCACACGGATCTCGGAATGACCAATATTACTCAATAGACTACTAACTCTAGGATACTAGCATTACGCCCCGGCGCCGGTCACGTTTCGACCGCATTCGACTCGACTCGCTAGGCGTGGTCGATCATGATACGTACAGAAAGGTCAGTCTGTCTGTCTGCTAAAGTAAGGGAATATAGGCTAGAGTAGAAATGATTCATTTATTCGATTTTTTGAATGTTGTTAATTTTTGATATTGTCATTAAAATTATGACGTATTGGCTAAATTGATATTCACATCATTAGAAAGGAGGAATTGAAAAAAAAAGGTTTGTAAATTGTCATTCCGTAAAGGAAACTAAAGCTAAAAATACGATTATCGCTACTAAGTCATTTAGACTGCCTAGATACTAATAACATAGATTAACAAACAGGTTATCCTTATAGGCTCTTGATAAGTATCACTTAATTTCAATATAGTTACCCCAAAAAGCAGCTTTCTGGACTTACTATTAAAAAAGTCGTCAAACCCACATTTCTTCAAAAACTACCTACAACAGTTTCTCACAAAATTCTAGACCACAACTAACGTAAACATTACAAAACATATGAAAAGCATTTTATAATGACGTTTACACACAGACGGGTATAATCGCGAATATTAATGACTTCTGCTACAGTAATAAAGGCTTCATCTAGATAATGACGTGTTGCCACATCGTGTGTACTGAGCTTTACTTGTTTTGAAACTCTTTACCAGGTTATATTAGTACTTTCTTAACGTAGATACAGTGGTGAAGAATGAACTTTATAATTTTGTGCCTAGTTACTTAATTTGGGTGTGATTTTTTTTTAAATTTAGTAGTGTCGGAAAATGATCTCAGAATCATTTAAAGTTTATATATTTGTTATATATTGATAGCGGTTTTTACTTGTATTTACTGGTATTTAATTTTTCTACTTTATTTATGCTCAATAGGTTTAAGTCGAAATTCGGTACTTAAACAGTAGTTTTCATTTCATAACTTTTTTCTTTTTTCAACCCGTTACTATTCCACTGCTAGGTAAGGGTCTTCCCCCGAACGTGGGAAGGTTTAGGTACTTATACAGTAATTTTAATTTGTTAACCAAACGTGAAAAATAATTAGTTTTACTACTTAGTTACTTTGTTTGAGTTTTTACACTCAATAAATTTTCTGTACATAATATTTCGTATACCTAACGAGCGTATCTTACAGCCTTATTCAAATACACCGTACAATCAAATTCAATTGTTCGACAGAAACAAAACACAATATCCCATAGATACAAAAGGCCATAAGTCACATGAAAAAACTATATTATTAAGTCAGAATAAAAATATTTATTCTTAACACGTTGTCATAACGCTTTGTTGGACGTTCACATTGCAGAATGTGGGAACGGAAGATCTTAAGATATTTTCTTACTATATTAATTACTTTTAAATTGTACGTTTTGTGTGTCTGTTTGTGTGAATAACTCGCTAAATAGCTGCGTAAATTTTGATGAATTAGCAAGTTAACTGCACGAATTCTTTGACAGTTTGTAATTTGATTTTGCTTTGTTCCCCCTTGAAACTACTTTATAGTCGTTATTTTGATCAAACTTTAAGTTTTGAATAGTAAATTTAATTAGAGGTTAATATTGGTAGTTAGAAAAACCGCGGACTTACGTCTAGTTTGAAAGTTACAAATTCAGTTCTTAGTAAAATTTTCGTGTTCAACCACTTTTTATTTAAACGAGATTTTATCTGTCTAATTGTTTCATTTTAAGATAATGATTTAATCTCCATTGTTTGAAAAATGAATTTGTTAATGAATTTGTTACTTTTGCGGAGATTTATATCATTTTGATTACACAGATAATTAGTTTACATTACTCTTAAGATAATAAATAATTTACCAAAATAAAAATGTACTATTTAAGTATAATGTAAACTTAGGCTATGAATGATCAGAACTATAATTTTTCTCATTTAAAATTACTTTAAAATAGGATTTTGCGCAATACGCAGTCGTCGTTTACATAAATACATAAATACAATCACGCTTTTATCCTACAGTGGTAGGCAGACACCAGAGAACATTTTTTTTATAAACACAATTTTCTTTTATCTCTTCGATTGTTGCTAGTCGACAGTAGTATCAAATAGTCCCTCAGAACTCTAACTAAATTTTATTCAATAGTAATACAACTAAATACAAGTTTATAAGTAAACGTACTTGCTCTGCTAAGGAACAGTTTAGTAGGTTAAGACCCCGCGACCTTTAGATAGCCAGTCTCTTACTGCATATTGTCACTATCTTTCACTATTCGCTATGTAAGGCAAGTTTTTATACCTATATTCTGTACTACGTGTATGTTTTTGGCTAAAAACGTGTAGTATGGTTAGTTTGCCTCGCCACTGCCACGGTACTCGAGGGTGGCAGTTTGATTCCCACGCGGAACCAATATGATTTTTGGGTCTGGTTGTTGTTTTTGTCATTTGCTCTTGCGGCCTAAGGGAAATTCTTATGCGATCATTACTAAAGCAAAAATGCATTTATTTTGTCAACACAATTGCGTAATTTAAACTATAAATCTTATAACTAGCTACAAGTAGTTTTCTTTTCCATTATATTTATAACGTTTAATATAACCATCCCACTATCTATTCTATATATTCTAAACAGCCCAGAACTTTCCACGCAAAAAGCTAAGACATCGAGTTCCTTTCATAGAACTGATTCTTTACCAATATCGTTTGATGTCCACTAACCAGCTTCTATGAATTAAATAAAACATCTCAATAAAGTGACGGCTATTTTTCGTAACATGACTGACAGACAGACAGACAGATTAGCCGTTGAGTAACTTAAGGAAGGTAATGAGATGGTACTTTCGTTTAGAAGCGGTGATTATTACATCAGTGTTTGTTTTGTTAAACTTGTCGATTTTGTTGGGTTTTAATTGAATAAAATGTTGTAACGCAATCTATTACTCGCAATGTCATTGGTCAAGAAAATGATTTCGCAAAATTCTTATATATTTTTCTTACTCTGGTTGCCCGTTCTACAGTTTAGTTAATTATGTCTTCATTGTTTCCTAATCCTCGATTGTTTCCACCCTTAAAATATAAAATAAATCACTAAAATTTCGTCCGCCATTAAAAAAATCTTACGAATTTACAGAAAAAATCACATGTCATCTTTAGAGCATCCCTTTATATGAGATAAAAAATAACATGTCATTAAAAAATAGTTTTCAAGTCACTGTTTAAAACATCGTCATATAATTTTATCTTAAAGCCATTAGTATTTCTATACAACCGCATACATAAATCTAAGATACAACCGCTACTAAGTTTTCTTAGTAAACAATTATCATGATTCATCCAATCAGTCTCAACAAGCCACTTTGCAGTATCTATATACAGTACGGTCATCTCTGCATTCTAAATAGCTTCAATACAATTTAAATAACTGGAGACTTAACGAGAACGTTCATCGCTGGCCTTGGGAGCTTTCGATGGGTCGCGTGTGGGTATAAAAACAGCGATGTATTCGCTACTAGGCGGTGGTATAGCGATTTTTTGACGAGCGATTTGATGTAGGGAATTTTCGGGATATTTGGTATTCGATAAAATAAGTCTTTAAATTATTGCGATTGGGTCTTAAATGCGCTAAAAACTAATATAGATATTGTTATTTAGAACACCATAAATGATTTTTAATATAAACAATGTAAACCACTTAGCAACTAAAACGAATGGCATATAGGTTTCTTTTGTCAAAAACTAAGAAATAAGATTTTTTGTTAATATTCCGATCCAACGGATAGTAAATGACAGAGTTATATTACCACATTATCAAATTATAAAATTCTCAACAATTTCCGTACACCAGTAAAACTACTTTAAACTATTTACTTAACTATTAAGTGAAATTGATATTGATTTACTAAATATTTGAAATTAGGACGCGAACCGTTCTGTCATATTTTTCATACTTACAACATTAGTGACTGGCGGTAATTTAGCAGGTGTATTTAATATGAAAAGCGGTCTAGTTTTTCTAGGAATTAAACGATAGTGCGGCCTTAACATTACTCAATAAATTGCCGCACGCGTTAAAACGTATCTCAAATTTTAGTACAAACTGCATTTTTAGTCTTTTAATAACTCATTTACGAGGTCAATGCTACCAACATAATTACTAACCAATCTACCAAATAAACTTCTCATAATTTGAAGAACAATAACAAAATTACAAACGACAATTTAAAATAAAATACACATAATTATAATTGCCCATAATTATTTCAAGTCGCGTATTTCGTGGCCTCTGACGAACAATACAGAAATATGTGCGTGATCGCGATTATGAAACAATGTTGTAACTGAAAACTGTTTAAATTATATGCCTTCTTATTCCTACGGTATTTTTCAAAGGTCATTTTTAATATTATTTTAATCATTTGAATGTTTAATCATTGTAATTTTGCTTGAGGCACGGCTAAATGTAGTTCATTTTCGTAGTTTCAAAAGCGATGCAGTACTTACTTCATTCCATCTAATTATGACGTTGCTTATTGCAAAGACTGTCTCAGGAATTGCTCTTAGCTAATTGTTATGTCAGCGGCCCATTCTTTGTAGAAGCTTCGTACCTTGTCCCTGTATTTTAGACTATTCTAAAAGTGAGTACATGAGGACTCAAGGCCTAACCTCTCCGTCGTTCGGGGAGGAGACCCTTGCCCAGCAATGGGACAGCAACGGGTTAAAAAAACTTGAAACCATCATCAATGAATTACACCTACAAAGATTTCTACAAATTCTTTATTTCTGTTATTCAAATACAATTACCAGATGCTATCTTTACTATAATAGAGCAGTTTAGCACTATCAAAATTCCTATTTCTATAGTATTTATAGTACACAGTTTAAAAGTTCGTGCATTAAACCCCGATCATTTGTAAGATTACACAGTAACTTAGTGCTTATACAATCGTTAGGTTTCTTAACTCGAGAATTGATCGCGTGAAATGCCCTGGGAACGGTCGGCAAGATAAGCGTACATTACCGCGTGACTCATCATTTTATATACATTGCTACTTCGACTCGAATTACAGTAATTCATTCAATTTATTTTATTAGTGCCGGTTCAATGTATTACGGATTTAGATAAAGGTATTTGTTTGTGAATGCCTCTTCGTGGTGGGACCGACTAGTGCTATTGACTTTAATACTTCTGCCTTTACCTTTAAGATATTTTTATCTAAAATCCAACTATCACTCAATGATGATTGAATCATTAGCCACTTTATTCGTCCACATAACCTGGAACACCGTAAATCTTATCATAGAAATATATCTTTGTATAAGATCTTTTGATTTACATTTCTAACCAAGACCTTTTCCATCTTCCAGGTACCTACCGCGGTGAGGGCGCTAACGGTGGTGCCGCTGGCTACTCCTCCGGCGGCCCTGGTGGATACTCCGGCGCTGGTGCTGGTGGTGCCTTCGGCGGTGCCGGTGGTGCCTTCGGTGGTGCTGGATCTGGTGCTGGAGCGGGAGCTTTCGGCGGTAGTGGCGCTGGAGCCGGTGGTGCTTTCGGTGGTGCCGGCGGCCGTGGTGGCTCCTTCGGTGGTGCCGCCTCCCGCCAATACCTCGCCCCCAACGCTGGACCCAGAGGCTCCGGATCAGGCAACTTCAACTCCCAAACTGGCTACCGGTATTAAATGAACTGATATCGTGTGATGTGAGAGGCAATTGACTGTGCAAATTCAGAACAAGGAAAAATAAACAAAATCGAAATCACTGAAGAGCGATTTTCTACTAATATCGACTAGCTATCGATAAATTTCGTATGAAAATTTCATCAGCGCCTCTAGTGGGCGTTGTGGGAACTATTTCCCAAAACATTTTAAATGTCAAACTCTTGATAATCGATAGTATCGACTGTAGAGAAACGCGCTACTGAAGTGATGCCTCAAATTGATTGTTTTGTTTTAATTTGCACATTCGTTGAAACAACTGTCTGTCTGTTTGAATTTGTATTTATTAGATATTCTATTTCGATTCTTTCTCGAGTTTTCCCTCCGCATCACGCCAGGTGAATGTACAAACGAATATAGCTGTGAACCTGTTTTGTGATGATTATGTTTAATTATTATTGTTATAAAGTTTTGTTTATAGAAATAAAAACTCTCTCTTCACTTTGCAATGTGATCTCAAATCTTTGTATAAATCTCTTTTTTTCTGTTATAAAATTGATTTTTCCTGTTAAAGTAATAGTTGTTAAGGATTTTATACGGCAACGCATGGACAGTAATAGCGTAAGACGGAAAATGTACAAAAAAAGTTACATTTAGTTTTTAAGAATTGTAAATATGAAATGAAGCAACGAATATACGACTTAATGCAAAGGTTTTGGTTTTGTTTATTCCTTCGTTATTCTATATACTAGTACCTAGGCCATCTAAAATAATAGACTAACTTACTACAAACAGGTATTTTTAATTCAAGAATAACATACTACGTTAGTATTTAATAGATTTTCTATACCTAGACTATTTGTCAAAAAAATTCTAAAGAGTTTCTTAAATAAAATAAAGTGTCGACAAAAATCTTCCCAAAATTTGATTGTTGAATTGATATTTCAACCGATAATTGTCTTAAATACGACCAACTAAGAACCTCAGAATAACTTTACCCATGACAGAATAAATGATTTAGTATAATTAGTTCGTAAAAATAGCAATAGATAATAATCTTCCCAAACTATTCAATACAATTAACAAATCTTATTATTTTTAAAACACAAAGTGAAAATAAAATTTGGCTGTAGAAAACGCCTGAAATTTGACTCTGAAAAACACTATAACGACATGCATGACCCGGGAACTAAATCCGAGGTCTCTTTTCGGTCTCGCAATCCCGCGCGCTAGGACCTCGAAGACAAGTCAATTACATTACTCTTCTTACCCCCGGTTTCCGAGGTACATTTAGCGGTAGTTCATCTATTCAATAGTGTTAAAACTCATATAAATAAACGCTATTGAATAGATAAACTACCGCTAAATGTACTCAGAAACCAGGGGTTAGTGAAACACCCTCTCCCAATATGCAAGTAAATTAAATTAAGCAATATAAGTACATTCCATTGTTTCTCACAGCTATATTTCAAATAGGAACCCATCTTTATCCATCGGTTATATTACCTAAAATGGTGTGTGGTTAAATGAAAATTATACCGAAGCGAATGCATGATTTATACAATGATCTATCACATTGTGTTCGTAGTTCAGGTGTCAAGCCATAGATGGCGTTACTGTTGCGCGAGTTATGAAGTTTCGGATTAAAGCTTTTTAAACTACATGCTTGTACTTCTCGAGGGTGTAGACAGAGCTGTACCAAAATGCTGTCTTTCTGCCTTTTGAAATACAGGTCTAATAGTTGTGTGAATACAAGCATGTGCCATTTACACAACTGATGAAAAGTTTAAATCCATGGCGTAATAATGCCTTAACGATATTAAGAGTGTAAGTATAAAAAATAAAAGCTTTTAATATTAATAATGAACGACAACAAACTGAAAAATCTTTGCGTAGTTCTCCACAGCATGCCAGTTCCCCAACTCGCACATAGTCTCACGGTCTAAGCCTTTCCTCATCCTGTGGCCATCCACGGGCCAGTAATAATAGGCTACATTTATTTATTTATTAAATCAACAGTCGCCAAGCGTTCTCAAAGGGTCCTTTCTAAAACTCGACCCAGCAAAAACCTACTGAATAATGAAGACGAACATCATTTACTTTAAAAGGAGTCAACAAGTAACAAATTAGCATCTAATGTTTTAAAAACCTGTCTTATTTATAAGGTATGGAGTCTTCATCACTATTTATGGGATAAGGCACGGCATCAATGAGTGTTTGATAGGATATAAGGTTTGAATGAAGCTGTGATGTTATGGATGTTTGACCATTTTGAATTTGTGATGAAGCATTACTTATAAATGTTTTACAAGCTTAGCCGGATGTATCGTAATTTGTTTAGTATTTATTAAAAAAAAGTATAGCCTTTTACTACATTTTGTTTCAACCAGTAACATTCACTTAATTCTATGCAATATTTTTTTAATAGTGCCTAGCTTAGTGTGTTAAGTTTATTATTTTATTAAAGCATTAGTTGTTTTTTTTTTAATTTTAGGCATTAAATTTATGAAATCTTTTTTCCTTTCCTTCCTAATATATTTACCGCTTTACTATACATAAACCACTCTCTCAAGAATCAACACAGATATCAACTTTGTTTAATTAAGAGAAATTCGAAGAAAATCTGCTTTTCTTGTTAAAAACATAACAGTCTTATAGTCTTTGCATAGTTAAGTTTTTACGAGTCTAAACCAAAAAACATATAGTTGGTACATTCAAATAGATTTCCTACATTAAAAAATGTTCTATTTTTAGCTCACACAAGTACGTAATCATCCACCGCATTTATCATATTCACGCCGACAATTACTTATTAATGATATTAATCTCCATTTTTCAAACAAACAACCTTGACAAAAAACATACTAATTTCAGCTCAATTCACGGAACCCTATCTAGGTCATACGCGAAGGTTTATCTGCAGACTTCATTAGTTATCATCTGATAGGGCACACACGATTCTACAATACGTTTTGTTACGATCCCATTACGTGTGTTCTTGAGACAGGTATGTCTTTATTGATACAGTTCTAAAGCTTTATTAGTATTTATTGGTGACTAGCTGACCCGCGCAACTACGCTTGCGTCACATAAGAAAGACATAGTTTTCCCCGTTTTTGTAACATTTTTCACTGGTACTCTGCTCCTATTGGTCGTAGCGTGATGATATATATAGACTATAGCCTGCCTCGATAAATGGGCTATCTACCACTGAAAGAATTTTTCAAATCGGACCAGTAGTTCTTGAGATTAACGCGTTCAAACAGACAAACAAACAAACTCTTCAGCTTTATAATATTAGTATAGATGTTAGTTATAATACACATTACACATACACACATACATTATGATTGACTACGCTCAGAGTACAGCTTTAAGGGAAGGTATACAAGTCGTGGTGAATTTTTAGTTTCTGGGTCCTATTTTTCAGATAATTAAAGTCATAAAACTCCTATGATGACGTCAAAATATTAGAACTCCAAAACGTACATACGTAATGCATGATGGTAAAGTATTGTCGGAAAAATAAATTATTGTCTGTTAAAGCAGACTCTAGTCCTTTATTTGAAATCATGTAGCATAGATGCGAAATCGTAGTGTGGAACCAAATCGATGAATTGCCATCGCAATTCTGTTGATGGATGCTTAAGTCAAAAATAAGCCAAATTGCAGCACCATTGCGAAGTTTGGGAGAGATTCAATATTTCCTTGTTGTGTTGTTGTGATGATGATTTTACAAGACAGGAATTGTAAACTAGATGAAAATTTGATTTCGGTATTAAAAAAAACTGAGCATTGCGTTAATTAGGTATTTTATTATTGTTTTGTAGGTACTCTAAGGTTCTAAAACAGAAACCCTAAGGCTATACTGTTCTAGTTAAGTCATCAACCAAACACATGTTTTCTCATGTAACAGTTATCATGACCTCGATAAAACAGTCACATGCGAACCTCAAAAGATAAGTTATTGCAACAATCAAGTACGTCCTTCAGCCTTGACAACGAACGTGATTCTAACAAAATTAGTTTAATTGAGTCAAATAGAATAAACATAGATTTTATTAACTAAGTTATCTGATTTGCGAATGTAATTGATGTTTTGTAGGAAACTGTTGCTATTTTTGGGTTTAGATTTGCATGAGCCATTAAATGATAAGGAAAGTATTTTTGTCATAGTCGGTTCAAAGATGAGTAGTAGGTGGGCTCGCTGATCGATTGTCTCCTTAAAATAAAAGATAAACACGATCATGTTAGTATTTGACCTGCTCAAACTACTTTGAATTATATTTAAGCACATTTAAGCATAAGAATAATTTCTTCTTCGATGTATACTTAAAAAAATATCCATTGCCAATGTTCTAACACAGCTTCTTTTAGGTGAGTGTACAAGCAGTGTTATATTTAAAAATCTTAACGCCTGATATAAAATGCTCGCAAAATATCACAATGTAGAGTCTTGCTGCCAAGCGTGAAAAATTCAGATCTTTCATAAATATTGTAGCATGGTATACAATAACAATATACCTGTTAAGTGTAAAATTTGACAATTGTGACCAGGTGAGGAGTAAGAAAAAGAATATTTGAGTTACTTTTTAACTGAATCTCTATTTCACGTTTGATCATCAAGATAGAGGCTTAGGCTTTAAGCCCCAGGAGGTAATGGACTATTTTTTATCCTAAACTTGCGCAAACTATTTTTATTTACCTGTCTCTGCAAAATCCTCAAATTAAAATGCCTAAAAAATCAATCAGCACTCAAATATATACTGACAGTTCAGGTGTTCAAGACGTCATCACTTTAAGTCATGATCATGATGATCAATAAAAAAATCGTTAATTGACCCATCAAAATCTTTTAATTAACCATACACATGCGGAAATCGATTCGTTTACGATATTTGATGTAGAATCGATTATCGATAAAAAAAATCGTTTTGTTGACAGTACAGTTATGAATTGAAAAAGTTTAGAAGATGTTTCGTTTAATGGAGATTGATATTGATTTTTTGTACCGATCGTTAAGAGTAATCGTAATGTTTATAAATAGTATCGTAAAAATCTTTAATGAATTACATAATTGCTGATTTTTATAAAAAAGCGGATGCTCATTATTGCTTGCGATCGAATTGTAGGATGTTGGATTCTGTATCAATAAATATTTGTTTGTTTTTTAAGTTTTATTTATTTTTTGGCAAAGTCCAGAGTCAATGTATAAGCGTATTAGAATATGCTTTGCGTGCTCAAGTCAATTTGGAAAAATTAGCTTTTCATAAACTGCATGCAAAGAGTTATAATATTTGACGATATTTTCCTCTTCATCTTGAAGGAAGTGTATATAGCCTATGCAAAAAAACTAGGAAGGTTTATTCTGTAACTCTTGTTAACTTAACTACATAAAAAGCAAGATTTGCTTAGTTCGTGTGTAAATAAAACTAACTGTCACGAGATAAATAAAATATTTTTTTCAGAGCATTGTGTAAAAATGAACAAAAATGTAAATAGTACAATCGTATTGGTTTAATCGTTGATTAAACTTCAGGTATTTTGTAGTTAAAAAAAATCCGATATGAGAAGGTTTTTCTCTAGTTTCACATACTTGCCAATTTAAGTACGTAGCTAATATTACTGTTATTAGGGGTAGACAATTTTCTACCACTATCATCCACCGAGCAACAATTGACTTTTTATTTACAAAAGTCTGACCAGCCTGATCCATAGGGCAAATATTTGAATAGATGATAGATTCTAAGAGTTAATTTTCGATCGTCAATGAAACCGAAACCGCGCTGCAGAGCTTTCTACGGTTTATCCATTTTGAAGTATTAAAGTTGCACGGTTTAAGCTTAGTTCTGATGCCTGTTTTGTAAACTACTTACGTACATGATAACTATGCGAGAATAAGATCAAATGAAAATGGTAATTGAAAACCTATATACTAAAATGAATCCATGAAAATAATTCTAAAAGCTTTTGGCAAGTAACATTTTTCACTCATTAACTTTTAAAACCTTGGCATTTCAAAGGCAGTGAAAAACCATAATCTTTATTTTTCTTCTTATAATATAAGAATATTTACTACATTACATATATTGCATACAGCATTTTTCTAACTACTACAACAAATTTTGCTGCATTCTGGGTACGTTCCCTGTGAACAGCGACGTTGAGAAGTACTACGACACGTAGCGCGCTTCCCATCATTTTCTCATTAACTATTTTCAAGTTCTTTTAATCATCTTAATTAAATAAAATATCTGCAATTCATGTTAACACCTGTTAACATAAAAGCACATTTTTTATTATTTATTATACGTAATAAAGGTACCCGTATAGAATCCATTAGCCATAGGTATAGGCGTAAAAAATTGTACGTTAACCTTTGCTTTATGGTGAAGCAGTTACTATGGGCAACTGAAGTAGCCATGATACAAGTCATTAGGATAAGGCAGATATGTTTTTGTGAACAAAAACTATGGATAAGACAATCTACCAGATTTAAGATTACTTAAGCCATTGTACAGTGCATATACAGCAGGACAACCGAATAGTATAAAATTTGTCGTTCATTAATGCATGTCCAAGGCCTCTCCTAGCATATCCCTTGAAAATTTTGAACGAGAGTAATCAAATTAGTCTGTGAAAATCAAATTATTGATGAAAAACTTAAGTATAAACTTTAATGTTGTATTTAATACTTTAAGAGAGAATATTTTTTCTTGCTTCGTACTCAAAATTTAATCAAATTAATGCTGCTGCACTCTGCCGATGCATGCGCATAAGAAAACACAATGTTCATAATATATGTATTTCACTAAGATATAGGAGAAACTGACAGACGTTATGACAGTTTCTTATTAAAGTCAATATTCGGTTTTTCAATTTTTTTACCATCTACATACTCTGAATTATGCATTGCGTAGTATTCTTTGTCTAGCGTCCACTACCACCCCATAACAAATTAAGCGAATCCTTGAAAAAAATTAGACACACGACATCACGTTCGGTAGTTGAAATCCTCGCACTAATTACTTGGCGTATCATAACTTTGTTTTATTATGCGAGCAATAAAATGACGTCAGTGTACGCAATTCAGGATCGTATTAACTTGTGTATATATAATAGGTCAGGTTGTTACAAACGGCACAGTACCATTTGAACCTCTTCTACATTTGGTGATCCATCAAACAACTATCAAGATGAAACTGGTAATTTTTTGAATATTTTACTTTGGTGTTTTAATTTTTTGCAATGTTTGTAAGGCTTAGTTTACAATTTATTGTACCCTAGGTTTATCTAATAGTAAATTAATTTGTACTGGTGTAGGCTACCCTTTATCAAAGAAATTTTAGATTTTGCTAGCATTTTGCGTATTTAGTAGTTTTAGGTGTGTAATAATTTTTAAGTAAATAACTATTACATTACTTCAGTCTAGTCTTAAAATCTAAGCTCCTTAAACCCTTATAGTAAATAATCATTACAGAGCTCGTTTTATCTGACTGTAATTAACAGTATGACTTGTTTATATTATTGGCCACCTTTTCAAGAAAATCTATACCTGTTTACGCCAAAAAGTGAACAGAAAACTCAACCGTTTCCATTTCTCCACAGTTCGTATTCGCCGCCCTCATCACCATCAGCTACGCTGCCCGTCTCGAACACTTGGAACAGCAGCAGCAACTCCGTGCCTACCTTCCTCCCCACCAAGCTGCTAACTTCGGAGCTGCCCAAGGTTCCTTCGGAGCCAACGGTTTTGAAGCTTCTGGTTCCAGAGCTACTTACAATGCCGCTTTCCCAAGTGCTTCAAACCAGTACCTGCCCCCTGACCATGGACCTTCTGCTGGTGGCCCCCAGTTCGCTGGTTCTATCAACGGTGAGTACAAAAATTATTAATTTTTGCTCTTTTGAGACCATTTTCTACCAGTATTTTGGTGGAGGTTTTGATTTATAGTATTTTTCTTACATTGAATGTTGTTATATGATTTTATGTAAATGTATGATAGCGGGCCATCCAATGAATATTTTCAACCTATTCACAAAATATTTGTTTATTCTATTTTGAATCGTAATTTACGTGAAATTTACGTGGTTCGATAGTTAATACATTTTATTCCAAAACCAATCTTTGAATTTTAAATTTTTACTGATGAAGGAAATCCATATGAAACTGTGTGATAACTTTAACCAGTCATGAATATTCCAAAAATTCACTTAGGTATTTACTACGAATTAAGTCTAACTAATCCTTATTTAATTACCAGGTTTCGGCGCAGCCCCCGTCCAGCAGCTAAGTCCTCAAGACGCTGCTCCCCAAGGATCCAGTCCGTTCGGAGCTCAAGCCAACTACCAGCCAGCCCTGAACAACCAGTACCTCGCTCCTCACTCCTCACAGAACATCCCTCAGCAACCCTTCGATGAGCAGACCGGTTACCATTACTAAATGTTGTGATGTAGTTTAGTTGTAGAAATAAATATATTTTAGAATATTTTTTGATATTTCATTTTTAAGCTTATTTAATTCTTGCTCTGACACTACTTGCACTTTTATTATAATTATAATATTAAAAAAAATAGGATGAGTAGGTACGATTAGTTAAAAATTTTTTTAAAGATTATTATCAATTCCATATACGCTGCAATAACTTTTTCAGTTTTCGTATAATAAGAACCCACGCTACACCTAGATATATGTTTAGGTGTATGAAAATATATATCTAGAATCTTAAAAAGGCTGTAAAGTACCAAAACAACGTAGCACGTTAATCTGGCAATCACATAATTTAGTTTAACATACGTACACACATAAGTATAACGCACATGTGTATACACATAGGGAAGGCAGAGAGCAGAATGCCACTTGAAACGATCCTTACAAACTTTCAAATTTAGTTTTGAACTAAGTAAATATTGATTAATCGCTTAAAGTTGACCGGAATCGTCTCTTGATTATTTTAATAACTCTAAATAATTAAACTGAAACAATACAAATATCCATAAAACAACGTAATTTACGGAAACAACACCACAATTGTCTACGGTACAGGCATAGCAACTGATCATTCACACACACAATTAAATTAAACTTTAATGGTCAAGATCGCAACCCAGACACTGAACTCACATGAGTAGCTTTTATTTAATTGATACTTTGATTTTTCTGACACTAGCGGCCGTCCGCGACTTTGATCACGTCGTTTATAGCTCTAAGCCTATTAGTCTTACCAAGTGTTATATAAGCCTAAATAAATTTCTTCAATAAATTACAAACTCTAGACTATTCAGCACTAAAATGATTTATAACTCGAACCAGAAGTTCCTGAGATTAGTGTGTTCAAACAAACAAATACATTCTTCAGCTTTATATTGTAATTTTGTATTCATTGAAAAATTACAATATTATGAATTTAATGTTTAGCAATTGTTAAATTTGATACAAAAATTAAATATTTGTTCGTCATTTTCATAAACCTACTGCGTTAAGGTATATGAAAATGACGAACAAATAATGTCTTCGCATTTCGTTTAGTTTTTATTACTTTTATCGTATTTCAATAATTAAAAAGCTGCTCCCTACCAATTTCAAGACAGACTATTATATAATAAAAATAATTGAGCTCCAATTTATAGGTCTGTGAACTCAAGGAGGAAAAGATAGAATTTAATTTTGGGTAAATCGGCTCTAAACGTAATCTAGTCAAAAAAACTCTTAGGTAGCTGTTAATAGGTTTAAAAACTCAACGTCTATTATATGTATATATGTATTACACTCAAACTTGTAATAATACAACTAAAAGGCTTAAACCACACACAAACAGCTCAAAAAGCTGCTGAATATGGATTCAAGTTTGCAAAGGAATTGATACAGTAGACTCAGTGGCGTAGCTACCTTGGGTGGCACCCGGTGCGGAAGTTGGTGGTGTCACCCCATGGAAAGAAAAACGCAATAAATTTTATATGATAAAGACATGGATCATTTATTATTTATAATATTGAAGAAATAATTAAACACAATAATAACTAAGTCAGAAAAGGAATTGTTATACAATTAAAATTTCTTCTTTCTAGCTTTGACAGCTGCAAACTCGGCAATAACTTCATTGAAATTTATATTTTGTATTGCCTCGTGTTCGATTGCTAATATAACAAGATTGCTTAGCCGCGATTGAGTCGTTGTTGTCCGCAAATAGGTTTTTATTAATTTTAATTTACTAAAACTCCTCTCACATGAAGCTACGGACACGCAAACCGTCAAGAACAATTGCAGTGCAATCATAAGATTTGGAAGAGATTCTATAAAATCCCATTCTACAATAAACTTTAAAAAATGAATATGAATCGATCAATCTTTTTAATCTGCACAAAACAGCATTTAAGTTTCTAAAACAGATTTTTTTCTTTTTATTATCTATCACTATAGAATACTTAATACACATTTAACAATTCACGCCAACCAAACACAACACACTTCACGAAACAAATGAGAAATGTTGCGACTGAGACGTCAAAGATCGCGAGTATGGGACGGGGAATCCCTCACGACAGCGTCAAGATCTTTTGCGGGAATCCCCGAAATATACATAGAGCTGAGATACGAGTAGTGCTAGTGGAAGAATCCCCGAAAAATAAATTATTGTGCTAGCGATTTTTTTTGTTTGCATGCTTATTCAAACTTAGAAATGGCCTACGAGAGAGACCGGGGGGGTGTCACCCCAAAACAGGTGACACGCGGTGCGGCCCGCCCCCACCGCCCCCCCTTTGCTACGCCACTGAGTAGACTTGATAATCTATGGTTGCCGAAAATGTAATTTGCCAAGTGTGACTGTATTTGGCTTCCAGTACGCATGACATGTAAATATGTATGTCCAGTAAGCTTTATGTATGACGTCACTTCGTGTCCAAACTTAAATGTATGTGACCTCTAATTTGTTAGTCCATTGCCCCTAACCCTAGGTAATTAGTGTCCAAGTTTCTTGTTTTAACTATGAATGTAATGATTGACTACAGTACTAACCTAGTGTCAAAACATCATCTAGTAATTGGACAGTTTTTTGTTTTAATAAACTATATTTTTTATTGCACGCAAGGTGACTCTTATACTTAAAGAAGATCGTTATCACGATTTTGGTCTAAATTAATATGATTTTGGTTGTGCTAGTCCCTGTTTTTTATTGGACTGTGATATTGTCTAGTTTTTAGACAAATCATTGACACTTAATCTTTGGAATGCCTAAGTGGAGCGCAACACGTAATTTCGTGCGTAATAGAACCGCACAGTAGCTCTACCATGAGTTGGCGTAGTAAAAACATCTTACTTAACTAGAGTAGTTAACGTGAGAACGCAACTACAACAGTGGGCTTAAATGTTCGTACCATGAGTTGTGTTGACGTAAACTACTCACGTTATAGTTAAAACTATATCATTCGTAGTAAGATTTTTAATCTGTGGTTTTGCGACATAATGTCAACATTCAATCTGTAACTTGACTAAGCTTGAGTGTTGTAGTTCTATCTCCTTCTATTCACATAAGACAGACAGAGAGAAAATACGACACACGTTTCAAATTGATATGGTAGTATTAACCAACAAAAATAGGAAGTCGTCGCTTACATGTAATTTGGTACGTTTTCGTGTATTTTTGATTTTGTGTTATTGCTTTTTGTTTATTGTCAGCCGAGGACAAAACAAAACACCTCAGTTACGTTTTAGTGCTAGTGCAAGGATTCTAATTAACAACTAATTTTATTTTCAGCTTTGTTTAAATAATCCTCTTTTTTGCCGCGTCTTAGGAAACTTTATGAACATGTTTGCAAAAACTTGGCATGATTTAAAGCATGGTTTAAAGCTGAAGTAACTTTTACAATGATCACACTTGTAGCCGATATAGTTTAACAAATTTTGTATCACTCATATTATCCAGAGGATTTCCAATTAATGCACGCATATCACTTTGCAACTTTTTCTGTTCTCGTCGTTCATCCTCGAATGCAGCAGTTTCAAACATATTAAACGCAAAATATGTTCTACCAAACATTTTTAATCGAAAATAACTTCAATTGCTTTTAAAACAATACGCTCTCACGAAGCCAAATGTCGGTGAGTGCCGTAACTACTATAGTAATAGTTCGTTACTATAGCATCTGTCAAATTGGTAACTCATGGTACCATTATCGTACGGAAAGAATGAACGACAAAGCCAATCTACATTCACTGTCGTTTAATTTAACTACATGTTACTAACTATAGCGACTCATGGTAGCAATGTTGGTACCTCAACTATCCGCTAGAGGCGCTGTTCAAGTTTTCATACATTTTTTTAACTACAGTGTCTGCGGGAGACTATAGTTGCCAACTCATGGTAGAGCTACAGGATACTTCTTATAACGTCGCGTTCAACGTATCGCCGTCTTTCCATCGCTGAATGTTCGGTACCGAAGGGTCGGCACGTATGTGTAATGATACTAAACACTGATGAGTTGGATAAGCAATATATTTTGTTCAATTGTATTCTAGTATTATTCTATTTAAAACGTTAAGTACAAAGGTATAGCGTAAACCTGGACACAAACGATCTCCATGATAAATCTCATCCAAATTGGTCGCCTTTATGTGATATATATCCGCATCCATATCCTCTACCTATGAGAAGAAGCAAAATTGTAATTATTAGTATGAATTTACGTCATCATTCTTCTTGCTACTAGGAGTTTTCCTCAAATTTGGATTTTCCCTTTTTTTGCATTTTCCACGTATCCACGTATCCTCTCAAAATGATGCAGATAACTACATAATTATGCAATAAATGACTTTATGCCGCCGGATCTTATCTGCGATTACACTTAGAAGAAATGTAACTTTCAATAAGGAATAAAAAAAAATACTATTATAATATATTTGCTCAAGCCTGAAAGTCATTTCATACTACTTTTGAAAATTCAGCAGATACATACCTTTCTTTTTTTTTTTTTTTAACGTGGCTAATGTTTTATGCATACACCTGCACTCTGGGTTGAGTGCAGGGTTATGTGGGGCTCTCCCGCCAGAAGGGCGGGCATACCCACTAAACCGCCACGTGTATCCTCACGGCCGCTTGTGGTGGCGAGCGGCGGGATAACTGCCGAAGCGTGTACCGCAAGCCGCACGCCACGCGAATGCCCCAATTTAGGGGTCCCTCACAGAGCAGATACATACCTAGAATAATTGAATGAAGACTTACTGTAAACCCAAGATAAAAAACCTACCTTTTTATTTTAGCTTAATAATAAACTTTAGATATACATACATACATACATCAATACACGACTCGCGCTACCTAGTGAATGGAGTGCGTATATTAAACTGTTCTATAATAAAGAACTAGATAACAATCAATCTTTCAAAACATTCAAGAGCAACAACATAATCTGAAACAAGACTATCTATTTTAAAACTTAATTGATCGATCCATCAACATGCATTGCTGATAGCTATACTAGATTACATTTAAGATAACTGATCAGTGCAATACTTGCATTGAACTTTAGTAAAAGAATTATTACTATACTGAAATAGATAGCTTCCCGTGTCATAATAAATTACAGGCTATTAATAATTTGTTGTTTAACTAAATAGGCGCAAATTTTTCGTAATACTACTTACATTCATGCATAAACAATTTCAGATTCGAGTGTCAAAAATTTAATTATTTTTCTTATTTACCTTATAAACTGAAAACTTGTACTGCCATATAAATTGCGTTAGGCAGCCAGTTGTCCAAATGGCATAGGCGTAACACTCAGTATATCCCAGGAACAAAGCTTCATTTTTAGAGTGGCCGTGTTATCAATAAAAACAATATGTTAACAACCTGTATTCTTAAGTCAGATTATGTTTTCGATAAAAACTTTAGTAACTTTATACTCTTGATATTTTTCTTTGAATAAGACTTTTTGAGGATAGTTTTCGATTAATGTAAATAGCAACTTTTGAAGTTTTTTCAAAATGGTAAATTACTCAAGGACTTTGTTCCTTTATTCCTTTGTATCACATGACTTCACTATTTATAATAAAATTCTGACATAATATCGTCTGCAATGATAACGATGCTCTCACGAAAAGCAATTAAAACATTTAACATCACGATCCAGACAACGAATGTTATCGATTTATTTTGACGCTTTCATTTGAATTTTAATCGATTTTATTGTACAGTTTTATATTGGAACAAATATATTATTAATTTATGCTAATGTGTTGGAAGAAAGATGAAGAGGTCTATTCAAATGAAATTAGCTATTGAAAAGTATTTAAATTAGATCGTATTTTTTCAGTGATTCGTCTTTGCTGATATACAACTTAAAAAGGAATATGCGATTTTTAATTAATTTGCTACATTTTATTTTTTTGGAAAAGTACATAGTATACGTATGTACGAGAAATCTAAATGTTATACAGATACACCATGTAAATTATATTATCAATTTTAAGCAATATGATTGTGTACTGCTATCGAATGTATTAAGTATATATCTAGAAATGCAAAATCTATCTTTGTCAAATATCAAACACTCCATATAAATACGACATAATAGTATCAAAAGAGCGTAAGCACCATTAAAAAAATCAACATTTAACACCCATAAAACCAACAAAATCTACACAAAAGCAAATATAAAACCGAATGTAACGTTCAACCAAGTACTTCCTACAACAAATAAGGAACGAACAAACATCCCCATAGCAAATTGATAGAAATCCTTGAAAATTGCATCAAGTCGTCACGAGGTCGCTCACGTTTGTTCATAAAATCCTCGGACTAATTACATGGCGAAGTTTGCTTTATTATGTTAGCAATAAAGTGACGTCATAGTACGTCTATTCAGGATGAAACAACTGTATATAATAGGTCAAACGTTAGGAAACTTCACAGTACAAGATCATCTTCCTCCACACTTTGTTTGCAGATTTTGTTAACAAACAAGATGAAACTGGTAAATTTTATTTTTATTATTTTGTGGTTTAAAACATAAAAAATTGTTAGTGGTTTTGCTTTTTATAGAGCTGCTTTTTAGTTTGTAGGCAATAAATATGAATTGAAATATAGCATCATCGTACATGGGTCGTTGGCACTTTCAACATTTATAAAAAGTATTTTTCTGAAATTGTGTACAAACTTTACTTAACATTTTAATTTTATATACGTTTACATTTAATTATCTAGAAAAAGTTACAACTTTTTCTTGAAAATAGTACTTAGCAGAGCCTTTCAGTGATCGTACCCTTGAGCAAATCAATCGAATTTATCTTGCCTTTCATACAATAATACTAATAATAAAATCAATTCCCTTATTTAAAATCACCATAACCATCAATAACCTTACCAATTTTCTTCAAAGTTCGTAGTCGCCGCCCTCATCGCCGTCAGCTCAGCTGCGCGCTTGGAGCACTTAGAACATCAACACCACCAACAACTCCGTGAATACCTTCCCCCTGACCATGGCTCTGGCTTCGGTCCTCATGATGCCGTTGGGGCTCACTCGGGACCCCATGGAGCCGTTGCTGGATCCCACGCTGTCCATGCTGGATCCCACGCGGCCCATGTTGGATCCCATGGTCATGCAGGATCTTTCGGAGGTCAGCCAGGAGCGTTCGCCTCAGCTG
This sequence comes from Anticarsia gemmatalis, assembly GCF_050436995.1. NCBI lineage: Eukaryota > Metazoa > Arthropoda > Insecta > Lepidoptera > Erebidae > Anticarsia > Anticarsia gemmatalis. Next base: position 1,911,487 of record NC_134761.1, read on the forward strand.
GAGCTGGTCAACCCAGTGCTCATGCTGTAGCCGGCTTCCCTGGTGCTTCCAACCAGTATCTTGCTCCTGATCAAGGACCTTCGGCTTCTTCTTCTGCTGGTCAAACTCATTTCGATGGTGCTGTACATGGTGAGTGGTTTTTCTTTGGTTATTGTGCTACCTATTTAATTTTTAACACGGTCAAAAAATTTAACCTTTTATTTCATTGCAATTAGAAAATAATATTACTTGGAAAATGTTAATGACAATAATGGCCATTTTAAGTCAATGATCTACAAGTTATTATTAGTTAATGAATTATTTTTTTTATTATTTAGTTTTTTTCAATTTTATACTTATCATACATTCAATGCATGACATCCCTCTAAATAAATCTAGATGCTCAAACTGCTTTGCATAAAAATCATTTAGTAGCTTAGATCGCAATTACACTTAACTATACTATTGCCACAACAACAGCTGTCGTAGTCGTATCTACATTCAGCATTTGTTATATATTTCTAATATTAATTTTTATTATTTCTCTCCAGGTCACGAGCACGGATCCCACATCGCCCAGAACACCCACGAACCTCAGATCCCTCCCCAAGCTATTCCCATCCACCAGCTCCTCAACCCTCATGTTAAAAACCCCAACACCTACGACAGATACCAGCAGCAGATTCCCTCTCACTCCGGCAGCCACCAGCCCTCTGGTCCTCATGGTCACTCTGCCCAGGAGGTTCCTCAGCAATCCTTTGATGCCCGTACTGGTTACCATTACTAAGTTTATAATGTAGTTGTAGTTTATATGTGTGAATAAATATATATTGTGTAGTTTAACCGGTGTTTTGATTTGTTTGGCAATTTGTTCCTGTATCTTAATGATAAATTTTACTCTTCATATTTCTATGGAATATGGTTAAAGACGGAATTATTCGGATTCAAAAACTATTTCCGTAAGCAATTACTTAAAGCTTTATTACAAGAAACTTGCAATATTCATTTACCTTTTAACCATCATCATTGATATTTTTTTCCTATCCATTTTATACCCCCTTTTATTGACAATAATCAACCTTTTGACGTAGTTTAGCAAGAATAATTTCAAATCTTGATAATGAATAAGTCTTTTCTTTCTGTACAGTATGTATGTGTTTCCCGGGTTACTACTAAAGCATTGAGGAAGGAAAACGCTGCAATAAAATCTTATTTTATTGAAGTTATAGTTCAAAGGTTTCTCCATATTGTAATTAACACCTTCCATATAACACCAACTATACCAGCATACAACGAACAAAGTACATTAATAGCCAAATCATCATTTCATTTTAATAGTCTAACTTCAAAAAATGGCCGAAAAAACTAGTTTTTTGATAAAACTGACAGAATATTGATGATAATGACTGCTCGTTCACGCAACGCAATTATATATTCAAGTTCGTAACCCAGACACTGAACCCGCTACTCGGTGCTTTCAACACGTATGGTTTATTTGATCTATTGCTTTAGTTCATGGTCATGGTTATATGGACCATAATTTTATGGAGGAATTACCATAATTTCGATGAAACTATGAATTAATGGGGATGTGGGGTAATAAAACAATTGCATGTGAATATTTGTAAGTACAATAGTAGTAAGTACTAACTGTGTTCCGCGGTTTTACTCACTTTATATTAATAACTTTACACGATGTGTGATGTCAAACAGCCTTTAATTTTCTTAATAATAATGACTTTACTTTTTTATTTTAATATAGTAAGCTCAAAGAGAATTGCGTGGAAACAAAGAATTATAAAAATACATAAATAAAAATATTACGATACTTACGAGTATAAACTAACATCTTACAAAGACTTTTCAAGTCAAGAATATCCCAGCTAATTTACAATTTCATACCCTACAACACCTCTAAATAGAGACCGTAAAAATAAAATGTATTCCTTATTATTTACTACATAGGAACAATTAAATTATTTATTAAAATACTGCATTTAAACCCAAATATTTGTATTTTATATGAAACCAATTATTCTCTCATTTGATATGCTAAAGATTTCCGTATATACAAGCTTAAAGCTCGCTTTGTATCGAGTTATGTAGGAAACTATTATATGCATCGATAATTTTAGTAACGGTTATCGTTTACACCCGTATTAAAGCGATTAATTCCTATTAAAATAATTATTTTAAGTGTATTTATTTTTAAACTTAATTAACAATGATTGTCAAAAGTTGTATTGAACATGCTTTGGTCTGTTTAATCATTTATAACTATTGTATGATATTGAACATGTAGACAGGTACCTACTTCACTTACCTTTTAGAAAAAATAATAAAATTACTAATGAATAATAGATGTCTTTATTATTGTATACTTCAGACCTCTCGTTATATTTCAAACATTTTATATTTATTTCGGGATGAGTAGCACAGAATTGGGATGATATAGCAGGATTAAATGGAAGTAGGTTTAGGGTGGCTAGAGAAAATCAATTATATTGATGATCACATCAATATTAAAAATATCTGCTACAAATATCCGTATTTATGAGTTCCCTTTTTAAAACCCGAAACAAACTAAAATCTATACTAATATTATAAAGCTGAAAAGTTTGTTTGTTTGAACGCGTTAATCTCAGGAACTACTGGTCCGATTTGAAAAATTCCTTAAGTGTTAGATAGCCCATTTATCGAGGAAGGCTATAGGCCATATATCATCACGCTACGACCAATAGGAGCAGAGCAGCAGTAAAAAATGTTACAATAACGGGGAAAAATTTGACCCATTCTCTCTTATGTGACGCAAGCGAAGTTGCGCGGGTCAGCTAGTATAATATACTAGGAATTGAAGAACAACATCAAATAGTACAAAACAGGGTGTAATATCTGTCATAAACTAGTATTGCTGCATACCCTGCGCCCAGAGAGGAGCACAAAGCGCTCCCGGCCAGAGACAAAAAATCTGACGGTGTTCCTCCGGCGGTCACCATAAAGTGGCCAGACCGTGGTACCTCCGTTCAAATACTCCACATCAGACACCTAATAAGTTAAACTAATTTACACTAGACATTACTAAAAGTCATACAAAGTCAAACTCATCGGGTTTAAAGACCGCATTAGTATGTAAAAACTATAATAGACCATTTATTATATTGGCCTAATGGCACATATCATTTGTTATGCGTATTATGGTCAATGCTCATAGTTACATTGAACTCCGCTGATTGCAACTGCAGATTTTTTTGTGATTCGATTCCTAATTCGCACATTTTTTTATGTTTTTGTGAATTCTGAGTAACTGAGAAATCTGTCTTAATGGCCAGGTTGGTTCAAATCTAATGGCGACGTGGCCACTATTAATTATTTGATTGTGTTGAAATAAATGGAGCTACAATAGTTTAATATCCTTTACTGATATAGATGGAAGGAAGTTTTTAAAAGTAAATAAAAAGTGTAGATTATTTAATAATTGAAGTGTTGGCTAATCGATTGTATAAGTAAAATGCTTCAGGTAAAATATTCAATAAAATTTTATATAATATATTAATCTTTAACACTTACTATCATCTATGTACACCATATTTGAGCAAATAAATTATTTGTGTGAGTTTGAGTATGTTTGAAAAACTTACAATAGGTTTATATCTCAAACTTTTTGCAGCTTCAAATGTATTGAAGACGATACGCACTTTTTTACATAAATCAATGAAATACAAATCTTAAACAATGAAAAATGTATAGTCGGCCTACGTGTGATATCAAGCAAACTTTTTATCATAGCCATTGATAGAATTCTATACTATTCGATGAATGGAATTCGCAATATTTTTTACGTCATTTATATTATTTGTGCTTCTGAAAAGCTGATGAGCGTATTCATATTTTTTAGGTAACAAACTTATAATATAAATATATGAATATCTATACAATAGATGTATCAAAACATAATAATCAGATAGCATCAGACATGTTCCAATTAATTTGCAATCAGAGCACTTTAGTCTGTTATGTAGATGTACTTTTAGATGTTGCAATGATGCTGTACTCTTCCTTGCGGAATGTATCTAATATTTGATATTTCCATTTAGTTTTTCTTATGATAGTTGCCAAAATTTTTATAATTTCGCGTTGCATGTCAATTCATTTCTATGGAAGACAGGAATTGATGAATCTGCCTGTATGTGTGTAAGGTTTAACAACACTTTTTCTTCGTGTCCTAATATAAATAGGTAAACGAACGTTTCATATCACGAGAAATAAATAAAATACCATCAAATAAATTACTATTCAGCTATTTATTATATACAGAATTTACAAAATTCAAATTGGCTGATATATTGTTATATATTGTTCCTCTAGTACTGGTAGCCGGTTTGTTCGTCGAAGGGCTGCTGAGGAGTGTTCTGGGAGGAGGCGTGAGGAGCCAGGTATTGACGGCTGGTTGCACCAGACTGAGACTGGAACCTTCCACCGAACTGGGAGCCACCGTGGGAACCACCGAATTGGGAACCTCCGTTGTGGGACCCACCGAACGAAGATCCTCCATTTTGAGATCCACCAGCGTGAGGAGCAAGGTACTGACGGCTAGCGGCACCGTTCTGAGAGCCGCCGAATTGGGATCCACCATTCTGGGCACCACCGAAGTGGGAACCGCCATTTTGGGATCCACCGGCATGAGGGGCCAGATACTGACGGCTAGTCGCTCCAGATTGGGATCCGAACTGAGAACCACCGTGAGAACCACCGAATTGGGAACCTCCGTTCTGGGATCCACCGAAATGAGATCCTCCATTTTGGGATCCACCGGCGTGAGGAGCGAGGTACTGACGGCTGGCAGCTCCGAACTGTCCATTCTGGCTAGCACCACCGAAGTGACCACCTTGGCTACCAGATCCGAATTGCTGACCTCCCTGAGCAGAGTTGGCATGAGGAGCTAGGTACTGACGGCTTGTAGCTCCAGACTGGGAGTTAGACCTGGCCTGACCACTGAAAGAACCGGAGCCCTGAGGAGTGCCGTAAGAAGTGCTGGGGATGTTGTACTGCTGAGATGGGGAAGAAGAGCTGCGCTGGAAGCCGTTCTGACCACCAAATCCTGGAAAAAAAAGCAGTTGTTAACATTATGAGCTTTAAATAATCTGGATAGTAAAAAAAACAAGTTTTATGTTATGAAATAAAAGTAAATAAAAGTAGAGTGAGTAAACAGTATCGATTCCATATTTCGACAAATACTTTATTTGATGATATCTTTGGGAAGTCTTAGTAAAAGCTTATTTGTGCTTGCATTCTGACTATAGAATTATAGAAGCTGCTACTCAGTTTAGCCAATAATATTAAACCGTGCATTATGCTTTGCGTATAAATTTCGTATTTAATCGACTGCAATTTAGCCACTGTTTGCAAATCATCGATTAAACTAAACTCATCTCATAATCCTAAAATTTATTATATTTGATTATATCAACTAATAATCCATTAAACCATTCGTGATATTCGAATCGAATGCGTTATGTTAATATACGATGCACGCAATTAGTAAATTGCCACCAGCATTTCAAATCTAGCTCACGAATTTGAACGGCTATGAACGTAAATTATATTGAAAACATCACATTCTACTTTTGACGTTCGTCATTGGTAACTTAGAATGGTTTTAGATAAACCTTAGAAATATTAGTGGTATTTAGTTAGAACTAATTGCATGGGACATTTGATTAAGAATGGACAAAGTAAAGTCTCGCAAGAAACAGAGACTTTTCATAGCAATTATATCACTTATGCAATTTTTGTCACTTAACAGGTCAGTACAGACAAACTGTAAGCATTTTTAGAATTTCAAACGAAACCGACACTAGGCCGGAACGAACGTTTTTAATCACAAGAATTCGTAAAGAGAGGCTAACGAAGGCCCTCATGTACCATCATAATCGAGTTGATACATTACTTTAATTGGCAACAGTACAAAAATATACCAATTAAACGTGCGAGCTTAATCAGAACTAAAAGTAAAATTTGGAAATAGTAACCTTCAAATTAATCAAGATGTATTGTTGTGATTTTGATTAATGAGAAGTCTTCCAATTAACGGAACAAAACATTAGTTGTTCCGAAGGTATATGCTACTATTGAGGTTCTTAGGCCTTCCTTGAAGAGCAAAGCTTTATTGGAAACGTATTTCAGCAAGTGGCATATTTTATCCCTGGTATGAATTATGAATTGGTAAATAGGCTTGATTTTACGTTTCCTGCTAAGAAGGTCCCGTTTGCAGCATTTAGATGTATAATCAACAAAAATAATTGCCTTACAATTGAACAAAAAACATATCTCAAAATTTTGAATATCGTGGCTTAATGTCAAAAATAGGTAAATAATTAATTTCTTACCCTGGGATCCACCGAAAGAAGAACCACCGTTAGAAGGAGGCAAGTACTGGGTAGAAGCACGGGCATTGAAACCTGGCTGAGCAGCACCAGCTCCACCGAATCCACCAGCACTGGCTCCGAAGGACCCATGGCTAGAGCCGAAGCCTCCAGATCCAGACCTGGCGGAACCGATGGAGTTGCCAGGAGGAAGGTAGGAGCGCTCCAGGTGTTCCAAGCGACCTGCTGCGCTGACGGCGATGAGGGCGGCTATCACGAACTATAAACGAAAGATTTTTAAGACCAGGATTTTAGGACACATAATAAAACCCGTCAAAAGTTCCACTAGAATTTTTGATGTTAATAGTCTGAAAAAAATATACTTTTAGGAATTTTTGGGGCCTAACTTAAAAGTAGACAAAAATCTCATCCAGTTGTTTACTCTTTACGGGAGAACCCTTGTGCAATAGGTGGATAAAAAAAAAAGAAATTTACTATAGTGATAATAAGAACGGTTGTTAGTGTGAAAAATGAATTAGGTATGATTAAAGAATGTACATAATGAATCGATGTTTAAATAAATTTATATTTTGATAAAAATATATATCATAAAACTAATATTTTAATAATAACGAGTAGTTAAAAAATATACAAATTTAATGTTTCAAGTGGGAATAGTACCTAATAAATACGGCTGGCACAACAAAGAAAATAATACGTGGTGCAATGAAAGTAATGGACCGATCACGTTAACTATTACATTTTATGCACGATTAGCCTTTCGATCCTTCTTGCTATTGCACACTGAAGGACCATTTAGAACATTTGAAATTATTGCACTCATTTCCTTTTACCAATTTAGACATGAGTATTTATAATTTTTATGGAAATATGAAAAATATATGAGAAAATTTATATGCTTTAGAATAAAATTTCTATTTTCTATTCAGCTTGCATTATGAAATTTCAGTGCAATGCTAATTGCAATTAATGCACAAAAAAAATGCAGGGAATGCATAAAAATACACAATATCAAAAAATATACAAATAAATATTATTAATTTTAAATATTTTTTAAACCTTATAATTTAATACCACCAAAACCCCGTAGCGAAAATCAAAACAAAAATTACCAGTTTCATTATTGCAATTCGTCGGAACACGATTCAAACCAGATTCAAATGAGGTTCAAGTGATACTGTGATGATCGGATGCGCCTGACCTATTATATATACGTTGGATCGCGATCCAGAATCGTGACGTCACAAGATACAAGCCATGTAATTAGCTAGAGGCTTTTTTGAGCTACCGAACGTGATCGACCTCGTCTGTCAAATCTATCTGTAATTTTTCAAGGATATGATTAATTGAATCGGTATATGATATGGCGTAATGGTAAGCATGGTCGTCATGACAGTCGTGTTGAGTGGAGGGTTATGGGTTCGAATTATAGAAAATTAGTTTTCGGTTGGTAATTTGTTTGTTTTGGAATGTTTAGTATTGCATTCAAGTTTAATTTAATGCAATTATTTTATAATTTGAAAGGATGGGATTTAGAGTTATGGGCATGTTAATGTCTCAGTGATTAATTAAATCTTTAGAACACGAACATTACTGTCAGGTTACGATAAATATCGAGATGAAACTGTGAAAGGAAGCTGTTAAAGAGCTTTCAGCTCCTTAATAGCTTCTGTAGTGGAGTAACTTAATGATATTTTTTAAAATAAGAAATTTTATGAGTAAATCACATCACAAAAGGAATCCTAATAACTACTTTAAGGGTGGTGTAAGTTACAGTTTCTCTTTTGAATTACTTCTAATGCTGAGGTGTCCCTCTAAAAATGTTAGAAACTTTTGACTTATGTTATGCTCTAAGATCACTAGCGGGAAACTAGGAAAGACGAAATTGGGAAGACAAGCGTCTAAATTTTATCAATCATGATGAAATTGTGTTTGCAAATTAAAGTATTTTAAAACCTAAGCATATAGAGAGTTTCTAGTAATTAAAACTTCTGTCTGGAAGAAAATCCTTCCACAGAGCATAAAAAACAGAAAACTTACAATGATTCGTGAAAACGAAATTTCGTCAAATATTGAACGTGTTTGTTTAAGTATTTTCGTATTCTATTTCGAAACGGAAGAGGCATTATCGGATAAGCACATCTTATATTCTTGTGCCATAGTTCTAGCGACATTTTGTAACAGATATAATTGTTATAACAAACTAATGAAATTTCAACGAATTTTCGTTTTGGTTGATAATAAATAGTAAGACCTTAGTACCTACTAACATTAATTTCTAATGTACGATCTATCCACACATTTTCATGGACAGAATCAAACAACAACACATGTATGTCGTGACCCTATCTGTGTTGTGATTCGTTACGATTGTAGTTCGTTACTGATAGTTATTACATGTATTGAGCCACGATGTTGTATTGTTTTGTTCTGAGCTTTTGTTTTTAAAGGTTTGGGTGAAATATCAGTGTTAAGGGCAAACTGGTGATTAGAAATGTTATCGATTAACAATTGCTGTCAAATAAAGTGAAATGCATATTTAGTGTAAATTATAAACGTGTATTGAAAATATCAATTCTCATGAATAGCCCCTCCTTAATTACGAGACGAGTCCCTTGCTTGCTTGCCCAGCAAGCAATTCATTAATGGGTAATACATTAATGGGTTAGATTTATTTATAACTAGTGTGAGTGTAGTTATAACATAAAGGGTTTAGTTGTCTGTTAAAATTCATATTAATTTTAACATCTCGAAACTATCTGCCTGTGTGGACGAAACGTTTTTGTTTCTGCGAGTACTGTGACGAGGATTAGGCAAATTGCTGCTGAGCTATTCAAATTTATTCAATCCTATTTAGTCACTAGCCCAGACCCTAGTAACCAACTACTCTACCCGAAAAAAAAACTGAGTAGAACCAACAAAAGTTAACGTGTGCGCAATTTATACACTTTTACCTATTCATTTGGGTACAACAGGCGTGATAATATAAATAAATAGATAATCTCCAAAATCTTATCTTATCTCTAATAATAAAATCATTATGCTTAGGTATCGATCCCACTACATCCGGTGCAATGGTACAATCTTAACTGATTGCGAAATTTAATAAATTCTACTCGTAAATTCTAAGTAACTGGTGCTAATGTATACAGCTTATTATAATGTGCTATGTGGTAATTTATAACTAAATTTTATTACTGTATTTATTTAAATCATTAGAAAGTAACATCTGTGGAAATATTTCAGAGAAGATGCCTGTTATTTACTAGTTTATACACACAGCATTGCCCTTATGTTTTCTCTTTAAATAAATTATGAAAATTAAGCTTCGTTACTTTTTCCCCGAGTATTTTATGGACAAAAAGTTGAGAATTTTCACGTGTCCTGAAACAGAATGACATAGAAATAGATCCTGAGAAATAATAATATGTCATTTGGCCAAAAACTATTTTTTTAATATTTTTTGCCGTGAGAATCATTATGTGAAGACATAAATAAGATTTTCTGCATTTTTCTTTTTACAGTAGGTATTGTATTACTTGAGACGGTTAAAGTTATCATTTCTTATACGCGCTTTCTGAATTGACTTAATTCCAACAAAAAAAATGAAAAAAATATATTTTGAGTTTGTTTTAGTATTTCGTATTTAAGCGGCATAATTATAACAGTTGAACAAAGGACCAAGAAAAACCAATATCGGGAAAATCCAAAACACACAAAATAAGTTTCAGAATTTATTTCTAGATCACAAACAGATCCTGTTAAACACTTCCTATTGCAGTAATTAGTAAATAATTCAGGGTTTTTTGTAAAACGAGGTTAAATGAAGCCTATATATAAGTTGATTGTGCAACATTACCTCAGTCAGGCATCGAACGGGTGATCGTGTGTGTCAAGTAATTCTGATAGTCACGACTCATCAGTAGATTTATTGTTTATTCACAGTTTAAGTAAGACTGTGAAATATTTGTTTTGCTATAAAGTTGTTAGATTGTAAATCAATTGGGATCGTGAGATGATACTATTAGAAGCTCTTCATGTGAGTTGAGTGATTGTCGCGATAATCGCGCAATTGCGGCAACGCTTCGGAAAGATTGTATCGCATCCTTATACATCGCATGTTCCTCACTGAAAATGCTCTTTATGTATGCCATAAATGAATCGTATACACGCAATGAAACGCAGTTTAGATAATTGGGTCGCCTTTCATAAAATGTATTGTCTCCGTTGAGTCAATCGTAGTCGTTTGTTATAATATGTAAAATGCAGTCGATAAGCAAAGTTCATAATGCTTAAAACCAAAACTAATGAAACGAAATGCCGCAAAGATAAAACTGTAAATTATAGTTAAAACAACATCTTCTTTTAGCAGTGTGAAACAACAGGCTATTTTCTCTACACCGAGTTCAAATTAAAAAAAATCTTTAATCGTTTTGAAGTATTTTGTGCATTAATGCCAAATATTTTTTTTTTATAAATAACACAGACCCGAATGTTTTAAAAGCTTATTACTTGCTTAGACCTACTATCGCAATCTAGCTGATATTCCTACAACCAAAACGGTTTCGTCGTAAATACAATTAAGCCGAAACATCTTCACATGAAGCACTCATAGAATCAGGCTATCACAGTCACATGATGGATGTATATTCGCAAGAGACGAGTGAATCCTTGAGTAAAGCACGTGCGGCTTGCGGTTTATGTTCACTGTACAGTCAGCTACAAAAGTCGCTTAATAACTTCATATCTTTAAAATGTTTTTGTTACGAGGACTAATCAAATTCAAGTAATTGGAAATGAAAGTCAAAAGCTTTAAAAGCTTACCTATAAGCTAACTACTACTACACAATATTCCTGATATTCACTCAGCAAAAAGGCTTTACTAGTAAATACAATTACACAATTATTAAGGCGAAATTTCAAGTAATTGAAAATGAAAGTCAAAAGCTTTAAAAGCTTACCTATAAGCTAACTACTACTACACAATGTACCTGATATTCGCACAACAAAAAGGTTTTAGTAGTAAATACAATTACACAATTATTAAGGCGAAATTTCAAGTAATTGAAAATGAAAGTCAAAAGCTTTAAAAGCTTGCCTATAAGCTAACTACTACTACACAATGTACCTGATATTCCCACAGCAAAAGGCTTTAGTAGTAAATACAATAATACAATTAAGCCGAAACATCTTCACATGAAACACTCATAGAATCAGGCTATCACAGTCACATGATGGATGTATATTCGCAAGAGACGAGTGAATCCTTGAGTAAAGCACGTGCGGCTTGCGGTTTATGTTCACTGTACAGTCAGCTACAAAAGTCGCTTAATAACTTCATATCTTTAAAATGTTTTTGTTACGAGGACTAATCAAATTTCAAGTAATTAGAAATGAAAGTCAAAAGCTTTAAAAGCTTACCTATAAGCTAACTACTACTACACAATGTACCTGATATTCCCACAGCAAAAAGGTTTTAGTAGTAAATACAGTTACACAATTATTAAGGCGAAATTTCAAGTAATTGAAAATGAAAGTCAAAAGCTTTAAAAGCTTACCTATAAGCTAACTACTACTACACAATGTTCCTGATATTCACTCAGCAAAAAGGCTTTAGTAGTAAATACAATTATACAATTAAGTCGAAACATCTTCACATGAAGCACTCATAGAATCAGGCTATCACAGTCACATGATGGATGTATATTCGCAAGAGACGAGTGGATCCTTGAGTAAAGCACGTGCGGCTTGCGGTTTATGTTCAATGTACAGTCAGCTACAAAAATCGCTTAATCTATACTAATATTATAAAGCTAAAGAGTTTGTTTGTTTGAACGCGCTAATCTCAGGAACTACTGGTCCGATTTGAAGAATTCTTTCAGTGTTACGTAGCATATTTATTGAGGAAGGCTAAAGGCTATATATTATCACGTTACGACCAATAGGTGCAGAGTACCGGTAATGATAATGTAAAAATGTTACCAAAAACGGGGATAATTTTGACCCATTCTCTCTTATGTGACGCAAGCGAAGTTGCGCGGGTCAGCTAGTAACTTATACGAACTAAGATTTTTTTTTATTACTCGTCACTGTCACGCAACATTCACTTGGCAAGCAAGAACCTCCTCCTTAATTAAGGAACGGGTTAGGCTTTGAGAGCTGACCAAATGCGGGTTGTGGACGTTGCATGAAAGAAATGCGTTAAAAAATTTTTAGGCATGCGAGGTTTCATCGTAATGTTTCCTAATTATTAATTAGAGCAAGTGATTTTTATTTCTAATTCATATCTATTCTGGTCGTTGGTGTGTTAGAGTTGTGGTTGTGGACCTTCGGGACCACACGGCTATCACTGTTCTTCAATTTCTTTATTATCTAAGTAAGAAAACGAGTTAGGTAGAATTAGTTACAAAAAAAACATTCCAATTGTTTTTATTTTAGATGGAATTAAAGCTTCAGAATAAAGAGTTCGAAACATTAAATATGTTCAGCGACTTTTGTAGTTGACTGTACATCGCTGTATTACATTCTGAACTACTTTCAAGTAAGCTAATTGAAGACTGATGTTGTTGAGTGTAAAGAATTTTGGATTTTTGGATAGTGTCTAAATTGGAATAAATTTATTAAAGGTGGTTTATTAGATGAAATAATATAGCAGCCGCCAAGCCATTGGTTATCGATAAAGGCCACAAAATGATTTTTTTATTAAAAAATGTATTAGATACTAAATAAAAAATCTAATGATTGTGCGTTAAAATTACATTAAATTATGCACAATTATATCGGAAGTCTTTTATCGGAAGTAAGTAGCTCCGTAACTTAGATTCACAAAATCAAAACTAAAATTATCTATAAATATTGACAAATCAAAAAAATATATATTATAAAAAAAGGTTTTTTATACTTACTTATTTTATAACTAATATTTTGTCTGAAGGAATACTTTCATATTGATGAAATTATACTGGATGAATTTCATTTTATATTCATGATAAAATTAACAATTTTTAATACGAACCGAAATTTTAAAGTTTACCTGTTTTAAAACTCTACCTACGACGATTATGTATGAGAATGTTTTAAGTAAAATAATTGGTTTGATTCTCAATGTTTTAGCAAAGGCACAACTAATTGATTCGAATTGAATAGAAGCCGGTTTTTATAAAGATAAGATAATATTATTTTCAATAACACCCGACTTGGTGTTTCTACAAATTGAGCTTTTAGCTGGGACCTTTTTTAATGTAACTATGTATAACTTAACCTTTGAAAAACATCTCCGGTAATAAGCACCAGAATTTGGCTATGAGTGGACACTTATAACCCACAGCTTTCGCACGTGCTATGGAAGTATAGGAGTTGAAAATTCAGCTCTTTGTACTTTGGTAGTTACATCATCGGTACCGCGTCTTTCTTGCCGGTTGCGTCTAAATACCATTCTAGTGAAATTCCATACCTCACTTTGTCAATATTTGGTGAAGTGTACACACTAGTACGCTATAAACTAAGATAGTACAGATCATTATCTACACTAATCTATACTAATATTATAAAGCTGAAGAGTTTGTTTGTTCGTTTGTTTGAACGCGTTCATCTCAAGAACTACTGGTCCGTTTTGAAAAATTCTTTCAGTGTTAGATAGCCTATTTATCGACGAAGGCTTTAAGTTATATATCATCACGCTATAGCTAATAGGAGCAGAGTAACAGTAAAAAATGTTACAAAACGGGGAAAATTATGAACCATTCTCTCTTATGTGACGCAAGCGAAGTTGCGCGGGTCAACTAGTCATTGTATACGAGGAGACTTAACACCACCCATAGAACGTGTGGTTTAATATGCGGACTCCTATGTACATAATATTATGTACAATGTCTATATATAAATATGGATTAGATACAGTGAAACTTCCGTAGATAAATCTTTGAACTCTTTAGCCCTTTATATCCATTAAGTATTAGATACGCTTAATGTTCCAAACAAAAACTTCCGGACAATGTTTTATAAAATATTTTTTATTTAATCACTTAGGCCTGAGATCCGTTATAGATTTAATTGATTTATTACATCATGCAGATGTCTGTCATCACGTCTTTTTGCATGATGAGGTAAGCAGAAACCAAGGTCTAGTTAATATATAGTAAAGTATTACTCCCTATTATGAAATAAAGCCATCCACAGTGACTATAGCTGTCTCAACGCAAAAAACTTATTACATTTTTTTTGCACAACATGCTTTTGCAACATACAACAAAAAAAAAGAATCAAAATTAGATGCACAAACAAGAATTAGTGTGTGTAGGTGCACTTGATGCAGCTGCACAAAAACAATGGTGATCGCTTAGCGTAATGCTGCAAGCGCTTGACAGCGCTGAATTTCAGCGATATAGCAACTAAAAGGATTTTTATGATATTAATTTTGTTTATTAAGACACCAAGTAATTTTGAAAAGATGTTAGTGTAGACTGTGTTCATTAAATATTCCGTGTAAAAGGACTTTTAGGATTTTGCAAGATGTCAAAACGATTTTTAGCGCTCTTATAGCTCTCTAAATATTTTTATTATTTCTGGAATCGTGAAAGCAAGATTTTAAATTAAGCTATTCACATAAATCAAGGAGGATTCCATTCCGTATAAGATTTTACCTTTCAAAAGTGTTAACTAAGCTCACTTCAACTGAAGTAAATAACGGTACCTATCTGTAAAATGTCCGCGGCAAAGGTTGCTTAACCTACTAACACCAAACAGTAATCACTACCGATACAATATATACAGTAATTTGATCTTATTAAGATCACACCACACATGACCTTGACCCGACCTTGACGATCACTTTCATTCACAAGTAATTTGGAACTTCATTACAAGTGCTCAGTTAAAATGATATTGCTCTGATAATTATGATGCGAAGGCGTGTTTAAATAACTGTAGTTACACGAAAGATACATTAAATGTATGATATTCTTAACCCTAAAATTGGTATGTTTGTAATTTGAGAGCAGGTCTTTAAATAATCGTGGTATAATTTTGGGAGGATTATAACTTTAGAAATACGTTTTGATAGCATTATGAACAGGTTCTTGCATTTGTTGTAATTATTGTAGAATATTATCATTATAACGTATGCCATACCGTCGGGCAGGATGCTGGTCGAAAAAGTACTCACTCATCATCAGGCAAATTACTTTACAACTACTTTTATTTATACATACATTTTTGGGAACGAAAGTATCGACCCTACTTAACGTGGGATAAGAACAAGACAAAGAAGGAAAATGTCTATCAAGAGTAGTCTACAGCTGAACATAGAACTCCATAATGTTGTAGGAAAAAAATGTGTAATTTACGTAAAATAATCAATAATTTTGTTACAAGGCCTTTACGAATTTAACTTTTAACCTAAGTTACAACATATATGTTGTTGTTAAATGTAGAGCAACCCGGATCTTTACTTTAAGTGGTAAAGGGTTTTGTAAATTAAGGTTCTTTGTCCTAACATTTATTAAGTCATTGAATGGCATCTTGCTTAATTTGTTGGTACATTACTGTCTTAACAGTCCACTCTATATAGGTCATATTATAATAATGCTTTGTCTTTTTCCTTTTAATTCTTATTTTAGTAAAGCTTCTTCTTAGACATTTTTCCGTAACAGTCTGAAGAGATAGTTCTGAGTAGTTTATTGCTGTAGTTTTTTTTTACATACTACTTACTTAGCCTATTATTGCACAACAGGGGAAATTTTGAAACTGATGTCATTTTTTGGCAAAAAATCTGATATAATTCAATCGAAGGATATCTACTCATCTCAATCCTTAAAATAGAAAGTGCACAACCTTTATCAAGAACAACAAAACGATTAAACATTCAAGGTCCGTATTATCGCCGATGTCATCCAGTAACAGATATTAATGTAAAAATCAATGATTTTTGTACGCATATAAAAGTGCAGGGATTCTATGAGAAGGTACAGTTTGTATCTTGTGTTGTGAAGTTCCAGTGTTCTCAGGATACAATGAAATTGGTAAAGAAATCTAGACTATTTTAAAGTCTAATTCTAGGCTAGAATCCAAAATACTAATCTTGTATTACCTTAAACTCGTTTTCCTAAACTAGACTTAAAGCTTTTCCGGTTCTAGAATACAAAAATCTAACTTACATTTTACCTTCTGCAGATACCTTTTTAAGGTCAAATATTCAAAAACAACAGTCAATAACTAAAAAAAATTAGAGAATCTGCTAACTTTTCGGAGAGCCTGTCTATGTCATGAATAAAGTCCCAACAAAAATATTTATAGCTGAAAAGCCTTTCTAGCTAGAAGTCTAAACACCTAAAACATATTTTCCAGTAGAAAGTCCTTTTACCAATTTCCTTGTTCCAGCTCATCATTACAACCGTCTTCGCACTGAGCTCAGCCGCTCAGTTGCCATCGAGAAGCTACATCCCACAAGGACAAGGGCAGGGAGGTCACGGAGGAGGCTTCCCGGCAGGTCACGGAGGTCAAATAGGCTTCCAAGGAGGTCACGGAGGTCAAGGCGGCTTCCAGTCTGGAGGAGGCTTCCAATCTGGAGATACGGGCAACAGAAGATCACAGCAGAATGCTGAAAAGAATGCCGCTATTCTGAAGCAGGATCAGGCTATTGAGGAGGATGGAAGTAAGTTTGATAAGACTTTGTTTTGTGTAAGATACTAAAATATTTGGTAAGTTTACTAGCAGTAGAGAATCAGCTAGTTACATGGTTGTTGGCACAATCAGTTTGAGAATAGGTGATCTCTTAGTTTCATGAGCAAATACAGAGTATCATGGTAAAGTACGTAGTTTAATGACATGACAACGACGGGGTCTATCCATTTGGTCACTAGTACTTTTTTTGCTTTTGGCGTATTGCTACATTCAGGTATACGAAGCTATTTAGCGCGTGCTTCACAACAGTCTTTTTATAAAAATTTATACGTAATTTATATGACACTGCACAAGAACTGACCCTAGAACTAGAATATAAAAAATCATGGAATTCGCTCTTATAAAAATAAAAAACCATTAGTTGAAAGATATTACTAGATCTACCTAATTACTTTTTAAACTTCAGCAAGATTATTAAAATCATACAAATTCATACCTACGTAATTAGTACCTCCAAACTAATTGCACATTACTGATTATCGTGACTCGTCTTCAATCATTACGCTACTAGATCCTGTTACTTCAAATATATCGGTAGCAAGTTTTTACACGATCAAGAGCATCCTAAATGATCTCAGAATATATTATGATGTCACGATTTTATCAGTACTAATTTAGATACATAACGTTGCATACACATTGCTGTTCCTTTTTGTAGAGCAAGTTACTCCGGCTATTAGCTCATGATGTGAACTCCTTAAATGCAATTAATTATACTTCGAGATTTTAACTAAAACAAGCTGTTTTCACAGCTTTTTAAATGGAGCAAAAGGAGAATAGCACCAGAGTAGTCTTTGTAACTATACAGAACTTCATCCATTTCTTGACGAAATATAACGTCAAACCTTGCATTTGTTTTTACGTAAAAAAAAGCTAAATTCTATTATCGAATTTTGGATTCAAAACATTGATTTCAATAAGTAATCTCAGTTAAATAGCATTCAATATTTTACTAACGGTCTTAATGCTGTAAATGTAACATAGGTAACGTAAAACAGTACCCTAAAACACCTAGACATTTCTAGGACAGCTAGTACCAATTTAGATGCACCATATATCTAGTTAAAATCATTTACTTATCAGCTAATCACGAATACTGAATTAAGAATATGAAAGCACTATTGTAGTAATTGTATTGGAACTAAATGTCAAGGTAGATGCAGTATTATATCGATATAATAAATGTAGCAGTACTTATGCGTTAAGCATTCAATTGTCACTAGACTGCACTTGTAAGGTTACAAGGAAGATGCGACTGTATTACATCCTGTTCATTTCATTGAGGCTGCTGATTTTTTATTGTCTAGTATATATTATATATACTCAAGGTCGTATAGGTATAGAGGTATATTGCTTGCAACAATATCTTGCTTAAAGGGAAGTTCTCAGGACAAAATAAAAAGGCATATCTAGCAGAAAATGGAAGCCTGTAGGAAAAAGATAACCTGAGAATATCCTACAAATAAAAAATTTGATAATACATAGTACACTTCAGTAGGTAACAATAGACGGACTTTATAATACACGGTCAGCTATTAAGTTTAAAACTTTTCAGAATAACTTGAAAATATAGTTTTTTTTAATGCTGCTATCACAATTATAACTACACCTAGGATACATAAAAAATATTTTAATTTTAACTTCTCCGTGTTTTAACCAACATTCTTCTTCCAGGCTACCACTTCGGCTACGAAACAGAGAACGGCATCAGGGCCGAGGAAGCCGGCAACCCCGTCAATGCTCAAGGAGGCTTCGCTTACAAAGGAGACGATGGCCACACGTACACCATCACATATACTGCTGGAGAAGGTGGCTTCAGACCTCAGGGTGAACATCTGCCGGTAGCTCCTCCCACTCCTGAAGCTATCCTGGAGGCTTTGAGAAAGAATGAGCAGGATGAGGCTGCTGGTATCTTCGATGATGGTGGGTAACATGTTATGGTAAAAGATATAAAGAACCTTCTACTGGTATTTTAAAGCAAGCCTAATAACTTTTACACATGATTGTGTGGCCTTAGTTTCCTAGTGAATCAATATCAATTAAATTCAATTACCTCATAAGTATTACTAAAAACATTCCTACATGCCTGATCCCGTGTTCCCATAGGGGTAGACAGGGACTAAAGAAAATTACACACTGTCAATATTTAATTACATGGAAAAATTGACTGTTAGATTTAAGTCTGAAATCTAAGAGACTAGAAAATATAATCTTGTTGTATAAAGTGTGGATTTAAGATATTTTCGAAACCAGAACATGCAATAGTTGGTTGTTCTGGTTTCGAAAATATCATTGTTATTATTTTTAAAACTCCAATTTATTATGCTTTTAACACCCAAATTCATACTCAACCTAAAACCTTCACATTTTTTTAAAACAAATTACTCTTTTCTCCACCAGGTCAATACCACCCCTCCCCCAACGAAGGAGGCTCCGGCGGCCACTTCGGCTCCGCCAACCATCAGGGCAGCTTCAACAGTAACAGCGGTTACAAGTACTGATCAAGTGATAGTCTAGACTAGTTAGTTTATAAGTTTGTATGTTATGTTAATAAAGAAGATCACAGCTTATTGATACTTATGGATTTTTATTTGGCCTTAAAATATTGCACAATTAAACCAGCGTGGTCGACCAAACCCACTCTGGAAGCATCTCTTATGTCTCAAAAGCTACTTGAAACCTTTGCTCAGTTAATAATGCTCAGTTAATACAACACCTTATGAATAGAAAAAGAGCGACCAAACCATTAAATTTTCCACACTAACGCTACCTATGAGCTCAAAGATAAACTAAGTAAGCTTTCGATAAGAACTTTGGTTCATCAATATTCACTTTATGAATGAATGGTGAAGCAAGTAATACAAGGCAGTAGTGCCATCTAGATTGCAAATATCAGAACTAAACATCACATGCTACGTTATACGAGTGCCTTGTTTTTTAGTGTTAGCAATTTCATTGATAGTGATAAACAAAACTAAATTGTAAGCGCTTTGGTACACAATTCTTTAGAAATGTGTCTTCTGTATTAGGACTCCGACACACAGTGACGGCAACACGGCAGCCGTGACCGCCCCGCCGGCGACCGTGCTTCTTTATGTGCCAGCGGGTTACGTGTCGTGCCGGCGTTATTTGTTCCTAGCATTCGAGCGGTAATGCTGGGTATTGACAGCTCTGCGTGGCTTGTGCCATTATCTCTCAAATTGTATGTACAGTGCTTGGCCACTCGCAACTAAACTGTGACTTTTACAAAGTAAGAGTCTCAACATGAAAAATTCGGTAAACTTTGAAATCAAAGCGCCTACAACTTTGGTGTATGTGATTTGGTTATGACTTTATATACCAATGCTTATTTAAAGGAAGCGGGAATTTGTCATTATAATATGTCTCTCTGGAATATTAAAATAGGAAAATGTATAACGATAATAATCAAAACTAGAATATGAGGATTTTTTTTTCCATACAGGACAAATACATAAAAAAGGCGCTATCAAGTCTTTGTCACTGGCTACAGTAACTATTAATTCTCTGAAGTGCCATACAAAACAATACTTATAAACGAAATTTTATGGATGCGAATGAAGCAAAGGAAGTTTGTAAGTGGCGTTCTCTGGTCTCTGCCTATCCATTTGGGAAGAAAGCGTGATTTTATGCATGTTTGTATGTATTCTGCGTTGTTTATGGTTTCAGCAACCATCATGGCCGAATATCGTCTAAAAGACTTTATTTCTGTGGTAGTACTCATAACAAGCTTTATTTTTCAGCCGTAACTTTTCATATTTAGTGAATTTACTATAAAATTAAATGTAATTAAGTGCTATTATGCTTTCGTTATTTCAACGCTTTACTCTTTTCGCTAACGCCTGATCATACGCTCTTGGCAAGGTGCCTTGGCGAATTATAAGTAAGCGCCTTGAAAAGACATCAACGCGTAGCGTTTGGGTATTTCGTTTACGTTTTTGGTTCAGGTAATATATTATATACACTTGTTTTCCTGATCCTTTGTAGTGTAAAAATTAGTTTAAAATTAATCAGCGTAAATATATTTATTTCGAAATTTGCCCAAAACGAAATACCTTGCAAACCAAACAGTCTAAATACTCGCTTAATAAAAACATTAATCTATTAAATTTACTCTTTATGCAAAGTCTGCAATAATATATTGAAAAACCAATAAACAGTGTCAAAAAATATTTGAAATTACGAAAAATCTTTACAGATGGCTTCCACAAAATTTTCTTTGACAAAAAAGTATTCTTACAACTCAATACTGCATTGAATTACTGCAACGATATCGAATATATCGAATAATAGTGAAAGAAAATCTTGTAAAAATCTTTATTTAAATTTGGTTTTTACCTAAACAATAAAATTCTCACAGATAAAAAAAATCGTGTTGAAAGTATAAGCGAGAGCGAAGAGCAACGATAGCTGGGTGGTCTTAGTGCTTGCCTTCCAGGGTAGTGGTTGAGGGTTCGAACTCAAGGGAATACACCAATGTATTTTTCAAGTGATGGGTGTATTAAAAATGGTTATCACTTGTTCTAACAGTCAAGAACAAACATCGTGATTTAATTACGCCTGAAAATTTTAAAAGAAAAGTTAAAGTTAAGCTAAGTAAACGAAATTTAACAGTTTTCAACTCGTAATTAGCCTTGGTGAACTTAAGGCCTTTCCAGAAAGGAATCTTTTCCCCATCAAAAAGACTTTTTTACCTTTAAGTGTCCTGTGCTGTTACCTAATCTCCTGCCACACGAGGAAGGGATTAGGTCTTAAGTCCACCACGCTGTCCAAGTGTGTGTTGGGGACTGCCCTCAATAAATGTGTTGAACAAATTTTAGGCATGTTTCATCACGATGTTTTAAAAAGGTTGAATTGATTGATTTTTAAACTAATGGGTATCCCTCATTTTGTTATAATTATATTTTATTTTATTCGGCAGGAAATTGACATTAATTGGGTAATGTGTAAAGAAAAAGACAGTATTATAGAAAATATCGTTTATATATTTTTATTCATAGAATAAATAGATTTCATCTCACGTCTTCTCACTGGTAACCATCATGACTACAACAGATTACGCATAATTATCACTTTCTTATTTATTCACCATATTATTCGATGTTTAGTACTGTTACTTATTTGCAAGTATATCTTGATTAAAAACAATAAGAAAATTAAAATATAGCACAATAGAATCTGTTTCGTAATTACTTAGAGAATTAAATTATCACAAATCTTTCTTTCAATCAAAACATACTCACGAATAAGTTTCAAAATTAAATAAAGTAGAGCATAATTCATATTATATCAATTGCATTTTTTCGCTAGTGTGCGTACACACCATATTCCAATTACGAATCAAATCGCTCGGATTTATGTGTGCGTGTAATTACAACGCTATGAAATATGCTCTACTTTAACTAATGATTTGTATTAAATGTGTATAACTAAGTTAGGATTTGTTATGTCAATGTTTAGAATTTGTAGGGCTGTCTGAAACCAGCGGAAGCCTGTGCTCTGGCGTTGTATTGGGGCTGAGGAGCGAAGCCGGGAGCGTCGCCATACTTGCCAGGGTTGTACTGACCTGTAAACGAAAGAACAAATTTACATTAGATATGAAAAAACGTAAAAATAAATAATGGCTGAATCAGTGACGGTCTAACATCACTCCACAGCTTCCGTGCACAGTGCTTAAAGTCGCCACGCCGCTACCATTGCGTCGAGAGGTTCGATTCCCATGCGGAATAATTATTTGTGTGATCCACAATTAGTTCATTCGGGTCTGATTGTTCTTTGTGTTCGTTGTTTGCATGTTTGTTAAAGTCCCCGCGATACAAGAGCAATTCCATGCGCGGGAGTAGTCTTTAAAAAAAAAGATTTAATAATACTGTTTTATTAATGTCACCCATCTAAGACTAGACCTTGCTAGAGTTGCTTAACGTCACTTGTTTTATCTATTGCGTAAAATCTAGTAATTGTCTTTAAAATCTAGATCTTTTGTTCTAACAAAAGAATACACGCTTCATACAAATAAGACCGCGACTAATTTACATGTTCACTTGCATCTTGCACTGGTACACTGACCTTTACATGATTACCCAATGACCTTTCACCGTGACCGTTCTTTACTAATACGAATTTACACCTTAAAACTATACTAATACAGTCTAAAGTCGCTTGGCAGATGTTTGAAAATGATTCTTCGTGATAATGAACTCTTCATTTTGTAGTTTAGAGCATTTTGTGTTCTATGTTTTATAGGATAAAGTTGACTTTTCTATATTGGTTCTGTCTAAACCATTACTCGAAAGTACAATTTTACATGTGCGGTTAAAATAGTCTTTAGTGCTCTAGAAATATAGGTGATATTTGGTTGTTTTCAGTAATTTGAGGTTGCAAAGGATAATGAACTAAAGATTTTATGAGATAATAGCTACTGTTTTCGTGAACAATAGGTCAATGCAGTGAAGGGATAGTCCCACGAGTAAGGTCATTCGTTCATGAACGGTGATTAGAATGAACTATGGGAATGTTAGACTAATTCAGTTTCGACAAGGTAAAATGACACTTATTTGAATAAAATAATTGCGATGTTTGAGAAATAGATGTCATTATGATTTGAATTTGATAAGTGTTGAGAAAATTTTGTAATGATGTTGGATTTTCAGTTTTAGATTATTGTAAGTGAATTAAATTTATGTGAGTCAAGTTATTTAAAGCTTGGTCGGTAATTTCATGTTCAGTTTTTGTATGACAATATTTATCAAAGCTCCTATTAATAGATTGATTTACTGATTGGAAACCAAACGATTGTGATTATTATTTTCACCAATCCATTTTGTTGGAGCAACGACAATTTTGATGATATTGCTTAGGCACTTAAACAGTATATTGAATTGCTCCTTATTTTTGAGAAGTAGTCTAGGAAGAAGAAACAGAACTTAGATGGGAACAAGTTCGAAAAATTGACGGAAAAAAATGTGTTCGATGTGGGTATTTACGGCTTTATAATTAGCAGCTCAATCCAGAAAGACAAATTTAACCATTTATCATAGGCCTTTAACATAATATAGACTAGGCAATCCACAAGCAGTGACATTTCCCACCAAGTGCCCTATCTAATATCTAATAGTCGTCATTAGTCTATGTCTGGGTGCCGCAATTTGCTTGTTATGTTGTATTACGATGGTATTTACCATACGTTGGCTAATAATGTGACAAATTGAGGCTCGTTGTCGTGTTGTTCTTAAGTGGAATTATGTTTTACAAGCTTTTATCTTGTTACCTTAGATAGATTTCTGAGAACATTTATTACCATTCTAGAAGAGAGGTTAATGTTTCGTAAATCATCCTTAAAATTATTTTTATCGGAAAGAAAGACATTCAAGTTGTCAAGTGAAGAGGATGAAGTATCAAGTTGTGGTGAAGTCAAAAGCTTATTTTACCTTTTTTTCTACAAAGCATTTTAAATGACTATTCGGAGCCCTTATCCTTTCAGATAAATAAAAGGCTTAGTAAAATTTGAGTAAAAATGGATGCCATGACTGAATGTAAACCGTAGCTAGTACTCACCATCATCAATGATGCCAGCAGCCTCATCACGGGCGTTCTGCTCCAAAGCCTTCAGGATAGCCTCAGGAGTGGGGGGAGCGGTGGGGAGGTGAGCACCCTGGGGCTGGAAGCCACCCTGTCCAGCTGCGTAGCTCACGGAGTAGACCTGACCGTCGTCACCGGTGTACTGGTAGCCGCCCTGAGCCTCGATACCGTCAGCCTGAAATGAGGAGAGAGGAAAGTTAGTGTGGAGAAGAAGAATATTGATGAGACTGCTTAAACACTAACACAAACTGTTTAACAAATTAGGGCTGAATAGATTCGGTCAAACAGTTATATTTTTTAAATTTTCAATGGGAATAAATATGAGTTTTTTTTTAATGATGACTTAGTTTTTTCAGCTTCCACGAATTAATTATTTTCTGTAAAGTATACTTTGTAATTGACTTGTAAATCAAAATTAATACTTCAACTTTATCAGCTGCATATACCTTAAGATTAATAATATAGATCTTCAATTACAAATAACAGCTCTATTAACATATAATCAAAACCTATACTTAAATCAAATAAGATGGATGTATCAAACAGTTATTAAACTAAACAAATGTCAAACTAATGTCAGACAAATTATTTGTAATTCCGTTCACTCAAAGAACGAGGTTAATTGAATGAAATAGTATTGTTTTAAACCTTGAAAGGTTGAAAGGTCAAATGATGAGTAGGATTTACTTAGTTTAATAAATTAGTTTGTTATTGATCTAGTTGTTGACCATGACTTTTCCTTGAAGGAGGGTCTGACATTACAATCGCAGAGTTCTGGGTTCAAATCCCAGTTTTGTTTAATTGATTTCCAATTGTACTATTCACGTGTTTCTATACTAGCAGATTCATTCAAGCTTATACGGATAATTTACAGAGTCCATAATGAAAATCAAAAAATCATAATGTATTTTTTTCACTTGGTTTCTTGGTAAAAAAATGATTGACGACCAAAATACTATTGCGTCGGGAGATCATGGGTTCGATCCCACACGGAACAATTATTTGTGCGATCCACGAATAATGGTTTCGGGTTTGTATTTTATATGTTTGTAAAAGTTCCCGAAATACACAAAAGCGTTCTAAGCTGTCTTTAAAAAAAAAATAATACATTAATGATCATCTCACAAACATTTAATTACCGATTAATTATAGGATAAATCAATTTAAATTATCGTCTTGCATCCATTAACATCGAGACTCATCTCGAATGAAATTCAAATGACCCATGAGTGTTGCCACAGGTAATAAGTGATAGGCCGTAATTAATAAGTTTTGCAAGTTGACATTTAATTTTACTGTAATAACAGTTTTATTGCATTATTAGCTTCCTGATGTTACTTGAAAGATGTTAATGCGTTTTAAATTTTATGTTTAGGAATGTAAGTGCTGTATAGTTTAGATATTATAGCTTTATAAACTGAATCAATTTAACGTAAGAAATTATCGAAAAGTTTCGTCGTTTTAATAATTCATTTTTATTTCTATGTAGACAATACTCGTGATAACCCTTTCATGCATACAAGAAAAAGATATGCGGTGCCAAATGTTTGTCCTTGCATATCTTTCAAAATATGTAATAGTTTTCAGAATAAATTATTTTTTTTTTGGTTTGCGATTGAAACGGCTTCAAGTTTGTTCCCAGTACTCTTCACCCACAAGTATTGAAATCTGGCACTAATCCACACAATATAGAAAAAAAATATCGATCCCTTTGAAATCGGTGTCAATCAAGTTAGCAATATTACAATAGGCATACAAAACTATACACACAGAAAGCACGACGAAGCAGGCACACCATCCTTTTTACAGTCGGTTATCAACACACATAAGTGCATAGGTTACTAACTATAAAAGCCTGACATTAATATCCAATATGAATCGTCGCTAACGACTCAATTGCACAAACAATCTCGTCAATTTGACATGTCAAATGTCTAAAGTGTCAAAGTGTCATTTGACACTTAATACACTGAAGGAGTGAATGTTAAATTGATGATGTTAACATTTAGACGCGTTAACCTTTCCTTAGATGTGTTCATTTTACTTGAATTTGTAAGAATTTGTAGTAAACTGTCTAGAGAGAACGTGTTTAAAGTAATCGTGCTAATTTTAGATGGAAATAAAGATTGTTTATGTGTAAAGTCAAAGAAAATGGTATCCGTGTTCAGTTTCCTATAGGTTAACTGATAATAAAATAAATAAATAAATTTAACCCATTAATGTTTCACTGCTGGGCAAGG
The DNA here is from genome assembly GCF_050436995.1 of Anticarsia gemmatalis. NCBI lineage: Eukaryota > Metazoa > Arthropoda > Insecta > Lepidoptera > Erebidae > Anticarsia > Anticarsia gemmatalis. Next base: position 1,938,365 of record NC_134761.1, read on the forward strand.
GTCTCCTCCCGTAATGAGGGAGGGGTTAGGCCTTGAGTCCACCACGCTGGCCAAGTGCGGGTTGGGGACTTTGCATATCCTCAATAAATGGATAATATGAAACTATTTTCATAGAAAAAAATAAGATTGTAAAATAAATTATGAAGTAAGTTTAGACTAAAAAATATACTTAAGGTTAAGGCAAAATCATTTTCAAATATTTTTTTCAAAGAAGCTCTCGCTTACGTTCATTGCTAATCGATTCAATAAAGCTAAAGGCAATTAAGAAAGAAATTGGTTATATAACATGATGCTATCGTTTTACGATTACCTAACGTGTCTTTGCAATGGTGACAGCTAAAGGAAGTTCTGTTTAGTAATATTTTTCTCTAAGCGTCTCTACTTTTGTATAAACATCTATCTTTAAAGAGAACACTCTTCTTAATGCTCTTGATTACCAGAGTGTCTTTTAAACAATTAAACTAAACTGGATTTTTTTAATACCTATGTTTTTAACTGTCGGGACAAGGTTTGTATGGGATCGGTTAGAGTAAAATTCCCACGGAAATAAAACCAACAGAATAATTAAAAATATCCTGACGAAGTCGGCTAGTTTCTAATGAAATAGACTTTTGTAATTGCAAAGAAGATCTTCATCAAAGTAGCCACAAATCAACTTTCTAATACTTGCAATAAAGCCTACAACTACACATTAACATTACGACACTAAGTTTAAGTTATCGATAAGTATAATCTACAAAACTAACTATAAATCACGCTAACTGACCTTTTGTGGTGGTCAGTACCCTTTAACTCGTGTGGGTAGGTCACTAAAAAGATTACTAGGTCATCTGCAAATGTTGGAGCATTTAGATGAAGTGAGACCGTGACGACTACGATTATGCAGCTTTTGTTTTTTGGAAAGTAATTATAGTGATTTAGTTATTTTAATTTTATTAGGTAAGCGGAAATTTTTTCGTAGTAGCAGATGAGAAAGATAAAGAAAAGAGTAAAGTTAAGGGAATGAGTTAAATATCAATCATTTTGCCATTATCATGTAAAATGCTTTGTAACTTCAGAATAATTGATAGGCTAGAATTTTAACCATAAAATAAAAATGTTAATGTAATTTATATTTAAATATTTTTTATTACATAACTGCACTGACATCTTCTTACGTCGTGTCGTTCCCGTATCGTACCGTCTAAAACACTATAGTTTATCATTTAGTCTCATGTACTAGACTACACAATAGTTCATTTTCATAGACCTACAATTATTTTGTCTCGATATTGCCATAATATGGCAGATTGCCACACGTAGACTATTACTGGTTCTCTGAAGTCTATGACCTTAGGGTCAAGGGTGTGAATTATGGTAAACATTGTTGTTCTATTTTAGGATAAAGGGAATTAGATTATAGCCCTTTGTCGTCCTTGGTGCAGTAGTTAAGGTGGCTGGCATGCTACTATCCAGCAATATCGAAGGGGTTGGGGTCTGACTCTTACAATTTGTGAGATACACTAATTTACTAATTCGGGTGTAGTTTTACTTTGTGTCTGTTGTCTGTATGTCTGTAAAAGCCCTCACGACGCAGAACTAATTTCAGTGCGTAAAACTATTTATAATCAGTTTGTGTGTACTTTACTGTAACATCAAGCGATTTTAAGTATATATAATAGTTAAATCTAAAGATCCGACATATATTATGATATTTAATTGTCATATAACTACGCTAATCTATGCCTCAACTTATTATGATTCAAACGAACAATTACTACAAAATTCCAAAGTCCTGACTTATCGAACACCAACGTACACCCACATTGAAAGCCATCTGTGAATCTCTGCATATCATTATACCAAACATTTATGCCTTGCAGCCTATTACATATTTTAATATTGCGGTCTAATAATAACTTCACTTGTACTACTTATATCCATTATAGTTTACTCTATGGTCATAGTATTATAATTTGTATGGTCATTTCAAGTTGTCACTTCTGGCACAGTTCGATAGTACGTGTAACTCTTTGAGTATTAACTAACTCGATACAAAATCTATTATTCCCTGTTGATGAATATTTAGCATTCATTCAATAATAAGCAAGATGTACCACCCCCATAAATCTACCTGAACAACTTTTTAAATTTGTTTCTAAATACGCATGATATTTTGCTTATGGTCAATTATCTTATAAAGTCGTTATTTAACCTCCTTCCAGAAACAATTTCAAAGGTGATTATTTAAGTGAATATTTCACTCACCTCACGGCCCTGCTCCTCAGCCTTAATTCCATTCTCAGTTTCATAGTTGTATCTGAAGGAGTCTTCTTTGACGTCTGAGTCCAGGGCGATGATCCTGGCATTCTTCTCGAAGGAGGCCTGAGGACGGTTGGACTGTTCAGGGTAGGCGGGGGCGAAGGCCGAGGCGGCGATGCCGAAGAGAGCGGAGATCAGGAGCTGTAGAAAAGAGTGTTTTTAGTACTGGCTTGTGAGTTGCTTAAAAGATGAACGTTATAATTATGGCACTTTGATACCACGCCTGTAGTAAACGAGGTCATAATGCTTATATCTATAGTAACTGCGTTTCGGTTCAATTCCCAAATATAGTATAGTAAATGTCCTAAATGTAGTATATAAAGTGATATTTAAGCAAGTAGATATACTTTTACATTTCTGTAGAAATATTTTCAACGTTTGTCTTGATGTTTATTATAAGCCTGGTATTTTGGAAAAAACGCGTCCTCAAAAATGACAAATGGCTAAAATTTGGTGTATATCGATTCTCTGTTTGGCTATAACCAGCATGAAGTTATACAAACGGTTACTAAATCATCAGTCAAGTGATCCTTTCGGTATAGATAAAACAAGAATTCAAAACCTTCTAACTCAATTTTTATGCAACAACTTTACATAATTACATAGGCTGTAATGTTATACAACATTAATTAACATTTGTTATTCACTAAGTTTACACCATAAAGTTATGCGTAAATTTTAGGGTTCCGCAATCTTACAAAGATTCAATTACATTCATTTATCTCAATCTTAATTTGTATTTTATCAAAATTTGATCAGTTTTTAATGGTTTTTTGTTAAGGTCTGCTGATCATTACTGAAATCGAGATTAATGTGTGAAATATGAGTTTGAAGTTTTGTAAGTAAAGGTTAATGGGTTTGTAGACTATAGTCCAGCAACTTACTTATGTGGCAGACCGTGGCTGTTTGATACAACTACTATTTTACTCCGGAAAGACACAGAATTTTTTATTATAATCTAGGTAAATTTTGCGTGTAAAGGCTCTCTAACAGGTAGTCGGACATAAAATGTTTTCATGCTTATACCTTATGATATTGTGTAGTAACTATAATTTTATAGACTTCATTGAAAGTTTTAAAAGTATATAAGGATTGGAACAAAAAAGTTAATATTTTTTTGTATATTTATAATAAGTCAAATATTTTTATAATAAGTCTTAATTAAACATGTATTCCCTTTTTTAAGGTTCCGTACCCATAGGGTAAAAACAGGACCCTATAACTTAGTCTTTGTTGTGTCACCAGGAGTATTAATGAGTATTAATATTAATGCAATCCTTTTTTAATGAGGAAGTAAATTAATGCACATGAGTTTTTTGTAATTAGATCTGAGTTATTATATTATAGAAAATTATTTAATTACTATAATTTTCCCACAATATAATAACAAACAATAGACTCGTTATAACATACACAAAAGAACGGAAACATGTATAAAAAGTACTATAGTTCAAACCATTGTACTATAATATATGTATATTATCTTCATCAAATAGCTTTCAGATTGATTGACAATAAATAATATATAATTAGTACTCATTAGTTTTTTTAGTTGATTTTTTATGGGAAAATTTCCTATAAATTAATATTTGATTAACGCGAAATCTTATATTGTACGGAACTAAGTCCTATTTAAAAAGTTGATGAAACAATCATAGATTAAAAAAGTTCCAAACAGATTTATTTTCTCAAAATGTCCATTGTTTTCGTATTTTGAGACTCATCGCTAGCGTGTCAGTGAAATAGTAACACATTTGTGACATGCTAGTTTAACTTTTGGATTTGCTTAAAATATAGCGATTGTTTTGTTTTTAGTTGTAGTTGAATTTCTATGTGGAAGTTAGTTAGAAAAAGTTGATTGTTATAAATTAAGTATGTTTTTACTGCAATTATTCACTTTTTAAAATGTCCGCGCACTTTACAACAACAATTTTTTGAACAAGATTTTTAGATTTCTTGTAAACTTTAATTTTATAAGCAATCGAGGAATTAATATATTCTATACATAAGACGATCAACAAACACTTTGACCATACGTAAAATTAACAAAATGACTTACAAAAAGAAAATCAGCTCCATATTTATTTTAATTTAAAACGAGCACATATTATTTTAAAAAACGATGACTAGATAATATTTAATTAGTTCTAAGATGAGTTTCAAAGCAATGTTAGTTTAGTTCGTGTGAAATTTCGACAATTGTTTGCACAACACGTTACACTCAATAGAAATTGATACAAACTGTATGTTAGTGATAATTTAATTATATAGAAGTATATGCTAATAAGTAGGTATATGTTTGAAAGTGCTGAATTTATTTTAAATGTTTTATAAGTATTTTTAAGAATGGATAAATGGTATTTTATTGTTATGGTAGTTATTTTAAGTTTTGCATTAATTTATGAATTAGATAAATAAAATAACCGCTTAGACACACAAAATAATCACTAAATAGTTACATTAAAGTGCACTAAGAATAAGATTTAATTTATGAAATAAATATTATTTTAATCACTTTTACTTTTTTTCTATATTAATGTATAAAATCCCAATAAATTTTAAAATTAAATTAAATAATAAAAACAAAATAATAACTACTTCATATATTCTCAGTTTGTATAAATAAATAGTTTTAGACATTTATCAAAAAAAAAACAATCCAAAAATCGTTAACACTTCCCAATCGATTAATAATATCGATAAAATAATCGTCTAAACAATCGACTCGACTTACCAGTTTCATGGTTGTAGGTCGGAGTTGAGTTCACGAATGTAACTAGAATCGTCTCCTCCTCTATATATATGCATATCTGACGGTTACAAAATTCAGTGTAGATCGTACCTAATGTTTTACAAACATTGAATTTTTTACGTAAGTCATAAAGATATGACATTTTGGTTGGGTGAAATGTTCAAGTGCAAGGTTATGGCTTTTTAGAACATTATTCATTATAATAATATAATATGTTAATAATAATATGTTCGAAATAATAATTATGTTAGTGCTTTTTATTTTAATTTGTAAGAATATTTGCTATTGATGTAGACATAAAAAAATAAGGTAACGAACCGAATTGAATATGACGGATTTTTAAATATTTATATAATATACATTATTTTTCAGTATTTTTCCGAATTACTTGTAATCTTGTATTTTATATTAAAAAATATAAATTTTAAGTGTAACAATGAAATTCAGTGCAGATCGTACCTAATGTTTTACAAACATTGAATTTTTTACGTAAGTCATAAAGATATGACATTTTGGTTAGATGAAATGTTCAAGTGCAAGGTTATGGCTTTTTTGTGTTTGTAGGTTATATAAAGAATATTATGTATTTTTAAATTCGTTTGGTTGGTCTGTTTCTCATACAAAAAGCCATTAATTTTTATTATTTTTCTCAATTAACCATTACGTAAAAAATATTGTCTCGGCCAGGATTTGAACTTTTAGTCGGATAATTTCCAAAACATTTATTCCTACATTTGCAGTCAAGCGCTTGTTAAGATATGATTTGAATAAGCAATATAAGCATGTTTTATATTAATCAAATAATTATATATCAATAAGTTTATTTATTATAGCAATAAATTACCAACTAGTAGTCATAGATATTATAAAATGTCACTAGTAATAATTTAATTTGTAATAAGTTTAAACCTTCTCGGTCGGTTGATGTCATGAATATTATAACTGAATTTCATTTAAAACAATACAACTCGCGCCTTAACAATTGCACTTTCGTCGCGGGGACTTTTACAAACAACGGGCACAAAGTACAACCATATCGAAAACAATTAAGTATTTGTGGATCGCACAAATAATTGTTCCGTGTGGGAATCGAACCCAACCCCCTGACGCAATGGTATCGGCGTGGCGACCTAGACCAATGCGCAACGGAGGCAGTCAATAAATAACACATCTAGCTGACTTATGGCTCCACTTGCAATCGTATGTTCTATTCCAGCCGTTTAGGGGTTAATTTTAAAAAGTAGCATATATCACAAGTTTAGGTGTCGATTTTAAAAAAAGTAGCCTGTGTGCTTCTTCACGTTATGCACTATCGTTAGTTCACCCATAACGGCGCAGCTGTTTTCACGAGAGAGACTGACAAACACTTAATATTACTTTACTATGCTGAAAGGTGCTTAATAAGGAATACTCGTAACTATAATCGTAGGTACATATATGGCTTTCAAAAATCTTCAACGCATTTTTGCAAATAAAAATTCCTTATCTCACGTGGGATATAAAACAATGACATGACTATCTTATCGTAGGTGTGATACACCTCTGCCTAACCTTTTAACGTACAAGCGATATGTTACATTCATTGCCAATAAAGAAAGGTCTTATAATAGGCACGCATCATCTTTCAGTGTCAATTTTATATTTGCATACGTATATTATTGAAGTAAATACATAATTTAACGTGAGTTTATTGTTTTTGAATACTCACGCTTCTAGTATAATAAAACTAGCGTTAGTTTATCTGTGTATCTGTACATTATAACTCCTGTACAAATTTTGAAAACATCGACATAAATAGGACAAACCAGGGTTAAGCCGTAATTATTTTTCAAAAATAGCCCCTAATCGGCTTTGATAAGGGATAAAATTTTGAAGGCGAGTCATGTGAATTGTCTAGTCTGCCTATAAATAGTTATCTTATAATGTTATTGAAGAGAATACGTAATTTTCCGTGATTTGATTGCATTGCAGTTAAATTTGAATATTATATTAAGAAGTCAGTGAATTTATCTATTGATAATACGTGCGGAGCATTGAAAATGTAATCTTGCAAAGACAGTTTGATTTGATTCTGATTTTCCTTTTGTACATAATAAATTACAGCAATTACAATTCTATTTCTTTATTTGTATGGTTAGTGGTAAAAAAAACTGTTACTGGACCCATTTCTTTACGAATACATAAGGGTTTCAGCTCTAAGGTCACCAAACGGCCACCCATCTCTAAAGCGTCCGCGGCATAAGTTGCTTAACCTACTAACGATTCGCTAACAGGTTAGTCTGACACTCGTTATTCTTTTAGTTAAACAAATAAATAAATGTTTAAGAAAACCGCAAAAACCTTGAAACGATAATTTATCTAAAGTTAAAAGTAATTACTCCAATAACATTAATAGTTATGTACTTGTATTTTATATATAACGGAGCTTTGAAGGTTGCATCATTATTTGTTTAGTCTTTTTGTGAAGGAACACCTTAATGACGCAGTGGTCAATAACTCAAACGACTCGTGAATATTTAGCAGGATTTAAAATCGTCCCCAATGCTGTGCAATGGCCTCCTCTTGATATAGGAAGGGTGTAGGACCTCCCATCTTGTCCTAATGCTGGGCAAAAGTGTCCTCCAAGAATAAGGAAAGCTTTAAAAATGAAGTTCAGCATGCTCTGGTTAAATACCGCTTGTGGACATGTCTTCTGACTATTTGTCACCATTAAAAATAATATTTATGTATTTATCATACATGCGTTGCTTCAAAAGGTCTTTACTGAGTTGTTTTCGGTTCGAACTTCTGACCAAATGCAACAAAGGCAAATTGTCACTGTACTTTTATTATTTTCGCGTTATACGATCGACAAAATTTGGCATAGTTCAATAATCGAACCCACATTCAATTTAACCATTGTGGTTTTTTTAAGAAAAATCACGCGCTAAAAATTGCTCTTGTGTCGCGGGTACTTTTACAAACATACGATCAACGGAACGAACCCCCGACATCCCGACGCAATGGTAGCGGCGTGGTGACCACTGCGCCACCGAGGCTGTCAAAATCATTACCACGTTGATATTGCGAGTATCCATATAACAGCTCAAAAGCTAAGCCATAAATTAATAAAACCTCAGTAAACAACAGAATTAGCCGGAAGACATAAAAATGGAAGTGTTCAAACTAATTTCCTCTCACCACTCATCCGAGTTTTAAATAAAGTTATAAATGACAAAGCCTATAATTACATTTATTACGCAACGGTCATTTCAGTCCAATTTCAAAGAAGGCCGTACATCAAATTTGTTGCATCATTTAATTTTGAACTTTGTTTAGGCTGTACGTATTTTTTATTTTATAAGTCAGCAGAAGGTGTGCATCGTTTGGCTTTAAAAAAATATGGCGAGGTTCTTCCTCGGGATACTAACCTTCACCCTACCAACTTGAACAAACCAGTCCAGTAATCCTGTTGTAACAGCATAACAGGTTAACGAACAAAGTTAAATTTCACTTGCTTTTATTAATAAACGGAGTTTGGATGTTAAATAAATTAGAATATGGCGAGGTTTTTTCTCAGGATACAGTCCTTCCCGCCTCTAAGTTGAACTAAACCAGTCCAGTAATCCTGTTATAACAAACAACAGACAAAGTTAAACTTCACTAGGTTTTATTAATAAGTAGTTACCTATGAATTAAGAATGTTAATTGTCCCTTCCATAGTGTCTGTTCATGTATCAAACTGCATTCAGCTCAAAATATGCCAAACGATTTTCTTACCATTTTAATCATCGAATGATTTAAAAGAAAAGCTCGTAATTAATTAAAACTTTTTCTTCCGAATTTGAGAATATTGTTTTTAATATCGGAAAGATCCTTACGTTCAAGGTTTGAGCGAAACATGACAATGAGTTTCCCTAATTGAGCGCAATTTTATTTTTTCTATTTGAATACGCTTCATAACAAAAACAATGCATTGTTAGTGCAATGCTTAGTCGTTCAAGCTAGTTCCAAAGCTAAGCATTTCAATATACTCCTAATAGTCCCTTTATAATCAATAACCTTCACATAACAATTCGTAAACTATGCAAACACCATTACTATGACAAGACAATAATATAATAACATTATTACATTATATATTGTAATATATAATCAGAATTAACACGCACAATGCGTAACGGAATCTTGTTCATTAGATAACTCGTTGATGTTTGGAAATGTCGGTCAGTCTGTCTAATGGAATAAGAAATCATTAACCAAAAAATTATGTCGATCAAAAATTAATAGCAATAAATCAGTGACACTGTTAAACTTAGGTCTAAATGTGAAATATTTTATCTAAAGATTATTTTTTACTCGTCAACAGTTAAGAAAATGTTTCTTTCATATTATTCTAGCCGTATCTATCTCCAGCTAACACTTTCTTATCACCTTAGATAGATAGATCAAGTCGTCGCACCATACAATCTTCATCGTACTTTTGTAACAGACGGACAGTGTTCACCCTGAGTATAGGATCGGTTATATTTATTTTAAAAGATTCATGTAAAAGTCGAACAGAAAGACGTGGAAAGAAACTAACTAGATATAAAACAAAACTAATTAAATGTACAATTTTAATAAAATTCACTTATTAGATACTGATTATACTTCTTAATAATAATGATACATTGACAATCATTACAAACATTATTGTATCTGTAAATTATTAAGTTATTAACGTTCCTAAGAATCATTAAATAGTTATACTATTCATATGGATACTTAGATTACTTAGAGACATAACAAGACCTGGGTTTAAAAATAGGTAACACTTCTCCAAAAATCACATCTATAGGGGCTCAACCGGGGAGGAAAATTTGAAGGCGAGGCCGCGAGAATCAGCCTGTCACTACATTCACAAAATATTTATTTATTCCTAACTTATAATATGGACTATGAAACATTCTCGCAAATCTGTGTTTGTCAGTCAGATCACAATAAAGTCCAACTGTTCTAAAAAGATATTCATACATTTACGGTACCCACAGACACACACATAATACAGTTTATATTTGAATAGATTGATTAAGTCTGAAAGAAGGATTAAGTGTATAATTTGTTAAACGGAACATGGGTGAAGCCAGGAAGCATATCGCAAGTATGATAATAAAATATTCTACACAATATTCACCAAAACATTCAACATCATAACCAAAGACAGGGCTAACATTTCCCAACACCAATGAAACAATTTCCGAAACAAATCGACCGCAATTCAAACAATGTTTTACAACCTTCGCTAAAACTGTTGATGCACATAACAATATCGTTGAAAGGTCACATTCCTTACATAAGGTGAGATTCATCCTTATGTCGTAAGAAAGTCTGTCGGTACGTTTGATACACTGTTAGTAGTGAAATATTAATATCAAGGTTGTTTAAACTTTTACTCATATTTTTTTCTGAAAGCAATTCACCCCTCATGAATGGGACCGACGTTGTCAATAGCAAAACGTAGGCACTTTCAAGTACAATAGGCGTTTTATATATGAATGTAAAGCAATAAATCACCATGACTTTAACTTTAACTAGAGGCTATTCCCGTACGCAATAAGCAAAAAATCTTACTAAATACTTTGATACGTGAATGGTCGGAGGTCAAGGTCACCGAAAAAATTACTCTTATTTATTTTGCCAAAGACAAATTTTAGTAAGACTAATTGTAACATAAATGATCGCAAATCATCATGAGATAATCATGTTTGGTTGTAAAAAACCAATAGCGTTATTTTTCTTTGATTTTTTTTTAAATAAAACACTTTAGCAAAACTCGATTCTAGACTGAAAACTGAACTTGCATTTAAGAGTATCTTTGAATCTCATTTAAAATCTATTTTTACATCCACAAAACACAAATTTAAATTTTAATATACACAAATGTTATTACGTAGAATTGCATCATACAAAACCGCAGCACAAACCTAGTATAGTAATAAAAATATCTATTGCAGATATCTTCTTAAAGGTCTACTTGAAGATCAAGGGCTGTAGGGACCACAGAGGTTAAATGTTAATGTATCACACTTTTACCGTGGTATGTCCGTCTGTGGGCTATTGAAGGTCGTAGGTTTGGTGCTTTATTAGAGCAAAGATTGTTACGGATTTGAACAGGATTTAATATGAAAATGGATAAACTAACGAAAATATTCTTATACCGAAAGTTAAATGGATAAAAAAGTTAATTTTGTTTCGTGGAGATAATCAAATTAACTTTAGCAGAAACTACGTTTACGAAAAACATATAAATTATGTTTTTCAGTGAATAAATACTTCAGCAGGGCTTCCCTCTTACGAAATTAATAAATATGGGAAATGTAAAAAAAATCTAAGCTTTAACAGGAATGTCTGTTTTCATATACCAGGCATATAACCATACACGGGGCTATTAGGGAAAACATTCCAATAGAAATTGATAACATCCAATTCTGCCTGAGAATTGAAGCCAAAACCTAACGATCGATAGTCGCACAAATCTGTTAGAACCCCAGAGGTTCTATACAAGTAGAAAGTAGCCCACACTAAAAATAAAAATAGATGCATTATATTGTCCAAATTCAATCGGCAATGTCACGTTGGCAACACCGTGTGAATTTGTTCACTGACATGGACTTGATTAATGATAGCTGTGCCATTATCTCGCTTTAATTCTCTGCGGTCGAATCTGTTGCAATGTTTGTTAAGTGTGCTGCTCTGGGTGTTTTGGTATTTAAGATCTGTAGTTACTTTGAGAGGTTTAAAGTTTATATTACTGAAAAAAAAAGATGAAAAAAGAATAATGAGGTGAAGTCAACTAGGGGGTTTTACCGAACCACAAATTATTAATTTAAATACTTTTTTTTTGTTTTTTTTTTATGGAGGTGAATGAAAACCTTGCATAAATTTCTTGAGGATATGTAAAGCCTTAGTTAGCGTGGTACACTCAAGCCTTAACCCCTCCCACGTTTGGGAGGAGAACCTTGCAGCAGTGGATGTAGTAGGCAGTAATGGATTAAACAAAAGATTGGGGGTATGAAACTGACCTATTTTTTATTAATTCAAGTGTAATTATGTAAAAATAAAGGTGATTTCATGGTATTGGGAGTTCAAAATCGCTCTACGGTACAGACACATTGCGTTTCACAATTGGTATATGTCAGTCAATATAATAATTTATATTTTTCAAATAATTTTAGTTCCTAACAAAATAAAACCATTTGAATGGTAATTTAGCTATAACAATATCAGTTATTCTGTCATCAAACCGTATTATTAAACAATTCAATATCAAAATCTTAAAGTTCATCTTAAAACATGAACAAAGCATCACCTGTCGTTTGTATCAAATATTTCGGTATGTAACAATAGCAGTGAGTAATACATAATGCGCAGGATGATCGTACATTATAAATGTCCTTGATACTGGTGTGATGCGTTTTGAGCCATTTGAATTGATACTGTTCTCGATTCTAAGCCGGCTAGCTATCGAAAAGTTTTGTGTGAAAATCTGATCAGCGCCTCTAGCGGACGTCGTAGAAACTACTTTGGGAGTATATTTTAATTGTCAAACTCTCGATATTCGTTGATTTCAATTGTAGAGAATCGCGCTATTATTCTAGGTTTTTAGTAAAATCTGGTTTGCTATAAGATTTTTTGTTTGCTTTTTACACATTGTGTGTGGTATATTGTTAAAAATATTTGAGGTAGTCAAGCTTATTTTTGGATGCAATAGATTTAAGTCCGAGTAAACTGGTATCAGTTATGTCCGGTGTTAAGAGCTATTTGTCATATTGAAATAGGTTCTCAAAATTGTGCTTTCAAATTTGATACAAGTCTATTAGAGACCTCAGAGCACTCTATACATGTCATAAATGAGTAAAAAAAAGATTTAAGCCTATTAAACTTTATTACTGCACCGCAAAAAAGACTACCTAAAATGGCACAAATAATAAGTTAAATATCATTCCCAAAAGGCCAAAATACATCTATTAAAGTTGTAATCAAATGATTCGTTAGGCAACTTGTTCATTTACCTCTTTACGAAACCAGTGTACGCACTAATCTAATATCAATTTGTGAGGAGCAGGTGATTGGAAAGTCTGATCATGTCCTTCGTATTAGTACGTATATTGTGTAGTCAATTGATTTTAGGACTTAACATTTAAAATCATGTAAGTGTGGGCAAGGGTCTCCTCCCAAACGAGGGAGGGGTAAGGAATTGAATTCTCCACAATGGCCAAGTGCGGGTTGGGGACTTTGCATACCTTCAAGGACTAATCTAAGACTTAGATATTCAAGGCTGTGTCATGGTGTGTTCTTTTAACATTTGGGACATTCTGCCATTGCGTCGGGAGGTCGTGGCTTCGATTCCCACACGGGACAATTATTTGAGCGATCCACAAATTGTTTCGGGTGTGGTTGTACTTTGTGCCGTTGTTTGTGTGTTTGTAAAAGTCTCCGCGACACAAGAGCAATTCTTAGTGCAGGACTTGTCTTTAAAAAATAATAAATGATTATTATTTTTAATCCACACATAACTTGGAATAGTCACTGGTGTGTTGCCTCGTGTACGAACCCTCGACCATAGGCGTGGTAGGCGCAACTAAAACCACTCCTAAAATAGACCAATAATTATCGCCCGCGGAAAAATTACATAACACAATATAATAACGTCCTAAGTCACAATTAAACTACACGACAGACAATAGTTATATTACCAAACTTATTACCTAATAAAAGTAAACCACATATTACCCGCGGGCACCAACTGAATGTCATTAGGTCAAAGTGGCGTATACCTTTTGTAACAATATGTATGAACTAGCCTCTGCACGTGACTTCGTCTGTGAAATGATTCTTCGCGTTAAACAGTATTCAATGTGTTATTTAAAAATAAAATGTCTGTCGAAGATAATCGTTCAGACAATATTTTTTGCGTAAAAGAGTAAAAAAATTACATCCATCTTTGCAAACTTTCGTATTTATAATATTAGTCGTATTAGACGACCCGCGTGGCGCGCTGTCAAAGTTTCATCCCTTATTTGATACTGTGGAATTTTTTTTTCGAAACTGAAGCTTATGTTCAACCTAATGTTTTTATTTATTATTACGCCAAATAAAAAATCCCCTACGTCATCAGCCGCTTACGGACCTAATTTTAATAAAAAAGAAAAGCCTTTCTTTTACCATAGGTTTTCATCTATTTCCATGCCAATAAAATTCTCCAATTATATTAACAGGTCCAAGACTAAATTTTAATCAAACATTGTTGTTTTTCTTTAACCCCAGGTCCAAGGCACTTAAGCCGTGAAAGTAAAACAGACGGACAGACAAACACATTTAAATATGAGTATGGACTAGTATGTATGTTACAATACACCCGTAGGTTGTAAGTGTTTAATATCTGTTACGTCACTGTCAGATTGAAATAGTGTGAATGAGACTAATTTTGAGTGCTGTACTAAGAGAAAGGTGTACAAGGAATTTTGTACATGAATAGTGAATCATATAGGTGAAGGTTAGGTAAGTAAATAAGGTGTTATTTGTAAATTATTTAGTAATATTTATATATTTAGCGTATTTTAGCAGATTTGGTTGTTGTTTTATAAATTGATTGGAGGAGAAAGCAACCTTTTTATGGACATTTTTAGCGATAGGTGGCCGTTAAGTGCAAGAGAGGCATAATTCACCAGTAGATTAAAGAACACTTAGTTCTAATAAAGCGTATAAGACCATCGACCTTATCGTCATTTTTAGGGTCACGTACTCAAAGGTAGAAAACGGAACTCTCCGCATGTCACCAGGTTGTATCTGAAACCGTCATAGCTAGAAAGCCGAAATTTGCACAAATTACGTATTTCCGTTTCCGCTATAACAACAAATACCAACAATTAAAAAAAACATAATTATTTTGTGGGGGTTCCCCATACAAGGACAAGGTAGACAGCAGCTTAGTTTTCAGCATTATGTATATCTGAGATAAGTACGCCTTTCGACCTAATTCTCAGCATTTCATCCACACCTTACCAAGGCTAATACTAATATAATTCATATTCACTCATTAAACTAACGAGTCAAGATGTATTTCAGTAGGAGTGGTCGTTTGTATAATGAATTAGATTCGTCATCTCGATAGATTTTATCTAGGAATGTAAATAATGATGAGAGTTACTGAAATTACTTAAAAGATTGGCCCAATTTGTGACTAATACCATATTATTTTTGATTAATAATACCATATGATTTGATATTGAGATGAAATAGTTGAATTTTTTGAGATGAGAAAATACACCTTTGTGCAAAATAATCAATATTGTTAATTGATTCTGCTTAAATTCTATAGACAATGTGTTTTAAATTTAATATCAATACCACTACTTTTGATATGATTTATTCCTTCCTCACAAAAATGATATCAGAAGTTCATACTACAGACCTCAAAAATATACTAGTGTTAAAATCTAGACAAGTTTACAAGGTCAATAATCTCGACAACAACACAATAGGCCGTAAAAAAAAAAAAAAAATAATGTTATAAAACATTTATTTAAAAAGTAAGCAACAATATAACTTAAGAATTCCGAACAACAATGACTTAAATACTAGACTTTATTATTAGTCACGGTTAACAAATAAAACGTAGCAATCTGCATAGTAATTCATTTGACTAGGTTTTTTACTATTTTGAAACTTTTAGGTCTAAAGCTGCGTTGACACAAACCACTGAAATAAAATTTCAATAAGATTTACTAAACAATCGCCTTTGAAACGTCAATTCAAATAAACATTTTGATCAAAAATCCTGATAAAAAAAGCTGGAAACTAGTCAAAAGCAACCGTAAAGTTAATCTTGGTGATAGAAGAAAATTTTGTCATAAATGACATCGTAATATTGTAATGCAACGGGTGTTAAACGCATTTGAAAATGAAAGGATAGGATACCTTATTTGTTTACCCGACGTTTCGATCGAATTTCTTTGACCGTGGTCATTGGCTGACTTATACAAATATCGTTGCATACAATAGGGCCGTCACAAAAATCTATTCAGGAATTCACAAAAGTGAAATGACTTTTTTTAGGTGTTTGATCGTCTCAACGCATCTTTAAATCAACTCTGAACATATCACTAAACTAGTTTAACGCTTCATTTCACAAAAGCAACGCTTTCAAATGATTATGAATTTTTGCTCTCTTTCCTTTCAGTGAAATTAGAAAGTGTCAGCTAGATCATTTATCATTCGAATTCAACTTTTGTGCTCTAAAAGAAATTTTCACAGTACATTTCTTTGTGATGATGAGAAATTTCCATGCCTAGTTTTGTTATCAACGAGGAAAATGCTGAATGGAATGTTTTTTACCCCTAGAATATTATTTTACAATTTTAATTCTAATTTATTAGCAGGTACGGTTTATTTTGCAAGTAACATTTCCTGGCCTAAAAAACTTTTAGTTTTTCATTTGAACGTTTTTTCTCTGAAATGTAATGTGATTTAAATCAGTCTAGTGTTTATGTTCAAAAACAGACTGCTCAGGCTTTAGCTAGGTACTGATATTTTTTTGTGTTCTTAGTGAAAAAGACTATAACAGGTTCTTACCTTTAAAATCTTCGACACTAGAATTTTATAATTTACTTATCCAATAGTTAACACAAAACAGTTTTACTGCTTTCTTACTTCACTGCCCAAGCTATTTTTTTAATATTATTTATTCCACTCACTTTGCCTCCAATGTCTTTGATCCACTGTTTATAAAACCACTAATGACCATGGTATCCATGGCTTGCAGGGGGAAGGTAGCTCAATCCAGAGTGACCTGAAATTCCACCATGGGTAGAAGGCGCACTGAAGCCTGAGGGAGAGTGATAAGTGTAGCTGTTAGCAGTAGGCGCTGACGATGCATGGAAACCAGACTGCAGATGAACTCCATGAGTCAAACCCTGGTGACCCGACTTAGCCTCTTGACCGAAAGACTGATGACCCACGGTTTCTTCGTGGCTGTCCAAATGGTGACCGAAGTGCACACCGTGATGGATGTACTGATGACCTGAACCAGATTCGTGGCCAGATTGGTGTTCCTCATGAGAGGCTTCGTGACCAACGTTGGCTACATGACCAGAACTGGCTGAGCCATGCCCTAAACTGGCTTCATGTCCTGAACTGGCTCCACTGTGTCCGTGAGAGAAGTATGAAGAGCTAGCATGACCAGATGTAGCGTGGTGTCCAGAATGGCCGCCATGTCCTGTGGTATGATGGACCAGTTTGAGGCCAGTGTGGACTGGGGCATGGGCGTGGTAAGCCAGTTCAGCGCCGTGACCTGAGGAGCCGTGGCCTGACGAGTGGTAACCCTCAGACTGGTGGCCGTCGTCGAACTGACGGAGGTCCTGATGACCTTGCTCGTGGTATTCGCGGTATTTTCCTGGAAGATACAAATAATATATGATTAATTTCGGATATACGTGACAATGTTCTTTGCTAATATTTGGATATAAGAAATAATTATATTATTAACATTTTTGTAAAATAATTATGTTTTAGTTCTCAGAAGTTACCGTAGATGGCACAATAGCTGCGAAAATTTTCATTATTTTGTAAATATAAAACGCGTAGAGATGAATAATTTTCAATAAGGTATGTTTGCACATGTTTAAGATTCAATTATTGTAACATAGATTTTCAGAAATATCATCTAATTGTATAAACGATTTTACTGCCGACTCCTTAAATACCTTTACTGAATGTATTTCACGATACAGAAGTTTAATGAGATAAGCTGTGTAACCGTAACAGACTAGCAGACTTTCGCATTTTTAATATACGTATAGTAGATGTCACTAATGTCATATTTTTAACTAATGGGGGGCTATCACGTATCTCAATTGACAACTATTTGAAAGCCACCTTGCCGTTCATTGTTTTCTCTCTTACATTACAGTCATTAACATGTTACGTCAAAGCAGCTATGTACTGAATAGTGACCATTAATTTTACGTACACTAGTGTGAACTGAGATATGTGATACGCATTCATATGATACTCACCATCATCAAAAATACCCGCAGCCTCTTCCGCGGCGTTCTGTTCCAGGCTCTTCAAGATCTCTTCAGGTACTGGAGGGGGGGTTGGGAGGTGGTCTCCGGTGGGTCTGAACCCGTTCTCATCAGCGGTATAAGTGATGGAGTACACTTGGCCATCATCGCCCTTGTAGGAGAAGGCACCATGGGCTGAAGTACCTTTGTCCAGGGTTTCTCCTTGTTCCTCGGCTCTTATTCCTGGAAAATTCAAGATTGCATTTAGATTTTTTCAATATTTCAAGCTGTAATGTATTCTCTTTATTTATGTTGTTCTACATAAACAATACAGTGTTTATAGCAAACCCTACACTATGTTCGTGGCTTTTATAACAAAAGTTTCCAGTAAAATTTATAAGAGTGAATGTATTGTATTATTGATTGATCACAAAACTAAACTCTAAATTGCTACTGAAAAGAAGTTCAATATTTTTTAAATGCTTTAATATGGACCATCTTGCAGTGCTTATAAAACTAGTCAAAAGTGACTTATATTTACGATGTAAAATATTCTCCATGAAGCGTCTAGTAATAAAGTAATAAACTTTATACAGAGTTGAATAAATTGTATGGTTCATAACACATTCTAAATCTTTGCGTAGTTTAATAGATTACTAATAGATGGCGTTTGAATCGTACGACCTACATATAATCAACGCCCTCTATTGTGTGTGTGCTGAACTTTTATTCGCGATCAATAGGTGTGAGTAATTTGAATGGTTTTGCTAGTAATAGATGTTAAACTTTAAGCATTAGTTATAAAGTATTACTATTTTTATTTTATGGTGAAATAAGTATATTATATATAGTATTTTTTTAATCGTATTATCGAACATATCGCATTCAATTTTTTTTTAATCCAGAACTGCAATAGATCACTAAATCAAGTCACCCATTGCATTTGTTTCTGGGAGAATACTTTGAAATAGATTTTTTAATTATATTATATAAGACTACTTACCATTTTCAGTCTCATATGCGTACTTATAATGATGGCCATCATTTTCGGAATGGTATTCCAAAATCTTAGCGGTTTTCTCTCCTTCAGGCCTATGGCTCTCTACTTCGTATCCCTCGTGGCCCTGTGATTGGTCAGAATATAGCCCGCGCTGCTGATGCTCGAGCCCTGATTGGTAGAGCTCGGCTGAGTTAGCATAGTTCTCCACTGATTGGGTGTAGATCTGGCGGGCTGATGCAGCGGCGATGATAACGGCAATTGGGGCTAACTGGAAGGTTTAAAATTCATTGTTTATTTATTTGTTTACTAAATTGGCATTGGTACTAAAGTAGGCCCTTAACTATCATCAGTAGTATATGCTGTAATTATTTTAAAACTGTACTTTTGTAATTTTGACGATATAAGGTAAACGACAAGCTTTTTTATTATTTGTTAATATTGTCACTTGTGTAAGTACATTGGAATAAGCTAAGGAATAGTTTGGTCGACTCTCCGCGATATATTTAATTAATAGAAAGAAGAAAAAAGTTAAAACAATAAATGAAATCGACAAGAAAAAATAAAAGCTTTTTCCAAAGAATCGGAAACTTAAAGGGCTATTACGAAAAAAATAAAAAATAACGATAGCAAATCAATAACTAGTTCGACAGTTATCCCGAAATCCCAAACATTGAAAAGTCACTTATAAACACTAAGAAAAACTAATCAATCACATCAAAACAAAGAAAAATAAATGAGAAATACTAATCACAAAACCACTAATCACTTGAAACTAAAATAAAGAAAAGTAAAAGTCTTCTAACTAATTAGTTTTACTAACGTACCAGTTTCATGTTTGCGATTACAAATGGTACTTGGCAGGCAACCGAATGTGGAATGAGTTTGATAATTTCTCCGTTGGTTTATATAGCCGAAAATTTCCTGTACGCACAGGTGTATGAAGTCACACTTATGATAGTTAAAAGTGCGTAGACTTTGGACTTGGGACAATTTTTGTGGTGTTGAATACTGTCATTAGTCTGCTGAGAAGGTTTTTAATATTAGGAAACTTAACTTGTCTAGTCGCCTTTGATATTTGTTTTGCGGGAAATTGATAGTGTGTTTAATAAATAATACAAAGAAATAAAAGCTTAATTTATATAGTTGAGTGTCAAACTATCGACAAGTGGCGGCAACGCAGTTCAAATAAAACGCCAGAATTGCCTGCTAGCTGGTATTTCAAAGATTGCTTTATTTGAATATAGTTATTATTTCGTTCTTGTAATTATAAAATCGGAACTCTATCATTTAATGCAAGAGCTACATTTTTTACTGTGGCAATTCAGAAACATTTGGCCAAGGCTTTATTTAGGTCGCTTTGAGAATCTTACACACACCGTTTAATTCATTTGACAAAAGCCTAGGTATTTTTGAAATCACTTTAACAAACATGATGACAGTTGAAAATGCCAGTAATAATTTAGGATTTCTGCCATTTCCGACCCAAATACAAGCATATAACTAACTTATAAACTAATATCTAGCTAAATAGGCTTATACTAAGTTGACTTGCATGGTTATGTACCCACTTCATCTTATGTACCCACTACTATTTATAGCAAATAAAGGATTGATTGATTGATTGATTGATTTCTCAAGTTACATTTTTAAAACTGTCACTCAACTCGACCACAACTCAAATTGTTCCTAACTCTACAGTGTTAGTGTTTATTGGTCGAGATTCAAGTGCGAGAGCATTGTTAGGTAACAGTGAGTAACGAGATGCGCGCACCCGCTGCACAAGTAGAGCAGTTAGTATAGACTGGAGAATGTATAGATGTATAGTTTGATGGTGATACTGACTTTAGCATGTGGCTTTACCTGCGTAGAACGGGTGTAGGAAAGTAGAGTTTTTGAATGTATAATCTATTACAGTAGCGCGATTATCTACAGTCGGTACTGTTGTGTCGACAGTTTGGCGTTTAAAATGTACTGCCAAAATAGTTTATACGACGACCGTTAGAGGGGCTGATAAGATTTTATATAAAATTTCTCCATAACTAGCCGGTAGTCAAAACTAGTAGAAACTCGAGCTGCTGTTTCTATATCCCTTTTTAAAATACTTCTATGATTTAGAAAGGAATTTGAAATGTGCTCTCATGTCAGACAAATGACTGTATTGAATATACAACATTGTTAATTTTTTAACCTAAATATTTTTTGTATACTTAACAGCCGAATAAAGTTTTTTTACGACACCAAGTCTGTGCTTGTTAAAATATGATCCTAGGTGTCTGAATTAAGCTTACAGATCTTTAGGTCTAAATATTAATAGCCCGATCAGAGAAGTAGTTTCGGGAAAGACATTATGTATTTAAGCTTTGATTGTTTATGATGTAGTTTTTATTCTGATAATGAAAACCTTTGCCAAACAGTACGTTTTGCATACCGTTGATATATCAATAAAACATTTATAGGATAATCTTTTAATTTTTTACTCGATACTTCAACAACCTTAACTAGCAG
Source organism: Anticarsia gemmatalis (assembly GCF_050436995.1). Taxonomy (NCBI): domain Eukaryota; kingdom Metazoa; phylum Arthropoda; class Insecta; order Lepidoptera; family Erebidae; genus Anticarsia; species Anticarsia gemmatalis. The sequence goes on from NC_134761.1 coordinate 1,959,948, forward strand.
CAAGTTTTTATATATCAATTTCGTGCCGACTCTGCGCATTCACAGCTCTACGAGCCCAAATCTAAACAACAGCATGTCCATTTGATCAACACTCAATATTTGTATCAACTAATACTCAATACAATGGTATCAACTAATTATGTAATGTAACATGATCGAATACTATGTCAGGGACGATTTCTTATACCCTACTTATGTAAGTCACACCTATTATTGTATATCTGTATGTTACGTTTATGCTGCAGGGTTTGCGGATTAGGGTTAAGCCGATATATGAACTAAATAGTCCGTAGTTATAACTTACTAGCTGACCCGGCAAATGTTGTTACTATATAAATTTTAAAAAAAAAGGTGTCACTTAGGGGTATGATAAATAAATGTTGGCCGATTCTCAGACCTACTCAATATGGTCACAAAATTTCATGAGAATCGGTCAAGCCGTTTCGGTGGAGTACGTTGTAACATTGTGACCTGGAAATGTTATATATAAGATATTAATAGTTATTATGCCCCTTAATAGATCGATATCTGTGGTTAAGCTATGCTTACCGAAGTTGTTCTGTGGACGAATAACCGTCCCATACATATCGAGTTCCTCCGTGTTTCAGAAGGCACGTTAAATTGTGGGTCCCGGCAGTCAATTTCAAAGACCTTTGACAGACGTTAACTGCAGTACTCAGAAGCTTAAAAGCCTGACAACCAGTCCTACCGAAGGGTTATTGAGGTCTAAGAAGCAGTCGCTCCATGAAAATAATAAATAACTAAAATACTGGTATTTAACTGCATCCAGTGAGATTGGAAGCTGATTTTAAAATATGAAAATATTATATGACTTATCTAAGTTACACCTATTTATGTTACGTTTTCAGTAGTTATATTAAAAGGCGTTATGCGTAAATACATAATGTCACGCCTTTTCCCATAGGAGAAGGTTAGAGAGACCAAATAACGCCACTTGGTACGATCCTTACAAACTTCGACCTAGAAAGTTATTTAACAGAAGATAATGAAATCAATAATATAGCATCTGATTTTATCAGATCGTGATCAATTGATCATAAAAGCTCTGTTATAATACCTAATGATTGCTTCATTACCTTATAAGGTACCTAATAGCGTTGTTACGAACGTGCTTGACTACTTTCTAGTCTGCCTAAATATAGTTCAAAATGTTGAACTACATAATTTTATAATTGTACAGAGGCCAAGCTTGTATCATTAAATTAAAGATATCTAATTACGGCAATGGTATGCAGTGCTTTAGAAAAGTGGGTCGAGTTACGCACGTGACTTAATGATACAGATATATTGTCTTTAATGAGATCTATTTATGAGCACTTTTACTTGGGGAAAACCTAATTTAGTTTCTTATGATAACCTCTCTCTTTATTTTTGGTACAGCATTATTTTATAAGGGCTGACAACGATGATTAATGGATTCTGTAATTTCATATTAAAATCAAAAATTATTTAAAAGTTTCTGATAACTACCACTTGTTAACGATTTTTTCCGCGACTTTTGAATACTTTTTTATATTCAAGTAACAGCTTTGCTGAAACCAGGTAAGCCTCAACAAATTATACGGTAAAATCTTTCTCGATGAAAGCCACATGATAGCAGATGTTGAGTTTATCTCGGACAAACAGATGGACGCTGCTAGGGATATTATTTTATAATATATAATGATATAGTCATCGACGCAAAATAGTCGCTTCTTAATTACACAGCTAAATGTTACTTAATTACAACCATTTGAACAAAGCTTGTTCTCTACACGTTACAGTTTTACAGAAGTATATAATTAGTAAAGAAATCTTTTATAATGGCCGTCTTCCAACATAATACATATTCATAAATTTACTTTGAGTAATATGATGATTGCGACAATTAGCTCAAGACTTTATTACTAACTACACTTTACACACGACTTTACTCGTTTTATTGTAACTCTGCTATTAGTCTTTAGAAGATTAATATTAATATACTGAGTCGAGAATCGAAACCAAGTTAAGCAACCATTGAGTTGAGCTATCAAGTCATGGAAATTATGATTGAAATTTTTCAAAATTTATGGAAATATGATTGTTAACAATTTAGACATTGGTCTCGTTGGGACACCTGAGGCCAATGGTATTTCCACTATTACATAGGACGGTCTGCTTATGCATTTAAAACAAGAGTCATGTACTTAAGTGTCCAATAAAGACATTTTTCATTTCATGTTTAAACAAAATCTATGAGTAAGATTTGTGGATACCAACATAATTATATTTACTAGTATTTACTAACAACTTTATTGAACGCATGCAAAGTCCCCAACCCGCACATGGCCAGCGTGGTGGACTAAAGACCTAACCCCTCCCCTCGTTTGGGAGGTGACCCTTGCACTGCAGTGGAACTGTAATGGGTGAAAAAATAAATAAATTACTAACAAACAAATGTACCTTCTTAAACAGCTTGGTTAACGTAAATAATATTCATGTTGAAGCAATTCGTTCAGCCATATTTGATAATAACTCTGTATTTGATAGTTAGTGGTAATTAATGTGTAAAAGCCTGTCTGAAAAGATACTTACTAAATGTAAAGTTTAACCCGGGAGCACACGCGCCTTTAAAACTTACACGACCACTCGCGTATAGAGCATTTTGCTCACGTTTTACAAATAACCAAAAAGTACACAATTTATAGTATTTTTATACATTTTACTGCTTAATTATAATAAAAAGAAAGTGATAAATCAAATCAAATATTTATTTTTAATCTTTAACATTCGTTATACTATAATATTTGAATTACAAAAACAGGAACTAAATTGGCATTTCTTAAATGCACTTTTGGTATAAACTAAAAAAAAATAACTTTTGTCAAAAAAATTAAGGAGTTACCAACAAATCATTGATCTTCATCAAATGCACGAGCTTTACACATGTCACACAAAGTAAAAGCATGTTCAGTGCATAATTTTTTTTTACATGTAATACATGTCTTTTTTGTCTTGCTAATTTTACGCCATGGACAGATCGCGCAGGTCGCACACCGTCAGGTTTCACATCCTCTGAAAAGCCAGGTTCATTTGTGAATCTTTTGATAATTTGTTGAAGAGGATGAGAAAGATGACTGCTCAGTATCAGTGTTGTGATCGCTGTGCTCACTCTCTCCATCACTTTCAATAAATTTGTTGTTTTGTCTATCCATCTGTAAAAAAAACTATTATATTTGTAAGTAAACTGCTTAATAAACTCATATTGCACCAGTATTCAACAATAAAATAAAAATAAAGACTTTAAATAAGGTATAATACGGTAAGAAAAAAAAAATAGCAATAAAAAATAATACTTACGCTGTTAGTCGCGCGATGAGCAAAATGCCGCGCGAAGAGACTCGCCGAAACTAACCACCTCCACTAAGCGATTGATGCACACTAACATAAAAAAACCGTTATGCACGGGACAGGGGAAGTATAAAACTCAGCTATTGGGCAAATGACAACCGTAGACAAAGAAATCAATAAATTGCGGAAATTTTTTATTCACCGTGAGGGAAATGCTCATAGCGCGTGTGCTCGCGGGTTAATGTCTTTTTTAACACATTTTTTAAAGATTGTTACATTCCTCATAAAACTATAATTACTAATGCAAACGTCTGTATGTTACGCTTTAGCTGCTAATTTACTGAACCGATTTTCATAAAATTTTGCAAAAACGTAGTTGAAACTGGGAGAAAACATGTTTTTATCTCAATTGTGCAGACTTCAAATGACAAGAAATGCAAAAATATTATTATACTTAACTTTATCATATATCAAACCTTTACAACTGACAACAAGCAAAAATATTCTATTTATATCATCATATCGCTTCAAAAAACAAGCTCACCGTTGTTTAAAACAAGACCTATTTAAATTGATCTCAATCTTGATACAGTTTTATTCAACAAAAAAAGACAGAACATCCTTGTTGGTCAGTTTTCGTTTAAAGCTATACATATCTTTAAATCTGGAAACACGTCATGTCCAGTCTAAACAAAAAAGAACATTACCTATGTAATGTTTCAAACGTTACGCGTGGGTCAAGCCTGTCTGACCAGTAGCGCGATTCTCTACAATGGGTACCTATAATGGAGTAACGAGATTTCGACATTTGAAATGTACTACAAAAACAGTGCATACGGCAACCGCTAGAGGCGCTGATTTGATTTTCATACCAAATTTTCGGTAGCTCGCCGGTTGTCAATAGTCGATAGTGGTAGAGAATCGCGCTGGTGTACGTTTATTAGAAAGACAGTTTATTTTTTACTCCGGGCCGTGGGTCAGTCATGTAGAGTGCCTGTAGATATGAACAGATCTACGATTGAAAATGTCAACTATATTCATATAAGTCATATATTATAATAAAGTTATAGGTTATACTTGTACCTAATGAATTATCGACTGACAAATTGTATTTTTTGTTCTAGATAATTTTATATCTTCAATTATTCAAAGGGAAGCGGTACAGTGCATGCTATGTAAGATCAATTTAAATAAGAAACTATACTGAAATATTTTACACTGAAATAAAATAGATTTGTTAAATAAAGTTCTTCTTATTAACATGATTCATAAATCAGTCACGAATCAACACACAGACACGGACAGAATCCCGATTTATAATATTTATTATTATAGTATAGTTAATAGTGCTATCTGGGTGCCGTTATTTCTGCTTTTCTAACGAATTTTCACGTGAAACTAGCTGAACCAATTGGGATTAAATTGGTTAGGGTAGTGAAATATCCCGGAAAAAATAGGTCCTTATGTCAGCCGGCAAAACCTTGTCAGCTCGTTTAATATAATAACAACACCGACTCACTTGTACGAAAAGGTATTCATAAGTGTTCAGACGGTCACTGTATACTATATTATTTAAAAAGCTTAGCTTATCTTTCAGTGGATCGTTACCTTTACACTTCAGAATGTTCCACGGTAACCTTGAGAATGCCAAAACATATTAACGTAATGATTTACTGTTTGAACATCAAACCATTTGATCTTTTTGTATTAAGTAATACGTTTGTTTCTACTTAAGTGTAATCATTTTGTAGTAATTGTAATAATTACGATTGTGTTCAATTCTATTGTGATATTGATACGAAATTATTGCTCTTTGTTTTTTTTGGCTTTAATTTGCAAGGAATTTGAGTAAACAGTCGCCTTATTCATTGGTTATATAAAATGTACAAACATTGTAGCTAAACGATTGGCGCAGTGGTTAAAGTGGTCATCTCGCTGCAATTTCCGTAGCGCCGCGTGTAGTGGGTTCGAATCCTATCCGGTACAAATCTTTGTATGATGAGCACGAGTTCTGTTCTGAGCCTGGTGTATATAAGTATGTTTTTATATAAGTATGTATTTAGAAAAATATAAATATGTTTATCAGTTATTTGGTTACCATAGTACAAGCTCGGCTTGATTTGGAATCAAATGACCATGTGTGAGTTGTTCAATGATATTTATATTTATTTATTTTTTATTCATAATTTGACGGCTGTTATACCAGAAAGTGCAGGCAGAGGTGCTTGATATACGCTTACGTTTCACCATCAACAATGTAAGTCCCATGAAAAAGGGGTGAGCCTAATGCCATTTATCGAGCACGTGTCCAAACTTCGGGCTACTATTGAGAAATATTTTAACGTAAATTAAAAAGGTGAAATACTACTTTGGCTGACCTGGTAATCGAACCTCAACACTCCAAATCGATAAAATCAGCCGTTCGTAGATATGTAGGCGCTTTATTCTGACTAGAAATAACTCATAGGTCAATAAATTCAATACCTATTTAACTTTGCACCCTCAAGACCTTTACATCAATTTCAATCCCTTTTCAAAACATTATTTGGACTGACCAATAATATGCCGTATTCAGCATGCGTCACTCAGATGATTAATGTCGTAAGTACATCGAGTTGACAGATGTTATAATACGTTCTGATTATAAGTGAAGAATGATAAATCGATGTAGTTTGTGAATTTATGTTATTAGGAGCGTGGCAAAATTTAAATTTGTTTACTATAATATGTAGATCAAAGGTGTTTTATATCCTTGTAGGTACAGTGATTAAATTGTGAACTACAATTTAACTAGCTAATTCATGTTTTCTTACAGGCTTTTTTCTTAGTATTGCATAGATTTTCTTTATTACTTAAATTGAAGTTTCTTTTTATTTCTTACAACAAGCCTGTTGCACTTGAAAATGCAGGCAGAGATGCATGAAATAAGTCTATACTTCACCATTGACAATGTTAGTCCCATGTGATAATAGAGAGTGAGTCTATTGCCGTATGCACTTTGAGATACTACTAAGATTATTATTATATCTATACTAATATTATAAAGCTGAAGAGTTTGTTTGTTTGAACGCGCTAATCTCGGGAACTACTGGTCCGATTTGAAAAATTCTTTCAGTATTAGATAGCCCATTTATCGAGAAAAGCTAGATATATCATCACGCTACGACCAATAGGAGCAGAGTACCAGTGAAAAATGTTACAAAAACGGGGAAAATTATGATTCTCTTATGTGACGCAAGCGAAGTTGCGCGGGTCATCTAGTGAATAAGAAAAGCCCAATAGCGCCTTCCCTGGCTCGAAATCTGAATGCTAGACCTCATAATGCTCATATAGTTTACCTTCATTACCGATCTAACTACGAAAGTTATCTTATTATCATATTAAACTAATATGATTATAATGACAATATAATATAATGTGAATATAGATAACACATACTTAAAATCACGCCTGTTATTCCCGAAGACAGGCACAGATTATATTATTATGTAGGACGGTACGATAATTGTGTTATTTATTAAACATCTAGATTATAACACGTGAGAGAATATTGATCGCGAAATTAATTTGATTTGACAGCTCGGCTGTCCATAACCAAAACCTAGCAAGGGACATTTTTACTCAAACACCTTTTCTTTAACCAATATTTCTAAAAATTTTTGCTGCGTCTTTTCCAAAAACAACTGTATTTCTATCTTATTATCATATTAAACTAATATGATTATAATGATAATGTAATATAATGTGAATATAGATAACACATACTTAAAATCACGCCTGTTATTCCCGAAGACAGGCACAGATGTATCAAATACGCATCACTTTAAATTACGCGTAGGTACGTAAGCTTGGATGCTATAAACAGGAACAAGACGATTCTCGAAGACGGATATACATCAATAATAAAATCATGTCAAGAGATAACATAATTATTATCACATTACAACTTAATTGCTTTTCCCAAAGATTAATCAAGCCGCCGTGTTAATAGGCGCCGGATAATTCGAGTTAATTATTAAAGTAATTATTGTAATTATATACTGTTAAATGTTAGCCCTTTAGCAATGCTCTGATTTACGGCCGCTGTGTGATAGTTTTTGATTTGGTTAAGTAACGTGTTTTGAAGAGCAAATCAAAGGCTACATTTTGACCAAGTGGAAACCGAATAATTGTTTTACCAGCTTCCCGCTTTTTAGGGTACTGAATTTAAAGGTGTTCTGACCTTAAGTCTGCTATGGTCAAGCACGAGTTGAGGATAGTACTCACTGGTCTTTAAGACAGATAATATATTATAGTATACTTTATATTGGTTAGATAGTAGATACCCTAAGACAGCGTGTCTGTACGGACATATTGAAGTAATGCGTGTTAGACCTGTAACTGTATGAACCCTTCTTAGTCTGATAGATAATATTATGAGTAATTCAAATTGATGATAAAATAAAAACTGACTGCTTATGTGGTGCATACGACTAATAATTATGAGGAGGTCTCAAGTTCGACTCCTGGGTCACGCAAACTATACATGGGATTAACATAGTATAAAGCGAGACATATTTCATACGTCTGTCCATACCGTCGAGTATAACTTGCGTGATTTATGAATGTATGTGTATAATTAAACTATGCAAATTACTCAAACACTTCTCTAGTTGTAAAACGGAACCGAAGGTCAATTTCCTACATAAAACTTTATTACTTCTATTTCAACTATTGTAGTTAACACCTATAGACCTACTATAAACTAGTCTATTAATATTTATTGCTTCAATAAAAATATTATAATTTATTGCGAATATATTGCATTAATGTGTGAATTAAGTTGTTTTATTGTTATTAAATTGTGTGTAGTTTCTTTTTTGGCTCGACTATAATATTAATCTTATATGTACTACGTTTCAATAAAATTTTCTTTAGTCTTTGTATGTTTTCTTGCTTCGACGCTCTTTCTTGTTTGTCATCTGTCTTGCATTGCAATTTCAAAATAACGTCATTAACGATTGCAACGTGCTCTCAGTACTATATATGTATAGTACCGAGCGTGGGAACTAAAGTTACTTGAAAAAATTGCTGATAAATTTATCATACAAAACTTTTAGTTGGCTACTCGCTTGTCGATAGTCGATTGTGGAAGGCAAACTCTCCTCTGATCCAACTTATTTTTTTGACAGTGAGTTTTAGGACAAACTATTTTGACGTCCATTTACGATCTTGAATCAATTATTTTTGCTTTTTTAACCCATACATACTGCTGGGCCCTTGCCCCCACGAGCCCCTTGTCTCGTCCCCAACGAGGGAGAGGGGAGACCACGCTAGCCAATTGCGGGTCGGGAACTTAATAAAACAATAATATAAATTAATATCGCAAGTTTATTGCATCAATGTACAAACTTATTCTACTGTCAATGGCACTGTACAGTTTCTTCTTTCGTCTCGCTGTCTTGTTTGACTACTGTCTTGCAAAGTAAGCTCGTGTTAATTATTTAAAATTTTATTAACTTACTTAAATAATTCTCAGCTTTTGTCTGACATTTAAAGCCTATTACTGATAAAAAAAACGTAGCTAAGCTTATACTTTTATAAAAAAGGATGCTTTACATAAGTAACGAAAGTTTGTTAATCTATAATATGAAGACCATTTAGGGAATCATTATAATAGTGGTCGAATATAAATGAAACAATAATATAAATTAATATTGCAAGTTTATTGCATCAATGTACAAACTTATTCTACTGTCAATGGCACTGTACAGTTTCTTGTTTCGTCTCGCTGTCTTGTTTGACTACTGTCTTGCAAAGTAAGCTCGTGTTAATTATTTAAAATGTTATTAGCTTACTTAAATAGTTCACCGCTTTTGCTTGACATTTAAGGCCTAGAATTGATAAAAAAAACTTAGCTAAGCTTGTATCTGTATAAAAAAGGATGTTATACATAAGTAACGAATTATTGTTAATCTATAATATGGAGACAATTTAGGGAATCATTATAATAGTGGTCGAATATAAATAAAACAATAATATAAATTAATATTGCAAGTTTATTGCATCAATGTACAGACTTATTCTACTGTCAATGGCACTGTACAGTTTCTTGTTTCGTCTCGCTGTCTTGTTTGACTACTGTCTTGCTAAGTAAGCTCCTGTTCATTATTTAGAATATTATTAACTTACTTAAATAGTTCACAGTTTTTGCTTGACATCTTAGGCCTAGAATTGATAAAAAAAAACTTAGCTAAGCTTGTATCTGTATAAAAAAGGATGCTTTACATAAGTAACGAATTATTGTTAATCTATAATATAGAGACAATTTAGGGAATCATTATAATAGTGGTCGAATATAAATGAAACAATAATATAAATTAATATCGCAAGTTTATTGCATCAATGTACAAACTTATTCTACTGTCAATGGCACTGTACAGTTTCTTGTTTCGTCTCGCTGTCTTGTTTGACTACTGTCTTGCTAAGTAAGCTCCTGTTCATTATTTAAAATGTTATTAACTTACTTAAATAATTCTCAGCTTTTGTCTGACATTTAAAGCCTATTACTGATAAAAAAAACGTAGCTAAGCTTATACTTTTATAAAAAAGGATGCTTTACATAAGTAACGAAAGTTTGTTAATCTATAATATGAAGACATATTAGGGAATCATTATAATAGTGGTCGAATATAAATAAAACAATAATATAAATTAATATCGCAAGTTTATTGCATCAATGTACAAACTTATTCTACTGTCAATGGCACTGTACAGATTCTTGTTTCGTCTCGCTGTCTTGTTTGACTACTGTCTTGCTTAGAAGCGGTAGTTGCGGTAGGCGGGGTGCACGTATCTGTTGTAGGGGTTGCGGGCTACGACTACTCCGGGCGCGTATTTCGCCTCGTGGTAGCTTCCTGGAAAGGTTAAATGCAAGAATTAGTGTCTTGTAAATGAAATCTCAAGATCTGCAGAAATGTTAAATAAATACAAATTACGTTTTCCAGAAAGTAATTTGCAGGAATCTTTCTTCTTTTTTTTCTTTTTTCTATTCTTGTATATCTAAAGTGAAGGTAACACTGTGTAAAAATGTAATTGAACGAAGCTAACTAAATATTATTATCTGGAATACGCTTAAATATTATGTTAGAAACGAATTGTCGTAGTTTGCGTGTACCATGAAATGAGTTGCGTAATCTATTCTAAGTCGAAGTTCAATAACCTAGGCTCCTTTTCTATTATAGCCTACAATTAAACGGGCTTTATTTTTAAGTAAGTGTACAACATACAACCACTGATGTCTTTTGCAAAGTATTTTCCATATTGTTTCTAAGTGGAAATCTTTGAACTAGATTTATGTCAATATATTAACTATATAAAATGCTCTAATTAAAACTACACATGCCTCAACTCATTATACTACCAGATTCCAACATGCATATAGAATATTTATATAATCGATCTATATGTAGGCCGGTACGATAATTGTGTTATTTATTAAACATCTAGATTATCACACGTGAGAGAATATTGATCGCGAAACTAATTTGATTTGACAGCTGTCCTAGTTAATTATTTTGAAGTGCCAATCGTATTTAATGAAATTTTGAGCAGCATGTCATTAAAATTCTTCAAGCTAGCTTAGTTCAAGAATTGTTGTAGATTATTCTGACCTACAAAAAAATTCCCGAAGTACTATTTAAAAGGATAATAAATAATTAAACGTTTCGAAATTGTTAGAATGATTTTTTCTACTTATTGACTTATAAGTTCTACCACGATGTTATTCGAAAGTATGTAAACAAATTTAACTTTTTATAATTTTTTGAGTATTTTCTTGCACTTAGTTATTTTTCTTACCCATGACTTTCTATCGTCACATAACTTAATGCACAAATCGGCTTCCATTAAAACTATCATCTTCGTTACAATTATTTATGAGTTTACTTCAATATTGATTATTATAAAACCTACTACTGACTCTTATTATATTCTTCCAATAAAACAAAATTTAAAATATCCTCACCATCATCATAAATGCCAGCAGCCTCATCTCTCGCGTTCTGCTCCAACGCCCTCGCGATCGCAGCAGGTACAGGAGGGGGGGTGGGGATATGAGCACCCTGGGGCTGGAACCCATTGGCATCAGCGGTATACCTCACAGAGTACACCTGGCCATCGTCACCGGTGTAAGAATAGCTGCCGGCCGCTTGGATACCGTTGGCTTCTACACCAGTTTCTTCAGCTTGGATTCCTGGAAGAAAGTCAGGAGGATATAAGCAACGAGTATATAGGTTCTAGCCGTTTTATTTAAGGAGTACTACTTGTGGAGACGATTGATAGATCTCTGTATATAATTTTTTGAAAATCTTGCATTGTTTCTAATATGAGTTAAAGTAAATTCGTGGGTCTCACTTCAGTAATGTGAGAGAGGAATATGAGGCTCTAGTAAATATTTTTTCGCTGTTTTAGATAGATATTTATGATACCTAATATTTATTTGAGAGTAAACGTATGTTTGTTGAAATAAGTTCAGACTACAGAGAACTATTCTTTAAATAATAGTTTTTTTTTGTAGTTATAAGATTGATGCTGTAACATTTCAAAGACCTCCGGTTATGAATTATTTAGTTTCATATTTCACTCATGCTTCCAACCTCAGATTACCATAGTTATGTAACATATAACTACTACATTTCTTAAAAGCCATTTGTTCATACATTTTCACCAAAGTGCGTATGAATCTTGAGCAATACTGGGTGAAAACGCATTGTCATAAAAACAAAAGTTGTATTACAAAGATAAGCGTATCCAATCGTAGACAAAGACTCCATACGCAGCATCTCTTTAGATGTAGATCAATGAGGTACTCTTACAGTATGAATTCTGTTTTAAAGTTGTTCTGTTTCAGCCATTGATTGTTGTATAAGTGTCGTAGGAAGAAAGCTAACTAAAGTCTCCTTCAGAGAAGGATTGCTTATTATTTTTTATTTAAATTAGCAGTGGTTAAGGCCACGCCCCGCCACCATTGCGTTGGGAGGTCGTGAGTTCGATTCCCAAAACAATTATTTGTACCTACCATGAACAAATTTTAATATTTTTTTCTGGTTGCACCCTGTGTCCGTTGTTTGCATAATTGTAAAAATCCCCGCGATACAAGAGCAATTAATTCTTAGAGCGGGAGTTGCATTATTTAGAAAATAACAAAATCGCGTATGGATTTCCTGACTTAGCTTAAAAACAAGCCTTTAAATACAAAACAATCAATGTCTTAATCCACGATATCGAGTGCAAAATTCCACACCCCATTAAGAACTAAAATCAAAATATTACAATTTGTAACACATGTTGCTTAAACTCGCTCATGTGTCGAAAGTCACAAGCAATAAGATAACCATCTTACTACAACTGATCTGCATTTCGATTGAATTATGTAAATGTTATAGCTTAGTGGTTTAATATTTCACCTCCCACCGTGGATCGTGGGTTCAAATTCTAGGGAACAGTAATGTGTTTGCGAAATAACGTCCTTGTTTCTGTCCAATTTTCAACATAACTTTCCAGTATTAAAACAAGCCAAATGGGAGGGATTTTATACTGTCCTTAAAAATTATGAGCCACGAAGGGAAATTATTGTGTATGCTGATCAAATGTATGCACGAGAAAATTTTATACAAGCATAACCGAAAGAGTTCTATATCTGGGGGCACGGAAGTGCCCCCGCAAGTCGAGCAAAAAAAAAGCGGCACGGCCGTAACATCCTTTTCTCGAAGCAATTCGGGCTATTTTTGACACCCCTATAATTTCATTGTGGATAAAACAAGAAGCCTGGATTTTCAGCAACTAATCAGTCATTGTATAAAAACGATATATTTAAAATTTCAGTCAATTTGAACCAGTAGTTTAAGAATGACAACTTGTTAAAATTTTGAATTTTGTCACTCACTGATTCACTGACTCACTGACTCACTGACTCACCGATCATCAAAAGTCTAAGGTACTTCTAGCAGACTTAGAAGCTTAAAATTTAGAATACAAATAGGGTTTAGTGTCTTAATCATGGGAAAAATTTAATATTTTCTAATTTCGGTCCAGTTTTCTAAATACACCAACTGCAACAATAACTTTGTAATCCCATATAAATGTATAAGATTACAAGGTTACATTTGCAGTTAATGAATTATTATTATTACTGTAGAAAATAAAATAAAAATAAATAGGTGTAAATAGGTACCTACTATATGAGGCATAACGGGAGGGGGTAAAGGGTGGGTAAGGGTGTTTAGCCCATGAAACTGAACAACATTCCCATAAGAAAATATGTTGAATTATGAAAAAAAAAGTCTTTCCATACAAATTGGACTTATGTTCGCTCTACAAAAAGAAGTGAGATGCCATCAAAAACATTCTGTAAAAACCTCAAGTCTCGCCGTAAAAAGTTGTGAGATCTATATAATACCAAGTCGATTAATCTATTTAGTCTCTACTAAAAGGATCTTCCGTCTTAAGTTATTACGTATGTTATTATCATGCCAATTAAAAAAAAAATACCTTTAAAACAAATAGATCGACTTGGTCATCGCAGGAAAACACAAATTCGTCATTAACATTTCAGGAGCATTAACTTCTCATCGTGCTGTGTAGTGTGATCACATCATGCGATGGCCAGGTCGGTCTATTTGTTTCAAAGGATTTTTTTTAAATTGGCATGATAATAACATACGTAATAACTTAAGACGGAAGATCCTTTTAGTAGAGACTAAATAGATTAATCGACTTGGTATTATATAGATCTCACAACTTTTTACGGCGAGACTTGAGGTTTTTACAGAATGTTTTTGATGGCATAATATTTTTATTAAAATGATGCTTTTATTCCATGTTTATTTTCGAATCAAAATGTTAGTCCAGTAAATACTGGTCTAAATTTAACCTGCTTACCATACAAACAATATACCCAACAATTGAATGGACTGTTATTAATTAAAAATATGTAAATTAGATTGCGTCTTTATCAGTAGAAAAACAAAAGATTAAAGATCATCAGTAAAAAACTAAATAATCATACTAGCTAGCTTCACAATCTGAATGAGTAACGAACTTATCACGAGGAATTTTGAACTGTGCTTTTATACATTCATTATTCCTTTAACTAGCAAAAACGTTATCTGACACATTCATTAACTGTGTAATTGACCTCAAATTAGCTATCATTTTATCTACTAGATAGATGTATCTGATACTTATCTATAAGAGGTGAAGTTGACCCCTAATTACATTAATCTCCGTGTGATATTAGGTAGTTATAACATACTATTATGTTATAACTAACTATTATAGTTTTGTATGTATGTATATAGTCTGATAGGCGCGGCAAAGACCACCCAAATATCATCGTAGGTGTAATAAACTCCATATATAACTAATGATATTAGTGTATTAACATATCATTTGAATTCGATTTGAATTCGCTCTTTCAGAAATGTAGATTGTATTAGTTTAAATGATCCACTTATAGTAGGTAAATGCGTATATTAATCGTGTTATTTTAGGTTAAATCGCTCGTTTGTTGTTTTTTATAGTAAGAACTATAAACTATAGAATAACGTGGACAGTCTTATTCTTTAGTTTAATACTTAGTCGAGACAATGCATTTCGTGGCAAATTGCAAGTTGTTTTTTGTTATTAAAATGTATTAATACTAGCTGACCCGCGCAACTTCGCTTGTGTCACATAAGAGAGAATGGGTCAGAATTTTCCATGTTTTTGTAACACTTTTTACTGTTACTCTGCTCCTATTGGTCGTAGCGTGATGATATAAAATATGCTTTTCTTTCACGAAAAATATTTTCAAAATTATTTATATCTCTTAGTATAACGAAGTCGCGCAAAGGCATATCCGCCATTAAAACAGTTGCCATGACAACGGAATTTTGTTAATTCAATGTCATTATAATATTGATTTTTCGCAACTTCGTTGAATTTTCCCGGGAAATGCGTCATTTTTCCGGGGTAAAAAGTAGCCTATGTCCTTTCTCGGGTATTATAATATCTCCATACCAAATTTCATGCAAATTGGTTCAGTAGTTTAGACGTGATTGAGTAGCAGACAGACAGACAGACAGACAGACAGACAGACAGAGTTACTTTCGAATTTATAATATTAGTATGGATAAAACATCTATAGCTTTCTTTATACGCAAAATAACATTAGGATTATGCATTTTTGAGGACATTGTTAGACAAATAAGGCTGTTTTCTGTAGCCAATCTAGTCATTTATAATTTTCCAAAACTTGGTATCTTCATTTTTCTAAATCTTTATATATATAATTCTTCTGTAAGTGTGTATGTCACTGAACTTCTCTTAAACGACTGGACCGATTTTGATGAAATTTTTTGTGTGTGTTCAAGGGGATCTGAGAATGGTTTAGATTCACAATTTTGGTCCGCTGGACAATGTTTTTTTAATTAATTTTTAATTTATTAGACAGGACAACGTCTGTCGGGTCCGCTAGTTTTTATATTATTATAATACTCAAATATATTGGAGCTCAAGACCCAACCCTGTCTTCATAGTAGAAATTTAGAAACTCTTGTCCAGTGGTAAGTACATTGTTTTTTTACTAACAAAGGATATTATATTTAATAGGTATTTGAAGAATAAATATAATTTTTCTACTCACCATTTTCAGTATCATAGGCATAATGGTACCCGTTCTCATTGACTTCGTTTTCTGACCGGAGTATAGCTGCGTTTCTCTCCAGGCCGGCTCTCGCACGGTAGTCGTAGTACGGGTAGCGGTACTGAGGGGCCACGTACCCGGGTAGGGCACCGGCTGAGCAAGTGGCGATGATGGCGAAGAGGACGAGCTGGAAGTGGAACATGGTGTTAGTGGATATTTTATGTGAGTTTGTAACTTTCGAGTTGCATGTTTATTATATAATAGAATACAGGAATTATCGAAACCATTTGAATTCTAATCTTCTATAAGAATTCGAGGTGGAAGTTTTCTTCTTGATGAGTGAGGCTTAGTATAAATACAAAATGTAACATGAAAAAAGTGGGGTGATAATGAAATTTGATTTTGAAATGTCGGAAAGAATCTTGTTTTGAATTCAAGCTCCCTTTCATTTTAACAGATTGTTGAGCTTATTTTAAATTGCACATAAAAAAGGTCCCATGAATCACGAAAATAATATTTCCAAATTGACAATACTTTTGCGCTATGAAAGATTGATGCAAGGACATAACAATATTAACTTGTAAGTTAATCATAAAGGCACACCGCATGCATCTACAAGCTTTGAAAGCTTGCAAAAGTGGGTGGTAACTCACGGCTAAGCTTTAAAAAGTATTACTCATCTCAAGAACATAAAAACAATAGATTATTTTAAATGAATAATGCATATTATTCGCACTAAGCACTTTCTGAAAAGTAGCATCAATCCTTTTCATTTCATAAATTTTACTTAGCACCGAAAGCTTTACAGGATACCATTAATGTGCTACTTTTTTTGATTATATCATCATCATAGACGATTTAAATACTTAATTATTCAAAGTCCAAAAAATTATGCACTCTTTTTTAAATTTAATTTCAACCCTTATACGTATATATTTTTTACAAAATCCCTTTTAGTATTAATAAAACATTACTACTCTTTTTACTCAACATTATAGAAAAATAACCACAAAAAAATTACTAAAACTCGAAAAAAAATAAAAATCACTGTCGAAACACAATACACAACAAAGACTCCCGAAGCACGAATCGTTACCGTTCTACAACACTTAGGCACAATCAACGTACCAGTTTCATGGTGCTATCTGTTCAGTTGCTGATCGTGGAATGTTGATCAGCCAGATCGGTTCAGTATATATACGAGAGATGATCGACAATGTCAAGGACAATTGATCACAATCTGATCAAATTGATCATATTTTTTTTCGAGATAAGGTGTTTTTAATTAGGTAGGGTAATTATTTAGGCGTTTGTCGATATGTTTTTGGTGTATGTATGAATTAATTTGTAATTAGCTGTAAATGAGGTCGTAGTAGGATCTGTTTTTCTGGTTGTGAGATCATAGGTAGAATTTTGTTTCTGGATAGATGAATATCAAAATATAACTGAATATGATTTCTTTGTGTATGATGAAAATTTCAATTTTCAATCTGGTAATAACTATTTTTTGCTATTTTAACTCTTTTGAAATATTTATTAGTTGTATTTTGAGAATTTCTTACACAATAAACAAGAATATTCAAAGAAAAAATATTTAATTAGGAAAATACACTTAAAAAGTCTTCCAAAAGATTTCAGGGCGTCAAAACTTGACTAGCTATTTTCTATTTCATTAATAAAAAGTAACTTAAAGTACAAAAAATTGCAAATCAGCCAGCTGCATTCCATACAATATGAATGTTAATTTTAAAGATAATAAATTTAAAATAGATCATACAAAGTCATACAAAATCATTTATTATGTAGATGTCAACTAGATCAACTTCATCCTTGTATTTTAATAGTACTAGTTGTAAATTACGACTAGTTATAAATTACGAATTTGACTTCTATAAAATAGATCTATACTAATAAAATTTGTAAGTATACGTCTGTTTGTCCCTCTAAAATGTAAGTGGATAGTTGATGTATGTGAAAAGAAGAAGGGTTTTTCCTCGTATTCATTGGAACGCACGAATGGCAAGTGTTTTGTGGTAATTTAATCATTAATAGCTATAATTGGAACAAGAGTAAGTATAAGAGTCGTTTACTAGTCAAGACAGTATTTTTAAGTTTCTTGATACTGATTCGAAACATGTCCCTACCATTGAATTGCAACTGCACATTTACTCAATTAATATTTAAAAAATGGAAAACAACTACAAGTCGAGCAGATGTAACCAAGCTCAAAAAAGGTTGATGCTGTATCTTTAGGAAAGAAAAGATACTAAATTGCTATGGTATCTTACTTTAAAACTAAAATTGTATGCAGGCAAAGTCGTATACTAGACCTAGGTAACATACACATTTTACATACCTATAAATTAATCGTTGCCTCTAGATTTCAGTGGATAAGTTTCCGGATTCATTTCGATAAACAATTTATTACCTTCTACGTAATTCATTTGATTAATGTTATGTTAAATAATTGTCAAAAGATTAGATTATTTGCATTATTTAAGTTTAAATATTGTGTAATGGAGGGCGGGCCCATTGTCATTAATTTATTGAGATACCTATTTACAATGCAATAGGCATGGTAAATAAGAGGCCAAAGAATGACCATATTGACCATGTTATGTACAATCAATATGTAAAATAATAAATAAATTTAACCCATTACTGTCCCACTGCTGGGCAAGGGTCTCCTCCCGTAATGAGGGAGGGGTTAGGCCCTAAGTCCACCACGCTGGCCAAGTGCGGGTTGGGGACTTTGCATGCCCTCAATAAGTGCATTAAACAAATTTTTGTGTATTAAATCAATATGTCCCAAAACTAAATTAATTTAAGCCGTTCCTGTCCCACTGCGTCCCATACAGCGGACTTTTCAGTGAAACTGTAATTTAGAACTTTCAGGTAAGCAAGTTTACATCACGATGTTTTTCTTCTCCGTAAGCTAAAGAAATATTTTTTTGACTCGACATTTCGAAAAATTATTGGTGTGCGTCAGGTTGGAACCTTCGACCACTTCTTCTTCTTCTTAGCGTGTCGATGGCAAACAAATTATAATATTAATTTAAAATAGTGTATAACACTTTCTGTCTTGCTATACACTGCCAGCCCAGTATTCAGCTACGTGTATAGCGACCACTGACACGACCGAAGGCGAACGCCTGGACCACTTGGCTATTTCGTAAAGATTAACCATAGACAGTCATGAAAATATAACATAATCGATATGATTATTATTATAAGCCTATATTGTCTCACTGCTGGGCAAAGGCCACTGCAAGCGATCCCCGGCGATCTGTATCCATTTCGGGTTGTAGGAGTCAAGCTCGTCTCTCCATCTTTTACGAGGTTTAATCGATGGGATACCATAATTAAACGACAAATTAACTATAATTTAGTTACTGAATAGTCCTAACAGTGTAATACATGGTGCTTTGAACATAATATCCCATTAGTATACAAAATCACCATGAATGATTAATCATTATTATTAAAGGCATTGATACGAACATTAGTAGGTGTATTGCATAAAGCATTATCATTTGATTCTCAATAAATAATGTTAGAAACGTAATGTTAGTATGTATTTTCAAAATACCATACACATTATAAACAATCAATTCTTGTTATAATCATTTCTAATGTCGAACAATAAGTATTTATGGGTATTTCAAGGAAAATCTTGCGAAAAATGTTGTACTGTTAACTATAGCTTTACTGCGGTTTGGCTTGTGTATAGACAGTTAAAAGTAAATTGTCTACAGTTATGTGATATAAATCAATTTTGTTGAAAGCGCATAATATAAAACCCAATTTTTTACTGAACTTAAACATCGCACACACCCAAACATGTAGTCAATACTAAATGCCTAGGTTTTTCTTATAATTTTAGAATCTGTAGCGTGTTTCTCTACAGTCGGCACTATCAAGGATCGAGAGTCTGACATTTAAAATGTACTGCAGAAATATTTCCTGCAGCGCCCGCTAGAGGCGCTGATCGAACTATCATACAACATTTGAAGATAGCTTGCCGGTTGTCGATACTCGATAGTAACAGAGAATCGTGCTACAGTAGGTATTTTTTAGAACTATAGTTACTGCATATAGTGATCAAACTAATACGAATACTATACGAATCAATGTAAATTGACTTGACACAAATCAGCCAATTACAGCCTTTTCTTAAGCCTAACATCAATCTTAAATCCGTTTTTCAATTCACCATTGACATACAGACAAACTTTACATATAAATGTCTATTTTACACTCAATAAATACATCAATAATGATAGATTACAAGAGTTCAAAGCTCGGATGTTGAATAAAACTAATTAAACACAATAAAAATATCGTAAAACCGTCTTTTATGTATAAAAAGCAAATTATTGTTTCCAATGCTATGGTTTTGTTGACTATGTTTTTCCTGTGGCATTGCCTATACTCTATTCTGTTTTATATTTCGTAAAGATAAAATAACGATTACTAAGCATATTGTGCGCATGAAGGATTGTATGATTTGGTATAGTAAAAGTTCATATAGAAAATGCAATTGCAAATCCCACTCAAATGGTCGACGGTTCGAACCCGAGGCATCATACCAATGAATTTTCGAAGTTATAATATATGTGTATTAGAATTAACCGTCCCCGTTTGGAAGGAGACACTTGCCCAGCAGTGGGACAGCTTTGGGTTAAAGGTAAAATAAAATATAATGAATTACTATCGACCTTCCATTGTTAGGCGATCACTTGTTTTAAAATATGAAGCTTCAAAACCAAAGCAATACATAAATACTCACAAACATATGACACATAGATATTTGCTTTTTAGGAAAAGCAACTTCTTCTATAACTATGATTGCGTTTTACGTACCTCGCAATTGATTGTAGTGTAAGCCCTATTAAAATGTAATAAGCATTTTATTATTGGCAAATATCAAATAGGCACAAGGTATACATTGTGTTTTTCAAGAATATTATGAATGCGAAAATTTGTGACGATAGATGTGTGTATATTTGTTACTCTTTTACGCATAAAGTTATGAACGAATTTTCATGTCATTTTATACACTAGTCTATAACCTGGATTAACGCGGAATATTTCTTATCCCGGGAAATTTATTCACATGGACGAAGTCGCGGGCAGATGTTAGTTATCTGTTTTGTATTTTTTCTGTACGTAAAGATTTTTGACAACGTTTAAAATGTTGTGTACTTTTTTACATTGTACAATAGTTGAAATGATTGTTAACACTCTTTCAGCTATATCAATCTGTTCTTTATAGACAGACATATTCTTAATATAACTTTATAATAGTATCATTCTATGAAAATATTGAAAATTGAGTTCTAAATTAACGGATAAAATCAATCCATTTTGAACTTCTATCCTTCTAAACCAGGATGTAAGAATAAATTGAAAAATATGATGTCATTCTTACGGCGTCTTGGGACAAGATTTGATATAAATTGTGGTAAGAACATTGAATCTCTTTTATTTGTAGAATGTCCATTATTAATGCACAAAAATGCGTTACTTGTATTTTGTTAGGAAATTCGTTTAGTGTTCACTTCTTTTTTAGCCAAATTTGAACACTTCTGGTATATGAAATACACACGAAACGTTATTTATAATGTTAGTCCCATACAGTATAAGACGAATCTATTGTCATAATATAACCAGCACTTTACCAAACTCCGAGCTACTATTGAGGGTATTTCAATAAAAGTCACAATAACCCAGTAACTCTTTGCCCTATCCGGGAATCGAATCTTGATCAACAGTCGCATGCACTCCTATCCCACACCATAGAGGCGGTTTTATTCTATCTATCTATATTACTATTCGTCTATTCACTTTACCCACTGTTGCAAGTAGGCACGAAATATTTTACGATCCTGCGCTTGTCTCATCCATTACAGTAATCCACATTTCACGATGATATCCGACCATCTAGTCGTAGGCCTTCTGTCTTCGCTAAGAAGTCTATTTTCTACTTATAAGAAGGTTATATTACACATTTTTTGTCCACAAAGAGCCACAAAAGCGAAAAAGATTCACACCTTTAACCAGTCTAAAACGCCAGAGGGCTTCCGAAGTCATTACCAACTGAATGAAGGTTATCAAATCAATATATAAATAGTCACAGGCCTAAATTTTGGTCATTTTGACACCAATGATAACGCAATATATAACAAGATTTAACTACCAATACTATATGGGTCTGATCGCTTTAAAAATAGAATATTACCTTCATCACCATAAAGATATATTATTGTGAACCAATTTATTGTCGTTCTTTGATACTTTACCAATTCTTTGTTGTGTAGTTTTGTCCCAAAATTGAATTTAACAGATGGACAGCATCAGATAGTCGCACTTCAATTTGTTTTTTCTTGCATCGGTAGTGATGTTTTAGTTTGGTTTAGTAGTATTTAAGATTGTTTCATATTTCGGGATATCAAAGTCCTGGAATTTGAGTTTGAAAGTCATATGTGGGGTTGAAGCCAGCACGTACGAGGATTTCGTAGACGGCTTTCATTTTTCAAAAATGTATGGCTACAAATTATTATGATTTCACATAATATTTTATCAAGTATTTTTAAAATTTTGACCCATTCTCTTAGGTTACACTTTGATTAAGGTTTATCAATCACAAAGAAATATTATAGTTTAAAGGATTCTGTAATTGATTAATTGAACTAATTTGAAATTTGACATTTATGATACGAAACAATTAATTTACTTTCCGAAAAAGTAAATATCTTTACTTGGCCGTGTTCCTATTTGAGAACATTACCTGTAATTTTTGTATTTTCGAACCAGTCTAAGTCTGACCAGTGACTATACCATAGACATTGTATATCTGTAGCTTTTCATTTTGTGGTACATTGTACATCTCGATGTCAACAATACTCCAAAACTCGACAGCAAAAATATATGAACTAGCGAATCAAATAAAATAACAAATTAACATATAAATTTGCTTAAAATAACAATTTCTAATCAAATCGTTACGCAATGAATGTTAAAATAAAGATAAATCAATGTAGTAGTCCGAATACGTCAGATTGAGATCGTTTTTGTGAGAAATGGGGCCAAGTTTGTTGTTAGTCAATAGGAAATAGATTGTGTTTACAATCAAATGTCATTTTAATGTTTTATTGTTGTATTTTTGACATATTATTGTATTAAACAGTCAATAATAATGTTGGCTGTATGACAAGATGTATGGATGTGAATGAAGCAAAGGAAGCATCGCACCAAGTGGTATTATCTGGTTCATGTCTACCCCTATGGGAAAGTTTGATTTTATGTATGTACATATTAATATTGATTTCTTTGATTCCAGGAATTGAAATAATAACGTAATATTGCGGTACAGTGAATTTAGTATAACATTAGCTTCTTATATAGGACAAATGGTCCAATTGTCACGTGCAATTATTATTGATTAAATTGATTTTAATGTATACTTTGCTCACGTGCGAGACATACCATTATGTTCCCAGTACCTAGTATTCTCTACATCCACGCATTAAAATTAACCTTTTAATGCATACAATAAATTGCGTTATACCTGAAGCGACATAAGAATTCACCTAAGAAATCAATCGTATAACTAACAAGGCTATCACTACAAAAATCCAATTTAATAAAAGGTGAGTCCGAACCCATATATCATAGTGATGTATTGATTTCATATATAACATGTGTTTCAAAAAAACAAATCAATTTAGTTGGCAATGTTACGCAAATTATAATAAAATCTATAAAATGAATTATTGCGTGTTGCTTACTGATCTAGTTTGGATGTTAACACTTAAATATTAGCATATAACATGAGTATTGCCCATCCATTGGCAATGAAAATATTTAACCTCAAAAATCAGTAGCAATTATTAAATCTAAATATATATAATTCAATGGTGACTGACCGACATAGTGATCTATCAACGCACAGCCCAAACTAGTGGACCGATCGGGCTGAAATTTGGCATGCAGGTAGATGTTATAATGTAGGCATCCGCTAAGAAAGGAATTTGATCAATTCTACCCCTATGGGGATAAATTGGAGATAAAAGTTTGTATGGAAATTCTGTTCTAATTCGGACGAAGTCGCGGGCAAAAGCTAGTATCTAATATTAACGGTAGCAAGGACTTGAAACAATGATAGATACTACTCTACTACATAACTTCACCAAATGGGACGTTTGTAACATACTGAGAAGGGTGTCTGCTCGGAGCGAAAGATTGGTTATATTGTGTCTCCTACGCTAAACAAGTACCCCTAGGACAAATAGTGTTCTTTCAAAAACTGTATAGAACTTTTAGCTGCCAGGTTTTCCTTGTGCTTTTTTATTTTACTTTGTATTCGTAATTTTGCAAAATATTAATATTTTATGTTTGAACTTTCCTATCGCAATGCTCAATAACCTACATTTTTTTTCTAATTTGGCATTATTCAAGTATTTAGGTATATACAGTCTATTTATTTATACCATTTAGTGGATGCCTACATGGAATTTCAAATGGCCAAAAAACGACATCAAACCCGGATTTTAAACTCGTAGAATTAATTAACCACTGAAACCTAGTTTTTGCTTCTTAACTGTATAAATTTACAATTACAAGTTTTTGTCAATTAAAAACCTTGATTGTTTTAAATATGATTTGTGTAATTGATAAGCATCGTTAGATACGTCATTATCTCGGGTTTACTCTGTATTCATTTGCGTATTTGTAAATTACCAGTGTCTCTAAATTTAGCGTGGGTTTTACCTACGACTGAGAAATAGAAAATATATAGCAAATCTGGCAATATTCCAACTAACTTGTAATAAATAAATTTATTTATTATCTCTCCACAAAGGTTAGCTTACGATAAAACGTGTCTTAAGACTTTGATTTAACAAATAAATTTAAAGAGCAAGCTCCTTTGAGAGGGATTGGAGTCCATAGGGAATCCCTGTGTTACGGATCTCCAGAAATCTAATTCATTAAGAGGTGGTGAAATAGGTAGAAATATAAAAGTATTTGTAGAACTCGATATTTTTAAACATAAAATAATATAGGTTTTTTTATACTAAATAATTATTTTGTATAGCATGGGGAACTATTTGTCTAATTCACTCGAAAATTATGTTCAAAATTTGATGCTTAAAACAGTATTTAAGTAGGATTAGTAATCACATTTATCATACAATTGACCCAAATACCAACTGAAGCTCACAATTTTGCACCCATACATCACACAAACAAGCTTCTGTACATAATTTATTATAATCCAAGTATTATTCTTCAAAATGTCCCCCGTTTATCAAAATCGATGCAGCCGTTTCGTGATTAAGTAATAAAAGAGCACTCAACATGATTTATATTTAGATAATTCTGTAAATTGATTCCATTAGTTCATTTGAAATGAGCAGTTTTTATACATTTCAATTATTATAGTTTTATATATTTATTTTTTTGGTGTTTTCGGAAGTGTTTTGTAATAGTGGTTATTTATTCCGGGTTATGAATAAATTACGAATAAAGACTGTGTTATTGTTTCCATAATACGAGCTTCGGCATCCGTATGATGTTTTATGGTGCTACGTTCAGCGTTATATACATTTATAAACAATATGCGCAAAAAAAGAAAGATTGCATTAACTTATTCACATAACTCACAAACATATACACCTAAACAAAAATGGTACAGCAATTTACGGAAAATCTCCAAAGTCTAAAAACCTATTGTTGTGTTTAAATGTTCTAAAGACCCTAAACTATTTTAGAAGTTTGGTATGCCATTCGTGAATTTAATGTGTACTTATACTTCTAAACAAGCTGTCTAAGTCTGATAAGACAATTCGAGTGTAAAAGAAAGCTAAGGAATACGCAGGCTTGATTAAAATCCTATGGCACTTCAAACAACAACTCTATAAAAAATAAACAATAAAAAAAGTTAAGTAAACCATAAAACAGAAACATGAATTGACATCACAAATGTTTCACAGTAAAATGCCGTAAGCGTAAAACAAATTTGTAATTTCCATAGTGATATAATCCCATTGTGAACATCTAAGAAAAGGTGATAGCGATCTGACAAAACCACGATCGTGATTTCGTGAGTTGAATCCCGGACGCGAAACGTACAAAATACAAACCAGTAGCTTGATCATGATTCTGATAAACTACTGTGAAACTTCATATCTGCTATTTGCATAGTATGACAGTTTTAAAATACACTTCGCGTCGAAAAAACAACACATATTTTCAGTTAGTTTATCAGAATATTGTTTGTTATACATTTTTTGTATAACAATCAATAAACTACGGGATTATCCGGATGAATTCCAGGAACAATGATCAGGAACAATTAGTTACAGTAAATTTCAGAAAACCAGGAAGCTGGCCTTTGCACAGCAGTGGGGCCAAGAACCTTATAAGAATATGTTATTGCTACTATATTAAAATAATATAAGAAATTTTCCAAAGGTGGTCCGTTTTTGTTGGCGCGAAATGTAATATGTAACAAGATTTATTTTTAAAATTTAATCTTTAAGTCGTAAATGAAGGGGAAAAATAAAAGATTGTTGGCAGAATACTTAAAGTGTATTTAGATAATATCATAACACTAAAACACCTTATAAGGGCAAATCTTTAAGAGAAGTAGCTTCCTCATTGAATGCTGAGTTGATTTTTACGAAACACATCGTGGCGAACGTGAAAATACTTTTGATAACAGGCATTTAAAAAAAATCATGTACCTAAACGGTATCACCAAAATCGTCTTGTTAGAAATTGATGATAAGCATTCGTTTTCTGCATAAATTCACTTTTTTTTAACTTAAAACTGTGAGCTATAGTCAAAGTCAAAGTCAAAGTCAAATATTCTTTATTTCATAAACTTTAACAAGTATTTGAAATCGTCAAAATATTTTTTATCTACCACGTATAGAATACGTTTCGCCGTTTACAGTTATATTTTTAAGAATAGCATATCATACAATAAGGAGCGAGTCTATTGCCATATCATTGCTTCCATTCCAATCCCCAGGCTACTATGATCGAAAATATATTTCAGCAAAAACCTAACAAACTACACACCTGGGAATTGGGCTCAGTATTGTGCTGATCAGCAGTAGTTTACCCGGAACCATAGAAGCTGTCAACATAGTTAACAGTAAGGAATACCGAGTAACTACCATAACAGCAAGCGGTAGCGGATAACGCCGTCTAAACCGTCATCTACACCATAATTAAACCACTGTTCATGACCCAAACAATAGCATAATAGTCGAACGCCCGAACATTGTTACTCCCACGCGCGAGGCACTGATTCACACATAATGTATGTAAATAGCTTTATTTTGACATGTTCTATGTTTGTCTGCATGTATGTATGTTGTACTGCTGTAGTTGGGTATTGTTTTGATTAATTGAACTGTGAATTTTCGAACTTCTAAACTGTCTTTAAGGTGGAAATATTTTTTTAATGCAAACGTCTGTCCGTTCGTCTGTTTGTTACGAATTAGCAGCTTCACTACTGACAAGATTTGCATGGAATTTAAGCATGGACGTGGTTGAAAACCAGGACACAACATAGGATGGCCGGGGACAACGTTTGTGATTTAGTAAACCAGACAGATGCCTTTTTAGTTTTTTTTTTTTAGTTTTTAGCACAAATACGACTGTCTCACAACTTGAAGCGTCTAATACTAAGTAATAAATACGTAATTCAGAGCAACACCGAACTTAGATAAAATATAAAATTCAATTTCTAAAATTAAAACCTAGTTATCCACTGAGACGTTGACTTTCCAAAATCACACACTTACTTCATACGCATTCATACAATAATATAATACATACATAATAATTAATATTACTTTGTAAACAGATGAGCTGGCGTGGGCGAAGCATCATGTTACTACACCTTCCTGTCTTGGAGTTAGGAGTACCAGGGTTTAAGGAATTAGAGGATATAATACATAGCAACACTGCACACAATAAATCATTAATATGACATTTGTTGCATATGAAAATACTTACTACTTACTCCGTTGGCTCAACTGCCCAAATTGTGTTCTGGCCTCCGACACGAGAGAACGCCACTTTGCCCGATCTTTGACCACTTCACGTATATGAAAATATTGACATGTAAAAAGAGCAAGCCGTGAGTTTCTTGCCGTTCCTTCTGACGAGCAACAGCTTTTCTGAAACGGTGGTAGATACAAATATTATGACCATTTCAAATACTTCTTAAAATGTATGAAATTAAATATATTTGACTTTGAACATAATATTAGGCCTGTAATACGAGAAGATGTATTCAGATGTGTATGAAAGACAGCCACGTTTCGCCATTAATAATGTTGGTCCGTAGAAACGGGGCAGTTCTATTGCCATTATTTCTTGTATTATATCTTATACATGTTACCAATATAAAAAATTGATAGTGGCTTTAAAAAAATATCATCTGAGATACATCATAGACCCCCAGGTTCTAAAACACATCTCGATTTCAATAGCACAGTCAATAATAGCAGCTCAAGTAGTCGGTGGTAAATCTGATCAGCGCCCCTAGTGAGCGCGGTGGGCACTACTTTTGCAGTACAATTTAAATGTCAAACTCGATACTCGATAGTACCAATTGTACATAACTGCGCTACTGTCCGAATAACCAGTCTAACATTGTCACACTACACATCAGACAGACAGACAAATCGCATCAGTATCTCAATATGATTGATCCTATGATTATACTGTCTTGTATCACAATAATCGTTAATTAATTCAATGGTATACTGAGTGACGTCATTAAGGAAGGTTACGCCCGCGGATGCACCTGTAATGAATGTGATGAGTCAGAATTGCAGTGATATGTTGGTTGAAGAATGTAAGTAGATTTTTAGGGAAGGTAAATCATTCAGTTCTGGAGAAGGAAATTCGAAAAATAGATATAAAAATACAATTGTAATCTCTCCTTAATGTGAATCTGAGCCCTACTTTATTGCTTGGGATAAAATACAGTCAAACCACGTTTAATTCGTATTGGTAACTTGACCCCACTTCTAAAACTGTTTTAAGAACTTACATGGACTATTTTTACCATAGTCCTATAGTTAAAAAGGACTTTTTCTTACAGTTGGTAGGAGCTTCCGGAAATCTTTTTATTGACCTGTATCTCGATTCTCTACCACTATCGACTACCGACAACCGGCTAGCTATCCAAATTTTGACATTTAGAATGTACTGACAAAATATTTCCTACGACGCCCGTCAGAGGCGCTGATCAGATTTTCATACAAAATTTCTCGATGACAGGTAGGTTGTCGTTAGTCGATAGTAGTAGAGAATCGAGCGAGAATCGTTATGGGGTTGTTTAACTTTTTAACTAACAATCTTTATATTTATATAACTATGAAATTAGATAGTTAAATAACGTTAGAGAAGAAGAGTGGAGTAACACATTAAGATACAAATAAAATCCAGCCATATATAATTTTGAAAAGCCTTCTATATCCTTTTCGCAACATAAATGCATATAATTACGTACACTGTACATTAAATAATTAATATATTATGCACTTAATATTAAGACATTTATTTCATATTATCTGCTTACACATCGCAGTGAGATTAACGGCTGTCATTAAATTTTATTACTTTATCCTATATAAATAAAGGTTTAAGAATAAAATTATAATAAAGTAACAGGATTTATCTGTAAATAGATCAAATGTCATCGTTTTCTAAGACAATTTACGTGAATAACCTAACTTATACATAAACATGACGGAACTAGTTGTAGGGAAGAAGCAGAAGATATAAATCAATCCATTAAGTACTTAGTCCATTGAAATGTTACAATTTGCGGGCCGAATATTGCATTTCTTAGAGGACGCAATTTTATTTTTGGGACATGTAGGGGGGGTCAATAGAGGCTTAACTTGAAGTTTGTGGGGTCGCCACCCTTGTCCCCCAGCCGCCATCTTGGAAAAGGGGATGGAAACACTTTTTTTGCTATATCTCGGAAACTATGCGTCTTACAATAAAAATGTAGAAGCATAATTTGTAGCAAATCATTTTGCCTACAAATTATGTTTCATAACTTTTTGTCCTAAATTAACAATGAAAGAAGTTAGAAGCAAAACAGTAAAAATTTTTTGGTATTAATAAAATAATCCAGTCCACTAAGTAACAATGTTGAAAAAAACACTGAAAGAAAGTCAAAAGTCATTTTAATGTTCAACACAAAAAAAACATATTTTTATTGCTTTCCCATTCTCACACCAGACATAAAACTACTATAACACGCCTATAAAACTAAGGTGCTGACAAAAGATTCTTACCAACTCTCAAATAACTATAATCTGAGTTGAATAATATATTTAAATTATTTAATATAAGGCTGTTACACACAGTTACATCACGTCACGGTTGCTTGTGGATAGAAAGCATGAAACATAGTTATAAAGCAATTATACAGTGAAGACTCTCCTAATTAGTGGTGTACGAAAATAGCAAGAATATGTTTGTATATATTAGAATAAATAGGGTTCCTAGGAAATGTATGCAGAAAGTTGATTTTGAAATTCATTTGCGTTAGTTCCTGCTAAAAATTTGGTATAAAATGTTGTATTTACTGTTGAAAACGTCACTTTTTGGTAACACATAAGACTGCTCAGTTGTGTATTTTTGTTTATTATTCGGTATTCTTGGAAAAAGAGACTGGAATGGCATTATCACTAGATTTACTTTGATCAACAGTCGTTAGAGGGCTAAAGTCAGGCCAAGATTTCTGATTTTTTAAATTAAGATTCTGTTAATACCGCCTAATATTTTGTTTAGAGTTACCATATTACAGATAAAAGATAAAAAATTACTTAGTTATTAAACTCGTGTCAAAGCTGACTTTACTGGTAGTTTTTGACTTTGACGCAACTACTGATGTTATGATCGACAGTCAACATTCAGACTTGCCCTTTTGAAGCACGGCTGCTTAGCGCTGATCAATCACGCAATAGCTAGAAATATTTCTCCTGTAACTAACATTTTCTGATGTAAAAGTCTGTCTACACACACATACATATTATGTATGTGAGACATCAAGCCCTTTATACTCGATGAGTAAAACTGACTACAAGTGCTTAGTGTTACACGGATTAGAATCTTTATCGACTTCCGGAACCCATAAAGCCTACCTCAAAATAACAAAAGATCTATACTTAAGACATAAAATGTATTATCGAACATCATTAATAATAACTCCAAGCTTACTCCAAATATAGCCAACTAATTGATTAATATAAGGCCGACGTATTAAAGTAATTTAATTTGTGTTTACACGTGTCCTTCGACAAATATGGCGGCGCCAGTGGCTCTCAACCTTGGGTTACAAGATTTCGTACAATTATTTTGATAAAAATCGTAATCAAAATCGAATCTATATTTGAGCAGATTTAATGTTTGTAATGAGTTGAAATTGGATATAATTATGATTTTTGAGATGGAGATGAGGGAATATCGTGTAGTTTTGAAGTAAAATTATGTTTATTGTGATGAGAATTTATCATATTATTATGATTGTTGCTTAATTTTAATCAGTATCCATATTTTTTTTTATCAGGGCAGCAGTGTAATTAGTAACACTACTTGCAACGCGATCACACAAAATTACACACGACAGCAATATATAGTATTCTTATAATTATCATCAGTAGCGCGATTCTGTACAGTCGGTACTGTCGAGTATCAAAATTTCAAAATTATGACATTTAGAATGTACTGCCAAAATATTTCCTACAACACCTGTCAGGGGCGCTGATCAGATTTTCATACAAAATTTCTCGATGACTGGTCGGTTGTCGGTAGTCGATAGTAGTAGAGAATCGAGCTACAGGTATCACGATTTCGAATTTACAGTGATTTAAAAAAAATAATTGTAGTTGGAATTCTAATACTTTTAAAAGGATGAAACAATTGCCTTTGTCAGAAATCGGGATTCGTGATAAATCGTAAGCAACAGAGTAGTCATTCTTCTCAAAAATGTTGTCAATCTCTGTCAGTGTTAGTCAGGTGTACAAAACACTAGGTCCTACGATGCACCTTCCTACGTATCTATTGTTCAGTTAATAACACTGTCTAAAGTGACCTTTTTGTGAAACATCTGTTTAGGTCAAGTGACACATAGGTTCAATATTTAGTCTGTTATTGTTATTTAAAAATCATATTATTTTTAAAATGATTTATTTAGTAAGCCTGCATTGGTAAATCAATTCAATGTGATAAATATTACTGCACTAAATTTGCATTTAAAATTTGACTGTAAGAAAACTTGATGAACAGAGCGGATCCGCTCGCAAGCTTATCTTATGTTAGGGCTATACGTGACTGTTACAAAAAAATAGTACCACCTAGCCCTAGTATTTGGAAACTGGGTCTAAAACTATTTTTTACCACGTATAATTTTATAGAAATAGTTTCAACATTTTAGCTGGAAGACTATCATATCGGTAGACGTACTATCGCATAAATATACAACTAACAAGTTAAAACTGTCGCGACTCGTACTTACACATCTATACTAATATTATAAAGCTGAAGAGTTTGTTTGTTTGTTTGTTTAAACGCGCTAATCTCGAGAACTACTGGTCCGATTTGAAAAATTCTTTCAGTGATAGATAGCCCATTTATCGAGGAAGGCTATAGGCTATATATCATCACGCTACGACCAATAGGAGCAGAGTACCAGTGAAAAATGTTACAAAAACGGGGAAAATTATGATTCTCTTATGTGACGCAAGCGAAGTTGCGCGGGTCAGCTAGTAATATTATAATGTTAACTGGTTAACAAATAAGGTATTCCAACCTTTCATTTTCAATCGCATTTACGATCCGTTACATTATAATATTAAAAAAAAACAACTAAAATTTAAAAAATATACCTATAATCTTACGAATAATATCCATACATCACAAAATATTACGAATCCCATTAAATATCTATCATATTACGTACTAATTTAGCATGAAATTCGCTTCAAATTCATTCAAAGACGAGCCCACGGATTGCCAAACATTTAATAGTATAGCGAGGGAAACCAAGGGTAATTTATTATATCTAATCTAAGATCAGAGCATTTATAAATTAGTTTAAAGAGAATGAATATGAGCTTTAAGTTAGGTGTGTTTGGTAGAACAAATCTATACTTCTATACTAATATTATAAAGCTGAAGAGTTTGTTTGTTTGTTTGTTTGAACGCGCTAATCTCAGGAACTACTGGTCCGATTTGAAAAATTATTTCAGTGTTAGATAGCCTATTTATGAGGAAGGCTATAGACTTCCTCATAAATAGGGAAGGGGAATGGGAAGGCTATAGGCTGTAGCCTATAGGCTACAGCCTATAGCCTTCCCATAATTATTCCCATTTTTGACTATTACAGAGTAATAGTCAAAAATGGGAAAATTATTCCCATTTTTGACTATTACTCTGTAATAGTCAAAAATGGGAATAATTATGGGCTATTCTCTCTTATGTAACGCAAACGTCAGCTAGTCTTCTCTATAAATGAGGTTTAATATTGTAAAAATCTCTGGTTAAGTCTAAATTATTTTAATAAGCTACACTAGTAAGTAGTGTCTTAGAATATTTTAGCCTTAACAAGGTGTCCAAATTCCAATTTTGTAGCTCGATTCTCTACAAAGATCTGTTTAGCGCCTCTACTGGGCTCCGTAAGAACTACTTTGGCAGTACATTTTAAATGTCAAACTCTCGATACTCGATAGTACCGACTGTAAAGAATTGCGCTATTTTTGACTACGATATTCGTTTGTTCGTCTTTTTTAACAAAGTAAATAAAGAATAAGCATGCATCCTACGTTCGTATGTACCTTTTAAAAATGCAGAATATCTTTCAACATACCTTCAAAATTATATTAACAATAGCTCTTTGATAGGTACTATCCCGTAAGGATTATGTATTTTACTAGTTCTCTTTCGGTCTCGTAAAAACACTGAATTGTACTTGAAAAGTCTATTTTTCTTAAGACCACATTTTTAGACTATTCCCTGAAACTTGACCCACGCCAAATAAAATGCCTAACGTATAGTAATCATATAGCAATCTAATAACATCAAATATTGCAAGAAAATAGCCATCGGCTATCTTATCGTATGATCACAAATTAGTTCAAACGCGTTCAAAGTTGCTTTAGTTGAACGCTTCTAAATGTCATTGGTGGATAAAGTTTGGTATTATGCAACAAGAATTTGGAATTAAACTGTACCCATTATTTCAGATAGGCTTACTGTAAGATGACCAATCTAAAAATTTTAAATCGTTTTGGTATAATAGACGCAAACATAGCATTTTTTTCAATCTCAGTTTGCTGATGTGCAGTGTTTCAGAAAACGTTTGTAGCGAGAGCTTTTTGGATAAATATTACGTACAAAAATTTTTTTTCTTTACGGTAATGAATTAAATACCTGACATTATCTTTCACTGCATTCTTTAAGATCAAAATTAGTGGCCACTTTCATAGAATCAAAATAATAAGTAAATTAAAAACGAAAACAAAACAGATTTTTAAAGGCGTTTAAGTGAGACTATTAATCTTAGATGATTAATAATTTTAATGATCAAATTATCAACACATCACATGCTTCCTTTTGTTTCTTTTACAATCTATGAGAATCCTATGATCCATGAAGAACCCTTGTCAAATAAACACTTCCACTCCAACAACCTCATGATGACCAGGATCTGTCAGAAATTAACATATTGTTCAACAAAACATTATTCTTTTAAGTTCAGTGTACCATGGTCACCCATGAATTTTACCTTTGCTCAGCAATTTTCTACTTTAATGGGTATCTAATAAGGTGAAATTTTCTTTAAGATGTTACGACATGAGATAGTCTACATTGCTGTACGATTTCAATTCTTATTGCAGAAAGATAAAGTTTGTAATACTTTGAAAATGTTATGGCTAAAGTCTACGATATTTGTCATGCAATTTTGAGCTCTATATATCTCTAACTTAAAAGATGAAATTGTTTGTCCCTGGTTGAACTTTGTTTTGTAACCAAGCATCCGTAAACAGAATCAGTTTAAAATGTATTATTGTAATAAAACAAATACGCTTGAGGCGATACCTTTTGAGTGATAATCTTGATGTAATAATAATATAGGGAGTGTGTAAGGTCGGAGTTACAGATAAACTAAACAAATGAAAAATTGCAGTAAATTAAGTATTTTTGTTTAGTGATGTGAAGATCACTTGATTTCGTTCATTATATGAAGGGGTTTGATAATATTTGTATCCAAGTAACATTTACCCTCTTATTCATAAAAATATATGAAGTTATGAAAGGCTTATAGAGTTGTGTTTCTTTCACTTAGTGAAATGAAAATAGTAATTTCTAAACCAAAATAGGTTTATAGTGAGTTTATGAATAAGAGGTTGAATATTGAAAAGGTATTTCTTTTTGACGATCCAAATCCAATAAACTTGAACCTAGTTAGGTTCAAGTTTATTGGATTTGGATCGTCAAAGAACAGCCTTGTTTAAGGCAATAATATTGTTGTTCTATATGTTTTATCATAGGTAGGCTAGCTTTGATAAAATAAAAAGCCTGTGTATAAACTATTTTTTACCATTTTTTTAAATTGCATTATCTTTTTAATGCTTGGCCTTTTTCCTTTATTTTCCAAAAAAAGAATTCTTAACTTTTCTGGTGTTGAACTGCTGATGAACTTACATAGATGTTATCTTCTATGAAATTAAACGCTTACGATCAGTCGATCACAATTGATTACCATTGAATACTATAATTACAAAGTTAGTTAGATTGGAACGCTGGCATTATTAACTGAACCTTTATAACTAACCTATAAGGTTTAATAGAGATTATTAAGCCATACCTTCTGTCATATTTCATTATATTTTCATATTACATCCATACTAAGATTATAAATGCGAAAGTAACTCTGTCTGACTGTCTGTTACTCAATCACGCCTAAACTTCTGAACCAATTTGCATGAAATTTGGTATGGAGACATACTTCACTTAAAATCGTAGGCAATTTCTACCACTCAACTTCTACAATGAGCCACATTTATACAAAACGAGTTAAGGGATTTAGACGTATAAACGTCTTAGACGTCGTAGACTTTTGCATTAATAATAATTTAAGAGTATGGACAGTTTGATAGAGTCCACGATCTAAGAGTCAGATGTCGCGAGTGTACCGGTCGCAAGGTTGTGGCATTTGAAGATAGGTTGTATGTGATCTAGTTGTTTATAGCATTGTAGTTCAAGTAATGAGCGGAGCGGGGAACGAGTTTTGTTATCGTAAGTGTACATGTTAAACAGAGAGAGAGTGAGATACACTGTTTCTATAATCGTCATAAATAAATTTTTAATAATTTTCCCTTCCATAAACAATTAAGGAAAAACGGATTTGTCTTTCTAACCAATAAAACTTAATATTATGCGCCAGTGAGTTTAGCAAACATATCTTACAAAAAATGACACCATCAGTATAATTATGTTTGGTAATCAATATTTTTATTTTCTGAGGGAATACGATCTATGACCCCAAACCGCTGTGATAACAATCAATACTTAGCTTTTACGATTTCACCTTATCAAGTCTATGTTTTTTGCTATAACCCGCTTCCGCTCTCGCTACAGGTTATCACAAAACCACCACCCGTTCCGCCCGCGGCACATAACAGGCATACTTTAATTAAATTACTATACAAATGCAATTATTTTGTAATTACAACACGTCGGTATCAAAGGTCTCATTCGTATTATGTTGTACGCGGAACAAATGAGGGTTCTATAGAAGATCTATTGTGATATAATGGATTATTTAGTGATTATGATTGGAACACGTCAGTTAGGTTTACTAGTTTATGTTTGCGGGTTTGTTTGTATATTTAAGCATTTTTTTAAATAGTTGATGTCCAGACAGGAACTGAAATACGCAATGCTTGTATTAATATCAGAATTGATTTTTGCAATTAATGCTTGGTGGTATTCATATCTTAGCCGCAAAGACAGTACAGAGTTTCAAGGTCTTTAATGCTTATCTCAGTTACACATATTATCTACATTTTTCTCTCGGGGTTGAATTTCCAAAAAATATTTCTTAGTGCTCCTCTACACTTACTAAGGAATCTTCATACCAAAGTTTAACTTTCTACGCTCTGTAGTTTCGGCTGTGCGTTGTCCATCAGTAATAGTCACACAGAAACAGAAAAGTTTTATTTAAACACATTTTTATTTTAGAGACATGATCGTAATTGCTTAAAGTGGCTACAGTTAACCACAGATTTGAAACCTTGGCTCCTAAAAGATATTTTAAAGATCCTGAAAGAGATTCAGATAAAACTATATTAAAATTTGATCAAAGGCATAAACAGTGCTATCCTTATGACAACCATTGTTAATTTGAGATATAAATTAAGATGGTATAAGATTAACTGACCAGACTACTACAATTAAGAATAATTCCTTATCTTACCTATTTATAAACTAGTTTATTTCCAACAAATGTAAAATCCAATTACGTTTTAACATAAAACATTACAATATCTAATCATCTTTAACATCAATTTTAATATTCATGACGTATTTGAAACTAGAGTAATTATCAAAACGTAAAGGTGAATACACAAATATGCGATGAGATTTCGCGTTGCTTACTGTTTTATTTGGTATTAAATCTAACAATGTTTTTTTATCTTATTTATGTGTCAGGACTAATAAAACGATTAATGAACTTAATGAATGAAGAATTAAAGGAAAAGTAATTAGTAATTTAGCGCTAAGACTGATTTATGTTAAATCATACTTCTTTTGTTACTAGTATCCCAATTAAAAGTGTTGCCCACATCATTTTCCAAATGATACAGCACACGAATAATAGTAATTTATGCGTTCAAAAAACATTGAGCATCTTTACGATGTTGTTTTATACAAGAAGTATGCTTAGGGAGCTCATATTATGAAAGGAAGAAGTCTGCACGTAAGAGCAATAGTTGCACTGTAGTGATTTGCCTCTGCGCTAATTTTAGTCGCGCCAATTCGAAGTTTTGTGTTCAAACCCTAATAGCTACTGCAATTATAACACAATTTTATCAAAACATCTGACATTTTGGACATCATTTGATATTTAATGTAATGATACAAATAACCTTCAGTTTTAAGGTGTAACTTCTTAATGCTCAAGTTTTGTGAGTAATTCCGGTAATAAATATAATATAAAATAAATCATATTGAAGACATTTTCCGCACTTCAATTTATCTTGCGTAGGAGCTTAATAAACAAAAAAAACAGAGACTAGATGATATTTGTTCCGTGTAAGAATAGAACCTACTGCTTACTGAATGAATAACGTGATTTGCGACCATATTCAGCTATCACATAGGCATTTAAACTGGTATTTTGAAATTGAGCTTTGAAATACACCAAAAAAATTACACCGCATAAAATGTAGAATCAATCTATACTAATCTATACTAATATTATTAAGCTGAAAAGTTTGTTTGTTTGTTTGAACGCGCTTATCTCAGGATCTACTGGTCCGATTTAAAAAAATCTTTCAGTGTTAGATAGGCCATTTCTCGAGAAAGGCTATAGGCTATATAACATCACGACCTACGACCTACGACCTACGACCCTAACCTACGACCATAAGGAGCGGAGTAGCAACGAAAAATGTTACAAAAACGGTAATAATATTCATCAAGCTCAAGCATTTCTCAATGTAAGCGTAAGGTATACCTAGCCAAGTCACTTTCAGATCTAGAGAAAATGTATTAAGCTAATAGGATAGCTTAGACAAATCTCGGAAAGGCTCTTCTTCATTCTACCTGTAAGATAAAATAACAGGATATGTACAAAAATCTTCCCACGTTAACCAATATTTACCTACAGGTACTTAAACTGTGACTCAAGTCACAAATAGTAAAAAAAAATCTTATAAAATTGGAGCCATAATTACTTCTTGCGACGATTCTTATCATAATTGCATAAATGTTTCGCACTTCGGAAAGGCCACCTTAATAAGTATATGGTAATAACATGTCAAAACATCTCAATTGTTTTCTGATCATAACATTTCCCTAGTTGTTGAGATAGTATCAGCAGACATGTTGCGGGCGACCTCTCCAAATGAATAGCTGGCCTTCACCCTGGCAAAGAGTAAAAAATAGCAGGTGGATTTTTTGGCTGGTGTTTATAATGTTATGCCTATATTGTGCTATTTTCTGTTTTTTATCTATAAGTGGAATAAAAATTTCCGATTAATACGAAAAAGATCGTTAGTGAAGGATTTTAAAAATCCGCCTTTTTTTAATAACTAAATAGATCAGGCCATAATGTTTTTGAGAATGATCAAATTTTTCGTCGGATTACAATTTTTTGAGTAGATACATGCAAAACGATAACAATACGAGTATAGTAAGCAAATCAACATAAGTTAATATTAATCTCCATACTCAAGTTGCTATAGCTTACTCACCATTAAAAAATCCAGGTACAATTTCATTAGAGTATAACAAAGGATCAACATAAATGAAACTTAATATCTTATTCGCTACAGCGATGGGATAGACCTACAAGTGACATTTACGAAAGCTTCTCATTTCCATATTATGTCTTCATAACGATAATAATATGCGAACTGACACCGCCTTGATTAGGGAGGGCTTGATTGATCGAACGAAAGGAATTTAATGTAGGTTTTTTGTTCCTAATGCAATTTGGAGTAAAAACTTTCATTAATCTAGTTTAAATTGACGACAAAGTTTTGCGTAAATACAATCTAGGTATATCAACATAGTAATAAAGTATGTATGATGTTAATTGGTCGTACCTACATTAAAATGATGTTTCTATATTTCTTGCAGCATCTTTCTGACTGTAAGAAAAATGATGTTAGACGTTGTCATTTTTATTCCACTTGCTTCAAACTTCGTATTAGTACGGGTTATGGGTTAAAATAGCAAATCCACTCATGGTTTACCAAATGTGATTTTAAATACATTTTATCTATTAACTCCATCACCTATCATTGTCTTCTGCATATATTAGGCTAAACTAATTTGTGCAGCATCTTACAGAGAATCCTGCTTCAATAAAAAGGAAACTCAACCCAGTTGAATCACAATCATCTTCACCAACTCACCATTATTTTCATTACTCCTCAATCAATTTTCTTCATAGATGCCCGAACGTCATAGGCACTAAACTACCAAACTCCACCTCTCCACATTTTATACTCATTGAGCCCATATAACCGAGACGTTAACAAGAATAATAGCTCAGTTACAACATGTAGTTTAACAATGCAGTTTTTAAGACATCGTGAGATCGAGATTCGATGCTTTGAATCCCACGCTCTTCTCGTTTAGGGAGCTTGTATTCCTAGAAATTATTTTTAAGGTTTAGACAAAGGATAAATATTTACATACATTTATAGAACCGCCTCTTTTTTTTCATAGGGACAGAGGCCACAGTACGCCACTCGTTACGATCCTTACTAACTTCCTTTGCATCATATATATTCAACATTTTGTCATACAGGACCGAAGATAATCATTTCTTAGGTAAAATAAGTAAATCTCCAACCAGCTGCTGCCAATAGCCAGCGTACTGGATTCAGTTCTAGCAAGCTCATCTTTAATTCCTAAAGGAAACATATTTTCAGCAGTGACGTTATTGAGTTAAATATCGAGTATAATAATAAAATTGTCAGGAAAATAAAATATTTTTTTTACTAAAGAGGTTTGCTGTCCGTAGCCAACGAGCAAATCAGGAATGACATTAGCTAATAGCTATAGTAAAACTTATCTGGACTGAGAATCGAACTCGCACCCATTGGACCCTATTTTGTGATGTGATTAGGCGACTATATTCACTCAAATATCGAAGAATAACCTCGTTCAATGTTAATACTAAATTGCATTTTGGTGATCTACTTAAATTACAAATTGAGAGCATTTATGTAGTAACATATAATAAATCCTTAATCAACTTTGAAATCACAAAAATATGATTAATTTTTTTATGAAACTGTTTATTGCAAAATATTTGATATTATCGAACATAATTTATTAATAGAAGTTATTGAAGAAATAATTACACTTCTTTTATATATTATGATCGTGTGAATATTAGCTATAATTATTTATTAGCAATAAATTATTGAAAGGACTTAACGGTCACACCCAAGCTACGCACTTAAGACGTTATAGATTTATTTATAGCTTTTAAGCTATGCATGATTTAATTTTGCAACTTACCACTAATATTATGAGCGCTAGTTTGGATGTCTCAATAAACGTATATAATACTGAACTGTAAATAATAATAATGAACGTATGTAATACTAAATCAAGCCAAAACTACTAAACGAATTATAAAGAAACTAGCGGACCCGACATACGTTGTCCTGTCTACACGTCTTTAATTTGAAAATTTTAAACCTTTTTTAAATAATCTAAACCATTCTCAGATCCCCTTGAACACACACAAAAATTTCATCAAAATCGGTCCAGTCGTTTAAGAGAAGTTCAGTGACATACACACTTACAGAAGAATTATATACAACCTGTAACATAATTAACGCACATCCTGAAATTAGTTAGTTCAGAATCGGTAGCTGAATCCATCCCACTTCTTTCCAAAAAAATTTTTATTTGTTTAGAAATATGTACTTGAAAGTTAGTAAATTGTAGACATTGTCTTCATAATCACGTTAAAGTCATGTTTAGGTAGATACCTAGGTAGGTAGGCCAGCGCTACTCGTGTGCGCCTGTGCGTGAGTGCGTAGGTTTATTGTGAGCATAGAATTTGCGGGATATTTTAAAAACAATATGTTCCATAAACAATATCTACAATAATCAAATTATTATACTGATCCATTAATTGTGAATGAAAAAGGATTTTCTTGTTGGGGTGTCTGAGGATGTGCGTTGTTTCCGTTACACGTTGTATATTA
This sequence comes from Anticarsia gemmatalis, assembly GCF_050436995.1. Lineage (NCBI taxonomy): Eukaryota > Metazoa > Arthropoda > Insecta > Lepidoptera > Erebidae > Anticarsia > Anticarsia gemmatalis. The sequence continues at coordinate 2,001,951 of NC_134761.1, forward strand.
AGATTTGGTAGACAAGAGAAAAATAGGTAAACTAAAATAGGTTTTTAGCCTACATTAAAACATAGGATAGTGTACTATGGGAAATCTTTACGTTTACGAAATCTAGTAATGTAATAACGCAGAGCCAACATTATCCCAAAATAAAAACCGAATATTTAATCACTAAAGAGAGAAGACAAGATTCTTCTCCCACATTTTATAAAGATACGAAAATTATGATTGACTTGAAACCAATTGGAGAAAATCTTAGAAAAAATTGCCATTGACTTGCAGTTTTGAGTGGAAACTAAACAAATACCAAAAGATATAACGACTCATTTAATTATAATAGGCAATGCAAAGATAAATAAAAAAGATAAGTGTTACAACAAAAATGTAAGTACGCTAATATTAGTTACATAATCTGAATCGAATTGGTGACCCACATAGGTGACGGGCGTATGCGTTGTACACCTGTCAGTGTTAACAGATGGAATCAGGTGTCAATAACATTTTGTATTTGGTAGTAGGAACCGCAGATCTTAAGGGGACATTACAGTTTTACAAAAGTAATAATATGGGTAAAAATATCGGCTAATCGCAAATATAAAAGAAATGATACCTTTATGAAATTTTCATCTTTTAGGTTTTTATTCCCACCTTTTAATGTTACCATAGTCTAGTAAGTACTTCTTAACCTGTGACCAGAGATCCTGGGGTTCCGTATTTGTAGTAAAAAAAACAATTTTCGACATCATAAAAAAGTCGCACTACCTTATTTTCTTTCAGTAGAAAGAGTAAATGTACACAATTAACACATACTTATTATTAAGTTTCTGTCAACCATCATTAAAGTTTTTACTTAAAAAAAGTAACGGTACCAAATGTTGACAATCTCTGCAATATTTAAGGTCATGTCTGCGTGAAGTGATGCGTGTGCGCATAACATTTATTTGTTACATTGGAACTTGTAAGTGTCAAAAATGTGTTGATAAGTTGATGCTGTTTTTTTATTTGCCAATAGTTGCTAAATGAATCTACCACATGCATTAAACCGAATTCTACATTATGTTTTAATACAGATATTATGGACAAAATACAGCCTATTATCCTTTAAACTTCATAATGACGCAAAAGCCGAGCCTTTGACAAAACTACTCTATGAAACACTCCACTCAAATATTTTCTCTCTCTCTTAAAAGTTTCCCGCCTCATGGATTTGATAAAATATAAGGTTCTGCACGCTATAGTCATTCATTAAACAAGAACAAAACTCATGGACGATGAAATTCAATATGTTTTTAGTAACGCCATCTATCGAATAGATTGCAAACTTCATAGGTAATCAATAGATCAAGTTACTGTACAGAGAGAGACATACTTTCAAAGCTTGCTTCAAGGTGCTTGAATATCATAGTAACTTAGCAAACGTTGCATAAAAATCTAGAGGGCGCTGTTTAAGTTATAAGAGTATTTTGGAGAAAGAGGGACTATCATCACATTTTCATAGTATAAGTTTTCATAATTTTAATATTGGTATACAGCAGAGAGCTTATTGCTAATTACCATAATTTTTTAACCTGGTATTCGCACCCGGACACTATAATTAAGAACCTAATGAACTGTGTACTCATTTGTGATCTTGAAGCCAAAGAGATTTTATTACAAGTTCATACATATAATATTATAATGCAACGGGTCTTATACGCGATTGAAAATTTAAAGGTTTGGATACCTTATTTGCTGCCCGACGTTTCGATCGCATTACAACGACCGTGGTCACGAGCTGACTGATGTGGCTGCTAAGCGTCGTCTTCTTGCGGCGCGAGTTTCGACGCCTACCCTCACTTGGTTTTCACTTAATGTAGATTGTTCGGAATTGTCGGTACTTCGACACACAACACTAACGACGTCTTTACACTGGCGCGTTACGTCATGCCGGCGACGGCTGCACCTGCTGATGACAGGATTCCACGTAGATGATAAACGGTATCCCTCTTCACGGTTGAAATTGGGATGTTTTTTGATTTCAACCGCTTCTCGTACTATCCTGGAGTAATAGTGACGATCTGTGGAGAGGACCCGGGGTTGATGTAGCTTGATCCAGTGATTGGTTCCTGCTTCCAACAAGTGCTCAGCTATCGCGGATTTGTTGACTTGCCGGTTCTTGACAGCTGCGATATGTTCCTTGACCCTTTCAGCTATTGTTCTTTTGGTCTGTCCGATGTATGAACTACCGCAGCTACAATCCACCTTGTAAACGCCAGGTGTCTGAAGAGGAATTACATCCTTTGGTGTGCGCAACTGGTTAGCTACTTTGGAGAACGGACTATATACAGTCTTTATGGAGTATTTCTTCAGTACTGTTCCAACTTTATCCGTTACTCCTTTTATGTAGGGCATAAAAGCTGGTACTCTGCTAACACCAGTCTGACATTCTTGCCTCTTCAGACGTCGTTCGGTTCTCCTGTATCCGTTTCGCTTAAGTACCTCCTGAACGTGTGAGAGTTCACCGTCTAGGTGTTCAGGGTCACAAAGGTCGTATGCTCTAGTTGTCAGCGAAGCCACCACGGATTGCAGGTGTCGCGGATGATGATGCGAATTCGCGTGGAGATACCTATCGGTGTGTGTCGGTTTTCGGTAAACAGTGTGGCCCAAGGTACCATCTGTTCTCACCTTTACTTCGACATCGAGAAAGGCCAACGATCTGTCTGTCTCCATTTCATATGTGAAGTTGATGTTAGTATGAATGGAGTTCAGGGTGTTCAACAGCCGTTCTACGTCCTGTTTATCTCCTCTCATGATACAATACACATCGTCGACATATCTTTTCCATAGCTTCACATTTGATGCCTGCATATCTATGGATTGCTCAAAATGTTCCATCCAGATGTTGGCCATAACCGGTGCCACTGGGCTACCCATGGCCACTCCGTCGATCTGGAGGTAGTATTGTCCACGATAGAGAAAGTAGTTACCTTCTAAACAGTTCTTCAGTAAAACGACGTACTCACTAGACAGACCGTTTTCCCTCAACTTCATCTCGACGACATCAAGACAGTCCTGTATGGGAACGTTGGTGAACAGTGACTCCACATCAAAACTCACCATAACCTCATCCGGTTCCACTCTCATGGTCTTGATGATATCGACAAAGTGACGAGAGTCCTTCACGAAGGATGCAGTCTTACCTGTTAACGGTTGCAGCACTGACGCGATGTGTTTCGCCAAATCATAGGTGGGAGAATCGATTTGACTCACTATAGGGCGCAGCGGTACACTCTCCTTATGTACTTTAGGCAAACCGTATAACTTAGGCGGCTGAACGCACTTGGGTCTTGCGAGACGTTGAAACACATCCTCCGCGAAAAGGTCTTCATGGTCCTTGATCAGTGAACGTATACGTTTCGTCACTCTGGCAGTAGGGTTATACGACACTGGTTTGTAAACCGAAGTGTCACTCAACAGATTCCGTATTCTTCTGTCATAGTCTTCTGAGTCCATTACTACGGTGGCGTTTCCTTTATCAGCCTTAAGCACTAAGATATCACGATTAGCCCGCAGTTTCGATAGTGCTTGACGCTCTTCCATAGTAACGTTCGATTTCGGCGGCTTGGATTTTCGTAGAATAACGGCAACATCCTGTCTAAGTGTATCCGCATCGTTAGACGGCACCTTGTTACGCGTTATTACTTCCTCAACACCACTTATAACATTTTCATACGGAATCCGGTTCGGAGTTACTGCGAAATTTAACCCCTTGCTCAGTACACTGTGTGTGGCATTATCAATCGGCGAACGTGACAAATTAATTACCGTATCACGCTGAGACGTGGCCGGTGTTCGGGTTGTACCGTTTACCTTCCCGCGACGGTTATATAATCTGTCAAACTTTGCATCGTGACGGGCAATGCACAAATCGTAAATACGAGATGCCTGGTTGTATGTTACACGATCACAAAGGTCAAGGTCCTCTCCACAGATCGTCACTATTACTCCAGGATAGTACGAGAAGCGGTTGAAATCAAAAAACATCCCAATTTCAACCGTGAAGAGGGATACCGTTTATCATCTACGTGGAATCCTGTCATCAGCAGGTGCAGCCGTCGCCGGCATGACGTAACGCGCCAGTGTAAAGACGTCGTTAGTGTTGTGTGTCGAAGTACCGACAATTCCGAACAATCTACATTAAGTGAAAACCAAGTGAGGGTAGGCGTCGAAACTCGCGCCGCAAGAAGACGACGCTTAGCAGCCACATCAGTCAGCTCGTGACCACGGTCGTTGTAATGCGATCGAAACGTCGGGCAGCAAATAAGGTATCCAAACCTTTAAATTTTCAATCGCGTATAAGACCCGTTGCATTATAATATTATGTGTACTAGTCGCGAGAGTTTAAAAACATTAAGTTCATACATACTATAATGCGAAAGGACTTTTTCCCCTACCGACCCTAATATTTTTATCTTACCTATTTATTTTAGCCCCGCTGTTACCAATTAAGTTAATAAGCACAGACGTTTATCTACTAAGTGCTTACAATAACAAGCTCAAATACTTTTCAATCAAGGAACACCCAAGGTCGGTCAAACAAGTGTGTAACATTACCTAATCCACGCTAACGAGTGAACGACCTGTCACTTTACTATGCAATGAGAGAGTTTAGGCCGATTACATACTTTATGTCTCGTGCGATGTTTGTTTTACTGATTTGATAAGTATTATGTATTTAAGTTGCTATGTGTTTTTAAAGTAAATCATTTATGGTTACAATGCAAACCAAATTTTCAGCTGACTTTGCCTGTTACCAGTGTAGAGCGCGTATAGATTTCAGAGATTAAGCTATACTTGCCGAAGTTGTTCTGAAGATGGATGACCATATAATTCATTCTGGGTTCCTCCTAATTTCGGAAGATACGTTTAATTGTGTGTCCCACTTTTCTGACAAGATTTTGACAGTCGTTACCAGTAGTCAGTAACTTGAAAGTCTGATAACCTGTCTTACTGAGGGCTATCGTGTCATAAATTGGTATCATGGGTTATGGAGGTCCGATCTAACTGCATCCAGTGAGACTAGAAACCAACTCGTATGCAACGCAGTAATTATTAAGAGTTCTGGATCAAACAAAAAAAAATTGAAAGTAAGTTTACACTATTATAGTACCTAACTAACGAGGGTCAATTACTTAGCAAATTAGTTTACTGACGGTTATTCGTAATTTGGCAACTACAGTTATTATTTCTTACAAGAGTTTTATTGTCCTTATTTAAACAGAGAGATTAACAAGTTTCGCAATAATATCATCACGAATGAAAACTAATAGATCATAATTCTCAGAGCAAACATATAAACGTTTGTAATAAAATTAATAGGGCCTATGCGTGATACGCGCTTACAAAATATTTTAGGGTTGCACCGCAATCTTAACTTGTTGAATATCGGATCAATCTTATGTGAAGATCACTTAAAATCCAAAAAAACCTTGTAGAATCTTGAATTGAAAATTATAGTATTTTTTCCACCGAGTATAATTACTATTGCACCCCTTAAAATAATAAACATTATGCCCGGTCGAAAACTGGCACAACGAAAATAGATGTTAGACTGATTAGTATGGAATTATAAAGGTGTTTTAATAAGTGTCGAGCCCCACTGCGGAAAATACTTCTGGACTTCCGGATAATCCCTCTCTTCCCCACTCGTTGTTCGTTTTCGATTTTTAGGCATAATATATACTTCTTCAGAAAACTGATATAAAAGTATGTAATCCCATCCGAAAAGCCGGCTAAATGTAACATTTACTACGATCAACAAAATTGGTAAAAACCTCTCATCCCTGATACAACTAAAATTGCCTAATTGTGATAAGTTAGAGTAAAACATTTGACATTGATCGATTGAATCTGGATCGTGTGATCGCTTCGTGAGATGAAGGCACGCTGCCACTTGCGCCCGCGCAGCGCATACCACACTCGTCCTTATATACAGGTTGTATATTATATTGATGTTAAATTCGTTAAAGGTTTTTAGACACGTTTCTTGCATCAAAAAATCTCAGCATTCTATTATTTGGACTTATAGTAAATATTCAAATAAAATATAGGTATAGGTATAAAGACAGATTTTGCTATTTACTTCATACCAGTGATGATTTTTTCATATTATAAACGTTAATAAGTACTCACATTATATTTTTTGTTAGAAACCTAATTAATTAAGTAAATTTAGAAGCCATTTTACTAACGGTTACATTAAAACACATTGCACGAAGTTAAATAATATTTTAAGCGGCAAAGATACAGGCTAAACTATGTCAAAAACATAAAACCGGAATCCTCTCATACAATTAGACACGAACAACCGAATCAAATTCACGCCAAATAAAAGGCACACATTTTTTTATTTAACATCTACAATACGACCAAAACTTTTCAGTTTTTGATCCACACAAAATTTTATTTTTTCAAACATGCTGTAGAATAATCGATTATGTTCGCATAACAACGATAGCACTTAACAATGACCTTAAATATTAAAACGTAACTCTTACTTGAAATATTCCAAATAAAACGATATTTAGTTCAAGTACGAGTTTTGATAGGTTTATAGGTTTAATTGAACCTTTGTTTAAAACTACTGTTTAGTGGTGCAATGATGATAGAAATTAATGTAATGACTCAATTCAATTGAATGATTCACGATTTTGAAGATATTTGGATATGATCGGTGAGGTTGTGAAGTAATTAATATTGGTTATCTTAAGTGTTTTATTTCGGTTGTAAAAAGTTGGTAATATAATGTATTTTGTAAAGATATTGATGTAAATTCAGCGTTATTATATTGTGATCACTTGGATCACAAAAACTTAAAGTGTTATAGAACAACATATTATTATAGAGTCCTTTTGTTTCGAAGTCGGCTAACCTCCGGTTTCTGAGGTTCATTCTGAGAACATTTAGCTTTAGTTTATCTATTCAATAGCGTTTAAACTTATATAAAAACGCTATTGAATAGATAAACTACCGCTAAATGTATTCAAAAAACCGGGCATAGAACAATCATATCTTCTGGAGTTTTATTAAAACATATTCAAAGCTAGCCTACATCACATCCAGCACTCAATCAAAAACTGATAAGGTTTAACAAACTGTGTGTTTCCTTAGTTAAGAGAATTTCTATCAACACAAATGATTAGAATCTTGATTGTATCGAACAAACTGCAACACTGCCTGTTATAGACACGTCAAAACAAAGCCCGAAGGCATGTTGTAATGTGTTTTAAATTAAACTGCACTTAATTTCACTAAGCAGGAAGCAAGAACAAAATTAACGCCTTCGTTTGCTTCAGGCTGAAATTATATCACGAACTTTGAACGGCCAAAAGGTCGTGACACTTTAATATTAATTTACTGCATTAGAAAACTGGTACAGTAGTAATATAGCTGTTTCTATAGACTGATTTATCCCCTTCAGAATAGAATTCATTTATTAAGTCAATTTTTCCGTGAATCAGAAATTAGCGCACAATCAAGTAAAGTAGGTAGCTAAAAAATATATTTGCATCGACAGTAAACGTTAAAAAAGAAAAAATAAAAAGATATTTCTATGTAGAATCGGATACATTTTTTACAAAGGTCTTCAGTTTCAGAATCCGTTAAAGGCTAGTAATCGAAGCAATGTCATTCAACAAACTTAACCACGTAGCACACTTAACTCGATCGCTCACAGCCATAGAAAAATAAAGAAATAATCACATATAAAAAGAGTGATTGAACTATTCATGCAGATGATGCCATTTTTACATTACGGTTACATAGTTCAAAGTTGAACTTAAAGAACCTGCAATTAAACTTATAGCTACTTTCAATCATTTTGCAACTTAACTACTTTTGAACCGTGACTTCTTGCACGGAACTTAATATTTACGATCCAAAAAAAATTGTTGCTTCAAAAATAACTTTGGATAATAGTTAATTAATCTTATATATTTTGCTTCAAAATTTTTGATTACGCCTATTATTATACTCGTAAACGAACGTGTGAATAAAGACGTAATCCACCCAAACTTCGATTAAAATAGATATTCTGTAAATCGAGTGAGCTTCCTTTTATATAAAAAAAATGAATTTTTCATACGAGAAAATTTTATCTATATTAAAGAGCAACCCATTTTATTTTCAAAGAGGCTTACTTGAGTGTATCCTTTCTTAAAATTCAACATTAATATTTCATCAAAATCGGTGAAGCGGTTTCGGTGAAAGAGCGCAACGGACAGACAGATACATTTACTAATTCGGTAACGACATAACTACATACAATAATATCATCGTTTATGGTATGCATATGTTTTTAAATACACATGCCATAGACCCACGCAATAGGTTAAGTGGCATAAACCATGTCGAGTTTATGTAATGTCTGTCAAACTTTTTAGTTGGTGGATTTATTTATTTAGTTATGTGAAATAGTTTACCATCTTCTGGTTGAAAGCACTTGTATTGAAAAGGTGAGCACGTGTCGCCCATCAAATTAATCCATATTTGTAATTTGGACGTATAAAATTGGTCATGCTAATCCTCCGTTTTTTATTACAGAAGTGTATAACGTGGCATAAGATACACGTAACATCACAAACAAAAAATGTTTTCGTACATTTTTGTGTACCCACTACATATAAATTCATTATAAAATGTGTGTTGTATTTGTACTGGACACGTGTCAATTTGAATATAGCTTATAGGTTTCTATAAGCTCCATTCAATCTTCATTGCATAGATTTTTGTGTTATGACAAACATAGTCAATGGCGCAATGGGGACAGAAGCGCGATTCTCTACAGTCGGTACTATTGAGTATCGGGAGTTTGACATTCAAAATGTTCTGCAAAAATAGTTCTACCGCCGTCCGCTAGTGGTGCTGATTAGATTTTCATACAAAATTTGTCGATGTATAGCCAGATAGTCGATAGTGGTAGAGAATCGCGATTCTCTGAGATACAGTAAGGCTTTAGATGACCACGCTGGCTGTAAGGCCCCTATTAAAAGAGGACAAATAACTGCATCTAGTTATTTTATTGTTGAAATGACAAAGGCTTCCTGAAGGCGTGTTAACAATCAAAAAATTCTTCTTGAATGTCAAAGCTACCGTTTATTGTTTTTTAGAAATAAAGCGGGCCTTTTGCGAAGACAATTTTTTACAATTAATTTTGAACTACTAGAGGCAGTGACTGTGTCAATGATGACTAATTGAGTAGAAATGTCAAATATAATTTGAAACATTCCGAGGTCGATGGATTTTTAGAACTGCGCCTGCCACATTAAAGTGATGTCAAAAACAATTTTGAAATATTTTTATGATGATGTCTATTTAACCTATTAGCGCAGCTCCTGGTTGACCATAATAAATGAAGACCTTAGTTTACAATATTGACCAGTTAAAGAACTACAATGATTAGTTGAGGAATTAGCAATTGACTTTCCTTCAGACATTTTGCAAAAGTACTCTCAGACAGCAAGGTTCCATCATTATGGCTTTCTTCCTCATTAAAGTAAAGGATAGTTATTTCTAATATACTCTCTTCAAAACCAGTTCTGAGCCCTCGACCATGCGGTCGTGGAAGCTGAATGCTTAGAGCATTCGACCATCAAGATAAGAATCAGAAGACAGTCTGTGAATTTCTGAAAAAATATCTATACTTATCTATACTAATATTATAAAGCGGAAGAGTTTGTTTGTTTGTTTGTTTGTTTGTTTGTTTGTTTGAACGCGCTAATCTCAGGAACTACTGGTCCGATTTGAAAAATTCTTTCAGTGTTAGATAGCCCATTTATCGAGGAAGGCTTTAGGCTATATAACACCACGCTACGGTCATTAGGAGCGGAGTAGCAACGAAAAATGTTACAAAAACGGGGAAAAATTTGACCCATTCTCTTAGGTGACGCAAGCGAAGTTGCGCGGGTCAGCTAGTTAATATTATAAAGCTGAAGAGTTTGTTTGTTTGTTTGAACGCGCTAATCTCAAGAACTACTGGTCCGATTTGAAAAATTATTTCAGTGTTAGATAATCCATTTATCGAGGAAGGTTATAGGCTATATATTATCACGCTCCTGACAATAGGAGCAGAGTACCATTGACAAATGTTACAAAAATGGGGAAACTTTTGACACATTCTCTCTTATATGATGCAAGCGAAGTTGCGCGGGTCAGCTAGTTTTTAATATAATCATGTATTTTGTTTATAATTTTATTTCATGTCAAGGTTTTATAACGTTTTCAACGTATAGAAGCAGTCGTTCCGGACCAACCTTACAGAGGCATGTGCTCTATATCCTATCTAAAGTTCATCTCACAACAACACAAGCTAAACTAAACCATAACACTAAAACAACAAAGTCCATTTTCCCAAGAAACTTTTCACCTTAGTTCTTGATAAACTCCGACATAATTTGCTGTAGGATATTGTACGTTGTTCTAGTAGTTTTAAGGTAGATTTTCGTTTGTAAATTGTTATTAGTAAAAGGGTTATGCCGCACATGATAATTGTTTAACTGCAAAACGTGAGGTTTTTGCCACCGAAGTCGCATACGGTGACATTTTTGATTAACAGAAAGTTTCTATGAAGTTCATGTGTTGTCATTTTAGATGGATAACAATGTGAAGTATCTAAGGATCAAACGAGTTACGAAACAAAGTATGTAATTTTTTAAATTAATCATATTTACACTGTTTATCTCAACTTTGGGAATAAGAGTCAGAGGTGTTTATTCGTACGTGCAGTCCTACATCAAATACAAAACTCTGGAAAAGTTCGTAAGGACTGTATGTATCATGTTTATACGAGTATACAGCCGTCTGCAGTAACCGTTCAGGAGCTGCTTTTTTTCCACAAATTTCATTTTTTTTCAAATCTTTAATGTTAGAACTGGAAATGTGTTAAAAACATAATTAAAGGTTACAATAGAGAGCTTGATTTCATTAAAAAATCACTGAGTTGCCTTTGGGAAACTCACGATTCATAGTAATGTAATTAATCAGTTACATCAGGCCAATGCAAATCATTTTCAAGAATGGATGAATGGAATTTGGTTACTCGTGTACATAAAAAACTCCTTAATAGACTATGATAACATGTGGCATACAAGTAGATATACAGACTCGATGAATACATAGGATACTTTACTTCGGAAAATCATTGCAATAGGACAAAATTGCAGGCAGAAAATAGTCAATATATTAACAAACTAAATGTAAAGTAGCATTCAAAGGCCGTGTCACCAGCGAATATATGCCATATCAAAATACCTTTGAACAGCTCAAACCAGTATTAAACTATAACAGATATTCCTACGTCCTTTACATATCACGACGCAATGCTAATTCTCTCAGTGTAAGGTGAACTTATACATTATTCACAATATCAATCATGTTGACACGAAAGTATTCATACTTCGTGTATTTCAAGAACTTTGTACTTTATTGCCAATCAGCTTTGGCGACAAGGAGATACTTTATTGTATTGCCATAAGCTTTGGCGATTTTTGTCTGTTTTAGATTTTAAAGTGGTATATTTTGAAAACTGTGTTTTTTTTATTAGCCCTTATGTGTCCGACTGCTGGGCAAAGGCCTCCCCTTTTTCTCTCCAAATCTGTCTGTCCTGTACCATGCTCCGTCACAATGGACCCGCAAATGCCGTTAAATCATCATGCCACCTACGTCGTGGTCGGCCTCGACAACGATGTCCATCGTGTGGTGTCCAGTCTGTCACCAGCTTAGCCCATCTCTCCGGAGGCATGCGCGAAACTGTGTTTTAGTACCCTACTACAAACATATTTGCTGGCCAAACCTCTGCCTTAAGATACTGAGTAAAACATAGTCGATTACTATTTTTAATTAATTGCAAGGTATGTAATGTTTTTAACTGGGCTCTTTTCCCAAGTAAAGATTAAATCGATTGTAGGTACAGGGTGCACCAATTACACAGTATTCTATACTCGAAACGATTGCAAATATTTTGCGTAGATATTTCAGTAATTAGGCCAAAAGCTTATGCAATCTCACACTATGATAGCAGTACTGGAAAAATAAAAATATGTAATAACTTACACTTGCTTCAATGGTCGTTTGATTTGGTAAACATGTAACAAAATAAAAGTAATGTGTGTGCACAAAGCATTGCTTCAGTATTGCGAACACAAAAATTTAATCCACTATAGAATTAACGACAAAATTACATAAACACACCAATTAAAATATTTGAAGATCGCAACTCGACATGAATTAGCCAACGCACCGAAATAATTGGACTTGATTAACTTTACAATAAGAAGAAAAACACCTGTTTCTAAATGTCAAATACAATGAATATAGTTTTCTACGAACAGGAAGTAGTTATGTCATAATAAAGTAAATAGTTGAAATAATTATTGACTGTATATGGTCTGGTTGCAGACATCAATTATAAGCTGTACCTATCCTTTTAAATGAATCAGGACTATGACATTATTTAATTAGATAATAGTTAATTAAAATAATGCTTGTTAAAGTACGGATAGTGTTGATCGCAACACACATAAAACCACACCTTTTTCCCATAGATGTAGTCAGAGATGAAATAACGTCATTTGCTACGATCCCTGCAAACTTGCTTTTTTACCCATCGCTGTCCCACTGTCGGGCAAGGGTCTTCTTACAAACTTCTTTTGGTTTATTAACAAACATATTAGGTCGGAGAAAAAGTCTTTTCGCATTATAGTATGTATGAACTTGTAATAAAATCTTTTCTCTACACACAAAAGCTCGATATTTGGGTACCTCACGAGCTCACTGAAAGAAACCTAATGAACCGTGTACTCATTTGTGATTCTTGAAGCCAAAGAGATTTTATTACAAGTTCATACACACTATAATGCGAAGACTTTCCCCGACCTAATACATTTTGTCATACATTGTCATAAATTGTTAGTCCTTTGCCAAATAAACAGCATTTGTTAAATCCTTTTATTCTATCCTTGCAGCAGTAATAAAAACTGATCTAAATTATTTGCTTCAAGGTTATTTTTAAGACTGCTATAAATTCAAATAAGAATAACATCATGGAAATCTTCTAAGACATTTGTAAGTCACACTTCACGCCAAATCATCAACAAATTAATCTTCCAAATTAAACTTTAATATCAATTGCAACAAGTTAATTTCACGAGTCATAACACATTATACTCCGTACACACTTATAGCACCATACTATAGTTTTACTCGATCACGAGTAAAATTATATGGTCTAAGATCCCGCTATACAACGACCTTCACTGGATAAAATGGACTTAATGGATAAAAGGTATTTTTTATCCAACAAAATATGTCAGTTGCGGATGAGTTGTCTAAAAAAAATCAGCCAATGAGATATTTTATTTCATTAAAAATATCTTTCATTCATTAGTCAGTCGCTGAAGTTCGTTGCGTAGCAGGATCTTAGACTAACATGTGTGAAACGCAAAATTAGCAACTTGAAGACTATTGCAAAGAATTTTACTCTATGGAGCTGTCACTTCGAGTAAAACTCGATCAAGTACTGTGTATACAAAGTTACTCTAATGAAAGAACTCATAAAATTACTCGAATTCACATGTAATTTTCATATATCATAAGAATCATATACGTGCTTGCTCACAAATTATGATTGATAACCAACGTATTTGTACCAAGGCCTCCAATTTGTTTGGATTGCAAAATTCTAAACCAACAAATTGGTTCAAAGTTTGTTCAAAACAAATGTGTTGTGAAGTTTTAAATTGGATGATGCGTGAGCGCACGCGAAGAATTCATGGCTTCTCATATTAGTGTGTAGTTTGTTTATGTATCAACATAATCTAACACCTCGGAAATCATAGTAGTGTACTCCTGGTAGTTTCTCGGTCCTCGGTACTGTACCGCAGAAGATTTTAGAAATATTTTTTTCTGAATACATTAAAAGCTCTCATTGATTTTATCTATGTACAATATTTTGATTCAGGGGTGGTAATATAATAAAAGGGCCCTTCATAATGAAAAATAAAATCAAGAAATTAATCCATCAATTCCAGATCCCGAAAAATGAGCTGAAATAAGTTATAATTATATAGTCCATTGCAGTCTACTTAGAAATCAAACGAAGGCCTCTCCACTCATAGTCTGAACTCACGCAAGAACCTCAAAGGATATATTCTGTAGTTTTCGAACTCCGATCTCCATTCAATAACTATTCACCTCCACGATAATCGAAAATAAAAGCAAAACAAATCATGTCTGCCAAAAAACTGATATCTTAATACAATATAAAGATGGAACTCCAATTAATCACTATACCAATGAAATAGTAAGTGTAGAACAGTTAAAACAAATTGTTAACGAGTTTGAACTATTAATCATAGCGAGATCGTTATTTCATGCAACGATGTAGTTGTTATTGTATTAGAATAATAATTGTATGTAATTTAGAACATTCGTTAATTTCGATGAATATTAAATTATCTATGCTTCAAAGAACATTTATATAATTGGTTGAGGTTGTCTCTATCTATGCATCTATCCCATTTTAGAGAGAGAGTTTCACAGGTTTTAGAAATTCGGGTGTGCGATCCCGACTTGCTAGAGGCACTGCAGCCTTTACCACATCCTTCCCCACATCTGCACATAGTCCCGCCTCCACCTATATTCCAGATTCCTGTACCATCCCCAGAACTGCCCAAATTTCTAATCCATTAAATATAAGATTTCCACAGAGTAGGAAGGCGGCCAGTTGTAAAAACGTCAGCCAAATCCTCTTCACAGCATGCTTTTAAGAAAAACATGACGTGGCGACCCCACGTAATGTGGGGTCAAGAAGCGAAACATATTGTATCCAGAACTTTAAATGAAAGTCTAAGTATAAAGTAACGAACCCACAAAACAGATTCAAGACAGCTTCAGAGCAAATTCTTATCGAGGTAGGTCATCTCTATAATAATTTAATGTTTCAATCATGTATGAGAACATAATTAGGTGCAGCTAACTCGTGACTAACTTTTGAAAAGCTTTAGACTTTTCAAAGCGTAATTAATTGGTAGCCGGACTGACGGTAATACGATCACAGATGTTACATTATTTATTTACTATACAAATCATTATAAAGGGGCACGTATTAAATTTTGTCTCCGGTAGAAATGTTTCATGCAATGTATCTATTCGGGCTGAACGGAGACGTGAAACTCATAGCAAGGAGTTGGACCTCCCCCTAAAACCACAAGAGTAACTTTGATGTGTATGAGAGCGCCAGAGAAAATGAAGTAGTTTAAGCATTGCATCTGAACATTATTAAGGATTACTGGGACATTCTTTACTCAGCTGCCGACGGTCAAGTAGGTTCTGCTGCTCAAAGAGAGATCTATTGATATTCTTAGTACAGGTCAAAGTTCCGTCATTTGCTTAGTATTTAGCAAAAATATAAAAAAGCTCTCCAGCAAAGACTTTCTTAAACAAAAACCGTTCACTAATATTTTAATTAATAGCGGTCCCATCATACCACCTTGGAGGACTGCTAACACACTTCTAACTTAAAAACAACAAACGAAGACCACCCATATCAAACACAATTAATGATCACAATCTGACAGTACATTTCAACACATTACTTATAAATTATATTTATTTTCATACGAGTAATAATCCTGCGCCTGCTCACCTTGCACTTTATTACTGTGCTCGCTAATGAACTACACACTAATAAATGTGCCGGAACATGAGTACTGAGTCTAATGATCTGAATTTGTATCATCCAAACTTGGATAGTTATTAATAATTGCTTTTTTTAGATATAGTATTTTTTCTATAATATTCATGAATACTAAAACGAATATTTTGAATGCGAAGGTCTGTCTGTCTGAAGCGCTTTCATGACTAACCCCCGGTTTCTGAGTACATTTAGCGGCAATTTATCTATTTAAAAGCGTTAAAACTCATACAAAAAAACGCGGTAAGTAGCTTCTCTATTATTTTGTCGTATGGTCAGTGATTAATCTAGTGTCAAAGTTATTCAAGCCGCCTGAATGCCCTGGTTTAATTGACAACTCTAAGCGGCCTTAATAGTTTACGGACCAGCTAGCGCAACTGAGCGCCATCGAAATTATTTTCAAAAATCCGGAATTAAGATTTCTACTTCAAATTACACGCGAACCACCCAGTTTTTTTCAGACAGCCAGACTTTGAAGGATTTAAAACAAACATCAATTCTCACCTTTTTCCTATGGAAGTAAGCAGACACCAAAGAACGCCACTTCTTACGATCCATACAAACTTATTTTCAAACTTATTAAACGTGATCTACAAATCAAACTCACATCAATATTTCACAGATACTTAGTAAAAAACAAATTCTATACCAACGGAAGCACAGTTATTAAAATGGCTGTACATTTTTATATGTAAATATTGCAAATGTCAAGTTCAAATATGTAATAGAGATTTCGGTTGCAAATTGATTTGTATTATATCATCTATGTAGTTGTTCCGACTTCGGTAGCGAATTGATGCACTAAAAATGCAGGATAATATGTCTGATGTACTATAAAAATTTAGTATTAATGTCTGTATGTTATTTCGCTGGAATATTATATTGTAAAACCGTGTCAGTCTTTCTCAGAAATAGAGTTAGAAGTACCAATATCAAAAGTCCTAGATACGTATAAAACCAGTGTGATGACCCATTACTCGAACGGGTAACGCTTTAAAAACTATAAGTTTAGAAAAAACTAGTTTTAGGTCAAGAAAACATCATCGAAACGATTTTCTTTTGGTTTAACTAACTATCCCAAATATTTATATTGTAAACCAAACCAAATTATTTTCTTTATATGTAGAAAACGATAAAAAATGTATAACACTAACTATCTCTGATACAATTCAAGCCGTGTAAGATCAAAAATAAAGATAAGCAAATTCAGATGCTTATATTAGTGGATAATATTATTTTCTACGGTAATCTTATACCATACATTTAGTATGGATATTAAAAGTAAATATCTTAATGTATGTTTGTGGATTAGATACGTATTATAAGTATTTATTTGAATTTAAACACCGCAGTAATTTTACCACCCACGTTGAAAAACGTGGTTACATTGAAAACTTATTGATAGATAGATCATGAACTATCGGCCGCTTCTAATATTCTGGTCGTGGATAGTTTGCTTATCTTCAGTTGAATTTGTAAAATATTATATTTATAAAATTCAATTGAAGTAAAACAAACTAGCCGATATTCATATGCTATCCACGATATCATATGAATATTGGCTGATAGTTCATGATCTATCTATCGGTAAGTTTGACGCCCAATATCGGCATTGGTAAGCAAAAGAACCCTTCCCTAACATGCAAGTGCAACGCTATTAGGGATGTCGAGGGGTCCTTAAGCATGCCAAGGCATAGTTTCTTGCATGGAGGGAAGGGCCCATTCCTTGCCGATTACAGTAATGATCCCCGGACCGAAAGTGCATATCGTCCCCGTAGAGCGAAAAGTCATTAACTCGAGTTAATGATTTCTTTTTTTATGACACCATTGAAATCGCCATATTTTTGTCTAATTTTCTGTCTAATCCACATACCTGTAGCTATTATAGTTTTTGTTTTATAGAATGTGAAAATTAACCAGGTCAACCCTTTTGAACTGAAAATAAAATGAGCAAATTAACTAATTTTAGTTAATTAATATTCATTTCTTAGGATTGTATCTAACCCATACTTAAAAATTACCTAAAACGACTTAATTACTTTTCCCTTGAATTATCTCTGCATATTAAAATTATTATTAGCAATTGTAAAATCACTAAATGGATTTAGTTATTTTTCACATCGGTACACGCATTTCATACTGCGTTAAAAATCACTAACTCTGATCAAAAATTAACTAACTCGAAATTATGTTACATATTTAAAAAATAAAAGTAACTAATTTTATATATTTTGATATTTCCAAGCGTTCAGACAATATTTTCTTAATGTAGTCTATATTAAATAAACTTTGTTATAATTTCCTTCATTTAAGACTATAAACGTAGAGATAGGTTACTGCAATCGTAAGTTATGAATTTTTATATTTTTAAAAACTTTGAACAGCCATATCTCAAAACAAGGTTTTTCGAGTTAATGACTTTTCGCTCTACGGGGACGATATTACTCTACTATATCTCATATTGATGCTGTCTCTCTCATTTCCATGATATCAATCTTATATAGTAGTGAGGTCAGCCTTCCGTATCTTACTGCTCCATTTCGCTGTCTCCTGGACATCGTCTTCGGAAACCTCACACATGTATTGATACTATTACCTTTATAATCCGATAAAAAAAGTGTTATGCGTCATTATTATTCAATTTTAACAATGCAGTTATGACGTGTTATATAAATATTGGCGGCAAAATTTCAAGTGCGCTGTTAACAGTAACTGTGTGTTGTAAGAACGAATTGATTTACATACATACAATGTACAGTGTTTGTTCCACTGAGTATTGAATGGTAACTTACTTAAGCTTGATATGGGCTATGTTAATGTGTTTTCTTATGGTGTGATTGTGATGTAATATGGTGTTTAATTTTATTTAGAAATGGCTTTATAGTAAATTATGCTGCATTCTCTTTCAATGGTTCTATATCCAGATAAAGTTTCAGGTTCGATTCCCGAAAAATTAAGTGTTACATGACTTTAGAAAAATTATAGTAGAACTTGGAATTTAGTTATTTTAACTAAAAACAGCAATAAATTATCATTTTTTCATATAACATCTTATTTAGTAACGTATTTTCCAAATGTAGTTGTACCGCAAAATGACTCGTATAAAACCTTTCTATCTTGCTTGGAGTGCATAGCATACGTATTACTCCTAGAGATAAACACCGGATAAATAATTCTATTTAAGTATTCAATGACGTCTGTTGAATGAATCGCGAGTGGATGAGAGGGCGTGGGAAAAGAAAAAATAATTTTATAGTGTACGTTCGAGATCTTCCTTCGAGATTGAGGGTGACTTTTTTGTACTTTTATATATTAGTACTATTAGTACTAGAGTAACGTACCCAATGATTTTTTGCAGTAATTTGTAGAAATAATTTAATCTAATAATGTAATCTTGTGGATTCAAAGCCTAACATCCTCTTCTTCTTTTCTCTTTTTCTTTTGACTGCCTCCGTGGCGCAATGGTTTAGGTCGCCACGCCGATACCACTGCGTCGGGAGGTCGTGGGTTCGATTCCCACACGGAATTGTTGTTTCGGGACTGGTTGTGCTTTGTGTCCGTTGTTTGTATGTTTGAAAAGTCCCTGCGATACAAGAGCAATTCTTAGTGCGGGAGTTCTCTTTTCTAAAAAAAACCCTTGCCTTGCAGTGGGACAAAGTTACGGTAAAGACTTATACCCTGCATCCTCCATATCGAACGGATACAAGGTTTTCAACCCGCATATGATCATCATGGAGGATTTCAGCTGCATGACAGTAATAACTCGATTAGTTACGAATAAGACTATAGGTACGACTGAATTTTAAATTTTGTTGATTGGGTTTACTAATTGACCTATACATTTAGTTTTGAAAATGTCAAGTAATTCCGTCTGAGGCTAAAATATGGTGTATAATTATTCAGGAATTTATCGTCAATTTTCAATTTAGTCACCGTTTTTTATATACTGAACGAACAACAAATATTATTTTTTTAATAACAAAAATCAATTCGTAGACCGGACTTTGATGCAATTATTATAATAAAAAATGAATACTATACGCAATAAATAAGTAGACTGAATCATGGAATAACATTTTAAAACGTTTATGTAAATCACGGATGTGAATTATATCTAGACTTAGACTTAAAAATTCCTATATCAATTTATAAACTGCTAAAATATTTTAAGGCATGCATGCATTAATTAGCGAAAAGCCGTTACGGAAGCTAGTAGGTACTACGTTAGAACACTTTAATCCACATACACTACACGCCATTCTTTCTACTTTAAACATTGCAGTTTGACATTAAACGTTACTTCAGAAAATTATTATTTTTGAAAATATTTTTTTTTCTCCTTATATTCCTGACAGTCAACTGAGGAGTTGACTCAATGGTTGTCATTGATGAAGAAGTCATGTTAAGCGTTCCGTATATCGACGAAGTAAATATTTTAATAGCGATAGACTATCAAGTCAGTTGTAAAGTTCTTAATCGATAAATTCTTACCCATTTGCCTATAACGCTAAGGCTCGTAGCACACATCATACCAACGCTCAAATGGATCATCATTGGATTTGCTACTACGTGTAATTCTTTACTGCAAAACACACTAGCAAACATTGCTCAAGTCCAAAGTTGCGAGGTCCGACCGGCATGTCTGCAGAATTGCCCGTTGTCATGTCCGTCTAGTGAGTTCCCGGTTAACTATAAAGTAAAGCATCGGATAAAATTGCATAATAATGACACCGCTTCATCAGCTTTTCGACAGCTTGGCACCAACCACCAACCAAACTGCTTATCAGCTTTTCTTATATACTTGAAATCCGTTCACGCTTAGTGTACACAGGTTAGAACCTATGCATTGACGATTATTCCATTTTTTTTTATAATATTTTTAAAATGAATATGTGTACTACAACCTTTAAAAAGAAGATTCCACCGCTGCGCCATAAGGCAGTAATTTTTATTACGCAATCAGGTACTACTCAAGGATCGAACCTGGGACCTTAATAGCTACCCGTACATTGCGTGACTCGGATCACTTACTTAGACATTATAAAAATTAATTGTATCACTTCGACTTTGAAATAAAATGTTATCGTGATATCCGTACTTATTATTGCTTCTGTACAAATATTTTGTTAATTGAGAAATTAATAAATTATGATAGTACCTACATAAAGTTAAGTAATTGATTGGTTAGCAAGTTTTCGGTTGGATTCTCGGAAGGGAACAGCTTTTTTTAAGATTTCGAACATTTACTCACTGTAATTAAGACGGTGATATACCTAAGTATTTATATTTGACTTAAATAATATAATTACTTGTATTATATTCGTTTTGTTGCGATAATCCTATTCGCGTTAGAAAGACGGACAATGTCTCAGGTTCGATTCTCGTGTACTGTAAAGTGTAATTGATTTTTTCAGTGGCTGTTAGAGCTAACTATGACAAATGTAAGTCTCAATAGTCTTATAAAAAACGTATGAAAAACGAAAATCGTGACAATATATTTTGGATTGACCTTGATCTCAGACATTTTGAAAAAACAATGCCTAGTTTATCCTGTATCGAATCATATAGGCAGACTATATCCAATTTAATTATTTTAATTTAAAAACAATTCAATTTAAATCGAGAATTCGATTTGAATTGATTCTAATTGTCAAAATTATAAATCAGGACACAATAACAGCAAGTTTAAAAAAAAAAATCAAATGGTCATTTATTGTAACGATTTTTTCCATTTAAAAAGAATATTTTTCAATTAAATGTAGTCTAAATGGGCATATAAAAACATCGCTTCAGGGGACAATTAATACTATTATATGAAGAATAAAAAATCTGCACTAATTTTAATCTAGTAATAGATCTTTTATCTGAAAATACATTTATTATTATTTTTTTTAAAGACCACTCCCTCACTAAGATTTGCTCTTGTGTCGCCGGTGGGAATCGAATCCACGACCTCCCGACGCAATGGTAGCGGCGTGGTGACTTAAACCACTGCGTCACGGAAGCAGTCTAATTCTAAATTTAGAAATATTGTAATATAAATTTAAAAGATCATTAACACTTTGGCCGACCCATGAATCGAACCCGAGAATTAAGTCAAACTTCATCCTCTCACTTCAATAGCCTAATTTTACTCAAAGATTTTTAAAAGTGGAGTTATTTACATATGTAAAGTGGAAAGACAGTGGAAACATTTATCAGTTAGTATATAAAGTTGTACTTAATGTGACATTTAGGCCTAATGAATATACATGAGGTATTGGGTTGAAGTTCGAATCCCAGTTTAGACAGGTTAATAGCAAATATTAGCTTAATATGGCGCTTGATGTTATATGGGAATGGCGGTAAACGAAATCCTGAAAGTATGACACATAAACTATACTTTCCTAGGAAGTAAAAGTGTTAAGGAAAATTTGTTTGTTTATTTTAGAATTTTCTCAGTTATCCAAAAAGTATATGTTTAAAAACAATGCATTAATTGCATAATTGACGACAATTCACTATATTGATTTTAAATTAAACCATTTTGCTAGTATTACTTTACCTAATCCTGTAGATTACCGACATTTGGGACGACGAAGCTTTCTAGAAAATAAAAGAGTCCCCAAAATTTAAGAAGCTTTGATTATAGTTTATTTATTTTTATTATCAGTTACTAATTCATTTTTATTATTAAAGGGGAGCTGGTTCTAAACTTTGAGACGGTTAAAAGACCTCTTCGTTTTAGAGTTCAAGTCTTAAAGAAATAGGAATCCTTTAAAATTATTTCTGCAATTATATTATATTATACTAGCTGACCCGCGCAGCTTCGCTTACGTCACATTAGAGAGGAAAAAATATCCCCGTTTTTGTAACATTTTTAACTGTTACTCTGCTCCTATTGGTCGTAGCGTGATGATACATAGCTTATAGCCTTCCTCAATAAATGGGCTACCCAACAGTGAAATACTTTTTCAAATCGGACCAGTAGTTCCTGAGATTAGCGCGTTCAAACAAACAAACAAACAAACAATCAAACTCTTCAGCTTTATAATATTAGTATAGATTAGTATGGATGTGATCGTCATAACAAAAAACCAGACAAGCATACCTTGGCTCCTAAAACGAAACGTCAGACTTACGGTACTAAAGTACCTATTATCTAATTCATAGGTATTTGATTATGACAGTACAAATTGCTGGACTAACAATAGATCACGTTCAGTCTAAACTGTTATTTCGATATAAATACCTATATTATTTTAAATGCAATAGGAAATGTTCATCTGTCTATCAAATTTTTGAGATTTAGCATTCAAACATCAGTTTTGGGTCAAATTATGACATTTACGGTGTCAAGGGCTAGTTTAGTTTTGACGTTCATAAACGTATTGGGGAATGCTTGAATTTATTCCCGTGACGCAACTTCACACAACTGTTTACTGTAGTGCGATTTTGTACAGTCGGTACTTTTGAGTATCAAAAGTTTGACATCTACATATACTATATACTAATATTATAAAGCTGAAGAGTTTGTTTGTTTGTTTGAACGCGCTAATCTCAGGAACTACGGGTCCGATTTCAAAGATTCTTTCTGTGTTAGATAGTCCATTTATCGAGGAAGGATTTATATATCATCACGCTACGGCCATTAGGAGCGCAGTAGCGACGAAAAATGTTACAAAATCGGGGAAATTTTTTATCCAATCTCTCTTCTGTGACGCAAGCGAAGTTGCGCTGGTCAGCTGGTATAATATGTACAGTAAAAATAGTTTCCACGGTGCCCGCTAGAGGTACTAACCAGATTTTCATACGAAAGATATCAATAGTCCAAAATGATAGACCAACTATATCACGAATAAGGTAAGAGGTCTGAACAGTTCGCTACTTAAAAAGAAGGAGCAGTTGGTGAAATATCGAACTCTACAGCTATAGTCCGACAACTTACTAGAGAGCCTATTGGCACGCACTATTAATCTAGATTATAATCAACAAATCTATATACCAGAAATAAAATCTGGAATAATAACTGCATAAGCATATGGGTCGCTAATATTTCTTATTTAGAATATTGTATATCTTCGACGCGGAGCTCGCTAATTAGTCTCTCAACTATGTTGTTGGACTATAGTTAAGTTAGGTTAAGCTAAGCTAAGTTCATGATAATGATTTTGAAATTAAGCCAAATTAAACGTATTTTGTTTCTTCTTTAATAAAGCAATATTAATGAATAAGAATAACTTCTTCTATGCGAAGTCAAAGTTGGCTACAAATAAATCTTAGAATAAAGTTTAATACCTATTTCAAAATGTCAAATCTTTTAATACGAATTATTTGGAACAAACTCGCTATTATTTTTTTGTTGATAACAATTTAATCAATTTGTGTTTAAAGGTTCCGGTAATTGTTTTATTGGTTGAGTGTGTCATAAGTGGCAATTTATCTAAAAGGCTCAACTTTGATTTCCGGGTTAGGTAATTTTACGCATGTGGTTTTGCACCTCTGCGGCTCTCTACACATGAATCTAGTTAATCAATGGGGTTGCAGTTTTTGAAAACAGCTTTTTTATATTTATTAATTAAGTATAACAAAATAAGTGCCAGTTAGGTACATAATTATTTTAAAATCGAAACATGTTTTTTACGAACGCCATCTCATTAAATGTAACTGTATTTTACAAAAGCATTCCAAGCAATAAATAACAGACCTTACAAAACTATTTAACCCGACCAAAAAAATAATTCATTTGCAACAAAAAAACATAATTACAAATAGAATCCTTTTATGCAAGTTCAACTTTAAACTCGATCCTAATTTGTCAAAACAAACCAAGGTTTTTTTAACTCTTTTTAATAAAATAAAATAATAATATTCACATCAAAACTTTACAACGCAAAACAAACCCTATATTTCAAACTTTAAGGTTGAAAATCGTTTGTATTTAAAGGTAGAGTTTCAAATATATATCAGTCATATTGTAGTGAAGACATTGGTATATAACGATGGAGATTCGTTCTATGGACACATTCACTGCCATCTTCCTAAGAAGAAACATCGATATGATTGTTAGTATATATTGTGTAATATTTAGTGTACAATATATTGTAAAGATTTTCTTTTTAGTACAACATATTGTGAAACCTTTCTTTAGTGAAGTGTTATCAGTTTTGCAGTGTGTGAATGTGACGTGAATAGGTTTCTGGATACGGTCTAGACTGAAGTGATTGTGATGTTTTTGATGTATTGAGGCGATTTTTCATTGAGAGAGTTTTATGAATTCGCGGTTTTTCAAAAGTTGTACTTATAGCTTTAAAATTAAGCTGTTTCTTTTTCTTATTGATCTTTTACAAGGAAACTGTGGATTAAAATTATAAATTCATTAATATTTTCAAACAATTAAATATAAAAAATAACCAAGTAAATTCGGAGGAATTACTTATCCTATTCGGTTAATATTATTTATTTCTTTATTAGCTATAGATCTAGTTTCATTTGAAGAAATAGTTGCATAGTAAAGGCTCTCAATTAAATAAATAATAAAAACCTGAAAATAAAAAATATAAATTCATTAATATTGTCAAACAATTAAATATAAAAAATAACCAAATTAATTCGGGGAAATTACTTGTCAATCTTACACAGTTACGATAGTTTATTACATGATTAGCTATAGATACAGTTATATTCGTGGAAATAGTCGCGTAACAAAAGCTTTCGATGCAATAAAAAAATAAAATTTTTATATACAAATAAATCATGATAAAATCCAAGATATATAAGTGTTTTAAAAAAATAAAATATAATAAAATAGCCCAACTTATTACCATTTCGTTCCTGCATAAAGCTTTTAGTTCAACCGCATTCGCGAAGTGTCACCACAAAGTTGCAGCTGTTACAGTTTTATTAAGAAACCATCAAACCACTATGATAAGGAAGCTTGCTTACTACCTGGATATTGGGAAACTTATATTATTTTATATTTTTGAGACTAGAACAAATACTACTATTACGTACGTCTATAAATTATATCCTTTCCCCATAGGGGTAGAAAGAGATCAAAGAATATCACTTGATACGATCCCTACAAACTTCTCTTGCTTCATTCACATTCAGAAATATTACTTTCTCGTATAAATCTAGCTAAATCGATCGCGAGCAATGATTTCCTCTCAAATCTACATTGAAAACATAGTGTATCGACCTTGAGCGATGTTACTTCGGATTTTGGTTTTCGCATCAGAACACTCAACAGGGGTTGTTATGTTCAAATAGTTTATTTATTTATTTTTAGTTTGCTAACAGTTATTACATTTTACATAATAGTTTAACAAAATTTATCATATTAGGTTTAATGTACAACCTTTTAAAAGCAAACACCACATGCGAGAGAAAACAATAATGATTTGGTTAACTAAACAAGAAATAAGAAGGAATTACTCTAACATTAATTCATTGTTGTAGCTTTGGTATGCTAGGTATATTTTGAAGAAATAATTTTAATATGGAAATTGGACAAGTTCCTAATTCATTTATTAATGAATAATAGTGAATTTACGTAACTGTTAACATTAAAAAATATATTATTAGACACAACGAGAAATCTGAAAAGAGGATCTGATAAGATCTGACCTTTTCCATTAATTAAAAATCTAAAGATTTTCTTTATAATTTAGCTGCCTAATAATAAAAAGTGTCTTAAAATATTCAGACGTGAATTAATTTTAATATCTTTAAAACAAGTTTATATGCGTGACATTGACATTGGACTTTTTCAAGGAGTTTTTTTTTACCTTTTGACATTATAAAGTTCAAAGTTTTGATACCTACATTTTTTAATTTGACTTTTGACATATTATGACCCAGTTTTTGTTTCAATTCAGGTGTGGTAGTTTTAGTTGTATTAATTAGTCGGCAATTACTATGATTTTAAAGATTTACTTTAGTCCATTGAAAGATACATCTTGGCTTGCGTTTTTCAGAGGCCGCAATTTATTTTTAATGAGTGGGAGTCAGTATAAGCATAAGTTCAAGTTTATGGGGTCACCAGCCTTGTCTCCCGGCTGCCATCTTCAAAAAAGGGGTCGTGGTTAAGGCCTAACGAATTTTACAGTTCAGTGAGCTAGCTATTTTGTAGGATTCTCGACTATACATACTGTATCTATCTGTAAATGTACCTGAATCATGATAACGAATCAATTCACAATTGTTTTTCAATATATTTTTATCATATAATTCCTACACTTCTGGTAAAAAAGTGCAAGTCAGTATCATTTGCGTGTGTTACAAATTATATAACTTAGCGTATCCTTGTTTTCTTAATTTAATAGAATGTTTATACGTATGTAGTTTTAAAACAGCCTTGACACCGCGACTTTTTATCTTATACCTATACTTTTTCTTTCGTTGTATTTTTTACATACATACATACATACATAAATATCAAACCAGTAGACAGAGCTGTAAATACACCTGGTCTATGTTTCGATATTAATAATGTCAGTCCCATGTAATAGATAGCAAGTCTATTAACTTTTAAAGACTAACTAGCTTTTACCCGCGACTTCATCCGCCACCTGAATTTTCCCATAGGAATGCGACATTTTCCCGTGTAAAAAGTAGCCTATGTCCTTTCTCAGGTATCAAAATATCTCCATAATAAATTTCATACCAATTGGTTCAGTAGTTTAGTCGTGATTAAGTAACAGACAGACAGAGTTACTTTCGCATTTATAGTATTAGTATGGATAATGATATTTAATAATTAAATAAGTAATATTATCATCTTTTCTCACTCTTAAATCAGTATTTCACCATCAACACTAACACATCCTCATTCTTTATTGCAGTTCGCAATCCTAGCCTTCGCATCAATGGCGACAGCCGCCAAGCTAGACCACCTTCTACTCCCACCGCACGTGGACTCATCAGGGGGAGCTGATGCTGGACTCCTCGCACCACATAACCATGAACTACCTCCTCAAATCCAGCCCAGTTACCAAGCTCAAAGCCAGCCTGTTCTTCTAGCACCTCATAGCAACAGAGATTTGCATGGAAACCCTGATGCTCTAGCGAAGACTCTTAGATACGAGAATGAGAGAAACGATGACGGATATTATTATGCGTATGAAACTAGTAATGGACTTAAGGCAGAACAAAAAGGTAAGTGTTTTATGTTTTGCTTTATGTCTGTTACAATTATGACCAGCTATTTCGAGATAATAGAAAAATGTGAACACATCTTAAGAATATTTAAAATGCAGCCTTGAATATATTTTACATAGGATTCGTGTTTTTCTGGTTTGGTTCGAATACTAAGATTTAACTAAACCAACCTTGGGAAGACTTGTAGCAAGTTGAGTTAAAGATTTAAGAGAGTTTGTTGGAAAGACCTGGTTATTTGTTCAGCAGCAGGGATGATAGGTTTAAGACGCTTTAGCTGTGCGAAACCTTAGCTTTATATTACATTTTGCAAATTTGTAATGAAACATTTTATTTTTATAGCAAATAATTTGGTTTTATATCTACATTTAAATTAGTATTTATGTTAAGTCTAGGCTTGGTGCGTAATACCGAAGATCATTTACATATTGGGAGCAGATTACATTCACTTTAGAAGTGCCGCTCTATTACATTGATTATGAACTTAATTATAAATGAGCAGTAATCGGGAGCTATAAATAACTACTAACTTTACGAAGAATTTCTTGATTAAATAAATAAAATTTACAAACCGTATAATCAGGCTCTAATCCTTACTAATTTTGTAGGTGAGAGCATTTATAGGAGAAGGTAAGGGTTGGTCTTAATACTCATGGATAAGTTTCGAATGGCTAACTCCGTTAGATAAAATGACAGATAATTAATGTTCCTTCTCCACAACATCGAGAACCACTTCTTTGATTAAGAAAGTCTTTCAGTAATAAGTAAGTAATAATAAGTAATAATTATCTTCAAATTATGTATCCCATTTATTTATTTATCACATAACCATCCAGTGTCCAAGTTGTACTGCTGGGCAAGGTTCTCCCTCTGAAATGAGGAAGGAGTTAGGTCTTAAGTCCATCACGTTGACCGAAGACGACCTGCGTGGCGTATCGGTTTAGGTCGGCATGCCGCTACCATTACGTCGGGAGGTCTTGGGTTCGATTCGCACAAGGAACATAATTGTTATTGAAAATAATTGTTAATAGTATAATACTGTTTGGAACATATTTATATAAGAGGATTTATGCGAACAGATATTTTGTAGAAGTCAGCTAGTCTTGAATATTTTACGATAAACTTAAATGTTAATTAATATACTAATTTATTACTTACAGTAGCTACACTATATTTACGGCTACATCAGGTGTTATTTGGTATATTAGAAGGTTGATACTTAAATATTTTGTATTGCCTAAGCGGATTTCGTTAAAGGGCGAGACACGAAAGTGCAGATTAAGGTCGTACGAATACTTATTGTTTTAGATTCAATTATTTGCTCTCGATAAGACTTCAATAAGTATATAATACAGAAATTAATCTTCTGTAAAAAAGTGATCTTGATTCTGGTTTTAATATTGTGAACGTTTTTGGCGCCTACAAAATATGAACTTTATTTAATTTGGGAGTAGTTTCCGTGAACATATACATATTCCTGAATACATTTCTTTTTAATTATGAGTCTTTGGAGGGTCTTCTGATACTTGGAAGTCTTAGAAAAGTGGAACTTAGAACGTTCGCGCTTATCTAAATTGGTCTAGCCGTATGGTCGTGAAAGCGTAACCTCCCCCCGGTTATTGAAGTAAATCATCTACATTTAGCTGTAGTTTAGCTATTCGATAGCCTTTAAGCTCATATAAACATAACTTTGAATAGATAAACTACCGCCAAATGTGCCTCAGAAACCGAGGGTAAGTTAGATTAGAGAGTTAATTTAGCAACTTAATTATTGTTGATACAGCTGTCATCCTTCTAACAAAAAACTCAATCAAATCTCATAGTTATTGCACTTGAATTTACCACATAATTTGATGTTCAAGATACAAGTTAGATTTGCCCAATGTTTGCGGTCAAGTGTTCTGTTGCACAAACTATAACTTATGAACTATTGTATTTACTGATGACTAACACAAGTGTAGTGTGGATTACGCTGGGTTGTGAAAGTGATAATGATTTGGGAAATATTTGATACTGTTAGTTTTTTCTTTTTAGGACCTATAATTTGGATTTAGAGGTGCTTAAGATATTTTGTTTGAGATATTCTTCGATTTAGCTCATATTATACGCAAATTAACAGAAACATGTATTTTACATAGGTTCACTTGACTTTTCGGCACAGTTTAAAACTAGAAGTCTTTTGTAATTTCAAGAAGAGTTTAAAGGCTATGTTTGTGGAAATTTGTAAATATTTGGGGAGTAATGAAATGATCCCTGTTTGTCGTGTGACGATCTTCGGGCAGTCTTCTCGGGATTCGCTATTGCTTAATGGGATTTTTCTAAGTGCTGCATTTCTCAATAAATGGTCGGGTTTTCATAACGTTGCTAGTTTGTTTTGACTGGTGTTATTGCAATTTTGTGACCGTAGGCTCCTTTTATTACATTACTTAATTACTCAAGTCTTCGTAATTTTACACCCACTCTTTCATATATTCTAAGACGTGGGCAGAAATGTTTGACAAGTTTAATTAAATAAATAATTATAATCATGTCCTTTTAGATGTTATTCGACGGCAGCAACCAGTTATTAAAAATCAGCCAACTTTGCAGGACTTTGTTTGTGCACCGGTAAGAAGTCAGGTGCAGGACAGTTTTACATATTCTCCGAAGCACGACTTCTATACATCAAGCAATTTACTAACCAATTCTTGACAGAAGTCAAAAACAAATGTTAGGCCAACACGGGATCTGACCTTAATATTGTCGTACGAAAGTCAAATGCCCTACCGACGCACCACAAAAGCAATAAAAATAATATACTTCTATGCCTTAATCTACTTTTCGTATTATTCCAGGCCAAATAATCCCAGGCGCGCACCCGGAACACGGTTCTCTATACGTCACGGGCTACTACTCATACATCGGTGATGATGGGCATGAATACACAGTGACTTACACCGCTGGCGAAGATGGGTACCATGCTGATGTTAAGCGAGCTGATCCTACGAGAGGTAGGAAGACTTAACTATAGTAATTTAAGCACCAATTTTTTTTGCAGTCCAGTTTCTGAGGTATTCAGCGGTGGTTTATCTATTCAAACTAGCATGGTTATGTGAGTTTAAACAGTATTGAATAGATTAACTACTGCCAAATGTACCTCAGAAACCGGGGTGATGAAACCTTGCATGCCTAAAAGTCCTTTTAACAATATTTCTTCCAAAGTTCTCAACCGAACTTGGCTAAGTGGAGGACGCAAAGTATAACCTGACCTCGTTCGGGAGAAGTCCCTTAGATGCTCAGGAGTGAGACAATCATGAGTCAAATTCATTATGTCTAAAGTTATACTTCATGTCTGTCTCTCTCTCTGTGCGTCATAATCAAAAGAATCATTGGAATGTGACAATGAGTAAGTGCGAACGAGAGATTCCGATAAAATGTCATCACTTAGTTCGCACGTTTGTAATGGCCTGAGGTATTGGAGTGTAGTTAGTACGTAGGTCTAAGATAGTCAAAAACATTCACATCTTTACGTTGCTATTTTCAGGTCGGTACGACAGCAAAATCAGCAGCTACGATGCGGATGCAGGTTTATCTTAAGACGAACATATTCGATAACGATATAAGTTTCGTATACAGCAGGCAAATTATTTGTAACAAACAATTTGCTTTATTTCATCAACACGGAATTAATTTATAAGTTATTTAAACAAAAACCTAAATTTTCTTAATTTACTTTAATTAAGACGATATTGTTTGTCTTGACACGATTCAAATTCCTTAATTATTACTTACCTCAAATATTCTTCTAATACAAGTACTGAAAACAAGCAAAACGATTGCTGCAAATATACTGCCTACTGTATCCAAGACTTAACTCTTTCTTCTCTCTCAAATTCTACTCATATCTTCAGACAATTAGCAGACCAAGCACATTACATCACAGACTAATTTAACTTTCATCCCCTATTTTATAACCTTGGGGGTAGAATTCATCAAAATCTTAGAGGATGCCTACGTTATAACATCTAACGCATGTCAAATTTCAGCCCCATCCGTTCAGTGGTTTGAGCTGTGCGTTAATCGATAACTATGTCAGTCAGTCACCTTTGAGTTATATAAAATTAGATGTATGCTATGTATGGAAGTCTCCACTTTTTGTCTGTGCTCTGTATGTGGTTGTCAGGCATTGTCTGCAAATATGAAATCAATCGTGTAAATGTACTAATGTATAAGTTTAGTGTTAAAACTCTAATGTGATCGGACGTAGCGGCCAGTACCTGTGTTCAATTAGTCGTTAATTGTAATTATAATAAAGCTTTTTGTACATACTTTAATTGTTTTATTAAATTAGAGGAAGTTTCCAAATTTGCCACTAGATGTCACTAGTAGTAAACTTACCTAGGAGTGTGTAGTTTTTAAGTCAGCATTTTTCCCGACCAAATGAAATGTTTTGCAATTTATAATATTCGTATTTTAATACAATACATTTATAAAATGGTAATAAAATGTTGTCGAAAATGTTATTGACATACCAGGCACTTAACAAAGCGCCTGTTTAAATTTTCTTAGCAATACGCAACTACTCTACTAAAGCAACAATTTTGTTGCTTGCGTTTCGTACGTTTTTAACGTTCAATTAGAAATTAGGGTCTAGATCACATTATAACATGTATTATTAAACTTATTTCTTATTTTTTCTTTCTGTGTCCCTGTGTGTTACCTGTAAAGCTTTCGCAGCTAAAAGTTGAACTGATTTTGATAGCATATTGTACAGAGCATGTTGAAAACCCAGAACAGAATCATAAATTATTTTTTTTCTAAACCATAGTTTAGTATACATAATTATGTATAAAATAAACATAGTGTTGATATTTAACTCAAAAACATGCGGCCGGAGTCAGGCCGCTAGAAATTATATGAATACCTACATTCATTTTACTAACAGTAGTTCTGGAGTATCTTACAATAGTACAGTTATTACAGGAAGCGTATACTTCAATGGTCCAGACAATCGTTAGTTGAACTAATATGCCGCTGTAGCTTTGTATCGCTAAGTTTAAATGCAGCTGTATCCGGACACACTAATTAAAGGCGGCCTCAATACACATGGGAGTAATACTAAGAAGTTCAATTTCTTAAAAGATCGCCCATAGCCGGTTGCGCTCACCGATCAGTAAAAGATCTGTGGATTAAGCAAACCTTGCATAGTGGTATTTGAACTGGGCGTCTCCGTGATTGGGTGGGTATAATAAATCGGTCCCGGTTGTTGCCAACTAAAATAACAGTCGTTGAGACACTTCAAAGGCGTTCTGGCTTGAACAACTTTGACACTAGGTTGACCACTAACCGCGCCGCGTAACAACTTATAAAATATCTAAAACAAAATGGATTTTTGGTCCGCTTAAAAAAAGTAGGGTTATGGCAGTGCGCGAAAGCAAGGCCTATTAATTGCGCTTCTTCTCGCAGTGAACCAAGAGTCCTGTGCACTGTGTCTACGTTTAATATGATTTTTAATATACCTATTTGTACTTATTCAAGTTGTTTGACGACAACACCCTTCGGTACTATCACCATAAAATAAGGTAATGCAAAACCCAACAACTGTAATCATAAAACCTATTAATTACGAAAAATTATCGGAAGCAGGGCCGACTTTTAACGGGGCACTTAGTATAATACCACTAACCCCCGGTTTCTGATGTATATTTAACAGTAGATTATCTATTCATCAGCGTTTAAACTCATATAAAAAAAACCCGTTGAATAGATGAACTACCGCTAAAAGTAAGTACTCAGAAATAGCAAAAGCGCCTTAGGCGGCCACCCATCTGTAAAGAACTAGTCTAGGAACCAGTAGCGCAACTGACTATTACCGTTTCCAAATGATAGTACGAAAATGTAAATCAATTTCTTTAATAAAACAGTCAATGTAAGTACACATGTTATAGCGACGTCGGTCGATGAGCGTCAGAAAGTAGATGTGGAATTTAATTGGAAGTCTTTGTATAAGGTATAAGACACAGAATATTAAAAAAGTAAAAGACGACTACTAGTACTAAAACATAACAGAACCACTTTCGTTGCTACAATGCCTCATTAACATACAAAAACATATATGGATACATACTATGGAAAAGCAAAAACGTTACCCAATTTCTCGTTTTAATGGCATTTGTTGTTCACATGTCTTGTTTAAAAATCTATTTATTTAAAAAAAATGTCTTGACAGCCATAACTGTAGACCTAACCAACCTAACATTAAGGTGCGTCTAGTCACCATAAACACGCGTAAAACCGCGTGGTACAGCTAGTTTTAAACATAAACCCACATCAAAGGGTATAATTGGGTGAATAACAGTATTTGAGGCATCGGTTATCGATTCGTCGCGAATAATTTAGTACAGTCGTAAGCGTATGACTCATGAGAACTTACACGCTTAGAAGTAAATCGAGTTATGGTGTAACTTGCGATTGTAATTGTTTTACGATTGCTAGTTGTGATTTTAAGTTGAGTGATGACATGTGTTTCAATTTGCACGTCTATTCCGTTTTTTATGCTCTACATAGTTATGTAGCGCATAAAAATTATAAATTAATCAATTGGTTAATTTATAATTTTTTATAATTAAAAATGATTGTATCCAAAATCCGTAGCGAGTGATAATATTAAAACTAAGTCTTGATTTATAAAACCACAGTTAGTGCCTTTAATAAGCCTTTTATAAGTGCAATTATAAAGGGCGCACTAACTGTGTTTAGTTTTAATTTAATAATTTCTTATAAGTAGGTAGCCTTTCTTTTAGCTATGTTGTAGGCGGCTTCCAGTCTCACAATATATTTATTTTATATGAACACGCGTCGCATCTTTTATAACAATCTACGGATTCGGCACGACTCGTTAACGAAATTGGCACATTTTGTTATTGAACTCAATAACGTTTATTAATCTTTTAATCAAACCAATTTCGCTATTCGGTCGCCGCTTCAACATAGCTTTATACATAGGCTAGAAGAATGTTAGGGTTTTGTTAATTCTTTCTACAACGAGTATCTTTCGACAATAGGAATTAAATAACGTAACTGTTTGCATTTAGTGCCAGAGGTTATTTTGTAAGGAAAAACAACAATTATTGTACAATTTAGTCTTACTTCTAGATACGTAATCAACTTTTATGCTTTTACTAAAAGACATAATTTAGTTAAACATAAGTTTGAAATGGTTTAGACAAAATACAATTAATAATATTGTGTAGATATTGCTCTTAAAAAAAATCTTCAGAAGAGATAACAACCAGTTGCATCAAACATTTATACGATAACGGCACTTCTGATATTAGTTATTTAACATTTTCACGGTTCGCAGTTAATATTTGAGCCGTCAATCGTTAACTGTATAGATATTAGAAGATTGACAAATACAAACATTTACGTATCATTACCAATGAGTAATATTTCTTAGAACTCTGATAATGATTGATGGTGGTCGTTACGGGATAAGGCTGTGATTTTAGTGAAGTTAAGAGCGTATTTTTAAGGTAGAGTTTTACTCTTGTGTGGCGTGTGCCAGAGTACTATTAGCTATCGTCTGTTCTGTATCCATACGGAAATTTGAGTTTTAGGTTTAGATTCAAAACATAATTTTATTACTTTGAATTGAATGAATGTCTGTAATATTAGGCCGGGGAAAAAGTTTTTCGCATTATAGTATGTATGAACTTGTAATAAAATCTTTACTCTACACAAAAAAGCTCGATATTTGGGTACCTACCTCACGAGCTAACTGAAAGAAAGCTAATGAACCGTGTACTCATTTGTGTTTCTGGAAGCCAAAGAGATTTTATTACAAGTTCATACATAGGTACTATAATGCGAAAAGACTTTTTCTCCGACCTAATATAATATATGTAAAAGTGATAGAGGCAGCTTGATGTGTAATGTTGTCTCCATTTAAATCAAATTCAAAGAGTTTTCAGTATGCGTTCGTTATTTATGAGAGTGATTTGGTATATAATTGTGTTTAATATAATTACTCTTAAAAATATATTCATACCACAATATAAGATACATCTACTCTGCACTCAATCACGGAATCATTTGTATACTGACTTTTATACCAAACTACAACTCGGTACTTATTCACAATTCTCGTAAAATTATGTCATACTCGCAAATGACATAATAAAATGTCCATTAACAACAGTAGTTGATATTAAAACCCACTGTTTTAAATGTCAGAAATAATATGAATTTTAGACTCAAGGCTTACCCCCTCCCCCTTAAGAAATCTAAAAACGGAAAAAGTCTCTTTGCCCAGCAGTGGGGCAGTAATAAGTTATCTTAATGAGTTGACAATGCAATTCATACTAATATTATAATTGCGAAAGTAACTCTGTCTGTCTGTCTGTCTGTTACTCAATCACGCCTAAACTACTGAACCAATTTGCATGAAATTTGGTAAAAGCTAGTAACTTATACAAATTGCTACTGTTTTCTTCTCAGCAGCTAGTTCTGTTCGGCAATATTTTATCGAGAAACAAAACCGTCTCGACTCTCTAGTTCGCCTCGTGCCGATCGGGCTCATCTTCACATATTCGGCTTTGCCGTCTGGTTAGGCCGATTAATGGCGAACCGAATATCTGAAGCAAGCCTCAGAAATAAATGAAAATATATTGATATAAGGACATTTTCAAACGATCTCTTCAAGGGAATACCGATATGACGTTATTGATAGATTCAATGATTGATTCGATTATGTCATGTTACTAAGAAAATCTGATGATTCGATACAATGTCAAGAACAATCAGTGCCTATGAGTGATTCTATTGAAATGACCTAGACTTAAATTTTGATTTAAGAGTACCAAGACGACGCTGACTCAGATGTCCTTTGCGAAAACGTCGAGCAATCCAATAAAATGCATTTACGTAACATAAGTTAACTGTAGGTACTTATAATATTATAACTTCGGGCAGCAAATAAGGTATCCTAACCTTTAAATTTTCAATCGCGTATAAGTTGTTGCATTAATATATTATGTGTACTAGTCGCGAGAGTTTAAAATCGTTAATGTAGGTACTTATATTATAATATGGATGTTCGTTTTCCTTCTTTACTTTGAAATTGGTAGAACCGATTTAGCTAAATTTGGCAAGATGAATATTTAGAATCCGGGGTATACCTTTTCTCTTCTGGACTAAGTCCTCCTAATAGCCTTGTAGCCTATCGCCAGTATGTATCGTAAAATATTCGAAAAAATTAAGAGCCGAGCGGAGCCGCGGGTATAAGCTAGCTAGCCGTTTACAAAAAATGACCTAAATATCCTTGAAGCAATGCCTAGAACACTAAACAGAGAACTTCACATGTTTACACTTGAAATAAAAATAACTGCAAAACGCACCAGACGTAACAAGATTAAAAATAGTATTTCGCTAATCACCATGTGCCAAATTCATTGGATTACGGTTCCAGGAAACTCGGCTTATCACAGGATAGGATTAATTATATTCATATTTGAGCTAAATAACAAATATTTTTGTAGTATGCAGAAATATATAAAAACAACGTTATCAAACTTTTCGTTTTTTTGAAGCAATAAGGGAGCGAAGGAACTTGGATGTGATAATTTTATTTGAAAGGTTTATTTATATTTTAGTTTTGTCAAATTGGTCTATGGGCTTAGGAGCTGCAGTACAGACATACATACGTCATTGTTCAATAATTACATTCTACCATTTATAGTATTGATTCCATAAAATAGGGGGCCAAAAGTTTGTAACGGCACCAGGCTTCTATTAATTTTATTCCAACAGAAAAAGGAATAATTTTACCACCTTCCTTAGGTAGGCAATCAAACCTGAGACCTTATGATCAGCAGTCGTACCTAAACACTAACACCATGGCTGGCACCAGAGGCTGTAAATAAGGAAATATTGATCTTCGTATAATATCTATTAATAATCGATGTATAACTGTGCTATAAGTAATTATGGGAAATCTATTGTCCCGTACAATATGGGGCTTTCTCATGAAACAATGGCTGCGGTTTTACCCAAACCGACATAACTATTGATAGAAAATTGTTACTATGCGAGCAAAAAGAAAAGCAAAGATGTTCTAGAAAAATACACGAAGTATGTGTAATTTTCTTTAATGACTTTTATTACATGCTTGCTTTTTCTGTATGACAAGATGTTTGAATGTTGATGAAGCTAGGGAAGTTTGTAGGGACCATACCAAATTGTGTTCTCTGGTTTATGCTTATAAGGAAAAAGACGTGATTTTGTATGTGTGTAGTTTTTATTTTAATAGGCAGTGATAGCCAAGTTATCTAAATAGGCTATGGGGACTCCCCACTCGCACTAGGTCAGCGTGGTGGACTCAAGATCTAACATTCACCAAAATGCGACATAATGTTCAAAGTTAATATTTTTATAACATCAACTAGTGTTGCCACGAATAGAAACTACAACCAAAATTTACTCAAATACTACATGCTCACCCATCCATTTACAATCCTCACCGAGTGTTGCTTAACTTCGGTATGATCAATATATGAATGCATCGAGTTCATTGTAACTGTGACACAATTTCTTAAAACAGCACATGCGTTCATCTTTCATGGGAAAACTGTTTGCCATAAATCATGGTTTTCCTGTTTTTGGTGACGAAATAGAATTGTTTGAACGTAAATAGTTTATTAATAGACTGTTTTAGGTAAATGTTTGTTTGTTTCATATTTAATGCAACAGAATATTAAATTAAGGACAAAATCACGTGTAAAAACAAGCTGCATTCTGTATTATGGTACGCCTGTTATTTGCAAATTTCTTCAAGTCATCTAATACTCCGATATTATAATTAAAAATGCCCTACGTAATACGGAGCCGTTCTGCTGAGAAATGGCGACGACCTTTCTAGGTAATAGACGCCATAGATTACAGACATAAAAAATTAAGCTAACAGCTTATTATCTAGACCTTTGTAAACTGTATGACTGCTCCAGGCTTTAAAAATCTTACAATAAATAAAATCCATTTTTACTTATTTTTAAATACTGCAGTCGGTTTATTTCCGGGTCGCTATTTCAGCAATTCTCATTCGATGTGTTGAAATAAATTGAAACTTAACACATGGCCGCCGTCCGTTTACGATCCAGGTCCATGTGTTAGGTCTAGCTAAAAGCTGTGTGAATAAGCGCGGCCTGAATATTTAAGATTAGAAGGAGAGGCAAGTATTGAATAAGTATCATCATATTTATCAAAATTGCCTATAACTGTAAAAAAGTATAACAAATATAACATATTATATATTAGGTACTGGTTGTGACATTTGACTACGTGTTAGCCTGAAACTTAATGATCGGTTTAGAAATTAACATTTTAGTTTTATTTCTTTGGAACGTCATCCAAGAGTTAAGCAATGTTTGGCGCGGACATTCCATAGATGAATGTCTTCTTGGCGACTTGAACAATTTTAACCCTAAATTGAACCACAAATCACAAAACAAATTAATAAAGTAAGTTGTATCCGCCTCATTAATAACGCTTGATAAGTCTCTAGGCTTCGCGAACATCACTGCCTTTCAGAGTTCAACAAAATCTTTCAAATTAACTTAACAACTGCTATTTCAATAGACAGCAACACTTAGCACTCTTCAAAAACGCATAATTTAGATGTAAATTCAATACCTATCAAGTCTCCGCCAAAGCAAGCGATAAACGCGAATAAAGGTTTAATTGTTTATATCGTATAGTAGATAATTTTCTCTATAACAATAATGAGTGTAATACAGTTACGTGGCCGACAAGTGTATTATACAGGTTAGTTGAAGAAGTTCCATTCAGGGTTAATAACATTTTTGTGTGCGGCATTAGGATTAAAACGACATTTTATCAAACTGAGCAAGATTGCTTGTTTTGTTATAACTAAGGGGTTTGTAAGTAAATTGTTAGAAATGGGTGGGAAAAAATGGAATATATTTACTAGAAATGTTTCAACTGATGAATACATAATAATATAACATTGCTTACACCCAAAACTTTTAAATTGGTCTACTTATACCTTTTATATTTTATCGTTATTTTATCATATCGCCACATCTATATATTGTTTAATTAATCGGCTTTTATTTTCTGAAAGATCTTCAGTGACTTAATTGCATCACAAACTGTCAAAATTAATAAATAAAACATTTATAACTATTTTCCTGCCCATTTATGTTAATTAGAACAATATAACGCAATAAATCAAACAAAACCAGCGCGCAAAATGAACTCTCGCCCTAACTTCATCACGCGCTAATCATCTGACAATATTCTATGGTACTTCTGACTTCCCTGTAACGTATAAACGTCTGCCAGTGCTTACAGCAAAGCTTAGTGTTCATTGGTCTTTGCGCGACTACGGACTAAAATGTGGTGTTCTGTGTTTGTGCTACTGTTTCTTGTGTTCGATACCGGGACGTGTAGGAGTGTGAGTACTTGGTTTTATTTATTTAGCTGGAGAAATTTTGAAAAATAAATGTTAGTTTATAAAAAAGAAAATTTTCGCAAATCCAATTTTTATTTGAGTTTCGAAATAAGAGGAAAGATTTTTTTAGAGTGGTTTAGTGTTTTTTTTATAAATATGCAAAATGTAATATCATTTCCTAAAGAAAATATTCTTAAAATATTGTCAAAAAATATGATTTTTGTAAAACAACATCAGTTATGTAAAACATTTCTAACAGTAAAATATTTATTTTAACTGATCATAATAATAATTAACTGGTTTATATCATTATAGAAGAAAAGCAAAGACAAACATACAATAACTTATTGTTTTCAGTACACAACGCAGGATAATAGGGGTTTAAACCAATTGTTTGGTAAAAAAATAAAAAGCTAAAGAAATTAAATAGTGATAGCACTCGCTTTCCTCTTAAGTGGTTTAGAAACCATAACCTAGTCAAACACATTAATAACATTTCGAAAACAGTATCTAAAAAGGATTTTCAAACAGTCACAACACATAAATCTAGTGTCGTTGACCCCGTCCACTGTAATTAAAAACGTCAACCCTTAAAAGATTTCTAAAAATACCTTCTACAGCATCGTAGGGGCGGAAGCTTCAAATATATTCTAACTTTAACCCATAAATTTTTGTACAACTTTATTATACTACAACCAGAAGCGCCTCTAGCGTATGTCAAAGGAACTATTTTTCAAGATCAATGTCAAATTTTTCAATGAGTGTTATGAAGATTATTTGTAAAGCTTTACAGTTTTATCTTTATTAGAATTTTTGCCGAGTGGACTGAGTTGGCACCTGAGACAACACACCAATGACTTTTCGAAGTTATGTGTGTATTAGAAATAATTATCACTTGCTCTAACAGTGAAAGAAGATATCGTGATGCAACCTCAAATGCCTAAAATTTTGTCTAAAACATTTAAAGAGGGCACGCAAAGTCCCTAACCCGCACTTGGCCAGCGTGGTGAAATCAAGGCTTAACGCCTCCCTCGTTTGGGAGGAGACCCTAGCCCTGCAGTGGGACAGTAACGAAAAAAAAATAGATGGAATTCATTCATCGTATGGGTAGTGGTCAATTTAGTGTCAAAGTAGTTCGAGCCACTTGGCTTTAACATAGCTTTACTTTATTTACAACAGCCGGGACTAACCTAAGAGCCGCTATACACGGAGCCGCTCATCTCTTATTACAAAGCGACTGCCCAATGCCCATCAATATAATATCTGCGTAAAGGCTGCTTAACCAAATGATCGTTAACTGGTAAGCATAACTAGTAATAAGCCTAAGTGGATGAGACATCAAGAATATGCATACACAGATAGTAAGGCAAGTCTCGACATTAAAAGTTCGTAATCTATGTTATCTTAGAACATTGATAACCAGTCGTGTTGCGAAAACTTACGGAACATGTCGTATGAGAAGTACCAGACACGGAAAATGCTATATTTTACGACCTCGCCTGGGTTATAATCTTCTTCTTGTCGTATGGTTAGTGGTCATCGTAGTTTCAAAGTTGTTCAAGTCGCCCGAAGGCCTTTAACGTGGCTTATCGACTGTTATCTTAATTGACAACAACCGGGATCGACTTTTTACGTGTCTCCGAAGCACGGAGACGCCCAGTTCAAGTACTACTAAGCGGTCATCCATCTACGGAATGACCGCGCCAAGGATTGCTTAACCCACGGAACGCTTACCTTGTGTGCAACTGGCTATGGGTGCCACAATTGGGTTATAATAATTTATTTTTACAATTTGATGAGGGCTTACTTTAATTACTTGTTTTTACGTATCACGACGTTTACTAATAATATGGTGTTCACATTTCATTTTAAAATATAGGTATATACTTATGAGTGAAAAAGACAAAACACTGTTTAACAGATCACAGCTCATACGACGTATACAACTAAGACAGTATGTATTGTTCTGATACGCACATAAGCTACAGTAGTGCCAAATTTCATCAAAATCTGTGAAGCAGTTCAGGCGTGTCTGGGAAACAAACATCCATCTCAACATCGATATTCTCGCATTGATAATATTAGTATGGATTAATCAAAGGGTTTAGTAGATGTTAGTATTAATTAACAGTCATTTTCTTACTTAATTGAGTTAATAATTATAATTGCGCACACCGGCTTTACACCTTTGATTTGACTTAACGATTATTACCTTAATTGAAAACTACCGGTGCTAGGGGCTTATTCACAGAGACTTTTAAACTTACTATTAAAAATAATATTCCTAATTTCTCTGTTGAACTTTGCAGTTATAGAAACTTACAACAATAATTAACATCATACGTTGTTTACCTTGGTTAGACTTATGTTTTGACTAAAACTCAATTCTCCTAGAGCTGAATTTTTTGCAAATTATGTATTTCGATTGCCGCTATAACAAATTGGTACGGAAACTTTCGTGTGCGAACCGAATCGCACTTGGCCGGTTTTTTACAACAGGCCTTCTGCTTGACATCTACCCTCGACGAATATAATAGAAATTTTACCTCTATGCACCGTTCTAGAAGGTTTCCAATTAACACTTCACTGACAGATTCACTTACTGAAAGGATAGGAGCAGTCAGACAAATTCAAGCAAAAGCGCAAATTGTTACAACAGCAATTTACACTTTGCTACCAATTTGTGAAAAACATCCAATCGAAGGTGTTATTTCTATACAGAAGGGTGAGTAAGGGCATCAATCCTGTCTCTTCTAACAGTACCTATAAGTCTTTCATGAAGCCTACGCAATAATTAACGGAATTGCAACGGTATCCAGTGGTAATAGTGGTTAAGATGGTCATGCCCGACCTATCCCACTAATGACTAGTGCAACTCTTTCCGGGACAACTCAATGGGACTAGTGACTAGTCTATCCGGCTTTTAAGTCCCAATGATTTGTCCTGGACAGGCAATTGATACTGTCCTAGTTGTCCCCTGGAAGAACTTATGCAACTATTTTGGTGCTTGTAGTCCCATTGCAGAAAAATTATGGGTCTAGTTATAGGACAGAGGGATGGGACCAAAGGGAGCCACTTTGGTCCCATAGAAGTGACAAGTCGAGAGACATGTCAATGAGACTAGACAATTGTATCCTGCCAAATCCTGACAAATGCCACTATTTTGCAGCTATTAATCCCATTGTTATAGATGGCATCAGATTTTTTTTTAACAAAAAAGATGTTGTACCCTGGCCGCATAAATTCTACATTTTGGTGCTAAATTTCGGGTCCGAATCTAATAATTTTATATCTTTTTAATGTAGTGGGATCTTGCAATCCATACAAACTTTAACAAGATGCAGCTGTATTAAAATTGAACAGTCTTGTCAAGTGAAACCGCGGGTGGTAAGCTAGGTTATAAATGTTACGTGAGTCATGACACTACAGACACAATGAAGAGAGTC
The DNA here is from genome assembly GCF_050436995.1 of Anticarsia gemmatalis. NCBI lineage: Eukaryota > Metazoa > Arthropoda > Insecta > Lepidoptera > Erebidae > Anticarsia > Anticarsia gemmatalis. The sequence continues at coordinate 2,045,701 of NC_134761.1, forward strand.
AACTCCATACTGCAGAAGTCTCACGGATAATGCGTTTTTTCTTTTAGATATCTTATTTAGGAAACTATATTGCTAGTTTTAACTAGTATTTTCTTGAGTTGTTTAGACAGCTAAGTCTAATTAGATATATTTTTTGCGGGATATTATATATTTATTTGTCAATTTTCATTATTAACAATTTAGAAGTTTCGTCGTGGAAGCCTATATAACTAACTGATATACATGGAACGTTAAAAATGTGTATGAATTCTGATCATATAAATAACCTCGCCCGCAACTGGCCAGCGTGATGGACTCAAGGCTTAAACCGTCCCTCATTAAGGAAGGGGACCCTTGCCCATTGATAGGTTAAATTTATTATTTATTTATTTTTTATCCCTCACTTATCATAAACTCAAATAAAATCAATAACACCGTACCAAAAATTGCATTAAATAAACAGCAATCAAACAAACTTTTAGAAACAAAATATTAGATCTCCAAACTTCAGCTCGAAAATGCTCCCATCTGTTCAACAGTATCTATTTCTGTTCAAAACATGCAAGGAAGTGTTTTTACTACTGAGCAAAAAATTCAACTGTAAACTGTTTTTTTAGCAACGCGTGCACAAACATGTGGTTCGTCGATTGATGTGTTTTCAGAGAATTCGGTTCAACGGATTTATTATGACCGGTCAGGCGGTCACCATATTTATAACTTTGTTTCTGCCTGAGTTTTGTAACGAGTTAGAAGATTTAGAGACGGGCCTTGATCTTGTGACTATTTTTGGAAGTGAAAAGGATACTTATAGTTCAATTAGTGGAGAGCCTTGTATGCAGAGTTCGCGGCTGACGAGGGCATGGGGTACAGAGGAAGAGGGAGAGAGAGAGGGAGAGAGAGAGGGAGAGAGGGAGAGATGGAGACTGAGAGGGAGAGAGCGAGAGGGAGAGAGAGAGAGAGAAAGATAAGGGGGTACAGAGAGGGGGGGAGGGGGGAGACAGGGAGAGAGATAGAGGGGAAGAAAGAGGGTAATGGTACCATATAGCTATTTTATTTTGGAAATACGCAGAATTATTATGTACAATCTAAAATAAGTAAACTGTTTATGGTCTCTATTAAGCTGTCGAACCATTAGTCGCTAATATACTATGAAAAGGTAGATAGTAACAATAGGTTTCAGAGATTACAATAAACTTTAATTTTACATATTATCAATGGAGTTTTCTTACTTTTATATTACAAATGCGAAAGTATTTCGTATATTTTTACGTGAAACCACCAGAATTAGTTGGAGAAAAAATGTGAACGACTTTATAATCCCAAGAAAGGACAATAAATAAATAAATATAAATATCATTGGCAAACTCACACATAGTCAAACTAAGCAGAGTTTGTACTATGGTAACCAATTAACTGATGAACATATTTATATATTCCTAAATACATACTTAACTATACAGATCTCATATTATTAGAATATTATTTTCAGAATAAAAAGCCAACACAAATGAATCAAATATTTAACTGTCTCGTTCTAATTAATAATACTGTTTAAAAATATAAATGAAAGTTTATTTTTAGATATCACTGGTCTACTGGTCGGTAACTAAAGCTGCGTTTTGATATCCAGCCGACTTTAAACATCGATTTCATTACGAACATCTATTGATTTTTAAGTAACTAATTAGCTGGTAATACAGTAAAAGACATTTAAATTCTAGATATCTAATGACTAATATCACACCTAACTACCCGCGAAGTTAGGTAGATAGGTACCAAAGGAAAATACATCAGCAAAATTAGTAATTACCTAGTTACTCTTTTTAGAGACTCCTGCACAAAGAATTGCTCTTGTGTCGCTGGGTCTTTTACAAACAACGGACACAAAATACAACCAAACCCAACAAACAAATTTGTGAATCGCACAAATAATTGTTCCGAGTGGGAATCGAATCCTCCCGACGCAACAGTAGTAGCGTGGCAACCAAAACCACTGCGCCACGAACGCAATTTACAAAAAATATATATTACGATTTCGTATATAGAGCTTATATTTAACTACACTCAAGGAGGAAGTTAGTATGAAATTTTATCAGCAAATGATTAAAATTTGACATTGTATGTTACGGAAATTAAACATCAGGATGATTTGATAACTAACTAGTATATTATCAAATGGCCTGAATAAAGAAATCCTAACTGTAAAAATTCATAATGTTTTTATACAACTCTTACAAATCGTCACAAGGAATTAGAAGAAAGATTTACAAACATACAAACAAGCGAAGCCTGTGTTTATAATTAAATACATGAACTATACAATTATTTGGTTTTTCCTATATTTTATTCAATTGTTGTAAGCTCCATGCAGCCAAAAATTACCGAAATTAATGGTTTATTCGCATAAGGACAAATTCTCAATCTTCTTCTTTCTAATCGTACGGTTAGTAGTCAACCTAGTTGTTCAAGCCACCCGAAGGCTTTTGACGTGACCTAACAATTACTAATGTCTTAATTGACAACAACCGGGACCGATTTTCTAGTGCCCTCCGAAGCACTGAGACGCCCAGTTTAAATACCATTTGGCGGTCATCCATCTATCAAATGACCGCGTCAAGGTTTGCTTAACCCACAGATCGTTTACCGACCGGACTGGCTATGGGCGCCTTAAAGGTAATTCTCAATAAAAACACAGATTTACAAAACCACAGATCCTGAGCATAAGTATGGATGTACAGTCCACAAACTCGCAGGACTCCCACATTTATTTGGCTTTGAACCTAGAACCTTTCTATAACCATGAATGAACGTCATTCTTACGCAACTTGTTAAACATAGTATCCAATTCTATTTATAACTATTAAGTAACTTAGTGTTAAACTATTATTCATTTATAACTGTGGCTTTATCGGTGGATGTATGTTGTACAGTGTTATTATTTAGTAGGTATCTAATCTTAGTTTTATCCATACTAATATTATAAATGCGAAAGTAACTCTGTCTGTCTGTCTGTCTGCTACTCAATCACCCCTAAACTATTGAACCAATTTGCATGAAATTTGGTATGGAGATACTTTGATACCCGAGAAAGGACATAGGCTATATATCATCACGCTACGACCAAAAGGAGCAGAGTACCAGTAAAAATGTTACAAAAACGGGTAAAAATTTCACCCATTCTCTCTTATTGGACGCAAGCGAAGTTGCGCGGGTCAGCTAGTAGTCTATAAAATCATGAGGACATATTTGACTGGTTAGATTTATAAATCTCTGCCTTTATACAAACGGCCAGCTATAGCTTACACTCAGAGTATCTTCCTAACTGTTACAGAAGACGGGATAGAATAATACGCTACCTGACCCTTTTTTAATCGTATTTATTTTATTTCATCATATAGTTACTGCTTAACCTATTGTCAAAGGCAACTCGCAACAAAGCGATTGACAGAAATCGGGACCGACTTCTATCGACTTTTTTTTGCGTGCTCTCCGAGGCAGAAACGCCCAGTTCTAATACTACTAAGCGACGACCCACCTATGGAATGACCACATAAAGGGTTGCTTAACCCACTGATCGTATATTAACCGGTGAGCGTAACTGGCTATGGGCGCCATGAAATCAGTTACTGCAATAATATCGTGCATTAATGGTAATAAAACCACCATCATTTTAGTTTCCCCTTACCAAATATTAACAGAAACCGATAAATTATCATTTCGCTGAAGTGATTTCAATTACTACTCGTTGTATGAACAGAGGTCAGTGAACCTAGGCGTTTCATACGTTCACTAAATACTGCAAATTGGTTAGACAGACATGAAACAAAAACAATGACATCAGACGATAGAAGACACTTGTAAGGTCATTTCTATGAAGTACAGTTAGCGACGAAAATGTTTTTGAACACTAGACACTATAAATATATAAAAACAATCTCGCAACTTGCGTGTATGTAATTTGGGTGTAATAAGAAATGTGATATTTCATGAAAATTGTTACAGCAATTAAGCTATGATATGGTTACACATCGATAAATAAAATCTCGGCCTCTTCCCAAAGGGGTAAGCTCCCGTGCACCAAATTTGGCGTTTTTTTTAAATAATGGAACGGAAACCTTTTTCTTTGAAGCGCTAATATTAGTAAAAATGAATAATTTTCCATCTATAAGCTAACCAATTACAATATTATATCCACACCTGATGTAAGACGGGATATAATTCAAATTTCTAGCAATAATGTGTTTCAGAGTTTAAAGTAATCACCCACTTAAAATTTTAGTGCTTACTATATTATTGGCCAGTTAACGACCCGCGTAGGTTTAAGAGTTATTACTAAGACTATGTCTAATCATTGAGTGGCTAAATACTGAACATTCCTTCGTAAAGCTCAGTTTGTTGTACGATAGATGATGTAATTTAGGCAATCTAGCTTTACAATACTACAGACTGACCACTTAGGAAAGTCTTATAGGTAGGCAAGGTGTGCGGGCGGCGGAAGCATACAAGAATTTAATTTAGAATGTGATTTACTTGCAAAGACTTGACAAACGATGGACTTTGCCTTTTTTGCCACGGTATTTTGTTTTTCGACATACACCGAAATCTCAATTAAACTATATAAGTATATCCTACATCTTAGGCTATAAACTAATTTGTCGCACTATAGTTCTGTTTGTGTAGAGTCGCTAACGTAAGCTTGCTTGTAGTTAAAACACAAGATATCGACGGCCGTGAGTCGTAGCACAGTATTTAAGGTGGAAGCACGCCACCGTTTCTTCTGCAAGTAGAGTCATAGGTTTGATTATTAAGCGTAATTAAAATAACTTTTAAGCGCTACCTATAGTAGTTTTGGACTTTTTCCTTCTTCTTTTTCTTTCCTACGAGGAAATTGTATCTGTGAAAATAATACAATATTTAACTATTTTTTTTCTTGTTACAGAACAAACTCACACATTCCCAATTCCACAAGAACACAACAATAAAATACTATACAAAACAAAGCGACATCACTGTACCAATAATGATGCATTTAGACAAAGCATTAACCCAAACTCTCTCCAAAGAAGCAAAGAGAAGAATAAGGGAGAAGTTCAAACTACTAGCGAAGGACATTCTAAAAGACGTAGAAGAAATATACACACATCCCAATTTATACCAGAAGATTAAATTTGAACTGCTAGATGTAAAAATAATAAAGAATAATAGCAAAGATGTGGTTATGAGTGAGAATGTTTCGCAGTATTTAAAGAGTTATTGCACGTGGCAAGGGGAGAAGAAAGCGGCGCAGAAGAGATGGTTCTATTCTGTGCTGTTCACTGGTCTAGATTTGTATTATTTGGATAATCATGGAAATGAAGTTAGGAGAAGTACTGGTAAGTTGTTATGTATCAAAACGCGTATAGACTTCTTCTCAATAGCCGGTTCTACACCAAACGATTCTGGTAGCGCTCAAGTGCGATCGATGGAGAGGTGCCGCGTGCGATCCAAAGCTATCAGCGATCGCTAATCGTAGATCACAAGATCGCTGATCAAGATGGATTGTTTGGTGTTGATCTGGCTATTATGCTTCATACGGTTTATACAAATGGATAGGTTGATCAGCTTTTGAACCACAAACAAGGTCTTCCGTAAACAAGGCTTATGGTATGGTAACAATCACCAATTTCATCGGATTTTTCAAATACTGTAGGTACCTACAACTAAATAGACGAAACACATAAATATAAGGTGGTTTTAAGAAACTTGGCGAAATCAAAACAATTATTGTATAATATATTATAATTAGAGAATATTTAACGCCTTTTTTTATTTATTTCAGGCCGTGGCTACATGAAAGGTATTTGCAGTAACAAGAATAGCTGTACACTGTTGGAGTGGCATCCAGAATTCATCGCGTACATACTTGCACATGAAATAGCACACAGGTAAAATATTTATAATGGCATTCAAGGGAAAGAATTTTTAATTCTAACTTAACACCACATACCACCGTAAGAAGTGTGTGTACTAGAAATGATTCATTAACCCGTCAATAAGTAGGTAGTTAACCTAAAGTAATGCTTAGGGAAATGAAAAATCTTTAACGTGCGAGTTTGGGATTTTTCAATTCCCTAAGCAAACGTAGCAGATTTAAAGCTCAAAACGTCTACCTATTTCTATTTTTGGAAGGAGATCCACGATATAGAAAAACAATATTCTTGTAGAAAATTTTATTGGCTAAAATTCTTCTGTAAATCTATTTCAGTTTGGGCGTACACCACGACGGACCTGAATGTCGGGACCAGCAGAGGTATATAATGGACGCTAAGTACAATCCACGCAATCCAGCCAAGACCTGGTCTCCGTGTAACAAGAAAGCTCTCACCCAGTTCTTGAGGTAAGTTGTTACAATGGAAGAAAGGCGTAAGTTTAATTTAGTATAGCACTAGTTAAGTCTTTTTGCCACTGGTAAAAGTATCTGAACGATAATGCTGTATCCTTCATAGTAAATAATATTTTTACGGGATCACATAGTCCTTAGTAAGCGACTTTATTGTTCATTTGCATGAAACCTTTTAACATGTAGAACAGGCCGTAACGTTGCGTTAATAAGCGCCTGATAAAATTGTAATAGCAAATTTCTTACTGACAACTTTTCTGTTACAGAACGAAGCAGGCGTGGTGTTTACGGCCAGCGACATCGAACATTAAGCTCTACAATAACAGTACATATTATTAGAATAATAGATGAACTTGACATCATGAATATTTTCTAGAGAAAAACAAACTAATTCTCAGCCAGTATACCACGTGTAAATCAGATAGAAAACGTAACTACTTTTATGCCCGGTTTCTGATTACATTTAGCGGTAGTTTATCTATTCATCGTTTTTTGTACGAGTTTAAACGCTATTGAATAGATAAACTATCGCTAAATGTACCTCAGAAATCGGGGGTTAATGGAGCAACAAACATGAAACGCTGTGCAGAAAGTGAAGATTGAGACAAAAATCAATAGACTTGGACAAGAAGTGCGTATGACAGAACGGAAGATCACTATTTTAGTAACGTCTTCTTTCCCTGCACTTCGCTCGTATAATATACATTTCAGATATGCAAAGTGAAATAGTGCTATTGCGACGATTTATTTATGCGTGTATTACCAATTTAATAATTGAAATAGAATGTCGCCCGTTTCTGTGAATTATATCTTAGGAACACTCCGACTCTTTTAACATTTATAAGACTGTTCTTTATAAGAAGGTGCTTTTAGTTAATAATAAACTTAATTTTAAAACACTCATGTCTGGTTTCATTTCTGACATTGTAACAGCACGATGAGGAAATGCAATTTGCTGTAAAACTTTTAACAGGCGTTTGGAAAACTGACCACGACATATTATGAGGTATTATTATCGATAAAAACTACACCTTACTAAATCTATGCAATAGATAAGTACACCGCTCAGATAGGGACTTCAGGTCCGCAACATATAATTTTCCCATTTTCCTAACCTTACTAAACAATTTTTGAGGTCCATAACTTTTAAACTCTCGCGTTGCATGTTGATTATATATAATAGGATACGGGAATTAACGCGAACACGCATTTTACCTTATAATGCCTAAGGTAAAATGCGTGTTAGCGTTGATTGATGTTTTCCTTTGCTGGTACAAGATAGTCTTTTTTAAATAGTGTATTCGCGATTTTATTTTACAGGCTTGTTAAGATATTTTGTAGTATGAAATCTTCATAAAAAGATAAATAATAACAATAATTTCTCCACTGCTGGGCAAAGGACAATTCCCAGAGTACGACAGAACCCAGGCCTCAAGTGTTCCACGCTGCTCAAGTGCGGGTCTTTACATTGTTCTAGAATGAATGTATTTAACATAGTATTATTAAATGTACAGAGAAAGTATTAAAGTATCAGTTTATGCGTGCCGGTGGCCAGTGTTATCTTCACTTAGATTTTGTAATCTCATCGCGTTTAATACTTGTAACGGTGAAAATGATACGTGATTGACGATTTTATGAGAAATTCACAAGTATTGAACGGCTGGAATAAATTTTATTAAGTGTTTGTTTAAGGCGCCAGCGTTATGGTAAGGTTTGGGCAAATTACAGTCAATACAAGTATTTTATTGGGTGCTCAGTGTTGGTAATGTACTAAATGGATCTGGAGAAGAGTCAAGTGGGTAAGGACTAAATGACACGATAACTAAATATATTTGGACCACAGGCTGATCTGATAGCAAATTTGTAACTAAGCAGAACTTGTATTTTTTACAATAACCAGACGGTTGATAAACACAGGTAGGTAGGTACTTATAAATACACAAACATTAAATGGTTTAAATTTGCACCCGATTTCGTGCTCATCACACAAATATTTGCCCTGGGTCGGATTCGAACTTACTACACGCGGCGAGGTTACCATGCAACCACTACACCAACAGACAGTGAATGTAGTACCAAACAAAAAATACACCAGACTATAAAGAATTCACCACAATACGAAACAAATTCTTCAACCTAGTCTCAAACAATTTAGTCTAGATTTACAGACGTAATATAATTCACCCGGGCCGATATCCGGTAAGTTACATAAATGAATAACTCATACCGTCCACTATGTGTAGTGTGAGTTTTTGTAGACTGTTGCGCAGGCGCAGGCTACCGTTCCCACGCACGCCCCTAAAACTAGATCTGTGGATATTGTGTTGTACTTTAGTTTAGCTAAAACGAAGTAATAGTTACTACTATTGCGCTATAAAAGATTTTTAGTGATTCGGTTAATTGTTTGATGACCAGACTTAATACAATAGATTTTAGTACAGCCAAAAAAATTGTTTAAAAATCTCAACTACTATCTATTATTTTGCTCGAAATGACAATACATGCACTAGGCAGGTAAGTATTATTCACATCGACAAACCTACAGACACAAAAAGAATACGACGACAGACGTATTCAACAAACAACGATATCTTCCGGAAATAAATAACTATCATAGGACAAGTCATCCACGGTCATTTGATTCCAAATTAGGTACGATTCAGACCAACCGGCTAGCGTCGCGCCGCCTCGGAACGGAGCCGTACGCGTGCCGCGGCAGCCGAACGTGAGCCGCGGCAGCCGAACGCGTCCGTCGGAGCTGTACCGCTACTGCGGTATGCGTACGGCTGCCGCGGTAGCCGCACGCGTGCCGCGGCAGCCGACAGCGTCCGCTGGAATCCAATCATATGTCTGGACTAAAGAAATTAGTTTTTCTTCCGTACCCATTTTTGATTTTAATATGTTAACTGTCGCTTGAAGAACACAACTTCAATGATTCGCTAGTTGCTGCACCGTAATCTCCGTTCGTATTTCACGACGCACAGCTGACCGGCTCCGAACGGACCCGACGGCAGCCGATTGGATGCCGACGGCGCCGTTCGGAGCCGGTCGGGGCCGGTCGGCCGTCGCGACAGCCGAACGCATTCTGCGACAGGTCGCGGCAGGTCGCGACGCGTCGCGGGATGCCGACGGAGATAGCTATGCGTAAGTTGCTTGCAAATATGAACTGTATTTACTGTTGATACATTTCAATGTTCTTTACCGCATTGTAAAATGCCGCCCGGCCCGGCCCGACGCGAGCCGGTTGGTCTGAATCGTACCTTAAGCAGCACTTGTACCAAATAACTGATAAACATACTAATATACTTCTAAATACTTACATACTTACTTATATAGATACATTAACAACCAGGCTCAGAACAAATACTTCGTGCTCATCACACAAAGATTTGTCCCGGTCGAACCCACCACACCCAGCGCTACGGTTACTACCACGAGGTGACGAAGTTATCCACTGTACCAAACGTGCAGTTGAGAAAAATAAAAATAATTGACTACAAACTTACTAAAATTAAATCAAATTTCACTTTACATGTCAAAACTATATCAAAAACAGAAGCTAACAAAATTAGTGTCAAATTATCTGTCAAAACAATGGCCACGCGTGACCCACATTAACAATATGGCCGCTACACTTTTTACTTTTGGCGCCAATAAAATTATTTTATTATAACTCTCATTTGCAACGAAAGAGTACTTTCTCCGTAACAATGAGTTTATTTGTAAGTGCATCTCTTTTTTTAAGCGTATATGAAATTAACAAGTTAATGCGTGCAGTTCCGCCTCTATCGAATTTTGCTTTACAAAGGTAACTTATATTTTTCTGAAACAATTCCAATGTTAGTTAAAGTAAATTTATTGTAAAAATGAGTACAGTTTTAGCTGATTTTGCATAAGATATTTTACAGGCACTACTTATTTTTACAGCTTAAAACCAATACAAGAGACCTTATATTATTAAGACCTTTCCTGGTAGTATCATCCAAAACAAATAGGTTAGTGAATCAATCTATTGATTAATGATAAATAAAATCTTCTAAAAAAACTCTGCGTAGTATTAACTTTAATAAAAAGGTACAAAAACTCTATACATAATACAAAATGGTGAATCAAGCAAATATTTGTTCATGGTGATCCACTAACGAGCGAGAAATTGAACTAATATCGCCGATAGCGGCGCGTCGACAACTTTAAACTTTGCCAAACTTCTTTTGTCCACCGATGCTGACCTAAAACTTACGTTAACAAAAGAATGTTAAACGTCAATTTCATAAGTAATTTATCAATGAAAAATATAAAATCACTGCTGTACATATATATACTTCTAACTAATATAATAATTTCTGCTTTTGTTTCTTAACCAAAAACAATACACGTATTTTTTAAGCCGACTAAACATACATACAAAATAATCACCACTAAGTATAATTTTATAGCAAATAAAGTACTTCAATCGATCGAAAAAATTCAGGTCACATACGCATTACGATCTCGAAAACGCTATATTAGTATTCTTAAACGCAAAACTGAAAGTTAAGAAAGTGACATCAAGTGAAATTACGATAAAGTGTTTGGTTTATTGATATTAGTTGTGTCCTTATGTGTTGTTCGATAATAAAAAGCTGGAGAAATAATGGTAACAATTATGGCTTTTGATAGCAAATAAATTAAGAGAGAAAAGGCTTAAAGTGTTCCTGTGTTGAGAGATTTTTTACAACAAATAACTGAGACAAAGTATAATCAGGCACCAGGCAATTGATTCGAGATTAAACAAATATTTGATCTGTGCGGAAATCAAACGTATGAACAGCTTTCTTTCGATACAGTTGATGATCATCTTAACCACTGTGATAATAGGCATAGTTAATGCAGTAAATAATATCACGGGTAATATGTTTTTACTATAACTTAAGGACAACTCTACATCAAAACAGAATATTTTAAACATGTCTAAAAGTGTGATACAATACAAACATCGCTATAGCACATGAACGTTTTCGTATAATTATTCCATGGATTTTGGTTTAGAAAAACCTTAGCAGTGACATATAGTTGATACATTTCAAAGCTAGCTGCACTCATATTCGGTTCGGCAATATTATCAAACAACAAAACCGTCTCGACTCACTTGTTCGGCTTGTGCTGATCGGGTTCATCTACACATATTCGGTTTTTCCACCCCGCTAGGCCGATTAATGCCGTACCGAATGCAAGCAAGCCTAACAATGCAAAACCACACTATCTCTTACTAACTACTTTCTTAATTAAAATACTTATTAATTCACTCAGTTCCGCCCCTATAACTCCGTTCTTTCCCCAATTAGACTAAACGTTAAAACAATAAAGATAACGATTATACAATACGCTTTGTTCACGACCTACTGACATACAGACATACTGATAAATGGTTTGTTTAAGGGGCAGTTTCGAAGCCGACTGCAGACTGAAACAGCAGGTGACGTGTTACTGCAATTTTATTGGTATATTAAGGTTATTATAAGAAAAATGTATGTTTTGAAGAAATACCTATTCTTATTCATCATTGATAAAATGAATTTAAGGGTTTTGCATAATACCCTGTCTTAAAAATTACGTTCAAAGCACGGTCAGTCCTTACATGAGAGTTTTTATCGATCTTATTGAGTCATTTACCATCTCACGAGTTTTTTATTAGTGGAGTCGAGTCGAGTGGATAAGGCGCTTGTCTCCAATTTCATCTGATGGTTTTAGTGGTGGGTAACCTATGAGATATCACTTGGTGGTGATTACTTCTAAAGGAACAGGGTCAAACATGGTCGACGAAAAAATAATGTCATTTTATTAACCTTCATATACCATTCTGCGGGCTTATCACGTATGTCGGTTGACAATTAGTGTAAGTCAATTGATGATCACTATTCAGTGCATGGTTACTTTGACGTAACGTTAAGAGGAAAGCAATGTACAGCATAGTGGCTTTCAAATAGATGTCAACTGAGATACGTGATAGCCAAAGGTCTTTACACATACTCATCCGTAGTGAGTCAGCGAGATAGCGACACTACATTAAAACCAGTAGAGTCAATTTCTACTGTTTGGCAAACAGTAGAAACAGTGTTTGTAGATAACACACCTTAACAATCCTTATTCTGAGATGGACTTAACACAAAGGATCAACGGTGAACAGATACGCTTGAAGTATTCACTGAGAATTACTTTAGAAAGGGCTATTATTTACCCAAAAATCAACACCGGATGCGTGAACTGTGTGAGAGTTTAAAGATGTCAGATTGGCGAAGAGTTCCCGCCTTTCTTTCCAACAACATACGTAGTAAATCTGACACTAATTTTATTCAAAGAATTTCAGAAATTCATACGCATATAAAAATAGGAAACTTAAGAAAACGCTTATTATCCAATGGATTAAGGACTAGCCGTTTGACTTATACTGGGTAGCAGTATTAGAAAAATCCAACATCAATTTGCCAATTGTCGTCCAACAGGAAACAAAATCTCGTCATTGGAGTAACACAACTCAACTGTAAACAGGAACTAACTCGGTAATCGAACCCGAGCCCGATCATCAGTAGTCACAAACACTACAGCTCTTCATAAAGGCAGTATTACAGTTAGCCAAATAACTTCGCAACAAAGCATTAACAGTATCCTCAAAGCCCTAACGGCGTGTCCATTCCTATTTCCCAAGAGATAGATGGGAGGTAATAAAGCACCCTTTCTCTTTTAGTTTCCGCGGAACACAATGCGATCGAGACGTATGTACGTATGCAGAGAAAGCACGCAACAATAGCATGCGGGTTGACATATCGAAACGAATCTGTAACGAACAGGAGAGCGGTGGAGTCGAGTCGTGCTGAGAAATTTTCGTTTGATTTCTGATCTGATGAATTGCGGAAATATGATAATCACACTTTAATGTATGACAAACAGGCTATAAACCAAGAACATAATTTTTCAGGCTGATCTGGGTAAGTTCAGCCCAGTTATCAAAACACAAAAAAAAGCCAAAAATCATTTAATCTTGAATTTAACTTTTGTTTTCTTGGCCACAACATGAAAAATTTACTCTTAATACCCTTCTGAATTTTGTAGCCCCTACTGAAATGATGTTGAAGTTCCTGATTGAAGTTGAATTCACCAAAAGCGTTTACTAAAAAAAGTGTATAAGGCAATTTAAATGAATTAAAAAATATATTTCCATACAAAAAGCTATTGAATTTCCCAAAATCTTTCACGTAACAAAGTCTATACTATCGCAATATTCACAAATCTATCCACAATTAAATAGTTGTAACAGCCGCTCCACGCCATTTATAACCAGTTCCGTGTATTCGCATCTGCAGCGGAGCAGCAACCGAAGCGGAACTATTGCCTCACCGCGCAACATTTTCACTATTCCATACTGTTTAATTATATCTAGCTATTCCGATAATTTATCTAGAGAGGAGAGAGAGGAGAGGAGAGGAGCTCGTGGCTTAGTTTACAACAGCCGAACGGATCGATCTCTGAGGTTAAGCTACGCTTGCCGAGGTTGTTCCGTGGATGGGTGACCATCTTATACATATCGAGTTCCTCCGTGTTTCGGAAGGCACGTTAAATTGTGGGTCCCGGCTGTCATTTTCGAAGATCTTTGACAGTCGTTAACAGTAGTCAGAAGCTTGAAAGTCTGACAACCAGTCTTGCCGAAGGGTATCGTGTTAATACCCAAGTAACTGGGTTGTGGAGGTCAGATAGGCAGTCGCTCCATGTAAAACACTGGTATCCAGCTGCATCCGGTAAGACTGGAAGCCGACTCCAACATAGTTTGGAACAAAGGCTAAGCGAATATATATATTCCGATAATTTATCTAACTGGAGGTAATGCCCGGGAGAATATTTGTATACTTAGAAATATAATGAAAACGCATAACTGCACGTGTTTGCGGAAACTACTTAACTGGAGTTCATTTAAGACTAATATTTGCATCCTTAGATCTTTATTTAAGACTAGCTGACCCGCGCAACTTCGCTTGCGTCACATAAGAGAGAATGGGTCAACTTTTTCCCCGTTTTTGTAACATTTTTACTGGTACTCTGCTCCTACTGGTCGTAGCGTGATGATATATAGCCTATAATCTTCCTCGATAAATGGGCTATCTAACACTGAAAGAATTTTTCAAATCGGATCAGTAGTTTCTGAGATTAGCGCGTTCAAACAAACAAACAAACTCTTCAGCATTATAATATTAGTATAGATTGAAAAAAATAATTTTGTTATTTTTTCTAATTTAAATTAGATTACGAACAACATTAGTCCGGAGTTTGTTAACGTGCCCGGTATATGGCTACAGGCTCGGCCGCTATTACATGGGACTAACATCGTTAACGGCGAAACGTTGGTGTATTTTTATACATTTCTGTTTTAGCCTTCGAGTATGACAGGCGTGATATTATGTATATAAATTTATTTATTTAATCTTGTTAATTATTGATAATTTTGTTTCGGTTAGAAGTCTAACTAATTACTTTACGCTACAGTTTTAAATATAGAAGAGGAGTATTTACCGTAAATGTAAGAATATAAAATTCTGGGCAGTTTTATTTTTAATTGAAATTAAAAGGTATTAAATTTGGACGAGCCTGACCATGAATTACGAAAATAACTTTTTAGAAAATCCAAGTGGTTTGCGTTTTCTATCGTACAATTTATAAAGGTCGTTGATCCGTAAACGAATTTCTTAAAATGTTGCAACAATTAGCTAAGGATTAAGAGAAATCATAGACTTACTCTAGGAAGTAGATGTTAGAGGCGATCTTTAGCGCGAGACCTTTAGCAAATAAAGTTACTATCGATAACTTTTACACGGAAAATTTACACTAACAATGTGATTACAGGATGTTTTTAGTGTCCCTCTACCTGTCCCTCTGCCGGCCAAGGGTCTTCTCCGAAACAAGGGAGGATTTAGGTTTTGAGTCCACCACGCTGGCCAAGTGCGGATTGGAGAATTATAAGAATAATGATTCATAATTTTACATACATAAATGCATTCTTAAAATCACGTCTTTTCCCATCATTACTAACTTCCTCGCTTCAATTACATCCATACGTCTTGTCATAATATTTTTAACCTTAGATAATTTTGCTCTAGATTAGAAGCTTTTTGAATGTCTAGAATCTATTCCGTAAACGAATTACTTGTAAAGAAATTTAAAAAAAAATGTGTGAAGTTACAAGCTATTTAGAATGTCTTCTACTTATAAAGGTAAGTTATAAGCTTAGTCTCTTAAGTTCGAAATAGCAATTACAGAAATATAGCAATTACATAAATATATATATTAATTAATCAACCATAATTTAATCTATACTTATAATAAATCTGTAGAGAGGTCAATTCTGTACATTGAATATATTTAAAAAAAAACCAATGGGGGATGTTTAGTAACGGATACTGATACCGAATCCGCAATTTATAATTTTCTTTTCTGTCTGTCTGTCTGTCTGTCTGTCTGTCTGTCCTCCGTCTGTATGTGTCGCTATCACTTAAAAACTACCGAATAAAATGCACTGAAATTTGGTATATGCATAGAATAAGTAGTGGAGCAATTTCTAGGATACTTTTTATAGCATAAAATTTCAAAGATTTTTAGAAAATTGAAAAAAATACGTAGAATTCGTTTGAACCTGCGTTTCCCTATAGAGACCATAGATGGCGTGCAATCCATTTCACAACATTCGCATAAAGTAACGCGGCGCCTGCCGCATCGATACCTGTTTTTCGCACCAACCAATAGATGGCGTTATAGTCCGCAACGAAGCATGTTTTTTCTAATTAATTTATTTGATGGCTTTATTAATAAAAAAATACCTTTGAAACATGCTATACATTTATAAGATTTTCAAACATAAATGTTGTATGATATATTACACAAAAATGTTGGTTTACGTGGGTCCGGTGCGATCGGGATATCCTAGATGGCAAACCGAGTAATTTCGTTTGTTGTCGTTGTTCGCCGCAAGTAACGGATGGCGTTGTTGTTCGAAATACATAACCAAATTAATTGGTTGCATTAAGGAAATAAATTGGATAGCTATGAAACAGAGTATGTGGTAAGTTTAAAAAAATAAACAACGGATGATATATAAAAAATAATTACGGGTTACGCGGTTTCGGACGTATCATCGCAAGTATACCTACATTATTACGCGTGTGAAGAGCTCCGGCGCAGATAGGTTTGTCTGTACCTATAATAATATTCTGAATCAGACGGGTAAGCAATGGTCAGTCTATAATAAGGTATTATATTTTACACTGTAAACTGGTACGGATACAGACGAGAGCGGAAAAGAAGGTAACCACAGGAAATCAGGCCTGCCTGAGCCTGTGTCACATTGTGTGCCCTTCAGGTCTCTTTCGTAAATAACCATTAGATGACAAAAGAGTTGTTAGCATTTTTATGTGTAGGTGTATCGAGTGCTTAGCAATTCGCGTGCTCAAACGAATAAGCAACAGTACGAAATTCGCGCGAGCGGAGCTGCACGGGTCAGCTAGTTATAAATAATAGATAGATAGGCTTTAAGATTAATTAATTTCAATTAAACTATAAATCTGGATTAGTGAGAGTCACTGACTATGATTTATTCAATTCCTATATTATATTACCTAGTTGTTTATCTACTAATTTCTAAGTAATTATAGTTTAAGCTTTTAAATATAAAAACATAACCAATATAATATACCAAAACAGTCACATAATACTCACCGAATTATGGCGCCAAAATGAAAACATCAACCGACCTCATATTGTCTATGGTAATAAATCATAGAGCACAGGACGCATGAGCCCGATCCCACGCGAATGCAGAACAGACAGACAGACAGTTTTTACTGTTTAGTCCTACATTAACGTTTTAATTGAAATGAAAGTAAAATCCGCGCTAAAACAAACAGCTGACACAGTTTGGGAAAATAGTTTTTACTATTCCGAATTGCAATATACTAGTGAGGGGAAATGTATCGATGAATTTAATGAAATAAAAAATATTCTTCGTTTTATAGACAGCCTTGGTCTAGTTAAGTGTAAATAGGATTAGGATTGAACTTTCAAGTCGTTAATAAAACTCATAGCTTATGTCAATTTATTGATGGCAATATAATTATTTGGTCCAATAATTTATCGTTAAGGAAGAAAATAATAAAAATTTTTACTTTCCGTACAATTTTATGAATGTGACTGTCCACAGTAATTCTTAGTCACTCAGTCATATAAAGTACACAAAAAAAGGTATTCAACTCTAATAAAGAAATTATGTACCACTTAGTTGACATAAGCCTAAAGTGCAGTTTGCATTTCAAAAATAATCCAATAAAACAAGTTTTAAACAGTAATGAACGTGCTAAACTGCATACATAAAATAAATACCATCAACATAAACAGTTTAATCACCCAATAATTATACCCAACAAACCATCACACAAAAACATCAATCAACAAGCATAACCGGCAACAAAAAACCGAAACGCAACGATAAAGACATAAATAAACAAAACAACGGTATCGATAACGTCACAACTCTATCTAACACTTTGTTCTGTATCTGTTGCACTGGCCACTAATCCGCGCAGTCGCATGCCGCGAAACCGCGCGAACTGCCGCCCGCAACAACGCGGCAACTACCGAAAAAAAAAACACGAATTAAAAAAAAAACTAGGCTGTAAGCATGTAAATTCCTTTGCCTTGTTTTATAAATGACAACTGTCAAATATGCGCGCTCAATAATGGCGGCATTTACGAATATATTTTTTTGTACTTTTGTTTTGTGAATGTTATTGTTTTTGTAGTAATTAGTGTTTTAGTTAATTAATGTAAATATGGTGATGTACTGGAGGAAAGTGATTTTGGCGGCGGCCTTGTCGTCTGTTTTGGATGTCAGCAGCGAACCTTTTGGGAACGATGTAAGTTTAAATATTTTATTCAGATTTTAACGGTTTTCGCGTATTTATTTATATTTTTATGGTTTCAATTAATTTCACTTAACAGTGTTTAACTAACACCATTATAATTTTTTTTGGAAAGCATTTTATACAAAAGAACCATTTGATTTAAGTATTGCTGGTATTGGCTAGTAACAATCGTCGGCAAGGAAGATTCTAACTATGTATCCTCAGGCTATCTTGTTTGGTGGGTTTACACATTACGATGTTTAAGACGATTGCTTGAATAAAACAGGAGATAGAAACAAGATGTTAGGAAAAGACGTTTACTAAGGGCTCACTGAACTTTTTATAATTTTATAATAGCCCGCCTGTTTTTCCCCAGAAGTAAAAACAATGTGCAGCGTAATTTTTAACAAAGGTCGCATATTTTTGAATCAAAGCGCGAAAGATTTTCCAAATCGCCAAAAACCAAATCTCTCACAAAAAAACTATTATAACGTATTTGAGGGTTGAACTCGGGACTTCAAAACTACATTTTCATTTGATTTCGCTTCTAAGTGTTCTATTAACTACTACAACAGCAATAAATTTAATATGGACGGGTCTTACCAAATATTACTTAGTTTATACATTTACTTAGTAACTTACTGCCTAATTAGTATTGCACTGAAAATTCCATAGTAACCAAATCTAGATCAAAGACATTGTAATCAATTAGGTAATTAATGTACTAGATTCACTTAAATATTGAAATATTCTGTACAAACAATTGTTTCGTTAAATGACCTGATTTCGGCCTAGGCACTAGGTACTTATATGAATACAATTGTAGCCCACAAAATAGTACAAGTGAATAGATCAAGGTGAAGAATCGTGTATTGAGTTTCTTTTGACCTATTTAATTAAACCTTTTACCGATGGGTAAAAATGAACCCTGATTTCGGTAGGGAAACTCCTGCAATAGTAGTAATAACAAATTAAATAAGACGTCTACTTTACGTAAAAAAAAATAAGCAGCACCTATTGACACAATACTTATCCTTAAATTATTGCAAGTAAATTACATTAATTGCTGAAACAGGAATTGGTCTTACGTCTAAACTTTAATGAAATAATCATAATATCACCTTGTCTTTACTAAAAAACAAGCACGAGAAATACTATTGAAACCAAGGACTAAGTTTCACAACAACTATAAAAATTACTTCTACTACCCAAATCCTTTTGAAGATTCCCATACCATAACCGGTAGCCTTTGGCACCAAAAAAACAAATTTTGAATAAAAACTTCACAGTAAAAAGTCGTTCAGTATATAAAATAATAGCTACCGGAATAGACCATAAACTACCTAATTACATTCGGGTTTATCTTATTTGATCTAGTTTTTGCAAACTCGTTTGTTTACCGGTTTACGTAACCCCAGCTGACCTCTAACTTGCAATGAATATAGGATGGAAAATCTTTGAAGGATTTTATTAAACTTTATAACGACTTACCGTAAAACAAGCTCAAAGTATTCTGAAGTTGCTTGGACTTTAATGTTTTAAGTTACTGATTAAGAAACACACATTTTTGCGTTCTTCCCATAGGAGTCGACAGAGCACAGAGAATGCCATTTGGGACCATCCTTACAAATTTCCTTTGCTTCATTCACATTATGATCTAATATGAGTTACTAAGAATACACAAAAAAAGAGAGTTTGTTAGAGTTTCAAAATCGATAAAATTCATAGTTTTTGTGTCCCATACATTCTGCCACCGGAAACCACACAACTAGCCAACGTAAAGCCTCCTGCTTGAAGCCTTTGAGGTGAACAGGAGTTTAAGTACGTATTGTAATATGCTAATATAAACTGATACATAAATTAAAAGGAAAAATATTAACATGTCTCAAAAAACTCTTATTTCAGGCGAGACCAAATGTCAAACATAAAACACGAAGACGATACATTATTATCGTGATATTATCAAAACTCCTTTAACACGCTACTGATTTTCGTGACCACACGTTATGAATATGCTAAATAATATCATTGGCAGTATTTATAACTTTCTGTAGCATCTTATATACACACCTATGTAACGAAACTTAACTACAAACTAAACGGAAACAGCATCCAACATACATACTTCAGATCAAATAGAATTAAAAAAAATTAACAATCACCCATCACACGAATCTAAAAATCGTTCACACGCTTTTGCAAAAACCCTTAACTCTTAAAGATAACAGGTTAAAATGTAAAACAGTATTACAACGCAAAAGAAAAATACTGACAAAATTTCGCAGGCCACTAAGAAATTAGTATTCTATTGCCCTAACAGTACGCAATCGTAAAACTATCAGATAAATCTACTTTGCATTCAGCAACAGTAGCGCGGACCGTAAAATTGTAGAGCATTTTGTTTGAGAATACCTAAGTGTAGTTACTTGGGAAACATCTTGTATGACTATGTAATACTCTCGAAAGTTTAGGATAGAACTTAGTATGCTGAGTGTATCTTTAACTTTCGCGTTACATGTTTATTATCACATATTATGCGGCGATTAACGCGATCGTTCAACCTGGGACTGTTTGAAGTTTCGGCGCAACAACCTTTGATTGCAACTGGATTCAGCTTGCATAATAGTCCTATTTTTATAAGAATCATACAACGAAACAGCTGAGTTTTATTGCATTAAATTTTTTTATTTTAACATATTCGTATGTTAAAGAATAGCTGACTTGCGCAGTTGCAGTCTATAGTTAAAAATTATAATAGTTGCTGTTTGATTCCAAGACTAGGTATTTTCATATGAAACTTTACTTTTTATTAACTTTTACTTTTAACTTTAAAATTGGTACAGTGGTTTCGCTGTAAAAGCATCACGGTAGATTTTTGCATTTATAACATTTATAGATAATAAAACTTGTTACTCAAGAAAATACCTTTATTATAGGTAGATCCCAACATCATTTCTTTAGCAAGACACTCCGAACAAGGCACATATTAAGTTAGAAGGGCATTTTGATTACATGGCCACACTTTCACGGAACAATTGCAAAAACATTCATAGTCAAGTCACGTACACCTGACATAACAGATGGTCCACATTGCCTTTATTCACAAAAGCTAAAGCTTCACGTTAAATGGTACTTCTATTTTTGTTGTGGACAATATTTGTTTAGAACACAAAGACATAAGTATACTAAAACTGCTGCTAGTGTCTTTTGCAAATAAAGTAACTAGCCTACGTTAAGCATAAGTAATAGGTTAATTTTCTATTGATATTGTAGTTTATAAAAATTACGATAAATTCATTTCGGGCGTCAATTATGGACCTAAATTCACTAAGTCTACACTAAGGCTAAGTCTGCTTGAGTCAAAAACATTTTTATTTGAAACCATCCCTCGGTCGCCTCTAATGGCTCTAATCTAAAATCCACTCCATCCACACAAGGATTACTTCACTTACAAATCAATAAAAAATCTTTTTATGATAAAAAATCCACATCTAATGTCCGATAAAGCGCTAGCAAATAAAACACACCCTACTTTAAAGTCTCTCAGAACTACATATCAAAATTGTCTAGTCAGTTTTCTCAAACCGAATAAATCTAACCTAACAATACCCGTAGGTGTCGCTTAGAAACACCTAAATTACTACACATTATAGCACATAAACCTAATCGCATGTAGGCAGGACATTATCATTGATACAACTAAAGTATCTTAAACAGTTTCAACTGGCCTATCCGGGGTCAGGGCCATATGATCTGTAGGATTGTAGACACCTTGACATGTAGGCATCTGAATTCCTAGACCACGGTCTAAATAGCTACCGTAGTTATGATTGCTAATCGGAGTTAGTGTTAAAGGTTAGTAATGTTATATAATGGTTGTGTGTCATGGTTGAACTAATATTGATAAAATGTTTGAAGAAGAGCGATGCAAATCTCTTTACGAAACAAATTAGATTCTAAAAAAGGGACTGATGAAATCTTTAATTCTAAAATTTTTTTTTCTTTTCTTGAAGGTATGTATGTCCTCTTAAGGGGTGTAACCCGCAGCTGGCCAAGCCTGTAGTATGATGAACCCAGAGTCTAGCTCTTCCCGCAATTAGAACGTTGCCCGGTTTTTTAAAATGACGACTCCCACACTGAGAATTCCTCTTGTGTTGCGGGGACTTTTACAAACATACAAAAAACGGACACGAAGTGCAACCAGATCCGAAACTTTTGGGAATCGAACCCACGACCTTTCGACGCAATGGTAGTGGTGTGGTGACCTAAACCACTGCGCCATGGAGGCAGTCAAAACAAAGCTGCTAAATATATTAAAACTTTATCTTGTCCGAAAATATTGCATACCATTATAAATCCTATCACACAACTTTTGCCAATGGAGAGCTCACAAATTGCAATTCAAGCAGGCGATTTCGCAGACATAAACTAGACTTAAACTATTGCTTCTATAATACTATGCGAATATTTGACTGTACTAGGCACGATGATACTACTAACGGCTTGAAAGTATGCACGCAATGATGTTTGTATAAAGATGGGTATTAACTTATAAGGTTACGTTTTCCATGTTTCATCTTGTTTGGACGGCTCTATTTGGATGTAATTAAAGATGGACATTACTCTCATTACTATAAGTTTTGTAAATGGCGCAATAGTATGATAGTAGGCTTAGGTATTTTTGTGAGGGTCCTCATGATTTAGAAGTGCCACATTTTTATAAATACCTACTTGGTCTTAAAATGTGCATCAAAATATTCTCCATTTAAGAAATGCTCCGCTTGTTGCAAACAATTAAAAGTTATGAGGTAACAAACAGAAAAAAAAACAAAATATATTCGAATTGAGAACCTTCTCTTATTTTTAAGTCGGTTAGAAAAGAAAATGCACATATTTTACTAAACATGACAATGACCTCATAACTTCATCTAGCATGCAGTGAAAGAAAGTATAAAACAAAGAATTTATCTTACCCCTCTCATGAATTTCATTTAAATAACAAAACAACAAACATTAAAATATATTAAAATTTACTTCACAATCAGTGCAAAGTAGAACTAAGTAAAAACAATGTCTCTGTATTTTAATTTGAGTATACCGGGATGATGAGTACGGGCCTACCCACTTGCGCGGGAGTCCTTAATGTATGTGCCATGCGGTGAATCGTTTAATAGATACCACTAGCGAGGGGCTTACAGCTACGTACTAACTAAATGACGTTGATTTATAACACCAAGTCCCCAGCTTACGAAGATTTTTGGTGGAAAAGCTCAAGAACAAACTTTGGTCTGGCCCAAGATTTAGCCTCTACGTAGTAAGCAAACTTACTTCCGCTGTTTCTATTTGCGTTTTATTTTATTACGAGGGCGTCTTTCAATCAATTAGTGACAATTATTTAACAGTATTTACCTTGGAAGCAAGCAAGTCTTCCGCAGAATGTCAAAGCGTTGCAAATTTTCGCGAGGCTAATCACTGATTTATTGTTTTGAGACAATAGGCGATTGAGGTGTTAGTTGCTGGTCAAAGGTCACAGCATAAAATTGTTAAGTTTAAGTGTTAAAACCGTTCCTTTTCTAAAAATTCACAGAAAAATAGTATCGTTAAGAATGGTGCAGAGATTCTGTAAAATACTTATTGTAGTATGCCTAACGGATCCAGAGCGAGATTTAAAAGGTTAAAAATATCGCAACTTTCACACAATACCGCGGTCAAAGCTCTAGTCTAGTCCCTATTACTAAAACCCTATTTCAATTTTCGATCTTTCTCTCTTCCACAGTCCCGATCTTTTGTTTCTGATATCTTGCAGATGATCTAATGATATATACTTCTGTAATATGATAGTGTGACATTTTTTTATTGTTATCCAAATTATAATTTTTACACGTAAAAAATACGGTAAAAATCTAATCTATTCCAGAAACTCATCATTCTTTTATACGTCCAGCCCTTTATACGATGATCAGCTTTTTTTTCAAAACATTCGAAACCTGGCGTAGTAACAGTCGGCATAACTCCCAAGCCATTCATAAAACAACCAACTATTTTCTGTTATCTTTGAACAAATTCAATTATGTTACTTATCTTTGCGAACAATTGTCTTAATTGATGGGAAACCATGAATAATGTTATCAGTCGTTCTTTTAGTTTCTAGGCTAGATTGTTATCTATGTGAAGCTTGATTTAAAGACAGATTGGTTCGAGCAGTGGTGTATGCGACTGTTGATCATAGAGTCTTGGGATGAAATCTCGAGCTGTGCAGTTCCTGCTTGTTTCTTTTTTGATCACTGAGAATATTTTTAAAAGAAGCCCTGGGTCACACGTGTGGTACCTACAAGAGGTATTCATATCAACATATTATTGTACATTTTGAAACTGATACCTCTGTCCATCCTTTAGGTTTAATTAAGCTTTCGGTAAAAAATAAACTTATATTTTAATGCGAATGTTTGGATGTTTACTACTAATCGAAGAAACTTTTAAGCATATTTGGATGAAATTTGGTACACAGAAAGTTTATAGTCAAAATTAACACATAGTTTTTTTCTCTTCTTCTAGAAAAAACATTCAACGCGAACAAAGTCGCGAGTAGAAGTAATATAACACTTTATAAAACACTAAACAATTATTTAAAAGCTTCAAACATGCACATTTAACAGACAAGTCATGATAATAACTTATCTAATACTTTTAATGCATTTACATTAGCAACGGTTATTACCAGTTATATAATCCCATGAACAACGATTTATACTCTAAAATTGATTATCACGCATTAAATAACAGATAAATTAAATAATAGTTGTTTTTGCGAAGTTATTTATAGAAGAGGTTCAAAAGCTAAGTGCTGAATCGACTTCTAGGTGCAATCTTTAACTCGTAACTACTTTATGTGTATTTTGGAAATAATAATGACTTACTATTAGTCAGTCTAGATCAGTTCTTAAAATAATGCCAGGTCCACGGCCTGCACTTGATAGCGTGGTTCAATCAAGGCCCCACCCCTTTTTTAATCCGGGAAGAGAGACTTGAGCAGCAAAGGGTCGGTAGAACGAGTTTCATTACCCTTTTCAGTCGAGAAGCTTGTGATGAAAAAAATATGTTTGATCTCAGTGCTACATTATTCCTTATGCAAATTTTATGAAAATCGGTTCTGTGGTTAAGCTGGGAAAGCGTAACAGCCAGACTGAAGGACTATCGCTTCGTAATATTGTTATGGATTTTAAGAAGTTTATAAGTGCTATATAACTAATATCGATAACGAATGTTCTTCAATGCAATAGCAAAATGCACCTTGGCCAACCTAATTGATTGATTAAAATTCCTAACAATTAACCCGCGTCAGAATCGTGATGTTATGTCAATAAATTAAATTATATTATTCAGTGTATTTTCATAGAAATATTCTAAGTAAAGTTGAAGGTCTTGAGCCGCTTACAATTACAAATTGCTGTGTCCATTTCTTAATAGATTGTCATGCATGAGCATGTATGTAAGTACGTATGTTTGTTAGTTTGTATAAAGCTTCTGATTTACATCCTGCCAATATTATAAATGTGAAAGTTTGTACGAATGGACCGTGTTGCAATATTTTACGCAATTTTTTCTCAATATATTTTCGTGCGTCATTTATAATTACAATTTAAAGAAGTAAGCTTACTAACACATAACTTTTGTCTCCGGAAAAGTTCCAAAACAGTCGAAGTCATGACTCCTTAAGACAATTGGATTGCATCACTTGTACTCCAGTAAGGTCTAAAGTACATTAATATTCTGGATCCTAGCGAATTAAATATTACTTTCAATCTTGGTATAAAATACTATTTTAACAGAAGCCACAGACAGAAGCTAGTCGCAAAAAGTCAAGAGCCGCGCATTACGGTCTCGATCCAGCAAGTTTATGGGTATATTATTCCAATTATTTTACTAAAGCTATGTTTAGATACAACTTGTATTTAAATGTAGTTATTTTGTATCTGATAGTTACATCATATGAATATTTTATTTATTTAACCTATAAATATTTCGGTCTAGAATGTAAGCCTTCTCCCGGGTTGAGACAAATTAAGTAGACATCAACACATTTAGTACCCTTAGACAACAACTTAAAAAAATAAGAGTAACGTTATAATATTCATAGCCATTATAGCGTACCTATATCTTCACTATCGAGTCTTATCTATGGAAATTACGGCACGCATCCGTATTATCAAACATTTCCTAAATCCATTCAGTAGTGGTTAATCGTGAAAACTTAATAGAGCCACTTTTGTCTTTATTTTTTTTAAGCAGCATGTCTCAGATTTATTGAGGGCATGCAAAGTCCCCAACCCGCACTTGGCCAGCGTGGTGGACTCAAGGCCTAACCCCTCTCTCATTACGGGAGGAGACCCTTGCCCAGCAGTGGGACATTAATGGGTTAAATTTATTTATTTATTTTATTTATGTCTCAGATAATATAATATTATGTATTAGTATATATATTTTAGTATAGGATTTTAGATTGAAACCTATGCTTTAGAAAAAGCAATTAAAACAATGACAGCTAAATAATGTAGCGTCAAATGTTTTAAAATGCGTTATAATGTTAATTTCGAAGAGATGGTAAGATTCGTACTCAATTTAGCACGGGTTTAATGCCGTAAAGTTAAGTTTTATTTCTAATTAGAAATAGAAAGAGCTGTAATTTAGTCACGGTTTAAACCCTTAAGAAAGTTAACTGTACCTTGCGAACAAACTTAATGATTGCATTTTATGTGTTTTACTGTACTTATAAAAGAAAATTCGCTAAGTATATTATATTTTCAGTCACTATTGACATCGTCCAGCGATTTCGCGTTTAAATATGACAGCCAAATCGCATTCTGTTAATATCAAAAATCCTTTAATAAAAGAATACATATTTTATAACAAATGAGGAAACACAAACAAATACGAATATAAGAATATTATTATGAATATATTTAATTTGAAAGATAACAAAACTCCAGGCAGTATACTAGAAACGTAACAACTTAGGTATACCTTGCACTACATGAACCATCTAATACATTCTTCCTTTGTTCTCACTATTCTGCATTTCAATGTCACTCAAAAACCTCCGTTAAACTGAAAACTGACGAAAATTAAATAAACGTTTCATATCTGTGTCGCTACACACAAAAAATGGCGGTATATTAATTTTCCCGTTCACGGTGCAAGATGGTAAAATTGCGTCGTGCCCTAGACAATCATTATAATTGTTTTGTTGAATAAGTGACGACTGTGGTGGTTAAGGAATTGGAGCATGGAGGTCTTTTAACGGTTTGTTAAGACAATGTCCTTAACCCTTTAAGAACATGAGCATTTGTTTAAGATCAACAAATTACTGATGTTCTGCTCGCCTCCTGAGTCTTCAAAATGTGGGAAGTGAGATCTTTGTGTTTTGTTCTTAGCTTGTGGTCAAGTGAAGGTTGCACTACTACATGACTGGTTGAGAGCTTGAAACTAATATAAGGCAACTTATTAGGACTGCCTCCGTGGCGCAATGGTTTAGGGCACCACGCGTCGCATTGCGTCGGGAGGTCGTGGGTTCGATTCCCACACGGGACAATTATTTGTGCGATCCACAAATAATTGTTCTGGGTCTGGTTGTACTTTGTGTCCGTTGTTTGTATGTTTGTAAAAGTCCCCGCGACACAAGAGCAATTTTTAGTGCGGGAGTTGTCTTTAAAAAAAAAACTAAATAAAGCAAAACATACTACCTCTAAGTAGACTATTCCTTAAAGACTACTGCTAGACGATGTACTAAGTACATCGTCTAGCAGTACTAACACAAGCAGACTAATTTCCCCGCTCATAACACACTTGATACCTTAATAGTAAAAGCTTAGTGAAACCCACATGACAAGCGGAGCATTCAGCCGATGGTCACGACTCATGGTGTCATGGTGAACAATGCCGTGTATTATTTGTGAGGTGACAAATGGTATACTGTGAATATGTGGAACAGTTTCATGTGTTGATGGTTTTTTTAACAGGTGTTGGTAATATTTAATTTTATTATCGTTCAGAGTGAGTTACCTTACTTTTAAAGAAATATAACAGCTTCTTTATTAAGGATCGCTCTTGAGCTGCGGCAACTTTTACAAACATACAAACAACGGAGACAAAGTACAACTAGACCCGAAGCAACTATTAGTGGATCGCACAAATAATTTCTTTAATCTATTGGTGCATTTTGTCCATGTCAATATACGAAAAGAAAGTTTAATACCAGGTTCGTTAAATTACAACATCAGATTTACAAAAGGATTGTTCTTTAAGCATTAAAGGGGTAAACAAACTGCCGGCTAAAGATAAAATGATAATCATTTATTTTTCCAATTTGTCGCTAAAAGGTACTATTAAATCAAATAGAAAAAGTAACCACCAACTTTCCAAATCATATTATCGAACAATCAACCAAACTCAATATAAAACCGTAATTTTAACATTAACACATTTTTAAGTTATATAACATTGCGTGTTGTCACACTACGATAACAATCAGAATTTTCGAGAGCAATTTGCAATATCTATTAACCTGATTCAGATGCAGTTCACTGACTATTGCAATAACTGATTGACACTGCAGGCTATTGAAAACGAAAACGATCGGAGCAATTTTACCTATTTTTGGTAAAGTCGTGCTGTACATTGATTTTATGATCGTTGTTATCTAAAAAGGTATAGTCAGTAGTGCTCACTGGTCGGTAAACGATCTGTGGGTTAAGCAAACCTTGGCCCGGTATCTTCATAGATGGGCGACCGCATAGTGGTATTTGAACTGGGCGTCTCCGTGCTTCGGAAGGTACGTAAAAAGTCGGTCGCGGTTGTTCTCAATTAAGATAACAGTCGTTAAGCCACGTCAAAGGCTTCCGGGCGGCTTGAACACCTTTGACACTAGGTTGACCACTAACCATACGATGAGAAAGAGACTGCAGGCTATTGAAAACGAAATCGATCGGGGCAATTTTACCTATTTTTGGTAATAGTCGTGCGGTCCATTGATTTAAGTCGTTGCTACCTAAAAAGGTATGAAACGATTTGGATAGTTCGTATTCAAATGATTATCATAGGTAAGTAGTTGAGGTTTTCTTATGCAAATTGGTTGTTTCAGTGAATAGTTTTGCAAATATCCAATTACAACAAAACTGGATGAGATACATTTCAAAATCATCAAAAAGTCAAAATAATATTTATTATGTTCTTATTTTATAGGAATAGGCAGGCATTAGTGTCATATTTTGCATATTCATACACTTGATGAAAATCGCTAGCTGCTTGCAAATAAGAATTACAAATTATGGACATAAACTCCTAAAAAAAACTACGAATTCTTATTTATTTATAGCTACATACTATTATATACATGTCCCACCTATATGCGGACTGTCATATATGCCTGCAATAGTAAAAATACCTTCAAAGCAATACTCAAGTTCTTTATTACACATACAAAAGTTACACATACAGCCTTCGCAACAAAACATTGAATATTTACATTAAACATATAAAATCCACCATTTCTACATATTTCCACATATTTCACACAAATTGTTTAGTACATTATTGTTAACTGGTAATGTCAAGGTAACACTTTTGTTATTCCATACGCGTGTTTATTGAAATTTCTATAGAGTGAACGTACTCTTTATTGCTTTTATTTTCTATATGGTAAAGATGTTCGTGTTTTGTAGTTTCTGCTATGAATATGTGTAGGCAATGTTTCAGTTACGGTAAAATGGTGGTCATGTCACAAGTGTTGACGATTCGAAGTGTTAAGTTCGAGTTTCAGGTAAAAGGTTTCTTTTTTCAGAAAAAAAATCGAAGTTATGTGTGTATTAGAAATAATTATCACATGCTCCAACGGTGAAGGAAAACATCATGAGGAAACCTTGCAATATTGAGGGCATACAAAGTCCCCAACCCGCACTTGGCCAGCTTAGTCGACTCAAGGCCTTATCCCTCATTACGGGAGGAGGCCCGTGTGTAGCACTGGGACATTAATGGGTTAAAGGAGAAATAATATAACAAGAAATAAAAATAATTGTGATCTTAATTATGTAGAGTAATAGTACGATTGTTAAGCTGTATGATAATAGAGTCACTAATAGAGTCATCTACTTAATCGAGATTGCAAGTAGGTACATCAAAAGACTGAAAATCATTTAGACCCGATTCCGCCAGCGGATAAGTAACAGAAAGCTTATTCACAGGCCCAGATTTTTGATGGCTTGTTTTTTGAACACACTTGCTACCGCTATATCCAGCAGACAAGCTATCTGGCACTTATAGAATATATTTTCAATTTTTGGCCGCATCAAATGTTTAGAGCTAAACCTAAAACGACTTAAATTGGAAGCCCATATACAATTCGTCTATATAAAGTCTAGCCTAAGCCTTCGCCGGCTTATCCATTAGTCACACATTAGCGACCGTGCATTGACATCGAAACAAACCGTTTACAATTACATGCTTGCACACGCTTTGCACTGACGCTTTTTGAAGACGTGCGTTACAAAGTATACGTTTACGCAGTTATTAAGAACCTTGTATACTTATGTAGTTCATTGTTTTAAGAACCAGTATGACAAATTAGTAAATAAATGATCAGTGAGTTTTTTTTGATGGATTGATTTTAGTAGTCAATATGTTTGCCTGAAATGAATACAATGGAAAAGTTATTTTCCTCAATTTTCAGCCGCAACTGATTTTTAAATCACTGAACCCAAAACGACTAAAGTCGAAAGTCCATATACAACTCTTCTATGTAAAAAGTCAAGCCTAAGCCATCTCCGGCTTATCCATTAGTCACACATTTGCGACCGTGCATTGATATCGAAAAACCGTTTAAGAGGTTTGCTTGCACACGTTTTACACTGACATTTTTGAAAGACCTACGAGGTTGAATACTATTGATGGACAAGACGAAATCCATCAATAGTTTCCGCCTATATAAATATTCATTGAATCAGTTGCGTAAGCACCCCATAATAAGTAGAATTATAGCGTAAAGTAAGATATCATTCATATACATCGAATTCTTCAACATCGAAACCCACAATGGTGCGTCGGCACAGGCCTCTGTTTTACACCGGCTCGTCAATTAGTCACAGGTTTGCGGCCGTGCGTTGACATTGAGCGGCTTGGGCATGAACCGTGAGCAATTAGCGACGGTGCTGCCTCCAACGACACATTTAAGTGCAGAACACATACTGTAGTGATTAAGGTGAAAATTATGTACCGTTAATGTTTGTAGAGGTTAAGAATTTCCTCAAATTATTTTCTGAGAAGTTGTACAATGTTATATGAAATACAGCGGTAAATTTCTGAGTAGCTAATATGGATAGATCAAACGCGGTATCGGTTCAAGAACTGTTTTTAAGTACGCTCGGGGTTGAAATACCATTTTTTTTTACCCATTAATGTCCCACTGCTGGGTGCTGGGGCTAGCTTACCCAGAGACCCTTAGGTCTCCTCCCGTAATAAGCGAGAGGATTAGGCCTTGAGTCCACCACGCTGGCCAACGGCGACTTGGGGACTTTAAATACCTTCAAGAACTGTTCTAAAGAACTTTTAGGCATACAAGGTTTTCTTACACGGTAAAAAAGTGATTGATTGTTTCTAATACACATATCGATAAAAGTATTGCCACGAGTTCCAACCCACGACCACGGGAGTAAGTGGCGAATTACTTTTCTTCAATAGCGCTATCGCTGCTTTTCAATAGTGGTTAGTCTAGTTTATTCCTCACACCTCATAATTCCGACCGCATTCTCTTTCACTTTCAACAAAATCCATTACTTTATAAAGAAAACCACTTTATAACGCGCTATTTTACTCTACACGTCTGAATGTAGCAACAAGCCGCTGTAAAATTATTAATACAGGACTTATAAGCAAGGAGCGACACAAAAGTGTAGGTGGTTTAATGCAACAACGACAGTGTCCTTCTATTCCTTTACCTTACACTTGCACTCCTTGCCTTTTAGTAAATTGAGTAATTTTTTAAGCCTTAGCTCTTTGATAAGTTAAGTTGTCGGATTGTACGAGTATAGTCGGTGACGACCCCGCAAACTTGAATTGAAGCTTCTGTTAACCCCCCCAACACATTGATGAAATAAAAGTGCGTCCTCTGAAAAACGCAACCCCTAAACTTTTCAATTGACTATACGTTATTTTTTGCCTTCGCAGCGACTTGTTATCATACAAACAGAGAGTAATTATCAGACATACATGGTAAAAAAGCACACACAAGTTTTCCTTAAAGGCAAAGTAATTAAGGATCGCTTTCTTAGCCATCACTCAAGTGGCATCTAAGAAATGAGAAATTTCGCTTACACCACTTTCGATACGCAACGCTTGGTAGATCTGATGAGATGTAGATAATGTTCATTTACTTCCCTCTGCATCATGTGTAGAAAGTTCGTGGGTGGAAATGCAAAATACATATAATAATGAGAATACTTTTGATATGCTTGAATAATAAGTGTGTAACTATGATTAATAAAGTACTGCAAATTTGCATGGAATAGCTACTGTGTATAAGATTTTTTAGGTCAATGCAAAATTCGAAAAAATAGTAAGTACACCCATACCTGCACCTTTGGGTAAAATAAGCGTGATATAATGTGTTTATTCCAATTGTAGTCCAACAATTTAGTAGAGTCATAAATGCAATGTTCGCGGCTGGCGGAAGCATAAACTACTCAGAATTTTTGCATTGGTGACCCACAGCTGAATGCAGCTGGCGGTGGCCTGATTATTTTATTTTAGAAATATACAAAATTAATCCTTACAAACCACACAAATATCCTGCATGCCGAGGCTCGGTACTAAGTTATCGGGCTATATTATTAAGTATAGAAATGCTTCCGAGTAGACATAGCGTCTTAATAAATCTTTAAATAACATCGTAGTGGAAACCAGGAAACATTCTTCTTCATTTAATTGACTTTACTGTTACATATGGTTTTAACAAATATACAGGAAATAAATAAATAATTCCTGCTATTCATTATAAAAGAAAGTCTGTAAAACATCAATCATAATATATAACTTGTGGAAACTATTTATTTTAGTAGAAATTACTTCCTTTTATTGATATCACGTAATAGTTTACATCAGGATGTAAGTAAACGACTTATGTCTTCGTAACTTAAATATATCTATAGCTCAAAAACACCACAATATGACATAATATCGCCTGAAGATTTAGGAAGTAATTACTTAAAACATATAACATAATTGTATACACATAACACAAATGTTAGAGGAGCGATTTACTAGGTACTACTATCGACAACCGAGAATTTAGCAACTTTGTATGAAAAACTAATCACTCCTAGCAAGCATTACTGTCATTTTTATTATTACGTACATATTTAAGATAGACTTCTGTATTTTTACATTTAAAAACTTACACCAGCACATACATCAAAAAACGGTTAAAGACTTTAAGTTATAACAACAGTAAGCCACGTCAAAGGTCTTGGGCAGCTTGAACAACTTTGACACTAGGTTGACCACCAACCATTGTATATGATGATGACTAGCAACAAGAACGCCAATGACCCAGTGGAGAAACACTTATTTTATACAATAAAATATCAACAAAACAATCTCGCAATACATCCAGACCAGACCAGTTCATTGGTCATAAATATTACATAAGTCTGGCACGCGGCAGTACTACCAGTTGTGAGAGAAATGCTATTTTTTCGCCACCGACTCGGAAGCTATTATCTAGTTTTTATAGTAAACTCACTGAACCAGTTACAATTACACAAGTTAGCTGCAATGTTTGTCTTTATCTATACCAACATAAGAAAACTTAAGTTTGTTTGTTTTCTATCAAAAGAATATAGCTGAACAAGTTTGTAAGGTGGGTAGCCCAAATAAGGTCTACGACCTTTAAAGGCCCTACACCTTATTTTTGTTAATACGCGGTAATCCCGGAATGTACTTATCGGATAAAAACAAAACTATTTAAGTATGATAGTCATATTACTGAGGAAGGTTTTGATATACCTAACATTACGGTACGGTCTATGTGAGCGAACTAATGACTATAAATGTAAATACATTGAGTCGTTTTTAGAATTGTTATGCTTTTAAAGTTATTTATCTTCATTTCAAACAAATGTGTCAGTTTGATGACGGCCAACTTTAGATTTAATGATTCATTGTCACATGAAATAATAGCACGACGCATAAAATACAACCTTCTTCTCACTGAAATGAACCCAAGGCTGACGTCCTCTTTACTAAGTGAAAAATGTTGAACTTTCCCGTTATATAAATATTATTTTAAACGATAATTTACCGGCACATACATTTTACCCTTGAATAACTTAACAAGCTCACTGCCCAGTGTCTTTAAGCGCAGCTTGCAAAGCCTATCATTGTAAGTTGCGCCGAAACATCAAGCAGTCTAAGGTAAAATGCATTGCGTTATTTACCGTACAACACTTAACAAGTTCTCAAGTGTTTTAACTTACACACGCACTTGCGTTCATACATATTTCAAATTGTAAATGTAAGAGTAGTCAGCATTTAAATCACGTCGTACATTGCAATTTTACCTACATTTCTACCTACACATGAGAAAAATGTCACGATGTCACAAAACGACATTCAGTTTCACACACTTTCAATATACAAGATCAAGTATGGACATTAGGGCCTAGGTAATGGCATTGAGTTACGCACACCTGGTCAACGCACTCGCTAGTATACGCATAAACTATAAAGTGCATTATTATGTTAATTCTGTTCAGGAGAAAAGGATGGGTAGAAAGTTAGTTTCTATATTTTAAAGATGAGTACTAAGGCTCAATAGTTAATCGCCAGATGATAGGGGTTCGATTTCCAGTTTTCTAACCAATAAATATGACTTAAACTGCCTCAGCGAAAGTAGTTCGCGATATTCGATTCCTATATGAAACATGGTTATTACAATTTATTAAATTTAAGTCCAAGTTGGGGCTTCGATGTCCACTCGGGACTTAGGTATATTTCGGTGATTACTAATTATTGTATTATTACGAAGATTTTTGAGTCGGGATAGTCTTTTGCCGCAAGATTAATTTGTAGTGTTAGTCTTATATAAATACATAATATAATGCCTATTATACCTACCCAAACTTGTAGGCTGAAGTGTATGAAATACCACGTTTCACCATTAACAATGTTAGTCCAATGCCATAGTCATTGACTACGACTAGGTCCACTACGATTTTCTTTAGTATACTTTTAATTGCCAATTAAAGCATCTACATAATTAAACCCTGGTCGATATACATCTTTCCTATTTCACCGGACATTGCCAGGAATGTCAATAATGTGACGTTTTCTTTAGATAACGTATAATGGTGGCACGCATCGCGGAACACCGGAATACGGGTGAGATGAGTAACGCGCGCACGCGACCATTACCGTTAACTGATTGTATCGGGGAAATTGATAGTTTGGCGCCACCTGTCAACAAATAGTTAAGACAAGTTAAGTTCTGTTTTAATAAAGAAAACTATACATTGAAAAAAAAAAATTTCCTCTGATGGAAAAATGCAGCAATTTTCTTCTTAACTGGTTCAGAAGTTCAACCGCGAGAGGGTACGGACAGAAAGAAATTAGCGATTTTAAGATTGTCTAATTTGACGTTCTGGATTTAGTAAAGTGGTGAAAGAATGCAGAAAGAAATAGAAAAAGAAGTAATTTACTTTTTTTAAATAGCTTATGTTATTCCCTTGGATATAATTAGGGTTAAATCACGCTATGCCATTAAATTTCGCCGGCTTTATCGATAGTGGTATAGCCGAGACAGACAGACAAACAAACCTTTCATTAAACTTGAATCTGTTAACTGTAATAAGAATACAATGCAGTAGTCGTGATTTCTTAATTAACAACAGGATTTATTTCTTGACCTATAACATTGCCACTGGACAAAGGTCAAATTAGACCCCAACAACACAAATCACCAATTCAAAGCTAGCAACAGTCAATTAGGTGTCAAAATAGGTCAATCAATAGACCTTTTACCGTATATTTTCGACACAGTATCATTGTCTAGGCGTCAAATGCTCCTATTCTACATAACAAAGAGAATAATAGTCACATACCAGTTTAAAATAATGTCGTAATGAGATCGGTCGTGACTTGTCGATTTATGTATCAAGGAGACTTATTGGATTGTCTCCTCCTTTGAATTTTGAATAAGATTATGCATGAATTTGTACAGAAGTTTGAACCTAGATATATTTGAATAGGTTTGTAACTGGCAGAACTTGTATGGAGAAAAGCTTTGTTCGTTGTAACTTGTTTGATGAATATGTACATACGATTATACCCTTCACTCCATGGATGCAATTGTAGATGCAAACAAAATGAGTTATTTACCCCCGGTTTCTGAGGTACATTAAGCGGTAGTTTATCTAATCAATAGCGTTTAAACTCATATAAAAAAACGCTATCGAATAGATAAACTACCGATTAATGTACTATCGAACAAACTGAATCATGACCCACCATGTGCTCATTGTCTAAAACGCGTCTATATACACGTAGGTCGAAATTGGCTTGAACCTTCGTTGCCTTGGTAATGAATTTGTTATCTGTCATTATTGCGACAAATCTTTGTGCGTCAATACAATAATGCTTTGCTACAGTTTTCAACAGGCTCCGTGGTGTTGTGGGTTGATGTTACGACTGCGACGCGTCAGGAGTGGGTTCGATAGCCACTCAGGGCATGGTTTATTCGGCCATTATAGGAAATAATGTAACTATAAAAATTAAAATAATATAGGGTAACCAGCATAGTTATTACCCGGTTAAGGAATTGATAGACAATTTTTGTCAATAGTATCTTTATTTAGTAAAACATTGACATAAACTCTATTATAAACGCAACTTAAATATTCTTTCTAAAAGAATATCAGTCCTTTGTTTCAATAACTTTATACTAATTTAATATAAAACACTTAAAAACCAGAAATACTAGCGAATACTGTTAATTCAAATGTGTTATCCTTAACAAATATTGCAACAAATTTTTACTCTTTCTTTTCGAACTACACACCTGTCGCACAAACGTCGGACATGAGTTCTATAAATTAAAAATGTTACCAATATTCTAAAAGTGACATATATCGCAATTCATTTGAACTGGTTACTTTAGAAATTAAAATAAACGTATTATTCCTTAACATTGGCAATCATTGTATGATGGGCAATGACTATAGTGGTTACCCTAATCGTTTCACAGATTTTTAAATGACGTGCTATTTGATATTTGACGCAAATAGGTTTTTTCGTAGTGAAAAGAGTTTAGACTATTTACATTCTACATTCAAATTAAGAGTGATTTATCGAAAACGTATCTACGTACTGTAATAACAAAGGTCAAAGTTGTCTGTAGTCGTAGATACATCATAACACAGTCGTATGCATGTTTAAAATGTCCTAAGTGCAACTTTGACGATAGAGACGAAATTCTTACTGTTTTGACGGTGTCAAGCGAATTATCGGCAAAATGGGTCATGATTCAGTTGGTTCGATAGTACCTCAGAAACCGGGGGTTAATCATTTAAACATAAAATGTTATTTACCTACTATTTATTGATAACTAATTAAGTAAATAATCTACTTCTGGTTTCAGCGTTAATGTATGCGACTGATGATCACGAAATCTCGGTTTCGATTCCCTTGTCCGGTAACAGTGGCGTTGCATTTTCGGGAATAGCATTGCATCCTGCATATAGCAATAAGCTTCTTTTGCATAGGGCCAATATCACTATAATACCATACGTCATGTAGGCCTGCCTTATTTTCTTCAGACAGTTTCATGACATAATGTTACGGATTTATATTTGTATAATAATATACAACAGACCCAAATGCCTAATGACTCCACCAGCCAGCTACAATCAGTTACCTCAAGTACTGCGTTACATAACTTATCATTTACAATCATCATGCAATATGAGCAACCAAAAATAACCACAATGTAACCAAACTAATCTATTCACCATTACTGAACTTTCAATGAAAATACGAGTACCTTTCATTTGGCAATGCCTGCTGGAAATAATTATATGCGTTTGTATGTAATAACTATTGCGGTGTTAATGTGAATTTTCATAATGTTTAGAAATTTATTTGGTTGTTAAGTTATATTTTTGGTGTTGATGGCAACTAGGCTAAATGGGAAGACTTTGGTGGACATAATACATGAAAATTACATACACTGGCACATTGTAATATTGTTTAAACATTTAGTCATTCGTAAGAAATTAAATTTTCCCTTGATTTCCAATTCCCATCCAAGGTAATCCATCCACAATAAAGCATTTTTTTATTAAAATTTAGATGTGTTGTTAATTATATTTTTCATCTGAAATGACCCTATTTGACCCCAGTGCACATTCCTACAAGACGTCAAAACAAATTTGACACACATCTACTAGGCACAAAACTAAACAGCTTAAAACAGCAGATGCATATCTGCCCAAATGACCATATGTGCAAGTTTAGGTACATCACAATACGAAACACTGTTAAATCAATTAAGTAATTGAGTGAGCAATCTAAAGTTATTTTAATTGCAACCGCGGAACATCGACAATTAACTGCGAAACTGAATTCATGTCTACACTGTTATAATTGTACCATCTTTAGACACTAGTTCTATCTTGATATTGAACTAGATAGTGGTTCTTCCTACGCTTAGTTACATTAACTACAAGATTTTTATCAAAAAAATCAATTTAGTGACCCGAGGACAGCCAAAATGTTTCTTTTTTTGGATATTCCTCATTACTCATAGGTCATTATTAGGTGGTGGTGGTAGTGGGAGGAGACCCTTGCGCAGTCGTGGGATAGAAATGGGATAAAAAAAAATGTCTAAAGGATCGCGTAGAAATTGAACCTATAACAACATGCATTGGAGATGCATCAGATCTATTTAAATCAAGATTATTATTTATTAAATATTCGTACTCACGTCTAGATGAAAGCATCTCTGGTACATATAAGTTAATCTTTTAATAAAAAGTTCATGACCATTTTGTGATTTGATTGAAATGTTTTATTGTTAATAGAGGCCATGAGATCTTTTCACGATTTACTAAAGGAAGGAAATAATCTTGAATGCATTTATTAGCGCAAATCGATGCAGCATCAGTATAAAATTGCATAATAAAATATAATGCCTTTAATTGCAATTCGTGATCATGCCGTTTTATGATATTTTTTGTGATAAAATTCTCGAAAAATGTTGTTGATCCATGAAATAATGTTACTCAAAAAACGTTTCAATGTTTTTCTTCAATTTACAGTGGAACCTTTGATTTATTAAAATGCATAAAAATGCTAAGTTACTCT
This sequence comes from Anticarsia gemmatalis, assembly GCF_050436995.1. NCBI lineage: Eukaryota > Metazoa > Arthropoda > Insecta > Lepidoptera > Erebidae > Anticarsia > Anticarsia gemmatalis. The sequence continues at coordinate 2,085,379 of NC_134761.1, forward strand.
TTAATAGAACTTACTACTTACTAACTTCTTTGGGAATCGGGATTAATTCCATCCGAAAATTGCAGCAATTGTTATATTTAATTGGAACTAACTTCTAAATAATCTACTGAAAGTCTACCTACAATAAAACATTGCAATACGAACTCATAACCTTTTGACAGCAATACAAAAATTTACGCAACGACACACAATAAGTCATCTCAGTCTCTCTGACCTTGCCCTAATACATTTCGTTTTTAATTATTGTACCGTTAATTACAATTGATATGTACGTAATGCGGCTAATAAGACCTCGGGGTAGAGGTCAAAGTTACAATGTATTGTTACGATGGGTTTCTTTTATTTCATTGAGAATTTTTAGACTCGTATTATTTTGAGATGAAGTATATTTTAGAATTATTCTTTAGTACATTTTAAAGTTATTACAAAAACATTTAGTTATTTTAAACTATGAGAAACAATCTCATGACAAGTGTTTTAGGATACAAATTTCAGGAAATAGATCGATGACGCTTCAAAGTTTATAGAAAATAGCCGACCCGCGCAACTTCGCTTGCGTCACATAAGAGAGAATGGGTCAAAATTTTCCCCGTTTTTGTAACATTTTTCGTTGCTACTTCGCTCCTATTTGTCGTAGCGTGAAATATAGCCTATAGCCTTCCTCGATAAATGGACTATCTAACACTGAAAGAATTTTTCAAATCGGACCAGTAGTTCCTGAGATTAGCGCGTTCAAACAAACAAACAAACTCTTCAGCTTTATAATATTAGTATAGATAATATACTCGTAATATTGTCAATTGACAAAATGTATGTTTCCAATCCGAACTTAACCAGAGTAGTGAATTTAAGACCAATATCTTGAAGTGAAAAAGCAATTTGGTCGCTCACACTCTCACAAATATAACTCTCTTTATAGGTCACACAAAAGTAATTCTTGCATTTATAGTTGCCTAATAAGAATTTATTATTAAACTACTACTACTACTACTGACGACGCAACAACCGAATCTAATCTGCATCGATTACAGTTAAACTCAAAATACTCTACAAAAAAGGACATAACCTATCTTTTTTCTAGGCATCAACTATGTTAGTATCCAGCTAAACCAGTTAGACTGTAACTAATTACTAGAATTCTCACGGGGACACTCACGATATGAACTTGGTAGCTTGGTAACGGTGAAATGGGACGGGATTTTAAAATAGCCTTATAAGTGCATTTTAAAAAGAAGTAGGTATGATTAGTTTTCTTTTAATAAGATTCTTGGTACTTGATACTGTTTTTCGGGCTGTATAATTTTCTATGCCATTTTTGCAGTTTATTATCCAACGAACTAATTGTAATTTTTGTGTGATTCATAGAACCCTCATTCCACTTTCTATCAATGAATTATAACTTAAAATAAGGAATAGGAATGGCTATTCCTTCACATAATAAAAATCTTAAAGAACCTAGTGTAATTTTGTTAACTTCAATTTAATTGACCGTGAATTTCATAAAATTTAATTCTGCAGTTTTGCCCTGACAGACAAATCTTTTCTCAGAGTATCACTAAAAATAGGTCAAAATTTCTTATACACGTCAAAACTGTACGAGCTTTAAAGACAAAACTGCAGCAAATTCAAGGTTGTTACATCTATATTATCCGCATAACTGCACGGTCATAAAATAAATAGTTATATAACAACACTATCACTAACTGAACCTTGACATGTAGACAAATGCCTTTTAAAATATCACAAACGTGAACAATGTCTTGTATACAGGGTGTTAAGGAAACTGTATCAGAAAAAATAGTGATAGTGGTAAGTGGTTGTTATTTTAAAGACTGTGGTGTCTTAAAAAAACATGAAAATAATATAATTATTTTTATTCAAACATTAGGTATCGGTCCATCATATATTTGTTTTATTCGTATTTACTTACCTATTACTGTCTCACTGCTGGGCAAGACTCTCCTCCCTAAATACTTACAATTTATTTACGCTTAAGTAGTTTTTAGTAGTAATATTTTCTTTCTCCCGCTTGCTTCATATTTCGAGTTTTTAAATACAAAAATATATTTAAAACAATCTGCATACAAATCGTTCTTGGTATTTCATTGTACTCCTAACACTTAATATATTTTATTCCGCCGTGTCAATGACAGCAGTCGTAAAATGTAACATCAATCATTTGGACGGCCTTCAACCTTCACGGTCAATTTCAGCCATTTTAACCGGCTTGACGGATAAATTGCGCTGTGCGGTTCCGTCAGCCGTGCGGGGTTATAGGGCTGGCATAGAACGAAATTGTTAAAGAAAGAGATTCTTAAAGCTTTTGTGCATGGGAGTTAAAAAATATTTCTGGTGAATAAAAACAATTATTTTTTATTTAAGTATATTATATTTATAAACTCGCATTTTCTTGTTGATTTTTATGACTAATTTGAGTACAGAAAAAAAATGATCGTTTTTATTATTTTTTTTATTTCTCGCAATATAAATAGTTTGTAGATATCAAGAGCAATCAAACGTTAAATCATAGCACTTGCTTTGAGAAAACTTTATTATGAAAACCATAAGAAAAAATAAAAGCTTTCGAAGTTATATGCGGTTTCTGTTTACAACATACATATTATATCACGTTGCTTTCTATATTACCTAAAGGTAGCATTCGGTTCTTAGCGACCGCGACGCGCGACCGCCACCCGCGACCATGGTCGCCTGTCGCGAGGCGACCCTAGCTTTCGGATTTCAGCGACGGCGACATCGTCACTCTTCCCGCAGTTTTAACGGGCGGCGCGGCGGTTGTGTTCTAGTGCAGTACGATATGTCGGACAATTATTCCGCAGCTAGGAAAAAAGTTATACAGCAGCTAATTGGAGGATGAAGAAGATGATGATATTCTTATTATGCTATTGTCTATGCCTCCAGAAAAAAGAATGAGGATTGATTCAATCTTCACATCACGAGAAGAAGAGGGTTGCTTTCAATTACTCATAAAACAACATTTGAATTATAAAGAAGAAAAGTTCAGAAAATATTGTAGGTTAAATCATAAGCAGTTTTTAATAACTAATTCTATTAACTTCTCGTCCTCGTTCGGTGAAAATGCCGCCATTTTGATGTGCTTCTCGCCTGCGTCGCGTGACGGCACTGCCTCCGATGCGACCGAGTCGCTGTCGCCACGCTGCTCTCTAGCCACGCCCACCGGTCGCGCGTCGCGGTCGCTAGATTCGTTTAGTACTCCATATAAATCCATACTAAGCAGTGGGTCGCGCGACCCGGTCGCGGTCGCGGGTCGCGGTCGCGCGTCGCGGTCGCTAAGAACCGAATGCTACCTTAATAAGTATCATTACACATTTCTTTTCCAGTAGCAATAACCTCAACGAAAACAGCGCTTACGAAATAATGACGAACAATTTCCATTGTCATCAGTCATCAACCTCCAATTAAACATGCGTGACAACCCTAAGTAACGTTTAGACAAACTCTCACACTTAATGACATGTAACTGTCCAGTATAACGATATAATATTTGTTTTGTACGAAATTGTAGCATTCGTTTGTATAATATTTACTGGCGAGAGCCTTTTCTTGCATGCAATTTCATGCAGATAAAAGTATTTCTTGACTTAAAATGTATACTATTACTATATCAGGTTAAAGACAGAAAACAGAACACATAAACTAGTGAACAAATGTTGATGACATTTGGTGTCTGTGTACAAAATTTCATCAAAATCAGTTCAGTAGTTTTTGTGTGAAAGAGTAACAAACATACACATGAATAGGGATATTCAACAATATCCGTCCTAACAAAGTAAAGTTTTAATCTCGATTGGATTAGTAAGATAGCTAATCTATTAGAGTTCCTTGTCGAAACTATTTTACTTACTAACTGTTCTGAATATAGCAACAACAAGCTGCCGCGCAGAAAACAATAAGAAACTAAAAATACAAGAGATTTAGAAGGGGTGCGTCTTCCAACCCCGAACTTCGCGCACTTTGTCTTAGTATTTCCAGACTCCTCTGTCTACCTACAACTTCGGATATAATAGGAGTGTTATATACAAATTTAAGAATTAATTATGTATCCGTGATAGTGAAATTGCTATTACACTAACTAATAGTCGAGTGTGACGTCACTGGCAAAGCTTGCGCGGGTTGCAGTCGTGCTTAGATGGTTATCTTTTGAAAGCTGGCTGCTTAAGACAATGTTTTTGTCAGTGTCATGTCTGGTTATGATTTGTTAAACGTTTTGTTTGCTAACGGGAGTTGTATAACAGGTGGAATAGAACTGACGACTTCTATTTAGAAAATTAAGTTCTGTCAAGATATTTGCAGACTGCGCTTTGCTTTAAAAATAATGACAGATTTTTTATTTTCATTAGAAGATACTTATGGCAACATTTGTAGGTATATAATGTATTTCTAATTAAGTTGGAATGTAAGAAATGAAGTAATTAGAACTGTTTCAGTGACTAGAGATACACACACCCTAGATTTTCACTCTTTTTCATCTTACGATCGGTAGATTAATTAGTAAAAGAGCTTTTATGGATCCCTGGATAGGAATGGTACCTACAATGATGAATGAACGAAGCATTTCTTGGTGTCTACTTTCATTCATTATGATTCATATGACATAAAGTTTGAAATACCTATCTAATAACAGATTAACCTAAAAATTAATTAACAATTTCTCTAAAAAAGTCGCCTAATTATATGAGATCATTTTTTAGATAAAAAAACATTATTCACATATTTGAGGAAAGTGAAACACATGTAACAATTTGTGCGGCACCGCGGCACAATGTGTGTCGAAACGTTGCGGAACGTACATTGTTTATATTCATGAGTTACCACACTGAATGAAGCCTACTATGTTTGTTTCATCTGATTTGACGATGAAAGTGTTACGGTCTGAGTACTGGCTGTTTTGGTCTAGTGTTTCAACTAGGAACTGTAGACTAGCGTAGATTATATTATTATTAAAATCCTCTCATGTCGAAAAGTAACCGGCCTGTTTTACAGCAGAGTCAAAGTATAGATAAACGCGCTTAAAATTATTGTGTGAAATTCAAATTCACATTTTATCTGTACTTAGATTAAATTATGTAAAAGTTCTGGAAGCAAAAAAAAACAAACAAAAAGCTTCAATAAATATAAATTAAAAATATTTGAAAAGTCACATTATTATTGTAGAAATTCAGTAGTAGGCAGTGTATGCAGTATTGTAGAAAACTTCATAGTATATGAAGCTAAGAAGTTTTTGGTCACATAGAAAATCATAAAAAAACTTTCAATCAGCAACAATCGCGAGCTAAAACTGTTAACAGATAATATTATCTGTAATTTAAATCTAAATCTGGTGATCCACTTAATTCGAACAAAAACAGCTTTTAATCTTACATTACTTAATCACGTAATCTGCTATTTTTTACTAAAAATGTTCCAATGTTGCGATAGCATAACGACTCCCTCCTGTGCTAACAGTCGCGGATTATCACCGCTCAGTAGCCGTTAGATAATGAATCACTAGAAATAAATTTATACTAATACTACTATAAAAAAAAGAATAAAATAATCTCCCTATATTTTCTGTCCTTTTAGAGTTGATCTTATTTAGAACAGATAGCCTATGTTTTATCCTAAACTTGTTACTATCTCTATGATTTTTATCAAAATCTGTTAAGTGGGTTAGTTGTAACAGCGCAGCAGAAGGATAGACTACAACATTTATAAATGGTTGTAGAGATGCGAAGCGTGTCTATCATCTTTATGTCATGCTTTCACGATTAACCTTTTGAACCAATTATAATATCATTTGAAATGAAGACACTTGAAAACCCAGTTCTTCAAATTAAATCAAACTACTTATTTTTCGAGAATTAACTCTTCAAGAAATAAGGGATGAAAGTTTTTACGCGGAATCTCGAGAAGCAGTCTAACAAAAACGTTTGTCAAAGGTACAACAACCTATTCCTACGTACCTGTGCCTGGTTGAAACAACTTTCACTGGGACTCCCCAACACTAGCAACTAAGTACAAACCGTTGCTTGTACACTTGTTGCCAGCATTGAAAGTTATCCTGCGTGTATTGTATACTAACAATAATTATATTTGGGTAACTTAAAAACATGTTCTCGGGTTGCGCTTTTTTCGGAAATGTGTAGTCTATGACTTGCTGAGTCTTCAATTATAATTTTTTTGTATCTTAGACGTGTACAGACATATGTAGGTAGATTATATCTAACATTTTTGAGTCGTATAATTTTGAACGGTCTCGAAACCAAAATCGTACTCGACGGAAAGGGGTGGTTAATCTAATTCCTATTAATATCAGGCAGCAATTTCTATTACTTGAAGTTGTAATAAAAGTAGCACCTCCATTAGAAAATAACTAACGATCTTCAACTGGGAGAAACACGCTCATTAGCGTCATTACCTTGGTTTAAGTACTGACTATCAATCTGTCAATGAATTCCATCATGTCTGCAGCTTTCCTAATTGGTGTCTTTGTAAATATCTAATGATTTGTCTAAATGACACCCTGAGGCATGCTTAGACATAATTAACAATATTTATTTATACTTATTAATAAGGCATGTCAATATAGTAAATATCAACACTTACCTATAATTTCTGTAGTTTATGCAAGGGCGTATGCTTATGTCAATTAGGTAAAGACAAGCCCAATATTCCCAAGGCCAAGTTTTATATTTTTTATGGGACAATAAGAACAAATAGTCTATACGTATTAAGTACACAACTGACGATTACAAGGTTCGATTCCATGGTCGGACCACGATTTCATGATTTTGAGAATGTCTCGTCCAATGCTAGTTTGGATATTCTACTTAGCAAATTCGACGCAAAGACAGGATCACTATCAAACTACATAAAAAAGGGATCTACAATAAAATGAATGGATTTCAGCTGTTAGTATATCAACATAAAATTGTTTCAGTATTTTGATCGCAATTCAATTTCAAATTCAACTTACTCATAAGCTGTCACTAACTCGAACCAACATTAATAACAGCAGTTCCTTATAACTTAAAAGAAAGTATTACATACAAACAATTACACATGTGCAACAAACCGTGGTGTGCAATGGTTATTGTAACCTGGTCAACTTGCAACCGTCATGGTTGCAAATTGACCAGGTTACAATAAGTAACCTGGTCAAAATTAATTTATTAGTGTTATGGGTTGTGTAGGTCGCTGGCCAATTATTTATTTTGTAACTGTTTAATTGGTTAGAAGCGACGAATGAATATTCTATATAGATTTTTAAAAATTTCCTTCGAGTATTGTTAAAATCGATCGAAGGTAAAGCATATGATGAAGGACATGACAAAATTAAAATGCAATAAATTTGCCTTTAATTTATTCGTAGGCTAAGTCATCCTTGGTTTGAAACTTTGAATAAAAGTAGTGTATCTATAACTCCCGGTAATCTATTATTTCCATAAAATTGACTTAGCAGTTTAGCAGTAATAGCCAAACTTTCGCAATAATATTATGGATAAAATGCTCGAGTCTATACTTAAAGAAGTGAGAAAACATATCCTATATTTTCCCAAACATCCGTTTTAAATTATTTTCGCATTTATTACAATTAGCATGTATTAATTTCCTTTAGTTTACTGCCGTTACTGCCGTATAATCTGCAGGGTGAGGTTTAATAGCAGCATTGACTTAACCGACGGTATCATGTAATTCAGATTGTACACGCAATCGTAAATATGCACGGTTCAAGTGATAAGAAAAGCGCGATCATAAATATTTGATATTTAGTATCCAAGGTATTCCGCTAATAAAATTCAGTATTTTTCACTCGATACTCGATATAATAGCCAGAAAAGTTAGGTACCAATATCTTTGATTTTATTATATTGAAATCCGGCCAGAAATGTAAGCTTTTGTGTTTAAACACATTCAGGCAAAGACCTACATTTATTTATTCAACTCTTAAACTTTACAACTTTTTTAAAATCAATTTTCAGTAAAGATTTGTAAATTCACAGTAGACAAAGCCTAAGCAATTTTAGTCACCCCCGAACGAAAAAGAAACGAAGAATTAATAACGAAAAAGCATAGCTACTAATCACGCAGTTATTTTTCCACTCTCTTTTATCAATCACTGCGATCAAAATAATCAACGCTTGATAACCCGCTGCAAGTCTATAACTTGCGTCAAATCGTTATGACAGTGAATAGATATACAATTATTCTGCATTATTGATGTAGTACCGGAGAGCTTTTCACTACAACTAGTTTCTTGTCACTTGTGAAATTTAATTAGTGTTGATTTTACTTGACATGTCTCTGATTGAAAATTTTCTAAATTAAAGTTTGCACTCAAGCATAAAATGCGAGAAAATCCTAGTAATATTATAAAAAAAATAAAATACTGAGCGGATTTTGATGCTGGGGTAAAACTTATAAAGGTTAAGCTTTAGAACTATTACCCCGGAATTGTCACACAAACAAAGTTGTAAGCAAAAATTTGCGGTGATATAATGGGGACTGCTCCGTGGCGCAATGGTTTAGGTCGCCACTCCGCTACCATTGCATCGAGGAGAGGTCGTGGGTTCGATTCCCACAGGGAACAATTATTTGTGCGATCCACAAATAATTATTTCGGGTCTAGTTGTGCTTTGTATCCGTTGCATGTACTCGTATGTTCGTAAAAGTCTCCGCGACACAAGAGCCATTCTGTGTTGTCTAAAAAAATTGGAAATGTACTTATCAATAATTTAGAATAGATTATATACTTATACAGTAGGTATGTCCGTAACATGTCAACGATTACCTGCCATATAATTATCACCTAAAAACCCTACATTGCTCCATAAAAACGTTGTCAGTCATCGCTCATCACTGTCAGGTTATCAAGACAGTTGAACCGTAGACCTAATTTCAACAGCTTTTTCTCAGCCTCTACTGCAATCAAATAAGAAGTACTTGCGGTGTAAATTATGTTTAATTATCCGTCAAGTAGTCTTACATAAAACATGTGTGTGTTTGTGTGTCTGAATATAGCCGCAAGCCGCTGGAAAAAAAAACAAGGGATATAGGAGAGGAGCGTAAATTTCTCTCTTTTACATCACTTGATTTTTTTTCAAACTTGCAGTGGCTTGCCGCTATATTCTGCTTCTGTCTGACAATGTCTTGCATCGATATTGGATGCAATAGCCGCGCGTCTTTGCTTCGAGTCTTAAATCAGGCTATTAAGTATAAAAAATGCTTAGAACCAAGAATCATTAGTCCTTTAATGAGGAACATAATATAAATAATAATCTTTATGTATATAATTCTTTTGTACCTACTTACTTACTTAAAACTTCTCTTAAACGGCTGGGCCGATTTTGATGAATTTTTTTGTGTGTGTTCGAGGGGATCTGAGAATAGTTTAGATTCACAATTTTGTCTGCCAGTATTAATATATATTAATAATTTGGTCCGCTAGTAATAATATAAAACTATGATGTTTTTCGCACTGATAAGCGTTTCGGCATAACACTAATAAAAGGCCTTCGGGCTTCTTGAACAACTGTGACACTAGCGTGACATGACGAAAGTAAGGTGTCCCAATGCACTGTAATCAAATAAAAACTATCTCTCGCGTAAATTACGTTTAATTAGTCTGTGACATACAGTCTTACATAAATCGTAATTAACTAACTCAGGTAAGTAGAATTATGTCGTGTGTACAGTCGTGGGTATACATTTTCGTGCATCATTTTCATACTCGTATTCTTTACTTTTTCTTTTTTATACGACATCTATAGCACTTAGATTTGGTCTTGTGTCGCGGGGACTTTTATAAATATACATACAATAGACAGAAAGTACAAACAATTTTCAAATAAATTAATCAAAACCTAAGCATAGATTATGATTACGATAGCGAATATTGGATGAATACATACTAATATCATATTACAAATTAATGTGACAGTAATCATCTGCATCTGGAACGCCAGTCTGTCTAACATTTGTGTGTTGGAAAGAACAAAAACTTTGTTATTTAAATCTATCCCACAAGTGATAAGATGCAGACAGTTTGCGATACACCAGTTATTTAGATATACATACTTACTTACTCCGTTGGCTCACCGATCCAAAATGTGTCTTAGCCTCCGACACGAGAGAACCCCACTTTGCCCGATATATGAAAAGTGATTTGAACATGAGGTGCATCGACATTTTTGCTCACAACTGTACATACACAAGTCAATGATATAACTATGGCTTGTCCTATTTGTTCAATTGGGCTTAACCCTTAATTATTCGCGTAATTTGATTTTATCAGTTTAGTGGAGGTTAGGAATTAATTACCGGCTTGCGTATACGCAGCGCGTAAACAAACTTGTATGTACAAGTAATTTTATTGTTTAATGCTTAGAAAACCTTCGTTTTATTATTTTTGAGGTTAAAAGTTAACCAGTCAAAGTTGTTTAAGCCATTATTTTGTGAAACCCAGTATTAAAAAAGTTGACTATAAAATGTCCCTAATTTAATTATGTTCTCGTCATATGAAAACTATATTAATGCACTGGCTATAGTCGCAAATAGTTTATGTTAGCGATTAAACAAATATAACTATCAAAAGCAGTATGGAGTTATTCATTTTTTTAACTTATATTTATATATAGAGACCAAACTTTAAGCTTTCAGCAAAATTCACAACATTCTACTCTCAAAATATGACAATATCTATCTATTAAAGTAGGTACAATACTATCACTTACTGCTTACAACCTAAAGTTAAAAGATGGATGATGACAAGTTATGCATATCCATTCAAATATGATGTCACATTATTATTGTTCATCTTGTCGATTTAATCTTAAGATCGATTAGCTTAAGTATTGAGTTAATTTTAAAATAGGTGAGTGCGCTACTTAAGAGAAAAAAGATAAATCTTATTAAATATGGATGGATCCGGAACTTAACGAGTTATTTATAAAGATTTAAAGAACTAGGAGTATTTAAAATATTTGTACACATGGTTAATAACTTAATGCAAAATAAATACATACATAAGAGTACGCATTCTTCCTATGTGGGTAAGCAAAGAACAGAGATAATAATCTCATAATAATCAGTCTGTGTACCTACTCATAGAACGTGTGTCCATTTCAATTTAGTTACGTGATTAGCCTTGAACAATTTAACGTAGGTAAAGGGTCTCAAATATTACATAGGTATATTAATACAAGTTTCGCCAAACCCTGTCATGAACTTAATGTCTGATATCCGTTCCTTATAATATCAGTATAATTGATCAGACCGAATATTACAAAATAAAATCTAGGTTGAAACCGCTTCTAAAATTCAAGCCTGGAAATACTACTATCTATACTAACTTTACTATTAATACTACAGTAAATCTGTCTGTCTATTTGTAATGTTTTTCCGGTAGAACTGCTTTATCAATTTTAGTGCAATTTCCTGTTAAGGTAGCACATGACATATAGTTCGCACTTAATACTGTGGTCGTTATTATAAGTAATTAAGATTTTATTTGTAACGTCTTTAGCTTTTCAAAATCTATTATTAGTATTGAAAATAACAATACAACAATAAATTATGTTCTTTTAGGAAAAACAGGTTGTGATTAAATATTTTCGTTAAGGAATTCAACAGTTAAAGCCGCGTACTGCCTCTAAGTAAGTAATAATTTAACTTGTCCTAGGTGGAGTAAATTCAGTGCCTGCTATTTCGCAAGGAAATTCTTCAAGTTAATCTAGGTAGTAACCTGTGTTCATTGTCAAAACTTAGCCTAGATTCTAGGCTTTAATAGGTACTGGTAGACTGGAAGTTATTGCTGCGATAAGTTTAATGTACTAGAATGAGATATGTATAGGAATTTAAAAGTAGAGTATGCCGTTGAGTTATAGCATGAAGCTATTATTAAGTTACCTTTTAAATTCCGTAAAGGTATGTTTATGAAGGCTGTACGTAAAATACACGTGTAACATAAGTACATACATGCATAAAATCACGCCTTATTCCCCATAAGTCTCTTGGTCTCTGCCTTCTCTTATGGAAAGCAGGTGAATAACATTATATTTAAATAAATAAATAAAAATATAGGTATTTCTTTTTTTAAAGTAATTTTTAACCGGTTCCGTCCCACTGGGTCAAAGCAAGCCTAATCTAAATCAGGGAATTGGCATTCTTTAGAGAATTTAAAAAAAGACAAAACTGAAAGTTTTTGAAAGTTTGCCCACGAAGTTTCTTTGATTGATAAAGCATTGACTAACAAATAATTCTAATACACATTAATTTAAAAAAATATTGATTTCTTTATCAAGTCTCGATCCCACAACGACACACATTAAATACAGTAAGTTAGGCATATCTCTGTAGGTCACATGATGTAACATAATTAGTGCTTTGACAGTAATTATGTCTCCGTTCCATAAAATACAAGAAAACCTAAGGTTATCTTAACAATTTAGTAACATTTTGTGTCATTATAATACATCATTATGCAATTCATATAATTGCGATGTAACGTGGAGACTGTTGATTTTGTACGCGCATCTACGCGACTGATGACAATGTCAAGCTTTTAATCATTGTGTTGTTGATGTAGAAGGTTGACCGTATAATTAAGTATGTTCAGACTTTGTTATGTATTAAAATTTTAAAAAATAGAAAGAAATATCATTAGACAACTCACACCACGGTCATTTGAGAGACACTAAGCAGAGCTTGTACTCGTATTATGGTAACCAAATAAATGATAAACATACTACTACATAACAACTAGACTCAGTTCACCACCGCGCCGAATTAATATAACTATACGAGAGGTACGTACATACGTAACATAACGCCTATAGTAGCCGATGGTGTAGGCAGAAGTGTATGGAATAAACCCACGTTTCGCCATTTAAATTGTAAGACCAATGTAAAAGCGAGCGAAACTGATGCCGTATGTCGATACGGCATTAAGCTCCACCTATAACATTGAACCAAAAAAAATATGGCGAAAATCAATCAGGCCTAATTAGGTCGGTTTTCATCCAGCCTTCTTTCGCAAACCGAACTCTAAACCTCAAAATTAATTTACATTTTGAACTTGAACATCTCGACCTCAATCTTCAAACTAAAACGAACAAAAATTAGGAAGCTTCACAAGTTTCCTCTTATTCTAACAATCGCTGACCTCTTAGAGGCCGAGTCTTATGATCAACTACCTATAGGAAATTAGTTGATGTGCAGCCACCCATTCAAGTAATATTATATAAACAATTGTTGAGATTATCATCATTTTAATGAAAAGGGTTTTTACACTGCATAATTTGGTTTAATAAATAATTAAGAAAAATATTTTCGTGTTTACTTGTAAGTCGTAAATTCAAAAGTTACGCCAACCCTCCATTTATTTAGTAAAGTGGTTTAAGCTATTTCTTAGCCTATTAGTACTAAACTGTATTATGGCTTAGGCATTATTGTAGTAGAATCGAGAGAGTAGATCGGTAAGCTTCTGAAGGAAGCTTAGTTAAATGTTAACAGCCAGCCCTGATTGCTTTAACAAACGTATAATAGCCAATTAACTTTATTTATAAACTTATAATTAAATATAAATTTATCAGTTTTTCAGGTTTACAATAAAATACTTTATTCCATCTTGAAACAATGAGCTTGCAATTTTTTATGACCCCAAAATCTTGTTTAATATATTCAGCCTTGTAGTCAAATTACTTCCCCTAACTTTAAAGATTTTCCTACTTAGATTAACTAAATTAAATGATATAATGAATACCATTTATGTAATTTTGTAACAGACGTCAGTTTAAATTTAATAGATGTATAAATATGCCTCATTAACTTCGCCCTTAACAAAACGAATAGAGCGAGTTGCGCAACATCTATTTTACAAAAAACCTTATAATCTTCAATTAATATTTTAAATAGACCGAAAATTTTATCCGTCATTTTCTAGTTTTTCTTCCTACATTAATCAGTCAACTTAAGGTCATTTCTGTCTCTCGAAGAAATTTGACTTGCATATCCTCCGATATAAATACAAAAAACTTTTTGTCTGTTAAATTATAACAAAATTTCCCTGTTGTTTTTTTCTATATGGTGTTCAAATCACCTAACCCTTTAAAAGCTAATATAAACGATAATAAGCAATTGAAACTGACATTAAACGCCGTCATAACTTTTATATGTCGTTTAACTCACAATAATATCTAGTAATGGTAAAATTCGCAAGGAATCGCAAGGCTGTTGCTGATATTATCCGGCTAATATTGCCGACAAATTGCTACAGTCGACACCGTAAGTGTTATGCTTTAATATATGGCGCTTATTGTAAGGAATGCGATGTGTAACGACCTTTTGAAGTCGGTCTAGATTCTTTATCAAGACAAAATCAAGTTTCATGTGTTTTTAGATGGTAGATATTTTAAATGTGTTTGAATTCGTCCAATTCGAAAGAGTTCATTAACTCAGACAAAAGTTATAAAAATTTTACATTACATATTCCTTCGTGGCGACATCTGATCGTAAATAGGTTATAAAAAAAGACGTATTCATCTTTCCTTGAGTAAAATTTAACTACTCACTGCCCATAAGACAGTTAATATTAGCAAACCAGTTTTAAATGTTTCACTGGCTCATACTAAAAGTTACGAAAGAATCAAAATTCTCATTATATTTTCAAACAGCCCTTCACAATGAACCACGCAATCAAAGAATCTCGCACCACTGTTTATAACAACTTAATTATCCGCTTCTCAAAACATAAATAACACAAAAATTATCCTCTATCTACAATCTGAGTGTTTAATTCTGATGTATTTATCCTCCAAACGCATTATTAGCATAAAACCCGGAACTGTGAGCACTTGTGTGTATGTCTGTACGTTTCTTTGTTTGCAACATGATTGTGTGTGAGTTAAACATCTAAGATATTTCGTTTCGCCTCGGCACTTTGCTGTTAATTGCACCTCAGTACTGAATTTAACGCCTGTAACTTTTATAAGTAGCAGTGTAGTTGTGTTGTGTATAAAGATCTTGATGATGCTGCAAGTAAGAAAATCTGAGGATAATTGTATTTTTTCAATATTCTATATGACGACTCACGGAACAACCATGTATACAACTAACAGAACACTTAGGCCTGGCCCCAATTACTGGCGAGGAATAGAATCTTTCAACATTCCTGTATGTATGTAAACGCACACGAATTTTTATTAACAAAAGCATCCTTCGGCTTTATGCACTTATGCTGTTGGAAACTATGCGTTGGCATGGTGCAACACCCTAAGGGAAGTTGAGTAGTCCTTAATCATGCTAAGGCATGGTTGCCGACAGTATCCATTTTATAAAGGGGATTTTACCAGGATGCTGAAGGATCTTTCTCCTTGCCAATGCCGATAATGGACCTTAAGCTCTTTGTCTCTCAAGTATAATAGTCTATTTTCATCACCTTCTGTATTCTGTAATACATATCAACGCGACATTGACAGTTTAAGAATTAATCACCAGTTAAAAACGGTATCTTTTTATTAATTGATTCGATGACTGTTTTCGTAACTGCAACATTTTTCCTTATAATTTTGAACTTTAGCCCTGAACGTCATAATAAAGTTTGATATTCAAATCATATACAGGTAGACTAATAAATACATCCGTGCTCTATTACTAAAGGTGAACTCACAAATTGTTATAGTTTCGTTTATTCGACCGTGATATTCTGTAATGTAAGAATGCATGTCGTGTTCAACCTCAAAGGTTAACTTTGATAAAAATATTATAAAAAGTCAAGATGTCTGCATGGAACTAAATATTTTGAGGTAAAGTGAGAGGGAAATTATTTGAAAAAGTAGGCAACCAACCAACTTATCGTCTCTAGTCGTGTAAACTTGTCCATCCGGTAAACAATTTAATTAACTCCCTATTTTTTTTACATGTTCAACAATTGGCAATAGGCCCTTTAGCGGTAATGGTACATAGACCGGATCCACAATAAACAATTTATCTTGGACTAGCTGACCCGCGCAACTTCGCTTGCGTTTTCCCCGTTTTTGTAACATTTTTCATTGGCACTCTGCTCCTATTGGTCGTAGCGTGATATGATATATAGCCTATAGCCTTCCTCGATAAATGGGCTATCTAACACTGAAAGAATTTTTCAAATCGGACCAGTAGTTCCCGAGATTAGCGCGTTCAAACAAACAAACAAACAAACAAACAAACTCTTCAGCTTTATAATATTAGTATAGATGAGCGATCCCGTGATTTGCGATCCAGAATCGTAGATAGCTCTCGCTTCATCTTCGCGCCATAGATAGCGTGCTTCTCTGCTAACCGCTTTCGTAGGGTTTGTTCTAACTGAGGGCGATCTTTGCATATTGGATTGTTTGCCGTCGATCAGACTATTGCAAATTATATTTAAATACATTATGATTTACAAATTGAACCCAAATATATTATTTACTAATATAACAAGCATAACCACTAGAAAAAATCACTGCTCATTAATTCTACATCCTAAACAATATGTAACAGTATCATAATATATGTATTGTACAAAAGAATGTACCGTCGTGACTACTAGTGACGTTATACTCACGACATCTGTAAATAGGCGTGAACTGACGTGTATTTATTGTCAAGGTGAACTGTTTAGGATTGGCTTTCACTAGGATTTTTGGAAGTACTATACATAGGTTATCGGAAAAAAATGTCAGGATACTAACTACGGCGAGATTTTTGAGTGTATTCGAAATAAGCTGAAAATCGTGTTTTAACTCGTTT
Source organism: Anticarsia gemmatalis (assembly GCF_050436995.1). Taxonomy (NCBI): domain Eukaryota; kingdom Metazoa; phylum Arthropoda; class Insecta; order Lepidoptera; family Erebidae; genus Anticarsia; species Anticarsia gemmatalis. The sequence continues at coordinate 2,102,164 of NC_134761.1, forward strand.
CGTTACATGAAATTTCGTACAAGAACCCTTAATATATTCAACAGCAATAATACCCCATCAAGGTTTTAGTAAAAGCCTCAGTAGGATGGGTAAGTCGATCCAAAGATTATCCCAAAGCCTGACACAAAAAGACTACCCCTTGCGTTCTGCTAATATAACGATATAACGATTTTCAGGTTTGCTGGCCGTGTGTAACTTAAAAAAAGAGTAATGACGTCTAAATGTATATCTTTAAATAATTACTCGAGTTGCACTCTTATCAAGGATCTATTTCACTTAAAATCCATTCATTTCACTCATCATTATTCATTACAAAACCGACCCAGACAAACAATAAGTACATTGTGTTACGTAAAACGAAACAGGCCATGTCGGATGCTTTCATTGTATTCACAGAATTTCAAACGCATCAAAACAATTACACACTTTCGCGCTCAAAGACGGAATGAGTAAATTTGATAATTATGAAAAAGAAAGTGGATGCAATTGGAACAGATTATTGTAGAGTTAGCAACGAAAGCAGTGAAATTAATTCAAGTCGTTCAAAACCTTTGACTTTGTTGTACGTAGGTACATACATAATAAGGATACAGACATAATGAGTACAAATAATTTAATAGCTGATTACAATTGATTCCATATATATTTCAGAACTGGTGTTTATATTTTAACTGGTCATGATACATAATACTTTAAAATGTGTCAGATGATGTTTTGGTCAAGCATGAGCTTTTTATAATATTTATGGGATTGTTTCACTTTCAAGATAATGTTTCCATTTACAACCTGTGTAAATCCTTAACAATAGTATATAACATATAAATACAAAAAATACAAGTTACTATTGTTGCTGACTATACGTAAAGTACGGTGTAGCAATTGCATGGGACGATGACACGATGTTTTAATTGAATACTATAGAAAGCTGCTAATTTCTATAAGCCAGTTTCCCTTAATTAATATACTATGTTGGATTGATCTAAATTCAATTGTTTAAGACTAGTTTAAACTATGACAAAAGGTACCAATGGGACAATTTATAATTATTAAGTCCGGTATCACCATTTCGGAATAAGTATCCGTTAGGAATTTAGACACTTGGTGTCACGTTATACATGAGATAGATTATACAACACTTATCCATTACCCGTGAAATTATCCCTAAGAAGACTTACTACTAGTAGCTTTAATTTTTCCATTAAAAAAAGTCGTTTGTATACGTCGTCATATACTTCTTTCATAGGCATTATATTTCAAACTTCCCTCATTATAACACAGTGACAATAATACACAATAACAATGGTTAATAAAACACCTTATAACCACGCTAATATTATAAGCATGTAAAAGACATCAACGCGCTGCGCTGACCCATCAAAAGAAACAGTATCTAATCGCATAATAAACAATACTATTCAAATTGTGGTTTAAATTATAAGCAAAAGCGGTAGAAAATATGTTTTACCTGACACTACAACTAGAAAGGGTAAATGTTTTTTACGTCTCTCCATGCATGGTCGTATTATTCTTGTTATACTGTGTATTTTTCTATACTGACTTTTTTTCTATTGAGGTAATTTTTTTTCATTTGCCTAGTTGTGTGTCCCACAGTAGAAAAGCCTTTCTTTTGGATTTTCAGTAGGATTATAACAGAAAAATTAGCACTCTTTTTAAGTTGTTTTTACACGTCAATAAAATCCTTATTACATAATTGTAAATCCGCAACTCTTAAGACAATTTTATACCTATATTATATTCTTTTTGTGGACTATCATTATAATCACCAACGTATGTGTTACCTACTAATTATGCAACATTTTAATTTTGAGTCGTAAACTATTTTATCACCTTGAGAGTAAAGAACAATTAATTTTGTTTTGGAGAAAATTTAATTCTAACCACAAAACATTCTTCCGCCTTTCCCCATCACTTATACGTTAATTAAGTTCCGTTTAATCACAGCGGTGTGTGCGAAAAGCATCTATTGTCGAAACTAAGGTGTCGAGGCTACAGCCCAATGACGGTAGACAATAGCCTTTAGCTAATATTATACTAAACAACGCCGTGGAGAATCTTGACTTCCTAATTCTGTTTAAAAAGGGTAATCTGGGTGTTTTAGCACCCGGATTTGGTAAAGTTAGGAAGTTTTATAAGGCATTTTGAATGTCAACGTAGTTCTTTGAGTACACAGCTGCAGTATACGGCCGTCGCAAGTCATAAAACTTCGGTTCGAAATACGTCTTGGGTCACGAAGAAATATGAACAATTTTCTAGTAAATAATCGTCACTCAATATAATAAATAAATGTTTAGAAATAGAGCTCATAGATTCCGAGCCCACCAGACGTCGTTGGTCCTGATCCTGACTTTGCCGAACATATGGGAGTGAAGGAATGCGTTTTTACCTACACTGACCCAAATTCTTACATCGATCTCGGTCATTTCCTACTAACTATCCAGATAGGAATAATATGCGCTTCTGAATAGTAGAACACTTTCAACAAGTTCTCGGCTGTAGGGATATTTTTATTTATTTGCAGTTAAAACCGTCTCTACAAATTTTTTGTCCAAGCGAAAATGTAACATTTATTAATGTTGTTTTCCTTTTGTTACAGGAACATTCAAAACAACTATTGGAACATTTAACAGAGTCTGAAAAAATATTCCTATTCGGTGCCAACCATAATGGTGAGTGGTAAAAAATTTAGTGACCTAATTAATTATCTAAGTTATTTCACACAATTAATCTTTATGAAATGAACATAATAAGCGATAATTTTAATGAATTTCGTTGCAAAACTATGCAGTTTAAGGCCGCCTATTGTAAGTCATTTGGAACTAATTTTGGTTTAAGTATAGCGGCTGCACCTTTATGAACTGTTTCAAGAAATTTGCTTAGCTACGATTTGTACATGAAGCCGATTCTATAATTCGTAACTATATTTCTAAGGTAAAAACATTAATATTTACTTGTCATTTTTCTATACAAACCGGGCAATTCTACGTACTTGTAAATGTTTTACTCAACAATCAAGTTAACATGGTGGTTTTCTAACTAAATAGTAATCATTTACAATAAATTGATGCAATTAAACACTGATATACACAATAATTTGGATGTAGACACATACTAAGTAAAATATGATGGGCTAAATAGGCATATTATGTGAAAACTACTGACTAAAGGCTACGTTGAAGGCGTTGATTACTACTACTACCACGTAGGCTGCTACGTTGTCTGAAGCTACTTACCTATACATCAATAGTGTATATTATATCTTTATACATATATATCATTCTTCTGTAAGTGTGTATGTCACTGAACTTCTCTTAAACGACTGGACCGATTTTGATGAATTTTTTTGTGTGTGTTCAAGGGGATCAGAGAATGGTTTAGATTCACAATTTTTGTCCGCTGGACAATGTTTTTTTATTTAATTTTTATGGCAAAACAACGTTTGCCGGGTCAGCTAGTCGAACTATAAAACTCTCTCAATATCAAAATCACCAGTAGTCCACTAAATGGTATAGAAAAAAATGTATGCGATAATGTGCACAAGCCTTTACATGATCTTGAAAAATACACTTTTGCAATAGTTGTGACATCCAGTGTTATACAATTGACATGAGAACTTTGTAACTAATTGTTTGAACTTGGACTCTAATGAATAGGACAATTATGTGTATTATCAAAACTAGAACACGATATACATAATGTTATCGTAAAGATATGATTTTTGGTTGATTTATCTTGATTTTGAGTTATTTTGTAAGCTTGACATTTGTAGTTTTGAATCACGGAAGAAGAAACTTCGATATCGATTATCTATATGTATTAGAAAAGGGGAGGATTATACTTAACAGAGAGATTATACTTAGAAATTAATGAAAAAGGTAGATAGATAGATGAGTTGTCATTATAAAGAAAAAAAGAAGAATTTTGAATACAACAAAAATAGACCTTTTTACTAGACTACTTGTTTAAATAAAACCATTATCGCCTTCGTAATATCATGTCATGTAGTAATAGTAATAGTTTAATAGTAGTTAGTCGATCATCAATTGGCAATTCCCGTTCCTACAGTATTACATACCTTTCCATGACATACGCATAGAAATTTATTTTGTACGGGAATTTAGCGAAAGCTACATTTCATATAAGGTAAAATGTAGGTGCGAATGTAATGTAGACATCTACTAATAACGGGTTTGAGTAACCTTTAGGCTTTTCCAATCAATCTTTGCCTGGAGCTGGTACACTCCTAGTAACATACAATTATCCAACTTGCGATCGTACTCACCTTTGTATGTTCGTGTTATTCTTGAAAGGCGCTTGGTTTTATTGTAAATAAAATTATAAATTGGAAAATTAATATAAAGTAATTAACTCGATAAAAGAAGTTACTTTACCCATATCATGTCTACTGTTAGGAAATTAATAATAGCGTCAACAGTCGAATTTGACAAAAATATAGCGATTCTAGTCAGACTTACCAAATGATATTTTATAAAAAAATTGTGTGTATAAAAAAATTGGTAAAATCATTTCGATCTAATCTAATTCATTGGATCGAAATAATCTTACCAAAACTTTTATAAAAATAATAAGTTCAATCCATTACTGTCACACTGCTGAGCAATAACCTTTTCCCAAAATGGGGGTAAGTTACTTAAGTCCACCACGCTGGTCAAATGAAGCTAATTAGGGATTTTGAATACCTTGAAGGACTTTTTAACTTTTATTAAGCCAGCCAATCCGCACTTGGCCAGCGCTGAGGACTTAAGGCCTGAACCCTCCCCCATATAGGAGGGATCGTTGCCCAGCAGTGTGACATTAGTGGATCCAATTTATAGAAGAATAAATAAAGGAAAAAAAGTGATTTCTAGTATTGTTTTTCAATGTCAGCCTTTTTCTCTGATTACAGAAGCACAATTCGAAATCGCACATCTCAAGCAGCCAAAGCGTCGTAAACGCTCATTACTCTACGACGACCAAGACCTAGTCGGTCTGAAGAAGCACCTAGACATCCGACTGAACCCTAGGAACAGCTTCCTGGACCCTCAGTTCCTATTGATGAGAAGGTGGTCTAATAGCACTGAAGCTGTGCTGGACCAACACGCTGATGAAGAGTTGGATCTTTGTTATTATAGAAGTGATAATGCTGCTCTCTATGTTTGTGATGATGTGGTATGTTTGAATATTTTATTTATTATGACTAAACACTACTATAGATAACATTTTTCTGAATTCTAGGTACAGGTCTTCACTCTATTTCGAAATTTTCAAACCTCTACCCAATACTACATAGATTTTAATGCCAGACTTTAGCGTGAAACTGAGTTCTTTTTGTGGCCGATACCAACGCTATAAACTTTTTCAAAAACGCGTTTTCAGTAGCAGTAATAAAATTGGTACTTAAGGAATGATAATACTATGCTCGACATTGAAAAACATATTTAATAAGGATTTAAAACTAAACTAAAACAAACGAAACTGAAAGTCAACACCGTAATTAAATAGTTTTACACCTAGGCCGGTCATTAACAAAGATATCTAGACCAAAGAAAGTGGTGTTTCTGAACATAATCATGAGAAATCTTAATTGCAGCACTTTCATTTTCAGAGAGGCGTAGTCAAAAATAACGACACCTACTATTTCATACATCCACTGCCAGAAAGATTTCACGATGAGAATATCAAACCTCACGTGATAGTAAAGAAACAAATGCACGAAGACGGAGACAAATGTATAGAAAAGAACGAGATAGAAACAAATTCAAGTCCAGACAACAAATGGAAGAAACATAGGAGAAAAAGGGATGTAGAATATGATGTAAATAATAATATAGAAGGATTCAAACTAAACTTAGCACATAGGAATAAAACATTGACAGATTTTATACAAAAACTGTCGAATGGAGTAAAAAGGGAACGAAGAGCGGTATTACCAGCTGTTTTCGTAGAAACAGCTGTATTTGTTGACAGGGATTTATACAAACATATGACAGTAAACTTTCCCAAAGATACTGAAAGAGAATTAGTAAGATTTGTACTAGCAATGATTAATGCAGTACAATTGTTATATCACGATCCTTCTTTAGGTAGACCAGTGAACTTTATATTGAAAAGACTGGAGATTCTACACGAAGATCCTGCAAATTTGAAGAGACCTCACGATATTGATAGATTTTTGAGTAACTTTTGCACGTGGCAAAGGCTGGAGAATCCACCGGGAGATAATGATCCGTTGCACTGGGATCATGCACTGATACTGACTGGATTGGACCTGTATGTAGTGAACAAGAATGGAAAAGTCAGCAGTCAGGTTGTGGGTAAGTTCATAGCGATATTATAGTACCTACTCTTTTACTTACACAAACTAATGACATGTTATGAACAAGATGAAGTAAAAGTGAACTTATCTTAGTCTTTTAAGTCGAGTTTAGTCCCTTTTGATAGTAACAGTACCAGATCGTATTTGTTTAGAAGCAGCATTCAGAAAAATGCTGAAATATCTTTTAATTTTAAGGAACTCTCATTATATCACTTTAACGTTTATCGTATCAACGTAAATACTTTTAGGCATGACATTAGATTGAGTGACGTTTGTGTGTTTCCTTAAAACTTCTAAAACACGTAACTTAAGATACTCTCTCAAGAAACAAAAGCCCCATCTTTAATAGTTACATGTTACACCGTAATATTAAAAGTAAAAGTGTTAACAAAAAGTAAAACCGATGATAATCGGGCTTATTATTTCAAGAATAATACAGTTTTAAGTGTATTTTAACGAGTACATTAAGTTTATAGTATTAGAATGATTTGATACACTTTCTGTATTGCGAACAGAAGCTAATGTTCTATATCAAATTGATGTAACAATGTGATGCCATCAAAAACATTCTGTAAGAACCTCAAGTCTCGCCGTAAAAAGTTGTGAGATCTATATAATACCAAGTCGTTTAATCTATTTAGTCTCTACTTAAAGGACCTTCTGTCTTAAGTTATTACGTATGTTATTATCATGCCAATTAAAAAAAAATACCTTTAAAACAAATAGACCGACCTGGCCATCGCATGATTTGATTATTATTAGTATGTACCACACTACACAGCACGACAAGAAGTTAATGGTCCTGAAAAGTTTATGGCGAATTTGTGTTTTTTTTGCGATGACCAAGTCGATCTATTTGTTTTAAAGGTATTTTTTTTTAATTGGTATGATAATAACATACGTAATAACTTAAGACAGAAGGTCCTTTAAGTAGAGACTAAATAGATTAAACGACTTGGTATTATATAGATCTCACAACTTTTTACGGCGAGACTTGAGGTTCTTACAGAATGTTTTTGATGGCATCTCACTTCTTTTTGTAGAGCGAACATAAGTCAAATTTGTATGGAAAGACGTTTTTTTTTCATAATTCAACATATTTTCCTATGGGAATGTTGTTCAATATCATGGGCTAAACACCCTTACCCACCCTTTACCCCCTCCCGTTATGCCTCATATAGTAGGTACCTATTTACACCTATTTATTTTATTTTCTACAGTAATAATAATTCATTAACTCCAAATGTAACCTTGTAATCTTATACATTTAAATGGGATTACAAAGTTATTGTTGCAGTTGGTATATTTAGAAAACTGGACCGAAATTAGAAAATATTTAATTTTTCCCATGATTAAGACACTAAACCCTATTTGTATTCAAAATTTTAAGCTTCTAAGTCTGCTAGAAGTACCTTAGACTTTTGATGATCGGTGAGTCAGTGAGTCAGTGAGTCAGTGAATCAGTGAGTGACAAAATTCAAAAATTTAACAAGTTGTAATTTTTAAACCACTGGTTCAAATTGACTGAAATTTTAAATATACCGTGTTTATACAATGACTGATTAGTTGCTGAAAATCCAGGCTTCTTGTTTTATCCACAACGAAATTATAGGGGTGTCAAAAATAGGCCGAATTGCTTCGAGAAAAGGATGTTACGGCCGTGCCGCTTTTTTTTGCTCGACTTGCGGGGGCACTTCCGTGCCCCCAGATATTATAGTCATCTATCATATCATATGTATTACTTTGTTTCTTACTATTTGACGCAATAATAGTCGTTTCGTATCGGTAATGTCAGCTTCTTATATTTGCGTCAATTTTATGCGAAAATTGTCTTTCACGGTGCTTTATGATCCTTTAAAATGTTCAACCGTAACTTTTCAAATAAACTTTTTTTTGCCTATCCATAGATTTACTATTCGCCGGGCATTTTCTATTCAACAATCCAATTTAAATTCTAAAATATTTATACTCAACAAACTGTAGCTAGATTCTCTACTACTATCGACTACCGGACAACCGGCCTGTCATCGAAAATATTTGTAAGAAAATTTGATCAGCGCCTCAGACGGGCATCGTAAGAACTATTACAGGAGAACATTCTAAATGTCTAACTTTCAATACTCGAAAGTACCAACTGTACAGAATCGCGCTACTGTTCATACACTGTAGCGCGATTTTGTTCATATAGTCGGTACTGTCGAGTATCGAAAATTTGTAATTTTTTTTTTCGAATTACACAAAAATCCAAGTTCTATTAACTATCAGACCTAATGAAATAATTAAGTAGATTATTGCATTAACATCTTCCATACTCGACAAAGGAAATTCTATCTCCTTGAAAAACCTACAATATAATAATTCTGAAGGTAAATTTTGCAAGTATGTATGAAGAAGGCCGCATAGTTAGCTGTTGAAACAACAAGGCTATTGATGGCAATCAAATAAGTTTATTACAAAACTGATTTAGAAACAAAGTTATGGAATGCGTCTTTTGATTGTTATCTCACGCAAACAGTAAGTGTGGAATCTTCAATGATAGTAAATATTGTAAGTAATTGACTTGCGCAGCTTCGCGTGCATATTCAGCAATGTCCACTACATTGCTTAATTAATAAACATCTTTTAAAAATGAAATAGTATAGTACGCTCTTGAATAAAAAAATCTAAATTTTATAATTATCAGTTCAGCTTTTGACAGAGTTACGGACGTAAGTATGGATCTATGTCCGTTTACGTCAATGACCCTTACGTTTATAATAACCAGTTAGAAAATAGTAAACCTCTTTTCAATTCTCCAAGCAAAGTATCTCAAAAACTAAGTAAAAGTTAACTACGTTTGTAAACGGAGGTTTAATTACAAGCAAATGAGAAACTATTAATCAAGAGATATATTTTCCAGCATAACCATCAAAACATTTGTTCTGTACCATTGTCCCACGCTAGGTGGGATCGGCACACATATTTTCCTCTTCCACTCATCCCTTTCAGCCGTCAACTCTGTATTTACTCCTTTCTTGTTCATATCCACTTTCACACAATCCATCTATTTCTTTTTTGGTCTGCCACTATAAAACTTATATCCTTCTCCAATATCTCTAGCTCTCATGCTTTTCCATTAAAACATCTGATCCGATATTAATGAAACTTTCATTAGCTAGTAATCCACATAAAGTAATTTAGACCGCTCAATACTTAGTTGCGGAAACATTCTGCTTTCTGCGAAGTCTAATATCGAAATGAAGTTATATTACCTCACATAGGAATCGGGGCCCACTTATGTATATGTAAATATGAGTATAACGTAAACACTATATGCATATTTTTTATCAAACTACTGAAATCAATTTGCACAGTAAAAGTAGGGCACTTTTGTGCAATTTCTCAGTACCACGTGAATCGTAGATACGTGTATTGCACCAGTAAGTGTATTCTGCAATCATTTCGTTGGATATCTATCTATCTTTACGTACTTGTAGGTTAGACAAACCATTTAGGTGCTATTTTTGCCAATCTAACCTCAATGAGAGATAGTTAACTTGGGATTATTGACTGGTTTTCATCTATTTAGGACATAGGTTCCCAATGGTCCATGCCTTGTTAGACGTTGGAGCTTTCTGAGGAGAGTGGCATTAGGTCCGAAAAAAATATATAAATAAATAATATGTTTAAGGGGTGCAGACATTTATTTTTCGTAGTGGGTGGGACTAATAGTCTCTTATAGGTTAAGATCCTACGATCTAGATAGCAAAATATTCAAGGATCATATAAATTATAGCTGACCCGCGCAACTTCGCTTGCGTGACCGTAGAGAGAATGGGTCAAAATTTTCCCCGTTTTTGTAACATTTTTTTACTGGTACTCTGCTCCTATTGGTCATAGCGTGATGATATATAGCTTATAACCTTCCTCGATAAATGGGCTATCTAACACTGAAAGAATTTTTCAAATCGGACCAGTAGTTCCTGTGATTAGCGCGTTCAAACAAACAAACAAACAAACAAACTCTTCAGCTTTATTATATTAGTATAGATTAGTATAGACTTATGTTATGTTGCAGGTTTAGCACCAGTGGCAGGCATGTGTACGGTAACGAGTAGCTGTACAGTCAATGAAGGAAGACACTTCGAGAGCGTGTATGTCGTCGCACACGAGATTGGACATAAGTAAGTATTAGCGATACAAATGTACATGATTATGAGTCTATTTTATTGGCACTCCGTACTCCCTCTATTTTATTGAATAAATACGATTCAAACTATGATTAAATACAACGAGAGTTACTTAATAAATATTTGAATAAAAATGTGATAAATATTTTAGACAACTCACAAACGGTCATCTGATTCCAAACTTAGCAGAGTTTGTACTATGGTGATCAATTGATAAACATACCTTTATACTTCTAAATACAGACTTAGGTATATAGATAAATTTATAACCAGACATTTTTATTGTAATCAAACAATAGTTTTATATTTCTGAATTGGATAAAATATTCAATATTCGTAATAGATTGTTTTACGAGTGCAATTTGAACTTTCATTATTTATAGGCAGTTAAATAGACGGCTACCAATCAATCTAATTTGAGCAATAACTTGCGTTCTAATCAATTACAATGTAATGTAGACTATAGTTAGGCAATCATAATTAACTAGTAATAGATTTGTATCCAGGCTTGAAATTCCATTACACAAAAATACAATTATTTTTCATGACAATGTTTGGTAATACATTGTGAGTGGACGTCATAATGATAAATGTCATTAACATCAATTTTCAGGCTCTAACTAGAAACTAAATTACGACATTTTATTGAAAAACTAGCTGAGACGCGCGGCTCTACTTGAGTACAGAATTTTGATTCCATATTTCAGTCACTTCAGGTTTTTGTTTGATCCCGGTTTTTAACAATCTCCAACTTACAACAAAGAGACTTTCTCATTCATTATATTGACATAATATGGATTAGATACCATCGGTTCTAAGAAATCTCATTTAACATAGAATTTAATACCATGGTCCATTTAAATTTAACGCACTATTATAAACACCTGATTATCTCTTTGATAACTACGATAATCCTAAAGCAGAACATTTGTATTAGACTAGCTTTCTCTATTACAAATATTATCTAAGTATTGTGTTTCATTTAAACACAGTCGGAAATAATCACATTTGTCTTCGAATTATCTTCATAACACACTATTTTCTCAACACAACATACATAAAATGGCGCCTTTTCCCATATTGGTAGGCAGAGACCAGATAACGCCACTTGGTACGATCCTTACAAACTTCCATTGCTTCATTCACATCCATACATCTTGTCATACAGGACCGGTAAGGTTTCAGGTTCTGACAAAACTAAATGCTTTTTCTTTCAGCCTGGGCATGCGCCACGATGGTCCCCTAGCAGACAACGGTTGTGATCCAAGCGCGTACATCATGAGCCCTACTCTTGGCAGTGGAAAGATCACTTGGTCACAATGCAGTAATAACTATCTACAGAAGTTCCTTGAGTAAGTCATCATTTAGACTTAAGGTGCTCCCACACAGCAGTTATATAACGTTAGAAACTGACTTATAACATTTGTTTTAAACAAATTCGTTTTAAAATTGTTTTGTTACCGTGTTACACAATGTTGTATAACGTTATATAGCTGCTGTATGGGAGTACCTTTACAATTGTTCAATCACTGAAACCAATATAAGTGCAAGAGATATCTAGTCCATTGAAATGTTACATTTTTAGGCCATAGCTTGCGTTTTTCAGAGGACTCAATTTTATTTTTTATCGCCACTCTTGTCCCTGGGCTCAATCTCTTTTTCCAAGATGGCGGCCGGGGCACAAGGGCTACTCTACAAACTTGAAGTATAGCTTCTGTTGACTCCCCCTACACATAAAAAAATAAAATTGCGTCCTCTGAAAAACGCTATACCAAATGCAATTCAATGAACTTATCTGGTTTGCATACATTTGAAACAAACTGAGTGTCCTTTGTAATAAAGTTTTATCTTTATTTTACAGTACGGTCCAATCTCGATGTCTACTGGACCATGGAAACTCAGCCGGTCAATTGGACCACAGCGCCGAAGGAATCCTACCCGGAGAGAGATTTGACGCAGATCAGCAATGTAAGTGTCTATCATTACCTAACAACTAGAAAACTTACTTTTTGGACTACACTTGACTTTAACTTACCTATCTCTGCTGTAAACAAAATACTAAGATGAGCAACGGCTCAGCGGTGATTTTTATCTTTGAAAGTTACGATACCTTATCTTTTACGCGTTCTTTTGACCGAGTTACACTGGTTATGATTACAGGTAGACTAAAAAATAAGGTATCGTAACCTTTAAAATGTTCACCGAGCCCTTTGCGTATCTTATAATTATAGAAAACAGCCGTTTCCAAAATGGTAACTAACAAAGCTAGTGTTAAATTTATTAACAAAATTTATCGATTGTCTCAAAAATGATTGAATCATTCTTCTGATTTATTTTTCAATCTTTTGTGTTCATTGTTTTACAAAAGAAAGGGATTTATGTTATGTTGTGTACGAAAAAGCGAGGAGATTACTATAAGACAAAAATATACAGCCTTTACTCAAATGTAAAGGCTAGATATTTTACATGATTTAAAATATTTTCCAGGCATGTTGAAATACGGACGGGGTAGCAGACATTCAGGCGCTCAGAGTTTGGAAGACATCTGCAGAGACTTGCACTGTCAACGAGAAAGGTATACGTGGACCAGTCACCCTGCTCTTGAAGGAACTAGGTGTGGAGAGGATATGGTAAGAAGAACCACCTTATGTCAATAATTATTCAGAAATACCAACTGCAGATATTTGAATTGTATAAAATATTGATATCACTATGGTAGTCACATCCTGCATAATGTATCACAAAATTACTGTTCTACTGCTCGGCACAGGCTTAATGCTGCAAGTCTATGCCGAGCAATAACACAGTAATTTTGTTTAAATTTGAACGTAAAGAAATAACCAATTTATCAAAAATAATTTCCTGATGAAAAATTTTTCTTTCATACATAGCTATTTTAGTTTCTTAAACCATGCTTTGCTTGCATGCAGCTTTAAATTCCAGGCAAGTCGAACACAACTGGCAGCGAGCAGAAATGACATATAACTTGGTGTCTACCCAGTTATATGTCATTTCTCGCTCAGTAACGAAAATCTGTTTTTTTTTCTATCAGTTACAGTTACAATAACGTAAAATCAAATAATTTCCCTAGTATTGCCGCGGAGGGGAGTGCGTCGAACGTGAAGGTTCCACCGTAGTGCGAGGTTCATGGGGGCGCTGGTCGAGCTGGTCCGAGTGCGCGTCTGCTTGTCTCGTGGACGATACTCATGCGCCTGCTGCGGCTGGTGTTGCTGTTGCTACCAGGAGGTGTACTAGAGCTAGGTAAGTGGATGTTTGATGATATTTGAAGAGTACGTTTAATCTGATGTATGAGAAATTCTTGAAGAAGAGAGTCAGAAGTTTGTCAGAAGAAATCAAAACCAGCCTTTGAAATATTATTCGTATTGAAACAGTCTAAGCTAAGAACTTTCCAAAAATGTTTTCCAGATTTTTTCCAGATCAGAAAGTATCTCATTGACGTTAAGTTCAAAGGGGATTCTACAGTTAATAGTGTTACAACACTGTACTCGTATGTGTGTGTAATTTAAAGAAATAAACCTAATCAAGACAAAAGCTTTATTAATCTAATCTTGTTCACAGGCACGAAAATGGCAAGAACTACTGCGTAGGTCACGACAAGAAATACCAATCATGTCACGCACAACAGGTAAGTCAATAATTTAAGAGAACTACTAAACAGGAGTTGTGTCCCTTTTTGTGTACTAAGATATAATTTTAAATTTGCAGTGCAGTAACGTACCGAGAATGACAGTGAGGGAGTTCGCAGATCAAATATGTTTAAGAGCTCGCGATGTTGATCCTGATCTCATTGGAACTGGACTGCAGAGAATAGACTCTGATGGTAAGTGGTTTAAACCTCTTTTCGAACAAAGGAGAACTCTTTACAATATCGCACCCATAACTTGGAAATGCTGCAAATATTTTATCACTAGAAGTTTTTGCCAAGGATAAAAGAGTTTCAAAAACCTTTGTCAAATGAAAGATCACCCGTTAGGTCGAAAGGAGATTATTAGGGCTCCATACATTTTCTGGCCATTTTTTAAAGCCATCTTATTATTTCTGTGCCGTACTAACTATTGCTCCAAATAACTAGCTCTATATGCAATTTTTGTAAGTAATCTCCTTTCTTAAATTTTTTCCGCTTAACTAAAACTAGTGGAGATTTTACAAACATACAGATCACGTACACCAAGTACAAATATATATTTTGTTATAGATGTAAGCAGTGCATGTGCTGTTTGGTGTGACACGAGAGGTGGAGGATACAAGTCTCGCGGCTGGAGTCTACCAGACGGAACTGCCTGTTCTAATGTCTCACCTATGTTCTGTATTTCAGGAATTTGCCAGGTATGATCAACAGATATTAAAAGTCATGATACGTAGATAGTTAGATAAACTATTTACGTTACAGTTATAGTTACTATTTTTAAAATAATGACTAGGTTTTGTCTGTAATTGAGTACGCGTGAAAAGATTTCCTGAGATAAAAGTATTCTATGTGTTAATTCAGAAAATAAACTTTCTGTGAACTGAATTACCTTAACATTTGTAGACTAGTTTTTGTGTGATTTTAGTAACAAACTTTTGAATTTATAATATTAATAGAAATTATATTTGAAAAAAATATCCTCTATAAAGGAATGCCTATTCTCACATAATGGATATCATGTGTTCCAGAAATTCACATGTTCTTCGACCCAAGACAACGAATTTTCGTTAAGACCAAGCGACTGCGAATGGGAAGCACTTAGGACTGCTACACCACATACACCACCGTAAGTTATAAACATGTAACATTTGTAATATCACTGCTTTAATAATGTCGAGACATTTATGTAAAACTAGTTTCTGATCACGAGTCCAACCGCATTAATAGATTCAAAGGATAAAAAGAGGAACAAAAAATATCTTACGTCTTAATCTAAGTGTATCAAACAATCAAAGCTTTAGAATAAAAAGAGACCTCTTATGATCTTAAATCCATACACGTTTATAGAAAATCCTAGCCCTAACTTTATATTTCCTCGTCTTTCAGAGCAAAAACATCAGGCACTTGGCGCAGAGCAGTCGGAGGTCAATGGCGTCCAGCAAGTGGCTGCCACTACCACTGCATCTCACCGGGAGCTGGCATACGACTAGTCACTGCTGTATCACGATCTGCCTCTAGACCAGACACTAGCATACAACTATGCAGGCCTGATGGTAGTCGACCTGATTCCGTGAGTACACCAATAGACTAGTAACTACTAAAATAGGTTAAAAAGCACAATCCCCTTTAACTTTTGTTTTAAAATGACTAATTTTCCAGCGAAAATGGCTAACTGGTGCGTACGACTATAGATAGTAACTTCAACGACATAGAAGGTTTTTTGGAAATAGTACGATTTTTACCACAACTTACGTATTTGTTCCAGGGTTGTACTCAAAGAAAATCTCCATATCAATACGCAACGATGGTTTGTACTAAATACAAGGACAGAGTTAGACGGTTATCCGGCTTGGGAATGCAGATATCACCGGCTTTAGGTAAGATCGACTGTACAACGCATTTATCTCTCCACCGGATCACAAAATTGTATCACGCTAATAATTAATTGTAATTAATAAAACTACGTACACGTGCGTATACGTGTTCTTAGTAGTCAATTTTATTTAAGACCGTTTAAACTTTGGCTCTCTAATTCTTTCGTTTCAATATCATTTGGCAGCGATTTTTACTATTATTTTTGCAAAAGAAGTTTTAATAATATAATTTATTGTACTTTTAAAGCAAATAACTAATATTATGGTACATTTGCAGAGGATCCCGATCGACCATGTCGGATAGCCTGTCAAGATGAACGAGTATCACATCGATTCTACTTAGTAAACGGACACGAAGGATGGTTCCCTCTGGGTACTTCTTGTGGGAAGAGAAATGCTTCTTATTGCGTTAGCGGCAAATGCTTGGTAAGTATATTATAGCAGATTGGAACAACTGCTTAATAGAAATTCGTTACACAGGTAGCTTACAACCTGGATGAATATGGAATACTTTTTACCAGGAAGTCTTACCATGCGGGCAGAAGCTAGTCACATTATAATCTTGTTCTTTTGTTCCAGGAATTCGGTCCAGACAACACCCCACTATCAGAGATGGTGTTCACTCTCCCTCTATTAGGCCGCAACAGCAGTTCGCGTGTGAGTTGGCGCTCGTCGAGACATCGTCGCAGTGTGAACCACCGCATCACTGTGAAGGCCAGCCTGGACCAGACGCACTTGGACGATATTATTGCTAGGCTTAATCTTACACGTATGTATAACGCCAGTTATGATACTATCTTGAGTTTTATGTGAGGAGCTTTAAAAATAATGTGAGCTAGCTAACTGTGTATTAAACTAATAAAATACACTATGTTAGGTCCTAGATTCATGGGGGTCTCAATTTGAAATGCTGAATGGTTTATCTAACATATTGAAGTGATGAAATTAAATAATATTTTCAGTCAAATGGATTCACTGCCTACTGAAAGATGTTCACTACTAACATTTTCAAATATGTAACTTATATAGCTAACATATAAATATCATAAATATGTAGCTGTATTTAATAGCTACCACTGATAAATATATACCACAGGAATATTTCAGACCATTGATAGTTTTTTCACCAATTATCGAAACGAAATATTTTTTAACATTTAATCTGTATTTATCTTTCAGACAACATAAACGACCACATAACATACTTCGACGCGATACCAGAACACATAGACGTGGACTTCAACAATCCTATACACATAGCGCCTGAAGATACGTTACTAAGAAAAAGACCAAGACCTACGTGGGACTAGACGAATAGGGTACCAACTGGATCAACGAAGAATTCTTAGACTGGTACTGGACTCGCAAACGGTCCTTTCAAAATGCTCATACTGTGACAATAATTTTCGTTACTGATGTTGAAATTTAAATTGTTTTAGGCACTCATTTGATTCTAACTAAAATACGCTATTGTGACGTCACAATACCGACAATAGAAATTTCGCTGCTTTCAAACAAAAGTGCCGAAAATCAAAAAATCTAAATTACTTTTTATCATATATTTGATTAGTGGTCCTTTTTGTTTTAAAGCAACGATTTATAGATCTTTGTTTTATACAACAGCATATACTAATATTTTGACTGAAATCTAATATGAAAATCGACACCTAACGACTGATAATGACACTGCCAAAAGGTATATAGCGGACAAAAAACTCACACGGTTACGGGTTAAACATTAAAACATTCACACCAACCTAAAGCCTTATACGGACAGACACACTAAGTATTTTTCACTAAAACACATAGTCCATTTAGGCTTTAGGCTGCTTGTTCATTAACGGGAAGAAGCGGAGAGATGTTAACCAAAAGGAGTGCAAGTAATCTCAGCTCATCTTCGGTGGATCAACCGTAATTTTTTACGGAATAGATTAACGGTTTATTACATCTTCAGTAGGCGCATATGTCTGAGTAAATTTCAGTATGTCTGAGTAAAGCATACAAGAGACATAAGCAAAGAAGGACTCAGTATTTGTTACGTACCTAGCACGTACCCTGATTTGACTACATAAAACTAAAATTTTCGGTCTTACTAATTAGCCATAATAGCTACTATAAGTAAAGCAATGTTTTGTCTTTTTCACTCATATACAGTTTCAAAATCGATTGAAAGAGACAAAATACCGTATAACTAATCAGAGTTTACAAAAGGTTTATTAGTAAGACCGTAAGGGCTCTAACGCACTAGCGGTCAGCCGCGCGGCGAACCGCTTACATAGTTTGATATGCAAACTCGTGGCATAACATACGATTACAGGCAGTTGCATATAAAACCGTAAAAGTAGTTTGCCGCGCGGCTAGCCGCTCTTGCAGTTGACCGCTAGTGTGTTATAATAGTTGCATTAATGCGTTGAATACTGAAAATGCAATGTTAAATGGCAATCTTTATACAAAGAACAAATTTTAATAATATTTAAGTCATTGTACATATTAATTAGTATCATTGTGATCATTTAGTAATTTATTCATAGACATTTTTATACTTTTGTTATTAAGTAGGTTTAAATAAAAATAAATATTTTATAAAAATCGTTGTTTTATTTTAAGGCACTTATTTTGTACTGAGTATTACTGAAATCACACATCAATCTTACAGCTCACTTACGTTCATACATAATTTTGAGGGTAGGAAAAAAAAATTGGAATACAATGTTAAGAGTATATGTACTAGATATTATATACTATAATAATCAACTACTGGTTTCTGAGGCACACTTAGCGGTAGTTTATCTATTCAATAACGTTAAAACTCATATAAAACGCTATTGAATGGTTAAACTACCGCTAAGTGTACTCAAAAATCGGGCATAAATCAAGTAAACATAAATATTCTTCAGCAAACCTACAATTTCTAGCGTGTATTGCGATTAAAGAATCAACTACAGAATAACATATTGCAACTAATTGCTAACCTCGATCACTTTAAGTATCACTTGCAATTAGCATTCTTCAATGCAGCCATTAGTTTCGGAGGATCAGTCAGGAACCACTGCCAAAGTTTTCTCAAGTGTTGCTTATCACCATTCTGAAAAGGGGTTATTTAAAAATTAATTTAAAATTTGAGAAGATTTGCATTATCACGACACATCTGTTCAAAGTTTTTCTCATTACTCCATTACTGTCCTACTGCTGGGCATGGGTCTTCTCTCATCCAAGGAATGGGCTAGACCTTTGGCCAAGTGCAAATTGGGGACTTGGCATACCTTCAGGAACTGTTCTAGAGATCTCTCAGACATGCAAGGGTGTATCACGATGTTCTCCTTCACTGTTAGAGCGAGTGATAATTAATTCTAACACACACATAACTTCGAAAAGCCCTAGTGGCTTTTTGAAGTAATGTGTGTGCGTGCGGTGCCAATTTATACCACTCGGTTATCACTGTTTAATTACAATACAATATAATAGCACTATAACACTACATCAAACTGCACGTTTGGCGCAGTATAAGCAGTCACCCGCAACAACCGAAGCGCCGCGTGTGGTGGGTTCGAAACCCAACACGAAACAAATCTTTGTGTGATGAGCACGAATATTAGTAACTAGCTGACCCGCGCAACTTCGTTTGCGTTACATAAGCGTTAAAATTTTCCCCGTTTTTGTAACATTTTTCACTGGTACTCTGCTCCTATTGGTAGTAGCGTGATGATATATAGCCTATAACCTTCCTCGATAAATGGATTATCTAACACTGAAAGAATTTTTCAAATCGGACCAGTAGTTCCTGAGATTAGCGCGTTCAAACAAACAAACAAACAAACTCTTCAGCTTTATAATATTAGTAAGTATAGATGAGCCTGATTGTTTATCTATATAAGTATATACTAACAAGTATATAAGTATGTTCATCAGTTATTTGGTTAGTACAAGCTCTGCTCAGTTTGGAATCAAATGACCAAATGTGTGAGTTGTCCAATAATATTTATTTGATTATTTACATTACCTTAACGCTAGTGAACACGTTGCTAGCGTCCAGTACTCGTCGCTCCACAGTGTCGATGCGCTGAGTGAGCGCGTGTGTGAGCGCCGCCACGGTCCTGTCGCAGCTGTTCGGTTGTCGCGTGCAACCGTCCCAGATGTAATCGCGGAGGGACTGCGTGGATGTTTTACTGTAAAAATTAAGAAAATGTAAGTAAGTTATATGTTCTGCCAATATTTTTTGTAACCAGCTACGATGAGATTATTTCGCTCAAATAGGCAATAGAGATAAAGTTTCAAAGTAAAAACATTTGCAAGCATTTAATACATTGACATCGAAAGTCGTTATTCGATGATACGAACATAAGAACATTACCATTTCATAAGTGAGTCGTACAGAATCAAAAACAGCAATCTGACTATTAACTTAAATATAAGTTACAATAATCTATACTTACATATACTGAATAGACTTCTCCTTGCTCTTATATCCTTCAGTAACGTTGTCTTTCAGTTCCTTGGCCTCTGACATCAAGTCATTGTACAGTTTGACCAGCGATTGTACGTCATTACCCGACTTGGTACCCAGTATGAGGAATAATGCTTGCATGAGTATATCTGATGAGTTAAGTTTCACTTCACAAGCCGTTTGTTCTGCGTAGATTTCGTTCATTGAATCCTGTAATATCATAATGTATTGAAAAATGATGAATTATTATGTGTGCTTTT
This sequence comes from Anticarsia gemmatalis, assembly GCF_050436995.1. NCBI lineage: Eukaryota > Metazoa > Arthropoda > Insecta > Lepidoptera > Erebidae > Anticarsia > Anticarsia gemmatalis. The sequence goes on from NC_134761.1 coordinate 2,122,894, forward strand.
TATTATTGTATGTATGCATTAATAGACTGATGTGAATTTGATTTAAATAATCTTTTTGAACATGACAAAGGAGTTTTAAAACTGTGCAGTTCAGTTGATACCAAAATAATTGACAATGTTAATTTAGTGTATATCCAGAGTACAACAATTCCTGAATAAGCCTGAAGACACAGTAACATAAGCTATAAAATTATTCAAACACTTAAAACGGTAAGATTTTATAACACGCACACTACACCAGACACTACAGTAAAACGAATACCTACTATGTAATTTTCACATATGGATCAATACGTAAAAATGCAGCCGATAATGGACAAAATATGTGTTTTTCTATAAAAATCTGATAGTTTATGACTTTTAATAATTCTTCAATAATAATTTGACAGTTGTAACAAATTCTACAGTCCCTGCTATTCTTAAACCCTGTTAAAAATAAAGTAAAAGATATAGTAAGTATTAACTTACAATCCTGCTACAGACAGCATCAGCCTCAGCGGTGGCGTAGTGTCTGAGCTGAGCGGCGAACTGCAGGCACTGCTCCACCGTGCGCAGCTCGTGGCGGAGCGCCGTGTACACCACGCGGTCCAGGCACAGCGCGCGCTGTGACGTGTCTAGTAGGTGGGTTAGGTCTGTGTGGATTTGCCTGGAAACAAAAATCATAAGTAAGAAATATAATACAATTTATACAATATCTTCAAAACAATAGTTAACTGTTCAGTCGAAAAAAAAACAATAATTCTTGACCCATAAGCTTAATAACCAATGTAGCAGAAATCATGTACCCTGTAATCCATACTAATATTATTTTTTCGTTATATTATGAGATATAAATAATTTTCAGAATATTTTTCGAGAAAAAAAAGCATATTTTATATCATCACGCTACGACCAATTGGAGCAGAGTAACAGTAAAAAGTGTTACAAAAACGTGGAAAATTCTGACCCATTCTCTCTTATGTGACGCAAGCGAAGTTGCGCGGGTCAGCTAGTCGTTAATAATAGTGAAAACATTACTTATACATTTTTTGAACAAAAATACCCAGTTATGATTTCTTTACCAGACCCTTGGCAGATCAAAAAGCTACTAGAGCATAAATCAAAAGTTTTATTTTCTTATAAGCAAAACATCAGAATCTTGATAATTATTATGAATTGTTTTTCAATAATACTTACTGTCTAACAGCCAAAGCACAACTGGCAGTGGTCTCCACAGCCAATGAAGTTCTGGCATCAACCAATTGCCTGACAGCTGTGTGCAACTGCTGATATACAATAGATTCCTCTTGTTCTAATAGTTCCACTGCACTTTGCGCTTCTAGTAGACATGTACTGAAAAATATAAAGAAATGTATTAAACAATAAAAATAGGACTGAATCTCTTAGCAATTTATCTTGTTGAACACAACGGTTTTACTGAATAAGCGACCATACCATTGGGCTTATTTGCTACTAGCTGACCCGCGCAACTTCGCTTGCGTCACCTAAGAGAATGGGTCAAAATTTTCCTCGTTTTTGTAACATTTTTCGTTGCTACTCCGCTCCTAATGACCGTAGCGTGATGTTATATAGCCTATAGCCTTCCTCGATAAATAGGCTGTATAACACTGAAAGAATTTTTCAAATCGGACCAGTAGTTCCTGAGATTAGCGCGTTCAAACAAACAAACAAACAAACAAACAAACAAACTCTTAAGCTTTATTATATTAGCATAGATTTTTAGGATAATCACAGTCAAAACTTACTTATAAGGTGTTCTTAAAAGGCCACAATACAAAGCATGGTTCACAAATAATTATTGATACCTAAATTATACTTACGTAATTTGAGAAGGATGTACATCTTTATAATTGTTAACAAGAGCAAGCTTGGCTTGTTCACCAGACAGCTCTGCCTTTGATTCTATGTACGCCCATGCTGCATCAGACAATCTGAAAAAAGCAAAATATAATGATCAACCATCATGGGTCTATAAAAATATTACTTAAATATTATTCCATGAAAATATTTATTTAAATAGGATCTTTATGCTTCAAAATGTCTAGGCAATGATGATGTCAAGTTTTAGTTGAAATTTTTTGAAACTTATCTTAATAAATTTAGAAGTTAACAAGTCTTTGTTTTTGTTTAACAATGAAATAAAATAATAAGTAAGAAAACTCTATACACATAAATTGATGAAGTAGTTAAAGTTGCCAGGTAGGCTGTTTAGGTAATACCATGGTGAGTCATTGACATGACAGAAGAAGAAGAAAAGATATCAATCTGAAACAACAATGTATTTTATATATTTACCTCTCCTCCATATTCTTAGCTTCAACTAAAGCAGATCTCAATTCCTCATCAGATGCAGTGTCACTCATCTTCTTGGCAAACTTCTTAGATGTGTACAGATCAAAGTGAGATCTGAACAGTGATTGTGACTGCCTGTATGCCTCAAACGGCCCAAATGTGAAGAATTTCTTGGCATTGTCCTACAACAGATAAATAAATCTAATAACTTATGTTTGTGTTTAGATACAGTACAGAAACTACACCATACTGCACAGCTCCTTTACCAGAGATTTACAACAACTTAAGTGTACTTTACTGATGTATTAACCAATACAACTATAAGAAAATATGGCATGAGTTATGTGGGATATATAAATAAATGGTTATTACTTTTAAGAACAAATATATCTTGATGCATTTAGATGAAATTCAACACAACTTCTACATTATGTAAGTATTCTACATAGAAACATAAAACATATTATTCACAAAAATGCAAATAAAATATTTTTCAAACAGAACAGAAATCTTATAGTTCATGTATTTTTTCAAACATAGCAATACAATCGAAGACCTCACCTTATCAGCATGACAAGTGCCATACACATCAAGAGTATCAGCAATCACATCCATCACTCCTTCAGTAAGAGTTTCTACCTCCTGTGCAAGAGTCATGCATTCATCGGCTGCATTATTCTCATCCTCTACAAACTGTTGATGTGCTGAGCTTAGTTTTGTTATTTCTAGGTTGAGTTCTTCTTTTATTAGCCTGAAATGTTGACAATTTATGTTGGACTGCATCATTAACCCGTGGTCTGCGGACCGCTGGGAGCTCACGAGTATGTTTCACGTAAAATGGGGTTGGCAATGATCAGTGCTTCAAAAGACCAGCTGTTAATAGCAGAAAAGTGTGGATGTAAATGAAGCAAGGGTAGTTTGTAAGGATCGTAACAATTTGTCTTTGATCTCTACCTACACCTTTAGGAAAAAGGCACGATGTTATGACTGTTATCTTCTCTTTATAAAATAATAACTCTTCATGTTGTTTAAGATCAAGTTTGACCATTCAATTATTTACCTTTTTACTGTCTGAGTTTTGCATAATATGTATTATAACTTAGGCAGACACACAGCTACAATATTATTAATTCAACTTAAGTCTTCTCATATGTCATACACCAAAGCAACAAAGTATTCAAAGTCAAAGTCAAAGTCAAATATTCTTTATTTCATAAACTTTAACAAGTATTTGAAAACCGTTTTATTTAACCGTTTGGGAAAAGCTGTTGCTCGTGAGAAGAAACGGCAAGAAACTCACGGCACTCACAACTATTCATAGAAACAAAACAAATAAAACTCAATTTACAGGTAACTTTAAGTCAGAGTTAATATTATTGGAAAGCCATTAATTAGTAGGAAATTTTACTTACTCATTCTGCCTCATTAAGTCCTTTACCACTTCCTCCTGTCTTTCCAACACACTTAGCCGCTCCTTCATCAGACTTATATCTAACTTGACATCTTCAACCGCCTCCTTGTCTCCCGGTAAACAAATACCTTCATACTGCTCCTGAATACTGTTGACAGAAGCTTCTAGATCTTCCAGCGATAATAGTAGACCTTTCTTCTCTAGTTCTAAGTATCTGTAGGCAAACACCATATTACATAAAAATCATCCACCATTTTACTTACTCAGAAATACAACCGAAAATAACAATGTTACATACGGTTATGTACAAAAGGTAAAGTTGTGAAAAAGAAAAGGCGCCAAAAAAATTTAGAGGCTGAATATTGTACTAGCCTATTTGAATATAGAACAATGGAATCAAACTAAAACGCGGCAAAATCTTTGATCAAAGTAATTTTCTAATGGCTATTGTTTTCCATTGCTTATAAAATATGAAAAACGATAGTTAGAATCATTATATATCTCTTACCGGCATTCTTCACGAGCAGTCAAGGCATTATTATGATCTAAATTGTTGAAAAGCCACCGCAAAACTCCCGCGAAATCACGATCGTTCAACATCCATTCAAACGACTTTTTATATGTTTCCGCACCTAAACTATGGAGAAATGGTACGAATTCCTCATCACTCATCTCGTTTAAGTCATTCATGGTAATTATTTATCGTTTAATAGAAAAATAACACAAATTCACAGCCCGTTAGAAAGCAATCAAAACAGTGAAATTTTGAATATTAATTTTGACATCCTCCAGATAGGGTTGCTATAGTTTACCTATCTAAAATTTTTTTATAATTTATTTTGTTAAATTCAAATACTTTTACGAAGCAAAAACAAATTTTAAATATTAAATCACAATATTAATATCGTATTGTAATTATCACCCGGGATTGATGTTGTTACACTTTGAAGTTAACCAAAAATATTTTGTTATTAGTTTTTACGCTGGCAATACTAGTTGTGTGCATTTACAAAGAGTTTTACGAAAAAATAAGTTTTTCGAGATCATTAAATATTCATAGTATCTAGATATAAGCAGCCGTTTAAATTTCAAATCTACGTTATTTTTTCTATACAATGACTTATCAAATACGCTATTTTATATACGGACAGTATTTATAGTTCTTAAAACAAATTAGAGATGGCGTTACTAGTTCTTTTACGGGTTTAATCATTCAGCAATGTTAAACTGTCTGAGAAAAATATTAGGTATCGGCTAGGAATACCGACTCCTAGCAAGGAAAATAAAATAAAATGTTTCATTTTATCATGCATTTCACGTGAATCGAATAGCCGATAGTATTATGATGCTAAGTAGGTACCAGTTCTATGCAAGTTGTGTAGGTTTCTGAAACTGTTAAATTAATTTTTCAGTATTAGGTACGTTTTTAGTTACAGTTCAATTCTATTTTACTTTACTGTATTATTATTAATAATTGATTTTGAAAAACAATGAGTCGATCACAATTATTTACAAAAGCAATCAACTCAAAGTAAGTAGGCACCTAGCAGGTATTAGATAGGTATACCTATATCTTAATTGTTTTAGTCCAACAATTTTTCATTATTTCATTTCAAATTATTCTTTCACACTCAAAGCCTAGTTCAAAGCCCAAACAATTTACAATGCGTGTGAAACCAATTTTCAATTCATCTCCACGAAGTCAAATGGCCATTTAATCTGGAAAGTTCCTTCAAAAAACAAAACATTTTATGACACGTATAAATCTTTAGTCACAAAGAAACTGCGTGTATATTTGCGTCAATCCATATATCATTTGATCACGGTGACATAAAGAACGAAGGAAATAATCATTCAGGCTATTACCCAATCATGGACCCTCGGTTTTGGCACATCCTCGCACTTGACTGTTCGCAAGTTCAGGGTCAAGTGTAAAAGGACGCGAGACTGTTTTGTTAATAGTGGATGAGTGGGCGTTGTCTAGGTTAAAATGGCGGGTCAAGTCTGAAGGAGATTTTGAAGATGTGTGTGGGTTTTCAGCTGACGTTAATTTACTATTAACAATTGGTTAAATTGTGTGTTTGTTTGTCTGTCTGTTCGTTTAAGCCGCGATTTTGCTGATTTTTTATAACAGTTAAAAGAAATTGCACAGTTGCTATTATTAATGATGCATTACAATAGGAAGTATTTGGAAAGGGTTACTTAAACCACTCACAGTCTCCTTGTTCCATTGATATGTTAAAGCGACACAAATTGAAACGCAGTATAAAACAGTAGTCCAATTTATAAACTGGTTCTTGAAAAAGTCTGAAGAGTACCATATTTACTAGTAGATAGATGTCTACCTAATACCTACCTAAAAGAAAACATGAAACCTAGTAGTAAAGCTTACAAAATATTTTCCTTAACAAACAACGCAAATGCCGTTAGTTCCGTGCCACATGTTCCTTTTGCCATCATGATGAAGGGTCCTCGTATCCACCGACATTATGAAGAGAGGCTTCAGTTGTAGGTTGTAGGCGCTATCGCGTGCTGTGCCTCTCGAAGGCTTCTCATTCGCTTCCGTCCATACGGCACAAAGCTTTCTAGAGTACTGCTCCGTTGTTATGCGACACGAGAATATTACAGTACCTAACGCAAAAGCTTAAACTAGACAGTGCTTATTTTACAGTGTATTGTATCGTATGTATGTTTCGAAGTAAAATAATAATGAAAGTTTTATGAACAATTCGACACTCAAAGGTGTGTAATAATCAGTTATAACAATAAAGGTATTAAGTCGCTTATACTTCAGGCGTTACTCGAGCAACAGAGGGAGCATTCATCATTGCTATCGATCTAGTTATGATAATCTAGCTTGTAAAATAGTTCACAGAAATTCCGATTAGTCGTTTCACACCATATTTTTATCATCATGGATCAAGTGGTGAGATAACTTTCTTTAACAGGAGATAGGAGACCTAAACTAATAGATATTAAAGCATAAACACCAGAAGTACAATGGAAACGCGCACTTATTGCCTACATAGGAAATAGGCGAAGCAGAGTACTCTTAGCATCAACCATTGTCCTCACGAAGAAAAACAATGCAGTCAGCTTGTCCACAACGATACTTACCAATACACACCCATACACCTTATGTCTACCACATAAGGTTGATATTCGTATAGCAGTTGGCAAAGGTACTGTGTGTCATGCATGTCAAAAGTCCTTATCGTTTTGAATAGAACTCTTGAACTCGTTCAAAGCTTTGATGCTTCGTATTGGTTTTTATGAATGGTATAAATGTAAAAATGGAGGATGTTTTTTTTATCATTTGGTTGGAAATTTGCAGCGAATTTTACAAGAACGGTGAGAATTTCGTTTAAAACCCATTAAGTAGTATACAATTTATTGTTAATTTCTAAGACTAGGATTTGAGTGATTAAATATATTGTCTGAACTCATAGATACACAAAGGAAACCATTCACTACCAAAGAAAATCAGTGTTATTATTATTATTACCCGACTGTAATGTAGCTCTGTTTGTCTGAAAAACACGTTCATTCGACATTGAAAGTCATAATATTATAACAGAACATCCAAACAAATTCTTAATTAATTATGTACTGAAACTTTCCTTATAAACAATTATGTTTATTGGGGAAAACCGTATCAATATTTTTCAGCATTTTTTGGATAATTCGAGAATGACATGGAGTTGGTGGAACTACTTACTAGGTACAACACTTTGTTCATTTCACAGTTCAGTCAACCTACTATGTTTCGTGAGTCCGAAGTTTGTTACAATTTCGACGTCTGTTATCTATCAATATTGTTTAAATCGATATTAAGTTACGTACTTTCGCATATTATTAACTATTGTTAGTAATATAGAAGACGCAAATTTCATTCAAACGAAGCTTAGAAATTAATGAAATCGTGGTCAGAATCAACTAATATTGTGCGAATTATGTTTTCTTTGAATTATAGTAATAAGAGTAGCTTGTATTATTCTCTACTACTATTGACTACCGACAACCGGCTAGCTATCGAGAAATTTTACACGAAAATCTGTTTAGCGCCTCTACCGAGCTTCGTAAGAACTAATTTGGCAGTACATTTTAAATGTCAAACTCTCGATACTCGACTGTACCGACTGTACAGAATTGCGGTATAGGCACCCACTTTAAAGTAAACGTCCAGTTAAATAGTACCTAATGTAGCAACAATGTATCAAACGGAACTCCTTATCCAGTGTTTCCGGCAAGCTTACTTTCCCTTCGACCACTAATTACACAATACGTAGGAACTTTTAAAAAGGTCAAGTGACAGTAATCGTGTCTGCTCGTTATAGTACTAAGTAGGGAGTGTTACTTTTACAAATAGATAACAATTACATTACTGGCTTGGCTTGGTAACTAGTAGGTAGGTAAGTTATACACAAACGTTATTCAATGTTTAATTTGATTACTGTAGATTTATTTTCTAAAACTTATCGGTCACTCAGGCTGAAACTATTAATAATTTCGTTTTAATTTCTTTGCAGTCCCTCTTTAAATACATTTGATTGTTGTAAAATCTGACGCTTTGACGTCTATGCAGATACATATTCCTTTTAATAGAGTTATAAAGCATTTTAATTAGTATCTTTTACAAATGTAGGTACTAATTAAGACCTCTTAGACCAAAATCGATATTTAATGGATTAAAATTTTAGGTTACATAGGTCAGAACATATCTCTGGAATTATATTTACGCACAAATGTGTATTCATATGTCTGATTGGATTATATAGGTAGAAATATAAAGGAACTTATTCCTATGGCCAATTTAAATAGAGCTGTAAAACCACTTCGCATAATTACAAGCCTAGTTCCTCATCATCTATCCTAGAACACCCTCTAACCCTTCTAAAGAGCCCTTACAACTGCAACCCCTATGCGTGACGTGGGTGTGTCTAATTACCGTGTCTATAAAAAGAGATGGATTTGTTCACGGACTCACGGTTATCCGTGTGTGACGGTTTGTTTGTTTGTCTAGGACGTGCGTCTGAGCTTGTAAACATTGGAACTAAGGTGGGATGGAGTCGAATTTAGGTGTAAATATTTTTTGTTGTGTCTTATCTACAAGCGTTTGATGGATTATTATTCAAACAAGATTCTAATAAATTCCAAATAGGAAACTGTAATAGTCTTGACAATTGTTTCAAAAAGTATAGACCACATAGGATAATTCGTAGCTTCTACATTTTTAACTTTCCACAAATTAATAAATATTGGATAGGTATTTGAGCCGTTTTAACCCATTAGTCAATATTAGCTGGTCACATTTCAGATCTTCTCTGAAAAATAGAATTATATGGATATCAAAGCTTTGGCCAAAAGGCAAAGAGCAGGGACGCTACTCTCATTTGAGAACGGTTTAAAGAACTGCTAAACAGTGGCAGTCATTGTGATTATTATGAACGTTAGTTAAATATGCTGTTTATAAAAAGAACATACGATTTCAATCTACTCCACTCCGTTCCTATGCAGCTCAACTGCAAGGCAAGTCAGGATCGTTTCACTGGCGCCTTCGTTGCGTCGCTAAAGGACCATAACGTGCTCGTAAATCACATGTGTAAATAAATAACACACGTGCCAGCACTGCCAGCCCCCTTTCGACACCGATGTGTCTATTGTTTCCACAACCCTCGTTTTGACGCCTAGGGTTTGTTTATACTTCAAGTACTTACTTACTTTGTGGTGATATAATTAGATTTGGATTACGATAATTTGGATTGTGTACTAATTAATTTGGTATTTTTTACCTTAAGAACTGTAACCTTATCATAATATGCCATTTTCCCACAGGAAGAGGCAGATATACTTATAAAAAGATTTATATTTGGGCAATTAAGGTTGTTTACTAACTTATTTGTTGTTTTTCCTCTCAAGAACTTTATACATAAATGATCTATGCCTACCTATATGGGGAAAAGGTAGGCACAGATCGACGAACTTTGTGCTTCATATAAATATTACACAATGCTGGTAGCACTTCCACAATTTGTGCTTTTACGTCGGTAATGCAATGTCGCCATTACACGACATAACCATAAATTTGACTACCGCAGCTTATTACACAAATCTTTGTGGCTTTTTTTTTATTAAATAATAATTGAAATAACATAACTGTGCATTACGTCAACGTCACTGGCTATTAGTAGATGGCAATAAAACATTACAAAATTTTAAATCCAACCTTTTTAGTAAGTCACTTAAAAACATATAAACATACTTAGTAGCTCATAAAACTAAGCTTTACTATAAGAAATATTCGCTATAAAAACTTAACTAAAACGATAAATTTAACATTTTCAACATTACCATTAACAGTTCCAAATAATCTATTTACGCGCCATCTATCTTTTGACACCATGAACCATTAAAGTTTATAGTCTGTCAGTTGCGCGGGAAAATGTGACAGGTTGAAAACTATTTACGGAATTTTTGAACTAGTTTTTAAAAATAAAACACTATAATGTCTTCACTCCTACGCGGCTAATTTTATTTTTTACTTTTATCTTAAGTTTTGTGTCGTTAGATTTTATGTGATGTCCAAATTCTTGAATTAATATGCTATTGTGAATAAAAGTATATGATTTGATTTAATTTCGACGGATTTGGAGTCAAAGTCGAATGTTTCTTCCCACGCGATTGCAGCTTTTATTTTAGAGCATCGACATAAGTTATTTCTTTTCGATGTAAATGTTTCAATCGAAATTAACCGTCGTGCAATATACGAAAGATTTAGGTACTAATATCTTTTCTATGAGTATGCGACTGAGGTAGTGGGCTCGATTCCCACAAGGAACAATTATTAGTGCGATTCACAAATGGTTGTTTCGGGCCTAGTTGTGCTTTGTGTCCGTTGTTTGTAAAAGTCCCCGCGACACAAGAGCAATTCTTAGTGCGGGAGTTGTCTAAAAAAAACATTTTTCATCAATTTTAAACTATACAGACTAAAAGATCTTCTAACACCATACATGACATAGATATTTATACCTAGTATTATAAACTAAACTACCATTAACATCGAGTTTATTCTTAGATCAAAATGTATGGTGCATCGGATTACAGCTAATGCACATCTGACGTCACATTTAATCACTCACGAATCCAACATGGCGGCCGTCGGGATAATTGATCAAGATAAAGCTATGGTATTCTTACCTGGAGTTATGTGCTATAGAGAAGTTCTGAGAAGATTCTAAGACAGGATTTGTAATGATATTGGTCTAGGAATTAGATTGATTTAGAACTGGTGACATAAGTACTTACTAGGCACAAGGCCTGGGATGAAAGGAGTATTCTTTGCGCTGAAATTATTCCAGATTTTAAACTAAAGAAGAACTAAAGAATTATATTTATCCTAGTAAATTTTCGCATTCAATATAATTAGTAAAATCTTCCACTAACAAAACAAGCAGGCAGCTTCGCATGTTTGATACTTAATATAACATTATATTTTAAACAGGCGTTTAAAATTATTTCAAAATCTCTTCGACGAGTATTTCACTTTGCCTGTTTTTTAGTAAGCACGGCTCGATTTTACCATCCAAAAGTTATTTCTTACCAAACTAATAAGTCCGGACATCCTAATTCACACATAAAGAAAGTTAAATTTATTTAATTTGTATTGATCAAGAGCGATTGTATGTTACTTTTATCAACATTTCCATTTTGTCATGGTTTTGACAAAACCAGTAAAATGTGTTAGTGGGCTAGTTTGTGTGTGGTACAAGCATGTGTATGTATTTACATGAAAAATGAGGATTTTTTGTTTTCATTTTCGTTTAATTGCTTATTTTACTTTCCTCTTTTTAATATTTCTTCCGAATTTATTATATATTGTCAATATAAAATGGCGAAAAGTTGTAAAGCTTAGGCTGTGCTCAAAATAATAAAAATTAAATACTTAAAATCCTCATATGACCAAATATATTTTTTTGATCGTAAGAATCCAAGTAGAAAATTGCAGTCCGCAGTAATATATATTCACTTATAGCTTAGTCTACCAATACAAAGGAGTATAGGAGTCTAAACTGGAAGATGATTATATCCTTTTATAAATAGAAATGCTGTAATATTCGATGAAAACGCAAGTAAATGATAAACTGTAGATCATATTGCATGCGAATTAACCAGATGTTAGCGTTCAACGACCCCTGACGAAATACTGCTAAAATAATCAACATGGAGTCCTAATAAATTAAACTAAACATACACGAGTATTGAGTATTAATATAATGAACTTTCTTTGTTTTGCATATAGAAGACAATCTTTTTATTGACTGACATATTTCCAGAGTTTAAACTTCAATAGTAATTTCAATGACACAGATTTACTAAAAATAGTTTAATTAATGTAAAATAATAATTATCTATCATTATAAAAAGAACGAACCAATTAGGATTTTTATTTCATCGTTTGTTAGATATTTTCGTGTTAGATTAGTGATTCATTTTTTAAGACGAAACATAGTTCAGAGATCATGCCAAATCTATTCAAGACAGGTATTCAAATTAAAATGAAATATCTGTCATATTTTAACCCATCAACGGCGTAACCAACTGTCTACCTGTAATCAATTTATACTTAATTACTCTGTACCTACATGCAATGTCCGACAATTAAAAACTATCACCATTTCCCATCATAACACTATTTCATGTCAAACATAACAAAGCCGATAGTAATCTGTCGGTTGCAAAAAGTCCGTTATATGCAGTGTAGTGTGTACCCACCCTCTGTGACGATGAGTCAGACGCTATGGGGTTTCCCTCCACCTGTCCAGTACCTGATGGGGAAGGGGTATGGTCAACAGAACGAATTACTGACCACGGCAATATGTTTCCGAAATTAAGTACCTACTTACAGTAGCTTTTTAAATTTTTTTGGTGATATGAAGTATTTTTTTTTATTATCAATTTTAAATACTTTCTCGTTTATATTTAAAGTCATAGTCATGAGCAATAGGTACCGGTCAAATATCAATTAATACAAGAAAGATTTTTTGGCATTATAATATACGAAAGTTGTATAGAAACACAATTTTATTTACTATATCCGATAGTATATAGTAGTAGTAATTAATTAATAATAGTGTCTAAATCTTAGGTAATACCGTTTTCTTTTCCACCTTCTTAAATCTAATAAACATATTTGGCGAATTCGTCTTATCTTTTGTCGAATGTAGCTGCAAATTGACAAAAAATATTTTTTTTGGTAACTTTTTTACTAATATTTGTGCTAACGGTACTTCAGTTCACGTAATTGGTATTTGTTTAATAGACCGTATGATCTACATTACCGACCTGTCTACAGACAAGCACAAACAACACTTTTAGTATACTGTATGTCTTTATTTTAATAGGCCACTTCGCATATTTGATGAAATGTGATAGTTCGATTTGAAACAGTGCCGTATATGGTATTACTTCACCAGGGTAATAAATAGTAATAATGTACTAACCGTGCCCTTAACCTTCCTTTACAACTGAAAACCAAAGTATTGTCAAAATTAAGAAACCATTAAATATTCGGAGCAATAATAAAAGACTTTAATTATTTTTTATACAGTCTGAATACCTACCTATCTATCGGGAAAGTTATCTTATAATGGAAAAAGCGATCTTAAAGTTAATAATTGAGTAGAAATCATTCTTTCAGTCTTATCTACTTCATAAAAACCAATATCTCAAGGAACAAATAACAACCTAACTTCCTTGATCTCAATTCTGTTCTAGGCGTCTTGATACAAAAACTTTGTTACTCGTTATAACTTCAAAGACTAACGAATACAATCCCTTTACATAATACCTTTTCCTTTATACAATCAAAACAGAAAACTAGGTCCCAAAATTCAGGTCAATCTTATGACATAAGACCTACATATAAGTAGTTTGACAACTTTGTAGAGAGCCTTGCTTGCTGGCTATTGGCAGCTGGTGGAGGTATATAAAAATTAAATGCAGAATTTAGAGCCTCAGTGACCCATAGGCATATGCAGTCGGCCTGTGTGATATAGCTATTTTATTTTGGAATCATATAATTATAGTTCTCAACTCTCTAAACTTAGCCTCTGTTGCGTGGTCGGTACTGCCGCGCAAGAGTTCTCGTGTTCGAATCCTGGGTCGGGCCAAAAAGTCTTTTCTGAGAATTTTTATTAAGTCAATTTCCCGGAGTCAGGAAGTTCAGGTCATAGACCACTGTGCCGCGGAGAGCACGTAAAACCGTCGGTCTTGCCCCTCACTGGTCGTGTCGGATCCTCCCACCGGGTTATGAGAATGAAGAAATAGGGAGAGTACCTGTGTAACGTCCACACACTTGGACACTATAACAAAGTCCTGCACCGTTGGCCAGTTTAAAAAAAATTGACCACCCGTTGACGTTATTATTTTATTAAACCTTGTTTACCAAGGCTTTCTACTAAGTTGTCGGACTATAGATTCTGAACAGAGTTTATTACGAAGACACCTGGTGGATTTTATCTTTTTGTTTCCAATATTGAGGTCCCGATCTAATATTAGGTCTGAGGTAGTATTTGAAATGTAGAACAGAATTTTGGAAGCGTCTCTTTAGATATGAAAAAGGAAGTTCTGGAATTTGGATTTATTAAGAGGTGGATTTTTAAATCTTTTCTATGTTGTTGTATAACATGTTAGTATAAAAAAAACGGTGGTAAGGTATGGTGGATTTTTTTTAAATTTTCTGTTGTTGTACAATATAAATGTAAATAGGCATCACTTTTTAAATATGGCCGAAACGTGAGAAATCAAAAACATTACGATACTTTCCTATATTTATGGACTTTTTTTTTAAATACCCTAGTGTTCATTGCTTTGGAATTGTAATGTATATTGTCACGTTTTGTGTTGATGATACTAACCTCTGAAACCGTTAGACTTGTAAGTGAGAAATAATATTTGCCACATTCATGAAGAATGCCGTAACGATAGCCTACAAAATATTAGAGTTTTACTATTTTTAATTTTGCTTCTCACTCCTATTAGAACAAGCTTTGATACTCATGACACTAAGAATCTCTTGTGTAAAAACCCAACGATACCACTAAACAGTAACTTTCGCACTGAAAATTAATCTCCTCTCACGCCCAATAGATGGCGTTGTGCATTGTTTCTGAATCGCGCTATGGTTTCGTTACACAAGACTGTATATAAATTAAAATGAAAACGGTGAATATTTAAGCTGTCAATGTATTCGTGCAGAATTTCATCCTATATGAATATTTGCATACATATTTTTTGAAACCAAGTGAGATCAAATCCACTTGGTTTGATTACGCATAGTTAAATCTCTATAGCTCGTGGAGTAGTCTTGTTAAAGAGTCTTGACTTGCATGATTTATGTAAATTATAATAACCATTTATGTGTATTTAATTTTCCAAGTTTAAAAAGCTGTATCAAACAGAACACCGTCCGATGCATAAGTTGGTGTGTGTGTGACAGTAATGTTCCAAATTCTGTATATTGTATATTCTGCCAGCGAAATTTGCATATTTGCATTCTACTAACTCCTCTTGGTGAATGGCCGAAATCGGAATTAATTGGATTCTACTAATGTATGAAATTCGATAAATCGTACGTACACGAGAACATATTTTTTACGACAAATTTAAAGGTCCTTTAGACAAAATAGTAATGATCATACTGGCCACTTTTACTGACCAAATACGTATTCTCATCACTCATAATTTTAAAAACTCTACCAAGTAGCCCCTACCAAAATTACTCATACATATTTCACTTACAAAACACTCTCAGCGAAATTAATGCACTCCACTATCCGTTAGCGCGGTGTCGCCCGCGTTATATTGTGATTTATTGTATTTTTCCCTTCCCCTACAACGTTAGGACAGCCAAGTACTTGTAAACACGACGGATAGATGTAATTATTTTCGATTTATATCGTGGATATGCACGTGGACTTACAAACGTGTACCGTTTTTCCACCGCAGGTAATATTTTCGTAAATAATTGTTTTTTTGACAATCATGATGGGTATGCTTTACATTATTACCGTTAAGATTAAGAAAGGACGTAGTGATGTTGCTCTCTTTTTAATCTTTCGAAATTGGTTAATGTACTGTCGTTTTTTATTTATTTACATTTAACATTTAACCCGTTGCACCTCTACCATTACTTACCACATTTGCTTTTATTTCTTTTCATTTACATTAAGATTTAAACCCTAATTTTATCAGAAAACGTCGATTCAGTCAATTATTGAGTTGTCAAACGCTTTTCATTTTCGCAAGAAGAGGTATTTACTACTTACTCGTAAGGATGCCACTAGGCTATCACTCCCCTGCTCTAAATCAAAACAAACAATTAATTACCACATCAGACATTTTGGACAGTAACAGACGTAGCTGACGGCACATCAAAGATAGTAAGACCTCATTGAACTGCGCCTATTTGTGATAAAACGTTGTATTTTGGGATATTCGCTAATAGCTCTTTGTTCTAGAATATATTTTAAGGAATTTAGGCGCAATATCACTACTTGTACAGTTACGGACATTTATTTATCTACATGTCTTAATTACTTAAAATTTATTATATGTAAGAAACAGTTATAACTTTTGTAATAAACAGGAAATGGACTGAAAATAAAACTGCTTTCGCTTAATGAATTTCAAATTGATGTAATTACCTAATAGTGTTCTGGGGAAAATCTATCGCACTATTTTTTAGATTCATATTCAAAAACCAAAATTTAGGCAATGTGGCGTTCTTACATGTTCACGTTTGCGACTGTACATTATAGTAGAATTGATATTATTCCACACAAACAATTTACAACAATTCGAATGTGTGAAACAGATTACTTAAGTGATAAATCAGTCGATTCTCTCATTAGTTAGTTCTGAGAAATTGTCGCAATCTACTATGTTAGGACTTTGGTTTGAACACAAGATGTCTTAATATGATTCTGTTGCAGAGTGAAATTTAAACAATTTATGAGCAAGCTTCTATCTATCAGCCCATTTCTAACAACCGGTGAGTAGGTGCGTCACTTTGTTCAATCCCGGGCGTGTCGCGTCTTTTGCAGCTCTACACATAATTATATGAATAGATAGATGATCATCCAACCATTATAGTTTTACAACATGTATCACATTAATTTTTCAGCCAAATTTATGTTTTCAGTTATCAATATTTGTTTGGAACTGTTCCAATGATTACAATTCGTACTCACGACTGTATCCAATACGCATTTTCAAAAAGGTATTAATGCCACTTTTGAATCAAAATGACTGAATATAGCCATAAGCATCGGAAACATATCTTATATTAAATTAATAAATCGTCACACGGGTATCAAAGCAGTAATCAAGAGCTTCCTTAATTCAGTAATAGGGCCTAAAGGGTCCATAGCAGAAGTTGTGCAACACATCGACCTATATTTGGCCCTCCGTGCGAAGGGATCATAGGTTTGAAGGACCTGTTTCGTAATATGAGGGGCACTAGATCATGCGATAGGATTATAAACTGAATTACGCAATGGATGTTTGCGTTGTGAAATTGTTAGATAGGTATCAGCTCGCAAATCCTATCCTGGCAAAGGATCCAATCAATTAAATAATAGTTAATTTTACGTACATCTCCTATAATCGCCTGCAACCACGGCGAGTGCAATCTGCGCCGAAACGTTAGGCATTTTAAGGTAAAATGCGTGTTCGCGTTAATTACCGTATTCTATTATGTATTAAACATTCAACGCGAGAGTTTAAAAGTTATGACTATCTAAGTAGTAATAATGAAACTAAAAAATGTCTGAACCCGTTACTGTCCCACTGCTGGGTGAGGGTTTCCTCCCACTTGAGTCTAGTGCTGATTGGGGACTTTGCATCCCTTCAAGAAATGTTTTAAACGGTAAGAAAGGTTTGGTCACAATGATTTTTCACTCTAAGAACAAGTAATATATTTTTTATATTAAATGTTACTTGAGTGCATTAATTGCTAAAAAAATACACAGGTAAATAAAAAACAGGTATATAAAAATAAATATTTTTATTGTCGTTTACGAAATATCATTCTTCATTGACATTTCATAATTCAATTCCTATCTATATACACCTAGCTAGAATGATTTCAAAATCATTACTTGATTATACAAAATATACAAAAATATAATATCACGCCTCCCTCCTTTGGGGGTTGGCATAATTGAAAATGCTTTATTTATTAAACCTACACATTTTCTTGTCCACACTCATACATTTCGTCATACATTTTTCTCTAAACAACGCACCTTATAAAATACAATTATTATAAAATCCTACCTAAAATAAATAATACTGATAAATAATAATTATTACGCAATACACATTATTTTCTTTGTTGTATTTCCTACATTCATTTCTTCATGAAATATTATGACAAAATAAAAAACAAAATTACTACAATCCCTATTTTTAAAGAAATAATGCGTCGTTATTGTTTTTCTCATTTCGTAATTTGATCACTTGATCAATAATTTATTGATTTCAAATTACTGATCAAATCAAAATATAATTTCGATAGATCAGTCCTACACACTGATACCACCTATTTAAACGTAATTCGTAATTACGAAACATTTCCTTTTTTGTGGAATCTCCAGAATTTTGAAATACGTAAAATGTTCGCGTTTTTGTAGGTCTACTTATGTACTAGGTTTAAAATCGATTTAAAATCGTCTTTTTACAAAACAATTATAGCTGATATTATAAGAATATAAAGAAAAATATATAAAGAATAAGTTACGTTTTTACGTTTTTATTCAAACGGGCAGGCACTTAACGTATCCAGCACGTAAAAAACCCATTCATATGCTTATAAAAAAATACCAATTAAATAAAAAATAGCTGGACATTTACATGTCTGGAAATTTAGGCAGCATATGGAAACAAAATTTTCAATAGTTGATCAACAACACTTTTCCATGATCAAATCGCCACACAGGTTCACTTTAGAAATCGATATTCAATTCTAGTCGAGACTACTCTTATACTCTGAATTTTTAACACCCAGGCTACCACCGCATTACAATGACGGACAAACAGACAAATTGATCTACTACTTAGATCCAGGTCTTGATCACACTCTAGTATTCAATACACTGTAATAATTTCACTCTAAGATACAGTAGCTCTGTGTCGTTCGTCGTATAATAAAGTCCTAACAGTATGCTGACTCTGCTCTGACTTCTGGTCGTTTGAAGATTTTGAATTATCGCTTGAGAAGTTTCTTGACAAGAGAACCTGGAAAGAAAAAGACAATTAATTTTATGATTCAAAATACCTTACATACATACCTCTAACTAGTAGTCATTGCTAGACAGAGATTTCCAATTAGAAAATAGATTTTAAAAAGTTGTGAAGATATTGATTTGATCAGGTCATTGACTGATCATTTTAATATTAATTGACTGATTAACAATTAATTCATCGGAATTATTGACATTTTAATTAAGTGATTGAAGTATGAAATAGGTTTAAAGCGTCATACATAGAACACTATTATATTTTTTTTTTAGTTACGTCATTTAGGAGTTACGAAAACTAGAATCGTGGTTAAACTATTAGGCTCGGTAAGGACTCACATAAACTTAACATTTCAAACGAATTATAACGAAGAATTACGCCTTTAAGACACATCATAAAAATAACCCAAACCGAGTACATTCAACTTTTATTCCACAATTAAATCAAAACAACAGGAAATACTAAAGAGCAAAATATAGTACTTTCCACACAAATAGGTACTATTTTTCAGTCTTTTATTCATACTATGGTCACTATTTGCGGTCAATACCCGGCTACTATTTGGAAAAGCCCCTAGTGACGTATTTTATACGTGAATGAAGTTGTATGCGTACGTGACAATGGGCGTTATTCAGGAGGAAAGATTTTACTAATTTTATGGTTCGATTTTGTGACGTAACTATAATGTCCAGTAAATATTGTATGGGCTTGGTTTGCGGTTTGGTAAACACAATGCATAAATTGGGTAAATGGACCTAATATGTTATTTAATATTGAATAAGTAAATCAAGTTTTGCAAAAAGTTTGCAATGCGTTGGCTATCGGATTGTCCGTAAAATACTTATAAAATATAAATTCAAATAATGGGAAAAAAGATAGATAAAAGAAAGATCTCTCTTTAAATGATAAAAACATTTCGTTTCCATATCTTGAATACCCGTATACTATGTAGTGCAATGAAATTAGTCAATGAATCTATAAGTTCGCTGCACATTTAAATATAGTTAACCAATCAAGAGTTTTTCATCATCTGCTACATACACTTTAAAAGACTCTTTTCCTTCAAAAGATTCAACCGAAAATATATATATTTTTCTTCAGCCGTCTTTTGTGTTCCACTGCTTGACAAACGCCCTCTTTTTTCCTTCCAGAATTCGATATCTTAAGCAATCTCCAAAATACTTACAGCATAATAAACAGTAGCCAGTCCGATCAGTGTGCCAACAAGCACATCCCACCAATGATGACGGTGGTCCGTGATCCTGGTGAGGGAGCAGATGGCCGCGTAGCTCACGCAGAGCATCTGTAGAATAGGGACCACGAAGATGGTGCGGTGCTGCCAGTCGAACGCGCGTCTTTGGAGGTACCACTGTAAGAAGAGGTAGGTAAGTAATGTGGTAAGGTCTGAAAAGTCGCCATTTAGGTTGAATAATAATTAGTTAAATATTGAAGTTTTTTACAGAATTCAGTTCTTGACAAAAAGAAGTACCTATGGATAAAAGAGAGATTTAATTACGTTAACCTATAGGATTGGCAAGTGTTTTGAAGCAATATTAGCTGGACCGTGGCTAAAATTAATCTCATGTTGAGTTAATCACAATCAGTCTCTGAGTACAAGAAATGAAAAAAAATCTTCGTACGTCCTTTTTTAAATAAATATGTTTTTTGTTTTGATTATGTAGTGCTGTTTACTTACTGCAATAAAGAAGCCGCAGTACACAGACATAGAAGAATGACCAGAAGGGAAGCTCCTGTAGGAATCCATCTGGTACCAGCTTCCATACTGGTTAGGAGTGCAGGCGTAGTCAGTTACGTATTCAGACCTGAAGAGACAGTAAATATTAGTACAAGTCAGTACAATGCGATATTAAAGTTAAAGTTTGAACAAAACAGTGATTTGTTTTTAATATTATACGTTTTGATGACATTATGTGTCTTGGCAGATCAACCTGGAGATTTATGAAGCAACTGAGAAAACTACTGTTAAACCTAGGGCAAAACATTGACCTTTAAACTTAAACATTGATAAAGTTTTTTTTTTGCTGGTATGGACTTTTTAACAGATATATTCCTGGTATTTTCATGAGTAATCATACTCCAGTACTAATCTAATCCTCGTTTAACATTAACTTCCTACATAAACATCCTACATCTATTTGAACCTTGTGACGCCTCAAAACTAACCAATGTCAAATATATTATACCATCACGACAATGAAGGAAGTCGTAAACTGGACAGTCAGTGACCGGACAATTTGGTATTGGCCAGATTGGGCCATTACTTTGAGTATGATAGAGGTAATTTTCATAGCTGAACTGTATAGCTGTTGATGAAGTAATGACTGAAGTACTATATCAGAGTAATTGAATAAGAGAATTTCATTAACTTTTACTATCAGTAAAATTGCTTCGTTTAAATCATTCGTCCTTTTATTTAGAAAGAGACAAACTGTCAACTTACGGAAATATTTTTGAACTTCTAAATAATTTATTAATTTTATCAACAGTTTTAAGCAAAGTATCATTTGAAATGTCGCGTCATGTTATAATCAAAATACTGATTTTTGTATAAATTCTTCAGACGCGAACCTTGCACACGTGGCTATCTACTACGTTGTTGAATTATAGCTTGAACAATATTAACAAAAGAAGGTCATTTGATCAAATAAATAAGCATTCACACTAACTTCCGACCACGAATTTAGAAAACTAACAACTTGAAAACTTACCCATTACAAGTCTTTGCAGTATCAGGCTCGCACAGCGCAAAGAACGTGGGTCTTGGACTGCCCATGATGCCTTTCATGACCTCCACAATGGCCAGGTTGAAAGCCAGGCCGTAGATGTACGTCCTGAGTAAGTAGCAGGAGTTCATGAAGGTTTGACGCAGTCTGGTCTGCCCTAGGAAGTCGGAATGGACGAAGAGGTACTCCGTTGATAAGAACTGAAAAAAACAGAAAATTAAAAATAATTATTTAGGTTGTAGATCTGATTGAAGGCTTTTTATGTTAAAGTTAGGGATTGATTATAATTTTGGCTGACATAAGATATTTTTTGAAGTCTTGTCTCCTTTTGTCTTTACATTATTAAAGTTGTTCCAGAAATATGTTTTACAAGTAGGTTTTCTTGTAAGATAACAAAATATGAATATTGAGCCATGAGAATTTAATGTAAGGCGCTGTTGTTTCGAAAATCAATTTATCCTAGATGCCTACTTTTCATAGAGAAACTCCATGTACGACGGGATTTTATGGCATAAGATGAATACTATTATATATTTTTCCTTTTATTTCAGGGGATTTACTTATTTAACAATTAAATAAAATAAATCAATTATAATTGTTTTTAAAAAACAATGTAATGAAATATGTACATAAATGTGGTTTAACTGGTTATAAATAGTTTTTAAAAGATAATGTCTTATTATCCGCTATGTTAATGTATTTTTCTGAGTGCCTATAGCACAAGGTCTGTTTAGCCAGCCAAGAGCCTACTTGTTCTATAAATGTAAAAGTAAGTGTAAAAGCTTCCTATTCAAGAGGGACTTATTTATTCTTTTTCCAAAAAAATCTTAATGAATTTATTTCGACTTCTTAGTTCTGCGTTACATTGGCTTGACATTATAATGCTTTATTTTTGTTATCAATATAAAACATTTAATACTTACAATTAAAATAGGGAAGATAAGAATAGTTGAGATGAGGACTTCAGTAGCGACTGTGTCTCCGGTGAAGGGGTGACTGAGTGCCGGGTCGTTGCAGTAGAACCCTCCCTTATGGTTAGGGATCACTCCCAGCTCGAACAGACCGACCAGCGTTAGGACTGTGGAAGAAAAGAAAAAACATTAGCTTAATGAGTTTACGTCTTTTAACCGACTGCAAGAAAAGTCAGTAAGTAGATAGTGTTACTAGATGATGATAGAAAGAGGTAACTGGAAAGCCAAGGGAGATAACTAACAGTAGGGCAGTGAACTAGGCTAAATATAACACTAGTTACATAAAAGTGCCGTGATTAATTGAAAAAGAAAAAACATTAAATTTTAGGTGTGAGAACGGTCTGAAACTCGACGAGGTCTGTTCCAATCGAAGGTCGAGATTGTATTTCTATGATTTGGCATTGACTCAATATAAACAAAACAAAATGTGTGGTTTTGCTTATTATGTCATAAGCTACAACTACTTCTGGTTCACATCAGACCCTAGAGCGAACGGCATTTGAAACTACTACCTTCCGTTCTACCAATAACATCAAAGGCAAGACGCTTATTCCCCTCTTATTAAATCAATTCTCAAATAGATCTAGAACTACTTGAGAACCAAAACAGTTCCTAGTTCAGACCAGATCTAATAATACTCTATCTATTACACAAGCCGAATTCTCCCCATGACATTGAGCTGGCCGACGACCGCTATTAACCAATTGGGATCCCCGAACGACAGTTCAAAGTCAATGCCGAACCAGGAACTAATGTGATGATATAATGATGATACACGTGTTTTGTGATCCTTGGAGTCAAACACAAGGTGGTGGAATTGATTGATAAGGGAGGAAGAGTAATTTTATGTATTAGAAGATTATTTGGAGGAAAGAAGACATCAAGAATGACTGATTGTGGCAATAGAATAATATATTGCCATTATGACGAAACTCTGGTATACAAAATTATTTTGTCCTATGAATTGTAAATTAGACTTAAGAATTGATGTCTAGATAACTCATATTATGAAAATGCTTGAAACAATGACTCTAACGATTGATTCCAACTTGTAAGAACTGGAATAGTTACAGTTAGAAACTGCGTTTTCTTTTCTTTTTCTGTATTGGCACACATTAAACATAGATTTAGATAATCAAAAATACATACATTCTGACAAAAATCTTTATTTCAAAAAATGTTTTATTAAACTACGGAATATATTTCATATTATATTGTATTTAAAACCTTATCAAACATGCGATAGTCTAATTTTAACATTTTCTTAACTTCTGAATTTCTACTTAACAAAGCGAGCCCGCAAAATTCTAAATCTCATTTTTCAAAACTAAAGCGTACCTTCTAGTATACTCTCCGCTTTAGAATGCTACTGACTGTTCCCAAGTGAGGGATCAGCCCTGCTCCATCTAATGTAGGTAGGATATTACGCCACCAGGACGCTATTACGACATATCTGTGCGGGTACAAGCACGTTACAATAACACGTGGAATTGAAATAGGATGATGGAATCTTTGGTTTTCAGGGCTTGAGTTATTTAAGTTTCAATTCGAAATGCTTGAATTAGTTATTGCGTGACTGATAAACTTTTGAGGGCCAGTTTTGTGTGAATCTTATGAATTTAGGGTGAAGAGTCGGCGAGGATCGGATATGACCTCAAATGAGTGGAAGTATTAAACGCATGTGGAAAAATGTAGATCGGGTGCCGCATCTGGACTTTTAGGGAGAGTTAGTTACAATGGAAGGAGACTTTTGCCAGTTGTTACCTAGGAGTATGTATGTAAGAAATTTCAAACAAGATACTCTTTTTGGATGTATGTGTATTATACTATTCCGATATATTTGCATTGAGCCTAACATACTGGAATCATTGTTAACACGGGTGTAGTCGATTATTTATTTTATGTAATAATTGTGCTGTACGCGAATGTTGCAGGCATGTGCCTTGTCAACCAGTGACGTAACAACTTGTCTAATAGAACAATTGTGGTCATCCGACACATGGACCTCCACGTGCTCGCGAGCGCATGCGCATGCATGCTTCAACACTGATTGAATGATTACATTCTAAACTAACATGTTAAGAAATTATTTTTATTAAATAATCCGTTTATTTAGACTTTAAAAATATATCAAATATTTTGTACTGTATCGTAAGTGTAATTTAAATTAGCTAAAGAGCAAAATCAAATAAAATTTAAAAGAAAAATTTCAAGTTGCCGCTACTCGATAACAGATGGCGCTGTTCTATGTTTTATATTTCGTTTCGCTTTATTTATCGTCTATGCAGCTATTGTAATCGTAAATAACTCGTTACCATAATCATTTCTAAAAGCAGCTATGCTGTTAAAATTAATTTTCAATCAAATTAACATGAATTATAGTTCTTGTTGGCGGCAAAAAGCTATAATTACTGCAACAATTATTCGGTATTCGATTAGCGGTAATGACCGTTAAATCGAACAGCCATTAATAGGCATCGATTAAAATACTTGATGAAAAGTTGGAAATATCGCGGCATACCGCTGTCGTGAGAAAAGGATGAATGATGTTAATAGCTTTGCCTTTTAATAGCATAAATAAAAACAATTGAATTTCAGGTAGGTACATAATGATAATAATACTCTTTTTTATCTAGACTAATTCTGTGTCTCACTGCTGAGCAAAGGCCTCTAATATTAAAAAAATAAAATTAAAACGAAATTAATATATTAAAGAAAAAAATATGCATTTGATCCAGTCTATAATTAAATATTTTTCATAAGTAATTACTTGCATAAAATTATATTATTGATATTCTATTATTTTATTGTTTACGATATATCACAAACAATGAGTCACTAACAAAATGATTGATTGACTCTTATATTCACGGAAGATAATATTTCTCTTTATTATATCAATAATATTTATGATTATCCTCAATAATAATATATTTAGATAAAGCGATATAAAATATAAATTTAGTAAATCAATATTTGACATAATAATCATTGTTTTATCAATTTCCTAAATAGATAAACAAATCCGCTTGATACGAAATAAATCGTTCAGAAATGAATATAATAATATAATGAAAGGAAGTAATATATTATATCTCTAAGCACAAATATTGAGTTGGTCGCAACACTCGTAACAAGCCTAGGTTTGATTCTCACACGTAACAAATTACTGTAATGAATTTCGACTCCCTTTTCCCTTTAATTAATTATTCGCACAAACTGTGGTAAAAAAATGAAAATTCGCGTACCTTTCGCTCATAAATTACTATGTGTTTAAACATATATATTCGCTTAGCCTTTGTTCCAAACTATGTTGGAGTCGGCTTCCAGTCTCACCGGATGCAGCTGGATACCAGTGTTTTACATGGAGCGACTGCCTATCTGACCTCCACAACCCAGTTACTTGGGTATTAACACGATACCTTTCGGTAAGACTGGTTGTCAGACTTTCAAGCTTCTGACTACTGTTAACGACTGTCAAAGATCTTCGAAAATGGCAGCCGGGACCCACAATTTAATGTGCCTTCCGAAACACGGAATGTGTTTAAACATACAAAATTAAATTATTTAACATGTTTAATACACCTCTGCCTACACCTTCTTGTACAACAGGCTTGATTTTATGTATGTTTCTGGTCGATTATTGTATGAGAATACTTAATTTTTAATAATTTGGTATGTAATGATTAAGTTGAAAATTGTTTACCGAATATGGCAAGACCATGAATAATTAAGAAAGTATCAATCAGTCAGTTTTTTGTAAGTTTTATAAATTTGCCAGTACCGTTTACGATTTCGGGAAACTTTCAGATAATTTGAATATAGTTTTAACTGTGTAGTTTTAATAAAATTTATAAATAAATATATACCATAAAATTGCACATTGTAATTTATTAAAAACAAGTATTTTTATATGTATAGATATGTAAAAAATAATAGTGTAATTCATTACAAATTTTATACTTTATTATTTGAAAAACATGGACTTATTTTTCATCAAAAACCACACCATTTTTTCCTAACGGTCTATTTTTAAATGTTTAAAAAAGCTGTCCTAATGAACGTTCATTTTATGTC
Source organism: Anticarsia gemmatalis (assembly GCF_050436995.1). Classification (NCBI taxonomy): domain Eukaryota; kingdom Metazoa; phylum Arthropoda; class Insecta; order Lepidoptera; family Erebidae; genus Anticarsia; species Anticarsia gemmatalis. The sequence continues at coordinate 2,149,689 of NC_134761.1, forward strand.
AAAAGGTCGTTGGCACAGTTCTTTTTTTCGTAAACAGTGACTGCGATTGCATGCATTCTGCCACATGCGCTCAGTGTCAGTCAGTGTTGCCAGATGTCAGAATTTTAAATATTTTGATCATTTTTAATTACGGGCGTGGCCAATGCAGTGCGATAATTGCAACTAATTATAATTATTACTCATATACATAATATAAATATGATATAGTGTTTGTTAGTCCTTCTTTCGGCTTCTATAACGGCTGTAAAGAGTGTGATATAATTTAGACAAATTATAGCTGTTCAAATAAAGCAAACAAGTGTTAACTGACTGTTGCAATGTAACAAAATACTGTTTTACGTATAAAGAGTATTTCTAATAAATTCACATTATTTGTATTCAATTCGTAACTTATAATATAAGGTGAGGTTTTGAAATGAGATTGAATATGCAGTCAAGACAGCTATCCCTTCAACTTAGGGCTTAACTTAACGAGTGTGTCTAGATTATAATACATTTTGTAATGAAATAACCAAGCTGCTAGATTTTCTCATACATAGTTAATCAATGACTATACAGTTGCATTGAGATTTGATTCCCACTCGAAACGACCCATACTAATATTACAAATGCGGACTTAGATTTGATTATTGGTTTCATTTTCACACATAAACCAGTTTCGATATTATTCATTATGGAAGTACAGGCATTTCTTTAAAACGTAAAATATTATAATCTGCTGATTACTGGGCTTATCAGGGGTGGAATTACGGGATAAAAGATGTCTTGCAAGCAAAACCGCGCGTTCCTAATATAGAACTAACTTAATTAAAATTTGGTCTTATCTCGGAAACTACGGAAAAGATTTTAGAAAATCTTTTTTAAAAGAAAGTTACATTCTTTTTTATTAATATAGAATACTTGTTTATACAATTAAAAATCTTTTCACAAAGAACACACCTTTTTTTAAAATGGCTCAAGTCTCGTTGTACTCATTGTATTCATGATTCATTTTGTTTGTTTAGTCTCTTTAAATGTGGGTACTTATGACGTTTGTTTCCCAGTACGTTTGTACGTAACTTCTATGATACGGTACAAGGCCGAAAATACGTTCATTGAAGACTATTGAACACTCAGTGTACTGGGAAATTGAGTACGTATTGTAAGAATTCATAGTTCAAGTGTAATTAATTGTCAATGAAAGAGTTACTCATTGTGATAATTATTAAGTACCTCGTACCTACCTACCTAGTGTGTATTAAAATAATGGAGAATGTTACTAGGTATGCCAAATCGCTTGAAATTTTGATTAAGTAAAGCCTGGACATGTACATGCAAACTAGTTTTTGTTTCAGTCAAAAATACCAAGAAGTTTTGATTTTACAAGCATTCAAAGTTTCAAAAAATATCGAGTCCCGCTAACAGCGTGACGTCATAGTACACCATGTCGCGCGGGCCGTGTCCCGCTTAATATCAAGTCTCCAGCCGTAGATGTAATAGCTTATGCAGTATTTTGTTGTGTTTTCGTCTGCTTATCTATACTAATATTATAAAGCTGAAGAGTTTGTTTGTTTGTTTGATTGTTTGTTTGTTTGTTTGAACGCGCCAATCTCAGGAACCACCAGTCCGATTTGAAAAATTCTTTCAGTGTTAGATAGCCCATTTATCGAGAAAGGTTATAGGGTATGTATCATCACGCTACGACCAATAGGAGCAGAGTACCAGTAAAAAATGTTACAAAAACGGGGAAAATTTTGACTCATTCTCTCTTACTAGCTGACCCGCGCAACTTCGCTTGCGTCACATAAGATAGAATGGGTCAAAACTTTTCCCGTTTTTGTCATATTTTTTATTGCTACTCTGCTCCTATTGGTCGTAGCGTGATGATATATAGCCTATAGCCTTCCTCCATCAATGGACTATCTAACACTGAAAGAATTTTTCAAATCGGACCAGTAGTTCCTGAGATTAGCGCGTTCAAACAAACAAACAAACAAACAAACTCTTCAGCTTTATAATATTAGTATAGATGTGACGCAAGCGAAGTTGCGCGGGCCAGCTAGTTACATTTAAAGTGTAATAATAGTAAATATTATTAAAAAAGACTATGTGAGCCAGACTTAGTGTAATGTACAATGACGTCACACCAACTCGCGCGGTTACAACTTGTTTTGCTTATAAATCGGAAACTAATTGACGTATCAAAGTAATTCTTTCACTAGTATTTTTTATTTTTAGCAGAGAATATGGAGAGCTAATAATCCAAATTTGTTAACATTCTCCATTATCACTTGTTCTAGTAGTGAAGGAAGACACCGTGATGAAAGCGTACTCAAAAGGAGATTTTGGAGTATTTTTTATTATTATTATGTTTGATACTGGATTTTAAACTAGCTATATTGAGCAAGTATAGTCAACTCAGTAGTTAAGTTTCAAATACGAGAAGATAAACCATCTTTTGTAATTTTAGTCTTCTATAACTTACTTGTACATGTTTTTGACATATTAAGATCTGGCAACCCTTAACACGACAGTGTGGGGTCCACCACGTGTGTCTCATAAAAAATATTTTTTTACATTTTGCCGCGACAATCTATTTTTAATGACATTTCGATACTTTTAATGATCTGACTGATGTTTTTGTCAGAGTTGGGATGAAAAGGGTTTCAACAATTTAAACTTAAATACAGCTTTACTTATTTTTTGGAAAATTCTAAATATATTATTCAAAACTTGCGGGGGAAAGTATATTAGAATTTAACCAACTATTGTTTCATACTTGGGCAATGGTCTCCTGAAGTATGAGAAGGATTGGATTCTGTATTTACTAGGCTAGCGAAAATTATTTTTTTTTGTAAAGAAAGTAAAATATAAATTTTTCATTAAAATAAAGGGTAAACCTGATATTCCTGTTGTACCTTTTCCTTATATACAACAGGGCGTTTTGTACAAGGAAAGTACCTGTATATAATGAGAATAGTAATGAGTCATTGCCCTCTATATTAAATTACAGACCAAAAATAACAGTACAATTTAAAGGAAAATTCGATTTAGTTATAGCTACTGAAAATATATGAACTGAACGGCTGAGTGTTTAATTGCAATATAAAAAAATAATTGATAACAAATTATCCAGTCTGACTGAAATAGTCATAAATTATAAAAACTTAACGAAATGCAATAATCTATTGTCTGTTTTATGTAATTAAACTGCTTTTTCAATAACAAGTCTTATGCGAAATGGAGAAATTGATTTAGATGTAATTTCATACTCTAGTAGTTACAGAGTTGCCAATTTTTGGAGTAAAAACCAGGCCGTGGGAGGAGAACGTTATTGTATAATCATAAATCGTTTTTAGTCTTTTTGCGGAGATATGCGTATCAATGATGCTTCCAAGAGATTTCTTAGTGCAACTTGAACCTAATGCATATACGCCTCTTGAATCGGGACACGACAACTTGTTTTAATAAAGCAAAACTATCCTGTTCTCTATTTAGAGAAAAATCTAAATTAACACTTCTATAAAAATAAATCTTTGCACGCAAAAGTTACCTGTTTCAAATAATAGCTCAAAGGTCTTTTTTGCAGTATTTATTTCAAAATAAGGATAAAATGAAAAAAATATTGAACCTAATTTGTCATTAACCCTAAGTTTTATAAGAAAAGTTTATTATTACGTATTATATTATTCATTTGTTTACTGTTATTGCATTATGACTCGTTATAAAGTAAGTAATTGGGTATAGCTAGATTTTCCTTCTAAGCTAAATAAAAATTACTTGCAATATTTTGTTTAAACCTTCAAGTCGCATGGCTAATTCTAAGTAAATATTTATAAATAACAACATTTAATTTTAAACCGTATATATTCCTTATCGTTGTATGAGACACCGTATTATGCCTTAAACATAAACTGCAATTAATATTATATAATTTACTTAAATTACTAATAATTTAACTTATTCATACGTCTAAATATAGTTTTTAAATGCTTCTGTCGCGTGGAACTTTGCAAATAGGTAGATAAGTCATACACAATATAGTAAAACTGTTTCTTAGTGAATTTTCAGTAAGAATCATAAAACGCTACATAAGGCCTACAACATGATTTATTTTACTAAGAACTTGTCAACATCAAAAAATATTTTTCTCTGTAGTTCAAAAAGTTGAATTTACACGTTTTCAGGTAAACTAAGTACTTTACATAAGAAATAAAGTCAGGTTATTGTTCATGTGCTATATATTTCAGGAATTTCAAATACTGGAAGTTCTATTTTAGCACTTTAAGTTGACCAAAAATATCTTTTAGGAAAATCTTCCGCCTTGTTTTTCTAAGCATGTATCTAAAATTCTAAACATACTAATCTACACTCAGTAACATAAAAATAACCAGTAGTTTATAAATATTTTACATAATAATATAAATAAAGCCTAAAAGAGTATAAAATTTGTATGCTACAACGAACAAATGTCTCACAAAAAACACACCAAAACTGGATATTAATATAGAAAAAATAAATTCGGAACGCTACTAAAATCCATTAACAAGATTTTATTCTTTAACTTATTATATATTTTTATTTACTCAATTAAAATTCAACCTTAATAGTTTTAAAATAAGATAGAAATTCGGTTGATTACTTTTAGCCATCTAAAAATAAATTACACCGATTTATTATTACTAGCAACATTATATCTTTCTTCAATGCAATAAAATGGCGTCCATTTTTGGTTGGCAACATTAAGGGAGTGCATTTTATTCGTGTTGTTTAATTAGAAACTTCCGTTATTGGATCAATATCAATTAATTGAATTATTTATTTGATAACACTGCCATGTTAATTTTGTTACGCTTCCGTGTGTATAGGAAATAGGACGCCATTAATTTTGTATTGCTTTTAGATCAAATATAATAAATAAGATATTAGTAGAACTTTTATTCGTAAGGTGTTAAGTTGTTATACTTTTCTACTTATTGAGATCGTTGCTATATATCTTTGTATGCTCCCACGGTAAGGAAATTGGTTTAATCTGGGGCGATAAATTACTGTTTCTTTAGAGTAGTTGATATTAACATTTGGACTAGCGAACCACGAAATAACCATATAAACATACTATTTACGATAAGCAAACTATGTATTTATACATCCAAACTTTAATAAAATTACAAATTAAGAGATCATCTGCGGAACAGCTCTCAAAGCTAATCCGTTTAATTGCACTATCAATCATCATTAATACATTTTCTTTGTTAAGAACTGAAAATGGAAATAAAAGCATATATTATGTCGTTTCACGGCTCAACTTCTGAACTAATGTCGACTAACGATAAAGACATAAGCTAGTAATTTTTGAGGTAATAGAAACATTAGTATTTACTTAATTTGGATAATAGTATTAATTACTTACAGATTAGTAGTAGTGGTAAGTCGATGGCAACAGACCACCAAATGCTGTGTCGTCTCTCGCATGTTTTTGTAGACTGTGCTTCGAGATCTCTCCTCTGTAACAAATGAAATAACACTGATTAATACATTTAAACATATTTATAACCTGGTTAGAGTTAAGTATTCAATTCTTATTCGGCTACTGTTACAAAAAAATGATAGAGCTGGTTAAGCTATTAATATTTTCCTTGGTAAAAAATTCATTTAGGTCACTGTAAATTGTTGAAAAGGGCACTGAAAGTCAAATAACTTTAAGATAACAATGTAAATATGCCTTTATTTACATGACCTAGGTTAGTTTCATAGTTGAGCACTATTTAGAACAAAAGTAACTTTGAAACTAGGCCTTTGTACCTAAAAGACAGCCTAAGGCAACTAAAACTACAAACAAACCCGAACTATGTATTACATATAACGTGTATTTAACATTCACAATAACACCAGACTCCCACAAAATTTGTATTCGCAATTCTAAAACGACTTAAGTGATTTCTTCGTAAAGTCAGATATGCTCTTTTCGAAATAGCATTGTCAATTACATAAAACATTTTGACCTAACCAAAATTAACCCTTGTAAATTAGCCTAAGCTAACAGAGCGGTTAAATAACTAGAACCCTTTGGTCCTAAGTAAATAGCAGACAGGGGTTAATGACCGGTGTCGTAAGGTCAACCCTCAAAGGTCAGACAGCCAAGGTCGCGACATTGAAAGTCTGCGTCATCCTAGATTTAATTTTAGGGTTATATTTATTTTGGTAGATGGAGTTGAAAGGATATTGGGAATGTAGTTGATATTTTTGGTCTGAAATTGAAAACTGTCGTTCTGAAATCTTATTTTCAGGAATATTGTATTTTTAATTTTTTGCGTATGTATAACTATTGACTTATTTTAAGACTGAATATTTTTATATTGTATTGTATATTACGAAAACCTTTGTGACAAAATTGATTTTAAAAAATACTAAAAGCATCAAGAGCACATTTTTGCAATGTGGTGGAGAGCGAAATTTATTAAAGAATATAAAAAAATGTCAATAAAAAAAATCTGGTTGTAAGATATATCGGAAATCGAACTCCATTCGAAAGTGATCATTATTTTCTTAACAGCAATAACAGTTACTGTGGTGAACCTAAACTCCACCTAAACTCCTTCTACTCTATGGTAGATGCCATATATTAATCATATAACGATTTGGCATTCTCTGTCAATATATATATCAAACACGTAATGCTTGAAACTTGTCATGGTAAAAACTCGCCTCAGACGGACACCAAACTTGAATGGTCAGACACCTTATCAGTTAATGTTTGGAAGAGAAGTTCGAACAGCATTACACTGCATGTTTAGAAACACCCATAAAAAAACTACATCGAAACATCAAGAGATCAAGGTCAGACAGTTGGAAGTCGGCGAACGAGTACAGGCCCGTGACTACACGAGTGCTAAGCACCATTGGCAGTTTGGTACTATCACAAGACGTCTAGGCCGACTTCATTATGAGATCCGCACCGACAACGGCGATGTCTGGCGCCGACACCTCAACCAGGTGTTGGCTGCATCTTATATTCAGCAGAACAGCTAAGAGGTTAGGAGGGGAGAAATGTGGTGAACCTAAACTCCACCTAAACTCCTTCTACTCTATGGTAGATGCCATATATTAATCATATAACGATTTGGCATTCTCTGTCAATATATATATCAAACACGTAATGCTTGTATTTTATTAATACATAATAGTTACAAATGACTGTCCAAACACAAAATTATCGGTGCCATTAATTTAAAAAAACAAAATGTCAAATTTGACAGCTTTGACATAATTTGAATACGGAACTGTCAGCTTAAGTTGCAGTACAACGTTGACTAATCACGGATTAGTTGATGTTAAGTGGTACAAACTAGTTTGGGCAATGTTTACTAGTTTGTGACGTCACTTGCCTTATAACGGTATCGATTGTATGAGATTTTTATGTACGGCTTCGTACATTCTCAGAACCTTACTAGTATACATAATACACTCAGCGGCACGGAATCTTGGCCAAACACTTATCTCGCGATAGCAAAAATTTTAAGTGTTTCAGTTGACGGTTTGTAGTGCAGGTAGGTCAAAAAAATGTTTACTTCAGCTCAAGAGGGTAATTCATAACGATTGAGTGCACTATGACGTTAGTTCTGAGCTTTAGTTGGTTCGGGTCATTTGAGCGACTAAGTTGCAAGTTTGATTTTGTGTGATGTTAAAGGTTTTCTGTTACATTTTTTTACTTTTGTGATTTCCTGTTTGTTATTTCGTAAGTAGGCGTGCTTTTTACCAATAAAGGATGCCCCTGACACCTGCAAAAGTTGCACAAGCTATAGCACTGATTGACCAAGGGATGTCACAGCGTGAAGTTGCTGCTGCACTTAATGTACCTCGATCATCAATGCAGTATGCCCTGAAACGATACCGAGAGACGGGCAGGTACACCCGCAGACCAGGTAGTGGAGGCCAAAGGTGCACATCGGCTCGAGACGATCGCTTTATTATCTTAGAAATTCAAAGAATCCGCTACCTCACCGCAGTTGAGATACGCCAGCGACTTCAAATTTCAAGAGGTGTGAATGTGAGTGAGCGTACGGTGAGAAGACGAATTGAGGAAGTTAATTTAAAAGCTCGTAGGCCAGCGCGAGGTCCACAACTCCTCAGACAACACCGAGTAGCTCGACTTCGCTTTGCGCGAGAACACGCTAACTGGACGCATGAGCAATGGGCAAACGTATTGTTCAGAGATGAGTGTAGGATAGCTTTACGTGCTCCTGACGGTCGGGAACGAGTGTGGAGAAGAAGAGGAGAGCGATTTCTACCAATCACCACCACACAAACAATGAGTTTTATGGAGGCTCAATAATGGTTTGGGAAGGCATTAGTTCCGATGCACGCACGGAGCTGGTTATTGTCGATAATCGCCTTACAGCTATGCGATACATCGAGGAGGTTCTTGAGGAACATGTTGTGCCTTATTCTGGATCCATTGGACACGAGCAATTCAGATTAATGCACGATAATGCACGCCTCCACGTCGCAAAATGCGTTGAAGAATACCTGGAAGAGGTCGGTATTCAAAAACTGATATGGCCAGCGCGAAGCCCAGACCTAAATCCAATAGAGCATATCTGGGATATGCTTAAAAGGAAGATTAAGTCGGTATCCAACCCTCCCCTAACTTTAAACGAACTTCAAAGTGCAGCAGTATCTGCTTGGAACAGTATACCGCAAGTTGACGTCAGAAACGTCATTCAAAGCATGCCTGATCGAATGCAAGCGGTTATAAGGGCGCGAGGAGGAAACACACTACATTAAAATGTAAAAACTTTAAAGACATTCCGCTTAGTTTCCAGTTAAAGTGGTTTTGTTTTTGTGGAAAAAGATGAAACTTTTTTTCGTGAAAGTGAAAACTTAAAAACTTTATTATTGGTGAGTTAATCTTTTAATTACCACTTTAAATATCATAACAAACACTTAATTAATCAATCTACCATTGATTTAGTAATAAAAATATAATAATATAAAAAATATCGCCAAATTCGTATGTGGCCAAGTTTCCGTGCCGGTGAGTGTATATAAGTATTGAGCGAAATGCAAAAGTTTTTATAAACGGATGTGTGTATGTTTGTTTTGATTTATACGAAAACGGCTGAATAGATTTTGATAAAATTTGGTTTTGTGATAGATTAAATCTCGGAGTAGGTACGACACTACAAACATACAAATTACTAGGATAATAACTCGAAAACGAATTGAAATTTTTTAATTCGAATAATTCATATAAACTTGGTCCAATCATATGTACATTTCTACGCGCTCTATCACTTCTCCTAATAAAACATAACAATTATAACTCAACATATTATAATAATGATTCATTTTAACTAACAATAGAAACTTAACCGTAAACTTAAAGTGTATTAATCTGGCTTTAAAGCCATTGTCTCATTGCAAACGTTTATAAATACAACCAAAATATCATGACCCCTGACTTTACACAGAACATTTCATTTCTCATACAAAATAACTCTAAAATAGGAACTTGACAGGTCAAATTATACTGGACACTGGAAAAAATGTTTAAACATTAAATCAGGGATTGTGGACTTTATGATTATAATTTTAAGGTACATTTTTATTTGTGTTTTAACTTCGACCATGAACCCACTGCCCGCGGCGTGACAACCAGAAAGAAAAAAGTTTATTCTGATTAAATTATGCACTTTGTAAAGCTTTGCTGCATATATTGTACACGCAAATTTGTATGAAAATTCATACTGCTTTTGTAGCTAAAGAACAATATTTTAAGCAGCGGACTGCGCGACTCTCCTTTGTAATAAGGGGTTAATTTTAGAAAAATGTTACCTATAATATTGATACCTACTGGGGTTTGGTTTCGTGTTATAAGCTATTTTTTTGATAAAAAGTTTTTGTGCCTTATCAAGAAAATAATGTCATTTCATCCTACCATGAACTTTTGTAAATTCAATGTATGAATCACTAAAGTTTAAGGTACCAATCTTACTTATGTAATTGCGTAAGTGTTTATTGATGTCTATGACACTAAACTAGTCTATACTAACGGAGTATGGTTTACTTTTTCACATAGTTAGTCCATAACTTAGATTAATAGATAAGATACTTTTCAACCTCGGTAATTCTTTAAGTCGACAAAATCACGGGCAGAAGACAGTAGCATCAGTAGTTTGATAAAATAACTTATTAGGTCAGATTTTAATCAAAATGCCGACATGTGTTCATGATTCACAAGGATCTAATAGATTACGAAACATTATGAGAATGTTTACAAAAACCATTTGTTTTTATTAAAATTGGTAACTTTATAACTAACCTGATTTAGTTTTGAAACTGCGTCATACACAGTTCAGTATAATTGTGTTAACAATACAAAATAGGAGCCATAGATGACCCCAAATGCAGGCACTGCAATGAAGAAGCAGAAACCATGAAACACATACTGTGCGAGTGTGATGCTTTAGGAAGGAAAAGAATGGATCTTCTAGGATGCGGTTACCCTAAACCAGAAGACTACAGGCTGCTTCCGGTGGGGTGCATAGCAAAACTGATAAGTTTTGCCCTGCCCCCCAACGTCTAGAGTAGCAAAGGAGGGGGTGACACAAAGGATCAGGAATGGTCGAAGCGTCAGCCAGGCATTAACTGGCACCCCCACCCCTAAGATAAGATAAGATAAGATAATTGTGTTAAAAGTTAAACATATTGTTACGTGTTTTCATTTTTTGGTTAAAATTTGTGACGTGACAAATTATTTATTTATTTAGGGAAAAGAAAAAGTTAAAAAAAAAAAAAAAAATATTATTGGACAACTCACACACGGTCATTTGATTCCAAACTAAGCAGAGCTTGTACTATGGTAACCAAATAATTGATAAACATACTTATATACTTCTAAATACATACTTATATAGATAAATTGACAACCAGGCTCAGAACAAGTACTCGTGCTCATCACACAAAGATTTGTCCCGGGTAGGATTCGAACCCACCACACGCGGCGCTACGGTTGTTACGGCGAGGTGACCGCTTAAACCACTGCGCCAAACGTGCAGTTACACGCTTTTTTTAACAAAAATATAGACAATCATTTTTATAACTAATTGATAGCGATGTATAGAGTTGAAACAATAATTATATAGTTTTCGCTTGTTCATACATATGCATTGTAAATAATCAACTATTGTAACGAAATAAGCCCCCAAGCGAATTTATAGCACTACCAAATATGGTTGAAATCGGTTTAACAATTTTGCTATGGAAATTTAAATTGATATTTAAGAAAATCATCACAGCGATTTACATGTCCAGATAGTACGGTCATCGAAAATAAAAGTTCCCTGGTCTCTACCTATCCCTATGTGGTCAAGTATGATTATATACATATATTATACATCATACATATCGTACATATGTATGTATGATCATCAATTCATTTACTTTCTTTCGGTATCCGAGAGTTTAAGTGATTAGGTCTTACTCCACAACTATGGTCAAAATTATATTTATTTAACAGTCTGTACCCATTAAATCAACGCAAAATATAATATATATTTTATTTGTTATATTATTAATACGGTAGTCGAGACACTATGACGCAAATTACTTCAAGTGTTTGGTCCTTGTAAGATAATATGATTCATTGTGAAGGTATTTGTGACATGCGTACACGTTTAATTAATATTAGGAAATTGATGTTTTTTACAAGAATTTGACCTATTTAATAATTAGTAGAAAAGTGAAGAATAATATGGGTAAAAGTTGAATAAGTAGTAGTTACATGAACTGTAGTATTGAAAAGAAAATAAAATTGTTGTAAATGTTAAAATAAATAAAGGTTATCCTAAATGACATATAGTAGAGAAGTCCATAATTTTATAACTATACGATTTGTATGATATACACAATTCCAAAAAAACTAAATTTCAAGTTATTTTTAAACCATTATTCACGAATTCCGATTGTATACAGAGGCGAATAGACAATGGTAAATAATTGAAAAGGAAGTAAAGATCCGTTTAGATCAAAGAACATTAATCGTTACGACTAAGATTTATTGAAACAAAAAACTAGTCTATGGCCTACCCCTAAGGGAATAAGACATGATTTTATGTATGTACAAATTAGAAACCATTCAAGTATGAATAAAAAATTATCAAAAAACAATACCTGAACCGCTTCATAGCACCGAAAAGTCCGTGAATTGCCCAACATGTTAAATTCTTTGCAACAACACACACGCATCACAGCACAACAGACAACTGATATAGAACACTGATAATCAGTTTGACTAATTCATAGGCTTATCTTTGTGTACGTTTTGCAAAAGTCCCCGGCCAAGTTGAGCCAAGTATATTTTTCTTTGCACAATTATTGAAATTATGATTTCAGTGTTTCTGTTCCTGAAATTGTCCGCGTGAAAAGATTTTTCTGGATAAAATGTATTTTATGTGTTTGTCCAAGTTAATAAATACTACCTATTTGAATACCATATTTTATCAGAATCCGTTCAGTACTTTTTGGGTGAAAGAGTCACAATAATGGTATCAGTAAAAGTCTATTTATGATATTAGAAAACGGTATTGTTTCTATGGTGTGTTCTACAAAGATGAAAATTGTTATTAGTGTGAGGAAAAAGTAAAAAGAAAAATACTACTACTATGTTAATTATTTGCTCAGCGTGATTTGGCTATAATATATTTTTATATAGTGAAATATCAAACAATGCTTAAAAAATATTATTCTATTTCACAATATACTAATCGATGAACAAAATGTGCTCTTTTTAACTTAATTCAGAATGTAGAATAGCAAGAAAAATCACATAACTTGGCGCAAATCTCACAAAACACGAATCGATAAGATATCCATATCTACTTCCTATATCGAACACTCATCGCAAATAATCGTGACGCGATAATTCCGCTAACATATGTGTAATTTTTACAAACTTTGCATGTCCCTTATCGGTTATCTACAAATTTTGTTACTTTTATGTGGTTATTTTTCACCATAATGTTACATCAGAACGTTATATTTTATTTTTTAAATGATTCATTTTGATGTTTAATCAGTTAAACTTTGACTATAGATAAATATAAAACACGTTCTGCACAGATGCAGAAAATATTACATTTTTGAAGAAAAAAATTTGTATAAAAAAATATGTAGAAAAGTTGCATAAAGCGTTTTTAATATACTCCATAATCAGAGTATAATAATATCCTCCAAGCCAATATAGGGCTACGGCGGCCAATTTTATAAAAAAAACAACTTTGCCCATAGTGTCGTGCAATACACAGGAACACTCTCTATTGCTTCACTCTGATAGCTGGGTGGGACGGATAACCGACACTATCTGTCTCACTTGGCTACCCATCTCTCTTTATGAACTTTACTTAAGTTTTCTTTAAATAATGTTTAAAAGTTAAAATGAACTCGTTTAAAATATATTTGCCTACGTGACAATATAAGAAAGCGTTACAATGAATGTATGGGGAATCCTGAAATCATGACTGCGTGAGTAAAATTTACAAAGAATATAATTACGTTGGTTTGTATTGTTTGCGTTTGTATGTGTGGTTTCTATTACGTATATGATATACGTTTGAAATAACTGTGGTTATTTATACTAAATCTTTATATCGTGTGACTAGTGGACAATTAGTGACAAGATGTATGGATATGAATGAGGCAAGGGAAGTTTCAAGTGGCTTTCTTTGGTCGCTGTCTACCGCTACGCGAAAAAGGCATGATATTATCTATGTTTGTAAGTAGAGGACAAGTATGTACCATGTTCGATGTCAGAGTGGTTCAAGTCAATAGTAGGACTTTGTCATGGCCTAAATAGGAAGGATATAACATCTCGTTATGAGATGACATGGTATATTCGTTGTGTGAAACAGGACATAGCCATGACAAAGATGACAACTGATTAAGATGATTTGAGTAAGAAAATATATTTCGGATAAGATTATAATCTTCAAAAAGAGTGATCAAGACTTTGTTAGTTTTCTTACCGGCTTTACCATCGGAACTGGTGAAACCTCCGACTGCAATCTTCACTACGTTGACAATGACACTTGTCAATAATTTTGACACTTCATTGCATCACAAAATACAATCTGGGAACGATTTTTAAAGTGACTTTTAAAGCACGGGGACATTCAGGTGATGACAATGAGTGCAGAAATCTTCCTACACGTGATAAATGCAAGTACCGTTGCAATTACAAAGTAATATTTGAGTCATATTGTTTACTATTTACGTAGTAATAAAGAGGAAATAGTAATAATCACGTTGGCACTGGTTTATGACGTATAACATAATATAAAGACGTTTATTATAGGGATACAGGAAATTACCGTTTAATGTTCTGAAGGAATAATACAATGGCGCCGACGTAATATTTTTTACAGACTTCAAAAAGGAAGGAAGTTTTCATATTGTGTGTGTTAATTTTCAATAATTTGAGGATGATAATAAAAGCATTTTTCATAAGGCTCTACTCCCTTTTTCTTGGCTAATGATAGATTGTCATTATAACGGCTATCATAAGTGTTAACATTTTGCCTAAAGCACCTAATTATAATATTGTTCATTAAGGGTGTTAGGTTTATTTTATATTAAGTAGTTTCAGAGATAAGCACATAAAAGCAAACAAACTAAAATCTTTACTAACTTACGAGTATGGTATAGATTATCAAGTGGATATTTTATTTTGGATTTAATAAGGCAAACGGATTATATTGTTATCTACTAGGCACAGTGTGTACCTACTGAATATACCAACTCCCACATTCCCGGATACTACTGATAATTTTCTATGATGAAATCTTAATATAGTGTGTAATCTTACAATAAAGAATTAGTACCTTTTGATTATTTTTATTAGAGTAAGGTAGTTTTTATTTGTCACGATTTTTGTTTACATTTTTCTGATAATTACACGCACACAATTTTAATACTATTTATTTAGTACTAGCTAACCCGCGCAACTTCGCTTGCGTCACATATAGAGAATGAAAACTTTCCCCGTTTTTGTAACATTTTTTACTGGTGCTCTGCTCCTATTAGTTGTAGCGTGATGATATATAGCCTATAGCCTTCCTCGATAAATGGGCTATCTAACACTGAAAGAATTTTTCAAATCGGACCAGTAGTTCCTGAGATTAGCGCGTTCAAACAAACAAACAAACAAACAAACAATCAAACAAACGAACTCTTCAGATTTATAATATTAGTATAGATTTTTTACTGGTGCTCTGCTCCTATTAGTTGTAGCGTGATGATATATAGCCTATAGCCTTCCTCGATAAATGGGCTATCTAACACTGAAAGAATTTTTCAAATCGGACCAGTAGTTCCTGAGATTAGCGCGTTCAAACAAACAAACAAACAAACAATCAAACAAACAAACTCTTCAGCTTTATAATATTAGTATAGATTAGTTTTAATTTATAAAAGGAACACTAAAATCTTTATGAAAAAGTAATTAGTTAAAATTTTGTATTGGAAGTAATTAATTTAGAAAATTGTAATATTGGAAATTTTACAAAGGGAAATTAATAAGGAATATACAATGGTTATAATATATTACGTGCGATGTTTTCCCCAATCCTATTCACAATTACGGTAATAGCAATCAATTTATCCTATAACTGTCCCACACTCCCACTGCTGGGCAAGAGTCGCTTCCCGTAAGAGAGGACTCAGGCTTTAAATCTACTTAAAACTATGAACTCTTCAAGAACTGTCTTAAAGAAATTTCAAGTATGCGAGGTTTTTCTTTGCCTTTATTTTTATTACACATGAAAATTTCAAAAAGTGATTATATTTTGCTTTAAGTTTAAAACCTAGTCCACTTATACGGAAGGCAAATGTTTATACCATTCAGTTTTTAGATTTTTTTAACTCCCATTTCTATGTAAGGATCTCCTCCCGTAAAACGGATAGATCAGGTCAATCAAT
Source organism: Anticarsia gemmatalis (assembly GCF_050436995.1). Taxonomy (NCBI): domain Eukaryota; kingdom Metazoa; phylum Arthropoda; class Insecta; order Lepidoptera; family Erebidae; genus Anticarsia; species Anticarsia gemmatalis. The sequence continues at coordinate 2,165,640 of NC_134761.1, forward strand.
GATCCACGGTCACCAAGAGCGGGTTAAGGACCCAAAAAAAAATTGCTGTAAAATAATATTAAAATTATTAAAATAAAGTAAAACAACATACCGCTGCCATAGTATTATATCTAATTGAAGCCATTTTTTTAATCCCTTCAATGCTCGTACGGAAAGGCGAAGTTGGTTTAACCATTTTTACAATTCAACACTGTTATCAACACTAAAGTTATTTGTTTAGTACAAAACAATAATATAAATCCACAGTACACTTATTTCACATTAAAATTAACCACTTTATTGTACAGTTAGTTTATTACTGAGCTTGTTACGCGACATAATACAGTTTTATGACAGTAAGGATGAGTAATTGAAGGATAATCGTACTTATTTAATACGTCACAGTAGGGAATTAAAAGCTAAAGTACATCGGTTCTTGGGGCCGCTACTCCACTAGTAGATACTGAAAAAATAGGTCAGCCGAAATATTGCCTGATGTAGTTAAGTGTACCGTTTGGGTATTGAAGTCCTAGAAGAAATCGAAAAAAAATTGCAAAGAATCGTTTTGACCTCCAGAATTTGATTTGTTTACCAATAGATATTATAATAGTCACGCCCGAATTCTGGGCGATGATATGAACCCCATCAGTCGGATATATCATTTCTTACAGCCAGTATATGATAAGGGGAATTCTTACCCCTCTCCTAATCATAAGTGCCCTTCTCCCAATACCCGTAAGTACCGCAAATCATGTATGATTCCCTCATATAAATTTTGTAAATGCATGCAATGCATTTAAAAGGTATCAAAATACCAATGCAATAGCTAAACTTAAAGTAACACATTAATCTTAAGATTATGACCATATTTGTAATTGAAACCTTAGTTTTTTCCTGTTATTAAAACCTGCGTCACAACGGCCCACAACACTACAATTTATTCATAAAAAGCGGCACTTTTGAGAAAATTTATTCAACTGTCATAGTGACCTATAAAAGGTTTGCACAGAATTTGCACTTGACAATGATACGTCACGAAATAAACTTTGGAATCGGAAAAACCTTTGTTTACTTATTAGTAGTATTATAAATTTTGAAAGTCATGTTTGGTTAAAGGTCCTACATTTTTTTGCACGTAGACATATTTCGTGGGAATAAATCATTACTGTTCCATTGCTGATCATGTCTCTCGGAATGAGTTCTTGAGTTCACAACGCTGGCTATGTGCGAAACAAAGACTGTATTTTATATATTACTAGCTGACCCGCGCAACATCGCTTGCGCCACATAAAAGAGAATGGGTCAAAATTTTCCCCGTTTTTGTAACATTTTTTACTGGTACTCTGCTCCTATTGGTCGTAGTGTGATGATATATGGGCTATCTAACAGTGAAGGATTTTTTTAAATCGGACCAGTAGTTTCTGAGATTAGCGCGTTCAAACAAACAAACAAACCAACTCTTCAGCTTTATAATATTAGTATAGATGTTTGATTAAATCTCAGTCGTGATAAGTTTCCTTACAATGATTTTACGCCACCGTTTAAGTTATTGATGTTGTATAGAGATTTCCTTATCGCGAACGAAGATATTTCTGTGATGCAAATTTTCTTATCGGGCACATTAATGATGATGTGCTATGTTGATGTATGATTGAACAAAATAATCTTTCATTACTGCAATCATGTTCCAGTTAATACCTATCCTTAATTTATACTTCCTTAGGTAATGAGTAGGTATAACAAGATCATGCGTACAGTAACCGATGAAATTATCTTTTAACGTAGACCAGCTATTTGCCCTCGACTTCTTCTGCCCGATTCCTCCAATAATCAAATATCCTACGTCTTAATCTAACCTATATATCCGTGTGCCATAATTCATCAAAATCTATTCAGTCGTTTTTACTTAAAATGGTAGCATGCAAACATCCTCACAATTTTTTATGTTTATTGGCTGTACATAAAACTATGATCTTATCATAACTGCGGTTTATAAACAATGCCTTAGCCCTTTACAACCGCTAAGCTCACTAAGTATTATAATATATGGGTATTTTTTACCACTACAATAGAATATTGACTCATGTTGATGCCTAATACATTGTTGGCTGTGTAGGCTTAAATGGTCGGTCACGTTGTTGGAGAAATGTAAGTAATTAAATAAATTATGCAATTTGGTGTGTTACAAAATTAAATGTAATGTGGTCCTAGCCAACATTCGATAAATTTGAACCAGCAACTACGCAGGACTATTTTCATAGTGACCAAGTGTGTGCCTTAAACTAAAATACTCTCTTTGGTATAGCTTACCGGTACCGGGGAAAGGACAAGCTCAGGATCGACCTTTTTGGGTGTACTCTGAGGTCCGAAATTAACAAAATTTCTAGAGGCAGCCAAATTCAGAAATGTCTTTTTGGCTCTATTTACTATCCGAACTCAGGACATTATCGTATGGATAATGGTCAACCTAGTTATTCAGGCCACCTAAACGCCTTGAACATATTTTAGTGGACAACGGTCATCTCTAGAATGTCCGCGCTGAAGGTTGCTTAACTATGAGTGTCTCAATTTAGTAGGTAGGATTGCTGGTTGACGACAGTGGTTGACGATTTACCGAACTTAAATTAAACCTAATCTACTGGTCCGATTTGAAAAACGCTACGGTCATTAGGAGCGGAGTAGCAACGAAAAATGTTACAAAAACGGGGAAAATGTTGACCCATTCTCTTAGGTGACACAAGCGAAGTTGCGCGGGTCAGCTAGTTAAGTATAATCTGTTTCCTATTCCTATCTACTTCCTTATATATTTTCCTATGATTCAAGAATGGAGAATAACTAGGATTTAATTAATTAATAATGTTTTATTACTTACTAGTTTACTCTGATCTACTTAAAAAGGCGTGATTTTATGTATGTACACTACATAGTATGTTTTGGTCGTCCTCCGCTCGCATTGTTTTTTTTAATATCCTATGTCTTGTTTTAAGAACGTTATCAATAATTTTATTAAAATCGGTCCTGCCGTTTTTTAAGGGTTTATCACATATATGTCTAGGGTCCCAGTTGTGTATATCATACACTATACTAACAGCTAATCATGAGATCTTGGATTCTTTTCTTGGGACAGGTTAAGTACTATTGGTATTTTCTATTTTATTCTAGAGTATTTCTCAATAGTAGTTTGGTAACGTGCCCGGTATATGGCAATACGCTTACCACCTATTACATGGGACTAACATTGTTAATGGCAAAACGCGGCTGTATTACATACACCTCTACCTATATATAATACCTTTGGGCATATAAGGTGTTATGTCATGTATGTAGTTATATATCCCTTTTTAAAATATTAGTACGAAGTATGAATATGTTCATCGTTATAACATAGCATTTTATGGATAAAATAAAAATATGGTTTTGCCCATTTATGGTGGTAAAGTGGTTACTATGGACAATTTGTATTTAGGTAAATCGAATGACGCATGGGATTTGGTATTGTTAGCGGTTTTGATGATTAAATAATAATATTATGTGACAAGTACTATCGAGTATCGAGCAATTTTATATATTAAAATTTCACCTGTAGCGCGATTCTAAACCACTATCGACCATCAACTACCGGCTAGCTATTGAGATATTGTGTACGAAACCTTTATGAGCGCCTCTAGTGGACACCTTAGGAACTATTTTTGCAGTACATTTAAAACATATTCTTGACACTCGAGAGCACCGACTGCAGAGATCTTCTACATTCAATACTTTCTGGACTACCTAGTAAGCGTTTGTCATTTAAAATTGCTTAAAAAATTGTTCTAACAAATTGCGCTAGGGGCGCTGATCTACATATTTCCATATAATATTTTTAATAGCTACTTGGTTATGATAAGTCGAAAGCACTTTGAAATCACTAAAAACTTTGATACAACATCTCTCGACAGCTTCTTGAAAATTGATAGTGGTCAAACATCCCTCCTTTGGTTTATTAGATTAGAAAATTCTTCTTCTGATATATTTTTTACGCTACGTGACAATCGTTTGATTTGCCTATGATCTATTTACGTACAAACCACAGTCAAGCAATCCAACATTTGACCTAATTCCCGCCTCGTAATGATTCATCTTCATTAATCTATTAAATAATAAAATTACTATTAAATGAATCATCATTATATGTGTCATAAAGTCGATAGGCGCCACTGAGTAATGACTTAAAGTCATTGAAGCCTTAGACTTTAGTCCTATGGAAATATATCCCATGAAATTGATGATGTTGCGGGAAATACCGGTTTTATGCATTTACGATTCGGATAAAAACGTAAACCTGTAATTCCAGAATGACATTGCATTATACAAAGGTTTTCAAGAACAGAATGAACGAACCTTTTCATAAAACAATTCAATTTTCATTGCAAAAACACGAAACCGATTTTAATTAATTTAGGAGATACAAGTGGGTTTTTAGGTATCTACTCAAAAAAATATTATAATTTTTTCAAATAACAATTTTTATTTGGCAACATTACGAGAGGTTGAAATATTTTGTGGTCAACCTGAATCGACGTATTACGAATTTAAGTTTACAGTCGCCCGGTCCTAACACTATGGTCGTACGTAATATAAAAAAAATTATTAATTGGGCATGTTCAATGCTAGTTTCAAGAGAAAAATGCTACATTAATATGAATTATATAGAGTGACCAGCCTATCCCTCTAAAGTCTAACAAGACTTGAAAGTATGTATGTGTAGAATGTGTCCACTTTCTAAGTATTACTAGTTTTTCTATACTGTACACTTTTCTAAACTTATTTTTATAAATTTTCTAGCCAATTAATGGATTTAAAGAAAAACATACATATCTGATGAGAAGAAATGTCGTTTGAGTGGAACTATGTTGACAATTTACTTTAATTTAAACTTGTAACTGTGAATTAAAGTGTAGAATATTTTGCTTTTTGTTAGGCTTAGCACTAATGTAATCATTTGACAAGGACAATTAAAAAAAAACTAGCAAGGTATCGTTGTGTGACTGAATATAGCAACAAGTCGAAAGAGAAAAATGGATACTAGAGACGTAAGCAGGGATAGCTGGTTAAGGAAAGAAAAGTCGCGCATAAAGTTAACCGGCGCCTACTAGATAAAATTATTTATCAATTTATTTGATATGTGAGTAAGTAATTATTATTTCTGTCGAAGCAATATACCCATTACTCGTTCGGTACATTTCAATAGAAGCAATAACAAACACTTAGTAAATCAATAATTATCAAAACAAATTGTTAGATAAGCCAGCGCCAGTACCGACAAAGAACCACCACATTTGAACACAAATCAGAATAAATCACGTATGTTTATCTCTTAGACATGTTAGAACGATACTTATAATAGCTAGTTTCTGACTGCGGCTTTGTTCGCGTAGAAAGCTTCCAGAAGCATAAAAAATCTTATCTATTTAATGAATTGTTAGTTTATGCTCGGAGATTCGTTCGTGTGGTTGTATTAGTTAAAAAATAGTCCTATGTCCTCCTCTGTAAATCACCCTCCTAAATTTCACTATACCTATTGACTTAACAATTTTCACGTGACGGAAGGAGCAACAAATACAATTTCAAATTAATTATTTTATTAAGTATTAGCGGCACACTTCGAGTTTTCCCGGATTAGCTAAGCAAGTTCACACACGTCCAAAATAATATGGTAGGTTTTTTTTTAAATACCTCAATTATAGTTACTAAAATACTTATTCTCTCTACAATAGTAGCAACGACTTGTGTGTTTCGTCAAAATTCGTCCAGCAGTTTTTGAAGAAGTAACAAACAGCCATACTAACTTTTATATTTATAATAGTAGTATCTTATTACCTCACACATAGACTGACCACAGAAACATCGTTCAGTGTACACTTTCGCATAAATTTGTTTGTTGTTTATACGACACCTCGGCTTCGACAAATAGATACAATATTTAACCTCTGTGAAAAAGCGTTTACACTTGACATGAGCTTGACCACATTAGTCCTATGTATTCCTGTTAGCATATTATATACCACACCATAACTCCGACCTATTATTACATACATAAAATCATGCCTACATCCCGTAGGGGTAGGCAGAGACCAGGCACCACTTGGTACGACTCCTTACAAACTTCCTTTACTTCATTCACATCGATACATCTTGTCATACAGGACCGCCGGTTACGAGTACTACGCTTGTATTAGTCTTATAGCAATTAGAAAACACCAATAACATTTTACCCGACCTGGGAATCGTACCCGAGACCTCTGCGCTGCCTTCGCATACACTTTCGGTATCACAAAGGCAATGAAATTGTCTCAGAAAAGTCAATATATTTTTATCACCATATTTTTTTAACAATAGTTTATTCGTAGCACAGTGTGTAAGGTCTCTTATCACAATAAATAAAGGCTGTAGTGATAAATAAGGAGTCGGCTGCAGCAGCCGGTCACAGGCCATACGGTTATCTGTCATATCTTTAACTTGATGGTGTTATGAGAGAGGTAACCAAGACGTGAATATTTGAGCTTCTTTACTAGAAATACGACTTTGGAGTTAAATATTTAAAACCAAATTGCACATTATTATGTTTTTTTGCTTGTGACATAATTTTCAGGATATATCGATTTGGATCTAAATTAAATGGGACTGCATGAGACACAGCACTTTTCAAATAAAATGGAATCATCAAAGGTGGCTCACTCAATGAAAAGATAAAAATATGAATTTAATTCTTAAAAAATACAAACGAAATTATTTTTTTAAATGCCGGCTAATATATGCAAAAACTGACTGATTGTTTCTTATTCACTTATAACCAAACTGATTTTGGCGAACTTTGGCATTAGTTAAAACATAGGCTACCTATTTGTTCATCAAACGCATACACAAGCGCCCGAGCGGAGTCACGCGGTCAGCTAGCTAGAACAATACTAATGTGGTGTAATACAAATATGATATAATAATATATACTTGAGTTAATTCCCGTTTAATGTTTCATAATATTATTCATGCAATACGAAAGAATAAAAGTTGAACAACAATTTATAACACTTTCAAGTAGGCATGCATAGGTTTTTATGTGCAAAATAGTGAAATTGTTGTTCAACAATGATGAATACTTCAAAATAAAAGTATACTAGTAAGTTTATTTTGTTTTTTTTTCAGTTCATCTTTAATTATTCAAAACGACTGATTATGCCAAATTTTCTAAAGCCCCTATTTCGTTTTATCTATCTAATATGTTGTATAAATACGTACGTTTGACAGCTTTTGTGCTCTCTCTCTCTCGCTATCTATTTGACCTGTACGGTGGCGCGGTCCTTTTGTAATGCTTTTCCTCTACTTTACATTTACCAGTTACCAATACACATTAAATTTAAATTTATTTAAAAATACAAACCTCTTGAAAATAAATATTTATCTACTTACACTTTTACTTTCTTGCCCCACTGTCTCATAAACTCGACAAGTGTCTGGTCATAATTCAAGATGCGTTGGATAATCGAAGCGCCAGATAACCCTCGATAAATAACATTATTGTTTAAATATAAACAACTAAAACGTTTAGTATTAGTAATTGTTATTACAAAGTGCGAAGTTTAAAATAGATATATTAGTCAGTCGTTGGAAATAGAACGGGTGAAGAATAATCTCGGTTTGTTTTACCGTTTATTCGTCATTATTAAAGGATTGCTGCAACTTTACTTGCTAAGGACTATGGGCGGAATCGTCCCCACCCATCAACAAAAATGAAATGTAGCTCAATTGATATATCTTGGCAAGACGATATTTTTATACTACGGCGACATTGCCCAAATGCATGGGGTTCTCATAGTATCTTACGTTTAAACAAATATCTCGTTAACGTATTATTGACGACTAATTCCAAAATACATGCTCATTTATTTATTAATTAGTGCACAGCGGCGGACGCCGCATGCACATAAAGATAGCTGGGTACAAAATAACCCCCTCCCCCCGCTCTCCAACCCACGATTTTAGATCTGATCAGATTTTAATCTGCCAGCGCATCTGTTAGACAGCATTATAATTGACGAGTAAAAATAATTATTGAAATATGAAATCAATAACATGTATTAACCATATAATGGAAATGATATAAGTATATACATATGAGTGCCTCTGTGGCGCGGTTGGTAGTATATGAGACTGCGGTGCGAGAGGTCTCGGGTTCGAATCCTGGGTCGGGCCAAACAGTCTTTTCTGAGATTTTCTGTTAAGAATTTCCTAGAGATTGCCCGGAGTTAGGAAGTTGATGTCGAAGACCTCCGTGCCTCGGAGAGCACGTAAAGCCGTCGGTCCTGCGCCTGACCTCTCACTGGTCGTGTCGGTTATCCGTCCCACCAAACTATGAGAGTCATGGAATAGAGAGTGTACCTGTGTAATGTGCACACACTTGGACACTATAAACGAAGTCCGGCACAGATGGCCAGTTTCAATGAAACTGACCGCCGCCGTAGCCGTATATCGGCTAGGAGGACATTATTATACATATGAGTTAGTACTGTAATATAACAATAATGTTAAAATAACTTACAAATGTAAAATAAAAATATACGTTAAATAATAATTACAAATTGTTTTTTTTTTAATATATATTCCCACTGATTTATCAAAAACAAAGGATTTTAATTAAATAGGGGGCACTTTATGAACACGTTGGTATCAGTTCCATGTTTGTTGGTAGGTGGGGACGGAGCCCATACATTTTTGCCCATAGTCCTTTGTCCTTTAAGTTGTTACCTATTTCAGTAGTATAATTGAGTTGTTCAATGATGTTATGAAATGAGACTCTAAAATAGACTAATCCCTGGTTTGGGAAGATGGATGTATGTATGTTCACCCTTTGGAGGAAAAACTGCTGGAAGGATTTTAAGGAGTTACAGTGATAGCTTATTGTCTGGATTAACGGATAGGAGATTGATAAATTCTTTACCCCGGGAATTCTTATGACGCGGTAGACTTCGGGCAGAAGCTAGTTAAAATTGGCCACCAATCTGCAGAATGTCCTCGCTGAACATTACCTTACCTACTTACCAGTAAGTCCAACAGGCTACCTATAAGGTAGCTAGGCACAAAGTCGTTGATATAAAAGGTAATTCTTTGATAATATAACAACAAAACATATAATATTATAGTCATCTGCGTCATATGACCGAATATGCGATTTTGAAAAGGTATATATCATTTAACAAAGATATAGGATTTGATTGCCTCCGTGGCACACAGGTGTAGGTCGCCACGCCGCCACCATTGCCGCGGGAGATCGTGGGTTCGATTCCCATCGGAACAATTCGCTCCTTGAATACAAAAGGGCCACAAATCGAAATCTATAAATTTTACAGGAGAGCCAAAACAAATTTTTGAAACTGTTTTTTTATAACATTTCATATATTTATTTATTAAATATAAGATGTTAATATATCATTAGATGCGTATTTTTTAGCTCTATCTTTCTACAAAATAAACTTTGTAATAGCTGTTACCTATTAAGAGAAAAAAGCATATAAGTCCCTTTTGCATTCAAAATTTGAACCAATATTATGAGAAATATGTCAAAAATTAAACACAGTTTTACAAATAAAAATGGTTAATTGTACTTTTTTGGTAAAAAAACCGTATCAAAAAGTTCAATAATAATTACTTAGTAAAACCATAACTGAATAGACCAGGAAAACATTGTATTAAACAATCTAAATGAAAAAATCTTAACTTTTTATTAAGTAAGTAAAATTATTGAGATCAACTTTGTGCGTAACTTTCATTATTTAGTAAAATTAAACATCAATCATCATCATCAATCAATGGGTAACGTGACGAGTAGACTGAGTGCAGCAGGAGTATTAAAGAAATAAGATAATAGAAAAGGTTTTTGAGTTTTATAAGCCTTTATATTGAGCATTCGTGGATTATTCCAAAGCTTTTGACAGCATTACTCATTCCGCCATAGAATCATCACTCCATCCAAGTCCTACTTAAAGATACTATGTAGTATCGAACCTTCATACATCAAACTCATCAAAGCAATAGACAACAATATCATTCCAAATCCCAAGAAGCATGAAACAGGGAGACCCGCTATCTCCCAAATTATTTACCAGCACCCTCAGAGAAATTTTCAGGAGCCTGGCGGTGTTATGGCAATCAAAAGCATAGTTGTAAGTGGTAAACAGTTAACAAACCATTGTTTTGTAGATGACATAGTCCTCTTCTCTTTTTCGGCATCGGAACTCGAATCAATGCTCAAAGATCTGAGCACGGCAAACCTTCAGTTTGGACTGAGTAAGAACCGTACAAAAACCCAGGTTATGACCAACAACACAAAACGTAGGGTCGAGGTAGACGGGCACGTCATAGACTATGTCGACGAGTACACTTGCTAGGGCCAGATAACCTCTTTTAACAACCGACGGGACAAAGAGTTGGACAAACGTGTCACAAGTGCCTGAAAGAGATCCTGGTCCAGGAAAGAGCTAATGAAGGGTAACCTTCCACTGTCACTGAAGTGAAAGCTCGTCGACATGTTTATACCTACTACCCGTCCTTACCTACGCTGCCCAAACATGGTCCCTTACGGAAAACCAGAAAGAGCCAGAGAGCGATGGAGCATAGTATATTATGCATCAAAAGAACAGATCACGTCCGAAATTCTATACTGCGCTCCCAAACTCGCATAGCCGATGTAAGGGAGAAGACCGCCTGGCTGAAATGGAACTGAGCCGGCCACATTATCCATATGCATTCGGAAAGGTGGACCCGCATATCTACCAACTGGATGCCAGAAGATGGTCATAGCAGACGCGGGAGACTTAAATGGAGATGGCGGGATGATCTAGACGCATTTGAAAAGGACTGGTCGGATCTAGCCCCTGAAAGAGGAATTTGAAAGGAAAGGGTGCCTCTTTACTTTGCCTGCATCAAAATCTATTATTTTATTTTTAAAGTTGTAACGAAAACTAAAATTATTATCATACCAAACGGTCATATTTCTGGCCTTCCCATTCTAGCACGCTAAAAATGATTATTAATTTCCACAATAATTTAATGCAAAAGTGACGTATTTCAAAATATGCTACTGTTATATTACAAAATATAATAACAAATACTAGTGTTTGAATGCAAAACGGTCGTTTTCAGAAATATGGCACTTTTGTATTACGAAATATGGTAACAAATACTATAGTTAGAATGCAAAAAGGACGTTTTCCAAAATATGGCAGTTTTGTATTGTAAAATATAATCACATTAACTTGAAATTTTGCACCCAACACAGACATATTTTGGATTGTGGCACTTTTTCATGCAACTGACGAGCATTTGCGTTGAATCTCCGGGCGCAACTCACAAAGTGGCTGTTTTGCACTGACATTACCTGTCAAAGTGAGCTAATGCAAAAAGGGCAGTAAGTCAGTGCAGCCATAATATAAGCAAAAGTTTTTTTTTTACTATAAAATATAGTCGGTTCAGGTGTCATTTTTGCAATAAAACGATTTTCATTTTTTTTTTAGTTGTGGCCCTTTTGCATTGAAGGAGCGAATTATTTGTGCAATCCACAAATAATTGTTTCGGGTCTGGTTGTACTTTGTGTCCGTTGTTTGCATGTTTGTAAAAGTCCCCGCGTCGCAAGAACAATTTTACTATTAGGGCGGGAGTTGTCTTTAAAAAAAAAGAACAAACTATAAGATTTGTGCTCTTTGGAAATGTGTTAAAGGTAGGTAATACATGTAATGGCTACTCAATCTATTCATTTCTAATTAGTAACATAAGACGCGTGAAACTTGTAACAGATACTCTGAGAACTGCACTTAATTAACGTCTCAACTAACAACGGTGCTATTCATATAATTCTCAATCATTTATATGTATAATATAATATTATCATGTAAAATATTATAGGTAAACTATCATCATAATTTCTGTTGTATAGTGCAGCCATGCGTGAGTGAAATTTGTAACAGCGCCATCTGTTGCCGAGTAGACGAACTTTATCGATAAACGTTTTTTAATGTTATTTTAAACGATAATAAACCAATATAAATATTGTAGCACGGTATAAAATTTAACACGTGTACTTAATAAAAAATATGATTAGGTATGTGATGAGTCATGATAAAGCAGCGAACTGATATTGTTGTTTGTTTACACATGAGTAAGTTTCGTTGTCATGGCAACGCAAGACAATAAACCCAATTGGCTTTAAAAAATATATTATCCTTCATTTTTCAGTTTTATGGCTTGTTATGTTGAAAAAACAAATAAGATTTTGTGGTAAGCGAGTTTTTTGTTACACCTGCATCATGCTTTTGCATTATTTTCAATAAAAAATTGGTGGTAACCTCGGAAAAACCACTGCATTCTACAAGGCCGTAATAATTAGTCGAACAAATTATTTTTCTTAAGAAAATCGTGATTTGCGAACTTAACGGATATACAGAAGGTTAGTTGTTGTTTTTAGGAATTTTGCAAAAATGGTGACTCAGGAAATTCTTGGTAAAATCTCGACAATCGGTAGGTATATCGATAATTGAGTTTAAATATAAGAAACACTTGAAGTGCGAACGTAAAAAAATATATGTAGTTGTATTTATTTTGGCCTTGAACCTCGAAACCTGTTTTCTAAATATTTTAGTAGTACCTAATCAATCAGTGAGTAGATTGGTATTGATGAATTTGTCCATCAAAGAAGTAAAGGCAATTTACTTATTTTAACTAAACGTTTATCCATATTATGCTATGATAGTTAAAACAATAGGTTTCTTATTTATTTATATTATTATGTACTAGAACAGCGAGATGGACTTAACCTTAAGCGATGTTAAAAAATAAAACGTGCCTGATTTAGAGATGGGTTTATGCTCACACCATTCTAGGAGAACTTTACCCAGTAGTGGGAAAGTCGGATTGCAATGAACCGAATTTGCTTGCCCGTTCGCGAATTGACCTTCACCCCCCCATTTTAGCCCCTTATGTTTCCTTTATGTTGCTGAAACGAAGATCTCAGTAAGACACAATAATTGGAGTTTACATTTGTAAAAGGAACCTCAGTGTTATTGAAATCACACAAAGAGAGTTCGCACTTATAATATTAGCGCAAACTATAATACTTTAAACACAAAGATCAGGAATGGAATGTCAGCCAGGCATTAACTGGCACCCCCACCCCTAAGATAAGATATAAGCGCAAACTACATATATCGGTACCTATCTTTGCGCTAGAAAACCTAACATCTTCACGTATTATTTTCATCCAGCATCACGTAACACACAAGATTAACCTTTAACTCCAGCACGTGTTTAATTCAGACCTAGAAACCTGACACTTGCGCTACAACGAGTAATCCACTGATTATTGTAGATATTTCTAGAATTTATACCTTTAAGTAAGAGTTTATGCTTTCTACACCCACGGAGACGCGTGGAAGTCTTAGAGAGTGAATTTCTAATTAGGTTCTGAATTAGATTAGTTTTTATTGATTGAAAAGGAAAGGTTGTTTCAGTGTTTAATACAAGGAAGATTTTTGCTTTAGCAGTTGATGAATGGCAGCGTCCTCGGTGTAGTGGGTAAGACGATTACCGCGCTGCTATTATTATTAAAAGGATGCCTGATCTATTCTCGAAGTAAAATCAAGGAACAAATTTTTGTGCGATTAGATAGTAATAGTCTCATCAGAAATTTAAAGATAGGTCACGAATTTACTAGATTCGTCTTCTTTTAATTGAAGCATCTATTTCTACGTGGGATTCAGCAGCGTTTGACAGTCTAAACAAGTCGAAACATCTAAATAGATTTATTTGCATGGCGGTAGTCGCTTGCAGATTAAAATTATTGAGTAACGGAGATTTGCGTAGCCTTGTATACAGACGCTGTACAAGAATTTTGTTATAGTTATGTTAAGTTGATCGATCGGAATATAAGGCTATATAAAGTTTATTAATTGTACCCACGAACGACCTAGTCGGACCTAGTACTTCCCAAAGACTTACTTACGTTAAGTAATAAATAAATTGAATAAGAACAGTCCATTGAGTTGCATTGTACTACAAACACCCATTGATTGAAGCTTCAATTCTTAGTATATAATAGGTACCTATATACTATCAAAAAGGAATGTGTCACTTGCCATTAAAATAACACGTACTAACAAAACAATAGGTATAGCAGTTATTTCTGGAAACCAATTTATAAAATTAGGTTCAATTCAGACCTGAAACATATCTCGTGCGGTCGTGCGTCAAATGTATGACTAATTTACATTAGTCTGTTGTTTTCTGCCAAATACAGAAATTCTTCTGTGAAAATAACTATATTAACTACAAATGTATGTAAGGTTATAATCATATTTGTAACTCTTTTATGGCAAAACCACACAACGGAATATGATGAAATTTTGAAGGCGCAGGTCATTCCATCAAATAAATGAAATTTAACCCCATAATATCTCATTACCGGGCAATGGTCTCCTCCCGGAATGGAGGAAAGGTTAGGCCTTGAGTGCATTACGCTGGCCAAGTGCCGGTTGGGGAGTTTGCACATCTTTCAGAAGTGGTCTAGGGAAATCTCAGGCATACAAGTGTGCATCACCATGTTTTCCTTCATTGTTGGAACAAGTACACACATAAATTTGAAAAGTCATTCACATTAGTTCTTTAAAGAAAGTTAGAAACACATATTTACAAAATATATATTTAATTTTCACTTAGGCTTGTTTCAAGTCAAATCGTACTAATTAACAATAAATTACTTACTTTTGTTTTCACCTAAAATAGTACGAAACATGACACATTAGTCACGAAATTATTGTTCAACAGAAGTGATTATTTACGGTATTTAAACACGGTAACTATATACTCGTACGTGTGTAGTCATATGAGTAGTATTGTATTGTATTGTATTGTATACGAAATTCGTGAGTTATCTAACGATCTGACCATCGTTTTTTTGGATATTATTTGTGTTTTTTTGGAATGGTGACTCATGCCCGATTTCTAAGGCACATTTAGCGGTAGTTTATTTCTCTATTCAAACTGCAATATTTATATGAGCTTAGGTGCTATTGAAAAGATAATATATAATTACCTATTCAATATAATAATATATTCTACCGCTAAATGTACTATCGAACCAACTGATTCATGACCCATTTTGCCGATAATTCGCTTGACACCGTCAAAACAGTAAGAATTTCGTCTCTATCGTCAAAGTTGCACTTAGGACATTTTAAACATGCATACGACTGTGTTATGATGTATCCACGACTACAGACAACTTTGACCTTTGTTATTACAGTGCGTAGATACGTTTTCGATAAATCACTCTTAATTTGAATGTAGAATATAAATAGTCTAAACTCTTTTCACTACGAAAAAACCTATTTGTGTCAAATATCAAATAGCACGTCATTTAGTAATCTGTGAAACGATTAGGGTAACCACTATAGTCATTGCCCATCATACAGTGACTGCCAATGTTAAGGAATAATACGTTTATTTTAATTTCTAAAGTAACCAGTTCAAATTAATCGCGATATATGTCACTTTTAGAATATTGGTAACATTTTTAATTTATAGAACTCATGTCCGACGTTTGTGCGACAGGTGTGTAGTTCGAAAAGAAAAAGTAAAAGTTTGTTGCAATATTTGTTAAGGATAACACATTTGAATTAACAGTATTCGCTAGTATTTCTGGTTTTTAAGTGTTTTATATTGAATTAGTATTTAGTTATTGAAACAAAGGACTGATGTTCTTTTAGAAAGAATATTTATGTTGCGTTTATAAAAGAATTTATGTCAATGTTTTACTAAATAAAGATACTATTGACCAAAATTGTGTATCAATTCCTTAACCGGGTAATAATTATGCTGGTTACCCTATATTATTTAATTTTTATAGTTACATTATTTCCTATAATGGCTGAATAAACCATGCCCTGAGTGGGTATCGAACCCACTTCTGACGCGTCGCGATCGTAAAATCAACCCACTACGCCACGGAGCCTGTTGAAATCGGTAGCAAAGCATTATTGTATTGACGCACAAAGATTTGTCGCAATAATGACAGATAACAAATTCATTACCAAGGAAACGAAGGTTCAAGCCAATTTCGACCTACGCGTATATAGACGCGTTTTAGAAAATGAGCACATGGTGGGTCATGATTCAGTTTGTTCGATAGTACGTCAGAATCGGGGGGTCACAGTTTATACGTGCTGAAATGTAAGAAGTATCACTACACAGTATAAAGCAAAGTCTCTTCCAGTGTTTGTCCTTATATCTGTATACGAATCAGTTCGTAGATCTTTAAAAATACGCAACGAATTTTGATGCGGTTTTTTTATTATTACCATACGTCAAAAGTACGCTACTTTCTTGCATCAATTATAGTAAATCGTGCTACTAGACCTCCTCTTTAATGGTACCTAAAACCTACTTAAACATTAATCTTTTCCTCTAAAAACTGACTTCTGAGAAAAATGAAGAGGTATCTGTTAAGAAATATGAAAGTTACGCGGTACATCCGACCACCGCGCCGGTAGACGGTGACTCATGTGCTAAGGCGCCGGACTGATACATTCAGGTGAATACGTGGACTGGTTATAGAATATTCAATGGTGTAGGTTCAATGAAAGAAAAGGAGTGCATGTATTGAGTTCGAGTCTCTTACAGGATAAAATATTCTTATAAATTAAAATATTTAAATCGAGTGCTAACTGTATTAAGGTCGACTTATGCTTGAAGATACCTTACCTCAGTTTAGGTTTAACACAAAATAACGTAGGTAATACATTTTGATCTATCTGGGGACTATCAGGTTCCCGTGACAACTATTTGAAAGCCACTATACTGTACATTGCTTTCTCGCTTACAATGTAACGATTAACTCGTTACGTCAAAGCAGTAATGTTCTGCATAATGACTATCTCATTAGTATTACGTATCTTGTGGATTATCGTCAAATTGATGGTCAATATTCTGTACATTGCTGCTTTGACGTAACGTGTTAATTACTAAAATTTAAGAGATAAAACAATGTATAGCATACTTGCTATCAGATACTTCTCAATTAAGATACATTATAATGCGACTGAATGGATCTGTAAATGTCTGGTTAACGTAATACAGACTCTTTTTAGTATGGAATGAGAAGACAATGTGTGGTTTTCAGCTTTAAAAATTAATTGTTATAGTAAAAATCTCATGACCGTAGCATTTGACACAAGAAAGTGGAATGTTAAACAAATACACTTTCACAGTTACGAAAGGATACGTTTCAAGCAGTTATAACAACTTTCACTTGTAGTCCTGAGAGAATAATTATAGTCACACGATTGTCATTCATACAAAAAAAAACACACCTTGTTCTATGAGAATTGAAGAGTATACAACCATTTTGATACAGGATAAGCAGAAACCAATAAACTCCATTTCTTAAATCTCTACAGAGTTCAGTAGCGCAATTCTATATGGTCTGTACTGTCGAGTACCGGGAGTTTGACATTTAAAATGTACCGCCAAAATAGTTCTTACGGAGCCCGGTAGAGGCGCTAAACCGATAAATTTTCGTGTGAATTTCTCGGTAGCTAGCCGGTTGACGGTAGTCGATAGTAGTAGGTAATCGTAATAGAGCTCATCTCATCTTTATATTGTTTACTGTTTTTGATCGTCATTTTTTATCAGTATCAATGACTGAAATTAATGAATACGCAAATTATTATAGTAAATATTTGATAAAATGCTGACAATTCATACATAATTATTACACTAGTAAAAACGAAAGTTGCTCTGTCTATCTGTCTGTCGGTTACGCTTTCACGACTAAACGGCTTAACTGATTTAGATAGACAAGTAAGGACAGAGAAGGACATAGGCTTAACAAAGTCACCGCGGTTAAACTCCATAGAGAAATATGGAGTACTTAGACCGGAGTAATTCACTGTGTACCTTTAAGAAAAGGAGTTGAAATGTCAGAACTGCAGTGCAGACATTAGAAGTATTTAACAATTATTCCTGTACACATTCGAAAAGTCATTGTTGTGTTGCATAATATGTTGCGAATTAAAAAAAAAGTGTAAAAAATTTCTTTGCTACTCAAATTGGACGAGGTAGAAAGCATTACCTTTAAAATAAAAAAGGTATGATCAAAATTACAACATCGTTCTCTTTACTTAAATCGGTTATAACCAGTCAAATGATATCTTAATTCACAATACGCTTTAACATACCTAATTGAAAACATCAGAGCTCAATTAATTCTCGTTCACTACAAGAACAACCGTATGATATTATCATAACAATGCTCTACTTCGATGGAATAGTTTTCACCATGGCAATACATAATGCAGGCGGCTATAAAATTATAGACTTTCTTATGGTTTTACTCAGACAACTGATGAATTAAGGATTAGTGGAGTCGAGTAGAACTGTGTGTAATTAGGTGGTGGATTTTTTGTGACGAATGAAGTAACACAGTAGCACGGTTTTCTAGAGCTGATACTATCGAGATTGATATTTTAAATTTACTGAAAATATGCGCTTTTAAATTTTCATACAAAAAAATTCTAATCGCGCTACAGTTCTCAGAGTGTACGGTGCTTATTCGCGCAAAGATCGATTCTCAAAATGACAGATTCCTAAAACGATTATTTCTCAATTCGAAAGATTCTCCAAACAACAGTTCCTTATAACAGAGGATTTTCAGACATAATTAAAAAGATATACCTATTTATATTTATCAATATCAGAAAAATAGAAAAAATATAATCACTGGCAAAAAGTAAACCCCCAATAAAGTGATTGTTTGTATGTATATGTTTAAGCCGTTATCACAAAACGGCTAGTTCAATTTGAAAGAAGTAAAGCATAGAATAGTTATATGCCAAGTAAATTATTAAAAATTAAAAGAAAGCTGACTAACGTATAGCGATAAATACGATAAGATTAATCAACGCATGGTCATGGGCATGAAAGAAGTCGTGAAAAAATGCTTCATGATAATATCAAAGCTTGTAATCACTTTGTAATCGGTACGAAGAAAAAATACCAGTGCGTTGATAAATTATGTTACTTTGTTGACTTCAGCTAACTAATTAAGAGACTTAATCTCCTATTCATAAAAATATATGAAGTTATGAAAGGCTTATTAAGAGGTTTGTTTCTTTCACTCCTTACTCTTAGTGAAATGAAAAAGAGAAAACATATTATAGTCGCGGTTTGCAATTAATGTTTTTAAACTCTCGCGACTAGTACCCATAATATTATAATGCAACGGGTCTTATACGCGATTGAAAATTTAAAGGTTAGGATACCTTATTTGCTGAGTTGTAATGCGATCGAAACGTCGGGCAGCAAATAAGGTATCCTAACCTTTAAATTTTCAATCGCGTATAAGACCCCATTATAATATTATATTATAGTCGTTTTTTTAACTAAAATAGGTTTATAGTGTGTTTGTGAATAAGAGGGTTAGTAGATAATTTCGTAATTAATTTAGAGGGACTGCGGAACAGTAGCCAGTGGTCGTAATGTGACCACGTTGGGAGGTGGTCGTAGGTTTGATCAGGAACAAATATTTTTGCGGTTTACAAATTGTCGTTTTGGGTCTGGTTGTTAATTTTGTTCGTTGTTAAGTATGTTTGTATGACGTATTTTAAAATAAAAATTAATGATCACTTCATAAAAAGTTAATAATGTTTTTGTTTTTGAAACAAATCGTGATAGTTATCAAGTACAAAAGAGTACACATAGCAGCTAATATTCGTTAAACAATGAATACGAGTATGTATCTATAATAAAAAAATCTTAGAACAATAATTGCCAAAGTAAATGATAAGAACGCATCAACGTGACATAAGTGCATTCTCATTATCAGTTTTAAGTAACTATATTAATAAGTACAGGTAATCCTCTGTTCCTTTACCGTTGTAGAGTAAAAAGTGCAAATATGCTTAGTCTCTCAAATTACTTTTTTATGAAAGAACAAACAAAGTAGGTAGCAACATTATTAAAACAAGTAAATAATACCCGAGAAAGGTTGAACAGGTGACAGGAAAAGTAACAAAAAGATACAATAATATATATTTAAATTAAATCAACATTTGCGTAGAAGATTTGATGGAACAAATACTAAAAGTAAATGTTGTTTCGATGTAACTACAAGATTTTACAACTACCAACTCGTGACCGTCGATCTATCTGATCGCTTTATGTTGAAAATAGGCATAGGAACATGTCCTATTCTGGGTTATGAGCTATCACCTTTGCGAAATTCATCCAAATTTATTGAGCTGTTTTTATAGTAAAAGAGACCGAAGGAAAACATACTTAAAAAGAACGTTAATAAAACTGAACTTATTCAAGGGAATTTTTAACCATTTGAAAGGTACAGTGCCTATGCTTTACGGAAATAGACTATATTACACGAATGTGCAAATAAATCGGCGCAAACCCGGGCAAAGTCGGGTTAGTCCACTAGTATAAAGATATCAATTGCCATTGTTTAATATAAAAATCCCCTATATTATTTGATATCAATTTTGCAATTGTAACGAGAGAACTAGGTTACATATTATGGTTCATGACAAGCATTAGATAAAACAATATCGTGTGAAATAATATTAATATTTATGTATGAGTCATAATTTGTTTGATAGTGATAATTGCGTAAAATCACTATCAAACATAAGGAGATCTCTTAGGTTAAGTCACGCTTGCCGAGGTTGTTCAGTGGATGTGTGACCATCTTATACCGAATTCGGAACATGAAACACTGGTTTTAAATGAAAAAAAACACGTTTCAAGTGAAAGTAATATGATTATTATTTTCCCCAAAAAAATGTTTTCTAAACATGTTTTCATGCGTCATCAACAAGTAAAAACAGCTGAAATATTACAGAATTTTCCAGTAATAAACAATGAAAATTATCCATTGTCTTGTTAAGTACAAACACACGTATTTATCTTGAACATAATACTGTCAGAGACCATAATTACCACAAAGTAATAAGATACTTGTATATTGACAACCACTGTGCGTGGTCGGAAGTATATCCGACTGCTGATCATGAGGTCTTGGGTTTGATTACCTGGTCGGACCAAGTGCGGTCTTTTCTTATTTACATACATACATAAAATCACGCCTTTATCTCATAGGGATAGACAAGACCAGAGGACGCCACTTAGTGCAATCTTTACAAACTTCCTTTGCTTTATTCACATCCATACCTCTTTTCTTTTTAAGCATATTTTGAAAGTAGCCCGGCGTTTGATATCGTGCCGGGTAGATGGCAATAGGATCGCCCGCTATTACATGGGACTAACATTGTTGACGGTGAAATGTGTATGTGTTTCTTACATATCTGCCTAAACCTTCGGATAGATATAACATGAATGATATTACAAGTATTTATGTGATTATAATGCAGGTGTCATCTTTATGATATAAACAATAGCATATCTCCTTTGTGGATTTTCTTTGATAGTAGAAAGATAATAATTAAGATCACTATCGGACTATCGGTGTGCCTAATAATCTTTTAACTGTGTATGTAAATACACATTAGTAATCGCATGAACTAGGGTTACTTATAAAATTAAAAAGCATCTAAGTATTTATTTAAAGATAAAATTCCTTTTGTGGGCAAATAGGGCCTACATGCCACCACACCATAAAGTCGCGTGGGTTCGAATCTGATATGTCATTGTAACAAATATGTCTTCTCTCTCATTTTATCCTTTTCAATGCTGACACAATAGCTCACATTATTTTCACACCAATCGGTATAATAATAAACAGCCTTGCTTAGAGTCTTTGTTTTATTATAATCTCTTGTACCTAAACTTACTCTCTTGTAATTAACTCTCGCGTTGTATGTTTAATGTATGATAGAATAAGGGAATTAACGCGAACACGCATTTTACCTTAAAATGCCTAACGGTCTTGTACTTAACTTTGAAACATTCCAGGACAGGTGGTATTTACCCCCTCTTAATCGGCTATCACTGCTTCCACTCGGCTATAACTGCATCCATTAGGCTATTACTGTTGCTATTTTTCCTTTATACGTAAGAAAACCTTTACTTTCTTCCAACTTGTAATTGATAGATTTAGTTTAAAATTTCCATTATCCCCACGTATATTATTTTACCTTAAAAGTGCTGACACAATTGCTCCCTTATTCCCATACTGGTCAAGTGCATAAGAATATTGATTGCTTAGTGTCTTTGTTTAAAAATCTCTTGTACTTATGTCTGATTCATTTTGATACGTAATACAGGTGGCATTTGTACCTTCGCAAGGCTGCATTTAAATAATTATGTATGAGATAGGAATACATAATGTCTAGTTATCTGAGGTAGGAAGGAAGGTAAACGAAGACATTTTAGTGCAGGGGTTTTTCAATGCTTTTGTAATATAACGGTACTTAACGGAGCGTGATGTCTCTAGTTTGATGCTCGGGTCAGGAAAAAGGCATTTTAATAATTATATCATGTATGAGATAGGAATATATAATAATAACTTTTAAACATACAATGCAAGACATTGTATGTTTAATGTCTAATAGAATACGGGAATTAACGCTAACACGCATTTTACTTTAAGATACCCAATGTTTCTACTACTAACGTAACTAGGAATATATAATGCTAAAAGGTAAATTAATCTATGATGTTTTCCCTAGTGCAGGGGATTTTTGATGCATTGGTGATTTAATAGTACTTTGTTTGACTAAAATGTCAAGTCGATTTCTTTAGTATCTTCCCAGATAAAGAAAAAAGTATATGATACCATGTTTATGTTAATTTCTAGTGTAGAGGATGCTTAATATTTTAGTAGCAGCTACAGATGTCTCAGATGTGATTCCCGAAGCAAGAAAAATTAAGAATAACTTATGTAATTCAAGTTTCTATATATCCCTAATAATTTTAAAATGCAGGTTATAGTCACATAATAATATCTATAATATACATGTGTGTGATATAATTATACGAATTTACCAGGAAACTCTCTGTTGTACTTCACACCCGTTTTTATTTCCGACACAAGACAAATTAATAAGTGCGGAAATTGCTTTCAATAACCCAAAAAATACCTTTCCAAGCTCTCGTATCAAAGAAATTACTTATAATATTTCAATGCGTATGACTAACTTAAACTGCCTGTATGGTCTAAGCGATATTGTATGCGAGTTATGTGACAACCGATACGAAGGTCTCATATTCGATTCCCCGGTGTAAATGAATATTGGTGATGTCATAAATAAAAAATATAACATTTTAATGCAACGGGTCAAATTTGCAAGTCGCGGGAGTTTAAAATCATTAAAAAAATACTGATTGATTTAGCGTATGTATCATTCAAGCACGATATTTTGCTCAATTAAACATACTAGTAGCATATAAACGGTTTTAAATACCAGGTCTATCATATTTACCGGTTGACCTCAAAAGCTTGATTATAAGAGCCTTGTAGCTCGCAGATCAAGATTTTTATAAATGTCTGTAGTTTAATGAATGCCTGATTGCTTCTACTTATGCAACGGTATAATATCTTGTGATACCAAGAAATAAAAATGATGTGATTTCTAATTTTTTTATCGTATGGTTAGTGGTCAACCTAGTGTCAAAGTTGTTCAAGCTGCCTGGAGGCCTTTGACGTGGCTTGACGACTGTTATTGTAGTAGATAACAAAATTTACTAATACAATCACTGTCTAATTGTCTATTATCTTGTTGTTACTTTACCTATATAAGTATGTGTTAAGAAGAATATTTATCAGTAATTTGGCTGCCATAGTACAAGCTCAGCTTAGTTAAGAACAAATAACCGTGTGTGAGTTGTCCAGTAATATTTATTTATTAATGATTACAATAAGATTAAGTAGAGAGAGAGAGAGAGAGAAGTACAAATTGAAAACGATATAATCTTGAATAAAATGTATGTATGTTATAAATAAATGTACTAATTCCAACTTTTACCTGGAAATAATTATGTTTTAATTGCTTGTATTATCCCATTCATTTAACGCGTATAATATTTTAATTAGCCCGCCGTTAAATCGTTTTCCGTAGTTCATAAATCACCAGATTAAAAAGGTAGATAATTCATTTTAGTTACAGTACAAACTACATATTCACATGAAACGAAGGTTACTGTTCAAAACACTACAATAGAAGCAATACGAAACTAAATAATATTTATCATCATAACATTTCAAAGATTAACTTCGGATATCATTATCTTATCTACCAATCTATCTATCTTTAGTAGCTCAGACTTACCATAACAGGCTCATTCAATGTAGTATTCGAAGATACACTTATAGCAAACACTTCAGTACTTTCTGTAGGTGATATTTTGTCACCCCTTACACATTCAAACGCACCCATATTTTTTAAAAACAAAACACTACACACGAACAAAAAAAAAATTCGTTAAAAAAAATAAAAGTGCACTTCACTGGCCGAAAATGCCACTTGACTTTTTTAGTTCGATATTTAAAATGTTTAAGTCATAAAGTCAAGTGGCTTAAGTTGCGATAGTGTGACGACTGGCAGTTGTGTGTTCGCAGCGGTGTGCTCGCGTCGATGTACGCGCTGTGGAAGTGGCAAGAGCGCGGGAGTCATTGTCTTTTATAAAGGTTATACGTGTATCGATGTGTTATTATCTAGAGCCTGATTTTTTTTTGTTTTTGCTGCCGAAATAAGCTTTGGTACAGTTTATTTTTGGATCAGTATTTTGGACTGATTTTGTGGTAGTCTGATTTATAGTATAATATTGGAGTTTGGTAATATGTTCTGTATATGGCAATAAACCCCTTATTACACAGAACAAATAAAATTACGTCAAAAACTTCTCTTTCTCTTTATTAAATTACTACCGGGTTTAACATTTAAATTAAACTTTGCAGCCGCAATTAAAGATATAGTTTTTTTGTATTCATATTGAGACCTACATAAATGCAGTTTATTCATATAACTCTAGATAAAATTCAATCAGCTTTTTTTAAACCTTGAGTATAATTTAAAGCAAAATTAATGAGTACAATATAAAAAAAAAGCATGAGCTGTATATTTTTTACAGTCAAAAGTCCGTTAAACCTGTTTGCAGAATATTCAAGGACTTGACAGTTGGTTGGCATTCCTTTTTAAAAATGTCTGCCGCTTCGAAACCGTTGGTGGACCCTTTTTCGAATACTTGCGATGCATTGACCCCTATTATGTCATGCGCATAAGTGCAAAATAAAATGCCTTTGTTTATTGTTTTAAAAAATATTTTTTTTATTAACTTTTAATATGTTATACTTGAAGGATGTATTTTAAATTTTCTTTAGATTTTCCACGCGAAACTAATTTTACGAACAAAGTTATTTTGCGAAAAAATGCTTGTGTTAAATTTTAATATAAGATTGGAACTGTTTTCAACATTTTTTTTTAATGGAAAATAACGAATAAAAACTAGTTCTTAGATAATCTTTATTATTATTTGCATCATAATATTGGTAATATGGATACTTAGATAAGTAATCAAAAGACGTAATTAATATGAAGATATCGAGTTTTAATAATGCATTTTAAAACATTAATGGAGTAAAGTACTTACTTTACTCACTTACTACATACTTCATTCACAACTGTTGCAAAATGAGCTGTCGTGTTTGTCAAATCATCATTTCAAAGTCTACATAAACAAAAAATTACCATGTGGTAAAAAAAAACATTAATACTACATAGTAAATAAGTGACAGTTTCACAAATGATTATATACTTAAGTAAACGCTTGCCTTTCAAAGACCACGTTGACTTTCAAAACCACAAATTCCCCGTACTATTCACCGATCGAAACATTTATGCGTGTACATTTGTTTTCAGAAAAAATACGTATACTTGTCACCTGCGGCTGTACTCTCAGGTGTTAAAGCGTTCTAAGTTCTACCGAGAGAAAGGGGTAGAATTATGAGGTCTGTATAGGGCTATCCCTATCTAACAATGGAAGTTGAATCGCTGTAAAAAGTGTGACCACTAAAACGAATTTTCAAAATTTACTATGAGTCAATCTGACCATTTTTAATGTTCTGTAAAAAACTACAACTGTTTTCTACGTTGATTGCTATCCATGAATGAGTTTTAAACAGTGCGAAGGAAAGATGTAATGATAGATAATGCCTATCTTTAGTAAGTAAACGGCGGATGGAAAACGGCTTAAAGTTGTACTTACTTTTAACTTAATTTCATGTTTTCAAATTGTATTAGCTTTTTTTCTAGTCTTTGGATTTGTCTACTCTCTTATTCCGGGAGAAGATCCGTACCGAGTAATGGAACAGTAATGGGGTTTTATTGAACTTGTTTGCCTTTGGATTTTTGTGTTTCTAGTTCCGAGGTTATTGAATCTAATTTTATCTGGATTACTAAACAAATAACTATTTCTTGGTTCGTAGATTTTAAACAAAACCAGATACCAGGCATTGATAGATAACAAGAACCAAGATAATGGAATTCCGAAATGAATCGACCTTCAGCCCGTCACACCTGCGCTGACCTATTACTGGAGGAGGATTTAATATCCCTTCGAAAAATTGTTGTTTTAAACCACTGCAACGGGTATTATTTCATCACTTTCTTTTTGCATTGTTAGAACAAGAAATACTAATGAATCTAGACTGAAAAGTCACTGGTATGTTGCGTTAGGAGCGAATTCTTGACTACTCACTTAAACCACTGGGCTATTACTACAATTAGAAAGTATACTATATCATATCCAGTAGTGTGCTATCAATGTATGTAACAATGAATCATCCACGTGAGCCATGAATACAAATAACTTGATTGTAGGTCATTGTGTACTACGTTCCGTTCCGGGTTCGATATCTGTGACCCTTATGTAATGATAAGATGCTGTGTTAGGTAATTTGGGAGTTAAGCAATTTCCTCGCTTCCTTTGCTGATCTCTTGTATGATTTCAATTGCTAGTTTCATTGTAACTAAGTGGTGTTAACTATGCAGGAACTTGTTAATAGTGATCATGTGTATGCAAAAGTACATTCTCTATTCCATCATTCTTGAGGAAGTGAGAGGTTAGGTACCAATCCAATGAGTTTGCGAGCTCGCCAAAGTACAGAGCTTTATGATCCAACTTCTTAACTGTGGGTATACTATTAGAATTTGGTAGAAAAGCTCTTGATATTTTACAGACATATTTTTTTCCCTGAACCGGGATTAAAACATGGGACTCGAGTTCAGCGGTCGCATCCACCATCAATGCGAGACAGCGGCAGTCAAACAGCTTAGTATTGAATATTATGCTCGATAAATAGTAAATATTAAGTACAGCCACGAGCTAAAATATGTATACCCTGTCACATTTTCAATATCACTTTTTAATGAAAATATCAATTGAATTATTGCTATTGGTCAACAAACAATAGGCTGTGATTGTAATATTACTTTGGAATTAATATACAGTAGTAATTTTACTATTTTCATTGATAAAAATGCTGTGAAACACGAAACACTCCGAGACTTCACATTTAGATTTTACATATATCAGCCTAGCCTTTCTTCCAAACCATGTTGGAGTCGGCTTCCAGTCTCAACGGATGCAGCTGAATACCACTGTTTTAAATGGAGCGACTGCCTATCTGACCTCCACAACCCAGTTACCTGGTATATAAACACGACACCCTTGGGTAAAATTGGTTACGGTAAAAAGCCTGGACCCACAATTTAACGTGCGTTCCGAAACACGGAGGAACTCGATATGTATAAGATGGTCACCCATCCACAGAACAACCTCAGCTAGCGTAGCTTAACCTCAGAGATAGATCCGTGCAGCTGTTGTTAATTAAGCCACGAGCTCCTCATTTAGATTTTACATAGAGTTGTATATTAAAGGCACATCATAATTTTAATGATCTCTGGTAAATAGTGTTTATTACGGAAATGTGACGTCATAGCCATATCTTTGTAGATTAGAAGCCGTCAGCTGTTCGACGAGGTCAATGATAAGTATTGTATTGAAAACAAACCTGTTAAATATAATAATTAATTTTGATGTTTTGCTGTAGGCAACACTGCTTAGCAAAGGTATTTTTCTATGATAAGGGGCAACTTAGAATTGATTCCGCCACGCTAGCCAGCTGCAGGTTGGGGACTTTGAGTATAAAATTTTACATACCTGAGAAGATTGATTAAAAATTGTTGTTCAGTATCGTGGACTTAAGATCTAAATTCTCCCTCATTCTGGAAGGAGACCATTGACTAGCAGTAGTACAGTAATGGATTTATTTTTTAACAGACTACCTGTGCCTACAAATCGTACCTCCAGAGTAAGAAAGTCATACAATTTTACCACAATCATGTCGCTTACACCTTTATTCAACTAAAGGTGTAAAATCAAACACTACCGTTTCGCAAGCCTTCGCGGTCCGGACGCGAATGAGTCATGTTCAGTCTGCAGTGGTACATTTACTTTTGAAATGACTCATGTTTGTATGTATGTATGTTTGTATAGCACAATCAGAAACCAAGCCTGACTCATGGTTGTATAAACATGGTAGTAGTTTTAGTTTATTGCTTTGAAGATAACTTGTAGTATTTGTAGTAAGATGTTCTTTGAAGTGGAAGTTTGTTTGCAGGTTATGTTTTTCGCCAAAACGGTTGAACCGGTTTGAGTAAAATTTGTTAGAGCGATAGACTATTATTATATATCTGAGGCATGCACGTTGCTTGCGTATCTTTTGGGTAAAGTACAAGAGATGTAAGGGTTTGATTTTTGATAAACTGAAATATAATTACAACAAAACTTAGCGTTCTAATCCAGTTACGAGTTAAAATATAACAATGTCTGCCATGTCCGTTAGTTATTTACTATGATTAATATTACGTCAAAACGTGCGGTGGCGCCAAGCGATGCGTGGAGCCAACTGGAGCCTAATGACGACAATTTGTTAGTAGTAAGGACTAAGAATGAATAACGACGGCGGTAATGATAATTAGAATTAGGGTAGTAATTACTACTTACTACTAGGCCAATAGAGTAGCTAGCTGTAGCCAAATATTCGATAGTCAATAGCCGGATGATACGATTTATCTTGGATTGGCGATAGTCAATAGTCAGACCTACACCAAACGATCTTGAACTAGCGATCCCATGATCCATGATCCGGGATCGTGGATAGCAAACGCTTCAAAATCTAAATCAAATAATATATTTATTTAGGTTAAATGCTGACACTAATGATAATCAGTGATACAAAAAGGGAATGTACCGCCAGTCCGGACGGTAGGGCTAATGAGAAAAGCTGGCAAGAAATTCCTGACCACTATTTTTAATCGCAAAATGGTTTTTACAATATTTCTGTTACAACTATTGATGATGTAGGGAGCTGCTATTTACTCTACCGAGCACACTTTGCACTTTGGATCGCACGCGTCATGACTCCACCAATGGCTCTTGAGCGCGATCTAGCTGTGCGCGATCGGAGTGCGTCGGATCGTTTGTTGATCAGGCTATTGACTATCAAATATTCTGCTATTGTAGCATTAGCGGCTACACTATTGGCCGAAACGCTGAAGAATTTTCAGTGTTTTGGAATCGAGATGTGATAGGTTGAAAAATATTTTTATGTTTTGCCTCGGTTGTTTGGTTGCCAATGTGTACGATTGCTGCCACAAGTTGGGTTCGGTTCCTAGGTCGGAGTGAATGGTGAAGTGATTTTCTAATTTAGTTTTTCGACAGTAGCCTAGAGTATTATCACTTGACTGGTATACCTTTGAGTATAATAGACGTGATATTATGCAGGTATGTATGTAATCATTAAGGTAAATAACATGAGTGTGTTAGATGTCTTTCAGTGTCACTATAATTCAATAACCAAATGAATATCAGGAAAATCCACAAATGCAATTAGTTATCATTTAAAGTCACGTACACCATTTATTACCCGGTTTTTTAACCGCATTATTGTATGGATCTAGGCTTTAGGTAAGTGAGTAAAGAAAAATTACCATTTTATTATGTTTCATGTCTTCGATCCCTTGTAGTAAAGCACTATGAAACTATACTAAACTGGATTTGTAACTTACAAAAAGGTTTTAGTCAGAATTACAACTAGTTTGCAAGGAACGCGGAAACCCTTCGTGAACCGCACTACTTGCCTGCGTCTCTTGCAGTTTCATTTTCGGCTTCTGCCCAGCAGTATTTTTTAGTGTACGTATTCAGATAAAGACATAAAATGTCAAATTGCGTTTACCATGTATTGGGGTATCTGTCAAAGTTCAAAGTCATAAGTGTAAATTCTCTCGTGAGTGATATAAATAGGCTAAATTTGTGGTTGTAAATAAAACAGATCCAAAAAATATAAGCAAAAAAAATATTTAAAAGTTTTTCATCCCACCTGCAGTTTATAACAATAGTATCCAATCACAATGACTAATCACATAAATAAAAAGTATATTTATCTACAGATAACTCCATAATTTACCACCTGATATTTAGTGACTGTTTTAAATCAAAATTGTATTTCGAAGTAATTTTATCCACACCTGCATTTCTATCTAGTAGTTAATTACATTTATTAATTAAGGCTTAAGACGCACGTGTTTATACTTTAATCGTTTTATTAATTACTTTTGATTGACTATCCAATAGAGTCATAATTTTAAATTGAACCTTATGCATTCACAC
The DNA here is from genome assembly GCF_050436995.1 of Anticarsia gemmatalis. NCBI lineage: Eukaryota > Metazoa > Arthropoda > Insecta > Lepidoptera > Erebidae > Anticarsia > Anticarsia gemmatalis. The sequence continues at coordinate 2,196,333 of NC_134761.1, forward strand.
TACAAGGTATAAAATACTTTATTGCGTTTAGAGTTTCTTTTGAAGTGTTGATTGTCAGTTAAGTGATTGTTTAATTTCTAAGACACGTAATAATTGAGAATAATTGAATATCTATACTAAGGTCAGTGACTGTCTCCGTCACGCAGTGGTTTAGGTCACTGCTACCATTGCGTCGGGAGGTCGTGGGTTCGATTCTCACACGAAACAATAATTTGTGCGATCTATAAAATATGATTGTTTCGGGTCTGGTTGTAGTTTGTATCCCTTGTTTTTGTATTTGTAAAAACCCCCGCGACACAAGAGCAATTCTTACTGCGGGAGTTGTCTTTTTTAATAATATAATTTGTTTGAGTTGCCACTGAAGTTTAGACGAAATCGCAAAGAGTTTGACAACATATTCTCTCTGGACTTACTTAAGGTGAAAATTAAACGTCACAATGACATAAACATTAAAAAAACATTTTGGATTTGACCAAGTCCGAGTTTTGAGTTAATTTTATTTATTCAAGTTGATAATAAATAAATCAATATGAATATACCAGAGATAATGTCTTATGAGGAGCGGGCGGTTGATACCGTGATTACAACCATCAACCTAGCTAAAGAAAAGTTGGGAATGCGACTGAATTTGTTCGAACTAGCTAGTAAGTATATTTAATTCAGACTTCATGAGGCCCAAAACTGCGTAAAACGGACGTCCGCGACAGAACCCGTTCCGTGAACATATGCATGCGTTTGTGCACGCGTCGGTGTCCGCTTTATGAAGTTTCAGGCCTTAAAGTCGAAAGAAGGGATGCTTAAACCTCAGATCGTTTACCGACCGCTGAGTGCAACTGAAAATCGCTAATTATTATGTGCACATACACACTCGCTTACAATATAACAGTTGGTCCTAATTGATTATTGGAAAAATCTTAATTAATGCCTAAAAATCTCTTTATAGATACCGCAGCTTACGCCTGGGCTAACACCAAGGTTTCCCTGAAGAGTGTAGGACCTCCCTTCGCCATCACTGCGGAAAAGTTCATATGCGACACTATAGAGAAGCACTGGAAGCTGACCGATGTGTTCATGTACCACCTCAAGTATATGGGGGGGTCTAAGGATGAAGTCTCTCAGTATTATTATTTTGAGGTGATTTTATTTATAATGGTTAAGGTGCAATTTTGCTTGCAGACTAAAATTATCATGTTTACTTTTTCATTGCTATGACTAATTGCATAAACATACATAATAACTTTATATAGTATCCATCTAGTAAAATGCATCTTTTGGGTGGCGTAAGCCTTTTAAACTTGTTTTGCATAGTTTAGAGAACGGCCTCCATACAATTTAAAAAATTACACTCGTGAGTCGGTGGTTTTAATATATTTTTACACGTAGTTATTATTATCGCCCTTTACAAAAAAGAACCGCAATACGAATTACTACAACAAATTAATTAGTAATATTATTTCGCCTAATTAATAAGAATAATGAGACAAAACAGTGGTTTTACGACATACTACATAAAATGTCTAAATGTCAACCATCTGGTCGTAAAGTTGGTGTACCAATGACATTTTGCTTGAGCTCAAGAATTTGCTGAATACCAAAATGTCAAGAATATGATTCGAGAAATGGGACATCACTCCTCCCACTTGAGCATTTTAGTAGTTGTTAGTTATTGCTAGAAACAATTAATATTTCAAATAGCAGCGCTAAATGACGACCTCCGTGGCCCAGCGGTTAAGGTTGGTCGCCTAGCCACGACCGTTGCGTCGAGATCAGGTCATAGGTTTCATTCCTACACGCAACAATTATTTATGCGCTCCATAATTAGTTGTTTTGGGACTGGTTGTGTATGTTTGTAAAAGTCCCCGCGACACAAGAGCAACCAAAAAAATAAAGAAAATATGTTAGAGAACAATTTAAACCATTTTATTGCTGGGCTGTCTTATCTCTATTAAAAAATATATAAGTAGCAATTCCTCCCGAAGGCTGGCGTGTAATTGCAAAAAAAAAATAAAAAAGTAATAATTATTACATAGGGCTCGCCGTATTACATGGGACTAACATTGTCAATAGTAAAACGTGGATGTATTATTGTATTTCATACCAGGGTATAACAGGTGAGATGTTAATAAAAAACCTATTTAATTTTCAGGCCGTTTTCAGTCAACCAACATCTGAATACCCAATACCGCAGGCCACTGTATCAGTCTTCTTCAGAATCGAAGACAAGCATATCGAGTTGGATTCCCAAGCTGTGCCGATGGTATGTTACCACCCTATGTATTTTGGGACAGTTTCACGGGCTATTGATAAGTATCAGATAAATTATCCATCAGTTAATGTGACAGCAAATGTATGAATATAATGGGAAGTGCTCGATTTTATAATTAACCCTTCATTATCCTACCCTATGATTGGGTAAGGACCTGCTGGGTTAACCACCCTGGCCATGTGCGTAGTACTACAAAATTTTCTTAAAATATGGAACACGTCAAAGACTCTCTTCAATAGTGTAGGAGACAGCCTAGCAGTGGGACACTGATTGGTTAAATTTATTATTATTATAGATAAAGTATGGTTCAAGAACTTAACTCGGATTCTATCACGAAGAACGTGTAGTTACTTATGATAGTGATATTGGAATAAATTAGCGCGTAATTTATTATGTACTTAGCATTCATTGTCGTATTTATAAAAACCCAAGAAGGCCATTTATAAACTTGATTGTGGTTAAATTAATCATACGATTGTCATAAATGATGATGTATGTTTTAGGTATTATTTGTTCGATTTTTGCTTTTATAATTGTTATTTATGGCAATATGTATGGATGTGAATGCAGTAAGAGAAAATTGTAGGTATCGTACAGAGTGGTATTTTTTAGTCTCTCCCTACATTATATGCAATTTCATGCCGCTTCAGTGTGGATGTAGTGAAAAAGATTGCTGTATTTTGATTATTCTGTACACCATTTTAGTAGTGAAATAACTCAACTTTTGACCCATCAATGTTGTTACATAAAATAGTCGTTATGATTTCTGAATAAGCCACTCTAACTTGGCAAAGGTTAAATTCTGTTTCGCGTTGCATGTTTATATATTAGAATACGGGAATAAACGCGAACACGCATTTTACCCAAGAATGCCTGACGTTTCAGCGCAGCTCGCACAGTCTGCGACGACGGCCAAGTACAACATGCACAGAAACGTGTGGCATTCAAAGATAAAATGCGTGTTCACATTAATCCCGTATTCTTATAAAAAAAAGTTAAAGAGCCTTCTGGCAATTTCGAAAAAACATCTTGTCATCAAGCAATTGCCTAATGGAATTCAAGTTAGAAATTCTTCTCCTACAGATGTGCTTCAGGATCGAAGGTCACCACACTGATCACGACGTCCGCTACGTGGCTCTCACGGCTGACTGGATCCTGGCTGTGATCAAGATGAAGATCAAGTTCTATAAGCGGCTTGAAGAGTTGAACCTGTTTTAGATCTGAATGTATTAGAAGTTATGTTAGAAATATTTTGATTCGAATGAATTTTGAAAATGCAGATTAAGATCTGCTAGCTTACTCCCGAATTCGATTCCATTATGTCAAAACCGAGTTGTTAAATTTTAATTTTCATGAAACAATTTATTTATAAGTTTTATTTCAAAACTAGCTGACCCGGCAAACTTAGGTGTGCATTAAATGTTTGTTCTTTACTTTTGCCTTTAATTTTTCGTTCCGTAAAAACCATCTTCGTACTTCAAGGAATAATATAAAAAAAAATTGCGAATTCGGTTCGACTGCTCCCGAAAATTGCGCTTAGCAACAAATTAAGCCATTCATTTTTATATTATAGAAGTTTAATTATGCGTTAATTTACGTTGAGTACGATTTGCCATAAGCTCGAATATAAACACGGTTGGAATCGGATTCGAGAGAAACCAGCTGAATAGTAGGTAATATAATAAATTCATTAGTACCTTTGACTGGCCTGTATTATTTATTATTTTTACATAAATCCACTTGTATGTTTTTCTCTTGAGGAAACAAAATCTGTCTTTTCCTGAACTGCAGTCTATAAATTTTAAATAAAAACAATTCTTTTGGTAAAGCAACAGGCAAATGATGTAATCGTATTCATGACCAGTTAGGAAATAAATAATATTTTATTAAGTGCCCTTTTTACGATGGTTATAGGTGCCATTAAAATTTAATAAAACGATACCGTATAATAATATTATCATTTTCTTTTGATAGTATCGAGTAACAAGAACTATCCGCGCCGACTGTTGCGCCGACGTTAATTTTTTTATGTATTTTAATAATTAATTTTTATATTAGATTGAAAAATGTAGTTGTTAAAAATATGTTGAAAGATTTTTAAACACTAATATGAAATATCCGAAAGAGCAAAAATTTTTGTATACCTATGGCATAAATTTTTATCGAACTCTCAGAATCGTATAAAAACGGTCTTAAACCAGGAAAATCGTTGTAAATGACTCATTTATCTATAAACTGTGTTCTTGGAAGGACGTGTGGTTAATTTGAATTCGATTATGCTGCAATTCTTCGCATTTTGATCTGTTAACCGGTTCTTAGCTGATGGCGCTAAGATAATATGAAAGAATTAATGAAGTACGAGTATACTCTTGGTGCATTTTTGTTTGTAAATTGTAGACACGTTGAACACGAAAGACATGTCGTCAGGATATAGTTATCTGTAGCTCGATACTCTACTACTATTGACTATCAACAACCGGCTAACTATCAAGAAATTTTATACGAAAATCTGTTTAGCGCCTTTACCGGGCTCCGTAAGAACTATTCTGGCATTACATTTTGAATGTCAAACTCGTTGCTCGACAGTACCGACAATACAGAATTGCTCAACCGTTTAACCGTACCAGAGGGACAAAGAAGCAAACTATTACTAATCATCATATCAGCTGACCTCCGTGTCGCGTCCCCCTGCATGTTTCTTTCCTTATTTCAGCTTTTACACAAGAATATAAAGAAAAAAACCTTTTTCAAATAAGAAAATGAGAGACCTATGTTTAATCCTGACACTTGTTCTATTTCCTACAAAATTTCATTAATATCGGTTCAGCAGTTCAGTCGTTAAAGCGTGACACAGACAGACTTTCGTGCTTATAGTGTTGTAGAATGGAACGAAACTACTTGTACGGATTATAAATCATGTTAGAACTATAATCCCGATTTTAATTAAAAATCTTTGTAACGAAATCGTTTTAGATTCCTATCGGTTATGTCATTCGTTAAAATATTGATGACTTCGAGGAATATAGTATAATATAATATGTCATAGATGTTTGCGTGATACTGATAACATCTTTTAATCTACTGCTTTAAATACCTAGGTCCCCACCTAGGTATTAAAAGCTTTGAATAGATGGAATATCTAGGAAATAGAGTATGTTAATATAAGGTGAACTGACTAACCTAAATGTAGTTCGACAACTTAGTAAAGAACCGAGTATGGGTGGGCTGGTGGCTGAGGTAGGTGCATTAAATACAGAATTTAGCGTATGTACATTGTACATATTATTATAATCTTTTTCATTTTCTTTTATTTTATTCTATCGTAAGGTTAGTGTTCAACCTAGTGTTAAAGTTCTTCAAGCCGCCCGAAAGGCTTTAGACATATCTTGACTGTTATCTTAATTGATAACAACCGAGACCGACTTTTTACTAGCCCTTCAACCTGCATGAAGACACTCAGTTCAAATACCACCGTGCCAAGAGTTGCTTAACCTACGGATGGTTTACCGACCGGGGAAAACAACTGGCTATGAGCATTCTCAGAACATCAGTAATCAGCAGGCTTATTCAGTTGATGGTGGCCTATTTGATATTTTAATTTGGAAACACAGAAATATTATTTATACTCTAGAAAAATCTGAGTTGTTGGACTACATTAGTTATTTCTGCGTAGTTCCTTCTCGAGATCTTTATCCAGTTTTAGCCATTCCTGTAATATTTTGAGTGCCTTCCACACAATAATAGGGAAACCGTCTATTATCTTTAATCTAAATTGCCAAAATGTGGGAGTACTGCATATACGAATACCACTTCGAAGAAATAAGATGGTTTTACAACTAAAATGACTCATCCAGCTATTATTTCAATTCTTGGATACCTCATTATAAATCGTTTCACCTTATAAGGTTTCGGAGAAAAAATAATTTGCATGGGAGTTGGGACAGTTAAAAGTTCACGGTCATGGTGTTTTGAGTTCAATCGTAGTTGTTTCCGGCAACAACATTGTTGGACTACGACGTCATAATCATTACGTAATAACAGTGACGTCATCGACGACGGATACGTGACGATGAAATCCGGTATCGTATTTACATTTTGCTATAAAATTTATTGCTGATCGTGCACGTGAATAAGTGGTTGAAAATTCAACCTTAGCGTCTGCTACTTAAGGTGCAATACTGCATGACTTAAGTAATATCGAATGCCTTGATAAATTATTATTCTAAGATCGATTTTGCGGCTCCCTGCTTAGTTAGTAGTTTCCATTTAAACGGCGGTCGACAGAACAGAGAACAGTGGAGCGAACCGCGAATCTACCAATCATGCTCGAAATCTCCAGTTTGCATCAGTGGAAACTGTGTCAGTGGTCGATTCGCGATCTCCTACATTTTACTCTAGTCCACTTCAGTGGAAATGCATCCTTGCTATATCTTAAGTAACTGCCTACAATTTAGTACATTACCTATCGTGGCTATCCTTTTTGTATCGTATGGTGCTCATAGCCAGATCTGACCGGTCGGTAAATCACTTGTGGGTTAAGAAATACTTGGCGCGGGCCTCCCATAGATGCGTAGATGCGTAGATAGACTGCGTAGTGGTATTTGAGCTGAGCATCTCTGTGCTTCATGTTAAAAGTCGGTCCCAGTTGTTTTCAATTATAACAGTAGTCAAACACGTCAAAGGTCTTCGAGTAGCTTCAATAACTTTCGTACTAGGTTGCAAACATATATTCCATGATAATTAACATAGTTTTCTCGAGAAAGAGTAAAAATAAATCTATGTTTTCAAATCAGTTAGTAGTAGTCTACTAATGTACCTACTTAATTGAAAGTATATTTAAAAGCTGGTTGACTACTAGTAGTACTAAGTTCATTGATTCCTCTGAATCACTTAATAGTATCTCGATCACGAGACATTTGCGCAACAGATACTTTCACTCAATCTTAGATGTAAATGGCAAGGTCTGCACGCCAACATTTTATTAACTATTGAATACATTAAACTGTTGCGAAGAAATTGAAACATGAAGACAAATTTATCTCTCGCTGCAATATGATTCTTGACCACTAGGCAAATCAACGTCTCTTTAGAAAATATCGCAAACACATTTTAGTATGAAAATACGATCAAATGACGTCACAGCTTGTATTTTAGTTGCAATCGAATGAGACCTAATGTAATATTTCAGTCTGTAAATAATTCTAATTTCAAGATTGTTAACGAAAATCACATATCTTGGCATTTTCAATAACTTTTACCTACAAGTATAAGTTCAATAAATTTTCGTTAACCTAGTCGAGTCAGCTGGGAAGGAAAACTGCGTAGGTATAGTCACAAAATGTCCTTTTCGGAAATAAAATTGTCTGAAGGCTTAATATAGAAACATTCGTAACTCTTAAGGAGCTCTGAAGTATCAACAAGTGCCAGATATCTATATGATAATCTTATCAGGCGGAATTTTGTCAGTTGTTTGCATACATTTTCTATTGCATCATATAGGGTTACTTGAAACTTATCTATAAGACTAGTCCTTACTCCTTAATATTATAAATTAAAGTCTTCTTCCCACGGTTGTATACCTGTTCGCGATAAACTGAAAAATAGATTGATTCACTAGGGAGTTTATACTTAGTGCAATTTTTTAAAGATCAACTTTGTATAGGTAACCTGAGCATAGCTGGGGAAGGGATGTGATGTCTAACTTAATTATGTTTTTGAACATCACTTAAAGTTTAATGATGTTTCTGCATTGCAGTGTGCCTAGGTATGTTTTATTATATAAATATTAATTTCCTTGATTATAAAATGCAAAGAGGTACGATGCTTATCATAGCAAAATCAAGCTGGTTTTGTGTAGACCAGGTTTTAGGTGCCATTATTAAATCGAGTTAAAAATAAATTTAGACTTTCAGCGATAGACGGAACCAGTGTTTTTTTACTTACTTATGTAGGTACGATTTTATAAGTTATATTATATTTAATTTATTACCAGCGTGAAATCTTTAATTGCCAATAAAATGTAATTATAACGCCACTAAAACACTAAAAATGCTACACGCGAAACAAAAAACAATAAATTACGTAACAAATAAAAACCAAATAAATTATTTGACGTACAACTTTATCGGCTCACGAACTATTAAAAAACACGGCAAAGTTATATAAAAACAACAAAACTGCATCGTGGGAACCACAATGTTAACAATATAGCACAAAAACACCGAGATTTTTCACCCACGGCTTCGTAAACAATGCAAAAAGTTTTTTATCTTCACTGATAAAGCCAAAACTACCTGAGGTTTTAGGTTTAGTCACTGGCTTTCGCGCCACAACGACCTGCCGACTGTCATTCGTTCGCGCATGCGCGTAGTGCCCGCACGCCGCTCGCCCGCCATTTTAAAAATAAGTGTAAACAAACATAGTTTTTGAATTAAATACCGTGTTATAGTGATAAAGTGATAATGGTGCGTACATTTCAACTAGTGGGGTGCTTCAAAGTGCCCAAAAGAGGGGGTAAAGTGGTCCCAGCTTCTAGTGGAGAAGGGATTTTCACAATCGACATGTCGTCCACCTCTACGCTTGATGTTGTTGTAAGTTAATTGCAAAATTATCGCATTACCCGACTAAATTAAGATGTTATTTTCATCTATTCAATTGGTTTATAAGTTGAGACTTTCTAATTGAGCTGTGTAAGCTAACAGCTGTTTTGTTTTGACGTCACTGGGCATAATGAGAGTTGGTTTAGTCGTAATGAGATTATAATAATTAACTAAGTATGCTATGAGTATTTGAAACGTGGTATTTGTGAGGTTTAAATTCCAATGTCATGATGATTTTGTATTCAAGAGAGACTTGTATCTTAGTTGTGGATTATCGAATAAAATTGTTTACTATGAGGAGAACATGATGTTAATTTATATACTTGCGTATTACATATACCGGTTGGCATGTTCTTTAAGAAACTTTTACATAATTATGAAGCTGGATTAAAGGAAGCGATAATGAAACTATTAAAGTACATAACTTGGTACATTTATGTAGGACCGTGCACCATTACTGCACAACTTCTTTGGTACAGCTGATGTTCAAAATGTTGGTACTGCATGAAAGGTGCTATCAAGTTTAGAAGATAGTCAAATATCCGTTTCATTTTGTACTTCCAGTCACCACTCGTTTGTTGACTTACTACAAAAATTACTGCACTAAAATGTATGGTACGGTTTTAATATGACATGACATTATAAAGCCAATTACAGAGTTTCAAAACATGCTTTATATATACACATTTTAATACCGACACCGCCATTGAGTGATGTTTTAAACGCTAATAGAAGCTCTCAAGGTGATTAGCTCGGCGGATGCGGCTTGCAATTTGCGGCCATCACTTCTTGGCAGAATGTGTGATTGATTACATTTATAATCGATTGTAGATATAACTTACTAGTTATGATGTTACATAGATAACTGGTTAGGGAACTAAGGCTGCAATCAAATGGACTGCATCTCAGGAACCGCGCGCAGTCGAACGTTCAACTGCAAGCAGTTGTACGTTTGACTGCAAGCAGTTGTACGTTCGACTTCGTTAAGTCCTGATATCAACTTCACGCAGTATTCAAAAAGATTTGAGTCTTTTAGCTGGGAGAACGTCTAAGTGTTGGGCTCACAAAAAAAGGCATTTGATACTATTAATATACAATACTAACGCTACCGCAGTGTGTCTAAATGCTGGTAAAGTAGTCCAGTGACTAGGGTTCGGAGATTTCGGAGATTCAATGTTTAAGAGTCTAGGAGGAAGTTTATTGTTAAATCGAGACAATATGTATCTACTTTTATAGTAAATGTAAATGGCAGTAGAATATATCCTAAGTTACTATATGACTGAACTAGCTGACCCGCGCAACTTCGCTTGCGTCACATAAGTGAGAATGGGTCAAAAATTTTCCCGTTTTTTGTGACATTTTTCACTGATACTCTGCCCCTAATGATCGTAGCGTGATGATATATAGCCTATAGCCTTCCTCGATAAATGGACTATCTAACACTGATAGAATATTTCAAATCGGACCAGTAGTTCCTGAGATTAGCGCGTTCAAACAAACAAACAAACAAACAAACTCTTCAGCTTTATAATATTAGTATAGATAAATAAACAGAGATGATTGGTATAATCGTGAGGAGGATAAGGTAGTGCGTACTGAAAAGCCGTATGATAATAATAGCAATGAGGGAATCAAAGTTTGATCTGTCTTAAGAAGAGAGTTGTAGAAATATTGGGACATAAAATTAAAGAAACTCATTTTTATTGACATTCGTTATTTGAAACTACTAACTTACTAAAGATTCTTCAAAAACCTCGTCTATGGCAAGTCTTTTTGTACCAATAGTATTTAATATACTTTTCAAACCATTCCAAGCTTCTTTAACACAAATGCTCACAATCTGGGTAATATTTAACCTACAAATCTTCTAAATCTACACACAATGTCAGTGCATACAAATTAAAATGAAATCTTTCGCCGTTATAATGTTTGCTTACATGCAAATTTTAATTGTCTAATAGCCATTTACTTAGTGAAAGCCAGACGGCATGAATTAGGCCGGTTACAAATATAATAAAAAAGTATTTTAATTAACATAAAGTAGTAAAATGTAATATAATTTGTAAACAAAATTACTCACCTGAAACGTTGGTACGTATTTTTTTTACACGTAGTCAGATAAATTGTGCAGCGTCGTATACGTTCAACGTTTCATCCCCTATTTTCAGTATCTAGGGGTGGATTTAGAAAAAGAATAGCTTATATTTACTGCCGTTTCTTCAACTATCTTCGTACCAAATTTTATTAAAACCACTTTAGCAGTTCAGCTATTAAAGCGTTACAAACAAACACACGTACTGACAAACTTACAGACAGATTTTCTCATGAATAATATTCAATCATGTATATGGATTGCCATAACAACAAAATCCAAAAATGGACAAAGACTATTTTTTCTCTAACCAGGCATCATATAACAAGAAAACTAGGTGTGACACAAAAATGCTAATACTTAGAGCAAACACAATTCACGTTGTTATCACATGACTACTACAGTTTTGGTCGGGTAAACATATACAAATTATGAAGATTAGACATGGATAATGTGTTCTTGGTTCAATGAAGGTTCTTAAGAAAATAGGCTTCGGTACACAATCTGTGGGTTAAGCAACCCTTTGCTCGGTCATCTCATAGATGGGTGACCGCTTAATGGTATTATCATAGAAGTATTTGAACCAAGCGTCTCCGTGCTGCGGATGGCACGTAAAATGTCGGATCGGATGTGGTTTTAGTTTTTTTAGAGTTTAAGTTTTTCACTAATCGTTTGAGAAGTATCGATCAAATAGAACACGTAGACAGTAGAATTACCGCGATCTGATCAAGGTTACCTCCAAAAATCTCTTCAGAAGGGGCTAAACGGGGCGTTTGGAACCGATTATGAATATAATCAAGAACATGAAAACTTGCTCGAAGCACCTTGTGATGTCATTGAACTACACATTAATGTATTATTCGTGATGCACAGTTTATAGATGTGTATCGAATGCAATTTCCAAGACCCCTAAAGCCATGAGCATATCATAATTAGATCGACCGGCCAGTTATATTTTATATGCAAGTGCAACTTTGTTTTGATTACAACCTATGTATAGTCCAACAACTTAGTAGTGAGACGCATGCACGATTTATCCAGATAAATAAGAATACTGTGTTATGTCCAAATTTAAGTAGTTGTATCAAACAGGCCACTGTGTTTAGCCTGGGCGCTACACAAAAATTGTAGCGCCCAGGATACGGAGCATTTAACGATACTTAATTATATATCTTCTTGGTAAAGATTTTTTTGTGCTTTTTTTTCATTCGCAAGTCAGTAATGTTCCATCTTTAAGTCGTGCCGAGACTTAGCTATTTGACTATTTTCAAGTATTATCCAATACGTCAAATCGGACAAATTAGTAGGATAGGTAACCCCACAACCATATAGGACGAATCGCCGGGATGAGAAAAAAACTACCTACACAATATTAGGTCAGGGAAGAAGTCTTTTCGCAGTATAGTACCTATGTATGAATTGTAATAAAATCTTTTCTTTACACAAAAAAGCTTGATATTTGGGTACCTCACGAGCTCACTGAAAGAAACCTAATGAACCGTGTACTCATTTGTGATTCTTGTAGCCAAAGAGATTTTATTACAAGTTCATACATCTTGTAATGCGAAAAGACTTTTTCCCCGACCTAATATGTTGAAATCTTAGCTAAGTAGATTTTTTCACGATCTGCAATGAAACTGCCGAATAATGTCCAGCGAAGAAACATTTTCGAAATGTTTAACTGGACTGTCTATACAACTATCCCAACCACACTCATTGACTATTCAACAACATTGTTTACTACTATCTAAATTTAGCTGTTATCAAGCCACGTCTCTTTATAATTTATAATGTAACAATACAAATCCCATTTGTGTTGATTTACTGTGTTATTGATAGTGCACGTAGTCGAAGCTAATTGATTAAGCTCCTGACATTTATGGAGGTGTCTTTATAGCCTTTTTAGTGCTATAGTGCCACCTTGGAATGCGAAAGATTGTTAGGTATGGCATAGGTCAGCTAAAAATAATTGAGTACTTAACAATAAATAATTGCATAAGATCAGCAAAAAATCTAAATTCATATTACATATTTGAGATTGAGTTCATTTGTTTGTCACAGCAAAACGGCTGAACTGGTTTTGATGAAATTTGGCAGACTGACAGATTATGACTCAGAAAGGACATAGGTCTATTACAAATCTAAAGAATCAAATTTCGATGAAATTTCGCACGGAGATAGTTGAAAACCCGGTTTCGAACGTAGGTTAATATTTCTTTAAATCAACCCTTTATCTGCTGAAAGAGGGAATGAAACGCTGTACGTGAGCGGGGCAGCATAGTAACTAGTCTTTAACATTTCTCTAAATTGATTTAATCCATCCGAAAGCTAAGTTTCCTAGTAACTAAAGTTAGTCACCAACATCACGTTGTACTTCATAATCTTTAGTTATTGTTAAGCTTTCATAAAAACTAGTGTTGTCAGTTCTCGGAACTCATAACAATGGAAGGAGAAAGGAATCATGTTCGGAAATGGACTGTCATTGTTAATGTGCTGGTGTGATAGATACTACATCCATATACATACATTGATTGTATATATGAGTAGTTTCTGCCCGTGACTTCGTCCGCGTGAACCGGGTTAATCCAGGTTTTAAGTTAGCAGTGCACCAACTTAAATTAAAATCCGTGTTGATGATTTTGTCGGCTGTCGGTAGTCAATACTTGACTGAGGCAGTCAAGTATTGACTGGCGCAGTGGTTTAGGTCACCACGCCGCTACCATTGCGTCGTCGGGAGGTTTCAGGAGGTCGGGTTCGATTCCCACATGGGACAATTATTTGCGCGATCCACAAATAATTGTTTCGGGTCTGGTCGTACTTTGTGTCCGTTTGAATGTTTGTAAAAGTCCCCGCGACACAAGAGCAATAATTCTTAGTGCGTTAGTTGTCTTAAAAAAATACTAGTAGAGAATCGAAGTACAGGTTTACAATTTTAGCGTAATAGCGTAAAGTGCAGACAAATAAACTTTTGAATATATAATATTACAATATAGATTGAACAACAATACAGAGGAACTTTGTTGACTTTTCTAAAGTTAGCTTGTGTAAGAAATTGCATTGACGTTTACAATAGATTTATCCGTTTTAATAGGTCTCGTGCACTCTAGAGCTCAGACACTTAATTTATTGAGGAAACTAAAGTATTTAACATGTAAGCATATAGAGAAAGATAGTGTTTAAGTTGTAGTATAAGAAACAATATGTCTATAAACTCTTTGACAAGCCTTAACCTGCTTCTCTGGGAACTATGTCAGGGAGATCGCCATGACAGAAAAGTCAAGAATGTTACTAAAACAAAGTACAATAAACATTACTTCTTGAAAATTATGATCCGTAGTTTAATTCTCTACTACTATCGACTACCCACAACCGGCTAGCTATCGAGTTTTACACAAAAATCTGTTTAGCGCCTCTACCGGGCTGCGTTAGATTTATTTTGGCAGTACATTTTAAAATAATGTCAAACTTTCGATACTCGACAGTACAGACTTACCTTAACCTTCACATTCGGGTATTTTAGGAGTGACATTATGTATGTATGATGAGTCGATATATGAGAAATTATTGCAATGAACCGTCGGCTTGTATCGAACCTTCCTTCAGGCGCTAATCAACCCGCCGCTCAAACCATGTAGTTTTATATCAGGCTACTACCGCTAACAGAATTAACCTGCCCAGTCTAGATTTATGCCCCAACCTGTTCAGTAAAGATTAATTGATAACAATTATATCACTGATTCTCACCCGCGGCTTTGTACGCGTGGAATTCCATCCATTTCGGCCCTTCAGGGTGGATTTTCCCAAAATCCTTTCTTAGTGCTCCTCTACAAGTCTTAAAGATTCTTAATACCAAATTTCAACTTTCTACGCTCAGTAGTTTCGGCTGCGCGTTGTCATCAGTAGACCAGTAGGTCGATTCTCGATTACTATCGACTATTATCAACTGGTTAGCTATCGAGAAATTTTGCATTAAAATCTGGACAGCGCCTCTGACGGGCATCGTACAAACTAGTTAGGCAGTACATTTTAAATGTCAAACTTTCGATACTCGACGGTACCCACTGTTGAGAATCGCGCTACTGAAGGGGAGGCCTATACTCAACAGTGGGCAAAAGTGTAATCTATCTATTCAACATAGATAGATAGATAGATAAGAGACATCAACAGGATGAAGTTTTCTATATATATTCCGATATCTAGCATATTGATAACGCGATTTCCTTAACTCGGATTGGCCATCTCGTAACGAGAATTCAATATTTTAAAATTACTTAGAATTAATTACTTTAAAAACAAAACTCTAGGAGCGCTAATAAATTTCCAATACATACCTATATAAATTACTAGCTGACCCGCGCAACTTCGCTTGCGTCACGTAATAATTTTCCCCGTTTTTGTAACATTTTTCGTTACTACTCCGCTCCTAATGGTCGTAGCGTGATGATATATAACCTATAGCCTTCCTCGATAAATGGACTATCTAACAGTGAAAAAAATTTTCAAATCGGACCAGCAGTTCCTCAGATTAGCGCGTTCAAACAAACAAACAAACAAACAAACTCTTCAGCTTTATAATATTAGTATAGACTAAAGCCTTCCTCGATAAATAGTCTGTCTAACACTGAAAGAATTTTTCAAATCGGACCATTAGTTCCTGAGATTAGCGCGTTCAAACAAACAAACAAACAAACAAACAAACTCTTCAGCTTTATAATATTAGTATAGATTAGTATAGACTTACTTGACAGCGAGGAATTTCATGAAACCGATCAGCGCCCTCGTAGAGTACCTAGGAACTAATTCTAATAAATACGGTACGAATCCTCGACCACTTGCGTGAAAGGCGCCACTTAAACCACTCGCCCATCACTGCCTGGGAAGTAAATTAAGTCATTTTTTAATGTCATAGCGAGTGTGTAGGAACTTGCAACGAAATACGCATCAGGCTTTAGTGTACGTGAGATTAGAAATTTGGTTTAATTATGGTAAAACTAGAGACTTCTATAGTATTTTCTTTATCTTTTTAGAGATTGAGGTATATTATGAGACAATGGATTGTAATGTCTTAAAAGTTGGTTCATAAACAGTTTATCTAATCGTTGTTAGTATTGCACTTAACGGACAAACAGTGAGCCTTATTTATTTTTATGACAAAATACCTTTGATAGTACCCTTGAGGAGATAAAAATGTCCTTTATCTTTAGAAATAGGTAACTGTATACTTGTAAGAATGTTTGAGTTTAACGCAGAAGTATTGATAAATATTTGAGTAATGAGCACAAGTATGTATCTGTTCTGATTCTGGTTGTAATCGATATAATATGTAGGTTAAATAAGTATGTGTTTAGAAGTTTAAAGTACTTCTACATTTTTTTAAGTGCAAACGCTATTGAGGATGGACGTTTGCACGTTTGTTACTGTTTTCCGCATTAACTACTGAACTGATTTCATGACATGGTACTCGTACACAAATAGTTTAAATTTTTCACTTTTCATGCAGACGCAGTCTAGTTGCGGACAGAAGCTCACTGATTTAAAAAGAATCAATGTTGAATGAATTTTTGGTTTTCTCAGTACAAATCCTATTCCGTTTTCCTATTCAGTACAAATACGATGAATATGTTTCAAAAGTATATAGCTAGGTATATATTTTATTGCAGAATATTCTTTGTGGCGTAGAAATCTACAATTATGTATTTTCGATCGAGCAATGTGATAGACTTAAGCACTGACGAGAATCGTGATTGTGTCAAGGAATCATTTATACATTTTTTAACTACAATTACGTATTGCATGAGTGCATGTATGATACAAATCTTGATTCACATAGCTGCAGTTCTACAATATATTCTAATTGTACATACGATAACAATGTAAACTATTGTTATGTTATAGGAGTGGCCTTGTTGAAGTGCAGCATGGTGCAGTAAATATACCGATTTAATGTACTATTTAAGCGTGAATTTCAAAAGTGTTTTAATTAAGGAATTCTATGAATATGATATCTTGCAGATATTGTACGTACCTATATAATCGTCAGCCATAACGTAGCAATTTTCGATTTTTCTAATGTATGAGACTGATATTATATTTCTTGTGTCAAAATTTTTGGTTTGTGCAATAACATAACAATTAACATTCAGCAATAACATTTTCTTATCGCCTGATATATAACAATCAGCTGCAAGACTGTAACCTTCTAAATTTTAAAGCCTTCCATGTTCCACGGGCCCTTTCCTTTAAGTTTACAAAAGCAAAACATTTAAACTGCATCATTATACGTCCAGTCATTTTCTGTTTTAACCACCCTAACCTTCAATAATAAAATAACTCCAAGTTATAAGCATTTCGAACACCTACCAACCATTTAAAACAACCGTAGCGTGCTCTAAAAATAGCTGACCAAGTTAAAAATACAACAACCTGAATTCTTTTGTAGGTCAGGAATAACTTTTAAAATTAGTCGGATTGTAAACCTACCTGGGTTTTATACGGGCCAACATATTTTATAGAAAATTGAGTCTTATACTGTAGAGATAGAAATTCATTTTGATTGTAGGTTCTAAAGGCTTCGTAGGAAATACGTTGGATGATTTCTATAAGGAATTCCTTTGTGGATGTATCATAGTTCAAGACACACTCGATATCGCTATTTTAAATAAAATTGTCACGTACTAATCCACGTTTAAAACATCTTTAAGGATGTAATAGATTCTTGGTATTTCAAATTTACATTTATTTAGGAAAATTAATATCTCGTTTACTCCTTTTACTGATGGGGGGTTTTCTAAGTATTTAGTATTCTGTACAGGGTGTGATGATTCTTGGGGATACTGCTGGTCTTTCCGAGGTAGGTGAAGGTCGTCCACGTGCTAGAGTATTTTGGTTTGAGTCATCGAGTTTATGTTGTGATGCAAGGATAATAGTGTATAATAGAATACCGGAATTTACGCGAACACGCATTTTAATTGGAAATGCCTAACGTTTCGGCGCAGGTTGCTATTCTATTACATTATTATTATTACATACATTATACATGCAACGCGAGAGTTTAAAAGTTATGAAAGATAAAAGTGATCAAAACGCATGCAGCAGGCTTTTACATAAAATAAATGGATGTTTGTGCGATCGTACGTAGTCTTTTTGGGCCTTGTTTAAAATGATCAAGTTTTGTGCATATTGTCTGTAAAAGTCCGCAACACAAAATATTGGTTAAGGGTCAAACAAAAATAATTTAAAATAAACATTACTTTTCTACGTTTCCTTGTACTTATTCTTCATCTGCGCTGTAGCTGGTTGCTGTTTTCAAACACACAAAGGTACATGGCGCATACTTTATTATCGTGAGCTGACTGCGTGAGGAACAAGTAATAGTGCCATCTCTTTCTAACTATCGCTTAAGAATGGATAACTTAATCCGTGTAAATGTCGGATGTGGTCCCGTTTATGTCATGTGCAAACGCCTGTCATCATATTTAAGTGCATCACTTATGTTATTAGCTTAGCTGTATCGTCCAAATGTAACGGTTTTTTACTTTGTAAAGTATCAGACGATATTAAGCCATCATCTTTACTTATATAAGACTCACGAAAAATATAAAAAAGCCTGCCTATTTGTCACTCTATTCTAAATGTCTTGTGGAAGCTTGTTGGTCGGACTGTCTGTCTGTCATACTTTCACAAAGCCGATTTTGTCAATATTTTGTATAGAGATAGTGAAAGGCCCAGGTTCAAACATAGGATTTGTATTACAAATAAAATCTCGAAAACATTTAAGTAGCAATTATTTTCGTCACCTGCGCTCCTCTCAATCACTCTTTTTTTTGCATCAGCTTCGTCCCAGCGACTTGCTGCGATATTCACACATAAAATAATCGACGAGTACTAAAGCACTATTAAAATAACACAAAATTATACAATACAGACTCCACAAAGAACTTAACCACTGGGGCATGGCTTCCTGCTATTCATATATACAAACAAATGTGTCTGTTGTACTGTTTCATTCAAAAGGTCACATTCAAATGACTAACCACTAAAATAGTGATAATAATTGAATAGTTTGAAACTAGATCTTTATTTCTATTAAATTGTGTTTGGTGATTCATAGGTATCCTATTACGAGACCTAATTTTATTGCTTAGTCTAGTAAAGTTTATTAGCGACAGTTAAGAAATTCTTAGTATCCAGAAATGGTCAGTGCTGACTAAGCTATATGCCTATTAGGGACAGTCCACCTACTACCCTAGTGAGGTGAGTAGTTTAGAGCCTACTACCCTACTGAAGGATATCCTCTCTAAACACAAGCTTTCAAGCTATAAGGGTTAACTAAATAGCCAGTATAGTTTAACCCGTGATCTCATATTGCTTAAAAATAAGATAAAGTGATAAACACTGACTGCCTTTGTGCCTAGTCGTTAGTGTGTCCGACCTAGTATATTTTATCCTGGGTTCGATTTGCCGGTCAGGCCAAGTGCTAGCGGTCTTTTAGTATCTTTTATTAGATTACCCTATTATATAGAGTATATAGTAGTTTAGAGCTTGGTAACGAGTCCGGTATATAACTATAGACCCATGTAAAAAGAAGTCTAGTACATGAGACTAACATTGCGAGACGTGGGTGTATTTGATGCACCTTCGCGTATAACAGGCGAGATATTTATGTATGTAAAATGAAAAACATTTTTACCATAAAATTTACTGCACCTAAACGTTTACCAGTATGTGTTTTGTATTACAATATGTTCAAAATTAATCCAGTATCACACCAGATAAGTAGGTACTGTTTGTCACAATATTGTGCAATCACTGAAACAACCAAACAATTAAATGTAACATTGCAACAAAATTTCAAAAAGACATTACACGAATTGCATAAAAAAGACAATTTGAAAACACGTTATGTGCTATAACAAATCTATAATAGTCTAACTGGAATGCGAGACTATTCCCCTACATTGGAGGTCAAAGGAGCACACAGTCACTAGTCTAGACGAAATAAAACCACGACAAACTCTCAGGTTTAACAACGGTTCAAGATTCGCTTGAAGGTCAATGACTTTTCAGTTAGATGACGTCTGCAGTTCAATATACTTATTAGGTTAGAACTGGTTCAGTGCAGTTTTTGTAAATTGTTTTACAGAAGAAACAAGGGGAAGTAAGGCATGCTAAACACATATTTGGTTGGCCATAAATCGGCCTAGTCGGGCGGCAATACCAAATATGTGTAGATGAACCGGGTTCATCGGGTTTGCATGTTTAATTGACTTAAATGTACGAATGAAGCAAAAGAAGTTTGTAAGGATCGCACCAAGTGGCGATTTCTGGTGGCCTACCCTTGGGAAGCAAGCGTGATTTTATATGTGTATGTTTTTAAAAGTCCCTGACATGCCCAATAGAATTCATATCACAACCATTTCGGGAAGGTAACAAGGTGGCTATTCTATTTAGAAAATTCTTAATCACACTGCAGGTGTACAAATTCTTTGTTTCTAATGAATTCCAATGTTATTAACGTTATCGGCTTCAATCCTTTTATGTCTTGAGATGATGTCAAATCTAATCCAGCCGCCATTTGCGTCATGTTGACATTTAGGAACAGTAACAAAGTTAGTCATGATACAGTGTACTAAGTAACTTAATTCAATTCATTTTTTTGCTTCTGCGGCGCGAGTGCTAATGTATGGAACTAGCACGTAGAGGTCCCGGGATTGAATCCTGGGTCGGGCCCAAAGTTAACCGGGCCTAGCACCTAGCATCTTGCATGTAATGCCGTCGGGACTGCGCCTGACCTTTCGTTGGTCTTATCCTAACGGGCTATGAGAGTGATGGAATAGAGAGCACCCAAATATTAGCTAAGATCACATTCTTTTTTCTAAACAGGGGGCTGCGGTTACAATTTATGCTAAATTAGCCCTAGAGTTTCCCGTACTAAAAAGTATCCTATGTGTGAATCTAGGTTAATTTCAGCTCAATCAGACAAAAAATTAAGAAGATTTTTTACAAACTTTCACCCCCTATTTTATCCCTTTAAGGGTTGATTTATTAAAATCCTTACTTAGCGGATGTCTAAGTCATAACATCCACCTGCATGCCAAATATCAGCCCGATCCGTCCAGTGGTTTAGGTTGAGCGTTTATAGATCACTATGTCAGTCAGTCATCTTTGAGTTTTATATACCTCTATATAGAAGATAGGTAGATAGTGGATACTGTACATATGCATCCTGTGCAGAAGGTATCAATATCGTGTTTAAAGAATCGTGAGTGACGATTTCCGTGCTACACCATGTTATAAAAGAAACAACCGATGTATTATGACACGGGTCACGTTTCTGTACACTGTACACTACTTCAATACACGACCTTTTGAACTTATAACATTATGAGTATTCTTCTTTGCTTTGGTTTAAAACGATTCAGGTTACCCGAGACTTATTTACAACATTCGTTTAACGGCCTAAATGTATGAGAAAATTATATTACACTTTCTTTATTAACATTCCTTCTTATTAATATTTTAAATGCGTTAGTATTTCGGTCATTAACGCGTTCACAGCTATGATGTTAGATAGATTTTGGTGAAGACCAACATTGAGATAGTTAAGGGTAATACCATAGTTATCTTTTTTTCTGCGGCGGTCAGCAAAATATTGATTATTTTTTTTATAGGGAACAACTCTACAAATAAGCTTGAAATCTTGTGATAATAGTTAGCCGTGCCGCTTTTTTTTGCTCGACTTGCGGGGGCACTGCCGTGCCTCAGATACACTAAATAAAATTACAATAACAACTAAACCTGCTCAATTCATGATCTCAGTCACATACAGAGGTATTCACATCTTTCATTCATTGTTGCGCTGCGCCTTTCCAATGCTAACACAATGCTGAACCCATTGTCACACAATTGTGAGAGAACACCTAGCTGAATTGTACATTAGAGACAAGTGAAGCTCTGTATGATCATGCTTATAGCCCACCGTCTATGCTGCAAGGATGTAATAGCTTAGCTGTAATAACAGCATTATTTACGAAAAAAATTGCTCAGCGTGAGCATTTTGGATGAAACTTTTAGAGTAAAAGTTTAATAATTAAGCTGAAATTAACAGTTTATCTTTTAGTGGAAATGGTCACATAGTTCCACAACCTGTCAAACTATGTGACCGTTTCCACTGATACGATGGTAGTCGCCTAAAAACGTTAGTGCGGATTAAATAACTTTAACACTAGGTCGACCGCTAACCATAAAATGAAAGCCATCAAAAACATCCTGCAAAAAACCTCAAGTCTCGCAGCTTATTATAGTCTCTCTGTCGTACAAAGTTGTTAGATCTATGTATTACCAAGTCGATTTATCTGTTTAGTGTCTACTTAAAGGACCTTCTGTCTTAAGTTATTACATAAGTTATTATCATGCCAATATTAAAAATATTTTACGTTTTAAACAAATAAATCGACCTGGCCATCGGTGAAATAGTCTCTCATTATGGTCACTCTCATAAGTAGTGTCTAAAGTCAGATTAAAATAAAATAAAATAAATTTAACCCATTAATGTCCCACTGCTGGGCAAGGGTCTCCTCCCGTAATGAGGGAGGGGTTAGGCCTTGAGTCCACCACGCTGGCCAAGTGCGGGTTGGGGACTTTGCATGCCCTCAATAAATGTTTTAAACAAATTTTTAGGCATGCAAGGTTTCCTCACGATGTTTTCCTTCACCGTTGGAGCATGTGATAATTATTTCTAATACACACATAACTTCGAAAAGTCATTGGTGTGTTGCCTCGGGTTCGAACCTGCGACCACTGGCGTGGGAGGTGTCAACTTATACCACTCGGCTATCACTGCTCTTAGATTAAAATAATGCCCGAAAAAAAGTATCGTTCTTGCATTATTTTGGTATTTTTAAGTTGCGAATATATAGTTTTTTCATTGCTCAGTGGTGACCATGGACCCGTATATTTTTCCAAAATTAGGTAATGCTAAAACCTTGTACACTGTGACTCAACGACTAATTAGTTTTAACACACATTTGTATTCAAAACACCCACATTTTCATTGGCAAACAACCACTATTTTTAACCGAAAACACAATTCGGATTTCATTCAATATATAATTAGGATTAGGAAATTAACGCGAACAAGCTACATTAACAAACATTTTACTTTAGAACGCCTAATTTTTCGGGCCAGGCCTGCGACCTCGGCGAGTGTAACCTATATAAAACATGCAGCGTGAAAGTTTAAAAGTTACATTACTGAAAAGTAGCGCGATTTTCGACAGTTGGTACTAGCGGTATAAAATATGTATTAAGTTCCTACAGCGCCCGTTAGAGGGGCTTATAACGCTTTCATACAATATTCGATAGTTAGTCGGTTGTCAATAGTCGATTCTCTTTGAATATCGACGCAATTCAATATACAACTACATATTAAAAACGTGTCAATTATAACAAGGTTTTTTTTATAACGAGCTGTTGATATCAAGTGTAAACGAGTTTTTGAATTAATTAATAACTCGATTAGCCGTATATACCACATAGTATGTTACGACTGCCTCTGTGGCGCGGTCGGGCAGTTTTATTTATATTTTTCTACCTCTAATTTATGTCAGATTATTTCTCAATTTTACATACATACATGAAATTACGCCTTCTTCTCTTAAGGGAAGGCAGAAACTCGAGAATGCCACTTGGTTCCTTACAAACTTTCTTTGCTCCATTCACATCCATAGGTACATCTGGTCATCAATGTTATTATTTCTCAATATTGTTTTAAAAACGGTTGTTCTGGTTTTTTAAACATTATTACAATTAACACGTCAGAAATCAGCTCTTTCCAGTGCTTAGTTCCTGCGTAACACGCCTGGGGCGCTGATCTATTCCTCTAACTTAATATTTAGATAGTAACTTGATAGTTAATGGTAGTAGGAAATTGCTTGTAATCATTATTTAGGCAAAAAAATGACCCTTTTTATGCGTTCTTATTACATTTATTTAATACCAAATCGCTAGCAGTTCCTGTTTATTAATTGCTTCCTAGTACATAAAATAATAAATAAGTTTTATCACCAATTAGCACTTGTTCTGACTCGACGCGTAATCGTTATAAAACAGTTAGTAGAGAGTTTAGAAAGGCAGTATAAAATAAAATGAAAATTAACAAGTAATTACGTGAATTATACAATTATAAAGTTATTTCAACAATGTAGATAGCCGAGCAAGCAGTGATAGCCGAGTGGTTTAAGTTGGCACCTCCCACGCAAGTGGTCGCAGGTTCGAATCCGAGGCAACACACCAATGACTTTTCGAAGTTATGTGTGTATTAGAAATAATTATCACTTGCTTTAACGGTGAAGGAAAACATCGTGAGGAAACCTTGCATGCCTAAAATTTGTTTAATACATTTATTGAGGGCATGCAAAGTCCCCAACCCGCACTTGGCCAGCGTGGTGGACTCAAGGCCTAACCCCTCCGCCTCGTTTGGGAGGAGACCCTTGCCCTGCAGTGGGACAGATTTGGGTTATTAAAAAAAAAAAAAAAAAAAAAAAAAAGATAACTTTGTACCTAATTATGGAAAATGAAATCACATACAGAAGCGGTTTTTTTCTACTATCTATTACCGACATCTATTACAACCAGTTAGCTATCGACAAATGATGTATGAAAACTGATCAGCGCCTCTATCGGGCGCCGCAGGAACTATTTTTGCATTGCATTTTGAAATTAGCGCTACATATCTCTTTACCTTACACAAGTACTAGAAGCCGCCCGCGACTTCGTCCGCGTGAAAACTCTTCCCGTGTAAATCCCGATGCTTAGACAACTCCGGGATAAACGTAGCCTATGTGTTATTCTGGGTCTTCCGCTACCTACATACCAAATTTCACCGTAATCGATTCAGTAGTATTTGCATGAAAGAGTAACAAACATCCATACATACTCACAAACATTCGCATTTATAATATTAGTAGAATCGGTAGTTTCATCTTATTCCAGCTACTGCATATTATTATTCCATCGATCTTATCCTTGACTTTTAAAACCAGTGAATATTTATAACAATTCTAAGAAGTAATCGCCAGACTATTTGTTATTGTATTTGTTAGCCGCTAGATGATTGAGATAAACCAGAGCAACTGTTTCAAAGAACCTAGTGTTTGTTTAGGCAAGAATTCCTTTCTGAGTCTCGCAAAAATTCTGTGGATTTTTGTACAGTCGTTAGCATTTATATGTGTAAGAGCATAATCATCTTACAAAACGTATTTTCAGGTATTAAGATAATATGAAAATACGTAAATATTTAATACAAAGTTGTATTAGGTTGCGAGGACTTTCACAACAAAGTGCAACCAGACCCGAAACAATTATTTGTGGATCGCACAAATAATTGTCCCGTCTGGGAATCAAACCTACGACCTCCCGACGCAATGGTAGCGACGTGGCGACCTTAACCATTGCACCACGAAGGCAGTCATACTAGTTTCTTCTCGCTGTTTTGTCTATGGACTTTGAAATTACATAGATTATTTATTAGCCCGCCCTAGAGGCGTGGTGACCTCAAGGTCTAACTCATTCCTCATTTCGAGATGCCTTCTCATTTATTTATTCTAGTCATAAACAAATGTTTTAAAAATAAGTAGCTTTAAGCATTTGCTACTGTTTTTACATCATTCGAAAAATCCAAAGTTTTATAGTGTAAGTGTTAACATATTTTTGCTCACGACTGTACTTACTTAGTGTGTAATACTACTGAAAAGAACGGGAATTGTTTGTATCTAAGAATCTGAAACGGATTCTGGTTGGTGCAGGATCTTGTAGTTTTATGAGTCATGTTACGCAGATTACCAAGTACTTAGTTTTTACAAAATTCCCTTTTTTTCACGAGAATTACATTTGTTTGCGAGTTTCATTGGAATTTATTAAAAACTATATATTGCTGTTTCATCTAGAACAAGCTTTGAACTACAAAATAATCTGAAGTATAATAAAAAAAAACAGCTTCACTTTATCTTTGTTAATAAATAAAGGACACAAAGAAATTACAAGTTCTAACACCCGAACAACATTACGAATCAAAAAAAATATTTCGAGTATAAATCGAACCCACAACCCCCAGATTGTACCGTACAGTCTAACAACAATTATATTGCGTAACATACAAAAATTCTACACAGAAAAACAAAGTCACTACCGTAAACAATACACATAATGACAAAACTGCTCTACATTTTTTCAAGAATTTTCCAATAGGTATACCTGTTCTGTCAGAATTTAATTCAGGTTATTGGTAAAACCCAGTAAATACCGGTGGTTTTGTTTGTGAAAACTGCGGTCAGTATTACTTCGTCACGGTCTGGCCGTGTTAGAGGTGATGACAAAACGACTAGACGGTTACTTGAAACTAAACAATGAAGTAATTATGTAACTGATTTATTTCGCTTTTAGTGTTAAAATGAGCGAATCAGACAAAGATCTTTGAAAAAAAAAATGGTTTTCTTACATCATGAGTAAGAATTTATTTTTATGACACTCATAGTCAAATGGCTGTGTTTATCGGTATGCCACACTGGTTATCACTGATTCAAATCTAGCACATAGAACTCTACCCATAGTGTTGGTAGTTTGGAACTTTTAAAGTGAAATTGGTGGGAATTTTATCTTAAACAAATGAACTTCACAATTGTACAGTTCACGGATACGTTATCTGATAGTTAAAGTGACAGTTAGTAACTGAAAAGAACTGTACTTTTTTCTCTGATTTTCTTGGCTTCAAGCTAACAAAAATCTTTTTCATAATAGCAAAAGAAGCCTTAACTATATACATAACTTAAATAAAATATTTAGATACCATTCTGCCTAACTATCATGATACTTTACTATAAACTGCAGTTAGTATGCAAACGACAGTCACTTGTAATCTAACCTCGCTTTCATAACACTTATTAAATGGTAAATGACTATTCAAAAGCTCTGAATCGTTCAGTAAATAGAAATCTGTTTACAAAGCCTTTGTATTATAGCCTATTTTCTTCAGATGATTGCATTTCGAGTTCTTAATTGTCCGTTAAAATTTAGTCAAAGAGGTCTTATGAAGTCAAAACCATATTTGAGGTAATCCTTATTAATATTATATTTGACTAAATAAGCTTTATGGAACACTGCCAGTCGAAAGGATTTCCTTGGACAAGTGGTCGAGAATTTCACTATATTTAACTAAAGGCGACACTTGACTTTTCAAAGCCAAATAGTAATAATTATTTGTTATACTTGTTCTAACAGTGATTCACCGTGATAAAACCTTTCCTGTAGAAAAGCAGTCTCTGATCCGCACTCGGTTAGCGAATCAAGACCTAATCCTCCCTCATTCCAGGAGGAGGCTCTTGCCCAGCAGTGGGAAGGAAATAGTTGAATATAAGTTGATTTGTTGTAATTATATTGTGCAATCTATATTGGTAATCGCATCCCGATGCTAATTCTCAAAAGACTAAGCTACGGTCTAGTTCGTTACTAGAATCTTAATTAGTTATTACATTTACTATTGTGTAAAAATACATAACTAAATGCATCAACGCATCAACAGTACATTTTGCAATCCGCAAAATAAAAGGTTAAACTGTCGCCTGTTTTAAAGAAATGTATGAAACGCACCCACGTTTCGCCGATAACGATGTTAATCCGATGTAATAGGACGCGAGCTTATTGCACGGCACCTTATCCATAGTAATTTACCAAACATCGGGTTACTACTGAGAAATATTTTAATATAAATTATAAAATGCCAATAGTACTTTGCCAACCCGGAACTCGAATCCGACGAACCCCGCCACACATATTTTAATGTAATTTGTAATGATAGAGTAATTACATAGTTATTGTTTGACTTCATTCTGATGATATCAACAACATCTGTGGTTAATTGCAGGGATGACACAGTTGCGACTACTGACTATTTCGCTATTATTACTAAATATATAATTATAGATCATTAATTCAATTCAATTATGATACATCTAACATTAGACGCAATTAGCTTAATCATAGATCATCATCAATCATCATCATCATTTCGATTAACGTATTTATCAATAAAATAACAAAAATACCGAAATTAAAACCCAATTAATTTACATGATAAAGGGCATACAAAATCCCCAACCCGCACTTAGACAGCGTGGTGGACTCTCAGGGTGTAACCCATCGTACTAGAGAAGACCTTTAATCAACAGTGGGACAATAACAGGATAAAAAAGGAGTTTCTGAAGCAAATTTAGCGGTAGTTTATCTATTTAAACTGTCATTTTTATATGGGCTTAAACGCTATAGCATAGATAAACTACCTGTACCTCTGAAACAAACTCCACATTATGAAGACAAAGACTTTACTTTTCACAGAGTCATGTGACGTCATTATCTACGTCATACTCGTGACCTGTCATTGACATGACGCAGTTGAACTATGAACACAAAGACTTCTGATTAACTATTAGTTCATTATTAATTGTTAATCTTTGTCTAGTATCCACGTGTAGGAATTTTCCTTTAAGCCGTTTATAGGTAACGTTAAAACGTTTATATCGGTAAATAGTAATACCAGTAGTAAATAGTTATTTACTTAGTAATTATACGCGTGATGAATTGAAAATTAGTGTTTATCAAGCCTTCAGATATTATAGTATACAGTCGTTTTAAAAATAAATACACTAAGTAATATACACTAATAAAATGTAGGCTTTAAAGTACTACATTTCATAGCTGCTGACAATTTGATAGATCATATTATATTAACACAAACTTAATGTAGGTGTCTCAATATAGATAATATCCCACGAAAGAAATTAATTTGGATGAAAAATTCTTCCGTGTGGGAATCGAACCCAAGACATCAAGTACAATATGTACAATACCTATCATCTGCTAATACGATTTTATATTTTTTAACTACTGATTCTTACGAGAAATATTTCAGGATAAACTTTATTATAGACTTTCAGTACTGAGAACTCATCACTCTAAAGAAATACTCAAAGTTCTAAGTAAGTGTTTAAAGTATCGTTTATGTTAAGGAGTCTACACACTATACCAGCCGACCGGAGAACGGCCGACATAGCTCCGTCGTACTGATGGCGAATTTGTTTCAAAAGAATCACATTGGCGCCTTGTAAGCGGTTTTTAAATGTTTAAAGTATAATTTAAGTAAAGAATTCTTTACTTAAAGTCACCAATACGCTAACAAATCCAGGGCTAGACTGTTCAATTTGATGTGGGCAATTATATTTTCAAAAAATCCAATCAGCGACTTGTTGGCCAGACTGGAGCTACAGTCATCTTAGTGTTGTGTTTTCATTTGTTTTTTTGTGCCGTCAACAATGATTTTAAACTTAAACGTGAAGTCACCGACTAACCTACCGACTTTTAGCCGGCGACTTAACGCTCATCCAGAGTGACAGTGACGTAATTGCAAATTTGTAAATTTTACACAACACCGGTTTAAAGTTTTTAGATTCCGCCGTTGTGGCCCAGTATTCGCGCGCTAAAATGAAATATTTCTACAACGAGTTTTTGCACTCTGGCGAGAAATTTTTCAATTCCAACTGGGATTTAATAAAGGATAATTTTGGTATAATTAAGTCATTTTCTTGTGTTTTGCTGTTAAGTCAGTGTCGTTCTGGATGAGCGTTATGTCGGCGAGTTAAGTGTGTAGACTCCCTTAAATGCTAGCGTGTATTAACTGTATATAATACTGCGAACACCTCAGTCACGGTAATCATAGTATTTATACCTCGAGTAATCGATCTTTGCCTACAATTTGTGCTACAACAGCTTGTGATTACACACTTTAACTGCAGTTTTTAAATACATTTAATAATGTTAAACAATGTGAGGCTAAATTATTTTTTATGGTTATATGATTGTTCCCATCTTATGTTTTATTTTCATGTAAAATAACATAAAAAAAATCAAAGCTTCATTATTTACACATAAATAATATAATATTGTCCTCGATTAGGTTCGCGAGATTTCGATAAACGACGCCGATGAAATCGGTTTAAATTAATTTTCATCATGATTTTTGTCCCAGTTGGGCACCATATCATAAAATAGTTAGAAGAAGTAAGTCTTCAACATAGACGTTGAATTGATTAATTCAACATTTCAATCATACGTAATACATTATTCGACTAAGAAAAAAATATGTTAAGAATGCGTATGTCGAAACTCTTCGAACTACTCCACACCAGTATTAAAATGAAACCGTCTTAATCTAAATATTAATTCTAATAAGCATCACAAAGATACATATACTCAAGGTCAGTGGATCAAAAAACTTCAATTCAATCAAATGAGATGAACGCAAATGAACCGCGGTCTAGCTGTCTTGCCTGTCATCGTTATGTAAGATGATATGAATAGAATCAGGAGTGTTCATGCGTTTTCTAGTTATTTCTTTATAGATAAGCCTAGTTTTGTACGAAATTTGGATGATTTTTCTTTGTTAAAAGTAAATTCTGAAGTGTCATAAGATACTGACTAGTTCAGTATAAATAAATAATTAATAATCAAATATTTTTTTACGATTAATTGGAAAGTCAAAAATTACTATATTACAGCATTTTTATTTCAACTCGAATGAAAATGAACACTATATGCAATTAAATAATACGTTAGATTGTGGTCGATTACACAAAGTAGGTAATAAATCCACTACTTTTTCGCGCCTCCGCTAAACTCGCAGTTCAGGTTTGCTAACGCCATCTCTTGTCGAGTAGATACACTGAAGTTAACGTTACAAACCGTTTATGGAGCAGCGCCATTTCTATGAGTGCTGCCATCTGGTGTAAAGTAGATGCTTTGTACTTGATTGATAAGGGCAGCAATATAAAAAATATTGTAAACCGATAATTTTTTAATTATACGTTTATAAAAACTAGGTATTAGACGTAAATAAAAACTTAAATGCATAATATTTTTTTGCACTAATGTGCCTAGTAAAACATTTTTTATTACTCATCATAACTTCAGTCAGTGTTTGTTTACAAGTTCCAAACAAACGCAACTAAAGTTTACAACAACATTAACGGGTTTTGTCAACGTAATACTAAAACAATAAACAGAGAACATCCGTTGGGTGTAGGTGTACTGGGTCTCAGGTCTCTCACCAATTTTTTAATCTTCGTCGGGCGTCGATCGCGGGCACCAAGCTCAAAGCCGTACAAACTCGTCAGTCAGCGAGTGCACTGCGCTCTAAACAAACGCGCGCTCATTCCCGCGTCTTTACAAATTTCGAACGCGATCGAACATA
The DNA here is from genome assembly GCF_050436995.1 of Anticarsia gemmatalis. Classification (NCBI taxonomy): domain Eukaryota; kingdom Metazoa; phylum Arthropoda; class Insecta; order Lepidoptera; family Erebidae; genus Anticarsia; species Anticarsia gemmatalis. The sequence continues at coordinate 2,227,586 of NC_134761.1, forward strand.
GACACGATAATATTGTGTTCTTTTTAAAATCGACTAACAATAAATCCGATTTATTCCTAATCGATTATTTTACTCGTGAAAGTGCTAGTGAAGTGGTTTTTTGTTTTTTTCGAAGATTTTTGTTTGATTTAAAAATGTTTGCGGATGCGTTATGCTGCATTTTTGGCTAGTTGGCCGGACGTAATTACTTATTGGTAAGTGAAAACATTTGTAGCACATTAGAATATTTTTTATAAGGATCGATAATCAATTTTGCTTTCTTATTTTTGGTTTGTTTGCAAAGTTTGCACAAAATATAGCTTAGTTTTAGTTATAATTTACTTAGTTTTGCTAAACTAATGGCAAAATTTGGTACTGTCTATAGATACAAACCTAGTTTTATTATTATAGTAACTTAGGTTACAGTTCAAATAGTTAATGACTTCCTAGACATTAAACTATGAAGTAATATGACATAATGAACGTAATATATTTTATCTTAAGGCAGTGAAGGAACACGTTTTTATAGCAATATTATTGCAATTTAAAATTTTTTTCAACACGGCCCAAAGTGCAAATGCAAATTTGTAGATAGTGCTTACATTATTTTCGGACTACTGTATACAATTTATTACGAGTTAAAATACGTGAGTCGTTTTTGTGTTCATATTTGAATTATGAGCATTTAGCACATTTACATTTACATTTAAAACTAAATTTAAAGTAGTCTAAAATATTAGGAATAGGCGTATTTTTATCCAAATAAATAATTTTATTACAATATAAAATTAAAATCATAACGTTATCGCGACATTATTACTAACGTTCTATCAGCTGTTTTACCAACCAACGCAATTTAAAATAACAATCAGCAAATTGCTCCTTATAATTTACATAACTTGATAAAAATAGCGTTCAAATCCAAAATAGAATCCATTACTGTATCCTATCTTTTCATAAAACGAATATTTTATCGGAAATTAATTCAGTTTAGTTCTACAATATACGTACAGTGAACTTGAAATTGTGCATACGAATCGACTAAATGAAAATCGATTTTTATTTAGTCGATTGTGCCGGCAGGTTGTCTTGGAAAACAAATTGAACAAACAAGGATTTTCTTAATAAAAAAGACCTATTTTACTTTCGTCATGCTTATTAACGATCTGTTTCGTAGTTTATATTTTTCCCATTTCTAGCCTACTAAAAAGTATTCACCCAATACTTCCCCGTATTATATAACATCAATTCGTCGCACTCACAATAAAATCATTTCAATTAAAAAATTCGCAAAATCCTTAAAACGGTTATTGGCAAAGATAATTCCGCTAAATATAACATAGAGGTCACGAATTTTAACACGGAACATGACAATCGTAAGTAATACTTATCTTTAAGAATAAAAAACAACATTACGAAAAATCGTAAAACACGTGACTAACAAATTCCTTTGCAAAAATCCGGTGCAGTATCCTTTTACTTCAAGATTGCGTAAGAACAGTCTCAAATGAATCAGCAATGTATTGAAACTAAATTAAATTTCCCCAATATTTTCCATACTTGTCTTGTTCCCTTTCTAAAATTTTAGTAGTTAAAATTTAGTAATTTACCTATAGGGAAAATTCATCGAATTTTTATTGGTCAAAATATCTTAGAACTTAATCATACGAATAAAAATACAATTGCTTTTTAGCAGCATGACTCACGCTTGCATTTCTGTTCAATACTTCTTATTATATCTAAAATTGAAAATTGTATAAAATTCCCAAATATAAAGGAACTTGATAAAAACAAACAAGTTTAGTGCATATAAGCTGCACGAACACCAATAGCAATTCTGTCGACACCACTTATATATAATATCAAAAGAAATACATTGAAAAAAATAACACTATATCTATCAGACAATTCACGATCATTCTACAGCAATTTCGAAAGACTTCCCCTCCGATTTATAAACACACTATAAACCGATTTTAGTTAATTAATGTTTTTTTTTTTCGTTTCGCTAAGGAGTGAAAGAAACAAAACACTTTAGCCTTTCATAACTTCATATATTTTTATGAATAAGAGGGTTCGTCTTTTTCAATACGATACAAACTCTTTTAAACTAACTATATCATATATTATGAACTTGTAGAAAGAAAGCGTTTCTTATCTTGTACAACTAACTAAAACACTACAAAAATTCTCTTGTAGAAGAGAATTTCTTAACTTGATAGTGCAGTGTTATCAACGCCTTGACCCCTCACACGTCGACTGGACTCTCGACATTTTGACTGATAAGTGATAACACATCGACCGTTGCGTGACGTTACGTTTTTTATGCAAAATTGTGTATTTAGTCTGATTTTTGTGAGAAAAATATTATTCTTATCATACATGCATTACGTACATAATATCAAATCTGTTATACCCGAAGTTGTATACTGAGGTGTACGAAATACACTCCCATTTTGCCGTTAATAATGTTTGTCCCATGTTATAGGGGGCGAGCCTATAGCCATAAACTTGAAACAGAAGATTGGTAACGTAGCCCACGTTACCAAACTTAAAGGACTGTTACGAATCTCATATGTATAAATTAGATAAATACCAAAAGCACTTTGTCCACCTGAGAACCAAACCCGGGATCTTAGCAGTTACACACCACGGATGCAGTCTTTTACAAGTAAAAAATGTCGCACAAAAGATACTACCTCTCGAAATTTCTTTGATTATTCTCGAAGATCAGCTCTAGTCAGTTCCAGTCTTTGAACTCAGCGTTTAAACCAATTATGAAACGTATTCTAGATTAGTGTAGTGAAGTCTATACTATCCTTCTCTTATTTTGTTTGTATTAACAAATAATATCATCAGGTTATTACCTACTGCAAATGTTAATTACAGTGATCATTAAGTTTAATTGAAAACATAACACATTAGTTTTGTTTCCTATGTATGCGTTAAAGTAAACACTACACCCCTCAGTTAAAAAAAGTAAAAGAAATTGTTTTTTTTTTTTTAATCTACAATTTTAATCCTTAATGTAATTCTTTCAGGTACTTAAAATTATTGAGTAAAATAATATTGATGCGTATAGGGAGACAAATATTGCACAACAATCTTGTTTCATTCACACATATAAAAATGACAATAAAAATGGCGTAACAACATTGCAACATGTTATCAAATAAAACTGAAAACCTCTATGACACGTTGAATGCGTAATTATTGCGTAAAATTAAACACATTCCTTTTATTAGTATAGAAAATAGCTTAAAACCTTTGAACTATAATGCGTATAACCTATTTCCGATCGATATTAAGAACAGCATTAAAATATTTAGTTTATTGCATCAATACTGCAGCTTAACCTGAAAACGTAACAGGCATGAAGATGTTCCACATTATAATTAGTGTAACTTCGATAAATCGACTAAAATAAGTCGATTTCAGAAATCGACTAACTTATCTAAATTTTAGTAGAGTGGTTACTATTTTCAAAATGAGTTTAATAAATATTGCCAAAAAAAAAAGAATTTTGCAAATTAGTCCAGTCGTTTAGAAATGATCGCTGAACATACATAAAAAAAAATATATCGCGATGAATTGAGGACCTCCTCCATTTTTTAAGTCGGTTAATTAAAATTTTATCAAAAATTATATTAAAAGTTTTTTTGTTAAATTCGGAAGTTAATATCCATTTTATAGTCGCCAATGACTTACACGTGACTAAATAAAATGTAAATAATTCTCGGACGGAAATTGAAACCGAATTCAACTATGAATGGCGTGAAATCGTAATTTTATGGACAACTTTATGACATTCTCTTATTTAATTTAGCCTTTTAAAATTAATTTCTTATTTATTTCATGCATGTTTAAGATTTTAGCAAAGATACACTACATTTTTTTTAAACCAACCGCCACACTAAGAATTGCCCTCGTGTCGCGGGGACTTTTACAAACATACAAACAACGGACACAAAGTACAACCAGACCCGAAACAATTATTTAAGGATCGCACAAATAATTGTCCCGCGTGGGATCGAACCCTCGGCCTCCCGACGCAGTGGTAGCGGTGTGGTGACCTGATCCTGCGCCACTGAGGTAGTCATAGGGAGGCACATCTTTATCAAATAAATATCGTTTAAGATAAAGTTTTGACTGGCTGACAAAAGTCAGCCTGCGACCACGGCGAGTGCAACCTACGCCGAAACGTTAGGCATTTTAAGGTAAAATGCGTGTTCGCGTTAATTCCCGTATTCTATTATACATTAAATAGAAAAATGTATAAAACTTTGTACAACGGAAGCAAAGCATCACGTGTTTGTTTTATAGTTTTACTCCATATAAAGTAAATCGATGTATACGATAAAAACATTTCACTAAGGAAACGGTTGTTACGAAATATTTTGTTTATTTATCGCACGTGACTTTTGAACTGTAGTATTGTTATGCGGTTTTTGTTCTATGATATTATTGTTTATAAATGTATGACGATGCTGTGGTGCACCGCTGTCGGAGTGGGTTCGATTCTATTGTGCCTTATTAGGTTGATGTATCATGTTGATGAAAAATATAAAGAGTAAAAGTCGACCACTGTTGAATTCGAGACGTGATGACAAAATAACTCTTGGGTAACTCAAAAAAACAAGTAGATAATAATGAATATATCAAAGAAATTTAATTAAAGAGGTTTTAAACGCCTTAAATAATTTGATTACTGTGTGAAAATTGCGAAACAAAAAGAAGACTATAAGTATCCTATGACTTAATCAACATTATAAACTATTCGTACCAAATCTATATGGATCAATTATATTGTAATCCCTAACAAACATCTATCAAATAAGACTTTTTGCACAATATATTCGTAAGAAAGTCTAATAAAAGTACTTGCTTATACATTTTCGTCTTCTATGTAGTCCCGAAACCCGTTAAATTACCTACTGTCTCAAACAATGACTTGTACACAATACGAAGACAAGCTTATCACCAGTTATATCGAGCTCAACTCCCATACCCAAGGGTCAGAGTTCAAATCATTCACCATTCTCTTTTAAATGAAGTAAGTTATAGCTCAATCGATATTGTATTGAATGATTTAAAGTTATACATTTGAATGATTGTTAGTTATTGTTTTAGTAACAGGATCTTTATATTTTTAGTATGTATTAGTACATTTTAATATCATATTTGTGTTATCCTAAAATGTAGAAAGGTGAATGAAATAGAGCCACCTTTCACCATTTTACTGTGGGTCCCATATAATAGGGAATGAGCCTGTAATATATGAAACATATTGTGAGCAAATTCGGGATTAATAATAAACTGATATAGACAAGAAAGGATCAGTACTTGGTCCGACTGGAAATCGAACCCTAGGGTTCAAATACAAAATACGATCAATAAAATATTGTCCAGACTGTGAGTTGAATCCAAAACACCCAAGTTGAACACAGACTCTATCATTACAGCAGAGATCATTGCAAAATTAAATTAAAACGATTAATCGACTAAAATTCAACTCCCATCACTACATAATTACTTTCTCTACGTCAATTGACTTCCTTCATAAATTGAGTGAGGGAGAAAAAAAATGCCTACACTGCTGAGTAGTGTGAAATAAAACTAGCGGCATAAGTGTAATCCGAGCGGCGACTGGTGACCCAATTAGTGTTAATTTCCATTGCTTGATGTCAAGTAGTGCACTGGGAAGTACCATAGTTCGTTGGTACGTGGATTTTAATTGGGTTATGCAATAATAAGAGGACGAATTGAATATATTAATAAAAATGTTACGTTATAACCATAGAAATAATTGTTGTTTCCTTAAGAATTTTCTCTACGTACTCTACTGAGCAAGGGTCCTCCCGGAATAAGAGAGGGACCAGGAGGAGCCTTACACTCGCTAGTAAAAAACAAACAGTATATTCAACAAAAAAATCTCTTCTGGGTTCTAAATCTCAATTTTTTGGGTATATTGTACCCAAAAAGTTGAGATTTAGAATCATAGTCTGTGTACTATTCTGTATGTTTTTGTAGAATATATTATGTATGTATATATTTGAACAAAATATTAAGTGTAATAACAAACATTTAACAATATTTCATACACCTCTTATCTTGTAGGAAATGACTAATTATATTTGTCACAACCTAGCTACTCATAGAAAAGTATCATAGCACTTTATCTATTTTAATGTAAATCCCGCAAATAATTATAATATACCTACGTGCTGAACAAAACGCCAACTGATTTATTACTCTTCCTGTTGATAAAAACAGTTTTCATTTAGAATAAATTTAACTTTTAATTTTGAAACTTTAATATGAGTCAAAATGAATTCCAGTTTATAAATAAAATTAGTTTTAAGCTTTGATTTTAAAAAGTGGGAATTAACCCACACGATAAAAGAAATAATAAACATTTCTGTGTAAGACGGGGAAACCAAGTTATTTATAAAAGAACAAAAAATAACCTACAAATTTTATAAATAGTCCATCATTCAGAAAATATTTTAATCATATTCCAATTCTTTCCTCTTAATCATACAACAGTAAACGAAACAAACATCTTTCTAATCTAGAATGTAACAAAAAACTAGATAAATGATTCATCTAGTCGAGTCGTGAATCGATCAATCACTCGTTAAAATCGATATGCAATCGACTAGAAAGTAATGTCTTGCACATCATTATTGTGTATAAAAACAAATACTGTTATTCTATTTGTTTTTAAATAATGAACAGGTCATCTGTAAACCGAGATTTTTTTGCCCGAAACCCGATCAGCGCCCCTAGTGGTTGCCGTTGGAACTAACGATCAGCCCCCGGGTGGATGCCTGGGGAACTAATTGTACATTTAGAATGTCAAGCACGCAATACTATAGCACATCAATTTAGTAGAGAGATTTGTGTGCGAGGTTTGCAGCCAGCGGAGGTTTACAAAATTTCTACTAAGTGGTAAGCTACAGACAACTCTGACCAGCGCCCTTAGCGGATGATATGGGAACTAATTTTTCAATACATTTTGAATGTCAAAGTTTCAAAACTCGATATAGAAATTTGCGCTACTGACCGGGATTTTTGTCTAGGTCATTGTTAATTATAATTAATGGAAGTAATTTTGTATTGCTTTGTGTATGCTTTTTACATTATAAGTATCGCTTTCTTTTTAATACTTGTCAATATATTTTACTGTGAATTTCTAATTAAGTGTTACATGTGCTTATTGTAGGATTGTAAAAAAACAAAATACAGTCGAATTGAAAACCTCCTACTTGTTTTGAAGTCGGTTAAAAACCGTCTTTGACACTACTTTGAACAATAATAAAAGAATTGTTACTATTATATATTTAGCAAACCACTTATTAGAACGGAACCAGGGCCGTATTTAGACAAACACAACAATAAAATAATAAAATTTAATTATTCACACATTCTTAGCAATAAAACAAAGTGCAATTAAAAATAACAACCACAGATTTCTCAATAGAAGAATAAAATCTAAAATATAAACTTTCCCATACAATTGCGGTTGTTACGTAATGTAATGTCTGTTTGTCTTTGCAGTTTGATCTCGTAAACTCGCCCACATTTCACGGAAGCTCTGTTTTATCGCGTACATCTTTATGGGTCACGTTTGTGAAATAATACCTTCTTTTTTCTATTTTTAGGGAAGGTAGGATAAGATGATTCTTGCTTTTTAATATAATTCTAGAAGTAAGTATTACGGGATACGGTATCATTTCAGATGCATAAGGGTTGATCAAAAACCCACTGCCTAAGTCATTGATTCCGTACAAAGTTTCATAAATGTCGGTTCAGTGGTTAAGCCAGAAAGCGTAACAGACATACAGACAGACGAACAAACTTTTCCATTTAGATTAATACTTGTAGTGGTTTTGGCTTATTACATTTAGATGAAACCTATCTAAGTTCTTATATACTACAAAAGATTAACGCATTATGTCCTTCTGTAACTTTACTCTACTTCCTTATTCCTAGTCATTTGACTATTAGAGTCATTTCCAAAATGGCCGCAATAAACATTTATCCTTTATAACAATGACTGTAGGGTAAATTCCCAAGTACATGGACAGCGGTTTTTAAACCACAGTGGAAATGAAAAAACCCTTTGGAAATGCGTCGTATCTTTAAGACTTGTGCGTATTGAATTTTAAAATTAATGTGAAAGGCTTTTACCACAAGGATATTGGCAGAGAATTTTATTTTCCTTGGAGACTTTATATTGTTATTATTTTTACTTACCAAAAGATATATTTTTTCTACGTGCTCTAACTTAAGAAATCCAGCACAGTTTACAACTAGGCCCATAATATCTATATACCTATCATATATATTTTTTAGAAAAAAAAAAAAAAAAAAAAAAAAAAAAAAATATACATATTTTTTTCTCAAGGGGAGTCGTTCCCATGTTCTTTTGGCATAGTAATAGCAGCGTTGTAATCAGTGAGTCGTAGATGCCATAAATTAGCCTATAGTCCGACAACTCAGTAAATAGCTTTGACATCTGCGATAGATCTATATTATAATTAGGAATTCAGTTTTTGAATTCCATCTTCTATACAAGACAGTCCTCCGTCCACCTTATTAAAGTAAGTTGCACTCAAATTATTGCTATAAATTGTAAATTTTCTCTTAACTGACATACACGGCTCTATGCTCAATCTTTATATATATAATTCTTCTGTAAGTGCGTTTGTCACTGAACTTCTCTCAAACGACTGAACCGATTTTGATGAAAATTTTTGTGTGTGTTCAAGGGGATTTGAGAATGGTTTAGATTATTAAAAAAAGTTTAAAATTTTTAAATTAAAGACGTGTAGACAGGACAACGTGTGTCGGGTCCGCTAGTGCAATATAAATACGAGGCTACGCAATTTACTTCACAATAGAGTAATACATGAACCACGAGTTAATTATATATCATTAACATACATAGTACTACTACACAAAGTAGTATACGTAAAACACCTGTCCACAGACAATTAATATGTTAAACCACGTATCACTCATTAGTTGTCATTATCATTAATTAATTATATACTATTTGTTTTATCTTATGGTTAGTACTATGGAATTGTAATTACAAATGCATGCTTAATTACTTCCAATTAAATTTATATCATATTTTTAGAAATGCTTTTGCTACAACTTTTATAAAAAATGTTTAATCTCATAAATAGTTTTAATTCTGAATGAATATTTTTCATACGATTTTAATAAAACACAAGTTCTAGAAATTTCTGGTCAAATTTAGTAACTTCGCTTAATATACTGTAATTGAGCTGAACATTTCCGTGCTTCGAAAGATGCTTTTAAAGTCGGTCTCGTTTGAAGTCAATTAAGATAACATTAGTTTAATCGTGTCAAAGGTCTTCTAACGGTTTGAATAACTTTGACACTAGAGAACTAATCATACAACAAATAAATAAAAACAATAATATAAATAGATCTTATATCTCTCCCTCGTTTGCGAACAGATTCTTGCCCAGCATTACGACAGTCACTGATTAAAAAGAAAAAATAAGTTTACGATACTACCTTTGTGACTAACTATACTGATACACAAAATTTGTATTGATAATACAATTTCAATTTCACTACCTACATTGAAACACTTAAACTCGAATGCAAGTACAGTGTACACTCGGATCACAAAAGCTGGCACGATTGGTCAGATAAATAATAATACTGTTTAACATCCATCAACTCGGCCTATAATTCGGTGCTCTACCCTACTGTGAGTGCACTGCAGCACAGGGACGGATTTAGGGCTGAGAAAAATTAATAAAACTGAAACGAAAAGATCAAAAAACTAAATTTCACTGCGCTTAGACGGGACAAGTTGAAAATATGTAATTAGAAAACATGTCATGACAATATTCCAAGTCCTCGCAATTTTTTTCATAGATGGCAGCACAAAACACATCGCTCCTTGAATACAAAAGGGCCACAACTCAAAAAAAAATGAAAATCGTTTTATTGCAAAAATGACACCTGAACCGCCTATATTTTATAGTAAAAAAAAAACCCCCATGATTTTTGCTTATATTATGGCTGAACTGACTTACTGCCCTTTTTGCATTAGCTCACTTTGACAGGTAATGTCAGTGCAAAACAGCCGCTTTATGAGTTACGCCCGAAAATTTTACGCATACGCACGTCAGTTGCGTGAAAAAGTGCCTCAATCCAAAATATGTCTGTGTTGGATGCAAAATATCAGGTAAGTGTGATTATATTTTACAATACAAAACTGCCATATTTTGGAAAACGTCCTTTTTGCATTCAAACATTAGTATTTGATATTTTTTATTTTGTAATACAAAATTGCCATATTTGAAATACGTCCTTTTTGCAATCCAATATTAGTTAAGTATAGTTATATTTTATAATATATCAGTAGCATATTTTGAAATACGTCCCTTTTGCATTAAATTATTGTGGAATATATAATCATTTTTAGCGTGCTAGAATGGGAAGGCCAGAAATATGACCGTTTGGCATGATTATAATTTTAGTTTTCGTTGCAATTTTAAAAATAAAATAATACATTTTGATGCAGGCAAAGGCAAGAGGCACCCTTTCCTTTCAAATTCCTCTTTCAGGGGCAAGATCCGACCAGTCCTTTTCAAATGCGTCTAGGTCATCCCGCCATCTCCATTTAGGTCTCCCGCGTCTGCTATTACCATCTTCTGGCATCCAGTTGGTAGATATGCGGGCCCACCTTTCCGAATGCATGTGGATAATGTGGCCGGCTTAGTTCCATTTCAGCCAGGCGGTTTTCTCCCCTACATCGGCTATGCGAGTTTGGGAGCGCAGTATAGAATTTCGGACGTGATTTGTTCTTTTGACGCATAATATACTACGCTCCATCGCCTTCTGGCTCTTTCTCGTTTTCCGTAAGGGACCATGTTTGGGCAGCGTAGGTAAGGACGGGTAGTAGGTATAAACATGTCGACGAACTTTCACTTCAGTGACAGTGGAAGGTTACCCTTCATTAGCTCTTTCCTGGACCAGGATCTCTTTCAGGCACTTGTGACACGTTTGTCCAACTCTTTGTCCCGTCGGTTGTTAAAAGAGGTTATCTGGCCCTAGCAAGCATACTCGTCGACATAGTCTATGACGTGCCCGTCTACCTCGACCCTACGTTTTGTGTTGTTGGTCATAACCTGGGTTTTTGTACGGTTCTTACTTAGTCCAATCTGAAGGCTTGCCGTGCTCAGATCTTTGGCATTGATTCGAGTTCCGATGCCGAAAAAGAGAAGAGGACTAAGTCGTCTACAAAACAAAGGTTTGTTAACTGTTTACCACTAACAACTATGCTTTTGATTGCCATAACACCGCCAGGCTCGTGTACGCAGTGCTGGTAAATAATTTGAGAGATAGAGGGTCTCCCTATTTCACGCTTCTTTGGATTTGGAATGATATTGTTGTCTATTGCTTTGATGAGTTTGATGAATGAAGGTTCGATTCTACATAGTATCTTTAAGTAGGACTTGGATACAGTGATGATTCTATGGCGGAATGAGTAATGCTGTCAAAAGCTTTGGAATAATCCACGAATGCTAAATATAAAGGCTTATAAAACTCAAAAACCTTTTCTATTATCTTATTTCTTTAATACTCCTGCTGCACTCAGTCTACTCGTCACGTTACCCATTGATTGATAATGATGATTGATGTTTAATTTTACTAAATAATAAAAGTTACGCACAAAGTTGATCTCAATAATTTTACTTACTTAATAAAAAGTTAAGATTTTTTAATTTAGATTGTTTAATACAATGTTTTCCTGGTCCATTCAGTTATGGTTTTACTTAGTAATTATTATTAAACTTTTTGATACGGTTTTTTTACCAAAAAAGTACAATTAACCATTTTTATTTGTAAAACTGTGTTTAAATTTTGACATATTTTTCATAATACTGGTTCAAATTTTGAATGCAAAAGGGACTTATATGCTTTTTTCTCTTAATAGGTAACATATATTACAAAGTTTATTTTGTAGATAGATAGAGCTAAAAAATACGCATCTAATGATATATTAACATCTTACATTTAATAAATAAATATATAAAATATTATAAAAAAACAGTTTCAAAAATTTGTTTTGGCTCTCCTGTAAAATTTATAGATTTCGATTTGTGGCCCTTTTGTATTGAAGAAGCGACATCTTAATTTTTTGCATCATATTTTGTATTATTACAATATCACACGAAACTAGAAAAACTGAAGCAATTATTTTCAATAAATAACCATAAAACTACGTATATTACGAGTATAATTGTTCGTGTAACTAATGTTTATGCAGTTAAAAACTAGGTTAATGCATTGTTGTTAAAATGCAGTTTAAAATTTTCCCGAGTCGTTAGTTTTTGTACTTCATATGGTAAATGGATAATATGTATTTATCAGTGGATGTTTACAAACGTTAAGAGTATTGGTTTAAATAAATCGAGTTGACACGTGTCATAAACAAAAATATATCTTCAATTTTACACCCGTATTGATAAAATTACGATCCGTATCTATATGGAATACAGCCTTGCTCCGCTGATTAAGCAGACAGCCAAAGAATACGTTTCGACATACGAAAAAAGGTTCTTAAAATCATAGCTCCCAGTCTATAAATAAAAGTACTAAAAATAATCTAGACTTAATTATGGATCGATGTTATATATTTTTTCTGAGACTCTCTGTGCTTTAGAAGGTTCGCTATTTCGCTCCTAGAGTGTCAATATTCCGTAATAAGATTGTGCAATTATATTCCACAATAAGAACCCTAAACGGTCAGTAATATTCCGTAGTAGATACAATGTTTAATGTGTGAAATAAATTTGCTTGTAGGTACTAAAGTGAATAATTCGAAATTTCTGGATTATAATATTTAATCTTTAACACAAACATTACAAACAATTTGATACAGGTTCAAAGCTTGTCAAGTGTCAATGACCCCGATAATGACTTTCCACGTAATAAAACAAGCGATAATTATGTTTAGTTGCATAAGTAATCCTTGTTCAAACTCATTAATGCACCTCATTGTTGACAGATAAGGGTCCTGTTTCGTTGTAAATACATAGCATTTGTGTTTCTTTCTTTGAAATATAGTTACTGCATTTAATGTGTCCATAGTTTTATAATACACAGTACAAAAAAACAAACATATTTCAATTTTTATATGCGAAAATCTGTTTGCCTGTATCGTTTTCACAGCTATACAGATAGCTATGGAATTTTATACGGGAATAGGCTATACCAAACATTAGCTATATTTTTTCAAAATTAAATCTCTAAATGACCGGAATAGGGGATGAAACTCTCTCGAGAAAGGTTATATTAGATAAAGATTTTGAGCCGAAAAAGTTGAAGGACCGGTTTCACGGGTGAGGGATAAGTGTTGGAAAATTTATCTGATGGATAAAAATCGACAAAACACCACTTGTTAAGCTAAACAATACTAATTGTAAAACTGTGAAACAGGCCATTAAAAGGTTCTTTTACAATTTCGTCACCATAATGTCTACAACTAAGAAACGAGTTCATATTATTATATCGTGGTTGCATTTCAATGAAGGGTCAAATTCATTGATTGATTAACAAGCCAATGGTGTCACTGACATTTATCAATAAACTCTCAAGGGGTAACAGTAACGCCATCTATTGAGGACAAATGTAAACTTTAGCTTGAAAAGAAAAATGTAGTGATATTATGGATAATTAAAAGTTGATTATTTTGTAACCATTAATATTATCCGAGAAGAAGTTTTAATTATAATGCACTACAGATATAAGCATAATGTAAAATGTAGAATAATGTAAAAATTATTTCTATAATAAATGTTTTAGACAGATAAGACCAGAGTATAGCAGCCGGTATTGAGGATTAATCATCTATGTGCAATTGCCTTTCTCTCAGCAATTTAATAGATACATAGGTAACAAATAAACAGAACCTTTATGTTTATAATAATAATATCAAGATAATACGGATTAGTATCAAAAATACCGATCATGGTATTATTTTTGAACGTCATATAAATTTTTTGTCCAAATGATTAGCACATGCCAAATGTTTTTCCCACTGCACTAATGAGTGTGTAAATAATTAGTACAATTGATATTAATTAAAACATAGCTAAATGTCTATTAGACTGTGTCAGTAGATGTATAGTTAGATAACCGCCATTGACCTTTGTCGTCTGTCTGTCTAGCGAGGAGTTTTATGATCTATTTTATTAGTGTTTGGAGTTCTTTGGCTTTTTGTATTAGTTCCTACTCTTCTAAGGGGGATTTATAATACCTATTTATACTTAGTACTCATACAATTAAATCTAAAATTACCTAGACGGGGTCAGTGTAACGATGTTGGCTTTTTTATGCTTAGTGAATTGGTTTAAATGAGCTTTGGCACAAAGATATACAGAATAAAGTAGCTTTCTCAAACGTAGCCCTCGGCTGCATAAGCTTGTGGGTCACTAATATTCGAAATTCTTAATTTTGAATTACTACGTCAGCAGCAAGCCTTACATACAAGCCTCTGAACTAAGTTTCTGGACTATGGTGTAGCCTTATTAATACTTATGACACTTTCATTTCGCTTTTTACAAGAATGAAACCGTACCCACAAGCCAGCTTAAAAAAAATGACTTTTGTGTTGGTTGAGATTTATTTGAACAATAATTTTACTAACAAAGCAATTTCCTGAACCACGATTTGAATTGAAGAATTCGTTAAGCAGTTGCATGTCACACACAACGAATTACAGTGACAGTAAAGTCTATTTTCATCAACAACTTACAAACAACCAAAGATGTATATTTCTTTTAATTCAGATAGCAGTTATCAAAAAACTATCCAATTTGAAATTAACGTCGTCCCAAATTCTTTGAACTTAAACAAATCTTGTTAAATAATGTTATCGGGAACACGGAATTGTTTTTATGTGGCCGCAATATGGCGGTATATGGCTATAACTTAGATAATACTATCTAATCAGTATAAATAAAGGTTTAAAGACGTGTTTTGAAGCATTAATGAGCTTTTTAAGTCACTATTAGTGTTTTAAGATGTATTGTTTACTTATTATCAAAAACATTGAGACTTTCTTTTTTGGAATCTTATCAAATTCGAGGCCAATTTGTGTATTTTGTTGAAGCAAAATTCTAAAGGTGAGTCTACGCTTAAGAAACCAAGCACGAGCGGAGCACGGGCCGAACACAAATTACTTCTGGAAGTGCGCTTATTCGAAGGTTGTAAGTTAGTCATCACTACATGAATTTGTACTCGGCTTACACTCGGCTTGTGTTTCGCTCGTGCTAGTCTCCTTTATCGTAGACCCCCCATAATTATAAATTTATTCCAATTCTAAATCGTTTACAATAATGGGTTATGATAAAAATAAGTATTAACTAATACTATAAAAATAATAGTAGTTTAGCATAGACATACGTTTCGGCAATTTTTATTTAATAATATGGATACCATTGAAATGATTTGAGTATTCTTCGGGAAAACAAAGGTAATACAAAAATATGAACAGATCGTACTCTTGTTGCATAATAAATATAAATAATTATTGTTACTACTGTTTATTAACACTAATTGCTCTTGTAAAGGAAAACCGCAACTTATGTAATATCGTTTCAAATTACTCAAATTATTAGGTATTATTTTACTACTATATTTAAGAGAACGGGTCATATTAATGTCGTTTTTAGTTTGCGTATAAAGATCTTTCATTTTTTTTTTCTTTTTCTGGGCACAGTTTTGTTGCTATATTTACACATACATAGTTAAATAAGGTATAGATAATTAACACTGAACGTATGTTGCTGGTTGGCCAAAATGTCAACCGAATATTGCATGATATATTCAATAATAAGCGAAGATAACAAAATTAATAATTATCACAATTTAGAAACTTCATTCAAATACTTATATAATAGGAACACTTACTTCTGTTCATAGCTGATATAATTCCAGAACAAAATAAGGCGAAATATAAATTGATTCATCCAATTACAATCAAGTATATTAAATTAGGTATAAAAAAATATTACTCAATATTAATTAATTATTTATAGACACTATAATTTTACTTTTTTTCATATTATGCTTTATTTATTTTCTGTACAAATGTTTCTTTAAAAAGTTTAAGGCTTTTTGTTAATAAATATTTTTAATGCTACACTGTTCCCAAGTCCACCCCTGTTCCATCTTACATCTCTATACTCATAATGGTTCGCTCAGCTGTTGGTACCATGACGCCATCAAATAATGGCTCTACATTATTGATTATACTTATAATCCATCATTACAATTTATTTGTATGTAGGATTTGTTGTAAGAGTACAAGGGTTGCTGGTTTGAGTATTGAGCAGTGAAAATATTTTGAAACGGTTATTTATGATAGTACTTTAATTGCAAAACTATTCATTATTTAGGTTATTTACAAGTAAATGTCTCGATTTACTATGTTATTTAGAAATGATTTACTATACTTTACTAACACACTGCCTTCCTACATTTCTGATTCATGTGTATTTATCTATGTGAGGTAACAACACAAGTTTAGTAAAGATTTTCATTCAAATTAATTGATTATGGTTTTAGCGTTGAAGTATTAATTAATGACTAAAAATTACAATTTCATGTATAACTAGCTACCCACCCCGGCTTCCCCGGTTTCAACACTAATCTAACAAAAAGCCTTTACAACTTTTACACATAAAGGTTCCTTTTGAATCATCCTATCTATAAAAAAAAACACATCAAAATCTAAGCATACATACAAACAGACAGAGACAGACGCAGGAGCGGTTTTGCTTTATACTACGTAGTGAAGTTAGTATCTATAAAACCTCTAACATTCGAGCCCTACAAATAGTCTCTATAGAATCAAAGTGTGACATTACATGTTTAAAGTGGGCAATAGGCTCATTCATATATTGTTATGTATGTACATCAAAACTGACAGATATTTCAAGTCAGGTAATTCACAGTTGAATGCAAGATCTTGCAAGTAGCTCTAGCGAACATAACTTTTAAACTCTCGCGTTACATGTTTGATGTTTAATAGAATACGGGAATTAACGCGATACACGCATTTTAACTTAAAATGCCAAACGTTTTGGCGCAGGTTGCACTCGTCGTGGTCGCAGGCTGACTAGCGAAGTTGCACCGTTGTGCAAAGCAACCTGTGTTATAATGTTAGTCATTTAACTGAATAAGCTTTGTAACGCCCGCGGGTGTCATTTGTCTTGTAATGTGAGATTGTATCTAGTTATTGCCTTTATGGCTAACGGTTTGGCAAATATCTAATGACTAGATTTGTCATAGTTCATTCAGTGCAAAAGCAAAAACTGACGTAAGCAGTTATAAATTAGGTGAGAACTGCCAAAAATTAGTACTATGCTAGGCTTCGCTCGCGAGCAGATTTCATTGCCAATAAACTCCTGCTAATGGTAGCCTTTTTTGATCCTGGACCTTCAAGTATCTTCAAGCTATTTTTTTTTCAAAATTGGTTCTACCATTGAGCTTTGAAAGCTTAACAGACAGAGAGTCTTTAGCATTTATATACTTCAACGTTTCGTCTAAATTCGCCCCCTGATACTGAACAGTGCACGTATTTATCCCCTTTTTCGCAAATCCTACTCAGTCTTTCCATTAAACATCCACACAAGCCTTATAATTTGGAATATTCGTAGGCATCCTCTTCAATCATAATAAAGTTAACTAAAACATTTAGTCATCATCGTGATAGACGTGACTGGCCCTTCAGAAGTGAGCGGAGTGCAGCCAAGCTTCAATGAAGACCAAGGTTACGACACTTACGATGCACTTTTCGAAAGTTTTTGAAAGGTCATGCACCTTCAAGTTTGAACTTTTGACAGTAGCTTAGCTATAGCCGGCAGCTTTGCACGTGTATAGCCTTTTCAGAAATAATTATAGCCTGGAGAAAATTATGAAATGCAGACACTAAAATATTAGGCTTGCAAAATTTTGCAACGGTGTTTTAGCAATCACAATCTAATATGCAAGAGGACCTTATTGACATGATCAATACCTTCGCCCTCATGCGTAGGAGACTAGGGGTCTGATACGGTTTTAGATAAATGTCGCATAACCTATACGACAGATAATAAAGGGACAGCAAAATTAAATGTGTAGGAAACAACCGTCTAATTCTTATTAGTTAGTTTATTAAGGAGTAGACACCGGGTGGGACAAGCCCAAAAGAAAGTATGATATATCTATCATTGCTTAAACATCACTCAAGTATTTAAATTGAGTGAATGTACTGTGATTAAAGACATGTCATCCCATGAATCACCTAAAGGATATGGGAAGCAACCAAATCAGACCAGCGAGACGACTAATTGATAGCGAATGATAGTGATTAGTAACGATAGAGCAGAAAACTACTATTATTTTGGAATCGGATGAAACTGGTCGTCATGCTGTCAGTGGGTTAAACAACATTAGCGCGGACATTTTACAGATGGGTGGCCGCTTTGCTGGTATTTTGACTGAGAGTCCCAGTACTTCGGAAGACATGTAAAAATTCAATTTCGGTCGTTATTAATAAAAATAACCGTCGTTAAGCCATGATCAAAGGTTTGCAAGCGGCTTGAACAACTTTGACACTAGGTTGACCACTAACCATACTATGAGTGAATAAGCATACAGTTCTTCAAATAACATCTACAAGACATGCAAATGCATACAGTAATAGTCGCACCATTCACATCTACGTCATTCCATTCATCCTCAAACAAAAGAATTTTATTGATCAGTAATGAGAATAGGTAATACCACTCCATTGATCAATGAAGCTCTCCAAATAGGTGATCAAGACATGATCTAATGATTCATTATTCCTTCCACTAGTGATAGGAAATGACGACAGCTGTCATCCGTATATTATTTAGTGACGTCTGTATACCACCATGTGTGGATAGTTCGTAAGTGTGGGAATGTGACCATGGGTCACCTTGAATATTGCAATCGATAATTTCCTGCAATTTATTATAATGGTACTTTCTATAAAGTGTTGGCACGTGTCTGAAAAGCTTTTGTTTCCTCGCAAATACGGCTACGATATTTTTTTAATAGTGACCTTTTCTAGGTCTTTTTACAGTAACATAGAGCTGAGGCTCTACTGTAACAAATGAAAACTAAAATTCGTTGAAATTTCGTTTGTTTCTTATCACAATTCGAAATCTTATTCAAGAATATAAGGTAGTCGCCCGATACTGTCTTTACAAACACCTTTAATATTTGACGAAATTCGTTTTCAAGAACCATAATACGCCTTTTGTTAAGATTTGAACTGACTAGTTTTAAAGGAGACAGGACCACTTTTGAAAGTATACAATAGAAACATAATTATTTATCTTTTTTGATGAACAATACAACTAATGATCTATTCTGACCAACTGTCAGAATGTCATCTTTTTGTGTTGTCTTGATATTATTTTATCCTGTGATAATATTAAGTTGAATAGTCTGACTTATGAGAGTCTTTTCAAAGATCTTCGGACCAGAAGTTTATTGGATTTTTATATGCGTATTATTTGTTTTGCAAGCTTTTTAACGACTTGATCAAAATGGTTTATAACTTTGACAGACAGTACATAATTGAAACCGACTTTTTAACAAGCGATTCTACACTATGATAAACCTAAACTAGGACCACGGAAAGTAACTTGCGCTGGAACGACAAGCATTTCAGGATAAAATAATTATCTTACTTTCTACTAATAATATAAGCGAAGGATTTTGAAGAACGGTATATTTACACTACTCTTTCAATCACTAACAAATAAGATAATTTTTGCCCGGAAAATCTCCTCCCGGACGAAGTTACGGGTAAAAGCTAGTGCCATCTATAATCTATAGTCTATAGCAGCAACTGTTGTCCAGTCAATCATTTTGTATGCAGTCGTTTACGACTTAAACACAGTGGTTACTATTCTACTTACTCACAAATAACTGACTAATAGTTATATAATTTTCTCTAAGTGTAGAGAGATGCAGACATTGTAATTAGCGGCCCATAAAATTGTAATAAGTGCTCGCTTCATAGCTCTGCTATAAATTTTCTCTTAGGCTATAATAAACAGGGGTACTCGTGTATAAACTTTATACGGTATTTTTTTCTTTATTTCTCTTTCTCGCCTTAAAATTATTTAAAACAGTTCTAGTTGAGGATCATATTTGGACAATGACTCAAAGTGGAACTTCTTCCTCATTTCAGGAGTTGAAATCTACCCTGAAGTAAGGCAGTAAAGGATTAAAACTAAAAGATTTTCTATTAAATCGTGCATTGTTGTGTGTTATCTCATTTAGTCTGAATATTTCCAAAATTAGGAGTTCCTTTTTAACGCACGAGGCAGCTAGATTCCTAAGCCGCTTATCCGCCGCAGCCTCTACCGTCTTAGTTAAGTAAATAGTAAGCACTTGGGCAATGTCACCTCATTCTAATTGACGTACCGTTGAAAGCGCATCGACAGCCTTAAAGCTCACTATCAGTTCCCGTGACGGGAAATGATACGACCATAGACAAAACGTTTACTTTCTCACGGTCCTTTTTGGTATAGTCAATAAGGCTAAGGGTATGATAACAATACTTTTTAAAAGCAACCTAACCAAAATGTTTGTATGAAAAACTGCCTTTAAATGACAGGGCAACTTATTTGTATGGTCATAATTAAATTGAAAATGACGTATATTTACCCTCTTATTCATAAAAATATATGAAGTTATAAAAGGCTTATTAAGTGTTTTGTTTCTTTCACTCCTTAGCGAAATGAAAAAGAGAAAACATTATTATAGTAGCTTTTTAACTAAAAAAGGTTTATAGTGTGTTTATGAATAAGAGGGTTATTGCTTTTGTAATTGATTCGCATTTGTTTTGTAAGATGCTTGTTCTTAGAAAAACCTAATCCTTGCACTTTGAAACTTTATAAGAAAATATGATAATTGAATACTGTTCACACCTTGATAGCTAAAATGGTGTTAATTATTTACATAAAGTCTCTTTAGACTAGTCTAATTATAGACTACTTATAAGCATTATTACGCAACTTATTTTAAAAATATGACTTCCACATAAAAACGTTGACAGTACTTGGTATAAGTTAGAAAAGATAATTTCGTAAAGCTGAATACGACTATTTCTATTTCAAAATCAGCAGAAAATTTATGTCCAATAATCACAGGTTATTATAGAAAAGATTAATTTCAAACCAGTTGATTGGTTTAATAGTCTTTTCAAATGTGTGCTTATAAATCAATGTAATGAACTTCCAAGTTATTCATAGTTCCGTGCATAGAGCAACAAACTTGGCGCCTTGCATTTTGACAAACATTACAAATATATTAACAACAACCTTAATTCAAGGGCTATAAGACTTATAATTGCTTGTCGTGACGCCCTTTATAAGTTGGTCGAAACAATTATCTTACAAACTTGTACTTGCGTTTTATGCGGACTCTATTTTAATGAGAATAAGGTTGAAATTGCTTTGTTTTGTCATAAAAGGGTGGTTTAAAAGTTAATTGCAGTCGTAATAATGAGTTGGTAATAAAGCTTGTGCATTGTATTCGTTGCTATGGCAACCGGAACTGTTATTTTCTTGATGAAAGTTGCAGGTCAATTGTGAGTGCGCATTATTTAAAACTTACTATTATTGTATTGATAAATAAACTAGGAACTTGTTTTACATAACTTTTTAACAAAAAACAAAAAACTATTGTTTGGTAGATATTAATTATTAAGTCTCCAATGCAGAAACAAAAAATCAAAGTTGTCGATTTGATTAATGTAATTTTTTTAAAGAATTTTTCATCAGTATACTTATAATAGTCTAATGACATTTTAAATCACACATACTGTAGCTTAAAGTTAGTAAAAACACTTGAAAATCAGTTCACCAGTTTCCGAGATAAACCTTACAAACATAACAAAACAAACTTGACCTCGCATTACATGATTCACAAACACCAAAAATACAAATTCGACCACACAAATTACTCAATAGACTACTAAAACGACCACACGACATCTAAAAATAGACTAGTCTTAAAATAAACTGGTACAAATAGACGTAAAAATGATTCATACACTGGCCATACATTCATTCATACATTTTATTGGCGCAATAAATCAGAGGGAACATTACGTATATTTATTTACGCCCACTGATCGGCGAACGCATCTCTACATCTTAATTACTGAGCTGTAGGGCTGTCAAAGATATATAAACGTTTTTTTTATTTGTTCGATTTGTTGGTTTTGTTTGATTGTCCGAATGACAGAAGTTACAGTTAGTAGTTGAAATTTACGAATAGCACCACGAAAAAAAAACAGTTCTAGTGCTATGGAAGTAGCATTTCTTATGGACTTTGGCAACCCTTTTGGCTGTGTTAGTTGTATGTAAATAATATTATTATATCTAGTGATACTGTGGGTATTAGATAACTAAAATACAAATATAGTAGCCTAAATCCTTCGTTTTTACGAAACTGCTGTGGTTGAACATCAAAATTTTACACAACAAAATTTACTAAAGTGTTCCACATTTCGTTTGTTTTTTTTAGATTTGACAACCCTAATTATCACCCACCCACATGTTTACACATTATATTCGTAACTTGGGTGACATCTACATGCAACCTTACATACATACATACATTACATACATTTCCATACAAAAATCATGAATTAAACATGATAACTCATCAAATTTGTCTACCAAAAAAGCTCCTATTTTCGACCGGTTTGGGTGTCAGAATTTATGAATTATAATTCATTAGGAGACCACCTGGTAAGTTAAAGTGATACAAAAACCGACGCGTAAGCCGTCTTAGTAAAAAATGGGGACAGACTAGTCTATTACACGACTAACCCCCGGTTTCTTAGGTACATTTAGCGGTAGTTTATCTATACAAACTATTTTTTTATATGAGTTGAATCGCTATTGAATAGATAATATTTATGATGTAGGATGATTTCGATTATTATAACTTTTAAACATTCGCATTACAACCGATCTTGTAATCACAGTCAGAGCAACTTGCGCCGAAACGTCAAGCAATACATGACAAGCCTCTTCCGTATTACATCCGATAATTTATTTGGTAGGTTTGTTATCGAATGTTATTATTACATTGTGATAATTAGATTAAATAATTACATTATTTTATAACTTTAATCAATCCAACTCCAGACCGATGCACTTTATTGCATGTTTAATAACTCTCATTTCAAAACTTTCGCGTTGCATGTTTATTACCTTATATTAAACTAGAATTAACGCACAGCAATTAAAGGTAAAATGCGGGTTCATTAATTCCCTTTCAATATAAGATAAGCTTTCTTCTGTTCTTTGATCACTTTCTGAAGATTCTAAATCTTCCCATTAAAACACTATTTCATTATTAAACAAAGTGGATTCTTAATCGCACCACTTGCACTGTCTGTCTTCCCAACATTTTCATTCTCAGATACTTATTGTTCGATGATCTACAACAACCTCCGTCCAGCTGTTGATGCCTTTAAGGTGGCTACGTCTCCCCTACTGCGCTTAAAGATCGTGATATCCACAAACATACAACATAGTTTTTTCCGGTCTGGTTGCGCCTTGTGTCCGTTGTTTGTATGTTTGTAAAACACCCAGCAACATAAAATCAATACTAAGTAAGCCAGTCGTAGTCGTATCTTCTATCTATCGCTTTTATTTTTACTCTATAAAACCCTAAACATATTTCACTCCACTGATAAATCTCTAAAAATAAACAAACACATACAGGAACCGAACAACAACATAGGAACTCAATAAATTATCCTATCAGATGAAACAAATCAGATTGAAACACCTGCAAGATACTTATCAAAATAATCTCAAAGATACTATCTTGCTTTACTAATAAACGTCGCGTAAACTGGTATAAGTTGTAACGTTTTGTCTTTGTTACTCATAGGTAGTTTCTAACTTGATAGAAAGTGAGAAAATATTAACTAAGGTAAGCTAAGTTTTCTTAGTAAAGGCAATTCGATCGCAAGTATATTATCGACAATGCTTGTCTTGATTGTGTTTCCGACTGCTGATTATAAAGTCTTAGGTTCGTATCCCAGGTCGGGCAAAGTACCATTGGTCTTTTTATAATTTATATTAGAATGTTTTCAATAGGAGCTTGGAGTTTGATAACGTGACCATACTAACACGTAATGTTCCTATAAAGCAATAAGTTCAGCCCCTATTACGAGTACATGGGATTTACATTGTTAATGGCAACTAACATTTTGAACGGGGAAACGCGACTGTATTTCATACACCTCTGCCTTTACCTTCACTTATAACAGGCGTAATGTTATGTATATTTTCTTCTTAAGACTAAGTACGTAATATTATTTTCCAATAAATAACTACAATATGCATATTCATGTGCCATTACAGAGAGGTGTGAGTAAAATTTACGTGTACAAGAAAACAGGCTATCATTAATTTTTCAACGCGTTAGAACAGGTACCACTTGTCACACTATACGCTTATCATGTCGAGTGAAAGGCGTATCCTCGCCAAAGGGCAGCGGACAGGGTTAGCGCGTGAAATCACTCTGATAGGGTACGGACTTTCGTTTTCTAAGTTAATTGGGAAATTGTTCGGCTTGTTTTGTTATGTAAGATTGGAGATAGGAAGTTTGAAGTAAAATAAAACTTTTGTAACTGCAACTAAACGTTTACGTGATGAAAATTTAAAACTAGGTATGTCTTATTTAGCACGAATGTAATAGGTCGAAGATTTTTTTAGCCTTCCATTCCGATTCAATTCATTTATGTATGCGGAAGCTAGGCTATCTGAACATCACTCACACCGTCCATCCAAAAAACATCTATAAAAATACATAGGCCTACATTTTATGGGTAAGACTAACAAACAAATAAAAAACTGCTATATTGACAAATAAACTACTATATTTCAAATATTACAAACATAAACAATAAAAAATCAATGTTATTACTCATAAAACTATATTTTTATCACAAAAGTTTCATCAGTTTTTATCTAGCACTTACTTTTTGGCAAACACAAGTCCATTCTTACGATTCTTATAAAACTTTATTGCAAGGGTGCACGTGATAAATAAAGTCCCCTCTAATCATAAAATAAGGAAACTTATAGATATGTTTTTTGATGGGAACACCCCAAAATCTTTAAGTTATGATGATAAAAGTTAATAAAACGGGCAGTATAATATCTAAGTACTGATTGTGAATACTATTTCTTGTTTTAGAAACAATAAGGACTAATATAGGAAGCGATATAGAAGGAACAATAAAGCTTATTCGTTTTTTGTCTAGATCTGTTTAAAGATCATATTATAGATACACAAATTATGTGCAATTTACGTATGTGTTACGTACTTGTACAGTACGTATGTACGCTAAGTTTTCGCCGAATGGGTGAAACCGATTTTGATAAGTTTAGTTAAGATGGTATGGTAAATAAAAACTACTTTTTTCAATAGAAAAACCAGTACAGATGGAACCGAACACACGAAATTTTATTTCATTATGCTTTGATTTATTGTTCTTTTCACCAATTATTTATTTCATACTTATAATAATAATAACTATTCATATTAGAAATAAATCGTACAAAGATTTATTATAAGCACAACAGTGATTATATATTATTATAAAGTTTAACTGTTGATAATGATCGCGTTGTACAATTTATTATACCACTGAACTCTTAACACCTTACAACCATATATTTATGTTTATTATTTATTACTAGCATATTATATCTGTGACAGTTTAGTCTACTTACATGTATACATAAAATCATGCCTTTTTCCTATAGGGGTAGGCAGAGACCAAAGATATTACTAAGTCTGATTTCCATAGTACTCTGCTTAGTTCGGGACCAGATGACCGTGTGTAAGATGTCCAATAATATGTATTTTATTTATTAATTTTGGTTAATTGTGGATACTTATGATAGTTATTACAATGACTGGATCTACTACTAGCTTGGAAAGAGGGTAGAGTCTTATGAGAGGAGCTGGCAAGAAACGAACTATTTTTAACTTTAAAGCGAAACTAACAGCAAGAATGCCTTATTATGGTAATATTTTTTATGGGTACAACATGAGTATCATTCTTATAATATATCTTGCATTATTAAGTTATAGTTTGTTATAAAATTCCTCATTAAAGCGACCCACTCTACAATTTCTATAGCGTTCAATCAAAATATAATAATAATATAATATTTTATATTACGACTAGTAAATGGCTACCAATACGACTATTACTTGCCAAGTGATTGATGGATCGACTACTTTAGCGTCAAATAGTTTTTATGACCGTAAATTGTCAGGTACACACGTTTTTAATTTAAACCTAACGGTCTCGGGTTCGACTCCCACTGGGATTGTGAAGGCGTTTTTAAATGTCACTCTTGAGTTAGATTTAATCGTAAATCATAATATCGTTTTGAAGCTTTTGAATTTGATAGATATGGTCTTCAGTTGTGATTCAATGGGGTCTTTATTAAAACATATTATGATATTTTTGTTGAATAATCGAATGGAAACATGAATTAATGATTAATGTCCAGCATTCATATGAATACTAAGACAAGCTACAAATAGTAAGACTATCTATTTCATCATAATAGCTGATCTTAATTAGATGTGAAAAAGTAAAAGTGAAGATTTTAAACATTAGATTACGGAAACTTTCCTTTCAGTCGTCAATTTTGTTTTCACCCCTTTTATAGTTATAAATATGTATGTAGTCTGTATATCTTCGGCATATTATTTTTACAATGTAATTGAAATGTTTTAACATCAGTTCTCAAGATAACATAAATCTACAGCCCGACATTTTCGACATCATCTTAACTTTTTTTCCACAAAAAGTTCTTCGTAAACTTGTCAGTGTATTTTTCAATAAGTTTTTTGCTATCGGTCACAATCAGTGCTCGTAACAATAGCATCGTGACAGTTACTCATGGGTTATTCATGGGACGCTATAAAAACATTATACAGGTAAACTTCAGAAGTTTCAGTTGGTAATGTCTTTCAAAAAGTTGACATAATTTCAAAGGTATTTTGTTTAGGTAATCGAAAATATGGTTAATATGAACACATTTTCCA
Source organism: Anticarsia gemmatalis (assembly GCF_050436995.1). Classification (NCBI taxonomy): domain Eukaryota; kingdom Metazoa; phylum Arthropoda; class Insecta; order Lepidoptera; family Erebidae; genus Anticarsia; species Anticarsia gemmatalis. The sequence goes on from NC_134761.1 coordinate 2,254,754, forward strand.
TGTACCTGTTTTAATGCTCTCAAAGGTGACTGCTGATCACGAGGACTCGGATTCGATTCCCGAGTATAATTCATCTTCTTTTTCTTCTTAATAGAAATGCGAGTGGTTCTTTCGGCTCCTGCACGAAAGTTTTTAGTAGCCCTGTATATAACTTGTATAATTATGGGATTATGGGTGCATTTAATAACTTTTTGTCTACGCCTTTGGTTCTAATAAGTATGATGTTATGAAAAGTTTCTTAATTTGATATATTTTTTTAACATTATTATAAGCTTAGTACACGCTAAATATCACTAGTTCTAACGAGGATAGGCAGTAATTAAAGAACGCTAATTATTCTTGGTATTTTAAGTGTTATCTCATTAATATTAACATACTAGGTAAACCAGCATGCTTGGACTAATGAATATATATTAAATATTAAATTTGCATCAAGTTATGAACAATTTTGGTCACGAATTATGTTATTTAGTCAGTGGTACTAGTTATTATGTAAGAACAGGTTTGTAACTAGCAAAATATGCAAAATGTTAACTTTGCCACGCTGATTTGACGTTTGATAAGAAATTAACTACAAACCTTTTATTAGCAGCCGTAATTACATGTAACTGGAAACGAGTTTTAAACTATACAAAATTGATTTAATCTTAGTAATTAATTTGAACCTACCTATTGTGATTAAGTTTATAACAGATCAATTTTTTATTCGGGATAGTGACCAAGCTACTAATAAACTATGAGAATATTTTAGTAGATTTTTGATAATATGATATATCTTACGGCTGAATGCTGTAATGTTTCTATTCTATACATACTTTTAAGCATCATTTTTGAATGCTTCTGCATTCAATGATAGTAACATTCAACTTACCAAAATAAAAGCATACGCGAAGATAGAGCAATAAAAATAAATACCCGTTTCTGTAGTTTCATGAAAAAATGGTCTGATTACCAAATAATTTGCGTGTATTATCATAAATTATAAACTAATTAAGTCATACTAACTACTTATTAACTTAATAGTATTTTTTATGTCTAGTCTATGTAGTCAGTAATTAGTAAGAAAATAGAGCATTAAGTATCAATTACACGATAAGTTACGGCACAGAATTAAGTACTTTAATTACTGTGGTAATATTAATTATAGGTAATTACTTATTTACTGGATTTTTAAATTAAATGAAAATAGGAAGCGTAAATCAATTATTTTAGTTTTTGGAGCGAAACTTATAAAAGTGCAAGTGGTTTTTTTATGATTGTTCAGTCACTTGAAAATCTTACTTTATACCTTAATGTATGATTTATCTAGCTCTCCGACCCCGGTTTTATTTACTTCAAATTCCGTGTAATTTATCTAGAGACTTAAATTAAATGGCTTTATAAGTCGTTACAATCGTCTTCGTATTATTATTAGAGCAAAAAAAACAAATTCCATTGAAACATATAGTTATCATTTATTTATTAATACAAATTATATAATCGATAACTTTACACCGCTGTAAAAACCTCAAAAAAATCTTAACAATATTTCTTCTAATCAAATCATGTCTTGAACTACTGCACCTTACCTGTCGTATATAAACTTTAATATTATTTAAACACACTTTAAAACCTCAATACAACTGAAGATTGATTTGACGTCTATAGCAACAAACAAACATGTTTGAAGAAGTTTACCTCGTTACAGACCATCCCAAAACATTTTGCCGACAGTTCTTGAACTAACGGTATAGAGTAGCAAGAGAGTTCACCGGCAAATGTATTTGAAACGAGTTATTGTGTCGAATTGGCAGGAATCAAGTTTAGAATCAATTCACACGGTTATTTCTTGAACAAAGAAATACTAAATTGATTATCGTGTAAAAGTCAAACGTGAGAAATTGACTTGTTAATTTGAAAACGATTGTTTTAAAAAGTTTTATGTTTGGTAACATTTATTTTTGAAACAAACCTGTTTTATTTATCTGTGTGAATTGGAGTTGATGCACCTTCTTTGGTAAGTTTTAATTGTTGTAAAGAATTACTTAACAATGTTACTTTTAAAATATGAAAAGTGGAACTAGTTTAGCTCCTTGAGCGAGACCGTTGAATCGTGATCGGCTATAAGGTGCAAATAGTATAAATAGAAAAATCTTAATAAAAAAAATTAAAAGTAACCGCAGGTTTTTTAGATGGATCAATGGATGTTTTAACTTTTTATACAAAAACTGCTACAAAGATCTTAACTAAATGTGGTACACAAATTATATACGTAAACTTAGACTAACACATACAACTTTTTACCCCGGGAAATTTCATGCAGACAAAATCAACAGACAGGAACTAGTCTACGAGAAACAATTCAAGTTCAACTGCATCAAACGCTCACGTGCGGTCAATTAAAAGATCATAAACCTGTGCTCTGAATTTAATATTAATATGACTATTGCTTTACATTTGAACAATGTCTTATTGAGAATGCATGTCGCGTGCGACAGTTAAGTAAAATGTCGTGAAGTAACTCGCATGTTTATAAGAGTTTCTTTAAAGTTCTTGACATATAGAATTGTGAATTTTTATCGTGAGTGGCTTTGACTGCTATTATTGAACTCGGTATTACGGTTCTTATATAGGTTATACATATTATTATTATATTGTCTGTACCCACATTGGATTCATAATTTAAATGATTTGTGAACAAGAACAATTTTCTTGATTTTTGTATTCATTTTTTGATGATGTAAATATTGTATTTGTATGTAAAAATAATTGAAAGTCCTAAGAGTCCTAACCGAGTATTCGGCCATTAAAAATGTTAAACAAAATACTTTAAAAACTATACACTTCGTTTCTAAACAGGAAACTGAACAAGAAGGAAATAATATGCGTAATGTCTGTAATGTGCATAAAAACTCGTATTTAATGACAAACTAATGAACAAAGGCCTCATTAAGTGAATCCTTGGGAATACTGCCATCATTTACTTGGCAGACGTATCGATATGACGACAATACTATTTATTAACATACTTAGCTTTTGTAAATCACCAATTACTCAAAAATGAAAAAAGTATGTTTTCTTTCAGTGTTGATTCTCAATTAGGTACTTACATATCGAAAATAATTGACACCAGAGGCACTTAAGTTCTTAATAGCAGTTCTTAAAAATACTATAGGACATAGGACTAACTATATTGTATAAGTTATAATAATAATGTCCTCCTAGCCGATATACGGCTACGGCGGTCAGTTTCATTGAAACTGGCCATCTGTGCAGGACTGTGTTTATAGTGTCCAAGTGGGTGCACAATACACAGGTACACTCTCTATTCCATCACTCTCATAGTTTGGTGGGACGGATAACCGACACGACCAGTGAGAGGTCAGGCGCAGGACCGCCGGCTTTACGTGCTCTCCGAAGCACGGAGGTCTTCGACCTCAACTTCCTAACTCCGGGCAATCTCTAAGAAATTCTTGACAGAAAATCTTAGAAAAGACTTTTTGGCCTGATCCAGGATTCGAACCCGAGACCTCTCGCACCGCAGTCGCATATACTACCGACCGCGCCACAGAGGCAGTTATGTAGAAGTTATATATTACTAAAGGCGGCGGTTCGCGCCGTGACGGTTACATTACAGACATTAGTTCATACGTTAACAAAACAGCTGTTACGTAATTTAGTCGTAGGACCTAACCACTCCTACATGCATTAAAACACCATAACACCTGACTTTGATGTTTATTACATATAAAAGTTATGCAAACTTGTATAAAAGCTTTACTAATGTTTACGATCGAAGACAAAATAGTTTACGAGTGAGGAAAATGAAGGAGATGTTTAGTATAAGGTATTTTCGGATCAGGAACCTTTGGTAACCTAGTTACCAATTGCGTTGGTGTAATTATATTGCTCCTTGTCATTCTATCGGTTAAATTACTGGTTTGATTAGAATGCAAGTACGATTCATGATGATTAATGTAACTGTAGAACCAAGGAAAGATAAAGTACTTTTTTGAACAAAAATGTGTAATTTTTAAAGGATTTCCAGAATCAGAGATCGTAACGATTACGGCACATTATTTTTCTCCCCGAGTTTGAAAGAGTTAGAACTTGCCTAAATCAATTGAAAACAATTGTTCAAAAAACTAATTAAAGCATAGATTGTTAACAAAAAAAATACATTTGAGTACTAAAAGTTTCTCAAAATCAAAAGTTCTAATGTTCTGTGTTTTTTACAAGACACGAATCAGCATAAAAAGCTTAAGAAAATCATGTTCACTGATTTAACTAAACTCCCACTAAATGACTGCTGTCCATTACTTTCCTTTCATCGTCCTTGAACTAACCACACATCTGTTCTTGCAGCTTGCAGTCGGCGCCAAGTCCGCACTAAATTGTAGCTTAATTTGGCATTTCCGTGCTGCTATTAACAGCTGTTCTATTTTAAGATGCAGCAAGAATGTTACTCTGTCATTTTACTTACTGATTGCCGAGTATGACGCGTCGGGTTTGATTTTTGAGTCGCGAAAAGTGTTATTAGGTTTTGTCCAGTTTTCGGTGATGTTCTGAGTATTGATTTTACAGTACAAATATGTAGTACATACATAATATCACGCCTGTTGTACCCAAGGATGTAGGCAGAGTTGTAGTTGGGAGTAAAAAAGACAAAAAGTCATTTATTTCTAAGCGTTTCGGCCGAAAATATTGCAATGGGTCTGCCTACGCTCACGGGTTCCAAGGATAATATGACACTTATTATAATCAGGATGGGTCAATAAAATTGCTCAAAAAACCAGTGACATTTTTCACAATTGATACCTAAGTACATTACTCATTATGACTGAGGGAATGTCCGAACATTTTAGAAAGAGAGTCATGATCATTCAGTCATAAATTAATCTTCCTTGGGGCAGTGCTATTACTGTAGTGTTAATAATCGTAGTGCGATTTTCTACAGTCAGTACAACAGACTAGCGAGTATTTAACATTACTCGAAGAAAATAGTCCTTAGGAAATATGCTACTCGGCTGTCGGCTGGTGTTTGTTAATCTTTTTCAAATGGTGAGTTCAATATTATCTTGAATTGTAGAGTTATTTGGCACATAACGCTTTTTTGTTTTTGTTATTAATGGTGTTGAGCAAATATTCAAACTTCTAAACTTTGTAATAGTAGAAAAGTTAAATCTCAATTTTTTCTTCAACAACTTTATAATACGAAAATGTGAACAATTTTCGTATTATAAATGAAGAAAAACAGATACACACATAAGTTATTTTTTAAATTAAATTTCATAAACAAAATCTTTATTTTTTCCCTCAAGCAACACTATTTTCTACAACAGTACGACACAGACACACTAACAGCATCAAGAGTGATTTATGTCCCTCTAAGATCCATTGTAATCCTCATAATACAGGAAGTATTTACTATTTACTGTTAACATGTTAAAAGCTTAACAGTAAGTGCTTGTTCACGTTGGAACTCGCGGGCGCGGTGGCGGTCGCGAGCGCGGGGACGTGGCGATTTGTGTTCACGTTGGCCGCCAGGCGGGCGTTCGGCTCAAACTGGCTCAAACTGGTTGATCTTACTTGACATCGCGAGTGGATCGCGCCCGCCACCGCTAGTTCGACGTGAACACACACGAACATCTTCACTTGTTTGATATTGGCGCGAGCGCGCCAGGCGGGCCGCGCGCGACGCCGCTAGCTCGCCCGCGACTGTGACCGCGCGAACGGTTTGTACGTGAACACTTCGGTACATCGCCATATGTTTGATATTTCGCGACCGCGCCCGCCACCGCGCCCGCGAGTCAACGTGAATGAGCACTAAAGCGTTTAAACCTTTCATTCAGTTTTATCAAGCTATTTAGTTCTTTGTCGGGTATTTTTTAAAATAGCATTCGTAAATGGCATAATTCTTATCGATCGGAGTATTTTCAAAAATAATTTATTAATCAAAGAAATATACTTGTACAACCATTAGTTATTAAGTAAAATAAATAAAAATAAATTTAACCCATTACTGTCTCACCGCTGGGCAAGGGCTCCCGTAATGAGGGAGGGGTTAGGCCTTGAGTCCACCACGCTGGCCAAGTGCGGGTTGGGGACTTTGCATGCCCTCAATTAATGTATTAAACAACTTTTTAGGCATCCAAGGTTTCCTCACGATGTTTTCCTTCAACGTTGGAACAAGTGACAATTATTTCTAATACACACATAACTTTGAAAAGTCATTGGGAGTCATCCGGGTTCGAACCTGCGACCACTTGCGTGGGAGGTGTGAACTTATACCACTCGGCTAGTTATTAAGTGGGGATCGAATTTAGGCCGATTTGAAATCACGATTGGCATAAACACTTATGATGATAGCTTAACACGTGCTGTTCAGAATATAACAAGCACCTATTATTAAAACAGTATACTTATTCCTATATACTACTAGCAACAATACAAATAGCCGGATATTGTCTGTCAGTAAAATATGAATGAGCGATGAAATATTTAAATCATTGCAATATGAACCACGTCACTAGGGATGCATGGAGTTAGCATAAAAATTAGCTTGTATGCAATTCTATGACGTAAACTTCCTTTAACCATTGATGGACACCGGAGGGAATACGTTAGTACCTTTTGTTGTAACGGTTTTGTAATATTGCACTCCTCACATAATATATTACTTAATAACCTTTAATTAACCAACTTCAAAAAGGAGGGTTTGTTTTGAATTACTTACTAAGACTGCTAATATACAAAAATTGTGAGTGCAATTTTATAAAGTTACTATCAATAACCAGCTATCAACAAATTTTGCGTGATAAACTGATCAGCCCCTACTGTCTATCGCGAGAACTATTTTTCTAAAAAGTTTTACATGTCGAACGCTTAAAAATTTTGCGCTGCTGAATTTCTACTTAACAACTTAATTCAAAAAGTATATGCTAGGTTAAGGAAAGAACATTGATCTAGTGTCTAGCAAATAAACTATCTATAACTATAGTGTACTTGAGAAAACGAACTGAAGTTAGGTTACCCATCCGAATCCACACCTCGACAAAATTTCTTAGCCTCATCCCACAGCACGTTTCATTCACTCTCTCAATATTGGAATGCAGACAATGTTTACATAAATAAATCTTGTAACTTTATCAATGTGTGACAGTTGTGACCTTTGACATTATGTACTGAACCACGTGGCTCGTGCTATTGCACTGTTATTTACTTATTTTGAAAAGTATTTCATGAGATTTTGCTAACCGCCGAGAATGTATCTAGTAATCGGTAAAAATAATCACTTCTTTTAACTAAGACGTTAGTCTTAACAAAAGAAAATACAAGAAATTAACGTTTTTCAGGTTGAAATAAATTTAACACTGTGTCAATCCAGAGAATTACAATCAATGAGTTCAACTACAGGCAACTTCAAATTACTAATAATTTAGTAGAATTTCTTGAAAGAGTTACAAATATCCATACATCTATTCTCACAAACTTTCGCATTTATTATTATATGAGTAGGATGCCTAAGTACCCGAATAAACAAGTTAAAAATAAACTAAACTCCAATAAAATCTTAACTAAGTGGTCACTGGTCACTCGGACATTATTAAGACAACTGTATCCAAGACCTCCCAGACAACACAATAACAATTTAAAAGTAATAAATTATTCTACCCACTAATGTCCAACGGACAGACAGACAGACGTTTTTATTAATAGACATTATTCTTGTAAACTTTGACCCTTATTCGAGGCGTATTTTAGACTTGCTCTATTAAAATCTCCTGAATACTTTTGAAAGTACAGAAATTTGGGGATATTTGTCTATTAAAATAATTATATTATAAAGGTTTTTTTGTAGTTTTTTCCACCATTATATGTTATCAAAAAAGTTAGTTTTGAATTAAGTTAGATTCGTAATTAAGATACAAATTGTAATTAAGCTTACTAATACTTAGTATTTAAAAATTCCACAAACTTTATTGATTTATTTCATAACCGGAGTAAAATTCAAGTATGTAAAACGTATTCACGCAACTAAATCGTTGCTAGCGACCGAGATAATTCAATTACTAGTCCCAGAAGCCTTATGTTCTTACTACTTGAGTTAGTAAATAACTTGAACAATGCGGAAATGAAAACGTAAAGAATATCCTACCTTTAAACTGACTTAAACATATAAGTATCACGATTTTGATATAATTAAACTTTAAAAACAACTAACTGCAACCATTAATTCTTAAACAATCAATTCATTTAACAAATTGCATAAGGCTAGTATCAGGCCTATTTTGCTGTCACAAAATGCTAGTTTTAACACACATAATTCTAACACATCTACTATCAGTCATCTACTTATTTGATCTCTATTCAACAACTTTGCCAAGAATAGCAGCTTTATTCTCTACTACTATCGACTACTGACAAACGGCTAGCTATCGAAAAATTTTGTATGATAATCGGTTCAGCGCCTCTACTGGGCTTCGTAAGAACTATTTTGGCAGTACATTTTAAATATCAAACTCTCGATACTCAACAGTACAAATTGTACAGAATTGCGCTACAGAAAATCATAAAGTCCACCGATACCCGAATCAACTCATAAACTAAAAACAATCTTAATAAAACATAATATTGCATAATTGTCTAATAAGTCGTAACAGCGGTCATTAGGGACGAGCACATCAAAGCGTCTTATCATATCGCACATAAATAACTGAGGTTACGGGGTGAACAGACTTCGAACTCGTACAAGTTCAGTGCGGTGAAGGATCGTTAGTTGAATTTACTTTCAACTTTTGTATGAATAGAAGAAGGGATTATGTGTATGTGTTTTAATGGCATATAAGTCATTTTAATTTCATAAGCCCTTTTTATATTTTACAAATGTTTTGAAATCGTGGCCCCCTGTGTTCTTAAAACCTAATACGTCAAAGAGAAGGACACAAGCGCACCTGTGAGACAGAATGGGTAAGATTTAAATATATCTGGACATGACTAGAACGTCTTATCTCTTTGTCACACTCAGGAACAAATAAAAAAAAAGTTTATCAGCATTAAGAGTAAACAGCCCAATACGTCATTGTGTGACTCGAAACTTTACCCTTACCGTAGCGTGAATCTCTATAGTTGACACTAACAGATATTTGACAAGTTAAATGTACGAAGCAATTAGTCCCTACGGCAACCGCCAGGGGTCATCATGATTTTCCTACAAAAATTCTCGATAGCTATGTTCGATAATCGATAGTGTCAAGCCGCGTCCACACTAAGCGAGAAGCCTCGCAAGGCAATATCTCAGTCTCACTCATTTCGATTTTAAAGAAAAGAGACTGAAATCAGAGGCTTTAGGGAATTGCGGTACTACATCTATGTATCAAAAGTCTTCCTAGCTACAAAGACTAACACAAATGAAACTAGCCTCATTAACCACTTTCATCACTGGCGCCAGCCACACGTCCCCAGTTTCTACAGGCCAGCAGAATACGAAGTCGATTGACACATGAATAGATAATACACGTCCACAGCTCGATTGTGAGTTATCACGATTGTAACGGGGCAGGAGGACGCAGTTGAATGTGCAATCAGTCACTGCGATAAGTAGTTGCTGCTTGGAATGTAGGAATTTAGCTGTCAAATTATGTTTCTTAAGGAACTAAAAGCACTACTGGAGCGCGATTATCTATAACTAGCTGACCCGCGCAACTTCGCTTGCGTCACATAAGAGAGAATGGGTCAATTTTTTCCCCGTTTTTGTTGCATTTTTTTTACTGGTACTCTGCTCGTACTTGTCGTAGCGTGATGATATATAGCCTATAACCTTCCTCAATAAATGGGCTATCTAGCACTGAAAGAATTTTTCAAATCGGACCAGTAGTTTCTGAGATTAGCGCGTTCAAACAAAAAAACAAACAATCAATTAAACAAACAAACTCTTCAGCTTTATAATATTAAATAAATAAATAAATATGGATTCGATTGAGTATCGAAAGTTTGACACTTAATATGTACTGAAAAAATTGTTTCTCGTGCGTCCGCTAGAGGCGTTGATATGATTTTCAGACAAAATTTGTTAGTGGTAAGAAACCGTGATACACGTTTACTTAAACTTTGAAGGTTACAAAACTAATTTATTACCAAGCCGTATTTTATCGGCCTTGATTGCGAACGAACTATGAAATTGGTATTTAATATTTTTACAGTAGCCTGATGGAAATCTAGGTACTTTAAATATTAACGATATCTTAATTTAGAGTGGGTATTTCTATAGGCTTGGCTTATTTCAAAGGCTATGTGAATAGAATTAATGCATTTCTGTACTCTTTATTCTTTGCAATGTTCAGAGGATGTTGAAACTTTACCAACGTCAAGAGAATTTTCGATTATTTTATAGCTTCGGAGAAGACTCCCTTTAAAATAGCAACAGCTTAAGCCAAATCAAAGACCCTCTGACGGTTAGATCATCTTTGTCTCTAGATTAATTCAAACAAAGTTAATATATTATCTGATCTACAAGCACAATAAAATTCAATCACACATAAACACAGACTTTCTACCTCCGTATTGTTAAAGAGAAATTGCAGTAAATATAACGAGTTGCTTTCGATCGTTTTTCTACGGCACTAGGGCGGCTTACGGCTATTACCACGTGGATACAACAGATTTAAGCTTTCCAATCATAAATTGTATATTTGTACTAGGTAAATTGTTACAAATGTGAATGCATTTGTCGCTTTTAAACGGTAAAACGGCTGAACTGATTTATATGTATATCGTTAGGTTAGTTGATAGATTTGATCCTTAGGAACGATGTTGTTTTCGTTTATGATAAAACGACTAAACCGATCTTGGTAAAGTTGTAGTATAGTACTTAGTGGAAGTATATACCCCCGGTTTCTAAGTAGATTTAGCGGTAGATTATCTTTTCAATAGCTTTTTTACACGCTATTGACTACATAAACTACCGCTAAATGTTCCTCAGAAACCGGGGGTTAGTGCACTAGTTTTCAGAAAAACTACATTGCGGATAAAGACATAAAATAGTAACATTAAATTTGTTTGTCTTTCTTTCACGTCAAAGCAATATGCCAAATTGGTTTATTTGTAGAGATTGTTGGAGAACCGGAAAGTGCCTATGGATACCTGACTACCGCGTCTGTTATTAAACTATTGCATCTAAGACATATGACAATGGCCTTTAGAGGACATACTACATTATACAGTACTCCTTTAAAACCACTGCAAACGTTTACCGTTAAACAAATCTATGGCAAAAAAGGACCGTATTACCATTGAATAGAAACGGTACATTCACTAATACATCTCGATTGAAATACCACTCGTGAATTACTAAGTCATTGAAGTTTATGATGAATTGAAGAGTTTACTGTGGCTTGTTTCTGAGGTTTATTAGGCTGTTTTGAGGTTGCTAAACTGTTGAGTTCTTAAGTGTGAAATGGTACGGTTATTGATAAGAAAGGGACATATATATTATGTAATTTTTATCTGGAAAACAGGACGAAAGTCGCGTGTAAAAATAGGTGCTTATTGTTAGGGCTGCTCTTCCAATAGTCGCTAACCTGCTAAACCTGTTGAAACTATTGTTACAAAATAATACGGTTATTGATTAGAAAAGAAAAATGAGGGAAAGATATAAATGCTATATTTTATCTGAAAAACATGACGAAAGTCGCGTGTAAAAATAGCTTCTTCATCTTTGGGAGTGCTTACCTAAGACTAACTGCACTGGTCGCTAGTTAAATAAAGTGGTATAAATGTAGCAAACCCTTAACGGTAGCAAGAATGATTACAATAATAAAATCTATTTTCAGAAAATAATTTTAAGAAAAGCATGTCTTACAAAAATCTCTTTTTTGTACTAGATTATAGTGTTTTAAAATAAAATTCTATATATTTATTCCTTTCTACCAATTTATAATTCAAGGCACACCTTTTTGAAATTCACTTACGAATTCATATTCCAAGCCAAACATTTGCGTAGGACTCCCAGTAATCCTTGAAATCGCGAATTGGAAGTATGTAGGCCAAAAGTGCCATAGGTGCAGAACCTCAATTGCTATGTAACAAACAACTAATACCTGATATTAACATAGGAATGCAGAGACCAACATTTGATCAAACATTGGTCCCAATGTTGGAGCCAACATTTGAAACCATGCCAGATGTTCAAAGGAAATTCATGATGTTTATTTATATAGGAAAGGTTGCAAATTCTTGGTCTATGCTTTTTGGTTGTTAAGTAGTGTTTGATTTAATAGACTTGTCGGTTAACCAGCTGCTTTTAAGTGCCATACGCACTTGTTAAATAAAGTTATTTATACAAAATCAATGTGTACCTAGATTCTCTACCATTATTGACTACCGGCAACCGGCTATCGAAAAATGTTGTATAACATTCGGTTCAGCGCTTCTAGCGGGCGTAGTAGAAACAATTTTGGCAGTACATTTTAGACGTCAAACTCTTGATACTCGATGGTTCCAATTGAAGAGAATCGTGATACTGGACTAAACATGGAATATAAAAAAACCCATCAGGACAATGAGCAAATATGACTTGAATCTGTCTTCGTTTAGAATTATGCAGAGCAATCTATCTTTTACTTTTTCAATACAGTATAATGTCGATGTTATAAAAAATATTTGTAATCTCACCAACTACCTAATACTTTAGTATTTACGATTTCTTTAATATTTCATTCAGAATATATGTTTATTACGGAACTTTATTAAAATTTGATATTCACTATACAATATCATAAATTACAACTTTGCATAATTCGCATAACGTAAAATTCTATGCAAATCCCATCTAATGTGTTAGCTCCTTAACCCACAGCTCGATAAATCACACTTACACGCATTCCTTACAAATACCGACCCATCCCTAGCCAATGTTTGATCAAACATTTGACCCAAGACTTAAAGACTAGTATTAATATTAAATAGCCGTTGGCGCATTGGCTCGACATCTATGGCAATAAAACACTTTGGACTACTCCAAGAAAATTGCACAATTTTATGCGTGAATTTTTGTAATGGGTTGTACAGAAAGGGTTGCAGGATTTCTAAAGTAAAATTACTGAATGGACAAAATTTTTGTCAATATTTGATATAAATATACATACAATAAATAAATACATACAACATCCATCAAAATTGTTAGAAATTAATAAATGAAATAATTAATTAAGGTTTATCTTTGATTATTTTACCCGCCGAAATCATACGATAATTGAAAAAAAATAACATAAGCATATAATTTCTCCATTTCCGTATTCTAAACTATTATCAGATGCTTATAATTACCCTATATCTAATTTTCAATTGTTTCTTAATTGACAACTCAATACGTATGTAATACAAAATTAACCAGCTTAATTACTGTATATACCAAGCGAAACAGTTAGTAATCTTTATTATTCATCCTACATACGTAATTAAGGAACTGGCCAGTTGCACACTCAAGTCAACGACAGTTTGACAGCCCGCCAAATATGGCCTGACAGCAACTGTCAACCGATCCCGGCCACAGGGATGTCAGAAAAACTATTTAACTGACAAGATGACGTGAAAGAAAAATTATGTTTTTGGATGTAAATGAAAAGGATTTGGTTTTGTTTTAGTGTTATTATTGAAGATGTTTTGTGGGATTGTCAGGTATTTTAATTTTGGAGTTTATTTTAACCGAGTTCAAAAAAAGAGGATGAATTCGAATCGTCGTGAATATTTTCAGTAAGTATACTTTTTTTATTATTATATTATTATTGAAACTGGTTACTTGTCTATCTGTCATAATTGTGCCAACTGCTGTGAAAAACACCAATGGGAATAATATGGATAGACTTGCGACCAAACGTTGCCTATAGCAACAAAAAAATTTACTTTGATATTAAAGTACACTTGTACTTTATTATAATATTTATTATATTAAGTTTGTACTTCAGACTCTTAAGATTGTTTATTTGTTTACAAATACTAGGAATTTTGTCTCTAATTTATTAATCCTATCCGAAAGGAATTTCAGGAAGTCTTTACATCATAATTGGATGCGGTTTTCCTCTCTTGGTAATTAAGATACTTATGTAAACAAAAGTATAATTATTTTTGCAGAATTCATACTGATTTATAGACAATTTAATACCTTATTTTAACTTAGAGAGCAACTTATGTTTTAAAGGCAATAATCATAAATAAAGTCACTTAACGTCGCGGCGTCGTAGAATTTCTCCACATCGCTACCAGTCAAAAAGTGCCTAAAAGAATAGCCGCATTACCACGTTGTATGCAAGAAACGGGCCAGAACAAGACAATATCATTATTTACAGAGTTTTACCTGTATTTTCGTCATACGAGACAGCCCTACCTAGCGCTAACAGACAAGTGAATCGCAAATCACAGACGCACCTGCCAATTGTTATTCAACATGACCTCATAACTATGTCCACAGAATAAATATTTCTAATACATTATAATACCTATTAGAACAATAGCTCTCTTATAATATCTTATTCTGTGACATTAGTCCTGTTATAATCGGTTAAGAAGTTATTCTTGACACGTAGATTTAACGACCGTTAATTATGTATCACCTGCCTTCTTTGAAGACATTAATTGTCGTTAATAGATCAATGTACTGTAGAATAATTGTCCGTGATTTTGAAACTGTATTCTGGTATTTTTTTGGTAAAATCAGTAGATAATTGTTTATTTATTTATTTTATTAAACAGTACAAGCTTACCGTGTTTACTAAAGCGCTTATGTTATGTTATTCTAGGTAACACAAACAATAACAAAGGACCATGCAAAAAAATGTATGGGCAGTGTCCCATCCCATCAACAGACATGGGACAAGTTTCAATATCATTATTACGTCCCATGAAAAGTCAGTACCAATTTTTAGTTCGGAATTCGACGGGGTTTTTTTTAAAAAAGACTTTTGACAAAAATAAAGTATTTTTATTTTAAAATAAAAAATTTCATTTTAGACGATAATTACAAAAAGCAATTGTTCAACTAGACATTTTAAGTATTAATAACACAAAAACAATTGTGCAAGTAGATACTTAATAACAACAGAACTGTTATCCAGACAAAAATAACGTTATAATATTCATCTATTATAATAGTCGATAACATTGCCGCTGGTAGATTAAAGTCGATATGTCGACCTTTGCCCATATAGGTACCTATACCATATAATTGATATTATATTATGGGCACATCTTCCAACCGTACGCGCCCCTGTTAGGCATGTGCAATACCACTGTTCAATAGCACGTCTGCCAGTTTCACTTCGGTTTATTAATATGTAACAATAATAAACGCGCGATCTAACGTGTCGAGATTGTATTCGTCCTCTAATTAACCAGACATTATCTTTTCGAATATTATACCTTGGCAAATCAGTTAGCTGGTTTTCTCGAAATAATTCAATATAATAAATTCCATTCCGAATATGTTCCACACAGTAGGATTTTGCAAGTTTTATATGGTAGGTCCCAAAGGCGAATAAAATGATATCATCATCAGTCAGTTCTGGAAAGTCCTCAAGATGTGGCATAGTGGCCTCCATCGTCACAAAGTTAACTCTTTGTCTGTTAAGATTTTTGCCTAAGCAATCAAAAGGTCCAATAAACAAGCAGAGGTTAGTAATAGTCGCAAACAAGCCGATAACGCACAAATAAACAACGCGAACACAGCAGAACGTACTAGCCACGACCGAGGGAGGTGCGCGGGCGCAGGCGTCGAAAGGGTGCGGTCGGGGTAACGGAGCAAGGAGGGAGGGTAAAGTACGTCTTACGGCTATTCTCTCTCGAGTTTTTTTTATTTAAATAGTACATTTTTAATTCAGTTCTTAATACTTAATTTTTTTTTATTGCACGATAACCCCATATCCTACAGTGATGTCGCCATAGTAAAAAATAATCATAATGTCGAGATGTATTTAATGAGATATGTTTGGGATCTGTTGATGATATGGGACGATATTTTGCATAGTCCTTTAATAATTTAAAATTAGCAAATAAAAAATGGGTATAACAAGTACACTCTAATTAATTGAATTTTTTACCAAGGATAGGTGTGTGTCCCACCAACTTACTCCTACCATAGAACTTAATGCCCTCTATTTCTTAATCATAATACGTCATTTTATTGCTGCTTATCACAGCGTAGCGGTAAGTTATTTTAATTGAAATTGAATTTATCGAACAAATCGTTCACGTATGTTGTTTCATAGACAAAACAATCTTCATTTTAAATAGAGGTCCGTTTTCACACCAATAAATAACTGTTGGTTAGTTTATCAGGAGGAATGTTCATAATGTAATCTACATATTTAATAGGTTTCCGATACTTATCCATGAGCTGTAAAACTGATCTTTAAAAAGAAAACCGAAACTTTCAGATGCAGGGTCTAATATATAATTAAAAATACATTTACTATCTGAGGCCTATGAACTCAATTTCTTCATCAAATATTTTTGCACGGGACACTGACTCACCATCCAAAACTTAATCGTTCTTTCAGTCACGTAGAAACAAAGATGGTGGACCTATAAGGTAACATACCATAACCTTCAACAATGATCTGAACGACTGCCGACTTCCTATCCTCAAAGGATAGACTGAATTTATTTAAAAGCAATAAATCTATTTGTCAGATACAGTTAGTACTAAGAAGTGTGTTTTGCGAAAGGAATATGGAAGTGGGTTTTTGTTTTCTGTCAGTCCGCTCGTGAATACGGACGTTGCAACCTGTGTCGCAGAAAAAGTCAAAGTAAATATTATTTGGCGCATTACTATCACTGAAGGAGTAATGAGTATTACTATGTTAAAAAAAGGAAGGAAGAGATTATTTGTATCTTATTGTGTTACAGTAAAGCATCTGATAAATAACTGCGATTGATCATTTACACATTTTGATATTATATTACTATAAAATCAAGGTCTGATCCCTCCTTCAGGGAGGAGACCCTTGCTCAGCACAAACAGAAATTTGTTACAATGATCCACGATATTTTGTTCTCGGCTTTTTTCATCCTTAAAAGGGTTATTAAATAATAATAAGGCGCATAACGTTACATACATTGTCACACCACGACTACTTGTCTAGAACGGGAACCGAACGCCGCATAGAATATAAATACATTGTCACACAGTTGCAAATTCATCCATAACTACTTTACTATAGGTACAAAATGTACTAAACCATTCTATTTCAAGCGTACCCCATAAAGTAACAAACAAATTATTTCAAGACAGCTTTCCCAACGAGAGTTTAAAGTAGTTTAAACTCTAGTTATTCGTGTTAACGCCAGAGTTAACGTGTGCACCGTTAAACTGGGTTTACGATGGGCCGAGACTAATCTGTTGGTTATAGTGCAACCCACCCGATGGTGAGCTGTCACTGTACTATATTTAGAAATGTTAAACGTTTCTGTAGTTAGGTGAAATAATAGGGAAGTAGTATAACTATTACCATTAAATGTTTATAAAAAAGTTACGAATTAAACAAGGATAATCAAATCAATTTCATTCTTAAATAGACCTTACCTGTCGAACTTTAAATAAACGATTATTTTTCATTATAGTTTTAGTGCATAATTACGCATTACTCAAAATTAATTTAAAGTCTAGGTCGAACAAATATTGCAGCTATTTCACTGTCGGCAGATTAAAAATTAAACACAATTTTTGTCCACATGTTACATATTCATTTTTGTCCACATCCGATATAACAAAAATGTCATTATGTTTGCTAATAAAACTTTGTATGTTTGTTACAGACAGCCTCCGAGCAAAGCGCTCCCGCTCCTGAGATGCAGGCGCGACACAGTTACTGGTGGCACCTGCTCATCGATCTACCTATACTCCTGCTAGGTAAGTCTGCCATTAGATGTTATAATAAGTTAGCTACATAAGTTATTTAGTGGTGTAATTTTGGGTAAAATAAGCCTAAAGGTTCATTTTTCTTTACCAAACGTACTCTTTTGTTGAAAATAGTTTACATTACGGGATTTTTAGACAAGAATATAACTTTTTTTTTACGTCGGAAATTACTAATGCCCAGTTTCTGAGCACATTTAGCGGTAGTTTATCTTCTAAATGTACTAATTCTAAATGTATTTCAGAAACCGGGGCTAGGAAATGCAGTCATTAATCAAAGTTTTAATTTGACTTGTTAACCGGGTGCTTGTTAGTAAAAAAGTTTGTTCGCGAATGGTTGGGAAACCACTAAGAAAAAAAAACATATTATCGATACCCATAAAATTAATAGTCTTATTAAAACATATTTGGCCGTCAAAATTATAGTTTAGTATTTTTTGTACCAAAAGTTTGCTGTTATGGCCCTATCAAAGTTTTTCTAACAGTATATTCTAACGATTATAATCAGCTTTTCAATCAAACAACAGACAATTCGATTCGAAATCAATAAGTATTCGTCCAGTGATTAAACATCGCAATCAACTCGCTATAAAAGTTCATCAAAATAATCATCGAACCTACGGCCCATTGAGCGCAATTACAGTGCATCAGTCGCGGACTATTGGAGATTCTAATCTAACATGCATTTTTTTAGATTGAGTAATGTTTGTAGTAATCGTACAACTGCCATACTGTAGTACAATATATCTACTGCAATCAGTATTATTTATATTTTAAGTGTAACGTTTGTCTGTCTGTCTGTTTGTGTGCTTTCGTTTTATGGCTAAAACGCTGAGCCAATTTTAATTAAATATAGCATGATGATTCAGAATCAAAAGTAACTATTCATTTTACCGAAGATGGTTAAAAACCCGTAATACAAACAAGCATATGTTTAAAAAAAATTTTGTTCACCCAATTTGCTCGTAAGCGAAATCACGGTGTCAGCTAGTAATAAAATAAATATCATTAGACGATTTACACAATTCATCTGATTTCAAAATAAAAAGCTTGTACTATTACAGCCACAATACTGATAAACATATTTAAATACTTCTAAATAGACATCAGATTTAAATCTGATCGCTCTCTTCATTCACCGTTTAAATGATCTCAACAATTGCTATTAGCTTCCCACGTGAGACATTTGAGTTTGAACGAACTATTGACTTTTTGAAGTTATGTGGGTGTAAGAAATTGTCATTGAAGGAGGACTTTATGAAGTAACCTGCCACACTCGTAACATCTTGAGGCCTAAGGTTTGTGAAATTAGCTAAGGCCTCAAGAATGCTGTCTTGTGTTGCAGAGAACAATTTACCTAAAGTACGACCAGACCAATACGTTATTTCTGGTCATCCATTCAGCAACGGTACGACCCGTCTTAACACAATTTGAATGGTCATTTAAGAGCACATTCGAGTAGACCAACACAAATTATTTGACTAAATAAAATATTTTGGACAGCAAATTAGCAAACATATGTACTATTGTACATACAACCACAAAGTCTACCAACACAAAACCCGACGCATATAGTAATCAAACCCACGACACCTAAATCCCCATACCATGGTAGTTACTTCACCCATTAGTACTTGTTACTACTATGAAGCATTAAGTAACAAACACGTGTAATCTCAGCCGGGTGCATTGTTCACTTTGTTCATGATATCAGTCGTTCATGTACCGTTGTAACTTCGAAGAAACCTCTGCAATGAAACCTTAGCTGTAATCATGTATGTTGATATCGGAGTCGAGGGTTAAATGGTAGTAATCTTTTAATGAGAGAATGTTGAAGAAACTGATGATTTACTTTGACGTTAGTTACGGAGCTTACGTTGAAATACTAGGTACGTACTATCCATGGCAATGTATCCAATACAAACAAAACAGTAGAGACAATTCGTGCAAGATTAGTCCAAAGATCTTTATAAAGAGGTGACAACTTTCCTCTAAGCTTTTTAACTATGTATCCATCCCTATTAAAATTCACATCTATACATATAGGTATAATGTTTAAGATCGGAGCATTAAGAGCTAGAGCATATTATTATGTTAACAGCCAAGGTTTTTAATAGTCATCAAGATCAAAAAAATATTGTGATTAACAAATAGCGCTGTATTGGATATCAAAAATCTTATAATTCTGTATTAACTAAAATAAATTCCGATTCTGAACTATTTCACAGGCTCCAGAATTCAAGGGTGAGGCTACAGAATTTAATGATGAAAGGATGATAGAAAGGATCTAGTCCGAAATAGTAAGAAAAACACAACCACAGATAAAAACAAAAGACAGAGTGAGGCGTATCTCTGACGTCAACGCATATATCTAAATAGCTTAGCAAATGCAACCAATTCAACATTAACGCGTTTTAAAGTATTTTGATAAAACATTATCTATCACTTGTCTCAGACATACCATTAGCTAGATTTATAGTGAAGTGAAGAGATTTATGACTCTAAGGATACGGGGTTTAACAGTTATGCAACAGCGCTGTCTAGTGACGAGATTAGGAACTTTTAGTGTCCCGTGTTGTCAAATTCAGAAACTAGATAGACTTCATATTTTTACTTAGACATAGTTCTTAAAATGAAATGGTTTGTAAGTTTAAAACTACGAAACTTTTTTCTTTAACAGGTTGATACTGACTGGTTGATTTTTTTTTCATAGAAAACATATCAAAAATCTCATTTCTTAAAGTACTTAGTTATGAAATATTTAATTCTCACACCTGCATAATAATATGCAAACAGAAACATATTGAATGGTATTAACAGTCAATCGTCGGCTACCCATCACATTCTTAACCTCGTCATCTTCGCTTAACCTGCAACATCGATTCGTTTACAAAGCCCAGTTCACACGCACGGTCAAGCGGATTAACGCGTAACTAGTGGGAACCGCCGGCGCCTAGTTTTTTGTCTAGACTAGACTTATAAGTGGTTGAGAATTTAGTTTATTGCACTCCTTTGTAATTAGTGGTACTGTGTGTCATTTTGTGTGCTGTGTTTGGTTTCTTTATAGGGAATATTTTGCAGTAATTATTAAGGATTTTTGCAGTAGATAAAATAAATAATACTGAGTTTAACTAACATTTACCTGTGCTGTCTGATTCAGTCTAGCGTTGAAAAAAATCCAAATAGTTACTTTTGGATTGGAGGTCAACGTTGTGGCTAACGATTCAACGAATTAATAATTTCCTCCTTTTTTAAGTCGGCTGATACATATTCTTAGCTATTGGTATGAAATTTCTTAAAATTACATTATAAAAATTGAACTTATAATGAACGATTTTTCCTCGTTTGGAAGAAGACCCTTGCAGCAGTGGGACAGTCTTGGCTTAAAGAATAGTTTGAAAACTACACATTTTTACTTACAAAATATAACACTTCGTCTAGTTTAACAAAAAACAACCCAGTAACATAAAACTCCCTAAAATTTAACTCTTAAGGCTTCAGTTTGAACCCAATATTAAAAAAGCCTTTCCCACAAAGTAACTAACACCTTGCAGCGTTGCAACACTAATTAAATAACCCGAAACAGTTTCAATAAACAAAACCTGTGGGAATAGTAGCTTATGTTACAGATTCACGTGAATTAAATTGTGTATTAACTGGTTTGACTGCGTGTTAAATAATGACTGAAACTATATGAAAAGCCTTTCGGACGGCTTGGATAACTTTGACACTAGATTTACTACTAACTATACGATAAAAAATATTTGTCAACGTGCGAAGAAAATTTTGCTTCAAGGTAAAAAAAATATTTTAATGTCGCAGTCAATACAAGTTAGAGCTTAAGTTATAGGCTTAATTTTCACTTGAAAGAAATAATGACGTGGAAAAAATCTGTTGTTAAACTTGGTAAGTAAACTTTAAGTACGTTATAATTTATTATAGAAAAGTCGGATAGTCAAATTCTGCAACATATTATTCTCTCCCTAATAAATACGTTTCAGTAATGAAAAGTTGATACATTGATAAATTGATAAATTGAAATTATTATAAATTGAAATAAATACGGGATACACATAGAATACATAACTGAAAAAAATCGTTTAAATAAAAAAAAATCTAAAAGTATAGCTATATATATAAGTATATCTTTGAATCCTATGTCGATTACGCTAGACTCTACATCCCTATGTCGATAGCTGTATTGTCTAGGTGTGTGTATGTAATACGAGAGCATTGTTTGTAATGAAAGAATGTAAACAGCATTGTGATGACCGCGTGATCTAAATGTATTGTGATCAGCGTTCCCTAGAATATAATAAGTATTATGAGTAATCAGTTATCATATTACTAAGGTTGCACCTTGATGACCACCAACAGTTTATATCGGGCAGTGGTTAAGGTTGTCGTTTGTTCAATTTCCACACGAAATTATTAATATTAGACTAAACTTTTATTTAAGTTGGTTATATTAATTAGGCCAGATTATCATAAAGCTCATTTAAAAAAAAGTAACGCGTAGATATCACTCTAGTCACTTGAGCCCAACACGCAAATCAATAGCTAATTGGCCACCTTTTAAAAATATTTCAAAACGTCTAAACCTAGCAATATTTTTATTCGCATGTTAGGTGGTTCCAGTTTAAGGCAAAGCCCTCTCACATACTACAAGCTGGCCTCTATAATGTATTATTCATAGAACTACTATTCTAATTACGATTGTTTAAAAAAATCCCACACTTTTCATCAAAATTTATTTCGCCCAAAGGTTTGTACATTTTTCATTACAGATGTTTATCTTGAATGAAGAATTATAAGTTCACACCATAGTACAGGAAATCTTCCTTTTTGATACAACACATTTGTTTAAATGGTTATTTTTTGGTATTTCTCACAATCTAGTTAAGAATTCCATAGACATTTTGTTATATTCACACATTAAGATGCAAGTTTTTAATTCAAACTACTGAGTTCATTTCAGTTTTAGTTAAAAGTGAAATTAATGGGATTTCGTGTTTTTACCACAAACTAAATCATTCTCATATGCCGTTCAAAGCATAGTACAAGAATATAAAGCAGTCTTTCCCCTGACGAGTATGAAAGTGATAACATAGAAAAAAAGACAAAAAATCAAACCACCTTGACGGAACTTGTACAATAATGAACACATTTGCAATAATAATTGACAACGATTGTCATAAAATTTTTGCGTGTATCTTCCGTGTCTACTACATGTTCTACTTCACCAATCATCCATATCTATTTCATTTTTTACTGAACTAATTCTAACAAAATTCCCACTATTCCCAACGTCCCCACCTCCCAGACAAAACAAAATAATTCCCACACGCAACAATTTGACCAGCTCAGTTTATCTTGAAACAAGATCATAGTGCGGCAGTTTTTGTCTGCTTGTGTGGTCGATGTCACGCGATACCTGACACTGTTGACACTGCTGACATCGCCTTGACACTAGTCACGAGTGTCGTGACACTCGTGTACACAAGTTTTGGACATTTATACTTGTGATTTTGTAGTTGTATTTACATGGAAAATGTAATTTGAGAAGACGGTATTAAGTTACGGTATTTCGTTTGTTCAGTAGGTGTTGGTTTTGAGTCTCGAGTAGAAAATATACAAACGTATAAGTTGAGAATTTCCTCTTTTTTGAAGTTAGTTAAAATTTCTATTAAATATCAATATAAACTACGGAGTATCGTGATTGTATTTTAATAATATTTACCTGTATTTATGTAAAACGTGGTTTGTTGAATAAATATTATGTACGTTGACAAAAGAACTTAGACCTTTTAGACGGTTTATTAGTTCACTTAGTTTTGTTTGTTCAATAAATAGTTCCGTTTACTTATAGTGTTTCTGAAATTAAATAAATGGTAGGTATTTATATATTTTAAAGAGTTTTAGGTTAAATATTCCACAACTTATTTACATCAAATGAAATAATATCACAATTTTACCTGCTGTTTAAAAATGCGTATTATTAGATAAAGAAAAAAAAAACAAAACTTAAAATATAAAAACGAAATATTTATACATCTTCTCTAAATAAAATAAATATCTTTCAATCATTATTATTGTTATGATGACTCCATGATTTGCTTGAGATCAGTCGGTCAGGTAAACATTGATAAAATATTATATTTTAATAAACAATCAACCATCTTATGAACAATCTCGAACCGAATGAATGTGTAAAAATATTACATCACATTTTTTATCTTTACCCGACAGCTAAGTTAAAAGGAAGGTTATGATTTTGCTCTATATTTATGCATTTGATACACATCTCTCTGTTCCTTTGTGACGATCAAACTACATTTATAAACGCCATAAAATTAGTTCAACATTCCTTTTTTTACGCAAATCCTAAATTACAAAACTTCACCAATCAGTAATACTTATTATTAGAAATTACCTAACCTTTTGTAGGACGTTTATTTCAACATGGTTGCTTAGCAGTCAAAAGAATACGACTTTTTTAAAGCCTAACCCTTCCTCCTCGTTTGGGCGAAGACCCTTGCCCTGCAGTAGGACAGTAAGGGGTTAAAAAGAGATTAGTAAAAGCCAGGGAGCTGGAAAGTTAAAACTTAATTATATCTAGAATGAGCGAAACCAGTGATCTACGTGCGACGTCAGATACGGCTAGTAGATTAATAAATTATAGCAAAATTGTGCTCATTCTGTTCACCTTAAAACTACAATCTCTACAGCCATTAATCAAGCACATTCCAGCCCACAACAAAATGTCTAAAATACCGCACTAATTAAAAGCACTGCACTAAAATACTTAATATAATAAGACAGGCACATTCTTAAACTATGAAGTAACTAGGTTATACCCACGACTTTACTCTTTTTGTAAACTAATGTCCTTGTTAATAGTTACAAAAGAGTAAAGTAAAATATGTTTTTCAGTTTGCCTTTACTGCTAAACTGAATTTTAAACAAATTGATCTAAAAATTATTAGAATAATCTTATATACATATACATATATTCTTATTATTTTTTATTCTTTAAACTAGAGAAATAAATTGGAAAAGGACTTTTAGAGAAGAGCCGATTAGATAACCTTTATTACTAACTATAATATTATTTTCACGTCTTCGCGTGGCAGTGAGAAAGCAACAGATTCCCTTTAAAAGTATTCAATCTCTGAAAATGTTCAACTAAAATTATGCAAGTAGTTTTAACGACAGACAAACAAACGGTAACAATCGTATAATATGTGTATCAGTGCAACGAACGATATCGTCCTAATTTCGTTCAAGGACCAGCTATTTACTTTATTACGGTTATGCCCTTTTAAGGATGAAACACTCGGCCCTTGTATAGCATTTGTATCTTTGTTTACATACTATAAAACATAGTGTAACCTTGAGTGAGAGACTGTGGTATAGTGGTTGTGATTGCAACTCCTACGCAAAGGTTTGAGGTTTGAATCCTGGGCTAGTCTAAAAGTCAGTTTTGCTTTCAAAATATGTTCAGTGGTTGCCCAGATTATCTTTATATATATAATTATTCTGTAAGTGTGTATGTCACTGAACTTCTCTTAAACGACTGGACCGATTTTGATGAAATTTTTTGTGTGTTCAAGGGGATCTGAGAATGGTTTAGATTCACAATTTTGTCCGCTGGACAATGGTTTTTTATTTAATTTTTATGGCAAAACAACGTTTGCCGGGTCAGCTAGTTACTTTTTAAAATAATATGTCTAAGTTTACTGTTTTTGATACAGGATTAATTTCGTCATAAATGGAACAACGATTTAACCGTGAAAGAGTGAAAAACAGTCATGCTTTCTTGCATTTATGATATAAGTATGAAATACTTTGTTCGGTTTGTATGATTATACTTTAAGTATGTTTCGAATCGCGGGTTAATAATATAATGATTAACAAATATAATATTATAACATATTTCTTACATCAGATGTAAAAAACTTAATATGTTTGTTGTAGCTTTGGTGACTTTACCAATCCATTTTCTTTAAAATGTTAATTTTCTTAACTACGAACAAAAGTATTAGCCATATAAGTTCTTTGACCCACTTTTCAAGCAAGCAACATATAAATTACTATGATATGTTTCCACAGTTTTCCGTTATGTGGTGGGCAGAGCTAACTAACACAGACATGATATATTAATACTATCTATATCTATACTAATATAATAAAGCTGAAGAGTTTGTTTGTTTGTTTGAACGCGCTAATCTCAGGAACTACTAGTCTGATTTGAAAAATTCTTTCAGTGTTAGATAGTCCATTTATCGAGGAAGGCTATGGACTATATATCTTTACGCTACGACCAATAGGAGTCGAGTAGCAATAAAAATGTTACTAAAACGGGGAAAATTATGACCCATTCTCTCTTATGTGACGCAGGCGAAGTTGCGCGGGTCAGCTAGTGTTAAAATAAACGTATAATGTTTTTATATTTATACAAACTCATAACTGCATTTTTTTAGTTTATGTGAATCATTTGTTTCCGCCTACGTTTTTAGACGGTAGTTGATTGTAGCTTGCATATATTATGAGGAATACTATTTTTCATATGTAGATATTAATATGGTAAAATTTATTTGATAGTATTATGAACTAGTTAATATGTGTAGCTGCGCACGTCTTCAAAATTTGAAGTCCCATTTCAACCGTTTCGTGATTGATTTAAAAAAAGGTTATTTTTATTTCGGATTTTTAACTATTACTATGTACAATTTGATCAATTCGGTACATAAGCTGTAAAAACGAAACATATAGTCTCTCGAAACTTAAAATAAAATTCTTCAGCTATTATTCTAGATGACTGGTTTCAGCTTTACACAAATATCAGTAACTTTTAAATTTAATTATTATCTGCAAAATATTACACAAAAAATCTATAAAATTAAATTCATTAAAACTTAAAATACTTTATACATCTACAGCTGACTGTACACACTCGACAACTATAAGACCCTGTGTACACAGTACACAATGTTATCGGTCGAGTTTATCGGACACGTATCGGGCCGATAGCCGATCTGTACTTCACCTTATTGTAAACTCACAATGTCAATAGCGGGTTCAAAATGCTGAGATGGGTATCAGTTACATGACTTACATAGTTTTTCTTGTTAACGAACAACTTCAGAGTAAAATAACTATTTTTTTTTACCACCTTTAAGGTATTTTTGTTACTAACACTATGGACACCTTGTCTGAAATAAGAATTTGAATTATTGTCGTATTTAGAATTGAATTAAGCCTATTGACACAAAAATATACTCAGTTGTAAACCAAAACCTTACTTATTAATAATTCTGTCATTGAAGAAAACCGCATGCAATAGCAATAAGTAGTTTTAGTTTAAGTTTTCTATGGAAAGATTTTATTTGCCATCTCACCTACCAATCTGTAAATGGCTACAGATCAACCTACTGCCAAAGTTGTTCAAGCCGCCCAAAAGCCTTTGACATGGCTTAACGACTGTTATCTTTAATTTACAAAAACCGCGACCGACTTTTACCGTGCCCTCCGAAGCACGGAGTCGCTCAGTACAAATACCGCTTTGCGGTTACTCAGCTATAGTATGACTGCGCTAACGGTTGCTTATCCCACTGATTGTGTACCGACCGATATTCTTATTTAAATTTGCAGTCACGTGACATGCATTTCGACCACGAAGACAGTTTCAGGAAGATAAAATACTCGTTTCTTAGTCATTCTAAAAGGCAATAAAACTGATACACATAATTATATTGTTATTTGAAAACAAATCTGTAACGTTATACCCGTGTGTACATCTTGCATCTCTAACCTATTTGCTTCAAACTAGAGTAGGCTACATGTACGACTTTACGACAAAACAGTGCGTTTTATAGCGTGAGTCGTTGCGACAGTCACTTTGTGTGGCGCTTGCCTAATTTCATAGCTTTATGAACGTTTTATTAAAAGTTAGTGTGGTTTTTATCTTTTATGCAATGCAGTCACACAGAAAAAAGTACGCACCCTTTTAAAAGCGGGCATGAATATTTGAGTTTATCCTTTAATTTTGTTTAAATACAAAAAAAATGTGATGTCTTACGTTATAATTAGGTTAAGACTCTAAATGCTCATGATCATGCTAAGAGCTTTGCCCAGCAATGGGACAGTATAGTATATAGTATAGAAAAAAATAGGCACAGTTTTTTTTATTGGGTTTAAAAACAAACAATACAAAAGTTTCCCATTACTTACAAGACCAACAACATAGGTACGTAGAAAACTGTACATCAACATACGTACCACAAACAAAACGTCTTTCCATAAATATTCCCATCACAATAGCCGGCAGTGTCCCATATTTTTCAATATGGCGTCAGATCGCTCAGTTTTTACATCAAACATCCGCGTGTTATCAAAACAGTTACAGTTATTACAATAGGATTCCGTTACTGAGGTTACAATTGAAATACGCATCAGATTCACAGTATACACAGTGAACTGCCTTGTGACACTAGAGACTATACTCGGGCCATTTCAAACGTGCATGTCATTTTATCGAAGTCTCTCGTTCGCACATTGTCACATTCCTATGTTTCTTTTGATTATGACTTAGTGAGCACGTTTGTAACGGCCTGACTATAGCGCCGTCCCACCCTGTGTCGATTTGATGACTAGGGAATAGATATCTCACGAAACAAAAATGATCGTCTAACTATCAACAGCTATTAAAAAATAAGCATTTTTTCAGCAGTGATAGTCGACCGAACTAAGATTGCATTATTGATTAGATTAATATCCACTATTCTATAAGTAGGTACATTGTTTCCTTTCCAGAAAGATGGTTAGTAATATGTTACGTAAAAACTGTAATAGTTGTCAACTGAAAAACCTATAAAGTATGCTAGTAAATATGATGGATTCAATGGACTGAGACAAAGGCCAGGTACTGCACTTTCACAGTATCAAGTTTACTGTGCTGTGTCCACTATGTAAACACCATGATATATTTATATTTGTACATCATTTATGGAGCATGAAGAGATTTAATTTGCATCCATGTTTGTTAAAACGAGTTGATAAGTGTCAGGTTTCGTTGCATGTGTGTGGCTTGGACTTTTATTATCAACGATTTTAGGTTAATAGTCAACATTTGTAATCCGTGGACCGAGAAAAATTGAATATTTTGTGTGTTTATAACCTTTTATATCAATTTGAACAGTTCACAATAGTGGAATTTTGGAATGATTGTATTAATTCAGTATAGCTTTATTATAAACTAGCTGACCCGCGCAACTTCGCTTGCGTCACATAAGAGAGAATGAGTCAGAATTTTCCATGTTTTTGTAACACTATTTACTGTTAGGTACTCTGCTCCTATTGGTCGTAGCGTGATGATATAAAATATGCTTTTTTTCACGAAAAATATTCTCAAAATTATTTATTCCTCTTAATATAACGAAGTCGCGCTAAGGCATATCCGCCATTTAAACAGTTGCCATGGTAACGGAATTTTGTTAATTCAATGTCATTATAATATTGATTTTTCGCGACTTCGTTAAATTTTCTGAATTTTCCCGGGAAATGCGTCATTTTCCCGGGGTAAAAAGTAGCCTATGTCCTTTCTCGGGTATCAAAATATCTCCATACCAAATTTCATGCAAATTGGTTCAGTAGTTTAGACGTGATTGAGTAGCAGACAGACAGACAGACAGACAGACAGACAGACAGACAGACAGTTACTTTCGCATTTATAATATTAGTATGGATAATCCGGGTTATTCTATACTACCTTCGTTTTCTTTTACTTTTTTTCATCAATAGGTAGAATGAAAATTTTACAACGTCAACAAACGCAAAAGTCCAACTATCTGTTACGTTTTCACGGCTACACAGTTTAACCGATTTTGATAAAATATTGTAGGAAAATAGTAGAAGACACGAAGTTAAATATGAGCGACATTAGCTTAAATAATCAGCCTGTAAGCCACTGAAAAATTTGAAAGCAGCTGTAGCCGCGTGATTTTACTAGTACTTAACATTAATATACCACAATCAGATACCGAACCAGTTATTGCCTGAAGCGATGCTTGCCGCTGAACTCTTGGTAAACAGACTAATAATAGGTCTTATATTACGAAAGTCTAGGAAATAAAATATAGGTTGCCTGTCATGGAGATTTCTGTAGTGTTTGGATGATAGTGTTCGTTTAAAGTACCGTTTATAGAATAATACGAAACATAAACGTTTGATCGTGACTTACGTTTATAGTGGCGCCACCTAGTTTAAGAAATAGAAGTTAACCTGTCTTTAACCGACTTACAAGATAAAGTAGGTTCTCAATTCGTTGCAAGTTTACTCAATTCTTCGATAACACGATTACATAAAGACCGACTTAAATGTTTTTTAATTAAATATAAGTTTAGTACACACTGAAGTCGTTTGTATTAAGAGTTTTAGGTTTTCTGGAAACTATAAGTCGAATTTGTTTCCTATCTGTGAGATATCCACATTCATGAAGAAGGCAAGGCAGGATAAGCTTACTAAAGTCACTTCGATAATAAGCATAAGGCGAAAAGATTACGGCAAAAGGAGGTAAAACTGTAAGGCACGACTAGTGTAACAATATCCTTTTTCAAAAATAAAAAGAAATCTAAAACTGGCCCATACTGGCCATAAATACATCAACACCTTACATGATAAAATGTATACGGAGCTATGATAATATCTATTGTCTATCTCCAAAATAAAAGACACGAAATATATTCTTTCTTAATGTGATTCTAATGTTTCAATGATATTGAACCCTTTTGTTTTGTTATTCGTATTTTAACCAGTTGCATTGTTACGGAGTAGTATTATGGGTCTCAAACGCGATGTTTTTGTTCTAACAGTTATCTATGACCACAAAATGTCTAATGTATTTTGACCAGAGTGTCGGTTAACAAGTAAACTTTCAAAAAGCCTTGATGGTATTGTGGCTGTGGTCCGGTTAGTGGTAGATGTGAGTGACGGGTAGTCTCGTGTTCGTATCCTGGGTCGGGGCAAAAGTTGTTCATTAGCTTTTCTATTAAGAATTTCTCAGTGATTCCCAGAAATTAGGAAGTTAAGGGTAAACTGACGAGTTTTGTAGAGCACGGAAAGCCATTGGTTGTGAGCCTAAACTCTCAGTGGTCGTCCCACCAGGCTATGAGAAGAGCATAAAACTATAAGGAAAGTCTTACACCATGGCTAGTTTCATTAAAATTGGCCATAGCTGCTAATTTTAATGGAACCAGCCACGTTATAAGCCAGAATGGAATAAAACACTCATAAGTTTAAAGTTATTATAGCTACCATCGAAACATTTGTTTTATTCGAGTCGTTTAAATAAAAGTTTCGTATTGCAACAGGTTGTATTGTTACGTAGAACCTATTGTTGCGTGTTTATTACACTCTAATAGTAGTTATGGAGTTAGAGTCGTATTGGTTTTGTAACTTTGTTGGGTAAAAGAATTACTGTAGATTTAAGATTAAAATTCTGCCAGAATAGATTGAAATATTACTAACAAAACCATTAGTGATTAGAAAATGTTGCAAAGGTTAGAGATTTTTAAAACAAAAGGAGTCTACGAGTATTACCAAAGTAAAATTACTAAGACCCCACTAAATTATATATGCAATGCAAAATAATGATAAATCAGTTTAATATTTCACCTAAATCCATACTGTCATTATTGGTTTTTATCAATAGAGAAATAATACAAGCTTAGAATTAAGATTGACAAATCTCTTCAAAAAATGAACAGCGAACATTGTGAACAGAATGGGCTTAAAATATCTTCCAACCGCATTCGCGTCAAGACACGTTTTGTCAACATTTTAAAGACAAACACCACAAATATGTCCATTTGAAATAACGCTTCAGAATTTCATCCGAATTCGAACCATGACGTGATGAAGTAACATCCATTTCTTTTTATAGTAAAACTAGCGGGACAAATTATTCAGTCCAAACTCTGAGCCCGATCGCAGCGCTATAATTTTCTGGTCATGTTCAACAATTCCTATCATACTTCAGTATATCTAATGTAACACTTCTGGATAAGTTTCAGATGGAAAATGGATTTGGCAGTTATTTATATGCACTTTCTGTAACTTTATCTAGCAGAGGTTATGTGCCACAATCTTTAGCTGTAGTAGTTTCACGGCTGATGAAATTCCAATTTTCTATGCACAATTTTATTACATAAAGGTGTTATAGATAGGTTATAGTGTCAACATGAACCCTGGGGTCTTAAGTACAATGATATTTAATCCTAAAAATCTTCCTCCTCGGTCACTATCGACTAGTAAAGTTTGTATGGTAATTCGTTCAGTAGTTATTGCGAGTATTTAGACCTACACAATTATGTAGCAAGGAAGAGTTTTAATTAATTGAGTAGTTTTTGAAATTATCGCGAACATATAAAGATAGATTTGGGCAGGAAACTTTGCATTTTTAATATAGTGATGTTATGTGACACCAAAAGTATCTGAAATAGTGATGAAACGGCGGACAAGCCATGAAATCGACATCCTCTACTATAGGATGCGACAGTGTATAAATAAAATACAATAAGGAAGTCCAGTATAGATTTATGTGATCGCCGTTTATGATACCGTGTTTAGTGAATTCGGACGTTTGATGAAAGCTCCGGATTGTTCTTTGTCATTTGACTGCTACATTTGCTATCAGTTCTGGAAACACACTACCTGACTAGATACAAAAAACAATCATCTTTTTATATGGAAATAAATGTGAGACGGGTAGTTTCAGGTCAAAATATTTATTGAACAAAAATAATAATATGTATAATAATATGTGTGTCTAAGTAATTTTACTTGATCTAATGAATGCTATTTTTTTTTAAGAGATGATGCTACGAATCCGATAGTTCATAATTTTAAAAGCTTTTCCCCTTTCATTATAGTTATGGTATCCGTGCGTAATTTATGAGACTAATAACAATGATTTAGATACTTATAATGTTCCCGGAAAACACCCAAAAATTGTGTATTTAATAATCCTAATTCTTCAATATAACTTCAATATATCAAACATTTATAACGACCAGTTTCCTAAATGAGGTATAAAATTGGACTAATGTTACCACTTTTATGATTTATCACCAGTCAGACCGGCCACCCAAGTGTTTATAATTGACTGTATCTCAATCAACTTTCGCGAATTGAGTAATTATTATATAAGGATTGCAAGAAACTAGTGGTACAGAAGGTAGATAAATTGCTAGATAAATTAATAACTTAAAACGTGAAAATATTATTATCTCTCTGCTTTGCTTTCCGGGAAAATCATGAAAATGTTCTTCCTAGCTCTTTATCACATTTTATCTAAATCGGTATTGCAGGTTAGCTTTGAAAGCTAAGTTACAGTAATAGTTAATTTCGTATTTACAGCATGGTGACGACTTCTTCCTTATTTTTTCCTTAAATGTAAAATATAAAAGAAACGAAAATATATAACTAATTCTACTATTGTCATAAAAAGTTTGTATGTTGTTTTAGGTGTTGTCTGCTTTGCAACTATTGAACAGATTTTGATGAGATTTCTGGTTTAATACATAAGATTAACAATATACCTAGGTATTTTTTTTCACGCGCTCCAAAATGCGAGCAGGAGATAGTACTTACGAAACAGAATATTTGCGAATATATAACCAAGAATAAATTCTAAATCTTTATAAAGACACGACAGAGGAATGCATTAGACTAACTCAGATGGATGGATCAACGTGATCTGCTGCGCGCGCGCATGCGAACACCCGTGACTGCGACCACTAGAACAATTTGTAACACTGACGTTCTCTTACATGACCATGTACATACAGTTACTAAGAACATATATAATAGGTCTTTATTTTACTTATTTATTGAAAATAACATATCTAGTATATCCAGACTACGACGCTTACATTAGATATTAAATATAAAAGCATGCTTGGCAGAGAGCATAGATCATAACTCTGAAAAGAATTTGGGCTTATTTTAGTTATATGCATTGAAGAGTTTTTATTTTGGTTTGAACCTCATTCCTTAGGCCAATAATTATTATAATCAAAGTATCATTATTTTTTTTGTATTAACCAAATCTTTAATTAAGTCACCTCAAGTAATTATGCTAAGAAGTCTTTAAACAATATTTTTATAATGGTAACCGAACTAGAGACCCTTCAATTAAATAGTGAGTACCGGAAAACCGAAAAAAAAACGATAAATTTTGTGACATGAGATTCTTCAGCTCCTATAAATTCTTTAAACTAGCACATCATGACATAGAACGATCTAGAACGTACCAAAAGTCTTTAAATCTAATTCCAGTATAAGTCTGCTGTGTCTTTGTGCAATGACCCCAAACACCGCTAATTGCTCCATACAAGACTAAAACAACACATAACACGACAAAACCAAATCATTATCAACCTAATGTCTTTGTAATAAGGTTTATGATACATGCAAAAGTATATTGGTAAAAGAAAATAAGAGACATGTAAAAATGCAA
Source organism: Anticarsia gemmatalis (assembly GCF_050436995.1). Classification (NCBI taxonomy): domain Eukaryota; kingdom Metazoa; phylum Arthropoda; class Insecta; order Lepidoptera; family Erebidae; genus Anticarsia; species Anticarsia gemmatalis. Next base: position 2,289,160 of record NC_134761.1, read on the forward strand.
GTGATTTTCGACTTTATGTCTTATGTAGTAAGGTGTAAGATATGTGAAAAGTATTGTGGTATAGAAGAATATTAGGTCAGCAGTTGCAGTATGCTAATTCAATAAAAACGATGTGTTACTCCAAATTGTGTGTGGTCTAATAAATTTTGTAATTAAATGCTTTTTGTACGGAAGTTTCTTTTTAGAGGGATAGGGGTCAAAGGTTTTGACCTTATATTAGGTGAATTAAAAACGTAAGCTATTCCATGATTTAAGATAAATCGCACTTTTCAGAAGTAAAGTTCAAAAATGAACTTTGACATTTTTGACAATTATTTTTATCTACAGCCCAAATCAGACAATATTTTTAGAAAATTTCAATGAGAAATTGAAAAGATAGACAGCGCATTTTCTGACCCAGGACTTGAATCCGAGACTTTGTTGATCAGCAGTTGAAAACACTGCCACTAAAAGTCATCTTTCTAAGCCACAGACCTCTGAAATATCAAAATTACAAGTTTTATGGTCCTTTAACTTTACGAAACTAACACGGGTTCAACGAACTCTCCATGACCGACCTATGACCTAACGCATGTAAATTACATCTATTACTCGCTTTTACGTACACCTAGATTAACATCTATGCAATAAACTAACCGTTGTAACAAATCGCATCATTAATAGCACAGTATTTCTACAGGAAGTTGTAATGGCGTGTAGTTTTTCATGTTGGCAACATTTGCATTCAAAAGTTATGGATATCATGTGAAGGTTTATTTTATATGGCAACTTTTGCAGTAAGGATTAGTTTTGTATACTTTTGCAAACATACAAACAGCGGAGACGAAGTAACTTCATTACTTATAGTATTTTTAAACCCATTACTACCACTCCCAGTCCCACTACTGGGCAATACTCTCCTTCCGAAAAGAAAAAGTAGTCTTAAGTCTACTACGGCCAAATGCATGAAGAAAGATGTTTTAAAATTCTTTTTTTTATGTATTTGTTTAGGTGGGAATCGAATCCATGACTCTCGCGAGTACAAGTAGTTGTAACTACTGTTACGCTGTGCCGCTGTTGTTAAGATTAGCATGCAAGTTCGTATCACGCGAGGGTTAAAAACTAGTTTGGAATTTAGAATAATATTTAATGAACTAGGCTAAGAAAAAAGTAGGTTTATAGTTGTAGCATACAGGTTAAATATAAAGAAATGTTATAATGTATGTAGTCTTAGAATAAATAGGCTCACAAATGTGTACATGAATTTCCCACACAAAATATTATCAAAACAAACAGAAACCGTCTAATACACTAACTGATCTGAATCTTCAAATATCTCTATACTTATTCTTGTGAAAATCACGAATTACTTACAACTTTGTTAGCTATCTACTTACTATAATTTATTTGTTTAATGTCCATGTTTTATGCATATTATTAAACTAAGCATTGAAACTATGTAATGTAATTTATATAATTAATATAAAAAAACGATAATAAAATACCATTTGATTCCTCCTGATATAGCGGTTCAACCTTAAAAGCTTAACAGAAAGACAAACTATTACATTTTCAATAATGAATATAACATTACCATCCTATACGTCGCGCATTCAGATAAAAATAAGCAAATTCTAGTGCTAAAAATATCGTTTCAAGCTACCTACTAGGTCTAAATCATTCCTAATTTGCCTCCCGCAAGGCCCAGCGTTTATCCACTGTCATTGATAGCCTATCATAGCCGATAGCCGCTGTACAGCCGCCTTAAGGTCATAGCATTATCTATCGCAGGAGTAACCATCAATTTCCTAATACGGAAACATATGGGAAAGTGTCGTGAACGGTCCCGTTGAGGTATGAGGAAATATAAATACTAGAAAAATATACGAAAAATAATTAACATTTAAGGAAAAGGTCCGAGCTTTATTTTACCAAAAATCAGTAGTCAAGTGAAAAGGAACCATTAGAACAACAACAGAAAACATTTCTTATACCTACGCGTAAAAATAGTTAACACAAATCTTCTACAGTAATTTGTATATTAATTTAAAAATCGATTAGACTAATCATCAATCACTGAGTTGAAAATATCATAATATTTAAGAAAATTTACAGACCCTAACAAAAAGACCATTTTCGGAAATATTCCTTTAAACTTTTCATTCGTGATTTAAATGTAACGGTAAACTAAATTTAAAACACCAACATAAAAATAGTACTCCTAAATAAAACTAAGGTACACTTTGACATCTTAACATTCAATTTAATAGTCTACAAGAAACTATAAAAGACTAACATCTATTAAAATGTAAACAAACTTGTAAAATATATCCCTGCACGAACTTTTTTGTTTACTCTTGACAGAGCGAGAGATCCGACATTTCCTCCTACATCAGAAAGAGATAGGCACATAACATTTTGGTTTTACTACTAATTGAAAGAGTGAGAGGTCCGATGTTTTCTCATAGGTTAGAAAGAGATGGATATATAGTAGATGTGATCTTAATCTCGTGACGTTATCTATTAGATCTCAAACGTCGGTCACAACACAGTTTAATTGATAAATCGGTCATCACGACCGATCTATCAATCCATCAGAACTGATCGTAATTACACCAGTCTTGTATACTGGGACAATATTGACAAAATTGACAGTTTCCATAGAAATATTCATAACATAATAAATGACCAAATTACCCACATTCACGTCCAAAAATCGATCTAAATTCTAAACAGCAAAGAATAAATTAAATTATAACCAATTTATTACAAGTAAAGAATAAAATATCTTGTATATTTAAACTTTCACCTACAAATGTATCAAATGTTTCTTAATTTGGTTATAAATTTGCATAAATCTATACTAATATTATAAAGCTGAAGAGTTTGTTTGATTGTTTGTTTGTTTGAACGCTAATCTCAGGAACTACTGGTCCGATTTGAGAAATATTTCACTGTTCGATAGCCCATTTATCGAGGAAGGCTATATATCATCACGCTACGACCAATACGAGCAGAGTATGAGTAAAAAGTGTTACAAAAACGGGGAAAATTGGGATCCATTCTCTCTTATGTGACGCAAGCGAAGTTGCGCGGGTCAGCTAGTTTGGTTATAAATTTGCATAAATGCTTAATAAACTCATAGATCGATTGAATTTTCTTACTAAAATTGGAAAAGGTAGTTTTTCGTACATTTTATGGTGCCGGATGACCATGTATTATGGGATGCATATTATTTACATGTTCCGCTTTTTATAGAGCAGCATTGGGAGTCTGCGGCTGGTTTTAAATAATGTGAATAGTTAAATAAAATGCCACCTGTCTATGGATTTAACCAGTTTTTGTAATACATTGATTTTGGGTTTAGAAGTAGAGTATTTGAATTTGTAGATTTTTACTTAAGAATCGGTATATTTCTAGAGTATACCTCTAGAAATATCTCATAGGCAGTCATTCAGTCAGCATACATGTTTTGTACGCATGACTGTATAAGTGTATAATGCACATGCCATTTATAAAACTATTATAATCGCTTCGATGTTTCGAAATTCGCATTTAAAATGGATAAATATTCGGAGGTTGTAGATTTAGCTGTCACAAACTTAAAAAGAAACCGAAACGCGTCTCGGTGCGACTTTAAATTTCCGATACCAAAATAAAAGTAACCTGGTGCTTACCCAATTTCTTATACAAAACATTTGAAAACACGCTAATTATGTCTGTTCCTATATCTATAGCAGAAATTGAAACAGGAAACTTAACTTTTCGAAATCACACCGATGTTCCTTTCAGCGTAATCGTCCCAATTCCACTTCCCGTATGTTTCTACACACAGCGTCAATTGCCTACAGCCGAATGCAATTGCAGTTGCAATTGCGGTGGCCTAGTTCTATAGTATTAACCCACTAGAAGTATATTAGAAAATACAATATTTTAGGTAAAAAACTTTATTGCGTGGACTTTTCTAATGAAATCGTGTTTTTTCTTAGGTAAAGTCTAATTTTAAAAAAATAGGGATAACAAGGAGTTTGAATGTTCAAAATTTCAAAAATATTTATGAATAATGTATGAATGTGATTGAAGCAAAAGAAGCTTATAAGGGTTGTGAGAAGTGGAGGTTTTTAGACTCTTATTATTTTTAGAGTATAAAGGTGTAATTTAAATGTATTTTTAAAATGCAGGCAGCTGTTTGCAGCAACTTGGCTGCAGGTATCGTGACGATAAATAATATAAATACAGTATTTTTTGTATAGGTACACTAAGTTCAGTAATTTATAAAAGTTTTTAATGTAATATTTCTTTAGTTGCAAAGTGCAGTTTTTCCACTTGCATGTTTCGTTGCAGTTAATTCGTGCAATGCAGAATGTTTTATGAGAATTTCATTTCCGTTTCTTTTATTTACAGCAAGGGTGCTTCTGTTATTCTCATAGGAAAATAAAGATTTCGTTTTATTTTGAAGCTCAGTACTACTGGTGTGCTACTTTAAAACTCAGTATTATTTTTTCTCTCATTTAAAACACCTTGTAATTATAATATTTCTGATGGATATTGTTACCTGTCAGCATTCCAATAAAAACAAAAAATATGAATTTCAGTATAAGACAGGCAGAAATGTCCTCGCGAAAAAAATCATGCCAAAAGTAGTCCTGCACAAAAATTCTCATGATAATCATTTGAGCTATACTTCTATTAAAGCTTAACAAAATAACAGCACTTTCACATTACAAGGGACAGTTGGCGCTGATCCATCATTTAGCTGGCTCAGCATAATTGGGAAGCAGGCGATCATAGAAATTGTTCAATAAGAAGGCCTATTCGTGATTCCTGTGCTACTTTCTAGCATGAGGTTTTGGGGTCATCGACACAGTGCTCTGTTTTACTGACCAGTTGTTTTTACCGGCTGATCTTGGAGCTATTTGGAGTCTGAAGTTCATGCGTTTGGGTCTTTGATGGGTGTCAAAAGTTAATTTTATTGTAAAAAAGTGATTCACCAAATTAGTCTTCTTTAATTTTAATGCACAAGTAAAAGGTCAATAACTTATTGTACCTACCGTAATCTTCAAAATATTTGATATTTCAAAGCCTCTGAAACAAAATTCTCATAAGTCATTGTTGCACTAAATTACTATGGCAAGGTGTAAACCTTTAATAAGTCTAACAAAACTACTATTCATTTTAAACCGTACCAAATATTATTCCTTATTTTAAACTCGAGATGCGAGGTTTCAGGCATATCTTAACTCATTCAAGCTCAAAGCTCAAACCTAATAATACGCTCTAACATACAATCTTTTCAACTAACTTCAAACCAAATCAAGTCCATACACATCGTGTCATAAAGCCCTTGACATCACGAGACAATGTACAGGTAAATTGATATTTATATCCACTGTTAAACGCGTGCTCTTATAAACATCGCCCACGTTTTACAAAGCACGCCTTAAGCCGCCGGCTGACGCGAAAATTAGATCTAAATGAGGGCAGTGCTTTACTAAGTTGCAAGTGCAACAACCAGACCTACAATAAAATTTGTAGTTGTACAGTTTTGATCGAAGAGGAGTGATAAAAGGGCCTAAAGGTTTATGAAGTATTTAATGTAATTTAATAACATAAGAAAAAATATTATTACTTTCATTGTGAGTTTAAAATTGTGAAGACAGAGGTGTAATACACCCACGTTTCGCCATTAGCAACGTAGGTCCAGTCTTAGGCCGGGACTCCACCAAAGCAGAGATGTGTGCGGTGTGCTGTGTGCTGTGCGAGAAGAGATGTTTTTCAGCTCGCGGGACTCCACCAAAGCGGAGATGTGTGCGGTGTGCTGTGTGCTGTGTGTGCTCGCGCGCACGGTACTAGCAAGATGGCCGGCCGGCGCGCGCGCGGGGTTCTGCGGGTTGCTAGCGGGCGAGAGGGGGGAGGGTGACATCGCTCACTGCACGCCGCTCACATCTCTCGTCTCCACTGCGCGTCGTCCGCGCACAGCTCACATCTCCGCTTCCATCGCGACATACAAATATTACACATCTCCGCACAGCGATCTCCACTGAAGCTGAGCGGAGAGGAGACGTGTCAATAACTCAATTCTATTGGTTGTTTAAAAAACATCTCCTCTCCGCTCGTCTCGTCTCCGCTTTGGTGGAGTCCCGGCCTTATGCGTGCAAGCCTATTGCCATTTATCAGGCACGTTACCACGCTGCGGACTGGCTGTTAAGAAAATATCAAACATGAATAAGAAAAGAAAAATATTGATTTTGATTTTGATTCAATCTGGGAATCGAGCCCGAGACCTCATGCCCAACAGTTAGATACAATTCTTTATTTTACACTTGTACCTACTGCGGCACAGAGCTTGTAATATAATCTTAAAATCCCATGAAATAAAAAAGCACGTTACCAGCAGCTTCCCAGCTACTGTAAACAGTTCACCGTGCACTAATAAGGCAGTAAAACCCCGAACACATTAGCGATAAGCAACATAACATTATCGCGAGATAAATGAAGCGACAACACTATCTTAATAGCAGTTTCACACCGGTTTAATACAACTATAGTATAGCGTAACCTTTCTCCGCATTCCATGGCAGACCTCAAAGGTCAATGCACATTAGAGACGTTGCAATGATTAGCAGGGCTATTTCCATAAAGAAAAATTGGTACGCTCGTGTTGCTGATTAACGTTTTTGTGAGGATTGATACGCCTAGTTTTTGGTCGCAAAACAATACAATAGTAGCATGAGACAGTGTCATAGTAAAGACACGGTAATGTAAATCAAAGTTTAAAGTGTTCGTAATAAAAAAAATACCTACAGCTAAATTGGGTGAAAAATCACAAATAAAATGCCAAATGTGCATGGCATATAATATCACTATTTAAAAATACCGAACAACAAGCTCTTAACTTAAATTAAAAGTAAACTGTACCTCGATTCTCTACCACTATCGACTACCGACAACCGGCTAGCTATCGAAATTTTGACATTTAGAATGTTCTGCCAAAGAAGTTCCTACGACGCCCGTCAGAGGCGCTGTTCAGATTTTCATGCAAAATTTCTCGATGACAGGTCGGTTGTGTCGGTAGTCGATAGTAGTAGAGAATTGAGCTACTTATTAATTGTCCTCACATAATAGTAGCAATTATACTAGTGACCTAAAAGTACCTACAGTTCCTAGTATTCTCCTGTTTTCATCAAACTTATATGTACACTAGCTGACCCGCGCAACTTCGCTTGCGTCACATAATGAATCATAATTTTCCCCGTTTTTGTAACATTTTTCACTGGTACTCTGCTCCTATTGATCGTAGCGTGATATATAGCCTATAGCCTTCCTCGATAAATGGGCTATCTAACACTGAAAGATTTTTTCGAATCGGACCAGTAGTTCCCGAGATTAGCGCGCTCAAACAAACAAACAAACTCTTCAGCTTTATAATAACTTATATGTGCATTACCAGCAAATCGTCTTATGTGTGTCTAACTTTACATGCACCCAAACTATAATTGTCTACTACTATGCAAAGTCTACATCAAATTGATATTCAGATAATCAAATGCGTATAAAAAGAACAAATTAACATAGTTTATACAGTGCGTGGGAAAGAGATAGCAATATTTACATATACTTCTCTCTCATTTTAATGTTCTATCTTTATTAGGTAGCGTTTTTCTGCTATTAATCAGCTTGACCATTCTAAATGTGTTTTTTAAGGTTAGCCATAAAGTGCATGGAAATAGCTCCATTTTACAACGGATAGATAAATTTAAATTAAATTATGATAAGAAGGAACTGAAATGGTGTTAGAAAATGGTTTTGTTTTTGAGCCTGAAACTGTGAAAAATATCATACAAAGGTTGTTAACAAAATCAAAAATTATCACATATATTACCTTTAGACCAGGGGTTCCCAACCTGTTCTTAGTCCGGGACCACTTTATACCATATTTTGACTTCAACGGACCACCAGTGGTCCGCGGACCACTGGTTGGGAACCACTGCTTTAGACTGACATGCAAATACCAAATGTTGAGTACAAATTGCTGTAAACTATAAATAAATAGTTTATATAATGTCTCGTAGTCATTCGTTCCTTGTTCCTCAACAAAAGGACATTAATTGCTGTAATATTTACGATGTGTTTGCTAATTAGCAGATAGCAAGGAGCTGAAGGTCAAAGGCATCGTAAAGTATTGCGTATCAATCTGTAGGTGGTCTTCGAGCGGGAGATAACATGTGCTTCTAACAACAAGAATGTTTAGACTAAACAATGATTTGTTTTTGAAAATGTTTTCCATAAACATTGATTTGTTTTTGGGAATATTTCTCAGAAACAAATCAAAATTGATAATGTTGAGTGGTTTGATGAAGTGATTATGTTGCATTTTTCATGCCCAATTTCAAGAAAAGGTCAAGAAATCTTTTGTCATAATATTAGTGGTTAGTTTTTGTTTCAATAATATAATCGAGCTGTAAGAAAGAAGGCTATTGTTTCTAAGCACATAAATTAAAATTTTTGAGAGAAGATTTAGTTTAAGAATTGTACTACTTAAAATACACACTTTATTTTTGTATAGTTCTTGCACTATTATTTTTCCTCCGAATACAAACGCCTTATTTGCTTGCGTCTTCAGAAGCAAATTTGATTATATTCATGCCAAATTAATAAGCGCATTCCACTAACCTTCCCTCAACAACCATTTGTGTAGATGTTTCTGTTGAATGTTTCAAATCAACACACCAAGTGTTATAAACAGTACACAAATTAACATGTGACGACAACAAAGGTTCGTAATGAGCGGCGCAACGGTGAATTAATATAAAACATTGGTCAGCCACTAATTCGGAAAGAGAAAGCATATGCGTGGGTACCGTGTGTAAGGTTTGTGGAGTAATGCGTGCTATATAGGAAAAGATAGTATAGCATTGATGGATTTCAGGAAGTCAAGGCTTCGTAATGTGTAAGGAACTAATACTTTTATAACTAGTAGGTAACTTACGCGGCTCCTAAAAATCCCAAATCTACGTTTCATTTATTTATTGTGATACTAGAAACATTAGGTATACATAAAGAAGCTTTTAGAGGAGGAATTTCTAAAAGAAGGCTGTGTTTAAATTCGGCTTTTTCAACTATCTCTATGCAAAGTCCATCAAAATCTATTTGGCAGTAAGTTTAGCCATCAAAATGTTAAGGCCTTAGCATGTATAATTTAAGGATACATTAAAATTCTAGACAAGCTTACATCTAAGTATTGAAATAAAATGCACATAAAGCTTACTTGTTCTTACATTAATATATAATTGTAAGTTAAATCCTACTCAAGGTGATCGTGTGGTTTTCATCTGACCTGTGTCGATGCGGTCGTGAGGCGTTCAACTGTTCTACAAATATCTTATAAGTCGTGGTTAACCGTCAGATAAATTGTTAACACATTATTTGGATTTAGGTATCAAATTATTAGTTTTTGTATCAACTAGTTATGCTTCCTTCATGTATTTAAGTTAGCTAATTTGTAGCTGTGTCCAAATTTGATATGTCATATATGGTTGATTCAAATAAATTATAATTATGTTTTTATTTAGGTTAAACAAATACTCTTTAAATTATTGACAATGTTACAGAAATATTTTATGCCTTTTATCCAAAGAAGAGTTAAAGACAAGAACTTAAATTAATCCACAGGCTTACATTCTCGCAGCCAAATTGAGCCTCTTGGCTTCGAGACAATATGTACAGTCCTCACCTAGTTCGAGACCTATTGTAATCCCATGTAACTTTGTAGTTTTTCTAGATTTTTTTTTTATCTTTTAATTATTTCGTAGCTTGTAGCTTCAATTTAATAAAAATGGGAATATTTCAAAGCAACACTAAACATATCTTCGCAGTGTAACACATTCCCAACGTCCCAATTGTAAACAATTCATTCGAAATATGGTGTCTATTAACATTTTTTATATTAAATATTGCGTGTAGGAGTAATCAATATGGGATGTTAACTTCTTTACTGCCGACTAGGTTATTGTTAGTGGGTCGAGCGTCAATGGCTCTATACATCAGAATACAGTGCCTCGATTCTCTACTACTATCGACTACCGACAACCGAACTGTCATCGAGAAATTTTGTATGAAAATCTGATCAGCGCCTCTGACGGGTGTCGTAGGAAACATTTTGGCAGTACATTCTAAATGTCAAAATTTCGATAGCTAGCCGGTTGTCGGTAGTCGATAGCAGTAGAGAATCGAGTGATGGACTGTCTAAATTCTATAGTTATCATCACCATTCACGAGTCTTTATGAGATCTTAGAGGTGTAACTTTGTTTCAAGGTTTATTGTAGTTTCTTTGATCGGTTTAAGGCTTTTTTAGAACAATTTTGTAATGTGTTGATGAGGAAGAACGTTTTTTGAGAGGGTTACTGCAATATATCAATGAAAAATGCAGAATTATCACTAGTAATTTTGTTTTATCTGTATTGCTGTATCTAAGCCAATAGTAGCAGAATAATAATAAATAAATTTAACCCATTACTGTCCCTTTGCTGGGCAAGAGTCTCCTCCCGTAATGAGGGAGGGATTAGGCCTTGAGTCCACCACGCTGGCCAAGTGCGGGTTGGGGACTTTGCATATCTTCAAGAACTATTCTATAGACTCTTATGCATGCAAGGTTGATTCACGATGTTTTCCTTTACCGTTGGAGCAAGTGATAATTATTTCTAATAGTTGCATATTATGCACAATGAAGATTAAGTTTGATAGCCCTTATTCTTTACATATCGACTTTGAAAAGGTCATGATTTTGAAATTATATTTTTGTCTGTTAATTACGATTGTTTTCTAAAATTTAAACTAGAAAAGTAAGTTATGTTACCTATATTAAATATAGCTTCTAATTAAAATGCATTAGTTATTACAAAATATATATTACCCTTTCTAGAAAATGGTTAACCTTTGTTTATATTTGAAATAGATATTTATAATATGACTAGAAAATTTCTACAGTATTTCATACAGCTGCGAAACGTTTACCCAGAAGCGATTGTGAGCAACTGATAAATAAATGTCACTTGTTTTATTGACGTAGCACATAAATCATAAGTCATTGTTTACTATACTAACTGAAATTAATTAATTATTTTATGAGAAAACTGTTTGTTTTATGTGGTGCTGAGTGTTTTGGTCGCAAGTGTATTTTTGTGATTGATAGCTGTAAATCTAAAAAGTGCAATTTTAATTTTTACTTTTGAATCTTCCTTAGGACAGAAAGGGTTGATTTTTTAACGGAATAGTTAACAATAATCTGAATAAATTTTAATGGTCGATTTGGGTCATACTTGTAACAAATAAATGTATTCATCCAATCATTTACAGTAAAAAAAACATCGAAAAACAAACTACTTTATTTCATTTTTACATTTCATATGTTATATTTTCATTGGGAATCTCAACGGATTTTATCACCGTTATTTGAAATTCTTGTACAATTATCATTAATTAAATAAACTAACCTTTGTCTTAACCCAAATTAACAATAACAATTACAAATACGACCAATACATTGAACAATACAAATCAATAACAAAAGTACATGAACACAAAACAATTACACAAAATAATTATCATAATTATCACTAATCTACGCACGTGGGTCTGCCTATATTAGTACTGTGGAATGTTAACGGCTAATGCAGCTATTTATAGTCCCAACTATCTACTAGTTATGTACTAGTTAATGAGTTGTTAGTGTGATAAGAGGTCGGATTTTTTAAATAAGAATAGCCATAGCTAACTGTAAGCAGTCGGTAAACGATCTGTGGGTTAAGCAACCGTTGGCGCGGTTATTCTATAGATGGGTGACCGCATAGTGATATTTAAACTGGGCGTCTCCGTGCTTTGTAAAAAAAGAGTGTAATGTAATTAATATACATTAATATTATAACCCGCAGTCAAAAGCCGGTTTTAGATTAAAGACTAAAGAGTCTTAAGTTCGATTCTCGATGGAATCAGATCTAGTAATATTATTCAGTAGCCTAATCATATCTTACCTATATTAAATCTATACCTTGCGCAGGTTGTAAACTTTGCAATATGCGTATGCAATAAGTGTGTAACAAATGAAAAAGAAAAACAATTTTTAAATTTTTGCAAGGGTTTTTCTTTATTGAATAAAGTAATAAGAAAAGTCTGCAAAAATTTAGCTTCTCTACATAACTCTATTTACTACTAAATGACCCCGCAAACTTCGTATTGCCTAACATCCGATTTTTAATCAAATAAACTCATAAATCTTTATTTTTCTTTTTTTAATTTTTTGTATGTTATTACAGTCACAATCTCACGATAGGCTCGAATAGGCATCAAACACACTACCTATTCGACCACCAACGAATAAATTCGATGCCTTTACACCAATATGTCATGATGTCCCAAATAATGACCAACACGGAAATCGAAAGTGGGCCCATTACTTATTACGTCACGCGTTTTCTATAACCCGATACTTTTAATTAAAGGGGAATTAATGGGCTTTTAAATGGTCGTGGCTTTTAATTGCCTCATTGGTTAGGTTCGTTGGTGTTAGTTGCAAAGAAATATTTTGTATTACAGGATATTTTCTCAGTAATTATTATTTTAACTGCGTAATAGCGAACTCGTATGTAAGTTAGGTAAAAAATCTTGTGGGGTTGAATTAGGGCAGCATATGAATGAATATGAGGCGGAATTAAAAAAATTGTCCAGTATTTACCGCAATTTGGATCCTAAGAACCTAGCATAAAACACATAAATAATAAGTTTTGTTAAAATTAAATCCCCATATTGTAGTCTTGTCCAATTAAACATAAATATGTACAAACACACCTACAATTAGTAAAGACGTCACACCAAACAACAAAAACAAAATAATAATACACCAATTTACACGAAAACGTGTATTTATGTATTGTTAATATAAATACTAACATGCCTAAATACAAAAGTTTGAAGGTTCAATCTATATTATTATTGAGACCGACCTTCGGCGACGGCCAAGGTTAACCTTGAATACTAAGGGGGTGAAATTAGGGTTGAAAGTTTATTTCGAAACTAGTCATTATAAAGTAAACAGCGTTAAAATGTATAGTTTACTTTTACTTTGTTGTTTGATACGAAGGTGTAATTATGTACTTGAATATTTTGGAGAAAAATAACCTTTATTGGAAACAAAGTTTATTTGAGAACCGGTCATATGGTAACGGTGATTTCTAGAATTAGTTTATAGAGTTTCGAAGTACCTATTTAAGTTTGCTCAAAAGCTTTTGATAAGAAAGTCCGAAAGTACACACGAAACTGACCGAAGCCATTTTCTTGTAACACACGACAAAATTACAGACCACATAATTTGAGTACCTGTCACCAGAAATTCATATAAGTTTCGGTATTATCGGGGAATACAGGAAACTCCTTAAAATTTTAAAAATATGTTACTTCGGAGGAGGTCGCGGTCGGAAGCTAGTATTTTATCTAGCCTTAATTCTTTATTGTTTCATGAGGTCAAGAACCTTTTCATGGCTTCCCCCGTAAAGTTAAACGAAACAGAAACGTTTGAGTAACTTTCAGGAAGTGTTCGACAATTTGGATAACGAGTTCCTTTTATTCTTTGAGATTACTCTCTTTAAGGAAACCGCTTTGACCGTTTCTGCTAAAATAACTTAGGATAAGTAGAGAATTTCTGTTCGTTAATACTTTGTTCTGCTTAGAGGTCGTTGAACTGTTTCCCTTTGAGGTTATCTCAATGCAATTGTTTCAGTCGTTGGTCTTAATTTTTAGGATATTTGCTATATTTTCTAAAGCCACGTTACACTAGAGCAGTGTCAAATGTGTCGCTAAAATTAACTCACTACTTTCGATATTATATAGTGGTGATTTGTAATCATTAACTATTGCACTGATAGCATTGCATATGCTTCCAGCCAGTTGCAATACCAGTACTATATATACACTTTTCATTACAAAAGGACATCAACGAATGCCTAAAACTTAAACTGACGGTTTCAAAATAATATAGAAATAAATACGAAACATATTCATATCTTAGTCTTTTACTCTGTAATATAAACGATTTTTTTATCGAACAAATAAATCAAACTAAAGTTACTTTACTATACGTTGTTACTTAACAAATGAAAAACACAAGTCATGTATTATCTAAAATCACTTAGTCACTTTTCACAAAAATTATCTAATATTTGCGTAATCCCACTCCCATAGGCCCGTGGGCATAGTTGCCCAATCACTTTCATAACACAGCTACTGTTACTAATTAATAAGACGCCATGACACTTTCGTTATCGAATGACGTTTCCCGTGTGTCAATTAACACGAAAATTTTCGATTACGAGTCGTAAAAGTATTATTTCTTTCATTCTTTCGAACTATGGTGCTAGAATACATAAGGTGTTATTAGCTCCTGCTTGCGACTCTATCCACGTAAAAAAATCCCGTGGTAAAAAGTATCCTATGTAATAATCTAGGTTATAAACTATCTGTGCACCAAATTTCATTAAAATCCATTCAGTAGTATTTTTTAATATTTCTATAAAAAATCAATTTAATATCGAAATAGCGTTGAGCATCGTGATTTTGACAATAAATGAATTAAACTCGGTTGAGTAGTTTCAGACATCATCATCATCATCATTGGCCTGTATCCATCTGAATGTCTCATTTCATTGTGTTTAATAGATAATATTTAAATAATTTAGGTGAAGATAAGGCTAAAACTAAAGAGTTATGAGTAATCAATCAACGGATATAGTCTATACTCATATTACAATAAATTCGCCTGACAAGAATAAATCTATATCCGGCCACATTAAAAAATCTATCGCCGGACGTCAATTGACGCTTCCCGCATATATTTAGTGCTTGAATAAAAAAGACAACATGCTGTATTTATTCAGGATATACATTTATACAGCGTGTTCTCAAAAGTATTAATTATTGTCGCTTTCTATTTCAATTATAATTGGTATTACACATTTCTGTAAATATTTCAGCTAAGTTTGCTTTGGGTAATATGTTTTTTAGTTTTTTATCTAACTGATTTGCGCGTCGCCGCTTCCGTGTAATTTGTATTGAATACAAAAATATAGTTAAAAGTTGGTTTGTATTGCTAATAAGAAAAGAGTTTATTTTCTAAAAAGCCTTTTTAATTTATACTCGATGCATGTCGTTAGAATACCATATTAACATATTTAACGTTGACATACACATTTCCTGTAAATAATCTCAATATATAAACATAAAGGAAAACAAGAAAATACTCGTCTAAAGAATGTTATAATCGACATGAAAATCTTAATTAAAACATTCTCTCGAATCAAGCTTTCTTTCCTTTGAATATTCTAATATAATCCGGCTTACTGGCTATTTATAATCGAGTTGTTAGTCGATTACAAGATAAATTGGTTCATCACTATTCGAAATCGACTAAACCGGTCAAATATAGGTGCAGGAGATTATCGCTAGCTTGTGAGAAATGTGATAATATTGGAGACACTTAGTAATATAATTGTATTGCTATAAATGATAACATAAAGTATTGCAATGCAATTTTCAACACTCTGCATAATCGTATTACCATTCTTTTATATTCGGATTTAGTGCCTTTTTAAATGTTTTTGGAACTCCTAGTAGGTACCTATGATAAATTTATCAGACAAATTATTTCAATATTTAAACGATAGTCTTAGAAAATGGTCCAAATTATCTAAACTAATATTATAAAGCTGAAGAGTTTGTTTGTTTGATTGTTTGTTTGTTTGTTTGAACGCGCTAATCTCAGGAACTTGATGGGTACATAAACTACATAACTTTCCTATCTATACTAATATTATAAAGCTGAAGAGTTTGTTTGTTTGAACGCGCTAATCTCATGAACTTCTGGTCCGATTTGAAAAATTATTTCAGTGTTAGATAGCCCATCTGTTGAGGAAGGCTATAGGCTATATATCATCACGTTACGACCAATAGGAGCAGAGTACCAGTAAAAAATGTTACAAAAACGGGGAAAATATCACCCATTCTCTCTTATGTGACGCAAGCGAAGTTGCGCGGGTCAGCTAGTTCCTTCACTTAAGACAGCCATTGATGTATTTTGTATGAAAACAATATCAGCGCCTCTAGCGGATGCTGTACGAACTTATTGTTTAGAGCATTTAAATGTCAAATTCTCAATGATCGTAAGTACTTACTGTAGAGAATAGCCTCAAGTAGAGGGAAAGTAATAAGTTAAATTTATTATTTCCTAACATAACTGGTTAAAGCAATTGCAGTAAAAACTTCTAACATCACACTAATAGAGTTATTTATAAGCTAATAGTATAGGATCCCGCTATACAACGACCTTATGGCTGGTTGATGGCTGAAAGATATTTTATATCAATTAAAATATCACAATAAATATATTGTAAAAAAGTGTTTTTTTAAACCCACTGGCTTGAACAAATTCCATTCTCGAAAATATGAAACCTATAGAGTGTACAAACATTAAGTTGACAAATTATTTTTGCCTCACAACTTTTGGGTAGACAGGATAAACAGGTAAACTGCTTTGGAATTTGTTCATTAACCAAGTCAGCATAAATAAACAAACATATTGGTAATTAATCATATGCTGCATTGTAATTTTTTAGACAACCCGTTCGAAATATATTAAACAAAAACATTACTTATCATCCATTAACCAGCTTGGTAAAGGTCGATATATCGGGGTCTTAGACTATTATAATACAAGTATGTATATACTAAGCTACCTTCGCGAGGACACTGCAACTGGCTAACCTGTGGTCAAGTAGCCGATCAGGTTTCCCAGACAGTTTGTTATCAAAGGCATAATAGACTGATAAGAATTGCAGTTGGATTCGCGATAGGAATGCGGATGGAGACTTTCTATGTATACAAGGGCTAATGAAGTTCTCTGCATAATCAAGTTATTTATATATTTAATCATGAATAACTGCTGTGATAGCTGGTGTGTATTCATCTCCTAACAAGAGGCCGAAAGTTCAAGAAGTTTGTGTAAATTGGCATACACATGAAATTGCGAGTAAATTTAGAGGCATGAGATTTTTGTACACAGTTTTTGAAGTTACAACTTTTACAAGATACCTACCCACTCCAGTACCCCACAGTTAATGTGATGGACTTAACCTCTAGGCCCTCTGTCATTCCGAGGGAAGGATGTTGCCCAATTTAACCCAACACTGTCCCAATGCCCTAAGGTCCTTAAAAAACCCAGAACGAGAGAAAAGTCTGATTATTATTTTATTTTAATATTTATAATATATTAACTTCTGAAGTCCCCAACCCGCACTTGGCTAGCGTGGTGGACTCAAGGCCTAACCCCTCCCCTTCGTTTGGGAGGAGACCGTTGCCCTGCAGTAAGACAGACATGGGTTATTTAAAAAAAACTTCTATAATTTACACTACAATGTTGTTCGCTAGCTGCTTACTACAGTTCCTTCGCGCTAAATTAACCTTACGTCTTTAAACAGTTGCAGGTGAATTTCAGGTCATTTCCCTCAATTCAAAATTCAACATTACATAACAACATTACCATGTCATTGTGTAACACCGTATATAATCGTTATTGAGTGTAACACTTGTAGGTATATGGAGCAGTCAGTGTTTTAAACGTGACAAGATTCGACACAGTGACAAAACAACGTGCACTAACATTCCTGACTGGTTTATTTTACATAATATTAGAATTATGGTTCAAAGAAATGGAAAATATTATTTGAATTTCTTTTTTAAATAATATTATCTGCGTTTTAGGTACAGACCGCCGGAGATCGTTTGCAGTGGAGTTCTATGGGGGAGACCTTTGCCCAGCAGTGGGACGATACAGGCTCATAATAATAATGATAAATAATATTATGTGTTTGTGACCGTAGTCCGTGCGTTATTGTATGAGACTGCTGTGGAGAGACTTTGGTGGCCGTTTCTTGATTTTTAAAGCTATCATTTGACAATATCTGTCGGAATTTTCTTAGTAGCAACCTGGACTTTGCCATGACTATGTTACGTACTTTGTAGGAACCGGAGGATGACCCCATTGCCAGAGACTCTCTATTTAAAAAGGGATTTTTTTCTTTATTGCTTGTACTGCTATACACCTTCGATTATAACAAAGCTAAGATATCTCCAATACTTAGTAAATTGTCTCTATCCCGAGTTTATTTCCTTAACCCTAAATTGTTTTTAAACGAATGGCTCACATTTATAGATACAATCAGGTGTTTGACTCGAGTTAGAAATACTGCATCAATCTTTATCTACCAATCTGGCCATATGAGGACTAAACAAGGTACAAATATGGTCATATATGCGTGAGGTCACACACTATCGAAATGGGTATTTGTACTTATTGAATTATTTAGTAGCTTTGGCAAATAACTGAAATAAATCTGACCTGCAAGATTAGTTCAAGTTATTGAAGTTAAAATAGACTTATAAGATAGTTTTGAAGTAAGATACGTCCTGAATTATAAAATTTTGTAAGAACGAGTGAACAAATATCAAGTTAACTTTTTTTTGCCGAGAACCAAAGTCATGCAAATTCGTCCTACTATAGTATAACGGTTACTTTATTGTTTAAACGCTATTTGAAACTGTATTCTTATTCATTATGCCTTATTAATATAGTGTTTTCGAAATTAAACGTATATTCATACGAGTTGTAATAATAATTAGTGAAAATTAATCCAAATGCACATACACATAACTTTAAGGTATTTGGTAAGTCAAGAAAGCATGGAAATCTACGATACAATAGTTTCAGAAAGCTAGCAAAAATGCATACAAATATTTCCTTTTCTCAGGACTAACGACCTGAAGAAAGTAATATGAATATTGAAAGACATTTAGTTATTCTTTCCTCGTAAAGCGAGAGTAACTGCCGGCGCTAAGGCTGCCTGCATATCGAGCGATTACAGCCCACATAGTAGTCGCAGCCTCAACGCAAACACAATTACAGCTCTTTGTGGTAGTAGTGGCTACCAGTCGTCACCAGTAAACCGCTAGCAGTAAGGTTATTCTACGTTGATCGGATCGCAGGTACAAAAAAAGAACCGACTTCTGTTATAACCGAGAGGGCACGTGATGCGAGCTTCAAAGCTTGGTCGACCCCCGCAGTTGGCGTTTCGACTCAAGATTCGTACCCGCGAATTCTATGTTAGCAATTTAGCATACACTACCACAAATATTTTAAAAAGTATTTGAAAATCTTATCCGCATCACAAAGTCGTGTCTAGTGGCTCAATATGCAAGCAGCCTACGACTGCATGCTAAAGTCGATTACAATGAGTGGCGCCGCTAGATGGCGCCACCTGTTGTGTGCGCTTTCACGCTTGTTTGAAACTGTGAAAATTAATGTTATGGCCTGTGTTCAGCTCTGTGTAGTTTCAGGAAGGAATGTGTTCATTGTTTAGTTATGACATTTTAATATTGTTTGCTACGTTTCTTCGTAATTTATGTGTATAATAATAATTGTTTATATATTTAAGTATTTATTTATTTATACATTTATACATTTATTACCGCCTTACATTAACAGTATTTACTACACATGTAAGTTATAGGTACATTGTACATAACATTTTATTGTTAAACTGGTCTGTCGCGGCTTTGCTTGAGTTACACTATATTAATCTTAGCAAATTTTACAATAATTAAACTTTCCTCGAGAATCTATCTCGTAAAGACGTCATAACGATAGTAGGTAATGCGACATTTTTATAAAACAGATATTTTATCAATTATTAAGGTATCGTTTTTATACATATCATCATCGCAACCAAGATCTATCCCTAATAAATCCCGCACCTTATCAGTCACCTTTTTATCACTCTTTAATTAACACATCTAATTAACTACCTAACACCTGTCAGTTCTAAATCTAGCGCATCAAACTTCAAAGGAGCATACATCTAAAATTGGCATCCATCCCACTATGCCGGTATGTGACATCATATTAAACCGTAAATGTCGTCTGCTAAATATGGTGCGATAGACATAACAAAAATATGAAGAGGTTATTGACCGCTTATGATTTATACGTACGGCACGATATTTTGTATCGATTTGAAAAATTACGTAAGGGATTTTTGTTGCAGTTTTTTTTGTTTGTTTTATTATTTTATTTCAAATCTTTAATATAGATTTAATAAATTGTAGTTGAGTTGGTAAATTAAATCTTCCCTTTACTGTATTTCTTGTAAGTATTTGCTATTTTCATGGAAATATCTGAGTTATAGATAACAGCCGAATTGTCACGCTATTCTCAGCTTATTCAGCCCCGATTATACGGTTTTTTTTAAAGACTTAACCATTAACCATAAATCAAGAGCTGTTTTCAAGGGACTTAAAAAAAATTGGAGATTTTACATTTGGTTGTTAATAATTATAAAAAAATAACTACAAATACGAATCAGACGGTGAGCATCCCTACCTCAAAAACCTCTTTGCATACGTCATCCAATTATCGTAACGTTATGAAATAACGTATGACGATAAATAAGAACGGTCGTTGACTTAATCATTTAAAGCTGTCAACAGAAATGGCTGCTACTTCATGATTAAGATACCATATGGGATGAAGATTAGCATAGACTGTGCTTGTTGCTTTGTTTTACTAAAGAGCTGTACCTTTTATGATAGTGTTAGGGGTCAAGGCTGTTTTTCTGAGGTGATAGTTCATTATGTATGATATTATGTTGGACAGTATGTAATATGTCAGGTGCCTCCAAATGAGTCTTAATTAGAAGCATACTACGGTCTTAGGTCATCATAAGCCGTAAGTACTAAGTGCTGCAATGCGGTCAGTTCATAGATTATACCAAGTGTCTGATAGCCTATCTCATACAAAAGTGACAGCTTATAAGCTATCCGATAGATATTTAGAAGAGTTGAAATGAGGGATTACTTTAATTGTACTTCCCATTGTGTTGTTATATTAACGATTTTTTATAATAACTGCAGGTTTAGACTAGGTTTATGTGCGATATAGTCATAACAATCGGTTTAGCCAAACGCGAGATAATCGCGCTTAAACATACATGCACATATCCCAACTCGCAACTGGCCAGCGTGGTGGTCTCAAAGCCTAACTCCTCCCCCTCGTTTGGGAGGAGACGCTTGCCCTGCAGTGGGACAATAATGGATTAAAAAATCATACAAATGTAAATTCTAAAGTAAAATCTACTATACTAAAGGTCTTAAGTAGTACCTTATTCGACCTAATTAATACAAGTAATTAAATCCAATAAATGTAATATTGCGTTACACGTGGTTCCACCTGTGTCTAGTACAACCGCAAATAGATCGTACTGTAATAAATATCTAGATTATTGCAACAGGTTAGTAATTAAAGATTGCAGAGTTAATTAGAACAGGCTGTAAAGTTGGCCGTGTTTTAATACTTTTACATAAGTACGCTTGTTTACACGTCAATCAAGAAAATAAGTATTTAGGTACCTATATTTACGCCTATGATTATGAAAGTTGTTGGCTTGCGTGTATTGAAATATTCTTACTTTTCTAATAAAATACGAGTTTTTTTAAGAATTCCAGCCAACTATTAAGATTTTTTTTTTCACATTACTTTCCACTGTTTGAAATATCTTTTTCTTGTTATCGTATGGTTAGTGGTCAACCTAGTGTCAAAGTTGTTCAAACCGCCCGAAGGCCTTTGACGTGGCTTTGGTGGTGCTTTGTGGTATGAAATATTTGAACATACATTGAAAAATCTCAAAAGCAGTTACATCTCCGGGGTTGAACCCAAAACGAAACTACATTTGCAATCACATACACTACAAATTAGGATCCCGCGAAGTCCTTTCACCTGACCCGGTTCTTTGCAGCCTGAAATATCATAGCCACTAAACTTTAAGCCCTCTTTACTTAAAGGCCTCTAACTTCTTTTACCCGAACTTTTTACTATTTCTAGAAAATTGCCTTAAGATTGCCGTAAACCCTTCACTATTATCAAAGTCTTGCACCGAGACTAATTGCAGATATTTATTGTGTAACTAGCAATAAGAACACGCAGACTCCCTTGTTTTATAACTACAAAGATGAAGCAATCAGCGTAATAAGCCCTAGCCGCTCTCTCCGATTAACTTGTAACAATTTACTCTTACAAGTGCTCAGAGCTAGTTGCGCTCTATGGTCGGTAAACAATAAGTTACAGCGACTTTTGGTATGGATATTTTAGAGATGGGTGGTCGTTTAGTAGCATTTAATCCTAGAGTCTTTGTACTGGACTATAGCGGTCAAAATATATGAATGGAAAAGTCTTAATTTTTGCTTGAATGGTGAAGGAAAACTTCGAGAGAAAACCTTGCATGCTAAAGATTTTTCAAACTACTCTTCAAGGAATTGATGAGTGAAGCTCTTCAATATCCCAATTCAGCGTGATGGACTCGACAGCTGATTCATCTCTCAATTTGGGAGGAGATTAAAACAATATTATAAGATTTTTTGTTAACAGTCATGGAAAATATTCTAAACAGAGTCCTTTAAACAGATCCTCAGAACATGTTACCACAAGGCGATTGTTGCTGTAATCTGTACTTAGTTAGTGCGGCCAACTCAAGGCCTAGCCCAACACTTTTGATTTCTCATTCAAGTGCCAGTCATGAACTGCAATAACCCAGTAGTCATATATCATTAGACCGCCTCAGAAGCCGTCGTATTAACGATTAGTACCGCCACACTTTATAGATGATAAGTTGCCTGCCTACTTCTTTGTGATTCATGACTGGAATGAACTATAGGTTCGCTACACACATTTGTACGTACGTTCACGATATGATTCAATACCGTTTCGGATCATTAATTATATAGAATATTAGTTTAATTATTGTTTTTTTAAAAGTGCGCACGGTATATAAGGTCGTCTATATATAGATTGTATAGGTATAGGGCCGTTACAAATACAGTAAAATCCTTTGTACAATACAATACTGTGCCGGTGTAATCACTAACATCTAGGTATATGAGTTGTTTTCCGACTTAATGTGATTCATAAAATGTATGAAATACATACATTCGTTATTATTTTTGTATTATGAATTAAATCAAGGGCGACCACATCACAGATGGCACGAAGATCTTACCGCCTTTTTAGAACCTCCGTGCGTGGGTATAAATTACTCAAAATAGGGATTTTTAAAAAGGGGAAGCCTTTGCTTAGCTGTGAGACACAAAAGAAAGCTAAAAAAATAGTTATGAAACGAGGTTATAAATACTTTTAAGCAGCGTTCAAGTAATCCAACTATTGACATCATCAACTCCTTATACTCGAATAAAATACTCGCTACAAATTCTATACAACACAACGCCTTTGAGCATTACTCGATATAGCCCTTAGAAATCGTATTATTTATATCTTACACATAAACAACATTACAAACCTGAATTTAGGAAATAACGTCCAGTCTAGTTCATATTTACTATTTTATTGACTTCAATCGCCTTTGTAGTTGCAAAACAAGCCAGTTTTGGTTATTTGAGATAAGACTTCAATCAGTAAGATATGTAGAGTTAAATTAAATGCAAATAAGGGTTCAATGTACTCTGCGATAGCTGTGAAGAAATTGTGTTAATACAATCATTGTTTGGTCAGTTATGTTCTGTTTTTTTTTTCAATAAAATATAGAGTAGTAATTTGATATTTTTGGACCTACTTTATAAAAATTAAGCCTAGATTCAGAGCAACCGTTGCCTCGAATACCAGATAATAAGACCTATAAAGCTGTAATAATAAATTATTTTGTCTTATATAACAACTTTTATATTTGAAAGTGTGAGGGAGATGAACTATTTTACTTATTTTAAAAGTTTGAAGCAAACCTATTTTATTTAATATTTCATTACCACTGTGTCATATCCAGATGTAGTCGTTTATTTCTTCCTAACAGTATTTTGTACCTATACCTTATTCTTTACTTTGTAAAGCTCTTAGTTAAAATCAATCGTCAATGAATCTTATTGCAGATAATATCTTTAAACAAAGCTTTTCTCAAGCGGCCATAAAATGCTGATTTTTAACAATCTTCAAGTCTTTATTGATCATTAAATATAGTCCACATACTTCAAGAATACCGTCATACCATGAATTTACTACAAAAGAGACGTCGAACCATTGTTGTCCATTGACAAGTTTATTCCCCATAAAATCATGTTATATGACCATAACCGTCATTGGACTGATATTTATTTTTATGGCCGGAAATTAAAAATTATGTCAAGTATGTTTTTATGGGGTTTGGTGAAATATTAATGGGAATACTTTGAAGTTTTAAAAAAGATAAATATATGAAGATTCATACTTCTGAAGTTTATTTTTTTGCATGAAAACATCATTATTTATAGTGTGATAATATTTTTATAGGAAATAAAAATAATTACTTACATTTTTTTAATGAGGAACATTACGGCTTTTTAGTTATTAAGTATCTAAAAGAAATGTAGTTTTTAAAAATAATTTGCCAACCTGCCAAATATATTATTACTCCTTATCGTGTCGAAGAAAGACAAAGAAATAGATTCACATTAAAAATAACTTGAACTACAAGTCACACAACTTAAAAATCATACTAATTCTTAAGCATTCAGTTTGTTACATTTAACTCTCAAGAAAGTTTAAAAATAGTAAACATTTAACTTAACTATAAAAGGTACAAGTAAAAGTACTTTTCTTCACGTCCATTCACTCAATCGGCCCACATTTTATTGTGCAAGTACGGATATGTAGAAACAGGTGCGACTAACTCGTGGGCTACTTGATTGATTGTATAATGAATACCTAGGGGATAAAATGTAGTAATTCTTAAACCAAGTAAGAAATTTTAATTAGTTTATACTGAACTGTTAGAAAATTAAAGTATTATGAAAATTGACATTCTCTTGCAAAAGACATAGCAAAAAGCAATAAGAGAAGGTTTTAAAAGCTTTACGTGTTATTATTTTCGCAAAACGATAAAAAATAAATATAACAAAATTCTTTTCAGTAACCTTAGTTTTTAACTATAATAAGGCTATATAAAGTTATTTTGATCTATCGAAATCGTAATAATAATTTAATAAATAAAGAGCTGATAAATATAAAAACAGTAGGTATAACAGAACAAACACATTTTTTTAAACAAATTCAAACGATGCATTAAAACAAACAAAAGGAATCTCAAACACTCTCTCATTATATAACCATTAAAAAACTATTAGAACAAAAATAATAAAAACGCCAACTTAATGGCCACATCGCTACAAAACTATTGCATTAAGTCATTGTAAAGCATTCAAGCCGTTTTGTTGACAGAACCACTTGTCAGAATAAATGTGGGGCCACTAAATCCGCGAGTAACGAATTACATCCGTACTCGATACATTTTATATTAGATTGTGAAATGATTTTTGCATATTTAATTTATCAGTTTCCTGCTTCTATAGACCGACAATGTTAAGAAATGGGGTAAACGTGATTTATTCAATTAAATTATCGGTACTGCAATATTCATTATTGCAATTTAAACGATTCATTTAATAGCGCGCCACCCCTTTTTGTGAAAATATCTACTTATAATTTATATTGCTATCCAGGAACAAAATATAAATAGAATACGGAAATTAACGCAAAAACGCATTTTACAAAAGTTACATTGGCCGTACAATCAGGCTAAGGAATTCAAAAACACACAATGCGAAAGTGCAAAAGTCATTACTCCAATCAGTTTAGTACTAGAAAATGCCATCATTTACCTTTAGGTCAATTAACGCAAATCTAAACGAATCAATTACGAAAACCATGAAAAATCTTTAATCTCACTTATAAATCTGTACACTCAAATAAACTTGCAATACTTCCAAACCCTTTCTAAGCTAACCTACTAAATACCCTACAATTATTTTAACTATCACTTCAATCTACGTTTTCAAATAACTGCAAATTATCTTAAGACTTATCTCGAGACTTGTATGACTTTATTTGCACTTGCGAACAAGTTTAGTAAGTTATTACTGACAGGGTATATTTATCTATCCTTTGTTGTATGCAAAGCCTTGTTTTGAATTATCAGAACCTTTTACTATAGGGAAATAAACAACTTCGAAAAGGATATTAGTCTTTATTCTATAACACTGCATGAGATCACGCCTGTTGCTTCTAAAGATGTAGGCAGAGGTGACACAAATACATCCGCAATTCACTATCGACATTGCTGGTTCCATGTTAAAGAAAATGAGCCTATTGCCGTATACACCATATTATTATAACCAATATCTGAGCTATAATTAAGAATGATCCAACAAAAAAGTGAAGTGAAATTTGCTGTTTAAAATTGTATAATAAGTTAAAAAATATTATTTTTATCTGATTTTTGTGGGTTCTACATATTTTACCCATTTTCCATACAAATGCATAATATCTCATATTAACGTAATATTTCGATAGCTTCCCTCGTGGTGCACTTTATAAACAACCGTAATGAGCTTCCGGCAAGTTATCAGTAACGCATTGAACTCAAAACCTTTCTGGACCTTTCTAACTGTTCGTTATCTTTGAAGAACGTTTTTTCTACGATACTGTTCTATATTTTATTGCAACTGCAATATAATGAAATCGGTTGAAAATGGATCCAAGAAATAGAATTGTATTAGAAAATCATAAAATATCATTTATTACATACGGTGTTAACTAAAAAAAAAATAGTTTATTTGTAGGAAAGAAGAAGCCTGAGAAACTAAAGAAAAACTCTTCTTAACTAAAATTAAACAAAATACTAAGCCGGAGTATAACCCTACTAAAATGGTTAACTTAGAGTCAGCAATTTTCCCTTAAAACCAAGTAGCATTCCAAAACTCAGCCAACGACTGCGAAGCAAGTTATAAACAACAACAAAACCATACTTACTTTCAACAGCTTATATCTTTTTCATATATTAACCTGTTCCTCTCTTTGTCCACAGTTGGAGCAGTATGCATAGTCCTCGAGGTGGGCGCGCTGCCGAGCCGCCGCGCGGGCTTCACGTGCAACGACCCCGCACTCTCCTACCCTCACACCGGAGACACCTTCACCATCTCCCTGGTGGCAGCCATCACTGTGGTTGTGCCTTACCTACTTGTAAGTATTAACACTATTAAGGCTTTAGCATAGACTTGTTAGTTATTTTTTCTTCTTCTTATCGTATGGTTAGTTGTCAACCTAGTGTCAAAGTTGTTCAAGCCGCCCGAAGGCCTTTGACGTTGGTTATTTAACGTGTGAAATTTATAAGGTATTAGAGAACTAGAGAGTAATATAAAAGAAACAGAAGATTTAAGATTGATGCCAGTAATTGGGATGTAACAACGACAACGTCAATTCGACCGAGTTGAAAACGATCTAATGCCGTTTGACAGCTACTACGCCGTACATTGCCATTTTTTTCAGAATAAAAGGGCATGCGTTTCGTCAAAGCAGCAATGTACTGTATCAATTTGACACCATCTAGTCGTCAACTGAGATACCCAACTCTCGAAACTCCTTATCACCGACTGACCGAAAATCGCGGTATAGTAGCTCATTTCTCTACAGTTGGTACTGTCGAGTATCGATAGTTAGACATTTAAAATGTACTGCCAAAATAGTTCCAACGGAGCCCGCTCCAGGCGCTGATCAGATTTTCGTGTAAAATTACTCGATAGCTAGCCGGTTGACGGTAGTTGATAGTGGTAGAGAATCGAGCTACAGTCTAAATACGTCTTTAATCGCCGTTGTAGTGGCCACAATTAATAATGCACAGTTGCACACAGGTGCGTTTTGTTTAAATGTTTTATTTATGAGTGGTTAATGATTGATGTCGGATGTAAGAAAGTATGTCTTCACTATGATTAATGAGAATAAAATGCTTTGGTGGTCTTGTACTGGCTTGTGCAGTTATGTGCTACTATTGATCATTGAATTAAGATTCTTATGTAGGATTTGTATTATTGATAACATTTCTACAAAAATATGTCAATAAGATCATAGTCTAAAGTGATCTGAAAATACTTAGAGCATATTCTAGATTTCTATAGAAGTAGTTTGCTAAAATAGGTACGTATCTGCTCGAAAAAAGATGTGTAGCTTTTGTACGCCAGTACTCAAAGATTTCCCTAGTAAAAAATATACTTGTATATTTTTTATAATTCTGTGTCACAAATCGACACTATGAACGACCTTCATAGGTCGAACATAAGGTTTCCTATTAGCCCAAATTTCAATGAAACATAAACTTATAATTCTATTAATTGCAAGAACTAGGACCATACCATTTTATTGGCTCAAAACTCTTAATAAAAATAAACTAGAACTTGAAAAAGTTGCAAAAACTAACTCATATTTTTATCTCCAGCTATGGGCAGTAGAAACAACACTTCAACAAGAAGACGAATACAACCTAAAGAAGAGCAAGTACATCACCAGCGCGAAGTCTGCAGCTCTCATATACCGGGACTATATCTACGGGTCCATCGTCAACCTCACCATATTGGAGGTCGTGAAGTGCGTGGTCGGATCTCCCAGGCCTACGTTCTTTGATCTGTGCAAGCCGGATACGGCTAGCACTTGTAATGAGTAAGTATCTGAAGTTTGGGCTAA
Source organism: Anticarsia gemmatalis (assembly GCF_050436995.1). Taxonomy (NCBI): domain Eukaryota; kingdom Metazoa; phylum Arthropoda; class Insecta; order Lepidoptera; family Erebidae; genus Anticarsia; species Anticarsia gemmatalis. The sequence continues at coordinate 2,317,782 of NC_134761.1, forward strand.
ATTATTCGTTTACGGCGTTGCCATAAACATACATATATAATAATATGCTTATTTTCTTAGGGTAGCCTTTTTTATTCGTTAGCTGTAGCCTCAAATATGTATATTATTTTTGCCATTTGTAAATATACTGCATATTTGAAATTTGTCGATTAGAATACAAAATCCAAGTCAATAGTCTGTAGTTCTGGTAAAACAAGAAGCTTGATAAAATATACCTTTAGATATGCTGGTTTCGGATAGTCATAAACGTAGCTCGTGAAACACAAAAGTGAGGGATGTTGGGTCTTCCGTTGTTACAACGACATTTGGTGTCTTGTTATCATGTTGCTGACCAAAAGCTTAAATCAACCTAGAGTATCTTACGTACTTGAATCAATCTACAAAACCACCGTATTATGTAGCCTTTTTCCTATGTGTGGTCCTTGATCCTACCTCCGTTTCTTTCTTTTTCTTGCCTAATCATATTAACTTAGTACCAGTGCTAATAATGTGTTCTTTCACAGTTCGGAGTACGTGAGCAGCTACACGTGTACCTCAACGAAGTACTCCAGGTACTTGCAGATCGACTCGAGTCGCAGCTTCCCATCTGCGCACGCGTCACTATCCGTCTACTGCGGATTGTTCTTAGCTGTAAGTATACAATTAATATTTTAGAATGAAATTTAATAAATATTTCTTGAAGAAGTGTGAAGGATAAAACTCGCATTTGGTATGCGTAAATAGTCTCAAGACCTAACCGCGCCCTCATTCCCGGAGAAGGCTGCTGCCAACAGTAGGACATTTATCTATATGACTGCTGCAAGGGTCTCGAGTTCAAGTGTCAGGTTGGGTCCAGATATTTGTGCGGGTTTTAAAGCCCCAAGATCTTTTGTTCTGTCTGTTCCTCTTTAAAATGTAACAAGGTAAAGTTAGTGGCCAGTCTTTGAAGCCAGGAAACAGCACATCATAACATTATAATGATCAGTTTACTAGTATCATATCAAGGCTAACCACTTTATTCTTCCACAGTGGTACCTCCAAAGGCGAGCCTTCAGCTGGCACAACCGCTCAGTGCTGGTGGTCCCGTTACTACAAGTACTATGTATCGTGTACGCATGCGTCTGCAGTCTCAGCCGAGTGACAGACCACAGGCATCACTGGTGGGACGTCCTTGTTGGAGCCTCGATGGGGGTTCTCACTGTTCTTTACACGGTAAGAGATTTTTTTTTAAATTGATTGTCTTTTATCAATACGTTGATAGTTTTCTGGTCACAGTGTACTTAGGAATAGAGTCAGTAAGCCTCGCTACACACAGCCAAATATGTAATCGTATGTGTTATAATAAAATATATTCCTCTAATTAAGAAACTTAAGTTAAATATACATTTATATGTAACTTGTTAGCTTTCTGAGAGATTCAATCACTGTGATAATAAACGGTTAGACAAAAAAATCTAAAACACAAATTACACGTAATTTCTTTACAAATTGCCTTCTGCTTAGTCTCCTAGAAATGTTGATCTACGCAAAATTATAATTCGTTTGTTTAATGTCCAAATTAAATTCCTATATTGTATTCACAAAGTAATGATTAAACAATAAAATTCTTACAGCGCCAAGCTTGCAAAGACTAAATTCTAATTCCTCTTCCAGATACTAGTCCTATGCAAGAACTTCTCCCAGCCGACCGTGGTGAGCACCAGCGACATTTCCAGCAGCGACGGCAACAACCACCAGTCAGTGAGACGACTGCTCTCAGACCGAGAGACCAGGGTTGTAGTGTCCTAGCCACAAGCGGTGTAAGCACTTGCTTACAACATGGACAATCAAGTGAAATGTTAGTGGCGTACAAAACATTCTTCAAGGTAGCTAGTAGTCAAGGCGTGATATAACTGTTAGAATCTTGGAATTGTGTTAGTTTTTCAGTCTTTGGAGTTTTAGATGTAGATACTTCATGTGATTTTCTACAAGTATCGACGACAGAGTAGCTATAGAAAAGTTTATGAAAAACCTTGCACAATTTAAATGTGAAAATCTCGATACTCGATGGTACCTATTGTAGAAATTCGGACCACAGTAGTACGGTTCTCTACCACTATCTACTATCGACAATCGGCTAGAAGCTACAATCAAGAAGCTATGTTTGAAAATCATATAAGCGCTTCTAGTGAGCGTCGTAGGAGCTATTTTTGTTGTACATTTTAAATGTTCAAACTCTCGATACTCGATAGTACCGACTGTAGAAAATCGCACAGCAATTCTTTAAGAAATATTTCAAAGTAATTTTCTGCGAAATGCTTTGAGATTTTATGTACAATTTAGGTTTTACCTCACCTAGATTTTGAGTAATTAGGTCGTTTGTTTAAAGCTACAAGAGTAGAACATATTGAGGAATTTGAGGTACTAAATTCTGAGATAGTTGAACTAGGAATACACTTCCTAAATACTGAATTTTGAGTTGGATAGTAAGATGCACATTTTCGCAATGGCTGCTTAATTTGCAAGCAAAAATGTAAGTAAGTAGTCTACTAATTTTGACTAGTGAAATATACCCTAGTTTTCTTATTCTAGTGCATTGATATTTTCTGTGCGTAATGTAGAAAATGACACAAATGTAAATGAAAATCGAATGGAAAATAGTTTCAATGAAGATAGTCATACATTTTATCGTTTATGGTATGGAGAGAACTGATTTGAATAAAAATGTATTGCACGGCCATCTTTTGATGTAGAATTCTTGATAGAATTTAGATGAGCATTGTGCAATCATGGAATGAGAGACCGTTTTCGAATATAGCCATTGAACACCATGTTAGGTGAACAAAGATATAGTTTCTTAATATTTTAAGTTGATTTCTATGAACTATATAATTTATTTTCAGACAGCTATGTTCATATGACAGTAGATTCGATTTGATCAATCGGCGTGAACTACTTTGTGATCGACATGATTAGAATAATCTGTCAGTAATAAAGATTGTTATTATTGACAGATACAGATTACAACTTAGAATATTACAAATCAATATTAACCATCAACCATAAAAGGAACTGAAATTGTCTTGTGTGTTCGATGTCTATGTTCGCAATGATGTTGTGTCCATTTGGCTTTTGCCTAACGAATTTGACACGAAGAATCTTGTAGTTTGGCACGAAATGTTTGAAATTTTGGTATTCTTAGCCCCGGTTTCATTACTTCTGAATAAGTACCGGCTAGCTTATCAGATGAATTTTGACAGTTGTTTTTATACATTTTCTGTCACTTTATCTGTCATACAGGTTATCCGGCTTATTCCCAAGCCGTGAAACTCGGCTTAAATTATTTGATTTGGAGAAATGAATCGTAAACTGTAAATAAGAACGTTAGTCGTAGCTATTGTTATTGGAAATTCGTAATATGAGCTTTTCACTAGAAATTATAAGTAGTATTAAATTTTTGCATTTTTTTGGAATAAGATCTGCAATTGCTTTAAGACTCACTTTCTACAATTATCATAAAATCGATCGAAAAAGCATTAATGACGAAAAGAAACGAATTAGACAAATTGGATTTTAATAAACTCCCCTATATTTCATACCCTTCTAAATAAATGCTGTTTTGTTAGTATCATCAAGTTGTAAAGGTCTCCCTTTGTAAGTTATTGTTTGCTTTGACAAATGGAGTCCATCAATTGCTGCAACCCTCTGTTATGCAAGAGGGGTGATGAAACTTTGACAAAATAATGACATGTTCTTTTAATGCTTTGACTAAAATATTGACTTACGTTTTTTTTACCAAATGACAGTAATTGCTTTTGTTCAGAGAGCCAATTCTCTCTTTTTAAATGTTTTTGAATTACGAGCGAGATTTACACTTAGTAAATTAATACATGATTGAAAAAGTATTTGCTAAAGTAAACAGTTGCTGTTTTGAAGCATATCAAACCGAATAATACGTAACACCTGGTTTAAGAATTTAATTTAAACAGAATAATTTATTTTCTCTTACTTACCAATAAGAAAATACAAATTATTTTGTTTTTTAGCAACTTGAATAAAATACTCTCTATTAATATCGAGTTAAACGTAGTTTTTTGAGTCAATCACTAGCTGTAAATTTCATTTTAATTAAATATAAGTTAATTATAAATGAGACCAGTGATCACTTAAAATAAAACAAAAAATATTATCACCATTTTTTTTTGGAATATTTTTTACTCAAAAAAATGTTTATAATATTTTTTTTAATTCAACAACAAAAAAGTAATTTGTAAGTTACTGAACGCTTAGTCAAAATGTCAAATTCAAATTGACGTTTACATTTTTTAATTATGTCCACAAAATAGTTTCACGGCATAACACTACTTACTTATTAAATAATTAAATATTAATTATATGATAACATTTTGACAGTATTCACTGCATAGTACCTGTCTAGTCGTAAGTATATTAAAATATTTATTTTTCTTTATAACAAATAATAAGCGACACCCACCTTTATTTATAAAAATAACGTAACAATAGATAAATACATTATTTACTTTATTGGACCATAATAAAATTGGAATATAGAGTTTTTCCAAAAAGATTTACTGATTGCTGATTACATAGACAAAATAAATTCTCTTTATGATTGACATTTTATACCAATGATTGACACATACTATTTGATTCATAGAACTTATATTGGAATTAAAGAAAATCGAATTAACTTATTAAAACATAAGACAAAACGATACACGAATCAAATTTTAAGTTTGTCAAACTGAGGTAAAAAATATTTTTTTGAATACTTTTGCTATGAAGATGATTCTTTCAAAGTACAAACTCCAATACATTTTGCTATGCTCAAAATCAGAATTCGTTAATGTGAAAAAAATAACATCTAAATTCTCTGCTTTTTTTTTGGGTTTTGAAGCTTATAACAATCATAGCAAATGTATCGCAGTTTAGTTTGACAGATGACAAGTGACGTTTAACTGTCAAATCAGTAGATCTTTTTGGAAAACACTATCAAAATGGGTTCACATATCAAAATTAGTATTGTCTGTAATTTTATTAAGAATTTGACATTCCTGTGCATTTAGTATACTATTAGTTTAAGTGTTTTATAATTTGAATTGTAAATAGTATATGTAAGGCGTAGATGTGTGGCTGGTTGTCTGTCTGTATGTACCTTGTATAATAAATTAATTAAACAATTTTTATATTGTGATTTTATTTTGTAAACCTTCACTACATATTTTTATTATCAGCTCAATAATGACATAACTGAAGTTAGGCTTAAAATGTTTTTTTTTCAAATAGTCATAACTTGCTCGTTTCATCTTATGTGAGCCTATTGACTAGCCTTCTCATTTAAACTAGATTTATATCTTACTCCAGGCTACTTAAGGGTATATTCAAATAGATACAGGAATCCTATCACACTTTGGCTGATCTAAATACAAACTCAAGACCCTACGACCAGCAGTCGTCTACACATGCTTGAATTAGCCATCTTAGTGAAATAAACAAAACACAACACACAAAGATAACACAAACAAAATAAAAACCGCAATTTATGATCACGTCATTTCAATCGTAAAAATTGCCCAACATTTCTAAACAAAGAAATAACGGAGACGCATTCACAAAGACATTTGAATCTCCAATTAGAAAAACATTTCAACAATGTCATCAAAACTATTACCAGCTGATTTATTCTCATATTTTATAATATACTACGTTTGTTATTGTCCCGGAATATCTATAAATTTACCATATACTACATTCTTCAACGATGACAAGAATAAATTGTATTTTTTATGATATTTTTGAGATGAACTGCGTGCATTCTTTGTGGGCTATAAATGAATGACCTATTTTTTGTTTGTTGGGGTTTATCTTTAAAACTACTGAATAGATAAATATTGTCACAAAAAATATTTCATAACAAATACACAGTTATAACTTTAGATATTAGGTTACTAACATACACATACAAAATCTCACGCCTGTTGAGCCCGATGGTGAAGGCAGAGATGTATGAAATACACTCATGTCTCGCCATTAACAATGTTAGTCCCATGCAAAAGCGAGCCTAATGCTTAGTTATTCCTCGATGCCTTGCCTTCCTTTCCTTTGATGCCTCATAATTTCGGACTACTATTGAGTATAATCTAATGACAGTTAGAAAAAGACCATTAGTACTTTACCCAACCTAGAAATGGAACCCGGTCCTCGTGGTCAGCAGTCGGATACACAACAGACAGACAGTATTTTAGGTATATTTAATTAATACAGGACTCAAAGGACATGTCTGAAACATAATTTTTTTGATGAAAATAAGTAAAAAGCATTGTTATAAGCTTTTAGGTTGTTTGTTTTTTTACGGAAATTAAAGATATTTTCGAGCTTCGGGGATTACCTCAGGCCTTTCAGGTGGTTATAAACTGTTGAATTTGATAAATTTAAATAAACGTGATAAATAAATTTATCTATAATAAATTTAATTAAATTTAGATAAATTGTCCGTACCAAGACTCTCTACTAAGTTGTCGCACTATAATAGCTAAGTACACCAAGCGTAAAATACAAAAAAAAGCATTGTAATATTTCAATTATTATAATGACTACAAGATACCATTACGATAAGTTAGCCCAAACAACATGGATTCATTAATAATTTAGAATTAACAAGTAAAGCCATAGACACGAGAAAGTACAATAAACAAGCCATTGAGTGACCATAAATAATAGACAATTATAATTCGAAGGACAATCAACTACCCGCATTGCAGCTTGATTTAACGGTTTTTAGGGTTCCCGTATATTTATTAAGAAAACGCTTTGTAGCTGTAACTAGATTAAAATTTGGTTTAACTTTGCGTTAAATTTTTTATATAATATTTCGTGAAACATTAACGTATGGAATTATATTTAGTAAAATAGAAATTTAATATTTTTTGTTAGCTGCACAATGATATGTACATACTACAACCATCGTGATGAATAAGGGTAAGTATGTAATACTTTTATCGTTAAATAAACTGTTTTTTTTATTATTTTATATTATCTTCAATTACCTATATAATAATTGCATGCATTAAGCTCAAAAATAAGTACCAATCTTCAAATATTCAGTAAGAATAAAGAAGTAATAACATACACCTAAAATTAAACGAAATCACAAAAATATTTATAACCTAATAAGACTCGAACCACCGACCTTCAACTTTCCAATCCCGCACTTGTTTTTAATTAACTAACTATCCCCAAGGGGCAAAGATATACTCATGTTATGCCTATGAAAAATGACATTTCTTTAATGAGTCGTCCCTTTCATTAGAAAATTATTAACAGTAACTTTTAGGAAACATTTATCATGTTTTTGAACGAAACATTTATGTATTGACTATTAAATTTTACGAACGTTGAAATAAATTCTTTAATTAAATTTAGAAATTATTGGTAAGGGTCATTCTTTAATTACGTGAGGCGTTTAGGATTACTTGAACTGTGTCTTATTTGTAATATAATTTTTATTTAACAAAGTATAGTTGCATGAAAATCGGTTAAAGTTGCGTAAAAAATGTTCCTTAATTTTTGCTAGTTTCCATAAGCAGCCCAACTAACAAATGAAGAATTGGAACGCAGAAAGATTGGAACTTCGTCTAATAATATTTAGAAAAAACCTTATTTTTCGAATAAACACAATATGTTTCACCGCAAACTCACACTTCGAATCAAAATAAAACATGAAATATCAAGAGGTATGAGCTGAATCTTGACATCTTCGGAAAATGGCAAAAAGGCCTCACGTGATTACTGGACATCTTCTACTTGTAAGGTTAAAGTATGATGCCCTAAGCGTCGTGTTAAAAAGAAATCACGAAATGAAATGCTAATAGCCTTATATCAAATATCAATTTAAAATATTATCTTCAATGAATGGTACTTAATTTTATATTTCGAATCAATGACACCATAGACACCCATAGAGTCATAGAGGCAATAAAATTACACCTGGCTGTGAAGATTTTGTAATCATTCTAAATTCAAATACTCGGGTGTTATGATAGGTACGTGGAACGGAATGTAATTTAACTTTTTATAGTATAACTAGCTATTGACTGCGACTTTGCTTGCGTGGAATCATAACATCTTTTAAAAAAATACTTGTTATCCTAATTGGAATGTTAGAGTGCCAAAATCACTTAAAATGGGTCCAGTAAAAGAAAATAACGAGAGCACCCATAACAAACAGAATAATTTAATATGCTTGCAATTCATAGATTCTGAAGTAACGTAGAGCAATTGATCCGTCAGATCTCTAACATATTTTAGTTTGTGATTAAAATAAGAAAAAAAACAAAGGTTCCAAGTGCAGTCAAAGGACATTCGAAGTCAAAGTCTCTAATAATTTGCTAACTACAATTTAAATAAATTTATTGTAAGAAAGTAAAAGTTATTCGCCAAGAGATACAAGATATGTACAAGACGGTGCGAGGAGCATGGAGCAGGTATGTTCACGAGTGAAGTGTGTACCACCGACGACGATAAATTAGTTAATGTTTAACGACATATGCCAGGGTTGCCACTGAACATAGGCTATTCAGGTACACTAACTCTTTACGAAAGTAGACAGTTAGTTAGTAGTACGAACTAACATATTTTTTAATATTATTTTTATACATAAAATAATGAAATTGAACCCATTAATGTCCCATTGCTGGGCAAGGCACTCCTCCTGTAAAGAGGGAGGGGCCTTGAGTCCACCACGCTGGCTAATTGAGGGTTGGGGACTTTGCATACCTTCAATAACTGTTCTAAAGAACTGTCAGGCATGCAAGGTTGTCAAATTTTAAAGGAAACCCTTAAGCATAGAGTCAGATACACTGATTTATCTTTTTGTTTCTGAGCCATATTGAGTGCTGAGCACTGCTGAGCAAAGCAAAACCCTTTCCACCCAAATCACTTTAGTTCTATAATAATCTTCTTCAAGCACAGCCCTACAAGTACATATTCCTAGGCGGTGCAACATAAACTGGTAAATAAAAATAAATATAAAAGTACATAATCACGAGTGTAGTGCGACATAACTCTAGTCGTGACTGAGGACGCCTACGATACACCGCCGCGGGGACTGTGCATCCCAAATGTGTGGAAATATCCTCACATTAAACAAAAATACACATCAAGTCGAACTATCTTTGTTTATGCATTACTTATAATAATAGAAGACGAATTCCAAATCCAATATATTATTTAGGTGGCCGCCACGCCACTGCCATTGCGTCTTAGGTTCGATTCCCACAAGGAACAACCTACTTTGTGTCTGTTGATTGTATATTTTCAAAAGTCTCCGCGACACAAGAGCGGAGTTGTGCGGAAGTTGTCTTTTAAAAAGAAGAAGGAAGAGGAAAATTAAATTATTGTATAAGTTGAAATGTTGACGATATAAGAAAAATAGCCGCCTCGCAATTCCATTTCAAATGATATCTCATTCAGGCTATTATTTAAAAGACAACAACTATTATTTTGCTTTTACCACTGGATTCACCAACAAAAAAAATGTTTTTTTAAATATTGTAAAATGTTGAGAGCCTGTGAGTCAGCTAGTAAGATGTGTGTGTCAGATACGGTCATTGATAACAAGCCACGTCCTGAGGTAGCCTGTCTTCATATACGTGGGCACTAGGCAGGGCACTGAGTAGAGTAGGACGGTTTATATGACATTTGTTCAATGATAAAAGTTATCTCAGATTTGTGTGCCATTTAAAGTATTACTAGCTTATTGTTGGATGTTATCATGATATATTTATTATGGGTACGAATGTACACCTGGAATACGAGACTTTCGCACTTTCGTGGGAATCAGATGCGTGCCTAAGATAATATTTTAGTCTGAAGTCAACTCGAATTTTAACTTTATTAAAAAAAAATACATGGCATGATAATATTAGATGAACTTTTTAAGAGTACCTACAAGCTTAATATTATTTTATTACCTCAAGTTTTGAACCCTGAACCACATACTTGGGAAGCGGCGTTCACTGCTTATACTTACGTAATAATAAGTATAATTATGTCGATTAAAAATATTAATGGCGGTGCTAATGCTCAAAATTGCGTCCAGAAAGGAATAGGAAATCCAGTGCATTCCATTCAAAATATACTAGCTAGCTAATGCTCAAAATTGCGCCCAGGAAAGAGTAAGAAATCGAGCGCATTCCATTTATCACAGTGCAATATTTTTAGCATGTACATCAGAATCTGATGCACATTCACGGAAGGGCCAATATTTCCGTTAGCATACAATCAATAATTGAATCAATCCACACTACGGAATCAGTATTAATTGCATTTCCCTATTGCACTGTTTAATTACAGTAGCTTTCTTAATTTCCTAGCAATTAACGCTTTGTTATTTTAGTAGGGAAGTACATATGTCGTTTGATTGCATCTGTGGCACGGTAGTGAATGCAATGCTCAGCAGCGGTCTCAGGTTCGAAGGTCGGGCCGAAGACTTGTCCATGAATTTTAATGCATCTTTTGTTCTAAAGCTTGGGGCAGTAGAATGCCTTTTAGCTTTTCTGTTAATAGTAATGGTAACACTATGAAAAAATATCCTATTCCTATCCTCTTCACAGCCTACTGTGACTCCCATTCCACCAATTTTATGAGAGTGACCGAATTGAGTACAGCAGTACCTATGCACAACACTAAATACTAGACTTCATTTCATATAAAACAACCCGAATTTCTTGACAGAAGTACTCCAAATCATATTTTAGCTCGAACCTCAAACCTCTTAAAAACTTAGCTGTCATTACCAAAACATCCAAAAAGCAGTATTTTCTAAATAAAGAAACTATTCGTAGCCACTCAAGTTCAACCACCGCCACTACAAGTACAGCCCCTGAGTTGTAAAAACAAATTGTACAACCACCCTCTCGTAAATGAAGGGTAGATAAAGAACAACATACCACAATGTCCTATCCTCACGCTATCTTTATTGCTTGAGGGTGAACAGTAAGGTACACGCTAATACCTACTGGTATTGGGGACTTCGTGACCAGATCTTGAATTTGATTAGGAAAAAATCAATTTGAAATATTGTTCATTTTTTTACTATGGTTTTCTTGACGTTTCGGCATCGATTACTTTTAATTCAATTTCGGCATTTTTTTGAAAACAAACTTAAACACAAATATCGGATTATGTAATTTCTCCCGCAGTAAATATCTGTATGTATATTAGTTTACGGCTAAATTACTGAACAGATTATAGAGGTAATATTAACTACTTAAATCAGAACCTAATATTTTTTATTTTACTCAATTTACACGCAAACAGAATCACGTGGGTGACCTAGCTAGATTATCAATAGTACCTACAATAATCATGCAAAGCGAAAATTATGATAGAAACATAGAAACATCCACACTCATAATATTAGTTACTTTAATCAACATAAACTTAAATCTAGGTACTATAAGTAATCTTTGCGATGAGTACAGTAACTTCAAGCTTATCTTGACCCCATCACAGCGAGGATCTCAATGGTGTTAATTAAATACCACATACAATTTACTATACAGGTTATCTACATCTAAAGATTATGTATTGTTTGTGTGAATGCTTATAAGGATGGCTTTTGATTCTAACTTTTCGTTTACAGAAGCTTAAAAGTTTTAAGTCTTAAGTCTTCTTGAAGGTACCGCGTCCTGGCCACTTTATGCTGACTGTTGAAGGAACACCGTCAGGTTTATAGTCGATATGCCCAAATTTTAGTCGGAACGCCTAGCCGGCGGGAGAGCCCGACAGACCCCGCTTCCTCCCTGGAGCGGGACATGCAGTAAGGGTATCGTGCCATAACCCAGGTAACCGAGTTGTGGAGGTTCGATAGGCAGTCGTTCCGTGTGAAATACTGGTATCTAGCTGCATTCGGTAAGACTGGAAGCCGACTCCAATATATTTGGAAGAAAGGCTAGGCTGATATATTTGCGGTTACTCAAAAAAGGTCTTCTTTAAACTTTCGCGTTGCATGTCAACTCAACTTACTTGCGAGCGTTGACCTCCCTTCTTTTAAAAGCAAGTTACCTGTGAGATAGTATTACGTATTTTATATATATTCTGTTTTATAAAAACAACTCCTTACTATTATTTTCCTTGTTGCTGCAAGTGACTAAAATTTGCATGAATTTGCAAACATGCGACGCAACGAAGGTCAAAGATCTTTGAAAATGACAGCCGGGACCCACAATTTAACGTACCGTCCGAAACACGGAGGTACTCGATATGTATAATATGGTCACCCATCCACAGACCGACCTCGGTAAACGTAGCTTGATCTGAGAGTTCGATTCTTGCGGCATTTACTTAGCCACGAGCTTCTCCTTCAAAACTAAAATAACATTCAATTAATCCTATACAAAGCTAATTTACTCTCAGCTATTCCAATCTATTCACAGAAAGTACAGTCAGCTTCAAAAGTCGCTGAACATATTCAATCTTTCAACACCCTATATTTGTAGTATTGCATATAATTCCATCGAAAAAACATCGGACGTTGATTGAAATGAATTATACCAAGCAATTATACCTGATTTTGTTCATGTATTCATTAAAATTTGGTATTAAAGAGGGTTTGAACGCATGCATTTGTAAAGCGACTTATGGAGCTGACTGTACATAGCTCTTGAAATAGCTTAGGACTATAGGTCTTCTATTCCAGAAAGTATGTTCAGTGAGCCATGAGTCACGAGTGCTGTGATAAAATGTGGGTCGACACACGCTATTCCTATTCATTTTGTCTGCTTGTAATTAAACGTGTACCGGTGAGGCAAGGTGTAAGCTTACAGCGTTAAGGGATTTTTTATTGCCCTTCTCCTGCAATGGGAGGCGTTGCCGTTGGTACTACGTGTTTTCATGTCAAAAATATGTTGTAAACGGAATTTGACTGATGATTTCACAACCGTTAACGTGGTTTAATTATGGTCGTACTACGACCTAGCAGTTATGGCCTCCCTGAAAACCAATTGCGCTATGATTTTTTCGATATTTTGATCAGTAAATTTACGATTTTTTTTCATAAATAGGTAATTAACTTTTTCAATAATTCTTTGGACAGTTTTCTACTGTCAACTTTGTCAAATTATGTACGTAAGAACTAGCTTAAAATACAGCATGTTTGTTTTTCTATCCAATCACAGCACACGTAAAAAAAGCAAATTTACCAAACCTAAATTTGTTGTTCTGTGGATGTAAAAACCTTTTTTTCTTCGTCCAACGATTGCGTTTACCGTAATTTGTGTCAAAATGTTTTTGCCATTCCTTCTCCATTCATAAATAACATGTAAAAATTATATTTTTTACACAAATTAGCCAACAGTTTGTTACTCGCACCACAGACGTACAATAAAACATATTGAATAGTACCACAAAGTATGCACGTTGACTGCAGTTACCATGATTTAACTTCCAGTTAGGAAGATATAACGAACTAGCTGACTCGCGCAACTTCGCTTGCGTCACATAAGAGAGAATGGGTCAAAATTTTCCCCGTTTTTGTAACATTTTTTATTGTTACTCTGCTCCTTTTGGTCGTAGCGTGATGATATAGGTACAGCCTATAGCCTTCCTCAATAAATGAGCTATCTAACAGTAAAATAATTTTTCAAATCGGTCCAGTAGTTCCTGAGCGCGTTCAAACAAACGAACAAACAAACAAACTCTTCAGCTTTATAATATTAGCATAGAGTATAGATTTACATTCTTTTGCTATGTACCTGATTATTTATGTGACCTCTAATGCAATATCTACAAAGTTATTTAAATGTATGACATAATTATTACATGTTGCGTGTATGAATTCTTAACAAATGTATGGATATATTTTGTAGTATTTTATAGGGAACCTTAACATGTATGGGCATGTTATCAATTGAATTTGCATATAAATATAAAATATATTTGTGGAAGTACACGTATCTCAATATTGTCAATACGAAATATCCCTATTTGTAATTTTAGACAAAATTATGGACAACTATTTAAATAATTTCAATGTTAAAATCAAAAATATGACTTGCTACGTCTAGGTTATGCTTTTTCGAAATGAGGCGCTTTTAGCCAGTTGCGCTCACTGGTCGCTAGACAATTTGTGGGTTAAACAACCATTGGGGCGGTCATTCTATAGATGGGTGACCACATAGTGGTATGAGCTGAGCTTCTCCGTGCTTTGGAGGACACGTAAAAAGTAAATTAAAAGTAATATTTTTACAAGCATAAAGATATTCTTGCCGTACTAAAGAATTAAAGCATATAATTACAGCAACATAATTTTTACTAAAGTATCAAAACGTTTTTGTTTCACTTAAGTATCAAAGCACTTTTGTCTGTACTACAATTTGAAACAAGTCTAACAGTTAACGTATAAAGCGAGAACAATTTGCAATATTATACAGCACATTAGTCGCTGGAAGCCTTTACTTATCTCGCCGCATCTTACTTAGCCCTACTTGCCACAACATTGTATGAAGGTATGACCATCGGCAATGTGTTGCCGAGTTGCAGAGTTTCTATACATTTTGTTTTACAAATCTATATAATATTGTTGGACAACTCACACACCGTCATTTGATTCCAAACTAAGCAGAGCTTGTACTATGGTAACCAAATAACTGATAAGCATACTTATATACTTTTAAATGTATACTTATATAGATAACTTGACAACCAGACTCAGAACAAATACTCGTGCTCATCACACAAAGATATGTCCCGGGTGGGATTCGAACCCATCACACTCGGGGCTACGGTTGTTGCAGTGAGGTGACCGCTTAAACCACTGCTCCAAACGTGCAGTTCTCTTTAAACTCTTATGTTCCTGATTGACTAACTGATGGACCACGCACAGCCGAAACTACTGAGCGTAGGAAGTTGAAATTCCGGAATGAAGATTCCTTAGGAACTGTACAGGAGTACTAAGAGAGGATTTCTGGAAATTCCGCCCCGAAGGAATGGAATTCAATGCCGGCAAAGCCACGGGCGGGGTAGTTACCAATCAATCGATAGATGCAATAGTTACTTGGCGCAGAGGTTTAGGTCACCACCATCAATTATATTTTGTGCGATCCACAAATAATTGTTTCAGATGTGATAGTACTCAGTGTCCGTTGTTTATATGTTTGTAAAGTACCCACGATGCAAGAGCAATTTTTAATGCGGGATTTGTCTTTAAAAAAAACTTGTGCCGGTACACACGCATGGGATCAAGTATAGCAAATTAGGCTTTCAAAAATGGGTAACATAAGTGTGATTTCTTTCGAGTGAGGCTATTCTTAATGAATTTATAGGACTGAATCAAATAATAGTACACTCTCTTTCATGTTAAAATCCATAATTTGTTTTATAAAACCTCAAAAAGTCCACATTTAAGAAATGATCTTTCACTTCTGGCGCTTATTTCTTATTAATTAATAGGTATTTAGTGATTGCAAAGTCACTATTTGCAGGTGAATATGTTAGATATCTATCTAAATTCCACTAATTCTAATACGAGAAATTAGCAGTAACTGAATTATAATTTGGCTATAGGCCAAATAGTCGCGCGTGATTGGAACTGTCTTCATTATAGTTAAAAGAGAACTATAGACTATAGCAAGATAGAACATAACTATAGTAATAGTGAATAAGGGTTGTAATGGAATAATAATAATAATCTAAAGCGGAATTTTGACGTTTGCCATATTATGAGATTGTGCTTCAATAATTCATTGAATAAGACTAATATGGACACAATATGGCAATGAAGGTGGACCTCAACTTCCTAACTCCAGCCAATCTCTGTAATATTCTTAGCAGAAAATATCAGGAAAGACTTTGGACCGACCCAGGATTCGAACCCGACCTCTTGCACGGCAGTCGCATACACTACCGACCGCGCCATAGAGGCATACCGCATCGAATGAAATAAATATTGTGGAACCGTCACTTTTTGAGGAAGTTCCACGTCTTGAGATGTGTAAACAAGAGTTCTTTTACATCCCTAGTTAAGAGACCTGCGGGCTTATCACGTATCTCATTTGACAACTAGTGTACGTCAAATTGATGGTCACTATTCAGTACATTGCTGCTTTGAAGTAACGTGTTAATCCCTATACACTAAGGGAGGAAACAATGTACAGCATACTGGCTTTCAAATATTAGTCAACCGAAATACGTGATAGCTACCCTGTCATCATAATCCTAGCTTCTTTGAAATAATTACAGTTTGCACAAGCAACACTTTGTATGAAACATTAAGTACGCAATACATTATTACCTTCATCTAACTATTACACTGGTATGAAAATGACAGCGTTTAACCGACTGAACTGAATAGAGAGGTAATGTGTTTAAATGTCAATGAGGATTTCGTGATAAGTCAGTAGTATAAAACTGTATTTACTTGAAGATCTGTTATTTGGATATGGGGCAATGTAAAAAGATGAATACCTTTCCATACAAATATAATATATGTACATAATTCTGTACATAACATCACGCCTGTTGTACCTCTGGTCTAAGCAGAGGTGTATGAAATAAATCCGCTATTCGCTTTCTACAAAGTTAGTCCCATGTAATAGGGGGCGAGCCTATTGCCATTTACTGGGAACGTTACCAAACTCCGGGCTGATATTGAGAAATATTCTAATTTAAATTTAAAAAGAGCTACCACTTTACCCGACCCGGGAATCGAACCCGAGACCTCAATATCAACAGTCGTATACGCTACCTACCGTCTAAACCACAAAGGCAGTTCTGGTACATCAACCGCTAAAAATTAATTATTATCTCCGAATATTCAGGAAAATTTCAGAAATGATTTCAATAATTTAATGTTTGAAAAACGGCATCACTCACTCTTATACATTTAAACAAATGCATTTTTAAAACACCGATTGGTTGTCGTTTAAGCCATATGTACAATAGCCCAGCTAAACCAACAAAGTATCATGTGCACTTGGGTTAAGTGTACGGTGTTGCAACGTTAATATTATGTTAATAAGCCGAAGAAGTGTTGGGAAATTTGTCATAAGAACTGGTGAGTTCGATAGTGTTAGATGGAAAAACAATGTGAATGAATCGATAGGTTTTTATTATAGAAACAAAAAAGTTTAAAAAAAAACTATAGTAGTTCGTGAACAATGAACATAGATCTAATTTTAGGTTTCCGTAAAGGTAAACACAGGACTATATTACTGAGACTTCGACAAACGTTTGTCTGTCTGTCTGACAACTGGTTGTTTGTTATGAACCGTAATAGTCTGACAGTTGGAATTAAAAAAAAATGTATTTTTAAAAAAATACATTTTTTTTTAATTCCAACTGTATTTTGTTCAGATTTTCGATGGCACACATAGAATTATTTCTCACCTTTTCTCACTTGTTTAGATAATTGTGATTCAACTTTGTGGTTCACTTTGAATATGAATACATATTTTGGTCCTTTTGAACAATCAGAAAATAATCTGTACAAAATTAAACAAACCTAATTTTTATTCAAAATTACTTGGGTGCTTCGAAGGGCACGTTAAAAGTCGGTCCCGGTTGTTGTCTACTAAGATAATAGTCGTTAAGCCACGTCAAAGGCCTCTCGGGCGGCTTGAACAACTTTGACACTAGGTTGACCACTAACCATACGACAAACAACAACAACATTCAAAATTACTTTAAAACAACACCTCAAACCACTTGTCTGCTCGACAGTACACATCTCAATCGCCGCTGTAATGGACGGAAGATATCACAATGTAGTAAGTAATAGAATACTGATGCACTATTGATATACCACTTACATACATTATACCACATTGGGATATACATATAACGTACAGTGACATGTTATATATGTGTTTTTATATCTCTCCTCTATCTTTTGAAGGCTCGGTTTAATTTTAATACAGTAAAAAGCCTTTTTGTCTTATAACTAAAAGACATTTAGTGGTAGGTGATACATGTAGCTGTGATTTTCTAATACTGTTAACCTAGAAATCTAGCAGTTATGGACAAAATATTAACTGACCTGCACGGTACCGCTCGCGAAAAAAGTTTTGTCCACTTTTTAGCTTCTTATTTTTAGAAAAGTTTGTTTGTTTTAAGTTCATTTCTTTTGTTGAAAAGAAAAGAAAGAGCAGCACCGAAAATAATGACATGGAAAAGAAGAGGCTATTTCAATTATAAATGGCTGAAATAGGGGCAGGGACGTTGAACACGGGCGAAGACGGGTAATTCCGCTAGCAAAACATAGATATCTATAACTATTGCCCAATATCCAAACATAAATCTATACTTATATTAGTCTAACGTTACTTTTCTACATGTTCACGCCCACGCTGCGAAAGGTTATCAATACACTCAAGTGCTTCAAACACTCCAAACACGAGTACTTATATAGTAATCAACATTTATTAACTTATGACATTTCAACAAAATAGTACTGTTGATAAAAACACCTACGGTTTGTAGGTTATTTCGAATTTGACGGAGCGTATGGCGCAATGAGACGGAGAAATGAAATAGAAATGGTGTGGATTAGATTTGGGTTGACTGTGGCCACAAAGACGGATGCAAGGAAGATCTCTGATATGATTTTGTACACCGATAATGTCGTCAATCCACCAGTTATCTCATTGAAAAATTAGTTCCTATAGAGCTTGCTAATTTAAATAAAGCGATTTGGATGCGATAATCATAATATTTAGATACTAAAAGGCTAAAGAGACTCTACGGAAAAAATAGAGAGACGTTCAAAAATTAGCAGCGCTATCAACTATAACGAGTCACAGATTTTAGATTCCAAATTCATTAAAGAATTTAGTTCGTCTACTATATACTCACTTATATTTAGTCTAACGGAATAAATACTAAGATGAATGGATGTGAGGAAGGCAAGGAAAGTTTATAATTATCACTAACCACCTTTCGTTCGTACCAAGTGGCGTTCTTTCGTGTCGTCTACCCTGTGGGAAAAAAACGTGTTATTATGAGTATATTTTAAGACTTTATTATCTCAAAAGCGACAAAGGATTTTTCTACCTAAAGTAAGTCATACAAACGGAACGATCAAGCAAAAGCTAATGTATTTAACAAACAGTTCAAAAAGTTCAATTACTCGACCTCGTCTCGGCGCCGTGTGGTACACGTGTTGTCCGAACGCAGCTCTTACGTCCACTGTGTATGTACATTGTACAAGACAAACAAACCCGAGTGAAACCGCTAATCTAACCTCTGTTTGGATTGTTCCGTTTTTTCTTTCCTTACGCATGTTACGGTTAAAGTGCGATTTCGGGTGTTTGGGAATACGTCTAGAAAATATTGTTAAAGAGTGGGGCAAAAGAGGGTAGTGAGTAGTGGCATAACCATAATCCCAGGGCCCGATTGCTAATAATTTTAGAACAATAGAAAACAGTATTCAGAAGCTTCCTAAATCTTCCAGGTTAGGGGTCTCCTGTGGCCGGAACATTTGATTGATTTTCCACCCAGTAATAGGGCCTTTAGGTTCAGAAGTATTGCTAATTCTCAGTGTTTTGTCACAAACAATGACTTCTGTTCTGATTAATCAATTATCAAGAATAATGCCTTGTATGGTCCTGAATCTTAGAAAAAAATAAAAAAGGCTGATTAATGGTCAAAACACGGTTCTGATCGGTCCGAAATGATTTTAATTTACCAACTAGGTATTTTTAAGACGTTCTTCATGGAAAAGCAACGACCTGCTGGCTTAAAATTGCTGCAAGGCACTACATTTTTGTCCCATCTATAGATAATTTCATAAGTCATTTCGACGTTGTCAAACCAAGAGTTTCGTAGTTTTAAACAGTCTAATAAATGCTACAATGTTCACATCACGAGTCATGTGATAATAAATCACACGTCGCCGCCATGTTTTGCGTCACGTTGCTTATTAGACGCTAATGGAAGCGCTGCAATAGACCATACTGTTTATATGTTGCGTTGTACAACTCTGAAGATGGGAGACATTCACTTTACCATGTGACGTTTTTATAAGTTGTATCATCACGTCTGTATTACTCAAAGTTATAGGCTGAGGTGTATAAAAAAAGTAAATAAAAGTTTTGCTGCAATTTTGTTGCTGCCATGTAATAAGTTTTAATTTCTAGTTATCTATACTAATCTATACTAATGTTATAAAGCTGAAGAGTTTGTTTGTTTGTTTGTTTGTTTGTTTGAACGCGCTAATCTCAGAAACGACTGGTCCGATTTGATAAATTCTTTCAGTGTTAGATAGCCCATTTATTGAGGAAGGCTATCTATACTAATATTATAAAGCTGCAGAGTTTGTTTGTTTGAACGCGCTTATCTCAGGAACTACTGGTCCGATTTGAAAAATTCTTTGAGTGTTAGATAACCCATTTATCGAGGAAAGCTATAGGATATATATCATCACGCTACGACCAATAGAAGCAGAGAAGCAATAAAAAATGTTACAAATACGGGGATTTTTGTAACATTTTTGACCCATTCTCTCTTATGTGACGCAAGCAAAGTTGCGCGGGTCAGCTATTAAGTAAATAAACGTTTTGCTGCAATTTTGTTGCTGCCATGTAATAAGTTCTAATTCCTAATTATTGAAAATAATCTAACAGAAAATAGGAATGGGGTATTTCCCAATAGTTTCTGCTTGCCTGCGTGATCTTGGAATCGAATACGAAGCTTAAACAATAGTTGCAACCTATTTGTCAGTTCGAACCACATAGGCGTTATACATAATCATCTACGAAAATTTTCTATATAAAACTTACATGAAAAGTAACAAGAACGGGGAGTATGGCCATCATGTATCTTTTAAAATGTTGACCCAGAAGTCAAAGTACTAGAAATTACCCAACTGTTCGATTTAAAACTATCTCTACAACACAAACGCATATAATTAGACATACAAACAAGCCGTACGGAAGTACAAACAATGCGCGTTTATTCGTGTTTTAACTACGAAACTGGTTAATCCTTGTACAATAACACACTGGAATAACTGCAGTTACAGCCACAGTGGGAACAGTGAAAGAGTTTAGAACAAATAGTCACATTGCTAGTTTGACTTTTGCCACTACCTTTAGCTATAATTGTATTAGTATTTTAGTCAAAATAGGTCTAAAATAGTGATGTTGGTATTAATTTACCACCAGTCATTCGCCATTTAGCGTCAATATTAAATTTGATCTGTCTAAATGAATACTTAATGTTAAGATTTCAAGCACAAACTTTACCTTTTAAATGACCTTCTATAGCGCTACTGTTCTCAAACAATGGAGTAACCAAAAATTATAATTCTAGTCATTAGGCATTTACACGTATTGCGACTAATTTCGAGTTCAACCAAGGGTAAACCACAGCACTCTTGTTTCTATCAGAATATAATCTCAAAACACGCTATATAGGTAATATATGGTAAGAGTTTTAGTTTAGATTGACAACTTAAGAGAGTTCTACGCATATCATTCAAAGTTGCTTCACTGTATTATAAGTACACTGTGTTCGCAAGCCAATGTTTTGACTGCCGACGGTCAATGTGAGTCGAGATTGGTGTGTTTGTCAATATTTGAACATTGCTCGGCCTGACGACTAAATAATACCAATAGTTTATTACTGATTTACTAATAATTCAATTGTTTCTAGTTCCTGCTATTTTCGTTCTACCTCCGTGCTTGCAAAGGAATTCGTATACACGTACCTAATTGAGTTATAAGTCAACTGCTATGTAGTTAACTAACTTACTTTTAATACAAATTCATCTTCTTTTTCATCTAAAGTCACAATGCGTATAATCTTACAATGGATCAATACAGGTTTTAGCCGGTTCCCCTGATATAAGGCTATTGTACAATGACATGGACCCCACGCTCAACATTGTCGTTTCCTGCAGGTGTATCCTTAGCTTTTGAATGGCTCTTCCTGCCTTTATTTCTTAGTAATTTATTTCTGGGTCATATATTCCATTTACAATTTAAGTTTTGTTAACAAATAGTAAAAAGCTTAGCAGAACTAATAAGTTATGACTTCTATATCTCTTCCCTTTCATTAAAAATAATAAAAAATATTTAACATATTTCTTGACGGCATGCAAAGTCCCTAACTCTTACTTGGCCACTGCGGTGGACTGAAGGCATAATCGCTTAAACATTCCGGGAAGAGACCCTTGCCTAACAGTACAGCAGTAACGGGTTAAAAATATTATTAGTTTATTTATTTATTACTGTAATATATTATAGCGGCACTGCAATTATTATGCCGCGGATAAATACATTGGTCAATTTTTATTTAAAAAAACACATATAAACTACAAAGTAATACATTATATTATTAAGTATTCCTATTTAACTAAGTATTGAACTAACTACTAGGATTCTTTCATTCGATAACGAGCTAATCTTTCTGATTATATAGGAAAGAATTACAATTTCCTGAGGATACAAGCGATTTGTGTAATTATATTTCTTCTAATCAATACCGTTATCGTGATACAACGTTCATAGTAAATAATTAGGTACAGGCAAAAGCATTATTATGTGGCTATAGGCTCGCCCCTTGTTACATGGGACTAACACTGTCTAAGACGAAAAGAGGCTGTATTTCATACGTTCTCTGCCTTATAGGCCGAACCAAAAATTAAAATTTGTATGCTGACAGAATTTCAGCAGCATTTTTATCAACGGAAATTATAAAATGACTACTGCATATTAACTACAAAGTAAGTTTACAATAATTGTTAACTAAATCAACATTTAATTGTTCTTTTCGTAGAATAAAGTACCTACTATTCAGAATGGGACCGTAGTACTACCTATTTTTGCTTGGGACTGTACATATTTTGCTCGACAACTTGCGGACACGCTACCGTTAGCTTATCTCATTTCCTAAGCTGATTAAATAATAATTTCTTTAAATTATTTTTCCTAAAGCATAAACGTTTCTTGTCAAGTCTAAGCATTATCGTTACATATTATATTCATTTTATTATGCGTTTAAAAAGTAATTAGGTGCTAAGCTTCAGCGACAAAAGGCTTCATGAAAAATCTCCCAAATACAGCCAGTGGTTTTTCGTGAAAGATTAACAAACGTAGACGTCACAAACATAAGTCGGACTTTTAAATTCAGTAACTAACTCCGGTATACAATATTGAACTCAATAGTAATAATAGTTACTTCGGGTAAACGTAAAATTACATAATGTACCTACTTAAAACTTGCTTATTTCTTTCACTTTTAATTATCCAAGTAATTTTCCACATCACACATTTACTAGTAATAAATATTTTTATCTCACGCAAAGGAAGTCAGCTGCTTAGAAAGGCGTCAAGCACAACCAGTAGCCATTGAACAAGGTGTCGTTATAAAGATAATCATTAGTACGACTTGTCCGCCCACAGATGGAATAAATTAACCAACATCGTTAGTGATAAACCACTTAATTCTTAACAAAAAACTACATAAAAATAGTAATTATTATTACGTAATTGAGTGGTATAATATCATGAATTTACGCAATAGTTGAGATTGTGTTTAATGAGTGATGATCGCGTAAGTTGAGTTCGTGTAAGTTGGAACCTAAAACACGGCATAAAAATGCGATACTTGATTTGTTGTGTAACAGGTCTTTTAACTGCTCTTTGGTAAACTAGCTAAACCGTTAAACCCTATTTAAAAAATCTTAGTAGCATATAGTTGAAGACGCGAGGCAAACCAGGTGATATTTTTCTAAAAATCAACATTTCCACATAATCACGGCATGGTCGAAAATAACTTAAGTTTAGTCAAAATTTAATTAAAAAAAAGACGGGTCTAAATGAAGTGGATGTAACGAAATTTTTAAGTCATGATACTCCGAATAGGCGTAAGTTGGGACAGCGTAAGTAGAGATATTACTGTACCAAACTATCACATTGCGAAACACCCATAAAAAAGACGTCTTATCATTAAAAACTCTCAGTTAACCGGTTTTCATTAACACTAATCCAAAGTAACCCATATTATCTATGTTGGTAATAAATTAAGTGTCTGAGGTTAGCCAACATCCCGGCTTGGACTTTAAAAAGTTTGCCGTGGCCACACACGGCGTTAGAAAAAAAAGTTTATTGACGCATCGTGTGTTGTCTATGATCGTTGAACTCCTTTTGTCCTGGAGATAAAAAATGTAAAAAATATAATAATGTATTCATTTCAAAGATGGGAGACGATGTAAATTTAGATAACATTTAAGGATCAAATTGGTTATTAAGATAAGGGTAAGTGAGCATAGCGTGGACAAATGGGTGTCGTCATGACTCGCTTGTCAATTGTCAAGCTTTGCTTTGATTGTTTGACAGGAAACGGCTGTTTGCTTTTGTTTTCTACTGCTTTTATCGGCTTTATTGAATGCTTAGCTTTACTGATAGTTGATTGTTTGTTTAACCTACCTACTAAAAATACCGTGTTTTAGTTACTTGATATATCATTTCTCGGTCTATAATCTGTACAATCTTTCGTATCAGTCATGGAGGATATCTTGTGGAGGTCAGACAGGTAGTCGTTACATGTAAAATACTGGTATTCAGCTGTATTGGATGAGACTGGAAGCCGACTCCAACATAGATTGGAAGAAAGGCTAGACTGATTGATTGTCTTATCACTCATAATTAACTGAAATAAGCAGGCAACAGGGCACACAATACATAAAATACGCGTTCTTAAATGCTCTTTCATAATAAGGCACATATTTTTTGCGTAGAAATTTAAAAGGTTGTTTGTAAAATAAGTTTTTTATCGAGAGAAGCCGCGGCAGATCGTATTTAGTTACTAGCTGACCCGCGCAACTTTGCTTGCGTCACATAATTTTCCCCGCTTTTGTAACATTTTTCGTTGCTACTCCGCTCCTAATGGCCGTAGCGTGATGTTATATAGCCTATAACCTTCCTCGATAAATGGGCTATCTAACACTGAAAGAATTTTTCAAATCGGACCTGTAGATCCCGAGATTAGCGCGTTCAAACAAACAAACAAACTCTTCAGCTTTATAATATTAGTATATAGTATATTAGTATATATTATATAATATTAGTATATATAGATAAATTAGGTGTATGGCGAGGTACTTAAAAGGTTACTCGTTACAAGTCGTATACAGCTGGCAAAAAGCAACATTTGTATTTTTTGTCAACTTACATGAACTTTTGTATAAGACCTCGTAATACTAACGTTAGCAGCGGTTTAAATAAGCATGTGTAAACAATCGTCCATTGTTCGAATATAATGCTTATAACTTATGTAAAAGTTATGGAGAGAAATATGACATTGTTACGTTTTTTTAACTAAGTTTTAGTTTGCCATTGTTTGTAACGTGAAACAGGTGGTTTGTATTTAGGAAAAGGGAGTTTATTGACCTTTGATAGCGAGTCAAGGAGTTGCGTTTTCCTGGTTTTTAATTAAATAAGATGCACTTGAAGGCAATTAAGAATGACTGGTCAGAATTTACCGCGGTGATTTGGAAAAAATCAAGTGAGGCTTTTGTCCAGCAGTAGGACAACCATGGTGCTTATAAAATATTAGGTATTTATATAGGTATAAGTAGCTATTATACAAGCCGCGTTGAGTAAAATCGTAAAAAAAGTAAAATCTAACTCTCTGTTTGAGATTTTCATGTTCACTCTTAATACATCATGTTGAATAGGTATGAAAGTACTTTATGATAGGTACGTAGGTACGGAGTGGCCATTTTTCTGGGCCTACGTTTATCTAAAAGCATTATAACATAAACATAACGGTACAGTCGTTTGTCGGAACATAATAATATTTTATTTGCACCATTCATATTAAAAGTAATAATATCTTATGATGTGTGTGACAGCTTACAACAAAAAAGCCATTTTGAAAACAAAATATAAATTTTTGATTATAGTTTATGGACGGAAGAAGTAACGGTGCATTGTATTATTGCACCATGTTACCTACAATAGAAATAATGAAATGAATAATTTGAAAATATATTATATTATGCGATATAAGCAGTTATAGCATAGGCATAAGCAGTTAGTATTTACTAAATAGTAGGTAATAGGTATATTATTATTCCTTGTTGATTAAGAAATTTGACAGATTCCCTAATCCACAATTGAGCAGCGTATTCTGCATAGTGGACGCAAGGCATTACCACTGCCGCATTATTTGAGGAGATTCTTATCCATTAATGGGATAAGTTTTTTTATTTTTATAAATTGCCTCTAAAGTAATATGCACGTGGACTGCCGACTGTGAAGCCCTCGGTTTATTTCTCGGGTCGAAATTATCTGTACCAATTTAACACAATATTGGTCAGCAATGGAGAGGAACTTCAAATAAAAATAAACTGAATACTATCATAATAATAATGTACCAGAATTAATAGTTATTTTTATTTTAGCGCCATCTAGTTGCTAGTCAGGGTATCATAGAACACATAAAACATCGAGATTGTCAAAGCGGTCTTCGTAAACGCACTGGATACGTCAAAATCTCAATTCTAAAAAAAACAATCGTTCGGAAACCACATACACCATATTCGTTACTTAAATGTTACTTACGGTAATTTTATTGCACTTCAAGTAATAAGTTTAACTAACAGCATTATTACCCCATATTTTTATTTAAATTAACGTTTATTTTTTGGCGCTACTGTTTTTATAAACTTAAAAGCTAGATATAGTTTCTGGGCAGTTGTTTCAAGTGTCAAGTTTTCCATTAATTTCCCCGCAATTCAATAATATTGAAAATAGCGTGGAATACGCACGATTGTTATGTTGCGCAGTGTCGCACGTCATATTATATGAAAATATGTGATACAAACACTTGACCGTGTAATTTATGAATACCTGTAATTTACGAACAAAGTTTAGATTTAAAGTTACAGTAGTTTGAACTTTACCCGGTAATATCAATGACACAAAAAATATTGCGGTAATTACTCGGCGAAAACTAGTCTGACTCACGATTTAACTGTTATTCTAGTAATTAAGTGTCCAGTGAAGCCTGTTGTGGAATTAAAACGTATATAATATGATGGATAAAGTTAAATATGTCTGGTCAAAAACTAACCGGTGGCATAGAGGTTTGTATTTTTTTTCCATTGTTTTTTTTTATTTTCTTTTTCTTTTGAAAACGAATTGTTTTTGTTAGAATCGGCCTATGGAAGCAGTTATTTTTCTGATGTCGAGTGAAGTAACTAAATGTTTATAGTCAGATTGTTTGTTTATCTTGCCCAATATTGTGGTTGTAATTTTTTTCGAAAATAATCATAATTAAAGACCGAATAAAAGTTGAATACATAGGATGTTTAAAGTAAAATGTATGTTGATGTTATGTAAATTTTCCAGTTTTTACAATAACCTTTTGAAAGCATGAATATCTTTATACACCTATACCTATTTATATTTACATAATTTATTTATGGCAATTTATCATAAATGTAAATAGTACATTCATGTGAATTTGTATAACAATATGTAGTAAAAACAAATACAATAAGATTAAATTACTTTCAGTGATTTAAGTACCTACATAAATATGAAACATTCACAGTTTTTACTGCATGCATCATGTTTATCTATATAACTATATAAAGATTTTGTTTAATGAAAATTATCATACCTATACCTACCTAGTTCACTTTATTGTGGGCTGTACTAATAGCACCTCTGATTTTTGTTTTAGCTATAGAAAGCATTATGAAATAGTTTTATCAAATTGATATTTATCAGTTCTACCTCCTAGTTTACCTTCCCTCCTCTTTATGGAACATGGCAATATGTTTGCCAATATTGTTTAATCACTTTGGCACATCTTTAAAAAATTGGTTGTAGCACATATTTTGCCAATGCTCACAAGAGGGTTTAAGTGTACCTACCTAATAATTATTCTTTTTAATTTTTAATAAATGTAGATAAATCTGTTTTATCTATAAAACTTGGTGATCATTTATACACCTGTCGAAATACAATAAAATCAACATCATCATGATCATTAATTTGGTCTAAAATGATGTCATTATGAATAATTTTCATTTTTTTCAAATCATATTTAATTTAATATATATGTTATTATGATCAAAATGTGACTTCCTTAGTTGGGAAAAACCACGTTTCTATAACGCAATGGTTAGATGACCATAGGAAAATGCATGCTTTACCTTGCGTTAGGTAATTTAGACTGCCTGTGTGGTCAGGGAAGTACCTATATATTATATTTATGATTACTGATAACAATGTCTCAGGTTCCCTTTTATTTTTAGGCAGTACTATTATTTTGTATTAATCACTTCTGATCTTCTCCTGAATTAGGAAGTTAGGTATTGAGTCCACTATGCTAGCCAAGTGCAGGTTAAGGATTTTGCATCTATATCCTTCTGGTTTTTGATTAATTTATATTTTTACTGTAGCTTGGAATCTGATATTGTGCTCGATATATGGTATTGAGCTTCTCCTATCACTTACAACTAATATGATTAAAGGCGAAATCTGGGTCTTTATCATGCACCTTCAAGTATAACAGGTGACATAATGTGTATATGGTATGTATGTACATATATTATGTACATAATGTCACCTAGTGTAAATTTGGTCTTATTTACATTACACCTGTTACATAAATATTTATTATTATGTACAATCAGTGTTGATAACATTGTAGAGATAGTGAAGTCTCCTTTTATGCATATCATTATTAGATAAATAATAACATATTCTGTTTGTATGTTGTACACCAGTAAGCTGTAATCTTAATCTGATAAGTAGAACAAAAATTTGCTGGTATAGGAAGGGATTTAAGTTTCTGACTCATAATTTAATGTAATCCATACCAATATTATAAATGTGATGCACTTTTTGGATCGAAATCGAACCAAACTGCTTGTCTTAAAATTTTGTATGATTTCATCAAACACTGGGCGTTGTGTGAAAACTGCACCCGCCAAAGCTGACTATAAGCAGCGAGAACGATAGTGTTTGTGGTGCACTTGGTAGTGTATGCAAGTGCTACGGAGTGGTCACGGGGTCGTATCCTGGGTCGGGCCAAAAAGTCGTTTCCGAGTTTTTTCTGTAAATAATTTCTCAGAGATTGCCCGGAGTTAGGAAGTTGAAGTTAAAGACCTCCGTGCGACGGAGAGCACATAAAGCGGTTCTGCGCCTGACCTCTCACTGGTGCTGTCGGATATCCGTCCCACCGGGCTATGAGAGAAATAAAGAGTGTACCTGTGTACTGTACACGCAGTTGTACATTATAAACCTAGTCCTGCAAAGTTGGCTGGTTTCAATGAAACTGGCCGTCCTATCTGAATGTGAGTCATTAGGACTTCATAAGCTGTCATTGCGCAAACAGAACTAGTGAAACCGCCGGTCCCGCGCCTGATCTCTTGCTGGTCGTGTCGGATATATGTCCCTCCAAATAGGCTATGAGAGTGAGGGAATAGATTGTGTAAGTACCTGTTTTTTGGTAGCCGAATTACGGCTAGGTTATAATGGGTTTAATCTCATTTAATCTTGATGTACGATAAAAGTATTTTTGCTTATCTTGTCTGGTAGGTCTATTTTGCCTTGTGTTTAAATTTGACTTTCAATAGTAGTCTATTTACGGAAGAATAACTAACAATTATAATAGTCATAACAGAATAAAGGTCAGGTCTCATTAACATAATGTCGGGACCTAATAAATGCATAACGAAGTAGTCACGATTGCATCAAGTGATCTTCACACGGCCATGTTTTTTACAAAAACTTTAATTTCTTCTAGTCAAAGCATACTTCCAGAAAATATAGATACCTACTTTGTACTATAAATGAAACCCTATCAACGCTCATCAAGTTTGTAGAATCAGTGAGAAATTATCGTCGGAAAAAGGGGAGACCTTCGCTCAGCAGCGGGAAACTACTGGGGATTAAAATGAGATGTAGATTCTTAAGATCTTGCTAAAATTTCGTGAGGCCTTTTTGATACCCTTAAAACAGGGGTTCCCAACCTTTTCTTAGTCCGGGACCACTTTTATATTATTCTTGTTAGCAGAGACCACTATGTAAGTATATTAAAAATAAAGTGTAATAAACAACCTGAAAATATTAAATTTTAAAATCATTCGCATTCCACTGCCTTAAATAGAATAGTGTGATGGCTGTCCATTTCATAAAGTGGCTTCATCGGAGTCAAGAGACCATACGATAGAATAGAAATGAATTTGCATGTGTAATTTCTGTGGAACAACATTTTTTTGCTTACAAGCTACTATATCATAGTAGTCATTGATAGGATGACTGCATAAATGTTGATATGAGTCAACGGTTAATGACATCAGATATCAAGATATGAGATAAGGTCATGTCATTTAGACGATAAATTTCGCACCTTTGTACATACGAGTACATAGGTACCTTAGGTACATAAAACATGCTAGCTTCTGCCCGCGACTTCGACCGCAATAAAAGATTACCCGGGGTAAAAAGTCCTATTTGTTAATCCAGGTTTTAAGCTATCAGTGTACTGAATTTCTACAAAATCTTCTGTGGTCTTTTGGTGACAGAGTAGCAAACATGGATCCATCATCAGAAACTTTCGCATTTATAATTTGACTAGGATGTTATTCATTGCAAATAGGTATTTGAATCCTGGACTTTATGGCCGTAACCCGTACTTGTTAGTACTGAACAACTGTAAAAAATCGTGCTATTAGAGGTAAAACTGCGTAAATCAGGCCCAAATTGATTTTTTTCTTCTCTTTTCCAGGTTTTTTGATATTTCTCTTGGTAGAGCTGAGGGTGTTGCCGGGAGGTCAGCTCGGCTTCACTTGTAATGACCCGGCACTGTCATACCCATTCACTGGAGACACCATCAGCTGGAAACTGCTGCTGGCTACCACTATCCTCTTGCCTTTGGCTTTTGTGAGTATAGAATACGATCTTTTTACCGGTCTTGGTTGAAACTTGAGATACGCACTAAAGTGCGACAACTTAGTAAAGAGCCTTGGCATGCTGTATTAATCAAGATTATATAAAAATTATGTTTATTTCCAAAAAGTAGTATTTGTACCAAACATGGTACCATCACCTGCTTGGCAAGTCAGTCAGCTAGCCGCAAACCTTGTGTTACAAGGCTCTTATGGTGGTATTTTACCTAACGATTGTTTATGGTTTCAGTCTATACGTAACGTAATAAACGTAACTAAACTTTCGTGGTGAAATAATATACAATATAATATCTTATTGATTAATAGGCTCTGTAGGCTGCTCTAATTATTTGTGAATCTTCTCATATACTAACTAAACCAAAATATTCATTTCAGATGTTAATAGTGGAAAGGAATTACAGTAACAAATCAGTGAATTCAAAGCAGCAAGCGCTATGCTGGTACAAAGAGTACCTGTTCGGGATCCTCATCAATCTCGTCATAGTACAGACCTTAAAGCTCATAGTCGGGTCTCCTAGACCCCATTTCTTCGATACGTGTGACCCTAAAGAAGCCAAGACATGCCAGGGGTAAGAAAATGCCAAATTATTGTTATAATTTTATTATGACCTGCGCAACTTCGCTTGCGTCACATAAGAGAGAATGGGTCAAAATATTCCCCGTTTTTGCAACATTTTTTTCTGATACTTGCTCCTATTGGTCGTGGTCCTATTGGTCGATGATATATAGTCTATAGCCTTCCTCGATAAATGGGCTTTTTAACACTGAAAGAATTTTTAAAATCGGACCAGTACTTCCTGAGATTAGCGTGTTCAAACAAACAAACAAACAAACTCTTCAGCTTTTTAAAAAACCTGCATTATTCTTCGAACAAAATAATCATACTCAAAGCAATATAACTATTGAGAAAAACCATCAAATGTAGATTCTAACTCGTCCAGTACTTCTCACTTGCTTTTCTTTGACATTCGAAAATCATAGCAACTAAATCATCGTATCCATAAGTAGTGGCTGCTAAAAATAATCCTGTTTGACTCACGATCTTCTGGAATTCCTTCATATTATCCTCAGTCACGCAACCGTCTAAAATAAACGTGAAAAGCCTGACGAAGTTCCCCAATCTGTGTGTTACAGCTTCATATATCGAAGAGCGAGGTTTTATTTCTTTATAATAAAGATCTGTATAAAGATACTTCTTACGATTTATGCCCTGCGACAGCAGTATATTAAACATCGCTTCTTTATTATCCCTAAAGATACTCTCAAGCAGTTTGTCAGTTTCCAATTTTTGATCCAATATCGCTAAAGCGTTATCAAGGCCTTCGAAAAACATGACGTTTAATATAAAATCTAATATTTCTATTTGTCTTTCCTTTTCGGCTTTCAATACATCGCATATGTACTCTATAGCGAAATATTCTGCATATGTCCTGTGTATGAAGATGGGAATATTGTTAGCCACGCTGTATATAAGACCAGTTTTCTCGCTTCCTTTCCTTATAGCCTTTACCGTTTCTTTAATCTCTTTTATTTCCTTCCTGTCGAATATAGCATGGCCTTTTTTCTGAAAAATAGCGTACACCGCTAACTTTTTGTGCATGGCAATAAAATCTGAGCGTTCTTTTTGATACGTCATAATAATATCTGGAATGTAGATGTCCATTTTGTTTTTCTCTTGAAAACGTATCTTCTTCAACTTGGTCTCCAAAAACCTTTCATATGTCGTGTAGGTATTGATATCCAGATCCCAGTTATGATTGGTTCTGCTAACGTCCTTTATTTCATTAAGAAAGTAACGTGCCATCAAATACAAATGTAGGGGCACTCCATCAAACACTTCTTTATTATTTTCACTTATTGCTACAAAACCAAAGAAGAGATCTGTTGTTAAGTCTAGTTTATGACTTTTTTCCATTGACGTGTAATTAGTTTCATCTCTTAAATAATCTATAAAACTACAATAAACTTTGAGAAGCATTAAATTCTGTCTCTTTATCGCTTTGTTCGCATCTATTAGTCCTAACATATAATTTACAAATTGATTTAAATTATGAAGTTGTGCGCGATTAAGCTCTTTCAATTTAAATTTGTTTCGCCAAAACTTATCCAAATATATCCTCCTTTCTGTGAAATCTAGCGGCTGTAAATGACACGACGAACCGAAATGACGTTGTAGTAATGCTTTGATTCTATTGTATGACCTGCTTGCTATCCACATTTTGTGCTTTCTTGGGTAGTTTCTCACACAATTAAGAAACGATAGGACTTCATGAGCGTAATGTGGACAAATCTCGTCGAAACCGTCGAAAAGAAATATAATATTACCCCTGTTGTAAAATAGCAGGAATAGTTTCAACTCAAACGTAGTCTGTTCGTCTCCCGCTGAGCCCTCTAGATACACTTCACCATTAATTTCATTCAAACGAATAATTACATTCTTGCTTTCTTTCTTAGTTACAATTTGACATATTAACTTCAAAGTTTCTAAAGTATCAATAGGGGTCTTGTGTTTTTGCCATTTACTGAAATTTCTTGAGTAATCCAATAAGTTTATTCGTACTATCCATACGTTTCTGTACAGTTCTTTAGTTTTCACTGCCAGGTGTGTTAGTAAGGTTGATTTGCCCATACCTGGTTTGGCTGTTAATAATACGATACGGTTTTTAACATCAAGTAATGTTCGCAATACATTTCCTTGATCATTTTGGCCTTCGATCTTAGTCCCGCTAACTCTTCTATCAATGTACAAATTCTTTATTTTTTCATATTTTGAATCACTGAGTGTATCAGCTATAACAATGCGTTCATTGTTAATGATCTTGTTAAGTAATGCTCCTTCGATAATTTCACTTGATTCGTCATTCAGCATTAAGTCTAAACTTACTTCTTGTCCCTGAAATGTTATTAGGGTATTTTTCATAATAAGTTTCCGTGATTCCAGATCCAGATGAACTAAACTGTGTTTTAAATCATTTATAGTTGTGTTTATTTTAGGAAAATATTGTTTTATAATTTCATAAAACGCTTTCTCTGTTACAACAACTATATTCTTGTTGTTAACAGACTCAGCGAATTTTTCTAGTCTTCTGTTCAAAGTTCGTATATTTTGTAAATCATTGCACACTATGACGTAGATATCATCATTGTTCGTACTCTTCAACTCCGCGTTTAAGGCATTGAATTCATTAGTTAACATTTTGAAAACATAGTGCAGGTCAATGACCGCGTATTTCTTTGTTTCAAAACATTGGATTACTTTAATAACAGTTAACATTGTGTCTTCTGTAAGTATAATACAATTTGCGATATTGTCTTCAGACTCAAAGAGAGCTTTAGTACTCTCACTAAACTTACAATCTACAGTCTTCAGTTTATTTAAATACATGGAACTAGTGATACTGGTCAATGGATTATCTATTATGTTATTTACTGCCTGTTCATACAAATCGCATTGTTTCGTAAAAAACGGTACTTCATTCGCTAACAACCACCATTTTTGTATTTGATCGTGAAATTTTACAAATATCGCATCGGTTTTGATTCGAAAATCTTGTGTGTAGATACTTTGATGATCCTCTATTTCCATTTTCAATATTTTCTCGACGCCGCTCTCGTCTTCTTGGTCCGTGTAAAACATAAGATTGTTTAGAAATGTTCTCGCTAATCCTTGGTCAACGCAATCAAAAGAGAGTATGGGAAAGTTTTTGATTTTAACATCAAATCTGTATTCATGCAAATTTTCGATCCTACTTTCCAATTTATAATATAAGTTCCTGGCGTACTCTTTAAGTAAGTTGGGATTATCAGTAAACTTGAGTAACTTAGTATCATCATCGTACACTAATAAATTGCCGACAGCGCTGCCCAAACCGCCATTGAGTTGAAATAGTCCTTCTTCCACGGAATCATCTATTTGTACAATAGTATTAGGTTTCGATTTGTCTATCAATTCAACTACAGAAGACGCTAAATGGTTCAGTCTCCGTTCTTTTTTGTTAGGACTGCCTCTAAGTTTAAGATCTATGTTACCAAAAGTATTAGGAACTTTGAATTCTAATGACTGTAGTATATTTGTGGCAGCTAATTCGATAGCTGCGTTAACCTCGGCTTGGGGCAGAGATATGTTTTCTAATTGTTGTTTATAACTTTCAAACATGTTACCTACTAATTTGAATTTGTAATTCTTGTATGCAACGATGTGTCCAATTACATCTGCCAGCGTATGTTTAGTTGGACAAGAAATGAATAGTGATAAGCGATCTTGAGCAGCGTGTTCTTCGACTTCCCGTCTCTTAATTACTTCTTGATACAATTTATGTTTAAACGTTGCGAGAAGTTCGTCTGTAGTTTGAAAGAAATCATGTCGAAATGTACAAGTCCTATGTTCTTCAGGTTGTATGTCTGACACACGGAGTACCTTGTGTGCTAATATAACATGGTATCGAGCTACATACACATCTTCCATCATCATCGTATCGACCTCGTCTTTAAGATACTTCACAAAGCGCTCAGCTAACGTTGCGATCTCTTTTTTCATAAATATTCTATGTAGGAAATGTACGTCTTCATCAGTGTAAACTGGTTTAACTCCCGCCTTACCTGTAGCTATCAGACTGTTCAAACTATTGGCGTAACAAGTTTCGAGTAAATTACCATTCTCTTCACCTCTCTCAGTAGTGTAGATAACGAATACACAATCAATATTATGAAAGTCCTCATTAAATATTTTGTCTTTGTTGCTGGAATTGAATTTTTGTTTTATTATCAAGAAGCTTTCAAAGTATTTGAGTAGATTGGCTCTGTTGTTCAGTGTTAATACAGTGCTGTTTTCTCTATGCTTGGCTTGTATGAAGACAGCGATGGGTCGACTGTAACCTTTTACTTTCGCTTTGAAGCAGACGTCGTCGAGGGCCCCGACATCGTCCATATTTGATGCCAGGTAGATGTCTTCAATATTGTCATCATGTATCGCTCGGAATAGTATTAAGCTGATGAGTTTTGTCTCATACAAGTGACCGCGAATCCCTGATGTTCCTTCCCGTCTGCTGTACATCTTGTGACTTGTTACTTCGTTAGCAGTAAAAAATGTTTACGATATTATCGTAGTACTCATCTGGAAACAATATAAAATTACAAATTATAAATAAATAAATATTATTGACCTACTCACACTCGGTCATTTGGTTCCAAACTAAGCAGAGCTTGTACTATGGTAACCAGTCATCTGATAAACATACTTATATACTTCTAAATACAAACTTATATAGATATACTAGCGGACCTGACAGACGTTGTCCTGTCTAATAAATTAAAAATTAATTAAAAAAACATTGTCCAGCGAAAAAAAATTGTGAATCTAAACCATTCTCAGATCCCCTTGAACACACACAAAAAATTTTATCAAAATCAGTCCAGTCGTTTAAGAGAAATTCAGTGACATACACACTTACAGAAGAATTTTATATATAAAGATAAACAACCAGGCCTAGACCGGGTATTCGTGCTCATCACACAAATATTTGTCCCGGGTGGGATTCGAACCTACCACACGCGGCACTACGGT
The DNA here is from genome assembly GCF_050436995.1 of Anticarsia gemmatalis. Classification (NCBI taxonomy): domain Eukaryota; kingdom Metazoa; phylum Arthropoda; class Insecta; order Lepidoptera; family Erebidae; genus Anticarsia; species Anticarsia gemmatalis. The sequence continues at coordinate 2,354,252 of NC_134761.1, forward strand.
TATTGCGGCGAGGTGACCACGTTAACTACTGCGCTAAACATGCAGTTAAATATTAATTACTAGTAGACTGGCTGGACTTTATCCGGGTAAAGTATAATATTATCCCGTCAATTCCAATCCCGTGGGAATTTCGATCCCATCCATTCTTTCATACAAATCTTGTACTCCAATGTATGTCCAATATACTTCCGTTGCTCAAAAGTTATGCACACATAGGTACATTTCGGAGATTCATCTTATTTATATACATAATCTAGAATTTTATATAAAGGCTTTCACTAAGCTGCTGGATTTTAGTCCCTTCATACGATATAAGCTTTTTGCCTTACTTCGCCTTTTCGCTATTCTTGTTTGTTACCTAGTTAATTCAACTTAATTATAACCTAACAAATGTTATTTCGCATTCAGTATATTAGTAAACATTGGTATAACTTACTGAGGTAACATTCCACGTAAAAAACAATTTCCTCAATCCATAAGATGGTTTTGTTTTAATTATTAATTTACACAGAATTATGGCAAAATGTAATACCTTTATATACAAAGCACAGCAGAAACTTACTAATAAACTGTACTACAATGATAATTGTATGAGTGTACTCATGTATTGCACGGTAATTCCCGGCCGCTATCTGCGCATGCGCATCTGTTCGGCATTCCTCGGCCATTTTCAGTTAAACTCGGCAACGATTACTACTATCGTGTTTCCGATTCACGCATTATTACATTTTTCTATTTTGTTAATGTTTTTAATACAAATGTATATTTTTATTGGTTTATATTTTTCTCTGTGTTGTTGGATTGTACGTTATATGGAAATATTTTTATTATGTTACTATGGGCCAGTTCCGCAATTCATATCTGAGTCATAGCTTTTAAACTTTCGCGTTGCATGTTAAACATATAATAGGATACAGGAATAACGCGAACACATTGGATTAGTTAAGGTCGAATCCCATTTCATATTTAAGTATGAAATAATGTATCTGTTAAATAAGGCGACAGCAAATGTATGAACACAGCTGCTTCTAAATACTTGTATCTATCAGATAGCTTGTCAGACTACTCAAGCTGGGTTTTAATAAGTATATGCGAAAGTTTGCGTGTTTCAATTGATTGTTTAGTACTAATGTTCAAAACTAATGAACGAGTTTGAACAAATTCACACACGAAAAGTTTTAAACCTAAACTAGCGCATAACCTAAGCCTTACCTAGAATAGATAGTGTGTCTGTGTATTGTACACTTGGTTACTATATACGAAGCCTGTACAGTTGGCCGGTTCAAAGGCAAAATCAAATATGTTTTATTTCATAAACTTTCAACAGGTATTTAACTCTTTGACTTTTAAGGGTTAAAATCGTCGAAGTGTTTCAAGTCTACCACCGTTTCGGAAAAAACTGTTGCCCATGAGAAGAAACAGCAAGATTCTCACGGTTTCAATGAAACTGGCCACTGTGGCCGAATATTTCCTTCTTACTAACATGTTTTCTTATAATTTCAGGTCTGAATACGTACCGAGTTACACGTGTACGAAGGCTCATTGGTTAATGCAGTCGGATAGAAGCTTCCCCTCCGGCCACACGTCCCTTGCCGTCCATACAGGAATATTTTTAGCAGTAAGTACTTTTTATAACATATTGCATGTTTTATACGAGGGGATAGGGTACACTACGGGCTACCATGTAATATTATGGGTTGAAAGTTTTAGTGTAAGCGACTGCCACGCAGAGGTCTCAGGTTCGAACCCCAGTTCAGGCCAAATAGATATTTTAAACTAGGAAGTTGATGTCGTAGACTTCAAAGTCTCAACGAAAAGTAAGCCGTTAGCTTACTAAGCTAAGAGAGTGACGGAATAAACATTGTACCTGTGTATTCTTGAACACTTGCACACACATGAACAGTATCTACTCCCCGTTTGCTGGTTTTAATGAAACTATATTTTTATGTTACAGTACTATCTACACCGTCGAACAAGTTCGCCTCGCACGAAAGGCGTGTTGTCCATCCAGTTTGTGTGTATAGCGGTGGCTGTACTGTGCGGTGTGTCTCGAATGACTGACCACAGACACCACTGGTGGGATGTTCTTGCCGGCGTGGTTATTGCCGCACCGGTGTTGTTCTACACTGTAAGTATCTATCTGTCATTATGTGTACTGTGCGGTGTGTCAGAATGACTGACCACAGACACCACTGGTGGGATGTTCTTGCCGGCGTGGTTATTGCCGCACCGGTGTTGTTCTACACTGTAAGTATCTATCTGTCATTATGTGTACTGTGCGGTGTGTCAGAATGACTGACCACAGACACCACTGGTGGGATGTTCTTGCCGGCGTGGTTATTGCCGCACCGGTGTTGTTCTACACTGTAAGTATCTATCTGTCATTATGTGTACTGTGCGGTGTGTCAGAATGACTGACCACAGACACCACTGGTGGGATGTTCTTGCCGGCGTGGTTATTGCCGCACCGGTGTTGTTCTACACTGTAAGTATCTATCTGTCATTATGTGTACTGTGCGGTGTGTCAGAATGACTGACCACAGACACCACTGGTGGGATGTTCTTGCCGGCGTGGTTATTGCCGCACCGGTGTTGTTCTACACTGTAAGTATCTATCTGTCATTATGTGTACTGTGCGGTGTGTCAGAATGACTGACCACAGACACCACTGGTGGGATGTTCTTGCCGGCGTGGTTATTGCCGCACCGGTGTTGTTCTACACTGTAAGTATCTATCTGTCATTATGTGTACTGTGCGGTGTGTCAGAATGACTGACCACAGACACCACTGGTGGGATGTTCTTGCCGGCGTGGTTATTGCCGCACCGGTGTTGTTCTACACTGTAAGTATCTATCTGTCATTATGTGTACTGTACCGTGTGTCAGAATGACTGTTTGGATACTATAAACAACATCATACACCGTTGGCCGGTTTCAATGAAATTGGCCGCCGTAGCCGGATAACGGCTAGGAGGACATTATTAGTTTCTCTTGAATATTATCACTTTTTTTGTTTCCAGATTAATTCACTCTGCGGTAACTTCGAGTGCTCCAACACAGACGTGGAAGAATCAAAGGAGTGCGCGGAAACTTCAGATAACGCCTTACTTAACGCCAAAGAAACGTAACTAATTATATTATAATTAATATAACATACGACCAATAAAACATATACCTGCCTCAATTTATAACAATATGTGAATTGATTACTCCCGGCTGAATGTAGAAACGTCAAACAACTTACTAGTTACTCTTAAGGAAGGATTTTTAAAGTTCCAATGCAAAAGAGATCATAAATCTAACAACACCTATTATACAATTTGGAATGAAGGGCTTCATTATAAACAATTATTATTTACAAAGTTGAGTATAGCAAAGACTGACACATTACCATAAACAACGAAAACGATATTACGTAGTTGTTTGTTATCACAATTCTATCCGTTATAAAATGTCGGTCGGATAAGAAAAAAGTCGTAAACAAACCTTCCTTCAGTGCTTGACGACATTTCGTTCTCACGTACCGTAGAAGGCCCTCTACCTCTGTGATCAAGATAGTAGTGTTGTGGGTGTCCCAAGTTCGATTCCTAGGTCGGATGGTCTTTTTCTAATTGATATCAGAATATTGTCTAATATATACGAGCATATATTGGAGCAGCTCTTAAAATTGGATGATATTTCTGCATTCGGCTACCTTTCATAGTTAATTTAAATATTACAAATGCGAAAGTCTGTCTGATACACTTAAACACCTGATCTGCTAAACTAATTTCGATCATATTGTAATATCGAGATAATTATTACTGGGTATTTATACATACGCTGCGTTTATCAAAAATGTATTTTTTTACCGAAATAACACGAAAACTACTATTCTATACAATACAAAATTTAAATATCTATCTTCATCAAAATCGGTTTAGTTTGTCTGTGAAAGCGTAACAGACAGACTTTCGCGCTTGTAATATTATATGCCCTTCATTACTATGCTAATAAGTATAAGCAAAATAACCTAAGTACTGCTGTGATTTGAATAACTTGTATTTTAATATAGCGGTGACATTGTCTAGTGGTTAAAATGTTTGACGTATTAAAGTAATTTACTCGGTGAACAGAAAATTGGGTATTTGACAACAGTCAAATCAGTTACTCTTTATGAAATGTCAAAAACACATTTTAGTACAGGAATACGGTGTAGTGACGTCACTATATCGGATTTCTATACAAAAATGTGTTTTGACGTTTGTTAAATAGTAGCTTATTTGACTGTTAGTAAAATACCGTATTATAAACGCTTTATAAAATAAATAGTTCATGCCATATGAACAGAATATACGGTTTCTTATAATTTGATCTTTTAGAGTTTTCTTCTCAAAGCTACGCGTCCATTGCGTCGGAATCGCAGCGTACAGACCGTAAGGATTTTTTGCTTTGCATAAATTTCTATGGTATTACGTGGCAAGAATCGGTATATCTGCGCCATAGAAATTAATTTAAAAGCAAGCGGACGCCCACTCGGTCCTATACAGAAGTGGTCTGTTGCGGACACCCACGCGGGCACACGTCGTGGGGGCTCCCCGCGCCTACCCGCCGGTGCCCGCTTCCGTGCTACAAAGGCTCGCGCAGGGCACTCGCGGTGTCTGTCAGCGTCTTGAACTATTAACACTCCGTAATAATCTTGTCTCCGCGAAGGACACCGTTGCGGTCTCACGGATACGGATACGTCCGCATGCGTATACACGTGTGCACGTACGTGTTTAAGCAACGGGTGCCGCGGTCGCGGGCGTCCGTTTAAAGTATTCTCGCCTTAGGGTCCATGCGCTCTAATTCCGACGCAGTTGACGCGCTACTGAAGAGATACCGCTAGGAAGGGAATTCGCTTAAAATCACTATTTTGTAGCTGTAAGAGTAAATGACGCTTTCACTAGTACCGGAAAGATTATGTGGTAGTTAAAGTTATGTATGAAAAATAGTTTTACATTGAGCTAACTAATATTTAACCGGGAGTGGTGAAAACGTATTTTTTTTTATTTATTTTATTTATTCGCATACCATTTAATGGTCGCTAGTATTATTTTGTGATTTTAATTTATTTATTTTTTATTGTGTGACAATAAAACATACTGACTATAAGGATTTCTGCTTAAACGTCGCGCAGTTGACAACCGGTGAGCGACATAGCATAATTTTACGTTTTCGCTCGCTCGCTTAGAAACCGCGCAGTAATTAAGCTTGCCCAAATACAGTCCAAATATTCTGTAGTATAAAGGCCAGTTTCACAGATTGTTAATAAGTGTCAGATAACCTATTTGTTAGATAAAATTGCAGAATTATAAAAACGGTTGTCAAAACTATACCTGGTAAGTTATCTGATACTTAACCAGAACTTTTAACACTGAGCTTCATATTCTAATTTTATTTAAAAACTATCCTTTAGTAATACCATGTAAAGTACACTCACGCCAAATGATTGTAAATTAAAAGATTTAATCATTTATTTTGTATCGCAACTGTACCTAATAAAAGTGGTTTATTTTTACATTAAATTAATTGTTTTATTTAGAATCCTGTAAAAGTAATTGCCATCATTTGCTCATCAAGAGGTTCAATTCCCGAGTCGTTCAACCAAAGTGGCCAAACTTTACAGCCACCTTTACACACACTATCGCACGTTCTTAGGAGCGTACAGGATTACGCGCGGGAAAGCAGCGTGGTCTTCGCTCGCGATTTTCTTTGCGGGCTTGACAGACGAGCGCGGCGCGTCTGTCCTTTGCCCTTACACGCGTGATTGTTGTTTCATGCGGGATAGAGTGTGTTTGTAAAGGGAGCTAATGTCAAAGTGTTTCAAGCCACCAGGAGATTTTGACATCAACCGAGACCGACTTATGATGTGCTATCCACAGCACTTAGACTTTTAGCTCAAATAAACAAACAGCCATCCATTTAGCCTTTAAGGTTGATTTTATGGCAAACCGGAGTTCATTTGTTACACGATATAACTAGCAATATAAAAGTGTTTTAACTTCTACCTTACGTAAAAGTCTGAATATTTAGAACATATTTTAAGCAACTTATAAACAAACAAAAACTGTCAAATCTTTATTCCTCAATACCTATTAACTATTGAACTTCAAGAAACACAAAACCTAAACACTAAAACGGTAAATTACAGCTAATTAATGTTTCGAACTCAGTCACAAATTATAATTATAGGCAACAAACTAGTTATTATCGCAGACAGTTTCGGCCGCCGAATGCAAGCTGCATTAATTTTGAATTAGTAGTGATGGACACAGGCTGTGTTAAACAAGGCATTCGGCTTCCGTCTTTCTGTTAAACTTTCAAATAGTATAGTTTAGACAATTATCTACAAATTAGGATTTGAGTGAACGTAAATTATCGATGGGTCGATGAGTAAGTAGTAAATATTGCGGGAGAGACTTGGAGTGGGACTACAAGGATGACTGATGTAAAAGGGAGGAGGCATAAGTATGGCAAGGGAGCGAAAGTTGCGTTTAAAATCGGAAAATAAAATAAAGAAAGTAAATCATGTTTGTATTTGATAACGTGGCGTAAATTACATATGCATCGCGTTCCGTTGTGATATCAGATATCCAAAACGTTGTAAAGAAAAGCATATAGCGTTAGCACAAATCCGTAAAGAATTAGATAACAAAAATAAGTTACGGGGTATGGTACAGATGAAAGTTGGCTGGACCTATTTACACATTCATTCGGCCGAAATCCGAAGCCAAAAGTTTTTTTCAATCACTAGCATTTGACAACATTGACATTACAAATTCATGTCCTAATTTTGTTTGGAAATCGTTATAACTGATTTAATATCATTCTGCACTTACTCCCTAAAGTTCTACGTTACAAAAATGAATTTCCGTTTGTTGGTTTTGATATTTATCGTGATAAATAGTAAGGTGTGCGCTAGGGATTACATTTGGACCCATTATATCAAAAGCTTCGTACAGAATGAAGGAAAACCAACAATTTTGATTATTGATGGATTGTGTTGGAATAAAAGTATGTATTTATCCAGCTTTATTTAATCTTTGAGAATGATTTTTCTTTTAATATATACTTAGGTATATTTATATAAAGCTCTTTGCATAATTTTACATTTATAAGGTATTATACTAAACTATGGCTATTAACAAAACAACAATTATTTATAATAATACAAAACATATTATAGAAAAACAAACAATAAATAAAATTAAAATAATCATACAGAGCGTAGTAGAATTCGTCCACATCGCTTTCAACCGGAAACGTTCGGGTTTTTTATTTTAAATTATGTAGGTACTTACCTATTATATTACTGGCTATTTCAGGTATAAAAGTGAAGTTAGCAAACCAAATATCAAGCATTGGAGGCAGATTGTCGACATCAATGGATAACAAGTCCAAATATCAATTTCATAATTTACTTTATCTTTTAGATCTTGAGTGTCCGGAAAGTGAAGGAATCATCAACGAGGTAGGTATACGCAAAACGCATTTTGGTAAAAGTTATTGTAGGTAGAATGCCGGTCCTAAATGTTTTTGTTCAGCGGTTGCCAGTCAACTACAATAAAATTGTGCAGGTAGTAGTGAATTCGATTCGTATAATATTTGTGTGACAGGCAAATACCGTCTCCGGATTTTTATTAACCAGTGTGAAAGTGTTCGTATGTTTGATAAGTCTTGTAAGTTGCCTCTTTTGGAACACCTTTGGCTCTAAAAACACAGCTGGTTGAGTTCCTTAATCTCTACCGACCAATGTGTGGACATGACATATTTGTATTTAAATGTATGAGACTTAACAAACATACAAAAAAATAGTTTTTATTTTGAAGGCATCATCCAAGAATCTCTTCCGTTCGCCGTATCGCTGGCTTGTCATGACGCATTCTACTCAAGATACTATCACGGCTAGCTTCTACAACAGTTCTATATTGGCTGATAGTGACTTGGTAGTCGCTGCTAGGCAGGATGACTTTGTTAATATGGTGGAACGTAAGTAAACTTTTGATGTAGATACCTACGTACAAAAAATATTGGTTAACTTACTCTAAACTTAGAAACGTATTTAACTTATACTTTGTAAATTATTTTATATGCATGGCAATGAAGGGCTAAGAGTGAAAACAAAAACATTAGATTAGTCATAAAGCAAAAAAGTTCTGTAAATTATGAAAATCAAAGTGAGGCTTCATAAGGGGTGTCCCTTCTAAAGATTCGTTTGGAGGAAACATTCGTACTAAAGATTATTAATATATACGTAGTGAATGCAATAGTTGTTTTCTATCAAAAGCATTTTATAAAGCACCAAAGACATGAACTAACATTTTTACCTTTTCTGTAAAGTCCACAAAGCATCATCAAACGGGCCCATACAGTCTACTCCCCGAGGGTACTACAACGGCAGCCTGATGGACGTCAGACCTCATAGAGAGCTGTACCGAAGACGCCGTGATGTGATGGGACACACCATCACCATGTCCAATGTGATACAAGATAGTAATACCACGCGGTACCATCTGCCAAGGGAAGATGGGATGTAAGTAGATAATTTTTACTGCTTTCTGTTGAATACCTTAAGTATCAACTATGGTTTGTCATAAGTGAAATTCTCCGTTAGTAGCTCCGCCGATATTCGGCTTCGATGGTTAGTTTTAATGAGACCGGGCTTGTCCATAGCGTCCATGTCAGTCTCAGTATAATACCGACCGGCGGTTTTATGTGCTCTCCGAAGCACGGATGTTGGCTTCAACTTCCTAACTTCAGGAAATCACTCAAAATGTCGTGAGGGACCAAACTTAGGATTAACTTATTGGTCCAACCAGGGAGTCAAATGACCTTTGAGCGGCGGTCGTATAAACTACCAACCGTGCCAGAGGCACTCTCTCTACCTTCACAACTAAAACTTATGTATACTTCCTTCATTTCATTTTTTTTTTCAGGGAACCAGAAAACGACTCTATTCCCAAAATCTGCTGGATGAATGTCCGTCTAGCGTTCCAGATGCTCAACGCGACACCTGGATATATCTTCAGCTACAGATGGGGATATAAAGTCAATGGGAATTGGTCTGGGATGATCGATGACCTGTACACAGGACGAGCGGACTTGGGTGAGTGGAATAACAAGTAAAGGAGAACAGAGACAGGTCGAGGCGCTCATGGGAAGGTAAACGGTCATCGGTTTAAACTAGCTATAGCGTGGGACGTGGACATCCCATCAATGGGTGCCGCTGATAAGTTTTCGGTGATTCGGAAAGCAAGTTAACCGGTCCCGACTTTGTGTCGTTTTCGTCGTCTTACAAAGAGCTGTTTTACCAATTTTGTTCAATCATTCTCAATAGCAGCTTTGAGTTTTTTAAATTACCTGAGGCAATAGCCTTGCCAAATAACAACAATACGTGGGCATAATTCGCACACTTCTGTCTATATCTTGGAATATTGTCTACTCATATCTTTCATTCCCAGGCACAAACTGCGTAGTATCAGATACGGAACGCCTGGACGTGGTTTCCTACACAGACCGCCTGGCTCCCTTCCGCGTTCGCTTCATATTCCGCCAGCCACCGCTCCCGTACGTGGCCAATATATTCTCCATGCCATTCTCGACCAGCGTCTGGGTCGCCATGTCTGTGTGTGTCGCTGTGTCTACTCTCACGTTGTATTTAGCTGCCAAGTGGGAGGGTAGAGATGGAAAGGTAGGAGTATTTTATTGTGAGTAGTATTTTTTAAAGTTCAATGGCTAGTTTGGTTCCATCTACGTTTTTTGGTCAGCTTATAAAGTAGTAATGGTTAGTGGACACACGTATATAGTTCAACATTTTCACATTATTCCCTCAAAGCGAGCGGGTTTAATGTTTAAAAAAATGAAAAATGGTCGTAGACTCCGCATTTTTAGACGTGTATCGAATCAACTTTTAAGTATAATCTTAAAGCGACGGCAATAACATTGTAGGTAGAAATTTGCTCCGACCCCATCTTATTAATAAAGTAGGTGCCATTAATTAGAATATTTTCATGAAGTACCCACATTTGTTTAGTTTTATAACACGTCTGATGTCTAGAGTAGTTATTTCGCTGTAGGTTGCAACAGGACTGGACGGTATTGGAGACGCAATGCTACTTGCGTTCAGTGCGATCGGGCAGCAGGGATGTGTCATGGAACCTAAGAGAGCATCCGGTAATTATAACATACCTATTTGTTTCTGAGATAGCAAGGACATTAATAAATTTCTGATTTAAAGAGTCGCTTTCCCGGACGAATAAATTGTAAATTTAGAGGGCTAAGTGAAGATTGGGATACATAAGTTTGCATGCGCCGTCAGATGTTAGGCTAAGTTAGGTAACCAACAATACTCGTATACCTATGTACTTACTTTAGGTATTGAGTATTATATACGTAGAAGAATCAAACTAATTTGAAAAAAAAAACATTCTTAACAAATGGATGAGAAACAAAAGTATACTTAATCGTTCCGAAACATCCTTCATCTAAATAAACGTGCAATTTCCTTACGGTATGAATGCTATGGTAGGTCGTATGGTGGTGTTCGTGGTATTCACCGCACTGATGGCACTCTACGCGGCGTATTCGGCCAACATCGTGGTGCTGCTTCAGGCGCCGTCAGACTCCATCCGCAGCCTTCCTCAACTCGCCGCCGCCAAGATCACGCTCGCTGCCAACGATGTTGATTATAATCACTTTATATTTGGGGTAAGTACCTTGTCGAACATAGCTTAATCTCAATAAGCGTATAGGTATAAATCAAAGGACTGACATAGTGATCTATCAACGCCCAATCCAAACCACTGGACGGCTCGGGCTGAAATTTGGCATGCACGTAGAGTTTATTACGTAGACATTCGCTAAGAAAGGATTTTGATCAATTCTGCCCCCAAGGGGATAAAATAGGCGAAAAAAGTTTGTATGAAAATTCTGTCCTAAGACACAAAACCACGCCGTCGTAATCACGGGCAAAAGCTAGTTTAAATAATAAACCTTAACTACGGACTTGCTGCTTCCAGCTTTACAAAGACCCAGTAAGAGTTTCAGTGTACAAGAGGGTTGATCCAGAGAAAGGCAGAAAGCAGTTCTACAGCATTAACGAAGGAGTTGAGAGGATCAGAGAGGTTAGTAGTTAAACAGCATTACAAGATTGATAAAGATCGTAGTATCTCGTATGTCATTTAAAACAATAGGAGAAAAAGGTTTACTAAAATTATATTTGTATTCAATCATTCTACGTATGTGATCGTATATGGTTTGTGGTCAGTAGTATCAAAGTTGTTCAAGCCGCCCGACGGCTCTTGACATGGCTTAACAACTGTTATCATAATGAACATTAACCGGTACCGACTTTATACGCGCCCTCCAACCACCCAATAGTGGAAAGCCTGCTCTTAACTTATTCCACGGATTGCTTACCGACCGATGAGTACAGCTATCTATGAACCCTCAGCTTGTACAGAATTAGACGCATATAAAAGTTAGTTACTGAATTACGTAAGGATGGAGGTAGGTACTTATACTTACTTTGTCTTCATTCCAGGGTCTATTCGCCTTCCACTCCATAGTAGAGCCGGTATACCGTCGCATAGAGCAGACGTTCCTGGAGAGTGAGAAGTGTGACCTAATGGAGATTGACTTTATGAACAGCTTCGATACCTTCGTGCCTGTTAGGAAGGACTCGCCTTATCTAGAGCTGTTGAGAGTCGTGTAAGTAATTAACCTTACCATACGTCATCGTCATACCAACAAAAATATGTAAACTTTTGTACTTTTTGTACTGAATATCTATTTAGTTTTATGGCGAAACTGATCAAGGTACCGATACGAGCGATTTTGACTAAAGTTAGCAGAATAGTTCGAGACCCAACATAAGTTACTTTTACACCCGACTTAATTAATATTCTGATCATTAGAAACGTGCAAACTATGTCATAATTAAAAGAATGACAAGAATAGGACAATATGTAAGTGCGAGCGAGAGAGCCCGAATATGGCATTACGTACTTCGCATGTTTGAAATGGCCCAACTATAGTACCAACCAACTTACCCTGAATCATTTTATTACAGTTTCAAACAAATCCGCGAATCCGGCATTCAGTCAGTATTAGCCAAACGTCTTCAAGTGCCTAAACCTCACTGCACGTCTAAAATGTCGTCGTTCAGCAGCGTCGGCCTCAGTGACATGAGACCAGTGCTTATCTTCATGTTGTATGGAGTCCTACTGTCAGTGACCATCGTGGGCGGAGAGATTGTCGTGTTTAAATTGTAAGTTGATTTAATTAGTAATTGGAGTCAGAATTATTCAAGTAGGTACCAAGTTGATGCCAATGTTGGCAATACTGGGTATTAAACATGTTCGGAAAAGAATCGGAGCACGACGTTATGACTGCTTGAAAAGTTACGTCCAACGATTGTATTTCTTTCTATAATAAGACAATTTCTTAAGAAGCTTTTGTGTCGCGGGGACATTAAGAAAATACAAAAAAATGTCACAGGAGTAGCTCGTGGCTTAGTTAACAACAGCCGATCGACTTGCCGAGGTTGGTCTGTGGATAGGTGACCATCAAACACGTATCAAGTTCCTCCGTGTTTCACAAGGCACGTTAAATTGTGGGTCCCGGCTGTCATTTTCGAAGATCTTTGACAGTCGTTAACAGTAGTCAGAAGCTTGAAAGTCTGACAATCAGTCTTACCGAAGGGTATCGTGTTATAGCTCAGATAACTGGGTTGTGGAGGTCAGATAGGCAGTCGCTCCATGTACAACACTGGTATCCAGCTGCATCCGGTGAGACTGGAAGCCGACTCCAACATAGTTTGGAACGAAGGCAAAGCTAATATATACAAACAACGGACACAAAGTATGACCAGACTCAGAACAATTATTTGTGGATCATACAAATACTTATTCCGTATGGGAATCGAACCCACGACCTCCCGACGCACTGGTAGCTACGTGGCAGTCAAATTTTCTATGGACGTCTCAAGTGGTTTCTAGTGATTTAATCAGTATTATGTGGGTATTCAAATTTTTTTTTTTCAGGACGCAGAGAACAAACATTACGAAAATGCAGAATGTTTGAAAAATAAGTGTGTCGAGAATTTTAGTAGTACTAGAAACTAGATGTTAGTTGTTTTTATTCCGTAAAACAATGTTAAACTCTGAATTAGATTGTAGGCATTAAAATATGTTGGAACATTTTTTTGAATGTCCTTTCTCAATTACTTTTGTTTTAAATACAATTTCTTTTTCATTCTAATGCAATAAAAGTTACTCAATTACGTTTGTTAAAATTTGAAAACGTGTCTTTTCCTTTCATGGAGGGAGCTGGGAACTTATAACTAACGAAATAAAACATCAAATAGGCGCCAAATAGTTTATTGTATAACGAGGTTTACAGTTAAAACACATTGAAAAAACAGATGCTTAGTCTTAAACCAATACCGGGGTAAATGCAAGTTTACATAGAAACGAAGTGAGGCCTGTGGCCCTAACTCTATTAGTTAGGCTTAATTTTAGGTGCAAAATTAGTCAAAGGTCGAAACAGCCGTAAATCGAAGAAAGGCTGATATTTTATCCAAAACTCATTATCTAGACTGCACACTTTCATTTTGGTATTTACATTTCATAGAAATTGCGTTATCCTTTGAAATGCGACTGAGAGCGATTACGCATTGTCACTTTGATTTTCTAGACATTTCGGCACAAGTTACAATGGTCAAGATCGTAATGAGACAGCGATAAGACTTGCGACTTAGTAAGTGATCAAACCTTTGACAATTATTAATTTTATTTTAGACAATCGCGGTTTCATTGTGTGAAACAATTTTCAAAGCAAACTACACAAATAAATTACTAAAAGAATGAAAATTTTACATTCACTTTACAAACTAAGATTGTCACTTATCGTCCAGTACTTAGGTACAACATATTCAAATACTTAGGTAGTCTAATTTTAAAATAATTTAGTGTTGAAAAACATTAATCAAATTTTCAAAATTTCAGGTCATGAACCTATTATAGTTTATAAGATATATCTAGTTTTAGCTGTTTCTTAATATTATACAATGTGTAAAAAGAACCCGGTCCCGTACAATTTTGGGAATGATAATGTATGTATGTTTTTTACACTTACAAGAGTTACACGCGAAACCTACTGAACGGATTTTTATCAAATTTGGTAGACATATAGTTTAGTAGTAGTGTAGTAATTTTATTTGTAGACTCCGTTACGTCTTATTATAGTCTTTTCGGACAGGAATCTTTTAACACATAGTATAGTATTTCACATTCAAATCAATTCGAGATATTTCCCAACAGCGAAACAGAAACGACATAACTTATAAGATTCTTATAGAACCAACATACTAACCCCCGGTTTTTTGAGTACATTTAGCGGTAGTTTATCTATTCAATAGCGTTTTTATGTACGAGTTTTGACGCTATTGAATAGATAAACTACCGTTTTATGTATCTCAGACACCAGGGGTAAGACAAGTGTAGTTTACGGACCGCGCGGATGATAAAAGCTAGTTTTACTACTACAAGTTTAAGGCTAAGGAACGAGGTGGTGATGTTCCTCCAACACAAAGAGAGGATCCTCCGAGCATGCGAGGTGAACATGCCTGGTGGGCCTGAGCTACCCGACCGTTCTAGTCGGGAACTTGTATATATGTTACTGTAAAAGCCCGAACTGTGGTAAATCCTAAGATTTTCCGGTAAAACCTAAGATTTACCAACTCTCAATGGTAAAAGTCCGAAAAAGCCAGAGTTTAAAAACTATATTACGATATATAAAAAAATCCTCCTTCATAACTATGTTTATAACTATTTCACGGTATAATTATATACTGTGACATAGTTATAAAGAAGGAGTTTTGGGCATAGCGACATGGGTAGGTTAGGTTAGAAGGCTAAGGTGGGAGCGAGCGAAGCGAAGCTCCCACCTTAGCCTTCGTGGTTATTTTTTTTTAACCACCCAGAAGGAGGAGCCCCGCGAAGCGGGGCTCCGGCGACATCTCGATATCATCAAGTGAATGTAGGTAAAAGTTCGAAATAAAAGAATTGTTCGGACTTTTACCATTGCGAGTTGGTAAATCTTAGGTTATACAGGAAAATCTTAGGATTTGCCACCGTTCGGGCTTTTACAGTAACATATATAGTCAATTGCAGTGCAAACTCTGATAGCGCGATTCAGGACTTGTGACGTCAGTCACTGCGAGTTGGTGGTTATGCGCTCATTCCATTAGATGTCGCTGTATGTAGCTACCTGCTACAAGGCTTTCAAGGAAAGTTTGTAAAGATCGTACCAAGTGGCGCTCTCTGGTCGTGATTTTATGTATGTTTTGTTTTTTGTTTAGATTCGTGGCGATCCTGGCTTTATGCCTGATTCCGCCAATAACACAATATCAAATAAAATATATCAGAAAATATTTTAAGGTCCAATTTTTTCACCTGGTCCGGCCATGTTAAAAAAATAGATATGTATAAAGACCAGTTTCACGGCTTACGGATAAGTCTTAGATAATCTATATGATAGATAAAGTGACAGCTAATGTATGAAAGATGTATTGAAACTGCAATTATTAAGTTCACTTAGCTTAATAATTCCAGTTTCAATACATACTTATTCAAAGGTGAAACTGACCGTAAGAATCGTAGAATAATTTTACTAGCAACTTCAACATAATAATATGATACAAATGTATTTTTTTTTATAAGGGATTTGGGTAAGAAATTAGAGTAATGAGCTTAAGATGTTGAGGAGATGATCAAAAGGATACATTTAGGTCTTGTCTAACGCCCCCAAAAACCGCGCTCTCCTTGACCCACTAGTGCCGCTGTTCAAAACGACACCATAAAAGCTACAGCCTTTTACCAGTTCTTATCATCCACGCTGTCCACAAACTTACCGAGCCTAAATAAATAATATCAAACAGTTAGTGTCCGACCGAATGTTCGGTTTCGGTTTCGGTTTCGGCAAGTTTCGGCAGAAAAATCTAGTTTCGGTGGCAGTTTCGGTTTCGGTGAAAAAACTGCCGAACCTTTCGGCGGAACCGAAACTCGACGCTCATGAATTGTCGTGCGTAGATTTTTCGTATTTAGTACGTGTCATTCAATAATTTTTCTATTTGAATTTTTATTCATATTAAGTACCTACTTAAAGTGTTCATTTTTTTATTTTTACCTGAAGTAATCCTTAATTTAACATGTTTATTATGTATTTAATTGCAAAATGACATAAAAATATATTTTTCACGTAACTTAATTATTGATTGTTTCATTTTACGCCAAAGAAGCAAATACAATTGTAAGAAATACATTACATTTCAGTATAAAACTGAAAAATTTTATATGTTTGTGTGAGTTTCGGTTTCGGTTTCGGTTTCGGCCGAAACTGAGATCAGAACCGAAAGTTCGTTTTCGGTTTCGGTTTCGGTTTAAAAACATGTTACGGTCGGACACTACAAACAGTTTTCTGTTTAACTACTATTGCCGCTGTTCAAGAGTACAATTGCAAAAGACACAGCCTTTTAATAGATTTCATCATCCGTACGATCCATAAACTTACTAGCCTGAATAAATAATATCAATTAAAATGGGACATAAAGAAATTACGAGCACATTATTCCGAATTAAAAATTAAAGTCTTTCACAATTTCGAAAGATGTAAATGCTAAAGTTTGCAAATATGTTTATTATTTTTCGACTTTCTGAAATTCATTTTCGCCAGTTGGGCTCACCAGTCGGTAAACAATCTGTGAGTTAAGCAAACCTCGGCGCGGTCATTCCATAGATGACCGCTTAGTGGTATTTAAACTGAGCGTCTCCGTGCTTCAAAAATGCGGTCCTGGTTGTTGTCAATTAAGATAACAGTCGTTAAGCCACGTCAAAGGCCTTCAGGCGGCTTGAACAACTTTGACACTAGGTTGACCACTAACCATACGATTTTTTTTTCGGAATAATGTATTTCGTATTGATGTATTCCCTAACAGAACAGGTCTACTGTTTCAGTACATCACTGTCTTCGGCCAGGGTCTTCTCCTTGACGAGAGTGTTGAGATGATCGATCAGACCTTGTATGGACATCTCGCCGTGGACTTTGTTGTCGCGGGTGCGGACGTTCACTGTGCCTGAAGTCTTCTCACGTTCACCGACAACTGGGAATAGTAGATTACTATGAGTTTTGGTTCTGTTTTTATTATTATTCTGTTTTAAGAAGTTATCTAGCTAAAATAACTGTTTTAATGCACAGATAGACGTTTATCGAAGAAAATCTTTAAAACACATATTATAAATATCATTCTCAATAATATTCATAGTATAAATATCACTGCCTTTGAGTGCTCATTCTCCATAATTATTTTTAAAATGTTAGCCTAATATTATAGCAATACACTTTCTATACAAGAAGGGGGTATATTTGGATATTTAAAATAAATTATTCGAATGTCAGTGAAAAGAAGATAACACCAATATAATGTTGATGGAAAAACAGGTTCTTATTTCTGGATGCACAAAATAGTTGAAAATTGTGAAACCGATTGTCTTTTGCCGATCAAAAAACTAGTTAAAACGATGTATAATGTCATTATTTTATTAGAAGACTTACCTAGAATATAGTTGAACTGTGCAAGCTGTGCGTTTCTGACTTTCTTGTTGAGAGTGTCGCCCGCGTCCGTGTCTACTTCCGACATGAACCCGGCCGCGAATAACTTCTCATTCACCTGTACAAATATACACATTCAAAATTATCTTTATATAACTACTAGCTGACCCGCGCAACTTCGCTTGCGTCACATAGAGAAAATGGGTAAAAATTTTCCCCCGCATTTTTTACTGCTACTCTGCTCCTATTGGCCGTAGCGTGATAATATATAGCCTATACCCTTCTCGCTAAATGGGCTATCTATCACTGGAAGAATTTTTCAAATCGGACCAGTAGCTTCTGAGATTAGCGAGTTCAAACAAACAAACAAACAAACAAATACAGCTTTATAATATTAGTATAAATTAAAACTTTTTATTGGTATTAAAAACGTTAATTTTATGGCTTTTAAAATTGTATATTGAGTATTTTGGGTTGCGTATACGCTCGCTTGCGTACACGTATACATAAGTAAAGATAGCAGAACATACTGTTTTTACAGATTATGTAGCCGAAAATGTTATGATAATTAAAAAAATGAACGATTTATATTAAATTCATAAACAAAATAACGATTTCAGATACATTAACTGTAATATTAAAAGGCAGGACTTAATAAATTCACCTAAAATATTTCAATATCAATCAACAAACGTTTACAGCCTCCTTTTTGAAGTCGATTAAAATATAATACTCCTTATGGAAGTCGGTGAAAATATAATACCTATAGCAAGCTAACTTACAGAAGCAATAAACTTACCTGTACAGCATAATCATCGAACGCGGGACCGACGGGCACGACGCAGACCTGTCTGGGACTGAGCCAGAAGGGCCACTTGCCCGCGTACGACTCGCTCAGAATAGCGATCATTCGCTCCACTGAACCTAAGATCGCTCGGTGAATGATTACTGGCCGTTTCTTCTCACCACTCTCACTAAACAAAGTAAAAATATATTGTAATTTTTTTGCGATGTAAATAAAATTGTACTTGGGATGATGATTGTGTCATTTAAATTTTTTGGTCTAATTAGAAGATTATTAAAATATTAGACAGACGAATTTGAGTCTTCATCATTATCCTGTCATCAACCCTAATTGGGCCTGACGATTCGCAAATTCCAATTCAAATCATTTCATTTATAAAATCATGTTGGCGACTTTTAAACTGCTTTTAAAATAAAGGTGCCGACATGAAGTCGCCAACACTCCCGAGCGGAATTTGTGAGTAGACATAAAACAAACCAATAAGTGCCGAATAAAATCTATCCGATAGGTAAGTGACGGCAAATGTATAAAAGCAACCGTCAGTATTCCACCGGATACACTAACCACTACTTGCTTAAAAGTGGTAAAGCCAGGTCGAAATAAGGACACTTGCTTAAAATACTTCAGAAATGGAAAAGCCAGGCCTAAGTGTTTAAGTGCATAGTTACATACCTAACATAAGTGAGGTTAAATCTCTCGGGCAGCTGAAAGTCGAGCTGTATGGTGGCGCACTGGTGCGAGCGGCGCAGCGCGTCTTGTATAGTGATGTCGATCTTAGGACCGTAGAACGCGCCGTCCTCGGGGTTCAGCTGCCATGGGCGACCGAACTTGTTCAGTGAGTCTGCTAGCGCCTGCGAAAATTTGAATAGTTATATTGGTACTATTTACAGCTATTTTATCAACGTAACACCGCCGTTATTGGTTATAGTGACACCCTTATGCTATTTTAGGAAATGAAAATTAATATCAATAAGATAATACAAATGTTTCTAGGGTAACAAAACATAAATTCTAATTAGTCCATCAATTATATAACAGAAGGGTTTTATGATTTTCTTCATGTTATATAATGATTTAGCAAAAAACCATGAGTTTGACGTCGCGTCGTTGGAACTAATGACGTCATGCCTTCTTATAAAATAAGGGGCAAAGTGACCTCACGTACGTCTTTAACACAAAAAAATACGGAAATACCAATTCTCAATTTACCAAATGGCAAAAAAAATTTAGAAATATTTCTATTGTTATTGATGATCACTTCGAATTACTACAAAATAA
The DNA here is from genome assembly GCF_050436995.1 of Anticarsia gemmatalis. Lineage (NCBI taxonomy): Eukaryota > Metazoa > Arthropoda > Insecta > Lepidoptera > Erebidae > Anticarsia > Anticarsia gemmatalis. The sequence continues at coordinate 2,373,965 of NC_134761.1, forward strand.
TATGCAAAACTTGTACCCAAAATTGAGAGAATATTGTTTTGAAATACTATGTAGTAGTTACCTTCTCAGCCTGGTCCCAAGTGGCGACGTCTCCCAGGAACTTCTCGGGCCTGGTGGACAGCTTCAGTTGGAACGTGAACCCGAACGTGGAGTAAACGCACTCTAGGAACTGCAGGCAACTCACCTATTGGACACAAACAATTATTTAAAATTTATTTTCATTGCTATTATTAATTTTTCTGCTAGAATGAATGCTGAAGCGTCGAACAACTAAATATAAAATCCATTTTCTTTTCCCGAAATCGTTGGAAATACATGCACGTATACTTTATAAGCGTACACGTTTGTACGCTAACAAAATTATCATTCCTTTTGACGGCTGAGACAGTGGAATGTAGAGAAACAATTTTGTGTGACGCTCAAAAATATTTCTGCTATCACGATTCTCATTAACGTGATAGGTACGATGTATGATCGATCCCTCGGCGTTCAGAGTCGGTTTAAGTAACGGGACATTTTTGCAATCTGTTGTTACACTTTAGATGGTTAATTTGAGGTATTTTTCTCACTGAAAGGTCGATTAGATATGTTGTAGACATGACACAGATCAGTCGTTTTATTTTCAAAAGTTTTTCATTGATTTTAGGTATTTTTTACATTTAAACATTAATTAGTATATTATGATAGGTACCATCTCCTGCTCGATGTGTTGCGGCGCACAGAAGATGTGCGCGTCGTCCTGCTGGAAGCGGCGCACGCGCGTGAGGCCGGTGAGCGCGCCGCTGAGCTCGTTGCGGTGCAGCACGCCGAAGTCCGCCAGCCGCAGCGGCAGCTCGCGCCACGAGCGCGTGCGCACGTCGAACATCAGGCTGCCCGACACAGATAACGAACTTAGATATCTCCCACATTACACATGCACGTTTTGTGTAAAAGTCCGAAAGTTCTTTTATTTCGAACTTTTTCCACCATTTAATTGGCAAATCTTAGGATTTACATAATGACACGGTAAAAGTTGATAAAGTCATATTATAATGTGTTTGAGCCGTAATATGATGATATTGCTAGGGATATAATTATATGCCGTAACATAGTTATAATGAGAGTTTGAAGATGTCGCCGGAGCCCCGCTTCGCGGGACTCCTCCTTCTAGGTGGTTTAAAGAAAAATAATCACGAAGGCTGAGGTGGGAGCGAGCGAAGCGAAGCTCGCTCCCACCTCAGCCTTCTAACCTAACCTATCCATGTCGGTTTGCCCAAAACTCCTTCTTTATAACTATAAAATTATTTTATATTAGCTACATTTACCTGCCCTTGAGGTATATCCTAAGATTTACCAAGTGAATAGAGGTAAAAGTTCGAAATAAAAAAATTGTTCGGACTTTTACCATTGCGAGTTGGTAAATCTTAGGTTATACCGGAAAATCTTAGGATTTACCACAGTCCGGGCTTTTACAGTAACATATTCACACGATGCTACATAATTCATTTTTTTTACAGAAAGACCAACCTGAACCCTGTTTAAATAGAATATTCGATTCTGCCTACATACGGTGAAAATCTAATCTAGCAGAACGCGTCTCCGTGTTAACTTAGCGGTTAGAAATGTAATAACAAAAATGTCTTTCTCGACTGAAAGTTTTCGTCACAAAATACAATGCGTCTCAAAATTTTTCATCTTTCTACCTCTAGCAATTAGATACTCTAAACAAGATTGTACAGAGTTAAGTCGCTTCAATGAAACTGGCCGAAGCCAAATACCGGTTAGAAGGCCTATATAACATCTATAACTTACCAATGTCCTGGGCAGTTCATGGGCTTAAGCGCGAAGGTCTCCTTTTCCACATCAAAGGAGAACATATTGTCGGCATAGTGAGCCCAGTGGCCTGACGTCTGCCACAGCTTCGCGTTGTACATGTTCGGCGTTACCACCTCTTGGAAACCACGAATCCTGGGTAAAAGGAAATTAATGGAGTAAAAACGGTAATGTTCTTCAAAAAAATCAGGTCTGCGGTACAAGTAAAGAGTAGTCATGGATCAAGATGCATGAAGCGAAATCCTACTAATATTTAAGTGCGGAAGATGAATGTATGTATGTTTGTTTGTTTCTCTTTCACGAAAAAACTACAGAACGTATTTTAATGAAATTTATACATAAACATATACAACCCAGATTTATACGTTTTGTTTTCACGGAAAATCTTTTCATGCGGACGAAGTTGGGGGCGGAAGCTAGTAATTTTGTAAAGATGTGTATGGCAAGTGTATGGCTAATATTAAGATTTGTTTCTGTTGAAATACAAATTATATTTACCTGTACTGTTCTTTAATAAAGTTAACTAGTGTGTTGTAAATGTGAGCGCCGCGCGGCTGGAAGAAGCAAGACCCTGGAGACAGCTCGTGGAAGAAGAATAGCTCTTGTTCCTATAACAATAAAGTTTAAATTAGTGTACAGAAAATAAAATTACGCAGGCACCTTAAAGTTTAGCCAATTAATGTTGGGCAGAAGTCATTTCCAGGAATGAGGCATGTATTGGCCCTTCAGTTTGAGTAACGGTGTTGTTTAAAGTGTAGATTCGGAACATTGCATCTTTTCAAGAACTGTTTTAAGTAATTTCTTTAGAATTATGGCCTGAGAATCAGTGAAAGAGAATGTCGTCGTTTCGTAAGTTGGATGTAATAGAAGGACCAAGCACGTAGCCAAAATTCGGAGTACAACACGCGCTGAAACTAATATTTCTCTTCAACAACTCATATTTTTATTTTTGAATCTAATCGCAGAGATAATCGCTGTATTCCGACACTAATGTCACATACGGTACACCGGTTAAAATAACAATATAGTACAACATATCCAGCTTTTAAGGTACATACCCTGCCAATCTTGCGATGGTCCCTCTTGGCGGCCTCCTCCTGAATAACTTCCCACTCCTTCAGTTGTTTAGGCTCCGGGAACGACACGCCGTACACTCGCTGAAGACTCTCGGCCTCTGCTTTACCCTCCCAGTACGTTGATGAGTTCTGTTGAACCATTGAGATATTAATAAGTGTATGTTATGTGACAGGTTTTTGTAATACAAATATGCATAGAATTAGGTAGTTGGCTGGCTAATGCAAAAAATATGAAACTGGATTCGTAAAAGGTTCATCCAAAATGCTCACGTTATGTAATTTTTGACTGTGACATTTTATTAGGCACTCATTTGATACCAACGAGAATACGAACCTGTGACGTCACTATATCGTTTTTATAGTTGTCTGAGTGATGAGGGCTACTTAGCTAATTATAGCTTTTATATTCAGTTACTATAAAGCTGAGCTTACTAATTTGATGGATTCAGTGACAGTAAATGTAGAGAAATGCTGTCTTTGTCAAAATTCCAAATGTAGAACTGACATATCTGATTTATTATTTTAAGTAAAGTCTATCATTTAAAATGTATTTTACGTACCTTAGTGACCTTCAGTGCCCTGACCTTGCCAGTATGTCTGACATGAGGCCCTCTACACAGGTCAATCAAGGGTCCACACCTGAAAATATATATTACGTTAATAGTGTTGCAATTAAAAAGAGCAAGCCGTAAGTTTCTTATTGTTTCTTTTCACGACTAACCATCTTTTCCGAGAATGAAAGAAGGTAAAACGATCAAAATATTTATATGTCTTTAAATTTCTTGTACTAAGTTAACGAAATAAAGGACATTTTAAATTTGAATTCTGCCTATTAATATATGGGTGTAATCTCGGAAACATAAAACTGTTTTGCCTCTGGTTATCAACAAAAGACAGAGGTATTACCGTATAAGTATATAGGTAATTCGTTAAGGTATACTGTAAAACATATTTTAATTCAAGAAAATTTTGGCAATTATTGTATCCATAACTAAGGATAAGTAAATTTCAGTGGTTTTCAATATCTTACCTATAAACTGTAGTAGTAGGAGTATTAACTTTCTCATTAAGAATGCGCACTTTGAACTGATTGTAGTCGAACATTTCGTACAACTGTTCTTTAGTCAGTTCTAGACGTTCGAACGGCTGCTTCTCTTTAGCTATCTTCTTAACTAAACCTTCTAACACGTGGAAGTCTGTGGATGAGATCTGGAAAACAAAATATGACCATAATATAAACACATTTTGTAAAGTTCATACGAAATCAAGGGCTCTATACTGACACACACTTTTACTCGTATCGGGATTGCTCGTTCTCTACTATGGATATTTTCCAATTGAGTTGAATGCATAAATGCTTGCTTTCTAGTGAATTTCGCCAATCTGTATGGTGAGTACCCAGCATAAGCAATAAAATATCTTATAGTTTTATCGCAAACATCTTCTTTATACAAAGTTCAAGGAGCTTTGGAGATTTCTTTAATAATTAATACAAGTAAATGCTTACCCCTTTCTCTGGATAATACATGTCGTAATAGAATCCTTCTTCAATCGGTGGACCGTAGCATAGACAACCACCATACACCTATTAACAAAAATACATAATTATAATACATGTATACGAATAACGAAATTGCCTTCACGACTAGAGCTGCACAACTTGTGTTGAGATACTTGAAGAGAAAGACCATTATTTTATAATAATTATCTCTACGGGCCTAGCCGGGTTGTAAGTTTTAACGCGAGTGCAGCTGCAAGTGTCAACTATTCTTATATTTTTCAAGAACACTTACCCTTCTTGAAGGAAAACATCGTGAACCTTACATGCCTAAAATTTGTTTAATATATTTATTGAGGGCAAGCAAAGTCCCCAACCCGCACTTGACCAACGCGGTAGACTCTAGGCCTAACCCCTCCCCCTCGTTTGGGAGGAGACCCTTGCCCTGCAGTGGGACAGTAATGGGTTAAAAAAAACTTACCCTTTCCATAGCCTCTCCGAGCATATGCGCAGAAGAATGCCAGAACACGGCTTGAGCGTCTGTGTTGTCCCACCTCAAGAGTTCCAGCTTGCAGTCACCTTCTAAAGGTCGGTCAAGGTCCCAGAGCTCGTTGTTGACCCTCGCCACGATGGTGGAGTCCGCCAGACCCTGGCTGTGAGGGGGAGAAGTCAACATGAAGGTGGCAGGTGGAGTATCGGGGTGGAACTGGTTTCAGTGGCTTTTGTGGTTTAAGACAGCAGGAATATACTGAATAGAGCTAGATTTGGGATCATTAGAGAAAAAAATACTTATTGAGTACCTGATTGGGTAAACAAAAAAGATTAAACTTGCACTCGTAAAATTTTCATTTTAAATGCTCAGGCTATGCAATTTTTTTTAATTTTTGTAGTAAACAATGTTGGAATTGTAAGTATTACTGACTGAAATATTTCATTAGGCACTCATTTGATACCAACGAAAATACGAAATTGTGACATCACTACACCATATTCCTATACTAAAATGTGTTAAGGGGTAGCTGATTTGACTGGTAGTCAAAGAAGTCAAAGAAAGGTTGATTTATTGCTTTTCTTTAAGGAGTATGCTTGTTTATTTCTAACACTAATAGTTGGTGTTAAAAATTATGCCCATTCATGGCCCTTTTACACTCCAAGAAGAAAGCTAAGCTCAATAGTAGCACAGTTATATGTCATATTAATTTTATTCTAACATCAATGTGCAAAAAGAATACAAATTACTGTTAACATTCATACAATAATATGAATTCTATATTTATAATAAACATTTAATATTAATACCATGCTAAATAGATAAACAGTTTTTGATCGCATGCAAAGTCCCGAACCTTCACTTGGTCAGCGTGGTGGACTTAAGGCCTAACCCCTCCCCCATTCTGGGAGGAGACCCTAGTCCAGCAGTGGGACATTAATGGGTTAAATTTATTATTTATAAATAGATAAATATACAATTACTTTATACTGAGGTTAAGGTCACAAATATACAAGGTCAAAAAAAGCATAACACTAACATATTATAATAGATTAACTTGCATAAATAACCTTTGAAAACTATTGAAACACTAAAGGTCAAAGGTCACATACCTGAGGTCAAAAGGTCAATACATAAAAAGCTTATATTAAACAATGTTGGCTATATAACCAGTAAAAGCCACTTCAAAGCAGTCCACCCATGTGTAAGATACTTACTATTGACTCCAGAACTCGCTTGTGTGCAGGTAAATAAGTTACAGTGTTACTATTTGTGATATAACTTAGCATATATATTTTTGTAGATGGCAATACTATGTATGAACAGCTAAAGTCATTATTGTAAAATGGAAGTTGATTTTGCTAAATAACGTTTTATGGTTTAAAGGACAGTTTCACAGATTTTGATTAAGTTTCAGATAATCTATCTACTAGTTAAATAAAGTAATAACAAATGTATGAAAACAACTTTCTTAAATCCATCTTATAGTTAGAGGATGTTCTAACAAATGTATGTTATCATCTATTTAATATCCATCTGATATGTTATTCAATACTTATCCAGAAGTATTGAAATTGGGCATAAAGGTCAACTTTCTAGCACCATTTTTTTATGTATTATAGTTAAATTGTAACATATTTGATGGATAAACATGAGATAAAATTCAGATTTATTCAATGTTATTCTGCAATAGATTATGATTGTATTTGGATTGTTTGATAACTTTGCTTGATAACACTGATAAAGTACTGATAGTGGAAAAACAATTAAGAGTACGAACTCTTATTATTTTTTGCTGTATTCAGTATATAAAACATTATGTTGTGTATATAAAACACTATGAAATGTTATGTGAACTAGAAAAGTCAAAAGAATTTTACTTCTAATATAAACTTTATCCTATTTTCTTATATCAATGAGCAGAATTACTAAATAATGAATTTGCTGTTCATACAATGTACAGTACATAATGGAACTGATAAATATACATTGTTTGTTGGATATTTACAGTAAAAATAAGTAATACTGTTTCATATAGCTATTCACAGTTATGTATCGTAACCATATTGTCATTGCACTTAACAAACCTATTAAGTTGATATTAGGATTTTTTCAGGTTGACTCAAAAAGTGTACAATTAAAAAAAGATTTTACATACTTAAAAGAAAAATAACAAAATATAGAGGAAGATATTATTTCCAGATAAGGTATTTTAAGGCAACTTGGAAAATATAATATACTAGCTGACCCGCGCAACTTCGCTTGCGTCCAATAAGAGAGAATGGGTGAAATTTTTCCCCGTTTTTGTTACATTTTTTACTGGTTCTCTACTCCTTTTGGTGGTAGCGTGATGATATATAGCCTATGTCCTTTCTAGGGTATCAAAGTATCTCCATACCAGATTTCATGCAAATTGGTTCAGTAGTTTAGGCGTGATTGAGTAGCAGACAGACAGACAGACAGACAGAGTAACTTTTGCATTTATAATATTAGTATGGATTGGTTTGGATAATATTTGCTAATTGTAAAGCTGAAACCATATTTATCTTACAGAAGGTAGCATATGGAAGTTGTAGTAATGACAACAATCCAGTTGAAATTACTTCTAGTTGCAATTTCATTGGCTGCAATTACTTAGCCACATGGACAATTGGACATTATATTCTACTTATTATATAAAGTGATGCGATATGATGTCATAGATTGTTAAGAATTTTAACATCATTAATGTACATTTAAATTAGCAATTAAATGAAATATTGATTGATAATAAAAACTAGAGAATAATAAGCATCAATAGTATGTATGTAACAAAATATTTTCCTTATTCCTAGAAAAGATAGAATATTACAAGCTGAGCAGAATTTGTACTTTATTATATTGGTCACGACCATTGACCAACAGACCTAAGCAAAAAAAAACACAGCAAATATCTCTCAGTCAAATCTCAATTTGGTATTCTGCATACCTATTTTCAACTAGCTACTAACAATTTCAAAAGAGAAAAACCCAATAAGATTTTTTCTAACAACCCAATCTTATTAACAACTTCCTTTAGCGCTTCATGACTAATAATTTCAATTACGTTTAGCTGATTATAACACACAAGTGCAAATATTAACCCAATACTATATAACACTCACCTAATTCCTTTAGCAACATCATAGGGAGTGGTTCTCCAGGCTTTAGCTTCAACAGTCTTTCCATCAGGCAGTGTGACTACGATGCTCAACTCCGGCTTCTTAGCCAAGTCTTCATCGTACTGTGCCTTGAACTTATCCCATAGAGTAATACGCTTCTGTATGAACTCTGGCCAAGGCTTCAACTCCGAGACGGCTCCGGAATCTTCCGGTTTCTTCTTTTTTTCTTTCATGGCTTTTGTTTTTGACTGTAAAAGAAAATATGTTGAATTGGGAATAATATATTGTAACTGCTACAAAAAATGTTTAAAGTTTTTGAATGTTAATTAAATTATTTATTATGCAAATAACAGAATACAGTTATTTCAATGTCATTTTTAAACTGTAGGTATGCGTGATTCATAGATAGTTATTATCAGTAAAGAACATGTTCAAATGGAATTGAACCCACTAGATAACATGTACTGAGAAAAGGTGAGGTATATCTGTGGCCTTGACCAATATTTCAATAGGTTACTGAACATTTGATAGTAACCAAAATCTGTTCTTTGTATTTATTGTATTGATAGACTAACAAGATTTTATTTCTCAGAACTCAAAATATTGCAACACGATTAATAAAATTACAAATATATTAATCTGTAGTCCTGTAATCTAAATGTTGTGATAACTAATTGTAAAACCAAAAATTAAACAAGTAAATTAAAGAGGTTATGTTGATGAAATCTTTACACAGGTGTAGGCAATTAAGTTGACTCATAGGCAGGTAAATAACCTCCGCGGACTTTCAAATATTGTCGCACGACATTTTAACGAAAATAAAATATTTATATTACTTCAGTAATGCGTTTAACTTAAAAAATGCCGGTCAACGAGAATCAACACATAGCACAAAAAAAAGAAGCTCGGTCAAAGGAATACACGTTATAATTCCAGCTACAATGCTGACGAAAGTCCTACAGACCCATGTGGCATATGCGTAGTCCTTGCACCGGACCACACAGCCTCCACGGATCCCAAAGAACTTTAGCATGATTTACATAACATACATATAAACTGTCTCAAACTAAATATAAAGTTTTAAAACCCTGCCTTTGCGTCAATGTTTAGTTTTTGGATATCTTCCGAAGCGGTGTCACCCATTGCGGTACGTGTGTCGTTCGATTTTGACAAATGACAGTTGACAAAATAAAGTGACAGGAAATTAGTTGCCAGGTTTTGAGGGATGCCAGATAGGGAGAAAAATATCTACTAAATCGAATAATACTTTAGTAGCATCAATACATATGTAATGTATATGCTAATAAATCATGGTACAACCAAAACTTGCTCTGATTATGAGAATAGATAGCTCAAGTTTATACGTTCAAAAAATAAATATGATTGAATTAATGTTGTAGAGTAGGTACCGTAGGTAAATTGTTTTTTATTTGTAATGAGTCCACGGATGAATAAAGGTTTCAATTAAGACCATAACGTATAAAGAATATAAAAGTCACAATCTAGTCACAATCTATTTACAGTAAAAAATGTCAGTCAGTAAATAAAAAATTGAAAGTTTTAATGCAATAATATCGATACACCTAGTACACCTACTAAAATAGCAGAATGTCCCTACAAAGAAACAGGCCAGTGGATGGTGTGCAGCGAATGATGTGTGCTTTTAAGCATTTCGAAAAAAAACTGGACAAGCTGCAGGATGACGTAAATTATCAAGGACAGACATTATTGGACCTTCGAGTAATGGTGATGAATATGTCCGCTGGAACTATTTGTAGTCCTGATACGAAGTCTGAGGATGCAATCAGACGACCACAAAACAGGACAATGGCTATACAATATGAAGACAGATTGAACGGCTTACGCGACGGTCCAAAGACTAAAAGGAAGGCTGCGGTACAACCTTTACCGTCGAAACTTAAAACTAAGAGTTTACAAAATCAGCAGACTAAAAGGTTGTCTCCGGAAAACTCTCCATTTCACAATCAAGTTTACAACATAGAAGCTAGCCAAAAGGCGCTGAAACATTTACAACGACATAAAAAAATTGATAATACTCGAAAAACTAATTCATTCCGAACGCAAAAAGCAGCGGAAAAGAAATTTAATCAAACGAAATCAATGAAATAATAACTATTAAGGTCCCATAGAAAGTATTTTGATGACGAGTAGGTATAATAATTTGTAAATCAATTCATTGAACCCTGTGTACTTTTGAGACGGTGAAATAAAACACGTTTTATTAATATTGATTTATTTACGTTACAAGCAAATCCGTATATATTTATGAACAACAAATATACTTCTCGATAAGGTAAGTATTATATCATACATATTGAAAGCAGAAAAAATAACAAAAGCTTGGATCTACAATAATTTTAATTTTCTCTACTCTGAGTGAAGTGTTTAAAATTTCACCGTTCTTATGAACTGCACTTTCGATGTTCTCTTGTTTCCATGTCTATTCATTCTGTAAAAAGGAAAGCATTATTAGAGATGACCATTTTGAGAATTGTCGGTTTATAAAGATATGAAGTAGCTTGTTCTAAGGTTTTCACATTGTTTTAAATTCATAAAACGGTACGAGTTCCTTACAAATGATGCACGGTAATCTCAGCTATCACGATAGCTACGGAGACGGCAACCCCGTACAGCATGAGGATGAGTACTGGCATCATATCCATGAAGCCCACGCTGCTGAACGAGGACATCTTGGTGGTGCAATGAGGCTTGGAGACCAGGTAGCGGAGGCGAATGGCTGACTGGATGCCAGACTCGCGGATTTGTTTGTGGCTGTTGATAGGCAAATTTCGGATAAGCTTTGATTAAACACGAATTGCTGATGATAGATCATTCTAGATCTAACTTTTGGAGTAGAAGCCTACTTCTATGACCTATCATTGGTTATGTAAATATATAAGATACGCATAATCCTACTCAGAAGATTACAAACTGGTACCACTAGGGGGCATACCAATTACTAATGAGTGCCGCAGTGCCCCGAATCTGACGTGGCAAAAAGAGTACTTAGTACAAAATCTAATGTAAAATATACTAACTGATAATGTAAAGATGTTTACTAGATAAATAAAAGATCAACCATGGTCGAGGAGTGACCAAGTTACAGGCCCGCACCCCCACCCCTAAGAAAAAAACAAAATAGATGGTTACTACAAGTAATAACAATAATTACTAAAATACTGACACAACCCTGATCAGCTCCAAATATGGAGATCCCTTTCTCACAGGAGTAAAAGAATCAAACGTGACCAAGTAATCCACGATCGATATATCACACTTCTCACTCTCCAGAAATGTTGCTTCAATTTTACGATAAACCGGTTCTGCTACTGAATGCAACGCGAAGAGACCCTGGAAGCAAACAAACGGTGTCAGTCTAAATTGATTCGTAAGTAGTATGTAGAAGGTCGGTTTTAGATAAATGATTACCTTTCTTATTTTCTCAACACCTTCAGCTAAGCTGTAAACCTGTGGTTTGCCATTTGGTGGAAATATTCTTTCACGGATTGACGTTCCAAGAGTTCCATTATTCTGGTTCTGTAACAAGAGAAGTTTTAATAATTAAAGTAGAATGATGCATGCACCTTCTAAAAATATCTGTCAAGAGTTTACTAAGGTCTGAATTCCTTTTACGCTAATGTGGTGCACGTCACGTACCATCTAGGATATTGATTGTTTGTGCCACTTATGCCAACGGCCTAGAACGGTTATTTTATAGCACAGAAGTGTACATGATACGAGTATCCGCGCAAAGGAGCAAAGAAAATTCAGTCCTCAATATTTCGACATTTTAACTTACAAAAACAAAGTAATTATAATCAACATCGTTGGCAGCTAGCGTGATCTTGGCGGCGGCGAGCTGCGGCAGACTGCGGATGGAGTCTGACGGTGCCTGCAGCAGCACCACGATGTTGGCCGAGTACGCCGCGTAGAGTGCCATCAGTGCAGTGAATAGGACGAATAACATCATGCGTCCTATAACAAAAATGTTGTTAATTATTCTTGTGAAGGGGTTTCAAGAAAATAATCACCTTACAGGAAAAAAGGGGCTGAAACCGTAGGCACTGAAAGAGGAATGCTCCCATTATTCATTAATAGTTTCTTGTCTATGACAAAAACGTGTCGCACACAGAAAACGTCGGAGCAAAACTCACCCATGTATAGTCATCAATGCCATTTTTTCTTAAGGCGCAAGGAAAGATTGGAACTTGTATTGCTTCTCGAGTGCGCTAAATGCTGCTTTGAACGCATCTTTAGGTATAACCAAAAGGTTTCATTGTATAATCAGCCTGTAAAATCTTATTTTATTTGTTTTTATGTTAAGTATCTACCCACTAGCTGGATCTGTAAGATATAGAGATCTTTTATACTTTACCTGGAGCTCGCGAAGGCTCTATGTAGCAACCCTGCTGAGTAAGAGCACTCATAGTTAGCAGCAAAGCGTCGCCTAAACTGCCGTCCAACTGTTGTTGAGTACATTTCTGCAAAATATCAATTAAATCATGATTCTTCAATATAGTCTAAGAATCGCTTTGGTAGTGCTTGTTCACGTTGGAACTCGCGGGCGCGGTGGCGGGCGCGGTCGCGGGGACGTGGCGATTTGTGTTCACGTTGGCCGCCAGGCGGGCGTTTGGCTCAAACTGGCTCAAACTGGTTGATCTTACTTGACATCGCGCCCGCCACCGCTAGTTCGACGTGAACACACACGAACATCTTCACTTGTTTGATATTGGCGCGAGCGCGCCACGCGGGCCGCGCGCGACGCCGCTAGCTCGCCCGCGACTTAGACCGCGCGAACGGTTTGTACGTGAACACTTCGGTACATCGCCATATGTTTGATATTTCGCGACCGCGCCCGCCACCGCGCCCGCGAGTCAACGTGAATGAGCACGTACTGTTTGGTCAAAAGCTGTGTTATGAAGAAAATTTAACGGAAGACTGATAATTATTCTCCTGGATCCGAAACTACAAAAAGAAAAAATGCTCTATGCGTACAAACGTGGTGAACTTAATATGTACTTTTGGGCTTGGCTTGGGCCAATTATTCCGCCACCCAAATCCGTAAATTAAATATCTAATATCTTTATGAAACATAGAAATTATAGTTACCCTAGTAATAGCGACTTCCCACTTGCTAGCCAAGAACAGAGTAACAGTAGCGATCATGGTACACACTGCAATAGTCACCCAGACCCTCGTGGAGAATGGTAGGTAGAACACATTAGCCACGTACGCGAGGGGGGGCTGGCGGAAGATGAACAACATCCTCATTGGAGCCACCAGGTCGGTGTACGTCACCACATCAAAACGGTCGCGGAAGATCACGCAGTTAGTTCCTAGAAACACAAGTCACAAAACTTTTTTAGCCGTACAGCAGCCGCGCGGATCGATCTGTGAGGTTAAGCCATGCTTGCCGAGGTTGATTTGTTGGTTGGAATTGTTGGGTGACCATCTTATAAATATCGAGTTCCTCCGTGTTTCGGAAGGCACGTTAAATTGTGGGTCCCGGCTGTCATTTTCGAAGATCTTTGACAGTCGTTAACAGTAGTCAGAAGCCTGACAACCAGTCTCACCGAAGGGTATCGTGTTATCCCAGGTAACTGGGTTGCGGAGGTCAGATAGGCAGTCGCTCCATTTAAAACACTGATATTCAGCTGCATCCGGTGAGACTGGAAGCCGACTCCAACATCGTAGCTTAGAGGAAAGGCTAAGCTGATATATTTAGAAAGAAATATCATCAAGGGATGGTACTTATAGTATAAACCTATGAATGGAAAGCGTATTGCAAATGAAAATGTTCTTAAAATTCTTCTTATGATACCTGTAAAAAATAATAAACCTACCCATATCAGCCTTATTGTCATAAAGATCAGCAATCATGCCAGACCAGTTGCCGTTGACTTTGTATCCATAGCGGTAACTAAATATGTACCGAGCAGTTGCATTCATCATGTCAAAGCCAATCCTAGCGGCAGACCAGCATGCTTTGGTGATGGAGTCGTATTGAAGCTCCCTGAAATGAAAAAATGCAGTCTTCGAGAGGATACTAGTATACTGATGTAAATGGTATACAGAGCATGCAGGTGTATTTCCATCGGCGAGATACGACGTTAATATAATGGAACCACATAAATATTTTATATTGAATGCTTAAATCCATTCTTGCGCAACATTGATTGAAAGTTTGAAATGCCTTGATGCTTTATGCCGACCATTTAACTTCTCTTTTTTGTTACTTTTATTTAATGAACTAGTAATGTATAAGCAAGTTGGAAATTTATTTAAAAAGAATATCAAGAAATCGTTTGTACCAAACTGGCCCAGCTAGTCTTTGCAGTTTACTTATAGAATTGCTTTAGATATTCCTTACAATCGATCCTCCTTAGGCAAGTGTTCTCTCGTAGTGTTACTATCCTGAATAACATTGGACACGGAGACGGGATGGCCCATCAGGTTACGTCGTCTTCGGTACAGCTCTCTATGAGGTCTGACGTCCACCAGGCTGCCGTTGTAGTACCCTCGCGGAGATGTTATCATTGAACCGTTTACTCCTGGTCTGTGCTCTTTGTAACAGGAAAATAAGAAATATTGAAAAATAAAAATAGTACTTCCCATAATTGTTTAGGCTGAAATGGTTTGTCTGACTAATTAAAATACTTTTAGAGTAGATACACAAACACTAAATAAAAGACCAGACATAGGTGTAGGAGTGGCCATTATGCAAAGAAAAGATTGAGTTTTTTTTTATTTAGTCTTTTAACCAAACATCTACCTAGGGGTGACCTCATCAAATGTATTTTGTCGTTTAATGGGCTGTATTTACTCTTGCTAACTTTAATTCCATGCCGAAATATTATAATTTGATGGCAAAAATTCTAACTGCCCATGGGTTTTAAGATTTACTTACTCTCAACCATCTGGAACTGTTGCCCCACTCTCTCAGCGACAACCACATCGCTATCAGGCAGCACTGGAGCTTTCTGTAGCTGAGTCAGCTCCGACTGTTCCCTTGTGTAAGTGAGGATTAACCAACGGTATGTGAACTGGAACAACTCCCTTGAAGAAGCCTGGAGAACATCAACTATCATTATTGCAACCCTTGATTTACTTTTAATTTGATGTGGTAATTTTAATGAACACCGAGTATGGAAGTAGAATTTTGTTTAGGTCTTTTGGAGTCCTAGTGACTCAATAGGTACTAATGATCTGTATTCACCTCAAAGAGGAATCTCTATATATTACTATATAACAATAATACTTCCAAACGGTGAGTATACGGAAAAAGAGCTGACCGGTGTGTAGCAGACTAATGACTATTATATTGAATGACTGATTGTCAATATTATAAAAGACTGGAAACTGACGTGGGGCTACATTAGGGGTTAAGAATAAAATATAATAGGGGTAAACTTACAAGAGCCAACACCCTTTTGGATTCCGGACAGTTTAAATCTGTGATAAACATGATCTGATGATCCTGGTATTTGATCCTTGGTTCAAAAGAAGCCGAAGTCCTCGACCCTATCTTCGACATTTGTACAACGAATTTGTTTATTATATCTGAAAAAGGATCATATTATTTACCTGATTAAGTTCAAAATCAAAAGTACAAAAATGCTTTGTGCTGGTATGCAGTCGGACTGTGTGCAGCGTGTTTTTGCAGCCGGAAGTCGTCCGAATCTTGATTTTTTTGTGCAGGTATGATATTAAATTGTCTTTTTGGTGGCATACGTATGTATGTATGATATACAATTTTGGTGATACCCTGCTTAAAGCCGTCCATATGTAAGATTATTGGATGCTAAGTATTTATTTAATAGCTATTGGAGTGAGACACCTCCCACGCAAGTGGTCGCAGGTTCGAACAATGACTTTTCCAAGTTATGTGTGTATTAGAAATAATTATCACATGCTCCAACGGTGAAGGAAAACATCGTGAGGAAACCTTGCATGCCTAAAAATTTGTTTAAAACATTCATTGAGGGCGTGCAAAGTCCCCAACCCGCACTTGGCCAGCGTGGTGGACTCAAGGCCTAACCCCTCCCTCATTACGGGAGGAGACCCTTGCCCAGCAGTGGGAGTAATGGGTTAAATTTATTTTATTTTATTGGAGTGATTGGAAATCATAATATCTAAATTTATTTGTTAGAAGTTAATGTTTAACATTTAAATTTAATCAAATAAGCGTACGGGTACTTACTTTTCTTCCAACACAGTCCACCGTAGATTAGATGCGTAGGTTTTTGTTCGTTTATAATAAACAGCTTTATAAAATTTATTGTTGTTTCATCTTTAGCGAAAACCGGGGTTTGTATTATGAGTAAGAAGAGAAGAAATATGGCGACCATTTTGAAAAACTTATGACAAAGAACGGGTTTAACGGATTATTAAGCTAAATACAATTTATCTGCTGTATTTAGGCTAACTCATATTTATGTTAAGTATTTAAATAAGATATTAATCCATTGCTGGTTTCAACCTTCAGGTTAACCTTTCAAGCTACCACAATCAACTAAGGTTAAGAACGGGTAAAGTAAACAGGAATGACTAAAACTTTTCTTTTTTTTTGCTAGTAAGAGGATGGTCCGTCAGTTATGAATAAAGAAAACATAAGATAATAGTACTTAAGTAGGTACTACAAACAATGTAGGACTGTTTGTCTGTTTAGTCCAACAATTTTTCCCACCATGGGACACAAATTTCCATGACATGAAACCTGGCTTTCATTATAAAATATTTTTCCCGGGGAAGCTATTTTAAGCTTAGGTATTATGTCCATAAAAAAACACTCTAGTAGACCGATAAGATACGTTCTTCTAAACCAGGGGTTCCCAACCTTTTCTTAGTCCGGGGCCACTTTTATTCTTGTTAGCAGGGACCACTATGTAAGTATATTAAAAAGAAAGTGTAATAATCACACTGAAAATTTTAAATTTTTTAATCATTTGCGGACCATATTTTGACTTTTACGGACCGCTGGGGGTCCGCGGACCACTGGTTCGGAAAAACTGCTCTAAACTTATAAATTTTTTAGAGTCGTTCATATAATATTTTAACAGTTAAAGTCCTCTTATAAAATGTTATTACTTAATTGAACATTTTTTATATCATTTCACATAAGCACTACCGATATTCTTAAATCAATATTCTACCAAAAAATCAAACAAAACCGAAGCGCAACTCGTGTAGAAGAAAAACATTTTACTAAGATAATTATGTGTGTTTTACATAACAATTCATTGAATATTTCATGTTCGTACAAAGGTCTGATGGTGACATCAAGTTGACGTTCTCATTATCTATTTGTAAAAGAACAGAGTTATGAATAAAACAGCAATTCTGTGACTGTTTTATTGGTCATATTATCGGCTACCAGCGAAGTTTTACTGTAGATATTTTCTTAGTATTTTACAGGGAGTCCCGCAACGTTCTAGTGGCGAAACGGAATAGGGTCTTCGTCTTTTGTACGTTGCTTTAGTTCTCGCATATTTATTCTGTAACAAAACATATGATTTATTTATTGATGATGATGATGCTGATGATGATGATGATTGAAGATGTCAGAACATTATGACACTTCAGTTGAGTTGAGTCTGAAAGATCTGTTTGAAATCATCTTATTAATAAGTAAGTGCTTAGCTTCAGTTAATATTGTTACCTAAAACGGCAGAATATGTACAGTGAAAAGTAGGTTCAACATTTAATCTTGAACCCTCGATTAACTGAGTAGATTGTGAGACGAGGTGGCCGAGAGGTTAAGGCGTTGGACTGCTAATCCAATGTGCTCTGCACGCGTGGGTTCGAATCCCATCCTCGTCGAAGTTGTTACTTTTTCTTTTGTACAATAATTTTACAATAAAATGATTATCAGCATAGCCTACAGAATTACTTAATAAAGTAGTTGATTATATATTACAGATTCTTTGAAAATATTTTGTTTCACCTTTTTTCAAAGAAGAAACTGCTACCCACATTCAATCCATACGTACTATGACTAAGTTCTGTATGGAAAAGGTAATAGGGTCTTTGAGTAGTCTTGGTTTTCTATCAAAAAAGTACATATGTTATACCAGCTAGTGTTTGGTGCCAATAACGTTTCTTAACAGGTACCAAATACATGAACAGGATTTGGCAGATTACAGCCTAAAACTACAAAGATAGCGTGTACTACTGTTTCATTTCTTTAACTCCACTAAATACTCACAATCTCTTATACAATATCTCCATAACCAGCACGGCTGGAGCCAGCAGCATGCCGTACAAAGTCATCAGTAACGCTGGATACATGTCAGTGATGCCCACGCTGCTGAAGGTAGATACGGTACCGGAACATCGAGGCCGGGCCACGGTGAGCCGCCGGTGGATGTTCGCTTGCACTCCTGATTCACGGATCTTGAGGAAACTGGAAGAAATGTAAGCAGGTGGTTTGTAGACATGGCATGTGGACCCGGGAAAAGAAAATGGTAAATAGTTAGTAGTAGTAGTTAAGATTGTCGATTACGATGCCAATTAAAATTTTGCTAGTGTCATCAACTATTGGTTAAATATCGCATTCAATTTCAGGAGACAAAAGATCTTTATAACTTTATAAATTAGAGAAAAACTATTTCTTGACCCTATGGCTTGCAGCCCGCGATATGTAAGCTTGTACAAATTTGTATACGGTATAAATTACATCTAGGATCCTTTATTTATTTACATAATATATCTAGTTATTGTCCAAACCTCGCCTGATTGCTTAATTTAGGTCTGGCTAGAGAGACTTTATTCGGTAAGTCTCAAAGACAATAAATTCCTCGATCATTTCGCTAAGATTGACTTACTTGATTTTAAACAGGTCTTTAAAAGGCGACCGCTTCTGCCCCGGCACCCATGGATCAATTTCATTTATATAATCTATTTCCACCAGGTCACACTTCTCATCTTCATGGTACGTCTCCTGAATTAGTCGGTAGCCAGGGTTCAGCTCCATGTGGAACGCGAATAGACCCTGGATGGAAAAACAAAAAAAATGCGTAGAGCTATTGGGATTTCTAGCTTCATCATCATCATCATTCCTAGCTATTTCAGAGCGAAGTATGCTGTAACCCTACTTATACCAAGCAATCTCTACGAATGATATAGTCCGACAACTTTGTAGAAAGCCTTTTATGCAAAGTTTACTCTAGTTATTTGATAGTATATAGTCCGCCCTTGACATTTTTTAGTGTCATAAGACGTGTACCTATAATTTTATCTCAAACTAAAAGAAATCTAATTTTAACCGTATTGTAATAACATTAAGACATACTTTGGTAATAATTTAAGCCTGTACTAATTTGTGTTCATACAACAGCGAGAATAAAATCACTCTTAGCATTTAAATTGGTAATTTGTCACATAAAATCTCGGCCACACAACGTAAATACAAAGATAAATAACTAATCACTAAATTTATACAAAAAAAAACACAAAATTACAAAAACAAAATCCGACGAGGATGGGATTCGAACCCACGCGTGCAGAGCACATTGGATTAGCAGTCCAACGCCTTAACCTCTCGGCCACCTCGTCTTGTGCTACAGTTGGCCAATTAAGGGTTCACTATTGATATAGGTACTTATCTATGTACAGTATGTACTAACCTTCTTTTTTTGCAAATGAATGGGCTTTTGAAGTGATAAATAATAAGTACCGCTAGTTTAAGAACGGCTTGGTAACTTATTGGTATAGTTATGAGCATCGCTTTTACTTTCGTTTGCTTCAGAATACTCTACACAGGCCAGAAAATAAATAAGATAATAATAGGTTCAGTCTATATGTATAGGTATGGTTTTATTTGCATCAAAAGATTTTACAAGACATAAGATATCCTCTATTTATATAAGTTCTTAAAGTATTCGTTTGCCATGCATTTTAAGCAAATCTATTCTAACATTTTTGCGTGCCTAAAACATACTTTCATATACATAATATGAGCAAGGATAGTTCTTATATACCAGCAGTAACAGTAGTAGTTACATAAAGACCCTTATTTAAGTCCCAAGTTGGGACTTAACTTAATTTCTATATAGCTCTACGAAAAGTCAATACTAATATTGTTAAGAATTATATTGAGTACCTACTGTATTTAAGTAGCTGTTTAAACACTTGTGTATCAACTAATATGAGATCATAATACCTATTTACGTTTTCAAGTTTTGACTTATAAAACATGTCAAAGGTGATAGTGTAATTTACATACCTATTATTATTTTAACACGATACCTAAGATTTCTGTGTTTATTTTTAGAGATACGAATTTATTTATCTTAAATGTAAATTAAAACATAGTTTGCAATATTTATATTAGAGAAATAGATAATGTTACTAATAATATATTATTATGTTCTATCGGTATTGTCTGGATTGGGGTCTCTCTTATAAGAGGTCTATGGGATTATAGAAACGTAATCATACTAGGAATGCAAACGTAAGAATAATATAGCGCTCTGGTGACTTTTGCCACTGTGATTGTTTCTTCTCTCTTCTTCTTCCTTGATTGTTACCAAGTTTGAATTCGAATCCGATTCTCTAAAGTCGCTACTTTCAAGTATCGAGAGTTTGATATTTAAAATGTTATGTAAAAATAGTTGCGGCGGCGCCCGCTAGAGGCGCTGATCAGATTTTTATATGACATTTTTCAATAGCTAGCCGGTTATCAAAAGGCGATAGTGGTAGAAAATCGCGCTACTGAACACTAAGCTGCTTCTCGACGTCATATATTATAAACTTTTCTGTAACTGTAGCAAAATTATGTAATTGTATTTTTGATCATTCTTTTACTTACTTTCCTTATTCTGTCTACGCCATCTTCCATGGAATAGAAATTGGGTTTCTTCCCTTTTGGCGCTATTTTCTTGTCATAAATCGCTTTGCGTATTGGGTCGTTGAGTTTCTGAAATGTAAAAACAAGATAAAGCTAAAAATATGAATAGTAGCAGTTAGATAGAGCACTAGTGTATCTGGTAAGCTAAGTGGAGATAATCTTTTTTGCAGTCGGTAGAAAAGATTTGTCCAAAATCAATGCCTTATTCTTCTACATCGTTTATTCATAAAGCCAAGAATTTATAACAAAAATCGGCAGGACAGAGGAGACAACGGTTGTTGGGAATATCTTTATGATGAAAATATATTTATAAGGCATCTCCTGTGCACCAATTTGATTAGGAGTGGAATTGGTCGCCAATACCAAAATCCGTCGGATAGTTAGAGAGATAATGAAAATAGCCAAGCACCAAATAAGAATATTGTTGCGATCGTGATATTATTAACTGAAATACATGAGTACTTTTAAATACCTACCTTAAAGAAATACCGATTGTACTCAAAATCACTGGCTCCAAGCTTGAGCGGTGAGTTGAGCAGGTCGGGTAGACTCCTCACTGAGGAACTGGGGGCTCGGAGTAACACCACGATGTTGGCGGAGTACGCCGCGTATAAGATCGTTAACGCCACGAAGAGTATCAGGGTTACGCAGCGACCTGAAATTATTTTTTTTTTTTTTTTCTTTTTTTAAAAAGACAACTCCCGCACTAAGAATTGCTCTTGTGTCGCGGGGACTTTTACAAACATACAAACAACGGACACAAAGCACAACCAGACCCGAAACAATTATTTGTGGATCGCACAAATAATTGCTCCGTGTGGGAATCGAACCCACGACCTCCCGATGCAGTGATATCGGCGTGGTGACCTAAACCACTGCGCCACGGAGGCAGTCAAATTATAATAATTGAGTTAAGTTGGTGTGCAAAGTCCCCAACCCGCACTTGGCCAGCGTGGTGGATTCCAGGTCTAACCCCTCCCCCTCGTTTGGGAGGAGACCCTTGGCCTGCAGTGGGACAGTAATGGGTTAAAAAAAATTGAGTTAAAAAGGTGTAGGTTTTCAATTCCGTTTTTATTTACTGCAATACTGGGGTTGCGGTTAAATGGTACAGTAATCCGGGATATATGTGGGGAGGGACTCAAGAAAGCTGAAGCTGTGGAGCAGGAGTACGGGTCACGGGATCGCATGTCCACATGTCACTATATTATGCTTAGCCAGATCCATAAGTGAGGACCATAATGTTTTAGAGGAACTTACCTGCCGCATATCTTGGCTCCAAAGTACAACCCTGCTGCAGAACAGCTCCAATTATTAAAATAAGGATATCAGCCCAAGACCCATCCAGTTGGAGAGGATGCTAAAAGAAAACAATAGGTAAATAAGTACTTTTAATATTAATTAAACAAACAAACATAGAATCGTGTAGTCGTGGTGATTTATGATATGATATGACATACACACATGAGTATGTTCTTATCTGAACATAGAATCAGGATGTTACTCCGAATCATGACGCTATGAACGTTAAAGAAAATATGTATAAGAAACATTTTTGTAACGGAAGCAGTGCTGAATATAAATTTTGTGTGCATTCTCGCTACTCGCATCCCATGACGCAAATACACTATTGAATTTAGGTGTTTTTCTGAAAGATTTTGTAGCGAACATAAGATGTATTAATAAATTCATTTACATTAATTCATTGCCTGCATGTTGTTTTATGTACCTATCTCTGTACAAATATCGTCTGAAAATGCAAATTGCAGCTTGTAAGTATTTTGTTCTTACAATTTTAGCAATTTTTGAGCTCGAAATCCTTTCTTCACGCAATCGAATCAAATGGGAACAATTTATTTTAGATCCCGACTTTCGATCCCGAGACGCATTTACTTACTACCGCTACCAAAACTAAGGCCGTAAGCATACATTTTCTTAACTACAGCAGAATAATACCTACTCACCATACTCATACTGGCTTCCCACTTAGAAGCAATATACAGGAACACGGAGCAGCCCAGAACGCACACCAGTATAGCCAACCAGACAGTCCCAGAGAACGGTAGCGCGAAGATATTAGAGATGTATGAGAGGGGGGGCTCGCGGAACACGAAGCGAACTGCCGTGGAACCGACCATGGCGATGTAGTCCACTACCTTCATACGGTCTTGCGTGAAGATTGTTAAAGTACCTGTGGAAAGAGTCTTACTGTTGCCGCTAAAAGTGATGACAACCTGTGAGAATGTGGATGAAGCCAAATAAATAGACATGGTTTGGAAAAGACATTATTATTATTTTGATACTAGAAACAAGATTATAAATTTTGTGAATGACAGACAAAAGTGTTAATGAAAAACTAATAAGATAGATCTATCACACGATGTATGTAATGTTCTTAAGTGTCGAACTCTGAAGACACGGTGCAATTGTAGCAGTAGTTAGAAGTCCACATAACAAAATAAATAGTGTTATAAGCCTACTTCTCCGAGATGAGACAGCTGTATCATAACGCTCACTTGGAGCGACATTGACGTATCTGCAAAAAAATGCAAAACTGACAAAATGATCCCCATAATCATAGACAGATTATGGGGATCATTTTGGTATACTTAGGTCAGTTTTGCATTTTTTTGCAGATACGTCACTGTCGCTCCAAATGAGCGATAAGAGTTCTTATATTTATAAGAAACTTATAAAAAACATAATCCCTCTAATGCTAGTTGCACTAAAACTAGCAAATCTAGTTCCTTAAACATCTAATCGAACTAGTTCTACCGTTATATACCGATTCAGAGCAATTAATCTGCTAAAACCAGATCATCGCCATGTCATTGAACTACTTAGAATCAAGAAACTACTTCGATTTTTTTATAGCTTCACGCCTCTTATAAGCAAAGGTGTACATGTGTACAGTACACCCACGTTTCTCCATGCAATACATATACCTCCCATAAAAAATTTAATGATCCAATAGCACTTTATTCGCTCTGGAATCGAACCCAAAACCTTGGGACCCGCAGCTGCATAAACTCCAAAACAATGAATAAACTCCAAATCACTAATGTAGGCACTACCTGCGGACTAACATTGAAACGACAATACCTGGAAGATTTTTTTAAGACAATGAATTGCTCTATTGTGTCGGTGTCTTTTCCAAACGTACAAACAACGAACACAAAGTACAACCAGACCCAAAACTACTATTTGTGGATTGCACAAATAATTTTCCCGTGTGGGAATCTAACCCACGACCGACCTCCATACGTATCGGTAATAGCGTGGAGACCTTAAACACTGCGCCACGGAGGCTGTCAAAACGACTTCTGCTAATATCTTCGAATATAAAAACCTGATGGAAAAATCCTCACCAAGATCAGCTTCCTTCTTCATTAAATGGTCGACGAGGCCCTGCCACTGTCCGTTCTTGTCTTTGTACCCCCACGTGTGCGTGAACATGAGCTGTTCCGTCGCGTTCAGCATCTGGAAGCAGATCTTCACCACCGCGTATGACATCTTTGCTATTGAGTCTTGATGGAGGTTTCTGTGAAAGTGAATCGAAGGAAGGAAGATTGGTTATGCACAAAATATTTTTTAGTACCTACTTCCCGCTCTAGGAATCGCTCTTAAGTCGCAGGGACTTTTACAAACCTACAAACAACGGGCAAAGTAAGTTCAACCAGGTCCGTAACAGCTATCTGTGGATCACACAAATATTTGTTTAGTGTAGGAATCGAACCCACGATAACCACTGCGCCTATGCAAGTAAATAGACTATTACTCTACTAAACTCAGAAACCTAGATTATTCTGAAGAGTTTTAGATTTAGTTAAACCTCTTGCCCTACATCTTTCTTTGCACAATGTATTTTACGTCTCTTTCTCGCTTAGAACATTCAATATAGCAAAAATAAGTAGATTTGGTCTTCCGGTCACGTCTGAAACTCTGAACAAATGTTGATGAAACTTTGCGAAGTTTATGTCACAAACAAATGGACGAATACCGCATTTATTAATATACAAAAATACATATAATTCTTAAAGATCTTTGTTTTTCTTGCTGTAAGAAAAATGATTCGTGTCTTCGAAGGATATTTTATTTTTCTACCATTTCTGGTTACAAAATGCTTAGTCCCAATGATAGCCAATAGATGGCGTTGTAAGTCGTAACCACAAAAATAATATGTACACCCAGCTAAAAATAATATGTTTGCCACATATGCAATCGTAATTTTTTGTATAAAATTATCAGTATAATTACTGCAATCGAAAATTACTTTTAGGTAAGTATAGATTATACAGCATTTTTACATAGTAATTTCACTATTTTCTATTTTGAAAATGCGTGTTATTTTGACGCACTTCTGGATAATCATCGAATTAAATCTTATGCTAATGAATTTTCTTTCATATTTAAATAGGTAATTATTGATTACATAACAACAGTTTTTTTTCTACTGTCAACGTGGTATTCCACGTGATAATAATTTTGCATATATCTTCCAAATAAACAACGAAATTTTATGCAAATATATCCATGAATTTAACTACGAAACTGGCCAAACTGGTTACATACATACCTACTATTATGTCTCGCCAAATATGTATATTTAGCATAATAATCGAAAACTCATACAAATTATGATATTATCTTTGACACTGTCAATATTAATTGGTGTTTTTTATTATTTCATATTTTATTTGTCTTTTTATTGTAATAATAAGGAGTGTAATAAACATAATTTTTGTACCTCTAGTGATTACCAAATGTCAAGTTATTGCGATTTAGGATGTCTTATTTATAGAAGTTCTGACTGCATGTAATTAGTAAATAACATTATTATGCAAATGACAGGTAATAAACTAAAAATGCGAGTTTTATTTATTGAAATTATTTAACCTTTAAATAAACACAATGCAATTTGACTGCCTCCGTAGCGCAGTGGTTCAAATCGCCACAGTGCGCCGGGAGGTAGTGGGTTCGATTGCCATACGGAACAATTATTTGTGCGATCCACAAATAATTATCTCGGGTCTAGTCGTACTTTGTATCCGTTGTCTGTATGTTTGTGTCCTAGTGACACAAGAGCAATTCTTAGTACGACAGTTGTCCATCAAACTTTTCATTGTAATTTTTTTGTATTACCACACAATTTTGTTATTGGTGAGAAATAAATTATTTTATTATTTCTATTTTGTCCTTTTACAGAAGAAAAAGAAAAATAAAGAAATACTTACAATCTATCATCCATATGGACCCTCGTCTCATTACTATCAGTAACCACATTCATCATAGTCAGCGTATGTCTTCTCAAATCATTCCTTCTAGAAGACAACACTCTAGAGCGCCTATAATCTTCTGTCATTCCAAACCGGGTCCTCTTTATTGCTGGTTCGATCTTTGGAGAAAGACTGGTGATAGAAGTATTAGATTCTTCATGTTGCTTCCTCCATGTTGCCCGTTTTGTGTAAATGATTTCAGAGGTTTCCGATATTTTGTATGCTGTGAATACAAGAACAAATATATTTGAAGCAATTTAAATATTTGTCGTTTTGACCTGCACAGCTCGCGAAGTTTCATCGTACTTTTCTTTGTTTTTTTTACTCTCCATAAAACCCTTTCCCGTGTCCTAAAGACAATTTTACACAAAACACATTTGGCAATTAATTTTTATACATAAGATATTATATACTCATTACGTTTTTTACTGTTGAGTAGATACCTACCTATATTAAGAGACTGCTTGCGATTTCGCAATATATCGTGTTCAAAAATCACCTCTAAAACAAAATAAATACATAATACATTTACATGCCCTCCAAAGCCCGGGAAACAAAATATATTTCATATTCATCTATGAAATGACTGCGCCAGGGTTTGCTTAACCCATAGACCGTTAACTGACCGGTGAGCGCAATTGGCTAGGTTACCTATAGCAAAATAAGTTATTGGGATTCCAACAAAATTAAATAATGTTTATTTAGTCTTAGATTATTTCTATGTGAACATAGTAAGTATGTTTGTATGCAAACGATGCTAAGCTATTATAATTCCAACAAATATTATCGACAAATACTAAAATTAATGGTTGCCAACTACTTGATATTTACTGGAATAATTAAAGATCCTGTCTATACCGCAATGAACTAGAAACTAATAAATTTATCTGCTGTTTAGTATTCAGTGGTGGTACGTAACTATCTATAAGATTAAGTGATTTGTTATATGACCTACAACTTGCTTTACGTGGATCTGATAATTTTATATACAGATATTAGAATTGTTTTTAATTTAAATGTTCTTTTTAGAAGGAAATAGTTTTTGTCTTTGTTTTAGAAATCTAAATATTGTTCTAATGTTTAATTTTTTTTAAACAAAATAGCTTTCCACTTAGTTTTCCAAAGTCTTCCAAGTTTTAAAACTACGCAACGGATTTTTAAGCGGTTTTCAATAGATTGAGTTGTGCAAGAAAAATGATTTTGTGTAAAAATTGAAAAGGTTTTTTTGTAAATAACTCTTAAAGCCGGGCGGATACGGGGCTGGCCGCTAGACATTGATAAAATAACGACTATCATAAGTGTCAATATTTGACCTAAATGAATAAATGATTTGATTTTGATTGATAATAAAATTAATTGACAAAGCCAAAATTAAGCTTTTTATTCTTTACTCTGGTCCCTGTTTCTTATCAATTTAAATCATATACGATTCTGTTGATTGACTTGGATCGATTTATTGTCTGGTCAATACCTAGACTACAGACAATCGATTATCAACTTTTACCGTAATCGAAGGAAAACCAATCAATCCCCGTGATAACATCGATAAATAAGTTAGTAAAACACTTTAATTAAGTTGCAATGTATTTTTATAGATCCTGCGTCGAATGTTAGCTATTTAGTTCCAACACTGGTTTATCTATATTTGGCGTTATTGGCGACTAAGACCGTGTACCAGATAATTGACATGTAGTATAAGTTTTTATGACTGCTTTAATAACTGAATATTGTAACGGTAGTTTATCTTACACCAGTTTCAACTAATTTGTTCTTGTCACCCAAGTAGAAAATTATAAGTCATTTCAATTTTTTAACGACTTTTTACATTGGTAGATAATTTCGTTGGAGGATAACACGTTAATAGATTTAAATCACTGTTGCTCTATTTTATACTTAGTATAAAGTATCTAGTGCGATCTGTGTCGCGATAACTCAAAAACTAGTGAACTGTTTTTCATTCGATTTTGGTGCAAAGTACCAAACACAGAGCGATACAAAAATAAGGCGTAATTAATTATAAATTAGATTGGAATAGTCTGTCTGAAGTACGGTGTTCTTTCAACAGTCTTCATAAAGTGGCCAGGACAATTGGATACTCCGTCCCCTCCGGTCTCTGCCTACTCCTATTGGAAAAAGCTTGATTTGTGTGTATGTAGGTCTGTATGTAGTTAAAAATAAATTCCTTAAAATGTCCATAATGGAATTGAAATGTCCTTTGTATAGTAAAATATATTAGGTATGTAAACGTACGAACATTGAAGGTGATTTTTTGTGCTCAGCGGGAAATGAGTTTTTTTGCATACAATTGACATGCACTGCTCGTATTTTAAATTAAAGGACAAAATAATAAAACTGAAGCGTGTATAAGTAAGTAAAAAGATTAAGTGCATTTTAATGTATATGACATGTCTAGGTAGTTTTATTATTTGCTTAAAAATAACATTACGAACCCACTTGGAAAAAAATTGTACAAATTTTCAAATGTAAAGTTGGGTTGCGTGTATCGAGATAGAAAATAGGATAGTTTTTTCCCCGGAAATCCCACGGAAAATGTAACTATATGGATATAAGTTCTTTCTTATAATATATCTCAACTTGTTGATTCATCATTATCATCGGTTGCTAAACTTTAACTTGACCATTTGCAATACATACATGATTCATATCATGCAATAACTTTTACCTCTACGGCTGCGGATAAAAAGAATATCCCCGTGAGTAACCATCAAAGTCATTCACATATCAACTTGTTGATTTTCATTATTTACACCTTGAGATTGTTTTAAATATTCATGCATGTTATACTCCAAGGTGTAAAAGTATTGGTAAGTATTTCGAAATTTTTAATTTTAGTTTGACGTTTTCGCTTAGTTTTGGACATGCCATTGTTCTGATCTTGACTGCTAAGAAGAGTATTCTGAATAAAATTGTAACTCTCCCTGTAATTAAATTTCTGGGGAATTGTACCAAAGGCTTATTTATCGGCAGTTTATTACTGTCGCATATCTTTCAAAGCTCCAGCCAGAACCATTTCAACTAGTAAAAAACCATATGTTGCTATGTTAGACAAATACCTTCCGTATACAAATATTTTTCTTCGCTAATCTTCTGTGCTACCACCAGGTCGCTATCAACCAGAATATCGATGTGGTTCAGCACTGATAGGTCCTCTCCATCATTGAGTAGTAACCAGCGGTACGGTGCTTTGAAGTAACCGTCTTTACTGGCCTGAAAATACGAGGTTAGAACTGCACTTAGGTCTAGAGAAAGGTTAGGAATTTTGAGAAATCAATGGCTATTGACTATCTTGGGTATAGAAAAATGTCGGCGATTTACACAAATCAATCATTTTAACAGAAATTGATTAACAGAACCCAAGAGAAAATGATATTTTTAACATTATACAATGAAATATGTTTGATAAGGAACTTTCTTATGCAAAGCTGGTAGATCTAATGGGCCAACCTAGTTTTTGAAGGCACCGATGTTTGTTTAAATTTATTATGTTTGCTTCAATTACGTTAAAAACATTGAAACTTCGTGACAAAAACATTTTGCATCCTGCAGTAAAACTTAGTATACGAATAAAAAAAAACTTTTCCGAAGAGTGGTGCAGAAAATAATTTATAGTGGAAATAGAATGGACCTAATAGTCTTTAAAAATTATGGCAAAATTAATACTAGAGATATCAGAATGTTCTTACCTGTATTAAAAATCTGTCCACCCCAGGACATGACAGATCAGCCATGATGAGCAGGTATTGCAGTTCATATTCCGTTCTGTTCCGCTGTAACGAGGAAGCTGTATTGACGCCAACGTTACTTAGCTCTTTAGCAAGAGTTTTAAGCTTGTCTGTAAAATAGAATAAACACATTAATTTGAGCAAATTCTGACGAATACTCTCATTTTTTGTCTTCATTAAAACCTATCATGGAATATAGTACAAGGCTTATGATAACCCGCAAAAGGGAAAGAAAAGCTGTGAATGATGATGACCGCGAAACGCGTCATATTATGGCGCAATTCGTTTTTTTATTTATTTATTTACGGAATATCTATATCGCCGATTAAACTTCTTTAAGTCCAACCATCCGAAATATACTTTTTTCCGAGGCCTGAAGCGGAATACCGTCATGAAGTCTAATCAAATGAAATGAACAAAAAAAGCGCAGTTAAATAGGTACATCGAAGTTTAAGGCTTCCAATTCTGGGAGACTTAAAAAGTCTTGAAGTCGAACAGAAATCTAACAGTCTAACAGAAATAGACTAACAGAATCGTGGACGTGGGGTGATAGTCACCTAGTCACCCCTAGTAACTAGTCAATTGCTGAACCTAGTATCAAATTTGTCAAGCTGCCCAAAGGCTCTTTAACCATTCGAGCCCAACTGTCTACTTACAATGACTCCAACATGAATCAGGCACAAGCAACGCCGTAGGTCTTTCATCTAACACCACGAAAGAGACCACTACATCCAAAAGATTCCCACTAACACATTTCAAGAAAAACGCCATGAAACTAACAAAGATAGTGCTCAAGTCCATATTGCGTAGTACGTGGTACTGTAACGAATGTAAAAATATCGTGAACCACCGAAGTATTATAATACTATTATCGTTTATTATGCAGGCAGACTACTGTTTACTTAATGCGATTAATGTACAGTTGAGGAATCAAATGTTTCTATAGATTCTTTACAAAGAAGATTTCTGTACAATGTATGTCTTACCTGAATGAAGAAAAGATAGCCTTCTGGAACTTCTCTCATTGATGATTATATGAAAAATGATCCTAGGACGATCCTCCTGCTTTTAGTGGGCTCAACCATCATCTTATGTCCGTCCACACTCCACATTCTGACTATGTTAAAGGCAAATTTCAGTTCCATCTACTTAAGTGACTTACCCTTATGATTGTTTTTCTTAAAGGTGTAGCTTGTATTTTTTATTGCCAATGTATTTTAGAAGTACCTATTACTCTTTCAGCACCGTCTTTTTCGGCTCCAGTGAACCAGGTTACAGCGCCGAAAGTATAGATTATTTCTTAATGTTTAGGTGTTGAAAATTTGGACAGGAGAATACTTCGTATTTTAAAGGTAAATTATGTTCCTATTTAAAAATAGCTTTACTTAATAACTAAATATACTTACTATTCAAGAACAAACTTCATAAGCTTTTATAACAAGTTTGCAAGCAACTGTACCTCCTAAGTAGCTATTCAATAGATTTTAAATTATACGTTTCTCGTAATAACGGGGTCTAGACTGCGATTACCATAATATTTCACTTTGTCGTTACATTACACGCTATCTACCGGATAAGTGGCCGTTAAACGTATCGTAATGATAAATTGATGCTCATGGAGGTTTATTTATGCACGGTGCTAGACAAAAATGTAGCCTTGATACTTTATACATGAATATGTAATAGTAGTTTCTGTTGGTGACTTCGCCCGCGTTTTGTTCTTTTTTGTTCTGCGCTTCTTTCCGGGATAAACTCTCTTATTCATAAACACACTATAAACCTACTTTAGTTAAACAACTACTAAAATATGTTTATCTCTTTCATTTCGCTAAGGAGTGAAAGAAACAAAACAATTTAAAAGCCTTTCATAACTTCATATATTTTTATGCATAAGAGGGATGGTCTACTACTTATCCATGCATTAAAAGGACATAACCAGAAATACAGTAGAAGTACAGAAGAAATACAGTACTCTTGTTATTTTTAACAAACATTTTAGAAGATACCAACACGGCATTGGCCGACGCGGGAATCGAGCCCGAGACCGCTTGATCAGAATTTGTATACATTAAACCGCTAGACTACCGAGGCAATTCCCTACTACAGTAGTTGGTTATACAAAAATAGCTTTTGAAAATAGTCGTAAACAGAAAAAAAAAATGATTTGCATAATAACATAATTATATAGGTATTTTCGAGTCGGTCCCATGAGAACCTGATTAACACCTTGCAATATAATCAATCCTATAATTTCTAAGAAACATAAAAAACATGTTCTTATACAGGTTCTGTACAGACGACCATTTCATATAATATGAATTGATATGATTGCAAAAAGAGTTTATCAATTAATTAAATATTTATGAGCAGTTTTATTAAAAACATGTCGGTTTTATCTCATACGTGTAATCATGAAATAAGATTTAGTAGAATAAACTAAAATATTTGTATTAGTTAATAGCGAAATTTTTGAAATGGAATTTGTATATTTTAGAAGTAATTGGATCTTTTTAGATACTGAGTTTAAGTATTCTCTCTCAACAAATATATTTATTAAAATTTATCACCCAAACGTGTAATTTTGTGAAAAATTGCTGACTAAGTATGTAAAATGGTAATGAAGACATGTTTTCGTGCTAATTGTATGAAGTAAGTAGGTAAATGTATGGTTGATGTTTACTACAAATCAAGTTCCTCGATTAAGGGCACAGTAAAAGATCTACATATTAAATAATGTTCAAGTAATTGCTAGTTAACTACAACCAGTAATTTGAGACTAATTAAATGAGTATAATGAATACCAGTGTCTGATTCTGCACACCTATAAAGGCTTTAAATTGAAATTAAATCTTTTTTCTGCAAAAATAGAAGTAGCTTGCCACATTATGTTTTACTTACTAAGGGTAACTTTTATTTAATCAATTTAGTGGCATGATTCTTAGTCGGTGAGTCGGTATTACGGAATATCGAGTTTGACATTTCAAATGTACTACAAAAATGGTTCTCACGGCGCCCGCCAGAGGCGTTGTCATCAATATTTCATACAAAATTTGTAGACAGTCGTTAAGGAAAAAACAAAAGCACATTTTTTAAAAGCTTTTATTATACCCTTGAAAGTAGAAAATAAGCTTAGAATAAATCATACCGAACATTTTTTATACTTCATACATTGTATGACCAAAATCTTTCAATTGCTAAACCATATTCTGCAATGAGGTTTCACTTGAACAATTCCAAGTATTCAACAAAAAACAGGATAAAAGGTATTGAATATTTAAACAGGGCGCCATACAAGTAACCATGGCCTAATTCTTTTAAGGATAAACACTAAAAACTCGTTGTCGTCGAAAATGAATCAACCATAAGCGTTTCTTCGAAGTTACGGAGCATTTATTTCGTAGTTTATTTTTGGAGTAGAGCATTTTATGTCTTAATTTGTAGTCGCTAGGGTTTAGTTTAGGTATTTGTAGGTTGGTTTGTCACTTTGTTGGTAGTTAGGGTTTTCACGCTTGTGGATAATTTTGGGCTAAGAAATAGAATAATTTCTTATTAATTTCAAAAGACAAATTTGTCTTTCTGTCTGTTATGTTCTATTACTAAACTGCGGTGCCGATTTTATTACCAAAATAGTTGATAAAGAAAATAATGTTTTTATTTTGCCAAAATTACAAGCTTGTGAAGTCCGTTTGGATACCATTACTGATACACTGCTGGGCAAAGGTTTCCTCCCAGAATGAAAAGAAGGGTTAAAGCTCTGAATTACTTCACGTATTTTAAATTAAAGTTAACTTCAAATAGGTACTGATGCGACCGTACTTTATTTAGTACCTAATAATTAAATCTTACTAAGAATTTCAATCCGTTATTAATCATGGGTTAAGATACATAATTTATTCAATTAATTCCAGGTGCAAATCTGCAAGCGTGAAGAATTTCATTAGCATAGATAATCTTATGCATTATGTCACACCCTTGTCTCTTGAAGATATAAATCAATATTGTAAATACTTAGGAGATATAAAGTACCTGTGATATTTTGTACTTAACAAAGTCCTTCAAATCCTCTTATTCAAATAATGTTTAATTAATATTTAAAAAAATTGCGATCAATTGTAGAGTAACTTAATTTAATATTACCACTTGTGAAAATTTCAGCTTTCTAGCTATAATGGGTTATGAGATAAAACCTGGAGACAGGTAGACAGACAGTGCAGGCTTAGTGACAGAGTCCCGTTTTACCATTTGGGTACGGAACCCTAAAAAGGCCATACTAGTGGAATAAAATACTTTTATTAAACATAATATTATTATATTTTATATCCAGTAAATATCATCTACGAGAAGAGGTACTTCTTATGAACTTAATCGCGTGGGAGGCTCTAGTCTTTAAGTGGGTATATACCTATTCAGAAATAATAACGATCGATGTAAATTCGTACGACACACATTAATCTGAGTAATCTCCAATAATAAATCAAAGTACAGCATTTAAATATAATCAGGAAATAAATGCATTTAACACGTCGCCGCATATATTTATAGCACTTCATAAATCATAGCATGAATGTCGTCTCGTTTGATCGATCGATCATAAAAATTATAAGACTGCTATGATTGTAAATAACTAATCCTAGCTAGATGTTAAAATCAATATCTCTGGCTATTACTTATTATGATACTTCGACTATTTTTTTTTCATTTTAGACCTAGTAGTAGAAAAAATGGAACACCATTTTTTGGACAACTAGGTCTTATTTTAACACTTTGAGCTGTCTTCTTCGGCTTCCATTCACTGTCAGGGCTTTCTGATGCTTAATATTTTTGTGTTCGCATAACGAATTTACAAAGGTCACATTTTGTGTTGTTAATTATACTCTTAGCAATCATTATAGTACCTAATTAAGATTTTATTGAAACTTCTCTATAGAATTAGTCTTTGTGACTGTGATGATAAATGTAAGTGAGTGATAAATACATAAATAAGTGTGCTAGTCGACGTAACGCAAAACGTTCTATGACATCCTCATAACACAAATAACCTTTATTTATCTAAAACACTCTCGAAGGAGAACCACAGAAACAAAATAAGTAATATTTGGCAGTCGATCACCATCATATTTCATAGCAAATCCTGGCCAAATTAAAGGGAGAATGAAACCAGTAAAAATTTAATACGTGGAGTTCATGGTGACCCTATACAACAAGTAACTTCGTTACATTACAAATGTGTGTCAAGATCTGTTCATTCATAACTCATATGCACTCTACAATTAACGGAAACGTATTCTCGGAATAATAATAGTGTGCCTTTGCTGTATACAGTAGAAATTGAGGAAAATAGACAAAAAATATGTTTACTTTATGAATAGATCTAAACTATGACATTTATGCCCGGTTTCTGAGGCACATTTGTTCCCGTGTTTTTGACGTATGTACTTTTAGCGGTAGTTAATCCATTCAATAGTGTTAAAACTCATATAAAAAAACGCTACTGAATAGATAAACTACCGCTAAATGTACCTCAGAAACCGGGGGTTAGTAATTTATGTTTGTCAATCAAAATTAGGCATCAATCATTTAAAATAATAATTATTCTTACGAAAGGTTTTTTTACATATGTAGTATATTAATTATCACTATTCTTCTTATATTCATAGTTTTAGTACTTTACTACTCTTATACGGTCCTGTATGACATATTTACTAATATAAATGCAGCAATAGAAGTTTGTAGGGATAGAAAATAGCGTTCTTAGGTCTTTGCCTACCACTATAGGAAAAAGGCTTGATTATAAAACGTATTATTATGTTTTTACATAGTAAATAACAAACAACAAACACCTATTACAATAAAATGTGACCAAACTCTCATCCTTTACCCGTAAATACAACTACCCATTAGCTCGATAGATGGCGTTGTACCGTATTCCTGAAACGCGCTATGGTTTCGTTCCCATCGGCAGTATAAATAGCATCTGGATTTAATGCAAGTTATAACCACAAGATAAAGTTATCGTTCATGAATTGAGCGTTAATATTTTTGAATATTACCCAGAGTAAACACTCTGTGGTAATAATTATCCCCTGTACCTTAAATTTCATGTTACATGTCTGTTACCTGATATTATTCGGGAATTAACGTGAAACTGCAATCCATGGAGTTGCTTGTCATGTTCATATCAATGACTTTGCATAGTTATGTGTGTATTAGAAATAAATATCAGTTCTTTTAATGGCGAGAATGAAGCCTTGCATGCAAGAGTTCTAAATTCGATTCTACTTACATACATATTTATTTTTATTGTTACCACATTTTATGCAAATAATTATATTCTATGATATTCTATTCTCTAAAACAGTTTTTTTTAAGGAATGCACAGTTTCCAAATCGCACTGTGCCTGCGTGGTGGAAACTCAAGGCCTAACCCCTCCCTCGTTCGAGAGGAAACCATTTCCCAGCAGTGGGCCTATAATAGCTTAAAGTTAAACATTATTCTTACAAGGTAATATCAACATTGATATATCCCTTCAGGCGATACAGTTAAATCAATTACGTTAATAATTCACACTTTATGATTACAATGTATTCGACCTGGATAATGGATTTCTTTATGGACTTACCCCTTTATTTCTAACGCATTTATGTTTAAATTGGTATAAAAGTTTATAATGTGTCGTATATGTAGGGTACGACACATTTGAAACTTTTAAACAATACACAATAAAGATAAAGACGACTGCAGAATTATGTAATACTTAGCATCCTTACGGTTGCAATTACATGTATATTAGGGAAAATATATTATGTCTTTGTCAAAATAGCGCTCGGTTCTTCAAGTGTATCAAAGAAAGTGCAAAGTCTCATGAAAATTGGTTTGGTAATTTAGCTATTAAAGCCTAACAGACAGACTGCTGCATTTATAGTATTAACCTACGAATAGATGTAAAGATAAGTGTGAATTATGTAATATTGTAACAATTACTTGGTTGGAAGCCTGTAATCAATGAACGGTTGGCACTCGAAGGCTGCTATTAATGTAATTCAATAAATCGTAAGTTTATCTGATTGTTTGAATGTAAGAATGTTCAATTGTAGTAATTAGTACAAACCGTCTTATATTCACGGTTGTAGTTTTTTGTATATCCTTTTTTGAATTAATCATAATAATATTCTGCCATTCTGTGTGGGTCACCGTTTCTAATTAAAAAACGGACAAACAGACTTTAATTGAGAAGATTTCCAGCGAAAATAGGTATCCGATATTTCAATTCAGATTATAAACTAACTGTTTAAGAAAATTTCATCAAAATCTTTTCAGTAGTTTGAGCACGACAGAGTAACAGACATGCATACATAAATCCATCCTCATAATTTTTAGCAGGTACAATATCACTGTAAATAAGTACTTAGAAAATATTATTATATCTATTATCTTCTACGAGAAGGTATTTTACGATCCAAAGATACGCTATCAGATTAAGCCGTTAACTTCATGGCTTTTCCTGAACCATTGATTCACATCAATACTTATTACCTTTTATGCGAAATCATCACATTCCTTGGGACTTTTTACTGACGTTTTTTGTTATGATGACTAAATGATAAAATGATGTACGCGGATCTTGCGCGCACGCATCTATGACTAACTGATCACAGTGTTAGTAATGCGGCAACAAAGAAATGTGGCCAAACATGGTGCATTCGCTATTTATATTAATTATGAATCATTATGGTTTCTTATTATGTGATAATTTATTGGTCTAACCCTTGCCATGACGGAACAGATATACCTGCATATAGTTCGAGCTATTTAACTTTATGTGACTGAATTTATGGATAGGATGGGTCTTCGAACTGAGTGTCTCCGTACTTCGGAGGACATGTAAAACACGGTCCCGGTTGTTATCAATTAGATGACAGCCGGTATGCCACGTCAAAGGCCTTTTGGGTGATTTGAACAATTTCGACAGTAGGTTGACCACTAAGCTTATGCATATGATTAATTTTAAAACACGTAACGCGATGGCATTCACCAGTTCTGTCTAACTTACTCTTAGGTGTCTTGGTTTTTTTAACCCAAAATTGTCTTAGTGAAAGTAGTGATAGCCGAGTGGTATAAGTTGACACCTCCCACGCAAGTGGTTGCAGGTCGGAACCCAAGGCAACACACCAAGGACTTTTCGAAGTTATGTGTGTATTAGAAATTATTATCACTTGTTCCAACGGAGAAGTAAAACATCGTGATGCACCCTTGCATGCCTGAAAGTTCTTTAGAACAGTTTTTGAAGGTATGCGAGGTCTATAGTCGGGAAAAGCATACCATCAGGATAGACTTGCTTCCGTAATTTCAGATTTTATTATTCATCGTTTTGAATATTGCTTAAGGTAATTATTGTATTTTTAATTTAGGTTGCATCATTACTTAATTATAATAAACCACAATGACTTAAGTTGTTATGATTCAAGTACTTCTTAGGATTTGAACCTTTACCTGTGTTTTTACTTTGAAATGTCTGAACTATCACGCAGTTAACCACTATTAGGTAAGCACAGACGTAGTCTAGCTAGTGATTTCTAGGGTTTGACGTGATTAGATCATCACGTCAACCCGTAAACAATACTTTTATTATGAAGTAAAGGAAAATAAGATGACGATGTCTGTTTGGTGCTTGAGTTGTATACACGCAAAGGTCGTGGGTTCGATTCCCAATAGTTATTTTTTTATTTATATTCAAGATGGCTTCCGTAGCGCAGTTAGGCACAGGCAGCAGGTGATAGTTGATAGGCGACTACCTCCAAAACATAAGGTCGTGGGTTCGATTTCCACATAGAACAAACTGTTCAATCTATAAATAGTTGTTCTGGGTCTGGTTTCGTCTAAATGGTTGAAAAAAAACCCTCTATCACAAGAACAATAAATATTCATAGTTCGAGTGCAGTAGAACTTGTCTTTTAAAACTTTGTGATCCATGATATGTGGGTTTGGTATTTGATTAGGTATATATAGGTACTTTGTGTCTTTTATTTGAACTCAAATCAATTTGCCATTCAACAAAAAATTAAAACAGTGACTCGTTTAAAATCGTAAATGGTTTGTGATCGCCTACACATCGCATTTACAAAACCAAACTAAAAAGGTAGCTATAGTAGTCCATTTAATTTTGATAAACAACAACATTGAAATAAACAATTTTAATTGATTTATTTAATAATTGACCGGTTTCTTACCGGTTCGTCTACGAGCCAAAATTATTGTTATTACGGTTAAGGAAAATGTTTAGTGTAATTTAGTTTAAATTGCCTTAAGATCACAAGATTCAAAATGCCCTTTGCTATGCAAAAAAAATCAAGGAAGATCGTATACATGCTTAATTTTACTGTTATGTTTCACCAGGTATATACAGATCTCTTCCCAAAATAAGGAAAAATGTTTAAAGCCCAAGACCATGTGCGGAATTTTGTGAAAATATTCACAGAATTTTGTTAACGAGGTCAGGATAACCCAATATCTTCGCATTCAGACAACAGTAGCGCGATTCTATACAATTGGAACCATCGAGTATCATCAGTTTGACAAATGTACTGAAAAATACATCTACAATGTCTGCTATAGGCGCTGATAAAGAGATGATTATCAGACCAAATTTTCAACAGCTAGCCAGTTATCGATACTAGAAGAGAATCGGGCTATAGGTAATACATAAATAAAATATATTTGGAATATTTCGTATAAAAACACGTCATTCCCAATATGTGGCAACATCATATTAATCAACATTCTTAGACTCGTAAAATCTTCCTCTCGTCCGAAGTCAATGAATCATAACTCATTAACAATACTCGATGGCAATGGCCGAATTTTGCGGCCATATTTGTACGAAAACATGTTGCCAATTAAATATAGTAGCTGTTCATATTGATTATTTATTTGTGTCGTAAAGGAATGTAGTAGCCAGAATCAGAAGCGCTTTTTATACTATCGGAATTATCGCATTCATACCGCATATATTTTGACATTCCAAATTAGTAGTTGTCCAAAAGAATTTCCTAACATCTTTGTTTTGTTATGCGCAAAAAATCCTTTATACTATACTTTACTATATTTTAATCTATATTAAAGCAATTACTAGCTCATTTATAGATATTTTAGGAGTTTAAGATACTTTTTGTCATATTTGCATAAAAGGTTTGAAATTAATCTCTCTATCTTTGGAAGAAACCGCCTTAAATCCGATCATTTGGTTTGTGTTTGATACAAACAAACAAACAGACGCGACGGACCCTTGTTTCAAAATATGTAGTAAAGTTCGAATTATTACTCGAGAGTTGGATAATACATATACTAACAACTTCATTACGTGTCGGATAAATATCTTTGCAACGACGCAAAAGTAATAATTATTATTTGTAGTACTGTAGATTGAATATCAGTATTAAAAGGATGAATTGTGATGATCATTTACCATCACAAGGTTGACCGGTAATCACTGTTTAATACCCACCACGTGCACACGGTGTTTATACACCATAATTATAATCATTTTGTTTATCATTGATAGGTTCAAGCGCTTCAAAAGCAATTCATTTCGTTCAACTATTAGTCTATGTATTGTGTTTGTTATAAACATAATTTTGTATATTTTAAAAGAAGGAAGTCAGGCTCTCGTAAGTAGACCCGACAGAATGTTTCTCTCCCATGATTATGACTGATTTGTCTTATGACGGGAAAACTTCTAAGACTATAGAACCCTTCAGGTTAACATTACGGGACAAACGGGACAATCCATTAAAATCTATTAGGATCCATAAATTATTATATATTTTTACTTACATTGCTTTTTTATTTATTCACATTCGATGGTAAAATTAATGAAGTATTTCTTGTAGTTGTCTCTCTTTTTAATCAGTCCTACAGTAAGAATTGAGTAAGTATCTAGTGGTTTATTTGTTTAACATATAGAATCAGCGGACACAAAATGCTATCATTATGGTCACAGGTTGGTATGGTCTCGTCAGCGTGATTCTCTTCAAACTTACCTTTCAACTTGGTATTATCTATTTGTTTCTCTTTAACCTTACTATTAAAGGCCCTAGCTATAGCGAAACTAAGCCGCATCCATCTATTATTGTAAAACCTTTTTTAATACCCACTCATTTGCTAAGCGTAAATGTTTTTATATACAAGAGGAATCTAACCGCAACAGACGCCATAGTCTTGAGCCGGCGCCAAGAAACATGCAAATATTTAAAATAGACTTTACAAAAAAAAACTAGTTGAGCTTTATATTTTATTTTCGTTTAGATCTCTGCTTGTAAGCTGGAATTTCCAGCATTATGTAAGACGAAACAGTTTTTTCAACTATTAAAAAATATATATTATAGGACAACTCCCGCACTAAGAATCGCTCTTGTGTCGGAGATATTTACAAACATACAAACAACGGACACAAAGTACAACCAGACCAGAAACAATTATTTGTGGACCGCACAAATAATTGTCCCGTGTGGGAATCGAACCCACGACCTCCCGACGCGACGCAATGGTAGCGGTGTGGTTACCTAAACCACTGCGCCACGGAGGCAGTGATTTTGTGCATTGGTATTGTCATTTTCCGTCCATCGGAGAGCACGTAAAGCTATCGGTCTTGCGGTTCAACTCTCATTGCCGGTTATGTTCCATCCATTTCAAAATTTCAGCATACAAACATACAAAATATCAAGACACAACAACATAATTAATTGTAAACCGTTATTAATTAATTATTATTTTACTATTAAACATAGTTTATCAGTAGTGACTATTGTGAAATACTAGTAAAGTATTTCCTGCTTCGTATGAACAAATGTTATTATTATAGTTTAACGAAAACACTGATAACATGTCAATGACCTCGTCTATTTTACGTTATATACTACTATTATTTATTTCCTCGTCTAAAACCTATGGGTTTACGAGCTC
Organism: Anticarsia gemmatalis; assembly: GCF_050436995.1. NCBI lineage: Eukaryota > Metazoa > Arthropoda > Insecta > Lepidoptera > Erebidae > Anticarsia > Anticarsia gemmatalis. The sequence goes on from NC_134761.1 coordinate 2,415,824, forward strand.
TTCGTGCTGTCAATTTCTATAAAATAAACTCAGATTATCTTTTTGGAACGACTTGGGATTCGAACAAAAGACTGCGCGGCAGTCACACTACCGACTGTCTACAGAGCCAGTCGAAGTCGAATATGGAAGTAGATTGTGAAGCTAAAATGTAGTATTAAGAACCACAAAACTTAATTAGTTATCCCCACACGTTGTAGGTAGATGTCACACCATTCGCGAGGTCACAGTCAAAGGCTTTATCTTTGACTCATATGATTATATACTGGGAACCCCTTATATTTTGGAGGTTAAAGTTCTTACAGAATAAGATAAAATTAGTTATTCTGCTTAACAAGTAGCTCTCTTTCATTCAGATTTATATAATTATATACTAACTCGTTTTTTGTTCTGGATTTATATCCTTTAGGTACATTTACAGGTAGAGGTATTCTTTTCTGAACCAACTTTTGAATTGGAAAAGTATACCTGCCCAAAGTTTATAAATATTATGTAACCAGTGAGTACGATAAACCTGGATAGTTATCAGAACGCGAATGACTAAACTGCATATTCTAAAACAACTCCTAAAACTTCGACTCAAGTGTTAATTTTTCCAGAATCGATCCCAAGACATTGTGACTGGATCATCAGTAAACAATGCACAGATGCACTTATAAGGTGCTACCGTAGCAAGCAAATACCGATGATTAACACTACCTTGCGTAAACTTTGACCTCTGAGTGCATGCTGCGCGTGCGCAATGATCAACATTCAATGACGTCACGTCACGTAGACATTACTCATTGTACGTACGTCTGTGTACGTATACTATACGTTCTATTATAATCGTACCGGGTTTGTCTTGTATGCTTTTATAAATTAATTATCAGTATATACCAAGTGGCGTACTCTGGTCTCTGCCTGCAAAGGTGGGAAAAAGGCGTGATTTTATGTGTTTGTATGTACATATTATTATGTGGGTAATATTTGTATTTAGTACTGTATGGCTACTTGTACTTCAATTAGTCGATGCAAATGTAGTAATTTTTGTTATTCTCTCTTTCTTGTGTTAGATTTACGAACACTTACTATAAGACACTGATAAGAATAATGTGCTCGGTGTCCAAAGAACGAGACGAGGTGCAATTTGAAAGATGACGAGGGACCTATGTGATAGTAAAGTTTCTGATTTCCTACATTCACGAATCATATTGGCGGTTGAGGGACGACGAAATGAGTCTGGTTATTAATGGTCACACTTGCGGTTTTCTCCCCTAAAAAAGCAGATATCAGGACAGATTCACGCTCTTTCCTTTAAAAAATATACAATGCCATCGCCAATTTTTTAATAAAAATTCGTTCATCTCCTTTTCCATGATGAAATCGAACACCACCATCAGCGCGGCATGGTCACTAGAGATGAAACGGATATCCGGTAACTATCCGGTATCCGGCCTATCCGGCGGCTTTAATACTATCCGGCCGAATACCGGATAACTACTATTCGGCCGGATAGACATCCGGCCGAAATAAGAAAAGGTCTGGATAAAAAAAAATTGTTTAGTAATTATTTACTTTATTTAGTAAGACTTAAGAACTTGAAATTTTCAAATAACAATAGCACAATGAAATAATAACCTAAAGTCACGCACGTGTCTGCACTGCAATCGACACAATAAGTCAATGAATGAAAGAATTGCTAACTTCGCTCATCAACGAAAAGACCCGAATCAAACTGAGGCCACCCGGTCGTTCGCACGTCGCCTACGCCAAGTGTGTGTGCGCTGCACCAAACGGCTAAGGTCCGCCGAATATTCGGCGGCCGGATATCCGGCTATCCGGCCAGGTGGTAGGCCGAATATCCGGTATCCGGTATCCGGCCAAACTGCTATCCGTTTCATCTCTAATGGTCACTTAACATTACTCCACGTACATCCATTAATAATTCGTTTTATGAATGAATTACTTCAAAAACAATGTAATTTCCCTATAGCTATAAATTATTAGAATTAAACAGTTTCGAATAAGTACTAATGAGGAAATAACACGCACGTATGACGATTTTGACATTGACATAATTATTTAAAGATATCGCATTTAGCAGTAATACTGTGATTTGTTAATTATGACGTAGTTTAATGAATGGAAATCATATTTAATGCTAAATTTGTATATGTAGGTTTACCCCCGTTTTAACAGATCATCATCGGCCTAGCCTTTCTTCCAAACTATGTTGGAATCAGCTAATGCAAAGTGGCCAATGTGGTTAGCCCATGTGCTGGAATCGGGCTTCACCTACTTTCGTCACAGTCGGTATGACTGCCGTACTAAACAAGTTTCATATACTTTTAACTGCTAACATTTAAACTGCAGTAGCCTTTTTTTTTTTTCGTCAGTAAAATGCATTACTGCATGTCCCGCCCCAGGGAGGAAAGCGGGGGTCTGTCGGGCTCTCCCGCCGGCAAGGCGTTCCGGCTGACTTGGGTATACCGACTAAAAACCTGACGGTGTTCCTTCTGCGGTCACCATAACGTGGCCAGGACGCGGTACCTCCGATCGGATACTCCGCGTCCCAGCCGGAAACTGCAGTAGCCTACCTTTAAAATTAACAAAACAAATGGAAGTTGAGTTAGGGATTTTGATAAAATACGCTTCTTTTGCCTTCGTTATGTGACATACTCCCGTTTATAAAGCTCACCTATTAAATAAAACACGTCATATACTTTGAATTAAACCAAATAAACAAGATAACTACATATTAACTAGAGCTATATCATTCAATATAACTACGTCATAACTATGACGCGTTGCCTACGTGATCTTTGCTTGGCCTTTGGGAACTCCGGCTCTAAAAGAAACTCAAACGTCCGTGGAGACTAAAGTATCCATAATTATATTACAATACCCTCCACGGACGTTTGAGGGGTTATTTAACCCACTGCACAAGAACTTCTCCCAAAGAAGGGAGGGGTTAAGCCTTGAGTCCACCACGCTGGCCAAGTGCGGTTTGGGGACTTTGCATACCCTCAATAAATGTATTAAACACATTTTTGGCCATGCAAGGTAAAGACTTATTTAATTTAACAAATTCTATTCTTTACACAAAACCAGTACCTAAATCAAGAAAACTATGGCTAAATTTGCGACCTCCGTGACCCAGTGGTTGAAGTGGTAGCAGTGTGTCTGGAGACCGTGGGTTCGACTGCCGAACAATTTTTGTGATCCACAGTCAGTTGTTTCTGATTCGATTGTAATTTGTGTCTGCTGTTTGTAGTAAAAAGACCCCGCTACACAAGAGCAATTCTTAGAGCCTAAATCATGATTTAATGACTTACTACGTCATAACTATGACGTATAGTGTACGTGTATTAACTACGTGACCTCTATGGTCGGCCTTAGGGAAACTCTGGCACTAGACGCGTATATGTAATACGTATTAATAGATACTAATTCAATTCTACGATGCCGGCGACTGAGTAGGTGACTGTGATTTGAAGTTTGGTGAGACAGTCTCGAATAAAGTTTGAACATTTTCATGTGATTGTAGAGTTAATTTTAATGAGTCATATTTTTCCTTTTAATAAAAGTACGTTATTTTTATAGTAAGTGGTAAGTTTTATTTATTATAGAAAGTGTTAAACATGCAACGTAACGTGGAAGTTTAAAAGTTATAAGGGTTACAAATACATAAGTTAAAGCTTGTTATTTAGAGCATTTAAATAACATACTATTGAAAAGAGCATGTATGCTAACTTTATACTTAGAGATTTTAAAAAACATGTATTACATACTTTATATTCATAGCCAGAAAAATAATATAAATGAAACAACAAAAAAATCTAAAGTTAAGATTGTTTCGCTAAATTGTTATAAAGACAACATTTTTGTCTCCTATTTTCCAAACTCCATGGTGTCCCTACAGTCGCGGGCGCCGCATTTATACAAGAAGCGCGATTATTTTTCGCCAGTCGAAGTGCGCGCGCGCATCGTTCACGATCACATCGCTAAATATAAACGTTGCGATTAATCGCTAGTGTGTGCTGTGACTTATAATTTTGTGTAGTGATTTTAGTTGGGAAAAATAAGGTAAATTATTTTTTGATTATAATATGAAAAAATATGCGTGAAAGAAAAACCTATGTAAGGTATTTCTATGTTGTAAAAATAGTCTTAATACTAGATTTTTTGTACGGCTAGTTTAGGTGGAACAAGTTTTACTCGTGGATAAAATCAAATTAAGTTTTCTTAGTTCAATGAACTTATAGTAAATACCTATTTATTAAAAGGTAGACTGCGATTACAATAAAATATTTAAATATACAGGTAATTCATGATAGCGATGCTTGATTTAAAATATTCTACACCTTATCGAGGAAAATAAAAAAAGCAATCAATAAGACTTTATTTTTATTTTGAAAACAGATCAAAGTTGTATTAATGTTAACCTTCATATTAACAAGATAATAATGTAACAACCGGTAAAACCCTTTGAAAAAGCTGTGGACATACTTCAAAACTATTTTTCTGTTGATTATTATTAAACAATATTAATATAAAATGGAAAAGTGGTTAATAAATCTATTTTCTGTAAAATAAATTAAAAGGAACTCTATAAAAAAAGCTTTAAATTCTAAATATTAAAATAATTAAACATCTAATTTCTGCAAATACCGTTAGAAGATTTTATATCCATATCCCTTTGAATTTGCCACTGAAATGATCTTTAGTACTAAACAGCGACTAACCGCCCCGGTGGTGCATGTCTTCAACAATATTTCATTCACATAGCGACTATTTATTTTCGTTTATCTGTATCAAGATCATTAACATTTGACTTTCATTCGTCGTGTGTTGATAAATAATATCTTACAATTTGACTCTACAGCATTTATCTTACGTTTCAATATAAAAATGAAACAATATTACTATGATTGAAGCGTTAATTTACTCTTAATTGAGATATATCGTATAAACACTTAAAAATGTTTTGAAAACAAAACCAAAGTATTTGTGTTGTCAATATTTTTATTGATTTAGACTCGTAAAAAAATTGTGGCGTGTACATAACACACTCGTATCTTAGTTTATATCTTATAGAAATTCCACTATATAAAGGCCTTTTTTACTAAACCTATGCATACATTACCGTAACTTTTAAAATAAACTTAGTTAAGGAAAAGTTTTACATCTTACACCTTCTCATACCAAATGATTATCAAAATTACCTATACAAAGTTGAAGGGCGAACTCTATTATAATAACTAGTTTCTAATTACCTATGTGTAGAATGACAGTGCAATATTTAAAAATCCGTTTAAGTATATTAAAAGTGAAAAAGTTATTCATATGTTTGTTAATCAAAATCTTACTTATATTATCAATCCGAAAGTTTGGTTGGTTTTATGGCTGTTTAAAACACTATCACGCTAAAACGATTGAACAGGTTTTGTTAAAACTAGTAACATAGATGCTTTGTAACCCGGATTAACACGAAATAATTTTAACAGCGGAAAATCTATTTCAACACTGGCAAAATAAATAAATAAATATCATTGGACAACTCACACACGGTCATTTGATTCCAAACTAAGCAGAGCTTGTACCATCGTAACCAAATAACTGATAAACATAATTATATACTTCTAAATACATACTTATATTTATAAATAAATTAACAAAGCTAGTAGAATATAGATCAATAATATGGGAGGTGTGTCTACAAAGTCAATAAAATTGACGCGTCAAATGACAAATTCAACTGTAAATTGATTTATTATTCATTTGTTATCTTTATTTGTATATATTTACACTTATATAACTGAGCCGTGTGTTTTTATACTGTTTCTATGAATTTATGCCCACGCATTCAACGTAAGATGTTACTCATTGAAGATCAAAACAAATAAATTAGTTCAACTCATAAAAGTCTGTCAAATTAATAGTAAATTATATGAGTAGAACAATTTGGTAGCATTCAAAATATGATTCAAGTTTTTTAACTGTAGATTACTTTATTTTAAAAGTAAATATATTACTTTTGTGATAGGCACTTAATAAAAGTGTAGTTGTCTCATTAAATTGAACATACAATTAACATACATATTATTATATACATAATGTTATTATATAAATTACTTTTTTATTGGTGTACTTATCAAAAGTATGGCGAAATAATTTAAAATAACGTCAGTATTAGGTACGTGCTTGAATTGTAGTAATGAATTATTAACGAATGTTTCACATAGAGCTATACATAAGGGCACCAAAGAATGTTATTTGCTTCGATCCTTACAAACTTTCCTTGCTTTATTCATATACAGTATACATCTTGTCATACAAGTCTACCGGTAACGAGAATGGAGCTATGTGGGCTCTTAGCTAGTCTTCGTATCCAAAACGAATTCCTAGCTGCTAACCAATTTCTGAAACTAATGTATCAATCAAATAATCCCGTAGTTAGCCACTACTCATTACATACAGACATTTTAAATATCTATTCTAGGTAAAAATCAGTATAAATGTAACATTCTACTTCAATACTTCTCAGAATCGACTGTTTAGTTTCCCATACGAAGTAAATATTTGTAAATCTTAACACAAATACCTGTTCCGAATTTAGCGCTTGTTTTATGTAATACTATGAGGCACCATATATCACAGTTTACATACCTACAACATTAGTTAAGGATTTATATCTTCTTTTGGTTATCATTTTTGGGATACTAAATGCAAGTTGCATAGCTTATGGATAAGGTCGATTAATCTATCTGATAGATAAAATTAGAGCATTATAATTCAGTCGGTCTGTTTAAGTATATATATATTTTTTTTTTCTTTTAAAAAGACAACTCCCGCACTAAGAATTGCTCTTGTATCGCGGGGACTTTTACAAACATACAAACAACGGACACAAAGCACGACCAGACCCGAAACAATTATTTGTGGATCGCACAAATAATCGCTCCGTGTGGGAATCGAACCCACGACCTCCCGACGCAGTAGTGTTGGCGTGGTGACCTAAACCACTGCGCCACGGAGGCAGTCAAAATATTAAGTAAGTACTTACCTAAAATTATAGTCGTTTTATGGACATTTCGAATTAAAATCAAATACCTGTCTATACCAATTTAAACAATACCATAGTATAAAAATATTTTTTTAAATCTACGGAAGTACCTACCTTTGCCCAGTGAAGCACCGACGCAGGCTAAATAAATTGATATTTTTAAATTCCTATGAATTCATCCTGCAACTTGCTAATGAATACTAAAACCTATCATGATAGATATTTATCCCACATTCCTACGAGTATTTTTAGCTAGACAACAAAAGAACAAAATAACATTGCAGTGGTAATGCGGTTAGTGTTGCAGTCAGTCGTAGCCATATGGCTTACATTCACTACAGATATTATTGTCTGCGTACTCTCTCACTTGTGTAATGTACTGCAGATTGTCTTAGAAAATATGTGTTTTATGATTTACTAGCTGACTCGCGCAACTTCGCTTGCGTCACATAAGAGGAATAGGTCAAAATTTTCTCCGTTTTTGTAACATTTTTTACTGGTACTCTGCTCCTATTGGTCGTAACGTGATGATAGCCTTCCTCGATAAATGGACTATCTAACACTGAAAGAATTTTTCTAATCGGACAAGTAGTTCCTGAGATTAGCGCGTTCAAACAAACAAACAATCAAACAAACAAACTCTTCAGCTTTATAATATTAGTATAGATTTGAGACAATGAAATGAAAAACTGCGGAAGTTTATGATCTTTTGATTGAATTGAACCGCACGTTTGGCGCAGTGGTTAAAGTGGTCACCTCGCCGCAATATCCATAACGCCGCGTGTGGTGGGTTCGAATTCCACTCGGGACAAATATTTGTGTGATGAGCACGACTATCTACTCTGAGTATGGTTGTCAATTTATCTATATAAGTATGCTTATCAGTTATTTGGTTACCGTAGTACAAGCTCGGCTTAGTTTTGAATCAAATGACCAAATGTTGTCAAATAATATTTATTTATTTATAATTTATGAAAATTCTGATTTAGTATTTTCTTTACCTATAATAAATCTATGTATATTAAAAGCCAGATACACCGCTTATAAATTAGTTAAAGATAAGCTATCAGCTAGATAAAGTGTATTAGAAATGTATCAAGTAGTCAAACGCTTTGTTCTTATTCGAATCGTAGCATACGCACTTCATCCAAAACGATGTTAATTTCACTCACTCGATGTTAATTTATTCAATGGCATATCAATGATTATATGCGATAACTTTAATGCATTCTAAAATATTGATAATCAAATATTAGGTATTAAATACATGGCAGCAATCTATAAATATGTAGATATGTTCATCAGATTTGAACCAATGCCACATTAAATTAAATAGTGCCCAAGACCACAAATAGGGTAAATGGCTACCAGTCAAATCTACTTCACTTCATGAAATGTCAAAAATACATTTTAGTATAGGAATACGAAATAGTGATGTCACAGTTTCGTATTTTTTTGGTATCAAATGAAAGCCTAATAAAATGTTTCAGTATGTAGTAATTACAATTTCAACACTATTTACCAGCAAAATAACATAGCCTGGGTATTTTATGAAAACCTTTTACGAATACAAGTTTAATAATTTTACGTTAACCCAGTCAACTACCTAATTGACCTAGCGCTACCTAGTTCTCTGACACGCATACAAGACCTAAATCAAACCAACTAATGCTACAATTAGTTCTATCAGCAGATACATTGAAGGTCAAGATCTGAATATAGATCGTGACCGAACGTTCTGCATCGGTGACTTCATTCATACAGCTTCTGCCCACGGATAGCGATTTTCCGACGATTTCTAGTGACTAAATGCATCTTTTACGTAGATACACAACTGTTATAGTAACTTACTCATTAAGTCTGGACATTTGGACAACTTAAAAATATCATCATCTCCCCAGTAATTTGACACTGATATTTATTTACTAGGTAGGTGAAAACAGAGAAAGTAAGATAGCTAGGTAACTAAACTTTTATTGCTACTAATGTTTATTTCGTTTGGAATATGTATCCACGACCCTAAGAGCGTCGCTAACGAAACCTTAAGTAATCTAATGGTGACATTACCATTGTGAAAACTGCAACTACAGCCGTCTTTACATTATGTATGTCTGTTAAATTTTAAAATTACAGTAATTTCGTACATTACCACGTACGTTTAAACACACAAAAGTTATTTCTAATATCAGTCGAGATAGAAACGATGCAACATTCGTGCACATTTAATTGTGTACTATATTCGTGGGATGGCTTCATATAAACCTGTCATCTACATTAGAACTTATTGTTGGAAATTGCTACTGCAGTCAGAGACACTGAGCTGTAATTTCACATTTATTTACACAGTTTTAGATTTGCTTTGATCTTAAAAATTACGGCTGTAAATTATTGCTGAATTGTGTCTATAGCGCAGTCGATTGTGTATCCGACTACTTATTGTCTATCTATAACAGCGGTTCCCAACCAGAGTGGTTCCCAACCAGAGTGGTCCGCGGACCACTGGTGGTCCTTTTTATTTTCAGGATTTTAATACACTTTATCTTTAATATACAAACATAGTGGTCCCTGATAACAAGAATAATATAAAAGTGGTCCCGGACTAAGAAAAGGTTGGGAACCCCTGATCTATAAGGTCTCGGTTCTCGGTTTTCTAATTTATATAAGAATGTTCCTCAAAAGTAGGTAGTAGTAGTAGTCTCGCCCCCTATTACATGGGGCTGACATTGTTGATATCGAAACGTAGATGTATTTCATACACCTTTAAGTATAACAGACGTGATATTATGTATGTATGTAAATTATTAACCAACAATTGTAGTGGTGGTAGCCCTCTCGTCTGCCATAATTCTGAGCCAAAACTAGCTTGCTATTTCACTGTTACAAATACAGCATTGTTTACAAAACAATAAAATCCTTGTTCCCAAGCTAATTCTGGACACATAAATCATACATTTACTGTGTTATTCGGTTCGCCAATAATTTTGTATAACGACGTCTTTGCAACACGCTTGTTCATAGTATAAGTTCTATTTTAAGAATCACCAGACATTGATGTCTGAATTTTTGAGTTATAAATTAAGATAAACGTTTGTGATAAGAATAGATCACTTGTCTATCTTTTAATTAGTAAATTGGCAGAATTTTTGTGTAAAAAAAGAGAATATTTTTATGTTTTTGTTAATTGACAGTTTTAATTAAATTAACTCTTGTTTGCGTGTTAATATACAGTGGCGACAAATAAATTTAATTTTCTATTTTTGTTAATTGCCTTAGTTTTTATTATATCTCTTTTGCATCGGCTTCATCAGTTTACAAAATATTTTTACGTGGATTACAGTCTACAGAATGAAATTGAGAGTTTTCTTTTCAATTAACTAATAAAGGACTTTTTCATCTTTAGTTTTGTTGAGTTAATCTTTGACTAAAATGTTTGCTACTACTACATGATTGCTACTATTTTACTATTCTAAATAATTTTAGATTGTACAGTTTAACAAACAAACATCGATATAATCACAACTATCATACAATTCCAAACTGGACTCAAACCTACACCCAGCTCAGTCATCATGACTAACACCAAAAGTGAAAGCTCTTAATTAATTAAAATGTCTAATTAAAAGCTTCACCAAGGTGTCGCCAGTTAGTCAATTAAGTTATTTTTAGTGCTAGCAACACTGTTGGCCAGTGTGGCGTAATTTAAATTCTAAACCCATAAAACCACTTTGTAGTTTAGTTATACTAATATTTGTGTTTGGTGCATCGTAAATACGGAATGCCACTTAAGTATTCTAGGTATAATGGTAGGTAAAATCATAAATGGTTATTAAGAAGGTTTATTTCAACGATAAAATATAGGAATCTACATAAATAATGTCACGCTTGTTATACTCGAAGATGTAGGCAATGTTAGTTCTATGTAATAAGGGACGAGCCTTATACCATTTACCGGGCATGTTAACCAAGCTCACGGGTGTTAGTGAAAAATATTCTAAATTATAAGAAAAGACTACCGATAGAAGACTGTATCACTCTGTCTGGGACTCGAGCAAGAGACCTCATAACCAGCAGACAGATCACACCATTCTCCCATTAGAAGTAGGTAGAAACCAGAGAACGCCACTTGATGCAATCCTTACAAACTTACATCTTGTTATACAGTACCGCCGGTTACGAGTACTACGCACCTAAAATTTAAAAGTTTATTTGAATGATAAAATCTTTACTAATATTATAAGCTGAAGAGTTTGTTAGTTTGTATGTTTGTTTGTTTGAGCGCGCTAATCTCAGTAACTACTGGTCCCATTTGAAAAATATCAGTGTTAGATAGTCTATTTATTAAGGAAGGCTATAGGCTATAATAATATATCATCTACAGCCAATAGAAGCAGAGTACCAGTAAAAATTGTTACAAAAACGGGGAAAATTTTGACCTATTCTCTCTTATGTGACGCAGGCGAAGTTGCGCGAGTCAGCTTGTACTGATATATAGGAATACCTGTTTTACCCGAAAGTGTAGACAGAATGTGTATGAAATACACCCTTGTTTCACCATTAATAATGTTTGTCCCATGTAATAAGGGACCGCTGGTTACGTGTACTACGCACTCGAACTTTAAAGGACTTCTTCAATGCCATCAGAAGCTAATATCAGTCATATAAATATACAGAGGTATTTTAACGACTACAGGTCATTGCTAAAGTCAAGTGCACGTCTAAAACAATGATCATAAACCAGATGCACGTAAAATATCAATTTTCTACTGATAATGAAAAATGTAAATCTGCATAACATTTGTAAATCACGTAGATGTTTTATTGTATTTTTATTTTAGTAGCGATTACAGCGTTTAAGACATACGGAGTATTTCTAAACTGCTGGTTGTGGAGTTGCGGATTTGATTCCTGTTTCTTTAAAAGCCTGTTCGACTATATAATGTATGACTTTGGTGACTCAATATGGGCACAATTAGGTAAAGTCATCAAATTACGTACCTTAAGTTGGAGTTTCTAAAACTGCTAATTTTACTATCATATAATGTCAATGAAGAGGTACTTATCTTTAAAAACTATGCAACAAAAATATATTTTAAATGCTTCCCATTTTTTTTAAGCTATCTGCGAAGAGACATGTTTGTTTTTAATTTCTGTCATCCTTAAATTCAGATAGTTGAATATGGTTCTTAATCGGATGCTTTACTAAATGTAATGTACTATTATCGTGTTAAAACACTAGTAGCAGTGAGTAAACTCGCACTTCAAGTCGACTCTTGATTGTGCAAATATTTAAACAAATGTCGATATGTGAACACGACTAGGCAGCAGTACGATTTTATCGTCGATTGAATAAAAAATTGACGTCATAATATTATTATCACATTTTTGCAAACATAATTTCTAATTATTACTTACAAAATCAGCTTCTAAAGATATGGAGCCTAAACCAAATAACCTTATATGTATATTATACAATGAGATGACTGACGAGGTCCTGGGTTTGATTCCCTAGTACTAAGTTTTATTGTTTTTTTTTTCTATTTTAAATTTAATAATCCTCAATGGAAGCCCTAAGTTTGGTAACGTGCTCGGTATATGGCAATAGGCTCGCCCCCTATTACATGGGACTTACATTGTTAATGGCGAAACGCAGTTGTATGTATATGCCTACATTTTCGGGTATAATAAGCGTCATCTATTTATCTAAATTCTACAATAACAATACTTATCACTGAAAAGGTTTATAATCATGTAATATCAATAATTTCATTAATTATGTCACATTTTGACAATATTATTCATCTAGGTCATAAATTTAAACCACCTTTTTCAATAAAATTTCATAAACGAGTTGAATCGTGGCCCTTTGAATATGAATCGTGGCGTATTTATAGTATGAACAATTTTATAGGTATTTGTTATTGAGGTCTAGGTATCAGATTTAACGGAAAGCCGACCGCAACGCTCTTGGGAACACGTTAATACAATATTATCAAAACAGGTCATTGCCCTGAATATAGCCTTAACTGAATGAATTAGAGGTTATGCGTAATTGTTTGCGGTTAAACCGCCCCGCTAAATAAAATGTTTTAAATAACGGAGTTACGAAATATCGGATTCAGTTACGATTTTTAAATTTAATAATGGTTTTTTTTATGATATTGAATTACTCTTAGGATCTTAAGCTCACGAAAACGTTTGAGCAAATAAAAAGACTTTAAGTTGGTTTGAAAATTACCTATTTCTAAAGATGGAAAGCAACATAATCTTTTAGAGGTATTATATGGTATTTTCAAGTATAATCAACTATGTATTTTTGAGATATTTTTTTTTGTTTTACCCATTAATCTTTAAAAATATATAGATGTTGAGTATGTTGATAATTATAATTTTCATTTAGTATTACAGGCACAGCTATTATAGACTAATGACGGATTATTTAAATGATTTTACACGTATTAATAGAATAGAGTCACGGCGAGGAAATCACGACTGGCTTGTCTAATCATTTCTATGATGAAACTGTAAATGTATTTATATTTAAGGATCTCAGTATAAATATTGTATAGTTAAAGACTATCTTTTCTTTAGATATTAGTAGAGACCTGTCACCTATTAGTGGGCTGGTGGAAGTAAACAAAATTCGGAATTAAAAACATCAGTTAGGTAGGTACTCGCAGGCTTATGCAGCTGATAGTGGCCTGCATGATACAATTTTGAAAATATATAGAACTAAAACCTAGAGAAATATCCTTCATCCTAAGGCTCGCTACTAAGCTGGTGGACTATAGTCACTTTAAAGCCAAATTCTCTCTTTGCAGTCACAGCATAATATCTTAGCAGCATCGTAAATATTAAATTTATCTTCTTTTGTTACAGGTTTTTAATACAAGATGGAGCCACTGCAAGTAGATGTTGTATACTTCTACCCGAAGGAGAATGCACAGACACACAACACAATCAAGTAAGTCTTTTATATAAGTAAAGTAGTTTAATTTAAAGCCATGATAGAGTAACAGACTTTCGCTTTTATATTAATAGTATGTAACCAAATGTTGCAGCTTCATGAAGGCTAAACTTTGTCTAACCAAGTGTGGGTACTAGGTTAAGTTTAGCAAATTTGGGTTAAAGTTCGCCTATGCAGCCAGGTGTCCACACTGATATAATATTAGGTCGGGGAAAAAGTCTTTTCGCATTATAGTATGCATGAACTTGTAATAAAATCTTGTCTCTAAACAGCCTAAACAACAATAAAACCTAATAAACCGTTTATGGTTCTTGAAGCCAAAGAGATTTTATTACAAGTTCATACATACTATAACGCGAAAGATTTTTCCCCGACCTAATAATATAATTTTACCACCTCCGTAGTGCAGTGGTTAAGGTCACCACGCCGCTACCATCGCGTCGGTTTGTGCGATCCACAAATAATTGTTTCGGCTCTGGTTGTGCTTTGTGTCCATTGTTAATATGTTTGTAAAAGTCCTCACGACACAAGAGCAATTTTTAGAGCGGAAGCTGTCTAAAAAAACAAAAAAAAAATACCAAACAAACAATACCAATATAGTCTAAACTATTTTTTCAAGTATGTTGGTTATGTATAAAAATTTGTTTGTATGCAGGTTTGAAGTGGTGAATGATGAAGCCCCGACCACCACCATCGTGAGAAGAGGCCAGCCTTTCTCCGGAGTCATCAGGTTCAACAGGGACTTTGACGAAAATGAGGACATGATACAGTTCATATTTATACTCGGTGAGATTTTATATAAACTTTGGATACTAATTGCCACCTCCGCGTTTTATACAGTCTTTGCCCCTCCCCCACGCAATGTTACGATGCAATCCGTCGTAGTAATATTTTGAATAATAGGCTAATAATAGCCTTCATTTAAATCTAGTTTGAAAGCAGATTTATACGTTAGATTTTGAGATGCAGTGCGTATTCACTAGAATTGAAGACGTGTGTTGTTCCTTTTATTGCTTTTACTGTCGTAAAGATGGTCTTAACGAATCCAATATTTTACAGTAACGCGGTAATGTAGAAAACAAAGAAAGATTTCCCCTTCCGTATACCGATTATTTACCTATTGTTAATCTCTACGATATCCTAATATTGACAATATCTGAATAGTTAAACATAAACATCTGCAAAGAATTCTAACTAACCTAATCTAACTCAGGTGACAAGCCCAATATGGACACGCAAGGAGCCATGTATGTTCGGCGAGATGTGATCCCAGACAAACACGCGTGGAGTGCCAAGATGCTCGATGTACAAGGAAATACTGTCCCATTTGAGGTGAGCCTTTTATAGCATTGATAGCTTAGGTAACACGTCGTGTTTTTGAAGTTATGAAAGATATGACATGAAGTTGTTTAAGTATTTGGTAGGCTGTCTTAGGCTGATATGCTATGGTTGTTTGGTGTAGAAAAGTTTGAAGTTGTTTGGGATAGGTGGCGTTAGTTAGGCGTAGGTCTAGAAGATGTTTTGCTTATAAATTATTTAGTGTAATATTAAGTTTTAGTCTTTCTCAATTTAAAATCGTTTGCAATCAAGTATTCAGAAGAAAGTATTAATTATTTTTTTATTAAAATTGGTTGTGAAATTATTTTTTCGTTCTGATAAAAAGTAATGCGGTAATATTTGGAAACTGTGTTTAATTTCATTAAAAATAACTAAGTATTTGTATTTGTGAAACGATCGAAACTCCCTTTTTTACTTCATAAAAGTTTTTCGCACAGGATATTATTAGATTTTGATCTCGAATAAAAAAATAATTACATTGAAATTCCCAGACACTCAAATTACAAGTCTAACACTGTATTTAATTAATAAAAAATGGCTAAATCGATAAGCAAACTCGTCTCAAATTGCTGCAGACGCAATTACTAGACTTGTATATAATTAGACAAGTCGTAGTACAAAAATAGCTATATTAGGCTACGATACTGCACGAGGTTTTTTAAGACTAGTATCTAATTTATCGTATGAGAAGTTCATGGCTTAGTTAACAACAGCCGCGCGGATCGATCTCTGAGGTTAAGCCACGCTTGCCGAGGTTGTTCTGTGGATGGGTGACCATCTTATTACTTTACCGAGTTCCTCTGTGTTTCGGAAGGCACGTTAAATTGTGGGCCCCGGCTGTCATTTTCGAAGATCTTTGACAGTCGTTAACAGTAGTCAGAAGCTTGAAAGTCTGACAATCAGTCTTAGCGAACGATATCGTGTTATAACCCAGGTAATTGGGTTGTGGAGGTCAGATAGGCAGTTGCTCCATGTAAAGCACTGGTATCCAGCTGCATCCGGTGAGACTGGAAGCCGACTCCAACATAGTTTGGAACAAAGGCTAAGCTAATATATATCTTATTTATCGTATGGCTATAGTTCAACAACTTCGTAGAGAGCCTTGTATGCAAGTTTCGCGGTTAGCGGAGGAATACAAAATTTATTTGATATAGCCACTTTATTTTTCAAATACTCAGGTCTTGATAATATTCTATATAAATCGTGCACACCAAAGCCCATTAATAAGTAGTTGGGCTATGATAGTCAACCTAGAGGCAGTAGGCTTGAACCTGAACATTTGAATGGCCACCGATCGATAAAATGACCGTAACGAAAGTTACTGAACGCACTGTTCGGTATCGACTGCTGCATGATGTGTGCAGCTAGATACAAGTGTCCCTTAGGTATACTAATAAAAGTTAGCTATGTTTATATGGAAATTTTTTCACGTAGAAAATTGCAGTGACACAAAAACGATATGTAATAAGGTACTTCGGTCTGCGTATTTTTTTGTAATAGGTACTACGTATTGGAACGCAATATGCTCTGTTTGATGACTAATAAAGGTCAAATAAAAAATTGTAGGTGACTTTATAGACTTCTGATTGAAATAAATTAATTAAGTATTTTTTTTGCGGCTTGCCCTTTGCATAGACACTACGCAATAAATAATTTGATACCTTGCCTGTTTTTCTTCATTCTTGTTAATTCCATGAATTAGGGAGAGCCTATTACCATTTCCCGAGCATGCTACCAAACTATGTGCTACTACTATTGAAAAAAATAGTGCCAAAAATATTTACTTAGTCAGAGTCAGAAATCGGACCCGAGACCACATTATCAGCAGTATAATACCTACACGTAAAACACGTAAGAAAAAAAAAAAGGATCATCATAATTGGTCCACTCGGAAAAAGTTATGAGGTAACAAATAGAAAAAAACCAGTCGAATTGAGAACCTCTTTCTGTTCTTGAAGTCGGTTAAAAATACCTACGTTTTGATATCTATGACGCCAATCAAACCAAAACAATATTTAAATCATATACCTATCAGGCGGTACTTACATAATCTACAATGTATTACTAATCCAAATAAGGTGACCAAAGTGACTACCGAAAATAAACCAGACAATTATCATGCAAACTACTCTTTTATAAAATACAATAGATTATTGTTTAGCTATTTTAATACAGGCTTAGAATATTAAAAATATCATTGAATAACTTTTAAGTTATGATGTACAGTGACCTCTAGCGGTGATGTTTGGTACTATATCTTTGTATGGAATCGTTGTGATTCGTTTGAATAAATTGTCTTGTTTTGGGTGTAGGTTGTAATAAAAAAAACCCATAGAATGGTTTTTATTTGTTTCTATGGGGAAATCCTAAACTGTTACGGAAAATCTGTAGGTATGTCATGAAAAAATGCTAGAATGGAAATAGAGCTGGGTAACCCAAATAAGGCCTATGTCCTAAAAAGGCCTATTTCTTAAATTTCCCGTTTTCGGTTTAAATTCACCGTCAAAGTATGTAGAAGTGTGCGAGTACATTAATTTACGGACTTGGAATATTTTGGAAAACTATGAATAACTTTAATCACATATTTAAATCATCTCGAGTTCGTTTATTGGAGATACAGTACAAAGTATACCCATTAAAGGCTTTTCTATGAGTGTAGGTTGAACATTACAGTAGCAATAAGTAGATTAAGTAGGTACCTAATTTAATTAAATTAGATTTTATTTGTAATTGTTGTCTGTGTGTCGATTTCAAGGTTGCATTTTAATGACGAACATGTACACCTACTTACTTAATTTATTTTATTGGTACTTTGCACGAGTTTTCACTGCATAGAGATCTTTTTCAACTTTCATAAAAAACACCTCCATCCTTAACTCACACTTAGCCGTCGTGGGAGACTCAAAGCTCTACTTTAATTCCGAAAGAATATCACTGCCCTGCCGTAAGACATCAATATTAATATAAGCAAAAGGGACTCCCGAATATCAAGAAATAGACACATATGAAGCAACCTACTGTAAAAAATAAACAAGTAAATTAACCTCATAAACAAAAGGCCTCAGAGCCAATATAATAAACAACAATAATAACAATTTATTCCAAGTACCCGCAATTATTATTATAGGGTCAAAACATTCCGGACTCGGTCAAGACCGGTCCATCACCATACGGGTTTTAAATTACTATTTTATCGATATTATGCTAATGTAACTATTAAGATTTCATGATAAATAATAATATTTAAATAAATGCTTAAATGGTATGATTGTTTTACGTAGGGGAATACCAATGTTTTATGATTTTATAGGTATTTTATTTTGACATACAAAGTATGTAAAAAATTAGTTTTGATTTAAGTTCTCGCATTAAGTATAGGTACTATTTAGTATTTTGTGAATCAGTCAGGAAACAAAATAAATTTAGCGTTTATCGTATACTAGCTGACCCGCGCAACTTCGCTTGCGTCACATAATAGAGAATGGATCAAAATTTTCCCCGTTTTTGTAACATTTTTTACTCGTACTCAGCTTCTATTGGTCGTAGCGTGATGATATATATCATCACGCTACGACCAATAGAAGCATAGTATAAGTAGCCTATAGCCTTCCTCAATAAATGGGCTATCTAACACTGAAAGATTTTTTTAAATCAGACCAATAGTTCCTGAGATTAGCGCGTTCAAACAAACAAACAAACTCTTTAGCTTTATAATATTAGTATAGATTAATATAGATTATTTGGTAGTTACGTGTAATGTGCATAAATTTGTACAGTCACGTGCATAAATACGATGTCGATTTGTTAATTTATTTTTATAAATTACAACATCAATATTCTTTTGTTTTGAAAATATAAACCGCCATTATAATTTGCAAGCAATATGTTGCAAGAATTTAATAAAGTCCAGTTTTTCTAGAAAAGAAAGTTTATACCAATAATTTTACTCTATGTTTAATTGTTCCTAGATTCGTTCAAGACATAATTAAACCTGAGGTTTTCGTCCACAGATTTCAACTCCAGTGACCACAGCAGTCGGTTCATGGGTACTTCGTGTAGTGACCAGACTAAAGAGCTCTCCCGAGAGGGCAGTGTACGACTTTGACCAGGACCTGTACATTCTGTTCAACCCGTGGAACCCTGGTAAGAATCTATATTCCCCAGTTAAAAAAAAATCGTTACTTTTAGGTAGGTAAATTTATTCAATATGATTCTACAAAATATCTTCATAAATAATATTTAAATGCACAAACAAGAAAAAACTGAATAAAATATTCAAAACAACATGTTTTTTTACTATTTTTGTTTGTTATTTATTCACATACATTATAATATTTTTGTTCGCACTTGAATAATAAATATAATCAAACTGCATCAGCGCTATATTTAAATTCACACTCATCTACCTATTATTGCATCAATTTACAAGTTTGAAAACAAATTCCCCTCTGAGAATATATCTTGGGTCGTATCATTTTAATATTCTAATCTCATAAAGAACAGTTGCAATATTTAATTCACGCAAAAGTTTAGGAACAAAATCGTAACACCCTATGCTATGGAAATAATCACCATACCCTCTATGTTTACAAACATACAATTAATATACAAATTGGCATAAAAAAGGTACCGCAATATCCTTTCTAGTTATTTTATAACTGCACGTTTGGCGCAGAGGTTAACGTGGTCACCTCGCTGCAGTGAGTTCGAAACCCACCCGAAACAAATATTTGAGTGATGAGCACAAGTTCCTGTTCTGAGTCTGATTGATAATGTATCTATCTAAGTATTTATTTAGAAGTATATAAAACGTTTATCATTTAATAGGCTTTCCTACTATAATCTCCGCTTAGTTTGGATTCAAAAACCATGAGTGAGTTCTTCAATGATTTTATGTTAAAAAAATACTTTTTATTCGACTACTACATATTCCTTTGTTCTCCCTAGATGACCAAACTTACATGGAAGACACGATGCTCCTCCAGGAGTACGTGATGAACGACGTAGGCAAGGTGTGGGTGGGGCCAGTCAAGACGACCCGTGGTAAACCCTGGTTCTACGGCCAGTTCGACCAGCATGTACTGCCGGCGTGCATGCTCATGCTGGATAGGGCTAACATGCCTTATAGCCAGTGAGTATTTGAGACATACATATTGTTTTGTATTGTAGTTCTTTTGTTGCTGTTTAATTTAAGCCAATTTGGTTGATATAACCGGGTAAATAGAAGGAAAGCTGTTACCATGGAACTAAAAATGGTGCCTATAAATGTGTTATAAACAGATAGTAGAGACCATCGATCATACTGCTGCATAAAAATATATTCAATGTGTGTTGTTGGAACTTGGTACCATTAAATAACATTTAGACGTCATGAAGAAGTTCTTTTACAAAGTAAAAAGAAATCGTTTTGACGACTTTAAAGGTCGCCACTGCCAATGTGTTGGGAGATCAAGGGTTCGACTCCCAAAAGGAACAAATGAGTGCGATCCAAATATTCTTGTTTCGGAAAAACTTCTAAAAGGCATAGTTATGTTCAGACTCAAATTCCAAACTTATGTTTAGGCTAATCCTAATATCTTTTCATTACTCCTTGTTTATGGCAACTTCACAGAGAGTTTCAAACAAGTTACTATCGATAATTTTACATAATGAGCCTCATCACCACAGCTGTGGCTGTACAACATACAAATCACTTCAAAACGTATCGATTACCTACAAATTACAGCCTTAAAGTTATTTTGAACATAAAGATATCAGCGATGCATAATTTTACGAGTTCGTACCAAGAAAGACTTACTTTAGCATGTCATTTAGTGAGTAGTGTGAATATTAGCCTGTGGTAGCTCGAGACGTGATCAGGGTGTATGACGAAAATTATGGTTAGGTATATAATGCAGCAGGTTTTGTTGTTTGATGGTATTCGGCATTCCTTGGTGTTTGCTGTTATATGTTACTGAGTGACTGACTGATGGACAACACTCAGTCGAAACTAACGTAGAAAATTGAAGTAGAGAGAGTGAAGATTTGTGGAATTTCCAACCCAAAGGTGGTGAAAATTTTCTCATGAAATTGTGTGGTTTTCTTTAATTTATTGTCTACTAGCTGACCTGTGCGGCTCCGCTCGCGTGAATGATTTTTTTTTACTAATACAAAGCTTAATTATTCCTTAACAACAAAATATGCTTATTTCACGAAAAATATTCTCAAAATTATTTATATCTCATATAACTCGCGCTAAAGCATATCCGCCATTAAAACTGTTGCCATGACAACGGAATTTTGTTAATTAAATGTCATTATAATATTGTTTATTCGCGACTTCGGTGGCGAAACCTGAATTTTCCCGGGAAATGCGTCATTTTCCCGGCGTAAAAAGTAGCCTATGTCCTTTCTCGGGTATCAAACTATCTCCATACCAAATTTCATGCAAATTGATTCAGTAGTTTAGGCGTGATTGAGTAGCAGACAGACAGACAGAGTTACTTTCGCATTTATAATATTAGTATGGATAATCAGTCTTAGTTTAGAAAAAGTGTAAGATGGTTAAAGGCTTTTGAAATAGCACCTGACATCACGATTTTCTGCAGTCCTCTCATACGTTTCATAATGTTATTTTTTGCCTTCGTCGCCAAGCTACTATAACAGTTATAAACACCCAAAGTTATTTGACTCGTGATCTATCTAATATTTAGATGGACCGAAATTCTAAATTTCGAACACAAAAATTCAAGGATTTTTGCTAAAAATAAATCGCTTAGCGTCCGATACAATTTGTACGTGACTTTGATAGATGCATTCTATACGATTTTAGAATACAAATAACTGCAAGTTTTGTAGTTTTTTATGGAAATAACTGTGTCTTGCAGCAAAAGATTAATCGGTGTACGTGAGAAACGAATTAAATAATGTATCTGGCTTAGATGTCGGCATATAAGTCACTTTAAAGATGAATTGCCACGGAAAACGACAATTTACTAGTAAAATTAATTATAATAAAATGTGTAGCAGCTTCTTTGAAACTAAACACAGTAAGAGGATTTTATCGCGTTACTGATATCAAAATATTATAACAATATAAATATGAAACTTTTGAATTTCTAATAAGTTAAAGCTAGATGATCGATAATGATACGAGAGGTTTAGGGCAAACCATAAAACGTTAGTACTTAGCAGGTAAATAATTCTCGTAATGAATATGGTGGTGAAGACCTAACTTCTCTCACATTTCGGAAAGAGGATCGTGCCTATAAATAGCAGTGATGACAAAAATGTATTAAATTAATTTATATCTACCAATTAATTTTATTCGGTGGACAAGTGGTGGTGACATGCAAACGAAGACATTTAAAGTTCCATTAAAAATATGAATTTATTGGACTAGCAATCATTGTCTTTCCCAGTACTTATATTACTCACAATAATCTATTAGATATTGCAATGATAATAATTGAAACATTTCTTAGAACATTAACTTGACCGATTTAGGAGAAATAGAGGAGTATGTGCCAGCAATGTTGGAGCTACGTGTTTAAATATTACGTCATTTTATTTGTCATGCATCGACTATGTACAATGTACTCGCAATAATCTTTACAACTGTTTGCGATCTTTCACGGCCGTAGGTGGATTATAATATGCTCAAAATAAAGATAAAAATTAGGATAACATTAGTGAAAAATGCTTGAAAATGTTTCAAAAGAGGCTGTGCGTAAAAAAATGTTTGGGCTCGTCCGGGATTTGAACCCGGGACCTCTCGCACCCTAAGCGAAAATCATACCCCTAGACCAACGAGCCGCTTATGTATTACGACTAAAGTTAAATACCTAATCTAAAAGTAACTAATTTTCGGAATCTCTATATAGTGTAAAATAAAATCGCTTTCTGCTGTCTGTCTCTATGTACACTCGGATCTTAAAAACCACACAATGATAATAATAAGAGTAATTCAAGAGATAGGTTTATGCGTTTAAATTGTAAGCGATTTTTGTAAAAATAACTTTTTAAATTAGAGAAATATATTTTTTAATGTGGGTTCTATCAATGCACTTATTGTTGCTATGTCCACTCCACGTAAGAGTGTACAGACAGTGATAAGAAGAAGATAAGCTTTTCAAATAAAACTATCTTTATTAGTGTTTCGCATTTTTGTGAAGGTCAAAACGGTTAACCAATTTAGATACAATGACCACAAAGTATTGTTGTGAAATTAATCATGATTGGTATTGTCATAAGTTAATCTTACGGTATCGCCCCCTAGTGGGCACTGGAGTTACTTGTGTGGGGCGGTAGTGAGTTCAAAGACTAATGACGAATTACAAAAAAAAACTGGTAGTCTTTACCTTTTTTCCTTTGAATAGAGAGCGATTGACGATGAATGGTTGGGAAGTTATGCTTAATAGGATCAGTATCGCGATACTCTACAGTCGGAACTATCCGAGTATCGAGAGTTTGACACTTAAAATATATTACAAAAATAGTTCCTGCGACACCCGTCAGAGGCGCTGATCAGATTTTCATACAAAATTTCTCGATGACAACCCGATTGTCCGTAGTAGATAGTAGTAGAGAATCCAGCTACTGATGACTTCTAGCGGGCGCGGCAGGAACTATTTTACAGTACATTTTAATATCAAACTCTCGATACTCGGTAGTACCGACTATACAAATTCATGCTACAGTTTATATAAATTTCAATACTTTTTCACCCGCACTTGTCTAGCGTGGTGGACTCAAGGCCTAACCCCTCCCTCATAACGGGAGGAGACCCAGCAGTGAGACATTAATAAGTTTAATTAATTAATTTATTTATTTCAGTCGTGGCGACCCAGTAAAGATGTCCCGCATCATCTCTCAAATCGTCAACGAGAACGATGACGGCGGTGTCTTGGTGGGAAGGTGGGACGGTCAGTACGAGGACGGAACAGCTCCGTCCGAGTGGACCGGCTCCGTGGACATCCTGGAACAGTTCTTGGAAACACAGGAACCTGTGGCTTATGGACAATGCTGGGTGTTCGCTGGCGTTGTTACTACCGGTAAGAATTTTAATGATTACTTGTATGAATATTAATTTTATGTTTTCAGCTCATGAAGATACTAATACTTAACAATCTTTGGCAGACACCTTTGATTCTAAATTTAACAAATATGGAGCTATCCCCTCACTAAGCAAAGTATTAGATAGTAAACATGCAATGCGCTAGTTTATAAGTTAAGATATATAATGATTAAAGTCTTGCGTGCAGCTTAGGAAGAGGTAAAATGTCGTTTCAGGTAGTACAGAGAAGTAAACAAAAGAATTTTTTGAAGAAACCACAGAGAAAAAATACCGCAGGAACTATTTTTAATGTGGTTTGAAATGTCAAACGCGATGTATAGTAACGGTTGTAGTGCTACAGGTCACAGTATTGCGTAGGCGCCCTTAATCCAAATTTTATCTCCAATGGGTTGCGGTTAAGTGTTCCTTTCCCAAAACCGTATTAGCGGTGAACCACATCCGTTGAACAGCGAGCGGACACGCGGGACAAAGATAGTCTTAATCTACATTCACACATCCACAATTTCCCCTGACAATAAAATAATAATAATCTAATTTCCGCAACACTGTTGGATGGGAGCCAACTCACGCTACTGTAGTTTAAACTAGTCGGAATAAAAAATAACGAAACTATTTTTATGAACAAGCAGTGTGGTTATTATGTTTACATGACGTTTAAAGTTAATTAAACAATGCAAAAAAAAGTTAAACGTTAATTAATCACTCAAGTGAAATAGTTAAAATAAACACAATAAATTTACTTTTAGTTCATTTTAAACACATGGGTGCATTAAATTCGAGTTTGAAATTTTTGAAATGGACAAGAAAAACCTTTTATTTAGCCTTATTCGAACTAAAACGTTTTTGAACGCGATTCCACTTGCGTGGTTTTTTAAAAAGAAGTAGGTACCTGAGGCATTGTTTATGTAATTTACCTGCATCGATTACATTACTGACGTAAAACAATCCCAAGATGCTGCAAAAAACTAATCATCCAATAATTTATTTCCTTTAATAAAACAATTCTTCTTTATTCCAGTCTGCCGTGCCCTAGGCATCCCGTCTCGAGTGGTCTCCAACCTGGTATCAGCTCACGACGCGAACAGCACCCTCACAGTCGACAAGTACTACTCGGAGACGATGGAGGAACTGGGCTATGATCCCAACAACGAGAGCAACGCTGACTCCATCTGGAACTACCATGTGTGGAACGATGTGTGGATGGCGAGGCCCGACTTGACTGCAGGTAAGGAGTATACAATTTTAATGGCCTTTTGCAGAAACTTGTTTAATTTTCAGTGACTTAACGGCATAATGCTGAAACATTATATTTTAAGTGACTATTATGAGCAGTAAAATTTAATTGATGCCCAAAAGTATTGCTGTTTCCACGATGTACGTCAGTGCGATAAAGAAAGGAAAGAGGATTTTTTTGCATACGATCGCTGATTCTGCTAATCTTATAATGATTCTATCCTGATGTGGTTGAAGTCTGTTCTTTACTTAGACTTGTGGAAGTCCTCGTAGGACAGAATTAAAGAAAAGATTTTCTTTGTTGGCGAGTGTTTTGTTTTGAAAGTATCAGGTATAGTTTTACCTGAGGAAATATCGTATTACCAGAGCTTCCTAAGATCAATGTAACTACAACAGTCTAGTCTAGTGTAATGACAAATTCCATTAATTACCTATCTTATCGTTACCAGGCTATGGAGGCTGGCAAGCTATCGATGCTACTCCTCAAGAAACCTCCCAAGGTATCTACCAGTGTGGACCTGCTCCCCTAGAAGCCATCAAGCAAGGCAACCTCGGCCTGAACTACGATGTGGAGTTCATGCTGGCTTCCGTTAACGCTGACCTGATGAGATGGAGAATCAACCCTGATGATGAGACTGGCTTCTCCATGGTTGACAGCAACCAGTACCAGTAAGTAAAAAAACCCGCCTTTTTCAGTGCTAGAAAATACTGCTCTTCAAATTAGAAAATGGAATGGTCACCTAACTCCTCAGTATTTCTGACCTAAATTCTTAATTAAAAAATCTATTAAAACGTAATTTCTTTTCCAACAAAGATCTGTATGGATAACACAATACTGCAACCAATTTTATTCAACTCTCTGCTGACATCGAACTTTTATGTTAAAATCTGGTAGACTAGTCAGAATATACCCTTTTAGAGCATATATCTTAATAATGTTGTCTCTTTCCAGTATCGGTCAAAAGATCCTCACCAAGAAGCCCTACGTGTTTGACCCGATAGGTGATGAGGACCGAGAGGACATCATAGCGCAGTACAAGTTCAAAGAGGGAACAGCTTCCGAAAGACTGGCGCTCATGAACGGTGTCAGATTCTCTGAGAGAGCTAAGAGGTAAATAGAATAAAACATAGCCTTTTAGAAAAAAAATACCAAGTTTGTCACTGGAAATAAATCAACGTTTATATCATCATATTTCAAAGGACTAGAAAACAGGTTTATAACTTTAAACTTCAAAGAATACGACTGTGTTAACTGCGTTGAACACGATCTATCTTGTAGTTTTATGCCTACTTCTATGTTTTTCCTTTGAAAACCTTGCTCCGGATAGCTGCGGTCTCAAACGGCTGTAACAGATCGATTTGAGTGCTAAATTACTTTAAATAAACAAATGGATATTAAGCTAATGTTATATGCGTGTTTTCCTCATGAAGTGGTGATTTTCAGGTACTACAAAATGATGAGCAATGCCCAGAACGACATCTCGTTCAAGCTTCGTGACGTCGACACTGTGCCTATCGGCAAGGACTTCAGAGTCACTGTTGATATTGAAAACAATTGCAGCGAGGTAAGAAATATCAATCATTTACACAATTTTTATTACAATAGTAAAATCATGCTGTAGTCCTCGGTTAGGCTACAGTATGATTTTCACTAGCAACTTCTAAAAGGGCTTGGTACTTCATTCACCTTTTGCTTCTCAATCACTTTTAAAAAGTCTTAGGAACACCTGATAGTTAACCATCAGATATTTAATGGTAGACGTTTTA
Organism: Anticarsia gemmatalis; assembly: GCF_050436995.1. Classification (NCBI taxonomy): domain Eukaryota; kingdom Metazoa; phylum Arthropoda; class Insecta; order Lepidoptera; family Erebidae; genus Anticarsia; species Anticarsia gemmatalis. The sequence goes on from NC_134761.1 coordinate 2,443,226, forward strand.
TTTTTAGCCACGCAACATCAAGGCTTCCCTATCCACGACCAGTGTATTCTACAATGGAGTCAGGGCTGAAGTCGTCAAGAAAGTGGAAGGCAAAATGTCTGTCGGACCTAACAAAAGTAAGTCAGGATAAATCTTGTATTGCTTACCAAAATTTTAACACTCACAGTGCAAACAAATATATTATACAGAACTTGACAGTGACTTTCCTTTGGAATCTTATTATTCTGTACCCACTTTTTTTTTGTTTTCTTCTCGTGTTTAGTAGTCAATTGTGTGTCCAAGTTTTTTAGCCACCAGAAAGTCATCGACCTCACTTCATATCACCTCACTATCGGCAGCAATGCTGTTCAACAGTTCCATTACACATTTCCTTCTTTTCTTTCTCAGAGGAACAGATCAGCATCCTAGTGAAAGCTGACGACTACCTGCCCAAGTTGGTAGAGTACTGCAATATGAAGATATCTGCAATGGCCATCGTGGACGAGACCAAGCAGTCCTGGGCTGATGACGACGACTTCCAAGTCCTCAAGCCTAATATTAACATTAAGGTAAAGGATTTTTGTTGATACAATTTTGATGTAAATACTTATTACTTAATTACCTACATAATATCACAACTGTCATACTTGATTGCGTATGATATACCGATATGTACACTCAAGTTTCACGCTATTTACATTATAAGTCACATGTAATAGGAGGCAACCTTTTTGCTATTTACATTACCAAACTCTGAGCAACTATTGAGAAATATTCTTATATAAATTAGAAAAGCCCAGTAATACTTTACCCGATCTATGAATCTTCTTGACCAACGACTGCTGGTCAAGAAGATTCATAGCACACCCTGCTGACAGCACCGCAGACACTTATTAGATGCTTAAAAATTTTCTTGGGCGTCATTCGAATCGTCGAAACTTGGACTTTGCAGGGTGTGCATATGTCCTTAAACTCCTCTTCCATCCTTCAGATGCAATATAAAAACTTAACCATCTTTAATCTTCCAGTTCAACGACGACCTCATCCTAGGCAAGACAGGTGTAGCAGTTCTCTCGTTCGCCAACCCCCTGGAGCGTACGCTCACCGGCTGTGAGTTCCGCGTGACATCATCGGGCATCGATGGCCGCACGCTGAAGCTGCCCATCCCTGATGCTGGACCCATGGAGCTTATCAAAGCTGAACTGCCGATACTACTTAAGGTAAAAGTCCGTGCATGCTACATGCATTTTGACTGACTGCATGTCTGGTGCAATACTCAACGTGGTGGTCTCGATGGTGTGGTGGATTTGAGTTCCACCTGGGACAAACATGAATAGGTTGTCGTATGATAAGTAACGAGTCTCTTCTGAGATTCACCCTCTTATTCATTTATACTAATATTATAAAGCTGAAGAGTTTGTTTGATTGAACGCGCTAATCTCAGGAACTACTGGTCTGATTTTAATTGCGCGGGTCAGCTAGTAAAAATATATGAAGTTATGAAAGGCTTATAAACTGTTTTGTTTCTTTCACTCCTTAGTGAAATAAAAATTTGTTCTAATGCGAATAAATTTTTCAAAGTTAGATACTTATTTGTTATCTGAGTACCACACTACAAGCTCTTTTTATTTATTTAGAATCGGATGACTGTATTTGAGGTCTGACTGTATAATAATGTTTTGTTACTTCTTAACTATTCAAAATCAGTACCTAAAAATGATATTTATGGGTTTAATTCTATCACTTAGCATTATAACGTGGAGCAACGAGCACTTTACTTGTGTCATGATATTTTTACACTCAATTTATTTCTTTATCCCAACAGAAAGCAGGCAAGATCAATTTCGTAGCCACCTTCAAGTCAGTCGAACTGAAAGACATCAGCGGCGCAGCTACAACAGAAGTCTTCGAAGAATAAGCAACTCTATTACCTAAGAAATAAGAATGTATTTACTTTAGTCATTGTTATTATTGTTTAGATAAAACATACTATATACGTAAAGAGATGAGTCAGACATGTTCTATTAAAAATGTATATAATGTTGCTAAAAAAGCTACTTCTTTCGCTTTTGCAACGTGATTTCCAAGCCGCCATTTTTTTTTTATTGTTGAGAAATTTTATACCGTTTTAATTAGCGCCCTTGCTTTTTTCGTGAAATTTCGCACTATTAATAAGTAACTATCCCAGTTATGAGTAGAAAATAATTATTTTTGAAGATATATTTCAACTTTATAACTGACATAACAAAAAGCTTATAAATTACTTTAAATAAGAATAAACAAACTTTATTCTATCTTTATAAGTATTGATTGATCTCTGAATTCTTAGATTTCAGAATTTAATTAGGTGCAAACATGGCATAATATTTGTTTTAAGAAAAAGGATTTAATTTGTAATTTGTTTACAGGCAGCGCCGTAAAACGGATCATAGTTAAGCTTAAAGTCTGCTTTTAAAAGTGCCATATCTGGCTTCTAGCATTTTATAGGTAGCTTTAGTTGTTAAAATTTATTATTAATTAGTTTTGTAATGAAAATATTATACTTTTAAGAATCGCTACACAGAATATCATTGTAAAGAACATTTATATTTTATTAAATAAAAGTTTTATGAACAGACTTGGGTGTTTATATTTTGAATAATTATTAGCAGAGGGCGCCACTATAGCGAAGATTATATTTTTGCTAATTATAGGGACTATAGCCAGAATATCTTGTAAAGAAAGCACTACTCGATTTTTCTCTTTAACCTTAATTAATTCTAGATTTACGTTTTTTTAATTTGTAGAAATTTGGTCATCCTTCAAAAATATGATTATACAAGATCAGTGATAGTTTAAAACGTAGGTATATATTAAATAAAACTCTCGTATTTTAAAAACAAAATGTATTCAATTCCATGCAGCGTCAACCATTTTCGCTTACAAACACAAACAGTTTATTTGTTCTGAACTATCCACTAACTATTGATCATTTAGACACGGACATCACAAACCTCCACATTCACTAGGAAAATGTATAATTTAAAGATTTTTTAAAATACATCGATGATTGGAGACTAGACAATTTGACTGATATACTATTAACCTTTTGACCGCCACGGTTGGCTATACTCGATAAATCAGAAAATCGACAAAAATATGGCGTCGTGAGTATATTTTTGTCGACATTTGCCGACGAAAGCGTCGTGAGCACTTTCTGATTTATGGAGTATAGCCGACCGTGGCGGTTAAAGGGTTAAATAAAATAGATTATATCCGAACACTCAAACGTAACTCAATTTTAAGTTACACTTAAGCTGTTAACTTTTACGTGTATTAAGAGACGAAAAATATTTTGAGTATCGCTTAAAATTGAGTGTGATTTAAGCATTCGGTCGTTAATTAAATATTTCTAATATGAGAACTAAAATGTAAAAGTTATTCATTATTATAATTGTGTAGTGTTACATAATAAAAGTGACGTTTATAATCCGCGCGAATGGTAAACACATGAAAAACGTAGGTAAGTAATACCTTAACATAATTCGCTCTATGATAACTATTCTAAAGCAACTTTCACACTCAAAATAGATCTCGTATTATATGCTTTACAAACATCGATATAGCTAAACAAAGTTACCAAAATTTAGTCCAAAACAATGAGACTGTATGTATGTAGATTACAAAGTACATTTTTTGTTTCAAGCAGGAAGCAGGAGAGCCTTTGGAGTGTACTTGCTAGCGTAGAGATCATATTAGGTCGGGGAAAAAGTCTTTTCGCATTATAGTATGTATGAACTTGTAATAAAATCTCTTTGGCTTCAAGAATCACAAATGAGTACACGGTTCATTAGGTTTCTTTCAGTGAGCTCGTGAGGTACGAAAATATCGAGATTTTTTGTGTAGAGAAAAGATTTTATTACAAGTTCATACATACTATAATGCGAAAATAAACTTTTTTCCCGACCTAATATTTACTATACACTACAAAACTGTCAATTTCCAAGTTTGGCTTATCACCCGTACGATGTACAAGCGTCACTTCGCTTAAAAAGCGTAAAGTTTGTATGTCCGTGTCATTGAACCATTTGGCTGATGCACCCAAAACCTTTACGATATTAAACCTTAGCCTATCGATATAACTAATCGGTAAACACAACAGCTCGATACATAAATAAAACAATATATTTTTATCACATTATATTAGGATTGGTTTGGCGTCCACCTTTTATCTAGGGAAATTAGAAAGGAAAGAAATCGACGATGGATTATTTTTCATACTAAATATATGATTGGAATTGAAATTAATCGATGATTGACGATTTAAATCCGATTGATTCGGTGAAAATCCTTGTGAAGGAGAAGTCAATTTTGTTGTATGACTCTAGCCATTTATAAAATGTAATAATTCTTCCAATATGTTTTAACAACTTACTAAAAAAAGTTAAACATACATTATTGGATTAATAAGTCTGTTAAAAATCCTTAAAATTTAATTTACGGTCTATAAAAGTTATGAATTTCTAACCGGTTATTTAATCAACCGTTAACCTTTCATAGCGAGTATGTTTAGAAGTAAACGATCACCGGAGTGCATTTAATATTTTACTAATAAATATACCTAGAGATTAATTATTATTCACATTTTATTAATATTTGTGACATGAGTAGACAGTGGACTCCAAACCAATAAAAATAAGTGCATGGAAAATAATTATGTACCACAAATTGATTCTATGTAAGGAACTTCAAGCATTAAGGACGGCCAACTAAATTTATTTATTAACGTATCTGTATATGTGATATGGAACAAAATTATGGGCTATATTAAAAATACCGAGCATGGAATTATGTGGCAAAACAATATTTATAATTTAAGGTTAGTTCCCGACCCGCTGAAAATGTAATAAGTTGATTTTCAAACATCAAACAAGTATTAGCGAAATATTTTTACGCATATTTGACTGAATGTTTATAACAGCCAAAAATATAAAATGGTGCGCCTAAAGGAAATATTTTTCAGACTCATATAAATTAAATTCGTTGTCAATATAAGAAAATTTCGCTTTCATCAACGTCAGATGTAATCAAATCATGGCCAATATTCGTCTGGTCACATAACCCCATGCTAGGTTCAAAGACAATTAAATACGCAATTTCATTTGAATAAATAAATACAATAAATAAAAAATACTTAACCAAAGTATTTCGCATAAATAACATTCGAAATTAAGCTTCATATTTGGACCACTTTTTCAAAAGAAATAATTTAATGGTGGCCATTTTAATAATTTAGAAAATAAACCATTTGCCATAACAAAAAAAAAACACTTAGATTTTGAGTAATACTTAAAAGAACGAGATATTTACGCATTTTTTTGCAATAAATTAAGCAATAATTGTCAGGACAATGGAAAGGACAATGCAATAGGACAACAGTTGTCAAACATTTAATAAGGTACCTGGGTCAAATGTGGCCAGCTTAAAAATATGGCCACATACCATTATTCCGGTAAATTACATACACATTATGGTAGATATATACCAAAACAATGAACGTTTATTACTATCTGACTGGCGGAAATATTAAAATAAATTAAATATATTTTACTGTCTTTATTAAAGAAAATTGTCCTGTCCCATTCAATTGTCCTTTCTTGTCCTGGACAGAGCACAGCATATTGACATTTTATACTTAATTTTATAAACATGGAAATATTGCTTTCATCTTATTCTATTCACGATATTTTTCTTTGTAATTTTAGCCGTAATTCACAAACAACGCGATGTATTGTCAATCAAAATAATTCTTCAAATTGCTTATTACCTATTAAAAATTGTAAATGAAGAACCTCCTCCTTATGAAGTTGGTTAAAGAAATTACCAGAAAATTAGACTATAAATTGCGGGTTACGAATAGCGGAAGGCAAATCAGAGTAGGTATAAGAATATATTTTTTTTATTGGAGTAGCAGACATTTAAATTTGTTGTATTTTTTTCTTGAATGAAAAAATAATACAACATATTAGTTAAAAAGGTGGTTCTATGTTTGATATTCATGACATGATACTGGTCTATTACATTTGACATATTTTCATTTCACTAAGGAAGAAAATGACCTAGTTTTTGAACCGATAATCAAACTTGAACAAACCATTTCGACTGACAACACCAACGCATGAATTGAGTAACAAAATAGATAGACTGTTTCGATAAATAATAGCAAAAACTATGACATTATACTATATTATGTAGATAATGATATCATTTGTGAGGACTACGATTCACTGCAATACTAAACACTGTGTTATCACGTTGTTTTGCCACTTTCAATCAAGTTTTAAATCGTAATGTCAGAGGTCGACTTAGTGTCAAAGTTGTTTAAGCCTCTAGCCTTTGACATGGCTTAGCGACTATTGGTCTAAAATACAGACATCCGAGTGTCATGGTAGTTCAAAGACCAAAGTAGGCCTATGATAACATAACGACTGTTATCTATAACAACTAGGACGTTTTATCGTGCGTTCTTAAGCACGGAGACGCTCAGTGTCTCAACCTAAGTTAAGACTCAACTCAGAGAAAGTTAACTAAACGGTGAACGCGACTGTATATTATTATGAGAATAAAGATAGTTTACCGGCCGGTAAACGCAACTGAGTGACTCATGCCCGGTTTCTGAGTACATTTAGCGGTAGTTTATCTATTCAATAGCGTGTTTTTATATTAGTTTAAACGCAATTGAATAGATAAACTACACCTAGATGTGCCTCAGAAACCGGGGGTTAGTGAATGAGTGAAAGAGACAAAACATAACTAATAAGTTTTTACACAAGTTTAGTAGTGCAGTATATTTATAAATCATGTTAATCAACACTTATACTATCATTGACTGTGTGGTGTGATTTTGGTAACAAGTATACACGACTGTTAAAACAAGCCATTCAAAAGCTATTTTTCCCAAGATTATATACAGGGCCTTATGTAGACGGTTGAAAAAACGAAATAACAGTATCATATCTCCGAAACGGTGAGTCCTAATTTAAATCGATTGATACCAACGTGTCGGCAATCGTTTGGACAACCGTGTGCCTAACACCCTGTATGTTATAGTATTATTTCGTTTGACCTGCCTAACACCCTGTATAACAGCTGTTGTCAATAATTTCTCAATCAATATATTCAAAACTCTTCCATTACTAAGTGACTGACTGATGGACAACGCACAGCCGAAACTACTGAGCGTAGAAAGTTGAAATTTAGTATGAAGATTCCTTAGGAAGTGTAGAGGAGGACTAAGGGAGGATTTTTTGGAAATTCCCACCCGAAGGGGGTAGATTTAGTAGATTTTAAGGGGAAAATAAGCTTGTTATAACAGCCGTACATCATATTATTCCATGGTTCATGTACATAGGATACCGCAGGGTAAAATTTTCTCTCGTAGAACTAGGCAACCGTATTTATTCTATTGAAATATTATTATACTATTCAAACTAAGTTTATTGACAACACTTTTCACGGCCGAATGTAGAAATATACCTTTTTCTTTAAGCAACTATGTATCATGCCGTCTTTGTCACTTTGACGTGTATTATAGCGACAGAAATACTTTTGAGTATCAATTGTTCTTCTTCTTATAAATATCTTCCTTTAGAAGAAGGTTTCAACCTTGCATGCCTAAAGTTCTTGAAAGCATGAAATCCCCAAACCAAGTTCTTGAGGGTATGCAATGTCCCCAATTTCGCCAGCGTGGTGGACTATAGGTCTACCTCCTCATTTCGGGGGAAGACCCTTGCCCACCAGTGAGATAGTATTAGGTTAACTTTTTTTCTAATTGATCGAGATCGACCAATGTCTTCGATCAATTTTGCGATAAAAATAAATCCATTTAGTTTTAACTTCAAATTAAATGATATTTTTACACTCGGTCGTTAAAAGTCCATGATGTTTTTCAATAAACTTAGCTTTTTGATAAAGAAGTATTGTTCTAAGTAAACACGCAGTATATTTTGTTTTAAATGCAAATCATGTCTTTCATATTTTCCATATATTTTTGTAATAAAAAAATCTTAATATAACACTGCGTATTTCGTTAGAACATTTATTTACTAGCTTGACAACTATAATAAGGCAAGTAAAACTTCTAAATTCTGTAGATTTCTTGAAAAAAATCATTTCTAATGAAAGGCTTTAGAAAACATAAAGACATTTTATACCTAAGCATGTTCTTTGTAATATAAGGGTAGACTGATAAAAATAGAAGCCGGCCTGTAGCGCGGTGCAACCCTACATACACCTTGAACCGTTTTGTACTGGATTTTGTATACGGCCTAAAGCGCGATGCATCCTTAAGCAATCAAAATTCGTAATTTATATTAATTGAAGTCGAATATTTATACTTCAATTAGATTTTAAATATTTGAATAGTTTTGAAACCTCTTTTTAAAGTTTGAATTGCCTTATTATAGTCAGTTAGTCTAAACTCTGAGTCATATAGATTTCAATATAACCTGATAAGACAGTTTTGTTAAGCTTAGATTATATGAAATGTGCTCCTCTCGTTTACACGTTTGGCAAAGTTCATATGTGTGAGTAGAATAGCAATATGAATTCTTTTTTACGTAAAATGAGAGACGCTAATACAGAGGTTTTAATCACGCAATTTGTCCATTTTTTGTGATTTCAAAATAAAATCGTTTATTTACGTATCAATTACCGATAAAAGCATTCGAAACGGAAAACCACTCGGATCTCTCACTCACACAAACCAAAACTCCATACGCAAGAGCGAGACAGCACATTCCACAAGCTATTGTTTTCACACCACAATTAACTATACTAATGTACTTTGGCTTTGCCCGTGACGAGTTTGGCGTATTCTTCATAAAACCTCGGGAACAACTGTATAGCGAAGTATACCACGGTGAGGTACGCCACGATGGCTAGTGTCAGTATTAGATCGAATACTGCTGGTTTTACACTGTGGAACACAAAAACAAATAAGTTAATTACATTATTATTCATTGTATTTTTGTTTTAAAGACAACTCTCGCGCTAAGAATCGTTCTTGTGTCGCGGTTACTTTTACATACATAGATTAACGTGGATCGCACGAATATTGGTTCCGTGAGGGAATCGAACCCACCACCTCTCGACACACTGATAGTGGCGTGACGACCACCTTAGCCAGTGCGCCATGGAGGCCGCACAAAATATATTTGGAAAACTAGTAAATCTCATGCCTATTAGTACAGATTTGACTGTTCATTATCACTCAGGCATAAAACACAAATTCTTTTAACAGGGACAATTACAGGGTAGTTTAAAATCAATTCTAATTAGTCCGTCACACAGATCATAGAAAGAATATTTTACTTTTCAATTAAGAGGTGATTTAAAACATCATTGCAGCTGATCGTATCGGCGTAATTTTTAATTTTGATAAAATGCACCTGTATCTTTTACAACCTACTAGACGAACTATGGATGTGAAAAAAGTTATTCTTAATTCCTGGTCAAGCCATATTATTATTCCACTAGGTTTTTTAGCTCTCGCAGTGGTAATTCAATGGTAAAATGTACGTACCTATAGACATAAAGGGCCGCGGCGGTGGCCCCGTACAGCGTGTACTCGGGCTCGCGCTTGTCCACGGCGTGCACGCTCGCCGCCACCTCCATGTAGCGCGACAGAGCTCGCTCCAGCGCGCCCGTCACTCCTGGACAACAACATATTACTTTTAAAACAACTTTATTACTTAAGACTCCCGTACTGAGAATTACTGTTGTGTTGCGATGACTTTTACATACATACAAAAACGGACACAAACCGCCAAACAACTTGAACAATTTCGCTACATCTTAGTGAACGATTTTTAGGTCAGTTTAGGTATAATAGTATTGCGCAAAGGCGAGGACGTTTCAGCTTCGAGCACCCGACTGGTATAACAGCCAACCAAGTGTCTTCTGCACTGGGTCTACATTCTGTTTACTTTCTAATACAGCAAATTATGTTCAAGTTGTTTGGCGACGTCTATACAAGTCTACTAAACGGTTACCCAAAACCGATTTTTGATGAAATCTAGCATAGAGATAGACACGGGATCAAATATTGGCAAAATTTAACTTTTTCAGAAATAAACCCCTGAAAAACGAAATTTGGGGATAAAAGTTATTACCGCGTGTAGTTATGCGGGCCAACAAAAGTATACAGGGTGATAATACTATGGATCATGTAAGGAAAAAACACTTTTTTATGTTTGTTTACCTTGACTAGGTGATGTAGTGGTAATTATTTGTGGTGCTCTCGCTTGTGATGATAAGTATTTGTACCAGTACTTTATTGACGCTTCATCTACGGCCTGAAACAAAAACACTCATTATTATTCAGTGCATGGTCACCAATCTAGTCATAAAATGCAAAAGTCTGTATACACTACCACTAAAACCAGAGCCACTTAATCAAATCTTTATATATATATAATTCTTCTGTAAGTGTGTATGTCACTGAACTTCTCTTAAACGACTGGACCGATTTTGATGAAATTTTTTGTGTGTGTTCAAGGGGATCTGAGAATGGTTTAGATTCACAATTTTGTCCGCTGGACAATGTTTTTATAATAAATTTTTAATTTATTAGACAGGACAACATCTGTCGGGTCCGCTAGTATAACCATAAAAGCATTCAATTACGCTTATTCTCGCGAAGGTGTGTTTGTCTTTTGTTCATGTAAAAACCACAGAATTTATTCGTGCTTTCCAGGGTGATAGGATATATCAAAAGGAACGAAATGGGATACTATTTTTCGGCGAGCAGAGCCGCAGGCATCACCAAGTTATATGATAATATTACCAGTGCATCATCATAGAGCGCGGCGTCTTCATCATTCATCTCCTCAGTCAGGTTGTACACATGTGACGCGAGTGCACGTGCCGTGAGCGCTATGTTTGACGCTAAGTTCTTCAGTGAGGACTCCGATGGTGTGTCCAGGACCGTGCTGCGGGCTGGGTCTTTGTGACTCTGTGAAAAATGGTGTTATAAATTAATAAGCTACATATTAATCATTTGTTATATTGTTCGTTGCTGCTCCGCTCCTAATGGTCGTAGCGTAATGTAGCCTTCCTCAATAAATAGGCTATATAACAGATTTTCAATTCACACCGGAGTTTAGCGCGTTCAAACAAACAATCAAACTCTTCAGCTTTATAATATTAGTATAGATACAAGATTACGTCGGCACGTGAATCGCAGTCTGCGGTCAAGCTACTCGTATTACTATACTATCAGAGTCGTTCTTGCGTTACAATCGGTATTCGCTAAAGCTCTAACGCTACTTTTTTTGTTATTTGAATATCGAAAGTTGAACACTTAAAATATACCTACTTGAAAAAATAATTCCCGTGAATTACGCTAGGGATGCAGATAAACAAAATAAAACTTTGAACTTGATAAAAATACGATCTTCTTTAGTAAGAAACTATAATTTCCCGGCATCTAACGATTTGTAATAATTCAAATCAAATTATCTATTCTCTATACCTAATAAGCGAATGAACCATTCGGAAGAATCAGCCAATGACACGAATTGGCAAGAAATTAGCTAGCTACTTAAAACTCCACATTACCTGTAACGAACTAAGCGTGAAAGCCGTCATCCGTCTGATGCTGAACCTCTCATGCTGCCAGGCGAGCAGTTCATCAGCGAGGTTGATCTTCTTGTGCACAACCTTGGCTCCGAGGCGGCTCTGCAGCGAGTGCGCCGCGCCACCCGCGCGGGGCGGCTTGGACACGTGCATCGTGAGTGATGGAGACGACGAGATCGAGTCCACGCACATTACGAATGATACGTCCTGGAAAGAAAGGAGATATTAGAGTAGGTATAGCTATGTACTATATGTCAATGTGGTAAACCCTGGTCAAAATGCAGAATAAAAGTATATTTGGTCGCAACAGAAAATTCGTTTTGGTATAGGTGATACGGGTACTTTGTTATAAAGCTAAAAGATATAATTGAAATAGTGGACTTTTTATTTTAACTTTTATGAAAAATGCTGTGTCCTAATATTGACAAATAAGAATATAAACTAGTTTTTTGCGATTACCCGTTACCATTTTTTTTTTCGAGAGTACCTTTCCTGTATAACAACGCCGATGTATGTATTATAATGAAAACTGTAACACGCATACGTGTACGTCTCACATATTCTTCTTAAGTATGTACCAATATCTATCTATTCAGCCCGTTTGTCCGTATAAGTCAAGTATAGGCCTTAATACGTTCAAAGGAGATTAATCTCACTTGCAGTTTACAAAGAGTATCCTAATCACACACACGTTAATCCCACCTACCCACCTACAGTCTTCAAAGAACATCTTAACTCTACACTCGAAACCAAAAAGAAACGGCAAAAAAACTCATAAAATATTTGCAACAAAAGAGCTCAAACGCTTCAAAATGTATATTTAGAACTCCATTGATATCAAGTGGTTGACAATGACACTTTGCACGACTCAAGCATCGAACCGACACGTCACGTTTGTGGGGATTCAAAGACTGATAATTGAGTGCCCTTCACATGAGGGTGTGATGACGGAAAAGAAGAAAAAAAGTGATATTTCGAAGACATTGGACAGTTTTATGTCAAGTTTAGAAATGCTTGTATTGGATATCGTACGAGTTTAAACTCTCGCGACTTGTACACATACATACATAATTATTATTATAATAATAATAATGATATATATATAATAATTATGTACGGGGTCATAAAAATTAAAGGATAATATGCCTTATTTGTTTACTCGACGTTTCGACCGAATTGCATAACAAAATTATAATATTTCATTTCGACACAGAGTTATTTTGTCACTAATTACTTATTTGTAGGTTAGTTATGCAAAAACTCTACCCTTGAGAAATAAGGTCACCTTTTTATCCATCTTGTTTCATGTTGTCATGATAAAAAGCAGTTTCAATTATTAAGATAAATTATATCGCCATATTCTGTTATTTTCTACTCCATATAGTAACTATAGCTTTGTGTAGTAATGTTGTTTATTTAAACTAACGGTTGCCGTAGTCGATAGTTATGTATCCGTTCAGTAGATTCACAAAAGGACTGTGATTTTAGTATATAAAGAGATGATGAAGGAAAATCATGTAAATATAGCGTTATATTTGGACCAATTCAAACGTGCGAATCAAGTCATGTCATTTTATCGGAGTCTCTCGCTCGCACTAACACATTGTCACATTCCTATGATTATTTTCATTATGACGTAGTTCGCACGTTTGTAACGGCCTGAGTATAGTACTTACTTGCAACAACGCAGCATCAGTAGAATCCAACTGTTCCTCTAACCATTTCTTAGCTGAGAAGTAGTTGAGTGAGGCGCCGAGAGAAGTCAGCACGAACACGAGGGAGGGCCCGCCGCGGACCGACGCGGTGGAGTACAGCCGGGAGAATATACGAGCTAGTTCTAACACTGCGACTGCACCTGACGCGTTTGAGTCCGCACCTTGAGCTAGTTCCTAGAAAAAGGGGAGATCTTTTAGTATATAATCGAGTAGGTAAAAACAAAATAGGTATTTTGCAGCTTTCGCCTTACACAGGCGTACTGAATCTTGCAGGTAGATTTATCTTTTGCAACAATTGTTTTCAATAACAACAAGCATGTTAGGGGTGTATTAACTACTACCTTAGTAATAATGGGCTGCATATTTTGGAAATACCGAGCAAATCACAAATCTCCGGGTTACTAACGAAAATCTTTCAATAGGTGTCGAGAAAACTCAATAGTAATTTAACTCTTTAGCCGACCTGAGCCGATTCTTGTATCTTTTGTACATCATACAAAACTTTATACTGAATCAGACAGGTTAGTTATCATGTTGACACTTACAGGCACCAAAGCGGATGAATCGTAATGGGCAGCTATAACGATGGTCTGCGCAGAACCTGAGCGTCCCACCAGCTTGCCGTGCAACGTCACCGGCTTCGAGTCCAACTTCTGTGGCGCTGATGCTGATACCACTACAAAGAAAAAAATACTTTAGATTTACGATATGGTATTCCTTTCAGAATCCAGGATTTTGATGCTTGAAAGGAAATAAAGAGGGCACCGTCTTTCGTTTTCGTCTATGTATTGCGCTGTGCTTGATTTGCGCACGGACTTGTTGGGTTCGATTCCCATTTAAAAAATTGTTGTACTATCCATGAGTATTATTGTTGGTGTTGTGGGAAGGTTTGTGAACAAATAAAATGGTCTACTGTAAGAATAATATATTAGCAAAGTAATAAAATGATCCTAAGTAAACATAATAGATTAAAACTTCGATATCTCATGGTTCAATTCTTTCAGATAATTTTGGTCTTTAATTTGCTTTTATAAATGAATATGATTAGTTCAATTTGTCAAGGTACATGATAAGAAAAGTCTAGTATAAATAGTAAAACACATCATAAATCTTGAAAGTACTAAGTATCACAATTTCTTATCAGATTGTTTGCTTTTCTATCTAGGTCGAGATACTGTTATAGTTTCCAGTATTTTCAGATGTAAAATAAAATTTGTATTTCGCTGAAGAAATTTTTAATTTTTTATTGAGTACATCGTACATACACAGTATGTAATGCATAAAGGTATAATGCATATAAGTATACTAGATATGACAATGCATGAAACTTTTATTTATTAGTATAATGTTATAGCTTGAAACAGAATATGGGGTAGCATTCACATTATTAGTGGGGGTTAAAAGTCCTGGGAAAGATACACAGACAGACTGCTAGGTATTGTCTAAGATCTAATACAAAGCAACAGATCTTTACAGTGAGTGAACTCTGTACGCTCTGATACCACAATGAATGCTTAGTTTAAAGTTTAGCAAGTATAGAAATTCTTCTATCTATCTATCTAATCAGCCCATTTCCACCCAGTGTTGAGTAAAGGCAGAGTATAAATAAACAAACTTACCAATTTGATAGCCATTAGACGACACAGTGTTTAACATGGCTTCCAAAGCCGTGCCAGACTTGTCATCAGTGATAAAGCTGTGCTGCAGGTCTCGGAGAATATCCTCAAAGTCTGGAGACCAGCGAGCAAAGTACACCGGTGCGTTGATTTCTTGCTGGATCATTGCCATCTCCAAGAGTTGGATGTGCTGAGGAAAAAGGAAAATTGTTGTAGATTTCAAAACATAAATAAATAATTTGTGTCCTAATACTGCACTTGTGTCCTCTCATAAATAAATTGTGTTTTACGCTAAAAAACTTGGCAAGTCATTTTGTATGGTAATGTGCAGAGAACTTTGATTTTTTCCTTACAAAAGATCTAATTATTACGAAAAAAAATGTTTTAAGTTTTCGTGTGTAACAAGGAAAAATGTGAAAAAAAAAATATAATTGACCCTGCATTGTGTCTTAAATTTTGATGAAACACAAGTAATATTTATTCATAGAGTTATTACTACTCCACTTTTCATATTTGAAACAGAACTAATTGTATAGCATTGCACAAAGTAGGTTAATCCGTAGGCAAACATAATCTTTCATTGTTGAGGAAGCCAAATAGTACAATCTCATTATTAAAAGAAAATATTGATCACATTGAAATAACTCTAAAGTACTTTTACTTTTTAAATAGTACCTATGAACAATAATGATTTTAACTTGTGACATTTATATTTTAATGTTTTTTGAACTTGATATAAGTCTAACATATTGAAGGTGCTGCAGATCAATATTATTTTCAAAGCTTATAAAAATGCAACAATATACTAACAAGCAATATAATATTGAGTCCAATCATAAGAATAGTATATTGAAATAATAATAATAATGGTTTTCCTTATTGTTTTGTAATACACAGGTAGGTAGTTGCTATAGATTTGAAATCATGTAGCTTGTTTATTGTTGTATTAACCCATTAAAAAGGTAGCTTAAGATTTGAAATCCTATAGCTTGTTTTACTATTATATTTTATTTCTGACCTAGATTTTTAGATCAGCATCCATACTTTTCAGAATTGTCGTTAACACTCATGTGTAGAGATACAAAACAATTTAACATGCATGCAGAAGATAAAGGTGTAAATTCCAAATCTCGAATAAGGTCAAAAGCTTTTGAATTTTTCAGTTCAAAATTGTCTGTAATCAACCTGAGTATGAATTTGTGAGTTGTTGTTGTTAGTTAACATGACAGAAAGATTGTGCGTTAAAAGTAAGGCTAAATGGGCCCTTTTAAAAGCAAAAACTTAGTAATTAGAAAAAGGTATGTATGCAAAATTTTATGAGTATGCATGGATGTTTGTTACTCTTTCATGCAAATACTAATGAACTGATTTCTATGAAATTTGGTTAATAGATAGCTGGAGACCCAAATAACATATAAGCTAGTGTAGTGTAAGTAAATAATAACTATAAGAACTCTTACTTCTTTCTCCTCAGGAGTCAAAACCGTATCATTCTTGGGCAACACAAGCAGGAGTGCTCCAGCCTTAGCCCTGATCTCCATGAACTGATCGATGGTGATATCCTGGACCCTGGCGACGACGCAGTGGCGGGAAGTACTCCATGATGTAAGAGAACGACCTTCCAAGTTGAAGCTGGCACTGCGGCATCCTGGACAAAAACAATTGATGATATTATTTCCTGGAGAGATGGCCGGATGCAGTAAGCGATCAAGGGGACTAGAAATCCAAGGGAGAGGCCTTTGCTCAGCAGTTGGACACAGAAACTGGCTAGATAAAAAAAACATAATTTTTTTTATTATGGTTTACTCTTAGCTTTATAAATATTGCTATGATAGTTATGCAGGTTGATAACTTTGATGCAAAAGTCATATAGAAAATAAGAATTCTGTTGATATAGGTGTACAGTACAGCAAAAAGTCATTTTAAAGTTGTATTTTCCTTAATTAAGTTCCTGCTTAGTTGCAAAACACTGAGTAAGTCTTAATTTGTTTATAAGTTTTATAAGACTAGTATTTATAAAGCTTTTAGACATTCTTGCTCTATATCAATATTTGTCATTAATGTTATCTTTACCTGTATTTGTTATGAAGTATTTAAGTATAACAAATAATATTCATTTCATGGTACAATAACGGCGAACAATAGTGTAACAATAGACACAACGTACTTTTTTAATAAGTCTAATCAACAGTCACGAAACAAACAGCCAATAGATCTATCCAAAAATAACCTCAAAAATGTCACAATCGATTTTTTGTTTTATTACTTAGAGTTCCTTCTAAACTATGTACTCACCATGGGGGACAGTATGTAAGTCGTATTGTTGCATTCTATACACGGAAAACTCATGGGAAGCAGCCACCGGGTTCACAGGCGACATAATGATAAAAATAGGTAGAGCCACAAGCAAATAATAGGGTAAATATCCCTTGAATATCTCGGCGAAGCCGTCCGCTTCGTCCAGCCACATTTTGGTGACTAATTATATTTACCAGTTAACAAAATTAGTACGAAAACCGACTCTTAATAATAACCATAATCCAATTAGAAACCCTACGTGTGATAAGTCGGTCAATGACATTCCATTTGCGTGACAGTAGTGATGTAGATGTCTTTTTTAGTAATCTAAGAACTATTTAGTAGATTTTGGTTTGATGTGCAAATTTAATTTATACTCTTAGTTAAACCTTATTTAATATGTGACTTCATTAAATTTATCATCAGTAACATTTTCATTAATTTTACTTGAGTAATTTTTTAAGAAGGCGAGTAACATGTAAAAAAAGTATAATATTATTAAGTAAAAGGTAGGAGAAGGTCATCGTAATTATATTGAGGTACCGCGATAATTAGATGCCGATTTTTCTTGTTTGACACTTGATAAAGAAGATAAAAAATATTTCTTTGAATACAACATAATTTCCAAACAAATAATATCATCTATGCTCTATGAATCAGTTTGACATAATTATATTTAATATTACTAAAACGCTTACTAAAGCTACATCACTATGACGTGACATAGGAATTGACGTTTCATTTTACGCATAATCTTTTACTTTGATAACATTTCTTCAATAATATTAATGTTTTTGTTTGCATAAAACCCGAGTCAAATAAATAGTCACTGATTATTTAGTAGTAATATTAAACATTTTCGTAGATAGATTTGCATTTTCAGTTTTTTTTTTCTTTTTCCGGTATGACGTACTTAGTTTATTAGTCAAGAGCCGTAGTAAAGCCAAAAATTTTGATAAATTATTTATTCATTTTGGCCGCTCTGTTTAATGCACTGATCGTTGAGTTAGCAATTTCAGTATTAATATATTATTATTTACCAATAGATATGAATACTTACTTTTAAACACAAAGTACTTACCTACATTAGTTAATCACGTAAAATAAATTAAGCTAATGATAAAACCACACAGGTTGTTTGCAATCGCTTCCGCATCGAACCACAACTTTTCGGTTCAATGGTTATACCTACTTACAATAGAATATACAGTACCTAACTTAAACGAAGAGATCTTGACCTGAATTGACCTAGAATCCTTTTGAATAAAAAACACGGAACAAAATATGACAATGATGAAGGAAAGCTTAAGGATAAAAGCACTTAGCCGAAATTATTATGTTTATTTGAATTTTCTAAGTTTTTCCTTGAAGCTATAGAGGTTAATTTGGCCTTCCTAGGAGTTATATCAATAAATTAGACCGAGGTATGGGATTTATTTTTTTATGTGACTTATGTAATAAAGTAAGTATGTTAGATTTTTTTTACGGTTAACTATCTATATTAATACTATCGAATTAATAAACAAACTTAAATAAACAGTAGTCAATCACCGTAAAGAATGTTTTGGTATCCGTAGCATGTTAAATGCAGATTAGCGATTTGTCCATGAGCCTATACGTACGTAGCACAACTTCGTAGCACGGCGTAGAGCTTCGTAGCGGATCGTAGATACGATCGGAAGCACGCGTTTGCATTTCAGTTGATCGTTAGGAAATAACAAAGAATGAATAATATTATTTCAAGAAACAAAATAAATACTAAGTTATGTATATAATAATATTAGATACATTAAATATTGAATACATAACGTTGAAAGCGTAGAAAAGTCTTAATAGTTTTTAAACGTTCAATCCATGACATAATGATTTCGGATTTTTGTTTAAAATATGTATACCTACGACTGTTGATAACGAGGTCCCCGGTTCGATACCTAATACGGTTTAAAGTTTGACTAACAGTCAGACTTTAAACTACAGCCGGGAAAATTGAAATGACAGCCGGGGCCCACAATTTAATGTGCCTTCCGAAACATGGAGAAACTCGGTATTATTATGTACAAGATGGTCACCCATCCACAGAACCACCTCGGCAAGCGTAGCTTAACCTCAGATATCGATTCGTGCGGCTGTTGTTAATGAACATACAAATTATGCAACCAAATATAACAGTAACTTAGGCATTATAAAAGGCATCAGTGCAACACAGTGGGATGTTGTAGATCGATGAAAACAAACAAATAGGTGGAACGTTGTCTGTCTGCCTCACAGTGTGCACTTGGACCTGGGTATTGCTATCTATAGGTGTGTGTTTAATTGTAAAGGAGTATGCATTATATAGCATTTACGGAGTGTTTTGTTTGTCGAAGTTTGAAATCCGTTTTGAAAGAGGTTTCGAGAGATTTGTGTCTTCTTTTTAAGACAAATCTTGTATTCAAAATGTAGGTATATAGTGTCGTGTAGTCTTTTCAGACATATAAAATAATCGATTCAAAGTTCATTCGGATTACAAAATTATATCATTTCATTATTTATTTGTTCTCCACCACTTTTTTCATTATTTATCTTCCACATTTTCGCCTTACGATATGAACTTAAAGGTAAACGCAAAATACACAAATAACTACAATCATTAAGATTGATTTTTTATATAGGTTTATGGCTTACTAGCGAAACCCAGGCCGCTGCACTCTCTTTTCCGTGCTTCAGAGGTAGTTTAAAAAAAAAGTAGGTACTCTATGCTTGATCCCAGGTCTTTTATTAGGTCCCAGCTATATCCCAGGCATTTTAACAAAACCAAAGCAAACGTACACATACATATTGGCATTCGTAATATTAATATAAAAAGCCGTAAAGCCGTTCCCGTAGCCGCGATACAACCTGCACACTCCCTATATATCGGCATGTAATTGTACCCGGAACACGGCGATAGCCTCACCCCCTACGCCCCCTAACAAAAAGTTTCCAACCCTAGTCTGTCTGCATCCAGCCGCAGACTGGACGAATCGATCTGTATGCGTTTTTTTATGTCTGGCTCTGTTATGGTGTTTTGTGCACGTGTACTTATATATTAGGTACCTTTTTTTTGTCAGGAAAATGCATAACTGCATGTCCCGCTCCAGGGAGGAAGCGGGGGTCTGTCGGGCTCTCCCGCCGGCTAGGCGTTCCGGCTTTTAAATTTGGGCATACCGACTTAAAACCTGACGGTGTTCCTTCAACAGTCACCATAAAGTGGCCAGTTCCAGACCTCCAATTGGATACTCCGCGTTCAACCGGTTAGGTACCTACTATAAGACTTATTAAAAGCTTGGTGCCAAATTCGATAAATTGAGTTAAATCTTGTTTATCCAATAAAGAAAGATATATTCCATTCAATAAAGAACGTTGTTTAAGTTCATTTAGGATTTATATCTTTCTAATTCTTAAGCCCTTAATCCTTGCGTATTCGACTAGGAAATCCTTACCTTGAAATATTTGTATGGTACAAGTAAAGGGCTAGGAAAGAAAACTAGATAATCAATAGATATAAATTTAACCTATCAATGTTACACTGAACCTATTATGCTGGCCAATCAGTTAAGGACTTAGTACTCAAGAACAGTTAAAAAGACGCTCTTAGATGTAATGTTTCTTAAAAAAATATTTACGATAAATGTAAACACGTTGAATAAGAAGATAATATAATATTTTTATGATATAAGCAGTAGTAAAGATTATATAGTTAAGTAAGTTAAGTTTCTAAGTACTAATATAATGTATTGACTTAAGTTTCAATTTGCAAGTACACACATAAAAGTAAATAGTATTTAGATAATTACTACATAAAATAGTCTTGTAAAACTCGCTCTTACAAAGTATAGAACCAACAACATGCCTACAATAAAGCGCAATTTTATGACTAATAAGTAGTTAGTAGTCGTGTTTAATTATTCATATGTTTACAAGCGTAACTACTGTTGTACGGTATCACTTATGTACACCGTTATTATGTACCGTAACACTAACCAATGCTTTTTATTCATCTGTTAGAATTGAAACTGACTTTTCATATTGAAGTTAATACACTTTTTAAGGTACTGCACGGTTAGGTTTCATTTAGGTTAACTTTGATTTTTTAAAAGATAAGCCGTGTATGTTTGACGGCAGTCCTTTAATTATGTCTGTGCTAAGTGCTAAATGTTATCGTTATAGGGTCAGCTGTTTAGGAGAAATGGCATAGACAAACAAACGGATAGATTTGTGCATTTTAATATGAGTAAGTAAATTAGTTTAGATTACTTTATTAATATTGAGAGTACAAAAACTATCATCATATAAATGAGTCAATTTTCTTTTCTAATAAAAGCTCTCCAAGATTTTGCCTTTTATATCCAATAACTTAAATAAAGAAAGTTACTCAAACTATGAATGCAAATCAGCACAGATTAAGCAGAGTTTCATAACGTCTTGCAATTTATACAAAGTCAATTAAACAATGAAGCTCTTAAAAGACATCGGTGCGCTGTTTGATCGCCATTAAGCTATGTTTAAGCTTCACTCGTTACACGACGTGCCTCCAGCGCTCCGCACAGCCTCGTGACTCCGCCTACCGCTCACTTCGTTTAATATAAAACAGCGCAACGCCCATACATTTCCTTTTTCTTAAACAAACTCCATTTTCATTTTATTTCCGCTAAATTTCTCATCGACGTTACTTCGTGAATTATCTACAGATCCAGATTGCAAACGTAGGAACGTTTCGCAATTATCTGAAAGCGCCACACACTGTTTCAGTAAGGCTTTTATCTAACAAACTAAATCCCTTGTACTAGGTTATGGACAACGCATTAATAATTATCAGACCTTTGTATGTTTACATCTGCGCTACGATAACTCGAGTTTAAAAGTGAGCATCTTTAAGGCGATTACTGAGGGTCAACGATCAATCCTTAAAACTAATCGAGTTGTAATGTTTGCGATAGTGATCGATCCCGGAATGTTTAACGAGTTAATTAAAGTATACTCAGGATGAACGGCCAGTTGGAAAGATAAGTGCGTGGTGGAGACGTGGCGGCGTGTGTGGCGAGTGTTGTGTGTGTAGTGTGTGTAGCGCGTAGTGAGCACGCGGTGCAGGAGGTGTCGGAGGTGTCGGAGGTGCAGGAGGTGCAGGCGGAGCAGAGAGCAGGAGCGTGGTGGGCGGGCGGTGTGGCGGCGGCGCGGCGCAGTGCGGCGCTATCGAGCGGGCGCGGCGGGGGCGCGGGCGGGGCGCGGGCGCCGGGGGCGGCGGGGGCCGCGCGGGCGGCACGCGGCAGTGTGCTCGGAGCCCCCGGGAGCGCGGCATGGGTGGCGCGCTGCTGCTCGCGCTGCTGGCGGCGGCGCGGGCCGGCGAGCCCAACGCCACCGACGCGCTCGACGCGCTCGACCCGCTCGACGCGCTCGGCTCCTCGCCGCCTCCCGAGGAGGAGAAGACCCCGCTGTTCCCCACGGACCTGTTCAGCGAGGAACAGCGGCGCTCGGGCGCGGTGCTGCTGCACGTCGTGGGCATGGGCTACATGTTCGTGGCGCTCGCGATCGTGTGCGACGAGTTCTTCGTGCCCGCGCTGGACGTCATCATCGAGCGGCTGGCCATCCGCGACGACGTGGCCGGCGCCACGTTCATGGCGGCGGGCGGCTCGGCGCCGGAGCTGTTCACCTCCGTGATCGGCGTGTTCGTGTCGTTCGACGACGTCGGCATCGGGACGATCGTGGGCTCGGCCGTGTTCAACATATTGTTCGTGATCGGTGCGTGCGCGCTCTTCTCCCGCACGACTCTCACGCTCACCTGGTGGCCCTTGTTCCGCGACTGCACCTTTTACTCGATCAGCCTGTTGGTGTTGATATACTGTTTTCGGGACAACGTGATATACTGGCAGGAGGCGCTGGTGCTGTTCTCGTTGTACGGCGCGTACGTGATGTTCATGCGCTGGAACCAGCCGGTGGAGCGCGCACTCAAGAAGCTCATCTACAAGAACAAGGTGACGCGCGTGCGGAGTACTGATCAGCTGATGCCGACGGTGAGCTCGCCCGCACACACCCGCCCGCATGCTGTGTTGCACCATCGCGCTGATTTGGCTGGACTTCCACCACTAATACGTATCGATCTCGAGTCAAAATCATCGATCCGATACTGAAATGTGCCAAACATGGCCACTTTCATTCATGAATTTGCCCAAAACCGAGTATTGCGTTCTAACCAAATCTGCGACGATGTTTAGAGTTAGAGTATCGACTTATAGAGCCTGCGATGTGTTGAACCTTCTAAACGTATAGTTCAGATACTTCCCCTTCCCATGGTCGTTGAATAGTGCATCACAGTTAGTTGTCGATTAGATTACGTATACATAGTTGTTTAGAGTCATGTTACACGATAAATGAATCAATACCACGTAACGTAAGAGAGTTGTATCATATTTTCAATGGTCGGTATCGTATTTAAGTAACGATGTTTGGTATCGTCAACATATACGTTGTAATTGCTTATTAGAGTGTTATCATGATCGCCTTTATGGTACAAACAACGCGGCGTAGTACCTACTTTGTCTGTGATATTAAGCCCGCACCCTCGCCTTTTGTATAAAATAAGTGTAGAAGATACACGATTTGAATAATTCATATACGAATCCGAGCACCTATCAGCCTAAAATTACAATGAGGTCAAATGCAAATACGAAATAGCTTCACTTTTTGTGTTACAGATTTTACGCCTCACAAATAAAATTATTATTTTCAGTTTTAAAATTAACCAGTTTACACGATTATTAAAAACTGACCATATTTTTTCACAGATAATAAAATAATTTATTCCGCAAGCGTCGGTTTGAAATTCGCACGATTGAAAATTGAAATTCCCAATTCTGGCGTTCAAGTTACCGTGATCGGAGTATTTACTACGTCAATACGCAATGTAACGTTCCATCGCGCTATTCCTACAACGTACACAACAAAGTGCCTAACGAAAATGGCAACGGAATGCCCGCATATTGAGAGTATCGGAATTTTAATTTCGTCAGACGTTTCACTCTCATTCATAGGGGAGCGAATTTAATTTGGGAACGAACGCGATTATTTAAAATCGAGATATTTAGGGCAGCTTTTCTCTCTGTATTGTTATTTCCGAATATATTTCTAATATTGGGAAGTTCTTGAGTTTGTTCTGGGTCAAAGTTGTTAAAGGCATTTGAAGATTTTCCAATCAATAGCGGATAGAAAGTACAATTTGGAATTGGGGAAAATATTTATCAATTGAACAGTGGAAATTTTGTTCAAATATTTCATAAAATCCAACTTACACCTCAATAGGGAAAAACTCACTTTTAATTAGTATCATAAAACATATTCTTTCTCTTCCTGGCTATTCGTCCCATATAGTGGTGGGCTCAGCCCTTCTTACACTCTCCCTCCACTTCGCCCTATCCTTGACGTCGTCTTTCTCAACCTCACATGCCTTTATGTCTCGCCGCAACACTTCCGTCCACGTGGTCTTGGGTCTCCCTCTTGGTCTTTTTACGGGGACTAATTTTTATGAAGTAATGTTAATCTCTCTCTCTCATCGTATTCGGTCAGTGGTCAACCTAGTGTCAAAGTTGTTCAAGCCGCACGAAAGGCCTTTGACGTGGCTAAAAGACTGTTATCTTAACTGACAACAGCCGGAACAGACTTTTTACGTGTCCTCCGACGCACGGAGACTCAAATGAAAATCTTCAAATACCATTATGCGGTCAGCCATCTATGTAATGACCGTGCCAACGTTTGCTTAACCCACAGATCGTTTACCGAACGGTGAGCGAAACTGGCTATGTACGCCTCGAAATAAAATATCACACTAAAACTCGGTTTTAAAAGCCAAAACCACGCTTATATTATTATTCTATCGCGTATAAAATCGTTTGCTTTTTGTCATATTTGCAAAGAGTAATAACAATTTAAAGTGCAATATGAGACATACAGTTTAATCAAAATGTATATGTAAGTCCTAGACGAGACAAGCTTAGGTAGTCTAGCTTCTAATACAATGTTATTGTGTAATTTTGTTCCGAAAGACTTTGTGTAGTGAAGGCTGACGATGTGTTTTTTATTAAAGTGCAGTTTGAAGAGTTTATGTAGCATTTTCAGTAGGCTTTTGATATTAGTATTTCTTAACGATTAATTCTGGGTTGTGCGTTGGGAAACTAATTTACGATCTTCTCAAAGTATGTGTTTCGGGCCCTTATAAAATAAAAATAGTTACCAAAATCCGACATGCTATACATTAGACATAATTTAATTGTTTTTCCAACTTAAAATCATGTTTAAGGCCTTGCCAATGCCAACTTCAAGTACACTGTATATCATTATTACTCATCGATAATACTGTTCAATTCTATACTAACCCCAAAAAAAATATTCCTGAAACTCATAAAAGCGTATTAATTGGATAAAAAGATTATCTACAACTCATATTATTTGATTTTCTAGACACATAAAGCAAATAATAGAACCATCTTCGTATCAAAACTGTACAAAACCTACTTACATGAAACTATTAAAACCGACCATAAAACTAGTTTCCCTTCCGAACTGTCAAATTACAGCCTTCCTCCGTACGTCGTATCTAGCAAGTCTTGATACTCTCCGAGAACAATTTCACTCCCGAATTCTAGTGAGTTTTTGAAATTGCATTCTCACGATCACATTTTAGCCGACCTCGATTTTGTCGGCGCAAACTCGGAGACCGAGAATTGGAACAATGGTAGGGGTTTCATTATAATATATCTTTGCAATTAGATTGAAATTAATTAATATTATATACTATAGTAGTTATTAATTAACTTTGTTTTTTAGGCTAGTTTTTCTGTTTTTTTTTTAGTTTAGTAGCGATCCTGGTTTATTGCCTTATTTCGCCAATAACACAGTATTAAATAAAATATACCAAAAAATATTCTAAAGTCGTATTTTTTCGACTGCTACCAAGAGGTTTAGCAAAATCTATACTAATATTATAAAGCTGAAGAGTTTGTTTGTTTGTTTGAACGCGCTAATCTCAGGAACTACGGGTCCGATTTGAAAAATTCTTTCAGTGTTTTTTTATCGAGGAATGCTATAAGCTATATATCATCACGCTACGACCAATAGGAGCAGAGTGCCAGAAAAAAATATTACTAAAACGGGAAAAAATTCACCTATTCTCTCTTATGTGTCGCAAGCGAAGTTGCGCGGGTCAGCTAGTTTAAAATAAAGATAAATAAAACAAAATAATAATACTTAGAGTGTAATGTGTTTGCGTATGTATTTTGTGTAATAAACTGAATATTTTCCGTACGGTGATTACGCCTGAGTCCTTCACATAAAACATTCAATAAATCGTACTGATATCGAGTCTAACTTCAAATTGATGAGCTCTATTTCAATAACGATTACTAATGTATACTAACGATAATTCAGTCAAACGAAAAAATACTAAAACGAATTGAAATGCAATAAAAAGTAAGGTTACGATTATATTATTTATCGATGTTGAAAAATACGTAAAACTTGCAGCTAAATGCAGAAACGGTCCTCGACTTTATGCAACTTTTAAGTATCATGTAGTCTTTGTCACTTTCATGTGTATTATAGAGACAGATATATATTTCAGTATCATCTAATATTGACTTATGTTTCTGCATTCATCTATCTGCATATTTCATGTATTTACATTACATGAAATATAAATCTAAATGATCGCGGAAAATATAAATACAAGTCAAACGGATAACCTCCTTTTTGAAGTCGGTTAAAAAATACCTAATAGCTACTTGTTTTCTGCTATAAAGCTTATGATATCGTATTTATTTCCCAACGTTAAAAAATTCTATAACAAAGAAAAGTTATTTAAATCGCAAAAATAAACAATTTATTTTCTCTTTAACAAAGCAAACATGAAACCAGAAGTTCGGAATGAAAAGCACGCGAAAGTATAAAAATTGATGAAAATTGTTCTTTTGACTTCCATATTGGAATACGGTGAAATATTTTTTCATAAAAACAATGGCGAAGCACGAAATCTTTGGATTCCAATGAATCAGGCTGTTGCCGTGAGTTCCATTGCTATAATCGTTTAAAAAGATATTCTTTAAAAGGGGGTTAACGGTCTCATCGGAATATGTTCTTTATGAGTTTGAAATTTGAATTTAAAATCGATTGCTTCTATCTATCTATTTAACTATATATTATTTATTATATCTATCTATCGTAATCTTCTAGGTTAGTGGTCAATATAATATCAAAGTTGTTCAAGCCGCTCGAAAGTCTTTGACGTGGCTTAAATACTGATATCTTAATTGACAACAACCGGGATTGACGATTTACGTACCTTCCGAAGCACGGAGACGCCTAGTTCAAATACCACTAAGCGGTCACCCATCTATGGAATGACCGCGCCAAGGTTTGCTTAACCAACAGATCGTTTACCGACCGGTGAGTGCTACACGCTATGGGTGCCTCGAACGCCTCTACAGCAACTTTAACAAAATAATACTAATATTTGATCTCATGAACCAATGATTTTAACCAATAATTTGATCGTAGCATTAATATTTATATGCATATCAGATTGCATTCAATGATTACCTGTACGGTAACATAGATGCATATTGAAGCAACTTGCTGTGTCCGATTGGACGAACATTTGCATATAGATGTAAACCCGATGACTATGGCATATCATTGTGACAATGTAATCGTGTGCTGGGATGGACGATGTTCTATGGAAATGGGCTTTGCTTCTATTAACTTTAGGTAGGTACCGAAAATACGTAGCCTCTGCGTTAATTTCGAAGTTATGTGTGTATTAGAAATAATTATCACATGCTCCAATGGTGAAGGAAAACATCGTGATGCAACCTTGCATGCCGGAGAGGTCTTTAGAACAGTTCTTAAAGGTATGAGAAGTCCCCAACCCGCACTTGGCCAGCGTAGTGATCTCAAGGCCTAACTCCTCCCTCATTGCGGGAGGAAACCCTTGCCCAGCAGTGGGACTTTAATGGGTTAAATTTATTTATTTAATCTAAATATAAAAAAATCAAACGTGACTGACTGACATGATGATCTATCAACGCACAGCCCAAACCACTGGACGGGTCGTGCTGTTCGGCAAGCAGGTAAATGTTATGACGTAGAAATTTGATCAATTCCACCCCAAAGGGGGTACATTTAAATATTATAAACAGAGTCCTGTACAGTTGGACAGTTGGCTAGTTTCAATGAAACTGACCGGCCGGATAGGCTATAAGGACAATATGAAAGCGACACAAACAAACAGACTTTCGCATTTATAATATTAGTATAGATCTATTTATAGTCGTTTATAATGTACAGGCATTTGAATCAGATATGGCCTACTATCAGTGAACGTCCCTAGAGTAACGTATAAAATGATTTAGTATTAACCCCAAGGGAATAACATACGTGCAAACTATGCTTTATAACAAACATTACAAAACGATTATGCTCTGATTTGTACATGAAATAGGTAAGTTAAGTTTGTTAGTTTTGTGTCTAAACTGCTTTACCGATTTTGATGAAATTTGGGAGATTGATAGTTTATTACAGGGAAGGAAATTCTTGTGTAATCCTGTTGTATACGAATGAATGAGTGTAAGATGTATGTATGAAAAACCTTATATTTCCGGCATTTAATTCGATCGAAACGTCGGGTGAACAAATAAGGTATCCTAACCTTTAATTTTCGATCGCGTTTAAGACCCGTTGCATTATAATACTAAGTGTACTAGTTGCAAGATATTAATAAGGTTAACCTATGCAAAGAGTACCAATATATAATAATATACCCAATACTGTTAGATCACGGAAATCCGAATTGCTATCTCGAACATTCCAATAGTTTTCCGGAACCAAATCCGAGACTCAAGACACATGCATATACTTCTGCGACCGCAGAGACAATTAATGACATATAAATAATCAAAGCAATTTCCACAAAACATAATTAATTACAATTACAAAAGAACGGTGTCTTTAGAAATTCTAAACGTATTTCTTCAACAATCAGTTCAATATTTGTCATAACACGTCTATACGAAATTGTTTGATGTCCGTTGTTATGGAGACTACGCACCCTTCCCGCTGCGCTTTGATTTTACACCCTTCATGGGGTTGTTTTGTCGAAATATTTTTAATAAATTAGACTAGTAGAAGAATTTGTGGATGTGAAAGATTTTTAGTATATTGCGTGCGAATTCTGTAATGATTTGCCATGACTTCTTACTGTAAAATTTACAAAGCGCACCTTGGAAACAGCTTGATTAGGTTTCGCAAAAGCTAGGCTAACTAATCATTTCACCATAATAGTACAAGCCCGTTTGTATACTAATACTGTAAAAAGAGGAGTTTTTCCATCACCATGACCAGATATTGTTTCATAGCAGAAGTGTGATAGAAATGGGGGTTTAAGAAATACCTAGGAATCAAAGTAAAGGACAATTCGAGGAACAATTTAGCGGAAGCTAATTTGGTTGGAATCCGATATCAATGTAAACTCTGTTAATCAATATAGCAAGTCACGTGTTTTCCTAGGCAAGTTAAGTAATATCAGTGTAGTTAACATCAGACCAATAATTTTAAACCAAAAACTTAAAAATTAGCCACTAAAATTAAAAAAGGTGTACTGATATGGTAAACTGGCAACACTGTTACGCAATAGGGTTGGCGTGATCACGTGTGTCGTAGTCGATTTGATCTGAAACGATTACGAGTTAGTCGAGTTTCGTGTTTTTATGTTAACTTTGCGTTTTAGGCCGCGAGCACCTTCCCATGACACGCAAATTGGGTTACGCGTGAGTTGTTGTAAAAAGTAAATTAGTTCATGATAAAAATGTTAGATTTTTTTTTATATGTTATAATTATTTTTTTAGTTAGTGTCCCTGAAACATGGCAACTAAATTGTAACTGAAATGAGAACAAAACGTGATCAAAACTAATAATAGTAAGTAATATTATAATCTTTGAAACGTTGGCATTGTTTATTTATTTAGGTTAAATATTGATGGTATATTTAAAAAACCCTATTTGAAAAGAACTTAAACAAGGGTAAATAAAGTTTGTAAAAAAACTTTCAGGTAAAAAATCTATTTAGACAGACTAAATAAGGATATAAATTGCAATTAATTATTAGACGTAGGACACTGAGACTTATTGTTTTGCGCTGATGAAATGAAGAATATACAATTTTATTATCGATACATACAAACAAACGTAAAATAATTTACAAATCGGACCATCACTTCATGAAATTCACTTGTGCAAACAGATATAAACATTTTTGTGATATCAACACAAATAAATGCATGAACAAACCCCACTTATGTCCGAAATAATGTAAAAAAAATATGAAGAAACATGGCCATGTATACCATAATAATAACTAAGCAGTACAAACGAACTCACAATCAAATCATGCTACATCCATACTAATATTATAAATGCGAAAGTAACTCTGTCTGTCTGTCTGTCTGTCTGTCTGCTACTCAATCACACCTAAACTACTGAACCAATTTGCATGAAATTTGGCATGGAGATATTTTGATACCCGAGAAAGGACATAGGCTATATATCATCACGCTACGACCAAAAGGAGCAGAGTACCAGTAATTAATGTTACAAAAACGGGGAAAAATTTCACCCATTCTCTCTTATTGGGCGCAAGCGAAGTTGCGCGGGTCAGCTAGTTATTTATAATCCAAAGTTGAACACACCGCGGAACTAAAACTAACCGCCATGAAATATGAAGTTAATCCGAGCGTACTTAAACTTTATATCATCGTTAGATAAAATTTTATTCGACAGTACATTGAGCCGCGATTTCAACGCTTTTTCAGTATATTTCAGCTTTTGTTCTGTATTTGTTTCATATTAAAGAAATTTGAATGTTAGGATATGAATGGTACAAAATAAGTTTGTATGGGGTCGTGCCAAGTGGCATTATCTGGTCTCTGCCTACCCCCTGTAAGAAAATGGCGTGATTTTATGTACATGTGTGTTGTAAAAGTTTCTTGTATTTTGAGAGTATATAGGTAAATGTGTACATTTACCTATATACATAGTACATACATAGGTGATGTATAAGAGGTGTGGTTTAATTAATTAATTTATTTATTTAAACTTCATGTACAGTAGTGGTACATAGGCGGACTTAATGCATCAAGGCATTCTCTAACAGTCAACCTGCATTGGGTTAAATAAATAATTTACTTTTTATTTGACTTAAATATCTATTTAGACCGAATTAGTAGATACTGCAATACGAATGCAAAAATCGTTCTCACGGCATTCGCCAGGGGCGCTGATCAGATTTCATATAAGTCGCACTGCAGTCATAGGTATATAAATTGTTTGTTTTAGTTTCCTTAACAGAAAAACAGTTTTCCAATCTATTTCTATAAAGAAATCTCCAAGAAAAAATACGACAAGGACGGAAAAAGTAAATAAAAATATTTTTCAATAACTTCTCACTTTATCGAGTTCTTAGAATTTCCGCATCGTCTTGTCACGTGGAGACAAGGAAATTGTTACAGTTCTAGAACCAGGTCTTTATACAATAAGCACTAGAGCACTCGAGTTTCTCTTTTCTAAGAAAATCTTATCTTGTTTTGTAGATAGAAGATTTATTTTATGAAATATTGCTTTTTCATATTTACTTTAGCTATGAAGTTTTTGTAAGGCTATCGCATTTGAAACTATACTTAATACGTAATTACATACTTCAATGTTTACTAAACATTTTATAAATACGAAATTTTGTTTGCTTGTCTATCACTTACGTCAAAACGGAACCAATTTGCATAAAATTTGACATCTAGTAGAATACTTATACCTTAAAAAAAGATACTAGTATACTTTATCAGCATATTGCAGGTAAAGTTGTAGTCATAAACTAGTGAAATAAAAACTACAAAGAAAGCTAAAGTTGCATTGATAATAACAATAATGACATTGCTTCATATTTCGTTTCTACAATAAAAAATACGGTTCCAATATTTCAAGCAATTATTTATACAAACGTAAACATTTTTCATTTTAATTCTAAATCTATTCAAGCCAAAACGCAAACTACGATCAACCACGGTCTACGCTCGTAGAGCTCTACGAAGTTCTACGGTAATAGCTACGGCGTAGCGCTATTAAAAATGATGCATTGTATTGTCGGACCAAACGAAATGGATGAGGCTTTTAGGGTTCCCTGGCTATTGTTCTATTTGTTTGAAGTATTCCGTTCTTTGTTGGTGAATGTTGCGTGACGGGTGTTTTAGTTTTTCTACCTTTTCTTGGAAAATGTTTTGTCAAATCGTAGTAGTTGTCGTAAAATGTTTTGTTTTGATTTAAGGAAGGAAAGATAAACAATTTGCTTTAATTGATTGAGAGCGCTAGAAAAGGATGGCGCTATAGATACTGAATATCTCTAGCGCCATCCCTTTCTAACGATGGAACATGTATCACTTTAAGGAGTCTAGTACACGCTCACCCAAGACGCTGATCTATCAAATTTCGCAAATTTGATGCTGGTGGATTTTTATATCAAAAATATCATGTCAATTACATGAAGCTAGCCTAATATAATAATAGCCTTTAAATAAAGTCACCAACAAAAAGTCGCTGACATTAAATCGCTAATATGTATCAGTGCGTTGGTGACTTTAGTCTCTAGATCGCATTACTATGTACAACCTCTGAACTACGTTTTAATACAGAAGATTTATGAAAGAAGTCTACAAATGACTGCAGTTGTGATCAAATAACAATTCGTTTGGCTTCCACGCTGCATATTTTCAAACGACCCGACTTCTCTTTCGTTTTTTAACGTCCGACTGAAAATTGCTACGATTCTAAATGAAATAATCTGACGGCATATTGCATTTTTATTTCAATTGAAAGAATTAATACCAATTGCAGTTTCAGTTATCGATACCAAAAGATTTTATTAATTCCAAGGTTTAATATGAAATTTTGATATTTTTTCTTTTAGTTATTCCAAAAACTGTTTATTAGTTTCACATAACGACTGTTTCTTTTCTATAGAGTAAACAGGGTGTGTCTTTTAAACAATATTTCGTAGAATATATTTTTCAGCAATTTGTAGAAGAGGGTTACATTATAGGGCACGATTTTTTTATTAAACCTTTATAGCTACTGCCTACTCAAACTGTCATTTTTGTGTGCAATAAACTACCGCTAAATGTATCCCAGAAACCGGGGGTTAGTCATGTTTATACATATTTCTAAAATGATTCAGTATTAAGTTATCCATATTCTTTCAATAAATCTTTGTGCGTTAGGGAATTAAGATTCAAACTTAAAATCTATAAAGGTAGTACATCTGAGGTTGTCATACATAAGTATACAAAACACACCCTCCAATTCCAAACACAATTACGCAACACATTACCAAATTAATCAGGCACATAGATGAACGTACATAAAGCACGAGGGTGTATTATTATTGAAACTGCAGCCCCTACAGTACTTTGGCAACACGCCAGCCCTACCTAGTTGGTGCAGTGTTGGTGTTATATTGGCATGTTGGCGTATTGGTGATATATTGGCGTGTTGGTCGAGGTGACCAATGTTGGCCATCCTTTGTGGATTGTGGCAGCTTTCAATTGTTTTAGCCGTTTAGGTTTCCAAGCTTAATTCTAAGCCTTGTTTTGGCTGATACATAGATAAATGGTTGAGATTGGGGTATTCTTTTAGCTGAATTTGCCTGCTATACATACTTTTATAGATAGATTTTTGTCCGAAAATACGTAATAAATACGTGTAAATAAAAACAGCGGTTTTCGTTTTTAAAAGTACATTATTAAACCAATAGTAATTCAAATATGCTAAATCGTTAAGTACAAAAAACCGTCAAATACTTAGTTCTATTAATTTTCATTTGCTTATGAGCATACACAGAACTTTCTTTGAAGAAACCAAAATCTTCACTCATTTTTGGAAGAAACTCGAGTCCAGGAGATGAACCATAATAAACTACACTTATTTATTTACTATCTACAAAACTGCATAAAACCCCTCTAACAATAAAAACACCGTATTTTCATAACACACCTGAAAGTGTACGTTGCACACGTTTCAGCGATATAGGTAGGTAAAAGGTTTGAATAGTAAACAAAGCTCGACAAATATTTCAGTAGGTGTTGAGCGACGTCAGCTCGCTCCCGGCCCCATTTCCTACTCACGAGAATCATCCCTAAGGCTCTGTTCACACGGTTTTAACGTCTTAAGTACAGATATTACTTGAGTAGAATAAAAATTAATGTTTAGTAACTGATACGATTTTAGTAGAACACAATATAATGATTGAATAGGCATCGGTTTCATTTCATAATTGATACAAGTTACGAAATAAAAATTTAATGAACATACAATACATTGTTTTGATTGTAGTACTCTGTCCAAACAAAAAGTATGTTGTAGCTACATATACTGTCCTTGTTAAAAACTAAAACTACACAATCTTATGTGCTCACATAAAATAAGAGCAATAATAGTCAGAAACGAAAAGGTCCAAAGTCTTACTATCAATCGTTTCAATTGTCGATACATACAATAGCAAACTTTTACTGTACACAAATTTTTGTACATTATTGTTAGACACTCAACAGTATTATTTATCAAGTTTCAAATTATTATTCTCTTAATCTTACTCTAGAAAAACGCACCTTAAGTAACAGAATAATCAGCCGACGTTTTTTACTCCCTGTATTATGTACGTTCCATTTCACGCAAAGTATGAACGAGCCCTTAAAAATCACTTCCGCGCCAAAAAGAATATTAAACAGCTAAGTGGATTGTTAATTAATCTAACGTAAGGATTTTAAGTGAAAAGGTATTTTTGTGATTAACACAAGCTTGCTGTTGAGAAGGGTTTTTTAATGTTGCAGGAAATTCTCTTTGATTTACACGTAATGTTATGTAGAGGCTATGAGATATAAATAACTTTAATTTGAATTAAAAGAGGATTGAAAGATTTTTCAGGATACACTTTTTAAAATTTCTCTAGGCATCAAAGCTTACGAAAATAACGGACTAATATATGTACATATAAATCATAACTTTAAAAGTTTTCGCATTGCATTAATTCTAAGGTAAAATGGAATTCGTGTTAATTCTCAAATTATTTTATATCATGGTTTATTATATATATGATTTCGGTACAAATGATTTGACGCTAACAATATATTTTGTGTTGCGAGTTCGCGTTAATTCCCGTATTCTATTATACAATATATTTGTATTTAAATACTTAAAAATACAGCTGCAGTTCAAGTTATTTTTTTAAATCACTATCGATCTATCACGGTTTTAGAACCCCAAACTTCGCATACCTTAGAAACCGTCTCTAAATAAATTAATCAAAATAAATGACACATCATTTTACAACCAAATTCATCATATTTACTCCTACACCTTCCATCTTTAGATCCATTCAGCAAAGAGTCTGAACCACGCTCCAAGGTATATAACACTGCCTGTGCCTATGACTCGGCGAAAAATATTGACACGTCATGGCCGCCATTTTGTATCGCGATAATCTATTCTGTAATGAAGATGAACAATGTCTTTAGATGTTTATATTCTATTTTTAGTGTTTGTTTAGTTAACCTATAAACAAATAACGTAGATACCGATTTTTTGTGTGTAAAATTGTAAATAGACACTGGCTCTGTGGCGCAGTCTGTAGTCTATCTGACTTCTAACCACAAGGCCCCGGTTTCGATTCCCAGATCGGACAGTGTTATTGGTCTTTTTCTAGTTTATATTAGATTATTTTCAAAAGAAGCCTGACTGCCTCCGAGGCGGTTTAGGTCGCCATGCCGCTACTATCGCGTCGGGAGGTCGTGGGTTCGATTCCCACACGGAACAATAATTATTCATTTGATACACAAATAATTGTTTCGGCTTTGGTTGTACTTTGTGTCCGTTGTTTGTAAGTTTGTGAAAGTCCCCGCGACACAAAAGCAATTCTTAGTGTGGGAGTAGTCTTTTTAATAAAAAACAAAAAACTATAAATTCGATATATTTCTGTTACTGTTACTAATTCGCTACTATTGTCGTATTGATTCGTTGATACACAATCGGTAGTTAAATTGTTCACGTACTGTAATTTGAGTTGATGAAAAGTGTCGACGAATGAATCGACAACGTAAGTAATAAACAGTTGTGTGTTTTATACGATCTGATATCGGAAACTAATAGCCTCGCTTTTATTCTGTTTGGTTCAATGCAATGTTGACCTTCTATTACATGTATACAAAACTGCTGATTCAGTGTTGATGTTATTTTGGTTCAGTGAATAGTTTTAATTATTGTCAATGAGGACAGTGAAATTTGACCAAGTTTTGGAACATAATTAAAAACAAGGAGATTTTTTAACGTTCAACTGCCGGAGACTTCCAAAAGAAAGTAGTAAATAAGTAGGTACTACGAATGGTTCCATACCATTTTCTAAAAAAAACACGTTTGTTGCAAAGGAGCACCCTTCAATATTTATTGTATTTTGGTATTTATTATTTGTCGTTAAAGCGGCAACAGAAAAACATCAGCTGTAAAAAATTCAACTGTAAAATTTTCACGGTTCATGAGATACATCCTGGTGACAGACACGACGAAATCTTAGTAAAAGGGTTCCTGTTTTACCTTTTAGTAAGTCACCATACAAAGTCAATCCTAAATATGGTTATTCGTTAAAAGATACAAATGCAACTTTAGTGACACACGCCATCGAAATTTAGTAAATAAATAAGTTAAATATCCATTTTTCTAACAAAACATGATAACAATATTATTAATACCAAAACAACAAATAAACGTTTCCAATCTACTGTATAATGCAGTTGCCTTGTACGATGCCCTCGGGAAAAGAAGCTTAATAGCGAAACGAATCGAACAATATCCCCAGCCCCTGACGATTGTTCGGCTATTACCTTTTCATATGATACACGTAAAAACACGGATTATAGCACATTGTTAGGCTATAGTTGGTATACAAGTTGTACAACTAGTTGTCTGAGAAGTCTTGGTAAAAATATAATAAGTCAAACGGTTGAAACAAGTTTAATTTGAAAAATCGTTAAGAAAACGTTATATTGTTTTTTTTGTTGCATATCAGGTTTCTGATGCTTTGGAGCCTTTATAAACATCTAATTAATGCAATTAGTTATACTGCGTGTGATTTGATTAAAGAATATACTAGCCCGTATATAGTACCGGGTTTTTATTAACATTCATACTATTTTTTTATTGAAATTGGTTGGAAAGCTGAAAATTAATTATGGACATCGTGTATTCGGCAAACAAGTTATTATTAAAGTAAAGGACTTTCATGCGGTTTATGTGTATGACTTTAATTCCAGTCCTTTATGTGTTAAATGTAACTTTAAATCCAGTGTAACATGACCGAAGCCGGGGCGGTCCGTTAGTATTAGTATAGATTTGTTACAAGTGAGAATTGAGACCCAAAGGTGTGGCAGACCCTGTACAAAAGCGTGGTGCTAAACCTCATGAAATACTTCCAAAAACTCTACCACATGCCTTACTCAATACCCGTCAAAGTATAGTCCAAAACACTAGTATAAATTAGACATTATATCGTTTAAACATCCACCACTGAAACAGAATATTACACAACATGCAGTAATAAAGGAATTCTCTCCGTCGTAAGCGATGGAACCTTGCCGCATTTCAGAAGCTCTCGGCTTAATTATACCTATCTCGCTCTGATGCACTGTAATCTCTATGTTATTGAGTTTGCATCTCAAGTTTCAACTTGCTATTGTTATTAATGTACGTTACGGGTAGTTTAACCTTCTGTAGATAGAGTGATATTATTTAGTTTAGTATATGTGTGACTGCTCTTGAGAAGCTTATAGACAGCAGCTCTCACCCCCAGTTTCTGAGTAAAGAGTTTCGACACTATTGAATAGATAATCTACCGCTTAATGTACCTCAAAAACCGGGGGTCAGTGAATTTTAGGTAGGTTAAGCTGCGTTTGGTACGGACATTTCATAAATGGGTGACCGATTTATGGTATATGAGCTAAGCAGTCTCAATGTAACGGTTTCAAATCTCATTAAATTTTAGAACGGTCAAACATCGTATTAAACTCCTGTATACCTGAGAGTTCTTTTTAACAGTTTTTGAAGATTAACATAGACCCCAACCTGCAAACAGGTAAAAAAAACGTGACACTGTCTGTCAGCTTTTTAAAATAGTTTGAATGTATGCAAGGCCTAAGCTTTCTCACTCCTGTAAGAGATTCTTGCCCAGCTTTCGGACAGTGGAGTATCATTATTATCTGCACTGAATAATAGTAGTAGCAAGTTATTTATGAACCCAAACCAGCAAATAAGAGTCAGATCAAATCGTTCACCGCTGTTTTAAGCGTAACTTTGATGTTAACTCACCCCTACACAGTTACCATCATAATATATGGAGCGTATAATTTTAAGGTCGCCTGCATCGGACAGCGTTTATATTAAAAATCATTTGCTGGCATATATTTCAGAGTTTTTTGGCACGATGCCAGAGGGCTAACTGGCAATCACGATAGGACTGGACAGACAGATTTTATATTATAACTCTTTTAAATTTTAGAAATGTATCACAATTTTCAAGGACGTTCGTTATTTATGTTTCTGATGACCTTGAAGTTATGGCGGTGAGGGTTAAGCGTTGCCAAATGTTTATCTTTGTATGATATATTGTGTGACTTTATGGCTAAAAGCATAATGCGTTGGAGTGCTGTGTTAGGTATTTATTTATAGCAGATCCTTTTCTTTTGGTCTTTGCTGATGATATGCTATTTGATGAAAAATAAAATAATCTTCTCTCGTATTGGCAGAGATGCAGTGCGAGTTTCTTTGTGAGGGAATGGTTAAGATAAGACATTTAGTTTAGTCATATGTTAGTTTATACAAAATTGGGAGGCTGTATTTGTAAAATTAAGGTTAAATATACAATTTTATTATTATTATAAACTCGGAAGTTTGACGTACATTAGTAACTTTTTAACGATTGTATTTTAATGAAATTAGGTGCAACTGATAGCTTACCTGGATTAACACGTAGAATCTTTTTTCCTCGACAAATTTCACGCGGACGAAGTCGCGGGTAGAAGCTACCTTGCATAATTTATATAATAATTAGAGAGCTAAGTCGTCAATTGCTAGTTGTTTCTTTGTGCATGTTTTACCAATGGATTAAGTATTCCTTTTGAACATAATGACTTGATTAAAATGATAATGATAGTTTATGTACGGGTTGTACAAAACTGGGTGGAGGCTATTGGTAGTTGGTACTTATGTTGTTAAAGGGTTAACTTAGGAAGTTTGTCGAAGGGATAAGATCTAAATGGATGGATGATTTGCGAAGCTAGGTAATTTGTCATGAATATGATTTTGACCCACAAATGGTCAAACAAAATACCGAGAAGTAGTGTTTATGACAGACTTTTCGCACCAAACTAGAAACCTTTCGTTTTTAAAACGTATTTAGCAAAGTTATCAAAAACAATTAATAGCCTTTCTTCCAAGTATGTTGGAGTCGGCTTCCAGTCTCACCGGATGCAGCTGAATACCAATAATTTTTTGCGGCTATCTCTATATAATTTCACCGGTCCTTTTACTATGAAGTCTGATTAAATTTTACCAAAAAATCGAGACTATAATCTTTAAATCATTTCATTCATTACAATAAGTCTCTTTTCCACTGCATTTTTATAACTCTATCTAACCTAAAACAGTTTTATTTTCCTCAAATAACAAGGTCCCTACACCATGCTTTTTTCACCGTAAGTGAAGATCTTTTTCAAAATTACTTTCGGTCGCAGCTGCCGTCGAAAGGGAACGCTTAAGGCAGTCGGGAGCAAAAAGGATGCAATTTTGTGAGAATACAGCCTTCTAATTGGACTTGACAGGGCTTATGATGGTAAAACGAGGCTTAGTCGGGTAAAAGAGTATGTTATTTGATAATGATAAATGTAGAGAGTTGACTTGTAACTTGCTCGTTAAGAAAAGTATTTTTTTGTTAACCGAGCTTGGTTATTTGTAAGTTTATTAAGAATTCCCTTGTGTGTTTTTCAAATTATACCTAACTAAAACAAGTCAATACTTAATGTTTTAAGCTTATCCATAGATCAGTTTTAAAGCCGTTGGTTGTGAGGAAGAGTGATCAGAGACAAAATCGAACACATAACCTTACTGTGCAAAGTTTCATAGTTATTATAATAAGAATATTTGAACTATATATGGTTTTCTTATCATTTATAAAATAAATAAATTCAAGGTCTAAGTTCTCGAAAATAGCCGCTGATTTGTATTGTTTTATCATTAAGTCCAATAAGACCAAAACCCATATAAACAAGCAAGAGCATTCCCAACCTACCTGAAAGAAATAACTCGAAACAAAACCATCTCAAACACGGACCGAGAGAAAAGTCTTCACTTTATACGAAAAAACCGGACATTTTCGCAAACAATTTTTCTTGTACAATGAATTTTAAATTCGCTACGTAATTGCTTTAAAGAATAAAAGAAAAGTTGTTGCATGAGACAATAAGACCGGACTATTGTTGTGCCATTATGGACGTTGTTAAAACAAAATTAATTAACCCATTACTGTCCCACTGCAGGGCTAGCGTCTCCCGTAATGAGGAGGCCTCGAGTCCACTACGTCCAAGTGCGTGTTGAGAACTTTGCATTTCTTCAAGAACTGTTTTAAAGAATTTTCAATCATGCAAGGTTTTATCACGATGCTTTCCTTCACCGTTATAATTCTAATGTTCTAGTTACATATTATTTCCGACTAGGGGCTCGTTCCGACTTCGCTCGGGTTAACCTTTATAAAGTATCACTATAATCCTCCTCAAGAATCACGCCAGCTATTGGTGAAAATTGTATGAAAATACGTTTGCGAGGGGACCTTGTTTTATTATAATGATTATGTGATATCCCACTACTTTGAAAAAAGCTTCAACTAAACGTTCACACAAAAAAAAATATAACCTTTGATCAAACACGCAAACAATTTTGAACCTAGATTAACACGTAGGGCACTTTTGGGACCCTAGAAAATTGTTTCACGTGGAACAAGTCGCGGACAGCTAGGCCAAAAAGCCATTGTTGAATTACTGCGTAAAGGAGAATGAAATAAGTAATTGTTTATTTAATGAATGCTGAAATATAGACTTAAATGGCTTATGTATTTCACCACAGTGATCCGCGGTAAGCCTTGGGTGTCGTCACTGAAAGTGCGTTAATGCATTGTGACGCTTTTGGTCAAGCTTATGCGATCAAACCGTCGACGAAGTTTAACTAACACCTCTAGCGGTTTCAAATGGAACTCCAAATAAATCGTTTTGCCTAATATACTGTCCTGTTTTTAACAGTAATTACTAATATTAGTAAGTTATTACAAATTAATACGACTACTACGAAAAACGTAAGCACCGCGCGCCACCTCTTTTTGATAGTAAGTACTCGTAAATTAAAAAACTACTTAGATCCCTTGTTATTTTTTGTTTGCACAA
Organism: Anticarsia gemmatalis; assembly: GCF_050436995.1. Classification (NCBI taxonomy): domain Eukaryota; kingdom Metazoa; phylum Arthropoda; class Insecta; order Lepidoptera; family Erebidae; genus Anticarsia; species Anticarsia gemmatalis. The sequence goes on from NC_134761.1 coordinate 2,485,025, forward strand.
AATGATTAATAAGAAAGGATTTTAGTGTTTAATTTATTACAGTTCAGTATGAATGTATCCATATAAGTATACATTTAGAAGCATCTGAATATGTTTATCAGTTCTGGTTACTACTACAGTACAAGCTCTGCTTAGTTTGGAAATAGAGGATCGTGTTATTATTATTAAATTGTCTGAATTAAAAAGATATTTAAAGAGCGACTAAGCTCCAACTTTAAGTAAGACAACATCTATTCGTTCTACCAGTGTTCTCATACACATTATTTGCCACCACGTATAACTACATTTATATACATGTTACATAAATATTTGTTTATCACAAGGGTCCCGAGACCACAAGGCTCGCCTTCTTGATATTTTGGGTTGTCACAATGTTTGCGTAGATTCACACGAGCGGTGTTATTACAAGCGGTTTTACTACCAGATTGTCAACCCTGGATTTATGTAACTATGAATCTTGACTATTATAACAAAGCAGAACAGTTTATTTATCATTTATACGGGTTTATATTAGTACCTAACGGAAATTTTTGATAGCAACGTATACAAGATTTGGTTTTTTACCATAAAAGTGAGTTTAACAAATAGGTATTATTTGTTTAAAATACCTCTCTCTCTTAACACAATTTTTGGTACTGATTAGATAACTCATTATTCTTCTGATAGAATTCAGTGACTGTACAGTAGTCGCGTGAGTTCAAAAATAAAAGACTAAATTAAAAATAGTAAACTAAATTAGGAGAAATTACTTCCACAGATATGAAGAGCATCCCTGACAACATCATTATATTCAGAACTCCTCTAAAGTCACGTTATTATTCACTTATATATTAATTAAAACATAAATACATACGCATTAATATCTCTAAAATACACACCAATTTCCAATGCAAATTCAACCACACAATAATCAGAAACATAATCCCTAAACATATAACCTCACTAACTACCATATACTAGTTACTAAACCTGGCTATCTGCCAGCCACAATTTATCTATCTATCCTCCGATATCGGTTGACAAGCGTCCCAATATTGCTACATTCGGTTATCAGTTTAAATAGAGATGGTTTGATGCTGTTTTTACTGCGGCTGATAAGGAAAAGGGGTTTGAGATAGGGGTACGAAGCTGTTAAACCGGTCGGATGTTTGGTAGGGAAAAGTTTTTGCAAAATGATACGAAGATTTTGAATGTCGTTTGGTTGTACGCAAGGATATGTAATGTAATTAGATTGAAAGTTATTTTGTAAGAAATCTTATGAATATTACTAAAAGTACATAGTAAATATCCAAAAATATATATTGAGATTTATCCACATAGACTTTTATCCACATGGGATAAATATATTTTAGAATATCTCAAAGCCTTTTTGATCCTGGGGCAGTGAGGCATAGGGGGCTTTTTAGGTGTGTTTCCTCTATCTATCTACTCTATCATTATCCACCTAAATCTTTTAACTATTAATTTAACCATAACCCAACCCTATCCTCATAACGAAAGGAGACCCTTGCAGTGGGACAATAATAATGGGTTGTATTTTTATTGATACAAGCCGGAAATATCCGTTAATTCCAAGTTTAAAACCACAATGTATGCCCACTATGTGACGCTACTTATTTTCCCAACAAAACCTCGTCTAGCTTACTTAGTCACTTCATGATACAAAGCAGTTGTATGACAAAACTGCCATTACTGGGCAATTAAGGCTCTGTTGTAGTAATAAATTGTTTATAAGCGCTCGCTTTAAGCCACTGAAGGCAACTGAAGGCTGACCGATACAGATGTGGTTTGTAGAGACGAGGTTTAGCAGCTATTTAGTGTCTGTTAAATAATATGTTAAGTAATCACTACATAGTATAAAACAAAGTCGCCCATTTTGTCTGTAGTCCCTTCGTATGCATAAAACTTTAAAACTACGCAACGGATTTTGATGCGGTTTTCACTAATAGAAAGAGTATTTTCTCCGACAGGTTTTTATATATAATTGAAATACATTGAAACTATATTAGCTGAGTTATAGCGATTTATGAAGTAGCGGGATACACGCAAACGAAGTTGCGCGGGTCAGCTAGTGTTATATAAAGAATAATTAATGCTGTTTATATGTGAGCGAGATATTGCATATTATTATACTTTTGAGACAAATAAAAACCTTAAAAAATGCGCAACTTAAGAGTTTTTAGTATGTTTTAGTAGTATTTAATTTTCTAGATTCACATTTGATTGTATTAAATACGATATAAAGTTAATTTTGAAACGGCTATTTTCTTCAGTAACTAATAGCCCTTCGATAATTTGGTTATTAAGTAAAATCTGTTATTTTTCAATATCTCAAATATCAGCTGGGGATCTAGTCAGGTTTCGTAAGTCATGGTCACGTTCCCTCGGGCACCGTAACCCATGCATAAAAGTAAATTATTCTGTAATCTTTAAAACAAAATTTTCTTAAATAAATGAATTATGTTAAAGTAAGAAAGAACTTTGGTACTTACTGCAATTTGCAAGAGCTTCCTTTAAAAACAAACTAACAATGTAACATAGCATCTATCGATAAACAATCTGCAATCTGAGTTAAATGTAATATTCCCACAATGGCACGATTAAAAGCACTTCCGATCACATCTGCCGGCGACAGTTCGATCGTGAGATAAGTATCTGTGTCCGCTTTATACAACGTATTGCATTTGATTGTTTATTTATATTGAGTTTGTATCGAGAACGTTTCAGATTCAATGTTTTGATCTCTGAGGATTGAGACTGACCTTAAAAGTGTTTTGTTTAGTTCTTGTACAGTGCGTTTTTTTACTTGACATTTTTCAATAAATTTAACATATGAGGTTTCTATTGTGGGGCAAGAGTCTTTTACTAAAGAGAGAGTTTAGACTTTGTATTCCATAAAAGCTACAAGAAAAAATACCGAAATCAAAATGTTACATTTAATTACATAGTTCAAAATTGATCTATTATAGGTAGTTTAGGGTTTTAATTAACCATTAACTTCATGATTAATTTTAGGTCCATTATTCAACAGTCAAAAAACTATATTTTAGAAAAATATTTGCCGGTTTTGCAAATGTGCCATACACTATTACGTTGGACGGTCAGTCGATTTAAGTTTAACTCGTTAATTCCTCGTATCGCAACCAAATCCACAAAATTCTTTACAAACACACATAATTTCAACCACAATGAATAATACATTATTTCCGTTAAAATGTTCAAAAACTAAACAATTTGATGCAAACTTATCGTTTGATGTCCAACTGGCATTGTTTGATGTGTAACTGATGTTGTTTGATGTATAACTCGTGTTGTTTGATGTTTAAATGATTGTAACTTTGTATAGTATCGGTTTTTCAGTGGTCAGTGTTTGTTTTCATTTGCTTATATCAATGTGGGATGTGTTAAACGATTTTTTTTATTTGTTTGTCACTGTCCCGCGCGGCTTTACTCGTTAGTCTTTCCGAGAAATAGTTAGGTTGTTAGCTTTTGAATAGCAGTGTTCAAAAACTTGCATGAAAAACTACTAAATTTGTTTGAGAATTTAATTCAAGTTTGGAATTTTACTGATAATTGTAAACTTTTGCGTTACTGACCTTTAATAATCTCATTAAACCCTAAAAAAATTAAAACTTTAAAGAAAAAGTATACTTTTATCAAGCATTTATCAGTTGCAAATTAACGTTTTTATAGTAGCAGCGGAAAATATCGTTAAAAGAACAAATATAATCTTTGAGGATCATGTACTTCTAATTTGTACTACAATTTTTTACAACCATTGACTATTGACAACGGGCTAGCCACCGACTTAGTGTGAAAACTTATATGATGCTGGCTTTTACCCGCGACTTCGTCCACTACCTGAATTTTCCCATGGAAATGCGTCATATTCCCGATTTAAAAATAGCCTTGTCGGCCATGTCCTAAATGTCCTTTCTCGGGTATCAAAATAACTCCATACCAAATTACATGCAAATTGGTTCTGTAGTTTAGGCGTGATTGAGTAACAGACAGACAGAGTTACTTTCGCATTTATAATATTAAAGAATGGATTTTTGATACTACATTTTAAATGCCAAACTCTCGCTACTCACAAGCAGACAGTAGAAAATCACATACAGCCTTTAATAACATACACATTATTGTAACAACACTCATATAATTTGTCCAACTCCATTCTCCTCGGGAACTGCACTAAACACTTTAATTATTTCACGAAACCCAACGTTCGGTTGGTTTCATTACTCGGATAATTTACGAAGTCTACCGTAACGGAGCGAAGTCAATTGCATCGCTGTGTAGTTTAATGTGGCCGTATTATTTTAACGAAATTAAGATGCGGTTGTGTTTTAGAATTATTTCAAATGCTGCTGTAAAGTGCTGTATTAAATAGAATAGAGTTATCATAATCTTTACTATGATATTATGAATGCGAGATTTAATATAAGGGTACCCTCCATTTTGAAACAAAAACGCTTAACCTTATGGTTTAGCATGAGGATATATTAAAATAACAGAAAAAAATGGCTTTTTAATGGCAATGAGTGTAAGCTGTGCAGCTTTATGTGAATCTTTTCAACATGTCCAGGGTTCGTGTGTCAGGATACAACTTTACGTAATCCAATAAAAGGCTATAGCGTATAATTTGAGTCAAAAAATGTGTATTTGTAAAGTTATCTTCTAGACAGCTAATTAAAATTTTGGTTCGGGGTATATTGTGTTACAAATAAACCATCCACAATCACATAAAAAATAATCTCACTCCTGTCCCACTGCTGGACATTGGGCTCAGTCCCAATAGGTTGTATACCACAAGATAGTAAATAATTCTCATTACCACAGATACTTCAAAAATTCAACATCCCTGATTAAATTTTTAAATCCATTAGTACATTCCGAGCTCATTAAAGAGCATCCAAATTAAATTGAATACGAATAAATCGTACAATTTTATTGTACTCGAAACAAGCACAGCACTAAAATGCCGAGGCCATTGTAAATAAATAATTCAGCCGATTGAGCAATCGGCTAATTGAACAGCGAGTTACTTAGTGTAATAAAATTATGCACTTCATATATTTCGTAAATTATTGCGAGCCAGCGCGCTGGCCAGTTGATCAGAAAGGCAATTGGGGCGCCTATATAGTATTGTTGTTCATTATCTCAGGACTATGGAGTCCCGGACTTTTAGAAGGCGTGCGTCGGAAGCCAAAACGTAGAGGCCCATTTAGACAGCTTTAATAATAATATATATTCAAACAGTATGTAAGTTGTCACAATCCGGTGACTATCCCTGTCTACACTATAAAATGCACCCAAGGACAGTCACCGTACTGTGTGGGACTATGGCAAAACTAAAGGGAAGAACTACTTGGACTATTGGATGAGGTGCTTAGGACTGGGAAACTAGGAAAATACGGGAACTATGGCGCCTGCCGAAAACAATGTCAATAACAATAGTATTGTTATTATTATATACATTAAATATAAGCATAGATTTTTTGTAGTTATAATATCTCATTAGCTTAGACTAAAAAATACTTCATAATCTAGTGTTCTTTGAATTAGATAATTAATAAACTATACTTATGTGTCATATTATAATTAAATTAGACTTTTAATTAATTTCATTTTGTAACATAGACCAAATTTGTTTATCGTTTGTCTGTACATACGTATGTACCTACATAGATATCAACCATTAAAAAAGAATACCGAAATATGTAGTATAGATAAATTAAATAATAATTAGGTACATTATACTATTACAACATTATAAAACTAGGTAGCTAGGCGTTGGTAAAATCTTAGAAAATATAGACAACCTATTTCATTAGTCAGAACTCTAGTATAGATATAAATATAAGACAAACTAGGTATAATAATATTAATTAGTACTAGATAATACTAGGTATAGCGTATTATTTACATAAGTAAACTGTAATAAAATCTAATAAAACAATAACACAGTCTTCTACAATACTCCCAACACACACGTCGCGGGCATTCGGATCATATAACCTGACCATTCCGCCGATCAGAAACTGTCAAAGCGATCAAAATTCCGCCCTCAGAAAGAGATAGCGCTATACAGACCATATAGTGCTATCCTTCTCTTACAGTAGGACTTAAATTGCTTACAAATTGCCGCCCATTATCAGCATCGGGAAGGAAAGGGATCTTTCGTACATGCAAGCATACACTGTTGTCATGCTTAAAGTATTTTCAACAGTTTTATAGTTCAACAATTTATTAAAGAGCCTTAGCATGCACGATTTATCCAAATTATATTTAATGAATCGGGTTTTTTTACAAAATAAAGTATCTGTGTCAAACAAACCAGCATCTTAGCCTGTTAATCACTTATTTTTCTATACCTCCGTCAGTCGCTAGCATACAAGACTCTCTATTTAGTTTTTGGTCTATGTGAACATTGCTGGCCTAAGGCATAGTTTCTGACAGTGTACACTTACATGACCGGATGTCAAAGAATCATTTTCCTTGTCGATGCCGAAAATAGGCACTGGGTCTTTGGCAATCTAAGTTCTACTGTGGAAGAGAGATAGCACTATATTTCTTTCTCTCGGTGAAATATTGATCGCTCGGCATATATCGTTCGGCATATTCTGTCGCGGCCGCAGTTTGAACTCACTCGCCGCTCTCTAACTGTCTTTGTCACTTGCTTTACTCTGATATCTTCCATGACTGGCTTAACTGACCGAAGCCTGTTTTTACAGCACCAGACAGCTGCTCAGACATTGGTGAGTGATTGCCTGATACAGCACGACTTTTTTTTCCTTTTATAAGCACGGTTCAAACTGCGGTGGGGAAGCGTATTTTTCACACTAGCAAAATTTTGTATATCACGTCACATTTTTAATGGTACTTTTTATGAGAATTTATCCATTTAGTTGTTACTATCAGTCAGCATTTAATTCACAGTGACTGTAAAATTTCTTTTATGTTTAAAACCAGCATAAATATATATATTTTTATTGATAAAAATCCTATTGAAAATGTGATACTGTATACATGTTTTTGTCTTTGACTGTATTTTCAGCGCGTATCGTCAAGCGAAATACGCTTGAACTCGCAATAAGCGTTTATGTACGTTTATATTGTAGGAGTGTCAAAATTCGAGCTCATACATACGCGCTGAAATTACGCTTAATGTGAAAACGTCCTAGAAGAGTATGGCTATTATTGTTAACATTTTAGATTTTAATAATAGAGTTAACTCAATATTAAAGTAATGAATGAATATAATAATTAAAAATAAAAATATTTTATTCATCATGTTACAAATATTCGTTACCTTCGCACACAGGTTAAGTTCCAAATAAACAGTTTTGGTGCAATCTTTTAATATTTTGCAGTTTCCAAAAACTGCAAAATTTTTAAAGATATTTTGAAAAATACTTTCAACAAAAAGTTTATCTTCAAAACATGTCTAATAAGGTTCGGCAAGACATTAAATATTGTTGTTAAAAACCTATTATAATATTAAAATAGCTAGTTAAGTTCTAAAATGTCTACAAATTTAGCCATACTCTAAATAGGGCATTACCCAAAGCTCTCTCGGCCGCAATTTGAATAATACATTCTCTTCATATTCCGCTTCATGCAGTTTTGTATATCGCTTACACTTTACATTTTGTAGTTTAGTATAACATAACTCAATTACATACATACATACATGAGCTTTTAACTCAAAAATTTACGAAAAATTAATTTTTTATCGCTTTTATAATAATTTTTATAAGCTTTCTTATTATTATATTTCAAGAATAACCGGCATAAGTGCTGAAGGATAAGGTAGCTTTCTTTTATTTATTAGTCATTAAATGATTATTTGAAATCGTTTAGCAGTGTCGGAGATTAATTATTATTACAAACATATTTTCCTTCTTAAAAGTTAAAAACAGCTAGTTTTAAGACACACTTTAAGGGATTTAAAGTAGGATTATTAAAGTTTTGCAAACATTGCTTGGTTGCAGTAGACAACAGTACATGTATTTGACCGAATATATTTAGTTGTATTTTGCAACCAATTTTAGGGTAGTATTTACTTGTTATTTCGCTGGATTATAATAAAGAGGCTAGGACATTATTGTCCAAACTGCAACAGATCTATCAAGCAGATAAAAACTAGCATACTACCATTTGGCAGAAATATACAATCTTTGACATTGATATATGCATAATCAGAAAAAATAGCCTTGCATAGTACCTTTACGAAATAGTTTCCTAAACATTTAACTGAATTATATGAAGCGTTCAGTAGATTCAAACAAAGTTCGCGCCTCGATTAATAGGGTTTATCAGCGATTACACGTGACCTATAAAATTTGTCCGTCCGTCGGATTTGGCGCGCCTCCGAGCGTGCCCTGATCTAATTGTTAATCTACACTAACTCTGTAAATATCAAAGTTTGTACTTATAACGATAGTGTGAACTTTAAAGTTTAATGTAGTTTATACCCGGGCAATTACAAACGTGCGAACTACGTCATACGTAATCTTTAGCTCTTCTTATTTGGACTTACAGGGTACATTTTTACAGAGGTGGGAGGCAAACTTAAGTGGGTTTTCGAGGAAGATAGAAGTAAAAATCGTGAAACTTTCTATATTTGAAAATTCTTTACACAGTTCTTAAATGAATGCAAAGTCCTCATCCCGAACTTGGTGAGCGTGGCAGACACAAGATCAACCTCTTCCTTGTTCCCGGAGGAGACTCTGCCCAGGCAAAGATGTATTTATTTATATACCCGTCTACCAAACTACAGACACATACATTAGATATATCCGCTAGCAAATCAACTAGAAACACAGAACTTCGATCGACATCACTGATTAAACTGACACCACAGTACAAGGTTTCCCCATTTACATCAGTTACGAAATTGCCAAGTCACCGGTTTCCTGTACAAATGATTAATTTGACCTCTTAATGGAAGGTCGGAGGTTAATTTTAGACCCTCTGAGGTCACTAGTAATGTGATTCCTAGCGGACAATTCAAGGCTTCAGATTGACCTTTCAAATGTCTTTGAAACGTGTTTGTGTAAGAATATGTAATGGTTTAAGCTTTTGTTTTGTTTGAATTATGTATTACTTAAGTTTTAGCGGTTAAATATCGGGTCAGTAATATACATATGTACAAAGCGCGACAAATGGTAGCTTTTTGAAAATATGGCGTTCGGTAATGTTGTAGCGTGAGTCAAAATTATGCAAGCCCGTACTATAAAAACCCAAATTCTGCCTGTCTCTCTGATTGTCTATTATAGTAACATGATTTCCTGACCCGATTTTGATAAAATCTAATTATTAACTAGTTTTTTACACTTCAATCGCTGTACATCTTTAATAAGAGATGTTACTTTGTACCCGATTGGTACCACATAGGCCATCTAGTAAAATATAAAAAACCGGTAAAAAAAATATAGTTTCAAAGTGAAAATTGATTAAAATAAAATATTTTCTTCCACATTCGCTCATTAACTTCCCTACCTAATCTACCTCGTAAACTAAAATCCACACAATATCAAGCCTCAAGGTAAAGCCAAAATGCATTAATTACTCCAAGCTAATGACGTCATCAATTTAATTCACGTCATGATACCGATGAAAGTCAAAGCCTTAAACTGAAACGTCACTTAATACCTTTTGTTCCCAGTTTTAATTATCCCCACATTAGTAAGAGGTAGGCAGTTATGTCGCTTAAGTAGGCAAGTTTTGAAGACGTATTTCAAAGTTGTGAGTGTTTATAAAAAAGCGGCTGTATTTTAAATTGGGGTTGTCGAATTAGGAAGACTCAGTAGATTGTTATGATAGAAAGAAAAACTTGAAAAAATCTATTTTAAAAAATGAATTGCTGTTCGTTAGTCTCGCTAAAACTCGAGAACGGCTGGATCGATTTGGCTAATTTTAATCCTTGAATTATTTATGGAAGTCCAGAGAAGGTGTAAAAGGTGAATAAATTTGAAAATGCGCGGTATTAAATAAAAGAAAGCGGGAGCGGAGCTGCGCTGGTCAGCTAGTACTGACAAAAAATAGGCAACCTAAATAATAGAACAAGCCTTTTGTTACTGAATGTGTAGTGGATCTATCGTGAAATATGTATCGCACATGCATTGGTTACAACAATTCGATTTTCTTATAGTACCTAAACTTTACTGAGTAAAGATTATAAATTATCGTTTTTATCATACTTAAGTGGATAGGTATGCGGTAGCGAATACTTTCAGTATACTGAAAGTATTCGCTACAATCAGATGAGTGCAAAGATCAATAAAAACATGACATAACACAAGAAAGTGCAATCCATAAAGTGAACGTTCGTTGAGCAAAATGTTGAAAAGGTCTCAATAAATACATAAAATGAAACCAAAACAGCTGAAACACGTAGAAATAAACGACAAATAACAATTCTAAACCCATTGAAGAACCGTCGAGTTACAAAACGTCCACAAACAAAGAGCCATTCATGTATGAAATGTATTTATTCTATTGCAATACGATCCGCCATCGGCGACTCACTGAACCGACTCGATACATACCTCGAATAACTCGCAATCGTTAACAATATCGATTCTAGATGATTCATGGGCGCACGGCACGCGACCCGAATCGCTTACAGTACGACAATGTTTTGAATAGTGTCGATTCTTAATCGATTAATAACTAATTTATTTGATGGATTTTCTTTCGGATAGTTGTTTTTGACGTTCCTAATCTTGATAAATGAAAAATATTACTTTTCGTTACAATTATTTATAGATCTACAATAACGATAATACAATCTACGTAATAAAGCTAAATTAATATAAAAATCAATTCTTTTTACTGTCGGTCCAACAGAACCTTGCAGGGAGGCGGTTAGGACGTTCTAGTTTTGAGGCACCGATAGTTGACCAACCTTTTACTGAGCGAGGAACTTCACCGCCTCCTGAAGCCTCCATTTTCTTCTGGTCTTCTTGCACAAACTCTAATACTACAGTACTACTTCTTCTATCTAACGTCTCATGATGTAACTCTTCTTCGGAACTATATTCTTCTTTAATTTCAATAAGGTCCTCTCCTAATTCTTCCAACGTAGATGCTTTCGCTTTGGACTTACATTCTTGCACCTTTGGTAGAGGAATCCTTACATCTTTAAGGTCCACATCGGACTTTTTATCGTAAGTATCTAACATTTTTTTATGAGTTACTAACTGACGTTCATGAGCTCCAATTTTCTTCTCATGAATGTCCAATTTCATTTCGTGTGTATCTAATTTTTTCTCGATGCATGTTAGTTTTTCTATAATAGTATCTAGTTTCTGTGTATTGCACTTTACGAATCTTTGCACTGTAGTTATTTCAGTATTTTGATTGTTGTTCAATTCTAATATACAATCTCTGATTGCGTTTAATACTGGTTCTTTAATACTATCGCTGAGGAAATGTTTATCTTTCTCGTTCATAAGATGTATTTTGATCTTACCGTCGCCTGCAGTATTTTCCGTCGCTACTGCTTCGAAAGATTCTGATATAGCAAACTTTTGTCCGTGATTTAGCTTTTTATGATGACCTTTATCTTTTTTATGACATTTCTTGTCTGAGACTTCGGAAAACGTGCAGCATAAAGACTGGTTGATGTTCAAATCGTCAAAAGTATTGTTAGAAGAATGACTGACGGACTCTTTGACGCTGATACTCTCTTTTCGAACTTTCCTAAATGTTTCAACAGTTTTCTTAGGTTCTTCCCTTTCATGAGTCGACTCGTGGTGTTCGTAACTTGGTTCACTGTGTCTCTTCTCCTTCTTTTTATGTCTTTTAGCAGTTTTAATTGTGTAATAAATGTTAGATTTATCTTCACTCGGCGGTATAACCATAGGTACAATATTTTTAGCAAATCTTATAGTTTGTTCTAAAACAGAATTGTCATGATAATCTACTCTATACGTTTTATCTTTGGAGACTTCCGTGTTCAGATCATAATTGAACTGTTGACTTTTATCTTGCTTAATCTGTTTATCCTTTTTAGGTTTGACTTTTTCTTTCTTAAGTTTACGTTCTAAATATTTCTTGTGTACGAATACAACAGAATTGTATGAGCGTTGTTGAGGAAAGTAATTGGCTAAGTTAACACCGTTGATTTCTTTGAGAGAGGCGCTCCAGTCTGCAGGGAAAAGACTTAGTTTAATATTTGATGTGAAAATGTGGAAGTTTATTGACTGCGCTGCGAGTTCGTTTTACTTTGGGATGGCTGTGAGAATACTGTAGTAGATAATTAGAAATGAATTTTATAGACGTTAGCACAGATTCTGCTGAGGTTGAAGCACTTTGTTCCCTTGGCTTTTACATAACGTAGTAGAAGCTCAAGGATGCAAAATTATGCGGCAAGCTTATAACTAAAAAGAGTTATTTATTTACTACGTTTTTATTACTACATTTAACCAATCACTGTCCCACTCCTGGGCAAGGGTTCTTCCGCAATAAGAGAAGGATAAGAGGCCGATATAAGGGAGGGGTTAGTCTTTATTGTTTACAGGATGGAATTTAGAATCAAACATATTTAATTAAGTGGTAGTCATGTGTTGGTTAACTTAATCCGTTTACTTTAAGACTATATACATATGCCTAAAGCTAGTTCTAATTTTACTTTCCATTCACCAAATATTCAATTCAGTTACTAAAATAGATAGGCGATGAAATAACAGACCTAAATGGATAGTCTATTTTAGTTCCGTTCATTCAAGTTATATTCCGATACTACGAGATACTATATGTATAAATAAAAATGAATCTCCGAAATGTATGTACGAGCATAACTTTTAAACAACTAAACTAGGATAGTTATTTTTTAAATATGTTTGTAACTGTCGAGACAAGGTTTGTATGGGATCGACGGGATCAAAACCACAGTTATGAACGGGATAAAATTATACTGTGCTTGGAGGAACCTGTAACCGGCGGTCCTGTATGACAAGATGTATATATCGCAATCGTACCAATTGGCGTTCTTTGGTCTTTACGGCTATGGGAAAAAGGCGTGATATTAGCCACCTTTATACACATACTCTATCGCGCTTGAAACAACAATCGCTCGTGAAAGAGCGCGCGTGCAAGGGGAAAGGAAAGACCACGCGCCGTGCTCATCAGCTGTCAAGCCCGCGAAGAAAATCGCGAGCGATGAGTGCGCTGCTTTCCCGCGCGTAATCCTGCACGCTCCTAAGAACGTGCGATAGAGTGTGTCTGTGTAAAGGTGGCTATTATGTATGTATGAATATGTTTATGAATGTATGAACCCGAACGAAGTCGGGCCAGGCCGCTAGTTCTAAATAAAAACTTACCTGAAGCCATTCAGCTTTGGGTCTATATTTTAGATAATATTATAAAAGTAATATTTTATTTTATTTATAACTGTAAAATGTAAGTGTTTTTATAAACAGCGTTGAAGTTTATTTGACACAAGTGTCACAGATTTACTTGTCAATGTTTTGGGAAAAAGGTTTTTGATAGTTTTCGATTGAGTGGTTAATAAAGATAAGGTTTAATATGAGAATATAATAGTTTAATTTTTACGGCAAATCACTGAATAAAAGATATTAAACAGGGACACGCAAAGTAAGAATGAGCTACTTCTTAAAATTATTATCACACTATTTGAAAATTTTACGGGCATTAAATTATAAATTACTGTAACCCAAACAGGTTTTCACCAATTGCGAACTTATTTAACAATTTGTTTTTTTAATTAGCACATACATACATAACTATTTTAAGTCATGAGAAAAAAAGAAAAGTTAAAAACAGACTTTAATTAACGTATCAAGCTGAACTAGATATTCACTGTATGGAGGTACACAGCTCTTAAATCCCTCCACGAACCATTCTGAAAAGACTACAAACATGTTTCGTAAATAAACATTTTCACTCGCTAAAATCCTCTAGCGTAGTTTTAAGCTCCAATTAACCAACGTCAACAAAACAACTACGGATTCGAACCTGCGACACTTTTTTGGAACAAAACAAAACTTGTCTTTACCTCTCACGTTCTGCATATCCGTATATTCCAGGGTATTATAAACTCATTAATTATTGATATAAACCGTCTAGACAGGGGAAAATCTGAAACTCACGATTCAACCATTCAATTTTCAACCTTATTCCGTCAACTTAAGTCTGCTTTTTGTATGACGGCAGTAGAGAATTTCCGTGACCCAGAAATTTAAGCTTTGTGTGTCAAATTTAAGGTTGGATTTCCCTTGTGGAGTGAAGCATTGGATTCCCGTCGAGTTTTCTTTGTGACAAACTGTGCAGGAAATCCCGGGCGAGCTAGGCTCAAATGTTTCGACTCGACCTGAAACTATGTACTATAAGTTCTCGATGCATTCTCGTTTGTGTTGAGTGAGTGAGTGAAGTGTGGTAATTTGCGTTAGAACTGTTTTATCGCACTTTGTGTTTATTTCTATCTTTGGAAAGTGAATACAATTAAATTGGTAGGACAAAACTGTAGCAGACTTACTAAGGATATATATTTTTTAAAGTAAATGTTAAGAAAATCTTATTTCTTGCCGCATTTTGGGCTTTTTTGCTTGACTTTTAACAAGTATTGAAAAGTAAAATTTAGTTTATCATGTACCTTAACTATTTTTACCAGACTTTTCCTTTTGAAAAGCTTTGATAAACTACTTTGACATGAATATTTAAAGTAAATACCAGGAAACTCGTATAGAATTACCATTTTGAATCCCATGGGTTCCCGATCATGGTTTCAAAGTTCTCTCACGGGAGATGGGTTAGCACAAGTCAGAGGAGAATATTGATCAGAATCGCCATTAAAAAGTAAAAAACACGTGTGCAGCAGACTCTATGGAATAAAAAAACATGTCCCTTTGTCTGTGCTCTGAACAGTAAAGCGTGGTGAAAGCATTTTATCAGTCTCTTGCTTTATTGGAACAGGCTTTTAAATTATTGTTATTTTGCTATGAGACTCTTGCCGAGCAGTGGGGCAGTAAATATAAAAACTTGTAAATTTTTAAAATTGCTCAACAAAATTTGCCAATTTGAGCGGTAGATCGTTGCTCTATTGCTAAAGATTAGATAGTAGCAGATTTGTAAATGTGCAAACGTTATAACACAAATACAATGGGCCTAGAAAGTCTAAAAACAATTTACCGACTTTTAAAAGTCTAAAATCAAGTGTAATTAACATATCTATCTGTCTTTGTTTCGAACTTAAGGACTACCGAGGAACTTCTAATTCATAAGAAGTAGAATTATGAACATCTAAAGCATGAAATACCAGTTCTCTCTTATGTAGATAATGCAGTACTCAATGGCATAAAACCTTATTCAATTTATGTGCCAGTTAATTTGTATCCAAATCCATTACGGATTGTATGGAGAAAGAATCCCTTGTTACACTTCAATGTTACGTTTTCCACCATTAAAAAGAATATAGTAATAAAATTTTATTACAATTGACATTGTAGAGTATGGAAGATGTTTTTTCCAGTTTTGTTTATAAAAGGAACCCTTATTATTTGATATGGAATGCATATTTGTCATAATTAAAGCGTTTTAAAAATACAAGCCCCTACACTAATATTGACTGTATTCAAAACTTATCTTACAATATGGTTAAACCTGTAAAAATTCTCTTTTACTACAATTAGTAATTTTTCACGAAAAATAAGAAAATGATATCTAATCATGATATATTTTTTGATTTTTTACAACATTCACCTTAGTTTTGAGCAGTAGGTACTGTTTATCTATACTAATATTATAAAGCTGAAGAGTTTGTTTGTTTGTTTGAACGCCCTAATCTCAGAACCTACTGGTCCGATCTGAAAAATTATTTCAGTGTTAGACAGCCCGTTTATGGAGAAAGGCTATAAGCGAAGTTGCGCGGTTCAGCTAGTAATAAATATAAAACGAAAAAGGGTTATTAAGGTTTTGTTAGGGGCAGTTGAAAATCAGTGCTGTGCCTAGCACAGCGTATATTGCCGAGCTGTAGCCCTTTGTTGCACATACATGTACTGACTAGTTAGTAAGTTATGTGTTTGTGATGTTTCTTTATGTGTAACAAAAATAAATGGTTTAAATGGTTTATTAATGAATAAAATACATTACTCATTAATCACTGTTAAACGCTATAAACCATACATATTTTGAACACAAAACATTTGTTACTTAATTATCTATTATTTATAGCAAAATACAATAGAATTAACGTGCACATTTATCAAATAATTACCGTTATCAGCATGAACATTACGTTTAGTTAATTAAAACTTTTCGCGTGTTCAATGCATGTGATAATAATACAATGATTTATGGAACTAATCATTAAATAGTTATACTACTTATTAACGAATAGATATCAAATGTTTTTGTGCAGCTTAGTATTACATTATTAAAAGTACCATTATAACAATATTATCAATATTATTATGTTTCAAAACGGATTCATACACGGGTCTAGTAAGGTTTGTCAGTCCCCGCGAAACAATGGTCATTTCTAGTACTAGTGGACTTTTTAAGAAAGTAATGGGAAATTCAGGTTCTAATATGTTGAATCCCACTTCTCCATTCTAAGAGAAGACCCGTACCCAGTACAAATATAGATTAAATTTAAATATTTTTAAATAAGCACTATTATTAAGTTGGCATTGAAATACATTTGGACAATTTCTACTCTTCTGCAATGAAAGGAAGTTTGTCAATTTTATTTAATACATCTGCTGTCAAGTTATTCATCAGATAGGTTATCCGACACTTATCCGTGAGTTATAGCTAAATAGCCGTTATTGTTAAAAATAAAACATTTCCAAGAAAATTAAAAGAATCTAACACGCTGTAAGTCCGAAATTCATTGTTTTTTTCTTTTTAAAACGCCGACATTGTGTGAGTTTGAACGCTTACAGCCTCAGGTGTGGGCTCGGCATGCATAATTCATCGCATGCAGCCTCTCTCACGAAACGTGTTAAAAAGAATATAGCAACATAAATTGTGTTGTTTTGTTGCTAATTTTGTTATAACAATACAATATGTTGTTCAAAAGCCCGTTGTTTTGTCACCGTTTAGCAGTCTTCTTTCAAAATAGAGATAGATTTGTGTTCGCTATACTGACAACTACTGCAGTACTTCTCTCACTGCCATAGACTGTCTTTTAGAAATGATAAGATGCGTCTAAATGAACTGTATCGGAATCATGATTTCAACTCTAGGGCCCAAGACTGTGATTTTTACTTGCAAATATCCAAGCTGAAAAAAAATAATAGTAAATTCTAGGAATTTAACAATCTATAGCGCCATTCTCTAAAGTAGGTTGTAGGTACTACCGAGTATCGAGAGTTTGACATTTGTAATGTACTATATAAATAGTTCCTACGGCGCCCGCTGATCAGATTTTCATACAATTTTTTTCGATAGTTAGCCGGTTTACAATAGTGTTAAAGAATCGCGTAATAAACACAAACTTTACAATCTGTCCGGAAGATAAAAAGATTTTAAAAAGCTGATCATGAAAAGGATTAATTAAAAAGTCTCTTAGATTAAAAGTAACAGTATTTACTTCAATACGAAGCTGTGTAGTTTTCCCTGTCATTTAATAGAAAGTGCAGTCTTGTGCTTACTGGATTCATTCGCTAATTACTAATTAGCATCACAGCCTTTAGAAAACACATTAGATTCTATGTTTCTTTATGTCTGTTTGTGATTACAGTTACGCTACAAGACTATACTTATTTCTAGAGCGATTAACTGTCTTTTGGTTAGGCGCATTGATCTATTATAGAATAAGTATTTGCCAAATTTTACTTTGCTATGATTGACTTTGCAAAATTAAAATTAGGAATTATTCCTAATTTTAGTTTTTGCCTTTGCAATGGTTGAATATATTCTGCTATACTACTGATATAGATACTATCATCTTACACCTATATTTTTAAGAGCCTAAGCCCCTAAAATATTAAATTATAGGTGAACTTTTAATCGCCTTTCGTTTTTAAACTCCCGCACTAAGAATTGAACTTGTGTCGCGGGGACTTTTACAAACATACAAAGAACGGACACAAAGCACAACAGACCACGACTACCCGACGCAATGGTAGCGGCGTGGTAACCTTAATTACTGGGCCACGGAGATTAGTCAAAAACTTAACAGAGTTTACCCGACGTTTACTAGTAAGACAGTAGAAAAAACAAATTTTCATTCACATTTTTAATTATTTAACC
Source organism: Anticarsia gemmatalis (assembly GCF_050436995.1). NCBI lineage: Eukaryota > Metazoa > Arthropoda > Insecta > Lepidoptera > Erebidae > Anticarsia > Anticarsia gemmatalis. The sequence continues at coordinate 2,503,253 of NC_134761.1, forward strand.
TCATCGGAAACAATAAAAGGCAACTCAAATGTCACCTTTAGTATCACACCATAATGATTAATTATTAACCCGCGGCGGCTCGAGCCGTGAGGGGTTAAATTTAAATGTGCCACACTCGTCTGAACGAGTAAACACGGGTGAGAGTGTTGTATGATCATTTGAAATGTATTGCGTGGTTTCCGTACGGTGAATATTAAAGGGTTTTCTTTCGACGAGTAACAGGTTTGAAGTGCTATTAATACGATTGTGTGAAGTCACAATTTAATTGGTTTGTAAGGAAATTATTGTCTTGTATGACACGATTGATTGGTAGGTTAGTTTGTAGGGAAAATATTGTCCTGCATGACTAGATGTATGGATGTTAATGAAGCAAGGGAAGTTTGTAAGGATCGTACTAATTGGCGTTCTCTGGTCTTTGCCTACTCGTATAGTAAAAGGCGTGATGTATTTTTTAGAAATAAGTATGAAACTAAAAGAACGTTTCACGACCCTATGGATAAGTGTCAAATAGCTTATCCGATAGATAAAGTTACAGCGAATGTATGAAAACCCTTTTCAAACTTCCACCTGTTCACCGATACTGATTCAAAAGTGAGGAAACGGGTGTTAAATATTCATCAAATACTTAAAATTTTGATAGACAAAAGATTCTTTGGTATCTGCCAACACCTATGAGAAAAAGGCGTGATTTTATGTATGAATGTTTGATAGACGAAAAAACTGGTAAGTACTACTTATTTTTATTTTAGAAAAAACTTAATTGTTGCCTATTCCATAAAAGAAAAACTTAAGATTAACGCGGTAATGACCTATTCTACGCCTTTACATAGGTATAACTAAAATACGTATTGATATTTAAAAAAATGTAGCTTATAAAACTCACTATTCAAGTATATGAACTTTAAGAAAATAAATAAATAAAATAAACCTCCACTCCAGAATCGAATCTAAGACCTTCTGTTCGCCAACACTCCACTCAAGCAACCTTTTAATATAACGTCAATATATTTCCAATTAACTTCAAATATCTTGCAAGGGTTTCTTCATTCTCCCCATAATATAATGGAAGGCCCCGTCGATAGGACGAAATTAATATTATTTATTACAAGGGAAGGTAATCAGTGGGTTATGAAAAGGGTGGAAGGGCTGAGGGTAGTTTAAAGTGTTTTCACACATCATTTTGCATACATTGCTTGTTAATTACAACCTTTGCTCGTGTATTAAGGAAGTAACGCGACTATGTATATAGGTACAGTAAATACGATCTTCCATTTTAATATCCTACGTCCTATGGATGGATGTATGTTTCGTTTTTAGTCAAAATATACTTATTTGATTATGATAAATATTTTCTAACTTTAAATAAAACGTAGAGCACTTTTTACTTTAGGATTATTTAGCGAACAAGTAGCAGTCAGAAACTGATTAAAAATATTTACAAATATCGTGAGTAAAAAAATATTAGGACACCACACATATGGCTCCACCGCGTCACTTATTATAACAATTTAGAAGCTCATGTGATATTTTATGATATCAGATTTTTAACCATCGCTTTTATATATCCCTCCGATATCCCTATATCCCTCAGAGATTTAGCCGTGAAGACGTAACAGATAGAGTGACAGACAAACATACAAACTATCGCATAAAAAAATGTCTTATAACAGATTGTAACATTACGTTATCATTTCTACAGCATTACGTAATCATACATCTAGAACCAAAATCGCCACAATACCGAATAAATCAAAAACGTTCATACAAAAAAATCCTCAGTTATTTCCACAATAACATTCTTAAGGTAAGACCGGAGTAACAAAATGCCGTGAGTTTCTTACATAGAATTTGTGTGTAATTACCAAGTAAATCCGTCGGCGGCTCAACCAACGAATAAATTAAAATGGCCGCCTTATAAGGTAATAAATCATTTTGTTTTAAGGTACGTACGTATAATATTATAGCTACTAATCTGTATTGTAACATTCTTAAGAATTCGAACATGATGTTCGGCAAGCAATTTATAAATCAAATTGTATTATTTGGGTCAATTAATGTTGACACTATTGATAGTCGTTACAATTTTTTTATCTACTACTATTATGGAAATGTTTAAAAGAGTCTTATGTGGCAAGCTGATAAGATACTCGTTGCCGTCGCCTTCTCTTTTCATTTCACAAGATATTTGAAATTATCCTTTATCTATGTCTCACTGCTAAGCATAGGCTTCACCTTTGAATTTCCAGTAATTTCAAACTTAGAGTTAAATATTTAAAACAGAATCGATATATTTCGACGATATTTGTAGCATAAAGCAAGAACTATCTAAATAACGTTGTACACTAAATTATTTCTACAAATTCAAAGAGATGCATCTTATATTCGCTTGAATAGTGACCCAACCTAATGCATAAATTACTTACTCAAGCAAAACATTGAATCGCATCACATCAAGAATTTAACTCGATATTCAGTTCATCGAATACGTTCGCTCATTCAATGTTTTGCCACACGAACGTATGTGTTTACACCTTTATAAAAATCGCTTTCATGTATAGAAAAGCTCCTATATTTGTGTTATTTTGGTTAATTTGGTTCGTATTGTGTAGCTGTATTTGGGCTAATCTTTCCGTAAAGGTTAAACTAAATTCGTGGTGCCGAAATGCCTTATTTCTTTCACGTGTATTTTGTTTTGATAACGTTAATTACTTGAGTAATTAGGTTGACTTTGGAAAGGGTTACACTGGTTTAATGATGTAGAGATTGTGTAGAGATATTTTAGCTTTAGACTGGATTTTTGGGTCGTCGTGTCAAAAAGATTTATCCAGATTGGCAGACTTAAGATATTACGAAATTTTGAAAGAAAAATATATTTTCGCAGTCTTCGAACTAAGGAGTACTTTGTCCCTGCATAGTTATAGTAAAAAGAAAATTTGAAAAACATACTCTAAACAAAAATATGACCAGAAAACTTCTTATTGAAATCAATGGTGCTCTTAAACCAAATCTATGTTTCTATACCAGTCTTCACATTTCATTCACATAAAACAGTAATTCCAACTTAATATCTCCTTTTTGAAGACGGTAAAAATTACAATACACCCCTACCGCTTCTAACACAGCCATTACATACTCATTTTGCCTCCTAACAAAAAGCACAAAGAAATTAGCACTCACTTTGACATCAGATCTACGATAGCGACAGGACCGATTCTAGCGTACGTATAAAAATTGTACAAGCTTAGCACAAGCCCAGATAAGGGCGGCCCTTTATCCGGCAGGATTTTACGAGGGACCGTGACCCACTGCATTGCGTTCCAGCCACGAATGTTACAATAAATAACTATTTTTTTCTTCTTTTCTTTTTTCGAGATATCTCTGATTTATTTATGGTGGTTTTCTTGCGAATGTTTGAGGTTTGAGTTTTACTTGTGTTGAGTAATTCGTCTTTTTGAATAGGAAATGCCACTAAATTCTGTAGAGAAAGTAAGAGGCTTTAGTTCAGCCTTGAGACGTATAAAGAGACGTTAATTTGTGCCTGAAGAAGTATAAAAAAAAGCCTTGATTACTCTTTAAATAATTAATCTTGATGTTAGCTTATTTAACTAGAATTAACATACAATATACCTCTACCGTAACTTAACCAATCGAAGCCAAAGTTTGTCAGTTCCGTGTCATAGAGGTCGAACCTACCGCCATCTATCGGGCAAGTTTCCAAACTCCGAGCTAATGACATTCTTCCCGTTTTCCGTATCTAACTAAACCTTGGGATTCGCAGTCACATACTCTATATGCATCATGTTAGAAATTATTGTTTTAGTTAAATCTAGATAATAAACTATGATTTGAAACAATCATTTTAAGTCGCAACAAAGGCGTTAAAAGCAAAAATTATTGACACAAAATCTTTCCAGTTTCAAAGAAACTTGATCATCAGTACTTTAGCCATACATAGCTCACAAACGGCCAATCAATACACAAGACGTTTCGTGTCACCACTCGATAACAGGCTTCAAAAAGACCATCTGAAACAATGACGTAATCCCCACATTCATGGAAATATAACCCCTATATTTGAGGATATAAGGTTTCTTTTTCCTCGTGCAGTCGTGGCCTACAATAAGGAATGAAAATGCCCCAAACTTTTAGAATTGGGTCGCGGCTTCGTTCAAAAATCGCAATGGAGTATCCGAGAGAATTCAGGATAGCACTATGTATACAAAATGCTGATTACTTTCACGTTTCTACGTTTATTTGTGTTTTAGCTTAGTTTTTGTGCATCGGACATTTGGGAATGTTGCAGTGTTTGGTATTCATTTTGAAGAGGTGGTTTTACTTTTGTGTTAATTAGAAAGTCTGTTATATAGTGTATATGACTGCTAATTAACCGGTAAAAGGACAGGTTTCAGTACTTTGTTGGATACATAGCGTGTTTCTTTTGTGTTATTTTCAAATCGCAATGAAGTAGTTCTATCCTAATTATACCCTGTTTATTGATCTTAAAATTTTTGAGGTGTATAATGAATTTATCTACTGGTAATAGTCCTCTAATATCTTGCTTGAGCCACAGTTATTGTTTGTATTAAAATAAAAAGAGATATACTGAACACACTAACTTCTTTTCCTAAATAAAAACCGCATATAAACAGTTGAAGTGTCATCAATAATCTAAAAATAACCCAACTTTAATACAACGTCTTCTTATCACTCCTCTGTTATACTGTCACACAGAAAATTACCATATTTTATCCTCACAAATGCCGGTCCTTTATCTAAATACTCTTCCGATCCCTTCTCCACCCCTAAGCCGGTTGATGTGCCCTTAAACCGGGGGTACGAGATGAAGACAAGAAATTATTGACAACCCCTTCTTCTTATCCTATGGTTAGTGCTCAACCTAGTGTCAAAGTTGTTCGAGTCGCCCGAAAGGCAGACATGGCTTAATTGTCAACAACCGGGACCGAATTTTAACGTGCCCTCCGAAGCACGGAGACGTTCACTCAAATACCACCATGCGGTCACCCATCTATAGAATGACCGCGCCATCGGTTGCTTAACCCATAGATCGTTTACAGACCGGTGAGCGCGACTGGCTGACAACCCCTAAAAAGTTGAAACGTATGGGCGGTTGAGGGGCTGTTTGTTTGCCATAAGTTGGCAAGGGGTGTGTCATGTTTATGTTAGTTAGGTTCACTTGTGAATTAGTTGCCATCGCGACAGGCTTCGCTCGTGGCAAGTTATGGTTGTAAATTATCGCATTTAAACATTTTTATACTTTCCTCTAGTCAATTTCCCAATAATCGCGTTCTAACAGACAATCTCTTTAGTTATATTATTTTAGTAAAATGTAGACGACATCAAAAACCTTATTTTGTAGGTATCAAATCAAAGAATATTAAACATCCGTCTTGCCCTTTAAAGACTGGCAAAGATTTTTAACTACACTTTGTGTCTGTATGTAAACGAATACAGTTGCAACAAAATATGATTTCACAATTAAGAAAGGGATTTGGCTGTTTTATAAAAGCGTTTTTTAGGTATTTTATAAAAAAAGGCTTGTGTTAAATGTATGTACCGAACAAACAAAGCTGCAGGAACATAACTACCGTATCAAAACCCAAATCTCACTCAAAATAAGATCGCTCTCAGAACAAACAGCAACTCAAAAGTGAGCATCAACTCTGATTTATTCAGACCAGCATTCAGTCCCCCCTCGAGAGACGGGAACCCACCATTAATAAACCTGACAGCTCACCTTAGCTACCTATTAATTTAGTGTTTGAGCTTTTAGCAAAGGTAAATAATATACATTTGGGTAAATAGTTTGTTTGTCGTACTTGTGTGACTAGTGATGGAATAATTAGGTTTGATTTTAATGACGATTGTGTAGTTAACTAATGAACGAATCTTGTTTTAGTAAAACGAAAATTTTGGGCCGTTTTTCAAAGTGCCATGCCAACAAAGAAAAATGGCAAAAATCACATCACAGTATCGACTAAGATCTTTTCACTAGACTGAAGAGTGATTAGGCGTACAGTTTCTTAAGTTTGCCCTCTCGGGTAAGACAATACACATACAAAAAAAGAAATGCAATTTTATTGTTGTTGTTAATGTTAAGTTACTTGATTGAAAAATTTAATACCTAAATCAAAAAACAGGCTCTACGGAAAGTCAATGAAGAATAATTAGTTTCGTATTTCCATGTCTGAATTGGAATTTTATAGTCGTCAATACAATTTGTACATCTTTAATACCAAAATTATCCAATATAAGCCATTTCCGCATTAAAATAAAAGTTCATCATAGCTTATCAACTTCAACCAGCCTGAATAAAACAGCAATATTTAAACAAGTCCTTCACTTATTTATAATTACGGCCACTCCACACATTCGGGTGGGAAATAACGAAAAATTATAGCATTATAAACTTCCGACCTTTATATATTACTCAATTATCACGCTAAAAACTGGGACGTTATGACAAAATGTGGGACATAAAGGCCACCACTCACTGGCGCACTGACAAATTCGCGTCGGAAAATCCGTTTTCCAACAGTTACAAACCGCTTGAAGCAGCTATTGAGATGCGTTAGAGATTTTTTAATTTTAAAAGCATAAAGGAGAGCCACTTCATTTTCAAACTAACTTACTCCTTAACCAGCTAGACTTCGTCCGCGTAGACTATATAATAATTATAAGGTTTATTACACGCATAATGACCGTTCCCATGGAATTTCTGGGATAAAGACTATCCTACATTCCCAGGTTTTACACTATCTTAGTACAAAATTTCGTTCTAATTATGTGTGGTGTACGTATTAAGAAAAGACCAACAAACAGAGGGAAAGACGTGAGAAAGATAAAAATTCCGCTTTAAATTAAACTTCATGATAGTTTCAACCACAAATCAGTCCGCGAGCATGTTCACTGATTTGTCCTACGTGCGGTAGGTTGGTGAATAGCAAGCTTTATACTATTTACGTTGATGAGTCGCCACAATTGTGATATACCGTGACAGAGATAAGCTCAGCGGTTGATGTGTCACGGCTACTGGTTTTTACAACTTGTGGTACATTCAGATTTATAATGTTTTGGATACCGCCTGTCATAAATTATGTTTATTTATGGTTAAAATGTGCTGCATTATGGATTATGAAACGTTTTGAAATTAATGTTTGATATGCAAAGCCTAACATTATACCTCTACATACATATCTCTGTTGACAACTATCTTAAAGCCACTAAGCGATACATTGCTTTCTGCCTTAGATTATACGGATTAACACGTTACATCAAAGCAGCAATGTATTGAATAGAAATTCAATTCCTTCACGGAACGTTAATTTAATGTTTAGGTATAGTAGTTTCAGGTTCAGTATAACATAGTTCGTGTTTTGTATATGTTTGTAAAACCTCAGTGACTTAATTTGAAAATAAGCACGAACGACATTCCTTAACTTTAAGTAAAACTAAAACTTTAAAATTTCTTTCTTAATGCAATTTTATAAAAGTTTACCTTTTAATTACTTCAAAAGTTCACAAACAAGCCTAAAATGTCAACAAAACTAGTTACTAACCATTAAGGCTAGAATCCAGGCTGAAACTAAAGACAGAACCTTCTAACGCGTATATTAATATGACTTCTCATGAACCAAGTTCCAAGCCCTCGGGACTCATGACTTAAGAGCACGAACTTATTATAAGCGTTAGGACTTGTTTATTTAACCAACGGATTCTGAGGTACATTTAGCGGTAGTTTATCTATCTAATAGAGTTTTTTTTTTATGAGAATAGAAAAACTACCGCTAAAAGTATCTTAGAAACCGGGGGTTTAATAAACAAGTCCTAACGCTTTAAAATAAATTTAGTGATAATTTCGACCACATTTTAGTCCGCGAGCATGTCTGATTTGTCCATGGATTTGTCCTATGTGTGGTAGGTTTACAAACTAACCTAAAATGGTAACTACAAGACTACTAAGAATCCAGGCTAAAACGAAAAGCAGAACCTTCTAACCGGTATATTAATATGACTTCTCATAAGCCAAGTTTCAAGCCCTCGGGACTCATGACTTAAGCGCACGAACTTATTATATATTTTATAACACTCCTTGCGGCCTATTACATCTCATCATGTGGAGATTTCATACATTTGTTATGAATGTTACTGAAACTCAGGCTATTATTGATGTTTGATTACTACGATAAGAAAATTAGGTGAATAGAATAGATAATTGGTGTTAATTAAAAGTTAAAGGTATAAAAAGTGGGGAGTTCGTGGATTAGTTAACTACAGCCGCGCAAAAGGATCTCTGAGGTTAAGCTACGCTTGCCGAGGTTGTTCGTGGATGGGTGAACTTTCATACATTTCAAGCCCCCGGGACTCATGACTTAAGCGCACGAACTTATTATATATTTTATAACACTCCTTGCGGCCTATTTCATCTCATCAATGTTTGTGAAACTCAGGCTTTTATTGATGTTTGATTACTATGATAAGAATATCAGTGGAATAGAATATATGATTGGTGTACATTAAAAGTAAAAGGTCTAAAAAGGGAGGAGCTCGTGGCTTAGTTAACAACAGCCGCGCGGATCGAACTCTAGGGTTAAGCTACGCTTGCCGAGGTTGTTCTGTGGATGGGTGAACATCTCATACATTTCAAGCCCCCGGGACTCATGACTTAAGAGCACGAACTTATTATATATTTTATAACACTCCTTGCGGCCTATTACATCTCATCATGTGGAGATTTCATACATTTGTTATGAATGTTGCTGAAACTCAGGTTTTTATTGATGTTTGATTACTATGATAAGAATATTAGGGGAATAGAATAGATACTTGGTGTACATTAAAATGCAGCTCGTGGCTTAGTTTACTATATCAGTTCGGAACGATTTCTGAGCTTGAGCTACGCTTACCTAGGTTGTTCTGTGGATGGGTGACCATCTTATACGTATCAAGTTCCTCCGTGTTTCGGAAGACGCGTTAAATTGTACTGTTATTTCAAACAACAGTTCCTGTTTATATGTTTGTGAGATGTCTTTTACAGCAGATTTTGATAACATTTCTGCCATCGTTAAGCCATTCTCATAAATAGAAAATACAGAAATACAAGTTTGATCGCCTCGTACGTAGTTATACGATAAACTTATTTGAACCAAACATAATCTTTCATATCGAACAAACTATCTACAATATGCGCTACGTGGTAAGTTGGATTGAAGTCAAAGTCCCCGAGGTCCACATAAACTTTGGTCGCAGGGGACTATCAATAAAGTTGGGGACTTTCCGACGGCGACCGCTAACTTTTATAGACCCGATGAAACTTTAATTGTGTTCCAAGGATTTTTGTACACATTCTGATAAGTAACGAGATATGAAGTGTGTTCGTGTATTATATTTTACTTAAGACTTTGTCGTCTTGCTAAGACGAAGTTTTGTCATTGAGAAAGAGCAGTACCTTGTCTTGTCACGACAGCCTATACGAATAATTTCAATATACTAGACTTCACTTTAAAATTACAGCTTCAGGAACATTTTAAAGAAAATCATTTTTTCATAACGACAAATTATTATATTAATAAACTAGTAACTTTTTTAAATTTTTATTCAATGTTAAAAGCTTTGTCAATTAAAAAAAATTGTCAAATAAAAATTAATAATATACGATACGTATGGTATTGGAGTTGAAGTTTTCATTTCCTCGTCACTATACTAAACAACAATTGGTTTATTTCCAAAATAGACTTCAGTTTTTATAAGCAACTACTCAAACTAGTTCCCAACTTCCTAACCAATTTTGTACCGAAATTGACAACTAAGCAATAAATAGCCTACGTAGCCTTGCACCTCAATCTACAAGCACAATAGCAACATGCTACTAATCTACCCACCCTGTATACAGTCACAATGACCGTCCAACCGTGTTGATTATGTCAACATCCCCTATATTGCCTTAATCGACTCGATTCAACAGCTATTAGGGCCAATAGGCTGTAGGTAGCAATCCAGATAGCATGTAGAGTTGCAAACTGGTGCTTGGATAACATCATCCCTATATATAATACTATAATCTTATATCTTACTAAATAGCCTTGTATACAAGGTCCACGGCTGGTAGAAATATTAGGTCGGGGAAAAAGTCTTTTCGCATTATAGTATGTATGAACTTGTAATAAAATCTCTGTGGCTTCAAGAATCACAAATGAGTACACGGTTCATTAGGTTTCGTTCAGTGAGCTCGTAAGGTACCCAAATATCGAGCTTTTTTGTGTAGAGAAAAGATTTTATTACAAGTTCATATATACTATAATGCGAAAAGACTTTTTCCCCGACCTAATATACAAAGTTTATTTAAACAGAACAGATTTAAACAGCTGACGGTGGTCATTTGATAAATCGTGCATGCCAAAGCTTTCTACTTCGTTGTCGGACTATATTACAAAAAGCAGCAAAGTTCTTTGGAATATCTTCTGTCGCCATCAGTCCACATGTTAGTTTAGCCATAGTAGAGAATCTCGAATGCTAACAACCGTTTATCAAAATATACCACAGATTCTTAAAAACAGGCTAAGCAGAAACATCGGAACAATACTTAATTCTTTTCCAATATAATCTAAACTTGTTTCCGCGGTGGGGCCAGTTATCGAATACGATTGGCCCTTGTAATAGCGGTAGGATTAGACCTATTGACCGGACTTAGTTTTCCGGATAGACCCGGTACTCTAGCCCGAAGACTCGAGTCCCTTTTAATAGAAAAAAAGATTGAACATATTTGACCTTTCACGATCTTTGGTGTAAACTTTGGAATGTACAGAAATAGGCAGAACAAAGCTAAGAATTTTTGTTTTTGCCTCGTTTTTGGTTTCGGTTTATCAAATTTTAACCATTTTTAACGAATTCTATAGTTTTCTGACGATAATATGCTATCGTGATACTAATTTCATTTAATACAATGTCCGATATACATGATTTGGGTTTTTAAGACGGTGACACGGCTAGAATTTGACTATAGACCGATACCAATTCGTAGATTTAAATATAGGTAAGTTCATAATTAAGACAACAGCTTAGGAAAATATACATTGATCATATCAATGATGCTCTTTAAAATGGTCAGGTGCTAAGTACTCGTAACCGGTGGTTATGTATGACAAAATGTATGAATGTGATTGAAGCAACGACAGTTTTTAGTTCAATAATATCGGATTAGCCTTTAGGGACAAGGCGTGAGTTTAAGTATATGTAAGGTTTACTTTAATTACTAACATTAATTAGCCCATACTATAGTCATTATAAATTAGTTCTAAGTCTCCATTTCTAGTATCCAGTAGACCCTCAACCATTTAAGACCTAACTTTAAGAATGTCTGCATTCTAAGGTATCATTTCTAGATATAATTGATTGTTAGAGCATGGTCTAGAATTCTAGAAAAAATCTAGTGTTTATTTCTATCTAGTTTTTGTATTCCCATGTGAAGCGGGCGAGCTGTACCTATAGTATAGTTATAATTACTATATCTATAGAATTATATTATATTATTATTAAGTTATTATACTTTTTCCAATATGCTCTCATGTGTCCGCAAGATGTCGCTGTTCCGACAAGATTTGGAAACTGGATTTTGGATTACGAAATTAAATTTATACTTTTTATAATTTAACATCTGAATATCTGGAAAGTGTCAATTTTTCGTGAATCGTAGAAATGATTGTTATTTCTTTAACCTGATGAGACAATCCATCATTGGTAAAAATATGAAACATATAAAAAATGTGTTTTATCCCATTCTTACAATAAGGAAAAATTATATTGTGCAGTAACGTCTTAAAGTTGATTCAAAACGTTTAATTATATAGTAGATATAACTAAATAAATATTATTTTGACACTGAAGTCTTTGACCCAAAAATTACAAAAAGCACTAAATTATGTCCTCTCAAATTTTTTGAGGCACACATTTCTCAAAAGTTAAATAATTTTGTATAATTTATTCTTAATTATGCTGAAATTAGTGTCCTATTGTCAACGTTTACCTGAAAGTAACCTTAATTCTTGGTAAAACAAGGGTTCATTTTGCGTACTATTGAAGAAATCTAGATTCAACAGTGGATGGAATCATGGTAGTTAAAATGATGATAAAAGTGAGACTACAGCCCGAAAACTTAGTAGAGAAGCATTGCGTGTGAAGATAAAATGTTGAACATCAGTCACTCGCTTGTAGCTGACTTATGCAGCGTCTATATGTTATGGTTACTTTTTCAGGACATACGCCGAAATTTAAATTATACTGGAGATAGATTGTGCAATCCAAAGCTTTTCCCAAAGTTTTCGGACTATAGAGACCCTAATACAAGTGTATTAAACTGCCAATACTCAAATCTCCAATCCAAATCCTTGTATAGAACAAACAATTGAAATAATGGATTTGTTCGCTTTTTATAAAAAAAACCATTGATTATATTATTAACTAACTATTATAAACAGATTTGTGTTTATGATGTATTTAAAATAAATCAAGATTATTGTCTGCTTTTTTAGACTGAAGAAAATATCCTAATGATCAACAGAAAAACTAAAAACAAAAGTTCCAAAGGTTCTTGAGGTCCTAAAAAACAACGACCATTGAATTAAAAAATCGTAAACGAATTTTTATCGGCTACTTAATGGTCGAATAAAAAGGCGATTAGAGACACGATAGCCGTTAAGTGGTCGTAGTAGGCTATAGACTAGTGTAGACCATTATCGGAGGGATTACTGAAAATGTCGGAAACGTAGTTGATTCAAATATTTAGTTTTATCTTACTATCTCAGATATAGGAAACTATCTCTGTAACCCAAATAATAGAGTAATTACGGCTATAAGATTTTCTACTACTACCGATAACCGGCTAACTATAGATAAAATTTTGTATGAAAATCACATCAGCGCCTCTAACGGACGCCATAGGAACTATTTTTGCAGTTAATTTTAAATGTCAAACTCTCTATACTGGACATTACCGACTATACAGAATCGGACTACTGATTAGCAGGTTAAGGTATCCATAACAATCTAGTAATTTTCTCAGTCAAATCTTTTAATTTTAAAGACACTGATATGTTAATAAATCCTTGTAGCTTTGCTAGGTAAGTTTTGAGCTATCAAAAAACTATTAAACGGATAACGAAATTTCGAAAAGTTCTATGATCTATAACTATACTAATATTATAAAGCTGAAGAGTTTGTTTGTTTGTTTGTTTGTGGAAGGCTTTAGGCTATATATCATCACGCTGCGACCAATAGGAGCGGAATACCAGTGAAAAATGTTACAAAAACGGGTATTTTGACCCATTCTCTCTTATGTGACGCAAGCGAAGTTGCGCGGGTCAGCTAGTATATCATATAGATAAATTATGTCGGAAAGACTGTATTAATAATACATTATATTATACCTATATAAACGGAGAGGGACTTCAGCCACGAGTTTCTCGACAAATGATTAATAGTCGTGCAAGTGGCAGAATAATAGCCATTTAATCGATATACAATTAAAATAATAGCTGTAATCGATAACACACATACAGTCCCAAGCTATTAAGAAGGTTGAACGAAATGAATTATACACCATGTTATAATGGTGACAGTATAATGACTTGTGAGATTCTGCATATGGCTGTCTCACCTTTTGCGCGTTACTTTTACTAACATTCATTTTATTTTAAAATGTGTCGGGTGTTTTGTTTGTTAAAATATAATTTAAAAACTTGGTCGAGTTATTTGTTTAAAGGCGAGATATGTTCTAATAATGATTACTAAATATACTAATGTATAAACTTTGCTGTAGCACGATTCTACCCCAATCGACTACCAACAGAGAAAATTTAAATGATAACATGTTTGGATAGATGTTTAGTACTGAATCACGTCTTTTCGACCGAACTGATTTTGATGAAATTTGATACATAGATAGTTTATAACCTAAATTAAACCATAAGATATTTTTACTTGGGAAATTTTTTTCGCGCGGACGAAATCATAGGCAGGTGCTAGAGCACCAAAAAAAATATTTCACGAAAATCATCGCGCGTAAACACAAACATGAAAAGTTAACGACCAAGTTAAAAATCGCCAAATGGACATTAAAAAAGCATGGCTACAGGATATCGTAAAACAATTTGCGTTTTAAACTGGATACGTAATAAAGAGGTGTTGAAATATTGGAGCGTATTCGCGATACGTGATCGTGATTGCTTTGAAAAGCAATTTTACGGTATGAAGATCTTTTTATAGGTCACGATACGATTCCGATACGATGTGTTCCCTTTCCCTAGGTAATTTACTCTCTTAAATGTCTGTAAATACTGACCATGTAGTCTTGAATTCAATGTCCGAGTCAAATAAAGCTAAAATTTTCCCATTTTTGTGATTGCAATAGATTCCTATTACCGAGAACTAAAGTGATAAATAAGAACAAACATTTTATGTATTTCAATACATGTTTTCCTACAGCTTCAGATATGCTTATACTGCAGGCTTATGACGAACTTCACTGAAGCGCACAGTTTGTGTGCCTATAGTTTATAATGTCTAAACTATATCGCAGATTGTGATGTCCCTGAGAATAACAAACAAAAAATACTACATTAGGGCCGGAGCTGGCACAGTGATTTATTATTTGAACAGTGTCTCCTATAACTTTTACAATAAATACGGTAAAAACATGTTGTATTCATACCTTTATAGGCATTGTTGAACATAAAACCGACAAATAGTTAAACAGACCCTTTTGTGTGAAGTTTTGGCAATAAATAACAAGTTTGTGTGGAACTTTAGGTGCGGTAGTTATGGTACTGTTCACATCAGTGACAAAGACTGGCGACTGATCATTATACTAAAGTTATTCGGTATTTCAGAAGTGTAGTAAAGTATGCTGTTGACCCAATTTATGAATGATGAAATTTGGTAGAACGAGAGATCTCAAACTACCTCGGACCTCCCTAGTCGATAATTTGATAAAAAGAGTAGTAATTTTTTATAACGAATCTCGGTTATATCTGACTCTAATTGGTCTGATTCGAATTTAACTTAAGTGCTCAACTTTTTAGATTTGGACTTTTACAAATATATAAACAACGGATACAAGGTACAACCGATCCCAAAACAATTTATTTGAGGATCGCACGAATCTTTTTTTTGTGTAGAAATCGAACCCACGGTCTCCCAACCGACTAGAAGAGGCGTGATGACCGCCATAACTACTACGCCACGGTAGCCATCAATTCGTATCCAACACAACTCGTGACAAACAAATAAGAATGACTCAACCCAGTTTCTTACTTTCCCTTCTGTCGATCGAATATCGCGTCGGGTCCGTGCCGTAGCCTATAAAAGTCCCGTTTGAACAGTGCTTGCGCACAATTGGATTTTTAATTAGAGGTCCACTATACACGGGGCGTTGAATCATTTAAATTATTAATGAAATTAATTACGAAAAAGGTTTTGTGGCCAAAAATTAACCGAAACGGTACAGTGATAAAGTATTTGTGTCATATTCTGGTTTATATTGAGTTTCTGTTTACTTTTAAATCGCCACGACCTCTGGCGGACTTTTGAGGAAGCAATAATATGGAAAAATGCGTATTTGTGTGAAATAAACAGCTTTATTTATAGTATTGTATTATGTTACTTGCTTCCGTTCGCGAATTCGTCCACGTGAAGATTTCCCTTGGTAAAAAGTATCTTGTGTTAATCTAGGTTAAAAACTACCCGTGTATCAATCTTCACCTAATTCCGTTCCGTAGTATTTTCGTGAAAAAGTAACAAATAGAGATTTTTAAATGCTATCAATATTCTTCATAATGTTACTATCTTACGTCCCCGAATTTGCCAGCGTTAAAAGATTTCTCGTGGTAAAAATATTCTAAGTGTCAATTAAGGTTATAAACTACCCCTATATCAAATTTCATTTAAATCCGATTGTTAGTATTTTCGTGATAGATTAACAAATATACATTTTGACATGCTGTTACGAGTATCTGTTGTCAAAGAAAAACATTGTGAGGATACCAACTTTAAACATTTGCGCCCGGTATTTGGCAGTAAGTTCGGCAACAGCTACACTGTAAAAAAGTACATGTATAAGTACACCACTGCCTACACCTTTAGCTACAACAGGCGTGATATCGAAAAATGCAAGTTGAATACTTTACACACACTAAAATATTAAAAGCTTTCATGAAATGCGTTTAAATCCATTTATTCGCTTCCACAGTACCGACATTTCCTAGAAATCACTCGTAACGTCAATGGAGTCGGGATGAATTTACAATGTCAAGTTCACGCACGCCTGTGTTGTGCCGGGCTGTTTTCACTGCAAATATACACTGAAGCACGTGGAAATTGAATAGTTTGGAAAGCGATTATTGTGTGTTTTGATGATGCTAGCTGAACTTTGTACTAGTTACTATCAGTTATACATATATCATGACCTAAATCGAACTTAAATTATAAATTATGCGTATGTCGTCCATGTTTGTTATTCACGCCAAAACAGCTAGACGGATTTTGATAAAGTTTTGTACTCTAGTAATTTATAATTTGTGTATGGTAATAGGTATTGTGATGTCCTCCAATTGTGCCTAAGGCTCAGGCGGAGTTAGAATAAAACAACAAATAATATTCTGTAAGTAGGTACACAGCTCAACGGTACGTCCGCTCGCCACGACTGACAGATGTGAAGTGAGCTAGCGAGTCTAGCGACGTCACCGTTGATCTATGCACTACATTTATTTATACATTCGTATATATCACATCTCTTCCTTTTTATATGAAATATTTATTTTAATTACAATGTTTTAATATATTAATAAATCAACAAATGTACTAAACTTAAATCATTTAACCTCTTTATCAGTTGATTCTTCTTGATTAACGACCTTCCATTGGCCTTCTAGTTTCTTTAAGTGAACAATATTTCGTCTGTATTCCTGCCCAGTTTCATCGTTCCTGACATTGATGTCGCTTCCTTCAGCGCCAACCACAGTGTGAGGTGTTGGATTGAAGTCTGACGTCAGTTTGTTTTCTTTAACAAAGTTTTTGACGTATACCTTCTCACCAATTTCTAATTCCCTGTCTACAGCTCTCCTCTTTCTATCTTCGTTTAATTTGATTTTTTCTTTTGTTTCTTTGTCTCGATCTCTGATTTCTAAATCTGCATAATTATTTTCAACATCAGCTAGAAAAGGTAATTTGTCTCTAAATTGTCTTCCATAGAACAACTCGGATGGTGGTTTGCCTGTAGAGGAATGAGGTGTACTATTGTACATGGTCAAATATTTTAACAAGTCATCCTTCCAGTCTGATTTCTCGCATTGACTTATTTAAAGGCGTTTAAGAATGTCTCTATTTTGCCTTTCAACTTCCCCGTTCTGCTGCGGCCAGTACGGGATTGTATTGAAAAGCGTAATTCCTTGTTCAATGCAGAATGACCTGAAATCTTGACTACAGAACTGTCTGCCGTTATCGGCAGTTATACTAGCAGGATTCCCAGTGCGCGAGAAAATTTTCTTCAAGACTTTTATTGTGTCTTGTGTCGATATTGATCTCATGATCTCTATCTCTTTGTATCGGCTGTAATAGTCGATAATCACGAAGAGATAATCCCCACTTGGCAACGGACCCAAAAAATCAATGGCAGTATCGACCCAAGCTTTTGTAGGGAGTTCACGCCTTTTCATGGGTACTGGTGGATTAGGAGTCGAGACTAAAGTACACCCTCTGCAATTTTTTACAGTATTTTCGGCGTCTTTGTCTATTTTCGGCCACCAGACCTTAGTGCGTAGTCTAGCCTTCATGTTGACAATGCCTGGATGACCTTCATGGGCCGCTGCCAAGACTTGTTTTCTCAAACCAGCAGGAATAACTATCTTGGTCCCTCTTAGTAATACATCGTCATGTACCCAGAGCTCATGTTGGAATAACTTATAGTTGTTTACTGAAACATCCCAATGATTGTTCAGTAGACCATCTTTAACCAATTTGAACTCGGTATCTTGGTTCGATGTTTTAGCTATGCATTTTAGGGATACTGCTATCGGTCTGGCATATTGAATTGGCGGTCTTACTTCTGAAGTCGTACACCTGCATAGGCGAGATAATGGGTCTGCTATATTCGATTTGCCTGGTTTATAAATGACTTTATAATCATAAGTTTGCAATCGAAGGACCCAGCGTTCGATTCGTGCACAAGGCTTGGACCGCGTCCCAAATATGACTTCCAGAGGCTTATGGTCGGTGACAAGTTCGAACTGCTTTCCAAACAAATAAATATGAAAGTGCTCGATTGCCCACACTAAAGCTAAGGCCTCTTTTTCAGTCTGGCAATAACGTTTTTCTACAGCGGTCAGGCTTTTATTGCCAAAAGCGATAATGCGAGGTCCACTGTTGTCGTATTGGATTAGTACCGCACCTAATCCTACAGGACTCGCATCTGCGAAAACTTGGGTGCGGTCATTGGGGTCATAGTAGCCAAGAGTAGGAATCTTTGAGAGACAGTTTTTTAATTCGTTAAAAGCTATTGTATGCGGTTTGGTCCAGAATGCGGTGATATTGGCATTCTTAGGCAACTTTTGCCGAAGTAATTGTCGAATTGGTTCTGTTAGGGTTGACAAATTAGGTATCCACTTGCCAACAAAATTGATCAGTCCTAGGAAACTTTGGATTTCTTCGATGGTTTCCGGTAGCCTAAATGACTCAATTGCCTTAATGTATTTGTCAAGTGGCTTAATGCCTGATGGTGAAAGTTCGTGGCCCAAAAATTGAATACATGTTGCATTAAAAATACATTTTGTTTTATTCAGTAAGACATTGTTGCCTTTGAGTACAGTTAATACCCGTTGCAGCCTAGTTTGACTTTCTTTCATATCACGTCCATAAATAACGATGTCATCAATGAAATTAACAACGCCTTCGCCACACGGTAATAACATTTTTTCCATAATTTTTTGAAAATGTTCCGGTGCGCATGAGATTCCAAACATTAACCTTTTGTATCGGTAAAGCCCCTTACTAGCTATAAATGTTGTGATTTCTCTACTATTTTCAGCCAATTCAACGTGATGAAATGCATTTTTAATATCTAATTTTGAGAAAAACTTTGCTTTACTAAACCTGGGAATGAGTTGATCCATAGTAGGCAGTGGGTGGTTCTCTCTAATAATGGCTTTGTTGGCAATCCGCATGTCTAAACAAATACGAATATCACCATCAGGCTTCAGGACTGGTACCATCGGAGAAACCCAAGCGGAAGGCTTATTTACGGGTTCAATTATATCCATTTGTACCAATTCGTCAATTTTCTTGTTTATTTTTGTTTCCAAAGGAATCGGGACACGTCGGTAAGGTTGACAGACTGGACGGACTGTTTTATCAAATGTGATTTCTAATTGAACATCTTTGAATTTGGGAAATGGTTTTTGTTCTATAGAATTCACATCAAGACCTAATTTTAGCACTTTAAGGGCAATCGCAGTTTCTTTCCCTAAAAGGTTCCTTGAACCATTTTTAATTACATAAAATTTTGTAATTATTGAGTTAGAACCAGCTTCTATTAAAGCATCAAATGAGCCTAATACTTTTAATGGCTCTTTGGCACCATATGCCAGGAACGTTTTATTTGATGACTTTTGCTGGTTTGAAACTTTAACATTACAGTGTTTCATATGCTCCCAAGTTTTATCATTTATAATGTTTGATTTACTACCAGAATCAATGAGTACTTCAATTTTAACTCCACCTACCTGACAGTCTATTTGTGCATCGTCGTCGATGTGGAAAATATAGTCTACAGGTGTAGATTCCTTACTGTGGGTAGTATCTGTTTTAAGTTTCTTATTTTTGTTGTTGTCACATGGTAAGGGGTTAGTACTTTTTCTCTTATTGGCCCTGGTTCTGCAATGTTTCTGGAAATGTCCTTTGAAACCACACTTTATGCAGCTGGCGTTAACTGCAGGGCAGGTATTACAATCACTTTTGTGAGTTTTACTACCACATCGGGTGCAGAAATTAACCTCCTTTCTGACAAATCGTTTGGTTGGTTTAGTGTCGATTTTGTTAATGCTAGTTGATGCACTATGTTTGTTCTGTCTATCGTGGAACTCGCTTAATTGACGTTCTACAGTTTCTAAAGTATTCGCTTCGGCTATTATTTTTTCGACGGTTGCGGTGTCACCGAGTATCAAAATGTTCTTTCTTAGTTTAGTGGAACTACACTTTTCAGTCACCTGATCAATAAGGTTTTCATCTTCGTTAGCAAAATTGCACTTTGAACTCTGTCGTCTTAGCCGAATTAAGAATTTTTCAAATTTTTCTTCGGGTTCTTGTTTCATCAACCGAAATACGTGTCTTTCAAATAAATAACTTTGCTTCGGAGAAAAGTAATCATCTAGTTTTTTGACCGCAGTGTCATAAACATCAGTCGCGTCTGGATCAGTTACGTGAGCGCCGGGTATATTAAAATATATGTCTTGTAATACCATGCCTCCAGAATGTAGTAATATTGCGCGTTTTGTACTTTGGTCTTTGGTATTGGTGGCCACAAAATATATCTCTAAAGCTCGTTTCCATCTATCCCAACGGGAGCCTAAAGAAGTTGGATCGCCTTCACAATCGAATGGTTCTATTGTCGGTATTTGTGTTTGGGACATGTTGGACGATCTGCAATAGGGGGAAACTATGTGTAATCGACGACTACGATATTATTTTCATTAAATACTAACAGACACTGGCACTGAACGGTAAACTAAAGTTCAAATATGTGAAATATAATCTCAGAAAAACGCATATTAACATTATATATAGTTTTACTTTGATACTTCAATGTAATTTCCATTAATTATAATTATATTTATTTGTAATAGTCGGTTATGTAAAATAAATCATTAACATACTTAGAACACTATTTAGCATCTGTAACCGTTGACCCTATTTACAAACAGAAGTGATGTGTTTCAGTGTCCAGCGCAATATAATGACTGTAAAATAATTTTATATTGAGGGTAGGTTGGTATTTAATAATTATTTGCATTATATCTATAACTTAGCAGCAACCTGACTAGGTATTTTGCACAACCACACAAAATCTATAAATAATGATGATTTATGTTATTATACCTACATCTACTACATAAATAATCAGTCCTGAAGTCGGTTACATAAAACAAGATAAAATGTAGTGACAATAAAAGGCTTCCGTTTTTTTTTTACGATAGACAGTGCTAAATGTATTTGCATTACTTAAATGCAGGTATTTTTATTTAGTGCAACAGCTTTGTGACACTTGTTTAATTATAACATTTTAGTTAGGTACATATAACTCCTGAGGATATCGGAGTGGTACTTTTTAATGTATGAATTATTAAAGGATGTTCTTTGGAACTGTAGCTTGAGCGAACATTGTTATTCAATACATGACACATTTCATTGCGAACAGATTCGGCTAACAATTCGCAATAATCACTTTAGCAAAATAAAATTGAATTTTATCTGCCTATGTTAGGTGTTGTTATCGTTAAATTTATAAATGTGATTTACACCAAAATATGTAGGTAAACAAAGTTAAATACCTCATGTATTCCAATAATGATTTAGGATATGACCAGTGGCTTGCTATATGTGTTGTAATATTGCTATGCGTATTACAAAACACTTCGATGTTTGTTTAAATTTGACACAATACTCACACACCTTCTTTTTTTTTTTTTTTTTTGTTAACCGAATTCTGTAAGAAACGTTATGTAAACGTTTATAAATATTTTTTACTCACAGCACTTTTACTCGTCGCCAATGTGATGTCCTCCAATTGTGCCTAAGGCTCAGGCGGAGTTAGAATAAAACAACAAATAATATTCTGTAAGTAGGTACACAGCTCAACGGTACGTCCGCTCGCCACGACTGACAGATGTGAAGTGAGCTAGCGAGTCTAGCGACGTCACCGTTGATCTATGCACTACATTTATTTATACATTCGTATATATCACAGGTATGTATGACTAGCTGACCCGCGCAACTTCGCTTGCGTCACATTAGAGAGAATGAGTGAATTTTTTCCCCGTTTTTGTAACATTTTTTACTGGTACACTGCTCCTATTGGTCGTAGCGTGATGATATATAACCTATAGCCTTCCTCGATAAATGGGCTATCTAACACTGAAAGATTTTTTTCAAATCGGACCAGTAATTCCTGAGATTAGCGCGTTCCAACAAACAAACAAACTCTTCAGCTTTATAATATTAGTCTAGATATGTTTGTTATTCTTTCTTAACTGCCAAACAAACATTTTATACAATTTGGTACACAAATAGCTTTTAGGTACGAGCTTTCAAATCTCAGTTCCAAGCTTGTATTTCCAAAACTATATGTAAACTTATTGTTAGTACACATACAGCGTAGTTTACATAACAATACGGTACACGTCCAAGATATCAAAGCTATGAGAGTGCTGTCTGAGAGTATGAATCTCAATTACTTCCTTGCTTTGTTTAGATGAAGCTAAGAACAAAGGAAGTACTGACCACTGCCCGCTATTGTTGTGCGTTGAGAGAAAATAATATAGTAGATGGTCTATTTATATTATTTTGAAGGAACTGATTGCTTTGGCGTTTAAGTTGCTGTGCACTTTACTGTATTAGGCAGAAGTTTTCAAAGATTTTCTCCAGAAAATTCTTAATATTAAATGTGTCTTTTAAACACTGTGTTCTTAAACTACCTCTTTACCATAACAGTTTAATCAGAACGTGGATAACATACAAAAGTAAAAAATGTTCAATAATGAAAAATATCGACTTCTGATTATCCGAATCTCACTAAATAAAATACACACAGTGCATAATTATTTTTTCAATCCTTGACTGTCCCACTGGCAAGCAAGGATCTCTTCCTAAATAGTTTAGATCTTAAATCCACCACGCTCACCAAGTGCGGTTTGAGGACTTTTAGGCATGCTTGCTTCATTACGATGTTTCCTTCACCGTTAGAGCAAGGGAAATATAAAATAAACAAATTCTTTAAAAGATAAAGGAAGCAAACTCGTAACTAAACGCATGTTACCTGAAGTCAATCAGAAAGACATTTTCTCCATGAAAATTGCCCATCAACATTGTCGTGCACATGTTGAAGCTCCAAGTCGCTCGACACAACATTTGCATCCCTTTGTCAACAAAACATGCAAATGGCGACGCTTAAAACATTTAAGCTGGATCACATACAGTTTTATACAAAAGCAAAAGATAGCATAGCATTATCAAACGGGTTAAGATTTTTAAAAAACGACAGATCTAATTAGTTCTTTAAAATGTCGACTTTCAAATATAAATTTTGTAAAGCAGTCTAGTAGAATCTTTTAAGAGCTGATTCAAGAAAAATAAGGCAAAATTGGCATGCGCTACTATCCAGGTTATTTTATTTATCGTATTTACGGGTCAAATGTCGTCAACCTATTAATTATCAAAGTTGTTTAGTAGCGCGATTCTTTAAAATATATAACTGCGAAAATATTTTCTTCTTCGCCCTCTAGAGGCGTTGTTTCCATTTTCCTACAAAATTACTCGATAGCTAGCCAGTTGTCGGTAGCCAATTTAATAGTAGACAGAGAATCGATCTACAGATGATTAAACAACCACCATGCATAGGCTACGCCGTGACGGGCTGGATACCAGTGTCTTGAATCAATGGTCGTCAGGAAGACGCTCTCTCGCTCGCGATTCAATTAAATAATCGCAAAGATAATCCTAAGTAAACACTACGAGCATTTATGTAATTTCACTAAGACTCTACAAGTCTCGTAAGAATTAAATAGTATACGAATATCTTAAACTGCAGTACAGTTGTGTCACGAACAAGAATTTCATTTCAACAGTAAAACAGTAACATTGTGATATTGTGATTTCTCGAGCGTGTAGAACAGGTGTAATATGCTTGAATTTCAGTTCAAAGTTCAAATTGTAAAACGTGGAAATAATAATGAAATATTACAATCTAAAATATTCATTACGACTTCCTTTGTGACCCTTACAATTGCATACAATACATACCTCTAGACCACGAACTTTCTGGTTCAATCCTAGGGTCAGTTCTGATCCGACAAATTTCGATTGAATGCCTAAAGTTTGTAAAGTTCCGAAGAAGAAGTTTATAGAGCCTCGGGTACGAAATATAAGAGAATTAAAATTAAAACTAATATTTTAAATACTATCTTCATACTTAACTAAATAGTAAAAACTAGTTCAATGTCAAAAATCAGAATTTAAAACAGTGCATGCATACTTACCTAACATTAACCAGTTCAATGTCTAAAACATAAAGTAATAAAATGAATAACAATACATAAAAGAAGAAAGAGGTCATATAAAACACTTCATTTAACTCCATATTGCTTTCTCAACAATCTCTACAATATTTCTATTTAGCCCGTGATATTCGTTATCAGGAATTTGCATCAAGACGTAAAACTTTTCACATTTCCTGGCACCCGGGCCGGTTTTCATCTGTCAAGGTTCTCGGGGGGAGGGGGATGAAACTTGTCCCATTACAGCCTCCCCGCCAATGTACACTTGCCAATGGACACAGTTCTTAACGAAACAATATTCCGTGCTCTTGAAGGGAAATAATTGAGTGTGTTCGTAGAAGAATGCTGAAAAATTCTGTAGAATATTTTACACGAGTTCCTGTCTTTAGCCTCAAGTCTGGCTTTAATCTTAAGTTCTGAAACTGCAGACCTAATTCCCAAAAAAACCCCTTCGTGCTTAAAATGGCTGAGGATAGAGAGATCTGATAGAGAAGTTTGGGTAAGACAGTGACCTTTCCCCAGCAACGGAATAGTATAAATTTCGAAAAGAACTGCAGAATCTTAAACTAAGTCACGATGATTACTTATCTAAACTGGTGTACTCAGTAGTAGAATTGTATTTTTTTCCAAAAAACTAAGTCTATTTGAGAGTCCCACTACCTCCTATGAAATTTCCCAACCTCGCACTTGCTCGCAAAACTCAGGAAGATAATAACACAATAAGAGTATTGCGCCAAAAATAGAACACTCAAACGGAACAAACTCAAGAACTGAAAGCATAATGCAAAATGAATCTAGGCTACAAAATGACCCATATACTGGATACTTGAAATTATAAACATCTCGGGTCCGTAGGGTCTTATATAACATCTTATTGCGTCGTAACTAGAGCATAACAGACTTGAGACACAATGAACCACTTTGTTTAAAGTTTTAGATAACTTGCAAATGGGAAGATGATAGGACTTGTAGTGAGAGTAGTTAGTTTTGAGTAACAATTTATTATAAAATAAAGTATACTGTCTGTTTGCGATGAACTCAAAAACTGCTGAACGGATTTCATATGATTTTCATCTATAGAGAGATCCAAGAGAAAGGTTTTAAAAACGTGGCTGACAATTCGTATTTATTGTAGTACTCACAGCTGTCACGTCTTCTTTTAATTTGCTTTACTCATGGCTTAACCTTTGTTCTTCAAATAATTTAAGTACATCCTATGAGTGTTGAACGTGGTTTTAAAAATAATGATATTCAGCTAATATTTTCAACTATTTTGTAGCTCGATTCTCTACCACTATCAAATGTCGACCACTGGCTAGCTGTCGAATATTTTTGTATGACATCCTGATCAGCGCTTCCAACGGGCGTTGTAGAAACTATTTTGGCAGTTCATTTTTGAAACTTTCGATACTCGACAGTACCGACTGTAGAGAATCGCGCTACAGATCACCTTAACACCAAAAAAATACGTCTTTTTTGTGGCAAAGCTGCGAATCTGCTGCATTTCTCAACAGAAGTCTTTACCATAGAGGATACTACATAGAGTGTTTTTAACTAATTACTTTCTTGTCAACAGCACGGCAACGCGACCACGTCATCTGAGACATCAGTGGGCACGAACACGGCGACGGCGACGGCCACCGCCGGCCCAAGCAAGGGTCCTCCGCCCGCCGCCAAGTTCCGACACGGTCTGCTGCAGCTCATGATTCATACCATCGATCCGATGCATGACGGTGAGTTAGGTACGCACCGCGCTTTGCCTCACTTACACTAATGCTAAGTATGTGCTGACGGTGGTTGGTCATTGAAGAAAGGGAAAATAATGGTAGAAAATGTTGGGTTATATATTAAAAGTAGGTGGGTAAGATGACACTTTATTTCATTGAAGAAAGGATATTTTAGTTCTCCAGTAGAGTAATATGTAGTTTTTTATATAGTAGGTTTAGTTAAGTTCAGAATGAAAAGCACTGCAGAAAAAAGGAGGAAAAGCTTTTTGATGTTAGTCTAAAATTGTTATAGTTTATTTTGGCAATTTGTAAAAATAAGTTACCTGCTAAAATTATATGTTAACTCCAAATCGGTTCTTATGAAGGTAATTCTAAAGCTAATGTAGTGTTTTTACAAAAACAAAATTAATCAGTCCGTCACTTTGAAAACTCACTACCTACTTCAGTAAAATTGCAAAATCTCATCCAGCCTCGATCTTAGATATATACTCCCAAAGAACTTTCAATGACCAATGACCCAAGGTACCCATTCCAATTGCCTTATGTGAGCAACGCCACATTCCATGGAGTCAGTCATTACCAGTACTTCTGAACACCACATGAGCATCTGTGACGTTTGCATTACTCACTTAAGACAGGGAACTTAATATATAAGTTAAATTAAGAAAATAATGTATAAAATAGCCCTAGAAATATGGTACAAGACCCATACCATGATGGATATGATGTTGCCATTTATGCAGCTGCTATGAGGACCAGAAACAAAGGGTTCGATTCCTATAAAAGTACATTATTTGTGTTGTCCTATGGAAGAGGTATTGGGTCTTTGTATTAATAATTACGTCTACAAATCCCTCGTTCTATATGAGTAAGAGTTCAAATAATAATAGGTAATAAGGAACAAAATGTTTTTAGGGAGGTTGATCCATATTTGTACAGAGTTTCTGTCAGTTTTCACAATTTGTTCCACTGAAGAACACGTTACCATCAATTGCAAAGGTTTAAGTATCACTGCGCTTCGCTGACACAACACAATGCTGATATAGGTTTCAAAGATGGCGTCGACAGGACAACAGGAACTAAAAAAATATTGCAATGGCTGCAAAACCAACTTAAAACAAAAGATTCTTAAAGATAGAGGACCAGTGACAACCCAATGGCTAAGGTATTGGAATAGCCATCGAAATATCATGGGTTTGTATCCCATCCATTGCACTACCAATGTGAACTCACTTCTATAAGCTTTTGAGCTTGGGTGGAGGGGTTAACAGGATTCCCAGTACTGTATAACCCACAATGCTGGTGACCTTTGTAAAAAAAATACTTCTTTTGCAATCTTGTGTCTTTGAATAAATGTTATCAACTTTTAAAAGACTATACATATGGTATGTATGAGAACCACGCACTCTTCAATTCATTTTCTGGATCGAACTAATTCATTTTGAATAGAATGATCAAAGTATCAGTGAATGGTAAAACTCTATCACATCGCCCTCTATTGCTACTACTACTCTTTCATGAAAAAAGGTCTATTACAAAACCATTTTATTCAAATTTTACAGCAATAAAACTAGTCTAAATAATGTCTGTCATGTGCTCTTAAAAAGAATTTGTTCATAAAGCTATACTTTAGTAATTTCTACAAACTATGCCCTAGTGATATTTTCCAAAATATTCAACATACCATTTCACAATACATTGTCCGCGATCCTTCAAGATTAAGATCTCAGTTTGAATAGCACGAAGTTTGCTACAAAGTTCGCGTCGCACCCAGTTTATTGTTTTACTCTCGGTATTTATTCATCGTTCTTATCCAGTTCAAGCCGCTTGAACACTTTGTAGGTTACTACGTTATTTGCATACTTGTATTCAGTATGGAGTAGTCTAAGACCCAGTTTCACCCACTACCTTTACAAAAAACATATCAGATGGAATTTTGACCAATGTTTTTATAAATTTTTTCTTACTTTAACTTATCAGATAGGTTATCTGATACTTAATCATAGGGCAGTAGAAACTGACCCTTAATTTCAGAAAATGACATTTAGGTACATTAGTGTAATGTGAAAAGTAAATGAGTGAAATTTACTCGTCAGTTAAATTTCCCTACTATTTTATAGTCCAACAACTTAGTAGAGACCCTAAAATGCAATGGTCGCGGTTACTGAAGGTATATACGTGAGGCAGGTTAATGTGGCTCACGGTGTTCTATTTCATACAGCTACTTGAATTTCACAATCCGTTTTTACGTAGACTCCTTGCTTGTTTTGGTGGTTCAAAGACGACGCCTAATACGACCTGGAAATCATCAACTCTCGGTCTCTATTCACCAGCAATAGCATGATTACTGTATCTGTATAAAAAAAATTACAAAAACAAACCTTTAATTTGGATTAGTGTAAGATCAAAGAAAATTGCTTAAGAAAGTATATTCTACGAATTCGCAAAACAACAAACAAAACCTTGTCTAAACTAAAATAACTGCGATATCATACTGATATTTCGTTTGGTTTACTTACTTGCCAAGTCACTGGCACAGTCACGCACATACCACGGATCTAATTACGGAGGTAATATCGCGAACAACTATCTGTCTATCAAATGGCGAGATTGCCTGTCCAACACGCAAGTGTGTTAACGTACAGTGACCAAGCTTATATCGACGAAAGTGATGAGGAAGTTTGTTGAATGATTTGTCAATATTTTTTTGTTAAATTTGTGATTTTTGGGATTTCGCAAGGTCGTATAAAAGAAAAGTTCATCCAAATTACATGTTACCTGTGTATATTGCATAAAAAAACGTATAATACTTTACACGCTTGCCGTGTTAATTATTTGATTTCAGTCGCAACTTACATTTCAAGCAAAAAAATCAAATATTGTCATGAAATTGTGATCGCTTTACTTAGTTTAGCTTTAAAACTTATAACAGAAGGGCTCCATTTATTTCAAACTATAAAGTAACTATGTAAATTAGTTAAAATTCGAGATCAAACCGTCTTAACTATCAGTCCCGGCAGAAAAAAACCAACTGCATTAAACTAAATAGACCAGTAACCTCACGAGAAAGAAAAAAATATAACTATAAAAAGCAAATTATGTTAACTTTATTGTTTAGGGTGCTAAGGGTTTCAGAGGAGGGTCAACTCTCGCCCAAAATTTCACTTTAATCCGATCAAGGGGAGGATCAAAATAGATTTGCAAGATTTCATTACAGCGCCGACAGGTAGAGTTTGAAAGTTTAAGCTATCTATAATATTATTGACACTAAAACTGTGTTATGTGCGTAAAATTGTCTACAATATAAATTAGCTAGTAAGTATGCCTTAAAAGAACTTTTTTTCTAGCTATTTGTCCCATATCATATTTATAGTGGTAATATTATTATACTCTTTCTGCTATACAATTTACGTGAAAAAAGAGAATATTTACTGTATTACTAATGAACGTCGTGTAAGATCTGATTAGTTATACGGTGTTTTGTCTCTTTCAATCTATTTTGAAACTGTATGTGCGTGAAACTGTATGTGAAGGAAGTACAGAGGAAGGAAGTACGTAGGAAGACAGATAATGTGTAATAATAACTAAGATGTATTGCTGTGTACTAAATATACATAGGTACTAAGAAAATATTCGTCAAAATACCTATGTAAAAATAATATAATGTAGAGTTGAAAACTACCTTTACAAAACTTTCGAAGGTTAATGAAAGCTTGGTATCTATACGAATATATTCTTGTGTAACAATGTAATGTTTAATGCGTTTCAGTGAGTTTAGCCCATGATTGATTGACTCTAGTTTGTATAAATAACTAAAAAGGAAGACGGTACATATAATACTATGGCTATAATTAAGTGTCTTCTGTCATCACTATTGCACACTTTTGTACATGTAATTTTTCTTTTGTTTGTCTATCTATCCGATATTTTTATGTTTCTTAAACCTTTTAATTTTCTAATATTTTATTTGTGAAATCTTGCCCATCAGTGGAACATTAATAGGTTTTATTTATGTTATTTATATTGCTATACAAGACCGATAAGACTGAGAGCTGTAGAATAACAAAAAGTTGACACGGGCAAAACTTAACGAAACCTTTTTTATCCTTTTAACAGCATTATTATCAAGCAAGAAGATTCAAACTTCGATATCTTCAAGCCAGACACATTCAGGGATTAGTAATATTAAGTACTAAAATTATTACTATTTGGGTACTTGTTATTGCTACAACCCTGCGTATGTTGCATTCTACAATCAAGTCGTGAAGAATTGGCGGCCATTTGCATTTACAGAAGATATGAACCTTGACTGAAGTACCTACTACTAATAGGAATTAATAACATAGTGTGTATATCGCAGACTCAAATGTAAAATTGTTCCTAACATTTTCTTGTACATTCTTTGATTACGGCCAGTAAGAATATTTTTTATTTAAAAATATCTATGTGTATCTGTATATATTTTTACTAGCTGACCCGCGCAACTTCGCTTGCTTCACTTAAGAGAGAATGGGTCAAATTTTTCCCCGCTTTTGTAACATTTTATACTGGTACTCTGCTTCTATTGGTCGCAGCGCGATGATATATAGCCTATAGCCTTCCTCGATAAATGGGCTATCTAATACTGAATGAATTTTCAAATCGGACCAGAAGTTCTTGAGATTAGCGCGTTCAAACAAACAAACAAACAAACTTTTCAGCTTTATAATATTAGTATAGATAGGAAAGTTATGTACCCATCAGTAGAATACTGCTAAGCACAATCTTACCTAAAAAATAAACATATTGAAAAGAAGCTTTTCTTCAAAAAACATCAAGATAAACTTATCTGATGGTGAACCCAGTAACTGAACCAAGACTCCTCAAGTATCGGATACAGCAAGAAATTGTCACGTAATTTCGCTTGAACATTACTTGATACCTGGCCTACTTCAGATCATGGATCTGAACGAGCGTATTGACCTCGCCTTGACCCCAAACCTCGGTCACGTATCGATTTAACTGTTTTTGTGAACCGAATAAACATGGCTATTTTTATTATTATATTTACGGTGCAACGGTTGGTGTACTCTAGTGTAGTAGTGTTTTTGTATTGTTGCGTAAAAAGGATATTGTTTGTTTTTTTGTTTGTCCCTACACCGTTTAAAAATGTACTGTGAGTAGTTGTAGTTCTAGAGCAGGGGTTCCCAACCTTTTCTTTATCCGGGACCACTTTTATATTATTCTGGTTAGCAGGGACCACTATGTAAGTATATTAAACATAAAGTGTAATAATCGTCCTGAAAATTTTATATTTTGCAATCATTCGCGGACCATATTTTGGCTTTCACGGACCACTGGTGGCCCACGGACCACTGGTTGGGAACCACTGTTCTAGAGAAAAGAATGAAATACATGTTAATTTTTATGGTATGGTTAGTGGTCAACCTAGTCTTAAAGATATTCAAGCCGAGCGGGCTTTTTTATAGGTAACAACTGTCATCTTAATAATTAAAATTTAATGCCCTCCGAAGCACGTTCCAATACCACCATGCATACCATACATTTATGGAATGAACAAGAGTTTCTTAGAACAAAACTTATTTCTGATTCCGGTTTTTCAACTATGTCTATGCTAAATTTCATGATAGTCGGATCAGCTATTTTGCCGTAAACGCAGGACAAACTTTCACTATTAATAATAATATATGCTTGTAAATTGATTAACACTATATCAATATAATGGAAGATAGTATGCAGTATATGTCCCATTATCATATTTTGCTAGATATAATTAGTTTTACTGGCAGTAGTTACCAAAGTTGTACAATTATACTAGCTGACCCGGCAAACGTTGTTTTGCCATATAATTTAAAAAAATATATTGTCACTTAGGGGTATGAAAAATAGATGTTGGCCGATTCTCAGACCTACTCAATATGCTCACAAAATTTCATGAGAATCGGTCAAGCCGTTTCGGAGGAGTATGGCAACGAAAACTGTGACGCGAGAATTTTATATATATTTTTTTTGTGAATCTAAACCATTCTCAGATCCTCTTGAACACACAAAAAATTTTATCAAAATCGGTCCAGTCGTTTAAGAGAAGTTCAGTGACATGCACACTTACAGAAGAATTATATATATAAAGATTTTCTACTCTAATAACAAAAAGTAACATTATTTCTTATTCTATTTTACCTTCTCATATACTGCAGAGTAATCTAATTTGATAGCAAACACAGGTTATTACACGAACTTATAACACTGTATTATATTTCTAAAACCTGCAAAATACGATTCTAATATTTTCTCGTTCAAAGAAAATAACGTGTCAGCTAATACGAAGTTATTTTATTTTTGTAATATGTGTGTAATGGTTTTCTAAATGAAATGCGAATGGACGATAGCGCGATTCTCTACAGTCGGTACTGTCAAGTATCGAAAGTTTGACATTTAAAATGTACTGCCAGATTTTCATGCAAAATTTCTCGATAGCTAGTCAGTTGTCGATAGTGGTATTGAGTACAGTTTGTAGTAGCAAGTTAAAACTTGGTGCTATGTCGGAAAGGAACTTTTTATTAAACTATTCGCGCTGAACAAATATTATTTATGCTTATACCGTAAAGCCACGTTCACCGGTCGGTAAACGATCTGTAGGTTACGCAAAACTTGGCGCGGTCATTCCATAGATGGGTGACCGCATAGTGGTATTTGAACTGGGCGTCTCCGTAAAAAGTCGGTCCCAGTTGTGGTCAATTAAGATAACAGTCGTTAAGCCACGTCAAAGGTCTTTGGGCGTCTTGAACAACTTTAACCTACGATACGCACCCGCGTGGTGACGGGGTAAAATCTAGTATACAAGAATGTCTAGTCTGTCTGTCTAAGTCTATACAAGAAAAATACTATCACAAAATGTATATGAGCACTTGCCGGCTGTTAGAATTTGTCACGAGATTCTTAAGAGTCCTCACACACTTACTACAACGCCAATAACTTGTCGATCGAGTCGCTTTCATGAAAGAAATAATCTATTGCTTCCTTTTTCTTTTTGAAGATACTTTATTTATTATCTTCAGTAACGATTAGAAATTTTCGCGTATCGTGTCGTCTTCATGTCCAGCGTTTCACACTTAGTGATTACATTTTGTGTTTGTGCATTAATTATGGTGTTTCATTATTATGCTATAACATTAGATTGAACTGTACAATATGACTATTTTTAAACATAAATAAATAACCAAGACTGTCCACAAATAATGTCGGTTTCTCCGTATTTTTTTAACACTTTCATAAAGTCGCGATCAAATTAATTCAACCTATTAATGTCCCGCTGCTGGGCAAAGGTTTCCTCTTGTAATGAGGGAGGGGTAAGGCCTTGTGTTCACCATGCTGGCCATTGCGGGATGGGGAAACACACCTTTAAGAACTTTTCTATAGAACTGTTAGGCGTGCAAGGTTGCTTCACGATATTTTCCTTCGCCGTTGGAACAAGTGATAATTATTTCTAGTACACACATAACTTCGAAAAGACATAAGTGTGTGTTGTCTGCAACCACTTAGGTGAAAGGTACCAACTTATACCACTCGGCTATCACTGCTCATAAAGTCATAACGGTTTAATAAAAGGAAATAACATTCTAACATTTCATTTTTGTATCTTGTTCTCGAAAAAAATAGTTGCGAAAGGATCGTTATTTGAGAAGAAATCCAGTTCAAAATTAATAACTTATTTTTGTTAACTTAATCGCCATAACTTTAGTATCTAAACCACATTGCCAACATTACTGAATAAAGACAAAGCATCTAACGTCAGTCTATTACAAAAGTTGTTCAAGTCACAATAGCGATTAGTCGCAACGACCATTAGTCGTACAATCGTAATAGTGTTTCAAGTGGAAGCTACAAGCGACTAATAGCAGTATCTGTTAGAACTGGACGGGACACTTAGTGATACAAATGTAGGTATTTTTCTGCCTATTTCTTTAGATATGTTACCATTTATTTGTGTAATATCGTTTCAGCTTTTTTGTTTTGATATAACGTTAGCTTTTTCTTAAAGGATTGAGCCGTGATGTGAGAATTTGGGCAGTTTATTTTGTTACTGTTATGTTTCATATAAATATTTTAGGGCATGATTTCGAACTGTCTAATTAATGTGTTAACATTCTAAAGTCTCTTGATTCGGATGTCGATTTTATTTCACTTGCCTAAATGGGGAATCTGCTGCCGCTGGAATACCTAAATGGTGCGAAAATAATAGCGTACCGTACAATAATAATTGTGGCTTGTCACGTGACACACGACCGAATAATCAAATCATAAGTACACTAATACCTGATAAAGTAAGTCTAAGTATTAATACTAATACTAGTACCTGCACTGTACTGCGGCCTTCAAATAACTTTATAATTTAAAAACAATTGATGCTTTAAAACCATTACTTATTTTACGTACCCTATTGAAAACTAGCAGCGTATAACACAAAAATGAAAACACGAGGGGATGGAAAATATACAAAGGGGCATCTAAATTTTCCTTACACTGGGATTGCAGTAAATAACAACGCCCGTATAAAATATTAAAAGAGCCCAGAATTCAAACAACACCGGGAATTTTTCATTCGCATTCTGAGATTTTATGTGCACGTATAAAAGAGTTGGCAGTGCAATGTAATCATGAATTACGGAAATGTACACCTCGTTTGTTTTGCAGAAATGCATAAAATACCTGTGAAATTTAACATTAATTTGTTTTGCCTCTATTCTCTGTGGAGCGAGGAATATTTAGCGCAGGTACAAAGCTTTTTGTGGTATTGGAATTAACTTTTATGTACTTTTGTTATAAAACCAACAGTCATCGGCCAAGCGTATCAAAGGTTGCTTCAATAAGTTTATCTTTATGCAACCAACATAGCAAAAGTTGGTATTCTAGATCAACCTGGATTTTATCCAGCATTGTGGTGCCAGAATAGACCTATCAAATCTATTCTGGTTTATACTGGAAGGGGATTGTTCTCAGTAGAAGATCGATAGGAGACTCGATATTGCTATCAAAACAGCCTCTGTCATATTCTCTTCTTTAACGTCTACGAGTTTATTTCACGAATTATCTAGAACTCCTTGTCTACGTATGTACAAGTGCAAGATATCATATTCGTTCGAAGTAAGATACAAGAAAAAGGTATATTCATACCGGAACGAAAATAAATTGTTAAAGGTCATACAACATTAAGAAGAATGAGAGCCGGGAGCTTCCAGGTTCTTCATTACCATTTCAAACAGAACTTTTACAAAGCAACAGCCTCAAAAGCTTAACTCAAAAGCAATTCCGCATTCCACTCCGCATTTTTCTGAACAACACGCTTAATCACTTTGCAACAACCTAGTTCACATCAAAATGCCGCGTTTAACCACTTGAGGCGTCAAACTAGGTTAAAACTGGGACCCACATGGCATTATTTGTTTCTACAAAAATAGGTCACTACGCCAACTAACTTGTTCTTTGGTACGAGATACCACAATGAGATTATTGCGGGACTAACTGTGTTAAACTTAGCTGACTAGTTGAATGTGAAATAATGTTATGTGACTGCACAACTATGTTTCGCCTGAAAGGGTTTGCAGTTACGTTTGGTTAGTGTAAAGTTGCTGAATTCCTAAACTGGTATTGAAAATTTTCAGGAAATTTAATTAACTCTTTTGAATTTGCGGGCAAGGTTTCCTCTTTGTACAAATAGATGTCTCAATCCTACCAGAAATATGTATACAATTAAGTTACTTATCGTTAGGTAAGGAAATGCGACTCCAAAATGAGTATTCCAAAAAAATTAAGACCTTCAATCGACTTTGATAAAACTTCCGTGCAAACAAATTGCAGTACCTACAATCAACAAAATTTTAAGAACGATCCAAGTCACACAACCCACCCCACCACACCCCAACTAACACATAAAAGCAATTGAACCACTTCGATCCTTGGTTGTCCCCAGGCAAAGTGGACGAGAAAGCCACACAGCTGCATGCCATCGCGTCACTGAAGGTGCTGCTGGAAGCCACGAGGCCGACGGCTGGTGGCGCGGGAGCTGCCGCCGCGAGGCATTCTGCCGCCGCCGCGCAGGCCAAGGAAACACCCCTTGATCTGCCCAACGGTGGGATCGCGGATGTCCAATTAGATGCTATAGAAGAGGTAAGATTTGTATTTTTTTCCTTTAGGTAATTCAAGAAATCCATACTTTTTAATATTATAAATGCAAAAGTAACTCAAGTCTGTCTGTCTGATTGTCTGCCTGTCTGTCTGTTACTCAATCACGCCTAAACCACTGAACCAATTTGCCTGAAATTTGGTATGGAGATACTTTTTACCCCGGGAAAATGACGCATTCCCATGGGGAAATTGAGGTGACGGACGAAGTCGGGGGTAAAAGCTACTGTGTATACAATTGTTTGTCTATATGATGATGTTTAAAAGTGTTTGGCGGTCAGAAATATGAGCTCTAAGTCGGATTCGTAAACAATTAAACTTTTATGCCATTAGTATCGACTTGGCTATATTGTTTAAATCTGATTAAACTGCGTTGTACTAGGACGAAAATTCAGGTACCTTTCTTGCCAAACGCCATATCACATGCTAGTTCAGTAGTTGATAGATAACCCAAAAATGTTCAAACATGTTTATGCCAAGAAAATGTGTGTAGCATCTTTCAAGACTACGATAACAGTCAAAACATTACAGGAAAATATGACAAAGATGTTACAATCTACGCACAAAAGAGAGCTTTCAAAATGTCGCGCTAGAATCCGACGCGTGAAGATAAACCTAGGCTTTGTTCAAAGATTTATAGCCTTCAGGACCATCTCTTTGTGAAGGAAGTACTGGCGATGATTAATTGAGTTGATGACCTCAATAGAACCTCCATGCGTGACATTGAACACGTTTTTGTTGCCCTCTGATTGCCAGTTACAGATTTTCTGCGGAAAAAAATTTGGAAGGGTATAAATGATTTTGGGTTTGCGGTTTTGGGTATACTATAGTTTTTGGTTGGTCTGGTTTCACCTTAGTAGGTTTTTGTTAAACAATTGCCTGACTCTGGATGATACAGCACAATCTAAAACGGTTCTGTTATTTGTCTGTTAAAGCGTTGCAGACTGAATTACCTATTATCGCTTGCATATATGAATTATGAAATATATTTCATAAATATTAAAATATCATGGCAGGCTTCCTCCAAAAATCTTAATTTTGTTCAGTTATAATTATTGATCCCATTAGCAAATCGTTTCTAATTCAATTCTATATCTTAAATGATCAACGTTTGCCCCCAGAACGTCTATCCCTTAATACAAATTGCTAGAACGGTACCATAGTTTCTACTCCCACAATCAATTCCATGTGGGGCAATAATTTGCCATCACACTTAAGATCGGGAATAGCTTCCCATAGCTGTCGTAAAAGCCTTCTGTAGCAATATCTAAGCCTACACTCAGAGGCCCGCAGTTTTTATCACTCGCTCCGATTAGAAGGACCTCCGATTTGTCACCATTTGTTCCGAATGCGGTCTTTTAAGATTATCTTTAATTGATTTATTGGTTGATAGCTTTTAGTTTGCTCTGTAATACGTAATTACCGTTTCAGTTGAGATTCGACAAGACCATATGCCTTACTCTTATGAACTACCCCTTTTTAAATTATAGCGATTTTTTTTAAGTTTTAGCATTAAGACGGACTACCACCTCCCCGAGAAATGCTTCACCGCCCATTATCGGTACTGCCTCCGTTGAGAACCCATGCACTAGACTCTTTTATACACTGAAGCGATTCAGCCTAGACCGTATTTCACGTGTAAGAATGCTTTATCTTTGAAATTGTTCCCATAATTTGCCTTATTCATACAAAAAGTAGCATCATTTATATTTTGATGTCTGTCCGTGACATATATAGCATTCAATTACGTCACTCCTGACGTCACAGTAAACGAAGATTTGTTTTTATAGCAATTTTGTGTGTGTAAGAAAATTTTATTGGTCATAGTATATTTTTACGTTTATAGTAATGGTGCATTGATAGTAAAGTTTTATTTTGTTTCGCTGCCATGTTTATTTTTATGTCGCAATATTACTTTTTTATATATTTTCATGTGACTTCAATTATCAATTCGAGACAGGTATCGCACGCTTTCGTATTGTGGTGTGTTCGATTTCCATACTAAATGCATATACTATGACAGCCAATGCACCCATATTAAAATGCTGAACGTGTAATAGTGTTTCTGTTTATCCTTTCTTCGCGTAAAAAAGACAAGACCCGACTTTATTCAAATTTGGCGAAGCGATAATAAGAGGCAAGTATCTCTCCTCAATTTTCGAGTAAAGCCGCAGGCATAAGTAACTCTATCATTAATATTTCAAAACAACACTCGCCATCTATCGGACACAATGTCAAACTCTTCACAACTGCCTCATATGCCCAAAAATAAAATATGTCATCCAATTTTCCTGCATTAATTTAAAATCCTTTTTATACAGAGTGATTGACGCTTCCCTCTGTCACTGCGAAATATATTTTACCCTCTTTTACCCTTTCACTCGAGTGTAACATACTAACGTCTGACATGAGGATATTTAACAGTCGGATTCGAATCGACAACCTGTCAAGTGGAAAGCGATAAAAAATCTCAGTGTATTTGCCAATTGTCAGTCAAGGGTTTATATAAGGGCGGAGTGATGAAGATGAGCGCTTTGGGGAAGTTTTACTTATGTAGTGTGAACTGAAAATGTATTGTACAGACCTGTGTGATTATTTTATGTACAGTGTGTTTTTGATTTTGCTAAAAGCTGGCAATTATTTAAGATCTATTATTATTTGGGAGACGCAACAAACGACCGAGGGGACTGGAAACTCAGGGGAGAGGCCTTTGCTCAGCAGTGGGACATAGAAACAGGCTAAATAAAAAAAAAAAAAAAAAATATTATTTGGGATCGGTTTTATCACCTTTGTTTAGATTTTTTTATACATAGCCTGTTTGTTTCCGGGTAGGCTATCCTACATATATGTGTCAGTCACATTGTTATCTATTGGATAACCATAAGCCGTGAAACTAGCTCTTCTTATAATTTAATAATCTTGACAGTGCTACTTAAAAATAGTTAAACTATCATAAAATAAACGTTGCCGAACATAACGTGTCGTTTACCCGACTGCCATTTAATACATACACACATTCATACTATATCAATTATTTATTTGACCAAAACACATGAAACTTTAACAATAGCTGTACCCATCATAACCAAAATGTAATGTTTATAAGAGGGATTACACACCACCCACGACTAAGTTGTCGCAAAGTAGCTGACGAAATACGAGTATAATATTTAATTATTATGTTTGTCAGTTATGCTTTCATGATTAAAGTGCTGAACCAGTATCGATGAAATTTTACATGGCTATAGTAGTATCAATATCAAATGTATGTAGGTTCTTTTTTAATCTAAACCAACTCCTAAGGGCTGTAGTAAGGGAAGAAAGTTAGTAAGCAAAGCCGCACGTGTTCACTTTCACCAGAGTTAATAACTTTAGAGAACAGATTTGCCAATAAATGACCTAAACTCGTTTTTACTCGAAATTTTTGCCTCTTAGCAAACGTGTGAATACATACGTTCATGTACACATAATACGATGTCCCACGCGCAAATATTCGACCAATGTACAAACCCACTAACTACCGGACTACCTAAAGGTCTATGAGTGGTCCCTCTATAATAGGACGTGGAAATAGGTCGCAGAATTGGGTCCAAGTCCAACCCTCAAAAAGCCTCGCTTTGTACCCGAATTTATTGTGTTCCAGACTATATTAATACATATATACGAAGTTTATAGGACTGGTTATAATTATAGTTTATAGTTGGGCTATTGTTGATGGTTGAGTATATTTGTGTGGAACGATAGTGTGTTTTAGAACTTCATGTTTAGATTGTTTAATTTTCATGACGATAGATGGCGTTGTTTAGCTTATGTTACAATCTCTGACAATATAACAATAGCAGCTGGTTCTTGTATCACAAATATTTTTAATATGAAGTTTTTAAAAGAGGTATACTGATATATTGTAATTTTGCAGTTCCTGTTATCGCAGTTGTTCAAACGTTAAGTTTGTTAGTGTGACAGGACGCACTAACTCATTTTCAGTAATTGACA
The DNA here is from genome assembly GCF_050436995.1 of Anticarsia gemmatalis. Taxonomy (NCBI): domain Eukaryota; kingdom Metazoa; phylum Arthropoda; class Insecta; order Lepidoptera; family Erebidae; genus Anticarsia; species Anticarsia gemmatalis. Next base: position 2,543,484 of record NC_134761.1, read on the forward strand.
CTACGGGTAAAAGTGATTATTATATTTTCTTAATCTAAAACGACCATTAGCAAAAATACTTCAATTTAACCCACAAATGTAAGTGCATAACCTAATAACCTCTTCGTGTAGTAACCTACTGACATTCAAACGTCTCATAATTTGACTCCAGCCGCTTCTAATCGTAGTACATTAAATTACATTTATTGCTCGTACAATTTGATTATGAAATAACTGTAGTTTCAGATTAAAGCACTAGATTCTAGGACTGATTTTCATTTCAGAATTTATTAAAATGAAATAGTAGAACGAATATTTGATTCTTATCGTATGGTTTGCGTATTGTTAAATAATCGATATTATTGTATGAAATAGACCAATTTTCAAGTGGCTGGACCCTTCAAAAACCCACGGTCAAATATCAATATCTCGGTCCCGCCCATTTCGATCTGAGGCTGCTCGGTCAGTCAGTACGCGGTTTTTTTTTTAATATTTAGGTACGTGGTGATAGAACTTAAACGACGATATGTGTGAAGCGTATTTAAGTTTTTTTCTGATCTGTAGCTCGATTTTGTACAACTATCGACTATGGACAACCGGCTAACTATCGAGAAATTGCGTATGAAAATCTATCAGCGCTTCTAACGGGCGTCGTAGGAACTATTTTGACAGTACATTTTAAATGTCAAACTTTCGATATTCGACGGTATCGACTGTAGAGAATCGCGCTACTGAGTGTGTTAAGCATCAGAATGTTTCTTAAAGCCTTTTTAAATTCCAATGTTTCCTGTATCAATTTTCATGGTGTTGTTTGTTACAGATAGGAGACCTGGAAGAGGACACGACACCCCTGGACATGTCGTGGCCGTCAGGCTTCCGTAAGCGGCTGACGTATTTGTTGGTCGCGCCAATTGTCTTCCCATTATGGATCACCCTCCCGGATACCAGGACGCCGAGAGGTAATAACAACTCTATAACTTACCTATTGTCATAATTTACAGATATACTAGTCACTGCAATGCTTAGGCCTTGCTATTATAAACTAAAATTGTGTCCAGAGAGGCGATTTCATTATACTAATAGACTATCGATAACCGAATAGATATTGATAAGTTTTCAATTGAATTCGATTCTGGTATGTCGGTGGCCCAATACGCAGTGCCTGCAGCATTTTCTGGTCTTACTTTCGCTATCCACCTGTCACTTCCTATTAAATTAGTTACGACGAGCTCTTAATTATTTGTTTCTTGGATTTTGTGAGGGTATTTAGCTAGAGGAAATTTGAACTCAAACCCCTGTTTATAACCATACAGCAAAGGTCTCTAAGAGTAAACATATTGTTACCATAAATGGGTTTATAGCATTAAGTCTCAAATCTCAGCAAAGATAAAGATAAAAATATGATCATAAAACGCTCTATTTGAGTAGAAAATCAATAAAGTATTTAGATAACTGCACGCGCGGTGTCAAATGAGTCAAATTGTCGCTAAAGTCACAGGGGTGACATTACTGGAAGGTTACTATAACATGTTAAAACAAATCATATTTTATATGTACTTGCTAAAGGACATAAGTACAACATACATAGAAACATTCATAATAATATTTTAACTACATGTGGACTTATGGAAAATGCAATCCTTTAACTTCTTATAACTGCTTCACAGCGGTTATTTTTATTTTACTAACAGTTGTGACATTTCACTAACTCTAAAAAAATGTATTACTTTCGGTTTCATGTACAACCTTATAAAAGCAAACACCACATGGAAAACAAAACAATATCCCAACTGAACAAGAAAAATAAGAATAACCTTCATTAACATTAAAAACATTAGCCACCTTTACAAACACACTCTATCGCGCATGAAACAACAATTGCACGTGAAAGATCGCGCGTGTAAGGAGGAAGGAAAGACCACGCGCCGTGCTCATCTACCTACACATCCGCGAAAAAAAATCGCGAGCGAAGACCGCGCTGCTTTCCCGCGCGTAATCTTGTACGCTCCTAAGAACGTGCGATAGAATGTGTGTGTAAAGGTGGCTATTGTTGTAGTTTTAAGTGGACTCATAACTTAAATTAACCTACAATTCTATAAATAATATCATAATACTTAACAACATTTTTTTATTTCCAGGAAAGAGTTTGTTCCCTATAACATTTATAGGGTCTATAGTATGGATAGCTTTCTTCTCGTACCTGATGGTGTGGTGGGCTAACGTGGCGGGGGCGACGGCGATGGTCCCGCCCGAGGTGATGGGGCTGACCCTCCTGGCTGCAGGGACCTCGGTGCCTGACCTCATCACCTCCGTCATCGTCGCCAGGAAAGGATTCGGTGATATGGCCGTCTCCAGTTCCGTTGGCAGCAATATTTTTGATGTTACTGTTGGGTAAGTAATTTAAAGTTATGTGTTGTTAAGTATTATCTACCTAGTGACATTGAATTTTTGTAGAAAATTTGTTGCCTGTGATTGCTCCGGGTCTTAAACTATATAAAAAAAAATAGTGGCCTGTGGGTGTGCAGTTTATCTGTAATAGACAGACGTCCGCATTCTTATATAAGTATGGAGTTTGGACTAGACTAACACCTTCATAATAATCTGTGCGTTACCCCAAGGTAGTCTGGCAGAAAATGTTCCTGGCATTAAATCCGCTTTTATGCGGAATCGTATATTAAGTTTAGACACATAAATAAAAAATACGAAACGTAACTGATGGAAAAAAACGAAAATGGGTGCCACTCACTTCTCATAGAATTTTCCGCGTTTACTAATATTTCTAGTTAAGTAGTAACTTATTCAAATTTTAATAAAGCAACCAAGCTTTTCTATCAAGTAATACTTAAAAATGTATAAAACATCCGGGTGTCAGTGCAAGCCAAAACCACAACAATAAATAATATTTGTGAAATTGCAACGAGAAATTTTGCTATTCCGACTGTTGAAAAGTTTTCTGACAAGAATACTACAGGGACAAAACAAGCTGAAAATGTTATTTTAAAGAATGCAGGCTATAATTTATTTATATGCAAGTTTTCCAATATTTTGCCGCAGTGCAATACAAAATATTTATGAAAATTCATAGCACACAAAAGATAAACATTATCTCTGGAGTGGTTGAACCGATTTTGATGGGGTTTTAACTAGGGGTTAGAAAACATTGTGAAGCACTGTTCAAGCTACATACCTACTTATTGTCCCGGGATTTTGGGATCTGGGATTTACCTGGGAAAAAGTGAGTGTTCACAAAATCGATTATCCTAGGTATTAATAAATTAATGGTATTAGGCATTATCTGATTACTAGCTGGCCCCTGCATTATTGCGTATTTTATTCTATGTGATGATCTCCGTCATAGTTTAATGAATTTTTAACAGTCGTTTAGCAATACAAGACCTACGGACATCTTAAAGAACTACAGCACTACATTGGCCACACGACAAATAAATAACATAAGTTATATTTTACTCATAGAATTCAAAATAAAAAACTATAAACAGAGTACAGTCAAAACGGAATATACGCCCAAGCAAGAAACTAGCACAGAGAACTAAAATATTCAGATACTGCAGGAATAAATAAAACCGAAATCGTCTTAAGCATACGCCACATCCGCTAGTGGCAGCATCTGCGAAGCGAAACATAAATAACATAATCAAATAAAGTTCCCTAAGTTGTACACTTAGATAAGAATTTTCTTAAGTTGGGCCCCTAAATAACGGCAATGCCATCTTAAGTGCTCACTGTGGGTCGTTGGAACGTCGCCAAAAATTGTAGCTTGATACGAAATTGCGAGTTTTTTTGTGTACGACTGTACTACGAATGCAAGTAGGGAAATAGGCTTGTTTTAATGAGGGCAATAGTTTCTGCTAATTGTGGTGATTTATTTGGCAACTGTTTTATCAGTTAGTTAGTTTTTACTGAGGTTGAAATTTAATTGTAGAGAAATTAAATCGTCTTTTACCGTGCTTGGCCAGGGTGGTAAACACAAAGACGGACAGCCACCCCCTAATTTGAGAGATCCTTGCCCAGCTGTGGGATGAGAATGGATTTTGATTTATTAATATTACTGACCATTTAAGAAAAACAACCCTATAAGTAGACTATTTATGTGTACATGTAATACCACATTGGCCAAAACAATTGAGCATAATATGACCACTGTTTGAGAGATTCCAGATTCGTATCCCAAATCAAGTAAACTTCAAAGTCTTATGGAAAGTATTATTATATTATTGCTATGAAAAGTGCGCGATCCTAGTATATGGGTATAGACTTGCCTCCCTATACATAGGACCAATAATTTTATGGAAAAAGCTTCAATGTACTTCATGAATAGCCTACACCTTCAAGTAGAAAAGGCGTGATATAAAAAACCCAATAGCTTCGTGACCTAAAAATATAGTTAATTAAGGTGAACACTAAACAAAAACAAAGTAACAATAAAATGCCACACTAATTTCCCCCGGCATCGTACCCGCTACCCCAGCCTTGACTTTAGACCTATAGCTGAACTTTACCGTATCGCATCGGCCTTGTTACCAACCTATCACTGATCACTCATTTATATTTATATGAAGGACTTTTGGTTTAGTTGTAACTAAGTTATAGGTACCAAACACGTGGAAGTAGGCTTTTTTCAGTAAATAAATAAAACATGCAGATTACACCTCTAGTAGTAGTAATAGTAGTATCTATACCTACTAATATTATAAAGCTGAAGAGTTTGTTTGTTTGTTTGAACGCCCTAATCTCAGGTCCGATTTGAAAAAATATTTCAGTTTTAGATAGCCCAATTATCAAGGAAGGTTATAGGCTATATATCATCACGCTACCACCAATAAGAGCAGAGTACCAGTAAAAAATGTAAAAAAAACGGGGAAAATGTTGACCCATTCTCTCTTATGTGATTAAATCCGTTCAGTATTTTTGCGTAGAAGAGTAACAAACATACATCAATCCTTCTTGCTGGTGTATTCTCAAACTTCCGCATTTGAAATGCGAAAATTTGGTAATACCCCGGAAAATCTTTTCACCAAGATTAAGTCGCGGATAGAAGCTAGTTATTGCATATATTATACAAATAGCACATATTTACTCAACGAAATAAAACATTCATTTAACAAATTAAACGAAGCAAATAAAACACATAAGAAAAAACCTAATAGCACTGAATTTCCGTGATAAATATGACTGAAACATGAAAGATAAGTAACAAAGGCACGCACGCTGTGTTCCTGAAACGAGCTGCGTTTTAAATCTAATCATATTCAAGGCAAACGCTGAAACCGATGGCTTTACAAAAATAACTAATAATAAAGAAAATGTTACAGTAAGACAAGTTTGTACAAACGTTGGAACTGACTAAATCAAATCTGTTTTTGCTAGACTGCACGTTTGGCACATTGGTAAATGTTTAATGTATAATAGAATACGGGAATTAACGCGAACACGCATTTTACCTTAAAATGCCTAACGTTTCGGCGCAGGTTGCACTCGCCGTGGTCCCAGGCAGACTGGAGCAGCGATGACAGGACTTCGTGTATATGAGGCGGACGAATGTCCATCCACCCTCATATTTTGATTTTTCCAACCGCCACCACACACTACACTAACCGTGTCCCTATTCTGTGAGCTAACCGATTGCGAAACATAGCGAGGTTTTGTAACAGTAATCACTGGATTCCACGTCGCGGATAATTTGAAGCCGTCTTCCCGATTGAAATTTGAGTGTTTCTTGATTTCGATCGCTTCACGAACAATCCTCGAGTAGAAATGTCGTTCAGTGGAGAGGACTTGAGGGCGATGGAACTCAATCCAGTGATTAGTTCCTGCTTCGAGTAGATGTTCCGCAATGGCTGACTTGCTTATTTGACGGTTCTTAACAGCGGCGATATGTTCCTTGACCCTTTCAGCTATCGACCGCTTAGTCTGGCCTATGTAGGAACTACCGCAGCTGCAGTTGATCTTGTAGACACCTGGTGTTTGAAACGGTAGTACATCCTTCGGTGTGCCCACCATGCTGCTGACTTTTGCCCCCGGCGTGAACACTGTGCTGATGCTGTATTGTTTCAATACATTCCCGATCTTATCAGTCACTCCTCTGACGTAGGGCAAGTAGGCGGGCTGTCTGTTGACCTCCGGATGTTTACTCCGACTCCGGAGGTCAACAGACAGCCCGCCATTTCGACATTTCTACTCGAGGATTGTTCGTGAAGCGATCGAAATCAAGAAACACTCAAATTTCAATCGGGAAGACGGCTTCAAATTATCCGCGACGTGGAATCCAGTGATTACTGTTACAAAACCTCGCTATGTTTCGCAATCGGTTAGCTCACAGAATAGGGACACGGTTAGTGTAGTGTGTGGTGGCGGTTGGAAAAATCAAAATATGAGGGTGGATGGACATTCGTCCGCCTCATATACACGAAGTCCTGTCATCGCTGCTCCAGTCTGCCTGGGACCACGGCGAGTGCAACCTGCGCCGAAACGTTAGGCATTTTAAGGTAAAATGCGTGTTCGCGTTAATTCCCGTATTCTATTATACATTAAACATGCAACGCGAGAGTTTAAAAGTTATGATTGGTAAATGTTGTCTCTTTAGCGTTCTTTTGAAAATCAAGACCTTCTCCCAGTCTCTAAGTACATTTAGCGGTAGTTTATCTATTCAATAGCGTTTTTTTACATGGGTTAAAACGCTATCGAATAGATAAACTACCGTTAAATGTACCTCAGAAACCAGGAGTTAATAATCAACAACATACGATAAACTACATCTTACTTTTATTGTATACAATTTTTTGATACGTATTGTACTCTGTCGAATAAAATTTTACAGCCAAACCAAACAAAAAAGATGGTAAAAGACCCAAAAACAAAAATCCACCAATTTTTAAATCTGTCACTATCTATCGATACTACGATCTATCTATCTATCAAATCTAAAACTAAAATGAAAATAAATGCGAATCACGTATAGCAACTAGTATTAAAATTCTGCACCCGACAGTACCTAACCTCAAAATGAATAGAACTCATTGTACCGTCGCCGCACACTTGCAATGACTTGCATAAACACAATTTATATGATAAACAGTAATGATAGCGCGCATATCGGTGAAATGCTCACATTTGGCAGATTCCGTCTAATGTTCTTGGCATAATGCACCAAAACACATTTGGCATGACATCTTGTGCACTGGCCAAAGGCCGCGAATAACACTTTTTCAAAAAATACATATTCAACTTTTGTACTAAAGTAGGTATTATTTATTAAACATTCATACTAAATATCATACCTGTATACCTGGAGTTGTAGACAGAGATGTGAAATAGAACCACGTTAAGCCGTTTACACATGTTAGTCCTATGAAATAAGGGGTGAACCTTTGCAGAATACTGGGCACGTTGATAAACTGAAATATTAAACTGCGGATTATTATTGAAAATAATCTAAGTTGAAAAACGAGCTATAGCAGGAATGGACCCCAGGATCTCGTGGTTAACAGTTGTATACAATATCTGCTGCCCAGACTATGGAAACAGTCAATTACTAGGCATTTAGGTGAATAAATAAGAGTTATACAGATTAATGAAATACACTATCATACAATTTTCTACTGCGGCCTATATTCTCATCACATTCTGCACATTAAACACATTAAAAAGACCTACAAAACATCTTGCTTTACAAAAATATTCATCTTCAACAACACAGTTAAACTCTCGCATTATATCTGTATTGTAATAAAAAGTAATACTACAGGGACAAAACAAGCTGAAAATGTTATTTTAAAGAATGCAGGCTATAATTTATTTATATGCAAGTTTTCCAATATTTTGCCGCAGTGCAATACAAAATATTTATGAAAATTCATAGCACACAAAAGATCAACATTATCTCTGGAGTGGTTGAACCGATTTTGATGGGGTTTTAACTAGGGGTTAGAAAAGATTGTGAAGCACTATTCAAGATACATACTTTTGGTTCCCGGATTTTGGGATCTGGGATTTACCTGGGAAAAAAGTGAGTATTCACAAAATCGATTATCCCAGGTATTAATAAATTTATCGAATTAGGCATAATATGATTACTAGCTGACCCCTGCATTATTGCGTATTTTAGCTTTTTTGACAATCTACTCGGTTTGATGTTAACAGTCGTTTAGCAAGGAAAAACCTTCGGACGTAAAACCACTTCAACACTACATTGACCACACGACAAATAAATAACATAACTTATATTTTACTCATAGTATTCAAAAACTAATCAAATAGTTATACGAAAAGAGCTATAAAAAGAGAAAAGTACAGTCAGAACGGAATATACGCCTCAAACGAGAAACTAGCACAGAGAACTAAAATATTCAGATACTGCAGGAATAAATAAAACCGAAATCGTCTTAAGCATACGCCACATCCGCTAGTGGCAGCATCTGCGAAGCGAAACATAAATAACATAATCAAATAAAGTTCCCTAAGTTGTACACTTAGATAAGAATTTTCTTAAGTTGGGCCCCTAAATAACGGCAATGCCATCTTAAGTGCTCACTGTGGGTCGTTGGAACGTCGCCAAAAATTGTAGCTTGATACGAAATTGCGAGCTTTTTTACGTACGACTGTACTACGAATGCAAGTAGGCAAATAGGCTTGTTTTAATGAGGGCAATAGTTTCTGCTAATTGTGGTGATTCATTTGGCAACTGTTTTATCAGTTAGTTTTTACTGAGGTTGAAATTTAATGGTAGAGAAATTAAATCGTCTTTCACTGTGCTTGGCCAGGGTGACACATAGACGGACTCCCCCTCCCTAATTTCGAGCGATCCTTTCCCAGCTTTAGGATGAGAATGGGTTTTGATTTATTACTATTATTGATCATTTTAGAAAAAACAACCCTATAAGTAGACTATTTATATCTGATCTATATGTTATGCTACTTTGGCCCAAACAGTTGAGCATATGACCACTGATCAAGAGATCCCAGATTCCTTTCCCTAATCAAGTAAACTTCATTTTTTTCAAAGTCTTATGGAAAGTATTATTATATTATTGCTCTGAAAAGTGCACTATCCTAGTACATGGGTATAGACTTGCCCCCTATACAATAATATTATAGGAATTTCAATGTATTTCGTATACACAGTCTACACCTTCAAGTAAAAAAAGCGTGATATAAAAAACCCAATAGCTTCGTGACCTAAAAATATAGTTAATTAAGGTGAACACTAAACAAAAACAAAGTAACAATAAAATGCCACACTAATTTCCCCGGCATCGTACCTGCTACGCTACCCTTGACTTTAGACCTATAGCTGAACTTTACCGTATCGCACCGGCCTTGTTACCAACCTATCACTGATCACTCATTTATATTTATATGAAGGACTTTTGGTTCAGTTGTAACTAAGTTATATATCAGCCTAGCCTTTCTTCCAACTATGTTGGAGTCGGCTTCCAGTCTTACCTGATGCAGCTGAATGCCAGTATTTTACATGGCGCGACTACCTATTGGACCTCTACAACCCAGTTACCTGGGTTAAAACACGATACCCTCCGGTATGACTTTCAAGGTTCTGACTACTGTTAACGACGGCCAAAGATCTTCGTTGTCCGATTGAATAGATTTTCTGACGTAAAAAGTATTTAATGTGTAATAATCTGGATTTCACGAAAAATCGTTCAGTAGTTTTTGCGTGGCAGAGTCACAAACATAAATACATCTATCCTCACAAACTTTCGCATTTATAATATTACCAGCTTTTTACCCCGGGATATCTTATCAGCGGACTAAGTAGTGGGCAGAAGCTAGTTATTTCATATATTTATTAACAAACAGCACATATTTACGCAACAATATAAAACATTCATTAACAAATTAAACGAAGCAAATAAAATACATAAGAAAACACATAATAGCACTGAATATCCGTGATAAATATGGCTGAAACATGAAAGATAAGTAACAAAGGCACGCACGCTGTGTTCCTGAAACGAGCTGCGTTTTAAATCTAATCATATTCAAGGCAAACGCTGAAACCGACGGCTTTACAAAAATAACTAATAATAAAGAAAATGTTACAGTAAGACAAGTTTGTACAAACGTTGGAACTGACTAAATCAAATCTGTATTTGCTAGACTGCACGTTTGGCACTATGGTAAAAGTAGTCACTTTAGCGTTCTTTTGAAAACCGAGACTTACTCCCGGTCTCTAAGTACATTTAGCGGTAGTTTATCTATTCAATAGCGTTTTTTTACATGGATTAAAACGCTATCGAATAGATAAACTACCGTTAAATGTACCTCAGAAACCAGGAGTTAATAATCAACAACATACGATAAACTACATCTTACTTTTATTGTATACAATTTTTTGATACGTAGTGTACTCTGTCGAATAAAATTTAACAGCCAAACCTATTATACAGATATTTAACATGAAGATGGTAAAAGACCCAAAAACAAAAATCCACCAATTTTTAAATCTGTAACTATCTATCGATACTACGATCTATCTATCTATCAAATCTAAAACTAAAATGAAAATAAATGCGAATCACGTATAGCAACCAGTATTAAAATTCTGCATCCGACAGTATCTAACCTCAAAATGAATAGAACTCATTGTACCCTGGCCGCACACTTGCATAAACATAATTTATATGATAAACAGTAATGATAGCGCATATCGGTGAAATGCTCACATTTGGCAGATTCCGTCTAATGTTCTTGGCATAATGCACCAAAACACATTTGGCATGACATCTTGTGCACTGGCCAAAGGCCGCGAATAACACTTATTCAAAAATACATATTCAACTTCTGTACCAAAGTAGGTATTATTTATTAAACATTCATACTAAATATCATACCTGTATACCTGAAGTTGTAGACAGAGATGTGAAATAGAACCACGTTAAGCCGTTTACACATGTTAGTCCTAATAGGGGGTGAACCTTTACAGTATACTGGGCACGTTGTTTAACTGTTAAGCGACTATTGAAAATAATCAACTTTAAGCTAGAAAACGACATATAGCATTGTATCGACCCGAGAACCCGGATACTTGCGGTCAGCAGTCGTATACAATACCGCCCTGACCAATAAAGCAGGTACTACTAGGTGTTAAGGTAAATAAATAAATAAAAAACGAGTTATACAGATTAATGAAATACACTATTATGCATTTCTTCTATATGTGCCCTATATTATACTATATAGAAATAAATGAATAAATTTTCTACTGTGGCCTATATTCTCATCACATTCTGCACATTAAACACAATAAAAAGACCTACAAAACATCTTGCTATACAAAAATGTTCATCTTCAACAACACAGTTAAACTCCCGCATTATATCTGTATTGTGTCTGACCTCACAACAATTGTACATCAAGAAACCGCAATATAAATCCTTTGCAAACGTGTTTCGGATACGAAAACGGCTACAGAAACAACTTATCTTATTGCTATGGACATAAAGGCGTAATTGCAATAACATTTGTAGGTTATACATCACGAATATAAAAGTATGGTCGTAAACAGAAAGAAGTTATAGGACGAGTACTTTTCTTAAAGAATTTTTGACTGCCTGCGCATCGTTGATAGTGCCACGCACAAGACTGGAGCTCAGATCGTTTTTAACCAGGGTTTAATTTAATGATGAATACAAAAAAACAAAACCTGGGTTTCGGAAACTTTCGGTTTTTTTTCGGAAACTCTGAATATCGGCTAAAAGGACAATATCTTTTTGTGGAACATTATTTTTTCTTTTTTTAAAAGACGACTCCCGCAATAATAATTGCTCTTGTGTCGCGGGAACTTTTACATACACAAAAAAAATATACAAAGTAAAACCAGACCCGAAACAACTATAAGTGGATTACAAAAATAATTGTTCCGTGTGGGAATCGAATCCACGACCTCCCGACGGAATGGTAGCGGCGTGGACACCTTAACTACTTCGTCATGGAAGAATTTAAATAAATATCGCACCAATTCCCAACTTATAAATTTATCTTTCTTATAACATCGGGGTCGCGGTAACAAAATTTCGTTCTTGAAAATTCAACATTTTTCCGCATTAAGAGTGACCTAGTTTTAAATTGTTAGTTCCGCGATCGTGAAAGGATTCTTTTGAGTTAAAGCAATTTGTAATCACTGGTGGAAAATTGTGGAACTAATGTTCTTTGCTAGATCGCTTTAGTTATTTCTGCTACATAAAAAAAAATCGCTCGGAAATTAAAGAACTACCAAGACTAACTCTGTGGCGCAATCGGCTGTGTATCGGAATCTGACCATAAGAGCTGGGTCCGATTCCCGGGTCGGGCAAAGCGAGCGCTATTGGTAGAGTTGCCAATTGTACCTACTCAAAATCATGTAATCTATGATCCTAATTCCCAGATTGACAAACATGTTTTCTTTCACCGCTAAAGCGAGTGGTAAATACTTTTAAAGTCAGTAGGCGATTGCTTAGATTTCAAACTCCTCAAAACTTCTTCAACTAGGTACTCTTTATCTACCTCTACTGAAAAAGGCACATAGACTACAAAAAAGAAAATCGGCATAGTATTTTAAATGAACTAAACAAACATTCACTAGAGGGCATTAAAATCTCCTAAAGTACAAGCTTTAATTCCACAAATGGCTTCAAACGAAACTAATAAAATTATCAATTAACTTTCCCATTTACGACCCGTACTTAACCTACAAAACAATTTGACAAAGAACTGCACACACGAACACGAATGTAGGTAAAGGCGGCAAAAGCGGCCATTTTAAAATTGTATTTTTTTTAAATGGCTTTCGTGTTTGAGAACATTTTGTTACAAGATTTGTGACGCGTTTGAAATTTGAACTCATTTGTTAGGCATTTTTTACAAATGTTTTTTTTTTCTTTTTTAGGTTTATAAACAGTTAGTAATTGGTTTGGTTATTGATCTCAGAATAAAGTGAGTAACTTGAACTGCGAACAGTCTGCAGATCGGTGGTCTTTTGAATATTCTTGTCTGTACTTTGTACATACATCCTACTAATATTATAAATGCGAAAGTTTGTGAGTATGGATGTTTGTTACTCTTTCACGCAAATACTACTCAACCGATTACAATTAAATTTGGTATATTGGTAGCTGAAGACCCAGAATAACACATAAGCTGCACGCTTTTTATCCCGGAGCACCCAAGGGATCGGAATTTACACGGGAAGGGTTTCCACGCGGACGAAGTCGTGGGCGGCCTCTAGTACATACATAAAATCACGCCTTTTTCCTACACAGGGATAGGAGTAGACCAAAGAACGCCAGACAGTACACATTCGCTTCCACATCACTTGTCTGTACATTACACTACATTGCATTACTATACAATTTGACTTTAGGTTGTCTGCAACCAAACAAAGAACCACATATCACTATTAGCATTATTTATTTATTATAGGGCTAGGAAAACCTAAGAAAAATGTTACTTTAGCCAACATTTTGAGTAATAACATCTACCTCCATTATGGATCTGAGAGCAATAAATATTCCGTATACCGTAAATTGATTTCATTGTGGAAGATAATATTATATGGCGTACCGAATATAATCCTTATTATAGTATGTAAGATTGTAGGTACCTACATTATATATTTTGACGATTTGATCCTAACTTTAACTGTCAAAAACTCATAGACTCTTAGTGCAGAATTTATAATAGCAATGCAAATTACTATGTCATTTTTCTTTCAACAAAATGCAAGATTTTAAGTCTCGTGGAATTCAACATCATTAACTTGGTTTTCAACAATCATAGATACAGTGATTAGGTGCCTTTACACACACGCTCTTTCGCGCGTGAATCAACAAAGGAAAGAGCGAGAGCGCGCTGTCTTTCCCGTGCGTAGTCCTGTACGCTCCTAAGAACGCGCGATAGAGCGTGTGTGTAAAGGCGGCCATTCTCGATGAAGGTTTTAATGTAGAATTTAACTTCTATTGTCTGAAAAGTTCGGTCATTTGTCCATAAATAAATCTAACCAATACATTTATATTATTTTTACATAGATATGGGAAATTGGTATCTCGTTTATGACACGAACATCACTCGGTCGTTAAATATTTTACAGTTCCCGCGTTTGAGTCTTCACGCGAAATACTGACCGTATTTATGGTCATAAAATATATTTTTCTGTTTAGATTCACCTAGTTTTTATGAAAAATTTGGAAAAAAGACATTTTATAACTAGCTTTTGCCCGCGATTTCGTAAGCGTGAAAAGATTTCCGGATTAAAAAGTGTACTGTGTGTTAATCTAGCTAATTATGTATGATGATACCCATCGATAAGACTGGTTGTCAGACTTCTGATGGTAAAGTCTATCAAAAATCTCTGAAAATGCCAGCTGGGACCCATAATTTACCTTACATAGTTGCTAGTTGTAAAGTTGTAGTATTAAAATATTAAAAACTACTGTACTAAAACTAACCTAACAAAAACGCGATACGAACAAAGTAAAACAAGTATTATAAAAATCAATTCAACATACGTTTCTTTGGCATTTCTTTGACCCGATAACTGGGGCAAGGCTTTCAGATATACCCCGATAAATATCAGGGTAATTTTTTACCCTAAATTTTACCCCCATCGCGTTAGAAGGCCACAACTGTGTTGTAGTTAACGTTTTATTAGTTAACTATTTTGTTTACAATGTATTTGAATTTATTCATGTAATTGGTCGTTAGCGTGGATCGTAATTTTTAAAAGTATGTTAAAATTAACTAGAATTTTGAACTGTAAAAGTTCTTAGTACTCTCTTGTGCGGTTGGTAGTTCATTCGACTGCTTACCATGAGGTCTCGGGTTAGATTCCGGGATCAGGCAAAGTACTTTTTTGGTCTTTTCTTATTTATGTAGAATACTTCAATGGCATCCGGACTTTTGTGACGTGTTCAATAAATGGCAGCAATTTTTCTCCTTTTACATTAGACTAACACAATTAATGGCGAAACATATTTAATACACCTCTGCATACACCATCGGGTATAATTGGGGTGACATAATATTACGTATATTTAAACATACTCAAATCAGTTACCAAAATAGTCAAATAAATTACAATATATTTTTATGCTCACGGACTTTCATCCAAATCGATCCATATGACCGTAGCCATAATTCCCTTTGTACCGAAAATCATAAATTTTCCAGTTTTACACTTTATTAACATTACAATTCTCTACATTCCAGGCTACCACTCCCATGGCTCCTGTACGGTATAATCTACGGGGAGCCAGTGCAAGTCAACTCCAAAGGCATGGTGTGCAGCATCGTGCTTCTCTTCGCGATGCTGATCTTTGTCATCATCAGCATAGCCTGCTTCAGATGGAAGATGAACAGGGGTCTAGGGTTCACCATGTTCCTTCTATATTTTGTGTTCGTGGGAGTCAGTCTCGGTCTGGAGTACGGCTACCTTCATTGTCCAAGCGAATAGGTTTATTGCTTTTCGAAATAGATACTGGCTGTTTATTTCATGTCAAATTTTGAAAGGTTATAGTTTGAATTTTAATGGAACGGAAAACGTTTAATTTTATTATAGAAATAAGAGAATTAACTCGAAATTAGTTTGAATTTTAGTGGAACGAAACAACGTTGGTTTTATTATAGAAAGTGGGAATTATATAGCGTTACAGTGTAGGAAAATTGTGTTAATTCTCATATTCTAT
The DNA here is from genome assembly GCF_050436995.1 of Anticarsia gemmatalis. NCBI lineage: Eukaryota > Metazoa > Arthropoda > Insecta > Lepidoptera > Erebidae > Anticarsia > Anticarsia gemmatalis. Next base: position 2,559,158 of record NC_134761.1, read on the forward strand.
AAAAAATAAACATGCAAAAGGAAAGTTTAATGATTATGAAGGAAAATAGGTCACGGTGCCTTTTACGTTCAGATAAGTATTGGTTTACTTATTCGATAGTTTGACAGATAGTTAACTATTGACTAAGCTATACAGCACTTATTTAAAAGTAACACAGGCCTTGTTGTAGTAAAGTCTTTTGTATAAAAAGGTATGGTTTTGAAAGACGTAAAATAAATAGTCAGTGATCTTTGGTGTTGGTTCTTCCAGCAGAATTGATAGTCAATTGCAGCAAAACTATATAACAATATATGAAAAAGATGTTTTGATATTTTGTCAAGTTCATTTCTATTTCAAGATGTTTTAACAGAAGTTGATTTCATGAAAAAGTATGTACATATTTATATCATGATCTGAATTCAAAAAGGAATGAAGTGAAGGGAAAATCGGAGAGATTTCAAAAGGCAAGTCGCAATATAAATGCACATAATGTTTCATTATTATAAATGTTAACAATGTTAAGGATTTGATAGAGGAAAAAGAGCGAAACAGCAGTAATAGCTACTGCACCGTAGAAAACCTAATGATAAATCTACAAAAATTTCCTACAAAGCACTCGAAACCTGTAGATTATTAATTTCATTATTTTACTAAAATAATGAGATCTAATCGTCTATCTAAAAACTGTAAATCTTAACTGAGTGTTCCACGTGAAAACAACTTAAAAAAATAGTTCCTCCAATACACGTTAGGCGCGCTGATCTGTGTTAAATACAAAATATCAAAGTGACTATCGGACATTACCACTATTGACTATCCGATAGTCGATAGTCAATAGTCGTATAAAAGGTAGGTAATAGTTTTGCTGCAATTGAGATATAAAAAAGGAGTTGTAAGTATTAAGAGAGTTACTTTAGCGTTGTGAATTTAGTTTTGTACGAGTATTTTAGTTCTAGATGCCATAGCACAAGCACTAAAATATTGCTCAAATACTTATTTACTATTGCTTTGCTGGGTAGTTTCGTTTAGATGGTTTTATGGGACGCTTGTAATAGATACGTTGGAAGTAATGAGAGACAATTGAGCACCAATATAAATAAGTGAAACTGTAGAACTAACGAAAATTACATTCCTATGAAAATGCAATAATGAAGCTTCGATGATTCTAATCGTAATGATAAGATTTTGCATTGTACATTGTGTCGTGTACATTTTGTACCCGAGAGTAAATTAGCCGTGATAGAGACTGTAGCTATTTACATAAATGTTAGTCGTTTAATTCGCTTTACGAACGTTTTGACGCTAAGTTCTTTATATGTATAGTGTTGTATGTTTTTGTACATATTGATAATTGTGTTCGAGTTGTGTTTCTGCCCTTTGTTCACTGTGCGGTCGACACGACCCTCGGTCCATGTCGTTTTGTTCCATTTTAATGTATCGTGAAATAAAAGATATTCGTTATAAGTGTGTGTCAGTCACACAAAGAGCTAGTATGTACATACACACGTAGAGAATGGGAGAGAGCGGGGCAAATGTCAAAGTTTATATTAAAAAAGTCTCATTCCATAAAATGTGCCTAAGAGTTTAAATAACTCAGTAACATTTAGCTTCGATTTTTATAAAATAACAGATTATAACCATGTTGAAGTCACTTTATTGTCTAATAGTCTATATACGGCTTGCATGTAGCGTCGCGGGCGCGTCACGGGCGCGTCACGGGCGCGTGGCGAGCGCGTCGCGACCCACCGTGGAGCCGTCTGTCCCGCTCTGCGACACTTGTACCCTTAGAGTAAACACTATCTCTATCGACTCTATCTATAATTGTAATCGACTCTACATTCACCTTCGTTCTTCATTGACTTACAAACGATTGGATATTACATCTGGCAAATAGTCAATTCTTAAAATTACTAAGTCTAATATAATTCTTCTTCTTCCTTCGTACGTAAAGGCACGGTTCGATATTCTATAAAATAATAAACATCTTTGATGACCGTCCATAGATTCTGTTTCATTACTTTCCGCTTGTGCACGTGATACTCTGTTAACTAATAGCTGAATACTCAGAGAACTTTAATAGAGAGAAAGATGAGTTCAATTGTTGATATCCCACAAAATTTTATATTGATAACCCGCCTATTTGACATAGCAATAAATAGACTAGAATAGATAGTTAAATATTTATATTGTTAAGCTTTACCACTTCAGACCGTGTGTCGCTCAAATGTTGAGGAAAGCGTTATTGAAACAGGCCGGGGGCTTTGACACAGTGTGACGTCACACAAGTGCACCCGCGGTCTAACATTCTACATAATATAATACGCACAAGTGTTCCGAAATTCCTTAAAATCGCTTCATACATCAACAGAGGTGTTTAAGTTCAATTCTCTTCATTATAATAGAGTTTTTTACATATAATGTTGATAGATTCAATAGGATTTGCAAAGGTATTGATTTGTAATATTTGAAACTTTAAAATTGTTAAAAGTATACAAAATCTATGGATCCATCTCTGGACGTTATAAAGTTAAGTTTATAATAAGAACGGTAAAGGAATAAAATTAAAATAAAAGTACAAAAAATGTTCCGGAATATTCTTGTTATAAACTTAACGGGAACAGAGATTGCGGCGTTCAAATATTCCAGAACAGTACTTAAGTTAAAAGTTGATACAAGAATGACAAGACAATTAACGACATATCGGTAGTAACCGGACATCGTTTAGGTCATAATCTGTGATAAGGGCATGCTTATGACGTTATATTAACAAAGTATTTATATAGATATCATCTCTCTTCAAATTTTCATATAGAATTATGTATGTATAAGCTTGAATTTGATAGCCTTCTGTAGTTCGCTTAGATGCCACTACTAGACAGTTACTGGTTACGAAAAACATGTTTAACATTCTTGATTGATGTATAATATATGAACCATTTAACTTTATGAATGAATATAGCTACAAGGCAGTGATTAGACGGTGAAGAAATAAATACAAGTGACGCAACGCAATGGCACTGTCATTGTCATCAGCGTTTCTTTCCTACGTATCTTGTTTTCATCCTTCAATCAGCGACTTGCAGCTATATTCAGGCGCATAAAGTTAAATGGCATATAGTATAAGCGTATCGTCAGCAAACAAAAATAGTTTCTATCACTTTGACGTAAAACAAATTTTTGTTTGTTGATGATTACCGTTCACCAATCAAGATTTAAAATATCGATATTAAAACAGGAGTGACGTTCAAATACTTTACTCTTAATAAATATTGAATATATCCCGAATGAGAACTAAAAAAAGTACAAATAATAAAAAAATCTTTCTCTCTATTTGCTAAATATTTAAAGACAATTACAAAGTTCTTGTTCAGGCTTTAAAGTAATATATATTTAATTATACTGACAATAAACTCACATTATACTTATATATACTTAGAACCTAAATATCTACCAATCTTTTAATACAAATTATAGAGGTCATTGTTCATCAACCATACTAACTAGTAACTCGAATAAAGAAACATTTTATCCAAGTATTTGAACGTCACTTCGATTTGCTTGCAATTTTTCCGGAATATACCAAATAGTTCGATATACGCTTCCAAATTAAACAAATTAATCAACAAATTCAGATAAACTGTACGACGTAGTGGCCAATCTATAAAATATTAAGAATTTGAATCTCTAAACGTAATTTAATTCGATTTGAATATTTCTTTACGATGATGACAAGCTAGGATGTGTAAGCTAATCAAATATACTTATATCAGAAGCACCAAGTACCAAAAAGTACGTTATGCCTATCATGTGGGATCCCAAATATGTACTGTGAAAATAAAACGATCAGCATTTCATCCAACTATGTTGGAGTCATAATATTATAATGCAACGGGTCTTAAACGCGATTGAAAATTAAAGGTTTGAAAACCTTACTTTGGAGCCTTACCTTACCTTACCTTGTTGGAGTCGGCTTCCAGTCTCACCGGATGCAGCTGCATACCAGTATTTTACATGGAGCGACTGCCTATCGGACCCCCACGACCTAGTTACCTGGGTTATAACACGATACCCCTCGGTAAGAATGGTTGTCAGACTGTGAAATAACAAAATAATATAAAAGTCTCTGTATTTTGCCTATCCATATGTGAAGAAGACGTGATTTTATGTATGTGTATAATAATATAAAAGTAGCTATGCATATAACGCAGACTCATTCTTGATGACATGTAACATATAAAATAATTACTGTTTTTTCTTCTATGAGTATAATATAGCTATTCATTCTAGCAACCTCTATGAATTTCAGTTGTAGGTTTCACGACTCTGTATAAGTGTCAAATAGCATTTGATAGAATTTTGACAGTTGTTTTAATACATTTGCTGTCACTTCATCTATTGGATAGTTTATCTGACACGTATTTATGAGCTGTGAAACTAGCCCTTAATGTAAAATACAAGAATGTCATGAAATTGATGTTCGTAAAGTTCAATTTACTAAAAGCAAATTAATCAAGAAAAGACTTCAGACTTTAAAATGCTTGCTTTTTTCTGTGCATCTGTCAACGTCTAATGTCAATTGGTTTGTTATTTTGACGTTGACAAATGCACAGTACCGGTATAAGTATATAACAAAAATTAAAGAATTAGAATATAAAATGTTCATTATATTGATGATATTATAGTGCAAATTAAACGAACATAGATACAGAACATATTTGGGACCCTCATAAAGTCTATGCTATTAAATTATATAACTATATACACTAGATTTCTATCTATCTCTTGTATAATGTAATTAGTCTTTGTAAATTAACCATCCTTCCATGTATGTAATTTGTTTAATGCGTTCGCTATTGAACTGATAAAGACTATTTATTATCATATCACTACTCTACTTTGACAGCGCGGTGTGAACGCAAACTATTACGTCATAGTACACTCTAGCACGTCATTTGCCTTCACAGCGAACTGTCAAGCGTCACTCAAGTTTCAAACTCGCCTATTTGCATGTCATACCACTTAGTTACATTAAAATTGCATTTGTTCAGTACCAAATAGCACGAGCCGAGCTAGATCTCATTAACTTTCAAAATTCGTTACTAATAGTGTTTGTAAGAGTTACAATTTATCAATATAACTCGGTATCGATAACTGATGCCATTAACACATAAAATATCCTTTATAACTTCTTCGTAGTATAAGATTTAGGCTTAAACGCTATCATTAATATTAAAAAAAATGTTTATTAATAAAAAAAATTGAAATATGATATCCAGGTAGAGATTGTTACTAGAATGATGGTTTTTATATAAAAATTATAAAGTAAAAATTTATGCAGATAATAAAAAAAATATTGCTGATTCCACTTTTTTCTTGGCGACGTAACGAACACCATAATGATTATTTAGTGGGAATAAGTATTGTGCTCTTTATTAAAGTTTCAGCTTTAAATATAATCGTGAAGAGAAAAGTGGAATGGTTTTAACTAGTCATCGATTTTGTTTATAGCTGATGAGTCTCGATTTCGAGTGACGATAATGTACGTGTAAAGCATTAGTTTGCACTTGTTAAGCAGATTTCTTTCACAGCTTCGAAATTCACGGAAGAACTTTAAACTAACGAATAAAATTTAAAATAAAAACCAATTGGCTCTGTACAAAGGTGCTTAGTAGATCGTGAATCGTGACGTCACTATTCATACGACGTCGTTATATAATATGGCTGCGGTGGCGTAGAGATGAATTTATCAAAGTCATCGAAATCGAGATGACAGCGTAGGTTGTTAATAGTGATATTACAAATTAGGTAAAAGTAAAAAAAATGTTATTAATTTTAAAAAGTGTAGATAAGTTTTAGGAATTTTCATCATGTTGTAACGAGGTCAAAAATGGGAGGAGACAAGCTCTTGATGGATTATTTTGGTTTCTTTGAACGATATGTGATTGTGGTTTTGATAAAGTTTTAAGCAGTATTATTATATTTACTTAGATTATTCTGGCTAGTTGATTTCTATTTACGTGTCTTCGCTGTGAATCTCGATCGGAAATATTCAAGCTGTCCGTACAAATGTGTTTTTTAAATGTGATATTTTTCGCTGCGTTCAAACTAAGGTTAAAATAGATGTATATTTGAATGCAGTTCTCAATTTTTGTGTAATTTTTCAGAATAATTAATTAGTTGTAACGCACAGTGATTGTTTATAAATAATAATATAATATAAATAAATAATTATATATTTTCCGATCGGGGAGTTGTTGTTCTATTCAAAGCTTCTAATAATTGTTGATGGTTAAAAATTGTGATAGTTTTTAATAAATTCACTAGTTTATTGCATACATATTGTGAAATAATTTGGTATATTTATTAGTATTTATAATTTTGGCGTATATAAAGAGCATCGGCGTACCCAAGCGTCGGCTGTCGACGGTATTATGAAAAATTACAATAAAAATAATAAAATAGTGAGTGAAAAGTTGGCTTTTATTTTATTCCCTTATTCTTTCTCCTAAAAACCTTCCACCTAAGGGCATTACATCGAACTATCGATAATTTATAATAGGTTGAAAAACTGCCGTCGATCATATTTTAACCAAGACGGATTGGTTCCTTAGACAAACGCTAAACTTTTACGTTACTTTTTATCGATAATTAACTTGGCAATTTTCCTAGTTTAATAAACTACGTTTCTTGAATAATAGGCACCAAACAGATTTCTTAAACGTGATATATAAAAATAAAAATAAAACTATTTACCAATCAAAATATTTTATTGAATATATAAGAAGTATTTTTACAAAAATAATACTAAATATTGTTTTACAAAATGGAACACAAGACTAGAACATTTGACAATCATTTGGCGACAAGCTGAAGTATATTTAGTATAATAAATATATTTTCAAAATCAGAAACTAACAGCAAACCATTTCTAACACAACTACTAAACACATACATTTATTTTTTTATATATGTCAATAGTATTATTCCGGAATATTACAAGTTACTATCAATGTCGGCAATAATTTTGTTCCAACAATATAATTTTAATATACGTTCATCAACTGCTACCTTCCCTAACGTGCCTGTCGAATGACGAATTGTCACGTTTTGAATAAAATTGTAATTTTCCGGAATAATCCTATCTCACCCAGGTTATTTCATATCTGCAATATTTTCAGTCAACGCTACTATTACGAAATAATTTATCCCTCGAAGATACGCGCGATCAGCGCCAAAATATGTCATACATAAACTTTCACATTTAAATGCATTTTTATCAATTGATATAGAGAAATTACTGCTGTCAAATAACTTCTTAAAATCTCAGATTGTTTGCTGACCGAAAGCTTTTATTAAATTGATAAATTCATACAAAACATATTTGAAAATGTTTTAGCCAAGATAATGCATGATTAATTTCTGCAGATGCAGATATTCAATAACCTGTTTAAACATAATAAAACACGTACTTATATCAAACACATCACACATTAAGATATAGATAGAACTACAAGAAAGACACATACTAACATTCAATTAGATCTTAATTCCTACCTTTTTATCGCGTGAATTTAGTATGTCACATAAATTGGACTAAATAGAAGTCTTTCATGGGACTTCATAAACTTAAAATTTGGATACAAGGCATATAATATAGTAGCTAACCGATAATACAAGAAATAATTATTAATTGAATTATTATCTTGAGATAACTTAGTAGGTACTATTTATTCAGATCGCCAGTTATGACTTTTACTATTTCTGCTCTATATACTATTACGTATTTTTGACAATTCATAGCTTGAAGTTCTACCTATACCCAAAAAATATATTTTAGAAGTACAGTCAAGATCATATCATAGACATATAGAAGTATAAAACAGTCTAACATTAAATAAAATTGTGCCGAAAATCAAAACACATATACACTTATATCTAAATATATTAAGTACCTTATATTACAGACATCTTTGAATAAACCTTCCTTCGGGCTTTGTTATACAAAACTCGAATTCTACCATCATAGCAAAATTTGATTTTTACTGATGGTAAGACCAAAGGCAAAACCGCGTTTTGTAGTTTCAAACTTTCTTCAGAAATGTAACGTGAAACACATTTTTAGAATTACGTTTGTTCAAAAACGTTTTTTTTCCATCACAGTTTTGAATTTGATCTCTAACTGCTGCTATCACGTATCTCAGTTGACAACTATTTGAAAGCCACTATGCTGTACATTGCTTTTCTCGTTAGATTATAGTGATTAACACGTTACGTCAAAGGAGCAATGTATTGTAATTTGACAAATTGATGGTCACTTATCAGTACAGCTGTGGTATTCGACATTATTATGACGTACACTAATTGTCAACTGAGATACGTGATAAGCCCGCTGCTTCGCTTAAAGCGTGTCAAGTGATCCCGTGTGTTGTTGTGGGTAGATTTACATCAGCGCAGTACGCAGACGGGTGCGGCAGAACAGTAAGAACGCCAGCAGCGCTGCGAATGCCGCGCCTGCTAGAAGGGTTGTGTCGTCACGACGTGAACCTCCTGCACGTTCCACTACTGTGCTCTGAAATTATTGTAATGTTTTGCCTCTGGTTAATAATTCCTGGTAAATATGGCAAAGCGTAATCAAGAACAATCAGACTCAAAACATCTCTTCGTAAAAAGTATTCTAAATGCAACAGAGTAACAGTCAGATCGTGTAATATGTTTATCTATAAATCCTGCTGTAAATCAAACATCTTTATGTAAAAAACTTCCTAAAACCAAAAGTCTGATCTTGTGAAATATTCGACACCTCCAGCGCATAAGGTCGTAACACCTTTATGTATCTATAATTCGGGCTAAAAACCTGTTACCTCTCAACATCGACTAATCGGAATTATCTGGCAATACTTTTGAAGAGGTACAGTCATCGAATCATTAAACTAACTAGGATAAAGCTATGAGAAACAAAGACTTCCATGCTACTTAATATTTCGCATACGTCTCATGGTGTGTCTCATAGAACACCGATTACGTACGCTTGACCGACGTACTCGACCAACATCAATATCAAAACAAAGTAAGCTTAAGGCTCTGCGAAATGCTTCATTCTTACCCATCCTCCATGCCTGATGGCCCAGGGTGTAGCGCACTGCGCCACGTGCTTCGCTGCCCAGTCCACTGCTCTACACCAACCCCCCACTCGGACTGCGCGTGCGCACACCTCACACAGAAACGCGAGGACTACTAGCGCTCTTTGTTCTGTGTGGACACATGCCTGAAAAAAAAAGATATTACACTAACTTTTAGGGACATCAACGTTTAGAAAGCAAAATTTCTGGTAGAAGCTAGCTGGACACTGAAGTAAAGCTTTCTTAATGCGGAAGGAAGGCCTTTCCTCTGCTATAGAACACTAAGGAACTATAAAATAAATAAACAAAAAAGTTTGTTAGAAACTGTATTAAAATAGTGGAAGTAAGATTATTGTTTCCAATTTTCTGAATAGCTTTTCGTTATTTCTTTAATCAGATTTTCGTTAAAACTAAATTTATAATTTAAAGCAAATCCTAATCCACGAAATAATGTCTGTACAAATCTGCTGAACTACGGACAAAATGCACTCAAACGAAAAACATTCCTCAAAAAACCCTTCATACATTTTAGCTGCCATACTACACTAGTTCTTTTAATTCATAGTTTACCTGACAAAGCTCCTGCATAATATCTTCAAACTCGACCTCGTCTAAACTAAGCAGGGATATGTGTTCAGCCCTGGCTGCGAGTCTGGCGCGGGCCTTTGTCTCTCTGAACCTGCGAGCTGCTCGCTCTAATGACCGCCAGTCGCGCCAGTACAGCCACCAGCCTCTGAAATAATACCATCAACGATTCAAGATGCTGTTATTTATCACTGTGAATTGTATTTTTTGTCAGCTTTGAATTCTTAAAAAAAGCTGGTGATGAAACCTGAACTAAAAAATAAATTTATGTTTATTTTAATCCATTTTTCTGTCCCACTTCAGGGCTTCCACTCCCGAAGGATTGAATGGAGAGGAGATAGACGTTGAGTCGACCACGCTGGAAAATTGCGGGTTAGGGACTTTACATGCCCTCAATAAATGCGTTAAAAAATTTTTAGTCATGCAAGGTTTTATTTCTACACTATATCTTAACTAGTTTAGGTTTTAAAGCTGGCTCTACCAGCCGGTCATGTGGCTATGTACCCACCTTTGATCAGGTTTAGCCGGCGCCACTATACAAGGCGGCGGCCTCAACTCCTCAAGCCGCAGGTGCTGGAGCAGCAGCGCCCGGAACAGCCTCACCCCCCTCTCTTCCTCCTCACCCTGCAGCTCTGGCCCTCGCCAGTGACCCTGGCACTCATCACGACGTTCCTCGTCTAAAGACACCTGACGGAGGAGGGGGGCTCTTGGTGTGTCATAGTCTTCTAGGGCCTGGACACTGCATGCTGTGGAAATATATCAACGAATTAACATATATAATTCATAATGTTTTAAAATTCTCGTTATACTTTGGTATCTTTTCAGTTATCTCTTCGAGGGTCAAGTAGATCTTTGGTAGTCGATCGGTGAAAGAATCAAATGTTCAAAAGAATCTGATTAGATTAGAGTCCTAAGAAATTAGGACTGTGGATAGGTTAATATAAAGTTATGGGTCCTTGAATGCAATTCTTTGCTCTTCTATTCACACCAACAGGTCCGATCTACACATTTGAGTAATGCAAATGTCAGTTACGATGCGTCCATCAGAAATACTTTTCTAGGCCATCGTCTATCAACTAGGTAAGTTCCGGTTGTAGACAATAAGGAGCCTTGCAAAAAAGACTACTTTAAAAAATATATTCTAGGATGTCATTGAATTAAATTTTTCTCCGGATACTTTAGTTTTCTTCGACTCTATTCTTTATTTATATTTTTTTTACCACTTTACACTGACAAATATCTAAATAATTTTAAATCTTTGTAGGTTTACGGCAGAATCTTTTGAATTGATGAAAAGCGAGAAATTACGAAGAACAAGCTGAAAAGAAAACTACATAAAGTATTGAATAAAGTCACACACAAATACTGTACAAAAGGAAATATTTGCCAAAAAAAACAAACAGCACTTTATCGTAGTGTATTGTAAGTATAGCATGTTCAAAACCAATTAAACCTTAATTGCCTAACCACATACCACACACATAACTATTGTTTGTAAAAAAATTGTACGCACGTTTGTAAAAGGTTAGTTTTAGGCTTTATAAACAAATTGTAATATAATATATCTGACTTGAGCGACTGCTATGCCTAAGTTAAGGGATTCATTTCCCAATTTTATTATGGCTTTAATTTTTTCTGTATGGAGTAAATAGAACCCATTACAGTCTACTGGGCAAGGTCTCCTTGAACAAATGCAGAGGACTTTGCACCTTTCGCAGAATTTCTTTAAGGAAGTCTAAAGCCTCACTCTTTAAAAGTTTGAATAAATTGAAGTCCATAAAAATGTTCAGTGTATACTGTATCTATTTAATTTAATATTTTTTCAATAAAAATAGTACTACGAACTACGAACACCATTTTGGTGTTCTTAACTGAACTTTTGAATAGTGAAAGCTTAAGTAATATCGAATGTAAAAATTCGAGAAAAATATGTTACCAATTCAGAACAATTTCCCACAAAACCTCCGTGGATGACCAGTATGAACAATTTACACACAAAATTGGCTAAGAAACACAAAACACGACACACTGAATGTTGGCACTGCTTACCCCGCATAAAAGATGATTGTGAACGATGCATTCTCACTGTATGACTGAAATAAAGAGAATCCAAATAAAATTATATTTCTTGATATCTTTTAGAAAATATTGATAATTTTATTGAATTGTGATACAACATGACGAATATGCAGAAACGAATAAGTAATAAAAATTATGGCGATCAAAATGTTTTTTTCGAAAACTTGTACTTAGACTGCAATTGAAGATATTTATGATGAACTTCACTATTGCAAGATGAGTTAAATTAATAAGTTAAATTTTACAGTTTTTTAGAATGAATAGGTAAATAGTGAAACCGGCATTTTATTTTAGTTTTATTATAATTTACAATAAGAGAATGTGAAGAATCTGAATCAAGAATTTGAAATTTTCAAAATGGAAACAAGTTTTATGCACATAATCTATGATGGGACACAAGCCCTTTTTGAAATAGCACATGAAATCATTCCATAGGCCTGTACCTGACACCCTTATAATTAAATTGAGTCGCTAATTGGATTAACTAGGGCTCAACCGAGCGAGAAATCATGGTATTGGTGTGAAAAGGTCATGATTTACATTGTAAGAAAGGAAAAGACTGATGCCCGTTTTCTGAGGTATATTTAGCGGTAGTTTATCTATTCAAACAGTCATGTTTATTTATATGAGTTTAAACGCTACTGAATAGATAAACTACCGCTAAATGCTTCTCAGAAACCGGGAATTAACAAAATAGGTAACTCAATAGTCTTGTAAAAAGAGAGATACAGTAAAAATAACAGTAGAACAGATTGAATATAAAATCACTAGAAGAAGGAAAATAATACCAAATTATACCGTACGAATAAATATCAGAATTAAATAAGAAAAAAATATATCGCTAAATTTACGTATGAATATTGAAAATAAGTAGCGATTAATCATTAAAATGCTTAATAATCTAACTTATGATCAAAAACAAAATATTATCACTGATACAAAAGCTTTTCAAAATGGACAATAAGTAGTACAGTCTCGTATAAATTGGAGAGTACTACGAAAATTCAAATAAGTACTTTATTTGGGACCGCAATGACCTAAGTATCTGCTTTCCAGAATCCAGTTCAGGTCAACAGGGCTTAACAAAAACAATATCTATCTTAACCTCTTCAAAGCGCATAGCAACATAGAAATTTCAATCAAAACGAGAAAATTTCAACAGAGAAATTGAGGACATACCTTGGTTAGATTTCGGAGGCACTAAATCCATTATATTCGTATAAAATAAGGATATACGTGGGTTTCTAGGAATGGTTGTAGTCGTAATGTCAGTGTGCAAGCCAAACAGTGGCGACCTTGTTCATCAGGTCATGACCATGACATACATAGGTGCGCATGCGCGGAACGACCTGTGAGAACTTCACACAGTTCAGGGGAAATTTCTGAGAAAATCTCCCTTTCAATATTGGACGGATTGATGTTGGGATTTCAATGTCAGTCTTCTGGGTATTGTTGATGAATGATACCTGTGTTGCTATTGGTCTTTTCTAATTTACATAAGAATATTTCTCAATAGTAGCCTGGAGATTGGTTTCGGGTCCGGTATATGACAATAGGTTCGATCCCTATTATATGAGACTAACATTGTTAATGGCGAAATGTGGGTGCATTTCTCGTGCCTCTGCTACCACCCTCGGGTCTAAAAGGCTTCATATTATGTATGTATTTGGGTCTAACAGGCATGATATTATGTATGTATGTATAAATGATGCCTGTGACTGAAAGTCCTTCGCATCTAATTCATTACGAGTCCGTTTTTAAAAGTCCAACACTTCTAAGCACTCGTTAATATTCGCATTATGCAGATTCTATATGCAAATCTAGAGTTATTAATTGCGTTATAAATAGATTACTTATGTAATTAGCTAATAGCCGACTTTTAATTAAATCATTTTCAATTAGAAGCTAATCTGCCCGAGTTTTTTTTACTTTATACTATTCAACTGATATTATAAATGCGAAAGTTTGGATGTAAGGATATCGGAATGGATGATTGTCACTCAATAACGCCAAAACTACTGAACGGATATTGATGAAATTCGCTACGCAGATAGTTTATTATAACGTAGATTAATACATGTCATGTCATACTTTTTACCTCGAGATATCTTTACACGCATTCAAAGTTGCAACTAAAATCGTGTTTCTAATATAGGAAGTAGTATCGAATTGGTATTATATAAACGTGCTGTAAGTATTTGAAATATTTATAAATATAAGCTTATACTCCAAGGTGAAACGCAAGTCGCGTGTGAAACATAATTAAAACACATTTTACTCGAAGGTCTCTCGCTAGACTAATAACTTAGCATTTTCTTTGTGCTATAGTATGACAATAAAACGTAAAAGCTCTATTTGGCAGTATTTCGTTAGTATTACTGTAATTGTATACGTCTATTTGGTTACTTTTACTGTAAATGAAGTATATTAATATAGTTACATAAGAAATTACAGTTGTATTCAAAAACTCTTGAAGGATAATCTTAAAATTTCAAAACTAAAAGTAGAAAGATAGCTTGCACAAAAACCGTACTCTGAGTTATAAACTTAGAAATCTTTATCAAACCGCATTATGTAACCACAAAATATGTATATACGAATACTTTTTGGATTTAAAGTAATTTTAGTACAGATAGGTTTCTTTATAGTTCCTGAAACTATACACGTTTGCGTGACATTTGCACTACACTATCTTCAAAACAAACAAAATCAGAAGACCACAATAATACGGCATTCATTTGAAAGAGCAAATCAAATTTATTCATGAATTAATTTTTGATTATAATGAATTAAAAATTATAAAGTAAATATAAAACCAACAGTAATAATACCATTTCCACATTCATTTCATCAAATTTAATACAAAAATTATGTTACCAATCCTATATTTTCAGAATTCTTCTTGAAATCCATTTTTTCAGGAAAACGGCTACAATTTCCACTGAATTTCAACAACACGAACTACAGGAATTGATATAAATGAAATTAACAGTACTGTCAGAATTGAACTTGGACTTGAGGGACCAAACCTGTTGCGCATTGATGTTATTATTTCTGGAACTTTGCAAATTACTTAAATTGAAAAGTCCGTTTGTAATTCCAACACCACATTTTATGAAATACACAATACTGTACTTACCCCCGGTTTCTGAGGCACATTTAGCGGTAGTTTATCTATTCAATAGCGTTAAAACTCATATAAAAAACGCTATTGAATAGATAAACTACCGTTAAATGTACTCAGAAACCGGGGGTTAGACGATTAATATCACCTGACTATTTGATGGTCCTGTTTCTGAACCTTTTAAAGGAAAGTTGACTGGCCAAGCACCATGCCCACAGACCTGTCTTCAGATTTTGAGACACCCATAGCCAATTGTACTTACCGGTTGGTAAACGATCTGTGGGTTAAGTGAACCATAGCGCGGTCATTCCATAGATGGGTGACCACTTAGTAGTATTTGAAAAGGGCGTCTCCAAACCTCGGAGGGCACGTAAAATGTCGGTCCCGGTTGTTGTCTACTAAGATAACAGTCGTTAAGTCATGTCAAAGACCTTTCAGGCGGTTTGAACAATTTTGACATTAGGTTCACCACTAACCATACGACCAAAAAAGACTGAATTTTTAAACTTCAGTAACTCAGGGTAGTAAATACGTTTACAAACGGGTCATTTTAGTAACTAGTTTGCAATGACATAATAAATCACATATCAGGTCATGTTCATGTTCAGGGCAAAGGTCGACCTTTGAGTAACTGATTACAACGACCAGCCATTGAACTTGAGATATTGAGTCAGATGACACTTAAAATACATTTTAGTTTAGAAATGGATAAGCAATTTCAATATGCCTATAAAATTTAAGAATAAAGTGATGTCCGACCAATAATCTTAGAAAATACTGTTATTTTGTGTTCTTATTGGATTCCTGACTCGCTTTTCCCTTGAGGCGCTTTCAAAAACCTATCTTCAGTTTAACAGATAGGTTAGTCGGCTACTAAGTTAGGAAAAACACGTTTTTTAAACTAGTAGTTAGGCTATATTCTGGGACAAGTAAATTTTCGACCACTGTTTTTGTACAACATTAGTTCCCGTCCACGTCTTTATCACGTGGAAGGATTTCCCCGGAGTAAAAATTATCTTAAATGAATTAATCCATGTTAAATAACTATCTATCCCCACATCTCATCTTAATCTGTTTGCTGGTTTTAGCATGATTGAGTAACAAACATCCATTCAAACAGTCTTATTTATAATATCAGTGAGATAAATAAGATTTCTGTATACAAAACAATAAGAATAACAAAACTTATCACAGCCCAGTCGGCTGTCGATTGTCTGATTGAGTTCGTTCATTGGTTTAATAGTACCGGGGCTCAATTGCTGGTTATCAGCCCGTTGTGCAACTACATACGTATCGTACCGGAAGAAACACATTGTACGGGATTACATTCAGATAACTCGACCGAACCACACGTGCTCACACCCAAAAATGCTTTAGAAAACAGTGAAAAAGGTTTACAAAGTGTCGTGTATAACAATATTGGTGAAACAGAACATGTTCGTGATATAAAAATGAAGAATAACATCAAAAGAAAACTCTCCACTGGCGTTCTCGAGCCGAGATGTTGTAGGAAGCTTTCGATCTTCGCTTGTACATGTGCTGTTGTGTCTCTGCTAGTGAATACTTACAATTATGTTGATAACGATGTTAATTTTGATGTAGAAGCTAGGAAGTTGATAAAGAATGTTCTAGAAGAGAGGATAGAGGAAAAAATTGATGCCTACTTGATGGAGATAAGCGGGAGTACGTCGCACAGACTAAAACGAGAGGCGATGCTTGTGAGTCGGATGTTTTTGATATGAGTTGTTTTATTAAAGTTAATAATATAATAGTAGTAAGAATAGAAATAGCCGTTGAAGTTATTTTTGAACGATAACATTTGTTTTGAACGTGATATTGTCATAGTGGTGTACGAGTTACCGGAATACGAATTCGAACGAATAATTCGTTTCGAAGTATGAATGTGGATTTTGTTTGATAATATTTTAGCGAAAATAGAGGCATCTTTACAGACTTTGAAACTGTTCATTTAAGAAGAGAAGTTATGATTTTTAAATTACGTAATTTAAAATCCTATATCATCAACAAATTATAGCATTACTCATTTCTGTCAGAGACTTCGCCTTCGAAGAAATAATTTCTCATTTTAAAAACAAGCCACTGTGTTGTAGACTAGAAACCATGTCAAGCATTGAAAACCATGAGATAACTTTTACTCCAAAGAGTATCTTAATTAACACAAACTTTTACTGTAACAAATACAGACCTGTTCTGAATTCTTCGTACTGTCTTTTGCTGTGTAGATCTTTCATTATTATGATAATTTGTTCAGAAACAATCAGTGAACCAAGAAGACAACACAGTGACTCCTCATGTGGAGTTCTTCAACCCGAAGATGAGACCAGAACTGGAGGAGAAAGATGCAGCTGAGATGAGGAAAACTGGTGCCAAGGGTCCTGCACCCGGTGGTGATACATGGGTCTGGCTGACTAGTTACTCTAGAGTACCAGTAAGTCACAATCACTTAACTAATTTACCATGGCTTTTCCGTATAATTTCCAATTCTGGCAAGCTTTTGCTACCATGGTCCTATCTATTTTTGTATTTAGGGTATCTATAAGCACGACTTACGAACACTACTGAATTTAAAGGTACTTATGAGGTACCCAACCCGTACTTGGCGAGCATGCATGCATATGGTTCGTCATTATGGTCACTTAAATATTGTTGTCATTAGATTGATCGTTCAGTTAATTATAAGACGATATCATAATTTTTAAAATTAAACATTGTTCATCATTATTTATTGTACCGATGTCGAATAAACAGTTATCACTCCAAATTTATGTTTTCAGTACAAAGTAGTGCAGGGTTTTTGCAAAGCAACCCAAGATTACTGTCCACCGGGCGTCCAAGGACCAAAAGGTCCAACGGGCATGCCTGGACCCAAGGGTGAGAGAGGAGACCCTGGGGCTCCGGGTACTCCAGGACATTCTGGTGGAAGAGGACCTGTGGGACCTCCAGGACCGAAAGGTAAAACAGACTTGTTTCAAAAAGGTATATTGATGTAGGGACATGCCTAAAAGAAGTTTCCGTAATTATGATTATTAAAAGCGTATATTGATGTAGAGATATGTCTTACATAAAAACCGTACCGTTTTTTGAATTTGAGAAGAAATACTATTCCTTTTAAAAGCTTTATAGCCTTAATCACTACACTCATATATAATAGGATATCATGTTTTCTGACCACCATAGTAAAAATATTTTTTCAAGTAAAGTGAACTCTTAACGTTTTTCCGAAATAAAATCATTGAATAATACTTTAAGTATGAAAAATATAATTCTATAATTATATTACAGGCGAAAGAGGATTCCCTGGGAACCCCGGCCTGGATGGAAGAGACGGCGTCCCGGGAGAACCTGGTCTGGACGGCATGTCAGGAAGAAACGGTGCTGATGGAGCACCCGGGAAGGACGGCCGAGATGGTATCCCGGGAAAAGACGGCAGCCCGGGGAAGAACGGAAAGGATGGGAAAGATGGTAGGAAGAATTAATGTCCTTTAATTAATTCTTTACACATACATAAAATCACCTTGTTCTTATCGGGGCAGGCAGAGACCAAAGAACGGCATTTAGTACGTGGTTCTATCTTTACATTCTTCTCTTGCTTCTTTCACATCTATACATTGATCTTAGCTTTTATACTATTAACCCAGAACATTACGTGCAATTTCAAAACCATATACTAATACAACCGAAAATTTGGAATATAAATTGATATTTTTCTGAATAATGTGGTCGAAATGCGATAAAGTAGTCTACGATCGGGGTAGTCATAACTATGCTTATTTTATTTGACAGGTAGAGCAGGGGCCCCCGGTCCACCGGGTCTTCGTGGTCCAAAAGGTGATCGTGGTCCAATAGGCCCCAAAGGTCAGAGAGGCAATGATGGACGCGACGGTTCTCCCGGAAGACCAGGACTCTCCATGTATAACAACACTTTGGAGAAGGAACTGTTTATTCCGCCTACTTTTGCACGTAAGTATTGTACAAATATTTATTAAATACTATAAATGACTGTATCGCACTAGAAGTAGCTATTATAGATACTGAAGCGCGATTTTCTCCACTCGTTTCCATGGACTAGCGACCTTAAGTCACTTGACTTGAAAAATATCTTCTCACGATATAATATGCTAGCACTGATCAGTTTTCTCTATATATACGTCGATAGTGGTGGGTAATCATCCCAAAAATCGGATTAATTCCTGAGACTCAGGAAATGATAGGTATACCGTTTTATGATGCTTAGTTGATAGGTAACTGTCTCGAATATGATAGTGGATAAATAGTGCCTTGTCGAGTGGGAAAATTGTAGGTATGCTGGGATACCGATGTCAATTTAGCATCCAGGGACAAAACAAATTTCTTGCATAACATCAATTCTAAAAAAGAAATCGGCCACTAGTCCTAGCAACAGCGTTTTATTTCGTAATTCTTCTCTTAATACGTGTATGTATGTTTCATAACACAGAGGACCACACTCGGGTGATAGTTCGTGAGAGTGACACGCTACGAATCACGTGCAATCCTATGGGTCGACCTGAACCAGCTGTGGAGTGGCGACGAGCTGACGGGACTGCTGTTATACAGGTAAGAATTATTGCACCCTTATTATGGGCTAAAGCTGAATGACAGCAAAGGCACGGCGGAGAAAGACGCGTTGAAATCCATAGATTTACTTTGAAATGACTTGAATGACAGCGACAGAATGTGGTAAATTTGTTGTAGTTTGTTTTTATGTTCGTGAAAGTACAAACAACAGTAGCGCAATTGCTGTCATTATCATCCTTTATGTTTAATTTATCAAGTCCAACAGTTTGTAAGTATGAAAGGCCTGGAATTATTCTCGAAGTTCGAAACTGTCTTTCATTTCCACAAAAAAAAACGGAGATTTTCGAACAACCTAATAGTTTAGTTTTGATCTAGCATCTTTTCTACAAAAAGCTACGCCGCAAGGTTTTAATTCTAGATGTCGTGATTAAGGTTTATAAATTTATAATAAAAGTAATAAAAACAAAGAATATTGTGGTAGGTTTTATTTTCTTTTTGTGATCAATATTACACAAACTTTTAGTACTCTACCTTCGGTATGATAAAGTGTTCTTTTACGAGGTGAATGAAAAGAAAGTATGCTGTCACTCTTACTCTTATAAATCATAGCTGTCTTTTAAATCTAAATTAATTTGTACCTATAATTTGATAATATTATTAAGTAGTACAAGAAATTAGAGCTGTATTCAAAGCTACATGCACTCTAACCGACACAACTTCTAATAATTTAATCATAGTCTCAGTGCCTGATTGTAAATAATAAGAGTGGAAAAATAATTTCATTACGGAGTATTCATCACAGGACAGACAGATTTGAAAGAAAAAAGGAGAGGTCTTTGCCCAGCAGTGGGACATATAAATAAACAAAAAAAAATAATGTACTCTACATACCTGACCTTAAAATCGCCTGCTATACTATTCCTCTAAGTTTCCCTCAAATTCACACAGAAAAAGCACAGTTTTTTAACCGATAAAATGTTAAAATGTCAAAATCCATTATTTCCAGGTACAGAATTTATAGATTTTGAAAGAACTGTGACGGCCATCTTGCTAATTTGTCATAAAAATAGTCTAAATTGTCATTTTCTTAGTTGTGTGCGGTGCTCTATTCTCGTTCCGCAACGCATGCCAAAATTTCCGAAAGCCCGCAATGCTGTTGTCTTTTGCTACAAATGCGGAGATTTTGGAAAAGTATTATCTTTTATTATGTTCGTAACGACACTCGCTGTAGTCTTTACTTACAGTAATTCTTTCACCTTATTTTAATGGCAACTATTCTAGGGAGCTCTTTAATACGGTCTGCTTATCTCACGAAAGTGTCGTGATAGACAGACAAACAGATATGTAGTTACTTTTAGAAATATTTTTTTAATGACTTGACTGCCTTCGTGGCACAGTCCGACCATTGCGTCGGGAGTGGGTTCAATGGCCACACAAAACAATTATTTGTGTGATCCGCAAATTGTTGTTTGTATGTATGTTTGTAAAAGTCTTCAAGAGACAAGAGCATTTCTTAGTGTGGGAGTTGTCTAACTAAAACTAAAAACACTGTATCAGTATACAAAAAAAAATCCCGTTGCTGTAGTCGCTAGCTAACGGGCCACCGTCATTTTAGTGCATTATGAAAACCTATTTCTCTCGTCTCCGCCTCCTCCTATGGGAAGCAGGCATGATTTTATGTATGTACTAGCTGGCCCGCGCAACTTCGCTTGCGTCACATAAGAGAGAATGGCTCATAAATTTCACCGTTTTTGTAACATTTTCCGTCGCTACTTCGCTCCTAATGGCCGTAGCGTGATAATATGTAGCCTATACCCTTCCTTGATACATGGACTGTCTAACACTGAAAGAATTTTCAAATTGGACCAGTAGTTCCTGAGATTAGCGCGTTCAAACAAACAAACAAACTCTATGTATGAAAACCAATATCAAAGAATGAATTTCAAGAAGTATCAATATTGTTCCAGGGTTCATGGCGCGACGCATCAGTGAGTGGTCCCGTGCTCACCATCCCCAACGTCTCGAGGTGGCACACAGGCAAGTACGTGTGTCTCGCCAACAACGGCATGCTGCCTTCAGCCAACCAGACTACTGATGTTGAAGTGCATTGTAAGTACACTTTGATGTTTAAACTAGTTGTAGTATTTGTATATGTTTCATAATACTTATATGAGTTTTATGCACCTGTCTGGAGTCCACCAAAACAAAATCTTATATATAATTTCTTATCCTACTACATTTTATCCAAATCAATTCAGTTGTTCTGGTGTAAAAATAATAAAAATTTACTTACATAAATAAATAAATATTATTGGACAACTCACACACGGTCATTTGATTCCAAACTAAGTAGAGCTTGTACTATGGTAACCAAATAACTGATAAACATACTTATATGCTTCTAAATACATACTTATATAGATACATTAACATCCAGGCTCAGAACAAATACTCGTGCTCATCACACAAAGATTTGTCCTGGGTGGGATTCGAACCCACCACACGCGGCGCTACGGTTGCTGCGGCGAGGTGACCGCTTAAACCACTGCGCCAAACGTGCAGTTAACTTCTGGTCGATTTTCGGCTATGGCGGCCAGTTTCATTGAAACCAGCCAACTGTTCAGGACTTTGTTTATAGTGACCAAGTGTGTGCACAATACACAGGTACACTCTCTATTTCTTTGCTCTCGTAGACCGGTGGGTCGGCTAAATCGGCACAGGCAGAAAGAGCTCAGGACCGACGCCACGACGGCTTTACGTGCTCTTCGAGGCACGGAGGTCTACAACCCCACTTCCTAACTCAATCGCTGAGAATTTTTTATATAGACAACTCAGAAAAGTTTATTCGCCCAACCCAAAATTCGAACCCGAGACCCCTTGCGGCAGTCGCATACTACCGACTCTGCCATAGAGTTACTATTCAATAAAAATCAATAAACACAAAATATTTATAATAAGTGAGAATATTGAAATATTCAAAGTTGTTCACAGTCCTTCACCTGCATCGACACTATAGAATATTAATTTCGGATCGATTTTTATTACTACCCCTGCACTTTACTCTTGTGTTAAATATTTATAATGAACCCTCCTTGAACAAGGGTGGAAATAGTTTCTTGAAAATAATGCGTTATTCATATTAGGGGTACCTACTTTTTCTTCGTAACACTTAAAATATTTTATATTTCAATAAATTTTCAACTCAAATATAAGTCCTGTGCAAACGTGTCGAGACGAACATAACAATGGCTCTGAACCAGCAATAAATCCTTTAGACTTAAGTTCAAACAATTAAACATAATTACTTAGTAGAATTTTAATTTTCAGTCAGCCCGTTTATTCGTGTGCCGAAGAATATTGCCTACGTGTTTAACAAAACTGCGAAGATAGAATGTGAGGTAAGTCGTTTTACGGTGACTATTGACTATGTTATAGGTTTATGAACTCCAAGGTTTGGACGAGCCATAGTTAACTTATGTGCCTACTTAGCATAAGTGTAACTATTTCATATGCGAATTTTATTTAAAACTGTATGTATGGGACTGCGTTCTCATCTTAACTGGTCGATTCGTAGATAGCGCGCTGCCAAATAAATATAATATTATGAAAACTATTTAAAGTAGCAATCATATTTTTGAATTCATAAATCTCCCTCATACTTTTCCATCGGTCGCTTTATGTAGTTACTATTAGCCCCCAGATAGATGACTAAAATAGTTAATTTTATCATCATAGGTTTTTCAGATGTATCACTATTTTCTTTTAGATCCAAGCATGGCCAGAACCAGTACTAGCGTGGGAGATAGACGGCGTGACCCTCGAGGGTCTGCGCTACAAGACGGAGGTGGTCCCCACGCCAGACCCCTGGCGATGGATCATGAGGCTCGAGATCCCTGGCATCAGGGACCACGACCTTCGCCAGTACAGCTGCGTCGCCAAGAACGAGCTTTATAATAAGACGATTAAGGGCCATATTCAGTTGATGTGTGAGTTCATATCATTAATTATTTAAGCTGGGATTCTTCGAGCGCCAGAGTAGATACAAGCGGCAGCAGCATTTGATACTACATGTGAGCGGAAGCCTGTTACGCGATGTTTGCAATTTGTTTAGATACTTCTTATATCATCCACCCATTCGATTCAATAATGCCATCAGTTATCTTGGCACATTCCAACATCGTCAGCCTTCCGCTGTTGTTCATAGAATTTGCAGCATAAAGTCTGAAAATCTGTTTTCATATTAAACTAAAACACACTGTCCTTAATCATCTTTAAGAAATTGAAGGACATCTCAGTTGATCTTTGGTAATTCACTGAAGGGACCCAAGATCCCGTTTGTCAAATAACATTTGGCAAACAAAACCAGTTTTGCTAAAGCGACTTTATCTTTTACTCAGATACGTTATTTTCGTATCACTCCAAGTAACCTCTACCAAAATAAATGTCTAACATTTGCCTCTACATCCTCAGATCCTGGACCAAACCACCAGGTATCGCAGCAGCAGCCCACGGAGTTCGGAGCCCGTCCTCCGATCCTGACCTCGTACGAGGAGCTGTGTCAGGTGCAGCACTGCCCCACGTGTCCTCGCTGTGACCGCGCCCAGCTACTCATCTCTACCATGAATGGGACTACGGGATATAAACCAAGAAGGAATACCAGTGAGCATTCTAGCATTATTTATGAAAACGTACAATTTTTTTAGAAGCGACCCGTACACCAGCTAGGAAAAACATTTCTGTCGAAATACAAAATCTATGGCTACATATGGTAGATGCCAAAAGTAGTTAACCAAGCTTAAAAAGAAGCAATAAGCCTTCTAGCTAACTTTAAAATAAAAATGTATAAGAAAATTGTTGTTTGGCTATAGCACTCAAAAAGCTTTAAAAAGGAGATGTTAATTGCACTATCCACAAATAAGTTTTACAGTAAATAATATTTCTTATTCCAGATTGTCAGCTATACGCTATAGGTAAGCCGGTGTACCATCGATATAAAGACGAGCTGTTCGGAGCCTGGCTGAGAGACTCAAATGCTTCTGAAGCTCAGGTAAACAAATCACATGCATTTTACACTCACAAGCTCTAAAAGACTAGATAAAAACCTCATCAAACATTAGTACCATCTCAGAATTGTATTGATGATTACGTCTAAGAATCGCGTAATCGCCAAAATACGCACATTATAGGAGTTTCATTTCGTATAGACTCAAAATTCAGACATTGAAAGAGTTCTCCTGTATTTGAAATTTTATAGTTTTTAATCGTATTTTAGAAAGAGAAACTATGGACGACACAAGAAGACGACGTGGATCGTCTGCGGGAGCACAGAACTAAGGCCACCTTTAAGAAGGGAGACGTTGACGAGTTCCACAAACTACAGAAACCTTTCTTTGTAAGTACACCGTTTATTCTGTTTAAGGCTTTAATGGTTGGGCACATTCTTCATACGAATGAAGTAACGATCTTAATAAGCTTTATAAAGTCCGTATCTTTATAGAGCGGAGTATAAAGAATAGTAGAAAGAAGGGAATATGTGCTCTAATTACCACAAAAAGCGAGTGTCTTAGTAAAAAAAAACAGCATTACGATTCAAATTACGAATAAAAAGATCTATTTATGTTATACACCCAATTTTACCAACCTTTTCATACTGGACGTATATCAAGTTTCTTTCTATTCCAGGGTAACGGTCACATAGTATACAGCGGCTCGTTTTTCTACCAGGCGAACGAGTCAGGCCACCCGGGAGAGATCATCAGATACGACCTGACGCAGAGCAGGATCAAGTCGGTCCAGCTGCCCCATGCTGACGGCAGACTGTACACTGCACAGCATAACCAGGTATATTATAAATTACCAACTTCTGCCCGCGACTTCATTTGCTTGAAAAGATTTCCCTTAGAAATAGTATCCTATGTGTTAATCCAGTTTATTTCGTAGTTTTTTCGTGAATTTTTTAACAAAAATACGTACATACATCCATCCTTACAAACTTGCATTAATATGAAGGAATCGTTATATCCGAAGGTGTAGGCATTAGAATGAGATATATTAACACTCGTACACTCACGTTTCGCCGTGGTTATTGTCAATTCCATGTTATAGTGTAGGTCCATGTATAGGAGTATGTCAATGTTATCAATAGATTTAAAACCTTCGCTCCTGCAGTCTTTATACAATTTATTTGTGATTTAGACGTAGGGCCCCTAATTTCACTTTCTAGCACTACAATAAATGTATTCTCCGTATGTTTCAGGTTGATTTCAGCGCAGATGACAATGGTCTTTGGGCTATCTACTCCATTGAAGCATCCAACAACACTGCAGTGGCTAAAGTAAGAAGTAACACGAACTAATAAAACATTTTTATACCTCTCACTAGCTTTCCGCCCGCGGCATAGTTCGTGTGTATTTTCACCTCCTTCGGTGTGGAATTTCCAAAAATCCTTAGTGCGTCTCTACACTTCGTAAGGCATCTTCACACCAAAATTCAACTCTCTACGCTCAGTAGTTTCGGTTGTGCTTTGTCCAACAGTCAGTCACTCAGTATCGGAAGAGTTCTTTATAATTATGTGTACTATTACTTTTATATCATTACAATGAACCTACTTAGTAATTAAGTAACTAATCATTGTGTTTTGTTTCAGCTAAGTTTTGACCCCAACAAAGATGGATTGAATATTGATTACATTTGGAACATTTCTTTGAATCATAAACAAGTAAGTTGTCATGACATGTCAACAGTCATTATACTTACTTAGTTCCAGAAAATAGAAAAATATTGAATCGAACCTGGGAACTGTATTATAGAAATATTTTGCTTTACTCAGAGCAATCTTATCGCTCTAGTAAAGACAAGAGACAGTTAAGAAATAAGTTCGTTAAGAAAACTTGCAATTTACTTAAACTTTAGAGCCGCTAATCAGGTTTCCATATAAATAAATGACTATAGTTGGGCCATTTCAAAGTAGCGAACTACGTCATGCAACATATTCGGGCTCTCCCGCTTGCACTTACACACTGTCCTATTCCTGTCATTCTTTTAATTCTGTCATAGTTCGCACGTTTGTAATGGCAACTACCATAGTCTATTAGTCGTACTAGCAACCTGCAGTTGCATACATTGCACTTTATAATACCAGTGTAACTAATTAAGAAATACGTGTACAGGTCGGCGAAATGTTCATAGTCTGCGGCGTACTGTACGCGTTGGATTCAGCAACAGAACGCGAGAGCAAAGTGTCTGTGGCCATTGACCTGTATCATAACAAGCCTTTGGAAGTGTCGCTGCAGTTTACCAACCCGTTCAGAAAGACCACGCAACTTGGATATGATCATATGCATAAGGTTTGTGAGAGACGTCAAAAGTATAATCGTGAACTATATACTTACGTAATATCACGCCTCTTTTAACCGGAAGTGTAGGCAGAGGTGTATGAAATACCCCACGTTGCTATTAACAAGTACCTCAAAAAAAGGTGGGTAACCCTAATAAGGCCCATTCCTTAAATTTCCCGCTTCTCGGTTTGGAATGGCTGCCAATGTGTGTAGAAGTGTATGCAAGTACATTTACTTGGATACAAGGAAAGAAAAATCGACATAGGCCTTATTTG
This sequence comes from Anticarsia gemmatalis, assembly GCF_050436995.1. NCBI lineage: Eukaryota > Metazoa > Arthropoda > Insecta > Lepidoptera > Erebidae > Anticarsia > Anticarsia gemmatalis. The sequence continues at coordinate 2,586,213 of NC_134761.1, forward strand.
AGTAACCTATCCTACGCGTGCTAGTACCTTATGAGCGGGGGGGGTTTTTTGTCATATACTACTACTCAGAATAATTAATATAACTTAAAAAAAGTTCGCCTGTTAGTAGTTACTTAAGGTAATTCTGTATTTCAGGAGCTGTATTCATGGGACCGCGGCAATATGCTCACGTATCCAGTACGATACAACGAAATGCCAGGACCCTGACATCCACCTGAAGATTTATTATATTAGTATTGTAAAAATATTTTTATACATTTTGCAAATACATAACATACCTACGTAATCATTCCTTAATTTTATTTAAATCCGAAATATAAAACTCTGAAAATGTTCGCCGACCTGTTGATTTAAATACAACAGCGCCATCTAGTTACAATATTTTGAACTAATTCCTATGAGGACAGTATACGCGTGGAATCGCAACGTATCACCACTAGATGGCAGTAAAAATTACTAATATTGTTCAACAGATGGCATTACTTATCTTATAAATTATTTTTATTAAATTATAATTTCATTGTGTTTCAATCACTATTTAATCTATAGTTACTATGTATCAAAATCGTTACCTTATTTTGTGTGTTTCTATTTTCTTAATCTAAATATCTTGAACGAGAAATAAATATTATAATAGTTTTTTACATTGCAAATGTAAAAGTCGATTGCTATGGTCCAAGTTTGATTCCCAAGTAGAACAAACAAATGACTAACATCTAAACAAAGCTATAAATATCTAATTTGTTACGAATAACATCTCGCTCACCCATTACTGTTCAATACTGTAACAGAGAATAAACAATTCATCATCGCAATGACGCCATTTTTCACCAGACTCTAGTATTTCATACATATAAACTGCGTCCATAAACAATAAAATAGAATATTTAAATGTGCACACACTGTCCTGACCTACTTACCGTACGTGTATAAATTGCAACACTTATCCACTAATTGCTGAGGTCCCGGGTTTGATTACGGTGTAATTTTGCGATTTTTGCAAATTGCCTGCAGTCAAAAAATCTTTATGATTTATTTTGTGCCTACATTTTTTTAAGGCTACAGCAAAGTAAGGTACTTTCACGGCGAAAAAACATCGTGATGAAGTCTTGCATGAAAATTCTTTCAACAGTTCTTGATGGAATATAAAGTCCTCTATCCAGATTTGGTAAGCGTAGCCTTATTAAGATCCTCCATCTCTCTTATTCCTACGGGAGAAGACCCCCAAGCCCAGCAATGGGACAAAAAAGGGTTAAATTGACATTTAACACCTCTGTCTTTACCTCAGTTTTCTTGACGTTTCGGCACAAGTTGCACCGCGGTCTCACGCTGCCATAACAGCGCAATATTATTTTATGGTATCTTTTAAATGTTATTTGGTACAAGTTTGACCTACTTGTTATAATGTGTTTTTGGTGGAAAACTGGGCTAATGGTGGTCTTCCGATATTCATGTTGTGTGAAACTGTAACGCCTTGTCGTTCAGGATTTGTATACGATACATGACACTTTCAGAGAAAGAATTACATTTGATTTAATCATTTTCAGGTCGCTAGGTCGCTTGTGTCTTTATTCTACTAGATACGATGTATCTTTTTTCTTTAATAGTATAGGTGCATAACAAATTAAACAGAGTCGCTACCAAAAAGTGAAAGAATATTTAGGTCCGCTTGAGAAAAGTACCTGCAATGGCGAGGATTATAACGCTTTGATTGATAGATTACTCAAACTAGTGCTCTGTGCAACTGTGTCTACGTTCTTTTGTTTCATAATACAGCAGTTTATATGCAGAATGCCTAGCTGCATGCTGATAACAACCAGAACTGTGAATAACGTACCCTTCAAAGCACGATGATGCTTGGCTGATATTCTTCATTGCGGTATTGATGAGAAATCTGACTGCTCTACAATTTACTTAATCCACAGATTGTTTACCGAGCGCTAAGTTAAGCCACTGATCAAGTGATCACTGATCAAAACTGTTTAGACACCCCCATTTTCAATAGACAGCCCCAATTTTGCGGTCAAAAATTCAGTGCTTTATAATAATAATAATAATGATTTATTTATCTCCACAAATTACATAACATGGTACATAATGGTCGATTTTCCTAGTCCTTTTTTTTTGTTACATTTGTAATTTGTGGGAGATCTGGAGTCTAAACTAAGCCATGGCCTGTATTTTAGACCTCCAGGCCCCCCATTAAACAAAAGGGACAATAAGTGCTTTGTATGCAATGTGCAGAACAGTTGCTGTCCCGACTTTCGAGATTTGTCTATCAAGCACCAAAACTAAATTCTGAAACGGCTACTGCATACCCGGGCATTCGTATTTCAGTATTTAATCATATTAATCTACTAATATTTAGTACCTGAACAGTACTCCAATAAGTCATATTTATTCTTTTTGTTCGCGGGAAATGACAGATTACTTCGCTCAGTGTGCATAAAGTCACAAGCAGAAGCGTTAACCATCCTTCCATACTTACTAATATTACAAATGCGAAAGTAGCTCTGTCTGTCTATTACTCAATCACGCCTAAACTACTGAACCAATTTGAATAAAATTCGGTATAGGCTTTGGTGTAGGCTATTTTTTACCCCGGGAAAATGACGCCTTCCCATGGGAAAATTCAGGTGGAGGACGAAGTCGCGGGTAAAGGCTAGTAAAACATAAACAGTAGAAAGATTTCGATGTATTTGTATCCAGACAGTTTAAGAATTTAAAGCCCCCGTTTAGAAATAGTTCCAGGGTCTACCGAACAATAATAGACGATCGATCACCTTAAATTTATTTATGTAGCCCCGAATCACTAAGTTGGAACCCAAACTAAAGTCTCAATATAAAATATTAATCAGTACGGACATAATAACACTAACAAACCCTTTCACGTTAATAAAAAATAAGTGCGACGCCATATTTGTACCATAACGATGGTAAATAAAGGGGCAGACTGTAATTTTCATGATCATTAGATTTGTATTTTTTGTATTCGTATATTGTTTTAAATATACAATTAAATATTAATAATACTTGATACGAACGTACATCCATTAACTTATGAACACGGTATACAGAAAAAGCCTCATCCACGCATAGAGCGGGACATAAATCATGGGCTCTCACACTAGGTGCGCTAAAGCCGGGCAGGCTCGTTCCACGCTCATCTCAACCCCCCCATTTTTCGCCACAATAGCTAGCAATACATTTCGTGACTTGGCAGAACTCGATGTGGAGATATTTGGCCCCCATCGCGCGATCAATACGTGCGCACAGCGCCATCTAACAACCATCGCGCATCCAAATTGCAGTTTAATAGTTCATTAGATCCGGCAAAAATGGCGGGGACGCGACATTTTAAATTCGGAACGCGATATCGATTTGCGGGAGCTTTAGACTACAGGTTTTAAGCAAAAATTATGTCCAAATAGAGGCTGGTAGAGCCGGTTCGATTCCAGGTCAGTACTTGATCGAGAGCCGGTGCTCCCACGGTGTCTTGAACATTTCGACTGCGGCCGAATTATTTTGCTTTCCATAATTGATCGGCTTTTTATTGTAAAATTTTATGGGTAAATGGTAATTCGAAGACAGATCAGTAAATTCTCACCTTTCTCTTGCTTAACGATGTGATTTGAATAAATAAATAAAACTAATAAAAGTTTAATATTGGTAAGGAGATCGGCAGATTTCGTACAGCTAAAAGTTTGTGTTGTTTCGTAACAGAATTTGTACCGCTTATTAAGGGGACTAAGTCACTTATTTTTATTTGGGAGTATTATTTTTAGAAGTCCGGATTAATTAGAAAGTATTTGTTTATTTAAATAATAATTTTTGGTCCATGGCTTATATTTGTTGACAACTAAAGAAAAAGAAAATCTCATGAGACGTCACTTTTCGTCTGACGTCTACGCATCCGCCAATTTGCTGTTGTTTTGAATTGTGGTTTTGACAGCATCTGAGCAATTTAGCGAACTATCGGGGCTTCTAAAAATGGACATAACTTTTACCTCCCAACTTTTAAAAATATAAGAATTTTAAAATAAGCTTGTCTATCATATTAGCTACCAATTAAAACAAAAAGTAAACCTAAACATGACATTTTATAAGCTGTACGAATTCTTCATATAAACCTGCCGTTCGCCTTTATTAAGAAAATGGCTTAGCATTAAAGCTTCAGAATTACAAGATACACAGCGAAGTAAAGAAAGTAATCTTTTTTAATTTGGTTGCAAACAAAACAGTTTATGAAAAAAAAACTTATGCACATGTACTTCTAAAGATAAACTTAAAAGTTCATAGACAATTTGTAGGTTGGTATTTTTTAATTTCCAAGAACAACTGGTCCACGTATGTAGAATTAGTCGGTAGTCTCATTTGTAGTCTGTGGAGATTACGCGTCGCCCGCCCCCACCCCTAGCGCCTTGAAATGAATGAATCATTGGGCCCGTAATTTATTCCGTTAATTTGTAATAACTAGCGGTACACTGGAAAAGTGGAAATTAACCATTTATTTATTATATACCTACCTATGTATTATACATTTTGTACTAAACACCAGTTCTTTTTTATCAAATCCAGCTTTGGAATACATAGGTACATGTTTGTCCAGGCGTGTTTTATATTAATATAGAGATGACACTAACGGGAGATAATATTAATGTCTTTAATAAACCACATTTGGCCACAAACCTTATCAATTTGTCCGGAAATTCTGAACACAAGACATTGTGATTAACACTGGCATAATAATTAATTGTCAAATTCAATTTATGGTGAGAATTTGTGCTTGATAAAAAAAAAACAAAAAGTGACAGGTGGGCATTTTCCCGCGCAATTCACGAGTCGATTGAAATAAATGAATGATTGTGAATGGAGGCCGTCGCTAGTGTTTAATTTAAATGCGCATGCGTTCTAGCTGCCATTGTGTTGTTTAATTTTTTAGACATTTCGGGGTAAGACGTACTTTGAAACTGGTAACTATTTTTTGGCTTAGTTCATTACGACGCGCGATGGTCCTGTATGACAAGATGTATGGATGTGAATGAGGTAAGGGAAGTTTGTAAGGATCGTACCAAGTGGCGTTCTTTGGTCTCTGCCTGCTTTTGGAAAAAAGGCGTGATTTTATATACTTAGTTCATATTACGAACCATCGTACAACAGAACTTATTTATTGGAAATAAATAAGTTCGCTTGCAGTTTCGATATTATCGTATCGCGTTCGCATCGACTATTTGACAAACTAGACATTTAAACTTAGGTCTGTCAAGAGATCTATCGAAAAATAAACTAACGACGACCACAGTAACTGGCTGTATAATAGTTTTTAATCTGTCGTGTGCCATGTACCGATAGAGTATCGGTATTTTACAATCCGAAAAATTAATAGAAAGCCTAACCCCTTCATCATTACGGGAGGAGACCTTTGTCCAGCAGTGGGACATTAATGGGTTAAATTTATTTATAATAGCAGACCAGCACAATATCTATTTAATCATTTATAGCTTGTTAATGGGACTCCGTTCTAAGACGCAGGCCGTCTTAGTGCCCACAGACGATGGGGCTCTACAAAATGCATGAAAAGTAGCTTACGTCGAGGCTGGCAGAGTTCGCAATAGGGTATTGAGGGTATTATGATCTATCAGTCAATTATTATTGAAAGGACAATACACAGAGACTATATGGTATATTAGCCAGTGAGGCGCCCACAGCCAGTTTGAGGCGCCCATAGCCAGTAGCGCTCACCGATCGGTAAACGATCTGTGGGTGAAGCAACCGTTGGCGCGGTCATTCCATAGATGGGTGACCGCATAGTGGTATTTGAACTGGGCGTCTCCGTGCTTCGGAGGGCACGAAAAAGTCGGTCCCGGTTGTTGTCGATTAAGATAACAGTCGTTAAGCCACGTCAAAGGCCTTCGGGCGGCTTGAACAACTTTGACACTAGGTTGACCACTAACCATACGATAAGAAGAAGATTTTGTATTGAAAAGAAGGAAATAATCTTACAGGAGACGAAATAAAAGCTTTGAAAAAAAACAGCCAAATAGATTTTTACAAGACATTTCAGTTTCAGACAGTATTTTCGTGAAAGAGTCACGAACGTACATAAATACCTCCACCTCCATCTTTACAAATTTTCGTATTTTTAATATTAGTAGGATCTCAGAAGACCTACAAGTAAAGAAAAATATTCCCGGAAAATGCATTCTTCAAAAAATTATTAAAGGGTTGCTTACAGCTCCCGACAAAAAACAGCTAAATATACCATAGAACAGTGTCAAAAGAATAATCTACTGTAACCCAGGTATCCTAGAATACTACGCATGGTCATATACAGGGTGTGGCGTAAATAATGGATAATCCTTTACCAGCGGATGGGCGACAACCCAACTGATCTAAATATCAAAATTTACCTCTGGCACAAGTATCATAGTTTTTGAGATTTTGGCCATTTTGTGTGTTTTTTAAAAAAGCGATTTAAGGTCGTTCTTTTTAATGCTGTGATCACAATTTAAGGCTTTTTTTAAATCCGTTTTTTGCAAATAAATCCTGAATAGATGTGCTATTGAATCTACAATCTTGTTTTGTTATTACTACTTGTTTTTTATTTAAATTATGCATTCAAAGTTGAATTTTATAATCTTTCACAAAATTTGTGCAACTTTGAGCACTTGTGGTGAAAAAAAAATGTATGGTGGCTTTACTGCCCACGCCATAAATAATTTCTAAATTTTATTAGAATTCTAAATTGGTATAACATGCAGCAATAATACCGATTATTGTCAAAATATTACAACGAACTTAAATTATTAACACTTTTGCCGGTCGACTAATTTATTTTTTTCACGCTAAGCGCGTTCTAGATTCAATAGCACATCTATTCAGGATTTAATTGCAAAACACGGATTTAAAAAAAAGTCTTAATTTGTGATCACAGCACCAAAAAGTACGAGCGTAAATCGCTTTCTCAAACATTCATAATGGCCAAATTTTTTTGCATTTAAATCCTAAATTAATGTGCTATTGAACCTAATATCTTGTTTTGTTATTACTACTTGTCTTTTATTTAAACTATGCATTCAAAGTTAAATTTTATAGTTTTTCAACACTTTTGTTCAACTTTGAGCACTTGTGTGCAGTGTTGAAAAAAAAAAGAAATACAAAACATAAATACTATTCAAATAATAAAGATAATTAGAAATCTAAAGAAAACTACTCTGTTGACAAAACAAACATTTTTCATCAAATTGTAATACATTATTTTGAAATAGACTTGGTAGAAGCAGCACAGTTCCAAGCTTTTTTATCATCTAAATAATCTTTAATAGTATAACCCTATAAACATAAATATTTGAAAGCAAACTTAGCTTAAACGCGCTGATAAAATAAAATTAGTCGACCGGCAAAAGTGTTAATAATTTAAGTTCGTTGTAATATTTTGACAATAATCGGTATTAATGCTGCATGTTATACCAATTTAGAATTCTAATAAAATTTAGAAATTATTTATGGCGTGGGCAGTAAAGCCACCATACATTTTTTTTTCACCACAAGTGCTCAAAGTTGCACAAAAGTTGTGAAAGATTATAAAATTTAACTTTGAATGCATAATTTAAATAAAAAACAAGTAGTAATAACAAAACAAGATTGTAGATTCAATAGCACATCTATTCAGGATTTATTTGCAAAAAAAGGATTTAAAAAAAGCCTTAAATTGTGATCACAGCATCAAAAAGAACGAGCGTAAATCGCTTTTTTAAAAAACACACAAAATGGCCAAAATCTCAAAAACTATGATACTTGTGCCAGAGGTAAATTTTTATATTTAGATCAGTTGGGTTGTCGCCCATCCGCTGGTAAAGGATTATCCATTATTTACGCCACACCCTGTATATTTCTACTGTAAACTTGTATCCTAGAATATTTCGTATAGTCCTTCTACAAGGCTAAAGTAGTAAAGGCAGAGTACCTCCAACGTGGAAGCATCTCAATCATCATCAATCAGTGTCAGAGAGTGTGGCACAGCTTGTAACTTTCAGACCTAGCGAGTGCCGAGGACGCCTTGTCACTCTTGTCACGGGCGACAAGACTACTGTACCGAGATTCTCTGCAACAACTGGCTAGCTATCGAGAAATGTATGAAAAACTAAATCAGAGTCTCTAGCGGACGCCCGCGCCGTGGAAACTATTTATGCAGTACCTACATTTTGTTATGATGGCGAATGTCAAACTCTCGATTAGTCTCGATACTCGATAGTGAGAAATATCTATCGGCTGTTGAAAAAGCGTTACAGTTAAATTGTTAAAGTTAGATATGGTTAGTGACTTACTGTCTTGCTTAACATACATTATTAGGTAGCTGATTATCACTTTTGATGTGTTTTTGCAGTTGAAATGAGATAAAGGAAGATGAAACTCCAAAAAGAAATCATAGAAGCACTGATCTAATTCAGATGAAATTGGGCATCATCATAGATGTATGTATAACATTCCGATTTCTGTTTAGATCGTACGATCCAGCGAGACGCGACGTTGTGACGTGCGTGCTTCACGTCAACAAAGCCAAAGCGTACACTTGCGCTCGATCTACGCCGACTTGATTGTCTCCCGGATCGCAAAAATCTAAATGAATCTATCGCAACTACAACCCTCCCTCTTGGTTCTTTCACCATCAGAAGATCCTTGTGGCAGACCCAAGATTATGTTTTAAGGTCTTTGAGTGATTGCTGATGAGGAATCAGCTCTTTAGAGGTGCTTCATATACTTGTAGCATGAACCTTTAAGCCGATCAGGGTCCATCAGTAGGAGTAAAGTCTCCTTCCTCCTGTTATGCCCGTGACATTTGCCTAGTTACCGTCGTATCGCTATTCGCTATTAATAATGGCTTTCGTTTTCTAGACACCGGACACATAAGAGCAGCCTTTATAATCTTTGGGTATCTAAAAATATTTTTGGGCCTAAGGTAGAGTCTCTTGATTCAAGGACTATCTCCGAATCGTCGTAGTTTGAAAAAGAATATTGTAAAAAAAAGTGTTTATTTGTAGCCTACAATCCGTCTCTACGTGGCCATAGACCCCCATGACACTCACAGCGAAAACAAAAAAAAATATATGTCATAAACTAGGATGTAAACAAAAAAAAAAGTTTAATTCACTTTCAATGGCAATCAGCTGACTGCTTACACATAATTCAACATAATAACATTATGTATAAACAGTAGGTATGTATTGTAGCTCGCTGTCGGGATTTCCTCGCAGCCGTCCGAGACATAGATACCGCTCGAACTCAGCCGATGAAGCGCTTTTTGTTTCAAATGCTTCACTTCTTTTGTACGACTCTGTTGACATTTGTATTTTGTTTTTTTTTTAGCTAAGGTAACTGTTTTATGCCAGCTTTTGGTCTTAGCTATCTTTTGTCGAGTTGTGATTTTGTGGTCTTTTTTTAAATGTTTTTTTTTTCTATTGGTGGTTTTAGCGTTAGAGTATTTTTTTCGTCTTGTTGTAGTTGATTATTTATTTTTTGAATTCTTATTTTATTTTGTGTACTACAGTTTCTATTTTTTTATTAACTAGTAAGAAGGGTACTGCGGCTAACAAATGACGTCATAAAACCCCGGAGAACAAAAGTTGTCCCTATCAAGGGTCCCGCTTAAAATTCTACAGCCAGTTACACTGCAAGGCCACAAAAGACTAATTTCGAAGACAATACATTCCAAAAGTAATAGTACGCCCCCACCGAAGCCGCTTAGCAAGTAATGTTTACAAAAAAATGATAAACAAAAAGGTCAACGTACATGCGTTGCAAGTAAGCGGCTGCAGCGCTGCGCGGCGCGCTCAATCACAGCTGAGCTGGCAGGTCGGACACCTGACGTCGGCGCCCCCCCTCCCCGCCCCGCGCGCCGCGCCCATCAGCTGTTAATGTAGCCCCCGCCCCCCGCGCACTCCACCGCAGCCTTTCCCCTTCGTTTGTGTAATGTGAGGAGCGGCGGCTATCAGCGACACGCACCGCCATGCCATTATATTTTTATAGGTGCTGTCCTTATTTATTTTTGGATTAAAACTCTATCGTTCTTGATTTTGTTTCCAATATCGTAGCGGCTTAGTACAAAGCACTAATGCACGGATTTATGTAAATTAATGTTTAGAACAAATTAGACATGCTTAACTAGTTTTAACCTAATATCAGCGTCGGTAATTGCTGTAAATCCAATTAAAAATCACGAACGCTCGCAGCAGCAATTTTGACTAGTTATGTATTTTTTTCGTCGCCACATTGGACAACAAAAATGCCAACTTTTAATAATATATCGCACATTATGCCTGCCAAATGAATAATTTATCGCAGCATGTCGATTCGGGGCGAACATCCCCGGGGCTCGCGGGGTGTCCCCCTGGCGCGGGGCGCGGCGGCGCGCGGCGGGAGGGGCGCGCTCGCCGTCAGTCCGCGCCGAGCGGCCGAGCGAGCGCCATGACCGCGTGTGCGCCGCGCGCCTGCTGCCGGCCGCGCGCCCCGCCGACGCTGCTCGACATCACAGCGAAAATAGTCGCCGCCGCGATCCCGTTCCAGCGCATCGAGGAGCGCTACGAGCGCATCCCGGAGCCGGTGCAGCGGCGCGTCGTGTACTGGTCGTTCCCGCGGGATGAGCGCGACATCTGCATGTACTCGTCGCTGGCGCGAGCGCCGCCCGACGACCACCGCAACATCGCCTTCTGCCGGGGCCTCAAGCTGCTCGAGGCCGGCTGCGTGGAGAACGTGCTACAAGTCGGTGAGTGTCCGTCGCCGACGCGCCTGCGCCTGTTTACTAATATGCGCCTCGCCCACCCGCGCCGTATAAATAAAAACCTCGACGTGTGCGATCGATAGCTGCTCCTCTCGGGAATTATTCATGCGGCGGCTCGTAAAAGTTTCAGGAGATTAGGGCCTGCCGGGGCCGGTGATGGTGATCCCACAACCTCCGCAGATCGCAGAGGTCGACCGGTCGCGCCGCTCTCTATCCGTGTGACGCAACTAATAGGCTTATCTAGCCGATATCGATAACCCGGTAGTTGCACTGACGTTCTATCGATTCCGAGTTACGCATAGTCCTCGTTATTCCAGCGGACATCGGTCCAGTGGCGGTCCGATAATGTCTCCCTGAGGCACACCGCGCTGCCCGACCGATAGGAAATCGGAACGCCCATAATTAATTGGGTTTCATTACTATGCATCGATTCCGTTCCGCATCCATAATCCATAAGGTACTCGAATAGCTTTATTTTCCTCGTCATAATATCCATATTAAGTCGCACAATCAATCGAACGGCCAATCGAGATCTACTTTCGAAACTATGGAGATGCATCGTGAAATTCGGCTGAGATTTACATAACTGGATGTCCCGTTACATAGGGAATTACTCAACCGGATCGGCGTGGTGTCCGCAGCCGTGTCGCGCGACTCTCGGCCACTCTCGTCGCTCGCGGTGAGTCGCGGTGAGTCGCGGCCGCAGCCACCACATGATCGCATGAGCGAGACACTCGAGCACTCGGAGCACGGCGCGCTGCGATGGCATTAATCCATGCAGACGTCGTTTGTTACTGTCGCCGCTCTGAATAACGGACGCGAATAAACAATATTAATTGCCTGTTTTTATTTTTATAGGGTCAGGCCCGGTTTTATTGTGCTCGGTCGTGGGAGGACGGGCGTTACATATTCATTTGTGCTTATCTGCCATCAGAGCGGCGATTACTGGTCATTTCGGGCCGTTTCGGGTCGCGCTGCGGTCGCATACGCCACATTTGGAGGGGCCGCATCGTTCATAACGCTGTCACGTCTCAGGAGAACTTCGGACGCATTAACGTAATAAAAGATATGGAGCATAAACACGAATTCATAGTTGAATCATGTCCGCAGTACGATTTTAGGCACTGGCTTACGTCCAACTTTAGGGCGGTGGAAGAGCCGCCTCGGCGAGATAGCGCTTCCGATATGAGCCGCGTACTTATGTTACAGATAAACGCGTTAGTGGCGGCCGCGGTACCTCTCGTGTCCAAAGTGATATAAGTTCCCACACCCATATCATCTGAGTCACACAATCTACGATCAGCCGGAACCGCCCACTTCAACTAAAAACGGGCTGAAATATGTTCCAAGAATTCAGTCGTAGCCGGTGAAGGCTGAGACCGAGGAAGGATTAAATTGTCTGCTATGCAAATTTGTAGGTCAGACGAGGTCGGGACTAAATAAAAAGAAGTTCTGTTTAAATTCCTATTGAAAGAAACTCGATTTCTATTAAGTCTTCTCACTCGTGCAATCTGCATCGGAACTTTTAATGGAGTATGAATAACTTATGGGCGCTTTTAAAATTTTAATGCATGCATATCGAGTTCCATCGGTGACAGCGTACCGACAGCACGAAATGTCATGTGAAGGAAAAAATATCTGGTTGGCACCATTCGAACGAGTCACCAAACGAGAATAGCCAGATTCGTGTGTATGAATAAAAGAACGCAGCGCCCTCAAGGTACATGCAAATGATCGAAAACGTACCCCACGGTTTAAATGTATCGCAGTCGCATGTACATATTTAATTGTCATGCAAAAATAAACGAGCGCACCCGGCACGGCTCTGTAAATATTTTAATTCAATGTTAATAACTCCATATCAATTCTGTTCGGTCGGGGCTCGGTGCCCGTGCTCTGTGCACTCACTGCACTCGCTGCACTCTCAACCGGTTCCGCGCTGATCGAGCGCAACTAGGGGTGTGTTTGATTAAATCATCGATACTCCACTCTTTGTTTGGATTTCATTCCACACGAAACGAAGCACGGAACGATTCTAACACTGCAGCTCAATTATAATTAGTAATTCCGAGGAAAAAGGTTTTTCTATAGCGCGTCGACGGGCGAATAGTAGATTATTCAATAGAATCGATTTTCATTGGCTAACATAATGGATGCATTAAATTTTTAAGTGCTCCATCAACGTTTCTCTCATTAAATATTGCTTTCCATTTTATAATTCAGTATTCGTTAGCTTCGTTTAGAGCTATGAATTATTACAACGATTTCCTTCCTTGGACAGTGGAAGTTAGTAGTTGCAATGTAAATTTTTAAAACATTGTGAGTGCTTTGTATCAACCAGGAAATAAAATGTCAGAAGGCGTAAATTATGCAAAATATTGTATGGTACAATACACAAGGATAATTATTTTAGTGTGAATGACTGACGAAGTTTAAAGAAACCCAACAATACTGGCAGTTCCCGGCGTCAAGAAAGAGACTGCACGTATCCTTGGAGTTATGATTAAGATTCTGATCAATTATAATTTGACTTACAAATTGAGGTCTTGGTCTTAATCACAACATTTCCTTATATTGTTAAAACGTACCTACTTTATGAAACGAGACGATAATCACAAAAGTTCCCTCTACATTTCATCACGGATTCAAAGAGTTGAGCCGCATGGCTGCACTTCTGAGAAGGCTCTAAGTACCACACTATGATTCATATGAAGATTGTGTGATACCCATTCTTGTTCATAACAAGTTCTCTTTAAAGGAACCGACAAAAACCACAAGATATAATACGTTTTGGGGTGTTATAATCTTATACACGACCAGTTTTGTTACCTTTCTGTTTGCGATTTTGTATTCAGCTTGTTCGATCAATTCTTGTTGCACCAGTTTTGGAATAAAAGAAATCGTTTAGAAATTTTGTTGCATATGCAAGATTGTCAAAAGCTACATATACAGCTCGTAAATAATGGGAGCTTCGATGACGAATAAAGTAAGCTACTAATAGAAGTATTTTTAAAATGATGGTGGCACCATTTGTCATGTTGGTAATAACATAAAAAACAGCAATATCTCCTCAATTATTATTGTTTTTAATTATAACTGCAATAAATATACATAAAACATGATGAAACGTATCAAGAATTTCATAAATATCAGCTCATAACAATATCGTACATTACTGAAATATTTGTCATCATAAATTTAAATGATGCTGACCAATCTGCATAGATTGTCCATTGACCAAATTGGCTCCATCGTCCCCAATTGGTCTTTGGCCATAGAGTGCCATAGACTACGCATAAATACGACTCTAAAATGTAATTGTAGTGAAGACTTTTCACGTAACCTTTGCAGTTGGTATTTCATTTTGAATTTATATTTATTGGACTATAAATAATTGTTGTTACAAATGCGATTGATATAATTTAAACTTATAACTTTTGTGAAAATGAGAGCGCATTTTGACAAAGATTTGTTGTCAAATACTGAGTATTACAATAAAAAAGAGTGACCCCCGGTTTCTGAGGTACATTTAGCGGTAGTTTATCTATTCGATAGTGTCAAAACTCATACAAAAAAAACGCTATTGAATAGATAAATTACCGTTAAATTTACTCAGAAACCGGGGGTGAAAGGTTAAACCTGGATGTACTTTAGAAATACTTGTATGATGAAAGGACAACCAAAGAAAGGCCTTGCAAATCAGAGAGGAAATTAAACAAGCAAAGGAAAAAATAACTATAAATACCCACATGTTCAGTGAGTAATATTTTAACGTTATCTTCGTCATCTCACGAAACTAGTCTGACTCATAGGCTTTCCCTTAAATTAGGTAAAAGTTTTCTTTGGTTAGTCAGCTTTGATTGTATCAAAAGCTTTTCTCTAATCAAAAATTTGAACAGCTCACAATTTTCTTAAATGAAACCTAATTTTTAATGCACTCATAAATCGTAATTAAACAACTGCTTAATATTAAGGTGTTTTTTTACTTGTATAAATGGCAAAACAGTTATTGCCATTCATACAAGTTTAAAAAATCTGGTTCTAAATGTGTATGGACAAATAAAAAATAGTGTTTGTTTGTCCTCCTACAGCGTGAAAACAGCCGAATCAAATTGCATAAAATTTGCCAGTTTGATAGATCTTATCGTAAAGACGAACATAAGCAATACTTTCTAACAAACACATTTTAAATTTCTATAAAACCTTGGGATTTAAGATCAGTATTGCTTGACGTTTTGTCCCCAACATTGTATAAGATTGGTTTTAAACAAAACTACGTAGTTTGTTAGTAATTATTTCTTATCTAAGTTTAATGGGCATGTGTAATTGTCAGACAATCTGCCTGCTATTATGTAGGAACTAATCTTTTGGCAATTATGTTGTGATTATAATCTTTTTGGTGACGTTTACGTAGTATTGTTCGTGACAAACTTTATTGGGTTGCACATTTTTGCCCATTCTACTTTTTTTGTTTTTGCTCTTGTGTCGCGTCTTTTACAAACATAAAAACAACGAACACAAAGTACAATTAGACCCGAAACAACTATTTGTGGATCGCATAAAATATTTGCCCCGTTGAAATCGAACCCTCGAACCTCCCGATGCAGTAGTATTGGCGTGGCGATCTATCAATCTTAAGCGAAAAAGTAATTTAGTCTGTCTGCCTTACACTGCTAAACCACTGCACCCAATAAACTACATTTGACATCGTGATACAATACCCTCGAAGGATATAGGGCACATTTTTCCAAGAAAATTATACCCACTCGAGCAAAGCCGTGGGTAGAAGTAGTAAAGTATATAAATACTTCGATATTTCTGACACGTGGAAAACACGTGCTTGTGTTTTTGTTTATCAACATGATGACAACGCATTCAGTTCAAGAAAGACTTAAGTGATAGTGTTTTTATTTCATTTTATGCTATTTTTAAACTGAAGTCTTCTGCAACTATAGTAATGGGAAGGCCTTACCCCTCCCTCGTTCGGGAGGCCATTGCCACGCAGTGCGAAAAAATGTAGCAATGGGATTGAGATTTTTTTAAATTTCATAATTTTTATAATTTCGCATTGCATGTTTTTAAGATACGGGAATTAACGCGAACATGCATTTAACCTTGGCATACCTTGCCTTTAAATATGTCAAAAACACTTTTTAAAATTGAATCCCATCTAAATGAATTACGACAAACTTATTGAATCTGACAGTAACTTCCCGCTACATACTACGCTACAAAATTATACTGCAAAACGCTTAGCTAACATCCTTTTACCAAACAAGACTAGTCATAGAATTCAAAAGCGGTCTATTCAGACACCATCCGTAAAAACCATCTGTCGATACAAACGCGGTTCATAGTAACAAAGAAATTACTGAGCAAACGGACATACAGACAAAATGAATGGTTCACTGTCCAATAACAGTGTTTCATAGTAATACACAAGAACGTTCTGTCGCACGACCTCGCACCAAAAACCAATATAACATGACCTCCCATGTGCAGAACAAACACTCTTACAACTCCTTCAAATACAAGCAATGGGACGGACGAAGGAGATCTTTCAACTCTGGCTGGCGTTACAAAGACCTGCTTGTGGGTACCAAAAGCACCTCCGCATTTTAGAATCCGATTGCAAGATTACATTTGCGATTCGGGAGGACTTTAATTGAAGGGAATAAAGTAGGTTTTGCAATGACTGAGTGTTGTATTTGCCTGCTTGAAGGCAAACTGGCTCGTGAAGAGTTTTGAATGTATGATTTGATGGTGTTCTCATACACTGGGTCTTTATACCTGTGTGCTATGGATTTTGGAGTTAAACAAATGTTCTTTATGGATATGAAGGGTAATGGATTGTTTCGTATGTATTATGTTTCTGAGGTACATTTAGCAGTAGTTTATCTAAAACTCATAAACGCTATTAAATAGATAAACTATCGCTAAATGTACTCAGAAACCGGGCATTTCAATTTTTTCACGCTTTTAAAGGATCCTTCTAGGTATACATAGGTAGCCAAAATTAAGAAAATCTCGATTTGTCTGTTGATTGATAGATGATAGATTCTTTTTGTGTGTTGTAAATAAATCTAGCTTAGCTAGTGTCTTTCGGAGAATATAATAGGGCATCAGAATAATTTGATGCACTATTATTTATTCTCTGGGAATTTTGAAGAATATTTCAAAATAAATTAGAAAATACCAATATTACTACTTTGTCCGACTTGGCAATGGACTTCACGATGAGCAAACGGTAATTCTGGATATGCCCTTGAAATCTAGGACACTACAATATTGACTATTACTTCGTTGCCATTTATGCAAAAGCAATTACCTTGCGAATGATTCAAACCGCCGTGGGAACGAATAAGAGGCGCAGGGTTCAAGGTTCAATTCCGTCAATTGAAAAGTTACAACCTTTAACAATGAAGGGAATAAGTTTATAACTTTCGCGCTTCATTACCATTGTATTTAAAAAACTAAACATTTTTGGTGATTGTTAGGGTTCCGTACCCAAATGGTAAAACGGGACCCTATCACTAAGCCTCCGCTGTCTGTCTGTCTCCAGGCTGTATCCCATAAACCGTGATAGCTAGAAAGCTGAAATTTTCACAAATGATGCATTTCTGTTGCCCCTATAACAACGAATACTAAAAATATAAATATACTTTTGTATAGTATTTAAATATTGGATAATGTTTTAAGCAATATTTTTTAAACAATAATGACAACTCTCTCGCCAAGAATAAAGCTCTTGTATCGCAAGGACTTTTACAAACATACAAACAACAGACACAAAGTACATCCCGTAACAACTATTGGATCGCACAAATATTTGTTCCATGTGGTTGTCTAACCCAAGGGTCAAGCTATCGGACATAAGACTAAGGAAGTTATAAATACAAGCCTCGGGAATCGAACCCGAGACGTCTTGATCAACAATCGAACACACTACCAACTGCACCACAGAACTATTAATATAAATAAGGTAATATATCGAAAAAACCCATATATAGGAGCATATTTAGGATATCCTTTTGTGATAATGACCACGTGACGTCATTTTTTAGTGTTAATTCCCCAGTTATACAAATGTAATATACTAGTAGACTGGCCCGACTTTGCTCGCGTGGAATTGCACCTCCTTCGGTGGAGAATTTCCAAAAATCATTTCTTAGTGCTCTTCTACACTTCCTAAGGAATCTTCATAACAAATTTCAAGTTTCTACGCTCAGTAGTTTCGGCTGTGCGTTGTCCATCAGTCACTCCCGGTTTCGAGGTACATTTAGCGGTAGTTTATCTATTCAATAGCGTTTAAACTCATATAAAAAAACGCTATTGAATAGATAAACTACCGTTAAAAGTACACAGAAACTGGGGTTAGTCACTCAATAACGGAAGAGTTTTATAAATATAGATTACTACAATACTGAGTAATGAGTATAATTTGAATTAGATTATGTGTTTATCATCGGAAAATTGAGATTATATGAGCATTTAGATCGTTATTATAGTCAAAATGGCTATATTTTTGCTATAATTGACTTTATTTTGTATTTAAAACATAATCTGCAGTTAACAATACAAATAACTTCCTGCATTTGTGTATTACATACAAATCAATGATATCTGCGTACAAATTAGAATTACAAATACATTATTGATGTTGCAAAGGAACATTCTTTTTGCATGCATTTTGATTGCATACTATATAAAATGTGTAATAAGTCATTCAAAGGGCGGCCAGAGATAATGAATATAAGTCCATAAGTTCGGCTAGCTATCGAGAAATTAATCAGCGCCTCTAACGGGCGACGTAGGAACTATTTTTGCAATACATTTTATGTCAAACTCTCGATTGTGGACCATCGGTCTACCTACCGCATCCATTCCTACTGACTCTACTCTAATATTATAATGGCATAAGTTTGTGAGCATGATTGTATGTTTGTTGCTCTTTCGGGTAAAAAACTACTGAACGGATTTCAGCATAACCTCTCAGTAATACAGCCTAGATGTATATCAAAATTACACATAAAAAAATTTATAATCGCTAAATTATTTCAAATTACCTTTTAATTTATACATAATATATAATAAATTTATAATACTTTAATAATATTAACGTCTATATTATTTATATATTTCTGTTTCATCTATACTAATATTATAAAGCTGAAGAGTTTGTTTGTTTGTTTGAACGCGCTAATCTCTGGAACTACTGGTCCGATTTGAAAAATTCTTTCAGTGTTAGATAGACCATTTATCGAGGAAGGCTTTAGGCTATATAACATCACGCTACGGCCATTAGGAGTGGAGTAGCAACGAAAAATGTTACAAAAACGGGGAAAATTATGACCCATTCTCTCTTATGTGACGCAAGCGAAGTTGCGCGGGTCAGCTATAAGATATATTTTCAATAATCAACACCCACGTTACTTAAAAAGAGAGATAAAAATCTGGCATAAATCTTCACTTTTCGTACCGAAGCGCAAAGCTAGCTTGTTCGTTTCAATAGGTGTTCAAATCCAAACCACCTCAAAACGAACAATCTCCTTTGAAATGCACAATGCATTTTATTATTTAGTAAATAAAAGACCGCAGTACGCAGAATAAGCACAAAGAAAATGTTGCAACACTAAATTATTGTGTTTCTTAGTCATGTTTGTTGATACGACTGTATGGGAATGTCTTATCACGTGTGACAAGACTTGCTGTGAATGTTTAACACTTTCGGCTTGTGGATAAGGTTGTGATTTGTATGAATTTGCTTCTTTGATGTGACTGTAGGGGTGCCGGGTTCGAATCCCGTATCGCGCCAAAATCATGTAAAAAAGATTTTCTATGTTTAGTGTGTTTTGTTGCACGAAGCTGCTTGTGGTGTGTATGTCAAGGGGTCTTTGGTTCGAACCCCAGATTGGGCCAAAAGCGTGTAAAGAAGTTTTTCTGTGTTTAGTTTGCCTTAATAAAAAGTCCATTCGTGACCAACGTTGGGTATCAAAAAACATCTTTGGTTACGATTGCCGGGACCCACAATTAAACGTGCCTTCCGAAACACGGAGGAATTCGGTATGCGTAATATGGTCACCCATCCAGAGACAGACCTCGGCAAGAGTAGCTTAACCAGACAGATCTATAAGTGCAGCGGTTATTTAATCACGAGCTCCTCTGAATTATAGTTTATTAGACTTCATAAAATACTAAGAAGTACTGTAACCATCACGCTAGGTCAAAAGGGGCGAGTCAGTGTCCAATTATCGGCGGAGTGAGGTGAGAGGTCGACAATTAGCCCCAATCAGCCGCAGGAAGACGGAATTAAGTTATTACTGGCTTTGACAATGACCCCACGTACACCGTCATATCACGCCTTTTATCCTTTATGGAGTAAGCAGTAGTGTGCGTAAGTGTGTATTGTTTTTGGATATTATTTCTACAAATGGTGTAAATGTGAAAGTGTGTGTCCCATTTTTGCTACAAAACAGATAAAGCGATTTTGATTAAAATTGTCAGAGTGAGAGATTATATTCGTAGGATTGACAAGGCTACTTTTACGGGCAAAACCATGGCATGAGGTATAAGGTAAAGAATCCCATTTAGACATTTACCTATAGACTTACTCACAGTGAATTTTTAATCTGAGTACCTAATACGTAATCAAGCTACTCAAAGATGCTCAAAAAGAACTCCAGAGCAGTCCATTTTTTAAGTCTGAGTAATTAACAGCCTTGTGGCCACTCACAGATGACTCTAAAGGAACTTAAGAGCGATCCAAAAAATATAATTTTAGTACCTACCATATAACATTCTCCCTTAAATACCAATGAAAAGCATATGTAAAAGATACACTATCTACAATTTTACCCTCACTAGGACAAAGTCAAAGGATATGTTCGCCTTTTATAGTATCCGTTATATAGAAATGACCTAAAATTACATGTTTTAACAGTCGAAGGGTGCTCTTCCGACAGGTGTTGTAGAAAATTGGAAGCTAATATTAAAATTTAGTTTTAGAAATAAAAAGGTGATTTTGAGGGTCTCAACGATAGAGTAAGTAAATAACCGCGTGGTATTTTTCAAAGGAAACAGTACTTTTGGTTTCTTTTGTAGTTAAAACTATTACCCTCTTATTCATAAAGATATATGAAGTTATGAAAGCCTTATTAAGAGTTTTGTTTCTTTTCTCCTTAGCGAAATGAAAAAGAAAACATATTGTAGTCGTTTTTTACCTATAATAGGTTTATAGTGTGTTCATGAATAAGAGGGTTAAAATTTAACGGATTAGACCGCAGACTCCGTAGGTGTTCGCTAGAGCTGATCATTGATAACTTGTGTACGTCAAATTGACGATCACTTTTCAGTACATTGCAGCTTCGACATAACGTGCTAATCTCTATAATATAAGGGAGTAAACAATGTACAGCATAGTGGCTTTTAAACAGTTGTTAACTGAGATACGTAGTCATTTTTGCCTGCTTAACCCTCGGTTTCTGAGGTACATTTGGCGGTAGTTTATCTATTCAATAGCGTTAAAACTCATACAAAAACAATGCTATCGAATAGATAAACTACCGCTAAATGTACTCAGAAACCGAGGGTAATTCAGGTTTAGGATACTTGCGTTCACGGCCTGTATGCATCTCATGAAAGAAAGAATATGTGCGCCATATTCTGTGCCAGTACCGACTCACATGACGACAATAACGTAAACACACAAGTTCACACGCCACACTCATAGTAAACAGTTTGAAATAAGGCCGCCACTCGAACTAGCGTTTATCGACTTCGCAACTCTCGATAGTCGATAGTATCGATAGTAAATGACCCAAAATATTTTGATAACGTAACTGTGTCATTTGACAAGTACATGTCAAAATTAACGGGCTAGACAAGATGGCTGCGACAATTTAGATTTTGTGACTACTTACTAAAGTTATTAATGCAAGACTGTGTTTTAAGCTTTTGATACAGAACAGCTAAACTGATTTTGATAAAATAAGGATGATAATAGTAGACCTATGATTAAAAAGGCATCGTATTTTTAAAATTCGCCCCCTTACAAGCTGAAATAGGAAAATCGCGTGGATCCAACACCAACATTTCTTTTAATTAACTTATGAGTGTGATTTACCAAAAATAGTAAGTTTAATATGCAAAATTAATAAAAATTAAGCTACAGAAAACTAAACACTATGTCCCATGAACTTCACTACAAGAGTCACAACTTTGAACTTGAAAGGCCTTTACTTAAGAACCGGAAGCTTCTACCAAAAATCATTTGTACAGAAAAACCTTGTTTTATGAAACAATAGCAACACTTAACTATTTATTCGCGGGGTCAGTGATATTATTAAGTCATTTAAAGGTGTTGATGCATTGCGAAGCGTGGCTCTTACACGCGAACAACGAACATTATACGTACGATATAGATCAATAAGCTTCCGACTAGTTCCGGCGAAGACTTGTCCTGTAATATCGCGCCTTTTATCCTTTACTAGCTGACCCGCGCAACTTCGCTTGCGTCAAATAAGAGAATCATAATTTTCCCCGTTTTTGTAACATTTTTCACTGGTACTCTGCTCCTATTGGTCGTAGCGTGATGATATATAGCCTATAGCCTTTCTCGACAAATGGGCTATCTAACACTGAAGAGTAACACTATCTAACAAGAATTTTTCAAATCGGACCAGTAGTTTACGAGATTAGCGCGTTCAAACAAACAAATAAACTCTTCAGCTTTATAATATTAGTATAGATTAGTTTCCGACTAGTTCCGGCGAAGACTTGTCCTGTAAATATCAAGGAAATCGTGACAAACTGTGTGTTATGACAAATACTGCCTTAGTTAAATAGTGAACGATCGGTGGTCAGGCTCTATCACAATCTGTTTTAATGTAAAGTCTTCTTATGTTCAAGTCCTAATGAGGTGATCGACTTTGTATTTGGCTTACGGCACCTTTGTTTTGGTCAGAGGGTCATTTAGAGCCTAGAAATCACATAAACTGTGAATGTAACTTGTGAATGTTTAAAAATCAATCTACTTTACAAAAATAGTCCTTATTTTTGTAAAACAAGTGCTCTATTCTCCGTGCGATTTTTTGTAGGGACCAAAAGAAAATCAATATTGAAATATTTGAATCTGTTTTCAGTTAAAAGGCCTAACTTTATCTCTTCCTACTGCGATCGTCGAAAACGCATATCTTAAAAAAGGACTAAAATAAATAAACGAAAACCCACAGGAAGTGTTTGAGTGTTAAAACATTAAAAAACAGTAATATTCGAGTCATTAATTACTAAATTAAGTAATGATGACCGAATTAATTAAGTCCGAAGTTTCGTGTTACACTGCAGTGTGCGCATACCTTTGTGCGTGGGGTTCAAAACGGCTCGACCGGAAGTGAGCAACTCTTTGTACACGATAGTGCTCTGTTATTACTTATTCATCACGTTTTTATCTTGACTCCATTATGATATGTAAAAAACACCTCGAAATAATTGACATGGTCGGTGTACTTTTTTAATTGAGTTTTGGAAACTAACTACTGAACTTTAGGGCATAAATAGTATAAAAAATAAACGTGTTAATATTATTATTAAGAGCCTTAAAACACTACTATTATATAAAATTAGAATCGTACTTTCGATATACAAACAAACATAAAATCACGATTTATTACCATAGGGGTAGGCAAAGACCAGAGAAAAGCACTAGGTACGAATATTTTTCGATGTAGGTACTCAAATAAAACTTGGAAACGATTTTCGAAATTCGAAAAAAGGGTAGTTCAATTTAGTACCATTTTAAAATCGATTGCTGTCTAAAAAAAAGGGAAGATCAATTTAGTTGAAATTGTTGTAAAAAGCCATTAAAATGTATAAATAACCCTCGAGCGATGGGTTAATAATACAAAACGTTGGGTTATAACAATCATGTGTAATTTTTGAACGCTCCATGTCAATAAACAAATTACTATTGTGGTACATTTGATGGTGCGGCTTACAATAATGTCGATTATTTCAATTTATTCATATTTGTAAAGTAATATTACGGTTGGCGAGGTATACATTACCTCGCCAACCGTAATATAAATTCGGAAGGAATAAAACACTAATTTTTAGGCGGTAGAGCACCGTATTTGTATTTGCTAGGAAAATCTTTTATAAAAAAATGTCTATCAGAATTAAACGTATTTAAAAATAATGATATAGACGTACCTACATAGTGTAAAAAGAGAATACTTCTCATAAAGCCAACTACAATAAGAATGTCTCTGTAGAGTCTCATGGCTCTATGGTTATTTCCTATAGTTGCAATATAAACTGCCTCAGAATCCCGGGGACTAAAGTTACACCACCGTATTTCTTACTATTCAGTACTCCTTTCTTTTCTTTAAAACAAAAACCAGAACCAGACCAGCAAAATACTCTACATTGAAGTATTCAAAACACCAGAGACGTTGCAGCCTCAAATCCGTAAACTTAATACACGAACTCGTACAATTTTATATGCAAAAGCAGAAAAACACCAGTAAATCAATCAAAACGATCATAACAGCCCGGTTTAGTGTCGACTCCAATAATAAACAACAAAGTATCATACTACTATGTAGTATTAATTTTACAATAACCCTATAACACGGCCCCGGCAGGGAGGTACGTAATATTCCCGCGGGTGTTACCGCCCGCCGACCTCCCCAACTCGGTCGTTTAGTACGCTTTAAAACTTGATGGTAGAGGGTGGCTGTAACTCTTTACAATTCTGATTCTTAATAGATTCCACGTTTTTTGTTCTGGCGATATTGTTTGGCGTTATTTTTTATGTTAGTATGGTGATTTTGCCGATGCTATTGTTGCCAAAAACAATTTCAATATTTATATTTTACAAATCTCTTTGTCCGTTAATTTAAGCTGGCCGAACCTGAACAAAATAAACTTAAATTATAATGGAATAAGTACAAAAAGTAAAGCAATATACCTTTTTCAAAAAAAAACATCATTAAGGTCCCTTATCTAAAAGATCAGAGTGAATTGACAGTTCAATAGTGATCTCAGGTACACGACGATGAATAATAGTCAATATGACACATCTTTGAACCCGAGAGAAACTAATGGGAAACATGTTATAAGCAGAGGGGATAGCACACAAAGGAAAAAATATAAATAATT
This sequence comes from Anticarsia gemmatalis, assembly GCF_050436995.1. Lineage (NCBI taxonomy): Eukaryota > Metazoa > Arthropoda > Insecta > Lepidoptera > Erebidae > Anticarsia > Anticarsia gemmatalis. The sequence continues at coordinate 2,611,147 of NC_134761.1, forward strand.
AATAAGTTACCCGCCAACTTGGCCGTATTAACAAACTCCTTTTAATAATGATAGGTACAAAATCCTATTTGGCAGAATTGGCTGTGTGCCCGGCTGCCGGTGCCTAGAAATTTTACATAATTTACTTTTGGCAAAAAACCTACGAAATTATTCATTCTCCGTTCGAAAACCAATATCGGGGCGGCCATGTTGGCTGAATTCGAAATAGGCTCCACAAATTCGTGTTGTGAAAAAAATCAGAGAGATTTGGCAAGGTACCTGGCAAACAGCGGCCGGTCGTCGCCACTTGGCACCGCCCTTAATGCCGCTGCCAATGTGCATTGGCCGGTCCGGAGATTTGGCAAGCTAACGCGTTTCGACACCTTGTAGGAAAGGATTTAGTGTTGTTTCCTTTGGCATGATGAAGGTACTATCAAAGATTCGGACTTAATTCCACTTACCGAACGCCAAAACATATTTCCATTGTTTATAGCATGAAATAATCTCTTAAAATGTTGTACACACATTTTAGGGAAAGTTCTCTGCATTTTCTTAATAAATTTCAGCGCATGCGTTTAGTGTGGCCAAGTGTATGATATGATACAATTTTGTTGTTCACATAGCGCAACGATAAAACATATTCGTGTACCATATTTTGTGTCCGTTGTAGAGAATTTAAATCAAATTGTATCTGATGGAATCCATTGTTTTCACTTAAACGAATGAAATTTTCAACATAACCTATAATTTACAGAAGTAAGACCAAATGCAAGAATACGGTTTATTTTTAAGTGATCAAAAGTATTTCTGTCTCTACAATACACGTAAAAGACAACACGATATTTAAGAGTTCCTTAAAGTTAAGGGACGTTTCTGCATTCGGTCAGGAAACAAAAAGTGTACCTGTGTATTGTGCTCACACTTAAACAAAGTCCTGCACAGTTGGCTGGTTTTAATGAAACTGGCCACCGTAGCTGAATATCGGCCAAGAGAGACATTATTAATATTATTCTTTCATCATTGTTTTAGTAGAATCTGTCGAAAGAAACGAAGCAAAGAAAGTTTGTAAGGATCGTACCAAGTGGCGTTTTCTGGTCTCTGCCTATTAGAAGAAGGTGTGATTTTATGTATGTATGTAAATACGTAAATCAATATAAACCAATCAATGTAGTCTACCCCACGTCATATATCTGAAATCCAACGCCCCATACATTCACTCCACTCGTCTCTCCTCGTCTAAAATGGTTGTCATAACTCATACGAATAATGTTTGCCGATGACACCGCTTCCCCTGCACCCGCCGGCTTCCAAACCTCGTCTCTTTGTATAGGTAGATGAGTGACGTCATTGAGTGATCGGCGAACTTAGAATACAGTGAAGATCAGATAAGCTATTATGCTCTAAGCTGTTATCTTCAAAGATCTCTGAGAGTTACCAGTAGCTTCAAAGTCTGACAACCAGTCTCATTGCAGGGTATCGTCAGAAAGCACGTTAAATTGTGTGTTCCAGCAGTCATTTTCAAAAAAAATTTAATGTCGTTAATAGTAGTCAGAATCTTGAGAGTCTGACAACCAGTCTTACCGAAGGGTATCGTGTTATAACCTTGGTAAATGGGTTGTGGAGGTCTAATAGGCAGTCGTACTATGTACAATACTGGTATTCAGCTGCATCTGGTGAGACTGGAATACGACTCTAACATAGTTGGAAGAAAGGCTAGGCTGCTGTATATCAGTTAAGCTAAATGTTAACACTTTAAATATATTGAAAGTTACCTGTTAGCAAAGGGATGTAGTCCTAAAACTAAATGTCTAACCCCCGGTTTCTGAATACATTTAGTTTATCTATTAAATAGCGTCAAAACTCATACAAAAAAAAAACGCTATTGAATAGATAAACTGCCGCTAAATATACCTCAGAAACCGGGGGTTAAAGGTCTATAAAGTGAGCTCTAAAACTAACAGCCCCTTTTTTCAATTGCAATTTTTCTGGATTATATAATTTAAAGCTTTTGTCAACTCATTCTTTAAAGCATCTGTTCAGAGGGCGTATGCATCTTTCAACTGTTTTTTCGACCTCTGCCTTGCATCTTAAGATCTTTTAGGCAACTATTGACACGGCAAAAATACGTTGGCATCTATTAAAGTAATAAGTAAGTATAATATTCAGCCTGGCTTTCTTTACGTTTTATAGTTGTATGTACCTCTTGCCGTCAAAATTCTATACACCTACATATGTCTGTTCTTACAAATATCGTTGCTATCGTACAAGACATTAAAAAGTTATTTCCAAGTGCCCTTCCAATGTGTTACGGAGTTAATAATTTCAGGCGCCTCAAACACCATCACCAATTAAAATAGAATTAGTAGAAACACAAAAAACAAGGAATTTCGACTCTAATTAACTGAAACTTTACAAAAAAAGTAAATAAAAAAGCTCTCGCGTGTCATTAGACCCCTGTTCGGGTGTGGTATTATGTTACGGAGATATTTACATGGAATTTTGAACTTTATTTCGTTGTCGATAAAGTGTATTGTCGAATGGCTCGTATTATGAATGTTTGACTACTTTCAACCCCCTCGGAGATGGATTTTTTTCTCGGTTTTTTCGTCGGCCTGTACCTGTGGGTCGCACAAAAACTGGCGGGCGACGCCAGATGCGTACACTTGTATAAACACGTGTGTCATTGTGCAAAATGTATAGAAATGGGTTGAATTTCAAATGCAACGAAATAAAATTTAAGGTTAGGTTTCGAGTTTTAAGTCTGAAGTTCTTATGCTCGGCTTTTGAGTACATTTAGCGGTAGTTTATCTATGAAATAACGTTGAAACTCATGTAAAAAAACGCTTTTGAATTGATAAACTATCGCTAACTGTACCTCAGAAACCGGGCATAAGAATTTCAGACTTAAAACTCCAAACCTAACCTTAAATTTTATTTCGTTGCATTTTGTTGCATTCATTGCATTGGATTAGTGAATTTATCTTGCTTGTAATTACTGAACAGAGTTGAGATACAATTTTACATACACGCGAATATAGGGTGCAGGTAATTATCGATATACTAAAAAAAGGAATCATACAGGATTTCAACAAACAAAATAAAACTCGCGAAACAGGTTTATTGGTGAACCATATCGAGATATTTTCCGGTGCTTATACCTTTAACATTAATCAAAAAATCATTCCGCCTTCAAAGGAACTAACCACAAGCCTCAAAACTGGCGACCTGACCACAATAGCAGACAAACTTAAGCAAGAATTGGAACATACGAAAACATACCTTATGTCTTTGAACTAAGGTTTATATAAACTGCATGTTTATGATTGTTCTTTTAACCCGTCCAGTGAGTTCGGGCTATTGTTTTGAATGTATTTTTTACTTGGTTTTTCTTCTCAGGCCACCCGGATGCCTGCAATCAATAGATTAGATTTGATCTCAGATTATCGTGCGGAGGACGAACACTGTTATAATAGGAACATGGAACATGGAAATGATTTTAGAGAAGGAATAAATAGTTTACTGTAGGTGTAAAGTGAGGTTATCTAGTCGAAACGAGAAAGATCCTTATTTTGTATATCTTTGATTTTGTGTACAATGACGGTCATTGCCAGTTGCGCTTACGGTAAACGGTCTGAGGGTAAAGCAACCCTTCGCGCGGTCATCATACGATTAAAAATGAAAAATCAATAGATTGGCTACATTTCGATTGATACTACTAATTAAATTAAGCTTTTCGATGCATTTTTAGAAACATATCGTTTTTTTTAAAGATAATGAACTCCAATATCGATCACTTCTTCATATTCAGATTTATATTTTAAACATTTAAATAATATTTCGTGTATTGGCTGTATTGCTTATAGCCTTTTGCTTATAAAAAAACAGGTAATACCATAAACTTCAAATTTCGAATTACGGCGGCCATTCCATTTGGCGCCATTTCAACCTGTTCACCTTTTTAGTTAGTCTATAGATCAAGCGTACCAATAATTAAGTTTATTCGGCCATAACCATTGATTACAACGTCTTTAATATAAGATTAATTATAATAGCAGGAGTGAAAGGCGTGGGTTTGTCGATGGAAATGAAATAGAATTTAAATTTAAGGATGCAAGTCTATGGTCATATTACTTATTTATTGTAAGAAAGTAGAATAGTGAGTTTAAAAGGGACCAAACGCATTTTGCAATCTGCACATTATGGCTATAACATTGACATTTTCTGGAACCCAGTGATTTATTTTACTGCTTCCGTTGTGGCCTTTCATTGGCACATTGGAGTTGACCATGTGTGAAAAAAAAGCAAACTGTCACGTCAAATCTCGGCGGGAAATAAAAAATATGGCGTCGCATAGCGATAGTAAATTAAAATAAAAATAAATTTTTACTTATTATGCTGTTTATTCAAACAAATGTGCATCTGTTTCGTAATAGTTATTGAAATGTGCAAATAAAGATGGTCTGTATGAAAAAACTGCTTATAGGTACGAAATGTTCATTATGCAGTTCGTTGACCTACGGAACATGACTTCATTGTTACTTTACATGTAATTTTGGCTGACCACTTTTTGTTAATTCGCATGTAAACTGAGCTAAAATTGAAGCTAAGATTTTAATTGTTCAATTAAATATTCTTTTGAGAGCATCATTTTTTTAGAAGATTGTATTTTATCGGCGATGTCTTCAAAAAGGTTGAGGTTCGGATGCTCGTAACCTACGGTCCTGTATGACAAGATGTATGGATGTGAATGAGGCAAGGGAAGTTTGTAAGGATTGTACCAAGTGGCGTTCTTTGGTCTCTACCTATCCGTATGGGAAAAATGCGTGATTTTATGTATGTATACTATGTATGTTGTATTTTAAGGACACGTGAAAAAGAAAGTGGACCAAGTTTTTTTTTTAAAAGGCCTCCTGCGGCCATGCTTTGTTGGTCGTATCATAATCATCATTGGCTTTTATTCATCCATTGTAGATGATTAAGGTACCAAAGAAACATGCAAATAACAGGAAAAATAAATTTCTTTTGCTGAATGGCTATCAAAATAAGTAGAATTCATATGACGTGTTATGTTTGAGTCAAAATCCTGCAGGGTTATTTATTTAATGAATAACATGGTATTTCCTATCAAAATGTAACTAGCAGGAAAGCTTTAAATGGTCGTGGTCTCTGTGGTCAGATACGTAGGAGGAAATATCATGTGAATTATATTTTATATTTAACAAGAATTCCGGCCGCAGCTTTGCCCTTGTTAAATTTACTACCTTCGGAAAATAATTTCTAAAAATCCTCTTCTTTACACGTCCTAAGGAATCTTCATACCAAATATTAAGTTTCGGCTTTTCGCTAGTTTCGATTGTGCGTTGTCCGTCAGTCAGTCAATCCCACAGTAACGGATTGTTTTGTATATATTGATTAAAAACTAAAGCGCCGGACAAAACGGGAAACTGTGTTATAAAACAACCAATAATGTATTACGTAATACATTATTGGTTGCACACTGTAAACAGTTACACAAAGCGTAACAAAATCCTTACTAATTATAAATACGAAAGTATCTTCTTTCTGTCTAAACTATTGAACCTATTTGGATGAAATTTTGTACAACTATAGTGGAAAACTCGAAAAACGACATAGCATAGTTTTTATCTCGGACATCCCTCGGCAACGGGGACAAGAGTCGCGGGCTACGACAAGCTTAGCAAACATGTTGCGTGATAATTCGAACTTTAGATATTATGGAGTTTTAACTACAACATTACTATAAATCCACAAAAAATATTTCAAAAGTATTATTACCAAACCTATGCCTTTACAAACTCACTATAACAGGACCATCGGAATAACTAATCAGTGTTTTTGAACCGAATCAAATAAGCTCAATGTCGTCCTAACGTTTTGCATATGAAAGCCGTACACGAAGGGACCTAATATCAACCGTGTGAGTGCAAGTGACACGTTTATTTATAACGCATGCAATTCCTGCGGCTTCCAAATTGATTTCCTTTGCTTTAGGGTTGAAAATTAGAAATTGATCGATCACGACTAACTTGGTGTAGAGATTGACGATATTGTTACGAAAAAGCGCATATAGCCACCGAAAAAATAAGTAAAATTGTGTTTTTTCGTTAAGTTTGCAATACAAGTTGATTCTGTCCAAGATAAGCCTTTCTTGAGGCCTGAAAACGATAAATGTAAATACTTTTTGCATTGAGAATTAGTGCCGTAATTATCTCTATATAGGAATTCATTTCGTATATAAAACAAACATCATGTCTACGTCCATTTTGTTTAATATAACCGCCTCTAGTGACTGAAGAAGGAACTACTTAATACTGAGATTTTACAAAGTTTACGGCCAGGGAACTAATAAATAGTGTGTGATATACATAAAATCCCGCCTGTTTCCCATTGGGGTAGGTAGGCCAAAGAATACCTCTTGATACTACCCCTACAAACATCCCTTGCTTCATTCATATCTATACACCTTGTCATACAGAACTGCCGGTTACCAGTACTATACCGGTTAAAAAGTAGAACTTATGTACAAAAATATTGAACCTGAACTATGTATAATGTAGGTTAACATAACGCCACTACCAATGGGAGCTGATCACGAATGGGATTGAGACGGCACAGCTAGCCTATATTTAATTAACCACCCTAGCAGACCTCTATAGTATAAGCCAATTTCCCATACCTCCCACGTAATCCCATATATGGGGGTTGCAAGTAATCCCCTTAATCAGAAACTGAGAGCACGAACTAAGACTAATTTAATTTCTATGACCGGATTCTATACATTAACCGTCGTTGGTATTTGCAGAGCAAAACTAGTATCTTTTTAGCATTCAAAGTCATAATTTTTTGCCATAATTTTTCATGACTAAGTTCGGAATCTTCTTTTCAAATAAGAGAAAAGTTAGGACGTAGAGTCGAACTGGAAAAGTGCAAGCTCGAGATTATGCATTCCTTCAAAAAAAATTTAAACGCCTTTCAAGGTTTCAGTATATTTTCTGTCATCATTGATAATTAATGATTTCTAAATACAAAACAAGTAAATTTTAATGCATTTTAAACTACTGCTTTCTCTAAAATTTTCTAAGTTTACGATAAACACTTTGACAGATTTGACCATAAAGCACAAACTTTTTTTTCTAAGTAACAGTTTTTTAAAACCACAGTTGATGACTGTGAAATTATCGTTTATTTGTTTTATTGCATGCGTGACAAACGGCACTTTAATTTGACAATCACTTCTTAGTTTTGGGCTTAAAGACACCGGAAGGGCGATAATTGACTTATTGTGAAAGTTTTTCTGTTATATTTTTGGTTATTTCTGCCCGCGACTTCTCCTGTGGTAATGCAGGCATTGAAGCTATGTGCTAAATTTTATGATAAATCCATAAGAAGTTACATCACGTTATAGATTATTATTTAACATGTTTTTTTTTACCGACGATCTTTAGCGCGATTCTCTACAAATGGTACTGTCAAGTAACAAGAGTTTGAAATTCAAAATGTATCGCAAAAATATTCGTCGAAGCCTGCTAGTGGTGCTGTTCAGGCTTTCATACAAATTTTGTCGATAGCTAGCCGGTTTTAGTCGATGGAAGTATCGAGTCGCGCCTTTGAAATGATGATTTTCGTACATAAAAGAAACTCTTGCGTATAGTCATCATTGAGACAGTAATCATCAAAAGGTTGCAGAATCATTAATTTTACCTTTAATTTAAATGATTAAGCGTTAACGATGTATTTACGGTTTGATATGCGTTTAATACTCTACAGATACAGTTGTAGTGTGGAATTTTAATGAATATAATGTTCACCTTCATTAAAGCCTCGTGCTTTATTGTACCACGATTTATTATGGTTTATCTGTACATTAATAATAATACTTTTTACATACAACTTGGTACACCAGGAAATGAATCCGAAGCACAATTTATTATCGATGATTTTTTTCTCATACTTCTTGTCATATCATACACCTAATTTGTCTCTTTACGGAAGTGAGGCTAGTGTCCCAGTGAGGCCAGGGCAAAGTCCTGGAGTGAAGTAGGAGCCAGACCTTTACGATGAGTCCATCGCGCTGAATAAAAACAGGTTGAGGACTTTGAAGCCTTTAAAAACTCGTACGCGTGCAAGGTTTCTTCATGATGTTTTCACCCATACCAAAATAAATACTTTTTTACCCACTCCAGTCCCACATCTGGGCATGGGGTCTCAAGAGGAATAAAAATTATGACATAAAAAATCAAACCCAAGTACCTAGTAGTTGCAGAGAAATGCGCGTTTAGATAAACATAAAATTCTTCATCTTTTTGTATTACAATGCATATGTATTTAGATAACTTCTGTACTGTTGTATTTGAAGCCTCTGGTCAGCAAACACTCTGTACATCAAGCAACTAGGCACCCCAAGCCTAATAGTATTTGACCCAAGCTCCCCCTACAGAGGGGCACGTTAAAAGACTGCCCCTGTTGTTGTCATTGTCAATTAAGACGACGTTAAGCCCAGACTGGCAAAGAGAATCATAGGATTCTGCTGAAAAAGTTCAGACGAAATAACAGTTGAAAATTCAATATGGCAGTTTTACGGCGCCAAACTACTTGGTGTATGTGAATACAGCAGTAAGCGAGTGTGCCAAAGTGAATAAGAAAAACAAGAGATGGAGAAATATGATGGAAAGGATGAACACCAGCTGTTACGTTTTCATCACTCTGTAAGTTGTGTCTATAGTCTGTAACAAAAGTGTGCGATGTGAAGTTAGCAGTTTTAAACAGAGTGAAGTTCGTGCAGTTTAATTTTTAAATGTTATATATTATTTGTTTATTTAATGAGTTTTGACAGACACTTCTTAAGCACAAATAGTTATGTTAAATCTATGGTTCATAGTTCAGTCGTTAGCATAAGGGTGACTTGAACAACTTTGACATTAAATTAACCGTTGACCGTAAACCATAGAGTGTAAATACGCGTTTGATTAAAAATACATCATTGTGATCATTGAAGCAAGCAGTGGTTGAAACAAAAACTGGGCGACTGCAGTCGGGAATCGAACCGGCTCCGGAAATGCCGGCAGCATGCCGCCCGGTCGATGACTGACTTATTGCAGACTTAGATATAACCTCTTACGGATTTTTTAGCGTTTTTTAATCAACTTGAAGTAAACATATAATTATTTACTAGCAAATATTTCGCGATTTTATGAAAACTTGTACGAATGGATACATAATAAAATGTATTATTAAAATATATTTTTTTATAATTCTTTAGCATAAACAATAATGCCAACATTTCAAATTGGAATAGGCAAAGGCACATCGCTCATTATGCCTATGTCTTCTAAGGAAGTCTATTCACTGTTCCAATAATAAAACTGAAAGGAAGATATGATGCCGATCAATACAGATCCCACATCTATCTTCATAAGTGTATTAATACCAGTTAGAGGTACTTGAGTGGCCCACTTCCCATAGAAACTCGAGTGGTTCGGGAGCTAAGAGTTTTGGGGAACTCACGTGTGGGGTACCATTGGGAATCAGATACTGATTCTTGGACTCTACCTACAAAATAAATGTATATTTTTGTAATTTTTCGTATTTAAAATGATTTTATAAGTAATTTTATACGTACGTACGTAAGTACTCATAAACGAATAGCTGAACGTAAAGCCGCAACAACAAAACTTATTTTAAAATTGAACTACAATGAACTCTTGGAACTAATCAAATTCCAAATTTAAACACGTACCCCGCGCTCATGCTCGCACGGCCATTGTTTTTAAATTTCATATTTTATGCAACGGAACAGATGCGTCACGATCTTATGCCATAAACGGAACGCACCCCGCTGATGGCCGATATAAATTGAACCCCCCCGCCTCCCTCGCGTCTTTATAACTAAACGCCGCTGGGGAATCGGTGTAGAATGTCAGAGGTCTGGCTTTAATGGCGCTACGAGGCCGAGGGGGCCACACATTGGCGCCATTGGCAGTTGATATCGATCTTTGTACGAGCTCCCCCGCGTCTTAAGCCGTGCTCTCTGAATTAGGGCTAGAAATTTATGTAACTGGCTTACAGCAGAAGGATTGATTCAGTTTGATACTGTAAACCGGCTTAAACTTTGACGGAGACTAATTTTCTCAATCGCCAAAATTGAATTTTATTGCGCGACTCGTAAAACGGGTTATTCCGAGCCATTGTTTAGGGTCTTTGAATTAAGAATATATTTTTGGATCGTGTTTAAATAAATAAAAAGTTTGTAAATAAAGCCAATTTGATGAAGTAAAGGTCTTTAGCAGACATCTGAATAAGATAAAACACGTTTAGCAAAAACATGGTATTAATAATGTTGTCACCGTGCACTGACGACACTGACGAGTTAAATGAGCACAATCTTATCTCGTATACATTTATTTATCTAAGTGCTGTATACATAAGTGCGGGCACTCGCACGTTTATCCTCGCTGCTCCGCCCCCTCACGTTCGTTCGTGATGATACATAAAACCTGTCGCCGACATTACTGCTAAAGACGACTGTAACAAAAGCAAAGAAATAAAACGTTCTCAATAACAATGCAGATTAATGAAAACAATGTTAGACACGAACAAATTTTTGTGCCGTGGCGCAAGCCGTCCCCCGCAGACAATACCAAGTTATCGGTCCGACTAAACAAGTTTTCGAGTGGGGATGCCGCTTATCTGTTCGGGCACATGTGAGCCCGTGCCTCGGGGCCTTTAAACTAATACCACCATAAAAAGGCCCCCCTGCCCCCCCGCGACGCATCATAAAAGAGGCCATAGAAGGAAATGGGCGTGTAAACTGGCAGGCCAGGTTATGTTGGTCGCTCGTATAAAAGCTTTTGCCCGATTACTTGGTTGGCTGGCTCGCGTGCGTTCTATTTTCAAACGTGATAATGATAACCGGATAGTTGGGACGTTGCGAGTATAACGCAGTTCGGTGTTTGAATGTGGAACAAAAAGTTTTCTTTGTTCCGAAGCGAAGGCATTTGACGTACAGCCAGCCAGTGTAGCGTGCGTTTTTATATTTTTGCACAGATTAATGCAACAATATTCGCAACGAATCATCAAAAAAAGTTATGAAACGTGTTACCTATTGTGTGAATTTTAATCAAAGTTAAAGCTAGAGCAATAAGGAAACTCGTTTGTATCACCTATTCAAAAGCTGAATATTTTTTGAGAAGAGTACGTAGTGCGTTGTACAAAGTAAATGTAGCCACCCTTGTTTGTTGTACAGATTAGTGACGCGGGTGACCATGTCACAGGAAATGCTTATAGCTAGCACTTCGTAAACAGAAAGCCATAATTGTTTACTTCTAGAGAATAAAGCTGTGCGATTTCACATTATTATACCTTGTCTATACCTATTTTATAGATATTTAGACAGTAAAACTAGCCTAGCTCCATTAGGGTTTTCTCTCTATCGTTAAAAATCCTTGCTATTATGAGGCTAGACTCGAAGAAACAATGTCGTATTAGTTGTATGCAATGCGAAAGTCAATCAGATTTTAAAATAAGTATCAAGTCCTACGCCAATCGCATTACACAAAAAAATTGCAGAACAAATCTTCATGAGGTTCTCTCCCCAAACGAACATGAGTGATTCATTAAGCTTTTAGTGTATAAATCTATAACGCATCCCGTAAATTGTCTGAAATATGACAATAATAATGCCGAAAAAAATAGGTATAAATCTACAATGTTTCGTGAAAATTGTCTAAAATATGACTATAATTGAAGAATATGGCGAAAAAATGCCGCATTCGGCCCATTTCGGGCAGAACATAGTCTAGTACTAAAAATTAGACCTCTAAAAGGGTAACCGGTTGAAACCAGTATATCAGCCTCAAAAGGCAAAAATAGCTAGGCGTGGTTGCGGCCATAAGTCCTGATTAAGTCTAATGGTGGAAATGGCCAGGCCGTGGGGTTACAGCACTCCAGGGAGTGGGGAGCCATTAGGTGGTCATCACAGGTAAACCCGCAGAATGGAGCGTTGTTTTGTTGAAATGTAACGAAGAACGGATTGCGCTGGATTAAAAGTTCTTTCTGTGTAGGTTTTGGTTTATGATGGGTTTTGTTGATTATAGACGTGTGCTATATTAAATTGAGGTTTTTTTTATTGAGGAAATCGATAATTTTAGAATAACACTTTTGATTAAGTGTCAAGAAATTTAGTTTAAAAAAAAAAATGTCTACTAAAAAATATATCCAAAAAAGTTATAAAGCAATTTCTTGATATCGACTATTGGATAGCTATCGAAAAATTTCAAACGATATTTATCAGTACGAGAAGCAAACCTATTGCTATACACACGTTACCAAACTCCAGGCTACTACATACATACATACATACTTACATAATATCACGCCTTATTCCCACAGGGTTAGGCAGAGACCAAAGAACGCCACTTGGTACGATCCTTACAAACTTCCCTTGCCTCACTCACATCCATACACCTGGGCTATTCGCAGCTATTATTGAAAAATATTGTAAATTACATTAAAAATATTCCACACACGTATAACTATAAATAAGAATATTTTTTCTAAAACTTGAAATATATTCTAATAGCGAAAGAATCATAAAACTTTAATGATACGGTTCAACTCAGGTAGAGACTTTTTTACGTCGTTTCGTATGAATTCTCTGTTTTGTAATATGGATTCATATATTGTTATATTTTACTATCTTCTGCCAACCTAATATTAGTAGGACTAGTCGCACTACTCTGTCTACGTGTTGCCTTTTAATAAATAGCCTAAAACCACTACGCTGATAGTCAGTTTTTACCGTGAAATGTTCATACGACTATCGACTATCAAGTAGGAAGTATACCAAAAAAGTTTTGAATAAAATCTGCGTCTACCGCAATTTACAAGAACTATTTATTTTACATGCAAAAATTAATCGCCAAATGTGGTGATAAGCGTACAACTCAAGAACGCCTAAATGGCTTATTGTTGTTGTCAAATTAAGTTTTTAAAGATTCTTTAAGACACTGGAAAGGTTTTTACGGAGAGAAAAAAAACAAACAAATATTCAAAGAAAATTCGTGAGCGGAGTTGCACGAGTCAGCTAGTTTCTAATACATTTTTCTGTCACTCTACTGCTACTCGATAGTATCGAGTCCAAATCACGAAGCATATTCGCTAACTGATGCAATTTCAGCTTCAGGTACACTTCACTCTACTACAAAACCTGTAAAAATCATCTAGAATCCTAAATGAAATCTAGATCTATTTGAATTTTAAACCGGTTCATGTGTAAGCATAATGCGGCCGTGGTGCGGCATAACGCTAATCCGGGTTTGATTCTCGGCTGAGCACGTACGCGGCTGTTTAGTTAGCACTCCTTCACCGGTCACGTAGTACTGTTTGTCCTAGCATTCTATTAATTGTACGTTTTTATCTTTTCTTTTGACGATCACGTTTAAACGAGCACAGGTAGTTTTTAAAGCCTTTTAACATAACAATGTTTATTTCTTATGAGGGGACCAAGATGTCTGAAAAACGAACTTGCTTCCTTCAAAATGGACTTGACGACAACATTGGTTCTAAGAGCATCTGAAACTCTTAGATGGTACTCAAAATAAATAATAATAAATTGAATTGGTCAAGTCTAATATGGTCATCTGATTCCAAACTAAGTAGAGCTTGCACTATGTAACCAATGTATATACTTCTGAATACATACTTACATAGAAAAACATCCAGGCTCAGAAAAGATCGTGCTCATCACACAAATATTAATTGTGGGTGGGATTGAATCCACTTATTAATGTTACTTGTCTCGCCTACCGACCCATGAGCTCTACTACTGGTCGCAAGGCGTACAAGCCCTTCTCCCAGCTACCCATAATTTGTTTAAAAAATGCCTAATTTCATCAGAAGCAGGGAGCAGTCTGTTGTATCAAAACTTCACAGATTAAAACCTCACCCTTCTTTTACATCTGTTATAATTTAAAATAAACTGCGCGAATCGAATCGTCCAACTAAACCGTACCCTCGCAGTGCAGTTACCAAACGCAGATTTCAATGTTTTATGACAAAACCAATTTAAAAAGACCTCCCCCGCGTCTCTAACGGCCTACTGTGAAGGGATATAGAGGGGGTACGGTGGGAGATGTCTCGGATCATAGCATAATGGTCATGTTTTATAACACGGCCCCCCCGCATTAAGGCGCGGGCCGCGTATAAAACGCGTAATAGAATTTCAGTGACGACTGCCACCCTTGATGGCGTTTCTCTTTACTGGGCATGTAACGATGTTAGCACCGCGCATGCGCAACATCACACCACTTATGTCAAAGTACAAGACGCGACAATGCCAACATTGTGACACCGATTATAATGTGCCGTTCTTAAACGAAACGCGCCCTCACATATTGCCAGTTACAAATTTTGAACGAAATTTTGCCGGAGCGTTCTACAGTTTAATGGTGGAATTAAAACTTTATTTCTTTTATATAACCCGAATTAAGTTCAGTAAATAATTTAAGGTGTAATGTTGTTTTTTATATCAGAAATAAATAGTGTCGCTGTTTATATTTAATTAACAGCAACACAAAACGAAACATGTTTGCAACCCCTATTTGTCGACCACCCAACAACACTCCGCACACATTACATTTCCCAAGAAAGCAGACAAAGCTGACTTCACGAGATGACCGCTCTCCGCCAATCAGCGTGTCCAAACTTTTCCCAGCAGAGGCGTTATGTCCAAACCACCAATGGGAGGGGTTGGCGCCCTCATTGTTATCCAATTACGGCCTCCCGCCTGATAATACGCCGCGAATTCAAATTAGGAACGGGGAGAGCGGTCGCCGACCCCGTGCTGATCAATCGGTGGCCGCGCTCGGTATCGATATGTGGACTCGATACTTGATCGCCTCACGCGATACTTAATCGATTCCCGCGAGCGATTTTTGAACATCAACATCGTGTTGATTAGGATGTAATTTGTGTAAGACGGTAGTTTAAAGCTCCATTTTCGTTTATTTAAAACAAAATCTAAAAATAAATTTGCATCGTGTCATATGGAACTACATTTTATTCATGAAAGAATATCGTAAGCCGGCTGAACCTGTGAAAACAATAGCTTACGTTCAAACATTGTAGCCACATTGGAACAGCCAAAACCATATAGCTTTTATAACATTCTAGAAGTAAAAACAGTCAAAAAGTGTATGTATAATGAAGCAATAATTTGGCTCGATCGTGTGGGAGCGTGCAGTTTGGAACACGTTTAACTCCTTGAAATCGGACAATACGAAACGAGACTGACGGGTCGAGTACCACGCACCGATGCCTCACATTCGACTTTAAAATCGTTTCGACAACGCAGTAGCATTTGTACTGTTTTATTATACTCATTTTGACGACTTTTGTAGTAGTTTTGTAGGTACTTACACCAGTAAGTATTTCGAAAGTTTTTGAAAAAATTGTATACTTATAAACAAAATCCTGTTCTCTGCTTACGATATTATAGAGATCACGCTTTTTGATATAGAGGATATCAAAAAGCGTGATTTTCTTTCTTCCTTTTGGTATAATATTATTCCCGATGAATTTTACAAATTGACATCGACCTGATTTTGTTAATAGTTGTAAAATTATTGCAAAATTTTGGTGTTGAAAAAAGTACAGCCAGCTAGCCAGCACACAAAATATTGCTCTAAATACTTTGGGGAGAATGTCCGCACTTTAATCTCACGCATGGCAACCCTAGCAAATGCATGCTGAAGAATCTGGAGAACTTGCAATGGGTTATTGACCGGGGTAGTGTTGCCACCCCTTGTGCCGACTTGTGCCAAGGGTTACAGATTCGAACCCCGCACGCGACAGTTGTTTGCATGGCCTACATTATTTGCTCCAAACCGGACTCGTTTCATGCGATAACACCTACGACACCAAATCCTAGCTTAGGGTTGCTTTTGTAGAAATAGGGACGTTTTATGGCTTCCTTT
The DNA here is from genome assembly GCF_050436995.1 of Anticarsia gemmatalis. NCBI lineage: Eukaryota > Metazoa > Arthropoda > Insecta > Lepidoptera > Erebidae > Anticarsia > Anticarsia gemmatalis. The sequence goes on from NC_134761.1 coordinate 2,627,118, forward strand.
CTTATTTTATGTTGATATTTTGGTGATTAGATTAAATTGAGATTCTTAAAATTAATTAGAATGACGGAATGTTAACGACAGGTAAACAGCATACCATGCGGCCATGTTTTTTAAATTACGTTTAACCTGACCGAAAATAATGCTAAAATTGACGTTTGTGGGAAGATCTTCAAAATTGATTTGCTGAAATGCGAAAGGACCCATATAATATTGGCAAACGACATTTCACTACCCTTAGTTACGTTAAGTTCTTAATAATAATAAGTTTTTTTTCTCAACTCTTCTCAATACGGATTCTCAAAGGAATCGTTGATTTCATGTTATTTTCTCTGACCACATGATGTAACAGTGATATGTCCGGGAACGTGTAACGGAACGTTACTGAGCCCGGGATATTCTCACGGTACCGGCCGGCCGCCATATTAGCTGGCTTGATGCGGTTTTTTAGTATAACACTTTAATTTTGCTTTGATAACTGTTTATTAAACTTTACTTTCGTTTTGTACGGAATAATATGCTTAGCACTAGTGGTGGAAAATAAAAGGATTGAGTAAAAATATGTTTTTTTAGGAAGCGATGACGATGTGCCCGGCAGAAGGTAGTCGCTCTGCCATTTGTTCGTATCAAATCCCTTCCAAGCATAACATTTTGCATACTGCTCATGTAAAAGTTTAACCAAAAATATTTTTTTTCTTTTTTTACCTTCGAGCTTTCTTATATCCTAATAAATTTTATCATCTCATTTCAAATCTTTATTATTCATGTTCCAAGCAATTTTCGTATTAATCTTACGATCATACTTTACTACATTTTGGCCCTAATATGATTAACTGGGTTTTAGACTATATTTCACTATCGATACAAATTCATCTACAGACAGAACCGTGGTATTTCCACATTAAAATTGCAAATAATTGTTAGTAGTGTTCCTGTTAAGTGGTGTATAGTATAAATTTATCATTAGATACGACGGGAAAACCGTTCAGTTGAAGGTTTGTTAATAATAAATAGTAACGTGCGTGGTGCCTGCGAACGTCGGCAGGCGGCGCCACCTGTCATGTTTATATTCCATGATATGTCCTATGTCAGGTAATAATGAATATTCCAGACGTTCTGAAAAGCAGGCAATAGAATTTAACGTTTTCAACCGTCGATAATTTCTGGGTTTTTTGCTGTCAGGAATTTGTCGTCGATTCTTCTTGGTTATAAATATTTACGTGTGGTGTTTATTCTATATCGTAAACACGTGAACGCATGAGAAATGCAACAACTTGAGACTTCTTCACATAATAAGAAATGTCGTTATGTTAGTCTTATTTTTCTAACTTCGTCAGTTAAGATGTATACTGCTTAGCAGTTGAATACATAATACCTTTATTTCTATCAAATTGTCTTGGAACAAAAATCACTATTACGCTTTCACAGCTATGCGGATGAAGCGATTTTGATAAGATTTCTGAAGATAGTTTTATATTTTTGATCACACATGGTCAATTGTTTTTACAAATTTCTACCCCTTTTGTAGTTAAAATATAGATGAGCTTAGAACGAGCTCAGATACCCAGTTCATTAATGTTGTGTGATTGTTTATCAATATATTAATTAAATGCATTTGTTTTGTTTCAGGTAAGTGGGGAACACCGGTGAAGTCATATAGACGTCCTTCCTGTACACACAATAGATGGTAATGAAACGTGGAACTATTTTAGCATTTCGGGTTTTCCTACCCTTGGACTTCCAGCCTAAAACAGCGGGTTGAGCTTATAGCAGAACTTATAGATTCTTCTATAGTTAAGAAATCATTTTGACATTTTTGACAGTCATTCAGCCTGCAAAATAATTCGACTCGTACTAGACTGACAATAGAAAATCCACTAAACGGATTTGAAAACAATTTTTACACATGTAAACTACATGGGTACCAAATTTTTTCTATGCCTGAATTAGTACCTACAATAATGTCTAATCCGGGAAATCCTGAGAAATACAAGCGGGCATACTCGGGGACAGAAGTTAGCGCAATTATTTAATTATTACATTATGTACTTTACGAACATACATAAACACCTCTGCAATTACACCTTTGGGCATAACATGCGTGATAATATGTATGTATGTACTTTACGAACTATGGTTATCGAAGGGTCAACAGGAAAACTATTGAACGTTGGACAAAAAACCAAACAATTATTATTATCCTACAGTATTGATACTCAATAGGGACAAAAAACAAATTATCTACGTAATGATACAGGGTTCCGTAGTATATTTAATTGTTTTATTACTTTTTGTCTGTTGAACTGGAGGGTGTAGGCAGAGGCGTATCGAAGAAGCTGTTAGACTTATACAATGTTCCATGAGTCGTCTAAAAAGTATACAGTAACAAAAAAGAATTATGGGGCGTCACTGTAAAAACCGAGTAAATAATCGCACTTCTTCTAACCAGAAATCGAATCCTGATCAGCAGTCACATACTATCGCTCTAACAAGAGCAGTTTTGAAATGACTAATAATATAATAAAAATATATATTTACGTAACATATGCAAAAATTAGATAGTCAATATTCAAATTATATTTTTTATAATTTTATCAAACAACAGACTGCATAATTAAATTAACTTAATTCAATTCCACAATGAAAACAAAGGATTAACCACAGATTATCACGAACCCTAACACAACACCACAGATTAAAAATACGCGCAAAATGTAATAGGCTGTATGTACCGGGTTCATTGTCTCCTACGTAAATAATGTGAGCGCGAGCGTTGCTAGCGCAAAAAATGCCGCCTAAGGTTATTTACGCAACTGGCAACAGTTTTTATTGAAACTTTAATGTTCGCACGTACCCGTTTAGTTAAATTGTATGTTCATTTTGTACTTTATTATTGAAATATACTTGTATTGGGATATAAATAGACTCTACCTGTCTCTACAATGTTAGTCATTTTAGTTAGGAACACTGACTTTAGGCTATTAGAATATTGTTGACTGCCTCCGTGGCGCAGTGGTTTAGGTCACCACGCCGATACCACTGCATCGGGAGGTCGTGGGTTCGATTCCCACACGGAGCAATTATTTGTGCGATCCACAAATAGTTGTTTCGGGTCTGGTTGTGCTTTGTGTCCGTTGTTTGTATGTTTGTAAAAGTCCCCGCGACACAAGAGAAATTCTTAGTGCGGGAGTTGTCTTAAAAAAAAAAAAAAAAATATTACCCCAGTATTGGGTAACTCCGGTATATTATGATAAAAAAAGAATTGCTGGTACCTAGTTTCTTGCCAGCTCTTCTCTTTGGCTCTACCTTCTGAACTGAAGGAAAATTCACCAACTGTACTTTTAACAATCATAAGTGATTTGATGAAAATGATTTGATTTTGAATAGGCTCGCCCCCTATTATATGGACTAACATTATAAATGGCTAAAAATGGAGTACATTACCTCTGCCATTACACATACTTCGTACGTGTAATGCATCATCTACGTACATCTTTCGTTACTGGCTGATTTCTTTTATTCGCGGCTTATGTGTCCCACTACTGGGAAAAGGCTACCCTCTTTCCTTCCACGATGGACCCACAAATGCCGTTAGATCATCATGATAACATAATTATATGCCATAATTAGCATGCATGCATAAAATTTTAAGTAAAACCAAATCGGTAGTGCATATCAACATTTTATTATTCTTCCTCAAAGCCATTGCGGTTGACGTCAGCTGCGACAATTTATCGGAATATTTCGTTATTTCCTTTTGTAAATAACTACGTAATAAGATGTTATCGCTTAAATAACAAGTCATTATAAGCTATTCGTTTCCGAAGCTTCGTCCACTGCACATCTGGCCCGCATTGACGAGGTCCGCGTTTTTATGCACTCCTTTCCTTGACCACACAGGGCCGTAATGAGGGCTTTCTTAAAAGTTAGAAAAAGAAATTGACATTTGAGGACCGACTGCATTATTCAATTATTGAATTTTTTTTCGTGGGGATGTTTGGGTGTTTGTCTCTTAAACGCAAAACTACGTAACGGATTTAATTTGTTATAACCTGAATAAACTCATAGGACACTTAATACTTTTTATGAGCGGGACCTCTCTGACGTACCTAGTCAGAAAGGTCCCGAGAATGGTCGTATGGAGTTGTAAAAATCTTGTAAAATAAGTTAAATCAAACCCGGTACAAAGTTTTTGTGAACGTATTTTTTTAATGTGACAGTCAATCGATTCTTCAGAGACTTAAAGTATCAATTTCTCAGACAGTACTCTGTAACGGTCTAGTTTTGATTTAAATCAATGTATTTTTCAATTTCAAAAATAAATTGCGTAACGTAGTTGTCGGAACGACCGTGTTATTCCGACTTTAGCGACAATCAATTTATAAGCGTACTGTTTTTTTGTTATCTTCTTGTTGAGCAGGTCAAGAACAACTGATATCAAGAATTTATGACGCAAGCTTATATTATCGTGTATTTTACACAGCGTTTTATATCAGCCTGGTCTTTCTTCCAACTGTGTTGGAGTCGGCTTCCAGTCTCACCAGATGCAGCTGAATACCAGTGTTTTATATGGAGCGACTACCTATCCGACCTCCACAACCCAGTTAACTGAAATATAACACGATACTAAGACTAAGACTGGTTGTCGGACTTGAAGCTTCTGAATAGTGATAACGGCTGTCAAAGATCTTTGATAACAACAGCCGTTTACCCAGCGTTTTCTGAGTAAAAAATGGTGTTCTCTCACAACAATATCGATCACTTACTTGCATATATGCGCCCCATTTCTCACCTATGTCGCCGGCGACCGCACAATAGGTTAACCGCACAGATTGAACGATCTATGTAGATACACAAGTACACCGAGTAATGTATGTAACCTCGGCTGTAACCATGAAACGATAAAAAAGCCTTTATAGACGAAATACGACATAGAAAAAAAAACTCAAATTGTGTCAACTTGAAATCGACAGTTAGCCAACTGATTTCTTAAATTAGACTTACTAAATATACGCAGCTTATTGTGCGAGTAAAATTGCGTTACACTACTTTTTTTGTACATTTCTAATTCCTGCGTTCAAATGCGGCCCTTTGAGCGGCCATTTTAAAAAGCTATTGGCGGGCAATAAATTAGTTCGTCCGGAAATTATTTAGCATGCGGCTAATGTGTTTTTTTGCATTTTGTCGCGGTGTACCAGCATTTAATGGTAACGAAAGTGTCATTGGTAAAAAATGACAGCTGTCATGCGGGCCCGCGCCATTTTCTTTGTATCGTGTGGGTGCGTAGGTAATAAAAGCAAATGATAACGTTCAAGAGTTGATTGAACTTGAACCGTTAAAATTATTAATAAAGAAAGTTCATAAGTTTAGTAAAAGTAGACTTGTGCTTTCGTATTTTTGTTACAAGTATCTAACGTAGTTTAACTTACAGGCTTTCTGCAATAGGTAGGTACCCACCTACTCCTAGCCTTCTTACCAAGTATCTAAAAAGATGAATTAAGCAACACCTACCCCTAACATAACAGGGACTTTCATCGTTGTTACTCGATACTTAGTTTAATAGTAGTCAAAAGTTACCTCATCGTTGATTCAGACTAATCTTATTTAAATAGAATATTTTTTATTCCTGAACTCCTTCCCAACTCTTTCCTCTATCCAATATGAGAGAATTGGAACACAATATTCGTTAATCCTACATTCCGTAACGTTCCTTATTACGCAGAAACATAACACCTACATACAGCCTACAGGCACTTAACATTCTAAAGACAATACTTTAGAACAAACACGCTCTCTGTATAAAGATGCGTTCAAACACCGAATCGGAACAAAGGGCACGTACGTGTTAAGTGCTAATAGATTTCCGCCACCTGTGTGGGCAGGTGCGTTCGCGATTGCGTTTCCGAACGCACCCGACACGCCTACATACGATATTGGATTTACTACAGGATCTTTTTAACTGAGGGTTGGGGATAGAATTATTTTTTCTTTAGAAAATAAAGGATATTCTTCTCCAATTCTTCCCTCCGTGGCGCAGTAGTTAAGGCAGTCGCCACGCTACAAGCATTGCGTTGGGAGGTCGTGAGTTCGATTCTCACACGGAACAATTATTTGTGCGATCCACAAATAGTTATTTCGGGTCTGGTTGTACCTACTTTGTGTCCGTTTTGTATGTTAGTAAAAGTCCCCGCGACACAAGTGCAATTCCTAGTGCGGGAGTTGTTATTATGTTATCACTTATTTGTGTGTACCTACCTACTTGTAGCAAGCCTTAAACAGAACGGTAATTAAAATATTATAAAAATAAGTTTGTGACAATGATATCGCTGCGGAAAAATCCTTTATTGCAAGACAACTTTCCAACTACAATATTGCTCGCGATCAAGCAGTTTTCGAGACTTTAGCACCCAAACAAACTTTCTCTTATCTCATATTATAGGTTAATTATAACTGGTGTCGTCAATATATTTAAATTATGGTCTTGTTTTCTTAAAATAGAATTGAAAATACGGTAAAGTTTTAGGTTATTTTTGGTTATACATTTGCACAAGCAGGTAGGGTCTTTATCTGATTGAATTTATGACCAACATACTTCATTCCACTGCACTGTTAGGCCTTTTTTTGTCAGGAAAATGCATTACTGCATGTCCCGCTCCAGGGAGGTAACGGGAGTCTGTCGGGCTCTCCCGCCGGCTAGGCGTTCCAGCTTTAAATTTGGGCATACCGACTAAAAACCTGACGGTGTTCCTTCAACAGTCACCATAAAGTGGCCATGACGGGGTACCTCCAATTGGATACTCCGCTTTTTAGGCCTTGATTTTGTTGTAAGAGTAGGTAAAGGGCACAAGCTCCGAAGTAGTGAATGTAAGACCTAACCATTCCCTTATTTTAAGCAATACCTAATAATACGAACACCAATCTCACTAGTTGTTGGACAAAATCTGAAATCTGTTATTGACACTCAATATAATTTCGTATTTTTTTACTGTCTACTGGGCAAAAATCTTCTCCCGAATTAAGAGAGGGGTTAGGTCTTGTGTCCACCACACTGGCCACGTGCGTAAGTCCATCCTGTATGACAAGACGTGTGGATGTGAATGAGGCAAGGGAAGTTTGTATGGATCCGTACCAAGTGACGTTCTTAGGTTTCTGCCCACCACTATGGGAAAAAAACGTGGTTTTATGTGAGTTCGTGCTTTGGTTGGGGACTTAGTATGCCATCTATCTATACTAATATTATAAAGCTAAAGAGTTTGTTTGTTTGTTTGTTTGAACGCGCTAATCTCAGGAACTACTGGTCCGATTTGAAAAATTCTTTCAGTATTAGATAGCCCATTTATTGAGGAAGGCTTTAGGCTATATATCATCATGCTACGACCAATAGGAGCAGAGTAACAGTAAAAAGTGTTACAAAACGGGGAAAATTCTGATCCATTCTCTTTTATGTGACGCAAACGAAGTTGCGCGGGTCAGCTAGTATATCAATATAATGTGTTAAACAATAAAATAAATATACGTATTTAAATAAAATCTTATATAAACGCCTTGTTACTGACAAAACAACATTGATTACAAACAAACTCGCAACAAGTTTCTTCAAAATCATTTGCATCAATGAAGTGTGTATTTTCACTTGATGTTATCCTTATTTCTTTGCAATAAGGTTCAGATTTGAATGTTTTTCCTCATTAAGTAACTTTGTAGGACCTTCCCAAAGGGTCGGACTGTCGCAGATGTGGAAGCATTTACAAACACTTGTTACTTGGTGCCAATATACAAAGATTGGATCAAATGTTTGAGCAAATAATAGTATTATTTTATAATTACTTGTGTATTACTTACAAGAAGAATTTTGGGAGGTGCTCGGAAGAGGTAATCTCCAGAATCATTAAAGGTACATACTTATGTTTTGGAAACCTGTATGTGGGTTTTTCGTTAGAACATACTTACGAAAAAAAGCTAAAACCTGAATAGGCAAAGGCAATTTTTGGTAAAAACCCATTACTATCACACTGGCCTATGTTCGGTATTGGTCAGATAGGTATGGTTGACAATGTTGAAATGTTAAATTTTACATCCAAATAGTTTAAAACCTGGATTAGTCAATACACTAGCTTATTATCCCTGAAAATCTTCGCTACGGTCAAATTCAGGGACAAAAGTAACATAGAGCCAACACCAAATGTTAACAACAAACGTTGGATCAAACAGGTTCTTAGTAACTGGGTACAAAACGAGTATTTCTAGTACAAACAATGTTTTATTGTGTTACTTTATATTACATAATGTGCTTGAGTGCAACACATTATAAAGTGACATCCTGTTATGTATAACTAACGACGGCGACTTTGGCCGCGTGGAAGGTTATCCTGGGATAAAAATTCTTTTTGTAATTAACTAGATTTTACCCGCGACTTCGTCCGCCACCTGAATTTTTCCATACTAATGCGACAATCCCGGGGTAAAAAGTAGCCTTTCTCTTTTTTTATCCTTTCTCTTTGGTATGGAGATTTTTTTTTAAATATCTCCATACCAAATTTCATGAAAATTGGTTCAGTAGTTTAGGCGTGATTGAGTATCAAACATACAGACAGACAGAGTTACTTTCGGATTTATATTTTTATATTAGTATGGATTATCCAAGTTAACTGTGTGCTTAATTTCATCAAAATTCATTCTGTATTATTACCCATCCTCATCAACTTTCGCATAGGTATATTTATAAAATACTAGCTTCTATCCTCGTTTTTCTTCGCGATGGACTTGCCGGAATAAAAAGTATCGTATATACTCGTAGGTTAGGTAGATTCAGGATATAAAATGTCCCTATACCAAATGCTGACCAAAGGATTCCTTCCTGAATAACAATTGAAGTTTGATTTAAAGTCCACCACTCTGGTCAAGTACGGTAGGAACTTGAATTCCTTAAAGAACTGTGAAAAATGAGTTGATTTTTAAGAACACGTGTTAATGTGTCTGTTCGTTTGCCAACGCATCGCTCGAAAACGGCTCGACTCAATTCGCTTTTCCTTTAGTTAAGTGCAGCTAATTATTTGTTATCAATTCTTTCGACCTTGCCTCTCGTGCATTATCATCTCGTCAATTGAGACGCAGTTATGAGTAATTTGATAGGACTTACTAAACGTAACATATTAGTAAAATTAGACTGACTGAGCATGAGCTGTAGTACCTATACAACTTATAATAATAATAAATAATAACTTTATATTTCAAAATCATAGGAACAGTGAGATCCCGAGACATATATAAGTATACTTAAAACTAAACAAACTATGAAAGAAAAAGACAACAGAAGTTAAAAGTACCTCGAGGATCGAGATCCGACTGCCAGTAAATGCACCATTGCGCACTTATGATCACGAGATCTAGAGTACTAGAATCCGAATCACAGACCGGGGAAAGTGCTATTTGGTATTTCTTAATTTTATTGGAGGAAGGAGCTCGTGGCTTAGTTAACAACAGCCGCGCGGATCGATCTCTAAGGTTAAGCCACGCTTGCCGAGGTCGTTCTGTGGATGGGTGACCATCTCATACATATCGAGTTCCTCCATGTTTCGGAAGGCACGATAAATTATGGGTCACGGCTGTCAATTTCGAAGATCTTTGTCAGTCGTTAAGTCTGACAACCAGTCTTAACGAAGGGTATCGTGTTATAACCCAGTTAACTGGGTTGTGGAGGTCAGGCAGGCAGTCGGTCCATGTAAAACCCTGGTATTCAGCTGCATCCGGTGAGACTGGAAGCCGACTACAACATAGTTTGGAAGAAAGGTTAAGCGATGATGATTGGAGTGAGGAATAGTGTCAGACTGGCCGTTATTCGGCTACGCAGGCTAGTTTAATCAAAACCAGCTAATCGTGCAGGATTTTGTTTATAGTGTCCAAGTATGGGCACAATACACAGACACTCTACTCTACTTCTTCAATTTCACAGCATAGTGAGATGGTTAACCGACGCCAGAGAGATGCCAGGCGCAGGACCGACAGCTTTAAAGCGAAGGGTTTATTCTGCATAAAAACTGCGTTCGCAATGCTTTAATTTATCCTAACACTTAAATCCGTTTTTAAGTGAGAACACAATAGTATATTATATACATAGCTTGATGTTGTCTAAAATGAGGTGAGCTTATTTATCCTGAAATATCAATTTGAGTTTGGTCCTTTATGACAAGATGAGCCTTGGGTCCTATTTGACACGACGAATGGACCTAGGGAAGTTCTTTGGTCTCGGCTTATCCATATAAGAAAAGGTATGATTTTATCTAAAACGTTACAACTTCAATAAAGAAAATTCAAATAATCTAAATATCACAGATAAAATAAGTGAGTACGGGTGTTTTTTCCCAGAAATTACAATGTTATTATTAGGTGATTCACAAAATAAGTTATTGCTTAGCTATTCCTTGAAATATTGTGTGTTGCTATTTCTAGATATTCCTTGTTGTAATTTGTGGTGATTATTTTGTTAGGAATAGGTAGGTATTTACTTACTGATTATTTTTTTTTAATAATTAAATGTTTATTTTGCGACTATTGATAGTGCAATAACGTCATGTTTTGCAGTGATCGAATAGATTGTACCTAAATAGGTAGTTATTAGCCAATATATCTATACGGCAAAACTCATGCTATTACCTTTTGTTTGAGTGCTCAGGCTAGAGTGTATATTATAAATGTTATATATCAAGAAGACTGTTTACCAATATGTACAAATAACTCAATAAGTATTTCCTTAGACGATAATTATGCAAAGGACAAAGATTCTCGACATGTCTGACGGTTAAGGTCACAAAAATGTAACATTGACTTGACGGTTGACACGCCCGTGGCGCACACAAGCGCACGTAATACATACACGCTATGTGCACGCACACACAGACAGCGCGCGTGACGAAACGCCGTGTGACGTCACCGGCGGCACGCGAACACACCCACACGCGCACGTGCGCCCGCCACCGCGTGACGTATACACGCACATTACGACACGCCGCGCTCGTACACACGCACACCAACGACGATGTAAACAAAGTGACGTAAAGACGTGACTCACACAACGCCGGCCTCCACGCACACTACCGCCGCGCTAGTGATTAATGTAAACAAACCGGTCCCGCTCATACCTCTACCGACGCACACATCCATAAACCCCGCTACAAAAGTGGGCCATCTGGATACTACGTTATATCTATACACGTTTGATAAACGCTGCTCTATTTCTGTTTGTTTATCACAAGACATGAAAGGAAGAATGTTTTAAAAATTAAAACCGGTTTATTACTTTAAATATGCCGAAAACATACCAATTTCCACAACAAAGAACAATAAAAGCCAACGGAATACAGATAGCGTTATAAAAAATTAAAATAAAAATCACAATACAGTCGCGCACAAAAGTTATAACCGGCTGAATGTGAAACAAGTACAGTCGTAAATAAAAACGAATAGCGCGCGGCCCGACGCGTACTGTTATTACTCGAAAATTTATGGCATTTACCCAAAAATTACCAGTTCCAGCCAGTTTATGACGCACTGAATTCCGCCAGTTACCGTCCTTTTCTATATAATATTCCGAGGTACCGCCTAGTTATTAAGTAAAACACATTTTCTTTGTAATTCCAACCTCGGTGAGATCAATTTCATTACGTTTTTATCTATAATCCGAGTAATAATCCAGACAGATATAATAAAATATGAAGACTATAATATTTTGAGAGCCGTTGCTTTTTATTTTGTTTTATTTTAATTAAATTATTGTGAAATACCAAGTTGATATGTGCCGAATATAAAATCGTGAAAGCCGTCGCGGCAACATAATGATTTTAAACCTAACAACTTTCTAAAACATCGGACATCCTCTAAATGAGTTTGAACATAAATAAATGGAAATATATGTTCGTCACACTGTTTGTTAAATTAATGGCTAATAAAATTCACATTGGTGTGAAGAAACAATGTTAAATTAAGAATGATGGAATCTGCTTTGACACATAAACGTTGAACACAAGTAAACAGGAACATTGTCGACTCATCGTAGACTATTTTATGATTTTATTTCTGTGTAATTCTTAAGCACATATTTTCCGAAATTTAATGAGACATTACATACATACATAGGTACGTTAAACCATTCCTTTTTCATTAGAGGTAGGTAGAGACCAAAATAACGCCCTTAAAGATTGAGATAATAAATTTATAAGAGATATTCTTTCCTATATTAAACTGTAATTCCAAGATGAGAGGTCGTATTGAGGTAAACTCAAATACTATAACAACTGTAAATAAATACAGTTCTACGTTATCTAATCTATGGCCTACTAGAAGCACATATTTCACATATGTAGCCAAATATTACACGCACGCACACAACTGAAACGCAATCACCGGATTAGACGATTATTCGTATTGCACTGCTGTAAGCGAGTGTACCTCGGTAATTTGACCTGGATAAGTATATGTAGGTCAATACTGAGGTCAAGGCGGCCGCCATTGTTTGCAATCAGCTGTAATTGCACGCAATTATGATCACTGATCGTAATCTGCGCAGGAGTTTCTGAGATGACGGCTAGAACACCACTAATGCACGGTTTCTGAGCCAAACCTTGGCGAACATTCGATAGATGGGTGACCGCTTAGTGGTATTTGAAATGAGCGTCTCCGTGCTTCGAAGGGCACGTAAAAAGTCGGACCCGGTTGTTGTCTATTAAGATAACAGTCGTTAAGCCACGTCAAAGGTCTTCGAGCGGCTTGGACAACTTTGAATCTAGGTTGACCACTAACCATACGATAAGAGGAAGAACTTAGACGCTATTGAATACCTCAGAAATCGGGGATAAATGTGATTCGCAAATGGCGCATAACGCTAGATGAGTTTTTTTTTCTATTACGTAACTATAACGGCGAATTCAAATATTGACACAAATTAAAATTGGAAATCGCTAACGGTTTTTGCGGTTACGTGATATTTTTTTCAAATAAATATTTAATTCGTAGAAAAACTATTTGTAAAATAAAATGGCTATTAACGAAAAATAGATTGAAATGTTTTATTTTTAGAAGAAATCGAATTTTCATAAATTGAAATTAAAAAGTCGCCTTGCTTTAAAACTTTTAGAAGCAATAAGTCAATATTTGCTGTAAATGTTTGTCACGTAGCTGAATTCAGTGTAGCGTGTTTGGACTTTTGAAGACAAATCTTTGCCATGACAATGATCTATCCGCATCATGCTAGGTCACGGTAGATTTACTGAAAAATAATTGAGGTTTTAATATAACTTTTTCTAGTTATTTATTTATCGCGTGGTACCTGCATACTACGAATCGTATTTTTATCAAAACAATTTAAGAAATGCTTTATATTTACTATCAAAACAGATATAAACTAATACCTACTCGTCATATCGGGCAATTGATAAAATGGAATAGGTACAAACAATCAAGTTATAATCTATTCAGGTTATTTTTATAACTAAACTAGCTGAACCGCGCAACTTCGCTTGCGTCACATAAGAGAGAATGGGTCAAAATTTTCTCCGTTTTTGTAACATTTTTTATTGCTGCTCTGCTCCTATTAGTCGTAGCGTGATGATATATAGCCTTCCTCGATAAATGGACTATCTAACACTGAAAGAATTTTTCAAATCGGTTCCTGAGATTAGCGCGTTCAAACAAACAAACAAACTCTTCAGCTTTATAATATTAGTATAGATATATAAATACCTATCAATGAGATACGAAATGATAAAAATATCACTCATCTTTTCAACTGAAAAGCAATAAATTGGAACGTATAAAAAAGCCTACTAGGCAGCTGTGTTCGCATTTAAAAAAAAGGGAGTCGGTAAATTTTTTGAAGGAGGTTCCCTTTTTTTAGTTTTATTTCATACTTTTTAGTGTTAGCTAGTGACTTACACATTTTCATACAGGTCTAACCCCCGGTTTCTGAGTACATTTAACGGCAGTTTATCTATTCAATAGCGTTTTTATAAAAGTTTATATCGCTATTTCGTAACTCCTTTTTTTAGGCCGGGCCAAGAATAGAACTTCAATTATTTGTAGATTTATATGCCTAAAATCTTGTCCTAAGTCTGAAAAATACTATGCTGAACCGCATTAAATTAGTTCAGCCAAACGCGAGATAATCGCGCACGAAATATACATACAAATTATATACGCAAATAAAATTCCAACTGCACACCTCCTTTTTTTGAAGTCGGTTAGAAATAACGTAATTTCAAGCCATCTTTTTAAATTTACCAAATTCGACCTTACTGCACGACAAAAAATTTGAGGTTTACAACTATTGTTCCGCAAAATGCTTTCATTTTTTTAACGCCATTTTGTCTTCTATAGATTTCGCATTGATCCGTCGCGATTTATCGCACCGAATACTCGAGTAATTGATTGTGCTTCTAATAAATTTTTTTTATACTCGATTCGTTCTCAATGCTGATAAATCGATAATTGGCTTTGTACAATCTAGGCAAAACCGGTCGCTTTCAATTACATTTTTTAGATATAAATAAATTGATTCTAAATTATTGTTGAATTCGCTTTTGATATGCGTATTGTTATGAAATACATAAACTTGTTTTTCTGTATACCTGAACGTGATACAATGTATTCTACTGGCTACCTCAATGCACCTACATTCATTGATTGATTCTAAATATCGCAACAGATGCTTATTTGTTTAATAAATCAATTACATAGTATAAATCGAAATGCTACTGTTACATTATAATATTTACCCAGTCATTTAGTAGAAGAAATATAGTTATTGTACCTATACATTAAACAAAAAACATTATAAAAATACTGAAGAAATTGTTTTTTTTTAAGTTAACGAACTTTATTATAAAAATGGCGAAGTCGAAGTCAATTGAATCTAATTAATATTAATTACTAAAAAGACTACAAAAGAGAAAACTCAACTCTCACCGGTATTGCGTTAAAAAAAATAAACCAAAAAAAAAAGAAGTTGCACAAAGCAAAGGAGTTCGAATTTCAAAGCCTGACGAATCGTAATCGATTCGCTATAGAACTCGACGCCATGATTACTCGGCTCGAACAATTTCGTACCGAATCTATTCAGATCAATAACTAGGGTGCCACTACATTGTGCCCAATGCACTTGAATTACAAGTCTTTCTTCCGTGTTCGTGAGAACGTTAAATTAGTTTGGAAATCAAACTATTATATAATTTGGTCGTGGTACTATTTAAAATATAGTCGGCTTATTCTTTTTATTATTCGCTTTTTTCGGTAAATGAGCCGGACGTGAGACCAATTTGGTTGGCAAATATCAATGCGCTGTAAAAATAAATTGTGCATTTTTATTATATCCTATTTACAACGTGGGAAGTTTAATAACGATAATTAAATATTTGCGCTTGCGAAAATACAGCAATACTAAAAATTATGAGCGAACACATTGTGCCGGTTCCTTACGACTTATAACCCAGCAGGGTGACTTGCGCAGAAGTCGGTAGGAGTATTATTAACTTTACAAAAAGGAGATTCACCATTTGACAGATTTTTGTTTACTATTCGTTTACTATAAATTCGTTTAATAGTCCTTATAATTACTGAAGCTACCATTAGCTTGTAAAGGTAAGAAAAAGAGCTTACAAGGAAAAGAGCTGGCAAGTGAATCACGGGCACTCTTTTCAATCGCCAAATGAAAAATCGGTCTTTTACTTCATAACTGTATCGCGAAATACCTAAGTTTTCAAAAATACCCACAGGATGTGAGCACTTAAGTTGGTTACGTTAAAATTTAACTGCTTAGCCGTTAAATATTAACGGTCGTCAGTTATTTTGTAAACTGTTGGCGCTCTAATGGGCTATTTACAAAATATTAAACAGTTTTGGAATCGTTAAAGTGGATGCAAATATACTTTCTAATATGTTCTCTCTTAATACTGAACGGTACTGGAATACCGGTGTTAATTTCGATCATTTTTTGTTTATTGCCAAAATGTAGCGACAGGCTCGCTCCTTATTACTTCGTTGTTTTGTATTTATCCCATGTCTACAAGGAGGCGGGACAGCATGTTTTATTTTTTTAAAACACACTGTAGAGGGTGTCCGCTGATGATTTTGCTACTGGCTGCCTGTGTGACATAATAGAATCTGATCATAATGAGATTGAAATGTCTAAATATTCTTATATAAAACAGGTGTAATGCTATGAAAATACTTCTTGTTTCTCTTTTAATTTCCCACAATAGTTTTTATACAAGAACTGATTTGCTGCTGAAGATCACAGCGGGGCATTAGTCTTCTAAAGTCTCCTTCCATAACTAGGGACACATGGCTATAGAGCCGTAGAGCCCCCTTCTCGAAATTGGCAGTCAAGACTAAATATCGGTTGTTAGAAAATTACATGAAAAAACATAATTTTCTTTTGTATCTTTGCAGGTTTTCACTTGAGTGGAGTGGTGCGAGCACCAGCAGCTGTACCACCATGCTCAGAACCAGAAAGGTTATTCAGGGTCACAGTTTCTTTCGACAGGTAAGCCATTTTATTACCTTACAACTTATGACTTAACACTTTGCCTAAGTGCCACAAGATAATTATTTTTCTTTCAAGCTATTAATGAGTAAATCGCTATCTATTCTATTCCTGATCAATTCATAATTTGCAAACTCCAGAGAGCTGAAAGTCTGCAATTTAGATCATTACGTCTTGTTATTTCTTTTTGGAAATGAAGTCATAAGTAACAAAGTCACTACTTTCAGTTTGTATTAGAAAAAAAAAACCGCGTAAAAAGTCCACAGATAAAAAATCAATCAACGTTCGGAAACCGAAGAGTTTCTTGAACTCGCAGATCATTGAGGAATGACGGTAAAACAAAGAGGGCCAAGTAGAAAGGGTCACAATGGCTCACTATTGTTTACTAGGCAAAAGGGCACTTTTTACCCAAAGGGCGTCGTACCCGCATAATACCTATTGTGTAGAACACAAAAGTTTGTCTCTTGTAAATGACGCCTTTACTACAGCTATTCTTTAGATTTATGTCGTATGATTGTAACCAATTTTAAAGATAAATGTACAGTGATATAAGATTTATTTAACAAAATGCGATATTGGCCATTTTTTTACGAAAATAGGAGTACATTCTTGCATGCATGTTATCTCATACAAAAATAATCAAAGTAGAAATTGATAAGGTTTAAATCAATGTTACCGTACCTAATTTGTTTAAAGTCGTTATTTAGAATGTTAGGACGTAAGCATCCGCTAAGAAAGGATTTCGTCCCCTATTCTACCCCCAAGGGAATCGATAGGAAATTAAAGTTTGTATGAAAATTCTGTCCTAAGTCACAAATCACGCAAACGAAGTCACGGGCATAGGCTAGTTACAAGAATATAGCTGGATATCAAAAGAGACAACTTAAAGTAGATTATTAAAATACGTTAAACGGTATTCAGATAACATCAGTTTCCGTGTTAAGAGAAAGGAATAAGTATATTAAATAAACATAAAGACGTAATTATTACAAACTGGTGCACTACATGGCAACCGTGAGAACGAATATTTTAGTATTGGTTACGTAAATACATTAATAAATACGAGATTACGGAACAATTTTTTAAGTAATTTTCTTATAGAATAGTTTAAGTTATAGTCTCTCCGTTTGCTCAATTTGCTCTCCAGATTTGAGAGACCTTTATCAATTAAATCAGTACCTAGTCTTAGTGCCCGAGTGCTATTTTTGATTTGGTGTTTCTTTATCTACAAAATACATACTGGAATACTTTAGCCTTAACTTAGTAGAGAGTCTAGGCATGGTTTATCTAGCTTGTAGTTCTGGCGGTTTCCGAAATCAAGGAGCTACGTAAAAGTCTGTCAGGAGCATGAATCGGTGGGTTAATGATCCTCTCCCTGTCGTGTCGGTTTAGCCGTCCCACCAGACGAGAATACAGGAGAAAAGAGTGTACCTGTGTACAGACTTGGCCACTATAAACAAAGTCCTGCACAGTTGGTTGGTTTCAAAGAAACTGGCCGCCGTAGTCGAAACTTTACATAATTATGATTACTTGTGTACAGATGCAAGATAACGGGTGTGACATGCAGCTGCGAAGCGCGCGACATATTCTGGTGCCAGCACGTGGTGGCGCTGGCGCTGTATCGCATCAGGAACGCAGACTCGGTCCGTCTGCGAGTGCCTATATCAGGTAAGAAGATCGCTATACATACATATAAATATACATATCGAGTCCCTCCGTATTTCGGAAGACACGTTAAATTGTGGGTACCGGCTGCCATTTTCAAAAATCTTTGACAGTCGTTAACAGTAATCAGAAGCTTGAAAGTCTGACAACCAGTTATACCGAAGGGTCCCGTATTAAAAACCAGATAACTCGGTTGGGTGGTCAGATGGTCGCTCCATGTAAAATATTGGTAACCGGCTACATCTGGCAAGACTGGACGTCGACTCCAACATAATTGGAAGAAAGGCTAAACTGATGATTAAAAGCACCTCTTCGTTTTACAGAAACCTTACTGCAGATGGACAGGCAGCAATTGCAGAAGTTCGTGCAGTACCTGATAGCTGAACACCACACGGAGGTGCTGCCGACCGCGCAGCGCCTGGCCGACGAGGTCCTGCAGGCCAGGTCGGCTATCAACAGGATCTGTGGGGCCCCGGACCCTACGGCCGGACCTCCACCAGACGCGCATCATGCCTGGCACTTGGATGAGCAGCAGGTAACTTTCTGACTTCATTATAGTCAATCAACTAGGTCAATTTGAAACGGCCTTCGTGGCTCAGTGGACAAGATGGTCGCTACGCCACTATCATTGCGTCAGGATGTCGTGGGTTCGATACCCGACGGGTCATTTTACTGGTGCGATCCACAAATAGTTATTTCGGGTTTGGTTGTACTTTGTGTCCGTTGTTTCTGTTTGTAAAAGTCACAAGAGCAATTCGTAGTGCGATAGTTGTCTTTTATAAAAAATCTTGTTTTAAGAACTTTTGAGTCTTTTAACTCACGGACTAGACGGCGTTCGTAGCGCAGTGGTTGGTTACGTACTAATGCATCGAGAGGGTTCGATTCCCCCACGGAACAAATATTTGTGTGGGCCACTGGTAGTTGTTCGATTTTTTTTCTGGTTACTGCTAAGGTGATATTTTGCTTTCAAGTTGGTATTTTTTATATTAATATGTGATATATTTTTTTTCAGGTTTGCGAACAAGTGCGCGCGTATTTATTACAGGGGACTTATTACAATGCAAATAAACAACTCAACTCATTATTTTCTAAGGTAATTGAAATTTCTCTACTTAAATGTAGCTTTATAGATTTGTACTAAAGCACACCTACGTCCCTTAAGTTAAAGAAACCCATTATTCTAGCACAGTATAAAGATTGTAATATAATCTATAAACTATATTATAGATTTAATACAATAATTATTATCTATTTGATAACTTCATGGACTGTGCCTGTAGAGTAGTTACTTCGGTGAATAAAGAACTATAAAGCGTTTATTAGTTGCTAGGCAACCATTAAAAAAATTGTGTTTACCTTATAAATAAACCCCATTACTGTCCCACTGCTGGGCAAGGGTCTCCGTCCGTGATAAGAGAGGGGTTAGGCATTGGGCCCACCACGCTGGCCAAGTGCGGGTTGGGGACTGTGCATTCCTTCAAGAACTGTTGTAAAGAGCTCTCAGGCATGCATGGTTGCATCACGATGTTTTCCTTCACCGTTGTAGCAAGTGATAATTATTTCTAATACACACATAACTTTGAAAAGTCACCACTTTCGTGGGAGGTAGCAACTTATACCACTCGGCTATCACTACTCTTTGTATACATATAAGTTAAAACATATTTCTTTTACTTTTTAGGTAAGAGAAATGCTCCGAGCACAAGACTCGAATGGTCCACGAATGCTGATGCTGATGACGGAACAGTTTTTATCAGACCCTCGGCTACTCTTATGGAGGAACCAGAACACTCCCATGACGGAAAAATGCAGGCAACTGTGGGAACAGCTCGGAGCTTTGTGGGTCAGCATCGTGTTAGACCCTGGGAGCAACAAACACCATCGGATACAGTGGCGACATCTGTTAGAAAAATGGTCAGCCGTTGAGGTCTGCCCGACGGAAGATCCGGATTATAGATCTTTTCCTTTGGTACGTATTCTGGTGTAATAAGTCTTCATCATAATCATTTGCTGTCATTATCAAAGATCTTTGACAGTCGTTACCAGTAGCTCGTTTCTCTACTACTATCGACTACCAACAACCGGCTAGCTATCGAGAAATTTTACACGTAAATCTGTTAAGCGCCTCTACCGGGCTGCTTAAGAACTATTTTGGCAGTATATTTTAAATGTCAAACTCTCGATTCTCGACTGTAGAGAATTGCGCTACAGTTGTCAAAATCTTGACAATCTGAAAACTAATTTTACCGAGAGGTGTCGTGTTAAAGCCCAGCTAATTGTTTAGTGTCTGGTTTTACTTTATGTCCGTTGTTTGCAAAAGTCCCCGCGACACAAGAGCAATTCTTAGTGCGGGAGTTGTCTAGGTAAAAAACAAAACTGTGTATTTCCAAGATAAAGTAATTATATCAAACAGACCTCCATCAGCTGCATTTTTGCATACATCCGAATTAGGCGACTACATTACAACTACTTAGTTGTTGTAATATAATAAAACTACATATTTGTTTCCAGTATGCGAGGGAAAGAGAAAGAAACGAGAGAGATCGTGACAGGGACCACAGAGACAGGGACAGAGAGAGACACCGCGACCGCGACGAGAGGGACAGAGAGAGGCTGCGGGAGAGAGAGGAGAGGGACAGGGAACGACACAGGGAGCGACAGAGGAGGGAGCTGCACTCACACTCTGAGAGCTCCGATGAGGAATCTAGGCCTAATAAGTAAGTAATTAATTAAGTAATTTTTTTTTGTTTTGTCCTGTGGTTAGTGGTCAACGTAGTGTCAAAGCTGTTCAAGGGGAAAGGTTTTTGACATGGCTTAACGACTGTTTTCTTAATACTTACCGACCGATATAAAATCTATTAATCTATTGCTTGTTGTCCGCGCGGCTCCGTTTGCATACAAGATCCAATATTACAGCCGCCCAGGTATTGACTATGAAAACAATAGCCGTTGTTTAATTCCAGATCTTTAACAAAAACGAAAAATTTCAAAAAATAATCTGTTCGATGATTTACCTGATATCATGTAACTAGCTAACTGATTTTTTAGTTGTAAAATAAAAATGAATATTTTATACATATGTAACATCACGGATACCCTGAACCTACCCCAGAGTATAATCCTTTCACATACCTAAATACATTTAGCTCAGACGCGAAACATGGCTGACAAACGAAAGTTTTGTGTATTAATAAAAGAAATTTGTAAGTATTTTGTTATAATGATGTACGTATTGTTTCAGTTATGAACGTGAATACAGGAGAGCGAGTAAAAGACTAAGACTACACAACCAAAGATCCGCGCCGCCCCTCACACCGCGGACTGTGTTTCACAAGTGAGTACTCAGTGACGAAATGTCGGTATATATTAACAATTTAATGTCGCTTAAGCTGTATTGCTCCCGAAAATTATACGCCATAAAAATAAAACAGTCGTCATTAATATAATTAGGTAGAGTTAGGTCCTAATTACTTGCTTTAACGGTGATAGAGAACATTGTGAAGAAACTGTGTATGCCCGAGAGTTCCTTTTTATAGTTCTTAATGGAATGAAAAGTCACTAAACCGCCGTTAGACCAGCATGATGGTCCCTCTTTCATATCGAAATTACACCTTTGGCCAGCAGTGGGTCAGAATTCTTAAAAACAGTTCTAGACGAACCGGAGTGCATAGTGCCTACATTTTATCAAACATCGAAAGAAGGCCTGTGACTAATATGATCGAAATTTAATAATTTAACTATTTCAGTCCTTAAATAAATTGTTTAAGTTGCACACTTATACTATTAGTACCTAAAAACAAAACGAATATATTTTTTTGTGAACAGGGCATTAGATGCAGTAGACATATCATGGGAGAACGAACACCTGAAGAACATCCTCGGCAGTGACGAGTACTGCGACCCTGACAAGCCGGAGAAACCTGGCAGTTCCACCACCACCACCCTGCAACCTTACCCCAAGTTCAACGACCTAGGACAACCTTTATGGCACGGTAAGAATCATGTAATATTAGCATACGCTTGCGACTTAAGTAGGTTTATTTCTAACACCCTCACGGCAGGCCAGACCATGTGCGGCATCACCTAAGGTAGGGCCCCCCTGCAGGGGGGCGAGCCGCGCATGGCGTGCGTCTCGCGGTACTAGCTTATAACGATTATCCCGGCGCACGTCTTTGCGGGAGCGGTTGGACACTCGTCAGGTTTTTAGTGGGCTATACGGCGGACTACATACCCCGTTTGCGCAGTCCCAGTGCAGCGGGGTTGCAGCATTGCTTGGCAATCTGAGTTAATTTGTAATAATTTTTATATCATGTTTTAATATTGAATTGTGTTTATTTGTTTCAGAGCACTTACCGGTGGTAGGAGCGCGTATAGAAGCGCTACGGGCGCACGGACGAGCGCCGGCTGCGCTGCGGCTCGCCGTCAGTGCCGCCCGCGCTATGAGACATCGACAGGTTACTAATTACATGACTTATTAACTCACGTTAATCACGTACACATCTTAAGGCTTGTTAATAATGGCCAATCTCACCAATGATCTCGGTAAACTATTATAAACTCAAAAAAATCTGTTGGCAAAAATGTTGTACGCAACTCGGTTATTAATCGGTTAGATGTCAATATTAGCTTTAGTAACAAAAGCAAGCGCCGGAATATACCTCAGGTCAGGTAAATCAGTGCGAAATTGTTGGTCTTCTAGAGGCTACGCCACAGAATGCTACGCCTTGTTTCTCCATACGGATAGCTTCGCTCGGCATTTTGCTGACACATGTCGTGTTTAACATCCCCTACTATGGCTTTAGAAACGTTTTAGATTTTTGGATAGTCGATTAAAGCGTCGGGTGTGTGTGCAGGAGGTGTCGCAGGCGCGCTGGGCGGAGGCGGGCGGCGGCGAGGCGTCGTCGTCGGCGGAGTGCGGCGGCGCGGACGCGTGCGCGGGCGCGTGCGGCGAGCGCGCGCGCACGGCGCTCGTGGCCGCGCACATGGACGCCGGCGACTGCCTGCCCGCGCACCACACCTGCGCGCTCTCGCACTCGCACCGCTGCATCGGGAGAGGTAACAACCACTACACCTTTTTTTTAAGACTAATCCACTAACAATCGCTCTTGTGTCGCGGGGACTTTTACAAGCATACAAACGAAGGACACAAAATCCAACCAGACCACAGCGGATCGCATAAATAATTGTTCCGTGTGGGAATTGAACGATACGACTTCCTGACACAATGGTAATGGCGTGGCGACCGTCTTGACACTGCGACCTTAAGCTAATAAAATTATATTAACTACACTCCCACGTAATACTTACCCATAATAATCCCGTAAAGGGTTGACTTCGAGCAGTCGTAAAAACATAAACGAATTTTTTTTAGAACGTGTTTGGATTGTTTTGACTTACGAAAATATGTTGTCCCGAACTCGACGTGGGACAAGGACGAGCCAAAAAGCAGGTTATACCAACGATGCATCTCAATTACACTTAGAGATTTCAAAAATATCTTTAAGAGTATCAAGTAGTAGAAGCGACGAATAAAATTCGCACCGTCACGTATATCTATATCTAATAAGTACATGTGTTGTCAGACAGTAGATGCTGGACGGGTTGGCCGCTAGAGGCGATCTGGTGCGTGTACGAGTGTCTGGCGGACGCGTGCCTAGCGCCCGACGACCAGCGCGCCTCGCCGCGACTTCACACAGCCTACCTAGACGAAGAGCCTAACACTGGTCTACCACCAAGGTACGTACACATTACGTACCTTTACACCGGGAGAGCCCCACATAACCCTGCACCCCACCCAGGGTGCAGGTGTATGCTGAATGCAATTATCCACGTTATAAAAAAAAACCTTGCCTTGTGCCAGGTGCCTTTACACACACGCTCTATGGCGCGTTCCTAGGAGCGTACAGAATTACGCACGGGAAAAACGGCGCGCTCTTCGCTCGCGATTTATTCGCGGCCTTGACAGATGAGCGCGGCGTGCGCTCTTTCCTTTCCCCTTGCACACCCTTTACACGCACGCTCTTTCATGCGCGATTGTAGTTTCACGCGCGATAGAGCGTGTGTGTAAAGGCACCTATTCTACTACACACGTTTATGACATCGATGAAGTACAATACAGACATAGGTAAATAGGGCTTTATTCTGCCATTATTCATAGACCTAACTACCTCATACATTTCAATGATATCATTTATTGTGATTTTCATTTCAACCCAATATTTCAGACAATTTATTAAAATGTTTTTATGTTAACCGAGTGGTATAAGTTGACACCTCCCACGCAAGTGGTCGCAGGTTCGAACCCTAGGGCACCAATAGCTTTTCGAAGTTATGGGTGTATTAGAAATAATTATCACATGCTCTTACGGTGAAGGAAAACATCGTGAGGAAACCTTGCATGCCTAAAAATTTGTTTGATACATTTATTGAGGGCATGCAAAGTTCCCAACCCGCACTTGTTCAGCGTGGTGGACTCACGGCCTAACCCCTTCCTCATTACGGGAGGAGACCCTTGCCCAGCAGTGGGACATTAGTGGGTTAAATTTATTTATTTTATCATATGCCTGTTGGTATGGTGCAGGTATCAACACGTGCCAGTGGCGGGCAGTAAGAACCCTGAGGAAACGTACCTGGCGCTGGCGCTGGAGGCGGCACTCCTCGGGCTCGGCATGGCGCGGACCTTGCCCCGGGGCCTGTACGCACAGGAGCGACACTGCAAACAGGTATGACGTCATACTTGCACTCGACCACCACATTTTTGTATTGATAGAAAGTTCTTCGCATTTTTAGGTACTTAATTCGAAATGTTGCATGTTTTGTGGGTTTCCAACATCGTAATGTGTGTTTTATAAGAAATCACCATCAACTACTTTAGAAATAGCAATTTTTAATTAATATTTAAATTGTGATGGAGATTGAGCATTTGCGAGTTTCGGTTCTCTGTAGTTTGATGTTTACGTAAATCTTTAGTGTAAGCACGAGGTAAATGTAAGTGTCGATGTGCAGGAGGAGCGCCTGATCGCGGTGCTGGGGCGCGTGGAGGGCGAGGCGGCGAGCGGCGTGTGCGCGCGCGTGGCGGGCGCGCTGCTGGCGGGCGGCGCGGCGTCGTGCCTGGGCGCCGCCGCGCACCCGCGCGCCGCGCCCGCGCACACCTTCGCGCGCTTCCTGTTCCTGGCGCTGCTGCCCGCGCACCCCGACCTCGCCTACCGCGTGGGCCTGCGCGCCATGAGGTACCTTCCACTCCCGCTTACACCACGAGCGACCTAATGTAATAACGTCCCTGTTATCTGTACCATGCTATTGCTATTGTATTCGTGACAAAAGAAGCATCAACTAAAATTTTTGTGTCTGAATACGGCAAACATGCAACAGATACGTAAATTAAAAACGGTGGCGCTATCGCATTCTGTCATCTATATCAAATGGCAAATAGTATGTGTGATTAACATAGAGTTACTTTACAGACTACCCATGGTGGAAGAGGCGTACGCGCTGGACGGTGCGGGCGGCGCGGCGGGCGCCGGCGCGGCCGGTGCCTGGCATACGCTGCAACACGCCGAACAGCAGCAAGCCGCGCTCGCCAGCGCACTGCTAGGTAACACATCTTCCGTAGCTCAAATAAAACCCATTTGTTTTCAAATCCCAAACTATTTTATCAGCTTGGAATTTGAAAACGAATGGGTACTTCATTTATAGATGTTAGAACGAAACTTTATATCACGAGTATTAAAGAGATATTTTTACATACCAAAATCTCGCTACTAGAGTAGCAAATCGCGCTACTTACCCAGATCATTATATGGGAAGATTACATAGCAAAGCTTTGACATTATCATTCATTCATTAATGTATTGTGTTGGTCAGGCGCGGCGCGAGGCAACCCGGGGCGGCTGCGGCTGGCGCTGGGCGCGGCGCAGCGACACGTGCGCTCGGCGGCGCAGCTGTTCCGCCTGGCGCAGGACGCGCTGCGCCACGCGGCGCCGCCCGCCGCGCCGCACCACCACAGGGACCTGCTCGCTGCTGCCTTCGAACTCGGACTACAGGTACGGAAGAGCCTCTCTGACTAAGCTTTTTACATTTTCTTATAATATAGTATTCGATTAGCCTTTGGAAACCAACATCATTTAATATTTGATCCAAAAATATTGCAGCTGCATTTAAAGTCAACAGGACTTCTACTTTTTTTACTTCATGAATAGTATTATTGTGTCTAATTGAGACTTAAATATGTCGTAGACACTTCGTCTTATGCGTGCACACGTACGCATGACGAACACTTAATTCAACGTGCACGCGCACGAAGAATATTAAACTACAGATGTAAATACTTTACAAGCTTTACATTATACTGGTTTGTAACATAAGACAGATTTTTCATACAAACTTTCATCCCCTACTTTGCCCCCTTGGGGGTAGAATTGATCAACATACTTTCTTAGCGGATGCTTACGTCATCACATCTACCTGCATGCCAAATTTCAGCCTTATCTGTCAAGTGGTTTAGGCTGTGCCTTGATAGATCACAATTAGGTTTCTGAGTACAGTACATTAGCGTATTACTTACATTTAGCGGTAGTTTATCTATTCAATAGTGTTTAAAATAATATAATAAACATTATCCTATACCTCATACCTCAGAAATCGGAGGTATGTCAGTCAGTTTTTGTTCAGTCACCATTGAGCTATATTTATTTTGACGAACATAATATTTTCAGGTGTTAAGAATGACATTGTCGTCGGTAAACTGGAGGCGGAGAGAGATGGTTCGCTGGCTGGTCACGTGTGCCACGGAGTTGGGACTCGACGCGTTGCTCTCCATCATGCAGAACTGGTCAGTGTCTTCCTTCATATTCTTAGTTGTCTAACTGTTCACAGAGTTGTTGAACCACCTGCAAGCCTTTGACATGGCTGGGCTTGCTTTAAACGGGACTGAAGTACTGAGACGTTTAACGGAATCACCAATATTTCTTGTTATGTTTCAAATTCGTATTTGTCTCTGCTTGCGTTAACTTTTTAAGACCTTTACTTTAACGTTTTACAAGACACAATCACCTTTCCAAATTACAGGCTAAGCGTTTCAATAGTTAAACGTGAAAGCATAAATAACAATAGCACGCTTCTCTACAATTGGACCCATCGAGTATCGAGAGTTTGCCATTTAGAATGTACTGCCAAAATAGTTTCTACGCCGCCCGCTAGAGGCGCAGATCCGATTGTAATACAATATTTTTCATCAGCTAGCCGGTTGTCGGTAGTCGATAGTAGTAGAGAATCGAGTTACAAATATATGGATGTACTTTAGTATGGAAATATGGATATTAAGTATGTTATTCTTACAGGTACGAGTTGTTTACGCCGACGGAGGCGACAGGTCCAGTGGCAGCGGCGGCCATGTCTCACGCGACCGCGCTGCGACTGGGCCTCAGCTTCGAGCAGCAAGAGAAACTCAGCGCATGCGCACGCACGCTCGCACTCCAATGTGCCGCTAAGGTAAACTATCATTGCTATTATACATAATATGTGTATGTCATCTAGCTAAAATATATGGCTCAGTTAACAACAGCCACGTAGATCGATTTCTGAGGTTGAGCTATCCTTGCCTAGGTTGCTCTGTGGATGAACGAGTTACACATATAAAGTTCCTCCGTGTTTCGACAAGCACGTTAAACTGTGGGTCCCGGTTGTCATTTTCAAAGGATTTTTGACAGTCGTTCACAGTAGTCAGAAGCTTGAAAGCATTACCGAAGGGTATCGTGTTATAACCCAGGTACCTAACTAGGTTGTGGAGGTCCGATAGGCAGTTGCTCCTCCAATACATGATATCCAGCTGCATTCGGTGAGAATGGAAAACGACTCCAATATAGAAAGAAAGGGTAGTCTGATATCTAGATATATAAGTCGGGTATTCTTAAAAACGAAATGATCATCTGGCAGTCGCTGCATGTAAAATCAGTATTTTATCAGAATGTCTTAACTGCATCCGGTAAAACTGGAAGTCGACTACTACATGCTTGAAAGAAAGGCTTGGCTAAAATCTAGCTATATAAGGTGGGCGTTCTTAAAAACAAAATGTTGTGTCCAGGACCCGCCGGGCTGTGCGCTGAGCGCGCTGTCGGTGTGCGAGGGCTCGGCGGGCGCCTTCGAGGCGGCGTGCGCGGCCGTGGGCGGCGCGGCGGCGCGCGGCGCGCTGGCGTCCAGCCAGCTGTTCGCCGTGGCGCGCTACATGGAGCAGCGCGGCCAGCCCGCGCGCGCCATGCGCCTGGCCACGCTCGCCATGCGCAACCTGCACCTGCACTACAACCAGGTACCTACTACCATTACATACTACCTCCAACTAGCTAGTTGTCTCAG
Organism: Anticarsia gemmatalis; assembly: GCF_050436995.1. Classification (NCBI taxonomy): domain Eukaryota; kingdom Metazoa; phylum Arthropoda; class Insecta; order Lepidoptera; family Erebidae; genus Anticarsia; species Anticarsia gemmatalis. The sequence continues at coordinate 2,655,661 of NC_134761.1, forward strand.
ACATACGACAACCAGGTCAAAAACACCACAATTGCCTCTCATGGCCTAAATTCTGACTTCATGGGTTTTGCTTTGTTTGTTTTTTTAAAAGACAATTCCCATTGAATTGCTCTTATGACGCGGGGCTGTTTACAAACAACGAACACAAAGTAAAGTACGACCAGACCCAAAACGACTATTTATGGATCGCATAAATAATTGTCCCGTATGGGAAATTAACCCACCACCCCCCGACCGCTACGCCACGGAGGCCGTACTTTAATTATTTTAATAAATGCTATGATCAAATGTTACATTACAGGACAGTCACCCTGCGATCGCGGACATCCACTGGGCGGTGGCGCTCGCACACTCCCTGGGCCGCGCCGAGCTTCAAGCCATGCTGCCACTGCTCGTCAAAAACGTGCAGTGTGCACCCGTCCTTGTAAGTACCGTGTATATTTTATCTATATTTTATAAAAAACTGTGTAAAGTGTATAATTTAAGGGTTACTTATTGTAAAAAAAAACGCACCAATACTTTATAATTGATGAGTAACTTTATCTTGCATAGGTATCTTAGACAAAAGTTTTAACTGCCAGTTACTCGATAGTAAAAGTCTATATGGAGCGAAATTCGAGTAGCAATATTTTTCTTTGCTCGCTGCTGTCAGGAGTGAATGTTTAAAGAGTGTTTTATGTTCACAGTCGGACGTGCTGCGGCGCTGCTGCGTGGCGGCGGCGGGCTGCTCGCGGTCGCGCGCGCCGCGCCCGCCCACGCCGCTGCGGCCGCTGCTGGAGGCGGCCCTGCGAGCCTACGCCTCCACCACGCACGCGCGCCTCGCGCACATCTCGCCGCGACACTACGCAGACTTTGTCGACTTCCTCGGTAACTATTTATTTATTTTATTTCATATTTTTTTAAGGTCAAACGCTTAGTCTCTATGCGTCTATAGGTAAAGGCTGTCTCTCAGAGCATTAGCTATGGGAATTATCACGCCGGTCTATAGATGCTCGCACAAAAGCAAACAGGTGTCTAGTGTTTCTAATAGAAATCTCTGTCTACTCTGACAAAAAAAAGCAAAAATCACCCTAGAAGACAAAATAAAGTAGGTTATAAGTTGGGAGATCGTCACGCTCGCAAATAAAGTACTAACTTTTTTTGTTATTTCAGGCAAAGCGCGCGACACATTCGCATTAGCGCCCGATGGCCCGCATCAGTTCGCGGCGTTATTACAAGAAATTAAACTCAAATATAAAGGCAAGAAAAAACTCATGTTCTTGGTCAAAGAACGATTCGGATGAACCATGGCTGAAGCGAAGCGAACTTCGCACAACCCACCGAATTTCCATTATTCAAAAGCAGCATTCCAATTTAAATTTTAGGAAACAATTTTTCGTATAAAATGCATTTTTTTTTGTTTACAATGTCCATGGATTCATTTTATTGCATTTTTTAAGTCAAAGACAACAAATACTTCAGTCAATGGGAAAAAAAAGAAAAAGAGTAAAGTTCAAATGTTTTGTCGCTACGAAACACGTCCAAGTTATAGAGACAGCATGATATCGAAAATGTACCCGTATTATTTTGACAGGATAACGGTTGTCTTTGACTTTTCTCTAAAACCATAGAGGAAGTATACAATATGTAACATTTAACTTTACGAATATAGCAACAAGCCGCTGCATAGAAGGCAAGACATGAAAACAATAGACTTTTTATGTCCGTTACACATACAGTTAAATGGTGCAAATTGTATCTCTTTCTCTGTGTCGAACTGACCCATGGCAAGCTAACTAATTAGTACAATGTGCAATCGTTGTTTTTGTTTATAATTTTGTTATTAACGTGCAATAAAGCTGCCATGTCGAAAAGACAAGCCTACATTATGAGGCCTCTAAATTACATAATCAATCTCTTTAGGTATAGTTCCTTTAGACTGAGTATATGAAGTAATTTGCAGTTATTTTCAGAGCACAATAGAGTATAATTTAAATAATTATACTGTATGTTAAATATGTAATAAAATGCAACAGATACAAAGGGACATGTGACGTTTCGGCTCTAAGTAATTGTACCGCTATGGTGACAACGATTACCTCAACTTGGTACACTCTGTGTGCCCGCCGTGTACCAAACCAGTCTATTCTAAAGTATTATTTTTTATTTAATAATAATTATAAATACGGCTGACCTCGTAATTTTCATTTTTTTATAATCGTAAGAAATGATCTCAATAATTCCATTTGTGTAAATAGAAACGCGTTGTAAATATAGTAAAGACAAGTTGTAGTATTGGTATATATTAGTTAATTAATGTAATTAGTGTTGAGATCTGTGCGGGGATTGCGTATTGTGTACATTGTGTAAATTGTAACCGGTTCGATCCGGTGTTAAGTGGTTATCGGTAACTGAGCGGTACTCGCACAAACCTCAGCTTAGTATTATAGTGCGCCACTCGTATAGCGTCCAATAGCAATGGGATATATTACATAAAATATGACACAACACCAAAGAAATATATCGTAAGTGTGAGATAAGCAATGCCATCATATTTTCAGTATTTTTGAGTATTCTGTAGATAATCGTTTGAATAAGTTCCGTTGTATATTTTCATCACTTTTTCTAAGACACAGTTGCAATGTTAGCTATTGATAGGTACTAAGCGATTCGTTTGTCCTAGAGATACACAACACACACTGTTTAATTCCTTAATACATTATAATAATTTGCAGAACATTTTTTACAATCATTTTTAGTTGAATATCATTAAAGTTAATGTATTGGTACTAAATATCTCTAGAACAAATTAATCGTATAGTAAACATATCAACATTTTGAAAATTGGCGCCACAGTGATTGAAAATTATCATTTCTAAACCAGTCTACAAAAACAACGTTATTTAACTAATCAAACCTTATTTCTTGTCTATTTTCTATTGTTACACAAATCTTACACTTGTTTACTTCAAACTTATATTATTTCCAGTACATGTTTTCTTGTTTAGAGTAGAATATAAAATTTTAACAAGAAGTGCATTTATAAAGATAGAAATGATTAATATTTAAAATAGAGACGATGTATGGATAGTGTTCAGAGAATAGGGTGAATTGAATAGAATATAGACTTAAATGAAGGACTTTTGTACTTTTTGTGGTGTGGATGAGGGTTGAGCAAAACTTATTTTGGCATTGTACAAAATTAAGTACGTATCCGTTGTTTTATTATCATAAATTTTGCCAACCCTAAAATGTGTCAAATAAAAAAAACAGGAGAACATTATTACTCATTATAATATTGATGTAAATGTAAATATTATAAAAAAATATGATTTTAGTTAGAGCGCTGATTGTAGACACATCCAATATCTTCCTTATCAGAGACTATACAAACAAAATAATAAAAGATAATCAGAAATAGTAGGAAACGACTAATAGCCGCAATTGTACGATATAATTATACTTACTGTACCGCTTTGTATTTCATACCTATAGTTTTTAAGCGGGAACATAAATAACTATTTCGTAGGTACCTACTTAAATGAACGCATTGAGTATCTTGGCCGCCAGCCGGCTAACTCTTGACAGAATTGAATTCGGATTCGATTGAATCAAACTCGAGATAATGTCAAATCGAACTTAAAATTCCAAACTAGCGCTTGATTGAACGCTGGTTTAAAGTGAAATTAATTGGATTGTTTGATTTGGATTGTATACCAAGATTTGATCACACACTTTGGCATTTAAACATACGATTTGACATAAGATGGAATCTGATTTATTCGAGTGTAATTCTGACGGGAGTAAGCCCACTGTAACTGTGTTATCTCATTATCAATCGTTTATTGAAATTAAGTGAAAACTTAAATCTTATAGTAAAGTTGTCTATGTTCCCGGTTAAAATTACCAACAGATTAAACAAAACATCGAGTAATATAATGTATAGTGGATTAAATATTTCAGTCGTATAAGCCATTGCGTACATGGTGTAAAATTATTTTTTGTATAAAAGAGAAATTAATTTTCATAGTAAATAACTTTTTGAATGTCAAGCAATAATTTTGTAGCCTTCGGCCGGTCTGTGATTCTGTATGTTTACAACTTTATTGGTTGTCTATTTGAGTGTAGCATTATTATGCGTGTAACTGGTAAATGGAGTCAAAAAATGTGTGAAAGAGTTTTAGTTGCCAACTAGATAAATTTTTAATCTAATAACATTTTTGAAACCGGCCACTTCGATATTGTTTTTTTTTTTGTAGAGTTCTGGTTTCGAAATGTGTGTGTATCGAATTGTTTGAACTTAGACTTGCCAATTTGTAACTCCAAGCAAATATTTGACCTCAAGTGCCTTCAGGCGAGTCCAAATTAGCCAGGCCGGCTCAGTATGATTATGTTGTATTATTTTATTTTGTACTCTGTCAGTGGTTATATTGTAATTGTGTTGTACGTCAAACGTGGACACCCTTCAGTGCTGGTATTATGAAGGTGATAATTTCAATATAAATAATTGAAAAACGTTCTGTTGTTTTATTATATTGGTAATAAATATTTAAGTACAGGTACTTACTTCCTACTTATAAATAGCGTGGCTTGTTCCCGTTAGTAAATATCACTTGTAGCAGACAAGCTTTCGCTCTCCTGCCGCTTCAGGCTTTAATAAGAAGTTTAAGTACCCGAAAAATATTATTTTGACTGCTTCCGTGGCGCAGTGGTTAAGGTCACCACGCCGCCGCTACCATTGCGTCGGGAGGTCGCGGGTTCGATTCCCACACGGAACAATTATTTGTGCGATCCACAAATAATTGTTTCGGGTCAAGTTGTGCTTTGTGTCCGTTGTTTGTATGTTTGTAAAAGTCCCCGCGACACAAGAGCAATTCCTAGTGCGGGAGATTTCTTTAAAAAAAAACCTGTCAGCCATATTACTACGTGATGCTAAATAGGTTCGATTTCATTGATTAATCTTTTTTGCTATTAAAATCATCCAGAATTTCGAATATTAAGCGAATACAAGTTTATGAAGTAAATAAATAAGATTTAATCCAAATCAGTCCTAACCAATTACTGAACGTACAGTTGCCTGTCAAAATGTGATCTTTCTTATCAGTTGCTGTTTATGACGTCTCAACGGTGTGTTTACAAAACAGTCAGCGTTGTTTTGAGAATATTTTGTATTAAAATACAGTCATACAGTGTCTTAACTTATCTTGATAACATTTTAAGCATAATATGTGACTGGTACTTAGGACATTATAATGTTATTACCTTGACAAAAAACTCGGAATCATGTTTGTAAAGGTTTGTATTTGACCTCATATCTTTAACTGTAGGTCAGTCAGTGACACTTAAATTCATAATTTCTTATATTGGTACATACGTAAAATCACGCCTTGTCCCCATAAGGGTAGACAGGAACCTAAGAACTAAAATAACGCCAGTACGATCCTTACGAATTTCTCTTGCTTCATATACACCTTGTAATACCTACAGATACCTACACTATACAGGACCGCCGGTCACTACATTAATGACTAGCTGACCCGCGCAACTTCGCTTGCGTCACATAAGAGAATCATAATTTTCCCTGTTTTTGTAACATTTTTCACTGGTACTCTGCTCCTATTGGTCGTAGCGTGATGCTTTATAGCCTATAGCCTTCCTCGATAAATGGGCTATCTAACACTGAAAGAATTTTTCCTATCGGACCAGTAGTTCCCGAGATTAGCGCGTTCAAACAAACAAACAAACTCTTCAGCTTTATAATATTAGTATAGATTTTATTTCTGACTTTATAATAATATATATTTTACACACAAGTTGGTGGTGACAGGCGGGGCGGCAGTGGATACAGTCTCCTTTAGGCCTCAGCATTCTCCTCAAGGCTCTCAATCAAGATGGACAGAATATACATAAATATAAACACGTAAGTATATGAAAAAGTATCAATGGCTAATTTTACAGTTTCTTTGGTACAATGCTAGGAGATCATAAGCTTATTAAAAAGAAAACTGCAATTAATTTAGTCTAGATATATTTTTTTATATAATTTGCATTCAATTTTAGACCTATTTTAGGCCTTCAACTAAACTAAAATAATCTTTTATTTTACAGATTTCTAAAATCATCGCAGAAAACAGGGTGTGTTCAAGTCAAACCAAGGCCTTTGTATCAGCATCTTGTAAATTAAACATAAATACAGACATTGAACAAACTGACTTCAGTAAGGAAAATAATGCTTTCAGTTTATGGGTAATTAAATATTTATTACTAGCCTATTAACTTTTACAAGAGGCAAAACTAACTTTGCCCAGTTTTGAAAGTACCTACAATAAAACTACTAAACGGATTTTGATGGGCACACAAATAGTTTTTAACCTGAATTAGCACATCACTCAATAGTAGTCAATAGTATGCAAAATTCAATTGCATTTGTATTTAATTTTGTCTTCTTTTCAGGTACATAAAAATGGGAGCAAAGATTTTAATGTAATCAAGGAATTTGGTTCGAGCACAGAATTTGTTTTAGCTAATTTTACTTCATTTAAGGTAAGCAAGTAGCCACCTTTACACACACACTCTATCGCACGTTCTTAGGAGTGTACAGGATTACGCGCGGAAAGGCAGGGCGGTCTTCGCTCGCGATTTTCTACGCGGGCTTGACAGCCGAGCGCGGCGCGTGGAATTTCGCGATTGTTGTTTCATGCGCGATAGATTGTGTGTGTAAAGGTGGGTAATGAATCAAAACGTAGACATAGTAACTTTTGATTAATTACATTCCTAAGTGCAGACATACATAAAACCGCGCCTGTTTTCTGTAGGGGTAACCAGACTTACTGCCTTTGCGTATCGCGCATTCGTTTGTGTATGCGACTGCCGCGCAGAGGTCTCGGGTTCGAATCCTGGGTCGGGCCAAAAAGTAGTTTCTGAGTTTTTCTATTAAGAATAAATACAGGACCGCCAGTTACCAAAACTATTAAGAATTAATACAGTACCTATTATTATGTAACATCTTTTATAATACCTTTTAGAGCAATTGGTTATCCTGCAACAATTCTGGAGCTGTGATGAAAATATACAACTCTTTTAACTACACGCAAGATGTGAAATACGAAGCCAGGGTGAGATGTTTTTCATCTTTTGATCACCATAACGCGATTATTTAAGTCAGGTCTGAGAATTGACCAACATCTATATTTCATACCCCTTAGAAGTAAGGGTTACCCACACGTAACATTTTTTTAGATTTATATGGCAAAACAAGGTTTGCCGGATCAACTAGTTTCCATATAGATTCCTCCCAATTTAGCGTGAAAACTACCACAAAGTGTGTTTGCGTTTTTGCAGCTGCTAGAATTGCCGCTCCAGTCTGGACTGAAATTAGTGATAATCGTACCGAACGAAGTGGATGTACTGCACACGTTGTTCTCAACACTGATGACCCAGGGTTTGGAAGCCGCAGTCAGGAGCATACAGCCGCTGTTCACCGCCACTTGTGAACTGAATGCCCCTCATATAGAAGTATGCAGCAGAGTTGAAGGAGTACAGGTATGGTAACTTCATGTATAATAGAATACGGGAATTAACGCGAACACGCATTTTACCTTAAAATGCCTAACGTTTCGGCGCACGACCACGGCGAGTGCAACCTGCGCCGAAATGTTAGGCATTTTAAGGTAAAATGCGTGTACATTAAACATGCAACGCGAGAGTTTAAAAGTTATGATGGTAACTTCGTGCTACTCGTGTCCTATTGATTTTCTACAGTCGGTCCGACATCATAGAAGAGCACCTTGGCATGCGCAATTTATCTAGATTGTAATTAATTCATTCCTAGCCTTTCTTTCCACTTCTCTCTCTTCTATTTTTACCGGCTGCACCTGGATACTATATTTTACACGGAGCGACTGCTTATTAGACTTTCACAACCTAGTTACCTGGGTTATAACACGATACTTCGATGAAATTAACTATTTCTTGCAGGGAGTAAATGTGGCCAATGCTACAACTGTGCAATACGGTAGATTAAAGGTCGATGACGCTGGAACCAGTGCGACTGTACTCACGTGTAAGTTGTTTGTCTCACTTGTAATGTATACCAGAAGGTTTAGGCAGAGGTGTGATACACCTACGTTTCGCCATTATTAATTGAAGTGTATGTTTAATAAATTTAAGAGGCAATTAGCTCGCCTCCCATTACATATACCTATAGGACGTGAGCCTATTGCCATCTACCGGGCACATTACCAAACTTTGGGCTACTATTGAGAAATATCTATAAATATAAAACTCAAAAGTGACTGACTGACTGACATAGTGATCTATCAACGCAAAGCCCAAACCACTGGACGGATCGGGCTGAAATTTGGCATGCAGTTAGATGTTATGACGTAGTTATCCCCTAAGAAAGGATTCCATTCGAAGCTGAGCCATCATGAAGAACATTCGGATGCTCGCATTCATAAGAAAAGAATATAGCTGTGTTTGCATTGTTCTTTCTCAGGTCTACATTCGCCACCCACTGCATCTTCAGAGCCGAGTGAATGTGTAGACCGGCCATTTTATTTAGCAGTTGTTTATGAAGACATGCCCTTATTTATTGGACAATTTACACAGTAAGGACAGTTGTTACGAGTGAACTATTGTGAAATGACTATTGTGTGACGTCATAATTCGACACTTCTATGGATCAGGGAACGTTTATATATCTGACGGAAGATGCGTCGGGCGTAACTTAATTTGTATGGGCTTCGCACCGACGCATCATCGGTTGAGTGTGAACGGTCGAGTGTTTGTCTGTTCTGGCGTTGCGCGACCGATAATACGCGACGTATGTTCCGTCAGATATGAACCTTCCATAACTTGTGTAGTCAATTTTTATGGCTTTCCTGTACCTCTACCATGAGTTGGCAACGATAGTCTCCCGCAGATACTGTACTTAAAAAAATGTTTGAAAACTCGAACAGGCAGCGCCTCTAGTGGATAGCTAAGGTACCAATGTCAGTGACGGTTACGGTATGGTGTGACTATCAACATTGGTCAACTGTCAATAAAATAATGATGTACGAAAAATGTTGATTGTGGTTTAGTATGAAACTTTTTTCTTAATATTACCTAAGTGCTCGTTAGTAAATAGTATCGACTAAAAAAAAGTTTTAGTCAACGTGGCTGATTGTTTTCAGCTCCTTGCATATATATTTTTTGTAAATCACTTCGCGATTGAAAAGAGTCGCTGTGAGGTTTTCTACTAGGGCATCTCAAATACTTACTTTCTTTTTCCGAGCTAGTGGTAGATTAAGTTATTGTTAACTAATAACTACCATAAGATTTAAAGGTAATGTGTATTATTTTGTTTTATGTAAAGGTACAATATTTATACCGTAGACTGTTTAATAAAATTGTATTAATTGGTGCAAAAAAAAATATTTGTCATTCTTTGTTCTGTTCGAACTCGAACTAAATCCTCCCTCGGTTGGGAAGGAGACCCTTGCCCAGCAGTGGGACAGTAACGGGTTAAAAAAATGCATTAAAATGTGCTAAACATATAATAATCACTATTATTGTAAATTCCTTCTTGCTTTGACATCTATAATTGTGATGTCATGTTGATTGTTTCTTCTTCCATTACTCTGGTTCTCCTCTGAGTGCGCAACTTCCCCTGGGTCCTCGCCATTCGGTATACTGTCCGGGGCGTTCTTACTATCAGACGAGTCGTATAATTCATCGTAGCCAATAACGAGAGGTGGTAACACTACTAAACTGGCTGTACGTTCTTTAGCTATACTCTGAAATGTAAAAAAAAACTAAATCTGAACAGGGTGTAAGGCGGTTGTCTAAACGATATAGGTATTAATAGGTGTCAGTAGCGCAATTCTCTACAGTCGATACCTACTGTCGACTATCGAGACTGACATTTAAAATGTGTTGCCAAAATAGTTCCTACGGAGCCCGCTAGAAGCGCTGACAAGATTTTCATGCAAAATTTCTCGAAAGCTATAATAATCGGTTGTCGGTAGTCGATAGTGGTAGAGAATCGAGATACTAGTCTGGACTGCTTCCGAGATGTTCGTTAAATTAAAAATCACCGTTGCACTGAAATGGTGCTTGAAATCGAACTTTTTTGTTCTAGACCGGGCGAGCCGGATGAGCGGTTATTTGCTACGTATTTACTCAAAGTTGGATAGTGCATATCTAGGGCAAATCTTTATAAGGGAACTGAAGAGGGTTCTCCTTTACGCCGGGAAAATAAATTCATTAAACATTTCTTGGCAGTAAGAAACCGAAATATTCTTTTGCTTATATGATCTTCGAAAAGCGGGACTCACCCCCAGTTTCTGGGTACATTTAGCGGTAGTTTATCTATTCAATAGCGTTAAAACTCATATAAAAAATAAGTTATTGAATAGATAAACTACCGCTAAATGTACCATAGAAACCGGGGGTTAGAAGTTTTGACTCAATACTTAAGTCTGGCTACACAAGTAAGATTTCATTGTGTGCTCAGATACTCACGTGTGAAATGCACAGGGATATAATCGCCACATTCAGTGGTAAACACATCGCGGCTTCAAATCAACATTTATACGTATTGTTTTATTATATTGCAAGTCGTTAAACTTTACTGTTCGATAGTAATCACAAATATTGTCGGCCTAGAAACACTTCATGTGCCAATGGGTGCCTTTACACACACGCTCTTTCGCGCGTGAAAGGAGAAAGGAAAGAGTGCGCGCCGCGCTCATCTGTCCGCGCCCGTGATGAAAACATGAGCGATGAGCGCGCCGTCTTTTCCGTGCTTAATCTTCTATTAGATGCTCCAATTACGCGTGAAAGAGCGTGTGTGTAAAGGCACCTAATAGGTAGGTACTGCCTGAAGGACATAATTAAATATATTATATCTTCTGGTATATATACTAACGATCAACGGCGTGGTGAAATGTAATGTAAGTACCTTTTCGATCGAAAGAAAATTATCATCCGGTCTTGGAAAATCTCTATGTTGTAGGTACATAGTTTGAATAAAATATTCGAAGTGACCCTCGGTTTCTGAGTACATTTAGCGATAGTTTATCTATTCAATAGCATTTTTTTAATATGAATTTAAACGCTATTGAATAGATAAGCTACTGCTACACGTACCTCAGAAACCGGGGGTATGAGAAATATCTATGGATCCGTCAGCAACACAAAGACTGAAAAACAACATGTTTAAACCGTAACCTGCGTTATTTACACTTCATCTGGCTGTAGCTTGTCTTCGCCGGGCGTTGGCTCGCTGTCCTCGGCCGGTACATCATCAGCTACTGGCATGGAGGTCGGCAGCCGCGACACTTCGACGCCGGCTTCGCGTAATAACGCCAGTAATGTTGCCAAGGAACTCGCCAACTGATGATTTTAGCAAAATATTGCAGTAAAACCTTTCTAGCAATTTTTGTAGCAGTGATAGCCGACTGGTATAAATGTTGCAACTTGCACCTCCCACCACTTGCGTGGGAGGTGCAACAGATCGAACTCAATGCGACACACCAATGATTTTTCGTGTTAAGTTATATATGTGTATTAGAAACAATTACCATTTCTTGAGTTTAGGATCCCCAACCCGCAATTGGCTAGCTTGGTGAACTCAAGGCTTAACCCTTCCTTGTAGGTAAGTAGACTCTTGCGCGAAAGCGAAACAGTAAAATCTTTGCAAATAATTGGATACGCAGCATTAGATGAGATTAAGCGTAAAAACTAAAGGGTCTGTTTAATAAATTTTTTAAACTCTGAACAGTCTGAACCTTGTGGGACGGTAGACAAAAGTGGTCCAAGTCACCCAAAGTCTTCTAAGTTTGAATGAAGTTAGTGCCAAACATCGTTTCACCCACAGATCGTTTATCCACCAGTAAGCACTACTATGAGAGTGTCAGATAAACAAAGCGAGTGGCACCTGGGCGTCAGGTTTGTCTTCGTTCTGCAGCAGCTGCGCGGCGACGGCGGCCTCCTCCACGGCCTCGGCGAGGCGCCCGGCCCGCGCGTGGCGCCCGGCCACGTTGAGGCGGATGAGCGGGTCGTCGCTCGCCAGCGCCACCGCGCGGGAGTACGCCGCGTCCGCGCGCCTGTCCCCCAGCCGCTCCAGGGCTATGCCTATCAGCAACACCTGCAAGCACATTACGACACTATCGCTGTGCTCCAATCTGTCGTCATAGATTTGAGACCCATAATCTCGCTGCATAATATCGAGGAGTGAGAATTATGAGGTCGTGTGCTGTGTGCGGATTCCCCGGTTCTTTTTAAATCCACAATTCACGAAAAAATCACGAAACTAGGTACCTACCGTTCAATGGCTACGGTTGTTAAAAGTTACCTACAAAAAGTTTGGGAAGTAGGATGGTACCGTGTAAGGCTGAAAGGGCTGCAGCGCGGCGGCCGTGGCGAGGCGACAGAAGGCGGAGGCGGGGCGGCGGCACGCGAGCAGCGCCGCGCCCAGGTCGTGCGCCGCGCGCGCGCTCAGCGGGGCCGCCGACACCGCGCGCTGCAGGCACGTTAGCGCCTGCCGACACACATTAAGTGGCTTATTATTTTAAAATACCTCGTACGTATAAGGTCACTAGGCCCAAAAACGATAAACATGATGTTAATTTGCAAAATATTACACACAGACACGGGCCATTACTACTTACTGTATTTTTTAAAAGTTTAACGTTTCGACTACTAACGGCTATATACTTTTTCTTTGCTAGTAACGCCATGCCTAAGTTGGTGTGAGCGGCCACGCAGGTGGGGTGTGCCGTGAGCGCCGCCTTGAGCCTGGCGAGGGCGGCGTCCAGGTCCTTGTGCTGGAGCATCATGGCGGCCAGCGCCAGTGCGGCGGCGTGCTGCGTCGGCTGCTGCGCCAGCGCCGCGCCCAGCAGCTGGAAGGCGCGCCGAGGGTCACCAGCCCGCAGGCGGAGTGCGCCAGCCGCGGCTAAAGTGTCGGCTCCACATGCGTGTGTCCTAAACCACAAAAGAATTCAGTCACCTCTAAAGATTATGCAGGATGAATAGCTATTATATTAAAAGGAATAAAGTGTATCCTCATCATTGTTGCTCTTATTAAAATGCAACTTTTGTGGAAAACATTTATTGTAGGTACCTACAACTTTGATCTAGGTAGGTATCTTTTGTAAATTGTTTAGTTGCCTGAGCAGCATGAGTAGGTTCTTACCTAAACCGTTAGCCAGCGCTGATACCCAAAATGGCTCCTGGGTCTGATAATAGACGGTTGCAACTTTCTGCAAGGGATCCCGCACGAATGCTTGATGGCGTTAGCTAGCAAATATGTTTCGGTATGAAGAGGAACTGTATTAAAGATACTACACTAGATACTAACGATAAAGCCTGGTCGTAAGCGTTGAGAGCGCCCTGCACATCATCGCAAGCCAGCAGCAGTTTGGCTAGAAGCGCCGCAGATCTCTCGCCGCCGCCAGCTTGCACCGCCGACCGCGCCCATTCCACGCCACGCTCTAACTCACCGAGGTTCCATGAACACTCAGCTGCAATACATATCTTCATTATCGCAACTGTAACTACAGCAGGCAAAATATTTAAATAAAGAGGGACAAAAAAGTAGATAAAAAAGCGTGACTACATATTGGAGAAGCAGAACTCCGGAGTGGGCGAAATATAATACCATTTATTAATAACAATTCCAAAAACAAAAAAACAATTGAAGAACCCTCTAGCAGTCTAAAATTCCTATATGTACCTACACTGCCCACCTCTTTTCTTATACTACCTAGGTATAATAATTAGGACTAAATGAGCAACTATATGTTGGCAGGTAGGTATCTAGTTTCTATTTACTTGATTATATTTAAATCCGGTTTTACCTAAAGCGCAGTAGATATCAGGATCTGGGTGTTTCGTCAACTTGTCAGCCTCCAAATACGCTTCATGTGATAACTGAAACCGTCCTTGACGAGACCTGAAGCAATGGCATCATAACTAATGATGTTATTTAATTAGTTAGCTGGCTGTTCGACTAGTGAAAAGAGTGCCCTAGATCTTGCTCTCATTAGGCTTGTCACAATATCTCCATCTATACTAATATTATAAAGCTGAAGAGTTTGTTTGTTTGTTTGATTGTTTGTTTGTTTGTTTGAACGCGCTAATCTCAGGAACTACGGGTCCGATTTGAAAAATTATTTCAGTGATAGATAGCCAATTTATCGAGGAAGGCTATAGGCTATATATCATTACGCTACAACCAATAGGAGCAGAGTAGCAATAAGAAATGTTACGAAAACGGGCATAATTTTGACCCATTCATTCTCTCTTATGTGACGCACGCGAAGTTGCGCGGGTCAGCTAGTACATAATAAGGGTTGGTTTACATTTGCCGAAAATCGTTGCGTATCGGTTGAGTCATGCTAGAACTGGCAAATAGAAATTAACACAGTTAATCTTAGGCATTAAGCCAATAATGTGTTGATGCGAAGACCATACCTACTTATTATGCTACTTCCCCAAAGCATCTTCCGTCAGATGTGAACCGGCCCTTTATATGTAGGTATGTACTAAAAACATGACTCTATCGTCAAAATTATAGGGTCAAGTAGGGATCAGTGGCTCAGTCGGGTACTATGACTCATGCGTAGATTTCCTACAAAGAACAACAATATCTAGCCATCTCTTCCACGCATCGTAAGCCGTCGCCATTTAATGAAAAATGGCGACGGCGTGTTCACTGACTCAAATTTAAGAAGTCTACAGTGGCTCATGAGTCACTCTGTACTCTGTACAGTGCGTACAATTAAATAGACAAGGTACAATTTATAAAAAAATATTAAGTGACTGATTTGATGTATGACTTTAATAAAGACATATAACTGAAAATAAATCATAGTTTTAATCAAATATTTAAATGAGCCAGTGTGTACTGTTTGGGTCACTGTTGAATATTTAAATAATGTGGCACTGTCTACTGTTAGGGTCACTGTGTTCTACAGGGTCAGAGTCAATGAAGACCAGTACCAGTACACAGTGGCTCATTTCCCATTTTTTTAAAAACATACTGTTACAACTTTAATTATGTCTTTATTGGAAAAGTGATAATGCAGGAAGATAGTTTAATAACCCAAGTATAATGTGTGTGAATTTCAGCTCGCTACTTTAATTTTATAATGATAATTTCAGCATCCGAAAAAATCCGAGTCAGTGTTGCCTACTTGACCCTACATCCATTTATTAAGAGTTATGACAATCGAAAATGGAGCCTTTATGAAAATGAAGGCTCAACTTTCCTTCGTCATAAGCTACATACAAACACTTGGCGACTTGTTTTAATGGTTCAGGATCTTGTGGCTGTAGTCTAATGCAACTGTGGTATTTCTCCAGCGCTTCTTGCAGCCTCCCCGCGTCTGCCAGTACTGAGCCCTAGATAAAATCTGTACATTAGATATTAGGTAGGTATTTACTATAGTCAGGTACCCAATACCGTAAGCTATAGGTAGGTACATTTAAGTAAAGTTATTCATATAATAGGGACATACTTTAACATAATGGGCGTATCTGTGCTTATTTTCGTGCTGTTTTTGTAGCTGATCTGCCAGATCTAGGCACACTGCGTGTTCTCCCCTAACATAACGCGCGTGAAGCAACCAGTTCAGAGAACCAGTAACAAAATCTGAAAGAATAAATTAACCGTCACAAACAATGCTAAGATGATGAGGTATACATTTTTTATATGAGTGGTTGCATCTACCATCATCAACACGATTTTCCGAAGAAAAATTACGTTTCTTCATTGTTTCCTATTTATTTGTTTGTGTTGTAACATCCATGGCGACAGATGCAGATACTGAAACTGTTTTTCGGCAACTATAAAATACTTTGTTACTATAAATAATTAAATGTTAAGCTAGAAGCTTATTGGACATTTAAATGAGAATTAACTATCAAAAATCGTTACAGTTGAATTAACCTATTTTGTAAGTATAATTCAAATTAGTGTTTCCGAACGAAAATGACAAATCAAAATTTGACAAGTGTATCGCAATCAATCGACTTCTTGAATACACCGATAATAATTAATTTCCTTGTATTTTGTACTTTAAATAATTAGTTAAATCCAAAGAAACAATAATGGAAGACATGGCTAGACTTGCAGTAGTGGAGCAAAGTGTTCGGGACGTGGAAAAGTTTAATAAAATATTGTATGAACTTCTGCGGCATATCAGTAATATTTTAGAAAATCCTCACGATAATGAACTGAGAACTTTAAAAAGGGATTATATGAAAGAAATGTTTTCTTACGACGCGTTCTTTGATTACCTGAAGTATGTCGGATTTGTAGTGGTACGTATTAAAAAATATATTTGATAGATGCGTTATCAGGTCATGTTTATTGTTCTATAACTCTTGTTGAGACCATTATTGTTACTTTTATCCTTCCCTCTATTAACAAATGATACTACGCGAACAGCTCACACGTCATTTATAGCTTTGGTTGTTTTTTTAAGTATTAAAACCTGATTAAAAAGTAAACCAAAAATTTACTGTTTATTTTGCTTAAACTACACAGACTATAAAAATGCATAAATTTTGTCTACACTCTGTAATGTTCCATGCACCAGACATAGTTAATTATGTGTGAACATTCTCTATATAAATCTAGTACATTTATTTTCAGGACGGTGAGAACTTGGTGTACAGCAAAGAGTCCACATTGAGTAACTTGAGGATGGCTCAGGCGGCTATAGAGAGGAAGATCAGCTTTTGCAGTGGTGCCCAGATCTCACGTCTAAACTTGAAGTCTAGTAGCGTACAACTCAAGAAGTCTGTGCTAAGACCTACTAATATTCTGGTATTGTATGTTCCAGTTTATACACTTACTCTTGATCTTATATAATTGTAATAAAACTCTAAGTTTACAAGTTGGATGAACCTCTCTAACATTTCCACAAACTGTGTATTTCCCAAAGGGACAATAATTTATAACCATTCATTAGGTTACAATCTATACTAATATTATAAAGCTGAAGAGTTTGTTTGTTTGTTTGTTTGTTTGTTTGAACGCGCTAATCTCAGGAACTACTGGTCCGATTTGAAAAATTCTTTCAGTGTTAGATAGCCCATTTATCGAGGAAGGCTATAGGCTATATATCATCATCGCTACGGCTGATAGGAGCCGAGTAACAGTGAAAAATGTTACAAAAACGGGGAAAATTATGATTATCTTAAGTGATGCAAGCGAAGTTGCGCGGGTCAGCTAGTGAGACATAAAGTTGCCAAAAATGCAGGTTGTCTTGACTTTTTACCTAAATGTTTGGCCAAATTTGAAGGTCTGCCTGGCCATAGGCATAGATAAATACTAAGTAGTTATATACACCACCATACGACATGGAACACAGAGATAGTCAATATTTTTATCCTACTAGTGGGCAAGGACCTACAGGAGAACATGACATAATATAATATATTGTCTATTATACATTTAACTATGGAAAGTCATTGATGTATTGCCTTGGGTTCAAATAGTGGACCACTTGCGAGCATTACTGCACAATAAAAGCATATACAATAAAAAGACATTAGCTTGCCTTTAAATTAAAATATTTACATTGCAGACAACAAACAATCCACTGCTGCTTAAGATAGAACAGTTATTCAATCATGTACTGGAGTATGAGGATGAAGAGTTGCAAGCACTCGCACGGGAACAGATACCACTAGTGACCTTACAACTTATGGCATTGGACAGAGTCCGGGAACAACAGAAGAAAATCAAGACTGGTGAGTCAATGAACTGTTTTTTTCAAAGACAACTTCCGCACTAAAATTTGCTCAGAGTTGCTCTTGTGCCGCGGGGACTTTTACATACAATGGACACAAAGTACAACCAGGCCCAAACCAACTGTTGGTGGATCACACAAATAATTGTTCTGTGTGGAAGTCAAACCCACAACCTAAGGATGCAATGATAGTGACATGGCGACCTAAACCACTGCGCTACAGATGCAGTCATTTACATTGAATGCAAGT
Organism: Anticarsia gemmatalis; assembly: GCF_050436995.1. Taxonomy (NCBI): domain Eukaryota; kingdom Metazoa; phylum Arthropoda; class Insecta; order Lepidoptera; family Erebidae; genus Anticarsia; species Anticarsia gemmatalis. The sequence continues at coordinate 2,673,637 of NC_134761.1, forward strand.
TGAATGCTTTTAAGTCGTAGCTATCTTAAGGTAGTTAAGGTATCTTCAATGTTTAAAGTAGTTTCCCTTAATGGTCTATAATTTATCCCACCCTGTATATTGAGATGTCTTTGAAAGTCTGACTATCAGTCTTACCGAGGGGTGTCGTGTTATAATCCAGGTAACTGGGTTGTGGAGGTCCGAAAGGTAGTCGCTCAAAGTAATTTATTGGTATCCAGCTGCATCCGTTGAGACTGGAAGCTGACTCCAATAGTTAGAAGAAAGACTAGGCTGAAGATGATCTCTCTGTCTTCTTTTCTTGTTCTATTTTAGGTGAGACGAAAGAACCGGACCTGCCATTCGACGTGGCTTTGTTAATGGAGCTGCTGGTGTGGTTCAAGTATAAGTTCTTCTCATGGGTGGACAAGCCCCCGTGTGATAGGTGCGCTGGACCAACTGTTCTGAGCAAGAAGATCACTGTCACTTCTGAACAGGAGACTTGCTTGACGGAGGTAAACTTACGCTGCGTATACACTGGAGGAACCGAGCACAAATTTGTGTAGTGATATTGATTTAGGAGCTTCGAACAAGCGCGTTTTTGGAAGAAATTTCTGCTCGACTCGTGCTCCGCTCTACTCGGTTCACCTAGCGTAGACGCAGCTTTACATTGTAATCTTATGTTCAGATTATTGACAATTTACATATCGATAGTCCAACAACTTAGTACTATAGAGCTTTATAGTCTAACAACATAGTAGAAAGTTCCGATTTTAGAAGTAAGACAGTTTCATAGCTGGTCAAGAAACACAAAATTCTATTTTTTTTTTTTTTTCAATAATTAGCAGCTCTTTTATACTTTTTGCTGGAAATCGGAATATAATTAAACAATAATCTAGATAAATCGTGCATGCCAAGGCTCCCTTATAAGCATCGGACTATAAAATGTACGATTTATTTGATCGTTGTTTATTATTGCTTATGCATCGATCGAGATTAAAATGATCAAAAAATAATTGCCGTCGTTAACGGGGAACCATAAGTTAGGGGATGCTTAATTATTTTATAATAAAGGCTCGCCGACGTCGAGCCACTCTCATGGGTCGGCGGGTTGGCGACTTTATTAAGGTGACACTATAATACGTAAAAAAATCGCGTATTACCGAGAATAGTCTTTTTCTTGTTTTTATCCCGCGTTACGTGGGGTTGGAAAAAGAAAAGAAGACAGCAGGTTCTTCATTTAAAAAAAAGAAGATTAATTTTATGGGATTTGCCTGCGTACCTTCTGTGAACGCACTCTCTCTTTGGGAATTCGGGAAAAAAAAACATAAGTACGGTATTATAGGTGTACGCGTGTGGTGCGTGCGGTGCTAGCGGCGGCGCGCGCTTCCCGCGCTACAACCGGCCGCGCACGCTTCTCCGCACGAGGCGCGGCCGCTGCGGCGAGTGGGCCAACTGCTTCGCGCTGCTGTGCCGCGCGCTCGGCTATGACACGCGCTACGTGTACGACACCACCGACCACGTCTGGTGCGAGGTAAGCTATACTAATATTATAAAACTACAAGCCGCCCGCGACTTCGTCCGCGTGGAAACCCTTCCCGTGTAAGTCCCGATCCCTAGGGAACTCCGCGACATAGAGCCTAAGTGTTATTCTAAATCTTCAATTATCTACATACTAAATTTCGTCATACTCGGCTCAGTATTTGCATGAAAGAGTAACAAACATCCATACATACATACTCACAAACTTTCGCATTTATGATATTAGTAGGATAGTTTTAGGATTGTAGAGTTTGTTTGAACGCGCTAATCTCAAGAACTACTGGTGCGAGTTGAAAAAATATTTTACTGTTGGATAGCATATTTATTAAGGGAGGCTTCAGGCTACAACATCACGCTACGGCCATTAGGGGCGGAGTAGCAACGAAAAACGGAAAAAATTATGACCCGTTCTCTCTTATGTGACGCAAGCGAAATTGCGCGAATCAGCTAGTTATATAGATATCCACAACCCTCAATTGGCCAGCGCGATGGACTCAAGGCCTAACCCCTCCATCGTATGTATGAACTTGTAATAAAATCTCTTTTTCTTCAAGAATCACAAATGAGTACACGGTTCATTAGTTTTCTTTCAGTGAGCTCGTGAGGTATCCAAATGTCGAGCTATTTTGTGTAGAGAAAAGATTTTATTACAAGTTCATACATACTATAATGCGAAAAGACTTTTCGCCCGACTTAATATTAATAGTGAATGTGATAATGCAGGTGTTCGACTATGACTCCAAGACCTGGTTGCACGCGGACCCGTGTGAAGGAGCCCTGGACGCGCCGCTCATGTACGAGCACGGCTGGGGCAAGCGCCTGTCCTACGTCATCGCAGTGTCCCGCGACGACCTGCAAGACGTCACCTGGCGGTACTCACTGAACCACAAAGAGGTGAGCCGAACCTACCCATTGTTCTACCATAGTAAGGCCCACATACTGGCCAATAGAGGGCCTTAGGATACATATATCTAAGATTTTTAACAGAAAACTCAGAAAGGATTTTTTGGCCCGCCGATCCCACGACCTCTTGCGCAGCAGATTATGTATGTTTCGTATTTTTTCACGCAGAAGCTACTAAAAAGATTTAGTACAAAAATAATGTCCTATTGTTTCAAAGATTTTTTTTAAACTTTCCAAATCCTCTTTAAAAAAAATGGCACGGTTAATGGCATAAGGCCCGCTAATATATGGGACTAGCATGATTAACCTTAGTTTACTTCACACAATTCAGCCTACACGCTTGGGTATGTTGTACAGACGGTGTCGCGGCGCAGCGCTTGCTCGGAGCGCGAGCTAGTGTCGTGCCTCGTGGCTCTGCGCGAGCACCGCCAGCGCCACGTGACGGAGGCGCGGCGCCACTACCTCACGCAGCGGACCCTCGCCGAGCTCGTGCTGCTCATGCAACAGAGGTACACCAGCCTGCCACGAACGTGCTCGCCATGCCATCGTGTTGGAAGGTCGTGGGTTCGATTCACAGGCGGAACAATTATTTGTGCGAACCACAAATGGTTGTTTTGTCTGGTTGTCCTTTGTGACCGTTGTAGTAAGAATTAGTCTTGTGTTTCGGGGACCTTTACATGCCTAAAAACAACGGACACAAAGTACACCATGCCCGTAACAACTATTTTAAGGTCGCACAAATATTTGTTCCTTCTGGCAATCGACCCTAAAATCTTCCGACGAAAAGGTAGTGTGACGACCACCTTAACCAGCACCGCGAAATTCGTCTTATACATTTAAGTTTATTATTTTTCAGAAAGCCTGAAGATTACGAATCGCATGGTCGTATATCTGGTTCGAAGCAATGGCGCAGTGACCGCGGGGAGGCGGGGCGGGGTCACACGTTCGAGTTCAGCGAGCCCGGCGCGTGCGAGGTGCGCTACCACACCGGCGCCGACACCTACTGGGTGACGGAGGCCGGCCGCCAGCCCGCCCTCATCAAAGGCTGGGCCGCCGGCGTTTACGAAGCAAAAAACGTATTCAGAAAAGAAGAACACGATTGGCAGCAAGCCTATCTGGCCCGAGAAGGTATATAATATTCCCTAGTTTTTTAAACGTTTTTTAATTAAACATCACTGCTTTATGTCACCGCGTGACATGGCCTACCGCCATCCTCAATAAATATACTATTAACCACTAAACGAATATTTCAATTCGAATCGATCGTTCCTGAGATTAAGCTATCAAGTAAGCAACAAAGTATTCAGCTGTTTATTATTAGTTTGCTTTTTAATATCGTACGTGGTGTGTGTGTGTTCAGAGGGTTCGAGCGCGGGCTGGGTGTCGTGGGTGTTCGCGGCGGGCGGGGAGCGGCGCCTGCGGGACATGCGCGTGCGCCTGAGCTCGGCGCAGTTCGACACGGGACTCGTGCGCTGGACCGTGCAGTACGACGACCGCCCGCCGCAACCGCTGCACCTCGACGGTAATCGACTCAATATCGTTACTTATTTTATTTTATCGAATTACTAGCGGTCAACCTAGGGTCAAAAGTCGTTCGAGCCGCTCGAAAGTCCTTCTACGCGGTGCTTCTGCCCCCTCCGAACCACGGAGACCCTCAGCTAAAATTCCCCTATGGTCGGTCATCTATCTATAGAATGTCGGTGCCGTATTTCAAATACATTGACGGTCCAACAGAGAGCGGTGCGGGCGTGCTGGCGGGCGAGGCGCGGCGCGTGGCGCTGCGCGGGGCGCTGAGCGGCGGGCGCGGGGACTGCGCCTGGCAGCACGCGCAGCTGTGCCGCGCGCCGCTCGCGCCCGCCGCCTCCGCCCCCGCACCCCCCGCCGCGCTCGAGTTCCACGCGCACGCCCTCTAGCGCCCCCCACGCTCCACTGCCTCCCGGACGAGACGCCCGAAGGATTTGATATACATCACATTTATAGTGCTTTACGTCTTATTCCAAATATAAATGACATTTATTTAATAAGTGAGTACTGAATTTGTTAAAAATATTTATAATAAATTTATGTGAATCCTAGGATTGTTTCATTGCAAACTAAGTTGAGGTGACTGCGATTGGTCGGTTCGAGGTTCACCCCACTTCGCACTGTCGAGTAGTGCCGAGCGCTCAATGCTATATACCTAAACATGAAGGACACTTCTCTGTGCTATAATTTTCAGTGAAAAACTTCGAAAGTGTTAAAACTTAGGGTGCATAAACCATTCTTTGCACCCTAAGCTTTAACAGCATATAATATTATATTCTTTCTTAAATGTCCATTTCACATTTCACATAATTCATATAACACAATATCAAAATTCAAACTAACAATGAAACATGAGTTTAAAAAAATCCAGAATAACAAAGATTTCATTCTTACAGAAACAGTTGAAATTTTTATAACTTCAAGTGACCCGATTTTTTTTTACATGTGGGTCCACATTACTTTTAGTATTATATTTACGGTGAAAATATACAAATGGCGTTTATATTTATTCTCCATCTATAAATTCCAAGTTACCTGGAGGATTCCCAATATGTTGCTTTCCTCTATTGCATATTAATTATTATTAAACAAAATTTCAGAACGATACAACAAAATATACTCAACAATAATCTGACAAGTGTAAAATCGTAAAATTATTGTCAACTGTCAGTTAATTACAATAATAATTTGTAAACATTATTTTATTTTGAACTTACTTCCTACGTATTTACGGACATATTTATATAATCACTAGCCAAAGCGGTCACAGTGTATCCGACGACGATAAATCGTGCGGAAGTCGGCCAATATGATCACCCGATTGAGGCCATAATCGTAATTTTATTAAAGTTGTGATGACAGATAGACTCTGTTTTTTAAATAAACGACTCTTTGTGCGCTCGTAAAGTTTTGATCAACTTACTTTACTTTGGAGCATTACAACCTTCTAGAAAAACTTTATAAACTTCTTACTTCAAAATGGGAATCGAGTAAGTATGTCTTGATTACAGAAAGATAATTTCTCGTATTTAAAACTTTTTAAACAATATTTCAGTCTAGAGATTTCATGTTTGCGTTAGTATTATGCATGAATAATTAAACTTTTTTACCAAGTCCAACTACTTATTATAGAGCTTTGACGCTCAGTTGATCTATATTATAGTTTATAATAAATTTTGTCTTTATCTGGACATCGTAATTTTCATCTCGTAGCACATAAATGGACAACCTTGCTTGGCCCCTTCACAATAAACATACCAAAGCCCGCTGCGACTTAGTATCATTACCAATTTTATATTTCTTTGTTATTGGTCACATGTCTTTAGATAAGGGTTGTATCCACATCATAAGTGGATGATAACAACTTGCTGTTACCGATTAAGAACAGGTTAACTTAACCAGTACACCTGTACAGACACGTATTAGCATCTAGAGCCTAAGTTCAGATTTTATAAACATACAATATCAATAGAAATCTTATTACAGAGTTGCAGTGAAAGTAATGAGGAAAATTGGTAACTTACTCAGCTTAGAAATAGCAGTTGAAATTACCAGATATGAAGAACCTTCTACTGTTTTAACTGAAGAATACCTCATCAATGACGTCACATTGTTCCAAGTAATGGTAATGAGGGAGTCTAATGGCATTATCTACTTAATAAAATTCCTCAAGAAATGCAAAACTGATGAGCTAACTTACTCCCTGGAGTATAGACATAAAGTAGAATCAAAACCTGATGAAAGTATTTCCAAAACTTTTAACACTGATGATGATAGTTGGCGGCTAATACAAATATATAATGATGGAGCAATAAATAAAAAAATAAATATATTCTTAAAAGTTAGCGTGACTATGTATCGTAACCCGTGTGCGAATCTGTACGAGGACACGGAACTGACAGACTTCGAGTTGCGCGGAGAGGACGGCTCAGTGCAGGTACACAAGGCCGTCGTGGCGGCTTGCAGTCCTGTTTTCAAGACGATGTTTGCGGGTCAATGGCGCGAGACGACAGAGGGCGTCATCGAAGTGCCGGGCACCTGTACAGACGTTCTACAACACTTTAAACGCTACATCTACCAGGGCACTGTGCCACAAGACTACTTGGGCGCGCTGCTGCTTCTGGCTTCGTATTTTATGATGCCGGACTTGGAGCGCCGTTGTCAGTTCGAGTTAATGGCGCACCTGACGTCAGACAATGCGTACGAAACTATCCAGTTCGCCGTCAAACACAATAAGCCGCAGCTTTTATTCGATGTCTTAGAACGTGTGCAGAAAAACGAAATAAGCGTCACAAAGATGCGTAAACAAGAGGCTTCAATAAAAGAGAAAAAAGAAGTTTCTTAGCACTAATTAAGTAGATACCTACCTATATAAAAAGATATCTTATTTTTTAAGTTTTTAGTATGCATTAAACGTAAGTGAAATCAAAAACTTTTTTTATTGAATCCACTCTTTCTAAATTATATGTGTAATGTAATTACTGATTAGATCATGCTAGTGGTACAAAAGTGGTGGTAGTGGTGGTTTAGTGGAGGTATGTATGATTGCATGTATTGTATCGTGTAATCAAAAAAGTAATTTTAATTTTATTCCTTTGCGACATACTCTTACAATTTTAAGAACATAGAGACGGTAGAGAGTACTTTACAGATATGGCAACATCAATTATTGATCTAAGATAAGAATATAAGATAACCTTCTGTTTGAAGTAGACTAAAGTAGATTAAAAATAAATAATTATTTTATAATATTAATTTAATTTAAGATGTCAGTTTACAGAGATCTTAAAACATAATTTATTTATTTTCAATATGGCAATCTTTGAGAAGTTTTAATATCTGTCAGTTATTTTTTCTTAAAAGTATTTTGTCTCCTTGTGTTCAGCCAGAGTAGGTGCCAGCGAAGATAATTTTATCTTCGTGTAGGATAGCGTAAATGAATGGATGGTCTACGGTGAACTTCATGGGCGGCGGTGGCCTCGACCACGATGACATAGGCACGGCTATTAGTCCTGTAAAGTAAAAAAAAACATGACAATTATAAATATACAAAATTACTCTTTTTAAGGATGTCCGGTTTGGCTGTAATTTAAATGGCAGACACCACGTTTCAATATTCAAATGAGGGTCATTGATTATATAAGTACCATCAAGATGTTAGAATATAATAGATTAGTAACGTGCGCCGGAATATTATACTGCCCTGTATTTGAAACCAAAACCACCATGTAATGTATACTTATTAGAATAATCGAAGTTTAGGCTACCCTTCCTGCCACGCTGAATCGGTCACATACGACAATGAATGAAGTGCACAGTAATAGTAGTGCGTTCGTCAGCGTCGCTGCCTCATAGTACATTCTGTATTCTCGAGCTACGTACCGCAAGACTTACTACACACATATTAGGTCCGGCATCAATCGGCCTAGCCGGGCGGCAAAACCGATTAATGTCAATGTTCGGAAAAAATGCCACTCCACATCGCCGCGCCTAAACGCTTAAACCGTTGTGACGATTGGACTCGAAGGAACTTCCCGATGGGTACAAGCCGAGCAAGTGCAGTAATTGCTTCGATTCGGTTTTGTTGTTCGGTAAATATATACTACTTTTGTATATGAAGTAAATAAACAAATAATTACTGCCGAACCGAACGTGCCGACCCGAATATGTGTGTAGCAAGCAGCGTTACAGGGTAAGCCATAAGCGTCCCAAAGATTGAAGATCGGCATTTACAAGACAGTCTATTTTACATGTTGGCAAACCTTAGCTGGTGTAGGTACCGGCAAATAGAATATTATCTTGGTACAGTATCAAATATAAGAAGGGATGGTCGACTGAAAACTTGATGGCGGGCGGTGGTGTATAAACTGAGGATACTGGCACTACTATAGCTCCTGTAAACATAATAAAAGCTACTAACTGTAATAAAGTAGTATGACGTTTAATAACTTATAAATTTTTTCAACATCTTTTATACGTAGTAGGTAGGCATGCACCTACAGATATCAGAATGGTCCTGTAGTGAGATGAAAATATTATATCATTTTTGCACCCATCAAGTAGCCATGTGCATGTATAAACTCAGAAAAGATAATGAATGTATCTAGACAAACAGATGTAAATAATAATATACATGTTATATCATACCAGTGAAGGCTCCCGCAGTGGCACCCTCCTCATTTACTTTGATGAATGCTTGCTGGAACGCTTTGGACACTTTGACCGGAGTGTCCTTGACCAGGCCCAGAGCAGCCTCCTGGAATATCTTGCTTACACCCACCTGTATCAGGGAAACAATAGAAAATAATAAATATTAGCACGTGCACACGCAGCACAGTATGATGTATAGAATCTACATGACCACGTACTTTAGGCAGAATGTTATTGAAGTCCAAATTTGACCTGATGTCGAACTTAGGCATATCGAGGTCGATGTCTCTGCCGGCCGGACTCAGCCTGAACACGTCAGATAGCAGCCCCTTCTCCGCCGCCTTCTCCAGCACTGAGGGCAGACCGTCCACTTGATCCGGCAGCACCACCACCATGCGGAAACCTTTCTCCTTGTAAGGGAGCTCGATCATCTGTTCACAGACATTGTTTAGTGTAAGTATATATCGGCAATGACTCGAATAAGCGAGTTTGCGTTGTGGAACTCACCTTAGCCCCAAGATCTTTACTCTCGGCGTAGTACAGGGACTGAAGCAAATGCATCATTGGTTTCTTGACGGCAGAGTCGCGGCTCACGTGGAAGTCCTTCTCCTTTGTGTCCTCTGCTTTGAAGGGAACATGCCAGTGTCCCTGTGAAACACAACGAGAGTTATTAGTCTCATTTGTAAATTAAACTACTTACTTATTTGAGTTCGGTATTTGTGAAGTACTTACATTGAAGTAAATGACATTGAATAGCGCGGCGGCAATGTCTGGTGTCAGCGAGTCAGCACTGACTGGCTCCTTGATGAGGCCCTTGGTCTTCTCAGCCGCCTGTCGATCATAACAACTCATTGAACGTCATGTCGACAAGAAGAATACATTAAACCAATATACATATAGGTAGATAAGGAACAAGGTTATAATATAAAGTGCTCAGTCACCCATTGGTTGATGAGGGCGGCGGTCTCCTTGGGCTTGGAGAAGTCGACGGAATCCAGCTCAGAGCGGTAAGCGCGCGCGGCGGCGGCGAACTGCTCGTCCAGCACGTACTTGTCCGACACGGCGATCTTGTGCGCCACCGCCAGCTGCTGCGGCTCCAGCTCCGACAGTTTCACGCTTAGATCTTTGTACCACTCTGAGCTCTGTACAAAACAATTAAGAAATAAAGTAATTTTTTACCCCCTTATTCATAAACACACGTTTAAGAAATAAAGTAACTACTTATGTTATAGTTCAGTTAAAAAGCTATTATAATATGTTTTCTCTTTTTCATTTCACTAAGAGTACCTAAGGAGTGAAAGAAACAAAACACTTTATAGGCCTTTCATAACTTCATATATTTTTATAAGAGAGTAAGAATTACAGCTGTTATACATCAACAGGCAAAATGTAGGTGTAATGCCTACTTGGAGGTGAATCACAGTAATTTATATGCATTGTTATATTGTGATACAATGAGTCCTTTACAGGTAATTGTACTTAGGTATATAAAAATAGTTTATGGTCGACTCGGTTGATATTTCCTTTTATTGAATGCGTAGTAACCTATGTTACTGTGCGAGTTAAAATAATATCTATAACTAGCTAATCAGCGCAACTTCGCTTGCGTCACATAAGAGAGAATAGGTCATAATTTTCCCCGTTTTTGTAACATTTTTCACTGGTACTCCGCTCCTATTGGTCGTAGCGTGATGATATATAGCCTATAGCCTTCCTCGATAAATGGACTATCTAACACTGAAATAATATTTCTAATCGGACCAGTAGTTCCTGAGATAAGCGCGTTGAAACCAATTCTTTAGCTTTATAATATTAGTATAGATAAGTAGGAAATATAAAGTTAAGGACAGTAAAAACAAACCTGTTTAGCATCAGTCTCTCCCAGGAAGCGTGCGAGTTCCTCCTTAGCGGCGGGACCGGCGGCGCGCTCGTACAGTGACAGCAGCATCATGAGCCCCAGCGGCGAGGACACTACATTCTTGTCTTCCCCGGACTCGTACGCCACCTGCCAACACATCGATATCACGTTAAAATTGCCTTAACATCGTGAAAATCGCGTCACCACTGAAAAACACTTCCCCGAAATAGAGACATATGGTTAATATGGTACACCTCCTAGAGATAGTCAAGTTTTAATATTATTCCCACTATGACTTGCCTGTCTTTGTGGCGCAGTGGTTTAGGTCGCCATTGCGTCAGGAGATCGTGGGTTCGAATCGCACACGGAACGCTTATTTGTGTGATCCACAAATAATGATTTCGTGTTTGGTTGTACTTTGTATCCGTTGTTTGTATGTTTGTAAAACAAATAGACTTCTACAGATGGGTGACCGCATAATGGTACATGAATGTGGCGTCTCCGTGCTTCGGAGCACACGTAAAAAGTCGGTCCCGGTTGTTGTCAATTAAGATAACAGTCGTTAAGCCACGTCAAAGGCCTTTGGGCTTGAACAACTTTGACAAAAGGTTGACCACTAACTATGTGAAAGAAGACGGATGTGCACACTTCAGTATATTGGGTTTCAAAAGATTGAGTATGATCAGCTACTTTTGGAGCTGACTGTGGCAAAGCTGATTTCGTTACATACCTTGAGCACTTTCATGGTGGATACATCAATGCTGTCACCCAGCTGAGTCCGCTGATACACCGGTGGAAACTCGAACTCAGGGGCCGCAGCCACCCCGGCTATGGCTGATCAACAAAAATAACAGAAGAATAAATACTAACTGTCTGTTAAGGGAGACTGAAGATAGAAGTAAGAAGAACTACCTACAAAGGAGAAGTAGGTAATCCAAATTTATATATTTTTTTTAAATATTTTAGTAAGAAGCTTCGCAAGTAGGTAAGTAGGTACCGTAGAATTAACGTTCGGTACCTAGGGTACCGTAGAATGTTAATTTGATTATAGATATAAGTACCTAAATAGCTCGCATAAAAAGCTAGCGACGAGTTCAGTTTCCGGTTCTTGGTACCAAATATCGCTAAGAATCAAATTGTAGCATTTCAAATAGTGTACTTAATTGGCCTTAAACATGCACATTTCTTTCCATTTTAAAGTAACCCCAGGTTTGAAAAGAAACCCAGTTTTACCGGTATCGATCATTCGTTTAAGGGACTTATTGTATTGTAGTAATGAAGGTGGGTTACACTTGGTACTACTTACAGTAAAATTCTGTAAGCAGGAATTCACTTATGTATTGTTTTATTTATTTATTTTCCTCCATTAATACTTAGAAACCTTATTGAGAATCTGAGAGCCAACGATCTACATGAATTGTTTTCGTAAACAAGTTATGAAACCTGATTCATGCACTGATATAAACTTAGGTAAGTAAAAAAGCAGTCGAACACATTTTTTTTGATAATTATCGTTTAATAACCTCCAAAAATACCTTTTTTTATCATTTTGTGTTTGCTAATTAAAGACAAGTTTGAACAGTGTTTTATCAATATTAAAAAAGTAGTTTATATTTATCAACACGATGAAGAAGCTTATTGTTGCACAAATTATCATTCCAGTTATGACGTAAATAATAGTTTAATGAGGAAAATGTTAAAACGTTTAACCATTTGCTTGTTTATATTACTCATCTGAACCTACTATCTTAATACCACTGGGATTACCCAGTTACGCACAGAAATCTGATACGAAACGTACGTACCGGTATTGTGAAAGGACCGAAGACGTCCGGTGGTGAAAAACCATCAAGTTAGCTTTTTTGTTTAAGAAGAAGTACTTTCTTGTATGTACGACTACACAGCTGAGTTTAATGTGATATGAAAAAGTTTATTAAAAGGTCGTAAATGGCAGTTAATTAAGTAGGTACCCATATCTTGATTAGTTCATTGTAATAAAACATCTTATAGGATGACCCGCGAAAGTTATTATAATACAAAATAATATAAATAGGTATGCACAGGCCATATTACCGGTAAAATGTTAATAAAATGATATGTTTTACTGCGACTAACAATGTTTATGGAACACAATAAATAATAACTTGATAAAATAAGCATCTATAATACGAATTGCTATAAAAATTTACACAATATAAACATCATTACAGCGAAACAGGTCTATAGATATGACTAAATATAAAAGCTAAATCAAAATAATAGGGTAGGTATAAACAATAATACATACCGAAAAATAACAAAAGAAGGGAATCCATGTTGGCTGGCGCGCGTTCCGTCTCCAACTGACCGTTGACAACTGACCGCGACCTTACTTTGCTAAATAAACACGTATCAGTTTTTAAACAAGAAAATGACGTCACAAGTTAATTTTCCCGTTGACAATGGCCACTCTGACCACCTGCGTATGCACATACATCATAATTTAATGTCTGCGGTCGAAAGCAAAACCGCATCTTGCATTTTATCTTAATTGTCGAGATTTTTATGTGAAATTAATTGCTTTTTAATAACATGTATCTACTTATATTAAGAATGTTATAGAATAGTGATAGATTAATAACATACTTAGGTACATAATATAAGTTCATAATATCACGACTGTTATACCTGAAGGATTAGGCAAGAGTGTATAAATTCATCAACGTCTCGCCATTAACGATGTTGGCCCTATGTAATAAGGAGCGAGCCTATTGCAAACGGGTTTAAAAAAATAAAGTAAGTATTAAGTATATTTTGGTTATCAGCTTAGCCTTTTTTTAAACTAGGTAGGTGTGTTGGAATCGGCTTACAGTCACACCTGATACAGCTGAATACCAGTGTTTAAATGGAGCGACTACCTATCAGGCCTCCACAACCCAGTTACCTGGGTTATAACACGATATCCTTTGGTAATAAAGACTAGCTGTCAGACTTTCAAGCTTTTAACCACTGTTAACGACTCTCAAATGTCTTTGTAAATGACAGCCGGGACCCATAATTTAACGTGGCTTCCGAAACACGGAAGAAGTCGCTCTGTATAAGGTGGTTAGTTGGTCAGCCATCCACAGAACAACCTCGGTAAGAGTAGCTTAACCGCAGAGATCGATCCGCGCGGCTGTTGTCAAGTTGTCAAATAAGCCACGAGATCCTAATAAACTATATATTTTTTTATTACTTATGTATATAAAAATACGTAGGTATCGGATACCTACGTGACTGAAATCATCCATGTAGCTTGTAGGAAAAAATAAAATTTATGTGACTCAATGAGCATCATGTTGTGAATAATGGCGACTTGTGTTCCACTCATTGTTTATTTCACCGGGAGCTCCTTCAATTCTAAGAATAGGTACGGAGATATAGTTACAACTAGATGAGTAATAATGTAATAAACGAAGCTCATCAGACAATTATTAACGTAGGTGGGAGACAAATTGACAACACGCACGCGGGAATTTCCACCGATCATATTTTTCGGACCAGGACCCAAAGGAAATAATCAAATATTAAGTGCATCTCTTTATACACTCAAGATTTTCCAGAGTAAATCATGTCCTCTTAGTCAGCCTCCGGCATCGGTGGCCAATTTCATTGAAACCGGCCAAGGATGCGGGACTTTGTGTGCACAATACACAGGTACACTGTCCAAGTGTGTGCACAATACATCGGTAGGTACATTATCTATCGCGAAGTATCCGATCGGAAGTACCGCGTCCTGGCCTCCTTATGGTGACCGTGGAAGGAACACCGTCAGGTTTCTAGTCGGTATGCCCTAGTCAGCCGGAACGCCTAGCCGGCGGGACCCGACAGACCCCCGCTTTCCTCCCTGGGGCGGGACAAGCAAAAAAAACGGATACACTATCTATTCCTTCATTCTCATAGCCTGGTGGGACGGATTGCCGACGCGATCAGTGAGAGGTCAGGCGCAGGACCGACGGCTTTACGTGCTCTCCGAGATACGGTGTGTGCATATTAGCTTTCTCGTCTATGAAAAGATTTAAATGACGTTTTCCCATAACCAACTCCTAAACCGCTGAAATAGGGTGTGGAAAATATGTTTGGAAACGGAGCCACATAGTTCAGTTAATTCGAAACAAAAATGTTTTACTTAACCCACTATCTGTAAACTACCATACTTTGAGAAAATAAATGAAATTTCATCTCATTTCATTTCTTTTAAATCGTACTTACGCTAAGATAAATTGATTAGAAATACTGGTATGTGAGTTATTACAAACATAGTAGTAAAAACACGTTAGGTTAATACCTACTGTTATGACTATTTCATTGTTATTGAATGGGCTGAGTACTATTACCTTATTATTCTGTGCTATTACTGTTAACGTATAAGTACTGTAGTCTCCAATTACCTAACTGTAAAATAATTAGTTTCAACAAAAGTCAAAAAAACATTAACACCTTTTCCCTTAGGGGTAGATAGAGACCAGAGAACGCCACTTACTAAGATCAATACTAACTGATTTTGCTTCTTTCACATCTATGCGTCTTTTCATACAAAATAATATTTATTAGTATCATTAAAAAATATCTCACTGATGATGTAGAAATAGGTACTTATTAGTATCTTAAACAAATATCTCACTGGTCTATTAGCGGTAGAATGAAATATTCAAGACAAAAATCTGGCATTAGGTTTGCTCAATGCAATACCGGCGCTGGTAGTGTGTATGTACTTGTGCAGGTACCACAAAACCTGCGATATAATTTTGTACTTTATTTTTGTCTTTTATAGGCGACAAAACAATACCCTTTACATCTATCAGTTTGATAAATTGATATATAATTGGCACAACGATTTAAGTAATCATTTAGTAATGGGTAACTCATTTAGTTTATAGTTATTTAAGGTAAAAGATAACTACGATCAGTAGGTGTGGTGCAACATGGACAAAATGATCAAACTCATGGTTTTTCTTGGTATGTACAATGCAGAGAGATTTTTATTTATAATCTAGCTGACCCGCGCAGCTTTGCTCACAAATCTTTGCATTTAATTTTTTTCTCTCCATAAAAAGCCTTTCCATTGTCTTAAAGACAACTTTAAAAAAGCTATAAGTCGAATTGGTTTAGCCGTTCTTGTGTTTTGCGGTCATCAACGCATTTGGCGATTAATTTTTTTATACAAGATTGGGACTCTCCGTTTAAATAGGTACTTGAACGGCCATATTTGGAATGTTCGCGTCAAAGGTTACTTAACTCATCGTTAACTGATAACATTGAACACAACGGGTTTACCGTCTTATCTATTTATATTATTTTTATTATAATTTACAATATTTATAAACAGATAAGTATACGATTACCAAAAGGGCATGTCTCGCGTTACAAAAACAATAAAAGATGCATTTTTCAAAATTGGTTACTCAATAGTCAATTATTTCTTACAACCTACTTCGTTTTACAGTCGTGGCTGGCGTCACTTTGGCGCAGGAGTACGGCGAGGATGAACTGGAGATTGAGCACCTCCTACGGCAGTACACGCGTACGCCAGTGGATGACAGCATTGATGTATTCACCATGAAAGTGCTTAAGGTATTATGATCGAGTAGGTCACTTGTTGAGAAGCCTCCCAAACTTAATATAATTGTTATAAATTTGGACGGCTGCCCAACGCAGTTGAAAAACCCGGGGCGATTTCCCAACATCATCGCACCCGAGTGTAGACGTTGCATTTAAATTATTTGGCGTTCGCATGGTTTGATGTTATGTTGTCTTGATGTTGGCGCGACTTTAACATGATGTTGATATGTTGGCAGGCCGCGTACGAGTCGAGGGAAGACAAGAATGTAGTGTCCTCGCCGCTGGGGCTCATGATGCTGCTGTCACTGTACGAGCGCGCCGCCGGTCCCGCCGCTAAGGAAGAACTTGCACGCTTCCTGGGAGAGGCTGATGCTAAACAGGTTTGTATGCAAGATGCGACTCACTCGACACTAAATTACTTCATGAATTTGTAATTTTTAAGTATCACATTTAATTTACTACAGAGCTCAGAGTGGTACAAGGACCTGAGCGTGACGCTGTCGGAGCTGGAGCCGCAGCAGCTGGCGGTGGCGCACAAGATCGCCGTGTCGGACAAGTACGTGCTGGACGAGCAGTTCGCCGCCGCCGCGCGCGCCTACCGCTCCGAGCTGGACTCCGTCGACTTCTCCAAGCCCATGGAGGCCGCCGCCCTCATCAACCAATGGGTGACTTGAGCACTTTATATTATAACCTTGTTCCTTATCTACCTATATATTGATTTAATGTATTATTCTTGTCGACATGACGTTCAATGAGTTGTTATGATCGACAGGCTGCTGAGAAGACCAAGGGCCTCATCAAGGAACCAGTTAGTGCTGACTCGCTGACACCAGACATTGCCGCCGCGCTATTCAATGTCATTTACTTCAACGTAAGTACTCCATAAACCCAACATATCCAAATTTACTATGCTTATTAATTTCATAAATTGTGATCGCTACTTATTCTCGTACGATTTGATTCACAGGGACACTGGAATGTTCCCTTCAAAGCTGAGGACACAAAGGAGAAGAACTTCTACGTGAGCCGCGGCGTTGCTGTGAAGAAACCCATGATGCATTTACGTCATTCGCTGTACTTCAGAAAGAGTAAAGAACTTAGGGCCAGGGTGAGTCCTGTGACGTGATCTTTTAAATAGTATTCTTTAGCCTCTGGTCAGTGGTACCATAAATTTTAATGTCCTAGAGCCCGAAACCCCGCTGCAGCAAACACTCACAGATTGGTACCTCCTTAACTGCTCGATAATAAAATTACAAGTGACGACTTTCAACGCTCGTTAAACGACATCGATAGCTATAGCTAATAGATTAATAGCTACTACTATAAAACATTGCTTTTTGTGAATAGGTGATAGAGCTTCCTTACAAGGAGAAAGGTTTCCGCATGGTGGTGGTGCTGCCGGATCACGTGGACGGTCTGCCTTCAGTACTCAAGAAGGCGGCGCAGAAGGGGCTGTTATCTGACGTGTCCAGGCTGAGTCCGACAGGTAGAGATGTCGAGTTTGATATGCCCAAGTTTGAAGTCAGGACAAAATTGGACTTTAAGAATATATTATCCAAAGTAAGTCTACGTTTTTTTAATATACTATGTATAGTTGCTCAAATAGTGTTTTATTTGTGTATTCTTGTTTGCGATTTCTTGCCACAGATCGGTGTTAGCCAAATATTCGAGGAGCCTGCTCCGGGGCTTGTAAAGAACACTCCGGTAAAAGTGTCCAAAGTGTTCCAAGAAGCGTTCATCAAAGTCGATGAAAAAGGTGCAACTGCAAGCGCTTTCACTGGTATGATGTCGAATAGAAGAGCATATTAATTTATTAATTAGTAGAAAAGAGCAGGAATCTATAAATATTTGTTATTAATTTACAGGTATGTTCCTAGTCCCGCCAATGGCGCCGCCACCAAGAGAGCCTCTTAAATTAATGGTGGACCATCCCTTCTTGTATGCTATACTTTACAGAGATACTGTTGTATTTGCTGGCACTTACTCAGGATGAAAACCATGCAAAGATTTTTTCCGCAATAAAAATGCATTCAATGTTTTTGAGTTTTACTATTAACCTAACCTAACAGCCTACAGGGGCGGATCCTTCCTAAATCTACGTATATGCGTTTATACGTTCCTTCAGGGCAGATTAACTCTCAATAATTGAAATGATTTTAACCCCCAATCCAATCTTCGAAGCCAATCTTTCAATTAAGATCATTTCTTACTAGTAAGTGTAAAAATAACCCTTTCAATGTGTCATCGTCAATCTCAAAAGTGCTAGATCACAGAGCCGTAAAACGGAATAACCAAAAAGAAGTCATTGTCAAAACTGTCAACTGACAAAATGACAAACTTGTCATAAAAATAAATATCTCGCCCGGCACATTTTGTACGTTTGTATTTTTTAGGATTAAAAAACAGTAACGCGTCCTTCTATCAAGATAAAAATATCTTCTTTAATCTGATTGTTACGCTCCTGGACTTATTCGATGAAAAGAATGACGTCTGTAAGAAAATATATAGGTTAGTAAATTATATTTTACACACTATTACACCGCATACCAACTTCTTATGTTTTAACTGCTTTCATAATATAGCTCTAACCGCTGTTAGACTCTAGAATTCAGGAGGAGTTACGCCTAGAGTCCTTCTGCTGGCTAAGACTCGCCTAAGAACTTGCCATCACTTCTAAAATTGTTCCAAATAAAACTTCTTATGAGTACAATGGGCCGCCGATTATCCAGTCCTTGGCTAATACGGCACCCCCTGTAATACGACATGCCGATTGAATATTGTTTGACAGTGTTCACACTAGTCTATTAAATACATGATTGAGCAAGGAACAATTTGTACGCACTATATTATTGAATACGTTGTCGGATACCAGGTTCTCACTTATAAACAAATCTGGTCTATAGGGGATCTTAGGCAGAACTCTATAATCCAAAAAATTATAGTTTGACACTGCTCTGCAAAATGTTTGTCAGATTACTAAGGGTCCATTAAAAATGTTTTTTTAAGATATTGGAGCTAATCTCACTGATCAGATGTACCAAGGGAATTATCACGGATCTAAGAAACATGAACCTGATTTGGATGTGGTACTTGCCCGTAGTTGGGCCGGTGGCTTGGATAAGATTATTATAACAGGAGGAAGTGTAACTGACAGCAAAGCAGCACTTCAGCTTGCACAAACAGATAGTGAGTATAGTTTTCTTTCTTTTCTTTCTTTCTTTCTTTCTTCAGTTAGCAACATCTGCAGATCAATTTCTGAGGTTAAGCTATACTTGCAGTGGTTGTTCTGTGCATGGGTGACCATCTTATACATTCCGAACTCCAGAGTGTTTCGGAAGGCACATTAAAATGTGGGTCTTTCGTGGATGGGCTGTCATTTAAAAAAATATGTAATTATTTATTCTTGATGTACAGTATAAAACATTCATGGAAATAAAGATTATTTATTATAATTTCAGGTCGCTTATTTGCAACAGTGGGATGTCATCCAACAAGATGTAATGAGTTTGTGGAGAATCCTGAGAGTTACTTACAGGACCTGAGGACTCTGATCACAGAGAACAGAAACAAAGTGGTGGCTTTGGGAGAATGTGGGCTTGACTATGATAGACTAAACTTTTGCTCAAAAGAGGTTCAATTGAAGTAAGTAAATAAAAATTATGTTATAAAAAACCTTCTTTATAAGACTGGACGATGCAAGGAAGGGATTAATGTGATTTTTATAAATTAAAAAAATGAATTTCAATTATTGTCTAATGGCTGGTTTCTGAGACACTTAGTGTTATTTTATCTATTCAAACTGTAATTTTTATATGAGCGTAAATGTTATTGAATAGATAGATTACCTCTAAATGTACCTCAGAAACCGGTGGTAAATAATTTTATGAACCACTGCGCGTTGTTTCACGACCAATAGCAATATTTAAATAGATATTACATACAAAAAAGTATGATTACAATGTTACATGTCAATTTGTTTTATAGGTATTTCGAATATCAGTTGCAACTATGCAGTGAGTTCGGCCTCCCACTGTTTCTTCACTGTCGAGGTGCGGCCGACGACTTGGTGCAAGTGCTGTCCCGAGCCCCGAAAGCCGCCGGCGTCGTGCACTCGTTCGACGGCACTGAACAGAACCTACGAGATATTCTAGATCTAGGCATGCACATAGGTATTAATGGGTGGTGAGTTAAATTTACTAATTCATACTATCTATACTTGTTTGGTTGAAGTTGATAAATAAAAATTGCTATTTATTTACAGCTCTCTAAGGACTGTAGAAAGTTTAGAAGTGGTGATGAAAATACCTCAAGACAAACTAATGATAGAGACTGACTGTCCGTGGTGCGAGATCAAGCCGACCCATCCTGGGTTCACGCACGTCCTTACCAAGTTCCCCAGCGTTAAGAAGGAGAAATACGCAGTGGGCTCGAACAATCAGGTCAAGGGGAGGAATGAACCTGTCAATATAGTGTAAGTAACCTATTGCAAAAGTTTGATAATTTTGTTTTTATTTTTTCATTGCGCCCTGATACATGTAACGCGATTCTCTACAATCGGAACCATCGACTATCGATAGTTTGACATTTAAAATGTATTGCAAAAATAGTTACTTCGACGGCCGCTAGAGGCACTGATCAGATTTTCATACAAAATTTCTTGATGTTTAGCTGGTTGTCGATATTCGATAGTAGCAGAGAATCGGGTTATTAATTATTTGTGGTTTGTCTTTTGCATATAGCAACTAACCATACAGAAATCGGTAAATAAATAGATGTCCGTCTGTCACACTTCTTTGTAAAAACAGATGAACCGATTTTGATTGAATTTTGCATGGAGAGACGTAGATTTGGGATAAAATTTGGACCCATTTGTACCAAATCCAGTCCCTAAGCGGCTAATTTGCGGATACAGATGAAATAAACGCTGTGTTTCAAAAATGAAAATTTTCTTGTTACTCAATATATTTGAAGCAGTGTCTGTAGAATGTAGAAACGACCGTGGTTCACTGCTCATATATCGTTTTGTATTCACAGGCAAGTACTGGAGATTCTGGCCGCAGTACGCAAGGAGAATATTGATGAATTAGCAGCAGCTATTTATGATAATACTAATAAGTTATTCTTCACGAAATGAAGTCTCTTTTATTTGTATATAGTGTAAATAAATGTTTGTTACTAATGTGTATTACTTTTAACTATTTGGGTGGCCATTGGGTAGGTTAGGACAATCGAAAAAGCACAATTAGAAGGTAATTAAAAAGCAACGTATTTTGTATCCATGAGGAATATGATGATACCTTAACATGGCTTTTTTGCGACTGGATGCTAATGTTATTCTTAAAAAACAGGTGTGAGTTGAAATCTTCTACCCAGTTCGATATTGTAAAGTTCAGGTACGGTATTTTGAAACAGCAGGTTATATATCAGACTATTTGACTTTTCCGGCTGTTTTGGAACGAGTGTAGTGTTCGGCAATTTTTACGAAGAGTGCATATTTTATATAATACAGCTATTTTTCGAAAAGTGTATTGAATATTTTGGCTATTATTTAGTACACGTCACACGTATATTTAAGAAATAAATAAAACACCTCATAAATCACTAACAATATTTAATTGTGATTTCTTACAATTATCTTTCGTACAACACAACATTTATCATCTTATAATCAGAGGAACACATTCCAAATAAAATTTTGATATTAACTTCCGATAGTTAGTTTTCTGTATTTCTATAAGTTAGCAGTCAATGCTCACACACGTCGCTGAAAATACTCCTCATTTCTGCAGTTTAAAAGCGGCTTATATTTGCGATTTAAAGGTACATTCCTTTATACAGTTGACTCGAGATTATGCATCTTTATAGTATGGTTGTGTATGGTATGAAACATGGTATGGTTGTGTAGCAGAAAAAATAACTGATTAATTCATGGAAATACAAGATAACAACTAGTTTATTTAAGTAGGGCCGCATACATGAACTAAATAAATTTTCAACGGCGGCAGTGATTTCATTTGTAGCTTTTTCGAGTTTGAACAATTATAAAAAAAAATTGTTCTTGGTTAGGATGAACCAGCCAACAAAGACTTTGCAAATTAAGTGTGAATAATTCGCAGTAAATTTCGTTGTTCCTCTTCAATTACCGTTAAAACTTCATTTAAAACACGATCTCTCAACACAAAATAAATATACTACAAAAAGCTTACACCCCTATTATCTCATTCGTTAAGATTCAATAAAATATTTAGTGTTGTTATTTGGATGACAATAGGTAACTCAAACATACGATAACAGTCTGCCGGGTATTTAAATGCACAAGGAATGTATTCAAATACTGAACTTTTAAAAATTTCAATAATACTACTACATTTTATTAAGATGTTGTCATGGATTAAATGTTTAAAAAATATATTTTCAATGATATGATTTTATTATTGCGTAGATTTATAAATTGAGGTGATGTGTGTAAAAAATAAAGTGGGTAGTAGGAGCAATTTTTGGCACACATCGTTATATAGGGAATGTGTCGTATGCGATGTATTTTGACAATGTAAAGCCCAACGCTAACTGGCGGAGATGCGGCAAAGATACAAAGAATAAATCCATTTTAAATAGACCTTAACGTCTATGAAATACGGATTAAAACGGCAGGCCAAAGTTCTGATACAGCGCGTCGTTACGATGCCATGTTTTAAACCCCATGTAATAGGATATAAGGTCTATTTTAAATTGGTTTATTTCACATGTCTTCGCCAAGCCTCTGATGCTTTGCCTTGGGCCTTATGGGTTGTTAATAAATTACGCTATAAATGCGTGCCAATAATTAGCTCTCTTTACACTAGAAAACTTGTTTCTACAGCCGCTGATTGTGTATTGTACTAGATTTTTTTTTTTTATAAAAAACAGACAAATGAAAATATAATGTATATTCAACGTGTAATTGAATAATGCTGGTCATGTTTGATTCTCAAGATGATGTTGGCATAGATTTTAGCAAAAGTTCAAATCAATTTAACTACTTTCGGTGTTACGCGCTTCTTACATCAACATTAATGTGCAAAGTTAATCTTTGTTTATTAACTCTGCCTAATTTATGATACTCGCGGCGACAAATCAATTCATCGAAAATTCTGTTTATAGGATACATTGATTAGGTACTTTTGCTAAAATACGAGATATATATTTGCTAAAGCCTCAAATATGACCACACTCTCAGTTACACGTCACATACTACCACGTCCAGGCAGAGGACTGGTTATTTGTGCAAATAACAGCGCTAGACAACGCTATTACATTAGTAAACTAAGTATATTATAAATCTCTATAATCGACAATTAATTATTAACACAATATGTATAGAAAACCATTAAAATTTATGTAAAAATAATGTCAAATAGGATATTCGATTAAAATAATAGTTTGGCATGACATCAAAATTGTCCGAGGTACTGCTTTTTTAACATGCAAAAAATAAATTAGGCACAATGAAAATAGGTTTGAATAAAAACTGAAATGATTGATAGATGATGTGGCGCAGTCCTCTGCCTGTGCTCTCAGTGAACACTGAAAGAGGGCGAGCACTCTTCAGGGTATCTTGGAGTAGATGTGGACCTGTTCTCTAAACCAGTGGAAGTACGAGGACACGTGGGACCTGGTCACGTTGAGGGCACTCTGCGTCTTGTTCTGAAGGATCTCCGGCGCCCACTCGCCACTGGAAATTAAAAAGGAAACATGTCACGTCATGCTATGCCTCTGACTTAGTTTCTGATATTGGGCACGTAACCAGATGAATATTCTAATAACTTTCTAAAGTGTAATGTTATAAACAGCATATAACATTCGGTCGGACCGCAGAGGTAGACATAATACAAAAAAAAGATATTCGGGAATCCTATAAATAGAGAATAGTGGACTATCTAATAACATTTCACATGAGTCATTAGTTTACTGAGTGAAATCATCACTGACCATATTCTATGGAAGACTTATGACATTTAATTTGACGTTTAGCCTACATCGCTGATTGTTGGCAGATCATTGCATGATTAATAAATTTATTGTATCAACCACATTGTAAATCTTTTAACAATTAAATAGAGTAGCCGTGTGTTTCTTAATAGCTCTTCTCATAAGGCTCTACCCCGTTTCCGAGCTAGTGGTAGATTCAGCAATTGTAACGACTATCATGAGTGTCAACATAAGACCTAAATTAATGAATGATTTAATTTTTCATGAAGAGCAAGAGTCTACTTATGACATTTTTAAACTGAAGGTAAAGATTCAATGAATCGCTACAGAGATCTGTTTATATGACTGTGTGTTGTTTAATAAATTTTTCTGTTTACTAACATTGGGCAGTGAGATGAGAGTGCTATGTCGGGCGTGCATTTCATTACGTTGAAATACAATATTTATGGAACAACCCTTGGCGCTATTCTATAAATAGGCAACCGCATAGTATTTCAACGGTGCAACTCCGTGCTTCGGAAAGCACGTAAAATGTCGGTCCCGGTTCCTGTCTACTAAGATAACAGTCGTGAAGCCATGTGAAGGCCTTTCGGGCGGCTTCAACAACTTTGACACTAGGTTGAACATTGAAGAATCACCTATGGAACGTACTAGTAATGTGAAAATTGGCTTAACGGCAACCAGGAGTTCCTCGTTATTCCATTATACATATACGCTATTGTGTGGCGCGGTGTGCTACACGACCAGCGAGAGATCATGCATTGACTTTATGAGCTCTACAAGTAATCTTCGATGTTAATATTGTGGGCTATCACAGGGTTAACATTTGTACAATTAAACATACTCACATAAATACTTTAGTCTTCAAATATTCAGCAGTAAACTGGTAGTAATCGTTCGAATACTTTTTGACAACTTCGACGCCCGAAGCGGTGTAACTTTGTACATTGTCGATGAGTCCGGGAGCATATTGTTCTATAGTAGCCACGACAACGGGAGTCTTTTCCACGACGTATTCCCTTGCGTTCGAGTACAATGTGCCGGCTTTCTTAACGGCTACGAAGGCGAAGTCTCTGGACAATGTGGCATATGGCTTGCATATTTCGACTGTTTGCGTGTAATAGATCGGTGCGTTGGTTTCCAGCCACAGGTAGCCGCGTGCAGATGTTGATAGAGTCTTCTGCCAAGCGCGCTGGCTGTGTTCTAACACACCCAAGTCGTTGAGAAGACGACCCGTCGTGCTCTCTGTTGACAAAAGAAAATGTGGTAAGAATGGCTTTTGTACAATAAAAATAACCTTATTTCCCTGATTCCTAGAAGACCCTTGTCCAGCAGTGAGATAAAAACGAGATTTTTTTAATCGAAATCGTGACGAAATCTTTAACCTAACCTAACCTGAACTTGTCGGTGGAGGAATCAAGGCCTAACTCATCTTTCATTCCAGGGCAACCTTTACACAGTTGGATTGTAAAAGGCAAGTTGGCGTTGAGCGAGCATGTGCATCAGATGAACATATTATTATATTATTCGTTTTTTTTAACCACTCCCGCAGTAAAAATTGCTGTTGTGTTGCGAGGACTTTTACATACATACAAACAACGGACACAAAGTGCAACCAGTCCCGAAACAACTATTTATAAAGTTGTTTAGAATATTATGTATGTAGCTAAGAATATAGACTTGAGAACACGACCTCGTCCTAAAATGGCTATGATCTACAACTTTTAAGTAAAAATCATCTGTTAGTGGACATTGACCCCGTCTGTATAATTTCGGCATCCATCATTTACTGTCTGCATCTATAGAAAAGCCGGTTAGACTAGTTTATCTAATTATATGGACTTTAAAACATTTGGATACAAGTTCGTCGGAATAGTTGCGAGATTGAGATTTTTCGTTTAATAACTTTATTCCATGAATTTTGTAGTTTTTGTGTTATAATACGTTTTAAAATAGTCAACATATTTACTTAAATCAAATAGCTGTTGGTTAGAAAGTGGTATTGATAAAAAGTAACGTAAAGTAAGCGCTGGATTGACGAAAAGTGTGTACTAATTTTAGCTTAAAATAATATCAAATTTCATACATTAACATATCAAAAACTGACTCATGTCTTAGACCTTATCTGCGTAAACGACTACGGGCCATAATGGGCCAATTATCATGAAAATTCTTTGACTCGCTCAAAGGCTCGCTGAATTGAGGGTCACGGCTGTCATTTTCAAAGATCTTTGACAATCGTTAACAGTAATCAGAAGCTTGAAAGTCCGACAACCAGTATTATCGAAGGGTATCGTGATATAACCCAGGTAACTGGGTTGTGGAGGTCCGATAGGCAGTCGCTCGATGTGAAATACTAGCATCCAGCTATTAACGGTGAGACTGGAGGCCGTCTTCAACATAGTTGGAAGAAAGGCTAGGCTGAGAGAGAGTCCCAAGTAATAGAGGCGAGGGCACGTTTTCCGAGCTACTATTAAGAAATCATTGATTCACTTTCACATGAATAAAATAGCTGTTTCGTATGAGCTTAGTTAACTGTCAACAAGAGGCCGTCACAATCATGAAAGTACAAAGATAACACGCTCGTTAGTATATATCTGTATCTATAACACACTAGGTACATTTCCATTCGTACATTGATTACAGTAACTCGTTGACTAATTACTGTCTTTAATCTAGTTAAGTGCGGTCACTTTGGGAGATAGCAGCTGGTCGAAGAGAATACGTCTAACTACTAATCCTAATATTATAAATGCTAAAGTTTGTATGTGTAGCAGGATGTATGTATGAATCATGTATACATACAAACATTCTTCTACACTATGTTTGTTACTCTTTCACGAAAAACCGACTAGATGGATTTTAATTAAATTTGGTACACTGATAGCTGTGCTGATAGCATAATAAAGTTTGTAAGGATTGTACCAAGCGGCGTTCACTGGTATCTGCCTACCCCTATTGAAAGAAGGCGTGTTTTTACGTATGTTTGTATAGCTTATAACCTGGATTAACGCTTAGGATACTTTCTACCTCGGGAAATATTTTTACGCGGACGAAGTCGCGGCCAAGCTAGTAGTCCATATTTGCTTTCACCGATAACACAAAAGTATGCCCGGATATATTGTTATCTAACAAAGATACATCTACTTTTTAAGTAACAAAATACAAAGTTGGAAAGGCAAATGACGTCATAGTTTTTTACTTAAAGAACTTTGAGGTTAGATACAATTGGTCCATAACTTTTATGTGTATTTTAACCCGACTGCGCAACGCAAAGGAGACTTATGTGTTTACAAAAAAAAACTCAATATTTAAAATTAAGTCTCTCCGTTTCAAAATTAGTTAACGAGAAAATAAAATTACGTAATAATGGAAGCTTTCTTCGTATTCATACATAACGCTCATTATGTGATATAAGCATTAATTAATGCGTATTACCTCAAAAAGGTCACACCCAAGTGCCGACCCAACCCAGTTTTGTATAAAAAATCTCTACTTTCTATAATATGCATATTTTAAAGTTCTCGGACAACATTGTGGAGTAAAAATCGTATTTCGTTATCTGGTTCAGTAGTAAGGGCACAGACGCTGATAGTGATTTTATCACCCGAGTTATTGACATGAGTGTACTAGAGTAAAAGTAAAAAATACAGTCAAATTGAGAACCTCCTTTTTTGAAGTCGATTACAAACGACAACACAGTCATTATCTTGTAAAATTCAGGGGCTCATAACTCATGTCGTAACTGTACTCCATTTCATACTTATGATTCAATTACTATCAGCATGCTAATTATAAAGCTACGCAACAAGGAAAAACGCTACTGGGTTAATATTTACGACCTTACTTAGCCCGCGAGTGACCTAAGAGGAAGTTAGCATCGTATCATTGTAAAGATTGACGTATAGAGGCGACTACACTTCTTATTGCGCTCTTGAAAAGAGTTCAGCTATAAATATATTTTTTTAAATAAGTTTATAGAAATATGTTTTTAAAAAAATTGTAAGGATTAGTTATACCGTGTTTATCTCCAACTTGATCTAAAGTGACAAAACGTATATTTACTACTAGCTGACCCGCGCAACTTCGCTTGCGTCCAATAAAAGAAAATGAGTGAAATTTTTCCCGGTTTTTGTAACATTAATTACTGGTACTCTGCTCCTTTTGGTCATAGCGTGATGATATATAGCCTATGTCCTTTCTCGGGTATCAAAATATCTCCATACCAAATTTCATGCAAATTGGTTCAGTAGTTTAGGCGTGATTGAGTAGCAGACAGACAGACAGACAGACAGACAGACAGACAGACAGAGTTACTTTCGCATTTATAATATTAGTATGGATATCTTGCATGTACTGCGTTTATTGGTAAAGTTGATAATTAACTTAGACGAAGACTTGCTACATACATATACCGGCTACGGTCCGGCAGTAACCGGCCTAGCCGGGCGGCGAGACCGAATATGTGTAGATGTATCGGCAAAAGCCGAACAAGTGAGTCGAGTCGGTTTTGTTGTTCGATAAATACTGCCGAACCGAACGTTCGAACGAAAAGGTAACAGACAATTTATTATCAGGACTCATCCCACCCGGACGAAATCGCGGGACAATAAATGCATATCACCCATTTAGTTTAGTTATTTATTCAAAGTCATGTGGAGGTCACTTGTGGCGCGGTCGGCAGTAACATCGAATTGCAGTTCGTCAGTCAGTGGAAAGTTCATATCAGACGGAACATACGTCGCGTATTATCGGTCGCTCAACGCCAAAACAGACAAATGTATAGAAAAACACTCGACCGTTCACACTCAACCGATGATGCGTCGGTGCGAGGCCTATACAAATTAAGTTACGCCAGACGCATCTTCCGTCAGATACGAACGTTCCCTAACCCCCGGTTTCTGATTACATTTAGTAGCAGTTTATCTATTCAATAGCGATTTTTTGTATGAGTTTTAACGGTATCGAATAGATAAACTACCGCTAAATGTACCTCAGAAACAGGGAGTTAGTCTTCTCTAATTTATATTTTTATGTAGTTTCTCAAATAGCCTGGAGTTAGCCAACGTGCCCGGTGGATGGCAAAAAGTTCGCCCACTATTACATGGGACTACCGTTAATGGGGAACAATGGGGGTATTATATATACCTCTGCCTACACATTTGGGTATAACCGGCGTGATAAGACGGGATAGTAGTTATGAGCCATGTCAAGTTGAAGGTCAAATACAAAATCTCTTTATCAAAACTGGTTTATTTTATAACTACTTCTAAAAAAACGTTGTTGCCAGCTTAGTATGAAAATATTGAATGTAATCTTATCAAGTGCTAACATTGTTACTAAACATTAACTTTATCAGTTAAATAACGTGTGGTGTACTTATTTATAATACTTTTTATTTATATCAGTTATTTTTATTATTAAAATCCAGTTTAAACAGACATGTTACTGAACATGTAGATTTCAAATCATGTTTTCAACTTTTGTAGTTGACTTTTTACTGTCTCCGTGGCGCAGTGGTTAAGATCGTAGGTTTTAATTGATATCTATTATCAATGATAATAAATTATCAAAGCAAATATGTAAACTGAGAGTTGCCCAGAAAAAAAAAACAAATAGTAAAGGCCAATTTCGTAACTGACAGATAAGTGTCAAATAGCTCATCTGAGCAATAAAGTGACTGTAAATGTAGGAAAAAAAAACGCTTAACATTCTTATTGAGAAACTAACTACTATTTATAGCCAGTTTCTTCATCAAAAGTAACAGCCAAAATACAGGGGTACAAATTTACTGACAGATTACCTACTACACGAAAGTCAAATTACAGTCAGTGGCTTTAGTGGTAACTTTAGATATGTAAAAAGAAACTGGCTGTTAGTCAGAGTGGGTAAAACCAGCCATAATAGATCAATTGAAGAGACACTTACTTGGGAAATTACCACCAGCTTTGTTGACATCGTAGGCAACAAGTCCAGCAATGCCGATGAGTACGAAGAAGCTCGCCCAGATCCAAGGAAACCTTCTAGTGCTTGTCATTCTGTCTAGAATATCCTAAATAAAAAAGAAAAATAATCTATTAATGACATAAACTTCATTATTATGCAGAAATCTGTGTGGGTGCAGATGTAAATGGAAACACTGGCAGGTCTAGAAAAACATATTTATACAGCTATATCAGTGATGTCTTTCAAAAGGTTCAGGTGTATAGTACTTTTAACCAGCTGTTTCGTATGACAAGATGTATGGATGTGAATGATGCAAAGAAAGTTTGTAAGTATTATGGCGAGTGCATTTCTCTGGTCTTTGTCTACCACTATGGGAAAAATATGTACCTATGTATAGATGCATTGTCTGCCTATTACTAGTGCCTGCCAGGAATAAGTAAATTTTAAACAAAAAGAAACCTTCCACAAATAGTATAATAATATCAATTGTATTATATTATGGTTGTAATTATTACTTACTCTCTAACACAATATAAGGTAATTTATATTTTAACCTTTTAACTAAAAATAGATGGCATGATGTTGTTTAACTCTCAAGTTTCCTCCCAATTCAGAATAAGGAAATTTTAAAAAGCTTTAGTATGTTTTTTAGAAATCTATAAATAATAATCTGTGGGGATATAAAAAGTGATTTTTTTGGCCAGTTATAGAGAAAATTAGAAATATAACCATTGTGCATCTTAACTATTTAAAAAAACAATTAGATGTTTTGTCAAATTATAAAAAGAGATTTTATTAACAAGGCAGAAGGCATAATAACGATTTGTTTAGGTTTAAAATAAGTTAATGTCTATATTTTTATTTTCTCTGTACAAAATAGAAGCTGTATATTGTATATTCTACACAGTAAACAGTAGCATGCTGAGTTGAGAGACTAATGGAAAATTTTAGATAATCCACTGTCAACACCAGTCAAAGGAAAATGTTATTATTAGAAGCAAACATATGCAGGATTAATTAATTAATACATTATTGAACGAATAATAATATGACCAAAGGTTATAAAGATAATTAGCTATAACAAGACATTGACAATGTAGTTAGTGGTTACAATGTAATAATACAATCCAATGATACTGTCACTGTTCAAAGTTACGACTAAAATGAATGCTAATGACAAAATCAAGATTATTTCAACGATTTTTCCTCCAATAAGATAATGGAAGATTTTCATCTCACGTCAATTTGGTTATAATAGTATCGATTTTCGAAATTCAAAATCTGAGCTCACATACACAAAAAAAACGGCACTTCACTATTTTTATAAATATTACGATTGGAATAACGATTACACATCAATAAGGTGCGTAATTTACCTGGATTGTTTTACAAATAATGTCAAAACGCTGGCGTGTTAATACCTCCCGCAGAGTAACGGATGTAACACATCAACATTTACTGTTACCACAACGCGCGTTCACTACACAACGCCTAAAGTAGTTTTTCAACTTCCATTCACAAACTAACTGCGCGATTCTATGAATTGATTCTTATTTGCGCACGTATGCCACAAAGCCATTTATCAAACTACACACGCAATACTACCATTACAATGTTGTTATAAAATTATTTTACACATTTATTTACAACGTTCATAACATATTTACCTTCAACAAGCGACGAATTAGCTTCGAAAATTAAATGAAATTCGACAGGTATTGAAAATAATGTCGCTCACAAACTCGTTTTTTTTCTACTGCCAAATTTAGGGTTACCAGAATAGGTCGCGCATACATTATTATACTTATTGGTAGCATTAAAATAACATCACCGATTCGATTTATTATATTCATGTTCTGTATTGTAACCGTGAAATGTATAAAATTCGTTTGAACGTATTATTTTTAAGTGACTATTGTGCATTGCCATAATATTACGAAAAACTTTGTACACAAAGTCAATTTGCGGTAAGCAAAGAGGTACTTGATATACTACTACTGCTATGAAATTTTCTGTTTTTTAGTCAGCGGCAAAGGTTATTGATACACAGATTTCGTTTCACTATAACTTTTATCACTCATAAATCTACCAAAGAAAATTATTTAATAACCTGGCAACCTTTCAATGACCTATGACGCGACCGCAGCAACTTTTCAAATTTGACATTTAGAGTTTGACGACAGAAGTCAGTTACGGTTTTTGTAATCGAGTTGTCTTAGTGGTACTATTATTTTGAATAATTTAGTCGAGTACTTAGAAAATTCGGAAACATAACTTACTGCATTACACATATTAGTACGTGACTTTAACATATAAACAGTAACAGTATAAGTGTATGTAAGATGGGATGAGATGGAGACAAATGCCTATTACCATCCATACTAATACTATAAATGCGAAAGTAACTCTGTCGTTTTGTCTGTCTGTTACACAATCACGCCTAAACTATTGAACCAATTTGCATGAAATTTGGTATGGAGATATTTTGATACCCGAGAAAGGACATAGGCTACTTTTTACCCCGGGAAAATGACGCATTTCCGTGAGAAAATTCAGGTGGTGGACGAAGGTTTAAAGCCAGTATTAAATAAAAATAGCGTACTAACCTGGCAAATCTTATTAGTCTTGACTACAGTTTCATCCTTCTTCTTTCCTTTCAGAGCTTCCCCGCAGACATCTTTGTATTGTAAGACCGTCTGCTTCAAGGACTTTTTCTTTAATTTCATACTTACTTCGGCCCAGTTGCTATCTGTAAAATGGAAAAAGTTACAATATTTTTACTATAGTACAGTTTTCCTAACGGCCTCATTTAAGTTTTACATTTTTGGTTTGTTAATTATGGTAAAAATCGTTTAGTTTAGTTTTAAGACGTCGTTCGTAATTTCTAGAATTTGTACAAGTAATTTTTTTACTAGCTCTTGAAGTGTCCCCCTTATGTTATAAAATGATATTATAAAAAATATTCATTAGTCGTAACTTGCGGACCTGTACGACAAAATGTATGGACGTGAATATGATATGGAAGCGAGGAAGTTAATAATGATAGTACAAAACGGCATTCTTTGTTCTCTTCCTACTTCTAAACGAACAATACGTAATTTCATGTTATCTATACTATAATATTATAAAGCTGAAGAGTTTGGTTGTTTGTTTGAACGCGCTAATCTCAGGAACTACGGGTCCTATTTGAAAAAATATTTCAGTGTTAGATAGCCCATTTATCGAGGAAGGCTATAGGATATATATCATCACGCTACGACCAGTACGAGCAGAATACCAGTAAAATAATGTAATGTACCAGTAAAACGGGGAAAATTATGACCTATTCTCTCTTATGTGACGCAAGCGAAGTTGCGCGGGTCAGCTAGTTATGTAATAATTTTTGATAGCTTACCAATATAGTCAAGAAGAGTAGCGGATTGTTTGCTGCACCTATGGAACAATTGGCGCCAGGTCGAGTTGCACGAGTCGTCCCTCGCGATACAATCCACGAGGCAAGCCACGAGAACCCTGTGGTAGGGGTCCAGCGTAGGCCCACTCATGTACTGATTCGGCAGTTTCTTCATAAGTTGGTTGAAGGTCACTTGGAGCTTATTATTGCTTTTACTGAAATATATATCCTGAAATAATGGTTTTTATTAGTGTTATAGTTATTATTAACCAATTGTTTCTATTGTAGTACAGCCAACTTCATGTTTTGCCAAGCAACTACTGGGCAATAGTTCTCATTTATATAAAAAATACGCCAAATGTGTTTCTAAGCTCGAAACTCGTGAACAACTCGAAACCGGAAAATTATTTCTAGTATACTTTTAAACACAAAACGAAAAAAGTCGCGAAAAATAAAAAAAACAATGAAATTACATGAATCAAATTAGTAGTTAAGCCATGTCAAAGGACTGTCGGGCGGCTTGAAAAGCTTGAACACTAACCATACTATAAGATACCTATAGAAGTACAGTCTAAAGTATTATCAGTCCAAACAAGCATTTTTCTTAACCCTTTGACCGCCACGGCCGGCATTACTCGACAAATCAGAGCGTTCTTACGACAATTTCGTCGGCAAATGTCGACGAAAATATAGCGTCGTGAGCACGTTTTGATTTGTCGAGTATAGCCGACCGAGGCGGTCAAAGGGTTAAGCAGTCTAATGAACTTTCAGTTCCAACAAGTAGTTTTCTTAAGCTTACCTTATATTTACTTAATTGCTTGATAAGGTCACTTGACAGATCCTTCGGGAGGCTGTTCCGTTTGTTCTGCACCATGTCGATCATCGCGAACAGCTGGTCCTGGCTCACTTTAGTACTGTCCATATTTGAGTGGGTGTCCAGTAAATTACACAAATACCCTACCACGTACTTAGAATAGTTCTTCAACTCAATTATTGGAAGGAATAGTTCTTGCCATGCTGTAACAAAAGGTATGCCATTAATGTCTTATTTTTTCGTGCACTGAGGACTAATATTGTACGCATCTTTTTTACAAACATACGAACTATGGGCACGAAGTAAGTACAACGAAACCCTGGAAGCTGATTTCTCGATGTTTTGTAATAAGCTTTTGATCTCAGCTAATACAACCAGAGGCCTACAATCAATGAAAACGAATTTTCGTTTGATTCTTTCACAATTATTTCCTATATAAAATGTCCGTCGAGCAAGGATATAAGGCTAGTTATCCGATACTGCCTGCTGTGTGTCAAAATAGAACAGAGAAATATTATAAACAAACGTCATTAATATTTTACGTAGTGTCATTAGTGTTTTCGGATCATAGTAGGCCCTCAATGCTGAAACGGCAAGCACTCAATAATAATATCTATATTTTCATACCAATCTTATAAAATGTGAAACCTAGTCTGGTGAGCTAGAATTCAAAATTGCTAAACCGATTTTGATCAAATTTAACATGGAGACGGTTGTTTGAAGTGTTAAAAGCAACTGAGTCTCAAATCTAATCTATCAAAACATGACTAAAACATAAATAAAATTATATACAGCAAAATCATACTGAAAAACTACTTACAAAGTCACTAAACACTGTATTTTACATTAAGTTTAAATAGAAAATGTACTGAACTGATGTTACCTCACCGACTATAACACAGGTATGAGAGAGAAACGTTATCTATCAACCTTGTGAGGTGTCAAACTGTCAAGTGATAACGTATCTCAACCTGTAGTGAGTGTAGTGACCCAAAATTTCAGCGCGTACTACGAGCAGATTGGCTATAAAAAGATTCCCTCAGTCAGTTAGGGCGCGTTCCCGCTATGTCGTGACTACAGATAATAGTGTAGTTTTAAGTGTCGTGGCTTATATGTTTAAATGGAGGTGTTCACATATAAAACGACACGAGTTACTGTCGTCTACGACATTTTTTACAGTGACGACAGATTATCGTGGCAGTGGGGACGGCTAGAAACGACAGTCACTAAAAGATAAAAAAAATTGACGACAAACACTCGTTATAATGGGAACAGCTAAGGACGACAGTCGTCCACCTACAAATTAATCGTTACGACATAGTGGGAACGCGCCCTCAGCTGTAGGTCTAGCACGAAAAGTTGAGAAAAAGTGCTCGTATCGAATTCGATACCAATATGTATGGGAATTGAATAAGCTTATTCCATTCCCATGCGAATGTTGATCCCATCGATCGACATTTACAAATTTATTATGATTTCCTCTGTAATAATTGATAAACCGCAAGTTTTATCAAACGAATCTCACTTCCATACTTATTATGCGACAGTCTGTCGGTTACACGTTGTATACTAAACTGCTAAACAGATAGTACAGAATATCCGAGGCCAAATTTAGTCTACACTTGGGTTGTAAAATCAGCCCTTAAGGAACCGAAATAGGGGATGAAACATCGAACACGAACGGAGCGCGAGTCGACGAGTTACTACCTATATTTTTTGATCGTAGCAAAGAAAAACTTTCACCGCTATTAAATAAATAAATAATATCGAAAAAGTGATAATTAAATAAAATGAAACAATCAAGTTATAGTTTATTACAACCCATCGTTTTATGTGAAACTTTCTCATAACAATGATTTTAATTGATATAAACTTTCTTCTCAGAATGTTGTCCAATCAGCTAGCTGGCAATTTCAGGTAAATTGAAAGTTTTTAAACTAGTTTGCAGTCAGTCTTATTCGGGTCAGAGGTGTATAAACAGCTTAATAGACAAACAAAAAGTCTAAGGGTCAGTTTCAAAGCTTATGATGGATCTGGCTGCTAGACAAAGCGACATGAAATGAATGATAATATCAGATGGAATTGTGACAGTTATATTCATATTTATACCTGAATTCACACAAATAGCTTAAAGCTTTGAGGGAATTCGGCCATAACTATTTATATCTTGTTTTGCCCTTCGAGTCAATCCAAAAAATTCAAAATTTACAAGTATATTTTCTTATTCATAAAAAGGACTTCACATTTTTATTCTATGCAGTTTACAGTTCAGTATTTTTTATACCACAGAGTCAAAATATATTGTTGTTACCTTTGAGTCCAACGTTAAAGTTGTTAATGCCGCCTTGTCCGAATGCCCAGAGCAACGATAACCCAATAGGAGGTCTATTTTGATAAGAGTTGCGGAGACTGGCGCTCTTCTGTATAGAAGTTATGCAAAACTCTGGGTAATCTTGAGCAAGCATTTGTAGAAGAAGTCTGTGACCATTCACTAGTTGACCTGAAAGAAAGAATTTATCGTAGTATAAATTCTACTAATATTATAAATGCAAAAGTCTGAGAGCATGTGTGTATGGATGTTTGTTACTCTTTCACGCAAATACTACTGAATCTATTACGATGAAATTTGGTATGTAGGTAGCTGAAGACCCAGAATAACATATAAGCAATACTAATTTTTATCGCGGAGTTCCCGAAGGATCGGGATTTACACGGGTTGGGTTTCCACGCGGACGAAGTCGCGGGCGGCCTCTAGTTTAATATAAATTAGAAGAGACCAATAGCACTTTATCCATCCAGGGAATCAAACCCAAATCAGCGTATGTATATACACTAATGCTTAGATCACAGAGCTGAATTGTATAAATATGTATTTTGAAGAATTAACTCAACATTCTTATTCTTGTTATGGTCCAGTGAACACTTTCTGTTAAGTAGTATTTACGAAACAGTGGAGCAAAGAACTGGTTACATCATATATTGTGAATTTTGTAGTCAGGTGTTGGCAGGTTAAGCAACATATAACGCGGACGTTACTTAGATGGGTGCTTCAATAGTATTTTTTAAATTTTCCTTTGTTTTCTAAGAACATTATACTTGTTAATTCATAGCAGAAATTATATTATCATGCTTATTGTAAGACTCAAGTTTAATACAAACCTCTGCTCATATCGTTTGCCAATGCAGTTAGAGTAACATCAAAAAATAGCTGTGCATTTGCTTTCCCTGCATCTTGTAAAACAGCGGTCAGAGAGCTACGTATCTCATCGGGTACAGCAGACAAAGGGTACAGAGTATCATAGTTCGAGAATGTAGGATCTTCAATCTCTATTTGAGTTTTAGAGTTCAGGAACGTAGCAACTTCTTTCAGCCATACGAGTGGAGCGTTCGAGAATCGAAGTTTGTTCGTTGTTATTATGTTGGCTAATTCTGCGGCATCCAGCTGTAACAATGAATTTTATCTTCGTTAATTACTTGGCAATTAACCTAAGAATGATAACCTTTGAACAAGTGTTATAAAGTTTTTTGCAGTTTTTAGGGGGCTAATAATGTTATGTATTACTTTGATATGATAATTTTTGTTTGAATTCCAATAAAGTTCTTACAAGATTAAGGTTCATATTCATTGTACCTGACCTGAAACCTGACTTATGGAACAATGTACAGAAATGAGAATTATAAAATATACAGTGCTGTTTTACCTAGAACAGATAGGGTACAACTCTATTGAGTTCAGAGTAATGGCGGCTAAGATTTCTGAAAAAGGAGTAATACAAATTGTAGTTGTATAAATTAATTGCACTTACAATTTCCAGGGCACCTTCAAGAGTTTTAGGAGGCTTGGGCTTTGGAGGCTCAGCATTCTTTTTATCTTGTTTCTTTTTCTTATCACCCTCCTTCTTCTTATCCTTAGCTGGTTTCCTCTCCTCATCAATTTCCATACCGGAGTAAAAGGATTTTATCTGAGAGTGGGGCACTGGAATCAACAAATATGCAATCAATATGATTATACATACAGTGGAACACATCAATCATTACAAGTGGTGCTTAATTTTGAAAAAAAAAAATGTCACAGACAACTGATTCATTCTTTTTTTAAATTTACTGTCACTTATCAAATTATTTCAGTGTGTTGCAAAAACTTTTTCCTATTAGGAAACTGTATTGAAACCAATATTTTGTGATAATCAATGAATTTGAGGAAGTAATGTTGAAATATTGACTGCATTCAATTAACTTGTTAGCAACTCAGGAAATAGTATCATAAGTAATTCAGTGTTGGTAATTATTTTTTGTGGTAATTACTGCTACTTATGTAATTTTAATTTTACTTTCCAATGCTAAAATTTTTAACCATAGTTTAGTTACTACTAAAACTATGGTATTTTAAGTTGCTTGTAATAATTTTATACAATATGAAAAGTAACCCTAAATAAAGAAGAGTTTGTCTGAACATGACGTTATTTTCGATAATTATTAACTTGATAACGATAGAAAAAAATACAAAACTACATTTATAAACGAACAAAAAATCAATTAATATGTGCTATATCTTGAGCGAATAAAATATTTTCTTAAATTTACTTCAAAGTTTGTTAGTACGATATATATTTTGTAATAAATAAGTTACAATTACCCACCGACATCCTCCAATTTCGGCCCATTTTTCACAGCCTTCTTTTCGTCTTCCTTAGTTTTAACTTTTCCATTCTGCGACTTCTTACTCTTCCCAACAACTTCCCATTGACCGCTCGACATTTTTAGAGAGATTCTAAAGAGATTTTTATTCAATTCTTTGTAAATAAAAGGGAAAGCATCAAAGTAATAGGTTACACGTCAAAACCAAACAAATAGCAAAAAAACGTCACATACCTGGATAACTTTCTGAACGATCTAAAGCATTAATGGGACGCTATACAAGTGTTTAGTTAACTTTGCATGCTATAAAATCTTGTTCAAGAATAGCACTTGAGCTGGAACGCAATAAAAAATAAAATCTTATTTCTGATTGGCTAATAATCTCCACCTTGGACAAAACGTGGCAAGAATAATTTTATACTATTGCAATTTTATTAAGTATTTTTTAATTTCTTACATTCTTAAAAAAAAAATGAATAAAAGTATAATATATTACATGAGAATTTAATTTAAGTGTTAGAATTGAAAATAAGAAAATTACCCTTTTCAAATTTTTAGTCGCCTGTGACTATAATTTTCGAAAGTGTTGTGCGCAGTCGTTTATAAACAGTAATCATTCAAGATCGGTTTTTTAGTGTCAGAATCAGATCAGAATGTCTCTCTGTCTGTGTGACATATAGAAATAGTACATCACTAGTCGACAGTTTTTCATTTGTGAAAAAGGCTGATAGTGATATTTTCTGATGAGTTGTTCTCGAAAGGAACTCGCTAAATAAATAAAGATTATAAAAATACTTAGCCCGTGTTGTGTTGTTATAAGACTGTGAGTGAATTAAACAGTGGTTAGATAATGGAAGACAAATTGATGTTGGACGATGTGACTAGCACCTTGAGAGAACGGGTGTTTTTTGCTGCCAGGGATGGAATGTCTTTAACCCTTTACGCTTTATTGTATGAGAAGGACACAGATGATATTGACGATCTGCTAAACGGTGTAAGTAGTAAATTAAAAGTTTAATTCATGACAACAAAAAATCAACATAACTTTGTCATTTAGTATTTTTGACGAGAATGATGATAATCTATTTTTATCATGCAATTTGACGGCGCGTTACCTTTTGCGCGTTATATACGAACGCTAGAGTTATTAATTTATTTTTTGTGCGTCGCTGAATGTGAATTTGCGTCGCAACGCACTTTTGTCGTCATGATAACCTTGATCGTGGTGCAAGTTACATTTCCCTGAGGTTTTGAGGGGTAGGTTGTGAAAGAGATGACTATCTGTACATTCGCTAGTTGGGTTCACTTACTGCTCTAATTATCACGATAATCAATTACAACATAATCCCCTCCTAGACTATAGTTCATTATCATAATGACATTGCAAAATAGGTTTGTATTTTCGTACCTACACAGATTACAATATTGCCTAATTCATAATCAGCTGATCAAATACATAACCATATTTGTATTGGGCTTGATAAACAATGATGAACCTGAAATACTTGTTGTTTCAATACTAAATTAAACATGTATTACAGTGCATTATTACAGTTAAGTAAACAATAATAATGATTGACACCTTTGATAACATTTTGTGAGAAATTTCCAATCCATCTTTTAGTAATAATATTTTTTTAAAAGATATGTTCAGACATAGTTAAATGAAAGCTATATTTGCATTAGACCATTATAAAGTTTTAAAAAAATATTTAAAATTAAAACAAAAAAAAATTAAGAATAACACTAAAAGAAAGACACTTATTGTCACTTTAATTATCATTTGGCAGGAATATTTACATGAGCAGATGATGTCAAAATGGTGTACATAATATGAATGTTTAATCCATGTATAATACACAAATCAAATATTTGTACAGGCATATCTCTGTATTCTTAGTAAATATTAGGTAGGTATATTTCTTTCAGTTCCGTTCTCCTCCTTATTTGGTAATTTCAAAATATTTCATAACTTTTCACAATGTCTAGACAAAAGATAATGAAGAAGGTTCATATACTTCATATACTATGTGAAAAGTGTATATTCATTTTACAGTATTAAAAAAAAGTTATAATGTACTTAAGTAACTCAGAAATTTAAAAGCAAGTAAACCTTATTATACTTTATTTTAAAAAAAAAAGTTTATATTGTTACGTTTTTAAAAATATTTTTTCCCAAAAACTTTGTAAGCTTGATAAATAAACAGAAAACAAACTCTTTAGTTTTTATTGAATGCCAAGATGTGGGTTAATGACATGTCAACGAACCTGCCTGACATATTTATGAAGACGGCAAAATACTAATAATGTAAACAATGCCCTATGGGTTATTTTCACACTTTCTAAAACTTTTCTAATTTAAGTAAAATCTTCAGTTTACGTTAAATAAGGTCAAGTTGTAGGGTCAGAGCACACACATTTATAGTAACAGGGATTGATAATAATTTTATGACTGTTAAATGCTGTATAAATACATGAGTGTATTGTAAATATGGATAGCTGATTATGGATGGATGGCCAGACAAAACAATTGCCTGAGGGCAGAAGAGGGCCAAGGGAGACCTTTGCTTAGCAGTGAGAACCATGCTAAATAAAAAAGATGCTGTATAAAATGGTATCAAAATGAAATTGTAGCACCCCCTTGACGTAGTAGGATTATGATATTATATGAATATTGGTGACTATTTTTATGTTTTCATACATAAACTCAAAGTAAACTAGGTAAAGCGAAAATGTGGTAGGTAAATACATAATTTTGTGGTCATGACTGTCCAAAAGGAAAATATTTCTAATACGGGTATTATAGTTTGTTTAGTCTTGCTATAGTTCTAATACCTTAATATTTTATACCTGTTTTAAGTACAAAAGTATAATTTTCAAATGCTTACATTTTTACGAAGTATTAAAGTAGGATTTTTCAAAGCTAACGTGCCTAGTTGCTGAACAAAGTTTAAAGTCTGATGTAGATGATACATACATAATATCACGCCTTTTTCCCACAGGGGTAGGCAGACGCCAAAGTATCATACATTCCTTAAGTGTACTATGTATAATGCACCTACTATGATAAACAGTTAAATTGTTATTCAATATGCTTAACAAGTGTAAACAAAACAATCACTTTTAATAACACCAATTATATACAAGTAGAGATATCGTCTATCTATGTGAACCTAAAGAAAATAAAACCCTTGGTAGGTAGGAGGTATTTCGTGATACAGTACGTGGATACAGATTTTTATTACACACTTGCGCCCTCAACTTTGTCAGCGTGGTAGTTTCCCTTTTTTCAGAACAAATTGTAGCCTAGACTTAACAGCTATACAACAAAAAAAGTTTCATTGACATCCGTCCAGGAGGTCCTGAGATTAGCGCGAACAAACATACGTACAGACGAACAGACAATTTTTCTAGCTTTTGTGTTCTATTACTGTTGCTAAACCCACTCATTGATTATTTTGTAAATATTTGCAATGTACAGACACGCCACACTGTTTTATTCTTATGTATAGAGAACAGAAGATGCTTGTATCCCAGTTTCTTTACACGCAAACGATTTGCTCGAATGCTCACGGCTCGTGTAAAAATTAAATATGGTGTTACATTGTTATTCAATATCGATACCCTCTTCTGACCTACTCAATTAACAAATGAAGACCTTAGACGTTGCATAAACGGTTGTTTACAAACCGTATAAGCGTGATTACAATCATCACGATGATTTGCCCAAAAATATTTTGAGGTAACCTTACTTGAGAGTTCTTTACTAAGTACCGGTAAAACGGGGGCTACTTTTGAATATAGGGGTTACTTTAAAATGGAAAGAAATAGTCATGTTTAAGGTCAGCTACACTAGAGTAACTTTATTCATAGCGAAATTTAGTACCAAGAACAGGAAAACTGAACTCGTCGCGAGCTATTAACTTATTTCTCTATAGTAAAATTTTCCTGAAGTATTTTACGGTAGTAGAAAGTCTCCAACTCGCGTATTGATAGCAAAATGGACTTCAGACCGAACCTGTAATTCAAAGAGAAGACCCCCTGTTTAGCGGTGGGACAGTTATTATTATATTAATTACAAAGTTAGTCCGGCGATCCAAAATTTTTAGCAATTTTATTTTAGCCACTTTAGCCACACCGTATTTTATTAGTTACTATCTTCTGCCCGCGACTTCGTCGAAAAGATTTCCCGTTAAAAAAAACTCGTGCAAAGGTTAAAAGCTTTCAGTGTACCAAATTAAATTATAATCCGTTCAGTAGTTTTTCGTGAGAGACATCCATCCATTAGTTTCAGTATGGTTATACTAAGAAACTTTCGCATTTATAATATAAAGTAAGATAGTATAGGATGGCTTAAAACCACTTTATCAAATTAATGGCATAAATCGAATGTCAAATGTACAGGATGACTGTAAACCAAAAATCAGCCTACCAATAGGCAAAAATCGAATGTCAATTTGTTAGATAGTTTTCGAGCAAGACCAGACAAAGTAGTAATTAAAATTTGTACTGATTATAAAGAATGTATTCCATTTATTTCAGGACGTTTGCAGTGACGGTGTGAAGTGCACCCCCCTGATCGCAGCCGCTAGACATGGACGCGAGGGTGCCGTCAGAATACTGCTGGAGAAGTTCAGGCCGCCAGTCAGACTGGAAACAGAAGGCACTGTCAAATTTGACGAATATGTTATAGAAGGTAAGTGAATTAGT
The DNA here is from genome assembly GCF_050436995.1 of Anticarsia gemmatalis. NCBI lineage: Eukaryota > Metazoa > Arthropoda > Insecta > Lepidoptera > Erebidae > Anticarsia > Anticarsia gemmatalis. The sequence continues at coordinate 2,717,137 of NC_134761.1, forward strand.
ATCATTAAAAAAAACTTAATAGAGATGAAGATAAGATAATAACAATTTAAATAGCCAGCTGGTAGATACGTTAGATTATCAAAATAATAGTATTTTGATAGGATTCTTTTTTAGGATTCCGTACCTACAAGGTAAAAACGCAACCCTATTTCTAAGCCTCTGCTTCTATTTGTCACCAGGCTGTATCTTATGAACCGTAATACCTAGGAAGCTGAAATTATCACAATTTATGTATTTCCATTGCTGCTGTAACAACAAATATTTAAAATTTTAAAATAAAATATGGAGGTCTCCCTATACATACAATTAATAATTAATTATATAATGCTGTTACGGAACCCTCCGTGCGCGAGTCCGACTTGCACTTGGCCGGTTTTTTTTTACTTTCAGTGCATATTTAATAACAATAACTAATTAAAAATGCATTATAGGTGTCATATTACGTCAAAGTTAAAAGTTAGATGACGGAAAAACCAATAATACGTAGGGTGACATAGTAGTGTGACCTCGCCCAGCTGATAAAATACCGTGTGAAACCGATTGTATAATAAGTTTATAATTCGTTGATACAGACAACAGTTCATGTTTTCGTGTGCAACATGACCACTTACCCCGGCTGCAACACCGCCGTGACTTTTGCGTTAATACTTTGTTCATCTGTTGTGATTAATGGATGATAAAGCGATTCTTGGTACTTTACACAATTAAATAATTACCCAATGTGACGTCATCGAGATGAATATTCGATTTAATTGTAGATAAAATTTTCTAATCGGAAGTGAATCATTTGAATTTTCAAGGGCTACATTGAAAATTCTTCTGATAGTTTTTAAATCATGGAGACAGTTGCTCAGCGATACTAATAAAGAATCATTGATTCATCAGTAGCACAGATGATCTTGAATTAAAGGTCGTCTGGAAAATCGGGAGTTAAATCTAAGAAATTTATGAAACTTGAACTACACTTTTCCGAATGAACATTTAATTAGAGTTTGTGCTGGAACCACGATAAAAAAATACGGCTTTGGCGTGGCGTGGCTTTTTTACGTGGCGCAGTGGTAAAGTGGTTATCATACTGCTACCAATGCGTCGAGCAGTCGTGGGTTCGACTCCCACACGGAACAAATATTAGTGTGATCCACAAAGTTGTTTGGGATCTGGTCGTACTTTGCGTCCGTTGTTTGTATGTTTGTAAAGGTTTCCGCGACATAAGAACAATTTATTCTTAGTGCGGTAGTTGTCTGTAAAAAATAAAATGAATAAAAAGCTTAGTTATTTCTTAAAATTAAAATGCTCTCCAGATTTGAATTGTGCGTAAAAGATGAACGGGACAATTTCCGCGTTTTAAGATATTGCGCACTTTGGAATAGAATGATAAATCGTATTTGAACTGAACAAAGAATATTTCTTAATTTAACACTCTATTTGCCTCTTGTTTTGTACCAGTTCCGTGCGTAAATTTTCCTGGATACAAAGTAGCTCGTAAAGCATCTAATGCACTTTGTAAGGATGATCTGTTATATCTAATTCAGCAACTACAAACACTAATAAAACGGATTTTGATTCTGTTCTAAAACCATTTGAAAGTTGTTGTAAAAAACACACAGTAATTTTCTGATTTCTACAAACAGTAATAATTCCTTGAAATTCAAGTTGTTTGACATCGTTTCTAAAAAAGGAAAGCTTTCTTTTCCATTCGATTTCCACGGTCGTTAATCCCTATATATTTTTAATTCAATTTTCCATTTCCCTAAATAAGACGTGGAACAGCGTCAGTGCGGTGCATAACAAAGCAGCATGCACCTCGCCGCCCTCACAAGATCGTTGACTCTCGTTTTTTTCTCCCGAACAACTCACGCTGTTTATTTATAGAGATTTTGTGAAAGTTTACACACAAAGAAAACGGAAAATCGCCGCTGAACGTTTTCGTACGTTTCTGGCTTCATTCCAATGCTCTTTGTTACCCTGTATTTATGATTTACCACTGTTATAAAGGGTTTGCACGTTTGGCATCGCTCGCGCTGCCCTGCCAAACCAAAACACTGTAACTTTCAAAAACTTGTTTTGAGATAATTGCCAAAAATGTTTCTTTGTTACCTTATTCTGATTCTAAAACTGTATTATTTTATTTTTTTTATCTTGTTAAATTAGAGTTAAAATTATAAAAAAGTTGATCACAAGTACTGAACTGACTTAAAGGAATTGATTGGACTCTGTTAAGCAAAAACACTGTATGTCGACTTACAGTATTTTGGATCGGCACGACAGCGCGGTGATTGCAGTTCCTAGTGTGATACGTAAGGACAGATATGAGGGCAGGTTTGTTTATTAGTTTTAATTCATAGAATTGCGTTTATCATACTTATATTTGATGCTGTGTGTCGTTTACAACAATGTGTGAATGATTCAGGATGCTTTTTTAAACTAATGTGGTGGAATAGTCTATGCCGGTATTTCTAAAAACTTTAAGTTTGTTGTTTGTACCTTGAGTATCTACGTTTTTATATTTACGTCGATATAGCAAGGCTTTTCTTTGAAAACATATTTTATATATTCTTTGCGTGATGTTGTCTATCCTTTTCGTGGTTTATATGTCATGTTTATATGACATAATGTCGCTACGGTACTAGCTCTAAGGCCATGGCTGGCAAGGGCGCTTATTCATGGTCAAGGCCTGCCTTTTTCTTGGATATCAAAACTGTTGTGTTCTAAAGCAGATGTAATTCAGATATTTAAGTTTATGTTTATAAACTTCGGTGAAGGAAAGTTTACGTATTTTTCTGTTTTAAAATTGGTCATTAAATTAATAAGGTTTATTATTTTCTTCCGGGAAAAGAGTTCTTTTATAAAAGTTTCGCCATTAAAAGTGTCCAATACTTTGATCCGATCTTGTTATAAGTTTGTTATTGAAAATAAACTTTATAACTGGAGCAAAATGAACTGAGTATTATTTATTTGTGACTCTAAGAAATATCATGATGTATTTTTTGACATTGATTTCGTATTTTGTTTAACTCTTTTTTATTTCATCATCAGAAGTGTGTGAGTGTCTGGAAATGTCTAGTGAAAAGACGGCCAAATTAATAAAAACAAAAATTAACCCATTAATGTCCCACTGCTGCGCAAGGGTCTTCTCCCGTAATTAGGAAAGGTTTGGCCTTAGTCCACCACGCTGGCCAAGTGCTGGCTGAAGAAAAAGAAATGTCCGAATAGTCGTTTTTTTTTCTTGTCAGCTCTTCTCATTGGCTCTACCTTCTAAACTGGCGGTAAATTCACTCTCTGTATCATTGATTATCATAAGTGTTAGCATTTGACCTAAATGAATAAATGATTTGATTTTGATTTAGTCCATGTTCTTTAATTTACGATGGTTATGTTTTTAAAAATATTCAACGTTGTTATTTGTTCCAGGAGCGACAGCGTTATGGTGTGCAGCGGGGGCTGGTCACCTCGGCATTGTCAAACGCTTGGTCCGCGGTGGTGCCAACGTGAACCATGCGACCAAGACACTGAGCACGCCGCTCCGGGCCGCCTGCTTCGACGGGCGGCTTGACATCGTCAAGTACCTGGTGCGGCACGGCGCAGACATACACAAGGCGAATAAGTACAACAACACATGTCTTATGATCGCAGCTTATAAAGGGCATTTGGATGTGGTGAGTTTTTCATTTATATATTGACTGACTTGGGTTTTTCCGACATGGCTTCCCAAAGGGCAAACACGGAACCCTATTACTTCTTTCTTATCGTATGGTTAGTGGTCAACCTAGTGTCAAAGTTGTTCAAGCCGCCCAAAAGCCTTTGACGTGGCTTACTAAGCCTCTGCTGTCTGCCCGTCTGTCACTAGGCTGTATCTCATGAACCGTAACATCTAGGAAGCTGAAATTTTCACTTATTATGTTGTCGCTATAATAACAAATAGTAAAATTTAAAAAAATACATATGTCTTTTTGTCATATTCATTAATGAAACTCTTTTTTTAGTAGCTCTTTATCATTAAACTTAAACATATATGTAATTAAATAATGTATAGGTAAAATAAAGATGCCACAGTTCACTGTACTATTAAAGATAGTATTTATTTAGGAAAAGAAAATCAATTTCTGAATGGAATCCGTAATAATTTCTATATTATAATCTTAGGTGATAATAACGGGTCAGTTATTGTGTTTATCTCTATTTGTTCATCCATACTAATATTATAAATGCGAAAGTAACTCTGTCTGTCTGTCTGTCTGTCTGTCTGTCTGTCTGTCTGCTACTCAATCACGCCTAAACTACTGAACCAATTTGCATGAAATTTGGTATGGAGATATTTTGATACCCGAGAAAGGACATAGGCTACTTTTTACCCCGGGAAAATGCGCATTTCCCGGGAAAATTCAGGTGGTGAACGAAGTCGCGAATAACCAATATTATATTGACATTGAATTAACAACATTCCGTTGTCATGGCAACTGTTTTAATGGCGGATATGCGTTAGCGCGACTTTGTTATATTATGAGGTATAAATAATTTTGAGAATATTTTTCGTGAAAAAAAAGCATATTTTATATCATCACGCTACGACCAATAGAATAGGAGCAGAGTAACAGTAAGTGTTACAAAAACGTGGAAAATTCTGACCCATTCTCTCTTATGTGACGCAAGCGAAGTTGCGCGGGTCAGCTAGTCGTATATAAGTTTAGAACATGCCTATGTATCGTGTTACGCGAACTATGTAGACGGATTCTTTATCTGCATAGATATCGCATGGTCGCCGGTTCAAATCTCGTTATAGGCTAATTTAAGAACGATGGGAAATAAGTTGTTGAGATAATTCAAATTAAATGTCAAGTGTTAAACGAGATAAAAAACGTTGTTTAATAATACTTTTTATCCAAAATTCTAAACTAACTTTTTTTTTTCAAGTCAATGCATTCCCGTAAATGTTTAATTTTATTCAAAAAGAATAATTCGTGTATGATATTTTTTTAACAATTTACTAAAAAATAAAAGAATGTCGTCATCCTTATTGTTTGACTTTGGTGATAACTCCATTGACTATCCAAAAAAGGACAGAAGAAACAAGAATAAATTTATTCTTGTCGTGACCTACTTCTTTTTACACAAGCAACTCCACTAAAGATTCCCAATTCTTTGGACTATAATTCAACACCCTTTAATTCTACCCCTTTACTTCATATTATTATTATATGTTTTTTATCATTTGTCTTTGGACTCATTACCGTCTCTCACGAAATGCTTTAGCGTCCACTAGGAGGCGGCCCACTTTGGGAATATGAACTAGATTCTTGACAATTGTATCAAGTCATTTATTCATTTAGGTAAAACGCTGACACTTATGATAGTCATTGATACAGAGAGTGAATTTACCGCCAGTTCGGAAGGTATCGTTAATGCCTGATGTTGTTTGTGAAACAGGTACAGTTTCTTCTAGACAGCGGGGCGAGGGTGGACGAGCGGGCACTATGCGGCGCCACGGCGTTACACTTCGCGGCCGAGTGCGGTCACGCGGCTGTGGTGTGCGCGCTCATAGACCACCAGGCCAAAATACTCACCAATGAAAATGGTACAAGCTCTTTTATTACCAAAATTATTATTTATTATGACTTATTACTATTACTAGAGGGTCTCTTGGGTTCTTCAATGTTCATGGAACTTAGTGTAATGTCAGGAGCGATAGTAACGATAATATATGTGGTTGAGTAAGATTCGAGATGTGATTTTGTCAGAAAGCTGTTGTGCTACCCATGATGTAAAATTTCTACCCAGGGATTAAAGGTTGTTAAGAGTATCAGCAACGTTTTAAAAAAGTAAGTTAGAGCCGGTTCTATCACTTCCGACCAAATATCTGAAAGATATCTGAATGAAAATTATGCCCGTGTTTTTCTTTTATCAACCAAAAAGACAGTACGTACTTTTCTCCTAATTCTGTTTATAGATCCCAGATATAGTTTTCAAGTAAATTTGTTTATTTTACGCAGGTATGACACCGCTGCAGTGCGCGGCGGAGCGTGCCCGCGCGTCCGTGGTGGAGCTGCTGGCGTCGCGGCCCGACGTGGCGCGGGTACAGGCTATAGAGGCCTTCGAGCTGCTCGGCGCTTCCTTCGCTAACGATAAGGAATACTACTGCCTTAGGGTAAATACTCTTTTTATTTACACATCTAGATTTAAGCTATATTATACGCCCCAGGAGAACATGATATAAATATATGTAAATACCTCTAACTCAAAGGTGACTGACTGACATAGTGGTCTATCAATGCACAGCCCAAACCACTGGACGGATCGGACGTAGGCATTCGTTAAGAAAGGATTTTAATCAATTCTTCCCCTAAGGGGATAAAATAAGGTATGAAAGTTTGTATGAAAATTCTGTCCTAAGTCACAAAAGACGCGGGCGAAGTCACGAGCAAAAGCTAGTTTCATAATAAAGTGACACTTTAGTGTTAAACCTATAAAAATAATGTATATTATACCAACAGATGGCGTACCAATACCTGCACAGAGCTATGGCGATGAGATACGACACTCGGTACGGACTGCTACTCAAGAAACCCGCCGATCCTATACCTGCCTACGATAATTGGAAAGAAAGTACCACTATAGAGGTATGATTCTTTTTAGCTATATATATAAAGTTACTTCTCCTGACCGACTGATTATCATCAAAATATAGAAGTTGGAAACGTAAAATTTTGACAAAGGGTGCTTTTTATGATTTAAGTATCTCATAAGAAAGGATTTTTTAGTAATGCACTTCTAGGGGTAAAAAGTTCGAGCTAGAAGCATAAAACTTTGATTTTGGAATTTTCGTTTCACAGAAATTAACGCTAGTCTTAGGGTTTTTGGAAAATCGTCCCTTAAGGGGTTCAAATAGGGGATGGAAGTTTATATGGGAGTTCGTTCATTTTTAGAGCTAGAAGCATGAAAATTTATTATTGGGATTTTCGTTTGAAATAAATAAGCACGTGTTTCATGGTTTTTGGAAGATCTTATACTTAGGGAATAAAGTAAGGGACGAACGTCAACTTTTATTTTTCCCAACATTTACGCCGACGAAGCCGCGCGGGTCTACTAATATAATAATGAAATCCGGTGCTAGTATAATAATGAATTCCGCACAGATCAGGCCAAAATATGAATCCCTCGGGAATTGCCCCAAGTTAGGAAGTCGTGGTTGTAGTACTCCGTGCCTCGGAGGGCACGTAAGGCCGCCGGTCCTGGGCCAGAGCTCTCACTGGTGCGAGCGGCGGCTTTACGTGCGCACCTCGACTCGGAGCCCGGTGCGTGTGGTGTGATAGCTGACTATGTTCGTGCGCAGGAGGTGGAGGCGCTGCTGGGCAACGCGCACGCGCTGCACATGGAGGGGCTGGCCGTGCGCGAGCGCGTACTGGGCCGCCGCTGTCCCGACCTGCCGCACCCCATCGTGTTCCGCGGGGCCGTGTTCGCCGACGAGGCGCGCTTCGACAAGTGCCTCGCGCTCTGGCGCCACGCGCTCGCGCTGCGGCAACACAACGAGGTAACTATAGCGACACCTGCCGCACCCCATCGTGTTCCGCGGGGCCGTGTTCGCCGACGAGGCGCGCTTCGACAAGTGCCTCGCGCTCTGGCGCCACGCGCTCGCGCTGCGGCAACACAACGAGGTAACTATAGCGACACCTGCCGCACCCCATCGTGTTCCGCGGGGCCGTGTTCGCCGACGAGGCGCGCTTCGACAAGTGCCTCGCGCTCTGGCGCCACGCGCTCGCGCTGCGGCAACACAACGAGGTAACTATAGCGACACCTGCCGCACCCCATCGTGTTCCGCGGGGCCGTGTTCGCCGACGAGGCGCGCTTCGACAAGTGCCTCGCGCTCTGGCGCCACGCGCTCGCGCTGCGGCAACACAACGAGGTAACTATAGCGACACCTGCCGCACCCCATCGTGTTCCGCGGGGCCGTGTTCGCCGACGAGGCGCGCTTCGACAAGTGCCTCGCGCTCTGGCGCCACGCGCTCGCGCTGCGGCAACACAACGAGGTAACTATAGCGACACCTGCCGCACCCCATCGTGTTCCGCGGAGCCGTGTTCGCCGACGAGGCGCGCTTCGACAAGTGCCTCGCGCTCTGGCGCCACGCGCTCGCGCTGCGGCAACACAACGAGGTAACTATAGCGACACCTGCCGCACCCCATCGTGTTCCGCGGGGCCGTGTTCGCCGACGAGGCGCGCTTCGACAAGTGCCTCGCGCTCTGGCGCCACGCGCTCGCGCTGCGGCAACACAACGAGGTAACTATAGCGACACCTGCCGCACCCCATCGTGTTCCGCGGGGCCGTGTTCGCCGACGAGGCGCGCTTCGACAAGTGCCTCGCGCTCTGGCGCCACGCGCTCGCGCTGCGGCAACACAACGAGGTAACTATAGCGACACCTGCCGCACCCCATCGTGTTCCGCGGGGCCGTGTTCGCCGACGAGGCGCGCTTCGACAAGTGCCTCGCGCTCTGGCGCCACGCGCTCGCGCTGCGGCAACACAACGAGGTAACTATAGCGACACCTGCCGCACCCCATCGTGTTCCGCGGGGCCGTGTTCGCCGACGAGGCGCGCTTCGACAAGTGCCTCGCGCTCTGGCGCCACGCGCTCGCGCTGCGGCAACACAACGAGGTAACTATAGCGACACCTGCCGCACCCCATCGTGTTCCGCGGGGCCGTGTTCGCCGACGAGGCGCGCTTCGACAAGTGCCTCGCGCTCTGGCGCCACGCGCTCGCGCTGCGGCAACACAACGAGGTAACTATAGCGACACCTGCCGCACCCCATCGTGTTCCGCGGAGCCGTGTTCGCCGACGAGGCGCGCTTCGACAAGTGCCTCGCGCTCTGGCGCCACGCGCTCGCGCTGCGGCAACACAACGAGGTAACTATAGCGACACCTGCCGCACCCCATCGTGTTCCGCGGGGCCGTGTTCGCCGACGAGGCGCGCTTCGACAAGTGCCTCGCGCTCTGGCGCCACGCGCTCGCGCTGCGGCAACACAACGAGGTAACTATAGCGACACCTGCCGCACCCCATCGTGTTCCGCGGGGCCGTGTTCGCCGACGAGGCGCGCTTCGACAAGTGCCTCGCGCTCTGGCGCCACGCGCTCGCGCTGCGGCAACACAACGAGGTAACTATAGCGACACCTGCCGCACCCCATCGTGTTCCGCGGGGCCGTGTTCGCCGACGAGGCGCGCTTCGACAAGTGCCTCGCGCTCTGGCGCCACGCGCTCGCGCTGCGGCAACACAACGAGGTAACTATAGCGACACCTGCCGCACCCCATCGTGTTCCGCGGAGCCGTGTTCGCCGACGAGGCGCGCTTCGACAAGTGCCTCGCGCTCTGGCGCCACGCGCTCGCGCTGCGGCAACACAACGAGGTAACTATAGCGACACCTGCCGCACCCCATCGTGTTCCGCGGGGCCGTGTTCGCCGACGAGGCGCGCTTCGACAAGTGCCTCGCGCTCTGGCGCCACGCGCTCGCGCTGCGGCAACACAACGAGGTAACTATAGCGACACCTGCCGCACCCCATCGTGTTCCGCGGGGCCGTGTTCGCCGACGAGGCGCGCTTCGACAAGTGCCTCGCGCTCTGGCGCCACGCGCTCGCGCTGCGGCAACACAACGAGGTAACTATAGCGACACCTGCCGCACCCCATCGTGTTCCGCTTGTACAACGAGGTCAGTACCTCGACATTTAATCGACACCGAATGAGAATCGACATAACTGGGGCGAACCATAATGATAATGTTTGTCCAAAAATTCATTGATCATATTTAAATTCTCTAATTATATGTCGCTTTTTACTTCAAAGTGAACAACACCTGATTTTATTAAATTATTTCCAGGTGTCTGTAGTAAAGGACCTGCTAAGATTCGCACAAGTCTTCTCACAAATGATACACATCGGAATAGAACTGCCACTAACACAGGTAAATATTTATATACTCTATTTTAATATAAACTTTGTACGCATTATCCACTTTAAACAGTTCTTAAAGGGATTTTTTCGTAAAAGTGGGTTTTATAATTGTACGGCAATTAACGCAAACGTTCATTTTACTTTGGATTGCTTGACGTTTTAGCGCCGTCTCAAAATGATTGTAATTTATTTTTATATGACAATGTATTTTAATATATTTTATAGGTTTGTTTTGTACTGGAAGCGTGTGCGGAGGAGTTGAGACGAGGGGCCCAACGGTTGGAGAAACCACAGGCGAACCACGACCCGGAGTCCTTAGTAGTATGTATCTATTACAGATTATATCATCATCCCCTCACCTCATTACACATATATTACGCATTATAGACAGAAAGCCTATTAGTATACGTAATATTCGTTATAACGAGAGCAGTCAGATATACCGAGGGTAGACAGAAAGCCTATTATTATACATATGCGTTATTACGAGAGTAGCCAGAAAGCCGGGAAATCTCGAGATTTTCCTAGATTTTTTCCATGGACTTTTTGTGTGCTTTGTCCCGTATGTCGTTATACGGAAGGTAGTTAAAACACCTGGAAATCCCGGGATATTCTTTGCATTTTCCCGGGATCGTGTGCTTTGTCCCGTGATTAGATCAAATAGATTTAGTTACACAAAGTTTTAATTCATAATTGAGTATCAATATTTTAACGCAATTTATAAGATTATGCATATTATTTCTGTAGGACAATGTTTTTATTTTTGTAGGAAACGTTTAGTCACAGATTCACAGCTTATGTATAAGTGTCAGATAACTTATCTACTAGATAGTTACAGCAAATGTATTAAAATAAGTGCTGAAAACCATTTGATAAGCAATCTGACACTTATCCAGAAGTAGGGTTTAGTAACAATAGCAGTTATACATCACGTTCTAGTTTCCCCCAACGTTTTTCTCTCACCGTGTCTTGCAAATAATTTAGTGTAATTTAATCAATATAAATTCAATTGTGTACTTGTGGTAAATTTTGCAATAGCCGAGGATAAAGAAATATTATCTGCGACACTTGGTAAGTACTTAGTATTAACACGTTTTTGATATTCAATTGGGTATATGCATAACATAACGATTTTAAACTCTCGCGACTTGTACACATAATATTATAATGGTCTTAAACGCGATTGAAAATTAAAGGATAGGAAACCTTATTTGTTTACCCGATTTTTAGTATTCAAAATCAAAATTGCGATCCAAAAGATTATCAACTGTATCAAAAAACCTTTTTTCTATTTAAGACTTGCGTCCACCACGCTGAAAAATTGTGGGTTGGGGACTTTGCATGTCTCAAGAAATGTAATAAACATATTTTTAAGTTTTTGTTATGAATCTATCTAACTGACTAGAATTTTTAACCAATGCATATACCCTATTGTTTAATATTATATTATATTCTAATAAACAAATATAAATTATGAATACAAAAATAATATTGATGAAAACATGACTGAAATGTCAAAAGAATATAACCGGTGTACTGTGGTTGTAAGGCAGACTGAATTGAACTTTATGCTTGTATCATAAGGTTTATTTTCAAAGAGTGAGCTTTCTGTACTTATACTATATCTATTCTCTGTAGTTAGTACATATCGTCGTTGCGCGTGCAAAAGTTGTTTCGTGTTATAATTTATTTCTGTAAAACTGTTACGTGATTTATTAAAAAGGGTTTAAATTTAATATTTTAGTGGCAGTTTTTGCTATTCTCTATAGTCGGTAGTTTAGCATTTAAAATGTGCTGCGCAAATAGTTTCTGCGCCCACAGCTAGAGGCGCTGATCAGATTATCATACAATATTTTTCTATAGCTAGCCGGTTGTCGATAGTCGATAGTACTAGAGAATTGAGAATCGCGTAAAGAATGTATAAATGGCATAGAATTTTGCACGCGCGGCTTCGATATAATATTTCATGTAAATCATTTCACTTTTCATTTCGACAATCGTTTCAGTCGCGAGGTTAGTTCGTAACGAGTATTGACGCGTAGTGTTTGGTGCGTACCTTCATATTTCAGGAGGAGTACGAGAGTAACGTGCGAACGGCCCTCTATCTAGTTGCTGTAGCCGCTAGGCTGCTTGAAAATGATGGAAATAGCGAGGTAATTCACATTTTTATTATGTTAAAATAGTATTAGTTAATGATATGAATTCAAAGTTTCACGAACAACGTCTGGGATTCTGAATTCCTTAAAATTTCTTTAGTAATTATGTAAAAGGTAAAATTAATTTAATAAATAAGGTAACAAATTTATGTACGCGATGCGTAGTTATTCGCCTTAAAAATAAAGAAACGAAATTCAACTTTTGCATGAATCAAACATTAGTAGAAAAATGAAAGCATCTTTCTTTCATGTTTTGTCCTCATACCAAGTTAAATGAGGTCGCACAGCATTTTATTTTCCAAAAACGTGCTGTCAGGGGATTTGGCCGTAGAGCACGGAAGACTAAGTTCAAAAGCCACTATGAAGTCATCTATCTATGGAATGACCGCGCCGACGGTTGCTTAGCCTACAGATCGGTTTCCAATAGGTTAAAGTGAGGAAATACAAATGTTTTTTTTTTGTTTCTAGGAGAGTCAGAGTTCTGTGCGGCGCGCTATCTTCAGCCTGCGCAAGGTGCGACTGCGCAGCGGTCAGACGCTGCTGCACCTCGCCGCCGACCGACGGACGCCGGTTGACGACTTCCACACCAGCGACGTGTGCCAGTCAGTATACCATACTTAGCTTTATTAGTTATTTGTTGGTACTTAACTCCGTTAGATTATAGAGAGATACTAAGTATGTTTGAAGGATTTATTTCATAAATGACCCTATCGATTGAGTTGTACTTTTTTCGTGTGTGCCAGATATTTTTTTTATTTTTGCCAGTTAATTTTCTTGTTTATAACTTCAGTTTCAAATATAAAGCATGTTTCCTTTTAAGGTATCCATACTAATATTATAAATGCGAAAGTAACTCTGTCTGTCTGTCTGCTACTCAATCACGCCTAAACTACTAAACCAATTTGCATGAATTTTGGTATGGAGATATTTTGATACCCGAGAAAGGACATAGGCTACTTTTTCCCCCGGGAAAGTGACAAATTTCCCGGGAAAATTCAGGTGGCGAATTAAGTCGCGAATAATCAATATTATAATGACATTAAATTAACAAAATTCCGTTGTCGTGGCAACTGTTTTAATGGCGGATATGCCTTAGCGCGACTTCGTTATATTAGGAGATATAAATAATTTTGTTATATTTTTCGTGAAAAAAAGGCATATTTTATATCATCACGCTACGACCAATAGGAGCAGAGTAACAGTAAAAAGTGTTATAAAAACGTGGAAAATTCTGACCCATTCTCTCTTATGTGACGCAAGCGAAGTTGCGCGGTTCAGCTAGTATTCAATATTTAGGGAAGTTTCCCTCTGTGGCTCATATTTTTCTCCAGCCTGTTGTAAAACGTAAAATAGACCGCATTTTTTGTATAAGAGCCCCCCCTTAAATATTAATTTTATTTGAGCGGCCTTAACCACTTTAACCATTACACGACCAAATAATAATGCATTATATCCTGTGTGGCACAGGTTCCCGTGCATGCGGACGACTCGGCTGTTGCTGGACTGCGGCGTGGACGTGGACGCCAGCGACGAGCAGCGCCGCACCGCGCTGCACGTAGCACTCATCTCATACCAACTACTACCCGGTTAGTAACACTATAACACGTACACGCACACGCACACGTACACACGAACACAAATTCTTAGAGACCCACTTTAAGATATTCATCAGATGCTATTTGTTTGACAGGTGTTTTTATAACCTTATTTTTCTTGTCCTTATCCCATGTTACGTGGGGTCGGCAAAACAAGTTTTTTCTCAAAAATAAAAACTTAGATTTGCTCCGGTAGACAGGCTTAGACACTGCGGGACAAGGGCGTGTTAATTTTAAAGCGAATAATGCTTTTCTTGTGTCCTATTATACTATGGTTTGCTTGCAGACTCCCGCGAGCAGTGGAGCGAGGCGCTGCGCGGCGTGGTGTGCGAGCTGCTGGCGCGCGGGGCGCACGTGGACGCCGTGGACTGCGCCGGCATCACGCCGCTCGTCGCCTCCACCGGCGGTGCGTGCACACACACTATGCTTACACTACATTTTGAAATGACCCTTAAGCCGAGTAACATGGCAGTACGAAAGTTAAATCTCTTTTAAAACTTCCCCCATCTCTAGTGGAAACCTAGTGCAGCAGTTAAGACCGCCATTAACAGAGGAATCGTAGAAAACTAATTTTATTTGCCCGATCCACAAATTATCGTTTATGATACGATTATGGATATATCCTTTATTTATATACTTTCGATACACAGTCTATTCTTAGTTCAAAAGCTACCCATCTAAAATATGTATGTTAAAGTATGTAATATGACGGTGCAGGTCCAGCAGAATGCGTAGTGCGGTCAGCGCTGCGGCCGCGACTGTCGTGTTTAGCGGCGGGCGCGCTGGCACTAGCGGGCGCGCGCTATCGGCCCTCCAGCGTGCCGCGGGATCTACACGCCTTCCTCGCCATGCACGGCGTCCGCGCGCTACACTAGCACCGCTACGACGCTACCATGCTACGAGCATAACTACGTGCGCTACGTGTACGCTACGAGCCGCTACGTACACCGCTACGTATACCTACTAAAAGTATACTTGAATATATGCGTGGAAGATAAGCGTAAGTGTTTTTACATAAACTGAATATAAATGAGAATTTTAGGATATTTATTTAGGTTTTGCCCGACTTTTGGGTCAGATTTTGAGACCCAAAATGCATAATTACAATTTAAAGACAACTTAGTAATGTTTGGCGTTTTTATTTGAAATGAGATAAATATAACGCTAGTTTTCTAATATCTAGAAGATCTGAAACGAACATTAGGTAAGGAGAGAACTTACTACTTTACTTCATAGATTCACCACAACTATGTAAATTCACTTATGCTTTTCTTTCACGAGGTAAATAATATGTATAGAAAATTTGCAATAGTTAACTTGACATTTCGACTAACAGTTCGATAACATCGTATCGAGTGATTGACGTTTAGACGATACTTCAAAGAAAGTAATTATTTTATTTTGTATTGACAAAAACTCCAACAGTTGACTTAATATTCTTCATTGATCGAAATGTCAAGAAAATATTGCCAATTTTCGATAAAAATGTTCGAAAAACCTTTACCAAGTGGTACAATAATAGTTATGACTTTAAACACATATATAATATATATATATAAACATAGTTTTCAGTGGTATATCTAAATGCAATACTTAGGGCCAGTTTCACGACTTTCGGGTAAGTACCGGTTAACCTATTCGAGAGATTAAGTTAATCGATATTTATTCGGTAGTGGTAAAACTGGGCCTTGTAGTATTAGAACCCATCGAATACAAAATTGACGTTTTCTTGATTGTAATTTGGCCGATACTGTAGTATATTTAAAGTTTTCTGATAATTTTATGCTAGCTTTTTTGACATAGCTATTTTGACATGAAATTGGTCTTAGGATCAATTTTTGGGTCAGTTTTGCATCTTTAAAATAATTATCACTTGCTCAAATTGTGAAGGAAAACATCGCAATGCAACCTTGCATGCCTGAGAGTTCTTTTGAACAGTTCTTGAAGGTATGCAAAGTCCCGAACCCTTACTTGGCCGGCGTGGTAGACACAAGACCCCTCCCTCATTTCGGGAGGAGACCCTTGCCCATTACTGGGACGGGACATTAATGGGCTAAATTATTTTAGCTTTAATTATTTTCAAAAATATTTTTTTATCGCTTTTGTATTATTAATGAGTATTTTGAACTATATTTTGTCAACTACAGTTCGGCCAAATTACACAGTTAATACCATCAGGTATAATTCTATAACAATATGACATTTTAAAATTAATAAGCTTATAGTTACCCGTACATATAACCACAAACCTATTTTAATATTACCGCTATAGTTACTAGATGTACAGTCATGAGCAGCAATATGTCGCATCTTTACAAGAACAACGTGATATTTATTAAACAACAACTTTACAAGAGAGCAATTTTGAAAATTTAAGCGTTGATCAATTCAAAAATATTGACAATTTAATTTTACTGTAATTAATGTGCTTTCTGAAAATAAGCAAAAAATACACCTTAATTCAACTTATTAGTGATGGATATCGAATAATAAAAATAACTTTTTTGAGATGTCACGTTGTTCTTGTAAAGAGGCGATGTGTACAGCAACATGTATGAACTACTAGCTGACCCGCGCAACTTCGCTTGCGTCACCTAAGAGAATGGGTCAAAATTTTCCCCGTTTTTGTAACATTTTTCGTTGCTTCTCCGCTCCTAATGACCGTAGCGTGATGTTATATAGTCTATAGCCTTCCTCAATAAATGGGCTATCTAACACTGAAAGAATTTTTCAAATCGGACCAGTAGTTCCTGAGATTAGCGCGTTCAAACAAACAAACAAACAAATAAACTCTTCAGCTTTATAATATTATATTAAGTATAGATTACTTTTCACTTTCAGACGATTTTTTTTGGAATTAACGTTTTTATCGCCGCTATTACACATAGTAATGAAATGCTTAACGGGTCTTATACGCGTGGAATATTTCTTAAGTTATATATACTTTATTTCCGGTACACCGTTTCGATCGAATTGCATCGACCGTGAGTGACCATTGAATAAGGTATCGTGATTTTTAAATAATTCACTTTGCACAGGACCTGTTGTACATCTTAGTACCCATTATTTTGGATCAAATCACTAATATACAAAAGTAGTCTGTGTCAATTGATTCTTTCAGTTATTTTGTGGTATTCCTTAGTAAAAGTGTATAATAATGTGTAAACATGTATTTGCTTGTGACTGTACTACGCCGACTTATAAACATAGTAGTCATGTATTTTTGATCATCTTTTCTCTACAAAAATATTACCATAGACTAACTCTCTTATACATAAACGTTTAAAATTGAATCGTTCTGTCCTTTTCTAACTTAGGCATAACACTCTAAGAGGAGAAGAGACAGAGTATATTTGATTAAATGTTTAAATACATATATCACTTTAAACCGATAATGCTTCGAAAAAAATAGCTTCACTTAAAAAAATATACGCAAAAAATAAATTGTAGAAAAATAAATAAAGATAAGAACACAGGGCTCCAATGTGTTCAGACATTTTGTCCAAAGCGTGGCTCAAATTTAGTATAGTTGTGTTGGTAAATCGACTAATTAATCGGTAAATCGACTAAATGTTAATCGATTGTAATCGTAGGGACGATGTAATGTGATAATAAGATAGATTTAGCTTTAAGATTAGAAAGGACGTCGCTAGTTTTGCCGCGTCGAGGCAATTTAATGGCTATGCTACTTTTGATATTTAAGGGCTTAAACGAAATATAAAAATATGATAGTCTTCCTTTATATTAGAAAAAATATAAATATTTTGCAGTATCTATAAAGAAGCATCGCTCAGAAACCCAAAAAATCGCAATATTTCTTTCGTAGTATGTCCTATGTTTGAGGCATTCGAAATCAAGATACGTTAGAATCTCACTTATTAAAGTACGAAGGAGTTAAATATCTAACACCTTTGAAAATAGCTTAAGTGAATCTGAGAAAAAACTAAAAATGAAACTTGTAAAACTTGAAATCACTTCATCGGTTCGGGAGTTATGATGCTACAGACAGACAAACACAGACAGACAAGTCCAACTATCACCCTCTTTTTGCGACAGGGGTTAAAAAATGCATTTTGTTATCGTTTAAGTCCTTAAATGTACAAAAGTATTATACTTTGTCTTTAAATAGAGAGAGATATATAGTTATTGCGTTCTAACATTGTATATACATAGTTGTTAATATATAAACGCACATTTAATGTACTGATGATATAATATTCTCTTTATTTTTTATTTTACTTTCTTAGTCCTTAACTCACTTACCCCCGGTTTCTGAGGTACGATTAGCGGCAGTTTATCTATTCAATAGCGTTAATACTCATACAAAAAAAAAAACGCAATTGAATAGATAAACTGCCGTTAAATGTACTCAGAAACCGGGGGTTAAAGGTGGGTTTTGCAAGCGAGACAGAGATATGAGACCTTGACACGATACCGATATTTGAGAATGCTTCTCCTGTTTCGTTTCAGTCGTGGCGCGAACCGCTTATAAGTGGAGTCTGTAAAACATGTTTAGCAGATTTTTTACAACCGGCCTGGCGTTAATCCTTCTCGGGAATTAACAATTTTATTTTGAATGACGTAATACGTACACGGGTTTGTACGTGGTTTGATCGCATCGTGCACGTTCGTATACCTTTGTGTATGATCGGCAATGATCGTGCGTCGTGTCACTGGTCGTACACAGTAGTTTTATAACATTGAAACAAAATACTTTACGAAAAGTTGCGAAATTATATCAAAATTTTACTTCTTCTCTAAAATACTATTTAGTAGAGCTGTTCTCTTTTATTTAGACGTTCGTATGAATAATTTAATTTACTTGAATATATGTGAGTAGGCTCGCCAAATTATTTGTTTTTAACCGGGATTTGATTGCTCTACTTCGAGACATAATAATGTTTTTTTACTTAAAGTCTGTACAGAAAACAACGACAGCTTCTAATAATATGAAGTTCCTCTTATTTGATGGCGTTACAAACTATGATTATAATATACTTTGAAATTATAACAATAATTACCAATTTTAATTTGTGGTCGCATGAGACGAACACATAGATTGAAATTATTTTAAGGGCCTGTTTCTCATGTATAAGCGTCAAATAACCTATCTGCAAGATAAAATAACAGGAAATGTATGAAAACAACTGTCGAAATTCCATCTGTTAAGTTATTTGATACTTATCAGAGAGTAGTGAAACTAAAATTTTGAATTAACGGGTACGCGGCAATATTAAACCTAACAAAATTCTTTTGTATTGCATAAGTATAATTTTATATGACGCGGATTAATTCGAATCATCACAAAACTGACGTCAGGTTGCAAGCAAGCTACGTTATTCTTGTGTAATATTTGATTATAGATTTACAATACGCAAAACTTATGGTAGTGTGTCCACTCCTTTATATAAGGGTACAGTAACAATATTTGTATCCGCTTTGATTGTAACCGATCATAGCTCACATTATCCAAATTGAAAATTTACAACGATTATTGGGTAGTTGATTATTTAAAAAAGTATAAAAAAACATAAATAATAACATTTCGTTTATAAACTGTAGCATTTTTTACTATCCGTATCGAGTAGCGAGCGCCATAAAATTAGACATTTGAAATTATTTGAGTAAAATAGTTCTTGCAGAATACGCTAGGGGCGCTCATCAGTTATTGATAAAAAATATTTATAGCTACTCGATTGCCGACAGTCAATAGTATTGTAAAATACTGCTTGCTAAATAAAAAGCTGCTTACTTCAAGCTATATAAAAATGTGCTGACTTAAAGCTACATAAATAATCAAACTACCCACAAATGGCCTACATTCGACGAGACCCTAGTTCCTGTATATTAAGTAACGTGGTCACACGTGATAAAATAATTTCTAGTCAAAACTTTATGTTTATTCATATAATAATGTAACTTCTGTAATCCAGTCTATCTCAAAATCTATCTATGCAATCCATTTCTATCTAATGATTTGTTTTTTGTGTCAAATGACAACTGCCGCACTAAAGGCCTGTTCAGATCTAAGACGGCAGCGGCTACAGTCTGCGCGGTACTTGGTATGTACCTCTACCCACAGCGGCAGCGAATATCGGCCAGGTTTGAATAGGCCTTTAGAATTGCCTTTGTGTCGGGGGGACTTTTACAAACATACAAACAACGAACACAAAGTACACCCGAACCTTTACCAGCTTGCCTGACAGCTATTGAGAACTAAGATTGACGGGAAGCATCTAAAACACCAATTTCATATCAATATGGCACTCGCTACTATGCAAAGACTACTGAGACAGACTGGAAGGCTCGTATTTATAAACCACGCTCAAATCTGAGTTCATCTTAAAACTGATATCATATTTGAGTGCTATTTTTAATACGGTCTTTACTATTTTTTTCCCAAAAACTGATGTAAATATTTCTACAATGATTTTCTTACTTTTATTAGCGATCTCGAGCCATATATTGATCGCAACGAAGTTACATTATTAATGCTTTCTACCCGACTGCGCGACGCAAAGTAGGGTAATGTGTTTACTAATTTGATTTAACATGTATTGAAACTAACCGTTTTAAACATATATTGGACATATCTTAGAATATTAGAATATATTATCTTGAATTGTGACCATATTGTAACATAACTTTACCACTGAAATTATTTTTTAATTGGTCATAGTGTTGACTTAAGTTTAGTTTTATCACGGCCTATATTATCGACTAATATTTTTTTATGATGTAAATGTATGTAAAAAGCGAAGATTATATTAGATATATTACTTATGTAGCTATTATATGATTTACGACTATTTGTGACAGCAACAACCTGTTATATCCACTCGACTATCAAATTTTGAACGTGCAACGACTAACGACTATTCTAAATTATAATATTACAACAACAATATGCAACGGGTCTTAAACGCGGTTGAAAATTAAAGGTTAGCATACCTTATTTGTTTACCCGACGTTTCGACCCAATTACATCAACCGTGGTCACGGGCTGACTGATGCGGCTGCTAAGCGTCGTCTCCTTGTGGCGCGAGTTTCTACGCCTACCCTCACTTGGTATTTTCTGTTTACTATACTAGTTTAAAATAGTATAGTACTCGTTTTTAACTAACCTGTCTGAATATTATACAAGTCGTTGAGACGAAGGCGAAAAAAAAGATAACTTTTTCTGAAGTTCCTCCTTCGTATTTCGGAGCGTATGAATAAGTGTCAGATATGCTATCTGCTAGATAAAGAATTTATGTACATTTCATCGGTTAAGCTATCTGATTTTTATTCGTAGGTGGTTTGTAATTATCAATATTATATTATATTTTTATTGAGTGTCTTCTCAAAATTGAGAGTGGTTTATGAGTACGGGTTGAAAATATTAATTTTGTAATTTTATTTTTGTATAAAAGCAGCTATTTTTGTAAGTGTTGCCATTATATCGTACTTACGTGACGTACCTGTTACAGAGAGCAATAGTAAATGGATATTATTATTGTTTTTATTTTTTATGGAAAAATTATATGGAACGCAAAAAAATCATTTCATCACAAACCTTTTTTCATTTAGTGGGTCTAAGAGGCAGAGGGACAGTTTTTGTAATATTTAGAAAAAGTAAAAAAAATATTAGCTTTTTCAGTTGACAATATTTTACATGGTATTCCCAAAGCTTAAAAATACTCATCTGGGGGCACGGCAGTGCCCCCGCAAGTCGAGCAGAAAAAAGCGGCACGGCCGTACCATTCTTTTCTCGAAGCAATTCAGGCTATTTTCGACCCCCCGATAATTTCGTTGTGGATAATATTGTTTTACTACGCCGATGTTGCACAGTCTAAAATTATATTATTATTTTTTGCGCTCCATTCTTGCCTGAAACTATTATACTAATGTAATATTATGTACAGCTTGTTGTAAGTAATTATTTTGTTTTATTTTCCCAAAAAAATATTGAATTTCACGACGTGCCAAATGATATTGAAAAATAAAATGTAAATTGATATTTGTATTATACAAGCAAAGAAATGATTTTTGTATAATTATTTTTCTTATTTCTATAAAAGATAATAAATAATTATTTATATAAAATGGTCACTTTAAACATATCTCGTATTTTGTGTTCATAATATGTACTTTATTTCTAAATGAGTCAAGTCTGTAAAATTTAAACAATTATATCAAAATTAACTTTGCCAAAAGAAAAACTTATTTATTATGGTATGCAATAATACATCCTTTTAAAAAGCGTTTATTTCTATTAATTACGTGTCAAATAAATATAGGAACAATATTATAGGAAATACAAATAAAATGCTATATTAAATGAAACAGAAAGTTAGATGTTTTTTAGTCTGGCAAAGTTAATACGATTTATGCTATTATGCTATAGATAACAAAATTAATGTTTCGCATTTAAAGTACCTAGTACTAACATAGATCTTATTGTATTGATACTTTTGGTGCTATATTCAAGAAACTATTTCAATGATATTTGAAATTCAACTTTATAAATAAAAAAATACGACGAATGTTGACTATAAAAACCATGAATCTACCGTCTCATCTACGAATAAACGAGTTTTCATGAGTTTTTCTCTAAAGCAGTGATTCTTGAGGACGTTTTAAATGATTAACCCTTTACTGTCCCACTGCTGGGCAAAGGTCTCTTCCCGAATTGGGGTAATACAATGATCGAACAATTTGCTCTGACCCGTCTTTGAGTTTCGGCGTTAAAGCTTTTACAATTTGCAGTCGTATAACTTAGTGAATAAAGTTGTATTTCAATTATCGTTGAGTTTCAAATTTTGTTGCAACGTTAACCCATATTATTATATTTTTGAATGATATTATACAATGTGTTTCAATTAACCAAGTAGGTAAATTTTTATATATTTTCTGAGCTTCGATATTTCTACTCAACAAATTGTAGGCCAATATTTATTTTGTTAGAAAACATTGTTCGTTTTTGTTTTGTTTACGGCTAAATTGTTTAATGTAGTTTTTCATAACATTTTGATTAATGTTTGAATCAAAATTTAGAAAAAATCTTAACTTTTTTTGTGTTCAAAGAATGTTTAAATACGTATGAGAAAAAATATAGATGACTTGATACCTTTCTCTTTTTTTAAAGTCGATTAAAGAATATTTTATCAAAATTTGAATCAGCAAATTGCCCTTGAAATTGCCGTAAAAATGAACATGTTTCATGACACTATATTTTGTATGTATTTGCAAGAAGCGTGGAAGCTAGTCACAAATGAAGTGATCACCGGGTAGGTCAGCAACCCTATGTATATTGATGTAAATAAGATTATTTATCTGAGTTTAATATAGTGATATTTTTTGTCAAGACAATTCGACAAATAAAAATGTTATATTGATTGTTTTGTGGTTTTATTTTATACGAGAACTTGTTTCTCATCTTCCAAAAGTACCATCATCATCTGAGCCATGGGACGTCCACTGCTGAACATAGGCCTCTCCCAAAGATTTCTAGTATGACCGATCTGATGCGACCTGTGTCCATCCAAAAGTACTGGACCTACACGAAATAAATAATAATAAATCTATTATCCGACACAGAATACAGATATACTTGGTACAACATCAAAAATAAGTATACACTGTCATACTTTTAATAGTGATTTTTTGTATAAAAATATCTATTAAATTATTGCTGTTTGTTAACTGCAATAATTTGCTGTTTGCTGCACAGTGGTTGTTAAATCACTTAGAAGTTTCTTCATTGATAAAATTGCTTTTGAAAATGTGACATGGTATAGAGGTATAGATTTATTACTATCGATACCGGATATAAAATACCTATTCGAAAAAAGAAATCGAACTTAACTGCCTTCATAGCTTATTTAACCGATTCATGGCCAATGACTCAACAATTGAGTCATTAAAAAACCTTTAGGAAGGCCGATGGCTCAATTGGTGAGTCAAACCAAAATTGTATAAAAACGGATATTAAAAAAAAAAAACACTTAAACTACCATTTTTCAGATCTCATTAAACATTTCCGTGAATATCAGACCTGGCCCTTCAATTTAGAGAATATTTTTATTAGTCAGGTGTCATAAACCTTTTGTATAACTGCCGCAAAACATCTTGTACACTTTTTTGTAAAATCGATTGACTACAGCTTGGAAAACCTTGATTTTCTTTATCTTCAATTTGTTGATCATGGAAATCAGTAAACATTGCCTGGCTACATTCAGTAAAATCGTCGTAGTCCTGATTATCTACAAATAATATTACAATAATAAATAATGATTGAATACTACTAAAATGTTTACTACCTCTGCAATATTTCATTAAAACCAACAAATACTACCTTGAAACGCCATATTAACTTTTATTATCCACAAATTCGAATAGGAGAACACAGTAACACGTTTCTGGTTGTCAGACTGGCTCGAATGATGGCGAAAAGCATTAAATCATTACAAGGAGCCAATGACTCATCAGTTGAGTCATCCTTCAGGGAGGCCGATGGCTCAAATGGTGAGCCACCGACCAATGAATGGGGCCTGGCTGAATTGTTCACGAAAATGAAGGTGGCAATGAATCGGTTAAAAGGTAATTACTAAGTAAACCAACAGGTAGGAGACAATCTTAGAACAATAAGTGTATACCACGACGAATCAACAATACGCATCCGTGAGAAGATTGCAAAAACTTTGTCGTTACATCGATACGACAAAAACTAGCTGACGTGTTACGATAACATACTGACTTCCTAACAACGATATATTAGATTTATAGTAGCTTAAATACATTACGTGCACGAATTACATAGTTTTTTACAAATAATAATTTTCACTTGGTTTGGCGGTAAAGGAAAACATCACTAAATCTGGCGTCATAATATAATAGGTAATATAACAGCAAAAGAAGAGCTGAAAATTATGACTATTGTTTCAAAATTAAATGAAATAAGGTCTAGGCTGAACAAGTTGTCTAATATGTTGTTATCCACCCGTATGGTAAAAGTACGGGTGCTTATTGTAACCTCATTTCGATAGCGCTGATGTTGAGATACCTACCTACGGCATGTAATTATCATTTTATTTCACAGAAGATTCAGGGATTCAAGAACCTTTAATGATTCGTGGCTACAATGGGGTATTGAGTTCTGTTTTATACCTATTTTTTTTAGTTCATACTTTTGTCCAGAATAGTGTGCTTATATGAAAATAAAATTGCATTGACGATCCATGACAGTAGTTTATTTGCAAAACTATGTTTGGTGAGCCATCTCCATTTGTAAACCGCAAGTGTAGAACGAATGTTGTACACAAACCCAAGTCATCTGTCAGATACAGATCAAGTCAGGTGATTTGACCCGAGGTCGACTTTCTCCAAAGGTACAATTTCAATGTTTGCATAATAACAGTAAGTACCTATTGTAAATCGTTTCATTGAACTCTTAGATACGTACTTAAGACTGCTTGACGTCTAAAGAACCAATATTTAAATTACATAATGAAATTGTCCTGTATGACAAGATGTATGGATGTGAATGAGGCAAGGGAAGTTTTTAAGGATCGGACCAAGTGCCATCCTTTGGTCTCTGCCTCTGCCTACTATGGGAAAAAGGCGTGATATTAAGTATTTGAAATTTAAAATAACTTTTTTTTTGGTTATCTAGATACCTTAGTACAAGCTCTGATGAGCCTGGAATCAGAAGTCTTTGTGTGAGTTGTTCATGTATATTTAAATATATTTGATTTCATTTACGAATTATTCAACTTGTTACGGTGATGCAGGAAATCCTTCTTTGTAATAATGATTATTATCTGTCTGATACGAATAATAAATATGTCGTTCTCTTTATGTGAAACCAGTTTTGTAATCCAATATTTGTAAATTTATTTATTAATTGTGAGAAAATAGAACAGGGATGTATGTTATTTATTTTTATTTGTTAATTTAATTGGATCAGTAAATAAGTTACTTAAAAAAATACTAGAATATAATCGAATCAAAAACTTTCTTCTTTTAAAATGTTTCTAATTATAGTCAATCACTTTAGTTTTGGATACTAAGAAACGAGAATAGTTTAAAAAATCGCCCATTAGTATTAATTAGGTCAAAGTTTAAAAAATCGCTCATTACCCATAATAGATTTTGGTACTATTTCGGGGGTAACAGGTTCAAAAAACGTAATTTCGCTACCAGTTTAACAGTCTCGCAAGTGTTGACTACCGTAGATCCGGGTGTCTACAATATGTCGACATAAAGCTGTGTCCTACTTATAGCAAGTCCAGTAACATGCCACTATATCACCCGGTTATACGGCCCATAAGATATTGTTTGCTGTTGCCGAATATTTCCGCTCAAAGCGACTGGAATTTGCTACAGACATTGTTTTGCTATCTTTGCCAATCATGATGATATTTCAATGTTATTTATACAAAATGTTTGGGGGATTTTGTACTGAAACCTTCGCATGAATAAGGCGCCGATGGTCAACTTTGTTAATTTATTTTAAAAAGACCATTCCCGCATTAAGAATTGCTCTTCTCTCGCTGGGCCTTTACAAACATAGAAACATACAACGAACACAAAGTAGGTACCTACTAGTAATAGTTAGTACAACCAGACTCTAAACAAATATTTGTGGATTACACAAATATTTATGCCGTGTAGAAATCGAATCAACGATATCCCGACCCACTGGCAGTAGCGTGGTGACGATCTGAACCACTGCTCCACGGAAGACATCATCATCTGTGTATTCTGACATCGTCAATAATTATCATTTTCAAGAAGCTCAAATTCCTTGTTTATTTCTAAACGAAATGTTGAACTATTGGCAAATCGAAGATCGCGAAAAATTCTTGCAAAATTCACGCTGTATGTAACATTTGATATTTGTTGTTATAATAAGAAAGTATGTTTAAAAGTAATGATGAAATTATAATATTACTTCATAACCTGAACTGTGGCAAAATATATTTTTGTGTTGTTAATGCTGTAAAGCACTTTTTTCTATATTTTCTGTTGTGTATATTCGATGGCGTACACAGAAGAGAAATTCCTACAATATGCAGATAAGAATCCCACTTTTTACAATTCGTTTTGTCGATATCTTCAATCAAGGACGTACCTATTATATAAAAAAAATATTCGTAATTTTTTTTATTGTCTTTTTAGGCACCTTTTAATAATAATTATTTGTCGCAAGATTTTTTTTTCCACTATAGATCTGACCGAGGATACGGAGTTGACGTTTTGGCGCAGGTTATACAGGCTCCGATTTGGAAAAAAGTTCTGAGAAATCGAAACTCTTCTTTTGTATATATCGTTCAAAAAGATTTTTTGAAAGAGTGTAGGGATAATTTGTGTTTCTAACAGGTTACGAAAATTGCATTTGCAGTTAATGCAAGCTATAAATTCAAAGCTTGCAACGGATTTAAATAACAAAGCAACGGATGTGGTAGTTATGGAAATATGATTAAATGAAAATAACTACGGGTTAGGTAACCGGCAGTCGAGGGTATACACTGTACCGCTAGTGATGTGCTCTCTAATCGATGTTGTTTTCGGATATAAGATGTTTTTTTTTGGTTAAAATTAAGAGTTACTCGAGATTTAGAAGAACAAACGCTTTAAATAGTAAAACATTTTAATTACAATAGTAATTTGGTACAAATACATTGATTTGATTAACTGTACCAGCCTCTGCGCAATATACTTAAGGAGTTTTAAAAATTGGAGTTTAATAAGTATCGTACAATAATCCGTCAAAACATTTGTGTCATTATTAGACTAATACAATATATAATATTAGGCATCGTATTACTGAAATAAACATTAACTTTCCATCATCTACTAAAAACTATTCGCACGGTACTACGCTATCGATAAATACGTGTACACTGCATAAAAACAAAACAGTCATTCACTGTAATGTCATAACCAATGCATTAAATCAGCTCCGCGTATAAAATATGCGGATGGAACCGAAGATTGCACATCCCTTGCGTTCAAGACGAGCGTCTGGAGCCTACTTCCAAGTTCCACTTTCAGTTTCTGCGACTCGGTCGACGCGAGAGCACGCGTAAGCCTTACGCAACAACACCGCGCCCGCATGCGTAAAATTACATTAAAAAAAACACACACCGATAAAAAAAAACAACTTCATTATCTGTCGCCAAAATCGTGTCAAAATTAATGTTACAGATTAACAAAAATTTTCGCGGTATTTTGTATTAGGCAAGCGGTTGTTTACGGTTTTTTAGTGTATCGTATTTTTTTTTAATTAATTAGTAATGTGTAAAAGAACTAAGTGTTGTTTTATTGTGATTCAATGTGATGTGTTTTTATCGTGAAGTGACATATAAGAAAGCACCATCTGTCGAAAAGTAAATATTATTTGTTTATTACTTTAGAATAAGTAATTTATACATAGCTTGTAATTTATTTGTACCGGTAGAACGGGGTAACTTTTGAATAATACAGGGCTTAGGTACTTTAAATAGGAAAGAAATGGGCATGTTTAAGGTCAATTACACTTTTTGAAATGCTACAATTTTATTCATAGCAATATTTATTATCAAGGAGGTACCAAGAATATTCGCTGGCCTTTTATGCGACCTATTTACTTATTTCTATAATCAAATTTTCGTAAAGTACCACCATTACCACCATACCATCCCATTCTACGTTTTCCATCCAATTCATTTTTTTACTTCGCGCCTAAAACTAATAAATTAAAGAAAGGTATTTATTTATCTCTACAAATATTTATATTGTTATCATGCAATACTTTACGGTTTCAATTCTGCGTTTGATAGTGTTAAGCGCGGTTTTCCCTGTTGGGAAAATCTCAGTTATTTAGTAATGCAGTTTGGCAATGTGTTTTGTTAATGGCAATAGGCCGAGATAATACTTTAATATTAGCAATGTTATCAAATCAATTCTCAGTAAAAGATCGTAAATATTCTAAACCATTTTTTGATTTTGTTAAAAGCCGTACCTATCTAATGACAGTGTATAATATTATATACCGTAAAACGGGGTGAATAGAATTCGCGGGGTGAATAGAAAAAAAATCAGGAAAGTTTTCAAGGCCAATATTTGAGTACTCCTCGTTGAAGAATTTTGTTCAAATTTGAAATGATTACACGTCGATATTACTTCTCTGCGGTGTCATAATTGTTTAAATGTTTAAAATGATATTTATACCCAAAAAAATGCTTCAAAGACAACCGTCCTCGAATGCCTTAATATCGACCTCCAAAACTTTGGATTTAAAGTGGGATTTCTTTTCTAATGAGTTGTTTGAAGTGTTTATCTCTTTAGGTGTATATTAATCTATAAAGATACAATATTGTTAGTTGAAAAAACGTTTTTAAACCTAAAAAATATGTTTAAATCACAGAAATAGTCATTTTTTGTATAAACGGGGTGAATAGAATCGTTTGAAGGGTGAATAGAACTACAGTATGGGGTAAATGGAAACATAGCAGGGTTCAATAGAAACGCGTAAGGGGTGAATAGAAACGAGTGAGGGGTCAATAGAGATTAATAAATAGGGTTGTCAAAAACTGTAAACAAAATTAACATAAACAATGAAAAATTAAAAGTTATTAATGTTCTGAAATTCACAATTATCATTGTATCAAAGTTATAACGGCAAACTACTGCATATAGTATGAAAGTTAGTTAGGTTATCATGTTTTATTTTTTGAGTTAATCTATACGAATCTATACTAATATTATAAAGCTGAAGAGTTTGTTTGTTTGTTTGTTTGTTTGAACGCGCTAATCTCAGGAACTACTGGTCCGATTTGAAAAATTCTTTCAGTGTTAGATAGTCCATTTATCGAGGAAGGTTATAGGCTATATATCATGACGCTACTACCAATAGGAGCAGAGTACGGGTAAAAAATGTTACAATAACGGGGACAATTTTGACCCATTCTCTCTTATGTGACGCAAGCGAAGTTGCGCGGGTCAGCTTGTGTAATTATCAACGGTTATTTCAATTTTTAAACACACAACCTCCCTTTTCAGCATGTTGGATAAGTCGTCTTTGGCAGCCCTAACAGTTTTTCCATTCACCCCTTTGGTCGTTTCGATTTACCCCTATCGCTGGGTGAATAGAAATTGACCATTTTTTTAAGGAAATATCGTAAAATTACGCATATTTTTCGACAAATATGGTTTTAGCTCTTTCTTCATGGCGCCGGACATGATATAAAAGAACCCGACAATAAAAATAACAAGTTATTCGCAACAAATTTTTAGGACAAAGTTGAAAATTGTTTCTATTCACCCCGTTTTACGGTATACTTAATTAGTATCGATTTTCTTTTTTCCATATATTATCCTCCTCATTTTATTCAATAAAGATTTGGCTTAAATACTAACACTTATATTTGTCAAAGTTATAGTTAGTGAATTTATCACTTTCGGAAGATAGAGTCAATTAAAGAAACCGACAAGAACCTTTTGGAGATATTTTTCTAAAACAATAACAACTAAAATAAATACAAAACAATCAATGATGTTATTACCAAACCTTTCTGCTTAAAAACCTAAAATAACCATTTATGACAATAAAGTATCAATTTACGTATAAACGCAGTCGCCATGATACTTCTATTACCAAAACAAGTAGACCTTAAGACCTAAATTTCATAATATCCCTCGTTATAATCTGTATAAAACAATTCTACGTGTACAACAATGGTTTTATGTAATAAAACAAACAATAGCGAGTCCGTAGCGTAAATAACTGAGGGAACAATGGCTCAGGGAGTGAGATCGTAGGTTCATAGTTCGAATTAAAGTCACATTTTCAAAAACCTTTACCAACATGCCCGTGCTCATAAATTCGTCCGCGCGGGATGTTTTTTTGGGATGTCTATGTGCTACTCCAACCTATAAAGTATCTATTTATACTTACTTATAATATTATAAAGCTGAATAGTTTGTTTGTCTGATTGTTTGTTTGTTTGTTTGAACGCGCTAATCTCAGGAACTACTGGTCCGATTTGAAAAATTCTTTCAGTGTTAGATAGTTCATTTATCGAGGAAGGCTATATGCTATATATCATCACGCTACGTCCAATAAGAGCTGAGTAGCAGCAAAAAATGTTACAAAAAACGGGGATAATTTTGACCCATTCTCTTATGTGACGCAAGCGAAGATGCGCGAATCAGCTAGTGTGCCATAATTAGCAAAGAACTAAAAAAGTAATACACATATTTTATGCATCAGGCCTCTTTAACTTTTGTATTTGTAGTATTAGTATAGTAAGATATACCTAGTAAGACACAGACAATTTATTTCTCTTGTGCAATTACCTAGAATTCTTTGTATTTCAAAGCCCGATTTCAGTGTTATGTTTTTATAGGTCTAGGTCTTCAATCATTAGTATATTGTAATAGTGAATCCTTAATTAAATGTACACACCATCCTCATAAATTGCATACCGACATCCATAGATAATAACACCATTTTTTCCCTCAGGGATAGGAAGAGATAAACGTAATTTCGTCACAAATTACCTTCTTACTTCTTGCAAAATCGGTAAAATTGTATGATGCCGTTGACAACTGTTTTATCATTTTTTTTTTACATGGGAATCGAACCCACGACAGTACACTACGATGACTATCTCTAACTTCTGAGTCACATGGCCCAGTTAGAAAAATTCTCAGAATTTCTCATATTACCCTCAGGCAACTCATAGTCGTTTATGTTCCATGACCATTATATTATATTATTTATTACAGCAATTTAATCTGATTTACGATGGCGCTAAATCAATCATATTTAAGAACTTGAACTTATTTATTACAAAACAATTTTTAATACTATTGTGTGACCGCCTTTGCGTAGAGAGATTTTCAAGAACCGATTCGATTAGGTTAAAAACTAATTGTATACGGCATAGTTTGTGACTATTTCATAAAAAAACATCCGGCGAATTGAGATAGTCCTCCTTCTTTGAAGTCGGTTAAAAATATGTTGTGTAGCGCGATGCTCTATCACTATGGACTAGTGACAACCGGCTGGATATTGAGAAATTTGTATGAAAATCTTATCAGCGCCTCTAGCGGGCGTCGTAGGAACTATTTTGTTAGTACACTTTAATTGTCAAACTCTTAATACTCGATATGGGACTACGGTAGTTTTCGCGTAAAAGAGTACCTACTAAACGAACGTCTACTTTAATATTATAACCCAACGGGTGTTATATGCGACTGAAAATTAAATATTACGATACCTTATTTGTTTACCCGATGATTCGATCGAATTACATCGATCATGGGCACAGGTTATCCAGCATTGTGTTAATTCATACCAGTTTGCCATCTATATCTATATCAAAAAACGAAAGTATGTCTGTTCGTCTGTTACGCTTTCACGGCTAAACCACTGGACTGATTGTGACGAAATTAACCATGAAGGTACGGAAGGTACTTAAAGATTCCGGATCAAATATAAGTTAATAGACTTAGGTATTTGGTTAAAAATCATTTCTTCAAGTGTTGAAATTGGCTATACCCGACCGTAAAGATGATGGTCAACTTGATCCTTATAATTATGCGTTCATATTAATCCAAGATACTACCGAAAGAAGTCACAATGCAAAACAAATAGTTTGTTACTAAGATGCGTTTCGACCAAGTCTGCCCATGACCACGACTGGTGTAACTTGGTCGAAACGTCGGGTAATAAATAAGGTATCGTAACCTTTTATTTTTCACTGCGCATAATACAGTTGTGTATCTTTGTGTTATATCAAGCTGCGATAGTTTAAAAACTCTAATTACATTGTAATTGCAGTGTGTATTTGCACAGAAAAGATCATTTTAGACGTTTCATAAAGCTCATTAAAATATTAGTCAAAAGCCCTGTATACGTATCAAATAAAACGTATCTCAGTTAACAACTAGTGTACGTCAATTAGATGGTCACTATTCAGTACATTGCTGCTTTGACATAACGTGTTAATCACTATAACCAAAACGAGAAAACAATGTACAGCAATGGCTTTATAATCGTTGTCAAAAGAGATATGTGATAGCTCCCTGTTCGGACTAAAGACTAGATTTGCATTCAAAGTTGATACAAATCGTCTGCCTACACGAAATCCCACGTATTTTCAAAACTACACTATTTTGGTAGTCATTATGACATAACGGAATGTCAGTCGGTGTTTGTCTTAATCAGATTGTTAGACCACTGTCTACCCACTTGTCTAGGTTTAATGCGTGTATGTTACCAACTAAGATTTCTTCGTAGATGACCTATATTTTTAAACAATTTTTATTTATGCGTATTATTTGGACTGTTTCTGTGGCGCAGCCAGTGTAACCAAGTACTGATCATGAGGTGTCGGGTAGGGTTCTTGGGAATTTAAATTCGAATCTTTCTCAATAGTAACCTCGCTTGCCATCTATTACATGGGACTATCATTGTTTATGGTGAATCGTGGGTGTATTTATACTTTTGTCCTCAGCTCAAGTCTTCGGGTATAACCAGCATGATAGACTTAGGTGCACTTATCTACTTACAAGAGACCGCCCGCAATTCCGTACGTGAACTATAATTTTAGTTTTCACAAAATATTTTAATGCTGCCCCACTCGTATTAGACAAAGCGTGATGTTATATAGCCCATGGCCTTCCATAGCAAATGGACTATTCGAATTTCAATTCGAACCTGTAAGTAGTTCCTGAACTTACTGCGTTTAAACAAACAAACTCTTCAACTTTATATTATTAGTATAGATAATTTCAGTCGACTACTACAATTTAACACGGATTACGTTAATTATCTTCCGTCGTGAACATTAATAAAACGTTAAACAAAAAACGCATGCTTTCCACTCTGTTGCTCACAACTAACATTTCCGACTACATTTTAAAACATTAGACTTGCTACACATTCGACTTGAAGCAATTACTGCACTTATTCGGCTTGTTCCGATCCGGCATTTTCTTCGGGTCCAATCGTCACAAATCGGTTTAAACATTCAGGCGCGGCGATGTAGAGCGACATTTTTTCCGAACTCTAAGCTAGCCTAAGGGCCCCGCGGCAACCACAACTACACCCCAACGACAACACGTGGTCGGGTGCATATTTTCTCCTATTCAATTGAAATACAATTTACACGTACCACAGTTCGCCGCTGTGGACCACGTGTTTCAAACGACTAAATCGCGACCACATCGCAACCACATTTTGCTGCTGGATCGTGTAAAACAAGCCTAAACATTAAAACAAGTTCGCGATTATTTCGTAATCTAAATAATAAAGGTTCAATTAAAATCGTCAGCGGTTAACTTTCCTTCATTATGAATGGGTATTGTTGTTGCGCAACAAACTCAAATAGTTTTAATGCAACAATTTGTCTCGGGATGTTTCGTACGCTCTGCTCATCTCCGTATCATTTACAGGGCTGTCAATACAATAGTTTGTTACGTTGAATTAGTCTTTTAATGTCTTCTTACTTAAAAATCTGTTTTAAAAAATTATACGAACTGGGAATTACCGAATCGATTTTTTATACATCGAAAAAAAATACTACAAAATAATAAAATTGTTGTTATCTATTCTGTGTACCACCTGGTATGGTATGATGATAATGTATGCTTGATAAAAAAACAAATGACTGCGGCTACGTTGATGACTCATGATTTTATTTGAAAATGCGTGCTTTATCTATTAATTATAATTTTCACATGCACCTGCTGCATTCATTTGAAGACACTCTACAATATACTTAAATGATCGAAGTCTAAGAATACCGCTACTGTTATACGTTTTAAATAATTTTGTAAAAATACGAAAATTTTATCCCGGGTTGAAACTTTTTTTTTATTTGATAGTTTTTATGCTAATAAATTCTCAGTGATTGCCCAGTTTCTTATTTTATCTAGAAGGTCAATGTTAGGCAAGCAGCGAATTATTCATCAAATTAAAATTCATTTCAATATTGTATCGAATTTTAACGTTACAAAAATATTTTACGAAATACATTTTTTTTAACTAAAAACTTAACATTCCCGTTGATAAATGTGGCACGTTGCTGGTAGTGGTACTAAAATGTCGGTGTTGGGTTCGATTCCGGAACGGGAGAAATATTTGTAGGATAAAAATCGTTGCGTCTCCATAATTTTTAATTTTCCACCGTCAAATATCGAAAAACAATTTTGAAAATTTTTGTACTCGTAACCGGCCGTCCTGTGTGACAAGACGTATATGTAAATGAGGCAAGGGAAGTTCGTAAGGATCGTACCAAGTGGCGTTCTTTGGTCTATACCTACCTCTTTGGAAAAAAAATCCTGCTTTTATGTATACGTATGTAATTATGGCAATAATTTATTCTTCTGCACATCTGTCACAAACATCTAACTGATTTCAGCAAAATACAAACTCCGAAAGAGGTCTCTTAAAACTTATCAACAAACTAGCTGACCCGCGCAACTTCGCTTGCGTCATCTAAGAGAATGGGTCAAAATTTTCCTCGTTTTTGTAACATTTTTCGTTGCTACTCCGCTCCTAATGACAGTAGCGTGATGTTATATAGCCTATAACCTTCCTCGATAAATGGACTATCTAACACTGAAATAATTTTTCAAATCGGACCAGTAGTTCCTGAGATTAGCGCGTTCAAACAAACAAACAAACAAACAATCAAACAAACAAACAAACTCTTCAGCTTTATTATATTAGTATAGATTAATTAATTGTTTTCAAAATGTCCGACCTTTTGAATATTTAAATATGTATATGCAATGATTGCAGCTAATGTGTTTCTGTACAAAATTACTTATAATGATGTCACTTCTTAGCTTTGGCAATGATGTATTCAAATTAACACATCGCATTTTTAATTAGTATCGTAACTGTGAATATCATTTTATATTTCTTATGCAGCAATTGCTTTTGTGGTGTTGTGAGTTGTAAGTGCTACTGATTCGCAAAGATTAGGGTTTAAAACCTGATCAAGACGTTTCAGAGTTTGTCTGGACAAATAATATATTATTTTTTATCCAAACAAAAGGTGTAAAGAACACACGTCTAAGCGGCGCATTAGTAGCAAGTTTTGATAGACGGGTGCAATCGAGTATCGACACTTAGACATTTTTAATGTACATAAAAATAAACACCCGAACCCTGAACAACTTTCTGATCCGTTTTTTTAACAAAATATTTTGATTTTAATTTGCCGCTTGTCGATAGTCGGTAGTGGTAGAGCATATTGCATGTTTTTTCCAAAAAAAATTGTACTTGCTCACCTGAATCTAACAAGTGGGTAATATTGGTATTGTATCACGGTACCGTTAAGGTCTTAGATGATAAGGTGAGATGCTCATTTGAATCGAACAAGTTGTTGATATTGGTATTGCTTCATGCTTCTATTAACATAGATGATTAGGTCAGAACAAAGCACTCAATGCAACTGTCTGCTTAGAGATAAGGAACAAAGGAATCAAAACGTGCATAGAACAGCAGACCTTATCTCAACAGACCTCAGATGAAGCAACGAAATTCCAAGCTCCGTCGACCGCAAATCTTAATCCTCCTTAACGTTCATTAAGATTGTCGTGTCCCGAGGATTATCCACTAATAATACTCTATTATCTATTTAATGGCCTCCTAAAATGGTAGCTGGTCTACCAACTTGTGAAATGAGCTTGATATCTATCCTTGGACAAGTTTTACACGGTCATCTGAATTGAAACTAAGCAGAGCTTGTACTCTCATCTATATAGTTTACTATTTGGACTGTTCTCTAACAATAGACTGATAATCATACTTATATGCTTAAATTACACTCAGACTTAGTAAAAATACCAGTGTTTATTACAAAAATATTTGGTCTGGAGTAGATTTGAACCCGCGACACGTGGCTACGGTAGTATTCTCGAGGAGTTCATGCTAACCGTTGCGCCAAACATGCAGTCGAAGAGTTAGCTGTCTTAAAGTAAAGGTAAACTCAAAGATCCCATCAATTTTTTATCAAACCTAAGGTTACTTGGGAAGTACTCTTTCAAACAAACAAAGACTTTCCATTTCGGTGCATGGGCACAGTCGCCTCTCAAAATATCACCAACTATTATGAGAAGACCCTGTAAATATCTTCAGAAGAGAACTGTCCCCTATTTATAGCTGTTTAAAAAGCCGGTGTACTTTAATTTTTTCAACAGTATGTCTTCAAAAATGCAATTCCTTTGGTAATCGATTAACACAAATACAACAACAAAATCGAACCCATTTCAAAACATATCTAGGAAACTAGATATTTCTCACGAATAGGAATTCTAAACATAGTGTTACATGTGATATGTTTGACTGAAACGTTATACAAACATCAAATATTATGCCTAGAGGAGGAAGGTAGGACATTCGATGAGCTAATACCATTTCATCTATGGTTATATCAACAGTGGATCATTTTGCTTTAATACAGGGAATGTTTTAACAATATATCGGAACTAAGTCCTTTGTTATTGTTTTGAAGAGTGACTCATGATTACACGACAACGTTTGCGTAGGTATGTCGCTACAACATACTGAATGACCACACTGACTGAGACTCAGGAGTTCGCATCCCATTTGGAGCAACTTTTTGTGTTATTCACAAATAGTTGCTTCGGGTCTTGTTGTACTTTGAGTCTGTTGTTTGTATGTTTGTAAAAGTCCCCGCGATACAAAAGTAAATCTTAGTGCGGGAGGTGACTAAAGAAAAATAAGATGATATTTAGGTCCGCTTGTAATGAATTGCAGTGCGAGGCGTGGGCTATTGCGCTTCTATAATCCAGAGAACAGTCAAGCGAGAGTCCTCTGCGCCGAGTCTAAGTTCAGTTTGCTTTCTAAAACATTTACTTGAGTTCAAGTTGCTTGGCGACACTTATACTTATTGTAAGCGCTAGTTAACTTTGTGTGTCTGACATATGTATAACAACAAACATGTAGAAAAATAAATAATAAATAAAACGGAAGGACGCCACATGGTTCGTTAATATTACCTGGCCTGTACTTCTTGAACGTTACCTTTAACTGGATCCCTGGATGACTTGACGTAGCGTAAGTGTGACCTTTCAAAATGAACCACAGAGCTAATATTTTAGTTTAATATCGTGTATGGAAAATAGCATATAAAAAAACTATAGAAACTCAGCTTCTCTGACCACAAAAAACCTTTACAAGACAGGCGGAAATTAAAAAGAAATAACAGTAAAATCCTCATTAAAGTTTCGAAGCAGACTGCAGTTATGTGCGCAGGCGCCGAAATTAATCGCAAGGCCGTACTGTCGCAACTACTTATACATTTCACCTAGTTTATGTCTGTTTGTAATGTCAACATCGTCTGAACAATCCGGTCAGTTGAGGAACGATTTAAAAGCATTGGTAGCAACAACCACCGAATAACTCGGATTTTTATTTAACACGTTAATGTCCCGTTGCAATGCAGGGTCTCCTCCCAAACGAGGGGGAGGAGTTAGGCCTTGAGTCCACCACGCTGGCCAAGTTCGGGTTGAGGACTTTGCATGCCCTCAATAAATGACCTAAACTACTGGACGGATCGGGCTGAAATTTGCATGTAGGTAAATGTTATGACGTAGGCATTCGCTAAGAAAGGATTCATCAATTCTACCCTTAAGGAGATAAATAGGAGATGAAAGTTTGTATGAAAATTCAGTCTTAAGTCACAAACCGCGGGCGAAGTCGAAGCAAATAAGCCAGTTGTAGTTAGAATATCAGCATGATGCTTACTTTTTCCATAGTTTATACATACATGACAAGTAGTTCTAGGACCCGCGTACAACTTCAAACCAACCGGGTTACGTTTCGCAAGGCAGTGAACTAACGCAGTGCAAGTAAGGGTCAAATCAGAGGTTTACTCTCAATGATTAAGCAACTTTTAAAAGGTATTGTAGCTTAAAGGTTGAGAAAGTGATCACCTAATAGTCGAGACAACGATCTTAAGACAATTGATTGGAATTAAGACGTAAACGGTCACAAGTTTTGCTAATGGAAATAATAATTAGGGAATATCTAGCATGCTTCTTTCATAGCTTTAACATTGCTGCCCTTTTTCCAAAGTAGTGGAAGATCCAATCAAAGTAAAAAAAAGCTTTAAATAAGTAAATAGATAAATCATTGACTGACTTTTCGCACAATGATAAAAATGGTCTCCTCGCCTCTAACATCCTTAAGCTGCGAATCATGGATTTAAGTCTCACTCAGGACAAATTTTGAGTCTAGCACGATCTTCTATTCTGAATATGGATTTAATAGTTAAGTTATCTCAAAAACCGGATCTCAATTGGACCGTATTTTTCATAATCTTATCAAAATGAGTGACGTCACATTTTGTTATAAAGAATACTATATTTGTCTTAAATTTGTGTCCAAAAACATAATAGCTTTTAAGTAAACGGAAACACTTCGACATGCAGTCCAAAAAGTACTTTTTCAAGTCGATATGCTAACAAAAGAACCAAAACTATATGCAAATGGTTAATTAAAGTGGAAAAAGGTATGTTTTTGCAACGTTTAAGTATGTACGGGTCATCGTTCCTTATGTAACGTGTTAGTCATCGACTCGGGAAGTACGAAGCACTCTTAAAGACAGCTTTATCTTAAAGTCTTTTGTATGTGCCAAGAGCAGTAGGTTAGAGGTTAGAATTTTAAATAGTAATAGATATACATACATAATATCACAGAGGCACTCATAGCCAGTTGCGCTCACCGGTCGGTAAACGATCTGTTGGTTAAGCAACCGTTGACGCGGTCATTCTATAGATGGGTGACCGCATAGTGGTATTTGAGCTGGGCATCTTCGTGCTCCGGAGGGCACGTAAAAAGCCGGTCCCTTTTGATGTCTACTAAGATAACAGTCGTTAAGCCGTTTCAAAGGCCTTCGGGCGGCTTGAAGAACTTAGACTTTAGGTTGACCACTAACCATACGATAAGAAAAAATAATATAACGTGTTATACCCGTAGGCGTTACAGCGTGTAGTGCGTTTACGAAATATACGCATGTGTCGCTATAAACAATAATAATTCAATGTAATAGATGGTGAGCTTTTTGCCATATACTTACTAAAAAAACGAAATACCTACATATTTAATTTTTTGGTGCTACTTAAATAGGATTACAAAGTATGGTCTCGAATGAAGACGTCAGAATATTTAGAGGCTGTAAACATTAAACATTTCTTGATTAGTATCTTTTCCACTACACAGACAAAGGAAAAAAAAGCATAGTTTTCTTGATGCTGGATCTCAAATTATCAAAAACATATAATCAAAATCAACCTAAGACATCTTCACACAAAAATCAAAAAACTATTTTCTCCAAAACACATACGAACTCCATAAAAAGATAATCCCATATCGTATTAAAAACTCGGTCAGTCGGTCTCAATGCCGTTTGTATAATATGCCGTAATCAAGAGAAAAGTGTTGTACGCATTGCGTCAGCGCACGCCGCAGACGGACGGCGGTATACGACGCGAACAAGTAAATAAATACTTTTGTAATATGTGACGATTTACACACAAATATTGACTTATTAAGTCATTTCTGAGTCTGTGGTGAGGTCGGTAGTGTATCTGACTGTTGAGCATGAGGTCTCTTGTTCAATTCCCAAAGTGCAAGTGGTCTTTTCTAATTTGTAATAGATTTTTTTTTTAATAGTAGTTATCCTAGTTGATATTCGGCTTCGCCCGCCAGATATATTGAAGTTCACGTTCCAGTTTTTAGTACCCAAGTGCACAATACACAGGTACACTCTCTATTCCATCACCTTCATAGCCCGGTGGTAACACACAACCGACGCGAGTAAGAGGTCATACGATGTGATGATTTGCGTACAAATATTGACATATTAAGTAATTTCTGTACATTGCAGGTTATGACTGTAATGTGTTTGGTAAATGTTTGGTTTAGAAATTAGCAGGTCTAAAGTTGATGGTAACCTTTTTGACAGTTTATTTAGTACCTATTAGTTTATGTATGTTAAGGTTAAGTTAGAGATTTTGATTCGTAACTAATAATTGATTTATCTCCTAAAAAATCCGGGCATTGATTTTATAATTCGGGAATGTTTTAGGATTTCGTGCCTCGTCTCGACTTCTGTATATTGAGAAAAAACGTAGGTATGTTGAATGCCGACGTGAGTCTCTTGTATGAAGAAAGTGAAATGTGAATAATTTCATATTTGAATTACTTTAATAGTTGTCAGAATATTTTAAAATGTTAATTATTTGACTTCAATATCATAGTTTCTTATAGTTATTAAAAACCTTAAGTAACTTATTTAGTTACAGCATTATAATAAAGCAATTTCACACACTGTATTAATATTTATAAACACTTTCTTTTTAAATTAAGTATTATTATACAAAAGTATAGTTTTCTCTACCCGAACTTGGTCAGCATAGTCAAAAACCCATCTCCAAATCTGGGATGAGACCTTAGTTAACACTGCAAAGAGTCAGTATAATTTGTTTTCTAGTTCACTCTCGTGGTACACATCCATCCGGTGGCCAACATGCGTGCAACTTTCTCCCAGTACGAACCACGCACCGAAATTATGGGCCAATGATTTATTGCCGTTCTTAATACCCACTTCTCATCAGCTTATTGCATCGGAAGTAGTTTGTGATATGATTTATTTTAGATTACATTTAACGGGAATTTTAAAGACCACGTGGATAGTAAGGCTTGCTGCACACATATTCGGTTCGACAATATTAATCGAACAACAAATACGACTCGACTCACTTCTCACGATTATTGCCGAATTGAATCGAATGTGTGTGTAGCAAGCCTAACAATTTATATTGTGTTCAAAAATACTGTTTGGAGGGAATGCTGCAGAAGGATCACAAATAATTAAAGAGCCATATTTACAGAAGTGTATTTCTAGGGAGCTAATTCAATGTTGACGCTGTTACCGCATAGCGGGT
Organism: Anticarsia gemmatalis; assembly: GCF_050436995.1. Taxonomy (NCBI): domain Eukaryota; kingdom Metazoa; phylum Arthropoda; class Insecta; order Lepidoptera; family Erebidae; genus Anticarsia; species Anticarsia gemmatalis. The sequence continues at coordinate 2,758,772 of NC_134761.1, forward strand.
ACTGCAATTAATCCACTACGCAACGGTAGCCAAGTGATTCTATGGGTATAAAGTCACTCGCCTAGCGGACTAAATAAAACTCCATATGGAACAGTCCTTGAAGGTATGCAAAGTCCCCAATCCGCAGTTGGACAGCGTGGTGGACTCAAGGCCTACCCCCTCTCTCATTACGGGAGGAGGCCCTTGCTCAGCAGTGGGACATTAACGGTTTAAATTTAGCAAATGATCAGCTTGTCAGTCAGCAATTCCCCTAAGATTTACCTGAATCTTTTTGCTTGGGGAGCAAGTAATACCAGGGTAGGCTGTTATAGGCCTCTACTTATTTCTTGTAAAATAACCAGCGTGATGTTAGCAATTCGCCTTCGTTTATTATTTTTTATACTCGTAAATGTCAAATACATAATTAGTAATAAATAATTTATGAACAATATATTATTTAGTAATGTTCAAGGTTTCGTCTAAAATTGTGTTTTATCTTAATATTTGGGTCATTGTATAAATGAATAAGCATTGTAGTGAGCAACGTTGAAGTATAATTGGATACTTTACCGATGCGCTGAGAATATTATATCTGATTTAAGTCATAGACTTAAGCGATTTCGTTGCGAGTATCATTTCTTTAAGTATTGATTTAAGCTGCGTCTGTGGCGCGATTGGTAGTGTATGCAACTACCGCGCAGAGATCTCATGTTCTAATCCTGGGTCTTCACAGGTTTTCTATTAAGAATTTCTCAAAGATTCCCGGAGTTGAGGTCGTAGTCTTTGATGCTTCGAAAAGCAGGTAAAGTTAGTTCCTGCGAAGGATCTCTCACGGGTCGTGTCGGTTATCCATTCCACTGGGTTTTGAGAAACAAAGTCCTGCACCGCGCTGCAAAGGAAGACATTATAGCGGTTAAAAACGATGGCTTAAGATTTAAAGTTCTTTTTTCGATGCACTGACACACGTTCAGCTTTTAAAAAATAACGAATCAAATAAAATCATTTAGTTAGATTTTGGGTACGAACGAGGCTTTTACGGGCTCTCGGCCTGTTAAACGCGCGATTAACACCGTTAAATATTACAAATCGTGCCATTGCTAAAAAACTTTTATAACCGCTTTGAGTTTATAACTTAACAACTATATAACCTGTTATATAGTATCTAGTAACACTAGCTTCGGAAGTCGGGGTCAAATGTCGGCTGACATCATACCGGACAACGGCACACATTTATATATGAATATTATATTGTTTCAACAAACTTGCTCGTTTAATACACATAAAACTGAAATTAAAAACAAATAATATTTTTATAGCCTTTTTATAGTTTCGATTACGTTGTTTTATTTCGTTATTTTATTTTATTTCACGGTGAAAAAGTATGCACCGTTGACCCAGACTGCTAGCAGATGGGTTTCTTCGAGCATCTTTGAAATATCTGAATTTTCAGTCATGATTACTTAATAAATGAAAAGTGTAATTCTATATCTATACTAATATTATAAAGCTGAAGAGTTTGTTTGTTTATTTGTTTGTTTGTATGAACGCGCTAATCTCAGGAACTACTGGACCGATTTGAAAAATTTCAGTGTTAGATAGTCCATTTATCGAGGAAGGCTATAGGCTATATATCATCACGCTACGGCCAATAGGAGCAGAGTACCGGTAAAAAATGTTAGAAAAACTGGGAAAATTTTGACCCATTCTTTCTTCTCACGCAAGCGAAGTTGCGCGAGTCAGCTAGTTAGGTATATAAATGTATCTATTGCAGTTATAATTTGTTTATGTCGCTATTCATTATTTATGTGTAGTACTTGTAACAGGTGGCCCTCTATAACAAGATGTACTGATGCGAATGAAGCGAGGGTAGTTCGTTAAGATCGTCCAAAGTGGAGTTTTTGGCATCTGCCTACTCCCCTAAGAAACAAGCTGATTTCACGTATGTAATTACAATGAATTGTTAGTTTTAGGATAAGTAAAATAACTATAACTTCAATTAACTTATAACTATTTAATTTAATAATATCGAGTCGCAACAAATAAAATCATTCGTTCATTTTATTTTGGCGCCAAACCGTCAGCCTCACTTGCCTTGTCTAGACCACTCTACAATCAGATTAACACTTAACTAATTAATAACAAAATCACTGAATGTATTATCATAATGAATGAACTGTATCGGACATCTTCATTTATTTAAATTCAAGATATCAATCTTTTTGACGTGTTGAATAATGGCGCCAACGCCATTTTGATTTCATTCTGACAGGACAGGTCATCGCTTTTTTTTATTGGACACGAAGGAAATGTGATTAATCAGACTTCTTGAATTGTATGGAAGGCTATTTAAATTTATTTTATTAGCTTGCATTACTTATCTAATCTAGATATTATTTGTCTTTTTACCGACTATAAAAAGGGAAGATGTTCTTATTAAACAATTTGTTTCAAAAATATACCTCTTTGCTGCTTTGCTTAATATGCCTTGATTTTTGTACTGTAATTAATCTGAAATGGAAATCCAGATAAATTTTATTCATTTCATAATAATTCAGGGATTATGGAATAATTTTAACTAACGTTTATAAATGAGTATTTTGATACAGCTATATTGCGCTAATTAGTAAACTTATGTAGTAAGGTTTTAAGGAAGCTTGGGTTTCTTAAGCTGTTTGTTCGCGGCCTTTCATTAGCAAGTATTAAGCCATAATGGACAACAATTCACCTTGAATAAACTCAAATATATTACTAAAAAAAAACTAAAAAATATTTTCACATTCGAATCTCAGGTCAAGGTGTTTTCATTATGTCATTATTATCGCCTTGATGTCAATTTTCAAATATTTCAATTTTTAATCGATACAAAAAAATAATGTATTGTCGATTATCATATCGATTTAATATCGAGTCACGATTTAGACATCTGTATTGTTACGTCAAGTTAAGGTCTTAGTTTTTTAAATATTTTTTTTTATTGACAGGAATCGTTTAGAATTGTATGATTTAAGTTATAAATGAAGATTGACGATTAAATAATGACTTATACGGTAAAGTAACCTTCAACACAAATATTATGTAACTGTGTACAAAAGCAAGGTACTTTATTAAATAATAAATAAAGTTTAATCATTAAGATTTGTTTTGGGAATTTAGTTTTTTTAAATTCATTGGCATATCATAGAAACGCTTTTTTTAGGTACTTGTATATTGCTTTCAGATACTGAAAAATAGACACCTGTAGCGTCTTTTATGCACTGAGTCAGAAAAACTATTCAATATTTAGAAAAATATCAAATTTAATCTTTTAAAATTATTTTCAAAGCTAACTGACACTTATCCAGAGCTTGTGAAATAGTCTATAAATCACACATTGCCTAAAGCCCGAACAGCTTGTTAAAAAGATAAATTGTGCATTTATAATCTACAATCGGTAATGGCCGTAAATACATTGTAATAGGTCGCAAGATGGCGCTGATGTCCTTACGTAACACATTAAATATGAAATATTATGTGCGCAAAATATACTGATTATATCACAAAAGTTATTGTAACGACTTAATGGTTGAATGTCAGAATAAATAATTAGTTTATAATGTACCCTTGTGGATTGAAAGTTTGTGTGAATTTCTGTACAAAGAGGTGCATAGAATTTTATTTATCTCACTAATCCCGTAGTTTTTGTGTCTAAGCGTGGTAATTACGATGTTAATGATCCTATATCACGGCACAGCAAAACGTCGGAAAAACGCCATAGAAAACAGGATTATTATTTTTCTATAGTTATCTGAATTCTGCATTCTCATTCTGAAGTCTGGTTCTGAGTTATTTTATTGTTTTCTATGAAAACGGCTCTGCCACAACCATAGAGACCGCAATATAGTACACTAATACACGTATCATATTAACTTCTGCTATCAATACGAATATGGCTCCATCTCGATTACACGTGCCTCTTCAATAACACGCTACTAAACTTCATCTTTCGCACTTTAGCTTCCAATGTTCTCTCATGTTGTAGTTTTTGCAAAGGGAAAGGCTGTCATACAAACGGTAGCGAGACTCTCTACTACTATCCACTATCGACAGCTGGCTAGCTATCGAGAAATTTTCTATGAAAATCTGATCATCGCTTCTGGCGGGCGTCGTAGGAACTATTTGCGTAGTATGTTTTAAATGTCAAACTCCCGATGCTCGACATTATCGACTAGACTGTAGAAAATCGCGCTACGGGTTTAAAGCTGTAGAAAGTCTGATACAAGCAATCACTCTCGAGTTTATCTTATTATTCATAAGAATGTATTGGAATGATCTTTAAAATAAATACGTATTGTTCCATCTCATTGTGTGAGAAAAATATTTACAAATTTATACAAACAGTCGACGAAATGTATATTTATTTACATTCAATACTGTAACGAATACATCGGATAATTGTATCGTATTTCACAACTTACAGTCACGCACTAATAGCACACCGATCACGAATCGATTTATAATCGAATAACGTTCTAAATCGTTAAAGAACTGACAGAAATGAAACATCTCTATTATAGAAATAATCGTAATACTATTATTTTATTGTGAAACTCGCAATTTTGTATAATTCACAGTGTTTTTTTCGTAACATTTTTTTTCTATTTGGTACGTATGTATTATGCGAAGTACAGTTGCTCATAATTATTTACATAAGATTGCTATCTTTTACGCAAATGTTATGATAATAATATGCGTGGTATTGTGATAAATACACATATTACTATTACGAATAAAACAACAGGTCAGGTGATTTAAAAATAAAAATATATTTTTTAATTACAAGAATAAGATTAACGGATTTGCTTGAAGCACTTTCAAAAACCATGTAGCGTAAAGGTATCAGTCCAGAAAAAGGCTTTTTGTGGTTGTGCCTACATACAAGACGGTGTCCTTTCTGGCTTTTCAATACGATGTTAAAAAGATGATTGATAAATTATGTCGTAATTTGCATTAATCTATAAACAATTTCTTATGCTATATTAACACTAAAACATGTTTATTTGTATTTGAAAACTCGGTCGTTATGTCCAATTTTTAGTTTTACCACCTGGCAACTCTACAACCATTCGTATAGGTAATTTTTACAACACATAATGGCTTTTATTTCCTAACCTTCAATTTGATAAAAGCTTCAAATCTTCTAACTTATGAAACACTTCGTGATTAATTAATGATGTTAAGAATCCATTTTGAAATAGTTATTAATATTTCTCAAACAATATTTTAGCGGTGTTGTGTATGATTAATTTTGCAAGCGTGTCTTTGCAAATGTAATGATTGACCTAGTCGATAGTTCTTTAACAATTAATTATGTGAAACAATCGCCGTTTTTTGGTGATGTAATTTTTTTTGAGAATGTATAAATTCATGAAGATATTTTTTAAGCCGCTAAAAATGTATTTCGTTTTGTAATAGTAAAATGATGAATTAATAAAAGTAAAATCGAATCAATCTTCTCGTCAAGGGTCCGTCTATCTTTAATATAATCTCATAATATTATCGTAAACTTACCTTCTTTTAGACTGGAAATTAGTTTTTTCGAGTTGTATTTTTTGGAATTATCATCTTGTAAGTCGGTTACACTTTGTTTTAGGAAGTCTATGTAGTGAGCATTATTATCACAATCATGCTTATCACAATAATTCATAGATTCATATAAAAATCGGACGGCTGCTTTGCCGCTGCTACTGAAATCAGGAAAATGATAGAGTACATCTTATTCCTAGTTAAGTGTTTGTTCTTTGAAGTTAAAATAAATAAATAATAAGCTGTTCTCAAAAATAGACTATATTAAGCAATACCCCAGTTAATAAGCAAACAGTGCGTCAATTGAACCAGATAAATACATCAATTGAATATTTGTACCGATCAAATCAATTAGCAGATTAAATAATTATCTCGTATTTAATAAATATTGACGTTTATAGATGTGATTGCTTTTTCAAGTATATTACTGATCGATGATTATAATTTCAGCTAAATGGTATAAGTACTAATGGAGATGGCATTTGGTTTTTCTTTGTTTTTTTTTTTTATATTTTTCGTTAATTGCAGTTTGATTGGACGTTGAGAAGCTGCAATACAGTTGATTGAAATAAATGGAAGTAACAGACATAATATTTTGTGAATACTGTCTGATCGTAGTTCATAATGGTCTCGTGGTGCACTCGTCAAATTGGTCTCAAAGCCACTACTAGAGAGTTGAGGAGTCGTAGATTTGATTCCTATTCGGTAAAACTATTTGTCTGATTTACAAATAGCTGTTTCGGACATGTTTGTATTCTGTCTTCTGCGACACAAGATCAATTTTAGTATGAGGTGCCCAGGCGGCTGCAAATCGCGGGATTTTCACGTTGGTAATATACATATGTATAAGGCCGATATTACACGTTGTATATTAAGTAAGTAATAGAATCTGGTCTCATCATATGTTGTAAAATAAGACACAGCTAATGACACCAAAACTAAATTCAGATCTATCCCCGTTTCGCCAATGCAACTACATCTATACGTAGTAGTAACTATTTAAATCGTATTAAACAAACTTAACAGTATATTACTTAACACTCATTTCCACAGTACAGACAAGTGGAACGAGGGCGATCTGCCTAGTTGATCTCACAAATTAACATCCGTTATAACACGACAATTATTTAATATCAACTTAAACACTTTTCTGCACGACTGTACTCTTTTGACAGGTGACATTGATGACAGCTGTCAGATGCGATTCAGAAAAAAAATCGTGAGAACCTAAAAGAAAATTACTCTAAGTAATTTCGTCTCGGAAAATACTTACTGAACGTGTTATCACAGGAGTAGGCTGAAACAATTTTTGAAAAACTGTTAATATTATTTTATTTGAAATTAATATGTTGAAGCTTTTGCAAGGCGATATTGTTGTAGTATGAGAACAAGGGCTACTATATACTTAATATAAAATTTACAGTTACTGTCCGATTAGCTGGCAACGTTCTCATTCTGGAAAAAGATAGGAGTTAGGCCTCGATTTCACCACAGTGGCCAAGTGCAGTACTTTTCATTCTAACGAAAAAAAAAAACATTCTAATTCGTTCTTCACGTACAAACTCGAAGTATTGTAATAAAACAATAGCGAGCAAACTTCCGAGCTCATGAATAATTCACACGCAATGATTTAAGAGATAGTAACCGGATTCAACCGGATACTGATGCTTTACTTGATAACCCGTCAACAGAGTCTTTGATGATAACTCACTTAAAAGAACTATATGCCGACAGCGATTTCGAAAAGGGTTTGTTTAGCTTCAAGCTTGTTTGATTGTAATGCTTAAGGTTACCTCCGTGGCCCAGTGGTAAAATAAGGTGTATGTAAAGGTTCAATTTCCAACGCTGAATAAAAAATGTTTTATGCTTAGAACGTTGTTTCGGGTTTAAGTCGTGGTCGTTGTTTGTAGAAGTCTCCACAATGATTAGAGCAACGTTCAAGAAGCTATTTTTTCTAGATATAATGAATTGTTATCAAAAATATTTAGATATTTACAGGACTTCAACGACGATTGTGTTGTGTTCAGGACGATTGCGTCAACTATGTTTGATAAATTGAAAATATAAACATATTGTAAAAAGCTGAAAGATAAAAAAAAAACAATCCTAATTAAACAAAACACAAAGAACGTACAAAGTTATCCATCGTACAATTGAATGAATTACTCAAAACGATAATATCTCTCAGTGCAATATGGAAACAATGAGTGTGGCTTCTACAACTATTACGTAACTTAATTGACTCTCAGATAGAGATGCTATGATGTTTGAGCGAAAACATCGATGCTCAGTCAACTTGGGTAACTTAGATTCATTTGGGTAACATTGAACGGGGGAATTTGAACTAGTTTAGATATTTTTTTCATATGAAACCAACACAATTGATGAAGATTTATTTTAGTTTTGCAAACTTTCATGTTACCCAAATGATTCAAAGTTACCCAAGTTGACTGTATAGCTAAACTCCGATTTGATCTTTGTACAAATAACGTTTTAAATCGATTCAATTCGTTCAACTTCAAACCTGCGTTCAATCATGCGCTAGTTTGGAACTTAAGAGTTTTCCACATCAGTTCGAATAAGTATCGCGATTCTCTATAGTCTGTACTATCGAGTATCGACAGTTAGACATTGGGTATTAGGTAACTAGGTTCTAGACAAGAGGTACTACAGAAATAGTTCCTGCGGCGCCCACTAGAGGCGCTGATCAGATTTCTATACAAAATTTGACGATAGCTAGCCGGTTGCCGACAATCGAATTCTGTTCTTTCTAAGGTAAAATATGGGCGTTTTTAAAAACAGTTTGCCATGTTTTACGTATCGATATCGATATTATTAATTCCGATATTCCCATCTCTACTCTCAGATAAATTGCTGAAAACCTTGGCTGCTCGCCGCGTGTGAGTAGAGATCTCGTAGACTGCATGTGAATTTATACAAAATAGCTTTTGTTTTAAATATTTTCTGAATGGATGGAGTAGACAATGTCTTCAATGAGACTTTGTTTCTGAATTTCCTGAATATAAATTCAAATGTGAAGATGGTTTAAATATAAAAGGTATGATTTGTCAAGCACGCTTAAGAAGTTCGACGGATTTACCTTATCCTTTCAAGATATGATAAAATTAATCGTGGTTCCCTCATGTAAATGTCTTCCACCAGTATTGAACCCCACCAGAAGTTCTTATTATCTTTCTCTCTTTCTCTGCTTCAGGTTTTGAGCTCTTCCTTAGATAGTGTCCCGTCTAAACAAGAGTTCCCGTGATCTTTTGTTACAGTTGTAAATATATTTTTGTTTGTCGTAGGGTGGAGGGCGCCCCGAGTGCTCGCCGGCGGCCGGGTGCGCGTGCGGCGGCCGGCGCTCCGCCCCCGCGCCGCCCGCGCCCCACCCGCTGCGCGCGCTCGAGGACATGCCGCCGCCCCTGCTCAGGTAACCACCACCACCAGGCTGCACTCTTCAAATCATCAATCATTAACCTTTTCATTGCTGGAAATATGACTTTCGCAAAATAATAATCTGCACAACTGCATATTAATTTTTAAAAAAGATGTTAATTCCGTCCGTCTGTCACTAATTCACAAGAAGATGTTAATTTGATTAGATTCTGATGAAAGTCATTGTCTAGAGACCCAGCCGTCTGTTTGTGTCTGATGTCAACATCTGATAGAACCATAAATAAATCCATGTCGGATTAGATATTCTGTTGGTTAAAACCATCCTCCAGGACTAAAACATGCAACGAAAAATTACTGATATTAGTCACGTGGAGACACAAAAGGTATGTGGTTACAAAATATGGACAAATTTTTAAACAATAACCTGCATCCAGGAATCACTCTGATTCATCACGGACCCTCTTAACTTTGCAAATCATCTGTCATTTAAAAGACCACCTTATGTTTTAGGTGTAGGGTTCAATTTGCTATGAGCGAGGAGTCAGGTCGATGACTTAAAGAAATTTTGCATTCACAACTCGTTTTATTCACATTAGATATTAGTTGTGAAGCTACTTAATGTTTTCTAAGTACTTTAACATCGCGCCAAGAACATACTGATATATTTTGAACAATTTCCAATTTTCTTACAAATGCGGAGATGTTGAGAGATGGGAGATGTCCTTGTAAGCTATTTAAGATTTTTTAGTGTTACATTATCACATAATGGTCGAGCTTAAAACAATTTAAGCCCAATTTTTTAGTCTTCTTATTTTTCTAGCCTAATACGCAAGTCTGCTTGACGCTGAACTACCCAAAACTTCATTGTGCTTTTGCTGTACAATATTTCATTATGAAATGAAAAAAAAAAATATATATCCTGCTCTGATTCGCAGGTCAAATCCTCTGTACACTGAGGAGGAGGAACAAGAGGTAGTGATAATCGTTGACTCGCTGGAGGAGGTGCCCGAGCCTGAGGGGCCGGAGCCGCCGCGGACGCCGCGAAGAGCACCTTCTACCTCATCAGGTAATGAGAGAAAATATTTAAAGACTATCACTGATTTGCCCTTGCTCGTTCTGAATATCTATGCTACACCGTTATGATTCAGAAATAATAATCTTGTAGCGCCTAAAACTGTGTCTTAAATCGTTGTCGCCACAAAAACATACTTTTGGTCATATGGTCGTAGATTCTCTAGTCTCTAACGTCATACTCTTCTTTAGAGACAAGAGAATCTACTTCAGCAGTTCAAGAAGGTTGCAAGATCCTACGTTGGAAAATGCGTTGTTAGGTTTTTATTTTTTTTGTATTCCCACTGACCTACTGTTTGGCGAAGGCCTATCCTATACAGAACCGAATGCTGATACATTAGTCTTTAAAAAGGTAAACAAAATTAAAATAATCTAACTAAATCTTGTAATAATCGGCATCTTGTAAAGGTTACGGCAGCGGCGGCGGCAGCCACGGCCGGGTGTCCCCCAACTTACCAAAGAGCGAGCAGTTCGAGCCGCGGCTCAGCGACTCGGACAAGCACGATGGATCTCACACCACCTCTGACTCCGACACCAGCCCCGTCTGCACGCTCAGCAGGAGCTTGAAGGAAGATATCAGATCTTGTCTTGGAGTATGCAGGTTTGGAACAGTTTCAAAATGTTTGTTTTTAATGAAACTGCTTGATTGAAAGCCTAGGCGCACCTGGTGGCAAGGGTTCGATTCTTTAAAGGAATATAATATAAGAGGCAATTTTATAAATCAACTGTGAAGTTCTAAGTAGCTATCGACTTTTTTTTATTCAAAAAACAATTTAACATTTTAGCGACTGACACCATTATTCATCAGAAAAAAGTAAATTGAACTTTATCCTCTAACCTATATACGTCCATCAAAAACACTTCAAACACAATCTCATACCCAGATGGGAGAAAGACGTGGGCGAAGTCGTAGAAGCCGCAGTCCGTGGCGCGGGCGGCATAAGCGCGGCACGTGCTCGTCTCCACGCGGCACTCCTGGCGCTGCACGAACCTCCTCCTCGGCTGCCCAACCGCGGCCCGTCCCTGCCGTACTGCGGGCCCGGCGTCAGGCCAGGAGATGTTACCATGATGCCGAAGAACACTGAAATGTCTTTACTGGTAAGTGCTCTTCTAGTTATTGTTAACCCTTTGACCGCTACGGCCGGCTATACACTCATACGCAAATTTTTTGTCGATATTTGTTGACGAAAGCGTCGTGAGCACGTTCTGATTTGTCGAGCATAGCCGACCGTGGCGGTCAAACGGTTATAATTTGCCGGAGGTATAGACATAAAAATTGACAATTGTTTTAAATTAATTGAAATATGTGTATAGAATTGTTTTTGCATTTGATTTTCAATTTAAAATACGTACGTAACTGTCATAATTTGTAACATATACGTTCGTAACCAATTCAAACCTTCAAAGGTACCTGCTTATCATCAATACGGTCATGTGGCAACAAGATCTTATAGCAATTAGAGACTATTTGTAGGTGTATTAGTGCATTTATTAAAATGGGTTCTCATGGCCTCTACCTATTGTTTAGGGGCAGACTGTTGGTAATGAAAATGACAGTTGTCGACACAGCGGATATATCTTTGATATAGAAAAATGTTTAAGAAGGAAACTTTTGACACCTTTGGAGACAGCCTTCTAAAACTCAATCAAAATACCTCCATATTTAATTAAATCAAATGTCTGAATATTAACTACAATTAATTGAATTAGCTGCGAACCTCATCACAGTTTTACGGCATTAACATATCCACAGAACTGAGGTCTTTTTGCCAACAGTTTTCACAACACGGCCTTAATAAACTTTGCTGAGATTGCACATTTTATTTTTATTACGCTCGTTAACCCTCGAGATCTTATTAGCGCTATTAATGTAAAACTATATGTAGAAGGACTATGGATTTGTGAAAATGTGGGATAAACACCGATATCAATATTAAAATATCTCTACACTAAGAATTGTATTCTAAACCTTATTGGTTCTATGTTTCTGCGTGATAGCTGAGTGGTATAAGTTGGTAGCTCCTAAGCCAGTTGTCGAGGATTTGTACCCGAGGCAACATCAATGACTTTTCGAAGTTAGGGATGTATTAGAAATAATTATCATTTGTTTAAACGGTGAAGAAAGTCAACGTGATGCAACCCTGCATGTCTGAGGGTTCTTTAGAACCGCTCTCGAAGGTAAGCAGAGTCCCAAACCTGCACTTGGAGAGTGTGGTTTAACCCATCCCTCATATCGGGAGAAGACTCTTGCCCAGCAGTGGGATATTAATGGGTTAAATAATGCTTAGTTGATTAGTATGGGACTATAAACACCTACATTCTACCTCATTAAAAACCCATCGAGTACACGGAAGCTTAATAAGTCAAATAACAACATGTTTTTATTATTAAATAATAGTTGAAGAGTTCCCAAGTGCTCTTAACGTCGATATATCAGCCACGACCTTAGTCGCCACTTGACTTGAAATATTTATTGTAAGACTAATGTTTAATGATTTGCAAATGTCGAATGACAATGTATTTTGTTATTATTTACTTTCGTCTTTTTGAAACATTCTTCAGTTTAAAATCTTTCAAAACGTTCTGCTACTAGGAATATAGATATTACGTTGGATAGAAGATCTTTAGCAACCTTTGTTAGGCAGTTCTCTTTTCTGGAAACGAAATGTTTAGCCCAAATATTTAATAAAGTGCTTGAGTGTAAGATGCAGTCGAAAAATGTATTTAACGGTGAGCTGGGGGGCTATCACGTATCTCATTTGACAACTATTTGAAAGCCACTACGCTGTACATTGTTTTCTCCCTTAGATCATCGTGATTAACATGTTACTTCAAAGCAGCAATGTACTGAACAGTGACCATCAATTTGACATATACTAGCTGTCAACTGAGTTACGTGATAAGCCCGCTGTTTGGTACAACTACTTTATTTAGGAAACATACAGAATTATTAATTTTAATCAAGATCAATTGCACATGCCAAGGCTCATTCCATAGTTGCCGGACTATAGCAAACGTAACGTTCGTTTACAATACTAATTTACTGTATTTTTGTACTACAAAACAGGTGGTAATTAATTAATTTATCATACGGAATTTTGACAGTTGTTTTCATTCATCTGCTATCACTTTATATGGTATAAAAATAATACGTCACATATAAGCAGTGAAAGCTTAGTCTTCGATTAAAACTAGGAATATCTATTAACACACGTATCAACTGGTAACCCTATTCCCACTGGAGTGAAAAGATGCAAATCACTTGGAATCACTTCATCACTACATTGTTACATTGAGTGAAGGAAGTTATACATATGTTAAGTTCGTTATAAATGAATATAAAAACAGTTTTGTAGTTATGTCTATTTTATATGTAACCAGTTAAAGACCGATTTTTCCTTCATTTCCCGATTTTCTTTAAAAATAAACTATTTTTATATAATTGTTGGACAAGGAATTATTTCCAGCGCGAGGGAAGAGTTCGGTATTAGGTCTACCTACTTGACTAAGTGAGAGTCGGAGACTTTAAATCCTTTCCAAACTATTTTTAGGTACTCTCCAGCATACAAGTTTTCCTTTACCGTTAAAAACGAGAGATAATATTTAAATATCTAATACATACATAACTTAAAAAAGTCATTGCACTGGGTAAATCCCTCGACCATTTACGTGGGAGGCGAATGATTAGACCATTCAACTGCCATTGCTTTCTATCCTACCTCCAATAGTGTCTAGAAATTTTAGCACCTAATAATTTTAGTGTGTTGTTTCGGGTAGAAGACCATACTACTATCACAGCTCTATATTCAAATGCTTAGATTCCTTACAAATCTTAGCACTAATATTGTACCGTAACTTGTCCTAATTTCCAGATTTCATTTCATTACACAAGAAGTACATACTCTCTGTAAATGAAACAACAATAGTCAATAAATAAATCATTATTGTCACAATTTCCTTGGATCTTCACGCACATCTACAACCAATTTAATACTTAACACTAATTATTTCAATCTGCCACGCAAACGTTTTTAAATGACTGTGCATGTTTAACTAAGCTGTTAGTTTGTATAGCATGGAAATAATGCATAGATGAAGCTCTGAATGTCACTCTCCTTTTTAACCTACTTCAAAAGGAGGAGGTTCTCAATTCAACTACATTTTTTATCTATAGCCTCACGCCTGTCATCGTCTGTTTTATACTGTACGTAGATATTAATAAAATGCTCCGCATTTCGCTACTTGCAATGATATTCCCACGTGGGTAATTGGAAGCGAGCCTTATTCCACTGTATGTATCAAAAAACATAATGAAAATGTAACGTGCTGTCACGAAAATGATGGGTCAAATATTGTTTGTTATTTTGATTTGGGAACTTTTTACAGCGCAGAGCTCAAATAAACTCAAAATTAAATATCTATGAAAAAAAATATCACGCAAATGACGTCACAAGATGTATTATATCTGTTCAATTAACTGTTTTAATGGCATCTTTGTAACATAAACTACAATACAATAATGGAGTGATTGACTGACGTTTACAAGTGGCTGTCCAATTATGGAGCTTAAATATCAAGTGCTATTATATAAAATAACAAACGTTTGTTAAATTCCATCTCGAAATCCAGTGATAGGCATATCTAAGCAATCGCTTCCCACGCAAGTGACGAAAGGTTCAACGTAAGACAACACACCAATTAGTCCATTCAAGTTACATTTATAGTTTTTCAAAGGACGACGCTGTAACCTTGAAAAAAAGGATAAGGGTGGCGACCACACAAATTAAAACTTAAGTTTTTATTGACCCATAAAAATAACAAGCTGAGGCCTAAAAAATTTACTAACACTTAGGTAACATTTTAAATTAACTAGACAGTTCCCGTGACCAGAATGCTGGCATTTTCTTGGGACAAAGGTTAAGCATTGCCATACAACGTGGCAATGCTGCCAGCATTCTGGGAACGTTCCCGTTGGACAGCGATGTGGAGGAGTAAGTACTACGACGCGTAGCGCGCCTCCTTTCTTTTATATTCTTAATTTTTTTTTAGTTTTAATTTTAATAATTTAATGTAAATATTTAGTTATATAAGTTTTCTACTGTATAATATGTAATAAAATTCTATTGTTAGCAATAAAGCATTATGTTTTGTATGTATATAAAAAAAAAAACTAGAAAATGATGATAGAATTGATTAGAAATAATTATCACTTGCAAAGGCTAAAGGAAAGTATTATGATAAACCTGGCATGCTGAGAGTTCTTCAAAACAGTTCTTGAAAGGATGCAAAGTTCTCAACTCGGCAGACGTGGGGGCTTTAAGGCCTCTCCTTACTTCATTCCGAGAAGAGAACCTTGTCCAACAATTGGACAGGAATATTGTTATTCTAGCTGTGGAACAGTACAAGGAGAATTTAATTTATAGAAATTGTATAGTATGTATTGCAGTCCTGTATGACAGGATGTATTGATGTGAATGAGGCAATGGAAGTTTGTAAGGATCGTACCTAGCTTTTCATTCATCGCTTTTTCGGTCTCTGCCTACTACTATGGAACAAAGCGTGATTTATGTATGTATGTATAAAAAAAGTAACAAAATTAAACAAAGTCTTTAAAGTCGAAGTATTTTGTTCGGTACAAGGAACAAAACTATTGTTGCTAAGTTCCGTTGATATAATGAATCAATATAGAACGGTATCGGTGAGAAACTGGGGGCATACTAAGTGGCGATGTGGTTGCGAATATTAAAGTGAGTGCCAAACTGCCAACTCGGTCATTGCTGCGTGTGCTCATGTCATATTAAATAGAGTTAGTGCGGGTTTACATGGCTAGAAAAATGTAGCCGAAGGAAATGGGAGTATCGAGGGTGGAGGGTGTAGTACAATCATATTTCGGGAAGAGACTCGTACTCTGTAGCGGGGCAATAATAATTAATTATATAAAGTATAAGTTGCTACCTTCCACGCAAGTGCAGTTGCAGGTCTGAACCCGAGGCAACACGCCAATAACTTTTCGAAGTTATGTGTGTATTAGAAAATTAAATAATTACCTTGTTCCAACGGTTAAGGAAATCATCGTGATGCAACCTTGAATGCTTGAAAGTTCTTTAGAACAGTTCTTGAAGGTATCAAAGTTCCCAACCCGCATTTGGCCAGCGTGGCGGACCCTTCCCTCTTTACGGGAGGAGACCCTTGCCTAGCAGTGGGACAGTAATGGGTTAAATTTATTATTATTATCTTCTAATAAGCGCGGGCAGAGTTTCAGAGACTAAAGAACAAGGATACGTCTATTCTAATTTACAATGGATATAAAAATGATGAAATAAGTTTCATGGCATCTAATTCATTGCTTTCTAAAAGAGAATGGTTCGCAATCCCTTTTAATTTAGTTTTTTGAGAAAATAGTATAAAAAAGTAATGATGATATTTTCTTAGGACATACATTTCGTTGTCTTCCTTTTACCTAGAGACGGACTTAGAAGGTGCCCGAAAGATTTCGGAGCTGAAAATTATCTTGCATTTTACTTGTTTCTAAGAGTAGCCTACTCTAAGTTTTAATTGCACATAATTCAGTAATTATGACCTATTAAAAGTATAATGGTAAACTCAAGGTTACCACCGTATGTTATTTTATAACATATAAGTTCAATCAAAGGGCATCAGCAGGAAGTAATCACACTATCTATTGTATTATAGACATTAATTGCATAGGAATTACGCACTATATATTCTTTAGTGCGTATTATCTTGCAATTTAAATGCCTTATTTGATTATACTCACACGGTCTTTTGTGAAGAGAAAAAACTGAAACAGATAAGTCAACATTCAGAATAAATTCACCGTCATTCCATTCATATGTTTCTTAGTTAGACTGAAACTCATGAAAGAAAAGCATCGTATAGGTAAAAATAATAATTTATCTTAAATTAAATAGAAGAAAATATATTTTTCTTTGCCGACAGGCGGCGTGGTCTGCGTGCTCACGATCCTAAATATTTTCTTTGGATATAATCTAAGAATCACCGATACCTAACAACAAATTTCAAATGAAATGGTTCAGTTGTTTAGCCTTGAAAGCGTAAAAGACAAACAGACAAAGCTATTTTCTTTAATGTTAAAGTTATACCTGTCTCCATGTGAACCTAATTTTATTCGTCATTATTACTTCACAATAGACAAGACTCCATTAATATTGTATTATTTTTGGTATTCTCCATACAAATGATGTCATGGTTTAATTGATGACCAATAGAACAGCCATTTGTGACATACGTGAGTAGGCTTACAAAAATACGTCTTAGCCATGTTTTACCTATACAATGACATATCCACGGTTTAGATATAATATTAGGTCGGGGAAAAAGTCTTTTCACATTATAGTATGTAGGAACTTGTAATAAAATCTTTTCTCTACCCAAAAAAGCTCGATATTTGGGTACCTCACGAGCTCACTGAAAGAAACATAATGAACCGTGTACTCATTTGTGATTCTTGAAGCTAAAGAGATTTTATTACAAGTTCATACACACTATAATGCAAAAGACTTTTTCCCCGACCTAATACATACAGTTAATGTGTGTACCCTAAAGCCTAAGTTTAACTGCTAGTAAGTTAAGAAACACTATGTACATATATTCATAAATATTAGATAATTTATCAATCAGCCTTGATATTTGTATGTTTGTAAACGTTTTGTATGTTTGTAACATCTTGAATAATAATGTATCGCTCACTGATCTTTATCTACATTTGTGTCTTAACAACTCAGGCTAAAAACCGTCCAATAACGCTTACTCGCTTTTGCTCTTATATTTTATTATATTCTTTTATACTTGCCTTTTTTACAAATTTCTCCTATATCGGTTCTGCCGTTTTGGCTTGATAACCATATAACTGAGTTATCAGGCTATTTTAAGGTTTTTTACAACATGTTTAATTACATACCTACTTTTCCTTTTGGGGTTCTGTGTTTCCTACAGAGATATAGGTCTAGATTTAAAATATTTCTGTGTCCAACTAAAGTTTGGAAATACCATAAAACGCTTAAAAAAAATCTCTTTTAAGAATTGCAGAAAAATAAACTTTAGCAAATATATTTCACTCGTATTACATTAAAAACGTTATAATTGTTATGTTACGGTAATAGCTCGTAACATGTTATAACGTATCATAACTACATACAGCTGTACACATAATACTTTCACCAAAAACACGCGCTACTCCTAGTACGAAACATTAGAAAAAAAAAACGTTATGTGCATTCTTGGAGTAAAGAGGACGGATCGCGTCCGGAACTCTTCACTACGCTCCAAAACGCGTATTACCGATGTGGGCAAACAAACCGCCAGGCTAAAGTGGAATTGGGCCGGACATGTTCACCGGATGCACCCTGAGAGATGGGCTAATATAGCCACGAAGTGGGTGCCACAAGATGGTCGGCGGCAACGGGGAAGGCCCAAACGGAGATGGCGGGACGACATAGACGCGTTCCTGGAAGATTGGCCGGAAGCAGCAAGCGACCGAGGGGTCTGGAAGTCTAGGGGAGAGGCCTTTGCTCAGCAGTGGGACACAGAAACAGGCTAGATAAAAAAAAAAAAAAAATGTTCATCTAATTACTTGTACACTTTTGATATATTTTTTGTACATATAATTTGCTGTATTGTATATTTACATTCTATAGTTGAGTAGCCGAAGTAGAGTTTGGAGGCCCTTACGTCTCTGTGTTTTCAAGGGCCCGTAAACAGTAGGTTTCCGTTGTTGTCAATTGTAAATCTTCGGACGGCTAGAACCACTTCGATGGATTCCGTCACGGATGTCCTCCCGAAATGAGAAAGCTTGGCCTTGAGTCCTCCAGTCAACGCATCCCTTCTGTACTACTTCAAGAACGCTCTAGTTTGTAACATTTCCGTTTAGCATTTTCTTTCAATGTTATTCACTTGTAAAACAGGGATAATTCGGTGATATTAGCAGTGACTATGCTATAAACTAATTTATTAAGGGAATGACAATTATACAAAAAAACTTCCTTTTTCAGAAGGAACCACGCAGGCTAATCAATATTTATCCGTAGGATTTCATACTGGCCTAAATGTAATCAATAGAAAAAATAATCTAACAAAAACAACCTTAAATGACTCATTAATCGAACAGTTATATTTTAAAGCATAAAAAGCTCCACTTAAAAAATTAAGACATCGACTTTTTTTCAGTTGGCAACCGATCAAACACACGTCAGTTACAAAACAGTGGCGAAAATTATCAATCACATTCAATTATATACATTAATACTATATAATTAAGGTTTAAGAATCACTGACAAATTAATTTTGCAAATAAACTTCTTTAGACTTATACTGCTAATGAAATATATGTCTTATAATACAGTGTTAAGGTTTAAATTGGGTTTTTGTATGTGTTATATGCAAAATACGAGTGGCGTTACCAAAGCGATCTTGAACTATATACGTTCACTTGCCAATGTAGTGGAAACATAGTGAGGATTGGGCAACTGGTAGCAGTGATTCTACCACGAGAGCCAGCTAATGGACCCTGCTTTTTGTAAGCTAGTGAACAAAACATGTATGCAATTTGGCTTACAAACTTGATCGATAGTTACTAATTATTTAAATTGA
Source organism: Anticarsia gemmatalis (assembly GCF_050436995.1). Classification (NCBI taxonomy): domain Eukaryota; kingdom Metazoa; phylum Arthropoda; class Insecta; order Lepidoptera; family Erebidae; genus Anticarsia; species Anticarsia gemmatalis. The sequence continues at coordinate 2,778,410 of NC_134761.1, forward strand.
TATTGTTTATCAAAGAAGACATGGGAGACTATCACATGTCTCAGTTGACAACAAATTGATAGCCACTATGCTGTACATTGTTTTCTCCCTAAGCTTATAGTGATTAACACGATACGTCAAAGCGCGTTTATGTCTTTTTTTCATGTCTTTTCTCTTTCTATGATACGAGTACTGTTTATGGATGCTATGACCGTAATTGGTCAGTAAATTTTGAAAACAAAACAGCAATTTCTGCAGTAATATATTAATAAATTTATCCCGAAAAGAAAATAGGAAGTGATTGTTTTGTAAGATTTTCAGAAAATTTGCGGAATTTATGTTGCTAAAGACGACGGCTCGACCGAGAATTCCTTGCATTAGAATGTCTATAAAAAAATAATTTGTATACCTTTTAAAATTGTCAATTCATTAACAACTAATATAATTTCAAACGCTCTACTTCTAAAAAAAAGTTGCCTATTCTATAATTTAGTGTTGTAATTCAAAACGAGTTTGACCGACTCGTGATAGCAATCGATATTTGATAATCGGTCATCGTTTCTTCGTATTTATCTCGCAACTGTAGCGCGATTCTGTACAGTCGGTACTGCCGAGTATCGAGAGTTTGATATTTAAAATGTACTGCCAAAATAGTTCCTACGACACCCGTCAGAGGCGCTGATTACCTTACAAGTCAATAGTTTTTTGTTAACTCAGTTAACTACCTAATTGTGACGGTCAGACCCGAAGAAAGTATTAGTAGCGCAATCTATCAATCAATCTATCAGTCGGTACTGTCGAGTATCGATAGTTTGACATTTAAAATGTACTGCCAAAATAGTTCTTACGACACCCGTCAGAGGCGCTGATTAGATTTTCATACAAAATTTCTCAATGATAGGTCGGTTGTCGGTAGTCGATAGTAGTAGAGAATCGAGCTACTGGATGTGGCGCCTAAATATTGAACACGTGAGGCTATAAATAAAATGAAAGTAGGTTCTGTTGCCTAAGGCTTGAGGTAGTCCAGTAAAAGTAAAGGTACTTGTTGCATTTGCATAGCAACGGTGTCGAATTCCAAATGAATTCGTTTTATGTATAAAAATCTGAAAAGAAACGGTGTTTTTTTTTAAAGACAACTATGGGCACTAAGATTTGCTTTTTTGTCGTCGAGACTTTTTCAAACATACAAACAACGGACACAAAGTACAACCAGACCCATTACAACTATTGGTGGATTGATCAAACGATTGCTCCGTGTGGGAATTGAGCCAACGACCTCCCAACGCAATGGTTGGCGTGGCGACCACCTTTATCACTGCGCTGCGGAGGTCGTTTATGTATTACGTTACCTTTTATGGGAACATAAATGCGAAGACCCTAAAGTTGTTCGTGAACGTTAGAAAATACAGGAGGTATTTTAAAGTACGAAAAGAGTGTATCACATTCGATCCTGCTTAGTTTAACGCTTTCTAAAGCAATAAAATTAGTTTGTTGTATTTTTTATGGTAAAGGTTATTTGTTTTATTCCTAGAGTACTTAATCTATACTAATACTACTATTGTTTGTTTTTTTTTTGTTTATTTGTTTGAACGCGCTACTGTCAGGAACTTCTGGTTCGTATTGAAAAAATCTTTTTGTGTTGAATAGACCATTTATCGAGGAAGGCTTTAGGCTATATAACATCACGCTACGGCCATTAGGAGCGGGGTAGCAACGAAAAATATTACAAAAACGGGGAAAATTATGACCCATTCTCTCTTATGTGATGCAAGCAAAGTTGCGCGGGTCAACTACTTCAATATAAAATACCCCTTTACTGACTATCGGGGAAAAAACATGATGAGTGTACATTCCGATGCTTCCGATTGCTACACATATGACCTAAAACTAAAACCTATTCGGCACATAACCTACAAAACTACAAACACGGTTCTCAAAACAATATATATTTTATAACAATAGATAACAATAACAATCCACTAAAATAACATTACATCGAGAAGATATTTGTCCGAGATAATAATCGATAATGGCAGCATAACGATTACCGATTGTCGATATAAATGGTACATACAAATGTCAGCTGTTTCGTGACATTAGGCTTGCTACACACATATTCAGGTCGGCTGTATTTATCGAACAATAAAAACTGATTCGAAGCACTTAGTTAACGAAAAGTGATTAAACCTATATGTGAGGAGTAACAGATCAAAGTGTATTAACTCCAGTCACCCAAAAAAAATTGTACAGAACGTATTTTTTATCTGTTCCGAAACTTGTAACCCATGTCAAATTATGACGCATCAAACTGTATTACTTTCTATTTAAAAAAAGAATCAAATGTATACATCGTTTCAAACTATATTATATCCAGGTTATATATAAAAATATTGGGTATAAAAATATTATGAATTATGCCTTTATCTCAAAAGTTAGATTGATGGAGTTAATACACATTGATCTGTTACTCCTCATTTCATAAAAAAGTTGATTTGACTATATTGGTCAAATAACCAATTCGGTTTGAACATTCAAGCATGGCGTTGGCATTGAAGCATGGCGATATCAAGCGATATTTTTTCCGAACATTCATCTACGCATATTCGGTTTTGCCGCCCGGTTAATCCGATTAATGCCGAATATGTGTGTAGTAAGCCTTAAATTATCGATAAAAGTCCAATCGATTGTTGATTGATGATGTAGTCGATTTATTGAGTTATCGGTATGTTGGTAATAGGTATGTAAGATGCAATGTTTAAATAAGATTTATGATTGAATGTTCTACTACTAAATACTACTAATAAATTGTGATTATAGATATTAAATCGAGGCTGCTTACATTTCCGTATGTTAGCCACGGTTCTACTTCTAAATAAGTATCGGATAGCTTATCAGGAAGATTTATGACAGACTAGCTGACCCGCGCAACTTCGCTTGCGTCACATAAGAGAGAATTTATCCCGTTTTTGTAACAATTTTCGTTGCTACTCAGGTAATAATGGCCGTAGCGTGAAGTTATATGGCCTAAAGCCTTCCTCGATAAATGGGCTATCTAACACTAAAAGAATTTTTCAAATCGGACCCGTAATTCCTGAGATTAGCGCGTTCAAACAAACAAACAAACAAACAAACTCTTCAGCTTTATAATATTAGTATAGATTAGAATAGATTGTTTTATTTGCTTTTTTTGTGGTATGGTTAGTGGTCAACCTAGTGTCAAAGTTATTCAAGCCGCCCGAGAAGCCTTTGACATGACTTAACGACTGTTATTTTAGTAGATAACAGTTGGGACTAACTTTTTACGTGCCTTCCGAAGCACGGAGACGCCCAGCTCAATTACCACTATGCGGTCACCCATCTATGGAATGACCGCGCCAAGAGTTGCTTAACCCACAGATCGTTTACCGACCGGTGAGCGCAACTGGCTTTGTTTGCTGACACTTTGTTTACTGGGTAGATTATCCATCATTTATGCATAAGCCGGGAAACTAGCATTTAGTGTAATGATATTTAGAGGTAAATTGCTTAGGCGGATCGGTATTCAATCAGAGGGTTAAGCAACCTTGCCGCGGCTTATCGTGGCTTTATTTCATACACTTCTACCTACACTTAAATGTTTTTAGCCAAGCTTTTCTTCCAAAATATGTTGTCTCACAGGATGCACCTGGATACCAATATTCTACCTGGAGCGACTGCCTATTTGACCTCCACAACCCAGTTACCTGGGTCATGTGCGTAATTTAAATAAAGATGGAAAATATTGAAGTTTTAAAAGAGAGAGTAAAGATATCAAACGGCATAAAGTATTCCAAGCTATAACTGTTTATTTAAATGGCTCTATATACTGTATGTAATGTATTTATTACATATGCGGTTATTGCGTAAATATTACCGATATTATTGTGAAAGTGCTCTAAATACACGTCATCGTTGAGAAAATATGATATTGATGCTAATGAAGATTTTATTGCGGTTTAATTAGAGATTTTAAGAGGTCCATGGTTTCGTGAGTTATACATACTTTTTGGTAGATTTAGTTTTTAGGGAGTTTTCTTTTATTTACCCTATTAATTGAAACGTTTAGACTGCCTCCGTGGCGCAGTGGTTAAGGTTGCCTAGCTGCCACCATTGCGTAGGGAGATCGTGGGTTACTTTCCCACTCGGTAGTATTTGTGCGAACCACAAATAATTGTTTCGTGTCTGGTTGTATTTTGTGTCCATTGTTTGTATGTTTTTAAAGTCCCCGCGACACAAGAGCAATTCTTAATGCGGGAATTGTCTTTTGTATTAAGTCAAAAAAACAGACATTTAATAACCTGCAAATTTCTTAAAAACAAGTATTAAAACACGTATGGGATTCAACACACGGTGACCAGGTCGTCAGTGGTCATGTGAGCAGTGACCGACGCTGCCTTGCCCCGGGCGAGGCCGCGTGCCGGACTCTTGCAAAACGAAACGTACGAATATTTTACGTTAAAGTATCTTTCTTTCTTATAAATGGCGTAATATAAACAGAATGTAGGCACAGATGGTAAAGGATATGCGTGGTCAATTTGACCATAGGTGAGCTGTACTCCCAGTTCCCAGTTTAGTCGCCTATCAAAAGTTATAAAATATGTATGTTCTGAATTTACTTATATTTTATGTATTATTATATTATATGAAAAATAGTCTTAGGCCCTGTTTCAGCTCCTAAAAATATTTGATCTATCAAATAGGTTATCAGATGAAATATTCGACAGTTGTTTTCCAACACACACATATTTATAAAATGTGGAACTGTAACTTAACATCTCTTTTGATCGAAAAAATAATCATGAGGGCCATGAGGGGTAGTAAAAATATGACACTTGGACTAAAAGTTGACTGAAGACACATCTATCATTCATTCTACGTAAACCTTTAATGGACTTATTTTAATAACATCAATAACAAAATCTAAAAGGTTTTGAAGCCCCAAGACCAGTTCCCGGTAAACATCATCACAAAACAGCCAACAATATCAAATAATAACTAAGTATCATCTCAAAGTCCCAAGTCAATTGTATTGAAGATGCACAATGCGAATCAGTCGCTGATTGCTCAACAGCGACAACCCTGACATAAGATGACAATTCAACAAAGTAAATGTATTAGCCTCATATAAACATTACGACACGGTAGGACGAGCTCCTATTGTGTTCTTAGCTTGGACAGTGTAGGGTTGGCACTGCTGTCAGTAATATAGAAATAATAGATGTCTTACCTCCGGTTTCTGAGTACATTTAGCGGTAGATTATCTATCTAATAGGGTTTTTTTTAATGAGTTTTGACGCTATTGAATGGATAAACTACCGTTAAATGTACCTCAGAAACCGCGGGTTAGCAGCTTAGTTTACCGGAGATTGCCTTCGTGAAGACTGCCACCGTGGCACAGTGGTTAAGGTCGCCATGCCAATATCATTGCGTCGAGAGGTCGTGGGTTTGATTCCCACACGGAACAATTATTTATGCGATCCACAAATAGTAGTTTCGGGTCTGGTTGTACTTTGTGTCCGTTGTTTGTATATTTGTGAAAGTCCCCGCGGCACAAGAGTAATTATTAGTGCGGGAGTGGCCTTTTTATGGAAACAAATAAGAAAAAGAAAAATATTTATTGCCGACAAGTGCATCTCCGGCAAAATTTGGGCAAAAATTGATTCCGCTTGTTTGATGCCGGGTCTTCAATTATCTCTACGCAAAAGTATCAAATTCGGTGCAGCGTTTCATTTGTAGAAGCGTAAGACACAGGCTTACGCAGTAGTGTAGGTATAATTATCATAGTAAGGATATGAGATGCAAAAGTCACAATACAATACTTTGACTAGAAAACTACCATTTTACCAGGATTGCTTTGCTCCATACCGGCAATTAGCACGGCTATTCCTATTGGTGCAACTTTATCGCACAACCTCGTATACCAAAAGACTCGATTGCCCAGCAGTGGGACAGCAATGGTCTAAAGTAAACAAATCATGTTAATAATGATGGTATGTCGTGTGCGGAACGTGGAAGTAATTAAACGTTAAACAAGCTGAGATCGTAATCCTCTACTCTCACTTAATGTGTACAAAGATGTGCTTCCTTGTTGTTTTATTTGATTACACTAACTAGGAGTCATTGACCTGATGGACTACACTTGCTCATACTATTCATGAGTATTAGGGAAAACGTGAATTTATGATCATTTGTATCCAAATTTATATTACAAATTCCCTGTTTATGGCAACATTTACCCGGTTCACACATAGTTTAAAAAAAAATGTACTTAAGCCTCTGTCTGTTACCGGAGTTCTTTCAGCTTCCCAAATAAGATTTAAATCTGTTTAGCCGTTTAGCTGCACACGTTTATATAAGTTCTGCTACATCACGGCGTGATTATTCTATACAAATAGCGTGTCTACCCGTGATATGATGCTCCTGAGTGCCATACAACTTAATCCATTCACGAAGTTAGTTGAAAAAGAGTGTAACAGATAAACACATCTAATTTCCGCCATATAATAGGAATTAACATGGAACTTGCTTGAAGTACCTACTTAAATAAGAGACACATTAACTATTCGTCATTTTATGAGAACATACCTTATAACTTAATATTTGTCTACAAATAGTACTAAAACTAAAGTAACTTTAGCCAGCCCTAGCATAAACCTCAGCTCGCAACAGCCTTCACAGAAATTGTCACATCCATCCGCTCCCAGCCTCGTCTGTCGGTAATTTAGCTATACGTCTCCCGTCTCTAAGATGTTTCGAAACCTAATAACACAGGACATCAAATATAAACGGTTTTTAGTAATAAGCTCACGAGTTAATGGCTACTGATGACAGTAAAGCCATATTCATATTATACGAGATTATCTTGGAATAATTTTGACACGGCCATTTAATTCGAAACTAAGTAAAGTTTGTATAGAAACTAGAGAACTTAGAAGCAATTTTTTATATTTCTATACTAATATAGATAAATCTAGTATCATCATTTACATAATAATATACAACATCTCCGTGCCTCGGAGAGCAAAACAGGAGTAAAACCGTCGGTCCTGCGCCAGACCTCTCACTGGTCGTGTTAGTTATCCGTCCCATCGGTCTATGAGAGTAAGGGAATAAAGAGAGTACCTTTGCATTGTACACACACTTGGACAGTATTAACAAAGTCCTGTACGGTTGGCCAGTTTCAATGAGACTGACCGCCGTACCTGGATATCGGCTAAGACATTATTATTATTAAAAAACAACAATAATAGTGATACATAAGTGAATTATCACTCTCCTATAATAAGATTATTTCAAGAATTAATAAAATTAATAATATTCTAGAAAAGTAATTGGTGTTGTTTTTATTTTTAATCCTCAACCATGAAGATGGGTAAAATGCTTAACTTCACTCAACTATAACTGCTGGATTTAAACTATGTAGTCTGTATGTACCCTAATGCAATGCAATCCAGAATTAATGTTAGTCATTAGTTAGTTCTAATTAATCCGAGCCCATTTATGTGCACCGCAATTATAATTATTTAGATGAGACATTTTGAATATGCAGTTGCATTTAGTTTATCTAACCAATTCAATTAATGTTTTATACGTCTATAATTCTATACAATAAGTATTAGGGCACGTTTTCTTTGAATTTATTTATGATAGCGGTTCACCAGGCTCTGGTTTTCCATTCCCATGGTTTTGAGCAAAGTACTTGCTGTTGCTAAGTATCAACAGCCGCACGGATAGATCTCTGAGGTTACTGAAGTTTGCTGAGGTTGTTTTGTGGATGGGAGACCATTTTATACATAATCGAGAGATAAGAGACGATTTTTGAAACCTTTTCACACTTTATCTCTTGTCTTCGACTGTCTTCACACTAAAATCTATACTAATATAATAAAGCTGAAGAGTTTGTTTGTTTGTTTGATTGTTTGTTTGTATGAACGCGCAAATCTCAGGAACTACTGGTCCGATTTGAAAAATTCTTTCGGTGTTAGATAGCCCGTTTATCGAGGAAGGCTATAGGCTATCATCACGCTACGGTCATTAGGAGCGGAGTAGCAACGAGAAATGTTACAAAAACGGGGAAAATTTTGACCCATTCTCTTAGGTGACGCAAGCGAAGTTGCACGGGTCAGCTAGTGCACTATAAATGTTTTATCGGTTTGATCCTGGTCGCGTAGAAGACAGACAAACATTCAAATTTGTAATAATTGTATAAAAGCATAAATTGTCAGTAGATTACGCTAAATCTAAAGAGGCAGTCAAAGTCACGAGCTGTTTAAAACAAGATGTCAAAACTGGGTCAAAGAACTACTAGAATGCAACATTACCGGTCAATGCAATAAATCAAGTCGCTCGTTCATTTCGAGAGAAGTCCGGTGTTTCAACTATACTAACATTTAACATCGTGAAGAAAGTTACACGATTTTGTATTACTCCATTATTTATTGACATTTGAAGCGATTTTTGTAATACTTTTAATTTGATGGAATTAAAAACTAAAAAGTAAAGATTTTGTGTTTTTTTGAGACAACCAAAATTGGCTGTTTTCTAATCGGTAGTGTAGGCTGCCGTACCCAAAATTCGATTCCTGGGTAGGTCAGTAACTTTAGCTTTAACTGACTTCAAACAACAAAAGGATTATATGTTTGTAATTTTTTACAGCTTGTTTTTTCTATATCCTGAATGGTAGTAAGTAGCGCGATTTGGCTATCGAAAGTTTGACATTTAAAATGTACCTACTGGAAAAATAGTTCCTTGGTCGTCCAGTCGAGATGTGATTAGCCAGACAGCTGTTATCCAGTTGCCGATAGTCGATAGTGATAGGGGATCGCACTAGCAGGCTAAGACTCACATGGGACCATCTTGACTGACTGTCACGAGAATCGAATCCCCACCCAACACACTATAAACTACTCTTTATGCCTTTTATAAAAATAGATGCCTTTTATTGCTAAGTAAATACTTAGATGACTATTAGGCGGCACTAAATGTCATAGATTTTTATATTTGCTTTAATATTTGAAGTTGACACGGGAATCGAACTCAAGTACTATTGGCCTTAAATCGAGCGGTAACAAGCAAACAAAACACTTTACACGTCCAGTTTGATATTCACTTGACATTAAACTATATTAAATCGAAGTTTAAGTTGTTTTTTTATAATATTATTAGCTGAACCGGCAAACGATGTTTTGACATATAAATTAAAAACGAAAGTGTCACTTGGGTTTGTTATAGGGGTATAAAAAATAGATGTCGGCCGATTCTCAGACCTACTCAATATGCTCACAAAATGTCATGAGAATCGGTCAAGCCGGAGGAGTACGGTAACTAACATTGTGACATGGAAATGTTATATGTATATAAGATAAATTATCATAATAAAAATAATCTAAAATAATCTAAACTTTAAACTGCCTCTTAGGTCTAAGCCTCTAGGCGTTAGTGTATACGAGTGCTCATCACGAGAGCACAACCCGAAGTTTGATCCCCGGGTCGGGCAAAGTGCTATGAGTCATTTTTGTTACGTAATCAATATAAAACATAATATAAAACATCTATTGGAATAATCCTAATAGCCCGATATTTAGTATCTCGACGTAGCTCGGTATATGGAAAAGGGTAAGCCCTGGCCACCTATTTCATGGGACTAATATTGTGAAACGTAACCTCCTTTAACAGATTACATGTATATTAGATAAGGGTATTAAAGTAATAATTATTTAGTTCTTATTTATTATTTAAGTAGCGTTGTAAAACTAGGAAGTGCTTCTGAAACGTATCTTGAAGGTTCTTCATCTTCCTATTTAAATCTATTTTTATTTTTGCATTAGTGTATGTATTTTTTTGTAGTAGCACTTAACAAAATTGTTTCGTTTGTCTTAATATTAAAATTATTTAATTTATGAAGGCAATTTCAACTGCAGTAAGTGTCAAGTTAGGATTTCCCGACAGGTTTTTTGGATAAGACTTACCTAATCTATTACAATTTTTTTCACATATAAAAGTATCTAATATAATGTTATACAGAAATTAAACACATACAATCTAACTTTTGGTAGTTAACATCATAATAAACAATCAAATCTCACAAAGAATTTGATTTATTTTGTTTTTGTTTGCGCAGAAAAAACCTATAGTATTAAGTCCGCTTATATATTTTGTATTTACTTTAATTTTAACGTAAATCGCATAACAGTTTACTGCATAATTATTTTATATTATGTAGTGATGAACAATAAATACTTAAAAACATAATTAGAAGTAAAAAATACTCTACCTATAACTTTACTCATAGTACATAGGCTCACTCTCATGTCAAGAGTTCTTACAAACTAGTAGCTAAAGTTCATACATTTAAGTTGCAAAATCATGTCCTAGATATCCTGTAGATAGAGACTTCTTCATCTCATAAAGGACATGCAATTCCAAACACGTTATCAAAGTAAACATACGTATTGCGAAATGCGTGTAGTGATCTTGACACGGCGTTTGGTCTTGGTCATTTTCGCAACTGTTTAATTAAACACCGCATTCTCGCACGCGACTACGCCGCTACAAGCTTACTGCGGACGATGATTCGATATTTAATTAGTAGTTTGACAATTATTGTGACATGATTTTTACTTAAACATAAGTACATACATCGATTAAAAATATCACGCTTGTAATACCCGTAGGCGTAGCAGATCTGTATAAAATAGAGCGACGTTTTGCTATTAACAATTTAAGCCTCATGAAGCTAGGGCCTTTGGTCACTTACCGGGCAAGTAACCAAACTCTAGGCTAATATTAAGAAATATTCTAAACTCAATTAGAAAAGGCTAATAGCACTTTGCTTGACCCTGGAATCAAACCTAAACTTAGACCTCATCATCAACAGTCGAACTTAAAAATTTCTGTGATAAAATACACATTTTATTCGTCGAAAATATTACCCTGAATAAAGTTAATCACTAATACGTTCGTTTCGTCCCTAATTACAAAGATTATTTGAATAGGTAAAAGGGGGCTTTTTTCTTACTTGTTTTTTCATCCACTTAAATACTGAAGTATGATATGCGTAATAAAGTATTATGATAAATGGCCTAAATAAATTGCATTACTTCATGATGATTGCTTATAATCAAATAAATTGAGCTCAAAGCAGTCGTGATTGATGCTCAAATATAATGATCGCACTACTGTGTGTAATTTCAAGGTATTGGCTAATGGAATAATTATGATATAATCATTATAATCTCTTCATTACTCTTCCGGAAAAAATATGAGATTTAATATTTGTGTTTTTTTTGTACAAAATTTTGTTTAACTTAGGGACATCGGTAAAACGTCGAATCATAGTTTAGGAATAGTAATATTTTATTTTACCAGTAGTGATAGTTAAAAAACTAGGAATGCTACTTTAAATAGAAAACTAGCTTTTTATAATAATGCTTAAATGGAGTTCATAGGATCGGTATTGTATAAACTATGATGCAACTCTTATCATTTAAAAATAATTGCTTTTAATTTTAAGTGCAAGTTAGGCATGCATTTTAGGCATGCCAAACTATAAAAACATTCAAAAAAACGTTCCCTTATAAAATTGTAACCAAATATCTTCGAACTGGTTTATACAAGCGTATCGGATAAGCTTATTATCAACATGACGTATAAGCCTTCTCTCCTAATAGACCGTAACATCTTTTATAAAGCGTGCGCACGTCAAAACATCGCGTATCATTGTCACGTCACGATTTTGACAGAGTTGACGCATGAATACTGTGGCCGTTCGTCCCATTTTGAATAGGATTGTCCTAATATCATGATATGTGATACTTGTGCTTTATTCAACTACCGGCTTATACCTGAAAGTAATAGCGTGAGTTCTCCCTCGAGATGTAATTTATCACCTCGATAAATTGTATCAAACTTGACACGATTTAATTTCAAACATGATTTAAGATTTATAATATTGGTATAATACCGCTAACTAGGTCCTGTTTACCGGGGAATACGAGCTTACCCATGTTTATGGTAACTGAAGATATTTTGAACCATCGGTTAGAATTTAGTCGAAGTTCTTTGAAAGATTTCTAGTGGCACTTCTTTGAGGTTCTCTCAAGCCCACTTTTATATCTTCTAAGCGTTACTCAAAAGTCCCGTTCTGACCCAAATAAAAATTGGTCACATTACACGACACGTTCGTTACAAAGTTACGTCATACAGAACTGTCAAACTCGTATCAAGAGAAAGCCCCTGATTGGTTATATTTTTTAAACAATTTGACGTTGCGTTAGTTTTAAATTTTGATTAATTAGTGACTGATTGATAAAGTTTTTATGTAATGCACTTTAGCTGTGTGTCAACATATTGTTATTTCGTAAGATATGAGATGTATCAAAATGCCTATGAATGATGAAACCATGTTTGTGGTACTCGACTCTTCACATTCCAGCGGCTCTAAATCTTAACAAAGTTTTAGTTTAATAATAATATGAATTATATGGACTCGAGACCTCACCCCTCCCTTATTCGGGAAGACAGCTTTGTCCTGCAGTGGGGCAGTAATGGATTAAAAAAAAAGAAAACATACAGGGTGTCCCAAAACTCAACGATAATCCGAGACAGGATGAAAGGCCAAGTCATACTGGTTCTAGGAAAAAAAAAAAAAAATCCATGTTACTTAGTTCAGCAATAATAGACATTTTTCAAAAAAGTTGAAATTCCACACCCTTGGTCGCATTTTCAAGTCCTGTGATCACCAATGTCATAATTTCACTGTGTTTTTTTTTAATTTCGTGATCTTCATTAAATATGCTATTAATCGTAAAACAAATTTATGCACAAAACATTGTTGATTTCATAAAAAAAGTTAAGTTTTAGTGAGTCATGGTTCACAAAAATATCGTTAGTTAACTTTGACGCTTCATATTGAAAAAAAAATGTACTACACTACCCTTGGCAAGTTATTTCAAAAGTTGGCGCATTTAATCAAGATTTTAAAATGTTGCAACACTTGCCACTTTTCTTTCCATTAAAAATGTTATTTTTATTTAAACGAAGAGTATCCTCGCAGATGGATCGGACGCAGTAGTTCAATTTTATGACTTTCTCGATCCCCCGATCAAAATCCTGTAGATATTTTTGACTGGGAATGCATAAAAGAAAAAGTCCATTCGAAATCAATACAAAAATGTATCAGAACTTCGCCAGAAAATTGACACAGTGTTAGAGGAAATAAATGCAAGGAATTTTGCTTGACCGGTGCAAAGGTCTTTTGTAAGGCGTTGCAGAGCCTGTATTCGTGCCAGAGGAAAGCAATTATTTTTAGTAAAGAGGTAATTGAGTCAGTCCATAACCAATATTTAATTTAATAAACATAATAGGTAATAATAATTAAAAAAAAAAATGAACGAACCATCACTCGTATTTAATTATTCTCCTTAAACTAAAGTAATCCGAATTGTTTTCCTCTGGCACGAATACAGGCTCTGCAACGCCTTACAAAAGACCTTTGCACCGGTCAAGCAAAATTCCTTGCATTTATTTCCTCTTAACGCTGTGTCAATTTTTTGGCGAAGTTCTGATAGATTTTGTATTGATTTCGAATAGACTTTTTCTTTTATGCATTCCCAGTCAAAAATATTTACAGGATTTTGTTCGGGGGAACGAGAAAGTCATAAAATTGAACTACTGTGTCCGATCCATCTGCGAGGATACTCTTCGTTTAAATAAAAATAAAATTTTTAATGGAAAGAAAAGTGGCAAGTGTTGCAACATTTTAAAATCTTGATTAAATGCGCCAACTTTTGAAATAACTTGCCAAGGGTAGTGTAGTACATTTTTTTTTCAATATGAAGCGTCAAAGTTAACTAACGATATTTTTGTGAACCATGACTCACTAAAACTTAACTTTTTTTATGAAATCAACAATGTTTTGTGCATAAATTTGTTTTACGATTAAAAGCATATTTAATGAAGATCACGAAATTCAAAAAAACACAGCGAAATTGTGACATTGTTGATCACAGGACTTGAAAATGCAACCAAGGGTGTGGAATTTTAACTTTTTTGAAAAATGTCTATTATTGCTGAACTAAGTGACATGGAATTTTTTTTTTATTTTTCCTAGAACCAGTATGACTTGGCCTTTCATCCTGTCTCGGATTATCGTTGAGTTTTGGGACACCCTGTATATGTGAAGATGTTTAAATTTGAATGCAACAAAAAAAGTTGGTAGGGATCGTCGCAAGTAGCGTTCTTTTGTCTTTGTCTAACACTATAGGCAAAAGGTGTGATTTTATGTATGCGTGAACTAACAGATTAAAAATAACTAATATGACTCGTCTTAACAAAGTTAATCATCGTCCAGAAACTTAAATAGTTTGAGAGTTCTTTAAAGTGCCTCCAATACTGCCGAGTGTTACGCGTTTTAATTCAAAAATACTTATAATACAGGATTATGCTATTACATACAATAGCTTGTTATATAGTACTGTTATTCTTTGCTTTCTAAATGATATTCAAAGATATATGAAAATAGTAAGTACTTTTTGTAATCTCTACTTACCTCTATATGATTTGTAGTATTATGTATGTATGTAAAATTATTCATTGGAAGTGTTGAACGGATTTACGAACCTAAGATTTACTGATTTGATCCTACGATTATTATTTACCGTTAAAACTACTTGCATTTAGAATGTTATTTATATGTGCAAACTTAATTAAAACTGAGCAGCTAAGCACCGAGGCTAAAAGCTTATGAAGTTAGACAATGTTTTGTATTCAGGATTTTAGTTTGATTCCAAGTTAGGAGAGAGAACGGAATGACATGAGAAAATTTTCTATTATCAATTTCAAATGTTATATTGGATTCCGTCAATATTTCTATAGTTATCTGCCTCTCAGGAGAAGTGGAAGTGCATATAAGTATGAAACAGAAATCACTCGATTCCTAGGCAGATCTTCAATTTGAACCTAAACCTTTCTGTCAAGAATATTTTAATTTGTAGTTATAGAACATCAAAGTTTTATCATTATGTTAAACCGAAATAAGCAATACATACCTGTGTGTGACTTCGTTGGTCATTCCGAATGCCATCTTACCGAGCTATGAGAGTAATGCTATAGAGAATGTACCTGTGTATTGTGCACACACTTGGACATTATAAACATAGTCCTGCACAGTTGGTTGGCTCACGAAATTGACTACTAAAACTTATTCTGTTTCAGTATATTATTCATTGTTACTGATCCATGTACCTAAATAAAATATTAACTTGTTACTGTCCTACTGCTTGGCAACGGTCTCCTTTAAAAACGACGGAAGGATTATGCCTCGATCCCATTATGTACTTACTTACCCTTGTAAATGTAAAAAAAAACCTTCAATAAAACCGATTTTTAGTTAAAAGTATGATAAAGTTAAGTATATAAGTATGAAATATTATCGTACTCTCCATATAAGTGAGACTTGCAATAAATTTACAAATACCCACACAAATGCGCTTAGTACTGACATATTAGTCTCTTAATTGTCTCGCAAATTAAGGTCTCTATGATTTATTAAAAGCATTTTGCTTGAGGCTCTACCCACGATTTACTAGAGATTGTAGAGTTGCAGTTTTAGTGCAAAAACAGTTGAAAAAAAAAAGGTTTTTGTATTTGCTGTCGATGTCGCAGTAAGATAGATAAAGCCGTAACATAGTTATATCCCTAGGGTTATAATTATATGCCGTAACATAGTTATAATGAGAGTTTGAAGATGTCGCCGGAGCCCCGCTTCGCGGGGCTCCTCCTTCTGGGTGGTTTAAAAAAAAATAACCACGAAGGCTGGGGTGGGAGCTTCGCTTCGCTCGCTCCCACCTCAGCCTTCTAACCTAACCTACCCATGTCGGTTTGCCCAAAACTTCTTCTTTATAACTATATTACGGTATATAATTATATCCTTAGGGATATAACTATGTTACGGCTTTATCTATCTTACTGCGACATCGATATTTAGATAATTTAATACTCTCTTAAACTGTGGGTAACAATTAACCCGATATCTGCGGAGACTTTATTTTTCAAGGGTCTTTATTTTCTAGAGATAAAGCAAAATAAAATTCTAGTAACATCATATAGATTTTAAACTAAAACAAAAATGCGCAAGGTTTAATCTGTGTTAAGGCTTTGCAAGCAATTATATTTTTATAATTTATAAATATAATTGGATTGGATTGCCCACTAGGGGTAGAACAAAGCATATTTTTACAGACATTTTTGTAAAGAATATCCGGGTTTTCTAATTCAATTAATATTTAATTAGCACCTAAAGATGTCTTGATAAGTATTAAATATTATTATTGTATTCATAAATCCCCAACCCGCACTTGGCCAGCGTGGTGGACTTAAGGCCTAACCCCTACTCTCATTACGGGAGGAGATTTTTGCCCAGCAGTGGGACAGTAATGGGTTACATTTATTTATTATTCATATATCGATTTTTACAAACCACGCCACAACACCTAGTCTAATTACAAAACATATTCTATTAAAAATAGTTGTCCATCAAAACTTTTATTAAATGTCACTTAGATTAGGTTCGCGATTTACATAACAACATATATTACATAACAATGATTTATGACATGGCGTTAAGGCATTGTTATGTGAACTTTGCTATGTGGAAAATAGTGACACGATCGCAGCGCACCACGCGGTTGAGGAACTAATAGCGATTGAACTGTAATTTCCAAAAAAATTGTAAAATCTTGATATGTGTTAGTATGTGTTTTGTCAAATTATTTAATTAGGTGTTATTCCGAATTTTTGATCCTTTAGTCAATAATTTTTTTGTAAGCAATTTTTCACCCATATTAGCCTACCATTACCAATTTACACATATTTTGAAGGCAAAAGCCAGAAAAAACGGTTTATATTTCACAAGTTCCAGTATTTTTAATCGATTTTAAAAAATAAGAAGGTCCTCAAATTTACCCTGTTTTTATGTTGGTTATTGCATATGTCCAGTATTTTCACGAACCCATACATACATACAATTATGCAACAAAAAAGTTTACAAATTATACGCAAGTAGGTAACGCAAAAAGCTTACAAACCACAAAATACAAATATTTCTATTGATTTCATTCATTTCTATTTCACAAGTCATTATTGTCATCACTAATATAAGCAATAACTTAGTGTCAGTGAGGTCAATCACCTTTTATTTAGGTGTCAAATCTGTCCCTATAACTTTTATAATCCTTATATAAGAACGTGTGAACTTTATGATATAATTATTGTATAAGAAAGCCTTTGTTTGTGGTCTGACCTATGAGCTTGAGATATTGTTAGGTGACCCCTGCGGTTTCGTTTATGTTATATCTCTACTATTTCTCCTTAATAAATAGGTACACGTGAAAGCATGTGATTTGTTTGGCTGTCATGACGAACTTAACCGATTTGGATACAATTTGGAGGGGATGATAGATTATTGTCTGGGATTTCAGATGTAATGCTTAGAGTAGTTTCTGCTCACACTGACACGTTGTAATTACACTCCTATGGTTATAGACGATAGGTCTGGCAAGTCGGCTGGGAGTCCGACAAATCTTGTTCAGCCCAGATATGGATACGATTACACAAAGCATTTAGAAGACAAGCATAAGAAGGACAAAGTGGAATCGAATCCAAGATCTCCTGTCGCAATAGTAGTGACTTTCACCTTAACCACTGTGCTAAGGGTTCTAGATAAAACATAGGTCAGACCAAAAATACATTTAAAAAAAAATCATCAATAAAACGTGTTTATGCAGATATATTATATTAAAAAATCTATAACAATTAATGATTTATTACATAACAGTAAGGTCGTCGACATCTTTTGTCACTTGCCGTATACGTCGTCGCCTCGGGGAGACTGCCTTTGTTAGTTCATTTACGCTCTGTATGATGTATGTGGCGACTGATTATTTCACGGTTAGCGAAATTATCATTCAATTATACAAAATATTATTAATTGACTTTGTTCAATAATAAAATATTTCATGGTTTAAGCTGCCTACGTGGCGCAGTGGCTTAGGTCACCACGCCGCCATTGTGTCGTGGTCGTGGGTTCGAATTCCACACGGGACAATTATTTGTGCGATCCACAAATAAATAATAGTTTCGGGTCTGGTTGTACTTTTTGTCCGTTTGTAAAAGAGCACGACGCAAGAGCAATTCTTAGTGCGGGAGTTATCTTAAAAAAAAACATTTATAAAATAGCTATATACAAAAAAAAAACTGCGTATGTATAGGCGGTAGGGTTGTCAACTTAGGACGCGGAGTATCCAATCGGAGGTACCGCGTCCTGGCCACTTTATGGTGACAGTTGAAGGAACACCGTCAGGTTTTTAGTCGGTATGCCCAAATTTAAAAGCCGGAACGCCTAGCCGGCGGGAGAGCCCGACAGACCCCCGCTACCTCCCTGGAGCGGGACATGCAGTAATGCATTTTCCTGATGAAAAAAAAAGGGTTGCCAACTTTTATTTGAGTACGAGTGTATGGGCTTTTAGACAGAGAATCATTAACTTACTTTATTTCATGATGTTAACTGTATGTTCTGTATGTTCTGTACATACAGTTATCATTATGAAATAAAGTAGAGCTCTATTAGAGTTACATATAGAGTACGGTTACATGGTTAAGAGTACAATACTCTATCTTAGAGTACGGTTTAATGAATAAAAAAGTTCTCAAGTCTAATATAGAGTAGAGTAGTAGAGTTTAAATACGGCTTACGGATAAGTCTCAGATAGCCTGTCCTGAAGCTATCATATTGCACTGCTATTACGATAAAAACATAACAAAAGGCCCTCTTTATGCAAATATAAAACAACAAACTCCATTTTAGAAAAGCACAGAATCAAGGTAACGAATAAATAAGATTCTGTATAATAATATAACGTTAATGCAGTCGTGACGGGCCGTAAAAGCTGATGCAACAATGAATGTTCCGAATGAAGTGTTTTATTTAATATATATTATTACTTATCTTTATTTATTGAATTGTTATTGGGGGTTTTCTGTAAATATGGCTACTGGAGTTTGGAAAGGATGTGATCTTGTAACAAGAACATATTGAAATGTATTATTTGATCTGCACGTTTGGCGCAGTGGTTAAAGTGGTCACCTCGCCGCAATAACCAAAGCGCCGCGTGTGGTGGGTTCGAATCCCACCCGGGACAAATCTTTGTGCGATGAGCACGAGTATTTGTTCTGAGACTGGATGTTAATGTATAGATACATTAAGTATGTATTTAGAAGTATATAAGTATGTTTATCAGTTATTTGGTTACCATAGTACAAGCTCTGCTTAGTTTGGAATCAAATGACCGTGTGTGAGTTGTCCAATGATATTTATTTATTTATTTATTATTTATTATTAAACGACAATCATAATTATTCCGTTTTTCTGCTGTGCAAAGGCTGAAAAGTTTTAAAATGTACTATTGAATCCCTAATTTTCAGAACGGTTAGCCGTTTTGTTATAGACACTAACGTGGTAACTTAAGTTAAGAACTTATACATACATTGTTTTTGTACATGTAACATTTTTCGTTTCTACTTCGCTCCTATTGGTCGTAGCGTGATGATATATAGCCTATAGCCTTTCTTGGTAAATGGGCTATCTAACACTTCAATTTCAAATCGGCGCAGTAGTTCCTGAAATTAGCGCGTTCAAACAAACAAACTCTTCAGCTTTATAATATTCGTATACGAAGATTACTCTTGGTTTCCACATTACACAGTAATGAAGCCTAAATATCCTAGATTCTCCAAATAGAGCTATCTTGGAGGTACTAAGCGAATCTATAAATTGAGTTTAGTACCAATCAAGTCTATCAACATTCATTGTTTCTATTAGGCACAGATCCAAGTGCAATAACGTTTTATTGATAAAAATACCCAGTGTTTGTTAGTCCACGTACAAAGTTAAACGATTTATTAGGTCTTAGATATCGTTGGCAATTCGCTACACTGAATTTATATCGCGTTTTGAAGTGTCAAGTAACTTTAACAAGTATATACTATTACTATTTCTTCTGTAAAGTGTTTACGAGTGAAGGATACAATAGAAATAAAAAGCTTCGATCAAAAAAACGATCCGTGCAGCATCGCTTGGCGCCGTCATTCCATAGATGGGTGACCGCATAGTGGTATTTGAACAGCTCTGCGCGGCATGTGTGTAGCAGCCATAACACACATAACTTGGAAAAGTTATTGGCGTTGTTTCGATACTTAGACCATTTGGCTATTACTGCAGTATTTTTTTTTTTATTTACGATTTTCATATGTGCAGTGGTCTTAAACCTTAAATTGCATTTCTTTTAATAAGATTTAAAATCTTGTGAAAGGCACATTGAACTCAAATACTTTGTGAAATATTCGAAATAGCCAATAAATCCTTGTTTTTCCATATAAAGATATCCGGTGTTGTATAAAAATAAACCGATCGTGTTGAAATAATATAATTACAATTATTTTTACAGTTATTTGGGCGCCATCGACGCCGTGTTTCACAAGAGCGATTAATTTACCAACTATTTATCGATATGACTTTGTACCAGTAGTTTATTTAGTTGTTCTGACACACTGATGGAAAGAACCGTGAACTTTTTACTAGCGCCTCTAGTTTTAGTTATAAAATTGAGAAATGTAACGCTATCTTCAATAGGGTTATTGAAAAAATCTTAATCTTGTGTTGGCAAAAGGCTTATCCAAAATGCTAACGCTATGTAATTTTTTTTACTATATAATGTTGAAATTAAAATTATTACAGACTGAAACATTTTAATACGCACTCATTTGGTGGCAACAAAAATATAAAAGTCAGTATTTGAATACCAAATTAGGTACATTTTATTAATTGTCAAAAGAGCTAATTTGACTGGTGATCAACCACCCTAGATCTTTGTAAGGTGCGTAATAAAATGTATGTGGGTTCTTTATTCTGATATGTTCGCCGCACTTACAGTCAATATTTCTCGCAATCAAATCAACCATATAACATACATTTTATCGACTGCTAACAAGCACATGAGAGACACATGAGAGACATTATTTCGAAACATTACACTTTTAACCGCGTTACTTGTAATTAGCCTACTGCCTTCAATCACTTGTTAATTTACACAAATTATACTGTAGTAATAGTAGATGTAATCAATTTGGATGTACTTTAAAATAATTTATCACATAACATACATTCTTGGGGTATGTTCAAGATCATATTTTGACGCATGGCTGTCTTATAATTGATTCAAATTATGCTTTAATTGAAAGCATTATAAAATCTGTACTTACATTACGCATGTTGTAAAAAAACGTTAGCTGAAGTTCGTGTTAATATTTAATCCTAGTCCACTAACAAAATAAGAAAGCCATGAGGCCTAGAATCTACGAATGTCTTTAAAAACAACCCAGTACCTAATAGTTATTCTAACAACTGTTATTATTGCAGGCTGCCAGTGCACTATTCACCCTGGACGGTGCTCGAAGCGAAGCGTTAACCCGCCGTCTGGCGCGCAACGAGCGTCGCCGGCGACGGTGCCGAGCTGTCCTGGTCATCATCGCGCTGCTGCTACTCCTGGCTGCCGTCGGTGCTGTTGAACTCCTCATGTCCAGGGGGCAGAGAGTCTTTGGGGCTGTTATACGATGATGTATGGCTGATGCAGGAGTGGCTATATAAGGAATAACTGAAGGTGTAGAAAATTTGCGTCGAATTTCATCAGTTTGAATAGTCGTGTCAAGAAGAAAATTGTCACCGGAAAAATTTTGTCTTGATTGAAACCAGATAGTTCAAGTTTGTTGATGATTCAATCATTGATTCGTTCGCTAAAGCTCCCTGTATTCATGTGTCAAGGTATCTACCTTACTTCTTTTTCCAATTGTCATCGAGTATTTGACGATAGGAGTTCGATGCCATCGAAAAATCGTTATTGCAGTAGTATTCGTTTTGCTGTAAATATATTATTTTGAGTTTGCATCAATACAGAGTGCATCAAAACAGAGGTTTTACACATTTGACATTCATATCACGGTGCTCTGTGGCGTGGGAATGCTCTACACTCAATATCTGATTTGTATGTTCTTTGAAACTATTATGTGCATTCCGTACATGACAGAACATCTATAATTTTCTTTGAGCTATTTTACCTCGCATTGTGATTGACAAATATTTTCGCAGATTTATGCTTTAAACTTTAGTTTCGCGTAATTATTCGCGTAAAAGAATTATGTGGCTATATTTTTTCAGAAATTAATGTCTTACCATCTATCTATTCAATAGCGTTTGAACGCTATTGAATAGATAAACTACCGCTAAATATACTGCAGAAACCGGCCTTTAGTGCTTTTTAAACGGCTCTAGAATTTCGTACCTTTTCATACACTACAAAATATTTTGAGTGAAATATACCAAAATATTTTGTAGTTGTATTTTTGTTAGTATTTCATTTCGAAAAGCTAATAAATTCGAATTTATTTTATACTTATTATAAAGTTTAATTTGTAAGGTGTTTGTTAAATATAAGATAACAATTGTAAAAATCAACGAATTTTATTTTTAGTGTAAAAAGCTTTTGAAGCTACGATTTGGATTCCACTATCGAAAATAATTAAGTTAGTTATAAGTAGATAATTTTGTAGATATTCAGAATTATAACAATTATTTTAAAATCCCGAATTATTATATTAAGAAGGACCTATTTGACATTAAAAATGGTCTGGAATAAGTCTTATCATTTTATTCCTTACAGTTACACTCAATACTATCGAGCAGAGACATTTAACATTAAATATTACTTGAAAATTAATATTTCATGCTAGCTACCGCTAGGGGCGCTGATCAGTTATTCATACATATTAAATTTGTATGAAAAACTGATTAAATTTTTAATGCAATCGTACCCTTTTTTAAAACTCAGTGTTTTACTGTTTCAACAAAATTTGGTGGTAATTATTATGTATTTTTAATATAGTTATTAAGTTATTATGTATTTAATTTATGTATATCCAATTTGATAGTGGGATACAATCATTTCTATTAGATGTTAATGTATGAAAGTTATTATATGTATTAAATATTAATATTTTATGTAAGTAAATAAGGATTTTTAGGTTATATTATTTAGATTATATTATTAAGATTATTTCTTCTCCGGTATATAATAAGGCATGTGAAAAAGGCCCTTTCCATAAATCATGAGAATATAAGTAGATGATAATTATGTCTACACTCTATTCTTTTTACGTGTTTATGTACCTAAAAATATTTTCACTGAAAATCTACAAGTGTGTTAACTTTTGTGACGGCAAAGGCTTGTTTTACACGTACTACAATCACACCACGAGTCAGCGATAAAATGTGGTTGCGATTTGGTGGTATGAAACACGTGGTCTATAAAGGCTGCAAAATGAGGTACGTGTGAATTGTATTTAATTTCAATAGGAAAATATGCACCCGACCACGTGTTTTCGTTGTGGTGTGGTTGCGTGGTTGTGGTACGCCTGAAATAGCCGTGAAGGTGTCGCCAAACAACTTACATTACTAATTATAATAACGATTCACTATTAATCATAACTTTTAAACTCTCGCGTTGCATGGTTAATGTATAATAGAATACGGGAATTAACGCGAACACGCATTTTACCTTAAAATGCCTAACGTTTCGGCGCAGGTTGCCTGCCTGCGACCACGGCGAGTGCAACCTAGACTCACTATGAACCTGTAATCACTTCAACATAGCACTTTGACCTTAGAAAAAAGGTTTTCTTCAAAAGCCTCCAAGAAAGGTTCAGTGTGTGTGTGTTCATTGAATCATGACACGGTAAACTATCCAATGATAAAATAATTTTATTAGACAGATCAGTACCCGTGTAAACATTGCCATTTTATACGAAAATGTAATTTAATTGGTAATTTCTGATAGTGGTGCCATATGATGATATTTATTTTATTTGAAATACACTTCATTTCGTAAAGCTAGGCAGCAAAGTATCGTGAATAATTACGTTACAATCAACCAGTTTTTACTTTTAAAACTTTTGCTGAAAATCGCTCTAATGCTTAAGATTGCGTAATAAGTTAATAAATGTCTATCAAATTATTGTTAAATAAATTTATTCGCTACTTATTACGCGATAATTTACGATCGATTACGCTCTTGGTTACGCCGTAATGGAATCTGTAGAAAAAGATTACGCATCTACTATATTTTATGTAAAATAGCAATACGATCTTTTTTTAATATTCGTGAACGTTTTTCCAATTAAACATAATATATTTGTTTGTTTGAAACTATAGACTAAGTTATCTTTGCTCTTCAAATTTTACATATACTATATCACAACTAACATTACCTATTTCATTTAAGAAAACTTGAATGTTTAATTGCCTTTCAGATTTTTTCATAATTATTTTTTATTACCTGTTTTTCCAAAATATTTCTTTCTTGCCACGTATTTTCTCCAGTGGCTTAGTATTCAAATATTTGTGATATAATTAAGTAAAACGTACCTTTAAATTAGTGCTAAGTTTTTCGACTCTCGATCTGTATTGAATAAGAAAATCATTAAATTGTATTATCTCGCACAAAGTGCCTTTGTAATTTTTAATAAAACGATTGTATATTTTTTGTGGGATTTTTATTTTAACAACAATTATTTATAATAATATATAAAATATTCGCTATAGACCCGTATTGTCGGGGCAAGAGTAAAATATAATTTACGGCATTAATTAAATATTTTCATTACCCTATATAATTATTCCACTAAATTAATTTTTATAATTGATTATAATAAAATGAATGAGTGCAATCCATAATTTTACGTATACTATATTAAACTCTTGGTTGTCTTCACTCAGCATGTATGACTGCATCGACTTTCTGGTCTTGTTCATTGGTGGGCACATTGTCTATTACTTGGCAGTCAAATGCTACTGCGACCACCTGTAACACAAACAAGATTTTAATAAGTAAGAGTACTCTCAAAAATTCCTGTCTCAGATCACCTCGCACACTCTGGTTTAAGTATCTAATCAATCACACTAGTCAAACAGAGACTTTATATTCCTCCAAGAAAAAAACTCAGGTAAGAATCCGTCGCGATGTTTTTCTTCGTCTTTGACATTTTAGTACGCTTATACAATTATTTGTTTCTTGTGGGGCTTGGCATGTAAGTACAATAACCAAACGACTTGACCTCTGTCGTTTACCGAGACCATAATACTCACTACACAGTCCCATAGAAGCAACAACCACGGAAGCATCTTATATAGAGAATGATATGGTCTAATACCATCAGGTCCTTGGTCCGAAAAGAGTGGACAGTGGGTAAGTTTTTAAGAGAAATTTTAATACCTTAGGTGCAGTTTGTGGGTTGCTCCGCAGATTGGCGAGGAATTTGTCATAGTACCCTCCTCCGTGGCCGCACCTGTCGCCTGACTTGGAGAACGCTACTCCTGGAGTTATCACCAGATCCAAACCTCCTGGAAAATTAACAGGATATTTATTGCTTTAATGCGAATTTTATGGGGCCTAGGCGGCTTGAAACTACGATCTTCTCACACAGTATGTACGCAAAATATTAAAAGATTAATTTTATATGGAAGAGGTCAAATGATTCCTAGCCTTGAAAACAAAATCCTGCATCGGCTTCTGAGTGTAAATTAAGTGCATGTTTTATGACGAAACAAAACTTGCCTAAAGCTTGTTACTAGATAAAAGTGGACAGATATACCTACGCCCAAATTGACGAACAATAACAAAAACACAATTATCATGACACGCACTTGGATTCATATAAACAATTTAAAGCGGTAAAGAACCTCAGAAGGTCATCTGTGATGACATTAAGATATTCAGCAATTTAGGGGGAATCCAGAGTAAGTTTTAAGCTCAAGACATGTAGCCGAAGGGCGATAGAGCGTAGTAGAGTCACCATTAGAAAGTTTGATACCATCACCTTAGTCCGTACAGCATGAACAGATAGTGAGATAGAGTATAAAACAGGCAAGGTGACATTGCATAATTGACAAAGAGTAATTGCGATTTTTTTTATTTCTACTCCTGCAACGAGTGCTGCTGAGGTCCTGAAATCCGTAATATAACATGCTAATAGCGATAATATTCCACCGATTGGAAAGGACACCGTTATAGATATAGATAGAAGTAGGAGGATTCCCTAAGCATGTCGCAATACATCCCATTGAAAACAGACGTTTTCTAAAGCTGAACTAAGCTACATCCTTTGTAAAAACTAGCTAGTTCAACACCCCACTACTAGATGGCACTATCCTCAAACAACATACCTGACTCCACAGCATCTTCTCTCAACTGGTCTTTCGAATGCTGTGCTATACCATGCCTCGTCACCGCCATGGTCCTCTCATCATCAGCTTCGAGCTTCAACATCCTCATCTTGCCGCCAGCGTATTGAGGAACGTAGGCAGACGCCCCACGTGCCTTGATGTGGGATATGATGGGAGCCGTGTCGATTTCTTGGTCGGTACTCATGTAGAGAGATATGCGATTCGCCGATTTGTAGAAGGGGTGGTTTATTAGCTGTGAATTTTAACTTAGATTAGTGTGAAGGTTTTTAATAGTGACATTGAGGGCGAGTTACGATATCTTAATGGTTGTAGTTGGATGAAGGGATATTTTGTTTCGACTGCAAGGCACGCAAAAACAAAAAGATTGTGGGTCTTTCAGTCGTTACAATTATTTTTTTCTTTTGACAGCACAAAAAACAGGTTACAGAATATAATTAAGAATCTTAAATATTCTGTGGATATTTCTATTAAGAAAAGTTAACTTTATTTTCCTTAATATATTTTTAAAATGATGACTTAGATTGCTCTTAAACATATCCACAGACACCTTCAACTGAGACCAGATTTTTGGATCGCATAAATAGGTATTTGTTCAGTGTAGGAACCGTAATCACGATCTCTCGATACAGTGGTAATTGTGTGGCGACCATCTTAACCTCATAACTTGCGCCACGAAGACCGTTATATCAACCCTAATAGTCATAACTTTGCAAATTCTGTAGTTTTTTACCTTTTCGTAAACAATTTGCGACTGTCTCTTTTTCTCTTCAGCGGAGAGAGCGGCGATGCGATCTGCTATCTCAACTCTTAACTGCGCTTTGGCTGGATTTGGAGTTACCTTTGCCATTTTGAAACTGAAAAAAGATTATTTCAAATAAAAATTGCGCGTTCTTTTTTGACGTTTCTTGCTGAGTGTTTGCGCTGGGTTTTTTCATGTTAGGTATTAGAATTTGAAATAACTATTCATTCAAAAGTAATTGGTTTTTTCTAAATGTAATTTGCCATAGAAAAAAAGTGATTGAACTCAAAGGCTGGAACGTCTTGAAACTGAAATCGTGTGCTACTTTTTGTCCAGACGAAAAAGCCGGTAAAGTATGCGCTTGAGAATACGTATTTTCATGTTATAATCGTAACTTTGTAAAATAACAAATTACCTACTCTTCGTTCGCTTCTTTCTGATAATTACGAGAATAATGTCATTTAATTCAAGGAAAACTGTCAATTAGGTAAGTACAAACTAATGATGCAATTCAAAGAACGTAAAGATGTAAACATTATTCAAAGCAATAACAAAACGGGTCAAAAGTTACAGATTACAACTCACGAGTTATTTATCAATGGACAAACTATAAATATTTGATACAGGAATTAGACTTACCCTTTACGCAGCAGATTCACTACTAACATGAAGACAGACTGATAGCAATACTGATAATAGAAAGATAATGTAGGAACTTGTGAAGCGGTGTGCAAACCAAAACAAACTGCTGTCACTCTTTATACACGTGCACATGTTACTGCTAACGCCATCTAGTGTTTTATTGCTGTACTATTTAAAGTCACACGAAAGTAGTATGCTATCCTGTGAACAGCTTCTTAATATTTGTCAATAGATGGCGTAGTTTATTTTTTTAGTTATGATATTGAATAACAGATGTCGCTGCCCTACTGCGGTGGTAATAAATTATTCATGTATTATATATATTTGCTTTGTTCGATGTTGAAACTAAAATGTGGAAAACAGTTTTAGTGAATTAATTCTATGATAAACTTTGGTTTTCCACAAGATCCTTCAAAGTATATAAGCATCGAATGTGGTAGATAATTTAATTTTAAACATGAATTGTTAATTACCATCCTAACTTTTAAACTCTCGCGTTGCATGTTTAATGTATAATAGAATACGGGAATTAACGCGACAGCCTGTGACCACGGCGAGTGCAACCTGCGCCGAAACGTTAGGCATTTTAAGGTAAAAAGCGTGTTCGCGTTAATTACCGTATTCTATTATAAATTACCATCCTTTTACTAATGAATTATTACATCGAGATGATCAAAGGATATAATTATCTTATGTCTATATGATTACTTACGAACTACTTTGTATGTTCAATGACCCTATTTCTTAAAAGGATTGGTGAAACACTTCCTGAATATTCAAGCGAAAAGAGAAAATCTGAGAATTAAAAATAGCTTAATGGACAACTACTAGTTAACTTATAAAAAAATAAATGGACAAAAGCGATTGAAAGTTGTTTAATGAGCAAGATAAAATCTTGTTTCAGACTAAAATAATGCCTCGAGAGAAAAGTTCTTTCATGAATATTAACTACTTTATCTTAGTTCATAATTTATTTCCTAATAAAACTGCAAACTATAGAAATCTATGATTTACCTAGCGTAAGACTGCAACAAAACTAAACGTACGGTAGCAAAATACATCATTTGAAACCTAAAGTTACTTGAATTTTTACTTTAAAATCTTAGTAAAGAGTCTTGTGTGGAAAGTTCGCGACAGAAAAATGTATACAAAATTGACGATTCCGAATTTCGAACATAAGTGACCCACAGGCTTTATGAAACTGACGATGGCCTGTTTGATACAACTAACTTTTAGGTTGTTCGGAAAGTCCTTTCGTTTTTTTTGTAGAAATGAAAGACAATTTCGAGTTTCGAGGATAATCCCAGACGTTCCAAGTTGTCATTAACTGTTAAATCATTAACCGACTTCAAATGGAGGAGGTTCTCAAATCAACCGTTTTTCATTTGGAAATACGGATAAATAATAATAAATTTAACCTATTAATGTCCCACTGCTGGGCAAGGGTCTCCTCCCGTAATGAGGATATACCAATTAATAATAATAATCTAGATAAATCTTGCACGCCAAGGCTCTCTATTACTATTATAATAAATATTAAATTTCCACAGGCTACGAAAATGATGGAATACAGGGTGCATAATACGTAATCTATTTTCATTATCACATGACACAGCCGCACCGCATTGTTTTCAATGAAAATTTGTCAATCCCTCGCCAGTATTGTGATGAATGTATAACCTTTTAGTCTATCTGTTTGATTACAGATTTTAATCAAACGTATTAACAGTAATTAATTCTATGAATAGAGTATTTGGTCGACATGTTAAATATAATTTGCAACTCGTTATCACAATATACTAGTACTAATACCAACTAGATATTTAACAGCAGGAAATAATGTTCCTAATAAAATAAATTTGGGTTTTAAATAGACTTACTTGGTAAAGAAAAACAATTTCCAAACACTATCAACCTATCGAAAAGTTAATCACAAAAAAGTCTTTCAGCGCCTCTAGCGTATTTTAACAGAACTATATTTTGACAAGTAACATTATCAACTGTCTATCTCTCGTTACAGGACAGAACAGTAGTGCGATTCTCTACTATCAATGCTGTAAAATCGCGAGATTTTGACATTTAAAACATACTACAAAAAATTGTTCCCACGGAGCCCGCTAGAGGCGCTGATTAGATTTTGCATACAATTTCCGAAATCTACCCAGTTATCGATAGCCTTTAGTAGTAGAGAATCGCGCTAACAGTTCACAAATCTCTTTCAACCGTGTTATGTGTTACAATATTATAATATTACTATGTTTTCCTCGTACAGTAATAAACTAATAATTATAATAGGCCACTTGTATGTGCCGTGATAAGGACAGTCAATTGGTTACACGAGTAAAGACAAAGTTTTATAAAATATTGAGTGCTCTTTGAATGTCATAGCGCTATCTTTGATTATAGCTTTAGATTTACAACATGTACTTGTGGTATGCAACAGGGTGGCGGATCAACGAGCGCGAACTAAAATATTGCCAACAACACTCCAGGAAGCCTGCAGCAACTTGAAAAAGCTTCTGACGTTCTGGGAGGAACTAGGATGGCTGGAGTGAGGGTGAATCAATGCAAGAGGGTAGCTACACGCACAAAGGCCCAATCTGGAGGCTAAGTGCGGAAAAAGCCCAGACAACCTAACCTAACCTATAGCTTTAGATTATTTATCTATTATAGCTTAACTATATCAGTCCAGCCTTTCTTCCAAACTATGTTGGAATCGGCTTCCAGACTCACCGGATGCAACTGGTTACCAGTATTTTACATGAAGCGACGGCCTATGGGACCGCCACAACCCAGTTACTTGGGTTATAATACGATACCCTTCGGTCTTCGTCAGACTTTCAAGCTTCTGACTACTGTTAACGACTGTGAAAGATCTTTGAAAATGACAGCTGGGACCCACAATTTAACGTGCCTTTCGAAACACGGAGGAACTCGATAAGTGTGAGATGGTCACCCAACCACAGAACAGCCTCGACAAGCGTGGCTTAAGCTCAGAGATCGATCGATTGAAAGGGTTTTTTACTAGCCTGTTTTTGTGTCCCACTGCTGACAAGGGTCTCCTTCCAAAAGGGGAGTGATGCACGGCTAGAATAAATTAAAGTTACTTTAATAAGAACCTGGATAATAATCTATACTAATCTATACTAATATTATAAAGCTGAAGAGTTTGTTTGTTTGTTTGAACGCGCTAATCTCAGGAGCTACTGGACCGATTTGAAAAAATATTTTAGTGTTAGATAGCCCATTAATCGAGGTAGGCTATAGGCTATATATCATACGCTACGAACAATAGGAGCAGATTATCAGTAAAAAATGTTACAAAAATGGGGGAAATTTTGACCCACTGTCTCTTATGTGGCGCAAGCGAAGTTGCGCGAGTAGTGAATAGTGAATTATCAGTTATCAAAAAAGCCTTCTGTGACGTCATAGTAAAGTGTCAGTAGTACCACCATGACGTGTGTTATCACGACATGTGAATGACGGAACGGGGGCGAGCAGACAAAATTATGTTGGAGCTAAGTGATTCCTGTATATTTTAATGGAAAGCTTGACAAAATAACATTATATCTATGAATCTATGGCATAAGCGTGGTCCTTATAGCTGTTGTATATTAGGGTGTTTTTTCACTTGAAAGAAAATATTTGTGTGATCGAAATATTGTCAATACTTAAGCCCGTAAAAGTAAAGGGTTAAATATAATTTGTATATCCATTAACGCCAATATAATCATACTTTTAGCTTGACCTAGTGTTAAAGTTCTTTAAGCAGACCGAAGGCTTCTTCTTATTCTTCTTGTCGTATGATTAGTGGTCTTCCTAGTGTCAAAGTTCAAGTAGACTGAAGGCCTCTGACATGACTTAACGCCTGTTATCTTAATTGATAGCAACCGCGATCAATTTCGCTTGCGCTAAACTCAGTTTAGATACCTGTAAGAGGTCACCCATCTTTGGAAAGTCCGCGGTACAGTTGCTTTACATAAGGTTTGATTTCTATGTCAGCCTGAAATGGCTGCCGATCTGTTTCAGCTTCAGCGTCCAGCTTTCTGTTGATTGAAGCTATATGATGATTGATGTTGAAAGCTTATTTAATAAGCTCATCAACTTGAAAGCGATAAAAATGATCCTCCAGTGAGAGTTAAATCTCTACAGAGATTCGTACCAAGTGCAAGCCTATAAGTCTTATTTTGCTAAAACGTTTTAAAATCAAAGATATTACTACCATCATCATTATAGCTTTCGTAGCATTCTAAAAATTCATTTTATCTCTTATACTCGTATGTAAAAAAAACATCGAATAGTAATAATATACTTGTACTATTATTTATTCCAATATGTAAGGCTTGATACACTCATATTCGGTTCTTGAGAGAATGGGTCATAATTTTCTCCGTTTTTGTATATTTTTTTAATGGTACTTTGCTCCTTTTGGTCGTAGCGTGATGTTATATTTCTCAATAAAAAGGCTACAACACTAAAATATTTTGTCAATTCGCTACAGTAGTTCCTAAGATAAGCGCGTTCAACCAAACAAACTCTATAATTTTACAATATTAGTATACATGTGAATCTTCACTTTAAAAGCTTGGTCTTTATTCAATATTAAACGATACGCTAAAACAGCTGATTTTGAGAAACACATAGCAGCAAGATAATTTGCTTCGTATTGTAACTTGAGTCGGAAGTGAATACTAATACTAATATCACACACATTTCCATGAGAACTAGAAATATAACACTTTATTTTAATTGTTTTAGACTAAACAATTATGATGTGCTAATATTATAACGTAAGTAAGTTTGTTGCTGTTTTACTCAAAAACTGCTGACCCGATTGTGGTGAATTTTAGTACTGATGTACTAAGAGCAGTTTAATGACTTATGGCCGATTTCTGAGGAACATTTTGTATTCAAACTATCATGTTTATATGAGCTTAAAGGCTATTGAATAGATAAACTACCGCTAAATGTACTTCAGAAACCGGGGCAGATTGTCGAATAAACTATCCAATAGATAAAGTGACACCAAATGAATGATAACCACAGTATTCTCTTCTCCAGATATTACATACTTATTCTTTAGTGGGTAAACCGGGGCTAATTATTCATAGATTTTTTAAAAATATAGAGTTTTAAAAATATAACAATGCCTCAATTTTATATAGGTTCAAATCTCTATGTATTTTAAAAGGTCAGGATTGCGGTTCGATTCCCGGAATAAGTAACACAAAGAAAAAAATACTTGTCCGGGCTAATTATCATGTAAAGAACATTCTACAAGGTGAATTATTTTTATACATCTTTGCTGACACAGAAAAAAAAACAGAATAAAAACGACCGTACATTTTTAAACACGACTTAAACGTAATCTCAAACATAACCTCAATTTATAAATTCTAAGTAGTCGAGTGTAATTGAACAGAGGTCATTGACTTATTGACAATGTTGCATCATGCAACAGTTAAACAACAGTTTAATACATTGTTAACCCTTTCAATTAAGAACATGAAAGTTAAGACCCACGATTGTATTGGAGATTATGCATCAAAGTTATTTTTTATCTTGTACATAGGTACATTCTGTGTTTGGAAGGCACGTTAAATTGTGGGTCCCGGCTGTCATTTTTGAAGATCTTTGACAGTTGTTAACAGTAGTCAGAAGCTTGAAAGTTTGACAACTGTCTCACCGAAGGGTATCGTGTTATAACCCAGGTAACTGGATTGTGGAGGTCAGGTAGGCGGTCGCTCCGAAAAACACTGGTATCCAGCTGCATCCGGTGAGACTAGAAGCCGACTCCAACATAGTTTAGAATAAAGGCTAAGCCATATATAATACGTAACATCATGCCTTTTATATCTAAACATGCAAGCAGAGGTATATAAAATATACCCACGTTTTGCCTTCAGCAAATGTTAGTCCCATGTAATGGGGGCTGGTCTATTGCTATTTACCGGGCACATTTCCAAACTCCTACTATAGGAAATATACATACATACATAAATTACGTTACGCCTGTCATACCTGGGCTCAGGCAGAGGTGTATGAAGTCCATTCACGTTTCGCCATTAATAATGTTAGTCCCATTTTTTTTTAATAACCCATATCTGTCCCACTGCAGGGCAAGGGTCTCCTCCCAAACGAGGGG
The DNA here is from genome assembly GCF_050436995.1 of Anticarsia gemmatalis. Lineage (NCBI taxonomy): Eukaryota > Metazoa > Arthropoda > Insecta > Lepidoptera > Erebidae > Anticarsia > Anticarsia gemmatalis. The sequence goes on from NC_134761.1 coordinate 2,812,280, forward strand.
GAGGGTTAGGCCTTGAGTCCACCACGCTGGCCAAGTGCGGGTTGGGGACTTTGCATGCCCTCAATAAATGTATTAAACAAATTTTAGGCATGCAAGGTTTCCTCACGATGTTTTCCTTCACCGTTATTGTTGTTAGTCCCATGTAAAATTAAATTAGAATAGACCCGGGAATCGAACCCGAAACCTCTATATCTGCAGTCGGATAAACATACATTTTATCTCTAAGCTAAATCTCATAAAAGTAGTCTGGCATTCAAAATAACTTTCGCAGTTATAATAGGTAATAAGCATTGATGCTCTTAGTATGGAAATTAGGATCGTACCAAGTGGCGTTCCTTGGTCTCTGCTTACCCCTGTAGGAAAATATTATGTATGTAGGTATGTATGTATGTTCCAAGTTACTCAATGACGTCATACATTTCATTTTAATTCTTAGTATTACAGTAGTTTTAACATCAAGTATTTATAAACAACAATAAAAAACTAGCACTGCAACGTTTCATAGCTTTTCTAAACAAAGTAAAACCTCATTTAGATTAAAATTTTCCTCTTTTATTATAAACATAGTTACTTTACACTTAATACGTGCCACAGATAACATAGTCGTTATCTATGGATGCAAATTAGTTTACTTAGCGCAAAGACAACAGAATTATCTAGATTTGAAGGACGGATGAGTGTTTTTAGAGATTATACTTAAACAAAGTAGTTAGTTGGTTAGTTAGGATGATGACACGGCTAGCGTAGAGTTTGCAGGTAGAAGAGTTCTGCTGATTTAAATGATGTAGAAACTTGGTGCGAATTTCTATCACTAGTACCACTATTGGCACACAAACTCAGAAAATCAGGCTATGGATTCTACATGTCGCATTTCAAAAGTATGGATGTAGGTCCTAAGTCCTCAAATTTTATGAAAATACAGAATTTTTTGAACATCTGATCGCAGACTAAGCATATTTTTTACTTTTTTAACTGCAAGTTCGGCGCAGTGGTTAACATGGTCGCCTCGCCACAATAATAGTAGAACCGCGAGTGCGGGTTCGAATCCCACTCGGGTCAAATATTTGTGTAATGAGTTAGAGTATTTGTTTGATAAGTATGTATTCAGAAGTATGTTTATTAGTTATTTGGTTACCATGGTACATCAAACGACCGTGTGTCGAAAATTCGAAACATAATTGCAAAGTTCGCCAATAGTTATTTGGAATCAAATAATCCTGTAATGAAAATGGTTCTAAAAATCTGAATATAGGAACCTAGTTTAAAAAAAATCGTTTTGTAAATAGTTAGACACATGAACTTGGTCTAGATTGAATCGCATTCTTTCCTAGTCGTTTATTGATGATATAATAAACATGGCCGCGCACTGATTGACAACTTATTGATTGTTGTCTATATCGTGGGAGTTGTTTTATTGAACTTGTATCGAAATAAGTTTGATTCAAATATTTTACGTGGTTTTGAAAAAGTTTTTCATACTCTTACACAGCTGATTTTTACTATAGTAGAGTCCGCAATTTTATTAACCTTAAGTACCTTTAACAAGATGTTTGAAACGGTCAAAATTATATATTTCCGTTCCGTACCCTAATAGTGAATTAACATTAATTTTAACATTTTAATTCGCCTTTTTCGGAATATAAGTGGTGTGATTTTTCATTAAATATCCCAAAGCAACGTAATGACATGATTTTCCCAGACGAACAGTAACGTGAAAGGATATTTAGTAAAAATAGATGACTATTCTAATCACCTAAACACTAGCTTCTGCCCGCAACTTCATCCGCGTACCTAAATAGATTTCCTGGCGTAAAACATATACCTATATGGTAAACTAGATACTATTATCTATAAGTTATAAATTTCGTCTAAAATCTTAGTAATTTTCACATAAAGGGGTTGCACACATACATCCTCACAAAATTTTACTTATTATTTGTTGTATTCGCACATTTTTTTCATAAATATGGCCGCCATCTTGGCTCTATTTCATTGTCAGAGGCACAGGCATTCACACATTCAGCCAACTCCGTCTATTTCACTTGCTTACGTTTCTAATTTGTCAGATTTACGACACAGTTTCAATTCGCACGTAAAATTATGATGTCATATTGTGTACTTGAATTACTTTGTAATATGAAACTAAACGTGTGAAAGACATTTGAATAAACTTTGCGAAATTATGTGTCTGTGTGAAAATTATAAATACCTTTATTGCTTTTTGATTTAGCTTGACAAAGGAATATGTACACCTAGTATTTTTAAATATAATTTATTCTCTGATAATTGTTTTGTTACGAGAAATTTCACTGTTAAGCAGTCACTTTACACCCTTTATGCACCTAGACTGTATGAAAAAAAGTACTTTTCAGTCGTGGACGGTCACAGCAAGGCGTAGACCGCTTATGCGATTTTAGGTCGTTTTTCTATCCATTGTGGAGCATAAGCCTCCTCTTTTTATCGCTAGTCATCTCTGTCCTGTGCTACCTACATATATCAGGTTTTTAGGACCAACTTAACTAAGTCCTTAACCCATCTTATGCCCCTTGGACTCTCTGAATTTATGTCGTTCAGGCTGCCTCCTTTGCTCTGCGATCATCTTAAGCCATTTACAATGACAACAAACAATTTAATCAGACTTAAAAAACATTTTTTTGGCTAGGTAAAGTCGTTATTCGCTTGGTTTCTGCTAGTCAACACATCAAAGCAATTTGTCATTTTTTCTGTTCTGTTTCATCAAAATTTCCCCTCCAGTTTGGCTGTGCCCTTACACTCAGGCACGCTCAGTAAATGAGTGAGATAACCTAGATAATGAAACACTTGTATTATACCGCCTTCAGTGCTCATTATAATAATATTTATATTATCTAATCAGTAAAGTGAATCTTACTTTCTATTTCTTCAACAACACACTTAGGAGGAAAGCATTGGTAGGATTATGTTTATTATTACAAGCATATAGGCATTGTTCTGCTCTAACTTAGTGTCTGATGAAAGTATATTTTTTCAGTCAACGTCTTTATTTCAGTCAATTTATACTATTTTAATGAGTTATACACTCAAACCTTTTGCATGAATTATTATTTACTCTTTGTTTGTGAAGCATCACTACATTGTGAAGATCTGTTCATTTCATCGCTACATGTTATATAATAAAATCCCCTCTCTCTCCTGTCTGTACGCGATAATCTCAAAACCTACTAAAATGACTTCATGCAGTTTTTATCAATAGATAGAGCGAATCTCGAAGAAAATTTTAGTGCATAATTTGTGGAGGCTATTCCGATGTAATCAGGGCATAGCCGGGGTAGGGCACTACAGTAAGTCTCTCGCCACGGACGCACAGCTGCGACAGGCTGTTTTGTTGTGTTTCCCGAAGAAACAAATGTTATTCTTCTTCTTCTCCTTAAAGTAGTGTCCAACTCGTGAAGGTTGGCAATCAGCTCTGCATATTTCGTCTTATCCTTTGCCAGACGAAAGAGTTCAGCATCACTCCCTATGCCCGTCCATTCTCTGATGTTTCGCAGCCAGGATTTTTGCTTTTAAACGTCTTTATTGTACGGAATCAATGTGAGAATAATATAATGGTTACAATTGGTGCGACAGGCTTTTTACTTTTTAAATCAATTACGTAGTGAATAGTGATAGATTACGACTTGTTAATGTCTAGACAAACCCTCTTATTCATAAAAACATAAAAAAGTTATGAAAGGCTTATAAAGTGTTTTGTTTCTTTCACTCCTTAGCGAAATGTAAAAGAGAAAACATATTATAGTAGCTTTTTAACTAAAATAGGTTTATAGTGTGTTTATGAGAGGGAAAGAATACATAGGTACTATCTTTTCTCCCATACCCTAAAATAAACCCTTGAAAAGTCCAAGCTGCCGTATGTCGCGTGGTTTTAAAATAGACTTCCTGTACTAAATATAGCACGAGTAATCTCATATAACGCTGTGAAACGCGGTCAATGGTTCAAATTACTGTTGCCATAAGTGTCAAATATCTTTTACTTATAAAGCAGTTTCTAATTTTAGTAGGTAATTAACGGCTACTTTCATTTACTTATGAAACCTTAGGTATTAATTTAAATTGAGAAATATTGACAGCCGATAGTATAAACATTTGCTCCCCACATAAGTGGTAAGGTACTGAACATAATATACTTTTTGAAGTCAGGTGTGTATTGGAAATAATTGTTAATTATTTTAACAGTGTAGGAACACGTCTTATTGAAAGCATGCTTGTCTAATGCCCGATTTCTGAAGCACATTTAGCGGTAGTTTATTTATTCGAACTGTTTTTTCATATGAGTTTAAACGCTATTGAATAGGTAAACTACCGCTAAATGTACCTCAGAAACCGGGGGTAAGAGTTCTTTAAGACAGTTTTTGAAGAGCTACCAAGGACCTAGACTACAATCACACATGGTTAGCGCCTTAGCGGGTGTATCCCATGCCCAGCAATGGGACAATAATCTATTTTTATGTTATTATTAATACAGAAAGATAGACTTTTCCTCAGTTTCTGACATTACATTTAACGGTAGTTTATCTATTCAATAGCGTTAAACTTGATATAAAAAACGCAATTTAATAGATAAACTAACGCTAAATTTACTCAGAAATCGTTAATCGGTGGCTGTATAAAATATCAGTTATCTACAAATAACAGTTTTATTGTAATTTTTTTTTTCAAGATTTGACCCTCATAAAAAGCAGTGACATTTATAAGTCTAATTTTAAAAGGGGAGAAGAATAAAATGGGCAAAAAAAATGTCGTTAAAAAGAATAAAAGTATTTGTTTATTGTCTATGCTTATTCACTGTTCGCTGTATAAATGTCGGAAAGTAATTACCATAACAGGATACAATAATAAATATTATTAACTTCGAGGTTATATTAGGTCAAGTTATTATAATAATAGTAATATAGGTAAAGTACGGAGTATTATATAAGTTATGTGCGGAAATTTACTGATGACTATGACGATACATCTTTTAAATCGTTTTTAATTTATGGAGCCGGGAGTGCATGAGGGCTTAATGGGACAGGAGTCAATAAAAATATTTTATGCCAGTTTTCTTTACACATTTTGAATGTGAGCCATTTTTTTTTTACTCCATTCTTGAACTCTATATACGTAATCGTACTTTCAAGTACATACTAATTATGCGAACATCTCGAGTACTGCAGCGAAAGTCGCTCATTTTAATGCAGACATTTATTCCGCCTCGGAAACTGTTAGCATTTCAGGTCGCATAAAATAATTCATACGGAAATTCAAAGCGAAGGAGTTGTATTGTTCTACTCAGCTGGCTATTCATCGTGGTTGCCTCCGTGAGCAGTTCAACGCACGTACAATGTTTGTACAGGCCCTTAGCTCGCACGCCAACCAATTAACACTTCAATACACCGTCCCTTCATACTATTAATTGGAAATACAATAGCCGCTGTCCCGTGAAGGCGGGCCACGCTGTGACGTCATACTTTGCACTTTGTACCTAAAAACGTTTTTTAAACAAACGGTTCAAGTTCAATGATTTGAGTTTCGTTTCAAAGGTGTGGCTGCACTCGCTCTTTGTTTCGCTGGAGCCGGCGCCCGCCGCTAGAGGGCGCGCGCGTCGTGTGCCGCCAGCTGTGTTCACGCCGGTCCGGTGACCGCAGTCGCGGTCCGTCGCCGGGCGCACCAACACGTGGTCGATCCACGTCTCGTAAATCAAAAACTTTCTTACGTCAAATCAATGGATATAACCTAACACGCGCGTTTCGCAAATCAAAGTATAAAATGTGATTATGTTGTGTCGCGTCGAGATGGCTTGCTAATCACCTCATATTGTGTGTTAGTGACGTGTCGTGCTGTGCCAATGATGTGAATATTTTTTTTCTGTGCAGTGTTGTATAAAAAAAGGAGCTATGAGTATCCAAAAGTGTTTCTTGGATAACTCCAGCCGGATGATAAAGGCGATGTCCACCGCCAAGTCCAGTACCAGCGAAGTGAAAACGGTACGTCGAAATGTATTTTACAGTACTTTGGCATAGTAAGCGACCTTGTGAATAAAAGGAAAGCAGTATTTTAGGTTATTATTTAACAAAACATTTGTGTGAGGAAGTTGTTTTCATTATCGCAGTGGCAGGGTTGTCGTTCCGTGGTTATTTCATTTTGTTTGTGTGTAAATGTATCGTTGTTTAGAGATATTTGTGTCGTATTGTAGCGATGCGGGTTTATTTCTATTGCGTCATGAGAGTATCGTTTCCGTTCGTGCGTTAAATGCAGATGCAGTTTCATTTAACATAAATAAATGTAAATGAAACGATCTCTGTCAATGATTGCTCTGTATCGATAGTGACGTTATAGTGTCCCCGGTTAGTCGAATAACTCGACTATTATGAAACACTGGCCTTGTTAATGTCAACCACGTTATTAGCACATAAATTAACAGCTGATGGCTATACGTGTAAAGTAGTTTCCTATACATACTTATCTTTATATTTTACTGTAAACAATTATCAGCTTTGATAGTTCAATAAACGTATCGTTATTTTGCGATATATATTTTTTATAAAACTTGACATCGCAGAAAAATGAGAATCGACTAAGCAATCGATCAATCACTTTTTATTAGATCGGTTCATAAAAGTTGTTGCATTTGGTGTATCTCTGTTAAAATAATGAATTAGGTTTTTTATGGTTAGAATAACGTATTAGTATTCACGATAATGTTTAGAATTATTACTTGACAATGATATTTGCACACAAAGTGAATTCGTTTTGACTTAAACGCCTTCTTAAACAATACGTGGTCTACTATTCATATTCTTACGTTTGTAAGCAAATATGCCAATTACTTTGTTCAATGGTTTGTCACTTACCGCCTTACGTACATTCACTTAGTGAGAAAAGGACAAAAGGTTTACTGTTTACCTAAAAAACGGCTAATCGGCGTTTATCTAAGTTTAGATTATGTAGGAATAATCGACTAAGGCCATCAAACAAACGACTACTCGTGCGCCAGTGCAATTCTCCTCGAAAGTACAATTAGTTCTGTTCTAATTAGATTTTAACATGACCGAAGGTTTTCCATTAGGAAATTATTACGTTTTTTATTACTGCAACGAACTAATAACCGTTACTGATACAACAAAGGTAATTTGAATCTAGAATTTTGATTAATGAATCCTTGTGCGAAGTGGTACGGATTTAGTCGATTTTTAATCGATTATTTGTATTGTTAGTCGATTGTAAAGATGTAAAATCTTTCCTGACTGAGTGGAATTGTGTAGATTTGTTTAATTATACATGGTTCTAGTAATTATTGTGTGATTTATTCACGCCTTGAACATAATACTAGACTAATTAGAGACACTAGGTAATTGAAACGAATTGAACAGATTCATTGTATAGAATCCTGAAAAAGTCTCATCTTACAACCACTGTAAACGGTAATTTGCCATCACCAACGTTCCAATCATCGATTTTTAAAGATATATACGTTAAGAAAAAACTATAGTTTCTCTAGAGTATTAAAAAATAACGATTCTTTTTCTTGGAAAAGTAAAAGAAACCACATTGTAAAAGTTTTGGCGAATGAAAAGAGTGGCCGTGAGTTTCTCGCTAGCTCTTCTCATAAGGCTCTACCCCCTTTCCGAGCTAGTGGTAGATTCAGTAATTGTAACGACTATCATAAGTGTCAATATTTGACCTAAATTAATAAATGATTTGATTTTGATTTAGGTAGAGAAATGGCTATATTTTATTGCAAATTGGACAACCTCTAATTACCTGGTAAGGTAAGGAATCTTGACTGATGAAGAAAGTTTATTTAGCAGATAGGTTATCTGACATATACATTTAAGTTTTAAAAATAGCAGTAAGATTTGTATTAAAATTATCTGAAGGCTACATCAATGTCCCTCTAAGTTTACTCGTAATAATCCAACCGTGAATTTCTTTCGTACGTCATACAAAACGTTTTTTAACGACTAAATATAGATTGATATCCATGGCATGGTTTTATTAGATTTTTATTACTTGATGTATATTTTATGTTCAGTGTTGAAAGCAATGTATTATTGGTATTGCGAAAAAAGCGTGAAATAAAGTGGTTAAACCTCAAAGCTGATGTCATTCCTGCCTTTAACTCTAGCTAGCCAGTAATAAGTATAACAATAATTATATTCGGATTTTTACCCAACTTTGCACGACGAGGTGCCTTGTTTTAGAAAATTTTGTTCTGAAGGCAATTTTTTTCAGAACCAATCCGATGTTGAAACGATACTGGTTGACTACGGCTATTTGCTTTGAATTCTGTTTAAGAAAAATAAATTGTAACGAAAATCATTTTAAATTTTCGCGACGGTACCTTACCTAGTAATTTTCGGGTCCGGGAGTACAGTCTCTCCCGCCACTCAATCTATAATACGAAAATTGATTCTTTCTCAATACAGTTGTCACATCCCTTCTTGAGACGTGTTAAAAAGCGCTCTTTTATACTTCTATAAGTATATTTCTTTATGGTTTGTCCAAATTAGCCGAAGCGCTATCGGAAAGATTGACATCATTGGCCGTGTCTATAATGAGACTATTCAAATACCTATGGCCGTGACATTAGAAGAAGGAAATAGTGAAAAATGGCAAAGAAATGAAATCCAAGGCATACGTCACTGTGAGACCGACTACCCTTGTCATCGCGACCCGCCTGTCAGCCCTCCACGCTAAAAATACACCTTAGCCAAGATAAACCTAGGACAGTGTTTCTTAACTTGTGGCCCAGTGGACCCCAGTATATGTTAAACATTTTTTTTTATAGTTATATTCCAATAACTTCATAGAGAACTTTGTATGCAAGGTTCACGGCTGCTGGTGGTGTACATAATTCAGGATTTCGAACGAAGATCCGTTGCTGACTGACTGATCTGTGTTTTGCAGCTGACAGTTACCTGGAAATACATAGAATTTTAATTATAACAGATAAATCGACCATACTAAGATGTCGGATTGTAGCGTAATATTTTTTTTAAATTACAGACACAAGAAATTTGATGCATACATACATATCAACGTGTTTTTTCTATAAGCAGAGATAAAAGAACGCCACTTGGTACGATTCTTACAAACAATTAATTTAATAAATAAGTTCTAATTGTTAATTAATTAATGCTAGCAAGTAAACGCCGACTAATTTAGAAGCAAAGGATCGATTTTTTGGTTATTTTTGTGAGGGAACCTTGAAATTGTGCTCTATCCCAAAAAAATCCACGGTTTGGAAAAGGTTGAGAAACGCAGGTGAAAACCAAGACGTATGGACTAAGATTTATTACAGCCATTCGTGGATTGAACGTCAAATAAAGTGGGTAAATAAAACGCTATAATGCTAATAACAATACCTTTTGGTACATTCGTTATATTTTGACGGTCATGGAATCAGGCCGTTATTCATTGTAATGGCTTGTTTCGTATCATGCGATAAAAGGTACTGAATGTATTTTGAATATTGTTATGCCAATGTCATGTCTAATCTAACCGTTAAAATAGATCTTCGTGAACCAAATACTAAGTTCAATCTTTTTCCTCAGTCTGAACCCTGATTGGTCCCTGCTCCTTATTCCATATGACCAAATAATCCTGCCTTATCAAATTATCCGATTCCCTGGCCATATGCTTTAATACTATAGGACTCCAAGTTTTTACCTGCGCTAGAATTGAAGCATCTGTGCTGCAAGCAATACATCATACTCTACACATCTTGAATTCATAGATTTCTACTTTATTGTATGTTTTTGGAGTCTATGACATTCATAAAATCGCGCCCTTTTTCCATAGGGGTAGGCAGAGACTAAAGAACGTTATTTGGTACTTACAAACTTGCTTCATTCACATCCATACATCTTGTCATACACTGCCGTCGGTTACGAGTACTACGCACCTGATCTTTTTTCAAGACAGATACCATATCTGTCTATGATTCCAAGGCATAAAGATTATATTTTATTACAACATCACAAAACTTTCGTATCCCTTTTAACTTACTGTAGAGCAGTAGCTTGATTCTCTACTACTATCGACTACCGACAACCGGCTAGCTATCGAGAAATGTTACACGAAAATCTGTTTAGCGCCACTACCGGGCTTCGTAAGAACTATTTTGGCAGTACATTTTAAATGTCAAAGTCTCGATACTCGAACAGTACCGACAGTAGAGAATTGCACTACAGATAAGACGTTGACATCAAACCGGGCGTAGACTCGCAGTAATTATAATACGTAAATAATTATAATGAAGACAAATATAGACTGGCTGAGTTATTCTTGGAATATGACAACATTGAATACACTGCCTTTTGAGATGACCATATTTTATTATTATGAGTTTTTGTTAGCAAGATCTTTTGCATTTTCTATTCTAAATTACTAACTAAATATTGGTGAGTTCTATCCCAACTTGGACATTATTAACTCACATTTTATTATTTCAACGATATTGTTAATCTGACTAGCTTTCCCGCTGAATTACAGAGGTTAAAACTATCCTAAATCCTTTTCCGCAGCTCAAACTATCATTGTTCAAAATTTCATCCAAATCGTTGCAGTGGTTTAGACATAAGGTAAAGTCAGCCACAGCGTTTGACTAATCATAAATCTGGGCCTCTCGTTTTCAAAATTGGTTTTGTTAGCTTAGAATTAGAGCGACCTTGTCTACTGCCGACGATACTCGACGACTGGAAATCTAATAGAAAAAGACTTCGAAATAATACACCTAGAACATATGCGTTTCCCTCGTTTCTAACATATGTTATTGTAATGAGTAAAATTTCATCTCGTACATGTAAAAAAGCTTTTTATGGTAATTAAATCAATAACAAGTACACCATACTGTTAATAAAAAAACATGTATTTTGCGTGTGACTAATCTTGCGGCACGAGGCATTCACGTCTTAGTTAACTTAGTCAATGACTGTATTCTACTTACAATGCAAATTTATATGGTGAACTGACATGTTAGGACGGAGATAGTGTTATAGTTCGACAACTTGGTAAATAGCCTTGGCATGCACTATTTATTGAGATTATCTTGAATAATTTTGTGTTATTTCAAAGTAAAGTACCAGATTCATAAAAAAATATATGAATTTATGAAAGGCTTATAAAGAGTTTTGTTTCTTTCACTCCTTAGCGAAATGAAAAAGAGAAAACATATTGTAGTAGCTTTTTTACTAAAATAGGTTTAAAGTGTGTTTATGAATAAGAAAGCTAGTCTATAAAACAGGTCGCCCTCTCCTGTATAAGTCTGAGGTTCATTGATGTTGTTAATTATGAATTGTATACCGTTAAGAGCGCGGATTTTGTATACAAGGCTACTCTACTTAGTTATTGTTAAGTTATTAACAAAACGGCCCGCGTTTTTTCAAAATCAATTGAATAAGAATCGTAATAGAAAATAAAAAATATAATTTCTTAATAGCATTCAGCGTTTACGAATATTGCTATTGTGATAGTTCAGGCGCTCTATTAACGTCGCTGTTTACGACTTTACGAGGTTTTTAGTACTTACTAACTTACGTTTAATACTTTTTTCCGGGTTGGGTGGAATATTGAACGGTTAGAACAATAAATATGAGAAAATATAGCTTTTAACACGCGAATGAGCGATGTGGTACGCCTTTATTGCGCTTCGTCACCCCACAACATAATTCCAAGGGAATTATTTATTGAAATAGGTCTTAATTTATTTAAAAAAGGTGGTTTTCTTATGATCGGTTTCTGAGGCACATTTAGCGGTAGTCTATTCAAACTGTTTTTTTTTAATAAGTTTAAACGCTATTGAACATATAACTACTGACTAACGCTAAACATAGGTGCCTCAGAAACCGAGGGTTAGAGTGCTAATTAGCTTTTTATTACCGATTTATTAGTAACAGTTTACATAAACGTGGCGGCAGATAAAGAATCATTTTACTATCCAATTAAGCTCTTACTAAGAACCGCTATTGAAGTAAAATAGGTATTGAAAATATGATTTAAGTGAATTTTGAATTTTTGTATATATAATTTTTTAGTTATGCACATGCATACAAGAATAACGACAGTTGAAATTTGAAATCCTCCTTCTTTTTGAAGTCGTTTTAATAGTAAAACCAAGTGGTGAACAAATCTCATTTAAAATGTAGCACGTAGCATTAAAATTAGCAAAATTGAGTAATTAATATATTTCTACTATTTCCTAAAATAGACTAAAAAGATGAAGATAAATGTATCTAGTATTTCAGTATTATCCACGTGTCAGTTCTAGGCCAAATGTAATATGCGTTTCAAAGTGATCCGACATTCCATCAGTCAATCTTAACAACCAATGCTTTATGTAAATCATTATTTAATACATACACGCAATTCTAGGTTTTATTGTTGAATAGTTTCTATTAATTTAGGGTTGAAAATCCTTTGAATGGTTAACGATATTTCTAAGGTGGTTGCTTTTGTATGTGCAAAAGAATATCGACCTTAATGTTGTGTTTTCTTAGGTTGTTAAATCTATTTTGCTCTGTGTAGTGTCGTTGGATCAATGTATTGCATCTGTTGAAAGTTTAATAGCGCTTTTACTAGATGTCGTTACGATAGTTTTGAATTTATGTAATGGCTGTGAATAACGCATATTGCTAAATTGAATCTAATAATTCGGCAAAATTGTAGCTCCTCTGGGTCAGTAGACCAGTAGTACTTAGGGTAGCACAAGAACACGGAGCTTATTAATAATTTTTTAATCAGATACTTGTCCACTGCTGGGCAAGAGTCTTCTCCCGAACTTAGGGAGGGGTTAGATCTTGACTCTTAACTAATCTTTTTAGGTACAGTTCAATGACTCAGTAATAAGAAATTTCCTGAAAATTAAGATAATAGGTAACAGCTTACACAACGTTAAAGTTATCTTGATTTCAGGCTAAGGTATATTTCTAGTTATTTGTAGAAGATACACATCTCCGGTTAAAGGTAAATAAATTCATGAGAACCAGATTTTTCAGGTTTTCGCATCTGATAAATAAATGTCAGATAACCTTTCTGCTACGTAAAGTGTCCGAATCACAATCAAAAATCCATATAGCTTTGTCATATTGCCAAACCAAACGTGTGTAGCAATCCTATCTTTCTATACAGACATAATCAGTCATTCTCTTAGAGTGTGTCCGGGTCACTACCAAACATAGAACGTCAAAATATGTGAAGTTAGTCAAGTTAGTCAAACCTTTATTTGAATTCACGTTAATAAACTAATATCTCAAAACAATGGTGTCCTGTGGGAGAGAGCTATTTATCAAAGCAAAACCTCAACATCCCGCTAATCAACTCGACAACTATATCAGTTAATTATTCACCGCTGTACCTATGTCTGTGTTAACTATAGAAAATATACGAAAACAAAAATATGACGGGAATGCTACGTTTGTGAAGAGCATTTCTGAAATAATAGCAGAATTACCTATTATAATAAAAAATGCTAAAAAACACAAATATGATATTTTATCAGAAAACTTATATCTGGCGGACGTCGTTTATTCTGTCCGTATTTAAAACCTTTCGCATTATTTTACGATATTTTCTCATCATATTTTGCCAAACTGAAATATTGTTCTTGAAATTGATTGTTCTTGTTAAAAAGCGCATCAACATTTTTGCAGTAGTTTTTGAGTTTATTGCAAATTGACTGACTGATATGACTATTGTACCTCCGGTGTGGGACTTCGCTTTACAATAAGATATTGATTGTACGAAAGTGTCAAGTACCATTGACGAAACAACCCATTTTACATCGATTTCAGGTGCTAAAAGTTTCGTTATTAGCACCACGTACTACATGGAAAAGTGACACCATTCGTAAATAGGTACTAACTTTCACTTCTATGAAATAATTTACAGTTAAGTTTAACTCTGACTGAATCGACTTTTATCGCATAAAACTTACATTTTTGGAGGATGTCAACATCCACTAAAGTCCACAAACTAATTTACAGCTTTTACAAAATTTATAGCCGCAAAAAGTACCGATTTCCAAAAAAAAAACAGCCGTAAAAAGCGATGAACTGATCCTTTTTGGGGCACATGACCCTATGGCCCACATAGTATAAATCCCTCTGGATTTGCTTATCTATACTAATATTATAAAGCTGAAGAGTTTGTTTGTTTGAACGCGCTAATCTCAGGAACTACTGGTCCGATTTGAAAAATTCTTTCAGTGTTAGATAGCCCATTTATCGAGGAAGGCTATAGGCTATATATCATCACGCTACGACCAATAGGAGCAGAGCAGCAGTAAAAAATGTTACAATAACGGGGAAAAATTTGACCCATTTTCTCTTATGTGACGCAAGCGAAGTTGCGCGGGTCAGCTAGTAATCAAATATTAGACTTGAAGAGGCGGATGTACTAAATAGATAAGAATTGATCAAAAGATCTATATTTAGGTGAACTTGACCTTTTTACTGCACCTAGCTGATTAGAATCACATCTGACCTAAGCCAGTTATGCAAATATACTAACTAGTTTCTTGCGACGTATTTTGAAAGCCACTTGCATAAAGTGTAATTCCTAATATCTACTATAAATAATATTAAAAATTTGATCAGGCATTTGATTGTTATAAAATTTGGTAAGGAGATAAATTATATACCGGAGAGGGACCATGTCCCCATACCTAGACCATTTAGCTGGTCCGTCTCGACTGCAGTTGTCTGTTCAAACCAAAGTTTGACTTTGCTAGCCATCAAAGAGCTCATATCAGGTAACAAACATAGTCTGTGTCTTCACCGTATTAACGGATGCCGTGAAGAGGACTAGGATAAAATATTTCTTATCTGATTAGACTTTAAGATGTACACCCTATATATACTTCATAAAATAATAAGCAAAATGGGACATATAAATGCTCACGTTTCATATATTCAGAAAAAATATCCTAGCGAAAATTTACTTCACTCCCCTGGCCTTTTAAGGAAATATTCCAACATTTCACTCATAAATCTAATTACACACTATGCCCTAGGGATAAAAACTAAAGTAAAACATGTTACACCTCACCCTAGAATTAACGAAGAGTTGTTTTAATTCATACTGTGATACGGAATCAAGTTGACGGCTATAATTTAATTAAAATACGCGCGAACCGAGTCAACGCGGGCCTCTGGTGTAATGGAAACATACGGAAAACTAATGTAGGCGGGCTGCAATTAATGTATTTTTTGCATGTTTAACAATTATATTATTAGACTGTCTAAGTGCAGTGGTTTAAGTCGCCAGGCCGCTGCCATTGCTTCCAGAGGTCGTTGGTTTGATTCCCATACGGATTTTTTTTGTGCGATCCACAAATAACTGTTTCGGGACTGTTTGTTCTTTGTGTCCGTTGTTTGTATGTTTGTAAAAGTACCCGCGACACAAGAGCAATACTTAGTGCGGGAGATGTCTTTTAAAAAAGTAAATATAAATGGTATTATCTCTTATTTACAGGTGTCTGCTATTCTATGTTCTGCTGTTAACTATTAGCCATCTAATTCGCGTATTTCCGAGAAGCCATCTGCGTAGAAGACATACCTACCTAATATTAGTGATCTTGGGACTAGTTTTCATGGAATTCTATAATAAAGCAATTATGTTTTGTTAGTACGAAAAATATCGGAATTAGAGGGTTTCGTTTCAGAGGGGTTTGTGACACCATAAATTCTGTTTAAAATATATACCAGAGTAACGTTTAGCGTATAATTTTATTTATAATTATTTTAGAAATAATATCGTATAATTATAGATTTTGATTCAAAGAATCAACTCTAATAACAAACCCTAATTCAAGTGTAAACAATATTGTTAGAAATTTAACATCAATTATACTGCTTCAGGAAAACATTGTTTTTCCTTAAACAAAGCCGTTATTGTATTTTTATTGATAGCTAGTTATACAACTAAATGTCATAATATATGTACATATGTGTTTAAAAAAATGTTGTCATGTACGGAAAACGTCGGTCTGTGTAGGATACAATAAATATTCTATTTTCCTGTACCAATTAGCAAAAATAACTTGATTTTAGTATATGTAAACAACACTTGCTACAATACCAACAAAATTAATTTGGTAGACACATTCAAATGCATTCTTTCTTCTTATTTCTGGTACACTAGTAGCTTATGGACCTTTTTGAAGAATCATCTTTTGGATAAATACAATGACATATTCTTTCTATTACATAAATTCGCTTTGTTGTACATTTAACACAATTAAAATTTTTAGCGTTTAACAATCATTTCAAGTTTACATCACACAAAGAGCGATTATACGAAAAACCTGCCTTGGGAAAAAATAACTGTGAAAAATGTATTCATTTATATGACAATACCTAAGTATGGAAGCCTGGGTATTTCCCCTGAGGTCAAAAAACTCCACCCGTAAAACAGATCACTACTAAAAAGTTAAAACACAAATGGCCAGTTAATTTTCAAAATATAACACTCAGACATGCAAATGAGTTTTTAAATAAACTATGTAAAAAGCCTTTGTACAGTGGATTAACTTCATAATTAATGTTGGCAACAATTCGCTGAATATTCGTAAATGTGTAAATTGTACTCTTAATTTAGTGCGTAAATATTATCCTGGATAAAGTTTTGGACTAACTCTGTTTAATATTTACCCTGTATATTCCCCTGGGTTTTGGTAGAATTTCTAGGTATGTCTAATTCTGGTCTGTCGCTAGATCTACTGTGGGAATGTGAATATTTGTTTTATCCAGTACTGTAAAAGGCTCACTTCTCAGCTGAAAGTAGAAGATATATTAGAGTAATACTCAGAAAAATTGTGTTATAGCGTAGGTAGATTTAGATTTATCAATAACATTGGTAATATTCGGTCATATTGATAGCTACTTTTAAAATGCACACTTTTGTAACATCAAATTTGTAAAAAACTACCTTTGTAGTTCGCGATTAAGAAGAGTGGTCAGGAGTTTCTTTCCAGCCCTTTTCATTAGCCTTACCTTTAAAACTGGCGGTAAATTCACTCTAAGTATCATTATTAATCATTGATGTTTGTATTTAGCCAATATTCAGGAGATAATCCTGTCTTAATAATGAAAACATTATAAGCGGTGCACTGAGAGTGTTCTTCTAATTGAGTGTATATTTATTTGCTCCACAATAAAAACGATTAAGAATACTGACGGAAACGATTTGATAAAAAACAAAAGCATTCATGGCGCCATTATTAAACTAAGTATTGAAATAATGATTGTCACGTGTTTACCACACGTCAACAGTTCAGTGACCTCTTGTGGCTCGCGATAATCCGTGAAGCGTCGTTTCCTACATCCGCACATTTGATAGCTTTACTACTTTTACTATGATGGCTGGTTCCTGAAAACAGATACCATGTGGAATTATTACTTCCTAATAAAATATACCTGGGATAATAAGTTATGACTTTAATTTTTGCCTTAAACTACGAAGTTATTAGTTATTAGCAAAATTGAAGCCTAAGGATTTAATATTAGAAGTATTATTCACTCTATAACAAATTTCTAACGGGCACTTGATAAATCATCATAGCACAATAATTGGTATAACATTGATTTACCTTTTTTTCGAATTGAATCTGGAGATCAAAATCGCGCTAATCCTCATGTCGTATTCTTACCTCAATGACAATTCATTTAAAACTAGAAAGTACCGAGTTCAACTTCAGAGAGTAATAAAAATACAGACTTTAGTTACTTTAAACCCAGTACTAAGATTTCAAGATAGGAAATTCATATATTATACGACATCAACCAACCTTCCACCATTACAAAGATTCACAAATACTTTAAAATCTAAACGTTATTTAAAACTTATTTCACAACAACTCTTTAAGTGTCACCGGACAGCCATTAAAACTTGCAGATAAGCGACGTCATACTGCCCCTAATTCCAGTTGGATAGTTCGCTCCCGTGTGAGACCGGGAGATGAAACTTTGACACAACTTTCATATGATACTGGGGCAAAATAGTGCAATGTGGGTCTCATTAAAATGTTTCTTGGGAAATTTATTTACAGTTGAGGTCTGAGCGGGAAAGAATACTGGTCAAATGAAATGAGATCTTAGGTTCCGTTCCTGGATCAGGTAAAGTGCTTAAATCGTTATATAAAAACTTAGTAGTACAACTCTTTAAGTGTCACCGGACAGCCATTAAAACTTGTAGATAACCGACGTCACACTGCCCCTAATTCCTGTTGGATAGTTCGCTCCCGTGTGAGACCGGGAGATGAAACTTTGACACAACTTTCATATGATACTGGAACTAAATAGTGCAATGTGGGTCTCATTAAAATGTTATAAATGTCTCCCTTACTTTTTTTTTTTATTTAGATTTTGTATACATTAGATAACATACCTAATTTAGTTTAAATATATTTGTAACTCATAAATATTCTTTAATTAAAATGTTTCTTGGGTAATTTATTGACAGTTGAGGTCGGAGCGGTAGTGAATACTGGTCGAATAGCAATGAGATCTTAGGTTCCGTTCCAGGGTCGGGTAAAGTGCTTTAATCGATAGCTCGATATTACCTACATTATAACCCGGAATGTGGCAATGATCGCCCTTTATTAGATAGAACCTATAAAATTGGGTGTTTTCATTCCTATTATTAAAATCACTACAATATCACTACATAGTATAAAACAAAGTCACCCATTTTGTCTGTAGTCCCTTCGTATGCATAAAACTTTAAAACTACGCAACGGATTTTGATGCGGTTTTCACTAATAGAAAGAGTATTTTCTCCGACAGGTTTTTATATATAATTGAAATACATTGAAACTATATTAGCTGAGTTATAGCGATTGATGTCCAGGAAGTCAGAAAAAAAATCTAATTGAAGATTGCATTTGTGCGTGCGCCGCTTATACCGTTGGATACAAGTAAGAACAATGTATAGCAAAAACATTGGTCTTTTTTAGTTCTACAAAAAAGTCCGCGATGACATATATCCAGCTTTTTTATTTAAGTCACAAAAACTACTTTTCTGTATTAAAAAAACATTTAATTCGTTGGGTGATGTTTAACTGGTGATATAACCAATAATACATATATCCTTATCAAAATAAGTAAGTTCATCATCACGAGCATTTAATTTAGATTATTTTTGCAGTTTACAGTGTGTTATTTAGACATATAGTTTAGGAGATATCACGATATTAGTATTGCGACACGGTACGGGCCGGCCGCGGCGGCGGGGGCAGCGTCCCTATAAATAGCGCGTCGGCGGCAGCGGCTCCCCATTCGCACTTTGAAATTGGAAGCGATCGGACGCGTTTATTTATCGCAGCTCTTTGAGAAAAATAAAACGTGCTTTTCAGCGCGACAACAATAATTGTATGATAATAGTAGGTATTGTATTCTAAGGTTAGTATTAAATCGCACTTATTAGTAAGATTAGTTTTTTAAGGGAAAGAGAAGTTATTGTGAATTGAAAATTAGTATCCAATATGTGTTGGTGCGTTGACTGTATTTGTCGAAGTAGCGGGATACACGCAAACGAAGTTGCGCGGGTCAGCTAGTATAAATTAAAATGACGCGTCTGTATGAGCTGGCAATAAACTTCTGTAGCGCAATTCTCTACATATTAATGTTGAGTATCAGGAGTATGACATTTAAAGTTTACTGCCAAAATAGTTCATAGGGAGACCGCTAGAGGCGCTGATCAGATTTTCGTGCAAAATTTCTCGATAGTTAACCGGTTATCGGTAGTCAAAAGTGGTAGAGTATAATATGTATATTTTTTCTAATTTTTCTACTACAATCCATTAATTACTTATGTAAGACGCTACCACCAATATAACCCAACACCGCAGTATTGTTACAAGTCACAAAGCCCGTCAGTAATATCCCTGCAGGTGGGATGCGCACGCGCCGTTATCGCCCTGTTTACACTACAGCCCGTTGTTGTAAACAAACTACATGTAAACATATCGTATATTCAATAGAAGAAAGTCGTAAGCGGCTGTGTTGGCTGCGTATTTTATGTCGTTCTTCTACTAGAAGTGTGGTATGTCGCGGGTGGCCGAAGGATAGATAACTGACTAGTCGCCTTTGAGTCCGACTGTGTCGGTGCCTTTGTAATTTGATGATGTAAATAGTCTGTGGTAGGTAGGCCCGAGGAATGATATGGTACCTAATTATTTTCAACTAGCTATGCCACGCTATGTCACTTACGTTTAAGGTGGCCAATTGTGTTAGAAGGTATGTTAAAAAGTTCAGTTATCAATAAAGTAATAATTGACCAAACAACCGATTAAGCCGTCCAACGGTGGCTTGAAAAGCCAAGCGCAACCTTAACCACAAACATAAGACAAGGAAGAAATAATATTGTCAGACTCGGGAAATAAATTCTCGAACTATAACATTTGTATGCTTGCTTCTTACTAATTTGCCCTGGATACCCTAGCCAGGGTAAACTGCGCTAAACAGTCAGGCAATCGAAATTATAAAGCGTTAATTGCCATTCATTATTAACGAAGAAAGTTTGACCCGAAAAATCAAAAGTTGTTTTTAGCAAATCGCCTGGTTGACACTTCCCGTGACCAGAATGCTGACATTTATTTAGCACAAAGAATTAGCATTGCCATACAACGTAACAATGCTGCCAGCATTCTGGCAACGTTCTCGGTGGACAGTTCTTTTCTTTTCTTTTGTTTTAGATTTTGTATATAAAGTAATTTGTAAATATTCAGTAAATAATAATTTCTCCTAAATTAATAAATGAAAGTTGTGAAAGATGTCTGTCAAATATTTCACCAAAAAGTAACATCAATATTTACCTACCTAGTTAAAAAGTAAAGCTCATATTTAATCTTTTGTTTACGAAGATCTCGAGTGAATTAGAAGATGAACTGATTGATGTTAGCTAATAAACATTTGTTACTTATTATGATGGAGAGATGATAACA
The DNA here is from genome assembly GCF_050436995.1 of Anticarsia gemmatalis. Taxonomy (NCBI): domain Eukaryota; kingdom Metazoa; phylum Arthropoda; class Insecta; order Lepidoptera; family Erebidae; genus Anticarsia; species Anticarsia gemmatalis. The sequence goes on from NC_134761.1 coordinate 2,833,239, forward strand.
AATCATCATAATAAATATTTTAGATACAATGTTTTGACTAAAGAGTTATTTAATAAGAGAGAAGAGAGAATAGGTCATAATTTTCTCCGTTTTTGTAACATTTTTTACTAGTATTCTGCTTCTATTGGCCGTTCCGTGATTTTATATAGCCTATATCAATAAATAGGCTATCCAATACTAGAATATTTTTTCAATTCGCATCAGTAGTTCTTGAGATTAACGCGTTCAACCAAACAAACTCTACCATTTTATAACATTAGTATAGATAGTATAGATTTTTTACAAAAATATTTTTCAAATTCGCACTAGTAGATCCTGAGTTTAGCGCGTTCACCAAAACCTTAAAATTTTATAACATTAGTATAGATAGTATAGACTTTTTAAAGCTTTAATTAGTATTTCACGTGTTATAAAAATGATGGTGTTATGAATACGATACATGTTCTTTTTTCTAGCGCAAAAAAGACATAATGACCTAGTTTTGCGTCGCGAAGGACTTAATTATTCCCTAGAGACTAGTGGAATCATATTATCAACATATTGGTGCAAAGGAAATGTAATTACATCAATTTCAGTAGCACAATTCACTACAGTCGGTACTGTCAAGTATCGAGAGTTTGACATTTAAAATGTACTGCCAAAATAGTTCCTACGGAGCCCGCTAGAGGTGATCACAATTTCGTGTATTTTTTTTGATAGCAAGCCGATAGTCGATAGTATTAGAGAATTAAGCTACAGTTTTAAATTTTTTTATGTCAATGTTTTTGATGTCATCAACATTGTGAATCGCGACATTGCTTAAATTCCGCCTCAAAATACGTATTTCTGGCTAGTACTTACAAGTTTTCTACCACTGTATCTATGTATCTTATATCTATGTATTTATTTATATGTTTTTTTTACTATTTATTTGCAGCAAGGGGTGCACAATAGCCTGAAAAGGGTCGGCCTGGCGATGCTGTCTTTATCTGTCCCGGTCTATGAGAAAAACAAAGTCAGTAGTTTGGGCAATGGGCATGCATATGTTGGGATACTTGTTTGCCAACATATTGGACGATAACAAACGGTCTTCATACTACTAATGACGAGTTTTTGTTTGGGGTGATTTTTTCTCATTTGTTTTGTTGAAGCATGGAGTTCATGAAACCATTTTGTATTAAAAATATTTGCAAGCGTTTCGTCAGAATGTGTATTGGGGACGTTAATTCATGTTTTGTGGAAAAAAATTAGACTTAATAAAGGATGAGACAACTCTCATGAAAGGCTTTGAAAGTTTCATAATAGAAGTAACCAGTCTATTTATATATACAAATTTATTGTTTTTTTGGCGCCCTTGCGTATTTCAGCCAATAGGCTTAATATAATAATATGACAATATCATATACTTAAAGACAGTTTCTTGTCGAATTTCAATTTCATCAATTTTCACACTTTTTCAAGTCAACATTGGCTGAAAACGACAGTTCAAATTATCATCAATCCTAGTTGTTGCCAAGTATCAGATTTTCCCTAACGCCTGAATCCAAGATAATCTTTTGTCAGAAAGGTCTATCCATATGTCATTATTACCCCTACTTAGGATCTTTCAGGCGAAAAAAGGGACCTTATTTTTTGGTGGGTGATGTCATTTTTCATCTTTATCTCAGTAAAAGCATCGGTTTTTTAAAATGACACTCTTTTAGGTACTTTTTAAGGTTTTTATGTTATATTTGATTCTAAATTAAATAAAGCGTGTTTGATTTGATAACTGGTAAATATTTTGATTTTAAGGAGCCTTAATATTCAGTAATGGGTAAGGATAGACAGTAGGATAAGCTGAAATTATTTGTAAATAGCAGTATTTCCATATACGAACCTACACCATGACATCAAATTATCCACTGGAAGAGGACTTTCCATGAACATATTATTATGTATTTTAGCATTCTATGAGAACGACCTGTTTCCAGCAGTTAACTGATATGACGCAATTTGAGAATTCATTGCTCATTAGAAACACACTGCCTTAAAGTCAACATTACTCATTAAAAATAATATTTAAATAAGCAGTAAAACAATCATTGACATCGGAGTTCCCAATAGATGATGTATTAAGGAAAAACCACATGTCTTTTTACGTATAAAACCTTGATACGTTCTCAAAGTTAGCAGGTTAGTGATAAATTACATGTTTGTTTGAGGCGACAAGTGTTCCGCTACACAATTCACGCTCTATATAAAACCATCCTTAACTGGGGATCGAATATTAACACACCCGACGTTTAAAGATGGGTATTATAGATTGGTTAATGATTGTTTTTATAACCTTAGATATTAAGGGTCTGTTTTACAGTTTAAGTTTAGTGTGAGATATATCTAGATATACCATGGAATGGACGAAGGTCTCAAGGAAGGCCTGCAACTGGATGATCGGACGACATTGTTAAATGTGTAGGGCCGAAATGGATGAGCCAAGCGGAGGACCGTATAAAGTGGCGTGCTGAGGGGGAGGCCTATACTCAACAGTGGGTGGAAACGGGCTGATTAGATAGATAGATAGAACCTAGGTGTTAAATAAAGTGACAGCAAATGTATGAATCTGTCAAAATTCCGTTCGATAAGGTATCTGGTAGATAGAATAACAGGTGAAATCGAGACTAACCCCCGGTTTCTGACGTACATGTAGCGGTAGTTTATCTATTCAACAGCGTTTAAACTCGTATATAAAAAAACGATATTGAATAGATAAACTACCGCTAAATGTAGTCAGAAATCGGGCATAACTAAGTGATGGATGCCACTATTCACGGGTCTGTAAGTGTGTCTGTGGCAGCGTAACTCCAAAATTATTTTTTAGGCAGAGACATGAAAGAATATTTTTAGTTCTATAATACTTTTTTCCCTTGAATTCAGATCAAAATTAAATGTCATGTTTTCTATCTACTTCTGCGATGATATTTTACCATATAAAAACTGTTTATTATTCCTAAAATATTCCTCAGTAAAAACAAGATTTTTCCTCAAGCTGCTAAAAAACTACCGAGAATATTTTTAGCAGAAACAAAACGTATAAAATAGGTAAACATGATGCATGCGGATGTTTTCTAAGATAATGTAAAGTAAATACATCGCTCATCTTGTGAAGGGGGTGTGAGCGATCACTTATATACTAAGCACTTTATAATATGTAAGTATATTCTAATTTAATATATGCAAAAGTTTTTAAGGGCTGAAGTATATTTGACTGCCTCCGTGGCGCAGTGGTTAGGGTTGCCACGCCGCTGCGGTTGAGTCGGGAGGTCGGGTTCGATTCCCACAAACATGCATTCATTGTCCCCTTTTACTCGATATTTATATAAATCTTACGTGGTTTTGTTAATCATCATTTGTCTTTGGACGTACTAATGGACGTACGAAATGCTGCAGCGCCTACTAGATAAAATAGATATACTAAAATATAATTTAGAGTTACAAAAAAAAAAATTGTGCGAACTAGCTAAACCCGGGCAAAGCTGAGCCTGAGCAAGGTATATTACTCGTAATTACACCTACTAATTACCTATCCGTGGTTACAACAGTTACAGTATAACAACATTAATGTAGATAGATTAGGTAGATAATGTACAACAATACTGCAAGTGACGGCTGCCTCTATGTGAATGCGGAGTAAATCTCCGCGTGAACGTCAGACGCACATTGCCGTGGGGCTATGAAAACAGCGGTTTCTAACTTATTGGTACTAAAATTAATAAAATCTACACATCTATCGCGTCGTCGTCGTCGATTTGATGTCGGCCGCATGTTTCTACAAGTTGCTGTTATTATTCTTTTTTAATAAAGAGTCGGAAATATACTGGGATACACTGGGTTAGAACATAAGAAGCTGGGACCCCACGGTACAGGCATGCCCAGTGTGGGGACCACGGTATCCGCAGATTTAGTGTAGACGCGTTCGCCTACTGAGTAAAGACGGGATGAGGACATTGCTTTCCCTTAAGAAGTTGCAGCCATGGTTTTACTTACGATGCCTTCTTCACTTTTATAGCCAGTGAAACTTATTCTATGTCTGTGTGTCTACAGAGCAATGCATTTATAGTTGTCACCACAAAGTTATCCATATCTATAATAACTTATGGTCTATATCACATCGCGATTTGTATCCAACAATTTAACTACCTAACGTACCTATCAATTAAATCCCATTCTAAACATAAACGTGTAACTCTTTAAGAACTCGTAAACTGCTACATAACAATACAATTACAAAAGCACTCTCAAACGCTCATCTTTGTTCAGCTATTTTATGCAGGAATATTTGAGACGGTGCCAAATGTGTTCATTACATCGTATTTCGTATCATGTGGGTATTCATGAAGTAAACTTGTTATATGCACTGTTTAATATATTTGTAAACTGTAAGATTGAGTTTTTTGTTTGGTGCTGCTGTTTTATTATAATATTGATGATGTAAGTTCTAATCTAGTATGAAATGTGTGTGGTCTGTCTGTGTTCTAATTGCATCAAAATCTGTGCAGTTGTTTTATCAAAAAGTGTCAGAAATCATATCATCAATAGCGAAAATAATTGCATTAATATATTACATAGTAACATTACGCTTAATGCAAAATTATGCATAATGTCAAGGCATTTGAATTATGAAAAACCTGCCCTCATTAACGAAAGAAAGTATTGTATTGCACCGACTATTATTCTATTACTTCAATAAATCTCTTACTTGCTTAAAATAAACATATCTAACATACGCTGGTCTCATAGCCCCATATATTTAGCTGGCAACAGCATCAGCTTACACCTGAACGCACAGTCGCACAAGTTGACACGCGACGCCTGCGATAAAACTCAGAGCAATTATTACAATCTGCGCACTCGCGTATTACTGCGTTTTGTAATTAGAGGCAAGAAGTGTGGACTGTCTATTAAGATAGTCTGTTCCATACTTCCATGTTTAGAGGTGGTCAGAGACATGGAACTTCATTTCTAATATTTTATTAAGGCTTTAAAGTAGAGATGAAACGGATATCCGGTAACTATCCGGTATCCGGCCTATCCGGCGGCTTTAATACTATCCGGCCGAATACCGGATAACTACTATTCGGCCGGATAGACATCCGGCCGAAATAAAAAAAGGTCTGGATAAAAAAAATTGTTTAGTAATTATTTACTTTATTTAGTAAGACTTAAGAACTTGAAATTTCAAATAACAATAGCACAATGAAATAATAACCTAAAGTCACGCACGTGTCTGCACTGCAATCGACACAACAAGTCAATGAAAATGAAAGAATTGCTAACTTCGCTCATCAACGAAAAGACCCGAATCAAACCGAGGCCACCCGGTCGTCCGCACGTCGCCTACGCCAAGTGTGTGTGCGCTGCACCAAACGGCTAAGGTCCGCCGAATATTCGGCGGCCGGATATCCGGCTATCCGGCCAGGTGGTAGGCCGAATATCCGGTATCCGGTATCCGGCCAAACTGCTATCCGTTTCATCTCTACTTTAAAGGACCTTAGAAGTTCCCCGTACGGCCCAAAAAATGTATTTTCTGAGCTTTTTTGGTAAAAAGATAATTTGGAAAAAGAAAATTGCCCAGAGTTAGGAAGTTGAGGTCGTAGACTGTAAAGCGGTTTGTCCTGCGCCTGACCGCTCTGGTCGTGTCGGTTATCCATTCCACTGGGCTATGAGAGTGAAGGAATAGAGAATATTCTTGTGTAATCACTATAAACAAATTTCTGCAAAATGCTATAAACAAAGGCTGGTTTCAATGAAACTGGCCACCGTAGCTGATATCGGCTATCGGCAGAGGACAGGAGGTCCAGACATGACACTCCATTTCAAATGTTTTTTAAGTAAAGAATATCACGACGTTTTCATTGTTTTTCAAAATAATCACCTCTGCAATGTTTCTAATTAACGTCATGTCTAATTTAACACATAAGCTTATATTTATCGCGACATGGTGTGTGCAGTAGCTCTGAGTACACAAAATTGTTTGATCTGGTACCCTTATTTACTCTCGCTTGATAACTCTTGGCGTGTGGAGTGTACGATACAACCTTGTAGCGACGTCTTTTTATATCTCGTGGTTAAATTTTGTTGGTTTGAAATTTTGGACACCGTTTTTGGTGATTTAAAGAAGTTAAAGTACTAATTTATATAATAATGATTTACTGAATAATGTTAAGAAAGTCCTTTTATTCCGAAAATATTGTTGTAATGCAATGTCGGGACTTTAAAGCAATAATAAGTCTAATTCATCATTCGTAGTTGTAAATCTTTTTCGATTATAGATATTCTTGTAAGAAAAAATAAACATGAGTCCCATTTTTCAATAAACTGTTTCTGGATAACAATTTTAGGCTCTAAAATATTTTTTTACAATATAATGCAGATTTTTAGTTTATATTTTTTATATTTTTTCTTCAACTAAGTATATATGGCATACAAAAATTTTAATTATCGTTGGCGATATAAAAGACTCAACTCGAAACCTTCACGTTACTCAAATAAACTTCGTTGCAAAAGCTTCTAAGTTACTCTGTCTCATATAAAGTCAGGTTGAGTATGCTTTTAAGTGATTTAGCATCGTTAATCTTAGCTGTAAAGCCTATTCATGTCACTTTCTTTGCAGTCATAACTCGTGGCCGGATATGAAAAATGTGCATAGAAATACACCGCAGCTTTATTTTACTTTACTTCAAAATTTGTACTGACTTGAGATTTTTATATAATTACTCGCTGAACCAAATGTTTTGCCACGACTTCCTCCGTGGCCCTGTGGTTGAGGTCGCCACGCCGCTACATTTGCGTCGGGGGGTCGTGGGTTCATTTTCCGACACGGAACAATTATTTCTGCGATCCACAAATTGTTTTGGTTCTGGTTGTACTTTGTGCGTTGTGCGTGTCCGTTGTTTGTATGTCCACACGACACAAGAGCAATTCTGAAAGTGGGAGACTTTAAAAATAAAAAAAGTTATTTATTTATGAAGAATATCGAAACAAAACTGATGTGGCGCTGATTTTCTTTCCAACTCCTTATCCATAATCGAAAAATGGACCCAAACCAAAACAGTAAAAGTAGCAGTCACCTTAATTAAAAAACGTTTCTTTTCTCAACGAGCCCTTGACTGAAGGGATCAAAACTCAAAGATTAAAGGTAAAGGTATACCGGGGTATTCTCTTGACAGTTTAATGGAACCCCTCACCTTATATTTTGTTTTATTACTTCTGAAGTATCACGTTTATTTCAATGTTACTTTTGTCTGATACACATTTGATGTTTAATGTTTTTTATAAGAAATTGCCTTTGATGTGTTAAGAGAGGTTTTGTAACATATGATTGAAGATATGATGTTTTACGTCATCCCTCTAAAAATATTGAATGTAAAGATCTGAAAGTCGACTGCGTAATACATAAAAGGGTAAGTACTTGAAAATAAATTGATGAAAAGTGTATTTTTTTTTCACTGTACGTAAACATAATTTATTACATACAAATAAGTAACAAAAGTATCCTACTAATATTATAAATGTGAAAATTTTTGAGCATGCATGTAGGAATGTATGTATATGTATGTTTGTTAGCCCTAAACTCAAAAATTACGCAACGGTTTTTGATCGAATTTGGTGCACAGACAGTTTAGTACCTGGATTAACTTTAAGTAGACTTTTTTCCAGTGCTAGTGGAAGATTTTGCAAGTAGCAGTTTTTACATAAAATGGTTTTATTTCCACCATATTGAAAACCTGAAATACAGAACACGTATATCGTTCAACACTGGCACCTAAACAAGCTAATGGTTTGTAAAAACCATACTTAATAATTCCGATCCATTGACCACCCTTATGGAAGGCCGCAAAGAATTTTTCACAATACTTGCACGCTACATTTATTAAAAGAAACCTAAGTAAAATAGGAGTTTTAGAATTAATTATGGTCGAAACACGTATAGAAAGCATTAATTACTTGTAGTGGGTGCGATAAGTGCTTTAATGGCCTCCAGTTACATTAGAATATGTGTACATGGTCCGTTGTAGGGAGTAACTGAGATTAAACATACCTCTTAGGTAAATGAACAATAAACTCTAAGCTTGAAACACCTACGGAGGTGTTTTTATTGGACTTGGTTCATGATTTTTATTCTGGAAATATAGTTCATACTTAAAATTTTATGTCATCAATGACTGACGTCAGGCGTTTCCTTCGCCAATTTTGTGACGCTCTCTTAGAATGCAGAGATGCAGAATTTCTGTATACCTTTGTATTGACAGTCCGTTAACTTAGTAGAAAGCTTTAGCATGCATGATTTTTCTAGACTAAAATTAATATTTCTGTGTTTAATACTTCCGCAGTTAAATTTGTTGACAGTCAGTAGCGCAAGCCTGCGTGTCACTTATGCTCCTAAATCTGAGTTATACCTCCAGCCGCGAATCTTACATACAAGACTCTATACTAAGTTGTTGGACTATAGCTACCTAGGTAGATAGATTCTCTACTCAAACTAAGAAATACATTTTAGTTAGTTGTGTACACGTCACAACTGTAGCCATTTCTATTTATTTACCAAATACTACCAACTTCAGTACAAACATCAACTATGTCAACATCAACACGAGTTGCCGAATGTTCCTCAGAGGGTCAAACTACAGAATTGTTGGCTAAAGTCGATTTTCGGGAGGGATTTCTATTTTCAGAGGACCTACTACCCTCGCAGGAGGCACTTTGCCTATACTAAAGATTCCTCTTTCCCGTGATGTATTTTTACGGAAGGACGAAGGGTGTTTTAGTCAGTAATCGACGTGGCTGTACCCTTGTGTGTATGTATGTATGTAGGTGTATAATATGTGGATGGAAGCTTGATGACTTTGTTCCTTCGTAGTAAAACGCCCACGGTATCTTCTATGTGGGGCATATTGAAACGAATTGTTGCTGTACTAAAATGTTCCACCACGGCACATGTAACCTGTGCTGAAATTTCAAGCAATCCATGGTGAAGTACTAGGTTGATTGTGTTATTTCCCAAATTTTGTCAGACTAATATTTTGTATGGTTATTATTATACTCCCTAGTGGGTTTCTTCAGTGCTTATTTAGAAATTTCACATAAATAAGAGTCGGTATACAAATGTATGTTTAATACATACATAGTATTACGCCTTTTTCCCATAGAGGTAGGCAGATACCAAAGAATGCCACTTGATACAATCCTTTCAAACTTCCCTTGCCTCATTCACATCCATGTCATACAGGATTGAGTGTAATAAGTAATCAGAAAGCCGTGTAATGCTTGTTTCCACAAATAGTTTAAAAATATTAAAACTAGTATCAAAATTATAGTTTAAAATATCGTGTTGATGTTGGCGCGATAAAGATCGCATTAATCACTATTCATGAAGGCTGTTTATTGAAAAATACCATCAATCAAATAGCAACAATTAATCAAGGCGCGTCGGCCATTGCAGCTGAAAATTCTGAAGTTAATGGGCGTCGATAAATGTTTCATAATATTTATAAATAGCATTTAATTATGGCTTTTCGTCGTTCTGGTGTACAATATTTTAATAGAATTCGACGATTTAGTGGGTACGTTTTTGCAAACGGATCTATAGGTCAAAAACTTAGTATAGAGCCTTGTATAGAAGGTTGACGGTGGTATACAAAATTCGGAATTAAGAACATCAGTGACCCGTAGGCTTATGCAGCGGCCGGTGATCTGTCGGATACAGCTACTTTAGCTTAGAAAGAAACAGAACCTTTTATAAATCGTGCATGCATGGCTCAGACTTGTACAGGACTATAGGTGAAAATAAAATCAGATATTTAATGCAAGATGGTTAAACAAAACCTTTTTTTGTGCTTTCATCTGGCATAAAGCGACAAGTACAAAACAAAATTAAACAGCATAATTGCCTATTTACAATTCAAAAGAATCCAGTAATGGCTGCAGAGAACTCATTGTTAACACACCTACTACGCCCAGAGTGCAACAAAGTGGCAGCCATAAAAGGTGCAGCCGTGAGAAAATTCAAAACATGGATTATTCATGTTTCTGCAGCAAAATTGGGTAAACTATTTATGCAGTCCAGATGCTTGAATGAAATATGTCCATTTTGATTAAATAAAAACGATTAAACGAAATTTTATGTAGAATGAGGTCTTTATGAAACGGAATCTTTATTGTTTCACTATTAATTTTGTTAAATTAGACAATAGTTGTAACTGTCAACTCATCACTGTTATGGCCAAATTACTGCACCGTTTGGATGGAATTTTGTACAAAGATAGTATGAGATTCCGGAAAGAAAAACAGATACTTTTTATCCTGGAAATCCATAACGGGTAACAATAAGTAATCCTGTAATATTTTGTATAACTATAGTACCACGTGGACGGTCGCGGGCAACTGTTAGTCTTCAATATTTTTGAAATAACACTTTTCTCATAGTTCTTGCTTCGGACAGCCAGAGGTCTCAAAGGACCTAATTAACCGAATTTCACGCGAGCAAAATTTGTGGCCTAAACCCATCCAGCTTCGAAAATAGTTTGAAACGTCACAAGTTTCCAGTCTTAATTACGAAATACCCAGAATTTCGGTGATTAGTTTCCCGAAGAATTTTAGACAAGTTTGTAAATTGTGCTAATTAAGATAGTATTTAAGCTTTTGGTTGGAAGGAAGTTTTAAGAAGTCCCTATAATTATAGGGACTTCTTCTCTTCTTCTTTTTTTGATTTCTTTCGAATTAGTCTAAGCATTAATTATAATTAATGCTAAGACTAAAGAAATCAAAAAAAGTTATTAACAAAGAATGCTTTTACGTATTAAGTCTTTCTTCAAAAAGGGACAAGGTAAATGTGTTTTTAAAGGGTCGGCAGCTCGCCATGGTGTCTTATCATCAGGCGAACCGTGTACTCAGTTGTCACCCGAGTGGTTTGAAAAGAACGAAGGGTCCCGTACCAAAAAAATACGAGAAAAACACGTTTATTGTGTGGACAAATAGACCGCTTTTATCCTTTGGGTACGGAACCCTAATAATGGTCTAAGGAAAACGTACTTTAGCTTACACGTGTAAAAACAGGCAATTACTTAAAAAATAAAGGTAACAAATGAAACGTCAAGTGTTTATAATTCAAAAGACTCTGACCTTGACATGTGACCTTCTGGTCCTGGACAACGATCCCATTGTTCCCAAACCTTTGTGAAATGACTTACACTAAGTAATTACATGATTAAAAGCTTTTCGTGGTTTGTTTTGCGTTTTGGCTTGCTTTCATCGTGGGTGCTATTTCCTGTGACCCCAATAAGACTTCATGGAACGTATAAACTTCTCTCTTGTACATTTTGTGAGTAAGATAGTAAGTGCTTTGATACTTTCGACAGGTTAATTGAACTAACGTCGCAATTTTGACCAAATGCATAATAATGACAATGAAAACATGTTAAAAGGGAAACCAGAACTTGGTTTAGAAAGGGCTTAAGAACTTGAGCGAGGCTTGAAGTTTGACAGACGAAGGCCTGACCAATGTAACGTGTCAGAGTGACAAAGTCAGATATTTTTGGTTATAGAGTGGTTGGAACTTACCTCCAGGGTCCTAGACCAATTGGAGACGTGCCACAACAATGAAACTAATTACCTATTGTTATCATTACCGTCTGATTACAATCCAGAAACCCTTTATAATTACCCAGCATTTCCCTCATTTGGCTATTTATAACTAGAGTAATGTCCTTTTCAATGAAGAAATAATTGAGGTTTATTGTGCTATTGATCCATCGTGTGGTTAATAATAAATGTCTGGCACAGCACGATATCAAACCAATTAATCATAACAGCTATGTACTGAACCAAACGAGCATTCAATCTATTTACTTAAAAGAATATTGATTACCTAAATGCGCCATAGTTTTTTTGTGGCTTTCTTTCTTCGTACGGGTATCTTCTTGAAGACACCATCATTTAGTATAATATTTCTAACTAAGGTTACATCTATACTTAATATTATAAAGCTGAAGAGTTTGTTTGTTTGTTTGTTTGTTTGTTTGTTTGAACGCGCTAATCTCAGGAACTACTGGTCCGATTTGAAAAAATCTTTCAGTATTAGATAGTCCATTTATCGAGGAGGGTTATAGGCTATATATCATCACGCTACTGCCAATAGGAGCAGAGAACCAGTGAAAAATGTTACAAAAACGGGGAAAATTTTGACCCGTCCTCTCTTATGTGACGCAAGCGAAGTTGCGCGGGTCAGCTAGTTTTAAATAATTTGAACAAAGTTCCCCAATCAGTCTTTTGAGCTAACGTTTTTTCCATTTATCTGACAATCAGATTGCTGTCCAGCTGCTGAAGTAAGGGTGGTGCACGGGTTAACGACCAGTTTCTTCATACATATCTAAAGTGTTGTGTAGTAAAGGCAATTTTGTTTCTTCAAAATACTATCAGTTAATTCGTGAAGGAACCAATTTGAGTATAATTTTTACTTTAACCCTATACTTTGGCTGTTACTGTTAAAGAACGTTGTGAAATTGTTCGGTTCTAAAACCTGATCAAAACTAGGACTTTACAAATAAGCTTAGGCTCTGATAATAAAATCTGAGTACCTAATAAACAGCAACCCGCCGCAGAAATGGACTCAAAATGTGAAAATAACAATGTTTCTGTGTTCTAGAAATGGCTAATAATGGCGAATCTGGGCTCTAAATCGTACATGTCCATGTAACCGGGTATAAAGGCGAAACTATTTGTTGTCATAATCATAATTCACTGTAATCGCACCTCCATAATTGTACTTTATCTGACACCATCACATGACATTAAATGTTTGGTGATAAAGTGTCATTTTGAGATAATTTTATATATTTTTCTGGAAGTTCTATATGAAGAATGTTTTGTAAAGTCCATAGCACAAGCTGTGCTCAGTTTGGGATTAAATAAAGTAAATTTTGATTTCACATAATTTGTGTCTTTAAAAATCCCTGTGATTATTGAATCCTATAACATGGCTTTACGTAGAGTTCGCAGATGAGTTCCTAAATGATTCATGTCAAATAGGTAAAGAATAGAGAGATTATTAACAATTAATCAAGAATAAAATCAATGAATTATCAAACTAATTAAATCATTCATTCACTACACTTTATCATATAATTCACTTTTACTATCTCAACAATAATCAGCGTAAACAATAAATACTTAAAGAGTACCTCCTTACAAGGTTACGTCGTTATGAAGAGGATGCGTTTATTTAACTGTAGTTAGTATGATTGTAAGCGCCGGCGCATTTCGTGGATAGTTACCATTTTGAATTCACCGTTAGTGTTTGTGTTTTCAACCGAATTTTTTAAATAAGTGTACAGAGAGTAAAGTCGTGTATTGTTTTTGGAATTTGAAATTTTGGAATGTAGAATCGTTATAAAATTCGTGAAGTGTTCTGATATTTTGGTATTCTATACAGTTTATTAAAAAAGTGGTTTTAAGGAGTTTTAAAATAAATATAAGAGTTCTACAACTTAGTAGAGAGCTTTGTATACAAGGCTTATGCATCGGATGGTGGCTAGTTTGATACAGTTTTTTTATTTTGGAAATAAATATACAGAATTATAAATTAAAATCAAGATATATCGTGAATGCCAAGGCTCTACTAAGTTGTCAGGCTATAATACAACAAACTCAAAGAGTCGTTCAAGTTTCAAAAGATATTGTTTCAAGTGCCTTACTTTATTGAAACGTTTCGAAATCGCCTTCAGAAGTTTAGCATAAACTTTTGTTTAAAGGGCGATTCACATAGAAGAAGGGTGCGTGGCGGGCGCGGGTCGGGGACGGGAGTACGACGGCTCTAATTACTTGTATGAAATATTCCACACTGAAATCGTGTGCGGGTCTTGTACGGGTAGTGTGATATTGTCCATAAAAATACTAGTAAATAAACCAGACGGACTCCCGACTACATATTTATGTACCACGTATCTCAGTTGACAACTAGTGTACGTCCAATTGATGGTCACTATTACATTGCTTCTTTGACGTAAAGTGTTAATCACCTTAATCTTAAAGAGAAAACAATGTACAGCATAGTGGCTTTCAAATAATTGACATACCTGATAGCCCCGTGAAACACGTTCGATACGCACTCGTTTTCTGTGTGAAGCGTCCTTTATATTCCCGAGCGGGCAAATAAAGGACTATGGGCGGAATCGTCCCCACCCATCAACAAAAATGAAATGTAGCTCAATTGATATATCTTGGCAAGACGATATTTTTATACTATGGCGAGATTGCCCAAATGCGTGGGGTTATCATAGTATCTTACGTTTAAACAAATATCTCGTTAACGTATTATTGACGACTAATTCCAAAATACATGCTCATTTATTTATTAATTAGTGCACAGCGGCGGACGCCGCATGCACATAAAGATAGCTGGGTACAAAATAACCCCCTCCCCCCGCTCTCCAACCCACGATTTTAGATCTGATCAGATTTGAATCTGCCAGCGCATCTGTTAGACAGCATTATAATTGACGAGTAAAAATAATTATTGAAATATGAAATCAATAACATGTATTAACCATATAATGGAAATTATATAAGTATATACATATGAGTGCCTCTGTGGCGCGGTCGGTAGTATATGCGACTGCGGTGCGAGAGGTCTCGGGTTCGAATCCTGGGTCGGGCCAAACAGTCTTTTCTGAGAGTTTCTGTTAAGAATTTCCTAGAGATTGCCCGGAGTTAGGAAGTTGAGGTCGAAGACCTCCGTGTCTCGGAGAGCACGTAAAGCCGTCGGTCCTGCGCCTGACCTCTCACTGGTCGTGTCGGTTATCCGTCCCACCAAAGTATGAGAGTGATGGAATAGAGAGTGTACCTGTGTATTGTGCACACACTTGGACACTATAAACAAAGTCCGGCACAGATGGCCAGTTTCAATGAAACTGACCGCCGCGCCGTAGCCGTATATCGGCTAGGAGGACATTATTATACATATGAGTTAGTACTGTAATATAACAATAATGTTAAAATAACTTACAAATGTAAAATAAAAATATACGTTAAATAATAATTAAGTACAAATTGTTTTTTTTTTTAAATATATATATTATTCCCACTGATTTATCAAAAACAAAGGATTTTAATTAAATAGGGGGCACTTTATGAACACGTTGGTATCAGTTCCATGTTTGTTGGTAGGTGGGGACGGAGCCCATACATTTTTGCCCATAGTCCTTTGCAAGTCAATATAATTTAATGAATAGAACAACTAAACTGTAATTGTTTGACATCTACTAAATTATTTATAAATAATGTCTGGTGTTTGTTTATTCTAAAGTCTAGTTAATATAAACAAATAATCAAATTGCTAAATTGTTACACTATTAAGTTTCGAAATTATGATGATTTTCGATTAATGAAATTTATGTACAGTTTCGCTTGTGAAATAGAAGGGTTTATTATATATTCTTAACATGTACGTAATTGGTACTTCACTTGTCCGTAAGATCGTAGTTTTCCTGCCGCAAGTTGATTTATCCTGGCATGATACATTATGAAGGTAATCTGGTAAGAAAAATACTAAAGAATATACCAGAAAAACTACTAAGAAGAAGAATAATCTAGATTCTCAAGCCAATCCAAAGATTTTAAAAGCTTACAACCAGTTTCACAACTTATTCTTGCTACTTTATATATTACTTTACGCTTAAATTAACGCGTCCAAGTATATTTATATTCCTTTGCTTCTTTTCGGGACAGGTTATACTGACCGTGACCTAAAGCTGTAATACCTAGTTAGAAGATACTATATCCGCTGGATAGCTTATCCAACAGCGAAATTAACACTAAACATTGGTTGACTTTTAGACTGTTGAATACTTAAATATAAGAAAGCTTATCGGGAAAATCGAAATTTTGAGTGTATTTTTCATACATTTGCTTGTGTTATCTATTGGATAGTTTACCCGACACTTATCCATAAGCCGCAAACTGGCCTCAATCATTAAACGGCACCACGTCATAATTCCCTCCGCAGTGTGTGACATGTACAAACAAACAAACCGACCGGAACAAATATTTAGAATATAAACAAAATTATGTTTCCTTAACATAACTGTAATAGCCTTCCTTTTACACGTTCCGAAGGTTTATAAATACATATTACAAGATATATAACTAAGATTCCCGATTTTGTCTGCGTTGAAAGTGGAAATTTCTCATGATGTCCGTACTATTTACAGTACAATACTTATTAGTGTCTCTCTGAGATAGGTGTTCTTTTAAAGAAAATCCGCTAAAACAAAGTTGGTACCGAAAATCAGAAGTAGGATCTTATTATTTTGTTAACTTTTTTATAATAATTTACCTAGTCGATGTCGTTTAACCCTAGAAAGATAACCTACGCCTCAGAGGCGCCCGCGTCCGTTTGAAATTGCTGTCTCTTTCTAATGAGCGCGCGTATCTACCTGTCCTTTTTAGTTAGCTTTTTAGTTAGTTGTAGTTAAGTTAGTTCATTAAAAAAAAATATTAATATATCGTACGCCTCTAAAGCGCATGGTTATCTTTTGTGGCAGTCAAAATATGGTTATCTTTCTAGGGTTAAATACTTAGTTTTCATATGAAGACATTTTTTTTCGTACTTCGGTCTGAATGGCTAAAGGAAAATGGGCACTCCTGGGCGGGCGGCGGCCATTAATGAAAGAAGTGTCAAATTAAAGTAATGATAACTAGGAACAACTTTGACTAAGAACGTTTCGCTGCAATCCTTTCAGGAAACAATATATTGACATGTAAATATAATGGAATTTCATAGAACAAATACAATTATTTCGTGTCTGTAATGCATTTAATGTTGTGTAATAACGTTACATCTTCTTATAACGATTGCAATGCCATCAAAATGAACAATAATCGTAACTCGTATCTATCTATCATATGGTTCACCTAGTTTCAAAGTTGTTCAAGCCGCCCGAATGTTATTTTAGTTGACAACAACCGGGACCGACTTTTTACGTGCCCTCGGAAGCACGGAGAAGCTCAGTTCAAATACCACAATGCGGTCACCCATCTATAGAATGACCGCGCCAACGGTTGCTTAACCAACAGATCGTTTACCGACCAGTGAGCGCAACTGGCTATGAACGCCTCGTTTTTAAGCTGAGCATTCAAGACAGATAAGTCGTCTCAGTGAATATATTATAGAAGAGCAAGATGTTTACTTGTTACGATATTTATATATTTACATGTTATGATTGTTCGAATATTAATAATGTCTACATTTGTATGCAATAATATAAATAGTACTTTTTATTTAATCTCCGAATATAAGCCAAAAATATGTTTTTATACCATTAAAAGTGCTCAAAAACAAAAATGTATTTTGTTCGTCATATAAGTGCGTCGCGGCAATAAAACTTCTACACAGTAATTATAGGACTAAACTACATTAAAAAAACAAAAAATCAAGTTTGGCCGCGGATCGCCCAGGCTCCATACTATTTTGCCCATTCTCCTTTGAAACATTTTATTTTATACATATAAATTTTCATAAATATAACGTCTAATATCATTTAGATATCCATCACCAATATTAACTCCTAACAGATTTACAACTTGAACGACTCTAGAAAATGATCCAAGACCATAAAACCAGCTAGTTACGGCTATAAAGTGTAGTGTATGAACTATGACGTCACTAGGCATCCCCACGGAGGCGCCGGTCCACACGATACTATTCACATCGGCGTACACGCAGAAGAAAACTTATACCAAAGTTGTGGCTAAGGTAAGACAAAAAAAATTACAAAAACACTCTTTTGTAAACTAGCTTATTTATTTATTATGCTTGCGGTTCCAACTGACCCATTTCTGGTTGTAAAAAGTAGTTTATCTTCTTCCTCGATATATATTTATCACTCGGCCAAACTGTATTCAAATCGATTCAGTTATTTCTGCGTGAAAACGCAACATACTTGCACAAATTCGCATTAATTATGACTACGATTAGCAATGATAACTTTGGTGATGATAGACCAAACCTAATAAGTTAAGGGTAAGACAAAACTCATAATATTTAAGTACTAACAAATGGCGGAATACCTGATTTGTATGAATAAAGATGAAGCTGAATACTTTTCTTTAGGTCTGTGAAAACATTTAGGTCTGTAAAAGTAGACTTTCCTTATTGATGTCTAAATTCGTTCCCTATCTTAAGGGACGATCAACGTGATCCTGACAAATTTGTTTGAGCTGTGCTCTTCCTCAATCACTTGTCAATCTGTCACTACCTTTTTGATCATCCTGTCGAATATGGATGTCGCTACAAAATGCAGTCCGTACAGATCCTGCCGAAGGCATTGTCTCACTGTCTGCATCGACGTTGCGTTAGCACTTAGATTTCTGTCTGCAGTGAGGTCGGTTCTAACTTAGGTCAGTTTTAACTTTCCTAGCATCTTCTAACAACCATTTTCAATTAGGTGTTAAGAGCTGTGGTCCCGTTTGTGTTGTGAATTTGATTAAGACAAATTGGATGCCACATTAAGCCGTCACGTGAAATGTTCAGTTTATGTTCCTAAGTCAGTGAGTCGAGATGGTGAAGACACACACACAAGAAAAAATGACATAATGAACTAAATAGAACCGAACCTGTAGTGCAAGTGCCTACACTCGGTACTATTGGTGTTTAATATTTTACATAACTTGAAAATATAGTTCTTGCAGAATACGCTAGGGGCTTATCAGATTTTAGTTCACCATTTCTTCGTAGCTTCTCGTCTTCTTCGTTGTATTCGGAATACGCTCTTTCCATGCAACCATGCCTTTCATAGTTATTTGTGTCCCCTAAAAAATGATGTTTCCGGTCGGGTGGCATTTTGCATATTAATGCATATGCTTGTGAAAGCCTCCTCGAAACATTATTTCTTCTAAGTCTAGTGTTTTAAAATAGAATAGTACATATTGTAAGTAATAAAATTACATTGTTGCAAAGGTTATAAACTGCGTGATAGTATATTAACATGAAACTTTCCATTGTTGTCAGCTTGTTGCCAACGCTACTGTTTGTGACAAAAATACTTGATACAAGAATAAACAGTAGCAGTTTGTTCAACAAATATGTGCTGTGTTTTATAATTCACTAGATTAATGCAAATTAAAGTTCTACGTTCACATTACTTTTAATAAATAAGATTGCAACCCTATAATCATGACAGGGGTGCGATTTCCTACTACTGTGGACAACAGGCTAGCCAGTAAGAAAATTCTCTACGAAAATTTGATCAGCGCCTCTAGCGGGCATCGTAAGAACTATTGTTTGCAGTACATTTTAAACGGGAAAATCTCGATACCCGATAGTACCGAGTCTGGTGTGTAGAATCGCGCTACTGAATTGTTATCTTGCTTAATACCTATGCTTAATTTTACCTCTTCGTGGTTCTAAAAATCAGAATAGCGATATTTTGCTGTCGCGGCCAGGGACATTTAAAATTAATTGAAGAAAATATTTTTTTAGAAGTCTATTGCGTGCTTGTTAGTTTTTCATACAAAATTGATATTTTGCCTATTTTTTTTGTTGATAGTCGCTAGTAGTAGTAAAACTTCTCAAATTTCTGTATCTAAATTACTCCAGCTAGACTTTATTTAGTTTTAAATGGTTTACCTTTAAGAACTTCAGCATACTTAGCTATTTTAAACTTATTTGTTCCGAAACCTTTCAATTAAGCACACCACGTCAAGGAACCGATTAAAATCATAATTATATTACATTCTATTTTCAGCAGTTTCATTGTCAACACGCGATGTTTACGTATAGTAAAATGTCAACTCAAATAAATTTACAAATTGACATTCAAGTGAAGTCAACATCGTTTAATAAATTGTATAGTTAAAGTGATTGATTATAATTTGATTTAGACATAAGATATAACCTTTTGTCACATAGAAATAAAGGATGCATATTTTTAATTAGATTTTTGGGAAATAAAAGGAAAATATTCATATTTCAAACTAAGCAGAACTTTGTACTATGGTAAACAGACAACTGATATACGAACTATTTTTTAATTTGTATTGTTTCTGCGTCTCACTGCTGAGCAAAGGCATCTTCCTTGAATTTCCCGTCCCCTCGGTCGATTGATGCTGTAACTATATTTCTCTTATCTCTATCTAACTACATACAAATACCTATAGATAAGTATACAGGCTTAGAACATATTCGCGTGCCTATTATACAAATATTTGTCCTGGGTTTGATTCCACTAAAACGCGGCCTCTACGGTGTTCGCGAGGAGACCTCTTTTACCTCTGCGCTAAAAGTGTAAGTTAAATGGTCAAAATAAAATAATTGTAACAAGCCTAACTTTTAAACTCTCGCCTTGCATGTTTAGCGTTTTACATTAAAATGCATTTTAAGGTAAAATTTGTGTTCCTATTACACATTATTGTAAGTAGGTCTTTCAGTGCTTAACTTCATGAAAAAATCAATTGTTTTCAGAGTTACAGCCACACATCCGTCACATAAAGCGTTTGTACATAAGCGGCAGTGTATTTAAGTATATTAATTTATTCTTCAAAAGGGTTCGTACCTCCCCCCAGGGGAGCGTAAACGGTGTGCCACGCGTGAAATCTACAAAAGAGACGGGTATTTGGGACAAAATAGGGCTGCCACGAGATCAAAGAATATGAAAAATATTGACCTAAATACTAAAATTAGATTTAATTCGCTGTCAAAATGACAGTGTTATTTTTTTTGCGTTTAGTTGCAAACATTCTCGTTTTTTTTAACAACGGTGAATATAATATTTATTATTCTCTTCTCAACTTAAGTAATTGGCTGTTCCTCAGAAATAATAAAGAAATTAGAAGGTCAAACCTGGTACAAGTAACACATTCTAACATTATATACAGATTGGCTTTGTGTTTAACTAAACTTCAATCGAAAAACAGGATTAAATTAGGTGAAATTTCGGAATAATCAATGTGGCCAAATTCGCTAGTATTCTAAGTACTAATTAAATTTCAATCATATGATAAAAAAACACATTATTATATATTTACCTGAGAGATGTAAGCGCCGGCCCTACAAAACCTTATATGAAACAAAACGTCGTCACAGTCGCGTCGAGGCATTAACAAGTTATTATTTAAAGTCCTATGTGTATAGAGATTTTTATTAATTCTTTATTTACTTCTCGTTGATAATTGTATGACGTCATTCAATTGAACTGTTTATTGACGCAAATGATTGTTATATAAATTATGACACTTAAACCTAAACGTATGCGACTCCGTTTGTAAAAACTGCACGTTTGGCGCAGTGGTTTAAGCGGTCACCTCGCCGCAATAACCGTAGTGCCGCGTGTGGCGGGTTCGAATCCCACCCGGGACAAATATTTGTGTGATGAGCATGAGTATTTGTTCTGAGCCTGGATGTTAATTTATCTATATAAGTATGTATTTAGAAGTATATAAGTATGTTTATCAGTTGTCTGGTTACCATAGAACAAGCTCTGCTTAGTTTGGAAACAGATGACCGTGTGTGAGTTGTCCAAAACTATTTATTTATTTAAAAATCCTACTATAATGCAGCAGAAATTTTAAGAAGATTTCTGAATATGTCTTTGACACCAGGACTTCATCTATGTCCATGGACAATTTTATAAAAATTGGTTCAACTGTTTAGCCATTAAAGCGTAATATACAGACAGACCGGTTTCGCAATTAAGAAAGTATGAATAATTGTTGTACGTTTATTTTGCCGAAATATATTTTTTATTGTATTGTAAGAAAACAACAATTTTGCTATACAATATTAGCTCTATGTATTTTAATTAAGATGTGAGTACTAACCGCTATAAACTAGGTATATTTTTTTAGGACCAGGCAAAGTAAATAACCTGTGTAAGAGTAGTTAAGTTTTTGTTTGAATTTCGAGTTTGACTGCCTCTATGGTATGGGCTGTAGTAATACGACTGGCCACGAGGTCTCGTGTTCGATTCTCGGTTCGGGTAAAGTACTATTATTGAGTTATTGCAATTTTTTTTAAAGTGATTTATTGCCCGGAGTTTCGTAACGCGATGGTATGTCAGAAGGCTCGTCTCCTATTACACGGGACATTGACGTGGACGTATTTTATGCATCTCTGCCTACACCTTCAGGCATAACAGGCGTGATTTGCATGAAAAAAAAAAAGTATAATTTTTGAATTCATCTAATTATGAATGTAGTCATTCAAATCAGTTAGAACGATCAGCGATTTCATACAAAGAGTACATAATTAAATACATAGAGTTTATAACATAGTATCGCATTGTATGACGTCACACAGTATATACTACTGATAAAGTCTTGTTTGTATGCATGCGGTCAATTGTATGCTCTCACGTGGCTCGTAAATGATTCCATACATACATACATACATAAAACATCAGCAGTGAACAGTGTAAAACTTCCGTTGTTTATATGTTTGTTAGTTTATCCATCTAAACTGATGTAACTAATTTTGATGCAGTTTTCACTTTCATTGACAGAAATTTCTTTTAGTAACTACTTACATGTGGTTTTCTTCAATGTTATGTTTAAAAACATTAATTTAAAAAAATCAAGTTTCCAACAATATTTTTACGAACATGTTACACTCTCAGCTTATTAATGGTCATGATTACTATATTTACAAAATACTACAAGGACAACGCAGAAATTTAAAAGCCGTAGAAAACTACCGTTCTCCCCGCAAGTACTCAACCTATCACTAAAAATACGGATGTGGTTTTTAACGACAAGACCACAAGCAAATAAAATATATACCTATTTATTCCATCAGCGCACTTTGAGCAGCGTGTGTGTTTTTATGTCCGTTTTACGACCAACTGAATTGATCATGCTGAATTTTGCCGGCATCGACAGCCCTAGATGTTAAGGTACGAGTTTAATGTATGAACGGATGTTTCTTTGCGATTTTTGTATGACTTTGATAATACAAATGTTAGTCTTGTTATTTGTTACGCATATTTATGCAAAGATTTTGAGTGTTTTATGGTTGTAAGGATCATAAATATTGTTTTAACACAATAAATCAAATCGATGATGAAACAAATTTTGATCCAACGATTCTTTTTTACTGCAAACTACACAGTAGTTACATTGACTCATTAAGTAAAGTATCAGCACTGAAAGTAAATAAGCAAGTGTTACTAAATTCTTTGTGTAATTTGGAAACAAAATAAGTACATTTTTCCTTCTTACTTACACCTTCTCCTTTCACTCTATCATTCATGTGTCATAATTTTTCAGACATCTCATCAAAATTTCAGTCAACTTACAGTACAGGTTTCAAATTACATGTATTTTTAACTTGTTCTATGCTAATTGCTTAAATCCGTCACACACATTGCTAGTATAATTAATAAAGGCACTTAGAACCAGTTGAACGTAATAAAACAATTACTATGATACGCTGTATAATAAGTTCATATCAATTAACTCTAACAATTTGCACTGATAACAGTTAATTATACTATCTATGAATCTACGGTATTATGTTACATAGTTTGTACGTACTTTGATGTAAAACTGTAAGGTTTTGTGTATTTAGTCTATAGTTATAACATGTTAATTTAGTTTCTAATATCGAGTCTATTAAGTAAAATAGAGTAAAGAGATTTTGTGTTTCAACCAGCCTTTTTAATTATCGCGACTTGTAATCTCACTATCCATTTTCCGGCATTATTTGACGTTGTTATTGTATGTCCCCAACTCGCACTTGGCCAATGTGGTGGACTCAAAGCCTTGCCCAGCATTGGAACATTATTGGGTTAAATTTATTCATTTGTTTTCCGTGAAACTTCTCAGATTCAGCAGATTTTGTCAAAAAAAAAGAGGATCGAAGGATAGTACTGCATGGTTGCAAAACCATGCACTTTTACCAGCAGTTATTCAATCTCTCTCAAACTTATTTAATACGATTAAAATCAAAACGAAAAGCAACTAATCAAAATCGGAATCGTTCGCGTAACGGAAACAAGCCCTAACTTTTGCTCAAACATTAATTCACTCAACATTTCATTATCAACTCTACATATCTAATTATAAAGTTGAAAATCGTTTAAAGTGTTGATGGACTTATGACGTTTTTGGTTTATGTAAGTAATAGCGTGCAATTTGTTAGTGATCAATGGTTTTTGGATGACGTAGCCATTGGCGTAAAGGCGTAATAGAAGTGAGGTGGGTAATGGGTTCTATATGTTTGTCTTGCCTGGATTTCATGAGCACCATGTGTTGCGAATGAGGAGTGCAGATGTTTGTATTTCAGGTATGTTGCATTTAGCAACTACAGTTGTTATTTATAAAGAAGCAGGTTTTCATTGATGTTTCAAAGTTTAATAAATAGCCGCGTACTGACTGACCGAGCAGTCTCGCGAGGCAATATCTCGGTGCCGCTCATTTCGATCTGAAAGAAAAGAGACCTAGATATTGCCTGGCTGCTCAGTTAGTCAGTACGCGGCTAATTAATAAAGTATGGAAATCCATTATCCATTCTTTATCGGGGATATCGATTTTTCTTCGCCAAGTATCTATTCTTCTTATGTATAATATCGGTGTCAAATAAGAAGCATAATTTTTCCAAATTATGGAGGCTTATCTATTCCATATAAAAACTATAAGAAAGAATATCTTGAAAATTCTCGGTTCATCATAACCCTCTTTTTCGTTGCGCATTATAAGTAAACTAGCTGACCCGCGCAACTTCGCTTGCGTCACATAAGAGAGAAAGAGTCAAATTTTTCCCCGTTATTGTAAATTTTTTTATTGCTACTCTGCTCCTGTTGGTCGTAGCGTGATGATATATAACCTATAGCCTTCCTCGATAAATGGACTATCTAACATTGAAAGAATTTTTCAAATCGGACCAGTAGTTCCTGAGATTAGCGCGTTCAAACAAACAAACAAACTCTTCAGCTTAATAATATAAGTATAGATTAGTATAGATATGTCTTTTTGCTGTGATGTCGTGTAAACTTTGATAGACCTGTATCGATATGGTATTCTGTAGCCATCCTTTGTTCGAGGTGACGAGTTATTTCCCATCATGACGTCATCAGAAGTAACATTTTTATCTTTATCTGTATATGTATCGTAATAAATAAAAAACATTAAAATAATGTATGCTCAAGGTTGTATGAACCTTTTTATGTGAAGTTTTATTGACTGGTCAATTTAGGGCAGTGGAAAATAATAGTTTGGGAGTGAAACGCGTTTATTTTTATACGTCACGTCTACGTGAAAAGAAATTAGGAAGGTAAAGACATTAAGAAATTAGTTGCACAGCTTAACCCGTTAAAAACCCTTCTGAAGAGCCATTTCTGGTTATTGAGACTACGTTATCTCTCTATTTGTCAGGTTACCAGGCTGTATCTCATATACCCTGATATTTAGACAGTAGCATTTTTAAATGCTCTTATTATCGACCCTAGAAACAATTTTTCTAGTATTGTAGTGAAGGAAGTCACCCTATTGGTGATCACACTAGTCTTCCCTTTGCGCCTTCTATAGTAGTTTTAATTAAGTTGATACAAAAGTTACCATCACATTACAGTCTTAGGAACTGTCAACATACATACCTAACTACTAAAATCTACTTTCCTACTGTTTGACCTAAAACTTCGCAAGCAGAGATTGTAGCCAAAAATTCGAGGCGTATTTTCGAAGTTTCCTGTGTGTCGTGTAATTTCGCTGAGTACTGTCGCCGACATTGTGTCACAAACATTGTGTACTCGTGGATACGACTGTACCGCAAAACTTATTGTAGGCTTCACTGCAGTTTTGGATTGAGTTAATGCAGTTTTCGTGAACATTTTGAGACTGTTCGTACAGTTTTGTGGCTGGATTCTGATGCCTGAATATGAGTTCAATCAACTAATTTTTAATTTCATTGGAATACTGCTTGAGATGTATGCTTACCTTCCTTCCATCTAATGGCTAATCAATGACCATGGTGCAGCGGTTTAGGTCGCCACACGGGACAATTATTTGTGCGATTCACAAATAATAGTTTCGGGTCTGGTTGTACTTTGTGTCCGTTGTTTGTATGTTTGTAAAAGTCCCCGCGACACAAGAGCGCAAAAAAAGAGTTTTATTAATGAAAGTGACAGTTAACCCAAAAAAATATTGAAATACAAGTCCGACACCGAGACGAAATGATATTATGAACAGTTTTAATTACGTTAATTCGCCCTCCCGGGGTTTGAAAAGCTAATATTTATTTATTTTACCTATCATAAAAACAAAGTATCAGATTTTATAAATTCGTCTCCATTTCAAAATATACAATTTTCCGACTGAATTACTAGCTTGAAATGACAACGATATCGCAAATAGTTTGAAATCATTACAGGAAGGCCCGTGGTACACAAATAGCGTAAAAGTAGATATACTTTACAAATAAACTAGCGGACCCGACAAACGTTGTCCTGTCTACACGTCTTTAATTTGTTTTTTTTTTTAATCATCTAAACCATTCTCATTCCCCTTGAACACACACAAAAAAATTCATCAAAATCGGTCCAGTCGTTTAAGAAAAGTTCAGTGACATACACACTTACAGTAGAATTATGTATATAAAGATTGAATGCAACCACATCGGTAATACATACGGTAGTATACTAGTATATTCGTTGATAAATACATACGCTCTAATTTCAGATCTCTATCGTTTTTACGTTTGAACGATTGATTCTGAATTACAAGTTACAAGCGGAAGCGGGTTTGAATATTAACATGTTAACTTTTTTCTTTTTAACCCATATAACTGTCCCACCGCAGGGCAAGGGTCTCCAAAACGAGGGGGAGGGGTTAGGCCTTGAGAGTAGAAAAAAATACTTTCTTAGTTATTATTTGCAAGACGAATAACTTTTGATTAGATAGATAAAAGCCCGATAAAGCAAAACAAAATACAGCAACAGTTTTAATATAATTGCCTTTAAATATCTGCACTGGTAGCCTTCTAAAGACCAATCAAAGACCGATGTTGTTGATTTTGTGTCATTAGTTTAAAAGTGTAAAGTGGTAATCTTTCAGACTAACTTGTCTAGATTGAATAGGCAGACAATTTTTAAGTATTTTCTCAAATCACAAATCAAAATACTTCGAGCAAAACAAATTATAAAACAACTTAATGAAATAATAACAAACCTTTCCTTCTGCAAGCTTCTTTTCCAGAGATTTTTTCCACTACCCTTTTCAAAAAGTAGGCACGTATTTTTTTTTTTTTCTATAGAACAAAAGCTTATAACTTGGATATTTGCACGTGTATCTATAATATTCTATATAACCAAGTACAAGGTTGGATTCTATTCCGAGAGTTTTCCAGTACAGTCACCATCATCTTTTTATTGGCATAAAATTGAACCGCGAATACAAGCGGTATTGTATAATAATATGATTTAAGTTAGTAAAAATATTACTCTTTTCCAACCTTTTGGTTTGAGGAAAAATATTAAATGTTTTATATGGAATATTTTTATTTTGCCTTTGATATATTTTTATTATTCATTTCGATATGTGTGTGAAATTGAAGAGACCGAAAAAAATATTTTATAACCTATATCTGTAGAGAATATTAGCTCAAGTAAATCTAAAATTCCTTTTTTTTCATCACTATTGGATCAAATTGAAGATTTGTGGACCTTTCATCTTCATCAGAATCGACTCAGCATTTTAGTTGTTACAGCGTCACAGACGAACAAATTGCCGTGACAATGCTTTCATATACCTTTTTAACACGGTTAAAGTTACCGTTCTGTATTTCACATGGAATATTTTAGATCCATAGATAATACTTGTATTTGCACAGTAGGTATGTGTAACTATGTCGTTGATATAATAATCGTAGGTAATCGTTTAACATTCTTAGCTAGACTGGCGTAGTGAAATATGTAGGTATGCATTCATATACTAGGTGATTAATTCATATGGGCTATGATTTATGATGTATTAATTCAGATTACTAGATTTATCTTGTATCGGGCAGTAATGACAGACTTTGGAAGCTTAGAAAAAAAGGAGAAAGGTACAAAAGAGCTTACAATCTATCACATAAAAGTTCCGTGTTCCGTTATACACCTTAACCAAAGATGGTAACACTCGTCGTTTGTCTACGTATAAATATAACTTCGTAAGCAGCAAATATATTGAAAATCGATAATTATATATTTACTAGAGGCCGCCTGCGACTTTGTCCTCGTGGAAACCCTTCCAGTGTAAATCCCGATCCCTCGGGAACTCCGGGATAAAAAGTAGCCTATGTGTTATTCTGGGTCTTCAGCTATCTATATATCAAATTTCATCGTAAGCGGTTATAGTCTTTGCGTGAAAGAATAACAAACATCCATACATACATACATTCTCAGAAACTTACGCATTTATAATATTAGTAGGATTTCCCGATCATTTACCCACTACTCGGCCTTGAATCCACTATGCTAACCAAAAGCTGACTCGGGACTTTTTATGCCCGCAATAAATGAGTATAATATTTAATCAGTATTTTATTTTACACAGACATATTCCAGTACAGATATTCGATTTACAACTTACAAAATTATCCATCCGACTGTACTACCAAGAAAAGTAAATATTTAGTGAGTGCGCTCACCTTTTCAGAGCTTCAAGATTTTATACACAATTTAAAATAGGTTAAATCCCCTATTACAGTCGGTGTTCTGTGCGTATGCGCGTGTCTTAACCACAAGCGATTTTGTTAAGACTTTTGGTTGAAAAAAATGTGAAAGTTTCAAAGAAAAGTGTTTGTGTGATTTCAATATGATCCAGTACGTATTGGATCCCGCTTTTTTGCAGTCTGTCAAGTTGGGACCTATTAAGGTATGGACGTATTCTGAATACTGGAATAGTTTTCATGAGTTTTATAGCTCAAAGTAATAGCACGAATTTTAAATAGGTATCTTTCTATTGTATTTGTAGTTTACTACGTCATTTTAGCGCGTATTTTGGGGAGAATGCTGTATTGCATGGAACAGTTAATGATCTATGATGGTCATTACATGGCGAAATAATTGAGTCATCGTCACTTGATTGAAGTTATTAGCTTTAAATAATGTTAGTGGATTATCGGCACTCAATTTAAGCTTTTTAATCTGTTTTCTTTAAACTACAAAATCTTAATTATGCGTTTGTTTTATAATATGGAGTTTTATACCTATTCCTGTGTGAGATGAGTAATTTTTCTGATCGTGAATGGCTTAGGTATTAAGAATAGATATTATATTGAAGGCGGGGCACTTTTGACTCATGCCAATACACAGCAGTTTGGAGAACTCAGTGCTTTGTATTTCATATCCATGTTTCATTTCTAAAGCACTTTTCTTACTATAAATTGAGGTTGTCTATATTAAGCTTTGCTTTATAATTATTGTGATCCTATTTTTAATTAGTTGTGCCGAGATATCAAGCTAATTATGCGTGATTAATGCTCAACATGAGCAATTTTATTTGTTTTGACATCAAATATCTATAGGTACTATAATATCTAACTCGCACATAACCAGCGTGATGGACTCGAGATTTAACCCTTCACTCATTCTAGGAAGAGACACTTTCCCAGCAGCAGTTGTTGTTTGTTTGTTTGTTTGTCGTATGGTTAGTGGTCAACCTAGCGTCAAAGTTGTTTAAGCCCAGCAGTCAGAGTGTTATTTTATACTAACAAAAAAGTGGTTTCGCGCTCAATGAAATTTTATATTTAATTCGTGATTCCATATATTTGTTTTTAAATACCAGTTAGAGAGTTCTAGAGACTGACTGATTGACTGACAGACAGGAGTGTAGCAACAGTTCGTGTATTAAAAACATCGAAACATTGGAAAGTGTTAAATCAAAATGTTTTAAAACTGAAATAGTGATGAACAAATTGTGTAACCATTTCGTAATTGAGTTAATTTAGCTTAAGAACTAGTATTTTGGCGTATCGGAGTCCTACATCATTATTGCATGTATTTCTTAAAATCTTGCGATAACAATGTTTATTGTTTGTTAGCTAGTACGTGTATTCTGAATTTATCTTTTGGATAAGTTATCCAACACTTGTTCACAACATAAGTGACTCTTAATATATTTAGGAAAGGAAAGGGCAAAGAAACACACACAAACACGGGCACACACGAAAAAAATGTTTCATACAGTATTGTTAATGAACCCAGATCTAAAACAAAATGGCTCTGCGAAGAGTGGTATTGACAGGCATTATCAAACAATATTGTAAAGTAAAATTGACCCATCATTAAGTTTATTAACTTCAGTTCAATTAACCGATTTAATTAGTAAATTATACATTTCGTCCAGTTAATTTAAATTTAAATATATATTTTGTTTGGTTTCCGAGAAAATCTGATTTTATAATGAACTAACGTGAATTAATTTTGTTTGAGTAAATTATTAATTAGGTCAGAGATTATTTATTTTGATTACTGGGTGGTTTGGCAAGTTATTTTACACATATATTAAGCCTGTTATACCTGAAAGTGTAGGCACAGTTGCATAAAAGTCATCCGCGTATAACCTATTTTTTATTTTTTTCTTAAAGACAACTCCCGCACTATGAATTGCTGTTGCGTCGCGGGGACTTTTACAAACATACAAAGAACTGACACAAAGTACAATCAGTCCCGAAACAATTATTTGTGTGTGGCACAAATAATTGTTTCGAGTGGGAATCGAACCCACGAAATCCCGAATCAATGGTAGCGGCGTGGTGACCAAAACCACTGCGCTACGGAGGCAGTCCTTATGGCAGCAATTTTAACCTTTGACAATGAATTAACATCGTTGAACCCATGTAATATGCGATCATATTGACTGAACACATTACCAAAATTCGAACTACTATTAACAAATATTTTGAATAACGAAATAAAATAAATAACGTAAAAGCAGGTTTCCCGACCCCAGAATCAAACTTGAGATCTCGATTAGCAGTCGTATACACTGCCGCCCCGACCACAGAGGAAAACATTACTCTATCAGACGTTATAGAAAAATAAGTCAGGTTTTTGTGTCAAAAACTCAATCAGATTAAAAAAGTCATAAGTGTTTTTAAACTTTCGCGACTAGTACACATAATATTATAATGCAACGGGTCTTATACGCGATTGAAACGTCGTTGTAATGCGATCGAAACGTCGAGCAGCAAATAAGGTATCCTAACCTTTAAATTTTCAATCGCGTATAAGACCCGTTGCATTATAATATTAAAGTCATAAGTGTTATCGCCTTTACTTGTTTTTACACCCTTTTTCCACTAAAGGCGACAGTTTAAACAATAAACATTCATATGAAACGTGTGCCGAATGTTGGAACGTAGAAGTGTATGCAGTAAATCAATTCAATGTAAACATACACATGATCTATGTGAGGAATAAAACGGCCAGTGTAAATACTTTATTGTATCACGATGTTGTCTGATGTTGGATGACGTCGTTATCGGTGAAACTTTAAATAGAAAGGACACTTCTCGACATTTTCTACTAGCTGACCCGCGCAACTTTGCTTGCGTCACATAAGAGAATCATAATTTTCCCCGTTTTTGTAACATTTTTCACTGGTACTCTGCTTCTAGCGCAGTGCTCCTTGATCGTAGCGTGATGATATATAGCCTATAGCCTTCCTCGATAAATGGGCTATCTAACACTGAAAGAATTTTTCAAATCGGACCAGTAGTTCCCGAGATTAGCGCGTTCAAACAAACAAACAAACAAACTCTTCAGCTTTATAATATTAGTATAGATATACTGCACTACATTTGCTCCACGAAGGCCCTCCCGAGGATGAAAAAAGTGAGAGAGACATAAGAAACTCGAGTCCACAACGCAAAACGGTTAGAAAAATGTAAGGAATTTCGTAAAATATTGAAGTTGTTTATTTAAGACCTTTCTCCGTTCTGTTTTGACACAGTGTGCCTTATAATCTTGTACCATAGTTCGATCGACATTCAATTTCAACAAATATTTGTTTTCAGTGATTATATTTAAGCCTCTGCATTATTTTTAAAGAGACTTAAGAATCAGTTTAACTTTTTATTACTTAACTAGCTGACCCGCGCAACTTCGCTTGCGTCACATAAGAGAATGGGTCAAATTTTTCCCTGTTTTTGTAACATTTTTTATTGCTACTCTGCTCCAATTGGTCTTACCGTAATGATATATAGCCTATAGCCTTCCTCGATAAATGGTCTATCTAACACTGAAAGAATTTTTCAAATCGGACCAGTAGTTCCCGAGATTAGCGCGTTCAAACAAACAAACAAACAAACAAACTCTTCAGCTTTATAATATTAGTATAGATATGAACTTAAAGTTTAACCCCTATAAAGGTGATTTGCTCAGTAAACGTCCAGTTAGTAGCGACAAAGCTAAGTACACGGTGAACAGTATAACAAACATTTGCTCAGACTGCACTGGCTACCGTGGCTAGACCGGAGATAGCTTGTAAACTTTATTGTATACGTGTGAAATGTTTGCGCGAGAGCACATTTATTTTGTTAGGACTTAAAGGAGTAGAATCGAAGACATTTGATGTAATATTGGGTACTTGCAGTTTGCAAAGGCACTATAAATATAATAATAAAGGCAATATAAGTCGGTAGACGAAGACCAATTAAATGAATTAATGAAATAAGAAGGAAAGGGCAGAATTAAAAAAAAACATATAATTGCTTCTGCGTTCTTTACCAAAACAAACGTTAATTTTATATCCCTTCATCGATATCAATCACCCAACACAAATCACCCAGAATACCAAAACATTGAATCTTTCGCAATGGTCGCAGGCTGACAAAATGTCATCGCTGACTCAGTCAGCCTGCAACCACGGCCAGAGTAAGCTACGCCGAAACGTCAGGCATTTCACGGCACAATGGTTCGCGGAAATTCCCGTATTCTATTAGGTATTATACACATCCAGTATGGCTTTTCATCTAAAAAAGGAACTATCGTAATATTATTGCAGTTCTTCCTCCCGTCTGTTAATACATACAAATGTAAAAGTTCAGCAGTATTTTTCTCTCTGTGTTCTTAGTAGCAGAAGATGAGGGGCGTTAATATCACACGTGGGGCACGACGCCGCATCCGACTCATTTGAACAGTACCGACAGCATAATAAGTACCACATACATATAATGTACTGTTCAGAATGTAGAACAGTGTATGTTCTGGCTGCGTGTACAAGAAAAATGCGTGCCATAAAAATTGTTGAGAGAAGTTTTCTTTAAATGTAGCTTCTAGCAATACTCTAACAAAAAAGTATACTATCTTTAATTCTAATGTTAAAAATTCTCTGTTATATTATTCCACACGGATAAAATCACAGGAAAATGTACGCTTACACAAAGACCCTAATAAAAAAAAACACTATCCTACTCTTAAGCCACTAAGTGCAATAATTACAAATATCCCAACAAATTCACCAAAACCCTTTCTATAGAAGACTGCGTCAAAGCTAATATCCACCCCTAAATAATTAATTTATCAAAACAACCCTATCAAACCACAAACTATCACATTACAAATATTACAACCGGATTAATCAAACACATCTTAACTTTCCCACCGATTGAACATTTAACCCCATTAAGACGTATCTATAAATCGTTACCAAAATAGATTTCGAAGGATATCCCGGATTATACGGTTAAGTAATCACGTCCCGGGATATCCGTATTGTATGAACCGGATATGCTCGGTAGAGCACAGTATTTGGGACTTTACGAGATCTTCAAAACTGTATTTCGACGATGAAGTGCCTAACCTAACTGACATTTTGTCGTTTTTTTTTATTTTTAATGCGTTGGACATAAAATTGCATTTTGCGTGTACTCGTCAAGACACCTAACTAAATATGTTGATAGTTTTGAGAGAAAATGCTAATAGAAATAGCTGCTAAGTCAATGTATGCATTCATTTAGCAAGACCTGCTGACATTACATCCTAAATTCAGTTGTAAAAAGCTTCTAAATTACCTAACGAAATTTTTGATGCCAAAATCTCCTAACTACGCGACGCGTTTTTTTCTCCTCCTGTAAAATGGTGATTTTGTAGTTAAGAGGTATTGGTACTTCATCGTCGATTTATAGTATCAACTGTATCTTGTCATATTGTGTGTGTGTTGACTTTAGGAGATCTTCAAAACTGTATTTATAGTTATCGACAGTTTTGTCAGTTTCTGTGTGAATTTGATATAGAAACTACAACTGAGATTAATTAATAATTACTTGGCAATTAATGTTTGTATTGTTAATCTGAGTGGCTTGACGTTTTGGCAGGTTAAACTGCCCGTAGCAAGTGAACTAGTAGTTGCCAGTGGTAAAAATTTCATACTTAAATATTCAACCTGAAAGTTGTTTTCAACAACTAAACTTAAACTTTTAAGTGGAGCGCGTTTTGATTTTTTTTGTCACAGGTAATCTATTTCGTATCATATTTTTACGTTTAAGTTTCTAATAACATTTATTATTGATAGAAAAAAAAGATAATGCACAAGACAGATCCAATTATTCATGAGCTCTAAAATAAAATATCGAGTGATGTCTATCGTCAACTCAGTGGAAAACCTTTGTTTTTAAAGGCTTATGAATAATACATTTGTTTTGTTGTCTGTACATCGAGATTGCTAGCGCCTTGGAGATTACTAACATTATGCCTTCCAGTCAGGTCATCAACTGTTTAAGCCATACTTATTTTTTGCAATTCTTTTTCGCTTACACTATTATTGTACAGCTCTTAATGAGACGCTGAATAAAATCTAATTTACCTTTTAAATACAGGCAATTTTTTTATCCTAAAGTTATTTGTCCGGTAGTTATTCCTAATGAACCAGGAATATTAAGTTTTTTATGTTACAAGGCTTTACAATTTGTGTGATCCATTACATACATCTTTTTTCATGAGATGATAATAGCGACATTGCTCTTTATGCCACGATTGAAATAAAAAATGTATAGTTTACGACACAAATTCTTTGTAAAATGTTACTTATCTAGCCAAGGTATAACTAGAACAGGCTAAGAACAATAATTTGTTAATAACCCATTTCTTCTTCACTGTTGGGCAAGGGTCTCCACACGAAATGAGAGAGGGTCTTTAGCCCACCACATTGGCCAAATACGGTTGACAATGATTTAATGGCAATTGATTGGACAAATAAGACTGGGAATGTATTTATAAACTTACTCAAGTTTTCAGCAGTTATAAGCCATATTCTATGAATATCTTTCAATCTAACCCGACATCAAAGCAAATTCAATTGTCCCGATCCCATGAGATTCTATACCGGGAACCATTCAAGCACCCGTGTGTCAGATCTTAATAGCACCAGGGTTCCGTGAAATAGTGATTGTGTAAGTCCCCAACCCACACTTGGCCAGCGTGGTGGACTTAAGGCCTAACCCCTCCCCCCTCGTTTGGGAGGAGACCCTTGCCCAGCAGTGGGACAGTAATGGGTAAAAAAAAGTCTTTGTGTATTTATTCGATGATTTACTTAGTGCCTTATCTTTGTTATCTATAGACCGTGACTCCACCTGTGTGGAATTTTTCTGGTGTAAAAGTAGGGCAAATTGTCTGATTCGGTTCAGTCAGTTTTTCATCAAGGAAACATAATATGTATTGCAATTATGATTATAAACTAGCATATAAAACTTACGTTTTCGTCGTTAGTTGACATTTTTATCTCCTTATGGTAAATGCACGTGTCATGATTAAAATTATTATTAAATTCATCTGACTATAGAAAAGGTTCATAACCACAACGGTGCATTGAATATCTTGATAATCAAACTACATCATAATATATTTTTATGAAATTTCATCAAAATCGGATTAGCGGTTTGCAACAAAAGCAAAACAGACAGACAGTGTATCTGTTTCTTTAATGCATGTCATTTAATACTGAATACTTCAAGTGTGTGTATGTAATGATAACGCAAGTTTCGGAGTAATCTTGCGTTAATCTACGATAAACGTTTAGTGAGTGCATCTATTGATTAGATATTATGCATTCTCTGAGAATTACACACTAACACAGTTATTTGCAGAATACTCACTATAAACTTTTTATTACCGACTAGCTGCTAAATATTAACCCAATTTGTTGAGTAGCTCGTTTCTCTACTATCGACTACCGACAACCGGCCAGCTATCGAGAAATTTTGCATGAAAAGCACCTCTAACGGACGTTGTAGGAACTATTTTGGCAGTTCATTTT
Source organism: Anticarsia gemmatalis (assembly GCF_050436995.1). Lineage (NCBI taxonomy): Eukaryota > Metazoa > Arthropoda > Insecta > Lepidoptera > Erebidae > Anticarsia > Anticarsia gemmatalis. Next base: position 2,869,476 of record NC_134761.1, read on the forward strand.
AAATGTCAAAGAACCCATTATATTTCCTCGCGTACAGACAATTTTTGATGTTTTTGAATAACTTGAAGGGCATGAAACTAAATCAAATGCCTTAATGCATTTGATTTAGTTTCGTCAGTTATCGTCAGTTTTCCTGTCATTCTCAAATGTTATCAGTCGTTTAATCTAAAACACTGGTATTCAGCTGCCTTCGGTGAGACTGGAAGCCGACTCCAACATAGGTAAGTATAACAAAGGCTATGCCAATCTAATATATAAAACTCTCGCGTCACAGTTTTCGTTGCCATACTCCTCCGAAACGGCTTGACCGATTTTCATGAAATTTTGTGAGCATATTGACTAGGTCTGAGAATCGGCCAACATCTATTTTTCATATCCATAAGTGACATTTTTTTTTTAAATTTATATTTCAAATCAACGTTTGTCGGGTCAGATAGTGTATGTCTAAAATTATCTCAGTCAGACATACATCAGAATGTACTGTACTTCAAACTGTACGCGTAGGTACCTAACACAATGTTTCTACTACATGTTTTCTGTTGTTTCTCGCTACGACACGCTTTTATACAGCGTGTGCTTTTGTTTTACAAGAAAGACAAGAATCTCGCTCGCATGCCTCTAAATACTCCAGAGAAAAAATGTCGCTGCTCTTTCTGCAGTTTCTTGGAAAATGTAATACTTTTCTAAGAATTACGTGATAATGGAACTTAATATAGGGCTGTAATAACTTGTTAATTTGCTTATAATATTGGCTCCTGAAAGTTCTACTTTTGTTAGAGTAAAGAGTTAGAAGTAAAGAGTCCAATATACGCTAGAATGTAGCTTTGTAGACCTGTACTAACAAAACATTCAGATATATTAACTACAACTGAACTGATTGGGCCTAAATACAACTTAAAGGGATAATTGTTTTTTTATATGTTTAATTAATTTATTACGATCACTTATTGTTTTGGGTGGTGGATTCAGGGCTGGTACCGAAAGAATGCTTGAAAAACCAGTCGGATAGTAATGGATTTAATTTGTTTCTTTCACTATTCAGTCAGAGGTACATCTTTGGTTCGAACCAAGCACTTCTTTCCGAAACTTTAGTATTGCCATAGCATTTTTCTCTAAATACCTGTAGCTTGGACAACAAAATACAAAAGATTCCCGGGCTAGTCCCCAAGGGTATTAACCCCGTTTATCTTCCTATTATAAAAAAATGCGAGAATTTCAAAGGACGTAAACAAACAGTCCATGCAGCGTTAAAGATTAAACTCGGTTCTTTGGCAACAGCACCCACGGGATCGAACCCGGATACTTCAGGTTTTGAATTATACAGGAAATGGGCTTAAAGATGGATAAACGGCTGTTGTGGAAAAAAAGATGGATAAGGACGGGCATGGAATGTGAAATGAGAGGTATGTGATGAAAAGAGTTGTTAGGAGAGAAAGTAAAAGAAATGCTGTAGAAACAGAAGCAGGAGAACTTGGTTTCCAACATGGTTTAAGCAACCATGTTGCGGTTTGAATTATTTATAATTTCTATTACCTAGCCGCGGGGGTTTGGTAGTTGGGTAAAAGCCAGAACGACCATGAATTACCTTAATAAAAAATATAGACTGAAGTGAGAATGTGCTGTAAAATTAAACCAATGTGTTGATGAATACAACTGTAATCTGATTTTCTAAAAACGGTCATGATGCTTGAAGCAAGAGTTATGATCGCTTATGAGATGGTCACTGAGGCCAATGAACTCGCTGTTTCTTGTGAAAATATATCCTTGAAATTATACATTAGTGTGTGATGTTTGTAATAAATAATATAAAATCCTTGTTTACAGTATCATTTATTATGCTATTAATAACGTAGCATTTATTTGCTTTGGCTTTGGACTCTGGCCATCATTCTCTTAGGATCCCGATCGGTGTATAACCGGGTGTAAATATAAATGTTATTGCTGGTATTCTCTTGTTAAGGTATCTTGAGAATTTGGCATTTGGAACAACGATGGTTTAATGCACGTAGGTAATTATTTTAAGATTTAAAATGCTTCAGTTGCAGATTGAATGTAGGTACACACAGTTGTAATAAATATATACAGTTGTATATATTTAGTACAACTTGTAAGAAACTGTAAAACACACGTACGAGCCACATAAAAATAAAACCCATTAATGTCATACCGCTGGGCAAGGGTCTCCTACCGGAATGAGGAAGGAGCTAGGCCTTGAGTCCACCATCCAGGTCAAGTGCGGGTTGGGGACTTATTATATGGACATAAAATTACATAAGAATATAAGAGATGCAAAAAATGTTTTTAAAAATAGATAAAGAAGAGAAAGAAATGATTAGTAAGTAGCAAGAAATCGTAATTAATAGAGTTGCTTCTCTCCAAAGATAGATATTTCCGATCTGTATTCGTAATATCAATCTGTATAAGGCCTTTGATTCGCTTCGGACGTAATCTGAGCAAGTTGATGAGCCGGATAATCTAATAGCGAAGGAGATAGGTATAATAACATTTGACAGAGTCAATGCCGAGGTTTACTCTTGATTACTTGTTACAGTTGTTACACACAATATAATTATAGAAGGTACGAGTACATTGATGTATTCTATTCAAACATTTTCTTGTTTCAAAACAAATTGGATGTTATATTTGTAACAGAATATTTATTTAGATTTCCTTTATTGAAGAGTTTCTTTCTTAGCCTAAGAAGTTCCCTCAATATGTGAAGACAAAAATGAAATGAGACTATTTTGTAATGAACTACATTCGACAAATACTATTTTTAATCAGCCTTTACAAGAATATTATTCTGAGGCAGTATGCGGCTCGCACACAAAAAATAATAAACTTCGGAATTAGACACCAATTCTTTGAAGACAGTTAAACATACAACAAAAAGGTTTTTAAACCGATTGGTGCAACAGTTAATAAGTATGTAATACTATAAACCTAGGTTTAGTTATTGAAACCATGAACAATATGAACAATGAATGATATTATATCGGCAGGAAGTAATGACGCATTGTGAGCAGGTGTGGAGCGCGACACGAGGCACGGTTGTATCATAATATTGACATTATATGAACTTATACTAGTACACACACCTCTTGTTAAGAAACTCGGAGAAAAGAACGTAAACCTCTTTCAGCAAAAAAAATATGGTTTGTTTCTAGTAGCCCATTCCAACAGTGTCCCCGGCATGACAAACAGGAATTGCTTTTGCCAGTCCTTGGGTGAAAATCTTCCCCATAGCTCCCTTATAATTCGTGCTATATGTAGTCATTTTTTTTCCCAACTAGTAAACCGGGACTAATTGCCAATACAAAGAGCGCAACATACCTTGGAGCTACTATCTAAAACGTTCCTATGTGTAAAGATCTCTTTTAAAATTTTCCCGATCCAGATATTGAACTCAGAAACTTGTGAACAATCGCAGATTCTACCTCTCGTCTCATCGCAGAAACATCATTAAATATTACTTACTCTTAAACATCATTACTGTAGCCTCCAAAAAACAATTTTCTCCCCAACCCTTATAAACCGTTAGTATCAAAATGTCTCCAGCTTTACGCGTGAAACAGTTTTTCTACTAAATATTTACTGCAGAGGGCGACACTTAGGTCCCAAACGAAATAGCCTGAAGCCTGTGATAACTATCAAGGCTCTCTTATCCATTTTGTTCTAGTGAAGAAACTCCGCCGGCGTTTTCATTTACTAACTTTTGCTTGCAATTCGGTTTACGTGGTACGAATTTCTTAAGGTAAAAAGTATATTAAGGATAGGTTAAAGACAAAGATAGGGCAAAGTAAATAGAGAGTATAAGAACGACACCAACTGTGACGAATACCTAAGAAAAGACAGAGGAAGAGTGACATAGGTTAAAATCAAATAAATTGTATGCGATTTTTTATTATTCCTTGTGTATTCTTATGCTTGTTAGACTCTTCATGATAGAAGATTAATAAATCAAAATCAAAATCAAATCATTTATTCATTTAGGTCAAATATTGACACTTATGATAGTCGTTACAATTACTGAATCTACCACTAGCTCGGAAAGGGGGTAGAGCCTTATGAGAAGAGCTAGCGAGAAACTCACGGCCACTCTTTTCAATCGCCAAAAGTTTTACAATGTGGTTGATACAATAATTGACCATGCGAGGAGCTGCCAACAATCAGCGATATAGACTAAACGTCAATTAAGTTAAATTAATATAGCTAGGTTATTTATTAGTCTCTGATCGTACCGTATGTTGGGAGCACCTACTAGCATGTGATAATAAGAATATGGGCAGCAAGTGAGCACACTGGTTGTGAACATTATAAAAGAAAAAAAGTGACAGTTTTATGAATAACATCAAATTGTACGTAACATCACCTAATTGCATCATTAATTGCCCATATTTTACAATATTAGACCTACTGCTACTGAGTTTATACAATTTATAGCAAAGTTCCCTAATGTCAAAGAATCCTAATCAAGCGAGCGACTAATCCCAAGAGCTATTGTCGTTTAGATACTCATCAACTCTGTAATAAGCCTTCCTAACGAGATGTTCCTTAACAGCAACTTTGAATTTTGGCAGGGGTAAATCCATGATGTGCTTGGGAAGCTTGTTGAAGAAACGAATGCCGAGACCTACAAACGAATTGTGCACCTTGTGTAAACGATGATGGGGACCTACTAATTTGTGTCTGTTTCTAGTGTTATAATTGTGTCTATCGCTATTTGTTGCGAAAGTCCCTAAATGTTGTTTTATATACAACAAGTTTGCAAGCACATACTGTGATGACACCGTCAGTATCCCTATCTGCCCAAAAAGCTCTCTCAAGGAGTCTCGCGCTCCTAAACTATAAATTGCACGGATAGCTCTTTTTTGAAGGACAAAAATAACATCTATATCAGCAGCCTTACCCCACAGTAATATACCGTAAGACATGACGCTGTGAAAATAACTAAAGTAAACCAGTCTTGCCGCATCCACACCAGCAAACTGTCTTACTTTTCTGATTGCGTACGCGGCGGAGCTGAGTCTCCCCGAGAGATGCGCTATCTGAGTGCCCCATTGGAGCTTGCTATCCAGACTGATACCTAAAAAAGTTGCCGAATCTACCAAATCGATAGTTTGCCCATTTACGACTATGTTAGTACCTGAATTCCTCGCGTTGGGCATAGTGAACCTAATGCACTTAGTTTTGTTAGAATTTAATAACAGATTATTACAAGTGAACCAGTTGTGGACCTGTTCAAGAATACTATTGATATCAATAAAACAAGACTTCGAACGATCTACTTTAAAAATGAGTGAAGTGTCATCTGCAAATAATATAATATCACATAAGTCCTGCACCTGAAAGGGGAGATCGTTTATATATACGAGAAAAAGAAACGGACCGAGTATCGAACCCTGAGGCACGCCGAGAGAAACAGCTGAACCTGAAGACCTTACACCATTGATATCTACTCGTTGAACCCTATTACTCAAATATGACGCAAGTAAATCGAGCGCTGTATCCCTAATTCCATAGTGGTTTAGTTTCCTAAGGAGCGTATTATGTTGGACACAGTCAAATGCTTTGGAGAGATCGCAGAACACCCCAATGGCGTCCTGGGATGTCTCCCAAGCATCATAGATATGCTTGACGAGCGAAATACCTGCATCGATCGTTGACCTACCCTTTGTGAAACCATACTGTTTACCATGAAATAGCTGATTCGAGTTAAAGTGACTTTCGAGCTGCTCTAAGATGACCTTTTCGAAGATTTTGCTAACCGCAGGCAAGATGGAAATGGGCCTGAAATTGCTGGGCTCACTCTTAGATCCCTTCTTAAAGAGTGGTACTACTTTACTGTGTTTCATTAAGTCAGGAAACACACCAGTATCTACGCACCTGTTAAATATTAAAGCCAAATGGGGGGCTATTTCCAGGATGATACTTTCTACTAATTTAACAGAGATGCCCCAGAGGTCAGGTGTTTTTTTGGAGTTGAGCGACCTAAAAGCCTTAACTACATCATTGGAGTTGATATGTTTGAAGAAAAAAAAAAAATACGAAACACAAGAGGTGTCTGATAAATACCATTTTTGGAAATTCATCAAACACGATCCTTTGTTTCACCTTTGTAAAGCTATACTTATGTGGATTACAGCGTAGTATTATTCCTAAAGCAACCTCTCATTTCAAAGTAATTATTTTTATGCTGACAAGCGCCTAGTAAAAAAAAACCTACTACATATTACATTCTATCGTGAAAGTCACAATCATAAATATCGTTGACTTGCAGGAAATTGAACCGGCTAGCGGTCAGCGCTAGAGCAACTTGATTTATAACCGCCGCTGTATCAACTCGGTTAGTTTATTAATCAACCCAAGTTACACCCTAATGGTGGACTGTGTTATGTAGAATATGATCATGATAAATACCTTTGTATAATCACTACATAGTATAAAACAAAGTCGCCCATTTTGTCTGTAGTCCCTTCGTATGCATAAAACTTTAAAACTACGCAACGGATTTTGATGCGGTTTTCACTAATAGAAAGAGTATTTTCTCCGACAGGTTTTTATATATAATTGAAATACATTGAAACTATATTAGCTGAGTTATAGCGATTTATGTCCAAGAAGTCAGAAAAAAAATCTAATTGAAGATTGCATTTGTGCGTGCGCCGCTTATACCGTTGGATACAAGTAAGAACAATGTATAGCAAAAACATTGGTCTTTATTAGTTCTACAAAAAAGTCCGCGATGACATATATCTAGCTTTTTTATTTAAGTCACAAAAACTACTTTTCTGTATTAAAAAAACATTTAATTCGTTGGGTGATGTTTAACTGGTGATATAACCAATAATACATATATCCTTATCAAAATAAGTAAGTTCATCATCACGAGCATTTAATTTAGATTATTTTTGCAGTTTACAGTGTGTTATTTAGACATATAGTTTAGGAGATATCACGATATTAGTATTGCGGCACGGTACGGGCCGGCCGCGGCGGCGGGGGCAGCGGTACTGTATTTGTCGAAGTAGCGGGATACACGCAAACGAAGTTGCGCGGGTCAGCTAGTAAATAATAAAAGATAGTTTTAGAAATTTTGTTTCGTACCTAAAGCATATTTTTTTCTTACTCCTTCCTTTCTCACTCTCATATTTCTAAAACAAAATTTTGTAGTAACTGTAATTATATATCATCGGCCAATACACATTGTCATTTGATTTCAAACTAAGCAGAGCTTGTACTATGGTAAATAGATAACTAATAAACATGCTTATGTAGCTTCTAAATACATACTTATATAGATAAATTAACAACTAAGCTCAGGACAGATACTCGTACTCATCACACTAATGTTTGTCTTGTTTACGATTATGCAACATTCTGGCTGAATGACATTTTTATCTAAAATAGTATTACTCTTGCAAGAAAATACGCATATTTGGGTAATATTGTTGAATGGTTGAAAATGTTAAACATGGTAGATATCTGCATAACACGTACCAAATTATACTATCCTTCTTGGGAGCTATTAAGAGATTTAACGAGCAAACTTCTGCCTGATATGATTAATGAGTACATTGCGTGCCACGTCCCACAATGAAATACTACGGTTTATGGATGAGAGGCAATGAATAGCTTTTTAACTGTTTTGTCTTATCTACAGATGAAGACGAGAGATATGCCTGTTTTGAGAATTTATGTAATTTTAAATGTAATTCTACGATTAGGAAATAAAATATGATGTATGAATGTGAACGAATCTTAAAAAGTGTTTTTTCTAATTCCAAAAGGGAGAAGACTTTATTCTGTATAAACCTATCTAATACACATCGACGTATTTATATCCCTTTTCCTAGATGTTGATAAACCACATTTCGGTTCTGGAGACTGCATTCTTTTATACTTCGTTGCATATTCTATAATCTGTCATTTTATTCTGAAGCTTTAAATTGCACTCCCTCAATTACCTTAATAACCCTTAAACGAAATATGTACATTGAATAAAAATATTATGTAGCTTTCATTGTACCGCAACATTGCCAGCATAAATGTATGTATACATTTTTACAGAACAGACTATTTCTTGTCTTTTTTTTCTACACCATGAGACATAATATCATCTTAAATGCTTCTATTACTACTTACTATTTTGAGGCGCCCATAGCTAGTTGCGGTGACCGCTTGGTAAACGATCTGTGAGTTAAGCAATCCTTGGCGCGGTCATTCCATAGATGGGTGGCCGCATAGTGGTATTTCAAATGGGCGTCTCCGTGCTTCAGAAGGCACGTAAAAAGTTGGTCCTGGTTGTTGTCAATTAAGATAACAATCGTTTAACCACGTCAAAGGCCTTCGGGCGGCTTGAACAACTTTGACATTAGGTTGACCACTAACCATACGATTAGTAGTTAGTAGTAGTATGTGCTTCGAGGAGTCAATCCTTACTAATTTATTATAACGTTTATCATCTGTTTGTCCTTGTATGTCCTTATTTTATCTCATGTGTAGTGCTTTCTTCAGTCTAGACGAAGAGCTTCCAGCCGTTTGTTTTCACTTCAACGCACTGAGACAAAACTCTTTATTAGGTTTGTAGTCCTGTGTGAGCGAGAATGTAGCGATTAAATTAACGTTTTAGCAGTATCGGGCTAATGTAAATGTTTTAAATAGTTGATTATTCTTGTAAACCTCTTTAGTTTGTGAGATTTGTTTTGATTTAAATAACAGTCGATACTTATACAAGTATTACTGTTTTGTAGATCCAAACATTGTTATGAAGAAGAAAAAAATTACCTCTACTATAAGATCACTTTCTTGTCTTGTCTCTGTATCGAAGGATACCTACCTTAGTATCCTTCGATTCTTAAGAAAGGTAGGCAAATTTTGATAACATATTTTTACTATAATATACCTCTATACCTCCAGTCTAATACCAAAGTTTTGCGTCCGTTCTTTTTAAAGTGTATATTATAATAATATAGTGAATATTCTAACATACCTATTATTATTTCTTAATATAGCGTAACAACACTCCACCAGAAGGAATTGACATAATATATTTAATTGTAACGTTACCACTGACTTCTAAAACAAATGATAAATGTTTTAAATATAGCAAGCATTCGCTTTGCATTATGTGGTTTTCATCTTTATACTTAAATGTGTGCCAAATATGTTGAGACTATACATTCAGCAAATTCATGGATAAAAGCAGCCATTTCAAATACTTTACATAGCTTTTAAAATTAATGGATTTGCGAATAAAAGCCTTAGATAAAGGCTTAAAAGACAGATTAGAGCCTTTTACTAGTAATATGTTTAAGTGCCTTTGTATTAGTGTATGCATGTGGACTTTGAAGTTATTTTTTTATAGATTTTGTAACTTTTAAGATATTGTTATAGGTGTCGCCAAAAAACTTGAACACAAGTAGTTATTTTAGAAAGCAAACTTAACGTAGACCCAGTGCAGAGGACTCTAGGTTGACTGTTCTACCAAACAAGTAATCGAAGCGCTATAGCCCTAGCCGTCGCGCTCTGCTATTCTTTCAAAGCGGACCTAGAAATCGTTCCTTATGATATAGCGAATTTGTTCAAGTTATTTGGCGGCAACTGTAAGAGATTTCGAAAACATTGTTTAACAATTTAATTTTTTGTTTTACAGGTAAGTTACACGTAATACGTGGTCATGGAATCAGTAAGTGTTAAGTATCATTAAAGCTTTGGAGCTCTTACCCCCGGTTTCTGGGGCACATTTCAGTTAACGGTAGTTTACCTATTCATAGCGTTTTTATTAAATGAGTTTTTACGCTATTGAATAGATAAACTACCGCTAAATGTACCTCAGAAACCGGACATTAGATAGTTTACAGAGTTACAATTTTATTGAGATATATCTTCGAGATTAAACTTTATCGCGCACTGAGGTCGGATTACCATAAACCTGCAAACTGAAATCTACATGAAAATACCTTAGAAAAAGATGGATAAAAACTAAATAGTGCATATTTCTAGACTGCAAGTAGTTCAAAGTGGGAATTAAATCTACGATATCAAGCCGTCATCCAATATTTTACTAGTTGGCTGCAACTACTCGTATTTTAAAGCCTCCAGTCCTCTCTAGGTAAAATATTTCCAACTTGAAAATCCTACCCAACAAAGTATTTAATAACCGGGCACTATTCCAATTTCTGTAGAGAATTCACAGAAATCTATTTCGTATTACGAAATTATTTACACCACTGCATCCTCTATCTTTGTTTAAATCTCAACCAACGGTTACTTGAGCCTTTGATTTACTACCAAACAGTACACACCAAATTGAACTTTAAACGTCTATAGATAAGATTCAAATTTGAGTGATTGTTAAAGTGATATTTTCGCCATCTCGTGAATTCCCTCTTCGTCCCTAAATTTCGTCCCTAAGGCAAGTGACGTCATTTGTTCTATTTATTTAGAGGTCTTCCGTCTTATCTTGTATTGACAGTAAAACAATTTGTTGTAATGATTTGGGATTATGACAGTATTTTAAATTTGTTAATTAATTTCATCATAAAAATGCATTAGATTTATCCGAAAATCATGTTAATCCTACGGGATTAAAGAAATAGGACTAAAGTACCTTCTTATCGTATGGTTCGGTCAACCTAGTATCAAAGTTGTTCAACCCGCCCGAAAGGCCTTAACGACTGACGTGGCTTAATGACTGTTATCTTATTTGACAGCACCGAGACGCCCAGTTCAAATATCACTGTGCGGTCACCCACCTATGAAATGACCGCGCCAAGGCTTGCTTAACCCAGAGATCTTTTACCGTCCGGTGAGCGCAACTGGCTGTGGTTATTTAAACCAACTGATCCGACTGGAACCGTTTGGAATACGAGGTACTGCAGAGTGAAATCCTATATGAAATCCAATATGATTAAGTTGTTTGATAGTTACAAATTTTCCAGCTTAATTCAATAATCCCCTAGAATTCTAGGAAACTGGAAAGCGCTTAATCGGTTTTTCATAATAATGACTGCATCGATGAATATAGACAAACAAGTTGTTTACCCAAGTCTCGATTTCATCAGTAATTCTATCAAAATTCCAATAAATTCAGACACTCATTAATAGCATTTTAATTAGAAAATAATTGAAACTTAACGCGACCACAATCACAAACATATAATACTGAATTTATCTAAAATTTCAATTAAAATTACATTATAATTGCTTTAATATCATTAAAAAACAATATACTAGGAGATAAACTTATCTTAGTACATTAAAATAGAAAAACGGGAAACAGCATGAATCTTAAAAATAACTTTGTATCATTGAATCTTCGTATTAACTATTGAAACTACTTATACAAACAAGAACCAACCCATATCAGGGGGGCTAACATGTATCTCAGTTGAGAACTATTTAAGGCCACTATACTGTACACTGTTTTCTTCCATAAATTATAGTGATTAACAAGTTACGTCCAAACAGCAATGTATTGCAAAGTGGTTATCAATTTGACGTACACTAGTTGTCAACTGAGATACGTGATAAGCCCGCAAGTTAGACAGGCTTTTTGTCAAAAATACGCTGATTCTACAAATGACAGTATTAAATCCGTGTCTATCGGTAGATATCATAAACCTTTGTCTTTTCTGAGCAGATAAAATGCATAATTTGAACGCCATATAAAACACAATAACTCAAATGTGTTAATTCCTGTTTGCATAAAGATCCAATTACAATTTTATTGACAATCTCATTGACGAACTAAAAAAAAGATTGACAATATGCTTAAACTAGAATTAAAAAACGGTGGTTCTGTACTACAATATTACTCTTTACAACTGAAGGTTTGCATGGAAGCGCAAAGGGAAAATCTAAACAAAATTATACCAATCGCATCCATAGTTGACATATGAGGACGAGAATAATACTGCAGAAAGCCTTGTTAGAAGAGTTCATAGGTTTCGGAGGTTCATAGTACTTGTGAATGATTTCGTCCCAGAAGTTCATAGTTTGGTTATGAGGACTGAATCTGATTTCTTCGGTGAAGATTGATGTTTGGTTGATGATGGCCGCGTCGCTGCCTCCGTAGTAAAGGTAGTTGAGCTGGTCTTTCGAGATTGCGTTCCATGGAGTCGGGGAGCTTGTTCCAGTGACGTTTGGTGTTCTGGAAAATGTAAAGTACAAATTAATAAAAAAGAAATTTTGATGGGATTTTATTCTTCTGTTCAATATCAATAGCCAATATTGTTTTTTTTATTCTTGCTGTTAAACTTTCTGACTGCTGGATAAATTCATGGATTCATTCATGGATTGATACAAGTGAATGAAAATACAAGAAAATATTATTTCAAAGGTGTGAATGACGTCAAGGCGGTTAGTTTCTAATGTTAAATGGCCATTAGTGGGTATATGTTTTGGCTTAATACATCAATATTGGTGTCTCCTGCTGTCATTATGTGGTAGAAAATTTACTAGGCTGGTTGAAACGCCTTTAGGTGTGATTACCTTTGACACTAAGTTGACCGCTAACCACACAAAGTACTTTAGTACCTTATCAAAATGCACCTTCACGTGTCATTTTAAATTAGAAACGAGTTCAGCTAATTATTATTTAATAGTTTTTTAATAGCGATAAGGGTTGATGACTTTTGAAGTACCAATATGATGATAAAATGTTTAAGATTTTGAGTAGTGTAATTTATTTTCTACGTCAATTAGTTTGTTAGATTCAAGTACTTCATTGAAGTTTCAATCAAGGAATGTATGACATTTTATTACAGCAAACCGATCTGAAAATGAATTACAAGAAGTATTGTTAATAAATAAAATGGCTTACCCAGTAGAAGCAAACGTAGCCAAACGTTTCACGAGAGATCTCATCACAGCTTCATCGGCGGGTTTCAGATCGTAATCAAACAGGTAGTTCTGGAAAGCACCATGTCTCACGCCATTCAAAGGAATCTGGTGGTAAAGCCAGTCGGTGTTCAAGGTACCAAGGTATGCGAACTCCAGCAGCCTGACTTGGTCCGCTGATACAAGGCTTCTCTCCCTAGCTCCTCTGATCACAGGAACCACTACCAAAGTATCTCCATGATAATCCAAATAATCTTGAATAGTAGCCATATTAATTGTACTATTGCTGAAGTAGAAATCGCGTATGTTAGCTGCTACAGATGTTCTGTTTTGACCAAGTCTAAGGTCCACTTGCAAGAAGTTAGAGAAATTCGTTTGCATTTCAGACAACCAGTTTCCTAACGCTGCCTCTTTGGCTCTCAGTGTGCCTTCCAAGGTTGTGTACCCAGCGATGTATGGGATTTGAAGGATCTTCCCAGCGCTGAGCAGGTTAATAGGAGCATCAGACAAAACTGTGTCGTTAGGATTAAGCTTAGTGTTTTCAATACAAGGAGCAAATAAGGGCGTGTTGTTCTTAAAGTTGAATTCTTCCAGCGCTGTTTGAAGTACGGCGATATCTGTGCCTGAGAGTAGGTTTGCTAGTTCCGATCTAGATTTTCCAGTGTATGCAAGTTTTGCACCTAGTAGTTCAGCATATCCGACAGGATCGTAAGCCACAGCCCACGGAGCCAGTCCTGAGCCACTCAGGGCAATTGCCTTATGTATCAGACCGTTAGTTTGAGGTGCCATAGTCAGTAAGTCTACCATTGCCGCTCCAGATCCATGGCCCATCAGCACTACATTATTAGGATTTCCTCCAAAATGTGCAATGTTTGTATTAATCCATTTAAGACCAAGTATGACGTCTCTCAAGCCAGCGTTTCCCGGAGCTTCTTCCACTCCCAAGCAAAGAAAACCGAATATCGATAGACGGAAGTTCATTGACACAAAGACGACATCTTCTTCAACGAATCTTTTGAAGGAAACCATTTGGGTATTTGAAGTGGTGTACTCTTCAGAGTTGAGCCATACAATGACTGGTCTGGAGCTGGTGACATTCTTGGTGAAGATGCTTACAGTAAGGCAGTTCTCCTTGCCAATGAGTCCTCGGGCAGTTGGCTGAGCGCATATCACGTTACTATCGATGGCATGTAACAGCCCTGGGTAAGCCGCCGGAGGGCTGGGAGCCTAGAAAATATTAAAAGTACATTAAACTTTGAAACAAGATAAGGTTAAGGCGTGTCGACTGTTTTATATGTTTTATAGATAGCGGACGCAAATAACTCTCGTAATATCGATAAGATAGGAGTCCCTTCGCGAGAAGTTTATCAATTGTTGATGTGTTGGCTGAATTTTTATGTACATAAAGATTATAGCAGACATTAATCCCACAGTGCTTAGATTGACTAATTTTGATACAGAAACAAAGATGAGGATTAAAACTAAACGCAAAAAGTTTATAAGCCAAGTCGAGAGATATCTATACTAATATTATAAAGCTGAAGAGTTTGTTTGTTTGTTTGTTTGTTTGATTGTTTGAACGCGCTAATCTCAGGAACTACTGGTCCGATTTGAAAAATTCTTTCAGTGTTAGATAGACCATTTATCGAGGAAGGCTATAGGCTAATTATCATTACGGTACGACCAATAGGAGCAGAGTAGCATTAAAAACGGGGGAAATTTTGACCCATTCTCTTATGTGACGCAAGCGAAGTTGCGCGGGTCAGCTAGTTTAATACTATAGTCCAACAACTTAGTTAAGAGCCGAGCATGTTAGGTTCGAGATTTGCGAACTATTACAAAGTTCAAAATCGAAAATTATTGACTTATGCAGCTATTCTTGTATCATACAGCTACTTTATTTCGGAAATAAACAGAATAAAATAAAAGAAAACGTGAAAAAAGAATCCTTTAATGTCCTACTGCTGGGCAAGGGTCTCCTCTCAGAATGAGGGAGGGATTAGGCCTTGAATACACATAATTATTTGAGACAAATCGTCCTAGTATTTGTACTATATTTTCTTCAGCTTGCGTTCTGGTGATAAATAATTCAACTGTGTCATGTCAAGACTACAGTTCGTAAAGTTCTTTTCCCCATCTTTGATCCCAAATAAATTAGTTTTCTATATTCTCTCTATTCTTATAGTAAAGACCTAGATTACCGGAGCCCCATAAATCTGTCTCGCTGTTTACTATTCGTTATCTAGTTTACGCATAGTGTTCGTATTTATTGCTAACGATGTGGAATTGTCTGAAAAGTAATATGTTGTTATTGGTGCTCTCTTTCATTATGTTTGTATTTTCGTGTTTTTTATTATCTAAAGAAAATTCTTCAATTGTAGTATCTATTTAAATAAACTGTGGCACTAGTTCTTTTACGGTACTATCAAGAATAGAGTTTGACATTTAAAATATACTGAAAAGTAGTTTCTACTGCACTCGTTAGAGCCGCTGATCAGTACCTCGATTCTCTACTACTATCGTCTACCGACAACCAACCTGTCATCGATAAATTTTGTATGAAAATCTGATCAGCGCCTCTGACGGGTGTCGTAGGAACTATTTTGGCAGTACATTCTAAATGTCAAAATTTCGATACTTGACAGTACCGACTGTACAGAATCGCGCTACAGATTTTGGCTCAAGATTTCTTGATAGCTATTAGCTACCCAGTTGTTGATTATCGATTATAGTAGAAAATAGCGCTATTGAAATAATTATGATTTTTGATTGACACTCTGGTTTTAGCGTCGTTAACAGCTAGAAACTATTTAGAGGTAATTGAAAGTCTGAGTGCAAGGAATCAACGTTAAATGAATGTTATTTGCAATGCGTCATGAATGAATCAATTATTCAACAAGTTCCAACAGGCAACTGTGATTCATAGTACGTTATCAGAAGGTCGAATGTTAACTGTATTTGGATTAACTTTATTACTGCTTTTTCAATAAAAATGGATAAATTAATAAAAATGAAAATTGATAAAGTTACATCAACTCATTTGTTCAAAAGTAACTAACGTCTTTAAAATAATTTTAAAAAAGTATACTGAATGCAAACACATTCTACGAACATAAATTAATGTATTACCAATTTAATAGATTTAAAACTAAGAGAAGGCAGACTTTATACTCATTTTATGTACCTAATGAAAAACAAAAAATGCGCTACAAAATAAGAGTGACAAAGCAAGTATATAACATAAGAATGTTTATTTCTCATGGTCACTCTAATACTCGGGGAATACCCGAGACGTTAGTCTCAGAGCTAAGATGTTCTACGTCACATAAAGAGAATTATAATTGCACATTAAACCGGTTTCACGGCTTCTCTGTGATTTCATATAAATAAATCCCTTTACAATTAAAAACAGTTTTTTTAGATTATGTTGCCATGTATTTCAGTTATTTAGCTATTAAAGTTATAGTTTTGTTATCCTTACTATGTCATATTGATTTAATTCACTTACATATACATAGGTACAGTTCATTTCTGGCGTATCTAGTGGATGTATCATCTTAAATATTTCTTTTGTTTTTAACCCCCAACGCAAAAAGAGAGGTGTTATAAGTTTGACGTCTCTGTCTGGGTGTCTGTCTGTGACATCATAACTTCCGTACGGATGCAGTTATTCCAATTTAGTTTTTGCATTATATATTATTATTTTTATTGCATTGTCAACAAAATAAAATATTTAATATTATAATGTAACGGTCTTATACGCGATTGATATAATATCCTAACCTTTAAATTTTCAATCGCGTATAAGACCCGTTACATTATAATATTATGTGTACTAGTCGCGAGAGTTTAAAAAAAAAAAATATTTTTCCAATTCCATAATGTACTAGTTAAAGTTACCTCAATATGCCATAGTCTCTTTGACGAAGAAATATAAACATTTTAGGTGTAATTTAGATAAACTTGGTGCCTATTTACGAGTAGATTTAATGGGAAAAAACGTTAGTAATACGTTTATTGTTATGTACTCATGAGTAATTTATTATGAGTCTGTCTGACGTCTGATTTTACGATTAACAATGGATTAACCACAATTTTTAATGAATAATATAATTTACTAGCTGACCCGCGCAACTTCGCTTGCGTCACATTAGAGAATCATAATTTTCCCCGTTTTTGAAACATTTTTCACTGGTACTCTGCTCCTATTGGTCGTAGCGTGATGATATATAGCCTATAACCTTCCTCGATAAATGGGCTCTCTAACACTGAAAGAATTTTTCAAATCGGACCAGTAGCTCCCGAGATTAGCGCGTTCAAACAAAGAAACAAACAAACTCTTCAGCTTTATAATATTAGTATAGATAAAGTTTGTGGTTCTCTGACTGTTTTTTTCCAATTTGACAGTTTGTCAACAAGTTAGTCATTTCCGGATTATTGTTAGAAACCAATATTTGAAGAAAAGGAGATATTATTTATTTCATTATATTAATGCATCTTCCTATTTTGTAGTTATTCATCTTGGTAAAGAAAAAGTTGAATAAGGTAGCTATCTGTTTTTTCAGTAATTTTTATAGTATTTTTTTTTAAATCCGTTCGTAAATTATATGAAACAATTTATTAGTTGTGGCATAATTTAAATTATTTACAAATGGATGAAAAAAAAAGTTAACATTTGTTTGCACATTTTTTCTTGACAAAATCTAAACTATTCTACTTTACATATTAGTTAATTCAATCCTATTATTAATACTTTATTTATTTCAAAAACTTAGCTTTATTTACAACAAAACGCACCTGTACTATATTCCCATGTTAATTGCCAAGCAACTATTAAGACCCACTCAAGTCCTTGACGTGTCGTTACTACTAGACCTTAGACCAATTGTCCACCACTTGACCTCAGATGGGGTCAAAACTAAAAAGAATTCCTCAGGCTTCATACTTGTAAGGACCTGTTTTAATTCTTTTGACAATTGTTTAAGTTATAATGACGAATATTATCAACATAATTGGCCTGTATTCATCTATTGCACATGATTTAGGTAACGTCACAATGTGAAAGCTTAAGAACTATACATTCGACTTTGTTATTGTAAAATAGTTTTTTTTTTGTTTTTTATGGAGACAAGAAGAAAAAGTCAGGGAAGATGCACGGGTCAGCTAGTACTATTATAAATTATGAATTATTTTTTCTTGTGTATAGTTACGTTGAAGTTGCTAGGTATTGCGTTGTGTTGAGTAAAAATATCGAATAATTTTTGATGAAAAATTGCACATTGATAGTTTGAATCCCTAGTTAAAACATGTAGGATAGTTTTTACATAGGGAAAATCTATTCCCAAGGACGAAAACGCGGGCGCTAGTAAACAATATTTGCAATACGCTATTTTATTTTTATCCTGTGATATTATCTTGTGTATGTGTATATTATTAACATAAATCAAATAAAAACAGCATTCACAAGGTCGAACCCGACTTCAAATACAAAGTTGAATCAATTAACCGAAAATAAAACGCATTGACTCAAGAGACTTTTGCAGCATTTGACTTGTTTCAAAACGCATTTTATTTTTAATGCTCAAGTGCAGTGTTGTATAAAGAAGATGTATCCGTAACTCGATTTTCTTAAATCGATACTATCGTAACGCATTCGTATCGAGTTTTTGACATTTAAAACGATATGTCAAATCTCTTACTGCTATTTGATATGAAAGTTGTTATTGTTGAGCTATAGCTAACAGTAAACTATTTAAGGATTTTCACTAAAGCTGGCCTAAAAAAAGTCCTTAAAATGCCTGCTTTCCTTACAGGGAGATTTGCAGACTGTTAAGGGCCAATTTCACTCTTTACAAATATCTGCAACGTAAAGTGACAGCAAGTGTATGAAAACTGTTGTCAGAATATTATCTCAGTTATTCAGAACTGATGAAGCGTACAATATAATTCTATCAGCTATGCCATTAGTGCTGGTAAATATTAATCAATTGGTTATAAGGATAATAAACTATAAAAACACATAATTATTTCCATAGTTATAAATCAAATATATATAATTTATATAACAGTAACATTCCTCTACTTTGTACACTTAATTAGTTAGCTTAAATACCTACTATTATCATGCAAACAAACATAGGAATTTAAGTTATAATATATATAATAAGTAAATTCAATGTAACTTACTTTAAACCGATTTTTTCCTTCAGTAGGACCTCCATAGGGAATCCCATAAAAGGCCAGGTAATCTCCATCAGCTGCCTTATAACCTTCAACTACTCCTTCCGTCGTATTCACCTGAATTCCATGCGCATACGCACACAGCAATACGAAAACACACACACTAGTAAATTTATACATATTGTTTTTTTTTAGGGATGACGCATGCTCTATAATCGTGTGCTTGATACGCGCATGCGTCTGCGCAGCTCGGTAGCCACTGAACGAATGATTACTAGTGAAGAGCGAGCTGATATTTATTTGACGTGACTTTTATCTGTTATCAATGAGGTCATCGTATGATTAGTTGAGCGATTTTTCGCTTTACGTATAGGTAAGATGGTGGCTAATGCATTTAGTTTAAGTAATTTACTTTTCGTTTCTTGTTTTTATAATGTACGCTTATGATACGAAACCTGTTATGTAGTCTGGTTATATGATGTCGAGTGAAGCAAGTATATAATAACAAACATAATAAATGTACTTACCTAACTTGACATTATATGATTTTCTCACAACTGATATTAGCTGGAATTTCCTAATAGAAAAATCAATCTGCTGCTCTGAGTGTAGGTACCAGATGTAACGTCTCTTTTTCTCTTCACGTAAATGTTGTGATATGCTAGAGAAGGACAGGTAGAGAACTAACATTATTAATATATATATGTAATGAACATACAATATATGTAAAATCACGCCTTTTTCCCTTTGGGGTAGGCAGACACCAAAAAAAAACGCTATTAAAGGCAATAAAAATATATCGTAACGTTACCATGTCCGTGTTGACCATTACTTGTGTATTTAAAAAATCGATTAGACCTAACCTTGGTTTAAAAATGTCTAACAATAAACCGTATGTTGTAAAGTAGCAGTGAAATTATAAATAGGATAAATAGGACATTTACACACTTGCAAATGTACTAGGTGTAGAAAAGATGTTGAAGGAAATAAAAATATCTTATCTAAACATGTGATTAATTGAATGTATGCAGATAACCTACATTTGATACTTCATGTTTATTGTTTGTTTGTCGTATGGTTAGTGGTCAACCTAGTGTTAAAGTTGTTCAAGCCGCCCGGGAGGCCTATGACGTGGCTTAACGACTGTTATCTTAGTAGACAACAACCGAGACCGACTTTTAACGTGCCCTCCGAAGCACGGAGACGCCCAGTTCAAAATACCACAATGCGGTCACCCGGTCTATGGAATGACCGCGCCAATGGTTGCTTTACCCACAGATCGTTTACCGACCGGTGAGCGCAACTGGCTATGGGCGCCTCTTCATGTTTATTGATCGCTAATTTACATAGGTTACATATTTTTTGGAAAAATATCCGGTAAGCCCGCAAATAAAAGCTGAGCTGCTTTTGAAAGCTAAACGTATAGCTATAAAATTAAAAAAAATGATTTTTTATTTAAGAAATACATCAAAATTACTCCTGAGTGGAACCGCATGTCTCAGCTAGTTACATTATAAACCTTATCAAAAAAATCTTTTTACCATATAACAGGTCAAATCAAACCCTACCTATAAAAGGACAAGCCTTCAACCGTAATTTTTAACAACTTTATATATTCCCAAAAACCCTTTTTTTCATGTTTAACTGTAACTTTCAGTTTGACGACATATTCTGTAGGCACGCGAGCTGAAAACATTAATTATTTATGAACACATAAGGGTTGATATTCGTGCTAGAATGAGGGCGGAAACTTATGGGGGGTGAAAATGTACAACTTTCTTTGTTTGATTACAATTGTGATTAGAAAAGGCTTTTTTATTTGATTAGGATTTTAGTTGAAAGGGTTTCAGGGTAATTGCGATATTAATTAAACTTTTAGAGTTTATTCACAGCAGTGTATATTAGTCCAATTTCTTATATAATACAGACCAACTTGTTTCCTAGTTAGGCACTAACTAATTTATCTTTTGTCTCTCTTGGAACAATACTGTGCTAAAGTGAAATGAGATTGTGAAAATTAGGAATTTGATATTCTGGTATAGGTATTTTATTTACTAAAATTACGTATCAATAATTATAACAAATCACCTAATATAGATAGTATAATGTACCGGGTATTATACGTGACTGAAAATTAAAGGTTAGAATACCTTATTTGTTCACCCGACGTTTCGATCGAATTACATCGACCGTGGTCACGGGCTGACTTCAATCGTTAACAACTCATTTAACGAGGAAAAAAAATGTTTTATAATGTTTCTGCTTATTCCCTTTAAGTTACGGTAGCGATATGTTTAACCATCACTCAATTGTTAGCAATCAACTTATTCTCTAAACTAACTAGTTATCCTCTTAATTACTTGAGTTGTCAAAGTCACAAACTAAATATCTTACATTTAATTAAGACCCAAGTAATTAAACTATTACTCTCCGCCAAGAAACACAATTCGCCAAAATGCTTCAAGGAAAAGTCACTTACGATCTTCTGAAACATAGCTTCTTTCATTTACATACATATTTTTGTAAAAACGTCGTAAGTATATTTTTGAGTAAGGTGGTTTCCCTTGTGTAATCTTAAAGCTATTGTTTTATTTTATAAAATAAATTTATGTAATAGGCGTTAAGGGAAAGCCGCATACGTCCTTTTATAAAAAGTTACTTTAAATTTCGTACATATTTTTTAAAAACGTCTTAAGTACTTTTATCCTTTAAGATATATTTTCTTTGGGTTCTCGAAGTAACAAGTAGTATTTTACGTCGGAATTACGCGTGGTTCTGTACTGAGCATTACTTTTGCGACCCAGTTGGCATCGAGCCAAAGTTTGCCAAGTGGTTGGCCACTTATGCCAAATTGCCAGATGTCTCTGTACAGCAAAGTTTCGTGTCCAAACTAAGATATAAAGTTTTGTTATCGTAAACAAGTTGAAGGTTTTATATTTCGTCTGGGGTGTTTCATAACAGCTGTTAATTCTGCTAAATTTATCTTTGCTTTACCATTTTTACCCCTGATTCCAGCCAGTTGCGCTCACCGGTCGGTAAGCGATCTGTGGGTTAAGCAACCGTTGGCGCGGTCATTCCATAGATGGGTGACTGCATAGTGGTATTTGAGCTGGGCGTCTCCGTGCTTCGGAGGGCACGTAAAAAGTCGGTCCCGGCTGTTGTCTACTAAGATAACAGTCGTTATGCCACGTCAAAGGCCTCTTGGGCGGCTTGAACAACTTTCACACTAGGTTGACCACTAATCATATGACAAACAACAAACAACCCCTAATTCTGCCAGTAATCCTTCTAATATACGTTTTGTAATAGTTGACCGAAAGAAGCATCTTCAACTTTATGAGTACTTGCATTACAGGTAACTTTTTCTTAACGTTAATGTCAGCTGTAATTTTTTTGGTAGAACGAGGAGGATCTTTCGTACCCACTATCAACAAATTTCTTCAGTAGCAAGACTGTTCTCACAATAAATTATCCAGAAGGCTGTTGAGTCAAAGTGTGCATACTGCACTTGTGCCGCCATTTTGAGAAGCCATTTTGGTGATTAATTCTGTATGAAATAGCGGCAATGGTTCAATTAGTTGGTTGAATAAATCTAAATATGCGATTTTTGGGGTCGAGTTTGTTTTTTTTTTGTGGTCAATAGAAATATGTGTTCTTACTCTCCAGCTACATACTCTTAAGATTCAACTGTAAACGGGACACGGCCATATACGCAATTGATATTTATTTATACTTAGTCCTATTTTCTATTTTCCCCTTCTTGTAAATAGTTTTCTGTAGCACGATTCTCTACAGTCGGTACTGACGAGTATTGCAAGTTTAACATTTAAAATGTACTGCAGAAATAGTTGCTGCGATGCCCGATTGAGGCGCTGAACCGATTGTCATAAAACATTTTTCGATAGCTAGCCGATTGTCGATAGTTGATAGTGGTAGAGAATCGAGATATGGATACGTGTTAATTTTATAAATTCCATAGTGTCTAAACGCCACTACTCTGCGATTTATCTTTTATTTAGGTACTTATTTAAATTAGTTAGGTATTTAAAATATGTGTCTAAAATTCCTTTACTAACGAAAATGTTTTTTTAGATTTGTTGACCAAGAAAACACAAAATCTAGAAAATTGCTTGTGTATTTTACAACCTAGATGCGAATAGTACCAACATAAAACTGAATCTAGTTTCAGCCTAGCTTTAGTCACAAACCTAGATGTTATTTCTAAAACCAGATGGTATAATGTGGTAATAATGATCTGAAAGTGGTACTTATTGTTTATATTGAGGATAATGTTCAGTTTGGATACTACTGAGAATCCTCGCGCATTATGGTATCTTTAGTGTTTTGTACCAACACTTAGACCAGAAATTAGCCAGCAGAAGATTTAGTTTAGAAAGAAAATAGTATCTTTAAATTGTTATTTGAGTAAATTGCTGTTTTCTACAACTTTGTCATACTCAAAGACAGGTAGAGATGTAATATGTATGCATTACACTTTACAATATTTCGGGATACTATTGAAACTATTTGATTTATATTCAAAAAAGCCCAGTAGGAGTCCGCCTGATTCGAGAATCAACCCCAAATCTATGGGATTAAAAATCACATAGACCACCCAGACTTTAAAGTCAATAAAAAACAAGCAAGTATGTAAAAAAATCAAATCATTTTTGCAAAGACGACCACCGTAACCAAACGGCAAATAATTATTGAATACTCCAGGAAAGTGAGCCCACCATTTTTTTTTTCGTAAAAAAGACAACTACCGCACTAAGATTTGCTCTTGTGTCACGGGGAATTTTACAAACATACATACAACGGACACAGTACAACCAGACCCGAAACAATAATTTTTGGATCGTACTAATAATTGTCTCGTGTGGGAATAAACCCACGACTTCCCGACGCAATGGTATCGGCGTGGCGACCCAAACATCTGCGCCACGGAGGCAGTCCTGCCAATTTCCAAAAGTCAACCACCCTATATCTCTATTACCCCACACAACTATAGTTCATCTCCATACAACTTCCATTAACATTCTCAACGTTTCCTGACTAGAGAACTTTGTTAACTAGATGTATCAAGCCTAATATGATGGGCAAAGTTCGTCTCAGTGGACCGGCGAGCTTCCTTCATATGTTATACGCGTATTTAAGACAGCAGGTACTGGGAAGGGTTTAAATTTAAATGGAAGACTGGTTAGGGGTACATTTAAAAGTTCGAAAGTTTTAGGTAAATGATATTGACAGAATATGCTGATATTTATTATAGGATTACGCTTGTTATTTTTGAGACATAGTTATAGGTCTATGAAATACACCCACGATTCGCCATTTACAATTTATTTAAGTCCAATTTAAAGTGCGCGAGCCTATTGCCGTGTGCCGGGCACGCTACCAAACTCCAGACTACTTTTATAAGGTACTTGGGTCAAATATGGCCAGCCGAAAAATATGCCTTCCCTTTTTCAAACACGAAATATTGTAAGGCGAGCAAGTGTCGGTTAAAGTGAAACATGTATGAGGAAATGAATATAGTTTGTTGCCATATTTTTCGACTGGCAATATTGGACCAAGGTAGCTTATATATAAGAATGAGGGAATTAACGTGAACACGCATTTTACCTCATACTTGACGTTTCGGCGCAGTCTGAACTGGCAGTGGTCACAGACTGACTATGTTACCTGGTCTTAACTTTATTAAAACAAAAAAAAAACCTTTGAAAATTACCTACATTGCCTTTGTATGAAGTGAGAAAAGTACTCTACAACTATTACATTAAGTGGGCATGCCTTACCCCTTCACCTTGTGATTTCTTTAACGCCACGCAAACTTAATTAACTAAGGCTATAAGCGAAGTAGGCTAACTAACACTTCACAAGCGAATACCACTCTTATTCGTTTACATTAAGGTTGATAGTCGTACTTAAACAGAAGGTAGATAATATCTAGAAAAACTAAGTTTGATATTAGCAATTTTAGTAAAATGTGGTCATCACGCGAAGTGTTTTGAAAAGTATACCTGTAATTAAATATGATTGGTTAATTTTCTTGTAGAAACTGAAGCTAAAAGAATAACTATTTTTGGAAAAGTGATGTATGTGGTCCGTTTCGCTTGACCCAGCTGGGTAACTTATTCTTAGTCAGTACGTATAAGGTAAGCAGTCGAATATAGTTTATAAATGCAGTTTAAGTTTTAAGAGTTGTCCTAGACAACATGGGACATTGATAACATGAAGAGAATGTGGGAGACTGCTAACATGAAAAGTATAAAAAATTACGACTTCAAGGGCGAGAATCGACCTCCAGACACTAAGTAGCCACCATCAATGCGTCACAGAGCCTTTAGGCTACACACTGCGATATACAGAATACCTCAGCCTAAAACTTAGTAACACACTTAGAGCTAAATCAGTTCGTCCTTCCAGCCTCGAAGGCCAGGGGTCAGGGCGGAGGGGGGCGGAAGTAAGCCAATTACCCTCGCACGAACCGCCTTTCAAGTATATTGTGCTAGTTAGCTATGCAATTTATGAGATTTGAGGTCGCTTCTGCTGATAGTACATTGTGGCTCCTGTATGAGAAAATGAGTGAGCTCTTGCTTAAACGTGAGGTCCACATTTCATCTTAAAAAAGGCAAGCAACCAGCTCGGTAGCGCCATTCTCTGTGATTTTAAGTCAGTATCGAGAGTTCTTTAAAATTTGCTTCAACAAAACGTGTTCTTAAAAGTGTCCAGTACATTTTATCTATCTCGTTTATTTTTTACAGTTAATAAATCGAGGCATATAAAATATTGTGTCTTCATACTAGCAAAAAATTCACGCTACAGTTTCTTATTTTTTATTTAAATAAACATTTTTCATTCCGTGTATAAACTGTCACTTTGGATACACTCTACAGTCGGTACAACCGCATCGACAGTTTGACATTGACATTTATACTTTACAAAATAGTTCCTTTGAAGCCCATGAGGGACGCTGTTTAGACACCCATACAAAAAGCCCTCGATAGCCACTTGATAGTAGTATAAAATACGTTTTTGTTTAACTAGAAAAACGATTATAAACATACAATTTAAGTTAAGCAGATAGTGACCATTTATTTAAATGGCGACATCCATACGACAAGCAATCTCCATTCAATTTGCAGTCAATTATTGAGAGTCGCCTGTCAAAGAATACCTCTCACTTTACTCTCTGGCGATCAAATAGAATTAACTGCAGTTTTAATTGTATAGATTTTATTCTTGTTTTATTCTTCACTTGCATTTTTATTTTTTTAACTACGTATATTTTAACGATTTTAAACTCTCGCGACTTGTGCATAAAATATTATAATACCGTGGTTTCGATCAAATAACTACGGTCAATGTAGTTCGATCGAAAAGTTGGTTAAAAAAATAAGGAATCCTTTCATTTCCAATCGCGTTAAAGACTTGTTGCATTATAATATTATTGGTATATTTTATTGTGATGAAATTTTTGGAAACTGCATTATTATAAATGTCATGTTAATATAACGACAGAAGTTTCTTACCCTTTTTTTTTCTCTTTTCAGGTAAGACGCAACAGCAACCGTGTTGCAAACTTGTTAAGAGTGAGTAGAGACTTGAAGCAGACTCCAACATAGGTGGAAGAAGGCCAGTCTGATGACTTTTAAGATGTGCTGCCAGTACTAATACTCGTAAGATGATAGGACGACGCTGCACATAGACAGTAACATGTGTCGCAAGCCCTTGTCCCTTATGCTTCCCTGGACATACGAAACATTGAAACCAAAATAAACATCTTCACCACATATTAGGTGCCTTTACACAAACGCTCTTTCGCGCGTGTAACAACAATCAGGCGTGAAAGAGCGTGCATGTAAAGGCACCTAATGAAACAATACGAAGACCTTTCGAAATACCATTTAATTCCCTTCATTATAACATTCAGTATTGTTGACCATTATACCTATTCAACGGACTTTACGTATAAATTATATAGATTAGGAGTCCTTCTGTTTATGTCGTCTTTTCAAGATAATTAATTAAGGGTAAGTGACCATAGCGTTTCCTTGAGAAAGTCATGCTGTCTTATACTTTCCTCGTATGCAAGAAAGGGATAGATATAGACCAAAACTAATCCATTCTTGTGTGTATGAAAGGGATAGTTTTATAACTTTACATCGAGAAACTTATTTAGTAAATTAGGTATTGTAAGCATTGTAGTGTCGGCATCTGTTACGATAATATAGAGAAATGCTGTATCGTTTTTTTTAAAGGTTAAAATTTGCCATATACTGAGTAAGTTCAGATGACAAACTTTTTATTTATGACCAAAAGGTAATACAAGAAAAATAGAAAAACTAATAACTAAAAAAAAACATTTTGTGTTTCAAATCCCAGTTGTTTTGGCAGAATAAACATATTGCTTTATTTCAATCAACGCCGTTAAAAATCAAAAGCAACTCCTTGTCTTCGAAAACACCACAAAACTTAATTTATTTTTTATCCCACAACCCTTACGTTGAGTGACAGCCCTATAGAAACAAGAAAGGGGCGGCCGCCTTTGATGTAAGCGCCGACAATGGCTACTAAACACTGGCAATTAGACTGACTGTTTGTCTTCTCGTATACGGAACACATCTTTCATGGGATGCTTTTATGGACATTGAAGATCTAAATGTACTCTATGAGAGTAATGAAACCACTGTGTAGTGAAAACCTCTTTGTATAAATACTGTGAGTTTTTAATTATTGTATTTTTATTTTGTTTTTTAGGATGAAGTTTAGAAAATAATTAGAAATAAATTAAATTGTAAATAATAAATTAAATTGTAAATAAATAGTCATTATTTTAATTAAATAATAAAAAGATTTTTAATGTTAGTCAGGGACAGAAATAACTGTTGTTCATAAATAAATAGGTATTTGGATGGACACTATCTTTATTTATTTACAAAACTTTTAAAATTTGGATATTAGGTATGTTGATGAGCTAATGATAATTTTGTAACAAGATATTTTAATCAAGTTTAGTGGTCAGTGATTTTTGGAGTTGCATTTTATCTATGTCAAACAGCACGTTTTATTTAGCAGTACCAATAGTAATACTTTGGTAGTGCCAATATTTGAAATCAAAGTTACAATTAAATATTTTTAATTTTTGATGTACCTAACATGTTTTTTTACGCGGTAAAATTAGTTTGTTAAATGAAAGTTAAAAAAAAATGAATTCGGTGTACGTCTATCGATATCTTACAGCACAAATTAATATACAATAATGGTAAATGGTCTTAATCATTTCTTATCTATCGGTCTGCATATACCCTTGAGGGTCTATGGTAAATTGACAGACCTTCCAATTAATATAACGTCTCCCTTAAGAGGCCAGTACTGCTTTTATTAGCTACTGAAACAATTATTTGCGTTTATTACAAACGGTATGTAAGACCATATGTATCTACTTTCTGTCTTACTTATCAACTTACAAGTTCTGATTAGTTGCACAGTATTTTGTCACTTTCAATCAATTTTGAAACTGTATGATTAAAAAAGACAAAACTGATCAGAGATCTTACACGATGTTTATAATAATAAAACAGTATGTGAGACGAGTATAAGCATTTCACGCAAAAGCTGTTTATGTTTAAACCGAAAACAAAACTAGAATAACTTTGAAATTGCTGCAGCACTTTCAAAATTAAACTACTGATTTTTGAACAATGCATTTATTATGTTTACACCCCAGCTTTATATCTTAACAATAACTAACGAATACACAAAAGATCCCACCTTGACTACAAAAATTATACCTGCAAAAGTTTACAATCATAAAAACCAATGTAACAAGAGCTTCCTTACTCCTAATCGTGTACTTTAAAGTCCTTTAGTAAAGTTACTTTAACGATTCTCTATAACTATCGACTATCAACAATTTTGTACGTAAAACTGATTAGCGCCTCTAGCGGAAACCGTAAGAACTATTCATGCAGTACATTTTAAACTAGCTGACCCGCGCAACTTCGCTTGCGTCACTTAAGAGAATGGGTCAAAATTTTCCCCGTTTTTGTAACATTTTTCGTTGCTACTCCGCTCCTAATGACCGTAGCGTGATGTTATATGGCCTATAGCCTTCCTCGATAAATGGGCTATCTAACACTGAAAGAATTTTTCAAATCGGACCAGTAGTTCCTGAGATTAGCGCGTTCAAACAAACAAACAAACAAACAAACAAACAAACAAACAAACAAACTCTTCAGCTTTATAATATTAGTAAGTATAGATGTCAAACTTTCCATAGCCAATGGTAGCGACTAAAATATCGCGCGGGTCTAGTTATATTAGCCGTGAGTGAGACAGCAATACAAATATAGGGTGTAGAAAGGGAGGGGTGTATCAGTGGTATTTATTCGCAGTTGTCATGAATGCGTGTACGCAGTTCACGTGCTTTGGATATTGTAAATAAACAATTTCGTGTTGTGGTTAAAAACTTGTGCTTTTTGAAATTATAACTTTTAGTTTGAATTCAAGTGATAGTTTTGTTATTGTGTTAGCTGAAATGTAGTTTTTGTGTCTCTGTGTGTGTGTGTGTTAGTAGCAATATGTGCGCGGGAATTATTAAATTGATTAAGGTCAGAAATTATTCTTTTGTTATTATTGCTCTTGGTTATGGAGTTTTCATACTGCGATAACATATGTTATGAGTATAGCGCTATTCTAGAAAGTTCTCTGGTATTCGTAATCCATGAATTTATATCTATTATAGCTGACCCGCGCAACTTCGCTTGCGACACATAAGAGAGAATGGGACATATTTTCCCACGTTTTTGTAACATTTTTTACTGATACTCTGCTCCTGTTGGTCGTAGCGTGATGTTATATAGCCTATAGCCTTCCTCGATAAATGGGCTATCTAACACTGAAAGATTTTTTTCAAATCGGACCAGTAGTTTCTGAGATTAGCGCGTTTAAACAAACAAACAAACTCTTCAGCTTCTTAATATTGGTATAGATAACTGATCAATTAGTTAATGATAGTTCTAAAATTAGTTAACGATTATCTCAATTTAAAATTACTCTTCGTTTTAAGTTTCAGGAGAGATTTTAGCGACTCGACTTCTGTATTCTTTTCATTAAGACGTCGTGTTCCGGCAGAACTTTATTGCGTAGACTCCATAGTATTAAATTTGTTACTTGGCTATGATTTCTGGGTTCAAGACTTTAGCCCTGACTTCTCCGGGAGAAGTCTCGTCAATAAACCCGGAATCCATCAGCAAAAAGACAGTTACTATTTAAATTTAAATTATCTTTATCAAATAATATACATTTTAATGTGTAATAAATGAGTAAACATAAGACAGAACGAATAGTCCAGAAATACGACACACAGTTAGTCTATTTGTGTCAGAAGTTTAGGCTGAAGAAACATTGGCTTAGCTCCAATACTCTTATCTGTGCTGCCAGTGCACTCGTTAGATAAGGGATGATGATAGTCCCAAGGGTGGAATCTTATTTAAATCACATTTATAGTTTTGACAGGTATCAATTTTGCATGCAGAATTTCTTTCTCATTTTATTGGCTTTTTTTCGTAAATTGTGGTAACGTTAATCAGAGATAATTATTTTTACTTACATAAATCCGGTTATTGTAATTACACAAAGTGTGCAAAATATAGTCTTGAAATACGGTTATGATTTTAGTATAATAAGAAAAGTTAAACAATTTTTCTAGGAAGTATTTTATTTCAAAATAATTTTATTCTCAGACACGTACATAAGCTTAATTTTTAGGTAATTTTGCAGTTAGATTCAGATTAGGTATCTTATTAACGAAACTGCATTGTATGATCATTACATTTTATACAAACGATAGTTTTATTATTAAAACTAATAATTATAAAGCTTCGTAAACAAAAATGATTTCATAGCTATTAAAACGGCTGCCATAATTGCAAATTCAAAACTTTACGCTGAAATCCTATTAAGAAAATTGCATACTTTGCTAAGTATTTCCCAACATTCCGCAAAAGTATTGTCATTTTACGCAAAGTTTTGCTTTTAAAAAACTCTCTCTCTTGCACTTTATTTTCTCAAAGTCAGGTGAACTTATGTATTTATCTTGTAAAACTTTTAATGGGGCCGCGTGAGATTTTCGCTGGGAGAAGCAAAAGCAGAAAAAAATATCTTGTATAAGTTTTCAAATAACGTATGAAATTAACTTTATTTTCAGTCTGATAGCGTTCTTTCTAGACGAACAAGTCTTACTCAGTTCATATTATTTAAAGAGGAATGAAAATAGTTGGATTTTATAATTCTAAAATAGCAGCTTTGATTGTTGAAAGTCTTAAAAAGTTCTTTCATGATAATATTATTATTCACATACCTATATAATATTACGCCCTTTTCCCATTGGGGGAGGCAAAGACCATTGAGCTCCACTTGGAACGATCCTTACAAAATTCCCTTGTCTCATTAACATCCATACATTTTTTACTCTACAAATCTTTGCTATAGGTTTATCCATTTCTAGGGGAGACTAGTTAACATAAAAAAGCTTTTATTTTTACGTTTTCCTTCATTAATTAAAAATACCGTAAAATGTTAATGAACGTTTATTTAGTGATGTACTTTTAAACCAGTTTGCTGGTACGCTCGTTACGGTTAATCTCCCTACATTCCCGCGATTTTATTGGACTCCCCACAACTCTAATAGCCGCTCAATAGTTTCAGCCTGGTCCTGAGTCTATATACGTTTTTATAGTTCGTTTGTAGTAGATATCATAAAAGTAGGTAAATATTTATATTTTTTCCTATGATTTTATTTTACAGACAGGTTTGGCACGCGCCGAATAACGTTGTGTGTCTGAATATAGCTGCAGAAGTACGACTCCATCACTCACTTTGCTCCCCTTAATCCTTTCTTGTATTGATATTGTGCTTTCTTTGCAGCGGCTTTCGACGGTGACAGAAAATGCTGTTTTGCGAAAATGTTTGAACACACTCAAATTGATTCAAAGTTTCTACTCTTTATATTTTTCATGATAACAATACATGTACCTATTTATTATTAACAACAAAATAATATACACACTATTACATACATACAAAAAAATTACGTTTTCTTCCCATAGGGGAAGGCGAAGACAAGAAAACAAAAACACAGAATATGAATTGAAAGATTATTAACTAGAGTTTTGTTTTTGTTTAACAAAACAACTTAAATTTTCTGTTATCTTTCTGCCATATTGCTCATTTCATGACGCGTAAAGAATTTACGTCAAACAAAAGATGGGGTGCCATTGTCCACAGATAATAAATGACATTATCAGAAGATCGCGGCCTCTGCCGGAATGTTCATTAAAACTTGTTTGTTTAACTCATTGTGGGTTATTTGGGCCTTTTTTATTTATGTATTAGGAACATTGCGGTCATGTTTATGTAGTTAGTAAAGTACAGTTTTACTAAAGTATTGATGGCTAAAAGAGTTGTTAGTTTCAGATTTATGTAAAAACTTTAGTAGTGCATCTATAATCCAATCAATAAGAATTTCGGTTTTTGCAATCTATGCAAAGTGATATAAAAAACTTCAGCAAAATAGGCGAATATTTTTATTATTTACTACTACTTTCAAGAATCTTTTAATGTTTTGTACTTACACACACCCCTTATGAGAGTAATATTCTCAACTTTTGGCATCTTTAAGTCGTGAGTATTGTGAAACACTCATCGATTTTGAAAAACGTATTTGAATAGAGAGTATTATACATGCATCTAGAACGTAAACAACAGCATTATTCTGACTTTACCGTTCGCCGTACAGTAATGAATGTAATACAAAATTACCTAACAGCAAACCTCCAATATTTAGCGTGTAAACATTGTCATACAGCCGCCATTTTCTACCTCATTCATCAAATATACCGCTCGCAATAACCGTCAAAGGCAGAATGCGTCCAAACCTGTGCCAATTAGTTATGAATTGTAAAAACATCAGCCGTTATGGCGGGCCACGTTCGTGCATCGTCGGCACTTTTCGGCTATTGTCGGCTGTCAGGCTACATTATTAATTTTGATGCATGACAACGTGGATTTTCTTGTTAAAATTTGGAGGGAGAATTTGTATGTAAATTGGTGTTCTTTTTAAAATTGTGTTTTGGATTGAGTTCAGAATGCAAGGATTCTTCATTAATAATATTTTGTTTTTCTTTTTATCTAAAACTAGCAGCACGGCCCCTCTGACACGATATAGTTATAGTACGTTTATCCTATTTCCGTGGGAATTTGGGTCCTGTCATCAATATGATCCCGTACAAACCTTGTCTTGTCAATCACAAATTGAAAAATTAAATAATTTAATGCAGTTGTTCTAAAGTTATGCGCGTAGATACATCTCTACAATTAATTTTATTTTTTTGGATACCTTCATTACACCCTGTATGAAAACAGCTGAGTTCCTAGTTAGTATGTAAAAAATGGCTGCCAAAAAACAGTTTCATTACTCAAAAATATCGTAATCAATCGAATCATTTACATTGTAAAATTCCTAACACCCTAATCTCTCCTAAAACGGTTAAAAGTTGAAACATTAACCTGATTATCCTTTAAAAAACAATGCATATCGGTCAAGCAAATTACTTTTTTTGCCGCCATTAAAATTATCAGTTGAACTTTCCCGCTAAAATCCCATTAGGGTTGTGCCGTTACCACAAATTTTACACACCATAAATTGAAGGTGTGTTATCTGGCATCTGAAACGGGTAGGGATTAAGGCATTATGTGGATTGCCTTTGCCCAATGGGACGGAAAAGGTGCAATTTGTTTTTCGAGTTATTCTGTTTTTTATTTATTTTTAGATTGACAAATGAATTTGGGTGTTTAGTTAAAACGTTTTGTGTTATTGGGTGACATTGTTGACAAGTCTCCTTTTCCAAACAATCTGGATTTATGCTTATTAACTGTCAGCGTAATTTAGCAATTTTATTAGATACCTAATATAGATAAAACATTTTTTTATATGTATTTAGATTTTACAGTGTTCAGTACCTACCTAACTTTATAATTGGAATCGAAAGACACAGGAAGCATAACTTTCATAGTAACACAAATTTTACTTAAAAACATAGAGCTTACTTAGTTACTACCACAGTTTTCCAATCAAATGTAACTTCGAAACTAGGTAGTTACTATAAGTTTCCTAATTAAAAGTTTTACAAAGTTTTTAAAAACTTTAATTCAGTAAATAAGGTTTGCTAATTAGAACAAATAATATCTGACGTGTCATTATTATAAAAGGAAATCAAACTTGTAAACCATTTTTAATAATTTTTACATCAAAATCCTTACAGACAAGTGAAAGTTACATTATCGTAAAGATTATATTACAATATGATATAATAAATATAGAAGAACTTTAGGAAAGTGGGCAAGGATAGCGATATTTATAACTTTGCCGATCCATAAAGTGATCGGCGACAAGGACTCGAGCATATTTCCACGAAACACGTCTTGGATGCCGCGAATTATTTTAGTTAGTTTTTTTACATAATATACGACTTGCTCTATACTGTATAGTGTATTTTGTCTTTATTGTACACGATATAAAGTAAGGTACATTTTTAATGTAACACGATAAAATTACATCTACTGATAAGATCGTTTTGAAAAAAGGGGGGCACCTTTGGTAAAATGTTTAAAAAGTTATTGTTTTCTATAGAAATATTGGGTTTCAGACGGGTACCACATTTTTTACATATAATGGCGGCGGCGTAATGTCTGTGTGCATATTCTATGTATATCAACGAAATAATACCTTAATTCAGCAATGGAAATATGCGTTATCATTAAATTCCGTAAACAATGTCGTCCACAGTCTAACAGTAATATGTTAATGTTTATTTATTGATTTACGGCATGTATATTTCGGCCACAGAAGCCTACTCCACGCCCAATAAGCCAGCTCCGGCGTTTACTAGCCGTCAGACGGCTGATGTAATCCCCGGGCTTAGCCGTCCTAATCGATGAGCATTTTGGTCGTCGCAAAACATCCGACCTCCATGGCCTAATCTGTTTTTGTTACCTTTACAAGCAACCTGAATGCCACCTTTTTTCAACGCTCTCTTAAGTAGAAAACCGTTTTGTAGTTTTTAGGGTTTATCTCGATAGATCCATATATAACTCTTCCATTATTGAGTGAGTGACTGATGGACAACGCGCAGCCGAAACTACTGAGTGTACATAGTTAAAATTTGGTATAAAGATTCCTTAAAAAGTGTAGAGGAGCACTAAGAGAGAATTTTTAGAAGTTCTCTTCCGAATAAGGTGACATTCCACGCGGGAAAAGTGGCGGGCAGAAAGCTAGTTATATTATAAATAAAAAAACTTACGACCCTATAAATGAAAATTTATAGCAATCGAACAATCGGCAGACATTTATGAAATTCAAAAATTTAATTTCGAACGTTTTACGCGCCATTAAAACAAACGATCAAAATTGAAAATACGATTGCTGTAGTAGGTAGTTTAATTGTTTCCATTGCCTCACCGATATTTAAATCAATAATAAAATAAAAAAAATACATCGGCACAATAGTACTGGCTGATAGATTCAGCAGATGACATTCCAAGTTCAAAATTTTAAGAAATAGTGTTGGCCTTTTTTAACCTAGTACTGTCCCATTGCAGGACAAGACCCAAGGGTCTCCTCCCAAACGAGGGTAGGGATTAGGCCTTGAGTCCACCACGCTGGCCAATTGCAGGTTGGGGACTTTGCATACCCTCTAAAAATGTACTAAAGAACTTTTAGGTTTCATTATGATTATTACCTACAGTATTATTTAAATAAAATTATTCTCTCTCGATCTAGACCGAATAATAGCAAAATAAGCTCGCCATTTATATAGCAGTGCTGTTTAATACCGAGCAATAATTCAGTGAAGAACTTGTTAACTAGCATTCAGTATGGTAACAATGGCAATGAATGTAGTTTATTGTAGTCATAATTTATGATAAATGAACATTCGTAGTTTATGATTCTGTTCTCAGTCTGTTACTGAAAAGGCTCGTTAAATCGTATTTGTTGATACTTTTTGATATTTTATTGTGTAATCATATTTTATTGTTTACTTAATGGGGCCGTATATATACCTGCTACGTTAGTATGCTTATAAATCGACGGTCCCTACGTACAATAACCTAATTGCAAAACGCAAATTTTACAGGAGAGCTGTTTAAACCATAACTTTTAAACTCTCGCGTTGCATGTTTAATGTATAATAGAATACGGGAATTAACGCGAACACGCATTTTACCTTAAAATGCCTAACGTTTTCCAGTCTGCCTGGGACCACGGCGAGTGCAACCTGCGCCGAAACGTTAGGCATTTTAAGGTAAAATGCGTGTTCGCGTTAATTCCCGTATTCTATTATACATTGAGCTGTTTAAAGTTTCAAACACTTGTATCTCAAGTTCTATCAATCGCAGAGCTATGAAATTTTGCACGAAGTCTTTATTTGTTGTCTTTTATGAGAAAATTAAATAAAAACGTTAAAATATATTCATTTTATGTACCATTGGTCACAACCGTCGATTTAGATCGGAAACATTCCGACTAGCATTTACCTTAGTGGTACTTACTGATCTTTACATGGGGGATTGAACAACGATCTAAATTGTAACTGCCTTTTACTAAATTTTACGTTGAGTATAATATTGATTTACGGTGTTTTCATACTGGGAGCCATGAAGTAAGGGCTGATAATAAAATAAAAATAAACATTTTAAAAACTTTTTTTATTAAATTTACAATAGGCAACCCTTTTCTTCATCATAAAGATATAAAATATTACATAGTAATAATATTGAGCAATCATAATTAGGTACTTGTTGAATATGGTTTCTCGAGAAAAATGTTTCAAGTATACGTCAACACTTCCAAAGAAGGATGATGAAGCCGAGATCGAGAAGGATGAAGAAGCATACACGTTAATATGCCTTTACTTAGAATCTCATCTGTATCCGTATGTTCAAAATCTTACTTACGCAAAAGAAGTGTGGGATGCATTGACAATAGTTTTTGAAGACAAGGCAATAAATAGGCGCATAACTCTGATGAATTGTCTCTTGGATGAGAAGCTGGAAAACCACCGATCTGCTGTCATGAGTCAGGCTCAAAAGCGTAAAGAAATCAATTAAAGTTTCGATGACGATTTGGTTGCCGTGGTACTTTTGCGAGGTATGCCTGATGTTTACCGACCATTACGGATGGCACTAGAGCATTCAGGAATGAAGATTACTTCTCAAAATGTTCGGCAAAAGCTTCTACAAGAAGATAGCGCTCAGAGCTCTTCAAATGATTCCTCGTCGAACTCGGCTTTAGTAGTGAAGAAACAACAGTCAGTATTAAGGCTCAAGTGCTTTTAATGTGGAAAGAAAGGTCATAAGAAGTCCGATTGCCCGATGCTGGACAAGGATGTGGTGCACGCTTACCAACGGCTTCCTAGAAGTCGAAGAAAGTTGCGTTATGGTGTTCAAGTGTTCACTGTCGGTGCACAAATCCTTCAGCCCCTCGATGTTTTATCTCGATAGTGGAGCCTCGACACACATGAGTTTTCAGAAGCAGGGGTTTAGAGACTTTAAGGTTACTGATAAGAATGTTGTGACGTGTGCAAATGATGATAGAATGTCAAGTGAAGGCAAAGGTGATATTAAAGTTCATGTGAAAGGAGTTTTGTTAACTGTAAAAGATTGTTCCTTTGTGCCTGGCTTGAAAGTTAATCTTTTGTCGGTATCTAAGTTGGCACAGAATGGATGGAGAGTTATTTTTGATTCTGATGGCTGTACGATGTTTCACCAATCGATAAGCGAGATAACGAGTAAACTAATGGTTACTGCTAGTGAAGTCTCAGGTATCTATAAGTTGGATGATTGTTTTGCTATTGTAGATGGTGCTTTGGCTACGGTTCAAGTTGAAGACTCGTTGGCACTTTGGCATCGTAGATTAGGGCATGTTAACTTGAATGATTTACGGAAGTTGCCTAACATCGAGGTTGGAGGTAAAAGTGTAATGGAACCTTGTGCTGCTTGTATAAGAGGTAAGGCACATAGATTACCTTTTCCAAAGGGTGAAGCAAGGCGAGCTAAAGACAAACTCAGTTTATTACATGCTGATTTGTGTGGTCCCATGTCGGAACGTTCTTATGGTGGAGCTCGTAACATGCTCGTAATAGTAGACGATTTCACTTGTAAATTTCTTTCTCAGGGAGAAGTCTCAAGCTTTGAACTTTTTCAAAGGCTTCGTGAGGCATGTGGAGAACGAAACACGTCGGACAGACCCTGACAGTATTGAAGATGCGGAGGAGAGCTCAGACTCAGCAGATGTGGATACAGATCCTTGTGTTGAATCTGTGGAGCCTGCGAATTCAAATGAATCTGATGCTGAACATTGTGATACAAGAGTCAGAACAGTAAGTGTGAATATCGAGGAAGAGCCTAGGTATCCTCTGAGGAATAGGCTTCGTAGCGCACAAAGTGAACTATATTGCTACAACAATACATGCAAGTTAGAGGAAGAACCACGTTCGTACAAAGAAGTCCTTCGAAGACCTGATAGCCATGAGTGGATAGCAGCGATGAAGCGGGAGTTGGAGTCCATGAAGGAGCACGATGTTTGGAAGGTGATTGAGAAACCCCCTGGAGCCAAAGAGAAGACGTCGGTTGTGGCGATTCCAATATTTCTACTATACCTGAATCTGACAGTATTTTATCACTGAGCAAATTTGAAACTAATGGAGCTGAGGGTGGCGTAGGACTCATTTTTGAATGGATTTGAGCCACAGCTTCAATCGATGTATCTTTTTCCAGATCTGAGTGTTCATCTTTTGATGCTAGCGAAAATGGACCCGAAAAAAATAACAAAAAGTAACGTAAAATAACAGAAATGGTAATTACTTACATTTTTAATTTAATATTCCCGATGTACAATAACTTAAGTGGCAGTTACTTAAAACAGTAGTATATGTTCTCCCACGTAAAAACACTTCTGTAACACTTAAGACTTTTTGATTCAAAACATTCCCAAGTAAAATAACGTAACTACCAAAAGCGACTAATTACGTCGGAATTGAATAAAGCTTGTTTAGATTACCAAAAAAGTAATTTAAGTTGATAATGTAATTAAAAATATACTTTTTACTGACTAATAATTAAATTTAAAGAAGGTACAATAAAATAAAACGTCAAATTCAGCTTACCTGATGATATTTTGATGGTTTTACCTTTATCTTTTACATTTTTCATTTTCTTTTTTGCGCGAGCGCAACAAGTCCGCATGTGGGAGTTACGGGAGGCGCGCGGGGGTGTTGTTGACTTGCCAATGTAAAATGTCTTAACTCTCACTAGTGTCATTTTACATTGGAAGTGTTGTAGTTCTGGGGTTTGTCGAGTGTTGATTTAGGGTAGAATTAAAGCATTTTTACTAATTTTTTTTTAATCAATCGAAAGTGTATGACCCCCGGAAGGTCACGGAAACAAAAAAGACAAATCCCGTAAGTACCACTTGAGGGAATGTACGTAGGGACCGTCGAAATATAGTTGTAATAGTCTATTGTCTGTAACGCTTTTTTCTTTATCTCCATTCCGTGAAATGTCTTATGAATATACTGGGAAACCTGAGGTTAAACAAAGGTTAAATGTCCTTCAAAAATAATATTTTATAAGAACCTACGGGAGGCGAGGGCTAGCTAGTAAAATTTATAAAAAGTCTCGTCGCATCACTACTTGACACAAGTTGCGAAAGTTATCGGGACTTCGTCGTCGTTCCATATTTGAATTTGTTATTTTTTCTTTTTGTCGAGACTGGCAGCATTGAATGTGGAAGTTTAAAAATTTTCTTTTAAAAATATTTGAACATCGGATTATTTGCTTGTGCTACAAAAAAGTTTTTATATTACTATTTAATATGTTTAACCACTTAAAAAA
The DNA here is from genome assembly GCF_050436995.1 of Anticarsia gemmatalis. NCBI lineage: Eukaryota > Metazoa > Arthropoda > Insecta > Lepidoptera > Erebidae > Anticarsia > Anticarsia gemmatalis. Next base: position 2,909,457 of record NC_134761.1, read on the forward strand.
TAGGAAGTATATCTTTAGTAAATTAATATCAACGCGAAGTATTAACAATAAACATGATAATTAAGTACTATATTAAGTAAATGTGGAAATACTTTAACGTTATTACAAAACCTAGCGTTATCCTAAGCTCCTAAAACTATCGACATTTTGGCCAATGCATTTCTCATTACCGCGAATCACGCACCGCAAATTTATCCGCGTAGCGCCATTAACGGAAATATTGGTTTCGCGCCAATTTAACGCAATTAATTAGTTATAATTCCAATTTTAGAAATTAAGAGGTATTTATTTAAATTACTTGTATCACGATGATCATTATGATTAATTATAATATTAGAATATATATTTAATATTAGATTTGACATGTACAAACAATAGATAAGTGTTGGATAACTTATCTTACAATAAACAAACAATTTAAACGTGAATAAGTTACAAGGTAAAACCGGAGCTAAGACAGACCTCTTTAATAATAATATCAACATAAAAACATTAAAACAAAAATAAAGACATAAGAACAAAACAAAAAGCCCCCATTTAAATAAAAAACAAACTAATTTTCAACCCTAAAAAGACAACAAACTAAAGTGTACCGCGGGCCCTAAACTTATTTACTTACTAAACAGTAACACAAAACCTTTTTGCTAAATAAACCTGTTATTTAACAACTAGAAAAAACTCTTCCTTATTCTAAAATTCAGCTCCATTTGATTCCTACAAAAAAGTTTGCTTTAAACCTTGGTGTAGTTTTTTTAAAGTACGGTGAGAAAGAAAAGTTTCTGTAAAAGACTTATTTTAATCATTTTCATACTTGGAGATGAACGAAATAAATGGCTTTTTTTGGATTGAGTGATGGGCGTTGCTATACTTAATCGCCTAGGCCTAGTGGGATTGTATTGTGATAGCATATAGATGTAAAAGAAGCAGAATATGTAGGTCATTGTAGGCACTAAATAATAATATTGTGTTTTTTAATCGGGATTATTTTTGGACAAGTTATTTGATGATGTAAAATGGTTGCTATATTTTTCTGTTCAATCAATTCTACTTCTCCAAAATACACTAGTATATTATTGCATGAACCTTAAAATGGTATATAAATACAGCATCCCCCTCGTTTGGGAGGAGACCCTTGCCCTGCAGCGGGACAGTAATGGGTTAAAAAAAATACAACGTAAGAATATTTATTAATCACACCCATAGTAGTAATATTGCAGTGACCATTACGTCGCAAGTACTATCAGTTTTCGCTGCTAACAGTACTAAACGTTCATTGTACGTAACTTCGGACGCCCGTTCATTTTAAAGCCTTGCTCGACTGAATTATTCCGTGGGTTTTACAACCAAACCCCGGGTTTTATAACCAGAACCCCGGGTTTTCACGTGAATGCTGCGCTGCGAGATTAGAGTCTGTTCTGTGTATGATAGTACATTAAATATGTGAATTTGTTTCTGCAAGCAGTTCAATTTTTTCTTAGGTCCGCATTTTAGCGGTTGACAGAAATATAAGGATCTTTATTAATTTGGAATAGAAAAAAATGTGTTGTTTATGAATCAATGTTAAAATTCCTGTATGAAAATTGGTTGGTTCTTTATTTTAAGCTTTTTGTCACGGGAAATTGTTGAAAGATCCCAGGAAACATCCAAATGCGTAATGATGGGTGCAACACTATTAAGGATACATTCAGTAAAAGTGCTCTTCGGTATCTATATAAAGAGAAAAGAGTTTTTCAACCGCAAAGCCTTTTCCTTTCTGTAATTAAACCTCAAATAGTTGCATACTAAAGAGAATATTTCAGGAACTAATTTAAGCATTCCCTTGAGACGGTGTGCAAACACGAGAGGAACACGTGAATAGCTGATAATATCCAGTTAACATGTATAATACATCAAGTGCTTAATTATGTTTACTTCTGCGCTCGATGGAAGGAGATTAGATATTATTATTAGAGATTTAGGAGTTAAGATATCCCGGGATTTTCCCCGGATATTCCCGGGGTGATGCAATAACGTTAGTTGTTAAACTAAAGATTGTAAAATTAACCTGATAAGAGTATTTTACGTAAATTAATTTAATCGTGTGGTCATAAAATAATTCTTTTGCTGATTAAATTTAAAAAATACGGTTTGGAATGCTCTATGTTTCTACATTTTTTGTGAAGTTTTCATAATATGTGAGTTCAGTTACAATGTGGTATGTAGAAAGTTTTTTGAACTTTGGAAATTACGCTGGAGATCGTCTACTTTATGTTGTTCTTATGAACAAATTAAGCATTATATTATCTTGTAATTAATTTGTTACAATACGAATGCAACATTTATTTTAAAAACGCATTCTGCAGTCACATGTATTTATTCCGAGTTCAAAACACCACAACTTAACAATGAATGATGAATGCTTAAAATCGCGGGACATAATCCTGTGGTTATTCCCGGTGCCTCCCGGGATTTCGCCTGGCAGCATTACTTAAGTACCGTCGCAGATGTAAGGCGGGGCGCAGACGTGCGATTAATTTGGGTCGAGGGCTGTAGGCTGTCTGCACACGATCGAATTGCATGTCTTCGGCTGTCATACTCTGGGTTTTAATCAAGCTAAGATGCTGGGATAGTTTACTTAGATTTTCTTAATAAAGAAGTAAATTTAATACGTGTAGTTCGAAGAATTCTGAATTCCTGTATCTAATTTAGTTTCAGTACAAAGTTTCTGAGAAGAAATATACAAGACGCCTGAGCTCAGTTAAAGTTAAGTTAAAAATACAAAAATAGTTTTCTTTTTGTTTTTTTTATTGTCATCCAAAGGCAATTGTTTTTCACCTGGATATAATATTATGCTGAAGAAAGTTTAACCGCTATAGAATTTTACACGTAAAAACATTCGATATTTTTTTCATAATTTCGTATAGTTACGTCCAAGCTAATTTCTATCCCTAAACTTACTTACTTACCTTTCAAATTTCTATAATAATGACTCTTACTTTATTTAAGTTCTGCGCTTACATGACTACACTTAGGTAAAGTCCAGATCTACAATAAATAAAGCATACAAGTGCAAATAAATAAAATACATTTAGAACAAACGCAACGACGTGTAATCCCAGAGCAATCGCTACGGTCCCAAATCACGTTGTTAATTCCAATTGAGGGTAAAAAATAACACTGGACTGTGTAAATAGAATTGTCTCGGTTCTTAGTGGTTTTCCATACGTAATAATAATATAATATTATAAAACTGAAGAGTTTGTTTGTTTGATTGATTGTTTGTTTGTTTGATTGATTGTTTGTTGGTTTGATTGATTGTTTGTCTGTTTGTTTGTTTGTTTGTTTGAACGCGCTAATCTTAGGATCTACTGGTCCGATTTGAAAAATTATTTCAGTGTTAGATAGCCCACTTATCGAGGAAGGCTATATATCATCACGCTACGACTAATAGGAGCGGAGTAGCAACGAAAAATGTTACAAAAACGGGGAAAATGTTGACCAATTCTCTTAGGTGACGCAAGCGAAGTTGCGCGAGTCAGCTAGTACGTAATATTACGCGTTTTATGCTCAGTGGCATGGCGTAGGGAGAGATGTATGAAACACCGCATCTTGCCATTTCCAATGCTAGTCCCTTGTAAAAAGGTGCATGATCTTTGTCCTAAAACCGGCACACGATTAAAAACGGCCAATCGGCCAATCCTACGTGGATTTAATTTTTTAATTGTTTGTCGGGGAATTGAATCGGTTATTTAGCAACTACTTACCCCACACGTGTAAATAGTTCACGTCCTTTGCATCTGTAGGTGTAGGCAAAATAAATATGTGTCACAGGCAACCTACGACTACGGCGACGGCCAAAATATATCTCATGTCTGAAATTTCGTTAGACCCATCTAACCGACCTGGAAATCAAACCTTGGACCTCGTTAGTCATCGTGTACACTACCGCTTATATAGAAGACGCAATCTAAAACTAACTAGAAACCTATCCTAATAATGTCTTTATCAAGTAAAAAAGTGTGTTAGCAACAAACGCAATGTTTTTATTTCGCTTCGTTAAAACAGGTTCTGTAGGTGTAAATATTTAACGTGTAATTCTATGCGGGTGGGTACTTAGTAAATTATGTAAGGGCAGTAAATAAACCGTTGTAGAGGTATTATTGTATGTTAGACTGATGTTTTTGGAACAAGTAGGTACTAGAAACTGTTGGAATTTTATTAAAATCCTACTCATATTATACTTCTTAATATATCAGTGATTATGTATAGTGTAACATAAATACAAAAGTAATAATCACAAACGTTTGCATTACTGCTGCTCTTCAACGGAAAAACTATTGAAAGGTTTTTGATGTAATTTGGTACACAGATGGTTTATAATCTGAATTAACACATAGGTCACTTTTTAACTGTTGAAATCTTTTCATGCGGGCATAATGTTGGGCAGAAGCGAAGATTGTTATAATTAATGCAATAGTTTTGTATTCAGTTAAAAAGTAAAGAGCACATTATTTATTTTAAAGACTAAATCGAACTTAATGGGGCTAGAGTCCAGTGGAATAGACCCGCAAAGTCACATCAAGTTGCCATAGTGATAAATAGAAATTTTCATCCCCAAAAATTCAATTCAAATTTTTCACGTCAAAAAATTGTATTTTAATAAAATCAAACGATTTATGCTCTTTAATACGATTACGTTATCTATCGTTAAATAAATGGAAGGCTGATTGGCTAGATTTGCATCGCGACCGAGGCTTCAATCACCTACTCGATCTCCCGCCAATTTGCCACAAATTGACGTTTAACTGACGTTAGTGACAGAAAAAATGGCGGGAAAATGACTGTATTACGTTTAGTTATTGCGTTAAAATTGTGTTATGGAACTCTTGTTTTTTATGAGATGAGATGTGTAATTTTTGTTACGGTTTTGCTGGAGGAAAAGTTATTATATTGTTTGTCTGTATAGTTGGTTTTATATGCATTTATCAACCTTTAATTTAATTTACGGCGTATAGGTTGTACTTGTAGCAGTTTTTAAACGGATTACTATAAAAATGCGTTGCATTATTATTTTAATATAAGTTGAAGCATTGGTCCCGACAAAGGTAGTCGAAGAAATGTATTGAACATTTAATTTCATCACTATTAGTACCTGTTTTGATAGCAATACCTACTACTCGCATAAATTAAGTTTATTTCAATCCACATATGAATTAAACCACTAGTCACTGAAAAACACACAAACGCAAAACTTTCTCTCTTCGAAATTATTGACGTACAACCGTCTTATCAATAGGTTACGCATACATTCAGTACCTATATTACCGTATACTATCCACAAGGGAGATCTAAACGTAACAGCTTTTTAAAATCACATTAAACACAAAAAACAACGGGTTAAAAGCTTTAACCTGCTGCTTATAGCTTCCTGTTACTTAACTAAGCAGTTTTTAACAGCTAAAAAGTTAATCATAGTGCTATTTGAACTATTTAATGCTAAATTCGTGATCCATGCTTCAGTTAGTCGCACGCGAAAAGCTATTTAACCCTAAAACGCTGCGTAATGTCGTGATTGACGATAAATTTTGAAGGTAACTAGTATATTATTAAATTTTATGTGCGGGTAAAGGAATATATAGGTAAAGCCGTTTAATTTAAAATAGTGTGGTGAATTTTCATATGTACATAAGTTAGATTGAGCAGTCCTTAAAAGAGTCTCGTAAAACTTCAGCTAAAAAAAATTAAGGTGAAGTTTAATTTATTCAATTTTAAAAATAATTTGGAATGTTGCTTTACTTATTTTTTGTAAGAGGAATCAGTTATATTGTGTTTTCAAAAAGCCAAGATACTCTGGAAAATATATGTAGATATGCATAAACCTTCTACGTATTACTTTAGAAAAACGTGAACGTAACAGCAAAAACACATTTTATCAATATTTTATTCAGAAACTGAAAAATGGTACGAAATAGTTGAAAAAGGTGTACTATTTTCATTGCACAAACTCAAATAAAAGGGAGTATGTAACCGAGGCTTTTATTCTAGGTAGTTTCGTAGACGTGCTACGCGCTACACATTACGCCTACGTAATCGTAGCCGATAAAGTCATTAGCCTTCTACGCCGCGGTCGCCTCGAGCGCTACGACGTAGCTTCGGAGCTAACACTTGAGAAAGATCGTTTAAATTGATTTTATTATATTTACATACTAAATAGATAGGTTTGTATATGATATCTTATAATTGTTAATTTGCTTGTACCAAAAAATAATATTGTTGTAATTTTAACATGTAAATACCGTACTTTGATTTGATAATTTCTTTAAGGTATGCAAAATCACCAAACGACACTTGGCCAGCGTGGTGAACTCAAGGCCTAACCCCTCCCTCATTATGGGACCCTATACCCTTGCCAGCAGTAGGACATAACCACTCAAAAAAACATTTGGACGCTATATTTGTGTCCAAATGTCCAATGTGGCCAATCTTTCTACTTTGTTCAGAACGTGAGCCGTTACGTAATGACAATTATCTATCTATCGGATGCCTGTAATACGATTACGTTCTTGTTGCCGAATATTGTATCGTTAACTAAAGCCTACGGCAGTGAATGGATGGGCAGAAGGTACATATTACTTTAAGTATTTCTTCTGGCTTTCTTATTATAGCAGAAAAATCATAAAAGCCCAGCTTTAAAGGTTATGAATAAGTATTGGTTAGCTTATTATATTTTTGCTGGCACATTATCTGGCGTGTCAGTTATTATATACTTTCACAAGCCATAAAAACTGGCCTTTAGTCATATTGCTACCACGGGCAATGTAACGCCGAAACGTCAAACAATCCCACCGTATAATGCATGTTCACCTTATCACCACTAGAAATATCTTGTTCTATACGGGACGACGAACATGTTTAATAAAACATTGAACATGGAATTTTATTATATTGTCTTAGTTTATATAGAGCGCATATGTGATGGTATAACAGGGGGAAAATGCAAAGTTAGCCGTAATTTGCATTATTTATGTACGGTCAGCAAATAATGGATACTTTTCTGTAGATAAATAGGTATAATTTCCAAAATCAATAGCTGAAGAAGCAATTATATCGCCTTTACACTGTTCAGAGATAAAAAAAGGCAATAATAGTAATTTCAATCACAAAAAACTTTAGTTTCATATGCGCATGTATAGGTATATAATTACTAACTAAGCAATTGGTTTTGCTAACTGTACCGAAATACAGACCTTTTATACTTTTTTGTTCCATATTTGAATTTATTATGACGTCAGTACATTGTAAGCGGCCAGTAACGGAAATTTGAAATCAGAACATTATAAATTCAATGTTCTTTTTCCTTGTTTAAATTAACTTTTTTTGTGACTGCAGCTACGGGTTTTGGAACAATGGAAAATGGTTTGTCTTTGTTTTTGAAATGAAAGGCCAAATTATATTTTCAGATTAAATTAAACCAAATCCTGTTGAACAAATGCTTTTGTATTAGGTAGATAGGTTTCCGGCTGTTAATTTAAATATTATATTGAAGGTACTTAGATGTTTAATAAACCACTGGAAAAAGCATTACCATAACATCTGCTTTTGATGTATTCTCCCAAATTCTACAAAAACTTGCAGAAGGGACCGAAACTAAAAATAGTCCTCCATTTTGCAAACGATCAGACATTCGTCCTTGTTAAATTCAAATGTCTGTAAACACATTTTAGCCTTCGTTTTAAGCATACTTTTATTTCTTAATCTGAGCCCTTTTGAATTATTTAGATGATGAAACTTGGATTGTTTTAGAGCAGGATTATAAAGGGTCTTGGCAAAGTAATGAGGTTTGTGAATGGCTGTAGTATTAATGTAAAAATGAATAAAATGAACGCTGTAGCTATATTATTTTTTATTATTTAATGTTAAAAAAAACTGCCGCATTAAGAATAGCTCTTGTGTCGCGGGGATTTAACAAACATACAAACAACGGACACAAAGTTCAACCAGACCCGAAACAATTATTTGTGGATAGCACAAATAATTGTTCCGTGTGGGAATCGAACCCACGAACTCCCGACGCAATGGTAGCGGCGTGGTAAAATAGTTCATCTTAACGTATTTAGCAACGCCACTTGCTAAGATCTTATGATATTAATTTCATAATTAAATAAACTTGTTGCAATATTAATACCAAAGATAATATTATCTACTATCCACCAATAATCCCCGAAGACTCGTGTAATCCGGAAACATATTAATTAATCTGAAATTACCGCGTGTACACGATGTTAATCTTATTAATAATAAGCTTTAACGTCTATCCGTTTGGCGTTTATATCAGAATTATTTCACCTAAGATAACAAGTAAGAAACTGTATTGTACGTGTCAAATAACTTTGTGTGTCTGAATATGGCTGCAAGCAGTTATGTGGAAAAACTGTGGATAGTGATGCAAACGTAACAACGATGGCGTCTCTCCATTCTGTTAGTAGAGTCACCTATGGGCAACCGGTTAGCGATGAAATTCTGATCAGCGCCTCTAGCGTAGTTTGATATTGGTCAAAAACTTTAAAAAAAAATGTTGGTCATGATATAATGTTCAATGTTATATAGTCTTCAAAATAACGCTGCAGCGCACTGCCTCCTATAAGTTTCTTGAGTTATTTTTTGTATTTCTTGTATGTTGCATATGAAAATCAAAGATGAATGAAAAACGAACGAACTGGGATGAACCTCCAACTTTTGTCAATACTCCACCCTGTAAAACAAACTTGTCTCAATACTATGTAGATTGTCACATATTCGTTGCATATCGCGATATTCGTAAGAATATACTCTCTATACACAATTCCCAATAGATTTGGTCGTATTCAGTTCGTGTTGCGTTGTAAAGCTTCCTTCGTCTGATTAATTCTGCTGGTACGAATGTGTCCCGAATGACTCCGGCTACAGATTGAACTATCCTGTAGTTATGCACGTTGTGGAGTTGCTGGTTTGATTTGATGCTCAAATGTAGTTAAAATAGTACTTAAGTCGCTCATTTTGATATCTTGCTTTCTTTTCGAGAGGTTTTGCTTTGTAGTGACAAATTCTTTATCTAAATATGTTAAAATTATACCTTAAACGAAGTTATGGCAATGATGTCGATAAAAAGTTGTCCCGACTAAAGTAAATTGTGTTGAAGCTTTTTAAGCTTAACAAAGTCTTTACTTAACTATTTATTTCGAAACAACCGAGATCTATTTTTTACTTCACGTACAATTAAATGCACTTTAAACTTGCAGAACTAACAATAATGACGTGTTTTAAGAATAGAATTTGACAGACAAACGATAGAACTTCGATACTCTGGTATCGAGTATACGCCAGAGTCATACGTGAAGTTTCGCAAAAGTATATTTTGTCCAGTCTTTTTCTTACAAAGCTACGAATTCTTTCTAGATAATTCTATGGGAGTGACCAGAGTTTTTCGTGCTAATTATAAAAATGGAAATCACATGTAAATACTTGGTCGAATAATATTTGTGTGGCACGCAATTTTACGTGGAGCTTGTGCCGTTTCGACATAGGCGCGACTTTTTTGTTTATTCTTTGTTATATTTTAATACTAGAGGCCGCGCGCGACTTCGTCCGCGTGGAAACCCTTCCTATGTAAATCCCGATCCCTCGGAAATTCCCGGAATAAAAAAGTAGCCTATGTGATAAACTGGGTCTTCAGCTACCTATATACCAAATTTCAACGTTATCGGTTCAGTAGTATTTGTGAAAGAGTAACAAACATCCATATCCATTATCCATACATACATATTAGTAGGACTAGTTATATCCTATAGCTTCTCTCGCACATTATTCTTCTTCTGATGGCCGTAGCTTGATATTAGATGCGGTCAAACAAACGGACAATTCTGTTTGATTGTTTTAGTATACATTTGCAATTTAGACCTAAATCGATGTTGCGATATATTTTATTATATGGGAATAATAACGGAATCAAACATATTTACTTGAATTGCTTGACGTTTCGGCACAGGCTACACCTGTCTTGGTTTATGGCTGTACTTTCTAACTAGCAATGACCACTTATTAAGTTCAAAGTTAACTTTTTTATGTGGAGTTAAAATGGAGCGGAGTATAACAATTTATATAAAAATCTCGCGTGTTCCAAACTCTTCATGATAAAAGTTGGCATTTGGAATATAATAATAAGCATTTTTTAATTAAAAAGGCTAGGAAATAGGCCGGCGCGATAACGCACTTGTCACATTTTTATGTCCCACTATAAATCAAGTGAGTTTGTCGTGAGTGAATTGTAAAAATGTACGAGATTGTTGTATAAATATTTTAATAATTAGAGGTCGTTGACCTCGAGGCCAGGTATCCGTTAGCTGTCAGATATTCTGACGGTTTGATATTTTAACTATTTTTGGTTATAATTTAGTTGTTAGTATTATGGGAAATATAATGAGGTTGTATTGTAGGTAGGTTTTCTTTTTCTGAGGTTTATATTGTACTACCTCCGTTGTTTCGAAACTGGATTTACTTAAGTTTAAAAGAATTAAGGCTAATTTGACATGATATACAAATGCTTAAATATAATTAAACTTTGGTTTTTTATTGATAACCAGGCTAAAAACAGATATTTTTTTATTTTATACCACTGTCTAAAAAACCCTTATATGAAGAGTTACTAATAGTTCAACCAAGCATCTGGTCGTGTGATACCCTCTAATATTAATTAAACGATTAAAACACACCGAATGGTTTGAACAAATCAAAAATATATTTTACTGTTTTTAAACCTATAACATCAAGGAAAGATGTAGAATACCTCGTTACTAAGTCGACTTTACAAACTAACCAAGCCTTAAAATACCTCCAACCAATTTTCTATACACTCAAAATCGAACTAAACATTATATTCTATAACCTAAAAAACGTATCATAGATTATAGGCAGCCCATTTCGTATTTACCCGACCATTTAATTCCGAAGGTTCGTTCCTAAGCGTTTATTTACAAAACGACCCCTTTAGGCGTTTTTGCAGTTTATTGGATATACACATATATCTTCAACGGGTAGCCATTTAAAAATATTATCGCAAAATGGTTTTGGTTGGTTTTTCAAATTTAGGCTTTGGGTTAGGGTCTGAAATAGGTTAGGTGGTTGTAGAGGTCTGAATTGCAAATAATTATTTGTTTATGTAAATGAAATCAGATGTTATTTGTTGAATGATGAAATGAATGAAAAAACCTTTGGTTTTGATAAATAAGTAAAGAGCTACTTGAAGGAAGCTCTGTATTACATGATTTAATAGAATACCCAGAAAAACTAAATTATACGACACATCCTTTATGCACTTTACTAAAATGTTATTACTTTCATTCAGTCTAGTAATCGTTAAAACATACAACTTTAATCTTAATACGAAAGCACTAAAAGCTTCATTCTGAACAAACAGCACTATAAAAAAGTAACAAGTGAATAAACCATAATGATTCTGTTCTACAATACCACTAAAACAAACGCAACGTAATCTATCACCATCCACAAGCAATTAACGTTAAAAACACAGGTTTTCCAACCGTTTCAGTTTCAAACGGACAATAAATTTAACGAAACAAAATACGCGCGTATTTCAAATAAACAAAAAAACGATAAACCCATTCGAAAAGACTGTTTGAAAACTGTACATTTTGTTCTTTAATTACTTAAAAGAACATAGAAAAAGCAACTCTATTTCGTGCAACATAAAGTTTAATTTGCTTCGTGATTAACTGCATGGAAATACAACGTGCAAATATGAACTTTATCTACTTGAAAATAGAGTAAATTTTGCGTTGTCTGATGTTGTATTTTTTTTTAAATAGCGTTCTAAACGTTCGAAGTTCAAAGATTGTTATTAGGAACAAAACTTTTTGGGTAATTATCGGTCGTTAAGAATGGCGGCAAAAGTAATGTTCGCTGTTTTATACTTGTATAGCTTTGTTTGATAACAAATTGGAATTTCTTGTTTGTTTGTTTACTTAATTAATTAGTTTAATGGATTTATTGGTTAATTAGCAGTTTATAACAATATAAATTATTGATTTCAATATTATGTTTACATCGCGGAAATTAAGGCTTTGTTAAGTTTATTTTATTAAGTAATGTCAAAATCTTTCAAGCGATATGAAAAGCTGACAATCTTTAAATATATAATTCTTCTGTAAGTGAACTTCTCTTAAACGACTGGACCGATTTTGATAAATTATTTGTGTGTGTTCAAGGGGATCTGAGAATGGTTTAGATTCACAATTTTGTCCGTTGGACAATGTTTTTTTAATCAATTTTCAATTTATTAGACAGGACAACGTCTGCCGGGTCCGCTAATAGATTAATATAATTACAGGGTCTCCTCATAATAGCTAGTGATACTTTGAGAGGCCATACTGCCCAATGCCCATGAATCCGCAAAAAGAAAAATTTGAAAAAAATATGTTTATTGTGTTCTGAAAAGGCCATGATACCTTCTTTTAAATTCATTCAATATTAGTGTAATAATTTCGGGTATTAAAATAAAACAATTTCTATTTTACATTGCTCTTTTATTAACTTCATAAATTACTAAATGACATCATGTCACAATAAATAACCTAACAATTAATTGATAAATAAGGTTTAACATAAATAATTGAAATATCAAGCGGAAAGGAAATAATATATAAAATATATAAAGAGGATTTAACTAGTAATTACAGTTGAAAGTGGTGATTGACATAATTTCGTTCCGTTAATCGTAGTTATTTGGTTTAATAAATTATACTGAATGTTAACTACAGTTGCTAATTGAAAAATCTCTACTGGTATATCATTTTATAGTTATTTAAGGGTGGGAAGTAAATGTTCCATTCTTTGATTGTGTGATGGAGTAAAGCCAAACTTTTCTCAGTAAAAAATTGTGCTAAGCAATGGGATAGTAGTAAAATAAATACATTGTTTATAGAGTGTTTTGAACGGCACTTTGTTCAATATCTAACTTTGCAAATAATCAACGATAAATACCAAAAACTACGGCACAATATCGTAAAATAATATCTCTGTAAAGCGCATCCGACAATAATTACAAAATTCCGCAACAAAATATGTTTGAACACTATCGTTTTCACAAAAGCCATGTTTTCGTTCATATTAGAGCATAAATAAAGAATTTAATGGTGGAGAAAAAACAAAATGGCGGTCTGTCAAATCTGTCAAACTGACAGCGCTTGTCAAACTGCTTTGTCTATTCTCAAATATGCTCTAAAACTATCAAATTAAGGTTTATTTTCGTTTACCAATCGTTGAAGTCCTTTTCATACTTGTGTGTGTATTTTCTGTCAGGGTCGTATTTGTCAACGGCCTGCTTCCAATAGCCTGGTTCGTGCTTGATCAAGTGGTTGATGACCTTCTTGATGCCCTTGCGATGATGGTCAGAACACTTTGAGCAGCCTGTTTTTAGAGCATCGACGATGTAGTCTATAAACAAAATTAAAACATGAGTTTATGTGAAATAAACTTCAGCCTTACGAATGGTCGAATTGAAAATCTTATAGATAATTTTCTTTTTCAAAAACGCATTGGCAAGCAACCGATTGCAATTATAATTTTCTGAGCAATGTCAAACATACTTCCCGCCCTCATAAAAGGACCTTTCTAAAAAAATATCTACAACCTTTTAGATAGTATTCATAACTGTAAGATATAGCCTTGTGATACATCTTATCCATTTACATTAAAAGAAAGCTTTCATAACTTCAAATACGTTTCGAAATCACTTCCACCTTGTTTTACAATCACTCCAGAACAAGCTCCTCAAAATACTCACATCTAAGTTCCTTTCCCTCAGGAGTGCAAGGTCCCTGGTCTAGAGCACACTTCATATAACCCTGGAGCAGCCGCTTATTGCCTAACACCTCGTCCAGGTCCACCTTGTCGTACCTGCTGGGGTACTGGTCTGCATATGCGCACGACAGGGTGATGGCCACGGCTAATAGTATTAGTTTCATGCTGGAAGAAGACAATATGGTATCAGAAAGGTTTTGAGAGAAGAAAAGAAAAATATTAGGAACATGTTATAAGTGACACTAAACTACTTCAGAAATGACGATAGACCGTGGTGAGCAATTTATAAGTCCGCTCAGAAATAAGAGCGGGACGCGATGGCGAGGCCTTCGTTCCTACTCCAGTTACAAATATCTTCAAATAATAATTAAACTACACTTCTTAACCGAGCACATCAGGCATTCAATGATCAGTCATTGAATGCGTAATAAGAAAAGTAATACACCAAAATAAAAAAAGATTCCAAATTATCAATAATTGACGTATAACAGGGACAAGCTTGATACTTTGTTACAATATGACGTGATGGCGCTTCTTAGCTACCAGTCATAAATCATAGTAGTTGACCTCTGAATAATGAGAACAATAGGATAAGTAGATAGACATTAATATTGTATTTTACTTTACTTGATATGATTAACAGAAATATCACCCGACAAAATAAACTAGGTAAGTTTGGAACGAAAAAAATTAGATATAGCAACTTCAAAGGGTTTCTTCAAGAGGTTTCTTCAAGATACATATTTAAATTGATACTGTGCCTACAGAATGATACGCATTTATTTCTAAAACAGCTCTATTTTATAACATAAAAATACAATTTTGTGAATTGAAGTTCTTTGTTTATTTTATTGTTCGTAGTAAAATTTTAATACCGTTTTCTTTTTATTTACAGGTAAGTTTCACAAAGAATGAGATCGAAATAAAAATGTATTATTTTGGTAAGATTTAAAGACAAACGACCAATTTATACTGGGCTAAGTAAGTATTTTTTCACAATTCTTATGTTATTTGATCCTTGCGTCACGTTCGTATATATTACTAGCTGACCCGCGCAACTTCGCTTGCGTCACGTAAGAGAGAATGGGAATTTTCCCCGTTTTTGTAACATTTTTCGTTACTACTCCGCTCCTAATGGTCGTAGCGTGATGATATATAGCCTATAGCCTTCCTCGATAAATGGGCTATCTAACAGTGAAAGAATTTTTCAAATCGGACCAGCAGTTCCTGAGATTAGTGCGTTCAAACAAACAAACTCTTCAGCTTTATAATATTGGTATAGATAAACAGGCTAAACTACCGGTAACACTTTTAAAAATGTCATTTAGTATTTTTCACACAAGTTTAGGACTAGAAAATAATAAAATCCGCGGAAAAAATCACAAGTAAATATGACCTTAATAATCGCAATAACGCTTAGACCTACACGTTAATGATGAATTATGAATCAAACTCATTTGAATTATCAATTTATTAGATCCTTGAAATGTCCCTAGCCTTGTCAATCGAAGGAGATAGGAATTATTTCTTTACGCGACGATATGACTATTTTAATATATTTAAAAACATTGAGTATACGAGTCTATTCAACTTAGAATTTTATGATGCACTAAACATAATAGCGTGTCTACAAAATCCTTTGCCCGTAAAGTTTTTTATTAGCCTTAGTTATAATCTGTATAATTTTACTACTGAATATTAATTTTATTTTATACAAGTGTATTTTTTTATTTATCTTGTTTTATGTTTGAAATAAAGTGTTATTGCTTACTATAATTTACAACAGACACCATTTTGTTAAAAAAGCAAAAAATGAAAGAAGTACTTTTCGTGGAATTGCATACCGATATTTTTTTTATACGCCATTACTGTCCCATTACAGAGCAAGGATCTCCTCTCAAACGAAGGGGAGCGTTAAGGCCTTGAGTCCACCACGCTGGCCAAGTGCGGGTTGGGGACTTTGCATGCCCTCAATAAATGAATTAAAAAAATTTTAGGCATGCAAGGTTTCTTCACGATGTTTTCTTTCACCGATAATAAGACTTCAAAATAATTAACGGTTCATGTTTAACGCTCTGGAGTAATTCATTATTAATTATTCTTAGTAATATGCTAGCATTTTAAATATTTGTGTTGTTTTTTCGACATTAAACATTTTTTAATTCCAATGTTCTTTCGAAATACGCTCAAAGCACAGATTAATTTTCCATTAACAGTTTTCAATAGTGTTGAAAATCGCTTGGCTTGTTTGAAAGTAGTTCAAACTTTAGTTTTATTACCTGTGGCCTAGTTATTCGAATTTGAGTCGAACTTTATGTCAAACTTTCACGTTGTATGATTAAAATTGTAGCAAATAACACAATCTCATTTAAACACAATATAGATAATAATATGAATACTAATACACAATCCCGTAATTTCACAAATGCCCAAATAAAATCAAAATACTTAGTTTTATTTACCTACATACTTACTTGATATTTTCACTGTCACTTAACAATCCGAGATAGAAAGGTTGACTGTGGTTTACTCGTAAACTACCGACGGTTTTATAGCAAACCGTTATCCTTAATTTCTCCTTGTTCTATGATCATTGTTTGTTAATTGTCGAAGTTATTATACAACTAGTTCAAGTTTATTTAAGTGTATCAATGTCATTGATGATTGATTAGAAAAGGTCAGTAAAGATGCTGTGATTATTGCGGTAATGATGGTGGCATTTCTTTGGGTGTGGTGTAAATATACATATTTGACTGAAATGACACAATGTTTCTTATATCTCCAAGTCATAGTTGTATGCTGAGAATTCGGAGCCCATCTCCAAATAGTCCATGCTCTTGTCCATTTAAAGTATTAAGCACGTTTAAAGTGAAGTCAGGGTCGTTTTCTATTTCTTTATACTGGGTAGGTTATAAAACTCCGGACATACATTGCATATTTTACACTATACAGACCTACATTAAAAAAAGTAAACTTTATCTACTGCTCTTTCAATCTCCCTTTCAAGTAAAATCCAGTACAATTTTTGCCTGGAACCTATTACAGATTCTCTGTGTCGTGAGTCTTGGCTGTGCCGTTTCAGTGGCGTCATTTGTCCAATGCCCGTACGAATTCGGTTCCCTATTCGTTTGTGGTTCGTTTTGACACGAAATACTACGTTTTGCTCTCTTTTTGAGCTAGAAATGGCAGTCTGAAATCAGTCAGAGTTGTTATGCTTTTATTTCATCATCGTCGTCCTCTTATCATTGCCTTGCATTACAAGTGTATAACCATATAATACTTAATTGAAACGCTAAAATAGCATGTTTATTGCGTTTGCCGGTGGAACAGTCTTTGCAACTGTCATCGTCGGAAAAATCTTGTCAATCTTAGCATAAAGACTTCAATATCATACTAGCTGACTCGCGCAACTTCGCTTGCGTCACATAACAGAGAATGGGTCAAACCTTTCCCCGTTTTTGTAACATTTTTTACTGGTACTCTGCTCTTATCGGTCGTAGCGTGATGATATATAGCCTTCTTCGATAAATGGGCTACCTTACTCTGAAAAAATTTTTCAAATCGGATCACTAGTTTCTGAGATTAGCGCGTTTAAACAAACAAACTCTTCAGCTTTATAATATTAGTATAGACTAGTATAGCTTTGTGTTAAAATCTAACACGGTAATCGGTCCATCAACTGTATAGTAACAACTATCTCATGTTCGAAGCATTTCACTCTTGAAAATCGAACCCACGACAGCCCACAATTATCATTAACAAAACTACTATAACAAATGCGTCACACACCACTAATTAAACTACAAAACGCTTTTTTTGCATCGCTTCTTATTTTCCTCGCAGAATATCTTAACCCAGTTTAGAGCAAACCTTCGCTTGACCTTGTTCAGTAGCCATTGTAGTCAATGAGCAATAATTAGTGATTTATTGTATGTAGGACATTCCCACCCGTCTGAGTTTTTCATTATTGTTGTTTTATAAGTTATCAAAATTTTCCCCCGTTTTTGTAACATTTTTCAGTGGTGCTCTGCTCCTATTGGTTGTAGCGTAATGATATATAGCCTATAGCCTTCCTCGATAAATGGACTATCTAACACTGAAAAAAATTTTCAAATCGGTTCAGTAGTTCCTGAGATTAGCGCGTTCAAACAAACAAACAAACAAACAATCAAACAAACAAACTCTTCAGCTTTATAATATTAGTATAGATTAGTATAGATGATAAACGATTTAAATTATCAGTGCATAGTTTATTTTTAGTTCTACTGATATTATAGTCGAAGAATTGTTTGTTTGTTCGAGATAATCTAATTAAAAAGCGATGTTGCGTTTTGTCTTTTTATTTATATGCAGCCAAAGAGGCTAAATTGTATTCCATGGGTGTGGTTTTAATGTAATTATGTCTATATTATACTTATTGAAAAAGAAATTGGGCATACGTAGGGAGTAATCTTAAAAATGACTTAAGTACACTATTGTGAAAGTGGTAGATACCTTATTCCATGAAAAAAACAGGCTATAATTATGTATGTACAAATAATTTCAATTCAGGCAAACTCAGAGCATAGTACGAGTCAAAGAATGAAAGAGATGAGAAATGATTAAACTTTTTCATTTCATAGTAATTTTTAAGTGGTTTGTTTACAATCTGACTGGTTTTTTGTTAGATTTTGCATCATAGTATCGTGTTACAAGTATCGTTTCACTGAGTAAGTACCGATTGTCGTCAGTCATGATTGTGTGTTCGTGTTTGTGACTTGTTATGGATTTAAATACATTGGTAAGATGACTTGTATTCATTATTGATTGTCGGTCTGATTTTAGTACACGTCTGAAGACGCTTTACGAAAAAAAAATCTTCAAAATATTTGAAAAATTACTTTTTTTTTGCTTTACGCCTTAAATTATTTAGATTTTTGATATGTTTTAATATTAGCAAAAAAGCTTTGTGAATTGTCTTTTTTTGTATTGTTTCATACCTTATAAAATAGTGCTATAAGGTATCATAAGGGGTTTTAAACTGTGATAAAGTGTTTAAAGTATCTTTAATTTAAACCGCAAATCAGTGTAAAAATGTTTTTTGTGATATTTTTTAAATGATTCTTGAAAAAGTTTAAACCAAAGTGCTGCCAAAAATCAGAGATATTCTGTAAATTATCAATCGGTCTAACATCTTAGAACTTCCAAATACCGCATCTACGTGTTAAGATAATAGAAGGTAGAATAAAACAGTCAATTGAACGAAACCTTCGTTACCAAAGTACTATCCTATCTCAGTTTGCTGACTTTCCATTACGTTATAGGTCCGCAAAAAGGAAAGGAGCCGCCGTTTCTGTCGATTTTGGGCGCCATTCCAATTCCAGACCGGGCTATTTTTTAGACAATTAACTTTGAAGCTAGGTAGACAAAAGAGAGTTGGAATAGGATAGCTAGTTGCGGAAACTAGGACGAAATTTTGTTGAGAATCTGACTATTACTAAAGAAGTCTTTAGCGTTTACGCGCATGTTCAAATTGAATAACGTTTTAGGATTTTATTGCGGTATGTTTTTGTAAATAATATCAAATGGATTTTGTTTAAATCAAAATGGAATTATAACAACCTGATTTCAATAATTACAGGCACGCGAACACGTGAAAGCTTTGTTAAATCATTACTATAGGTAGAATTAAACTGTTATTTAAATCGAGTGCCACAATAAGATCATTCCAGTGTATTATTCTCAAATGAGATATAAAGCTATTTATAATTCATGCAGTATAAAACATTTGCTCTTTTGAAAACGGAAAAAATATGTATGTTTAAAAACCTCAAGTTTTGAATATTTTCCGCCGTCTTAACCACACCCAAAACTAATATAATATTTTAGGAAACTAGATGAATAAAAGACCTTCCTGTGAGTTGCACAATAAAGCAACATTATTTATTCCCTTTTTCTTCCCTTGAGTACTTCTACAGTATAATATAAAGGTGTGAAGCTTCAACCCCTTCGGCCCTTCCTCCCTTCCCTCAAGGGGTGAAGCTCACCCCCGAATAAATTTCCAACTATCCGTTAATAATGTATATTTCGCAGATCCCGCTGGGATGTGACGCGTGTGGAAGCCTTTTAATTTCGGCGCTAAATTATGTTTTTCATCTTTAAAATTATGAAATTTTAGAGAACGAGTAATTAAAACATTTTGAAAAATTAAGGACCCACGTGGATTAATTTCTATGATGTAATAGAACTCGTATTTCATCGGTTTAAGAAAATATTATTTAGCTAGTCAGGGATAAGAAAATTCGTGATTTTATTGGGTTTACCTGACCGTATTTAGCATCACGGTTCGGCCAGATTGCACTTTGTGGTCGTAAGCTGTCTTATGATGGGAATCTTTTGATAAGTTCATTCACCCTTACATTAAGATTTTCAATAGCATATTAGAAGTTTATAACCCTTAAGAAGTGACTGCCTTGGTTGAATCACTGCATCCAAGGTTTAAAAATAAATTCTTCAACGAAAAAATTCCTAAGAAATATTAGATAGGTAAAATCTATGTTTTAAGTCTTATTTCCGATATCTAGTATCTGTTAGTTATGCTATCTGGCGGTGTGCAGTATGTAGTTACAAATCGAACGTGTACCAATTGACACTGAACTGGCGGAAGGGGTAGGGCCGCGGGGTCCTCTCCTCGGAGGATCTGTGCAGGATGAAACAAAGCAGGAAGGATGAATTGTTACGGGAAATTGAAAATATACAATGTTTTTCTTGTATTTTCAAAGATAGGGATATTTTGTGTGATTTTTGAAAATATTTTTGTGTTATTTTAGTTTTTTCAGGTTCGGAAAAGCAAAAATATGTCTACACGTGCGAACTCAGTTGATGAAATTTCTGAATCACAGAACATCCTACTAATATTATAAATGCAAAATTTTGTGAGTATGTATGGATGTTTGTTACACTTTCACGGAAATACTACTGAACCGATGACGATGCAATTTGGTATGTAGATAGCTGAAGACCCAGAATAACACATAGGCTACTTTTCATCCCGGGTCTTACACGGGAAGGGTTAATACGCGGACGAAGTCGCGGGCGGCCCTTAGTAATGTTATAAAAAATCGCCACATCTTAACCACAATTACAACATTTTCATACTAAAGGACAAAGTAGCGGTTGACTAAATGAACGCAGATGGGTGTAACAGTTTTACTAGAGATAAAACGTTATTACCCCGCAATGTAATAAAGTTTAAACGAACCACGCATTTACTGCTACCAACGCTTTTAACTGCACGGTTATTTACTTGGTTTAAATACTTTAAATGAACGTATGACGTTATGGTTCTGCTACTGATATGCTACTGTATCAAAGGTTTTAGGTTCGATTCCCACGCTTTATCACCAGTGAGCACTGGAAGAAATTTGTTAATCGACTGGGTAGTGATCAAAGTTTTATGAGTTGCCATAACTAAGGTTTTGGGAAAGGCTTAACAGCTGCCAACGAAATAGGCAACAGTAGGGACCGACTTTTTACATGCCCTCCAAAGCATGGAGACGCTCAGTGCGAATATCACTATGCGTCTACTAATGTAAAGAATATCCGCGTTAGGATTCTTAACCCACTGACCATTTATGATAAGTTCTTTAGGCGCCTCAAAATTTAGCGATTTTATTGGCGATAGAAAATCACTCATCTGAATAATAAAACTGCGGCACGTTCTCTCCCTCACAGTTTCTTATTGTTATTTCAAAAAGACATCTCCCTCGCTAAGAATTACTCTTGTGACGCAGGGACTTTTACAAACATACAAACAACGGACACAAAGCACAACCAGACCCGAAACAAGTATTAATGAATCATACAAATAAATTGTTCCGTGTGGGAATCGAACCCAGGACCTCCCGACGCCATGGTAGCGGCATGGTGAACTTAAGCACTGCGCCACAGGGCAATCTAGTGGGAGGTTTCGAAACTATGCCAATCGGTATACCTATTTACCTAACGAACAATACCTGAAACCCTTTGTCCTGACTGTTAATAGGATCGGCTATCGAAGCCTTGTTCAATAACAACGTAATATTGATTGCCAGTCTCCATTACACAATTTGTTTAAGATCAATTTCATTAAGAGGTTGTTGGCCTCTTAGCTATTTAATTAGACTGGAATAGAGAGAAATTTAAACTTTTGTATAATTATTCTTAGTATCCTATTATTACTTATATTATAAAAAAACTGTGTGTTTCGCTTTCACGACTACCTAAAACAATTGAGCCGAAATTTAACACAAAAAACATTATCTTTGTTTTTCCCTAAAAAATAACTACTTATTTTTAGGGGAATGCAAAAATTCATAGGAAAACAATTTATACATTCAATTGCGCTAGCACACACTATTTAATTACTAATGGACTACCCCCCCCCCAAATGAAATAAAGCATAGAAATTTAAGCTTTTTGCATGAGGTATCAAAAAATAGATAAATAAATAGCGGCAAGTCTATTATAATAAACAAAAGTA
This sequence comes from Anticarsia gemmatalis, assembly GCF_050436995.1. Lineage (NCBI taxonomy): Eukaryota > Metazoa > Arthropoda > Insecta > Lepidoptera > Erebidae > Anticarsia > Anticarsia gemmatalis. The sequence goes on from NC_134761.1 coordinate 2,931,790, forward strand.
CCCAAACCTAACTTCTCTAACAACGTGATCAAAACAACTCCACTATCTAAAATTTCAAATTATCAAATTCCTGTACGAAGTAGCAAATAGAGCCATTTGAACACAAACTTTAAATGGCAGACAGAAGTGCACATTGTGAAAACTATTGCAATAACAGCTGCGGCCATATTTGTTGTAGTCGTGCAAATAATGCCACTGCAAACAGTTCGAGTTGACAGATGGAAGGAAACTTGTTCAGATCTCTTGTGTTCGCTATTTATTTTATTAATAGCTGATAGATTGAGGTGTACTTCTCCTATTTCTACTATACCTACTATTGTCATGATGTACACACGCATTGCTTAAATATTGGACATTGTTTTTCAACATTAAGGGAAATTATTTTTGAAAAAAGATATCAAACTGTTTAATGAGTATTTAAGTAATTCCATGTTAAATGAATGATCAAACAGCTGTTTAGCTGTAAAAGTTTAAAGACAGATTTCAGAATTTCATTAATAATATGGTTTTAATATTCGTGTACCTATACATTATACAATACACAATAAATACAAAGAAGCCACAAAAAAGGAATAATTTTGAATGTCAAACTCTCAACAGTATTAAGTGAATAAAATTGCGCAATCTTAGCATTTCTTCAAACTCACACCAATCTCAACGAAATAATTACTAAGCATTTTAATACAAAAACAACATATTTCTCGTACCTCACAGAACGTGGTCTGAAAGTATAATCATAACAAAGTTAATATCGTCTGAGAGTAAACGTTTAGCTGCACCGTCTGTCTCAACACACCAATCTGTTGTAAGACGCTGATTAATTCTGGGTGTTACTCTTGGTACTCGAAGATAAGTCACTTAGAAATAGAATCGAGTGACTTTGACTCGAGTTAGTACAGGAAAAAGAGAAATGGATCAATGTGCAGGAATAGTTCGATGTCACAATAACTCACATGCCACTAAATTATATGATCCACAAATCAGTTAAAAACTTGATGATATTTTTCATTTTTACCTTTGTTGACTACTTCTTTAACTGTTTTTTAAATCTCATTTGTTACGGTTTAAGAATAATTCTTAATCTCTAATTTTAGCCTTAACAGAAGCAGTATGAGAATCTCTAATTTCATATTGCATATAATGACCACCATTTATGGTTATAACAAATTTTCAAAATAAATAAAACATTACATACATAGTATTTTACATATTTTAACGTATGATTATTTTAACCTAAAAACTATTTATACAATCATTAAACAAACAGGAGATTGTGATCTTCATTTTATTTGCTTTCCTCCCTCGCGTTCCAAGAAACGAGGTGGTTTTCGAGAGCCATTAGCTATTTCAGAAGTTAATTAAAACTTTGCGCCAAAGGTCAAGCGGCTACCGGCACTTTTAATTGATATTTTGAACATATTTATCTTTTTTACTTGTTGAGTAAATAAATGAGCAGTTTATTTTTGGAAATTTGTTAAAGAGAGTATTAATAATGATTTCTTTTTATTCTTCATAATTGTTGGAATCTCTTGTAGTTATCACTTTGAATTGCAGGCCACTTCTGGAGGTTTTTCATAAAGTTAAACAGCGTATTTTGTTAGATGTTACTTAACCGTCTTTGTGTCTTTCATCAGTAAAACAAGTAACATTCTTCTGTAACCCGTTTCTGTACTACTATCGACTATCAGCTATCGAGAATTTTTTTATTAAAATTTGATCAGCGCCTCTAGCGGGCAATGTAGGAACTATTTTTGCGGTACATTTTGAACGTCAAACTCTCGTTATTCTGTAGTACCGACTGTAGAGAATCGCGCTACTGATCACGTAGGCATTTCGAGTGACTTTACTGAAATGCTAGCGAAATATCGACAGAAACAGGTAATTATAGGGCCAAATCGAGTACACGTAGTGGCAACCAGCAGATAGCTTCGAAGGCTCTCTTCAATAAACTCGATCAGAACTTATAATATACTTGTTTTTGTGTTGCCAACACGAAATCGCCTTAAGTGATTCAATTTGTGGGTAATTTTCGTCGGTCGGTCGTCGAACTAACCAGTAATTGAATATCAGGGTACTTTGGTGCATACGATGTTGGTATACTTGTTATTAGAATATTATTGGTCTGAAGTTTCTTGGTTGTTTGTTTTAATAAGAACAACATTGTACAGAATATGTAGAGTAACTGCAAAACGTTTTAGTTACTGTACTTGCAGTTTATGTCCTTTTCCAGACCAAATCCTTTAATTGATTGATTCTGTCTTGATTTGTCCTTATTAGATTTTAGATTACTGACTGGAAAATAAGTTTTACATGCATTCAAAGTTACATTCAGGATTAAAAACAAACCGTGTTGATTCCCGTTTCTTCGACTATGTCCAAATAATATCAAAATCGATTAAACGGCCTGTCAGACACACATTCACCATTTTGCATTTACGATACTAATTGAAATTGTTTCTGGGAAATACATTTTACGTCAATTATAATAACGATTTCATAATTTGTCTGGTTTTGCAAGCAGTTTGTTTGGTATAACCCGATAAACCATTGAATATATAATAATAAATATTGAATATAAATATTGTTGGACAACTCACACACGGTCATTTGGTTCCAAACTAAGCAGAGCTTGTACTATGGTAACCAAATAACTGATAAACATACTTATATATTTCTAAATACATACTTATATAGATAAATTGACAACCAGGCTCAGAACAAATACTCGTGTTCATCACACAAAGATTTGTCCCGGGTAGGATTCGAACCCACCACACGCGGCACTACGGTTGTTGCGGCGAGGTGACCGCTTAAACCACTGCGCCATACGTGCAGTTAAATATATTTATGCTTTCATTTTCTTGTTCAATAAACAGGAAATTATTATTCTCTTTGATTGTTTTAACACATGAATTAACTTATGTGATATACATACATTATACAGAGCGTGCTACTGTAAGTTCTCGATTGATTATCAGTCAGTACCTAACAGATCGAGATAAATCGATTATCGGCAATCGAGATTTGAGTTGGCAATTTATTTTTTATTTTGATGCGAAAATCTGAACGGCTATAGTTTTAAAATAAGCACTTGTAAGAATATAGGTGGGAAATATAAATTTTAATATACGTATCGCGCCTACAAGCCCGAATTTCATTACTTTTGATTAAGTATCGTTTAATTTACCAGTTAGAATTTTAAGTGATGTCTTCATACATTTGCTTTGACTTTATCTATTTCAGCTCTTTTTGTGTTCTACCGCTATGCATAGGCTTTCCCTTTTACCTTCCAAACTTGCTTTTCTTTGCCATCTCCCTCCGCATAATTATTTGTTTATTTTATCTAACCTTTACTAATCCATAATATGAGAAATTAAATCATTTCTTATTTAAAAAGGAATTTGTGGATTACAACTATCTTCTATTCCTGTCTCTTAATTTCAGAAGTAATCCTGCACAAGTCAGAGCTACCTTGTGACCAAATCCATTGCAAGTAAATTGAAAAAGTTAAAAGAACTTCACAAAGATCGTTACATTAAATTGGTTTTTGCAGATTTTTATCTGAATCAATGTGTTGCAAACCGTTGTCTAGACTAATCAAAAGTTTAGATCAAGTTTTATCAAAGATTTCAAACTTCTGCTTATCTACTTTTTGGTTTTACTGTTGTAAAGTTTTAGATTTAGATCGACACAAGTTTATTTTAAAAACATATATTATATTAGCTTTTACAACTTAAGAATGAGAAAAAAATTACTCATACTTTTTTTCCGAAAAAATACAAAATGATACTTAAGCACATCTCCATTAATATCACGGAAGTTCATTTGAGGCATTTAGTCTTTGACTTATGATTTGAATAATTCTTTACACTACTACTTCACACTACACTGATCTTATATTTTTAATTTTAATATTGTTAATTACATTTGGATTCGACAATCCAGAGTTTCAGATATCCTCGTCAGACATAAGACGGTATATTGATTCCCAAAGTATATAAAATATGCGCCTACAATTCAGTACTTATGCTAAAGAGTACGTAACATTTCAACCTTCCTCAAAGATGATCGTGTTTACACTACTCAAAACTTGGCACCAACTTTAACATCGTGAGCAAAATAAATATTGAACGTCGATAAGAATCAATTTCGTTTATTTATTGAAAGATCTTTTTAATTTCCATTGAAAGTTTCAAGTTATTAAAAATCTTCAATACCCGTATTAAGCGATTTTATTAAATCGAGTTGTTCTTAGGTTTTTTATTAGTAAGATGAGATCTCGGCTGCGATAGGAAATGAGATTTTGTCATTGTAGTTGACTAAGTATATTGATCTGTAGCTCGATTTTGTACATTCGATACTAACGTCACGCTATCGAGTACCATACATTGCTATCGAGCTACTCGTTAGGAAACCGGCAGCAATCCGGCAGAGAATCGCGACCTATCGAGTATCGAAAACTTGACATTTAAAGTGTGTAGAAGATTCGTTCTGAAAACTTGTTCTTTCAATTAAATTTTATTGGTAATCATTGTATATAAACTAATTTTAAATATATTATATGGTGGATAAAAAATAATCATGAATAATACCTATTCTCACAAATAATAATTACTACTTTAAACAGTATTAGTAAAATAAATCAATAATATAAAAATATCATAATTAATGTTGTTCAACGAAACATTATCAACACAAAAAAAGACTCATCGTTTTTTTTTCCTATGTTGAAACAATAGGTACTTATTGAGCCTCGTTGGCCTAGTCTTCCTAAAATTATATTATCTTATATTGATTATTTAAATAATTTATTAAAATTAAAAATGGAAAGAATATTTTTTTTCGAAATTCGAATTTCGATTTGTCCCAAGAGCGCTCCAGCCAAAAACAAATATTTAATTTAATTTTAATGTTTGGTGAAAAATGGCGCCATTGAAGAACATAGTTGTTTGCAAAATTGGGAAAAAAATAAATGTAAACCTAAAAAAACTCCAAAAATACAAGTTTCAAAAAAATATTTTTACGTCATTTGTCAAAACTCAATAGTGTGTTTTGCCGTAAATTCAATTTCTGTATAACAAAAGCGCTACGGACAAAGTAAGAGATTCTAAGTGCATCGACCACTTTGTACGTCAAAGGTAATCGGTATATAGATTGATAGCATACAGGCTTTAAAATTGTGAGGGTATGACATTATATACTACTGTATAAAATGCCTATACTCACATATGATTCATATTTGAAGTAACCGCATAATACTAAGTCTAACTATCGAACTATCGATGCGATAGTATCGAGCTATCGTTCTAATGTCAATTGTGTTTGTCTGAAGATAAGATGTTTGCTCATTACCGTCAACTGTGGCATCTTTACTTTACATAAACTTGCGTACTTTCTTTCTTTTACGTGAACTAAAGAAATAAGCAACCCTAACAGCTTTATATCTTTTTTTATACCTTCGTGATTACTCATAGTGACGATATAATGTAGCCTTTTAGACAACAGATAAATTAAGAACCTAACCTATTATAAGTTAATATTTAACCTTCTTCTAACCTTTGAAAGGTGATGTTTGAAGACCTTAAGTAAAAAATCCAGTATATATTTAATAAAGGAGTCTTCTAGTTACCAATAAAAATAGCAGTAACCTGTAAAACCGCAAAGGTCCCAGTTTTACCATAAACAAGCTACAACGATCTAATTTTGGACCTCATCAAAGCACAACGCGGGCTTGGCCACACCTCTATTAATATTTCAACCCAGGCCTTTAAACGAACACAATTTGCGTGTACATTACCTCTTTTACATTACACGTTGCGGTTTTTGTTAGCAACTCTGAAAATCGTTTTCCTGTATACGGAGTAATGGATTCGAAAATAGGTTTTGTGTCGGTTTTAAAGTTGGTTTAGTGGTGAGGGGTGGTATGTGTGATGGGAGGTTGGTTGATTTAATATTCCGTAATGTAATTAAACAATATTGAGTGTGGAACAACGGGAGTGTGGATGCTAAATTAAACGTACCTGCGTGTTCGTGAGAGATTGATTATGTAAAGTTGTGCACGTTTTCAACTTTGTCAGTTAATTTATTCATGGTCGTGTTAAACATACGGTTTGAATGCTTTTACACTTGCTTTTGTAAATTGCTTCAAACTTTTAGATGATTGGTTTTAGTGTCGGTATGTAGGGTAAAATCTGAATTTTAAGAAGGTTATATTATTTTGAGGGTTCCGAAATTGTAGTGTTTAAAAACTTTTCGCTGATTATCTTATAGAACAAATTTTAAGGTGTGGGTGTGTTTCTTCAGATTCTCATTCAAAATGATTATAAGACCCACCTGATTGCTATTTGTTCTGGTTGCGAAGTAATATCGATGGCCTAAATCTACAAAATGTTGTCAATGTTTTGATCAAAATTTTCAAATCTAAAATCAATGTTTTCAAAGTATCTCTTAAGAGCAAAGATACGGACTCTTCGAAACTTATTTAAACTGAAAAGTATTCTCGATACAAGTTAAAGTGGTAAGTAGTTGAGTTGTCTACTTTGTACTTAAACTTACTTTCTACAGGTCGATAGGAGTACTATTGAAAGATTCTTAAACAGCACGATTGGCGCAGTGGTTTAAGTGGTCACCTCGCCGCGCCGCAGCAACCGTTGCGCCTCGCCTACCCGGGACAAATCTTTGTGTGATAAGCACGAGTATTTATTTTGTGCCTGGAAATCAATTTATCTATATAAATGGATATTTAGAAGTATATAAGTATGTTTATTAGTTATTTGGTTACTACAGTGCAAGCTCTGCTTAGTTTGGAATCAAATGACCGTATGTGAGTTGTCCAATAATATTTATTTATTTGTTTATTATCTTAACTGCCCAAACGTAAGATGGCAGACGGCTTATGATTCTGTTTTATGGAAAAGACAAGCTTCTGTCCGCCACTTTGATCGTATGGAGAAATTACTCGGGTTTTAGTAAGTTCCTCTCCTATGCATTCATCGAGATGAATAATTAAGGCATAACTATCTGAGAAACAGATTAAAGCCGGAATTATATAGTACAAACGCTAAAACACATAACATTGCTATGTGGCGCGAATAAAAAGAAAATATTCTGAAAAAAAAAACACTGATAAAACAGACAGAAAATATTATCCATAAAAAAAATGACAACTTTACGCCATGGTATTGGGTGTTAACTAAGCCATAGTGTCTACACATCACGTTTATTTTTTCTTTATTTCAGCAGTCAGCCCCATTAAGCTTTATAGATGAAGTCTAAAATCCTAGTTTAAGGAAAGCACTATTCACATCTAGTACATTAACACGTTACGTGCCTAACAAATTTCTAACGAAAATCCTCTTTTAACCTTAATTCCCTAATTTAGGAACTTAAGCCATGAAAGTTAATAATTAAAAGCGCAGAATAAGCCGAAGTAAGTTCTATAATGAGTACTAAAAGTAACAGGTAGCTAGATAGGTGCCTACCAAACTTAGTTCAACGAATTATCACTTGGAACTTTTGAAACTCTAACGCTGCTTCGAGAATTGTTTTGCTCTTTAATAGTTTTCTAAGTGCTTTCAAAACAAGTTTATTTAGAACTTGAGTTTTTAGGTGATTGTAGGATCTTGTACGTTGAATCGTGTTTCAGTTTGCGTAGGAATATTTGTGATTTTTGTCTGCATACTTTTATTTAAAACGCTTAAATTGTTGTCGTCATTTTTTTTAATAATAGTCCGTACCAACAAATATCTATATTGCAGAGCTATGGACTATTATTTTAATTAATTTGACGGTCTCCATGGCGTAGTGGTTAAGGTGGTCACCACCCCGCTTGAGTACATCGAGAGTCGGATTCGATCCCCACCCGTAGCAAATATTTGTGCGATCTACAAATAGCTGTTTCGGGTCTGGTTGCGTTCGTTGTTAGTATGTTTGTAAAATTCCCCTCGAGCAATTCGAGGTGCGAGATTCGTATTTAAAAAACAAATTAACCTTATATTTTAGATCTGAAAGGCTGTAAAGAGTATGTGGTGTAATATCCCTAGATCATACAGCAACGTTTCCAAAAAGAAGAAAAAATTAACCGCTTAAATTTTTCCAACTAAAATAGCAACTTAATTTCGTGCCGGTGGAGTTTTCACAAAAACCTCCCACACTTTATTTTATCACGAGCATGGAACTAATTAAACAGTATATTAGTGGGAATGCGCAAAAACTACGTTGTGAACGAAAGGCCTGTGTTCCGGCGCCGCGCTGTAACCTACCTCGTAAACTTTGTGCCGACACACCTGCATGCTTCTGAAGAGGTAGGATGTTACTGGATGTGAAATTATATTTGAAAATACGTTTGTCATCAGTTAAATCCAGTTTACTGTATGTTTTTTAGAGAATGCAAATTGTGGCATCCTCACTTTACGTGGGAAACTGAGAAAAAAAATCTATACTGAAGTTTGTGGACGAAAACCTTTATTACCAGCGTTGCAACAAGGGATAGTGACAAAAAGCTCTGCTCATTTTATATAAAAAACACTGATTTGTAAAAAACTTAACTAAGGATCGTGTTATTAGAATCACACATTGCCTTGCCATTGCCCATTGGTATCGTAAATAAGCAATCATTGTATTTACTGCAGAGTGCAGAGGCAATATCAAAAATATTTCCCCTATAGTCTTTTAACAAGTGCGACGCAGCACTTAAAATCTCTTCACCTGAAATTGATGAAAGTGGCATAAGATAGATTAGATATAATTAAACATTCAAATAGGCCTAGTTAAACGGTGTTAATGAGTAGCGTCGTATCCAGAGTCTCCTAGTCCCATGTGCCCAGTGACCCAGATCGCGCCCGCAGGCTCATTTGTCATGCTAATGCAAATGGTTATACCGGGATGAACTGACTTAATAAAATATTAATAGCTCCCCCTTCATTCTCTTGTTACACATTTCTTAACACCTTCAGCATCAATTACTTGTATTTTGACTGCCAAGTCGTTTTTGTAGATATGTAGTTTGGCAATAATTTTATTTGATGTGAGCCAAAAATATTGGTTAAAAATGTACATGGGCGTAGAGAGCCAGACAGTCATTCCTTGCTGATGGAATTCTGTAAGAGGATAGGGAAAAATTAGAACAAAATTTAAAAGACGCATTGAGTAGGGATGAAAGTTGTCCAGCAGTGAGAGGGGAAATAAAAATCGCTTAAAAGTCGAATCAGCATCGACATTTAATGAAGTTTCGTTAGTCATTGGTCTCTGTTTTCCAAAAACGTGGAGAAAGTCAATAACAATCCTCATCGAAAGAAATACTTAAGATAAAAATAAAATAAAACTATTCTTCCACTAAGCTGTTCAAAATACAAAACTAATATACTTTCTGACTTTTAAAAGTCAGTTATTCATACAGCTCAAACAACTAGCTACTAAATTGAATGCTCCTTACGTATTGCAGGCATTGCAGCTCTTTAATTTGTGGTGCTATTTGTGCTGTTTTAGCTTTACATTGCAAATGGTATTGAAAGTGTACAGTCAGCGGTGTGGAGTGCAGCCTTATATTCTGGTTATAAGGCTTTTATTATTGAGGTGAAAGAGTTGCTTTTTGTCTTTTTAGCCTGTTCATAGTTTCCCGTCCGTAATTTGTTTTTTTTATTAAAGAATTCTATGTTTAGTCGTAAATTCGAAATTTTATGGCTTTTGTTATAATGTTGATCGAAATCTACTGTATGGGATTTGACAAAATTTGATGTTAAAATATTTAACAGGGCTTAACAAAAGAAACCTAAGTTCATTTTTGTACAATGACGCAATTTAATGTTAGTAATTATATTATTAACACTGTTATGAAGTTATGATGCATTAAAGCAAATGCTAAGTTGATTTTTTTTAAAGTTTCATAAAGCCATCTCAATAAAAGTTTTTCTATTTTCTTTTTCAATTTCTAAAGTTTACGCTATACATGGGCAGTATCGAATTCCCCATGTGAATTTGCAAGCAGCAATTCTTTTACGCTTAAATAAACTTTGTATTAACATTCTTGTATCGCTCTAGATCTCCTAGGCATCTAGATTGAAAACTGAATAGCTTCTTAGATAACACATACATTCTAATAGAAGCGTAAATAAAACGAGAATAAGTATTTCTAACAATACGATGAATAGAAAGTAGAATTCTTTAGTAGATGTATTTGAAGAAAATATTTATTTTATTTTAAATCCTTTTTTGTGTACAATGCGTAATAGATTTGGGATATTGTTTGGTTTTTATTTGAATAGCATTACTGTAATAGTAGCACATTTTTTTATCGAGTAGCTAACTTCGTTCGGTAAAGACAGTCGCGTAATTATCAAAAAAAAAATGTGTAGTAATCTGATCAGTGACTGTGGGCGCCGTAGGAACTATTTCAAAAATACATTCTCAATATCAAACTTTTGATACTCGATAGTACCGACTGTAGAGAATCACGCTACGGTTCTATCGTGTTTCGCAGTAAGCATTTTGTCTAGCCCTTTTAAATGTCAAACGGTCGGCCACTACGGTACCGAGACTCAAAAATCATACAACTATACTCAGCAGTACATTTGTGGGATTAAAACAAGTGTCGGAGTATTTCAAACCACAAGTTTTCGTTTTAAAACAAATTTTACCAATCTAATATTGCAGAAATCTATAAAACACCTCAGTGTGACCTCATTAGATACAGCTCCAATCTAACCTAGAAAAAACCCACACAATTACGTTCGTTCTATTGCAGAATAAAATATCTTTTTCTGCCAACAATTTGAGGGTAGTCGGACAAAATTAATGACCGGCCATTGTACAACAAATCTTTATTATTCAACCTGTTGGCTCTGTATTTTGTTATTTCACGGAAAAAGGTCCGGTTTAGTTGTGCAGATATGAAACTATGAATTGTGAGGTTTGTTATTTCATTTTTTGGATAAATGAGGGTAGACGTTGTTTATTCCATGTAAATGCAGAAAAAAGTGTTGCTATTAGTCACTTGTGAAAGTTTCTTCTGTTATTTAGACGCAGTAGTATAACAGTATCGAAATCCGAACTGTATCAAGGAGTTTCCTGAAAGAAAATCGGAATTGGACTTCTACTACTTCATTCTTCTATATAACTATTATTTAAATAAATCAGTCTACTGAGTACTTATTTCGTTCTTTTTTGTATGAATATTTCAATTTAAGTTTTGATATTGGTGAACAAACCAACAATAAAAACAAACCATGACTTTGAAGTTGATACACTACTTTCTCCTACAATTTTCATTGATCCAAATGCTTCCGAAAATGTGTCGATGTATATTGTGAAGTTTGTTATACGAATGTTTATTATACCTACATATTTTGGAAGCTGTCTGTACAACGTAAATAATAGGAAACTGATATTAGTATGATGATATTCTATCATAAGTTGGGTTTTATTTTGACTATAATACCTAAACTTAGCTACTTTACATTTTTCGCCTCTGTTGCACCAACAATAGTCTCAAGCAGACACCAACAGAAATTTTAAAAGTTATATATTTTTATCAAAACAGTTTTTAAAAGATCCTCTGGAAGCCCAACACGTCTCATCACAATAGCTCGCCAAGACGTAATGACCGTGGCCACTGAATTAACAATGAACCGGCGGCAGGCACTTTGATGTTACCATCAAATATTCAACGCTGGTATAAAATGCTTTTACGTGAACTAGCGCTTATGCTCGGTCACGCACCGCTTGCATTTCGGAAGGTGCGAAATTATTGTGTGGTGAACACATTTTTGTAATTTAAAACGAACTTTCTTAGTTATATTAGCCTTAGTATACCTGACGTTTCGGTGCAGGTTGCAGCCAGCCTGTGACCATGGCGAGTGTAACCTGTGCCGAAACGTCAAGTATTCTAAGGTATAATGCATGTACGCGTTTATTCCCGTATTCTAATAGCTATATTTAATAAACATGCAACGTAAAAGTTTAAAAGTTATTGGTGTTGTTATTCAGGAAAATAGAATGAGGAAACCGTGGCTGCCTGAAAGTTCTTTAAAAACTTAATGAGAAAATACTAAATCTCTTAAACTCTCGCTGACACTTGGTCAGCGTTGAGGACTTACTGCCTTACTACTTCGTTTTTCGACCAGAATTCACGTAATTACGAAGCAAAAACTAGTAAATTTTCTATACATCGTTTCTTTCTGAGAGGACCACACTTTTACGCCTAGAGTCTTTTTTTCGTGGACAAAGCAGTGAATAATCATCAATACTTTTAATATTATAAATGCGAAAGTAACTCTGTCTGTCTGCTACTCAATCACGCCTAAACTACTGAACGAATTTGCATGAAATTTGGTATAGAGATATTTTGATACCCGAGAAAGGACATAGGCTATATATCATCACGCTACGACCAAAAGGAGCAGAGTACCAGTAATTAATGTTACAAAAACGGGGAAAAATTTCACCCATTCTCTCGTATTGGACGCAAGCGAAGTTGCGCGGGTCAGCTAGTAAAGCATAAATAAAAATACCCATTAGTATGATTGCAGAATAACTATGAGTGTGAAATCGAGTGCAAATGTGGTCGCAGCTGCCTGTCCAGTTTATTACAGTGTGTTTTATTCATTGCCTTTACTTATATATTATTAATATTATACTCTTTCATTCGGAACTTTTAAAATAAACAATGACTATGCGTAAGTGGTAATGATAAGCATAGTAATCCTATTAAAATACTTTGTCTTGTCAGTTTTTACTTCGGTTTCCGGCAGGTACGAATGTACGTGATCTCAGCTGTTCGTAAAAGTCCTCGCAACAGAAAGATCCAATAGTATATACGAGAGCTGTAATTAACGTTTACAAATTAATTTTAAATGTAAGGCTAATTGCCGATGTCCTAGTAAAAGTAATAGTCTTCTTTTATCAGCCGTTGAAACTGCGGCCATCACATGGATTTGTTTGTAACATGTAGTATATTGTAGCTGACAATATACTACATGTTACAAACAAAACAGCTCCTCGTTATGGTTTTCTTACCGTCGTTCCTGGCAATAGTCACACATACATACAACTCTTTCTTTTTCTATTTAAAATGTTGTTTTCTTTATGCATGTTGCCCATTCATTTTCACTTTCTTTATTTCTTAAGCTTTGGTGTGTATGTGGCATTAATTCTGTATGAAAGAGCCTTTTCAATCCTACACTGAAATGAAACCCGGGTGAAGCGTAAAATCGCTGACTACGAAATACTACGAATTAACTTTATATTTCATAAATGCTTTGTTAGTTAAAATTATTCACGTATAATTCTTGCACTATGTGTACTCTGCAGAAATAAAACGTTATATATACATTTTTCTTCAGGTGAATAATTATAATTTAGATTGTATTTGATATAATGTCCAGGTGTAATAGAATACCGGAATTAACGCATATATATCGCGACTTTCATCTTTGAATTCCAGCTTAATAAGTAGTTAAAATTAGAATATCGAGATGACCGATTTTTATCAACTAGCTATCGAGCGAGTAGCTATACATGGTTTGAACAATTTTACGAAGCCCCTAGCGTATTTCATACAAATTATTTATCCCGAGCAATTTTAAAAATTCAACAATAATATCATGTGGTGTGTTTAAACTACACCTTTTAACAATCTTTTCACTGAAAACACTCTCATTTTTATTCACGCATATCATAAAACCTACTCATTCCTAAATAATATTAAACAATATAAAACAAAACACACTTAAACAACTCATCAACAAAGGCCTTAAACAATTGTTTAAACAAAAACATCAAGATTACAAACAAAAGAACAAAACAATAAATATCATTTTCGTAATTAAAAAGGTTTTTCAAAAGAGGCTTATCACGGGTTTTTGGAGGCAATGGAATGAAAGATGAATGGGTTTGAAAATGAGTTCGTAGGTTCGTAATAACCTCAGTCCACTAGGTCGGAACGGTCTGATTTGATCTTCTGTGAGTGTGTTTAGGTTTCTACAGTGTGATGATAAATTATGGTTGATAGTTAATTTGACGTTTATAGACTCTCTGAAAATGCGTTGTTTTAGGAAAAAACATATTTTTTTCTAATTAAAGACTTCTAACTACTTCTTAGTGACAGACTCAGGCGACCTTTGTGCTAACTATATTTAAACTTGAAAAACTGAAAAGCGGAGTCTGTCAATAAATTCGTGTTTAAAAAAATCAATGAAAATAATTTCTGTAGTATTATCAAGACCATGAAAAGTATGATTTGACATTAGACTACTCATACACGGACATTTAGGTCCAAGTTAAGCAAAGTTTGTATCGTACTATGGTAAGAAATTAACGAATAATCATTCATACCACATTTTTGTATAGATACATTATCAACCAAGTACACTAATTATATTAACATATAATTTTCTTAGTTATATAAAATCTGAAAACCAACAGATTATTACTCAAACTCTAACTAAAAGCATTCCTTCAAACCTAATTATCACGAAAATTAAAACAGCATCGCCATAACTCTCTTTTATTGTTATCGTACGTGTACTCTCTGCAGTTTGTATCGTGAACACGTTTCATACAAACGACGTTGGCACAAACAAACACGTAATTAAATAAACAACGTGTCTTTTCTCTAACTCTTTCTCAGTCTAGCTTTCTTGCAACGTGCAGTTTAGCTTTAAAAATGTGGTGTTGTCGTCCAGAAGTTTGTCTTAACTAGGATTAAATTTGCTGACTTCTTTTCTTTATTTGTTTTTGTAGCATAGGAATAGCGTTGAAAAATTCATGTTCTTTGTCCTCTGATCATATTATTTTTCGAGTTTAGCTATTAAACTTCGTAAAAGTTTTAACGTGAGTAGATATCAAACGCTCTGTGTGATTTCGGGTATTATAGGCTTGTTGTAATAAAGAAAAAAAAATATCATGTTATATCATAGCAAAAGTTCTCCACTGATATTTTCGGGAATGCAATCCGACGTGATTATTGAACTTCTTATATATAGAGACATTCAACTCCTCTTCCTTAACCTTCGGGTATAACAGATGAGATAATAAAAATGTAAATGAGAAAACAGAAATATAAATGCAACTAATTCAAGTTATAACATAACCCGCACTTGGCCAGCGTGGTGGACTCAAGGCCTAACCCCGGAGGAGACCCTTGCCCTGCAGTGGGACAGTAATGGGTGAAAAAAAAGAGACATAACATGCCACAAGCAAACAAACAAAGCTTTATACCTAAGTAAAGATAAGTAACATCTTACAATCTTCTTCAAACACATAGTTTTACCTCAATGTTAATAAACACGCCGACTCACACAAGAAACAAAACTACTGATCAAATATTCACAACACTCTTGTTCGCGCACGCTCTATATCAAAAACTTTTTTGTCTCACACTCAGAGAGTTTCCGCACTATACGTATTTTGTTTTCGCGTATATTTTCGTGGAAACTTCGGTACATGTTAGGCAAAAGGATGAGATTTCTTTTATAGGTATTTGTTTGTTTTTGACGCTTGTTATTCTAGTTTTAAGAAAGCTATGTTTCGTACTGTAACTCACGTTTCAATGCAGCGATTTGATATCAGTAGCTCGATTCTCTACTACTATCGATTACAAACAACCGGCTTGTCATCGAGAAATTTTGTATTAAAATCTGATCAGCGCTTCTGGGCGTCGTAGGGCTATTTTGGCAATACATTCTAAATGTCAAACTTTCGATACTCGACAGTACCGACTGTACAGAATCTGCTACTGAGAAGGTTTCTTAACTTGAACGAAACAGCTGAAAACGCCTTAGTTGTACGTGGATTAGGAAGGCGCGATGTGAGAAAAGAAAGAGAGATGATTTCGCGGTGTGAGCTTTGATGTATACAATAGGAAAACCGTATTACTAAATAGTTTGCGCTGCAGCTTGCGTCAGCCATTTAGCATTTTACCGGCTAACATTAGACCGTTAAAAAATTTAATGCCGAAAAATATTGGTAAATCAATCAATATAACGTTCACGTTATTTAACAGCATAACCTAATCACCATAACATCTGTATTTTCTAGAAATATTGTGAATTCATTTTTAATAAGTGCTTTCATGTTTCAGGTATGTATAAAACAGCGTCATCAAACGTAAGTCAGTTTAGTCATAAGTTCATTATTCTTTAAACATTTCATTGAAAATTCAGCTATTTTTAATGGAAACATTATTTATTTACATCAGAAAAAAACAGCGCCAATGCTACATGCAAAACGGATTTGCATTTTATATTTTACGAGTATTCGCAATAATCTGAACGCAATTATGAATGCAGGAACGTAAAAAGTAAATCTGCATTATTTCATCGTACATTTCCTATTTAAAAGAACTTTATATTAATTTGGATGGAGATAAAGCAATGGACTTTTGTTTTTGCGTTAATATCGATAAAACGAATAAATATAGTTAATGTTATTAATGAGGGAGATTGTATAGATGCATACTTTATTTTTCACACTGTAACTATTGAATAATTAAAATAAAATAAACTAGAAACTAGACATCTATAAAATTATAATTAACTCTTAAACTTCTCAAAAATACCTATCTTATGACATCATCACACCGGATTTCATAAAATGACTAGCATCATTCTTTGGTACACACAACTTATGAAACCCTGCAGTAGATAGAGAAAGGCTGTCTATGATGATGATGTGGGAAATCATACACTGCAGGCAAAGCCGCAGACGAAGGAGGTCTGGCATTTGAACTAATTGTGCACGTTAGCGTTGAAAAACTAAATATTTATTTTAATTCAGAGTTTTGAGGTTTGTTAGCTTTGCCTTTTATTATTCTGCTGTTTTGTTTGGTTAAGGCTGTGAGTTTAGCGTTACTGGGCGTTGAGTTCCATCCATCGCCATCATAATAATGTCAAACTAATTATTTATTTATTCACTAATTTTTGCTTCAGACTTTGATCTCGTATTTTTTTTTATTTGAGAAACCGACAGAGCTCTGATAAAGAATAAGATAAAGCAATCTATAACTTTGTAAGAACTACGATGTCAATGTATGCAAATTAATACAATTCAAGGATATCTCGAAAACCAGGGAAAAGTACAGACGAATTGAAAACATCTTCTTTTTTGAAGTTGCTGAAACGCAGCTTTTGCCTTTCTGCGGTATATAATCATTAATTTACTATCTTACTGAATCAAATAAATCCTAGTCCTTTAGAAGATGCGTATTGTAGAAGCTTGTAGACTCATAATGGAAATCGAGTATGTGTAGATTCGTAGTCATAAAAGCCTACGAGTCTACGCCAACAGTCCTCTATACGCTACGACATTAAGCTACAGTTTCGTAGCATTCGCTACGCCGTGTCTGCTACGCCTGTCATTGTTTAACAAAGCAAGACTTAAGTTAATTATTTTGATCGTTTTACTTTCGCTAAATGAACATCTGTTTGAGGAATGTTTGGGAGTGTTAAATTTTGTTTTCATTTTGTTTGTTATGCTCAAAAATATTTTGTATTTATTTTAGGATGTTGAATTTTCTCTTGATAAATTTTCTTCCGTCGCAAGACATTCGTCATTCGTTTAGTTTTTTTTAAGTTTTACTTAAAAAAGAAATGCTAGGTTTGGACCGAAACGTTTTACTTATTCCACCCCAAATCTTATTAAAACAGTTTAACGTTTTTACTAGTGAAAACGTAAAATACTTTTTCATTCATCATTTTAGTAATAACTAGCTGACCCGCGCAACTTCGCTTGCGTCACATTAGAGAGAATGGGCGAAATTTTTTCCCGTTTTTGTTACATTTTTTACTGGTACTCTCCTCCTATTGGTTGTAGCGTGATGATATATAGCCTATAGCCTTCCTCGATAAATAGGCTATCTAACACTGAAATAATTTTTGAAATCGGGCCTGTAGTTCCTGAGACTAGCGCGTTCAAACAAACAAACAAACAAACTCTTCAGCTTTTTATTATTAAAGTACTTTATATTATTAAGGTAGAAACTATAGATTCTTTTAATACTCAAGTATTTTTTTAAAAGTGCCTTTGCTTCGACCTGCCTCTGTTTTAAGCTTTGATGCAATAAAAAACGAATTTAAATAAGAAAAATCTTAATGAAAATCTCGAAAGTATCCCAAATGTAAATAAAATCCATTTTAAATCTCAATAGTTTCAAGGCAATTGTTTCAAATACAGTTATTATAAAGATTGGAGGTACTCAAAGACACGAGTTTTAAGAGACTCGATCTCAAATACTCGATATTGAATGCAAATCTTTATCTTGAACAAATAAAGTAAAAGTATATAAGTGGCAGTCTGAAAGCTTCAGGTTATTATAGTTGAGTTTGATTGAAATAGTCCCTATATTAGTGAGTGCTTTCATGAAACTTGAATAGTTTATGTAGAACCCAAGTGCAATACGAGTGTAATGGTGTGTAACCGTTAATAACGATTTCAATAAATGTCTTATATACAAACCTTCATAAATTCATGCCGATAGGGGTAGGTAGAGACCAAAGAACAAACAATTTCGTCATAAATAATATGATTTTGCCTCTGTGGCGCAGTGGTTTAGGTCGCCACGCCGATACCACTGCAACGGGAGGTCGTGGGTTCGATTCCCACACGGGACAATTATTTGTGCGATTCACAAATAATTGTTTCGGGTCTGGTTGTGCTTTGTGTCTGTTGTTTGTATGTTTGTAAAAGTCCCCGCGACACAAGAGCAATTCTTAGTGCGGGAGTTGTCTTTTTAAACAAAGAAAGAAAAGAAAGATTTCTTTGTGTATTTTATTTTAAGAAATAAACAAGTACCTTAACTTTTAAACTCTGCGTTGCATGTTTAATGTATAATAGAATACGGGAACTAACGCGAACACGTTAATTCCCGTATTCTATTATACATTAAACAAATACCTTAATTTTTAAGAGGTTTATTTTGTAGACGTAGTTTTCCGCAAACTGGCAATTTTTGGCCATAGTAATATGCAAGTTTGTAATATATATCCACAAGTTTTGCAACCACTGTTTATTTACAGTAACTGAGAACACTAGAAACTTATTAACAAATTATCTATTTTTACTAACAAAAAAAAACTACGCTCCATAAACAATTTAATTCACTAAAGTACCAAATCTATCAAGAATCCAAACAAACAATTTAACCCTATCACTTTCAAGTCATTGACCCGTAAACCCATCACTTAACAAAAACATCGTAAACTGCACTTAACCCGTGCAATCTTTTATCTCAAGGTTTTACGTGCACCCCAATATCTATGGGACAATAGAACCCTTTTCTTTCTCGCCTTTGTCATTCCCAAAAGATGTAGCACGGGGCTCAAGATGTATAGGTCTCGGGTCAATGACTTTTCTGCTTTCGGGTGACAGCTTGGGACAATAAATTCAAACTGTTTTTGTAACCTACTGTAAACAAAGACACAGTTTTAGCTTGTGAATAAGTGTTAGATAACCTATCGTTTAGGTTAAGTGATAGTTATGAAAACTATTGTCTAAATTATATGTAAAAGGCTATGTGATAATTATTTTAAAAGTGGTGAATCGTGAGTAAAAGAATAAGAATAAGTATTTTTATATACTTTTGTTCAAAGATGACGACCATTCCAATGTGGCTCTTGTAAACGAAGATTAGAACATTGTGAAGTGATAGTGATATTAATAAAAAAATAATAATTTGACTCTGTTTTTATTTTTAAAAAAGTTATGTTAATTATAACACAATTTTAAATTAACAAGAGCAATTTGCAAGACCTTCGCAAACCAAAACACAGTAATTTACATTTAAAATATTATAACTTCAAACCTGCCAAAATGCCGTAAAATAATATAATCACAAATAGTAACAACCTCACTAGTCGGCTGTCAGATGTTCGCGTCAAGCGATACGTCAGCGCGAAAGCCTTTTAACCCCCGGCTAACTGTTGCGCTAAGCCGGTGGGCGGCTTTATCGACCCCGTATACATTACCATACGAAATACTCGACTACTTTCGCTTTACATATAAATACTCTTTGCATATACTTCTGAAGAAAAATGTGGGTACTTCTGTGAGAAATTTTAACAAGTTTTTTTGGGTTTAATTATCTTGTTTTAATTCGGGGAGGTCAAGAATGAAATTATTCTTTTGCTTAGATGAAAATACTGAGATGAGAGAATTTTCATCTATTTTTACTTGGTTTTCCAAATATGAACGTGTTAACATGATTTTCACCTTTCTAAACAAATAATTATTTTTACAGATTATAAAAAGTGTTAGCCTGTAATTTCATTAACCTGCAGAAATTAATTTGCCAGTCATTAAAACATACTCTTAAAAATACGTAGCATAGTTTTGGCCGTGTTCTTGATAGAACTGTAAAGAACTCAAAAGAACTCTTATTAATATTTTTTGAGCAATATGCGCTCATAATCAAGTCTGTATTTTGTAAATACACATATCGATATTTCAATGTAATAAAATAACATATTTGATTCAACTGCCACAAATTGTAGCACAGATTTAGAAGTGGTATAAATGTCAAATCGGAAATCTGTCAGCGTGATTGATTGCTTGTGTAAAAGAGCTTACACACTGGCAGGCAAAGCGTTACATTTGAAACTAAACTTAACTGTAGCTCGATTCTCTATCATTATCGACTACTGAAAATCTGATTAGAGGCGCTAGGGAGCTCCGTAGAAACTATTGTGGCAGTACATTTTAAATGTCAAACTCTTGATACTGGACAGTTACCGTCTGTAGAGAATGGCGCTACTGATCTTAAATACGTACTCACAGGCTTTTATTACCATCCAGTGGCTACTTTTCGCTAAATTAATAATGATATGAGCATCTACACATTCGGCACATAAATCGGAATTTAAAAGATTTCTATTAAACCGATTTCTGATAATATTAAATGGAATTAAAAATTATATAGTAGGTTGCTAGACGTTTTGGGTTGCAATTAGCACGGGCTCAAAGAAAAAAAAGAGCTTAGAGGTTGTCAATAAATATTGCTTTTTAAACCGAAGACAATGGCTACTTGTTGCGCAGCCACTTAGACGCTAGAATGACTACTGATAGACAAAATTACATATTTTTTCTTCACATCTCGTCTCTTCATTGTAAAGTCCCTTTAACAAAGCGAGAGGAATAATATCGCTATTTCTTTCACACCTCCAGTGAGAGAAGATAAATTAAGCAGTAGTAAATATTTGCAGTTCCGTGTTGATTGTTCGTGGATTTATAGCCAATGAAACCTAGTGGCTTTTGTTTCCACCGCGCCGGTAAAATTCGAGTGCTTTTTAATGTTTAATTTATTAGTGGTTTGGGTAATTAAATGGTTTCAGCCATTTTAAAATGTAAACCTCTTTTGTGAGGTAGATGAGGAGTATTTTATGGTTGTGTTGATGACATGGTATTATAATAAAATGGAAAGTTGATTCTAATGGCAGTCTGAAGTTCTTATGGCGGTATTGAAGTAAAGGGTCGCTTTTAAATTAATTGCATGGGATTTTAAATATATTAGCTATTTAAATAACCCTGCTCCTGGGTCCTCTCCTAAGTCCGCCTTTATACAGCTTTGTATATAAAGTTTGAAATAAATAAATAATTAAAAAAAGGAATTTATATACTTACAGCTGTAATTTCAAAACAATTCCTAAGTACTAATTAAAATTTATTATTTGACATAACAGCTTAATAAATAAACAAAATACGGTAAATAACGAACACAACCTCAAACCCCTTATAAAAAACCACTACTGAAAAGCATCATGGCGGTACGACGAACACTTCAAATACGGGTTAATTCTCGCTTCGACCCGGTCTCTGTGAGCTTTGCCCGGGGAATGCTGACAGTCGCCGAACAGTGACTGATTGCCCGGGATATGCGAGATAAGCTATACGACTGCGTCAAATAAGGGCTCGGTTGTCATTTTAGGCTCCAATTGTTACGGAGATCAAGTAAAGCCTTTAGAAAATGTAAAGCCAGTGTGGCTTCGGCTTAGAATTGGCAGTTTAATTAGAACTGTAGTAATGTTGATTTAAATACCTAGCATAACTTTATGATGAGACACGAATCTAAATTTATTTTTGTGAAGAGATTCATCTTTATGCATTATTTTATAGCAGAAGTCACAAAAATGAGATTAAAATGTGAATAAAATTGAAATAAAACTAAAAACAGCATAAAATTGAATAAAATAAATGAACAGTAATCGTACGTTATTAGAGTCATTCCAACGGTTATTCCATTTATTCTCGTTCGTCATTAATTTCGCAATGGCTACCAAATAATTAGACACAAATAATGCTGTATTAACAAAGAGCAAATCTTGCTAAAACATCAAAATAATACAGACCGTTCATTAAATCCTTTATTTAAACCATTTGAACACAAGCCCGAAAAGGGATATAAATTGAATTCGCGCGCATTTTCGTTTCTAAAATGGCTGACAGCTGATTAAGGAATTTGTTCATTCAGCTTGTACAATGTAGGGCTTAATTATTTTCGAATTGTTATGGCTTATTCAAACCTGAGCGATATTCGCTGCCTCTGTGGGTAGGGGTACATATCGCGAAGGTTTCGCTCAGGTATTTTAGTATCAAGTACCGCCGCTAGAGCGACCTGAGCGATATTCGCTGCCGCTGTGGGTACAGGTACATACCGTGCGGGTTTCGCTCAGATATTTTAGTATCAAGTACCGCGGTAAAAGCGACCTGAGCGATATTGACTGCCGCTGTGGGTAGAGGTACATACCGCGAGGTTTTCGCTCAGGTATTTAGTATCAAGTACCGCGGCTAGAGCAACTTAAGCGATTTTTGCTGCCGCTGTGGATAGAGGTACATACCGCGCGGGTTTAGCGAAAGTCAACTACCGCGCGTTTTTGTGTGAACAGTAATATTACCGCATACCCGCTAAGTATCCTCGACGGTAGCGAATATCGCTTAGGTCTGAACATGCCTTTATTGTTTGTTTATCGAAATGTCATGAATAAGGGTGGTGACTGATGTGAACAAAGCCCTGTTGATCCTTCGTGTCAACGTGTAAATACTGTTGAATATACCTTTATTTTATTGATGATTCTGTTTTGCGTCGCTTTAATTATATTGCCATTTTGTATTTTGAATGTCGTTAATTTTTCATCGTTAAATAATTCGTATTGTGGAATAACAGTGACGTTAAGTTATTAACAGAAAATCAAATACGTAAAAGTTACTCATACAAAAACTCATTTCTTGGTGTCTGATGAAAAGTGTTGATTTTGTAAACTAAAGTTTGCAATTGACAATAAATCAAAGTCTTTTTTTTTAATCTTAATATTCTTGTAATATTACAAATGCGAAATGAAATATTAAAATTGAAATAAATCTTATATTTATATACTAGAAATCTTACTAGAAAATCTTAAATTTAATTGTTGTAACTTTAAACCTCAAAGTCACTCCACACTAACATAATTATCGACATCACAACAACGCCATCTATCGGCTTAAAGATTAAACTTTCAACCGCAGCAGCTGAGTATTCTCAGTAATCAGCTTAGCAATAAGCGCTTTAAGATTGTTTTCACTGAATAACCAGTATGGGATTTAATTGCTGAACAAAGTTACAGTCGTGTGGTATAAATTACTCTAAATTAGGGCGAACCAAATGTTAGATAATTAACTTTGGGGATTTGACGCTGTTTCAAGTTTCGCGTTCAGTTGTAACTGGAATTGGGTAGCGTATTTCAATTTAATCGGTATCGATTTTAATTAAACATACTATCATTATTTTTTATGAGAGTAAAAAAATATGTATTGGGGTAACCATTTGGAGATTCTATTACACAGTCAAAAATGTAATAATTTTTATACAATCTTAAACGCTATATTGACCTCTAGCTGGCTCTACCCACGGGCCCGTATACTTATAATTGCCCTATTGCAGCTGCTTGTGCTAAATAAAAATTAAAAAAATACTTGTTTCATTCTGGGCTTTACCTATCTCCGTGCAAAATATTATCATAATCGTTTCAGCATTCTTTTAAATGCGTAACAGATCGACTTTCGCATTTATTACGTCAAAATACGGATTCTTTTGAGCCTTACTCTTCATATGCATCTGTTTTGTTCTACTGTACTGCACATAATATTATAACTGCTTATGCACAATGCACCCGAATAAGTCCTTCCTTTGTAAGATTAGAAGCCTGTACAAGTGAACTCCTTTGACATTAATTAACGCAGTATTATCTCATGGAATCAAGTTCATTAGTACTTCAGTAATACTCGTGTGGTACTTGAGTTCGATATGTTAATGTTAATGTTTCAAAGGTGAGAAATCGAAACGTTATCCTATTTCAAGAGACATTCATTTGAATAACTAGAGTGGTTTTCACTACAACCACAGAGTCTGTTTGATGTTTTAGAAAAGAGTTTAAAACCAACTAACGTCTCGGAGGATATCGAGACGATATAAATTCAAAACCCAATTTTCACTACTGCTCCATATTTGTTATAATTCGTTAGATTTTTGCATTCAGTTTTAAATTGCATATACATAGTTTTTTAACGTCTCTTGACTCTCACCTTCTTCAGTTCCAAAATGAGTGCGTTTAATAAAAATTTTGACTATAGCTCCCCGACCACTGTTTCGGAATCGGAGCGCATAGGCTGTAAAGATTTGTTACTTTATATATATTTTTTATGATACTGCATCTCTTAATAGAAATAAATACTAAATGACAGATACTTACAGTCCGTCCGATCCGCATGCTACGATTTCGACGCACTGGACGCGCACTTTAAATAGGTACGTACTCTCTTTGCATACATTTTTCATCCACACGAAGGGGGTTAGTGGGGATGCTATACGTTCGACAGGTTTCCGGTTCCGTAGCCTCATTTCCTGAACTTCCGTCGTGACGTTGCGGTTAATTTTCAAACTTTGAATGCAAGCGCGTTCCACCTTCGGTAAATTGATTTAGCACACATGTTGAGCATTTTTACTTCGATTTGTTGATCGAAAGTTGATGAGTTTTTGAGTCGAGTTTAAACTGGATTTGACCTGTTTTGCGCTAGGCGAGATTAAGTTTTCTGTTTTTTACTGTGTCGTTTTAAACAGTGAATTTTAAGATTAAATACAGCATTGTCGGATGATCTTGCACCGGGTGTTGACACATCAAATGCTTTATTTGTTAGATAGATCGGAAACTGTAATTTTTTTTTATATAAACTTCAGAAGTAAATGAATATCTCAAATTTGCGGAACTACAAAACAGTGATGCAAATCCCGCATACATTCACTGCTTAATTAGTTATTTAAATTAAAGGAAGATATTTACCATAGATAAAAAAATAGAGAAGAAAATAGCGTTTTTCTTTTCAAAATATGTATTTTTGACCCGTAAAATTTCGTCCCTTTTTTACTGCAACTTTAAATACTGAGACCACCTCAGTTTGATCCTAGTATGTAAAGTAAACTACTCAGCTGATAAAATACAGCCTGATTCGATCGTAACGTGGGTTAACACGGAAGGGATGCTTTTTGCACCCCTTTGTGGGCGCCGCGGTTTTGATACCGCTACTAATAGCAATACATTATTTATTCGATTTATTAGGGCGCGTTTCAGATTAATGGATATCAAGTGAATTTAATTATACATTTACTGCTGAAGAGCGCTTTTTGCCACTGAATTATGTAATTTTTTTTGCCCTGTTTAGTTATTTATAATCATTATTTTTTTAGAAAATATCAATGAAATTATTATACTTAGTGAGCGCGGAAATTTTCAGTGTCATCAAAGACACGTTTTCGTAGAACATATTGTCAAGTATATCTCTGTGTTTATCATAGAGATCAATATTAAGCCGGCTATACACTATAGCATTGTAAAAGGTCTCGTACAAAATGTATGAAATATATATATCAAGATACAATATAAGTACATATATCCCATAGTCAAAAGCTGACTTTACACTTTTGATATTATCAACTAATATAATATCCACCTTGTCCTAGTCCTAGTCCCATATATTAGACTCCCATCAAAACAGCCCCTAAGCTATCGTTCACTCATTAAATATGAAGGTCATGCGGGCCCTGGGTCCGATACGCCCTGTAATATTAGGGTCCAATTGACCCCTGCCTGTAAACAATGAAATTGGTTATGATATTAACTGGG
Source organism: Anticarsia gemmatalis (assembly GCF_050436995.1). Taxonomy (NCBI): domain Eukaryota; kingdom Metazoa; phylum Arthropoda; class Insecta; order Lepidoptera; family Erebidae; genus Anticarsia; species Anticarsia gemmatalis. The sequence continues at coordinate 2,957,928 of NC_134761.1, forward strand.
TTAGGTTAGAATAAGGTTGCAGGCGTTAAATAGTTTGGTATTGTTTTTATGTATTTATTTTATTGCTTTTTATTAAAGTTGTTGTTAATTTTAATGTGATAAAAAGGTTTAATTTGCTTGTCGAAATTTTGTTTCAAATATTCCTGGCCGCAGTGGGAATTTGTTTTTTTTTTACCTTTATAACTTATTTGCAAAACCTGCACTGGCCCAATGTTGGACAAAGGTCACCCCATGCTTTTACAAGAGTTGGTCTTTCTACTTCCCAATCCCATAGATAGTTGCCGAATTCATCACATCAATATTTTGGAGTTCTATCTTGACATTTTCAATCTTTAGACAATATTTTAAAGTAATATTTCGGGCAAAAAGTAAAATAAAATTGGTGACTGTTGTTTAATCAATAGGCTCGCCCCCTATGCCGTGGGATTTTAGTGCTGAAATATGGGTGTATATTATACACCTCTTCCGATACTTTCCGATATTATAAAAGGTTTGATATTACACTCGTAACTATGGCTAAATCTTATTACACAAACATTTTCACAGTCAAAATGTATCTCAAATTAATACAATTCTACGAATACGACTGATCTAAGAACTTGTACATGTCAAGTGTATAGACATTTCACTGAGTCTACTCCAGACAGAATATCAAGTACTGACAATGAGATCAATTACTGTAATGAGGCTACGTTGAAGATAACAATTGAGATTGTAATTCGTCAACTGTGTTACGATATTATTTTGTAGTGCATTAGTATTGAAGATTTCATTGATTGATTTATTATTATCTGTACCGTTATTCTCTACCACTAGCAACTACCGACAACCGGCTAACTATTGAAAAATGTTGTACAATGTACAATCTTATTTTATGAAACTATTTTGGCAGTACATTTTAAACGTCAAACTCTCGATACTCGATAGTTCCAATTGTAGAGAATCGTGCTACCTTTCTATCATTTGAGGCATTGTGTAAGTGAGTGGCTTGCAATAAATTGTAATTTAAAACGCATAAAAAACTATCATTCCGTTTTATGGTCGATCGCGTCCCGAACTTAAAAATTGGGTGACGAAAATTAGTAGAATAGGCCCTCAGACTTTATTCAAAATGTCTATGTGTTGTACTTTTTCACCCATTACGAAAAAGCTACTTCTACGTTATTTAATGGGGGCCCATGTATGGTTTGATCGTTTATTATTTATTTATCTATACTTAACAATTATTTTCAATTAGAAACAATATCCCGCTATATTAGTATCTTCGATGATAATTTTTAACAAAATATCACAATACAATTTTCGTGCCGTGACAAACTTTGAACCAATGGATTTACATTTTAGTCTTTCTCTATTCGGCACTACCTACCAATACGTAAGGCCTTCGATACGATCATCAATTACGAGACAGGAAGCAAGCCCGGGGGACCGACAGTCATCGTCGTATTGTCATGCATCAACTATGATTATTGCTCTCTCTGAAGCGTAACGATGTTGGGTTATTGCTTTATACACAGATACATACATGTATGTGTGTTTGAAGTATACAAACGTTGTTGTTTGTTTAATAGTTTACTGCTTCATTTGTTAGAAAACTACTTAATCTTAGACATGTAAATCAGTTTTTAAAAGATTTGATACGATACGAAGATATGATATAATACGAAGATACGAGTTACGGATTGTTTTGCAAAAAATATTAAATTTGGCTTGTTGTAATTATAGCTAGAAGTTTTTTCTATAAGAGATACAATATCAATCATTTGATCGTTTTGTATAATAATGTATTTATCGTTGTTTTATTGCAAAATTCAATCATATAAAGGTGTGTAGGCATTTTCTGCCAGTCTGCCAGTCTCCCTTGCGATAATGCAGTGATTGAAAGAAGTAGGTGCTGAAAAAATAAGGGAAAAAAACTAGTGTAGTTTGGAATTCTACATCAGAAGAGACGAGAATAATTTATCAAAACTAAAAAAATGCACTTATTTCTTACAACAATTGAAACTAAAACTAACTACCCTAAAGATTCTTATCGACAGTATAATAGGTATGACGTCACATACATAACTGTACATACTAAGCGTTCATTTGTCATAATACATTGAACAATCTCTCACAGGCTCGACTAATTTCCCCTGACATCTGGGGGCACGGAAGTGCCCCCGCAAGTCGAGCAAAAAAAAAGCGGCACGGCCGTAACATCCTTTTCTCGAAGCAATTCGGGCTATTTTTGACACCCCTATAATTTCGTTGTGGATAAAACAGGAAGCCTGGATTTTCAGCAACTAATCAGTAATTGTATAAACACGGTATATTTAAAATTTCAGTCAATTTGAACCAGTAGTTTAAGAATGACAACTTGTTAAAATTTAGAATTTTGTCACTCACTGATTCACTGACTCACTGACTCACCGATCATCAAAAGTCTAAGGTACTTCTAGCAGACTTAGAAGCTTAAAATTTAGAATACATATAGGATTTAGTGTCTTAATCATGGGAAAAATCTAATATTTTTTAATTTCGATCCAGTTTTTTAAATACACCAACTGCAACAATAACTTTGTAATCCTATATAAATGTATAAGATTACAAGGTTATATTTGCAGTTAATGATAATTCATTACACAGTAATAATAATTGATTACTGTAGAAAATAAAATAAATAGGTACCTACTATATGAGGCATAACGGGAGGGGGTAAAGGGTGGGTAAGGGTGATTAGCCCATGAAACTTAACAACATTCCCATAGGAAAATATGTTGAATTATGAAAAAAAAACGTCTTTCCATACAAATTGGACTTATGTTCGCTCTACAAAAAGAAGTGAGATGCCATCAAAAACATTCTGTAAAAACCTCAAGTCTCGCCGTAAAAAGTGGTGAGATCTATACAATACCAAGTCGATTAATCTATTTAGTCTCTACTGAAAGGACCTTCTGTCTTAAGTTATTACGTATGTTATTATCATGCCAATTAAAAAAAAATACCTTTAAAACAAATAGATCGACTTGGTCATCGCAAGAAAACACAAATTCGCCATTAACATTTCAGGAGCATTAACTTCTCGTCGTGCTGTGTAGTGTGATACATACTAATAATCAAATCATGCGATGGCCAGGTCGGTCTATTTGTTTTAAAGGTATTTTTTTTTAATTGGCATGATAATAACATACGTAATAACTTAAGACAGAAGGTCCTTTAAGTAGAGACTAAATAGATTAATCGACTTGGTATTGTATAGATCTCACCACTTTTTACGGCGAGACTTGAGGTTTTTACAGAATGTTTTTGATGGCATACAATTTGTCGCCGTCCAATTAGCTACCAACACCTTTTCATTAAAACTGTGCAGGTTACATGTGAACTTTTTATATTAATGAGAGGAATCCTGAGTGACTTGTCCTTACAATATTACGTAGTCTTTATTCTGAAACTAGCTTTGCGTTTCCAAAAATCCATTAAATTTTTGCGTGACGGAACTAACTTTCGCATTTATAATATTAATAGGATAAAGGTATACCCATTAAGAATGTTATTGGAACCATTTTTTAGATCTAGATACACGTATCATAATTTAAAAATTAAAGTATATTTACCTAGTTGTTTATTTCTCGACGTTTCAGCAAAATAACATCAGTTTTAAACGCAAAAATATTGAATTATCTGTCTGTGTAGAAGTGTAAAATACATTTTAAAAGTTTCTAACTAACATAGTTTCGTATACCAATAGTACTGAAACATCAACATAGTACAGCAAAAAAGTAGGCTTTATTCTTCCTATATATTTAAAGGCTTTTACTCCTAAAAGCCTACAAAGCAGTTCTCAACAGTTAAGGAACTTTATTCATCATTTCATTGTGTTGATATCCAGCGGTGCTCAAACTTTGCACGCCACAGCAAGTTTGCCCCCCACTAAGTTGTAGTTCGTAAATCACTTGCCGCTGCTTGAAGCTAATTTAGATTAGACTAGACTCGTTGAGATTTAGATCTAGTAAGAAGTTTAGGATACATGTGCAAGATTTTTTGAAAGTCTCATTCGTTTTTCTTGATGCCTTATGCTTTCTGCTTTTTAATGGTTACTAACGAAGAAACAGTGGTACAAATATATATAAGAATAGGTATTAAATTAACTGGCAAAGTTTAGATTTTAACAAGGTTTTTGGCAATCATAATGGATACTTGTGCGGAATCCTCGAGCTAACTCAAGAAAAATGCTTCATCGCGTCAATGTTTGCGTAACATTCATAATTTAAATTAAATTCATAATTTGGTCATTATTTAAACCTCTTTAAGTACCTTAATAATTCTGCTAGTTGGCTAAGTAGCTACTGTTCATAATAAAAAGATGACAGCGTACTTTGTTATCTTTATTCAGTATCATCAATATTAATATATAATAGAATACGGGAGAGGAGCTCGTGGCTTAGTTAACAACAGCCGGGCGGATTGATCTCTGAGGTTAAGCTATGCTTGCCGAGTTTGTTCTGTGGATGGGTGACCATCTTATACATATCGAGTTCCTCCGTGTTTCGGAAGGCACGTTAAATTGTGGGTCCCGGCTGTCATTTTCGAAGATCTTTGACAGTCGTTAACAGTAGTCAAAAGCTTGAAAGTCTGAAAACCAGTCTTACCGAAGGGTATCGTGTTATAACCCAGGTATTGGGTTTTGGAGGTCAGATAGGCAGTCGCTCTATGTAAAACAATGGTATCCAGCTGCATCCGGTGAGACTGGAAGCCGACTCCAATATAGTTTAGGACAAAGGCTAAGCCAGGTAGAATACGGGAATTAACGCGAACACGCATTTACCTTAAAATGCCTATCGTTTCGGCGCGGCTTGCACTCGCCGTGGTCGCAGGCTGACTCTGCCGGTAAAATGCGTGTTTGCGTTAATTCCCGTATTCTATTATACATTAAACATGCAACGCGAGAGTTTAAAAGTTATGATCATCCATATTATTGCAATTTGGAAATCCCATCCCCAATGTTTGAGAAATACAATAATATGAGAATTTACGACCGTCCGCCGGGGCACGGTGGTCAATTCATTGTCTTGGGAACATCACACGCGTGCCAATAGCCATAGTTCAAATAACTAGTGACAGGATACCTTGACGTGTGTTGTGGACTGCGAAGAGCTATTAGGACTTCATAATGGAGTGACTTTGATTAAGGTTTTGTAAGGACTAGATTTGCGTGAATTTTGTTTATACATCTTTAATTTTATAGTACTTTGTCACCCGAATTGCCATTGATACCCTAAAAATGAGATCTTCTTTCGATAGGTGTAAATCTTTAGGAGGATTTTTGTTTAGATGAAGGATAACGTAGGTTGAAAAAGCGAATGTGTATTAAATATTACTTACCTACCTAAAAATTCATTTTAACTTGAACCTTAGTTTCTATGTATGTATAAGTAATCAATATGTAAAACTAAATCGAATTTTGAAAACAAATAACACCTCAAAAATCTTTCTCAAAAATTTTTCTTCAAAGATTTTTTTTCTTTTTTCCTAGTGTGTCAAACGTAAAGAAAAACTGTAGTTCGTTAAAAAATTCTGGCACTAGCCTTTGCAAGGTTCGTTAGAAATATAAACTCTAAAAAACTGAATTTGTAGAAAAAATAACATTTCTATTTCACAAAAAGTTCTCTTAATTTGTTTGAGTCCTTAATTTAGCTGTGAAATCTGGTTTATTTAAACAGTGGATCTCATTACTTTATTTAACTTAAAAATATACCTTTAAATAGCCTTTTTACGCCTTTTCATTTCAGTATTTATTTTTATGATTTAGATTTTCCCAAGGGGTATTTACTTTTGTGATTTAAGATCTTAAATGCAATAAAATGCAATTTCTATTTCAGTTGTTTAATGTTTTTTAATAGCCAGTATAAATACTAGTAGGAGTTGAAAATGCATAAGTTTGCCTGTCTGTTACGGCTTAACCGCGTAACCAATTTTGCAAAGACGCAGACATAGACCCGGCTCCGTAGGCATACTTATTATCAAAACGAACCTGTAAGCGGCTGAAACTTCTGTCGAGAAATGTTGTATAAAAATCGGATCAGCGCCTCTAGCGGGCGGCGTAGGAACTATTTTTGCAGTACATTTGAAATGTCAAATAAACCGACTGTAGAGAATCGCACAACAGAAAATTAAAGTTATTTCACCTTGGTCTGTTAGTTTGTCATATGTTAGTACTAATACAATTTACCTACAATCCTCCATTTTCTATTTTCCCGTGACAAATATCACCCAGTTATAGTGAAACACGTCAATATAAACGGTTGACTGTACAAAGACCGAGGGTCCTCCACGGATGCATGATACGTAATTGGACAGCTTATTACGTGACGGTGTAACGGCGGCCACTGAGGTCATGTTACGCGTCGGTGTAATAGAGAATGGATTGTGGTATTTTCTGTTTGTGGTTTAGCTAAAATGGAGAATATGAATACAGAATTATCTACTACGTGTAGATTTGATTAGGTCCTAAGCAAAGCTTTAAATTTAATCTTTGTATTTAAGGCCTTGCTTGTTTCTCTTTGCTTAGGGACCAAAAAATGTTTTTTTTTTATTTATGGTATATTACTTAATTAAACTTGAACGGTATTAGTTTCATTACACTTGAAACTTGTTCTCACGAATATTTTTCTTTTTGAAGTGATTTTAACAACAATATTTTCTGCAGTTAAAGACCTTAACTTTCGAAGATTTACTTACCCCCGGTTTCTGAGGTACATTTAGCTGAGTAGTTTATCTATTTAATAGCGTTTTTTTATATGAGTTTAAACGCTAAGTATTGACTACGGGAGGTTAGTGACAGTAATACATAAGTATAACATAAACCGTATACTTCCTTTATTCGTGACTTCTTTTTATAAAGCTCCTTTTTGCTCCTGATTCGGGAACATTACTAAGCCGAACTACCTTTCCTAAAAGTAGTTAAAATTATTCCTAACTTTGTCATAATTCTAGCACAGATGCGCCCTAATTTCCATGCAACTATTTTAAATGAGCTTTCTCCAAGCTTAACTGTTTGAAGCAATCCAAAACCGCTTTTCTGTGAGCTTCATATAAGGCTTTCATGCGAGGCTTTGCGTTCGCGGCGGAGATGGCCGAATGCAGCCGAATTTAGCCGAAGCTACCCGATGCTGCAGCGGTGTGCCTCTTGTTCTAGAGTAATGAAATTCTGCTTTTGAAGGTGTGAACGAGCGAACGAACTCTCTTGAGACTTGCAGTACATTTTAATTAATTTTCTAGTCCTTTTGTTTGGTTAAATCTAATCTATGTTGTGGTTTTTAGCATTTTTGTGGCTGTAACTTTAGTTAGAAGGTTTAAAAATAAAATGAAATTGAAACTCTTATTAGATAGATAATAGATAAATAATTAGAATAAGAAGAATAAGAATGAAAACTGAATTATTCCCTAAACCGTGTTATATATTTTTTTTATGTGGAAAGGCGTTATTAATATTTTAAAAATATATATATTTTTGCCTAAAACCTATAACTACCAACTTTCAGCAAATTGGCTGATAAGCTCAATTGAAATATTTTCCTCTACACATAATTCAATTCACATAACATAATATATATTTCATAGTAAATTCATTCAGTTCAAATTAAAGCAGTATTTTGTATGCCGTCGGTTTTCCTTTAATAATATATGAGTTGGCTAAATTTCCACCGGGAACACCTCTCATGTATTATTTTTGCTCTCACAATACCTTTGACAAGTATTTTTCACATTTTATTTTGTAAAATTGAGCCAAGTTAGTTCACAATAAAAACTGCAAATTGCGTATTTATTTACAACATCAATCATAATTGATGAAACATGCAGCAAGTACTCGTCAAAATCATGCTTTCCAAACAGCGTTACGTAACGCTTTTCGTTGCTTTCTGTAGGCGAAAAACGGCAAACCGGAGCAATTAATGAAATTATAAAAAGAAAGAGGCCTATACTCAACAGTGGGTGGATACGGGCTGATTAGATAGATAGATAAAAACAAAAAGTTTAGTAATTTCATTATTCTTCAATCTAGTTGCAAAAATGTTTGATGCATAAATTATATAGTTGTTAGACTTGTAGTAACTTGTAAATGGCAAGTCTACTAACACTACTGATACCCTTGTTTGAAACATTCTTCTCTTGATTGATTGAGATATGGAATGTTCAGTGCCTCGATTCTCTTCTACTATCGACTACCGACAACCGAACTGTCATCGAGAAATTTTGAATGAAAATCTGATCAGCGCCTCTGACGGGTGTCGTAGGAAACATTTTGGCAGTACATTCTTAATGTCAAAATTTCGATAGCTAGCTGGTTGTCGGTAGTCGATAGTGGTAGAGAATCGAGGTACTGTAGTCAATTTTAAAGTGGCGCTGTCTTAATCTTAACATTATTATTATGTAATCCTACTTCATCTAACTTGGCTCTTAACACTGCCGCGTACCAAAACGTTCCCATACTCCCAAAGTATTTCAAATTGAAATCCTTCATATCTCAAAGGCTTTAAGTTAAAACAAACAACTTAATCTTACACAAGTACATACTTATTTTACTTAACAATACAACTTCAACTGACAAGTGAATAAGGAACTTGAGATTGAGAGAACAAAGTTTAATTTTGAGTGAGAGTTTGTGTTAGGACTTGAATGAGTTGTGTTATATGATGATTTATTTGCGTCAGTGAACTGAGAAAATTGTATAGAATTCTACAAAGGTAAGTTTGCCTTTGATATGTGTTTTGTAACGTATATTGTACCATATAATAACAATTTGTTCTCCCGTTAATGAATTTTAAGGCTTTATTTACATAAATGTCTAATTCAATTATTCAATGTTCGAACCATAAATTCTATTTGTCAACGTCCAAGCAATTCTGTCTTGTGATTTTCATAAAATTAACACACTCTTTTACATCTAAATCATTCTGCTTCCACATATATTTTGCCTATAATTTGTGGAGAATCCAGGGATATTTTACTTAATGATTGCACAACTGATTTTTTACACAACTGACTTTTAGATTTCTAATAAAAATTAAAACGTATTTCTCATCACTACCTACATCTATAATGCCTTTAAAAACTGCCTAGAAAGAATTTTCCTCACCTGTCTTTAACATCTCGTTACAAAAAGGAGACACGAGAAACAGAGATTATATCGTTACATTGTCTATTTATAGACTAGATGGGATTAGTGAACTTTCACTCCCTAGAGTGTAAGTTCGCTAAGATACTTAGTAAGTCTGTTAAAAAGCGAAAGTTTGTGAGAAGAGATGTTTGTTACTTTTTTACGTAATAACTACTGAACGTTTTTGTTGAATACTCAAACTATAATGGTTTGTAACAAAGAAATAGATAATTTTTAAGTGAGAACAAAACCATGTTAGTTCATAGGTGTAATAAATATGAATTTCTCAATTATACACAAACCACATACTAGCAAAATGTGACACGCAATATCCAATGGATTTTATCAAATTCTTTAACTGGTTTTGTACTTAAATAAAGTCACAAAACGCTGGTTTCCTTTATAAAAACCTATTTAAAAAAATCAAAAATAAATGCTATTTACATTTTTAGGTGAAGAAAGACTTTGTTTACGTCTATTTTTGTTTCTTTTCAGTTTACAAAGTTTAATTCCGTAGGGAGTGGAATGTCTGTCGCTGACATTCAAAGTTTGTCGCAGTTATTTATCGAAGGTGTTCGAGAATTTTGTTAAACTTGATTCTGAGAATAAAACAAAGGGCTTTAGTGATATGAAATTTTACGAATTTTTAGTAAGATGAAAACTTTATGTCTTTATTGCTAAGTTCTGTGATTGAGTCTCATGTAAAAATACTAGTTCGGAATTTTATCACATTTTAAACTACATTTATAGGGCTGAATTTTTCATAGCTTAATAAATTCTAATCTCAGGATGACTCAGATGTTTAGATCATAACTAATCAGTATAAAAGTAATTATGGTTGCTTTCTCGGCTAAACTACAAAATTCATTTCACCAAATCGGAAAACTGGACTAGCTCTACTACTAAAAAGTGGGCAACTTTAAAAAAAATACATCCATTGAGCGATGCTGCATTTTATTACATTTAAATGAAGTAACAACAGCAGAAATTGTATTTCAATTGTAAATAAGTAATGAATTTCTAGTTTCTCCGAAATACCTCGTGTATTTAGTTGCAAATGCGTTGCCGTTAGTGTAGATGGTTTATATATCTATGTGTAATTCATTCCTTTGTGTTAACTATGTATAATAATGTATATATGTGGCGTGTGCAAAGCTTCGGCACTGTCTTGTGGATTTAGTATATGTATATGTATAAGCAAATACTAGGATTTGATTTAATTTACTGCTTACATAGCAGACGCAAATCTGGAGGGCTCAGCCCTATTTGGTATCCCAATTCACAACTATAAGATACTATTCAGTACATTGTTTTTTTTATAAGTGTTATCAATACACTACAGGCAGCATTGTGTGGGAATTCATAATACAATACATATGGCTCGAACATCGTTTTTGAGAGTTAAATCAAAATAAAATAATTTATCGATTTAGGCCAAATATTGACACTTATGATACTCGTTTGAAATACCTTTCTTCAACTTCCGTTAAACTTAGAAACCCAGTTTATTAAAGTAATGTGCCTACTATGATTTTAAAACAGTTCTTATTATTAAGGGACATCGCACTGTGACTGTAAGCCCTGCAGGTTGTATTTAGTCAGCATAGTCATTTAGAGGTATGTAGGATCAGCCTAAACGCAAGGTTTCATCATTCCATCGATTATATTGACAGTCGGAAAAACCAGAACCTATAAAACAAAACTAATATACTACCTTAATTTCACCTTATAAAATGAAGGAATTTTATAAAACAAACTTGTGAATAGACAACCGCCAGTTCCAAGGAATTACAAAACCAAATTCAATTTCCTCAGTCATAAGCTTAAGTGCCACAGTTTTGCGTTATTGCAGTACAAATTGCGTCGCTTGCACAATATAGTAGTCATATTTACAAGTGGGTTTCTCCAAGATTGTACACAGCCAGGTGGCAAGCGGCCAGAATAAAACCTTGGCAAGAACTTGGAACAAAGATGGAGTAAGCAGAGGTCTTTGACCTTTCTGCAGATGATGAAAGATATAAGTTCAATATTTACTATTTTAACGCTAAGGGACATTCGCGTTCAAGATTTCATCCCTAATTTCATCCGCATGGGGGCTGAACTTTAAACAAAAGTTTCCCTCATATGATTCTTGTTCTTAAATTTAATCTTAATCGATACAAGGGATTTACTATAAAGTTCTAAAAAATAAACAAATTTTTGTATTGTAAACCAAGTTATTTTTTCAACATTACCTACTGCATGGAGTAGTTTTTAAAAAAACGGCATGCACTATTATTTTCTATCCCTCTGAATATCAGTTTCATAGCTTGTGAAATTCTATATACAGATTTTCCCGTGAAAGCGTGCCTAACAAGCAGATGACGTTTTCTTCTCACTGCTTTTAGTTCATTATGTACTAGTTTCTGCCGACTACTGTATTTGCTACATGTATGAATTTTAATAAAACAAAAGAAGTTTCTAGGAATTGCTTTAAGTTTGTTTCTTTGGTATTTGACTAACCTAATGGCAAGAAGTCGAGATTCTATCTTTGAACAATCAGGTGCAAAAGTCGCCAAACAGTTTTCATTATCCTTTGTTCTGTAGCATGCAAGCATTTTCAGGAAAAGTATTTTTTTAACGACAACTTCTACACTAAGAATTGCTCTTGTGTCGCGGGGACTTTTAGAAACATACAAACAACGGACACTACGTTCATTATTGTTAATTGTCATCAATTTTACGTAACATTAATAAATAATGTATATAATGTAAATAAATTTGAAAAATATTGTGTTGTTCAGAGAATGTAGTTAAATTTAGGTATGCAACATTTCTGTAATTGAATGTAAATATGAGGAACATTTATAGTACCACAAATCTTTTCACTGGTGTACTTAACTTTTGTAATCAGTTGTCGTTCGTTCATTTCGCCATAATGAGTCTCTCATTTTACCTTTTTTACTGGATCTAGTCGTCATTAAGACTCGCTCATTAGAAATGAATAATTCATACATCGCGGGTGACTCAAACATGCAAATGACGGAAGCAACTCACAGATAGAGTCAAAACAAGTCTGTGTAGGTCTTACAACCTTCAGCGGGATTTAGAGCAATTAGTGCAAGTATGTTTTAATTTTCATTACTTCTGAAATCAATGATACATCGATAAATTAAACTCAAAATGGTAAATTTTGTCTTAGAAAGTTTTTTATTATGATTTGAGCAAGGATTTAGTACGATTTTGTGCGTGTTATACTCGGAACCAAGACACATATTTTATTTAATAACTCTTTATTAGTTGGAATGTTTACTATAAGAAATAGAACCTAACTCACTGTACAAGTACAATCTAATCAAGTGGGTGCAAATTAACCACTAAGGTTTCTGAGGTACATTTAGCAGTAGTTTATGTATTCAATAGCGTTTTTTTTAAATGAGATTCAACGCCATTGAATAGATAAACTACAGTTAAATGTACCTCAGAAACCAGGGGTAAGTAAACCTAGGATGGACTGCTAGTGTTCCCATCTTTTAAGATACCATCATACCTCTTGCAATTGAATAAAATAAAATATAACTTGAAAATGAAGTAACATCCCACTAACGTAAATTATATCCTAAGCCATTGATCCCTTTATACAGCGCCAGAGGATTTGTTTAGATCAAAAAATGTCTATAAAGTTTTTTAAATTATTTTCCTTTATGGCACCATAAAATTCTTTACTCCCCTGCGGTATCTTAAAGGCTAAACAATTCAGAAAGCTATAAACAAAAGTCGAGAAAAATGATGAAGTAAGGCCTCTGACAATCCACGCTAGGGCAAAAAGAGCTTATTACGATGGCTTTAAAGAACTAGTTTTTCTAAATACGTTTAGTGTTATTTAGTAAAGTTTTAAATCAATGCTTAGTAAGTATACTAATAGCCTTTATAAAAAGTTGTGAAAAACTGCAAAGTTGTGAAAAATAAAAAAAAATATTTGAGTGTTACAATTTGTCGGATATGAGTTTATTACTGCAGTATTTGTGGAAAGTTGTAGGAAAAATTTAATGATTAATGCGAACGCGCATTTTACCTGGGAATGCCTGACATTCTTGCGCAGGTTGCACTGGCCGTGATCGCATGCTGACAGACTATAACTAAGATATCGCTTACGTCTCATAAGAGAGAATGGGTCAAAATTTTACCCGTTTTTTGTAACATTTTTCGTTGCTACTCCGCTCCTAATGGTCGCAGCTTAATGATATATACCCTATAGCCTTCCTCGGTAAATGGGATATCTAACACTGAAATATTTTTTCTAATCGGACTAGTAGTTCCTGAGATTAGCGCGTTCAAACAAACAAACAAACTCTTCAGTTTTATAACATTAGTATAGATTGACGCGGTTGAAATTTGATATGATTATGACCTTTAGGACTCTTTAGAAAAGTTCAACTATTAGTACTAAGAATGTCAAAATACCAAAAATCTTAGAAGAAACCTGTGTAAAATATTCCTAATGTATATTTGTATAAAAAGTTTACCGACAGAACAGACGGATGGAGTAAGTAACAAATTCTTATTTAACGTGTGTTGTTTGAGGCGAAACTCAGGGGTGTCGTCAAAACTTGCATGTTTATACTGTTTATCATCCCTTCACGGGACATTAACATATTTGCTAATGTTGTTTCTTCCGCAGGAGATTAGGGTTTCCAATATGAGCAAATATTTTTCGTCAAAGTTTCTTAAAAATATTTTAAGTAGAGTTTAAGATTTTTTTTTCAAAGCCAACTCCTACTTCAATTCATTTTTTTTTCAAGAACGTTTGCAAACATATAAACGTCGTATTGATGGATGACATACATTTGTTTCTTATGGAATCGAACGTAGATAGGACAAAGAGGGTAACGGCAGCAACCATAACCACTACGCCCCAAACGTCTTTAAATATTCAAATTTGTCAAATATTTTACTAAGTTATATCGATTTTACATAAACACTTCGTGCTTGGTGTAAAACAAAAAAATAACTCGATTATTATTACTCTACGACAATTATTTATATCTATTTATCTATAATTAAATCTCTTTATCAATCCATTGAATTAATATACCGGTAATGATCTCAATAATGTTCTATCCCGGTGGATCGGTAGTGGGTCGAGAGGGATTAATCTAGCAGTTATATTTAGACGTAGCTAGTACTTTCATTAAACAGCATCCTGGTCGCGATATTAATGATATCAATCACTTGGGGAACGAAAATGAAAAGGGTATACGTAATACTCAGAGATCTATGAAGTACTTACGGCTTCATATTTAAGTGTAAGATTAACTATCTGCTAGAACTCTATCTGAAAAGTATTTTTTTTAAATCCATCACTGCTCCACTGCGGGTCTCCTCCTTAACCGGAGAGGGGTTAGGCTTTGAGTCCACCACGCTGGCCAAGTGAGTGCAGGTTGGGCACTTTGCAATCCGTCAAGAAATGTATTAAACAATTTTTAGGCAGGCAAGGAGTCAGTGATAATTATTTGTTTTACATATATAACTTTGAAAAGTCATAGGTGTGTTGCCTCGGGTTCGAACCATAGACTACTTGCGTGGGAGGTGCCAACTTATAACACTCGACTGTCACTGCTTTTGATAAGCTATTTGATAGATATTTAGAAGTGGTTAAACTGGGTCTCTGGTATGATAAATAAATCACATTTATAAGTGTTCGTCTATCATACGCTAAATTCTGTCTGCGACTTTCGGTCTCATGTCTAGTAAGTACCTTCGTTTCGAGGAAAATATTATCAACTTGTTTCCACCTAAATTTTGCCTGCCATTTCTAGTGTGGAACGAGGTTAATATCACAGTAGCTTCGATCATTAGTCACTTGGCTTGAGCACAAATTACGAGCGCCACGGATCCATTGGGCGACGATCATTCATACGTTGATTGCTTGTTGATGTCGAATTGCGACGTGTGTGACGGCTTGTGGGACACGTAATTGGGAGTTAAATACGTTTTTATGTTTCGTCACTGTAAAATATTTACTTAAGCTTAAATAGACTGCTACGGTTTTAATTACAACTTTATCACAAAAAATTAGAAGCTTTCCAATAATTAAAGTGGCAGCAAGTGCATGCAAACGACTGCCAAATTTTCCCCTGATATGCTTCATACTTTTGAGAAGTGGTGAAACCAATAAAATAAGTGCTGCCATTTTTATCATAGGAATATAGAACTCTTGATATTTAACTTTGATTTTAGTCAAAAGTTTAGTACCCATTTAATGACCTCAAATTCAATGATCTAAATCTAGATCATAACTTAACTTAACACATCTATTGCATTTCTTATTTAGCATCTATTTGCATTTTGAATTTAATGCTCTGAGATGTTTTAAGGACAATTTTTCTACCTTTTTCCCTCGAACAACACATCACACAATACGAAAAAGAATTTCAAAAACTGTCACCCCTGTAACGGGAATCTCGTAATCGTTTGTTTGTCTGGCAGCCATTACACATGACAATAACTACAAACGATTATGACTGCCAATATGTCTGCTTATTATCTGCGAACTTATGTACTGTTCGTTAAATATAATGTGCTTGTCTTCTGCTAACCTTATTAACTTCAATATATTTAGTTAATTGTGTTGGGTAATGTTTTGTCTCGTTTTGGCTGAAGGATTTTGAGAAGGATAGAAGTTTTGGCACAAAGCTCTTATTTTAGGATAACTAGTAAGTTATGGTTTAGACGAGTGAATATAAGCACTATTCTAGCTTTCACTAACGTTTCACTCGCTTGATAAAGTTGTTAGGAATAAACTGATCTGCCATTTCCTGAGTGTTTTTTCAAAAGGTTTTGTTCTTAAGTTTGGTACTGGATCCGAGCAATATTTATAGGTAAGCATGACTGAATTAAGCACATACGGTTAATATAAATAATACCAAAATCGGTAATTATGGAATAGATTTTATTTTCCCGGTACAAAATCTTGACAGAAAGTGCCAAATTAATTCCCCATTGGGCACATAATCCAAATTTAATAGGCAGCGGGAGTAGCAAATTAAACAAACTTTTTATAAGAAATAACGACTGAAAAAACTCTTCAATTTAATGTTAATGGATCTCATAATAGTCTATTATCAATTTGTTACAAAAACTTCCGGATACCGTAATTTTCGAGTTAACTTTTACAATATTTTTCCCTTTTGCCGCCCGTGAGGAAGCTAGCGGAAAAATTTTGTTGTGTAAGATTATCGTTAAAATTAAAGTACGTAGAAAATATGGAGATTGAAAGACCGATCGGGTAAGAATTAATTCGCTTTTTGGTATGTACCAATTTACAGATATTATGTTATGATGTTAATAACTGCCTGAAAAGTGCCTGACCCTTGCGATAACAGCAAGTTTTTGTATTAATTTAGTTCTAAACTATCTGTGCACTTAATTTCATTAATATCACTTCAGTAGTTTTGGTATAATTGAGTGTAATAAAAACAGTATAGATATATTTATTTTCACACCTAAAAAACATTAAAAAAAATATGAAAAGAAAACTTTTTTGCAATACCTCACGAAATCAAAAAAAGTCCACAACAAACACACTGTTACGGGAACTGCAAATAAATAAAATTTCCATAACACGTTGACTTTCCGATAAAATTCATACAATACACGATTCGCGGAATCTAACACAAATAAATAAATTGTGTATAAGTGCTTACATTCGGTATTGTCCGCGCTAACACGTTTGCCCCTCGTTTATATTTATGACACGGTATTTTCAATATTCATATTCGATTCTATACAACGTGAAAGCTAGAGTAGTTTTAGAAAAAAACAAACTAATGTGCGCGCGTTCAAATCAAAGTTTCATCCCCAGTTCCGGAAATTCGGCGGTTGACTGAAAAACAGTAACCTGTGTTTTTATAATGATAAACAAAATAATTATTTATGTACCGAGTACAATATCGACTTATTACGCTTTAAATCAAAACTAGAAACTACGTAAAAGTTTGTATTTAAAATTGTTTACTAGTTATTACTTATATTTGTTGGACCTTATTCCCATTTGGCCTAAGAGCCAATAAATGCATTCATTTTATTCGTTTATTGGCAGCAAAAGCTCGTGACCATGATCGGTGTAGCTCGATCGATACTTTAGGTAACAAAGAAAGTAAAAAACCAGTTTAGAATTAATTAATAATAATAAAAATGATTTATTTAACTCCACAAATTAGAAAATATTGACTGAAAAAACATTTAAACCTACCATAAAATACCTGAAGAAACAAGTATAACAAAGGCATATTTTATTAAAAAACACAGAGTCATGAAAATATAACATAGTACAGTCAACAAACCACGGGTCATTGACTCCGAGACTGAGAACAATATTTCCGTGTAGCGCCGTCATCCAAGTAATATATCGAACGAAATAACAAAGGTCAAACACTTGATGACTGAGCGTTTCTTTGTTCCAAATGTGATGTGAAATTGGACTGAATTGTGAATTTGTCACACTTGGATACAGGCAAAAATTGTGTACGAGGGAAGTCTGTATGAAAAGTAATATTTCTACTAAAACTGTTGTTCCAACAGCTTCTTGTCGATTTTGACGGAATAATGCTCTACTTGGTTAAAATAATTGTGTACACACGCATCCACTATTAGTAAAATCCTGCGTTTTATAAGAAACTAAAAGCTACATTATGAAAAATATGTATTTGTTTACGGCAATGCACACCAAGTGCCTATACCATAAAAGCAAAAGTCTATTACGCTTTCAGGACTAAACCACGAAATATTTTTTTATGTACAATTTAAAATAAATAAATTTAACCCATTTATGTCCCACTGCTGGGCCTTCTTCTGTAATCCGGGAGGGGCTAGGCCTTGAATCCATGTATATTATAGTGTATATTCACGAATAGATGAACATCGTTACTTACCAAATTCCTGCCCTAAAACCTCCAACAATAATAACATACAAAAGTACCACGACAAGTTGCAAGCAACTAACTTTACCCTGTACAGGAACTTTAGTTCCACTAATTTTTCTCCCAAGTACAGCAGAGGGTAAGTTGCTATTGGTTATTCAGTCGCCAGTCTCTCGGGGAACTTTACCCCACTTTCCTTGGCAAATTGATGATCGAAGCCAACTATAAAATTTGTGTATATCGCTCATGGTATGTACCAACTTGGTACCCGTTTTACAGACCCAAGGGAGGTTTGAACAAAATACATTTTAGGTTGTTGACCTGTGAATTTTTTTTCAATTTGACCCATTTTTTTCTTAGGTTTTTGGCTGTACCTCCGTTTTAAATTGAAATGATAAAACTTTATAACTTTGTCTCGCATTACCGAGAACAAACAATTTTCGGTTGTTGATGCGTTAAACGACTGTAGTCGCAAACTGCCATCAATCGTACTAAAGGAAAAACTTGGTTCGTGCGAATTCCGCGTTCGTTATTTTAACGAATCGTGGCTTAACCCGGTTATTACTGTTACTAAACTAAAATTATTGTTACTACTGTGTCCTATATGGAATAATACTAATGTTTGTTTGTATGTTTGTTGCAGAAGACTACTCGCAGTTGGATAGAGACCACATTCCATAAACGCGAGTGCAAATACTTCGTGCCCAGCGCTAAGGACGAGCATGTGTGAGTACATATCTATAAGCTACCTATACATATATTATAGGAATAAATGTATAAACATATTTGACTATAGATTACATAATATACAAGCCATGTCTTGCCGATGACGATAACAAACATTTTTTGTCTGTCTGTGTGTCTTTTTGTTTTCCGGTGTTATTCTTTACACGGGTTTGTCTATGTAAATAGGACTTTTACTGAAAAGAGAGCAAAATATTGATACAGTATTCTTGCAAAATTTATAACTTGTACACAAATGTTTGTAACCAGGGAAAACGCTAAAATAAAGCATAAGTAATCGTTATAAACGCACAGCACAGCTACTGAATAATATATTACAATATCAGACGTCCAAACCTCTTACACCAAGTTTACTCAAGAAAATACTATTATTTATCCAGCCTGATTTTACAGGAAAGTACAGCTTATTAATAACCAACTAATTTCACAAAGTCTTCAACGTCAATCACTCAGCAAACAAGTATCAGTATCATTCCAATCAGAAACTAGATACAATTTCAACGAGTATTTATCTCCATACCATGCAGAAAGGAATACATTACACGGCTTTTATGAGCCAATATCAATAAAACGATACAGGCTACGGGAGCGAACAAAAATGTATCGCATCGTACTCGCTTCCGCATAATATTACCATTCGAATTTTTAAATCGAACGGGTGGATTTAAATAATGGATGTTTGAAGAATTTTGTACGAGAAAGGGTAAAAGTGGGAAGGTTTTATAATTTTTCGAGTGAAGGAAGATTGTGTTTGTGTTATATTGTTTTGTTTTTTATATGGTAACTAGCGGACCCGACAGACGTTGTCCTGTCTACACGTCTTTAATTTGAAAATTTTAAACTTTTTTTAATAATCTAAACCATTCTCAGAACCCCTTGAACACACACAAAAAATTTAATCAAAATCAGTCCAGTCATTTAAGAGAAGTTCAGTGACATTCACACTTACAGAAGAATTATATATATATAATTCGTTAAATTAAATAAAGCGTTAAATTACCATATATATATATATATATATATATATATATATATATATATATATGGTAATTTAACGCTTCGGTTACATTGTAAGGCTTGCTACACACATATTCGGCGGATAGTGTTATAAATCCAAACATTTTAGTAAGTAAGCTTAGGGATGGCTTAACTTTTAATCTGACTAGTAATAAAATATATGAAATTGAACTAAACTTAATAAGAATTTTACAACTGCTTAAACCGCTAAGCCATAAAATGTGAAAGGTTAAATATCAAAGAAACTAAGCAAAACTAAGAAATATTTATTTTACTATTCCAGTTATTAAAGATCTCCATACTAAACATAATAATCGGTACAGTGGTTTTAATGAAAACGTGAACGCTTCTGTCATTTTACTGTAACCTCATGTCAGACAGACAGACAGACAGGCAGACATTTTTTTATTAAATAATAATCTAGTAAATACCCTGTCTGAAACAGATCTCCAAGACTCAATAAATAAGCCGCAACACGATCCTTCTTGAACAAAGTTAATTATATCGCGAAGTAAATAAGTATTAATTATCAAGATAACTTCGTTGTTGCCAATCAGAGATGAACGGGAAATTAATCTGTTTGTTTAAGACCAGACGATGAATACAAACTTATGAAGGTGTCTGTTTACCGTTTGATAAGACGGTTTCAATTTGTTATTTATCAGCTCTAGTAATATAATAAGGTATGATATATAACTAGATGGGGAACTGTAGTGCATAAGACATTAGTGAGTGTCAGGTTTACGAAGACGAATCTATGGAGCGGATCAAGCTCCTTAAAAGTTATCGGGCAGAGCTGTCTTCTATAAATAGCTTCCTCGGTACTTCTTGATACCTCAAAAACTAAAAACCGAATAGAAGTTTTTGCGACCACGTATAAAGTAACACATAGTTTATTTTTGGGTTTGAAATCCTTCTACGGAGACAAGTTATTCTTGAATAACATGGATAGTCCGATTCTTTACTACTATCGAGTATACACAACGGGCTAGCTACCGAACAATTTTGTATGAAAATCTGATGACGTCGTTGAACCTATTTTGGCAGTACAATTTAAATGTCCAACTCTCGATACTTGATGGTTCCAATTGTAGAGTATTGCGCTAATGTCTGCAGAAATATGGGTTAAAATCGTGTACCTTAACGAATAGAACCTACCACATTGCTTTCAAATACAATCGGAATATTTGTATAATTGGTTGTAGTGTGGAGTTAACTACGTCCGTAGATATCGACCGTTTATTATTATTGTAACGTGTTGCCCCGACCCGGTTACTACTGTATATTGTTCAGGAATTGGGCTGGGTCACGCCAGACTTGTTAACTTAACTAGTTTCCACCTGTGGTTTTGTAAATCACAACTATTTTTATTTAAGACATCACGAGGTTTAAATATGTTTTTTTTCCTTAGCTTCTTTGAGTGTCCAACTGCTGGGCAAAGGCCTCCCCCCTTCCCTTCCAAATCCCCTTATCGACGACAAGTTTCGACCAGTCCTTTTCAAATGCGCCCAGTTCATCCCGCCATCTCTTTTTAGGTCTCCCGCATCTGCGATGATTTTAGAATAAAATATACTAATGAAAAATACATATAATCATTCCAAAAATGCAAACAGACATGAAACGAGATGTGTCCTCCTTTTTGAAATAATTTGCCGGCCCAAAAAAACCACTTATCCTAAATCAATGATGTATCATGGAACCTACTTAAACTAATTACAGATGACTTAAATAATTACTCTGGGTGGAATACAACCCGCAACTACTCGTCGCAAGAGAAATAACATGACATCCAACTTAACCACTGGGTTATATTATGTTTCCCTCTCTATACCTATTAGAACATACTAAACTATCAAAACAATCTTGTATTATTCTCTACCAAATCCTTAGTATGCAAGCATGATGTTGTCTCACTAAATATTCTCTGTAATAAATCTAAACTGTGTAATCTTGGGATCATGAGCAGCTTGTGCTTCCGTCTATATAATTCACGATGACAATCATTGTGCTGTATTATTCAGGCTCTCGTGCATATCTTAAGGCTTTGTTATATATCTGACTAGCTGACGCGCGCAACTTCGCTTGCGTCACATAAGAAAGAATGAGTCAAAATTTTCCCCGTTTTTGTAACATTTTTCACTGGTACTCTGCTCCTATTGGTCGTAGCGTGATGATATTATAGCCTATAGCCTTCCTCGATAAATGGGCTATCTAACACTGAAAGAATTTTTCAAATCAGACCAGTAGTTCCTGAGATTAGCGCGTTCAAACAAACAAACTCTTTAGCTTTATAATATTAGTATAGATGATGAAAATCATTGTGCTGTGTTATTCAGGCTCTCGTGCATATCTTAAGGCTTGGTTATGTATCTGATGAGTCGGCGACGCGACGGCGATGCGACGCAAACGTGACATTTTAGTCTGTTTTTTTTTTTCATAATCATGTGGTTAAAACATGACAATAGGTACTGCTTATATTTTTTTTTGTCTTTTAGCCTTAATTAGTATTTCTGATGGGTAGTTTTAGGAATATTCTACTAAGAATACGTATTGTCTGTATTTTTTATAAATTACAAAGTTCGATTAAAATTCACTGTAAAATGTACTATTATGACTAGGGTGTTCGAATTTAACACAACTTCTAGCAAATATTTTCAGTCGTTAAAAAAGATATATATTTTAAACCACTTGTTAAGGACTGTTTATATGTATAGTAAGTATACATTTTATGCCTAAATTGAATGCCAAATAGATCTAATTTCCACACTATTTCATAGCAGTGTGAGACAAGTTCTAATTGCAAGTAAGTACAAATATGAGTGGCGGGTAGTTAGCTAACTAGCGGCGGAGTTAGTCTGCAACTTGTTCACTTCAGGCGGTAAACGTCAAACGTTTTAGCAGGAAACTGAACGTTTGCGATGAAATAGTTTTAGAGTAATATCTAATTTCAGAGATTAATTTGACGTTAACTCCTGAAATAACTAAGTGTATACACTACTTAATTTGCCTGAGATGTGTTAAGCAAAGTTAACATTAAAAACTTGGTTATGTAATACTTATTTGAGTTTGAAAGCGATTACAATTTTAATATACCTTATTTGTTGCCCAACGTTGAGACCAAATTACATCGACTGTGGCAATGAACCATTTTATAATTTAATATTAGGTGAACAAATCGCTAGATAGAAAACTTAAAAAATAAATTCGTAGTTCTTTGCATACAGAGATTACTAATAAATGAATCATTTCACATAGGACATTCACAAAATACAGTCTATTTCTATACTACTTTTACTTTTCACACAAATTCTGCAGAGAGTATAACTCAAAACGAAACCTTATTATTTTCGCAAATTGTTAAAACAATTCTAAACATATAAACAATACAATTTGCGCAAATGAGCTGCACTACAATAACGTGTAGTTTAGTGCAACTTCAATAGTAACAGCTCTATACAGCTCCCGCGGGCGGTATTAACAGCTCGTTGCAGTGTTTCAGAACTCCCAGCTTTTATAACAGTAAATAAATAGGAATGTTATTGTTTAATTAAGTTTGTTTACTACTACAGGTTTTACAAGGTAGCACAAAACTTATTTCAGTGTAACCAACATAACGCTTAACACCTACTATCTTATTTTCGCTCTTGGTCATTGTAGTGGATTCGTGGTTTACTCTTTTCCTTATTCCAGGATAAAACTCGTGCCTATTATGGGATAGAAATGAAATTATCGTGTAATGAAATGGGTTAAATTTATATTTGTATAAGTAGGTTTTGGTCGGAAAGTTCTTACGCGAACGTAAAAGAATCTGAATCAAGGAATTCATCGAATGTCGCCTACATTTGTTGTTCGTAAAAAGATTATAAAAGTACAATAATGGCTGGACAATTAATTTCGTGTTAGAAAGCGTTAACTTAACTTTCATTATAAGAACCTAGAAAGACTACCAAGCAATACATCAGCTGAGTTTGATTAGAGGCTTGGCAAAGACGCCATCACTTGGCAGTTGTGCCAAGTCTATCTCACATTCATCAACATTAACCGCAGAGTGTGTCGCCGTCTTTACGACCTGCTACTAAGTTAGGGCTGCCAGATGCCCCGGAAACTCCAGAAATACAGGAAAATTTTCGACTTATCTCATGTCCTGTAATGACTGTTCCGACTGTTAGCAAAATAATGATTCAAGCTATTACTTTATTTTTTGTAAAGATCTGTTTCTCGCTAACATTCGCTTTTATATCGTAGGCAGATGTAGGAACCTAGAAACAACTGGCACAAAATACAAGCGGACCCGTAACAATTATTTATGGATCGTACTAATATTTGTTCCATAAAGAAACTGACGTAACATCCCAAGCCCCTGGCAAATAACTTAAACACTGCGCACAGAGGTAGTCTGATAACAATACTTAATATCATAAAGGCTTAGGGAAAATCTTTTCCCAAAAATGACCATGTCTCAATCATAAGAAATCATAAAATCATTACAAAATTTTGTTCTACCTCTCTGGTGGCAAACAAGCACAAGTCAATCTGGCATCCCTAAGTAGACATCTCATAGCAGTCCCACTGTTTAGGGCCGCTACAAACGAGAGTGTAAAATCTCAGAATATTTTATGTTTTACTACGTCAGGTCAATGTTGTTGATGTTGTGAGATGTAAAGGTAACGACAAGCCAAAGTTTTGAGTTACATTTTTTATGTTTCAAGTTCTTTGTAAAGACAATATTGTGTGTAAAATTCTTGGCTGTGCTTAATAAATACTTACACTCACTTAGATGAGGCAGAGACGAGTGACAATTTTATATTTAAAGTTCTTTGTAAAGTTAATTTATTGTGGGTAAAATGTTTGGCTGTACTTACTTACAATCTTAAGACTAACACTTTTTTTAATTTATACTTGAAATTTAGCTTAGTTAGGTTAGTGGTCGGTGGTGTGAGTGGGTTGAAAAGATTTGAAATGAACTACGTTTTTATGTTTCATCGTAAAGTATATCGATAAAACTCACAAAAAATCATGCACTAAAGATTAACAAATATTCCTTTTTGTTCTAACACCAGTGTGTTTTCTACAAATTATTTAATTTTTTTCATTTGTAAATGCTCTTATTCAATTAGATTTTCTCACACAAAACCCTTATCACTCTTGTGAAACATCAAACATAATAATAGAAAGAACAATCACAAAACATTATTTGCTAGCTTTTATTAAATTAGTAGAAAACGCAAGACACCTCACTCAAAAGCCTTAAACAAATACAATATATTTGAGACCAAGTCTTGATTAAATACTCTCGTATTTCTACAGTTTACGTTTCAAATATATGTCTTAAATACAGTTACAAGCTCGCATTGCTCACAACGGCCACGGCAGTAAATATCGTGCTTAAATCTTTGATATTTTAGTCTAATTTTAATGAATTATAACAACAAAATTTTCAGCAGGCATTATCATTCATAACTTATCTTTGTCTCATAGACGCTCATTAGGGGCCCATAATTAGAAGAACACAGGAGTTTTATACGAAAATTTATATTTCAACCCAAATAGTGATAAAAACCATGCAAAATGTGAGCAAGTATTGGTTTCCTCATTTATTAAGAGTAGAAAAGGACCCTTTGATTCTTTAAACTTGATATCAACTTTTTTTGGCAACAAACCTATTGCAACTCTATTTTCCAGTGAAGTCCTGATAAGCGCTTTTGTCAAAAGCAATCACTATTCTTTCAATCGGATAATAATCATATCAAAATCCTGTTACGAACTCACCACGATAGTTTTAAAAATCCACCTCTTTCGTTAGTATTTTTGATACAAGCATACAAACAAACAAACAAACACGCTTCACACATTTCGAAAAATACTGCTGCACTTATTATGTATGTAAATTTTTCTTTACATCTCGAGTGAAACGTTTGCACACAGAGTAAATTTCATATGAATGTCGCGTAATCATGAATATTTCGTTAAAATACAAGCCTTTCAAGCTAAGGTATTTTAAGCTGTAGCGAAGAAAATTAAGACGTAAGAACAAGTATGTGTGAAAGGAATTCTTTAGTGTTCTCAAGATAGGTAGTGTTCTTCGTGAATAAATATAAGCAAAGTTATTTTTAGTAGCTTTGAAAATAGGGCATTATTATTTAGATTTGTAAATTGCTTTTGTGGTGGAGTGTATGTAGTTGCTCATCATGAGGTCTCGACTCTTGTGTTCTATTCCCAGGTTGGTCAAATCTACACTGATTTTATTATTTCTTTTAGAATATTGTCAATAGTAATAGTAGTAGCACGGAGTAACGTGCTTGGTCATAGCAATAGGCTCGCTTTTTTCCATGGAAATAATATTGTAGACGAATGAATGTGGGTGTATTTCATACATTTCAGATTACACCTTCGGGTATAACATGCTTGATGTCATGCATATTTCATATGTATAAATATTATTCTATTATTGTTTATTATTATTCGAAAAGACAACTCCCGCACTAAGAACTGCTCTTGTATCGCGGAGACTTACAAACATACAAACAACGGACGAAGAGTATAACCAGACCCGAAAAAACAAATTTGTGGATCACACAAATAATTGTTCCGTGTGGGAATCGAACCCTCGACCTCCCGACGCAATGGTAGCGACGTGGTGACCTTAACCACGGAAGCAGCAGAGACAGTGTATATTGCGATAGATTAAGATTTTTCGAGACGGTTACAAAACAATTTGCATACCAAGATGAAGCATTTAACTGTATACAGTAACTATAGTTTAAAGCCTTACAGTGTAATTTCAGTTGAATGCTCTACGTTGAATGCGTAGGCGTAGTGTTACCTGTAGGCTATTTGGTTACACGTCACTGCCTCAACTCTGAACACGTGGAAGCTCGTTTACGGAACAGTTGTATTACGTTTCTAGTGCTAGTGGAATAGGATTAATATTGTAGGATGTTAGGCAGGAGGTATATACGGAACCAAGCTTTAAATTCTCGTAACCGAAGGTGTACTTTTTTACCCCAATATGGCTTTTTTTTTGGAAAAATGTCGTTCACATTTGTCTGTTTCACTTCGGTTGAGAGTCATGATTGTTAGTTACAAAACATTTTAAAATGGCCCTTAGGTAAGTTGTCCCTAGTCTTGGTGGCAAATACCTTAATAATTGCTAGATAAAACAAAATCATCCTGTTGTCTGTCTGTATATGAAAAACTGAGAAAGTATTGAACGGTTTCCAAACAGTTTTCATTAATAGGCAGAGATTGATTTAGAGTATATAAAGTATACGCTTATACCACTTTCTGTAGGAATTACTCTTTTAGGATGTGTGTGTATAAGTTAGGTGAAATATGATGATGATTGTTGAAGATGCGAAGGGACTCTTAGTCCGTAAAACTAATTTTGAATCCGCCACTGAAGGAAAAAATCCAACAAGCATTTCTGCCTATATCACTCAAATCACCAAAATATAACGAATAAGGGTGCGAAAAGGGATAAAACTTTACCAGTTTCAATGTCAGCAATTTCTATCGAATACCCTTGTCAAAATATTCGGTTCAATCCATTGGGAGAGGACGGGAGGTGCGCGGGTGTCGACATATAATAATTCTTTCGAAAGTAATAAATTATGTACGAAACGTGATTAAATTTGAATTTATCAAATTAGTGTTAGGCTGTAATAAATGTCTAGTAATTAGGCCTGAATAAAAGAGCTCAGTGGGTAATTATTATAGACTAAGTAATATTAATGGTAAAGCTGATCTGAGGTAAAGTAACGACTTTTTGTATGGTGAAATATGAGCCTTTATTGCACATAAAAGTAATATTATTATATATAATATTATACAGGATGTGAGGTCTTCAAGCTGAAAAAAACGTCTTATCCTAGAAGTTGCTTGAAAAAAAAAAATTTACTTCTCAATTCATATCATATCTCAGTTTGTCACTTCATTTCTGTTTATGAAATGGACATAATATATTTTCATGAATACTTTTTTATTCCTTTTTGCATGATTTGACGTGTAGTTTAAAATTCCTTAATTAGAAAACCATATTTTAATTAGCCTATTTAGCCGGTTTCGTGGTGCAAACATATTTTTCAAGCCCAAAAGTCACTTTGTACGACAGATAGAAATATTTTTCTTTCCAAGTTATACGTTGAGGCAACCGCAGCCTCACAAATTAATTACGAGCAGCGGTACTAATAATTGGGTTTAATTAAAACGTTTCCCTCGCGACCACTAATTAGACTCCGTAGGCTTGAAATTTTATGACGGCTGTTACTTTTCTTACGGCACTGAAATGGTTACTGTTTTGTTAGTTTGCAGTCTCAGTCTTTAGGTGAAACTAGCAGCTCGATTCTCTTCCACTATCGACTACCGAAAAACGGCTAGCTATCGTAAAATTTTGTATAACAAACGGTTCAGCGCCTCTAGCAGGCGACGTAGAAACTATCTTTGCAGTACATTTCAAATGTTAAACTCTCTATACTCGATGGTCCCGATTCTAAAGACCCGCGCTACTTCTGTAAGAAATTTAGATTTAAGTTCAAACTCAGAATTTTAGACTTACTGTCGTATTATATACGTCGTGTAAGCTTTTATCAGTCACACAGTGTTGCGTCACTTTCAATCAATTGCAGAAATATATATGAGTGACAAAGACAAAATACTGTATAACTAATCAGAGCTTACACGATTATTAGTAAGACAGTTTAAGGAGAATTAAAGAGGGGTTGACTGACTAAAGGATGGAACTTCCGAGAAATCAGGTGTTCGAATCCCATTCAAGGTGTTATGATATAAACCCACTCCTAAGTGAATATTTTCTTTGCTAGCATTGTTATGTTGATAATTTTCAAAGAATAAACTCCGTTCTTCTCAATGATAGAAATCTATCGAATCAATTTAATATAATGTTATTTAGATTAGGTCGTTAGGAGCATATTCACGAGTACTATCGTTTTCTGTGTTCGTTAGATTGTCTTTGCGCTCCGGTTTAGGCATCTGAAAAATAAATAGTTACTGGCAAGTATCCATATTGATACTCTAAGTTCTGGTTATTATACCGAACATCGTTTTAACTCTACTTGAAAATAAAAGTGACGTTTCAACTAATCCTCTAAGCCGCTGATAAAACCAGTATATACACTGGCCCTCTTATTCATCAAAATATATGAAGTTATGAAAGGCTTATAAACTGTTTTGTTTCTTTCACTCCT
Organism: Anticarsia gemmatalis; assembly: GCF_050436995.1. Taxonomy (NCBI): domain Eukaryota; kingdom Metazoa; phylum Arthropoda; class Insecta; order Lepidoptera; family Erebidae; genus Anticarsia; species Anticarsia gemmatalis. The sequence goes on from NC_134761.1 coordinate 2,986,931, forward strand.
AAGCGAAATGATAAAGAGAAAACATATTATAGTAGCTTTTTAACTAAAATAGGTATAGTATAGGGTATATAGTATAGGGTAGGTATTTTATGTAGTAGAAACAGGTTGTTTACCTCAGGTTTCCTAGGTATTGGTTTGAGAGTATCACCATAAGCTCTCCAGAACACATCGACGTGGTCAGCAGTCAAGGCTCGCTCCTCGAGCTCACAGCTCAAACACCAGTTCTCTGCTTGAACCTGGATTATAAGACCTGCAAGAATAATATAGAAAAGTGAAACAAATCTCAATAATAGCCCAAGTTTATAATTTAGTATATTATTTTAGTAATATGCCCGACTTACGGCATTAGGCTCGCCCCCTTTTACAAGAGACTAACATTGTAAATCGCGAAACGGCTATAATTTTCGTGCACTTTTGCCTACCTCTTATATTATGTCGTGATTATAAAATTTAGTCCTGTATTAACTAAAGAACTGATGATGTATGCTTATTTTAATAGTAAATTGTATTATGTACAAATAATTGAACTCATTTAATTTTGTTTACGAAACAGCTGTTTGGTTATATCTCACTACAAAAATGCTGCAAAGCCCTAAACTTTTTTTAGCTTTTTATAATCCGTAAAGCTGAAAATAGATAGGGTCTTATCCTTTCAGTATTGAAATATTTATCTCATCTGAGTTCGCATTTTCATGGTTAATTTCTTCAGAAAATGAAATACAGAATTCGTTATATTTATCTCAATACTTCAACGGATGTTTTCCAATAATTTTATTTGGATTAAATTACGTTGAAATGTTTACATGATATGATAAGTAAATATCGAATGTTCCGGTAAAAATAACTCGCTTTTCCAATTGTATGTGTATTTCTACCTTATATTCCGAAATTGGATATGTCACCCTATATCAAAATGTACCTGACAAGTATCATTCTGTCTGTATCAAAGGGTTATGTAAAACCTTACGATTTGCTTTCTTCTCATAGATATTTCATTCATCTATGTTAAAGATTTTATAAGATTACTAATACTATAGTTCCGAAACTAGCAACCAGATAAAATATATTACGTCAACTGATTGCGAATATAAATAAGTAAAAATAATTTATCCCACTGTTGAATTAGATGTTGTTTCCCTTAGAATAAAGTAGAGTTTAAGTTTTCCTTATTATAATTATGATTGATTTAAAATTTACTCCGGCAAATAAACAGAAATGATATAAAAATCTTTATACGCAAACCATGCAAACGCAAACATTGCAACAACCAGTTTAAGAAATCCAACAATATATTTAAAACCACAAGACGCTCAGACAACATGCACCCTCTAATTCAAGTTTAGACTACCAAACCCTTCAAATATTAACAACACAGTATACCGCAGCAAATCACTTGCAGAACAACACAGGTACTTTTGCCAATTTCACTGACTGCCGAAAAAGTAGCAACAGGTAACTGTAATTTAGATTTACTCCCTCCTCCGAAACAGCCCTCTTTTCTCTCCCTCCCTTTCTTTCCCCTAGTTTATTTAAGAGCCACTTAATCTCAAAGTTACGTTAATCTTTTAAGATCACAAGATGAAAATTCGTTTTAGACGTATTATTTTTAAATTAGAAGTGTATTTTAGATAAATCGGTTTATTAGTCTTTTAAGGGAGCGTTTGAACGTAAAATTATAAATCTGATTCGATTGATATCGCTATATAGCAGCAATTTTTAGCTTTATACCAAAATATCTATTGCATAATACAATTATTATATTTCAAACCGGGCAGTGGCGAAGGGTCATTTTTTATAAAAGGTAAGCCGGAGCTATAAGTCATTGTGTAGGTATAGTACCTACCTACATATTATGTAGGTACATCGTAAGAATGCCGACGTAAAAGTAGCGTATTACTGCATAATAACAATATGAGAGTATTATCTACATTCGACTACAGTCTCTTATTTCTCTCTCTACAGACTAATAATACATAGGTACTTACCATGCTACCTAATCATGCTTGTTTTGTAGTAAGTTACTCTGTCTTCAGTAGTAACACGTACATAGGTAACATAACAGCACATATTTAAGATAACGTATATCGAACGATTGATGATTGTCTCGCACTGGTTGTTTAATAACATATTATACAAGCAATTTAGAATGTATTCATCAACAATAAAATATCAAACACATTATGGATAAACGCAGAACACTTTTATAGAAATGAGTTTAACCTATAAATCTTGACAAAATGAAAATTTACTCTAATAGAAACATGCAAAACAATTACTGTTTAATATACTGATACATTCACAATTATGCACAAACACATTTATAAAAGAATAATGTTGTGATAAATACAAATATTCTAATTTGTTATAGAGCGCGCGAAAGATGTAAACAAACATGACCTAATGTCAAACTGGAGAAAATATAATACTTATGCAGGATTCTTAGCTTTTATTTCGCCATCTCGCTCTTGCACGCGGCTCGCGCCGCGACAGAAACATGCGTAAGATCATGTGTCCGCGCCGCGGCGCGAGCGCTGTAGCGCGAGGCAACCCGCTCTTCCTCCGGCTTGCTCGCCACTATGCAGCGCGGTGCGAAGCGCAATCCAAAAGGTCGTAAGCGACATCGCCGCCATAGTTTTTATTGTACGCGATTCCCGATCAGCGCCTCCGGCTTATTTCATTATTATTACTTCACGTTGCGTTTTTAGCGGAGCGTAATTTTTGAAGGGCAGGCGTTTTCGTAGTTTCGATTAGATTAATGATTTTAGTTGAAGATTTCGGTTTAAATATTGGTGATTATTTATTAATTGTGTATTATTTGGCAATAGTAAACAATTAATTTAACACTAATATTAAGTCTGTCCAGAAAGGGAAGCCGGTAGGAATCGAGTTGTATGGAGCCTTCGCCACTGAAACCGGGTCTTTAGTTACTATGAAGAATGTGGTCAAGAGGTACTAAGAGGCTCAGCTTATATACCACTAAGTTACTACTTTAACATGACGTCATGTCCGCTTCAAATATTGCCCAACTCCCTGATCGTATACTTCATTACACCTAGTTATTCTGTGGTTTACGAAAATTCTCATTGCCAAAAGTTCATTCTTATCTCTAAAATCATATTCACCACAATAAAACATTCAATTTAACTTAAAAAATAACTACCGAATACTAAGGACCTTTACAATACTCTTAACTCAAACTTAAACAGGATCAAACCGATCAATACCACAAACAGACGTAACATCATAATCGTAGTGCATAATTAAACAGCTGTCTTACCTACGATGACGGCTACTCGCAGTTTCTCCCTCAGTTCCTCCATCAGCTCTGATGACACTGGGTTTACTGGGTACCTTCGCTGGATTGAAACAAATTATTTCTTTGGTAAAAATATTCATATGAAGTAGATAATATATGTATGTAACAATGCTTACTATTTAACTGTAATTTGCTGTTAGTATAACAAAATGAAAATTAGTGCAAAAGAAATTTGTGGAAATCGTAGCAAGTAGCGTTCTTTGGTCGACCCCCACACTCTACCTAGCCCCATAATATGTTAGTGTTTTAGGTATCTAATAAGTTTAAAGATATATGAGGCGTAATGAAAGGGATAAATATTTATTTATAATTTATGGTAAGTTGTTGATAAGTATTTCATCAAATAAGAAATTAATACAAAGGATTTTAATTAAGCTGATAAGTTTTATTTCGAAATTAAAGTAAAATAAAAATGTAGTGACTTATAATTTAAAACAACTGCAAATCTTGACTACATACTACTACGTAGTCACAGGTACTAGACACAAGTAAATACTTAATTACTTTCGAATAATCGCTCAAGAAGATAAACTCAATGCATAAATAAAATCCTCAATAACGAAAATCGGTTTCTCCAAACTCGAGCGTTTATTCAACAAGCTATCTGAAGGTAATCTTCAAATATAAGCTCCGTTTAACGATTCCTAGCTGGAATACTTTAAAATCATTCCAAACTTTTCCATTTGCTTTAGAACGTTCTGGAAATTTCGAGGAACCTTTGTGCTTTTGTATACCATATACCTGTGCCAAGACGAGAAGCCAAGTCGACTTGGCAATATGACCAAGTTAAAATTGAATACCGCTTAGACAAACTGTCTCTTCCTTTCTAAAGATATTCTAATTAAAAAGATTTCGGTTGGGATTTTCCTTTAGCTCTCTTTTATGAAACGGATTTGAAATAAAAGGAAACTTTTCATTTTGGTCTTGGATACGTACGTTTATAAAAACGACTTAGATTTCAAAATGTGATTGCTAAAAAAATTGATATTAGGAATAAATCTGTGCATATTATAGTAACAATAATGATACCTTTAATTAAGATTCCGAAATATTTTAAAAACTCATTCGTCGGAAGAACTTAAGTATTTTAAAAACATAATAATTCTAAAATACACCTTCTTTAAGAAATTTAGTTTCACATCTTCACAATTAACATACCAGTTCAAACGGAAATCTACCATACTGTAAACGTCATAAAGTTCAATTTAGTTTCCCAAACCATTCAAAATCCGTCAATCTGTGACCCTTATTAATCTCAATGTGCGGAATTCACTTCAATTAGTTCAGAATAGCTGAACTTCAGGCGCACACCGGCCGGATATTAATTAGTAGCGAATATTAAATGTCTTTGATGAAGTATCGTTTATTTTCAAGAAGCTCTGCTTAGTTTGGAATCAAATAACCGTGTGTGAGTAGCCCAATAATATTTGTATTTATATCAAAGATGAAGCCACCGAATTATTTGGTTGGGTAAAAAGTCTTTGGCTTCAAAAATCACAAAATAAATGAGTACACAACGGTTCATTAGGTTTCTTTCAGTGAGCTCGTGAGGTACCCAAATATCGAGCTTTTTTGTGTAGAGAAAAGATTTTATTACAAGTTCATACATACTATAATGCAAAAAAGCATACAGCCTGTCCCCACTCGCGTGTAATTTAAAGAATAGGGCAAAATAAAACACCGCTCTCTTCACCTTCAAGTTAAATTTCTTGAAAATCGGTTTCTTGAAAAGCAGTTTAGCGATATAAGTATACCGTACCAAATGAAAAACATTTATAATATTAGTATGGATTGATCCCATGTTATGTCAGTGGCGCCGTAGATTAACAATTTGAAGCCCTCAATCCTCTTATCTATATGTAGCGAATAGGAACAATATCTGTGATTGTAGATTGTTTACTGACTAATTAAGAAAGGGTATTACGCGGTTAAATTAATCTTTGATACTTGTTTGTTTTGATGTTTGTCTGATGTAGGTTGGAAGCTGATTGATGTAAGACTTAAATTCTAACTATGGTTTTATCTCAAATAGTTATGTGTACTTTTAGGAAACAATATGACTATGACTAAGTTTTTGAATAATAACATTATTTATCTATTAATTAGGAGTAAAATGAATTTAAACCAGAAGTTTAAACGAAAGTCAGAAGGAAAATATACACCCGGAAATGTATAAAAATATCAGACAAAATATGATTCAACTGCTAGTAATGTTATTAAGTATTACTTTTGATAGAAAGAAGACTACCTTGGCTGTTAGTAATACTATGAAGAAGTCGTGACTGTAATAAATAGCAGAAATCAGTGGATAAGCCTGAAATAAAAGCGTAAATCAAAGTATCGACAAGTGGAAAACTACGGTTGTTTCCCTCATCGCCTGATACCATCCAATCAAAGCGAGTACTTTAAACAGTACGTATCAGATCTTGCACGAAAAGAGACGCTTTCAGACCTAATTGATACTCTAGAAAACATACAATGCATTTTGTACTTTACTCTCTGGTATATACAGTTGATTTTTGCTTGCAGAAGTTCGTCCAAGTCTTAGTGTTTCGTTTCATTTGTTAGTTTTGCTAGTGTCTCAGTCAATTAGCGAGCTATTGAAAGTGCAGTCTAAAAGAGTTTACGCTTAATCTAGAAAGCTTTTAATTTGGACCGTCGAGTTTTCTTCTTTGATCTCACAAGTACTACCAATTAACAGTCTTTTTACCTCTTTTATTTAAAAATGCTGGTGCATTCTGCGTGAAACTCTCCAGTTGTCGTGTTTGCAAAGTGAGTGGGGTCCTTAATTAGAGTAAATTATGATGAGTTTTAACAGTCGGGAATAAGTGGAGCTTTGCCGACTGTTTTAACATGATAACGCTTTTTACAGTTTGGATTTTAAACGTGATTAAAATGCTGAAAAATTTAAGCCCGCTATTTGTTTAAGTATGAGTTTCAAGGGTTTGAAAATGGGGTGTTATTTTAAGCGCTAAGCGATGGTAATTATACTTTTCAGTGATACTTTATTTGAAGAAAGTGGAAATAGTATATTTGAAAAGAAAGAAGATTTAATTTAAGTACTTAACAACTTTTAAATATAAAAAAAGGATGAGTAACTACTTTGTGCTAAAAAAATAATTTACTGTATTCAGTTTCTTTGTAAGCGTTTAATATATTAATTAAAATTGGGTAGGTACTAGGTACTAGTATTGACAAAAACTGGCGTAGAACCGTTGGGACTAGAGGTACAAAATGTAACATTAATAGGGCAATTTCGAGAAGGCCACTTGTCTTATGTCTTTATGAAGTAAGATGAGGCATTATTAAACTTTTATATCGGTTATCTGACTCGTCTTACTTGTATGTAGTTCATGAGATCTTCAGTCGTGACGTTCTGCCTCCACCCGGAGAGTCTTCTTATGCTTTGGCAGATCATCTGTGGTGAAACCTGCATGTGGAATATTAAAAATAATTATTATTTTCACACTTTCTCAGCTCTTTGGTAGGTGCCAAGCCCAGGACACAGGACACGTGAAACGTAAAAAATTCTGAACATGCAGTAGCATAATATTGCCAAATAAATATCTAAGTAAGATGTTGTGGTATTGATTCTCATGAAAAAAGAATCCTGTTGCGTATCATTGTTATTATGTTTGAGTGTGGATACTTACCCCTGTTTGTGTTCTTCGCAACTCGAAAATAATCATAGTAGAGACATTAAATTAGTTTGTGCAAAGTTGGTTCCCTTTTCATAATCAAAAATCTATACATATTTAAAAACCCTTCTAAATGGAAAACTACCAAAAACGGAACGATAATCTTTAAAACCCGTGAAACAAAATTAGGCATGTAGATTTCCTCATGTTTTCCTACGTGGAATATTTTCTGATACATTAAAATTACAAGATTATTCACGTCATTGTGTAACTCGATATAACTGCACTTACATAATCAACTCGTTCAGTAATCCGTGTTTTTTGTATACCTACCGAGTTATATACGATTAATATTACGTTCAAATGTGCACAAATTGGGATAAAATACAATACATGTTTTTGAAAGGAAAGAAAACAGTTGTGCGGGCTGTATTTCCTACAAGGTAAAGCTACTCTCGACAAGTTCAGCCTATGGATGGGTGACTGGTGTGTAAGAACTCGGTCTTCTCACCTCACAATACGTATCCTTTTCTTGAATGGTGTCTGGAGATACCTCAGTGTTTGGAGCTCGGACGTAGAGCGGTGAAAACATCACGCTTCGGGACCCTGCTTGTATTTCTTCTGATCCTGGCAAATAACCAACCTAGCAGTATTCGAAATGATGCCCTAGATATGTGCTCAATGACTTTTGTCTTTTGTATGCGGTTGATGTCCCCTTCTGACCTGATGACTAGGTTTCAAAGAACTTATCTTTTGGAAGACTATTAGACACAGATCACTGCGTGTTTGTTATTTATTAATAGACTGGTTATAGTATGTTGGCTCCCTCTTATGAAATTATACTTGTGAAAAGATTAAGAGAACTAAAATGTAAAGAACTAGATGACTAAGACATTTTGTGTCGTATCTATGAGGTTAAGGAATTTTCCCTCTTATTACCTGTTACCCCTATGCTCAAAGGCACATTACCATTAAGTGTCACCTTTGTGATGAAAAAAAAACAGCTGTCTAAAACCACCTAACCTGAGATCCTTGGCGTCAAGTATTTAAACACTCGCTTCTTCCTCGACCTGCGTTCTTTTCTAATCTTCCGCCTCTGCATTTTTCTTGATCTGCATCGTCTCCAAATCTCCCAATAATAATTAAATCTGACGACAAACCCTTCGTTCTAATTTAGAATATAAATCAAACAAAAAGTATTAAAAACAAGATTTTATTGTATATCAAATACGCATTACGTCATGACAATGTCTACCTTCTGCGACAGCAGCGGTGTCCACAGTGTAGGCAACCAGGAGTCCTGGACCCACCAGTTCTAGAAGACAATCTGCTGAATATCGTAGACACTGACACATCTCTTTCCTTCTTCTCTTCTCTCACTCTCATTTTCCTTCTAGGCATCCTCCTCATCTGGCGTCGTGTGACAGACCGCCGTCGCTTCTCCACTCGACCACTTCGTCTACCTTTCTTTTTATTCCTCGCAGTTTTCGTTTCTCGTTCCCTCTTCACATTTGGCGGCTTCGGAACATCCACTCGGTTGTCTGCCATTTCTATTCTGCTCCTCGCCGAGTAAGTGGCAGATAAAGTCTCACTGTTAGTCCCTGCGTCATCCTGCACTCTATCGTCGTACAACTCGTGTGCGCTCGCCCTCTGACTTTCTTTTTTACTTGTGGAAGCCTGATTCTCCTCCTTCGGGTTTTCATCTTCCATTGCAAGTATTTTCCGTATGTAACTAATAATTTTGTGCTTTATTCCATAAAAATCACATGTAAAAAAATATAGTAAGTGTCTATCAAAAATTCAACACGAAAATGATCTCATTTGTTTTCTGTTGTCTTTTTATCGGTTGCCAGTTTTGGAGTTTTGTTGATAGAATTAGAAAGAGTTTTGTATTCGCCTACATATATCCTTCTTTTACTTTATTTATTCAACCTTTTATAGCGACTATAGATACGTTGAAAGCAAGACACCTAAACAATTTTTCATGTATTTTTAAAAGTGCCTGTAGTGGTTGTATATTGTATACTCTTTGAAAGTGCCGCTTGATTGGTGGTACGGGTTCTCGTAATTGTTTGGGCATGACGTCACGGTATAGAAGCCAGTGTACATCGCCCGTTATTTGATAGCGAGGCTTGCTCCAACGAGCTATTGCATAGGCTAAAAGTTTTTTCGGCCAACATTTTTTTAGGATATGAAATTTTTCATAATTTTTATGGTGAATTTTTATTTCCTTTAACATTTTTTTTAGTTCGTTACCCTTGTACTCCTCTCGAATACAATATTTGATTATATAATTTGTAAGAACCAGATCATAATACAAAATATTAGAAAAGTTCTTCATTTCAGTATTTTATCATTCACCCCGATATTGCTTATACGGAGATTTGACCTGTACTTTGTCCAATGTCCTCAGGTGCTGGTGCGGGCTCAGCAAGACAGCTCATGGGTCCAACACGCAGACCGCCAACCCTGGCGAGGCGTGGGTCCCGGCGAGGCACACGCAAGCGGCTCCCACTGACGCGTACGGCACTGTTGAGTTCCAGGGTGGACCTCATCCGACTAAAGCTCAGGTAGGTCACAGATTCTACGTTCTTTCTTGTAACTGTACTGAATTTTACCATTCTAAGACTTGCTGTTCCCACCACTTCAGAATGCGTTAGATTACGAAGGCTATGTTATTAACGACTAGCAGTTTAAAATTTAAAACTTAAGGGTTACTTTAAAATTTTAGAAAATGGGCATTTTTTATAAATCGCAGTACCAAGAACCAGAAAACTGAACTCCTCGGTAGTTTTTTATATACTTATATCTATAGTCAAATTAATCGACTGCCTCCGTGGCGCAGTGGTTTAGGTCACCACGCCGATACCACTGCATCGGGAGGTCGTGGGTTCGATTCCCACACGGAGCAATTATTTGTGCGATCCACAAATAATTGTTTCGGGTCTGGTTGTGCTTTGTGTCCGTTGTTTGTATGTTTGTAAAAGTCCCCGCGACACAAGAGCAATTCTTAGTGCGGGAGTTGTCTTTTTAAAGAAATAAGAAAAATAAGAAAAATCCCAAATTTTCCTTAAGTAGCCCCGCCCCATTCTACGGTACTTTTATTAACTATCATCTCCTTGCGCCTGCCGGAGAAATATTGTAATTGTGCTCTGATATATTTTAGAGGTTTAATAAATAAGTACAACCTTATAACCTGCTAAGCTACAACCTACAGAAGATGCAATATAATACCAACACCAACTCTTCCTAAAAATTTACACTCAAGATGAATTCTAAGTGCGAGAGATATCAATTTAAATCCACAAAAACTTTTTAACACAGAAATAGGTATCGTTTCAGTGAAATAAATAGTTTGTGTAACACATAAACCGCGTAAGAACTCGTAGTCAACGTTTTTTAATGCGACGCTTTATATCGCAGTTCTTTTGTATAAAAAATCGTTTGTTTGACTCCAGCTTTTTCAACGCGACACGCTTTACAAAAACCTCCCTGACTAAGGCACTTAGCGTTCTAGTTTTTAGGCTTTAGCATTATGTCAAAATGTTACTGTGTTTTTTGGTTCAGTGTTTTCTATGGGACTTACTTACCTTTGTCAACTTTAAAGTTCATACAGTAACATAGATGTTTAAATGTTTGATATTTTTAAGAACGTGGTGTGTACGACTTACCGGGACTTACCGGTATAACAAACAATTCTAGTAAATTTACCAATATAGACGTTTGGACGTAAGAAAAACATCGTGATGCAACATTGCATGCCTGAGAGTTCTTCAGAACATTCCTTAAAGGCATGCAAAGTCCCCAACCCGTACTTGCCAAGCGTGGTGGACTTAAGGCCTTACCTCTCCTTTATTGCCGCAGGCGACCCTTGCCCAGCAGTGGGACATTAATGGGTTACATTAATTTTTATATTAATTAACATAATTTTTCGCAGTACGTCCGCCTCTCCCACGACACACGCCCCGAGCTGATCGTCCAGCTGCTGACCCGGGAGTGGCAACTGGACCGGCCGAAGCTGCTCATCACCATCCAGGGCGGCAAGGCCAACTTCGACCTTCAACCTAAACTTAAGAAGGTCCTCAGGAAGGGACTGCTCAAGGCTGCGAAGACAACTGGCGCTTGGATATTCACTGGAGGCACTAATACGGGTAAGTGATAGATCGATATAAACCGATATAAATAGATCTTTGGTTGAGTCTCTCTTGATAGAAACAACATCTAAATTAGTGAGACAGTTGAATTTTAAAAGAAGTAAAGCACAATATTACCGCTTCTTTTAAACAGTCTACATTAAGTTTAAAGGTAAGGTACACGGTAGTTTATCGAGAACACACAGTCCTGCTGTCAGCTCGATGAACTATTACTTAGGTAGGTGCTCAATTGCAACTTTTAAAGCTTATTACCCTAAATTTTAATAAAAGACCTCCAAAATCAGACTCAGTACCTAGAATTGAGTAAATTATTTCTAATACACTCATAACGTAGAGAAGACACTAGTGGGTTCCAATCAATCGGGCATCATAACTCTTCAAAAACTTCATAAAATATTTTCCTATAAATAAAACTCAAAATTGTTATCATTGCCTACATTTATGTTTAAATGGTTCTAAAGTCAAAGACTAGCTTGTAACAGTGTTCCTATACAAAAAGCCTGAAAAAGCGAAAAATCCGTAGTGAATTTAAAATGCGGGTCATGTACAGCCGTTGGAGGCTACGTGTACAATCACTACTGACCTACGCGGTTCTGTTTAAATGGACGAGATTGTTCGCGTTCAACACGTTACAGGGTTAGAATGTTGCACGCTTTTTGCATCGATCGTATTGGCTGGTTTTATTTACGTTTGTACTTTAGTTTTATACAATTTAGTAAATTACTTACTAGCTAATCTCGTGGTTCAATTCGCCTACAAAAGGTCATCCCCTAATTACCCCTTGAGAAACTTTTTTCCTAGCCATGATGGGTCCTAGGAATTCCCCCAATTATCCCTTATAGGTACTTTTTTCCTAGCCATGATTGGTCCTAGATATTTAATAATAACCATTATAGTTTATAGTTTTCTTTCCGCAATGCGAGAGCGGTTAGGCCGAAAGTTCACCATGTTGACCAAGTACCTACGAATTGAGGACTCTGCATACCTCAAGAACTGTTTTAAAAAACTTTTAGCTATTCAAATTAACATCACTATGTTTTCCTTTACCGCAAGAACAAGTGATAAATTGCTTACTTTTCACAAAATCATTCTCTAAAATGAACACAAATTAAATAGAAAGTATATACAAAGGTACGTGAACAAAGCTTCTTAGGTCAGCTAGTTAAATTATAAATGGCAGGAACTGTATCCTAGTTAACACAAGGTCGTGTAATGAAATTCTGTTTCTAAAAGCGTTATAACGACATTACCTGCATCCGGCTTACGTCTAGCACTCAGGCACCTGCTGTGTGTACTGTGACGGAAATGCAGTGTACACTGTACCATGAATATGTATAGTATCCTCACGTAAATAGAGGGGAAGCTTGTACACTTATGTGCAACAACACTGGGTATATTACAAGTAATTATGCTATTACTTCTTCTTCTATGTCTTGCCCTTAGCCTACGTTAAGTGGGGTCGGCAGAGTATGTTATTTTTTTCTCAAAAACATGCTGTCTAAGGATTTGGCTGATGACTTTACAACCAGCCTGACTAGGAAATAATTATGCTATTACATGTACAACGGGTATATAATTTATTTTGTACGTAGTCTACTTTTTTGGCAGGTTTGTTTTTGGCCATAATTCAAAATTATAAAGACAAATTGGAGAATGATAAAAACAAAAACATTTTCTAGCAAACACTTAAAAATAACACCCTTTTTTATACGTAGGTACACAGCTTTATTAGCCAAATATTCATAATAGCTGTTTTAATTTTTAATGGAAAGCTTCTACATACGATTCTGCAACGATAAAAAAGTGTCATTATTATGATAAATTACGAGCCCAATTTTTCAATATCACGTATTTCGTAAAGCGATGTTTATTTCAATTCGAACCGCAAGGGATACAAAATATACGAGTTCTCAATATACTTCTAAGCTTTCAAAGTACTCAGATTTATTGGATAGACTCTGAGACAATCTAGATTGATAATCTCGCCTTTGAGTTGCGGCTTTGCGTTTGTCCCGTTTTCCAATACTTAGTGCGGTTTGGGAGCGATTCAGAAATTGTTCCGCGTTCCCAATCGGATCTGAAGCCTTTCTGCTACTGCGGAATTTTGCTAGAATGATGGAATGTGGTAGAAGTCTCACAGTATTTTAAAAAATCGGATTAAAAACTGTACGATGTTCGTTACACGTCAAAATTACTTTATTCATCATACTTTTGTGGTGGTCAAACCTAGTAAAAAAGCTTTTGTAGATATTGGAAGGCCTTTAGACTACCGTATTATCAACTACTAACATGAGCAAGCAATGAACTTTCATTCATGAGTAACAGCCGTAAACAGGAAAAACCTATTTATTACGGCTCCTAATACATTTATTACATAATCCTTAGTCTAGGATCTGCTTATTTAATACACATACATATGTACATATTATCACGCCCGTTATACGCGAAGGTGTATGAAATGCACCAAATTAACAAAGTTATTCCCACGTAATAGGGGAAGACATTCAAAATCCTGTATAACAAACTTTATACCACACAAAAAATACAGTTCTGATGATTCAACACAGTCCTTTTTTGGAATTTCTTATAATAAACTTCATCATTACTTTCCCGCCAGGTGTGACCCGTCAAGTAGGCGATGCGTTACAACTGGAGCGATCGCAGCGCGCTGGACGAGTGGTCAGCATCGGCATCGCGCCCTGGGGCATCGTGGAGGGCGCTAGCGAGCTCATCGGGCGAGGCAGAGATGTGCCCTACCATGCTATTGCTTCACCGAGGTAAGAAAACCTATTTTAAACTTTTTAATAGGCGGCAGATAAGAAGATTATACTAATAATGTTGAGCTCGGTTTGCCAAATGACTTTGGCAGTGTATGTTTTGCACCTTTTCTCCTAACTCAGTACTTTTTTCTTGAAACAGCGGCCTAGTTGCTAGAGCAGAATTTAGTCATGCCTAGATTAGATTAGAAAAATGATATTCAGCCAATTAAATTCCCTTAAACACCTTAACATCTTGCGATCTACACATTTTGTCCCCTTCGATCTTTCTTCAAAATAGGGAGGTCAATCTAAAGTCACCTTTGTGACTACTACATAAAATTCTCATACCGAAATGTATCTTGATAAACAAAAAATCTATTACATCTCGACCTTGATACACTAGACTACTTAACTTTTATTACAAGAATTAATTAAGTTACGTAATTTATTGTTTGGAAGCATTTCAGTACATCTCTATAATTGTGTAAGAGCGTCGTATCTGCTCATAAGACGTAATATTTACGGCTACAGACAGCTGAATAAAATCTTATTTATGATATAACTCGTTTCTCAACGTTCGCCAAATAGGGAAGAACTCTACGTTTTATCGAAATACATTTTAACATTCACATCACGTAAGCTATTTCTGAAAAAAATTACAAATAGGAACATGGGGTCGAATTTTATTCACGTTTTTTGTCGAACTTGTTAATACTTGCGTGAATAGTTGATATGCTAGTTTTTAGGTAGTATTGAGCGTTCTGAAAGGGTGATTCCAATTTTGTTCAACACTTCCCTTATGCTGAATTTATTCCTTATGTAGAATTTGTATTCAAAAGTAAAGTACACCAGTTTCTACGATTAATTTTGTTGGTACTGTGGTTAACAACATAGCTATTGCTAAGGTTGCTGTTGTCATTGGTTTGGTTCCCTCCCCGGAAGGTATTTGTGTGATGGGCACCATTATTTTTCTCTGAATGTTAATCCATATTTAAGTATATGTATTGAGGTGTACAAAATATATGTTAATTAGTAATCGAATATCCATAATTTAAGCTTAACTTAGTATACTATAACTTTATGTGAGTTTCATAAGAAGCGAGGCATAATTTTATTCAGTAAATAAAATTAGTTAGGGAACTTTCTAGCAATCTTTACCCAGGCCATGTTTCGCTCCCGTGTTCTTAGAAATAAAGCAACGATCTGTCTTTAAGACAATAATTATGAAAATATAATTAATCAACAACTTAACGAGTGACTTAGATATAATATAGCGCTATTTAAACGGGTCCGGTGTGGTAATAGTAGTCGCTGTTGAGAGCGCATTAGTCTGTGCTTGGAATAACACGTCGTTTATCAGTTTCTCTGCTAATATCCTTGTGTTGGCTGGTAAACTTCGTAATTTGGCTGCTACGTTTATACCTGGAACAACGAAAGGCTTTTATACGGATAAAGTTAAGGAATGAAGTGCTTTTTCGGAATTAAGATATAAGCAACATTAAATACGGACAGTTATACGAAAAATATTTTTTAAATTGGACCGGTTATTTTAAATCTTTACTTGATAAGGCCTCAGTGGTCATGGTAGTCGCCACGCCACTACCATTGTGTCATCATGGTTTGGATTCCCACACGGGATAATTATTTGTGCGATCCTCAAATATTTATTTCGGCTCTGGTATTATCTGTGTCTGTTTTTTGTATGTTTGTAAGAGTCTAGCTATTCTTAGTACGGGAGTTGTTTTCAAAAGAAGAACTCTAAGAGATTAAGTCAGCCTAGGTTGTTCTGTTGTTACAATGGCGTAAAATGGCTGTAAACATTTCGACAAGACCACTGGAAGTTGATAACTTAGATTCACGCATAGGATACTGATTATAACAAAAAGAGAGAGAGAGAGAGATAGATTTTTATTTAATGCATATGGTTAAGAAACTAGTTTAATCAAAGGCCTTATATCATTCCCCAGAAATATCATAGAATCTTCGAAACAGCGCATCAATATCAACAAATTGAATTCACAAACATAAATTCCGAAATATTTTTCAAGAGAAGTCGAACAGTTCTTTAATGCAACGTAGACGGTACCTTTTGAAGTATTCAGTGTCAAACGATTTGAACACGGTGAACAAGTCTTACGCTCTCTCTAGCGAAACATATTGCGATCCTTCTACAATTTACTGGACTATTGAGCTTTCCTTGAAGATCTGAGTGTAAGCATTTGTGTTGTACCGGTTATAGGAAGCAAACTGAATTTTGTATTCAATACTGAACAATAACGAACTATTGAACATGGCAAACGGTTTGTGAAACTAGCTATTTGCCTTCGTTGAATTTAGCTCCGTTCGAGGGAAATTTCCAAAAACTCTCTCTTAGTGCTCCTCTACACTTCCTAAGGAATCTTCATACCATATTTCAACTTTCTACGCTCAGTAGTTTCGGCTGTGCGTTGTCCATCAGCCAATCAGGCACTCGGTATTGGAAGAGTTTTAGATTTTTGCTATCCGACGATTGATATCGTAATCTTGAATTCTCAATTCCGCTTAGATCCGATGCATTATAAAATGATGTATACAAACTATACAAATCGCGAGCGATTAAAATTGTTAAGATATTTGAAACAAATGAATCATTTTTGATGATATTATGTTGTGGGTGGACAGATTGAGCACCAAAAGAGGTTTTCGTTTTCTAAGATATGAAATAGGGTTGATAAGAGATGGGGTTTTATAGTGCGTACGGAAAATCGTATTTTCCATATGATTCGTTATTTATGAGAATGACGACGCAAAAATATAGCAAGGGTAAGATTCCATTATTATGTTTTTGAAACTTATGAGATTCTGTTTCTGAAAATATATTTCCTTTTGTTGACTTGATTTCGTTAGTAAAGAAGTTCGCATATTATTATAAATCTAGTTCAGAAGAAAGCTGAAACGTACTCTAGATAGATCTGTATAAATTAATAAAATAAAAAAACTTGCCGATACAATATTTTTGTATCAGTTAAAAGTACAAACTAACGATTATTACTTACTTGTTTGTTTTCTTTTTTCATATTTATTCGACAGAATAGAATTTGTTCATTTTATCTTAACAAGTATTCCTATAACACAAAAATCTATAGCTTTACAAAGCTACCTTTCCAACAATGAATTCTTCAAAATCATATTCTATAGTACTTGTAGTTTTGTAGTAAACTACCCGACAAATGTTCCAAGAACCGTTCAACTGTTCCATGTATGTACGTTTAACTTGAAAATTGCAGGTCGCAGATATAATGTCTGTAATTAATACGTCGTTCAGTGTAACTTTACTTGTTCCGCTTGCTTTTATAGCTTTAGAAAGTTTGAAAATAGTGGTGTTGTTGTGTTCTAGGAATGTAAAGGCTTTTTAAAACGGTTTTATTAGGGTGGCCCTGTTTGTTTATTGTAAGTCATTGTTATTGTTAAACTATCGAGATTAAAATTAAACAAGGTCACCAACTATATTCCCGGAGAACAACATAGAATACTTAGTTTAACGCGTACGGTATAGAGGCAACAAATTATATAGGTATTTGTTGTTTTATCAAAAACATAATTTCAGTTTCTATCTTCAGTCTCATTTTGTTCTGTTTAAATATCGCCGTTTAATATTGATATTCAAGATTACTAATTACATTAATACAAGATTATTGACATATACTATCCAACTTTACTACTTCTTCGAATTTTCAAACACTCTGTATAAGTATCTGATAGTTCATTCGATGGGATTTTGACAACAGTTAAAACATTTCCTATCACTTTATATAACCTATCCGTAAGCCGCGAAACTGGCTAAATAATCTTTCTTTCTTACCTATAGCATCATATTCGTCTTCAATCTCTGTACAATGTCGTTTAGTCTTCTCTTCTTCAAAGGTAGTGTATCTCTTACTGCTATTGTCTGGTATTTCTATCATAGAAGAAGAATTATAGTCTGTTGTATAGTTGTGTTCTATGCTGGTCTCGAACTGATGCTCATCGTCTTCTTCTATTTCTTCTTCTCCTTCTGAGTCCTGGGAAAGAAGAATGAGGATGTTAAGTATGTATTAGAAGCATGATTCTCTATCATTATCGACTATCGATAAACAGCTCGCTATTGAGAAATTTTGTGTTAGAATCGAATCAGCGCCTCTAAGGAGGGTCGGACTGTTTTTGATGTACATTTAAAATTTCCGTTACTAGATAATACCGATTGTCGAAATTCGCGTTATTTTGTATTGCATACTTTTACCGCCTAGTATTTTTCTATATTTTGTCTCACGGGGACAATAATTCACCTTACCTTTATCTAACATGACCCAAATACCTAGCTAAATATATAAATACACGTACAACAAAAGAAACGTGTGAGTAAAATGGAACTGCACATTCGGATAGCTTCAGGTACCTGCATTCCCACAGGAAGAATAACTACCTCGGGAAATTAATCGTACGCCGGCGGAGTCAGGAACATTGCAATATTCCTACGATTTATTTTCTACTAACATTACGCCTGAGGCGCCGCGCTCACATCAATGTCTGTGCTGGAAGGGGTTTTTGTAACAAAATTGTAAGGAAAGAAAACTATATAGGATGTTTTGTTTGTTTTCTATGAATGTTCTTTTCATTTTTTAAGTTCTATTGTATAGAACACCTAAGCCCCTAACAATCCTTTCGTAGAACACTTTGAATTACATATAGGTAATGTACCTATGATACCTATGAATATTATTTTGTTGTATCTTAACACATAATTCCTTTTTAAAACATATTTTATGAGCAAATGTACATAAGAAGAATTTTTTCCTGTAACAGTTTCCTGTGTCATTTACTTGTCAAGTTGATAAACAAAACACTAGTTTTAGGTTTTTTTTCAGTAAAACACTTATCACAATTCTTTTGAAACCTAAATTCTCTTAAAAATAAACCAACAAACATTATTTATTGTACAACATTGAATATTCCTCGCATTACGTTTACAATAGGCTCATGTGCGGAAGTTCTTACATATTTCCGCAGTCTGATTTGCTTCCAGCAGATTGAATTGTAAATGGCTCGGAGATTGAACGCCGAGCTATGTACGGACGTTATACTACTACGTTCTACTGAAATTGCTCGCACTTATACCGATTGCTGCCTCGATTTATGCACTTTAAAATATTCTATTCGATCACGTTAAACGAATACTAAATATTGAAAGAGAATTACTGCTTTTGGTTAAATCCCGGATAATTTATGGTTCGTTTTTTTATCAATTTTGAAACTATGTGCTTATGTGAAAAAGACAACACTTCCAATCAGTAGTCAGTAGTAATCAATCAGAGTTTTCTTATAAAAAAATAACAAACAAAACTATAATCAGTATGTACTTATTTATTAGACACATTAGTATTGGTTTTTCAACACCACATCTCAGCATTAAGCATCCATTAAGAAATCAAAACAGATTGTCTTGAAAACTAAGTAGGTAAATAGCATAGAAATTACCACCTACCAGGTGTTACTTTTATCTATTTATTTGAATACAAATATCCAA
This sequence comes from Anticarsia gemmatalis, assembly GCF_050436995.1. Classification (NCBI taxonomy): domain Eukaryota; kingdom Metazoa; phylum Arthropoda; class Insecta; order Lepidoptera; family Erebidae; genus Anticarsia; species Anticarsia gemmatalis. Next base: position 3,006,340 of record NC_134761.1, read on the forward strand.
CAATATTTCCTCTACAATAACAGTCATGCATAAAACATACCAATTATTCAGTTACACAGCATCCATCCGGTAACATATCACAAACTACCGATATCTATATAATATACCATCAGATACATGTATCGCTGAAGGCAATTGTGTACACAACATGCCTTATGTCCGAATGACCCTTGTGGCGTATTCACGGATTATGGACTTTACCTCAATAGAGGTCCTTAGTCCTGCTTCATTCATAGTTATGTTAATGTGTTAGTTTTAGGTTAAGGGTTAACCTTTAGTGTTTAGGCTGTTCTTTTGGGTTAAGCATAGTTTAAATACTAGGGCTATTGTGATAAGGTTATTCTATGGGTCATAGTGATATGATACAAACTACCAATATCTATATAATAAACAATTAGATACATGTATCGCTGAAGGCAATAGTCCAAACACAACATGCCTTATGTCTGAGTGACCCTTGTGGCGTATTCACGGATCATGGCATTTACCTCAATAGAGGTCCTCAGTCCTGTTTCATTCATAGTTACGCTAATGTTAGTTTTAGGTCAAAGATTAACCTTTAGTGTTAAATAGTATCTTATTAAGGGTTAATGTTAGGTTTCTTGAGATATTTTTAGTATTTGAATAGTGCGATGATATTATTGTATAGGTCTAAAGTGACTCTAAATGGTTGATGAACGAGTTGGCCAGTTTTTTTTGTTGACTTATTTGAATTTTGGCTCCACACGTTACTAAGACTCTAGATCAAATTTAGATTTGAGGTTTATGTTATTTTACTTTGTTCAGATTATTTTTTAAGCCACCATAATAATTTTAAACATTTTTCCGACATATTTCACAAAATAAGGCTAATTTTTACAGTTCAAAAGACTCGCAATAATTGTTTAATCACGTCCAGATTACAATAGCACAACCATTAATCATTTCATTCTTTCCATTTTTTGAGAAAATTCGGTGCTATTTTTCAAAATTAAAATTCGTGCCTTGTTTCCGCAATAGGAGGTCGAATGTTCTGTTGTAGGGTGTTTGTTTTAGCAAATTACTGGGGTGGTACGGTGCAAATATCATGAGGACCGCAATAAAGCATGTCGTGAGATGCGGGCGACGCAAATATGCCATTTAGAAGAAGATTGCGCTCTTGCATTTAACGAAACATTTGTTGATGTCAGGTGGAGTGAGAATTATGTTTATGAAAAGAGACAGGTGTGCTTCTGTTTCATCTTGACTTTTGCATGAGAATATTGGGGTTAGTGATAACTCAGCTGTGTACAGAAGAAAAGTGTGATATTTTTGCTAGTTTTCGAGGTAACACTCGCTCGCTTAATATGTATCTAACAACGTTTTTTACAAGCAGGCTTGCAACAGATGAAGAAAACTTTAGCTTCTTGATCTTTAAAAATTATGATTTTCTTTATTGTCATTTCTAACCATTTTAATATCAACTGTTAGTCTATCTTTGATCTGCCACTTAACTCTTTTTGGGACACAGTCACTTGAACGAACAATAAACGAATCTTGATATAGTTTATTAATCGTAAGATCTGCCCTCTGCACCTCGCTCCCCTCAGGTACGAATATAATAGAAAATAATGGCCGACTAAAAAACGTTGACCCAGTTCTGTTATGAACGCCAAGGGGTTTTGTAAGTAGAAAAAATATTCACAGAACAACTGTCTCTTGAATTTAATGAAAAACTCTGTTTGTTTTATGGAGTTTGTTTTAGGTCTTGTTACAAACTGTTTTACTTCTTCGGGACAGTAATTGTCTTTAATGGATGTTTCACTTTAAATAGTACACTATTCTCGTTTTCTACATTAATAATGAGCAGCTTAATCATTTACACCTTCAAAGTTCAGTTTAGATAAAAGCTGCCAAAAAGCGAAATTAAAATGAATTATAGATCTTTTTATCTTGATGAAACAGATGCCGTTTAGAACAAAAAAAAAGTAAAACAGAAAAGAACATCACATTTTGTGACAGAAGTCACAACGTATGAATAATGAATGAATGAATGACTTTCTTTATAAGGTGCACATAAGTAGGGATCTACTATGTTCCCTAGATATTTCACAGTCTCTGAGTTGGAACTACCTCGGTACCTATATTACGATTTTATTCATGTGGCGTCAAATATTCGCTTGTCACGAGAGTACTGCAGCTGTACGTCTTGCAGATATTTTCATATTGAATTTAAAGGTAGCCCAAATTCTGAGCTGAGATATTGCTATTTTCACTTGCAAAATGCATATTTTGGATTCGAACACAAGAATACAAGAAAGGAAAAGTACGAAAACATAATTTGTTTGGACCTCACAAAGTTCGTGTATAACTTAATTTTGTATGTGATTTAAAAATGTATCAATATTCCATGCTTAGCTTTACAGGAACTAACTATGTGAAACCTAATAATTATTGGTACACTTCTATCAAGGCTTTCAAAGCAATACAAACATTATAATACCACAAAAATCTACTTGAAACACAATCAATCAGATGCAGTTTAATTACTTAAAATGCTCTGACCTGAATACTGTCAATAGAAAAACCATTACAACATTTTCAGTACATTTAAAAACATCCAACCGTCACGAGTTGTTTGTATTTACAAAGTATTTGCACAACAGATGGCGCTACTAGCACTATTCGATTAGTTGATTGCCTGCCGTAGTATTTGAACGATTCGCTTCTTGTTTTAGTCACAATTCATGTTTGTTTATATTGAGCCCGGCTGTGATCGGGGAACCTGTTTTTTTAACTTTATATGGGAATCCGTGGGAATTGACGTCACAAAGGATTTTTAGAAGCGTTTCAAAATGTTAATGGAGTAAGCCGGTTTAAAAATTTTGACTATTTTTTAACGAACGTTTAAAAAGAAGTCAACATTTTTCTAGTTCGTAGTTCTAAATTATTAGGAAACTAGCACTAACATGCCTTTTACCCTGCCTTGCTTTGCCTTTTGGTGCAGTTTTCTCATAAACGATGGTAGCATTGAACTTAAAAGATTTTTAACGAAAAGCTTGCGCTAAATTTACGTTCGTTCCTTGAATTTCAAAGATGCTTTTAAATCATGTGCTGTTTGCTCGATTCGGAAACTGAAACATGGACTGAATACCAAGTGATACACTTCACTTCGGAACTTCGTAAATGTATTTTTGAGACAACAGTAAATCTATTACTATTCTGCCTACCTACTACTACATACTCATTATAACAAACTAGCTGACTCGCGCAACTTCGCTTGCGTTACATAAGAGACATTACATTTTTTACTGCCACTCTGCTCCTATTAGTAGCAAGCGTAATGATATAATATAGCCTATAGCCTTCCTCGATAAATGGGCTATCTAACACTGAAGACTGACTGACTGAGAAATTTTCAAATCGTACCAGTTCCTGAGATAAGCGCGTTCAAACAAACAAACAAACTCTTCAGCTTTATAATATTAGTATAGTTGTTGCATTTCGCTCTAAAATATGAACTAAGATAAACTCTATGTACCAGGCAAAATTGTTAACTTGACAAGAAGAATTCTTGCTAATTTTACTTAATCCATAATCAGTCCTTTACTTATACAACAAGCACCTATCTTGTAGGTATCATAGCCAACTCAAACAAAACATATCCTTGTAATCCTAAACAGGCCGACAACATAAACAAGGTACACATAACGACCTCTATCGGTAGAACAGGTAACCTTGCCTCCACTTTGTTATGTCATGGTTATTTCCAAATTATACCTGACCCTCCTGATTTATGGGGTTGCGGTAGTACATCTGTTTTGGAGTTTCTTTTGGTGTTCTAATTGGAGGAAACGGAAATTATACCTTATATTCGCTGGTGGTATTAAATTAGATATCTGATTTTGAAGCAGTGATAGCCTAGTAATGGAATTAGCCTTCCACACGATGGCCGGGGTCTTAAAATCTAGGCAACATAGATTTTCAATACATTTTCCAATTTGTGTGTAAAGTTTAGGAAGACAAAATGGTAAAACCTTGAGTGATATTGTCTTCTAGTTTAAGTCAGTTCTTGAAGGGATTGCAAATCTCCAACCAGTACTTGACCAGCGTGCTGGATTTACACCTGACCCCTCTTTTTTTATGAAACCTGGCACCTGTTACTTGCAGCTAGCCAGTAATTAATTTTATTAAATTTTTTCGTGTTTTTTTTTTAATCCTTGGAGCAAATAATAATCGCGACAACTTGATTTGTTTCAGATCGAAGCTAGCAGTGCTAAACAACAGACACGCGTACTTTCTGCTAGTGGACAACGGTTCAGTGGGGCGGTACGGAGCTGAGATCGTGCTCCGGAGGAAGCTGGAGAAATACATCGCGGCACAGAAATTACATCCATGTAAGTTTATATCATAGTTTATAACTTTTTTATTTATTTTGCATCGAATGACACATTGATTTTAATTGAGCTTAGGCTTATGTCTAGTGGATAATGTTTGAAGACAAAATTTAATACTCACTTTTGACTTGAAATAATACAAGGTGTTGTGATCTACATATTATTATCTATACAAATAGAAGTCTTATGTAAGTCTAATTTTGTACACTAAGTTAGGCTTCAAAGGTTTATGTATTTAAGTGAGTTGATTTTATTTACACTATGAACTAATACAGGTTTGTATGCACGTGTGAGTTTTTAAATCTAAAATTTATCAACTTCCACTATCTCATAATACGTTTGCTTTCTAGTGCCATCTACGGTGAAAAACAGAATTATTTAGTATTGAAAGCTACAAATTATAATTCATTTATAAGGTACCTTTACAACAGTTTGTATATAGGCTTAAACTACATAACAGAATAAACAACAGCCACTGATGGAATTAGCGGCTGTAGACTAAGTACTTTGCATACACGATGAACCTTCTGACAAGGGCACTGAAAAATTCATTTATATCCTGTTAGGCCGTCAAAGCGGAACTAACTTACTTTTGTATTCATAACAAAGTGAGGGCAGGTAGTAGCCAAACGCATGACGCTCGGGTGATTTGCTATTCCCAAGGTATTCATCCAAAAGTCTGTTTGTTTGTTTTAATATCACGTATCGCTAAAGTGCTGATCCAATTTTTATGAAATTTTGCATGGGATTAGTGGAAGATCCGGGATAAACCATAGGCTTTATTGGCAAAACTAAACCCCTAAATTTCTTGTTTCAATTTTAATTTTAACCTTGTCTTTGAAATGCGTGTTTTGACCAATTATTTATGTGGGATAGGTCCTTATACCTAAAATACCTACATACTTATCTGTCAAAAACTTTAAAAAGGTATCGATACATAAATTATATGTTAAGAACTAACCCGTCGATAGATACTTTTAATGGAGCTTTTAAATATTTTCAAATCATTTACCTCTGGAATAATGAAAACCAATTCTTATCTGATAAAATACCAAATGCAAAACCAAACTCATCATAATATACTCCCTAACGCCATCTATATTTAGATTTTAAAACATTTCGTAGAAAAGAAAATAAATTCGTTGCTATTTTCAATTCTGTTTTTAATTTAGTTGAAGCTGACACTAGTGTAGTGTCTGTAGAGTGGAGACATTATTTAGGTGTCAAAGCAGCCATTGTTGTGTTAGAGCACTCTCCGAGAGACCTCTGGTGAGTTCCGACCAGAATTAATCTTGCTCTCTGTGGAATTTGATTCTTTTATTGTGGAAAGATTATTTAGTTAAGAGTTGCAATGCCTTTGGCAGATTATAATGATGTGGGTGTTTTAATAAAGAGCTCCTGTTTAAGTTTTTGGTGAATTCATACATCTTTTTTTATAATATTCTAAAAATGATATTATACGCTTTAATTGCTAAATCGCTGATCCGATTTTAGTGAAATTAAGTTAAAGATACGGGATCAAGTCTAGAATCCGGTCCTAAGCCTCATAAAAACCTTAACTTAGTTTCAAAGGTTGGTTCTATTTAAACAAAGCCGAATACTATGTATATTATTACCGTAAAGTATAATGGCAAGAAAAATGGCATATCCCTATCTCCCTCTAAACTATAAAAATATATAGAGAAAAGAAACTTTCTCGTACATTTCTTTCATATAATTTTATGTCGTCAATAATTCTCACGAGCCAATAAGCTAGTCGGCGATATATGGCGGTCCTTTCTCATAGCTGTGAATATGTACGCATTGCCTAGGCTTCCTAGCCTGTCACTAGGTTTTACGATGCGGTCTATCATTGTCTATATAGCCTGGAATATTTATGTGGTAAAAACCTAGGTATTTTATTTATTTCAGTAGGTATGTAAAGTAAGCGTCTAAAATGTTTTTTCTTAACTACATTTCTTTTATTTTCTTTATAATTCTGGTTCTGTACATACCTAAGCATGTATTGATTGGTTTTAACGACAGCTAAAAATGTGGGTTATACTGGATTATTTGAATAAGTATAAGAATTATAGATTTACGAGTACTTGCAGTTCTCATTACGGTCAGATTGTATTAAATGTACACCATAGTACCTACCTATCGTCTAAATATTTCGTCGACTAGGTACCTACTTATTCTTCTTAAACATACCTACGTACTAAGCTAAATTCAATAAATCATTCAATTCTTTTCTGATATTTTGCAAGCAGCATTATCATCCTAAACAACGGATTGACCTTCAAAGCAAAGTCACCATAACAGTCGAATCTTATGAACACACATTACTGTTTTGGTTCCACATTTATACCTCTCTCTCTCTCTCTCTTTCATGCTATGAATCCCATATGGTAGTGAAGTCAGTCTAATCCTCCTGCATGTGTCCATATTAACACTTACCTACATAATGTATTTTGTAACACATAAGGCGCTTAACTAGTACGGCAATCGATACATAAACCCTGCAACCTGTTGATTGGCCATTCTCGTAATAGCATCACGTACATAACAAAACATTTTGTTTGCCATTATTCCAAGGAAGTACTACAATGCAATATAAAATGTAGTGCGAAAATACTTCCTATCTAATTTATATAAAACTATATTGTTGTATTAATTAACTATTGCTTTCAATTAAACTTAATTTTTCTTTCGGCGGCAATCGGAACACTTGTTACGTCATTCATAAACAACTTATACTTATTAATGTAAAATGTGCAGTTTTATATTTTACAAACAAAACAGATTGCAGAAATCTACTGAAAGTAAAACCTTCCTCAATCGTATCGTAAACAAACCTCATTCAAATATACCGCCACAGAGTATAGAACGAAAATGACTCACGTCTAAAGACAGCTGTCAGATTCGTAGCCAAATATAACCAAAATAACAAACAAACTAACGTAATATGCACCCTACACACTATCATTCGTATAATAAAGTATAGCTACTAACATTAGAACGCAAATCACTCAGTTCACTCACCGACATCGTAATACCAATCCGCTCGGTCGATTGTTCCTCTTTGAACGACATGAACTCATTCTCCTCGTCGGTGATTATAAAAGACATTAACTCATAGTACCACAACTGAGGAACATACACTTCATCGTCACAAGTCGCCGTATGTCTACTTTCCACCACTTTTTTATATTCCCGCCGAAAACATGTGCGTAAACAGTCGATCTTTTTCAACACATGCAACCGTGTCGCGTCGGGGTTATGTCTTTGCACAAGTCTCGTCAACCTATCAACTGCGTCATTACGTTTTTGCTTTATTTTGTACGATATACAAGCTTTGTCCCACAAACAAGGTAGGTCTTTGTATAGTAGGATGAATTTTTTTAGTAAATTACGTGAGAAAAATACTGTGTTGTCCGACATGTTGTTGAGCGCGTTTGTCGAGTTGCGCGGCGCACTGTTCACTGTGTTGGAAAGAGAGAGCTCGGTGTACGGCCGCGCCTCCCCCCGCCTCGCCTTGCAGCTGTCGCGCGGTATTCGAGTGCATTGTTTACCGCCAACTGCCAACATGTAGGCCAACGGCGCGGCGCGACGTCATCGCTTCGTCTAGAAACCGGATTCCTTTGAATAAATATTCGACCGCTGAATTTTTCTCCCCTTTAAATTAAATATTCGTCTACAAAACTGGACACACAAAAGAATATTTGTTAACCGAACGACAAACCCATTATATTTGTATTGAAACTAAAATTGACGTCTCATACTACTTATTGTTGAATAACAATTTACATGCAGCACAAACTGATTTATCTAACCTTGACCATTGTTGTACTAAATTAACGTTAAAACATTTTCTTCTGATTTAGAATTTTATCAGTTACTCACAAAAAATAATGCTAAAATAATTAGGTATGCAACTATCCTAGCTCCTTGCATTATGTTGTACCTAGGTTCTGCCGAGCGTTTTGTTATGAAGCCCTAGATTCCAAAATATTTACAAAAGTTTGAAGATAAGATAACAATACACAAATTTTATACATTTACTTACAGCATTCTGTTCAGACGACTGTTCCTTAACTTTGAATGTATTCACACGATTGTTAGATTCATTCTCGTCGTACGTGAATATGAACGACAGCATGTCGTAGTACCACAGGTTCGGCGTGTATATTTCATCCTCGCTGGTAGCCGCCCGCCGGCTTTCGATAACTTTTTTATACTCCCGACGCACACACGCGCGCAAACTCTCGATTTTTCGCAACACATGCACACGCGTCGCACTAGGATCGTACTCCTGAACAAGTTTGGTCAGTTTTGTGACCGCATCGTGGCGTTTCTGCTTCACTTTGTACGAAATACAGTCTTTATCCCATAGGCAAGGTTGTTCTTTGTATAATTGGATGAAACTTTTGAGCAGTTTGCGTGGGAAAACGATGTTGTTGCCTTCTGACATGTTGAGTACGTTCGGCGAGCGGCGCGGCGCGCAGATCACTGGAGTTGTCGGTTTGGTGGGGAGAGCGCGGCGCGGTGCGATGCTCGGCGCGCCCCCTCCTGCCTGCCCCTCCCCCTCCGTCGTCTGTCGCCGGTCGGGCCAGCTGAGCTCTTTGTTCGACGCCTCGACGCCAACATGTGAACCACGGTCGATAAACTCGTTGAGCGCTGGTTGCGTTCGAAATGGAATCGTAGTTCAGATGCTTATTTGTTTGTATATGTTGTTAGTTATGTGGGTTTATAGGGAAAATGTGTGATAACTACGTATTGTATGAGGCAAAGATAATTTTAAATAGAGGAATTATAAATGTAGGTTACCTACTTACAGATCAATTTAATTTCAAGCAATTTTCAACAATTCAGTTCCGGTGCAATAATAGCTGATGGAAGTGAAGAGACATGTAACAATTAGGCAACTCCTAAATATTAATATCCTTAATTTTAAAAGATAGTAAATTCTAGACAATCAGAACAAAAACAATACTTACATACATACGACATTACCGAGTAGGTACCTATAGAATTTCTACCAATAGAAACAAAATAAATGGCAAAACACAGAGAAGAAAGGAAGCGAACCTTGAAATCTCCCGCCATGTCCTATTATACGTGCGTGCTCCATATTCAGCGTGAAATCCATGGGAAAAGCTTGGCGAAATGGGAAAAGGTGGGTATTAAATGGGAATTATATGGCAATGGGAGCCACACTTGGAATAATGTGTGCGTTAGTAGATACGAACCTTTATTGTGGTACTGTGTTGAATGAGACCTTGTTATAGAAGAGAAATAAAGGAAATAATACAAACCGTTGTTTCGGTTTTGATATTGCTTTCGTTTAAAGAGTTTCTATGTTACGTTTAGGATTGTTTTGTAGGTCTATAGATCACGTGTCAAATTATCAAATGAATGGAAGGTCGGAATCATGATCTAAGTAAATGGACAATAATAATTAAATGGACAAACATAAACTGGTTTTACTGTTTTTTGCTTTACTTACTTATTCTTACTTCTTTTCTGTTACTTAGCTTTACCTTTACTCTTACTACTTTATTCTTTTTTCCTTGGGATCCTTTGAATAATTTACAAGACACGTGGTATTTTCTCCACCTGAAACAAAAACCTCGTGATGATGATGAATTCAATGACCTACTTTTGATTTCGGGATTATACTTAGTTATGACCACTTAAATGTAATTATAAAATTATGTAAATCAAATCATACAAGCATATAAATAAAAATCTGATCAAAAAGTTTAAAACTAATTAAACAGGCTTCAAAGTAATATATCGACATTTTAATCAGAACGTCTAATTTTACATCGAAGAATTGTAGAAAGAGATTAGAAATTAATTAGTTTTCATTCTAGATTCAGACGCTGAGCTTTTAAGTCTACAGCTGAAGGCTTAGACATTTCAGATTTATAAGCTTTTTAATAACTTGGTATTAGTGGTATGATTGGATCATACGTTCAGATAAAAATATTACTTGTTTGACAGCCCAACACTCAATGGTGGTTAACCAAAATTTATGGAAAATTACTAGTGAGTACTTTATTTAATTAATCACTAATTAGAATATAGGTAACTAATAGATCATTGGGAGACTTAAAAATTAGGTGAGGTATTTAAAAAAATGATAATTTCGTATATTATTATAGTTCTGTAGATAGAGGTTAAGTTTTGCTACAGCCGGAGTGGTTTTTGAGTAAATAAGGTTTTCTTAACCCGTAGTTAACTGAATTGCTTTTAAGAAAATAAACTTTTTTTTACATTAAAATAAATAAATAAATAAACATTTGATTGATGCCCGCTTTGGGCATCAATCATTATAATCGTCTAATCAGTAAAAAAACTGTGCACTGCTGGAAATAAGCCCTAATAAATAGATTATAATACCCCTAAAGTTCGATTTCTCAGAAAAATTGTCAAAAGGCCTTTTACCTCTCATAATATACTACTAAGTCATAAATAGCGAGCGTCCAAATTCCTTTAAGCTAAGGGATTTCACCGTAGCCACCATAAAATAGGGTTACTGCAAACGATGTCTGCGACAAATAGACTCTGTACACAATGTGCTGTGATTATCGCACACCCTTCTGTGGCGAGCCTATGATTATGATGACGAAGTTAAGAGTATAAATAAGCCAGTGGGTCTTTACTGCCGTAAATGAATAAAGTTTTGTAGATTTCATTTACTATATCATATGAATATTTGCTATTTTTTAAATAAATTTTAATCCTTTATTTTTAAAAATGCGTCTTTCTCTTTCTCTATCTATGTGTAAGTAAACTACAGAACACCTGATTTTATACCTATATCAGGAGGTCATCTGTGTTTGATTCATAGCATATCTTCTGCTTTACCCCAAACACAGACCCTATTCAATTTCACCTAAAAGTATGAGTGTTATAAACCATAAGATCTAATTGTCTCCATAGTGTCGACTAAAAATCATCCCATCAAACAAAAGTAAAGCCTTACAATAGTGTCACATATCCCCTATACATTCGAGTGAGCAGCAAACCTTTTGGGTTCGCCATAATACCCATAAAAGTTGATTTAAGGTGAGTCCCTTTGTGCGGGCAAATTGATAAAATACCGATCTGTATTGAACGTGTGGCCGTCTCTGATAAAATGGACGACTATGAACCCAAATACTGAATTAACTGTTTATTATGATAAGTTTTTGTTGAGGCAAAATTATGGGGAGGTTTGAATGAGGTGTCTGTAAGAAGATAGGTTTTATATAAAGATTATATGTGTGTGTTAAAAACTGAAGTTAGTTTGAATTTGTGTATCAGGTTTGATGTACTTTGTCTCAAGGTATTGGTCACTTTCAATTTCAATAGGGTCTGTAAAACTTTTTAGTTTTACCTACATACAAACATACATAATGTAACTCCTTTTCTCCGTAGAGGTAGGCAGAGACCATATTACTTTTTTGATTTTACTTATGCTACACAATTCGGACGACTATTCGGCTCTTGAAGTTCAATTTTATTTTACAACTTGTCATAGTTTCTTTAAGAAAGCTAGTGTTTGTCGAATTTATCGATTGTCACGTACAGAGAAGTGAGTTACGTGGTTTTGTCATTTATTTTATACCCTCCTCTCATAACAGCTAGGGGTGGACGCGATGAATGCTGAGAGAAATTGAAAGATTTACTTACCTCTCTTTTAAGATTTCAAAGAAAAACTAGCAGTTGCGCAACCTTAAATTCTTTCATTTGAGAGAAGTACGTAAGTAACTATCAAAGAGTGTAGATATTTTTTACTACTTTTCAGTAACTTGTAGTTTTTATTTTAAAATGATGTAATGGCTTTATTATTAACAATATTTCGATAAAAAAATAAAAAATTTACCAATTTTAACGACACCTTAGTAGCTTAGTAGCACTGGTCAATGATGATGCCGATGATAGATAAGAAATATTTTTTTCATGCAATTCCTTTCATACAACATTCAGAGAAAAACATTTTCCTAAATAATAAAATAAGTAAACTAAACAACGAACTTTCCATACATATAAACAGCAAAAACAAAAAAAAACACTTTCCTAAAACTTTAACCCGGCCATATAATATAATATCCGAACCCAAGTATTCACAAGTAATCTAAGTTGGGGCCCTTAGGAACGTGGATATACTATTACAGGTATTTGTTTGAGACAAAAAGTTCCTCCTAATGATGCTGTAGATAGATATACTTGTTGAATCTTGCAAGTTTTTGTTACTGAATAGGTGTTTCTTTGGCTCGAAACTAACGGTAGGTAAGGTCTATTTCTTTAGATACGAGTAGCTTTTGGCTTTTATTTGAAATGGATTTAAGAGAAGAATCAAAGATTTTATTGTCCTTATTTTTTTATTACTCTTTGCGATACGCATACGGTTTAATTTGCTAAGACAGTTCTATCAACTATTTACTGGCTTCTGTCTTCATTAAGCCTGACTTTTTTCAATTTATTAACTTTTGATGTTTGAGTTTTTTCTATGCAATATTCATGTCCAAACGGCAAAAAGTAATAATTTACGTCCTTAGATTATCTTTTCAAGCCCTATAAAACAGTAATCATCTCACGGTATCATGCCTTTTAAACTTAAGCGTAACGCGATTAGCCACATTAACTTGGATTTTTGCTTGACTTTTCGGCACCTTCTTACCGGCCGTGGTCGTAAGCTGAAAACAGATACTTATGCTGAGGTAGTCCATCTAATGCACCCGTTCGAATAGCACCTTGACAAAAACCACCTAGCCTAGTCCACAAAGGGCACCCATCAATATATATATTTGGCTGGTGCTATTTAAACAGGCGCTCTAGATGGAGTACCTCCTTCTGCTTGCGTTAATCCATGTATATTAACTAAACTAATCCTTTTATACCAAACATTCTGGTCCAGAATTATCCTGACCAATCTTAGAACTATACGGGTTATATAAATGGGTCTTCGTTCTGCGGTTAATTCTACCATTCATCAACACAGCCAATAGTTTACGTCCCTTGTGATTAATGTGCCTCAATGTTTGACGTTATTTAACCTCTAGCAAACTGTTTGTGTTCTAGACCTAGAATGTTCACTTCATTGCTTAAATATTTAAGAGCATCAAGTAAATTAATGGAATGCTATCGTTTGGTTTCAATTGAAATTGTGTTGAATTTTACTTTTGAATTTTTGATAGAAAATTATATGACTGTTTCAAATATTTAATACGAAATTATCAAATAAAGAATATTTAAATTTATCTTTGAGAAATCACTATTCTTCTAATCGGACCTATTGCAAATTCCTTTTTTAACACCTACACAATATTAAAATCGTAAACAATCGTTTTATCTAGGAAACGAGTCAACTTTAATCGTGACTACGTACCATAGAAGCTTACCTAATTCACAACACTTACTAGCCAGTGAATTTCAAAAATCGTTTATTCTTTCATCTGAAAATATCTTAAAACATTGATCTATTGAAATCAAAGAAATCCAATGACCGAGTTCTATATAAAATGTAATATAAAAGCAGAACAGATTCTCGTAATCCCAAATGGAATACAGCGCTGAAACATCATTTTAAAAGAAAGTCCATTAAAATGTTCATAACGAAAATAGTTTTCTAAGATGTCGGTGCATTCACAACATGGCCGCTGTTTTTATTATTAAATATCTTGTGCAAGTTAATTGAAAATCTAGTGCAAGGAAAATATGAAACCTACACGCTTTTCTTTCTTAGAAATATGTATCGCGACTATTTAAAATATGGTGAAATACACAACACTTTAAAAGGCGTGGTATTATGTCCACAATACTTTATTTATTTTATCTTTTAAGTAATAACTGTATGGTAGAAACCAAATTCGTAAGTACCTAGCAACTTATTTTTTCTCGCACTAAATGAATATTATTAGGCTTTATTATTTGCCGTAGAATCAGCAGAAGTTAAAACCAAGGACGATGTTTAGGTAGGTACAAGTAGGAGCGATATATCAGAACCACAAATAATTTGCCAGTAACACAGTAAGCCACAAATATTTAGCTGCTGGCCAAAAATTTCAGCCGCTGGCCAAAACGACGAGTAGATCATGGCAAATAATATTCTTGACAGCATTTTTACTCGTTCAGAGACCTTTTCAGACTTGAGCGTTATCCACTTATAATATGCTATCGGTAGTGGAACTTTTCTTACAGATTAATCCTGACTAGAGCAAAACAGTCCGTACTGCGATACGCGATACCTCCTTGGTAAGCGATTGTTTAGCAGAACCCGCTTTATTCTAAACTAGCTTTTGCCCACGACTTCATCCGCGTCCTTTGTTACTTAGAACAGAATAGTTATTCAAAGTTTCATCCCCTATTTTAGCTCCTAACGGGTCGAAATTAGCATTGGTCAGAATCCTTTCTTAGCGGATGCGTACGTCATAACATCTACCTGCATGCCGAATTTCAGCCCGATCCGTCCAGCTATTGGGTTATGCGTTGAAACATCACTATGGCAGTCAATCTGTTAGTCCAGTTACCTTAGAATTGTATAATAACTATCGTGCAGTAAAAAGTTACTCAAACAAATATCAGTTCGATTTAAACTGTCAAATCCTCTCAATAACACGAAGGTAGAAGCCACACAGCCAATCATTTGGATGACCAGTTCCAACGATACATGTCTGTCGTGACTCGTGCCGCGGTTTGTAACCACTACTATCCAATCTAGCCTGTACTGCAATTAAGCTTAATGTGTGTTTAGGTAATGTGTGTGATTAAATTATCATAGCAATAGGGTTAACTAAATGTTCCTATCACCATAACGAAGATGAGATTGTCCTATTTTACTGATTTGTATAGATTTATCTAGTTAGTAGATGTTGCTCAATCTATACTTCTATACTAATATTATAAAGCAGAAGAGTTTGTTTGTTTGTTTGTTTGTTTGTTTGTTTGAACGCGCTAATCTCAGGAACTACTGGTCCGATTTGAAAAATCATCACGGTACGACCAATAGGAGCAGAGTAGCAATAAAAAATGTTACAAAAACGGGGAAAACATTTTGACCTATTCTCTTATGTGACGCAAGCGAAGTTGCGCGGGTCAGCTAGTTATCTTAATATTTGTAAGTTACAGAGTAGGGGAATAAAGAGGTCCGAATTAATGAGTTTTATGAAATTATAATAATGTCTGGCTACCAGAAGCTCCATTTACATATTTTTTATTGCTACACAATGTGACTTAATTAAGGCAAGTATGTTATACTGTCAAGGATTTTATATTCGAACGCTGAAACAAAGAAATCCTTTTCCCAGTAGCAGAGTCAAAGAGACAAAAAATACAGTGTTTAAATGTTTTTTTTTTGGTACTAATTTACACCGTACACGGCAATATTCCAAAGAGTAGCTAAAGTATCAATAACTTTTATTAAAATGTCCTTTTTAACAGAAAACAGGAAAATTCATTTCATCTAATATCTAGCATCAAACTCTCATAAACTTAGTAATATAATAAAACTTTCAACAGCGCCACACCTGTCCATTCTCCATCCTTTATTTGAACTCGTAAAACTGGAGGTTTTTATAACATTTTTTATGTGTTTCGGATGAATAGAAATTCTCTTCAAAAGTCCGATAAACAACGTCATCAGGTGTCCTTGTTTTAACTGTTTGATTTTAAGGGTCGCGGGGAAAATGGGGTTGATTTATCTGTATGTGGAAGATAGGGACGACCTTATTGAGTTATATGATAAGATACTTGCTGACCCGGCTACACAAGTGTTCTGTTTCGCTCCCTATTTTAACGGGTGAAAGATATTTTTTTTTCAAAAAAATCTAAGTCATTTTATTCATTTAGGTCAAATGTTGACACTTATGATAGTCGTTACAATGATTGAATCTACCACTAGCTCGGAAATGGGTTAGAGCCTTATGAAAAAAACCCACGGCTACTCTTTTCATACGCCCTAAGATTTACAATGTAGTTTCAAGCTGCAAGCATGTTTAACTTAGAAAAATGTACTTAAGTATCGTACCGAATCTATATTTGTGCACAATTACATTCGAATCGGCAACGCGCTTTTGTAGTAAAGCGTGACAAAAGACAAGCTTTCGCAATTCGATATTAGTAAGTAAATATTTGTATGGGAAAGATAGGGCGACCCCATTGAGAATGATAAGATAAACATATGGGACAATACGGGTGCGTAGACCCATTTTATAACGCATGGCTATGTTCAGAATACCTCCGTAGTTCAGAGGTTAAGCGATCACTACACTACAGTGCGTCAGGAGGTCTTGGGTTCGATTCCCACACGGAACCACAAATCATTGTTACAGGTCTGGTTGGTATTTGTCTCCGTTGTTTATATGTTTGTAAAAGTATCCGCGTCTCGTGAGCAATTCTAGTGCGGAAGTAGTCTTTTAAAAAAAAGGAGTAAATCATCAGTATCTTACCAAATGAAGAAGCAGAACAACACCAGTTTAAAACAGCTATTTAAAATAATACACTTGATGATGTCTAGATAACAATAGTTTTAAAACAGTTTCGACAGTTCCAGACCGTCCGACTGAAAGACAAATTGTCAGTAAATGTATCAACAATAAATCGTTACAATGTTTTTACCCTCTTATTCATAAAAATATATGAAGTTATGAAAAGCTTAGAGTTTGGTTTCTTTCACTCCTTAGCGAAATGAGAAAGAGAAAACATATTATAGTAGTTTTTTAACTGAAATAGGTTTACAGTGTGTTTATGAATAAGAGGGTTAGTTTTGTATGTATTTTACGATGAATGCGCGTTAATTCCTCCGTGCAATTTTGGCGGCCATGTCACGCGGGAAGCGGTTGCAAACCACTGAGTACGTCACATGCGGTCACGGTTATATCAACGGTTAAGTGCTATGTATGTATAAAGAATAGTACTTTTAGTTGAAAAAATAATCTTGTATTTATTTTAAGTCGTAAATTAGGCCATTAATTTATTGTGCAGGCACCCATTGAAGATGTATGTATAAATAAAACAAAAACCAGTTTACAGGGATAGTTACAAATGTTTACATGCATTCTTTGATTTCTTTCTGTCTCAAAGACAACAGGGCATGAATTTATGTATATTTGAACATAGATTTTCACCGTGAAATAAGCAGTTTTAGAGAAAGATCATATTACAAAAAATAGGCAAATTATTTGAGCCAACTTTTTATATATTGTACAGGGCCCTAAAAACCAGGCAAAGATACCAGATTTATACCAACATTTTAGATTACTTTCGTGTACCTTACAGACTTTTTTACTACCTTGAAACATCCCAAACTTCATTATTAAGTTACTTGCCTAAAAATATTCTCGAAAAGTCTGAAATTACACAAACATTGAAAAGATTTCGCTCA
The DNA here is from genome assembly GCF_050436995.1 of Anticarsia gemmatalis. NCBI lineage: Eukaryota > Metazoa > Arthropoda > Insecta > Lepidoptera > Erebidae > Anticarsia > Anticarsia gemmatalis. The sequence continues at coordinate 3,024,049 of NC_134761.1, forward strand.
AATATCGTCCTGAAAAATAAATGAAAAGTTGACAGGCAGACAGCGCCGCGGGCCAAAGTTAGCGAAGGTATTAATTAACCTCATTGCAAAGTATTAAATTTACCCTTAATTAGGCGTTAATTAAGTAAACCGAGATAGTATGCTTGAGTTTCGGCTTATATTTTAATGTGGAAACGAATTTTATGACGGGAATGCTGATTTTTTGGAACGGATTAATATAAAATTAATATGTTTTTTTGGTGTTTATAATTCTTATTGGGGCTTTAATTGAACAATTCTATTCTCTTTGTGTAATCAACCTTAGATATTATGTTGTTCAAACAAAATTTTAGTTGCTTATTATTGGCATCGGAGCTTTTTGTAACTTAGCCCGGTCTATATTCTCTACCACACAACAAGTAAGTAACCCATTTTTTTTGGAAAATAAAACAGAATTAACGAGAAAATGACTCGCTGTTTAAATTACTGCAAGTGTGCGAAGTATCTGATGTGAAAACCCCAAAACTAATGACGTAGTATGGCGCGACATAAAGGAGGGGAGCCGAGCCCTTTGTTTGGCAAAACACGTGGCAGGACTGACGGGTGAAGTGAAACATTACGGCTCAACTACTCCATAGATGGCGCTCTTCTCAATATTTGTGCTCTTTCATACAAAGTGCTAAGGCCTGAATCGCGCTATCAAAGTTTTCACAGTCGCTAAGTATATATACAAAAATTTGCGCTATGCTGTTGTACTTGCTTCGGCAGTACATATACTAAAATTGGAACGATACAGAGAAGATTAGCATGGCCCCTGCGCAAGGATGACACGCAAAATCGTGAAGCGTTCCACATTTTTTGAAGAGTTTTGTTTTAGAAAATTTTCATCAAAATATATTTTTGCTGCGCTTCCCCCGCTATAAAGTTGGAAACTGTATTACCGGATTAAAGAATATTCTAATCCACCGGGCAAAATTTTACTGCATCCAATTTCAGTGTTTTGTATAATTTTGCATGTTCTTGCATCTACAGTAATTGGGTAATAAATAATACCCAAACAATTATTTCAATTTTTCCGTTACTCCTTATAGAATTATAATTCTTTATTCTGAGTATGTTCATTATTACACCTTTAAATCGACGGAAACCTTTGTTTTTTTGTAATAATGAACAATATTTTTTCTTGAAAAAAATATTTTGCTTCGTTACATTAAAAATATCCTTGCAGGTTTCCAATTTTGAGGTACATTCTGTTGAAACCCCCGCCTGGTTTATCAAACATGAACTAAAGCAAACTTTGAACAGAAACCTGTAGTCTAATCCAATCACTTAAGCAGCATCGTAAAAGATAGACTACGGATCATTTTGTTTGCCTACTTTGTGGTTACAAAATGTATGTATTTTGTCTTACGAAAATGACCTTTAAGTAGACAAAAAGTAGCTTGTCACCGAGTTAACCTAAATATAATACTTTTTATAAAGGTAGGTATTTTACTTTTCTTACAAAAATTCCCACTTATATCAAAATCTTATACAAATAATGTTTTAGGTCTGATTGAACATATTGTCGGATGTATATTAGTTAAATTTTCACAGAAACTTAAAAAAATCCCTGAATAAAGTTCTGTAACAATAAAAGTTACGAAACATAATGACATTTCAGTACTCATTTTGCTTAATGGTTTACAAGCGTCTTGTATCAATGCGTTTGTTAATTTATCAGCAACACTGATTTCTAATCCACAAGTATAACCTACAGTACTTATTATTCTGTGGTATAACTATCTATCTGTCTACGCGCTTATCCTGAGGCAAGCATCGTAATATATAATGTACAAACACGTTCCATTTCGTTAAAATATAAAACGTGTATCCAATCTTTAAATGACTGAAGTAAAATGAAAATGTCGAAAGAAAATCTCTCAAAATTAGACGTTTCCATCCATTACCGATTGATGAGCAATGCAAACACAATTAAAGTTTGATTCACTTCCCAAGGGAGGCCATCGTTCCTAGAAAATGTTGAGTAAACAAACTTTTTTAATCTTTTTCGTAATAAAGTCCTGAGATCGTGTTTGGGTGACCAGTTGGCAAACATTAATTACTTCGGTCCCTTGCTCGAGTGGACTTGAACATCCAATGATGATGTTGCGATTTTTTTACCGATATTATTATGTTTGATCAAATCTTTGCTAGAGATGCTCATTTTATTTCTTTTAGAAATTGACTATTTGTTATTAAGCTTGTGATTCCCTGATAAGTTGGGAAGATGGTAATACTTTCAGATTTATACTGTTACTCCATAACAGCATCCTAATATCCTATTGGTAAAGATTATCATCTCATCTTATCCATATATAGCCAAGAATAGTAAGTGCTTATAAATACTGTATATATAATACTGAGTAAAAATAGGACCAATATAAAGCGCCTAGATCACCTAGGGTTAGGAATTAGGTATATCTACTCCTTGAATTTTTCCCGTATTAAAAGACTGGTAAAGAAGACGTGATTTCATATATGTATGAAATAGACAGGTATGAACTTAAAACAAGATTTTTAGAACCTATTTTAGTATGTCAAATGTGTTGCATACGGCTCAAGCTCACAAGACTTCGGTATTTTGTCTATATCAAGCCGTTCTAATGATAAATGTTCTTTGTTCCAGACACCCACTCGTCAACTCCCGTGGTGTGCTTGGTGATAGAAGGGGGCACGAACACGGTGCGAGCTGTGCTGGAGTACGTGACCGACAACCCGCCGGTGCCGGTCGTGGTGTGCGATGGTAGTGGCAGAGCGGCTGATCTTATTGCTTTTATGCATAAGTAAGTAGACTTGATATAGATATAAGACAGAGCGATGATATACGGAAGGTTAATATTAAAATATGTAATATAAAAAGCTGTAATATAGCAACAGTTTGACTTCGTTGCCGTTGCGTTTTATAAGTATGTTAAAAATATAAGCTTAGATCTAATAAGATTAGAATCTATTGAGGCTTATCTAGTTCGGTTCGAAATGATTGACGACCTACAAAAAGGTAATATGCACGGTATAGGAAATAGATGGAGTATAGTGCCTATTAAACAAAAATGGGTGGCACAATACGCGCAATATTCTCGGCTGGCTTGAAGTTAGCAGCAGTAGCTGCACAGATGACATTTTTTGGAACTAACTGGTGATGATTGAGACGTTACCTGCGTTCTATTATGCCTTACTTCAAGCCTGTCGAGATAAATTGCGCGTACTGTGAAAACCTTTTGACGATTCGAAATAATTTACATACCCGTAAATGAATTACTAGACTAATTTACCAAACCGTACTTGACAGCAGTAACTAGGACAAGGTTAAATTGCAAGTCTCGTATCGAAGATGTAAATATACACTGGAATAGCGAACACACGACAACAACAAACATTGGAGTTGTTATTCTCAACAACAACAAAACGAAGTGACTACCACATAGATTGACAAACAATTCCACCTTACAAAAGCAATCATGTTTTCTTTCCCGTTTCGCCGTGCTAGGTGAACTAAATTAGATTTAAGTCACGAACAATATCTTCCTGCATTTAAGTGTAGCGACACACCTGCGGAGAGTTCGGCGTCGATACTTCAATCGCTGAACTGTCGGTCATAGTATTTGGTTAATTTGACACAAGAAAAATGTTGAACTGATGGAAAGTTACGTGACGTTCACAGTAATATTATAACTTTATGGTGTGTGCAAAATAAATTCTTCGGCGAGCAGGCAAAGCTGCGACATTGCTGCTATTTGCTATGCCGTATCAGTATCTATACGTTAAACGAACATTCATTCACTTAACGGACCGCGTGACTTGTTGCTTCCTATGTGGTTAGTCTGAACTAGTCACCCGTCGGAAGATTTCGACATCACGCTGAACGTGACATGGTTTTGGACTATATGTAGCTGACTCGAAAAACGCTGCAAGCGTTTTCAACTAAACGTTCGTAGCCGTAAGTTCCGCAGGTGTGTCGGTACTCTAAGTGGCTGCAGTCGGAAGTTACCTTAAGAGCTCTGAACGAGTTCTTGTCGGTAAATATCCGGATCTGCACCGTTGCAATATTCAACCGCTGAATCAATTTACATGAACGATTCAAACTCCGCTCATTCAAGCTTTAAACTTCTCCAAACTTTTATATTTAGTTTGGAATTCTCAGAATTTATTCATCCATAATTCTATTCTCTTGGCGTTTATTATTCTTCTTTATTTTATGCTAGGTCTTTTGTCTAAAGTTTCGACCATCGCTGATATCTTTATTGATCAGTTTTGTTACTGCAACAGTTGGAATCATGCTTAAAAAGTATTGGTAAAGTTCAAATAATTTAATGGCGTATCTGACATAGAATTTGAGGTATGTATAAATTTTACCCGCACGGCAAGACATAAAATTTTTTAAAATTATCAAAAGACCTCAATCAATAAAATATGCACTAACATCTAACTACCATGCGAAATATCTTCTCAGATTTCTATCAACTTCTCCACATTCCTATACCAAACTATACGGCAAGAAAGTTAAGCACCTGATCGATACCAAACAGCCCTATTAGCTAACAACAATTTAGTTCGAAGTTATTCAACACGTGTCAACTACACAACACACGAAGTACCGCGAAGCTTCGTAATGCTTCGCGAGACTTCGTAAAGCTTCGCAACGCTTCGCCAAGCTCAAGAAGCATTATCCATTTGAATATTCCAGTTATTTCTCAAAGGGAACTGGATATTGGATGTGAGGAGTGAGTACAACTATTCGGGGAGCGTCTGAAACGTCATAATTTATAGAGAATAACCCTCCAATATCTTGTGAAGATGTTTATTGAAAACTTATTTACTGTTAACCCTTTGTTTGTTTGAGGAGAACTGTGAAATATAAGTAGGTTTGTGAATTTTTCATCTTTGAAACACTCACATACTTACTGTTCAATGTACACACTGTTGCATTTTTAAAAGCATGTCTATTTATAATAATAGTTAAATTCGTAGTGTATACTAATGTCAAAGTAATTTTACAATCACTGCATACTGTTTGTTAACCAATAGCAATAATTAAATTGACAGTTTTAGAAAAAAAAACACATTTTAAAATATGACAATGTGATTATTCGTAACTTTACTTATCTTAAACTTGTGATATTAAAAGTATCTTCTATACATTTAATAAGTAGAATAAAACAGAATATAAATGACAGACCTTCATAAAGAATTCATAGTATTATATTGTTCCTACCTACAAAAGACACCCACGGTATAGATGTAGTTTTTTGGTCAAACAAAGAATTGATTAATGGCTTCGAGAGAGGCTTTTTCCTGATCTTATTATTGAGTTTTCTTATAGCTGCCATGGGAATAGAAAAACACTATTATTTTTGTTCGTAAAAATATAACTTCTTGTCTATTGTACTTTAGTAAAATTGCTCTTCAATCTCGTATGAACGAATAAATAATGTGAATGAAAATTGTGTGTAATTCAACTACACGATATAACTAATACTCAACAAGTCTTATATTCTATGCTATTCTTAATGTCATTATGAACATAAAATAAGGTAGCATCTGTTAGGAAAAAGATACATAGGTACATCGCTAAGCTTTCATTAATTTCTGAAACTAATTTGACTTGTCCTTGTAACCAGGTATGCATCAGAGAACGGCGAGCAGACGGGACTGGAGTCGATGCGGGACTACCTCATCAGCACCATCCAGAAGACTTTCGAAGTGGGGCTGCAGCAGGCCGAGTGTCTCTACTCTGAACTGCTGCAGTGCACCAGGAAGAAGAATCTGGTGAGTACCTGGTTATTATATATCGTTGGACAATCGTCCCACACGGTCATTTGATTCCAAACTAAGCAGAGCTTGTACGATGTTAACCAAATAACTGATAAACATACTTATATACTTCTTAATACATACTTATATTGATTAATTGATTCTTAGTTATCCGCTATGAGTTAATTCTTTCGAAGAAAAAATGTGAAATATTTATTTTGATAATGAGCATAAAAATGTGTAAGGTGTGAACCGCATTAAACGTTTATCTAAGATAGTTTACATTTTGGGCAATTTGATTGGTTTAAATTGGATTACATAAATTACATAAAACATTGAATGTATCATCTAACTAATAACGGTTACGACACGTAAATTGAATAAACCAATATAAAAATGTTCGTCCGTGGTAGGCTTTTCCTTGAAAAACTATCTTAGCTAAGTTCCCAGAATATGTTAGATGAAATTCGGTCAAATAAGATCGAAAACTGACTCAAATTTCGGCAAAACATATAACATCTAGGTCACAGATATATAACAAAGTCAAACCATCCATTTCCAAAAGGGACCATTATCCGACGTCTAGACGTATTAATAAATAATGTACAACAATATCGTACCGTAATTATTCCGGTGAAACAAAGAAACATTACATTTTATAGACCTTTTTTATCATGAAACGAGATTACGTAGAGAATGCCAGACCGCAATTATTTATTAAAGAGGCAGGGACCGTAGCGGGGGATATAACGCTGTCATATCAATAACAATGTATTTCACAGCATAAATTATTTTAGTAATGCATAAATTGCTTTGAAAATCGTTCAAGCTATTGTAGCGCGATCTTATACCACTATAGGCGAGCTATCAGCGCCTCTAGCGGGCGGCATAGGAACTATTTTTGCAGTACGTTTTAAATGTCAAACTGTCGATGCTCGATAGTACCGACGCGTAGGAAAATGCCATAATGCAGTAATGTAATAAATGTAGTGCAATTCTGTAAAGACGGTAAAAACAAATATAGGTAATAAAACGGAGGACATCATAGGAAAGGCTAGTATTGTTATAAAATTCAATATCTCTCGCATAGTCATGAGGGCGGTAAAATAACAAATTCTCACTTACGCAACAATATTACTGAACATAATAAGATTACTTCCCTTCGTTTATTGCGAGATAAGGGTATTTACATAATGTACTTGGTATTTGGAGCTCAAATGCACGCCGAATAACTTTACTAACTTATTTAGCTGAATTGATAATAAAGATTTTATTAGAAAAGCTTTCTCAGATATTTTTTATGGCCGTGCAATGTTAACCCGTTCGTAATTTAGTAAATGTAGCGCTGTTTTATAATACAATCAAAAAGTGACTAGCTATAAAAAGTAACTTGTATGAAAACCTGATCAGCGCTCCTAGCGGGTTCTATAGGGACTAATTATTTGGGCTAATTATACATTTTAAATGTCAAACTCTCGATAGTCGTTAGTATCTACTATCTACTGTAGAAAATCGAAGATAACTTTCATTATTCAAAATAGTAAATTTTCTATCGAACACAATACTAAAGATAAATCATTGTAAGAAGGTAAACGCTATGCTTCGCATATTGTTTTTAAGCAAATGTAAAACGCTTTAAAAACGATTAAATATGGCACATAATTACGTTTCAAAAGCCTACAAATATTGCCATACCATTACAAAAGTCTCTCGTCAACTTTAATTCCACAACAAATCAATAGGTCGCGCAAGTAGCGGGGGTGTTATCGCGCAAAATATCGCGACACGCCGCACTGAAACTAACATATTTCACCCTGGACATGAAATATCGTGGAGCGCCAACAACGAAACTTGTGGCTAAACTACGCCGTCACTGCAGCTTTACATTCAAATTTGTTATCTATACAGCCGTTATAAATATGAAGAATTGCAAGAATTTTTCCGTATCTTTTTTTGTTTGAATGTACACTTGTGCTACATATATTGTACCGATAGTGGGTGGAATATATTTTTTTGTCTAGAATGTAGTTACGCCCTTTATCCACCTCACGAGCTGTCTTACCAGGATATAGTTCAGGGCTGGATTTAACCTCCAACCCTAGAATCAATTCCATATCTAGCTTAAATACTGCACACGATGTTGATTTAATAAAAAAATATAATAATTAAATTTAATTTCGCATGTGTTCAGCAGTGAGTTAAAGGATTATAGATGTGTATGGGTATCAAAAGTTACAAAAATATAATTTACAGTTGACATGTAGGCCGCTCAATTTATCAGCATGTAGTAAACTCAAGGCATCATTAATACAAAAACAGGGCTTATGTAACAATACAGAATCAGCATGTAGGCGTCTAAGTCCTACATTTAAAAACTAGGAAAAAATATGAAAAGAAAGAAAATAATGCCGTATTTTATTTACGTTTCCTACAAAAATAGATATAAGCTTTGAAAAGTCGGTGCTAGAACTCAAATGTCCGTTTTTCCTAGAGACGTTTCCATTACCATTTGTAAGGTTTATCATCTCGGCAAAAGGTCAGGAACTATTTACAAACTGCGTAGGTTTTTATATGAATACGCCCACATCTACATCTATCAAAAGATAATATTGATTGGACTGTTAGAAAACTAGAAGATTGTGAACATTTCTTCGATTTAAATTGACTCCAGATTTAAGAGCAAAGTAATTTTCGCTAGTTTCAGTTTCAAACCAAGTTGCGTCTTCTTTTAGTTTCGTAAAAGTTAGGAAGTTTGGGAATAAACTTAAGATTGAATTTTAAATAGACAAGTAGTTACTATTGAGTACTTGATTAAGATGATTTATTATGAATAAAACTGTACTCTTATTAAATAATGTTTTCGAAACGACAACTAAACATTAAGGTTGCTGTTGAACGTAAGACTTTAATCTCTAATATCTGATTTCTCTTAATATTTTTTTTCTTTAAATTTACATTTACCTAATTTTTGTTGATACCCTAATTATGAACCAATAATGAGAGCTATTTGAACACGCAACCTTGCGTACCTCTTCCCTGACTATATGTTAAAGTAGCTTCTTAATTTTACCAATCTACTAGAAGTAAATAGTTTCTCTACTTTATACATCTTCAAACTTTAAACATCTTATACATCAATACCTTTTGCGGAACTTTCTTCTACAAAAACCGATCAAAATATAAACACATTGAAATCAATCACCTGTTTGACAACCTTATATGTCGGAGACATGAAAATTCCGTGAACATGTCTTCAGGCTTTGAGAACGTCACTAAAAATAACGGTACGTAACAGCCGGCAACAGGTTAGATTATACCGAAGACAGTATGCTTTCGTGAAGAAATAGAATTTGATCTTTTTGATAAACTAGGTATTGCATTCGAATTTAAGACAGTGTTGAAATTTGTAGAATGATGTAAGGTTAGCTATAGTAAATTGGCAGAGTAAGAACTTGAAGAAAGAAGGAAGTCTCGGTGAAAAATTTGAAGGTAAAGAAATAATTTAATTACAGATTATGTGTTTCATTACAGTAAGATTCTACTAATATTATAAATACGAAAGTGTGGATGGACGGATAGGAAAAAACTACTGGACAGATTTTAATTTAATTTGGTACATAACATAATTTGATAGCCTAATATTTGGATTAATCCATAGAACACTTTTTATCCCGAGAAATCGTTCGCAGACGAAGTCGCGGCTAGAAGCTAGTGATTAATAAATTTATTAAAAAGAAAAAACAGTAACTTTTGTATAACTATTGCAAATTTCTAACTAAGCCATTCATGCACTAAATTTCAATAGTAGTAGGTAATACAATAGCAACTCTAAACTTTATCAACTCGAAATCTCATTAAACAATACAAAAGTTAAAACCAAAGAACACAACAAGCTCTTTGAATACTCAGATGTCCCCAGACTCAATAAAGGCATAGACAATAACAATGGCCGCAGTTAAGTGGCGGGAACTATCCCAAACAGTTCTCACTAACGAGGTCTTCTTTTGTATGAACCTCTATGGATTTGCTGCATTGGTATTGTACGGGATGTCGTTAAAAAGAGTCTGTGGTTTTCTGCTTGCTTTATTACAAAAGTTTGGTTTTTAATGAAATTGCGTCTATTTTTTTTTATTCTGCGCGTTTTGATAATACATTTGAAATGAAATTGTTTGGGTTTATGAATTAAGTATAGTTTTTAATAGGCTTTAAAATTATGGGTCATTTAATTGAATACTTAAGGTATTAAAATATTATTTTAGAAGAATAAAATGGATAGTATCATGAACAAAAGATATATTTCAACGAATGTAGCTTTTCTGCTATAGCAGTGCTTTTTTTTTAAATTTTGTTTGCAAACTGTCAATCATGTCTATAGAGTGAAAGCGTGTACATGTTTTCAGATTGGCGTACTATATTGAAGAAATAAATAAAGAACGGCCTGTGTAAAATACAACCTGCGCATATTGGTTTTATTATAACTGATAGGTATTTTCTGTCGTAAAATAAAACCATTCTTCACTTTTTCATTGGCTATGTTTGCAATATGGACAAAATTCTGTTTACCGCCCCGAGCTCAAATTTCACAATGTAAACAAATAAATAATAACTCTTAACTTATTTCTTTACATAATTACGGTCAAAACTAACATACATACTAAATACTTACATATTTTGATAAACTCAAATATAATTTAGTACAGGCACTCATAGAGTCATGCTCATCACATAAATATAGATAATAACCTTCCTAGCGGTTAATGAGGCTAGGTGACGACGTTAATAACTGCACCAAACCTTCATACATTTAAATAATTTGTATAAAATTACAATAGATTTAAAATATAAATATTTCTTAAAATATGTATGTTTTACTGTTGTGTAAATTTTCAGCGGGATGAAGAAAAATCTGATAATGAGAAAATCCGTAAAACATGTGCTCGTAAAACTTTATATTTTTATATTAACATTCCCAAATGATTTCAGAAATGTATTGGATTCGTTAAATTTGTCGCTGTCACGATTCCAATTAGATTAATTTATTTATTTGTTATTTCGACCGAATTACTTAGGTGTTTAATTAAATCTGAGCTCTAATTATTTTTGGTAGATTAACATTTGCTTGACTGCGTTATATTATTATACAAAATTGGATTTGAAATCGAGATGTTTTACACAGTCTGATTTGGGATTGATTAGAGTAATAGTAAACAAGGTAATAAAATGTTTATGTATTAAAAATCACGTCAACACAAACAACAGCAGTATGTATTTTAACCGACTTCAAATAAGAAGAAGGTTTTTCAATTCAATCGTATTTATGCTTTTAATTACATCACTCTAATTCCCTATGACAGCGGTGTATGAAATATACCCGTGTTTCCACGTTAACCAGTTAGCCCAATTTAATAATACGCGACAATCGCATTACTCTCCAACAGTAAATATACCTAGTTAAATTCAACAATCTAGACCTCGAAGTGAACTAAATTAAAATCCAGACAGAAAAATATAGCACGGTGTCATAAGAAAAATGCATTTCGCTCTTAATAAATGTAACTGAACATTTTCACGTCCCACCTTTATAAGAAAACCTTTTTCAGGGGCTGACATTTCAATCTGTAGTGACCCAGATGTCTCAGATTTTTCCACGGATTAAATGGATTATCCTTCGTGTTTTTCTTCAAATAGAATATTATTTTCAATACTGGTTTTAGTAAATTATTTTTTGGGTATTATTCCACTCGTATAAATTTATTCTGGCTGTAGATATTGGTTGATTGGAAACTTATCCTACGCGTCTTAAGAAATTTACTTCCATTTTACCTTCAAATATGTACCTAGTCTTTTCTATAAATATCTACTACATGTTGTGAATATAAAAACTGTATTAACTATTTATGCATATATTTTCCACTATGCAATTGAAATTGTTCAATAAATTAATTAATAAATGAAGTTATTACTGTATGTTTAACTGTTCCGTAATAATTATTATTCCAAATTTTCTGCAGCGTTCAACATCCGATTCAATAAATTTCGTTAATGAGTTACCTGAGTTATTTCAGTTGTTAGTTCGCGACACTTCAAAGGAAATTCTTTCACGAAGATTATAAGTTTTTGCATAAAATTCTCTTCAAAGTTTGCCCCGTGTTTTATAAAACTTGTAAAGCGTGTTTCAACATTTTAGTTCTTTATTTTTCATTTTGAAGCAAGTTCCGTAAGCGGATAGAAAGCAAAGCAGTGTATTCGGTTTCACTGTTGTGTAATTATTCATATTCAGGCAACATTATTTGAATTACATACATTTCCACTTTAATAATTTCACACAACTAAAACACATTGCCATAATTACAAACGTCTACTAGAATTTCTCATTACACCAGTTACGAGCGCCAACAAACGGCAGAAATTGCATTTCTGTAACGTAATATTACCGTTGAAATTAAACTAAGACTTTTTCCTACTAAAATTAAAATTTTTCATTCTCGCAAAAGCATTCGAGAATGTTAATCATCATCTACGTAACGAAGATTCCAGTTTTTAAAGATAATTTGCTACTGGAGATAGTGGGATATAATGAAACGGTTCTATTGATGGGCGTAGCTCGTTAGCGCGTTTAATGGACGACCCGAGGCGTCACTAGACGCGGGGGGTTTCACAAGGAGATATTCTTGGCCCTGCATTTTTTTCATTGCCTTTGTTCACGCCCGGCGTGTTCAAAATGTTTGACTTGAGTTTCTTTGTAAAGCTGTTCTTTATGTTAAAGGGCAAATAGAATTTTATTGGAAAATAGCAATTTGAAAGGCACATTTACATAATCAAAAACGATCTTTGTTTTGTACTGCAAATAACATTTATTAGCTCTAAACGGTACCATTTGACTCTAGCATAATTTACAACAGAAGCGTAACACAAATTATAGTGTGCATTAAAACGGTTCATAAATGCATTGAGTGCTGTTTTACTGTCCACTCGCCCCCGACATGCAGTTAACTATCAATGTAGGCTATTACTACCAATGCTTACTCATTTATGTCGTTTATGGTAATAACTATTTTTATTCGATGTTTTTATTTGTACTCAATATACTGGCAATAGATAGCAATGCAATTTCTTTTTAATGTGCATGATGATGTAAAGATAGAAATTCGTGTTATTTTGTTGGATTTAATAGATTTATCGGAGAAAAAATAATATGCTTTTATGAATACAAATAACAACACTTACAGATTTCCAATCAGTCAAGAAGAAGTCGAGAATCGACCTCAATAACGTGTCAAATAGTGACAGCCTCTCTTAGGAAACCTTCAAATATTTTTTCTACTTATTTCGCTTCTAATTTTAGAACTACGTAATTAAACTATGACAAAATTATATAAACAATCAGATAAAATCGTTACGCATTACACATTATTTACTTCTGTTATCATTATATGTTATCAAACGAGGAAACCGCATTTTTCTTTTCTATAAAAATATACTCGGTTATGTTTTATGAACCAGGTTCTACTCGTTTATCATTATTCATTATATTAGACAAAGTAAAGAAGCATTTACGTTGAAAACGAAGTATTTTATTTGTACCTTTCAACATGCTTTACGTTTTCAACTCGGCTTACACATATTTAAAACTCTTTCGGGATTAACACTTCGCGTGTGAATTAAGTATAAATATTTCCTGAAATAATTTGTGATTATTAATATAATTGTCAAAGATATACAGGAACTAACAAACCTACGAATAGATAGCTAATTGAAATGTCTCAACCCATTTATGACTTAGTTTTAGCTTAAATACACGTTTAACAAACACCGCAAAGTTACCTAACATTGCATCTCGCTCGAAGCGTTTAAGAGCCTGCAGATAACACCAATCTGTTTCAAATAAATGCTCAGATATAAACACACCTTAGTTTACCTACTGTTTAACTACAGCGAAGGTAAAACTAAGTTTACACCGTGTTCCGGACACGTTCCTCCAATAAATAATAATATACCCGCTTTACTTAGTTAGCACTTTTATTTATGGTGTAATATTCTTTGAGATACAAAGGAATGAATATAGGAAATTGTTCAGTGCAGTTGATGTGAGATTCTATGTGAATACCCAAGGAAAAGAGGTATGGGTAATGAATTGTGAATTGTGTGTTTAGTGCTGTGTATATTAAAATTAGCCGAATGTTGTGTGGTGTATGAATGTGATATTTTATACGATGAATTTCAAATTCTGTATAGTGCAGCTTATGTTAAATATGCGCCTAATATTGTGACATTGAAGTTTCGTGTGATAGTGAAGTTTTATTTCGTCCATTTTTAAAGATACTTACTTACGTTGGTATCGGGCCATGATCCTGATTTACTAGTGTTTTCTTTATCAAGATCATTGTGTATTATATGCGAATGAGGCGAGGGAAGTTTGTAGAGGATCGTTCCAAGTGGTGTCTCTTTGGTCTCTGCCTACCCATATGGAAAAATGCGTGATTTTACGTACATATGTAGAATATTATTATCAGATAGTTAACAGACCTTTATAAGTTAGAAATTATGTTAGCAACCGGATATTTCCAGTGTTTTAAAAAATAAAGAAAATATTTCTTGTGAATTCTATGAAGCTTGAAATACTGAACTTGACTTTCAAAGAAGATGCAGGAAACCATTCAAGAGTCTAGTGCTAGGTCTTCATCCCCGGTAAGTCTTGAATACTGGACTTTGAACTAACTACTTGAGTTTTTGTAAAATATCGTGGGATGATGCTGAGAATATCGTAGTTAGTTGTTGGGAAAGTAGATATGAAGAAAGTTTAATGGTTTCCTACTGTACTGTCTATCTAGTTTTGCTATTAAACTTCAATAATTCACTATAAAATCTTGTATTTTGTAATTTGTTCGATAATAAATGTGTATAAAGCAGACTGCAGTCTTCTCAGCAACTTAGCAATAGTAGTATTTTTTCTTATTATTACTACTTAATGTAAAATTACTCGCATTCTCTTTTTCTTCATCATGTGCAACTTTTGTAATTGTAAAGTCATATTTAGGAGATTCGTTGTAATTTTTGACACATTTAGTTTCTAAATACATTAAAAAAAAAACAGCTTCAGACGGCTTTCTTTCAATTGCTACGCAAAACAAAATATAGCCTTGTCATCCTCAGGCAGTCGTTTCTTTACTAGAATTTAATTTAATTCCAATTGAAAACAGTCTAACAAATTCAATTAACAAAACATAATCTACGAATCAAGATCTTAATTCCATACAAATCTCCGTTCACGGTTTCTTAGAACACGTCAAAAGGTTTACGCTGGCTCCACACGTTGGCCCCAACGCTGGTACCAACGTTGGTAAACTCGGTGAGGCGTACGTGACACGTTGGCTAATAAACTATAGTTCTGTCCCGTCAGATCGCGAGCGTTTAGTCCAGTCATTATAGTAAGTTCACCTCGGAATTCGAGATACCCAGCTGTAAATCTGTAAATACTTGTATATTGACACCCTAAAAGTTGTCTCAAAACCTACATATGGTAGGGTGTACGCGTGTAGGTTTTGAGACAACTTTTAGGATGTCAATATACAAGTATTTACAGATTTACAGCTGGGTATCTCGAATTCCGAGATTCGTACCTAATTTAAGCTTAAATGACTGGACTAGTTGGCGCAGATTCCTTTGATGAAACCGACACGAGACGACCTACTCCCAGCGCTCGCCCCAACGTTGGGACCAGAGGGGCTATCACCTATCTCAGTTGTCAAACATTTGAAAGCCGCTATGCAGAACATGGTCTTCTCCCTTAGACTATAGTGAAGAACACGTTATGTCAAAGCAGCAATGTACTGAACAGTGACCATCAATTTGACGTCCATTAGCTGTCAACTGAG
Source organism: Anticarsia gemmatalis (assembly GCF_050436995.1). Lineage (NCBI taxonomy): Eukaryota > Metazoa > Arthropoda > Insecta > Lepidoptera > Erebidae > Anticarsia > Anticarsia gemmatalis. Next base: position 3,039,696 of record NC_134761.1, read on the forward strand.
ATACGTGATAAGCCCGCAGTAGCGTTTTATAGATCCACACGTTGGACGAATAGCGTTGGGGCCTATATTGGAGCCAACGTGTGGAGCCGTTGTTACATTAGTCCCGCGAGGCGTTGTTTGTAAAATTAAATTGTGCCTAGAATAAAGCCTTGACGAGATTCAACGTAATCTCTGCTGATCCTGTTATGTGTTCAGGATTTATAACATCATGCTGACGTAATAGAGTATTAAAATTTAATGTTTTTGTTTTCGTATTTGTATTACAATTGCGTTTAGATTTATACGATTTACATGGCTTACAATGTTTATAATTTTGAAAATACATTTTTGTATGAAATTGCATAGATTAATGATTAGTTGTTATGAAAGTGCTGCGACAGCGAGTAGTATTGGTAAACTTCTCAATAATACAGACCTATAAAATTAATGTTACAATCTGTTATTCCCTTGCAATTAATGTAAGAGCACGTTTAACTAAATTTATAAAATTTAGAAACTGCTTTTTCAAAATGATCCTACACTAGTTCCCAAACTTTCAATTACCAGTCAACATTGAGTACTTACATAAATAGTTGTCCCAATTTAAACGTCATTATCATGTCAATAGCAGCAGATAGTTCGGAACTTGCGGACAAATTGCCGATCACAACAGGATCGAAGGGAGCACAGGTCGAGTTCTAAAGCGGTCTGGAATTAAAAACCGTCCTTAACAGGCTTATTATTATAATAATAATTTTGATATCTATACTAATATTATAAAGCTGAAGAGTTTGTTTGCTTGTTTGTTTGAACGCGCTTATCTCAGAAACTACTGCTCCGATTTGAAAGATTATTTCAGTGTTAGATAGCCCATTTATCGAGGAAGGTTATAGGCTATATCTCATCACCCTACGACCAATAGGAGCAGAGTACCAATAAAAATGTTACAAAAACGGGGAAAATTTTGACCCATACTCTCTTATTAATATGTGTATAATAATTTTTGAGTATTTTGTAAATAGTTATCTATTATTATTTATGCTGAATGTTTACATAAGTTGGTAAGATTTTTTTAATAGAGATTTTTTAAGCATAGTATAGTTGGCTATCAATTTTGAAATAAAATAATTTAAGTGTAACTTGAATAAACAAGAACAGTTTTTCCTTACGAACTTAAACTGCTACTCTTTCATGTTTAGGATATATATTTTAATATCGAAATTGTAAGTACTTTATTAGTCGTGTACTCAAAACATTACGATACTGGTATATAATATTTTCCATTATACATGTATGTAGAATTCGTCTTTTCAGGAATAAAATACGTAAAACATTTCAGTCAAGGGTATTGTTATTGTAATTCATCCCTGAAGAATAACTTGAATGAAAAAAGAAATGTACAATAAAATACAGACAATAATGTAGGCGTTCTTTACACACTCACCGTGTAGTGTATATGTTACTGTAAAAGCCCGAACGGTGGTAAATCCTAAGATTTTCCGGTATAACCTAAGATTTACCAACTCGCAATGGTAAAAGTCCGAACAATTATTTTATTTCGAACTTTTACCTATATTCATTTGATGATGTCGAGATGTCGCCGGAGCCCCGCTTCGCGGGGCTCCTCCTTCTGGGTGGTTAAAAAAAAATAACCACGAAGGCTAAGGTGGGAGCTTCGCTTCGCTCGCTCCCACCTTAGCCTTCTAACCTAACCTACCCATGTCGCTCTGCCCAAAACTCCTTCTTTATAACCATGTCACAGTGTATAATTATACCGTGAAATAGTTATAAACATAGTTATGAAGGAGGAATTTTTTATATATCGTAACATAGTTTTTAAACTCTGGCTTGTTCGGACTTTTACCGTTGAGAGTTGGTAAATCTTAGGTTTTACCGGAAAATCTTAGGATTTACCACAGTTCGGGCTTTTACAGTAACATATATATGTGTTACAAAAAGGTTGTCACTCAACGTCTTGTTTCGTGAACTGTTGAAAGCTTAGGTTGAAAAAACATGTTATTTTTTGGTTTGTTGAATAAATATCAAGTGTAAATCATTTTTTTTTCAAAAACATAAAGCTAGGATCTATAACCGTAATTTGTAAAATTGTGTTCAACGTTATAATAATACGTAATTTTAGTTTCAGCTTTATCTCAATAACTAGTTCTTTTTTTTGTTTTGATTGTACAATTAGGTATTATTCCTTTAATAAATATATTTATTTATTGTTTTTTTTTTTTTTTTTTATTTATATAAAAGTTATTATAAGCCGTCATAGACTTGGCTTAAGGCCTCGTCAATAAATATGATTAAAAAATCAACTAACCATTGTGAAATAAAATGTATAACTGAAGAATCAGAGAATTAAAATCAAATCTTTTCGAAAATACATTACACCATGAATCGATACATCAACTCCCGTGAATCGTGATAAGTCAATAATCGATTTTTAATGACGCTCTAACCTTTGCTATAATCGATGCAGCTAGCAAAATATTTCTGCATTTTTTTCGCGAAAAAGAAAATGTTTCCCAAAAACATAAAATTGAAATCATACCAATTGTTATAAATTCGTTTCGAAAAAAACTTTGTTTTAACTTTAGACTTGATTAAAGTGATTTAGTAGACGAAGTAATTTCTCTTAGAAAGTTTGTTGGGAGGACTGTGTATTTAATTAACTTAGCATTTTTGAGGAAACATTTTGATTGAAATTTAATACAAAACAGATTTTCGCCGCCGCTTTCCTCGTTTACATTGTTTGTCGAGTTTAACTGCTTATCGTGTAAAATGGAGCAGGTTTGATAAGAATAATTAATTCTAATTATCAAAAAGTTATGTGTTTCTCACGTTTTTCATATTTTATTTTTAACGTAGTACTTTATCTAACAGTAGCGTGGTTCTCTACAGTCGGTGCTTTTGAGTACTTATAGAGAATTCGAAATTTAAAATGTACTACAAAAAGAATTCCTCCGGCCCCCGCTAGAGGCGCTGATCAAATTTTCATACATTTTTTTTTCACTTTTTCAATGTTAATTTCATATTCAGAAAGAACAATTTTGTAAAACTGACGACCTCCATATTTGTTTGATATAAACAAACATAAGCATCAAATAAGATCGTTTGCAAAATACCCTCGAATGCTAACGGCTTTATTTCGTAGATGTGGGTAACACTCGATTGAGTCTCTTTGAACTGTACCCACGATTCGGAGAAACAATTAACTGCTTGGCAACACAAGGCTGAATGGCTTTATACGTGTACCTTTGCGTGTAGTGAAGTGAAAAAATATTGTGGCTGTGAAAAGAAAATAATGTAGACAAAACATCATTATATTTTGCAGAAATTACAGCATACACTATTTCAATGATATTGCCGCCCTCAATTAATGTCACTTGGGCTCCAATTAAATAGAAAACTACGATCTGACGCAGAGATAAATGTTGCCATTTCACTGCATTTACGTTTACAAACAAACGTTTTTTTTTTCTCTAGCAACACAAACAAGAATCACAAAAAAGGTCTAAACACACAAACCCTTTTCAGCATTTGTGTTCGTTGTAAACTCAGCTTAAACAACTAATAAAATATTGACGTCAGTGTACTCCTATGTTTCGTTTTAACAATGTACTCACATTATTTTGATAACCGCTATATCATATTTTCGGAACACTTTTTGTTGTTTTATGTTCTGTATTATGTTTATTTTTGTGTTTTACGATTATGTGTGCGTCAAGGTTGGGAAATGTAGTAATAAATTGTGGTTTTCTTTGGTCATAAGTGTTGCATAATATTTTCAGACCCATTATATTATTGGGTAGTATAACACTTACCGGAATCTTGTTAAAATTGTACTGAAGATCTTCTGAAAGCAATTACTATGTTTTCTTAAAAACTATCGTCATTCTTCCTATTAAGCCTATATCGACGTGTAATGTATAATAAAAAAAACGAATGTCCATGGAAACTTTGCGACGTTTCTTAAAGATATCGAGGAAGATTCAGTGATCCGTTTATATCAAAAATATTACTTATTTTAAAATTATTTGAATCCACCACTTGTAACAACTTTCAGTCTAGTTCTTTACGTCACTATATAAAGTTTTAAAGCTTAACTTCACTACCAGTATAGTCCAACAAATTGGTAGAGAGCCTCGTATGCAAGGTCTGGCTGTCGGGGACATACAAAACTTCAGAATTTGTGAGTGTGATTTGTGCAGCTGACGTCGGCCTGTTAGATGCAGTACAAACTACATAAATAGGACTGTTCACATACTATTTGGGTTTTTTCTTACATACCTAATACCATAACATATTATAATTTTTATCAATAAAAGTCCAGAGTTAAAGTAACGTGCCCAATAAATGGCAATAGACTCAACTCCCATTACACGGAACTTACACTGTTAGTAGCGAAAAGTGGGTGTATTCTGTACACCTCTGCCTACATATTTTGGTACTAGCTGACCCGCGCAACTTCGCTTGCGTCATATAAGAGAGAATGGGTCATAATTTTCCCCGTTTTTGTAACATTTTTTACTGGTACTCTACTCCTATTGGTCGTAGCGTGATGATATATAGCCTATAGCCTTCCTCGATAAATGGGCTATCTAACACTGAAATAATTTTTCAAATCGTACCAGTAGTTCCTGAGATTAGCGCGTTCAAACAAACAAACAAACAAACTCTTCAGCTTTATAATAATATTAATTAATTAATATATTAATATTAATATAGATAACAGACGTGATATTTATACATATATTATTATGTATGTATCAATAGTAAACGGCAAGGCTCTCTACTAAATTGTAGGACTATAGTATCATTTTAAACCACATGACCTAGTTACATAGTACGTTTTTGTAGCATCGTGCATGCCAATCACGTGCGCTGCAATCTGACTAACCATCGAGACGAGAGACGTATACCGACTTTTACTGAAAACTAAATTACTATCTATCTAGATTCCCCTCGTGCTACATTGATTACCGAGGAAATTAAATTCTTAGCTTAGACGTATGTTGAAAATAGATTTTTAAAGTATATTCATTTGTGTGGTTATTCATTTTTGTATCGTTAAAAGTGTTTTTGTCATACCAAAGGCTACGCTTTAAAAATACTTAGGTATATTAAATTTATATGTCAAAAATTATGGAATAGAAGTTTATTATATTAATTGAGTTATCCTGTTATTTGTTAACCATTATTCTTATTTGTTTTTAATTAATCGATTACAAACAAAAGTTCACCAATTTTTGTAGCTGTCAGCCTTGTTTCCTTTGCCTACGAAATTTGTTAAAAACTAATTTTCCGATTCGCGCGTCAATTTTCACCAATCATATTACTTTGTCGTTGAAATAGGTTCGTTGTGAACAATTTTAGTAGTAGATAGATTTTATTCAGCCATTTCAATTCCAATCTCCAGTTAGATTATAGTGGTTTAGTTGCGACACAGATTCAATCTGTGCGAATAGTAAATTAAATTTTTAGGTGAATAGAATTTGTTAGGACGTATACCGACCAAAACTTTGTTAGAAAAAAAAAAGAAAATGTCAACCAGTTTTCCCGCGGTTTTTGAAGCTACAAACTTTTGAAATTTCAAATAATTTATACTTATATGTTAGTATCAATATTTAATGACAGCACTCTAAATAATTGCAGTATAATTATCCAAATAGAATTTCAATATACGTTTTAACTTTATAGTGGTAAGTTTTCAAATATAAAAATGTCCGGCATGTTTTTATTCAACACAAAAGTTAGTAAATTCGGTTTAAAGTTATTTTTGTTTCCCATACTGTCTGTGTGTTGCTATTAGTTCCTGCCTGAGTTTTAGTTAACAACCCGTTTATTTGTTAGTCCGTGTAGTTTGTGCAACTGTGCAATAATATGACTGCAATTCATTGCTGGCATTTGTTTGAACGTTCGCTGTTTCGTTGTGATGTAGTTTGCTATTGTTTTGTTAGTTATAGAAGCTCTAAAAACAATTAAATGGGTCAATTAATGTTGATCCAATTAATTATTTGAATAATGGAGCTCATTACTGTTATCATTGAATATGATTAAGTTACGTAGAACATGGCTTTTTTTTGGTCCTCAGTAATTTCTGAAAATATTACACCGTTTTTTTATAAATAAACGAGTTTCTCGATACATCACTTTAAATAATGACAGAATACCTTTGACCCGTGACAACAACAAACAATTTGCTAATGAATAAAAACGAATATTCTTCAACAAAAAAATAACATAGCAAACAAGAAAGAAGTTCTTTATCATAATAAATTATTTACGAAGGGGTAAGTTGGCTTGTATCTCGTGATACGTCAGCTCCTTCTCTGTAATTTGTGCCATCAATTTCGCCATGTTCACATCAATAGGAGCATCAGACTAATGTAATTGTATAGAGCCTAATTTGTAGGCAATTGTGGTTAGTTTATTCACATGCGTAGGTATAATAAACAAAGTATAAGAATAAGGTCTAATTTTTTTGTAGTCGTTATGTAGGTATTATATCTGCTTCCTGACTTTTAATGTATTAATGTATTTGCTTGTCCTGTACTACAATAAAACATTAAGTTTTTCGAAATTAATATGCATTTTCTTTCTAGTACCTTCATTAATTGGATACCGATATTTAGAGGATTCCTTTGCCATTTAGTTTGGGTATGGTAATTATGACTGTAATTGCATATTATTATACTGTAAATATGTATAAAATATACCTGCCAAAGCTAAGCTAATCAATTTGTTTAATATGGTTTTAATCTATTTGCTGACATAATAAGCAATGCATAGTAATTTAATTCCGGGAAGTAATCCAAGAACGTCAAAATATTGACTCTCAATCGAAAAGTCACAAACTAAGATCCTCCGTCAATGTTTGTGTTTGAAACTATCCTATCGAAGGATACCATCAGTCGCTCCTTTAATGAAAACATCCCATAAACTTACACAACATAAATAATATTACCATCACGAAGGTCCCTAATTCCTTTAGAGTTCGGTAGAGGTTCATTAATTTGGTTTCAACTAAGTCTTAGGTAAATTGAAGAATAATAACTGAAAGTTTTCGTCAGTTTGACATCTTTAGTTTAGTTTTGATCTAGTTTTCAGTACCTCGATTCTCTACTACTATCGACTACCGACAACCGGCTAGCTATCGAAATTTTGACATTTAGAATGTACTTACTGCCAAAATGTTTCCTACGACACCCGCCAGAGGCGCTGATCAGATTTTCATACAAAATTTCTCGATGACAGTTCGGTTGTCGGTAGTCGATAGTAGTAGAGAATCGAGGCACAGTACCTGGATTCTCTACCACTATCGACTACCGACAACCGGCTAGCTATCGAATTTTGACATTTAGAATGTACTGCCAAAATGTTTCCTACGACACCCGTCAGAGGCGCTGATCAGATTTTCATACAAAATTTCTCGATGACAGTTCGGTTGTCGGTAGTCGATAGTAGTAGAGAATCGAGGCACTGGTACCTAACTTTTCAATGTCTTTCATCGGTAGTGATTAAAATTGCGCGGCACTGTAAATTGTGAATTTGTCCTAGAGCTATTACAATGTTATAACTACGTAAGGAAACGACAGCGAAAACAGTTTTATTTGCTTGATTTCTCTATAATAGTACTGATTAACAAAGCCTAAGGTGTTTTTCTTTTAGAAATCATTTAAATAAAGGTGAATAACTAATCATCTGACCAAAACACCTTGACACCCTATTGAAATAACGCTGTCGCATTTTTAACTTCTATTTTTCTTTAACAGATCACAGTCTTCAGAATCCAAGAGCGAGCAGAAGGTGGCGAAGTCCAGGAGTTGGATCAGGTCATCTTGACGGCACTGTTCAGAGCCCAGCACTTGTCTCCTAGCGAACAGCTCTCGCTGGCACTCACATGGAACCGAGTGGACATCGCCAGGTCCGAGATCTTCGTGTATGGACAGGAATGGCCACCAGGTAAGGAATACACTATACAGTTTTTATTACACCATTTTATTTTGAGACGTAGTTAACTATTTGATGATTAAGTTACTTAAAGAACGTATCAATTATCAATTACAATGCTATCAAGATTGAGCCTAGTGGTTCGGAACCACCAGGCTTAATCTTGATGATTCAATGGTTTCCGTAGCTATGATATGATTTAATACAAATTGACTTTATAATGACATCAAAACTATCTGTATAGATCTTGAATGAATAAATCTAGTGTAATTACTTAGAAACTTTAAGGTTCTGATTACGATCGTTGATCATAATCAGTACTGTTATATAAAGCCTTTCCGAAGAAACCACATGAGTAAATAAGTTGTTACGTGGAAAGAGTGATATGAAAACATAACGACCTCTTTACTAACTGTAGCAAATAGTTGTATCATTAAACATAAGAAACGAACACGAAATTGTTTTTCTTAGAAAACAGTTATCCTAGAAAAATACCAACATTTTGTCTTTTTTCTTATAATACGATATATTGTAGGACATCAAAAGCACATCAGAATGTTCCACCTCAAATAACGTTAGGTGCTAATTAATTATCCTTTACAATTTCGTTCTTTGATCTCTTGCCTATTGACATATGGAAAGGTCATGAAAGGGTCCTAATGTGGTACTTAATTAAGTTCTTTGGTTCAACGGATACTGACAAAAAGTTTTAATGAAAAAAATGTGAAGTTAGGCGTAATGATACGAGTTAATAGGCTCTAAATACTGAAATATATAGGTATTTTTTACAAGCTTTTATACAAGTTGCAGTATACATATGTTAGTAAGTTTTTCGAGGCAGGTCTTGCAAACAAAATAGTTATTATTACTATCATGAAATTATGAAAAAATACCAAGTAAATAACCCTAAAAAGAGATACACAGATCATATCGGTGATTTTCTTTAAAAAGGTTATTTGTGTAGCATAACCGGCAGGCATGTATGACAAGTTTATAAATGTGGGTAAAGTAAAAAAAGTTTGTAGGAACCGTGACACGTAGCTCTATATAGTCTTTGCCAATCCCCTTGGGAAAACTACGAGATTTTATCTATAGCGTAAGTGTATAAATTAGTGTCCTATTATATTAACATTATTTTCTAATCATACATTACACGTACATTATTGTACATGTCTGACTGCTGTGGCTGTATTAAAAATTTAATCGCTTTAACAGACCAGGAGATTATCTTTTCTGTAAGTTCCTAAAAAAAAATTGTGTGACTATATTCAAAAGTTAAATGTTTTAATAAAAAAAGTTTTTTTTTGAGAGTACTCAAAAAAGTAATACTACATTTGATATTTCGATTAAGTCACAAATCTAAAGTAAATAAAATCAACACACCGTGTCCAAATAACTTGATGAAAACTCGTGTGAACTTCCAACTTCAATTTTAATTCCAATAAAACGTTGCTTTCAGCAGAGTTAGGCGCCTTCCCTCAATAAACGTAACTTAAACATGACTCGAAGTTCAAAGTGTGAAGTCACGGGCGAAAAGGTTTTCTCCATTAATTGATCTTTGGTACAGCTACTGGCAGCGTTACAAAATAAATTGCATTTGGTCCCGACGCTGTGAAAACGAAATAAATTCATAGACCTTTGTTATGATTGGTACTCGGTTAGCTGAGGGTTTGGGGCTACTTTGTTATGTAGCACTTTCTAATTTTATGTAAAAATAACTAAACTACTAAAACTACTACTCAAGGCCTAACACCTTGTTCGGGAAGAGATCTTTTCCAGCAGTTGGATAGAAATGAGTGAAAAAAAACTTAGCTTTTCTCACATGTACGCTACAACAAGGATAAAACCTTAGTTATTGTTTATCAATTTTCTGCAAAAGTATATATTATGTACTGGGTGTTACAATTACAATTTATACCCATGAACCACAGCTGGGCAAGGGTTTCCTCCCAGAATGAGGGACTACAAATGCGAATAACAAAATAAGCTCCAATAACAAACGATTTTCCCAAACAGATTTCCGAACAACAAATCCTTATAAGTTATAAGCGTAAAATGAGTTGTGACGTGAAATTTCTATGGGACGGGATCAAATAGTATTCTATAATACAAATGTGGTTCGTCTGGTAATTCTGAACGTATTCCGGCGCAAGGAGTTATCACTTTCGGGTCGTACGGAGATAATAATATTGTGAATTATGCATTGATATCTGTAGTGTCATGGTACTTTGTTTATTTTAGTTAATATTCTAGTGTGTTTGAGATAGACAACAATTTGATTGCTCTCTTTATCGGGTTACGAGAATAGATGTGTACAAATAATTATATTTTAGACGAATAAAAATAACCTAAGGTTTTGCAGAATTTAGGACACCAAGAACATTGAATGCTAAAAAAAAACACTTCATCTAAAATACTTCTTTCCAAATTAATTTAGTCCACATTTTTATTATTTTCAATTGTTTAACAATTATATTCCTTTACTATCAAATGCAATGTTGCTGAACTCTTCAGCTAGCCCTTAGAAAAATGAATAAAAATATATTCTCTATCACGCAGTGTTTCTTTCACGCCTTCGTTACTTTAATTACAGTTGACAAACAGCAACACAACCTTTCATCTAACTCCATTCACATTTGTGCATTCATAACAAACCATTCATACAAACGTTCTCACACAACACAACTGGAAGCCGCAGTGAGCCTCGGTTATAAAGCCGCTAGTTTATGTTGCACGGCCTTTTAGGCTTCCATCTTTGCGGATATCAAATATTAAGCCGTGGCTACGTGCCTTTTATCGGAAAACTGGATAGTTTTAGGATACTCCCAAGGGAAGTTTTCTATTTTTATAGAATATGCCTTGTTCGTGGTTTATAAAATATTCTGTCTTATCTAATAGATGTGTTTTCGAACCGTGTATTGATGTTACATTTGTAATCTACAAATATTATAAATGTGGAAGTTAGTAAGGTTGGATGTCTGTGTGCACGTTTGTTACTCTTTACCGAAAAAACTAAAGGTAAACTATATAGACTTTGTAGTTCCCTTACAGACTACTTTAATTTCACAGCTCAGTAATTCCTACAATACAATTACTCGAAACTTTAACCTTTACCCAATACTATCAAAACTTCGAAACACAAAAACATTATTTTCACAAATAAATAGTATATAGTAGAACCAGCGAACCTCTATCCGTTTCACTAAAGGGTCCCATTTGTTGAGCTTTTTGTTTGATTAACGAAATTTATACAGGGACCCTCAAACTGTACTGAAACAAAAGAGTTGACGGATTCCGAATAACTTTGTTTAAAATTATTGACACTTTAGGCGTTATATTAAAATGTTTTGGATCGCTTGCTCAAAGCTTTGGGTGTCCGTGTTGGTATTTAAAACTTATTTTTGCCATATATTTATTTACGCGAGCTTGGGTTAGTTTTAAATTGTATGTACATGTTATAGTAACGCTATTCTCTATCACCGTCGACTAGCGACAACCAGCTAGCAATCGATAAATTATGTATGAAAATCTGATCAGCGCCTGTAGCTCTGATCAGGTCTAGGGAAGTAGTTTTGTAGTACGTTTTAAATGAGAGAATTGCGCTGCTGAGATGGCAAACAATTACCTGTAGTGTTTGGCGATATAATGGGAGAGATATTGCAATTGAACAATAAAACCAGAATAGCTAGCAAGAGCTTGTGCATACCTTTTATGTAAGTTATGTACTCGTATATTATTAGTGTACTGGAACAACTAAAAAACAAAATATAATTTTCAGACCTGTGACAGAAATTTAGCCTTTTAGGCAACAGTCAGCAACAGTCCAATTAGATTAGAATGAACTTTGAACTTTCAAAAACAGTGATTAATTAAGTTTATAATCTACTTGTTAACCAATTTCGATATGACTAAGGTTATTTTACATACTCATATGACGGACCATCGGACCAATCATACATTTGAAGCATTTTAAGGTATTTCTATTTTTAAGTTAGTCTCAAAGTCTTTAAATAACTTCTTCTACATAAGTTATTTGAAACTCTCAAGTGTAAGCGTATAATAAACTTAGGAACAAGAAGTACATTACAGACTCGCTGTAAACTTTTTGTTTGTAAACTTTAAGTTAGTGCCGTTAAGTTCTTACTTAAAGCTCCGTACGATGCAAGTTGATTGCCTCGTTATAGAGACAAACATACGGGAAAGAAACGTAGTAATTATCGCTGCGATCATTGTGATTATTTTGACAAATCAAGCAATGCACAGCTACATGCAGTTATAATTAAATAAAAAATCGTGGTGCCTTAAATTTGTTTAACACATTTCTTGAGGGCATTAAATGTCCCCATTGGCTAGCGTGATAGACTCAAGGCCTAACTCTTCCCTCGTTCGGGAGGAAGCCTTTGCCCAGCAGTAAGACAGTCTCTGATTAAAGGAAGGTACCTGTTTTAGTAAGAAACTAAAAATATGCTTCACACAGTAAACAGACATAAAAATAAGTACACAAATAAGACATAATTTAAGTGAAAAAAGGCTGTAGCTGTACCTATTGTAAAAAGGCATAAAAAATAAACTTAAAAAAAGTTAATATATTAAGTCCATATAGCCTCAAATTTTATAACGACCCAAAAAAAAAATAACAACCAGAAAATAAAAACTAAAATTTCAGAAGCCTTCATTGAGAGTCGTATCACGCGTGACAATAGCACTCCATTTTTACAGCGTGTCTATATTTTACGAGGTCTATAAACGCAATATCGGCGCGTGTGTTTACGACTGGCATCAGGTGTCCGATGAATAGATTCAAACAAGTCACTCCGGCCTATTGGCGGGCTTAGAGGACAAGGATGTCACAGGTGGCTTTATTACCTCGGTTTTTTTTAAAGTGAGATGTCTTTTGATACCGGTTGGATATGAGAATCAGACAAAAGGGTTAGCTGGAGAAAAATGGGGGAAGCATTTGCCCAGCGACAGAGAACGGTTAAATTAAAAAAAAACTTGATTGAAATGTAAACTTAATATTTAATATCCATGTCATTACAGTCAACATTTTTGGGCATGGCTATCTATCTGTTATGCGTTTATAGTTAAACTGCTGAATCCATTATGGTGTAATGTTAGTTTATACGAAGATCTGGAACCGAGCACAGGCTGCTTATTTAACAAGAAAACATTTATTACCCCAAAGTGCTGAAAAAGGTGTTTATTCTAGTGGAATATTAGGTCAGAAGTTATCCATACTTATTTAAATCAATGTAAATAATCAATACAAAAGTTACCATACTATTGGAAATAACAAGCAATCGATAGTACAAACAATTGTAGTGAAAAAGCCACAATATTGCCTCACAAAGGCTGGCAATACATTCACCTGAGACTCTTGAAGTGAAAGCTTTTCGTGGAATAAGCTGTACGCAATGGAGAATAGAGGAAAAATAAATGGAATGCTCAGCAAACAGTCATGTTTCATTGGTTCTTTGTTTTTCTTGGGAATTATTACATATACAAAACTTAAAATTTAAATAAATAATGTTCCTGTGAAAGATAAATTCGCATTTGATAGCTGACATCCTTAATTTTTTATACATAGATCACCACACGAACGTGTTGTCTCTTCTGATGAGTGAGATATAATATAAAACGAAAAAAATCATATTATAGAGATTATAGGTGTTGTAAGACAGGGTATCTTGGACAGGGACAGGGTATCATCCCGAGCGGAAGCAAGCGTAGATTCCTCTATGGTAAAAGATGTTGAATAACCCCGCGATAGTTTAAAAGTTAAATAAGAGAACGAATTAGATAAGGTTTAAGAAGGTAGGCCGCAGGCACACTACTACGCCAGAAATCGTAATGACATTTTAATAATTGATTGTATCAACGACTATGTAAGTAAAGTCTCACTTAGTAACATGAAAGCCTACTTCTTCTTTTATACTGAAAAACACGAACAATATATCGTTCTCACAATAAATACGTCAAAACGACAATCATTTCCTAACACCCAACTCGTAAAGTTTAACATAAATAAATCACTATACACGCTCATTAAAACTTCGTACTATCTACCAATAAAAATAATGTTAGACAAACAAACAATTTTTACTGATAATAGTGATAATACACACGCGAGGAGACACGTACGGACACTATTTATAATAAAACTGCCATTACAAAAGTTTTAATAGTTATTTTATTGTGCACTACAAAATCAATAGTTATGTAATATTCAACGTTTCGTGTAAATGAGTATCGTTTGCACCTTTGTTTGAAACTATAATTTGTATTAAATGGCATTATTGTTACTGTTTAAGCTGTTGTTAATGCTCAATTGAATATTTAAGACAGATAACAATCATGGTCAAAAAAATCGTTGTTGTGAAGCTATAAATATCTTTATTAATTAGATAAAAGGGGCAAATAGCAATCACTACAAATGAATTAAAAACAAGTTAATAGCAACACACATTTCGGAGACACTAAATACTTTATTTTTCATCAGTCACAAGCTGATTCAAGCTATGAAATAAGAATTACACTTACTTATCATAAGGGCAGAAGACCAATGAGGCATAAAACTAATACAATAAAAAGACAATCGAGGCCAAGTAATATTAAACGTATACAATCTTGGAAATGCGATTTTCACAAACGGAAACCGCATAACTCCGACACAGTGTAAATACTACACTCCGGATTTGTCAATAATTTGAAAAATAATGTGTCTAGTTTTTCAAACAAACAAATCAATAATACGAAAACACGCTCATAAAGTTACCAACTAGGTGAGCAACGGGAGCTAGATCTCGTAAATATGCCTTTAAATCAATTTGCAGTACGTCTTAGTACTTAACTGACAGATAAATGGGTGCTATCGTCTCGGATTGCGGACCACTGCAGAATAGCACTCGATGCGATTGATAGAACTTGAGTGGGATATTGAAAGTAGGACAATTTTTCTGTTTGTGCCTGATATTTGCAAGTTGTTTGTTAGTTCTTTCCTTCAATTATATTATCCGCAATTCGAGAAACGTCGCACTATGTTTTCAAATATATATTTATTTTTGATAAACTGATTTATATTCCTTAAGAGATGATTGCTTCAGTTTTCATATTCAGTTAATTATTAAGTTAGCTCTTTAAGTATACGTATTGATAGTATTTAGCTTTTATTTACCCATTACAGAAACTTTCTCCCATTTTCTCCAGTTATCTTAGTTTTGAGCTACTTTTTTTATTTTTTTTAATTATTATTATTTTTGCACCACTTTACATCGATTAACAGAGTATTCAAAAACAAACACAAGTAAACAAACACTAAGTAATAATTTTGCGGCTGGTGCTTAAAAAAGGAAGACCTATACTAAATAAGGCTTCATAGGATATAAAAATAGGTTAAAATAATGCTGAAAATGAAGGTCACAATAAACACAAACTGAAACAAATATAATAAACTCTCTGGAGAGTAAAATCGACGACATAATATATTAACGAGCTGCATAATTTATAAGCATATTTTATAATATTCCGACTTAATATTTGCGTATGGCAATATTATTATTTATTATTCAAGATTTTGTGGCTTCGCTCTTTGCTCATTATTTATTATATTCATGCGATTCTTTGATAGGATTTTATTTTACTTATATATTGCTGCACCTCTGCTTGTTAGAAACAAAGAAAAGTGTCTGCTTTTTGATGAAGAATACTTCGTCTAGTTATTTCAAAGCAGACGCATTTACTTCTTCTTGTCAAATAATCTTCGATGTCAAATGAAAACACTTTTTTACGAATGAAGAGCGGTAGATCTTATGATCCTTGCATTTTAAGTGTCACATACTTAACCACTTAAGCTAAACCGCTGAACCGACATTGATGAAAACTTGCAAAAAGATAGTTGAAAACAGTATGCTACGTTTTTCCAAAAACCAACCCCTTATCGGCTAAAATAAGGAATGGGACATTGCACCCGCGTATATTAGCTATTACAGATCTATAAGTAAATTTTCCCACACAGTGCGATAACCTAAGCAGGTGCATTCCCAACCAGTTTCGCGTATACCTATAGAGGTAATACTACATACCTTCATTAATTAGAATCATTTAACGCACATTATAGCGGATTCCTTTGCGTGGCTATCTCGCTATTATCGAGTAGTTAGTCGGCGCTTGGAATATTTTATTGTATAATTGGTTTGTAGATAAGTATTATAATAAGTTTAGTTCATAAATTAGTTTTAACTATTTTCTTTTTATGTCGGTACAATCATGAGCAAAAATACTTTTACATATAATGTCACATTTTTAATCGTACTTTGCGTAAACATTTTGCACGGTGTTCGTGTAAATGAAATACAAAAGTTATTTTACTATTTTCATTGATTGAAATGCCGTTGAAATATGAAATTGTGTAAATGTTTTTGCTCGTGACTATGCATAAAATGGCGCCTTTCGCATTGCCATGTTAAGGATAAAAGAATACAACCAACCTTTCACTCACCGGAATCTTTATTACTTCACTCATATTCGACGTTTTTTCATACAAAATGGTCTATGAATGAATTTCTAGAACATCTTCTTGGAGCACTTACTCCGTAGGCAATCGTATTAACTTACATTATGTAAAGGCCTCAAGGAGTGATCGACCTAAGTAACTGATAAACCAATGACAAACAGGTCATTAAATCTTCATAATAAGGAACGTATAACGGAACTGCTGTTCAGTTACTTTGAAAAACACTGTTACTGCTTATAGCTCTAGTTACTTTGAAAAACAATATGTAATTATGCACCAGACATAACATCTCGTAGATTTGTTTTGGCTTGTTTCACTTGTTTGTGAATGTTCGATTTTGGTCGTTATAGTTAATTAGTGCTACAAAAATCTTATATCAATGGAAATTGTATGCCTCTTGAAGAACACATTGGCATGAGTTTGAGCAAAGTCGTCATTTTTTTTTGAGGCGTTAAGAAACTAAACAAACGATACGATTATATTTAATTATTCAAATAAATAAAATTGAGGTATCCGTCTGTAATATCGAAACACTTTTTATGAATACAAATAAACTTCATATGATACTGATCTCTGAAACGGCTTAACCTTGAAAATAGCACTATACAACTAACAAACTCACTTAAGTAAAGCTATGCAAATATATCACAAGTGCATTTAAATTTCAATGCGGACTAAATACTAACTCTTATGGTTCAAATCCATATACTCAAATATATATTTCAAGACTTATACTTTAAGTTTCAAGATATCAAACAGTCTCAACACGTTGTTTGTTCCAGGTGCTCTCGACGAAGCCATGATGCAGGCGTTGGAACACGACCGCATCGATTTTGTCAAACTACTCCTAGAGAACGGAGTGTCGATGCGAAAGTTCCTCACTATACCTCGGCTAGAAGAACTTTATAACACTAAGAGCGGGCCTAGCAATACTTTGAGGTAACGATTTATAGCAAAAAGAAGAAAAATTAAGAAGAGTTTCTGAACAATATTTAATTTTAGTATGTTTCTTTGGTATATAGCCTACATACATAGCTAAAGAAATATTTAAAATCTATATGGATGACAAAATTATTACAGTATGCTAAACCTATTTAAATTGACCTTAACTCTCTAGTAAAAAAATCTAAATACAAAGTAATGATTTTTGGGAGATACAATTTAACAATTTATGAGTAAGACTTGAAATTACTTTAAGAACAAACAGTACTTAAAGTTCTTTTAAACTTTCGCAAACTGTTTATTTTATTAATAGAATAACTTGCGTATTAAATGATTGCTTATGTTTACTTATCAAGGTATATTCTCCGAGATGTGAGGCCACATCTGCCGAGGGGTTACGTGTACACGTTGCATGATATCGGCTTAGTCATCAACAAGCTCATGGGAGGCGCTTATAGGTAAGTCTTCAAAACACTATCTATCTCTACAAGTTACTGTTTCGCTTGAACGTTTAAAGCGGTTGAATGAGGTTTTATATGATAAGCACTGTAGTTTTCTGACTTACTGAGATAATCAAACGTTACAGATAATAGAGAATTACCAAACCGCCATAAAGTTCATGTCAATCCAAGTGTAAAAAAATCTGTTGAACTAGATTTTTAATTGCTGACCACATTGGTTCGAGAGTTTTTCTTCATACTTTAGTCACAGTTATTTAGCCGATTACTGTTTCAAGTCTTTTTTATCATCATAACAAAAATACCAACTCAATCATATTACCTAGTAATAGACGGCCTCAGTAGCGCGGTGGATAAGGTGATCACCACGCTACTACCAGTGCGTTAGGAGGTTGTGATTTTGATTTCCACATGGAACACTAGATGTCCGTTATTTGTATATTTGTAAAAGTCCCCGCAAAACAAGAGCGATTCTTTGTGCGGGAGTTGTTAAAAAAAAATTAAATACATAAAATGTCGAAAATGCTTATTCTAATGAACTCCTCCAGGTGCTACTACACTCGGCGCAAGTTCCGTCCAATCTACGCGAAGGTGATGAACAAGAGCGTGAACGTGCACCGGAACAGCGCGTCCTTCACGCGCCACAACGCCGGCGGCCTCTCCCTCATCACCGGCTTCATGCCCGTCACCACCGAGATGGCGCTGTTCGACTATCCCTTCAATGAACTACTGGTGAGAACTTGCAACTGTAGCGCAATTACTTCAGGACTATTGAGTATCAACAATAAGATGTTGAACTGTAGCCCGATTCTTTATAGTCTGTTAGAATTAGAATTTACTGCCAAAATAGTTCCTACGATGCTCATTAGAGGCGCTAAACAGTACCTCGATTCTCTACCACTATCGACTACCGATAACCGGCTAGCTATCGACATTTGACATTTAGAATGTACTGCCAAAATGTTTCCTACGACACCCGTCAGTGGCGCTGATCAGATTTTCATACAAAATTTCTCGATGACAGGTCGGTTGTCAGTAGTCGATAGTGGTAGAGAATCGAGGTACTGAGCCTGGTTATTAATGTACCTATTTAAGTATGTATTTCGTAGTGTCTAAGAATGTTTACTTTATCTGTATTTAACAAAGCAAGTGTGAAAGATTTGTACTTGATCAACACCGAACTTAAAATCAATATTGTTACAGTAATTAAGTACTTCAATATTTAGCACAACTCAAACTAAACTTTAAATAATTATCTTTCGCATTACTTACTTAGCGGTTACTAATTTCGAACATAATTTTAGTTTCAATGCAAAATTAATTGCTTCGTAAAATAATTTCGCTCTAAGTAATGCTTGAATCAATATTAAAACTGGAATAAAGTTAGTTTGATCTTGAATCTGTTTAAACTTTAATTTATTTATGAGGTCTTTAATAATTAAAATATTTCATAGATTTAGCCGTAAAATGGAAACTAATTGCTAAAGTTTATAGGTTCAGGCATATTTATAGGTCGTAAAATATATGGCACAGGTGCAATTTTGTGGTTAAAGCCCCTTATGACTCTATTAAGAAAATTAAATACTTATTCATGTAGAAGTTTTAGTTGTTATTTATTTTTATAGTCGTTCTAGTGATAATATCACAACCGTTTTGTTACGACTACACACAATCAGAAAGATATATTCAATGATGATTTACCTGGGATATTGTATATTTTCATTTATATTTGCAGCATGCTTTTTATTTGTATTATTAATATATAAATGAGATATACATATAATTTTTATGTTTATATACTTAATATTATTATTTATTTGTCCACCCTTTCTCAACTCACTCTCCTTCCTCTTTTAACACCTTTACAAGAATTTCTGCATCACCCTAAGGTAGACTGGCAGAAAATGCCCCTGGTATTAAGTCCGCCTTTATACAGCTCTGTATATACAGTTTGAAATAAATAAATATATAAATAAATAACGGACTAATTGTAAATTGCATTAGGAAGGAAGTTTCTGGTTGAGGATGAGTCTTGGGCCCCTTACGCACTAGCGGTTAACCGCGGAAGCGGCTAGCCTAGCGGTTCCTAACATATAATTGTAAATTGCAGTAATTTACAATTATTTTTTATGTTTTATTATATTAGTAAATTGCAGTAATTTACAATTATTTTTTATGTTTTATTATATTAGTAAATTGCAGTAATTTACAATTATTTTTTATGTTTTATTATATTATCTACATCTTCATATACATTGCAGGCTGTAAATAAAACACCCGTTATATAATTACAACGCTTAAAGCAGAAAATAATCCGTTTAAAAGTATTTAAACAATTCCCAGTTAGTTGTAAACGTAGGTAGCCCTTAGGAGACAGTGCCACTAGTTTTTACGACAACTTTTACCGCATAGTGTGGTACCCGCGATGCTCGTAACATAACCTTAACTCGCTTGTATATTACCTTTATTGTTATTGTGTATAAAAATGGGTTTGCTTGTTTTTATATCTATACTAATATTATAAAGCTGAAGAGTTTGTTTGTTTGAACGCGCTAATCTCAGGAACTACTGGTCCGATTTGAAAAATTCTTTCAGTGTTTGATAGCCCTTTTATCGAGAATGGCTATAGGCTATGTATCATTACGCTACGACCAATAGGAGCAAAGTACCAGTAAAATATGTTACAAAAACGGGGAAAAAATTGACCCATTCTCTCTTATGTGACGCAAGCGAAGTTGCGCGGGTCAGCTAGTGAGGAAATATAGCTACTGACCATCACAATTGACAAAAGCGAAATGAGGCAGAAAAATATAGCTATATATCAAAGATTCTCTCTAGGTTATAATTATTAAGTGGATTGCAGTAAATAAACTTAAACCTTGTATTTGATATCATCTATACTAATATTATAAAGCTGAAGAGTTTGTTTGTTTGTTTGTTTGTTTATTTGTTTGAACGCGCTAATCTCGGGAACTACTGGTCCGATTTGAAAAATGCTTTCAGTGTTAGATAGCCCATTTATCGAGGAAGGCTATAGGCTATATATCATCACACTACGACCAATAGGAGCAGAGTACAGAGTAAAAAATAATTTTTGTGTCCCAATGCCAAGTGACTACAATAAACCAACTAAAAAGTACAACCAACCCAAAACAACTTTTCCTGGATTAAAAAATGTTAAATTGATTCTTATTTTTCGCAATAGTATATTGGTGATTGGTCTTATTATTGTTACGGAAAATTGATTATCTGATTTACTGATTTATCTTGATATGAACACATAAATTATTGTTTGGAAAGACTGCCTTTCTTAACATTGCTAAATATTTAAACTGATCTAGTTGTCAGAATATCGACTATTCCCTCGTCCAGAGGTCGGTTGGTCGTCGCTGGGCTGAATACTGATATTCAGCGTAATCCGTTTAGACTAGATGTCGCCTTTAACATAATTGGGTATAAGGTCCCGAGAAGGCCTTGACAGGAGGCAGTTGCTTCACAGACAGACGTCTTAGGAATATAATGGAACAAATATTCGTGCGACATACAAATCTTTTTATTGTTTGCTCTAGAGTTACTTAATGCTGTAAAAAAAAACAAAAAGTTTGTTCCATTAAATAATACTAGCTTCTGCCCGCGAATTTATGCGCGTGAAAGCATTTACCTTGATAAAATGCATAGGTATCTAGACAAAGACGTTAGTACACCAAATTGCATAAAAGTCCGTCTAGTTTTATAGTGAAGGAGTAATTTTACATCTACCTGTACTTACAAACCTTCGCATTTGTATTATTGGTAAGATTGAATTCTAGAAATTGAAAAAACACCTGAATAACTTACATATTGTTGTATTTTTTTGTTGAAGAAGTGCAAATGGAAAATACAATGTGGGCAAACTAGGGCAGAAAAAATGGACAACTTAAAATAAATTATAAATCTAATAACAAAGTTTAATTGCATAGGAATCCTAAAAATATCAATTTAATTTATATCAATTTTTGATTCGTAGATGTGGGCAGTCCTAACCAAACGTCATCAGATGGCGCTTCTCATGTGGACTCACGGAGAGGAGGCTCTTGCCAAGTCTTTAGTTGCTTGCAAGTTGTACAAGGCGATGGCGCACGAGGCAGCCGAGGATGACATGGAGACGGAAGTGTATGAGGAACTCAGGCATTATGGCAAGGAGTTCGAGAATAAAGGTAAGAGTAATACCCGGTTTGCGAGATACTTTTGGCGGTAGTTTATTTGTTCAATAAATTTAAGCTCAAATAAAAAATGTTGTAAAACAGTTTGAATAGATAAACTACTCTTAATGTGCCTTAGAAACAGGGCATTAGTGGGAGTTTTCACGTTTTTCCACCGCCTGATAATTTTGTTCGCGCAAAACTTTGTCAGTGCCACCTGTCAAATATTAAAAATACATAAATGAAGTTTATCATTACGAATCAAGTTTCGAACTATGTGTCTATGTTATAAAAGCACAGATTAAAAAGCATACGCGAATGCGATTGTTATGAACTATATAATAAAAGTATTACTAGTGCTGCTTTCTTCTAACTGGCTAAGTTTTCTGGTTATTCAATAAAGTAACCAAGTCTTAAATTAACATAATAGTCATTGATGTTTAGGAAAATCAATGAGAATACGAAGCTATATAAAAAATAATATATTTTTTAAATTCATATTAAAAGATATTACAATTTTTTTTATCGCGTAAACTGTTTACATGTTTCATTGAGTATAATGACTGTCAGAATTTCAGAAGCACATTGTAAAGAGTCTTATACGAGTATTATAGGTACTTCAAACGTTTATAAGAGCAGGTGGAACATAACATAAAACTCTGGTTTAGGGTTAAGACTTAGCTTAGACTTTAGTTTTACGGCTTGTTCCTGTCGAAATGAGTCTGTAGACGTTCGCTAGTTAGGTAGAGGTAATAAAAATTCTTTTTAAAGTTTATTTTAAAGTTTTTGCAGTGCAGTCTGCGTGGATTTATATAATTATGTTTAAAAAGCTTCTTGCGATGTTATTTATAGTGGTTGAGTTGTGATATCTTAACTGGCAGTTATTGAAAATACAAAATGTGTAGTTTTATTTAAGTATCATTAATTGTTTACTAAACAGCAATCTTTATTTCACTTAGACTAACGTGAGAATAGATTATCTACTTCACCCATAGGTTGCTTGAGAGAGAATGCCCCGGCATTAAGTCCGCTTGGTGAAATGTATTTACAGGAAGCGTAAATAAATAAGTAAAACAACTAATTTTAATAAATATTCAAATCCAGTGTATTATAAAAATAAATCCAAAATAATATCCGATCAAGTTTCGATTATCGTCAAAGTTTTGGTCACATTTCGTTTTACGACCAATTTCTATTAAAACTTTGGAAAAGTTCCATCGCTCGATTATGATCAAACTTGAATTAATCGACAAGTAAAGGTAGAAACGAAAGTAATAAGTTAAAATAACTTACCTATATTTAAACATCATTAAAAAACTAAACTTAGGAAAACATGAGAAAGTCAGACCCAAGTAGATAATTTGGACCTAAATTTCAATTATGTAAAAATATATAAATTACTTTTTTATATGGGCATTTATATAAGCAACTGCCTTTTGACTAACAGATATTTTTCTTTAAGTATATTAATCCCATATTATATTTATTATATTCCCATATGTTATTTGGAGAATCAGTTTTTAATCTTATCCAATCGCTTAAAACGACTTACAGACACTATGTAAATACGCAATTCGTCAAAAAACAGGTTTCAGGACAATTTATTTCATACACAATCAAAAAAAGCTTATCTACATCACAATCTTTGTTCAAAATTTAGTAGCAGTCTGAAACATCCTACAAAACTGAGCTACAGCCTTAAAAAGTCGTGTATTTTAAGTCATCATATTTATCTTCTCATAAGGCTCTACTCCCTTTCCGAGCTATTGGCAGATTCAGTAATTGTAACGACTATCATAAGTGTCAATGTTTGACCTAAATGAATAAATGATTTGATTTTGATTTAACAAGCGATAATATGTGAACATTTAAAACTCATTAAATATCATGTTAAGTATAAAAGTTTAACTGAACAAGGAACATTCGTCCACTTAATTCTGCAAGTTGTAATAAAGTTAATGGCGTCGTAAAACTACACGTGCTGACATCACACCTCGTATATTAGAAACTTTTCATTTATGTCTTTGTTTTAAGGCTAGGCTTTTAGTGTTTTATATTAAGAAATAAGCTTTCTTTATATTTATTCAATGTATGTAGAATAAGAAGTTGCTATTATCTATTTTCCACTAGGCTCAATAGAATTTAGAGACAAAATTTTACCTACGGTTAAATACACGTGAACATTTTAAAAAGTATGGTTATTCCCAGCGGTCTATCTTGGCAAATTTCATCTTAGTATGTTCTGGGGGCCTATCACGTATCTCAGTTGTCAAAAATTTGAAAGCCACTATGCAGAACATTGTTTTCTCCCTTAGATCATAGTAATGAATACGTTATGTCAAAGCAGCAATGTACTGAATAGTGACCATCATTTTGACGTACACTAGCTGTCAACTGAGATACGTGATAAGCCCGCTGAGCTGTATTAACAAAAACAGATAGACATAATTTTTATAACGTTATGGTGGTGGCTTTGTAATTTTCAAAATAAGCATTAAAATTTAGTAAGACTACATTCACAGGTAAGCCACGGGTCACTTAATACTACATACATATCTTATATTCGCCATTCAAAATTTCAGTCCCATGTAATAGAGGGCGAGCTTATTTCTATTAACCCATGAGCCTTTTCTTTTTACCCATTTGTCCTAATTTCTAATCCTTACGAAATAAAAAACAAACAAATACATTATTTAAACGATAGTATTAAGTCTTTATCAACTTAAGTAGCGCACCTATAATCCATTGACGAGGCTCCTATAAAAGGGCGCATCTATTCACAAGTAACTCGATTTACTTGGTAGTCATTGAACAACCACCAATGTCATTTTACATACAAAGTACTCGCTTAATGGAATACCGCTTAGGAACTAAAGCAGATGAGAGAGAATAGCTCTAGGTTTTACTTTATATTTTCTTATTTATAAGACAGTTTTGAATCCAACTGAATAGGTTTATTCATTACTTTTGTATGTTTTCAATTGCTTTTGGGTACTTCTGCGTCCTTTTAATCATCTGCAATAGATCGATCGACTGCCTCCGTGGCGCAGTGGTTTAGGTCGCCACGCCGATACCACTGCAACGGGAGGTCGTGGGTTCGATTCCCACACGGGACAATTATTTGTGCGATCCACAAATAATTGTTTCGGGTCTGGTTGTGCTTGGTGTCCGTTGTTTGTATGTTTGTAAAAGTCCCCGCGACACAAGAGCAATTCTTAGTGCGGGAGTTGTCTTTTTAAAAAAAAATTCTAAAAATTCTAAAATTCTTTTGATGCTAATTAAACTTGTGTGTGACACTAATTGTTGAATTAAAGTGGTCTAAAGTATTATTAAAATTCATTTCAACGTTTTGGCGCTTTTTGGTAAGATTTCTGTAGACAATAGAACTTACTTTAAAATTCATTTGTTTCCCTAGCTTTGGAACTCCTCGACTACTGCTACCGTCAAGACGACGACCAGGCCCAACAACTGCTCACATGTGAACTACAGAACTGGTCAGGACAGACTTGCCTCAGCCTCGCCGTCGCCGCCAACCACCGCGCCCTCCTCGCACACCCCTGCTCACAGATCATCCTCGCCGACCTCTGGATGGGTGGCCTTAGAACGAGAAAGAACACCAACCTCAAAGTAATTATGTTCGAAATACATATCTCTGTCTCTTTTTCTTTTAGACGTTCATCTTATTAACGCACAGACTTATTATACGCACATTCTTGGAAGCGAAAACGAAGGAGACGTGTACCCATAGAAAGTAGAGATCTAGCTATAGATGTCGACCTGAACCGCGATTCTGTACAACTATCGAGTATCGACTACCGACTCGCTATCGAAAAATTTTGTATGAAAAATTGATCAGCGCCCCTAGCGGATTTTCGCAACAACTATGTTCTTCAATGGCGCCATTTTCCACCAAACATTAAAATAAAATAAAATCAAATATATTTTTTTTTTGCTGGCGGGCACTTAGCGGCAATTCGAAATTCGAATTTCGAAATAAAATATTCTTTCCATTTTTAATTTTAATAAATTATTTAAATATACTATTTTAGATAATTTTAGGAAGACAAGGCCAACGTGGCTGAAAAGGTATTGTCTCCTTTGCCTGCTTCAACGTAGAAAAAAAAAGACGCTGATTCTTTTTTTGTGTTGATAAAGTTTCGTTGAACAACATTCATTTTGATATTTTTATATAATTGACTTATTTTTACTAATACCGCTTAAAGCAGACTATAATTATTATTTATGAGAATAATACCTTTCATGATTATTTTTTATCCACTATATAATATATTTAAAATTAGTTTATACACAATTATTACCAATAAAATTTAATTTAAAGAACAAATTTTCAGAACGAACCTTTTTCTCACTTTAAATGTCAAGTTTTCGATACTCGATAGGTCGCGATTCTCTGCCGGATTGCTGCCGGTTTCCTAACGAGTAGCTCGATAATAATGTATGGTATTCGATAGCGTGACGTTAGTATCGAATGTACAGAATCGAGGTACTGTTCGCTAAATATAGCTTATTAAAGATACCCGTTGTATGTGTGTGTGACATAAATATAAACACGTCTCCCTTGTTAGTAGTATCAGGGCACGATCAGTAGATTTCGATGTTAGACAATAACTTAGACGATAACAGACGATGAACTCGATGTAAAGATATTCGATGTCTGTGTGTCAATGAGTCGCTTTATATATTATAATCATTTGAGAAATTCGCATGCACCTTGTCGAAGACGCCGATTTATGCAAGTCTGACGTTACTTCTATGTATGTGTCGTTTACTCTTCTAGTGATGAGATATTTGACCGACTCATGGACATACACACTGGGTATTAATTCGCTATCTCACTTGCACATAATCGGCGTCGAACCCCGTTTCAACTAGAAACATAGCATGTACCGCTTAAGTCAAAGTGAGTTAGCATCGTCGAGCGTTTCCGTTGCCACATCGGCTTTGTCGTGGTGTGTCAAGGTAATTCTGAGCCTGCTGTGTCCGCTGTACATTCTCCAACTGGAGTTCAAGTCGAAGGAGGAACTGCAGCTGATGCCGCAGACCGAGGAGGAGCACCTCGAGAACGAGAGCATCGAGGACGACCGCAGCACCAAGGACCCCAACGACGCCGAGGTAAGCTTCTGTTTGGTTGCTCGCCATCTAGCTTGTCACTTGGGAAATATCACGCCAATAGAATACCCACAGTTCAATCACATAATACATATTTATATCAACAGGACCCCAAATCTACAAGTTTTAATAAATAAACATGTTGAAAGTTATCTTATTAGCCTTGGAATGTGAGTGAAAAACTTTCTGAGAACTCTTCAAACTAATTTCATACCCCGAGAGGTGTCTGAATATTTCGAAAGGGACGAGAGCTGGATAGAAACATATTTCCATTCGGCGTCCTGAAAGAAATGAAGATACATCAAATCACTGGTGACGGGAGTTGTGTGTGCTCATCCCATATTTGCTTCCGACGCAAGAGCATCTCATAATGATCCACAAAATGCTTGAATATTATGTAGAATAAAATATTTGTTGCGTATGTAGGTTGGCGTTGTGAAAAGGCGTACGCTATCTATCAAGAAGATAATACCGCCCGGACAACCGAGTAAAACTGCGAAGGTAGCCGCGGCCGTGAGCCTTTCCTAGGTCTCCTGTGATACGAACACAAACACTGATGCACTAATGTGTCACACATTAGTTGTAACTCAACCGACACTCGTCTGAAGTAGTCGTAGCTACACTTAACACGGACTTTGCACAACCTTTCCTGTGTAGCTGAAAACAGAATAAAAATCGCGATCATACTTCCAGAGTCGATTGTCAAATCTTATACACTTAACACGTGATCGTACAACTCTTGTGTTCGTATTACATCAAGTGCACATATACACAATAAGGACATTTTTGTTGAGCGATCCGTCGATAGCTTTGCGTGAAAGTAGGCTTCCGTGGCGCTCCGTATCTTTCAGCATCTCAGTACACCCTCTTTACTGTCTGTACGCCCCGTCTTTATGGGCCACGTCATTCGTTTATAGCTCACCTTGAATTTTACCACTCCACGTACGCGACGACCCTCTAAAGAAGCTCAATTTACGACCTCCTTCTAATTTACTCTGAAGCATCGATATTAAAATCGTAATGAGAAAAGAATTCTAAAGAATCTTGTTGCTTTGAAAATTACAAACTTTTGCAGCGGTTTACGAGCCCGTAAAATATAATGACGACACTAATTAAAATGGCTTTTAATTAAAATAAATCCGAGGTGAAGCTAAAACGGTGACAATAAAATTTTCCATACCTATATACGAAGTTCAATTTGCGTCGATGTGGACCGTAGTTAGAGTTTGTTATTATCTTTATTCTTATCTCAAGCTGTCGTTTCAATATTTCAGAGATATTTTATACTTGCTAGCGTACGTTCTACGCTTTACCGTGTACGATTATTTTACGTCTATTCTATATTGTCAAGTTGTGGATGATTTTATTAAAACTAAGCTTGTAACGTCGGCTGTACACGTAAATGTGATGTCGTCGGCTTTGAATCCTGTTTGCGTTGTTATTATGAATCCGCTTACTGTCATGCTTGCGCCTTGTCTCTTGTACTAACGTGTCATCATGACTGTCGTCATCTCGGGCTGCTCTGGAGGAATGACGCCGCCAATGTTCGATCTTTGCCACTATTAACTGTCGAGCTTACAGTGAATGTTATTTCTTTATAAAGTCTTGTATTTTATTACTATGTGAACATATTGTTGTGACTTTGATACGATTTTGTCTGGACTCAAGCAGGCGTTGATTGGCTCAGGGGCCGAATGCGAAACTCGTGTCGATCAGAACGGGAAAGTTGGTAAAATAGGGTGGGAACCCACCTACAGGGAGCTGCCGGAGCACCACGCGGAGCAAGACAAGCGCATGAGGCCGCTCAGGCTCAGGAAGAAGATATACGAGTTCTTCACTGCGCCCATCACTAAATTCTGGGCCGATTCGGTGAGTTACATTCCTCTTATAAAGATTTACTTGTTATTAGCAGAAGATGATGAAATCGAAATCTGTTGTACTCCAATTTTAATACTATTGAAACGGACTCATGAAATCAAATCGTATAGCAAATAATAAACTGATAAATTAATGTTATTCAATAGGATAAAAATGAAAACGTCCATAGTATTGTAATTTAATTTTGGATACTATAGTATCCATTGGACGTTTGAGTGGCTATAAATAAGACGTTAATTAGGCGAGTTTTTATATGCAGTGTACAATTATAACAGAATATATAAACAAACTGAGTTGTGAGTTACAAAGGGCACATATAAACAACGACTATACAAAGGGTGTTGCAAAGGGCTCGCAATTAAACTTTCAACAATAAACAGTCGCGGACAATACACGTTGTTTGTGAACACGCTGTATACGCGGTGCAGTAATTGGACCCTTAAAATATTCAATTTTCATTTAAAATATTTTTTTGAGAGCTTAAATTTTAATTAAAAGGATTTTATGATTTTATACCGAAGTTGATTAAACGTTAATTGACAAAAATAAATACAGATTGGTAATTTTGTCGTAATTATTTTGTTTCAGTGCGCTGTAATTATGACACTTCGCTTTTTATATGCTTATGTGTATCTGTCTCATTTATTCTAATATATAAGTATACAATTTACCATGTGAGTAAATGAGACAACACAATGAACACGTCAACATAAACAAACAATTAGCGACTTTTTCAAAACAGTCTCAACAATTACTACAATAATAATATCCCCATAGTAATTTCCTCCTTAATAGCCTAATTTAAACTTTCTCATATCACGTTCACACAAAAAGCCCTAACCCGGTCACCACACAATAACTTCTAATCGTATACGTCATTACCAAAACATTATTACAGGAAAAAGCGTGGTATAATTTAAACAACAATAGGAAATATAACGAATCCATAATTTGTGCGCGGTCATAAGGTTCTTCTACGAAATCCCATATCCTATTATAACCCAAAGAAAAGGTTCCATTACTCCCACACCCGGGAATAATTGTCGTTGGGAAAATTTCCGACTACCCTACATAATTTTGTGGTAATAATATAATTTTCATCATTATTTCTGTTCTTGCTTTTCTAGATGGTTTTAATTTCTTTGTTCGTTATGAAAGTCATGGTTTTTAAAGGATGTCCTCCCTTCTACTAAATCTAAATAATGATTTATGATAGGTTTTTGTAAACATGCCAATTTAATGCCTTAAAAAGAGTAAGAAAATTCGACTGTGATTAACAAAGCTCTTGGACTATGTATAGTTTAAAATCATACAAAATTTTTTTAACTATGTCAGTCTGAAGTTTCACAATCTCACAAATGTTTCTGACCTAGTTTACCCCAAAAGTTTACTACAGAAACAAATAATTGTACACCGTAAAACTATACAACATGCAGTGAATTTCATTATTTTAATTACAGTCCCAATTTGTCCCGTTAAAGTGAATTACTTTTGCGTTTTATTCAGACTGTCGTCGTCTCAGCGAACAGCGAATGAATTCTTAATAGTGTCACCTACAGACTTTGAAATTGCAATTTACTTAATAGGTAACGTCCAAATTGCATTCCCACTGAATACGATGGACGTTTAATTACAGCGCTTCCTTTTTGTAGTATTATTCCTGTGACAGTTTCATCAAGTTCTCTTATTAAGTAGGCCAACTGCGTATTAACAGTTCAAAGATAATATTGGCCCGAACTGAAATTACATACATTAAGAGACGGTTTTTTAATCTTTTCATAACTTTTGCGAATATCTTTTGATGTTTTGCCTGATTTTAATGACAATTGACAAATCTGACAATAATATATCTAAATCGTTGAAACGTTAATTTTTAAATGTAAAATTATTGTAAAAAGTACTTTACCGTTGTTACATTCCAAACAAAATTATGCCTCTTTCGACTCAGAAGTATGACATATTGATGCCAGACAAAAATATTGCGCCAAATTGCTGTTTCCAAATTATAAAAGCAATATTTTATTAACATTACTTTCAACAAGATATTATCCTCCCAATCCCAAACAATCAATTAATCATTACTGCTATAATATCCAACCATTTTATCCCAACAATAGTGAAATCAAACAGCCAGCGGGCCGAGTAGTTATCTATAATACCTACTGCAATATTCCCCGGTATTATGACATGCGCCGCTAAATGATAATCGATATTAACCTTTTACCTCCACTGATAGCATTTCAACTCATGATAATTGAAAGTTTCACGTAAAAAATGGGCATAAAAGTTAGTTGATGGACTAATGGAAATAAATTGCGTTTGTTTTGTTAATGATAATACTTTTTGTTTGTTGATCTGATTGTAATGGTTTATAATTCGGTGTGCTTGATAGCAAAAGGGGTCGAAAAGGGGTTAATTTTGACTTATGTTTTTATTTCGGAAACCCTTACAAAAATCCATTCTATCCATTCTTTAATATTATAAATGCGAAAGTAACTCTGTCTGTCTGTCTGTTACTCAATTACGCCTAAAGTTCTGAACCAATTTGCATGAAATTTACAGATATTTTGATACCCAAGAAAGGACATAGACTACTTTTTACCCCGGGACAAAAAAAGATAAAAAAAAGCGTGAGCGGAGCTGCCCGGGTCAGCTAGTTTGATATATATTTAGGTGTTACGTAATGTTATGTTACATTGTACTGTATAAAACTTTGGAAAGATAAATAAATCAGTTTGCAGTTCCCTATGATAAAACTGAAGACCTTTCAGCAGCCTTGTTGATCTTTCTAGTATCGTATTAAAAATTCTACCCTTCCCGAATTTAATACAGAAATAAAGTCCAACAATATCGTGTTATAAAAATTACAAGAAATACAAAAATAACTCAGTGAAACTATTAACTACAGTACAAGAAACGGTAAAAACAAGTTATTTCGTGCCGTTACGAACTAAAGTACAGACATTAATCAAGTTAGCAAATGGCATGTTATTGTACGAACAAACAATAAAAACAAACAATACTTTAGTTTCATCGTCAAAACTGAGAAGAGACGACAATGAAAATGTTGCTTAACTTTGTATAAAGTCTTGAACTAAGTTCGTTTAACGAACTACTGAAGCTGTTTTGCTTGGAGGATAGTTCTGAATGGATAAATATTATCTTTTCAAAATAATTGCTCGTCTTTTCAGAAGATTCTTACATTTGGCCTGCTTTTCGAATATTTCAAAATAGGTACTTACCGCAAAACGTTTTTACGATAATCTCCTTTCAATAAAAAATAACTTCAAATTTGTTTTAGATCAAACCACTGGAACAAAAAATAATGCTACGAAGTTTGATCACAATTTATTTGAATTTACAGAATTATACTTAAATTCTTTCCGAACGATTCGTGGTGACTATCATCGGTTTCAGTACTTTATAATCCCCTGCGAGACTTTACATTAGCGGTAGACTACGTAGCTTAACGAATGATATTAAACACCTACCGTTTGTAGGTCTTCGGATCGTTTTGAAATAAATCTACTTTAAGAGGTTTTACGACGCCCCTTTAATTTAATCAGACACTACAATTAGTGATTAAAACACTATTTAATGAATTAACTAGCTGGCTTTAGCTCCTATTTCAGTCATCAAAATCGGTCAAACGATTTAGGCGTTAAATCGTATCAGACAGACTTTCCTATTTAAAGTATTTAGTACAGAAATATGAACTAGATTAAATCCGTCACTACAATCGATGTTTACCGGTAAAAACGAATAAAACTTTTCTCAATAAACCAATGTCGATGAAACCCTAAATATTTTATTTGTTCACTAATGTGTTTGTTGTTTGTTTCAGATTGCCTACATATTGTTCCTATTGATGTTCACTTATACAGTATTAGTCAAGATGGACCCGACGCCGTCTTGGCCCGAGATATATTCTATATGTTATATATTAACCTTCTTATGTGAAAAGATAAGGGAAATTATTACGTCCGAACCTGTTGCTATTAAGTAAGTTATTAGATCTTAAGTGTGCTCATAAATTTTATAGAATACGACGCCTTTAACTAAGATAGTTTATAAGTCATATTCGTACATGTTGCTTCTTAATAATGTACCTTTAGAAATTAATATAATGCTGGTATTTATTAGTGGTGTGATTATTTATTGGAAATTAGAAATACAGAGCTAGATTTTTATATAAAGTTCAATATTGAGCCGTTTGTTTCTTGCCATTTCTTTTTCAAGATCTAGTTTTCCGTACCTTTTATGAAATGCAAAGTAGAGCGTGTATTCGAATGTGTTTGGATTTAAATCTGCTGTATCTTAAAATCGAATTATACTTAATGTATTTTCATAGATTATCAAACTTATAACTATCATAAAAACTGGTGTTTTTAAAAGTATGTAATAATTTGATATTGTAATTCGAATAGTTATAACATTAACAATGTTTTAAAGGTGAAAACAATTAAATTAATTTACAGTTAAAAATACATTTAACATTAATTTCGCTCTACTATTCTTTAAAAACACTTACAAGATAAATAACGAGACATTTCCACGGTTTATTAACCAGAGTGGTTTATATTTGAATAATCAACAACTTTCTATGACGTCCCTTCGTCTCAATCAACGAGAATCATAAATCATCATTTATTCCGGTATACGACTATTAATTATCTGTCGAGGAAATATTTGCGGACTCAGAATTGAGAGCTGCTTTAAACTTAATGGTGTGCGAAAAAGTATAGGATGATATTACTTACTTATCTATTTATTTTGTTACATTAACGTTACACCCCAAGATAAAGTATTAGTTAAAATTAACGAGAGAGTTTGACACATTTTTTTTATTTGATCTTGTCTAGTCTTTAACTCTCTATTATCAGTATCTGTGTTACTTATTTCAGTGTGCAGTTATTTACAAAAATAGTGTTTCTACCTAATTTTTAGATATGTCGTTATTTAGCGCGGTAAAAGCATTGACAGATCTACATATATGAGGTCTACAGTATGCCAAATTATTAACACAAAACACAAACTCCAAACAATCACTAGGTTAACATAGTACCCGGAAAGTCAACTATTAATAAAAACTAGTTTCGTACAGAAACACAAACACCACAATCCCTAAGACGTTTCGCGAATTAAATTCGAAGTACAACAACATAATTATGAAACTGTCAAGCCTAACTTTAGATTTTATGTTTATCTATTTATTTAATCCAATTTCAGTTTGTTTAATACGTGTTCTAATTGCGCGTATAATCAGATTGAAATAACCCTTTCATCAATCCGCATGACAATGTGATTAATCATTACCGGACGGGGGAATTAGTATTCTATTTGCAAATTAGTAGGCTAATCCACAACCGGCATGCAACAATACACTCTGATTATACTGCTTTTCAATAAAGAGCATCTGTTTTGAACACTAACGTGATTATAATTTAACTAAACATTAATACGATAATAACTATCATAACTTTTCACTTTTCTGTAGCTTGATTCTCTGCCACTATCGACTACCGACAACCGGCTAGCTATCGAAATTTGTTTATGAAAATCTAATCAGCGCCTCTAGCGGGCGTCGTAGCAACTATTTTGGCAACATATTTTGAATGCCACACTTTCTATACTCGACAGTACCGACTGTACAGAATCGTGCTACATGTATCTGTGAACATGCATTTTACTTTGGGTTACCTGACGTTACCGCGCAGATCACACTGGTCGTAAATTGACTGACTCAAGGTAAGGTCTTTCCTGAGAAGACCATTGCCCAGAAGTAATACAATAAGTAGTTTATCGTTCCGGAATTGCTACAGCTTTTGGAAAGAAACGGCAAGAAACTAAGGCTCGTTTTTAGGGCCTAATTTTATATAGTTTCATGTAATTTAATCTCACTTTAATTATAGAGCTTAATAAATCTAAATCTAAAAGTGGAGATTCCAAATAAATCAGCAGGTTTTACTAGGGTTTTATGAGAAGGAATCCAATTTGGTATCTATACAGTTGTTAATCCCGGCGCCAATAGAAATTGAATATCTAGCTAACAAGTTTCTGATTGATTTAGACCCTAGTTATTTGAATAAAAATGTTCATTCTATAGATTAATACTATTTAAGTAATTTAAATGAATATTTATAGATTTAAATCATTGTTTATTGTAATTTGAAGGTTCGTATTGTACGTTTTGTTTTGACTTGCATTATGACAAACTAGTTTTTTTAAAGGCGAAGTACCTATTTGGCTTGTCAGTTCAAGTCAGTCAAGTCTACAAATTGAGTCAGTTCATTTTTAAAAAGAATCACTTGCTAGTAATTAACAGGGTTTCTTTTAATTAGACCGAAATAACAAAATGGTTTATTATTCGATACTACTTAGTTTAACATATTTTAAGCCAAAATTTTTAGATATTAAAAATTAATTATCGTGTTATATTTCAGACATAAGTTCAGCGTATGGGCATGGAACCTGTGGAACACGTACGACGCAGGGTTTATCATATTCTTCCTGGTGGGCCTGACTCTCAGGCTGCGGTCAGGCTCCATGGACGTCGGCAGGGTCATCTATTGCGTCAATATCATTTACTGGTACTTAAGGATATTGAATATATTGGGAGTTAATAAGTACTTAGGTAAGATAAACATAATATTACATTCTTTAATATTACTACGGAATGGTATCCTAAAAGTCAGCCAGAGGTTTTCTTTAATATCGTTGTATCGTTGGACAACTTCACACACGGTCATTTGATTCCAAACTAAGCAGAGCTTGTACTATGGTAACCAAATAACTGATAAACATACTTATATACTTCTAAATAACTACTTAGAAAACTTTAAAACTACTTAGTACTTACTCATACTGATATGAGTTTTTTTTTTCAGTATTATGATCAATTCACATTATTCTAATAAGGTTTCATATTGTATTATACCTTTATGACGAATCCAGAAGCTTATTTTTTATCAAGAGTAGCCGATTCTATGTTCCAATATCGAAATTAAGTTGATTTTTTATCTAAGTAGTAGATTTCTTTGAGCTTCTCGAAAAAAAATGATATAGGAAGTATAACCATATCTGAAAAAAATATCCATAGTGTCTATATTCTATCGTACAGTATGGTCATTGAACCTACAATTTACATCAGTGACCATATACTAATTGAATAGTTATACATTCATATCCCTTTTCATTCACAATTTCATTTAATATCAAAATATAAACTGGTAAGCTTGTAAGCCGCTTCCGACACTCACTTCAATAATATTTCATTTTGTTAATTGGATCAATTTGATATTGCAGTGCAATGTCCTCTCGAAATACATGTAGAGTTTATTTTATACCTCCCTGTGTACATTACAATTACGTACATTTAAATCATAGAGGGTGATTATATTTTATTGTCATATGATTAAAAAAAATCAACTACATAGGTCAGTTATTTTAAAGTCAGAACTTTTCGTGTTGGATTTCTCGATCAGCCAATGACTACTTTCATTCTTAAGTCCTGATTTTTTATCTAAACTTGCTTTTCTTACACGGTTTCAAAATTGACTATCAAAAAAGTTAGATTTTTTTTATGTAGATGTATTTGGTGGGTTTTTTCCGTATCACTGGAGATGTTTTTAAGACCCAGGACCTTTCCATCCACGCACCAAATGATTGGCTACCAGCTATACTTAATTACGATATAGTAACTTACTTATACACCTATATACTCTTACCCGCACTTAGCCAGCGAGGTGGACTCAAGGCGTAACCTCCCCTCGTTGAGACCTTTCCCAGCAGTGGAACTTTTATGGGCTAAAGAAAACTTACTCATAATACATAATTCATTCGCCAGGTCCTCTAGTCACAATGATGGGTAAGATGGTTAAGAACATGATATACTTCGTGGTGCTATTACTGGTGGTGCTAATGTCGTTCGGAGTCGCTCGGCAGGCCATCCTGTACCCTGAACAGGAAGCCAGCTGGTATCTCATCAGAGAAGTAAGTACTGTTCATATATGTTGTGATGTGAGTAAAGAGAACGATTTTAAAGAAACGACGATGTATGATGAATGATTTAGAAGATTAAGATATGTGTTTAGTCTTTATCAGCGCGAGGCAGCTGTTTTTTGTGCACTTAAAAGGTGATGAAAAAGACTAGCAGTTACTCCTTTGATGAAGAGATTTGATAATGATTGTCAATACTTTACGTAATATGATAGTGCTCTTAGTGACTGATGTGTTAAATTAATTGTTTACTGAACTTTGTATTGAAATAAGATGTGCTACTCACGGCACTTATAGGAAACAGTTTACATTGTTGGAATTTAAACAAAACGAGCTCCAGTCATAATAATTTAGAATCTGATATCTTTTAATAATTTATAAAGAACATTTCTTTGCACAAATATTGACTAGACTTTAATAACTACTAACCGAATCTACAGATCTTCTCTCAACCAACGAAAAGCCGAGACCAAACACAATTAACATTTGCAGGTTTTCTTCCAACCATACTTCATGCTTTACGGAGAAGTGTTCGCGGAACAAATGGCCCCTCCCTGTGGCCTGCCTGGCCTCGAGGAGTGTCGCGTGGGCCACTGGGTCCCACCCGTGGTCATGAGCGTTTACTTGCTCATCGCGAACATATTACTAGTGAACCTTCTCATAGCCGTGTTTAATAACATCTTTATTGAAGTGAACGGCGTGTCGCATCAGGTTTGCGACAAACTTCATGTCGTAGAATCGATGTTGTGTAGTGCCTGTTGCGAGATTTGATTACGTATTTCACATTTGGTTGGACTAGGTTTTGTTATTTTTGGTTTTCTTTTATTTTTAGTTATTTCTAGTTCAGTCTGTACTTTGGATTTGCTAGCTCTGTTTCTGCAGTCGTAATTTATCTTTTCAATAGCGTTAAAACTCATATGAAAAAAACGCTGTTGAATAAATAAATTACCGTTACATATACTCAGAAACCGGGGATCAGACGATGGATCTGTGTCATCGTTTTTGTGATTGTGTGAAAATACAAGTATAATTATGCAATCTAAAATGTGACACAACCTTCGTAGATATAATGTTGTGGGTATTCAACGCTGTAGAAAAGGCGTAAGTCTTTTAAAACAGTGTAGAAGTTGAGAACAGCACAGACTGAACGGTATTACACTAGTAGTGATCGTCTTTTATTTCAGTAGATAATTTAAGTAGATTAGTTCACTTTATTTTTATACCATTTGATCCATTATTATTTGACACACCTTAAATCCTTTTTTATTTAGTCCTCATTTTAGTTGTCCCGTTGTCCATAGGTGTTCTTCCAGCCGTACTTCATGTTGTACGGCGAGGTATTCGCTGGGGATATCGACCCGGTGTGTGGGATGGACAATTTAGACCACAAGTGCGTCACCGGCCGGTGGATCACACCTATTGCAATGACCATATACCTGCTCGTCGCGAACATTTTGCTCATAAACCTCCTTATCGCTGTCTTTAACAATATATTCAATGAAGTCAATGAAGTCTCGCATCAGGTTTTTTATTTTTATTTTGCTTTTTTTGTTTAGTTTTTTGTTAGAATCATGAAGAAGCCAGTTTTACCCAATGAAGTTGCGTACGTAACTGCCTATAAAGCATCTGATCCTATTTGACTCAGAAAATGTTGCACAAAGAGTAGATATAATACATTTTTGTCGTCGATATTGACTTATGTTCATGATTCTAACAACTCTTTTTTGATGGTAACATCAGAATCACTACATTTACTTTTAGTTTGATGTTGTAACGTGAATTTAGTTGTGCTACTTTTATAGAATTTCAATATATTTATCACCTAATTTCCAAAAATTAGCACCGATTCATTTGTTTTTTAAATATAATTTTATAAAAAAATAATTACCACAATTTCCGAATATGAATTTTTTGGCTAAATACTGAAAAACCACAATTATAAAACTTAATTCAATTATTGTCTACTTAAAGTATCTTGTCGTGACAGAACTATCATTAACTTACAATTGAGTGAGGTATTTAGCGGATAAAAGGAACCAAAAGTAAAATTTTTTTCAAACCTCGTAGGTATGGATGTTTCAAAGGTTCACCGTAGTGATGGAATACGAACAGAAGCCAGTGTTGCCACCGCCTATAATAATATTCTGTCACATCTACGCGACGTGCAAGTGGGTGACACGCAACGTATCGCACAAACGATTCCAGTACGATAACGGACTGAAGCTGTTCTTGGAGAAAGAGGATATGGAGAGGCTGTATGATTTCGAGGAAGAATGCGTTGAAGGGTATTTTAGGGAACAGGTAAGTAACGCTTATGAATACTGATGCTAGTTGCAAAAAAAATGGTATAAGGGATTGCAATGATCAATTTTACGATAGTCAAATTACAAGAGAGTATATTTTTTTGTGTTTTTTTTTTTCGATTAAAGGTGATTTTCTCTGAAGAATACGTTTATGAAGGTCATACATATTTACTTGCTCTTTACAAAAGGGATAAGATAAAAAACAAATGATCAATTTCACAGCAATAAAATAACAATATTTTGAGGTATTTCGATATAGTGTAATTTTCTTCGAATACAATGTTATTTTCAAAGTTATAAGTTTTTCATCTTTTTTGAAGTTTTTACGTAACTTTTAGATTGTTAAAGTAAACTTAACTCTATGCTTATATAGGACTAACTGATGAGCGTTGTATTTTTTCAGGAAGTGAAGTTGTCTAATTCTATAGAAGAGAGAGTGAGAAACACAACTGATAGGGTAGAACATATCACGACGAAAATGGAAGACTTGAATCAAAAAGCTAATTGCCAAATACAATCCATGCAGGTAACTATCACTATACATTGTAAAATACATTAAAACTAGTTTTACACCCCAATATATATTATGGTAAAAAAACAAAAACCTTTTATGCTTTTACGTTTTACCTCAAATGCTGAAATATAATATTCATCAACCCAAATAGCATTTTTTTCTGATGAAGTTCGGATTTCTATGTCGGATAGTTTCCGTCAAATTTTGATTCTCTAGAAGAATA
Source organism: Anticarsia gemmatalis (assembly GCF_050436995.1). Lineage (NCBI taxonomy): Eukaryota > Metazoa > Arthropoda > Insecta > Lepidoptera > Erebidae > Anticarsia > Anticarsia gemmatalis. The sequence continues at coordinate 3,079,773 of NC_134761.1, forward strand.
CACTAATACGAATAAAAATATTGAATGAAAAACAATTCAGCTTCTCTGAGCTGAACTGTTTTCCATTTAATATTTTTGATAACCCTATACTCGACAATTAAATCAAATCGACTTTTTCTGCTACTAGCACACAAATTAGCAGAATACCAATAATTTTTTTCTTTTCAGAGTGTAGAATTTAGGTTAAGAAAGTTGGAAGAAGTAGCAGAGAAGACGATGAATCATTTAGCTGTAATCCACCGATTCATGGCCACACACCCCTCACTGGTGAACCGAGGGTCTACAGACACCCTAGGACCTCCCCCTCCTACCTTTCAGGCGGGAGGGAACAGGCTCAGGACAGCTAGTGATAGGTCGGAGGTGAGTGACTTGAAACATTTTAAAATGTGTAGATTTTAGTTAAGATTCAGGAGTTTGTAGGTAAAATTGAAAGGAGAAAAGATAAAATTACAATATTAGTTGTAAAGTAATACGTATAGCCTCAACCTTTTGAGTAACGGATACCCGACCTTCATAGAAATAATTCAGATTAGAGGCTGATTTTGAATTAGGCAACATTTTAATGAAGACTTCGAATTTTGATATGAGAAACAAAATAGTTTTTAATAATGTTTTACACAATAATCTTTAAGATACAAAATTACTATTATTTGAATGTAATGTGTTGATAAATGTTGAATAGATAAATGTACCTGATGTATTTAATTATGTGTTTGATGTTAAACTCAACACGAATGCTTGAGGACACTAACCGCAACGTTTTGTTTTTCATTTAGCATGTTCCTGTATCGATGTCTTGCGTTGATGCTGATTTTTAACTTTTGTCTTTCATTCAATGTCTTTTTGTCACCACCTAACATGCAGATTGCCAGAATTTGGCTAAATACTTGACAACTATGCCACGAAATGTCAACTTTGCCGGTCAAATAAATACTGATTGTGCCAAAACATTTTTATTTATTAAATACCTTTATAACAGATCTTACTTATTTAACAATAGTGTATAGGTAAAGTTAACAATTCATGGGCAAAGTTGTCAACAAAATACAAAATATTTTCACAGAGGAAATTACAGCAGTTTCCTTGTCAATATTCAGTGTGAATATCAGCCGTAAATACTGAGCTAACAGAATATCCGAGTCATAAATATGCGTATTATGCTCTCAACATCAATTCTGGCGATCTGCAACCGCTTCTGTGTATTTGGTTTGACGTCATCCGGAGATTTACACCTTGTTGATATGCAACATAGTAATATGCATCATATTAATATGCTGCATCGAGCCACGTTCACGCAGTCTAAGTTACAGCAATATAACTTGAGCAATTCCACCGTGCATTCGTAACTTCTTAAAGTTAAACGCAAGTGTGGCTAACTTCTCGAAACGGTGTGATATTGTACCCTATCCCGGTATTGTTTTACAACTTCTACTTCGCCTCGAGAATTGCTACCTTAAATGAAATTTCAGTTGAAAATTTTCATTGTATTTTGTTTCAGTAAGTTTTCTTTGTTGTTCACACAATTGTTTAACATTAATCAAAAGATTAACGATTCATGTTAAGTTCGCAGCGAACAATGTAGTTAGTCGCTAGACGCACAGTCAGCGTGACTTGTTGGTCTACGCCATATAAAAGAAAAATAACTTAGCGACGATAAAAGTTCGTTGCTCCCAATATCATTGAATGACAACCATATTAGTCGACCTTTGGAATACAAACACGAAACTTCATTTCGAACAGCCCTATTGAAGTCGAAGAAAACATATTTATTGCTTGTCATGAGTAACTTATAAATTATATTGCGACATACTAGTGTCCGACCGAATGTTCGGTTTTTTAACGGCCGTAACGCAAATTTCGGTTTAGTTTCGTTTTCGACGACAAACCTGCCGGAAGGACTACGGCCGAAACCGAAAGTGCATTCGGGAGATTTCGGCTTGATCAGCCATCGGCGCGTTAAATTAATGACTCCTATCCATTTGTCTTAAATTTATTGATTATAAAAGCGGTTTTTTTTATTCCCTCAAAAAATTATCCTTTAAGGAAGTTTCGGTTTCGGCCGAATCTGAACTGTTGCCAAAATTCGGTTTCGGTTTCGGTCGGACACTAGCACATACATATTTATAGGTACAAAGATATAGGGTAGTTTTTTGAAATGTTGGGTCTCCGATTGTCGTTGAACCAAGTACCTCGGTGGCTATGTGTGACGTGACGACAGGTGCTGTCGGACAGCGACACGGGCGCGGCGCGCTTCGCTGTTCGCCCCGTGCAGGAGGAGGACGAGCACTCGCGACCCTCCGATGTAAGCACTCCTTTAACCTCGCTGCCCGAACAATCTGCCAATTTATTTACTCATAAAGCTTGAGAGATTGAACGCTCTAATCCCAAGCAATACCAAACCAATTTAAATTATTCCTTTATTGATAGGAAGCTACATTTATATCTACTTTATACAGAAGACGAATTCGTCTTTGTAAAAAGATTACTTACGTGCTTTTTGATTTTAAATAATGTACTACGTAATGCTTTTTCCATGTACTTTTCTTATATTTGTGATTTAACTTTGCCTGTTTCGATAGGACGATGGTGAAGGTTCAGTATTACAACAGACAAGTTTCAAAGTAAGTTTGAGTGGTCAAAAGATTAGACATTTTTGCACCAAGACGAAATAACAGCGATATTTCGTCTATAGCTCAAACACATTTTTCTAGCACTATATTATATGCAGAAGTTTTAATTTCTAAACAAACGTACGACACTACAATGTACGTTTGATAAATTTCTCTTTTATTGACTGGCAAATTTGCACGCAATTGTTTTGGTAGCACATTTGTTTGGGCAGCCAGTTAGTACAACTATAGGTAATTGGCTAACGAAAGTAGTTTCTTTAAAATAAATACAAATTTGAGTAAGTACAGAAGATTTGCTTTTGTGTCGTGTGGGACAGCACCCTGATGATCCATTTCAATTTTTTTATATATATCATGTAAAAAATTTAGATTTTCAGTTTTATTTTAGCTTGTTTTTATATTAAAGCTGTAGTTTTTTTTTTGAGTTGAATTCTGTACTCTCAAATTACGTATATTTGCATTTAAAAATCACTTTTTTGTACATTCTGTGTAAATTATTTTGCTTTTAAATAGCTTTGCCTAAATGTTTGTTTATTATGTTAACTCAACTTTTAAAGCTTTTGTAAAGCTCAACTAGCTAATTTAAGTTATATTTTTATCAAAAATTTTACGAGAAAATCCTCAGACCTTTTTTTCACACTTTAGAAGCATAAATTTATTTCCAAATTTCATTTTATTACATTCAAAAATCTTGATTAGGACGAACAGGTTCAGTCAGGACCCGAAGCGCCTCCCGAGAAGGAACCAGAAGCAGATTCAATATCAACATCTTCAGGAGGAAGCGTGGCTGGTCCAGACATAACAGTCGTGAGGACCCAACCTCCTATCACTCCGGCAAGGCAAAGATCCACTGACAGCAACCGAACAGAGCCCAGTGATGAGAAGAAAGGTTTACAACCAAACATACATGTTGACATCATATGTAAATAATGCACACATAACCCTTTATTTCCTAACTTTTTTATTATTTATATTTATTTGTGATTTGAAAGCTTTTTATTATAATATATTTAATATTGATAACAAATTTTAAGTTTGCAAAATAACAGATAAAACAGTATTTCACCGGGCTTTTTATAAATCCTTCTTTTGAAATTAATAGCAATCCATCCTTTTTTATCTAACTACTCTTATTAGTTTCTTAAAATTTAAACACATGACTTATGATGTCGTCAATGTGTAGTGCCGTCATCGACCGACGACGCTTTCCTGCCGGAAGTGCACGAGATGCCAGCGGATCTACAGAGCCTGCGCCCGCGCACCACCTCTGCCGGAACACGACGTACTGCCAACACGAGGCGGTAAGTTTGCCACTACAACTTTTCCCATCACCTATATTACATCAATGAGGCTAGGTTAAGTACATCTAGTCACACGTCACAGCGTTCATAATAGTTCGCTTGGGCCAATGAAATAAACCGTCTTTAATATACCCTGACTACTGAATCTATTGAAACCTTACAGAGTAAAATCCCTATAATGTTTTGGCCTTACTTCGGAATGAACAATGCACACTAACCTGGTCGATTACAAAATTAACCAAAATTAATTTAGCACAAGTGGAATTAAGGTATGTAACACAATTGGACGAAAGCATGTGCAAATCGTATACACGGAAGCACCCGAAATATGGCCGAATCATTACACGTTCATAAGGGAAAAGGAATAAAGTTATAATGGATGTTCCATCAACAGCAGATGGTACACACGTCGTTATATCGTAGCATGTCCGCGTTACCGTTTTGTTCTTGATTGCCATTCTCATTAACCATTAATTCATTTGATTACTTTTGAGAAACTCTTCAAAAGTGTGGGGTTTTGGACGCCACGGACGTTGAAAAGGGTCGACTGTTGTCTGAAAATTAACAACTTTTGTTTACCGTAGGAGTTAACCAAATTATTATATGTACATATAACGAAAATATTTTTGGATTTGTTCAGAACGAATTCAAAAGTTATAAAAGTAGTTAGTTTTCATTCTAACAAAACATTGTTATCGATGTCCTTGTCAGCCAAAATTTTACAAAATACTCCGTTTCTTTCATTCACAATATCGGCAAATACTATATTTGTTTGTACAAAACCAAAATTATCATCGCCATGATTGTTTTTAATTTTATTTTTTGTTACCTTCTTGCATCTGTTAGGAGACGGTTGTGGAAACAGTAAGTCAAATAGACTCATTGGCGATTGGCTTAGCTTGTTAGCGAATGTAGTTTAGATGTAGTTGCTCTGTATAACGAACATCACTTACTTACAGCTTGTGTACACGCTCGATTGAACTATCAATATATCATTAACAAGTGCACTCTCACGAACAGTCACACACCAACACACTGTTATATTATGTGACGCTGTTTTATTTGAGCATCCGTCTGTGTCTTTCTGTACATTTGTAAACACCAGTCAGATGTTACTTCAGCTACATCAACATTTTGATCTCTCTATTTGGCTACATATTTACTAAGCTATTATATTTCCACATGCAAACTTTGAAACGTATTTATTGCAATATTTTGGCCATAATTTTGTATTAAATGTTCATAGTTTTTGAATAAAAGGTTTGTCATGTTAGCGTAAAGGTAAGCCTCGTCTAAATTCGAAATTTCATCACCTAAGAACATAGTATTGATATTATTAAATCTTCTAACGTCACCGTTGCTCTCTGTTGTATTTTCGAATGTATCTTCACACTTACTAACTTTAAAACTCTAACCACTTTTTGTTCGACAAATACCTTCTTACTCATACTAAACTTGTACTGCACACATACTTCTACCACAATATTTGATGTGGTAACATTATTATTTTATTTTATTGAGATGTGCTGACTACGCCACATTTGATGTGGGAAGTAACTTTTGGACATCTAGATACCAGTTCTAGTCACGGTAATTAGAGAAAATATGGTTTTCAATTGACATAGACCATTTAAAACAGAACCAAGTTACAAAATGACTTCTGTACAAGGTTGCGAAAATGACCAAAATTAATCAAAATATTTTTTGGATTTCGAATTGTCCAGCTACATTCTTGTAACCATATTTTCTTTACCTCGAGTAGTCAGCGCATGTGATGCCCCACCTGCAAGGCCCGTGTGTGAGTGTTCACTGTGTCTACAGGCGGTCGGAGGGCGGCAACGACTGCGGCATGGGCGGCCACTACTCCACGCAGCACCTGGCGCCGCGCCGCCAGCACAGCCAGACGCACTCCGAGCCTGACAACTCTGCCGTCGATGCTGGATCCGTACACAACTCTGTTACCGGTATGACTGTCATGAACTTCAAACATTTTTACGATTTTCGACCCTTAATCATGATCATGAGAAGCCCCACAATCTTGACTACGTATTTTAAAAGACACTCGAGTAGAATTGTTGTGTCTATGATAGAAAGAAAAATTTCTATGATTACCTTTTCTTATTTTGTTTCCTGTAAGCGCATGTTCATAGCACTTCATTAGAAACTGACATCGCAAAGACAGAAGATTAATATCACGTCGATCTGGAGATTTTCATCACGCGTCTTCAGCTGTTCACCTCGCATGCATGAACATTAAAGATCCCATAGTCATCCTGACTATACCACTTACAAGAACGATTGAAATCTACAACGGTACAGGTCGGCAATCTGGCTGGGAAGCGACGGGAGGGGCGACTGGCATCACCACGGGAAGGAACCGCGTGGGGGGCGCGCCTCGGTCTTTACTCCTCGCCATGCACGAGTACACCAGCATCACTGATGAACTGGAGACTGTTTATGGACTGTTCTCGCCGCCACATACACCGAGGTAAGGGCTAAAGGGTCTTTTGGAGAATTCGTGACTATGAGATTTGGCTTGCAGGTTCCGCGGATGCTGACATATTTTTATTTGTGTGTTGGACAGCTATGTTTTTAAGATAATATGTTGTCTTTCTGCTATTTAACTATGTACAGAGTATTATAATTTAGCTGGAAACCAATTACGACATTATTTATTTTTTAGAACTGTCTTTACATCCCTGTTTGCCATTTAGCTTGAAGAAATAGCTTTCTCTTCCTAGATAAGAAAGTTTTAAAGAAGCTAATCGGTATTGATCAGACAGCATTCTCACACAATTTTCTCTCCTAGGACGCCAATAACCTCCCGCCTCCTATCCCCTGCCCGCGCCGCATCACCTTCAGTCCGTCGCCGCCACGCCAGCGAGATGTCCAACCCTGAGTTCGCACTCTTCATGGAGAAGGAGCATCTCCGAGGAGCCGAGGAGGACGACTACATCATCATGGAGAACCTGATCCAAAGGCGGTGAGTGAAAGACCACGGTGGAGGGTACTCGTGCGTTATTGCTGATGATCTCATATGTGCTGTTATGATGATGAGTTTTTTGTTTGTTTGTTTGTAATTATTGCAAATTGGTGTGGTCATATTTCTTACGATCGTAGCAAATTGGCAACTTATACTAAAGTTTGTGGGAAACGAAAATATTCTTGTCTATTTGTATTATGCTTTTAGATACTTAAAACATGGGTGCTCTCTATCTACCTTCTGAAAAGTCAAAATAAGAAAATAATATTATTTCATGACCGACTTACTGACTTCATGTGTCCTAATTTTATTCGAAATTCTTCGTAAGCAGAAAGTTTTCAAGTTTACCGTTTTCTACGTAAATATGACCACACATTTCAGAGCCACGCTGTACAAACACAACGCTTTGAATGAACACTTTTAGCTATTTGACGACCTTAGGTTGAAGAACATTCGTTATTTGCCAAGTTTGCGGTCAAGATAGTGACAATAAAAGCTCAAGAATTGCTCCAGATAATTTGAAAACTTAAGAAAACTAAGATAGTCGGCAAAAGTCTTATCTTCTTTAATAGTCAAGACGGTAAAACTTCAAGCAAGAAGCTTAATGTTAAGATTCCAATGACATTCGTGTAAAGCATGTGCCAAATAACTTTGAGTGTCTGAACATAGCCGCAAGTCGTTGCTTTGTTCCGATTTTTTCCATCACCTGTGGTACAATTGTCTACAGCCGGCATTATCAAGTATCGAGAGTTCGACATTTAAAACGTACTGCAAAAAGAGTTCCTACGGTAGCCACTAGAGGCGTTGAACAGATTTTCATACAAAATTACTACATAGCTTGCTTCATTGGCAAAAGCTTGCAAAATCTTTTATTTTTGGCTTCATCGCAGCGACTTGCGGCTATATTCAGTTCCACAAAGTTATTTGACGCGTACTACAATATGACCGTACAAACTTTATCCACACATAGAGAACAATAACGTTGGTCTAAGTTTCTGAACTATTGGACACGATATTAAATCTGTGTGATCTCGCTCCGGTCGGTGAACCAACTAATTGTCTTTGTCAAGTGAACGGTAAACTATTGGGGGTTCGATTAATATCATAACTATGTGTTATGGTTCAATAGCTTTTATAGGGTAGGCTTGCATCGTCGTTGTCGATTGTCCGTTTTCAATATTCAACGTAATTTTATTTTTATTTTATAACACTGATTAGGAACATTATTCCAATGTTTTTAAATTGTAACGCAAAAACATACAAGAATAGTTTAATATAAAAGTCTTAAACCAAGAGAATAAATATAAATCATAACGCAAAAAAAGCATGTTGTGTAGTCAGTACTTAAACCAAATGTTCACAAAATTAACCAATCACAGAAAACCATAAGCAACATTCAAAACAAAACTAAATGCTTAAATCACGCCTGAACCAGCGAAATGAAGCTGGGAGCTTCACTGCACGAGAAACACGCAGGAATGGAAGCTGAGAACGGCTTAATAGCTTTTGTGAACGTCCTTTACAAAGTACTTACTACAACAGCTCTTGCCTATAGCCTAGAAATGGGTGGTCTGGACAGATACGACGAGGAGGAGGCTGGGGAGACGGGGGAGGGGGGCGAGGTGAGCGGCATCAGCATCAGTGTGTGTGTCAACACGAGTGGGGCGGAGGAGCACGCCGTGCCGCCGCAGACTACCACGCTGTTGACTGTCACGGATAGACGACTGCCGCATCAGAGGTATGCTGATGATAAAGTATCTGTAATTTGGTGTTTTTTTTTTGGCTCTTATTGAGTGCTAAGTCGAAGTAAATGTGATATTATCTTTGATTGTGGCCTATTTTTGGGCAATTTTTTTATTGCCGAATTAAATAAAAACTCTATTATTTTCGTTATTAGGTTTCTACACAAATTTTTCTATTAATTCCGGCTTCAGGTTTATTTATTATTTTATTCGATTTATTTTTACTACTCTTCTGGACACAATTTTTTCTTCTTCTTTATCACATATTTATTCCACCTGATATCTTCTGCTGAATGTTAACAGGCACTCTCTAAGACGGTCGTCAGCTATCGACAGTCGCGAGCTGCCGTCGCCTCTACAGCCGCTGTTGGACGACGATGCTTGTGGTGAAGTACTGCTACCAGTACCGAGGCAACCATCAGGTAAGTGATTCTGTATCAACTTGAAGCTGAGATTCTTTAAGAAAGTTCTAATACTTGCTGTGTGGAAAACAGTATTAAAAAAATGCGTTTCACAGAAACATCTTTGATTATTTTTCAAACTGTCCAAACGAGCTGCCATTTGTTCAGTTAAAAAAAGTGTAACTGATAAGTGTTCAGACGAACGTTCAATCATATAAATCTTGGGCATTAAGTACAACTAGACACGAAACTACTATTTGCAGATATTAAATTAGCTATCTTAACCACAAGCCCCGATTATGGCAGGTTGTCTTGAATAACCATCATACTTTTCATATCGTATAGAGATAACCTGTCACCTTTACTCAGGCGACACAAACGCGTCGAGCGAGTTGTCCCTCTCGCACATGGTGAGCGAGAACCTGCCCCCGCGGCCCTCCATCGTACTGGACTCGTCGCAGCTGCCGCGCCAGCGCTCCGCCGACCAGCCCGCGCCGCAGCCGCCCGGCCCCGCCAGGCCCGAGACCATGTGCTAGTGGCACTCCACATGAGGTAGGCACCACCCTTGACCAACATTGTATTATTCCATACAAAAATGTGTTATACCCAGTGTATTTTCTACAGCTTTTTTGGTGAATGATTTGCTGTGAACTCAGTGATCAGATTCTTGAAGAGTTTTTTATCTTTATGTTACTAATTTTACAATTTAGTTTTTTGTGTTCTTTGCAACTTGATATAGTCAATTTATATCACATTCTTAAAACTATGTTATTGGTAGTTTTATACAATTTTAATTCATGGCAGCCGCAGAAGATTAATCATGAAATTCAAAAGTTACGTGGACCATATCAGCCAAAAAAAGGATACTGTTAAAGGATCATTAAGTTATGATATATTTCATACATTAAGTATATTTCTCTCTTCAGGTAACGTCCAGAGCCTCGAAAGGTAATGTCCGCAGCCGTTTATAATAAAACACTTAGTAAATGAAGAACAGTGAAGGACTGCCGCTAGTGAAGTATTAGCCATAATAATGTTAAAACACCAAATACTACTGATATTAGAGTTTCGATTTATAGAGCCTTAGCTAGGCTTTTTGGGACCCTTTCTTATAGGAAAACTTCGCAACTTTAATGAGCCATTTCAACTCTTTTGCTAATAGATATTCTTGAATTGATGTATACCTAGTTATACAACTGCCTATCAGAATGGTTACCCTGGTGGAGAGTTGCGAACTGTCACTTATATTAAATTACCATGAGAATAAAAATATATAAGTTAATACATAGTTCTTTCTGGTGTAATAATGCACAAAATTGAAAAAATCGGCAGTAATCTCTATTTCCACCAATTCCATCTGGGCTTTAAAGGTATAACTAAGAATACATCTCCGAGTTTGTATAAAATTTAGATGTTTCGTGTGGCTCATTACAGTTGTGCAGTCATTTTTACTCTGTCCTTCCCACTGTGTGATGCTATCAGACTGAATTGAACACAATTCTAAAACGAATCATATCGGATTATCTCAATTAACTTATTTCACTTTTTACTTTATATGTTCCCGTTAATTTATTGTTAACAGTTTATAAAATAGCCACAATATTTTAATATCATTTTTATAACATATACCATACAATTTTGTAATGAATTTTCAAAATGAAATCCAATTTTTATTTCAATTCAGTTGAACATTTTGTAAACTGTACGAGTCTTTCTTCTTCGTTCAAGTGATTTTATATTTCGCTGTACATAAGCTAAGTGTCGCTATTTGATATAATATGTATGTGTAGATACATGGTCCAATACATGTCATTTCGTACTCGTTTCACTTGTAACAGGATTTTGTAAACAGGACAATTCCTATCTTTGAAAATTACTGTCTGTTCCTCAAAAGCAAATAGTACAAAACTTTAAAGAATCTTCAAATATATTTGACAATATATCTCAGAAATGGTCCTGTTTATAAAATCGAATAGATTTAAATTATTGTACAGATAAAACGGTTCAGAAATAAGAACTAAGGGAAAGACAAACGACAATACATGTTAGTGCTCACGATGTAAATACTGTTGTCAGAGGGTTTATTGATAAACTATTGAAAGTACTGAGGTTTATATACTAGGATGTAGAATATATAACCTAATTCGGATCCATTTAATGAAATGTTGAAATATTAATAGAGTTTAACGCTTTTTCAAAGCTTGTCGAGTGAGCACTACTACGCATTTGGGTTTTGTAACATTTTCAAAACATATCAGATACAATTACTATACTAAGGTCACATTTTATGTTTTGATACGTAACCATACGTAGTTTCAATTTTATATCTACAGCAAGTTTCGTTCTTTTATAACTTTATTTCAAGATTTTCGATCAGATTTTTATGAATTTTACAACTTTTAATACCTGTTATACAATTTTATTTACAATCAGATAATTATGAATATCGTTTTCATCTACATTGATCACGAATGTTTTCAGATGTTTTTTTTTCTTAGCATGTCAATAGTATTTCATTATTTTGACTCCTCAATAAATACCGGTCATCACAATGTGTTCAATTATACCAAATATTTTGTGCAAATTTTACCATTTTTAATTATATTGCAGTACAATAAAATGGAATTCAACTTTGTATATAATAGTAGACAAATGAAATAATACGAGAGGTGATTATTGTATATTAATTAGAGAAGTTAATGAAATACTGATTATAGTAATATTAAGCATCGACGTATTGTTAAGGTGAACAGATGCAATAAATTATTTTAGTTTAAATAGATCACTGGTAGGGGTTTCGTCATATCTAAATTTTGCGTTCAGTAGGACGTTATTAAATAAAGCAATAATTTTTGTATATTCATCATTTATCTCTGTATTACGATTGATTTGTAAATGCAGATTATAAATGAAAGAAGTAAATGCTGTAGTTATAGTTTTATTTATTACGAGAAGTATTGTTTGTGTATCTGGACGTTTGTAGCGGTCAGGAATGCAACGAAACATTTTGTTCAGTGAGTCGTGGGTTATTTGTGGCCTCATAACGTGTGGTTAGAGGCAATAAAAGGACAGTAAACGCCCGCGACGCTCCTAGCGAACCAACTAGGTACCTCCACTAACTTTCCACATAGTAGTTGAAATTATTTTTGTTATTATTTTACGTGAGATTAGCAAAGTGCGGTGGAAAATCTTGCTTGGAACTCAACAGATTTTTGCGAACATACTGTGATTTATTTGAGAGTCAATGCTGCCAGGTGAAAGCTATTGATGCTGATGAGGTTTCCATCGCATTCATCTAATCATGGTTGTACTTAGTAATTATTATCACTTAATGAATTGAGATTCAGATACCAGGAATTGAAGCGTTTACTTCTATGTTCCGTAGTCCAATTATATTCCATATAGTTTTACTATAAGAAATATTTTAAAACTAGCGAATAATGTAATTGTACATAATGTGTAAATGTTGAAGTTGTTATTTTTTACCAAAATGAAACTGAGAGAGGCCGGCGCTTCCAACATCCCGATGCTTACTTGAGCACAATCTTTTCATAATTTTTAAATCTTTGAATCATCTTTATCTTTAGCACAACATTTTGATTAAAGGTAACGACTTGTCCTTATTGGGATATTTTATTCTAGACTCGACTCAATCATATTTTTCAGAGTGATAAACTACTTCATCTGAGTTATATAACGTATGTACAATGGTAAAATAAATATTATATTTGTGATATTATAGCTTGTTTGTTTTATTATTACCCTCTTTTATTGTTTCAGTGAGCACATTTATTTGTACTTGGATAAATATAGAACAATAAACTGGTAGTAAAGTAATGTGTTGTCTCGTGAATGTCGTACAAAGTACGGTAAAGATCGTTATCGGCGCTTTATTGGCGCGAGTCTCGCTATCGTCGCTCAATTTCACGGTTTAATTGCACCCTCCAATCATTAAGTTCATTCGGCACCCGCTAACTTCGTCTTTGTCTCTTATTTCGTGGTAACTATTCGCCATTACAGACCGTTTACAATCCATTTTGTAAATGATAAGTTCCAAAGAAAGAAGTATAAAAAGTAGGTGATCACTTAAACATATTTAATAGCGTAAACCTTTAAATTCTTGAGTGGAAAGTAAACAAAAAGGCGTGCGGAGCAATTTTCTTAGAAAACATCCTCCGTAGCCGCCGTGAATTCAATATGTAGGAGTAAGCCACCGCAGCGCCGCGCCGCGTCGCTCGCAACAAGCGCACAAACACTGTGTCTACTCAGATATACCGGATAAAATTTCCATTTCCAATAAAAGTAATGAAAACCAAATATTGGATCAACGTCGCGAAGCAAAACAATTTGGCTCACTCGTACAAAAATTACGTGAAATTGAGTGAATCTCTTCTCTCAACTAATCGCTTACAAGGGATAAACAATATTCATTGAAATCGCAAAGCTATTCAAACTTTGAACAAAGGTGAAAGGGAAAATTGAACTCGATTAACCCTTTGGAAGGTCAAACAAAGATAAAGAAAATGGAACGAGAAAATTACCTTCTTGTTAACAGCCGGAGGAGCACATATCGCCTCGAGTCAAAGTAATTAGAACTCAAGATGTCTTTCTTGTAATCTTCTAAATCAAATACAGACAGATGTTAAATCGTCTAAACAAAGTTGTTAAGAGATTTCTGCGATTGGTACTTAAGTACTTTAATAAAACTTTTCACATTAGTTCACATTAACGGCGCGAGAGACTAGTTAGTAGCTTGCAATCTGTTTGCGTTAATTTAAGCAGCCAAGTTAAAGTTAATTGCAGTCAGAGACGTTTATATGTTTACAACTTTAACTGTATAAAACTAGATTTATGCTACCGAAAAATTAAAACAAAAAATTCTAGTTTTTGCTACTACTACGACAAGAATCTTCAAAGTGCTTCGTATCCATAACTATTTCTAACAAGAATTCGTCGTAAAAGCAAGCACTCCCACGGTAACAACGACACAGACACCTTATAACAAAGCTTCCACGAAATTACGAGACACTTTTCATAAGTTCTAAGACGATGCACATATATTTTCAGTGCACATATAATACAGAATGCAATTATGTCGGAACGGCGTCGCTCACTCGCTGCGGAGGAAATTCCTCTCGAATTTGAACCAAACAGATTACTCAACTTGTTGCGCTAAGACGTTTTGTTAATGCAACTTGTATGCACCAGTTTTGACAGAGAATTGCACTTAGTTTGCCAGCTGCTTTTGTGTTTAGAGGTTTTCATTGTGAACGTTTAAATTCAATTTAATAAATGCAAAGTAGGGTAAACGCAATTATCTATTTAATACTAAGTCGCCACTGAGTAGTTTTCTTTGCGAAATCTTTCCCAACGATATGTCTACTGTTCAATTCTCAGCTAATATTAGTTTGGCGTGACTACAGTCTATATTTCAGAAAACAAATATGGCTATGACTATTTAATTTCTCTTGTTTATCCAGAAATTGTTTTAGGATCATAAGACAATTTTGACTAGAAAATCTTGGCCATAGATAATCACAAAAAGCATAAAACATAAAATTTTGCAATAACAAAACATAAATGCATGTATTATTTTTACACAGACAAAGATTTTTACTTTATTAAAACATGTCATTAATTATGCATAACCTTCATTTTACAGATATCTTAAGTACCCACCAAAAATACATTGTTTAAACATCCATTTCTACCTGTAAAAGAGCGGTAAATGTATTTACAATGCTCGCGTGACTCGCCTCCCCTATACAAGGGATCTACTTGCCACAAATACAGATGCGATTGTTGTGTTCAATATTTTCTTGTTCAATGCTATTTTATCGCCATTTTAGTGTGAAGTACTGAAAATAGATCTTAAAGGTAAGCATTACCTGTTTTTTGTGTGAATTTGTCCGGTAGTTTAGAGTGTTCAAAATCGGTATACTTAGGCTTGTTACTTATTCTCGCAACTTGTACACAAAAGAAAAATAAGATATTCTAACCTTTAATTTACAATCGCGTTTTAAGACCCAGTACATTATTATTTTAAACGTAGGCTCGATTTCATGATTCTGAGAAGAATCACCCTAAAGGGTAAACGCCGATAAATGGATTGGCCCTTTTTTAATGGTACCTGACCACATACATTGCTAAATGTCTATGTCAAATAAAATAACCGTAATATTTGGAAATAAAACTATACTCAAATCTCAATACAAGTTATAAAAATTACATTTAAAATATTTAACGTCAAAAAGGATCAGTATCTTGAAATTCTGCAGCAAGAGTGTCCACACCGAGGACATGGGTCTGAAGAACAAGAATCGGAAGACTCGAACATGCTGTGAGCACTCCGGCGACTACCACTTATGTGTTTTGATTTCGACTTTGAATTCTTAGCTGGTGGCTTACGAACACCTCTTTTCGACGGCTTTTTCTTCGGAAACGTGCGTTGAAAAGTCCCTTCAACGATAATACCCTTCGCAAACTGCTGCAATAACTTATGAGCCTTACTTTTCGACTTACGAGGCAAGTTTGGTCTAAGAATCCTGATAAATTCCTGTATTCCCCTTGGTTTCGTCGACGCTGTGATTTTTTTGGAGCTGCTAGTAGTTGCTAGAGGTTCCTTCACCATTCCATCCCCGCTGTTGGCTACCGGTTCAGTACTTTCAACTGGTTCTGCATCTTTTGGCTGTTCTTCAGTAATGTTCGGTTGTGATAGCTGATTGATAATGTTCCCTACATTCACATCTGGTAGAACTTGGTCCTCCATTTCTTGAAAATCCATTGTTGTCGAAAATGTATAAAATAATATTGACTACAAAATTATATTTATTAGACAGTGTCAAAATTCATCAAGGTTTGTACTCTTTGGATAATTACTCTATGTCAAAGAATTTGTTTCGTTTTTATACAAAAAGTTTGCAAGTATATAGTAATAACAAATTCGTGGTGCAAAAAATATTTTAAGCTTGCATTCGTCTAGGTCTAGAAAAACTATTAAGATTTTCGAGATTTTTCTTATAATTTGTTAAATAAACACAAAGTTGCAGTAGCCAGTTTGTTTGTGGTAAAAGGTAACCTAGTTAAAAACGACTAAAATTCGTGTCATTGGTGAAATAAATACACCAGCAATATATAAAATATTATAAACTTTATTGCAAATAAATGTTAGCACTTAAACTATGAACATAGAACATTCATCACACAAAATTCACTGTACTTCTTAACAACAGATCACTCGTTTATTTAAGAGGTTAAAGCTAAAAAGTTAATGTTTTTATTATAATTTTGTGTGAAAATGGAAATGTTATTGTTATTTACACGTAGAAGAAGTCGTGGTCTATTTCGAAACTGTTTCTCGTTGATACTTCTGATGCGATGTTCAGTGGGATTTTATCTGAAACAAAAAAATATATTAGTATGTTTCGTTAAATATAGTATTATTGATTTAATCTGCAATATTTTATAAAATTAAAATAGACCTAGCAATGAAAAACAACAGTTTTAAAAGTATTTGACTTTACATATCAAAACGTAACTGACAAGTATTTGCATGTTTATAAAAATGTAATGAAACAGCAATCACACTTGACATTCTTGGTCTTTCTAGACAAGTCGAAACATACTGATTTTATTCAATCTGAACCTTTTTCCTTTACTCTTTATTGATAAAATATAATAATCAACAAATTGGTACTAAATTCAAGGAAAACTACACAACTTACCATTGCACCTATACACCAAGTTAGACCAAATAATCATCTCCTGAGAGAAGCAGAAGACCCCAAGTCTGCCACCCTTGAGCGTGAAGTCATACACGTTGCCGGAGTCAGCCACCAGGCGGTTGTTCTCATAGACCTTGAGGCGGATGAGACCGATCTTAGGACGGTGGAGCAGACGCCAGCGGTACGCGGTCTTCTCGCGCCAGCCCACGTTGCGAGGGTCTTTCCATAGGAGAGTCACCTAGTAAGGAATTTGAATTGGTAGTTATATTTTGGTTGAGGAGACGACGTCAAGGATAGGGCGAAGTGGACAGTATAATCTCCCTCCACTTCGCCTTTACTTTCCATAAAAGGAAGGCTAAAGCTAAGAGCCGAGTGGTTTAAGTAGGCATCTCCCACGCAGGTGGTTGCAGGTTCGAACCCGAGGCACAGAATAATAAGTACTAAAGTACCCGAGGCAACACACTTATTACTTTTCGAAGTTATGTGTGTATTAGAAATAATTAGCTCTTGCTCAAACGGTGAACGAAAACATCGTGATATGAGGGTTTTTCCTCAAAGAAGATTCCAGAATAATTTCGTACAAAAGTCACTTGTAGTGTTGAGAATTGTCGAGTTTGTAGTCTGCTTATTACACACAAAATCATGTTATAGTATGTTACCTAATTAGAATCATATTTTTTGTTGTTAAATAATTAAATAAGGATTAAGTTCATGTGCTACAAACATAATAATATATTGTACAAAATACCACAATTTTTTACAAGAATCCAAGTCATATTACCCCAAAGAACTATGTCTTTAAGGAACTGATTGAAGGACTTGAAGGACTGATAACCTTCAATCATCATTCAGTCTTTCTATTAAATTAAACGTTGACATCATCTTCATTCAATAAAGACAGACTATCTCCAGACATGTTCCACGTAAAGCTAGCTAAACCAATTACCTAGTACTGCTAGTTGAATGGGACGCAAATTGCATTGTACAAGACACGTGACCGAGTACGAACGTTTATACATAAGTTTGATGTAGGACTAATTAATGCTAGTTTGTGTATCGCTATTTTCGTGATGTCGTGTTGTAGCGGCACGGTGAGTAGCGAAAATAATATTTATGTGAGTAAAGAAAAACTAGGTTGATACCAAAAAGTTTCGTATTTTGTGTGGTTAAAGCAAAATAAAAATTAATTATTCACATATGAGGATCATAGAATTTTGAGCCAATTGGTGGCATAACTATTAATGATATTCATAAAAACCGTCATCGCTTTGCTCGTTCTAGGCATCAAATCCGAGACCTAATGATCACTTACATACTCTACCGTCGAGGCCACAGAGATAGTCTGAAGTCTCATATATATTTTTGTAAGAAATCAGAATATAAAAAAAAATCGAAGCAATGTTAATTATGATGAAAGAATTGCAATTTATCGAAATGACCTATTCTAAAATAAACTTGAACGGCTTATTTTGCAAGCTTCGCACAAAATCCTGCAAGGGTTTTCGTTTATCCATCAAATTAAATTCTATTTTACCCTTCATTGGTTCTCGAGATTTGCTCTCTGATTCTGAGTTCTTATTATTTGAAGTCTGGTTTAGAGCGAACGTTATTTAATCGGCCGTACATGATTTTATTTCTAAAATGTGCAACCGAATGAAATGAAAGTAGTTCAATCAAGCAATGAGGTTTAAGAACTAGTCATTCATATTAATCCTTTAAATACTCATTGTAGCCTTTCTATTAATTTTTACGCACTTAGGGATATACTTTACTTTACTCTTTTGATTTTCATGGGAATAAGAAAATCCTGTACTGAGCACGTGCCTCACCATCACACAACGTCAACCAAATCTATATACCAGCTTAGCCTTCTTTCCAAGCTATGTTGGAGCCGTCAGTTGGACACGGCTTCCAGTCTCACCGGATGCAGCTGAATACCAGTGTTCTAAATGGAGCAACTGCCTATCTGACCTCCACAACCCCACATCATTTTTATTTTCAAAATGTTAACATTTTAACATGATGACCCGCACTTGGCCAGTAAGTAAAATGACTACAACTAATGAATATTATAACCGCTTCTGGACGTCATGGGTTATTTATTAGAATTCGATAAAATTAAGCATTACAGCATCGCCGTAGGTATCTTTAAATTAACTAGGTAAAAAGAATAAATAAACATCTAGTTCCCAATATATTTGATACCTGATCAGGCGTGGACTCGGTGTTCCAGAGCGCGTTCCTCAGCGTCTTGCCAGGTCCAGTCTTAGAGTTGACGAGCTTCAGTTGTATCCCGGGCTCGGCCACGGCTCTGAACGGAGTCGTCTGCCAGTATGTCTGTGTATTCTTCTTCCACATCACCACGTAGAAACGCTTGTTGTTCTGGTAACTGTAGATATACTATGTTAGTACTTGTAGCTACTCATATATAAATAAGCCGGCACTATTCAATTTTGTCCAACAAAACTCCGACACAATAAATTATCGGTATAGGTTGATAGTTACGAAGATGAGTGGTCAATTGGTCATTGTTTCATAATTTGTATTATTCATCCACATAATTATTTACAATTTTACCGCTCCCCATTACGAGTATATTAAATAATGGTAACCTGATTTTATATGTGTTAGACAATTTTCAGTCCGAGGGTAATTAAATCACTTCGTGAATACATAAAAGTCAAGTCATCAGTATCAAAATCGTTCAAGAGACAAACACGACAAATCTAAGATGCACAAAACTTATAATGTTCACATACTTTTGACACGAGGAAAGAAGGTCTTACGTGACCTTTAGTGATCTTACAGTCATAACGTAATTTTCCCCTGAACTTCGTGTAATCACTTACCCAAATATAAACCCAACATAATCATCATCAATCTGCGTGTCCACAAACAGTGTGCCCTCAAAGTCCACTCCGTTGAATCTCTCGAAGCCGACGGCGAGCCCAGGGTCTGAGTTCAAGGTCTGGAGTATCTCCGCGCCCTGGTTTGCTATCTCCCAGTTAGGGTCCTGCTGGGACTCGCCTTCTGGGTCTAGGCGAACTGTCATGTAGTTCCTGAAAGATTTACAGTTATAAGTTTAATAATTGTAATGTATAATAGAATACGGGAATTAACGCGAACACGCATTTTACCGCAGTCGCAGGCTGACTGTCAGTCAGCCACGATGAGTGGAACCTGCGCCGAAACGTTAGGCATTTTAAGGTAAAATGCGTGTTCGCGTTAATTCCCGTATTCTATTATACATTAAACATGCAACGCGAGAGTTTAAAAGTTTAATAATTCTGTTTGAAATATATATGGCAGAGGGTGAAAATATCAAGGCAACAATAACAGGCCAATTTTCAACATTCGCCAATAATATATTATTTTATAATAGAGAAACTGATAATATCATGTCAGGTTGCCCCGAAAATGTTTGAACAACCAAAAATTCATTATGAAAAATACACATAGGCTTATTGATCTAGAGGATTGTGAACTAGTCCTAAAACAAGTTGAAGAATAGCTATCTTCATCTAACAAGGGATAAGACAGACAATTGAAGCAATTAGATATTATAGCTTACCTGAAGTCAGTACGGAATATCTTGGAGTTGTTGGGACAGTTGTCCAATTCGTTGATAACCTTGTCACCGTCGTTGTCGTTCTCACACGCGTCACCCACACCGTTATCTAGGTTAGAATAATATGATCCATTAGTAAAAGAAAATGTATTTTAAACAAGTCACAATGCACTCAAGCTGTTTTCCGTACAATCAGAGAAATTTGAATTACGGAAACAACGATCTTCTCATGAACATGTTAAAAAAGGTATTTTTTATCATCAAAGATTTCGTTAAAAAGCATTAAAGTTACGGGGTGGAGGCTAATGACGTCATATTCTCATTGGCTATACCATGGCATGTGACGTCATGCGATTTCATTAGACATTTTTATAAAAAATAAAATCCTACCATCCCTCTTGTTTTTAAAAGCTGTGGTAATAAAGTGCACATACGATTAGAATCCTTCTGATCTCTATTAGGTATGAGCTGACAGTTGTCGTCTCCGTCCAGGATGCCGTCGTCATCATCGTCGTCGTCACACGCGTCGCCCTTGCCGTCCTCGTCCACGTCCAGCTGGTCGCTGTTCGGTATTGTCGGACAGTTGTCTATACTGTCTTGCACACCGTCGCTGGAATATAGGAGATCGACTTTATACCACAGGTTAATATAATATAACATCAAGCTCATTATCTCCAAATGTATAGGGAGAGGTGTATGACACACACCAGTATTTCGTAATATCAATGTTGCATGTTAGAGGTGGCGAGCCTTTTGCTTATATACTGGGCTCGTTACCGATCTCCGCGCTACTATTGTGAACTATCTTCATATAAATTGGGAAAGACTTATCGCAGTTTGCTCCACCCGGGAACTGAATCCGAAAGCTCGTGTACTACAGCCAAGTCCACAGTCAGTCTATTTTTTTGACTTACTTTTAATATAATTTACTTCATACGAAATTGTTAAATACGAACAATTGCAATATTGATTACTTCTGTGTAGCGGAAGGTAAAAGAAACGTATAAAAGTCACAGATGTGAGAATTAATTGTTCGGACACAAAATAAAATATAATATTTATAAATATCTTCGGATATTTTGTGAGAATCAAAAGGAATTTACTAATATTGTTATATCGACATCGGATTATTTTTGAAGAATGTTTTTTTATTACTTTAACGAGCATCTTATTGTCTTGAAAGGAAAGAACTTTTTAGCTCACTAACTATTTCTAGAATGGTATCTTAATTATCTTTAACTGGGACGTCTGAAGACTTATTTTTAGTTATGCGGCGATGTATGGTTCGCATCTATGCAAATATTATACTGAATATAATATTTCTATAATGTTACTAATCACACAAAAACTACTGACCAAATGATGACATTTATTAGGTATACATTAATCTCTAACATAGTTTAACATAAATTTGAAAAAATGCTGTTTTTCGTGGTACTCACGTGTCTCTATCGACATCGCTGTCACAAGCGTCCCCCACACTGTCTCTATCGGCGTCCTCTTGCTGCGGGTTCCTGATGCGAGGACAGTTGTCGCACGCGTCGCCGATGCCGTCG
The DNA here is from genome assembly GCF_050436995.1 of Anticarsia gemmatalis. Taxonomy (NCBI): domain Eukaryota; kingdom Metazoa; phylum Arthropoda; class Insecta; order Lepidoptera; family Erebidae; genus Anticarsia; species Anticarsia gemmatalis. The sequence continues at coordinate 3,101,678 of NC_134761.1, forward strand.
TTGTCCAAGTCCTCCTGGCCCGGGTTGTAGTGCCGGGGACAGTTGTCTCGATCGTTGATTATGTCTGACGAAAATATTGTTGTCAGTCGACAAGTAGTTGAAAAAGTTGTGAGAAAATACTTGAATTATTTCTGTACTACAGTTTCAACTTTTGTTTATTGTGGCGTCTGGATGTCGAGTATTAAATATTTTAAAGATGCTTTAAATAGTTCCTAAAGTAATGTTATTGTAACATAAGAATGTGTAATAGAAAAATAACAACAATTAACGACAGAATGTTCACCTTAAACTAAGATGTAATCTCAAAGTTTATTTGAAAGATGCATCCACTATTTATCGGACTATGATATCAAACACAGGACTAATAGCATATTATTCCCTACTTTCCGGATCATATCCAACATTTAAAACTAAAAATAATAAAATGTATCTTACGATCATTGTCAATATCAGGATCGCAAGCATCTCCGAAGCCGTCACCATCAGTGTCTTCTTGTCCAGGGTTGTACTTGCGAGGACAGTTGTCACACGCGTCACCGCGCTTGTCGCTTCTATCCTCATCACGGTCTAGCTGGTCCGGGTTCGGAGTTAGCGGGCAGTTGTCCTATATGTAAATTATATAGGTGATGAAACGATATAATGGCTTATGAAGGGATACACTAGATGACAATATTGTCGTTCCGTCAGTGATTGCGGTGGTACAATATTGTCGGATTTCACTAAGGACATATGTGGCACCACTACATATATAAAACGAAATCCCCTAGTGTATCCCTGGTCTATTTATTACCAATACAAAGTTACTACAAGCATATACAATTAGAACACTGACTGCTAACTACACTTTAAAAACAGTAAAACCAGATATTGATAATTTTATAGGTCACACAAAACAATAAATTAATCACATAATGTCTACAATATCCTAATATAATAACAACAGTTTATTATTATTTTAATATACTACTTCCCTTATTTTGTACTTTTTATAGTTAATTTACTTCTACATACATATTAGGCTTTTCAGTGTTCTTACAAATCGTGTGTCTCTATCTACGGGCTGCTAAATCTACTGTAATACATAATGTAAAAAATCCTTACAATTACCTTGGTCCATAGTAAAAATACCGATGCACTTTTACAAGACGGGTAGTTTTCTTTAAAGCTCTTTATTAAGTAGGCTATAAAAACATTGTCTATTAGACTATTCTCTTAATTCAAATCCGTTAAGAAAAAAAGTAACATTGAAGAATCGGAAAACAATATTAATATTTGAAGTAGTGAGAGAATTTTTTACTTGTAATTTGAATTGAACAAGGGTGCATTCTCGGTCCCAATTCAGACATTCCTGTCCCGGTCCCGCAAATAATTACCTTTTTATATGTACCTCCGTAAAAAATAAATGGAGACTGCTTAAAAAGAAAGGTAAATAAAATAACATAAACTTTATTAAAAAAGGAACTACCAATTATAATTAACAACATCAAATAAAATTACAAAGGAACCAAATTGTACAGACATTTTTAAATGTTCACAGTTCAAGAATAATTTATGGCTCATAAAAATATTGAAATTGTAAAAGTTTATTAGTTTGGAATTAATTAACGACTACTCGACTCTCAAACATTTGTTGCTGCTGTTTTTTATTTTCGGTGAGTTTTTTTAAACATTAAATAGTGTGGTGACCTTCTGTAAGTGTTGGAGAAAAAGATAAACGATTTATGTAAAAAAGTTTTCAGACAATATTAATTCCTATCATACTTACATGCAAACTCAACTGTAAACTTAGACTAAAAATAAAAATAGCGTGCATCTCCCGTATTCTTAAACATTCGTTTGGACTTATTGGCTTTATATTCTTCACTTAAAGCCGTAAAGTTGAACTTTCTGATGATATTTACCGGCAAGTTTGGGATGTCGTCGCCGTCCGCGTCTCCGTCGCAAGAGTCGCCTATACCGTCGCCGTCGGCGTCTTCCTGCCCAGAGTTGGAGACTTCGGGACAGTTGTCAGCTTTACAGTGGATCTCTGAACATGGAAGCTGCTGGTCTGGGTAGCCGTCTAAGTCTTTGTCGTGCCCGCAGACTGTACCGTTGCCGGCCCAACCGGTCTGCAATGAAATGCTTTATTGTAGTGAGTTGGTTTTTACTCCTTTGGTATTATTGTCGCCGAAGTTGTGCCAAAAAAATATCTATGGGAATTAATACGTATAGCGATAATCTAAGTTTTATTAGTTTCACCAGAATCTGGTGTTAATGTAATAAAAAAAAATTACATTCAAAACAGATCGTATCTTTGTAATTCAGCTGAAAAAGCATCTTTAACTGTATCAGTTACATAAACGTCAACTTGACCAACAAAGTTAATATTACTAAGTGGATATAGATACGTACCGCGCACACACACTTCTGTCCAAACCCGCAGACGGCGTTGAACCGGCGACAGCGGTCAGGATCGCAGCGCTGCCTCAGCTCGCTGGGACCAAAGCACGGACGAGTCGTGTTCTCGTAGTACGCACCACCGCATTGTACGCAGATAAATGATCCCTACGGTAGTAACAATAGTAATAAACTTCGTCTAGCTTAGAACTTCTGAATAGCATCACACAAATAGAGGACAAAATTTTTCCTCGAATTCCGGATCCGTCCAGAAAATCTCAGAAAAATTGTTTAAAGCAAGTAAGTACAATAAAATTTGCGGAAACTAAACAGACGTTATGGCAATATAACGAGGAGTAAAGCTAACAGTAAGATAAAAAGATATTAAATAACTTTTTGATGCATTATATCATAAGAAAATTCAAAACCTGGAGGAACGCTGTTAAATCTTAACGTAGTCAAAAAAAATACCTAAGAGCTATCAGTATATCAATATGAGACATTAGGAAGTCTTACCGGAGTATTAACACAAAGTCGTCCCCTCGGGCAATTAGCCCTACCCTCCACGCACTCATCGATATCCACGCACTGTTCTCTGCGGCGCTCATTGCCGGAGCCTCTCCACCCAGAGCTGCCCTCGTACCCCGGAGGACAGGGGCCGCAGACGAACCCGCCCTCTTCGTTACGACATGACACTACCTCGTCACATGGGCGGATTAAGTCACATTCGTCTATGTCGACGCAAGAATAACCTGTATGGAAAAAGAGATAGACGCTTTTAATCAAGTTATAGTTTTTGGAGAACTTTTGGCTTGTATTTTTTTATAATAACCTGATATAAGACTATTGGGAAATGACAGAACTGAGAGTTATAATATGCTTGTTAAACTCGGGGTCAGTTCGAGCTAGCAAGCTATTCAGAACACAAGACCTTAGGTTCGGTTTTAATATCACATTATATTGCAAAGATACTCTAGATGCCATTATAACTACCATTTCTTTCGTACCTGGAAAAACTAACAGCACGAAGAAAATAAAAGCATAGTCTTTTTTAGCATATAAAGCTCTTACCATTCCACTCGAAGCCATCAGGGCAGCCTTGACACTGGTAGTACGGAGAGGAAGCAATTGGTGAACATTGTCTCTTGTCACATGGTCGGTGTGTCTCACACACGTGCTGGCATTGTCTGCCGTTGCCATGGTAACCGGCCGGGCACGGACCGCAGTGAGGACCTGATGCTGTCTCCTGACATTGTACACCTGGGAAAAGACTTTAAATTGTTAGGTATTCAAGAAACTGAAATAAAAAATAACGTATAAACGTTGCACAAATATAGCTATTTAGTTTTTAAACACTCGATGAACTCTGAAAAAACGTCTTACATAGACAAAAAAGGGAAGAAAGCACTTTTCCCTAGATAAACCTTAAAAAAACACAACGATGGTAACCTACAATAAGGCAATGGACATTTGCAATAGTTTAGATAGAGACGTTTAAACTGTCAATAAGCGTCACTACTTAAACTTAATTTCAAAGCTCAGAGGAGAATAGACATTATAGACATAGTGTATTTTACCTTGGAAGCAAGTATTCTGCTGGCAGCTGATCCTGTAGCACTTCTCGCCGTTGCCGTGGAAGCCCTCAGGACATGGACCACAGCGGAAGCTGCCGTCAGGCATGTCTCGACATTCAACACCTACGAATACCAAACAATTGACGACATGGCACATTTTTTTCAGAAAGACGATGATATATTTTTTGTTTTAATTATTTTCCCACTGCTGGGTAAGGGTCTCCTCGCGGTATGAAGAAAAGGGTATGCCTACAATCCCCCACGCTCTTGGCAAGTGCGGATTAAGGAATTTGCATACTTTAAAGAATTGTCTACCAGAACACACTAATGCAAAGTCTCATACGGAACTATTGTTTTTGCAATCCACACTTATTTTTTGTAATCTGATTGTACTTTGTACCGTTGTTTGTATGTTTGTAATAGTTACTTTTGAAAACTAGACCCTAGTTCTGGAGTCACAAAAATGTATAATTAATTTAATTAATTACTAATAATAATACTTACGTCCTCCAAAGCATGGATTACTTTCACAGGCGGAGTGACAGTTCTGTCCATCGCTGGTCTGTCTGCCTGGACATCTGTGACACCTGAAGCCCTGCTCCGTATCCTCGCAACGCTCCGCTAAGTAACCACAAAACTTATCGTAGTATTGTTTGAAGTTACGATTGATAATTGAAAAAGAACAAATAGGCTTTGAAGTTCATTTTTTATTAGAAACTTTTTTTGTTTTGGCAATGAATCATATGAAAATTGTAGTACATAGTTGAATTCATTTAAATGAAGCATTCTAAGCTATCTAATACTAATCCAGAATTTGTGAAACCGGGTTTTCAAATTATCAAACTGTTGTTTCTCTCAATTTTGCGTAAAACTTACCCCTAGAGCAAGGTTTCCTATTACACAAGATTGGTCGGCACCTTCTCCCATCTCCTTCCATACCGTGAGGACAGCGGCCGCACTCAGGACCGGCGGCCGTGTTGTGACACTCCACGCCTGTGTTGTTGTGTTCATAGATCTTTTAGATTTATTACTCTCTTTATTAAACCTTTGTTTAGTTCATGTCGATGTTAATTGGTGTGACTTAAATGAACAATAATATTATATCTTGCATAATAATATTCCGTAGAATATTATATTCCGTTTCATTGTCCTTACCTCTTTCAAAATTGTATCGCTCTTTGCAACATTCTAGCAGTAAACAAAAAAGGTACTATCGTTATGTCACATGAAAATTTTTAACGCGAATATAGAAAATCTATAATTGTCTATTTATGCTGACATTTTTATTTTTTGTTTTCGAGATAGAAACTGAATTATTTGTAAAAATTAATGTTTGTATAATACCTTCTGGAACAGTGTAACTTATACATTCTTATATTTTTGGTCATATTTCTGATAAATTGTGCTACTTTTTCTCACACAAGGTATTAAACGTAGGTGTAATGTCTACAGAGTCACAAATCACCACACAATGAACATCGACAGAACTAATTCATTCACAAATATGAATAAGGTTAATCAAGCAACTGTGTGGGTGAGTTACAACTCTGTAGGCAGACATCTTGCTTATAACTGGTGATATGAAATAAAACCAACTTTTTACAACAACAGATTTAATGAAAACCCACACGATTATAGTTGCTTGATCTACCTTACATTGTAAATGGCAAGAATTAGTTAATTATGTTAAAGCACTTGATGAACATTTTTTCTTAAATCTAAATGTTAGAATTACGACAAAATTACATTTAAAAAAATTAAAATTATGTTCTAAAAAATAATGTTTGTAAATTAAATTATGAACCGATCTTTCGTGTACTATTTTGTTAAATAAAGTTAAAAATCGGACTTTAAATGTTGGCTTTAAAAGTTAATGACAGTCTTTAATGTTACGTTAAGTACGTAACATTATCTTAATGATGAATAAGAAAATTTTGTAGCATAGCAAATGATCATTATGTCACAATATAGATGCTAAACAATATTTAAACCTAAAGACTAAAATGATTAAAAAAGAAAGAATAATTTTGAAAAGAACAACTAGTCTTAATGGTAATTAATGCAAGTGTATATCGTCATTGTCTAATTAACATTTGCTATGAGGAAAAAGTATAACCTTGATATATTTAATAAAGGATTCTTCTGACCAACTAAGTATGTGACTATGATGATCCTTACAGAGTGTAAACTGTCTACAAACAATCAGCTCATACTCGAACACGCGTCTGTTTTTTATGCACCCTCAGTACCGCGATTCTCTGCCACTATCGACAGCCGACTACTTACTAGCTAACTATCGATAAATTTTGAATGAAAAATTGATCAGCGCCTCCAACGGGCGTCGTGGGTACTATTTTGGCTGTACAATTTAAATGTGAAACTTTTGATACTCAACAGTACCGACTGTAGACAATCGCACTACTGTTTTCCGTATTTCCCACAATCATAATTATATCAGTGAAAAATATAATTAGTAAACAAGAGATATTAATTTGACAACAACGCCTCGGATATAAATGTTTTAATAACCAGGATAGCAGGAATTTCCGGTGCATCGCTCAATGGGTGGCGGCGTGGGTTGTGGTCGGTTGCAGCACTGACGCAGCTGGTTGCGGAGTCCGTCTATTATGCCCTTCTGCTCACTCACCTCCGTACGAAGAGAGTCGATAGTGTGACGGAGAAGAGTCAACTGACGGATTACCTCATCTAGAGAAGAAGGAAAGCTAAGTTTCTGCAGTATCAGATAAATGATATGAGGTGTACGTATAAAAAAACCCGATTCTTTGAATTTTAAGTGTATTTATCATGTAACGTTTATAAATGTTGTTCAGTTAAATGTTTGATCCTAACACATTAAAAAGGGGATTCAACAATTTCTATCGTCCTTATTCCTCCCCAAGTCTTGTCGATGGAGATCAATTTTGTCAATAATATTATTGGGACTTCATAAAGACACAGTAATTTATAAAAGAATTTCAATTCTTAATGTATCAATTAAAACTCAATAAAAATTATCAAAAGAACCGCCAAAAATGATATAATTCTTACCATCACAAGACTCAATAGCATTCGACGGAATATCACCCCTCTGCGCGGTCGGCTGCGGCAACAGCGCCGCATTAGGATCAACATAGTTCCCTCTGTACTCATCTCCTAACATCCGTTCCTCCTCCTGCTTGCTCTTAGCCACAAAGTCTTTCACTTCTTCGTAATCAGAGACTACGGGTGATGCCTGGGCTGGTACCAGCGGGACTTCAGTGACGCCACAATTGAGAGAGTCAAGTGCTGCCTGTTCATTGTTGAATATTTCTATTGGGGCGTTTTCTTCATGGTACTGCAATTTAGTTTTTTCGTTTAGTATTATCAGTCCCAGTTTTGCTCGGGTTACGCCGGATTATCCTTAACAAACTAAGCTTCAAAACCTTCCTCGAGAAACAGTGTATGTATTAGTGAAAACAGCATGAAAATACATTCAGTAGATTTTGAGTTTATAACGAATAGCCAAACAGATTCTAGGAGGGATCTTTATTTTACAATGATTAATAATAAATAACTCCTTTAATCAAGTTTATTCAGTGTTCTTTACTTAAGTTTAAACCTGTTGAAGAGATCTCAAAAATATCTTAGTTTACGCATGTCGGTCCCTACTGAATGTTTGAAAGCTTTAAGTAGAAAGAAATCTAAACTTAGATGTTTTAATCTTCGCAAAACACTAAAAATAATTAATTTAGGTTCTACAAAGTTAATTCAAGTATAAAATAAAATTAAGGTTTTCTTTTAATACGTAAATTAAAATTTATCTGGGCCTAGCTCTTTGTGTGCGATAAAATAAATAAATAAAGCTGTATTCTGTTTTATATAATTAGGTTTTTTAATTAAACTTCAAGCCTAGTAATTCATGAAAAGTACTGAATAACTTTTACGTCAACATATAAAATTCAGACGTGTTTTGTGGTCTCTGATGAAAAAACAATTTATATTAATGTCAATTTGCAATGTTTTACTGGCGTCCTAAATTAAATAGGCTAGTAGAAAGTAATGAACAGCAAAACAAGTTATTTTATATTCAAAAATCATCATATTAAAATCACAATCAAATTAAAATTTCATCGTTTTAGAAATCACTGGGGAAATTCTTTAAAAAAATAGACAATTAGTTCATACCCCATTCGTATTATTTAAAAACCCGGTCCATTCATTACTATGACTCCCAAGGCTCCTCATTATGTTAAACTAGCTAAACCCCGCGGTTCCACTCGCGTTCAAAACTTCAACGCTCAGGAGTTAATTTAAAATTACAGCCTAGTGACAGACTGACAGAGACCAAAGTTTCAGTGATAGGGTTTTTACCTTTTGGGTACGGATCCCTAAAAATGGCTCATGTTTGCTCCGGGGTATTCAACTATATTTATTTTAAATTTCTTCAAAATAAGTATAAAGTTTTTGCCGTGGAAGCTCAATACACAAACATTTGCGTTTTGTTCAGTATGGACATACAATTTTAGATTGTCTTACAGAGTTTTATAACTATTTCATTACTTAGAAAGAAAGGAAATATTTTTATAAACAAACATACTACGCACACATGCAAGGACATTCGGTTCAACAACATATAATATCAATCATAATTAAATGCCATAAAAATCTATAATTATTTATTGAAAAATGAATAAAAAGAACCTTACCAGTCTCATCTTGTGACTAGACAGCATAGCCAACAGATTGTGGTTGCCAGTCATGGAATGCCAGTGCATTTGCTTGCAGCCGATCAACAGCATCACTTTGGTAGAAGTCATCAGGAGAATGAGGGTGTCACGGGGATGATCACCCAAGTTCCATGATACTGATTTTATGTGATCTCCGTGAAGACTTTCAAGAGAAACTGGGGAATGAAATGATAATTATAACGTAGATATTTACATCGCTATTACATATATTAAAGTATTTGTTCTAATCGAAAAACACTTGAATATATTGCAAATGCAAAAAGGTAAATAGGACCCCCTTTAAATATTTGTTTTATTCTGGCTTTTAGTAGTTGTTATTGAAGCTGCAATGAAAATACATTATCTGCGAAAATTAAAACAGAGAGTCCCACTTTCACGGTTCGTGATATATAGCTGGTGAGAGATAGACAGTGAGGTCTTAATTATAGAACTCGCGTTTCCCTTTTTTGTACCCTTCAGCCCTAGAAATGCAATAATTATCATCGAAAATAGCACAGCCTAAACCTAGCATAGCCTAAAATCAAATAAAAGTAAAATAAATGAATAGATGACTACGTGCACAAAGTATAAAAATCTTATCTTAAGTACATTTACAAATAAGTTCGAGCTAAGCTCTCGAAATCTTTTTTCCACTAAACGATTGGGATAAAGAGTATATTATCTCGATAGAAAGCACTATATATAACTTTAGCTGCATCGTTGTAAAACCTAAGCATCTCCGCACTTTAAAAATCGATTAGAGCAGCGTTATTGGAAATACCTACGCGGTATCAAGAACACACTGCCCTTGCAGTACTTACAACTACTATACAAGAAAGTTTTTAAATAGTGCCTTGAGTCAAAGCGAGAGTTTGGTTACACAACTTGTATCTAATGACTGACAACCGATACAATAGATAAAGGGATAGTTAACTTTACAAGAAAATCTATCAGAAGCTACATTTTTTTAACCCAATGCTGCTCACTACTGGGTTATAGTCTCCTCCCGAACGAGGACGGAGTTAGGCCTTGAGTCCACCACGCTGGCCAAGTGTGGATTGCGGACTATGCATGCGCTCAAGAGATGCTTTGAACAACTTTTAGGCTAGGTTTCATTACAAAGTTTACGTCTACAAGTGATAAATATTTCTAATACACACCTTACTTAAAAAAGTCATAGGTGTGTTGACTTACCTCATTAACCACTTAAGTGGAAGGTTCAAACTTATACTACTCATATTTTGTAATCACTTCTTACAAACGAAGTTATTTCATCTCACTCACCCTTATTACTTTTCCTATTATAGTAAAGTGAGATGGACAGATCGTCGCCTCCCTTGGCGTGCAGCAGTTCTTCCCTCCTGTAGCCTTTCCTGTGAGGTCCAGTGACCACGATGGCCACCTCACCATCCTCCAAAGATGTTGATGCTACTTTTCTTAACGTTTCTGTTGCACCTGAAAAGAAGATGGATATTTTTGAATACTGAAAAATAACGTGCACGACGCACGTGTTTCGTCAAATCGAAATTACTGTAGCGCGATTCTCTACTTCTATCGACTATCGCCAACTGGCTAGCTATCGAGAAATTTTATAGCAAAGTTATTATATGGATACAGCATGTCGTTGTATACTAAACAAATAATTTGCTTGTAAAATATATGTATGTGTTTGTGAAATTTGTTATTCTCATAACTCTTAGTCGTTATGCTATTACTACTAATTTATCGAAGTTTACCTGAAACTGTTTCTAAATGCACGTTACAAATACTACGTTCAATTCGGACACCACATTTCATTAGAACGTTTTAAAGTTGCATAAAACAGCATTCCAGAAGTTGGTGGACAGAGGACCGTAGGAAACTGCACTTTAAACCATCATTTTGATATATAATAAAAGTTTTCAAACCACATCTAGTTTTGTGTATACGTACAGTTTGCACCGCAGCCGCGCAGTCAGTTGCAATTAACAAACCTAAGTTTTAATAACATGCAAATATTTGTACGTGAAAAAGGCAACGAATTGAAATTTCAGCGCGAGCTTGTACTTCCAAAAATTAATGAATTATAACTAAGTTAATAAATTTATTTATTTCAAATAAACTATTATATTTAATTCTATTTATATTAGGTATTAAGCGGGACCCAAAATATCTTCAATAATTCTTAGAATCTTTTTATAAGATAAATCTTAACGCAATCCTTTCATGAATTCTGGAACCAGTGATCCATACAATCTCCAACCCAATTTATTAGAATACTCGAAGCGGAGATAAATACCGAAAATGTCAAAAACACCTTCGTATAACCTTTGAAAACTTAGGGTTAATGACCCCAAAGATCCAGTGTACAGGATCAAAGCATCAAGTACTTGTATCGCTTGATATAACTAAAAATAAATCCTTATTCGAGTGAAAACCCTTAAGAAAACGTTTATAAAAGTTCTACGACAGCAGTATTGATGCCTAATGGGCTTTCCAGCCACGTTTCGCTGGCTAAGTAATTGAATTATTGGAGAATTAATCCCAGCTTTCGAGTTTTGATTCGGGTTGTGTTATTGTTTTTTGTATTTTTAGTTGGACTTTTTTTTCGAAAAGTATTGGTTTATTTCGTTTCTTTTTGTATAGCACTCAGTAAGTACATAAACATAGTTCCTTTTAATTGATATGTATCACGTCATTGTGTCGGTTACCAACGAAAAGACGCTGTCAATCTTACTTTTACGTCGAATGCATGCCTCTCCTACGTTTTTGTTTTACACTCTTCCGCAGCGACCTGTTGCTATGGACATAGCATAGCACTGAAAATTACATTACGCGTAATATACGATGTTAAAACGAAGGCAAAACCAATTCACACAATCATTTAAAGTTTACCTTGTACTCAAACCATAGATTTCAACAAATTAAGCAACAACACTTATTAAAGCTCACACATTCGCATATAAACAAAGAAATAATGACCATACCAATAGGTATTATACTAAGTAAACAGAAAGGTTGGACTAAGTTTGTTTTAGCATTCAAATTAGGGATAAACGTAAATTGGATGCGGAGATATTAAGCTGTTTGTGTGATGGCTTAATGTCTAAATTAATAGAGACGAGATACTGTCAGAACTTTGGATTTTAATAGGAAAGAGTGACATTATCTATGCAAGTGTTTTTGTTATGACTTTAATAGGTAGATTTTTGCTTCTTTTCTTAAAAGTGATTATAGATACAAGTACTTTTCTATATTTAATGAGGGAGCTGGAGGACTATTTCTTGGAAGATGGGTATTTTTTAATCAAATGCTTTCAACTAAACCAAACCACGCTTTGTGGTTGTAAATGTCACTCGTGTTGTAATTGTCAACTTTTGATGGAGTCAACCAGTGTATAATCCACTATGTTTGATAGAATTTTGTGAGAAAGAAGTCTCTTATAAAAATATTGAAAGAATGTAGTAAAAATCTTGATTTATATTTTGCCCTCACTACTCACCTTTTGTGTGCGAAGCCCTAAAATCATTTTTTATTATTTTATTTAGTGCCTTTAAAGATAATAACTCCCACATAAAACTTAGATAACAGTATGGCTTTAATTCTTAAGAATGTAAAAGAAAATTCTAAGAAAAGGGTTTGATATAATAATTTAGAATGATAAAACTTTTCTTTTAAAACATGATAGTAAATCTCAGCGGTGTGAGATTAGAGAAAATAACAGACTATTTTTACGAAGAATCGTTTCACTCGTAACAGAATTTCTCGAGAACAATTGTTACAAAGGTCGTTAGTTCAGCAGATAACTGTTGTATTATATTGAATTCGTGAATAGTTTGATAAGAGCTCGTCAACCCAGTCAAATGTCAAATACTGTTGCTAAATGTTTCATGTTAATTAAGTAACTAAGAGCTTCGATTTATATTTTTATCGTTTAGTAACTTGTTTTGATTTTAATTAACATAAGTACGAGATTTTTTTTCAAGACGATTTGCAGAGTAAAGTATGTATTTTTAATATGAAATGATGAGATTGAATGGTAATCATTCCTATAGAAAACGTTATATTCCTTTTACTTAAACGAGCATTGAGTTTTACTCGAAGTGGCGACTAGAGGGATTAAAATTCCTTAAGATGAACAAATTCACGTAATAGCTTTCGCGGTCAACACATTGATTATGCTCATATTTGATCAATCAAAACACATGTTAGTATGGAGCATTCAAAGTTTTTTACATACAATAGCCACAAGAAATCATAATAAATATATTTAAAACATTTACAAACTCTTCATGAACTTCAAATTCCTATATTGTTCTATTAACAAACAACTCTAACACGTTAACATACGTATTACATTAAACAGTACACTAATCGCTACACAGTGTAAAGTAAAACAAGTAAACAAACTAACTCCAGCTGTGTGAAGCGGTAAAGTTATTCTAGACCTGTATGACACAACGGTTGACTCATTGCGATGTGCAACGTCTTTTTACTTGTATTGCAACAGACAAATAACAAGTAGATTCGATTGATGGATTTGGTTATAGCTTGTAAACTAATTGATGAATGAAATATGTATTTGAATACTTATTTACCGACGTAATATTTACAATATACACAGGTATATTCACTAACAGTGAAGATTGGTACAAGCAGGAACTAATATTTTATTTACACACTGTCCTTTGAAATTGCATTTACAAATTTTATTACGGTAGCACTACTAAGTAGGTAGTGTAAATTATTTAACTAAAACTACGCACTACAAGCTTTTTTATTTTCGTAGAGCCTATGTACTGAATAGAATTGCTTGCGAAAACAACAGCACTCTATGAAAAGTTAACATTAAGTTAAATCTGTACTCTTCCATCTTAACATAAATCAGAGAAAAAACAAAATTTTAAAAGGATTACAAAAGTTCAAATCTTCAAAGAATTGTTTTAAAGCATTTGAATAACACTTTTCATTGCCAATATCACAAACGAAAGAACTTAAGATATTCTAAGATAGTTATGTATTATTTTCTTTCTGTTCCACAGTTGGCTTGTCCTTTACCCGATCTCTTCACCCTTCAGTGCTCAAAGCTGATGGAACATTTAATATTGAGCTCGCCTTTCTACCCTTCGTATTTTAAAGAAACATATCACTTTAATGATAAAAATACTTTCTTGTGTATCGAAAGTGATACAGTCTTATACATCTCTAGGTTATTTACCCGATGTTTGATATGTTCTCATTATTTGAAGTGCATGTTTATAATTTTAAAGCTTTCTTTTTGAAACCTTTCAGAATACTATTATACTAAGTACTCGTAATGACACTTGGCAGGTTAAGGGTGTTTTAGATCTCTTTAGAAAATCCTTAAATAAATTTCCATGATTTATGATACATACAAGTATTCTAGCACTCGCGAAAAGTACCCTGTACCCAGCCCTGTGATGAATGAATTTTATGGGACCGATCTTGGTACTTGTATTAGTTGTTGTTGCATTCGATTAAATATAGTAGTTTTTCTTTTATATAAATATATTGTATATTATATAAATTATAGTATAATTGTCTTTTAAGTTTAAATATGTATTCAAGTTACCTATTTATCTATTGGTTTTCTAACCTGAAATAAAATTATTTTACATATTCGCATAACTTTATCGTTCGAGAGCTTCCCTTTGACCCTTCAAAACATATAACATTAAGCATATAAATAAAAGCACTTCGTAATACATAAGTCTTCAATTATTCCTAAGAATTTGCTACAAATAACAAATGTCCCGCAACGTGGAATACCAGTGGATGTTGTGGCCATAAAGTATGCGTTATGAGAAGAACGTGCCTGTGCCTAGACGTGCCGCGTCTTCAGTAAGTAAGTGCCTTTAGATATGATGATATCGTTGACTTAGCGAAGGTTCTCCCTAGTGAATTGGTTAGCAATTTATTACGGTAGTCTGGGAGCAACAGAAGTTTGGTACAAGTAAGTACTATTTTTTATTTATGTGAAGTATACATTTCATAAGTAATTTATACTTCACATAATTACTGAGACATTATTGGTTAGAAAAAATACACAGGTTTGACTTTAAGTTCAGGTACTGTCTTTTTTATCACCTAATAAGATCCGCTAGCGATAAAATTCTATATAAAATTTTACTGTATTGTCTAACATTTATCGATCTTTTATTACAAACTAGCGGACTGTCCCGACTTTGTTTGGGTATAGTACAATTTTACCCCGTTGATTCCATTCTCATTAAAATTTTTGATCCCATCGATCATCCATACAAACCTTGTCCAGACAGTTACAAACGCAATAAAATAATTATCCAATTTGGTTTAGTTGTTCAAAAGTTATGCGCGTACATACATTTAGGTGATTTATTTTTATTTATATAGATACTAGTGATGTTCCGCTACTTTGTCCGCTGACGTTAAACCCGTACGCAGCTAGTAATGGCGACATAGTGATATCACGGAGACGACGTAACGGTACGAGATAAAAAGTTAACTCGCATTGCCATGTAGGGCCTTCCTGGTGAGCGAGCTTGGCGATCCTGACCCCAATGTTAATACCTACGTCTTTATATCAAATACTTTCTGTGTAGTACTGTAAACAGCCTCTATCCTGACTGCTGACTACTACGAGGTCCCAGGTCCGATTCCTAGGACGGACAAAGAGCTTTTCGTCTCTTTCTAATTTATATTACATTATACTCGATAGTTGTCCGAATCTGGTAACGTGCCCCGTATATGGCAATAGGTTTGCCCCCTATTACATGAGACTGACATTGTTAATGGCGAAACGCTGGTGTATCTCATACACCTCGTCCTACACCTTTGGTTAAAATAAGCATGATAGTATGTATGTATGTACTTTCTGTGTAGGCTGTACACAGTCATAGATATTGTTTATACGCTTCCGTGTGACGCTGGTTTTGTGGCCACACTTTTTTTTATGAATGCTAAAATATTCAAAAAAGCGATAGGGTCAGGATGTAAGCTTAAAATATATTCGCAGTAGTGCTGTCATCAGCACGTTCAGGATAAGTCTAGTATGTATTTTATAAATTATAAGTAAGAAAAAGCCTTCTGCTGTTGACCTTAGAGAGAAACGAAAATTTCACATAATTTAGTTACTGCGTAACTACAGTAGACAACTAAGCTTTCGACCAAGCTTAACACACTATTTCCCAACAGAAGTCTTTATGCTAGAAGAACAGTCAGTGACAAAGAGTCCTACAATAACGTCTTTTAATTATCACGAAATATTGAAACATTTCAAACAGAATGAATTAGTTTTTTAAAGATGCTCTGAACAAGCAAAAGACATACATTGATAGATTAATGTTGTGTGAAAACTTACCTACCCCCGGTTTCTGAGGTACATTTAGCGGTAGTTTATCTATTCAATAGTGTTGAAACTTAAATCAAAAAAAGCTATTGAATAGATAAACTATCGCTAAACGTGCTCAGAAACCAGGGAGTAGGTCTGGTTTCTGAGTACTTTTAGCGATAGTTTATCTTATAGATTATTATTAAATAAACTTTTACTACTATATACTTACTATATAGTAAGGTAAGTACTGTTTCTATGCACTAATAAGATTACACGGTGATAACCAAACGCAATAATTTATGTTAATGTTGTGTACAGACAATGTACATGTATGTATCCAGTGTTTAATGATCTGCGGTTCGAATTAGTATATCACTGTGTTTGGATATTGTAACTTATGATTATGTATACCTGTGATAATGTTATTTACTAGTGTTTGTTTGGCGAAGTGAGTTATTACCTGGATGGATTAATAATTATGTAGTGGGATTGGATCTAGTAGAAAATCGGTAACTGAACACTGTCGTATTCGATTTGTCGTTAAAGATAAAATATTTCACCAAAAATATAAGCAGACTAATAAAAAGTTTATATCTTATCGATAAAGGTTATATTTAGGGTCTAAAGGAAAAAATCTAGATTATGGATCCATATATCCACGAAATCAGCTTATATTAACAGATTTACATAACTTTATCCGACACGGGCATCAAGTCAAATCTGGAAATTATTTATTTTTGTATAATTTCATCAACAAATCGGGATTGTAAGGTATTATAGCACAAAATTCAACAGAATCATACAAAGCCTGAGCCCAACAAAAGCTCGTATAGTTATTGACAGCAGCTGGACAGTGAGTGTACAAATTGGGCTATCAAAGGCGCGCGTGGGCGACGGTCCTTGCCTAATACAGTAACGAGGCTTGCCGAATTCATAATCAGCTGTTTATACCGCCTGTTTGACAATGACACGTTTTTTTATTGGTAAAGTACTAATGATATTCCCTTCAAGCAGATCCGGTATAGCAGCAGGACATAAAAGGTTTGGAATTGAAAAATCTGTTTATAGAAGAGTTTCTTAAGGCAAGGTAGAAAATAAGTAAGAGGAAAAGAGACGCAAACGTGGTGTCGATTTATACAAAATTTCCCATTTCATCGTATCTTTTATGTCCTTTCCTCTGATAGAGACTTAGCTTCCATTTAATTCTGAAGTGGGCGAATAAAACGGATTCACAAGGAAACAATTTCCGTTAAGGAATATCAAGTATCTAGGAAATAAGCTTATCAAAGAAACCACTTTAATCTCAAGATGTTTTCGACAATTTAAAAAGAATATTAGCACAAAAGAAAATTGTCTGTTTATTCAAATATCGCAACATTATCTTAACAATCTCATAAACAAGAAGGAACGTGGGCTCAATCAAACGGTGTCAGCGATACGATTTCCTTATTAATAAATATTTTGTTCAATACAAGCTTATTTCAAAAGCCTCCTTTCAAATACCTCCTACCAAAGTTCCAAAGGCATTATAATAACAGATTTTATCGAGAGTTTCGGCCCAAAAGTGTATTTTTAACGGCAAAGATTATGGAAATAATCTGAAAGTAAAAAACGAAGTGAATACGTAAGTAATTACGAAAAAGTTTCATTTTCTAACAAAAAAAAGCTAATCATTCTTTAATCTTAATTTTCTACCCAATTTTCTCGAGGTAGGATTATTAGGAAAGAAATTTAACTTAATTAAAATTCTGAGAAATGAAGGGGAACGCGGAACGGTTACCTGGAAAGCTTGAAAGAAAATATGAAGAAGCATTGAAAACAAAGAAAATGTGTGGTGCAAAATTATCTATTGTAATTAAGAGCAACCCGTAAATGTTCGTGTAGATCGTCTAAATACCAGTCATAACTGTCTGCCTACACTACACGGATGATTTCATTCCAATTTCGTAATAGTTCATTGTATTCATGATCACTCACTGTACAGTGTAAAATGGCTAATTTGATTATGATGTCATATTCAATAGGGTATATTACTACTTCATTTAACCTTAATATGCTAGACAGGTTTTCGTGTGTTCCTTGAGAAAAAAGATACATAGACATATGTATGTACATAAAGATACTAATAAGATGTATCTATAGTGCTCAATACATGAGCGTAGCATATAGATGAACGGAAATAAACTCGCGTTCATTTGTTTTCAGATATTTGCGAGTGGAAGATGTGGAAGACAGTGTAATGAATACACAAGAATAGATATTACAGAGTCTTTTAGCATTCAATAGTAAGGATTTGGAATGGCATCTCAGGAAGAAGAATTACGTTATTACATAATACAGTAAGAGCAAATTTAATCATCGCGAACCGTTCTTCATCATGACTTGAATAGCAGCTAGACGAAAAGGGAAAACAATAGAATAAGATACACTTAAACAACCTTCCTATGATTTCGGTCAGATACTAAAAACAATGTTCATGTATATGTCTAAAATACCATAACATTTGACGTCCTACCATTTCAAATAAGTAACAAACCTCATCAATAACTATGTAGGCAAAGATAAATCATATACATTGGGACCCAATTCTCGGCGTGCCGTGGGACCCGTGGGTGTGACTTGTTATAAACGTGCCATAGACACGGTGAGGTCACTCTTGCAACCTGCTGCATTTTATTAGTGTTACTTATTTGGTCATTTGCATTTTCATTTAAGATTGTTTTGCTGTTGGTATAGGGTGTTTAAGATCTGTTATATGCAGAGAGCAATAATTATCGGCGTTGTGCCCTTAATCAGATTGGCTGCTTAACGCCTCTATTGAAAATAAATTTTTTTTAAATGTCATTTAATGAATTTCTTTATTTACTTATAAGATAATATTCTATACAGGTTGTAAATAACGGTATTCATTGCTACATGCTTTCACTTCACGTGTAAACTAACTAATTTTAACTCGCTAACTCAACTAACGATCCTGGTTTTCACAGTTCCAAGCAAATTGGGTCTTTACAATTAACGGTTTTCTTAATAAGTCTGAACTAATGGACACCTTAACATTGTGATATCATGAAGATACTCGTGTTTGAAAACGTAATAGCTTGGTGAGGACAGTCACAATACTCGTAATAAATCTCTTGTTTATTTATAGTCCAGTTACAATAGTTACACAAGCGGCGAGCATTACTGAATGAACAACACGTTCGCACCTTGTTTCTGCGAGAGTAACGCAGAGGCGTATAAGTATCAACATCCATGTATTAAAAAGCAATTCACACTTTAGATTATAGCAAGAAGTTTAGAACACATAGCCATCTCAGACACAGTTTGATAATAGAAACCGAAACAATCTATCTGTGGATCAACCAATTGTTCCCAACGACCACATTGACCACCTCAAAGGTTCAGAATCACAACTTCAAGGAAAATAGCGGTCAATTGACCGCATCAAGTCATCAATATATTATAGTTGGTGACTTAACACTGATAAGTTAGCTCATCGTCTTCCAGAATTATTGAATCACAATCACTCACAATTACTAAGTCATACAATTTACCTCAACTGACTCAAGTTGCCGCAAATCTTAAAGGCGATGAAAAATAGTCCTCGATTATATTTTTTTCCCTTTTCTGCATCCAGAGTTCCTTGTCACTTGCAAGTAGGTACTTTTCTTTTTTCGCGTTTACGATTTTTATGTTTACCTATTGCCTGATATAATCATATTATTTATTACACCGCTTTAAAAAAAGTTTCGATGCAAGCATAATAAACAGTATTCCGAATATCTCAGCAACTTTTATTTTATTGTAAATATTGAATTTGCAGAGAGTAATTTATTTCCCTTCCCAACCAGTAATTTAATCGTCATTCTTCGTTGGGGGCATCAAGGATACATCAAGAAATACTCTGTTGGAAGTATTTCTTATCAAATTGTACTTACTCCGGCTACGAATTTAAAATTGCTGAAATAACTTGCTTGCTACAGCTATTCAAAGTTCGCTTACCTTTGCCAAAAATATATTTTGATGTACGAAATGTTGAACTGAAGTGGAATTGCATTTTGGAGCCCGGCTGTTCAACATTCTATATTTTAGAAAAAAAAAAATCTTTTCGTAGTTCATAGTTGAGACGAAAAAGTTAATGAAATTTTAAAAACATCTTTTTTCAAATTATATTTCTTTTAAAGAAAAATATTCTATGTATATAGCCAGTGTTCATGATTTTAGGAACCAAATTAAATCTTTGGCAAAGGGCTTACGAAGGTACGCATATAAATAAGATAGGTAGGTACCTAATAAATATACTCCAACAAAGTGTTTACATCCCATCCTTGCGAGGAAATCTCACGTTTCTCATTTCGTGAAGTACTTTTATAAGATTTCACTTAGGTACAAGGTAATACTTGAACTATTCTGTAGAGAGATTTACACTTGAGTGCGTTTTTAATATTGCTGTGTGACAATACTCATCTCTTACGTACTTTATTAAAGCAAGACATGAGTACGTATTGCTCACGTGTGACTGAAAACTATTTAAATTTGGTACTTAGTATCTACGTAGCTAATGAAAGCTAGGATTCGTTTAATCAGTATTGATCGGTACATAGTTGCATAGTTTTTATCAAGACTAGAGTTCACAAACAAGAATTGAGATTATAATCAGTATTGTGGCAAAATCCCTAATAATTTTAGAACACGATGAACATAAAAAACGGAGCCTAGTCCCATAAATAACAACGTCTAATTAATAAAGCAGACATCTGTGAACCTAATCAAATAATAGTTCACACAGAACAGTACACTATTAATATTTCGTTAGTCCTACTTCATGTGGCTTCGTAAACAAAACATGGCCGATTAATTTATAATGTAGGTACCAGATGTGAGCTACTAACCGTTGTGAAGCGGCTTTGTGGTTTTAATTTGTTACATTTAGGGATGCAGGGAATGGACCTTCATCCGCCAACAATTAGGCAACATTAAACGAAAACCAAGGGTCTAAATGAGACAGATTGCTAGAGTTACCTGAGTGTTCATTTATAAAAAGGTTTACATAACATATTTTGTTATATATGAATCTAATATTGTAATGGTCATAAACGCGATTGAAAATTAAAGGTAAGTGTACCTTATTACCAAATGCATTAGAATATTATATGTACAAGTCGCTAGAGTTTAAAATATATGAATCTAGTTGTTGGTTATTAAGTAACACGACTTATGGCTGTAATTTTGTCTACATCGCAATATGTGACAATTTAAGAAGCTTAGGCATTTTCCTCAAGCCACTTATCTCTAAGAAACAAGCACAATCACTCCTAAATATGACTACGGAATATTTTACACAGAAAATTACGCTGATATATTACAAGCATGAACGACGAATCCCCGGAATAAGGAAGTTAATACCGCCATCACAAAATATTTTTTTTCGTGAACGCGCGAGGGAAAATACATAATTCCTCGTTCAACCTCCATTATAATTCAAGCGGGCTTTATTAATATAAATTTACGATGTAAATGGGCTAGAAGTGGGACAATTTTGAATAACAAATATGGAACAAATTAATGTACTTGCTTTGTTCATGCCTAATGTTTGTAAAGCTAATGTTTATTTAGTAGTTAAATGATTTTGCCGAAACCCGAAACCATTTTCTTGGACACCTTTTTCATCCTTTACTCACATCATTAACTCATTACTGTTGGGTATCCGACGGGGTAGATCTGAAGGTCAGTCTTACATACGAACTTGAACTTTTTCCTTTTGCTTATCCAATTTCTGAGCAAGGAATCGTATTATCTTAATTCTATACTAAGGATCTTGTAACTTCTTAAAATCAACAGTGCTCACGTCCTTGACTCACCTTCAAACGTTATTTATGTTTTTGTTTTCACAAGCTTAATTTCAAAATCATTAAGTATCAGGTTCCCAATATCCTTTGAAGTCACAAGCTTTACATTAAGTGGCCTCAGGCAAAGAGAGCCCACAAATTCGTCATCTCCGCGATCATTCCGTTACTTTGAATACCTTTCGACTTCTGATATTTTCTTTTCCACGAATAATTAATGCTTTTATTAATATCGGAATGTTTTTGAACGTCAATATTTCTGAGAATATTCGTATTTATTTTTCATGTTGTCGGGACACAAAAAGATTTAGATTTAGGTTGTATAAAACTCGGAGGTAGAAATTGTTGTTTGTTATAGTCACGCGCCGAAAATACTTATCCTAAACCTACACGATACTTAAGATTGTCTATCTACCCACTTGTTTTACACGCAGTAGGCATGTAGAGCCTTAAATTTTGCCAAGAATTTTGTGATATCCTTTCCTTTCTGTACACGAGATAAATAACCATACTGCAAATTTTGTTTGTTGGTGTAAAAAACGGAAGAAAGCTAGGTATATTTTTTCTATATAAAATTATGTTCTTTGGTTCAATTCAGTTTTGTAATACTTTGTTTACAATTGTCTTTATTATATCATCATTCGGAATAATGTCATGTCCTTCATTAATACGAGCTATTTTCCTTCTCAAACCACTTATTCCAGAAACTGTTTACTCATTCACAAGACCATAACAGAATTACGCCATCAAAAATCTTGTTTATAAATCGGTAAACATGATGCGCTTGCACATTGTATAAAGCCATATCCAAATATGGCTTGCCATATGTCCCTTGACCCAAATGTATAAAGCTCTTCTCTGCTGTACACATTCATTAAAGAAGATTTATACTTTGAAACCAGTGTAGCCTTATAAGACTGTTGCCATATTTTTATAGAAAGTTTAATTATAAAATATGACTTAGCGCTGCATCGTGTCATCGTTATTTTCTATTCATATTCTTATTTGGATATTTAGATCAGCATTTTGACCACATTGTGGTTATATTAGCTTAATACAACTAGCTATATATTTGATTCATAGAATTTAGATAGCCTTTAAGACTAAACCGCAATTTTAATATGACGTAAGATTCCACCATCTGTGAGCTCTTAACACTTTAAAAATACCCATTATTTTGATGCCGTTAATATACTCATTAACTATTATTAAAGCTTCAGAGTCGACTATTAATAGACGTATATCTGTGTCTCTACTGAAAAATGACATAAGTCCGATTCGAAAATGAGATAAGTATACCAAAATGCACAGAAAAAAATGCTCTATCGTTTGGTGGAAAGAAATATAGTTTATCTTTCAAAATGAGAAAGATAGCAATGTGCAAAAGAGGTAAAACTTACACTAAAAATATTGCGAAAGTAGGATATAAGTGCTATCTAATTTTTTAACTAATTTTTGACCAAATCAGACCAAATCTTTTTCACTCGAGACACAGATATTAATTTGCCTCTAATATTCAATTGGATGTCTCAATCGTGTTAATTCATATAATCCTGTCGTCTAACACGAGGACACTAACGTACTGCAGTAACTAGGTGTGACAAATAGATTACTAGACCGCTTGCAACAAGACCGAGCAAATTGGGTACCTGTGTTTATTGACTTTAGTCACCTCTAGTGGGTACTGTGCGTATATCTGCATCTTGTATCTTAGATGAGTAAGTGTAATGTGGCTTAAACTATTTCTTATGCTTCGTACACAGTATAAATTCTCATTTTTATCAAGCCGTGAGTTTTTTTCGAAGAGCCGGCTCTTTCGAGCAAAGTACTTTGCAACTGGCACCTTAAATTTTTGGTTTGTAAGCAGTTCACATTTGATTTTTACTCGCGTTCGAGTAAAACTATCCTGCAGTACCGTATGATAGCACCTATGTGTTAGATGGACCGGAATCAAGAAAATACAGTTTTACTTAATCGCAGGATGTAGAAAACCTTAGAGATTACATTAAGGTATGGCGTAATGTTCACAAGTCCTTATGGAACCGTCATTCAATTGCTACAAAGTAACAATCATTCCGTAGTTTTTGTATGAGACATTCAGTCTCTTGATGAATGGGATAGAAACGCCGTCTAGGATGCCCATGATGTTAATTATATCATTTGCCATACAGTTATGTTGTCATCGGGAGCCAAAGACTTTTTTAAGAACAAGAGTTCTTCTATTTATGCGTCTAATAGATGGCTACTGTGTGTGTGTTTTAATTGGTCATGCTACTCAGCATGCCACCCTGCTTCCAGAAATAGTGGGTGTCTGAAAGGACTGTTGAAATAAAAGGTTTTCTAGCCTTGGTCTAAGTACCTGCCTGACTATATAGTAACTAAGAACTTAATATTACTGTAGATGTGTAAAACAGAGAGCATCATCATAACTCATTTACAGTTCATCCAAGGCACTGAAAAGCCAGACACTAGGGTCTTTGCCCTTACAGAGAAAACAAAATTAAGATAAGATTCTAGACTTTGTAGTGTGATCAAAATGCTGAAATTACTAGCGATTAAGATTCCAAACATGTAGAGTTTCTAAACACAATCCCAACTAGCTAAATACGAGAATTAATATGGCGTTTGTCTTCAGTAGAGCTCGTCAACTTTGCTTACTGTTTATTGTTTGGATTCACTCGCTAAGAGCCCGGCTTTCAAGTTAATAAGCGCACACAGTTTTAGCTGATTGCTGGATCCACGGAATATTTATGCCTACTATTTTGAAATGCTTGAATTTTTGGGAACGAATGGGCCTTTGTAAAACTAGCCATAGGTTTGTAGGGTAACGAAGTAATTACTACACGCAGTACGGACATGCACAAGTAAGTTAGTTTCTTTGACGTGTTAGTCCAATATTAACATTTGTATGTTTGCAAAATCACTTCCGACATAGGAAAAGGAAAGTAGTCTAATAATCTGTTTAGTGAAAAAACAAAGAATTCTTCGATTTCTAAACCCCGTCCTCTCCATTTCTAAATAAAGTGCAGACGGTTCAGCTTGCAAGACGTATCTCTGCGTCTGCACTCTCGTTAACTCAGTAATCCAATTCTAATTCCTACACCCAATTTGCACACTCAGTCAATGAACTTCCACAATTCTACCAGAATTCCTGCACTTCCGTTCCTAATAATTACGTACGTGCATCCAGAAATTCTATTTCTCTCCGTTTGTGTTGCTAATGAGCCCGTAAATAGTATCTTTGCGTTCTAATGGGAATTTATGTTTAGTTTGACTGACGGCTTTCTGAAAATGAGGGTGAACTCGGGTTATTTTCATTCAATTTCTTCATTTTGGAGTCGCGCAGACGGGACAAACTAAAGGGCATTTCAATCAGAGATATTCCGCATGAGTAATCAGCGATTTTAAACGAAACAGTAGCAGAAAATAACAATCAAATTATAGCTATTGTCCATTTATTATAGTCGAAGACAAACTTAATTGACGTAAGCGCATAATCTCATTTACCAACTCCCACGTATTGTGTTTATTTACTGATTCTAGGCTGATTAATTCTAAGTAATTTGCTACCTACTTCATTTTACCAGCCTACACAGGATCTCAACTTCTATAATATGAGTTGGTTAGGCTGGTTTAGAGTTTTAAATGTTTTTTATCTTACTTGAAAATAAATCAGTTATCTATACTATATACTATAATATTATAAAGCTGAAGAGTTTGTTTGTTTGTTTGTTTGTTTGTTTGTTTGTTTGTTTGTTTGAACGCGCTAATCTCAGGAACTACTGGTCCGATTTGAAAAATTCTTTCAGTGTTAGATAGTCCATTTATCGAGGAAGGTTATAGGCTATATATATATCATCACGCTACTACCAATAGGAGCAGAGTACGGGTGAAAAATGTTACAAAAACGGGGACAATTTTGACCCATTCTCTCTTATGTGACGCAAGCGAAGTTGCGCGGGTCAGCTAGTGAAAAATATTTATGAAGGACGATCAATAAAGTTAGAGATTTGGGATAAAACATTGGTTCCTCTAAATAACAAATCTCATGCAAACGGCATATAGGGCAGCAGTTCTTGGTAATGGTCAAAGAAAATGCAGTACGGTACGTAGTTTCTCATTCTTACTATTCTGTCAATTAGATATTTGTATGAGCATTAGGCATTATTCAATAGAAAGTCTGTCGTACGTAATTGCATACGTTTTGTTTGTTTACTCCATTCACGTCATTGTTTATGTAGAAATAGAAACACAATACATTATTACTTCATTATATACAAGCCGGTGAAGTTTTTCAAATCTATTTATTTTGTCTACTAAATTATTTGTAATAACTTTGCTTAAGATTCGATTGACGAAACCCTGTCCAGCCTTCCGAAATTACTTATTACTTGTTACGTATCCTTATCAAAGACCATTTTTTTCCGTTCATTGGCGCGGGCGCATTTTATTTTCTGCAAGTTCCACTACCATTTCTATCGAATTATGTGAACATAATATTTTAAATATTCGCTATTAAATTGAAATTGTAATTGTGTATTTCTAATAGTGCCTTGACCTATTTCAATAAAAATCTTGTAATGTCAGTGATCTATTTTATAGCGAGATATCAACTATGATGTTTTTAAGTTCAAATGTTCATGATAAAAGCTTTCGTAATTATTGTCAAGGAGAAACGTAACTCGCGTATCTATCAGTACCTAAAATTGCTTAATTATCGCTATCATTTAAAGTTTATCGTAATATTATAAATAATGTGAGTTCATTGAATTACTCTTGTTGCTAAATAGATACACATACCTACGAATAACATAGTAACAAGCTAATTTAAATGAAAACATTATAATATCTTTTCTTAAAAACATAATTGCAAATGGAAACCAAGTCGCATATAAAAAAATATGTCCAAGTACGTAGTTAGACGTTCATATTAATTTAATTATTATTTAACATACCTTCGTCTAGGATAAGCGACTGTGTGACCACCACCAGGGCGAACAGCGAGAGGAGCTGCGCGAACATGGCTGAATGAGCCATGTCTGCTGAAACACCATACTTTTTACATTTCACAAAATTTAAATTACAAAAGCGACATCGATGCGTTTATGATTACAATTTCGGATTCATTTTTTAACATTTTTTTTTAATTTTAAATCAATAGTGTACTAAAAAAAAAACAAAGTAAAACTGTTTCTATAAATTAATTTAAAAAATCACTCGTATTATAAATAATAAAGATAATAATATTTTTAAGGGTCTATTTATTTAAATATTATTATTTACCGCGTTTTTGTTGAAATTATGACACTAATTTCCCGCGTAAAATATCGCGCATGAGCTCTTGGGAGGAGTGCGAAGTGCGCGTGCGCGAGCCGCTTACGCACTTTTCAACTGACTCAACAGGCAAGGCAAAGACCGTCGCCTTACGACCATATTTATCGCATCTTATATTAAATGTTATCATAAGCTATTTTTAAAGTGTTGTTATATACGGCACTGTACTTTATTTAGCTTTCTTCGGTCACATTAATCTCAAAGAGTAGGTACTCAGCGAAAGAAGTGAGAATTGATATTCAGAAAGCTTTAAAAGCCGGTTTTAAAAGCCGGTTTTAAAAATTCATGTTTTAAAAGCCGGTTTATGGTAATTAATTTTAAAATAAACCTTTAAACATCTTAAAACTAATAAACATTAGAAATCGCTAGAGAATACGTTTATTTTGTCATTTATGGATGGCTCGATGGTTAATGTATTGATCTTCAAGTCGAATGTTCGCCAGTTCGAATCCAATCGATTACTTCATTCCTATTCTTTTATTACCTAAACCTTTTAACATATGTAGGTAGAATAATGGTATAGGTAGGTTTCTATCTTTCTTTTCTATCTAGGATGGATGTATAAGGATGCTCACACTACTCACACACACCACATTACTTATAGATAGTTACCTACTAGGTTTGTACTAGATTGCCTATAACATACCTACATACATAATATCACTCCTTATTTATACATGAAGGTGTAGACAGAGGTGTTCTAAATACACCCGAGTTTCGTCATTTAGTTTAGTCCCATGTAATGAAAGTGCGAGCGAGTGTATACAGTTTGAAATTCACCAATAAAATATCATAATGACTGTACCAGATACTATGCATCTCCAAACAGTTTTTATGATGTATTAATAATTTACGAGCAGCTCCGAAAATCTTCATCTGCAAAACCTTTCAACTCAGTTAAAAATATTAAATGTCCTTTCAGTCGACTCTAAAACCTTAATCTCCAATACAGTTAACTCTTTAGAGCAGATATTATTATATATTTATACGATTCAAGAATATTTTCTTATCTCGTTTTGATTTCCTTCATAGACTCTAATTAAATGAAGATTATAATCTGTGGTAAAACACGATTTTATTTTTAACGCTGGCAATTAATTTCGTCATAGTATGTCTATGGCCAATGTTTGAGTGATTTGTCGCAATCGCAAATGTCATAGTATTTTTTGAGCTCAATAATATCGGGATGGCAGAAAATAGAGAAGAAATTCTAGCAAATTTTCAGGTAAGAGTGCAATTATCAATGAATATTATAAAGATAGTGTTTAGCATCACTCAATAGAGTGTAGAAAAGGTTATGTAGAGAATAACAACAGTGACTCTTATTTCTTCTTTATCTCTTTGTGCTGTGGTCTTATCGAAGTATTTCAAGTTTTTCTCAAATTTTCTTCGGCTATTTGATACATCTACATGAGTCTTTTGAATGTGAATCATGCTGATGACACGTGTTTTACGATAGAAGTTTAGTCTTCATTGTTTCTTTGTGCCTTGTGAGTGTAACTTCCTTGAAGCTACTAAGCTACAAGGTAAACCTTGTGGTCGATGTTTACTGCGTTCCACAAATGCATAGTATATCTAATTAGGGCAATAGCAACTATTACTATGTGTATATTTATGAGTAAAAATGTTTTAGGGTATAACAGCCATAGAAAATGTTGCAGAAGCTATATATCACCTAGAAGAAGCAAATTGGGATTTACTTGTAAGTATTATTGTACTTTCTTATTGCTAAAAAAATTCTGCAGTATTCATATTGTTAAAAATATAAATATAAAATGTATTTTATAAAAAATATTGTGTATAGAAATGATATTATTGTCTGTGCTCATATTTTGTTTATGTGTGTGTTGTCTATGTGTAATTACTTTTTTTTTTCAAATAATAACAAAACTCCTTTGTTAACTTCTGCCTATAAAACAGGATTGGATCTAAACACACTGATTAGATTAGAATCTAACATAAACTTGATTTTAATAGTTGTATTTATAAAGTTTAATGGCTTTGTGTATACAAAACTGCATGTCATTCTCTACACATGTACAAGGATCTATTATTTCACAACATTATTATGCATTAAAAAACTATTCTGCTCATACATTCAGTACAGTCATTGTGATATTGAAAAATAAAATCAATTTGAGTTAGCAACTACATACCAAGTCATCTTTATCTTAAATTTGAACAATGTGCAAATAACTCTACTGTAAATGTATTTTCTATAAATGATTATTAGCCACCAAGATCAAAATTATAATGAAAATGAGCTACATTAATCATCATTACTCATTAAACTCAAGTAATTACTTAAAATTGTCTTGCATGTTCATAATGAGATTGTTTAATCTAGACAGTCAATCTATACTTGTATTATAAACATAAAAACCGATTTATTGTACATTAGCTTTGGCTAAGCTTACTCTGCTAAACCGCTGTTCATATTTTGAAAAAAATTTATATTGAGATATTCAAAGTCAGTTAGGTATATACAAACTTTTTTTTTAAATCTATCCCTATGTTGTAAATGCTTCTCTGCCAGCTAGTGCCTCTATAAATCTATTATATTATAAAACACTTATGCTTTAAGAGGTCATCCTTTAACCTTTTTCAGACAAAGGCTGTTACAAAAACTGTGATCAAAAAAGTTTTCGGAATTGTAATGAGTAATCTTACATTAGTCATCAAATTAAAAAAAAATTAAGAAGAAATATTCATGAAATTGTGCAATATAAGCTGTATTGATCATCATCATAATGTCTTAGTTAGGGTTTCAAATTGTCTTTTTTGATGATTAGGCATTCAAGACTTACCTATAGATAATTTTTATCTTAGTTATCATTTACCAAACACTACAATGATTGACTACATTTCAGGCTTTTTAATTGTCAAAGTCCTCTTATTCATCTAATACTAAGGAATATGTAGCTCTATCTATTAAAAAAAATGCCTATTCATATTTCATAATCACACATACTATATTTAAGAGGAACATAATCAGAGAGAGAGTCTTCTGGGATACCCCAGTATGAAGCAATGAGTTCATCACTTTTACAAACCGAAACCACCTAGGTTATTCCTGCTACAGTGACATTTGAATTGTATCAAATAATTTTCTGTAAGCCCATATTACTTGAAAGCTCTGACATTTTTGCTGATAGATTGTTGTGTGCGTAGGGAGCCATCAACCGAGTGATGCCGCAGGACGGCAACTCATCGGCGGCGGCGGCCAGCAATGACACTCACGACATTGAGATGATCGACGATGATATATCTGTGATAACTCCAAAAACTCACCCACCAGGTATGAAACAATTACATTTTTGACTAGATTTTATATATGTACTAGTTTTTATCCGCGACCTCGTCCGCTATTTTCCCTTGAGAATGCGTCATTTTCCCGGGGTAAAAAGTAGCCTATGTCCTTTCTCGAGTATCAAAATATCTCCAAACCAAATTTCATGCAAATTGGTTCAGTAGTTTAGGCGTGATTGAGTAACAGACAGACAGAGTTACTTTCGCAATTATAATATTAGTATGGATTTTATATGTATGTCCTACTATTTAAGACACTACTAGAATTTGTAGACTAAACGATATCTAGTCGATACTTCGCTATAATTAAATACAAATAGAAAATTAGCTTTTAAAATTGCTGGCGACATCTCCTTAGTCGGCGCGGTAACTCGCTTATTTGTCAAAGCCCCAACTGGTTGTAATGGTCTTCTGTGAAATTAATGAATCAGCACAAGATTTAGATATTACTTTCTACTGTGAATCATAGTTAATGGATTATACAGAGAAATATGTATGTAGCAGTCTACTAATGAATATAACAAGCTTTTAGTAGACTGCTATATCAATTAAATTTTCTATAATTATTTTTGTCCTTATTCATTTTATATACTACCATATGAATCAATCGCCCAGTTTAATTCATAAATGTGTTTTTCTAATTTAAAACACTCAAACTGTAAAAGGCCTATTAGTGTATATCAGTGGCCAAATATAAGAAACTTAATATTTTAATTTATATTTAAAGATCATTGTGATTTGTGGATCATGAAAATACTCAACCGAACCGACATTCGCTATGTGTATAATATACCCATATTTGAGATAATAATTTACATATTGATGTTATATTTTGTTGTTTGGCAGACCGAGAAGATGGTACACAAGCATCAACCTCATCGCCTAAATATAATTCCATTGATTTGGTAGAACTACAAGTTCACTGTAATAATAAGATACATGAAATCAAAATATCTGGAGCAGCTACAGTCAGTAAGTATTATACTTTTACTCTAACACCTTTCTTCGTAAGTAATCAGAAATAGATTTAAATAGGTCAAAGATAATCATGAATGCCTTCATCATAGACATTTACCAAACAGGATTTATTGCTATAAGTGTAACACTAATGCATACACTATCCACTCTGCCCTGTTTGTTACTGATTTGAGAAAATGGAGACCCTCTTCTCTCTTTGAACCGTACGTAGCGTAGAATACAAAGCAAGGCTGTCGCGGTTACGGTGACAGTATTGTGACACTTACGTCTACAGCTATGATGACAACGGTCAACTTGTCTCTCCTGACTGCAGTTGCCTATTCAAAACAAAGTTTGGTTTTGCTAGTCATCAAAGAGCTAACGCCAGGCAACATACATAGTCCGGGTCGCTATCATCGGATATAGTGAAGAGGATTATATTGTGACAACAATACTTACGTGATTATTTCACTTCTTATTCTATTATAACTCGCGCTGATTATAACTCTGTTTTCTCCACAGGTGATTTAAAGAAGCAGTTGGAGGTGATCTGCGGCGTGCCAGTATGTCGGCAACAGATCTCAGGTCTGGGCGGGTCGCGCGCCGTGCCCACCGCACAGCTACACACGCTGGCGCTGCCGCACAACGCCGTGCTCAGGCTCAAAGCCGCTGATACGGTTATGGCTGATGATGAGTGAGTTTATTACGCAAAATAGATTCTTCTACACTATGATACGCCTTACACCATAAATTTTAACTAACATACAAATTGACTAGAATGAAAAACTTCACTTAACTGTTTTATTTACAATGAGCTTTCTATAACACATTTTCTACCCAATATACTGTTTTTAATGATCGAAAAAAATACGTATAACAAACATTTACTCTCCGAAGCACACGCGTGTTTTATACAGGAGTCTTGTCGAGAACGAGATTTGTGTTATGTATTAGGTGTGTAATACAATGCACCTGCAACATTTTTTTTTTCTTTATCCTAATGCTTTTTTGGAACTTATCAAAACATATTGACCTGGTTTTCATACATGCTGCTTAACTTAACAGCCTTGTATCATTTCCAGAGTGGCAGAACGTTTAACACTGACGTACGCGTTGCACGTGAAGTGCGAGGACGAGGAGTACACGCTCAAGTACCCGGGCACCAAGACCGTGCAGGAGGTCAAGAACGACATCTACGCGCTCACAGACATACCCGTCAGGCATCAGGTACAGCTCTAGTAAAAAACCATACATTTTTTACTCACTGATAGTAACTTGATGTATTATTTTATTTAAGGGGATAAGATACATCGTGCGCGAGTCCAACTCGCACTTGGCCGTGAGTTTATCATTAACGGGGAAAAAAGTATTAAGAGAGGATCACAAACAGTACCATATTGCAACCTGAGGGGCCCCGTCTTGGTTTTCACCTTATCAATAACAAATTCATCAGAATATAATTGTCTCTTCTCCCGCCAGTCATGGACAGGCTGGCCCACAGTGACGGGGCTGGACGACACAGTGCTAGCGATGGTGGGGCTCGACCTGCCGCAGCACGAGCTCTCAGTCAAACGATCTACCACCAAGCAGAAGGAATACAAGAGGGTGAGTTTTTAAGCAGAATGGATGTGCATGCAAATATATATTTTTGTCTTATTGAGGTGGAGAGGAAAATGTTTTAGTAGTATATTAACCCTTTATAATATTAACGATCGGCCGCACGCGATTTTGTCCGCATAGACTTTAGTTTTTCCGTTTCCACATTTTTATTCAAAATCAAAATTTATGGGGGGTTTTAGGGGAGAATTTCCTAAATCTTCTCTTAGTGCTCCTCTACATTTCCTAAAAAATCTTCATACCAAATTTAAATTTTCTACGCTCAGTAGTTTCGGCTGTGCGTGGTCAATATCAGTCACTCAGTAACGAAAGAATTTATATATATTGATGACTACAGAGAAGTTTTATCTATATTTCATATTCTTTTATTGTCAATAAGCACTCTACAAATATACATATTTCTCCTTAACTTAGTCCATATTGTACTTTATAAGCTTAAAATAATCTTTGCTTGAACGTCAAACTAACATCAGTATTTACATTTATCAATCATCTCTTGATCATCCAAAGATCTCATATTATCGTCAGTCTTATTTTTATGGTAAAAGACCTCCCATGCTCAGAATGTTCGTGTTTGCTTGCTTGTATGTATGTATGTGGTGGTTGTTTACTAAGCACGTTGTTCTAACCTTCAGGTACCTGGACCGAGCACACGGCCCGGATCTGAATCGGTATGTGTTGCTTGCTTTCACTAACAAACACTTGAACACATGCTAGTAACTTTATGTGTGGCTTGCAGCTATATTCAGACCCACAGAGTCAATTGGCGCATGCTATACTTATAAGAAAATAGATCAAGGTCCCATTTCAGTCTGGTTTTGTTTTTATTTTAATCTAATTTTAAATGTGATCAATGATGTAATCTAGATCTTAAATAGATCTTGTTTCAATCGCATATACCTTCAATCGAAGGTAAAACGATGCTTGTGTACTTAAAAATGCTTAAACGGCAGTGGAATGACGTTAAAGGCCAGTTTCTTCATCAAAAGTAACAACCAAAGTATAGGGAAAGTGTACAAAAAGTCAGCCAAATTTGATTCTCCCATGAATTAAAAAAAATGCCTTTACATTAGATATCTATGAAGAAACTGGCCGTATGAAACCTGCCCGCTTATAACTGTGTTTTTATATTATTGTTACACAATTATTCGGTGATTTAGTAGTAAAAGTTGTGTGTATTTGTTACAGATAATAGTGGAGAGTTCGGACGACGAGAGTTCGGTGGAGGAGATAGAGGATATAACGGATGATTTCACAGGAGAACATGATATGTTCGACGTTGTGCAGTCTGAGAGACTGCAGCCACTAAGTAAGTACTTACTTTACGTGTGTATTCACAAAATATTCTGTATCTGTAGGGAGTCGACAATATTCATGCGAATCTGAATCACAAACGATTTCACGAAAGTTAGACTCGCAGTACAATGATGTCAAATATATTATACTCCTGATTGCCCATATGCTCTTAATTAGCTAAGCGCATATATGTACGTGTGTGTAAAAACGCTGTCTTATAGAAGTCATAAATTGTTTATTTAAGAGCAGAAAGTTTACCGTTCTACCGTAATATCTGTGATAACTAATATTTGTCGTGGTCTAGTGTCGGAGCACGTGGAGGACGAGGCGCTGGGCTGCATCGAGTTCGCGTCGCGGTTCCGCGCGCGCTACGGACCCAACACGCCCAACTTCTTCGAGGGCACGCTGCACGACGCCATCAAGGAGTCCTGTCTCAAACCTGCCAAAGAGGTAACATGACAACAAAATTACATACATAAAATAAAGACCTTTTTTCCGATAGGGCTAGGTAAAGACCAAATAACGCAATTATTTTTTTAAATCTTAATATTATGGCATTGTAAAATCCGAACCCAGTGCTTCATTTCAAGTATGTTTACTATAAGAAATAGTGAGTATATGGAGGATGGGCTTTGTTATTTAAAAGTTGGTGTCACCTTACATTCTGAATAAAATCGTCCAAAATGTCTCCATATCATTGCTTTGTAGGTCACTAAAACACCTTAATTGTTTTCTTAAAAATACTTTATATCCTCAAATACGCTATTACTAATTCCTGTACAATATTGCTAAACGCGTGTATTGTTCCAGAGAAAGTTACTAGGCGTGTACCTGCACCACGAGCAGTCGGTGCTGTCCAACGTGTTCTGCGCTCAGCTGCTGGGCTGCGAGGCCGTGCTGCAGACGCTGCAGGCCAACTTCGTCGTCTACGGCTGGGACCTCACTAACCCCGATAATAATAATATGTACGTTTACCTTTATACTAATTGTACACATTATAATAAAACCGGATTTTACTAGCCTGTAATTCTATTCTGGTGGAAAAACAAGTTTGCAGTTTGCACTTGCGAGTTAACGAAGTTATTAATGGGTCCGTTTCGCTCGAGGTGGAAACTGGGATTAAGATTCATTCACTGGGATTACTAACATTTTGAGCGAATAAATGAAAAAACTGTTTCTTAGTTACTTTTAGCATGTTGTTTTTTGTTTAAAGTTGAATATTACACTACGACTAGTAAAACAAATACATATTTCAGACAGATTCCTTTCACAACAAATACAACAAATTCATATTTTTTCGGCCATAAAATGTTTTATTGATGAAATTGATCTATATTTTGTATTCCAATAATCAATTTATTTTAATCATAAATATTATAATCTTAATTTTATCTTGAAAAACTGGGTAGCCTGAGCGTCAACAAGACTTAATTTACAATAACAACTCAAAAATGTCTTCATGTTTTTACGAATAAATATAATTTATTCCCAAAATCCTTTGTTGCAGGTTACTAACATCAGTCACGAACGCGCTAGGACCGGTCGCTAGTATGACGATACGCAGCATCCCAGTGGACCGGTTACCAGCCCTCGTGATCATCATGCGCGTCAGATCTAACACCGAGATATACTCCGTTATCAATGGTCAGTCTGACATTATCACTCACTTCACTAGATCATTCGTCAAGTGATTCAGTCCAAAAACAAAATCGCGATGTTTTCACGCTTTTTTTCGCGATTTAATGCTGTTTGTCGCGATATATTTTGCAGTCATTGTCCCGGTTCGTATTATGCGTGTTTTAGTTTTATTATTTGTTAGTCATTCAAGTTACATTTAGGATCTATTTTTACTTCGTCAGATAACTGTTTTTGAATAAATATTTATGCATTATTGGCATCATCTGTTAAATATGGAAATTTTCATTCGAATCAAGTTGTCTAACGATGTGAAACTCGGATTTTATTTTAGTTAAAAAGTTCGCTTTATTCTAATGTGGCATAAATACATTCTGCACCTTTCTGCAAGAATGCATTTTCCAGTTTTCAACAATATGAGTCCTCTATAAAATTTACTTTTGCCAGAAATAACTGCTAAAACACTTTAAATGTAGTCTATAAGAACATATTTTTGTCATGTGAATTGCTTGTGTCAGTGTTTCCACGCACAGCCTTAACACCGCGTATCGCTTCATTTTACAAAATGCACCGCGATTTTGTGTTTGGTCATTTTTATAAGAAACCCACATAAATTGCATCAAGTCCATTTTTAACATCATTTTATGATTTCAACCACTAAGGGCTGTAGCACACACGATAACGCACAATCATGCAATTTTATAGCTTTAAGCCACGTGCACACGTGAACTTACACTCTAAATAGAAGCCTAGTCCCGATCACTAAACGCTTTAAAATATTGACGTGTAAAAATCTATAGAAGACATTAACATTATTTCTTCCTAAAGATACCTTACAATGGTAAATGCTCTTTCAAATCGCAACGCAATCGCTTAACTTCGCGATTACAACGCAATCAAATGCTATCAATCGCCAAATATCGCGATACACAATCGCGTGTGCTATGGCGCTTATAGTCGCTTAATAAAATCCTTAACCTTTTCAAAACAGAATAACATGTCTATAAAAATAACATATAATTCATAACAATGACTACTTGTTGTTGATAAATCATTTTAACTTTTAACTGTGTATTTTAAAGCTGCCAACGGTAAGTTAATAACCTCATCATTTCGAAATGCTAAGTATTTTTTTGCATACTCATTTTATATTTATTGTTTTATTTAAAGTTTGTATTCTTGTTAATGTTCATTGTAGAAAGTGGTTAAGGTTGCTATATGGAGTCATTGTACAAATTATTATTTTATAAAATTATATTAAGATAACAAAAATCGTCTATTAGTTGTTGGTATTTTATACAAATTTAATTCATTTTTAACGTATAAATTAGAACATACAATAATTTCTCTAACACCAAATACTTCTTCTCTTTTGTTCTTAAGGTCATGACCAGACCATTATGCACGGAGTTTGCTATCAATTTCAACGTGGGGCAAATATTGTGTGGTCGTTCCGGGTGTCTTTGTATTCGTTGTTTGTAAAAGTTTTCACGGTATAAGATACTTTGAGCACAGAAACTCACTATAAAAAGCTTCTCTGCTGTGGTGGAATCAGAATTTTTCAAAGAATTAAATGTTTTTATGTCTCAATTTGAAAACGAATATAGCAACCCTACCAGCTGATTTTACTCACCCCCTAACAATTCGGGTTCGAACCCTTGACACACGCCTCTCACGTTTCTATCACGCGTGTGCTATCATTTTGTGTGTATCACCTAACTATCATTCACATACAACATCAAATAACCTTACATTTATAAAAAAAATATATTATCTCGCACTTTGCGAGTCAAGGCCTCTTTCCTCAAACACAGGGCCTTAATATAAGCTTACAAGTAGCAAAAATAGATAAATAAATAAATAAAAATATGTATGATAACTGCTTACAAACGTTCGTAAAGTCACACTTACAAAGATGCATTGCACAATAAGCTTAAAGTTGAGGTGGCAGTGCTATCGGACAGAGTCCGTTTAGAGCTCTAATTGATACATGCATCTCCATAATATAACATTAATCGAGTGTGCCCAATTATGGCACATCTCCCGTACACACAACTCATTTACTAAAAGTTAGCGTGGCCTGCTAAAAAGCTGTCTAAATGTATGACTGGTAAATAACGCTGTTAGCAGGCACGTAGAAGGCACGAATGCAAGCGTGCAAACTTTAGAATGTTTGCTGCATTCAATAGGCGGCAGTCTCTACAAATTCTTTAATTAAGAAAATTGGGACGCAAAATGAGTTTGATTTATTTCCAAAGTTTTTACGTAGTTTATATTCTACTCGTAAGCTTATTATCCTGTGTTGTGAGCTACCCAGGCCAGCAATTAAGTTTGTAGGGTTAGATAATATCGTAAAGTACTGGTATAGGCAACGTTGGCGTGTCGGAGCTGCTGGGCGGGCTCGTGGAGGCCCTGGAGCGGTTCAGCGCGGCGCGGGACGACGAGGCAAGAATGGAGAGGGAGAGGGATGCCAGGCAGAGGGTCAAGAGGGAACAGGATGAGGCCTACCAGAGGAGTCTTGAGGCTGACAGGTGGGTACAAACAAAATGGCATTTTTTGTACAGATTTGTATTATTCTTGATTATTTGTGGTGTTTATGCGTATTTTTTGTATTAAATTTGTTGTTTTGTTCTTAAGAGCTAAAGAAGAAATAAAGAAACAACAAGAATTAGAAAGAAATCAAGAGTTAGAGAGAGCAGAGTCGGAAAGACTTATGGAGGAAGCGAAAAAGGAGGTAAGTCAATTATGATTTTTGTACTCGTTTTTAACAAAATATTTTATTCTAAGAAAACACTTATTACTGTTTGCAAATTTTCTTCGTGATAAGGTTTGCCTCGGAAAAAGTATCTGTTAAACAGGTTACAAAATATCACCCACATGTCATTCTACCGATAGCTGAAGAAGCTGCCTAAAGATGTTCGTTAACCTGGCATGTACATTGTACATGTCTATATGACGTATACGTACACGGATATATACGAACTTGTATTGAGTGTTGTTACATTTGTACGAATATAGTATGTTCTTTTCTGCAGGCGGAGCGCGAGACAGCGGCGCGGCGCGTGCCGGCCGAGCCGTGCGGTGGAGATGTAGCGAGGATCCGCGTGCGCCTGCCGCCGCCGCACCACGACTGTCTGGAGAGACGCTTCCACGCACACGACACACTCGCCGTACGTACTGCTCATTCAACACTACTCACTTATTACCCGAGGCGCCCATAGCCAGTTGCGCTCTCCGGTCGGTAAACGATCTGTGGGTTAAGCAAACCTTGGCGCGGTCATTCCATAGATGGGTGACTGCATAGTGATATTTAAACTGGGCGTCTCCGTGCTTCGGAGGGCACGTAAAAAGTCGGTCCCGCCCGGTTGTTGTAAGATAACAGTCGTTAAGCCACGTCAAAGGCCTTCGGGCGGCTTGAACAATTTTGACACTAGGTTGACCACTAACCATACGCTAAGAAGAAGAAGAAGACTTGTTACCCACGTTACCTTGAAGCTACCCTTAAATAATAATAACAATAAAACGAAACTAACGTAATATTCTACGTGAAACTATCGCTGGAAACGAAACATATCGATTATATTATAATTAACTTTCACAATTAAAAAATTACTAACATTGACTGAAATATTAACTAACTCGATCGTAATATTAATATTAATAGGTACATAATGTTTGTTGCAGGCGTTATTAGACTTCCTCGCGTCCAAAGGTTATCCTCAGGAACAGTATAAGGTCATCGCTAGCTGGCCTAGAAGAGACGTAAGTATACTTCAAACTACATGCGTACCCTCCACATAATGATGAACTCTTACCAAATTAAGATTAGTTTATCATCGTATAAAGTCATTATTATTTTTGTCTCAACTTATTTATTTACTTATGTCTTGTTTTCACTTGCTAACTTTATAGATATAGGACGTCATAGACGATTCACATAATCATGTGTTTATCAACAGCTCACAACGGAATCTCCGAGCAGTACACTGAAGGCGTTAAAGCTATACCCGC
Source organism: Anticarsia gemmatalis (assembly GCF_050436995.1). Taxonomy (NCBI): domain Eukaryota; kingdom Metazoa; phylum Arthropoda; class Insecta; order Lepidoptera; family Erebidae; genus Anticarsia; species Anticarsia gemmatalis. The sequence goes on from NC_134761.1 coordinate 3,141,651, forward strand.
AAGAGACGGTGATGCTGGAGGAGCGGTGAAAGAGCCCCGCCCCCCGCGCCCCGCGCTCGCCCCGCCCCCTCACCTCCCCTCCCCCGCGACGCAACACACCCCCGCCCCCCGGCTACCCTCGACCTCCGCAGACTACGTGGCTGTATTGTAATCTCTATTTATAAGTATATAGGGAGTCTATCGCTGAGAATATTCGTATATAATGTAGCAATAAAAAGATTTTAATGTAGATTTTTCTTAACATGTAACAGTCATGTCAAATTTCACGTTGACAGATGCACTGTGCGTATTTCTACTGGTCCTATATTACATGCGAAAGTTCCCTGTGAGTGACTGAATGCTGTAATCCAATAACTTCATAGGTATTTCTACTTATTGGATTTAAGCAATACTTTTTCGATATACACGCATTCATAGATACGCAAATTGAATATACTACAGTGAATAAACTTCGTGTGACTATTTCGTAAGGGCTGGTACATATATAGCTATGTTAGGGCATAGCTTGTTTTTCTGTAGTTCATCCAAAGACCATAATAGCAGTTAAAATGCTCTTGGCTACTCTTCAACATGTGTGTGCTAGCCCTTATGTAATGTATTAAATTTTGATGTGAATTGTATGTTTTTCTTTGTGTGCGTAAAACACGAAGTTTAAATCCTGTAGTACATTACAATCTGCAATAGAAAATATTTAAGACTTTTATCTAAAAAACTCGCGTCGAGTCCACATAGTCTGCGGATGCTCGGCGCTAGTATATACATAAGACTAAATATAAATAACAAGTTCCGTTAGATAGTGCCTCGAGGCGACTTTCAATGACTTACTCCCGGCGAGGCGACCTCTCCCTCCCACAACACGTAGGGTTATGCACAAATATTCCGCGACACGAGGCATTTAATGAGGGCCAGGCTGCCTCGTCCGGAGTAACCAAACGACGCCAAACGTTCACTCACGTGTCCACGTTGTGGTTTATTTGTTAGCTAAATTATATACAACATACTTGTACCTCCAGACCGATGCGTCGTGCGCCTCGGAACGTGAATATTTACGCGTAAGTAAGTATTAGTTATTATAAACAATAATAACCACCGTTAGTACATGTATTTTATCTATAAATAAGGTGTTTATATTTTAAAATTGTCTTTACAAATATGTAGTTGATTTTTGTTGACGACAAGGATCGGTCTGGTCTCAAATGTTTTGTGAAATTTCTTCCATTCATGTCGATGTTTTGTATTGTTTGCTGTTATTATTTTATTGAAATTTGATTCTCGATGTACAAAATGTGTTTATGATGCGTTGCGGAAGGAGTTCTAGCTGCTTCGACAGGTCTTAGACTGACGTTGTATCAGTGCAGCGTATTCTCATTTATATTGATATATAAATGGCTATTAGCTTAATAATGTACATTGATTGACTGGGACGCAGGCGAAGTTTTGAACACAATGCTGTAAAACATCACAATTTGTCACAAAACATGAGAATATTTCTAAAGGAATATTATGAAGCACTTATCTGTACGTTGTGTTGAAAACGAGTCGTGTGTGGTCATGTACTGATGTTATGTACTGCTGAGTGCTGCGGCCGGCCGGCAGGTAGCCCGGCCGAGCGCAGTACGGTGTATTATATACTGATTATTAGTATAAATTATTATGAACGTGGATATCCGGACGGTTTTGGACGTTTGTATTTTTTTCACGAATCCACACAGGTATGTAACAGTGTACGCGAGGAACTTATGTACCCAAATAAATAAACAGATGGAAGATGATAAGCTTTTTTATTCACTACAATAATATAATTAAGTATTATAAAATTTACTAGCGGACCCGACAGACGTAACCGTTGTCCTGTCTACACGTCAAAAAACATTGTCCAGCGGACAAAATTGTGAATCTAAACCATTCTCAGATCCCCTTGAACACACACAAAAAAAATTATCAAAATCGGTCCAGTCGTTTAAGAGAAGTTCAGTGACATACACACTTACAGAAGAATTATATATATATAAAGATAGTAATATGCTAGTCTGTGCTGATGCCAAATTGAAAAACCGACTTAATAGAGCCATTCTTGCTTTCTTCTACTTTACTAGAAATTGGACTTAATAAAATCAAATTAGTCCTATAGTAAATAATAAAGCTAAGTCGCTATCTTATTTTTCATCGTAATAAAATATTTATTAATAGGCACACAATGTTTTACTAAAAATATTTTTTAGTTTAACCTTACTAAGATTCGATTGACAAATCCACCTAAAATATCTAAAGTCTAAACTGCAAAAGCGCTCTATTCTTCAAAATCCTGCTAAGTAAGACTTCGCCTAGGAATATGATCAAAGAGCACAGAATGCCGAAGGTCAGCGCGAGCAGTGGCGTGGAGAACTCGCGGATGTTGACGCTGAACACGCTCGCGTCGGGCGTGTGCGCGCACTCCGGCATCGGCACGTCTGTCACCGCCCTTATGCGGTGCAGGAGACCGGCCTCGTACATCTTACGGATACTAGAACATAAGGGAACTTATTATAGTTTTTTTTTAATAACTAAAAATCTGGTATGAATTTGGTTAGGTGTCGTAGATGAATTTTTAGATCAGTCCAACAACTGTAGTATCAGCTACGTTCCTCCTCTTAGGTTTTTTAAGAGAAAACAAAGTAAAGTACTTATGTCACGATTAAGTATTATAAAGACTGGGGTTTGGCTTCTGCGTCGAGCATATTTGAATTCGAAAATTCTTAGTAGGTATTTTCTGTATTGCCGCAATTTTAGCAATAAAGATATTTTAATTTCTTAAGAGTAGGTATCAATTATATTTTAAAAATAAACCTCCACTATTTGTCAAAATTTAAACATCACTTCTATAATCACATGCTTTTGCTACACATAGCTTTGACATCTTACCCGTAAGAAATATGTTCCTTATAAGGCGCATTCTTCCTTATAACAACTCCACACTTCTGCAACGGATACATCTGAACCATTTGCGTCTCACAGATCTCCCTCTCTTTGAACGTCTCCTTGATGACGGGGAAGGCCACAGAGGTGTCTATATGGAGGGCGAACCCTCCCTTCTTGACGAGAGCCATGCCGGTCTCGGGCGTGAAGAAGTTGTAGTGAGTGGATGTGTGGATCTTACGTTTGTACAGTTCTATCGCTACTGGGTCTGTTGTACGCTAGAAAATAAGAATAACTTGGTTTTAGTACGTAGATAAGTTAGGATTTGTTCATCACAAAAAATTCTGTAGCATTTTTATTTTAGGGGCAATATTACCATCAAGACTCGTATCAGTTTCTTCTAGTTTCCTACTACCGGCCTAAGATTGCTTTAGATAGTTACCTACCTGATTGAATTTAGTATTTCTGTGGATAAAGAATCGCACTGTGAAGGAAGCTTTTAAAATGAGCCCTATCCCTGATACGTAAGTACTTCTATTATACCTTTTAATGAGTAAGTACTTTCGTATTTTATGGCCACTCCGATTAAGTCTGTTACTAAGAAACTTAATAAGATTTATAACTATGTAAATACACCGATCAAAGTAGGCTAAGCGTACAGTCAAATATTATTTAAATCCCTACAACCTACCTTGAAATAGTCCATATTGTACACAATTTCATCTGCTCCGACCTTCAGGTCACTATCAAGCAGATCCTTCAAAGTCCTGATGTTCCTGGGCGGCTCCATCAACAGAGACGACACGATGGTAGCGTTGTAGTACTGGTACAGAGTGACCGCGTATACAAATGTGACGAATGTTGCTAACTTTACAGATGTTGACTCTCGACGGATGAACATACCTGTAGGAAGACGAGGCTATGGTCTTGATGGGAATAATAATATGTCGAAGACCATTGAATTGAAGGAGGTTTTAATATATACCTACCTAATTAGTGGCTAAGCAAACAATAAAACCTAACCGTAAGGCGCGATGAAATGCGCAAATTCATGTTTCACCGACACACAAAAGAGGTTCCATGACTTGTTGCGAAGACGATAGATGCTGACAGAGGCTATAGAACCCCACTGACTATCCCTACATACTTTGTAAAAGTAAGCAAGAAAAACAAATAGGTAAGTATTTATTAGTAAATAACTATGGCTAGTGATGAAAAATGTTGTGTAATTTTTATATAATGATCAACATACCTTGCTGACAAACCGCTCCCCAAATGACCAGTCCAGCGAGACTAAACGAGGAGTCCTGTCCATTCACCCGGTTGCCCTGCATCCGCAGCATGAGCCACGTGACCACGGCCGTCACCACCAGCAGCGCGACCACGCAACACCACACTATGTTGCTCAGTGGTCGCGTGTATATCTTGTAGAAACCGCCTGGATGCTTCGGGTGACGGAATATGAAACAATGCCTGAGGAAATGCGCAACTTATAGACACACGTTTCCGCTTAATTATAAGGTAAAGATGCAATTTAAAAACATTGAGTCCAGTCTGTATTAAAATCAGAATAAATTTGGAGTGTTTAAATTCCTGAAATAGTGTTTAAGTTCTTTATGAAAAACCACTAGTCTGCATGGCTAAGAACAAAATTTATTGCTTATAATGTTAGCTAGTTATAGTCCTGCGAGCTTTTTGGTGTTTTACAACTCTCTATAGATAATATAAATGAGTCTCATTATTTACATACGTAAAAACTATCGCTAGCTAATAAATGTTACCTAGACATCCAAACTTCCGATATGTAATGGACATTCTCCGCTCTATCAATTCGGAAGAAGCAGGGTGCACCTCCGATGTCAGCCATCCCGTGTCTCAACGCGCCCACCATACCATCGAACGAGCCGTTGCGCTGATAGCCCCAAGAACTTGAGCGGTGCATATCATAACTACAAGAAAAAAACCAATGAGATGGACATCTTACCACTTCAATTGTTCTGTTTTCGCTTCCCAGATCAATCAAGCCATCATTGGGACTTACTGTAGGACTATTTCTAGATGGCCGAAATCCAAGTTTGATAATTACAATGTATTATGTTCCCCTATCCATCATTACGACATGAGGTGTATCTTAAGAATCAGAAAACAGATTTAGGTATCTATTATTACTTACCTAATATTATACATGTCACGCATATATTTCAGTAAAATAAAAAACTTTATTCTATGCACAGTATCGACTTTGGTGCGTGCCTTTTCCAAATGCTGTTCAACTGTTTCATTGACGACCTTCGGTGTCGGTAATATGACCGTAGCCAGTCTGATTCTTAGGCCTTGCAAGTTTTTTCTATTACTTGCTTTAAGAAACAGGGAACCTCCTTTCCAGAAGCCCACTTTTACGACGTTGAACGTCCCATTAAAATGAAAACCAGTATTGTAGACTTCATACAAATCGATCCTTGAATAATTCGTCTTGTACGCTACTGTTACTTCTGAGTCAACCTGAATCGGGTAGTGAGATAAGATTTCCGTAGTTGTAGGCAGCATTTCAGAGAAAACAATGAACGAATAGTTTTGAAAGGATATCGTACTAGAATTTAAGACTGTGCTCCATCCTTCACAAGCACTATCTATTATAATCGCACTTCTTGTACGAAAATACGGCGACACGTTGTTTTTCGATTTGCCAATCTTAACTGTCGAAATCCGAATATCATGTTCATTGAACAACCTGTGTATATTATTAGTAACTTTATTATCGTAGCAATGAAACATTACTACATAGTTTAAATATTTGTGGTTCAAAATATCGATGACGAAGGGAATTTCTGCTATTGAGAACGTGATCAAAATATTATAAAGCAAATTCATATTGAACAGAACAGTCTAGTAGTTATTCAATAAATGAGTTCTGGTTAAAAACAAAGCGTTTACGCTTTTAGAAATATAACTGACAACAAAATGGGAGCAATTCTAATAAAATTACTCTTATTACTGTCAACAGTCGATTTGAATATTAAATGAACGCATTGAACCCGGTATCTATTGCTAATAGCCATCAAATTAATGTCAGCATTGTATTGACAAGAAGGAATAACTACAGGGTGTTCTAAAAATACGATACTACGCCGCGTCGTAAAGTACACACCGTTTTACGCCGTTGAAGGTTTGACAAACATTTGACCATATTAACTTCCCTAAACAATCGTAATCTACTAAACGACGAGCTTCATAAAGAAATCAGAGATTTTTGTTTGTGCTTTTTACTGTTAATACAAAGCCAGTTTATAGAGCACTCCGTGTAACATTTTCAATGTAAATAATTCCTCGATACTGACAAATATCATTATATCATGCAATATTAAATTACTATAAGAAACTGAACTACTACAGCTCAGTAGTCTAGTACTATTTGGTACAACTGAAAGACGCAGTTCGTTTCGCAAAACAGTTTAATAAACAAGTACACTACTCAAAACAACACAGGAGGGAGATAATTAGAAATTGTAAGTAGAAAACACATCTTGGAAAGGAAACTCTGCCTTATCAGGTACTAATAGATCTGCCAAAAAGCACACAGTTCCGGCTGTTCCTTCGTACAAACTCTCTGGATTGTCCGGAAGCCTTGCATCCCTAATAAACTCATCATCAGTTAGAAACTCAGCAAACATCTTAGCCCTGTGCAAATACTTCTCGTCTCCAGTCATTCTATGTAAGAGAAGGAATACATAACCATTTCCAGCCACTCCATGGCATATTCCAGGGCCTTTGCGTAACAGACCTTTGCCCCAAACAAAATCTGCAGCTTTAATACAAGCTTCCAAGTATCTCTTGTCTTTATAAGTCTGGTATGCTTTGGCCATGAGGTACACTGTGCCAGGTGCACCATGACACCAGTGCACAAGCTTGTGATCAGTCAGGCCTACTTCCTCCATGCAACAAGGCCAGTTACCTTCCGCAGTTTGCAGGGTTGCAACAAATTCTACTGTAGCCTTTATGTCTTGGGCAGCTGATTTATTGTGTTTCAAGTAACCAGGTACAGTAAGAAGCATTTGTAAGATAAAACTAATGCCATGAGCTGCACCTAAGTACTCTGTATTATAGTAATGATACATCAAAGGACAAGGGCTCTTGTGTTTAGCGGAATAGTCCCGCCCTGATGCTACAATCAAATCACAAATTTTGTACAATTCTTCATTAGTAAATACTGATGTTTTGAGCTCCCGACTAATCCACAGTGCTCCAGCAAGATAGCCAGATCGTCCTACGAAAAATTCGTCTCCACCAGACTTCATGAATTTTGGGTTAAGATAATAAGGGTACAGCGACTTGTACATCTTAAGGCTCTCAGTGTAATTATCGGAAGATAATTCTTTGTATAAAACAGTAGCCAATGCGTAAGTGCCCGCATCGCCGAGCAGAAACGATGTTTTTTCTCCGGCTGAGACTTCCAGTGCGGGTTTGAGGTACTCTAAGCTCTTCTCAAGATACATACTCTTATTAGCTGATAGTAAGGAATTTTTCGCGAGATACAAGAACATGAAGGAGACGCCGGTTACGCCGACGTAAAGACCTCCGTCTACATTCTTCCGTGTCGCCTGCAGCCGCTTAGATATGTTCTGTACGTACTCACTGATCTGATCAGATATAGCATCTTTATCGATCACGTTAATAGCTCCTGGCTTGTAATCGTCATACGGGTTCGGGAAAAAGCGAACCATTTTAAATCCAAGGGGAACTGTAGCAAGGAAACACTTAATATTATTTATTGACGATATTACTTTACGAAAATTTCTAATCATTTATTAGCTATGAAGGTGATAAAAGTATTTTTTATTAATTCTAGCAGATCTTTCCTCTTTAAAATTTTCGATGTTGTTTTGTTTTCTTCTTGTCGCGTAATTTGTCAATTTATGACATTCTGTCACTGCTACCAACTACAACATGCAAATTGAAGTGGGTATGATAGCGTTCATAATTTAAAGTACAGGACAATGAACTCTAATTAAATAATAATGCTTTGTTATTACCTTACCTTAAGTTTTAATTCGTGAATTTACTATAATTTATTTACTACGACTAAAATTTGTGTTCAAATGAAACTATTGACACCTGACTGTAACCATGTATACAAAATTAGATCAAGGTCGTTATTAATGTTACTAAGCAACCAGTTTTTGTGGTGATAAAATGGACCAAAACTGCCTTTTGTACGAATTTATTTTCATAAAATAAAATTGTATCAAATGGGGCCAATTGTTTCTTAATCGTTTTGTACCATTGTTATTATATCATTTTATAGAATAATGCCTATTACGTATAATCGTGGAAATGTGAGTTACTAAGACAACGATTTAAAATTACATAAATATGTAAATTAAATTGTTTTCAGCTATCGATTGGTGTATTGTGTTATCTATTTGTTAATCTTGTTGCATTTAGGTAAGGAAGATCGCTTTTCGCACGAGGGGTAGGTCAGCACAGTCCCTGGATGCTGGTGGTCCTCGAGTAGACCCTGGCGCTGGTGGAGACGGTCGCTTATTTCTCCAGATAAGGCCAGCTTTACCGGACCCCAGAGCAGCACTAGCACAGCGGTCCCATACTACTCTGTCTGGGTAAGTTGATGCAAATTTCGCTCACCCAAGTATTTATCGAACAAATACAAACAGTGCTTGATTTCTCTAACAATCTCGATACTAAAGTACTTGAGAGTTCAGTCAAAGGTTAACAACATCTATCGTGAGAATCTTCTATTTTTCACTAACTTCAAGAAATAATGCAATAGCGTTCACGTAATGAGCCAATTGCAACTGAAAAATGTATTACTGCCAAACTGCAATAAATATATCAAAAAAAGCAATAAAACCACTTGTAAAACGGAGTTTTATTAAAATATAATGTATTTTTTTAAAGCTATACCTTATTGATCCGTTTCACTAAAATGAAATGGATGTGTTTACTAAAATCACTTAAACCAATAAAAACTCTAACATTGTTTGTGTCACAGCAATGATTTCCTGCACAAAGAAGAGGTCAAAGATGAAGCAGTCAACTTACAAGCTGTGGGGGAAGGAAAAGTACAACTTTCTCGAACACCACAGGAGAAAGATCGATTGCCGGACAGGATTAGTCTCGATAGGTAGATACGAACTAGGTTTATAACAGCACATTATATTATTATATTATATTACAAAAAAGACTTGTCCAAAACGTTTTGTACTAAATCAGTAAATTATATTTCAGGAGAGGACTATCATCAATCCCGCACATAGTTGGAGAACCTGGTTTGAGGCTGCTATCTTTACAGCATAACTTGATTAATAGTTTAACAGGTCTATCTCCGTTAGACTTGGGTAAACTAGTGTTCTTAGATGTCTACGATAACCAAATCGACAAGATTTCGTCTCTGGAAAGACTGTTTAGCTTGAGAGTACTCTTGATGGGGAAAAACAGGTATAGCTCTTAGTCAAACATTTGAAATTTTCGTCTTAATATAAGCGCTTAAAGTTACTGGATTGATATTTGATGTTTCACAGGATAAAACGAATCGAAGGCCTCACAAATCTTTTAAAATTAGAAGTATTGGATTTACATGGAAATAGGATAGGTAAAGTCTGCGGTTTATCTAACTTAAACGAACTGAAAGTGCTCAATTTAGCTGGTAATCAGATCAAATGTATCGGGCAAACGGATCTGCAGGGTTTAGTGTCTTTAAGGGAGCTGAATTTGAAAAGAAATCGCTTGAGGAAGCTACTTGGATTCCAAAACACACCTAAACTGCAGAAGTTGTATCTTGGTAACAACGACTTGCAAAGGTAAGGCATTTATTTTATACGAAACAACAGCAATTTCGAAACTTATTCTGTAATAATCAAGTTCTTTTATTTACAGTGTAGAAGACATGTCCTCCCTGGCTGAAGCTGTTTCTCTTATTGATGTTTCTTTGGACGCAAATCCGGTAGCTTTAGGTGGTGATTGTACACCATTTCTAGTGTCCTATCTCCCGAATTTACTTACACTTAGCAATATGCACGTCACTGAACAGGTAAGATACACTTTTTTTGTAATTAACTAGTTCTTGAAACTGTTCTTCAAGTGAGATTATCATAATATTTGCTGTGCTCAGGTTCGCAGGGCTGCTATGGCTTGGCGGAGTAATAAGGAAGCTGCACACGCAGCCTACTGCGCTTTGGGCGGAGCCGCTCAACAGGAGGCAAGACGCGATCAAATTATCAATAATGCTCGCACTAATTGGGAATTACTCAGGTAGCTATTTCTTTCTAGGTTTCAAGTGTTCATTTACGATTACCTGTTTCAATTTCCATGTTTCTTTCTTCAGGTCTGAAAATAAGTGCTTCGTTACCGCCACCAGTCCCACTAAAAATGTTGACGTAGATAAAGAATTCGCAATAGACGCAACTACTACGGTCACACAAACTGGCGGCACTCAAACTATGGATGTAGCTGGACTTCCAGACGTTGTCGTCTCATTACAACAGGTTGAAACCGAGGACTCGGATTGCAGGAATAACAACAGCGATATTAATGTAAAACCAGTGGTAGAAAATCCTCCACGAGCTTCGCCCATGAGGAAGTTACAGAGAAGCTCAACTGCTACTGCGCGGAAACCTTCTGAGAGGCGAGTCAACTTCTCAGATCGTAGTGCCTCCCAGGATACAGATGCATCTCATTCTACGTCTACGAGCAGTGATTTGAGGCTACCACCGATACTACTCCCGATTATTTCCTCTTTGGAAAATGTTAAGCTTTCAGACAGTTCCGAGCCAATACTAAAACGTTGGGAGAGTATCTCGAGTGTAGAACCAGTTGTTGATTCCTCATTTAGCTCACTTCCGTCTTCCAGTAGTGAAAGTGAGGAGGAAACTGCTAAGCGTCCTGTTCGACGTGTACCAACAGCTATGAGACGTCGAGAAAACTTTAGTACAATGCGATCCAAATCGGTATGCGATCCTGAAAGTCGCAGATGCAAATCTAAGAATTCTGATATCAGTGAAAACGCAAGCAATATATCAAGTAGCACTAATATTGGCTCGGTTACTAACTCGTCTACTTCGGGCAGCGATCATAACAGCAAGATGCTTCGACGTGAAGGTTCCCTGAACAGTAGAACTAGTAGGAATATAAGAAGTGCTACAATATCGCGCAGAAGTGAGAGAGCATCATCAGCGAACAGAGCGTCAACAGCGCGATCGAAAACAGTGAAGAACATCAATTTAGCTAATTTCAAATCTTCTGAGCCGGTGCCGAAATCAATGCCTGCATCTAAGGATAGAGAACAAGGTTTGTACCTCAAACGTTCAAATCAACTAACTCATAATAATATGATTAAATGTTTTCATCGTTTACTTACTTTCCAGGAGTTGATTACTTGGTAGAAGTGTGTGATGGTGTGGTGAGTGCCTGGGGTGCCGGTGCCGTACGTCGGCTGGCTCGTGATTGGGATTGGGAACGTGCACGTACAGTCACTCGCGCTGCGTTTCACTACGTCCATTACAATGCAGTAGCGCAATCTTTGCCAGAATTGAAGACCAAGTAAGAAGTCACAATTTTAGTTACTTGTTATTCTGGCACCACATCACAATTTTTTTCTGACAAAGGTAAATTGCTGTTTTTAGGTTTCCAAATGTATGTCACATCTCCGTTCGAGCTACAGGCTTGCAATGGCTTGGACAGTTGCATGCATTGGCTGAGTTGCGTGGAGTCACCGGCTTAACTGTCCTACCAGAAGGAAATCCAATCCACTCCAAAATATGGAGAGAATATGCGGTGTATAGACTTGCTCACTGGGGCTTAAAAGAAATTAATGATGAACCGGTAAGTACGAAAACATAAAGTTTATATTGTTAGTGACTTTTCTTTCTAATTTGTTTTATAACTGCAGGTTACAGATGAAGAGATAAAATCAGCAAATAAAACGTACGGAGGTCTGAGTGATATAGTGTTGAGAGCATTACCCGATGCTCCACTACAGCCCTTATTATCTCGATTGGGGAGAAGTGGTAATAGTACAGTGAGCGCTAAAGCTTGGTTACGAGCAGCAGACCCAGCATTACGAGACGTTATAGCTAAAGAAGCATTACAGTATAAGAAAGGACATGTTTCTCAGGTGTGTTTCATTGCGACATCGATTAGTTAATTTATTCGTTTTTATGTGTATTTATTTATGTAGTTTTTTATTTTATAGGAGGATATGAGCTGGCGTGTACGTGGGCGCGGTCAGTTGTCACATGCAATCGAATTAGCGTGTGGAGCCGCACAAAGACTTCGAGCTCTCGAAGTACAATGGCCAACAATTTTAGTCGAAATGATTGAAGACATTTTAAAAGATTTTTCAGACATGGATGCACATGTAAAGGATCAAATGAAAATGCTTATGGATAGTATGTAGATAAAGTAACCACTATGATTATGAAACTAGCTTTATATAGATTAGAATTAGTGTCAAACGTCGCGCCGCCAAAACCTAAAATAGAGAATTTTAGATAAACCAATATTATGTACCGCTCATAACTAAGCACCGGAACACAAAATAAACATAACAATAATAAACAACAATAATAGCAAATCGTTAAATCATGGAGAATTTATTTTTGTCACGAAACTATTTTGAATTATTTTTAGATGCAAAATATTAAACCATCAATTTTAAACAAACCAGCAACTTTGACTGAACAGTGTTAACTTGCTCAATCTAGATAGGATTAACTGATCAATTATTAAATTGTGTAGTATTTGTAGTTCGTAGATGCGATGGTAGTTGTCTAAACAGTAGGTATTTTAATGCTAAGTTACTTAGGATAAGTAACAATAGTCAATAGTACTAGATAATGAACTGCCCTGCATGTGCCTCTTTAATTTTATTAATAAAGAATTTATAGATCTTTTTATACTTGTTTTATTAATTTACAAATGGTTGATAATTTGGTGACATTAATAGCTTTCGTCATAGTATGTACACGAGGAGTACTTATGTACATGAGGTTTGTAGCAAAGTTGGCATTTTGGGGCGCAGAATTTTATCGTGAATGAGGAACAAAATGATGGTGATAGTGATTTAGGTACTGTCCGGGTAGGTATACGCTATCAAAGAGTACTTAGTTTAGAACTATAAAACATTGTTTTCCAATCAACGATACAAAAACCTCTTATCAAGAATAGGGATCCCTAGTTGACGAAAATAGTTCTAGAAGGGCTAAAATTACCTGTTAGAAAATATCTTTCTTAAGTTAAATGATAAAGTATAGTATTGTATAGGATCAAATAAGCTTAATAACCCCATAGCAAGTACAACTAATTAATTCGGAACGCGTCCAAAAATAGTACGAACTGCCAACATAATGAAATAAAAGTTGTCAGTTGTCATGTCAACTTGTCACATGAAGATTGACAACACTGATGAACTAAATAATTACGAATATTTTTTGTAGACTGTTCTAAGTAGATTATTTCTTATTGAAATCCTAATTAAGATGAAGCAGTGATTCTAGTAAGTACGCAATGGATGACACTGAGAGTACTACTACATCGGCCGATGAGAATACTGGTAACCTATTGGACAATCCAACGAGGGATACACTTGCTGAGGGCTTGTTAGGGCTCCTGAAGCCCACTGTTGATCAGCTAGACGACAGGGTTAGAGCTACGAGGTAGAGAAAACTATAAATTTTGATATTGTCTTTCATATTTCTATTGCACATTTTGCTGTCATTATCTCACCTTTTCGTAACTAGTTTCTGTTGATTTTACGTACAAATCAGAAATTAAAAGTTAAGTCGAGTTAATTGTGCTCAGAACAGCTATCAATTTATTTAGAAATCCAGAAAAATATGGTTATACGCCATTTTTTTTATTGTTTTTTCAGGATATCCCAGCTAGAACTAAAACAACAAGTGGAATCACTGAACGAAGAGCTGCAGAACGTCCGCGAGGCTCTGAACAACCACCCAGACTTAGATCCTTATGTGAAGAAACTTATCTCTTGTAAACACAAAGTTACTGTAGTACTTAATGTTTTACAGGCCTCACAGGTTAGTTGATCTTAAAATTTGTTAGTTTACATCCAATTTTTATGTTTCCCTTTACTGTTAAAGCATATTTTTCTTCTATTTTATATCTTTCTATCTATTGTATGGTTAGTTGTCAGCCTAATGTCAAAGTTATTCTATTTTATATGAAGTCCATTTATAGACATTTTCAAAAATAGCAACCTATCTGTTATCTACCTCAGATCATTGAAAATGGCAGTTAGAAATTAAGATAAAAATAGATCATTCTGTTAATAAATTTAGTAAATTATACTAGCTAAGTTTTGACAATCACACCTTTATATAGAATAACATGTATATTTAATTCCAGGATAGGTTAAATGAAATTCGACGAATGGTAAACAAAGAAAAGAGTGTACGTACAGCTGTGTTGCCAGAACCACCGCCTCAAGAACCAGAACAGGGGACTAGTGGAGTTGTATCGGAGAGAGGAAGCATAAACTAACAATATGGAGACTCCATACCAAAACCACATCAACAAGGCTGACTTTGACCATGTGTATGAACCTGCTGAAGACAGCTTTCTACTCATTGATGCTTTAGAGAAAGATCTAGAATACTTGAAAGCAAAAAACCCCACATTTTGTTTAGAAGTTGGCTCGGGTAGTGGTGTAGTTGTCTCCGCTTTTGGTATGGCCTTTCCCCAAACATTTTGTATTAGTACTGATATCAATTTGAAAGCTTGTGTCATGTCTAAGCAAACTGCGGCATATAACAAGGTTCTTTTAGATGCGTGTAATATGGATTTAGCTAGTTCCTTTATCAATAAAAAGTTTGACGTAATTATATTTAATCCTCCATATGTTGTGACGGAGAGTGAAGAGTGTGGGGGGACAGACATAACCGCTAGTTGGGCCGGAGGGGCGAAGGGCCGAGAGGTAACTGACAGACTGCTGGAAATGATACCAAAGAAACTAGCAGATAATGGAGTCTTCTACCTCTTGCTTATCAGAGAGAACATTCCGGATGAAGTCATCCAAATTATGTCCAACTATGGATATAAGTGTGAGACAGTTATTAAAAGGCAAGTTAGGAATGAGCACCAATTAGTTTTAAAGTTTTATATGTAGTTATGAAACATGGCTAGTAGGATTTTATATTGAAATAATGTATTCTATAACCACAAAATATTAATACTGGGAATGAATAAGTTGAATTATTATTAAATCAGCCATGTACAACAAATATTTGTTGCTATAAAATATTCATATCATATTATACTTTTGCGTTACATGTTTATTATGTATGGGAATTAACGAAAACATGCATTTTCTTGGAATTACTTATGTTTCTTTGCGGGTTACATTGACCGTGTTCGCAAGTTGGCTCTATAATATTGTTCAATATCTTTGCAAGTATTGTTGGAAAATTCTTTGAACTGAATCATATTCAACTTATTTTTAAATTGGTTATAACTACCTAGTGCAGATTATTACTTTTTGAATATTATCAATTCTTTTATCTAACCATTCACATCTGCTATGGATATATGCAAGCTGTAATAATTATTATGATGCGTGTATGTAAAAATAAGTACGAAACAGATAAAACTATCTGTTTTGATAATGTATTTCATGCAACGTCAATGTGATGACTATGCAAAATAATAATTTAAAATCACTACGCTAATTTCGACAGTAGTCTATTTACAAATTATTATTATTGCGCAATGTGACCATACGTCGCGCTTTCGGCGGGATTTCCTGCTTTCTTTTTTTTTTTACTTTTTTTGGCATAAACTATTCAACGTTAGACTTTCTTGATGGTAATCTCTAGAATGGGCTGCCATAGTAGTCGCGCTAGAGTTCTACAAAAAAAATTGTGCCTAAAATTAAATGGTCACATTATGTTGCACCATATAAAGACACATAATTAATTCCATTTTGATGCAAATTCTATATTGTTATATTTACCTAGTGCGACCCATGGGTCATGGCAATATCAAGTCACAAAATGAATATGTAATGATGTTGCGTTTTTTCTGTACAATAGATGAACAAACCAACATTCAAGGTCAAATGAAACTGGTTTATTTTTATTGCTGTCTGTTGTATATTTTAAGTTTAACATTTAATATATTATGTAACAAAAATATATTTTATAGGGTAAGTTCGCCCTATCGCGTCCATCACCCAAATCGCGTCCAATTTTCGAACCTGCCTATAAAAATACTTGCAAATAAATGTAATATCACACTGAAGAACGTGAATTTTATAACTGTCAATAGCTCAATTTGTACGAAGCACGCACATATAGACAAAAGCTCCGAGTGCCTAATTAATCTCTGTAAAAAAAAAGTTAATTTTGGTTGTTCAACAACGGAGTGCGGACGTGTGGGATTTTAGTAAAAAAAATAGTGTGCAACGGTGCGTTTGGCGGTAAGTCTCTTTATGTTTTATGTGAACTTGAGGACACATAGATGTTTCGAGACATGAATCATAACATAAACTAATTATATTAATTACTAATTTGCTTTTTTTTATCTATTAAATAGTTAAAACAGGGTGGACGCGAAGTGCTACACTGAATTTATTAAACTACCACTTTGCGTCCACGATGGACGCGAACTCATCCATTTACGTTTTAGTTCGTTGTTAATTTTTGAGTGATTAAAATATTAAAACAAATTGGGTTTTCGTTCATTTTGTCATTAAAGTTACACAATTGTAATACCCAATTTGCGTCCACATTATTACGATTGTAGAAAAAGTAACAAAGATAGATCGAAACGTGGACGCACACTATTCCTATAGGCTATAATCTTGTAACAAATCGCGTCCGTCTTTATTAAATAATCGCTTTATTTTTTGTAAAATACTGATAATAGGATGAATATTAATATTTTATTTTATTCAGTATTTTAAATCTAGTAGGTCCATTAAATGTTTTCTATAATTCTTTTTTCTGTTTAAGATGAGTTCTTTAGAGTCAAACAAGAAGAAGGAAAAGGAAACTTATACAGAAGAAGATTTGAAGAAAGCTCTAAGCGACATTCGAGAGAAAAAGAAATCTGTAAGTCAAGTATGTAAAGATTATGGAATTCCCAAGACCACAATATTGGATAAAATCAGTGGGCGCTGACCAGATGGAGTAAAGAAACCGGGACCAGAACCAACGCTAAGTGTAGATGGTGAAAAAAAGGTAGTTGAATGGCTTCTCAACACATCCAAATGTGGATTCCCAGTGAAAAAACAGGAATTATTGGATACTGTTCAGAAAATCATTCGAGACGGGGAGATTAAAAATAAATTCAAAGATGACCGTCCAGGTCAAAGTGGATTGAAATTTTTTTGGCCAGAAATAAAGAATAATCGCTTAAGAATGCGGAGGGCATTAATAAAGCTAGAGCCCTAGTAACAGAAGAATCAATCAGATTGTGGTTTAGAGAACTTGAATAATATTTGGAAAGTATGAATCAGAAAGATATTTTAAGTGATCCAAAATGAGTTTTCAATGGAGACGAAAGCGGTTTTGCTTTCTGTCCAAAAACAGGAAAAGTTTTAGGTCCAAGAGATTTTTTTAATAATTAGATATATTCTTAAATAAATAAATTAATAAGATCTAGTGTTTCTTTACATTTCTTTAATAATATCACCCCCTCATACCTTTTCTTAGCTAGTGGACGCGAAATAGTCCCAGGGTGGACGCAATTTGGATTTTGTGGACGCAAAGTAGGTGAAAAGCCTAATTCTGTGGTTTGCCTTTTCTTAAAAAAAACTCATGATGTTACAAACGAAATTGAAAGTTAATATTAAACTAGACTATATAGTCACCACATTACATAATTTTTTTAATTGAAACTAGTGCTGCAACATTTTTGTTTTCTCCCTCAAACTTGCTAACTGCACTAAATGGACGCGAACAGGCGAAATGACCCTATGTAAGATAATATGTATTTTATTTTAGATTTTTCTTGACTGCTTCTCCAAATGATTTTGCACCTTCATCGTTTTCTGATGCTCCAGGCAGTTTAGCACACTGTTTGAGCCATCTTTGTATGTTTGGGAAACTTGAGATGTCCCACCCAACCTCCTGAAATATAAACATGTATCTACCTATACTAATTTTTCAATTTGCAGTGAAGAATTGCTAGGTAAAATTAAGGCCACTGCTCATAAAAAAAGAAGCAAATAATGTGAGTGGAAATTGAGTCGGGTCAAAATATCATATTCTATTTCTGAAATAAAATTATATGTCAAGTTCCAAACATACATTTACAAGTTCAAAAAACGAAAAGAAAAATTTTAAAGACTTTACCAGTATACTAGTCAGAGAAGCATAAATGCATGTGTCGGCAATAGTTGGCTGGTCTCCAGCCACCCATTCACTGCCAGTCAGGAAAGTTTCTAAGAAACCTATGGTTGTGTTCAAATCATCCTTCAGTGCCTTCTTGATCTCTGTCTCGCCCAAAAATAATATTGGGAACTGAAAAAAAAAGTTTTTTAAAGTTTGATGAATGGCTTAAAACAATTAATTACTGTTGTACTGTTGCCCAGAAGTATCTATAGGTGGCTTCTAAATTATATTATTATCAAATAGAAGTGAGTTGAAAATTACGTTAATAGGTACTTAAAGATTATAAGCCACTTACACAAATAGCTCGGATCTTCACGTACAATGACGAACTATCAAAGAACAATCTCTGGTTGACAACAGCGCGCCGTTTTAAATCTCTCGGATATAACTGATCATCCTTTCCATATTTATCAGCCAAGTAGCACGCAATAGCCCGGCTCTCCCAAATAACGAAACCATCGTCATCCAAAGTAGGCAAGCAATGTTGTGGATTTATTTTCAAGAAACTTTCACTGAACTGCTCCTTTTTGAATAAATTTATAATTTCAATCTCTATCGGTGCCCCGATAACTCTTGCAGAAAATAAAGCTCCACGTGACGGTCCACTTATACCGTAATGATACAATTTCGGTGCCATTTTATTAACAAATCGTATATAATGAGGACGCAAAATTCAAAACAAGTTTCAGCGGAACGTCAAGTGTCCGACTGGGCGACACTAGTGAGGCGAGTGAAAGCGAACCGCTTACTATCTATCTGTCAACATTGGGGTCATGGGGTCAATATACAATGTCGATAAGCAACCATAAACAAAGGTCACACTGGGTACTTAGAGAACTTTCTTAAAATTATATGTACTTATCATCAGAAATAATGTTTCATTGTTTGCACTATTTAAGCTCTTTCATATTCAACTAGATTAAAATATTTAGTTGAAATAAATACGCTTTTTGTCAATGCTTTGTTTTTGTTTGATTATGATCGCTTCACTAGGTGACACTTATTAAAAAGTTTATGTCAGTCGACTGTCATTCAACATTTATTTACTTTTTGTTTGTAGTAAAAAAACTGTAAATGTAAAATACTACGAATAATAATACGTAAAATGACTACTAACATATGCAGGATATGTTTGAATCACGGACCATTGACTAGTATTTTTAAAAAGAATGACCATATAATGATATCTACAAAGATAATGTCGCTAGCGAAAATACATGTAAGTAGTACGAAAACGCCGACAAGAATTGTGTTTATTTTTATTAATATGCGTTTTATTTATTCTAGATAACTCCTGACGATGATCTGCCAAAAACGATATGTTCAAAATGTGTTCAAAAATTAGACGAGTGCCTCGATTTTATAGAGTTATGTGAAAGCACTGATATTAAACTTAGAGCCTTATTGACTAAGCAGTGCGATGATGAGAAATTAATTATAGATGACGATAAAAATATACTTTTGGACAATGAAAAGTTTACATTTGACAATGAGAATACTTTATCACCAAAGAGTGAAGCAGAGAAGGTACTATTGATAGATGAAAGTGTTGATCACAGTATACAAGCAGTCTTGACTGATGATTTTATAGATAATGATACTAAATTAATAATAAAAGATAAAAATAATCGAAAAGATACTAGAAAACAGCAATGTTTTACTTGCGGAAAAGTTATGTCGTCCAGGCAAGTAACTTGTAGTTACAAAGTAATTTGTAAAATTAAAATGAAAATAATTTTATCTAATTATTTATAAATATCTTGTGACTTAGAGCTTAAAAACCTAATTATTAACCTATGACATATAAATTAAACTATATGATAAAATAATCTGTAAAACAAAGAGTTTGAAATGTACTAATTTGTTTTGGTTTTTATTTAATTTTGCAGATTTAGACTGAAGACTCATTTAAGAACACATACGGGAGAGAGACCATACTCCTGTCCACATTGTAACAAAAACTTCTCATTGGAACAAAATCTTAAAGTTCATATTAGAATTCATACTGTAAGTAATTTTCTTACATACTCATTGATATTATGAAGCTTAGACATAGTACGACATAATAAGAATTTTTACAGCATTTTCACAAGTGCTCCTAAAGCATTTAAGAATTATTAATAATTTACCAGTTAATATTTCATTTCAAAGATTCAAAGTGTCCATATTATATATTCTTTATCTTAATAATATTGTATTCTTTGTGTTTTCAGGGTGAGAAACCTCTGCAATGTTCAATTTGTGGTGAATCATTTGCCCAGTCAGCAGGTCTGGCCGCTCATAGAAGAAAGCACACTGGACAAACTCCATACCAGTGTATGTTGTGCCCTCGCTCATTCCGGACTGTTGGACACCTGCAGTATCATACAAAGTAATAACATTATTTAAAATGTAGTAGTAACGCTATTTCAAGGAGTACCATACCATGCCTTCAGCAAGGTGTAAACCAAAGTAATTAATGTGCAGTGTATTTTTTTTTAATTTAAGTAATTAATGAGCAGAGTTATTATGTTTAAATTTTTAATTGGCTTTGTTAGTGAATAGTAGTGTCAAGGGTCAATATTTTTTAAATTTTACATTTTTTTTAAATATTTTTTTTTCTTTCAGACGACATACTGGCGAGAAGAATTTTGAATGCGACACTTGCGGCCGCGCATTTATTACTCGCAGCGATTTAAAACAACATCTACTCACGCACACGGGCGATAGACCACATGTTTGTTGTATTTGTGGCCTCAGACTTACCCGCGCGTCTCATTTAAAACGCCATATACAACTCACTCATACTGGCAAAGCGTTTTCGTGCGCTAGTTGTCCCGCCAAGTTCACCAAAAAAGTCGATTTAGAAAGACATACTGTGAAAAAACATGAAGGCTCCAGAGAAAGTGCTGATAAAACATAGCTCTTACTTTTTTATTCAAGCTACTTTTTTATTTTCATACTGTAAATGTAAATATTATATTATATGTGTAAGGTATTATTTTATTAACTTCTGTGATATACTACAATAATAAAAAAATATTTAAAGACATGGTTGTGTTCTTTTTCTTTCGGTTTTTTTCCGATTTTAGTCTATGTGTAATATTGCCGCAGTTTGGTGAATTCGGAAAATAGTCTCTTCGTATCCTAGTTCCTACGCCATCGATCGTCTACCGAAAAACTGTTTTTTAGTTAGTATAAAATATTATAAGAATGGTCACAATCCTCGTTTGAATTTGGACATAACCAGTCTCATGTTTTAATTACATTAAAAAAGTCAGTATTAAACACACTTTTCTCGTTTGCGATAAATTATAATAAAATAAATTGATTCTTCGGTTTTCTGTAACATAGTTCAGAATGTTAGTCCAAACATTTTCATCTTACTGTTTCTGGACGTTTCGACAGTTTGTTTTTGTTTTTAGCAACTGGCAACACTGTCGTTTTTCGAATTTTGAAATCGTTAACGATTCCTCGTCGTGTTTGTTACAAGTGCAAGATTTCTTTGTGATTTTCCAAAACTCTGAACTGTGATTGATTTTGAAGAGGCGTCAATTTAAACCTAAGGTCGAATAATTTCTGAGAAGCATTGCGTTTCCCAAGAAAAGGAGATTCTGCACCGGTACTTGGAAAGTTTCTGACTGTCACCATGTCTTCCAGAGAAATTTATTATTCAGAGAAATACTACGATGAAGAACACGAATACAGGTAAATAGCTATGGTGGATACTAATTTATATAATCTTTTGGTATTACAAGTTCAGTTTGTTACTACATTCAATTATAACCAATAAACTTAGTATGAATGTTGGTTTCCTCAACATGTAAAGGATTCTCGAACGTTGTAGAATCCTATCATCAGTATGAATAGTTTTAAGAATATATTGGGAGATGTATTTGGGAAAATGGTATTATTATAGCAAACAATAGAGTAACTTTGATAAATGTTTGTAATTAAAAAGTTAACATGAACAAAACTGCCTTGACTGCCGGTCCCTTCAAGAACTGACAATTACTGGTGTATGAGTCTTTCTTCATGATGATTATTATATTATTGTTTACTAACATGCACCTGCCACATTGGATACACTTTGACTCATCAAAGTTTGTTCTTTGGCAATTAGAAATATGTTTTTCCTTTAACTGATACATACATAAGATTAGTCTTTTTCCCTTTGTCGTTTTATATTGGCAATATCATGGTAAAATAATTTCTAGAACAAAAGAGGTTTTTTGTTTCAAGATACAGAAACAGTGAGAGAATAAAAGGGGTTAAGCCTTAACCAAGTACCTCTATCTTAATTTTGAAAGCTCCAATGAATCATTGCAACATATTAACTTTACATTGTTATAATTAATTCAGTCTCCTAAATTAAATTGAATACCATGTGAATTAAACATTATTTAAGTTAAGTTGAAATGTATAATCTTTAATATCTGCAAGATGTCTAAAGATTATAAAAATCCTAAATATTTCCTTCGGTAATCCCAATAATATTTGGTTGTTTGTCAATTGCAGACATGTGGTGTTACCTAAAGAGATGGTGAAGTTGGTGCCCAAGAACCACTTGATGTCGGAGCAGGAGTGGCGAGGTATTGGAGTGCAACAGAGTCAAGGATGGGTGCATTACATGACACACCAACCTGGTAAGTTGATTAACTGTTGAATTATTTGTATATTTGGCTAGTTAAATATGAAATCTTTCTCGAAAGTTTGCTGATTAGTGAGTTCTTCGACTATATTCAGTTCTTTTAATAAGACATAATGAAGTAAAACTAATATATTTTATAATTATTGGTTAAATGAACTCGCACTAAGGTTGTATTATTATTGATGGTCAGGATTCAGTGTTGATGTCATTTGTCATTTACACATAAAGCAGGTATTGCACCAGCAAACTATGTCCATATATACATAATAATATGTTTGTTTAGTCATAGATTGAATATTAACTGCTACAAATTTTAAATCAGACAGTAAACAGTGGTATAAATTGGCACCTCCCATGCAAGTGGTCGCAGGTTCGAACCCAAGGCAACACACCAATGACTTTTCGAAGTTATGTGTGTATTAGAAATAATTGTCACATGCTCCAATGGTGATGGAAAACATCGTCATCCTAAAAATTTGTTTAATACATTTATTGAAGGCATGCAAAGTCCCCAACCCGCACTTGGCCAGCATGGTGGATTCAAGGCCTAACCCCTCCCTCATTACGGGAGGAGACCCTTGCCCAGCAGTGGGACAGTAATGGGTTACATTTATTACATATTATTATTACAGTAAATGTGGTAGATTGTGTTACTAATTTGTTTCATTCTATCTTCCAGAGCCTCACATCCTGTTATTCAGACGAAGGAAGACAACTCCACCAGAGAAAAAGTAAAGAAACAATCAAGTTGAGGTGTAAATGTATAGTTTAGATTTAGTTTAGTTTTAATTCTGCCCATAATTACTTACCAGATATTAACCCTCGTTCTAATATTGTGTTTCTGTCCAAAGTTAATACAAAATGTAAAAACTTACTGCTTAAGTAGTACTTCTAAAAGCTACATAAATTCTAAAGACCTGATTCTTGAGTGGGAGAAATCTTGTTTCCTCTATTGACTATTATTGAGTTAGTCAAAGAAGTCCTTACTTTTTAGAATAGTGTTTCATTAGGGCAAGAGTAGAGACATGAAATGATAATGAGATTCTTCTTTTTGCTCAAAACTTAGGATAGGTTATAACAGTTTATAAAAAAGTTAAAGTAAATAAAAAAGGCAGTAAGTTTTAACATGTTATTTTTACTTAGGACAGTCTTACAGGTTCATGTCTCATTGAAATTGTTGTCTGGCACTAGCAATTGACATTGTATCATAGTAATCTACTATCAATATTATTTTATGGGCTTTACTGATCTTCATTCCGTAATTTTTAAGTTTTTTCTAAAGAAGCATAGATCTGGAACGCTACTTTGAAATTACAATTGAAGTCAATTCCATTATTAACTTTTTATGAATACTTTTTTATTTTTTAAATGTCTGTTCCAGATCTATGTTAGCTTTTTCCTTAGTCATTAATTGTTTAAGAATCTATGGTTGTCACTTCTTATGAGCACCAACTGTTGCTTCAAGGCGAACTTGCCTTGCAGCCTTCTGCTTTGTTGCAGTCATACATTTTGTGTAAATAACATCAAGGCGTCATTTCACTATCAGTAACCCATTATTTTGTACTTTCATAAATAATCACATAGTGCCTTTTAGTAATTAGATTAAAAAACTTGTGATAAAATAGTAATTTGACATGTTATTGTAAATGAAATCTGGTTAATAGTTGACCATATAATTTTTGATTTTTGACTAGTATATAATTCAGACAATCATTTTATCTGCATGTTGTAAATACACTGATGTAACTATTGGTTTTCGGCAGCACTTTTTGTTAAACACAGTATTTGAAATAAATTATTTGGTGCTATGTTACGAATGTGGTTTCATTGTTTACTTTAGTTATCCCTTTAGTCCATTAGATATCGATCTGTCTGAACTCTTGTTGCATGCAATGCATCTGGTCATAACTAGTGTGATGCTAAAAAATTACAGAGAGGATGAAATGCTACTAAGTTTCCTTCTGCACTGAGTAATATCTACGTTAATATCATAATTTAGACACATTATAGCCTGGAGATCTTGCGTAGTTATAATAAGTCTACAAAACATTCGTCATCACATCTTTCTCTTTACATTATTCCATTGAAACAGATGAAAGCTACATATAATTAAAATAACGAATTAAAATTATTGGATGATAATGTTGACAGTTAATTTACATTGCCTATGATTAGTTTCAGAGGTAGAATAAAACTTTATAACTTAGTAGGTAGACAATATTATATATTTATACACCAAGGTACAATTTACGTTACAAAGTCTAGAGCTTACAATACTAAGAAAAATACAACTACAATAGGTA
The DNA here is from genome assembly GCF_050436995.1 of Anticarsia gemmatalis. Lineage (NCBI taxonomy): Eukaryota > Metazoa > Arthropoda > Insecta > Lepidoptera > Erebidae > Anticarsia > Anticarsia gemmatalis. The sequence goes on from NC_134761.1 coordinate 3,166,841, forward strand.
CTAGCTAAATAACTACAATTATTTTCTCTTCTTTTTCGCACTTGGTATACCACTAGTCCCTGGACCAACGCCAGCGCTTGTACTGGGGCCAACACCCAAGCTGGGTGACAAAGATGGCAGTTTGATTGATGACTCCGGTTGAGCAAACTCCATAGGCTCTAATTTAATATCCTCTGTTGATACAGTATCAAGGAGCTCCAAGCCCTGCAACTGTTCTTGTTCTAAACTGTGCAGCATTTGGAACCCAGGCTCCAGTGATGGTGTAAATGCACCATCTAGAGCCGCTGGAAAGTGTAGCTCTGGTACTTCTTCAAGTTTCAACTGTGGAGCCATTTCTCTTACAGCTAAGGTTTCAAGACGTGCCCTCAGTTCCTCACTCCTCTTCTTAGTCTTAGAATGATACTTCACTACTCGAGTGTCATAGAATTCATGTAAATCTCCAACATTCAAGTCTGCAAGTACTTTTGTTATTACATCAGGGAATCCAGACTTTAAGCCACTTGCTTCCTTATCTGCGACACTCCTCATTAATTTGCAGAAGTTTGTCATGTATATGTCTAAGGCATCTGCTAGGGCAGTGAGAGCTGTGTTCGTGCAAGTAGGGATCCCAACATGGCCTATGCTAATCGCAGCACATTGTCGTAAGGCTCGCTTATGACTTTCTGGAGTGAAAGGCCTCACAACTGGACCTATGCCGAGAGAAAAATTACAGTAAAGTTTCTCTAGAAAGTTTATTGGTGCGTTCGGTTCATGTTCTGATTTCATACAGGGTTCAGGTGGCGGCGCTGGTAGACTCGAGAGGTCCAGCCGAGCACCCTCGAACATAGGACTCTCAGCTTGCTCCAGTATAGTTGACAACTGCCTCGAATAAGCATGAAGCTGTATAGTGTGAGTGATCAAGTTTGCTTTCGGTAGTTCAATAGGCGACGATTTAGCGGTGATAGATATTTCCGGGATGTTTTGCATACCCAATTCTATGATAGGACTAAAATTAACACCACGCATTATAGACTCATCAAATTCTTCTTCTTCTATTTCTCCCCAAAGCTTACGCGCTCTTCGAGGTCTTCGACAGTTCATCTTTACTTGATTTGTTGATAAACAATATCAGATGCGATTTTATTTCAGAAGTTAGTCTGTCCGTTGTAAGAACTGCTGGACAGATATAATTTTTTAGATGATATAATGTGGCACGAATACAATATCAAAAATTATATTTATCATTTATACAGATAATTATATCTGTAGACAAAAATAACTTTATTTGCGGAAACCTGCGCGCGGCTTCATTTTTGTTTTGACGTAAATTGATTGCTGTCATTCGCAGTTAATCATTCCGCGTTAACGAATTTTGAATACTAGTCTTTTTGGTCGGTCTTATTAGGTATTTTTAAGTTTAATGGGCTACTTAAGCTTGAAATATGTTTTTTAGCGCAGATTAAATATGTATTCGGGGAAAGATGTATTGATTCGTCTTCCTCAGAGCGGTAATTCAAAACTACATTCACGTTTTCGGAGAAAGATTTTGCTATTATTCTTCATCATATTTTGTATGATTAAAGTACCTAGCATAAGCTTACACATTTAATGTTTAATATTACTCTATCGTAACATAATAATGCCTAATTTATTCATTTATAAGTAATATTGCAAAGGGAATAGGATAGTAGGATCTAATGACAGGTAGGTGCCTTTTTAACCGACTTCAAAAAAAGGAGGGGGTTCTCAATTCGACTGTATGTTTTTTTTGATGCCACGGTTATACCGTCGCCGTCGTTACTTATAAGTCTAAAAATGTTGTAGGTATCTAACCTTAAGGTGTTAAGATTTCTGATGTTAAAGCTTTGTGAGAGGCAGATCTTTCTTATTCTCCAAAATTTTAAGTTTTATTCTAAAGTACATTGTTGGCAGTTTGAATGAGCACGAAATGACATAAAGCGACAATTAACAGTTGCCAAAATTCCATATTTCCGGAAACGGGACAAATAGTTTTATGAACTAGATCCGACATTGAATATAATTAAAATAAGTCGGATGTACTAATTATGGCGGTTAAGGTCGTGTAATTAGTGTTGATTATGTTTAATAGAGATGCGGCATTATGTTTATATAGATATTTAGAGCGAGGTTGTTATATAATACTGGGATGAATGAGTGTTAGCATATATACGAGGAATAGGATGTATAATTTGATATCTAGTGGATGCCAATGTTAGGTGGTCGAGGAAAAAATCTTATGGTTAATGTATAGCAATAAAAGCTTGATGTTATGGATAGTCGCAAATTATTTACGATCTTTCACCTATATTTATTATATTATTATTATAATGGTTGTATATTATTCTGCTGCGGCGGTTTGTAGTCCATATATCTTTTTATCAAATTATTTTATTATAGATTAAATTTATTGAAAGTTATTCAATTGAATCTGCCATAGATGTTTTTTAAAATGCAATTAATATTAATATCATAGAAACTGTTTTTTAATAGCCGCGAAGCGGCAAAGTCCCAAGTCTATGTACATTGTACATAGATTTCGACTTGTAAGATACTCGTAAGCCAACAAAATATTCTTAAACAAACAAACCAACGTGTAACAAAAAGCTTACGGAAGAAATAAGGTCGGATTACGTTCTCAAGGACCTCACATACCCGCAATAAACGTGTGGTACGTATGTATAACAAGGTGTAACCCATCGGGAAGAAAATAACATGAGAGGGTTGCGACGTTACTTGAAACTTGTTTATCCTCGTTAGTGAGAGCAGTGGCCTTCGGATGATGAAGTTAATTTTAACGATATTCGCTCTGGTTTTTATCCATAAAAGGAAAAAGTTTAGTAGACAAGAACTGTATTTTTCTTAAAAAATAACCTAAAGTATATATTTTTGTATGAATTTACTGTGTAGTAAATAATAAAGAAGAAGCAGTATTATAAAAAAACATACAAAAATACTAAATATTGTGAGCATAGACGGAAGGCTACGTTTTTTCTTACTTGTTTCCGTAGATGCGTAGATTTCGTAGCGTTAAGCTACAGGGCCTACGATAAAAGTTAAGTCAAAGTTTCACTTACGTTATATCGGAATAACTGGAATATATTGTAATAAATATTGTTTCAACATTTAACTCAGTACTGATTATTAACTTAATATTATGATGTTTCTGGCCTGTTTTACGAGTCGGTGGTACTGGCCGTCTTGTCAAGGCCATGTTCTTTTTCACTACTTATCCAAAACAAAAGAAAGAAGTTAAATGTATCAAAATCTTGATGAAAACAACAATAAGTAACAATAATATGTCTTACATACTAAATCTTTATCTTTATTCTAAGGTATGTCTACGAAGGCTACGACGGCTACTAACGTCTACGACGCGACGTATTAAGTTAAGGCTACGATAAAGCTACGAAACTTGTAGCGGTGGGAATATTTAAAGTACACTAAAATATTTATATTTCCGTTCTGTTGCACAAGTCATTTAAACTTTTAGCGTTAGCTTTTTATTTTGTTTTACAACATTCCGTTTTTTAATAAACTGGATGATTTATATCAGCTTTCTAGAAGGTAATAAGTATATTAAATTCTGTTGATGGTTTGATACATTTTGAACATAAAAAACAATGTTAATTAGTTATATTGAATTCAAACCCTCAAAACTAGGTGCCAGAATTGACGGGTAGAATCACCTTAGTCATTGGGGCATAGAACATAACAATATACCTATACCTACCTAATAAAAATATATTATTTAAATGATAATGTTCATGTTGTAATCAAAGTAAAATTTTTGTTTTGTTTTAGTAAACTTGGAAGTACCTATGTGTGTACATTATTCAGTTACTATAATGTTAAAAAGCCAGAGTCAATAAATCATTGCATGCTAATAATTCCCTGTCATGCTTAAAGCGTGCGTCGATTTCAAGTGTACGCGGTTGTCCGTGACGGCCGCCGTAGGGCGTATGGGATAGGGCGGCTTTCATTCAGGACATGGAAGATGGAAGCACAGATCAATCCTCACGTCCCCCCACTCCGATCTCTCGAGTGGAGGATATCCAGACTGTATGGCAGTTGCTCTCTGGCAGTCGACCGCGACGGGCGTGCCGACCCGCTCAACGACAACACGAAGTGATGCGGTGTAATATTAATACGTACTAGTGAATTGTGATAAATACTGTTCAACTGTTTTTATTGTATGCGGTAAGTAAACAATTTAATATATTTTTTTATAATTAAAATAAATAAGAAGTAAGTAACAAAGGAATACCGCGAAATTAACAATTACGCTCGGATTTCTTGAATGAAAATGCGTAATAAATGAAATATGAACCGCAGTATGAGAAAACTCGACTTGCGTTGTCGTAAATGGATGAATAGATTAGCGAATCTCGACAATCAAGAGGAATAGGCAGGATGTCTGTTGTCACAAGATCAAACTTTTTTGTTTAGGCGTCGTCGTCTTGCCGCTGTTCAGCCTATTAGCAGTAATTTAATAAATCACTATTATTTTGCTAACGAATATTGTATTATTAAAAAGAAAATAAAAAAATTGAATCTTAATTAATTTATAATCTGGGCAAGACTATAAGTAATTTTATATTTTTGTTCTTATATTTTGGCACAATCGAGCTACTAAGATCTACAGGCTGTCTGAGTGCAATGATCATTCGAAGGTAACAGATTGTCTATGTTTATAAAGACATTGGCCGTAGAGCACAGACATGACGAGTTACGCGGGAAAACTGACAGCGGTTATTGCATTCTTTTGTTTCATTTTTCTAGTGATTTTCAGGTCTTAATTGTTTTTTATGAAATATATTAAGAAATCGAAAATACATCGTGAATTTATGAATAGTATAAAATGGTGGAAATGGATCATAAGAAAATTTTCAGGTATTTTTGAAAAACTAATTTGTTTTTTGTGAAAACATTATTCGAATAATGTGTAAAGATTATTTATTCCTATGTTTAATGGTTACTTTACTTCTCTATATTATTTTAAAACGAGTTTTCTATCTATCTAGTCTTATTTTTACTATTTTAACTGTCACCAATACCTAAATTTATTATACCAAAGAACGCCAAGCGCTACGTATCTACGTACTTAACTTTTTTTTTAAGTTACGAAATAATAAAATCTGACGAAAAACGCAATACATTATTTTCTAAATAAATTATTTTCTTATTTACTAAATTTATAAGCCTAAACGTTAATGCCTTAGCTATTTTTTAAATAATTTTTGCCCTTTTAGACCCATGTAATTACGCGACAATCGTTAGACCCACAATTGTTATCCCTACTTCATAAATGACTGAACAACGATTAGGATTGGAACCTTCAACCTCAGCATCATCCATCATCAGTGTATAAGATACGTCGCTACAAACGACAGGAATATGATGAGTATTAATGATACCAGCGCTAAACTCTATGGTTTCCACTCCAATTAATTGGGACGCTTCCGAACAACACCTATCTGGGCTGATCAAATATAAATTGATGACAAAGGAAATTACTTGTATTATCTTTAGACTGATTTTAACTGTGTTCCTGAAATAGTTAGTAGATTTTTTTGTTAGATTTTAAAATGCGACACTTACAGAAGATTATAATAAGGAGGATCATACGGATCCTCCCTATAATAATTTACTTTTATCTCATTTAAAAATGACTTTCCGGGTTTTAAAAGCGTCTATTGAATCATTGATAAAAGAAAAATATTTAACTTTACTTTTTCATCTCCTTCAATGTTACGTTCATTTTGCTTAAGCTGCTAAACCGTGTAAACTCACGTAGTAGACATTGTGCACACATTATATGTATGTAAAGCTGTATTCTGACTACCGTCATAGAAAAACAATTATTCATTTTAAGAGCCGTTTTAAAAATATTTGCGAGACATAAAACATGACAGCTATGAAAACAAAAAATGAGAGCGACTGACAAACGCAACCGAAAAAATGATTGAAACATGAAGACGGAAGTAGATATGACCCACTCACCTTCTGATTCGCGCACTCCAGGCTATGAATATCAATAACGCGGGTTATTTCACTACCGGATAGATTGACAAATTCAATCCCCCTGTCTATTTTTATCAATCGCCAGGCAGGCGGTGAGAGGGACCTGAATTGTGACTATTTTCGATGTCCCCTCTTTTGCAATGATCAGGTTTTGATACGGGACGTTACTGTTCTTTCATCTATTCATCTATCTACATACCTATACATATATTGATATATGAAACTTTTCCGTTACTGAGTGACTGACTGACTGATGGACAACACACAGCCGAAAATGCTGAGCGTCTAAGTTGAAATTTGTTACGAAGTTTCCTTATGAAGTGTAGAGGAGCACTAACAGAGGATTTTTGGGGGGGATAAAAAGGAGGAAAATCTTTACGTTGTGAAAAAAGGAAAGACGCAGTCCACGAAGACTAATTTATAATTTTTTTTTTCAATTTTCTGTCTGAGTTTCTATTGTAAAATTTGTATTTGCTTCAGGGCTTTTGGGATTACACGAAGGGTCGGAGGGGTCAAAGATTTGTGTCACATGCAAATACTTGGAGGCAAATAATGTTTGCTTCTAATGCGGGAACGTAGACCAACGTGAAGAAATATTGTAAAATTGTTCTGTCTAGTTTTACTAGGGATAATATTTTGTGTCACTATTTAAGTAGTAGTTTAATCAAATGCATAAGTTTCACAGTAGCACCGACTTCACAGAAAGGTATTGTTTATAGTTTTGTATTTCTAGTATCAAGATAAACATGAAGTATCTAACAAAATTATGAATACTGCAAAAATTGCATACCTTATTGGCCAGCATTCGCGAAGTCAGTATTGGCGAACTTCGTTTTAAACAAATATGGGTATGAAAATTGACGGAAAAAAATATAAAACTAAGAAAATATTGGTTAACTGAAGTTACCAACTTCAATAGGTGATCAAATCCGTGATCATTGTTCACACTTTGTAGCACAACTAATATGGGAAGTAGTACATTTATAATGTAAGCTGAGTCCCCCCGCGAATTGTAAGTGTCAATTGATAGAAATAGGTTACTGTGTTATTTGCCACCAGCACCTAACTACATTGTATGCAGCGTTGTCATCGATCTCTCTGTGTTATTCCTAGTCATTGTAATTTATGAGCAATCCTAGAGACTATTATGAACTTTTAAAACTATCCGTACACTTTCGTATAGATGTTTTACTTTGGAACCAGTTATATATCTAGCACGAAATCTTGCAACATAGTTTTTTAACGAATTTCATACCAATTCATATCGGATTTGAAAAAGCGCTCTACTTTTGGTAACACGAATAGTTCTTTTATCCTTCGAATCGAAAACTTTTATCAGTTTGACAGTATTTCGTAACAAATGTTGTTAATCGGCAGTACACACCTTTGATTTGACATACTGTATTGTAAAATTCTAAAGCGGGCAATCGGCGAATTGCTCGTGCTTAAGCTACAAGGTTTCACTGCAATAAGTATCGGTTAGCTTATCAGTCATACCTCTACATCTACCTCTACTTAAAAGTCGAGAGACTTTTAAATGATGCTAAAATATGTCACGTAGTGGTCGATTGAAGTGTTTTCAGGGACTCATTTCAATAGATGCCAAATTGTAGACAATATTTCATTGGAATATCACAACAACATATGAATATTTCACGATTAGTGGTGGTCACTTTGCTGACACATCATGAATTTTGCAGCGAAATAAATAGTTTCCTCGTAGTTCACCCGCCCATAACAGTTAAGCTGTAAAAGTATAACAGATAAACAAAGTTCAGAAATTGTCTAGAAACCGCTGGTATGTTTTTTGTGCGTATTCGTAATACGCGAGCTGTATTTCTAGGGATACCATGACTGTTATACCTAATAAACCGCTACAGAGTACGCACAGGTCGATAAGAAGAATAACGCAACTTACACGTCCGTGACTACACTACTGAAACTTACCATTTCTAAAGAAAATAGCAGTAGATACTAGGAAGTAAACACTATGAAGTTAGTTTCGCGGCCGATGAACCTCTACAAAGTTGTAATAACTCGGCAACAGGTGGCTAGATCTATACAAGTGGAGTAGTTGTCTTTGCCTTGACCACAGAGTACAACGTGTTGATGCGTTCACGGTGGGCGGAAGCGCTTGTTGGCGCAAATTGCATTCGCCACACTTTGTTACGTCGCCGCCTCTGATGTACTTACTGATGATAAATGAAAGCTTTAGTCCTTGTTTTACCTGTTGAGGACAATAACAACTTATTTTTGTTTTTTACTGCATTAATATGCGTACCGATTAAATGAGTCCCGTCCTTATGTTGCATTCGCAATATCATGTACGATTTTTTGTCGTCGGACTTTTGTAAGAAAGGAGTTCAGAGAATTTTGTAACTAGCATTTATTGACAGCATTTTATATACTGGGCATTGCAGTTTCGTATTGCGAGCTTTTTCGTGATAAGCCAGCATTTTAAGCTACTCGTAGATGAGATTTGATTGAGATTCCATAAATGTATATTGTACAGATGTAAAGTGCACTTCACGCAAAATCTCAAAAAGTCCGTAAACAGTAGGTCAAAACCTTTACAACAGTCCACTTTTCTCCAAAAAAATCCTAATAATTAGCTCACTCAAATCAGAGTAACCTTTCATCTTAAATACGTCGTGTAACAAGCCGTGCCTCTAATTAGTCGCGGCGCATATATTTTATGTAGAACGTCGGTGGCAACAAAGGGCTTTAATAAGGTACTTAGTGGGCGAGACTGAGTGGGCATTTCCCGCACAGCCTCTCGCGGGGACGAGAGGGCGGCGGATCAACAAGTGTGCTCGAGCCTTGCCTTTTATACTTTACTAGCTAGTATATATTACGTATGTACTAAGTTGTACGTAACAGATTGTCTAGGTATTTTGGTGAATGGGATGAATTTGAATGTTTGTGTACATTTTAAGGTTTGTTATGTTGTGTTTGTGTCGCATTAGATGCTAAAAAGATCGCATAAATGTGCTTATGTAGGATTTTCAGTGCCAAAGAGGGCGCACGTATAGTTCTTGTTAATAAACTAAAAATAAGATATTATTAGGAAACTTCAGAAAGCTTCAGGAAGCCTCATAAATCAAAGCTACATTTTCTATTGGTACTATCAATCAAGTCACAATAAATTTCACAGTCTCACAAAAATATTTCATTAGCCAGCAACAGTGAGTAACCTTATCGTTGTTTATAATCCGTTCTAAATGAAAACCCGAGACTTCTCGAAATTAATTACCTAATTTTCGAGTTTCCTGTTACCGTATAATCCTTGGTGAAAAATCCACCGTCTTTTATGAGAGCAGGTAGATTCTTAAGGCAGAGTTATTAGCTGTTAATCCCGCTCAGAATGCGGGTCGACCGCTTTGTAGAGCCACAGAAACAGGGACAAGTGCGGCTAAGCTCTGTGCCGCGAAATATTGCGTTTTAGACATTTTTGTTCTGGTTTTGTAAATATTAAAGTATTGTCTATAGTCTTGCTTGTAGTAGTTGAGTAGTTCTTTTGCCTGCTTAAAGCTCGAATAGGTATTTCAACACTTCTCTTTGTGGGAAAAACCCGTGCCCTGATGTGGAACTTGTATTAGAAATGGGTTGGGCTCTTATCCATATGTACGTGCAATGATAGCGCCCTGTTGACTACTTTAAGAACTACGCCAGAAATTGGTGTCGTATACCTTTATCCCCGGGAAATTATTTTGAGCGGGTGAAATTGCGAATTGAAGAACTCGTATTTAAAGTTTAAACTACTCGTTAATATGAAAACAAAAATTAAATAATTGCTGTCTTTGACCGCATTTGCGCATGTAAAATCGCGTGTCTATTATCGAGTCTCTAAAGACCAGGGTCATGGCATAAACATGCACTATGCATGTGATTTAAGTGCTGCAAACGAAAAGCGTAATAAAATAAGTTGTTTACATGTAGTTTATATTTTTCCTATACGTAGCATATAAATAAATTGTCAACAAAGGTCTTGTTGTACATAATCATTGTGAAATACTATACACTTGAATTAAAACTACCGTTCATAAGAAATAAATAAATAAATAAATAAATAAATATTGTTGGACAACTCACACACGGTCATTTGATTCCAAACTAAGCAGAGCTTGTACTATGGTAACCAAATAACTGATAAACATACTTATATACTTCTAAATACATACTTATATAAATAAATTGACAACCAGGCTCAGAACAAATTCTCGTGCTCATCACACAAAGATTTGTCCCGGGTAGGATTCGAACCCACCACACGCGGCTACGGTTGTTGCGGCGAGGTAAAATATAGTATTCGATATTGTAAACGATTTGTGTAGTGCAGCAGTACACTCGGATTTGTTTCTTATGTGGAGGTCTTGTTATTGTTAGATTAGGATATGCTGCAACGGGTCTTAAACGCGATTGAAAATAATGGTTATGATATACCTTATTGTTTACCCTACGTTTCGTTCGAGTTGTATGCAACATTGCAACTGCCGTTAATTCACACTTAGCATAGGTATTGTGCCCTTTCTGTAATAAAGAAATAGACTACATTGTGCCCAATGACACAAGGGTTACAAACGCCGAACAAAAGCTCTACCAAATATGGCTAAGAAAGAAAACATTTTTATTTTGCCCATTGACCAATGAAACCACTGCCTTCGAAAGAAACATAATTACGTATACTTACTCAACGGAGACTGAAAAAAAAAAGTAATTTAAAATAAGTGAGAGCCATTATCGACTTTGTTTTCAAGTTGCCTTCGAAAGTAATCTTCAGAGAAATGGCATTTCTTAGAATTAATGTTTCTTTTATATCTTTTTCTTTTGCGTAAAATTTTCACGGATTTTTAAGCTGACCATTTGTTGTGTTTTATTCACTTTAATTTTGTTTCAATAGACTTGCTACTACTTGCGAAAATACAGTTCCGAGTGTTCCTTTTCATTAAAAAGTGACCTGCACTAAATTAGGGTGTATCTATAAATTTGTGGAAGAAATTTGTTCGCTATGCCATTGAACGTATGGAAGATCACAGGCATCTCGTCTGTGCTAACAATCATAAAGAAATGAGCGTAATAAAATCAAGCCGGCCTTGACCGCGCATAGACGTTACAGTCGATTACGGTATTAACCATCTACACACAAGGATAGTTTAGAATTTTATTAGCTATACTTCTAATTATTTCACTTTTTCGGAACAGCTTGCGGCTATTCTAATATACAAATATCTTTGATATTTGGCGCGTGATATAGTTGTACTTAATTTGTCTTGCTTGAATAATTTGCGCAAATATTGATGCGAATATCCCTAGTTTCCTTAGTGATTGATTTAGATTGATATTTTAACTGTTTATAGTTGTATGTACGACGTACTTCCTATTATCTTGTATCACTATTGTGCCTATAAATACAATATGTAACAGTAGTCAGAAACTTGAAAGTCTGACAACCAGTCTTACCGAAGGGTATCGTGCTATAATCCAGGTAACTGGGTTGTGGAGGTCCGATCGCAGTAGATGTAAAATACTGGTATCCGCTGCATCCGGTGAAACTGGCAGCCAACTCCAACATATTTGAAAGAAAGACTAGGCTGATGATACAAAGCAAATACGCAACAATCATTACATAAACAAACCAACAAATGAAGTACATAGGTAGTTGATGAAATGCCGTGCGTGTGAGCGTTAGGGGAGCGCGGATTGATCGCGATACGCTAAGTAAGACTTCCGGCTCGGCATCCGCGGATCCGCGGGGGTCTGCCGCGGTCCCACGTGCGCCCGCGCATTCCCCGCCAATATCGACACTATAGATCCGATTCCACGAAAATTTGCGCCTTTTTGCGGTTTTAAAAGTGGTTGTGTGGATTTTTTGTCATATCGGTATTGGGTGTGGGTACATTTCTTACAGGGATTTTCGTTTTGTTGGCTTCTGATAGAGAAAGGACTCAGTCATGGGCGCAATGCTCCAAACTGAAAAAATCTTTGGTAAATAAAAGTTACTTTATTCTATATTTATTCATGTTTGAGTTAATATTGAGGTATTTATTATTCATGTTACATATGGGTTTCGTCGCGTGTGAGTCATTTATTTGGTGTTGTACTTTGGCTACTATAGGTAGAACTAATTTTATGAGTTAACAGTAGATCAAAACGGTGTTTTTGGCACGTCGCCATTCATTTATTAGTACAACACCTAATTAGCTATCTAGTTGACTATTATAGTAAGGTTACTTGTAGTACTTTTTATATGCCCAAAGTATAAAAATAAATATCGTACTTCGATTTATATACAATTCGGTACGTAATACAGGCCTTAAAAAATAATTCTATCACTAGTGCAATTAACTTCGCATAGAGACAAAATAGCGCTAAAAAAATGCTGTTAGTTTTTATGAGCTGTATTTGTCTTTTCGATGTTTCAATAACTGCTTTTGGCAATATTTGTTAAAGCTGAGTAAAGACATTTCTCCTTAATTTCCAAACTCATTCGGCACTGAATTTTGTACAACATCGTGAGATCATCTTTACGATAAGCGTAGTATACCGTAGTATCAGTGCAGACGTCTCGATATAAAAACTATAATCATCCACGTGGTGTGTCGACCACAATAGTCTGTCGCGACTGCCAAGACCTACTACAAAATTAACTGAGGCATGCAGCGCATCTTACTATGACCACGTGGATAACGGTATTTACGGATTTGAGGCGATTTTTTTATTGCTTGGCGTGACCAGTATTTAAAAAAGTAGTGTTCGTTTCAAGTTAATCTTGAAGTAAGAAAGGTGTTTGAGGTTTTTATTGTTCAAGTGGTCCAGTAATTGAATCTTCTATAGTTTCCTTGAACTTATGAATCTAAAACTGCGGTTTCACTCATTTCCTAAAGTAATATGTATAAGCTTTATTTAGAAATTTATTTATTATTAACATACTGTGTAAGGAATATCAGAAAATTCTAGGCGTTAGCGAAATTCAGTTGGGATTTACTATTGTATGGATCATAGTTTTAGTTAGGTGTATCATTAAATAAATTTTCATAATATTACTACAGTATTAAAATTGAATATGCATTAGAATATATATAGGTAGGTAGTCTTCCTTAAAATGTATAAAAGTATACCTAAAGTTTTTCTTCTACATATGTCTCATCTTTCCTTTTAGTATCTCAAAATATACTGCTCCTATTCGACCCGATTTTTCGCAAAGCTACACTCATTGTCTGTATGTTTGATCAGACTATCATTATTGTGATTTATGATCACATGACAGTAAAGTTCTCAGTATTTGTAACACTGTGGCTCTAGTACCGTCTAGCTTTTTAATTGTTGTTTTACGATCAAGTAATGAATGGAGTAATGAAAATTATGAATAAAACTCTGTGGGTGGTCGTACATTATTATGGAATGAATGTATTTCGATTAAAATCGCGAAAGGTCACTATTATATCGTAATTTAATTTAACTCTTTAATAATATGGATAAAACTAATCTGTTTTCTGTTTTGTGATTTTTATTGTTAGTTTTACATGCCCTCCAACTTTAAAAGACCTGAGAAAGAAAGAAGAGTCTGTTATAATTTAAAAGTCAGCTATAACATTTTCTTTCTTTTACAGAAACATCGAACTCAAAAATGCCGCTCCAAATTCGAAGAAGTCGTTTTCCAAACTTCCTTCGGGAAAATTTGCTGACCATCATGACGGTGATTGGCGTGGTCTCCGGGACCCTGCTGGGCTGTGGTCTCCGGGCTTCAGGCCACGAGTGGTCTAGGCGTGACGTCATGTACTTCCAGTACCCTGGAGAGCTGTTCCTTAGGATGCTCAAGTGCTTGATCGTGCCGCTGCTAGTGTCTTCAATTGTGTCTGCTATTGGTTCCCTGGATCTTAGTCTTTCTGGCAAGTGAGTTGGCTTTCATATTATATTTATAAGAAGTATCGTCATTAAAGGTTCAATCGCCGCTAAATGTAATTGAAACAACAAGTGAATGTGTTTTTTAGAGGTAAAGTGCACAGTGTTACTTTCAATAAATAACTGACAATAAAAGCCCTAAATACCTATTTACAGTCAAAACTACAACAACGTATTTTTGAGATTTCACATGTAATCCATTAAGTAATGACTGCCAACTTCCAGGGTCGGTCTGCGAGCGATCATATACTACATGACGACGACGATATGCGCGGTGATGCTGGGCATCGCGCTCGTCACCACCATCAAGCCAGGGAAGGACCCGGAGCAGTTCCAGCAGCCCACCGCCACCAAGCCCATCCTCAAGGACACCCTCACTTCTGATACGTTGCTGGATTTGTTAAGGTAAGTTCTAGTGATTATGTTTGTGAAACGACAATGGACGTTGTTCTTGAATTACGATTAACTATTTTTCTAAAATTAACATGTTCTTATAAATTTTTATTTCCTTGTTTAAGGGGAAATATTAACAAAACATGTCTTTTTGGCCAATAGATACACCTTTACTTAGGTAGCCTTGTTGCAATACATTTCAACAGTATGTATATATAACAAAATGCAGTAGCTTTAAACTAATTTATAGTGCAGAGTTCACAGACACCCAGCCTTAGCTACCATTTTCGTTTACGCCTTCTTATTTAACCGACAGAAATATAAAAAACGTCAATATTATTCTGCAAATAAACAGGACTGACGATGGAAATATCGCTCCTGAATTTAATAAGCAAATCTATCCTATTAATATTATCTGAATGTTGCATTTTTAAGGTCAGTTAGATGAAAGTAGAACGTGATCTTTGATATAGGGCAGCGTTGTATTTTTGTTAGTTCATGTTTATTTTTAGATGATGCATTTTCGTCTTTTAGTTCAAACTTTTTGTTACAACACCATCGCGACATTTTGACCTGGTTTAAATTAACCCAGCAGTTAAACTATAGAGAACAGAATGTATCTTGTAAAAAATGCTGAATGAAATGACCTTTAAAATTATTGTAGGTTCAAAATTCTTCACTACAGCTGAGCAGAGTACAGTTTGAACTGTGAACAAATCTTAATTTCTCTTTTGGTGCTGAATATGTACGTCAATAATTATATGAATGTGAAACTGTATTTTGGTACTAGGAACAATGAGTAGATAAATCTTTTGTTTCGACAGCATTCGTTAGGAAATAGTAACATGATTGATAAGCCGTAATAATCCATATGAAGAATCTAAGAATACATACAAACAGTGAACTTTATTTGATGTAAAAGTAGCTTATAATATAACATTATTAAATATGAAAAAAACCTTTCCCAACAATAGTTTCGCAAAACATTTCTTAACGAATACCAAATAAGGTCTCTAAACATTCTGTTCAAAAAATCTTATTAGTACAGAATATCTATGGTTTCCATGGCGATGTAAGTAGTAGGTGGTATTACGACATTTTCCCGGTATTTTCCAAGGTAAATCAAATTATTGTAGGCAGTCTCCTTGACGACAAGGAGCCGAACAGCCGCTTATATTTTTTATGGACGTAAGATTCTTTTGTCATTATATTTTGTTATCGAATGCTGACTTATTGTGATATTCTGTATTGTTAAAAGGTTAATAATCATTAGTCGAGATTGAAAAGACTTTCTCTTGTATGTTTGGATATATAATATACCCTTTTACTGTTTCAATATTGTCGTTCTATTCCATTTACTGATTGAACTACCAAGCTTCGGATTACTATAGAGAATTTCAGGACAAAGCCCTATAATCCTTTGTACTACCCGAACGGGTAACGTCATGGATTGGAAATTAAGCCATGCACGCATAAATATCTTATACAAAATGTTTAGCGATATTTACCAGTGAAATAAAGTATCGGGTAATAACTAAAATTTATAACAAAAAAACTCACTTACACTACCTTGATAGAACTCGGGAATTTTTCTACTAAATAAGCCCGCATCATACTATCCTCGTGATACTAAGCTCTCTCTTTAAACTACAATTTTAAACCTTCTCATTATGCGTTACATACAAGTGTTAAGGTCGCCATGCCAATACCATTGCGTCGAGAGGTTTCGATTCTCACATGGAACAAGTTATTCATGCGATCCACAAATAATAAGTTGTCGGGTCTGGTCGTACTTTGTGTCCATTATTTGTATGTTTGTAAGTCTTCGTAACACAAGAGCAATTTATAGAGCGGGAGATGTCTTAAAAAATAAAGACTCATATAAGAAACGGACAATTCTCTGCAGTATTTTTCCAGATTCATAAATCATATCAGTTTCGGCCAATTTTAATGAAACTGCTCCAAATATATATGCATTTCTAGAACGTATCAGTACAGTGTAATTGAGTAGCGTCATGCATACGAGTTACATGACGCGGGATGATTGCCTTAATGCTCTTAATAGGTGGCACATAGCTTGTAATTCTGCCATCCGCCCTGACCCGACATGAATTTGCATGATAATCATATGATTTTGCTTCTGTGTTGTCGGAATGTCAAACGATGCCGCGCTAAAACAAAATCTAAAAAGTAAAAGGAGGCATGTGGGTTATGTAAAGGAAGTAGGCAGATATTTATACTCACGGTCGTTTTCAATAAACTATCTATCTACTGTTAAATTGCTAAAGACGATTCTTACTTCACTTACTATAATCTATACGTGGATAGTAATTCCTACCGAAATCAGGAAATCATAGATCATTTTGACATAATCAATGATAGGATTCTATCTGTACTCTATGTGTAACCTTTAACATGATATTGAAAATGATTGTTTATAATTGTAGCCTTTACCTACAGTCGTCTGCAGAGGGACGGCTGATTTTGTTTATAATATACAATTTAGGGGCAAAAACCATCTAACTTCAAGAAGTTTCATGTTATTCATAGTTTTAAAGGTCGATAGCATCTCAAAAACTGAGTCAATAATGGTTTTTATTCGGTAAAATATAAAACTTTCAATTATTATGTACTTTATAAAGTCACTCTCTTATTATATGATCAACTATTTATATATTGGTAGTCAGTTAAACGCAGATTGCGTGGAAATTGGTTGATGTTCCTTCCGTAGCGGAAATGGATTCTTGACGCGATTGATGAGCTACTAAATGAAAACGTCTATATTCACTTAATACCTTGGTTGAAATTGTTTGATATTTATATTTACCTTTCAAATTATAATAACGGGTTGCGTATTGAATCCCGAAAATTTTACTTTTTGTAGAAAATAAGATAATTAAGCTCGGTGAAAATGTTGTGTACCAATAAACTATTTACAAAAGTATGTCCGATTTATACTGTTCTTTTCTGCCAATTCAATTTAAATTCTGTTACAAGCTATGTCCGAAGACGACCTCTAAAATTCCTTTTAAAAAGCGATCAGTCACTTGTCAAAGACAATGCGAGTTATCTTGGTAGTGGTCGTACCTCACGTGGTCCACTTACCGTTCGCTCGGCCCGGCTGGCGTGTAGACCTGCGTGTGAGAGGCCACACCAATCGTGCTGTAATTGGGCCCCACCTGATTTATTGATAGTCAGACCTTGGGAATATATTCCTGTGTATTATCGCTCTTACAAAATGTTAAATTAAAGATTAAGGAAGAAAGAATTAAGGCATATTTTTGTATTGGGAACTAGGAGACGCTTAACTATAATTATTGTTAATTTTTTTTGTAGTAAGACTCGTAATATTTAGACTATAATTTTAAGTGCATTAAGCTTGCAGTTTCCTTTAAGATCTTCTTCATTACCTTACCTTTATTCATAGTAAAATCACCGTTCGGAAAAAGATTTCCGTTCCTTCAAAGATTGTCGAAATGCGGAACAAGATTATACAAATTATTATCTCCAAGATAATTTTTCCGCTGTCAGCACTTAATTTCCCCTGGAATCCGGGGCTCAAGTTTGATAACTTGATAAATAACTTTGCTCATTAAAAGCGGAGGAAAATCTTCTGATAACATGATAAGAGTAAGTTGAGCATGAAATACATGATTACGAAAAACAAATATTACTCCAGTTTCGTTTAGAGATTTCTTGTAAGAGCCGTGTTATTTCCGCCAAATCTTGTATAGCTTTTAACCTTTCGAAAACTGATAAACAAAAAAAGACACTTTGATTTTACTGAAATTTTAGTTTTTTCATAAGTTTATTACACAAATACAAACAAAATATTGTGGGATCTTCCATAACCATCTAACGAAACACATTGTAAAGACATTTTATCCCAATAACTGCAACATCTGGTTTTAAACTGGGCTGAGAGCAACTTTCAAATCATTTTTAGTATCAGCTTCGATTTCAGAAATGTAAATTATAACCTCTAAGTGTGATTCCCATAACAAATTAGAACCTATAATAAAATAAGTGAATCAAGTAATCAGCTCCAGAATCATCTCGTCACATAAAAAACAGTCATAACTCACACAAGTAACATGTTGAAACACTAGTGACAGAGTAATTGTCAATTGCAGATCGTTCATAATGTCGAAGCGGCGCGGGCGTGAGTTCCTTTAGCCTAGCGCAGTGGTTCCCAACCAGTGGTCCGCGGACCACCCGTGGTCCGTGGAAGTCAAAATATGGTCCGCGAATGATTATAAATTTTAAATTTTCAGGACGATAATATAACACTTTATTTTTAATATACTTACATAGTGATCCTTGCTTACAAGAATAATATAAACGTGGTCCCAGACTAAGAAAAGGTTGGAGAGCCCCTGGCCTAGCGACTAGTCAGTCTTCATCATTGGCCCATTGTAGCGCCCTATATACACCTCTTATTAGGGCTGGCGACGCGATGATGTATGTGTTAATCCCGCTGTATGATAGATGTCACTTTTAATTTGCTTGAGACTGTTGTAAGATTTCGCAAGATATGAAGACAGTGTGTGAACTTGGGCGATGATGTGAATGATATGTTTTTAAGAAGGGATAGATTGTAAACGATCATCTGAAGTTATTGTTTTAGAATTATAATCGTGTTTGTTTAAGTATCTGGAGGTAAACTAAAATAAAATAAATTAATGTAACCTATTATTGTCCCATTCCTGGGCAAAGGTTTCTATCCGGATTAAGGAAGGGCTTTGGCCTTGAGTTCATAACGCATAAGCTACTACGGGTTGGTGTATTCAAATACCTAGAAAAATTGTTTTACAGAACATTACACATGCTAGTTACATGACAATGTTTTCCTACACGTATTTTAGCTTATTTTTCGTTTTACTACTAGCTTTTCAACAATCCAAACACAATACTTTTCTCACAATATTCAAACTCATTTTTACTACTTACTTTTCAACAATCAAATAAAATATTTATCTCACAAAATCCTAATTGAACCCATTCAACAGTTTATCCGTGTCAACACTTTCATATGAATTCAAGCAATGTTTTCTTTTATATTATGTGTGGTCGTCGGACCAGACGAAAGAAATTAATGTGATCGCATCGAGTATGCTTTCCCTATTACTAGTTTTATTTATAGATAGTACAATGCGGATACGCGGGCACTAGACTTGTAGACTATAAAACATTTAACACTAGAATACTCACGTGTTTTTTTTCTTTGGCTATATATTATGACAAACACGTGTTTTCAGTTCAGTTTCTTACAAATCTTAATCTTATAAAATAGATTATATAAAGTTCAAGACGTGATTTAGATATTAAGGCATCCAGCATTGCAATAACTTAAACAGCTAACGATAAATATAAAAATATTGCTACTGAAAAAGAAATTTCAATATACGATTGAATTACTCTGTAATATTATAGCGGTATTATAAGGGAACTGCAAATTGTTTACAATCAGTGCAAAGTCTTTAATCAAACGTCGTTTGTGAATTGACACTATTTTATTTACGACTAGCTCACATTTTTTTACATGTTTGTTGAAAGTGACACTATATAATTTATGTTGGTGGACAAGTGGATCTAACTCAAACTAAAAATTATGCAGGAGTTTGTATTTATAAAAATTAAACAAATGATTTTTGCGAAAGAATAACTACTTAGCAAAAAGCTAAATATAAAGAAGGCAAAACAACTAGTCTCCTTTTAGAGTAATAAACAACTTTGTTTTTTAAAATAATAGTAAAGCATGTTACACGACTAGCGTACGACATACGTCATCATTCATTTGTAAATAACCTTATTTCTCAAGGGATACTTTGTGGAAATGTTGACTTTGTCGACCTAAAAGAAGGGTGAAGTGAGGTCATGTAAAAAAATTGTATATTTCTTACTATAAAAAACTTTAGTGATATGAATGTTACGTGCCCTATCTCGCATTTTATCATCAATGGTCACTGTAAGCGCGTGTATTGTAGTGCCCAAATGTCGTTATTAGAGTGTGTATGCTATTGCCTCAGTGTCGTAGGTTTTGATACACTTCATATCTGTTACAAAATTAAGTAAATTACTTTTCTTCATTAGGTATTAGAGCATACGTTTTACATAAAAGTAAACCATATTACTCTAAGTTGTCAGCCCTACAGTATTCATCAATCAATGAGACAATATAGTTGCACGCGAGCGATGGTGGCGGCCGACAGGTGTCGCTACGTCACACTGTGCCGAATACTGAGATACAACGATCTCGACGAAAACATACGAAGTGAAGATTTGGGCGTGTCTGTATACAATAGCAAGATTTAGCTAGAATTTTAGTATAGGAAATTGTAATTGGGATCGAATTTCTATGATTATTGAGACAAAATAATTAGTTACATTTATGATTTTTGCTTACTCGAAGTTCTTTACTGAGTCATACAGCAACCGTGGCTAACACTTAAAGTCCTGTTAAAAAATATACAATTAGTGTCCCTCTGCTGGGTAAGGATCTTCTCCTGTGACAGGGCAAAAGTCTTGAGTCCTGTAGAATATAGTTTTATTACTTATTCATAATCTGGCTGACCACCCCAAAGTGTGCCTTAGTTTTGGCCTACCTATGACCTTAAACTCTTGTGATATACCTAAATATATTTATACGTAGTGGCTTATAAAGTCCGTGACTAATAAACTAATGTATTTTTGGCCGCAGTCTATCAGAACCCAAGCTACGTCTAATTATAGCAGCTAGGAGATTAGTGCAATGGTTTGTTTTCTATACGCGACACGTGTATGCACTTTCGATTCTTAGAACTTGTGCAAATTTGGCAGATTTTGTTTCCCGTTTGTTAATTTATAGGTCTGAGAATTTCTATAGTGGATTATTATTATATACTTATACCAAGAAGATAGAGAGTCTTTTGAGAAACGCACTTGTAGAAACGTTAATGCACAGTATATTATATTACTTTCAGTTACATATCTACATAACAAAATAAGGAAGGTAAATAATAATACTTATTTGAAAAACCTGTATAAAGCAGAAAGCTGTTTCTTTGCGCTCTAGTGTGGCTTACGCATTTAGGTGTTGTCTATATATTTTTTTGTTCGAATTGCGCACCTGAATCAACTAGTTAACCCAATGTTTTCATAGTGAGTAACCCCGTTAAGTCCGCGGGTTCTGTGCTCCTCCTCTAACGACATTACGCTGCCTCTTCACTCTCGTTCATTTAATGGACTGATTCGATTTACCACAAATTCAGTTAGCCTAATAATTTTCCAACGAATTTTTTTCGCTTTCCCGCTACATCCAAAAATCTGGGTTATCCCGTTATTAATAATTTTAAGAATTAGGCCACTGTAAATTTAATAAACTGAATATTTTATACGTGAATTTTATTGCTGACCCCACAAGTTACTATGACGTGTATGAAAATGATCTCTTTAGGATATTGAGTTCTCATTGAACTACTCCAATGTTTTATCCTGCTAAAGAAAAACCTACACTCCACCAAACAGTGGATTGAAATATGCTGAATAGAAAGGTAAATAAAAGAAAACGGACGAATAAAGTCGGTATTAATTTTATATAGACCAAGTTTCTACCTTAACCTATAACTTATTTTAGTGTTATTTTAAGTGCCTGAAGAGGTATAACCAGAATTACGGAACTAGCCCGATTTAAAGCCGCATGTTCGGCTCTACGATACAGTTATGTAAAAGAAACAAAGAAAAATCGTAATAGTAAAATGGGTTAATGATCGCTGGCTGGTGGACGACTGAGGAACGTACAAGCATCAATCTGTCGCCACTTAGTCGGTGCAATCTTCCCGGTGTCAGCCGGTGTCATTGTTATTGCGAATGCGGTTCAAGGATCCTTTACATGGCTTGTGTAATAGCGGCCATCTATTGCTGGTCTCATACTCAACATAGGAACATGTGTAAAACAAAAGCTTTTCGTTATTGTTCTTCACATTTGTAGTGCGATGATGTTCTTCGATACATGTTTATTACTTTATGTAATAATATAGAAAGTGGAAATCTCTCTTTCGTATGAAAATTGGCCGTAGAAACTCATTAACTGTGTAGCAAGTTCCTAGCTTATGGGTGCTCTACTCGTTAGAAGTCACTTAAAGTTTTTTAAACGAGATTCTTGCTTTTATATTATAATAGCATTAGTCATAATAGCACTGAAAGTTTTTATAATTTGATCTGTCACATGATTGTTTTTTTTAACAGAACGTAAGTATTCTAGGTTCTGTCAGATTTCTAAGTCTTATAAAATTATCGTTAAAGTAGTAAAACAACACTATCCAATAATTAAGATCCATGTAGCATATTATGTGAGTATGATAATTAAATTTAGTCAAACAAACAAGAAGCAATAAATATGAATTCATTGAGAGAGGTGCACCTGAATAGCAGTTCTATCAAGTCAGTACAATAGTCTGTCGGAAGTCATGCGGCCTCTGCCATTCTCTGCCACGATGAATACAGAACACGTTTTTAATAACTTTAAGAGATTCGTCCTTCGTTCTATTTATACATTATGCAGTTTTGCATTGGATTCGAAGAATAGACATTGACTTCTATTATCGAAGAGTGTTTTCCCTTTATGTTTACATCATCTTATTGCTTCAAAAGAGGCACAATAAACCAAAATTTACATAGAAAGCGGGCGCGGGTCGAAACTGGAGTACGACAGGTCTAATTACTTACAAACCGCAATTATCATTATTTCGATTTGAAATGTAAATTAAAAAAAAATGTTACTAAATGTAAACATATAGAAGTAATTATTTAAAATTTCATTTAACTTGGAGTAATTTGATATAGTGAATTATAATGATTGTATTTGTTACAGAAATGTGTTCCCGGAAAACATCGCTCAGGCGACA
The DNA here is from genome assembly GCF_050436995.1 of Anticarsia gemmatalis. NCBI lineage: Eukaryota > Metazoa > Arthropoda > Insecta > Lepidoptera > Erebidae > Anticarsia > Anticarsia gemmatalis. The sequence goes on from NC_134761.1 coordinate 3,190,042, forward strand.
ATCGCTTCGTACCGCACTCGGCTCATCTACGATAAGAACGATAATAGGAGTCGTGAAGGTGAGTCATATGATTTATACACTAGGAAGTAAATAACTCTTTGTGCTATGAGTCTAGCAAAATAGGGTAAAGAAATATTCTAGGTTTGGAAAAATACCAAAGGTTATGGGATCGATGCCTGCGGTCTAATGGTACTTTTTTTGGGTATGGCTATACCTTCTGTATTTTCACCGAAAGCTAAGCTTAATACGTAGTGTGATAGGCGCCAAAACGAATTAGCGGAATAGAGATTGAGAATTTTAAGCAGTTCACCTTTAGTACTTACCTAAACAGGCTTCATTGCTTCTAAATCAACTAGATTAGTTTATTAATACATGGCAAACTATTAAATTCTGATCACTGATGAGAAATTGCTAACTATGGTCAGCTGCTACACTATCCGTATTGCCTTAAATCGTCCTTTATTCCAGGGGCACTGGAGACTTACGAGATCAAGGGCGAGTACCAAAGCGGCAGCAACGTGCTGGGCCTGGTGTGCTTCAGCATCATCCTCGGCATCACCATGGGCAAGATGGGAGACAAGAGCAAACCGCTGCAGGACTTCTTCCACACGCTCTCCGAGGCCATGATGATTATCACTGGATGGGTTATTTGGTAAGGGATATAGTATAACATTTTTAAATCACAAATTATTAAATACAACTGATGTCAGGAGAGAGATTATTTTTTATAGTCTTGTCTTGTCTTTGGTGACAAATACTTTTAGTTTTTTATTATTCTGTACGTTGTTGCCTAACCAACAACAAGTTTCCTCTATCTTCCACGGGGCGAGAGTCTGTACCCAGGAGTGAGATGGTATCGGCTTAATTCTACTTTAACGTCATCATGCTACATTATTCCTCGTATGAATTTCTTATGATATGACAAAAAAATATAATTTCATGTTTTACTTCCATTGCATGTTTCTTCTTTTTTATTACTATGAGCCAAAAAGGCTTAAAAAAAGAGATTGAGAATACCATTTAGCGTAATAACCGGCAGTTTTCATAAACTTCATGTTTCATCGTTTCCAGGTTATCTCCCCTCGGCGTGTTCTTCCTGGTGACAGCGAAGATCATGGAGATCGCATCATTCGCAGACCTGGTGGGTCGCCTGGGTCTGTACTTCATGACTGTGCTGCTGGGGCTGTTCCTCCACGGCTTCGGCACCTTGAGCATTCTGTTCATACTCGCCACTAAGAAGCTGCCCTGCCGGTACATCGCCAAGATGGGACAGGTCATGGCTACTGCGTTTGGTACTGCTTCCAGGTAAGAATTTGGGTAATAGTACTTGATCAGAGCACACGCACATGAATTTTAAGAATGTGCGATATCGTTTTGTTATATTGTGTAGTTAGCCCCCTTACGCACTAGCGGTTAACCGCGGAAGCGGCTAGCCGCGCGGTTAGCCGCTTTTCCAGTTTAATATGCAACCGCTTATGATTGTACGCACTAAACCGCCACAAAATTTCAACCGCGGCGGTTCAATGGAGTGTCGCGGCCCGCTTCGCGGCTAGCCGCCATCTTGTGTATACGCACTGGCGGTTAGTTTGCGGCGAGCCGCCGGTGAAGTATGCACGTATTTTCAGTTGCGCAGCCATGAACTTCGACACAGAGAAATTCATTGTTGAAATTCAACAACGAGAAGCTATTTGGAATTGTGAAGGAGCAGTTTATAAGAATAGAGATTTAAATTTAAATTTGGTTGGATACAGTCACGAAATTTAGTATCTTGTCCTTTGATGCTGTCATATAAAACTGTTAGTAGTTCTTCAAATGACGAAACACTCATTCTAACATAGCCGAAAAAATTATCTTGGTGCTTCTTCAGTTCTTGAAAACAACTTGCGAACTGGCCAAATTCGTTGCGTGTTTCTAGTAAAGGATGAGTCCAGTATCTTTTTTTATTTTTCTTTCGTTGTTTTCGGGAGTAAATATAAATAACACAAGCTATCTCGACGGCGTCCATTTTGTTTATGAGCCACGCGCCTTCGAGCGGTCCAACCGCTTAACGCGGTTTCATCGCGGCTGACCGCTATGGCGGCTAACCGCGACGAAACCGCGTTAAGCGGTTGGACCGCTCGAGTCTAACCGCCTAGCGGCCAACCGCTAGTGCGTAAGGTCCCATAGTCTATGAAAAGATTTGTCGCTTATGCCCATATACTTGAATTAGTAATCTATCGACCGGTTTTCATTCATAATACCAAGTTAATTTCCTAAACTGTCTGTAAACTATGATGGGTTATCATAGTTTACAGACAGCAGTTAAGGTGTTATTATTTTAACTAAAAATATTTACTAGTATTTAGCTGGTTTAGCTAGTTTTAGGAAACGACAAACATTGGAGCTTTTATAAACATTTCATTCTTATTACACTTTATGAAATTTGTGCCATTCTGGTACCCACATAGTATTTTCTCATTTAAAGTATTGTGGATTCTATCCTAAGATAAAAATAAAGATAAACATAATTTATTTGTCAATCATGTGTAGGTACATTGGATCCTAAGCTGTAACTAAAGTTTATCTACTCAATAAAGTGCTATTGTAATTTTTCCTGATTTCCAGTTCAGCAACAATGCCAATAACGATCGGTTGCTGCGACGACATGGGCCTGGACCCGCGCATCACTCGGTTCGTGATCCCCATCGGCGCCACCATCAACATGGACGGCACGGCGCTGTACGAGGCCGTCGCCGCCATCTTCATAGCACAGCTCAGAAGAGTCGAGATGTCCTTTGGAAAGATTATTGCTGTCAGGTGAGATAAAACCAACGAATGGTTTAATATTAAATGCTTGTCAATAGTATAAACACAAACATTTAAATAAATCATGAAAAATGAAATAAATGGGCGTGTGCTATGCACAGCATTCAATATAAGTGACATAGAAATATTACTAACTAATTAAAAATTTTAATCTGGAACTTAATTTGTATGATTTTCAAAGTAAGTGTATTTACTACGGCCAGTTTAGAAAGTTCGGCCAATGAGAAGAGCTGGTAAAAACTATTAGCCTAAAAAGCATATAAAAAGTCACTTATTAGTTTTCTCTGTCTGTGGGATGATTCCTTCTGAATAGTTTTCAATTAAGCTGCGCTAGTACGTATCTTAGTTCTGAAGGTCCACGCCTTATATAGACATTTAACATTTGCCAATTACTTCTCAATACACTACAATCAGATACGAAAATTCTGTCATTAATCATACGAAGGTTACAAACTAACCAATAAACGAATCCAAATAGTCCGTAAGTACAAATTGAAACTAAAACAAATTTCATTGAAAACTTCAATCCAGCAGTTTACCTCCTTCAGCATTTAATTTTAAGTCGACCTATATATCTAAGTACGTTTGTGTTCCAGTGTGACGGCCACGGCGGCTAGTATAGGCGCGGCGGGCATCCCGCAGGCGGGGCTGGTGACCATGGTCATGGTGCTGGACACCGTCAACCTGCCCGCAGAGGACGTCTCCATCATCCTCGCCGTGGACTGGCTTCTGTGAGTACTTACACCATAGCTGTTCTCATTTCTTTATTGTTATAATGAAGTTCTCAATTATTGTTATTTGCAAAAAAGCATGGGTCTTTTCATGATTATACTCGTATATGGTTCTTTTAAACGAACGTGTTCCTTGAAACTGATAAAAGTGTTTTGATCTTAGCATTAATTTTGCTAGTCATATTCGCCAGAATGACTATTATTAAAGTGCACACAGAATTTATAATTTAGATGGATGGCTTGTTTGTGGGTATTTGAATCTGTACAATCTATACTAATATTATAAAGCTGAAGAGTTTGTTTGTTTGTTTGTTTGAACGCGCTAATCTCAGGAACTACTGATCCGATTTGAAAAATTCTTTCAGTGTTAGATAGCCCATTTATCGAGGAAGGTTATAGGCTATATATCATCACGCTACAACCAATAGGAGCAGAGTATGAGTAAAAAATGTTACAAAAACGGGGGAAAAAATCACCATTCTCTCTTATGTGACGCAAGCGAAGTTGCGCGGGTCAGCTAGTTTATTATAAAACATGAACAGTATTTAGCCCTGACACGGGATTGCCCAATTCCGTGAGTTTTAAGCTTGAGATAAGATTTACCCCCTTTTTCCTCCGTTTGGTACTGTACGTTATAAGTCGGGCTTATTTTTTCCTGTTGTTTACAAATTTATTTTTATAATACGTCATTGTGTTTCTCTGAACGCGTGTATGATTAGCACAACACATAAAGGTTAAATACAGCCACTAATAGATTAGTAGAGCTGTCCCTTAGGACTCGACTCAATGAAGATTAAGTTTCCTGTAATGGATGATGATGAGCAACACATTAATCCATCATGTGTTTATACATTTGTTGTACGAATAACGCAAACTATTTCGTAGTAGAGTTTTGTTTTATTTTTATGCTTTATGAGATTAAAATCCATACTAATATTATAAATGCGAAAGTAACTCTGTCTGTCTGTCTGTCTGTCTGTCTGTCTGCTACTCAATCACGCCTAAACTACTGAACCAATTTGCATGAAATTTGGTATGGAGATATTTTGATACTCGAGAAAGGACATAGGCTACTTTTTATCCCGGGAAAATGACGCATTTCCCGGAAAAATTCAGTTGGCGAACGAAGTCGTATAATCAATATTATAATGACATTGAATCAACAAAATTCCGTTGTCATGGCAACTGTTTTAGTGACGGATATGCCTTAGCGCAACTTTGTTTTGAGATATAAATAATTTTGAGAATATTTTTTGTGAAAAAAAGCATATTTTGTATCATCACGCTACGACCAATAGGAGCAGAGTAACAGTAAAAAGTGTTACAAAAACGTGGAAAATTATATAGCGACGCATATATGTGACGCAAGCGAAGTTGCGCGGGTCAGCTAGTAACACTATAATTTCCCAGATATAAAACGATAAGCTTATAAAATTATGATTTTTTTAATTCTCTATCAAAATTATTAGTATTCATATAGCTGAGTATCACAGCTTACTTTATTATTTTGAAGTAATTGTCGCGGAAGTGAAAATTTCAGCTTTCTATCTATCACGGTTTATGCGGTATAGTCTGAAGACATACAGACAGACAGCGGAGGCTTAGTAACAGGGTCTCGTTTTACCCTTTGGGTGCGGAACCTTAAGAATCATAGCCATTGCTTTTTATTTTTAAAACATTTAAAATAATTTATTTATGTATATTCCAGCGACCGCTTCCGAACCACGATCAACGTGGTGTGCGACGCTCTAGGCGCTATCATCGTGACGTCACTATCCCAGGGTGACATTGAGAAGACCCGCGCCGTCACCAACGAGCGGGACGGAGCACCCTCACACGAACTCACCGAGTTAGAGAAAGGTGACCATTGAACATTATAAAATTACCTAATAAAACATTGTTCTTTATAGAACAACTCGTAAATATAATGTTCTAAAACAGTGGTTCCCAACAGTCCGTGGAAGTCAAAATATGGTCCGCGAAAGACTTTAAAATTTACATTTTTCAGGACGATTATGACACTTTATTTTTAATATTCTTACATAGTGGTACTAACCAGAATTATATAAAAGTGGTCCCGGACTAAGAAAAGGTTGGGAACCCCTGTTCTAAAACATATTATATCACCGTTGTTTATAGAACAAGTTATTATCATGTTCTAAAACGAACATAAGCTCAGAAATATGTTCGAAAAGACATTTGAGGAAAACAACTTTTGAATTTGCTTGCAATTCGATCGGAGCATGTTGGCTAAATTTATCTGAAATCAAATCATATCGTTTTTAAATTTAAGATTTTTAAATATTTGTTGGTTTAAAAATAAAAAATAAAATATATTAAATACATTTTGGATGTTAACTTTTTGAATTAAAAATATAGCTCTGAAAGTGTTGTTCAGTAAAATATCAGCAAATAGCAGTTATTAATAACTGTTTCGTGTTCAAATAACGTTATAACGGTATTTATAGTACAAGTTGCTTAACCTGTTATTTTGTGATGTTAATGTATAATTAATTTCTGTATAATAAAGTTGTTAAAACCTCTTGTATTCAAGCTATTTATTTTTCATATCAAAAACAAAAAAACAGTGTAGTTTTGTATCTAAGATGCAATGTATAAATATTTACCGTTAAAGTATCCGAATATTAATTTAATATAATGTTAGGGGAGCTTATATTATAATGTGTCGGTGTGTTCTATATGTGCCATTTATGTAGCTTTAAAGTAGCTATTTGTGAAAATGTTTAGAATTTTTCGACTCTCTATTGTCTGTATGCATTGTGAAGTATTCTATGAGCCAATTTATATTTAACCATCAGTGCTATAAAGGCATAAGTTAATACCAACTTAGTAGCACTTAGGCCCTTTTGCTCCGCAAGATCATCTACGAAGGTGTAATTGCAGTGGAAGAAAGGCCTAAGTCAAAGTTGTTCTACAAATACTTATGCTTTTTTCGAACTGAGTGTGTAATACTTCAATTAAATGTTGTAGTTGTCTACTAAATGTTAAATAAGAATTATCCGGATTTACAAACTGTGACTCTTTCGCTTCAAATTTTGGACTACTATTTAGAAAATTAGATTTCATAGAAACAGCTATTTTGCTATGACAAAATTTCCTGCCATTTTCTAAAGATTTGAAAATTCTGAAGTATTTAAAGAGGGACTATTTACATAACAAAAGGGACGCATAAGAAACATTTGTAGGTAAAGATTTAAACCTTCTGTAGCTGGAAACTCTTCATCTATTTTTGTATGAATGTACATTTTGTCGGTGTGTAGTGGATGTTTAATGTATTAAGTACTATAAATATAATTATGTGCCATATACGTACAAATATGTTTGATTTTACCAACAGTTTTTTCACTACTGATAAATACTTCAGTAGTGACAATCTACTTTTTAACCTTAAAATGAATTATATTATTTTCTTGGATGTATTAAAATCATGACAGAATAATATATATTTATTCGACATTGTGTTTTTAACTTTATTGGATATTTTTGTAATTATTGATTTTTGAATTGCTTTTTTTTTGGAAATTATGACGATGTTTTTGTAGTAAAATCAAACATATAAAATAATTGTTAAATATAATGATGATATTTCATGATGTAATGTTAAAGACAGTCTGCATTCCAGTCGTACGAGTGAGTCGGTGAGCACTTAGTGTTTTATTCACATTTGTTGAACATGTATCATTGTTTCATCGTTCCAAACGATATAAAATTTGTTATTGTTCATTCGAAAATTATTGAACTATTTCTTCACTGTTTCACCAACATCTGACTATTCGTAAAATTGAATTCAAAATCTTAATATATTTCGGTAAAATTGTCCAGACTATATTTTTTACTTGAAACTGCTGATCATTTATTGGTTATTATGTTTTTTTTGGGTATTATGTCAAAATTAAGAGAATATTTTATTATTTGTACGTCTTTTGTGTATCTCGGAACTACAGTCCCGGAAATTCGTGGTAATTCCGGCATTGCATTAAAATGCACCCAAGGACAATCACCGGACTATGTGGAACTATGTATTATTATAGGCCTAAATGTCTCATTTTTATATTTTCTATATATTTTCTAGATTTTTCTAGATTTTTATTGGTTTCTTTTGCCTCGGTATTGGTGAAACAGACTCTAAGTAGTGTGTTATTATTAAAATTATCCAAAGCAATTTAATTTAGTAATATTATAGTTCGAATTAGTTACGACATAATAACTTGTATTAAATAATTTATTTTATCGAGCACAGCAGAGGGAAAGTCATTGTTTAGTGGCCAAATGTAGCTGTAAGCGTTATATTAAGATATTTTAATAATAAATGGTATTGTATAACCATATTTATGTAGATTAATGTTTATAATAGTTTCTAGTCCTCACTTTAATCTTTAGTCTGTTATGAGCTTAGAGCGATAATTTCATCACAAATTATAATTTTCACAACGTTATATTTTTAGTGCTTACGATTATATAGACTACTCAGTCTGTAATTATGAGTATTTTTATATAACAGTGTTAGAAAATTTAAATTGTGATTCATTATCGCACCAAGTATTATTATGTATTATTTATAAAATAAAATCATACCAAAATATCGTAATGTAAGTACAAATGTATGTATCGACGTCGATCCCCTGATTTTACATAAATGGATGTTATTTTAAATAAATATTTGTGTGAAAGCAATCTTTTTAATGAAGCGGGTGTAAATAAGGAAACCATTTGTTTTGACTTTTTATTTAAAAAATTAGCTCTTGCATTAACTTAGGATTAAGATTTGGTACAAAATTTCATATCTCTTTGTATGTATAGAGCCGAGTCTCTAACACCTCACAGCCAAGGTACACTTTATACTACTAAACAAAATAATAATAAAAAAATCTTTATATTAAAACTATACTTTAAACAAAAACAACCTTCAAAGAAATAACAATTAATGTCTGGTATCAAAATACCTACTAAGGACTTATCGTCTGTCAGTCAGTCTTATTGAATAAATATATACGTAATAACTTAAGCGTGTTCTCATTGGAATGTATCAACTTGCTGGAAAGCTATGAGTATCCTAGTCGAGTCGAGGCACCACACTATCAATTGCGATTGTCAATCATGACAGACATCAATAAGAATAACAACTTCAATTGATGCAACCTCATTATACTAGCTATCAGCTAATAAGGACTAATTACAACTAACTCACTTATAGGAATGTTACATATCAGTGCGTAACACTCAATAATTATATCTACTCTCAAGGCATGGCACAAACCGCACGAACCATAGTCTTCGTTAAACCTATCGCATCCTAGATATGTTTCAAGACTCCTCCTTAAAGCTTTCTTTTACACACTTAGGAATTCAGTAACAATTTACAATCTCATTTCATGAGCTAGCAGCTCAGAAAAATAACGTTATTAGCTAACTGTTATTCCACGCACATCACTAAATGTCAGTCACAGATAATAAAAGTTTATAGTCTGTGGCGAATCGACTAAAAAGTGAGAAATAATCGATTGTAAGTTACAAATGAACATGAGACTAGCATAAGTGCACAAATATCGTTCATCAGCCTAAAATATTCCCTATAAAGAAAGTCGAGACTTTCAAGCACCTTCAGACTTCTAGCAGTCGTTTCGTAACACAATTTTAAGGCTAGAAATAAAACCGAGTGCTACACCATGCCATTACTGACGTGGTTATTGTTGATTGTGTTCCAATGTTTCTGTGTTCCGTTCTGTGTGCCGTATGCGGAGTCCCTCCGGCCATTTCTGTCGCTTCCTAGAGAACTTCTCGCTCTTGCTAGAGTTGCTGCTGAGATTTCCATAGATTCACCGTACGGTAGTCTTGAACCACGTCTCATACTGCCGCTTTTACATCGAACGTTCTGGAATTTACGAATTGTATAGTTAGTTTTAAGTAAAACATATCGTTGGTAACAAAAATATCTGCACTACAAATAAATTTAGACACATAAGACGTTTTCCAATTTCATTTTAATTATTAATTACGAGTTGCTTTATGTAATTCTATATTCGATATATAGGATCGTTATGCTATTCAAACAACTATCCTTAAGAATTTTAGATCAATCCTTTTGAAAGATTTTAAGCATTGTGGGTTACAATCACAATAGAAGCACTAGCTAGAATTCCGTTAGCGCTCCAACTTCGCTTGTAAGCTTAAAGGAAGTGGTTCATATGGATTACGAACCCACAACATCTTAAGCCTAAGTTACACACAAAACACAACATCTAGGGTTCTATCAGGTTCAAGGGTACTAGCACAACACATATAAATAAGTGCAGCGTGTGACTTACGAAGTAACTCACCCGTCCCGCGCGCCACGTCCAGCGGTTGCGGTTGAACACGCCGTACACTATGGGGTTCGCGCACGAGTTCGTGCACGAGAACAACCACATGGCCTTCTGGATCGCCGGGTCTAGGCTCTTTAACGAGTCTTTGTCTATCCAATACCTGCAATTGTATGAATGTAAGTTAATGGTAGAACAGAACTGAACCTGAAGAAATAATAATATGGAACTCACTTTAGAAACACTTTTTAAAAGCGACTTTTTATTAAACTTTGCGTGGCTGACACATATCGAATATAGAGACCAAGCAGCCTTTCATTAAACGACAGTGAAGCAATCCGACAGACTGTTCACTTTAATGAATAAGACATTCTACCTTGATTTAGATTACTATCTAAAACCAAACTAGGCAAAACTAGGCAGCTTTACCGAGTTACTACTCGGGAACGCTGCCTAGTCTGGCAATTTGACTTTTTCAATACCCTTGGGAGAAATTCGTCAGTATAGATAGATACGTAACTTTATAATAAAATAATAGCAGTAGGTTTGTACTCACCATAAACAATAACAGTAGTAAGGAGACCAACAGGTGAAGAAGACTAGAACTATAGTGACTGTCATCTTGAGCGTGCGCGCTCGCGCTCGCCCCAAGATACCCACGCCGCTGCGACGCATCGCTGTACACACAAAACAATACACATTTAATTATTTAGCAGCATATTTTAACAAATCAATTTGCTGATGGAAAATTTTGTGCATTACAGAAATCTAAATTATCTGTTTTTGCAGCTATAGATCATGCTTTGTACTATGTTATACTAAAAACTTTGGTGAGGTCTTTGTAACCTCATCGTTGTTTGTGCAAACAACTTTTAGCCGCTATTATCTGATATAATAAGTTGCAACTTTGACGAGTAAATCATCTTTTTTAGGCGTCCCAATGTAGTCCGCTCAAAGAATACTCCAAAAGCGGGTGTAGAGTGCGTGAGAGGGATCCTAAGCAATTTCTTCAGAAATTGGTTCAGGATGCTTAGATGATAAACATACTAAAATCCCCGCCTCTAGGGGGGGCGCCGGAGTGGGGAGAGGGGGTTAAAGTTCCCATTTTTTAGTTTTTCACTAATATCTTGAAAACGGTTCGTCGTAGAGCAAAAGTGTCTTCTACATAATGAAAGATGATAAAATTGTCTACAACTTTTGTTATACACACTTTATCGAAATTCTCATCAGTTCTCGAGCATCACGCTCCGTAATAGTTAAAATGAATGTTTTTCAGATCATGAGTGAGTGTCATAAATGCGAAACTTTGCTTTCGCTTAACTACGGAACTAAATTACCTACAGACTTAAAATTTTGGATTTTAATTATGTGGTTATTGCTTACTGGATAACTAAATTTTATATCCTCTAAGCATCCTGAACCAATTTCTAAAGAAATTGCTTAGGATCCCTCTCACGCACTCTACACTTGCTTTTTTGAGCGGACTAATGGTGCCTTATCGTGATTGTAATACTTCTACTAATTATTATTAGGTAAGTTATTAATGCCCGGTTTCTAAGGCACATTTAGCGGTAGTTTATCTATTCAACAGCATTTAAACTTATATAAAAAAAACAGTTTGAATAGTTAAACTACCGCTAAACGTGCCTCAGAAACCGGGCATAAGTCCCATAACTTAAAGACCAACAGTGTGATGGCATATCCTTACCATTCTGGTTAGCTCTGCGTATAATCTCGAGCAGCGCCGCGGAGGAGCAGTACAGCGTGGACAGCAGCGGGATCACGTACATTAAGATCATATTCACGAGGAAGTACGCGAACTCGTGAGACTCTGTCGGTAATGAACCGTACGATACACACTGGTAGTACCTGTGAAAGAGGAAATATTGTGTTGTTAGTACTGATTTATACGGTTGTGATAGTAAAGAGGTCATGATTGGTAATCTTTAGCATTTCTCTGAGAAGAAGAGGATACTTCTCTCAAGTGAAATTCGTTAATTTTACCATTTTGTGTAACCATCTTGCATCCCAGTTTAAAGTATGGGAAATTGTATTGAAATTTTTCAGAAGTGATTCATCCTTACATATCATTTTTTTAGGTAGATACCTAAATATGGTCCTCATACAGTTATATAATAACTGAAATATAAAATAAGATAAACTAATCTATACTAATATTATTAAACTGAAGAGTTTGTTTGTTTGTTTGTTTGAACACGCTAATCTCAAGAACTACTGGTCCAATTGAAAAATTATTTCACTGTTAAATTTATCGAGGAAGGCTACAGGCTATATATCATCACGCTACGATCAATAGGAGCAGAGTAACAGTAAAAAATGTTACAAAAACGGGGAAAAATATCACACATTCTCTCTTATGTGACGGAAACGAAGTTGCGCGGGTCAGCTTGTATCTATAATCTATATACAGCAAAATTTTCAAATGAATCATATACGTTAGGCATTATGAAACCACCGTAGACTTCATTTATATTGCTTTTTATTACCGTCAGTAATATATTGCCCGCATTAGCATAGGAGATAATTACGATAATCCGAATTGAGATACGGAACAATCAATTTAAAGGGTTTAATCTGAGCCAATAAATCTTATATTGCCAATTGGATTCTGTATTAGGTTACGTTAAGCTTTTAGAGGTTTCGTTCTAATGGACTTGTTAAAGTACTGTGTTACAATTTAGGATTAGGTGTAGATAAATGCGTCGACTTGTTTGAAAGTTTCTGTTGGGATAGTTAAAATAATATGTGTGTGTTATTTTGTATTTATATAAAGTCAAATCAGCTACTCTTTATGAAATGTCAAAAACACATATTAGTATAGAAATACGTCGTAGTGACGCCACTATGTCATATTTTAAACTACTTAACTACTTAAACTGAGTGTCTAATAAAATGTTTCAGTCCGTAACAGTTACAATTTCAACATTATGTATGAAAAAAGCTGAAAGTCTGAGCATTTTAGATAAACCTTTTACGAGTACGCCTTTAATAGTCAACCCAGTCAACTACCCAATTGTACCGACAGTTCAATTCATTTAAATACATTTTTGTTATCAATTAAAAATAGATTAAGAAGGATATCTATTAGTCATAATAAAGAAGGAATAGAGAAGTAAGATCGCTTTAAAGTCAAATCAAGGAAGAAATAAACTAGCTTCATAATAAGGCGAACATAAAGTGGTTTTAGAACTAGTCTAAAAACAGACAGGCAAGCTTTTTCATCGTATCTTTGCAATGAACTTTCTTAACCTTGAACGAACTACTGAAAGTAAACCATATGTTCAGCACAATATTGAACTAAATATTTGAACGCATCAATTTTATTATTGTATCTAAAACTAGCTGACCCGCGCAACTTCGCTTGCGTCACGTAAGAGAGAACGGGTCATAATTTTCCCCGTTTTTGTAACATTTTTCGTTACTACTCCGCTCCTTATCGTCGTAGCGTGATGATATTTATATAGCTTATAGCCTTCCTCAATAAATGGGCTATCTAAAAGTGAAAGAATTTTTCAAATCGGACCAGTAGTTCCTGAGATTAGCGCGTTCAAACAAACAAACAAACAAACAAACTCTTTAGCTTTATAGTATTACTAGCTGACCCGCGCAACTTCGCTTGCGTTACTTAAGATAATCATAATTTTCCCCGTTTTTGTACCATTTTTCACTGTTACTCTGCTCCTATTGGTCGTAGCGTAATGATATATAGCCTATAGCCTTCCTCGATAAATGGGCTATCTAACACTGAAAGAATTTTTCAAATCGGATCAGTAGTTCCCGAGATTAGCGCGTTCAAACAAACAAACAAACAAACAATCAAACAAACAAACAAACTCTTCAGCTTTATAATATTAGTATAGATTATAGTATATATAGTATAAAGTATAGATGATAATGTATGAATATGAATCGTAAAAACGTTGAGCATCAAAATAAAAGAATTTTCCATTGATCCCTTTTTACCATTTACCATTGTAAACATTTCAGGTAATAAAGATAATGTAAAAGAATGGACTACAAGGTAACTGCCGGTTATTTTAAGGCGTTATTGTTATTTACAATTTTGTTTATAGATCATTGTTATGACCTTTTGCTTTGGAGGTAATTCAGCAAAGCATTTTCACATTTTTAAGGGCAGAATAACTTTGTCAATTTGCCTGTATTCATCTAACAAAAAGATCACAATATCGCTGAGGAAGAATAAAAAAATAACAAAAGTTGGATGTATCAGTCTAAATATATTATATTTGAACCTAAAAACATTATAGTCTTGATTCTATATCTAAACTAGTTTCAAAGGATCTGAATACATTTCAGCTAACTATAATAACATTAAGTGAATCCTCTATATTATTATATTTGCATGAACACCACACAAAGTACATAAAGATCAAACATGAGAGTATTACTCCATTGATGCGATGAACTCTCAGTACATTAGAACAATCTGTCGAAATCTGTGCCAAAACTGAAACATTCCTTAGCTCTTTATTTATGTTTGAACCGCGGCTTTGTTTGATTTATATCGTAAGTATAACCCATTTTAATAAATACTGAGGATTTGATTGTCTATTCAAAATAAGTTGTAAATAATAATGAAATGAATACATTGTAACATTATTGGCCTTAATATTATTATGATGCAGGGTTTACTTGGCGTATTATTGTCTTATTGATGTTAAGTTTTGCATTCATTTACATAAATAAATAAACATAACTCATTACTGTCCCACTACTGGGCAAATGTCTCCTCCCGCAAGGAGGAGATTAGGCCTATAGTCCACCATGCTGGCTAATAGAAGGTTGGGAACACTTACATATGTAAATCCTACTGACTTAATATTATAAATGCGATAGTTCATGAGGTCGGATGTATGCATGTATGTTTGTTACTCTTTGCCTAAAAACTACTGGGTGGATTTTAATAAAGTTTGTTGCAATAAACGAATGGACACCTTTCACTTTTATCACTGTAGGTAGCAACATCAAAAGATACGGAGACACGCGCTGCATATCGATATTGAAAGATTAATCGATTTATAGAGATCGAAATAAAACAATTTTTACGTCTTTAATCGAGGTTTATTCAACTTTCTTATATTTCCTTGCGAACAGATGCAAATATTCAGATTATTGATTGCCACGGTTAGAGTAAGGGATTCGATTAGATTTTTTTTTTGCGTTGTAAGGTACCTGCGGGTATTAAGGCCTGTCGGGTAATAAGGCCTAAATAACAAAAAACGTACGAAATACAGTAGTAGACGATCAAGATTACAGTCACACAAGCTCAGAGCGTATACGAGTCGCTGCAAAGTGGCGGACGCACTCTTGCACTTCTCCCCCCGCAAATATCGTCGAAATCATTCAGAAGTGCGGTTCAGCAGCACGAATTATAAAAATTGACTCCAGTAAAACGTAAGTTGTTTAGAAAATATCACATTTACAAACCTGTATTGACTGTCCGCTTATTAATTAACGTATGCTTGTCCGTAGATTACCGTTTTAAGAGACTTGTAGTTATAAAAAATATATTATTATTATTTTCTGTAAATAGGTGGTTGGCGGATATTAAGGCCTATAAAATTTTACAATAGGCCTTATTATACTCCTACTTTTTTAACTGCTATATAAGTAGGAGCGTGTTTTAAAAATGTTTGTTAGTGGGTAGTATATACGTAGTTTATATTTTCAATTTAAACTTACAGTCACGATGTCTCCCAAACAAGCATTGTGGTTAGAAGGCGATCTGACAAAAATAAATCACAAAAAAAAAATTATCGGTACGGTCATGCCTGCAAAGAAGATAGAATGGATGATGCAATGAGGCAATGTTCGCGATGCTTCAAGTGGTACCACGAAGAATGTGTCGGTTTGACTGCAGAATATACTGATGATTTTCAATGTCCTGATGGATGCGAATAAGGACAATTTATTTAATTTATTAAGACTACTATGCTTTCTATTGCCTTATGTTAATGATTATTGATGTCAAGAATACTAATTTACTTAGTTTAAGTTGATTTTTGAATAGTTTATAGTATAGGCCTTTTTACCCTACCCTATTATAATAAGGCCTAAAGACAGCGTTTTTTTAAAGTGATATAATGTTTTAGTTTTAAGCTTTAGAAGCTTTTTTTTGTTTAAACTCGGTAGTAATATAAGTACATGACTGATTATTATAAAAACTGGTTGATTATATTGGATATTCTTCATTTTATTACAAATCTCCCTTAGCTAGGCCTTAATACCCGCGGGTACCTTATATTAAGTCTCGGTTAGACTATTTCTAGATAAGAATCAGATTCCTTGTCCCTTTGCCTTGCAGATAGATCTGACACATATTCATGAGCCGTGAAAACTGGCTGTGGTAAACGTAGTGAGATGATCATTTGGGGTAGTCTATAGAATGACACGATGATAAAGGTCTATTAAAAGCTGATAAACTAATGTTAAAATATTCCAGTGCTATCTCGTAAAAATAATTTTAATAATTAAAAAATAAACATAACAGGAAATACTAATTTAATATATACAACAATCTTCTTATACAATGATTAGATTTGCATATTTCCCCGCATCCTAAATAAGATAGTGTTTACGCAAAGCTTTTGTGTTTATAATTTACCCACGTTTTGTAGTGAGTTAAATATAACATACTACGATTCAGTTTGTTGTGACTACTACTAACACATTAATGTATGTGGTAGTTTATCACTGCCCTTTTAAACATTATTTTACAATAGAAACATAATAATAAAGTTTATACTTCGTAGACGCAATGTTAAATCTTCTTAAATGACTATTCATTTACAAAAAATTCAGTTAAACGATTTAAGTAATTTATTATGTCGGATTTTCCTCGTTCATATCTTCTAAAATCCCGAATTTATTTAATAAAATATCGGCATCTTTATACTTTGTAGCTTTGATGTTTCCTCAAGGCATTTTAATACATTTTAAGGTTTCTGTAATATTGATTAAAAAGAAAAAAAACAGCTAATTAGGTGCTCATTGGACCCAAAATTTGGCAGGAATCAAAGCATTCTAAAATTCACAATCTTTTTTATTTAATAAAAAAGGAACGCGGAAGTTGCCAGCCAGTATTTAACAAAAACACGGCGAGGTTATTATTCTTCTCTATGGTTTGAAAGGAGGTAAATCGAATAAGTTTGGTAACTCTTTGACTTTCATCGTGTTAATGAGTTAGTGTTGTTTGGTGACCCCAAGAGAAGAGAAATTGACCTCAACAGCTGTAAGGTCAACAACCTTGTTCCAATTTAAAGTTGTATGAGTTGACCTAAAACAACTTGATGGGTTTCATCAGTTTTGAACTATGAGTTTATTAGCTCTATGTAAGTAATGAGTCAACGATGTATGAAACTTACTTATAGAGTAATTTAAATAGATATTAATAAGTAATTAACTACTTGTATAATTGCTTTGTTAATCTCATGTTGCAGATACTAGACATTAATTCGATGAAACTAACAAATTTCAGAATGAAAACATCAATTTCCATTTCAGATTAAATATTCTTCAACATTTATGGTCAGTATTTTTTTAGACGATTATATTATGTGTATTTTATGTAACTACAAACAATTTCGTTTCAATGATTTATAAGTGTAAGATAATATTGTGTAATCAAAGATCTTTCAAGGACGGAAACTGTATCATGTTTGCGGAAAATATTTCTGAAACTGGGTCACTTGGAGCAGTAGTAAAAAATCATTATAACATAAAGACAAAAAGATTTCTTATTAATAATATCAACGCACTTAATATTTAGTCACTCGAATAACATTTCTAATATTAATACGATGTAAACAATAGCTTCTATAAAGTATTAAAACTAGCACAGTACCGAACAAAAATAGGCATAAACTTTTCCACGCCCTAGTCTTAAAGGACTTACAAAAAAAGTCGTAAAAAGAAGTAATGCTGCTCCTGAAAGTTTGACGTTTTGCGACTCTCAAGAGAATTAGGAATTATAGACAACTGTATTTTGGTCGTAAAATCTAACGACGTCTTGAAGCTATTAGTGCAGTCAATTAAGCTTAAATTAGGTAAGAATCTCGGAATTCGAGATACCCAGCTGTAAGTTTGTAAATACTTGTATATTGACACCCTAAAAGTTGTCTCAAAACCTACATATGGTAGGGTGTACGCAACTATAAAATTTCAAGGTCCAAAGTCCCAAAAACCGGTTTTTTGAGCTTTTTTTGTAAATATCTCATTTCCTATGGAATTTTTGCATTCGTATTCATTACCAATATTGTACAGTATAAAATTCTCTACAAATTTCGTTTGAATTTTTTTTTTTACGGTGAACCGTTTTCGAGATAGAGGGGGGAGAGCGCGCGGTCACAGGATCATTTCAAGTCAACCGGTGCCTCCGGTCGAAGATGCGCCATATATATTATAGTTGATGAACTATCGATAAATTAATGATTAATAAATATTTGTCAATTTCTATTACATTCTTTTTTATCATTTTTTTCATAACCTATCCACTTTTTATTCAGTATTAATTAACTTATCAACACTTACCTGCCCATGTAATTGCAGAATTTTTCATGAAAATATAGGCACTATATTTGAATTTTAACCTAATTAATATTAATAACTTCTTACATGATGAAAAAAAACAAATAAATCAGTATTATTGAAAAGATATAGATTTAATATAATTATGAAGAAAATGATGACATCAATGACTTTTCGAAGTTATGTGTGTATTAGAAATAATTGTCACATGCTCCAACGGTGAAGGAAAACATCGTGAGGAAACCTTGCATGAATAAAATTAGTTAAATACATTTATTGAGGGCATGCAAAGTCCCCAACCCGCACTTGGCCAGCGTGGTGGACTCAAGGCCTAACCCCTCCCTCATTACGGGAGAAGACCCTTGCTCAGCAGTGGGACAGTAATGGGTTAAATTTATTTATTATTATAATCATTGATTTATCGATAGTTCATCAACTATATATGGCGCATCTTCGACCGGAGGCACCGGTTGACTTGAAATGATCCTGTGACCGCGCGCTCTCCGCCCTCTATCTCGAAAACGGTTCACCGTAAAAAAAAATTCAAACAAAATTTGTAGAGAATTTTATACTGTACAATATTGGTAATGAATACGAATGCAAAAATTCCGTAGGAAATGAGATATTTATAAAAAAAGCTCAAAAAACCGGTTTTTGGGACTTTGGACCTTGAAATTTTATAGTTGCGTACACCCTACCATATGTAGGTTTTGAGACAACTTTTAGGGTGTCAATATACAAGTATTTACAGACTTACAGCTGGGTATCTCGAATTCCGAGGTGAACTTACTATAATGACTGGACTATATAAGAAATAATGTTGTAGACAAATAAATACGCAAGTTCTAGAATATGAATAGTTTTATGTAATGAAAATAGTTGTCTCAATAGGCAAACAGTTTAAATACGGTGTAAGTTAGACTTAAGTACTTCCCACACTGGCTAGGAGACCCGTGTGAATAAGTTATAATATTAGGTAATAGTGACGCTTGCAAGTGTTGAACTATATTTTATAGCATTACTGATAGATTATATCATTCAATATTTTTATTAATATAATTATGAATATTCAAATACTCCACGTTTGTCTGTACGCAAGAGTGTAAGAGTCACTTAAGATACAATTGGCTTAAAGAATATTAAAGTTTTCATAACATCACATTTTTATCAAATAATACAACAAAATAACAATAATCCTGTCGTCAAAAGAGGTAACGGAGGTTGTATATTTTTAGTAGATATTAGGTCCCGAGCCTCTGAGCCTAACCATATAAATGGCTGCCCTTTATCACGTGTCGCGAAACTCACGATATTATCCGATGAAAATATAACAGAAATAGAACAATATCATATCATTTATAATTCACAATGTCGTTTAGAAATATCGAGGAACTTTTGTGAGTTATTTTTAGTTTTGGCTAATATAATAAAGGGATAGAATTAAGCCTACGCTGACCACGGTTTTCAGGTGTCAGTTTAGATTAATAACATACAGTTTTTAAAACAAATCATTGGTGTTGATAAACGTTTTCACTATATAAGATGAATTTAACCCATAAATGTGAGAACCCGTACTGAGGGAGAGATCGGGCCATGAGTCCACCGGGCTGGCAAAATGCGGGTTGGGGACTTATCATTCCTTCAAGAACTGTTCTAAAGAACTCTCAGACGTGCAAGATTGTATGACGATATTTTCCTTCAACAAGTAACAATTATTGCTTATATGCAGAATATAACAGTATATTGTACGTACCCTTTGACATCAGGGTGTTCTTCGAGGTGGAAGATGAAGCTCTGCGGCAGGCTGGCGAGGCCGGCGCAGACCCACGCCACTGTGAGAGCTCTGCGCACGCGAGACTCCCACGTCACGTTCAAGGGTTTTAGGATGGCATAGTATCTGAAATTGAGAAGAACATAATTAGTTTGATGAAGTTAGAAAAACAAGGGTTTTAGGTCGTTTTGAAAATTAAAGTTTTGTTGGCTTGGCTTGTTCAAGTCTACTATATTATGTAGAATCAGAAAACTCTACTGGCCAAACACTAAAATGGCATTTAAATTTAAGTACCTTACATCTCATACGAGGGGCTAGCTGCTTAAAAGTATTTTTTTTGAGTGGTACTTATTTTTTTTATATAAATATGATTCACTTATTTCCAAATGATTTTGCATCATTATGGTGATTCAATAAATTAAATAATTACGAAAGGACGAAAAATAAAAAAACAAATCCATTTGGCTTATTCCACGAATCCCTTTTCAAAGTCCTTTGCATTGATTGCAAGTGACCTATATAACCTTGGTATATTTTATTATAACGATTTATAAGCTTAACAATATCTTCACACAGCGGGAACACCTAATCATAACCTATAACATTACGGGCACTTTACAAATGAAGTAGGGCAGAGGCGCATGATTGATCATCTCGGTCATTGACCCGCCTTACCTTCGACCTATTATCAATATTTGCTACTACACTTAATATCCGTAAGGAATTCTCTCTTCTGTTTGTTATTGTTCCTTTCACAACTACAATCAATAAATTTGCAGTATGCGTTGAGCATAGCAACAATTATTTCGCGGGATTAAGAATGTAACCAAACTTTTTCAATAAAAAAAAATATGTTGCTCTAAAAAAAGTAAACAAACCATAAGCAACTGAAATAATGTACCTAGGTGTACAAAACATTATTAAAAAAAAATAGTACTTGAGTAACAAAAACAGAAATGATTCGAAATTCAAATATGAAAATCTGCAACTTCTTTATTTTAAATGGCCCGTGTTCTTGAAGTAGTCAGTACCTTTACGTATTTTGATATTCGCAATAGTTCTAAGAAAGGAGATTTAATAAATATATTATGCTAATACATTGAATAACCCTAAACCCTTATCCTTCACGTTTCTGGACCTTTCCGAAGCACTTGTTGTCAATAGGTCGTTGTCCTGTCGAATGTATGTCGTTCTTAGTGATTGATGTAGTTTGAACCTTTAAGATTTCAACTCGTTTATAGAGCCGAATTTATTGTTTTAGCGAAAATTTTGTATTTAGTGGTCGGTGACATTGAAAAATTAGTGACCTGCTCTTGATTTGCAATTGTTATGGTTGTAGAAACGTGTAGATTAAGAAAACACAATGCTACGACTTTACTAAATATACCTTCTATTCCTTCAAGAACTGTTCTAAAGAACTCTCACAGGTTTAAGATTGTATTACGATTTTTTTCTTTATTTTGTTGTATGGCGACACCAAAAGAGAAAGAGATAAATTTTTCCTTCATTTTTTATAAATTAAAAACAGCACGGTCCTTTACCATAAAGTAAAACCTCGTAATTTTTTTTATTTTTTTATATTGAATGAAGTGTAACATAAAAAATTTTACCTCACTATTCTCTACGATAAAATATCATCTTCAACTTTATATTTGCTAATGAACAGAATACTCATAGAATCTATTACATCTATAAGCTTCAATTGAGACTATTATACGCGAATTTCAAGTAATTATCTACTCAGATTCAAATAATTTTAACAATAGTCCTCAAGTTACCGACGAATAATTTCTCTTTGTCGCGGTCCTGGCTCTTATGGTTTAAAGCGAGTGGAGAGCACTCAAGGTCCTGCCAAGTATTGCCAAGTACTTGGTTGAATCTTGGCACTCGGTGGTACTTTCTTGGCAAAAGGAAGGTAAGTCAGGTTACAGTACTTGTATGATTTTGAGCTCTTGTTATTGTCAAAGGACAAAATATGAAGATTTTGTGTCTTTAATTGAATTCTCTGTTCTGTACTATCACTGGGCATATTTTTGAATTGTGAAATATAAAAGTGTTTCTGAACACCGGTCATTTCATTGTGAAGAGAAATCTCGATAGCTAGTAAAGTAAATGTGAAAAATAGTCTTTGAAAATCAGTTCAATATTATAGACATTTGTAGCTTTCCATATTTTATTTTAAGCTCTTGCAAATTACTTTGATTGATTACGTGCAAGGAAAATCGAAAATTTTATAAAAAATATGATCGCAACAAATTAACCAATGAAATAACCGATCAATCAATCAAAATAAATTGATGATTTATTTTCCTTAAAGATAACGTAGGTAAATTGAAATGTATAATAACTCAAGAGTAAGTTTTTATACATTATTACGTTTACGCATTAAAAAACGTTTTTTTTTGAAAAACTGGGACTTATATTATAGTCACCGCGATAGATAGATAGATGGTGGTGCAGCAGTCACTTATTGATGTTAATTTAAGTTTACCAGGGTGTTCATTTATATTTATTCTTCTTTAGCCATATAAAATACAATAGTGTAAACTCACCTATCAACAGCGATACAAATAAGCACGAAGCTGGAGAGGTAGAGGCCGAAGGTTCTGGTGAACATCATCACGCGGCACATGAGGTCCCCGGCCAGCCACTGCACCGTGCCCGCCCACGCTATCTCCAGCGGCATCATTAGGAATGTTACCTGCAACAAAATTAGCTACTGTTACACAACTGTTGAAAAGTAATGGGAAAAACTAATAGCTGATTAAAAGAGTGGGCTAGACTTTCTTGTCAGCTCTTACTTTTTGGTTTTACCTTCGGAATATTGGTCATATATTGTAAGTATGTCAATCACAAGTGTGAAGAATTAACCTAAATGATAATTTCATTTTGATTGATTTTGTCAATTATCTTTGAAGGCAACGGAATTGTTCTACGCGAGTTTCGGTTTAGATCTAGATAAGTGATTCACCTTGTTAAAAAACACAAAATTTATCAGCTGCACTTTCATTTGTGACTGAAAGTGGTGTTTGGTGTAGCAAAGAGTCTCCGGAAGGCTTATTTGCTTGCTTTTCCTAGATTTCTCTACAGAGGTTTTAATTTCATTTTTTTTAAGCCGACTTCGAAATGATACGTTTATTAATACAACGAGGAAGGAAAATACCATTCTACCAATCTCTACAAAATCATTTCTCCCGGTTCATTCAGATCATACGACCCCAAAAATAAATTACCCATTACATATAAGACGTATTAATAACTCGTATCTATTTATAATGTTTTCTTTGAATTCAATGTCCCTGTGACAATTTTATGAAAGGTCAAATATAATGATGATGATGCATTACATGTAAGCCTTGATTGATTGTTATAATGAATAATGACATAATACTAGTAAATTTAGTGGAGTAAATAGAAGAGGATCTTATTTTCCGATAGTCTATTGTCATTATTCATTTTATGTACTAATTCAATTTTTCTACTAATTTACCTACTTAATAGAATAGACAGGTTTTTCGTTACTTTCGTTGAACACATTCTTTGGAAATAGCTGACCGATTTGGAAAACCATAACTGTCTTTTATAGCCATATACATATTATTATACCTACACACACACAATGAGGGAAGGTATGAGCTATCTTTCTTATTTCCTGGATTAGAATATTCAGTACAAAAGTCAGAGAAACCGCGGGGTACAATTAGTATTATTTTGAAGGATTTCAGCCCTAGGGACGATTAATATCATAATTTTAATATCGCCTTAAATCGTGACGCAAGAGCGATTATGTACCAGACGTCATTGAAAGATTATCTCATATAATCTTTTTAATTTGTATCGTATTCCTAAAATTAACGAACAAATTTAGAATTTTACTCTCTAGACTTTATAATTTGTTGAGTTTTATCAGAGACATTAGTATAAGTTGTGCGAATGTCATTAAGAACGTATAGAGGATAATATTTATCAAAATAATTTGTATAATTTGTGTGTTTTTCGTTAAATCTATTACTTATTCTACAGTTACTAGAGAACTCTTGTTGCAAGTATTTTTTTTAACATAAACCATACATTAAATAAAAATTACTCTTAAAAAATATTTGTTAAGTTTACTTCAGTTTTTTTACTTTAGTTATTAAATTGGTAGCTATTAAAATAGGTTTTCGATTACCGAAAAATTAAGGTTTACATTTAAATTCTAAGTTATCGTTCATATTGCTGACCATCTATGGACTTGAAAGTGCCTCTTTACTTTGTTAAAGTAATTAAGTATGTTTACAACATTAATTAATTTGGTTTGTTTTACTGTCGATACAAGCAAATTTTCGCTTTATTATTGTACGAGTATAATAATAGCAAATACTTTATGTTTGTTAAGCGATTACTAAGAACTCCACGTTTGTTGTAAATTGTGCGAATTACTTAACAAGTTTGTTTTAATTAACCTCCTGTTTATACGATAATGTCGACTTATCTACTACTTTATTAGAAGAGAAAAGGGTTTTATGTAGTACTATTTAAGGTACCCAGCTTTGCTCACATATAACTCGATTTTAGTAATTTTCCATATTATCTCCTTTGCATATACATACATTCTATGGACTTCCTAAAAATATTTCGAAACCAAAAGTAGTCAAATCTATCAAACCACTAACGAGTTTTGTTTACACAAATAAACGTTAATATATTACTAAATTAAATTACTTTTATGTTTTATCAAATTATCTGACTCGTTACAAGAATACTAAAAATGTTAGTCAGTTAATAAAACAGCCACGAGCGTTATCTTTTATAACGACCGCAAAAACAAATTAACAAGTAATTAAAAAAAGTTCCTCAAGATTTTAGTATGACGGAGTTGTACCAACTTTATGTTCTCGACATCATTTCAACAGCATTTGAATATCCAATACTTGTGAACAATTGGCGTGTTCCGAAGAGTCTGTTACAAACTCATGTTTTATGTATATTCCTAACTTACACCGTTTTCCGACGATACGACTTGGAGAATTGTTAAAATTGCAATTTTACGAGATTATAATCTGTCTCGGGATCGGTGTCCGGAACGATGGATCAGATCGCTCGGCTGAGCTTCAGATATTGCGAGGAAAATTATTACAAAACTTGCTGTTAGGATCAGCAAAAGTAATCTGTTTAAAATGAAATATTTCGACATCTATGACGCTATACTTAAGATGGTCACTACGTCTAATTTTATCAGATATTCGTGCAACAATCGTAGTTTTTATTCGATACAAAACCAATATTTACGTCAATTTAGAGTAGGTATGTGTTTTTGGTATGACTATAGGGTATATGTTTGTTGTTTTAGGGCAGTCAGTTAGAAATAGCTCGCGATACATCTTAATTCCTTAGTGCTCCTATATTCTAAGAAGTATAATATCCTTAGGACATCAAAATGGGCAAGAATCGAGAAGTATTTGAAAGATTCCGTGACCACAATGTTGCTAAGTATTTTCTAAGATATATATTATTATATACGTAACTATGTAGGAGGAAGCATCTTGACGGGAATCGAGGGCAAACTTTTATCGGACATTACTTTAGTTTTGTACAACAACGGACATAGTTTGTGGAAGTTAGCGAAACTTTCCGCAACACTACGAGCACTGCTGAGTTCAATAAAAATGTGCTTATTTTTGATACCAGCTTATGTGCAAATCTATCTACTATCTACATTATTATTAAATCTGTTCATATAAATGTATATATGTACTCACTTCCTTGCTCTTATGAATATTGATCACAATAAGAAGCACTTAACCCGTATTAATTCCTACTTACATCGAATAAAATTATTTCTGAGACATCAATGAGGCACTTAGGCAAAGATTTGTATCAAAGAATATTTTTTTGAGGACGCTTCACATACCTCCCTCACATATCCTTGCATCGGAGACAATGTTCTTTTTTCTAAACATTAGGTACTTCATACAAAATTAACAAACAAACTATTTATAAATCAGTAATATTACTACTCGAGGAGCTCGTGGCTCAGTTAACAACAGCCGCGCGGATCAATCACTGAGGTTAAGCCATGCTTGCCGAGCTTGATTTGTGGATGGGTGACCATTTTATACATATCGAGTTCCTCCATGTTTCGGAAGGCACGTAAAATTGTGGGTCCCGGCTTATTTTCGAAGATCTTTGAAAGTCGTTAACAGTATTCAGAAGCTTGAAAGTCTGATAACCAGTCTTACCGAAGGGTATCGTGTTAATCCCAGGTAACTGGGTTGTAGAGGTCAAATAGGCAGTCGCTCTATGTAAAATACTGGTATTTAGATCCATCCGGTAAGATTGGAAGCCGACTCCAACATAGCTTGGAAGAAGGGCTAACCTAAAAATAGTAACATTAGTACTCAAAAACAGCAACTCACCATAAGATCAGCAACAGCTAAATGCATCAACAAAACATCAAGCCGGCTCGCTCTGCCGGCGCGTTTCCTCTTCACCAGCTGAGACAGTACCGTGAGGTTCCCAGTGGCTGACACCACCATCAGCACACTGTACACGGTCATTGACACCATGTGACCGTGGTTGAACCTCATGTCTAGAGGCAGCTCATCACTCGTGTTCAGGTGCGACCAGTTCTTCTGCGAGGCCCCGCCGGGCCCCGAGACCTTCTCATCTATGTCCATTGTGCAACTATTTTGTTGTTAATTTACGTGATGGCATTTTCGTTGTCATGTTGTCTGGAACGAAAGAAATGAGGATTGTTAGGCTTTGAATTTCGTTAGTGTGCATATTTTTGGTTTTTAAATGGCGATTCAAGAAGTAGTTTATAGTGTTGACCGATTAAAATTAAATGTTTGATACTCGGGATTTTTTTTGGTGACCTGCCTGGTACTTACATTGTAGCGATGATGTTAGTATATCTAAAGCGAAACTGCATTTGTTTTAATAAACAGACTTTTCGTTAAAGGAAATATAAAGAGAATATTCAAAACATAAATATACACAAAAAATAAAGAAACAAGAAAACCAATTCGTACTGTTTTCGCATTCAGAACGACCGTTACGAATTTTAATCAAGAAAATTGCTCTGTAAATGATTTCTTCATAATAAAATCTCAAATAACAAATGGCAACATTTTTCCTTAGCACTGTCACTTAGACTTTAACTGAAAACTAAAGTGTTTTTAACTCTTATCATTAAAGTTTGGCCTTAATACAACATAGAACTAACGACAATAGAAATAGTAAATAATTTCTATAATTTCATGAAGACGACATGAAAATACTCTTACATTTTGGGGGGAAACCATAAATGATACTAATGTTTTTTTTACAGCCAGCCTGTAATTTGAGCTATGGAAATTTTCTCTGCCCCTATAATAATGGTCATTATTTTTAGGGACAGTGAAAAATACTTTGCTCAGGCCTTCTACGAAACTAATTACCTTGGATTTTTAATATACTCTAATATCAATTTAGACACGAATAGGCTTATAAATAACGATGTAGCTTTATACTTCTGTCCTTAAAACAAATTATTTCTGTAGCTTTTTACTTTAGTCCTACTGGTAATCAGTAATAAAAACTTTTGTTCGTCTATTTTCCGAAATAAAGAGTATTTTGCATTAATAAAGGATAATTTAACTTTTTATCACGGGAATATTCTGGCGTAATCAAAATTTTTAGAAATTGAAAGCCTAATTTGAAATAATATTCGTACCTAAAACTTCTCCAACCATTTAAAACAATTTTCATATCTATTTATCAAAGGATATGAATGTACGATGGCTAAAAGCTTACACTATAATGAAGTTAAATAGTCCAATATATTGTAGCTTACTTACCTTCCAGAAACAATAACATTTATACGAGTATTTTTACCCACAATATTATAAGTATTCTATTATTGTAGAGGTATTTGTAAAGATTTCATAAAAATCATTACTTCTTTTCTAGATAATTCTAGATAAAAGTTTTCTTTTCCTAGATATTTAGAAGAAAATGTCTGATTTATTATCGGAAGGTAAATTTTTTGAGCGGTAAAGTAATTGATTAAATAATATTGAAGGATGCCTCTAAGGATTTGATAGTCCACAGAAACTTCTAGGTTTAAGCTTTGCGGTCAACTTCAACGTCTACAAATGGCTTAAGACGATTTAAACATTGTATGTACGGGTCCCTATCAAAACGTATTATTGATATTCAACGTAAACTTTCAGTTGCGAGCCTTGTAAACAAGCTTCATGGCTGTTGAAGGTACAGAAAATTCAGAATTTTGAACCACGTTGATCTACAGCCTTATTTAGCTGACGGTGGTATAGCTTTCATATTTTCTATCTATTTGATACTACTGGTTATATTATTTTGAAAATGCACAGATTCATACATTCATTATAATCCAGTTGAAGCGTGCAGACCAAGGCTCTCTACTAAATTGTCGGCCTATAATAACTATTTCAATCTTATACTAAACACCATACATTGACAAGATAAAACCAATTCTGTTTAACATGTCTACTCTATAAAGCCGTTCATTGTCAACGAATGATCGGTATAATCTATACAAATGGGTCTTGTATTGAAGTAGAAGCTATTTAGTCGTATTTACGGTACCATCTGTCTAACACAGATGTCGGAACAAAGCGACTGAGTTTCTAAATCAATGAGCTTGTTAGATAACACGAGGCTGAGAAATTTACGAAATACGGCCTCATATTGACTTATGTACTAACGAGTGTAGGGTATCTACAGTGAAGTAGCTAGGTAGTGTGGGGCTATAGAGTAAAAAATAAACTAGGGCCCTCTATACCTAAACTGTAAGGGCGCCTTCATACAGTGCCGGTGGCAGTGCCCCCAGCCATGGCCACCGGGTTTGCCGCGCGGGCTACGTGCCTTGCCGGAGTTACTTGTTCCTAACATTCGATCAATTCGAGCATTTGACAGCTCTGCGCGGCATGTGTGTAGCAGCCATATAAGACACAAAAAAAAAAATTTAAATCTTTTTATGATGCTCCAATTTAATCATATTGAGATAGGAGAACAAAAAATATTAAGTTAGCAATCTATTGTATTTTACTTTAGATTCTTTCAAACTTAAGATAAACTGGCACAGAAATTCAAAAGCCTGGGGCTTTGAAATGTCTTGTCCGACTTTTTGCAATTCTTGACTGTGAGAATTTCAACCACTTATTTTATAATTTAGAAATCCTTTTATTATTGAAAAATATTATATCTTAAAGGCATCATACTACGGAAAGCCTTGCATAATTTAAAAAAGAGTCTCCGTTACTTGGTTCCAGGTTGCAAATGTTTTAATCAGTGTTTCTTTAACTCACACACGGTCATCCGATTCCAAACCAAACCGTTTAATTTTCATAGTAGGTATGTGTGTTAGTAGTATCTACGTGTAATTTGTATCGCCGAAGGTGACGTACTAATAGTTGTATAAGTTTAAAGTCTTCAGGGATTAAGATGTTAAGATTACATAATATTGCGAGCTTGTTACGTAAGGTCTTCGGGAACATTCGACAATCGACATATTTGAATAACTGAGGAAGCTTCTGATTTCAGCAACGGTAAAGTTCAAGTTAATGTTGCCATTAAGCCATGATGTATAGAACTGCAGCTAACCTGACTTTTTATCAGCTGATAGGATTTACACAGACGCTTAAGATTATACTGCGTTTTGATTAAAAATGACAACAAATAAAATCAATCACCCGTTTATGCGTCACAAACACAAATTCCTTGCTAGCCTACTTGAGAAACTCCCACGGTCAACCCAGAAATAACTTCACCACTTTTTAATTTCCCTGATTGGGAAGAACAAAGGGTCCAAACTAGCCTGACCTTGTCCCCACTCCTCCCCCCTCTCAGTACTCCAGCGGCATCTTAATTTGCCACTTGACAAGTCTGTTATCGAGATAATAAATGAATGGACAAGGGTCGAATGATTGCAAGCCAACCATTTCAGAAATTAAACCGATTGGGGACGCTGACGCAACTTTAATCGAGAGATGGGGATTACGAATTTACGAGTAATAGAAGATTTGTGTCAGATTGTTGGCAAGGAATTTTGTAATGTCGCTTTTATAGGAAATTGGGGCAGAAAGGTCGGTATTATTTATATTTTCATGGTCTATAGATTGTTTAGAATCATAAGGAAAATGATAAAAAATATTTTATTATTTTCTCAGCAATTGTCTGATATTCTAAAAGTCCTTATGTGAACAAAAATTTACGACGCTATACTTATATATAGATTACATAATTCAAAGAGGTTGAATAGTTTTTATTATAAGTACTGAGTGCGCATAATTTTTATAGTAAATCATTTATACATGAATACGTTAGTAAAACAGTGAAAAGAAAATCTTAACAGTACGTGAACACGTTCGATTCTGTACAAATTACAGCAATCTTCCCCATTACCCTATGGGTAGAGTTAAATCGTCGGTGGAAAGGAAGTTTCCTGCAGAATCGTGTAATTTACCATTTCTAAGGAAACGATGTGTTTACTCTGAAAATATAGTGAGTGAGTGCTTTGTGGTTCCACTGACCTACATAGTATGTGCTTAGACGATGGTGAAAGATGTATCTTGGGTTCTTGTGTATTCTCGTAAGTTATATAAGTAATATCGTAAGTGTCTTTAGAATTGCCGTGATATTGTTTCGATCGTAATGTGTTGAAGAATGTTACTAAAAATAGTGGAATAGTTTATTATTTTCAGTTAAGCAATGAATAGGTGTTATAGTTATTTAGAAAATCAGAGATGAATGTTAATAAGTACATAAGTTATCAAAGGAACACATAAGAAGTTTTTGTTTTGAACTAAAAGCTCTCGAAACGAATGTCATCAAATACTATTTTTTTTAAATCAGGAATTACCAAAGTATCTTTTCTGTCAAATCAAATTTCTCTAATAATATTCTTTTTCGTTATCATAATAATTATATTAAATTCAACAAAAGGAAATACACAAAAATTCTTCATATTTAAAACTTTTTACAATCACTGCACTCTTTCTTCTCAAGAACAAAGTTGTTTAACTTTTAATGAGTTCCTCTGTCGCTTTGCATTAAAAGAAACCAGTTAATTTACCAGCTGTCAAACACAGACGTGAAGCAAGACTCAACTGTCAATTGTACTAAAATGTCTTTATTTCCACTGTCTTACTAATAAACGTAGTGTGAGATCTTATTAGTTATAGTGTTTTGTCTTTTTCACTCACATACAGTTTCAAAATTTATTGAAAGTGACAAAACACTGTGTATGAGTACTGAGCTTTTAGGAAATTTAGTAAGACAACTAACTGCCTTCTACGTTTTCTGTAAATATATTTTAAGATAGGGACTGTTACAGTGTCATGAAAGTTACAACTTGTCGCCCTTGTTGAGAGGCGCCCATAGCCAGTTGTGCTCATCGGTCGGTAAACGATCTGTGGGTTAAGCAGCCGTTGGCGCGGTCATTCCATAGATGGGTGACCGCATAGTGGTATTTGAACTGGGCGTCTCCGTGCTTCGGAGGGCACGTAAAAAGTCGGTCCCGGCTATTATCTACTAAGGTAACAGTCGTTAAGCCATGTCAAAGGCCTTCGGGCGGCTTGAACAACTTTGACACTAGGTTGACCACTGACCATACGATAAGAAGATAAGAAGAAGACTTGTAAAAAGCCTTATCAGTAATCGTAGCAGATTGAAATAATAGTAATTTCATAAAGTAATAACGTTTTCATCCGCTGTTTTTGTCAACGACTCTTGAGAACGAATATGACACGTTTTCTAAGCCAAAAGTCTGACCATCATTTCTAACCGTAAATAATAATAAAAAATCAGTTGGCAATAGGAAAATAAATTTTAAAATCCTCGCTATCAAACCTTAAAAGCTCACCAGAGAGCCACTTCACAGCAATCAAACAATCCGACATTTAATCCATACTATTAGATTAAATTTGTTCCGAGTTAACTGATCAAGGGCTAGGCTTCAATTCTACGAACTGGCCACGTTATACCTTCAGTTTGTTTAGTTATGGACCCGCGTTTGACGGTTATCCGCCGGTTTTCAAACGCTCAAATGACTGGTTAAACAAAGATAAAGAAAATTTATATTTTGTTTTTAGTGTAGGTACATTATTTTTAATAATTTTTGTGATTACCTTTTCCGTTTTGAACTACATTGATAAAACATCTGTACTTATTGTTCCGTCCGAAATTGCGTTTTCAGTGATCAACGAATTTCGGTTATGGGCACACAAAATTAGGCTTAGTCGCTCACGTTTTAATTAGCAATTTTAATACATATAGTTTTATCGACACAAATTGAAATGTACTTATAGTCTGTTCTGAATATTGGCAATCACATAGCTGTGATTGTACGTATAAAACTTACATGAATATATATCAGAAAGTCCCCTTCGATAGACAACACTTCTCCCTTACAAACTGTTTTTCATAAAGGTGGACAAAGTGGAACATTGTACCCATAAAATCAATATTACACAGAACCTTGTAATGTAATAGCCGTACCACAAAAAGCTATAGAATTTCCTCCCTACTCGAGAAATAGTCCAAAAATGCCTCGTCGTAAGACAAACACTTGTCAAGTATGCACAGTATGTAATGCCTCGCTCGAGTGCTCGAGTGCTCGGGTGCTGCGATGACAAGCAAACATTACCTCCCTGCCAATTTACTACTACATGCCACCAATGATAATACAGGCATTTTTGCTATTAAGGCAATTGTCTTGGGGCAATATTGCGATGTTGTGCCTTGCGTCGAGAAACTTATGTTATAATCAAAATCAACCTCAAATTATGTGCACAATTAATTTATAGACCGGTCACATAAATGTATAAACAAAAAAACAACATAAACGTGATAAGGTTCTCCTGTTTTTACTTGAATAAAATAGCAGTTTCGGAAATCCACACGGACAGAACTAGGTACTTAAAATGAAGAAAAACCTTACAAACCCCACATGTTGTTTAGTGTTTCTGAACATAGACTCTATTAACATTGTCCAAATTTAATAGTTTAAGATTCTAAGGGCTGTGGTTTATTATTTACAACATCTTGGCCTAAGATCCCATTACCGTTGAGCCTAATATTAGGCAAATGAAGACCGCAACTAAACCCCAAGTATTTGGGTTACAGCTTACTTGGGACTAATGCTTTACATTTAAGATACATACATATTGTTATTGTAACCTTAAGTCGGACATAAGGTAAGCTTACAGGCTGCCTGAAGACTCAGAGCATATACATATATTTTCAAAACATCACATTCTTATAGAAAATTATAAATGCCAAGATCAGCAATTGATCAGGAGCAGGAAAATTGACGTGGGGATCGTGACAATCAGGAGATCATGAGTGTAGACAACCAGTATTTTGCTATTTCCTAGTATAATGGAGATATATATTTTGATAATGTATATTTGTATTAAAAACAAATGCGGTAAGGAGCAGTAATATTCAGCGAAAGGGAGCTGACTCAAGTGAAGGATTCCTTGAAGGAACCTCTTCAAAGAATCCTTCTGCTCGTGGCGGTCCAGAATTAAACAATAACAATTGTATACCATCGTCAGGTCCACGTGGTGCATAATTTATTATCTGTTCCAAGAGATATCTTCGAATAACTGGAAAAGTCAGGTAACGGGAAGATGAAAATGTATTTTTTAAATAAAATTACTTTTCTTGCTTCCCTTGCAGTCGTCGACTATTTCCGAGTATCTTCCTAGGCTTTATTTTTGCTTTGTAACATACTATCCGCAACCGTTATTTTGATTTTAGTGGGAATTGAAACAATTACAAAAAAAATGAAACAAATTGATAGACATTAAAAAAAATAGATGTGAGTGCGTGCGACGTGAAAGCTTCAAATACAGTGTTTTAAAAGGTTCATAGTCAACTAATTTTATTTTGACAACTAGCTGACCCGCGCAACTTCGCTTGCGTCACATAAGAGAGAATGGGTCATAATTTTCCCCGTTTTTGTAACATTTTTTACTGGTACTCTGCTCCTATTGGTCGTAGCATGATGATATATAGCCTATAGCCTTCCTCGATAAATGGGCTATCTAATAGTCAAATAATTTTTCAAATCAGACCAGTAGTTTCTGAGATTAGCGCGTTCAAACAAACAAACAAACAAACAATCAAACAAACAAACAATCAAACAAACAATCAAACAAACAAACTCTTCAGCTTTATAATATTAGTACAGATTAGTATAGATTAGTAAGAGTGACAATATTAGCTTGTTCAGAAAGTGTACACTAAGCGTAATATGCCATTTTGTATAAATTATGTTCGCAATTTTCGCGCTTGGCAATCAGTTACGTGATGATGGCAGTCTTTCACCACCGCTTGTAATGGCGACGTTCTTAAGAATATGATGCTATTCGTATAATGTATTAAGAACATTTCTTAACATTATTACAATATACTGCCGGTACACCTGTAGAAACAGTTTAAGTATTCTTCTGAGAAAAATATAACGAAGCGAAGTTTTACGAAGAAGTTTATTGCAGATGTTTTCTTTTTTATCCACCTTTTACCTGCCTATATTTATGTATACCCTAAAAGCTTGTTGTTTTAGGTTAAAATATAGCAGTATCTATACTACTGATATTAGAAAAAGTTATGCTAAAAATATTTTACGGTTTGTTTGTCTCAATGCCAATATAGATCAAGATATTACATTGCTTTTTACACCATACCGTATCGAGAGATTTTTTCTTCTGAAACCACTGCTAAAACTGGCATATATGACACTCCTAAAAAAGTAAAAGCGTTTCTTTATTGCGCGCTGAAAAACCGTGCCATAAAGGGTGCGTACATGCGACGTAAATACAGCCATTACTTCAGAGCCCAAGTGTAGACGATTTTCAAAGAGACGAGTGAACGACAGACACGTTTTACGCTACGTCTATATTAGGTATTATGTATATGTATATAGCTACGTCTATATACGAGTTAATGGATGCAAAATTATGCCCGTTCATTTCACCAGTCGAAATGAAATCTTGGCATACGGTTTTTTATGGCAGAGACAGATGGAATTGCAGATTTGAAAAAGCTTTGTTTATTTTTTGGCTATATCAGGCATTTTTAGAACGATCTATGTTTTTACAGCGCAGTTACAGCTTTTTATCATTATCATCTTTTTTTAGCTAATTTACCCCTATGAATTTAAATTATTGACATAAATCAATCCACCCGTTAGTACTTATTTTAACCCCCGAGTGTCTTACTGTTAGGCAAAGGTCTCCTCCCAAACCAGGAATAGGTTATTCCTTGAGTCAACCACGGCGGCCAAATGCGGATTGGGGACTTTTGTTGCAGGAAATCTGTTAAACGATTTTTAGGTATGCAAGATTACATCACGAATCACGATGTTAGTAATATCGCATGAAAATACATTCAGTAGTTTTTGACATTGTTGCAGGCAAACAGGTGTTGCGGGGGACTTTGTTTACCAATATAGTGATGATATATAACGAATTTACGAAAGTGCTTTCTATTTACCAAGCCATTTATTCCCACTATTGAGTATAGGTGTAAAGACACCTGTAACAACCTACACGAGGTTTTAGTCTATTCTTAGTTTAAGCCTAGACCTAGACCATTTCGGCATGTGTGACGTAATAGTATGATACAATAATGTGAGTAAATAGTGGTTGTACTTTGCATTTAGATTACAAGTCTTCACAAATACACACATACAGTGATGAATATATGTATATTACGTCTAGTTAGAACATACCCGAATATATGTATAGTTAAATGACTTAGGTACCCCTGGTTTTTAAGGTACATTTAGCGGTAGTTTATCTATTCAACAGTGTTAATGCCCATATAAAATTACAGTTTGAATAGATAATAAATTTACCTCAGAAACTGGAGGTTAGCGATAATGGTAATGCACCCAATAACAATAGTTATTGCGTGCATTATCAGTGTAAATGCCTCATACAGTTGTTGGAATGTACATAATATGTCTCTGTTCGAAACATAATCTTATAAACGGTCTGGCAAGCAGGCATATAGTAAAATATTAATTATCCTAAAAGATAGTTTATTATATTTCCAACTCAATAGTTATAAGAAGAAGCCAATGTTTTTCAGTTACCGAACGACATTAGTCTAGAAAAAACATCATTTCAATTTAAATCTACTTCAAGGCCTCATAAATTTCAGCCTTCAGCAATCTTGGTAAAATGTTCTGAAATAAAGAAAGAGAGAAAAATAGTTTTTTAAATAACTTAAAATTAATACACCTTTTCAATTATAGTAAATTTAATATCAAACTTATTATTTAAGAAAATGTTTTCGTTGAAACGAAATGTTAGGTAAATTTCGTTATAAACTTGAATTTCAAAATTGTTTATTTTACATTCGTTGAAACAATTATAAGGAAATGCATACCTCATTAAAATAAACGCATAAATATATATTTAAATTATATTAAAGTTCAAAAACATGGACGTTAACCTTTTTAACGAGGGTTTTAAAAACAATATAATTTTGGTAACTAATCCCATTACAAATCCCCTCGCATTTGGCCAGCGTGGTGAACTCAAGTCCTAACCCGTCCTTCTTTCGCGCATAGACTCTTGCCTAGCAGTGGGACAGTAACGGGTTTTGAAAAATCTTATATTCTGTGACACTTTATAAATTAGTAGAGTTGTGTGTATCCAAGTATACATATAGTAATTGAATTAAAACTACATTTATAAATAAACTAGCTGACACGCGCAACTTCGTTTGCGTCACATGAGAATGGGTCACAAGTTTCCCCGTTTTTGTAACACTTTTTTCTGGTACTCTGCTTCTATTAGTAGTAGCGTGATGACATATAGCCTATAACCTTCCTCGATAAATGGGCTATCTAACACTGAAAGAATTTTTCAAATCGGACCAGTATTTCTTGAGCGATTAGCGAGTTCAAACAAATAAACAAACTCTTCAGCTTTATAATATTAGTATAGATGATATGATATTAATAGAGACAAACATTATGTCTCTATTAGAGTTAAATACTTAAGATACATGCCAGCAATAAAACCCAACTTTCCACCCCAGGGATTTTCATTTAAACTTACATCTTTTCCCAATATTCTCCCCATAGTTTTCACCAAAATTAGTTCCATTTGTTCCTTCATTACTACATTCGGAGCGACGATCAATATTCTTAAAATCGCTTACGTTTGAGAATCCATTTGCCCCACTTGAAATATCCCCGAGAATTATAGGCAATCTAAACTTTTATTACCGTTTAATTCGTTATGTAAATAACGTATTATTGAACTAAATGGAGTTATATTTCTGGTCACGCTACAATTAGATCGAGATAATACTCTTTGTATAATACCTATCGTATTAATTGTCACTTGCTGTAATGGCGAAAGGAACCGCGAGAGGAAATCTTGCATGCTTGAAGGTGCTTTGAAATGCGTGTTCATGCATGAACTAGCTATGAGCTAAGGTTCAAGAAAACTGTACTTAGATATGTATCAGACAATTAGGTTTTACTAGCTGTATTTTTTTAAAAACCTGAATAAAGCCTTGGTTATTTTCGGTAGCCAGGTTCGACTACATTGAAATTAATTTGCTTCTTGAGCAAAGAAAATAGCAACGAAAGAAAACTCCAAATGATCATTCATATAAAAATAAATACCTACATGTATTTCGTTTTCTTTTCTCTTAATCTATGTAGCTATGAAAAGGTATAACCTCAGGCAAAACATAATCTAGGCCCATATGTATTAGAAATACAAACAAATAAATATCTACAAAAAACATCTTTATATTCTGTACACATTTATCTAATTTTGTTATCTCGCTAACTCATTACATGTCCGTATCCTAACCCGATATTCTTTCATAATAAAAGCTGAAATAATAAACTGATTACGTTCTTATTAAGAAAGAAAAGAAAAGCAACATTTCGTTAATGAAAGGGTAAATAATAATATGAAAAGGATTGTCTGTTCCTGCGTAATTTGGGTCGGATGATATGTATTTGTGTCTAGAGTCTAGATATTAACTAGGTAAGACTGACGGCATAATTTTAATGTCACCTAGTTATTAAAACGATTGTGTTTCTTTACTAAACATAAATATTAAATAGACATTATATATTTATTGACACCGGGACAATTGTCATTCAAAAATTTATCCTTTGAAATCGATAACAAATAAAATACTCTTGATGATAGTAATGCATAATTGCATTATGTTGTTCGTGTAACGTAACATATAAGTATTATCACCTTGATAGTACCTATCAAATTATAATTACTACCTACATATATTCTCTTATAATATCTTGGAATCTAGTATATTTTTCTCACCTACATAAGGTCCGGGAAAGATGATTACATCAATAAACCAAACTTAACACAAATCTTTGATTCAAATTTCTCGTAAATTAGGTATTTTGTGTTCACACAATGTTCATGGATGTCCCAACGACGGCCGGGATTGAGCCAAATCTTTTTATCGACCTTTTAAGCCCACTGGAGCAAATTATTCCCGAGAAATAGGATCGTTTAGCGATAAAAAAGTGCGACGTAATTGCCTTGGGTGTGGGATTTTGCATGTTTTAGTGCACATGTTCAATTCCGGATAGATTGAATATCGATTTCTTTGAAAGTTTGGAGAAAATTGTAGAGCCAAACGATGTGAATATAGAGTGTAGTCAATAATTGGTGACGTCCAAATATAAACTCCGTCTCAAAAAAAGGTAAACAGCATTAAAATCTGGTGTCAAGATTTATTGGGAGCGCCTATTACTAAAGGTGTAGGTGTATGTATGTTTGTAGCTGTTACAATAAAAAGTGTGATGTTAGACGAAGTAGCTTTTAGGAGTTTTTTGATAGCTTCGAAAAGACAAACTTTTTAGTCCGTAGTAAACTAAATTGGGTGACGTAAACAAAAGGCGTTTTTAGATACATTAGAAACTATAATAAACATTTAGTTTGTACATAACCTTTAAAACGTGGATTTACGTTGCTACCCAATTATTAAAGCCAAATACTTAGTAATTATCCACACAAATATTCATACGACGTCTACGAATTCTCAGAGCTTTATCAAACGTTATCTATAAGGAGATATAGGCATTAATTCCGAGTAATAACCCTTTGTAATTGTCGGCCGAATCGCCTTGAGACGAGCTAATCGATGAACCACTTATGTGCCGGGTGTAAACCACTTTGAGAGGTTTATAAGATAACGTAGAGCCGGAATTTTTTAAAGATTTCACAAATTTTACGAAGGCTATCTACTAGTTTATAAGGTAGCTGTAAATCTAGCTGTATCTTTTACGGAATAGGTTACTGTCTTTGTTACAAAATGTACACGCGAGCAGAGCTAAGATATTGTACCGTATTCTGATAATGTAGTCAAAGATCTGTCCACACTATATTATTTAACATACATATTAGGTCGGGGAAAAGTCTTTTCGCATTATAATATGTATGAATTTGTAATAAAATCTTTGCTCTACACAAAAAAGCTCGATATTTGGGTACCTCACGAGTTGACTGAAACAAACCTCATGAACCATGTATTCATTTGTGATTCTTGATGCCAAAGAGATTTTATTACAAGTTCATACATACTATAATGCGAAAAGTCTTTTTCCCCGACCTAATATGTATGTTAAATAATATAATGTGGACAGATCTTTGACTACATTCATACATACATTCTACGATATCATTAATATCGTAATTAAGTAGAAGTGAATAGGATAACCTTAGTTTATGAATCAAATTAAAAAATAAATCAATCAAATATGTATAATTATTATTACCGGTGTAAATCGTCATTCCGCAATATGAGGGAGTACATTCCATATCCTCAAATTACTTGCACCTTTTCATTCATTGTGTTAAAGATAATTTAGCAACACCTCAACCGTAACTTTACTAAACTAATTTACAATAGCCGTCCAAAGTAGCCAGTCCACGAGTAAATAACATTTACAGAATGTAATTTCAAAGATTTAAGGCCCTGAATATCTCAAGTTGAAACATGATTTATAACAAGAAGACTTGACGGCAGGCAGATTACAGCAATTATTCAAATATCTGATACTCCAACATTATTTATTATTATAATTATTTTGTTGGAAGATGAAACTGGCTATAAAGTCTATAAAGAATAAGAAAGCTGGATATAATTAAAAAGTTAATAAAATCAACTATCTTATCGTTCATAGAGTATTTTAGATCGGTAGTTTTCGAGTCAATGTATTTGTCTGCTGTCGGGTAGGAACTCCATTTCCCAACGACTGTTATAAGTAAACATTGGTAAAAGATTAGGGTCATAAAACAATAAGGTGCAGTTCAGTGGCCCTATTCTCTTAATACTATCGGGTATCGACAACGGACTAGCTATCGAAAAAAAAATAATGAATATCTAATCAGCGCCTCTAGTGGACATCGTAGAAACTATCTACGCAAGTTGACGATATTAGATATTGATAAACAAAACACAAGTGTGTTGGGGAATTCAATAATTCTGTGTTGGAGTTCTCAAAGAAAAATTATAAAGAATTCTATTTAAAGTATCAGTCTGTTTGGTAACTATGTGGCAAGTCTTACAAAGTCATATCTTGACAATCTATTTGGTCACAGATGTTTTAAAAATAAACTTGTGATTTCTTCGAAATATACTTTTTAGGGAACGGTTAGGGCGATTTCCAATTATGTAAAGAGTTAAGATGTCTATTTCTAAGTATTTTATTTCAAATTGACAAGAGCTTTAATACTTAAAGTCTATTAGGAATACATTTAGGTGTTACGATATCACAGACTAGCATACTCCTCTCCCTGTGAGTCAGGGTTAACATAAACGAAGGATCAAAGAGCAGTTATGCTCAAAAACTACGCTACGAATTGCTATTTAGTAAAAATATAATCACCAGCAATAACACCTTTTAAAGGCTAAATAAATTAAACATCAAAAGGCATTAAAGTTCTAACTAATGCATAATATAAACGCGTCAAAAGATTCTGCGACGTTTTATTCGTAATGTGACGCAAATTACATTTAAAGTGACGAAAAACCGACTGAAAGCGATTAAAAACGGTTTATTTAGATTTAAAGGTAAAAAATTTATTTAATTCTTATCTTATATTTATTGAAAGGTTACACAAACAATCTCTCTTTAAGCTCTTGCACTTAGAAATTAATCTTGCTCTGTGGTAATTTTGTGACGACCACTAAAGAAGTCGTTGAGACTCAAAATTACTTCATAAGTTTTTAGTCACTGAAATATTTATGCACAATACCGTAAGTAGCTGAATATCTTACTTAATTCTGACAATTTAAGTTAGCACAAAGAATAAAATTAAAACGCAAAGAAACTTAATTATTTCTAGGTAGCTTTTTTTAATATTCTACCGAAAATAATCATCTAATTTTATCCAAATTCCAATCTTATAAAAGCAAACGTGTAAGTACTTCTAAATTAAGACTTATTTTCAGCTTTTCTACATATTTATGCCTGTTTTCAGCTGATTTACTCAATCTATTTTCAATATAAAGGCATTTCTGAAGACGTACCCTCCTTTCCCAGAAGCTTTTTGATTATAGAGGCGTGATGTGCCTTCAAACGACTTATGCCGTTACAACCAATAATTATGATATAATTAATATCTATTTGCGTAATTAGTTATGACGAAAAACAGTTGGGAATAATAATTTGAATGGAAAGGGAATAGTAGCATTGAATGA
Source organism: Anticarsia gemmatalis (assembly GCF_050436995.1). Classification (NCBI taxonomy): domain Eukaryota; kingdom Metazoa; phylum Arthropoda; class Insecta; order Lepidoptera; family Erebidae; genus Anticarsia; species Anticarsia gemmatalis. The sequence continues at coordinate 3,231,963 of NC_134761.1, forward strand.
CAAGTTTGAAGGAGAAATAATATACATACATAATATGAGTGTTTTGAATATGTTTTATAGACCACGTAAAACTAAATAAATACTTATATTTTTGTTTGAGGATATCATAGTATTAAAAAAAAATAGTTGTGAGAATTAGCTTCTGTTGGAAATAATCTAATTTCAATGCGATTATCCGTTTGCCAATTACCGGGAACAAGATCATGAACGATCTTCTAAAGAACTCCTAGCGTGTTGTAATCAAACAGTGGTTTAAAATATAAAAAAAACTAAATCAAACAATGCAATTAGTTTTCACTTTAAACTAGCGTTCGATCACGCGCTAGTTCGAATTTAAGAGTTCGATTTGACATTACTTCGAATCTGATTCAATCGAATTCAAAATCGATTCTGTCAAGAGCAAGCTGCCTGTACTTTTCCGATTTCCCTCCTTAAAATATAAGTTCGTACGAGTGTTCGTTAAAATACGCCCACACGAGGGATGTGTTTGACGTGTGACGTCACATGCTCGTTTGACGCGTAGATACGTCATTAAGCGTAGATGAAAGGTTTTTTATTCGATAATAAAATGTTTGCCTTCATTACGAGCTCCCTTTTAATTAATAATGTTGGTAAACAAATTGTCAAGCATCACTTCAATTTTAACGGTTAAAGTTTAAAATGTTTAAAGAAATCAGATTTTAACTTTTCAAACTGTTTCGTTGCACCATTACTTTATTATCTTTCATAGGAACTTTCTGTCACATGGAAAATTAACGCTATCATAATGTTTAAGTAGCGGCGTAATAGCGCGATTTCTTACAGCCAGTATTATCGCGTATTCAGAGTTTTACGTTTAAAAAGAACTCAAAAATTTGTTTCTACTTTGCCACTAGGGGCATTGATCTGGTATTTGGTCAGCGAGAGTCTACGGTGGTGGAAAATCGCGACACAGGTTACACTTATCATATTTTCCTACGGCCATATACCATACATAAATCCTGCGATATTTTGGGAGGTAAATCGATTGTATCACTGTATGTCATTATTGCAAGTTGGTAAGCCCTTAAGGTCCTTTTTCAACCTTGCATAGGATTTTGGTTTGCACACCCTTTTCAACTGAAATATGGGGTTGTCAACTTAAGGGGACTTCACAGGCTTCCTCTTCAATATACATACACATGTATATTATAATTTATACACACATACATCACGTCTTTTTTACATAGGATAAGGAAGAGTTCAGGAAATGGCAGATCGATGCCTCAATCGTAAATATTTTCGGTTGCAATTGAAAATACAATTTGCATAGATACAAGAAGCATAGAAACAAATTTTAAAAAATGCTTACTCAGACCATACAATAACTTTCTGTTGTGTTTTGTTTGTGTAATGTAATCGTATCAAATTTCACAATTAATCTTTTCAGGCTTGTGTTGATTTAAGGTTAACGAACGGTTTTTACTAGTTAGTAAACTACTAGTTAGTTACCAACTGTATTTAGTTAGTTGAATAAAACTTTTGCAGTGTTGTTACTTATTGTTCAACGTATTGTTAAGATCATAAACTATTTTACAACTTACAAATAACTTTATAAAGTTTGCTTGCAGCCTTAATATTATAATCGCAGCGGTTGATATTTTTATATACCACAGAGCATTGAACATAATATATTTATTTTCACTGTTTAATATTATAATTATTTAGCGAATAGTAAAAAAAAACAGCAAAGAGTTATAGAATCAAGTATATTTATTATTTATGTGAAAAAGGCGATATGCGTAAACCTTTGTACCAATCCAGTTTTAGGTTTTTAGTTTCATTCATATTGAAACGCCATATTTAACTACGAGTATAACACGATAAAGGAAAAACTGTATTAAAGAATTATAATAAACCATTTCACAGTATTTTCACTTATAACGTAGAAGGAACACAATAATTAATTCCGGGAACCAGTTACTGTGAGCTTTGAGAGTCAAACGTATGAAATTCTGCTTATCAAGTGAAGAAATATATTTAACCAGCTAGAGACCACATGTTCTAGGAACGATTACTATGAGAGTTTTGTGGAAAGAGAATATTTGTGAGGCTCAATACCCTCGGGATAACTGCTTCGGGAAAGGTAGGTAAGTTAGTGATTTTGAGTATAATGTTGACGAAAAATATGCTGGTGAGTGCATGGTTAGCGTTTTTTTTCAGGTTTTCTTCGTGGCATTACTTTCGGTGATTCACTAATTGTAAGTTTGCAAATCATGTATGCCAATATTAAATTTAAAGTAAATGATTTAATTATTGATTCGGTAGTTCGTTGTCAAATAACATCATTATAGAATATCAAGACGTACGTATTTCATTTTGCATAAAAAAACTTTTCTTTATTGAAAACGAGACGTATAAATAATAAGAAAAACTAAAAATAAACATTAAAGGTACATTAATATTTTCATTAAAAAAATAATACAAATAATATTTATAAGTCGTTAAACATGTAGGTATGTCATCAACCCAAAGTCTGAGGTCCCTTACCTTTCAAAAAGAAAAGTCGATTAATTGCTTTTACGAATGGGAACATATATTATTTCCCATGCGAATTAAACATAGAAAAACATATTGAAATAAATCTTTCTCATATCATTTTCCTTTTAAATCCTCAATATTTAGTGGAATATCAAAATAAGCATGTTTTTTCCGGAAAATAAGCGTTATTATGAAGTATATGTTTCCGGGAATATGTTATTTATTTGTATCGCCTAAGGAGTTTTATGCGAGATTTAATCGTTTATGTAGAAAAATGAATTTGAGAGCATAAATGCCACTTAATTTAGTACGAAAATGTTCGTTACTAAACAATCTTGTCTTACAAAAATTGTGATGAATAAAACTATAATATTTTATCCCCTTCCCTAGATTGTTTTATATTATTATCTCCCTGGAAAACCTAAATATATACCTAACCAATGCTAAAAGAAGGATATTTTAAAGCAGTGAAAGATTGTTTCACACTTTTATAATAAGATGTACCTCTATACATTGTTTAATGATTATGACAAAAGTTTATTTATAATTTTTTAAAGACATCTGCTACACTAGTAGATGCTCTTGTGTCGCGGGGAAATACAAATAACATTCAAACAATGGACAGAAAGTACAACCAGACCCAAAACAATTTGTGGGTCGCACAAATAATTGTTCCGTGTGGAAATCGAACCCACGACCTCCCAACGTAATACTAGCGTTATTATTCAATTGTCTTAATTTCTCACACCATTAATTCCTCAATAGGTAAAGCCTCTATAACTGAATGTTTCGAAACACAAACTACACCCGTATTGACTTTGCACACAACTTGGAACGTGCAAATCCGCCTCTTGTCTTATAATACGCTTTGGTAACGTTTGTAACAAACACAAGCTATTGACGACTGCCGCTAGTTGACAACTAAATTATACGGATTATACATGTTACAGATATTGGAAAGCTGGCTTCCTCCCGCGTTTTTGTCCGTCTCAAAAGATTTCCTCTAGTAAAATGTATCCTGTGTATCTAGGTTAAAAACTTTCTGTCTCCCAAATAACTAAAAATTCGTTAAGCAGTTTTCACGCGTATAAGTAAGAAATATACATGTACAATGTACATCCTCAGACATATTCGCATTTTTAACTTTGGCAGGTTGGGTTTGTTACGTTATTGAGAAACGTGCATTCGACACGCAAATTGTTTTAAAAATAGTTCTTGTGAAATACGCCAGGGGCGCTGGTCAGTTTCTCACATACATTTTCTCGATAGTTAAAGTCAAATACAAACAACCGGGTTGTTTGTATTTGAAAATGGTAGTAAAATACCCTGCAGGTGGCTTCTTCAAATAAATGTATTGAATGCTCTTATGTAGTTACTCAGCAAATATGTGTTGTAAAGGTTATCAGTTGACAAAAACATAAACAATGCAAGCAGCGCTAATGACTCTGTTATTGTGACTACAAACGAAGCCGTGGCATACCTATATTATATACCTATACATTCCCTTTGAGTCATTTACAGCTAAGCGACTACCTCCCGATTTCTAAGTAGATTTAGCGGTAGTTTATCTATTCAATAGCGTGTTTTTATATGAGCCTAAACGCTATTGAATAGATAAACTACCTCTAAATGTACCTCAAAAACCGGGGGTAAGTGATCAGACTGACCAAGCGATCAGTCGGTTAAGCGATCTTTGCGCAGACCTTCCATAGATGGGTGGGTATTTGAGCTTTTGAGGGCACGTAAAAAGCCAGTCGCGTCTGTTGTAAATAAAGATAACGGTCGTTAAGCCATGTCAAAGACCTCTCGGGATGTGAAATTTAAAAGTTATGGAAAAATAATAACCTGTAGTAGGAAATAGTCCACAGTTGGTTGTAGTATGTAAATTTATATACAAATTATAACTCTAATTTTCGTGTTCACCCGCATTTATGATAATTAATGTAAACAGATATCAATTAATATGTACTAAACACGTAAAATATTCACGTCGCTATTGTGAAAATTCAAATTATGTACCTCAGTTAATGCTTAAGGTTGTATTTTCACCAAACTTCCGCAAAACATCACTATACTATTACTCGTGTAATAAAACAATGCTCTCCACCGCGTTGCTTGTCTGTATGTTCGCGTAAACCTTAAAACTACTGAGCAAGTTTCTACAATTTTCACTAATTAACGGCGTGATTCGTATAGAATGTTAATAGTCTATTAATTTGCCAAGGATTGATGTTAATTTGTTTTAATGAAATTATTTATTTTAAAGAGAAAAAGACGATACCGCTGTGATCAGACTCATTGTAAATTCAAGGACAAAAATGTAAATTAAAATATTAATGAAAATATTTTAAACATTTCTTTAACAATTCTAAATTCCTAAGATAGCTGAAACTTCCCTTTCTAAGAATTAAATTACAATAATTAAGGCGACATTTTTCGCATTTTTTCCACCATTTTCAACTCAGAGTAATTACGTCCTATTATCGGAAATGTCATAAGATTATCAAAGAAAGATCCTTTAATGACGGCTTTTCTTAGAATTTTGTTTTTCCGATCACAATGGCGATCCAAACAACATACCCTTTTGGTTCTTTATTGAATTGTACTTAATTAATAGAGCCACTTTTCTTGGAAAAACGGTGACGTAGAAAGTACAGTCAGCTATAAACATATAATTGACTATTTTTTTTATTATATATAAGAATCGGCGGATCAAAGCAAATTGAACTTCAATTAACTCGTTGTTCTAGTTAGGTTGGCTGATTGTTGTCGGAAGATCATCATTTATACTTATTTATATAGGCGAATTTAATGCCCGAGACATCTCTGCCAGTCTACCATTGCCAGGTGAATGTTATCATATTTCCTCATAACTTAACAATTTTGTTAGCCATTGTAGCTACCTTCGTTCGTAAATCTAGTCTCCAAGACCATAAGTTGCAATGTATACGAAAGATCAAAATAAATGGAAAGAATCTCGAGTCTCGCTACTAAAATAGAAATCCGAGATGCATTTAGAACAATATGCAAGTAACAAACAACTGGACCTTACGACCTCATCTGCATAATTGCACGATTAAACACAACTATCAGTCTTTTTACACCATTACCGCCGGTTGCCACACAAATATACACCTTATAACAACGTGATAAAGTTGATTATATAGTGCATGTAAGGTGTACACTTAAGGTCTAATGAATGATAAGCGAAATGGCAATAAAATTAATAAGCTCTGATATGAAAGCGTTCATGTATGTAATAGGGCATGATTGAAACGTGTGACAGTTAATTAACCTTAAAATTTTACTTTATTATTGTGAGTACAACCTTTATTTAAAGTAAGAAGAAAGTAGAAAAGAAAATGGTAATGAAATCGATACTTTTGTTACTAGCTTATTATAAAAAGAGGAGCTTATTTTAATTCTTGCTAATTCAGGTAGTTGTTATACAAATCGAAGTGGGCAGAATTGATTAATCATTAAAATTATCGAGCAAGGTCCAGTTAAATAAGAAAACTGCATAATTGCGTTATAGCCCGTCTAATGTTATGTAGTAACGAATATTATCATTTGGTACAACCGCGATTTAAACAACCTAATAGGTATAACTCACCAAATAAGTTTCTCCTTGTAAACCTGATTCTTATAAGGGGTTGATTACTGCTCACAGAGCAAAATTCTTCGAATATAAAAGAGATTAAACAATATTGGCCGTCAAAGATATCGAGTATCTTAAAATTCAAATGAAATAAAAGATTCCTACAAGTTTACCTTAACTTGTCTATTGGCGATTAATCATCTTTTCAACTCCGGCTTAAGTCAACAGGGCTGTCACAATCGCTTTGAGTATAATACTAAGATGCACAAGAAGTCTTATATGCAATGAAAATTTAAAATCTACTTTTATTGTTGCACGCCCTTAAGAAATGTTTTAAACCATTTCCAGGCTGTAAGGTTTAATTTCAGGACTCAAGGCCCAACCCCTCTCTCGTTTGAGAGGAGATCCTTCCCTAGCAGTGGGACAAGAATCGGCTTAAAAATTATTTCTCGATGTTTCGACCGAGTTAAACCATTGTCCTTGACCCTATGTGCATCTGTGTACAAGCTGCGATAGTTTTAAAGCGTTAACTTTATGAGTAGTTATTACGTCTGGTAAATTACCAAAGTTGAATCATAAATAACGCAAACAATACATATTATTATTATTATGTTAGTATGATTTTATACGAAGCGAATTAAATGTCGTATATAAAATAAGTCCATTGTTGTGTATTTACAATAAGTAGATTTGTCAGTCTCGTTAGCACTATTTAGCAAAATGGCCTTTAAAGTGAACAAACACATTATTGACTTATATAAATGTTTATTTACTCAAGTAGTTACACTGTGTCGTTGCATCTGGAGCTATTTACAACTACTATGTAAATGCAACTGCATAATAACTAAATTCCTTATTCAAATATTATTGCAATAAGGAACAATAAACATCAACAAGTTGATAACGCTAAAAAACTTAGGTAGGAAAGTGATTTACCATCATTTACTAAATAAAGCACTATCTGTACCAAATTATAAATGTCTTACCCTGTTATAATTATTATAATTTGATTATGTGATTACTAAATCTAGCGTAGAAGTTATTTTATTGCAAATTAAATTATATTACATAAAAAAGATACCGCTTGTTACATTTCCTATTTTTTTTTACTATTACTTCAAATTTTCGAAAATAATTACAGTTACAATTTTTTATTACGGGAGGAGACCCTTGTCCAGCAAAGGGACAGTAATGGGTTAAATTTATTTTTTATTTTTTTAAATGTACTATTTCGTACAACCCTAACTAGCAAAAACGTTAAAAAAAGGGTCTTAAGGATAAATTGTTGGTGCGGCACGGGAAAGTTTCGTGAGTCAATAGATGTTGCGATCAAAGTCCGGCTCGAATTACACGAGAATTGTTGAACGCCCTCCAACATCCCTCCCTGTGGTGAAGGGATGACTTGTGGTGTGCAAGTATCTTCTGTGGGCCGTTGTAGACATTCTTGAAAGAGTTTGACTACACGTGTAACACCATGTGTAACCCCATGTGGGATTTAAGAGGTTGATTCCGTTGTACGAAGAGTGATTGGTGTAATTTCTAATACACCGTAATTTTGATAACTTATTTTTGTTGTTCCGTCTTATATTTCTGTGATCTTCCTCATTATAAACTAGATTAATTGTCCATGGTTAGATAACTACGATACAAGATTTACCGTAAGTATAAACGTTATTAGTGTATTATGAAAGAATATTAAAGAATTACTTCGTTAGGGACCTTTTTATGAACGTAATTAAAGATAAACTATGCAAAAAATATGAAAGCATAACTATACTTACTTAATCACCAATCATAGTTGCCACACACCCCAAATTAAACCGCTTTACTTTTACTGTCACTTTAATGCCACACATTCTTGAAAACCAATATCATAGTAATCCCAAAACTCAAACATCTATTTGTTTCAATGCAGTCTCTCATTGCACTTTCCGATTCATTTCACTCCCACAAAGTATTTTGCGTGGAACCTTCAATGACATAATACAAACTGTGTTATGACAACGCAGAGCCTTAATATGTATACTACTTGAATTGATTAGCGTATATCTATGACGTACTCTAGGCATTATAACTAGATATAACGGACATAGTAATGTTGTCATACTACTATAATGCTCTAGAAGTCGTAAACAAAGCCTTGAAATCTAAATATATTGCAAAAATATGACTATAGGAAAGTAAAGACAAAAACTTTGGAGACACTTTTATCAAAAATGTGGAAACAATTGTCATAAGTTTTATGTGATCTTTTACTTCACCACGCTGTAATTGTTTGGGGCACAAATAATAATATTAAAATGCACATAACTATACAAGCTCACAACTATCCATACTAATATTATTAATGCGAAAGTAACTCTGTCTGCCTGTCTGTTACTCAATCACGCCTAAACTACTGAACCAATTTGCATGAAAATTACTTTTTACCCCGGGAAAATGACGCATTACGGAGGGAAAATGGCGGACGCAGTCGCGGGCAAAAGCTAGTACTTTATAAACATGATTAGGATTTAATCTTATGATCCTACAAAAGAATGAAAAGGAACGGCTTGTCTAGTACCCATATCACCAGGAAATTCACCATGCTTTACATTTTTCTCTCTCTTAGATTATAGTGATTAATATGTTACATCACAACAGCAATGTATAGCATTGTAGCTATCCATTTGAAGTACACTAATTGTCAACTGAGATACGTGATAAGCCCGCAGGATGTAATACAATCTTAAACTTCTTTCACTTCAAGAAACTAATGTCCCACTCCAAGGTTTCCGTATTAACAAAATAGTTGTTCATTAAGTTCATAGCAGCTGGGAAAGCAACGATTAACCTTAATGATAGTTAATAGTTCAAGAGCTTTGAGTTGATTCATTATTTGTTTCCACTGAATACATTTGTCTACTAATGGAGAGGTTCTCCTTAAGTGTTTTCAGGAAGAGATGTAAAATAGTGTTCAAGTTGTCTAGGACCGCTCCCACAAGAAGATAAAATATCTTCTTTTCCAGGCCTAACGTCCATTATAATAAGCGGACTTAATTTGAGTGGTACTTTGTAAATTATTCTAGAGAATGTTTATTGTTTTCGTGGTACATCATACTGAAGTTCCTTGTAGCTTTTCGTTTCATGGCTTACGATATGAAAGTCAGAATATTTCCAATGCAGTGTTTATACATATTCTCTATACATAATAATCAAGCCTTTTTCCCAAAGAGGTAGGCAGAGACCAAAGATTGCCACTCGGTACGATCCTTACAAACTTCCCTTGCCTCATTCCCATCCATACTAATTATATCAACAACAAAAACTGAAAGCCTATTAACTTATCGATGAAGAATAATGTATGTAACGTCCGCAGTTCAATGGCCGGTTTCTCGGAAATTCATTCTCTTGAGAGAAGTCCTACTTCCCAATAACTTATGTTCTCACTATTTATACATGTTATGACCTTCCCTTCTTAAGGTCTGAGGCCAATTATTAGTAAAATATTGGGTGTTTCTTGGTAATGTGGAGCAAGGACATCGATTGGTGGCTCCCTTGATAGTTGATGACGTACGTCATAGACTTGATGATGTTTAAGATAGCTTCAGATTTTATAAGTGGAGCAAGGATGGTAGTCCTTGCTCCAGCAGTATGTAAATCATAAAAACTGCTACATACTACTTACTTATGTTATACTAAAATATAAAGTAAGTTTTTACCTTTGCATCGTTTAGAGAAAGCATTTTTTTTCTTTTTGTTAAAGACAACTGCCGCATTAAGAATTGCTCTTGTATCGCGGAGAGTTTTACAAACATTCAAACAACGGACACAAACTACAACCAGACCCGAAACAATTATTTGTGAAATAATTGTCCCGTACGGGAAAACCTAACCTACTGCGCCACGGAGGCAGTCATTTTGACGCTACTTTTTTTTCACATAACGTATTAGACCCAAGCATCAAATCAATTACTGCCATCCGATAAAAACCCCACAGGGGGTGATTTTTATAATTGTTTCTAGTAAATGCTACACTGCATCGTCTGACGGTTCGCTCTTGGTATTGTCAAAGAGTGAACGGTTTTCATGGCAACAACATAAACAATATTTTTCTACATAGTTTCGTTCTTGAGTACTCGTTTTTCTATAGTTTTTGCAGGATGCGCTAAGAGCGCTTCTCAATAAGTTAGGGTGAAAAACTCCCTACAGATGTTTGCTATCTTAAGGCACATTATCTTTTACTTATGGTGTCTCCTCTTAGTATCGACACTTAGTAGTTCAATCACTTAATAGGTATTGAAAACTTCCTACCACTTCAAGGACTGTAAAATGTTTGATTGGTTCTAACTTACAATGTTCTTTTACACTTTTAAGTATGATATCTTCTAATACACAAAATCTTCGCAATACCAAATCCTGCTCCAGAAAATACTTCGAACCACGACATGGGAGGTCGTTACCCTTTCGTCAATTAAAGCATTGCGAAGAAATTTCCTCTACAACGTGTACAGTTTGAGCGAGCAACAATCAGATAGTTCTATCAGTTTGAGATATCGGAGGGACAATTACTGCAGAGGTCGCGCTGTCCTCAAAGGTCGCTTGTCAACTATGTCTGCTTGTTAGTTGTTATCGTCATATCTTGACGCAACATGTGTCTGCATACTACGCCTTTCTTGAGACCACGAGGAAAGCCTGTATAGATGTATATATTTTAACAGGGTATATTCTAAGGTACTACCTTAAAATGGAGCGTCAAAAAAGCTTATCTTAGGAAGTTACCCATTTTCAGTTTTTATACATAAACTTAACTAAAAAACATGATTACTTGGATGCTATTTGGTGTAATCTTTAGAAATATCTCTTAGAATTACCTATTAATTTGATAATTATTATTCTCAATTTTCATTATATATAACAACATACATAGAGTAATATTACGATAAATTGAAGTACTAAAAATAAGACCATCTAATGAAATCAAATTATATTAAATAATGTATGTACCTTTTATTATTTATTTCAGACTCAGTAATTTAACAAAGTCTAGTCAAGTATCTAGTGAAAAGTTTTTCTAAGAATCCAGACATCTTCAGCATCTTCTACAAAGTACTGTCTTCTACATAGAGCACACATAGGTATTCATTTGAAAAAGCTTCGTATTTTAGCTTCTTGTCACCGTAAGCTGAACTCAGCGTAGACACTTTGCAAAAAAAAAACAGGACCGACACTTTGCCTTGACTGATTTTTTAAAGCTCGTTTAGTGGACGCCAAAAACTGGCTGGTGAGGCAATGCCGTTACTATTACGGCTAAAAGTTGAGTGTTGCAGTGAGTATATATGTAAATAATACGGATAAAAATCCGTTTACAAAATGATATGTGTGCTGCAAGTCAAAATCGTTTCTGACTTTCACGAAAATATATTTCTTTCTTGAAAGGAATATAGGTTATGTCATCATTCGGTTGATATCACAGAGAAATGGACGTATTTAATAAGTTGCTGTTCAAGCCTTATTCCCAATTATATTAGGGTCGGCGTTTAGGCCTAGAAAGCTGAATATCAGTTTTTCCACTCCAATTAGAACCAGTGATCTATATGGACTGTGATATTCTGTAGATATTAACGTTCTCAATGTATTTAATGGAGTTAATCAATACTTAGAAGGATGTTTGAATGCCCTCGGTTTTTTTTAGTGTGTTCAGCGTTCCATTGTGTTATAGTTTGAATAAATACTTGTCACCTCGCTGCAATAACCTTAGCACCATGTATAGTGGGTTCAAACCCACCTTGGATAAATATTTGTTCTGAGTTCTGAGCCTGGTTGTAAACGCATAAAAGTATGCGTTTAGAAGTATGTAAGGATATTTATCAGTTATTTGGTTACAAGCTTAAGTTATAGTACAAACTCTACTTAGTTTGGAATCAAAAGACCGTCTGTGAATTGTCTAGTGAAATTTATTTTTTTAGTTAATAGTAGTTCTCTTTCAATTGAAGTTGCAAAGCCACATGGAAACTTGAAACCATTCTTAACGACAAGGTTCTTTGCCCCTTAAGAAGAGGGTTTCCCATATTGCAATCTTGTGTGACACTATGCAAATCCAGCCCGTAATCCACTTGACCTACAAGCAAAGAATTCGCCGATCCGTTTTATTGCATACGAAATCGACCTCCGAAGGATCGAATCACAAAACAGTTTGGGTGAATAGAGGTCATTTCAGTAACTGGAAACTTGATTTTTATTCGCGTTTGAAGTTTTGTTTTTTGATTCAATGATACAAAGAAAATGTTTTTCAGAATCCGTAATTTCAGTTCTATCGAGATAATCGAGAGGTGAATTTGTTAATTTGAGGATGGTTAACGCAATTGTTTACTTAGTGTCTACTAGAAAGATGTTTAGAACCTATATGAAACATAGTAATTGAGTGAATTACACATTACTTTAGCTCTGATCGTAATTTTATTTCCATAGATCGCAATATCGGCAATGAACCGTGACTTAAAATGTATTATTAGTCCGTAAAGAATAAATCAAATTACGAGAGAAATCTCACCGCATTAATCCAATCTACTAAATGATTCTTCAGTATTTTGGTCCCATTTCTGTGTGTCCGGTATAACAAAGGTGACATTCCTAGATGCGGGTGATAAACAATGTAATCAGCGCTGACACGGAGCCAGTGGATCGACCCGGCGACCTCCGCGGTGGGCAGCCGATAACGGCGAGCTGCTCCACACTAACTGACCGATTTGCGCAGTACACTGTACTATGACAGCTGCGACACTTGGATTCAATTTGTTACAAAGGAAAATCGTGAGAGGTAATTGATGAAACCTTTTTTCTTTTTTGGATAGTTTGAACGAGATATTGGGTCATTTTATCGTATTAATTGTCTATCAAATATTTTTATTATCTAAACCATAAATCCGTCCGCTATGCCGCTGTCTAAAAGTTAAAGCGTGCAGTGTGATGCGAGATGTGATGAAAAATACGTTCGTGTGTAACGTTTTCTTTTTCAAAATAAACAAGTACAATAGTATTTTTTTATAAATCTGTACCTGTATTGAAATTATCGCGTTACAAAAAACAACGTTATAAAAAAATATAGCATATAAACACACGTTAATCAAAACCAACAGCATTGCATGCAGCATTGCACTTTGAAAACATAAAACCCTTGAAATGAAAATGCCTTCTAGCACGAAACAGACATACCCATAACACAATCTGAGATGAAATTCCAGTAACAACACAAGTTTAATTGCTTCAATGTCGAGTGCTAGTCGAACTACAGTAATTAACTCTACCCAGTTCGTAGTACTATTATTTAACTTTCACTCACTGAGGGCCGAAAGGATTTTGAGCATGTGATAGTGTAATATGTACAAATATTGGACTATGAACTGTTAATAGGTAGACCGAAAGATATTTTGGATTAAGCCCAGAGATTTACTCAGTAGAGAAACGCTTGAATAGTTTAGTATTAGTTCCACGTAAAATTACCGTCTTTCCAAATCGTAATTTAAATTAGACCATGTGATTAAGATTTCATTCGGAAGGCACGTTAAATTGTTTGTCCCGGCTGTCATTTTTTAAGTTTTTTAACAGTCGTTACCAAGCTTATAGGTCTGACAATCAGTCTTACCGAAGAGTATCGTGTCATAACCCAGGTAACAGGATTGTAGAGGTCCGATCAAGTGACACTTTATGAAATGCCTGACTTGCGAGTATATATCAGCCAGGCCTTTCTTCCAAACTATGTTGGAGTCGGCTTCCAGTCTTACTGGATGCAGTCGAATACCAGTATTTTACATGGAGCGACTACATATCGGATCTCTACAACCCAGTGCAATATGCAACAGAGTAAATCCCTATATTACTTTGCTTTAAAAAACACATAATACACATATTAAAGCATTTAATAATTTGATACAAATACAAGAAAGAAATAAATCCATTTGAGAGTGTCACTCGACCTGCAACGAGTACAGCAGATAAGTGGGGTCACAAGTGAACCTTCCTAAACATGATAACTGATAATAATGTTGTTATTTCACGGCTCGGAACATGTAACCCGTGTGTTTTACACTTGTTATTGGTTATAACTCATTGTTTGTCAGTCTGTCATGTATCATTTACATAGGTTACGTCTATATTTTGTACTAGTCCCTCACTTGCCCAGCAGTGGGGCAGAAATGAGTAAAAAAAAATTGTCCCACTACTGAGCAAAGGCCTCCTTTTACCGTTCCAAAACTCTTGGTCCTGTGCTATTTCCTTCGTGGGCCCACGAAAGTGGCAAGAGTTTATAGTTGCGTTTCATGTAAAAATGTATTTCATTGAGAGTGCTCGTGGTATAGTAACTATGATTTTATGTGTCATGTTAAGGCTGATATATTTTATGCATAAATCCTCGAATTAAAGATAAATAAAAGTGTCATGTTTACGTCAACTATAGCGTAGTGGTCAAGGTGCTTATCTGTTCGGTAGTTCAACAATGATAAAAACTTTTTGATGACTAAGCCTTATTCTAAAGAAATAGACCAAACAAATTACACAAATTACAATACGATTCCTCTTCATTGTAATAAATATGCTCCCTCTTAACATATCATACCGTCTGACATTTAAATTAACCACAAAGCCAACAATACATCTGAATTCAATAAAACAACGTCTTCATTTGTTTATCGCGAGTAATAAAGTTCTAAATTGCTATTCTCTTTTTGATACAGCGTGTACTTAGTGGTTACTTAGTAAACAAAGCAAATGCTTTCAGACATATTGTTTGATAAGTGTATGAACAAAATTTCAAGGCTGTCTACCAGCTAAGCTTTACGATGATAGCGATATGAAAGCAATCAGCTGAGAGTGTTATATTAAAATGTCATTGATAGGCTTACTGTGGTGTTATGAAAAGTTAAGCACTTTTCCAAACTAAGTTTTTGACAATTGATCACTGGAGATTGCCTGTGCAGTTTGTAGTAAATATTTTACATAAGTTTGCACAATAAAAATATACGTCACTTTGTATAATATAAAAATCAAATCATTTATTCATTTTTGTCAAGCACCTAGGCAGCACTTATGATTTGATACAGAGAGTGAATTGGCCAGTTCGGAAAGTAGAACCAGTAAAAAGAGCTGGCAAGATACTCTTGGCTATTTTTTAAATATGTAGACTTAACATTATTTTTTACGATACAAACTTTAAATCTTATGTATATTATGCATATTTTGATTATCTATAAGTTGCTTAAAAGTGCTGTACAACACAATAATCGCAATTTGAAAGAACTCTTTATTATACCTAAACTAGCAGATTACTGGAATTAAAAGCAAAATAAATGCTTAAAATAACGAAACGAATAATAAAATAATGAATATTTATGACCCACCTTATTTACACACAAATAAAACTATTTGAAAATTCATAAACATTGCTGAAAAAGTGTTTTTCAATGAATGTAATAAAGAAACGAGTAAATTATTCTCTTTACAACCATTATTATGAAACTAAATAAGAACCTATAGAAAATAATATTTTATTTTAAAAAACTACGTGAAAAGTCTTACTTAGTAAGAATATTACTGTATAACCACGGCTAACAAACGAACTGTTAACTAACTCAGTACTTACTAGTTAACTGTTGGTTTATAATCAAACTGCTTGTTAGCCATATACCCAAACACCACGAACGTATTTCACGAATGGACAGAGTGGTTTATGTACGTTGAGTGTATACGTTTTAGATTTTAGAGTGAACTAGCTGTCGAACGAATAACGATCCTTACAAACTTCCCTTGCTTCATAATATTAATAATACAACGACATTTACAATCGCGTTTAAGACCCGCTGCATTATAATATTATGTTTACTAGTCGCAAAAGTTTAAAAACGTTTCCTTGCTTCTTTTCATAGTAATTTAATGAGTGCAAAATTATCCTACACTTGCCTAAATTTAATTAGATCAAATGTTTGCATTAAATCTTTTTTCCGGCCTTTTGTACTTTGTATAAATGTTTTCTTAATGTTAAGCCTTGCCTGACCTCGTATGCAACCCCTCAATGCCGGAGGTTCGTAATTCCGGAGCTAACCACATTTTCCTCTAGGAAAGTAAATCGGATCATTTATTACGGAAGGTAGTTTCAAGGTTAAACTTTATTTTTATGTAACAGCTTGCAAAACACGGTATTAGGAAAAAGGTAATGTCGATTATGATAGAGTAGAGTTTTTTTTTTCTGATAGTTTAATGCATTACTTACCCAATAATGTCGGTCTCAATTCAGGTCTGTGCCTGCCGTTATGGGAAAAAGGCGTGCTTTTATGTATGTATGTAAGTATTGCTTCTAAGGAATGGAATACTTGTACTTTATATTCCTGCCACTAAATATTTGAACCATATTTATCATATGTTTAACACTCAATAATCGTAAGAAACGCTTACCAGTTAGTTTTTCTGTATTCAGCAAAACCGCAGCCTCTTGATGCTGAAACAAGAAAACAAACGATTAAATCAAGAAAATAATATGATATTAAGCACAAACGTTAGTAAATCCAATCTCGCCTAATAAAAGTTTTATTACAGAGTAATAAACAAACTGCCTCTACAACATTTCTGTTAAGCGTGGTCTAGTTATCACAAAACGAGAGAATACAAATAAAAAATATTTACGTCTAGTCCTGTTCGTATAATTAAGTTTTCTTGCCAAACGGACCAACTCGGACTTGCAAAATGACCCCTCCCGATTTTTTTCTACGTTCACAACTTCAATCTTAGTTCTTCGAAAGTCTGAAAGCTGAAGTGAAGCTTCAATACTCCACAGACAAACTAACAAACACCACAGCTAGGTAATATATTCATTTTAATTAACAGTATATATAAACAAAACGTTCTCAAAGTTGATTCGCCGACAGTCACACGCGGGATACTAATCAATTTTCTAATTAACATGTCCGTCAATTAAAACTATGATCGCTCATCTGCTACTGACTACTGATAATATAAATATAAAACTATATTTCTATATGTGTATTTTCGTTTTATTTTACAAGAGGAAACTTTTTAGTGAAACTATTTGAAGTGTTTCTGTCTATTTGTGCTTCAGATTAGACTTTTAAAAGGATATTTTATTTTTGAACGGTTTAAGTGGTTCTATTAATAGGTTTAGACTAATATAAAAGAGTCACAGGTCTTTTTAAAATCTTTTAACGCCTTAATCTTTGGAGCTACCATAGTCGGGTTAAAGTACAAGCTCTAGTTTCACCATCAGGTATAATTTTGACAGCCACTTTATCTATAGAATAGGGTATCTGTTACTCATTGGGTCTAATTCGTATCATAGCGTAATGAGAAAATCTAACATAATGCTATGCTATATGTCTACGAGTGGAGAATTCACTATAACCGCGAGTGAATATGCAGTATTTGAAATATAAGACGTATGTTTTTGAAAATGTTGGTAGTGTGAGACAATTCGTTTTCCTAACAATTCTTATAATTCTTAACTTGGGTTTACTTTGACGTACAGATAGTTTGGTGTGTCGTAAAATCTCAATCGATTCAAAGAGACGACACAAGGGATAACCTTAGCGCGGAAGTCACCTATCTTAGAAATAACAAACGTTATCTTCTTATAATTATTTATATGTAGTAGGTACTTAGAATAGTGAAATAGTATATAATTAGAATAGATAATAACAAAATATGAGTATATGCCTTGTAAACAAAAGTGAGGATTTTAAATAATTAATTGTAGTTATAACCATCTTTCTATACATTATCTCACAATGTATCAAACTTATTTATTGCATAAACATATCTGGCTTCTCTAGAAATCAGGACTAGAGATAACTACTAAATAAATTAAATCTCATTAATAATACTATAAAGTTTAAAAAACATAAATAACGAGCGTATCCGGGGGTCAGAGGTTGTATCACCAATATGGCCGCGCCGTTAACCCCACGGTTAATTGGGCCAGCGCTGGATATCGCGTAAACATATAAAACTTATTATATTTGATAGCCACGTGTTTACGAACTGTGTGGCCCAAAATATTTAAATTATGAAATATATCTATTATATTTATTTTGAAATAAACTTTTGGGATAATTCTTATTGATTAGAAATACTTTAGGATAGTTCAATAGTTCTATAACTGTTATAAACGTGAAAGTTTGAGAGAATTTAGGTACTTACATGGATTTATATTTGTTACTTTTTCAAACAAAGACATTTGTATAGCTTCAGATTTTATCACACAGATAACACAATTATTGCAACATACGCTATTTTGAAACCCGAGAAATCTCTCTACATATCCGAAGTTGATAGCAGAATCTAAACTAAAATTACGATTTATATCAACAAAGGAGAAGAACAATCTTATTTCAATAATATTGCTAAGATTTTATTAGCATTAAAAGATAACGTAACAGTCCTTGTCAATCTAAATTTGATTTTTTCGCAACACTTAAACGACATAATTTGGCCATAAATTTTTCTTTGCGTGGCATATTTATTGCATTATAGAATACGCGATTAACACGAACACGCATTTTACTTTCGAATGCCTGACGTTTCGGCACAGGCTGACAACAACCACAATCCGTTGTTACTAAGCGTGTTACATGAGGACAGGTAAAGGTTACAGATATTCGTAGATAACAGTTATTCAGATACACCCACATGTTGCCATCAGTCACAACAAGACAATATCACTGGCGAGACTACTTGATTTGACGTCGGGAAAGCTTTTAACAACATTATTGTACGTTTATGATGCGATATGAAATATTATTGTGGAAATTTTGGCTTGCTCTTATCCAAATGATATGAGGAATTATGTGATGTTATGTCATGGTGAATGCATGATCGTGTGAGCAGGTTAGGTAGTGGAATATTTTAGGAATTATTGCACATTGATTATTGCTTTCATACTTTTATTGCAAAGGTAGACATGGTGAACGCATGATCATATTGTGGGCAGATTTTGGTAGCGGAATATTTTAGGAACTTATTGCTCATTAACATACTTTCAGCACAATGTTTTAGTAGAGAGAGGTGAATGCATTGTCAGTGGATGGATGGCATGGATATAGTATAGGAATGGATTTTGCTAGTGGAATGTTTTAAGATTTATAACGCATTGATCATTAGTTTTAGTCTTATAGATAGTGAAGCGCATTGGTAGAACTTCGCAAAGGGGCAAGAATTATATAATGGAGAGCTCATACAAAATACAAAAATATAAAAACCAGGACAATATAAATTAAAATACATTATAACAATTTTAATTAGAAAATGAAGCCTCCATATTTCGCTTGTCCTTAGGCTTAATTCGTGTTAAACTTAATAGCTAGATGCTTTATGTCCTGGCCTCTCATAATCCTGCCTTGTAACTTTTATGTTCCTCTTTGATCATTACGCTATTGTATTGCCTAACCGAGCTATTAACTTCCTAAATATCGTAAACTCTATCAAATTGTGTCATAATATTATTGTTTATGTCTTTACTCTTTACATAGCCGAAGGAAAGCGTGCCCTCTCTCTTTCACAAAGTTAAAAAATGCTTGCTCTCTCTTTCTTTTCCAATGAGTAAGAAACGTCATATAAGTTTCTAATTATACAGAAATTTAAATGAGTACCGTACCTTTCAGGCTTTTAAGGAAACAAAGCCTTCATAAACAAACTTAATGTTATTATAAATAGCTTCGCACGGGAGACGGGACGGCACTAAAACTACAGGAAAAAAATATCGGAACCAATTAAGAGATTAAAATGGACACTTCTTGACAGTTACTTAAACACAGAATATATAGAAATTTCATGTAACTCCTGAACAGTAAATCTTTCAATCTATTTCCCTTCAAACTCTCACAGTTTTTCTATTACCAAAGAGATTGCATCAATTATAGCATAAAATGCACTCTGAAAAATTTCTCCTGGTTGGAAAATTTCCTTCCTTCACAGACATACAGGTAATCCTTTCTACCTACATGTAGGTCAAATAATGACGTAAACAATTCGCAACACAAACACAATAACTACATTACAATGTCACCCTTTGTGTTCCCGGCTACCTTTTGTTACCTCAAGGATCTGACACGTGACGTCACACGACCCGTTGACAGATGCAGGTCATATGTGATGGCAAAGGACAAGTGATGGACAGCCTAGTTGGCGATATAATCAGAAAATAAAGGAAAATTACTGATATTCTTTTGTTCGAATCTCTATAAACTCAGATCAGTAGCACGATTCTCTACACTTGGAACCATCGAGTTTTACATTTAACTAGCTGACCCGCGCAATTTCACTTGCGTGACATAAGAGAGAATGGGTCATAATTTTCCCCATTTTTGTAACAATTTTTATTGATACTCTGCTTCTGTTGGTCGTAGCGTGATGTTATATACCCTATACTTTTCCTCAATAAATAGGCTATCCAACAGTAAAAGTATTTTTCAATACGCACCAGTAGTTCCTGAGCGATGATTAGCGCGTTCAAACAAACACTCTTCAGCTTTATAATATTAGTATAAATATGTACTATCAAAATATTTTCTACGACGTCCGCTAGAGGCGCTGAACCGATTTTCATAAAAATTTTTTCGATGGCTAACCGGTTGTCAGTAGTCGATAATGGTAGAGATTCGTGATAGGGTCGTCGAGGATTTCTTTACGATAAACTTAAGTTTTGTAAACTTCGAAGTGTTGGAAGTTTTTATAAAAAAAAATTATACCCTTTTGCGTGTTAGACTAAAACAATAACGACTTATAACTTAGTAGAAGTTGCCAACCAATGTATGCGATTCTTATGAGGATTATTTACTTATGTGAATAAAAAATGTATAGGATCTCTAGTTCTTTGTGTCCGAATTGCAATAACAACATGTTTGTAAATAAATCGGATTTATATAACAAACTCCATACTCGTCCCATATTACGAGATGATAAAAATATGCAAACAAAAAAGCAAATATATTTATTTGACAAGTAAACAACATGTTTGTTATTGTTTGTATACAAACCCTTTATTATGTTATAGTGCGTAGTGACGTAATATAATTTTAAGGGCACGATCAAATACGACGAGACGTGGGTGCTGGGTCAACTGTGACCTTATCTTTCAAACTACGATTGCATGTTGTTTTTATACTTATTTCGTTTCATGGTTTATAATGGAAGGTCGGATGGATGACAGATAACACCCACATATCCCTTGTCATGGCTTAAAGAGTCCCTTGATATATAGTTAACAACGGCTAACTAATTCTTCAAGAACGGAAGGAGAATAGGGTTAAGATTCAAAGTAAGATTGATAGAATTTTAAATTAAACAGCTAAAACACCATCAAAGTTTAGTTTTGGATCTAAAGAAAAAGGGTATAACTTGAAAATTATTAGAAAAAGGCATCCATTGCTGTACATTCATCATTATAAGAATAACTTACGGCTTGGAATAGTTTGATGATATCAAGGTTTTTTTTACAGAAAATACATACATATACATACAAATTTCAGCGCTAGTTAAACCCGAAAGTCTTGATAAAAGTATGAAATATATATACGTTTCGCCATAAACAATGTTAGTTCATTTCTGTTTCATTAATTGTACATTAAATAATATTAAAATCAGTCCTAAAATTCAACAGAAGTTTCTAAGATAGGTAAAAGTAGGAATTTATTTCCTTTATAAAGATACTTCTAAGACAAGTATTTCTCACAAATTTAAGCGAGTATTTCCCTAAACAAAACACAGTGAGGTTGATGTCCGAATGATTACAGATTCAATCTGCTTCGTACAGTCAATTGCGAGATGCCGCAGTTCAACTGTTGTGACAGTCATTAGGAAATTAATTATATCGTCTCATTAGATCGTTGCTAAGGGAAATACTGTTGCTAATCGAGATGTTTGTGTTTTAAAGCGTTGTGGGATTTGTAGTAAACAAAGTCGTTGTAGATTTGTATTTAATGTTTTGATGCAATTAGTCTTTGAAGAGGCTTCTCCGGGTTTGTAAGTTGTGATCTCTAAATGTGAGAGGAAATTTACGCAGTGAGTTGAAAAATTGGTGCATGATAATGAAGATTTTTTTAAGTGTACTTATAAAGACATTAATTCTTAAAGTCATTCCTCTTGTTTTTTTATATTTAGACTTGAACGTTATAATTTGGAAACACATCAACAAGTTAAAGCTATATTTCGTCTTACAATAATTATATTTCTTCGCCAAAATTATATCTATGAAGACAAATTCAATAAAAGTTTATACCCCATGCGCTCGTTTAATCGGGGATCAACAGTGCAAGCCAATAAACTTGTCTAATGACACATGTCTCAAAGTTAAACGTCAATAAACTGAAGCAGTCGACAACGCGTCAACATTCCCGTGTTCGGTTCAAACTCATATTGAGACTGGAAGCACACGTATCAGTATGTAACACACGATAGTATACGAATATCCTGTCACCTCCAAATGTTACCTCTTGGGTGAATTCCCTAGCATCATTGTCATGTGGTTCATGGTTTTCAGCAGCTAGACGGCAAGCTGTAAGCGTACCATTATCTTATATAGTCAAGGCAGCGTATCAAAGCTGTTAGTCCGCTTCAAATACGCTATACTTAACTCTTAATTCATAGCGAAGTTAAAAGCATTATGATTCGTTGTGGAATGTGTGCTGTAACCTTTACACGAAAACATTACATAATTTATACTTAACAAATTACAGGAGACTTCGTGTAATATTTTAAGCATAAAATAATAAGAAAAGTTTACACAAGTGAATCGTAAGACGTAAAGTAATCACGTACAAACTTTGTACTTAAGATTTAATCTTAATTATCATAAGAATAAGGTGACTTCGTACAGATAATTAAGGACAAAATTGTGATTGGATATTCATTTTCGCATTTATTCTAGTTTGAAATTGATTGTAAAGGTTATTAAATAATGATTTGAAGCCATATTTTCTTTGTTTAAACCAACAAAGTTTTGTAAACTTCTTTATGATGATTGATGGTTAATTGAAATGACAGTTTTTACTCTCAAGATACGCTGAACGCAGCTATCAAATGCAGATTATCTAGGTACTGAACATTTACCCTTTTATTCATAAAAATATATCAAGTTATGAAAGGCTTTTGAAGTATTTTGTTTCTTTCACTCCTTAGCGAAATGAAAAAGAGAAAACATATTTTAGATTTTTTTAAACTAAAATCGGTTTATAGTGTGTTTATGAATAAGAGGGTTATACTTCAAATAATTGTTTACGCCAAGTCTTAGTGTAGCTCAATGGATATGAATGTAAAGTAGATAGCCACTCTTCTCTATGTTTAGTTTAAGGAGTTAATTTCCCCGCTTCATAACATTCAGTAGGTACATTTAATAAGTCTTTGTCTTATAAACACGTGGAGGTTCTTTCACAACTGAAGTTATGACGAGAGTTGCTGACATGTTCTCAATTAAAAGGAGAAGAAACCTTTTAAAACTTGGTAATCGCTATGTAGCTACTTTTGCAGAACCGTGACTTTTGAACTTTTCATGCAATAAATAGAAAATGTTGAATACAGTAGGATTGTTATGTTGTGTCCAAGTTGCACTCATTAGGAGTCATAAAATGACTCCAGTAAATTGCAAGCATTGGAAAGTAGTCAAAGTGAAAACAAAAGAAGATACTACTTTTCGAGTTTTTATAAGTAATTCTGTCTTCTAGAGCTCTGTGTCAAAAAATCTTTATAAGGTATGCACTACACAATAGTACACAAGTTATATCAAATAAATAACTTCGATTTAAAAACGCTTTATAGTACGAGAAAAAGAAGTCCTGAAAAGCGTTTAAAGTTGTTTAATAAGCTTCAGATTATGTATCAACTATACCAAATTATGAGCTAAGTTAAACATGTAACGGTAATTAAGAATAATGTTAACATAAGTTAACACAGTGTAAATATTTAATAACTATAACTTTATTATGTAAATACAGCGCGATAAATGTCTACCACGTGACGGTAAATAACCACGTTAATACGATTTTAGAACATTACACAGCCTTCACGCAAGAACTAACGAATATTTATTTACTATTACTAAACTTTTAATAAAATTTTATATGAATTACAAACTTATTTAAATTATTATGGACTTTTGCGCTATTAACTATTTAAGCAATTGCATTCAAATCATATCGTCATTAAAATGATTTTGATTGGTAATATTTAACAATTGCCAAAAGAAAGGCACCGCTAAAACGCACCGCGTCACACGAGAACCCAAATAAAACATTGAACTCATTCAACGAAACACAATATTTAATATTATTTTATTTAACAAACACAAACTTCACTCAATTTCGATTTCATTTCTACTAACTCGTAAATAATAACATTTGCAGTCCAAATAGCAAAATTATTACATTAACTGATAAATTTACTAGAGTACAAAGAAAATTGTATGAATTTTAAAATTATATAAACTAATAAAATTACTAAAAGTTCAGTCAACGTTTCTACAAAAGACATTAGGGTATAAAACTAGAATAAATATAAGAGTGTTTGTTTGTCCTTCTCTCACTTTAAAATAGCTGTACCGATTTTTATAAAATTTTCCAGATTAACAGTTTAGGATCTGGAAATTAAAGCAGTTAAAAAAACTGCGGTAGAAACTGAAATATTAAATGCGGTTTCTATTATATTTTTATTCGAGCGTTATAACCTAAAGGGTTTATATTTCCTTTTTATCCAATTTAACAAGGATATAGTACATAAAATATTGAATAAACGACAAATGGACCCGCCACGGATATCGGACACCACTTAACGCGTTCAGCTGGCGATGAAAGAGCCCCGGGATGGATGTTCCCATGGACTGAATTACACCTCTGTAATGATATGAATTCCTGGTACTCGGCTTTGTGTGGATAACAGCTGTTTGGGAATAATATCGGTATTTGGCAGTGACTTTTGAGTTTGTGGCTTTAGGCTTTTTGTAGCTCGATAATAATATTTAAGTAAAATTTTAGTTTTTTTTTTTTTTTTCGACATTTTCAACCATGCTCATAATTTTTAAGCCAATTGATTTAGAAAACGAATTAAATAATTCGTTCTCTCTTATAAACTACTTTCATTATAGGTGAAAATTGCTTGACAACCTATTCAAGAGTCTATTGCGAATAGACAGACACATCGAACATTATAATATATTTTTGTGTATTATCTACATAACTTTAAAACTTTTGCGTTGTATATTTAATATATCAAATTTAGAGCGGTGATAGCCGAGTGGTATAAGTTGACACCTCCCACGCAAGTGGTCGCAGGTTCGAACCCGAGGCAACACACCAATGACTTTTCGAAGTTATGTGTGTATTAGAAATAATTATCACATGCTCCAACGGTGAAGGAAAACATCGTGAGGAAACCTTGCATGCCTAAAATTTGTTTAATACATTTATTGAGGGCATGCAAAGTCCCCAACCCGCACTTGGCCAGCGTGGTGGACTCAAGGCCTAACCCTTCCCTCATTACGGGAGGAGACCCTTGCCCAGCAGTGGGACATTAATGGGTTAAATTTATTTATTTATTTAATATATAACAGTAGCCAGGAATGAACGCGAACACGCATTTTACCTTGAAATGCTTAACGTTTCGGCGCAGGTTGCATTCGCCGTGGTCACAGGCTGACTCCATGACAGGCTAGCTTCTATGAGTATCTACTTATTTTATAAGCCTAAGTCCTACTGGTTTTATATCGCCACTTGTAACTTATAACAAAATCAATACAAACTGCAGTCTGAACTACATTGTTTATTAAGTGTCAGATAAAATAGTAACAATTCGATTGATTGTTGAAGTGTTTGCGTCGGCTCGTGACGTCACATATCAGTGGGCGGGGCGTGACGTCATCAGGAACTGACCTGGGGTCGTGATGTCGTGGTGCAATCTCAGACTGCCTCCGGGGCGCAGTGGTTCAGGTCGCCACTCCGCTACCATTGCGTCGGGAGGTCGTGGGTTTGATTCCCACACGGAAAAATTATATAAAACAAAATCTGGCGTGAGAGAGGGATAACGATATAGGATCCGTATAGCAGCATCCCGTTCTAACAATAGAACTTCAATTGTTATATCATGACAGGGTACAAATTCTGGTCTTTGCGATATACACGTGTTTCGACTATTTGACTAGACCGTTTGAAAAAACGTGAAGTTTCAATTAAAAGTCGTAATATTTAGTGATGAATTGGCAATTACACAAACTGAAGGCTTCATTTGATTTTTTTCAGGAAAAAGCAATATTAGAACCCCAGAGATACTTATTTAAAACGTGAGTATTACCATCTTAGCTATTAATCTTCCGCATTCAATGTTTATAATCTAATACCATTCTTGACATTTCCCTTGTAGGTGACCACAGTTAGTGTATCTTGTGCCGAAACATCAAGCAATCCAATGTAAAAACAAACATAAAAATAACTGCAAAACAAGAACCATTGACGGAAACATCAAATCATACAAACTTGCATAACAATATTGCATGTCTAGCCCAGATTGATAATAAGCATCAATTGAAAAGCATCAATGATAAGTGACGTACAAAGGACAGTGTCTTCGCCATCAATCTTCAATGTTTGTTTGTTTGTTTGTTTGTCGTATGGTTAGTGGTCAACCTAGTGTCAAAGTTGTTCAAAGCGCCCGAGAGGCCTTTGACGTGGCTTAACGACTGTTATCTTAGTAGACAACAACCGGGACCGACTTTTAACGTGCCCTCCGAAGCACGGAGACGCCCAGTTCAAATACCACTATGCGGTCACCCATCTATGGAATGACCGCGCCAATTAACCCACAGATCGTTTACCGACCGGTGAGCGCAACTGGCTATGGGCGCCTCAATCAATCTTCAATGAAATGATGTAATTGTCAGTATTTATTTGACACATATTCGTATCATCACGTTTCGAGGCACGAGTAGCACAAGACATTGTCAAGGCCGGAGTCTGTTAGCTAATACAATTCACAAATAACTCTCTTGATTAAAAGTAAGGTAAATTGTTGAAGAAATGTTCAGGTGTTTTGTTCAGCTTTCCAGTTATGTTATGAGTTAGTTTATATAAGAGTAAAGATGAACATAGAAACCTGATTGTTACTAATTTGTTGTCAATTTATCTATATAAGTATATATTTAGAAGTATATAAGTATATTTATCAGTTATTTGGTTACCATAGTACAAGCTCTGCTTAGTTTGGAATCAAATGACCGTGTGTGAGTTGTCCCAAAATATTTATTTATTATTTAGTTTTATTAAGCAGGAAGTAACTCGGGTCTGTCAGGTCTGTCTATTACGCTTTCAGAATTTACAGGCTGTACTCATTTATATGAATTTTGGTGGAGCTATAATATCTCAGGGAAGTTACTTATAAGTTATAGCGTTCTAAAGTGATAACCAAATACCCAAGGACATTCGCAGAATTTAATTTGATTTGATTATGAATATGATTGTTGTCGTAAAGAGTATACATACGTAACTTTAGTAAGGTTTTCAGGCAACGATATAATACTTTCTGGTCAATAATCACTAGTCCCAAGAATAGCTTACTAGGAAAAAAACTATTATTTATAAAGTTACCACGTAGATAACACAATGAAATGTAACGAACTAAGTAATGTTCGTACAAAGTTACTAAAAGCCTGTGTCAAAATGTCCAAGTAACGTTTATTCAAAAGATGTTACGAAATAAAGGAGACACTGTGTCAGACACGTTTTCAAACTAAAATAATATGGACGACATTTTATGAAATAAGTTATGTAAAATAATACAATTTTACAGTGACACTTACATATACATATATGTACATACAATCACGCCTTTGTCTCTTTCTTAGGCCAAAGTTCGATACACAGCGATACTTGTATGCAATATTCATAAAATAACTGTAAGCTTGCGAGAACCCATTATTTATTGGAACTTTAAAAGATACTATGTACGTGAAACAATCTTATAAACAATTCATACTTAGACATTCACATCCAAAAGAATAGAGAAGAAGAAGAGGAGTAAAACAAAATAAATCTCAAACATAATTAAGGTACACTCAAACGCATTTAACAGTGGTCAAAAACAATTTGCCCGAGTAATGAAACGTGCGAAAAAAGTACAATCTCACACGGTTCTCATTAGACTGTCACGCGACGTAACATAGAGTACACGTGTGCTCGACAGTACCAAACTTAGCAGATTGGCGGACAGGTGTAATATAATGTGTGGCAAAAGTAGGCTAGATGTGAATTATGTGTGGGTAATAATAGAAAATAAAAGTAAGGTCATGACGGGAAAATGGAGATATTAGGGATATCTAGTTTTTTTTTTGAAATATACTGACTGACCCTGCGGTTCCATTCACGCATAGTCCCAAACCCAATTTTAACCAATTAGGAGTCGATTTAAAAAACGCTTCTTTTAGGTGATCACGAAGCTATAGATGTATCCATGCTGAATTGATCAAAATACATTCAGTGATTTAATCGGGAAAGCGTAACAGATAGACTTTACCAAAGTCAAACACAAAAAATCTTTTTCTTTTAATACCCAACGGATTGATGTAAACATTGAGAGATATTACTTCAAATATCATAACAGAAATCTCACAAAAACAGAATTCTGTAATAATCTCACGTGAGCAGCATTAAACGACATTTCTCTGAAAACTTCAGAAACTGGGTTCGATATCACACTACAAACGTGTTTACAAAAAAACACGTGATCAGAATATAATGCCGGTGACTGTACTCGGTGAAAACTTTTTTCCAGGAAATATTAACATTTACTCAACAATAGACATTTTCTTTTCCATCTTATTTTCCTCTATGTATTCATAATTTCCTTTATTGAATTATTCCGGTTGTGTTGCTAACGGAAATTGGTCGACGCTGTGTGGAGGCTTTACGATTTAATATACGGATTCTTTGTATTTCAGTAATAGTTTTTTACTGGAAAATAACTGTTTAATATAGCATTTTTCGTAAAGATAGACTTTAGCTACCTAGCTGACCTGCGCAGCTCCGCTGACGAATAGCCTTTGCATTTTTTTATCCGTCCATAAAATCCTTTCCCATGTCTTAAGAACAATTTTCCACAAACCATAAGTTGAATTGGTTGAGCCGTTCTTGAGTTCTACGCTTAGCAACCCATTTGGCAATACGCTTTTATTTATAAGGAAATAGAAATACGTATTATATAATTATAATAAAGTCTTAACACGATCTACTTTGCTCGCGTACTAAAAGCGACTACCAACGCAGTATTTCGTTGGTTAAAATGCAGTAAGCATCACTCAAATAGAATACATCAATCTCTATTATCAGAATAAATGCTTTTATGCCTGCTCCATCATCTTATGGAGATACTAGATAGCGACGCAGTAAGAGTACGAACCACCATGTAAAATAACAGCAACATGCCAAAGTTCCCAGTAGAATAAACATCTTTGATGAATAATGTATCAAACACGTATGAGACGGTACATTCAAAAGACGTCCAATTTGTCTCCCTAATCCGTTTTTAACCTCCTGCGACTCAGTAATGTGATTTTTATTTTATTTTGCTATCTATCTAGAGAAGTTTGCGAAGCTTTTTACTAGTCCTTTCCTCATTTAGAGAGAACCACGGGAGATTAAACATGATTCCTTTTAAAAAATACTGTTACGACGCTTTGTTGTTGAACAAACAGTAAATTTGTTTAAGCAGCTTATCCTATGACATTTTTTTCCGCAATTGGTTTAGGGAAACTGAAATTACTTACATATTCTTCTATTATGAATCTCTGAGACTACTTCAAAGATACAGTTTTTTTTTTGACAAAGGAAATTTTGATTGTAAACCGAACAATCTTCAGCCAAAAATTACGGCCAAATTTCATTTTACAGACGTTAAACGTTCAAAGAAATAAAGAAGACAACTAAAAATTATCGTAAGGCCTCATGAAGAGCGAATTTTACAACAATGATTCAAATTGAATAAATATTGAATAAACGTAGAAATAAATCAGATTTACATGGGCGATATTTCTAGTCCTAAGCACACTAACGGTTAAATGGAGCACTCAACCGCAGTGGCTCGGCTCATCTCGAGGGACCTCAGGATTACTTTGCCCTTTTGAAACACCAAGCAGCAACGAATAATACTCAATCAACTTATATGTAAAGATGTTGTGCGTCAAATATGTGTGTTAGATTAAAAGTAAAGGTTATAAACATGTGGATATAGTATGATTTAGGCACAAATAAAGATGCTGTTGATTCACAAATATTGTCATCATCATCATTATTGAATGTATATTCATATATATACATTCAATAATGATGATTACAATTGATTATGTCAATGTTAAAATATCCTAAAGCTCGCCATATTGTCATCGAGCTTTCTCTGTGAAATCTACAGTAGCTTCGTACGTGTACGAAACACTTGAAGTATAGGATTACCCGTACCGTACCATACTGCCGCATACGGTGTTCCCTACTCCGATAAAAGTATTTTGTGTTATAGAATTATTTCTGTGGTTTTTTTTTGGAATCAAATGTTTACCAGTGAAAGTTACAAGAAAGATTGGCAGTTTACAACATAAATAAAAGATAAATTCAGAAATAATCCGTGTAATACACGTGTACTTCGAAATAAATCATCTAAATTCGTTCATGTCACTCTCGGCTGACAGTAAAGCTAAGATATAAAGGTTACTCGTTACTTCAAGACACGTGACGAGTGTTTCAGACAACTGTTCTACATAACTGGATACCAAGAAGCTGATGTTACCGATTCATACAAGCTAGAATCATGACATATTGACAAGAAGGATGTGGTTTAGTTCTTGTTGAGGCCTTTTATTAAGTACTTGAGTTCGAACCAAGTTGTTCCTTTGTCAATTCTGTCTGATTCACGTTTAGTATCCCAAAAATTTGTTAATTTTAATATAAGTCTCAAAATTAGAGGGTTTCTCCTATAGAGAATTTTATAAGGTAGAAAAACGATACTTTCCCTAATAACTCAATATTGGTCCAGTGTTGATTGGCAGAGTTTTCACTTCGCAACGGGTCACAACAGCTTTAGCTATATTGTGTTATTAGTAATTGTCCTTATAATTTTCACTATTCAATCTTTCCAATATTATAACTGCTATAACTATTCCCAAAAAGCTAATAAATGGATTATAATAAAATTTGAAAAACTGATTACTTATAACCTGGATTAACATAAAGGATACTTTTTCCCCGGGAAATCTTTTCTCTTTACCTTTCACGTAACATAAAATAAATAAAAAACTGTTGTGATGCTGGATACACAAGAAAATATCCATTACAGCATAGAAGATCTCTACATTAAGTATTTTCATGATATTAATGAAATGGAGGAGATATATGATTATAGTAATTGAAAGGGATGCCTTTAAGAGCTCAAGCGAGGAATATTTACCGACAAGATGAACCTGTGCTATACCTCTACGTTAAAATCTACTTGAAATACATGGTATATGTATGTAGATACACAGCATAGGTAGGGTAGATCAGTGTAATCGACACAATCATTTTCGACTTTAAATCTATAAAAGTTCCATTAAAATTGGATTTTTGATATAAGACTTTCTGCATTAAGTCGGTTTGAGCCTCTTATTTGGTTTGCTAAATACACCTCATAGTTAGATATCGTTTTAAACCATAAACGTTTATATTCAAACCAGAGGTATTGGGAAGCGTCATATGAGTCGAAGGTCTTAGTAAAACCAGGACTAGAGTAGTGCGAGACAAGAGTGAATAATGTGAACGGTAAGAAGCAGACGACCTTTAGTGGGTACAGCCAGTCAGCTTGCAAGCACGACTAGTGTAACGTCAAGAATTCCAAAATAAAGGAATTATCAAAACAACCAAAATTTTATATATATATATTTTTTTTTTATATAACCAAACTCCATATTTTGTTACATAACATTGTCTTACACAACAAATTACATAATTCATATCGCGTATCAATTTTCCTTATATGAATAACCAACGAAGCGTACACTATAGTATTATGTACAGTCGTGAGCAAAAGTACGTGAACATACATAGTTATACTTCCAAGCCCCTTTTCCTCAGTGAAAAGTGTAAAATTTGTTACATCTTGTTTAACAAAATATTGCTACAGGCGATCAAATTACAGTCAAATGAAAGTATTGGTAGCTAAAACATAATAAGATTTATCAATTTATTGTAATAACCTTTTAAATTTTAAAGTCAATATTTCTCAATTCTGTCGGTATCATCATGGTAACAGAAACGGTAAAAGTATACACATGTATATGCTTACGACTGTACATAAAAAGTTGACAACAGAGCATAAAGGTCGTCAGAAGCGGACAGTCTTAAGTGACAAACAATACCGTTATATATTATTATGTATTATCCCTTTTATTATTATATAATCCCTTCTGAAGAACCCTTGTCTCCCTCAGTTCGACAGAACAATGCTTCTTTTTGTTCACCAGAAAATTGAATATTTAGTAAGCTATGTTAAATTAATAAACACAAATCTGATTTGTACGAGTCGTTTGATTTTATTGAAGTATCGAATGTTTTGAAGTGATTGGTATTGTTGCTTTTCTATTTTCGTCTAAAATTATCGTTAAAAAGTCGTGTTGGTACGCCATATTGGAATTCAATATGGCACATAACTTTTTTAAAAATAAATCAGTGTTTAAAAAATAGAACATCAATAGGTACATAATAATAGTAATGAGATTAAGACTGAATTAAAAAAGACAAAATAAAAAAGAGTATTTTTCTTTTATGCGTTCACTTAATATTATTTTATAGAAAGTTTGAAAATCGAGTTGACATATCGATCGCAACCTTTCAGATTCCAATCGATGCTCATGTGATATCGTTTCGATTGTGACAATATTTCCCACGCTCTAATCTTCCTCCTTGCTCTATCTATTTCGCTTGTAACTACGTTCCTTAGATATAAACGACGACAAATTTCTTCTGGAAATTGAAATTAGAGCCAATAATGGCGACAATCTCATCCCTTATCGCATTAAGACCTAATACCGCTATCGAAAATTGTCGTTTAGACATCTGCCGAAATAAATTAAAGTATTTATTTATTTAATATAGATTTTAAGAATATATGTACAGGACCTAACCCCTCTCGCATTTGAAAAAGATTTTTGCTGGACTGTAACGGATCAATATCAAATAACTTCAAAAAAATATGATTTAGAAAACTCTAATAATTTTAGAGACACTTAGGACCACAAAAATTATTTAGATTAACATGGTTTTCATGAGAGAAACTAATTCATCTTACATTAAAATGTCGGTTTTACTAGTGTCCGGAAAATTTCAGAAAATGTTTTGCCGCGTAAGCAATCTAAAAAAAATCTTAAAAAATGTTGACTTGTACAAAACGTGAGCATCCATAAATTGAGCTTGGCGAGCGCAAATACTTGACGTTCTTTATTCGAATTTTAAAAAAGAGAATACTAAAGTCGCGATATTGATCGAAGAATGAATGAACGATTATTGTGGCCCAAAAAAAAGAACCTACTTTATGGCTACAGCAGGTTAGTCTCTTGAGACCAGCTTAAGCTAAGCACAGATTTTGTATTTAAGGCTAAAGTTCTTAAACAGTTCTTAAAGGAGTGCGAAATGCTTTAAACCCGCACTTAGTCTAAAGGATTAACTCCCAACGACCGAAACATTTCAGTTACATTTTATACTTTAAATTTTAATATATTAACGTTTGTTCATATTTTACAAAATTACTCGCTGTCCGCTCATGTCTGCCGCTCGTTTGAAACATAAAAGGCTTTGAACAACACTTGTACAGAAGAACTTTTGCTTGAAAGACACGACTTATAATTCATCGTTATATTCACTTTGAAAAGGTGTTAAATAAGGTCAAAGAATGTGCAAAACATTTCCCACCATTGCAAAAAATAGTAGGAATTTATCTTTTTACCTAGGTTCACTTGTTATTTCAGTAAAGGCTATAAATATGCAACTTTTTTTTCTTTTAAAAGACAACTCCCGCACTAAGAATCGCTTTTGTGTCGCGGGGAATATATATTACAAACATACAAACAATGAACACAAGAGTCCAGCGAGACCCGAAAAAACTATTTGTTAATCGCACAAATAATTGTTCCGTGTGGGGATTGAACCAACGACGACAATTTGGTAGTGACGTGGCGACCATCTTAAATATTGCACTAATTATCTTAGCATACATTTTAAATAAGATAAAATGCGGCCATTACTTACATATAAGTTTAAAACAAAATTGCTGTTTAAATTCGACTAAAAGCTCTCGAAATCTAGGCTCATAAGAAGAACTTATCTAGCTTTAAAATAAAGATATATAGCTACTAACTAAACGATTTCGAACAGCTGCCTATTTTCCTTTAGTTTCGCTCTACTGATACTGTAAATCGTGAAGGATCGTGAGCTTGTTGATGTGACAAGTCAGCTGACAAAACAGTTTAAGGCTCTCGCTTTTCCTAGTATAGCCTTTGAAAGTATCTGGGAACGGGGAATTTGCTGTACCTACATACATATACCATTCCTTGGTAAATATGTGGTATTTATATTTATGTAGTGTAGATTTACATATGGGGCACGTTAATATTTTGTACAAATTTTTGAATAAAATAGTGATATTTTTGTTTGCCTCTGACGCAGTCGGTACTGTATCTGACTGTTGATCATGATGTCTTGAGTTCGATTCCGGGATAAGGCAAAGTACTATTGGTCTTTTCTTATTTATTTTATAATATTTATAAACTGTCATGAGCTCTATATAGATGAATAACAGCGCTTGTATTGTCCAATATAAGAACTTACTAGTTTGTTTGTGGTTTCAAATGTAAAATATAGTGCCTAAAGTTGTGTTTAGAACAGAGTTTTGAAAGTTGAAGTTATAACTAACTAACAATTGCCAAACATTTAATACAATAATTGATATTCCATGTTATGACAATTTGAAACTGTTTACCTTCTAGTTTATAAAATTATTTAGACCAGAACATTCCATTATAGTCAATTCAGAAGTAACTGAATAATATATTTCCGAAACTCTCACAAAACAAAATCCGCGAATTAATTGTAAGGGATCAAATGAATCTTAATTCGCATTACCTAAAATTCACCACGAAAATAAAGACTTTAATTTTCAAAAAATAGGGGCTATAATCGTATGGCAAAGTAACCTGATCAACGGTGGCATTTCCAATAAAGTATCGCTTTCTGCCGGTGAGGAGATTCACGGAATTTGATTCCTTCGCCAACACATGAGTACAGTGACGGTCTCACGGAGTATTGCGTGTAAAAGGATTACGACCGATGCGTATCGTCTACAACTGATTTCATAGAAACATACTTAAATGTATAGAGAAAACGATTGGTATAGATTGATATAGAAGATACTAAGGATATTAGAAAAAGACAACTACCGTGTAGTACTATTTCTGGTTTATTTTTACTCACTTTATCGGAAACTTGCAACGACTTAAAGTGGATCAAGTGTCACATCACTTTAGGTACAATTTTGTTACTTACGGGACCAGTGTCAGCCGATACAAAAACTGTTTAAATTTGGTGTAAGGATTACATTCTGCATTGCACCACTAAAACGTATCGCGACACAGTTTTTTGCTTCTGAAAAGCCCTCCTGGATACAATATTTCTAAGAAAATCCTTAAAGTTTTCCTGATGTTTCTATTAAATATACGAGAAATAAGTACTTAAGTGGTCACGTCAGCTAGAGTAGTAGGTATAAGCTCCGAGATATTTCCACTTTGCTAAAGTAATCCTGGGTTTTCCTCAAGAAACATTCCCACAAAGCTATCTTCTACTTCAATTACGAGCTTATCAACCAATCTAATGAATCACTGCGCAAATAACATTACGAACTCAACATAATAACTTGCAACATCATTATTTTTCTTCTATTTTTCCTCGAACATTACTCATTGAAGGTACATATCTGTTTCCAAATCCGCATACATGACCTCACCCCGACTCCGCTTATCTTTCTGCTAATTAATGTATGTTCAATGTGTTTACGCTTGATATAAAAGCAATAAAACAAGAGTAATAGGTATCTGGTAGCATGTCATCCTTGCCGTGTTCTGAGTCATGAGTAATAAAAGTTAAAATGTATTCATTTACAACAATGATAATAAATGTACATAGTGTCACTTTAAGTCTAGTTTAAGAGACTAGGATTTTACATCAGTGAATTTTTCCTTTAGGCTTTATTATTCTGTGTTATATGTCCGTTTGCTGTAAAACAGCTAACGGTGAAGCTTGCCAGTTCTCTGAACTTTAGTTCGAAACGCTTACGCGTGGCCAGATTGAAAGATCAACTATCTTGTATTGTTGTAAATATACATACATATCACTCATGTCAGTGTGATGGTCAAGTGCATTTTAAATAACAATTATTTGCAGTTAGGGAGTCGATTTCGGTTCATTGAAAAACCGTCCGACGTACGGACATTGTGATTTGTTTAATCCACCTTACATAATGTGGACTCAAAGCAACGTTTCTGGGAAAAATGTTCATTATTCAGGTGCTTACTTGCGTATTTTTATTTATGAATTAACGAGCAAAAACCGCCAGAATATAAGAGCCCAATGGGATTATAAAGAGCGCTCAAAGTTCGGCGATGTAAAAAATTAAATCGCATTAGGAAACCCGATAACTGGGTTCAAACGAAATATTTTTGCTAATGAGGAATTTGTTATGGCTCTCACATCTTGTATGTAAAGGACAATAGTATTGTTTTGATATGTTAAACTAAAACGGCTAAAACGACAGGCAACATTTTATTCGTAATAGGTCATGTCGTTTACAGGCTTCATCGGCGCTGTTGGTGCCAAATAATATATATTTTTACCTAATTAGAAATAGAGAATATAATAATAGAAATAATAAGTCACTTCAAATACTTGACAATACAAAATATTATAGGCTTTGGCGTTTTATAATAGAAAAGTATACTAACATTTACTTTTTTATTTCAGCATTCAACCTTTCAAACATTCAGCCCTCGTCGATAACCTACGACGTCAGCGAAATCAGACAATTTAAAAATACTTTCTTGATTAACCTTTGCTCTTCAGAACGTATGTCAAGCGGAGATAATTCTCTGTTATTCTTATATTTCATAAGTATTGGATCAAATCTAATACCCTTCCTTACCAACACGGTGATTCTCAAGAAATCTACGAAATAAACAACTTACTTCAAATTGAATATCGATTTAATTCGAATTTAATTTAATTTCGGCATCGGAAATTGAAAAGTTTCGCAGAACGTCAATGAACTGAGTGATATTTCCTGAAATCAGAGTATAAAGTAACACTGTGCGTTGATCAATTGCACAAACCGTGATTGCATTTAGAAGAAAAGTTGAAGAAAGCAAAAGCTCGACTGTTTAAAAAGACTCGAACATATAACAATCGATACGAAAAGCGAGAATGATAAAAGATATAATATCATACATATTTAGGATCAAACCCATGTCCAAATGTGACAGAAGAGTATTTGATAATGAAAATGAATACCTAAGTGACGAGCATGAAGAAAAATGGTACCAGAGTATTTGGTGAAAAACAACAAATAAAGGCTGAATATTATTATTTTTTGACATAAAATTTTCAGGATCTCATATTTTTATTGTGATACATATTAGGTTACTTACAGTAACACTATATGTAACAGGGCCATAGTAAGTAGGTACTGTTAGTATTTTGTAAACAACAACACGTCGTGGTACACTTCAAACAGCAGTAAATCACGGGCGATATATATCCGCGTCAGGGCTGACCTCACAATTCGCCCGCCTCAATATTGTCCATGTTTTTCACACGGTAAACAAAGACTGACAATATAATGACACGTGACCGACACCGGACAACAGATACACGCCCCCGTGAAAAGGGCAGTGTGATAAAAATGCTTTAAACAACGGTGTTAACGGATTGTAAAGTAACGAAATATTATTAAAGCTATCGAATTAGTCAACAAATCAATACAAGTAATACGGTAACAGATGAAGTACAAGCGCGCGAGTAACATGATATAATAAGTACCCTTTCATCGCTGAAATCAGGCTTTTGTTTATTCAATGCACATTTTTTTAATTTTCATTTCAAGTTCTCATATGACCAAAACTGCATCGAACATGTTAACATTAAGAATAAATTAAGAGTAATATCCTATATTAAGTAATCATTTTTTCTTGTGTTCTTGAAAAATACACCTAATTCTATTCCAAATATATACTTCCACTATTTTTATGAAGCCTTTTTCACTAGCAAGGCTAGACAAGTTCATAACAACTGTAAGAAGCATACATCAATCATCGTTATATAACAATCGTGTTCAAACAAAGATCGACACATCAATCTATACGTCTCATTACGAGCACACACCCACATATTACGCCAGCGATGAACTTTAAACCAATTCCTACCATTCCCTGCGGCCTTCAAGTGCACTTAGTGCAATAAACTTCGCGTGACGACACGTTATTGCCTCAATTGTTGACACAATGATACATTGTCACATTCACTTCCCATCTTAGTTCAGTGCGTACGAACTGATTGTTATGAAAACAATAAGATACGCCGAATATTTGGGCGTCATAACTTATTTAGAGTAAAAAACGCTATTGTATGATAAAGTTCTTCGTAGTAGATTTTATATTAAAAGATTTTTTTAAATGTTGAAATGGTTTATTCAAAATTTATGGATGGTATTTTCATCTGGTGAACTTTGCAGAGGTAAACACTTGCAGAATTATATGTATCG
Source organism: Anticarsia gemmatalis (assembly GCF_050436995.1). Taxonomy (NCBI): domain Eukaryota; kingdom Metazoa; phylum Arthropoda; class Insecta; order Lepidoptera; family Erebidae; genus Anticarsia; species Anticarsia gemmatalis. Next base: position 3,270,892 of record NC_134761.1, read on the forward strand.
CGAGGATTAAAAATTCTCTAATGTTTGCTAAGATTAGATACTTATATGTATGTCGCTAACCTTTCTCCCACGCTAGATGACGTCGTCACAACATGTTTTCCTCTTTCACTCATCTCTATCAGCTGTTAACTCTGTCCTTACCGCTTTCTTGTTTAAATAATCTTTCACACAATCCTTCCTAACTCTTCGGGTACTTACATTTCCATTTACATTCACTCATAATTAGTCTTGGCTTTCTTCTCTTCTCATAACATGGCCATTATATGGCAACCTTCTATTCTCTAAGATACTAATGTCTACTAAGTTTAATAAACTTTAAATAAAGCAAAGGTAAGTCTTCATAAACTTCCATTTCATAACCTCTATCGCTCAACAGCATTTGCTGAATACTTCGTAACTGTCTAGCCAAATAATGCGCAGGCATTGACCTCAAAAATAAACAACAATATTGTCAACACACTAGATAATATCGCAACAAATCTATCAACAACCTTACGAGGAGTAAACAAAACGCAATACGGTCCACAATTAGAAACCCAGTAAATATAACTTATATCTATGAAGGGCATCGCATTCCTTTCCCAAGTCATTAACGATAAAAAACAATAACTCTATTTTTACATCCCTTATTCTTAGACGGAAAAGCACTAAATGCAGACTGCTTTCGTCTCTTTTTCTCTAGTATATAAGAAGAAGACAGAACTATGATTGTTTCCTTTATTTACTATACTCGTATGCGAATTTTGTGAATGAAATTTTTGCTGGCTTTGTTGTATAGGATCCAATTTCTGTAAATAATAGTTTCTCAAAATAGTTTGGGAATGGTTTCCGAGATGCGTAGTTTGTTTACTACTAGTTTATTGTATGATAAGATAAATTCGAGCTTTACAAAACATCGTGATTAATGCGTGTTCCTTGAGTGAATACTTAGTTATTTACCTTCCGTAATAATATTTTTACTTACAAAACTCTTTGGCATAAAAAATTTGAAATTGTCGCATGTATTTCTTCATCACGCTCTTCAGATTTAAAGAGAAATTTATTTCAAGCAAAGTCTTAACACCATGAATACAATATTTACTTTTTTACAAGAACAAGCAAATATGTACATTTCTACAATTTTAAAGTAACCAAAGCACAAATAAAAATACACTTGAGTGCACATTTTCCCTGAAATCTTATCAACAATAAGTGTAAATAAAATTCCAAAGTGAAAAGTTTGAGTCAAAAACACACCCTCTTGAAAATCGGATATCTCTTTCACACGCGTTATGTAAACAGGGACAGTTATATGTTCGTATTGATAAATACTGCGTGTAACCACGCTACGCTTACACGCATTTAGATGACGTAATTCATAAGAGAACGTTTGACTGACGCACGTAACGCATGATACGGTTATTTGGAGATTCCCATTAGGCAGATAATTTGCGGCTAATCGACTGTCTGCGGATATTTATCACTTACAGTCATTGACTGCTTTAGTAGTACAAAAGTAAGTAACTGGTTATGCCCGGTTTCTGAGTACATTTAGCGGTAGTTTATCCATTGAATAGCATTTTTTATATGAGTTTTAACGCTATTGAATGGATAAACTACCGCTAAATGTACCTCAGAAACCGGGGGTTAGTGGTCCTTAGTGTCAAAGTGGTTTAGACGACCAAAACGGCTTTAACATGGTTTAATGACTGTATCTTAATCATAAGTATTCAACTTACCATTATGTCCTCTCACCGGATCAAGCAATGAGTAGTTCGTATTTTTGTGTTATCAAATTCGGAACTGTAACAATTACGTTTGGAGACTGAAATACTGTAATAGGACCTCCAAACCTTTAACATGGAAATAAATAAGAGACTGTAGCGAAAAGGGCAAGACACTGATATCAATACGATTAATATTTTTTTTTGTATAGGAAGTAGCAAACAATTAGTCACAAACTATTATCTTAACGTGCTTGCAATATCACGGCTGTCAGATATAACGCATTAATATCAGCTAAACAAACCCCGCGTGTCACGTTATGATAAAAATAGAATATACGTGTAAAATAACGTACGATTTAGTTGTAAAATACACGGGACTTTTGTGTATTTAGGAAAGGTTGAGGCCCATTGTGAAAGAGCAGACAACTGAATACATTATGCGAGGTGCGCGCAAAAATGTTACTTTTACATGTTAATACGAAAATATTTCTGCCGTATGGTACTTAGACAGTCCCATTCTAATGTCACAAAAATTGTATGTATTTAAGCAAAAGTTAAAATGATTGTTTTTTGTTAAAAAGGCTTAAAAATATTATATTTTCCAATGCAAACTACTATTTCGGTGAAAATATACCAAAGTATCTCTTGTCATTTTCCAATATTTTTTAACTTTAACAAATTCTGATAAAATTAGCCCAGTAGTTATATCGTTTACTACTAAGAAATAAACAAGAAGAAACTTTTGAACTTAATTTGTAACTTCATTAAGAGCTTAAGAATAGTTGAAGGTTAAGTTAACAGAGACGTTGACAAATAAATCAAGGCTGAAACAAGACAATTTAAAATTTAAACACTTTTTTTCGGACTAGTTACTAGAGGCGTCAATAAAAACTATCCACACCTCTATTATCAAGACCTTATCGACATTTTTATCCAGCACCAGAAACATTAGAGCACCGGTAATTTATTATGCCAAATGACATTAAAAAATGTATTGTTTCTAACTCTTCCTAAAGTTGGAGTAATACAACGGTATCACATAAAAGTTCATTAGCGCACTACTGAAGCCCTTTCTAACAATATCAGCTGTCGACAAATGGCTAGCTATTGAGATATTGTTATGAAAATCTGTACAGACCGTGGTATTTTTTTTCAGTACATTCTAAATGTCAAACTGTTGATACTCGATAGTAACGTTTGTACGTCATCTCTCTACTGAATGGTCAAACGCAGTTTTACACAACGACGTCACTAAGTTCTTAACTTAATAAACTAGCGGCTACTGCGTAGGTAGTTGTTTGAATTGGACACAGTTAATAGTCAAATATGAGGCTATAAATGGCCACTATTTATAGATAAAACCCTTACGTCTCGATGAATATATTAGATCGTAGGGATTTATTGTCAGTTGGGCAACTTAAGTATCCGGTAATCAAGGTCACCCTAAACCAAAACTAAAATCTTTGCGAAGCTGTTTTATTTAGGTACCCCCGGTTTCTCAGGTATATTAAGCGGTAGTTTATCTATTCAATAGTGTCTTAACTCATATAAAAAACCACTATTGAGTAGATAAATTACCGTTAAATGTACTCAGAAACTGGGGGTACCTAAGTCTTTTTTAGCGATACAATTGTCATGATCAATATTTTTTATAAGAACTCGTTTTACTTTTAGTAAAATTATTGGTACTACTTTTGATTTCAATAAAAATAAAATAACAAATCTTTTACGTATCAAAATGTTAAAGGAACTCCTTTAAAAGTTAACGGTTAGAAAAAGAATTTTAAACTCTTTGAATGAAGTAAAGTAAAACGATATAAAAACTTTGGAATCAAAGGAAAATTTGTAACCCTCTGATGATTATATAAGTTTATTTTACCTTTTAAAACTACACTTTTCTTTGCTTGAGAAATAAAGTACTGTAAATAAAATTGACAATTTATCAATATACGTATGTATTTAAAAGTATATAAATATGTTTATCAGTTATTTGGTTGCCATAGTACAAGCTCTGCTTAGTTTGAAATCAAATGAATGTGTGTGAGTTGTCCAATAAATTTATTTATTTGTTTTATTTAAAGGTGTGCCCTCACTTGGAGCACTCATCTATAACGTTATCATCTGATTCTAATTTAAGCATTTGATTGCAGTATTGTCTCCCTGACTAATACATTCCTGACTGGGAACATTCGTTTTGTGAAGTTTTAGATATAAGTTGTCATGATTGTAATTTGGTAATGCTTACTTGTGCTTTCCCCTCTCACTGATGCAATGCTCGACACTGTAGTGTTACATTACAGGTAAATGCTCCAAGAGAGGGGGTACCTTCAGACTTAAAAGTCACTATATCTTTGGAGGCCGATCGACAACTCGCACGACAAATCTTTCTTTATATTACTGTCAGAGTTTCGTAAATAACTCCTCGAGTACCGTAAACTAATTTGCCATTCGTCTGACCGAACTTCTAAATCTTATGTTATATTTCGTACAGGATTTACTGAAAGAAAATACTGTGATCGTTTGTCTAAAGCGAACATAAAACAAGCAATTTTATTAACATAGCAGGAGAGCTTGGAAATATAGAGTTGAGATATTAATTAAAACGTTTTAAATAAAGTAACCATTTAAGGATATATGTGTCACACAAATATCAAATACGGTAAGTCTTATTAGACTTTTATATAAAGCTTTTAGGTAGATATGAAGTCAAAGTTGTCTATTTTAATAACTTTTTAGATGATCTGTAAACACGTAGGCTGTTTCTACACAGTTTTTCTTCAGAGAAACGACCACTAAGCCTGAAAAAATAACTATATCGAACTAAAAAGATCGTATCAACATTCTAGATACATCACTTTGATGCTACCCTTCCCACATTTCATTCCAAACCTCCGCGGTGACAACGAAAGAGCGTCGTAAATTCCAAGAATTAATCCGATTCGTACTAAGCAATATTCGTATTTAAATGGCGTTTACTACAGAATTCCGACCTTATCTTGTTTGTATTATAGTAAAATAAATAGACGTTAAATTCTCGGTACGGGAGAGGAACCTCGGTCTGGTTAAACAACGGTTTCTATTTGACGTCCACTTTCACTGATTACGATAGACGATTGACATTGAGTTTCATCATATTGATTACTCACTATTGACTGCGTATCGTAAATATTCTATTTTCCATATAAGTCTTAACAGATAAAACTTAAATTAATTTTGAAAAGGATTAACAATAGAAAATTTAACCTTGTCTTCAATTGTTCCGGAACTTTGGATTTTTTTACAAGTTTTACTTAAAAGCTACGACGATAACGTCAATGGGTATCGAAATGGTTTTAGATCGCCTTACAAAAACAGAAAAACATTAGATACTTATTATATTGTCCCTCAAAAACATTAAAATTGTTTATCTTCAGTTATCTGACAATGTCATAACCGCTCATAGAAAGAATCGATCTAAAACGTCACCACTACTGTCCACGTATCATCAATGAATCAGATGTTTACTATCAATTATTTATTCCATAGACGTAAACAAAATACTCCCACAATACTACTAATAATAGACTATACTACTCTACAATAAGTTGTATAGTAAATCGTGGGACTACTCTTTAAGAACGTGCATTCAAACTCGATAGTCAATAGTCTTTGTTAACCCTTTCCTCTTAAATCGATATTCATAATACAGCCTTATAATACGTACCACTTTATTTTATTGTACCTCGAAATACGCAAAAATGTAGAGCTAATTCTAGTTCTCTATTGATGTAGATGAAAGCTATAGTTTGTTGTGAACGAATACAATACGTATTATTCTGTAAATAACTCGATCACACAAAAAGTATTTTCGAAGATTTAGAAAAAAGGGAGTAAATATATTAATTCTACTCTGACTTGACTAGAGGTCAAATAAGAATAAAACATATACTATACTTAAATACTATAATAAATTTAAATAAATTTAACCCATTGATGTCCCACTGCTGGGCAAGGGTCTCCTCCCGTAATGAGGGAGGGGTTAGGCCTTGAGTCCACCACGCTGGCCAAGTGCGGGTTGGGGACTTTGCATGCCTCAATAAATGTATTAAACAAATTTGAGGCATGCAAGGTTTCCTCACGATGTTTTCCTTCACCGTTGGAGCATGTGACAATTAATTCTAATACACACATAACTTCGAAAAGTCATTGGTGTGTTGCCTCGGGTTCGAACCTGCGACCACTTGCGTGGGAGGTGTCAACTTATACCATTCGGCTATCACTGCTTGATGACTATAAATACCTACAAGATTATTTAAATAAATGAATATACATTTTCTCATATATCAAGTGGGTAAGTGTCGTGAAAAGTGGACGTTGCGTTGGTGCGAAGGCGCGGACATCTATAAAAAGTTTTGACACAACTAAAACACAGGAGACAACACAGCAGACGACAGGACGGACAAACAAAGGATTTATGAAATGACTTTTGCTCAACAATGGGAAAGCATAAGTTTATCAAACAAAATAAAAATGTAAAATGAGATTTTAAAAGCCTCCAAATATACATGCCATCTCATAAGATTTCGTCTAACACAATTTGAAGCGCAACCTTCATCAGGCAAAATAACATAATCTTCCACAACGTTATTTACTAACAGATCAAAGGAACAAGTGTATATTAAAACCACTTCATTTACACAGAGTCGCTACGGAAATTAAAGAAAAACACTACTTTTCTCCACGTCTTGTTTATTTTAGTCTTCTGGAATCTTCTCTCCATTATTATGGAGTGTTATTTAATATTATCGGAGTGTCCACTCATCCACTTTATTAAGAATAATGTTTATATGATTTGAAGGTTCTATTTATATTGCAGGAATAATCGTAACTGTGTTATGTTTTATGAAGTAAGATTTAACGTAAAATTTTGTATTTTCTGTATCCACAAATTCCATATTGCTCCTATTACATAATTTCGTTATAAATATGTTTATCATTATTCAGCATCATCATCAAAAAAACATGTAAAGATTATAATATCATAGCCATAGTGAAAGTCACATCTAGACCAATCGAACTCATGTATTTCGCATGTCGATGGCCGATATAACATTTATTTTAAGAATTTAAGCAGAATTTTAAGTGAAATATGTCATTTTCAGTCAAAACCAACATTTCTTAGAAGAAACTCTACATGTATTTGAACAAATAAATCATACAATAAGAAAATATAGTCATACAAAGGTTTTTAAAAACACAATACTTTTGAGTTCAATGAAGAAGGCTTCTTTACCCACTTTACTTACGACTCACAAAGTAAAAATACCAAGAAATTATCTTGAACAATGTCTAATCACTATAGATGAACCCTTTATTTGTGGCATCAAGCTGAATCCTTCACAATATAATCAGACAATACAAGTAGGTAGCGACGATATTAATCAACGAAGTACTTGACTAAAACTTGGACAATGGAAATCGTGGAGTCAAAATCACTGCCGCTATCGGTTCTTAGAACAAATGAAGAGCACAGATATAAATATCACAAAACTACCAAAAATAGTTCAGTATAGTACTTTTAATCTATTATTTTGAGGGAGGGGTTAGGCCTTGAGTCTCATTCAAATTTGTGTATAAACGGTGTTCAAATAATTTCAGCAGCAAACATGGTCTCACGTTTAAAAAGGTAACGAAATTAAACGACTTGAACGAAAGATCTTTTATTAATACTTCTATTAACCATTGTTCACATCAAAAAATAAAAGAACTACAAAGACAGAGAGTTTATCTGTCAGAACAAAACTTCGAACATCACATCCACGCTTCGAAACATCTATGGTGGCAAGTTCTAACTAAGTTTACCACTTATAGTTGGATAAATCTATTATTATGGATCTCAGAATAGCACTACACATATATTATTCGTGACTAATACAAGCAAAGTCCATCTACCTTTCGAACCTCGGACTAATTAAGACTGAAACATATTCGGTTTGCTAAGTTTGGAACATAGCGTCCCTTTCATAAAATATGTGGAAAAAGAAATAGGCATGAACATTAATCAATGAGTAGATCTATCAAAATGTATTAAAAAATCTCAAGTACAATGATATTTAAACTACAAAATCGGGAAATTTTTGACCCTAAATCATTTACACTGTTCACCATCTTATATGCCATTTCAATGGACCCAAAACACGCCGAATTGACAAAATACTTGCTAACAATGACTGTCAAAGTTGAACGTCCAAAGGGGCTGGAATATGGCGAGAGTATAATCCTCGTTAAGCCGCTGGGCTTAAGCTAAACGCACCTAATGCCGACTTAAGCCGACGGTCCACGGCTTGGCATAGAGGCAGAGACAATTCCGACCCACTAATATGTTCGGTAAACTGTTATATTATGTCGTCGTCACGGATTTAAGCCGGGGCGAGGTCTAGAGATAAAAGCCGTGAAAGCCTTAATGTTCTAGAAAATTCTGTTCTAAAATTTTCTTCGCAAATTCTTAAGTTGGCTGTCTAATATTTAAAACATTTGCGTCTCTTAGATGGTATGGGTTTATGTATGATTTGATTCACGTTTCAACTTAATTCTACTGGCCGTAGTCCTAAGATGATAAAATGAAACTACAATTACATTAGTACATTCTATACTTAAATTAAGGTAAGGGTTGCCGGAGTCCGATGGATGAGGGCGGCCCAGGACCGGTCCTATTGGCGCTCGATGGGGGAGGCCTTTGTCCAGCAGTGGACGATTCCCGGCTAAGATGATGATGATGATGATGATAGTTAAATTTATTTCAATGATGTTTTGCTCAAAAGCTTCATGTTTGTTTTCTTATTCACAGAGTTAATGATCTGAAATAATACCTCGCAAACTTATTATAACTAAATATTATTTCAGCAGATATTTTTCTTGTAAAAACGAGTCGCAGAAAAACGTCCTAACAATACGAAAATACGCAAGTATGCGACAACAGAATCTGTTCATTGAACCTTACATTTTATTGTTATTGTCCGAACATTTACTAGAAAGCCTCCGCATCCACGGTGTATCGCAATTTTAATGATTAATTACTAGCTGACCCGCGCAACTTCGCTTGCGCCACATAAGAGAGAATGGGTCATAATTTTCCCCGATTTTGTAACATTTTTTACTGGTACTCTGCACCTATTGGTCGTAGCGGGATGATATGTATAGCCTAGCCTTCCTCGATAAATGGGCTATCTAACACTGAATTTTTTTTTCAAATCGGACCAGTAGTTACCGACATTAGCGCGTTCAAACAAACAAACAAACTCTTCAGCTTTATAATATTAGTATAGATAATTCGAACGGGTCATGATTTTCCCCGTTTTTGTAACATTTTTCGTTGCTACTCCGCTCCTAATGGCCGTAGCGTCATATTATATAGCCCATAGCCTTTCTCGATTAAAGGACTATCTAACACTAAAATAATTTTTCAAATCAGTCCAGTAGTTCCTGAGATTAGCGCGTTCAAACAAACAAACAAACAATCAAACAAACAAACTCTTCAGCTTTATAATATTAGTATGGATGTGTATTCCTGAAAAAAATTGCTCTATCAAACAGACCACCGTCAACTGCATACGCTTGCATGTCACTGATATTCTAAAGTCCGAATTTTGTATGACTCTATTAGTCACAAACCTTGCATGCACCTTGTCTCTCTATTAAATTGTTGGCTTGTAGTAGAAAAAATGTTCCCACGATATCTTGCGTACGCAATATATTAGGTATAAATACGGACAGTTTGTTTAATGTCCGCCCCAGGCACTCAACATGCCAAACAATAGGACCTTATTAACATTTATTACGTTTTCGGCACACATTCTTTTCATATTAGCTAAGTAAAATGAAGATCAATTAGACAATTACGGAGGAAACCAGAAAGTATGTATTGTACATATAGAAATAATCAAATATGGTATTCATTTCCATAATAAGAATCCTTAATAATAATAATCCTTAATCCATTAATAATAAATAAACATTAATTAATAAATTATTAATGGTAACAATAATCGAAGAGCAATCCAAAGGGAAAGCCCGAAAAACTTTATCAATTAATCTTTCACACAAGCTTACATATTATCCTCAACTATTTCCCTACATGTAGTAAACAATTCACGCAAAACCTTCGGCCTGTCGTACCGCAGATTAATATTAATCTAATTAACAGACGTTTTGACAGCTCGCCTCAAATCTACGAGTACTCGCGTAACAACCTCTTTGATAAGCCTCTACTAAAACTAGTGAACATCATTGTAAATCAATAGTAATCTTCGCAGTACTAGGAAAACAAATAATCCTTTTGAATTATACTGAGGGAAATTCTTCTACTGCTGCAATAGACTAATTAGAAGAAGATGCGTCGACATCAGTGAAATGCCGAAACGAATAAACAATATTCCACGGTCCATATATCATTCCAATCGGCAAGAAGTAAACAGCATGAAACGTTTCTTTTAAGTAATTTAAATGTAAATCTGAGTACTTTATTATGAAAACAATGTAATATTTCGTCAGATACTATGGTCTTTAAATAACAAAATTTTGTTACAATACTTTTATCTACTGTTTGAAGTAAATACACTGTAATTTAGACGATTATACTAACAACAATAAATACCTATATAATAAACCGTTAGTAACTACTTGTTGCTCGAAGGTCAATAAGAAATTCTTTATTAAAAGTTCAAACTAATTGTACAAGGAGAAAAAAATCTATTTTTCCATTAATTTATTACTGTTCTTAGCAATTTATGAAGGTCATCCCACGACGGACTGAAATTGATTCAAGTATGATAGTTATTTTTAAAAAAGAAAATATGAATTTCTAAGAAACCTTTATTAATATTGAATGCTAATGAAAATAGGTTTATATTTTTTTACGCTTTCATGACACTCTTAGAACAGATTTATAATATTTATTGTTTTTTTTTTTTTTTTGGTCTCCTCCCAAACGTGGGAGGGGTAAGGTCCACCACGGCCTGGCCAAGTGTGGGTTGGGGACTTTGCATGCTCTCAATAAATGTATTAAACTAATTTAAAAAGTTATAATTTAGTCAGTTAAACTTCTAGGTACTCTCAGTATCATATTATTATCATTAAATTAAAATAACAGCCAGTTTCATCATTCATCAATCATGACCTTAATTTTCCTACCATTTGTCTTCACCGTCTACCGCATAGTGTATCGGTAAGTGCTGAAAACGATACTTAAACTTAGTGAGTCATACGTATAAAATACAAACAGTTATTTAAACTTAGTGTTATTGGTAACAAACACGGTACAAATTACCCGACTGTTTCTTAATAGATAAAGTTTGAACTTTGTGCAGTTACTCGTAAACATATAATCTTCTACGCAGTTAGTTTCACTGAATAAATATCGAACAATACCACTATTAACCTTAACAAACTTGTACACAAGTTTCGAAATTACTATATAATTTTACACAAAACAATTTAGACTTCAACATTTTACTAAATAGATAAAACTAAGTTACATAAAACTGTATTACCGATACATGGGAAACCTTTTTTTGTGTCTGAAAGCCTTTCATATAAAAAGTATTCGACCCTTAAGTATCCGTGTTGATTTCATATTCAAAAACTATTAATTGGAAATTGGCATTCAGGTTTTTCTTTATACATGTGTACTGTTCTTCGGGATTGTCTTTCATTATAATTCTACTTAAAAGACTTTTCAAAATCGGACGTAAATAACAATAAGAACATAATCTTTAGCATGCGTATAGGGTCAATCACTTGCCTCAAATGTCTACCTTCATCCGGATAAGTAATACTTATAATAAGAACGATTTCACAATAAATCATCATTATTTTCATGACACATCGCTTGTGAAACTGCCACTCATTAATTTATTTGTTTTTCATCTAACGCTCACGCGGACTAACCGGGACGTAGTTATTGCCCTAAATATTAACTTTATCTCATTTTTAGTACATTAAGGAACTGTAAGCGGAAGTTTTCCTTCAATATTGTTTCTACATTTATGTATTAAGTAGGTGTTTCAACTGAATCCCACCTACGGAATAACTTACAGTATTTGTGAAACTATTTCAAAGTATCGTTATTTACAACAATTTGTGTAAGCAAATATGTTGAAGGCTGCCATTTAAATTAAGGATGTAGTATCCTTAATCAAATTTTGAATGGTTTGTAAAGGAACATGTCGAATAGTTTGTTATTTAGCTTAGTCAACTAATGTAAACATTGACAACTGATGACACATTGTAACCAATTACAATTTCCATTTGAATAAGAGCTGTGTGTACTGTGTGACTAATTTTCATCTTATTTTAACTCAATTTAGTAAGTTGGGCATGAAAAAGACTCCTTCAACTTTTTTGAATTTGCAACTAACAGACTCTATAATATGGCACATCTCTATAGTACAAAATAAATGCGATATTAAATCATTGTATAGAAAGTAGAAATTACAATTGTGTATCTGTTCTGAATGAGACTGACAATGTAAAGACTAAAAACAAAAGACATACACTAAATAACGCTAAATAAAGCAAGCCTACCAACTAATTATCGATATCACAAAGCCTGAATAGATACCAATATTCTACTAATTATATTTATTGGTTATAACTTCAAAGCTGAACAATCCTTACTTGGTTTCATGTCTTATACATTCTGTTCTAATTTCTTTACAAAGTAACTATAAATAGCGAAGTATTTATGAATGTACTGTAAAGACATTAACTTTACTAACTGACTACTGAACACAGTTATTTACTTAGCAAATTGCTCGGTTTGTTTAGCTTTGTATATATTCTGACTGACTAGCACACTGACTGACTGAACTTGAACTGTGTATGCCATAGACGTTTATTTATACTATCACAAAATCTCATAGTTAGTCGTTATTTGGTTTGTTCATAATATTTTGTTTAGGTTAAACTTTTACATTTGTATTTTTCAAAGATGCTAATAATGAATGACTAATAATTCGGCAAGGGGTGTAGTGTTTATAGCCTATGAAAGAAATAGACACTCACGGCTACTACTTCTTATAATCGCCAAAAATAAAAAAAATTGTAATAGGGCTTTGATTTCAAAATAAAGGCATATGATACGATTGATAAATCCATTGAGTCGAAAAACAAATAACATAGTTCAGAACTCGGTAAAGAAACACATAGGTTAGACTAGTTCCACTACACTCATTTTCCAACCAATGTTGCGTATTTACAAAATCTGTCTGCAATAAGCTGTAAGCTTGATATGCCTGGTTGCATTTTCGTGTCTATTCCAAGCCCATTTGACCTGTATTGATAAGATAGTAACGTAATCACTGATAAGTTTCGGTTAATCTTATCTCTTGTAATTGTGAGGATATTGCGATGCAAATATTTATTTATAGCAGCACAATCATTGCATTTAAGAGAATAGTTCATAGAGCCTTAAAAAAGGTGTAATAAATATGTTGTGCTTCATTCACATTTCATTGGGGCAATTAAAAATAATATTTAAATATTCCGTGGTATGATATTTATTAATATTATATTACTATGGCAAAACCTTTACTTTGTGAGTTATTTAAAAAAATACTCAAGAACTTTTAATTTTTAAGACTAGTTTTTGCAGATGAACATCTATCTATCAGGAATCAGTTTTTCAAGGGGCTGTTTAAACGGAATAATTTTTAAAATAAAGATTGGGTGAAAATTCTTTTGGTTTTGACGTGATCCGGGATCTGTTATGTAAATGGACATATTTATGCAAAAGTGTAAAGTATTGTTGTAGCCTGAGGCGAAAAGGGAGAGAAACTGTGTTGAGAGTCGAAGTAGGATCCCAAACATGTGTATTGTCTTATGGAAATAAAACGCCGTACAGTTATAGGTAAAATATGAGATTGCGAAAGTGGCAAAGTTTGATATTAATCTTAGGAATGATTATAAAAGCTCTAGCAGGAATTTTAATAAATTCATTGCAACAATGGCTTCTCCAATTTCAGGTCACAGGACACGTTATTTAAACCTATATATTTGTTTCCTAGTGCATAAAATATAAGGCATTAATTTAACTGCTTAGTTAAGACCAATAACTCAACGCCAATACATCGTTAACAACTTTTAGTTAATGAAAACTCTTTCGTTCGCTGATTTCCAACTCTCAACTGGCATCTTTAAACAATCAAATTACGTAAAGAGTGAACCCCTCAAATCTGTTAACGAAGTAAATTGAAGCCGTAGACATTAATATTAATACTTAGAGTACTTTACAATTGAGAGAATATAATCATTGACCATTTATAACATCTTTGTGCTATATTAGAAATATTTACAAAGATGCTCTTTTGTAGGCTTTCTTACAGCAAATAGAATCCTTTTATATTTGAAGACGGGCTCTTATATTATTTTTAGATTATTTTTTATATTATACCTAGATTACAGCGTAAAAATAGTCCAAGTAGAATAAAGAGACACTAGCTTTCAAACTGTAGAAAAGGTTTAAAAACTCTTAAATTGACAAAATGAGTATCGAAATTGTCGACCAAATGATATAAATAAACATTTACTTTCCATTCAAGCATTGTTAAAATAAAACACATAAATTTAAACTCCAAAGTAACCTATTTCATACATTATAAATCGTATCTTAAAAGGAATCCGTTGTTCTTCAACCTACAGTCGTATCATCATTCTAAGGCCAAGCCTGAGCCATGTACCCACATTCCTACCGACCTCCAACTAAAGTATGTATGAAATGTCTTTGTCATCCTCACATTACCCTCCAATTCCATACAAATACATTCTTTCATACAATAATCCCTTTGAACTAAAAATATTTATTTGCAAAAGACGAAAATAATATGTAATGGAATTATTTTTATATTCGACTCGTAAATGAATGTTGTTGAAAAAAGGTTGTATTTACAAAAAGGCTTGTTAGACAGACTTGATTGATTCATTATACGGTTATATAAATGTAAAACTTGTTTAGTTAGAGTTGACTGAATGAAAATATAAAAAAAATAGACTTGTCTTCAGCGATACCAAGAACTTATTGTTTTCATTCCCGCGTCGTAATATTCTTATAAATCTATGAAAAACACGTGAAAATACAGACGGAGGACTTGGATGTTAGACTTGGTCTTCATTATTTTATCAAGGTCGTAATTAACAATTCTGTGTACTTCCATAATAAAGTAGCTTTATCGAACAGGCCACCGTCAGCAAAATCCAGCAGATCATTGATGTTTTAATTTGTGTTTTTTTACACATTCGCTAGCCGCGAACCTTGCATACAATGCTCTATACGAAGTTCTTATATAGAAGCGACAAGATGGTATTGAAAGTTCATAATCTTTCTAAAGATTATTTTCGATCAGTTATTTATTAACATAAGGGAAACTATAAAATATTGTTTATGTGATGCGTACGTACTTTGCACTGCGTAGAACATTTTATTACCAGATACACCAACAAAGATTTATTGGAAAAACAAATTCAGTTTTTACGTATTATGTTATTACGTAAAAATAGGTTTCATTTAATGTTTTTATTATGTAGTAATATGTAGACAAACAAACAAACAAAACAAAAACAAAATAAATATCTGAAAACTAAGATTTTGAAAACTACTACTGTGTTTACTATGATTATAAAACAGCATGAATTAGAAGAAGCAGGAGAAGTTTGTAAGTATTGTAAGTGGCGTTATTTATAATATTATAATGCAACGGGTCTTATACGCGATTGAAGATTTAAAGGTTAGGATACCTTATTTGCTGACCGACGTTGCTTTATAATATTATGTGTACTAGTGGCGTTATTTAATCACTGTCTACCACTATGGGAGAAAGATATGATTTATGTATGACTATGTGTGAAATAATATGAATTTGTTATAGTAAGAGATACGTAAAAAAACGACCTTTATTTATAAATTTAATGGATGAAAAATATTTTATGTCAGACCGGGACAGATTAATGTCACTTTTACTTCTGCTATTTAATATATTAATTAAAGTATCAATGAAACTATTAAATAATTATTACATGACTATATCAAAACCAGTGTGAGTTAATATTAAATCGTCATATAATACCCGTGTTATCCACGTTTAATATAACGACGTCAGCTTAGTTTGTGGTTTGTAAGCGCTGACTTAATATGTGCCATTATATTAGGCAAATGTCTTATTGATTGTTATTATACTATAGTTACATGGATTGAAGAGGATTATAAGGTATATTGTTCCGTAGTCATTTAGTAGAAAACCCACCGTAGACAAATAAGTATCTAGGTCAAACTTTTAGATATTCCCGCATAAGTTTTGTATATTTTATTATTTATTGTTAAAAAAAAGACATCTCCCTCACTAAGAATTGCTCTTGTGTCACGGGAACTTTTACAAATAAACAAACAACGGACACAAAGCACGACCAGACCTGAAACTATTTGTGGACGCAAAAATTATTGCTCCATTATATTGTGCTTAATGTATAAAATAGGTCAGAATTAAATTTATTTATTTGAAACACTAGCTTACGAGCGCTACTCCGCTCTCGCTTTCTTGTTTTGATTTAATTCCGAGCATTTTTATTTTTATTCACCTTTTACACCTTCTCTGGACTTCCACAAATAATTCAAGACCAAAATTAGCCACATCGATCCAGCCGTTCACGAGTTTCAGCGAGACTAACGAACAGCAGTTAATTTATACATATAGATAAACAAAAAGAGTAACACTATAACAGCTAAACAACAATTGATCATGAAACAATACACAACATTTAATTGTTTATCATGAAAACAGAGGTAACAAAAATATAATTTTAATTTTAATTTGACAGCTCAGCCATTCTCTGCGCTTACCAAAGTTAAACAAATTGAGATTATTACTTTATTTGAACTAATTTTAACTCAAATATTCATATAATACTCGTAACAGATTTATTTTGATTCATTTAAAAGTTATGAAGCATGAATTATGTAAACATTCAGTCTAATTTAAAAGTTACGAATCATGAATTTATGTATTCATACCAAAAATACTTCAGCTATAAACTAGTTTTTTCAGTTTAGCCATACTTTTGTGTATTTACCAAGTAGATTTTTATTAATTTTAGCTTTTTCTTTGATATAAGGAAAAAGACTCTTGAACATGGGTTTAACGCATCCCGGAAGAGTAAAATTTGATCGCCATGATGGGAAATACTCCGGAAATGACGTGTGATGTTCACAACCCACGGTAATGAGGATAACGATGGAAATATGTGATCAAATCGCACGTAAGAATTATATCCATGTTCCAAGCAAGCTTTATTTTTTATAAAAAAAGCATACGAACTATAATAGGGATAAAGGGTGGAAAAAAATGGGCCAAACAGGGTAACAAGTTTCCAATCAGTGAATTAAGGTCTTCAATATGGATAGGAAATTTTAAGTAATTTACCTCCGTGGTCCATTATTCTTTCCATTGTGTATTAATTAGTTAGTATTTTTATAATATTGAGATGATCTCTGTTGGTTGCTTTTTTTCACATACGCTACATTCAAAGTCTATAAACCTCGACAGCCAAAATGTCTGTATTCTTTTCAAAACTCTAAAACTTGCGTAGGAAGTCTATTGTTAAACCACTCGGCTATTTATAGTAAAAAACAAACTCCAGGCTAATTCTTAATTAAAAGATTGATTCCAAAAACAGTTATTGCGCAGTTTCCTTTAAAATCATTTCCCTTTCGATATTTTTAATTCGCCTTACATTCTTCAATTTAAGTAGACGCATTAAACGTGTCCTGGGGGTCGGTTCGCTCTCAAATTGTCCAAAGTGAACGCTAATGGACCTTAAAACGTCGATACACCCTTTTACTGTAGATGTTCTTGAGATATAACAGTGTTACGTGATAACTATTACAACTATCCGGTATCTGTTGAGTGGCTTGCTAAGGATCGATGCGGTTTGACATAGAGGATAGTTGGATAGCGAATAATAAGACACAGTTATTGTAAAGCCATGTGGAACTATAAACGGCTTAAAAAAAGAGGTCATGTTTCTGTTTTAACTTATAGGCAATAGCGGTGTTAACCTGATTACTTCGTTTATAAAAATAAGATGCATAAATTCTCTTTTTTTGTGGAAATTTTCAAAATTGGAAAGTATTTTGAATTGAAGCCGCCTAAATGTTCTTACTATTTATTATAGTGTTGTAATTTGTTTTTTTACTATTACTGCATTAAGTACCCAACATTGCCGACTTAACAAAAGAGCCATCTCAGAAAAAATGCAGAATATCAAAATGATTTAGTAATCCGTTTTAAAAAGGCTCTCACATTTTTCCTGATAATTTCCATTAAGTATTCAACTAAGCGTTACGTACAGTGCCTTACAGATTTAATTAATATTCACACAACTATTTATACAAAACTAATAATACTTGTGGGCACGTGCTGAGCGTTCTATATTTATACAGCATCGAGGCTGTGCTTCTTAGAAGGGCACTAGTTAAATGATATTGGAACATCATATTTATTTGGACCTATCAATCGTCCCACATGGAATGTATGAACATATATTGTAAATTAGCAACAATTTGTCTTATTGATTTAGTACAACGCAATAAGTAACCTTGTATTACCTCCCGCTAATTTCTGCTTGAAAGAAGTTGCTTGAAAAATCTTTCGCTTGAATAAATCAAGAACATGATATTTTATATTTATAAAAATCTATTTTTTTTAAAATAAGATCAGTTGTTTTTATGAAACAGGCACAATAGGTTCAAACTTCGTACTTACAAAAAAGTGTTGAAATAAAAATCTTATTTGACTGAATAATAACCTATTCAGTCCGTAAACAATAAGAACGGGGAAAATTCAGTGATTCAAACTCTTTTAGTTCATGTGACTCATCGTAAAAGGGACAAAACAGTCATACGAATCTTTTATGGAAATTCAAAATATGTGTAGGTATAACATGTAACAATGGTTCCAAAAATGAAAAGCAATCCTCCCGTAATAACGGCAGTGCCTTTCATTCCGTTCTGAAATTATTAATTATAAATGTGACGGAGACACACGTGCTTGGTCTTACACAATAGGACTTTTTGCATACCAATACAAACTCTTGATACAATGTATCGGCTTTATTGAAAGAAGACTTTAGTGATAGGGACTAGGAATCTATTTAGAACTATCACTATAATTAGTTACGTGTGTTCACGGCGTGTAGGCGAGTAAAAGAAATAAGCAGTTGGTACTCACAACATATATTCACGAACACACAGAAGAAGGTACAAGAAGGGTTCACAGGCACACAGAAACACAGAAGAAAGTACAGCTTAGAAGTAAGGCACAGAAAGTCAAGCACAGAATACAGGAATAGAAAAAGTATATAGTAAATAATTATTAGTACTTGTTAATATAAAGTTAGTAAATGTAGTTAGGCAGGTCGCCACAAGACAATGATTTTTAAACAATATTATTTAATTTAAGAACCAAAACATAAAATGTCTTCCGTTTGAATGTGTTCCGTTTAAATACACTTTACACGGCATGAAACTAATTTACTTAAAAAAGATATGTTCGTAACGAGTCTTGTTTTTTGTTTAAAAATATTTGCGTGTGTCCAAAAAATACATTTTATATCACAATAATTAGAATGTCGTATAAAAAGAGTTTTCCCTATCTGAAAACTCATCAATTATTGCCCGAGGTCGTCTTATATAAAGCCCTTTTTTCAAACAATGTTACACAAGCTGAATACGTTGTTAAAAATAACACTAATTACTTTAACTTCTGAAACAAATAAGTTGTCTCGCTTTTATCAATAACTTTTAAAAATAAAATAAAAAATTCGTGAACATTTTTCGCGCTTAAAATTTTAGCAGACGTGGCTGTCTGTGGTCGCGGTTTGCGGTCAAGTTGTTATACGGGCATATAAAAGAGCTCCTTTGATAAATTAGAGATCTGAAATAAGATTAAATAACAGTGAATTAAATTATCTACGATTTTTTTTTACTTTTTTTAATGAAACATTAAGAGTATTTTTAAAATGGCCTTGTACGCGGGAGCATGATTTTTTTCTAAAGTCGTATTTGATATGTATGTATATAACATTAGGAATTTATAGTTTAAGTTTTATGTACCTAAGTATCATCAGTAATATTAAACTGCAACAATCTTAAATATACGGAAATCAGTAAAAATATAAAATTACTGAATAATATGTTTTTATAATCATATATAATCTTTTCAAATCTTCATAAGAGCTATAGCAACACATAACAACCGGTTAAAACCATCATGTGGGGACAATGCCCTACGCCATTGGCATTGTTGTCAAACGAAATTGCCGCCCGACGACATGACACGTCGATATATTAAAATGTCACCCAGTGATACGAAAACCTTACTGAAACGTTAACCCACAATTGGTTTTATATTATTTGGGACTCTTTTACAAACGTTTCCCGACACATTATATGAAGTTAACAATACTATTTTTTAACCCATTACTGTCCCACTACTGAACAAGGGTCTCCTCCAAAACGACGGAGGGGTTAGGCCGTATGTATTAGTTAATTTAAAAAAGAAAGTTAGTGCAGTAGGGTCTGTATAAGACTGCCGACAAAGCGGTCTCGGGTTCTCTTTTCGAGTTGGTCAAGTTGGATGGAAAATTTATTTAAGAATAAACTACCCCGTAGTAATAGTAAAATTACCACTTTATCTAAAGAAACAAATCTTTGTAATACGGGATGAAGTAGTTTCTAGTATGTACTAAGCATAAGGCTTTAGTTGTTAAAACTAAGTTACTTAGTTTAAATGTAACACGTGGTTTGGTAATCTCGGACTTTAGTAACTAGTACTTACTCATAGTGAACAAAACCTCACGTGAGACTTGTTGTGACTTAAACTTACTAACTGCGTAATAATATGTTATTGTAGAGGATATCATAACAATATACGCGCTATTAGTAAAATATTATTGAATATATTTTGTAATAACATCCATAATAAAGACAAGGCTTTATAAAATGTTACCTCATATTGTGCAATGTTTAAAAAAATATTCTACTGTCTCACGATTTGTTTATGGTTAAAAAAAAACAAAATCATAGACTGCAAATAACAAAAACAATTTTGATTATCGAACTAGTGTTGCGAACACAACATTGCCAAACACATCGTATTCGACTAACTAATTAATTTATAAATAGAATCGAACCTTTTGAGATTAAAAGTGGATTCGGCTTAAGATACGGCTAAAGGGAATCTTGAGATGCCTACAAAGGGATACAAAGTAACAAAGGCCTTTGAGAGCACCTAACAAGCCAGTGTAGTCTTACATCCGTCTACTGAGATGACAGAACAACATACGTAATATCTGTTCGTATCGATTATATTCGAGTTCAATAAACGAGTTTATTCATTGTAATCTTATTAAAGCTTATAAACCGTTGTTAAGTATTTCCGCTTACACGTGTATATTGGACTTACTGAGGACGATTTTTCATTCGAATTTCCACGTTTGTTTGTATGGCACAAAGTAATTTATATATAAATATTTAAAAAAAAAAGAAAAATGAAAATAAATTCTAATAATATTTTTTAACTTCGATACGTTTGCAACACTACGTTATTAAATGTTGCACATCATATCTGGCCCATCTTACAGGTCTTACAGGTACCGGTACAGGCACAGGTCTTATCAGCCCGTGACCACGGTCAATGCAAACATTGTGAACCTTCGAATTTCCATCGCGTTGAAAACCTGTTTAGCAATTTAGTATAACGCTTGAAAATCGCGATAGTTTAAAATCTTTAATATACAGCCCTGAGACTACTATATTGAAAACTAAAATAGAATTAATGTAATTTAATTTTACATAACAAATAGGCAAATAATAAGTCTGTGATTACCAAAATACTGTTATTAATTATAGTTTCACGTAACGAATACACAAGTACAATATATTCCCAGTGAGACAATAACTCGATCTAATTCTAAACTTAAACTTGGTTTACATAATTTGATACTATCTACGTCATATCCTGGTTGTAACGTGACCGCAGGTATTTGGAAGATATTGAATTTGGCTGTTTAAATACATGCCTTTGCTTACTCAAAATAGAATAAAACTAAGAACATGTATTATTATAGAACTCTTCAGTTCAAAAACGTCTTAAGTTGCATTGTACTAAAGCATTATAAGCTGTTCTTCTGAGAGTGTAACATGTTTCTTTAGCGTGTTACACTTTCAGTGGAAAAAAGGCGAAAGTGATGTTATATAGACATTATTATTCGCTTTGTTTTGTAATTACAATACCTACATAGTATAACGACGCTGACCATATTATATTTTATTAGAAAAGCTATTCCTTCAAAATACCGAACTAATCGTACTAACAAAGGACGAAGTCATCAATCACTATAATTATATTATTAAACATATATTATTATCTACCAAAATGTCATCCCTTCACAATAACTTTAAACTACCAAAACTAATAACAACCTATTTATTTAACAAAATTAATGGTCATTTATCACTGCTAACGTATACTAAACTAAAAGGGATTACTTGATGTTATCAAATTTTCCTTTTTCCTCATGTCGAGGTCATTTCACCCGTTCATACGATGTCCGTAGAAGCGTTGTATCGGAAAAGTAACGCCAAACACCAAAGTTCACTGATTTGACACGTAATCAATCAGAGCCTTTACTACCAACCTATCTTTCAAATAAAAATGTAGCATATATCGCGTTGTTGCGTATACAATGGGGGTTTTGTACTATGTTGAAGTAAGGGTCGTAGTTTAAAACGTGCAATGTACTTTGATCTTATTTGCAATGGTTTTTGATATCAAAGAGATGACGGATGTGTTATTAAAATTGAAGTTCAGATGCTATCGATTAATTTCCCATACATTGCGTGGGATGTTCGATAATACCAAGAATGTATCTGAAGTAAAGTTTCAATGTATATTAAAAATATTGTAAAGTGGTTTGCGAGAAATTCCGTGGAGGGTATACCCGAAATAAGAACAATGAATATTAAATTAGTGTGGTGTTGAGAGTGAGATATTTATGATAAACTTTATTAGAGAGCTTTATGAATAGTTTGTTTAATTAAACAGAACTGAATATTCAATAGTTATCTGAATTTTGTGTACTACGTGTCAATGATAAACTTTACATAATTACTTTGACGATAAAAAAACAGTTTTTGGTCGTAGTTCAAAGAAATAAACCCTTTTCAAAGTTAGAGAATTGTATTACCAATCTTATTATTTCCCAATAAAAGATTATTTAATACCTAAATTACAGGGTCCTTGGTAATTACATTAATAATTTGACAACACGTGTCCCTTTAATCACTACTTTAAAATTCTTGTAGCACTCGTAGCCTGCTACGATATTTCGTAGACGTCGTAGGCCTACGAAATAAAAACTTACTTGATAGTAAGTACCAAATTACCTGTTCCATGGATAAACCGTTCGGTAATGAGCCTACTTTGAACTATGAGTCAGAATTTTATCAATAAATTAGAAATGAGAGCTCTATTAGCTTTCGTCTGACTAATTTAAAATTTAGACGGTCGATAATCTTTGTATTTTTACAAAGATTATCGACCGTCTAAATTTCTCGATCCATCCATCGCTCCGAAAAATCCATCGCTCTAATATGCTCGTATTTGTATTCAAATACGATGGATTTTTCTAATGTTGAATATCACGGAATTTACAAACAGTTTATCTGTAGTGGTTACAAATAATGACGAGATTTTAATAAAGACGAGACGAGTAAAGTTTTAAGTTAAACTGTTTGACTTTCATGAGACTAGACTTGTCTTGTTCCGACATTAAACGTGAAAGTAAGACAGCTCAGTATTCTTATTTAAAATTTAGATTTTATGATAACGTAACTTCGAACATCTGTCTACTGTGGACGATGAAATAAGTCTAGATAGACTAAAACTGTCTTAATATTCTTTACATGTTTTAAGTCTTATAATTAGTTGCGACTGTTGCGAGGTATCATTTCTTTGCTTTAGGTTTGAAATGATTATTGTAAAAGAAGCAAGCTTATAATCGGCCAATTTTGGTAATCAAAAGTATTCCGTAGTATTGTATTCATGAGATAATTTAAAAAATTTTGAGAGCACATTATAGACATGAAGTTTTCAAACAATTAGCTAATTTAGGGGTGCATTGAATGGTGCAATTACCACCTAAATATAAATTAAAACAATCAGGGACTCTTTAATTTTCCTAAACCACCAGCAAAAATAAGTAATTCAAAGACAGATTTTTTACTTTTCTTTAGAAATACTTAGCTTCCTTTTTTCTCATAAATCCATTCTTAAAATCTGGGTTAACACACTAAGATAACTACAACACAAACCGCTGCGAAATCTTTGGATTAATCTTAAAATTATTCCTCCAATCAAATTGATTTTCATTTGAATAGTAGCGTAATTGCCTTCAAGATGTTCCGCTCAGAATAGAACTCGCAAGCCGTGGGCGGAGGTACGAGTATAGTCTGTGGAATTATGTCAGTAAGCCAAGTTTTGACTGCGGTAGTTACGACCTTTGAAAACTAACTTGAAACTTTAGTTCCGAGTTTTATTAATATTTACTTATAAATATATTGTGATTTAAGTAGGCAACGGAGTCTGATGGTGACGATATAGATTCTTTATTTACAATTAAATGTTAACTCTTTTTCTATTGCTAATATTTACCTACCTTTAAAATAGAGCCGTTGTTTGGATAATTATGTACAAAAATCAATATATATCTTTAACAAAAATTGAATGCAAAACATACCTAATTTTAAATAATTCTTTTTTAATTTTACACACAACAGTTAATAGATAAATATTATGTTTTAAAATAAAACGTATCAATATTATGTTGAATTACATTCATATATCATATCAAAGGTACAAATAACCGGTTTGTTATCACCTATCGTCGCATAGCAGGAAATTATTTTTCTTCACAGATTGAGCGCGAAATGCGACGCCATGTTTTTTCCTTTTGATGCGTTCAAAAGAAAATGTAACGTAGTAACGGAGTATTGATTGTAAGTCTTAAATTAATACAACCTTCGTTGAAACAAATGTTTTATTATTTTTATTTATTTATTCCTTTATGTCTGCCATTCGTGGATTTGTTAGCATTATGGCGGTGATAAATAGGTCATACTTGTTAACTTTATTTTATACAAATAGGTTAAGAAGAAAATTTAAATTTACATAATATATCATTATTCCTTTTATAGATTTTAGATAAAAGTTCAGACAATTACATTGCATTTCCAGTGATGAATCCTAATTAATTTATAGTAAAAAATAATGACATGACTAAGACAAAAAAAGTTTGTGAGGGTCGTAGCAAATAGCGTTCTTTGGTATCTGGCTGCCTACGGAAAAAAGGCGTGATTGTTAAGTATGTATTAAAATACCTCGAGACCTAACAATCAACTAACTATTCAAATTTCTTATAAAAATAAATGTGACACTATTATTAAGGGTTTATTAATTAATCAATTGTTATTCTATCACTAATAATACGGTTCTTCAACCATACTTATCGACATTAACAGAATGTCAAGGTTTTCGGAATCAAATATAAGTACAGCTCGTGTTGATTGATGAGTACATATACTTAAATGAAATATTAACATCAACGAACGAACAGAAAAACAGTCATTTACATAAACTCCAAATCAAAAGTAAAAAATAAAGATTTCATATTATATAAGATATATAAGATATTTGAGGTTTCACCACAATTAGTGTCATAGTTTTTGCTGGCAGCTATAAACGTGAAGTCTTTCTATGTATGTGGCTCTTTTACCTCTCCAAAATATCGTTTATAACCCGGCTGTCCACTTTAGCATCAGTATGAAACATCTCACAACAATTTGAACATGTTTTGGTCCACCATCAAACAACTTGAAGCCATAAAGCGTCATATTATTACAATAATAAGGACATTAAAGTGTGGGATTCCCTTGCACTACGATTACGTAAGATTTGCGTATTTCTCCTTGCTAATATGCTAACTATAATACGAAATTTCCTCTTTTATACATTAATTAAAAAGACGCTAAATCTATTTCACCACTTACTACACCAGGTAACTCATTCTCAATTTCATAGAAAAAAAAATTAACTTCGCTGAAACAGAAGATTGTAAAACATTCCTCTTTTTTAGTAGTTACTACACGTAAACTTTTGATTACAACCGCAATTAAAATCATGTAAGACATTTTAACTTTTAACAACGAACACCGTGACCTGATGTCAATGACCTCCCCAAGACAAGACAAGACAAGACAAGACAACCTTGTCTTATCCCTGATTATGTGACAAGAGATTTATGGGTTAATGTATTCGATATTTGAACAGATTTGTACTAAGCTGCCAGTGATTCTGCGAATTTGTATGTCAAACCCTTTTGCCCCAAGATTTAAGTAGAAGCTTGAGTTAAGTGCTGTATTAAAGTTTAAACGATTATCATGAAAAAATATTATTTAATCATTTATATAAAAGAATAGGTACTGACTGCCTATATGGTCCGGGTGGTAGCGGTTATGAGTGCTGACACAAGGTCCCGGTTTCAAGTCCCGGGTCGGACAAAATAAATATTCTCAATAGCAGCCCAGAATTTGTGACATGACAATCAGCTCGCCCTTTATTACATGGGACTGATATTGTTCATTGTTAATCGTGGGTGTATTTCATACGCTTCTGCGCCTCGAGTATAACACGCGTGATGGTAAGTACGTATATTTCAAATTCAATTAATATACCATAGCGACAAATATTATATTCTTACTTACTTTCAAATTGTTATTAAATTTCTTACTACTCCTGCTTTGAAGATACCTAGTCTATAGAATTCATTTTCCAGAGAAATATTTACTTCATAGTCAGTCCTCGTTATAAAATATATTCCATGAATACCTCATACAATTTATCGAAACTAAATAAAAAACATACATTTGTTCGCTAACAGGTATAGAGTAAATACGTTTGTTATTTATCAATAAACAGAAATTACATTCTTAGCTTGAATAAAAGTCACTTCTTGGAATTACGGAAATTTATTCGTGCTCATAATATTATTCGATAAGTATGTTACGAACTGTTTATACCTTATAAAATTCTATAAATCGACGATATAGTCTGTGGAAAAAAAGGGCAAGCTGAGTACATAAAATGAATAAAACCTTTTTGGATATTACAAACCAAACTGGCCAGCATCATTATTTTGTTTTTGTTAAACCAAAATGTTCTGAATACAATTTTTAAATGAGCCTTATTTTCCTGGAAGTCCAAATAAGGCCAGTTTAAAAACCAATATCTCCTTTTTGCTTTCATAATAATATGTTTATGGAAACGCAAATCAAAAGATAAAAGCGAAACGTTCTTCACTAAACTAGATATGAAAGTATTGAAATATTAAATGAGTAGAGAGTATTTATCATGTGCTAATTACATTTCTGGCAAACATTTGTGGGGTTCATCGACCGGGTTGTGATCTCAATTTGACAGAACTCTTCGCGTGCAAAGTCTCGATTCGTTTTACATGACTCGTAAAACTCTATGCTTATTGATGCGTAATGCGGTTAATAACTTCCGCATTACAGACGTAAAAATATCAGTATATTTCAGGTTTTACTAGTAGGTTTCCAAGATGCAAGATGACATTTTGAAAAAGACTATCTAAGTATGAGAATAATTTTCCCGCTATTTTGTGGTAATTAAAAAATGTCACAATATTTTTTTAGGGTTCGTATTGGACCGGACGTTATAGTTCGTATTGTTTATAAACCATTTAACACAGAAGTAAAACTTAGTAAATCTTTTCGCAATGTTTTGTTCAGTTCAAATCAAAAGTCATAAAAGTTAAAATTATCTACGTAAGAGATTCAAGTGGTCTTTCATTTAAAACATTTTCGACACGTCGAAATATATATAGAAGCCATCTTATTTCAATACTTTATATAAGAAAGTTCATTAACATAAATAAATAATGGAGGTAAAGTAATGTTACCCCATTTCTTGATTAGAACAAAATTACCGAGCGTGTCTCACAAGTAATTATTTCATTTTTGATAGCCTTTCTCTAGATTGGGCCGGTTCCTAACTTCTATTCCTGAAGTCTAATATCGTAAGTGCTGTCTAAGAACATTACCTGCTTCTAAGATAAAGAATCTATATATAAATCGTACACTACAGTGTGGTTCAATCGATTTATAACTTATTTTTAGATCATTATTACTTATTTATAAATATTTTTAACTCCAAAAACTTCTTAACGAAGTTGGTACCTACTTGAACTCAGGTATCATCATATTCATCATATTGCATATTTAACAACCTGGATCTAAAGAAAATATTTTCTTACGTTTTGTAGAACGCGGGATCGTGAAGTATTCTAGAGACAAAGATGTAGATATAGAGATGAGCTTTATGTGAACGTTATTTAATCATGAAAGTAGATGCCTTGCCTACCTGTGGCGTAATTTTAATCACTGTTATAAAGATTGTATTAACTGGTGTCCGCCTGACTGTTCTGGTTTATTATAATTTTCAAATAAGCAATAAATCAAATAAGTTCCCGTCACGTAAAACTAATTCTAAGATTAAGACCTTAATTGCTTAGATTTTGATCCAAATACTTCAAAAATAATAATGTAAATAATAATTTCACCTAAATTAATAAATGAAATAATGTAAATACTTCAGCATTTTTCCGTATTGCTATCACAAACATATGATTTGATAGTGTCTTATTTATCGCGACCTTTAGTACCAATGACCATTTGACAAGATGCGCTAAGTTAGTCCGTATTAATAACAAATCAGCGATGTTTATACTTAACTCGAGATATGACCAGGGTGGGTAGTGGGCACGTAAAGTGTATCAATTCGTCGTCTTATCTCCCCGCTAACAAGGTCAGTTGGCACAATCGCATCTTATGATGTTTTGACATGATCTTGTCGTAAAATCATTAATATGCTTATTATGCCTATTTAAACAGAAAGTCTAGATAATTTATTGGTAGTATTATTGAAAATGTTTTTCTTTGACGTCGAATAATCAAGATATTTAAAAATTTGGTCAGACATTGACCCATATACGAAACTTAGGATTACATCTTAAATTTTTTTACCATGATCCCCACTGCTGGGCAAGGGCAAGGTATGAGGGAAGGATTAGGCCTTGAATGCATGGGACGCAGAGTATCCAATTGGAGGTACCGCGTCCTGGCCACTTTATGGTGACAGTTGAAGGAACACCGTCAGATTTTTAGTCGGTATGCCCAAATTTAAAAGTCGGAACGCCTAGCCGGCGGGAGAGCCCGACAGACCCCCGCTACCTCCCTGGAGCGGGACATGCAGTAATGCATTTTCCTGACGAAAAAAAAAAAAGGCCTTGAATGCACCACGTTATTAAAAAAGCCCTGCAACCGCACTGATGTGCGTTCTGAGATTGTTTTTCAAAAGACAAATAAAATGGCCTTTCCTTTCTTTCACTGCAGAACTCATAATATAATACAGACGCTCAAATAATATGAAATTGAGCTATGATTTAATAGAGTCGATATAAATAACTCCTCCATCATTAAGTTTCATACGTAACTTTGAAGCTTAATCAAGCTTAGATAAACAGATTATGTAAATTTAAGTGAATCTACTAATAGAAACCAAGAATTTTCCATAACATAGTCACTGGCACACCACACATTTAGAAATTATAAACAAACATTAACGGTTTTTAATTGAACATCTAAAATTACAAGCGATACTAATAAACACACCAGACTTCCGCCGCACGCCGCGTCTAAACAGTTTTCAACTCAATTTTAACACAACTTTGTAGTACAGTTACCTAGCAGGCACAATTATATCATGTAGTAGGTACAACTTTTTAACGTTTGTAGGCAAAACGAAGCTTTTTTTTGTACTACTTTGCATAGATCCTCGCAAACGAATAATTTTAGTCCATCTGTCCCAGACGGACTTAAATTATTTCTACTATGTGCTAACAAATTTATGTTTTTGTGAAACCACACCGTTCACCCTCACCAACAGACCATGTCAAAGCTTTTAAAAATAAAATTTAAATAAACTAAACTACTTTTTAGTACAATGCCAATTTAGAGGTAATATAACTTCTATACGTAAGTAATCAAAATAATACGGCGATACATTAAGTTGAAAAGTCACATGACATCACAGTTTCATACGTATTATATAGAAAGTGTTATTTACCACAATTCTGTTTCTTTAACACTTTTTAACGAAGTATTTTTTAAAGAAACAGTACGTGTCTATTTTTCTATTATTTGAACGATGAAATAATTATAAATTCTGTTTTGTTGCCTCGAGAACATCCCTACCGTGACAGCTCTATTATACGGCCACGAATTTAACAACTTTTTCAATTTCCCAATCAATCAATATACACGTA
Source organism: Anticarsia gemmatalis (assembly GCF_050436995.1). Taxonomy (NCBI): domain Eukaryota; kingdom Metazoa; phylum Arthropoda; class Insecta; order Lepidoptera; family Erebidae; genus Anticarsia; species Anticarsia gemmatalis. The sequence continues at coordinate 3,301,083 of NC_134761.1, forward strand.
AATGTATACGTGTATACAAAACATCAAAGTGGCTCGAAAAGGTATAATGAAATTTGTACGTTATTTAATTTATTTAGTAATTCAATGTCGGCTTTAGGGATATGTGAAGCTTATTATTTGTTTTGGCGTTAAATTGTAGGGTAAATATTACCTCACTAGGTATTTGGGGTAAAAAGCGTTAATTCAGAGGTTTGTTGTGTTCGGATAGTTTTATTATTCACTTAGTAACTGTTTATTTTAAGTGTGATGTGTGAATACTCTTTACTGAGACATTTTTCTGTATTGTTGGAGAATACTACAATTAGAACATTACTGCTACAGAGTGCTACTACTGGTTAGACTCAACTAGCATCTAATGTGAAAGTCATTGCATTGTGCACATCTATATGCTAAGGCATGATTACGTTAATGCCAAAATCCCGGAATAACATTTGATGAACATGCTTTGTTTGAAAGATATACCACGATAATTATATTCAGGACTAGCTGACCCCTGCGGCTCCTCTCGCATGAATGTCGTAGCTTGATGTTCTCATAATAATATTCATACACGCAAGTGCGCTCATGACTTTTTCGCTTGAGTCCTTCCTGTCTTTCCATCTCTGCCTTGTATTTAGGATAAAGGTCATCAACAGATCCCCAAATGATATCAGAGATGATGAGATGGATCAAATTGTCAGCTAAACCGATTAATTGTTCGATCTTAAGCCCAGAGCTTAAGTGTGATTACAAGTTTACTCAATGAGTTGCGCTATTGTCGAGTTTAATTACTTTTAACTACGAACCTATCGAGTATTTGTACTTAAAGTACTGTTGGGAGTTTCTTGTGCTTATACGTCTTCATTAAAACTGATTTTCTTCTTTTTTCGATTGTGTGGTAAGTAATAAACCTTTCATTTTACTTTTTCTTTAGTTATTTTACACTTTTCCAGTTGACTTTTCCAGATATTTAGATAATGCTTAAAAAAATGACAGACGCCAAAATATGTAAATTCTCCGTTTAAAGTTATGTCTAGGCAAATAGGAAAGCTTTTAATTTAAACAATTTTATAACAATGTTAAAATCGGCATAAAATATGGCATACCAAAACAAATCTTAATCAAATCCCAAAAGGCATTCAACCAGAAACGTGCTTATCAGTAAATACAAAGATGTCAATGTGGCAACAGTTCAATATTCCGAGAAATGTGTTTATAATGCCGTCCATAAACACGTATTAAAAGTTAAGAATACTCCTCAAATACACCTACTCGCCATTTTCTTTCTCCCATCAGATAAAATACAGAGTTTCCTATTTCCATATTTTTAAAAGGGATAATAATTTGCGTGGCATTTATTCGAAAAGGTTTACTGTAAGTAATCCCTCGCCAAGGACCGACAGGTAGAAACGCCTCTCCACACTCTAAATTAAAACATTTTTCATCACAAAGATAAATAAACAATTTGTACAAAAATGTTTATGCAAACTCGTGGCCAAATATATTTTAGTTTGTGAAATACTCTTAAGGGTGAAGTTTTTTTAACATTGCAATTTCTCTTTTGATGTCCGGTCTACTACTTAGGTTATACAATCATTTTATTAGCAAAAATACATGAATAAAAACCAGAACCTATATTATTTTATTATCTTTTTATTCTTATTGCATACGTAAATAAAGTTAAACAACAAAAACCTATCAGTTTTGCGAACTTACGATAACAGATGCAGAACGCACGACATAATTTGGCACATACATAAGATAATGATGTTTTCTTCAGAATACAATTTTCGTTTATGCCATTTTAACATATTATTAATTACCTTCTAAAATTAAATAAATTAGTACATAAAACATTATTAAACTGTGTTCGGAATATCAATAGTATCTTCTTGAATAGATTTTTACGAGATATAGCCAGACTAGGCTAGACTAATAACAAAATTGAATAGGTTCGTATAAAACAGGGAGCTTTTGGTTCATAATGAAATGTCTGCGAATTTAAGCAATATATTTCACCAAGTTGAAACCGAGAATGAGGAAAATGGACATGATCGACGAACGTAATTTAAATTGAGCAAACACATTAGGGGTAAAAAGAACAGTGGATTTTTATTCTTTTTGCGTTTTAAAATGTAATTAAAAAATATAATACGATGTTTCTTTTTACATTAGCTGAAACGTTTTTACATTTATAATATAAGCAGATCAATAAAACCTTTGTGTACGACCTAAAGTTAATAATGTAAAATTTTATATTTATAATATTTTAATAATTATCGATCCCACTAAAAAATAAAGACTACAAATTATAGATATTGTTTTCCAATCTTTGTGTACGACTTTAAAGTTAATAGTGTTTTGAGTAGGTACAATAATTACCAATTCACAAAAAAATTGAGTCTTCAAATTATCAATATTGTTTTTTCGATCATCAAAACCTCGCCACAGATTATTCAGTTTTCATAACATATTTCATCGTCACATAAATAAAAAAGGTTATATTGGTTTTAGACAAACATTTCCTGCATTATTGTTATCGCCAAACACTTGATTTTTTAAAGCTCTACATACCCCATATAGTTAATATAACATACGTAATATTGTTTTGGTAAAAAACACCTATGCATATAACGAAACAAATTACTTCCTTATTGCTATTGTCAAAGTAATCATGAAGAATTGTAACCGGGGATCAGGGTCACATCACCAAATCTTCGAGCACAATGATTACAAAACATAATATTATTAACGTACGTTTATCATAACTTATTAATTTGTTTGTTACTTTGTGTTAATTACTAACTTACTGCGTGTTTTTTAACTTTATCTTTTTAATATTATGACGAGAATTACCAATTACAAAAAATGATAGAAAACCATTTTATTACAACCCTTTGGATATAACTAAAACAGTCCGAAATAACCCAGGTAACTGGTTGTGGAGGTCTGGTAGGCAGTCGCTCTATATAAAATACTGGAATTCAGCTGTAAGCTATAAATATGTTGACACTTTAAAATAGGTAGCCGTGAGTTTCTTGCCGTTTCTTCTAACGAGCAACCAGCTTTTCCGAAACGGACAAAAAAAAGACTGTATCAAATACTTTGAAAAAAATTAAGAATATTTCGAATTTGAACCTCCGGCGAAACTGTAAGCCGAAGAAAGGCTACGCTGATAAATCTTTAGCACTCATTTATAAATCAAAAATATTTCAGGCAAAGTTATGTTCCAATGCATTCCGTTTTAATACAAAGTCTATTAAATAACAGTTCATCAGTAGCGTCGGTAACAAATTGAATGTTATGGCATCGCGTCTCTTTAAATATCACTGACCATTTAATTAACAGCGCGCAGAATATGTGCCAAGTGTATGACAATTGAATTATTGATAATTTGCTATACTCGATACAGACGGTCGCAAGGTAATAAGAACATCTACGTCTAAAACGTGATCTGTTTAGATATTATTAATAGGAATGCACGTACTTGGAAATATTTTAAAAAATATAACTTTGTTAGATTCTGTTTATTTTTACATTGATAAAACATTTTTAAATTTTCCGCTGGGGTCAATAAATTGATAGTTAATTTCTTCATTTAATGTTTTATACGCATACAACAATTTACACAAAAGTCTACATTGTAAAAAACGGTTTTTAGAAAAGTTCTCCTATTTATTTAATTTTAAATTTTTCATTTGCGATATGTATATCATCTCTATTTTATGTATTACTAAACAATAGCTTAATGCAATTTAAAAAGTTCCTGGCTTCTATCAATAAAAACAATCCCCTAAAATCAAAAACAAACAAAAAAATACTTACAAAAAAGTTTTGTTGCATCCAAACTTTTTAAAACAACACTTCACTTTCACTCACCATAGACACATCACCACTTTTTACTTTTATATTTCGCTAGTCGATGTTGCACTAGTGTTGTGTTTGTTTAGATAGTGATGTTATCGATATCGACAAGTGATGGCTGATGCGTTTGGTTCGTTCGCGCGCACTATTGCTACTGGGCTCGGTTGGCGGGCGGGCGGCCCGCCCAGATGTTATCTCGGAAAGTACGATTGTACCGCGACGCGAGACACAAGTGCCAGCGTGATCGTGTGTTCTAGACGTATCGGATTGTTTTGTTATTATAATGTATGATAAAGATGTTTTTTTAAACGATTAAAGACTTGTAATGTATGTCTCTCAAGTCTTGTTTGTAACGTTTTTAAAGCACGATTTACGTAATTTTTCAATAGCACTTAAACATAAAATGAATTCTGTTTTAATACAGACTTAAATTAAGAAATGAAAAATGTACCTATACAAGACATATCGTTTTTCTTTATTCTATTATTTTTTCCAAACCTATTTCTAATCTATAATTTTTATACGCTTGCTCGGACATTTGGAATGACAAGCACTATTGAATACCAAATCAAACGTTTATAAATAGTTAAAATACGTCTTCAAAGAAAACAAATATGAAGTATTTTAGGAACTTTTACAAATATTGTCGACACATAACTTATACTATTAATACTTAAATGTCCAAAAACACTTATAAGAGATTTGAATGTGGGTTCTGCTCATAATTTATTTAAAATAGTTTCGATCAAAATGTGTCTGAAAATAAAGTTAAGTAGGTACTTAAATGAAAGGTCAAAGTCATTTCAGAATTTTCATAACACTTTAAAAAATGTATATAAAAACTATGGTCGGCGTTTTAATCATTCGAAATTGTTAATTTTAATATTATTACTTAACCTTTCAGCCAATAGTAAGTACATATTTTTGAAACATAAGACGCAAACCTTTTTGTTTTCAGAAAGACGACAACAGAAATGTAAAATAAGAATCGAGAATACGGCTACGAAAATGTAGACACAACTGTCACAACATCAACACAAATCTTAACGCTTATTAAAAAAAATATTAACCTTTCTTTTTTAAAACACGACAACAGAAACATAAGACGCAGATCTTAACCCTTTCCCCGCTGCCGCTCATACACCAGCCCGCTCGTCCCACAGGACACCCCGTAGTCGTCAATTGTTTCACTCGTTAAGCGCGCGTAAACACGTCGCTTTAATGATGGCGGCTGCAAAGGTATCTGCACTTTTTATTTCTAGAAGTGTTTGTTGTTCTATCGCAAGGTAGGTGAGGGTTAAGGGCGTAAACAGCCCTCAAGTACTGTTTATCTTTTTTCTAGGGATTATGCGATTTGTTGTCTGTGCTTTTTAATGGCTATGGATGAGAAATTTAAAACATATGGCTTAGTTTTCTTACCGTGTTGGTATTCTGCTTTATTAGTAGATATCTTTGTGTCACATTTCAGTCTTATTCCGATCACATTTTGATCGAATTATGAAACGAATTGTCTCGAAAAGAGTTGAAGATATCGTGATAAAATCTAAATAAGAACCAAACAAGATCGAAATGTAATCCAAATGATATCGTAATAATATAAAAGGCCAAGACATGAGGTATGTTTGGATGGAATTTTAAAAAAAGCTAAGATAAAATGTTTTACACTTCTAAGAACCATTCAAAAACATTTTACAAAATTTTCACAGTTCAATTTCAAGTCCAATCGAATTTTAAATCATTTCATTTCCAAACAGCGTTTTGGAGCAAAACAATCAAAAACGCATAATCGTCTTGAATCACATACAATTGAGATCCCAATCTCGTTCCAGTAAGTTATCTACATAATTCAACAGAGGAGCTCTTGTTGCTGGCCACTTAAAACTCCCGCCGCCCCCCCGAGGGACGCACTTAGGTAAATACTGAACACGACACTGCAATTACCCCGACTGTAGCTATGTAGCTATACAACCTATTTATAAAAAAGTTAGAATTGTTCGTTTATTCGAAACGTATAGTTTTGTAGCTTAAAAGTTAAGTAACATACAGTCATGGCACTTAAAATCACGCTGTTTTCCTTATAGGCGTAGGCAGAGACCAAAAACCGCCAACTTATGCGATCCTTACAAAAGTAATAAGCAGCGATATAAGTATCAATACAACGTAAAGTAAAATATATAGTATATTTTTTGTAACAAATACAAAAATACTTTAAACTAGTGCTTGATTTTAAAAATGATGAATTCAAATCATTGTAAACAATTAACAAAAACAATAGTCTTTTAAAAATTAAAAGCTATACTTCTACAGTCTATGGACTTAAATAACTGTCGGAAAATCAGGGATAATTGTTAAACGTGGACCAAATCGCAGACAGAAACTAGTCGCTTTATAATTTGTAACTAAGAAAAAGTATAACCAATTTATTCCTTAAGAGACGTTGCCATTAACTTTCGCGACTTTATGTAAATTAGTTTTGTAGTACTTTTATAATTATCTACCTTTCTTAATTGCACTACTAGAAACCTGAAGCTTTATATTTTTTGACTTATTTTTCAAAAATGGGGTTTCTGGGCTGTAGGGTGAAATTTCTAAAATTATTAACTTTTGAATAACACATATTTTATCTATATCAAATATAAATAGAAAATAGGACATTACTGAATCACAGACATACCATTTTGGGAACTGTCAAATCAGTCCGTACCCTTGTCGCTGACATGAAATAATTGAGAAACAATGGACCTCAATAAAATATATTCACATTTTACATTCAATTTAGCAAAGTTATCAATATAACTCTGTCTGAAAAGTAATTTTATTAATAGACTAAATATTAGCCGCTTTAGTCGTATGGACGTTTTACTTTTAAAAAAACCTTACGAGTTACGAAACAGGTCAGGGGTATCATAGATTTCATATCTGAGTTTTTTAAATCTCTTTTTTTTTCCTTTTTATTCGTACCTACGTCACCCCATTATGCAATAACCATTACCTAATAACTGTAATCAGCGTTAAAAACAACTTAATATTTCATCAGATAAAATTTAAATAAACATGCACATAAACATAGGGCCAGTATCACGACTCTTTGATTGATACCTGACATGATAGGTATCTCATAGTTAGTGGCAGTAAATGTTTGAAAACAACTGTCACAATTCCGTTTGAAAAACTAACCGATACTTATTCGGAAGGGTTATAACTTGGGTTTAGTATAACATAATTTAAAAAATATGCCATTGAAGGCTCTAGCTATTTATTAAATGAAAGCCATTTGCATTTGTTTGTCATTAAAATTCTCAACGCACGTCACAATATTAACATAAAACATTTTAATTTTATATTGAAGTCTTATTAAATTCTTATCTAACAATAATAACCTACTTATTTATAAATTGTGTCATCACATTTTATTTACTATCAAATTGCAAGCAACGTCTTAATAAATTCAATTTGAATACTTGTATTTTTTGTACACATGACAATTATTTCAGCGAAGTATGTTTTGATGCGATTGAATTATATTTTATTGCAAATATTGACAATCTATGGCATTAGATTAGGCATTTGTTACTTTTAATACGGGACTAAATAGGGGATATTTTTCTGGCAAACATAATTAAAATTCCAATTTATTTACAGGAAAGAAACCCTGTATACTTTTCTCCTTACTCCTAGGAACCATAAAGCAAAAGTCAAATAACATTTTATAGTACGTATGCACTGTTTTAGCGCTGTGTGAATACCAATAATATACAATGATAATTACAATATCATCGGTTAGTACCTACTAATGAATATGTTTAACCCATTATCGGTATTTTAAAATCCTATATCATTATAACCATATACCAAGGTACAGGAAAAGCCGCAAAACGTCGATGTTACGGCGTCATCTAATCGTTCGGCACCACTTAAATTTGTCGCGTGCGTCTGGCGGTGACATCTCGATGCTCCAGAGGGTTTCAGATCGCAATGCCCGGATTATTCATTTGATTCTTATGTATAAGATGGTTTTAGGACGTTTTAAGACATCTTGATTTTTTACTAGATATATTATGTAATATAGAGTGATAAAAGAGATGTGAATAAAGGAAAAGTTACAATACTCGTAAATAGTTGTAGCGGTTTCTTTTTCAATTCAATAATTTAATTTTGGTATTATGCTTACTTCCAACGATATTTCTATCTTTCGTAATAGCCAGTCATATACTTTTGATATATTACATTCAGTTTTCACTTGAGTCAAGCACTTGTAAGCCACATGAATAAAAAAAATCGCCTATTCATACTGTCATTCATAATCATAATTCTCTAGTACGTAATATACAAGACTGACACCTTGACTGAAGGTGAGAAAAACATCAGAAACAAACATCACAAAATATACAAAGTCACGGGAACGTCTCGATTCTCCTCAAGTCCTCAATTATAAGCTCAAGTGAGAAATAAATTCCCACGAATTTGAGACATGCACAGTTCAATGGAAATACTGATTTAAACAACATTTATAGGTAAGCATAAATATTTACTCAGAATTTCTGTAAAGTTTTCTTTTACGCAACAGGATTTTGATTTTGTTGCTATTTGACATCAATTTTGGTGGAAAATATCAGCCCTAGAGACAATATTTTAACAACGATAGTAGTTCATAATATTGCCTATTTTACGAAGAAAATGAAATGAATGAGAAATCGAGAGTACGCGACAGTCCAGGCAAAGTTATAGAGACCAATACCTAGGTATTTTGAGGATTTGAACCTTATAACTGCATACTACTACAGATGTTTACGCATCATAATACAATCTAAAAGAATGAATGGTAGGTATTGTATAGTGTACAATTCATCTCTACTTCATTATTGACTAACTTTATTTATTTATTTATTTTAACTTCTTATACAAAAGAGTATAAAGGCGGACTTAATGCTAAAGGCATTTTCTGCCGGTCTACCTTACAGTCTACTTTACTTATCTCGTATTGTTGCTATTTATATGTACCTATAAGTATTACACGATGGAAAGTTTGTTGATCCACAAGCAGACCGCGTGGGCTCGAAAGTTCACAACTCATATTCTTTAATTATATCCGTGATTTTGTTATGAAATGTTAAAAAATAAGACACAGCTTATAGTTGATAGCGGTGTGAGCTGTTTATGTGGTTCTTGATAACCTAAACCTGACCCGGCCTTTGAGCCGATAATGATGTAGAGAGCGCTCGGGAAACACGACGAACACGCATACGTCTGGAAGATTTTAACTGCTGGGAAATATACATGAGAAGGTAGTTTTCCTTCTTTTTGTTGACTTCTTTTTAAATTATTTAATACATTCATATATCACGCCTGTTACACCTGAAGGTGTTGGTGCATTGAAAAAGCACCTACGTTTCGCAATTTACAATTTTAGCCCCATATATCTAATAGGGGGCAAGTCCATTGTCATTTACCAGGCACGTTACCAAACTCGAGGCTGTATTGTTATATTTTTTTTATTGACAGCTTTACGTTAAATTGCATGTTAAGTTGTAAAACTTGTTACTTTGGTATAGGTATTACTTACCATTGCGTTTGTGAATCTCCAAAGCTAAACTCGATTCAATTTTCCAAGAAATTTCATTACACCTTAGTCAAATGGTACATTTTCTCAGAATGCCATCATTTCATATCTAAAATAGGTAGGTACAACAAGTATTCTCTAGTCGAGAGCCGAAGGTAGTATAATAGTAGGTAAGTATATTTTCTTGTGAATCGATATCTTATTTAATTGCATCATCCAATTATTGATTTTATCTACACTCATTATTTATTTTGACAAATAGACACGTGCACATGTGTAGGTACCGCATGCATATAAATAAAATATTATTATATGAATAACAAGCCTACTAGTGTATTCAAGATCAACCTGTACTTGACAAACTAATTAAAGACTACCGACTACCGATTAGTACCGACTACTGATCTAAGGAAGATGAACTTTTTATAATGCAATTATTATGAGGCAGCAATAGATTATTTTATCAACTATACCGACACGTGTGAAAAACAAAGGAACAATTTCAAAAGCAATTCTGCAGTTCAGAGTCTAAGATGAATCATGAAATGTTCTACAGGTCCGGTCAGATGGGAAGTATCACCGCTGCGCACGCGACTGCGGCATGCGCGCACCTCGCGCGGCGCATTCACGTGCCCAACACGCATACACAAACAACACGATGTCAACACAATAATACGCATCATTACGCAACTAGCCAGGAAATATTCCCAATATTTACTTGTTATTTTGAAATCTGTATTCACACAATATTTTACTTAAAGAACTGCACAATCAGCAATGGTTAACGCGGTCACCTCGCCGAAATAACCCCTGCGCTCCGTGTAGTAGGTTTCATGAAATATCACCCAGAAGAAATATTCGTATGATGAGGTAAAGTATTTGTTTTAAGTCTGGGTGTAAATGTATCTGTATAAGAACTCAGATATGTATTTACAAGTAGGTATGTTTATCAGATGTCTGGTTACCATAGTACAAACTCAGCTAAGTTAGATAAAAATTAATATAATTCAATGAAAATATCCAATGATATTTCTTAATATTACGTGCCTACTTTGATGTAAGACTCTTTATATTTGGATTACTTCATCTTTGTATTGTAGAAGCCTACGTTTTGCGCTACGGTGTTATTGTTGACAAATTTACCTGCTACGACAGGTGCTACGAATACGTAGTACTACGTAGCGTATTCGTTCAAGGTTAACGAGTGACGTTCTACGCGGTAAAGGCTACATCGTAGCAAGCGTAGCCTGAAGGATAATGTTCGGATAATAAAAAGGTCTACGACACGTGTTACTGTAGGTAACAAGAATGGGTATATTTGTGTAAAGATAGGTTTTTAGCTAATTAAAAAAAAAAACATGTTCATGTAGTAGCCATTATTTTCCATAATTTTATCTAGAAAAATGTATCCTTTCTCAGTATAGGTGAATACCTTATATTTGTTGATTTTTGTTTACTCTTCAGTTCTTTGCGATACGACCCACCTCAAATTTATCTCGGTTCAAAAGTTCAAACTGATATAGACACAAACAAGTAAATAACTATAACGAAATGAGACCTTGACGTTTATTTGCAAATCATTATTTTATAATTATTATTTACCTGGTAGGTATCTACTAACACATATTATTATTATACATATAATATTATGCTAACTACTTTTGTTGGTAGTTTTATCCATTGTATGGTCCTGTGTGATACATATTTGTCACATTTACTGTTTTTAATTTGATACAGATAAAATGACGTTTTCTGGTCTGTCTCCCTCTCTATCAAGGCGTGACTTTAAGTTTGTATCGATACAAGTTGCAAGTTTCCACTTAAAAGTATCTAAGTTTTAGACCTATTATTAAGTACCTCCAAATTCATAAAACATTAGCAAAGGCATAGATTTTGAAATAATAATGCATTGAAATAAAGAATATGTATGTAGTTCTATTTTAGTTAGTAAAACAGTCCCAAGGTGATCCTAGCTCCAATTTTAGGCAATATATTTAGCTATATCAGTTGCAAGTAGAGTTAATACCATAGCTATCAGGAAAACAAATAATACAAATCAAAGTAAGAAGTAATATTACATTTTATTTACATTAATCTTTTAACTTGAACCCATTTACATTAGCATTCAAACCTACATTATTCTGTTCAAACAACTTTCCAAACAAAGAACTATACAACTCATTCTTACTCTCATCGGTCCACGACACACTTTTTTCCGGAGCCATAAAATTTACAAGCTGATTATGAACAACATATTTAATCTTTCTTCCTTTAGTTGCTTTCGTATCTACCTTCCTTTTCATTTTGCTTCTCATTTGTTGTAACGCTATCCACTGACGACTCAACTGTACGGGGTCCGATATATCAGCAGACTTACATTCAATCAATTCCCTTAACAACTGGTGATAAAAGTCACTGTCATCGAATATCTCTGGAATATATTCGTCATTGTCTTTACGGTCTCTTGTTATTGGATTCACTTCTGTTCCATTATTATCATTATTTTCCTCCGTTACCTCCTTTTTGTAACCAATAATGTCATATTCAGATCGTTTTAACTGTGTACGTCTTACCAACTTCTCTCTATCTGACAAAATATAAGATATTTGTTGTAATACAGTATTTGTTGGTGCGTTTTTGATATTAGTGGCTGTAGCAAGACGTGTTTTGTCATTCCATTTCTGTATAGATGTATCTCGGAATGATTTGAAAGCTTTATGTGTGGTTGAAATTTCACTTTCATACTCTTCAAGTTTACGTTTCTTAGTAGGGATTGTTTTTGTAGGAGTTTTTGTTTTAGTTGGTGCTTCGTCCTCTGCGTCAGTGTCTGATGGAATCTCCTCATTGTCCGTGTCACTGGGGATCTCCTCGTCACTTTCTTCTTTTGCTGTCTGTTGTGCTTCTGCTTGTTTTGATTGTTTCTTACTGCAGATTCCTTTCGTTTCTGGATACTTGGTTAGCAATAGATTTTGTAGTGTGAGCAATCTGTAATTGAAAAAGGCATGGTTAGTGAATGCCATAATAAAGCTATTTGTAATTATGTAGTTAAATATACCCATGTAAAAAATGTAGGTATTGCTTCCTCAACTAGGATTATTAAAACTAATGTATATTATTTTTAGAAAATTGATAGTTATTTATTGCTACAGCATTATATTACAAGAAAAATAAAGGATGGAATATTATACAAAAATAGTAACTTACTTGTCCAGTACATTAGCAATATTAGCTTTAGTAGCATTTGTATCTTCCTGAAAACTCTCATTTTCTTTCAGTTCATTATATACTTCAGGCATGGGCATCTGATTGGCTGTATTCATACACCTCTGAAGGTGTATTCTCATCTCCAAAAGGCCTTCCCATAACAACAGCTGGTTTCTTACTGCATTGCCTTTCTTAGCTTCTTCCGAGATGTTTTGTTTTTTCACATGTTCAAAGGTTTCTTTCATTGGTTCATCCATCTGACTGATATCATACCCTTCACCTTCATCATCGTCTTCTTCGTCTTCCTCTCCGTCTTCTTCTTCACTTCCGTCTTCAGCATCATCATCAGAATTGTCATACAACTGTTTTTTAAACTGTGTTATGCTGTAGTCTTCGCTCTCAGCATCAGACCCTGAATCATCCGATTCCTCTGAATCCTTGGTTGTAGATTTTAATGTCGGTACTTCCTCTTCGGAGTCTGAGCCTTCGGAATGCAAAGAAATCTGTTCTTTGTTCGTATCTGACAGTTCTTCTTCCGAAGTGATTTCTTCATCCTCACTCTCGTCTTCATCCGATTTCTTCAAATCTTTCCGGGATACGACTTGCCCTTCGTATTTTTTACTAACCTCACTAAGTAAATTAACGTTTCGTTTGCGAAAATCACTGATAGCGGCCTCTACCTCGCTATCGGAAGATCCTATGTCATCTTTTGAAACAGTCTTGGGTTTTGTCCCAAAAACCTGATCATCTTCGATGTCTGCCCGTGGTTTGACAGTCAGGGCATCAGCTATTTTATCTGATAGCAGTTTCTTGGTCGATTTCTTTTGCTTTATCTTCATTTTTAATGTTTTATACAATAAACTAACCAAGAAAATAAGTTCACGTGTTTACGACATTTAAATCTGACAATTGACAGGCTTTAGTTAGTTTGACACTGTGATAAGCGTTTAGTGGGGTGGTATTCCTCTACTTACTTTAAACAACAAAAATGTCGTAATACTCTTATTTGAATAACTTTATCATTTTATGTTCAAAACCTGATAATATACGCATATGGGGACCAGTAAAAGAGAAAATCAATTTATAAAATTCCCAAAAATATTTAAATTTAATTTTTAGTCAAAAAAACTAGCTTTGTACACTGAGCCACATGTTCCTTTGTACGCAATGCCATGAATTGTCATGTGGATTCAGTTTCATACATATAGATATTAATAATACAAAAAAATATTACGATACCTTAAAAAAATACAGCCAATAAATGTCGTTTTATTTATGAACAATGACATAAAATATTGTTATAAAAATTTTGATTTAAATGATTACAGATGTTATTGAATAAATTGAAACATCATTCGGCAGGGGAGCGCGAAAAATTGACAGGAGCAAATTAACTTGCAGAGAACTTTACAGTTTGTTTTTCTAGTTATTACTTAAAAATCTAACAAAATGCCCCGAAGAAGAGTTGTGAATAAAACTGTAACTTGGTTGAGCGAAGAATTTTACGAACCGCAGAGTCAAACACCATCATTTCACTTTTACGAGTAAGTTAACCTGCAAAGGAAAAAGTAACGTTATTTTGAACATCTGTAATTGTTTATTTTCGTGATAATTTGCCAGGAAGTTTCAATTTGGGAACATAGTTGCTGGGATTGGTGACTTTGTGCTTGTATCTAATGCTGATGCGGCAGAACCAGATACGGAGGGCGGATGCGATGCAGCTCGTATTCTTTCACTGTATGAAGACAAGACGAACAATAGCAATCCGTTCAGAGCGAAAGTCCAGTGGTACTCGAGGCCTGGGGACTTGCCTAACTCTTGTTTTAGTAACATGGAGCCCATAAGCTTTTTCGAAAATGAGGTGAGACTTCATTAAGTTTAATCTTTGTTTACAAGCTGTTCTATATTAATATTTTGTGTCATATCAGACCCTTACCTACCCTAAACAACAGTTTCAGTCAAGTGTGATAAGATGATGAATTTATAATATTCATTATTTGGGCATGTATATGGATATTCAATTGAAAAATTCTATCAATTTATTATTTTCACAGGTAGTAGAAGATCACAGGCCCTTTGATGCAGATGTGTCTATAGAAACATTCTTCAAACTATGCTACATAACACTTAAGTTCACAAAAGATATAGATGAAACCAAAAGTGAGCCTTATCACTATATTTGTAGATATCGCCTAATGGCTCTTACAAAACGCAAAGTGCAAATTGAACCTGTCCTGGAACAGGAACGGAAGGCTTTAGCATTACTCAGTACTCCACATAAAACACCATCTAAGACTCCCACACCAAAAACCCCAAGCAGTTTAGTTAAAAGAATGAGCAGAGTATCAATAACAGAAAAGAATTGGAGTGTAACAAAAAATGATGGAACAAAATTACTACTAAAAAGAGCAATACTGGCTGACAAGAATGAAAAAGACTCACCTAAAAAAGCCACACCAAAAACAACACCGAAAAAAGTTATGGAAACACCAAAGAGTTCTAAAAAAATACCCAGGAGTAATTTAGAAGAAGTGTTGTCTATGGAGTTGAAGGAGAATTCTGATGATGAACTCCCAACTTTGATTATAAGGCAGCATGTGCCAGCAACACCTAAAAGAAAGCAATCCATTTCTAAAACTAATGAGGAGACACCTAAGAAGGTTTTAGTTTTTGAAGATGATGAGATGGTACCTGTAACTAGGTCTGGGAGAAAGAAGGTTCCTGTTAGTTATATGGAGCAGGACTTATCACCGGTGAAGAGGACACCTAGGAAGGCTGTTCGGAAAGTTACTGAGAGTGATGATGAGTTCAAGCCTGTAGCGACTCCTAAGACTCCGAAAACGCCAAAGACACCTAGATCCAGGACTCCTGCCCAGACACCTAAACGCAGCGTTAGTAGGCGAATAATGACTAGCCAGTTGACTCCCACTTTGAAGAATAGGGCACATTCTATAGATAATATTGATGGTAAGTCCCTTAGAATAGGTTATGATCTCCACATAAAAATAAATGTTCTGTTTGAGTTTTGTTCATGGTGTTAGTAGAATATTGATTTATTATTTTATTTATTTTGTATTTTTGTAGATTTCCTCAAAGAAAATAAAGCTTTACCAGGCAGAGAATCTCAAATGGATGAAATATTGTCATTTGTGAGATCTAAACTATATGATGGAAGTAGTGGGTAAGTTATATCTCACCAATGTATGTCTTACCTTAGTTTTTTTTTAATCAAAGTTCAGTCTATAACATAGGGATAAGAACTGGAGTACCTATTATTTTTCAAACATGCTGATTCCTTGTATTTAAATTGTACTTTTGTGTTCAGAACTGTGTGTAATCTTGATTTAAATTTTGTTGATAAGAACTAAATAAACAAGCATATCTCTTTACTTTGAAGTCCTCCACATCTTGGCTTAAAAGTCAGTTTACATTACAAAGTTGTTGGTAATTTCCAGGTGTATGTACATATCAGGAGTGCCAGGGACAGGCAAGACAGCAACAGTGTGCTCTGCACTTAAATTCTTGAAAGAAGAGCAGGATTTACCTGACTTCCAGCTGGTTGAAGTCAATGGCATGAGGATCGCAGAACCACGGCAAGCTTACGTACAGATTTATAAACAACTTACTGGTAAGTGGCAAATAAAAAAATATTCATCAGTTGCTGCTTTTATCCTAAAAAAAATAATTTGAACTATGCCTAGGCTTGCGGAATATAATACTAATAATAATATATTTTGTTTTCTTTGCTTCAGGTAAATCAGTTGTATGGGAACAAGCATGTGCTCTGTTAGAAAAGAGATTCACAAACCCTGGACCAAGGAGGACACCAACTGTGTTGCTAGTAGATGAGGTAAATATTATATTATTACCTTTATATTAACACTGTTAAAATATTAAATAATTGTGGGTCCTTTAAAAAAATACTAACAGTGATACATTTGAAGGAACAAAATGTTTATCCCATCTGGGAATCAAAATCACAGGCAGTGCTCTAGACATGTTGCCCCATTGTCTTAAATGTTAATTTTCTCTTCACAGTTAGATGCCCTCTGCACACGGCGTCAAGACGTACTCTACAGCATCATGGAATGGGCGGCACACAACACAGCTCTCCTCACTGTACTAGCAGTAGCTAATACCATGGACTTACCAGAGAGAGCTCTCGCCGCCCGCGTGGCCTCTCGTCTCGGTCTCACGCGGCTCACGTTCCCGCCGTATACCCACACGCAGCTACAGAAGATTGTGGCCATGAGACTCGCGGGCGCTAATGTTACCGCTGATGCTGTGCAGCTTATTGCCAGGTTTGTAACAACAAATGGTTCATTTGGAAGAAGCAGAGTAACGAATTTCTTTACAATCTAGTACGACCTTTTCATAAGCAAACGGTAAAAGTGTGATAAGGAGTCTCTAAGCTACCTAAAGAGACTCCTTATTACATGTGTACTGAGTTTGAACTATGAAAATGTTTTGTCAATCTTTTTACCCTTTTCTCCCTTTAGCGTCTCATCTCATGCTTTGTTCTGATACACCTCGCAAGACTTGTATGTTGTTATTAAAGTATTTGCAATATTTTTCAGGAAAGTAGCCGCTGTATCAGGTGACGCACGCCGCGCTCTCGCACTGTGTACGCGAGCGTTAGAACTGGCAGGGCCAGAGGGAGCTGGCTTGAAGGAGGTACAGCAAGCATTAGGTGAAGCGGCTTCGAGTGCCGCCGTCCGCGCCATCAAGCAATGTTCACCCGCTGAAAGACTTATGTTAAGAGCTGTGGCTGCTGAGGTGAGATCAGTCATAACTTTAGACTTGGGAGTCATTACGCGTTGCCGCCAAGTTGCTGGGCAATATGTTGTCGGTGCTTATACGTTTGCGAAGACCAATAATGCTTTTGTTGTGATTAAAGCTAGCTAGAGGAAGTCGAGTCACTAGGGTTTATTTGCTTCTTGACCGTTTAAATCGCCGTGAGACAAACAAAATCAGTTATTCCCCCTCTTTAAATGCATCATGGTTCATGGCTCTGCTTAGTTTAGAATCAAATGATGGTGAGTGAGTTCCCCAAAAATATTTATGTATTTATTATCATTTTCTCAGGTCGAGCGCACCGGCACAGACGAAACAACGCTATCCCGTGCATTAGCAACCGCCGCCGCTATAGTATCCCTCGACGGTCGTCCATACAGATCTGCGCCGAACATCCGCGCACCGACATCGTCGCAAGCGCAAGCCATATGTGCTAGACTCGCGTCACTACGACTATTACTCATGGAGCCCAAACCTTCAGAACCTAGGTTATTATTAAATGTTAGTGCTGACGATGTACATTATGCGACGAAGCAGATTACTGTGTAGACTAAGAATAATGTATTGATTATTTCGTAAATTAGGTTAAGGATTTTGTTCATGAAATATCCACCTACCATCAAAGTACAAAAGATCTGGATACAGTATGAAGCTCAATTAACTATGCCATTTATAAATAATTATATGTTATGATTATTATTATTGCGATTGAATTAAACTGTGTAAGTATTATGAACTGTTGGAATTGAAAAATGTTGAATGACTGATCAGCTTTAAGTATTAATAAATAATATAATTTATTTTTGATCACTCTTATTTTAATTATGAATCTCCCACTTGAATGATCTTGATAAGTGCTTCGATATTGTTGTCTTGAACTGCTTTCCTGCTCGCTGCTACCACTGCTTTGCTGTATTTTCCCACTGAAATAAAGAATTAGGATCAGCTACAATTCACGCTTGACCGTCACAAGTATTAAGGGCTCACCTCTTAGTCTAGCAGCTTGTTGTAAAATAGTATGTAAACTCTTCAAAGAAGTGACTGCCTGCTCTTGTGTAGCGCGTCTTATATAACATCCTGTGAGAAGTTCTTCATTCAACATAACCACCTCTTTGTAACGATTCAACATTTCTTTCCTACGAGATAATGAATTTTAAGGATGAGAAATATATTTTTATAATGCTATTAATGCACAGCTATTATTGCTAATACATACAAATCATACGAAGCAGCATCTTGAGCTGCAGGCAAAAGAGCAGTAATTAATTGAGCTCGCTCAGCAGTTTCGGCTGCCAAACGAGATCGCATTTCTCCAACTTGTGAAACATGTTCCATTTCTTCACGAAGTTTCTTCTCTGCCTCAGGAAACTGTGCTACTGACTAAAATGTAATAAAAATGATTTATTCATAAATTCTGACCAATACAATTTTGAATTTTATGCTTATGATAAAAACTTTTAGTCGACTTTAGTACACAAGACGCGCATCTCTAAAAAAACATGGCGCCGCGTCATTTGCCGGCGTGGGGAACTGTCATAAATTGCTATTCGTTAGAGCCCAACTTCGGAGATTTTCCATACAAAATACTAACTAAAAATGGTTGAAAACAACGATATTGAGTTGTCTGAGGCCGAAGCAGAACAGTACGATCGCCAAATTCGTCTGTGGGGCTTGGAATCTCAGAAAAGGTTACGTGCATCAAAAGTGTTAATCATCGGAATAGCGGGTCTTGGTGCTGAGATAGCAAAGAATATTATTTTATCCGGTGTAAAAAGTGTCTGTTTGTTGGATAATGAGAAACTAAAGGAAATTGATCTGTACTCTCAGTTTTTGGCCCCACCTGACAAGATCGGCGAGAACAGAGCCGAGGCTTCAGTGCAGAGGGCGAAGGCTTTGAACCCTATGGTAGAAATAACAACGGAAACTAAGTCAGTCGACAACTTGCCTGACAGTTTCTTCACAGAGTTCGACATTGTGTGTGCCACGGGGCTAAAACAAGAGCAACTTGAGCGCATCAACAACGCCTGTCGTGACAGTAACAAGAAGTTCCTGTGTGGTGATGTGTGGGGTGCGTTCGGTTACATGTTCGCGGACCTCGTCGATCATGAATACTCTGAGGAGATAGTGCAACACAAAGCTGTGAAACGCGGACCCGACGACTCAGAGAAAAATGCCCGTGAGACAGTCAGTATCACTGTGAAGCGCAGAGCTATTTACGTTCCGCTGCAGAATGCTCTATCGGTGGATTGGATGAACCCGGAAATGCGTTCGAGGCTACGTCGCGGCGACCCGTCATACTTTGTGATGAAGATTCTGCTGAGGTTCAAAGACGAGTACAACAGAAATCCTGACCCAGCTAAGAGGAAAGATGACACTGCTATTCTATTACGCATGAGGAACGAGCTAGTGAAGGAGTTGAACGAGCTAGTGGATAACTTTGTTGTTGATGCCTTATTTGTAGATGTCTTTGGTACAGTGTCCGGTGCGGCTGCTGTTATCGGAGGAGTGATCGGTCAAGAAGTAGTAAAAGCTGTGAGCCAGAGAGAGCCTCCACATAACAACATGTTCTTCTTCAATCCTGTGAAGTGTGTTGGGTTCGTTGAACTGTATGGCCAGTGAGATTCAAAGTGTCTGTGTAGTATGTAAGATGTATCCCTATAAGTTCAATAATATAATATTTAAGTACACACCTGTGGTTTACTTAGCCCTACTTAAATTATTTTATAACAACGGACACAAAGGACAACCAGACCCGAAACAATTATTTGTGGATCACACAAATAATTGTCCCGTGTGGGAATCGAACCCACGACCTCCCGTTGCAGTGGTATCGGCGTGGCGACCTAAACCACTGCGTCACGGAGGCAGTCAAAATAGGACCATATTCGATTTTTATTTGTCTAAGTGAGTGTATTCGCATGTCCTCCATATTTAGACAATTCACCACCTTTATTGTCTTACCAATTTGTCATCAACTTACCTGCAAATCACTCAAGTTCAAATAAACACCCAGACTTTGTATCAGGTCTCCAGCCAGCCTGATATCATGAGTGCTGAACTTCACTTGACCATCAGCCCCAAAATCAAGATGCAAATGAGACTGATCTCTTAGACAGATGAGGTGGATATGCAGCTCCTTGGTTTCCTCATTCTCAAGCTCCAACTCTTCATCTAATAGAAAGTTTTGATTCACCCAAATACAGATTCTTTGTACTCTTTCTGTGATGCGAAAAGTGACGTAGTTGTTCCCCTTGCTGGCTAAATTGTTGGGCACAAGCAGGTACATGGAGAATCGTGGCAGCTGCTTCGTCAGCTCGAAAATATGGAACTGCTCACTGTCTGGGTATCCTATGAGAGCCTGGAACAAATCTTTCTTTATTACCTCTTTTGATTCTGAAGTAAATAAGCCTTTATAGGTTTGGCAAGTTGTTAATTGCATTCAGGTTCCGAATTTATTTTCCTTATTTTATTTGTCTTCAGGAGACTTCAATTGATTACTTGAGGAAAGACTTATCATGAATACAGTAAATAGTTATTACCTTTATGTGAACATCTACAGGCACATCTCTCGGTGGTTTGAGTGGCACGTGCAATAGCGACCGGAGTTGTGACGGCGGTGGGTGGCGGGCAAAGGTCTCACCGCTCTCGAATATTCCCTCAGCTAAAACGAGAGCCGCTCGCACTATTGTCTCGTTGTTTGTTGATATCGCTAGCTGTATACAACCCTAAAAATTCGATAACTTCAGAGAAAGTAAAATTCTATTACGCTCGTATCTCTATTAAAACAGCCATACGGACATCAAATAGGAAGTATATAAAACCACATTTACTGTTCCTACCAATTTCAATAAAGAAGGTCGTACCTCATCAGGAGCATGCATAACAGCGACCTGTAAACGAGTATTCGTCGGCATTGCAGTAGCCGGTCTTTCCAAACTCTCTAAGCTAGCACTTCCACTGGCTGCGTTCGCTTCGTAATGCTGAAGTTCCACCATCAGAGCTTGCTTCTTATTGAACAACTCAGTGATGGCTATGCGGTCTTCTTCGGACGGCACATTCTTCGATGCAGCGTTGAAACCTGTGGCTTCTTGGTAAGGCGGGTAGCCTAAAACTGTAATTTCAAAGATAAATTTGTGCACTTTTGCTAATTCGTTACCAAATTGGTCGTGTTTCCAACCACGTCGTTTAATTTAGTTCTTTTTTCTTCCATTCCTTTTCTTTAATGTTTTACGCCATTTTTTGCTTTGGTAGGTATAACAATAAGCTAAAGTTAAGCACTTACCTTCCCCTCGGTCAGACACACAAACTAAGTCTGGAGCACCGACAGACCGATAGTCAGCTAGTAACATTGCGGCAGCATTGGCTCGCATTTGAACACGCCTCAGCACCCGTCCGGTGGTTCCTTCCCGCCAGTCCACGCGGCCGTTTGACCAGCAGCATGCTAAGGTCTCGCCAGACCATTGAAGAGCTAGAGCGTTTTGTTTTGACTACGAAAAATGGAGACCTTGTTCATAAAAGGGATCAGCAATACCGAAAGAGCAATCCTTCATATTAATTTTGACATATCAAGAACTTGTTACCTTAACTCGCCACAAACGAATCCCTTCTTCATAGATCCCAATAGTGCCGTTGGCCAAACCATACGCGAACCTCACTTCGGTGATGGGAGACAGGCATAGTATTGGTCCAGTCTCAGATATTTCTGCTATGAACTGGTTGTTCTTTAGCACTCTTATGAATGAATCATCACAGCCAATGAGGAGCTGGTGAGAGGAGAAGATAAATCAATACGAAGTAACGACTAAAATGAGAAATATGGTCGGTCATGTCATTCTATGATAGAGTTCACTTTTTCACTTCCAAATAATGTAGAAAATTCGTCAGTGCATCTTACCTCATTTTCTCCGTCCTTATCGAAATCAAAAGTGATCATAGCACAGACTTTTCCGCTGACGACATTCCAGAATACCTCATTCCCTTCCCAGTCGATGGCTTGCACAGAACTATTGCCACCAACAATGGCCAACAATTCGGTATATTTGCCGAAGCTGCCAGCAATAATAACATTCACTCCGTCAGGTGCTTCTTTGAAGAACAAGTCCGTGTTGTCGTGCACGTCGTATGCTGAAAAACCCCCAGTAGAGTTACATACTTGCACATTTACTAAAAAGGAGGAGCCTGGAGTTTCTTGCCAGTTCTTCTCATTGGCCCTACCTTCCGAACTGGCGGTAAATTCCTACGGTACCTAGGTATTATTAGGGTTTGTGGTATCCTCCATACTTTCCTAAGGATTCATATTATTGGTTTGGGTAAGAATTCTTAAAAATATGTTTATGACGCTACCTAATATCTGAGTAGGAGATCCAATGAGTAGCATATCCCGACTAGTGTCAGGCTTGAGGGGGCCAGCTGCAAGTGCTATAACAGCCTGGCTGAGATTCATTTCCGATACTTCTCCGTGTGCTTGCGACTGCTGAGCTCGACCGCTGACAATACCGCCATGAGGATGGTGAATTATTATCTGAAGAGACGAGAAATATTAATATTAGTTTTGAGGCCATGTCCTGTGATCTATGAAAACTCTGTCTCTTCTTTTCCAAAAAAAATGGTCTGTGTCTGCAGACTTCCGCGATTTCGTACGGTTTTAAAAGGGAATGTGAAATAAGACATTATGTACAAATTTAAGTCTTTGTATGTACTTTGTCGTATCCAGCTGAAGCAGTAAGACAAGGATGAGTCCCATCATATTTTGCAATAGTCACCACACCAGGGGTAACTTTATGATTTAATTCCAATTTAAAAACTGGCTGGACTGTAGACAACTGCATTTTATCGGCACGAATGTGTTTTGTTTTGGTTAACAATGTTTATCTGCTGGTTGTTTTCTTAACAGTTGTCATAGTAACATAGTTTATTTTTAATAATTAATTGCAACAGGAGATTTACGAAATATTTTAATATTACTGTTTGTATGCTGTTACGTGCCAGCCTATTCAAACTTAATTAAAATCGATATACATATTAGTAAAGACAAAACACATTTATTTTGAATTTTGCACGAAAATGCGTAATAAGATAGGAGCTGCGTTCCGAAACCTTTTGTTGATAACATCAACGGGTGGTTTTAATGTTAAATACTACGAATTAGTTTTTTCAAGACATTATTTTCTTATTAGATTATAAATCAAGTATAGTTTCATACGGACTGATTTCATAAAATAAATTATTGATAACGTTCCAAGTTTTGTTTAAAGAAAGGTTCTGAACGTCGCTAACAAATGTCATTGTGACAACCAGTGACTGTCAAATTCATGCGCCAGTCAATTAATTTTTGGCATTTTGTTTTACGCATTTTGAAGAATAACATGGTTATTACGTTTATTGTGTGAACTGATAACAGTTTAAAATTATTTAAACGCGGACGTGATATGTGTTAATTGGATTAGCATCAGTGACCAAATGGGTAGTGAATTAAATCTTGAGACAACTGAATCCAGGTATTTAGAAAAAATATTTTTGTTACTACCTTTTGAAAAATGTGTATCATTATTGCGCAATTGTTCCATAATTATTATCATTCAGTATGAAGTTAGTTTAATTTTATTTGATGTTATTATTTAGTTACTAATCATTTTAGGTTTTCATCTGTCTACACTTGATGTCTCACTGTTATGCCAAGATTTCACATTCCGTGTTGTTATATTTGGACTCAGTATCTTATGCCGCTAATTTATCATGTCATTATTGGCTTCTTGAGGTAATTTTCGTAACATTTTATTTTATCATTCACTACCTGCACATTTTCATTGCTTTAACATACTTAGTAGCACCATATTTTAATATATTTATTTATTTTATTCTTCATATTACATTTTATTTCGTAATTCATTTTGTAGTGGTGCTGATGTGTGTAGTGGTGGTGATGGTTTCAATTGAAAATCTATTTGTTGATAATTTTACTTCTTGATATTTTTATTAAAACACTCATTAATACTTAAATGAGCTGTTTTTTTAATATTAGGTGGAATCTAATCAACTACCTATGAGATTGAAGCCTTAATCATTCATATTTGCATGTAAATCAATAGCTTTACTTCTTTAATAATACTACAACAATTTTATAACTATTACTGGTAATATCAGTTTATTAACATCTTATCTAAATCTTTCTAGAATATATTTTTACAAAGGCATGTCTTATTTTTGTTAATTGAAATGTTTGAAAACATCTTATTATCTAATTACTTAAAGAGTAAGCATGACTTTGTATTTTAAGTATGAATAATATGATGTACAAAAAATGGGTAATGAGATCATTAGGTCATAAAATAGATTATTTATATTACAATCTTGAATTTTGATATATCAATTGTTTTTTTATTGTGTGTTAGTAAATATCAATACATGATTGATATTTTTTCAGATAAATAGTTATCACTACAACCTCAATGGTGTTCGACAAGCAAGTTACACTAGCTTTTTAATTTGTGTCATTTTCTGTGTTTTATCTGTGGTGCTTGTGTTCTTTGTTTGAACTGCATGTTTTCAGCCAGTTGTTAATAGGCAATACTCTATGATACTAGAGAAATACTTAAATAGTCTGTTATCTTTGATACAACAATATGCTCTTTATTGATGATACAAAGAGACTTGTTTGTTATTTGTGTTAGATGTGTGCATCTGTTGTTGAAATATTGATGTACTCCATTACCCTGTTTAAATTAGAATCCTGTAGTTATTACCCCTCCAAGTAGTCAATGTTACAAGTTAGAGAATTTCTTAGCAGAATCGCTTAAGAAAATTGACAACTGAGTTTCTATAGAAGAAACTAGAATAAAAGGTTTTCTTAGAAAAACTACAGTGTTGTGTATATTATATTAGATTGTAAAATGTCTCTGCAATGATGACAAAGCATGTGTTTTTTTAACATTTTTGTGTGTCACTTAATTGTGTATGATTTAAATTAAAAAGTCTATGGTTTTTTCTTTTTAAATTTCAGTACAGTTAGCAGGACATGGATTGGAACTGTAATATCAATAATATGGAAGTAAGATATCATTCCAGTTGATGTCAACATTTTAATTTAAAAGCTTATTTTTTCTTGTTTATTACAAGCTTTTTTTAACATTAATTTATTCTCTTGAATATAACAAATGAGAACTGAAAGAAAAAAGTCTATTCCTTAAACTGGTAGGAACCTGGTTTTATACAGGTATAACTTAGGAACAAGATTTCAGTAATTTATGAGAAGAGACGAATTGTATCAGGACGCGACACAGTACGTTTTACGCCAAAATTGTGCCAAAAAAAAACGGAAATATTTTGCCTTAGAATATATTTTACACACGTCATGACAAACGCGATATACAATAAAAACGCTAAACATAATAATAAAATGCAAATTGCCTCTTCACCCACAGACTGTCTACGATCAAATTGCCCCGAAAACAGGTTTTAATAACAAAAAAGTAATCAGCTCTATTACATAGCGTTTTCAAACTTAGTACCTAACATGATTCATAGTCACACTTCCACTATTTTCAAGACGTGGCCTTGGACTCTACCACTCTGACCTTCCGGACGATCGACCAACAAAGGCAATTGTAACAATAATGACGAATTTTTGATTCATTATATTGTAATTACGCTAGTTCATGTAGGACGTTATATTTATCGAAGATGGCGCACTGACTAATCGTAACATTACTTGTATAGATTTGAAAATTAATACCTATTCAAAATATTTACTGAAAAAAGAGTCATTTTACCCAAAATCTGAGTTTATCTTGACATCCAAAATCATCAAAATGTTTTTCAAATCAAATAATTTATAAAATTTTTACCCAATACAATAATATACACCTGATATAAACCTATTTATTCCATCTCTACTATTTTTTTTTACCCAATACTAAGTATGTGAATGTACTAATTCTACGCTTTAGGCATATTTCTTTACCTTAAAGAGAGCCGCAGGGACCGGAAGCTGGTCACCAAAAAAGTCGTTTATTTATAAATACGCAGAAGAAGAACATTAAGTCTACGTAAAAACAATTGTTTTGCCTAATTCTAAAATTACCTCCGTAACTAATGCAATGCCTTGTCTACAACCTAACTAAATAGATTATACTAACAAATTAACATTGTTTTTATTTGCATTAGATTAATTTTATTCTTGTCTTTATGTTTGAAGTGTGAACGTTTGTTGTATAACTGTTTACTGAGCCATCGATGTACTCGTTAACATAATACATTATTTATTTAAGTATTTATTTGTAAATATTGTTCAAGTAAATAGAAGATACGTAAGACTTTTTAACTTGATAGTCATTGACCAGTAAAACAGCTGCAAGATACCAAAAAGTGTGACCCCGTTTAAAAGCAGATCCTGATCTAAGAGAACTGCAAAGGTCCTAACATTTTATTTATTCGTTTACGTAAATATGTTGAGCTTGCCTATCTGAAGACCATAAGAAGGTCAGTCTATCTCCTTTGATGTGTAAGGATATACTACTATAGCTTTTAGGAGTCCCCGTGCCAACCAATTAAATCGCCTTAACACTAAGTAAATTCAAGCAGAACAGAGACTGCTTTATCACCTAAATATCACTAATAGGTTAAATCCTTACGTTTCATCATTATTCAAAACAACAAACCATCCAAAAGCTAAATTTCCCGTCACCTCTATCAAAATAAATAATACTTCCACTGTCGTGTCAATAGATATTTCTAGATTGACAAATTCCTCCTCACGTACGTATCTTTTCGTAATATCTGATATAATAATGTTCTTTATTATGAAAATGTATTGTAATTCATGCATTCGTTATCAAAGTACATCGGTGACTCAGTTCATAATATTGTGTATATTTCTTTAAAATGTTCGTGTGTGTAACTTTATTTTATGTTTTTTTTTTCTAGTTGGACCGGTGGTTGGTTCAGCTGGACACGCCAGTCAGATGTGATGCTACGTAATGTTGAGAAGACCATATTATCATGTAAGGAGGTTTCATTATTTCTTTATGTTATTTTTTAAGATAGATGACCTGACTTCTTACGTGTATGAGATCGGTTCACGTGCTACCAAGTATAGCTATTTCTTCCATGCATGAGCCTCTAGCAATTATTATTACTGTCAACACGCAACTTTTCAATTTAAAAAAAAGCAGACGAAACTATCCGACGCGGGAATAAGACTTCAGAACTATGTAATCAGCTGTATCATACATTAACTATCGCCCGTATTTATAAGCACACTTTCAAGAACATAAAGTTTAATTTCCAAACTTGTTTCACTGAAAAATTGTAGGAGGCGCCTATATTATACAACGGATACAATAAGTTAGCCTCTCGCCTGAATACCTGCATTGCCGTGGAACATAAATAAAGTGTATTACCTTGTACTGCCGGCGCGCATTTTTATTTTGTTTAAGCACTGAAAACAGGCCTTGATTAGTAGCTACCTGATAAAACAGTGTTAAAATTTGTTGAACGATTGGCTGCAAGTATAGTTAAAAATATAATAAACACACTGATTGTTTCTGCAAAAAAGCCTTAACATGATTGTCGGTGCGATCACAATAATCCGTTTCTTCAGCCTAAATAAAATACTGGATCGATTTCTTCCGACTAACAAAGATTTCCTGCCAAGCGTTGTAACTTTTTGTAATCTTTTGCGTTGTTTTAGTAGTTCGGGTGTATTTTAATACACGGGAATTAAAACCCTGGTCCATGGCCGAATCGGCAAGCAAACCAAAGTAATAATTTAAATGTATGAATGATCGCGTTAATTCTCATGTAATATTAGCTTCGTGCGATTAGGTACCGTCTGAACTCTATAGCAGTTACTATTATCATGTACATCAAGCAGTGATTACCCTATCCTTTATAGCGTCAATAGCGTGTGCTCGTTCATTGCTTAAATGTAGGGCTACCACGTCTGCCAGGCATACTTATAAAGCCAAACTTTACAGTACAAGTTTTAGACAAACCACTCCTGCATTTGTAATAGCTTGACGTTTCGCTGCTTTGATTTGAAGGTTTTGATCTTTTAACATTTCTGGAGTCAAAATACTACTGTTTACTTTCCAAACCCTAGCCACGAGGTCCTTTCTTCACTCATGACAAATATGGTGTCAAGGTTGGGCTAAAAAATTCAATTGGCCGTCAAAGAAGTAATCCAACTATGGAACGTCGGGCCTCAGACTAAGGATCATGTTCGTCGTCAGAAAGAGATAGCACAGAAAAGAAAATAAGTACATATGCTAGTAAATCGTATGAAATGGACAGCACTTTTTCTTACGATTTAATTTTCATTCCTTTGACCTGAAAGTCAGGTCCCAGCCCTACTGAGACATATGACTAACCCGTCTAGTAGTTGATAGTGAGAGGTCTATGAGGGGTATCTCAATTAAAGATAATTGCACAGATCCTGCTCCATTGCCGCTTGTTCACCGTGAACTTGGCGTTATTACAGTACACATTACGCAATGACACGCAACCCTTGAATTTACAGTTTAGTTACGTCATTATGAAGTTGAAATAATTTTAGTACAGCAGTAAAAGAGTTTAGTAGACGTTATATGAGCAGCTGTAAGATTTATTTATTAGCATATGTTTGTACTTTTATTTTACGCTTTGCTTCGTGTGGATGTATTGTATGCCTATAAAAAGGAAAATATACCTACATAATGCTAGGTATAAAACTCTACGATTTTAAACGCTAAAATATCGTGATTGTAGTTGTAGTAAAACAGTGTAACAAAGGCGTAGGATGCATGTTTTGAAAAGCGGTAGATACCATTGTAATATATGAAAAAAAACGGATATTTAATTTTTTTTGTTAGGCTCATTTATATGGATCGATTCTCTCCGACTGTACCTCTAGCACTATAAGAATAGGTACATATTAATATGCTAACTAACCAATAAAAGAAAATGGACAGCTGGTTTTTATCACAAAGCCTGTGAAAATTAGCAAATAAAACCCAAGTGCACAGTCCAAACACTTATCAATATAATTATTTTCCGGGATGTAACGTGATAATAACAATGCACTAGTCCTTTGATAAAGTTTCAAGAGTACGGCATTCTCGTTATCTGCACCGATAAAGCGTAGTACGGAGTACGGTGCGGCGAGTCTAATGACCTTTCCCCCACTTTCGCGACGCAATTTTGTTTTTCTTTTCTAGAAGTTACGAAAATGGTCTGCAAGATAACCTTTTTGGTTAGTCATTGTCTTTTTGAAATTTGGTTTTGTAGAAACTACTTATAAATGTAATTTGTTAGACGATGATTTTTGTGTGCTAGTAACTAGTTAAAAAAACCTTTGACCCGATGTGCTATCACATAATCATCACAACATCAAACTTTTATATTGTATCTTAGAAATCTACATTATCACAATAGTAAATAATAATAATTGTAATAGGTACGTGCGATTTAAATTGCCTACTAAAAAGTTTGCACTCATAACTATGAGTTTGCTGGCTGACATGTAATTCAGCATTAGATCCATTTAATAAGAGGAAAATAAAAAAAAAAGAATATTTAATGGCATCTGGACCAATTTTTTGAGCAAAATCAACCAGTAGGTTCTTAGCAGTTTTTATTTGAGTAGATCTAAAAAGTATGGATTAGATAAGAACTTATTTCAAAAACTTATTCTGACGGGAATTTGGTTGTCATGCGGAACTCATTTAGAAATAATTACAATTTATATCCACGATCGTAAACTACTTATAGATAGATAAAGCCTTTATCGTAGATATAAAAATAAATATTAATGAGCCTATAATTTCGTATTCCATGCAAATGAAAAGCAAAACCTGCATTCGCACCCTGTAGATATATTTTCGTTGTCTATACTCTTGGTCATTTTGCAATTCCACTCATTGAGTCTCCTTAATCTTCGTAAGTATCTAGGAATTATGTATCAAGTTCCTTATAATTTGTTAATGCAAATGATAAGATTCGTATTATCTGCTTAACCAGCTGTGACCTTCCTACTTTTGCCGATTTTGTTATCGCTAAGATTATAATACCACATTGCCTTGGAGTTTGATGAACCAGTGACCCGCTATGATGTCCGGGTAAGGAAAAAGATTCCGACCTACATTCTTGTAGAGGCGGACGCGTTTCTCCCTTTTATTGGGAGTAGGCTAGATACTTAACTTTTATATCTAAGGCGCCTTTTTAGTGCATCGTTAGTTTTCTGTCACTTTGTTATAGAATCAATCAATATAATTGATTTTTGAACGAAAAAATGAATGGCAGTCTATAATCTGATAATTTAAAATTCGAACTCTAAAGTAATGATAGGTACCACAGTTCTTACTCAAAAGGTCCTTGACCTCTGAGATTTAACCCGCGAATAAAAGCGCGCCAAATTGCATACATTTGAAGAAATCGGGACGAGCTAAATTAATTATAACATGATTAATTTTTTGCTTTTCCTTTCGTATCAATTTTTACGATATTTTGCTGTAATTACATTAAAATAAGTAAGTAAAAGGACTTCCACATGCTTCGTTTTACATTAAAACAGGAAGGTTTTTAGTGAACGATATCGATTCAACGGCGGCTCGCTATCTATTAAGGATTCCGTTACGTGTCTGCAGATAGTGACTGCGGGACTCGTTCAACTGCGCTAAATATGCGTAAAAGGATAGGAATTTTAATGATAAGTCTAATACAGGCGAGTTTTAAGCTGAAATTGTAGACAAAAAGCTTTAATTATGTACAAAAATAATTTTATACACGTGGTGCAAAATGTTTCAATGGTATTGTAAAATATTCGTATTTTCAAACTGCCAATATTTTTTTGCTTAAAAATAGCAGAATAAAAAATCTAGTTCAAATGTTTTGAGACAATAATAATATGAATACAATACACATTATTTGATAAATGCTAGAACCTAGGTATGTTAATGTTGTATGCGCTAAATTCATCAGCATACAATAGCTGGGGCCAACACAGTAGCGATGACGAGTGACGACACAAAGAAAAACTTAGCTGATTCCAAATTAAGTGTAATAAAAATATTACGACCTATGTATATACTTCTCTAATAATCTAGCTAGCTATCAGCTATTTTTATTTTTGTTGAACCACTTAGCTACGATTGCAGTTTAAAAAAAAATCCTTTACTTCCATTGGTGACTGCACCTAACATGCATAAAACTGTCTCGAAACCAATTCTATCTTAGCCTCAGAGGTCTAACTAGTGGCAAAACCTAACAAAATCTATTTCTTCAGGTTTAAAAACAGCGTACAAGCGTTTCTACGTGGACATCGGCAGCGTGGTGGGGCAAAGCGACAAGATATGGACGGTGTCGCTGAACGACGAGTCGGAGAAGACCCCGCTCGTGTTGCTGCACGGAATGGGCGCAGGGCTCGCGCTGTGGTGCCCCAACCTTGACGCCTTTGCAGCCACCAGGCCGGTTTATGCCATTGATTTGTTAGGTAAATATGTTTCTCTGTTATTATTTTAAAGACCATCATGATGAACAATGAAAACGTCGTGATGCAACCTTGCATGCCTGAGAGTTCTTTACCTTGCATACCTTCAAGAACTGTTCGTTCTTGAAGGTATGCAAAGTTGGCCAGTGTGGTGGACTCGAGGCCTAACCCCTCCCTCATTCCGGGAGGAGACTTTACCAAGCAGTTAATGGGTTAAATTTAATCAGTATTTGTTTAAAGAGGATATCAGCGACGAGATTGTAGCTTGTATTATCTTAGTGCTAAATTTGTCACGACTAGGGCTTTTAATTGGAATTATTTGGTAATAAAACAAGACGTAATTACTAGAAATTAACTGCTCTAAAATAATCTCAAACACTTAGTTTTAATTATTGAGCTGCTGCGTTATACATTTTTTATGTGCGAAATATGGATCATTTTGTAAGAAAGCAATGTTTATTTTACGCGATGTATGATTAAAAAGCTAAATTTTTTAACTTTTTTCAACGGTCTTGATATCAGTTTCAACTGCCCAATTTCATCTGAATACCTTAAAACAACATACCATTGTCCGCATCTACAACTAAATCAATATACAACATTTCCGTATTGGAGGGCGTGGTCCAGTGACGCTTGCACGTAGTCGCCGTACAGTCTACGAGCTAGACTGGCTCTGTCGTTGGAGGCGCGCCAACCGAGCCCCTAGCGCCTACAGCCTACTTACATCACGTTATCAGACCTTAGTCGTTATACATGTTATCGTACTTCGTATTTCGCACTTAACCCCGTTCTACAAAGTTTAAGTTTTATGGATATTGAATATTGCATGTGCTTTTTAGTGAAATATATTTTGGGGCTGGATTACTTTTCTTTGAACTAAAGTCTTTCTTGTAAATATGTATTTTTTGCTGGTTTTGATTTTTTATAGATCTATGTCATCAAACTTTGCAATTTCTATTATAACGACTGTAGTATTATTTGTTCTAAAATAGCTTCTGCCCGCGACTTCGTCCGCGTAGAAGTCGAAAATATTTGTGTGTAAATTTTTCCTAATCCGTTCACCCGTTATAGCGTGATTTATTAACATCTATCCATATCTTCGATTGCAGAATATGCGGCATAGCAAATCATTACAGTATATCTAAATGTTATCCGATTTCGGACTATTTGTGACAAAAAATAGTAAATTTTAAATACCTATTTTGATCCCCTTTCGCCCCTGGAACCTAATAGGATATTCTGATTTCAAGTCTTACAAGTTATTCATTTGTAACCTATTACCCAGGTTTTGGGCGTAGTTCCCGCCCGAAGTTCGCGACAGACGCGGCGAAGGCAGAGGCTCAATGGGTGGAGTCAGTGGAGGAGTGGCGGCGCGAGGTGAACCTGCCGCGGTTCATACTGCTCGGACACAGTCTCGGCGGGTACATCGCCACTGCGTACGCGCTCAAGTACCCTGATAGGTAAGAATCATTTAATAACTGGGTTGAAAACGGATCTCTCTACTGCCGAGAGAAGGCTTGTCTTGCACAGGTGCGATTTATTAAACGTATTTTTTTGTTTGCCTTTTGTTTAATTTTGAATGTAAACTTTTGTGATCTTAATTAAAAAACAGAATTCCAAAAAGTTGTTTTAGGTTTACTTTGCGATATTCTTATTTTCTTTTAGTATAAGTACATGATTCACTAGCTGACCCGCGCAACTTCGCTAGCGTCACATAAGAGAATCATAATTTTCCCCGTTTTTCTAACATTTTTCACTTGTTTTCTGCTCCTATTGGTCGTAGCGTGATGATATATAGCCTTCCTCGATAAATGGGCTGTCTAACACTGAAAGATTTTTTAAAATCGGACCAGTAGTTCCTGAGATTAGCGCGTTCAAATAAACAAACAAACAAACTCTTCAGCTTTATAATATTAGTATAGACTAGCTGACCCGCGCATCTTCGCTTGCGTCACATAAGAGAGAATGGGTCATAATTATCCCCGTTTTTGGAACATTTTTACTGGTACTCTGCTCCTATTGGTCGACGCGATAAATGGGCTACCTAACACTGAAAGAATTTTTCAAATCGGACCAGTAGTTCCTGAGATTAGCGCGTTCAAACAAACAAACTCTTTAGCTTTATAATATAAGTATAGATAAGGCAACGTAGTCAAACCTGACTGCAAAGACTTACCTTATTCAACTTTCCATAACAAAATTCTAAGCATTCAATTCTAAGCCTACCTTCTAAATTTACCATTCTCTTTCAGAGTCCGTCACCTAATCCTAGCAGATCCTTGGGGCTTCCCGGAGCGACCAACGAACGCGTACGAGAAAGCCCAGCTGCCGCTGTGGGTCCGCGCCGTGGCCACCGCCGTGCAGCCGCTCAACCCGCTGTGGGCCGTCCGCGCCGCGGGACCCGCCGGCAAGTGGCTCGTCAGCAAGACCCGCCCCGATATCTCCAGGAAGTACTTGAACTATGTGCCTGATGCTGAGAAGGTTATACCGGAGTATATCTACCAGTGTAACTCTCAGACGCCTAGGTGAGGATTATTAGTTGTATTTCGAAGAGAATATTGGTTGTTTCTTTCTTTCTCTAATAGCTAAAACACGTGTTTTAGTGCTAGTAACATTATAATTATTTGCTTTAGT
The DNA here is from genome assembly GCF_050436995.1 of Anticarsia gemmatalis. NCBI lineage: Eukaryota > Metazoa > Arthropoda > Insecta > Lepidoptera > Erebidae > Anticarsia > Anticarsia gemmatalis. Next base: position 3,335,579 of record NC_134761.1, read on the forward strand.
AGTTAACGCTTTTTGGTACCTCTTCTTCTTCTTGTCGTATGGTTAGTGGTCAACCTAGTGTCAAAGTTGTTCAAGCCGCCTTTGACGCCTTTGACGTGGCTTTTTGGTACCTCGTAAGTGTAATAGTGAATCGAAACTAAACTAAACAATTGTAACATTCTCACAATATAACAGCATGATGTTATTATTATAAATCACGCCGGGGTCACTATGGATGACCACATATGCGTATGGATCAGAGAACGTAAAAAAAAAATGCATAATAACATTTTATTTCTCGACGTTTTGGCCAAACAGACTTTGGTCGCCAGTTAATTATCTTTTCATATTAGTAATTAGGTGACTTTTAAAAACTTTATTAAAGTTATAGTAAAACTTACCATTAATGTTCAACAGATTAACAGTAGTTCAATATATTTATTTCTACTTGTTCACAGTGGCGAAAGTGCCTTCCACACTCTGATGACGGGTTTCGGTTGGGCGAAGAACCCGATGGTGCGGCGCATCGACCAGCTGGACCCGGCGCTGCCCATCACCGTGCTGTACGGCTCCCGGTCCTGGGTCGACAACAGCACCGGACAAGTGCTCACCGAACATAGGGCTTCGAATAACACTTTTGTACAGGTAAAAACATTTATGCATAATGTTTTCAACTAACTGACCCGCGCAACTTCGCTTGCGTCGCATAAGATAGAATGGGTCAAAATTTTCCCGTAGTCGTAGCGTGATGATATATAGCCTATAGCCTTCCTCGATAAATGTGATATCTACCTGAAAGAATTTTTTAAATCGGACTAGTAGTTCCTGAGATTAGCGCGTTCAAACAAACTAACAAACTCTTCAGCTCTATAATATTAGTATAGATAAGTGTTGATTGTTACTTTATGGCCACTACCCGCATAATATTGTAATTTTTCTTTTAGCAAATGGATTGAGAATAATATTGTTATCTATACTAATATTATAAAGCTAAAGAGTTTGTTTGATTGATTGTTTGTTTGAACGCGCTAATCTCGGGAACTACTGGTCCGATTTGAAAAATTCTTTCAGTGTTAGATAGCCCATTTATCGAGGAAGGCTATAGGCTATTATTATATCATCACGCTACGACCAATAGGAGCAGAGTACCAGTGAAAAATGTTACAAAAACGGGGGAAATTATGATTCTCTTATGTGACGCAAGCGAAGTTGCGCGGGTCAGCTAGTTCATTTATAAGAATCGGCTCTAAGATGACTGCTTAATGGGTCTTGAGATGAGATGCTTAATGAGAATGGTTAATTAAATGATTTCTTCCTCGAATTACATTACTACCAAAATCGACCTGGACCGTATTTTTCGTAATGCTTATCGTGGTCATCAAATAGTAAAAACGATCACCCATATGGATTGATAACCATTTAAACTAAGCTACTCACGCTGATTGCACAAACTATGAGAGATGAGTAACACTCGTCTGTCATAGATTTAAACTGAGTCGACTAATGATGACAAATTAAATTGTTGTTTTGTTCGTCTTTTCGCGACTATGTGATGTAACATGATTGTAGAACCAGCACAAATAATATATATTCAACTTTTCATAACATCCAACTAATCATTGGTCACAATGATTAGCAATTATTTATCACAATAATAGTTTTGATGATGTAATTTACCTAAAATTTGCGTTATATTTTCAGGTTATAAACGGTGCCGGCCATCACGTATACCTAGACAAGCCAGAACAATTTAACAAATTCGTGCTCGAAGCGTGTTCCCGCGCCGACGAGAGCCCTGAACGTAAGCCTGCCGCCATCGCCGCCGCGCCCACACCGGCCGAGGGCGAGGCAGAGGCGAACGAAGCCACCAACACCGCGCAAAACACTACCTCTTGATAATCGCCTAACTCACTCACATTGTTACGCACATTCGGTTCAAAGCTATGAGGATCAGTCCCATTGTTCTGTTGGTGAATTAGTCGATTCCGTATAATCGACTAATCATGATCTCACGGTGAACGTGTTGGATTTCTGCTTGCGCATGAAGTGAAGTATTATTATTGAAGAATCTTATCGACCTTTCTAAAACTACTTAATGCTTTCGAACCTTTTTAGGTTCTGTTTCGTTGACTCATTAGGTCCTTCTCTCTCTCTCTCTCTCACACGTTTGCTTTATTCCATTGCGAACGGACACAAGTCATCCGATGACGAATCTAAATGATTTTATTTTTGTGTGTTGTATTGGTTACGGGTAAAGAGAATGATTTTGTTGTACTACGACTTGTGAAAGTTGTTTGAATAGAACGTCTTATTATGTTTTTAAGTACTATATTTTATTTCTAATAGTTTTGTTAACGACCAATAATATACAAATTACAGAATATTAGAGGTAATTTTATTTTTCATTTTTTGTAACGAATACCTTTTGTGTTAGTTATTTTTGGGCTTCTCCATTACGTAATTCACATTTCACTGTTCTGATTGTTTCGGCGTCGCCTCTTATGAATGAAATTCTTGTAGACTAGCCAAGCTACGGAGTACCTGCTTTGAACAGATAGGGAACACAAACTGACAAACTGTATCCAGATTTTATCACTGTTAAGACTAACGTAACTACTTCATAACACAAACTGAACTGCAAATAATGAACTAAATAATTTCACGGGTTAAATTAAATTGATTTATTTATTTTCTATTTAAACATCTTATGAAATTGTTATATAATCTGTGAAATTATTTAGTTTTAATCACAAAATGATTTTGTTTGTCTATTCTACTCGTACTTTTTAATCATCTCTTCCAGTGTTTAGTCGATTTTTACATCGAGTTTACGTATTTAGTCGAGTGGAAGGCTCACGGAACATTTTGTCTGAGATTATTTTTGCATCGAAGCACAAGGGTGTTCTTTGACTATAGTTAGATATAATGCGAGTTCGTTACTGTATTGTTATTTAGCCACAGGCTTTTTGATACACGGATTGAAATATTGTGTAAATAAAGATAATTTATTGAAATTGTTGCATTTTATTATTATATATATTTAATTGGCCCTGCGACATTGTCTAAATAAATGTTTTACAGTTAGTTGGATGCAAAAGAATTAAAAATAACCTTTGTAGAAAAAAAATCTTATATTTAATTAAAGTAACAGGTAATGGAATCTTAATTACTAATTATAATGAACAGATTAAACAATATTATCAACGAATCAGATCAACACAGTCGCAGGTGGGTGTGACTGACGATAGTCACTTTGCCTTCATCTTGTAAATCTCGCAGCGCTTCATCTAACTGCTCTCGCGATACCGTCTGGAATAGAGAATTTAATATAAAACCTCACATTATAACCCCACAAAAGATCAAAATAGACTATAAGTTACATAGTTTGTATAGAACTTATAGAAGCCATAATGTACTTCAGTCATTATTTAGATTTTCAATCGTGACTAGAAATAGTCATATAATAGTTTTATATTTAAAAAAACTTCACTACACAAGCTTTAAAAGTTAAATGAACACATTTATTAAAATCATTGCAAAGATAGCAATAATTTTGGTCAATTTTGTACAACATTTTGTGTGTTAAAGACAGCATTAAACTTGTAAGAATAAATAAAGAATCAAATCAGTAACATTTCGTACTAATAAAGTTAAATAATTAATTTTAAAATATGAAAACTACAGGATAATATAAACTCACAGTCTGTGAATTAGCATTAATCTCTTGCAAGATCTTGGCATGTGTGATGGTATGAGGCTTGGAGAAGGGTTGTATGAGCTGCTTCAGTGCTGCCACGAGGTCGGCGCGGCGACGACGAGCGGCCGCGCCCAGCCCCGTGGTGAGGATGCCCACGTCGATGCGACCTGAGGCAGGGTCTGTGGCCGACTGCTTGAGGGCTTCACGGTGCAGTCTGTGGAAGAAGATTAACAAATAATTAAGCATAAGTTCTGCGTAATAATAGAAGATAACTTGCAATAAACATTGCTATTATAAGATAGAGAATATTTGCGGTAATTCAACTAAATCAACATTTTTATACAATAGAAGAGTATCGTTACTTTTGCGTCACATTTAAAATATCTTTCATTTAATTGTGGTTTTAAGCAATACATAAATATGCTGTACACATCTATGCGCGTATACGCAAAAAACACAACTACATGAAACTGCGTTCAGTGTAACTTTGACATAACGAGCTGTTTTTATGTTACTATTTTCTTTGATTTTTTTTCAGTCATCAGCTGATAGTAAGTTAAAGTAATAGTTATCTTACCTTGCAGCTTCATCCACATCCAATATTTCGACTACAGGCGACAGTCGTAGCCTCGCATGTGCTTCAGCTAGTCGTATAAGAGATTCTAGCTGTCGCGGGTAGGCGGAGATCTGTCCACGACCGCTGCCCACGCGCCTCATGTCGACATAAGAGTCAATAAGTCTCTGTTGTGCCGCCTCGCTGAGGGTCGGCTGTACGTGCTCCTTCGCGAACGCTATGTAGTCACGCATTAGTGACATATCCTAGAAACAAACAAGATTATTTTAATGTACAAATACTTACAAATAGGGCTTTAGTCTTTGCAATGTAAAATCTACTGATCTATTGGAAACAGCACGCACATTTAATTTTTTCATATTAAACTCATTAACGTACTTTCTGTTATTAATACAATACAATTTCAATTTTAAGAGTGGAAGTAAAGCAGTGAACAGCTCTGTATATTGTATATCAGGTTTTCCGAGAAAAACGTCGTGGTTTCAACTTAAAATTGATCTTTTCATCTGTTATGAGTATCAGTAAATATTGTTAAAGTAATAAATAAGTTTAAGTTGGCACCTCCCACGCAAGTGGTCGCAGGTTCGAATCCGAGGCAACACACCAATGACTTTTCGAAGTTATGTGTGTATTAGAAATAATTATCACTTGCTCTAACGGTGAAGGAAAACATCGTGAGTAAACCTTGCATGCCTAAAATTTGTTTAATACATTTATTGAGGGCATGCAAAGTCCCCAACCCGCACTTGGCCAGCGTGGTGGACTCAAGGCCTAACCCCTCCCCCTCGTTTGGGAGACCTTTGCCCTGCAGTGGGACAGTTATGGGTTATTAAAAAAATAAATAAGATCGGTATAATACTTACAACCATATCTTCATCGTCTTGTGCAACGGCGGGATCTTTGTAGTAAAGTGATACGAGATGCGAAGCCAGCCGCCGGTCGAACACTTCGTCTTGTGGGTCCAGCACAAGGAAAATTAGATCGAATCTGATAAGATAACAACAAATTTATAATTATATACTCCTGAAGATTTTCAACAATAACAAAAATTGTTTTCCCTAAGATTATTATCTTAATATTGTAATTTATGATACGTGCTTCAAATCTTTGATTTTCTCATATGATATCGGTTAATAAAGCTTACATTGATACACAAAACAACATCGCCGCAAAGTTTGAAAGAAATTCGGCACTTGGCTAAGATCGATCAGGGTTAAAAAAATGTAATATTAGGTCGGGGAAAAAGTCTTTTCGCATTATAGAATGCATGAACTTGTAATCAAATCTCTTTGGCTTCAAGAATCACAAATGAGTACACGGTTCATTCGTTAGGTTTCTTCAGTGAGCTCGTGAGGTACCCAAATATCGAGCTTTTTTGTGTAGAGAAAAGATTTTATCACAAGTTCATACATACTATAATGCGAAAAGACTTTTTCCCCGACCTTATATTTACATTATTATGTTTTTTTATATGATTAAGTTCACCTGGACATAAGTGTATGTGGTAGTTGTACATTTTCAACAATAGTTTTATTTTTGTTCCACTGAGATTCTGCAGGGTTGGCGGCCGCGAGTATAGACGTGCGGGCGTTGAGCTGACAGATTATACCCGCTTTAGCTATCGACAGGGTTTGTTGCTCCATGACCTAGAAGAAAACCAGATCATATTTTCTATTTGTTTGTTTGGTTAACCACTTACAATTTCTTTGTCTGTATTTTGGCTGTCTGAGTCCTACTACCTTTGTCTAACTTTTGAATTATTCTGATGTTCACAGAGAGGAAAAATAAAAAGGTTGCTTTTACAACGAGTCATCGGTATCAGACCCTCAAAGTACTGTGTATATATTGTTTATGTTTCCAACTTTACTTACTTCATGCAACACACTGCGCGTAGAATCATTCATTTTGTCAAACTCGTCAATGCAGCAGATACCGTTGTCGGCCAGGACTAATGCACCACTGCAAAATAAATATATTGATTTAAATTTTATATAGGTCGAGTTCTGTCGAGTATAATACTGTACATTCAGCACAAAGACGCTCATTTAAACTAAGTACAAATTATAATAAATTAATTTTATGAATAGAAAATAATCCAGTTTTGAGAGAAATATCTTCGGTTAAGCAACGAGCCAGCTTGCAACTTAGAGTAGATAGTATACTCACGTCTGCAACACAAGCTGCCTAGTATCAGGGTCCTTAGTGACGTAAGCGGTCAGACCGACGGCGGAAGATCCTCGGCCTGATGTGTACTGCGCGCGTGGTACGAGTCCGTGCACCCAGCGTAAGAGTTGAGACTTTGATGTACCCGGGTCACCGCAGAGAAGGATGTTGATCTCTGACCTGAAGGTAAAATAATAGATCTTTGAGTATTAGTGAATTAAATAAATGTTTGTACGACTTTTGAAGCTCTCACTCACACGTGTCATGTGTTAGTGAAACATATGTTGTTACACAATAACCATTGCTGTCCCACTGTTGGGCAAATATCTCCTTCCAATTTGAGGGATATCTCAAAGCAACTAAGAACAGTTAATCTTAATAAAAGTGTTTAGGAGAATAAATATTTCCTCTTCCGCACAATAGCTTGTATATCCCAGAACAGGGGCTTAGAGAGAAATTAATTTTCTGTTCACCTGAAATGCGTCCTTCCCGCAGCGTTAAAGTTCTTCTTAGTTCCACCAAGCAACTGCAGCAGACATCCCTTCTTGATGTCCAAGTTCTCATAGATAGAGGGAGCGATGGCTCGCGCTAGACGTTCATAGCAGTCCGACTGAGCGGCCAGAGCTTTGAACATTTCCACACGCTCCGGCGGGAAGCGATGCTCCTTGCTGTAGGATAAAAACAAAAACTTATTGTAGAACTTTGAGACCTATAACGTGGTACCAAAAGTTACCTTATAGCTTGCTAAAAAGAAATCCTGTATCGATAATTTCGCTAACAAATAGCAGTTTCGCTATCCAATCGAGAAAATCTATTTGTGCTAAAGAAAGCATGCACTTAATACAATCGGTCCGTATAGTATGTTAGTGATTTTGGCCAGTATTTTTAGCCCTAAGTTCACAAAGAGCATTATAATTATTAAAGTGTCAGATTGGTAGTAAAAGCTAACTATTTCGCTGACTCACCCATCCTCAGTCTCCAGCAGGCGGTCGTTGTGCACCTTCCTGTAGTGCAGCGCGTCGATGTGCGTCTTGTGCAGCGCCTTGAGCGTGGCCTTGCGCGGGTGTACTGTGGCGGGCGCGGCGCGGAACACGCCCGTCACGCTCACGCGCTCGCCCGCCGCCACCGCCTCCACCAGCGCGCCGTGCGCCAGCACGCTCACCGTGGCCGGGGTGCGGCCCGCCGGCATGTCGTCTGACGATACAATAATGTTTAATTAGATGAGGGTATTTTAAAACGAATCAAGGCTGCATTTCATTAATAGTTTCACTTCAGAAAGAGCCAATTTTCACCGACAATACTTTACTGATAACACCTATAAGTATAGATAATTATTATACCACCTAACTTAACGGGTAGTAAGATATTATGTGAAGTCATTATAACGATTTTAGCGAATGATATGACTGCTAAATCTAACGTGATTTAAAAATCGCAGATCTATTTGGGATACAGAATCAACGATGGTTGATTGTTTTGATCATCTTATCAACTTTACATCGACATTGTACAACAAAAAAATCTTCGAAAATAAAGGAATCTTACCGGGCGACTCCTGCAGCTTAACCAGTTGTTTATCACTGAAGTGCGACCTGTTATGTATGAGATGGTACGAATGAGCCGTGTTGCAGTGGCTGCAGTGTGCGGGCTCGGGCACGCGGCCGCGCTCCAGCTCGGCGCTGGCGGCCGCGCCGCACACCGCGCAGCGGAAGTACGCCTCGCGCATCTCCGGGACTATGCTGGAGGTGCGGATCACCATGCCCGACAGTGTCACCAGCTGGTCGATGTCTGGGAATAGAAGATATTTAATGAAATTCTCTTTATGTAGACAAGCATGGAACAGTCTTTCTTCACTTCTGCATCACTAACCATCGGTTTCTGTGTACATTTAGCGGTAGTTTATCTATTCAATAGCGTTTGTTATATAAGTGTACCTCAGAGACCGGGGGTTAGGGCTCCTAAACACAGTGCCGCTGGCCATAGCCTCCGGGTGTGCCAGCGGGTTATGCGGCTTGCCGGCGTCATTTGTTTCTAGCATTCGAACGGCATTGATAGGTATTGACAGCCCGCGCAGCATGTGTGTAGCAGTTATAAGACTGATTCGGTCCCAAATTAAAAGAATATAGGAAACAAATGCAGTGACCCTCATACCCTCATGGTATGGACGTAATCAAAGGGAAGATTCATAAAGAGGTGGATGGATTACGTCGTCAAGTCTTTCAAGACTACAATGGATGGGACTAACGTGTTTTATATCATGCCCATTAACCCGTACAAAATGTGGTGCATCCAACCATGTGCAGAACTGTTACAACGTACCTTCAGGGTTCAAATCTCTCATGTTCCGTTGCGGCGCGTTGAATGGTCGCACTTGTATCTGATGCTCGAGCACTGCAGCCGGGTATCTCTCAAAGAACAACTCGTTGACTGCCGCGTCGAATGCTGGTACCACCTAGTAATAATTTTCGATATTATTAAGAATCTCGGCAAGCACGGGCGAAATAATTTTAGGTGTGTTCTATGTTATATTATATACTTAATCAATTAATGTTTTCGTATCATATTCTTAAAAGGGTTTATGTAGATACGTACCTCTTGTGGGTAGCACACAAGTTGACGATGTAGTTTAGCATCAAATATTTTGACATGTTCACAGTCTACATCCAGGAAAGGCTCCTCCAATGTGTTTATCTAGAAAAAAAACACGTTTTCAGTACATTCCTACAGAGGCGCCCGTAGCCAGTTGCACTCACCGGTCGGTAAACGATCTGTGGGTTAAGCAAACCTTGGCGCGGTCATTCCATAGATGGGTGACCGCATAGTGGTATTTGAACTGGGCGTCTCCGTGCTTCGGAGGGCACGTAAAAAGTCGGTCCCGGTTGTTGTCAATTAAGATAACAGTCGTTAAGTCACGTCAAAGGCCTTTGGGCGGCTTGAACAACTTTGACACTAGGTTGACCACTAACCATACGACAAGAAGAAGTACATTCCAGTAAACACCTATATTTCTAATACAACTAAAGTCTTCTGCGAGTCTGTGTTATATATTATGCGCCGTGCATAAAATAGTGTTAATATCTACAAAGGTAATCAAAATAGACTGGGAGCACCCAATATTCGCATATTAGACTGATTGTAATGTAAAATTTCTCACTAAAATACAACACTTACCTCTTCCAGTTTTTGTTCATACAACGGTTCGTTCGTAAGAGCGGTGGGCTCGACGAATCTTTGTATAAATTTTACGAATTTGTCACGACATTCCGCGATGGCCACGTCTGTACCCCACACTACTAGCTGTGGCTCACTGGAGGGAACATCTGTTGTGCCTTCTTCAACCTGTGGAGTCAGAAAATACGGAATTTAAGCTTTTGCTTGTAAGAGATTTGTTGAAAGATCTTTAGCTTCGTAAAATACCGGTTCAGGCTAGATCGGCAGAAGGTTTAATTGCCAAGATGGTTGAATTTTGTGAAGTAAAGAAATAAAATAAAATAAAGATGAAAAAGAATGCCATGGTAATTTGCTGCTTCTGAAAGTATTCTTTCTATAGTAACGCATTAGCCACGGCACGGGGCTTGTCTGTCTACAGATATAGCGACAGAAGGACATTTTGTACTTGCGCTTTCGAAACAAAACCTCTATTAAAATACTCTACGAAAGAAAAATGGAAGTAACAATAACCAAAGCCGTCAAAACAAGAAAAAATAAATCAATTGTCATCAACAAAATCTCAAAAAAAATATGAAAAAGTAAGAAAAAAATATACAAAAAATGCGGGATTCGAGCATGGACTTGTCGGTGCGGCGGCCGTCGTATGCGAGTACTATAGGAAAGAATATTGAGTCGGAGTCGAGTATGAACACTCTGAACGCGAAGGTGTCCACTCTGATGAGCAGTTGTAGGATATGTTTGTCGTCTATGTTTGATCCGGCGGCGCTGACGTGCGGCCATAGGTTCTGTGAGGGATGTTTAGACAAGTACTGGAGGGTCAAGGATAAGCCTGATTGCATAGTGTGTCCCTTGTGCCGTGCTAGCGCATTTAACGTGAGGTTTGCGAAGGTACAGCTTTTTTATGTTTTAACACATATGGTATTTTATAGGTACATTTTTAGGTAGAGGATTTCATCAGCCTTGAGGACAGGGCTCTCGGCTTTTACGAGACATAAGAACAAAAGCTTATTTAAATATTATTCATATTAAACAGTACAGTACACAAATAAGTCCAGCAAGGGTAAGGCTTAATCCATGTGGTCATATAGTGAAAGATCTTTGTATATCACTTACAATGGGCTGAATATCAGTTTTTGCACTGCATAATGAACACTGCCACAGTATATTGTATACCTACATAATTACATACAGTTAAGTTATACTTATTTGGGATTTATTTCAGAAAGAGAAGCCATCGACAGAAGAGTTCCGCCGCATGTTCAATCCCATTGTCCTGAACCAGACAGACGTGAACAATGCAATTATTTGGTGTCTCAAGATCAGTGCCGTGATGCCCGTCATATACTTCCTGCTCAAGTGGCTCAAACCCAACATTGTCCAGTTATTCACAGCTATTAATTTGAAGTTGGCTCAGCAGTTGTAAATTTTGATTAGTTTTGGTGTGTTAACAAATAATAAATAAGCAAAATTTTAAATTAGTTACTGGTTTTATTTATTCTTAAATGTGATTGATACTCTACTATACTAAGTAATTTATGTCGTAAGGGATATTATACTATTAAAGATTATTTAGATGATAACAAAGCTTGGGACTGTGCTGCTTCTACCAAGTCTATTTCAAAATAATGTATTACAATTTGATATTATGACATTGTTATTAATTTATTATGACATTGTTCTTAATTTGTTATATCTCATTATTATGACATTGTTATTAATTTGGAAATATTGACATTTAAAAAGAGCAAGCCGTGAGTTTCTTGCCGTTTCTTCTCACGAGCAACAGCTTTTCCGAAACGGTGGTAGATAAAAAATATTTTGACGATTTCAAATACTTGTTAAAGTTTATGAAATAAAGAATATTTGACTTTGACTTTGACTTTGACTCAAATCAAACCAAAGATCAAGGGCAGGTCATGTGTTTTTCTGCACTTGAGCATATCAATAGTTTCTGGGCTATGTGTCCCTGTTCAAAAACAGTTAAGTACAATTTTATTACTATTCTATACAATGCCATGAGCATATAGTTCAGCCTAAAAAATCTTAGGTTTAGCACTGGATGGTGAGCAAATTTTAGCATTTTTAGCCAAATGAGCAAGTCCTGCTTCCATTTCCTTTATATTTTAGCAGAACTCCTATGAATTGTGATGAACAATGAACTTACTGTTCTAGTAGGTGTAGGTGCAGGTACATTGCGGCCAAGCTGATTGGATCTCAGGTCTGCTCTCTGTCGCGCCGGCGTCATGACTCCTCGCATCATGGACCGAGGAGTGCTGAGAGAGCTTGGAGTACCATAATTGAGTGGAGAACTCATGTCTATGTCTGTTCCTGCAAAATTATGTTTTATTGCTAGTATTCAGTTCTGGTAATGCCATATTGCTATTTTGAAACAAATTAAGCAAGGATAAGGTTCTTAAGTTATCTGTAGTTTTTGTTTATAAGTAACATAAACCTGTGTACCTCATAACTCTTTATTAAAAAAAATGTTAAGCATGAATACCAGAGGTGGAGGTTTCGATGGAGTAAACATCTAATATTAGATTATTTTAATATTAGAAAATTTCATACTGAAGGTGACTGTTTTCCATACAATATTTCGCAAAATCTTAACCCTTAAGGTAATTTTTTTTTTTCAACTTAGCTAAAACTTATTCTTTATATAAATTGACAATCATTCACACTTACCCAATGGACTTGAAGCAAAGGCTCTGGCTGGTGAAGTACCAGGAATCTGATCACCAGGAGTACGAGGGGTCCTCCTCGGAGTGCCGGGGGTCTGTGGCGTACCACGAGGAGTACCGGGAGTGCCATCTGTAACATACACGATAAAAGCTCAAATTAATTAAGTGAAGTATTTTTAATGTTTATCTATTTTCCTAGTTCGCATTTCAATCTCCGTTGTAAACATTGTACTAAATTTAGATAATGAGATATTCCTGGAAATGTATCAAAGTTGATGTCACAAGTGGACTCATAACAAGTGGTTTTCAGCATCGACGAATAACAAAACCCAGTCGAATAGTGATTTAATAGTTGGGCATAAACAAACAACTTTAATTTTTATGATAATTTATAATAAGGTACAGTAATAACCTTTGGAAGGAGTACCGGAGGAACGCTGTGGCGTTTCGGGAACAACAACTTGTTGCGACGATCGTGTTCTTCTCGACGGTGTCGGAGCATCCGAAGATGCTTGAGATGAAGGGCGTTTAGATGGCGTCGACATTTTAACTTTTAGCACCAGTCACAGTGATACACACAAATACTAAACACAAATTAACAAAATTCTGTAAACAAACGCTGTGCCCGCACAATAGGTTAACTTTTCTTTTGGCGCCAAATTTGACAGCAACTGTCAACATTAAATCTGTTGATGTTCAAAAGGGCCGGACAAGGAGAGTGTTCAAAAATATTAGTTGGATTTAAAAATGAATTATTTTGAAATAATTGTAAGATGTTTATTGGTTATCCAGCCAAATACAGTAATTAATAGCTTTCTTTTTACATAAATACGATTTTTATATTGGAAAGAATACCTACTTTAAAATAAACCAATCTTCTCACTAAATACTTGTCTATGAATTTGGTAGCATCTCTATTGTTGTCAACTTACCATAAACAAGTCAAATGACTTTTTTAAATCAATTGATCGTTCATTCACCGCTGATGTTTTTACGGTGTTATTTTATGATAATAAATAAATATAAACGATAATTGCGAAATATAAGCTATTGTGATGTTCAGCAGTATTCAAAATTAGTGCAATAAAATTATCGGAATCAATGCTGTACGCTAAAATATTGATTGCTAATGTAAAAGCTATCTTTGTGCAATCTACCTGCATCGTAGAAAATATTTTCGTGAATAATTATCTTTGACGGGACAAATAACATACGTTTTAAAGACAATGTTAAGTGTGTACGCATTTAATGCGTAGTACGTATGTTTACTTGTGATTCAGCAGTTCTCCCACAAGGACTGAAGATATTTTGGTAAGTATCGGTCGGCACGGTGATGAATCATTTTATCTCTGCGTGCATTCCCATTGTAAAGGTCCTGGATACGATGTTCACGATATAGCTAATTACATAGTGCATGCTTTTATTTTACTATACGTGCAATATATATCTTGTTACATGAATGAATCTATGTTAAAACTCTTTAAAAATTTATGATAAACAAGGCTTGGTAGGGTAGTGGCATCTATTTTTTCTTTCGTGATTTCTGCCGGTGGTCTACCCTGGACAGGTAAGAAAAGTAATAATTTAAATAATAGGGTGGGTAAGTAATTTAAAAATTCTATAGTGGAATAAAATATCGAATTTTCATACACATTATTATAGTTTTTAGATAGTGCAAAAGTTTTATTTCTGTAATACACATGTTCTTTTGTTGTAGTAGATAAAAGGTTACTCATAAAAAGATCCTATTGCTCTTGTTAAGGGAATTTTCTTGTAATTTGACCTCAGAAATTTTCCACTAACACAAAGGTCAAGGTAAAACAAAATGTGATGTTTATGCTTAGCTTCCATTTTTAAATAATGTAATGAACAAACAAGTCATCAAATTTAATCATCCACAGACATTATAATACTTTTAGCAACATTATTCTATTTTTAAATATGTATCATGGACAATGTTTACCTGTTTTTTTTAAATAATTAAATAAAAGGCACAGAGTGTAAATGTGTTTGAATATTTATATTTTTTATTTAGTAATAGGATTTTGCAATGATATCTTGCACAATATATACCTATTTAATGATCTCAGGTTGTTAAGGTGAGAGGTTGTTGACCTCTGATGCATGTCACTGCACAAATTTTTGGTCAATGATACCTCACTGCTATTTTATTGATGTGCCATTTAGTATTTTATTGTTGAATGTATTGAGCTGCTATTTGATTAAAGCAATATATTGTTTTGATTTCCCAACACATGTGTTGTAGGATTATATTGTAGATTGATAGTAGAAGTGCTTTGTTTGCTAAAGTATGTGATGCTTTGTACTTTCCATTGTGTTTTCTGCAATTGATGGTTGCATTGATGTAAAGTATTGATTACTAGAGGTAAATGTTTAAACTATACCTCACACCCTACTCTAGTTTTCTAAAAGTAAACTTTATTTATGTACAAAATTATTGAAATACTATGATGTCCAATAACACAAGATTAAAATAGACTTATGAAAATGTACCTACCGGGTCTATATCTTATGTCATAAAATATATTATATGCATTCACTATATATATACTAAAAATATTTCATAAAATTGTGATAACATGTTTTATGGAAACAGTCTCTCTTACTTACATAGTAAATGTTTAATTAATTTGCATTTATAATTGAGTGTACAAACCTAATTATAAAGTATAATTATTTATTTAAACAGTAAACAAAAGCATAAGATTCAGTTAGTTTAAAAATAATGTCTTTGGAACAGTTACAATTATATTTTCACAGACAATTTAGTAAGTAACTTACTGGCAGGTAATACAACAAATAAGAATGTAGATCTATATTTTTTTTAGATAAGTATGACTATTTACTGGGTAGTATATTTATGTTTGGAACACTGTTGTCATTGATTAGTTGCCATTATCCTTTGCAGAGGTCATAATGAACACAATTTTACTTTGAAAGCAAAGACTATTTAGCTTTAAGAGGTAAAAAGCAATGTTTTTTGCGACCAGCAATGTTATTAAACCATATTATTTTATCAAAGTTAGTTTTCTTACTCATACTTTAGCCTCTAATCTGTGCTACTGCCAACTAAAGTTAATACAAACTTAGTAGTTTTGGTGATAAACTTTGATAAACTGCCACAACAATGATGTCATTACAGTGTAATTGTTATGACGTCATAATCTCCACAGACTCGTAATTTTAATACATGCCAATTATGATTTTATGACTGGGAATGTTCCTTTGTTGCAGTACTGTTTTGATGAAAAGTGTTCAGTACAATCGTTATTTTTTTATTTGCGCTGTTTCTTGCATTACTTTAACGTATTACTATTGAGTATTTTGTCGAATAAGCGCTATTGTAAACGCTTTTTAGCAATAAAATATACTATTACTATTTTGTTGATCAATAAGAAACCTCCCCAGCATGTTTTCGAGTTCAAGGGGATGATTGAACCTTTGAAGTGTTGATTAAGGAAAACTATTGATTTCTGTAACAGTGGGGAACATATTTGTCGTAATCTCCAGTAAGGTAATCTTGGCGTTACCCTGTGGGGTCCGAGATCGCATGCGCCGAGCTCTGTTCGCCCCCTCGAAAGCGCTCCGCAATTATTTATATACAACTATACGTATACAATCATCCACAATATCTAGCCGATGCTTGGGTTCGTTCGTATAATTTGTATTACGTTTTCAACGTGGAATAAAGTTCGTGGTTGCGTAGTATCGCTGTCGAAATTCCGTTATAAGTTTGGATTATCAAAGGCTTCTTAGCTCACTAATATTTTGCGCGTAATTAGTTCACTAGGTTACCTGATTAGGGCTGTTACTTTCGTGTTCCGAGTCCTATAGTACCTGTGAACTTTGTCATTACTGAGGTTGTAGATTAATGTACGTGGATTAC
Source organism: Anticarsia gemmatalis (assembly GCF_050436995.1). NCBI lineage: Eukaryota > Metazoa > Arthropoda > Insecta > Lepidoptera > Erebidae > Anticarsia > Anticarsia gemmatalis. Next base: position 3,351,751 of record NC_134761.1, read on the forward strand.
GGCGTAACGATTAGGTGATTACCTTGATGGTTGAATAGTCGTTTGTATAAATTCAAGCGCGAGCTTGTACGATCGATAATAAAACTTTTAGCTGTTGTTAAAGCTTAGGAAATACGAGCAGTGTAATCGCGTTAGACGTTGAAATAAACTAAACATAAACTTTGACGACTGAAGTACAAGAAATTCAAGATAATATTGAATTCGTCAAGTTATTCTATACTTTTACTCTCCGCCTTTGTTCGAAAGAAAACAATGAGTTAATCAGTAGCTACAACTGTGCCAGGGTGTTAAATATAAGAGTCCCCCAAATATAATACAATATAGTAAATAATCGACTAATATTTCTGACGAATACCGAACACCACTAATATCGCAAAGCCAAATTTCTTTTTAACAATGCCGGTCACGCATGTTGCTTGTGCGTTACTAATGTAACTGTTGACCCTTCCAATTAAGCTGAAAGCGGGTGTGGGCTCACAGAAATGTTCGTTGTACACAGAAACCTTACCTAGGGCTCAGAAACCTTAGTGGTTTGGCTTTTGTTAGCGATGTTTGGCTAAAAACGTGAGAGACTTCGCACTTGCGATGCCAATGGGCTTCCGCTGTTCGGAGCGGTAATCACTTAATCCTTTGCAATTAAATTCTGAGAATAAATCGTTGGTTAGGCTACGCTGCCAATGTTATCGTGTTCATATTATTGGATCTAAATCCTATTATTTACTGCGTATAATAAGAAAGTTCCTTAACCTTCTGAGAAATGCAAAGAAAGGTTAATCTACATCTTAGCAGTCTGTCGAGAATATCCCACTGCAAAGTCTAGATATATAATGCAATAATATTATTTATAAGTTCGTTTGCTATCTTTTATATAAAAGACGTTCGCAAGACGCGTCACAAGGAATCGTTTTACAATGCCCGGGGCTCTCCTCTATAACGTTCGATTTATCCTGCACCCTCTAACTGTGCCTATTTCCGGGATGAAAACCCTGCGTGCTATCCACTTAATTTCATCCAAACCCGTTCAGCGGTTACAGAGTGATTGAGTTACAAACATCAATTCAAACTTTCGTATTTAAGGCATTAGTAGGGTTAAGTATTGGGCAAAACGATTTTATTGACGGTATCTTCAACTGGACCCCAGAATTAGGTAAGGGATGCTTTCGTTTTGATTCGAAATTTCGTTGGTTCTTTGATCTAAATAAATAAGTAGGTATCTAAGTGATAGCGGGGGTAATTTTAAATAGTATCAATCATACACATGTGACGTCACACCCTGGAAAATACCCTCAAATTAGGTAGGAACGGGGCTCCTCGTTGTTGACGTCTTGAGAGATTAATTAATCTTTAGACTTTTAGGCACAGATTAGTATTAGTAATGTAAGCTAGCTTTAAAGTCTATTTTCTTCAGACAAGATAAAGTAATTTCCGTAACTTATGGGTTATGGAAAATTATATGTGCATTTGAATAAATTGACAAGATTCCTAAGTAAAGTTTATTCCTAGATTTCCACAACGAGTAAAAGAAGTCAAATAACTCGATAGAATCTCAGATAGCAAAAGAACACGAAGAAGAAATTTCAATATGGCGATTAATAAGTGCAGTCGGTCGTAGATCCCTGGACATTTTATCACAGAAATAGATAGAGCACGATGAATAAAGAGAGCTCTATTAAAATCAGTAGTCTCTACAAATAAAGATCATATAATATATTCATATATTGCTATTACATAACGATGAAGTTTTGTTACCCGGATGCTTGTCACTCACAGATCCGTAGTCGACCCTAATCAGGAAAGAACCTGCGTCATAAATACCTCTATTTGTTTCATAATGATTACATTCTTTATCTGTATTATCAATTGTTTTGAAGTTGTATGATTGCTGACGATGTTTCGGGGAACTATCGTGACTAAGTAGCCAGAAATAGGAATTAAAACTGGTATTTTTGCGTGGCTTCTAAATATAGTAAATCCATTTTTTTTACTGGAATTTGAAACTTATGTATTTGTTCCGTTAATCGATTACAATTAACTTATTCCAAGTACTTTCATAATTACCTCAGAATCCCTCTTTCATCCTACAGAACTTTTAGCTTTGATAATTCGCGAGGAACTCGAAATACATGAATTTATAATAGCTTTATAAACAACATTTCTTTTGACGGGGTCTTCAGTTTTACAATTTGGAATGCTATAGCGAGAGATTACGTATCCGCTCCGAAGTACGGAAGATTGTTTTAATTTAGGGGATGCCGGGGCGCTGCCGGATTTCCCGGAGATTTGGCGACTCCACTTTTATTATTGTTTTTGGTTTTATTTTTAGTTATTTCGAATTTCAGTAGACAATTTCTAAAAGCAGGGTAGCATGTAGCGCAGTTCAATTACGTAGCTATTGAAAAGATTGGTGATAATTTATAGAAGTCGCACCCCTTCGTGTGTCGTCGAGTACGTGAAGCCGAGCCGGCTGCCACAGACACCAGTGGCAATCGATATTGAGTCGCTTAAGCGCATAACATTGTCCCAATGGACTACGGAGAACCGCATTTGTAAAAAAAGGGAATATTTAGCTGGTGGAATCCTGTGTACGTATCTAAGAACAAAAAGTTTACCGACACAGAATTATTGATCTGTCGTGCTTCGTGACTCAATGGTGGGTATCTCCCAGAGGGCTGGCTCGTATCGGGATGAAAGTAGTCATATCGTATCCGGAGCAAGCTTCCGCTGTGTGAAGATTCGTCCTCATCTGTCTATCGGTTTATTTGTGTCTTGGAATGCAATATTTCCTTTAGAAAAAATAACAGGTGCTTAGCATTCGCGACGGGCTTGTAGACGACACAAATCTATGCGTAGCGATTGAAGTATAGTATGTTGTGTACTTTCTTTCTCATAAATAGATGCAAAAATTCCTAGTGTATTTTTGTCTCTGAACATGATTTGCATAAAAAGATGTACCATAGTATTGTTCGATTATTTTCATGATTAGTATCTTATGTCAATATCCTACGAAGCATTTAACATCCAAAATATTTTCTTATAATTGGTTTACCAATTTTGCAAGATTATCCTTAGAAACCGACAACCTTCACCTTTTAAAGGAAGGAATGGAAAAAATTGTTACAATACCGTTGAACTCGAGGTCTTTCATTGTTTGGTGAACTGTAAACAATTTTCTTGGGTTTCCTTTAGAAACTTTCAAAAGTTTTTTACTTGTTGTAGAAATAGGTCACAAGTATAATAGGAAAAGGAGAAAGCCAAGCAAGGCGAACTCTTTTGTGTAACCTAACGAGTTACGACCACTGTTTTTCTTGCGATACTTACTCGGACTTATGATTTTCGATCTAGCATTCATTTGTGGAATATACTTTTGGATTTCTGTATGTATTTACTTGGCTCTACATTTTGACGGTGACAACATTTGGGTGTCATTGACAGAAGCTTGTTTTAATGAAGCCTCAGGTTGTGTCTTTCAACTATCTTCGACTATTTATCTGAATTTTCAAAGGATAATTAGATATTTAGGTTTAAAATAGTTTATTGTAGCTTAGCATTTGCGTACTTTAGATTGTCAAGTAAAAATAACATGTCATATGGAACAAGTAACGCGATGTAATCTGAGAAATAAAAAATAATAAAATTCTTTAACCGATAGATACACTAGTCCCAAAAATTAAGGGATATAAAAAACAATCCAAATTTTTGGGTGATTTTCAGCAAGCTGTAACTCTGAGGAAAATGGTTGTACAGAAAAAATAAAAAAATCAAATTGTAGCTCCAAGTGTCTAGTTTTCAGATATGACCATGAAAATTTTTTGTCATGGCTAGGTCTGGAGAAATCCTACGAAAACTACCGAAAAAAAAATTTTCTATTTTTTTCCCGTCTAAAAAAAGGTCTACGGGCATCAAAAAATTTTTTTTGATTGTTTCGTTCAAAAGCTCTTTTAGAAAATTTAATCCTCTTTAATTTGCCGTATTCAAAAACCCTGTACGACGATTTGCCGCGGAGTTATCGTCAATCAAAGCAAAAAAGTTCTGTTTGACTTTGATATTCAATAATGCCGGAAATAATGATCGTACAGCAAATCAAAGAAGGGTTTTGAAAACTGCACAATATTCTCTATAAGAAAATGTAAACATCTTTGAGAAAAAAAATTTTTTTTGAATTGAAAACTCGGACTGAAAGAAAGACAAAAATTCGCAAAATTAAGGATATTTGGATAACTTGGTATAACTTTGGATAAAATGGATGAATGAAGGATATCGTCGGTAATTTTTCAACCTCAAAGTGTCCCCTAGAATCCCTCAAAAATTCAAAGCGCTGCGATTTTTTATTCATTGTGCCCCGAAGCTTCAAATTCTTTGTTTTTGCAAAAATCACCATTATGAGCAAATTTGTGCTTTTTATTCATTTTTTTAATAAAAAAATTTTTTTTCTCTCTAAAATCTTTATTTTTTGCTCTTAAAAAGCAAATCGCGTGCCTATGCTCATCCTCATCCTCATACTGCAGTTCGCACGCGAACTTTTCTCCGCGCAAACAACGTAACAACGCTTAATCATCCAGCTATGAGTCCTGATTTGAACCCAATTGCGCATGTTTGGGACATGTTTGGGCGTCCATTGTGGTGAGACAATCTTTTTAATCGAAAAAATAAAGATTTTAGAAAGAATTTTTTTTTTTATTAAAAATTGAATAAAAACCACAAAATTGCTCATAATGGTGATTTTTGCAAAAACAAAGAATTTGAAGCTTCGGGGCACAATGAAAAAAAAGTCGCAGCGCTTTGAATTTTTGAGGGATTCTAGGGGACACTTTAAGGTTGAAAAATTACCGACGATATCCTTCGTTCATCCATTTTATCCAAAGTTATACCAAGTTATCCAAATATCCTTAATTTTGCGAATTTTTGTCTTTCTTTCAGTCCGAGTTTTCAATTCAAAAATTTTTTTTTTCTCAAAGATGTTTACATTTTCTTATAGAGAATATTGTGCAGTTTTCAAAACCCTTCTTTGATTTCCTGTACGATTATTATTTCTGGCGTTATTGAATATCGAAGTCAAAAAGAACTTTTTTGCTTTGATTGACGATAACTCCGCGACAAATCGTCGTACAGGATTTTTGAATACGGCAAATTAAAGAAGATTAAATTTTCTAAAAGAGCTTTTGAACGAAACAGTCAAAAAAAATTTTTTGAAGCCCGTGGACCTTTTTTTAGACGGGAAAAAATTTGTAAATTTTTTTTTCGGTAGTTTTCGTAGGATTTCTCCAGACCTGGCCATGACAAAAAAATTTCATGGTCATATCTGAAAACTAGACACTTGGAGCTACAATTAGATTTTTTTATTTTTTCTGTACAACCATTTTCCTCAGAGTTACAGCTTGTTGAAAATCACCCAAAAATTTGGATTGTTTTTTGTATCCCTTAATTTTTGGGACTAGTTTATTTGCATTTTGTAATGTAAAAATAACTTCCATGGCGTTAATAGTCAGTTAATTACTTTGTTTATATCTTGTTCTGCATTTAACCCATGTTTATATAAAAAAGTGATTTCTTAGAATTTTAAATTGTTGATCCATCATGCATTTTAGTGCTTACGTAGCAACGTTCATTAGCCGTAATTATGATAAAAATTCTTGCCCGTAATTAAAACTCATATTTATTTGATGGGAGCAATTTTTACAAGAGTTTTTATTTGGAAAGCAAAATACTGTGTTTTAAATGAATACAGAAAATTGTTAATTCATCACCGAAAAAGGATATTTTAACAATTTATTTTAGAGAAAGGTACAACAAAGCGGAACTGCGGAAGTTTGAACAAAACTCTTAAAAACAAAACCTAACCAAAGAGTAGATGACAATAGTTTAGAGACAAAGAGTTTTGTTGGATAGTAATACTTATTATTATGTATTCATTTGTGTAATGTTCAATGAAACTTAGTGGAGAGTCGTCGGCGACGTAGCCGCGCACAACTGGTCCGCCATTCAGGTAGATTTCTCCAACTTAGCACAGAGGTGCTCAACATTTTACATTGCGAGCATTACGACATTTTATACTCGCTTCTGAATTATTTGAAAAATGTAAAGCATCAGAAACCTTTTGATCTTTAATAGAGACACACACATATTTGAAAATAAAATAAGAAAAAAAAAACAAGTTTAATATTTTCTTTATTGTCTGTAAAAATAATGCATTATTAAATCATCTTACCACTTGGTATTGATTGACTGTTAGCTAAGCTAATTAAATTTATTTAAAAGCATAATACTCGTAGCAACCTAAAGCGTATTTTTATCAGTGACGTCAACACAAATTAACTGGATACGAATTCTTTCTAGGCAACTTTTAGCGAGCTGTTAAGGGATTATTCGTCGTTTTTAGACACTCTCCTCTCTCCGTCTCCTTCCGGAATAACACACAGGGATTGGCCTTAATTCCACTTTATTGTAGAGATTAATATTTCTTTTGAACCTTAAAACTTTCAATTTTAATAGTTTAAAATAGAGAAATGCCATCACACTAGCCACTAACAGTACAGTTGACGTTGTCACAATTTTACAAGAAAAAGAATCGTAGCGACAATGTTGAGTGCCACTGCTGCGACTAGGAAGGGCGGGTGCGGTGCACCGTCGATACATGCGACCTGCGCAAACCTATTGTTTCTACACATACCCCAACAAAAAACACATCAGCTTTAACTTTTTCTACTCATAATGTACAAAGAACCTTACCTGCGCTAAGTACAGAGATAAAACTACCTCCATTTTCCATAGATTCTTTTCTCTTTTCACCTGTACTTATTTTATTACGGCCAGTTGTTATTGTACTTGTTGATTACTTAGGTTTTATGCGCAGGTAAATGCCCGGTGTTTAATTGCTTTCTCATTGTTACTGCGATTTCAGATATCAATGGTCGATTTTGTTGTGCGATGCTGATTTCTCAGAGAATGTTATCATTGATATCGAGAACAATGTTAGGAAAGTTAATTGAGTGGCCTGTAATTGTAGCCTAGGTTGACTATTCCCATTAACAACGCTTCAGATTTGCGTGTCATGTTTCTAAGTGCCGTAAAGCATTCTTTACAGATATGGTTAATAAAGGCAGTTTGTCCGCTATTCTAAGCCTAGCAACTACTAATCTGGTAGAGATTGGGAGTGTGCTAAATAACTATCGCAACTTAATTTACTTAGATATAATTCGATGCAAAAATTGTTTACACGTTGTACCAAAACGAACAGCGGAAAGTTTATGAGCATTGTTGACAAAATTCTCCAAATTAAGATAAAATCACAAACAATACATAAACTATTTGTCATTAAAAGCGAAAATAAAATAACAATGGCATTCTTGGTAGCAACATAATTAGTATGTTTACGTTCTTGGTTTGCTTCAAATTTATTGAGTCTAAGGAGAGCTGCTTTTAGCTTTATTACGTCTTTATCCTGCCCTTCTACAATATTGCCCGTGAAAATATCTTACCCCTTTGCACCCCAAAGGGACGAATGTAGATCCCTTCTGCGCGGATATCTACATTTCACCATTCCTTTCCCTGCCGAGTATAATATGTATTTAAATTCTCGTTCATGAATTCTAGTTTGAGGTATGTTTCTCATGGCCGCACTCTCTGGTAACGCAATTGATGGTGTTACGAGTGCTGGTAGATTGCAAGCGCAAGCATAAATGTTCTAGATACTGTATAGCCTATCTAATTTTACAAAGTCGTTTGTCGACGGAACCGTTGCCAGAGAATTTGAGTTCTCTTTGGGTGTAATGAGCGTGTAATATATCGTTTCTAATCAAATTATGCCGGTTCGGTCTAAAATTGGAAGTTTCAGAAACGTTGCTATCGTTATATTATTATAGGATTTTTATCCGCGGTTTCGCTCTTCGTGGGACGTAAGGGCAGCTAGGGAAAGCATCGATTTTCGGCACCCTACGTGCTAGGGTACGCGGGGGCGCGGCAAGATGGCCGCCTGGGGTCTCGCCCGGACCTGCCTCACGCGCATTCGCCTCCCAAGGTCACAAACGCATGTGTTGCCACCGCTGCGCCTCCCGAAATACAAAATCTCTAGTAGGAAATAGTTTCTGTCCCTGTCTTTTCTATGATATCTAGCAGTTGTCTCTCTCTAACATCCGTCCGTGCCCAAACTGGTGGGTTGTTCTATTCGATAATGATAGATACATTTAGGGTTGATGACAGCTATTACTTCAATTGTCTCTATAATAATACCTCGATGTATTACAACGATATTCCACACATATAATATTTGAAATATTTCCTGGAATAGTCTTCTGTCAGAATCATTTTAATCATCAACATTACACATCCAGAGTATTCAACTTAAAAGCAAGGATCAGGTCAAATCTCGAACACTTGCAAATTCTCTTTCAAATTATCTATGCTCTTTGCCAACCCTAATCATAGCAAACCTCCTTATCTAAATTATGGAAAATTTTGGAATGCGTCAGGGTCCCTATCGCACCCTCGTGTATAAAGTGTTGCTATCTCTTTCACTCACTACCTACAATATCACAAGGGGTAGTGGTAGGGAGCGCACAAAAGATTTTGGGATGGATTTTTTTTCGCAAACTGCACCATATGAAAAGATTCAGTGCAACCATCAGTTGATCACAGAAGCATCGGTGGGGCGCGCTTCAGCGTCCATTTTGTTATTATTTCATTTATTTATTTTATGTAATTCTCAGTTGTTGTGAATTAGTAATAGTGACGACAGTTGTGCTTATTTACGTTTGTGATTTATACGGATATTATGTTTTTGGTGTTATTTTATGTGAGTAATTAGCCATTTAAAATTATTTGAGGCAAAAAGGCAGCGTCTTTATATACATTTGTAGATATTTTACGAATATTTCGCGATATAACTTTGAAAAGGATTTCTTTTAAACAATATTTGACAAATTATATTATTGCGTATTATTTTATTCTGGCTAGAAATCCCCTGACATGTGGTGTTGAGTGTACACAACTTTATAGCTTACGATCCATTTGTCCGCCACTTCACCTCCCAGACTCTGAATCGATCATGAATTATTAATACCTCCCAGTGTTTTATAAAAATAACACCGCGTTTGTTTGTTTGTTACAGTTCTAATGACGTAGCGATCGCGTCGAAGAATGACGTCGTTCGCAAATCTGACGCAGTCGCTTACATCGACCCTACCGTCGACATCGGCGTCGGGCGCCGGGGGCGCTAACCACGGCGCCAACGATCCCGAGGACCCGCTCGCCATGACGCACATCCTGTGCAACCTCCTCGAGAACATGAACAAGCCTTCCGGACCGTCGGCCTCCTCCTCCTCCACCATGCCGTACGACATCTGGGCGATACCGTCGAGCAGCTCGCTCCAGAACCCTATCGGGCCGATAGGTCGTGAGTACAGCGTCACCTCTAATAACAACCATCAGCATCAATCCAAAGAAGACAACTCGAGCGGATCGCCCGGCACCTCCTCGTCGGTGTCCATCACCTGCTTCCGCTGCGAGGAACGCACGCCGACGACGCGCTGCCTCGAGTGCAACGATCTATTTTGTCACGAGTGCTGTCACAAAGTTACATCTGACTGCCAGCTGAGAGAGCACACGCTGCTCCCCATACACCAGATATCACCGATAGGCGCCAGACCTAACTCTGTCAACAATGAGAAGGAAATTATGTTTTGTGAAATACACGGAGATCCAGTTAGATATTATTGTGACGCATGTATCGTGTTCATTTGTCAGGAGTGCACTTTATGGGTACACAAAGATCACAACTACTCGCCCATTAAAGGTGCCCTTGACATGTGTCGTATCGGTGTGTTCAGAGCGATAGAGGACACCAAGACGGGTACTAAAGCCATTAAAACTGCAATAGATCGCGCCGTGGCACTTTCGAAGGCTTACGAGAAAGAAACGGCCGAGGCGAATATGAAGATCAGGAAGGCGATGCGGTGTTACGCGCAAGCTATCGAAGATCGTGAAAAATATTTGTTAGATAAAGTGGAAAAAATGCGTCAAGCTAAAATGAACGAATTGACGGACCATATGAATACGCTTAGAGGTATATTGGCCGGATTAGCACACACAAATGAAACTTTAGTACGTAGTATGGATTCTGAGGGAATTGATTTGTTTATGGCTAAAGAAAAAGGTAGAGCTCAAGTAGATTACTTCTCTTGCATGTTTAAAAACATGTACATAACCGAGGAAAGAATCATGTTCATACCTCCCAATTATGATTTAGTCGATCAGCTGAAGCGTCAGTGTGACGTCCAGTCGGCGGCGGCAAATGCTTTACATTCTCTTAATTCTAGTTCACTACAGCGTCAGTCGCTGTTGTCACTGCAGTCGCTGCAGTCTCAGACTTTCCCTCACATGAGTTACAACATGTCAGGCGCAAGCAGTCTGCGTTCTCTACCTGATTACACTAGTTCACACACGAGGTCTACTAACTACTATGACCACAGTATTTCATCGAGCATAGCCATGGACTCGAATCCCTCGCGTGGGATAGGGCAAGCCATACCCGGATATTGGATGTCCGTTACAGTCAGGCCAACTAGAAGCCCCGTTCCCGGAGTCCCGATGTTCTCTTTTGCTCGCGAGGGACAAGACGAAGGTCAGGTATCCAGACCTTGGGGTCTTTGTGTAGATAGAGAAGGAAATATAATAGTTGCCGATAGAAGAAACAATCGCATTCAAATATTTACCAGTAGAGGTGAATTCAAAACAATGTTCGGTTCCAAAGGCACCGGGCCTGGAGAATTTGACCTTCCCGCGGGAATTACTACAGACACTTACGGTAGAATTATAGTTATTGACAAAGATAATCATAGAGTTCAAATTTTCACTACTTCGGGCAATTTTATTCTCAAGTTTGGTTCTTTTGGCAAAGAGTGTGGCCAATTCCAATATCCGTGGGATGTTGCTGTCAACACACTAGGGAACATAGTAGTCACAGACACGCGCAATCATCGCATCCAGCTGTTTACCAGTGACGGCACTTATATTACTAAGTACGTATTTGAAGGCGCTAATCCGGCCAAAATGCTTAAAGGACCTACGACTCCTAGGGGAGTGTGTTTCACAACATCAGGCAACATTATAGTGTCGGATTTTGAGAACCATCGTCTGTTAATGGTGGACCCAACTTTATCCAAAGTGTTGCACTGTGTCGGTCGTGAAGGTTCTGGAATCGGCGAGCTGAATCGTCCCTCAGGTATAGTGACTGACGACGACGGTCGGATTATAGTGGCCGATTCCAAGAACCATCGTGTGTTAGTGTTTACTTCTGAACTGCGTATATTGTGGGCCGTGGACCTCAAGAGTCCGGGCCTGGACGATAAAGATCGGCCGAGTGACGTGGCGCTCACGCCGGAGGGGTACTTGGTCGTGCTGTTCGAGACCCTGCCCGACACCGCCCGCGACATCTCCTCCCACGGCAAGCAATACATCAAAGTATATTAAATAATTAATTATTCTAATATTAAGGCAAACTAAGTTCGTGGACCTAAGGTCCGCCGTATTTTATTTTGTTTCGTTTATTTGTGATTTATTTGACAATGTGCCAATTTTATTATTAACTTTTGGAAAGATTCAATCGAGCATAGCTTGCATGAGGAGCGTGCGCTTGCCCATCGCCTGAGCGAACTGCGAGTGACGCCGCGGTGATGTGCAAGCGCTGTTCTTCATAAGTCCTGATTAGTTTTTCGTTACCAGTAACAATTTGATTTTCGTTTCCGTATTTGACTAGTCTCTAAGGACCAAACTTTGTTTGCAGTGTAATTTACGATATAACGTAGCCGCAATTATATATAGCTGTCAATAGTATCTGTATAACTTTAGCGCAACACCAAACTCATAGACGGTGCACTAATATTTAATGTCGATTACTTATACATAATAGAATAAATAATATACTGTCCGGTCCGATCCCCAGCGATTTATCGCAAATATAATCGAATATAGAAAGTCGTAAAGATAAACTATTATAGACGATCACAATGTGATGTAAAAGATGTTTTTATGTGAGATAAATTAAAGGATAACTTGAAAAGTATTTTTCCAAAATGTTACATTTTTGCGTTTTTTAACTTGGTTAATTCATTAATTAATGCAGACGTTGATATGTATTTTTATGATAAGTTATTATTTGCATAATGATTTAGGTGCATATGATATTTTTATTGTAGTTATGTATGCGCGGCGCCGGTGCCCTGTCCCCTCCCCGTGACGCTGCGAGGGGCACATGCACAAGCGCGCGCGCACCACTAGACTATGTTCGTATTAGTTGACTTCTTATCGCTCGACGGCTTCTATCTGTTTCGCTCGCGGCTTGATACGATGGGATGTGAATGAGTATGGATAAGCAAATAATCAATGCAATAAAACTTTAAGACTGACTTTAGAAGACTGTCTTAAACGTTGATGTCGAGGCGCCGGCCGGCGGCGGCGGCCCGCGGTCTTCTCACGCGATTCTAACCAAAATTTTAGTATTATTGTAACACTTGGGCAAATATACGAACGTATCCCGTTTGGTCTCTGATGATTTTTCGTCGTATTTGCTTGAGACGTGATATTTTTATTTTCTTACGTAAAATGTGAAAGATTTTTTTTTATTATTATTTCGTAATTAGTAATCGTGTCGCAAATTATGTCACTGCCGGCTTGATCGGATTTAGTAAAATTGTAATGTAATGAAGTGAGTGAGTGATGACGATGTGGCGAAGTATTTATATGTATTGTTTACTGTATGACATGATGACAGTCGTGTGTGCGTCGACTCGTAGTGGCAGACTGTCAGCTCTGTCAGTAGTGTCAGTAGTGTCGGTAGCGCCGCGCGTGGAGCGTACACATGGTGTCGTGTACGTGCACGGTGCACGGTGTAGTCGCGAGCGCGGCGAGTGCGGCGAGCGCGACAGCTCCTCGCACTTCCCTCCTCGATTAGTTAATTCATAGGTAATAAACTAAATTTAATTTTCAATTACTTATAATTCGCGTGGTTTATACGAAATTTTTCGTTTTAGTTCAAATATATATAGTGAAATTCTTTTTCTTTTGGAAAAATAAATTATAAATCAATATATTTTTCAAAGTGTATGTTATAGATATAAAATACTATGTGTTCAGTCAGTATGTGTTCACTTGATATAATTATCTCTTAGGTACCTAAATAATTTAAAGTTAAGTTTAGTTGCATGCGAGGCATTATATGTATCGACACTTTGGATAAAGTATCATTAGACTTGTGTGTACTCCTCCCGGCATGGTTTTCAAAATCCGCATTATTGAATTTATGTTATTGTTATGACCTAGTCGTATTTAACGCAGTCTCATCAAACTATAGAACCTAGTAACCTAATGTTTATGCAGCTTCAAACTTGCAAATGGTCCGCGCTCCTCCGCGCTGTTCTTGTTGAAATGTAGTTAGAGAATTAAACACAATTTGTATGAAAACCATGTATATAGAGTTCGGGAAATCTATTGTATAATATCTAATATCGTAATCGTTAGCTAAGTAGGGGAAAACGTTTGTTCGCGATTTAATCATGTACGTTAATAAGCTGCTCTCGGGTCGAGGCATCCGATGTTTAATTCCGCGCGTCCCTCCCGCACCTCCAGGCGAGTTACCTTTGAGCCTGTTTGCTTTTTCGGAGGAGCCTCGAAATGAGCAACAACTTGTATGAAACAAGATGGTGTGAGCAGTATCTCTCACCGCCTCTGATCTCGGTTTCATTGTGGACTTTTCCTCGGCTCAGCGTTAGGTTTGCGTATTATAATATTACGGCTTCTTAGATGTCAATAAATTTAGATAACTAAACTTATAGTAAATTAAATAAATTAGGTTCTTATGTATTGTAGGGGTCTCCGGGAGCGAGCTGTACTTGGCGCTGTACTATTTGGTAGTTATTATCGTAAATTGTATTTGGCAGTTAGTTGTAAGTCGGGCCAGCGCTCACAAAGCCTCGGTTGTGTTGCAGACAGCTCGGACTTGTAATCCCATTATTGCTTCAATATGGGCACTTAATTCAATTCTTATGCTCCTATTTTGTAGCGTGTAAATTTAGCGCAAGCACAGTTTGTCCGGAGAGCCTTGTAATCACTTCGGCGGTAATATTTAGCTCGTATATATTGCGTAATCAACGCTACACTTTCTCCCAATAAACTAAAGCATAATATACTTGGTAACTTACGATACGGTTAGACATAAATTTTCACGTTTGTACTTAGGTTAAATTAGCGTAGGACTTCTAAACGTTACGTGGTATTCCTATAGCGTATACTGCTGTATACATAAGTCGCTTCAAACAAAAATTTTCTAGAAACGGAGTGGACAGTAGGCGTAGTTAAGGTACTGATTATTATAGATAACGTTGACTGGAATATGAGTCTGAAATTAATTACTTAAGATGGGAAAATTATTGTTTGAAGTCAGCTACGTGTAGCACACGACATGGGTAGATGAAAACGATAGATACCTTTTATTTATTCGTGATTTATAAACGCTAACGAAAGGTACGGTTTTCGCAAATATATAACGCACTTACTCCCTTTATGATATGCGATATAATGTAACACAATTGATTGCGTCGGCACCGCCTCAAGCCTTGTCTAATAAAAAAGTGCTTCTGCAAGAACCCGGAAAATCCACCATGTGGAACTTCTTGGAATCGGTGTCGCAGCATTTTCATCTTAATAATATAATACATATAATAATTCATATAATGCACGTCGCCTCATACATATATAGAGAATACATAGTGATTGAATGCTAAGTAGAAGTGCAACACGGCATCACGCTGCGTTCGACGTGTTTACGTGTGGCACAGTATAGTACAGTATAGCACGGTACCTAGCACTTAACGTAACTTAAGAGTGAATAACGTGTGAATTGTTTATCTTAATAAAATTAACGATATATTGTATGACAGCGCTAGTTAAAATAGTCGAAGCGAAAACCGTGCCAAGTATGTGCGTTCTAGGTAGGTTCGTGCAGTCTTGCGTCTCAACGGTGTTGACGAATTCCGCATATGAATTAATATTTAAATATTTATCTTTTCCAGTAAATAAGTCATGGAATTTAACGTTTACTTTTGTTCAGTGCCATTATTAAAGTATTACGTTATTTTTAAAATAATGTGTTGCATGAAATGCATTTTGTTTATCATATTATACTTCCAAAATTATTTTTCTTCAGATCAACGTACAGTATGTTTTTTAGCCGACAACGAATCTCATAATTTTAGTGAAAACTGATTCTATTGTCGTTGGAAACTACAAACGGATTTGCAAAGCAAATTCTCTCCATCCTGCGTCTTGAGCATTCTTAGAGTGCTATCGGTAGATCGAAATAAGAATGGCCATTCGAGTGTCGTCTCGATGTTCTTACAACAAGCTTGACAGATAGCCCTCGACTCTCTGAGCAAGTGTCACGTCACAATCCTGGCTCCGATGTATAACTTGAAAGTTACCCTTGTATCAACAGCGAGTTAGAACACTTGCTCGGAGGTCGAGTGTGGTACCATCGAGACCTCACGTCGTAATTGTAGAGAGCTGAAAGCTGCTGAAACATTACTTAATTTTTATTATAACTGCATTTAATTTTGATATGATTTGGTTATGTTTATTTAAAATTATTTTGTTGCTCGAAAATCTTTGCGGATGTTTCTAAAGTGCGTTTACTTTTTCGTATATTTTAATAATAAACCTCATAGAAAACTGCGCCTCGGTCATATAAATATTGGTGAAAATTCGTAGAACGTAGAAGAATTTGTACCATTCAAGTCATAGATGAGTTGAAGCGCAGTAGAAGTAAATGCACTTTAGATACGTTCACAGAATGAAAGATATATTTTGTCGTAAAGCGATGCGTAATTTGTGAGATCTGCTAGTTGCTAGCAGTAAAATTGTGGTTTTGTGATAAATACAATAAAATTGAGAACTAAATAATATTCGAAACTTAATGATAATTTTTGTACAAGTTTTTGATGTTTATCACGTCGATTATAAACAAGTATTGGAAACATTTCAGCAGTGAGGTACTTGAGATATTGTAGGTCACAATGTTGTGTGAATTTGTGTGAGCGAAGTGAGACGCAACACTTATCTACATAATAATGATACAATTATGAGATTTTAGCGAATGTATTGAGCCATTTTTGTGCTATTTTTGTAATTTCGATTAGTGCTTGTGTTGTGTTGTAGTTTTAGCGTATGTTTGTTCATTCATGCTCCCTGCGAGTATCTGCTCCGGATACTGTGGACTTGACTTGAAGACGTAGTTGTATCTGACCGTGACGTGTGTGGTGTCGTGTAGTGTCGCGAGCGCAGGGAGGATGAATGCTATTGTCAATATCAATGTGTATCAAATAAGTAGTATTTTTGTACATGAGCGTGGCCGGGCGTCGGGACGAGGCTTCCACCCGCCCTAACCCCCTGCCAGGCTAATTTGTGTTCATGTAAACCACTTCTACCTCAATTTTTGTATAAATAATAATTTTAAGACTGAAGTAATTAATTCAAGTAATTGATGTAGGAACGTGGTGTAACCATTGCGCAACAAGTCTGTTGTCTACTATTTAATGTAATATATTAGTTTGTCTAGCGTGTAACTAATGATGGAAGCGTCCAGCCTTTGTCTGATCGTAGTTTCTGTTGTGTTCGGCCCGGGCCGCGTCTCTAACTCTTTTCATATATCATATTATTGCAATCCAGCTTACATAGTACATATATTCACTTGATAGCGCGAGTGGACAACAGCCTTTTTCATTTATGTATCTTGTGTTACTCGTCTGAATCAGTAAATGTTTATGAGACTGAAAATTTTATAAAATGTTCCTATATTTTAATTTAGAATAATTTACTGCCTACCTGTATTTCATTTACATTATTTTTACCTTGTCGGTAATCATTGCATTGATTCTTATAATCTTATCAATTTATGTACGACGCTATATAATGTCAAATTTTTGAAATTTTTAAATGAATTTTGTATGAGAAATTAATCAAGTGATTGATAGAAAATGGTCTTTTATTTCGACATCCATCACCTTTTTCATTTTCAGGCATACACGCGTTTACCTTATATTACAACCTGTTAAAATTCACAAAAGTAGATCTTTTGATATTATCAACTCTACCAGTGTTAAACCTATTGCAAAAATGTGTATTTTGTTTTAGTTTTCTACAGCAATTGGAATGTAATGTCAGGTAAACGTCAAAGTTTGTTTATATTTTGAAATATTGCAAATAAACAATCAAATAATTTTGCAAAATATCTAAATACACGGGATGGGTTCACATCTGAGTACGTTTTTTTCTGGCATTGGAAGATTCTTCGAGTATCCAGTGAAAAGAAAACCTATCTGCTTTTACCGACAAGAAGATTTTACCGCTACAGGTAACGAAATAACAAAGAAACGAATGCATTCCGACCTGTATTGTAAAAAATACATAAACCAGCCTTCGTAAATAGCTCAATTACACCTAATTTCGGGTTCCAATCCCGGTTTTGAGGTCACTTGTTTAAACAAAATGGACGACTTTAAGTTAGTATGAATGGAAAGATTCGATGCCGAGAAATCTTAGCAAATTACTTAATGTGGGTAGAGTCAGCAAAATAAAAGCGTGGAAGACATACCTGATGTATCAACTGTATAAAAAAAATAAAAAAGTCTTTTCTTATTATATATGAACTTTTAATATAATCTTTTCTCTACACAAAAAAGCTCGATATTTGGGTACCTCACGAGGTCACTGAAAGAAACCTATACTCATTTGTGATTCTTGAAGCCAAAGACATTTTATTACAAGTTCATAGATACTATAATGCGAAAACACTTTTTCCCCGACCTAGTATAACAGCTGCTCGCACTAAAATGTAGAGACTAGTTCTGAAAAGAATAAGGTAAAGCTCTTCATTTCTCCGACCGTAGGTGAACCTAACAAAAAGTTACCAGAAATACAGAAGATGTCAATGACCGAGTACGACAAATTAGTCGATTTGTTTTACACGAGACTTGCTGAACAAAGGCAGTATAACCAAGTAAGTTGTAATTACATATTTTACTCAAGGAATTTAATTTTATCCGTAGACCTTCCTTTCGTGAACAGAAAGTTATCTCATGAACTGGTTAGTGTAGAACTAGAATCTAAAAAAATATTTGGGTGCAGTTTTACAAAGCTCCCTTAGACTTGCTGGCTTGCTACAATTCGAGCCTGGCTCAATATGGTTAGATTACTAATATGTACCTATTTGCTAGATCCTTATCAAAATTTTTATTCGCAGTTAAATCATGTTAATTGTTTTACTATGTTAGGAGATGAAGGAGAAAGATCGCAGATGGAGCATGCAGAAGATGGTGAAACGGTTTCCGGGTTGGAACGAAGTGGCCATCGCCAATCTGCACAGTTTGTTCCTATTGTTCGACAACCAGTCCAACGGCATGCTTAGCTTTGATGACTTGTTAGTAACTTGATGATTTAAAATAAGTTATAATGATGACTAGCACAATAGCGTTCCTTTAATAAAATAGTATGTTTCTAATAAAATTGGCTATATAAACCATTTGCGTGCGCATCGGCGCCGATTTAATTTGGAGTCGAAGTGGTCGCCATGGCCGAAATCTGTCGGATTGAAACTCTCTGTGAATTCATTGTATAAACATCAAATTTACCTTTAGAATAGATAGTAAGTAGGCATTAACTTTAGAGTACATAATTATTGTGAGGGTAGGTAGGTACTTGCGGAATAATATCCTACTTTGGTAAAATTAGTCGAAATAATCACGGATTCTATAAAGTTCTTCTTATTGAGTGGTGATAACGATGATAGAACACTGAAAGTAATCTATTAATCTGAAATGGAATGTAAATCTCGAACGTTTATTTCGTCTTTAAGTGGTGCAGTGTTAGAGAGCTTGGGAGACGAGACTTCCATGGATGTCCGCAAAGAGAAGTTCAACGCGGCTGACACTGACAATGATGGCTGGATTACTTATGACGAATTCTTGTCCGTAAGTTTATAACTTCTATTTATTTAGGTTATTCTTAAGAAAAGTTTTAAAGCTGAAGGTGTTGTTTATGACTTTTTGGACTAAGTTATTTTCCGTACCAGTAAATATTTACACGGGTAGTTCATTAATTTCTAGTTAGCAGTGTTGAGCTATTATAATGTTACAAAACTAGATTAAAATTAATGTCTCTGATTATTATTTATATGCGCCATCGTACGAAATACCGCAATGATTTAAGTGCTTTTGATTAAGTGCTAACAAGAGGCTTTCTCTTATCAGTTCCTAGTACTTAAGCTTTAAATATTTCGTTGATTTTATCATAAATCTAAACGCGGAACTCTCTCCTAATTTAATGGCTCGCATTTGATACGTTTAAGAAGTTGATGGTGACCAGTTATTGCAATGATTGATAGGACAACCACAGTAGCAAATTGATAGTAATCTATCATGCATTCGAAGTATCAGATTATGTTAATATATCTTTAAACAAATTGGTTTTTCATTCATCATTGGAAATCAATAAGTATTTATCCATTTATTAAAGTTGAAATTTACCACCTTTTATGTTAGATATCTATCAAGTCAATTTGTGCTATAGAATAAAATTTCCATTTTTGATAGAGAACCCACAAACGTTACAAAAAATGTAGGGTTTGTTTTTGATTGATTTGATTTAACAACGGTCATTTTAAACGCAGTACATAACAAAAAAAAGCAACTTCTGACTGAAATTGAAAAAGAAAACTCTTAAATTGTGTAGTAAGAAGTAAAGCAAGTGCAAGCAAAGTTTTTTATAGACGTTGATTGTGATTCTTACAATCACAATCAACGTCTATAAAAAAACGCCACTTCCTACGATGGACGTCAACCTTGATAGATTTGTATACAATTTCTATAGCAATAATATTTTGTTTTGTCAAGCTGGTGTACAACTTCCACCCTCAAGAGGCGACGGATGATGGTAGTATAGAAGTGTCAGGCCTTGCCGCGATGGTGAACGAAGTGGCTGAGAACATTCAGTTCGTCAGCAACCTCACTGTTGGCGAACAACTCGAATATGGACTGTTCTGAATTAAATAATTTATAGCTAATGACTTAGTTTCATATGTAACTAGAGTATTGTGTGATGTGTCTCATTTTTTGGAACAACAACATTTTCATTACCTTACCTTTAATCATCCGGTAAGATAGGCTGATCATCTTTGCCACATAATACAGTCGATGCAGTCGCCTATAGAATCAAACACAGGCGGCAGATAGACTTGGGACTTATACCAGATTTGTTGGATTTTCAATAGAGTTCTGGTAATGTCATTAATAGATTTTTGGAAATTCGATGTCGTTGAATTTCCGAAAGGTTCTGTATGGTTGTACCTCAAGATACATCACAAAAAAAGACTGGATAAATGAAACAAATCATTCATCAATCTTATATTTATTCCTATTAATACTTTAAATGTTCATCATCACTGAGCGAGTCTCCATCACTAAACTCAGTCAGACTGGGATCACACGCGAGACATCGACCGCCAGCCTCGCGCCAGCATTCACCACAGAGTATAAACGGGCACTTGGTCACTCGGCACGGATGCCAAGCGTCCCTGGACCGAGGTTCCGTCTCCCCGCAGATGAGGCACGTCATTCTAGCAGCAGGTAAGATTCGCAGCCAGCCTAGTACGTGAGGGAACTTCATACGAAGACTGAGAAGGTTTTCTCCTGATAGATAGTGTGCTCGGACCACTTGTACTGCTTTCCTGTGTTTAAAATTAAGCGTGAGTTTATTTTCTTTGTAACTAGAGAAAAAGAAGGGCGGAATTTATTAGATCGGCGTTTGGTACAGGTACTACATTTTAACAGTTTCAAGAGAAGAGGAAAATCCTCGAGCACGAATTTGTTTACGATTAGACTACTAGCAGGTATCAGTACTATACTTTGTAAAAGGAAGAAGAAAAGTAAAAGAATCTGTAAATCCTACGAGTTTTTTATTGGGTTCCGCACCTGTGCAAAGTATTGTTCATTTTCATGCGTTTCTTGAGGATGTCGTTGTACAGATGTAAAATGCGTTGCTTCTCTCTTCTCGGGTAGAAGTAGCTGCAGGTTAATCTGGTAAGAAATACAACTAATTAAACTCTAGTACCTACTCGATAGATCTTGAAAATAAAAGGTAGAGTCTAGTAAAAATTGTGTTAATGCATTGCTGTTTATTTCTTGTTAAGAATATTACCTATGGTAGGAAAATATCAACAAAAGTACAAGATAAATAACTGAATTTTTTGAATGTATTAAATAATCAAAAGCTAAAATGCGGTCTGAATAAAACTTAGGAGTGCATACTGACATAATCAAAGCGCTTGCTTAGCTTCTATTACCTCCTCAACCTCAGCGTGTACGGGTTGATATAAAGCAGCAGCAGTATCCACAGATATCCGCCGTAGATCTTGAAGTAGTAGTAAGTAGACATGGCGTGAGGACGCGGAACACACTCCTCGTTGGAGACCAGCGAGTGGTGCACCTTGTACGATGATATGTTTGACAGCAACTTGCGGAACAACGTCGCTAGCATTCCTGTACCTTCCACCTAGAATAGAGAAGCCTTTACAAATGAAAAATGTATTACTGCCAAAATCCTTTTAAGGTATCGGTACTGTCCCTCTACTGGGCAAAGGCATTATCTGATTACTACTTGTACGGTTTTTTGCTAATATAAAACGTTCCTGACCCGAGGTGTAGATTGTGCATACCTTTTTATATCTAGCTTATTAATCATATACTAGTAATAGATTCGTAGTAGTCCAATGGAATTTTCTGTCAAGAAAGAAATGCAATGAACGTTACCATTGGAACTCGAACTCTTTCGTTATCCTATAGACATAGTTAAGCGCACGTACGTTACGCTTTAACGTACTTAAATATACTACACAAGATTTATTGAGACGCCATTGTCGGACACCAATGCTGTAGACACTAGCGGTACAAAGAAAACATTTTAATTTCATTCCAATTCAAACAGCAGCTATTGAAAAAATAACTATTCCTGTCTCACTACTAACAGGCACCAATTTTTTCGAGTTTCCTTTCAGAATGAGAGGTGCGTAAGGAGTTTAGAATATTTATCCTGTAAGTTCTGTATAAATAACATTTAGACATGTAAGGCTAGAATTAAAATAGTCAACTAACTAAGAGAAAAGAACCTAACCAAGCTGTCTAAAACATACATAAGTATATCGTCTTCGGACTATATTATGTCCTATTTCCTACAGGTGTCTAAACATAATAACTTCTTCACCTCAATATTCAAGTCTCCAGCAGCCCGCACACTATCAGCCTGTGCATGTTGTCGCACTACATCCAACGCTTCGTAGAACAGTCTGTCCAACATCACGAACGTGGTCGCCGTGACAACTTCCAGCATCACCTTCAACATCTGCGTCAACAGCTTGCTATGCTCTATCACTTTGTACGACATCGAGTGCACGTCTATGTATTTGATTCTTTCCATCTATGGGTACAGAAATGTGTTTTACTTTAAACAAGATCGGTCGTTAACTGTTAAGAGTATTGCGCGATAGGTTTTCTCGAAGACAAGTCATAATCAATGTAGGGACAAATCCGAATGTCGGAATCGAAAAAAAAAATAGTTTAAGTATCAAGTAATTTTAAAAGTAAGTATTAATCACAGCTAGATCGAATAAAACTTTTGTGTACGGGTTAGACAGTAGGCTAGTATCAGGTTCAGCAGGCATACGTCAAATCAAGCTAGAATTTAGGTATGTATTCGAAATAATTTTTAAACCTGATGGATTTTGGGTTGATCAAAGTAAACTCCTTAATAACTTAGGGTTAAGTCAATTAGGCAATAAATATAGTTGTCTGAGTTCCTTAACGCCTTCCATCTAAAACCAATAAACCCTCTAAAAATATTTTTTTAACAAACTTCCCTCACCTTTTTCAGCGGCAACAGCGTCATCTCTCCTTTCTTCTTTCGCCTCATATCCAGCCGTTTGAAATACCTCGTTATATAAATATTATCGTATTCGATACTCGTTAAATACTTGTCGTGATAAACGACGGCTGCTACCGCAATACGTAGGAACAGGAATGCTACATAGAGGTTTAAGGCAATGGTGACAGTGCCCATTATTGTGGTCTTTTCTTCAAATGCGTGGATCACTCGTTCACCTGTTTCTTTGGCGTCCTGGATAAATAAGTAAATCCTGTTTCAGGTTTTTGTGACTGATTTTAGATACTTGTTCATAAATATTAGAAATATTATAAAGTTAGTAATGTCATGCGTTGAAATTTTGAGGGTAGGTAGGCATAAAGTTCCGTTTTCTGTTTCATTTATCTGGCTCATTTAAGGTAGTTAGTCCGGAGTTTCTTCATACATTAGTGGTTATGAAAAGTTCATTAATAATGGCCGCCCTTACACATACACTATCACGCAAGATACAAAATCGCGCGAGAAAAGCGCGCGTTGAAATGGTGTACAAGGAGAAAGGAAAAACCGCGCGCTCATCTGTCAAGCCCGCCAAGCAAAATCGCGAGCTAAGATCGTGTCGTCCTTCCCGTGCGAAATCCTGTACCCTCTTACGAACGCGCGATAGTGTGTGTGAAGGGTGCCTTATGTCCTACATCAACTGGAAAGATCTCTACAAATCTTCTGAAGACTATTCAATTAAAGTAAGTAAAATACTTAAATTGTTAAATGCAATTAAAGGTGGCTACTGTAGCTCAGAGTTATACCTGAATATCAAGCAGTTCGCGTTCATATGTTACTTTATATTGTAATTTGACATCGCTAGTGTCAGTCAATTCATGTTTTGCTCTTTGTAGAGCTAAGTAAGCTTCGCCAAAGCCTGGATTTACCTGAAAACTTAATTATTCTCAGATTCACATTTCGTTTCCACAGTATCTGAACAATGACTAAGGTTAAGTTACCAAGTTTACCATTGCAGCGTGTGTTATAATTATGTTTTTTCCCCACACTGATCAAGTCTTGGGCCTTATTTGGGGCCCAGTCGTACAATAATTTGTATTTTTATAAAGTACACAACACGACAAAATTTGTTCCTAATTTGATACTTATTACGGAGGCATAATTCCAAACTACTACTACTACTATAAAATCAACCAGCTTACCAGGTTTCTAGTATCACAGGTACCATTTCCTCGTATAACATGCAGGATGTTGCAAGCGACGTTCAGTTTCAGCGGCCAGCACATGAGCCACGCGGCGCTGTGCGGCAGTATCTCTGTACATTCTCGATAGGCGTCTTCAAACGCTTGAGCGCACTTCTCCACGGCATGCGACAATTGATTCTCACAACGATACGCCAGCTTTTTCTTGTACATTTCCTGGTAGATGATATTGTCGTGACGACGGAATGTCCGCGCTTGGGATCTGAGCAGTGATTATTTTTGTTATAGAATAATTTGTGACATTTGCAGTAATTTTACATTGGACTAGCTGACCCGCGCAACTTCGCTTGCGTCACATAAGAGAGTCATAATTTTCCCCGTTTTTGTAACATTTTTCACTGGTACTCTGCTCCTATTGGTCGTAGCGTAATGATATATAGCCTATAGCCTTCCTCGATAAATGGGCTAACTAACACTGAAAGAATTTTTCAAATCGGACCAGTAGTTCTTGAGATTAGCGCGTTCAAACAAACAAACAAACAAACAAACAAACAAACTCTTCAGCTTTATAATATTAGTATAGATTCTAGGCTTCAGCGTTTTAGCTAAATAGGAGATTTTGGATTCTGAAATTCTTAATTGGTATAGTAGTTAATATCTTTATTAATTCTAAAATAATTATTTCAAAGCAACTTCGCGGCAGACCATGATCTGTGTCGAACGATTTAAAAGAAAATTTACAAAACTAGGTACTTAAGTTGTGGAAAGGTAAACCATTCTAACCGAAAATCCCTCTCAATTCTATTCGACCGGCATCGAAAGCAAAGCAGTTTATCAATAAAGTCGTTTTCCACCTGCTTAAATTGTACTTCTTCTAAACCCTCAACCTCGTGTTCTATAGGAGCTACTATGTCACTGATCGACCTGAAAGTGGAAACATTAAGCTTGGAATGGCTTTTGCATAGGTATTCGTTGTTCTCGCGTGTGAAGCTAAGATAGGTAAAGATAGCATTTGGATGAGATTGGTTGTAATGTCGTCCTGGCCAATTTCGGCTACGGCGGTCAGTTCCATTGAAACCAGCCAACTGTGTAGGACTTTGTTCATAGTTGTCAAGTGTATGCAAAATACACGGATACACTCTCTATTCTTTTACTCTCATAGCCTGCCCTGGTGGGACGGCTAAACCGACACGACCAGAGAGAGTTCAGGCCCGACGGCTTTACGTGGTTTCCGAATTCGTATCTGTTTAATATTGAGTTAAATCTTGGGTGTTTCCAGCAAGACCAAATCGACAAGGAATAAGCCTTTTCAGTAGAAGAGTGCCTATTAAGAATTATTTATTTATTTATTTATTTATTTGGCATATCAACAGCATAAACACAAAAGTATACAAAAATATTATAGTAAAGGCCAAGTCTTGTGCTCACGCCAATTATAGACATGCACAACATTTATATGTAAGTAACATAGAAACAACATACAAAAATATAAAATGTAACTTATAAACTATACCTTATATCTAATAGGAACTGTAAAAAACTTAATTGAATACAAGTGTGTAGTTCAGCGGGGATTATTGTTTAAAAAAAAAAAAAATTATGTAAGTATTGTTATACAGGGTGTCCCAAAACTCAACGATAATCCGAGACAGGATGAAAGGCCAAGTCATACCGGTTCTAGGAAAAATAAAAAAAAAATTCCATATCACTTAGTTCAGCAATAATAGACACTTTTCAAAAAAGTTGAAATTCCACACCCTTGGTCGCATTTTCAAGTCCTGTGATCACCAATGTCACAATTTCGCTGTGTTTTTTTCAATTTCCTGATCTTCATTAAATATGCTATTAATCGTAAAACAAATTAATGCACAAAACATTGTTAATTTAATAAAAAAAGTTAAGTTTTAGTGAGTCATGGTTCACAAAAATATCGTTAGTTAACTTTGACGCTTCATATTGAAAAAAAAATGTACTACACTACCCTTGGCAAGTTATTTCAAAAGTTGGCGCATTTAATCAAGATTTCAAAATGGTGCAACACTTGCCACTTTTCTTGCCATTAAAAATGTTATTTTTATTTGAACGACGAGTATCCCCGAAAATGGATCGGACGGAGTGGTACAATTGAATGGCCTCCTCGTTCCCCCGATCTAAATCCAGTAGATATTTTTTACTGGGAATGCATAAAAGAAAAAGTCTATTCGAAATCAATACAAAATCTATCAAAACTGCGCCAGAAAATTGACACAGCGTCAGAAGAAATAAATGCAAGGAATTTTGCTTGACTGGTGCAAAGGTCTTTTGTAAGGCGTTGCAGAGCCTGTATTCGTGCCAGAGGAAATCAATTCGGAATTACATTAGTTTAAGGAGAATAATTAAAAAAGAACGATGGTTTGTTCATTCTTTTTTTTTTAATTATTTTTACCTATTATGTTTATTACATTAAATATTGGTTATGCACTGACTCAATTACCTCTTTACTAAAAATAATTGCTTTCCTCTAGCACGAATACAGGCTCTGCAACGCCTTACAAAATACCTTTGCACCAGTCAAACAAAATTCTTTGCATTTATATCTTTTGACGCTGTGTCAATTTTCCGGCGCAGTTTTGATAGATTTTGTATTGATTTCGAATAGACTTTTTCTTTTATGCGTTCCCAGTAAAAAATATCTACTGGATTTAGATCGGGGGAACGAGGAGGCCATACAATTGTACCACTCCGTCCGATCCATTTTCGGGGATACTCGTCGTTCAAATAAAAATAACATTTTTAATGGCAAGAAAAGTGGCAAGTGTTGCACCATTTTGAAATCTTGATTAAATGCGCCAACTTTTGAAATAACTTGCCAAGGGTAGTGTAGTACATTTTTTTTTCAATATGAAGCGTCAAAGTTAACTAACGATATTTTTGTGAACCATGACTCACTAAAACTTAACTTTTTTTATTAAATTAACAATGTTTTGTGCATTAATTTGTTTTACGATTAATAGCATATTTAATGAAGATCAGGAAATTGAAAAAAACACAGCGAAATTGTGACATTGGTGATCACAGGACTTGAAAATGCGACCAAGGGTGTGGAATTTCAACTTTTTTGAAAAGTGTCTATTATTGCTGAACTAAGTGATATGGAATTTTTTTTTTATTTTTCCTAGAACCGGTATGACTTGGCCTTTCATCCTGTCTCGGATTATCGTTGAGTTTCGGGACACCCTGTATATATATATTTATTTATTTTATTAATTTAGACCGGAATTTTGTGGGATGATCAAAAAATATATCTAAATCCAGTAATCGCCAGTACTGGTTGTATGTGGATGTCAATCTCACTACAGGAGCACGCGATCCTAAGTTGGTCTTGTGTTGAGGCACACTAAAAAAGGTCGGACATTTTCTCCTGGCATTCATCCTGGGAACAGATATTCCTATGCGGTCCAAGATGTCTTCACATTGTGATGAACCCTTAATTATTTTTTGGAGGAAGAGCAAGTCTAACATCCTTCGCCTATGCTCAAGCGTTTTCATTTGAAAGTGCTCCAACCTGTCATTATAAGAGCACCTGGCGCTGATACCTGGGCTAATAAATGCTAAATGTCTAGTAAACGCTCGCTGGATTGACTCAATGCGCTGTGAATGGACGGCATACTGGGGATTCCAAATAACACTACCAAACTCGAGAATACTCCGAACAAGTGAATTAAAAAGTATAATTTTGGATGCAGGAGTGTGGAAAGCTTTTGTGTTCCGTAAAATGAAACCTAACATTTTAGCAGCTCGATTAACCATGTTTGCAAAGTGGGGTACAAAACTGAGCTCAGAATCCACTATCAATCCTAGATCTCTCAATGTCGGCGTAACCTCTATTACTTCCCCATCGATGTGAAATTGGGTCGGTATATATTTCTTCTTTCTGGTGAAACGAATATGTTGACATTTCGACGCATTCAGCTGCATGTTATTTGTTGTACACCACTCTTGAACGCGATCAAGATCAGCCTGCATTAACGCGATATCAACATCTGAATCGATTTGCCTTGATATCTTCATGTCGTCAGCAAAGAGTGAACACCTACAGTATAAGATTTCGTTGACAATATCGTTGATGAACAGTAGAAATAATATAGGACCAAGGTGGGAGCCCTGCGGCACACCAGAGTTAGCGACGTAACTGCTCGATTCGCTTCCATTTACTACAACCACATATTTGCGATCAACAAGATACGACTCAAACCAGCTCAATATCAACCCCCCGATTCCATATTGAACTCTTAGCTTATAAATAAGGATTTGATGATCAACCCGATCAAACGCACTTGCAAAGTCAGTATAGACAGAGTCCATCTGACTGCCTTTGTCAACACTTTCAATGATAGGAGTTAATTATCAAAACTACTTGAATTAATAAAATATTGATGGTATATCTCACTCTAAAGCATCCTTTATCTGATCCATTTCGTTGCGTAGACTGAGCGCGGTCTTCTTGAGCGGCTCGGCCATCAGACTGTGCTGGTCTTTTGACAGATTGTAAGACAGCTGCGTACTGCACGCGAAAACGCGGACCACTTCACGCGCGTTCTTACCCATGTTTGTTATTGGACCTGACCGGGAAACCAGGAAATGTCGCCGTTGTTTCGTTATTTGTGAAATATAAATAATGGCACGTCTAAAGAAAAACATCTATTTCGAAATTTCGGTAGAGGTTTCAATTACCTATTCTCAGCATTTAGGATAGTGACTCGCGTAATAACAAAGACTCAATAAAACTTTCAAAGTATCAACATATTATTATAGTGTCGCTCTTTAAGCGGATTAATTTTAGCAGTAGCACATCCAGAGTTTTAGTTGCGGAATCGTTCGGTGTTTGAACTTTAAGATATTTGATGACTCATAGGCTTTTCTTGGGACGTCTAACGAGGCTCCACTGGCTCCGATATGGACATTCGACTGGTCTACTGGTCTATTACTCACCGGCTACAACATAAGTCAACACGATAATCTTCAGAACTCCTCGACCCGCTCTGCCGCAGTATTTCGGCAGTAAAAGCAGACATATACATCTTACTTGTATTGACGTAGCGTTACTTAAACCTGAAATGAAAACTATAACTAGGTAGGTATAACTACTAGGTACAGACGTAGGCAAGGAGTGTGGGTCACATCACTGAAAGACGTCTACGTCTCTTTTATTGCTTTTTTGGTTTCTTCGCAACGGCTTGTAGCTACATTAATATACACAATGTTAAGCGCCGCGTACTTTATGCAGGCATAGATTTTTAAATGTGCTTTCTACATTTTATTAATGCTTAATCGTTTGTACTTTATGAAAATGACCAGATGCCTGAACGAAAATCTAGGATCGTAGGGATCGTTTAATGATTCTAGATGCATTTTTTACTGTAATATTGCAAAATGAATAAAAGTAATTAATAAAATATGAACGTACCGAGTAGTATACTTGAAATTAAAGGTACAATAAATCCTAAATGATACGGAAAGGGTATGATCCTTAGAAAGTAATAATAATAGGCTATTCCTAACGCGAATCCACACACAAAATTAGTAAGCTTTAGGTGTCGTATTTGATTACAATCGGAGAAGAAGAACCGATACAGCGGCGGACACAAGCAACATATACACGTATGTAGGAAAGTTGTTAGAACTTGACATAAAATAAAGATTACACCTATACACATTATTTTACTGAAATATCAGAAATTACAAGTACATCAATAATATTTTGATAATTTGACATTTAACCAAAGAGCAAACATATTTACTTATGCCTTTGTGAAGTTATCATTGGTTGTCATAGACGATGTTTGTATACTCTTTCCTAGCTAGGATTTTGAAAAGTTGATCAGCCTAGCCTTTTTTCCAGCTATGTTGGAGTCGGCTTCCAGTCTCACCGGCTGCAGCTGAATACCAGTATTTTAGATAGAGCGACTGCCTATCGGACATCCACAACCCAATTACCTCAAATATGACAACCAGAAATCAGAGTTGTGCGTCTAAAATAATTTTAATTTTAAGGTCATATCATAAAGGTGAATATGTGTTGTAAGTCCTTTTTTTATGAAACATGCTGAACCGATTTGGATAGAATTAACAGATAGTATCTCTAGAAAAAGTTGTGTTACTTTTTCGCAGGCGGTACCGAGTGGATAAGCACAGAATAAAACAAATAAAAAATGTATAATCAAATTTATTATCGATCATTGTTTAGTATAATTAGTCTTATAAAATTCAATACGTTTTGTATAGAGAACTTAGGGTTTACTGAGACGAGTTCAACAAAAGTGCCTTAAGCAGTTAACAGCAGCATTCTGAATGCCAATTCACAAGAATAAATTAACAAGTCTAACCCGCGACTTTCACTAACCACAATAACCGAATTATAGAAAAAATCATTTAAATGCTAAACCGACAATATCACAGCTCATGGATAAGTATTAGATAACCTATTCGATGGATAAAGTGACACCTGCCGAAATATCATCAAATAAATTAACCATGACTTATTCATAAGAAGTGAATCTACGGCTTATTTTCTTACTATAAGCTGCTGTTTATAACTACATAAATGCTGGTTTTAAAGGGTTCACTTATATCACTTGTTTTCTCTCTCTCTTCCCTATGTTGAATGTCTTAAGAGGGATAGAGACAACATGCTTCAAGAGATTCCTAAGACGAAGAAAGTATTGCACGCTCAGACAAGCTTTATAGCAAAAGTCTTTAACACTTATTAAGTTATAAGCCATCGTGTTTACTCATCAACCAGTACCAAGTGACCATTTAGACAGCTTTGCACAAAATTGGTTGTTACCATGACTCAAAGCGTATTTTCCATGCATTATTCACAAATGGTACAAGTAGAAACATGCTCTGCCTATGGGTAAAAGTCGTGATATTATGTATGTATGTAATTTGTAACTTCTTGTTTCAGTACGTACTCGCAATAGTTTGTGCGTATACGTGCATTTTTTGACAGCCGACCGAGCACAACCATTAGATCTAAGTAACGGCGTTAACTGTATATAAGTACGTTAGCGTTGATTGAAACAACTTCTGAAGCTGGAAAATAGGTGTTTACGTCTTTATAACGCGCAATTAATGCTTAATATTTCAGTTGGAGGATGTATAGAAGCGAGGCAGTTAAAAGCGCACTCTGAAAAAAAAAGTCCTTGAAACACAAATATTATATGCTGATGATTTTAAATATGCTTCTGTATGTAAAAAATGGCGTACTAAGGGGAGACCTCTCAACAGTTGATAGAAATTGACTGAATAGATAGATAGATATTTTTATATTCACTGGTACTGGTTATATGAAGTGAACCCCCATCCCTGCTCTATACAGTACACAGGTATTGTGCTGGTGTGTCGCGGGGGGCGTGGCGGGGGGCGGGGCGGGGCGGTTACGCGAGCGCGGTGGGCGGGGCGCCGGCGGGCTCGTCCGTCACGTCCGTCACCATGGGCTCCTCCTCCTCTTCCGGCAGTTCAAGGATCTTGGGCCCGTAGAGCAGTAAGTACGCGCAGTGCCAGTCACCTGTAATCACAATTATTTTTTAGCAAAAGCATTATCATATAACTCTTGTGTTAGTGAATTAGGATGTTGGTATGCTTTTATTGATAATACTTTATTAATCGCGATTTACCGACATAAATTTAACTTTGCGTAAGGGAAAGAAAATAAGGAGACAACATCAATTTTTGATGATATGAGTATTTTCTTGGGCGTGATCAGGTCTGTCCTTTCTAATGAATGCTACATTCAATATCCTACTAACTTTAGTCGTAAAGAAACCAGATTTTTGAAAGGACTTATAATGAAGCGACCCTATTAAAACGTGAAATGTAAAACTTGTCAAACATCTTAACGTAAGGGCGCATTTTCATCGGTCGATAAGTCGGTCGTTAGCTCGAATTCCATGGCCATTATAGCACGGCCGCAAGCATATGGATTCGATTAACGACCGACTTATCGACCAATGAAAATGCGCCGTATGGCTCGGTTTTCATACGTTGACTGGGCCGTCACCGTGCCAGTTCATATACCAAATCATACACACTCAGACTCACCCATTAACCTAGTAAATAAAGCAACTAGTTCAGTACACATACCGCCGCCACTAAGCTTGAGCACCTCGTCTTCAGCGACGGGTGTGACGTTGTCATCGTCGCAGCGCAGCCACGTGTTGCCGCGCGCCACCCACGCCACGTAGTGGCCGGACGACGACGAGCGGCCGCGGTGAGTCAGCACCGCCTGCAGCCGGTAGTAGCCGCTGTTGTTGCTGCCTACGTCTGAATACGAACATATTATATGATATTAAATACAATATTAGGGTAATTTTATAGGAGTAGGTATTAAGGAAACTATAATATTTGATAGTTCTAGTACTTATTATAGTTACTATACTATAGAACTATATAGGCAATTGACGTCTGCAACATTTTTATGGTGTAACCACACCAATTGATCCAAACCAAACGTTCGTCGATTGGTGTAAGATTTTACGTGGAAGTATAACGAACTGAAACGTAATGATTACAATCCAGCGTCCCGATTATTAGCCTAAAATTGAAGACTTAGTATTTGTATAAGTTAACCAGCAGTCGACAGATTTTAAGCAAAAATACGGTACTGCCTTCACATATTTAATCCGTCTATTGTTATAGACTTTTATTTCATTTGTGAGTTAAATTAACACATTTACTATTATATCTGTTTTGCTTCTAGAGCTAGTGTGTACATAATACCTCTCATAACAGTATAAGTTAATTTGACTTACCATCTTCAAACCAATAAGGCAGGCTAGCTTTTTTCTTGATTTCTTTACTGCTGTCGCCGTGGTTTTTGTTTTTTGAATTTAGAGACGATTCTACTTTAGCATCTTCTAATTCCTGAAACAAAATTAATATTTCATTAAACCACAACAATTACAATTATTGTGTGCGTACTGAAGTCATAGAGTCTTTAATACAGTACTGTCATAGAAAGAGATAATGTTTCTAAGAGAGGGCTTGTTGCTTTGGATTTTTTGGAAAAGCTAATAGCCCCCTTTACACACACACTCTATCGCGTATGAAAGAACGCGTGTGTAAAAGGAAAAGGAAGACCACGCGCCGCGTTTATCTCTCGCGAAGAAAATCGCGAGCTAAGACCGGGCTGCTTTCCCGCGCGTAATCCTGCATGCTCCATAGAACGTGCGATAGAGTGTGTGTGTAAACGCGGCTATTGAGCATTTGAGTAGAAGGCGAATATTTAAGTCACTCGGCAGTCCCTTGTTATTGTTATCTAGTGAGTCTACTTCTTATTGTTACCTTGAACTTGTTCCTCATGGGCGTGAGTCGCTCCTGCAGCTCGGGCGAGCACAGCTCGTACACGTCGAGCTCGAGCGGGAACTTCACGTCCTTCAGGATCTTGGCGTTGATGGACTCCTTCTCCTTGTAGTAGAAGCGCACGAACTGCACCGTCAGGTACGCGGGCAGGCGGCTGATTTTACTCTGCAAATACAATTACAGATTCTGTATGTGCTACCAAAGTTATACCTTGATTATTTTTTGGTGCAATAGCCACCTTTACACACATTCTATCGCGCATGAAACAACAATCGCGGTTAAAAGAGCGCGCGTATAAAGGGTGTGCAAGGGGAAAGGAAAGACCACGCGCCGCGCTCATCTGTCAAACCCACGAAGAAAATCGCGAGCGAAGAGCGCGCTGCTTCCCCGCGCGTCATCCTGCACGCTCCTAAGAACGTGCGATAGAGTGTGTGTCTGTAAAGGTGGCTAATGACAATGAAAATTATGAAGCATTTTTACGACGTAATGGACGTATGTGGCTTAAGTCAGTTACAAGTAGCGATTCCGCGTGATTTAAATAAGACTATGTTCTGATAACGTCTAAATATACTTACGGTTTTTGTGTAGATAGCATCCCTTCCTAATGTTTGTGACAGTTTTGTAATTTGCTCTGACATTTTCTGAAAACAAAATACTTAAGTCAGTCTCGTATCGGCACGCGTACGGTCGAGTCGTTTCGCAGAACTCGTTAGCTCTTATCGCAATTCTTTTGTTCTCACGGTTGCCAAGTGGCCGCGCCGGGCGGCCGGCTACCTGAGCCAGTGCGCAGGCACTTACTTCGTGATATTGTTTATAACATTATTACGAACGAATTATGGAATGTTCTCAATCTTCAAATGAGGATGTAGATGTGGAGGTGGATGCTATGGTGGGCAACCAGTATTACATCTTGGTGCAAGAGGAAGAGGGTCGGGATGGGACAAGGAAAAGGAATCGGGAAGCTAGGGAATCGGATGAAGAGTGGACAGTTGTAGGAACCGAAAAGAGAAAGCGAAAGCAGGAATCTGAACACGAGCCACCGAAGTGGGAAGTAACTATATCTTGTAAAGATAAGTTACCTAAGTCGTTCGCATTGGCTAAGATGTTGAAAGCTCTGTCAATAAATAACATACTTAGGGTGAAGTATGTAAACGCATATCGCGTTCGTATCCAATTCAGAGAGGTCACCGATATGAACAAACTTTGTTCGTGTGAATCACTCGTGGCAAAAGGTTGGCGCTTTAGCAAAGACCTAGAAGTGGGCTACTCATACGGTGTGATCAAAGACGTGGACCTGGAACTAGAGGATACAACCGTCCAACAAAGCATAACTTGTCCAGAAAACCTAGAATTGATATCGGTGAGAAGGCTGAACCGACGAGATAAGGAGAATGGCGGTTGGACACCTAGCGAAGTTGTAAGGTTATGTTTTAAGGGGGATTGTCTACCGGAGTATGTACATGCCGACGGACTGAGAATCAGAGTGGAACCCTATATCTTTCCCGTCTCTCAATGCTCGCGGTGCTGGAGACTAGGACATACAAATAAAATGTGCCCGTCTACCAGAATTGTATGTCCTAAGTGCAGCGGGCCGCACGCCAACTGTGAGACCAAAAGTTATAAATGTGCAAACTGCTCAGGTCGTCATATGGCACTATCAAGGACATGTCCGTCATTTATTAGAGAGAAAGAAATTCGTGACATAATGGCTGATCAAAACTGCACCTACAAGAGAGCCTTAAACTTGCACGCGGCGGCTGTGGCAACCGAACCCCCCAGACAAAACAGAGTGATTGTTAACACCACATCTAAAGACAGTAAGTCCTTGGATGTAACAGAGGACCACCCACCCATAACTTTGAGTACAGAAGAAAGGCAAGAAGATTCAGCGGAAACTGGGACAACACATAAGAAAACCAGAAACGGCAAGAAAAGAAATAAGACACAATATAAGACATGGAGCGACCTGTTCAAGGATGAGTCGGAGCACCCAGCGGAGGAGAACACGCCACAAACACACGCAGAGGAAAATACCGATGACCAGTCGCATCAGTTTATGGACTTATTAGTGCGGGTGAAGGAAATTATTTTCCTTAAAAGACTTTCGTTGATGGCGAAAATCAAAAGTATTTTTAAATTATTTAATGAGTGGGTATTATCGGTGGTGGTAGAAAATGTGTCAGATAGTCCTTTGTTACAGTTAGCATTAAGTGTTTTTAATGGATAGTAATAGTAAACGTATTAAACTGAACATTATGCAATGGAATGCACAAAGTCTCAAGCCTAAGTTAACATCATTTACACATTTATTATTTACAAGTAATATTCATATAGCAGTAATTTCTGAAACATGGCTGGAGCCCGATAGTGCATTAAGAGTCAGGGATTTTAATACATTTCGGCGCGATAGAGCTGACTCATACGGAGGAGTGGCCATTCTCACACACAAATCAATTAGAGCTCAACTTACTAACTACCAAATTACGAATAGGGGTATAGAATGTCTTCATGTTAAAATATTTAATTGTTCCTTTATAGAAAATATAATTGCAATATATTGTCCTTCGTCGGTACGAACTAATTATTCAGACTGGTATGATATATTGTCTAGCTTTAATACAAAAACTATTATACTTGGTGACTTTAACGCACATCACACTAATTGGTCAATTAAAACAGATTCCAGAGGGATACAAATATTAGATGCCATGATCGATAATAGTTATGCTATATTGAATGACTGCAGTGATACGCGTATTAAGTTAGTTAGTGGTCATTTGCAAAAGTCAGCCCCTGACATTACACTTGCTACGTTGGACATCGCTATGAGATTCAATTGGTCTGTATCAAAAGAAACTTTAGGAAGTGATCATTTGATAATACACATTTCCTCTGAATGTAACATGAACAACCATTTGGAAATCAAAAGAAATTTAAAAAAAGCCGACTGGGTCGGTTATGAAACCTGTCTAGAGAAACTCTTTTCATGCTTAATTCTTCCTGAAGACCCCCAACTGGCGTATGACAAATTTGTTGACGTTATTTATTTAGCCGCAGATATTCACATACCCCTTATTAAAATTTCACAAAATCCAGACACAAAGTTTACCCCAAAATCATACTGGAATCCGTCCTTATCTAAGGCCGTAGCCGTTCGACGGTTGGCCTTATCAAATTTCCGGAAAAATCCGACACCACTTAACCTGGATCTCTTAAATGATAAAATTAGAATAGCGCAGAAACTGATTCGGCAAGCTAAACATCAGTCTTGGATCGAGTTTTGTTCATCAATTGATGAACAAACTTCGGCATCCCATATGTGGCGGCAAATGCGATGGATAAAGGGTCACAGGTCACCTAGATTAGTCGTAGACAGTACTGCAGCTAATAACCTACTTTTGTCCCTCACTCCAGATTATGTATCACCTAAGATGCCTATGTTATCGAATCACAATGTAGATCTCGAGAGGAGTATCTCCATACAGGAGCTTGATAAATGTATTAAATGTAAGGATACATCTCCTGGATGCGATGATATATCGTACTCAATGATCAAGTACTTGCCGAGGAATGGGAAACTTTTTTTACTTCACTTATATAATTTATTTTTATCTCATAGCTTTGTACCCACCCAATGGCGTAATATTAATTTAATACCAATCCCTAAACCGGGAAGAGACCCTAACTTAGTGACGTCAATTAGGCCTATATCCTTGATGTGCTGTCTCTGCAAAATTTTCCATGTAATAATCAATAGGAGATTAGAATGGTATTTTGAAAAAAACAACCTATTCTCTGTCAATACGGTTGGTTTCAGAAAAACTAGAGGTTGTTTGGACAGTCTAAGTTGTTTAGTAGCACGAATACAAAAAGGGTTTTCGGTAAGGCACTCCACCATTGCTTGTTTTGTTGATATAGACAGTGCTTATAATAATGTCGATATCCAAATGTTAATTACTATCTTACATAACTTTGGAGTGGGGGTCAAAATTTGTCAATACTTATGGAATTTTTTAACAGAAAGACAACTTAAAATACGTACTGAAGATGGTTATATATGTAGAACATCAGGGCGAGGTTTAGCGCAGGGAGACCCGTTAAGTCCCTTGTTATTTAATGTGGCCACCATTGAGATATGTAGAACTATAGAAACCGATATATTTATTTCTCAATATGCGGATGATTTCGTATTATATTATACCGGTTCTTCTATCACTCAGTGTGTATCTAAACTACAATATAACTTAAATATTCTTCATGAACTGCTATTAAAGTTAGGTCTGAATATATCTGCAAGTAAGAGTCAAGTATGCATTTTTCAGAATGGTTATAGAAGACAAACTGTAAATTTATGTATCGATGGTCTGTCCTTAGAATGTGTACCTTTTGTCAAATATTTAGGAGTGTGGTTAGATCGAAACTTGAGATGGGCAAAACATATAAACGAGGTCAGAGAGAGAGCCTTAAAATTTATAAATATATTCAAAGTCCTTACCGGTCCCGGATGGGGAATACACCCTAGTCACCTGAGGACCCTCTATATATCTGTAGTTCGTAGTCGTTTAGATTATGCCAGTTTTTTATATGACTCTAGTTGTGCAACTCACTATGTTAAGCTAGACAGAGTGCAGAACCAGTATATGCGTGCGATAGGAGGATTTATAAAAAGCACCCCTATCCATGTTATGGAATCGGAACTGCTACTTCAACCATTGGTTGTAAGAAGAACATACTTAGCTGGCAAATTTATCCTTAAGACTAGATCCCTAAGAGATAATGATTTGTGTTCAATATTAGAGGAACTGTCAAGTTTGTGTCAGGGTTTATACTGGAGACGCAGGAAACAACCATTACTGGTCACTACATTTGACAGATTTAGGAATATATCGGTGGATTCTAGTGAGCAACTCGAGATGTTTGGTTTGGATACCTGGATCAGTAATATTAACACTAAAAGTTTTATAAACCCGAATGTTAAGAATTTAAACACACCCAAACGTAAGTGTAGCACTCAAAATTTACTGTTAATTTGCAACAAATATATACATGAGGAGTATGCTGAATTTTATAAAATCTACACGGATGGATCCAAAGATAGTCAAGGTGCAGGGGCTGCCTTCTTAGATATACAGACAAATGATTCGCTGAAAGTGTCTATAAAGGAATCCAGTATTTCTATTATGCATGCTGAGCTCATCGCGATTGCTGAAGCATTATCATATATCAGATCAGTAGCAAATCATTGTAAGTTTGTGATATTCACTGACTCTAAAAGTGCTCTCCAACATTTAGAACTGTGTACGTCCACAAAACGAGGCATTCCATTGGCATATGATGTTCTTAATAGTTTACATAAATTAAATTCAGATAATACAATAGTAATTCTTCAGTGGATACCTTCCCACATTGGCTTACTAGGAAATGAGGCAGTAGACAAACTTGCAGGGGAGGCGTTGACTGAGGGTGTGGTTTTCAACTGTGTGCCATACTACACAAGCCTGTTGCGTCATCTGAAATTATACTGTACCAAATTGTGGTCCGAGTACTTTGACGAAAGATCACGTTATAAGGGCATATGGTACAAAACTATACAGCCATCGCTGCCTCACGACCTTTGGTTCCATGGGAGCGGTTTGGGAAGGTATCACATTGTAACCAGCTTTCGACTACGAGCCGGGCACATTCCACTAAATAAGTTCGGATACATGATGGGCAGAGAAAGATCCACTAATTGTAGTGAATGTGACAGAGTTGAGGACGTACACCATATATTGGTGGAATGTGTGCGGAACGAGGTCTTCAGAAGACATGTTGTGGCTTCTGAAAACATAGAACACCTTAACGTTGGCTGGTGTAATACTATTTTAGCTTTTCCCCTCTCCAAGGGGGCCAAATTACTTTGTAAATTGACCCAAATTGGGGTCAAAAATAGGGCAATTTAATTGTTATTTTTTTGTTGTTAATGTGTTTGTTACTTTTGTTGGAACTATGGGGGTTACATGTTCAAATTTGAACCATCTCCCTTTAAATAAAGATTTAAAAAAAAAAAAAAAAAAAATACTTAAGTAAGAGAAGTATGCCAAAATACTCTTGACTACTCTTGAGGCAAGCAACTAAGTACTATTAGGATTTTCAAGTTCTCTCTTTATTTAGCTTGGATCTTAATAACCTGAGTGTATGCCAAGGCTTTCTGTTGCATATAACCGAAACATTGTAATAACTTAATATACTTTCGACATTAATTTAAATTATATTATTAAAACAAAAGTAGCATATGTTGTAAATACTAACAGATCTAAGTCCGGACTGCAGATACTTGACGTCCTGCGAGATGAAGCAGGACAGCTGCAGGAAGGACTCGGAGGTGCGCGTGGGCGCCTCCTCCGCCTCCGAGCACACCAGCTCCACGTCCAGCGTGCCGCCGAAGTACTGCTCGATTATTGACGGCCTGCGAAGTTTCATTAGTTGGTAAATGTTTGGTACGAACTTTTTATAAATAGGTGGTATTTTGTATCTTATCTCGCAACGAAGGCTCTTTTGAACAGCTAGTAGTGCAAGGCCAAGTGGAAGCGAAGAGATCCATAGGAAGACCACCTACCCGATGGACGGATCTCATTAAAAATCAGAAACCCAAATCGCGTAGCACCTCGCGTAATGCTGCTCACCGAACTAAGTGGAGAAAGATCGCAAAAGAGGCGGCGCGAACCGAGACAGACAACCGACACTCCATGACCCTGACATCAACCACAACCACGACCACTCTGTCAAGAGTGTACGACTGAGAAGAGAAGAAGAAGGTTTTTTGTCGGTATTCCAGCTGAGTGCTTATTTCTTTCGGAAGGCAAGTTCTAAAAGTCTGTCTTCTTTGTATAGAATTTAATAATTTTATAGGTCTTTCGAAAAATGTTTAGGTTTGCATGTCAAAGTCTTGAGATTGTTCTGACGTAGTTCCACTTGACTAAAAACTTGCTAATGACATACCTTAAGTCACCGGCGGCATCCATAGGTGGAGTGCTTGCAGAAGAGAAAGGAATCAATCAATATTAATCGAAGCGATAATCTTATACTCTCTGTTTTCGTTTTTAGCATTATAATTAAATTCATAACTAACATTAAACAAAGGCTATCCGAATAAATTTTAATTTCTATGTGCTATTCCCGACGATCTCGCTTTAATGAAAACTATAGAAGAAACATCCCTCAGAGGTAGAGTCAGACCAGGCCATTTGACATTCCGCATAGAAATATTGATTACCTGTGCGCGGCGGGCTCGGGCGCGGGCGGCAGGCGGGCCTGCAGCGCGCGCACGATCTCGGTCCAGCACTCGGACGCGTCCTGCTGCGCCAGGCCGCCGCCCGGCCCGCGCTCGGCGAAGCGCGGCGCCGTGGCGTGCAGCGCGCGCAGCAGCTTGGCGGCCGCGCCCGCGCAGGCCCCGGCCCCGCCGCCCTCCAGCGCCGACATCGTGTCGCTCAGCGCCGACGTCAGCTCGCCCGCCGTGCCGCCGCCCGACCCTGACCATCGAAAAAGTTGGTAACGATGTCCAAGATTCTTACTTAACACGATTGATGCCAAAACAAAACAAAAAATACATATCTACTTGAATACTAGAAAAATGCTTTTATGTTCAAAAAATCATTAAAATGTAGTAACATTTTAATGAATATCAATTTCCTCATGAATCTACAGATCTGAAAACAGGAAGACGTCTATACGTCTCCCCTTAGTTTAAAAGCAAAATCGGAATGATTGCGTGATAATAGAAAAGTAAAGCTTGTAATAAAACTAACCTGCTGCTGTATTGTGAAGTCCAGTCATTTGTTTGCGAAAATGATAGTGCAAAGAAAAAGCAGTTAGTGAATTGAGTGACAAAAGTTTGTGGGAGAAGTCAATACTATGATATATTAGATTGAGTACTTACTCTTATCATAACTAAGTAAGGCATTCTTGAGTTCAGGGACTGTTTTGAGGCACTGTACTGTAGCATTCATGTAGCATGTGTTGCCCAAGTTGATCAGACCTTCAGGAAGATCCAACTGTAACAAAAGTAAATTTAATTAAAACTCCTTCTTTCAGAGCACTATAAATGTCGAAAAACATTTAACCTTTGTGTAATTGTAAATAAAAAGTTAGTCTTTGTATGCTTTCAGAAAACATAATTATTTTTTAATTAGGACTGTTCTTGAACTGATTACACAACAATAACAAACATAGCCCATTTCTGTCCCATTGCTATGCTAGTGTTACTTTCAAGAGTGAGACGGGAGTTAGGCCTCATGCTGTTCTATTGTCAGATGGAAAAAAGGTGAGTAAAACATCTTTAAAATATGTACATTAAAATATGAAGTGATACTCACAGCTGTGGCAAGCTCAGACTCATTCATGTCTTCAACAAAGCGTGTCTGTTCCACAGGCGCCGCGGGCACGTCCTCCTCTTTACTGCCCATCACCAGCACCAATGCATTCTGAAACAAACACATTTATATCAATACAAAAACAAACACTTACTCCCATAGAGGTAGGCAGATAACAATGCAATAACAAAAGTACTTCTCGTCTAAATACTAAGCAAATCTAGCCCAATAGTTGGGGTAGTATGCATAGTGTCAGTAGTTTTGTATTATTCATTATTACAGAATTTGCTGTTTATAAAGTCTACTCGATTTATGTTTACTTCAACATCAGCTTCTTAAAAAATCCTTAAAAAAAAAATCATCAAGCATACATTTTATAATTGCAAAAGTCCTGGTTGAACAAATGCTTCTCTTTGTTTGCATAACAAAAAATATTGTGACATTAAAACAAAATTAGTGAACGACACATCTATATTTACAACTTGTTTACATTATATTCAAGGGCATACATTTGACATTGTGATTTTGGTATATAATAAAAAACAATGAAGAAGACGATTTTGTTGATGTAGTAGAATTGTAGAGTGACAATATAAGTATTTTTTTTCTAGTGTTGTGTTGTATTTTGTCTCAAATCATAAAATTAATTATATTATTAATTGTCGCCCATTAATGAAATATATAACATATTTTAACTTTATACTTTGCAAATATATTTTTGTGAAAAACAAAATTTGGTTCAACAAATAGATTGACATCATTTAATTAGATACTTCTGGGAAATAAGATAAAAACTCTGCTTTAAACTACCTAAAGGCCAAATGAGTCATAGCTCCTACTGCTTACTAGAATTTTATGATACAGTGTAATATAC
Organism: Anticarsia gemmatalis; assembly: GCF_050436995.1. NCBI lineage: Eukaryota > Metazoa > Arthropoda > Insecta > Lepidoptera > Erebidae > Anticarsia > Anticarsia gemmatalis. The sequence continues at coordinate 3,394,467 of NC_134761.1, forward strand.
AAATAAATCTTTGTATCCAGAAATCTATGTATTTACAAAGAAAGTTTCAATCTACTCAAATACTGAAACTAATTGCAATAAACTAAATTATATAGATAACAAAATATTGATTTCAATGTTGTTGATAATTTTGTTTTTGTTCCATTATCTACTTATCCTACAATAAAGTGGCAAAGGTTGGATTATCTTGTGTGATCACACAGACCTACAGTGAGAAGTCATTTCAGGTATCATTGTGAAAATATTACAACAACTTCTTAGGCCTAAAATTCAAACTTAAGAATTATTAATCACTAGATTAGATACCTTACATTGTATGAAACTTTAAACATTTTTGAACACTTTATTACCTTACATTGTATGAAATTTGCTCATGTTTTGTGTACATGTACTAGCCTAATGCCTTCCCTGCCTGGTTTATCGCTTTGCCAAATATCATAAAATTTAGAGCAGTATCTTTCATACAAACCAGGGTTTCCCAACCTTTTCTTAGTCTGGGACCACTTTTATATTATTCTTGTTACAAGGGACCACTTTTATATTATTCCTGTTATCAAGGACCACTATGTTAGTATATTAAAGATAAAGTGTATTAAAAATCCTGAAAGTTTTAAATTTTAAAGTCATTTGCGGACCACATTTTGACTCCCGCGGACCACCGGTTGGGAACTGCTGATATAAACAAACAGACACACTTTCTTATTTATAAAAGGAGGTAATATATGTACTACTCACATTAACCAACTTGAAGTTAGCCCACGAGTCGTCCCTAAGTGTGACTCCCTTACAGACCACCTTCTGTCTCTCGGGCTGCACCCCCGTGAGGGCAAAGATCTGTGCTTTGAACACCACTGGCTCATCATCCGTGTTCACTTCCACATCGGGGTACATCTCCTTGCCCCACTTTACCTTTACTGTAAAAAATATAACATATATTTGTAACTATTGTGACTTTTAAATACTATATGTAATTGCAACTTTGAATTTGAATTGCATTTAAGACCAGTTTAGCAATCTGGTATGAAGTAGAAGTATCATGGGTATGAAGATAGTTCAAAAACTCTAATTTGCTGTGACTTTGTCTGATAGAAGGTTTCATGAGATAATAAAAGTATCTGGTGTCACAATCTGTGTGCAATATCTTATCCCAGTGCTTTTGGTAATTCTTATGTGAAAGAGTAATAAACAATTATTCATCCATCGTTATTCCTCATATATTATAAAGCTAGGAATCACTACATAGTATAAAACAAAGTCGCCCATTTTGTCTGTAGTCCCTTCGTATGCATAAAACTTTAAAACTACGCAACGGATTTTGATGCGGTTTTCACTAATAGAAAGAGTATTTTCTCCGACAGGTTTTTATATATAATTGAAATACATTGAAACTATATTAGCTGAGTTATAGCGATTTATGTCCAAGAAGTCAGAAAAAAAATCTAATTGAAGATTGCATTTGTGCGTGCGCCGCTTATACCGTTGGATACAAGTAAGAACAATGTATAGCAAAAACATTGGTCTTTATTAGTTCTACAAAAAAGTCCGCGATGACATATATCCAGCTTTTTTATTTAAGTCACAAAAACTACTTTTCTGTATTAAAAAAACATTTAATTCGTTGGGTGATGTTTAACTGGTGATATCACCAATAATACATATATCCTTATCAAAATAAGTAAGTTCATCATCACGAGCATTTAATTTAGATTATTTTTTCAGTTTACAGTGTGTTATTTAGACATATAGTTTAGGAGATATCACGATATTAGTATTGCGGCACGGTACGGGCCGGCCGCGGCGGCGGGGGCAGCGTCCCTATAAATAGCGCGTCGGGAGCAAAAGTAGGTAAGTACATAAAAAAAAAACAAAAAATATAAAAAAACGGTACATAAAAAATAAATAATATTAAAAAGTAGGTACTACGACTTTGATCTATACATATAAGACAAAAAAAATCTGTACATTACTTAAATATTTTTTCCAAAAACTGATAGGGGGGGCGATCAAAGAAGAGTCACAGAAACCAAAAAACATTTTAATATTTTAAACGCGGTTAAGGGAAAGAGAAGTTATTGTGAATTGAAAATTAGTATCCAATATGTGTTGGTGCGTTGGCTGTATTTGTCGAAGTAGCGGGATACACGCAAACGAAGTTGCGCGGGTCAGCTAGTATTATTTAAAATATTTGATGAAACAATCTATTCTATAACAGATTACCCAATTAAAGTGGCAAAATGTCTGGAGTTCTCCACAATATTTAAATAAGGAATAGTAACACAAACAGATATATTGGTGAAACTTTTGACAACAATATTAAAACAAAGTAGGTAAGTTAATTTTGCAACTCATGATCATAAGTTTTTTTATTAATAGTCAAATAACGATGATTTCATAAACTATGTGTACAGAAAATTGTGACAGTGCATTTTGTTGTCAAAATATAGCAGAGAATAAGTTATTAGGTTCATTGTTTTAACAGATGTGTAAATTGACATTGAAGAGTCCTTTTATGGTGAAAACAACTTGATGAAGTTAATTCAGGTCAAGACGACGCTGTTTCTGATTAGTTTGCATTTGTTTTGTGTCATTTTAAACAAATGTATGCAAGAAAACATCGACAGTGCCGGTAGCTCCAGGAAGACAACAAGGCAACTGAGTGACGCGGCACTTTTACGCTTACAATATACTGACACATTGAAGGTTTCTTATATTAATAATAATGAAATTTCATACAAATAAATGGTCTAATATCTAATATAGCTCCAATAAAACTCAAATAAATGACAGTTGCAAAGAAAGCTATAACCTCAACGACGCGAGAATGATGTTGCATTTTGCCAAAATAATGAATAGTTAAATTAAAAAATTACCTGAAACTTTAGGCATTGTTGCGTATGTCCAATAATCAACACTGGTGTACAGAAAACAAATGTAAATTCACATAAACTTCGGAGAAATTGAAAGTCACGATTCGTATCCGGACTGTTGACAGATGACAGACAGTTATCACTTATTTTCATAGATAAAAAAGGTTACGTTTCGTTACTCGCGTTGGCGAAGCATCATAACTGAACAAAAAAATAATATGTTTAACTAAATGGGTAATCTAATCAAGAGTATATATTTAATATTTAATTTAACTATAAAGCAAGTATACATTCCAGTCAATGGTTAATATTTACTAACATAATTAAACAGGAGAAGTAAATGTTTTAAAAACTGTCCCAGTGCCTTAAATCTACATTCAAATATGACTGTCTATACAGTTTGGTTCTATATGTGCGCTATTTTTAAATTTGTTTCAGTTGCTGAATAATAGGCTTTTGTAGCTGGAGTTGTAAGTTCCATGAATAACTTAAGCATCGAATAGTAGAACATACAATACACGAGTAAGTACACAAAGCTGCTCAATGGCACGCGGAGGTGAGTAAAATTTCTCAAAGGCTTTTCTCATGTGATCGCACGTCTCACTTCACGCGGGAGCTACTCGTTCGATGAACTTTCCACTGGTGAAGGCTGCGCAAACGCCTCCAGGCGCGACAAGCGCACGCCAGTCCGCCAGTCTCTACATAATCTTATTGCGTGTAGGACGTTGATACAACAATTTAGTCGTGATTTCGTGATTTTCTCACGACGACATCAGTAAATAATCTAACCCGAGGAGTGCTGTGAAGTGATCTTGAAGTGGATAGTATAGTGCTTATAAAAATTTCATGCAATAAAAATCTTTATGGGATGGTAATCGAAGCTGTAAAGGAACATCGACTGCCGGAGCCTACTGTAAGTTTGCAAGCTTTTGTGGTTAGATTAAAGTGTATTACGTTTATTGTCGGCTTTACATGTACCCACCCGGCAGGTGGCAATAAACCGCTCTCCATTTAAAATATGTTAATAAAGTTTGTAATCTAAATGTTACTAATATTGTTAAAGAGGTAATACGTTACCAATTTTGTATCAATAAGCAGACTAATAAATGTAAGTGTTAGATACTGATTAGAAACCACTATACATATGCCAATAAGCTGCTTTACTACATAAGGTAGTTATAGTTCAGTGACTTAACTCAGAAGATGAGAATATTTGAGGATTTCTAATGCTTAGCCTAATTTAAAAAAAAATTTACGTACTTAATAAACACCCAAAAAAAGGAAAGAAGAAAATTACGTAAGATTTTGATAAAAAAAAATGTAAGAAACAGTAAAGTTTGAAATTAAAATTATCCCTCAACTTTGTTGCAACGTACGCAGGTAGTCAACCCCATCTAAAGGCAGTTCTATCAAACCCTCTTAAATTCTAATTTACCTACCTACTCGAACTCCATCTAAAATAAACAGCCAGTCCCAGCCCACTCAAAGCAGTATTTATTTGCCAATCCTTGATTACCATAACACAAAGTCACTCGGCCAAACAAGAGTTCTCAAGTTTACCTTCGTATTAGCATCTACTCATTGTGAATACAAAAAAAGGTTTAGGCATTTGCAAACGGAGGCAACGGAGGCTCCACAAGATGTTTTTGCTTTAACGTGAGGAATTTATAATGCAGCTTGAGGATTTTACGTTTCATTTACCTGACGTTAATAGCCTAGTGGGTCCAGGCAGCGCCCGCGCAGATGCCATAATGATAACATTTCGCTTTACTACTCGTTCTTGCTCGTGTATTTATGTTTTCGCTGCAGTTTATGTAAAAACAACTTTGTTTAAGATCATTTGCACGCCGCGGGAAGTTGCCTGCTATAAAAATTGTGTTTGAAGAGTAGGACAGAATAGAAATGGTATGAAATATGTATCATTGTGATTTTGTAGCACATTGTTTACACATTTTCATTAGGTTTTGATATATCGCACCATAGTAATTAGTAAGAAGTATAGATAGATAGGTTAGAATTGTTATCCAGGCTTATTGATATCTCTGTTGTTTCGAAAGTAAATTTGTTGTTCGATACAGTAACGATACAGACTTTGTTATTAATTCCGTTCATTGTTATTGGTATCAATGAACAATGCTTCGAATAGTATTATTTAGAAATGTTCAAAGTTAAAGAATCAACACAGCTAGTTTTTGTTCTACAACAAAATCTATCTGAAGAATAGTCCTAAATTAATAATTACTGATATTTTACAGCTTGTAATATAACTGTATCATAAGCCTAATTCAAAAACTGTAATTGAATAGTGACGCAATGCATGAGCAGTCCGATTCTCATAAATGGAGTTCGTTAACCAATTGTTCTTCAACGTTAAGTATTTATGTCGTAAAAAGGCTTAGCTATGATTAATTACGTGCTGAGCATCCATTGCTGTTTTTATTAGTTTCCACTTTCGCTGTTGTGTCTTTACCCTCGAACAATAATCAATGATATTGTTTAAAATTGATGCGAAATCAGCTAAACTGTCGATCGTTGAATGACGCAAAAATGTAATAGAAAAATGTGAGAAGCAATGTTAAGTTAAATGGATTGACTGATGTAAACCAACGTTCAATGTTCTGTCAAAGGTTGCAGATGAATAATTAATCTCTGATTATGACGTCAAAATAATCTGCATTTAACAGTTTTCTTCTATCCGATTGATAAAACTTACTTAATACTTGCAACGGTCGTACTTAAGACCTACCCAAATCTTTTCAAGAATCGCATCGATTGTAGAGCGGTTTTCAAAAAACTTTGAGAGTCGCTCATTAGGTCTACAACTAAGTGGAAAACTAAGCCTTGACTTGCACGATTTATCTAGATTATAGTTAATAGTTCGGAGTATGTCGAAAAATGTAGAGTCTTCAGACTCCAAATTGGGACAAAGCAGTCTCTTTCGCTAGTTATTATTTTATATATGGGTTATTTTCTAGTAGTTTTTCTGCTCGATAGAAATAGCGGTTATAATGCAGCGTGCAACGAATATGCATGATTCATAGAAAGCCGGTTTGCTATTAATTAATCGTTTTAATTCGTTACGCACTTCACAGTTCCTTGCATGTAAATTATAGACTCTCTCAAGGCGAAGTAGACCAAACTACATCGAAAGAGATCAGCTGTAACTGACTTACTTTATTAATGGATATTTAGATTATTTCTGGATTCTTGAGATAAATATTTTTGTATATTAGTACTGTTAAATATTACGATGATGATGAAAAACAAGAAATACGATAAAAAATAAACGTTATTTTGTGGCGAGACATGAAGAAATAGAGATAATTAAAATGTGGTGGTTAGTAAAAAACTTTACTCAGTGGCAAACGGAAACATTCGTAATGCAACATCATTAATCATAGGATTAAGATATGTTTTAATAAATACAAAATTTTAAATAAAGAAGGAAAAGGATTATAAAATCTCTATTAGTAATGGTCACAGCTAATATTATTGATTTACACCAAAATAACTACCACAAACAAACATTTCATTTCTTAAATTAGATAATGACATTAGCAACAAAAAAAACAAGCTTGTACAATACGGCAACACAAAGAATCGTAGGTAATTTAAAATTAAATGTAATACCAACCTAACGGCATGAACTCATGCCGTTGAAAAAAAAACTAGTCAAACGCAGATATAAAGATATAAAGCCTGTATATGAAGGACGCGCCACCTGTCATTGTTTCCTCTTCAACCAGTTTACTCATAAGGCCGGCGAAACGTTCGATTTCCGAATTAGCTTTCCAGATCAGGAATTCGTCAGATTCGAAATTCCATAAGACTAGCGCAAATGTCACGTTTTTTTTTATCCGAACGCATCGAACCGAACGTTAGGTTTAAAAGATAAGAATAATATGCGCCCTGTTGAATATTTAAAAAAAAAAAACAAGTTTGTAAGTTCAGCATTCAGGTTTTCGAATCTGAATTCATGATCTGGAAACCTAATCCGGAAACCAAACGTCTGCGGCCGGCCTTAGACTAGCTTATACTTTATAACACTCGGAAAAGTATACTAATTAACACGTTTCAAAGTGGTAAACACGCAACAATAACTTTCTCGATTTTATTTAACTGTTAGCTCGTGACAAGTGCACAATACTCGTACGATTGTCTTTCTAAGTGCTTTTCTACGCAGTTCGCACTTTTCCAGCCTTTTGTTTATTGTTTTTAATCATGTTAACATGTCAGTGCCTGCTAATTATTTTATTTTTTTGCAAAAACGTTAAATAATATAATTGGATTTAATAGAATAATAGCCATTGTCCACTCTTGTCAGTTTTAAAAATGGAAATCTTGTGGCATGCTCTTTTTCACCTCATTATTATTTTTCCGTAGTCGCTAAAAACTATAAGGATTTGGATGGATCACTTAAAGTTTATGTGTCTCTTGGATTAAAATCGTATTCGTAATAAACGGAATCGCTAGAAAAGATCAGTTGTTAGAAAAATAGTCTCTTCGCAGAAGTAGATAGGTCTAATGATTATTATTATCTACTTAACTATTGACTTATCAGCACAAAAGCGTGTCTATTACAGTACCGGCAATATACAGTTGCCATGTGCAGTTCCCAAGGTAGAGGTTATCATAATGGTGGTGCATGGGAAGCAATGGCATTCATGATTATGCCTAGGTGCAAACGTACGCTAGATGACGGTGATGTGCTAATGTGTAGGTACTTGTCTATACTTATTTATGGTCATTTCCCGGCCTTTAAGTGGCTCTAAAGTCTTTTATTAACTGATTTGCTGTTTACAAATTAATAGTGTCGTGATTTTGCTCGTAAAAGCTTGGGGACAAAGGATAAAAGATACTGAATAAATTATGTTGTGGCACTTAACCCTTTTTTTTATCAATTTACAGGTTTTTTTTTTAAATAAAGTAATAAAATCTAACATTGTTATATGAAGTGTGTTTTAAATCTGTAAGATAAAAATATCATAGCGAACTTATTCGACCACGTTAAAATATTATTATAAATTGGGAATAGGTACTAAGCAATAAAATATTTTTTTATAGACATCGACGACAACCAGCCAGTGTCCTTTATTATAACTAACGTCTTCATTTTACTACCGGATTTAAAATCTAAAATGGACATTTACGAGATAATAATGTTAGAGGAAAATAACTATAAAAATATCCTTTACGTAATATTTGACATGTTGTAAATTATGTGAATTTATTGGCAGTCTAGATTCGTGAAGTTTTAAAATATGTATTGAGCGCACCTGATAAATATTCATAACTTATTAGTTTGAACTAGTTCCGATGTTTACTTCTTGAAAGGCCATAAATTAGTGTTCGAATTTTATAACACAATTTTTTTGTTATATAATTTAATTGGAAATGTGTTTGAAAGATTCAAATGCATTTTTCAAAGTCGTATTAAATTAAATTTGTTTAAGTCGTAATAAATTAAAGTTTAATTTTATTGATGACATTATAGATCGACATTGTGATCATATGTTTGTACATCTCTATTAAAATAAAAACAGATAATAAATATTTTAAACTATGTTTTTAATATGGCAACGAATACATAAATCAGGTGGTCGGGCAAATAGAAAAGAATAAGGCTAGCAAATCAACAATAATATTTTTTTTTTATTTACAATTGCCGATTCGTTTTTGTAACCCGCAAGTTCTGCACAAAATCGATTTGACAGCGCGGGAATTGTTTTTTTTTTAAGTCAAAGATCAGCAATGTTTTTTATTAGCCTAACAAGCAAAGGCACTAAGTTAATGAGCCAAATGGCACCTCGTATCGACATATTGACATTGTAACAATACAGTATAGAGTTTTTTTTTTACTTTCATTTCACATATTGTATAGCAAAGAAGGTCAATATGCAAAGCCGTCTAGTTTTTATTAACTATCGATAATTTTATATCTCATGCCTGAGATTACATTTTAATGGGCAGTGAAACTATAAATCATTGTTTTTATTAGATGTTCTAAGTAATCCGAGAGCTTTCGCGTTTGAAACTTTGTAAGTAATTTATGACGGTGGTTGTAAGTAATTAGATTAGACTTTTTTACTACACGTATTAAATTCATTAAGTTGAGTATTAACTACATACATAAATACAATCACGCCTTTTTCCATAGCGGTAGACAAAGAACGCCATTTGTTATGATCTCTTCAAAATTATCTTCCTTTATTCGCTTACAATTTGTAATAAGGATCTATTTATAAGATTTTTATTCCGACAATGTGCTTTTAGAAATAAGTCAGTTAATTAGTAAGTATGTAGCAGTAACCCTGGAAAAGAAATGATGAATATCGCATGTAAGGGACGATTACAACAAAACTTCAAAACAAACCTTAAATCGTAGCATTTTCACGTTAGCCATCCCAATACTGGTACTCCCACTGAAATGAATTAAGTACTATCTATATGTATGAGAAACAAATGGAAAACAAAAGAAAAACACTTGAAACGCACATAAATAACGTAACTAAAGAAAAGCGTCACATTTAATGTATAATGAAGCAATTATGTGTTGTTCTTCCTGATACAATTATACTACTAACTTTACTAAGGCTTGCTTCACACATATTCAGGTCGGCATAAATCGGTCCAACCGGGCGGTAAAATCGAATATTATGTAGTGTTCGAAAAAAATACCGCTCGACATCGCCCCGGGTCTGAATGTTTAAACTTTAAACCGAATTGTGACGATTTGACCCGAAGGAATCAGTGTGTACTGTGTAGTAATTGTTTCAAAACTGTTTTGTAGTTGGATAAATACTGCCGAATCGAGCATAATGACCCCCATATGTGTGTAGCAAGCCTAACGCGTAATTGTCACATAAATACATCGTAACTCAATTTTACGAGTGAAATGTGAGAATAATTCAAATAAACTGGTTTAATTACAGTTTTTATTAGGTGCAAGAACAATAATAAGTTGGTATGTAATGGTACTTTGAGGTAGTAGGTATTTCCTGATTACAAGACATAGGCGCTAGTTTATGTACCTATTTCGTCACAGGGAAAATCATGGGACAAATCTTGCAACGCAAGATAACAGTCACAAATTCGTAGCTATTTTGCTTAAAAAAAATAGCTATTTGAAAGGTTTTTTTAACTCATCAAATATTAAAAAAGCACAAAAAAGTAATGCCCTAAGTTCCCATCACTATGGAATTATAAATGAAAAAACCTGTTTCGAACCATAGACCATACATTTTTATCACAAATATTTCCCTAACAGCAAACTTTTTTCTTTTTTCCAATTACTGCGACACTTTATACCTGCCAAAAAAGTTAATCCAATTTTGTTTAACTCATTACTTCATAAACAACAAGAGGAGGCAAACTACCGTTGTTTGAAGCACGCACCAGTGTTGCCAACTTGGATTTTGAAAAAGGCGTAGGCCAGATTAGAAAATTACGTAGAAATAGTAAAATTTCCATATGAGAAATACGTAGATCTACGTACTTTTTTTTTTTATTGAAATTAAGACAGTAGGGTAGGTAAAAGTGAATAAAACGACAATTCATAAGACCCTAAAAGTTGCAGACAGACAGCAGATAGATAAAACTGGTTAGAGAGATATCTCCGTGAACAAAAATAATAATAAATAAATAAATATTCCAGTAGCCGGTTAGTTTTTACAATATCTACATTCTACATGTGAAACCACCACTTACAGATAATTTAAAAAAGTTCGCTACTTTCAGGGTCATCGATTTATTTAAATTATTCAATTTTTATTATCATTTCCAGACAAATTAAATTTATACATATATTTATTAAAATGTTTAATGTGTTCCTGCGAAGGCTCGCGGTTTATTTTTAAGCCACTTTTCGTGAAAAGTAAGCCTGTTAGCGTTTCTGTGGAAAGTCTGTTTCTTATGCTAGTTTTCATCAAATTGATCGCAGAAAACAGACGCTCGACATTTGCACTGCTATGTGGCAATACTTATAAATTTTGCGCAAATTGGGCCAGTAAAGGAAACATTTGAGACGAGTCGCCTTTTCTTATTTTTGAAATATGACGCCAAAACTCATCTGCTTTGATTAGCTGATCCTCTTGAAAACAGCGAAAACAACGGGATATGTTATTTTGCAATTGAATAATTTTGATAGAAAATACGTAGATTCTGGGACTAAAGTTCGTAGGTTTGCGTGGAAGGCTTAAAATACGTAGATCTACGTAAAAAGACGTAGAGTTGGCAACACTGGCACGCACGTAGAGAAACCAACTTTGGTAAAGACAAGAGAGTTTTTCGGCTTTATTTCGGCCGCCCACTGGGTCGTTGTCCACTCCGTCACGGTTCACGCTTCACGGCGCCGGCTCCTTCAGCAATTATATCATATTCGGTGTCTATGTGCACCTTGTATTGTAATCATAGATGTAGAAATAGTCGTTTTATTAAATGTTCGTCGTGGAACAAAAGACATCAACGCGCTCGGTGTCTATTTTTAGGTAGGTTTTCGTGTGGTGTTGCTTAAATAGCCCCTGTTTGGGTAGTTTTCTATAATTTTATCAAGTTAATTGTAACTTCTGAACAGAGTACTTATATTTTTATAAGTTTTAATTTTTTTTTGAATCTATCCTCCAAAAAAACGAATACTTAGTTCTGACTATTTAGAACTAAATATTTCATATTCACGTTAAAAGTATATTACTATTTACCCATACCCAAGTTTAAATCAATAGCATCGAACTGATGTAACTAACATTTAGCGAGCAAATATAAAAGAAATTCTTCAGATTAGAAATTTATATTGATTTATCGTCTCAGTCAGTACTTGCAGTGAGTATCGTGATTAATATGTTATTTTTATACCGCGGCACGTCAAAATAACAGCTCATATTATTAATTATACATTACTTGTATATTATATAGTAGCATGGCATTTAAGGCTGCGAGCTAAGTGATAAGCGAAAGCGGACGCGAGTGTATTATTAAACAAAACTATTTATATTATATTATCGGCTTAAATATTTTTATTCGGGACGAAAGTCAGTCCTTTAAGACAAGAAGCATTGATATGAATGAAACAAGGGAAGTTTATAAGGATCGTACCAAGTGTAATCGTACCCATATGGAAAGAAAGCGTGATTTCATGTTTATATGTGCATTTAAAATCGAAATGTTACAAAAAAATTACCAAGGCACTTTTTTACGTCGGCTGTTAGAAGCACTCCCAATCCTTCTTTAGTTGGTAACATTAGTTACTCTTTATATATAGTTTTACAATACCCTGTATACAATGAATGCACTTTTGTAGGTCTTTATGTTAAGGTTTAATTAATACATTAATTACAAACATAACTCCTTCAACGTGCCCTCTTTCAGAAATAATTTCATAAAATCGCCATGATGTATTCTTATCATTGTTCCGCTTCCGTATCGACAAAGCCTTAAAAGTACTTACAAAGAAACGTTTTAACAACCATTTCGTTACATAAAATACAAGTGTTCATTAAAATTACATCACAAGCATGTTACAATGGTGTAATATTCACTTAATTTACCTCCAAAAATGTTAAAATGTGACACAAAGATTATGTAAAGCGGAAACAAGATCACACCGGAAGCCGTCAATTTCGTTGTTTATGACTCCACTCTTTACTCTATGGAGTAAAAGTAGGTTGTATTGAACAACAACATTTATGGTGTAAAGGGCCGGTTATGAGTGACTAGCTGATCCGCGCAACTTCGCTTGGGTCACATAAGAGAGAATGGGTCATAATTTTCCCCGTTTTAGTAACATTTTTTACTGGTACTCTGCTGCTATTAGTCGTAGCGTAATGTTACGTAGCCTTCCTCGACAAATGGACTATCTAATACTGAAATAATTTTTCAAATCGGACCAGTAGTTCCCGAGATTAGCGCGTTCAAACAAACGAACAAACTCTTTAGCTTTATAATATTAGTATAGATAAGTTATAATAAGAGTAAACTTTCGATTCAGTTCGGAATGCTGTCTCATTGAGCTTGACTAGTTTGTTACTACCGTTGATTAATTGATTTCCAAATATTTATGATACACCTTCACTTTATAAGTGTGAGAATAACTTACGCTTTATAGTGTTACATGGTTACAACGAGCGTGTGGGCCTGTCCAATTTATCAGATACGAAAGTTAAAACAATTCATACCAGTTTTGAAAAATCTTAGATAGTTAATTAAAGATTTAAGTTTTAAACCTTGTTACAATACTACGTCGAATTGATGTATTAGTATTTTTACAATGGATTTGAAGAGCTTTATTAAGTACTAGCTGACCCGCGCAATTTCGCTTGCGTCACATAAGAGAATCATAATTTTTCCCGTTTTTGTAACATTTTTCACTGTTACTCTGCTCCTATTGGTCGTAGCGTGATGATATATAGCCTATAGCCTTCCTCGATAAGTGGGCTATCTAACACTGAAAGAATTTTTCAAATCGGACCAGTAGTTCCCGAGATTAGCGCGTTCAAACAAACAAACAAACAAACTCTTCAGCTTTATGATATTAGTATATTAGTATAGATTAGTATACATGTAGTAAGGCTGCAGAGAAAAATAATTGTGTCATTCTAAGATAGCTATTTTGGGGTCTAGTCGTAGTTAATTAGTAATTATTTTATGAAATAGAGCTTCCTATTTCACCTTTAACGATCACGGCGCCTATGTATTCAATTTATCAATCCTGTTTCAATATTTAAACGCTTCTAACACCTCAAATTTCATTGACCTTTAGCTATTAATTACACCGATATACTTCGGATTACATCGTGCACCGTCACTCGCTGCCACTCGTCACTCCTCGTCAGTCACGCTCTGTGGTCAATACGCTGACAACTCAATCAATCGTGTACTCTGTTTAGTCTTTTAATACTAGTTGTGTTGTTTTTATTCGTGTAAATTATAGATAATTGATAATTGGAAATCGCACGAATACTTTAATTCTTTGTGTAGATAGAATTATGCTTTATTCTACAAGATTTTGCTGCTTTCATATCTCAAGCTTATATTAAAGCTGAATATAAAGAGTAAAAAAAGTTAAAATTATAAGTAAATTAGAGCATTTTCGGAAAACACTTATACACAAAAAATCTCCATCACCGTAGTTAAAACCCTTAAACCACTAATTTACTGTAGCTAACTAACCTTCATCGTTAACGTATCGAGCTAAAACATGTCGTTATTTGACCCACGTTAAGTAGGACCTGAACTACACGTAAATCGAACAAAATGTATCTTCTCACAAAATTCAACAAAAAACAGAAATCAAATATACACTTTTCGAGCACAAAGCTGAACGGAACAGGATCGGCCCGCGTCGCATCGTCGTGGACAGATGCGCGTGCGCACCTGTCGTCGACACCACGCACTGCGCTCATCCTGTTTAGGACCAGGTTTAGGGACGTAAAGGGATTGGGTTAGCGTTATACGAATTTCGGGGGATAACAGCAGGACTTTTCAAGTGTATTATTATTATGATCAAACTCAGTTGTCCAACAAAACAGATAACAGATATCTTTTGTAGAATAAAAATTGACGCACTAATAACTTCTTTGCTGTTTAATTTTTTAAAGAAAATTAAGTGTCCTTTAGAGAAAAGCTTTTAAAGTTCTCTTTAGATTTCTGAGATGTTTCTACTTGTGGAATGAGCGAGCTGCATAAATACACGACACAAGCGGAAGATTTTATACACGTGTGATCCACACGGGAGTATTGCTAAACGCAATGCTGATAACATTTCTAAAACAGCTAGTTCAGTTATACGGTTTCAAAAACAATACAAATAGTTACGGTAACGACTTCTAATATTGACTGGCAAACGTGAGTCCACATCGTTTTGTTATACCGTTTCTCTTACTGCACTTAACAAAATCAAGTATGCAATGTAATATACATAACTGTTTTAATACGTTTTTAGCCCTGGTCTAGTATAGGTGTGTGGTGTAGGGTATTTTGATTTACAATATATAAATGTATTATCTCCATACATATATAAAATCAAGCTTTCTTCAGATAGGGGTAGGTAGAGACCAAAAAACGCCGCTATTCTCTTCATTATATCGCTTTGTAATAGCCCCATTTAGATTATATTCAAATAGAATTGTTCAGACACGTCTGAAAAATTATATCAAATTGCGAAAAACCGAAACGTTATCCAAAATCCGAATCCATAAATGTTGTTAAACTAGGATTTAAGTTTCATACTTTATATACAGCCTGTTACTGTTTAAAACATCTCTACACCGAAGAAGCTTATTTAAAACAGCCTATACCTTAGTAGCCAGGTGCATTCAAAGTAGCTAATTACCACATTACAATTCTAGGAACGTACAGAGTCTGAATAAAGGCAGATCTGTCGGCAGATGATGAAAGATGCAGATGTCATTAGGTCTGTAGTCGCACGCTGTCGTAGGGCAGTCACCTGTGGCTGCGGCGGTGCGAGGGCGCTGCAAGGACGCGCGCCATTCATAAACAAGTTCCTTGCGACATCTACGCACTTAGGATTAAGGATATTTCAATATATCTGTAGAATGTTCAGTCTAGTTAGTCGTAGATTAAATAAAAACTAAGCGAAACTGGAAATCTTTGCAATAAACAGCAACGTAGTAGGCTTATAAAAAAATATCTGTAGCCTATTTGTTTAATATACGTATTTTTCCCATTTGAATCAGTTAACCGTGCAACGTATTTGGAAATTGATTGACTGTGACTGGATACCAAGTATTAGAAGAAAGCCTTTCATTAAATCGGCCAATATAAAAACACAAGCTTTTTTGTTTCATATCTTGCATATTATATTTCTAGAGCAAGTATGAGAAACGAGAAATCACGTTTGTATTTTTATTTTCATCTCGTACACAAAGAAAGCCCCAAAATGTGTTCAAGAAATAATCTCTAGTCTAATAATACATAGACGGAAAGAAACACAGTAGCAATAAACCAAAGTTAAAACTGAACCTCCCACTACCGTTCACAGAACCACTAATATCGAAAGCAGTTCAATATGCCAGTATGCGACAGTGTGCACATAATAACTGAGATAGACATCGTGAATAGTAAATAATTTAACGTTTTATGTGTAGGTGACTCGTGGTCGACTAGACGATGACGCCCGCGGTTACGTTCACGAGGTACGTCCAAATGAATTATCATAATTTATTCTTTTTCTGGTATCTTTTACACTATTGAACTAATTGGGAGATGAAACTAACAAATTGGCTTTGCATTTGTATAAATATTTTCGTGATAAATCGTATATCACAGCTATCGTTTACATATTGCTTCGGGAGTCTGATAAATTGATGTAAATACAATATCAAAATGGGCTTCCACATATTTCATTATAGCACTAGGGTAATTTATGAGCAATTTAGTCAACACCTTAGTACAGAGTAGACTGTGTTCTTTAATTGTTTCTATTAAACTATCTTAGAGAAACGATGTAATTTTACTGTCCTCTTCTTTGCGCGGATCTTCGCCTCGATCAGATAGCACAGTTGTAGTATTAAGTCGCGTTCTTAACTCTGCCTGAATTTCCCTTCCACTTTTCAGTTAAACGTATGAATTCCAGGGAAGGTGGAAGACTGCGGCAGATTGTGAAACAAATCTGCCAAATTCCCTTAACAGGATGTTTTTAGGAGAAAATACGTACATATGTTGTGCCGACCCCACGTGACGTGGGATAAGAATTAGATCAAGAAGAAGATAGATTATAATAGTAAATAGATTATCTCCAAGATAAATAGATTAGCAGCAAAAGGCGTGCTTTGGTCTGCCTATCCCTTTAATGTGTCTAACTGTAGGTAATACAATTTCATGAGGTTCCTTTAAAACTTTGAATCACAAGTTAAGACTACCGGTTTGAACTTTGGGTATGAATGAAACCAATATGTATTGCTCCGTACCGTGTTTCTTAACAATTGGAACCATTAAGTATCGAGAGTAGGACATTTAAAATGTACTGCCAAGATAGTTTCTACGACGTCCGCTAGAGGCGCTGATCAGATTTTCATACACAATTTTTCGAAAGCTGGCCGGTTGTCGATACTCAATAGTAGTAGTGAATTGAGCTACCGTTCAGAAACAGGACTGAAAGCATACCGTTACAGCGACTTTCAGCATTGCATTCTAAAACATCAGTCACTATGAGTTATTGGTAGTTAACTGAACGTTTCACGTTATAACTCTTTGTTCGAACAGTTTCCAATTCTGTGTCATTATGTCAGGTTTCTTGCAAATATTTTGTGTAATGTAAGAAAATGATGACAGTTATTTAAAGTTCCGTTTTCTTCGAGCGACCCTTACTTTTTAATCACTAGTGACGATTTCCATTAAAATATACTTAACTATTTTTTCTAAGTTTTAAATTAAGATATCGATTTTAAGTGTTTAATTATAGTTTGATAATCCATAGGTATCTATTTCATAAACATTGAAACAAAAATCTAAAGCAAACGTATTTCGGGGCACACCTTTTATTTACCTAACTACAGCACGATATTTCTCACAAAGCTATGACATGCCCATCTTTACCATTCACTTTCATTCTCCGTATTTCGTCAAGTCAAACAATTTTCCAAATATTTTTGACGTTTCTATGCCAAGTTTTGCGTGTTGAAAAACATTAAGACATGTTTTCGAGAAGTTCGTTTTCACCAATGATGTGCGAACGGACGCAGCGGGAATAACTGTGTTTTCACTGGGTCAGGATTATTGCAAACGAGTTTACTTTACACCTTCACATTGCTGAGTTTACTGCAAATTATAATGTAATTACTGGTTAAAGTGTGATTATTAATAATGATTGCGTCGGAATGTGTATACGTTTCTGCAATTTCTAGGTCTTAAAGGTTAGGTACTTTGTGGAATAGTATCTTATTTCTTACTCTTTTCTTTGACTTTTATTTATCGGCTTGTCATTAAAACACAACTCACTACACTAGGATAAAATTTATATCGCACAATAAACTACGTTAATGACGCGAATGCCGATCCTTAAAATATTCCACTCAATAAAAAGTGTTAAAGTAAGTGTCGTGGAGACACCTCTTAACATCTTACAATGTCAATGAAACTTTTGTTCGCTCCAATCCAGTTTTGAAAACCGAATGTTTGCTTTCCATAAATTCTACTTACTTTTTTTGTTCGAGGAACGCCTTGAACGGCCAAGTGTTCAAGAGAGTTGCCTTTACAGTTATTCAAGTCCTCGAAAAGTAAATGAGGTTTGAAGTGTTTGGTTGAATTCATACAATAAACTGATTTCGTACGCGTACATTATTAATGAGGGATGAAATCTGTGAAAATATGTAATTAAAAGAGGACCTGTGTCTGACATGATTGTTGTGTTTGAAAAAGCATGGCGTAGATATTTACGTGGGTACGTATTAAAAAATAAACGGAATTGTAAACTTTATTGAACATATTATTTATTGCAAATTACATATTGACATAAATTAATGTTTACCCATTACTTACACTAGCTGCTTAGTGAACGCGCTCGAAACATGTTTATGACTAACTCAATAATCGTTTAAAATACTGTTAATTGAGCGCCATTTATCAAGATTAGCGCTTAATCTCTCGTGTAAGAAGAATTAGGTAGGTATATGAGTGACAAAGTGCTGGACCGTTCCGAAGATGGCCAAGACACCGTGGCAGTACCGTTTAAGTACTCGTACAAACCAAATAACCGCTACTTGAAATAAAATGTAAGTGGACCGACCTCTTTACTTGTGAATTCGGGCTCCTGGACATAGGTGTCTCTTTTTTTTCAAGAATATGAGTTCAAAGTTATAAAAAAATGAAATACAGGTAATTGAAGTAGGTACTTGCGTATTTGTTATTTTATGTTTTCTACCAGTTTTTGTCCGTGACTTCTTTAGCTTATACTCCAGAATTTAAATTAAAAGTAGTCATAGGGTAATTCGCGTCAAAACTTCTTTAAAAATATAACTTTCATATTTTTTTATTACAGTTTATTTATATGGTGATAACATTTAATTAAATAGCCATCTTACGTTTCTATGCCTTAAATAGCCTTAAAATTTGTTCATCTATAATATTTTACATTTATATGAAACAATGGGTTAAAAAATACAAGGCCAGTAAGATAATTGTAACGATGTAGGTGGCCTTCTTATTTAAACAACTACTTGAAGTCTACACACGCAAATATGTAATTTAATTAAGTAAATCCAACTTAAAAATGTCTTACTAGTACGATTGTAAAGCGTAGTAACAACAAAATACGTTTTATAAATATATAGCTTTTACCCGCGACTTCGTCCGAAACCTGAATTTTCCCAAAAGTAGTCGATGTCCTTTCTCGGGTATCAAAATATCTCCATACTTTTCATGCAAAATGGTTCAGTAGTTTAGGCGTGATTGAGTAACAGACAGAGTTACTTTCGCATTTATATTCGCATGGATAAAAATAGTAAGATTATTAGATAAAATTAGTGTTTTTACGTCAAAACGGCTGAACTGATGTATAAAATTTTACAGGAAATTTTAAATTATATCTTGGGTAAATATAATATTCGCTCATTATATAAACTTTTAAGGCAATCAGAGCCGTGCTGTTAAACTAGTACTCAATAAAATATATCCAACGTGAACTGACTTTAATACGGCTTAGCATGTTTTAAAGATTATTTTTGAGATAAGCAGATCTTAGAAGCTAATTGAACTTATAGCGCAATCGGCTTATGATCGGTAATACAAGAGTATATTGCAACATTTTCAACTTAAGCTTAAACACCACCATCATGTTCCTAATGGAATACTAAGAACAATAATAATAAGAAACTTATTAAAAGCTCGTACGTTGATAGTTAAATTGTGCGCACTTTACACCTACAGGCAAAATCAGAAAACATTTCAGTGCCTGGATGTAATATGCAAAGGTCTAAGATGCTCACACGACATTTTTGTAGAAAAGCTGTAAATCTGCTGTACTAAACAAAACATTAATAAGTAGGTAATTTTTGAAGCACCGAAACACAAAACTATCTGCATCACTTCCATGCGGCGTCAGAGGTGGCGGATGATTGGCTTGTACGTGTTCGGGTGTCGATCGCTTACGATGCGTGAAAGAAATTGGATAGATATTGTTGTTCCTTGTAGGAAATCTACGCATGAGTCATAGTACCCGACTGAGCCACTGATGTCTACTTGACCCTACAGTTAAATAATGGTGATTTCTAGAACTAATCTTAAGACCTATTGTTCTTCTATTCGCACGATCCACAGTGTTTATCTATATTTTACTTTACCATTTCATACCTATTACGAACAGATAACGAGATTGCTTTCGTAATAATTAAATTTCTCAGATGTAATAAACTACGTATAAACTAATTAAAAGCTTGTTATATCTGTGGATGTTACTTTAAAACTTGTATTTGTCAAAATTGTATTAGGCTCGACCACTAGGCATAAATTAAAATTCGCGAGCAATAATTACATTATGTCTACATACACGTCCGGCATTAAATTATATAAATTTCCATAATGTAATCCTTTTACTTTTATTTCCAACCGATATCAATTGAAAACAAGTTTAATTATGTTTTATAACAGCAATTTATTGATAATTTATTCACATTTTAAAATGTTTTTGTTTATTGCTCTTATTTAATATGAATTAATATCTGTGTTAATCGTTTGATTTATGTGTTGAATAAATTAAATATGACGGATTTCGAGGAAAAAGGAAGGAACAAAACAACATCCACAGATAAAAAATACTTTTAATTAGATGTCGGACAAGCTTATTTGTCACCCGGTTACATAAACATATAAATTAAGTTCATTAAAATGGAAATTTATTCTTTGGGTTATGTTATAAATTACGTTAGTTACCGCATGTGAGACACAAATGCATTCGCTTAGCTTAAAAGTGGTTTAATTGCTTAATTCGGCGTAGTTGAATAACAGTGATGTGATAAATTCGTGTGACCTTTACACGTGAGTCGTGTGTAGGTTCTCATCGTGTTGTTTTGACGTTTCGTTGTCATTGTTGCACAGCTCGTTAATGTTATTAAAAATATTTTTTACAACGCAGTTGTTAAATAAAAATTAAAGTTTTATACCTTTTTAAGTAGATGATTATAGCTGACACTATTCAGAAAACTAATTGGGGTTTTCAACGTTGTACATTTACACAACAGAGTTGTGACATATTTTGCAAAATAATGTAAGCTTTTTAAGAGACTTGCTTGAGCAATTCCTTGAGCAATAGAAAGCAATACCCATAAACTAACGCATCATAAAACCTGACTTACGAAATGGTAGGCAGTAATTTAAGTCCTAACATAAAATATAAATGAGTTGTCTATGGCTACGGAAAATATCGTAATACCTTTAACTACTTAAGTTAGCATTACGACAGTATTTAAAACGTCTATAAATGTTAATAAGTAATACGCTAGTCGCATATCATCACGAAGTTTCTGTACGTGGTGAACAGAATTCCAATTACTAGACAACTTGTCGCTCGCGAACGAAGTATTGAGTTTTAAAGATGGCGGTCGTAAGTGGAGCAAGGCGATCGACATTTTCCGTTTTTCCTTGATTTTAATGTAATTTGTATCAAAACAGGTTCTTATTTTAGAACGTTATGAGTATCAGAGTATGAGTCGTAAACTTTTAGAGCGCCAAAGTTAATTTGCCGCCAATTATTCCAACAGTTTACTTATAATTTGTTTGACGCGAATACTCGTGGCAAAGGAACGCACGTTCAGCCTATGTTAAAGCTTCACATTCTTCACAGGTTTATTGTTACCACACAGGAAATATTACCAGCTAACAGTAATGCGTTGATAATGAAATTACGACAATTATGTGCGATCTGCGATCGGGTGTCGGGAGGGAACAATCGTCGCGTTCCGTTACAGGTTGAATGACCATCCGCATGCCGACACCTCGACGTCGTCGCCACCGCTCATGTAATCACATCCTTACAAACCCGCCATAATCAACGCTTATGTGATAGATTATAAAATAACTCGTTGCCGACATGATGGCTTTGCTAACAACTTCTTATCGAGTTTTTGTTTGCTTTTACTTTTGTATTCATGTTTCGTTCTGTGGTGATTAATTGTGTAGGATTTATTTATTAAACTTATTACACAATTCTTTTTTATAGCCGGTAGATAAAATAAATTATTGACTTCTCATGTTAATATGTAACGCGAACAAGATATTTCCGATCGTATCGCTTTATTTATGTGCGAAAATAAAATCGATTCATAATCGATAAATAAAATCAAGAATACATTTCGTAACGGAAATCTTCAATCAAAAAAATATAGGTACCTAATCCAAGATGTTTTCGAACAAAAACCAACAACAATACGATCACGGATGGCTCAATCAAAATACGACGCCATCAAATTGGTTTAAAATAAAACATAAAATAAACGCTATGGTTCGCGGATGTCGGTTTACGTGTCGAGGCCAGCCATTGTTCATCTTTTTTTTAATAAGATCGTGGCATACATTCCTGTTCAGCCTAAACAATCTGTGGTCTTTGAATTATTCATGACAGGTCGGTAAAGGGTTTTGTTTTATGTTAATCCATGTTAAAGTATACTGTTTTTATGAGAGACAGACGTGTTTCTGTTCACTGTTCTGGGTTTATACAAAAATCTATTTGCTTCTGGTTTACGTTATATGTGTTTTTATTTCTTTATTAACATAAAATGATTTTACCTAATGTAATTACGCTTGTTAATCTTTTGATGGAGTCACTTTTGATCACAATGCCCAGTTTCGATTCCCGGGTTGGGAAACGAATATTTGATAGATCGATTTTTTAAGTAGGTTCCTTGAAGTGTAAGACTAATTTCAAAACTTTCAAAGAACTAAAGTTTCAGCAGTACTAATTCAGAAATACTCGACTTTAAAAGATCGCATCGCTTTAAAGAATATGTCGTATATCTAATAACAAAGTAGCGTAACTAATAAATAAGTATGCTTAGTTATTGTATCACCGTGTTTCGCTATGTTCTCACTAACAAAATGTGTCGCGTCACCCGCGTCTAAGCACCGTGAATACAAACATAATTGGAATAACTCACACATTAAAATACCATACGTTATTCTCCATGAAATGACAAATGCCAAGATTTCCATGGGATTTGACATTTGAGATAATTTTAGAAATAACAAAAGTGGGTTTTATTTTCTCGTCTATGGGTTGGCCGTGACATATAATTATCATTCTTGATTTAAAAAATAAGATTGAGTTTGGAAAAGAGGTCGCTGTGACATTGTCTTGTCTTGTTATTGTGAAATTATGAGAATTAAGTGCCCTTTAAAAATTTCACAAATTATTTTATAATCAATTAGAATCAATTTTAAAGTAATTATGTAAAATTATGTGAACCTAAATTAAAGAAAGTCACCAAATCATTTGACTTCACATATTACCATGTTACGTCTCTCTTGGATGCGATTTCCCATGCACCTTATAATCACAAGACTCAATTTCTGTTACTGTTCCGAATAAGGAGAGAAATAATTATATATTAACAGATAATATAAAGTATTTTATGCTCAAACGACATAGTCCATTCGTGTAAACAATAAAATCAGCAATACAAACGGGTTAGCGGTGTGCGTGGGCCGGCGATGCTGCAATCTGTCGTAGATCTGAACTACTGCTCGTTAAGTGCTGCACATTATTGTTATAGGAGCCTTTACACCATGCCGCGAGTCCACTGCCATCGCCTTTTGTTGCTCGCCTTGGGAAACTAAAGGATTACAAACGAGTTAGTATCTGTAACTACAAGTATGCAACGGGAAATTTAAGCGATTTTCATTTACATTCAAAGTTAAAATTGTAAAGATTAACTGACTTATGGAATAACGAACAACTACAACAGAAGGATTGAGCAATTTTCGTGCATTTTAGAGTATTTTAGTGCCAAAATGCGACTTCGTTAGTACGTTGAATAAAGAACAGAACACATGGTTTTGCATTTAGTAGATTAAGTTATTGATTACGCCCGTAAGTTCATACTAAGAATACTATTTTGAGTGGCTTTGTCCTTCTTTAACGTCTAAATAGATAGAGCAATAGACTGAGATGTTTTTGCGTGCACAACTGGGTAGGTATTCTACCTACCTAGTTTTGCACGCAAAAGCAGAGAGACATAAGCTTTTATCGCTAGAAGTAACATCTACTCTATATTTTGTGGATAAAGCAACATCTAGTATAATGTTACGTTATATTCGATCGCAAGAGTTCCTACACACTGTCAGACGCAACATATAAATACAGAAATACATGCGTAATACAGTAGCTGTAGTATGATGAGCACAACAAAAGCTTATCTCAAATGATTGGAAACAATACACTTCCGCAGATAATTTCGAATCCGAGTGGAGTACATGGTTATGAAGAATGTCTCGTGAGTACAGTTCTCGGTACGAAACAATGGGTGTCGCGGCGTATCGGTTTAATTGTAATGCCTCTGCATTACTGATCCGTTACCAGTAATGGGTGCGTCGACTTGATCCCCTTTGATTTTATGTTGATATCATGGCAGTTTTATTGTTTACTAGCTGACCCGCGCAACTTCGCTTGCGTCACATAAGTGGAATGGGTTAAAATTTTCCTCGTTTTTGTAACATTTTTCACTGGTACTCTGCTCCTATTAGTAGTAGCGTGATGATATACAGCTTATAACCTTCCTCGATAAATGGGCTATATAACACTGAAAGAATTTTTCAAATCGGACCAGTAGTTCCTGAGATTAGCGCGTTCAAACAAACAAACAATCAAACAAACAAACTCTTCAGTTTTATAATATTAGTATAGATTATAATAAACAAGTAATAGGAAAGCATTCGTGGTCGATCGTGTACCAATTTTCCTGTTTGCGCCTGATGACATCAATTTTTGTTTATTTGATTTTTAAAGGTTGACAGACATATTGTTAAAATCGTGTTTAATACTTTGAAAATACCTACCTAATATTGCTTTTTTTAAAAAGACCCTCTAAACGTTTTGAATCTTACAAACTGTAATTATCTTGCATAACAATCTTATGAAACCATGTTAAAGAAGCCTTAATCTAGAGTCACTCAGGGCATCAATCCCTACCCATTATACAAGAATGTCCACATTCCATGACAACCAACACTGGCTATTGGCCAACCTAATCCAGTACAAGACAGAACATCATTAATGGCCTGTCACGACCTACATCGGTACCTCATTGCTAGTGATTTATAACATTATTTCATGGTGTATTTGCGGTGCCGACTGATTCAGGAAGACTTGCAATTACTATCGAACTCGAACTGGTTTAGAAAGCCAGCCGTCATACGTTAAGTACCGGAAAATGTGTATTAATAGCAATATTTCGAGTTGGAAGGGAAACGGCCAGTCGTAAATTTTATGTGGAGTACTTCTTGGTATTTCAGCACGATGTTGCTAAACAGAAACAAGTCTTGAAGGTTCGAGATCGAATTTTGATCACACGCTACTTTGTTCTCATTCACTTTTATACTTATACTTTAACTAGGGCTTCGTAAGATGTTAACGTTTAATTTACGATCTTAACGTTACCGTGTTATGTTAAATGGAGTTAAGTTAATCAACCTTCACACAGTTATTCCGTTTTTGGCAGCAAATATTTAGAGATTTTGTCAAAATCTTTAAAATGATTTTCCTTAATTACTTAATTACCCCTGAAATAAAGTTATCTGTCAATGTAGTAGTCGATTTCGGTCAATTCAATCCTACTCTACGCACAACATTTTCAGTAACGTATTTTACAAGGGGTGTAAAATATATCTCTTGCTTCAAATAAATTTCTCCTAGAATGCAAGTGTAACATAGTAATACACAAATAAGGTAAACGTCTCAAGTGCTCCGAGGTGCTATATCTAGTAACCAGTTCTTTACAAATTGCACGCCGTGTTAGACTCTGTTAGTCAATTGATACGCTCCGTGTTTTGCTTTCCTTCTATCGATTCAAGATTTTATCTAAAACGTTTAAAAGCACTTGCTTTTAAAGATTTAATCTTTGGAAATTATTCAAGGAAATGATTACACATAAGATAGTAATCAAGCATAATTTCCTCGGTTTTTTCTTGACGTTTCGGCAAGCTGCATACTGTAATCTGAAAATACTTAGGCTTAATCACGATATAACCATTTTTTTAAACCATTATTGTCCCACTGCTAAACATGAGTCTCCGGGTCGAGGGAGGGATAAGGGCATAGATAGACCACACTGATTAAGTGAGGGTTTAGACTCTTTTGCATTATCCTTTAAGGGTAATGCGAAAGCATATTTTGTCAATTATCTCATTGCTGGCTTTTGAAAGTTTCAGCGTTTTGGTTTGGCAGAGCAGTGTAGGTATGCTATCTTGTAAAACAATCTAAAGTTTAAAGGTGGGGCAAAAGCACATTAAACGAATAATTGTAAATATGAACCGCGAATGCGTGTTTGGTGATTAGATCTAAAATACCTCAGATTACAGCAGTTAGCACTCAACGGGAGATTTCAATCATGAGTTCCACTCGCAATGAACTTGTGAACCAGCTGTTTGCTAATTATAATGTTGTTGAGATATAAAGAAGAATAATGAGATAATGGTTAATTAAAGCTTGGCCAATTTGACTTTTTTCTTAAATAGATTTTAAGACACGACAACTATTTCTTATTTCGTGTATTCTTTCATAAATATCGATGATCTATTGCTTTAAACTATTACCGAATATTCAGCCTTTTTCTGCGAATATTATTACGCAGACCAAACAGAGGCTGTACGGCTCGGTTGGTATCATAGGCATATTTTTTATTTGCAAAATAATCTGACTTGTTAACATTTCTTTAAAGTCATAAAGCTACATATTTTGTTCAAAAACCAGTTGACAATCGCACTTTGATGCGTCTCACGATTCCTGTTAGTAGATATGTTTGAGGAAAATGAGTCAAAGTATTCACTTGTAGTATCTTTTGACTAAATACATACATACAATATACATAATTCAATTCAAATCTTAAACAGAAAGAAACCCAATTTTATCCGTACAACTTTACGTTTTTTTTCACTAGTTAGTAGTTAGTCTAGTTACTTGTATAGTGTCATAGTTTTACTATGTACTTTTCAATAATAGAAATACAATCGATTTTAAGACCACTCGTCAGTATGAAATCTCCGAAATACAGCAAATATAACTGAAACTCAACAACTGTAATAAAATTTAAAATAATGCTAAACACTGCTTCGAAATCTACAATTTCAAATAAAATATTCATGAAAAGAACATCGTACCAAGCGAATGAAACTGTAAACGTACATAATGTTACCGTTCGGCAACCACACTACATCACGGCAAAGGTATTCAAAACATGAGCCTTGTCTAGACATTCAATACTTTATACGTAACTGTATCAGTTATTCGAATCTCATAGACCGCAATATCGGTAACTAGCTTTTGCTTGCGGCTTTGTCGAACGAAAAGTAATATATTTCTGTACATTCCTTTTTCCATTCTTGAGGAAAATAGACTTAGGTTTAAAGAGAAAAAAAAAGTTCGCCATTTTGTTTAATGATTCGATTTATTGACAGATAAAACTAATGTGTTAAATGTTTTTTTTTATTAGTTTTGATTGGAAATAGTAGCGCTACATAGCCGGTTTTTATAAAGTAAAGTAATGAAAGGATCTTTCAAACCTTTCAGAGAAACCCTAATTAGTGTTAGAAATGTAAATATTATTGCAAGTAAAGTATGACACATTATACCTACCTAAGTTTTTGAAACTGCTAGAAAAATTTGCTAGAAATAAAGAAAGATCGTCCTAGTAAAATACAAAAGTCATTCATTAAAAAAGTATTTGAAACTCATCTAAATTAATTTCGAATCTGCATTACAGTTTCAGACTTTGTAAGTTTGCATCAATTGTCTGAATCGCGATAAAAACTAACCTCAAAAATTAATTGCACTTTCTATAACATTTTCAAAACAAAATTTGAAAAGTGCAGTTGAAAGTTGCAGTGTTATTTTAGTAATATTTAGGTTTTGACAGTGTCATCACTTTCAAATAGTTGTTGGTGATCGTTGGAGTCAGTGAAGCGGTTTCCTTCTCGGTCCATTTGACCAAACCCACGGCTCACTAATATTTGAACTGTTGTACAAATAATAAAGATTAAATATTGTCTGTGGACTTTACACTTGGACGAATATTGTTAAAAGTAAGAGCGTTTATTTAAATAAGGCGTTAATTAGAAATCTTGACTTTTAGTATTATTATTCAACTGGAATCTGACAACTTTTCTTTAATACAGATAATAATCTCGAAATAAAAGTACCTATATTATATGTTAAACAAGGTTATAAAGATCTTCATTACATCCAAATTAGTGTGTAACATGAACAATCATCCTCAAAATCTTTTGCGAATGTAGAGAATTAGTAAAAAAGTGCCACTCCTCACTGTGTGTGAATAAATCACTTTACCTAAAATGATAAATATCGTGTTATATAACTTAAAAGGGACAGCTTTACTAATGAACATCGATCTATAACGATGACAACGGTCACATGTGTTTCGAGAATGAGTTATGTTTAATATTTATAAATTCAATAAGCATTTATAAATAACATTAGTGACACCAAAACGTGACCTTTTAAATATCCGTCTAAAGGTCCCTATTACTTTTTCGATACCACTATATCTTTGGATAACATAGTAATTTTACAAAGGGTTGAAATATTTGACAATCTGGACTGAAATTTGTTTATTTAAACGTCTTCTCTGGTACTTTTCCGAATTATTTGGATCATTTGTATACCAATAATTTTCTGTATCTCGCACTCCTTATAAATTGCAACAAATGTACAGTAATACATAGGTAAGTACCTATTTAATAAAAGCTGTGAATAAGAAAAACATAAGTGTTTTAATTAAAACAGGCGTCAGGAAGCCACCTTGAAGTACTTTATATCACCAACTGGGTTATAATTGTAGATACCGTTTCAAAGTAATTGTACGGCAGATGAGATTAAAGACTGATCGATCAATTATATGATAAAGAATTGAGATTACGGCCTATGTTTTTAATCTGTATAAAGAAAAAAATATTTGCAAGTCGTCTATAGGCCTACAACTTAGTAGAGTAGCCTTACATGCATGGTTCGTTGCTAGCATATGTATAGAAAATTCTGAATTTAGATCATAAGTAACCCGCAAGTTTATGCAGTTGACGATGGCCTGTTTTTTTTTTTTTTTTTTTTTTTTTTTTTTAAATCATTTATTCAAGTTTAACAATAAAATTTTAATTTTCACAAAAAATCGCCAAACTGCATAACAGTTTGTTGGCGACAATGGCGCTCTGTTTTAATTACATTATATTATATATAGTTATACAAACAACTCTTTACAATTATTATATTACTAATTTATAGCTATTAACTTACTTATGTTATTATTGTGTTAATTATGTATTTATATCTATAGTTCTAAAAGTAATTTTTCTTTCAGTCTTTTTTTAAATGTTATTCTACTTGTATCTTTGGACGTATTTCTTATATAATCTATCTTATTAAATATTATCGGAGTTATATATTTTCTTGTTCTTTTGCCATAGTAGTTCCTTACAGGTGGTATCACTAATTTACCCTGTTCTTTTTGTCTGGTGTTATATATATGTACTATTGGTTCCTTATATTTCTCATTATTATATTGTTCTAAAGCTATTAGGTATTCTACTTTAATATGTACTGGTAATATTTTACATATATTAAACAATTTTTCATAGTTAGGTTTACATTTCTGTTTAACTTTTTGATTGACAAGATATTTAATTATTCTAATTTGAAGTTGTTTTATACGATCTAGGTGTGTTTTGAATGTAAGCCCATAACTACTTAATCCATAATTAATTAATGAATCAGCAAGTGCATGATACAATACAAACAAGACTTTTTTATTAACAAAGCTATTGAGATGGAAGAATTTACCCAAGACTGATTGCAGTTTATTACATATTTCATTAATGTGTGGTTTCCAATTAAAATTACAATCCACTGTCAAACCCAAGTACCTATATTTATCCACGAGCTCTATGTGTGCGCAGCGGCAGCCAGCTTGATTGTTGTGCATGTGCATGTCATCCTTTCGCTGTTTTATGTAGGTGTTATACGGTGAATTTATGCACATTGCTTTCGTTTTAGCAAAATTTATGATAATACCATTGTCGTGAGCCCATTTAATGATATTTTCAAAGTCCTCTTGCATATACCTTAATGCATCCGTCATGTTATTGGATGGGTACAGCAGGCACATGTCATCTGCGTACATGAAGGTCTTGCAATGTTTTATTACGTTAATGACGCTGTTTACATGCATTATATACCCGACCGGGCCATAGACTGAGCCAGTCGGCACTCCGAGGCTCACACTTACCTCGTCACCGAGGGTTCCATCTATTGAAGTGCGTAGAGTTCTATTGTGCAAATAACATTTAAACCATCTACTGATGGGACCCCTTATGCCACACTCGTCCATCGCCCGCAGTAGTATGTCGTGGTCCAGGGTGTCAAATGCCTTTTTATAGTCAATGAACAGAGCAAGGACAAACTTACCGTCGTTGAGGCTGTTGTTGACGTGGTCGGTGAAGTCCGTGAGCGCGGTGGTGGTGCTGCGCCCGCGCCTGAACCCGTGCTGCGCGTCGGATATTATGCCGTGCCGTTCCAAGTAGCCACTTACCTGATTCACTATTACCTTTTCCACTATTTTATTTATTACGGATAATATGGCAATGGGTCTGTAATTACTATAGTCTATATGACTGCCTTGTTTATATATGGGTCGTATAATTGATTTTTTTAATAAATCCGGGTAAACTCCTTCACTCACACACATGTTTATAAATTTAGCTAACACTGGGCTGATGTCTTTTTTTACGTGTTTGATATCCTGTACTCTTATTTTGTCTAATCCGGGCGATTTATTACAGTCTAATTGATTAATGTATTTTTCTATTGTACTAGCATCTACCTTCTGAAAATAGAACGATTTATCACTCGGTTTTACATAGGAACTCCTTACTAAAAAGTTATTATCACAGTTATGTTTAATTTTGTGTATTTCACCTGTAAACGTTTCAGAAAAGTTATTGCAGATATCCTGTACACAGTTATTTTGACCTAAATGTTTGAGTATTACATCATCTAAACTCATTTTTTGGTTACCTATCCATTTATTTATATAAGCCCATATTTTTCTATAATCATTATTACATTTTTCTATTTCTATTTGCCTGTATTTATTCTTTGCTTTCTCTATTAACTTGTTAACTTTATTTCTATATTTAGTATATATTAATCTATTATTCATGTTATTAGGCGAAGATTTCCAAATTCTAAACAGTAAGTCTCTTTGTTCCATCTTATTTCTTAATTCGCTATCTACCCACGGTTGTGTAATTCTCTTTTTCTTAGGTAATTTCTGTACTTTACATTTCTCATATATATCATCAAAAACACTATATAGTTTATCATACAATAACATAGGACAATTTGTTTGCATTAAATAAGACCAATCAATATTTTTTAAACTATCACTTAACATTTTTTCGTCAATAATAGTTTGCGATCCACAAATGATATTATTATTTTTGTGTACACTACCAGCTGATGTTATGCCAATTCCAACCATATAGTGATCCGATAAGGTGCAAGTTAGCATCGAGCGCCTGTCCGCGACTCGGCCGCACGCACACATGGTCAATATTCGAGGAATTCACTCGGTCGTCGTCGTTTGATACAGTTAGTTAATTATGGAAATACATAGAATTATTAATGTTATCTATACTAATCTATACTAATATTATAAAGCTGAAGAGTTTGATTGTTTGAACGCGCTAATCTCAGGAACTACTGGTCCGATTTGAAAAATTCTTTCAATTTTAGATAGCCCATTTATTGAGAAAGGCTATAGGCTACGACCAATAGGAGAAGAGTATCAGTAAAAAATGTTACAAAAACGGGGAAAACTATGGCCCATTCTCTCTTATATGACGCAAGCGAAGTTGCGCGGGTCGGCTATTATTAATGTAATCTATACTAATATTATAAAGCTGAAGAGTTTGTTTATCATCACGCTACGACCAATAGGAGTAGAGTATCAGTAAAAAATGTTACAAAAACGGGGAAAACTATGGCCCATTCTCTCTTATATGACGCAAGCGAAGTTGCGCGGGTCAGCTAGTGCAAGATAAATCGAGCAAGCTAAGGCTCTCTACTAAGTTGTCGGACTATAGTAGGTAAACTCTTTTAAATGCTCTCAAATTATTACAGTTAGAGGAGCAAAGGCTCCAATGATCGAAACTAGACTTTTAAATTGATGTGCTCCAATTTTATTTTCTATACATGTTTGTATTATAAAAAAACAATGATGACGAATGTCTTTTTATTGTAGTTTGTACGACTTTCTAGTTTTAATAATTAATAACTAGAACACGCGTTCTGTACCTCAATTTTTTTATATAAAGCTTTTCAGGAGGTTCACAAGACTAAAGGCTAGCCTAAGTCTAAGGCTACTTTTTACTTTATTAATAAATAAATAAATAAATATTTAGTATGCTTTTATTTTTAGTTTTTTATGACTAAAAATAAAGATTGCCTCTGTGGCACGGTCGGTAGCATATTTGACTCGGGTTCGATTCCCGAGTCAAGTACGTTTCAAATTCAATAATAGCCCGAAGTGTAGTAACGTGTCCGGTAAATGGCGCTAGGCTCAAACCCTATAACAAGAGACTAACATTACTAATAGCGAAAAGAGGTTGTTTTTCATACACCTCTGCCTACACCATCGGGTATAACAGACGTGATATTATGCATAAAAAGTTAAAAACTTTGGAAAATATACGATAAAACAATAATTTTAATAAAAACTATTGAAATCGGTTAGTCGGCATGGATCACACACAGTCACTTTTTTTCCGAGAAGTGAATTTTACACCTATTGTCTTATAGCAATACATCACACAAGCATAAGTAGAGCTATACGATATCTTTAATGATATTTAGAAAGTCTATAATTACGTGCCTAGGCATCTAGTGCTTATAGAACGATGTAATGATTCAGCAAAAATATCAGTCGAAATATTTATTTCTACATTATAGATTTCGACACTCGAATAGCGTGTCAAATTGGTTCATTAAAACTGCGAAATACGTCTTTATAATATACTTATTTCAAAAATAATGTGCAGTTAGTTTGTCATTTCTTTTTGTATAGTTTTATTGCGTATTGTACTTTGTACAAACTTTTATGCAGTCAATAAAAACAGCAACAAAGAAGTCTTGATGAAGAAGTCAAGAAATGGATCGATAAATTATTTCAATTTCTAAACTTTTGAATTCTCTATTCATCAAAATTCGACAGGTTTACGTGTTCTGTGAGCATTATTCAATAAAAATATGATATATGTATGTGGGCTAATAAAGAAATTGACAAGATGTATGGATATGAATGAGGCGAGGGAAGTTTGTAAGGATCGTACCAAGTGGCGTTCTATAGTCTCTGCCTACTCCTATGGGAAAAAAGATGTGATATTTTAAATGTATGTAATAAAGAAAACTTTACTTTCGATTAACATAATAACATCACAGATAGAACATAGATTTATTTTTGTTTGTTTTAGTCGTTTATGGCCGTTTTTCTATACCTTCGGGTATGTGTTTTGGTGGTCTATATTCTATGTAGGTAAGTATATGTACGTACTAAACATGATAAAATATATGTATGTAGGTATATTAAAATTAAAAAAAAATCGTAGTACCTGCTTAATCCGAGATCTGAATCAAACATATTAATAGAAAAGATGTCTCATGTTAAACTTAAGTGTCTCTCATACTACCACGAAACTAAATGCCATTTTTTCTCATACAAAAGCAGTAGAATTTTAACTTTGATTTGTTACACATTAGCACACTTTCTACACGTATGGTGAACCCATGCACACATGATCGATCGAGATGGAAAGCGTTGGCTACCATTAGTCAATGCCGTGGGCGCTGGACTGATGGGTTTATTATGTGAAGAAAGCCTCGCTTTATCTGAGCATAGAACTTTAAACTTGTGGATTCTTTACAATTATTTATTTTCTTATACCGAAGTGTGAATCATGACATATGATGTGATATAAAAAATATCTCCTTTTTCGTTTTCGTTATAATAATATTCACAGTTTTCTAGCATATGATAACTTACTTTAGTTATAGTTAAAGTGATAACTGAAAAACCCGTAAATTGTGTAACAAAGCATAATCTTTTTTAATAATTTTAATAAGACCACGTAGCGCCGCGACCTCTCATACTTTATTGTTCTAAAATTATATCAAACACCTCTTCAACTGATCACTCATACTTCAATGCATACCTATTTGATCACACCTATAAAACCTTTAAGGCTTTTGTAAACAGCACAATATTTATTTCACACGTATTTAATATTTCATTGATCGGAATGCGTATTCATTAAGCGTGCAATAACAAGCAAGTCAAACAGTATGCGTTAATTGGGAGAAGGTATACTTCGCAAATAATTACTGTTTATTGAGAACCGGTCAACTTCGCTTGTTATCGGTCTTTTGTTGTATGAACGACGGGTAAGGAATCTTGGTCTTATGAAAGTACAAATAGAATCTAGGGAATTATGAGATTTTTCTCATACTACACTAGAAAAAACAGTTTTAGTAGTATTTATAAATATAATCTTAACTTACGACATATAAATCTATGATTCAATCATCCATATTTGTTTTAAAGTTCAAGATGTAGATTTTTTCTAAACGGAATCCATTATACGATCTAACGTTGTCGTGATTCACCAATCAAATATATAAATATTTACCTAAAACACGAAATGATAACAAAAAAATAAAAATTCCCAGAGATCTTTTCAAGCGCGCCGTTTGAAATCCACGATTGTTTATCTATAAATTTTATATGATGACCGTAACAACAAAATGGCAGCGATAAAATATGTTAAAACAACAATAAATAAATGAAAAACGATTCGTTTCGTTCATAAATCGAAAGACCGAACAACTAACTCCAACAAAAAATAAAAATACAGCTGTTCTAAAATATTTCTATAAATCTAATTCAAATCTTGAATGCGCTTTTTATTGCATAATTAATTTGCATACTCTTTAGAAGCCATTTTAATGTAACATATTTTTTTTGTACTTACATATTACACTTGAGCACAACTGTCAAGCTTGATAGAAGTATTTTTATCATGCACCATAAAGTTTTACAGTCTATTTTATCTCTTAGAAATACTCAATAAAAGATAGCTTTATGTATTCAATGTTTCTTTAGGAAGCTTACACTCAACAAAGAAGAACTAATTTAAATTTTTGTTTAAACTGCAAAATTAAATAATACGAAACTCTTTTTCATGACATTACTGTACATTACCTCATCACAACACATTTGGAAAGCAAACAATATCGCGTGTCGAAGTCATGAGTATATTTGCTTGCTTCCTACATTGCATAACACCAATTATCTGTTGTCAGTGATATAAACTTAATTATAGTATATCATTGATCAGATCTTGCGCCTATCGCACGCAAGACCAGTCTCAAAGTGGGTCGCACTTTCTCAGCCACAGCATCGTATTTATTCCTGTAGTAAAGTAATAACTATGTATTACTTATAGGCAATAGTAAACTATGATAATGACATATGTTTTGCTCTGTCGAAAGCTCAGTTTCTCTTCTGAAACGCCATAATTTAATGAGCTCGTTATAAGTTACAGAAGGATAGAAAGTAAATCTTTAGTCTTGTTTTGCTCTTGATTATGATTTGAAATAGTCATGAGTAGGTATGACGCAGTAGACATTCTACCACGGTTTATGCAAAAATTCTTTTCACGTGGTAAAGTCCCTTCTAATAAGACAGTTTTACAAAACAAAACAAATAAAAAGACTTACAAACAGACTCACTTTCATAATACAAGATTTGTTTGCATACTTCACATTCTAATGACTAATTACGTCTATTATCCTATAATCATTGCAGTTCAAAAGCGAAAGTTTTCTGTCCTACAAATGATAAATTAACGGCCGTCACGAGACCAACACCTGTGTTAACTACGGTTAAAGAGTTAACGCATTGTCGGAAGTATAACGTAACTTTTATGGTAGACGACTGAATTTAACGACTGCGCCCTTAAACTATCTTGAAATCGAAAGTTTGCCTTCTTGAGTACGTATTCACATAACGAATTTAAGTACACAGGCAGCTAGATTTAATGTATGTTACGTGTGAATTTTTATCGGTAATCTTGTTTTATATTAGCTTGTACCGACAAATGTAATCCCTCAAAGAATCAAAATACTTGGAAAAGTAAAGCTGAAGATATTTTACCGCACCGAGATACTAACCTAGCCCTCATCATTAACTTCCATAAGTTATGCTAAGATCCAGATAAGCTTATTTGATGAGGCCAAAAAATATTTTTAAGAATTTCTCTTAAAAACAGGAATACTTGAGTATGTATTTGATGCAAAGTCACATGCATCAAAACCAAAAACGAATAAGTTAGCAAAACAATGTTGGAACAAGTTAAACAACTTAACTGCAGAGCTATAAAATAAATGTCAAATTATTTTTGTACAAATTAAAAATGTTTTGACTCGCTTGACTTGTGACGCACGCGTTTTAAGAGCTTTTCATCACAATTGAGGATAAAATATTCGTTTTTATGTAAATTAAGTTATGACTAAAAATGATGTAAAAACTGCGTTGTTGTTGTTAAGTGTGTCTGCAACAATACGAGTTACCATTTTTTTTGTTAGGAATTCTGTAGGATCTAACTTACGGTTTAAAAACTACAATAATAATGATGGTTGACGGCGAATAGTTGATATACATAATTACGGTTTTGTTTCACATCCAGAATGACGAACATAAGCGATAGAATAGAACAACTGATGGCTAAATGCTTTTGATATTCAAAATCATTGACCGAGTTTCCAAAAAGGTAGAGCACTCATTAATAGGTCTTCGTGTTTTTTGTATATTATTATTTCTGTACCATATCGTACATTTGCGTACATTTTAGATTAGTTATGCGAGAGACATTAAAGTGTGTAATTATTCAAGCATCCTCACACATTCAGTATGTAAAACAAACATAAAAAATTGCACCGGCCATCGCACTTTTTTTACCCGCCACAGATTATAATCGTAATGCAATCAACCTACTTGAACACTTACGCTCTAATTATTATATGATGCATGGGAAAATGTGCAGATTATCTTACACATTATAAATTAATTATTACAGACTTAAATTGTGTGATAATTGGATCTAGATAATCAAATAAACTAACTATTCTCATAAAAATATGTTTCGCAGAAATTGTGCGCTGATGCGAAATAACTAAATGAATTAAAAACTCTTTCTTTGTGGTTTTAAGGAAACAAGGAGCTTCAGCTTTTCCTTGTCTTCAGAAATCTGATTTTATTCACTTAAGAGAACGAGGGTACATTTTGGAAATAAATCTTAATAGCCTGCTTTTCTTTCAGTAGGTTTACCTCAAGTGAATTTATATTTCAGAAATTAATTTTGTTCCTAGTAAAATTTTTAATTCTCCAATTCTCACAACCTCTCTAAATATTATTTACTAAATAGGCCACAAAACAAAAAGTGGTCTAAACTTAAAGCCCTTATAATAGAGCTCGGCAAAACGGTTGTCGTTACCGCGTGATACCATCTTACAATAAGTAACAACTAACATGCGGTATGCGGAAGTATTTCACCCGATACCATAGATACGTACGAATACCATCGCTTACAGAAACAGATCTCTGTTCTCTATCCCCTTGTTAGACCATAGATGTAGACCAATAAATTGTGGTGTAAAAAGTTTAAGTTAAGACTTTGAACTGCTTTGTGGACACCCAATGTTGATAGTCTAGAATGGGTTGAATCTAGTGTGATTGTTGGTTGACATTGTTTTTATCTGATTTCAAGCGATCTTCCATTGCGTCTCCTGCTCACAAGCAACCACCTTTTCCGAGCCGGTCAAAAATGTCCTTATTATGTTTTTGTACTAAGTTTAGGAACTACAGGATACAGCGCATTGAATTGCTTGTTTTCTAAAAAAATCGGTTCGGTTGAACCTATCCATATGTATTTTTTCAATCCTTCTTCAATCTTCATGCATCCCCAGCATAAATAACTGATTAGTAGAAAAATTTGTTTTACAGATAACAATTTAATATTTACATTAACGAAATAAAAATAAATACCTTAACGCAAGATTTAAAACGCTATCTTACTTAAATAAACACAAAAAAAACTATTAAAATCGATAGTTTATTCAAACATTGTTACCGTCTCTCACAGTGGTGTCGTTAAATCTAATGGACACATAACTATCGGATAAGCCGTTCCGACTCTAATCTCCTAATAAACAAACACTTTCAAATACATACATGATTTATGACTGTTATTAGTTATAAAATTATAAAATGTTATTAATCTTATTCGCTACTGCTGAGAAAACATTAATTACGATTCGTAACTAATTACATAGCGATATAAGTGTATAACCATAAAAATCCGAGGCAACACACCAATGAGTTTTCGAAGTTATGTGCGTATTAGAAATAATTATCACTTGCTCAAACGGTGAAGGAAAACATCGTGATGAAACCTGCCACAACCTTAAATTTGTTTAATACATTAATTGTCATTCAAAGTCCCCAACCCGTTCTAAAAGCCTAACTCCCTCCCTCGTTGGAAGGAGACCCTTGCCCAGCAGTGGGACAGTCATGGGTTAAATGCATTGCAGTGCTTTCTGCGATGTTTATTCTTACTCATAATACTCATATACTTAACATCGTAGTTATTTTTTATCGCTTTATTACATCTTCGCGTATTTGTACACATGTAATTCAATATTAATCGATTATAAATGAATCGGAGGTGCGATTTAATGACTATACTGACCAACGTATCTTCAGCCAGGCTCATTAAAGACAGGATGAGTACATTTCTCGCCATTTTAATTGTAATAAAATGATATAAAGTTCCAACACTTTATTGTACGACCGGCATTAATTATTAAAACAGCTTCATTACTCATCCTTTCTTCACTGACGTTAACAAACAAGTACATCATCGTACCTGATAGAATCGCCTCGAGCCTCGACAAACTGGTATTCTGCAAACATTGACATAATCTGTGGTGCTCATCACATTGCATGACGGTGCGGAATGTACAGAGAAACCCGGAATGCTTCGAAAGTAAAATTTCAATGATAGTCCGTCATGCTCGGAACAGTCGGAACTTACGAGTTTAGAGCCTTTGCACATGAAGTTATTTTTATCGCACCGTTTTTTATTAGAACACTAGCTGACCCGCGCAACTTCGCTTGCATCACATAAGAGAGAATGGGTCTTACTTTTGCCCGTTTTTGTAACATTTTTTACTGGTACTCTACTCCTGTTGGTCGTAGCGTGATGATATATAGCCTATAGCCTTCCTCGATAAATGGGCTATCTAACACTGAAAGAATTCGGACCAGTAGTTCCTGAGATTAGCGCGTTCAAACAAACAAACTCTTCAGCTTTATAAAATTAGTATAGATTGAGCACGTACTATGCGTATTATCGTAATCGGTGATTGTAAGTAGAACGTCCCCCATATTCGCATTTATATTAAAACAAAACAATATGCATATTGTCGGATATCTTTACTAAACGTTGGTCGACGACGGCCCTGCGTTCCCTAGGCCCCTCGTTTATTTACTTTTACAAGCAATGTCAGTGCGTTAAAAAAATATTGTGCAAAGGCTCTTACAGCTTCGATTGCGTTTGTTTGCCATTTATAGATATAATTGTCGAGTATTGCCGAGTGTTGTCGACTGGGAAGTGTTGAATAATTGAGTGAATCAAATACTTTCGAAGCCACACCGTATTTGGAATTTAAATTGTACACATAAGACGATGTTTCCGAATCAATGCCAATTAGTTCTGTTGATTAAGTTATTTTTGATTTAGAAATAACTTACATGGAACTTATGGGGCGTTGATTAGATAAAATATGGACATGCATTCCAAATATTTTGAGCACCAATTACAATTATGGAAAAAGAAACAAATTAAATATGATTACATTTTTGTTTGGTGTAAAACTTATTTTAAAAAAAGCAGGATTGCCACTAAAAATAAAGTCTATTAGCATTTAAACAATAAATTATGTTAATATATGGCAACATTAACGTCCAATCTGTGCACCTATTAAGTATGTTAACTTTATGATGGTAAAGAATAATTTCATATTGGATTTTACTATTTAAGGCGCCTTTGAGGTATAAATTATAGCGTGGAAGGTCACAGATCAATTA
This sequence comes from Anticarsia gemmatalis, assembly GCF_050436995.1. NCBI lineage: Eukaryota > Metazoa > Arthropoda > Insecta > Lepidoptera > Erebidae > Anticarsia > Anticarsia gemmatalis. Next base: position 3,434,758 of record NC_134761.1, read on the forward strand.
TGATATAATAATATGGCTTTTGAAATAACTGCCTATTAAAACTATCTTCACTTTTACACTTACAATAAAAGTCATTGATATGATAATTATACCAGTGGACCTGGCATTCATCTCCCCGAACTGAGAGCCCAATCTATAAGTTTTTTTCGGCGTCTTCTCCAATCTTTTATTGGAATTTGTTGATGATAGCTGTTTGAAAGGTCATAAGTTTAAGTTTAGAACTTTAGTTTATATTTCAAATGCAGTCCTTTTTCATATTATTATGTAAGTATGTGTGTGTGTCTATAGATCATGATTTAAAGAGCTTCAAAAGTCTAGATTTTAAACCCTTTGCGGCTCCACCACCAGCGTAAGGCCTATTTATTTATTACTTTCCTTTTTTAAACTTACTCTACTAGTTTGTATGTGACAAACATGGTCGTGATAAATATTAAATAGCTTAGTTATTAAAGTAAATGGATACATAATATATTATGAAGATACTCATAGTACAAGCGCCTGGTAATTTTACCGAGGCAACCGGTCTCGATTATAATTATAAACAGTTTCTACACTGGGTACTCTTGATTTCACTTGTATTTACGTCATCTTATATTAATTGGTTCATATGTATGCGAATCGTTTATCATATTAATAACAAAGTTAATTGATCGAGTTAGAATATTAAGGGCAATAACCGAAGTTTGTAATCGGGTATAAATAATAACAAGTTTATTTTGGTAGGTACTATCTTTGATAGTAACATTTTCAAGATTTCACTTAATTTTATGAACACCAAGTAAATTATTAATAAATGATTTAATAGCTATTGCATACACAAATGATGTTTTGCCTTAGTATAATTTTTATTCTGTAAAATAAATAAATAATCTTTATTGTAACAAAAATGTGTTTACTAGTTTAGTTTACTATTTGGTCCCTGAATCCCAAACTAGCGTGTGCTGTATGTTGGGGATTATAAAATAATGCAGATATATTTACTTCAGAAGTAGTCTAGATCTAAAATTCAGTCAGTGTTGTCGATAACTATCTCTCTCCTTTACCAAACATTGACTAGAGAACAGGGTTGGTGTTTATAATGGTTTTCTTGACATTTCGGTCATGTGTCTAACATCAACAATCATTAGCTTTTGATCTCAAAATACTGATCTTTCTCACGTTTGCAGCATCAACACAGTGTCCACTAATGTGTGGGGAGGGGGTGTCGCGATGCGCGAGGAGGAGCTGGAGGTGGCGCTCAAGGTGGTGATCGTGGGCGACGGCGGCGTGGGCAAGTCCAGCATGATCCAGCGGTACTGCCGCGGCACCTTCACCAGGGACTATAAGAAGACTATAGGCGTTGACTTTCTTGAGAGACAGATTGAGTAAGTCATCATTCCCCTTTTTTATATCTGCCTCGGCGGTTTTATTGTATGCAGCGATTGAAATCATATTTATAGATGATGAGAGAGATGAAAATATGATGAATTTCAGAAATTGGATACGTTCTATAGTTCCCAAGTTGTTATAATATATTATTAGTTATCGTTTCGGACAATTGGAGCTGCTTCCAAAGGGTCGCCTGGTTAAAGGTATTGTGGTCGCACTGCATCGAAATATTGAATAATAGGTACATCTAATATCTGCAAGTCTTCAATCTTAATTTTTTCTAAATCTGCTCTTGTTTTATCTGACTGATAATTTATAATTTGACTGATCGTTTGTTCGATGTCACATTATGAACGAAAAAAACGTGTAATTAAATATGCAATGACGTGTTATTTTGACAGATAATTCACAACTTTTATGCGCTAAATTATTCGAGAATCGTAAACACATTAAACTGGGTCGTTATATCTCATCCTGTAGTCTGTATGACCTAACCCCGTTGTTTTGATTACAAAAATAAGAAACAAAATCTAGATCGTATTAAAACGCGACGTAGAAAATTAATTATCTCTGGAAGCCACCGCCACTGGCATTATAAAGTTAATTAAAATCTAGCACGAACACTATTTTAACCTTATTTTTAACCGGCTACCTACGTAGGTACTATAGTGCAATTAGTAGAGACTAGAGTCCCTTGAATGCAAGATTTGGAACTGATGAAGTCATACAAAATCCGGAATTTAGAACTTCAGTGACCCGCAAGCTTATGTAGCTGTTGGTAGCCTGTTTGGTACAGCTACATTATTTTGGAAATAACCAAAACTATTAACTATAATCTATACTAATGTTTGTTTGTTTGTTTGTTTGAACGCGCTAATCTCAGGAACTACTAGTCCGATTTGAAAAATTCTTTCAGTGTTAGATAGTTCATTTATCGAGGAAGGTTATGGGAAGGTTATCATCACGCTACTACGAATAGGAGCAGAGTACGAATGAAAAATGTTACAAAAACGAGGAAAATTTTGACCCATTCTCTCTTATGTGACGCAAGCGAAGTTGCGCGGGTCAGCTAGTGTACATTAAAATTGATAAATAAATCGTGCACGCCAAGGCTCTCTAGTAACTGTTGTTGGACTTATAATACGGCTTCCAACCCTGTCTACTCATTTTATGATACTCTCAGAATTAAAACAATGTTTTTATAGACTGCGTCTTCCATATTTATATAGGTACTAACTCTATTAAAACCCTGCCAAAGTTAGAAACTAATGTAAGCAGAATACATCACAAGTTCAAAAATAATAAAGCTCGAAATATTTGCCAGTACTTAATCATTCATTCACAAGCTGTTTTCCCAAAAGTAGAAAATACGATTACTTCCGTGCGGAAATCACACTAGTTCTTTATCAATGGCTACTTGAATTGATTGATTTATAACGAGCTGTAGATCGTCCGGATATCAAATCACTAGCAAAACATGGCGGCCTGTAGTTTAACGAGAGGAAATTGATTTGATTGCTGTCTTCTAATGAAATACTAAGGCATGTTTTGATCCCATTCGAAGCGAAATACAAACATTAATTATCTGAAGGTGGAAATGTATAAAAGAGACCGGGGTTTTCTCCATAACAATGCAGGTTAGTCGCATGGAAAAGGGAGCGAACCCATTGCCATTTCCGGGCACGTTACCAATCTTCAGACTACTATTGAGAAATAATCCAAAATATGAATTAGAAAAGCCCGATAGTACCTACTTTGTAAATCGTATTGTACTAAATCGAAGCTGAGACCTCATGAACAGCAGGACAGTCGTATATACTGCCATAGACGCAGTCATGATTACCGGACTTCTAATTAAATACTGATTCGTACTCGATCCACGCTGAAGAGAAATGTGGGTACTTCTTAATTATAGCAATCAATTGTAGTATCAAGATGTTCCTGTCGAGCTGTTAGTGTGGTCTCTTAATGATGCTACTAAATAGGCTCTGGTTAGATGAACATTTGTAGGAGAAAATAAGGAAACATAATGCTAGCAGCAGCATATTGACTATTTTATTAAAATATAACCTTGGAGCATGTTTTCAATAAGCGTTTGTTCGGTTAGAATAATGCTAAAAACAGTGAACTTGTGTAATTCAAGATTTGGGAAGTCAATAAAGATATCTATTATTACTTGTGTCCATAGGAAACAGTTTTCTACGTTTGTGTCAATAGAGATAGGCGAATCTCGTGATGTCCACTAGTTATAATAATAGTATGTAGGGTTTATGACAGACATATTAATTAATCATTATCGCAGAATTTTATCGGTTATCCGGTGTCGTAACGCCCATAACTCTGTGCGTTTTATACTGCTAATAATAATGGGTTTAATTATGTTGTCCTATATTATAAAACCTTGACATAAAACATATTTTTTTTAAGTTACCATATTGCAACTGAAACATGCAAAAAAAATCAATCTACGTACCGACTCCAAAAGTTTACCTGTACAGAGTCCTACTTTAGTATACATTTAAAAGTTTACGTTGGATATGCTTCCAGGATCGACGGCGAGGAAGTCCGGCTGATGCTATGGGACACGGCGGGCCAGGAGGAGTTCGATGCCATCACGAAGGCGTACTACCGCGGCGCACACGCCTGCGTTCTCGCCTTCTCCACAACAGACAGAGACTCTTTCTTGTCACTACACTCATGGAAACTAAAGGTACATTTAAAGCTTGGAAAAGTAATAATGTTCCTGGAGATTTAATACCCGAAGTTTGATTTTCTTACCCTTTAATCAACCTAACGGTCCCAAAAGTTAAACTAGTCAACCTTTCTGCCAGAATACACAAATTATACTTGTTTAAATTTAAGAAAAAAAGGTAAGTATTATTTTACGACAACTCGGCCTAATTTCCGAAAGCGTCACAAAAGTAGAAAATAAAACAATGAAAAACAAAGCAAATATAAACAACTCATAGTTGGTCGTTGGCCGCATGTGACCCTCTTAGATCGAACACAATCATGTTCGCGCACATCGTTATACATGTTAATGATCCGTTCTGCTAATCATGGGGAACACTTTTTATTAAATTTTATGTGAATAGGAGCGCTAAAAACTCTCTTTAATTCATACTCGGTGTCAATTAAAACAGAATTCACTTAACTACAGCTTATTCATTCAGAAGCGTGTACAACATACATTTGTTTTCATTGTGTGGCACGATAATAGATTCTTAGAATGATCTTTTGTTCACAAATTGATAAATATATGCTTTTCATTATGAAGCTTATCAAAGTCATAACAACAAAAAATATGGACATTAAATTTAGCTCTCAAAATTCAGTCAGTTCCTAGGCATTTCGTTAATTGAAGCACAACATTCAGATAAGGCGCATGAGGTCGTGACTCGTCCGGCTCGTCCCACACAACTGTCCCATGTACCAGCCCCACTATCTAATACACACATACATGTAAAGCGTATTGTTTACATTCCCGCTACTATATTCGGACGCAGTGGCAGCACATTATTTTGTAAAATCACAATCATTCGCAAACATGCACGGGAATATGAGCGCGCTTGTCGTGATCGCAGCTTTTTTGCTGTGCGGAGTGAATGCCGCGGGATATTCTCAATGGGAGACGCAATGTATGGATTACTACGCGACGGACGAAAACTACAATTTGGATGAGCTGCCGGCACAAATGTACGTGGTGTACTACTGGCCACCGAACCAGCGGCAACGGGACACTTGCGAATTCATCAATTTCAAGAAACTAACACATGAAGAGACAGCTGAAGCTCGTTTCCAGTGCGGTAACCTGACTTTGCCGTCGAACGAGACTGTGATGAAAGCGTCCTACATCAACAACCGCGGCAAACACGTCAACCTGCTGTTCTACGGCCAAGATGAAGTGAAGGAGATGTACCGCGCGTGTGACAAGAATATATCCAAGTATATCTTCAAGAAAGTGAACGATAATTACATCTTGGGTATCAACTGTTCGGCGGGTGGCAGAGGCATGCTGTTCTCGAGGTTCATGGCAAGCTCGACGGAGGTGCACTCTGTGGTGGAGAACATCGGCATCATGTCGGGTCGCGAAGGAAGCCCCGACTGTCCTCTCCCTAACTATTAAAGCGTATAAATAGATTTCGATACTTTTTGTTACTTTAAGTTTCCTACTTAATAAAATTACGTCAACTTATAAAATCGTGACTTGTTATTTATTCCAAACTAGATAAGGAGGAGGTAATTAAAATTGCAATTGATTTATCTTAGTATGATGGGTTCAGAGGTTAAAGGTCACGTCGATTTATTTTCAGGTGGAGAATGAATGTGGAGAGATCCCGACCATTATAGTTCAAAATAAAATTGATTTGATGGACCAGTGCGTCGTGGGACCGTAAGTAACTGATTATTTTCTGTCTAGAATGTACTAGAATATAGTGATTAAGCCTGTGACAGTGATACCGAAAGGAAATATAGTGATATGGACGATATGGGGTGTATGATACCTAAATTCAACTGAGTAATTATGACAAATGCGAAAATTAAACATGAATTTAATTAAATAATAATAAGTAAGTATCTGTTCTAGAACATGACTGATTAAGGCTCGAATGACGTCACTGAACTACATACCACTAGTGGGACTCTGTGAGTCATAAGTTGATAGCATCCACATACTTCCTGTTATATCACTGTTTTATGTTCCTTTATTGCATTAAAAATGTCCGTCTGATTATAATATGGATATACATTTTTGCCCACATATCTCTAGTAAATCAAACCAAGTTTACATAAGACAAGAGGGACATAAGACTCCGCTTAAAGAAATGCAGATAGGGGATTACTGAGATTTAAACACCTTATATCAACAATTGCAAAACCAAATACCACATCGATTCGTATGATCAAGGGAATCTTTTTACATGGATTTTCATACAGAATCAGGACTAACATGTTGTAAACGTTCTTCGTTCTTGTCTCCATATTTCAGTGATGAAGCAGAGTTAGTAGCGCGGGCACTAGGCTGTCGACTGATGCGTGCATCGGTGAAGGAGGACGTGAACGTGGGCGCCGTGTTCCGCGCGCTGGCCGCCCGCTGTCTGTCCGACATGAGGCGGGATGATGCCGCCGCTGACAACTCACTGCCACCATGTGTCGCACCAGTCATAGGTAAGTCATTTATTATTTAAGAAAATGCATGAAATTTGTAACTGATATTCTGTTTAACTCTGCGATAGGAGGATCTGAATCGGCTGCGGCTATACAAAAGGGATATTTTCTTTTAAACATCGTCCAAATAGAAGACTTATCTATAGCGACACGTCGATATATTAAAGTAAAGGTTATACCTAGATAAATAAATTATGAAAGGGTTGCAATTATCTAGAATAGCCAAATAAAAAGCTCTGTCAATTTGACTCAGCTTTCAGATTTTAAAAAAGGTATTAAGGTAAGGTATTAGGATTAGAAAAAAAATTAACTTAATCTAAATAATCAACGACACGAGTACGATAATAGCGCCACACAATTACAGACATAGGAAGAAAATCATAGAGATATATATGTTGAAATTTTAACCAAAAATCCTTACCTTCTATTTCCAGGTACGTTTACAAACCACAACAGCAACGGTACAATCCTGCTGCGGCCGACGAAGCACAGGCCGGGCGGCAAGAAGAAAAACGTGCTCAGAAACGCATGCAGGATACTGTGATCACTCCCTACTTAAGTTTATGTTATACAGTTAACAATATGTTAATAGGAACATTATTTACCTTAGAGTTCTCCCGGATACTGCCACGATATACTATAAACTGGAAAGGTATCTACTTAAAACCTTTTGAACTTATAAAGAACGCGCAATTTAATTTGTGTGTCTGAATACTCTGAATATACCCGCAACTACCCACTGGTCTAACAGTTGAAAAATAAGTAGACAAGAAGTGCAGGCGCCTGAAAGAAAACATGCCGTCGTTTCTTCCTCTCCAAAACCCGCATAAACTTATTTTATCGGAGCTGTACTTTTGATGGAACCTCTTTATCGTCAGTGCCAAAACCCAATACTAGGAGAGATAACGGTTCTCTGAGGTTGCTCATGTTGGCATCGATATTGTTTCAAATATCTGTAAATTATAAATATTATTATAAGCTTAGGTTAAATACATTTTGTATAAAGATTAAAGGACTTTCGATGGAGTTCAAACGACATAAAAGAAATCATCATGAACAACTATGTGCTTAAATACACAGACCGATACAATTTTCTGGGATTTCTTTTATCTACTTTATTAGCCTGAACACTGAACAGTAGTTATTTTTATTGAACTAACTTATGTCAATTATCTATATTTCGTGTAGATACAAGTAAAGTTATCAAATGTAAAGCAATTTAATCATTGTAGAATCTTTAATTTATACTTTTGCATAGAGCCTCTATGTTAAAATATTTAAAACTCTCAATACCGAATTTGTAGTTATATTTATGACTATTTAGTCGATTTAAGAAACTGTTTAGTCATATTTTAATATTTAGTTAGTTGATTTAAAATAACAAAACTATGTAAATATTTTGTACTTACCCTATTCAATTATGCAGAAATAAATTATTTTGCGAATATTGTTGCATTTCATTTCACATCTACGCACTAATTACATATTAAGTAGGTACCAACCATATTCAGACCAAACAGAACTACCAAACTACGCAAAAGTAAATTCTAAAAGATACGGCAGCTTATAATACTAATGAATACTTTTTAATTAATATAATTATAAATTAATATAAATCAGCTTATAATACGAAATTTGTTACCTTTTGTTAATATTACGACGAAAATTATACACATTATTTGTAAAACGAGAGCCTATAGCCAAGGAATTACCGCGCAGTTTGCCCATCGTAAAGGGAAACGGTTTAATAAAACAAGTTATAAGATTATACATCATAGTATGTATTTGAAACGACGTCATAAGACAATTTGAAATTACAGTATTGTGTAACAGCTAGAGTAGTGACAATAATATGGACACAAACACAACAAGCTTGTTTTAAATGCAAGAAATTAAGCCCAAACCCAAAACTCTGATGCAGTTTAAAACCCGCAATACGTAATTTATTTAGGAAAAGGAGTCAACGCTTAGTAGCGCACCACAATACATACATATTGCATGTACCATAAGCAAGACATATGATATGTATGGCTTAAACTGCAAAGCAAGTTACCCGAAACAGTAGCAGTACGCTACTGTTTCGGGTAACAGAGAACTGAATTTCATTTTAACGTGTACTTATGTGAAGGTTTTTACTTCGCTTACCACGTTATAACACGGTAGTTGTATTTGTGTTTAGACTTGTACACAAATTACAACTAAAATAGGTGTTACTTTTTTACAAAATCTGTTCATTTCTTGATATTTTGGCCAAATTACACCTTTTTGATCGCTGGTTGAATGATATTGCTAAGTTGTGGACCAATGATCGCAGTTTTGAGTTTGAGCTTTGAGAAACTAAGTTGACAGCCGTGTCTTAGGCACTTTTTGGGGGAACGCAAATGATAGTATAGATTTACAATACATAAATAAAATTAATTTTACAACACGGCTGTCACCTATTTTGTTAAGACGATTAAGGCGATAATGACACAAACAATTTTAAATGATTTCGCGTTTTCATACTCTCTTACTATAATAATATGTTTTGTCATATTATTATCAACTGTCAAATGAATCATAAAATGTCGATAGCTTATTTTCTCTACACATCATTTATTTAGTTATTTATTAGGCAGTTATTATGATTATGTATGCATTCTCAAAAACATTTGATATAACTGCTTAGTATTATTGGATCAATCTTAAACAAGCAGTATATTTGGATGTTTTAAAGCACATTTATTCGATATGCAGCGATAAATAAGTTAGATAGCGTTGTCTCTTTCTTCTTAAGTACAATAAAAATAAATAAATTATAGTGAAAGTGAGTTACACCGTAGAATATTTGTCTAAAAATATGTTCCCCTAGCTGATACAATTACTAATGTTAGATACAATTTTAATAAATTGACTGATTTTAAGTATTAATTAGAAAATGTTACATTTACCTGTCAAATGACGTCACAAATCGGACCTCTCTTTCATGAGAGGGAGAATGCAGAACTAAATGAAAGTATTTTTACAATAAAAATAAATAATAAGTTTATTGTTAAGACAATGTTTTCCAATTTTATAATGTCTAAATATTTTATTCTATAATTCGATAAAATGTATAATTTTTATTGAGCATCGCCTAAAATTTGAATAAGTTATAAGTACAATATTTTAGATATAATTTATTAGTTTCAAATACTGGACTTTAGTATACATTTTAAATGTGGATTCCGTATAATATTTTTGGTGCGCACATAAATAAAAATTTTATTTAATAATGAAAACATGTACATATAAAAAAATTAAGATCACTAGTGTAATTTCACACTTTAACAAAACACTTTAGTTTACTTTGAGTAAATAAATAAATCGACTGAATATTTTAGTTGAGGAGATTATTTCTTAAGCAGAAAAATACTTAATCCCAATTTCACCCATGGTTATGCCCGTTGTAAAGGATCTGTTCCACGAATTATGGATAATTGTTGCATAACCAATTCGTTATTCGATAGATAATACGACAGCAAATTTAAAATAAGACTAAATCGATAAATACTCAATTTAAAAAGCAAACCGATACTTTTTCAGATACGGTGAAAATGTCAATATTTTTAACCCCACGTTTTTAATGAAACGGTTCCTTCGGAGCAGTTATCCCATAAGATGTGGGTATACAAAATTTTGAACTCGAAACATATTCACCCGCAGACAGTTGTCTGTTTGTAGCGGCTACTTCTTTTTGGAAATACATCTTAATCCCACTTATACCTTAGATATCGAACATTCCAAGGTTCTCTACCAAGTTGTGGCACTATAGTAATAAACATATAAGATATAAGAATCTTCAATCTTCAATATTCTATATATTTTATTAAACAAAGTAAACTAAAGTGCTTGTACAATATAAAAAATAACTAAAAATACCTATAAATATTTCACGTTTTGGAGAGCGTATAATACACATATACGAATGCCGCACATACTGAGAAACGTACAGTGAGCCAAGCCTCTTATAATAATCATTGCAACGAAAATTTTAAAAAGAGTAATGTTTATCTTATTAGTTTTGATTTTGTTCACACGTGGGACAAGTTAAGGGCTAGTTTTTAACTACGACTGCTAATTTATTATTCTGCATATTTCAAACTTCACTCGTTTACAACTATAAGTGTTGCCGAACTTAAATTGTCCCGTATATGAGAATTAAATTGACTCTACGTAGCAATAAATAAATAATATAATTTGTCGCCGAATTAAAATAATTTAGTACAAAAAAGGCTTCAGAATTTTCCTCTTTCTAACTACAGTAAAAGGAAGTAGGGTATTCGTACAAAATCTATATCTAGAGGTCCATTCGCATGAACAAATGCTAAGTAAAATTCCATCAAGAAAATAATGGAAATAATATAAACGAAACTACTAAGTATACATGTACATTATCACATTTGCCAAAGCTTACAACACTGCATTGGACCGACCAACGAGTGGAGGCGACCGTTCTTAATTCAAATTTCTATTGACAGTTCACTGACAGCTGTCAAATGAATCCACCAATCACAGACCAGCTGATACGCACACTCCTACGGCGTCAACATATCGATTTTTGACAGCTGTCAGTGTACAAACTGTCAAATTACTAGAAGGAGATAGATAGGAAAATATGCTTGGGTTTGTTAATTTAAAATGTGATATTTGTGCATTCATAAGCGAAAATTAGACGAATGTCAAAGTCTCTCTCAACCTTCCTACTCACACACACTATTGCACACATAGATACAATTCGGTGGGCGCTACGTTCGAATAATTTTCGCTTTTGAATTGTACATAAATATTCCGGGATTCATAAACAGTATTAAGTATTGCGAGTGGTAGCAAACCACAGCGCAGTAACTACAATCGGATAGTTCAAAACTTAAACAAATATTATGAAGCTCTGGTTTGCGTATTTAATAGGAGGTAGTGTTTGAAAGGAGATTTATGCATTAATATGACAATGTAACGGACGTTAAATGTATAGTAATTTACCTACAATTAAATGGTATAATGTACTTCGATTAATTACAATTCTAAAGCTATACTTAGGCGCTTACAAGTCTTCAAATTTCTCAATCACTCGCCAAAATTGTTTACAAAATAAAATGTGATGTTTTTAAAATCACAATGAGGCAGAGAAACTGTATAAAAGTAATATGTAGAACAGCCACGCCCGCCCACAGTCGGTCTGCAGCTCCGCACTATACAAATTAAAAAAAAACAAGCTGGCAGTAGACAACTCAGCGTTTGACAAGTTAACTGTCAAAAATGTTGGTAACTCACGAACAGGTAGTGACGTTAAGCTTTGCGAAATAGTCGAGTAGGCCTTGGAGACGTTTCTTGACTCGTTTCTGGTCGTCGAGGGTGCAGCCCAAGATGGCGGTCTCGAAGTTCTTGTCGGTGCCGGTGGAGGGGTCCGGCTGAGAGGTGCAGGCGTTCATGAAGGTCTGGCACCGGGTGTGCGCCACCACTGCGTCGTCGTGCACTGAGATTACCAACTGGTCTATGTACATGTTTACCTGGAAATAAAGAGTGTTTTTTTTATGAATAAGAGGGTATAGATTTGTTTTTTTATTCGGAGCCGAAGGTTGTCTAACTGGTCTTCATTCTACTGTCTTGACAAACAAAGCGAAGAACTATTTATTCTGGATACTCAAGCGTCTTCTAAGTGTATCAGAAGATGCAAAGTTAACCAATCATTCCCTTAAAGTACCATAAATAGTAACAAAATTATTATGATAATCAAGAATCAGGAGCAATAAAAAAAATACCAACAAGCAGCCCAAAAAAACAATCAAGTCTCGCAAGACGTTGAGAAGGAACGCGTTTCCATTAACGGAAATAAATAAGTCAGTGGAAAAAACCAGAGACATGAAAAAGTAATAATATCAATTATAACATTCCCACACAATCATAGAAAAAACAATCGAGTTGTTATAAAGTATTACAAATATTCGTAGTGGAACGTACTGTAGAATAATAATTAACGCGTTCTTTTAATTACTATTCGCGACCCGTCCCACACTACTGAACATGTATGCAATAACGTTAATATTGATTCGTATTTACTTGCTTCTACATTTTTTATTGGAAAAAAATTACTAAGACGGGGACCTAAGTGTACGAAGCCGAAACGAAATACATGTCCGTCTTAACTTAATGGACTAGTATCCAATTTGAAGACCTAGAACCTATTTCCCTTTTATACCCTTCTATAAATAAACACAGACCATAATGTGAAGCAAATACGAAATATGATTCTGGCAAAAAAACTCGTTTTTTTACCAAATAAATATAGGCTCCAACGTTGCGTTCAATGTCTTGAAATCATTTTGCGCATTTTTTTATTGTGGGCAGAAATTGATACAAATATAATAAGAGCAACGGTTCTTACAAATGCCTACAAAGCTCTATTACAACACCCACTAAGTCATTTACCATAAAAGCCTAACAACAAATTGAAGTCATTATTTTACAGATAAAAGAGTATACAGTTAAACTTGTGTTTGTAGGCGTAAAACTAACTCTTACTTGATAGTCGTCTTTATAAAGAACTAGAGGCCTGCGACTCCGTCCGTGGGACACCCTTCCCATGTAAATCCCGATCCCTTGGATACTCCGGAATAAAAAGTAGCCTATCCTATGAGTTATTCTGGGTCTTCAGCTACCTACATACCAAATTTCATCGTAATCGGATCAGTAGTATTTGCGTGAAAGATTAACAAACATTCATACATACTCACAAACTTTCGCATTTATAGTATTAGTAGGATAGAAGGATTTGATATGAAGATGCCCATAAAACATATTTAAAAATGCACTCATTTTAAAGATGGACTATTAGATGAGCTTATAAGCATCTAACTGCATTTCCCTCCTATTCCAGTAGATTTACGACTATGACTACAATACAATGAAATAATTATTGAGCCAAAATTACCTGGCCAGAGATTGTACTTATTACCCAAAATTGGACCGCAATGATCAAACGACATCGATATAATTAGAGAAATGTAAGTATGTACTAAAACCAACATAAAATAAAGCGTTTGTTTCATATCTTGTATTTTGGTGCCAATCTCGATGACAAACGTCAACAAGTTGTAAACAATGCCAAGTCGAGGGGACAACGCACTCATTAAAATGTATTATGTCATTGTTCAAAACGTTCCTATGTTTTATTGCCATCGCTCTTTTCATGCAAACCGATTCCCAGGCGTAATGTAACATTTATTCGATGTGTAGTTTAATTAATTGCTGATATTTTATCTTGGCAGATTTCTTGAAGCATTAAAGTTATTAAGACTAGCTTTAGCTCTCAGTTCCGCGCGACTGGATTCTTCTTTCCCTTTATCAGTATACTTTTTCCGAGATGTAATCTATCAAGACCCTACCTTATTTCATCTTTATTGACACAGCCATTTTTGTGACAAAATTGATCATACAAACACACATTTTCCCATAAATAATTTTAGCAATGATGCAGAACACAAGAATCAATCTATTTCGTCTTCTCAAGATAAAGCAAAACATTAGTTCGCTAAGCATGTCACACACGGTTGCACTGCAAATTGTCTGAGCTATGCCTGTTTACCGGTCAATGAGTGCATCTGGCTGCAAGCACTTCGTAACGTCAACTACTTACTCACTGGAACGACTGACCTACTATCTCTTCAATATTTGAAGTCTGGAGTTCTATCCAACCAAATCAATACTAATATTATAAAGCTGAAGAGTTTGTTTGTTTGTTTGTTTGTTTGTTTGAACGCGCTAATCTCAGGAACTACTGGTCCGATTTGAAAAGCTCTTTCAGTGTTAGATATCCCATTTATCGAGGAAGGCTACAGGCTAAATATCATCACGCTACGACTAATAGGAGCAGAGTACCAGTAAAAAATGTTACAAATATGGAGAAAAATTGCACCCATACTCTCTTATATGACGCAAGCGAAGTTGCGCGTGTCAGCTAGTAATTTACAACATCGAAATATTTGTTATCTTAATAAATGCATGTCAAATAAATCATGTAACAAAAACTATTCGAACATAAACACGGTCTATTTATTGCATGTAACCGCAGGTTGACCTTTAAGAAGTGATTAGTCGAAATGCGGAAACGCCGGTAACCTGAGTTTTAGACTAGAATATTTGACTGCGGACTGTTTCACTGTATAATTAAGACGGGAGATACTTGACATATTTCTGGCAACGTGACGAGTTACGCATAATTTACAATATTTGAAAATGTCGCTTAAGCAATTATATCATCAACTTTAGGCGCTTCAGTCTCAGCCGAGTCTAGCAACAGACTCTATTTATCTGATCTTTTTAGACAAAGACTTTTAGCACTTTAAACATTCATACAGTCACGGATTTCCACCTCTCTATCCAGGTAACGCTCTGTGCTGGACATTTTATTTCAGAGCAGATAAAACGAGAAATGTAATGAATAAGAGAGAAAAACATTTTCTTTTCGTTAAACGACTACCACACTCACAACACAGAACGTATCACTTACTATATGACATGCTTTTACAATAAAGAACCATCACATCCGCGATAATTATGAATCATTACATTATTCATGAGATTACAAATCAAATAAATTTAAATTTCAGGTGCCAACAATTTCGGAGAAGTTCAGCTCAAGTTGTTATTCGAACGTTTGCAGCTCTCTTATAAGATAAATATTTTCTACCACAATGTTATGCCGATTATGACTAGAGTATAACACCAATATCAACGCAAGATCTTCGTAGAATCACTTACCCCCGGTTTCTGAGGTACATTAAGCGGTAGTTTATCTATTCAGTAGCGTTGTTTTTGTATGAGTTTTAACGCTATTGAATAGATAAACTGCCGCTAAATGTACCTCAGAAACTGGGGGTTAATAATTTATGTTAAACATGACATCCATACGCAGGGACGATTGCGCGAAACAAGTGTGTAATTAGCGTCGTTGAATGCGCCAGACGATGCATTTAATTGATGTTACGCAACGCATCGCATTGCAGGCTCCAGTGACGTCACAATTAGATTAATTGAGACGCGCCGTACATTTTATATTGAATCATTATCTTGAGTATAAATACCTGGTACAGTGCTATTTTTGCGTCATATGTAATTTCTGCACTTCGATCTTCATTTGTGACACAGAAAGAGGTATTCGTCAGATATTCTAAATAAATACACGCATTCTTTATTTTTATCTTCTACTGAATTATAGTCATACAAATATCGCAGGTGACAAAGAAAGATTTTGCGTGTGCTACTGATACAATCATATTTTCCTTGTTGTGTTTTCCTCCTCAATTTCTATCGACATCGTTAGGTCGCGGTCGTTACGTTTAGTTTAGTCTTTTTTTTATTTAATATCGGTTTCTTATGCTGTTTTCGACACTACAGTAAGAGCTGTAAAACCTATGTACAAATGATATGATGCATTGTGGCATATCACCTTTAATTCAAATTAATCATTTTTATACCTTTGTTTACCACATGCTCTAAGAAACAGTTGTTGTCGAAAACTATTTACCTACATAAAATACGTTTTAACAATACATAAAGTAATTGTATGACTAATAATTGCCTTTAATCAATATTCAGTGGGCCTTCATAAATAAAATGTTAATTGAAATCACAGCTGTCGAACTACGAACTTTCTCGTAAATTCAAGACCAATAATGTATGTCGCTCTAGTAAACTTTATTGATAATACAAAGAACGCTTTTTTATTGTACAAGTTGCACGTTGCAAAGACAACAAAGCATTTGTCCTTCGGCCACGACTACTGCAGCACGTCAAAAACACGCTACTAGGTCGATGCAGCCCGCTTTATTTTTCCTTTAGCGCACATAACATTGACATTTTACACCCGGCCAGTAAGTCAGGGCCGCATATTGTCGAATATCATTTCAACTCACGCATGCATTAAGTTGAAGTAAAACACAATACATGGGCACTTTAAAAAAACTACTTATCGATATTATGACTGTGTTTCTTTGCCTTGTTATTGGTAATACGATTGAATCGATTTGGTTAATTTTGGCTGTCGGTTATAGCCCGTAGAAGCGTATATCTAAGGAAACCTTTTTCTTCACACATTTTAAAGCGAAGTGAAGAGGTTTATTAGTTGGCGCTCTATTAATTAAAAGTACTTTGGCAATGTACATTTAGTTTAATCATTTTCCTGTTAAAGAAACATTGATTAGTGCGATTGTTTATGTTGCAATGTTTCCGCTATCGATTTCCTGGAATAACTGTAAGTTAGACACAAAGGCTAATTTGCAGACAGGTATTCAGTTATAAAAAAAATGAGAGCATGGCTTAGGGGACCTGGGTTTTTTGCATTCACGAAACGACCATCGTGCTAGTATGAAATTAGATGCTTGTTATGATGTTAATCTAGATTCTGCCCGCGACATTGTCTACGTGAAAAGATTTCCCGGGGTCAAAATAACTCTACGTATTAATACAGGCTATAAGCTATCAGTGTACCATAATTTAATTAAAACCAACCGGTCGTTTTTCGTGCAAGAGTAACAAACAAACATACGCATTTATAATATTAGTATGAAGTACTAAATTTTTTGACGATGAATATCCACCATCAGCATGACTCATTTATTCAAAAATTGATTACTAATTGCGATACAATAAAACAGAGATAGAACATTAAGACCGCTAGTTTTTGCAAGTAAGTTCAACGAAATAGTCCCACGCCACAATAAATGTAGATCTAGTGATAGCCATCTACATACGATCTTGGCGCTCAAAGCTTATGAATGACGTCACCATCAGCCTAGCCTTTCTTCCAAGCTATATTGGAGTCGGCTTTCAGTCTCACCAGATGCAGCTGGATATCAGTTCTTTACAAACAGCGACTGCCTATCGGAACTCCACAACCCAGTTACCTGGGTTATAACACGATACCCTGCGGTAAGACTGGTTGTCAGACTTTCAAGCTTCTGACTATTGTTAACTACTATCAAAGATCTTAGAAAACGACAGCCGGGACTCACAATTTAACGTGTCTTCCGAAACACTTATGAAAGACGTCATAGTGCCTATTAAAAACGGCTTAGTGCGATTAATAATATGATAATGGGGTTTCCCCGATTATGCAATATGAATCAGACTTCTCTAAACAGGTTTTTTTTCTAATAAAACGTTGATAATGCAGACAAAAATTGTGTTTTTCTGACGTTTTTGATTCATAATCATTATGCATTGAAATCTGTTAAATACCCGTTTTGTGACAATCACTGAATCATACTAACTTTCAATATTAATTTTACATAAGCTATATGACATGCATTTGTTAGGGTAAGTATATAAATTACCGCTATATGCTATCACTGATCAACTTTGGGAATTTTCCTCGTGCGACATTACGAGTTAGAGGAATTGCACACCATACCTACATGCGTTTATAATATTTCTGTTTCACGATTTTGCCGTTGCCTTTGCCGACTTTTGGTCGAAATATATCTGAATATATATCCAATTATTATTATAACATATACATAATAATACATATACTCGTATTTATTTACTGTTAATATAAAACTGGAGGTATCTAAAACGTTAAAAACCATTGACACGAAGAAGAAGTTTTACGATAATAAACTAATGTTATGAGAATCGAGTTCAAAAACCAAATGAACCGTAAAAACGCCCTGTCTTAACAGACTCACAATAGAACTTTAAACTTTCTTTCCTTCTACTGTGTAGATAGTAGTCAATCATGTGTACCATTTTATTCAACAACAATCGAGACGAACTTTTAACACGCTATCCGACACCCGAAACTATTTAATTTTAAACTGTAGCTAGCTACTCATGTCAAAGCGAAACTGGCTTTAAAAGACACCTTGAGTTTTACAAACTAGTAAAGTATTAAACAAGTAACCCCCGGTTTCTGAGGTATATTTAGCAGTACTTTATCTACTCATTAGCATTTTTACTCTTAAAAAAAATACTATTGAATAGATAAACTACCGCTAAATGTACTCAGAAACAGGGGGTAGGACTAGTTAATAGGGTTTCCTACCTGGTGTAAGGCTTCCTCCTGTTGTGCGTCTCTGTCGGTGCGCACGGCGACTTCCACTGTCATGGCGCGCGCCAGGATCCGCTCAGCGTACCGAGTTATATCGTCTTTATCACCTGTACCATTGCAACAATTTATATCAGTTCTCACACTTATAAACTCTAAACTACATGAGAATTGTTGTCTGATAAACATATTCAGATACCATTAGAACAATAAGTAAGAAATGCATTAGGTATTATTTGAACACTCAGGATAAAATTCCTATGGAATAGTCCACAACAGACATAGAAAGTCTCAATGCAAGCACATAAATAACATCAAATAAACATTATTGTTTTAACAGCAGCAATGACCAGATCCTGTTCTGCATTTATCTATCGTGTTCTTATGCCTAACACCATTAGATCAAACCTATTCAGGTTTATCAGTATGTGCTCTACTGCCTATTATGCTTCCTAAGCCAATACTTCAACAATTTATAATGAAATTAAAGTGACTTACATTCAGAAACATCATTGAGAAGTTCAGAGTGCTTGATACTATCTAAGGTGGAGAGCAAGGAGTCTCGTTCTTCTTCAATGCGCACTGTGTCTCGCCTCAGTCGCTCCACTCTCATCTCTACTTGGTCTAGTATTGCTATCAATCTGTTTACAAAACAAACAGACCTATTAGTTACAAACAAACTTCCTTTTCTACAAATAAAGATTCGAAATATGTATTTGCACTTGGTATTAATTTTAAGGTGATTCTTAAGCCTTTCCAAAGCTTAATAGGGGGCACAAATGTTGAGGTATGAGGTAGACTGATGAAACTGAAAGTACAAATATATTCTCAAAGGATTCTACAAAGTAATTTTGACTTCATAAATCTTTGAACTTTTGTATACTATGGCATGATATACTAAGGCAAATTTACAGCAATTATAAGTGGAGTTAGGTGAAGTAGTATTATTTATATAGTTTAAAATCATACAATATGAAAGGAATTATCTTTTTTGTATCATGACTATTGTTTATCAACCATACTGTGGTTATTATCATAAGTTTGTAACCACAGTCAGAAATAGTAGCATAACACTTGTATTAGCATACAAAAGTAGATTATTTACATTAAAATATCAGGTTTATGAGGCCTCTAGCGCCGGCCATAAGCCTTTCCTTATATAGGTCCAAGTAATTTAGCAATAAACAAAAAAGCCGGAACATACGTTACGTTGTCAAAACCACATAAAAATAATTAATTACAAGCCATAGAAATATAACTGGTGCGTGGGCGCGAATAGTGAAACTTTTTTTATAACTAGAACGCTTAGGCGTTGACCATTTTTGGACAGCAGCAGCACACGGCACCACCTGATAATCTATGAAAAACTACTCAAGTACATCCTTTTTCGTGTAGTTTTTGGTCTAAGGTTACCTGTCTTTCGGCGCCTGAGTTCCAAAAGCCGACGACTCGTCGATGAGAGGCAGCCGTGACCCCTCACCGGCATACAACTCCACTGCGAACTGATCCACTTCCATACTTTCTAAATCGTGTCCCCTCGAATGTGCCAGTGTTAATTCTTTATAATCCCAAAGATTTATCACTATAGAACAATGATAAAACAAACAGTAGGGTACAATTTTCACCGAGACGTCAAAATCAAACTAACCAAAACAAATTGAATGACGTTTCTCCAATTCTCTTGAACTTTTCCGAAAAAAAGAACAACTGTCATGGACCGACAATAGATAATGACAATGGTTAGGACCGTAGTTCATTATTTAATATTGAAATATCGATTTTAATCAGATGATATAAGGCTCAAAATAGTTTACATTTTTGTAACCCCACCTACGATGTTTTGCGCTGACCATTGACAAAGTTCACCACCATAGACAATAGCTTAATATTAATTTGCACAGATAAAAACAAACTATTTTTATTCCATAGAAATATAATAAGCTAGGTACCGTAAAACGGGGTGAATAGAAACAATTTTCAACTTTGTCCTAAAAATTTGTAGCGAATAACTTGTTATTTTTATTGTCAGGTTGTTTTATATCATGTCCGGCGCCATGAAGAAAGAGTTAAAACCATATTTGTCCAAAAATATGCATAGTTTTACGATATTTCATTAAAAAAATGGTCAATTTCTATTCACCCAGCGATAGGGGTGAATCAAAACGACCAAAGGGGTGAATGGAAAAATTGTGTTTTAAAACCTTTTTTCAGTTAACAATATTGTATCTTTATAGATAAATATACACCTAAAGAGATAAACACTCCAAACAACTCATTAGAAAAGAAATTCCACTTTAAATCCAAAGTTTTGAAAAAAATGTATGGACCATTAAGGCATTCGAGGACGGTTGACTTTGAAGCAATTTTTTGGGTATAAATATCAATTTAAACATTTAAACAATTATGACACCGCAGAGAAGTAATATCGACGTGTAATCATTTCAAATTTGAACAAAATTCTTAAACGAGGAGTACTCAAACATTGGGCTTGAAAACTTTCTTGATTTTTTTTCTATTCACCCCGCGAATTCTATTCACCCCGTTTTACGGTACCTGTATTTTGATGCCGCTCGTCGGTGTGATTCTTTCAGCAAGTACTTAAGCTGATAAAATATTGATTGGGACGGTAACTTCTTATCAATTTATATGATATAACGGTGCATTGACATCCTCAGATAATTGCTAGGCAACAGTGATAAAGGATTTTCACACACTTCAGAATCGCAACAATGAAATCTAACACGAATATAATTAATGAGCCATCCAAAACGTGCACTTTAACAAGTTTCAGGTCGTTTTTACGTATTCACAAGGCTTGCATCAACACACCTATTTTCTCATTCATAATATTTATTGTCATTATTTTATAGAATAGGATTGTCTCTACAAAATCTGCCTGTGAATAATATACCTACGTATTTATTATAACTTTAACTACTGATATAGATGTAGGGAATTTTAAGGTTCCTAGTTAAGCACGGATATAAAAAATAAAACAGCAAAATTATTTACAAATACTTTATTTGTATCTTACATTAACAAAACTGAAGCTACGAAACAGAAATGATGATTCAATAAGTAGCACAAACTGAACTACTCGTTACATGGCTGAACCACACTTACCACACAAGTAAACAAATAAAAGAAAACAAGTTTGTCTCTTCCTAATTGACGGAAATCATTACAGAATGTGGTCTAAACAGGGACGGACGTTTATTTTAGTAATATGTAGTGCTGTATATAGCAAGATATTTAGAACAGGTGGTCTATCTTAAAAATAGAAACGGAATTAATTAAAAATAAAAACTACTCTATTTTGACCGCTGTCGATCTTTATGTATCGCAGTTATATTTTACATTTTCACACTAAAATTGAACTGAATTGTGAAAGAAGAACCATGTGCAATTTTATTTAACATTTATTAATCTTTGAGTTACTGTAGACCTCCTGTTCGTCTTCGAAATAATGCTATGCCTATACAGTACGCTACAGTTCGACTTCATCATACTCGTATTGCTATATCTGAATATTGATTGTTGATTTTCTATGTCTGTTTCAATTCTGTCAGTCTCTTGAATGTCCCGCTCACTCACCAGCGTACAGTCAATGGAGTAAGCAAGACCTGGATATCCCTTGAGTAGCATACTATTCATAATCAAGTCATGCAAGTCTTAACTCAGTTTATATAAGGTAACTGTAAGGTCAGATAAATAATACAATAGCAATGGCCAGTTTCACTACCACGGCGTAAATATCAAGAGGAATTTGACAGACTATTTCGCATTTTTATCCGATGGTTTGCTGTCATTGCATTAATTATTGGATAGTGAAACTGGCAATAACCGCCGATTTTTCTTCGCCAGTTAACTTTATCCGATGGACACTTTAGTCAGATAATGAATCTACACTCAATACATCTTTAATCTCTCCAAATTTTAAAATGATTCGTGAAAACAATTTCTGTGGCGTAGGAAAGATCGGCACTAAATCTCATTATGTTTATTAAAGGAATGATAAAAACTTTGAATAAGTACAAATGTAACAACAAATAAATCTCTGTTTCACGATGAACACATAACAAATACAATACTGACAATTTACATGGAAAAGTAATTAAAAATAAAATTATATACGATCATAATAATATTAGAATATAAGATAATTTAAACGACAATATATCATCACCTAGCACACTTTTAATTTTGTGATGTTTAAACGATACCGTTTTAATGAAAAGTTGCCATATGTCATAATCAATCTGGTAAATTCTTAGAAATGGCAACTTGTTAAACAATTTTAATATAAAATTATGATTTTATTAGTTTTAATTATAAATGGGACGAAGGCTAAATAATTACAATACAATAAATCGCAACTATTAACACTAATTTCGTGGATATTCTAGCGACGAAATGGCCTATTACGGTTTAAAATTGATAGTCATTTCAGCCATCGGCCGTTAAACCCCTATTAATAAATCGCTTTCAAAACGTAACTCAAACCTTTTACTGTATAATTATGAACTTAATAACGGTCTCACATATTGTAGCAATTTATTAACACATTGGACTTACTCCTGATAGAATCAAATCCGGATTTGATTGAATCAGATTCGAGCTTATGTCAAAACGTACTTTTAGTGCGTCATCAAACACTGGTTTATAATAAAAATGATGAATATCAAACAATCCAATAAGTTTTACTTTAAACTAGCGTTCAATCATGCCCTAGTTTGGAATTTAAGAGTTCGATTTTACATAAACTCGAATTTGATTAAATCGAATTCAAATTCGATTCTATCAAGATTGAACCGGCAGGTCTATACAGAATCTCTTCTCGTACGATTTGTCAGTATAGTTTGAATACCTTATTAAAATCATGTAATAATATAATATTTTTTTTACAATATACATTTAGGTACATATTAAAATGGCGTCCATTTATAAGCAATCTGTGGTAACTAATTTATATAAAATGATATTATTTTTTATCTAGTACATATTTATAACAGCCATAGACTTTACAGGCCATTAGGACATCGAGTTGTTAAGTAGAAGAACTTGTTTTACAATTACAAAGTAATATTAGAATATCCATTACATAATTTATTAAAAAAAACTGGCCAGTACGGTTTCACATGTTTCAAACTCTAATAAAGCTGATACTCCTGATTGAGGATTTTAAGAACTATAACAGTAATGCCCGGTTTCTGAGGTACATTTAGCGGTAGTTTATCTATTTAATAGCGTTTAAATTCATATAAAAAAACGTGGTTAGTAATACAACACTCGCACGATTCTGAACTTTCGATATTATTGAAAGCTTGTCATGAAAAATAGTTCTTACAATAAACGCTAGGGGCGCTGGTGTCGGAAGATTTTAGTAATCGTTTCTCTGATTGTTTTAGCATCGCAACAAATTCCATGCCGTGAGTCTTTGCATGACACGCGTACATTGACCAGTTTTATAATATGTTATGAAAACACGTTATTACTTTGTAATGGTGAAACCGTCTTACAATATTATATCTCACATGAATAGAATTCTATAGAAACACTAATGTTTGAGTAACTCATACATTCTATATGAATCTTTATAAATTAAATGTTAAGCGTCGTTTAGTCGCAATACTGAAGATGTATTCGACAGTGGATAACAAATTAATGCGTTTGAAAAAGCTAAAGTATAACATGTTATTTATTAGCTTTCAACTAGGGTCGTATTAGTTGTTGAAAAACTGCCCTGGAATGGACTTTTAAATGAATCGTTTTTTTTTTGCATTAGAGCCATGGCGGCGTCGCTGGCTACGTATCCAAGCAGTTAATATTGAAATGTATGTCACCTAACTCACGTGGCAACGGTGTGGCAACGTGACATTTCAATACTAGCTGCTTGGATACGTAGCCAGCGACGCCGCCCCGGCGCGGCGTCCCAGAGAGGCAGGGCTCTTTTTTTTTAAAACTCCGACTGTCTTTAAGGACACTAAGCTATAAGAGATAGATTTTAAGATCGGCCGATGCTGCCGTTGTAGCATCGGTCTCCTATTTATATGAGGTGTATGTCAAGGTATACTCTTCTAACGGCCAATGAGTGATACTGATAAGACCTAAAACATTGTAAAGCTGGTCCTTGTTTGAACACAATAAATTGTACCTTTCCAAATTCATGAAATATAACTATACCTATCTTTGATATGAATGGATCCTATTATTTTCATTCGATACTGCCTTGATATGACTTGATTACTGTGTTTTTACAGCACAAAATGGTGAACACTTTATTCCCGATATGTTACTAACCTCGCAGATAGAACGTTGAAATGTGACTTCTAATTCATGTCACATAAAGTTAAAATTCCAATGACTTGCTTGTACAGTCACACGTATTTCTTTGTCATCCACTGTCAATACATCACATAAACGAAACATCCTACATAACGTCTAGTAAAGCTCAAATCCTGAACGACATGCTGTCTCTATCGCTCTAACGTTAGATATGGCGTGTGCGAGAGGGACGTCACTTGCCGGTCCACTCGCTGATCCTGCCGTTCTCGAACGCCAGGCTCTTTCTAGGCAGAGGCACTAGTGTACCGCGCTTCACTATGCCCATGTCTTCGCCGGGATAGTACTGGAAAAAACGTAACGCAAAATAATAAAGTACTTAATGAAAGTTTTTGAAGGCAGGTCACACTAGACCAGCGAGGCGGACTTAAGGCCTAGTGATGTCCTCATTCCGGGAGACCCTTGCCCAACAATGGGACAGTACTGACTTGTTGTCCATGAGTTTTGGTTATTTAAACTGTTTGCTAACTAATTTTTGCTTCGGTCGTCGTAAGAATAGTATTTGTGAGTTTTTTAGCCCAGTGCTAGGACATTAAGTAATCACATAGAAATGTTTCGACTCACCTGACATTGTGATACAAATTTCAATATATCTGAACGAATGAATTCATTGTCCTCTTTCACTTTTTCCAATCTGAAAAGAGAATTTTTAAATAAGTACGTGAACATAAAGTTTATTAAGCAAACAAACAGTCGAAATTAATTTGTGAATAAAAACTTATTTATTTAACTACAAAACAAAACCCAGGATTCCACATGATCAGTAGAATAGTGTCATAAATACTTACATTTCTGGCTTAGCTATCCTTTCTACAACGCATTTGCATATTTTTTCGCACAAAGCCTCATCAAACAATGGTATACCAAACTGTAAGTCGAGTATCGTCCACCTCTGAAACAAATAAAAGTAGTTTCACAACTACAGCCTTATCCCAATACAAATACAATTTACCGCCTCTATTATAACTAGAAAAGTTTATTGTACAGTATTACCGTATTTACAAGCCCTCCACCCCCCTGTGATATTTCGTCATTTTATATAGACTCCTCCCTTTTGAAACCCACGTGATTAATGGGGATTCAGTTTTGAATTAAATAATCGAATAATATTGTGATAATCATACCTCAGGTTTACAAGTTTCATCATCAGATATATTGTGCGCAGTATCAACCCCGCTGTCGCCCTCCGCGGCCGACATCTCCGTCAACTTGTCGCTCAACTGAGTGAACATCGATATCGATTCCTCGGCCGGACTCAACAAATCGTTCAACTGGTTCATACATCTGTCTCCCTTCTTACTCAAATTCTCACTACTCACTGAACTAGAATGTATTGGAACGAGGTCTTCGATAGTAGATATGGAATCTTTACTCGTAGATTTCTCCTTGGAATGTTTTTTATCTGATTTTAAGTCTTCAATGCTGGTTGAGGAGGAATGGATTGGTACTAAATCGTCGCTGCAGGCAATGGATTCTTTGCTTTGTGCATGTTTTTGATCGTCTAAAGCTAGGTTATCGAGTTCGTCGCATAGTAGCTGGCCTCCTTCGACGGTGGTGAAGCCGTTGGCCGGGGAGCTGTTCTTGCTCTCAGTGGTCGGTGTGACTGCGAAGTGCGACTCGATGGGAGACTGCAGCCGCGCGATAGACTTGGTGTACTCTTCATTGTATTTCTCCGCGGATTCTGTTGATGATAATGACACTTCGGAGACGGGTTTCGCTATGCCGCATATGTCTTTTTTCTTTCGGGGTTGCACTGTAACAAAAGTAAATATAGTTGATTTAAAGTCAGTAATAACATTTTGATTGCTCTAGCCTACAACGTAGTATACGCTTTTCAAAGATACTAGCGAATAAACGCATTTTTTAATGAGCTTTTTACCGAACTTACCGAAGCAACTCAGGAGATTTTACTACGGCACTTTTCAAAGTGGTTTCAAATCAAATAATCGATAAATATGATACTATACCTAATTGTACAGTAGCCGGTGGTCTGGCACAGCCAAGGTCAGGTACTCCGATATCAGCTAACGTGACGTATCCCACGGAGCGTGTTAGTCGCAGTCGCTTGAGTAATCGACGCAGACCCGCGTGACGGGACCACATTGCTTGTGATTCTAAAATGTATAGATTACATTGATAGAAATTCTGGAAAAATTCATTGTACTATTTTGTATTTACAATAATGTGAGAAACTTATTGAACTTTAAAAAAAATGGGGATTTCTATTAGATAAACTATCGAATTACATTTTGAGCGTTACGTTCTACAAAACTTTTGGC
Source organism: Anticarsia gemmatalis (assembly GCF_050436995.1). Taxonomy (NCBI): domain Eukaryota; kingdom Metazoa; phylum Arthropoda; class Insecta; order Lepidoptera; family Erebidae; genus Anticarsia; species Anticarsia gemmatalis. The sequence goes on from NC_134761.1 coordinate 3,461,980, forward strand.
TATACCAGTGATATCTTTCCTATTAGTAGGTCCGGTAAGATTATAGGATAGATTATAATTTTAGTTTTTCATTCTGTGCAAATTCCTATCAATAATTATTTGAGCCTGTAATTTTTCTATAAAATAAGTTTTTGACGTGATAATATCTAAGTTTTATAAACCTACATACCAGGGCAAGTATCAGCTTCAGGCGGGAACATAAGGTGCCTCAATGGGGCAGGGTGCCTGACGCCTAATGCCTGGAGCAACACAGGTCCGCGGCGCAGCGCCGTGTTGGCGGCTAGCAGAGCTGGTGCCGCCGCCAGGGCTCCGGCCGCCGCTCCTGCACCTTCTAGCGCCGCTTCGGCCCCCCACCAGGAGACTGTCAGGCGTGAGTAACCGAGGAGTAGGCGAGGGACGCTACGGAGCTGAGTGCCTGTGGAGGATAAAGATAAGTTTAGAATTTTAAAGATTCTTTTTTTTTTAACGTTTTTAATGTTGCATTCAATATTGATACAAATTTTCAATGCTTTAATTTTGTACAAAATATAAAAGATTATTAAATTATTAGAATGTAGTATTGTTTTGGGGAATAAATGATCTAAGTTTCGATCGAATTATATCGACCGAGGTTAAGATGCGACCGTCCTCACGAGCTGAGCGTCAGCTCGAGACTACGGGCGTATCTTAACCTTTAATTTTCAATCGCGTTTAAGACATTTTCAATTGCGTTTAAGATCCGTTGCATTATAATATTATGTTAACAAGTTGCAAAAAAATTTAAATCGTAAAATTTAAAAATCAATTTGTATATAGTACCTTTAGTGAGCAGCAAGGTGGGCGGTCCGTAGCCGGCCACGTGGTACAGGTAGAGCCGCATCCAGGGCGTGGCGGCCTCGGGCGGCGCGGGCCCCACGTGCGGCAGCGCGCCCGCCGCCAGCCCCGCGCGCGCCTCGCGACACAGCGGAGCCGTCGAGATCGCTAGCCTGGAACGACAACATTATATTACTATGTTTATGTATACATGTAACAATGTGTGAACAAATGCCGATCATCGATTAAAACCATACATAAAAAAAAACAGTTAAAAAAAAGTTAGTGGGCCCCTTAAACGAATACGTAGGTAAATAAAAAAATCAATGAATAACAAAAACTGTTCACACTTCTTTCTTATTGTTATCTAAATAAATATTTATAACTCAAAGGTGACTGACTGACTGACTAACATTGTGATTTATCAACGGACAGCCTAAACCACTGGACCGATCAGGTTGAAATTATTTTAAATGTTATGACGTACGCATGAATTAAAATAAATCTATACTAATATTATAAAGCTAAGGAGTTTGTTTGTTTGTTTGAACGCGCTAATCTCAGGAAATACTAGTCTACATTATACCGGTACTTAGTGTTGAGCAGGCGCGTCCTGGCGGCGGCGCCCAGCGCGTGCAGCGCCTCGCAGCGCAGCAGGTCCAGCGGGCGCAGGCGCGGCCGCAGCGAGCGCAGCGCCGCGCGCAGGCACGCCGCCGCCGCCAGGTACCGCCGGGCTTCGCCTTCTATCTCGGGGTCTGCTACCACCTACAATATTGTTACCTGTACTTAGTGTTGAGCAGGCGCGTCCTGGCGGCGGCGCCCAGCGCGTGCAGCGCCTCGCAGCGCAGCAGGTCCAGCGGGCGCAGGCGCGGCCGCAGCGAGCGCAGCGCCGCGCGCAGGCACGCCGCCGCCGCCAGGTACCGCCGGGCTTCGCCTTCTATCTCGGGGTCTGCTACCACCTACAATATTGTTACCTGTACTTAGTGTTGAGCAGGCGCGTCCTGGCGGCGGCGCCCAGCGCGTGCAGCGCCTCGCAGCGCAGCAGGTCCAGCGGGCGCAGGCGCGGCCGCAGCGAGCGCAGCGCCGCGCGCAGGCACGCCGCCGCCGCCAGGTACCGCCGGGCTTCGCCTTCTATCTCGGGGTCTGCTACCACCTACAATATTGTTACCTGTACTTAGTGTTGAGCAGGCGCGTCCTGGCGGCGGCGCCCAGCGCGTGCAGCGCCTCGCAGCGCAGCAGGTCCAGCGGGCGCAGGCGCGGCCGCAGCGAGCGCAGCGCCGCGCGCAGGCACGCCGCCGCCGCCAGGTACCGCCGGGCTTCGCCTTCTATCTCGGGGTCTGCTACCACCTACAATATTGTTACCTGTACTTAGTGTTGAGCAGGCGCGTCCTGGCGGCGGCGCCCAGCGCGTGCAGCGCCTCGCAGCGCAGCAGGTCCAGCGGGCGCAGGCGCGGCCGCAGCGAGCGCAGCGCCGCGCGCAGGCACGCCGCCGCCGCCAGGTACCGCCGGGCTTCGCCTTCTATCTCGGGGTCTGCTACCACCTACAACACATTATCATTTTTTTCTAACCCATTAACGTCCCACTGCTGGGCAAGAGTCTCCTCCCGAACGAGGATGGGCTTAGGCTTTTGTTCGCAACGCTGACCAGGTGCGGGTTGGAGACTTTGCATGCCCTCAAGAAATGTATTAAACAAATTTTAGGCATGCTAGGTTTCATCACATTGTTTTCCTTGACTGTAACAGCAAGTGATAATTATTTTACTTAAACCACTCGGCTATCACTGCTTATTATTTTTTTTATTCAGTCGAAAATGTCAGTTAGTTTCACTTACAAATGTAAACTACACGACAGATAAAGAAACAAAAAATGGATAAAATTGTTTGTCAAAATGACCGTACCACTAGCAAAGGAGCAAACAGACGTAAAGTTTAAAAATACTGTAGTACTAGCTGACCCGCGCAACTTCGCTTGCGTCACTTAAGAGAGAATGGGTCAGAATTTTCCTCGTTTTTGTAACACTTTTTACTGTTACTCTGCTCCTATTGGTCGTAGCGTGATGATACAAAATATACCCTTTTTTTTCACGAAAAATATTCTCAAAATTATTTATATCTCATAATATAACGAACTCGCGCTAAGGCATATCCGCCATTAAAACAGTTGCCATGACAACGGAATTTTGTTAGTTCAATGTCATTATAATATTGATTATTCGCGACTTCGTTCGCCACCTGAATTTTCCCGGGAAATGCGTCATTTTCCCGGGGTAAAAAGTAGCCTATGTCCTTTCTCGGGTATCAAAATATCTCCATACCAAATTTCATGCAAATTGGTTCAGTAGTTTAGGCGTGATTGAGTAGCAGACAGACAGACAGACAAACAGATAGACAGACAGACAGACAGTTACTTTCGCATTTATAATATTAGTATTAAGTATTATAGTATTAAGTATTATAGTATTAAGTATTATAGTATTAAGTATTAGTATGGAAGTATGGATTAAAACCAGACGTGTGACACAAACACAACATACATGGAAATGATAATAAAAATGCACGTACCTTATCTAACTCCATGAGTAAACTATCGAGGCTTTCGTCTGGTAACTTTCCCACTTCGAACAACGTTACCGCGTGACTTTTCAAGTCCTGAAACAAATACAATTTCAAACTTTAAATATTTCACATACTATTTTACTACGTTGAGGCGCCCATAGCCAGTTGCGCTCACCATTTAGTAAACGATCTGTAGGTTAAGCAAACCTTGGCGCGGTCATTCCATAGATGGGTGACCTTTTTTTTTTAAGGCAACTCCCGCACTAATAATTGCTCTTGTGTCGCGGGGACTTTTACAAACATACAAACAACGGACACAAAGCACAACCAGACCCGAAACAATTATTTGTGGATCGCACAAATAATTGCTCCGTCTGGGAATTGAACCCACGACCTCACGACGCAGTAGTGTTGGCGTGGTGACCTAAACCACTGCGCCACTGAGGCAGTCCATTGATTAACAAATTAACATAATAATTATATACAAACCGGTGACAAATTGCCCATCATAAGATACGCAGCTAAAGTAGAATCAAACAACACAGCTACTCTACGACCAGCCGCGATGTTTGTCGACTCCATTGACTCTTCCTGACTCTGCAAACAACATATTTAACCATCACTACCATTCAAGCTTCGCAAATTTTAACCTTATCTTGCAAAGTGTAAGGTCCTTTTTCGTCTATACAAAAAAAGTGTTGTTGGTATATTTCACCTGTTTAGATGTAGATGGCACCTGCTTGATGATGACAGGTTCCATTTGTATATCGTCGTCCATGTTGGGGTCAAATGTTAGTGGGGATATCTGACTGTACCTAGAAGAACAGAAAATCATTAATAATTTAACGTGATTCAATGTAATATAGAGGTATGTTAAATAATGGCAGTCAACATTTCAAAGAAGCACAATTTTTATTTCAATGGCAAAATTAAATAGTTTTTATCCACAAATCTTTCTAAACTACTAGTCAATGATACGATACTGTAGTAGTAAACACAAGAATTTCCTTTGTGGGTGCTTGAGACGTTCGAGAAGCACGGGGGGAGGAAAGGGTAGTCTTCTAACTATTAACTACTCGTATCTTAATTTCTCATTAATCTTCACCTGGATATCGTTAAAAGCAGAGATCTCAGTTTTTATTTTCAGCCACGTAGCCGATATATCAGTGTTAGTAGCTTTGTAATGGGCATACGTACGGTTGATGATTGTGTGTGGTGACAGCGTCCCTCCAGGACGAGTGTTGCGGCGCCACGGGCGGAGGTTGTAAGTTCTTAGCGAACCCGAGCCGACAGTACAGAGATACTGCTTGTTTTACTAGCTCACATTCCACCTGCGAAATTGTAATTAGAGGTTAGTATTGTCTAAAGCTTTTTTTCTGTACTAACTGAGGAAAATTGAGAGAGTTCCTTCATCTATTTAAGAAGAAAGAATTCGTACTGAACTGATGTAGCTTACATAGAAATGTGTAAAGACAGACACGCGACAGAGACAGGAAGCCGTTACATGACTTTAGGTAATTCATATCAAACAGCTTGCAAACGAGACCGAAACTAGAGACCGTGATGTTAATTATAATAAAATTATGGTCGCAGTTTCCGGTCGCGGTCCCCGTAGAGGCGCGAACCGCCTTTATACGGTGTAATGGAAGCTATATGTAGCGAAATGGGATAGTTATATTTTATAACGTAAAACTCGATTTTCGTTAATATTCGAAGTAATATATATGACCTTGCGTGGTGACAAGTAATATTGCGAATAGTAATATTTTCATGAGCTCAAAGGTCATCTGTTAATTATACTCATTGTTCAATTAGTTCAATTTATAGCAGTAATTGTTACATTTCCGAATGTTATTGTGTTGTTTCTAATGTAGAATCATAATTTGTTGGACCTAGTAGTTTCATTTAGTATAAAAGTTTTTTTTTCCATCACGATCTTTCCCGTGATCAAAAATCTCCGATTACTACAATCCATCCTAACTACTAACTACTAACTTAACAAACATTATTTCTTTATAACAAAGTTACAAACAATAGTTGGTTTAAACATTTACCTGCAACACAGCCGCTAAGTCAGCCACACTGGTGTGTTCATCAATAGAGACGAATACTTTGTACAGTAGCGTCTCGAAGTAATCACCCGCTATACGGTTCATCACGAAGCCTTTCAGTGGCGGCACTGATACTTTGTCTGCGGCGGTGATCGGCACGTCCAGGTAGATTAGACCACGTCTGAGGAGAGAAAAGTTGCGTTGATTAAGTAATAAATTATATCTAACCTTTTCCAGAACCTCAAGACTTTAAATTTGTTTGTACAGATGTCAATGCTAAAGTACACCCTAATAATCAGGCGAAATTGCTAACCGATCACCGACCAGTCATTGACCTAAAGGAGGTCGGATACAGTGCGACTTAACGTGATTTTTGAGACACACAAAACCTAACTTCTATAATCCAACATTTTGGCAGAAAACCTTAGGAACAACTTGTAACACCCAGGCCCTTTTTTTTACTTGGCGAATGCATGAAATTGCATCCCCTACGCCCGGGGGAGCGCAGGGGTATGCAGGCTCTCCTAACCAGAAGGACTAGGCCTACCCAAGCAGCCGCATTCACTGCGCCTTAAAGAGAGTCAACGTAAATATTAATAAATCCATAGGTGCTATTATTTTGCAAATTAGACATGTATATTATGCAATGTTAGGTACCTGTACAGAGTCTTAACAACATTGTAATCCAGCGTGCCGGCCGTCTGCGAGCCGCGGTCGATTAACATATCTATTAGCGCCCTCTCACTCTCGTTCAACGGCTGGAAAGAGACAGAATATAGGTTTAAACAGTCTGTTAATAGAATATATTTACATAATGTTATTCTAGATAGAAAGTTGCAATTCTAAACACTAAATTAGTAAGCAAATCTTAGATATGCATCTTGAGACTGAAAGCTATTTCAACATTTGCTAATTTGAAATAATAATACATGTATACACACCACTTTTTTATTTACTAAATGAGTCACACTTGCAGTGCATTATTTATCAAAGTCTTGCCCCATTTTTTTGCAATTAGAATTTGAATCTGAGGAATCACTATTCCTTTTACAATTATTGACCCTTCGACACTGCTATGTAGTATCGGATAAAAGAAAGAAAATAATAGTCTTGTAACATAAGTTCGACCGTCATTTTACATCAAATAGAATTGTGACAACAAACAAAAATTCCACGAATTTTCGTTTATTTTAGTAAGGCCTCAGTTCTCTTCAGATTACCTCTATCTCTTACCAACCTAAATAATTAATCATAAGAGTAAAAGAGAGACCTAAATTCAAGTATACCTTAACATCATCTTCGAGCACATAACCAAGTTCGATCCTCCACCACGGCTGCATCGGTATGTTCAGTGGGACGCGGGGTAGTAGCGCGCGGATCGCTTTGGACCGCCCCCGCCGGCCCAGCGAGCGAGCCTTCGCTACCAGTTCTAAGTACTCGTTACGACCGATGCCTAGTAATCTTAGACCTGGGAAATTTTTTACATCATGTTATAGTTAAATCTATGGTGCCTTACTTTTAACCCTTTGACCGCCACGGTCGGCTATACTCGACAAATCAAAAAGTCACGCCAAATGTCGACAAAAATATAGCGTTGTGAGCACGTCAAAGGGTTAAAGGCGTTCAGAGTAAGTGATTCTTAATTGGCCCCATTTTTATTTTTAAGACCACTGATAAACATACAAACAACGGACACAAAGTACCTATTTCCTTCATTTAGATATTTCAATAACATAATACGACTACGTAGTGGTTAAAGTCGAATAGGAGGCTTGCGACGTACGGAGACGTCGTGGGTGTGATTATACAATTGGACCAAAATAAGTAATGATTTCGTATGTCGTAGAACATTGTAGCAATTATTTATAAAATCTCCGTAAGACAAGACCTGTCTTTAGTGCGTGAGATTGTTTAAAAAATGTACCTTTAAGGAAAAAAATACTCTTATCTTGCCCTTATCCATTACTAAAGTATCAACAACTAACAACAGACTTGTGATCTGTATTCAAAGCAAAATTAACATCACAGCTGGTTGCAAATTGAGAAGATTAATGAATAAACATTAGAATAACTATATGTGCAATATGTTAAGTAGTTCATCATACATAATATATAATGTTTAAATAAACATCAAGGCTGTGCTTTATGTACAAATGTAACTGACTTATTTCTTTTATCATCATATTGACATGAAAACAATTCTTTGGGTCAGTGAAACTGACTTCTTTAGTACTCTAGAGACAATAACAGTAGCAGAGATAGAGTAACTATAAATCAATGCTATTTTGAATTAATAATTTAATAAAATAAAGAGTATTTACAGTTAAAAAACCCGATAGAATTTCTAGTAGCCTTTCCTTGTAGGAAACTCTCAGGAAAACTAAACATGTACTTCACATAATATATTTGCAAAACAAATGAAATGACAACAATTATTTTGAATGGTACTCACAATCAGCTGCTGTGAAATTAGGCATGGTGTCATAGCTCTTCTCCATCTCTATGAGCAGGGCCACGACCTCCACATAATAGATGAATGGTGTTATCCTCAATCCTATAACATACAAGTGACATCAAAACTACTTGTCTTATTGGAATTAGAACTTAGATAATGTAATATGATGACACACATATAAGATGTATTAGTTAGCATATTAGGTGAAATTTTGATAGTTTACTCAAACATTTGTAGTTACATTATCCATTGGAATGGTTTTCCAACACTTATGGTTAAACCATAAAACTGGTTCAATGTGTTTTCAACTATATAACATGATGGCTATAACATAGATGATGTTTGATGTTCCCACACAATGATGTGAATATATTTCTCAGTAAATAAACAGGTAAAATAATATATTGCCAAAATTAATTACATTTAGTTACTGTTGAGGGCCTCTAAATCTGGCAAAGCCAGCAATTGACAATGTTAAAATTTGATCAATATTCTTGTACTTACCTTTTACAATCATGTCAGCTAAGTGATAGGGGTAGAGCATGAGTCTCTGTATGCTGTTCTGCACAAGGGTTTCATAGTATTTCTTCTCATCTTTACGGATTGATCTCACTATAAATAACAAATACACACTTAAATAGAGTCAAATAACCCTATCTCAATTTATGTGAATATTTTAATACTTCTATATTGCATATTCATGGGGGGTGACTTCTTAAAGCACAAAATGTATTTGTTATGTTCACCTTTTCAAAGGTACATAAGTCCAGATTGTTTGTTGATTCCAAAGTTAGTTATCTAAGTATCAGATTTTGAGCTATACTCCAAAAGAAAAACATGATCATCATGATCTTTTTTTTAATAAGGCATTTTGTAATGAATTTATCAAGAAATTAAACCAATCTTTATATTATTGTTATATCCCTTTTACTTTCTACATATTGTCACAGTTACCAAACTTGTAATGTAAGCATGCAGTAGAAAGTGAAAGTGGGGATAATGAGTTCATCACACTTTCTTCATATCAGGCAGTACATAAGTATCAATTATCTAAGGTTATGTGTAAGCACAAATCTCTAGTTATTAAGTAGCTTATATTCTGTTTATTCATGACAGCTAACAGGAATTATTATACAATAATCATTATTTTCAATTTTATCTACTATTTCTTTTATTTAATTAGGAATTAATAGACTTACCGAGACTGCCTCTATATCTCAATTGATTTTTAATACTGAATTCAAATATATATCTCTCATATTCTTTGGGAGAGTCACCCAAAAGCTGTAACAATAAACACTAGGTTTAAAACATAACACAGCCTACGCGACGGCTTAAAATACTAATTGACTTAATAACCACGTTCATACAGTCATCAGTGATAAACACAATTACTGCTAATATCATAAAACAATAACATTATCAAGAAGTTTACCTTTTTTACGGTCGCAGGTAGTTGCGACCATTGTATCTTTTTCCTAATACATTCCTCAATTTCGTCTTCCATGGTACTTGACCATTTAATTAACGATTAAATAATTACATTGATAGCGAATAACTTTGCACGGCCTTGGATAATATGGATAAACTGCACAAAATATTTTTGATAAGTAAAAGCAAACACAGTATTGCGTTCAGAGTGTTTAGTCTTTATAAATATTCGTTTTTGTAAAATTTTAAGTCTTGATTAGGCAAGACAATTTAAATGTTTGGGAAAATTTTAAAATTGAATGAACTGGAAATCCGTAATGCATATAATATAAAGATATATTCTTATTCTGTTGGAATAAAGTATTCTTCGATGTACTCAAATTAAAGTGACATAAAATTGTAGAACTATATCAAGTTTTCGAACGGCCAAATGTCGTGTCCATATGACAATTGAAAGTTGCCATTATCATGAATTAAATAAATGAGCATGTTGATCGATTGTTAATTTGGTATGGTAAGCAGTGTTCCTAGGTACATTAAACGCAAAAGATATCTAAATACTTTTAGAGACAATATATCTCTGAAAGCAGTAACCTTTTTTGTAAAGCTGCACTGCATAGTTAAATTTATGCTATGCTATTTGTACCGCGGGTTCTATCATCGCCAAATAGAATGGAATCCAGAAAAAACTATCTTCAATAAAACACTGATTTAAAAAACCTTTGGAGAATGCTCTTCTACCTAGTTCGTTTACAGTATAATACAGTAGAACTCAGTAGCCTTGATATCTGGTTATGGGGGGAAAATACGTCGCCGTCGGCCCCTCTTTACTTTCGAATCCCTGTATTCTTTGCCATTTCGTATTTGCTGCTCAGGAAATCAATTCAAATGGTGTGGTGTCCACTACACCATTACGTATAGGTACTCACAAGCCTGATCCACTGTTTTGGATATATATGACTGATATAGCCAACAGATTTCCACATTCGATCAGTTTTCTCTATACAGCGAAAAATAAAATAGTGTTGAAGGAATGGAAAGGATAGTTAAATAACTTTTAGGGGGTCGTACGGTGAATATGATTTTAGGCTTAGGAAAAAAAGAATCTCTTAATTTTATCCATGTCTTTATTAAAGTCCGGGAAACATCGAATCAAACGCAGCGTGAATTTCTTGAATCATATCCGAAGCAGTCATACTGCGACCATGCTGAGTAAAAGCCCTAAAGTTACATAATCTGGTCAATTTTGCAGCTGCATATGACGCTACACTTTGAGCCAGTTGGGTATTATTTTCATTCTGACATAAATCTGTATTTAAAGCCCAGTTGTAAAAAGTACCTAATGCGCCAGATAGTATGTCTCCTTGGCCACCAGCACGCCGCCCAGAACCACCACCAGTAGCTGTCCACACGAAGTTAGAAGCGTTAGAGTGAAAAGCATCTTTTTCACCTTTCACTAAAACAGAGACACAATCGCCCCAGTAAGTATACCAATTACTAGAGTTATTTGAAACAGATTCAATTAATTTTGCGGCTTCGCGTTGATTTGGTGTGAGGATGGCTCCTGGACAAGGGTAATTTTTCAACACAGATGGATCTTTGTAAATTGCAAATAGACTATCCGCGTCGAGGATTAGTGGTTTACGCAATGTTTTGCATTCTTCTATTATATCATGTATCAGATGCAACGTAGCGTCTTCTCGTCCTAATCCAGGCCCAATAATTACGACGTGCATTTTCGGCAACAGTGCTCTTATCTTAGAGGCATGTTTTGCGCTCAAGTAAGGATGAACTATGAGATCGGGGCTATAAGATTTAATAACTGGTGATGCATCCTCTGTTGTTATTACATGAACCAAATCCGCTCCCACCTGAAAACAGAAAATATAATTTTTCATTAAATTGAAATATTGAAATGGAAAAAGCATAATAATAACAAAGAAACTAGATGTCGAATCATAAATACGAAACAAACCTTCAACGCTGTTATCGCTGCAAAGTACGGTGCTCCCGAATATTGTATTGAGCCGCCGATAACTACTATTTTTCCAGCTTCACCTTTTGATTTACCTTCCAATTTTGGAATAATTGTACTACTCAAAAGCCGAAATGTATTAGGTTGGAGACTACTATCAAAAAAATTACATTTTTCTTCCACCAATACTTGCTCACAATTAACAACCATATAATTAAATGTTATAAAAAATGAATATAGGGCATATAATATCGTCATGATGATTAGTAATATAAATATTCACTATTCACATGCGTTAAACAATTAATTAATATGGTTTTAATGATATAAATTCTACAACACACTCACAAGTTTCTTACTTTGTTTTTATTAAAGTTGACGGACTGTTGACCTATGCCTAGGTATATTCACAACAAACCGGAATGGTTATGAATGATTATCTGAATGAAGGTCATGCTCGCGAATTAAAGAAACGATTGTGTTCCTATTGAATGAAGGCAAAGTCTTTGTTATCATTTATTTATCATCTTATTGTAACATGTTAAGTCCGTTCTCCTTACTTAGGGATTTAAGATGACAGAATAAATGATGTATAGTAAAATATAAAATAAAAGGATAATATCACGTGAAACTGGGAATTTTTAGAACAAATAATTTTAAATAAAACAAATCGATTCAAACCTCGATTTTTTTAATTATACAAATGGCAACATTTTTTATTGTCTGTCAAACTCAATCAGCCGTAGCTCTGAAATAATAACAAAAATTTCTTTGCAGCTATTTTGGTATTGAATTACACCAAAATGGATGAAAAATATGAAACAGTTAAACTATGTTACACAATACATAAATACTCGAGTTATTCTGCAAACTACATACCAGAGTACGTGTGATATTTCGTGTGATATGTGCTTTTATCCTTGTTGTTCTTGAGTTATTCCCGGTGTGTTATTTTATTTCTGCGCACTGTGTTCGACAATCGAGCGTGTTATTTATTTTGTGTACAGTGCTTTTCTCCGGTGTTTTAGTGTTATTACCAAAGAAGTATGAGTGTTTTCGCCGGGTAAATGAGAATTATTTGTGGTTTTTCAGGAATATTATGGTAAATAACCCTTCGGACCAGTTATCCAGATGGTTCACAGACAGCTCTACACAGTCACAGTTCATTATATTAAAATTGAAGTCACCATCAATAGTGGAGAGCATAAAATTTGGGAAGTACATAAAGGCCCATGTCAGTGACCTGAAGAAGTTTCAAGTTTTTGGAGGCACAGATGAAAATAACTTATCTCTGTTGCTATCTGCGTGAGTATTATACAATACGCCTATTAAATATTAAATAATCATGACTAATATTTGTGTTTTATCAAAGGTATCAAGGTATCATAATGTACTGTAAGATATTTTATTAGATGATTGTAATTTAGATAATGTTCTAAGCAGATTACTTATGCAAATATGCACTTGATTTCAATTTATTTATATGTTAGGTATATGGTATTTTAAAGTAGCTGAATCTTTGTAATAATTATTACAATTGTACATATTATTCCTATTAAATAATAATAGAATCGTCAACATTTTCGACCACACAGTAATTAAAACAATGAATAATTAGCTCAAAGCTAAAAGTACATTTTCTGAGGCGTAAAGAACTTCAGCAACAAAAGGACTGAATTGTTTGGCAACAAATTATGGTAAAGTCTGTAACTAGGTTGCATTGCATACTTTTTATTTAAAAACTATTGCTACAGTCTAATTGCATTTGATTAGATCAAAAAAAATTGTTTACTAGTTTCTGCCTGCAACTTTGTCTACACAATAGGATTTCCTGGGGTAAAAAGTATCCTATGTCTTAGTTACACTAGAGTAATATGTCATTGTGTTTATATATCTAAATTTTGCTATTTTAATTAGAGTGCAAAATAGCCAAGTCCATTCCAGTCAATATATTTAGGATTAGCCAAGCTATACTGTTAAATACATTTAACACGTTCGCTGCCCCTGACGCGTATGTGCGTTTTGTAGAACGCACATACGCGTCGCGGGCAGGGAACGTGTTAAGATAAAATAAATATTAACTATTTTATGATATATTAATCAAATTATTAGGTAGTATTTGTCTCTGATTTCATCTTTAGCAAGTATTTACAAAATTTAATAATATGTGGGCATATAATTAATGCAATATGAGTGTGTTCTCATAAGAAGTTAGGTATATATTAAAGTACTTATGTACCTACATCTTATGAGAACAAAGTTGCCTCATTATGTATGCATTATGCATGTAAGTTGATACAGAGTTGTAGTCTACTTGGCCTTATTGATTCATATCACTGTTATAGGTATAGAAAAATGGTTTAGGCACATAGTAGGTATTTCTAAGGCACATTCATGGCTGGCGATGGTTACAAATAAAACATAAAACCTGCTTACTTTTTTTACATTTTACATTCTTGATACATAATAATATAACACCATAAAATATATCCACATTTCGCCATTTTCAATGTCAGTCCTATGTAAAAGGGTGAGCCTATTGTCCTATACTAGGCATGTGACCAAACTTTAGTATAAGCGGAATACAGAATTTTATATAGAAAATATTTGTATATAAGTAAAAATAGACCAATAAGACTTTGTCTAACCTGGGAATAAAGTCATTTAGATTTGTTTAACTGCTTTTGCTTGGAGTCATATAACTAAACAATGGGATACTATTTCTTCTAGATGTTTAAGATTTAATACTTGATCAAAGGTTAATCACCCTAATTAATTAATTATTGTCATTATCTATGATGGAGATAAAAGGTACTCTCATAATTAGGAGAGGATTAAGTAATTATATTGCATGCTCAAATTGCTAATTATTCTAGGTTTCTGTTATAAAGTCTATTGAAAAAGGTTTTTTAATAAGTAGGTATTTAAGTATATGTAATGAAAATTTTTAGTAGAGCTAAAGGATAATAAATGTAACTTATTAGAGTCAATTTCTACCTATCCCTATGGGAACAAGGCATTTTTTATGTATGTATGTGGAAGTAAACATTGAGAACAACAAAAGTTGATTTAACCTTCAGAAATTAGAGGATTTTGAAGCATTTTAATGGTATCTTCTTATTCATTTTATGTCATCACAGGACCAAAAATGACATACACCTAGCTATATTATCTCATATAAAGATTATGGGTGACAAACCACACCCACATCATAAAACATTTGTTTCCTTATTAGGTCTGATTATTTTAGTATGCTAATTTGTTTATAAATAGCATAGTGACTGAGTTACAGTTACAAGCAACAATGTGCATATATTGTCACACTTTCAAACATTGTATTATGTAGCTATGCTAATACTGTAATTGTTAAAGTTTGAACGAATTACTCACCAAACTACTAAACTGATGAAACAGATCAGCATTTAGTATTTTTTACCCCAGTATATCGTTTTTCACAAAATGAGTTGTGAGCTGACACTAGTAGAAAGGCAAATTAAATTACTGCTATTAAAATACTATAATTTACAATAAGTTTAAGATAGAGTCTATAAATAGTAGTTATAATTAAACTTAATATTGCACTCATGTGTTTGATATATGAGTAACAGATACCGTTGTAGTATCAACATGAACTGAAAGGGTGCAGCAAATTTCATACAATATTTTTGCCATTTTCACTACCAAAATTAACTGCATTAAAAACACACTACACATAGTAATGTATACATAATTTGCTTTTGACTGTACTGTAAAGGGCAGACAGTTACAGATATTAGTCACATTTATTCACCTCTAGACAGTAACATGTTATCTGATACAAATTATAATCTATTGTTAATCATAATTTATTATTGTTGCTGTTGAAAAACATCTGGTTTGAGCTCAGTTATATTAAAAAAATTATGTATTTTGGTAATCTTTTATATTGGCTTAGATTGTTAGTCAAATAGATTATACAAAACCATCTGATTCTGTCAAAAGTACTTATTCATCTCAGGTCAGGTCTCTGTTTACACCAGTAATCCCTACTACAACCTCCTTACTATACACAGGATGTACTGTGTTCTTGTACCTAGTGATCACAGATTAGGGATTTCTACTCAAAAACATGCATTATTATCCAGTATTTATTGTTTGTTCACCAGTAAAAATATAATTACCAAATTATTTAATCACCTGATACCTCTTTAACAACAAAAGGTGCTCATTAAACATCCTTAATCACATCTCATTAAAACTACTTACTACCTTCTTCCAGTGGTTTGAAGAAGGACAGTGCATCAGAAACGTTCAGACTGCGCCACCGGACGGGCGAGGGTCTGTACTTGCCGGTCAGGTATATAAAGATAGTACCGGTGCAGTCGTGGGGGCCCGCTTATAATTTCACTATATGGTATGTGGAATTACAAGGCAAGAATCAAGAGGAACTGATCACTGATGCTATGGAGACTATCAATTTGGTGAGTACCTTTCGTTTATGTGTAATAGTATATGGGAATTAACGCCAACACGAATGCTGAAGCCGGGTCTAGACGATTGTAACGTGTAATGTAATCCACTGCGTAACGTTCGTGATTGCCTCAGTGGTGAGTGGTTTAGATCGCAATGCCGCTACGTCCTACGATCGAGGGCGTGGGTTCGATTCCCACACAGAACAATTATTTGTGCGATGGTCTGGTAGTACTTTGTGTCCGTTGTTTGTATGTTTGTAAAAGTCCCCGCGACACAAGAGCAATTCTTAGTGAGGGAGTCAAAACAAAAAAAAAAATAGATATGTGAACGGCACTACGGGCGTTTCGAAGTTCCGTTACATTACACGTTATACTCGTTTGGACCCGGCTTGACGCCAATACCTGATGTTTCGGCGCAGGTTTCACTCAAGTTCCAAGGAAAAATGCATGATCGCGTTAATTCCCATATCGTATTATATAATAAACATGCAACACAAAAGTTTAAAAGTCATGCGTTTCTATCGAGTTTAAGTATAGTGTAGTAGCTAAAGTGGTGACTGCGTAGTTATTGCGTTGGGTGTTGTAAGTTCGATTTCTAAATGACATAGAAAGTGTTGTATTTGTTTTGCAATCTACTATTGTGGACAATACCGAGGTTATGAAAGTGTGATTGATGTTCATTATTTACTATAGCCTTTAGGATCTGTTTAAAATTTAAGTCTACAAATCGTCTGACAGTTACTTCGATATATTCTTGCTCTTAAAGATATAATATCATGAATGTTGTACCCGGAGATGTAGGTATTTTCGGCGTTTCGCCTTTAACGCTTTTACCGGAA
Organism: Anticarsia gemmatalis; assembly: GCF_050436995.1. NCBI lineage: Eukaryota > Metazoa > Arthropoda > Insecta > Lepidoptera > Erebidae > Anticarsia > Anticarsia gemmatalis. The sequence continues at coordinate 3,478,530 of NC_134761.1, forward strand.
ACGTTACTAAACGTTGAACTACTATCGAGAATAATCTAGTGTAAATTAGAAAAGAAGAACAGCACTTTGTCCAACCGAATAAATAGAAAGCTTACAAATGTGTTTATCGTAACCATATTCGTGAGATAGGTATATTCCGTTTGGCAATATTTAGGGTCGGCGCAAACGGGCCACCGACCACAGCCACTGGTGGCCAGCGACACCCAATTATCTTAATTATCCTGTAGCGAGTGGCCGCCACCGGCTACACGTGTGCGGTGTGTCTATACAAAATATATGGAAAAACGTGTTAAGTGGGTGTCGCTGGCCACCAGTGGTTGTGGTCGGTGGCCCGTTTGCGCCGACCCTTATCGAACAACAAAACCAACTCGACTCGCTACATACATAATGTTTAGTTTTGTCGCCCGGCTCGTCCGGATAATGCCGAACCGAATATCCCTGTAACAAGCATAACCACCAAAAATGTGAGTACAATTGCAAGACAGTCTCTTTAAAATTGTACAGTTTTACAACCACGCCTACATAAGTATGCATAGTTAATAAAAAGAAAAAGAAAGTGTCAAATAAGGTCATGGCAAAGTTTAGATAACACTGAAGTCAGTTCTTTGCGATCATTTGCAGACAGTTCAATTTAGTTTCAATTACTTTTGAACTAATTTCTGATGTACAAATTGTAATTAGTGTTAATGTGTCATTTGAATTTGTTTACATCTATTAGCATTCGAATTAGACATTTTTATATACTTATTTACATTTTGTAACGGTTTCATTTTTTATAATACAAGTCTATATGACTGCTAATTACGAACAGTAATAGGCAGAATTTTAATTGTAACACAATTTTCTTCAACCAAACAAAAAAGTAGCATATAGAACATAGAGTAGAAATAGTCCATATTGAACTCAATTAAAAGAGCCAGGGACCATTAGAACCAGTTTCAAAGCTTATGAATAAATGTCAGATAACCTACCTACTAGATAGAGTGACAGCATAGGAAAAGAATAGTGAAACTGGGCCCTTAGGTACCTACCTATTTATAATGTACAAAATGTAATAATTTAATTTGCCTTTTAAAAACAACAGATAATTATAATAATTATGTTTTTTTTATTATCAATAGCGTAAAGAAGAAGAAGCGGTGCGCATGTTGTTGAAGCACCTGCGTCGGCGCCGCTACAAGGACGCGTTCGAGGCGTTGTCGCGGGAGAGCGGCGTGCGGCTCGAGGGCCCGCTGCAGGCGCGCCTGTGGAACGCGCTCGTCGAGAACGGAGACTACAAGCTCGCTGAGGAGATCTTTGACGAGGCTGTCAATGGTGACTTACTATTTAAACTACAGTTGAACAAATTGGGTGTTTTGATTTTAATACACGCATTAAAATCTTTGGATATTGTAAATCCTGTAGTTAAAAATCAGTTTTAAGCAACTTGTATTTCCAGCGCATATTATGTATAATTTCTGGGTTATGCACGCATAAACATCGTATACGTGCGAGAACGTGTCCGCTCGTATTACAATTATGGGAAACATTCGTTGAGCCTGATATGTGTTGGAACAATTTGTTTATACTACAAACCTTACCTTAAAGAATTTTAAGGTAAAAAATCCAAAATCTTCACTATCAATAATAACAATCTGTTTGTCAGAGGGTGAGCTAGACTGGTACATGTCATGGCAGCCGTACACGCCGTCGTGGCGGCAGATGTCGGCGTGCTCCTCGCAGGTTGAAGCCCGCCTGTGGAGTGGGGACTCCCCCCCGCCGCCCCCCGCCCGCCAACACGACCTGCTCTGCACTGACAGAGACCCACGACCTGACACCTCGGTGAGTATACTACACAATTTGTTTAATAGTTTATGGCAAATGAGTGGAGAAACGTGGGTCGGTCTGGTGGAGGGATATTTTTTTTTAAGGTGATATGGGATAAATTACTTTAGAAACTTTCTTCATATTATTATGAGTATAAATGATAAATTACTTTAGAAACATTCTTGATATTTTATTTATTAGCTCTGTCTATTTTCGTTCTGTAATTCGGTTTCTTCCTAACTGACTAAAAACATCAACTATACTTAGCTATTGCTAACTGTTTTTAACTCCCTTATTAATAACCTAAACAACTAATAAAAATAATCACCACTATAACTCTTTATCTATTAACACAAAACAAACAAAAATATCCATTATTATAAAAAAAATAATCAAAATGTATAACGGTATGTTTATGACGAATGTTCTAGGGGATTGAGACTCGATGCCATAGTATATGTACTAACGGTGTGAGTTTAAAGCGTGTCGGGTCGCAGGAGGCGCCGCTCAACGGGCCCGACGCCGAGGAGCTGGCTTGCGGCGCCAGCTGCGCCAAGCCCGGGCCCCGCGGGGGACATCAGCTAGTCGTTGACTCCACTACAGGTATATTAGTAGCTATTTATTTGAACTTTCTGTCCGTCTTGTTACTAATATGTGAAATGTAGAGAAAATTGTAGAGTTATTTGTTGTTTTGGTATCAACAATTTGGCAAAATTGCATCCTAATATTTGGTTTTGTAAGAAAACAAAAGTCAATATGGGTCGGCGATTGTTTAACCAATGTTTGTTCATAAAACAGGCAAGTTTCATAAAACAAGCAACTACCCGTCTCGAGAGGTCATGGGCTTGAAATGGGCGAAATTTGTAAGATCCTCATAATAATACAATTGTTTCCAGACGCATTGCACTGTGTCCGTTATATTCTATGTCTGTAAAAGTCTGCGACACAAGAGCAATTCGTAGTTTGAGAGTTTTAATATAAAAGAATATTTTGTTCTCCAGGTACACTCTACCTGTTCGGCGGCTGGAACGGCACGGAGGACCTGGACGACTTGTGGTCGTTCTGCACGCGCTCGGAGCGCTGGTCGCTGCTGTGCCGGCACAGCGGGCAGGTGGGCGGGCCCTCGCCGCGCTCCTGCCACAAGTGCGTGTTCGATCCCGTGCACAGGCGACTTTATACGCTCGGCAGGTACGTGCACTCACGAAAAATAATAAAGAATATCTGTAGATGTGTATTTTTACCATATGAAAAGATTACAGGAAATAATTATTGTGTGGAATACGTACATAGGTACATAAAATCAGACCTCTTTTCCATAGGGGTAGGCAGAGACCAGAGAACGCCACTTGGTGCTATCCTTACAGCCTCCCTTGCTTCATTCACAACATTAATATTGTATAGGACTTTAGCATAAATTTTACCTATTTTGATCTAGGTTTATTGTATAAAATGTTATATCTTTGCAGGTACCTCGATAACGCACAAAGAGTTGCCAGTAACATGAACGTAAGTTATTTTTTGTTAATATTATATTATTTAAACTAATGCCATCATATATAATTAGGCAGTCTTCGTGTTTTATTTATTGAAAATTTCTTAAATACAGCGATAATTTTATAGACACTATACAATTTTTCCACGCGGATTCAGCCATGTCATTAAAACCTTGGTAATCAATAAATTGTCGTGACTGTAGTAGACTTTATGAAGTGTAGTCGCGATTATTTAAAAACGTTACTTATCTATACTAATATTATGAAGCTGAAGAGTTTGTTTGTTTGTTTGTTTGAACGCGCTAATCTCAGGAACTACAGGTCCGATTTGAAAAATTCTTTCAGTGTTAGATAGTCCATTTATCGAGGAAGGCTATAGGCTATATATCAACACGCTACGACCAATAGGAGCAGAGAAGCAATAAAAATTATAATGTGTGTGAATGCAAATATGTGACGCAAGTGAAGTTGCGCGGGTCAGCTAGTCTACAATAAACTTATGTTTTCCAGAGTGACCTGTACATGTACTGCGTGGTGAGCGGCGCGTGGTCGCTGATCAGCAGCGACACGGCGGCGGCGGGCGGGCCGCGCCTCGTGTTCGACCACCAGATGTGCATCGACCCCGACACGCAGACCATCTACGTGTTCGGCGGGAGAGTACTGCCTGCTAACACGTTAGTAACATTCTCAAATAAAGCTTTTAATATAGCACTTAAGAGTTACACTGTACATGTGTACAAGAAAAATAGTAATGTACGGAAGTGTCTGATTTTAGGACCAAGCATTTTAGAGTAGTTCATGAAAATTTTCGGACATTTTCATCGGTCATTTTTTAGGTAGTGTAAAGTCGAAGACTCCTGTAGTTTTAATTCTGTACAGTGGATTCGATTTAAAATTTACTGCAAAAGTACGTAGTTACTACAGTGCCCTCTAGAGCCGGTTGTCGATACTCAACAGTAGTAGAGAATCGCGCTGCTGTGCACGATATTCAGGGCATACTCGGTAGTACATAAAATTAATTATTTATATAGATTAAGCGAATTGACCATAACACAATTCAATAAAAACCTGACGATCGAGGTACGTCTTTACTGAAGGTAATATTTTAATTGAATTGTTGTAGCGAGGAGGTGGTGAGCCCGCAGTACTCCGGACTATACGCGTACTACATATCGACGAACACATGGCAGCTATTGTTACCAGACCGACATGAATTACACGCGCCACAACCACGTGTGTCGCACTCCATGCTATTTCACCCCGTATGTATTCATTACTTGTACAATTTTGCTGTGTTTATTGGTCTAAAACATTTGTCCGATAGACTTGTTTTGGTACTGTATATTTAAAATTAAATAGTATATGTAGTGTACGCACGGACGATTTGAGCGTATACGAATTTATACGCTTGTGTAAATTCGGGACGATTGTGTCTTCGCATGTGCTAACTATTATTTGCATTGTTTTTCAGTCTTGTGTTTTCTTGTATAAGGTCTACTACGTTTTTTTACCTGCTTCGATTGATTTTGTGCGTGTGATGTAATACCAGTCAATGTGGATGTCCAGGTCCAGCGGCGGCTGTACATCTTCGCGGGGCAGCGCAACAAGGAGCACCTGGTGGACCTGTGGTGGTGGGACGTGCGCTCCGGCGCCTGCGCCGCGCTGTGCCGGGCCCGCGCCGCGCCGCCGCCGCCCGCCGCGGGGTTCACGCAGCGCGCCACCATCGACCCCGACACTGACGAGATGTTCGTGCTCTCCGTAAGTTACTGCTACTACATTCGTTAAAGTTTATGTTCTCTGAAGTATACTTTGTTAAGCTCAATAGATGAAGGATCAAGGCAGCAGTAGGCGGGAAAACCTCCCTTTACTTCCACTTTGCTTTAAACTTTTTTTTCAAGTAAAATATTGTATCTGTTGAAAAAGATTATTATGGGTTGTGCCGCTGGCTATTTATAAAAGTACCTGAAACAAACAAATAAAAGAATCATATTATAAATATAATCTATTTATATTTACGAGCTTGATTCTTTTTTGTATTTGTACCTCATTTTCTTGGGTAGTGTAAAATCGAAGACTTTCGTAGTGTGATTCGATTGAGTATTAAGTTGTTACGATAAGTCATTTATTTCGACACTCATTTATCAGTTGTTACTTCATATAACTGCTAGCGGACCCGACAGACGTTGTCCTGAGTACACGTCTTTAATTTGAAAATTTTAAACTTTTTTTAATAATCTAAACCATTCTCAGATCCCCTTGAACACACACAAAAAAATTCATCAAAATCGTTTAAGAGTCCAGTCGTTTAAGAGAAGTTCAATGACATACACACTTACAGAAGAATTATATATATAAAGATTATGATTGTCGCAGGGTATGAGTAAAGAGAAGGACAAGCGCGTGTACAACACGCTGTGGGTGTTCTCGCTGCGGCGGCTGACGTGGACGTGCGTGTACCGCAACGACAGCGTGGCGCCCAACGAGCCGCGGCCCAGGTTCGCGCACCAACTCGTCTACGATCCCGTCACTAAGGTAATGACACAATTTATAGCAAGATTTTAAAGTACATAGAAGTGTGTAGTTTCTCACATAAAATTATTCATCGAATTTCAAAATAAAAGGTATTGGTCGTTCTTGATGTTTTCTGAATTTACCGTAGCAATCGTGTCTTTAGGCATAATAAAAATCGAATGATACTTCTATTTGGTCGGCATTTTAACTGTATTTTAGTTAGGATAATATTAAAGTCCTCAGTCAGTCCTCAACCAAACTAAACATTCGTTTTTTGTATTTGTTTACATTATATTATGTATTTACTATTTCATCGTGACGTATTTATATATACATTATTTGATACCAATAAATGTTTCGTTCAGATCCACTACCTGTTCGGCGGCAACCCGGGCAACCAGTCGTCCCCGCGGGTCCGGCTGGACGACCTGTGGGCGCTGCGCCTGGCGCGGCCCTCGGGCGCCGCCTGCGGGCGCGCGGCGCGGGCGGCGCTGCGCGAGGCGCGCTACCGGGCGCTGGCCGCGCGCGCCCACGCCGAGCCCGGGCCGGCCGCGGCGCAGGCGCTGCACTACCTGCGCCACGACCTGTACGACGCGCTCGACCACTCCGATCCGATACAGGTTACTGTTATGCTCTATAAGTTTCAAATTGTAAATTGACGATGTGAATAAAATGCCGAACGGCCACTGTATCCATACTAATATTATAAATGCGAAAGTAACTCTGTCTGTCTGTCTGTCTGTCTGTCTGCTACTCAATCACGTCTAAACTACTGAACCAATTTGCATGAAATTTGCCATGGAGATATTTTGATACCCGAGAAAGGACATAGGCTACTTTTTACCCCGGGAAAATGACGCATTTCCCGGGAAAATTCAGAAAATTCAGCGAAGTCGCGAAATATCAATATTTTAATGACATTGAATTAACAAAATTCCGTTGCCATGGCAACTGTTTTAATGGCGGATATGCCTTAGCGCGACTTCGTTATACTAAGAGATATAAATAATTTTGAGAATATTTTTCGTGAAAAAAAAGCATATTTTATATCATCACGCTACGACCAATAGGAGCAGAGTACCTAACAGTAAAAAGTGTTACAAAAACATGGAAAATTCTGACCCATTCTCTCTTATGTGACGCAAGTAGTGAATGCAATCCCGATCTCGCGGGATCCCGATCTCGCGAGATCCCGTGTATTTTTTCGGGATCAATCCCGAAGCATAATATGACGAGATCCCGTTCGGGATTGTCGGAGAGGGCATTTTCAGCAGCTGGCTACATTGCAATAGACTTAAGATGCCGATTAGAAGCTCGTACTATTGATACACTTTGTATTTTAAGAGGCTACTTTCAAAATGCCATGTGATTACTTTTTATTTTGATCTCCTGGAACTACACCTACTTTTTTGATTATGTTCATGTTATTACACCTGTTAATTATGTTACGTTGTTAGTAATATTGAAAAATAAAGGCTTTTATTTTCTTTCAAATAATAATTTATTGCATTCACCACACTATCACACACATATTACATAAAACAAACCGTTCGAATTGTATTATTTTTACTAACTAGACGGGATCCCGAAAATCTCGGGATCCCGCGGGATTGATATTTCTGATCGCGAGGGATCTCGAGTTGACGATCTCGAGTCGGGATTGCATTCCCTAGACGCAAGCGAAGTTGCGCGGGTCAGCTAGTTTATTATATATTTACGTTCTTTGAGCAGTTAAACCGCAAAACATTTTATATTTTTTTTTATATATAGGTATATGCCAAATATTTTTTTTTATAATATTGCTTGAAGTATGAAGATGATTCATACGAAGAAAAAAATGCAAACCATTAAAAAAATCAAATTTAGGAGTAGACGTTAGTCGGTACAAATTACACTGGGTCAGCTAGTATGGAATTAATATTACAAAACAATGTAATTAATTTTTCACATACTTATGCATTTAATTTGTTCAACAGGTATCACGTTTCCAAAAGTTAGCGACAGTGTTGTTCGCGGGCGTGGGTCAGCCCGAGGCGGGTCCTTGTGCGCTGACCCCGCGTCGTACCCGTGCTCTCGCACGTCGCAGGCACACGCAACCTGCGCCCGCTGACTTGGCACATGCACTTGCACAGGTAAATTAATGATATCTCATCTCACTCGTTATGCAAATATTGATATTATAACTGATTGAGAGATTACAAACCATCCCACCGGTAATATTTGGTGATATTATATTTGCATAATTTTTCCATAGAACAATTTCCAAAAGGTATTTTAAATATGTTGTAAAAATTCTATCTTCGTAAATTTAGTTTTCAATTTAAAATGACGACTATTTTTAATTTTTTTGTCTATATAACTATTTTGTCACTGTCGTTATTGTGATTAATTCTACTATTTATTTCCGCAGGTATTAGGCGCAGACGAAAACCTCCCAGAGCCGATACAGCCATACGAAGAGATATCAGAGTCGAGTCCGGAGAGCTGGGACGTGGAGCAGGACGAGTGCGGGGCGGAGGCGGAGGGGGAGGGCGCGGCGGCGTGGGCGGCGCGCGCGGCCCGCATCGCGCTGTACGACGAGCTGTGCGCGTACTTCCCGCCGCGCCGCGTGCCGCCCGCCAGCGACATCGCCGACCTCGTCACGCTCTAGGCCGCGCCCGCGCCCGCGCCGCGCACGCAGCACGTCGGACGGTTCCACTGCAGCACCGTCGCCTGGACTTGAGCTCCACACATTCTAACTAAACTGCGGTCGTCTTTGGACAACTTTGTGTAAAGTGAATAATAAAAACCAGCCAAGTGCGAATCGGACTCGCGGACGAAGGGTTCCGTACCAAAAGATACGACAAAAGAAAGTAAAAAGTGAAAATACTAGTTTACTATATTATAAAAACGGAATGTTGCAGTGTTTTGTGAGCGTGTAAAGATCGATGTGTGATGTTTGAGACCGAATGGTAGTCGCTCAATATTCGATTCTAAAGTTATGTAGTGGACATGTGACAGAAGCTAAAAAATAAAGTTTTAATTGTGGTGTAATATACTTGAATGTGTATTTGTTCTAATGGACAGCGTGTAGAAATGGATCGTGTGATTTAGTTCAAAGGTGTAAGAAAGGCTTCAAGGGAATGATGTCTAGAGTGTATTATCAGGACTACGATAATCTGCCGTCATCGCTTCTAAGAATTACAAAGCTCTCGCTGTTTTATAAAACCCCCTTTTGCTGTCTTTTCATAGTTAAAGTTACTGTAATAAGCTCGTAGCATTTTGTATCGCTGTAAATGTTGAGTACACATTAAATATTAAGTTTAACTCCTTATTGTAAGGCTCTAAAAAGACAATATGCTTGTCACCGAATGTAAGTCATTATTTATAAACCAAAATGTACTGTCGCATTCTTCTTAAATGTTAACTGCTCAAAATTGTATCTGTAACCGCTTTTTCATAGTACGTAAATTAATGGTGCGTACAGAAACACGCAATGTTACATGTATTGCAATAATTTGCTATAAATATGGTTGGAACGTAACATAATACCTATCGTGCCCGTATCTCACGTAAACGCTGCGAGCGAAAAAGTCACTTGTGAGTTAATTTTGACCGACAAATAAAAAGAAAGAGGTTCTCAGGTCTACGCCTAATTTTTTTATGATTAACCTCGTATAACTTATTCCGTAGTAACCTGATTTTTATATTTTTTCATTTGTTTTGGCTATTTCGTAGAGATGCGCATGTTTCTAGTAAATGAGCAATTTCCAACTTAATACAATCTGTCAAAATGTTCCATTGTGTGAATCTGTACGCACCACAATACAACTATCATTTTTATAACCAATAAAAACATAATTGTAAGTGACAAAGTTCAAACAAAAATTTTAGTCATGTATCAAGCACTGATTTCTTAACGTTTTACTGTACGTATATCACTTTGTAATTTATCTATATTCAATATAATTGTCTTCATATATATGAAGTATTGTAAGAATATCAATTGCGCCTAAACTAAGTAGTAACTAACTAATTACATGTTTTTAAGAAACTTACGTAATTGAGAATGGTTTTTCCGCCTGATTTAATTCAATATTTATTACGTAATATAATAATGCTGCATATCTTATATACGTAGTTATGCGTCTATACTAAAGCTTAGTTTAGACTACGATATAAATGTCAGGCATTATAGTCCGACAACTTAGTGCACCTTAGCATACATGAATTAAATAAAAATGTTTGTATTCCCCATTCAAAGTAGATGTATCAAACAGACTGCCGTCAGATGGGTCTAGGTTCAAAATGTTGTATTTTTCCACCATCCGCTACCCGATTTAGTCTTGTTGCACACAAGACTGTCGACAAAATCGGTTGTTGGACTATAACATCTGCTCTATTTTACTCATATCCTATGATAAGGGTAAGAGTCGTACTTAGTCTAAACTGAGCTTAATAATTAAATATTGCATTAGGTAATTGGTGTTCACTCAGTCGTAAAAGACGCGCCATTTAACTTTATGTGTCGGAATTAACCAACAAGTCAAAGACGTAATTACGACGGCGTTTCCTTTCGTCGCTTGCACTGGTTTTATACATCTCTTGCATTTATTCTTCGCCTTCTGTTGCTTGTTGCTATACTCAGACGCATAAAGTTATATGACGTTTAAAATATATTATTACAATAATACTGCCGATATCGTAGTCTTTCAAAGTCTCTGTGTGAAATATATACGCTTTAGATTTAATACGACAGTTTTAAATACAATATAGATAGGTATTTAATCAATTGCAATTCTAAAATATTACTTCTATCCTTTTTCTACAGTCTATGAAAGAAAGAGATACATGTTTAGTTAGATTTGTACGACTATTGTGAAATAATCTTCAAATAACATTGATTCATTGTTTTTTTTTTTTTACAAAAATACGCATTTCTAATATGGCAATTATTTTATTTTTCGCCGCTGACATATTTTTTATTTTTAAGTGTGAAAAATAATTTATTTACATTATGGACAACATTGTATGAGCATTTTTATGTTTAATTTAATTGTAGCGATTCTTTATCGAAATATAATGAAGTAAAGACATGTTTTATGTTTTGTATGGCCTTTGTAAAGTTATTTAGTTTTTAAGATAAACGCCGATTGACACTGCATTAATAACAAGTACGGTATGGAACGCTGGTCGATTGAAATCATAAGAAAACTGAAGTTTTAATGCTAAAGCGACTGAAGTTTCTCCGTTTGAAATGATATCTCTATTGGGACTCTATAGCGCTATTTCTTTCTACCAATAATGATGTCCTCCTCGTTAGTGGCATTTTACTATGGCAGCCAGTTTCATTGAAACCAGCCAACTGTGCAGGACTTTGTTTATATTGGCCAAGTGTGTGCACAATACATAGGTATACCTAGACCCTCTATTCTATCGCTCTCATTGCCCGGGGGATGAATAACCGACCCGACTAGTGAGAGGTCAGTCGCAGGGCCGATGGCTTTACGTGCTCTCTAAGGCACGTAGAATACAAAAGTGTTTGTATCAATACAATTTGTAAGAAAGGCTTTTAAGGTACAAGGATTTCATTTCTATTTTCTTAGCTCTCCAGTGTCTTCTTATTTTTGTTTAATGCAGTGTCAATCGGTATTCAGTTCTCAGTCACAATAAGTTTAGTTGTGACTATTAAAATAAGTAATTATTTGTCAAAAAAATGTTTTCGGTTATTTATGAAAGACCGAAAATGTTTTGTTGCCAGTTTAGAAATAATACTTTGTTTTGTGTATGTCGCTTGAAAACGTTTGTATATACGCACATGATATTTATAATGTAGGTTAGTTGGGGTTGCATACTGGAAATACAGTAAAACTAATTTGTGGATCTATGTGTTTGACACCTACTGATGTTATTAGAATTTATATGGTTTCTGTGACATTAGTAAGAGCTACTTTACTTTCAAGTCCAAAGTTACAAGAATCCAAGTTTAGAAATTCGTATATCCAGTATGCACCTCGTTTTGGCAGCCAGTTATAACAGAGGCTTATTTTATTTAAAATTTGTAAATATGTTATTAAGAACTCGAAACTTTGTATCCATTAAGTAAATACAAAACTGGAAATAAATCCGATATATAATGTAGATTTATACGAGAGCGGATACGGAAATTATTGTATAGGCTTCAGTTTTGAACGGAGAAGGAAAGAATAAGAAATAGGAATGTATATTTTATAGAAGGCGTAGTGCGAGTTTCTTCTACGTCAACGCGATCAAGAGGTTTACCGCTCTGGCTCTTTAAATAGCTAATCTTATACAGTCCATGTACTGCGCGTGAAACGTACTGACTTTGGGTTAAGATCACTTGTTCAGCAATCATTGCTCTGAACAATTTTTGAAGTACAGTCAGCCCCAAAAGTAGCTGATCATACTCAATCTTTTCAAACCCTATATACTGAAGTGTGCACATTATTCCATGCAAAAAACATTTGCTATTGATTGAAATGTTTAATTCTAACTCATCCTATTTGATTTTGATCAGTTATTTATCAAAGTTACGTAGCACAGAGGTTTCAAAAGATTGAGTATGATCAGCTACTTTTGGGGCTGACTGTACATTTTAAATGTCAAACTCTTGGGACTCGAGTGTACACAATCGTGCTACAGTAACCAAATTAAAGGGACCGAATGCTAGAAATACGTCGATCGCGATATCGTAAAACGAACGTCGCACTAAAAGATACGCTCTCGGTTCTCTGTAGTGGTCTAGTCATACCGTGTTCATATAAAAACACGTTTATCAAATTCACTAACATTGTATTTTTATACGTCGTAAAGTCGATAATTATTTTATTTCATAGATGTATCAGGTTATATTGGCTAACCTTAAGATTTTGTTGAATATTTGTACATAATGAAGATAAAACGCGTTATGAGCTCTATATCTCGAGAGAAGGTAGGTTGTATTTACAGACTGTGATAAGAGAAGCTGTAATCTGTGAATGTTATTTAATAAATTAAATGCGGTGGACATATTGTTGTGGTAAACGTTGCCAAATGAATAGGGCTCAAACAAGTGGATACTATATAATCTCTAGATCGTAGGTTCCCAAGGGCACACAACTTAGTGGGCGCTGGAGCTTTTTCTAAGAGCAGTAAAGGTAACAAAAAAAAATCTTTTGTTAGGGGAGGGCGCAAAAACGATAGTAAAAGAATGTCCTTATAAAGGAGGCAGTAATTCTTAAAAGGTTGGGAGCTAATGGTCTAGAACTTTTAAAGGTTAGAACTACGATGTTATCCAGTTTAGTCTGTATATTTAACTTTAGTTTAAAGCTCTGTAAATTGTATTTGGTAACTGATGACGAAAAAACTGCCTTACTTCTCAAGCGCTGAGCGCATCTTTGTTGAGTTAGACCCGAGTTTTCAATAGAACTTTGAATACGGAAATATTTAAGCCCTCTAAAGTGAATAAACAATGCGAAAGTAAATAATTCTGTACGATTTAGCCAGATGTGTGTTGATGTATTTGATCATTACCAAGTAATGCAAAAAATATGACGTTTTATAGTAAGGGTTGCTACACACATATTCGCACCGGCGGCATAAATCAGTCTAGTCTGTTGGTAAAATCAAAAATAGTCCAGTCATTATAGTAAGTTCACCTCGGAATTCAAGATACCCAGCTGTAAGTCTGTAAATACTTATATATTGACACCCTAAAAGTTGTCTCAAAACCTACATATGGTAGGGTGTACGCAACTATAAAATTTCAAGGTCCAAAGTCCCAAAAACCGGTTTTTTGAGCTTTTTTTGTAAATATCTCATTTCCTATGGAATTTTTGCATTCGTATTCATTACCAATATTGTACAGTATAAAATTCTCTACAAATTTTGGGTGAATTTTTTTTTACGGTGAACCGTTTTCGAGATAGAGGGCGGAGAGCGCGCGGTCACAGGATCATTTCAAGTCAACCGGTGCCTCCGGTCGAAGATGCGCCATATATAGTTGATGAACTATCGATAAATCAATGATTATAATAATTAATAAATTTAACCCATTACTGTCCCACTGCTGAGCAAGGGTCTTCTCCCGTAATGAGGGAGGGGTTAGGCTTTGAGTCCACCACGCTGGCCAAGTGCGGGTTGGGGACTTTGCATGCCCTCAATAAATGTATTTAACAAATTTTATTCATGCAAGGTTTCCTCACGATGTTTTCCTTCACCGTTGGAGCATGTGACAATTATTTCTAATACACACATAACTTCGAAAAGTCATTGGTGTCATCATTTTCTTCATAATTATATTAAATCTATATCTTTTCAATAATACTGATTTATTTGTTTTTTTTTTCATCATGTAAGAAGTTATTAATATTAATTAGGTTAAAATTCAAATATAGTGCCTATATTTTCATGAAAAATTCTGCAATTACAGGGCAGGTAAGTGTTGATAAGTTAATTAATACTGAATAAAAAGTGGATAGGTTATGAAAAAAATGATAAAAAATAATTTAATAGTTAATAGAAATTGACAAATATTTATTAATCATTGATTTATCGATAGTTCATCAACTATAATATATATGGCGCATCTTTGACCGGAGGCACCGGTTGACTTGAAATGATCCTGTGACCGCGCGCTCTCCGCCCTCTATATCGAAAACGGTTCACCGTAAAAAAAAAATTCAAACAAAATTTGTAGAGAATTTTATACTGTACAATATTGGTAATGAATACGAATGCAAAAATTCCATAGGAAATGAGATATTTACAAAAAAGCTCAAAAAACTAGTTTTTGGGACTTTGGACCTTGAAATTTTATAGTTGCGTACACCCTACCATATGTAGGTTTTGAGACAACTTTTAGGGTGTCAATATACAAGTATTTACAGACTTACAGCTGGGTATCTCGAATTCCGAGATTCTTACCTAATTTAAGCTTAATTGACTGGACTAAAAGGTATATCTAGATGAATTTTCGGGAAAAGTGCCGCACGAATTAATGAACTACCCAATTGGCACAAGCCGAACAAGGGCAGTCATCGCTAGTCGGTTTTGTTGTTCGATAAATACTGCCGAATATGTGTGTTGCAAGTCTCAAAGTTTTTGAGATATTGTGTAATTATATCACAATTTACAAATGACATAATTAATCATTCATTGTCAGCATTTATCACGTAACATTTAATAGTAGTTAAAGCCATACATAAATGGCAGCTGGATTGCATTTGATTTCACAGTTTTAATATAAATACTTATGTATAAACGTATATTTAAGTGCAGTAGTGTTGCTTATAGTTGTAACAGTATTTACAATGGAAACTAGAATAGTATATTTATTATTTTCAAGTGTTCGTAACAATTTTATTGTACCCATATTTGTTTAAAAGACAAGTTGACCTTTAGAAATTCGTAATATTTTCAGTTCGGTGTTCTTTATCAGTAGTTCGTATGAAGGCGAATCTTTTTTTAAATTATGGAAATAATTCCAGCAAATTATATTTTAGCCGTACTATTTTTCAATACTTTGCATTTGTACATTCGCAAGCAATTAAAAGTATACGTTGTAAAGATATTCAGAGATAAAACACTTGGAGAAAATATACTGAAACTTTAATGCAGTTTATTGAATGTTAGATTGTGTGTAAAATATTGTTGCTCTCGACTGTAATGGCGTCGTGAGCAGTCGTCGAGACGAACTGTACATATAACCTAAATACTCGAGGTGTAACTGTAAATAATGTTGTATCCATAACTAAGTGACATTGTTGCGTGCGTGCGCGTGCGCATCGACCGTGGACGTGTAAATATGCATTTGTATTCGTGTAAGAATAAATTATTTGTTTTCAATTTGTAACATGATGCATTCTCACTCTGTATGTACATAAATATTTGCGTATAATAATAGATGGTGTTTTATTCATTTATTCCAATTCCAACCGAAAATATCGCTACACAGTCTTATAGCTAAAAGTCTATTATAATAGATACCATATCAGCACTGAATAATTTATAATCATAATCTGTTAATCAGTAATAAATAAAACGACAGCAAATGTTTTAAATA
Source organism: Anticarsia gemmatalis (assembly GCF_050436995.1). Lineage (NCBI taxonomy): Eukaryota > Metazoa > Arthropoda > Insecta > Lepidoptera > Erebidae > Anticarsia > Anticarsia gemmatalis. Next base: position 3,494,382 of record NC_134761.1, read on the forward strand.
TATCATTTATTATTCTCATACATGATTCAAATCAGTCATTGTGACAACACGGTGTGCCTTATATGTGAAAATAAATACGCTCTGTCATGATATGTTCCCGGCGCTGGTTCATTCCATCTGTCGTTGAATAATACACACAACACCGTACTTATACTGGTACAAGCTCGTTGGAGATTCTAAAAGACTTGTAATCTGATCGATTACACAAGCAAATAAATAAGTGGCCTGAAATAAGCGGCGTGATTACGAATGTTCTGTGTCCAGAGTGAACCATCAAACTGTGCAATGTTCAGTGCCTCCGAGCGCGCGCCGAGGCCGGGACCGCTGCGGTACTGTACTAACTGTACTTACTGTGCAACAACACTACTCACATTACATTACACTGTTGGTCTAAGCGCGGCCCGGCCTCGCCGTCCCGCTCGTTAATTGACGTCGTACTCAGCTACAGATATAAATGACACCACGTGAAGTGGGAACATACATGCTTCGAGTTGTCCAACACCTAGATCATGTCGCAATACATAATAAAGTAGCGGGCGTTTATAACAAAACTTTCATCTTTAAATAATATAACTCATAATTAATAGTTACTCTATTATAACGTAATATCTATGCCTAAGCAAAATAATCATCTAAATGTTATATAATGTATGTATAAAGAAAAATATTATTTGGTTAATCGCTGTGAACACCACCACCGGTCAGTGGCAGCAGACATCTAGCGATGCCCTCCGTATATAAAAATACTGAATATAATACACTGAACATAATATTATATATTTATGAACATGAACAACCAAAATTTAATTGCACTAATACTTTATGTAAACTCATATACGAACGCGGCAACTTGTAACACATAATAATAATATGTAGTCACGTTTAACAAACAACAATAAACATGAATCAAATCAATCATGTCGACGGAACGAGTGAAACTCAACAATGTCTCGAGTGTACTCACTGGCGCGAGTGACACCTCACTAAATCTTCAATCAAATGCTTCAATCAATAATCATAGAAAAACATACTGCTCTTATAACAAATAGCATATAAAAATATCATTATGTCGATGCAAACCGACTCTAGTACGCGTTTCATGGTCAAATGATATCGTTGATGAAACAGGCACTAGCGCGGAGTTATCGGTGACTAGACATAAGAATACATAAACGATGTCTGCTGCTAAGCTAATACAAAAAATAATACTTAGAAAAGAAAAATATATAGTAAAGCTAACAATCGGTAAGTCCATCGTTTAAGTACATGAAGAACGCTCTACGATAAAAGCTAGTCAATATATTATTATTATCTATAAACAATAAATGCAAGGCGATGGTCCTGCGGCGCGGGCGCGCGCGACTCTCAGTCGCCCGCGACCGAACCGCCCTTTGAGCTATGCAAATCAATTACGCTACGAGAGTTAATATTGCAAATTAATTTCACTACACGAGGAGATCCTCGCTAGATTACCTACTAAGTATACTTGAAGGTTAATGTATCTAGCACTATACCTAAACCAGTAAAAATACCTACGAGGGGCGAGTGCCCCGCTACATGGAACGGTCCAACTAGCCTAAGGTCAGCGAGACGCTAGGAAAGGTCAACGACTATGTCACCGAGCGGTCGAACTCGACCTTACCACGGGAAGCTGCCAATATCACATCCGATAACGTAAACAATTAAATCGTAACACTTAATAAAATCTTTTTTTCTTTTTGTAAATTTTGTCTTATCAATAGATTCGCTGGTCGACGCCCGTGAGCAAAGTTTTGAGCAACAGAGACGAGAGCCGAGAGTTATTCGTTAAACGTATTTTGTACACAAATGAAACGGAGACAGAGGGGCTATGTTCGGTAGAGCGCGACATCGTTGACAAGTTCAGTGGGCGCGACCAGCTCATGGACAAGAATGGACGCGAGTGGCGACGCCACAGGACGGCAGAGTAACACAACTCGCCGGGCCGGCGGCTGCCACGGCGGCCGGCCCGGCTCTATCTAACGTCACTAACGAAACATACTGAAACACTACGAGTACAACTAGAACAAGATGGACGAAAGTATTCGGCGGAGGGCCACAACAACACAACGAACGTATCCACTACAGAACAGATTACATAGTCTTTTGCGCACACAATGGATGGACGTCGACGAATATTCTTTTTAGAAATTTTTAACTGGACGTACTAAACTTCGTATCGAGTAGAGGATTCTATAATTATAATAAGACTCGAACAATAAATATATCATAAAAAATAACGTCGCACTGTTTCATCGTAACCCCGGTCGATCCCCCACACTCACGACACTCACGCAGGTACAGCTCATCCGAGATATCGTAACAACGGCGATAAATTCATTTGCGTAATAAAATACACCGATCCTATTACAAAAATACTCGATAAACATCAATTTACGACGTGCAATAGACAGATAGATATATGAGGAAATTCGATATCAAAATAGTAGGTGTGAAGTACGCGACGAGACGAGCGTCGGGGAGGGTGACGACGACGCGGCCCCGCACCGGGCCTCACGTAAAAATCAGTCAACTTTAATATTACAACGCGACCGGCCGACTGCGGGGCCCCGGCGCGAGAGGGGCTTCGTTTAATTTAATTAAGTCTAAGCGCGGGCCCCGCGACCGCGGGCCCGCGGGGGGCGGAGCCGCCGCACAGTTTGACGGTTCACTCGCGAGGCGAAGGCGGCGCCGCCCCCCGCCGGCCCTCCGGCGCCGGAGCCCCGGCCCGCACCCGTACCGATAATTAGATTAAAATTTTATAAAACGTACAAATAACCGAGTCCCGGGGAGCCCGCAGGCGGGCCCCCGCCGACACTATCACTATAAATTCGTGGCGCTGGCGGCGGGCGCGGGGCGGTCAGCGGGCGGCGGTCAGCGGGCGGCGGGCGCCAGCAGGGCCCGCAGCGCCGCGGCCGCCGCCTTGAGCGCCAGCACCAGGCGCTAGAAGTCGCGGCCGCGCGCCCGCGTCGTGCCGCCCGCCTTGGGCACGCGCCGGGTGCGCATCTCGCGGTCCACCTGCCGGGGAATAGTCTTTAGTGACGATCGAACAGAACGAGCCACAGAATAAATGTCAGAGAACGAGCGTACCTCTAGTTCCTCTAGGCGCTGTGTGAGGGTAAGTTTCTGCTGCACGGCGAGGCGCAGCAGCTGGTTGAGGGTCTTCTTCTCCTCCTCGGCGCCGGCCAGCGCCTGCGTCAGCTCATCCACTTGCGTCACGTACTCCTCGCAGCGAGCCGCGAACATAGCGCGGAGACCTGCACCACAAATGTGTAAATTACAATTTTACTCTTGACTTGACATTTCCAACCGATTCATTTCGACTGAATGGCTGACTTACATTGTGTAAGTCAGCCATAAGTCGCTCACAAAACCTGTCACATTATTACTTAACGATTATGAAATACTTTTAAAACACGACATTACTTTAAAAGCTTACCTGAATATAAACTAAACACTAATAAGTTCATCGAACTATTAAAACAAATATCTTACTTGAGAAGGTAGCAGCGTCTTCCTTGAGCAGGCGCAGCTCGTTCCTGAGCTTGAGCATGGTCTCGGTGACGATGGTCTTCTCGGTCTCGTACTTGGACTTGAGGTTGGCGAGCGCCACCTCGGCCGTGTTCTTGTTGGACTTGAGCACGGTGCGCAGCGTCGCGATCTGCTCCCGCTTCGTCGACAACAAAGACTTCAGCTTGATCACTTGCTCTTGAAGCTCGGCCATCTCCGCGCCGCGTTCCTCTGTCTCCATAACTAGAATAACATTACATTATTAGTATTTCTCACTTTAAGTATGTATTTTTCGCGATATTTCTCATATTACTTCTACAAATCTTATTGACACGTCGTTCTGATATGGGTTCAGTATTTTCGGAGAATATCTTTGACAGAATAAAGTCTACTTTACCTATTTATACATAAGGTTAGCAATATCTATTGTAAGAAACAGCTACCTACAATAATGTTGGAATACTATTCTACAATAATTATAATTTTATAGCTGACTTTAATCGCTAACCAACCATTAACATAAATTACTACTACTTAACTTTAGACTAACGTTTTTATCAAAAGCTCAACATTACAAATACTAAACTTAGTTTAGACCTATCGTATACTAAAGCAAAATGGAAAAAACCTTATTTCCTTTCTTCATAAAATTTGTCAATCATATAATATACTGTAGCATCATACTTCTCAAAGAAGTCCTTATATTAGCCACGATATTCTCACTATTATTGCCGGATACATTAGTACAGTACACGCTTCTAGCATTCAATACAGATTTCTTCCACAACATATGAACATTTGCACTTCTATTATTTGGTAAAACTGTATTTGTGGTACTTGGGAATGGGATTTTTGGACTCGGGAAAGGTACATAAGAATTCTTATAGTTACTGCTTCTATTCAAAGTCTTATACAGTTCTTTTCCCTCTGTTTTATATTTAGATATGTTTTCAAAGTAGTGAGTGATTTCTTTGACAGTTTTCTTAGAGCATATAGTTTGTGCTTCATTAGTATCTATGTCTAATGATTGTAGGTGCGTGACAAGGTTGTGTAACTTTCGCTTTGTATAGGCGATTTTAAGCTTACAGTTTGTTAGCTCTTTTTGTTTCTTTATAGGATTCAGGGCTTTAGGTTTGGAGTCGATTAGGATGCCTGGAGGTGGAATATAGGTAAGGTAAGTGATCTATGAAAACCATTGCATTATATTCATGATTAGTGGAAGATGAATTCGTTCATATTAAGAGTTATATATAATTGACGTATAAGTTACTAACTGGAATTAACGGCGTTAGAAATAAGAGTATTAAAAATTACAAAATGCTAATTTCAGTCCCGGTATTATATCCTTGGATACGGACGGCTGATATAGTCATTTGAATACTAAACTTTGATTTGTAACAAAAAGTCGCCGAACAACTGTTAGGATAGGAAGGAAATGTTGAAGGTGAACTTGACAGTAGTAAGCTAGGTGGTACATACCAGGTTGGTGCCTGTTCCGGGAGTCGAGCGCGGTGTCGAGCGCGGCGCGCAGGTGTGTGAGCTGGTCCAGCAGCGTGTCGGCCGAGCGCGCCACGCCGCCCGCGGCCCGCAGGCCCTCCAGCTCGCCCGCCGCCAGCGCCAGCGCCTCCGCCTCTGCCGACCGACCCTCTGCGCCTGACGCTGGAACACACACGAATAATTATACATTCATATTATATTATCAACATATTTTTTAGATGCTTAAATCATTGAGTGTTAAGCGTGGAATGGTGTAACGTTGTTTGTATCCAAACAGGAAATGCAATGCAGGTGTCCGTATCAAGTGGCGTACCGGAAGGGAGGCCTAAACTCATCAGTAAGGTGGAAACTTGAATAGATATGAACAATTTGTAATACATACCGTCGTTGTGTCCGGCATGTTCGAGCAGCAGTCTCTCTGGCTGCGTGCCGTTGACGGCACACACGTGGTGGTAGATCTGTGCCAGCGTGTCCGCCGCCGACAGCAGGGCCGGCGCCGCCGTGGATAGCGCGCGGCCCGCTCCTGAAATAACACGTTACAAAATATTAGTAAATAATGAAAAGAATACAGATGCAAATAAACGTTTCTAAAATGTTTAGTATAGACTTACAAAAACAATGATCATAATACATCAAAATGTATTTCTCCTAATGAAATTTAAATGCAAAAAAAAGTAAATTATGTTGTCTAAAGGATAACCACAGTTAAGTATATTTTAACAATATTGTATTCGACAAATTCAATGCATTTTCTTGGAAACAAACGTGTTTAGAGTATTATTCTTATCAGTAGGTTACCTCCAGCCAGTGTCCTGAGCAGGTCGGCGTCGGCCTGCAGCGCGGCGGCGCGCACCTCGGCCTCGGCCACCCTGTCGGCGAGCTGCGCCAGCGCGGCCCGCTGCAGCGCGGCCGGGCCTGCTCCGTCCGTGTTGGCGGCGGCGCCCGCCTGCAGCTCCTGCAGCAGCGCGCCCAGCCCCGACAGCTCGCCGCCCGACACGCGCCACCACGTCAGCCACTTGGCCGCGCGCGCTGATACTCCACCCGCCTCCACCTTCTCTTCCTCCTGCAATGGACCAATATTTGATTTAAACACTTTTTCATTACTACTAACTAGATCGACGTTTGACTCGAAAAACTATGATGTTCATTAAACGCATTAGTCTATTTCAAAAGATTTACATCGACGACTTGACGCCCTGTGAAATAAAATTGTCGATATCGAATCGTCGACATATTGTATCAGTGGATTTTGTTATACGTTTAATTTCAATTGTAGTCCTTAAATACTAATTACGTAAACATCAACACAAAGTCGTATTCATTAAAGTCTCTTTTCTTCAAAAATCCGTCCCAATTTTTTATATTAACTCAAAACAATCATGCGAAGTCGCTCAGATCTACTAACTGTATTTAAAACGAGTGTATACTAACGAGTGGTGCGCAGTCGGCGTGTAGCGCATGTAGCGCGGTGACGCGGGAGGCGGCCCGCGTGAGGCCGGCGCGCAGCAGCGCGGCCGCCGCGCTCTCGTTCTCCGCTGTCGCCTGCGCATTGCGCATCGACGCTTGTAGCTGACTCTGCAAAATAAATAAAACACATTAATGAAATACCTATATGAAATAAAAATTTGACAAAAAAAGCTATACAATATGATAGTCACTCAACATTTTTATTTTTGTATTTTGACATCAAATTCCTGCATTGCCAAGAAAAGTTCTTTACCCGATTATTAAACGTAACTAGATAACTTCAAACTTGATTAAATCTTATTAGATTTACAGTTACTTTCCATAACCAAAATAAACCAATTTTGCCCGCTTCGTAAAAAATGTGTCAAGATTCAACAATCTCAATTTGACATTGTTTGAACAGATGAGTCAATTTGTCGGCAAGATTTTGACTCACATCCTTACCTCATAACATTTTAACAGACATATTACCTACCCTACTTAAGTCTCGTTTATCTAATTAGTATACATTACCGAATATCCACTCCACTTATTTATCCTTCTAGAGGTCAATCTCATCTTAGAAGGTCATACAAAATTAGGAAGTATAACATGCAAATTTTATTCTAATGACAATAATGCAAGATATTTTTTTTTCTATTTTTTTTGTGAAATAATATGAAGGATTTTTACGTCTCCCACAAGCAATACAAACACAAGGACGCATTACTTTTTTTCAGCATTCCGTAGAATGCAAAGACAGCGATTTGGTTGTCAATCCTTATCAGACGTATTAAATTGGTTTTTTCAATAATATATTTTCTTTATATTAAAGTTAGACCCATAGTTGTATGCTCAAATGGATTATAAATTAAATAGATTATAATAAAAAGTTTCCAACTCACGTTTTCATTGTGCGCTTGTTCCAATTGTTTCTCTAGTCTAGTGATCTCGTGGAGGTGTACTTCGGAGAACAGGTCGGCGTGGTGGTCTCCCATCGCCGTCGCCAGCTCGGCTGATGACGAACCGCCCGGCTCACCTTCATCCTCTGTACCGTCTTCTGGCATACCTGCGAAGAACAAATCATTACGTAAAATTTTGTACAAGTGATATTTTTATATGAGTAAGACATTCACACGTTTACTTCATTATTTTATTTAGTGGATAGAATTGGGTTAAAGAATAGGTTATTGAATGGTAAGGTCCAGTTTCACAGTAGATGTTTGAGTGTCACATAACCGAACTGCTAAATAAAATGACAGAAAATATATGAAAACAACTGATTTGAACGATGGAATTTTGACCATCTGTTAGGCTATCTGATAGTTATTTAAAAGTGGCGACCGGGCTTTTAGGGGTAAGTGTGTTAATAATATCAGATTTGATAAGGGTCCACCCCTTATCAAACCTGATATTATTATCAAAAACTTTAATTTTTTTAGAAATGAAGCAAAAATGGAAAATCGATGATGTAAATGTAAATTATTTGCCTACCTTTAGATGCATTGATTTTTATTGATGGAGGCATTGTAACTACCGATGTCGGGACACAGACACTTCACAATTCTATACTTCTATACTAAAAACTGTTTCTAACGAGTATAAGTAAGTATTCAAAATGAAACTGAACACACAACTGCAGCACGTATGACCAACACCTCGTAATGTTATGAAAATGACTAAAGTCAAACACTTGTATCCTTTTGCGTGGATTAGAATATAATACAGATTCGTCAGAATTCATTGCATTCTTTTATTTAGAACAATGAATCGTTGTTCTTGATTTTGGAAGAAAGGTGGTATTCAAAGTGCCTTCTATGTTTTTGTAAATTACAAAAATGTTGTCTTCACATTGTTATTCTATTTTAACATTATGAAATTAAGTAAAACGGAGCTGAATCGAATAGAATTTAAATGTAACATCGAGTGTAATATCAAATCGATCCTTTTACCATGAGTGTGTGTTTTCACCAGATAGATCTATAATAAAATGTAATAACAATATGGCCAAAGGATAGCAACATTACACTGAGTCTGTATGCTCCGAAAAGTAATTGCAGCTATCCCAGACCGAAAAAAAAAATGCTACGCATACTGACTGCCTCCGTGGCTAAGATCGCCACGCTGCTACCATTCCGCCGGGAGGCTTCGATTCCAACACGGAACAATTATTTGTGCGATCCACGAATTGTCGCATTGGGTCTGGTTGTACATCGTGTCCGTTGTTAATAATTCCTAGCGCAAAAGTTAGTTTTTTTAAAAAAGGACAAAGAAATACATTAATGTATGAAGCTCCTTACCTCGTATACTATAAGCCAAGTTAGTGATATTGTACGCGGCTTCTCTGCTAAGGTGTGCGTCGAGTTCCTTCTTGGCGGCGAACTTGGCCTCGCGCTCGGCCTGCAGGGCCTCCAGCGCCTCGGCCAGCTGTCGCTCGGCGATGCGCCGCAACGCCGCCGTCTCCTCGGCCGTGGCGCGCGCGTTCTCCGCCTCCTCGCGCAGTTGCCGCACTTCATGTTTTAGACCTTCGAATTCAACCTGAGGAGAAGTGATTTGGTTAATATTTGTAGTAATTTTGCTCAAAATTTAATTGTAAAATAATAACACCTACATTGCGACTAATCTAAAAAACTCATCCTAGAAAAAAAACTGAAAACAATTTCACTCATGTCACTTATTCCAATACATGCTGTAGGGTTAAAATATGGTTACGCTAAAATAACTGTTTAAATAATTACCAAAATGTTGAAACAATATATTTATACAATATTTCATATCTGTATAAAGATCCAAATATATTCCGCTACATACATCTTTAAAACAATCATCTTACACAGCAACATGCACAGAAACGCATTCATAACACTTGCGAAACTCAATCCTTTGTAGTCAAACAGTTTGGAAAATTCAATAGCCGATAGTTTGCAGACGGGCTCGCATGCACATAACATATGGAGCGATCAATTAGCTCGCAGTGGGCACGGCTCCAAACTTTCACGTAAAATATCAACATCACCCCGTATAACGATAGGTACTGGGTATAAAACACACTTGCGATGTCAATATTGCTGGATAACTTCGCACTCATATATTTACGTCGTTTACACTATGATGTCAACGAACCAAACCGTCTGCCAATATCGAGTTTTAAAGAAAGAAAAGAAAAAAATTTTAATGTTGTGACATTTTCGTAAAATTTTTGCTGTCGTAAAACGAATGAATAAAATCTCTATTACAAAAGATTCTTTGATAACTCATCCAGAAAATTAGATTGACCGTGGTGTCTGGCTAGTTAGAGAATCTGGCACGCATCGACTATTATGAAATCTATGGTAAAAAAAAGCTGGCATATAAAAAAAGAATAATCTTAACTAAGAACAGGGCGTTTCATACTGGCCATTTTAACTGTCGCATTAACGTAATACGAATATTATAAGCAAGACTTTATGAAAGAAGACACGTGAAGCAAAATTGTAAAATGAAGGAATGACCCTGTTTAATCCAAAGTTATTACATGCATACATCAAATCACCCCTTCTTCCCGTAGGGATAGGCAGAGATCAGAAAACGCCACTTGGTACTTCCAAAATTCTTTTGCTTCATTCACATCCACACATCTTCTCACACAGGACCGAATGTATAAAATATATTAGTAATTATAAATCTTACCTGTGAGGATCTTAGCGCGGAGACTTGTTTCTGTAGGGAGATGTTCTCGTCCTCGAGGTCTCCGATGTCCACCAGTAGTCTCTGCTCCCTTTGCCTGGCTTCCCTGAGCTCGGCCCGCAACGCCGCGCGCTCAGACTCGCGGGTCGCTTTGTCGGCACCGAGCTCTGAGCTCTCGGCCAAGAGTCGATCCCTCTCGCTCACTACACGGTCTAGCTCGTGACGTAACTAGAAAAAAAAATTAAAAACTACTTGAGAAATCTATATGTATTGATGTTCTATATGTAAAGGAAACATATTTGTGTCGCTTTCATAGCGAAACTGCTAAATCGATAAAGATACAATTTGGGAGTATGGAAAGACAGGGTATTTTTCCAGGAAATTTTCTCTCGCAAGGAAACTGGAGTAAATATCTATTATTTAAATAGTAAGATTAATCGTACCTATCTGTCAATTTGGTGTGGCCTTTTTGAATTCCATGAATAATTCTTCTTTGAAGCGATATTAGTTTCATAAACAAGACATACAATATACATAATACAATGTAAAGGGTAAAAGCGTGTTATTTACTTAGTTAACTGAAAACCATTTGCGAACGTTACGAGTACTAGTTATAAATACACGCGGCCAGGTGTGTATCAACAAAACACGATGTCAACATTATATATAGGTTTTTTATAGCTTACGACGGATTAATTCAGAATGAATACGATATTATCTAATATTAAGACACTACAATATATAAATCAATGTAATACTACTGTTGTTTTTTGTATTTCTCACTTGGTCTCACTATATTACACGAAACATCCTGACTTATCTGATGATCTGTGAGTTTAAACGTTACGTTTTCACGACTGAACTATTTTTATTATAAAAAAATGCAGTAATCATTTTCATCTTGAATAAATAAATTTTAGCCATTAATATCCCAATGCTGGGCAAGGGTCTCTTCCTGGATTAAGGGAGGGGTTAGGTCTTGAGTACTTCCTACTCCTTATAATTAATCTAAATCCATTATTTAGTAAAGACATTAGACAAGCAGCTAATGGTAAGTAAGAGAGCTAAATTCCTATTAATTCTTAAATAGTGTAAGAGTAACTCAAAACTTAGTGGTTTATTAAATTAGGCTACCTTGAATATCTAGCACGGTCATACATTAAAGTAATTAGCACTAAATCTAAGTGGCATCGGAACATTGTCCAATTACTAGCCGCCGCCGCACCCATCACGTGTCGAATTATACAGTTCTACACGGAACTGGGAATTATTCGGTTTTATAACTTGGAATATTCTATGAACTTAACTAAGGGTAGACTTTTACTATTTAGAAAAGGGTACGCAATTAATCTGAGAGTTGAGACCATTTTACTAAAATAAATCTGCCTTAGTTTCTCTAATTTATGATTCACGTGTTCAAAATATATTCCTATATTAAAGTAGTTAGTTTCGTTCTTCCTGATTTTGTGTGATAAGTAAAAAACACACAATGCTGAAATACGCTAGGAGAAAAACATTGGGAAATCGAATATAGGTTAAAATATAGAAAATGAATGAGGCATGACGAAAAAAATATATTCGAGGAAAATAACGGAGCCTTTCAAATTGTGCAATAGGAAATCAAAATAACTTTCTTTCGCAATATTTCCTCAAACTTGAAGAGTGATCTATTAATAATGTTTTGTTGAAAGTCGAAGTCCCTCAAGTTTCGAATTCGAAACAACCCTTTTTATGTCTTCATCGAGTCTAATTATAGCTTTTGGATCAGAGAGCGTGACTCTTACAAAAATAAAATACATTTTTAGAATTGTTTCAGCAAGTTGACGTACCCTCGTTTTAAAAAGCGCTCGTAAAATGTATTTTTCTATAAAACCAGACAAGTTTTTTCCAACCACTCCCTAAAGTCTAGTCTAATCGCTTAATTTATACGGTGATCAGCATTTGCCAGTCGTCGCGACAACGACATCTTTTCCCCTGGCAATAGCACTTGACTGAGCATCGAATTGCTTAGTAATGTCCCAATAGCCCGTCTCGCAAATTCACTTGTCAATGCTCGATACTCCGCCAATATTCCCTAGGCAGTTCCCGCCTATATTTCCAATAGATTTTCCCGAATACTGTCGGTTTTCATACAATCAAATTTCACGGAATAAAGGCATAATTCAATTCATATTGACCTGGATACAGAAATACGTTCGAATAAGTACAATGATTAGGTCTCGCCTATTTAGCGAGTAAGTGAAACGTCGGGGAGTGGCCCGCGCTCGTAAATTGCAAGGCGAGCCTTCGTTCGGGGCAGTAAGTTAACAAAACGTGCCTAGGTAACTTCCCTTAATAAACTTTACGTATTGAATCAATATAGACTACCGTTTGAGGGTTGGGTTTCAGCGTCGTTTAGTTTATAATTTGCCCTGTCTACGGGGTCAAACGATTTAATAGGTCTTTGTAATATAACATAATTATATGGAGAAAAATTCGCGTGTTGGCATTTAGTTTCAGCGAAAACCATGTTTTTCTAGAAATCGTTTTCAAGAAATGTTTTATCACGCTATATAATAATTATACTAATTTATATTTCTGTCAACCCACTTGAGGTCGTAGGCCTATCGTTCTTTTCTTGTTTTATGCAAATTTTAGATTAGATAGATTCTTGTTAAGTCATGGTTCTTTTTTGTCACGGGGGTCCTACAGTATGGTTAAGATTTCCGAATATCATGAAGTCGTCCCTCGCGTTGCAGCTTGCAGCTTAGTTTGCTCGGCCAGACTACGTAATTCCTTTCTTTTACTTGCCTGAGATATGTTCACGTTTTGCTTGAATTTTCGTTTCCGACATTTAATCATGAAGATGGATTATCGCATTCTATGAGACATGCAACACGTGTGTCTGAATAAGTAATGATGCATGCTGCTAACAATATCAGTGACTCACTCGGACCGTCTCGGGGACTTCTGTCAGGTCCTAGTTAACTCTCTGATATATTTGGACTCGGTTCCAGCACTTTTGAATAAGTATCGGTTAGCTTACTAGGCGGAATTTTAACAGACTTTTCATACATTTATCTATCGAATATGTAATTTGACACTTTTCTTAAAGCCATTAACAATTTAATACGAGATAAGGGTCATATTATTACTCAAATGGAAAAAAAATATTTATTTTGTCTGGCTAAAATGAAAGGGACCTACGGCTGCAGCGAAATATGATTTTAACTGTATTGTGCATACTTCATTATACGATTAGCCATTACTCAGTTCAGTCAAGTGCGATCTCTGAATACAATTAGTGCAGTGTCGATACAACATGCGTCGGTATCAATGAGTCAGGTATTGTACACAAATCCGCCTTGGACGGTGGTGATAACAGCACCGACCTGGCCTTGCATCACTCACGCGTATAGTCATCGACACTGTATGCTATGTACTTGTACGTGATCGATTCATTTACAAAATTAACACTGGAAATTAATTACTCTTCGTTTTCTTTGTAACTAATTAGTTTTATATTACAGTGTCCTACGTTGTGTAGTCAAAAGTGACATTTAAAACCAAATTGTATTTTAGGTGTGGCGTCCAAAGTTGGAAACGAGGTCGTTAAGTTCAAATTACGCCCGTACTTTGTTCAGTACTTCGTTATTCCATGAATACGAATGACATAATAAAGTTAATAATGTCTTTTGAAAACATAGTTGTCCAAATAACTCCCCATCGGGTAATATTTCAAAGCATAAAAGACCGTATTGAATGAATTCATAAATTATGTATTAGCGAATCGTAAAGTTCGTCGTGCGACAACTTTATACCAATAAACCTATAAATGGAGATAAAATCTAGCCGTATTTATTCCCCTGGCGGGCTGCCAGTAACTGAACAAGTGTCAACAGTATTCCATTATTAGTGTAAACACTTTCTGACATGAAACACGAGTAATGTCCAACAACTCCCTCTTAGCGAGACGCTACATAAGCGCTATATAAACATAGAATAATAACACAGTACCTCTCCTTCGTCATTCATTTTGTAGTGTCGCCGGTAGCCCGCATGCACTAAACTATAACATATTTACACACATACACTTGGCACACGCACTAAATATCCCGCATAATTCCACAGACACTAATGCACAGAACGCGCGTGCATTGCTAAAAATCTACACACCATTGAGTAATGCGTGAATACGCGAATCAAGGCCGGGCAAATAAAAATGTATTTCTGGACCAGTGTTATGGATTCCCGACGACGGCTGCGCTTACGCCACTCCGAGCATTACATCACGGACGACAGAGGTCTGAGCGACACGCGGGAATATCACGCTGGTTTACTTTAAATCAATCACGGATAGCGGATTACCCGCACTTACTCCAACAAAATTATAGTTTTAGAAACTGAAGAAATATTTAAAGAGATGTAGTGTGGAGTGTGTGGAGTGTGTTGAGTAGAGGCGTCTCGCGCGCACTGCTCCGAGGGTCCGCGGATGATTCACGCCAATTGCTCCCATTTCATTAAACTGAGCGTAGGCATTTGTGTCAGATGTGTATTGGTAAAATTGTTTAATAAGATAATGCGACGCCGGTATTATTACGAATTATACAAGTAATGTGTGGCTCTGCGACAGTTTAAAAACTACCAGACTAAGTGATGGTGTATTAAAATCCGAAAAAATACCAACCCATAAAGTTAGTTATAAGATAGAAATAAGTTTATTCGCGTAAAATGCTAAAATTTGCATGCATGATAGAATTGAAATAAGTGAAATTCATATTATAGAATAACAACAAAATAATTAATAATATGTATCCAGTATCCCTTACGATAGTAATAAACTGTGTTGTTCTAATCTTCCGCATGCTTTAAATTCCTCGACAATATTTCGTTCAAAACCAAGTATTAATATTAGTGCTGTAATCTCAGGTTGTTAATCGTTTCCTCTTATCAGTCGTAGCGAATGATTCACGTACTTGCAATTACACAACCATGACGTACGAGAAATAAACCTATTCTTCTTGAGGTTTACGATTTTTTTTATTACTTGACAATTATAAACAAAGTTTTTTGTTGAAAACTCACACGAGTAAAATGTACTTTGATGTGTTTCTTCCTTATTATTGTACTTTATTATTAAAGATGACTTGATGAACTGCTTAGAACTTGCTAATACGATTTCTATCTAGATCTTCGTTTTTAGCTTTCTAATCCATACATAATTAAATAAGTCTCCAAGAGCAATACAAATGAATAAATCTTGTAAAATTCTTGTTTAGAGATGTCAGAGTTGGGAATACTAAAACATTCAACCACAGCAATACAGTTATTAAATATTGAAATTCGTATTTAGAAGTGGAACAAAATAATTATGCTATGATCATACTCTTGTTGTAAATCAGAAAGTTGGTGAGAAACGAAAAAACGACAGGATGGGATTGGATGCAGTTTAGTATACAGATAGTTTATAACCTGGATTACCACATAGGTAGAATACTTTTTACCCTGGGAAGTCTTTTCACACTGACAATCTCACAGGTAGAACTTAGTATTAGATAAATGTCAAAACGAGTGTGATAGTTATATGTCCGTGTTACCTGTTTGCTTTCACTCTCCAGTTCCAATATCTGTAGTGTGAGCGAGCTCTCCATAGCAGCCGACTCGTTGAGGAGAGCATTTTCCTGTTCTATTCCACTGCGCGTTGTTACCTTCTGAGTTGTGTCTAATTTCATAAGCGCCTGTTAACAAACAATAAAGAAGATTATTATAAAACAATACTAGATTTTGAAAATGTTAGATTTGGTAAAACCGCAATATGGTCGTTTTGATATAATTTCTCTAGAGTATACAAGTATATTTTTAATATCCTGAAGTAAATTATAAGTGATGAATTAGATTGGCAGAGCAACTGATGGCTGTATGTGCTCTCGGATTGGACGTATGGTGTTCAACCCTTCAAACTTCTATACTCCAGCCAATCTCTTGAAGATTTGACAAAAGAATGAACAAATATTTGGCTCCATCCTAGATATTATCCAGTATATAAAACCACTCAACTCATAATTTCTTGAAGGAAAAGAAAGTGTTATGGCTATGGGGCCATCCCTAGTTCAAGGAGATCATTGAATTTTTTAAATGGATCAAAATCTTTAATGACATAAAAATATCTGTTACAATTTTCATACATCCCGACATCTATGCTAGCTGAAGTTGTGTTAAAGAAGCCAGGATATTAGTGAAAAACCAATATTCATGTAATGGGTGTTCTTGTAGCTGTTCAAATACCATAAATAAAAAGTTAAAGCCTTATTTGAAATCAATTTTAATTCAATAATGTGCCCAGATGCATTTGCTAAATAACAAAATAATAATTCCAATAAGATTTTTTAAACCCATTACTGTCCCACTGCTGGGCAACAGTCTCGTCCTGAATAAGGGAGGGGTTAGTCTTGAGTCCACCACACTGGCAAAAAATAGGTTGGGGATTGTTCAATTTCATGGCCTCAAGAAATGTATCAAACAACTTTAGGCATGCACAGTTTCGTATATCAATAAGATTAACTTTATTAAATTACATGATATTGCTGTTCTATAAGGAAAAAGTAGTAAGAATTACTCAAGAGTAATTTATTTATAATTATATGCACTAAGTAATGAATAAATAATTAGATATGGTGAGTTTACCTTGTGCAATATGAAAGTTTGTGAAATTTTAATAGAAATCTACTTCATAAACTTCATTACTTTTTATCATAATTGAAATGTGTATGGTATGAGATTAGATTTTGTATGTACATGTACTTAAACATTCCTTTTTATGACTAAAACTACTTAACATTTCATAAGAGAGAAAACTTAAAAACAAAAAATTGTTTAATAAAGTTATTTATTGTTTAATTTTATGCCTGAATGTGTCAACCAATGACCTTGGACATTAACAAAAAATATGTAGCTAAATGTATGTGAAAAATGCGTATTGGAAAGTTTTTCACAAAGTAACTTTTACAATTTACAGAAAGTTAACAGAAACTACTTTTGAAAGTTTGTTACATAGATCATGAATAGTGCATAATAGCGTATCAAGTTCAAGTTCAATACTATTCAACTTATTGCACACTTCAAATAAACTAAACATTCTGAAAGGAAAGAAGAATAATAGAAAAACTGTAAAGTCTATGTAGGTTATACTAATAATTTCCACTTATGACTTTTGAAAGTAGTGCACAATATGAATTTTATAAAAACGGATTAAAGCGTCCGTTTCGGCACGTTTTAATGTACCCATTAATGCATGAAGAGTGAAATGAACAGAATGTAGGCCACTAACCTCTTGTGTGATTTCCAGCTCGTGCTTGGTGTTCTCGTAGAGGCTCTCGAGTTCGTCGCATCGTTGCTGCAGGGAACTCTTCTCCTCGAGCAGCACCAGGCCCAGCTGCGCCGACTGGATCTTCTCGCTGCTGGCCTGGTCGAGCTCGCGGCCAAGCCTCTCGATCTCCGCCTTCAGCTCCGCGATCGATAAATCGCTTTGAGCCGCGGCTGCCATCGTGTGACAGTTAGACGGCTAGTTATTTTATCTTCATAAACAAAGTAAATAATCTCAGAAAAACAACTATATAAAACGTGTAAAATCAATTGTTTCTACATTCTCTCAAAGGTAAAACGTCTTGACAGTTCATTTCAGTGTTGTCAACGTATTTGTTTGACTTGACCACTGATGTCACGTAAACTACCACAGAGAATAATTCGTTCATGAACCAATCATTAACACCTGGAATAATATTATTTATGTTTAGAAATGGGTAATCTATTCAAAATAATGCTGAAATGGATTGAACTATAGGTTGATTAGCTAAAAGTGTGTAAAGATTAGACGAATTAAACGCAAGAAAAGAATAAAGTCAAATAGACAATACCAGAACTTATCTTTTTTTTTGCGCTGGCAATAAAATTAACCTGGCGGATTCTGCGATACAGACAACACAAAAAACTAGACATGCATTCCTTCTAAAAAAACTGGTATAAAAAGTACCCAGCATATTTAAGCTACTTTATGTTCTATAAATAAAAGGACTACGAAGAATTCCACAAAAAGCTGGATTGAAAAACTGACATTCCTTACATGGAGCCATAAAAAACAAACTAAAGAATTAAGTCCTTGACAATAAAGCAATCTTCTTTGACCCTCACCGGTTCCTTCACCTGCGCTTGTTAGTTAAAGGCGACTTCTTTACAAAGTTTTGTTTGCCTTTGTGGTACCGTACTTCTAAACTTTCCGTGTGCCAGAATTTAGTGTGAGAGTCAAACTCACAGCTTAAGTTTTATTTCACGCATTATATTCATCTATTTTTTTAGTTAGCTAATTGCTATCGCCTAAACGGAGATGGCGGGATGACCTGGATGCGTTCCTGGATAGATAGCCAGACGCAACAATCGACCGAGGGGACTGGAAACTCAGGGGAGAGGCCTTTGCTCAGCAGTGGGACATAGAACAACAGGCTAAATAAAAAAAAAATAAAAAAAATAGCTATCGAATGCTTGAAACAAGTTTAAAATAAAACCATACCACGTATTATTTACTTTTATATTTTTTAAACACCAAATTGACAATAAGTAATTACAAATTTTGTTATAAAAATTACAACGACAAACATTCAAATTAAATAAAAGTTAGGTTCTATCCCATTCGCTATAATGCGAATTCTATTGTAGAGTTATTTCATTTTTAGAAAAGACATTTTTCTATAAAATATTGCTTCGAATAACTTTTATCACTGCGTTTAATAAATATCGTAACAGCGTAAAATGGCATCATAACGAATAGGAATTAACATGACCTGAAGTTTGAACATAACAAACGCAATTTTGATCCAAATGGGTAATACCAAAAGCCAACATTAGCATCTTGACTTTTGAACGTCTATTTAACAATAAAAGCGCGCGTACGCATATTGTGCGTGCGGTTTAAAATAGTAACCAAAAGTTACAAAGATGGATTAAAATATTTATTTGTTAAGTTCAAACCTAGCTAATACATTGACGTAAGTAATGTTACCAAACAAAATATTTGGCTCTATAGACTATGTTAGCACCGGTATGAATAAGAGATGACTTGGAAAAATAATTCACCAGTAAAACTCACTTACACTCATTTAATAATTGACCTAATTATACAACTAAACTTACAATAAGGAATGCTGAATATTATTGCTATTATAACTCACGTTCATTTGGAATGATATTGTTTAATTTCGTGTTAAGTCACGTTCAGAACTTAACGTTAACTTTTAATTATCAATTTTCTATTCAATTAAATTTTGTGAGCTGAACCATATTACGACTACTATTACTTTACGGACTACAAAGTTTTCGGTCATTTTCGTTTGAGGTCTTTTTTACCTTTCTCAGTCGTAAACAGCTCATACTCATAGCGTTTCCAACAAGAAAAAATAATTATCTTACTAATTAATATCATTAGAAGAAAAACAAAACTTAAACACCACAAAGATGACTATGAAGATGTTATACTTATAAAATAAAATTTGTAAAATTTTATTATGGTCACAACAAAATCAAATATTTTGTACTAATCGGCATTTAAATATTAATAATACATAATATGAAAATAATTTAATTACATAATGATTTGCAGAATACTATTATGAAAAAAAAAAATTGGCACCGAGATGGCGGGAAACGAATTAAAGCTGGCATCTACTGTGAGTAGCGCGAGGTTGTAACATGTGAACGGTGCTGTGACTAACAAATGAATAAATCCGTACTGATTCTACGTCGGAGGTGTTGAAAACATTGCAGAATATCAAGACTAGTTAATATAAAGAATTAATAACATACCTCTACGCATTACAAATAACTATTTTACCTTAATTGAGCAGAAAGTTCGTATTCTAACTGCAGCTACAGTAAACACTATGTAGAACATACTAGCTTCGATATTACCCGGGTATCATTGACAGAATATTTTTTAGAGTATTCAACTTCGCTGTTGAGACGTTACTTTAAAATAGTCTATAATAAACTAAATAAAGTTAGTCTTAGTACATAAGATGACGGTTAAAATTACCCTTTAAGTAATGTACCCAGTATAACGTAAATATAAGTGTTAATAAATAAAATGAGATTGCCTGTTGAGCAACACAAAAATAAATAAATTGCATTAATCAATGAGCAAACTACACTAGAATACTAAATGAAGAAGTTATTGCTGCAGCGGACGCTTTGAATGTGATTATTCAACTATATTAATTGTTAAAACTATTCTAGTTGTACTGTTAGTATGAATGTTTAATCTGAGTTGTTGCTGAAGCTTTGAGTGCCAAGACGTTTGATGAAGTTGCAGTAGAAACTTAGAAACTTAGAAATAAGAAGAAGTAGAAACTAAGGATTAAAGATTTTGAAATGTAGAATAATATATGCGTGCACGACTGTGTACGTACATATCGTATACGTGAATATTGGATTATCATGCCGCTATTTGTTCAAGGTGGCCAGTTTAATTGAAACCATATCTTTCACTCGCAT
Source organism: Anticarsia gemmatalis (assembly GCF_050436995.1). Taxonomy (NCBI): domain Eukaryota; kingdom Metazoa; phylum Arthropoda; class Insecta; order Lepidoptera; family Erebidae; genus Anticarsia; species Anticarsia gemmatalis. Next base: position 3,515,037 of record NC_134761.1, read on the forward strand.
AGCCGGCAAGACAAATAACCGTCACGATCAGACCAAACCATCACCTCTCTCTAGAGGTCAGGCCCAGGACTGATGGTTTTACGTGCCTTCTACGGTAGGTACAGAGGTCTACAACCTCAAAATACTGGATTATGTGTCTGTGTCAGTCAGTGAGCCATAACGTGACAAGAAGGATAAGTACTTGTTCTTTAAATATCTTTAGAAATGATTCCTGAACACTCAAAGTCAGCATAATTTATAAACAATAGAGTCAAAAGGAAACCTAAAATCTGTAATATAAGAAAATTTTAAATGCTAATTTGAATCAGATTTAATTTAGTTATTTCTTAATATAGTTAGTAGGAAATTGATAGTTACTGTTTTAATTTAACAACTAAGTATGTTGAAACTCTTCTATAACTTTATAAATAAATCCGCTGTTTATGGCAGTGGACCGTCCTAGAGTTGCCATTTTATTATTTTTATTACCATATCTTATGCGAGAATATTCACAAAAAATACACCGATAATTTTTGAATAAGAAAATGTCTGTAATAATTTCGATAAATTTATGCAAAGTCTGTCTCAACTTATTGAACGGAATTTTTAACAAAATCACGAAATTTAATGCAGTTTTTATATGAGTATTCTCGCATTTGGATTATGACCTAATATTAGCTAAATATTTTCTAGGAAATTAAGATTGATTCTTACTGCACTGAGATCTGGCCTGTGCCGCAACTTCGAGACGAATCGTCAACCACTTGTAGCAAATTTTTTATATCATTTGAATTCTTTGAGATGTATGGGGCGAGCGAAATATGAATTCAAGAAAAGCAAACGTTGGGAGGTACTTTAACTTAGCCTTCAGTGCAGTAGAAACCACCCCTTTAATAACTACTTATACATAAAACGATGTAATACTAAATAATAAATTCACACTAATATCGCCAGGAAGACAAGTTCATAGACATCATCTACGAACGCAGTATCAATTTAACTCACAAATAAATTCATATGAGATAGTTCTATATTAACTACTAAATTACTAATATATTTATAAATAATTACATTTTATTGATAAATTCAAATACATAATAAATATGGAAAAATAATCTGTTGAGATTAGGTTTAGAGTAAGAAGGTAGGATTCGTGAGGATATTTGTATTTTTTACTTAAATAAAGTAGCTGATATAAATAGTTTAAAGGGAATAATTAATATAATTTACTCATGCAATAATACCCTCTAATAATCTCTTAAAACTCTAGACCTAAAACTCAGTTAAACTGTTTAAGAAAATAAGTTAGTTAGTTAGTTTAAAGACTAGAGATAGAGAAGTAAATAATGAAACATTTGTATAAATGAAATATTGAGATAATTTGTATACATTAGTAGTCAGCACCAAAATGATCATAATATTTTAATTCATATTTTCATAAGTTTGAAAAAGTCACTTACAATAAAGATTCGTTTAATTTTACCTAATGTATTTACAATTAAAACAAGATAGAATTGATTAGGAAACATGTCGAGACGATAGTGAAAAACTTTATTTTACAAGAGAGTTAAAGTTATAACTAGCTAAAACTTTTTAACCATAGTCTAATCGACGTCTACCAACCCTAGAGAATATCAAACGCAAGTTGAACCGAATTCGAAAGTTGAAATATTTTACATTATGGCACAACCTGTGGTGACGTCATCGCGGGGTGGGGGCGGCGGCCGGGGAGGGGGGACTACCACGTTTGGTAAGGGCTCGGTCACACCGCCGGATTCCTTCCTTCCTTGTTTAGATACTTCTGCTTTCTGCGGCGGCGGGAGCTTCGCCTCTTGTGTTTGTGGCTTTGGTTTAGTCTCTTGTCCTAATGAACTGGTACTTGGTGTTCTCACTCGTGTTTTCGACATTGATATCCGACGTTCTCTTGAGTTGATGATCGATGTTAGGAATGGGATCTGGTTGCTGATTGCCATCATGAAAGGTTTGTAGCCAAGACTGAAAAAGTAAAAAAAGATTTTATATAGCTTTTTTGCTTAAAATGTATAAGGACCTCTATGATAGAATTAGACCGAAAAATAAGTAAAAGCGAATCGTTAATATATGCTAAGGTTTCATAAACACATATCACACTGCACATACACAACAACTTTGGAACTTTATGGTGCTATCAGAGCTAGGAGTAACGACTTATATGATATATATCTATCACCGCCGTATAATGCATGCCCTGGTTGTATACCAAACTAACTTCAAACCACGATAACTTACGACAACTTTAACTTCAGATAACGAACTTCAAGGTGTTTTGTAATGTTTTCCAAGACATTAAGGGCAGAATGTTACTTGTTCTACGTACCACTCGGCATCAGTCCACGCGCATATATCCTGCAGCGCGCGGCGCAGTCTGCGCACGGCGTCCAGACTGACGTCGTTCCCTCGCGCCGCGTTAGTGGTCCGCAGTACCGCGAGCGCGTCTCGCAGCACCACGGCTACCACTAGCGCCCACTCCACACAACTCGCTTCCGTCATTAGTTGCAGGTAGTATCTGAAGGGAAATGTAGCATTTATTGTTTATTAAGGAAGACATTGAAACGCTTTAAATGGACTCAATAAATTAATCATATACACTAGTTTTTTTTATGCTGTATGGTAAAACGTATAATGTAAATAAAGCAAATAAAGTTTTTAAGCAAGAAGAGCAAAGAACGCCCGTTCTTTGCTCTTCGTCTACCCCCTAGGAAAAGGCGCGCTTTTATGTATGTGTGTAGTTTTATTTGATATCTCCATTCGTTTACTTAATTTTCAATTGTTTCTTTTAGGCCCATAGGCATAGTCACTGCTCAAGAATACTTAATTAAAAAGCTTTTTATAGTACGGTATAGTTGAAAGAAAAAACCTTGAAGCATTTTTTCGCGCTGATATAAACGATACTTTTACAACTACAATTTATATAGTACAAAAGGTCGCTCACCTAAGCTGCACATGTGAAGTGTGCGACCCCCGCTCTGCTTGATGATGGTGCAACCGTTCCATGAGTGCCGCGTACCTCCGTTCCTCCCCCGCCTCGCTGCCCCACGCTACACCACCGCCTTCTGCCACGCTGCCCTCACCCGCAGAACTAAAAAACACAATGACAATAAGTAGCGGGACGAAATTAAATAAATGTCCGCGATGAATAATCATCATGGGTTTGCTGTTTTTATACATCATTCTTCATCGAATTACCTTAATTAGGTTTAAGAGTATGTTCAAGATATTAATTATTATTATAGTGTGCTTACCTGACGGGACCAGGCGAAACGGGCACGCCAGACATTAGCGGTAACGCGGCTCGTAGCGGTAAGCTCATGTAGCCACTATCACCGCATAAACTGTCTGATTCCGCTGACGGCGTGTATGAACCTGCAATACAAATATAGATTAAAAATATATAAAACCGTCAGTAAGGATTACGACTATAAGAATTTTTATAGAGGTGGGAGATCGGGGTTTCTTTACTGCTCGCTAGCCATCTGTTTTTAATAGCGAGATCGTGCAATAGCTGTGCTGACACAGGTATATAAAAGACGATTCCCTTCTTTAAACTAGCTGATAAAGACAAAGACAGATACTATTTGCTGCAACAACCGCCTTATCACCGTCTTCCTTTCACCAACGTCTTTAAAACTTACTAGTAACAGTACTGCCTTTCCTCTGTAGATATTGTTCAGCATCATTGATCACAGGGTAGGGCCACGCGAAGTCCTCATGCAGTCTCTTAACACAGAGTACTGCACTGTCCACCCTCGCGGCTCGTTCCCGTTCACCCGCGAGCCACGCGACGAGGTGCACGTCTAATGCGGCCGCCATCTTGCCCAGTGCGTATAAGCGCGCGGTCGATAGAAGCAGGCGCGCGTGTCTTTGTATCATCATGTCGATGAAGAATTCTTCGGCTGTTCCGCTATATGAATCTCTGTAGAAAATGAATGAAAGTTAAGATATTTTTTTTTATAATATAGAACAATTTAATGGTAAATAAATTGGAAGTCTTGTTGAGTGAAAAAATCCGAAATAAAGTGTCTCTTGTTACTAAAAATCTTCTCAATTGTAGCTAACTACACCTAAAACGAGAATCTTCTACGGGATTTAAGATGACTTTTTTCCAAACTGACTGAGGTGTACAAGACATATCTACGATTTACTACAAGTATTTTTATTTTCTATCCTATATAGTAAGCTTAACGATGGCATGTCATCCCCATCGATATGTAATTTACCTATCAGCTCGAGCAGGTACAGACTTCTTCCGTTTAACAGCAGCAGTGGCCCGCGAGGGCGGCGCATGTGGCGGCGGCGCGGCGGGAGCGGGCGCGGGAGCGTGCGCGTGAGCGGGCGGGGACGGCTCGCGGGGAGATACCGTCGTGCTGAAACTGCGCCCGCGACCTCCTGCCAGCTGATAAACATTGTGGTTTTAAAAATGTACTGATCACAAAAAATATACGCTTTATATCACTTCCAAGACAAAAAACGATGAAAAAAGAATAGGGTTTAGTGCTTCTTTGATGCTATAGGTATGAATTAGTAATTGTCAGTACAGGTTACTTCACACACTTGATAATATAATAGACCGTTAGTTAAGTGCTCAGTCCTTACCTGCATGTTCCCGAGTATGACGGACAAGTCCTCGGCGTTCGGACTGACAGTCTGCGACTGCACCACTTGTCCGTATTTCGCTTGCACGTTCACCGAGTTCCGTGGTGAATCGACGTCGTTGGGATCTGTACAAAAAGGAAACATATTTAAGGACTATACGCTTAATACTTTATCTGTCTTACTAATAACCGTTATGTAAGCTTGGATTCATTATGCAATGTTTGTTTGACTCATAGATATACAATTTCAAAATTGATTGAATGTGACAAAACATTAGTTTACAAATCGGAGCTTACGGGACTATTATTAATAAGAAACTAGGACTATATACCTCATTTTGTAAGAATACTAGCAATAAGTTGATTTTACCACATCGGGCATGAGATAGTTTAATGCGCGGATTAAAAAAGATCTCTTCAAAAAACATCTGTCACTTTATTCATCGGATGCGACACACTAATACCTACATAGAGAATCCGGTACTTATAGTTGACTATTATATTAACAGTTAGAAGTGAATGTTATAATTACCTATAGCTCTAAGGAATCTGACAAGATCCCTAGCGAGATCCCACCGCTCTTGTTGTAACGCTGTGTCGAGGAGTTGCGTCGCCAATTGTCGGCTAACCGTCGAACTTTCCAAGTTCTATCGGTACAACATACATACACATTACTACTTATATACTTTATATAATCAACGAGTGGTCTGTGAGGTGCAAAGACGAAAATATCGAAGTATCAGATAATATCTTTTGAAAATTAATTTTAATTGTAAGCAGCTAAAGCATAGATTCCCAAAAAGGGCGATACCAACCCCTAGGGGACGCTGCGGCTTTCGGTTGGGGCAGTAGTCCAAACTTAAAATGATAAGTAAAAAAATATAAATAAATGTTTTATGTGAGAGAGGGACTGGATTTTTTTTTCTTTGAAAAGGGGGCTATGAACTTAAGTTTAGTTCTGCTTGAAAAGTATTAGATAATTCGATATTTTCATCTCTGACTTTAAGCTCCAGGCATTCTGTGAATTCAAGTGGTACGTACAGAACGCTTACTAAACTATCAGAGAAAAGTACCATCTAATAACTACGTCATACTATGGTTAGTTAAAAGTATCAAGAATTAGTGTACTACATTAACTAAATACAATTTTGATCCTTTCTACTTTAGTCTCCGCCTAGATAGTGTTAAGAAGCGTACAGTAATATAATACCTTTAATAGCTGCAAGAAGAAAACACAATTATTTGAAACATTATTCCTTATCACGTCCAGTCAAAGGCACAAATATGTATACGTTGACACATTTTCAACAGCATTTTAATCAATGAAAATCTATTTAAAACTTCTGCTATTTACTAACTTCAACATAATTTTATAATCACTATGTATTTATTGTTAACTGAAAGCAATAATTTAATTGATGTTTTTATACAAAAATGTACGATTGAAAATGTGACAGTGAATACATATTTTTGCTCGTGGCTGTACACAGTCCGTTAGTCCTTCGCTTATGTTATTAAGTTACCTGTAATATAATAAGGTATGAAGCGGCAGTATCCAACATTTTGCGTTGTAGGCATTCTTGAAACAATTCCTTTGGTTTTCCAGCTGCTGAGAATAGGTACGCCCATAGCGCTATCTCTGTCTTTCTTGCGCATTGGACCACTGTCTGAAAGAGAAAATATGATTAGCCTTTAACAAAAAATAAGGTATCTCTAAAAGAAAGTCTGTGAAATTCATTATTTTAGACCTCTGCATCGATGCAGTATTTCTCTAATCTTAATATAGCAATTTATTTAAGTTTCCGGAGCATTAACAGATATTGATTTGAAACTTGATTTTCCGAAGCTAGTTTTGACCCGAAGTAGTTCACAAAACACATAGTATGCCGATTTGGCAACAATCGTGAATTGTCTATGCGAGTTTTTGTAGCAGCTGCATGAATCAAATATTTATGTTAAATTATAGCCCTGCCCCGGAAAACCCACGCCCGATAACGATATCAATCATTCATCAAGTTTTTACACAAAGAATAACTAGAGTGTTTCAAATCAACAACAACATTAATTTTATTCAACAAATGATTTTATGAGTATCGTATTCAATACCTATATCTGTGTCCCCTTTATATCCAGAAATTATACTCTCACAATGAATAGACTGGAACCCGGTAAACATTTCGCTAAAAAAGCATGAGTAGGTACTTATTTATTCTGCGTTTGGGTGTAAATCTGTTTATGTACATATGCATGTATTTAGAACCATATAAAATATTATAAGAGAGTTTAGTACTTTTCTAGCTCTGACGCCTAAGTACGTACAGTCTTAGTCTATATCAGCATAAGATGGTGCGTGAGAGGTTAAAATACATCAATTGGAAATGAATACAACATCATAGACAGGAGATGCGAAGTAAAAATGGAGTTCATAAACTCACCTGCAAATAAACGGGGAACTCATGTACAAACTCGATGATAGAAGGTAGCTGCGCGTCTGGTATCGGTTCTTTACTGGTCGCCTCTTCCTCCAACACCTCGTGGAGGAGCAGTTCTAAGGAGTGGGGGAAGTAGGCCAGCTGAGAGCAGGAGCGAGCGATCTCCCACGCGTGGTAGCCCAAGTTACGTCGTAACAGCTGACGTAGGATTTGGTGGAGGTATACTTGACTCTGCGAAGAAAAATTGATTGATAATATGCTTGGGATGGATTGTTTTGAGATGTATTTCTTTTAAAGGTCAGCTTATGTGGTTTTATTATTAGTGTTTTAAGCATCAATTAAGCTGTACCTATAATGGTAATCAAAACATAAGGTGTTACGAGCGATATTTTTTACTTATTGTAGCTTGAAATAATAAATGCAATAGTACTAAGACTATACTTACAGTTCTATTGACAACACAGAAAGGTAGCGAGAATACAGAATTGGAGTCTGAAGCGTAGAGCGTGGTGTCGTTCTCGGCTCCTAGTAGGATCGCGTCGTCGAATAGAATTGCTGCGGACAAACATAAAACATTAAAAATAACAGCACACATCTTACTTCTAGACGGACTTACAGCCGTTTTATAGAATAAGGTTTCTGGACTTATATTCTAACGCTTTTACAGAAAATATGAATTTATAGACTAATCTCACTTTTTGCGGGAAGAAAAAAGTCAGTCTCACATGACTAGAATTTCCTAATAAAACAGAAAAATAAGACGTGTTACCTTCTTCTACAATAGAAATTACAGCATCAACTTACTCAACGGATAAATATTAAGATGAAACGGCAACATAATCCTCTTAGCCATGAAGGTGTGTCGTCCGGAGTCAGGGTGTCTCGTCGCGTCTCGTGGTAACAAAGGCAGCCACACCCTCGCACCGAGCGCCCCGCACCAGAGCCATAGGGCCCGGGACAGTTGTGTTTGGGAGCCGGACACGCTGCCGCAAGACCAGACGCTCTCCACGCAAGATGCTAAGACGGTAGCGGGTAGGCAGCTGTATGCCTGTGAACAAAGATTATCTCTTTAATAGAGTGGTATGGAAGAAGGGACTTTCGTTTAAGTATGTGTTTATCCTGCTGTCGATTTCGTGAATGGATTTAAAAAAATCATCTAGGTACCTATACATAAAAATACCGAGGGAACTGAAAATTTAAGGGAGAGGCTTTTGCTCAGCAGTGGGACATTGATATAGGCTAACAAAAAAAATAAAACAATAAACGCGAGCGAAATTAGGAAGCATAGCTGTTGTATTTTAAAACTATTAATCGTGCATAGGAACGCATTTATTTCTTTATTGCAGTTTATGGCTGTTACATAGGCTCTGACAGTTAAACAAATTCGGTGTTCCCGATCTAGTATTCGCTTAACGTTAGTACTTGCAAACTTGACTTTAGGCCAGTAGCTGTAATTATTGGGACATCGACACCTGAATGAGGATTATTCCGTAACGATAATCATCTGTCATTACATTGTAAACTATGCGACGTGCGTGTCTAACGTTATTACTGAACGAAGACTTTTCTAGTTTACGAAATTTAACTCGTTTGGGATTCGAAACCACCCAGGCACACTAGAACAAGATTGTTTTTTTCACGTTCTTTCAAAATAATAAACATTGCTTCTAATAATATACATCTAGACCAGAAGCACTTTTTTGTTGAAGCATTCTTATTTTAGAAGACAGATTATTTTCTAGTAGAAATCGAACCCACACAACCCAATCATACATTAACTACTGTGGATACCATTATACTTTTAAATTCTAATACATTATACAGTGTGCCTATCAAACTGCAATCATGACATAATGATTGAAGGATATTACCGGTTATCACGATCATAATTAAACTAAATTAGTTTAACACAGGAATGCCGATACTAACAGCAGTCTGTCGACAACACTTCCGGCGCTTCGATAACAAACTAACTAGTATAATAACTATCATGAATATTTACACATCGGAAAGGAAAAGATCTCTCTATTCAAAAGTATTGCTATTAAGACCTTGTCCAGAAGAGGCGAATTCGCCGCGATACTTACGCATGTATTAGGTCGGGGAAAAAGTCTTTTCGCATTATAGTATGTATGAACTTGTAATAATATCTTTTCTCTACACAAAAAAAATTGATATTTGTGTACCTCACGAGCTCACTGAAAGAAACCTAATGAACCGTGTACTCATTTGTGATTCTTGAAGCCAATGAAATTTTATTACAAGTTCATACATACTATAATGTGGAAAGACTTTCCCGACCTAATATTACGGGCGAACGTTCTGTCCACAAGGAGCGTGAGCTTCGCACGTGTTTTGAACTTGAGCTAAGCTTGTGGACGCGATGTATTCAGTATCTAACTGTCTACACCTATCTTTATTCAGGCTGTTACAAACGTGCGAGCCACGTTATAATCAAAGGAGTCATAGGAATGTGACAATGTGTAAGTGCGAGCGAGAAACTCCGATAAAATGACATGACTTAGTTCGCACGTTTGAAATGGCCCGAGTGATTGATTCGCGGCGAATTCGCACCTCCTGGACACGGTCTAAGTTATAACACTATCAAACAGTTGTTTTGTTCAAGGTTGCACTGACTGATAGTAGTCCACCCAGATTAACAACGCAAGTAGAAATACAGAATACTAATTAAACAATCTTGCACTAAAATATTTCTTACGGCAATAAGTAAACCATTTGTGTTGTAATTACTTAGGAGTACAAACTTTTAGTGTTGGAAACTTAATAATTTCCTGTCAGATATTTGTGCAGATATAAGATTTTATCTGCAGCTAAGTTGCTAGAGAATGTCGTTTCAGTTCATAATAAACTATGACTCATGGCAGTGATATCTCAAATTGAGGTGAATATTCTATTTATCTAATGCAGATTAATCTAGTGCACGACAAACTTGATTCAGTTCAAGTAAATCTATATCGGTTAGGTATCTATTTGATTGCATTCTTGTTGAAGTATATTATACAATCGTATAACATCGTTACCTTGGCAACGATCATTCGCATCAAGTTCAAGACCCCCCTTAAGCAACAATACAGTGCAAAAAACTAACGCGTAACGTTATACAATAAATATTTGATAATGAGCGCTGACCGACATCCGTCAGTGGAGCGTGCAATTCTACAACTCGTTTACTGCCACCAGACACCGTGCGCGGCTCCGGCGCATGCGCAACTAGACCAACACGACAGATTATTAATGCACTAATTATATTGCGTCAATACAGACACGGTTCAAAGAACCTATGTGATTATTACCGCTCATTATAAAAGATTTTTTTTAAATATATTTTACGGATGATAAACATTATAAATCAACGACGTTTCCGATGTGAACCTAACTAAAAATACCAACAACCACGCACGCTGAACGTCCTGCGCGTCGAGCCCTCGTTACATATTAACGCACATTTTCACAAACTGAAGGCTGTTCTACGAAAATGAGGAAGCCTGATGCAACTCCTGGTGATTGTTGTTAAAGCTAACTCGGTCGAGCACGCGCCGAACATTCCACATCCGCTGCGCCGCAGGACATGAAGGTCTAACCCAATCGCCTATAAATGCCTCTAAAGTGCTTAGTACTAAGCAGTGCGTTTTTGACATCTCGTCAGTACGTCTCCGGCAACATGAAAATGTTTGCGGTCAGTGTAAAAAGTTTAGTATTTCGATATTGTGACGTTACAAGAGAAATATGTGTGAAGTGTTTGTTTTGAATGTTGCAGATTACATGCCTCCTCGCGTTAGCGGTGTCCGTCAACGCTGATGGATTAGGATTAGGTTTGGGAGGAGGTCTTGTGTATGCACCTGGACACGCTTCTGTTGATTATTATGTGAGTTATTGATAACAGTGTAAAGTTACAGTTTGTTGTTAAGATCGGTTATTAATAAAGTGTATTTTATTATAGTCATATCCCAGATACGCCTTTGAATACGCTGTGAAAGACCCACACACCGGAGATAACAAGGCGCAATGGGAGAAACGGGACGGAGACGTAGTTAAAGGTAATCATTGTGAAAACTATTTTGATTAAATTTAATACGTAAAAATCTATAATCTTTTTTCTTTTTTATTATTTGCAGGGGCTTACTCGTTGGTAGAACCGGACGGTAATTTGAGAGTAGTAGAGTATTGGGCAGATGACAAATCAGGATTTAATGCAGTAGTGAAGAGGTTCGGTCCAAGTCTTCACCCAGTGACGATACCTGCATCTATCTACAAGGCGCCTATACCAGTGCTGGGACATGCGTCAGCTATTTCCCCGATATCCGTGGGACCAGTTGCACAACTCGGACATTTAGCAAGCGCTCCTCTTATATCGGGACCGATCGTCGCAGGACCGATATCAACAGCTAATGTTGTGAAGGCATCTATTCCTGTTGCACCAATCGCTCCTGTAATCAAGACTCCGATTGTACCTATCGGACCAACTATTGCGCCCATAATCAAGACTCCAATTGCTCCCCTTGCTCCAATTGGTCCAACCTATGCACCAGTCATCAAGGGTCCATTAGGACTTGGCCTGCTCGGCCCAACTCTTGCGCCAGCAATTAAGGGACCAATTGGACCTATCGGTTACGGCCCTATTGGCGGAGTTGGCAAATCCTACGGTGGAATAGGACTCGCTGGAACGGGTCTTGCAGGATCTGGACTTTTAGCAGCTGGACTCCCAGGACCTTTGTATAAATCGGGACCGATATATCCGGCCGCTCTTCCTGCACCTATTCTTAAATCTGGACCAATACTGTCAGGATATTCGGGACAGTTACCTATAGGACCGGCTAATTTGTTGAAGGGACCTTTAGGACTCGGCCTTGGTCTTGGATACGGCGGCGGTGTTGGCGGCGGTTACGTTAAAGCACCTGTCATTGGCCCCGGGTATGGTATCGGAGACGGCTACAACAAGGGACCTATCGTCGGGCCTGGCTACGGCATCGGGGACGGTTACAATAAAGGAGGGATCATTGGAGCTGGGTATGGAATCGGAGATGGTTACAACAAGGGACCTATCGTCGGACCTGGATTAGGAATCGGAGATGGTTACAACAAGGGACCTATCGTCGGGCCTGGATTGGGTATTGGGGATGGCTACAACAAAGGACCTATCGTCGGACCTGGATACGGAATTGGTGACGGTTATAATAAAGGCCCTATCGTCGGACCTGGCTACGGCATTGGCGATGGTTACAACAAAGGACCTATCTTAGGAGGAGGATACTTGGGTGATATCGGCCACGGTCTACTATCAAACTCAATAGGATTAAATCTCCCGTACCTTGACAAACACTAACAAAAAGCTGTGAAGAATAACATTCAAGTAATTGCCGCTGCCCATTACTATAGTATTTAAAGTTATCTTAGTAAGTACCTACCCCTTTAATTTAAAGATGAGAAGAGTCAAAGAAATATTATTTATTTAATATTTATGTAGAGTAAGTCAGACTAGCACTAATAAAGCATATACCACCGTGTGGTAGTTAGTTGTGTTGTTTCATTTGACCTTGACCGAAAAAATAATCCATATAAAATCATGTAAAAGCAGTTGGAAAGTATGAGAAAGCAAATCTCCGTAAGAACTAATCTGGACACTAACTAATACAGGACGAAAGAAAGACAATATAGACCTGAATATTTGAGGATATTTTTTTTATATTTTATCTTTGAGAATCTTAATATCGACATGAGATTAGACACCAATATCGTGCAGCCTTTAATCCAACGTTAATAAATTTATACCTTAGACACAGACTAAGAATATAAGCACCAAATCCAATATCACAAAAGCCTACAAATGTAACGTGTGATAAACAAATAATGATAGTTTTTGTCCCCTATAATTAATGTTACATGTGAATAAGGAACTGGTAGTAAGAACGGGTCCCACCTGTTGGACACCACCACACTATACACCGAGGCTTACTTATAAAAGGATTGTATTGACGGATAGCTTACATTCTACATTGTATACCAATAAGTCCACTAGCAAAATGAATCAGTATCTAATGGTAATATTTGTTGACAGAAATTGATAGTACTTATAATTGTTTTAAGTTGAAAAAAATATATCTTTTTTATAAAGCTTAATAGAGAAACTTAGAAAAAGTTGAAAGATTGTGATTGCACTGGACAGGCGTAATTACTACAAAACCTATATTTTTTAACAATTTATAAAGTCTACGTCATCCAAATTACTACCCGTCAACATAGCGAAGTAATCCAGAATATGGAAACATAATTTAATTTTCCTACAACTAAAAATATATAAAAAAAACAATATAATTTCAAAAGTAAAATTAAATAAGTTCTTAAACTAAACTGTAGTATCTGACATTTCAGATAGCGTGCGTATTGGCGGCAGCCGTAAGCATTGCTTCAGCAAATCCCGTGAGAATAGTACCAGTAATCGAAAACGTTGTAAGTATATAATTGTAAAACCTTGAACATAATTCATCATTGTTATTGTATTATACTAATTACACCTGTGCCTTTTATTTGCAGGATCACCCAAGATATGCGTTCAACTACGCAGTCAGTGATCCCCACACGAGAGACAGCAAAGCGCAATGGGAGACGAGGAACGGCGACGTCGTTAAAGGCTCCTACTCGCTCGTAGAGCCTGACGGCACGCTACGAGTCGTAGACTACCACGCCGATGACCACAGCGGTTTCAACGCTGTAGTCAAGAAAATCGGCCCCGCGGTACACGGGCTACCGCTGCTATCAAAAACGATAGCACCTCTCACTACCATCGCAGGTCCTGTGAGCTACGGATTCGGCGCTGCGCCGATTGTAGCCAATCTACCGAAGCTAACTTCACTCGGACAGTGGAGCCTGCCTTGGGATCCCTTCACTCATTCATACGGAGGTTGGGTTCCACTTGCCGGTGCTCCTTTAATCGAGAAACCGTTCCTGACTATCTCGACTAAGCAAGTAGACGGCCATGGCACTCTACACAAGTGGATATCCGGACCTATACCATTGGCTGGAAGTACGTTAGTCATCAGGAAGAAACATTGAGATAGAAACTTGACAAAGTGTATAACTCTATCAATTTAATAACAATTTTAAACCAAAGTGTCATGTCAAATACACGATGTAAATAAAGCCATATACTAGGTATTAGGGTACTTTCTGTCCGGGTTATTTCCCTTGTAAATATAATTTAGCCTGATTTATTACAGGTTAAAACGACTAGTCTACGAATGCTTTGTGAATACAGGAAACCTGTAGATAAATAAAAGCATTTTGATCGATTTTTTGTATTATTTTCTACCAAACCATGTGTCAACAATAAAAAATATTAGAAATAAATTGAAACAGTTTTTAGGAATAACAAATTAACTCGGCCCTCTGGTCAGATCTGGGAACTCATTACCACATGAGTCATTATGGTATTATTTATCAGTAATTACAAGATATATGACAATATCTATATCTACTCGAAGACGAGGAAATTACCTTACAACATAAATTGATATTCGTGAAAATTCTAGATCCTTTACCATCTTTCTACACGCAAATACTAGTTTACGCAATCGAAACATGCAAGATACACACAATAGCAAGGATGTAGATATTAATTTCAGTTACACAGACAAATATATCACCTACACTACAGTAACTAATACATTATGTGCTGCTACCGGTTGAGTTCTAGTTAGCATTATAGCACGGAATGCACAAATACCTGCTTGAAAATTAACCCACATGTGAAACATCGGTATAACCGGAACAAAATTACTTTGTTCCATGCTAATTATTTGGTACGATGAATATTCCAAAATTTTTAGATTTGGCTCTTTTTTCAAGGGTTTGTCTTTTTTAACTGATTGTCATCTTTCTCTGTTCTGCTAAAAAAACGACTTTTACGTTTTGTATCTACAGAACAAATGACAAAAAAAATTGAATAAAAAGATGAGTACTTAGGGTATAAAGTTTACGAATTTAGTTTCGAGTATTACATTTTAACAATATACGATTCATTTCCTTTGTTGCCCTAAATAAATATGATTAATATAATTTAATAAACGGCTATCTGAATAAGAAGAAGAATAATATGTGAACATTATGTTGAATTTACTTTTAAATACTCCATTACCAGTTGCCTTGGTTGCAGTTTTACACAGCAGTTCTTGTGCGAAAAAATAATAAGGATACTTACTGCGCAAATCAAAAATTACTATCCAGAACAACCTCTTCAAAATGTTCGAAGAAATGCAACGAAATCAGGCACGTGTTAAGCAACAATAAATATTTTAATGTTTAAACATAACTGTATTTAAAATTTCCATGTCATAATGTTACCGTACTCCTCCGAAACGGCTTGATCGATTCTAAAGAAATCACGTGATCATATTGAGAGAGTGAGAGAGAGCGAGAGAGAGAGAGCGAGAGAGAGCGAGAGCGAGAGCGAGAGCGAGAGCGAGAGCGAGAGCGAGAGCGAGAGAGAGAGGGAGAGAGAGAGGGAGAGAGAGCGATAGAGAGAGAGAGAGAATCGGCCAACATCAATTTTTCAAACCCCTAAGTGACACTTTTCTTTTTTTTAATTATATGGCAAAACAACGTTTGACGGGTTAGCTAGTAAAGTTACTGAAGAATACAATTTAATACTGCCATCCGATCAATTATGGTGGAAGAAACTGGTAACTAAACAACGTCATAGTGTTTTCATTCTTGGAGATCAACTCGTGTGTAGAGCCTTTCGAAATGGTTCGAAGAACTTTACCATTGAAAAGACCAAACACAAAAAATTAAAGAAGAGTACAGTGTTGCTAGAATACGTTATTTTAGCTAAGTATTAGATGTATTTATCTTGAAGTACCCCTGGACCTATCGGGTTGGTTAAATGTTATTCAGTCTATCTGAAACATGGATGTACATTGCTCAGATTAATCACTTAAAAACTCAGACCCGTACCACAATTTTTTACTACTTTTGTTTATGTTACGGGACACCTGACTATGTTTCGGAATTCACAATTTCAGTCTCATGTAACAGGAGGCGAGTCTATTGCCATATATCTCGGGCACGTTACTGAACTCCGGACTACGATTTAAAATATTTTTATATAAATTAGAAAACACTAATAGCACTTTATCGGACCCGGGTATAGAATCCGGGAGCACATAATTAGGAATCCTATACTCTACCGCCGATCACAGAGGCTACAAATCTTTGATAAACATCTAAGTAATACATTAACATCAGTTAGGCGCGAAATATCCAAATAGATGCGATAACACCCAATAAAAGTCACTCACACTCACAATCAAGTGTTATTAATTAATCTATTATTCGCTAATAACAGTTTACATAACAACGGGTTATGTATAACTATAGGTATAAATGAATACTTAAAAAGGTGTAAAGGCGGTGAATCGAACCGGGTTTGTGTGGACAAAGCGGGGCGCAGCCGGGTCGTATAATTAGTGTAGTATAAATAAGCATAGCGCAAATGACAAAGTACACAGTGCACTTCGTTGGCTCACTAGAATACCTTGTGGCATCATGAATACGTATATTACGGTAATTCTTCCGGGTTTTCCTAAAATATTTTTTATAAAAAGGCATGTTGTGGTGGAAAAAAGAACCAGAAAATAACCAAAAAAAGAGGCGCCCATAGCCAGTTGCGCTCACCGGTCGGTATACGATCTGTGGGTTAAGCAACCCTTGGCGCGGTCATTCCATAGATGGGTGACCGCATAGTGGTATTTGAACTGGGCGTCTCCGTGCTTCGGAGGGCACGTTAAAAGTCGGTCCCGGTTGTTATCTACTACGATAACAGTCGTTAAGCCATGTCAAAGGCCTTCGGGCGGCTTGAACAACTTTGACACTAGGTTGACCACTAACCATACGATAAGAAGAAGAAGACCAAAAAAAGTCAACTAGTATCTCTTGTAAGAGGTCCAGTCTGGTCTAGATTCAAAGTCTACCCTCCTTTTTGCCAGAGAGACTTTTTGCCTAGTAAGATCAATTTTCAATACTCACTCAATTTTTAAGTGATGCAAAATATACCGATACTACGTTACAACACACGTAACAGGACGAAACTTAGGTGTAACCTAAAATTGAGCGTCGTTTGTGTACTCATCCATAAATCTAATAAAAATCCTGCTTTGGCGATTGTATATTAGTACTAGGTATAATATAAACCAGTTGACTGTGTTCATAGTTCGCTAACCCCCGGTTTCCGAGGTACATTTAGCGGCAGTTTATCTTTTCAATAACGTTAAAATTCATAAAAAAACGCAATTGAATAGATAAACTACGGCTAAATGTACTCAAAAACCGGTGGTTAGAAGCAGTATTAATGAAATAATTATATTTTTGTTGTATTTTCAGGTCACTTGCCTGTTGGCATCAGTTGCGGTTGCCTTCGGTTCGGCAATTCCCGCCGCAACACTGTCATATGTCCCGATCAGCACTATTGAAAAGATCGTGAGTAACACATCCATACGCTTTAATTTTTATTTAGTCAATAATTATATCATCAGTAAGTAGGCACTTAAGCAACTAAACTGTAACAGGTCTAGTAGTTATGGCCAGCTGACTAATTGCTAACTGAAGCCATTATATTGTCAGGCTTGGATATTCATTTCGAAAAGGGCACATGTCTTATTTCTTTCTACGTAAAGATGTGATCTTTTTGACACTATATTATTAACTTTTCTTTGTTTCCAGCCAAGCTCAAACTACGGCTTCAACTACGCTGTAAACGATCCATCGACCGGTGACAACAAAGCTCAATGGGAGACCCGTCACGGTGACGTAGTGAGAGGAGCATACTCCTTGGTAGAGCCCGATGGCAATGTCCGCGTTGTGGAGTACCACGCTGACCCAATATCAGGCTTTAACGCAGTCGTTAAACGAACCGGCGCGAACATTCACTCACTCTCTGTACCAGTAGCGGCACCTATCGTTTCCAAGCCCATTACTCCTATATTAACGAAGGCAGTCGCTAGCCCATTTTTACATGCTGGACCGATAGCTGGTCCCATTGGACCTATTGGCCCTACTGGACCTATCGGACCCATTGGACCAATCGGTCCTATTGGTCCCATCGGCCCGATTGGTCCCATTGCTCCAGTTAACATAGCTCCAATCACGCCTGTAGTGGATGTCGTACACCGGCCGGTTATAACTCCGGTGATTGACACTCCGCCAGTCATCGCCCCAATCGCTCCCGCATTGGATCTACTACCATATTTCCCTATAAGTGCACCGAACCCATGGGTACATCTATCTGGTAGTTCGTACGGCCATAAAGGTAATATCGTTCGTCGCTGGGCAGCCGGCCCCATTTCATTGGACGGCAAGACCCTCACTATTAGAACCAAACATCATTAAACTATTAAATAATTTTCAAATGTAAATAACTTACTTCTCCGTGTATAGGTAACCTATTTAGTTACTCACGGCGCTAGTGTGTTCTTGCATATGATGATGTGCAAAAATACACATAGGTCGATTTAGAAGTTAAGTTCGAATGGTATATCCATAAGCAACGAAGTGTACCTGATTAAATAAATATTTTACAAACGAATTTTGTTTTTTTAGTCAACCATGAACTTTGACTTCCGGACACGAAATAAAACGGGTTACAACCAGCGTTTTAAACCTTAAATTAAAGTAAGGGATTTTTTCAAAAAATACTTTAGTTCAAGATCCCTCTTTAAAAAACAATGATATAACGCATCTAATACCACAGCAACTAAACCATCCATTACAATAGTAAACCACAATCATTATTCCTATCCTACTGTTGGCATTGTTTCCTCTAGGAATAGGGAGAGGGGAGTAAGGCCTTGAGTTCACCTCAATACTCTATTGCCTTTACACGAATTATTGTTATTGTTCACTGAAGACTTCTGTATAAATGTGTAAACAATGTTGCAACTCATTTCATTTGTTACATACTTCGGTAAAGAAATTGAGTCTTTAAACGGCAATCAATGGATATGACTAATTCTAAATGACGGTTGATCCAGTGTACTACATATGTGGGTAGTGCTGCGTAAAATAGGCGCATTTAGCTATGCGTGCCGAGCATTCAATGACACGCAAATTATACTGTAATGTATGCGCTTTCGTTGCATAAACTGTTTAATTGGTTAATTATCAATTACGGTAACTAAACCGTATTTATGTAATCGATGATAAACCTACAAAAGTAGATGTGAATCAGTGCTTATTTTACCTCCAAGAAGGATGGATGAAAAACACCAGCCAACTCCGTTGACAGTATGATTTTAAACGACTTCAAGAAAGGAGGAGGTTCTCAATTCGACTGTATTTTTTTGAGTAAACATGTAGTGCCGACCCCACTTAGCATAGGATAGGGACAAGACAAAAAAAAGATTTATAGTTATTAATAGTGCCACCAAACTACTTGAACAATTATTCTACGGCTTAGTAAACAATTTTTAGGATAGGTAGGAAAGAAATGTAGGTCGCGATGGTTATTGCGCTTCGTTCGTTTGATTGATAGACCAGTCAACCGAGTATCCTTTGCACTGCGTCTACCTTTTGTTTTCTTTCTACAGGAAATTGCGTTTATGTTGTTATGCGCTACCTATACTTGCTATCCCATTTGTTTTCACAAAATCAAAAAATGAAAACAAATTACAACTGGTGACAGTAAGATTCATCATTGCCGATTGAAGTGTTTGTCCGTTCTACAATAATTCACGGCGACACTTTGATATTAATAAGGCAGATTTCTGTACTGTGTATTCTAGTTGTCATGAAGATCATTAACAACGTAATATAATTTAGCTTAACAAGAATTTATTAGCAGTCTGAACTTACCGGATTATTGTCTTCATCAACATCATATTCTTCTCTTTGTACCATCATCAGTTTACCGCTGGCGTTGATCACCTGTAAATAATTTACAACGATTAATTTTATATGTCAATAAGTAGTTATAACTTAACTTATGCACTCTTAAAACTAAGAACTTATGATTATTACTACGTATAGTAAACAATCATTTCCAAATGCTAAAAAAACTAACAGTAGAGGAACTATTAGGCGACAATGTTCAAGTTTCTGAGCGTACTTGCAACTCCACTACAACAATAAAGTTGTTTGCAAGACACTTTAAAACACGAGTTCAATAGTGTACGTACATTTTATCTGCTTATGATTTAAACATCAATATCGCATTATTTCCTCCCTGACTATAACTATTATCTATACTCACTCATCATACTATGAAGTATAAATACTATGAAATATTCATAGTATTTATACTTCATAGTATTCTTCTCATCGTATTTTCATAGTATACGTATAGTGAGAGTATAAGACTAGGCGTAACAATAAAGTGGTGTACATACGAGTGAGTCCGGGTGTCGCACGGTGACGGTGACGGAGGCGCGCGGGCGCGACGGCGGGTCCTGCAGGCGGCACAGCGACGCCGACACCACGCACGCGGGGTGCGACAGCGCCGACACGTCCACCGCCTGCACGCACCGCATCTCGATGTTGCCCGCTGGAACAAAACACGCAATCTATACTTAAGTCATTTCTCGAAAAAAGAATTTCGAAGAAAAAATCCCTAATAAGTGCAAAGAAAATGCTTTCATCACACATAAATAGCGTGTGTGTAGCATAAAGCAATCAAAGCCTTTAATAATCGACATAATTTAAACCAGAAATTGAATGTTATGACTAATTTTAACGCATGATAACTAAGGCATAGGATAAATAAAAATGTAAAAATATATACGCATATATTCCGATAAAAAATTTATTGTAGTGTCCATCTGAAAAAATGGTATTCACTTTTTCAGATGGGCACTACAAGAAAATAGATATTATAAGGGCTTACGTAAGTTCCACGTGATTGAAACGATCAAAAATACAAGCAAACCGGTGAGCATACTTTTTACACTCGAAAATTACGCCAATAATGTAAAACAACTCACCATCATCTAAAGCCGTGAGCTCATAAATAGTGACAAGCGCATCAGCACCAAACACGACGAGTTGGTCATCCAATATGTCGAGGACAAACACTTGAGACTGCACGCGAACAATCTTGGCGAACTTGTTGTCCAACTTCGCCTCGCGCGGGTAGAAGCGGATCTCGTCGTGCCCGTCGAGAATACTGTAGCAACCTGGTGGACACAAAGTGAGTTTTATTGACGTTATTAAGCCGGTGAACTATGGCTTATGTCTTTAAAAAATTAGTACTGATTACCAATCCGTGAGCAATATTACGTCATCTTTTTTTAATAAATGTTCAAATCACAGTGTAATTTCTGTGTTGCCGTTTAAATATTTTCTAAGGAAATCATTCAGAGTGGACTCAAAATATCGGCAAACTACTGCATTTATACAGAAGAAGGGATCTCTAATTCCTTGTATCTAGTTTTATGAAATCTCTAAATCGCAGGTTTGAGAGGTTCTTGTTCTATATGGTAAATGGTTCTTACATAAAAACAATTAACATTCAAACATTTACTTTTCATTATACACACTTTACTTGAGATGAAGTATGTACTTGTCTTACCTATAACAATATACTCGTTCCACCACAGCATGCCGCCGGTGACGACGAAGTCTTTCTCCTGCGCCTCGTTGCCGAACAGCTTCCATCGTCTCGAGGCGCAGTTGTAGTGCGCGAGCCCCGCCCGCCCCGCCACGCACACGTTCATGCCGCCCGAGTCTATTGCACTGTACTGTACATTACATAAAAACAATTTTATACAATCATTTCACGCTGTACTGTACATATATTCACCTTATGAAAAATTAGTTTAATTTGAATGAAGATTATTATGATTTTTGGATAAAAGCAATGTTGTGAAAGAGCTATAGCTCTGTCGTCAATAGCGTATACGTACACGCACGTCTACGACGTGTGAATATGCGTGTTATTAGAATACAAGGCAGTTTGTTTGCTTGATAAATGTGTTTTGTCTGTAAGGATAACTACAAAATAAACTAATATTCTTTTACACTCAAAAATAAATCGTCTGAATTGAAGCTAACTTGGGTAGTAAAGAGTGAAAAATATGTTAAAAATGCATGTCGGTCAGTTAATTGTCAGTAAATAATAAATAATATATGAGCAAAATCAGCATATAACAGTAAAAATCGGCATAAGGAATAAATTCAACGTAAAATATACAAGAATTAACTTACCCTCAAAGGCCAATTAGTAGCAATATAAGTAGCGGGTAACGGCAATACAATCCACTGTTTCCTGCACTCATTATCATCGACAAACTCTCTATAATTAGTGCTGTTCTCGTACTCAAGCGTCGGCTGGTCTTGCAGCCCGTTCTCTGATTGGTACATCTCTGATGACGAGTCTATGATTGAGATTTTTGTACGTTTTGTTAGGTTATCTTCTAAATTCACGTATAGTTTGTCGTCCGCTTGCAGGTATAGGTGTCTTTGGTTGCTCTGTAATAGAAATGATTAATTACATTGTTATACTCTTTTATGTAGGATGAAAGAATATCGCGACAAAAATCGTACAATGAAGTAATAATCAAAGCATATGAAATGCCAAATATATTTTCTTTTATGGAAATACTTTCAAGACGTCACAAGTATATTATATTTGATAGGTTCATAATAATATGACGTCAGAAGTACAGTATTGTCGTTAAGATCAGATAAGGTAGTAATATGTAATTTCTGCTTACATTATTTCGTACTTACCATACAAGGGTTGACGCTTAGAGGACTTTTGACGAAATCCAATTGAATTAGATTCGTACTTGAATCTCCTTCGACTTTCACCATCCATAGCTGGTAGCCTTCTGTCGCCCATTCCTTAAACACAAATCACAATTTATAAGCTATCGTAACGTATTAATTTTCAAAACTGTAAAATAGTCTACGTTATGGAGATTTAGCCCAACTATTGTCATGCCGTTATAGGGCAAGAAGTCGCTTAAGAACTCAATTTCAAAGGTAGGAAACATTATCAGCCTTAATGATCGATATGTTGAGATACATTGATGCGCTAACAGGAAAGAAGTAGCAAGAATAACTTGTATAAAACATAGTACTTACTAAACTGCTAACAACAAGCGGGTTGTTTTTACTAAGCTCCTGGTTGAGGCCGTAGTCCCAGGCCAGTGAGCACATCAGTAGGGCGCCAAACGTGCTCCATACTGACACACCGCCGCGCTCCCAACTCACTGCCACCGCGCGACCGTCCGCCGTCCATCTGATAAAACATTAATTATTATTTTTAATTATATACAAAAGATTGTGTCCATTGTGGCAATAATATATTATTATATTTTACTGTATTACATATATTTTGAAATGATTTATGCTACATTAAAAATCAACTGAAACAGAATTTGTAATTTGATATTGGTAAAATTGTGTATAAATTGTACGAATAAAAAGTTATCAACAAACACGGGTTTATATTGTCCTCTTGCTATATAGTGCGAAGGTAAAGTTCGTGCGCGGGTACAAACTTTATTCTAGTGTACACTAAGATTGACCTGTTAATTTTTCTACGCATTGATTACATACGTAGGAAAATTAACAGAGACATCAGAAGCTTTCTAAGCTTTCCATTCAAAAAAATCAAAAATGTTTATTTCGTTATCTCGTACAACTTTTACAATAAATGTTACATAGAGACCTCCTTTTAAGTAAAAAGTATACATGTTATCATTACTTTAAAAAACTAGACAATCTATCAAAACTATTGTTAAGTCATTACCTCATACACTTGACTGGTCCAGGGTCGCCGGGGAAGTCTTTCGAGCTGAGCACCATTGTGTGAGATAATTCCAAGCCGCCCGTCGCCTCGTCTATCGTGAATACGTCCACTTGAGAACTGTAAACAACATTTTATATGAGTTATTTATTTTTTTAACCAGTATACATATAATCAAAAAATGTCTTAGATCAATATCTATATACAAATGGTTTTATTATAGACATCTAGTTAATGCTTGCTTTAAATCCAATCAAAAGTAACAAAAAATATTTTTTTCTTCAAAGATTTAAGGGCTTTTCAAACATTATAAAGCCTTTGAACATACCTTAAGGGGTTAGAAAGAAAAAAGATGAAGTAACTTTCTTTGATACACAAATTACAAAAAAAAGATTTAAGTTCTATACTTACTTTTTCCTGCCAATAGCAATTAACCTAAACTTATGATTGACTCTGGCGCAGGTCGCGTCGTCGATCCCTGGCGCCCAAATACCTTGTACCGCCTGAAACATTACATAATTATCAACAACATATTCTAACAAAAACCTAGCGATACTGTGCATCAGGTTTAAAAGACAAAAACAACAACCATTTTGGATAAATGTTTGTAAATTAAGTGGATAATCCTAGCCTTTAAAACTACTTTATGGGACAACTGGCATTACCATACGAAGTGTTACAGAACAACTATCCTCAATTATATCATTTAGAGCAGGGGTTCCCAACCTTTTCTTAGTTTGAGACCACTTTTATATTATTCTTGTTATCAGGGACCACTATGTTAGTATATTAAAGATAAAGTGTATTAAAAATCCTGATTTTTTTAAATTTTATAGTCATTCGCGGACCACATTTTGACTTGGGAACTACTGATTTAGAGCAAGCAACTTCTGTAATAGAAGCGAATATGAAAATAAGCTTATATGCGATTAAACCTTATTACGCCCTCTTATCATGGATATTTCTTGTGAACCGTTTTCTTCATAACTTTTAAACTCTCGCGTTGCATGACGAGCCAGTCTTAGTCAGCCTGCGACCACGGCGACTGCAATCGGCGCCGAAACGTTAGGCATTTCAAGATAAAATGCGTGTTCGCGGTAATTTCCGTATCCTATTATATATTAAACCGTTTTCTTGTCACAATATTATTAAAAGCCGAAGATTTTGCTTAAGCTAAAATGTATGGTTATCTTAAAATTGAGAATAGTTGTTCTATAGATTACTGGACTATACAAAAGATGTTTCGGGCCACAAACAAACGTGCTAAAGGATTAACACACGGTGTCTCGCATTATGGTTTCTTACCGCTAAATCTGTGTCCAATAATATCTGGGATTTCAAAAGTATGTTTCAATCAAAATATGTATTATTGAGTTCTATTATAAAACTTAAGAAAGCTATAGTCTATTCAGCAAGATAAGTATTACGACACCGTACTGATATTTGTCTATAAAAAAAGTTGTACTAAACAGTGTATCCCAAGTTTTGTGGTACGAACACAGAACGGTTTTCTGGACAACCTCCGAATACTATCTATGGCGCAATTGAACCTGATTTAGTCAGATCACGACCAATTGTAATTTTACCATAACGCTAATAAATGGTTTCAAACCTCGCTGAATAGACTACTTCGAATTATTAAAGTTATTTAATAGTACAGTACTTACATTGGGATCAAACTTAAGGTTAGGCGCGGTAAGGTAAGCTGCCCGTCCATCGTTGAGCGTTATACCGAACCCACACACCAACGGTGAGTATTCTATGTCGTTCACGTGTGTGTTGTCTTCTAAGATCGGCTCCGCTGAAAACATAGTTATGTATTTTAGCTTATAGCTAATAATAATGAGAGAAGTTGCGACCTATGTAAGTTAAGACAGGCTAAGTTTAAAAAAGAAATTAAGTTATCCAAAGATATTTCTATGTTCGCCACATATTATGTGATACCAATTGTGACGTCATGTTTCGGGGCACAATAAAGGAATGATTTGGAATCTATTTATATAAAACTCTTCTGTTACTGACTGACTAAGTGATAGATAAAACACAGCCGAAGCTACTGAGCGTAGAAAGTTAAAATTTGGTACGAAGATTCCTTAGGAAGTGTAGAGGAGCACTATGAGAGGATTTTTGGAAATTCCACCCCTTCGGTGTGGAATTTCACGCGGGCAAAGCTGTGTGTGGAAAGCTAGTCATATTATAATCTTCATAATAATGAAGGATCACATGCAAGGCACGAATTATACGTAATATTGAACTTAATCTCGACTAGCCGAGTTCTATCACAACAATGTAAGACCGGTAATAGTACCCACCTTTTGAAACCTGTTGGTTAATCGAGAATGGTATTCGTCCAAGATCGAGGCAGTAGTCCCTGTTCTGTGTGCCGTCCCACCGGTACCGCAGCAAGTGAGCCCTGGTGGTACACACCAAGATCTCCGTGCCAGATATACAGCACATCCGAGTGATCTGACCGTCCCATACTAACACTTCTTTGAACTGCGGAGTAAATTTCTCGTTCTAATAAATTAGAGAAAGATGATGAAATAAAAAATGTGTTTAATGTCAAATGAAAGGTAAGATTTGTGTTGGTATATATATATATTATTTTTTTGTTATGGACGTACGTATACGGGTTGGGTACATCAATTTGCATGCACATTAAAGTGCAAACCATACTCTTTTTCTTTTGCACTTGACTTAACTCTGTTACTTATTTGAAGTCAGTCTTTGGGGACTTTATAAAGATTGAAAACCAAACAACTAAAACTACAAATAATTAGTCTTCTCCAACTGTCTTACTAATAAACAGTATAAACTCTGATTAGTTAAACAGTGTTATGTCTTTTTCACTCATATACAGTTTCAAAATTGATTGAAAGCGACAAAACACTGCATAATTAAACAGAGCTTACACGACGTCTATTAGTAAGATAGTAACAGTCTAATGATTATAGGTGACAGCAGTAATTTCAATGGATCAATATCTAATTAATCATATCGGAATGGAAGTTCAAAGGTGGCCTATGACACCTCACCTTGACCTGTATGAAGTTGTCATTTAATAAATAATACTTGGCACGTTTCCTACGGCGTCATCAATCGTATATCGATCATTCATATTAAAACTAATCATACTGTATTCGGTCAAATGAGACTTCCTATTAAAATCCCATAGGAACAATACACCTATACCAATATTATAAAATTGTAGTTTGTTTGTTTGATGGTTGAACACACTAATATCAGGAACTACTGGCGCATATCGTCATTTTCGTAATTCATAAATTCTATTAGTGATGAACAGCCTATTTAATGAGGAAGGCTATAGAGCTATATGACATCACGGTAAGACCAAAGGAAGCAGAGTAGCAGTAAAAAATGTTACAAAAACGTGGAAAATTACGACCCATTCTCTCTTATGTGACGCAAGCGAAGTTGCGCGGGTCAGCTGGTAGGAAATAAAGCTCCCTACTAATTTTTTTGCATGTGTGAATGATATATTAAGCAGGTCCTATATAATCATAGGTTTTGAATCTACTAAGAATAATTCTTGTGTCGCGTCTTTTACGAACATACAACATAATATCGGACGTAAAGTACAAACAGACACCGCTGCCTATGCCACTGCCGTGGTATTGGCATGTCGATTACTTTAACCTCCATGCCTTGAAACATAACAGCTAAATATTTTTAGCCTTAGGGAGTAGTAAGCTTGTGTTAAAAATATTCTTTATAGTGGCAATATAAAGTGAAACTTTTAATCTATTCTCAGTTTGCCTATTTAAAAAGATAATATCAGGAAACATCATCAATTACCTCCTCCGAGTAAATATTCAAATTGCATGGTGTTGAATGTATTAACATAATTACACAAAAGTATGAATAATTAGCTACAACTACTGGATATGTAGGGCAAATTACTAAGAACATTGAGCAATTTATCTATACTAATATAATAAAGCTGAAGAGTTTGTTTGTTTGTTTGTTTGTTTGTTTGTTTGAACGCGCTAATCTCAGGAACTACTGGTCCGATTTGAAAAATTCTTTCAGTGTTAGATAGCCCATTTATCGAGGAAGGCTATAGGCTATATAACATCACGCTACGGTCATTAGGAGCCGAGTAGCAACGAAAAATGTTACAAAAACGGGGAAAATTTTGACTCATTCTCTTAGTTGACGCAAGCGAAGTTGCGCGGGTCAGCTAGTTATTTATAAAATATCACTGAGAATTTAAAATAAGGCCATATTTCCTGTGGGCCAACCAACATTGTTTTGTGGACAATTATGTGACAAGCAACTCCCTAGAGCACTTCTATGTCGACTCAAAAAGTTTGATGCTACATAGCCAGCCTAAATGGCCTTTGGCATTATGGGCTATACATACATACAGGCTATAATGGATGTATCTTGTATAAATCATTATCATCAATTAAAGAATTTTCACTCCCATTTTAAGAAAAGGAGTGAAGAAATTATATAATAATGATCTCTCTAACCAATGTCACCCTAGTCAACCATTTCAACAACTAATCAGTTTAATCAGTAGTTCTTTTAAACATATAATTAAATCACATTTAACAGTAGACCTCCTTCCCAATGTTCTCAAGACAGTGAACAAAAAAGTCTCATCTAATTTACCTGTGTTATCTTAAGTGATGGTATGACTTCTTTAACAAACAGTTCAGCGGAGTCTCTCCGTAAACTGGCTGTGGGTGGATCATACTGCTGGTATGCTGTCTGTTCACTGTGCGCCTCCACATTGTACAGTATTAGATGACCTTCTGATGTCTGAAACACAAGTAGGAAGCATTTAGAACAAAAGTTGAAAAGATGAATAGACTTTTTTTCTAGTATAAGGAAGGTATTAGTAGAATCTGTAAAGTGCTGCTCTTTTCTAATAGCAGAATTAAGATTGCTTAACCTTAATATCAAAGTATAAATAGTGATTGATATTGTCAATAAAGTATGTATATTGGGACAGCTATATTGTCCCAGAGCAAGAAAAGAAACCATGTAATTATTATTAGTAACTTATCTTCCATACTTTTAACTTTGAGATGAAATATCAGGCATTCCAAGGTAAAATGTGGGTATGCATTATATTGTAACTTTTCTTCACACATATTTTTTGTTTTTTCAATGTAATATACTATTAATATCTGTGATAAAACTTCAAGATAATGTAGCAACAAGTTATTGTAATAAAAAGTATTTGTAAATTATTATATTATCAGCAACAATCACAATGTTAAGAATACAATACTGATAAAAACTAACTCAGTACATTGTTTAGTTTTAATAGCATGTACATGTTATATACTTGTTATATACTGCTATTGTATTCACTAAGTAATACTTTAAAGTTTTATTCAAACAATTATAGGAAGAAGGCATACTCATATAAATGAGAGTTAAATACTCTTGCTTTTTACTTTTTTATATCATTAATGTGAAAGTTGGGATGTTAGGGTGGATGTTTGTTAATCAATCACTTTTGAACTAGTTTTGATAAAACTTGGTATTGTTGTTTGTTATGTAATAGAATAACAAATAGGCTATAGAAATATAGCCCACTCAGAGTTGAAAACAAAACTTAGTGTCAAATAAATCAAAATCAAATGGTTTATTCTTTTATTAAATGCTTCAAAAGAGGCTGCTACCACAAATATTTTCTATAATTTCTTTCTTTATGGCACAATAAGCCTACCAATATTATTATTTGGGTCTAATGTTAACACTTATGATAGTCCTTACAATTGCTGAATCTAACTCTAGTTTGGAAGGCAGGTATAGCTTTATTCAGACTATACATACTTTATTCAGAGCAGTCTATTCAGAGGCCAAATGATTTGCAATGTGGTTGATACAATAAGAAAACTACAATATATCAAAAGATAAAACTATACAATATCTAGTATATTCAGTCAACTGTATAATATTGTTGTTTAAACTTACAGAAACACATATCATAGAAGAGTCAGGTTTCCATTCAACACCAACATTGACTCCTAATCTTTGGAGAGATTCTGTACTCCTTTTATGATGCACTATGGGCACAGTTGGCTGGAACAAAGACATTAAATAAAATAAAAAAAGAACAAGAAAAGAAAAAGACTATCTGTGTTTTATTTTCTAAACTACTGAGATAAATGAAAAGATACATAAAAATACTGCTTTTATTTAAGTTAATACTACTGCTTTTATTTAAGTTAATACTACTACTGTAATAAACATACTGATGATGATTTAATATGTAAACAAAGCATATTGTACATGTACTACCAAACCTTGTACAATAATTATTCATGACTAATTTATTTACTTAACCATTATAACAACATAAACAGAAATTGTGTTAACTCTAGATATCTGAATTACTGCAGTTACAATAGTCTGTTTGAAATTAAAATACAATGTAAATGTTAATGGTTTTCACATCATTCATGTATGCCAAGACCTAAAGCATCAAACGAAGTAAAAGTACAAGTAATATTCTGTTAGTTTTATCGACAGCCGTAATCAACACTGGACATAATTGCAACTTATGACTTGACATAATTACTACAGTACTAACATAATTATTGCTTACCTTACAAAACCACACTGTTAGGCAGTCATCGCTCAACGAAGCAAACAATATTTTGTCTCTGTTGGACACGATTTGTTTTATAATTTGATTATCTGCACCCAGATTTTTCAGAACTTTGGGCCATCCTATTGGAAAATACATTTTGATTCCACAACATTTGCCACTTTGATAGTGATATAGCTACACACACTTTAAGCTTATAATTAATTATTTCGAATATTTTCGGTGTTTAATTACGAAATTATGATATGAATTGATATCAAAAATTATGCTTCCCAAAAACGTCAACACAATACTTTACGAGATTGTCATTTAAGACAGCGAAGTTCTCGTTCAGTAATCGGCAATAATCGGCATCTTCATAATTCTATAATTCCAAATTATGGCGTTGGGAAATATTTAACTTTGTGCTAAAATTATAATTAGAAATATATAAGTCATGTACAGATTTCATTTTAATAATAAAATTTATTGTTATAATTGTATACTCTCCGTAATCCATTACATTGCGATATTTTAACGGCCTAAGTAGCCCATCACAAGTTTAGCAGTGTGATCAGATTAAGTAGTTCCCAGTTTCACCTTTCATTCGTAAACATTAATATTTTGAACTTGGCAATTCGACGCTAACAACAAAAAAAAATCGTATTGCTAAAAAATCTTGATTCAATAATATGAAAATAAAACAGATAATACACGAGTGCTTAATTTGGTTCATCGTATAAATAAATACCATGTTTCATAAATAGTGCTATCAACAACAATTCGTGAAAAACATGTCGGAAGAGATAGATCTGGAAGCGAACAACCTCTGTATTCCTGAAGATGCATTTGAAAAGTTTCAAGCGGTGTCGATGTACCAAGAAGAAGAATGCATTATGTTGCCGCAGACCCAGCCAAAGTCAAAACCTCCGGAACCTAACAGAACAATGACAAAGTCTGATGTCAACAAGCTTGTATCAAGTTCAGACAACAATGTGGATAGTCCTGGAAGTTACATGGAGGTGGAGTATTTGGAGGAAGAATCTGTTAATAGTATGACCTTAGAGCCGAATGCTAGCTTGGGAGGTGAAACAAACTCAATCGCCCCAGCTGATAAGTCTCTAGAGAATAGTAAAAGCACCGCACAATTGCTAAACATCTTAGGAAATGATTCAGATATGGTTGTAAGTAACAGTGAAAGTGTAAATGACCGAGAGAGTAGTGTTCTTGAATCACCATTATTAGATAATAATAAAGCACCTCGAAGAAGAGGAAGAAAACCTAAAAATTCATTGACCTCTATGAACGAGTCAATTAGTACTCCAAAAAATATTCAAAACCCAGAAATATCTTCAACTCCCTTTAGTCCTGACCCTGAACACTCAGATAAAGTATCTGCGGTACAAAAGAGACGTGGGCGCCCTCGAAAAGTATCAACTAAATACACTGATACAGAAACTGCGACTATAAGAGATAGAGACCAATCAAGTGAATTAAGTAGTTCAGATAATAGAGCTTATGATTCATCAAATGACCAAAGTGGTGCAAGTAATGGTAAAGCCAGGCGTCAACGTCAACTTAAGGTATATCCCAATAGTCACAGTAGAGGAGGATCTTCAGTTTTAAAACACAAAAATGACACCAAAACTGAAGCTTCTAAAGATGTAGACACAAGTTATACTGATGAAACATCTAAAAGATATAAAAGGACATATGCAAGAAAGTCTGTAGCAGAAAAAGTGGAACAACCAACTACAGATAACCCATCAAAATCAGAATTGGATAATAAACTGTCAAGTGGTGGTGTCTCTGAAAGTGAGGATCTTGATGATGTATGTCTAAGTAAACTAAAAAGTATTCCCGATGTATCTACTGATGACAAACCTAGTCCTGACTTACAAGGTGAACAGCAAAGTAATAAAAAACGAAGAGGAAGACCTAAAAAGGTTGTAACAGAATCACTGTCTCAGGCGATTGAAAAATCTGTATTTGGAACTGAATTGTCTGTTGATAATGAGGAGGCAGAAAATATAAGTTTGAGTAGACTTAAAACTATTACTGATGGTGAAACAAGCTCTGTGCTTGATTTTGATAATACAAGTAAAGACTTGAACAGTGATGTAAAAGTATCTGATATTCCTCAAATACAAAGTGAAATCAATGGAACTACATCTAAACGTAACCCCAAAGTACCTGTAATGGCCGACTTTGAATATAATATTGACAGCGTGTTCGAAAATAACACAAATGAGCTTAGTGGTGACAATTCGTTGCTTGTTGAAGACACTTCTAAAAGGCCAACACGCCAGAAAACGAAAAAACAAAAATATGAAGAAGAATCCGATGAAGATCCATTTGCTAATGTGGAGCTATCTGATGATGATGAACCACGGAGAGGTAGGAAAGGCAATAAATATTATTCCGATGATGAATATATTCCAGGAAAAAGAGGAAATGCTGCTCTTGATTCAACGGACACTGAAGTATCTGATAGTGAGAAACTTGAGATAACTGATGATGTTAAAAAACAGAAACGGAGAAAGCCTCGTAAAAAGTCCGACACTCAGTCACCAAGAAAGCGGAGTAAAAAGGATGAGGCTACTAATGCGGCAAATAGTGAGAAAAAAGAAAATCTTGACAATAGTGATGATGTAGAAATATGCTTGACACCTTCTGTCATAAAAAATAGTGATACTGAATCACAGCCGTCACAAGCTTGGGGGAATACTACTGAATTTGAAAATTTCTTAGCCAAGAAGATAGGTACTAGTTTAAAAATTAAGAAAGTTTCCTCAAGTGTACCATCTGAGACTAATAAAATTGATATACCTGTAATCGATCCAGAGGCTAAAAGGACTATTGAAATGTGTACCCAAACAAATGCAGTAGCTACAACTTCAAAGGCTGTTCAAACTGGTACACCTTATGACATTCCAATGAAAGAGAATGTTAAGTTAACATCAGAACAATCACAAAAAGCTTGCTATTTTCTTAATAGTATTGTCAAAACTACAGCTGAGCTAGGATCACTTATGACACAGAAGTCGGAAGATTTTATAAAAAAGAAAATAAATACCAGCCTCGTCACTGATACGATGAAAATGGATTACTGTGTCAGAAAGTCATTTTTGTTATTCAAACTGGCAAAACATAATTTGATGCAAATGGAGGAAGACCTAGCAAAACAATATGATGAATTTCTTAGAGAAAACAATTTATCCAAATTTAGAGAACAGCCAAAACAAGTACTGCCTACTGTTAAAGAATCTAATAGTGACAGTGATTGTGAAATTGTAGAAGTCAAGTCAGTTCCTCCATCTAAGCCTTCACCAAAATCACCAGCTAAACCTGCCTTTAATCCAAAAACTGTCTTCCTCAACAAGGAGCTATCTATTAAAATTGCTAAAAAACCAAGTGATAATAAAAAACTTGACATAAAGGGAAGACACACTGTATGGATAAATGATACTGTAATGGTAAAAAAAGTTAAACCTACGCAGTCTTTTTTAGCCCAGGACAGCCGAAATAAAAAACCACCTGATAATTGCATCACCACTGAGATGGTAAGTAATTTTTTTAAGAATTACTATCGTCAGAAAGCATTATCTGTTTGTGCTCCATATGTTACCATGGACTGGCTTAAAGTGAGAAAAGAAATTGTATGCAATTATTTTGTTGCCAAGCCACTGCAATTTGATACAGATGCTAACTATACTAGGAATGCTGGATTCAATAACAGCACTACTGAAAGTGGCACCAGTGTATCAGAACCAAGTCGCAATTTAAATAATGTAATGACTTTAGTGATGAACACTGTAAACTCTTCTCCAGAACCACTATTCGTACTCTGCTTCCATGTTTTGAAAAAACTAATTAGCCATAACAGGGTGACCACTTTAAAACAAGTAACTAACAAGATAAGACATGACCTTACAGATGGGAAACATCAACCAGTAACTTTATCTCGGCTGTCTTTGAATGCCCTAAATGACAGTACAGTTAACAACATAGAACATACAACAAGTTCTAAGCATGAACCATCTACTGATGACATTCATATACCATGTAATTCTGTTGTGAGCAATCAAGTACCCTTGCCCTTAAAATTATTGTGTCACAGAAGATTAGTAGAACTTCTGGCAGATTCACCTAACAACAATAAAAAACATGATCAAAAAAAAATTGTACATATAGAAGTAAGTTCACATTCATCAAATGATTTTGATCTCACTAATTTAGAACTAAAAGAATCTTGGTCAGAAAGAACTAAGAACGGAGTAAAGTCGCTTTTTATTCTATGTGTGGAACATATTAATAAATTACTTGCTTCTGAAACAAATAATAATTGTGAAGTAACTCCGAATTCTTTAAAATCTATTGCCTTTAACAATGTAAGACAATTACTGTACAGAGATGATTATGAGACAAATGATAATGCAATTGTGATACCGAAAACATTACAAACTATTGCTTTAGATAATGTGAACCAATTGTTATTCACCAATAACACTGAAACACAATTGAATGAGAGTGAAGTTGCTGTAGAAGGGTTGGGCTTAATAAATTGTGTTAATACATTGTCGGAAGAAGCTTTTTTGAATCTCGAGCAACACACGGATGCTCCGAACAGTCCAGACTATTACGACGATTATGACAATGGAGATAGTTATGAACCTGACCAAACTGAACCGTCCTGGGTATCTCAAGTGCAAATGGAAGAACCCAGGTCGTGTGTAAATGTTCAAAATTCAGAAGAAGTTACGATGGAAACAAGCATTACTCAAATAAAGATAGAACCTCTAGATGATATCATAGACAATACCATGGGCATGGTGCAGGTGAAATCTGAACCTGGCCCAGGACTTGACGAAATGACTATTATACCTGACGTGAAGCCAGAATTCGACGAAGATCTGATCCCTGCTGGTATACAGGGACATGACAGTAATAGCTATGATGAAGGCACGTTTGAACAGTTTATGTCTGGAAATAAAATGATACAAGACCAAGTGTATAGTCAGAGTTCTGAAAGAGTTCGAATGCAACATGAACCAGATTATTATGACGAAAATCCGGATATGCTCGGCTTACTTGTTCCACATGCATACGAGCCTTTACATGTACAAACTGCTAAAGGCAGTTTAATGGAGAGCAGTTCTGATGAAAGTACTGTAAACTCAAGACATGTGCCTAGAAAAGTAGGCGGTAAACGTGGTAGAGGTAGACCAAAAAAAACAGAGCAGAGGACAGCCAAAGATATATCTGTTTTATCAAAAGAGAAAGATAGACACAGTGAGAAAATGACTGGCAATGAAGTTGCTGTACTAACTAAAAGAATGAAAGAAAAGATAAGACAAGAGGAGAAAAAGGATGATTCATCAGATTCTGAAAGTGAAAGTTTAGCAGTACACTTAAGTCGACGAGAGAAGAAGGACAACAGCGACAAAGCAAAGCCAGTACCAAGTAGTAAAAGCAAAAACAATGAAATACAATGTAACAATGTTGATTCAACCGACCAAATAGATGAAGACAGCACTTTCACTGGTTTTACACCTACAGAGAGTAACGAAATGACGAATTACGAGAAATACATGAAATTGGTATACAATAAAGTTTTAACAGAGGAAGAAAGTAAGAGACTAGAAGAGAATAAATCGGCAGAGGGCACAGCGACAGCTGACTCAGCAATAGTTAGTACTAATGAGCCAGTAGAACAATTAGAATGTGAACCGACTTTGCCGTTCTTTGATGATGACGACAATGTTTTATCCAAGAAGACCAAAATAAAGGTGAAACCTGTGGAAGCCCTCGGGAATGTCTCTACAGAATTACCCTCATTCACAGATCGCCATGGCTGGCACTGTTACCCAGTTGATTCGAATGATCCCAAGTTATATCAAAATGCTTCCGTAAACTTGGAACGATTGCCCGAATCATTTGTACAAACATATTTCAAGTATCAGAATATAACAAACGCGGATAAATTTGACAAAGAATTCAACAGGTATGTTGCAAAGATTCCTACTATTTTCTTATAATTTAACTTCAAAATATTCATTTATTTGTTTATACACACACATCCACCATTACAGACACATCTAAATCGATAGAATAGATACTTCAAAATATTTTACTACCATTACAATTTTTATAACTTTACATTAAATAATGAGTGTCTGATAGTAATGATTAGAAATTAACTAAAAGTTGCGCAACCCCTTACATGCCACTGAAATAATTTAAATCAAGTATTATTTAGCCAATCTTTTTTTTGAAAATCAGTCTTTTGTGTACAATTTTTCTTTAATACACAATATGCAATTATTTTCAGGTTAACCAATTTGAATTCATTGAATAGATGTACTAATTTGAAGGAAAGGAAACGTATTAACAAACGAGACACGAAGACCGGTGTATTAGACCATGCAAGTGATGACGACGGTCAAGCCGTGAACGCGGGAGACTCTGACCATTATGACGAACTGTTACCGTCTGATGATGAAGCCCCGAGGGTCGAGGATGAAGTCCCTCAACCGGTACGTGTGTATTCCACTATTTTATGCTTGCGATTGAATGATGAAAAGTAGATTACTTTCAATTGGCTTATCAGCAATGATAGAACTTGTAATACTAGTTCTTGTTATATTACCGTTTGCAAAAAAGCCTATATTGTGGCATAATAATTAACATAGCCCCTAGTAAAATAAGGTTTTATCGTACTGTCGATAAAAGCCGATGCGAAAGCCCTCTTGCGATCCTCACAGATATCTTAAAACTTATATTAATTTAAAAATATCGAGTCGTTATTATTTCTGTTACATACTATTTTGACCAGTTAATTTGCATTACCACTAGTTAATCAGTAATATAATAGTCAAATTATCCTAAACTTACCTTATTTACAGGTTGTAAGACAAACAGAAAATAAACTCGCAAAAGATTTGCTCATGAACGACAACGAAAGCGATGAAGAAGCTGGCGGCAGAACTATCAAAGAAGAACCGGGTGAGGAGAATAAGAGAACCAGATCTTCGAAGAAAATAGCTGTTAAGACCGAGCCTGAAGATCCCTCAGGCCTTATGCTGACGGCTGATAAGATGATGAATAAAGAACTGACCTTGCTACACGCTCCCGTCGTTTTGGATGATAAAGTGCAAGACTCGACTAGCAAAGGCCCTGCCGCTAAGCAGAGCAAGGTAAATATAATCCTGTTGTATACAATAATATACTGGTTTTTCGTAGTATCAGTCGGGCAGTCGTCAGGACTCAATAGATGGATACAGGTTTCGGGTTATAATGTCTAATTTTCAGAATGGTTTCACATTAAGAGTTATTTGTGTTTGATTAAGTTCTAATAATCGATTCCAATTGATCACATCAAAAATGGTAAGTCGATACTTTAGACTATACCTTAAAAAGCTTTCATATTAAGTTAATTAAGCATATATCACACTTGATTTAAGCTTTTACACAGCGCATACTCTCGCGTAGACGCTCAGTCGCGCTTGTCAGCACGGACTTAATCAAGCGTATACGAGCTTGTATGTTTGTACCAATATGTGTGCATAGCGCAATAGAGAGTACACTCTTAACACCTAATAGTGGAACATATAGCTGAGAAAAAAGAAAAGAGCAAGTTGAAGTGAAAAATTTGTAGTAAGTAATTAAAATAACTATCACTATTTCGCACCAAATTATATGAATCATAAAACTATAATTGTTTAGGTAGTTATTATTAAAATTAAACAGATTTCATTTTAACTCTTAACTGTTTATATTTTGTTACAGCGGGCGCGTGGATAAAAACGCTTGAGAGGGAAAAAGCAGTCTTAGTAATTGCAAGCATAATATTATTAATTATAAGCGTAGGATAATTACAACATTTTAGATAGCTGTTAAACCAGCTATGTTCAAATAATTGTACCCGAGAAGCATCGTTTAATACAAGAATATCGTTTATCATTATGTTCTATAATTGAGTATAGAACAATCTTCATATTTTTTTCCTAGTTTTAGTAGAGGGAACAGTACATTACTGCGAAGCGTATTAACGCTTTTTAATATGTAAGAATAGTTTGTAATTGATATTACCTGGAAGAAAATCCGTCTCATGGTTGATCTGCATGATATTAATATTCTTAAGTTTAATTTCTGTAATAAACAATGTTTAGTGAACACGAATAAATGTTTTTTTTTGCATTATTATGCATTTTTATTTACCTTTTATGCAAAAATATTATTGAAAATAGTAATAAATTATGATGTACTATGAGTCTATTAAAATCATTATCGAGTGAACCATAATTGAAGACTCAAATTTTTTTTTTTACGCATATTTCGAATATTTATGTAACCAAATTTGACAGAAATAAGCAGTTTCTTTAATAATAAAATAAATGTATAGTTTTCAAAACTGTCTCTAAATTAAAATCCTATTTTTAGACCAACACCCAGCAATGGGATATTATGAAGAAATTGTAATTAATATTTACAATTTATTGTTATTACTAGAAAAGTGGCTCAAAGGCATCGACATCAAGCTCCAAGATCAAGACGGAAGAAGACTCATCGTCGGAGGAGGAGAAACAATGGGTCTCCACTAAGGAGAAGCTTCTTAAACGAATGGGAAAGAAGGAGAGTACCAGGTATTAGAACTATATTTTTATGCTGACCACTAATATTCCAGAATAAGCTTTCGACTTTTCCCACGACAATTTTTGGTCGTTGCGTCATACCAATGATTTCGAAGTTATATATAAGATTATACCAATTACGATTAAAACGGCTCTAAAAAATTCTATACGTACAGTCAACGACAAAAGGCGGAAACATTCAAAACCCTTTCCGAAGCACATAAACTATACCACCAGGAAAATATTAACACCTTAATTGCTTTTAAATTTTATAATTATCAGAAATACTACGAAATAAAGAGATTTTCAAAATGTTAAATTATTCAATAGCACAAGTTTACATTAAAATTATTTTTCCTACAGTGCGGATGATGCAAAACGCGCGAAGCTGGTAAGCGAGTTCATCGAACGACGCGAGGGTAATCCTAACACGGGGAGCAGGAGAGGCACGCGGCCACGACGCTCCGGCAAGAAGTTCCTTGAGAGAGAGAAACAACTCAGGTAAATATTTAAGTTATCCTTCTATATCATATATAAAAAAAGACATAAAAAACAATTTAACCCATAAATGTCTCACTGCTGGGCAAGGGTCTCTTCCCGGAATGAGGCAGGGGTTTAGGCCTAGAGTCCACCACGCTATAACTTTGCACAACTTCATCGTTGCATCACGATGATTCCATCATCGTTGGAACAAGTGGTAATTATTTCTAATACACGCATAACATGGAAAAGTCATTGGTGTGTAAATATTGAAACAATTTATAATTATTTCTAAAACCGGGACGTCGACTACGTGTTATAATATAATATTTTTTGTTATCCGCAGGGTGTTACACAGGGAGCTATTTGGTGAGATGTCCAATGATCCAACTGTTAGCAAAAGATCGGCGGCGGCGTGGAAAGGTCGTCGTAATATTAGAAAAGTGAGTTATACACAAATAGAACGTGCTATGTTTTCTCGAACCAGTTCAGAGGTTTAACAAAACCGTGTAGATTTCACATAACATGTTCGATTTCCAGGGAACTAAAGTTTAGAATCTATTGGATTTTTCTGTTTACACGCTAAGTCAGGAAATTATACATGCTAAATCGTTAATAATCAAACGGTATTTCTTATAGGTGACTATTATAACTAATTCCTTATTATATTTTTTAGGTATTGGACAAAAAATCCCTAGCTAGAAGTACTGTTATAGCGAACATGGAAGAGTTCGAGAGAAAAAGAAGACTGAACGCAAGACAAACCAAACTGGTAAGTACTACCACTATAGGTATACGCGTTTAGGCAGACTTACTTAAAACTACTACAAGTGTACGTTTGGGGGCGTAGACTTTACCTGTAACATATTTATTATGCAGTCAGTGATAATTTCAGAATAAATAAATATTCTTACTGGAGTATCAAGCTGGGATGGATCCCAGCTTGAAACTTGGGTTCAATTTGAAGAATACGTAAGCCATCTATCATTAAAGTGGCCAATTTTCTACCCTGAAAAGAGGATAGCACTATAAAGCATGTATATTACTATCGCTTTCTAACGGCGAATCATTTTTATTAATTTGTCTTAAAGCCTCTGTTTGTAAGAGATTTATATTGCGTCTGTGTGTATTTTAGAGGGAGCTGCTTGGCTGTGAGGAAGGCGTGAATGTTCTAGTCATAAATGACGAGGTGTGCCTGGAGTACGACTTTGAAGAGCACCGGCCCGTCGTCACCATACACCCGTTCTTCACCAAAGTTATGAAGGCACATCAGGTATGTACCATTTTCCGCTGTTCATTTTATCTATTCGAATTTTAGCCCATTACAAAAAAATGTAATCTAAGGAAGCCAGTGGTTAAGGTTGTCGCCATGTGCCTAGGAAGGTCGTTGGTTCGATTCCTTCACGGATCAAATGTTTGTGCGATCTACAAATAGTTGTTTCGGTTCTGGTTATACTTTGTGTCCATTGTTTGTATGATTGCAAAAGTCACCGCAACACATTTATTTTGCGAACCCGTATCTCTTTCAATGCTATTAGTCATTGCGTGCACGTATACGCTACGACAAAATATCACCCAGCGCATAATCCCGCTTGAAATTCGCTTCTGGGGTTAGTTTCACGGTGCCTAGATTACACAGCATGTTTGTTCCTGAACAAAGTGACACTTATTTAGTTGTATTATTCGTATCAAACATTCACATAATCTCTCAATAGGTGCCTTTACACACACGCTCTTTTGCGCCTGAAAAACAATGGAAAGAGCGCGCGGTGCGCTCCTTTCTCTTTTCTCTTTCTTAAAGAGTGTGTGTGTAAAGGCACCTAATGGGTAACGTCGTGGTCACCTTATCACTATCAACGTTGTACTGCTACCGTACCGTTTGACTGATAATATTTCAATTTATTTCTTGTTGTTTAGTACGAAGGTGTGAAGTTCATGTGGGACGCGTGTTTCGAGAGCCTGGCGGACATCGAGGCGGGACACAGCGGCGGAGGCTGTATCCTCGCACATTGTATGGGGCTCGGCAAGACGCTGCAAGTGCTGGCTTTATTGCACACGGTAAATAACACTGTATTTTAATAGATAAAAAAAAAAACATCCAATATTGGTTTTGTTGTTGCCAGAAGTGCGTTACAGACAGATGAATTTGCATTTCAAATTATATTAGTAGAGTCTGAAAATATTTTTCCCAATCCATTTTCACGCTTGGACTAAATGTCTTACTTTCCAATTCTGAAAAGAAATACGTGGCTGAGTGGGAACAATACCAAGAAACAAGAAAAAAAATGAAATCTTGCGATGTATATTACTTATTTATTATTCGTTTATTTAATTGAAATCTATTACATTCCTTACAATAAAATTAATTATATTGCTTGTATACTCAGGTACTGACACACCCGCGCGTGGGTATGCACCGTGTGCTAGTGTGCTGCCCTCTATCGACAGTGCTCAACTGGGTAGACGAGATTCACAAGTGGATAGGACCTGTCACCAACCAGATAAAGGTAATTACTATTTATATTAGGTCGGGGAAAAGGTCTTTTCGCATTATAGTATGTATGAACTTGTAATAAAATCTTTTCTCTACACAAAAAAGCTCTATATTTGGGTACCTCACGAGCTCACTGAAAAAAACCTAATGAACCGTGTACTCATTTGTGATTCTTGCAGCCAAAGAGATTTTATTACAAGTTCATACATACTATAATGCGAAAAGACCTTTTCCCCGACCTAATATTTACTTACCGGTTTAATAACTTCTGAATAAGTTTATCGGTTTGCTTATTCAATGGATTTTGTACCGTATATTCCTTACATTTGGTGCATGTAACTAGCCCTTATATACAAAAATGTGTTCATATAAATTTGATGGATAATTTAGTTATCTTGTGTTTACTTTTCAAGCAACATAAGATTAAAAGGAAACTTCAGGTATTCATTTATTATTAGCTATACTTCATATTATAGTAGTATAGGTTTTGCGTACGAATTAGTTTGTTTTTGTGAGATATTTTTACCTTCTATTTTCTGTGATAAAAAATGTATTAGACCATTTACCATTAAATTGATTTGATACAATTCTTGTAAAAAATATACAGAATCG
This sequence comes from Anticarsia gemmatalis, assembly GCF_050436995.1. Taxonomy (NCBI): domain Eukaryota; kingdom Metazoa; phylum Arthropoda; class Insecta; order Lepidoptera; family Erebidae; genus Anticarsia; species Anticarsia gemmatalis. Next base: position 3,557,625 of record NC_134761.1, read on the forward strand.
ACATAATGATTTCCAGGGTCAGTTATAAACTGAGTATTATAAAAACTGCGATGTATTACGTATACATCGCAGTTTTTATGAAATGAGTTAAAATTAACAAACAAAAGCGAATCATTACTTACACAGTAAGACCTATAAACAAATTCAATTTGCAGGTATTCGAACTATCAAAACTGAAGAAAACATACGAACGCGCATACCAACTGGAAGACTGGTACAACGGCGGCGGTATATTCATCATCGGCTACGAGCTGTTCCGCAGTCTTTCCACATTAGACGCGGAACTCGACGACATACGACCCACCATCGTGAACAAAATACGTACAGCATTGTTAGACCCTGGACCAGATATAGTCGTATGTGACGAAGGACATTTACTAAAGAACGATTGTTCCGTACTTGCCGTGGCTATGAGTCGGGTAGTGACTAAAAGAAGAATAGTACTAACGGGCACGCCGATGCAGAATAACTTGAGAGAGTATTACTGTATGGTCAATTTTGTAAAGCCTAATTTGTTGGGGACTTATGCGGAGTATTCTAATAGGTGAGTGTTTTAACTGTGGTAGTTTATAGTACTTGTTATTTAATAAGTAATAGTATAGAATAATTTGATTATTATAGTCTTGAGAACGGGGATGAATCTTTAACCATATAGTTCTTCAATTTATTTATATTATTATATTACTTAAGTAAATAATCGATTATGTATTCTGACAAGTAAGGTATCTCGAAACTTAATTTCACGAGGAAAATAATAAAAATACGAGGATATTATTCCTAGACAAACCAAAAAGCATGCTTTGTGGCTTACTTATTTTCATATTTACGATTTAAAACATGATTTAGCCTCGATTCATCTCTTCATATAACCTTAAATCAAAAATAACCTGTAACGTCTTTACAACAGATTCGAAAATCCAATAATGAACGGCCAGCACCGAGACTCACGCGAGGAAGACATAAAGCTAATGAAAGCTCGAACACATATTCTACACAAAGTGCTAGAAGGGTGTCTACAAAGACAGGAAGCCTCTGTCCTATACCCTTACCTGCCAAAGAAACACGAATATACGGTCTTCATAACCCTTACGAAGTGCCAGTGGGATTTGTACAAACATTACTTGAATAACTACAGCCGGCATATGAGCAAGACTAGTATTTTGAAAGACTTCCACATACTACAGAAGATCTGGTCGCATCCGCAAGTGTTGCATAACTTTCAGACTAAGGCGCAGGAAAATAGGACTAAGCAAAAGGGTGAGTTATGTGTTCTTTTTGTAGGTTAGATTTAGATAAATAAATAAATAAATAAATATTAATGGACAACTCACACACGGTCATTTGATTCCAAACTAAGCAGAGCTTGTACTATGGTAACCAAATAACTGATAAACATACTTATATACTTCTAAATACATACTTATATAGATACATTAACATCCAGGCTCGGAACAAATACTCGTGCTCATCACACAAAGATTTGTCCCGGGTGGGATTCGAACCCACCACACGCGGCGCCACGGTTGTGACCGCTTAAACCACTGCGCCAAACGTGCAGTTGTAATATTGTATTTGTAAATTTTTCGAAGATAAAATTAGATTAACTTGAAGTTTCTTGACATTACGGCTTCGATGCACGCGGTAGTCGTTATAGATATTATAAAATATAATACAAAAGCTTTCTTAATTAGCAATTTTCCAATAATTCGAACTTCACACCTATCAAAACTAGTGCGTGCACACATGTGCCCGTACGTATTATATATACGTACATAAATCTATAAAACCAGTATGTTTATAACCAAAAACATTGTAAAATCTGCTTTACTAAATAATATTCTAGAATTAATTCCACGAATCATTCATTATGTAATAAGGGTATTATATTTTAGAACGAGAAAGAATAGAAGATGACCTAGCAACAGAAGACCAGGAGGATATAAAGGACGTGACGACCGAGCTGTGGTGGCTGCAGTACCTGGAGGACGGCAACATGCTGGACTCGCTGGAGACCTCCAACAAGTTCGTCGTCGTGTTCCGCATACTGGACGAGTGTGTCGCGCTCGGTGATAAAGTGTGAGTCAGTTCTATGCAGTTTTATTGACAATATATCCATACTAATATTATAAATGCGAAAGTAACTCTGTCTGTAACTCAGTCACGCCTAAACTACTGAACCAATTTGCATGAAATTTGGTATGGAGATATTTTAATACCCGAGAAAGGACATAGGCTACTTTTTACCCCGAGAAAATGACATATTTCCATGGGAAAATTCTGGTGGCGGACGAAGTCGCGGGTAAAAGCTAGTTAGTATATATATTCTTAAAGTAATTTTGTCATTCATTTTTTGATTTCTCACGTGTCAAGCTATAACAAAATTCATATTCATAGATGTGCGTACACGAGCATGTATGCATGCATCTTGCTAGGCCAGGCCATGACACGTGGTGTCAAAACGCTCCGTCAAAGTTGTCTAATTTAAGTCAAACGTTATTATTTTAACCTATTGACTACCGCCATATCAAACACAATAGGAATCATATTAAATCTTTGGTAAATCTGTTTCTTGCAATATTTATTAATTATACGAATTTAAACCCATACAAACTATTTTATTTTCGTTGCTTTTATATTTATATAAACTTTAAGGCAAAAAAAAAGGTATTTATTGTGTATAATATCTTCAGGTTGATATTCTCAACATCTCTATTCTGCCTGGACGCTATGGAGTATTTCCTAAAGAAGATCAATAAGTGGAGCCTTGGGCAGGAGTACTACCGGCTGGACGGTTCCGTGCCCGCTGAAGTGCGCCAGAAGTGGTGCCGGGAGTTCAACGCTGAGAACAATGTTAATACCAAGTAAGTTGACAGATTTACTCTGCGATTTTGTTAATGTTTTATCTAGGTTTCGGTCTTAGGCAGAATTTTTTTTAGGTAAAATATCATTATAGTTCAGCCGCTGAGTTATTACCGATTTGACACATGACAAATTGACAATACCAGTGAAGTGACTGAACCAGTAACCCTAATATCATTTTGGAACAGTTTGTTTTTAAATATTCTTGTATAGTGTGTAATTAAACAAAATCAAAACCAATAATAGTTAAAGACACAGGTTCTTCATTAGGTGGAGTATCCTTGATGAAATAAAATAAATATCCATATTCCTTATTCCTTTATTCCATCAATATTCCTTGAAATAAATATCATACCTATTCCAATGAATTCGGATCGAATACTATTAAGCACATCACTATGAAAATTAGACGCACGAATCCGCAACATGTAACTTTATAGAAGCGCGCCAGAGAACAAAAAATAAATGTTTTCATATTATTTACAAACTATTTTGAGTTTTGAAACAGTGTTTATTGGAAAATTACTTAATTCTGATATTTTGACATAAAATTTTATATTAAAGAGGTATTCTAAATCATTCGGCAAATGTGTCGCTCGTGCAAGGTTATATCGATTAATTTAAAGAATAATCTGTCATATCGGTAATAACTCAGCGGCCGTACTATAGTAGAAGACCTGAGTTCGATTTCGTGTAGCAAGCCGCTCTACTGAAATTAAGTCATTAGCTCACCCAGAGGGACTTTTATGGACGGGCACGTCTGAAGTGCCTAACGTTTCCGTTATGTAGTAAGGGAACCTGTTGTACCTAGGCCGGTTTTTTAGAAATATATTTTTTATTGTGATTTGACGTGCAGCACACAAATCATATTTGCATAGTTTGAAATGTCAATTATTTGGGTACTCACCAAAAAAATATCAGAAATGTATATTTAATATTTACATAATATTTTTAGATTTAAAAAAAAATGGGAAATGTGGCCAAGGTACAACATACCCTATGTACCTAGGCCAGTAGTACGTTGTACCTAGGCCACATTGAAATTTGGGGGTAATTTAAGCAAATTATCAAGTTTTATTAACTAAAATAATTTTATTTGATTTATTACAGTACACAGTATTATTACAGTATACAGTATTTAACAAAACATTTAAAAAATTCTCAAATGATCAAAATTTAAAAATGATAAAAATTAAAATAATATTCATAGCTTTTTTTATGCTTTTCAAACAAAATATTTAAACAAAAACAACTAACTTTGGCCACCGTTTCGTTACATCACATCACTGCGCCTGCAAAATTCCATATGTGTATTTTGATGTTAAAAAAAATGAATATTGTGTCCCAAATAAAAAAAAAGTTTTCCAAAATCTCACAAAAGACACATGTGGAACTTGGCAGGCGCAGCGACGATATCACATAATATAATGTAACAAATCAATATACCTATATAGCATAGCAAAGGAAAACAAAATATTGAAACAACTAGCTGACCCGCGCAACTTCCCTTGCGTCACATAAGAAAGAATGGGTCATAATTTTCCCCGTTTTTGTAACATTTTTTACTGGTACTCTGCTCCTATTGGTCATAGCGTGATGATAAATATATAGCCTATAGCCTTCCTCGATAAATGGGCTATCTAAAACTGAAAGAATTTTTCAAATCGGACCAGTAGTTCCTGAGATTAGCGCGTTCAAACAAACAAACAATCAAACAAACTCTTCAGCTTTATAATATTAGTATACTTAGATTATTTCTCTCTTAAATTTTAATCAGTCATTTGGACTAGCTATTATAAAAACACTATCAATAATGTAGATATATTATTCAGCCTTAAGCATTTAGTAGAAATCCCAGTACTTCTGTATCTCTGGAACATAATAAATTTCTCTGTTCTTGTTAACTTTTTGCGGGGTTTTAATCTCCTCTTTTTTACGCCATTTCCAGTTTTTAAGTGATTTTTGCATCGATTTCTGAAATAAAAAAGATATTTAATTAGGAATATTATTACGTAAATGTGAAATAATTTAATAAAACATTCTCCTGGCCGAAGTATAACATCCAGGTTGTACCTTGGCCAGTGGCCAAGGTACAGCTGATCGACAGTGACCGAGGTACAACACTACTCCAACTTCACTAAAACGGTGGATTTTATATAGTTTAGAGATTAAGTATCTCGTAAGTTTTTTATTGTGTTGAGACTTGTAAAATCAAAGAACCGATAGCATATAACAGTTAAGTGACTATTAGAAAACTTTTAAAACTATTAGACTTCAAAATATATTAGAAATACTTACTTTTTCACACAAAAATGTTTCAGCGTCGATAACACCAAACACCGGCTTAATGGGGGTATGCGACTAACTGCACATTGAATAGTCTGTAGTGACGTATCGAATACCGTAAACAGTAGAATTTAGTATCGCGCGAATATTTGAAAACAAGCCCAGTGGCCTAGGTACACATAGTGCCAAGTTACAACAGGTTCCCCTACATACCCATGTTGGAATCTCATGACGTGCTAACAGGACTTTAATATTATTATATCTTACTGACATAACATCAGCTACGTTAGTAGGTCATAGTATTTCTTTAAATACTTGTTTAGAATTTGAGGGGTCGTTTGTAATGAGCATACAAGTAAACCTTTAACCCTGGTTTCTGAGGCACATTTGGGGGTGGTTTGTCTTTACAAAAAAAATTATATGAGTTTAAACCCTTTGGAACAGATAATCCCGCTAAATGTACCTCAGAAACCGCAGGTAAGGTAAATTTGTTGTTAGATTGTTCCTGGTGTCGACCCGCGCGGGCTGCTTGGGCCTGAACATGACGGCGGCCAACCGCGTCATCATCATGGACACCTCGTGGAACCCCGCACACGACATACAGAGCATCTTCCGCGTCTATCGCTTCGGACAGAAGAAGGACTGCTTCATATACCGCCTTGTTGCTATGGTAACCATACTTTTGATATACAGGCCCTTTGACTTGACGCTGATATTATGATTGCACATTGCACAGTTGCACACGGAGCACCAGAAGGCATTTGCGGCTCCAATTCTATAAATTTTTCGACTTAAAATAATGTTTATATATGTAATTTACTTAAAAACTAAGCCTTTCAGTTACTTTATTATTGGCAGTTTATCATAACTAACCTTTTTGACCTAGGTTACATCAACTTAATTGTTCTTTATAAATCTTGTAGAAAAAAGCCCTTACATAACTAGTTCCGAAGATGTTTTAAAAAAATATACCCTTATAATTCTTTGGCTACTAAGTAAACGTTATTTTTCCTCAAGGGTACAATGGAACAGAAGATATACGAGCGCTCAGTGACCAAGCAGGCGGTGGCGTGCCGCGTGGTCGACGAGCAACAAATCGACAGACACTACAATATGGACGAACTCACCGAGTTATACAAGTCAGTACATATCACGTCACAATCGTTTAATTGTTACCTTCTCGTTCCACTAGCTAGTTTCAATAGTACCCAATGTTTATCTATACTAATATTATAAAGCTGAAGAGTTTGTTTGTTTGTTTGTTTGTTTGTTTGTTTGTTTGAACGCGCTAATCTCGGGAACTACTGGTCCGATTTGAAAAATTCTTTCAGTGTTAGATAGCCCATTTATCAAGGAAGGCTATAGGCTATGTATCATCACGCTACGACCAATAGGAGCAGAGCAGCAGTAAAAAATGATACAAAAACAGGGAAAATTTTGATTCATTCTCTCTTATGTGACGCAAGCGAAGTTGCGCGGGTCAGCTAGTTCATTATAAAATCAGTGTCAAAAAATTGTTATAGGGCTGTATTATATTATATTATGCCTCGCAAATTCGTCTGAAAATATCACGTCACCCAGAATAGCGCAAAAGCGTTCGCGTTTAACCAACTTTTAGGGCAAAGTATGAATTGAGACAGTGTCGGTCGGTGCGCAGGTACGACGAGGCGGGGTCGTCGGTGGCGGGCGGCGTGGCCGTGGGCGTGCGCGACGTGGCGCTGCTGCGCGTGGCGCGCGACGTGGCGCTGCACGCCGTGCACGAGCACGACTCGCTGCTGCGCTCGTCCGAGCAGGGCCTGCCCGAGCACGAGCGCGCCGCCGCCTGGCGCCAGTTCCAGCAGGAGCAGGCGCACGAGCGTACGTGCCCCGCCCGCCTCTATATACGTATACGCCGAGTTTATTGAATATGCTAAATGTTTCCATTTCGTTTCTTGCAGAACTCGAAAACAAACTGTTCGCTAACATACCCAAAATTTCATTAAAACGGTTGGGAGAGAAGGCTTCGGCGTCGAGTCCCGAGACGAGCCGCCTCCCGAACGTCAAAGTCGAAAACGCCGACGACGACTTCGCTCCGCCGCCTGCGCCTAGACCGAAGAGAGGGAGAAAAGTTAAAAAGATTACGATCGAAGTACCCGCGGCGACGCCCGGTCCCAGCGCGCAGAACGACGACGACGCGACGGACCCGGATCCGGCTAAAGAGATATACGTCGAGGTTCCCGGACCTAGTGGCGATACGAGCTCGAATACGAGCAAACAATACGACGAACAGATATTAGTGCAAAAAATTAGCCACTTATTAGTCAAACACAAGTTCCAAGCTAAAGACGGTAATCATGAGATCGCTAGTCTTGTCAGAAAAGTGAGGAGAATAGTTCATCAAGGTGGCATGCTGAAGCACGACGCGGCGGACGAGCTGACGGCGAGCATCGCCAGGGTGCTGCTGCCGCTGCAGATGTCGGTCCCCGCGGCCACGGGCATCATGTGCGAGTCCATCAACAACTCGGCGGCTCCCTGCGTCGCGGAGCACGACGCTAGCGACACTAGAAACGATGCTAAACCGAAGAGGAAAGCGGCCATCGCCGCTGAGAAACACATCGATTCCATAGCTCAAGACGTAATCATCAATTTAGACGACGATCCTGATCCCAAAGACGCTGATTTTGTCCCCGACGTGACGAGAGAAAGGCCTGAAAAATCACAGAGTAATAAAAGAAAATCCAATACAGTGGATGCGACGCCACTGCATAAGGAAATTAAATCAAATAAAAAGGAATCCGTTACAAATCTAACGAAAACGAATGTCATAAATTCTAATACTGAGGACAATACCTGCATCCTTGAAGATGTGGTAGAGACTGCCGTCCCGTCGGGGTCGAGATCATCGGAAACAGCTAAACTCAAACAAAAACCTGGCCCGAAAACGTTTAAAGAGAAATTGCAAAAGAAATATCGGGAATTGACTAGCAAACGGCAAACCGTTGAGGAATCGAATAGTATATTGTTGAGTGATGAGGATGAGCCGACACCGTCTGTTGCGGAGAGACCGAGTAGCGTAGTTCCCGCGAAGCAGCCGAAGGACGATGAAGTGATACCATTGCCTCTGTCGTTACTGTCTAATGAGAACTTTATAAAGATAGTAGCTCACACGTACTCGGACGGTAACCCGATGCTGGACGCCGACGCGGCCACGTTGGCTGCGCAGTACAGCACGTTCAAGTCGCTGAAGGAAGCGCAGGAGACTGGCAAGGATATCGTCAGTGGACCTATCTACGACATCGCTGTAAAGGTTAGCTTTTTAATATTAGTAAAGTATAAATTTTTCCTGAGAATCAGAATCCATCGTTGTTAACTCTCATTACAAGTGCATTGGATTTTGTGAAACTAAAACGAAATCAACAATATATTGCTACGCAAATTTTGAATTAAACATAAAACCCCGACGTTAACTCAACCAAACGTGCACAATAATAATTCCGTGTTATTCGTTCAAAAAGATTTATTTTACATATTATTTCTCCAGGTTATCGGCAAACACGTCTTCAAACAAATGAACAACGTGGGCGCTATCGCTTCGACTGTCAACGTCGCGTTGCAACTGAAGGCAAAGATGCGCCTGATCGAGAACCAGTCCAAACAAAAGCCTAACACAGAAACAAAGGCTAACAAACTAGCAAAGAACTGTGCAATGGTAGACTTGATCGAGATAGATGATAATGAACAGACTCCTCAAACAAGTCGAACGAAACGCGGTGTTGTACCCGTCGGAATGTAAGTATTTAACTATTAGTTACTGCATATTTGGTTAAAATATAAATCTAAATAATTATTTTAGGCGCAGTGGTTAACATGGTCACCTCGCCACAATACACGTAGCGCCGCGTGTGGCGGGTTCGAATCTCACCCGGAACAAATATTTGTGTGATGAGCACGAATATTCGTGTTGAGTCTGGTTATAAATTTATCTATAAGTGTGTATTTAAAGGTTTATAAGTATGTTTATTAGTTGTCCGGTTACCAGTAGTACAAGCTCGGTTTAGTTCGTTATCTCCGAAATACTGTGTGTGAGTTGTCCAATAATATTTATTATTTATTTTTAGTGTATCTGCATCGATAAATAACGGCACATCGCCATTTTCGTCGAGCGAGTGTATTCTGCCGGACGACGACGTGCACATCGTGCCGCACGACATGGCCGCCGCCCCGCCCAGCCTCGCGCCGCGCCCTGACCCCACACCTAGCAAAAACAATATTACTGCAAACACATCATCTAAAACTCAACCGACATTACCCAAACTCAAGAGAAAACCTCAAACCACCGCTGACACTAAACCTGCCCCGTCCTCAACTCCAACACAACAGACTCAAAACGTTAAAGGTTCCAAAAGGAAATCGTCGGCACTTACGACTGCAACGAGCGGCGCTAGTCCTCAGCCTCCGAAGGCGCCTACGACCGCGCACGACCCCGCCACCATATGCTTAGACAGCGACGATGAGGAAAATATCGTATCGGGGACTGCTACCGTCATACCCGTCACCATCGTGTCTGCATCCAACTTCATTACTGAGGACTCTTCATCCACCACCAAACCGTCGTCACCGTCAACTACGACGTCGGTCACTTCATCGGTAGGAACCCCAGAAAAGCCAATAGTACTTCGCCACGTTGGAGTAGGGCCCGCACCTAAATTCGTGTTATTACCGTCTGGAAACACTGAAGCTAAGATACCACTTAAATTTACACCCAAAGGTACATCAGGATTTGTCAAAAGCGCTCCCGAAGAATCGGCCCCTACGACGTCTGTTAAAGCTAAACCGACCTATTTGTCTCTTAAAATAATAGCGCCAACACAAAGTACGCAAGAAAAGACTACTACTCCGACGCCAACTCTTCCAGATGGCATCACAATAAAACAAACGCGCTGCAAGCCGGTCGAAGTTAAGATTAACGATGTCGTCAAATCGAAAACATCACGCCAAGTCACTCCACGTACCAGCATATCGAGTAGCAGCAGTGACTCTAGGCCTTCGAGTCCAGTAGATAGCAATCCTTTGTCAATTCTTAAGAATGTAGTTCATATCCAAGCTGCCGATGACGCGAAAAGTGGTTCGAAGCAGGATACACCAAGTAAAAGTAATAGCACTAATGTCAACAAGAACGCTGGTAAGAGCACAGCTAAAGTTGTTCCGTCGAAGCCTGCTGTCTTGCAAAAGAAGGATGCTCTACTGAAACAGCTGATAGATGCAAAATCTAAAGATTTTTGGTCAGAGTCTTCGGCCAAATCCATGCAAGATCTGATTAACAAAAAGTCTCTTTCACTGAAGGCTAGTAAAGCGAGTGGCAGTAAGCCGGGACCCTTTAGGGGCGAGTTGAAGACAATTATAGTAGATAAGAAGCCTTCGACGTCAACTAGCAAAAGTATCACCACTGTAGATCTCACGTACGTATTATAAAAGTTTATTTTAGTTATTATACTAAAAGGGCCAATTCTTGTAATTTTTGTTTGAAATTACTGTTAACTGTAATGTGATTTGGTGTTTTTTCAATTTGGATTTTTATTTATTTGAATATTTTCAATTACGGGGATTGACCCTCAATTTACTATGCAACACACCGACTTCAATCATTGGAACGATATTCCATATCGCGCGGTACGCTTGCTAAGGGGCTAATTGTTACAACGTAAGATATCAAGTAATATATATTTACATTTATCTCTTATTGTTTTACTTTGTTGGTACATTTAGCTTTACTTATTTTAAGTTTGAAAACAGTGATAAAATTAATATGTATGTCAACAGCGACTTGCCGACAGTGATGGCCGGCAGCGGGACCACTATGTTGAACACTAGAATCGAGGCTAAGAAGAGAACTTCGCTAGTCAAAGAAACACCACCACCTAAGAAAAAGAAAACAGCACGTAAGTGTTTAACGGATAAACATGCCTATTAACGATTTTAAACTGTCGCGACTTGTACACATAATATTATTGTAACGGGTCTTAATCGCGATTTAAAATTCAAGGTTAGAATACCTTATATGTTCACCCGACGTTTCGATCGAATTACATCGACCGTGGTCAGGAGCTGACTGGTGGCAATCCTCGATATCTGAGGCATATTTATCGGTAGTTTATCTATTCAAGCCGTCATTTTTATATGAGCTTAAGCACTATTGAATAGATATACTACAGCAAAATGTACCTCAGATACAGGGAGCTACTTATGAATGCAAAAGTTTGAAAAGCATGGATGGATGTTTGTTAGTCTTTCACAAAAATCTCCTGGACGGATTTTAATAAAATTTGGTACGAAGCTTATTACCTAGATTATTACATAGAATAATTTTTACCCTGGCAAATCTTTGACGACCGAAGTGGCGGTCAGAAAATAATAGTAATCTTTATATATATAATTCTTCTGTAAGTGTGTAATGTCACTGAACTTCTTTTAAACGACTGGACCGATTTTGATGAAATTTTTTGTCTGTGTTCGAGGGGATCTGAGAATGGTTTAGATTCACAATTTTGTCCGCTGGACAATGTTTTTTTAATTAATTTATTAGACAGGACAACGTCTGTCGGGTCCGCTAGTATAATATAAATACTGATCGAATAGATAATACTTATTCACTTTCAATTTACGTCATAACAACATGCGTGTCCTTAATTATTTACTCCAATCTATGGGATGTTATTTAATTAACTATTGCAATTTTGTTTGATATTCTGCTTCGAATAGTACATTATATGAAGCTGGACATTTTGAATGCATTTATATATACAATTTATATACATAGATGAAAACTAACGACCATTTTCTTATTTACAGCAATGACGCTAAAGGACTTCGACCTTGATGATATAGATGATATAATCGAACTGGACTGAGTATTAAACCACATGTTTGAAGAAAGAAGAACGTTCTACTTCCTATACCAACATCTTCCATCTAGTCACAAAATTTACTAACATTTATATTTCGCAACTATAAGAAATTACATTGTTTCAATGTAAATGTTCAACCAAGTGTTAAAGTTGTTCGCCAGAAAGGCCTTCGGTTTGGTTTAACGTCTACTAACTTATTTGACAAAAATTAGGACTTTTACGTACCTTCCGCCAGGCCCAGCTCTAATACCACTAAGAAGTCAACCATCTATGGAATGGCAGCGCCAAGCGTGGCTATAGATCGTTTACCAACCGGTGAACGCGACTGCTGAGCACTTCACATTAGTGATGAGTACGTATCTATTTACCCGTAATTCCACTGTAATTGTCTTATAATACTTGCGTATATGTGCGACGTATATGCAGGTACGCTCGGTTTTTTCCGCCATTAGCCGGGTTCTGAATGAGCGAGCCGCCTCGCGAGGCATATCTATGTCTCTTTTCTTTCAGAGCGAAATGAGCGGGACCGAGATATTGCCTCGCGACGGTGCTCGCTCAGTCAGGATCCGGCTATTGAGGAATGAAATTAAGCGTACTGGCGCAAACAAGCGCCGAACGCAAATGCATAGAAGAGCTATTTATACGTCAGAAATATGTTAACACTGTCTCATTTTCAATCGTACTTTTTAGTATAAAAATACCAATTTAATTTTTACTATTGGTCAACGAACAGTACATAGTGATTGTAAAATTACTATGAAGTTAATATACAACAGTAATTTCAGTATTTTTCATTGATAAATATGCTTTTGAAAATGTAACAGTGTAGACATATTCTTAACACGGCCCGCACATAGATATGTTGCCAATTTTGTTGGCATATTTTTATGTATAATATATGATCAAACATTGTTCTACGATTGATAAATACTCTGTAAAGATAAGATTCAAACGTTATAAAAATATCGCATTCGAAAGAAAGGCAAACTATTATTGTATTTCTCTTAAGATATGCTTTAACCGTCTTAGTAATAAACGTTTTATAAGCTCTGATTAGTAGTGTTTTGTCTTTGTCACTCATACACAGTTTCAAAATTGATTGAACGTGACAAAACATATAACTAATCAGAGCTGACGCGACTATTAGTAAGACAGTTTTTAGGTGAATCTTCTTAAAACGTGAATAAAATGGTTACTAAGGGCTATTTGAACTGCCATGGTATACTTACTGCTTCTAGTATATGAATGAACAGCAGAGAAAGTGCTAAGCTTGTCTTTTTCACAAATTTTCAAACTACCCGCCACGAGGGATAACCTTACTCTTCCATTTTTTCGGTTTCAATAACCTTATCTCTTGTGGTAAAATTACGCTTGGTTTTAGTCCTTTCGTACACATATGTCAGATTTTATAGTTCTATCTATAATTTGTTATATTATGAGTAACGAGACAACACGAATGAATATGCAAACAAATAACCAAGTGAAATTTAGCCATTAAATTGTGTGTGGTGTTTGAAAATTTGACTTGAAACTTGAATTGAATTGTGTAATTTATATTAGGGACGGTTAGTTCCAACGTCTTTTAAAGTATTTCATTATATTAGTTATATAAGTTTTTAATTATTTTCCGTTTTTTACTTTATGAAAGTAAAGTACAGTTGACTATGTTATGATTGTGATAATGAGTGTATTTTTTTTGTTTTAAAATGTGGAAATTCGTGTCCTATTTAGATTTTTTTAGTGTTTCCAATTAATGGCAGAGTATATAGTTATGTATCATATCTTAAAAGCATTGGAATTAAGATAATGGTGGTTTTTTTTATTTAGCCCCGCCCCCCGGCCAATAAGATTTCAACCTGCATATAATAATAGATCTGATTGGTCACGCGCAGTTTTACATCACAATTATCTTAATGCCAATGTAAATTAGTATAAGTAATGCTGTAGGCGTATAAATGTTCAGTTGAAATAATTTCGAAAGTCTCGCTTTGATTTGTTCATTATGGTGGTAAAGTTATTGTGTGACATGATCTTTTAACCGACTGCTTAGTCACACAACAAGCAATATGTCGAGTGCTTCATATTTTATGTCTTTTTCATTTTGGATATGAAGAGTAAAATAGTTATAATAATATTTAAATGAATGAATATGGAGACTATTACTGTAACTTCAGTATGCGAGATAATACTATAGATTTATTTTAGTGGTAATCACATTATTTGTTATCCAAAATATGCAAGGTAAATATTATTTTGTAAAACTAGCATAAGTTTACGAATAAATAGAAACGTTCATAGTGTTTATGTTCGACGTGTCTTATGTCTTGTTTCATGAGAAATAAACGCCAAATAACTATAGCAACTGTATATTTTCTTACTTACAACAAAATATATTAAACATTTTATAATTTATGTACCTTATACTAAAACATTAAAGCTTCTACATAGATATAATTCCAAAAATAATTTCATAATAAACCAATAACAATGCTGACCAGTCGCTTATCACTTCGATATCTTAAACTAACACACGCTATGGCGGGTACACTTGCGAACTTTCATACTAGTATACCAGGTATATACCAGGTAGCTACTAACATGGACCCCACACATCACTGGATACTACGTCACTAATAAACGTAACGTAAGCTCTGCCCCAGTTGTGATAGTTCTAAAATTGTTTTTATTTATCTGCCGCTTTATCTATTAGAGACTTAAACATAAGCAGTTAACTTGGTATGTTACAGTGTTTTAAAAAAACAAGTTATTTTGAAACACTACTACATATAAAAATAAAAATAGTAACAAAAAAAAATTCTTTTTTAAACGGCAACTCCAGGACTAGTAATTGCAGTTACGTCGCGGGGACTTTTACAAACATACAAACAACGGACACAAAGTACAACTAGGCTCAAAACAACAATTTTTGGATTACACAAATATTTGTTTCGTGTGGGAATCGAACTCACGACCTCCCGACGCACTGGTGGCGTGGTGATCACCTTAACCACTGCGCAACGAAGAGTCCAAGCTTCGAGCTTACGCCACGTTTACTAATAAAGCAGTAATTACTAATGAACCCTCATCATTAACTCTGCATCCCGCTTTCATACTAAAAGATCTCAGTGAAACTTAATATCTAAGTGTTTGTGTTATAATGATTTTGTTCGTTACAAATCAATATTCTAAGTTATACTAATACATTGCATTGAAAATATTTGTATGAATTATTATTATTGTACTAAATAATTATATTATGTAGTGGTAGGTTTAATCCAAACATAAAGGTGAGAAAAGATAACTTACTCGTGTAAGTAAATATCAGTTTCATAAAAAAAAGTATAGTATAATCCATAATATTACAAAAAGTGCACCACATTAGTTTACAAGAATTATAAAAAAAATATATCTTAGAATTTACAAGTTATAGATGCATTAATACAATTTATCACGTATAGATTGACACTACCACTACATTTCAATTCAGAAAGGTTCATATTTGGCTACGTTTAAGGCCCGTTTCAAAGTGGCCAAGTATCTAAATAAAACAAAAATCACGCTATCCTTTTCCATTTTCTTTAAAAAGACAAAGACGGCATAATATTTAACTTAATACAACTGGCCAATCGTGAAACAGGCCTAGAATATATTATACAAAACACCAATAAAATATAAAACTAATATCGGAGATCTTTCGCATAATATCCAATCATAGCTACGCATCCACTGCGTCGAATTCGGAGGTTACGGACCGTAAGGATTTGTTGCTTTGTATTCATTTATATGGTACCAGGTCCATTGGATCGGCATTTCAGTGCCACAGAAATTAAGAATACGGTAGTTGACTACCAGTCAAATCAGCTACTCTTTATGAAATATCAAAAACACATTTTAGTATAGAAATATTATATAATGACGTCACAGTGTCTTATTGTGGTATCAAATGAATGCGTAATAAAATGTTTCAGTTTGCAAATCATTACAATTTCAACATTATTTACGAAAAAAATTACACAGCGTGAACTATTTTGGATGAACCTTTTAAGAGTACAAGTTTAATATTTTTTCGTTAACCCAGTCAACTATCCGATTATCAAATTCTTATGATTTGATTATGATTCCGACGTAGTGGGCACGCAGCTCAATAGCGCGGTGGTGGACCAAACAAACATCATAATCTAAATTAACCTTACTAAGTAGTATTAAGATTGAAAATCAAATCACTGGGTTTTGAGATATGACAATTTAATACTGGTAAGTTATTTACATAAGGTATTACTATGAAAGTATATAGATAACTATTTTGGCCTCCAATGCGCTATAACCGAGACGATAGAAACTCCATCCGAACAAAATGCACCATTTTTAATAAATTTTTGGAGTAAAACAAAAATGTCAATGATTATAATTATCTTTATCACATGAGTACTCGTTATTTAGAGTCATTTAAACTTTTTAAAAGAAAATATAACATTATATAAGTTGTAGTAGAAACAAAAATAAGAAAATAAAATACCGTCCAATTTATAGAATACTTGTTTTCATAATTTATCATAAAATATAATTTTGATGGCTATATAGTAAAGTCAATTACTCAATCCATTATTCATAAGCAATTTCAGAAAAAAATGCATTAATTTACATAGAGATTTAAAAATACGTAATACAAAAAGTATTAAAATAGGTAGGCGCTCTATTCATAGACTTTTTATCTCAAAGTACTGATGTCATCTAACTATGTAAGGGCTGCCATTTAACTATGATTTCAATGTTCTGGCTAAATGGTGTAGACTATGCTAATTTTAATCCCTTTGATTTTCAAGAAAGACGCTTTTATTATTTACCGTTTCACATATTTATAACCTAACTTGAGTAGATCAGGTCTTAACTTAAGCTAAGGATTTTATTGTTACTTAAGGTAAAAAATATATTATTAATGCCAGCAATGGATATCATGAATGGAATCAAAATTGTAGTTTACAATTCCAATGATATCAAACTGAAAAATAGCAACCTGTTTGATCATGTTATTAATTGATAGTTTTAGATAGGAATTGCATCAATCGTCACAATGGCCACTTTAACACACATGTTCTATAGCGCGTTCTTAGGAGCGTGCAGGATTACGCGCTGTAAAGCAGCGCGCTCTTCGCTCGCGATTGTCTTCGCAGGTTTGACAGATGAGCGCGGCGCGTGGTCTTTCCTTTCACTTTGCACACCCTTTATACGTACGCTCTTTCATGCGCGATTGTTGTTTCATGCGAGATAGAGTGTGTGTGTGTAAAGGGGGCTAATGATACACGTAACGGTAAATAACAAATGCATCACACGAATGCTGTAGCAGTTTGTAGGAGTATTAGAAGCACGTGGTGTTCTCACCGCGAGTCCACGACCCTGGCGAGGCGCGTCTTGTCGAAGGCGCAGATGGCGGCCAGCAGCGACGAGCGCGCCGCACACGGGCTGGCGGCCGGCGTGGAGCGAGTGCCTGTGCCCGGCCCCGGACTCGTGCCCGCGCCTGGCCCGCATGTTGCGCTTGTGTCTGCCGCTGGAGATCATTAATACGGTTAAATATTAGGTCGGGGAAAAATCTTTTCGCATTACAGTATGTATTAACTTGTAATAAAATATCTTTGGCTTCAAGAATCACAAACATCATCACACGGTTCATAAGGTTTCTTTCAGTGAGCTCGTGAGGTACCCAAATATCAAGCTTTATTGTGTAGAGAAAAGATTTTATTACAAGTTCATACATACCATAATACGAAACGATTTTGCCCCGACCTATTAGTTCATGCATAACTAGCAATAACACACCGAATGAAATTTGATTTTTTTATCTATTTGGTCGGTTTTCGATAAATACGGGAGAAATGTTTGTAGACGTCGAATTTAGTTGCCACATTTTATATGATCGATATTTTTACTAGATTTCAGAAATAACATTATTGTACTTTTAAAAACTAATCATTATTTTGTATAGCCTCTGATGAGAGAATCTAACTCTAAGGATTATTACAGTAAGAATAGAAACACTTACACATAGCAGGAGGAGTGGGAGAGGAGGCCGTGCTCGCACTCTGTGACCGTACTGTCTCAGCCAGTGAGGACGTCGACTTCCAAAGACTGTCGCGCTTTTTCTATACAATAAGAATAACATTACAATGTAAATAAATAAGTAAATAGTATAATAATAGTCTCGCATTCTCTTATAAGAACAAAAGAATGCGTAAATAAATGAAACTTACCGCTCTTCGTTTTTGTTTCTTGATTTCTTCTTCGGAACTAAGAATTTCTTGAATACGCACCTCTCTTTTAGCACTACGAACCTAAAAATAACATGTTTGAATATACTTTTTTAATCTTTCAGACCAAATGAGGAGCGCGGATGTCGATAACACATCCGAAAGCGATAATAAACAGTTGGACAGGCAGACATATTTAATATAATCATACATAATCTCAGCTGGTGTATAAGTTACAATCTTTCGATAACAACTGCAATATGATATTTTAATACAAATATTCTTTTATATCTTACAGATCTTCAATAAGTACTATTAATTTATTGTACATATGCAAAACTGCGTATTTACTAGTTTTTCATACTTAAAAAGTATTAAAAACTCAAGTTGATAGTTTAGTTATAACCACGTACCATTTTCTGTTCAGATTTTAATCTAGCCTCGATGCCGGCGACAGCTGCTTTCAGCTCCTCCTTCAAGGCGAGGGGGAACTTGAGATGCGTCCGCGCGTCGTTGTGGCTCATGGAGAGACCGTTGAGTGGCGCGCGGACGAACAGCGGGTGAAGTAGCAAGTGATCCAGTGACGGACCGCCGTGCTTACACGATGTACTTGATAGACATAGACGGAGTACAGATTCTGGAAAAAAGAACAACTTTTTTTCAAGTAATTGGGTTCGATATTTGGCTATATTTATCTATTATAATATTTTGCCTTGATTTTGTTAAGAGAAACTGTGAGTAAGTGAAAATGTATGTAACTAAAGCGCAGAACCAGAAAAATGTGGCTTATAATGGGTGAACGAAGAAAAATCCTTTTTTCCTTCATCTTTTTAATTCATCTTTTAAGGACATTGATTTTAAATCATAATATTTTAAGGCAATATGAGACGCTTTCGTTGGATTACGATGGAAAGAGATTGCACAAGATCGGGGAAGTTACAAAAAAAATATCATTTTTTAAGAAGGCTACCAAAAATTATCTAAAACGGCATTAATAGATAAACTTTGTAACACACCTAAATCCTCACTAATACCCTCTGGATAATAATCACAATAGTAATCATTGAGCGTGGTTCCGAAGGCCATCTCATAGAGCGTGCGTCCGAAGCAGTAGACGTCTATCGCCTCGGCGGCGGCGGCGCGGCGCAGCTGCAGCAGGTGCGGCCGGTGCAGCGACGGCACGCCCACCAACACGTTCTCGAGGTCCAGCAGCACCGCGCGCTGGTTGTCTATTGCTATGTTACCTGGGTGGATGTGGCCTGCAAATTCATGGTTTAAGTACATTATTTAACGAATCATAGCAATCGTGCTCAAAATAGGGTTAGTAATTGTATATTATGATGATCATAAAAAGTGTATTTAGGAGACTCTGAGGGGCTTTCTTAGTAATGATAACGGACCCTTTTCTTCACGTCTCAATTAGGTTAAATTTGTTTGACCGCCTATTACAATGTAGCAATTGAGGCTGAAAATGTTTTTTTTTCGTGGTCACCAGAAAATTTGGATAATATCTATTTTGTCACCATATGGTAGAATTTACCAGAGAAAGCATAAATATGTTGATGCTTTTAACGATTATCCTAACCCTCATTTCAGGAGGAGACACTTGCCTCGCAATGGGACATTAAATGAGTTAAATATATTTTTATAACTTATTATAGAGATTATGTATCTTGTTAGCCGTTATCTCATTAGTCGTACTCTTTTTTAGGACTCTTTGAAAACTTTCGACATTCGCTGTGCTACCGAACAATTATACGTACCATGTGGTATTCCCTTCTCATGTAGAAACTTCAAGGCCTGCAATATCTGGTATCCATAGTGCGCTATCTGTCCCATCGTCAGCGGCTTCCTAATCCTAGGGTTGGCGTACTTAGCGAGGTGGTTCTTGTTGTACTCGGTGCCGTACAGCATGTCCCGCAAACTGCCGCACTCGTGTATCCGCCGCACCACGAACACGCCCGTCTCTAAGTTGTGTATAGCTAATACTTGGTCTATGTAGGGATGCTGGAACAATTATATAATAGGAGTTATTTATTACCTAATATGGCACGGCGGCCATAGATTGTTCACATTGATTTTTTCGACCTGTCGGGAAGTAACGCGTACCTACTGTGGGTCCGAATTTATTTATGTTCTTATTATGTATTTTAAATTGGTTTCGCAAGATGTGGCGAGATAATTTGTTCGGTAATGATAGTCTATTTTTTTATCAGTATCAACCATCACGAGGCATATATTCGAACAAAGGTGTTTTAGTAGAAAACATTTGCTATTTTGAAACTGCATAACAAAGTCGGCAAAATCTCAAGTCTTACTACTTAACATAAAAAGAACGCCGTTAAAACGACAAGGCATTCTCAAAAATTACTTACAGAAAGATTTAATAAGCTCTTGAAAGCGGTTTGTAGGTCCTTATCGCTGAGGTACCTGTCTGCGCCGTAGCTCTGCCACGACAGCAGACAGTTTGTTCGACTCTCTGTGTCTGTTACCTGCAACAAATATAACAATAATAGGTATATTTCATTACGAACTTAAACCTTTGATCAAAACCGCAATTAGTTACTTTTGAATTCCTTTATTTATTTAGCAGATTTGTTGACTATAATTTTTAAAGCATATGATTTGGATTTAGCGTGAAGCAAGCTTCTTTATAATAATAGGTTTATGGCCTCCTTTGATGAGTATACTTATTTAAACAAACAAGAATAGTACTTAGAGGAAATTAAACATTCCTATGTAGGTATGTAAGAAAGAAACTAAAGCCGAACAATTCCACGAGACGAGGACCTCGTTTCAGTGCAATTAATTCAATTGAAAGCCATAAATTTCAGTGAAAACGTAAATATTTTTTCCTTCTTTACAACCTCCTTATAAAAATCGCTCTTACAAGGAAAGCAAAACAGTTTAAATTCTAAAAATAATCCTCGTATCCTTCTACATTGTATTTTTATTGTTATCACATTAATAAAACAATATAAAAGTGCTTGTAACTTCATTGTGTAGTAGATACATGGGTTTAGGTGTATTTTTATCAGTCGGCCGATAAAACCGTGATTCATGACAGTGGCTTGTACCGTCACATTCGTTTATTATTCTACGTACGTCTGCCTGTATCTGGCATACTCCAAATTATTCCAAATCCTATTGAAATGTAGGCCAGATAACTGAACAATAAAAATGAATTGAATTGCCTTTCGAAAAGGAGACAATATCATAGAGAGATTTGACAATATCCTTCTTTCTGTTCTACTGTTGAGCACTGGTCTTCCTCTCAGTAAATTATTTCAAAAAAGTTCTTGGTATGCTGCAGATTTCCGTATATACTTGCGTGAAAGGAGACTACTTAAACGACTTATTTTAAACATGGCGTCTTATTAACTAGATCCCAAATAACTAGGTAATATTGGTCTAGACCTACTGTTACTATTTTGTAAATAATTTAAGTGAAACTTACTAAAAAATAATGCTTTCTTATTCTCCACCCTATGTCTGGTAGGGGTCCTTTCAGCTCGTACCGGCCATCACCTCGCAGCGCGATTGACACCGTCTGAAGAGCATGCTCTGAAACAAGAAGGCAGTAAATAAGTTTAGTATTCTCTCATAAAGGTTTTTTTTATATTGGAGATACAAATCAGTGAGCAAATAAGAAAAATCATCCGTCTCTTTTATTGATGTTCTTAGAATTGCTAAGCCTGATAATGTGCATTTAAATCGTTATTACTGGACATGGTTTATCTCTGGAATCAAAAGGGCTTACAGGGCCTGACTTGCTAGAGCTGGACTCTTATATTAAGAACTGTTTAATGATATTACAAACATGCGGGGAAATCCTTCATTACGGACGGGTTTGAATGATTCAAAAACTAAATACTTAAGCAATCAATCGTTTTGAGTTCATTCACCTGCAATAGAACATTATCAATTTCTCTTTTTTATCTTAAAGGCCACCTTGTGCGAACTATACACGTGTTCTCAACAATAAATCAATTGAGCCATTCTGTAGTAATCTATACTAATATTATAAAGCTGAAGAGTTTGTTTGTTTGTTTGATTGTTTGTTTGTTTGTTTGTTTGAACGCGCTAATCTCAGGAACTACTGGTCCGATTTGAAAAATTCTTTCAGTGTTAGATAGTCCATTTATCGAGGAAGGTTATAGGCTATATATCATCACGCTACTACCAATAGGAGCAGAGTACGGGTGAAATATGTTACAAAAACGGGGACAATTTTGACCCATTCTCTCTTATGTGACGCAAGCGAAGTTGCGCGGGTCAGCTAGTGTGCAATACGACTACAGGCCGAAGGATCGGGTTCGGCCTTGACCAATAAGTGTCACTTTACTTTACACCTGCTCTGTGCTCATATTTGTCAAGGTAATCGTTATTCAGACGTCAATTGGGATGCACTACTTAATAGATTATGAAATAACTATATTCTGTCCGCAAGTGAAAAGGTTTTCGAGGAAAAATTTGTATGATCTTCTCATCGAAATCAGTTAAGCCGTTTTAGAGTAACAAAAAAATATCAGTTCACTTTACCCCAGACTTTAGCATAATATAAAAGATTTCACCGCTAAAAATTCTAACAGGATAGCATTCAAGCAATTGGCCATCTTACTTTCAGTGCTAGTAACAGCAAACTAATAGGCTTATCCTTAACTAAGACATATAGCGATGCTAAGGTTTTTGTAGACACTCTAATAAGCGTCGTAAGTTGAAACCCAACACCGTTGCGAAGTCACCCTATCTATTAAGAAGGGTGTACGTTACCAAACCACAAACCGATCGAAACATTTCTATACTGCACATACTGTTACCAATAAAGTTATGCTCATCTTGATCATAGAAAATTGCGGCACCCAATGAATAGGATTTTTATGAAATAATGAAGTACTGATCAGTGCAAGTAATAATTTATTTTGTACTGCCTGAAATGTCACCACTCAAAGGCCTAAGCTATTATACTAATTTACCGCATGTGAACAGCTGCTATGCAACATCACTGTTAAACATAGGTCACCTTTCGTGAGTGAACGAGCGTTTCCACTCTTAACCCATACATAAATAATGTTTACTAATTTGCGGTTAATGAGGTCATAAACGCACCTATCACGGATCGCAAGCATAGCAAATAGATAGGTCTTATCAACTAGCGTGACAATGAACCTGTGTGTCACTCAACTCCTACAAATGACTGGTGATAAGCCTGATGCCTCACTGACCTCAAACATCCTACTGCACCAGAATTTAATTTAAACCTCAATTGTGATAGTGCTAATTTGTTTGTAAACAGTTTTCTAACAAAAGGCCATTAGCATTTATGTTCATAAAAAAGTTGTTATTTTTTAAATATGCACTATGCTAATTAAAAAAATGCTTTTCTCCTTCCCAGGATATATACATTTTTTTAACCCATCACTGTCCCACTGCAGGCCAAGAGTCTCCTCCCAAACAAAAGGGAGGGGCCTTGAGTCCACCACGCTGGCCAAGTGCGGAATGGGGACGAGAATTTAACATCAGGTGGTTACTTTCGCATTTACATTATTTTAGTATAGAATGTAGCATTATTATTTAGTTGTAAAAAGTAATTAAAGATACGACAGATGGTTCAGCAGAGTGAGTAATTTGCAAATGTGCAAATAATGTGCATATTACATTGAATAATCAGAAATGGCATTACATAAGCAAATTCTAAGTCGCAACCCAGAGTATTTACTATTCATAACTGCTCATGCTTATGAATTGAAATAGGAAATCTATTCCCATCCAATTGCTTGAATATAACTTAAGGTATATTGTAATTATATTATAACTTAAGGAAATTGTACAATAATATACTTAATACATACTTGTTATTCACATAAAATATGGGCATAAAAATAATAATATTTCATGGAAATTATGATAGCAAGTATGAGTCATACACTGTAAGGAACACCAAATAATTATATTATACATTAACGAACAAGACCTGAATTCAAATATATGTGTTATTAGTATTTATTAGTAAGACAATGTATGGGAATAATAAATTGGATGCCATAAGTTTAATTTTATGAAAACAAATTATAATTGCATTTACCTAGCAATAAAGTAGTACCATAAGAACAAGAATAAATGATAGATAAAATTAAATAATGAATATGCAAATGAATTGTATAGGAACCTAAATAACAAATAAATATTATTAGAAAAAGTAATTTTTAAATCACTTTACCTGCTATATCCAGTGAGTAATTGGTTGGATCTAAGAAGCTTCTCACTTGCAAAGACAAAGCCAAGACTTCATGTTTCAAAACCTCATTTATGTAGTTCTGAAAAATAAAACAAGGCTTAAGATTTCATAACAAGAGGTGAATATTTTCGTGAATTGTATGATGTTATTCAAAAGTACATGAATATGCATGAGACCAACAGTTATTTACACAAGGCCATTGTAACTTAAAACAGCTGTAATATTTCCAACTGGATTGTTATAAGATTGCTATAAATCTGATACAAATTATTTACGTTTAAAACTTTACTCTTATTAGAAAAAAAAATAATTATAAAATAAATCCCATTTTTTTTTTTAATACAATGAAATATGAACAAGTCCTTTGTTTAAAAGACAATTGATAATCTAATATCACGTTAGCTAATTCTAGGCCAGTTAATCTGCATAATGATATTAGGATTAAGATACCTGTAACGCAATCTGCCGTTCTGCAATAAAAGATGGTTGCATGTTGCCAATAAGTTTCTTTGGTGGTAGCGGCAGCTCAATGTTGGCCTGCTGCAGGCTCGAGTGTAGGGCTGCAAAGTCCCTGTACCTACGCGAAACATTCCACTTGGTTTCTTTCGAAACACCGCGCTGGACTCGCAATATGTATTCCTGAAAAACATCAAAATTAGAAGCCTGTTTCTGAAAACCTCACCAAGAAAATTTTGTTCTGTAAATAGCGGTACAGAAGCAAATTAACCAGGTTATTTATGTTTACACGGCCGAGCCGACATTCTTGTTTATAAAGGATTATTTTATTAGATAGTTAGATTTTTGCATTAAAATTTTTATTATAATATGGGTTGCTAGTCCCATTTAATACTCCTTAAAATTTCCGCTCAATTACAATAAAAAGGAAAGACTAGATCTCGTGATATTATAAAAAATACTTACTGTGTGTTTGTTAATGTTTTGTGCATTTTCCACTGTACAACTTAGTTTCTCAGTATCATCAATGAGCGCCTTGGTTTGAGATGTTTTTTCAAATATAGCCATCACACCGGGTATTTTAAATACATTTATCGATTTTACAGCGCTCAAACAACACTAAACATTTTGTTATCACTAATTATTGAGAAAAGAAACTACGGTCGTATCAATCACACAATTTAGTCAGTTGTGTTCCAAGATAACATTTGTCGTCATTAATCATCGTCATACTCATCTCTATCGGTTATACTCTTCTTCATTTAGTAAACGAACGAGTAAGCATAACAGTAATGCTAAATATGTAAATAGCCTGTACGTATCCAAAGAAACATCTGTCTGACAGCTGTTCACAACTGTCATATTTGTTGGTGATAAACTGTCAAATGCACTTGCTTGCAAGTACTGTAAAAATTATGTAATTATAAAAGCAATTAACTGAGAAGAATATTCTGATTTTGAGATTTTAAGAAATATTACATTTCTTATTAAAACAAAAGATATTTTAAAATTATTTTTAATGATGAAGTCTATGGTTTCATATTGATTACTTCCGTCACACCGGGCATGCTCAAAAACCTAATACCTAAGTAATGTTTAGTTAAAATTTCGGCCTAATAACATGTTTACAATAAATAAATTAATTCCTTCAGTAACTTTCACCTCTTATTATCGTAACATTGCAAGTATGTTTATGTCTACTTGATTTGTAAATATGAAGTTATTAAATTGCTAAATAAAACATAACGTTTATTTTAATACTTCTAAACGCACGTTCTGCAGTAGACTAGACCATAGAGTATTATCGATTATCTCACTTCCTGTTCTACCGCAACGAGTCGTGAGCGGAGAACTACGATCTACCACGGGCCTTCTATTCGTCTGCCATAGTTATAAGAATTAGTGAAACATGTCTCTCATCTCCGCTCGTATCGCCGGCTCAGTAGCCAGGCGTTTACCCAATGCCGCCTCGCAGGTAATTATCCTAGAAACCATTTATTTGAAGTGTATAAATACTGTTACATGATAAAAGTACCCGGTTCCCATGTCTCGAGGAATGTCCACGGGTATAATTTTATTGATAACTTGCCCAATAATAATGATATTTCACGACATATGTGATCTTTAGATTCTCTAATTTAGCATTCTGGGCAATTTTTCCATGAAATGTACATAATTGTATAATTCTGTTGTGTATGATCGGTGTTATGTAATATAGGGCGATCCGAATTTTTGAGGTTCGGAAACATGGATTCGGTGCCGTTAACGTCTAATTATTATAAGTGTCAAGCGGAAATGAGTGATAATGTGTAGAATTAGTGAAGTATCGTAAAGTGTGATGTGTTGATATTGGTTATGTCGTACAGGTGTCGAAGGTCGCTGGAGCCGCGGCCCCCGCCGTGACTGTTGCCGCGCGCAACTTCCATGTCTCCCGCACCCAGAAAGCCGCCGAAATCTCCACTATTTTGGAGGAAAGGATCCTGGGTGCTGCTCCTAAGGTTAGTTTTGCTGTTACATAAACTCATCCTTATCAACTAGTATCAGTTCTTTGACAGTTATGCACTCTGATTACCACAGTAATTATAATTTTATGAATTGAATTGCATATAATAGGAAAGCCATCAAGATGATATTGATCCATGACCTATTTCAGCAGTTCATTCACTTGTGATTCCTTATAAGATATTGATGTATCCTTAATTGTCAGGACATCCTAGGATGTGGGATTCATCTTACTATAAAATATATGGATGTAATTGTATGGATTATTTCAGGAAATAACAATTATGTAACAGAGAAATACCAAAATTTCCAGCTTATAGATTTGATGACCATAACCTTCAATACTATGACAACTATTTAATTTCCAAAATAAATGACATAAATACATGAAGGTTTAGACTATAGTATAAAACTTTTTATTAAAAATTAGATATTAAACTTTAAATCTGGCAACATAGAGACCTGACCCTTGACCTCTTCCTGATCCATATACCTCATAATGAAGATTTTTTTTTCATCTGCTTGTTTTTTTCTTTAGGCTGACTTGGAGGAGACTGGCCGTGTATTGAGCATTGGTGACGGTATTGCCCGTGTCTATGGCCTCAAGAACATCCAGGCTGAGGAGATGGTGGAGTTCTCCTCCGGCCTTAAGGTTTGTCTATCAATTATTCATCATGAATTTTTCTACCAAGGACTGTTTGATGTTGAAAATGTTCATTCTTCAGAAACTTCTTATCAGACTAATTGGAACCATACTTGAAATATCTTCCTTGTTCAGAACAATATTTTTTGAAAGGATTCCAAAATGATCTTCAATAAGGTTATGTAATCCTCTGCAGTCTATTCTTATAATTGAATATTGATTAATGATAACATCTCAAGCAGAAAAAGCCAACTGTACTGTGTGTGGCTAACCATTCTTACAGCATTCCTAGTAGACCTAGTACCTAGTCATAATGCAACACTCCAAATCACAATATGAAAATAAAAAGAAGGATTGCAAACAAGGCAATTTCATCAGGAGCTTAGTTTTTTTCACATGATTTTAAATGTAATCAGGAACTTTGACATAACATCAACATATTTCTCCAGGGTATGGCTCTTAACTTGGAGCCCGACAACGTGGGTGTGGTAGTGTTCGGTAACGACAAGCTCATCAAGGAAGGCGACATCGTCAAGCGTACCGGCGCTATCGTAGACGTGCCCGTCGGCGAGCAGCTGCTCGGTCGCGTCGTCGACGCTCTGGGTAACGCCATCGACGGCAAGGGCCCCATTGACACCAAGAGCCGCATGCGTGTCGGTATCAAGGCTCCCGGTATCATCCCCCGTGTGTCTGTGCGCGAGCCTATGCAGACTGGTGAGTTGATCATATTGCTTACATAAGTTTTACCACTAGAAAAAATATTAGAAATTTCAACAATGTAGCAATAATATTGAAGATGTTATATTATCTTGTACTTCCGTATTATGCCTTGACATCATACATAAAACAACTCTTTAAGGCAATTCCTCCTTTTTCAACCATGACACAAATATTGCAAAATATTTTTCAAAATATCATTTAAATTTCGCCAGGTATCAAGGCCGTCGACTCTCTGGTACCCATCGGTCGTGGTCAGCGTGAGTTGATCATTGGTGACCGTCAGACCGGCAAGACTGCCCTGGCTATCGACACCATCATCAACCAGCAGCGTTTCAACAAGGGCGAGGATGAGAAGAAGAAGCTGTACTGCATCTACGTCGCCATCGGACAGAAGAGGTCCACCGTCGCCCAGATCGTGAAGAGGCTGACTGATGCCGGTAAGTTCAACCACTATAATAATTGCCTTTATCTTATCTCAATGGCGTGATTTCGACATAAGTGTAATACATTTAACATCTCCTGTTGTGAGACTAACTATTGGCATTATGTGAGATTCTTATCATATTCTTGGCAGATTATTAGAGAGCTAAAAACAGTGTCTACATCTATAATAACCATCCATTATCAATACCAAAATATGTAGCTAATTATAAAGTTACTATAATGGCATGAAAATGATTACAATTAAATATATTTGGTTGCACAGGTGCCATCAACTACACCATCATCGTGTCTGCCACCGCCTCGGACGCCGCTCCCCTGCAATACTTGGCGCCTTACTCCGGCTGCGCCATGGGAGAGTTCTTCCGTGACAACGGCAAGCACGCCCTGATCATCTACGACGATTTGTCCAAGCAGGCCGTCGCCTACCGTCAAATGTCTCTGCTGCTGCGTCGTCCCCCGGGTCGTGAGGCCTACCCCGGTGATGTGTTCTACCTCCACTCCCGTCTGCTTGAGCGTGCCGCCAAGATGTAAGTCACCACACTCACCACAAAAATATTTATTTATTAGGCAGCTCCATTTGTTTCAATTTTAAACACCCTCAAACCTTTTCTCCTTTGGCTATTACATGTTTTGCCCTTATTAAACATAAATGTGTGGTTTGTTCCCAGGTCCGACAAGATGGGCGGTGGCTCTCTGACTGCTCTGCCCGTCATCGAGACCCAGGCCGGTGACGTATCTGCCTACATTCCCACCAACGTGATCTCCATCACTGACGGCCAGATCTTCTTGGAGACTGAGTTGTTCTACAAGGGTATCCGTCCCGCCATCAACGTCGGTCTGTCTGTATCCCGTGTAGGATCTGCTGCCCAGACCAAGGCCATGAAGCAGGTTGGTTATAACTCATTTTATATTAAATTATTTATTTATACTGTTACAGTAGTTGGTTTAAGTAAGTATGTAATGTAACATGTATTGCAATTTATTCTTGCTGATAACGTCATACTGGTAGGCTTAGGTAGTAAGATTTAAATAATATGCCTAAAATAGTTACATGTGTGTGTCCTAGGTGGCTGGTTCCATGAAGCTGGAGCTGGCCCAGTACCGTGAGGTCGCCGCTTTCGCTCAGTTCGGTTCTGACTTGGACGCTGCTACCCAGCAGCTGCTGAACCGTGGTATGCGTCTTACTGAGCTGCTGAAGCAGGGACAGTATGTGCCCATGGCTATTGAGGAACAGGTAATTATTTCGTTTTTTTTTAACAACTTTCACGGAAAGAGTTAACTTTGTGACGTTGTGCGTAATATTTTCGTAACTAATAAACCATGACGTGATCCTCAGGTCGCCATCATCTACTGCGGTGTGCGTGGTCACCTTGACAAGCTGGACCCCACCAAGATCACTGCTTTCGAGAAGGAGTTCACCCAGCACATCAAGACCAGCCACCAGGGCCTGTTGACCACCATCGCCAAGGATGGTCAGATCACCCCCGAGTCTGACACCCAGCTGAAGAAGATCGTATCAGACTTCCTCGCTACCTTCACCCAGGCGGCTTAGATTCCTAGTGTTACGAACTTTGGCTTTGACAGGAGATTGTGAACCGAAGCATTTAGGACAGATCATCTAAGGCACTTCCTCGTAGCGCAGTCTCATGTCAAACCCCACAGTACATTATCGGCAGCTCGTGGAAGCATTTCCACATCTATTGTCGCAATGCTTCCACTAGTCGCCTTGTAGTAGTTATTCATTCGTATGGACTGTATTGAATGTTGATACAATCATGGAATGTATTTATCTCGAAGTCAGGAGCGGTTATATATTAATAAACATCAGACGTAATTATTTTTGTGTTTTATTTTATCCTTTCGCGCTACAGAGCTTTGTCTCGAAATGAGTGCAATGCAAACGTTCGTCATATTCGGAGACTAACGTGTGATCGCATATGCGAAACTTAACTTGTATCATTATAAAGTATACCTTAGTGGGAAAATCATTTTCATACTTAATTATTCAGTTTGACGCAAAAAAATAAAATTGGCTCTTTCCCAAAAATGTCTTCCGGTGCCAACGCGGCCGTACCTACATCACTCGTCATACTTTATCCCGCTTCGATTTTTTTCTCTATTACAATATTTAAATTGCTCGTTTGTAAGCTTATTCATTGAAACAAAAAGATAATGTAAAGAGCTTGAAAAATACATAAACAGGATATAAAATAAATATCATTGGACAACTCATACACGGTCATTTTATTCCAAACTAATCAGCGCTTGTACATTATTGTTTAATGTAGCACGACTGTTTTAGTATTTAATGTAGGAAACCTAGATAGTTATGATCGAGTCATTTCAAACATGCTAACTAAGTCGTAATTTTTTTCGGAGTCTCACTCGCACGCTTACAACACGTCACATTTGTATGATTATTTTGATATAGCTCGATTGCAACGGAGGTACTTCGTCATCATACGTAGATATTAAACTATTGAGAGTTCTTTATATTTATCTTTTTCCTGAAGACAATAATAATTAGTTGATTTATAACCCAGCAATTGTATAATGTAACCCTTTCTTTACTAGAATAATTACGAAATTACCCTTTATGAACGCGTCGCTTAGTTTTGACATTTGTTGATTTGTATGACATAAATGACATTCGTGACAGCTGAGCCGACTATCGGATCAATCGAAGACAAATATTGAACACATTGTTTTTCTCAAGTCGCCGGATTTCAAAAATAATGTGAGAAATTAACAAATTATTTGAACTAAAGTCCGCTTAACGCTGCGAATATTCTCAGTACATTATGTTAAATAACATGAATTGTTTATTTTGAATTACAGTTTGAGAAATTGACATGATAAATGGAGTTCTTTGAGAAAGCGCACGTTTCCAAGAAGAGCCCTCCGAAAAACGACACTAAATCAGTTGAGAAGATGAAGAAGAACTTAAAACAAATGTTACATGGATATAAAAAAAATGACAATGACCTGATCAGAACTAGCGGGGAAATGTTCGAAGATGTTTCTGAAGTGCACACAATCCATGACGATTCTACGTCCGTTAGTGGATTTTCTGACTTAGATCTTACAAAATCTGACGATGAGGAAGAAATCCCTGCAGACGTTGCCACAGAAATAGGTGGCGATATCTCTAGCAGTAGTGAGGATAATATAATCAGTTTGCATTCAACAGAAGATACCAGTCAAGATGTTACAGATAGAGTTGAACAAGATCTGGAACATACAAGCGACTTCCTCGAACCTATCTCTGAAGGTGATGAGGACATAGAATCTTTTTCTGATGACTTAGAAGATAGAACAAAGCCTTCTACAAGTGGAGGTTTTCTATCATCTGATTTTGAGGACACTACGTCACTATCTACAATTAGTGATTCAGGTTCTGAAACCTTTGATGCCGATGGATTATTAGCAAGCAAAATAATGGAAAAGCTTGGAAAAAGTCCAGATAAATCTAGTCCTGTATGTAAAAAGAGAAAATTGAATCAAGCTCAGACCTCCGACTCCAAAAATGAACTCTCTCAGATTAAAGTTGCTAAGAATAAGAAAGTGGACAAAAAAGCTTATACAGATGATTCTCCTATTGAAATAGTTAATTTAAAAATAAATGAAAGTGATGATGAAATTTTAGAGAAATCAGACAGCAACACCCAAGATTCTGTATCAACAAATGTGTCTTCACCATTTATAGAAATCAAAGCAACAGATATGCCAGACCAAAGTTTAAGTGATATTATAGGATGTTATAAGCACTCTACCATAAAGAAAATACCATCTGAAAAACAAAATATTGTTATAAGCGGAAACAACTCTAGTCTATTCTCAGTAGACGATGAAATGCAGGTTGAAGATACGGACAGTTTAGTACCAGAATTAGGTGATGACACAATTGACAAAGACCTGGAAATAGATCTAGATGCAACGGCAGACAGTGAATTCCTAGAGAACAAGGAGAATGTAGATGTTGAAGAGTCTGAACCTCAGATAGAAAGCAATGACAATGAGATTTCATCCCACACATCAGAAAATACACATTCAGTCAAAGTGTATCATGGAAATGATTCCTGTATAATTATTATATTAAAACATCCTGCAAAATTATACATCCATGGTAAAGTTAAAATAGCTCCATTAGCTGGTACTGTGGAAGTGTTCGGCCACACTTTGAGAGAGGCAGTAAACCTGTATGCTCCAAATAACAGCTTTGCTCAGTGTTTGAAGACTGTGGAATGTGATAATGAATACTATGGATTGTTTAAGAAGCTATCAGCATATTTGGCTGTGAGTTTGACAGAAGAAATTGTTACATCGCTGGGAAAGTATGATGGTGTGATATGCCTGTCTCCACTCAAGGATAGGAAGATGGAGTTTACTGACAACCTTTACCCATTTCATTTGTTCACAAAGGTGACCAGTGACTCTACTGTAAATGGCCTAAGTGAGGCAGCCAACAAACTGAGTTGCAGTCTCTATGTGAATAAACCTGCAAGAAGTTTTGAAGAGAGTTTTGAATGGAATGAAGCAGTTGGGTGTGGAGTAAGTGAGTATTAACATTTTTGTATAAAATACACAAAGTTTAGGGTAGAATTATAAGAAGCCTCTGTCAACATTAATGTATGAAATATAAAACTCCAACCTCAGACCAAATACACGGCCATAATATTCTACAAACTAATTTGTACATTTCTAATTTCAGAGCCCCTCAGCCGAGGTATAGTTTGCGGCGGCAAAGGGTTGGGCAAGTCGACCTTCCTTCGTTACTACATCAACAGGCTGGAGAGAAAGGGACCACTGCTCGTCATAGATTTAGATCCTGGCCAGGCTGAGTTCACTGTCGCCGGGAATATTTCTGCTACTATAATAAATGAACCTCTAATTGGTCCAAACTTCACACATTTGAGGACTCCAGATATGTATGTTTCATTTTTGAGATGCATGGTTTATTTATAGTGTCAGTATAGTACCAAATAATTTTTCATGATAATTATGGCATATATGGCCCCCATCCTAAGCACTTACTAATTAGTTGATCAGTCATCACTGTCGCTGCACCCGTGTGTATTAACGAGACTACCCCTATACGAGTGAATTATAATTCGAGTCCCACATTAAACAAATACGTATTAGTACGCAAGTTTCCTTACTTCTAAAGAAAGGAGACCGTAAATCAAGTGATATGCTACCTCCTTTTTTTTCTATGGCCGTGATCAAGATCTCCTGTCATTAACTCGAGAAACTTTATTTGCAAACTAACTACTAAAGAACCTATTTTTTGTTGTTTTCAGATCCTACAACGTAGGCATGATCAACACAATGGACAACACATTCCGTTACGCGCAAGCCATCGCCAAACTAATCGGGGAGTGCCGCGCCAAATATCCCACCATGCCGTGGATCGTCAACACCATGGGCATGACCAATCACATGGGACTTAAATTCCTCCTTCTCACAATAATACATACACAACCAACGTTCTTAGTACAAATAGACGCAAAAGTAATGAAGAAACGCTTCGAAGTCCCTCTACACCCAGATGCGATCCGAGTCTTATATGATAACAACAAATACGATCGATTATTCAAAGGCATAGAACTACCAGATGACTTGGACTACAATTTTATTCTAACGAAGCACGTAGAAGGTTCAAATAAGCACGATACGTCACAATCGCCTAAAGATGAGAGATATTTGAGCTTTATAGCGTATTTTGGCGAGCTGATGAACACCTATGATAATTTTCTCGGGATTATTCCCTATTCGTAAGTATTATTTTAACTCACTGTTCCTTAAGCTTTGCTATTATAAGGGCTGGTGACTAGATACCTACCTATAAGTTTGTTAACTGCCTCTGCGTGGCCGCTATTGTAACCGACTGCTGATCATGAGGTTTCAGGTTCGATTCTCTTGCCGTGCAAAATACTTTTGATCTTTTCTAATTTACCTATATCAGAATATTTAGGCAACATGCCCAGTAAACGGCAATAGGTTGACCCTCATTGCATAAAACAGACCACCCACTAAACTAAAAATTAAAACCTATTTCCCTTTCTATGATGTTACGTTTCATTTAGGTATAGATTAGGAAGAAAATACACTGCTGATCGTCAGATAAACGCTGTAAAATAAATAGCCGCTTGTTATCCTGGCGATATGCACAGTAAGCCGTTTTCAACTAGCACCTACTTCTCATAAAATTCACAGAATAATTTTATCTAGTATCAGAACACGATATAATATATTTCTCAGCGCTGGTCGCAGTTAGTATAGTTTTTTATACACACGTAGATTATATTATGGACTGCCAAGTCTTTTTGAAAAGACTAAAGAATGTTAGAAAAACTTCATGAAAACTGACTGGTTTCAGTTTCTTCCATTGAAAAAGTACTAGGTAGCTGGTGCTTTTATTTTATGGACTCAGTAAATGCAAGCCAATGTAAGCATGTCTCAGGTTCACACGCTCAGTAGACCGAGCGGGTCTATTAAGAACGTAATAATATGTATGTTGTTTCTTAGAATGATCTTGAGAAGTTACAACTACTTGCCAAGTCACACATAGTGATCACATAATGAAAATGTCTCCTTATTCATATATTACCATACGCGTGAGCGAGAAACAATACATTTACCATTACATTCTTGATAAATACCTCCATCTGTTTCGTTGATTTCACGATCCGTCCTATTTCCGGCAACACTTGAATGAGTTGAATGCTGTTTGAATCTCGGACCTGTCTGCCGTGCCTTTATCACTTATGATTCATAGCGCCTTGGCCTATAGTCATTGGAAATAACGTACATTCTTAGAATTATGTGTAGCTATATCATAAAGTCGTTATTATTGTTTTCTCGAAGCAGTAATGTAAGAATCACTAAGGTTAAAATATTCCTGATTTTAAACCATCAATTTCAAAGTTCCAGAATAAGAATGATGTCATCAACTTAGTATTTTTCCTTTCATATTAATAGTGATCCTACATGCTCCAATTTAGCGTATTCATTACAAATGACATGTACAGTATTATCAAAACAACGGTGCACTAGAGTTATGAGTAATAAGATAATGTTTGGCTCCCGGAATCGCGCGTGATTCACGCTAACACCAACAATGGCTCGTTAATCAATCGTCAACCGCTGTTATCATTTTAACTTCTATGAAAGTTTGTAATTACAGTGCTGTACTGATGTATTGTCTTGTAACGAATCGAAAACTGACTATAGGGACAATCAGCTGATCAATGTTTTGAAATGTCAGCTGATTCGCAAGGTACTGGCTGGTCTAAGTATTTATAAACAGACCGAAACACTATTATTACACATTACACTGTCTTTAAATATTATTATAATATAAAGTTTTGTAATGGTGTGAATTTTGTTTCAGAATAAACTTGTCGTCTGATGTAAATATAGTGACAAACGTGGCAGTGCCGAGAGAAGCAGTACTGAAGGTGATCAACGGAAAAATAGTAGCACTTTGTCAACTTGCTACGATAGATAAGGGGAAAGTGTTTATCCTGCAAGATAACGCACCGCTATGCCACGGACACGGTAACTATATCGTATTATCAGTTATTGTAGTCAAGTTTTCATGCAAAAGAAACTTTGAAAAAATTTTAAGGATGAACATTGAACAACCTGTTTAATTTACATAGGAACTTGTTATTGGGCCATCTCGATCGATATCGAGTAAAGTTTTGGCGAAATATTTGATTTTAATGGAAACTGGTTTAACATTATTTAAACAGGAAATAATAACTCTTATTGATAATTCTAAATAGACAAAAACTGGTATTAGTGTTTTCAAACTTCTCTATAAAGCAGGTGCTCTACTTTGAGCTTATTCTAAAAAAAAACTCGTTTCGCAAAGTGGAATATGATAAAATTATTCTATATTGATTATAAATAAGTTCCAATAACAAAGATGAAATTGTATCCTTAGTGCAAACAAAACTTTTGCAGTAAAATATATATGCACCAAACTAAATATTGTGTAATTCAAAAGATATGCACAAATACAATTAACATCATAAAATGTGTTATCAATAAGTGTAATAAAGTGCTGATTAAACTTGTTGTTTGATAACTATGAACGTGATGTGCTGAGCATGTACTCATGAGTGGAAAATTGCAGGTCTGGTCCGTGGTGTGGACTTGGAAAATAATATGGTGTACATGTTGACACCTGTGGCGGCGGAGCGACTGCGCGACGTGAACACTCTTATGTATTTGGACTGGACGCCTGAGCTGCAGGGCACAGAACAGCAGTTGCCGACGCACCTGCCTGTCCCGTACCGAGGCGCCGCGCATCACTCGCACAAACAACACTTGATCGCGCCCCGCCGCCGTTTCAACCCACTACAACTCTTAAAAATGTCAAGGAGTGCCTAAATTGAAACTTTCAATTATTGGTTAATAAATTTGTAATTGGAATAAATCCAAAATAATAAATCTTAAATTATATAAAAGGAAATCTAATAATTATTTTGTTAATTATATTTGACGATAATTTTGTACTTACAAGGCTAATGAAACATAACATAAATGATCATATTAACTTAAATATCCCCCATCCTAAACACCTTTGCTTTATAAATGCTGCATTAAAATTTTATAAAAAGTCAAAAAGAGTCTAGAAAAGAATTCTTGACATGGGGTTCGTTTATTACTAATAAATTATATTAGGAAGTTATGATTTCACACAAACAATAGATTACAACACAACTGCCCTACAGAATCAGATTGGACGTCTCAGAGACGCGTCTAGCTGACAGGCACTTAGATGAGAGTGGGGCTCACGCTCCGTGTCAAATAAACATCCTACACAATTTATACACCACTATTTTATTGAAAAATTAAAATACAAAATACCGAACTAAACAAGTCTCGGTGAGATGCCACCGGTCGAGGAATATTCTATATGTAGAAGAAATGCTACTCGATTATATAACGTGATATTATAGCATGAAAAATTCCAGTGGCCCTGCCGGAGACGGGAGGTCCACATATGCCCCCGACTACTTTTGTTAAGGCATTTACGCTTACTCTTTATAGATAATCTATAAAATATACAAAGTACCAATTGTGAAGAGTAGCCACACGAATACTGAGTGGGTGTGCGTGCGACGCGGGCCGCGACATCGCGTCAGCAGTCAGTATCGGAAGGAAGCACTGTGTGGCCGACGTCGCGACTGCTGCACAGTCCGAGTCGTTTCAAACGTAAGTTATCAGGCAGTATGCGAACGATTCATAAATCAGAGTTCTCCCGACAACAGCACAATTACAGCAGGGAACACCTAGTCTTCTTCTTCTTCTTGACCTGTAACGCGGCACGGGTCGCCGTCTCGAACACCTCACGCACACCCTCCTTGCTTTTAGCAGAGCACTCGAGGTACGCGAACGCGTTGATCTTCTCCGCCATGGCGCGGCCTTCCTGCGGCTTCACCGGCTCCTGCTTCATCTTGCGAAGCTCGTTGATGGTGGCCGGGTCGTTACGCAGATCCTTCTTGTTGCCCACCAAGATGATAGGTACATTGGGGCAGAAGTGCTTTACCTCAGGCGTCCACTTCTCTGGGATGTTCTCGAGCGAGTCGGGCGAGTCCACCGAGAAGCACATGAGGATAACATCGGTGTCAGGATATGACAGTGGTCGCAATCTGTCATAATCTTCCTGGCCGGCTGTATCCCATAGCGCGAGCTCCACCTGTTTACCGTCCACCTCGATGTCGGCGACGTAGTTCTCAAACACTGTCGGCACGTACACTTCCGGAAACTGATCTTTGCTGAATACGATGAGGAGACATGTTTTACCACACGCACCGTCACCGACGATCACTAATTTTTTGCGTATCGCAGCCATCGGTCCTGTGAAACAATACAACGCAAATAATTATGATGGTGTCGAGCGTCAACGCCTTTCATGACTTATAAATATGGCCGCCGTATAGGATTATGGGTAGGGAGTAGTCAGACAAGCCCTCAAATGTGAATAAGCACCTGAACTAGCGGAAGAAGAACAGCACCACCACATAGTACCCTCACATGCGAGGGTGTTATTTATTATATTTTGTAGATACCTGAAGATTGTGGCTAATTTCTGCAGAATATTGGCTTATCGACACTTTTTAATCGTCTTTGCTCATCACAAGCACTTTCGTTCGTAAGTCACTAATGTTGCAATATCTGAAAAATTACCCTATTATAAGATACTTGAAAATATTGTTAGAACAAGTCAAATATATTGAAAGCAAGACGCGTATTGATTCATTAATAACGTGATAGCTTTTGAGGATATTTTACAAACGAAAATAAGTGTATTATCTGCATTAAATTGAAATACATTTCAAACGTTACTTGCCATAGCACAAAATATACCCATCTGACAGTTGACAAAAGTTCGGATACGCGTACAAATACAAAAACGATTAACATA
The DNA here is from genome assembly GCF_050436995.1 of Anticarsia gemmatalis. Taxonomy (NCBI): domain Eukaryota; kingdom Metazoa; phylum Arthropoda; class Insecta; order Lepidoptera; family Erebidae; genus Anticarsia; species Anticarsia gemmatalis. The sequence goes on from NC_134761.1 coordinate 3,596,839, forward strand.
TTTAAAGACTAATGAATGAAAGACAGATGATAAAGTTATATTTTAGAATTCACCATAGGTTTTATCCAACACTTACACATTTGAAGATTTTACTATTATTTATTATATCACACATAACACCAAGTTCTTTAAAGTCGAGCATTAAATTTAATAGACGTATAATATAACAATGTTTTATAAACGAAACATTAATTAATGACTTCCTTAGTTTATTTTCATGCATTTTTAAACTAAGCAAAACGTATTTTTACTGGGTAATTATTTTGTCTAGATAAATGTTATCTTTGATGTGGTCTATATTTCCATTTTCTACTTGCCTTTAACCATACCTATAGGAAGATAATTCTCGGCAATGTTAGTTTTAGCAGTTCATTAGTGATGTAATTTTCAGTTGAGCTTAAGACGCACTGCATTCTTATAATCATTGCTTTGCGTGAAAATGACTGCATAGATATAAATAAACTGTTGACACCATCAGTACGGACTATGAGGTCATACAAATGTAGGTATAGTTAACGGTGTTCATGAGGTCAAAAAAACGTCATGCAAGGCCGGTATCACTATATTACACTATGACGTGTATGGTTAAATCAGATGGTCTATGATTGGTAACAGCATAATATATTATATAAAAAAAACTAGGTACCTGTTCAAGTATCTAGTACATAATTATCTATAGATCTACTCGTATGTTGAGTTTCTGCGCAATGAATTTTATCATCCACTTGAATACCATAGAAACCGAAGCACATTTTAACTAACAACTAACGAGATAACTATCTCTTATAATATTATGTTGGTGTGTTTTTGATGCCGCTGGATAAAGTTCAACGTCTGAGACTTGCCCACGAAAAGGAAACATAGATACTTATTTACCGAATGGTGTAATTTATGAATCATAGGCAGGCGGTATTCGGTACATACCAAATTAAGCTTTTTTATTGCCATAGTGTTCCGCATTTCTTTTAATAAAAAAAATCTTCTACCTTTTGTGGAAGGTGCAATGTTTTGATATACTCATTTCATGTTACTGAATGAAACGAACTAACGAACATACACCTTTATGAACAGATGCCGAGTACGACCACTGACACCAAAATACAACTATAAATTATTGTCCCACTAATATCAAATAAAATATATAAATGAAATATCAGTATTTGTTACGTATCTGGGACTGGAACTCCACTTAGGCGTAGCTAGTACCTACCTACCAGAACAATAATTTATATACCTGCTTGAGTAAATATTTTAAATTAGCTTGAGATGCGCTTGCGTGTTCATCAGTTAGTGCCTTCGTATTTTCTTTTTCCTCCGTGATCGTCGAGAGTTCCCTGTCGTTGAAAACGGGCGCTTTAGTTGTTATATGATTACCTACTATCCGAAATAACGGAACCTGTAGAAACTAAGGTCTATCCGCGACGTAACCTACCTAATATTTTGTCTTGTATTTTTTCTACATTTGTATCAAATAACGATTACTTACAACATCTTAAAAGTACAGCACTTTTAATATTCAATTCCTCATCTATGTAGGTACTTAGGTAGTTCTTTCACGAAGATGCCTATATGGGCAGGGATCCATTAAAATTATCAGCCATACGATCTTTACATCCGATTCCTACAGTACATAATTATTATTATTGTAAGTCGTTTTTGGTTAGCAGTTGTACAAAAAATACCCGCTCCCACAAATAACAACAACATTGATTCTCTTCTGAACATTGTGCTGCCTTTTCAAATGAACTTACCTACACAAAATCTAATCCGATTATAACTAAGCAGGTGGAACGAAATTATAATTAAGTAGTGTGTTAATTGAATTACAATAAATACCTACGTGCCTACGTGTTTATTTCAGGATGTGTTTTGACAACCGTATAAACAACTAAGTTATTATTTGCAGAGCATCCTTTCCAGTTAACCTGCCTGCGAGCGGCTTGACCAAGGAATTCGCTCATTAAAATATCGGTTCGGATATTGTTTGTAAGGTTTTAAAGAAACACATATTTATTCTATCCATTTATTCCCATATATTTACAAGAATATTATCCAACAACCTTACAGTATAACAGTGCTGAAAAGTAATAATAATGTTGACTTAATAACACGAAACAATTTAAATAAGTTACCGAATATAAAATCATTATTACCTACCAAGTATTGTTACTCATTTGAGGGTGAAAACAGTGCTATAATACACGCACAGATATTGAATGTTTATAGAAAACTAAGTGTATAACATTGACTTGGGATAACGATTATAATAACGTAAATTAAAAACAGTTTAATTGTATATTGTTATGGTAAAATGAGTTCTATTTTCTTACGATTACTGGCATTTGACAATGATCTCAGAAGTGCTCTAAATTGAAAAATTACGCCAAATGTTATTTAGGTTACTTTGTTCGAGTCTACAATGATGTTAAACACTTTACAAGATATAAGTAATAAGTAAATATTGCACTGTATATCAACTAAAGTCTACGAAAATGTATCAAAATATAAATGTGCAAAAGATCACAGATAAAAGCACAATAGAATAAAAAAGTCTATAAATATAAAACATGTAAAAATGGAACGTTTCTTTAAGGTTTTAAGTTTATTGAGAAAAAAAAATATGTAAAAAATAATAAAAAGTAAATGCATTACACTGTTTGCAATAAACCTATAAAAACTTAACATTGCGCAGTAATAAAGTAGTAAAGTCATGGCATTTCGAAACAATTTATATATTATCCACTATAACTATAGTCTATCTCTTACTATTTTCAATAAAAACTAGATAGTTATAGAATTTAAAATAAATAGTATCAAGTTGTATTTAGAGTGCCTATGACAGAAAATATAAGTCTAATATTGCTCTGTTTTTAAATCACAATAATAAAAGTGCATTGATATTTAATTTTAAGGCACTTAAAAGTCTGCAGGCAGAGTTTTACAGAGTACCTACATCACAAACTTTTTATTTAACGCAAATAAAGTTGCCATTACAATACCCTGTTGATTTTCCACTAGCATTGCGGAATTTAAAAACTATTATTTTCTCCACATTCGGTTTACAGAATGCCATAAAATATTTTCAATTATGTTGCGTCTTTTTTATACGGTGGGGTTAAGAAAGTGTTTCTCCCTAGGCATATACAATTACTTATAAAACTCTGCCTGCAGATATTTAGAACATTATCACAATAATTTAGTAGTACTCCATTTCATGTCAGTCTGCTTACAACTCATCTGATGACATCTGAAAATAAAAATTAAAATAATTAAACACACATTCTTTCGAAAAGTCTCACTATCTACTTTTTCAAAACATCTTTGATATCCTTACAAAAAATCTACTTTTGTTCAATAAAAAACTGAGATATCCATGATTATTTCGAAACCTGTTATAATTAATCCACCGTAAAAACCGCCTGATTATTTTATCTTAGCAATATCTGTATAAGCAAAATCGTTATCATAGGTCATAAGATAAGTAAAAACATCTATATCACTAACTTTTAAGTTATCTGTGGACTTGAGCTATTAGGCGATAAACTCTAGCTAATCTCGCGGAACGTTGTAACAAATCGACTAATGTGAATAAGGCTGACACTAAAATATAACATGACAGATCTAAACTCTTTAAAAGATGTTATCTATGGTAAGGTCTACTCTATAACTCTAGTCAATTTCCCGCCACAATTGAGTTATAACATGTATTTATTTGCCATTAATTTGCCACGTTTACCTACTTAACTGATTATTAAAATTAAATCTTTTATTCTTGAAAGATATTCCTTTGTAGAGCGATAGACTATTAATAAGCAATTTATATGCATAAAATGATGTAAGTAATCGTGGCTTAGCAATGTATTAACAAATTAGGCAATCGCATATCTTATCAGATACTTTTACTTTCGGTATCAAACTATTGGCTCTATAGATTAAAAATTACAGCAGGTAAAAAACTGTTTCATAATAAAAAATATTAAATTTTAGTTTTAGTTGGTACTGACTAATATTTTTATTTGATTGTGTCAGTATTTCTTCTAAGTATTCTGTTGTGATTATTTAAGGAAATTTACAATAATTTGTTTAAATATATTTCATGCTAGACATTTTTGAACTGAGAAAATGTAGGTGTAATTTATTTAGCATTTGAAATTATTGTGCTAAATATATCTACGGTTGGTTACTACTTTGTGTAAAATAAAACAAGCTATTCATTTCAAAAGTTTTTTTAGACAAAAGTTTTCACATTTATATTTTATGCTAATGACAAATTAATAAAAAAAATGTGCTAAATTAACAGAAATTTAGTAATTATTCGTATCTACTTTAAGTATATAATAATTAAATATTAAATACAATGGTAACTTTATATAAATAGCCATATGTTAAACGCATATAAATAATATTTATTCATCCAAATTAAAAAGGTAAAGGTTGGCAGCACTGGCCTAGCGCCATCTAGCGATAATTATCAACATGATATTAACTATTACATCACTATTATATATTTCATTACTAGCTATTGATTTGATAGTAACCAGTTTTTTAAATAACATTGTTGTTAGAAATGTGTTATACTAATTTTATATTTTACGTGATCGTTTTACAGTTAAGACAGATTTTTCGATGAAATTATGGTAAGATGAGCTCCAATTTAACAATAGGCTAGAAGTTATATTGATTAAAGAAAGTATTATATTTAGTATTAACCATTTTTTGCTAAATTTACAGTTACTGGTGCTTAACTTAATCATTCTTAAAGTTTGGACCATTTTCATTTGCTTTTGTGACAACTTTGCTTCTCGTTGATAACTAATACACCATTGAGAAAAAAGAGCATGCACATTGCTTGTAATTTAAGGTCGAATTTAGTGTAACTAACAATATTTTTTATAAAACACAAACTAATCTCAATATTTCTGAACACTTCCTCCAAAATAGTATGTTCAAATTGGTAACTAATGGCTAGGTCGTAGACCCTAATCACATTCTTAATTATTATCTGTCCTTAATAGTCATCTGTATACTTCAGGATAGAATACGAAAAGACAAAGATTAAAGACAAAGATAAAACAAAAATAATTAAAAATAAAACTATTTACTACTTTGATTATGAAAAACCTGGCATGCCCAAAATTCGATTAACACATTTTTCGATGCATGCAAAATCCCGAACCGCCATTGGCCATCGTGGCGGGCTCAAAGCCTAACCCCTCTCTCGTTCCCTTGCCCACCAGTGGGAAAGTAACGGTTTAAGAAAAATACTACTTTATAGTTCTAAATTGGAATAAAAGGTCCTTACTTACAGTCAACCTGGGTAACTTTGAATCATTTTAGTAACATTGATAGTGAGAATTTGAACGAGTTTCAATTATTTTTTCATATAAAACAAACACAATTGATGAAAGTTTGCAAAACTAAAATAAACCTTTATCAATTGGATTCATACGAAAAAATAATCGGAACAAGTTCGTATTTCCACTGTCCATGTTAGCCAAATGATTAAAAGTTACCCAAATTGACCTCAGTGGTTTTGTGATACATATTTTGTACAAATAACCCTAGCCCGTATAATATAAATTATAATGTTGTTTACTTCTTTACCTTCTGCCAAGTGACGATTCCGTACGAGAGTCCGGCGCCGAGAGCGAACGCGAGCAAGTAGGGCACGCACTTGAGCGACGGACCGAAGCGCTTGCGCATCAACGCGCTGATGAAGTTCAGGTTGCCGTCCGTGTACGGCGGGTAGCGACCACTGGAAGTTTAAATATGAGAGATTAGGTAAGATATTAGTACTTTCTTAGGCACAGACGAACATTTTCAATAGTATCCAGATTGGTAACGTGTCCGGTATTTGACAATAAGCTCGCGACCTACTACATGGGACTGACATTGTTAATAGCGAAGTGTGGGTGTATTTTATATACCTCTGCCTTACCTCTTGGGTATAGCCCGAAATATTTTGTACGTATGAATCATTCGTATAGGTAGAAGAAATTGTTAATTCAAAAAAGAGTTTTTATGTGTTATTTTACATGCATTTCCAATTTATTTTTTTTATCAAAAATGCGCTCCCAAGATAAATACGCTCCTTAGCCCAGCGGAAGTTAATTTTGCTTCCTCATAACATTTCGCGGTCTTTTTTTGCTTATCTCCAATAATGCATGTGATTTGATAATTTCTATATAAATCAAAGTGGGTAATGGTACTTACGAAGCCAGCTTCTCTCCAATAGCTGCGAAGTTCTTGATGAGACAGCTCTTCTTGTGGGTGAACGTGTCGAAGGTGGCCTTGCCGTGGTACGCGCCGATACCACTAGCGCCCACTCCGCCGAACGGTAGCGTATCAACTGCGATTGTGAGCCTTATTAGTATAGGATTATGGCACTATTTTCGTTGTACTTGTAAAGTCGACCAAAAATATGCCTAAGTTTAGACAAATCAAAAAGGGTAAATAAAAACAATTAAATTTAAATTGTCCTGCAACAAAAGGGGTTTAAATGACATAAATTTTGTACAGAACAGAGTCATACTTAGTCGACTTTTTGGTAATAGAAGAATCTTACCACAAAATCGACTAAAAGTGAGTTAACAATTGAAATATTTTTGGTTAACTGTACTAGCACATTTACATAAACATGCTTTTACGTGCAATTTAGTTTAGAGAAAGAGTATTCTAATTAAGAGTAAGAAAGGATAGAGCTTCAAGCAATTTGTTAAAGAAAAGTAACTTTAAAGTAAGTTAGTTTATAATACAAGAAAGACATAACATAACATTAAACTAGTAAAACATGCCTAACATACTTTACAACCAAAATCATCATAAAGATTAACATGCTTTGAATATTTTTATTTAACAATCGTTACGTCAGTCATTGTTTTCTCACATAAATACCTAAGCATTCATTTAAGTAGACAGGTAGAAAACAAATATTACCGATCGAAAATCAGAACACTGATTATTCGCTTAGTAATCGATATTACTCGCCTAAATCGACAACGAAAAATCCGTAATAATTAATAAAAAAAGCGTCCAAACCTCCCATATGCATGACGGTATCGTTAACGCACATCCCTCCGCTACTAGTGTTGTTAACGATACTCGATACGACAGAGTCGCTCCGGCTGAACACGTACAGCACTAGCGGCTTCTCTCTATATACAACAGAGCAATCATAAGACCTCCACCGAGCAGACAGTTTGTATTACATACAAGAATTACATATATTAGAAGAATTATATAAGAAGATTGAAGGATTTGTTCAAATTACACTTTTTTGGAGTAGTTGAGCTGACAAAGTTATACAGTATGTTAAATAATTGCAGGGGCAGACTTATTTTTTTTATACCCAGTAGATGCAGATTTACATGAAACTGTTTTTCAATAGAAAACTCAGTTAACAATTTTGTTTTAGAGCCCTTTTGTCGGACAGGGGGTATTTGTCTACAAATAGTAAACTATATAGATATTTTAATACCGAAATTTAGTCGAATCGAAGTCGAAGATAAGTCTTAGTCAATTATTCATATAAAATTATACACTGTATAACTTTTTCAGACACAATAGTTAATTAAAATTGCAAAAGACAGTATTATACGCTGAAATATTAAATTAAATTAACATATAACAAGGAACATTCTCATCGTTGCCATCACCGTCCACCACCCTCACCGTTTACCATCCAAAGAACATGAATAGAATTGTAACAACGAACACACTGGTTTGTTCTCAATGTTTTTATACATTTTTAAAATGTTTTTTTTCTATGAGAACAGTTGTTTGTGTTCGAATGCGTCAATTCTTTAATGAAGAAGGAGACACACCCAGTTTACCGACACCTCGTAAGGACGTTTGTAAAAACATACAAAAAATATTACGAAAAGAAATACACTATGGACTATTATTTGAATTTAATGAATTGAAGAACAATAATATTTGTGTTTTATTATATTCAAACTATATCGTTGAAGAATTATTTTAATTAATATTCTTTCTAGAATATTTTCTTTATATAATGTTTTGTTCTTTTTAATAACTAAACATTCGTCTTGACCACGTTTATTGCGATTGTGACTTTTATATGAAATGTGCATTGCATAATTAAATATTATGATAAATGGCATTCAGTTCTGCATAAATTATTTATATTTCTTTACACAGAAGTGACATTTCTGTGTAATTCATAAAGACTATTGTTTATATTTTCCGTCGTGCACTCGTTCAGACTTGTATATTTGTAGTATTAAACTCATCTGCGTGCAAATAAAAATGTGTTTTGTGATCTTATGACCGCCAGTGCCTCACCAACCAATGAACAATTATTTTGCATTATTTAAATTTCATTACAATGGAATAATAATACATAATTTTTATACTCTAATTGGGTAAGTCGGTAAGTCGATTTGTTTCAAGACTTTTCAAGTGCCATGATGTGCGCAGTTTTGACGAATGTTTAGTTATATTAATTTCGCTTTTCTATAATTACTTAAAAAGTAGCAAAATGTTCAAGTAATAGATTTATTCCACAAAATTAAACATGAAAATGGGTAATCTATTATTATCGTATCGAATTCGATGGTCGATAAATCGACTAATATTCACATTTTCTTTGTATGTATGTTTGTACAAACGACAAATGGTAATGTGATCTCCTTACCGCCATAGAACATGATTGTGTCGTTCATACTGATACTGCCCGAACGAGTCTGTTCAGTAAACAACTTTTGTATGTTGTTTTGTTTGCTGAACACGTATAGCACTAACGGATGGTCCCTGAAAATTGTTCACTTTTCACTATCTGGCTTTCGTACAGCCATCAATGGTAGCTCATAAAACCATCGTTATTTCGCCTCTATCAACCTCTTTTCTACATTCGACATTCGAAATTTCGTGTCTATTGACAGTGTGTTGCCAATTTCAATAGTTTGACAGTTGGTATTGCCAATGTAAAAATTGTTTCACGAATTGTTGATGGTATGGATCAATTAGTTATTAATGTCCATATGGTAGTAATGGGTCGACTCTAATTATGTAAGTACCAAAATATTTGATTCGTAGACTTAATGAGGTTTATTGTGATTAATGTAACTTATTGGATATAAGTTAATCTTCGGATGTACGTTTTAACCTCATCAATGTTCTGCTTCGTAGTGAATTTGATAACACACGCACACACACGCAAACAAACAATAAGAATAAAATCCAACAGTACAGAGGTCACAATACATAATGCAACGCAAATCAACAATTTAGAATATAAATTATATTTAATCATTAGTTTTAATAAATTACTTGTTCGTCGGAAATACAAATACTTAGGTATTAAACTTCAATTGATATTCTAAAATACTTTTAAATAAACGTGATATGCATTCTGTGACCTCTGACTGAGTTTGAAGGACGGTAGAATGTAACTATCAATGATTTCCCAAGTATTGGAATGATGCCCAACAATCACACAGACACACAGTACCCTGTAGATCCTGTAAAATCTTGAGATAGACCAACTGAAGGAGTAAAACAATGAACAAGAAAGGAACCGGCCCGTGACCAAAAAAGTAATATAAATGTTGGTCGATTGGTCACGCGTCCTGGCTTCAAACAAAACAAATTCACGGCAACAAACAAAAGAGAAAAGAAAAAACAACACTCAGATGACACAATTAAAAAGTCGACCTCTTGCAACACACATAAAAAAAAACACGATTTCAGTGCATATAAGTCTTCGTTTCCTTAAAAGATGTGCGAAATAGCTAGGCAGTGCTCGAAAACAATTTCCACGAATAGGATTACTTTAGGATTTAGCGGTGTAATCCTATTGGTAGAGATTTTCCTCGTGTACCGCCTAGATAACTCGCACATCTGTTGTGGAAAAGCTGTCTAAGAAATAGCAATAAGAATCTTATCCTGTGTTTAAAAGTGGCTAGCAATAAATGCAACTTAAATTTCGCATCAAATGCAAAGCAGTTTCAACTTTCTAAGATCACAATAAGATTCAAAATGCTATGTCAATCCAACACTTCATTCAGTGTGACTCTTTGAAGAAGCTTCAGTTCCAATCTTACCTTTCATTGATAAACTGTATGGCTTCAAAAGCATTCTCAATAGGTACAATAGGCAGAATAGGTCCGAAGATCTCATCCTGCATTATTTTATCTGTGGCTGTGACGTTTGTGACTATGGTTGGCTCTATGAATTTGTCGTTGGCATCGTATGAACCGCCAATGGCGACCTTGTCTCTGCTCGCGTCGACTAGCGCTTGGAGACGGCTGAAATAATAATTATAATTTTTGTTAGTGTTATGCATTTACAATGTGTTCTCAAATCTGCGTATTAGTTTTACGGACACATTTTAAATTTGCAAACGTTTCATAATAATATAATTTTCAGTTAATATTTTAATATAAATGCTTATTTAGTTTTATTAATTAAGGAGTATAATTGCTTTGGGGCACTCGATTTTGTTTCATCAATAAAATTTTAAACTAATATTCTCTTACTGTATAGTGGGAATCTTTGTTTTTCTAGACTCTAGACCAATTATTTAGACTAACAATTTCAATTTGATCAAAAAGGAAACAGAAATATATATCTTCGACTACCTTACGTCACATTAACGCCATCTATGATAAGTTATGGACACGTAGATTTTAAATTAATTAATAATTATCTTTAAAAATATTTTCATTGGCCTTCATAAAAATAAGTTTTATTTATAGCTAAGATTTTAAAACATACCTAAAATGCCTGTTATTAACAATCCTGCATAGATCAGGTGACTTCTGAGGTTCATCTCCGTACCACTCCCTGAGGACTTTCTTGGCGGCTTCAACGAATTTATCCTGGACCTCCTTGGTGCAGAGCACGTAGTCGGGCGCTATGCACGTCTGACCCACATTGATGAACTTACCCCAAAGGATACGTTTAGCTGTCACCATTATGTCTACTGTGTTGTCGATGTATACGGGGCTGGGGATTATAGAATAACATATTATTATTTGCGCATTATTTTGGCGGTTTTGGGCACTTTTTTTAGTATGAGAGTTGATACAGTACTACTATAGGCTGGACTTATTATTAATTAATATTTAATACGAAGGTTGTAAGGATTGTACCAAGTAATGTTCTTTGGTCTCTGCCTAATGCTTTGGGAAAAATGCGTGATTTTATGTATGGCTGTATGTACTATTTAATGAATAAAATGGTCGGTCGAAATGTCGGGTCACAAATGAAGGTGTAGGAAATCTATAGATACGAAGTCGTTTATAGAAGTATCATGAGAAACATTAGTTCATAGTCCATCAAGTGTGGATGCTTCAAGTATCTTAAGCTTTTAGGAATGCTGAGTTTGTACACTGACGTGTATACAAACTCGCCACGATTACTTTTTTGTTAAAGCAAGCAAGTGATATTTAACTTCTTATACGCATAACTTTGGATTTAACAAAAAAGGTACCATTGGTTTTGCACCTCAAAATGTATGTACTCGTTGTTTATCACTTATAATATAATGCCGATAAAATAATAATTTACAGTCAAGAAACGGAACGAGGAAGAAACTCAAAACTAGTTCAAGAGACTCAAGGAAACGACGGATTTCTATGCATAGAAGAACAGGTTATTCAAAATGGATGTATGTACGTGAATTTTGAAACAGACAATGACCGGTTTCGTTCGTAAAACAATCGAATGCTACATTTCCAACCCATTTCGTAGAGTCATACCTCTTTCCACCGAGTTCCAATGTGACAGGCGTCAGGTTCTTGGTGGCGGCCTCGTACACGATCTTGCCGATGCTAGTACCGCCGGTGAAGAAGATGTAGTCGAACTTCTGCTGCAGCAGCTCCGTGGTCTCTTGCGGACCACCCTCCACGACAATCACGGCGTCCTACCACAATAAGTTATGCATCAGATTTGTGTTTTAAAATATGCCTCTAATGGACATAATGCTGGAGACCCATTCTACGTGTCAACTTTTCTATGAGTTGAAAAAAATACTTTTGGATCGTGCTGATAGGCCAGAAGAGTGTATGTTTGAAAAATAGTTAATGAACTGTTTTGATTTCACATATTTATCATTTAGTTCTTATCCTATTTATTTTCCTCAGATTATTTCAAGAGTCGCTGTGTTAAAAATCAGTCGGGACCGGACTAGGCCGGATGTTTTACGTGCATACGCTTGTATCAAATATCCCGTCTATTAGGATTTGTTGTAGCAACATTTAATTATATTACAATTTCCCTAGTAATTAACAGCTAAAAGTCCGTAAATTATGAATTAATTATAAATATTAGTCCTTATTTTTTCTGCTTTTAGGCAATAAAGCGAAACCGAATAATTGATTTAACATTTATAATTACACTCCAAATTTGTGTGGTACGTATAATGTAACCCTACCTTTGAGTGCAGTTGAAGCAAAAAACCAAAAGAATTTGGACTTCGAAGCATGAAGGTCGAGTCAATATTTGGGTTAAACGAAGTAAGTAGGTAAACAAGTAAATTAATGATTTTGACATTCTGTAAAAATGGTGAAAGGAGCTGTAAGCACTCCAACGTGGTACTTACTACGTATTACCCTTGAAAAAATATTTTTGGGCCTATTATGCAATACCAGTTTCTGCCTTCGACTTATTCACGTTCAAAAAAGATCTTGAGACAAAGATTATCCTATCTAGTAAACCTGCTTATAAAGTATCTTTGTGACAAATTTTACAAAGACAAATTCAGTAGCTTTTGCGTAATAAAGTCCAATCAGTACTTTTTGATTAACTTAACAAACATCCATCCATACTCTTTCATTCATAAGTGTATAGTAAGATTCTAGTTTTTCCCTTAAAAAAGACGTCATAGGTAATTTTGTAGACAAACTTCCGCATTGAGAACGGACATTGGACAGCACGAGATTACCAACTAGTCATCGGTACAAAGTACTGCGTACAGTTCAAAGTTCAACCATTGTGGTTGAACTTTGAATCGATGATCGTGACTTGATGACCGAATTGCCTGTTATACTGTGTGAATTTAATACTTTTAATAAATATTCGATACAACTTGCTCTAAAACAAATAGCCTTGCTATCTGTATAATGCTTTCGTGATATTATAAAAGCGAAAGTTACTATGTCTGTCATGCTTTCACGGCTAAACTTCTGAATCGATTTAAATGAGTTATGGCAAAGATAGGATAAAAGTAAATTGCAACGTAGTTTTTAAGATCCCTAACAAGTAACAAGTGTGTGATATTCTAATAAATATAATGGAAGAAGCGTAAGCTAATTATTTCAAAAATATTTTCAAATGAAATATTTCTTAAAATTTATGTTAAGTATATTCATTAAAAGTATTGGTATACAGTACACGCGTTGACCTTAGAATAACGAGCAATTAAATATTTTTTTGACCAGCCATTAATTTTCCTCATTTATTATTTTTATACAAAAACATTAATAACAGTAATGTACGTTAATGTGAACTTGTACATAGTTATATCAATCAAGATCAAGTTACAGAATGTCATCGTAATGTATAATGCTGTCAAACTTAGTACTTACGTAGGTAGAGTCTGTTTATGTAATTCAGGGTCAGCTATTTCTACAAAAACTACACTAAAGCTTGATTTCTTCCTTTGCTGACGTCGTTCGAACGTATATATTAAAACAATGTTGTATGAGACAGAACACAGCGACGGTGATGTGTGCAGCAGATATTTTTACTTGCGACTGTTCGACGGTGCGTTCGACCGACGTGAGCGTAGGAGAAAATTCAGCCTTAGGCACAATATAAAAGGATTTGCGGCACAAAAACTAGGTATACTACTACTGTTTTGCCTTGAATAATTATATTCTATTTTTGGAAACATTTATTTTAAAAAAAACGTGAGTGATAATGCCATAGAGACTACAAGTTTAGGTAAGTTTTGTTTAAAAAATCTTGATAGTTTCTTGAAACATTTTCGGTTTCTTTAGCTACCTATTTTTCTTATTCTCAGCAGACAGTTCTAGACAAATATACACATACTTAATTCTGACAAGTCTAAGTCAGACTTTCAATCTGAATCTTTTGAATTGAAACCAGTTTAGTGCTCATGATTATTCACTTGTTTGAAAGATTTAGCTTTATGCGTGACTTGTCTAATTTATGAACGAGTTCAATAGTAAGTCCATTTGACTTTTCAAAATGTTATTGTGGGTGAGCTTGTAAGTTCCTTTGGGTCTAGATATCGAGAGTGTCCAGTTGACCAAAGACCTACTGCTTTTATCATCAGTAAAAAATACTTACATTATCAAGATATTTAGGCAGAGTCTCAACGACGAACTGTGCGCAAGCGACGGACAGTTCACTGGGCTTGACGATGACGGTGTTGCCGGCAGCAATGGCTCCAGACATTGGCAGCAGCAGCAGTTGCAGGGGGTAGTTCCACGCGCCGATGACGAGGACCACGCCGTACGGGTCGTTGTAGATCACGACCTCGTCGAGCATGTTCACGAAGCCTTTTGGTGGCTGTAAAAGATAAATAAAATTAATATATTCAATATTGTGACTTTTAAATTTGCATGTTTGACTACTGCAGATTATAATGATGAATTTGGACTGTCATAATTATTATTATAGGTTACATTGGATGCAATATGACTAATTAAATTATATAATCTTAGGGTAGGTTATTCCAAAATTTCGTCTTCCATACATATCCCTGTGTTAAAGGCTGATTTAAGTCGGTGGTACAATGCTTAGGACTTGAAACCAACTTGTTCCATATTCGGAGTCTAAAATGGGTACCAGCATATATGTACCTATAGGTAAAGTAATATTGGATACTGCGCAATTTAATCCTCAGTCCTCACACATTTAGAAACAGGTATTCTTGCATTTTAGTAGCAATAAGAAAAAGGAGGTCGACGAGAGTAAAGTTATATTTTATGACATTAGTTATGCAAAGTATGTGCATGTATTCATCTCAGTAAATTTCCATTGACGCATATCGACATAAACGCTATGTTGACTCAGATACCGAATTGAAACACTCTATTTTGGTAACAAACGTTCACAACACGGCACGTTAACTTATAACAACAATATACTGTTTGGAAAGATCGGGATACCGAAATCACAGGGCTTTTGGTGTAAAATGATTTCGCAAACTAAAAAGAAAATAAGTGATATTTCTTTTAGATAGTCTTTTAGTATTTTTCTAGTGTTTTGAGTCATAAAAATGTACTTGCGTACTTTTTTTATTGGGAATAATAGACGTATATTCAAAAGATATTAGTCAAATAATACAGATTATTTAATAGACAAATATTATTAAGCTTGTTCTAATACTCTGATAGCATAATTACAATCGTCAACCGATGACATAACTGATTTGTTATCTATAGACACGTATATAAATAAATAATCCATTTGTCTATAGATAATTCAAACAATATCTACTTATAGAATATTTACAAGTTTAAAATAGAGGAAAAACTAACCAAAAATGCAAATCATAATATTTTTGAAAATGTCCCATTTTTAAAAGGCATCATAGTTTAGATTTGTGTCAATGTATTTAGTGTTCTCGGTTTAAGCAAATGATTGAATATCTAAAACTAAAATTAACAACTATACAGCGTGTTTAAGTAGCCGAAACTACTAACACTTTATATTATAGTTTAAAGTGTTGATCTATCTCATCTGCGAGACTGCATAATAAAATAAACATACTATTCACAATCATTCTTTAAGCTACTCATACAAATAACAGCGGAAAATGCATACTTATAATGACCCCAGACTACCTCCCTGCGGCATAACACGATATGTAAATATATTTCAAATAAAAATAAATGAATGCAGAATGTAAAATTGAGTGCTAATTTTAGATAAATATATTCTGTCTAGTATTATAATATTATTCGTATAATCAGTAAAATATACTATATTATGCTATGCGTTAGTCGTTCGAAAGCTTCTTTTGAATATGTACATATATAGTGGTTCTTATAATAGAAATACATTTATTCTTCAACAACGAGTAAAGCAATTTTATTTCCGAAAATATGAAGTTTAAGAATCATAAAGTAGGTATATTTTTATAATTAAAAAGCAAAAAGTATGTCAGAATATATTAAAATATCATTTTTGTATACCGACGGTCCCTACGTACAATAACCTAATTGCAAAACGCAAATTTTACAGGAGAGCGGTTTGAAGTTTCAAACACTTGTATCTCAAGTTCTATCAATCGCAGAGCTATGAAATTTTGCACGAAGTCTTTATTTGTTGTCTTTTATGAGAAAATAAAATAAAAACGTTAAAATATATTCATTTTATGTTCCATTGGTCACAACCGTCGTTTTAGATCGGAAACATTCTGACTAGCATTTACCTAAGTGGTACTTACTGATCTTTACATGGGGGATTGAATAACGATCTAAATTGTAACTGCCTTTTACTAAATTTTACGTTGAGTATAATATTGAATTACGGTGTTTTCATACTGGAAGCCATGAGGTAAGGGCTGATAATAAAATAAAAAGAAATATTTTATAAACTTTTTTTATTAAATTCACAATAGGCAACCTTTTTCTTCATCATAAAGATATAAAATATTACATAGTAATAATATTGAGCAATCATAATTAGGTACTTGTTGAATATGGTTGCTCGAGAAAAATGTTTCAAGTATACATCAACACTTCCAAAGAAGGATGATGAAGCCGAGATCGAGAAGGATCAAGAAGCATACACGTTAATATGCCTTTACTTAGAATCTCATCTGTATCCGTATGTTCAAAATCTTACTTACGCAAAAGAAGTGTGGGATGCATTGACAATAATTTTTGAAGACAAGGGAATAAATAGGCGCATAACTCTGATGAATTGTCTCTAGGATGAGAAGCTGGAAAACCACCGATCTGCTGTCATGAGTCACGCTCAAAAGCGTAAAGAAATCAATCAAAGTTTCGATGACGATTTGGTTGCCATGGTACTTTTGCGAGGTATACCTGATGTTTACCGACCATTACGGATAGCACTAGAGCATTCAAGAATGAAGATTACTTCTCAAAATGTTCGGCAAAAGCTTCTACAAGAAGATAGCGCTCAGAGCTCTTCAAATGAATCCTCGTCGAACTCGGCTTTAGTAGTGAAGAAACAAAACAAAACAAACAACTGCTTTTAATGTGGAAAGAAAGGTCATAAGAAGTCCGATTGCCCGATGCTGGACAAGGATGTGGATGGTGCACGCTTACCAACGGTTTCCTCGAAGTCGAAGAAAGTTGCGTTATGCTGTTCAAGTGTTCACTGTCGGTGCACACAGTCATCCTTCAGCCCCTCGACGTTTTATCTCGATAGTGGAGCCTCGACACACATGAGTTTTCAGAAGCAGTGGTTTAGAGACTTTAAAGTTACTGATAAGAATGTTGTGACGTGTGCAAATGATGATAGAATGTCAAGTGAAGGCAAAGGTGATATTATAGTTAATGTGAAAGAAGTTTTGTTAACTGTAAAAGATTGTTCCTTTGTGCCTGGCTTGAAAGTTAATCTTTTGTCGGTATCTAAGTTGGTACAGAATGGATAGAGAGTTATTTTTGATTCTAATGGCTGTAGGATGTTTCACCAATCGATAAGCGAGATAACAAGTAAACTTGTGGTTACTGCTAGTGAAGTCTCAGGTTGTTGTTTTGCTATTGTAGATGGTGCTTTGGCTACGGTTCTAGTTGAAGACTCGTTGGCACTTTGGCATCGTAGATTACCGCATGTTAACTTGAATGATTTACGGAAGTTGCCTAACATCGAGGTTGGAGGTAAAAGTGTAATGGAACCTCGTGCTGCTTGTATAAGAGGTAAGGCACATAGATTACCTTTTCCAAAGGGTGAAGCAAGGCGAGCGAAAGACAAACTCAGTTTATTACATGCTGATTTGTGTGGTCCCATGTCGGAACGTTCTTATGGTGGAGCTCGTAACATGTTCGTAATAGTAGACGATTTCACTAGTTAATTTCTTTCTCAGGGAGAAGTCTCAAGCTTTGAACTTTTTCAAAGACTTCGTGAGGCATGTGGAGAACGAAACACGTCTGACAGACCCAGACAGTATTGAAGATGCGGAGGAGAGCTCAGACTCAGCAGATGTGGATACAGATCCTTGTGTTGAATCTGTGGAGCCTGTGAATTCAAATGAATCTGATGCTGAACATTGTGATACAAGAGTCAGAACAGTAAGTGTGAATATCGAGGAAGAGCCTAGGTATCCTTTGAGGAATAGGCTCCGTAGCGTACAAAGTGGACTATATTGCTACAACAGTACATGCAAGTTAGAGGAAGGACCACGTTCGTACAAAAAAGTCATTCGAAGACCTGATAGCCATGAGTGGATAGCAGCGATGAAGCGGGAGTTGGAGTCCATGAAGGAACACGATGTTCGGAAGGTGATTGAGAAACCCCCTGGAGCCAAAGAGAAGACGTCGGTTGTGGCGATTCCAATATTTCTGCTATACTTGAATCTGACAGTATTTTATCACCGAGCAAATTTGAAACTAATGGAGCCGAGGGTGGCGTAGGACTCATTTTTGCATGGATTTGAGCCAGATCTTAGTGTTCATCTTTTGATGCTAGCGAAAATGGACCCGAAAAAAATAACAAAAAACAACGTAAAATAACAGAAATGGTAATTACTTACATTTTAAATTAAATATTCCCGATGTAAAATAACTTAAGTGGCAGTTACTTAAAACAGTAGTATATGTTCTCCCACGTAAAAACACTTATGTAACACTTAAGACTTTTTGATTCAAAACATTCCCAAGTAAAATAACGTAACAACCAAAAGCGACTAATTACGTCGGAATTGAATAAAGCTTGTTTAGATTACCAAAAAAGTAATTTAAGTTGATAATGTAATTAAAAATATACTTTTTACTGACTAATAATTAAAGTTGAAGAAGATACAATAAAATAAAACGTCAAATTCAGCTTACCTGATGATATTTTGATGCTTTTACCTTTATCTTTTACATATTTCATTTTCTTTTTTGCGCGAGCGCAACAAACCCGCATGTGGGAGTTACGGGGGAGGCGCGCGGGGTTTTTGTTGTCTTGCCAATGTAAAATGTCTTAACTCTCACTAGTGACATTTTACATTGGAAGTGTTGTAGTTCTGGGGTTTGTCGAGTGTTGATTTAGGGTAGAATTAAAGCATTTTTACTAATTTTTTTTTAATCAATCGATAGTGTATGACAACCGGAAGGTCACGAAAACAAAAAAGGCAAATCCCGTAAGTACCACTTGAGGGAATGTACGTAGGGACCCTCGATACTGTTCTTCGTTTATTTGTAGAATACTAGGTATACTTATTTTGGCCTTGATTGAGTTAGTAACAAAATCAAACTACTTATTTGTATTTTTTTTGCAAAATACAATTATTATTTTATTACATAGAGGTCATACGATCCATATTACATAGTATTTTGCTTTGTATACTTATGATTATATAAGAATACAAAAAAATGTGTAAATGTGTAGCCAGCGTAGTGGACTCAAGGCTTAACCTCTCCCTCATTACGGGAGGAGACCCTAGCCTATCAATGGGTCAGAAATGGGTTAAAATTTTATTATATAAGGTCGGGGAAAAAGTCTTTTCGCATGTATGACGAATGTATGAACTTGTAATAAAATCTCTTGGCTTCAAGAATCACAAATGAGTACACGGTTCATTAGCTTTGTTTCAGTGAGCTCGTGAGGTACCCAAATATCGAGCTTTTTTGTGTAGCGTAGACTTTTTCGCCGACCTAATATTTATATGGGTACAGAATAAAAGTTAGTATTCAAGATGTAAATAATGTAATACACGCGCTATTCAATATGTGAGGTCAAGGTCACGAATAACAATAGTCTGCGTCATACATATTAGAATAACAATAGAAGAAATTATATCATTTGTGTAGGTAATGTTAGGAACATAAAAAATCTATTATTTTGTGTATGTTTCATAGAATCTTCGAGAAAAATTTGAATATTGTGTTGAAAATTAATTTATTGCGTAGACAACTAGGATTCATTAATTGTGTGGATAGTAGACACAAATTAATTTTGAATTAATGTTTTCTTTTTTTCTCAGAGTTATTGCTGTTTTGTAGTTCAATGACTTGATAATCCACTTTAAGTTTATATTAAATGATTGACACAAATTCATTCCCGATTTTTGCAATATTTTGTAGTGTCATGTTTTTATTGCGTTGAAATTTGGGCTGCCTTTTTGCTTACTTAAGCAAAATAGCAGATAGACCATTTGAGTCAGAAAGAGTAGAGGTAGAAACGAAAAGAATAAATAATCAGGCCTTGCTTCGTAAGACTTTGTGCAGGTTTTCTCTAAGAAAATCTTACTCTAAAGATGGTAAATATGTTTAGGTATCTTTTCTCATTTCTTCATAAGTATCTACTGTGGACTTTGGCTAATGAATATTTAAAAAAGAATATTATAAAGTAAGACCGATTAAAATCCGAATAAAACCGCTTATCAGGTTTCAGATAATGGACTGGATAATGGAAGATTAAAATGTTCTCGACTTCCACGAAAAATATTAATAGACTTATTGAATGTACACTAATACATTACAAATACGAAAGATAAAACCTAAGAACCTAATTTCAGAATATTAAGTGTTAAGATAGTTAAAGACTCGGCAACCAAAACAAGATACTTATTTATAAAAAATTGGACTCTAGACGTCTGAAACGGGATGAAATTTTGCACATAAGCTGCGCGGGTCAGCTAGATATTTCTACAGAGATTTATTGCATACTAACTTAGCTTATAATCCGTAACTTGTTTTGGTGCGAAGCTAGTTTTTATGGTCGCCTCTATTATATCTTGTTATGAGTTCATAAACCAGAGTTCTAATTGTTAGATAATTAATTGCAGTGAACGAGTTTTTGTGATCATATTCGCACGTTTTTCTGCAACAATGTTAGTGTATCTAATCTACTTTGTAGAGATTTTTAACAATTGAAGTTTAGCATGCCTTTTATTTGGTTGTAAAAATACATTAACTTCGATTTATTTCACTTTGATGTCTTTTTGTCAGTTTGATGTTTGAATTTACGAATAACTTTTAGTTTTATTTTAATAATTGATAATTGATCAAAATTATGCTATCAACCTTTACGTCCACTGTGTCGGAATTGGAACGTATGGACCGTACAGGCCGTAAGAATCTGTCACTTTGTATTATTTCTATGGCGCTGAAGTGGACCTATCCAGTGGACGAAATACTATAGAATTCAATTAATTCAAAGCAAGAAATCTTTACGGCCCGTACTGATTTCGACGCAGTAGACGCGCAGTTTAAAACAAGCTGCACCTTGTTCTTATGTAAAAGACAAATAGCTGCTTTAGTAATTGCTTTATCTAATTCTACATCGTTGATTACTTATGCAAATAGGACAGATGCATAAAGGAAGTGTGATGCATGTTCTAGACGTTCTAGTGCGATTTCTCAGACAGTTATTTGCATAATATTATTTCTATTTTATCTAACAGCAAAAGTCGATGTTATAACACTAAACGATTAAGATCTCATTATAATTTCAACATCTTATATGATTTTAATGTATAAATAATTATGCATTTTACACAGTTTATTTGAAACAAAGGATTATGTTTGTATTTTGATTGAAATCATATTCAGATCTCATGTTGCTGCTGTCAAATTAAATGAGATAAGCATTATTTGAATTAATTAAATCCATAAGATATAAGACCTAAGCATTTGCGACTTTTAAAGAAATCACGGGTCTTTAATTTAATAAACCAATAATATAATCTTTGTTTGTACAACAGACAACCATGACGGATGATCCGAATAATCCACTGGCACGGCTTCTTTAAACCAAAGTTGATTGAAAAAAAAAAACAGGCAGTTGTCGTTTCGTTTGTACAGCGTGTCGTAATTAACGGAAAATATAATAGTTTGACAGATACATAGTGCTAGTTTATAATAAACATTTTGAGTTTTTATAATGCTGTTGGCCTTGCAGGCAGGTGACTTCTTAAACATAACGTTAGTCAAAAAACGGCTGCTTAAATATACCATTATTATATTGTAACTTCGTCAGTTTCGTCAACATAGTGTCTGAGTTTTAGAAGCTACCATAGGGCCTTTCACATGCTTACGATACCTTAGAAATACATAGACTTTTCACATAGGCATCTTTAACTCAAATATACACGGTTCTTCATCTATGAAGTGTCCGCGCTGACGGTTGTTTTACTCACTGATCGTTAACCGAGCAGCTGAGCTAGCGTCTCAATAATCGACAAGGTTAAGTTCGTAAGAAGCATGGCTATAGTAAAAATACGGAACTTGAAGAAATCAATGGCACGAGCGTAACTCGTCAACCTTGCCCTCTAAGCTACTATTATTGTTTATAATCACACGGCAGTCTAAGATCGGTTACGTAAACATGACAATAATTGCATCTCATAGAGACGCGATGAACAATAGATCTAGAATTTATTGTTATTTTTACTATAGCGTTCTAGGTAATTAAATTTTTGACTGCAAAAAAATATTGTTACAACATGAGTCGCAAGCAATAAAAATATGGATCCATAAAGAAGGTCTTAAATATTTTTTTGGTATAGTCCAGATTACTCCAGATTCTATACCAATAGGATTTAGAGAGTGAATTTAAATTTGGTAATTTTTTGTTCTCTGACGTACTGGTTAAAATAATCATCATCAATCTTGGCATCTAGCCCGACACGTACAATACAGTACTGACCTTTTCAGGCTTGCTCCAGTCATCCAGATGGTGCAAAGTACTCTTCAAGTCATTGATGAGGTAGTCCACCTCCAGCAGTATGGCTTCCATCTTGCTCCTCCTGAGGTCCTTGCGGAGGGCCTCCACCATCGCGTTGCGGTTCTCCTCGTACATCCTGAGGAGGTTCTTGAGCTGCTGACGGCGCCATTCTATAGGGCGGGTCACTCCTCGGTTGAATGTGTCCCGAACTGTTTGCACAGCCTGGAAGGAAGAAAGGCTTTTAGTTATCGATGGAATATTGATCGTTTTAGCTTGGTTTGAACGTTGATAGTGGATTGGATAATATATAGGCAGTGATCCAGGTTTGTTATATCAAAGATATTGACCTATCTAAGACAGTAAGACAACTATATTTAGTCTTGTCTGGCCATCGCAATCTCACAACTTGTGCCTTATGTAAGTATCCTTGGTTGAAGTTAGACGAAATAGGTCACAAACGTATCCGGTTTCCGTTTAAAATTTTCAAAATGTATCAAGATTACAGGCAATGTTTAGTTGAGGATTTACACCTACTGGTAACCTTTAGATACTTCAAGGTGAACCCGAATTAAAAAATCAAAAACACTTCAACTGTGACTGCAAATAAAGTCTACGAATTTTGCAAAAAAAAAACCTAAGCGTGAATGAACGCATAATCGAGGTAAAACATACATAAGGTCTATGTACAAAAAAATGGAATCATCGTCGATTTCGCGTGTAAGATTAGCGGAACGGGCAATTAACAATTTATTAGTTAATGCCAGGATATTTTTACATAACACTGCTAGTAGAAAATAGCATCATTAGTTTAAAAGGAAGAAACTGGTTGTAATGAAAATGCTCTGTCCGTAGAAAAAATATAACCTGTACTAATTCATGTTTTCATTATGAATTCAGCTGTTATTGTCGAGATGTGCTTCTGAAGAAAAAGGTGAATTTTCTATTTTCAGGGCTTTTATTAAAGGAAAATGGAAGTATCCCAACAAAACAAGGAAAAAGAGAACGATTTGTTACACCTTGATTTAGTACCAACTGATATAATGAATCATATTTAAGCCATTAAAACTTGCTGATGAAATTACATTTAAAATGTAGCAAGGAATAAAGTCCGAGTGACTAGTTTTTTAAATAACACTAACGGAATATTAAACGGTTAGGTATTCAGATAAATCAGTTTTTATGCAAATATAATACTGATCTTTGTACCATCTACACAAAAACATACATGATTATTTAGGTATCTAAAAACCAGCACTACTACCGTGCCTCTACGGTCGTTGCACACACAAAAAATATGCAAAATAGGTAGGTTTTTATTACAAAAATTTGGTACACTTTAATATTAAGTCCGATAAATGAAAATTAATACTTTAATATTAAATTCTTCTATATTATAAAACTCTACCTTTTTAGTAATCAAATAAACTATGGGACGCCTTTGAAAATGCATAATTTGAATAGATATACGTAATTAGGTATGGTTCAATATTATTTACTAAAAGATGTAATGTATCAAACGTAGAATGGTTTCATGGTAAAACTAGGTTTTCAGGTGTCTAGTTAAAGAACAATCTATCATTTGTGGTTTAATTATGTATTTCGTTGCTAGCCAGGTTATAAAAATACACACAAACAAATCGCTTAGTAATAACTATTATCAGGAAGGTTGGCCTTATACAGTGGCTGTTATCAGTCGTGCGCTTGTATGCTATATTGGTGCCAATGTACCTACTCGTTAAGGATGTGTAATACGTTTATAAACAACTGATATTAAAACGATTACATACTCTTGCTTTTACTTTGGTTTATGGAGGAGTATCGTAATATCATGCTCCAGGCCGATTTATGCCCTCAGAAACCGGGGGTGAATGAAGAACACATGGCCAAATCGGTTTATACTACTGATAGATCAGTAGATTACCGGGGTCCCGTGGCCTACCAGGCTAGGGTGACATTGTATTGATAAATAATATTGCATCGAACCGACGTTTCTTGTAAAACCCATGACATGATTCTATTCTATTTTGTCATCTTTAAAATATAGTCTCAACAGAAGATCACACCATCTACGAAAATTTGGGATTAGCAAGTATTTTGACACTGAGTAAAGTAAAGAATTTGTCGCGATCTGTTGGCACAGGAAACTGGAGCTTATAACATGTCCTTCTAGCAGATAGCTGTTTGATGCTTTACCTATCGCGTTCAGTCTAAACTTTACTATTTAGAATATGGAGCAAACTTTAAATGCGTATGAGGGAAAACGTCATACGAGATGAAAGATGCGTCAGCCAGTACCTATAGCGGCTTATCTGATTGTCCTCGGTCAACTACACGAGGTTGGATGGTAGTCGGAAAATATGATAATTTTCCTTTTTGTTTAAAAATAAACAGCATATCATGCCGTCAATGCAATTAAACTGGTATAATACTAAAATGTAAAAAGGGTAATTTAATGCCGATGTGCGGACACATGACTCGAAAAGATAAGATCTACATATAAATTAATTTATCAAGGGTTTTCAAACGCATATTCAAAAACAAGAACGAGATGATCTCATCGCGGAAACAGTCAAAACTAGAGTCTGAGACTAGGTAGGTATGCTATTAATGCTTTATGTCATTATCTTGGCGATTAACAGTAATGTGAATAAGCCTATGGAGGAGCTGACTTAAGAAACACGTGTAATATCAATTAAGGATTATTTTGTTACTTGGTACAAGAGTTTAGGTACTGGCTTCCAGTATACATTACTAAGATACCTAGAGGGTATAGAAGTCGGTTGAATAGAAGACGAAGAAGTAAATACTTGGCACAGAAGGAAATGTACTGCAACATTAGAATTAGGGTTTGTTGTTAGCCGCCGTATTATGAGTATGTGTCAAAGTCGTGCTACTGCTCGAAGGCCGTTGCTTAACAATGTTGTTATACTTGATCAGAGCACTTAGTTAAGTTATATCTTAAGACGCTAAGAAAAAGGTCAATCGGCGATGTTGAATACTGACTGCATGTAAACTAACCTATCTAATCTATTGTATTGACTTCTAAAATCACGTCAACTTTCTCTTCTCTAATTACGTAAGTGACTAATTAAGGGTACTTTCCTGGTCAGACCATAAATATTCCCTGATATAAACTTGATTTCGTTGATGTACCTATTTACTTATACACACTTGCCTATCATCCTCTGTTCTCTGCATTGCATTTAGGTATTAAGTATTTATGTTAAGGACGAATAAAAAACAAGTTTAAAAAAGCTTAATAAGCAGGTTAACCAAAGGTTGCAAAATCAGTCGCGTGGGACAGATACCTACGTTGTACGTACATATTGGTTTTATTCGTGGTAAGGTTTATAATTTTCAATAATGATAAAGTAAAGGTTATTTGCATATAAACATATTAAAAACAACTCACCTCAGCTATGCCACTCGATTTGTTATTCAATTTCGTTATACCTGTAACAAAAGAATACATTATACAACGAACTTATTATTCATCGCTGAAATTCAATTTAAAACGTATGGAAGAAGCAGACTTTCGATTCTTTCAATAAACATTTGAAAGCGCGGTTGCAGACCAGCTTTGTTATTGTAATAGCTTAATAGTACTTTGTAAATTATGTATGAATATGCATCACGAGGTCAATGACACTGTGTTACGGAAGTTTCCAATGCCAATGTGTCTATTTGTGCGATATTAGGACTTTTACTTTAGAAATTAGACTGGTTTTTGCGTGGCAAGCGTTGGACGCAAGGAAAGTGATAAATGTTGCATGCAGTTGTCATGTGATTTTTTCTCTCGTAAAGCTTTATGTAAGCTAAACAACTTTTAAGGACCCAGAATAGGACCCTGTGGAATACCTCTTTACTGTAAAAATAATAATAAAAGATTGATGTATTGATTGGAAATTAATTTTTTTTAACACGTATTTCACCTTTTGTATTAAGAAATTTATAAAAAAATGCAGTAATAAGTACGATTTTACTTAAAATTAATTACGCCTTGTACTTTTTATCCCTCAATTACGTTTAAGCAAGTTAATTCATGAAGATTGACGCAGTAGAGCGATTTTTTGCAGACGGTACTATTTTGATATTCAAAGTGTACTAAAAAAAAATGATCCTCTGGTGTCTTATGGCCTTGATCAGAGTTTCATACACAATTCCTCCTATTTCATTGTTTTCTTTCTAAGATATCTTTGTCGATAGCCGATAGTTATAGTGATTCGAGCTACAGCTATGTAATAATCTCGACTGTAGTTAGAGATTCCCACACAATAAATATTTGTAAATCTAACTATAAATTCACACTATCTCATGCATCTTAAAAATTATTTAACACATTACATAGTTCATACAATGCTTAAAATATATTTTTAAAGCCCATTTACATATCCATGAGTTAAGCGTAATAAACAACAGGTTTTTAGGCAGTTCTTTTTCTTATTTGTTTAAAACTGGTTTACGGTGGCAAAAATTCTGAGATTACTTGTTTTTTTCTTTAAATGACACTCCTAAAGCATAACTTTATTCCTGTGCGTAATAACGAAAATTTATACATTTTCATTAGCTATTTTATTTATTAAAAAGTTAAGGTAATAAATTACTTTCTTAATTATGTACTCAAAATACTTTTTGTACAATTTGTAACTTATTAATGACTTGAAATGACTATGACTATTAACGATGTTAGCCTCATGTAATAAGGTATGCCGTAAACCCGGCCTGTGGTCAAACCTCTTTCAAAATTAGAACTATACTTCTAAGGTGGTAAACTCCAGCAATCATGAAATGTATTCAAATACTGCACACAGTAGTGGATACAGTCATGCATAGCTTAATTTATGCAAGTATATATCTACAATTTACATAGTCACAGGGCAAACTACAATATGTTAAGGAAAATAGAGTTACGAAGCTAAGTATTTTTCTATTTCTAGCAAGTCACTCTCATATAGAAAAGTTTTATGTAGACAAATTTTACTTAAGAGAAATTGTAAGAAAATAAATATAATAGTTTATAGTGTATGTATAGTCAAATAATTACGCTTGTATTATTTTCAATATAAATCCTATTTTAATTTATTCTCTTTTACATGTCAAATGACAAAAAAAACTGTTTTATTTAACATAAATTTATTTGATGTTAATTATTCAAAATATTACATGATATAATCTTAATTTAAGAATCAATAATGCAATTCTTTGTTAAACTTTATACTAACACATAGTCTAAACAATTTAACTCAAACATTTTTACGAAAAAGACACAAAATTTAATATCACATGCATAAAAGTAAGTAGGTAGGTATATAAAACAAATATTAGCCTAATTCCGTGAAAAGGCAAATACTATGTTAGCGCTCAGCTATTACTTCATCGTTTCTTTACCACAAGAAAGTCTCTATTTGGTAATAACTAATACGTTTACATAATAAAACCGGTTACCAAATAAAGCAAACATGCTACTAGCTATTACTACTACTAATACAGACAATATTTTTTTTAATAATTAATAATGGTACGCAAAAAACTCACCCATCGTCATCTTGTAAGATTTTAAGGTAATTTAAAACACAAGAAAACACAATCTGGACAAGTTCAAAGTGCTACCAATTTGTTTTCACACGAAGTATCGCTGATTACATGTAATTACGCGATAATATATCAATTATCCTTCTATAATCCCGCTAGCGATACACACGACACTACCAACGCCGATGTCGGTCGGATTATATCTATCTATATTATTATAACTTTAGAAGCAATTTGAAGAAAATTAATTGTTTGCTACGTGCAATGCGTAGCTGAACTTCATCAGCTGTTTGACAACTGAATTAAGTGAATGAAGAAATGTCAAAATTGACACGGGTTAATATTGAATGACATTGAGGTATGACGTAAAACGAATGAATGGTTGTTACACTAGCGCCAAATTGAATTCGCGGTCAATACGATAACTACTTGGTGTATGACCATTTTTAATCTCATTCTAGTCCAACATTTCAACGCTAGATGTCGCAATAAACAAAAAATATTATTTAGTATATTTAATGACGAATTACGTTCGTACAAAACTAAAATTATATTACAAAATGTGTTTAAAATTAGTACGAAGATTTATTTTGAACTTTAGTATCCCACAAGTTTTAGAAAGAATTATACAACTGATACAACGAAGGTTCGTTCAACCTGGATTGTACGCATTTAAAATTAAATAAGATTAGTTATCATTATGTTCATATCGGAGGATTAATTTTAACAATTAATTTGCTCCGTTGTTATTCGCAATTTATTACACTTAAAAATAATAAGAGCGTGTTAAACATCAATCTTATTGCTAACAAAGGGCGACTAGGTCAGCGATTTTCATCGGCTTGTAACTAGTAGGTCTGTTATGTAAGCAAAATTGGTACTGTCGAAATAATCGTTTTATAGGGTCCATGACATGAATTAATTATATAGATCTACCGCAGATTGAACACACCGACGACGCTTATTGCATTCAAATAACATAAACAAGACATGTCCGGATAGTTAAATGTCTGAAAATAAAAACTATTACATTTTAAAAGGACTTATTGGATTGCAAATTGTTCCAAATGCATGGCTAGACACCATAGATATATTTTCATAATTTTCTTTGCCAAAATAAACATTATTTTCACTAGGTAAAGCCGATTTAACAAGCCTTATTGTCAGATATTATTAAACAATTCTATGTTTTTGAGGCAGGCAAAGAGCTATCTTCGCAAGAAAGGCACTGCAAACGTTATTTATCTTTATTTACTTAGTGGGTATCAACTACAATAAAATTAAATACATTTTTATGCGAGGTAGGAATACATATTTACACCCATCATGGATATTGCGTAACTTATTATATTATCGGCCTACTATTCTGATTAGTAGCTATGAATAAATTAACATTTCAAGCTCAAGGACACCTTTGTTTACTGTCCAACTTAAACTTTAAGTTCCGGACAAATATTAACGTTTATTACGATGAAATAATTACATTTACTCGTGCATAATAATATATAATGTCCTGTATGAAAAAAATGTGTGAATGTGAGTGACGCAAGGGAAGTTTGAAAGGATCGTGATGTGCGTTCTCATCTGGTCTCTACCTACTACTATAGGAAGAAGGCATGATTTTTGTATGTACGTATGTAGGTCATCGAAAATGATGAGCCGATCTTATAACATACAGAAATAGATAAAAATATACATAATTTTTTATGCAATGAGGGAGCCACTTCTAAGAAATGGGGAAAACATCGTGATGAAACTTGCACCCGTGAGCGTTCTTTAAAAACAGATCTTATAGGGACGCAGTCCCCAAACCGCATTTACCAGTGTGGTGGCCTGTGACTAATCGCGTGCTCATTTCCATTATCTAGGAGTAAACCCTTGCTAGCAGAGTCAAAAATCGTTACATATAATTTATCTTTTGTATTGTTCAAAACATTGTGAACGTTAATTAGTAAAGTCTCGCCTCTATTCCTGATCTGCCACGCCTTTCACAATGTAACAATAAATAAAGCTTCTAACTTCCAACATGTCACATGAATACTGAATGTGTTTTCCAACTTTGCGTAAATACCTAGTATCAGAGCTGTCAGCCGTCAATATAATTCTATATTAGTTTGTAAAACAAGAACTTGCACGGAACTATGTTTATTTTTAATAACTACTTTGTTGAGGTCTTATCGATTTGCCTAGGAAACTCCTAGAATATGTTAACCGTTAAATATTGAATAGGTTTTTCTTGGCTTTTCTTCTAGGACGACGCGTGAAACCTATATTGATCGTATTTTTGCTACTAGCACTAAGAGATATAGGCATTCGCGTTGCGCTAGATGTCGAGATATGAAATCTAAAACAACACACCAATGATTTTAAGAGTATAGGTACCTAGGTTAACGAAAAATGACATTATCTGTAACGAAAGTTCTTTAACACAGTTCTTGAAAGAATACGAAGTCTCCAAGCCAGACTAGGCCAGCGAGACTCGAGGCCTATCTCTTTCCTCTTTTGGAAGTAGACCCTTGCCCAGCAGGGCATTGTTAAGAGTGGAATTTAGTAGGTAATTTTTATTATAAGTTCATAATCTATTCAGCCAATAAGAGACATATACATTGTTCTTCAGTAATTTTCCATGTTCATCATCAATGTGAATTGAGTCTGATTATAGGTGATAAAGTCAATTTTCTATAATTTACTGCTAGTTGCATGTCATTCATGCAATTATTATGAAGGAATATATATTTCATTATGGTTATCTGTTACCAAGTGGTGGTTCCCACCTTAGAGACAATTATGTCGGCTTAAATGTGCTTTTGCGATTATTGTTCATGGCATTCATGAAAAATTTATAGTTTTGTTATTAATATACATTTAACAAAATACAAAATTACACTGTCTTCTGAATTGCTGACTCATCTGTAATTGGGGTAAAATACAAAAAATAGGAAATAGATATTTTAAAAAAGTTTTTTACAATTGTGGACTCCTTTCAAATATCTCCACATCTATTTACGAGTCATAAAATGTGTGTGTTTATCCATTCTGCGTGTAGGGCTATCACTGTCGTAACAAAGAAATTTAACGTTAAAACAGCTTAGCTATTTGACAAATATCCCATTGTCTATTTCTTTGTTGTAAAGTTGTTTACATACCAATGAACGAATTTCCCGTCTAAAACGGTCTTGAAATCAAGTTGATATCGGCTAAGAATCAGAATAGTGGGTTGCATTGGGTACTCTAGCTCTACGAGAACTTGAAATATAAAGCCAAAAGGCTAAAAAGACCAATTAGTCAACTCTGAAAGATCTTCTAACAGGCAGTGAAACGACCAAGAATCTTGGACGTGAAACTGCTTGTTACTGTCTTAAAAAGTTAAGGAAAAAAGGCGTAAAGAAATTGTACTTAAAAAGTTTTTTCAAAATAAGGTTAGTAGGACCCATTAGCAAAGGCTTTGCTGTTTGTCCGCCTCTTGAAGGGCTACTGAAAAGTGAGACTACTATTTATAGCTATGCCAACAACAAGGCTTCTAGAAAAAATACAAAAGCAAAAAATTACTTTGCGATAATTTTAGTCATCGTATTAATTATATTATAGGTAACTGTTATTCGAATAACTTCGACACGTAATATTTATGCTAATAGACTTAATATTTCAACCGCATGGTTCAATCTCGAACTCATAATATTTTATGTAGCCCGGTTGCCGTTATCTTATGGCGACGACAAAGGCCATGTTTCAAAGTCATCCACTCTTTAACCATTAAAACGGACTTTTGGTAATAAGGAAAATAACTGCGTTATTTTTAAGGTATTTACCGAATAAATTCGTGAAATATATTTTCAAGTTATATAAGTTAACTAATATAAATGAATACTCTTAAAACAAGAAAAGTCATTGAATTGTTTCATATAAGATTAGTTAAGGTTCTTTACGTCGCGGGGACTTTATAAACATACACATAACAGACAATAATTTCAGCTAGACCCGAAATATCTATTTATGGAACAAAATTAATTTTTGACCCGAGATGGAAGGTTGGAACTGTACCTCGATTCTGTACCACTATCGACTACCGACAACCGGCTAGCTATCGATATTTTGACATTTAGAATGTACTGCCAAAATATTTCCTACGACACCCGTCAGAGGCGCTGATCAGATTTTCATACAAAATTTCTCGATGACAGTTCGGTTGTCGGTAGTCGATAGTAGTAGAGAATCGAGGCACTGAACTCACGATATTCTGGCGCTGACGTAGTAAAGAGACCAATTCGACCGCTACACAACAGAATTACGCCTATGCCTACGTTACATAAAGTTATTTATAACGTAGTATTTAAATCATGACCACGTTGAGTTTATTTATAGAAATATGTAAATTTTATTATGTGATTAAGTAAGTTCGTGTTCGTAAAAAAACGCAGTCATTATCTTGGACTTATTAATGTTGACTCATAGGAGTTCCGTTGGAGCTATGTCAAATTTTATAGCTCAATTTTAATTTAAAAAACTTTATGCTTAAAATTTTTTCTAAGAACAAATATTGTGAAAAAATTTCAGATGATGATCTAGATTCTAAATCAGTCTCAGAATAATCAAGTACTTGTCCGGGGTGGAATATTACCTAGTTTCTAAATCAGACTCAGAACAATCAAGTAGTTGTCCAGGGCGGGATTGATATTCTGGAATACACAAAAAAGGCATACTAAAAAACCTTAGACGAAGTAAAAGCAAAATGTCATTTAGAAGGTAATTTTCTGGAATACCCAATAGATCACTCGTTTTTCCGAAGAAAACTGAAGCCCTAACCCTTAAACTGCTCTCGTCCAAAATATTTTGCAAATCCTCCGAGTGTAAACAGTGTTGCTATGACACACAGGAAAGTAGCTATGGCAATGAAACCATTTATACCTCTAATTATAAAGAAACATCTCAACGCATAAAAAAAAGAAAATGTTATACTCGTTCCATTACAAACGTACTAACTACGACATAATCAAATGAATTTAAGGACAGTGACGATGCGTAAGTGCGAGCGAAATAGTCCGATAAAATGACATGACGTAGTTAGCACGTTTATAAAGCCCGAGTATGATATGAATACAAAAAATCCTATAATGCTATAATCACTTTGACATCGTTCATCATTTATTTGATGACCGGACGTGAAAATTCACACATCTACATATTCAAACACTAGTCTTGTACTGAGTTATGTAAAGTTAAATAATGCTCATTTGACATTGACAATGATGGGGGCTGATGGAGGATAATGTCGTAACTACGCAAGTTGTTGCAGAAATTATGAGAAATTGATGATGGCCTTGACTTTGAAATTGTTTAAGCGGGATTAGCTTCTGCTCTTACTTCGTTTGCGTGATTTGATTTCCTGAGGTAAAAAGTATTATATGTGTAAATCTAGAAGAACTATCTTTGTACCAAATTTCACTCAAATTTCTTAGTTTTAGCGTGATTGACTAACAAATATTCGAATGCACAGCTTAACTTAGCACAGCTTAATTATGATAGAATGAATAACAGAAGTAAAATGATGATGTCCCTGACTTATTGTCCGACAATAATTGTTCTACATTAGTTCAGCAGTATATCCACAATAGCGTAAAAGATAAAGTAAGTAAATTATATACCTTCGGAATTATAATATTAGTGGAGGATTGATCGATATTTCAAGCTCTAAAAGCAGTGAAATTTCGACTAATAAACGTTTTTTACTTTTTGACGATTCCAATTTCCATCATTTCCGTTTGTATACTTCTCTTTACACATATGGCAAATTGCTAGTTGAAAACCTGTAATAACCAGTAATAACCAATAAAAAATATTTGGTAGGAAATCTTTTAAACAATAAACGAATACACTAGTGACAAAATAATATCTATTCAATGAAAATTCCGTTGACACAAAGTTCTTTAGCATTTCTTTAACGTGACAAACGCTCTACGTTACTAGAATATGTTATTAGATTATGTAGGTATTCGCTATTTCGCGGAAGAGCCTCAGTTAGCGACGAGGCCTATAAATTATTCAAAGCTCTATAAATATAAATAGATAATTAAACAAATCGTACGCTAAAAATAAAGTTTAATTACACAGTAGATTTAGTTTTATACGTTTGTACGTTGAATAAAAAATCTTTTTATATCTTCTAAATATAAAAAGATTCTGCTTATAATCCTACAAATATTGTAAATGCGAGAGTTTGTGAGTATGTATGTATGGATGTTTGTTACTCTTTCACGCAAATGCTACTGAACCGATTACGATGAAATTTGGTATATAGGTAGCTGAAGATCCAGAATAACACATAGGCTACTTTATTTTTATTCCGGAGTTCCCGAGGGATCGGGATTTACACGGGGAGGTACTAGTCTTCTCCCTCAGATTATAGTGACTAACACTTTACGTCAAGGCAGCAATGAACTGAATAGTGACCATTAATTTGACGTACACTTGTTGTCAACGAAGAGACACAATTAATTTTTTAAGCTATGAAATGTTGTGTGTTTGTCAGCGGAATTATGACAGCCGATATTTATGCTGTGAATCGTGAGACAATAATATAAGGCTTACTCATATCACCAAGTCTTTACAGCACGTTTGAGAATAAAAGGTGGTAAAAGAACAATCAAAGGTTAACGAAATTTCCGTCCCCAATATCAAGGGCAGACTACAAGCATTGCAGTAATGTGCCAGGATAACCGAATGATGGTTTCCGTTTCCTAACTCTTGCTACATACAGGACTACGAGAGCAATATCCTTACACAATAAGATAATGACTATATTTTAGAAAACCTAGATAATTCTAGGAGACACGAAAGTTTTACGTCACGCGTAAGTTTGCTCACAGCAGATATTACTCAGATATATGTAAGTATGTATAATGCTAATGTCGAAGAACAAATATACCCACTACTTAGTTACTAAGTAGATAACTCTGTGAACATACAGCTGAATTGACATTGTCAAGTTATTAACACGCAATGTAAACGTCCATGATCAACTAATTACTAGCCGTCCGAGCTCTCCGTGCCTCGAAGGGCACGTAAAGCCGTCGGTCCTGCGCATGACCTCTCACTGGTCGTGTCGGTTATCCGTCCCACCGGACTATGAGAGTGATGGAATAGAGAGTGTACCTGTGTATTGTGCACACACTTAGACACTATAAACAAAGTCCTGCACAGATGGCCAGTTTCAATGAAACTGACCGCCGTAGCTGTATATCGGCTAGGAGGACATTAATTACTAGCAGTTGAACAGCGAATTTAACAGAATTTTAACATGGGAAAACCATCAATCATAATAGTATTTTCCGAGTTAAGGTCTCTGCCCACTATCCCGTAGCATACCATGCTAGAAACATGTCGGGTACGGAAAGCAATCCGATACGGTCTAGGTACACTATTAGTATTTTTTTCCAATACCTTACTATCACTGATCTAACTGTTAAGTGTACTAAATAATGATAGATTTCATGAATTTCATTGACCAACAAGTTATGAGGTGTGTCCGACATACTTTATACTTCATCGGCTTTACAAAAGTGTAAATGAGGCTACCATTTTTACGGATATTTAGGAACGCTGACTCTCGCTTTTTTCTTTATACTTCATATTATTGTATCATCAATCAAATAATAAAAGAAACTTTTAGTTCTCATAAATTGGTGACTAAGAAAAAGTAAAGATTTTCTATGTTAATGTACCGTTTATTGTAAACCTAGGTTTTCTTCCTCACCATAAAATATGTAGGTAGCCATAATTGTCAATATGTCATTAGCATTTTTTCTTACTTTACACTTTTGTTCATTACTAGGACGAGGTTACAATGTGAATATTCATTTAAAACATTTGTCATTATGCCCTGCATGGTCATATTTTGAAGTATAGACAAAAACATGACCATATTTCGAAAAAGAAAAAATTGCCGAAAAGAATATTACAATAATACGCTATTGTAAGCTACTTATGTATGTGCCTGTATTTATATCAAAATTTTAAGTTTATAATACTATACGTATTTAAGTTAAAGGAATATATTTGTAATGTAATACTGTAGCTACAAAGTTACCAACGTAATGAGTTATAAAATTTTATTTTGAATCGCAGTTTAATAATCTATCATCTTTTATATTTAAGAACCTTATAATAAAACATTGTTTCGCAAAGAAACTAAGTTTTATTACTAAACCCACGCAAGTAAGAGTGCCTACAAATAATCTAATAAAATGATTGATTGGTCTATCAAAGGTAATAAATGAAAAGCCTATTACTAAGACCACGCGTGACTAATTCTATAATACCAATTTCTTAAGTATTATTTTCATAATGTTTGCTTGTTTACTTTGTCCATAGAAACATGTATTTTCGCACAGGACTGTTTATTTATAATTTAATAGTTATTTCATTGTAAGAAGTGTGTGCGTTGGTAATAATTTGAACAATAAAGTCCTGGCCATGTTCCGCCATTGTTTGAAAACAAAGGACCTGCTTGAATCGAACAAGCGTTTGGTTTATCGATGCGTTGACATTTATGTTGAGCAATACGACTTAATAAATGAATCTATGTGTTTTTCATATGGGGTAAAATTCGGAATTGATTGGCTCGTAACGATGGTATCTAGGATATGCTATAGCTGATTTTTGATTAAAGAAATTGGTTATTGTGGTGCATAATAATTTGGTAACTGAGATTCATGTCACAAGAATAAAAACAAAAGAAAATGCAAATAAATGTTTTTAACGAAGTCGTGAAATGCTTACTCAAGCATAGATCATAAATTGCTTTTTAGGTAGGTTAAAAAAAAACAAACTGTCAAATGCCGACTCCGAAAAAAATAAAAACAAACTTATCATGTTGCCTTTTTATAGGCCAGTACTCTATTGTCAATGGTGTAATTATCGTACATGAAAACTAGTACAACACGTGTGTCCAGGATATTGCCTTACACACTAATTAAGTAATTACCCCGTGGTCACATAATAAGCTGTTATTAGTTTCGACACAGGCAGTGTTGTTCGTCATCCTCACATTGACAGACAAATGACAACAAGTGAATGAAGGTGACATATTAATATTACAGTGATTTATGTCTATGATGAGAATTCAATTGTGTTCAAATGATTTTGAATAGTAAATAGAAACATTGTGTGCAAATTACGTAAAGTGCAGCAAGAAATTTATTTAACTCTGAGCAAATAATTTTGTTAGGAACGTACACTGTACACGCCAAAATGTATTGACCACAGTTTTATCCCAGTAGTTATATTTAGGGGGAGGCCTATACTCAACAGTAGGTGGATACGGGCTGATTAGATAGATAGATAGTTATATTTAGTTAAGGCAACTTTAAAATAATTGATAATAACTGCATTCAAATGAAATCTTAAGACCAAAACAAAATCTTATTATTTTCATCTGTTTATTAAGTTTCAGACCTGGGAAAACCGGATGCAAAGACTAAATTAGTTGCCACTTTGGGATATGGTGTCT
Source organism: Anticarsia gemmatalis (assembly GCF_050436995.1). Taxonomy (NCBI): domain Eukaryota; kingdom Metazoa; phylum Arthropoda; class Insecta; order Lepidoptera; family Erebidae; genus Anticarsia; species Anticarsia gemmatalis. Next base: position 3,634,658 of record NC_134761.1, read on the forward strand.
ATTTTCTCTTTTAGTATGCCCTACCATCCAGTGTCCAGTCCATGAACATCGAGTAAGAAATGGTGAATATAGAAACCCTATAAAAAAATCACACAGAAAAACTCGTTCTAATAATAAAAACTAAAACAAGTACCGTCTTCTTTGATTTCCATATTCACAACAGTCACTTCAGCACATTTATTTAAGTCAATGTTTACAATATGTTCGAACACACGCCCGTCGCTTGCGCATTCGTTCGCGCCTGCGTGTTCCCCGGCCGGTGGGCTCATGACTACTAAACCATACAAACCAAAACCTTACTAAACTAACCCATCGGCCAATAGCTGATTGAATTACATCCATAGATAATTTGACAGACGATTCGATTTTTAATTGTTTGGTGTTAACGATTTAGGTAATCGAGGACGTGCGGCCAGTATTAATGATTGTGCGATTATTGTTTCGAATGAACAGTTTAAAAAGAAGTTGGTTAGTTGTTCTTTTTTTTAATTTTGATGCAATTGTCATTCACATCATCAAATAGGTTTGGTTATATTTTATTCATAACACGAATAAAAAAGTGAAAGTGTGTTTTCCTGTTATTATTTTTTTCAGTACATTACGATTGGACTGATTTAGATAGTATCAAAAACTATTTTTACTAATCCCTCGAGCATTTCCCATATCATAATAATTTATAATAATCGTTTGTTTTCTATGAAATCAGACGCACCGATTACATCCATTCATCATCATTATTTCGAATGATGTCCTTTATAGATAAATGAAAACTATTAGTGGGTTGGTATTTTTTGTCCGCGATTTCGTTCGCGTCCCGAAACAAAAAAAGTGCTAAGCCATGTGAAAGATATTTTCCAAATCCGTGTAGTCTTTTCTATACTAATATTATAAAGCTGAAGAGTTTGTTTGTTTGTTTGAACTCGCTAATCTCAGGAACTACTGGTCGGATTTGAAAAATTCTTTCAGTGGTAGATAGCTCAGTTATCGAGGAAGGCTATAGGCCATATAACATCACGGTACAGTCATTAGGAGCGTATGACTCATTATTTTAAGTGACGCAAGCGAAGCTGCGCGGGTCAGCTAGTTGTAGAATAAAATAACATCCATTAGGCCCTCCATCCGCCAAACTTTTCACTACTTTTCTTTTATCAGTTAGGTTAATAATCTCACTGTTGGACATAAACATCTTTGACTAGGTAATTTAAGAAAATCACAGTCTTGGTGGAAATATAACAAAAGCAAAGTTTGAAGATGATAATGATGATCTACCACTTCGACTCCTAATCAGATTAGCACTGATGCGCCCGGAGTTGGTTTGTAGCCAATTTTAGCAGAAAACTCATGTGCGCAATGCGATGTGAGCGATGTCCATTTATTTATCAAATTTATTTATCATAAAGCAGCAATGTATTGTCGAGTTCATATCGTAGTGCTAATAAGTCTGTTCACCCCACTACAGAAGGCAAGGTTCTTTGAACTTGATCTTAACTATATATCACGAAGTTACCTATACTGTTTACATAACCATCACTAAGCAACGGTAACATTGGTTTCTGATTATTCACGATTTTGCCGCTATTACAATAATTTTGGGTATAAATTTGTTAAACTTTGGATATTTTGAAGACTGTTTGGTAAAAGACCTTCAGATAGTTCGAGGCATTGATTGATACTAGGTTAAACGCTTACCAAAAACAGAAACAAATACTATTTTATTTCTGACGTTTGAGGCACTCAGCGGGCTTATCACGTATCTCAATTGACAGCTAGTATACGTCAAATCTATGGTCACTATTCAGTACATTGCTGCGTTGACGTAACGTATTAATCACTATCATCTAAGGGAGTAAGCAATGGACAGCATAGTGGCTTTCAAATGGGTGTCAACTGAGATACGTGATAGCCCCCCAGGTAGTAAAAAAGCAAAGAATTTATCAAATCTTTTTTAGAAATAAAGTAAAAAAAGACTATTTCGGTTATTATAAAGGTCACATTTGTTATATTTTAACTGGTGACTAGTTAATAATAAACTTATGATTTAATTTTCTTTGCTAAGAAAAAAGGCAATTTTATTACAATACTATGTTTTATTTTATTATATGTACGAGTTTTACACGTGTAAAATATAGAGAATGTTTATTTTGTTATTTTCTTCTTCGACATTTTGGTTTTAAAAGGTCAACCCATTGGGTTTTCCTCAAAATGTTAAGTTATATTATTATTTCAAATTCTTAATTGTGATGAAGTGGTTGTAAATTTTTGTTTGTATGTAACCAGTACCTATATAACCAGGTTTAACTTTTGCTTATGTATGCTCTTTTATTATGTATAATATTATTTATTATAGGCATTAACGCGAACACGCAGTTTACCTTAAAATGCCTAACGTTCTTTCATTATCTCGCTATGAAAAAAACTATTTTATTTGTGACTTTTATTTATAACTTAAAAGGCATCCATCGTGCCTAGAATAACGTAGTTCTAGTCCAATGTTTGAACTGCCACGTTTTACATTATGGAAATAGGTTTTACTATTCAACGATTTGAAAGATCGCGGGTTCGAGTTTGGAAAGAAATTGGTTTATTTATAGAATTCAGGAGGTTGTGGAAGATGGATTGAGATTGCTTGTTTGTTGACGCTGATGTTTCATCTATCAAGGTCTAATACCTAGCTAAATTTTATTATTATTTATAAAAGAAAATATTAGGTCGGGGAAAAAGACATACTATAATGCGAAAAGACTTTTTCCCCGACCTAATATTTCATTAACGATTTTTAACTCTCGCGACTTGTAGCTAAACGTGTAGTGCAAAAAGACATTAGTGAGTGTGAGGTTTCCGAAGACGATGTCCAGGATAGAGCAAAGTGAAAAAGAAGGATCAGGAAGGCTGATCACACTACTATAATAATATGGAATTCATAGCATGGAAGAGGGAGAACGGGTCTAAAACGCAGTTACTGACTGCCAGACTACTGAGACTACGGTCGATACAATTGGATCAAAACATCGAGTAAGCCATTAGGGTATCTTTAAATTTTCAATCGCGTTTAAGACCCGTTTTATTATAACATTATGTACATGTTTTATGTTTAGCGAAAATATTTTTAGCATAATAATACACACATAACCATTGACACACGCTTTCTTCCCATAGGGGTAGCCAGTTACAATTTTCTTCTAACTAGTAGCAATATTGTGCTTCTAGTTAAAAGAAAATTGTCTGAGAAATTTTCACCTGCTAGTTCAGTGTTTAAAGCAGCAATCCCATTGCCATTTACTAGGCTACCGATGTCGTTCGTCTTCAAGAATATTTAAAAATACACGAAATACTCAATATCCAGTTCAGAATCTTGTTACGAGAGATTCTACCACACGATTGTTAAAGCAATTAACTATTCCACGTTCTTATTACTGTCATTAATTTATTTATATGATTAAATAAATAAAAAAACTATTGTATCATATATTATTTTAAAGGTAGACATTACAGTGCATAAACAACTATTCTCTGTCCATTATATTATCAGCCTTTGACAGCTCACGCTCATAAAGTTTTGTACTGCTGACGTGAAAATGTCATACAAATAATATTTGTACTTCATGGCCGGGTACCGCCCACCTACCCCCGGTTTCTGAGGTACATGTAGCGGTAGTTTATCTATTCAATAGCGTTTAAACTGATAAAAAAAAAAACAGCTATTGAATAGATAAACTACCGCTAAATGTACTCAGAAACCGGGGGTTAGTGATGTGTTACACATAGTGATTACTACGACTGTGCCACCGATTAAAAAATAATCGGTAAAACACAATGCTACGAGTTTTAAATCTGCTAAAGAAATACTCTATAATAATGTTATCAAGACGACGACAGACGAAGACAAGACTTCATAATAATATAATAGCATTATATTATCACACGGATTAAAAATCATTTTCAAAAAACTAAGACAATATTAAATCAGAATGTAAATTTCTATGCCTGTTATTAGTTCATGTAGGCATTATAGGTATAGGTAGGTATGTTATCCAATTATTGATAGTACTATAATCGGAATGGTATAGAATTTTATTCGAGAATCTTTAGGACATTACTAAATACGTCAATCGTCAAGCTGTCAAAAGACTTATAATACACTAGCTGACCCGCGCAACTTCGCTTGCGTCACATAAGAGAAACATAATTTTCCCCGTTTTTGTAACATTTTTCACTGGTACTCTGCTCCTATTGGTCGTAGCGTGATGATATATAGCCTATAGCCTTCCTCGATAAATGGGCTATCAAACACTGAAAGAATTTTTCAAATCGGACCCGTAGTTCCTGAGATTAGCGCGTTCAAACAAACAAACAAACAAACTCTTCAGCTTTATAATATTAGTATAGATAATGGACATAGTGTAATTGGACATTAACACACGTCTTTTTATAAGGATTAAGTTCATCAATATAACAACGAATGTATTCCTTATGTAGGGCTAAAGAGGTACCTTATAAGGACGTCATATCCGCAATTAATTTGACGCTTGACGAATCTTTGAACAAACAATTTAAACTAGTTTGTATTATTTATTAAATGACCTTCGGTTGCTACAATCCCATGACATGATACCTTTATATAATAAAACAAGCACATTGTTTATTCTTTATAACTCTCGTAACAACTTTTTTTGTTATAGTGTTAGGGCGTTATTATTTTTATAAAATCGTATTTGTTTAATAGATTAATTAAAATAATTACCCTAAATATGAGTTGGTGTCACATTTCAACTAACTACTAATAGTTATTGTCGTTAGGAAACTAATTAATTGTTTGTTTGGAATCATACTTTATTTAATTTTTACTGAGACAAGGCGAGCGAATGACTGTCGAAAAAAATATATAATAATATCTCTATTTTATTTATTGTAATAAATATAAACGATTTTAAACTCTTGACTTGTACACTTTATAATAAAATGTAATCTTAAACGAAATTAAAATTTAAGATGGTTAACTTATTCGTTTACCCGACGTTTCGGTCGAAGTTGTTCAAGCCGTTTGACGTGGCTTAGCGACTGTTATCTTAGTAAACAACAACCGGTACCGACTTTTAACGTGCCCTCCGAAGCACAGAGACGCCCAGTTCAAATACCACTATGCGGACACCCATCTATGGAATGACCACGCCAATGGTTGCTTAACCCACAGATCGTTTACCGACCGGTGAGCGCAACTGGCTATGGGCGCCTGAAAAAAAATACTGCTAAATACTGGTATCCAGCAGCATCAGGTAAGACTGGAAGCCGACTCCAACATAGTTGGAAGAAAGGCTAGGCTGATTTTGTATGTTTGTGAATCTTCTTTTTAAATGTTCAAATTCACGAACTAACGTGATGACGTTTTTGCAAATGTACGTGACACATCAAGTTGTTATTTTTTATTTCGGAAAATGTAAAAAAAGTGTTAAACCTCAAGTTCCTGTGTAAATATTTTTACCATGTGTATGACGTTACTTACGCTTATATACTGTTGACTTTTGTACTTATTTTTTATTTATTTATCAGTCGGATGTTAAGTTTAATTTAATATTAGATTATTGTGGGCTTTGTAGTAAAATAACATTTATTTTTTATATAAACCATTTAAGAGCCGTATGTAGCTTATCATGACCGTAAAAATATTTTCTGCGATTAAAAAAAGAGACCTATGCGTTCTGGTAAGCCCTAATAAGCTCTACTTTCCGAAATGGCAGTAAAAACTAATAATTTTAGCAATTTCGCCTTACCTCTGTTTAGAAGACATTTAATTATTTTCACCAAAACATTTAACATCTCTATTCAAATAAATATTTAACCCGAAACCCAAAAACCCAGTCTAGACGACACATAAACTAATGGCATTGAAAGCAAATAAAATTAATGAAATTAGTAGTCATATTTTGTAACAATAACGCGTAATTATATCATTTCGTTTATTATTGAGTAGTAACCAACTAAACTGTTATAAAAGAGCTGAGACTTTGGATCAACATTTGGCCCACATTTCATGTTTTTATTGATTAATAATGTAATTAATGTTCCTCCCACGCAGGACCTTTGATTAGGCTCAAGATATGTCTGAGTTATTAAAACTTATCGATTAGGTATCAGGAAATGTCCATTTTAACAACCATTCTCATCTTCCCTTTAATAAATATATGTCATATCTTCGTAGTAAAAAACCAGCTATATAGCTGGTTTTTGACTACGAAGATATGACACTTACAGAAGAACTAACTTAAAAAAACAATTGATGCAAAATGTAAATTAAATCAATTGTGAATCATAAACGCTTAATGGCTAAGTCCCAAAAAGACTTTTATGTAAGTAAACTTAAGATATATGAAGCGTCGAGATAAAACATTAAACACAACTCAAAGCATAGCAAGTAGACATAAGTTAGTCAGAATAATCATTATGAACTATTTATTTGCTCTTGCAAATTCTCTCAAGTTACAAATGACAACTAAAAAAATTCTAATGTAGTACCTATAACTTAGGTACATGCGTAGTAGATACTGTTAGTGTAAGGTGGTTATAAATAAATAAATAAATTATAAAGGTCGTCAAGAACTAAAACCACGGCATATTTGTCTACAAAACGAATTATAAAAGTCTTCCAACTTTGCGCAGACTCCATTGACAAGCTTGAGTCGTAAGAATGACCGAAGATACTCGGTTGAAAGTTTGTCTGGGTCGATGAGAGTTCAATGAACTGTCGCCCCACATATTATTATAATCGAGAATTCGTGACACTTTCGGACAAATCTTCGTGACCTTGACGAAAAGACGCGGATAAATACATAAAGAATTCATAAAGTTATTTTAGAGTAATTGTTTTCACAAACTGTGTTAATCATTATTTAGGTAATAAAACGATATAAAAATGTAAAGTGTGTTTAGTTATTTGTTTATGTTATTTTATTTTTATTTTCTGTGCAAATAGAGTAAGAGATTGACGCGAATTTTCATGTAAAGATAGTTTATCACGGGAAATTGTCCCGCTCCCACAGAAAAATACATGAAACATCATTCATTCATTGTAGGTATAGGTTTCTTCGGAAAAAAAACAAAGTCCCTTTTTAATAGCTATTAGATAAATAGCGTTATAAATAATTACTAGTTTTCATTCAATTAGATAATCGTAAGTAAGAGTGTCTTATTGACGTACAATTAAATGATCACCAATGCTATTAACTAGATTACTATACACCATAAAGTTCACATGCTTAATTAGCTATTATTTAAGTACACAATGCATTTTAGTAGCACTATAATAACCTCCTATTTAAGCCAATAATCATATCATTACGGCTTAAACGGTTAAGAATCATTCAACATAATTGCATACAAAAAATAAATAAATACTTACTTAGTATCCAAATTACTAGTAATTTTAAATTGTTGGTTGTAAATAATTGTAAAATTGCAGGTCTTGGTGAACGATGAACAAGTGATTGAACTCAATTTGGTAAATTGAATGATTTTACATTATTCGTCATTCATGTCAAATTGAACAGTTTGTAAATTGAATGATTCTAGATCGTTCGTTATTCATGTCGGAATTAGAGTATTGACCTGTTGTTTGAGCCGTCCCACAGGGCTAAAGGGTATTATAGGTATTGTATTCACTTAAAACAATAAAATTAAATCGATCTAATCAAGTTAATTTGGACGTAAAAGCAACTTTACGACGCTTTTGGTAGTAAATATTATTATATTTTTCTCGGAAAAAAACTGTAAGAGTTAGTTTATTTATTATAATAGGGTATGCAAGGTCGTACATTTAAACCTTCTTGGAGAATCTGTCATATATTGGTGAAAACAGCATGAAAATCCATTTCAGGCAGAGAGACGCGGCGAGGGGGCTTTATTTATCATAATATTATTATATAAACAATAGTTTTGTGTTGAACAGTTCATTTACTAGTAACTAAGGGTTAATTCCCAATAGGAGGGAAACAGCAATAAAAAATACCGTTTTATGATAGGTATTGAATAGTCTAATCGTCTCTTCGGTAAATGCAATTTATACGGTATCGGATTTTGTTTACTTGAATGGCGACATCTTTGGTTAGGTTTTTAACAGAAATTACGAAATGTCTACATAATCTTGTTAAATTGGATCTGGTCATCTGTAAAATTACGCAATGGCGTTACAGTTTTCTTTTTTTATATAGATTAATTTGTTACTTTTTGCCATCTTTTGTAGTTATACCAATAGCTGGAACGGCAGTTTAAATTCGTTTGGATTATGGATAGCTGCAGGTTAGATTATTTTGCATTATGAGTGTTATATTTTATTTGAAAAGTAAATATTTGTGATTTAATCTTTAGTTCATTTTGAAAAGAGATGCTGCTTTTTCGTCCTAGGAGACCCTGGGCCAGTTTCACAGTTTATGACAAAGTGCCTGATAACCTATCTGATAGTTAAAATGGTAGCAATTAAGCAAACTAATACTTAACCAGAGGAAGTGATAGTAACAATCAATGTCCAGGAATGAGGAAACAAAATGAACTAAAGAATTGTAATTATAACCTCTTATGTAACTTGGTCCTTACAAAGAAGTTAGCAGTTTCTAAGAATTTGAACTGTTCGTGTTTGTAAGGTGACTTAACAAAGTAATTAAAATTGTTAGCACTTAAACATTAATATGCAAATTCTTCGCGATTCTGATGAACTTGAACTTGGTAGTATAATGATATTTACTTTGTCATAGTAACTTTATCTATACCTTATGTTATTACAAATGTGTTTAAGTTTAATGATAAAATGCTAATAAACCAAGACATTTATTCAAAAATAAGACTTATGTTAAATTATACATTTACCAAATACAAATACCAGTGAAAATAACTTTATTTTTCAGTTGGTTAAGTTAATATATGGCGAAGTAATGATGCCACATTTGACACTATACAAGTATCTACTTACAACATAACTACACAGGTAGATACGCGAAATTATAATTTTAGAGTGTGACATGATCTAAAATTACATATTTTCCTTATTGTCACAGAAATAAATAAATGCTTTCCTGAATTTTAACCTTGTCAGATATTTTAGGATATAATATACATATATAGAAACAAACCCTGATTAGGAGATACGGTTCAAAACGGATTATTTATGACGTGGATGTTTTGTCTACAGATCGACTCATATTAAGTAGAGCACAGATTATGTTTTATTATTTAGTTGTCACATGTTTAAATAATTTCTTTGTGAAATGTAATTCGTGGACTGGACTCTACAAAACTATTAGTTGTGCCTGTCTTTACTATTGTAGTCATTTAGGATATGCATTTTATAACAATAAATATACTCTACGCATATCTAAATATTTTTCATTTCATTAAATATTTGACTTTCTAACTAAAAAGTTTTAATTCTAAAGCATAAATTACATGGCCATTATTCACGAAAAAAATATTCAAATGACATGTAAAAAGAAAAAGTAAACAATAAAAATAAACATTAATGGCATCACCGAATTATTTCAACCGCGAGTGGCCAGTGAAAACGTAAAAAGGTTGGATTTAGAGCAGATAATTTTTACATTTTTTAAACAAACAATGGCAGCGGTAGAGCACGTACAAGATTTTGTTTATTTTGTCTTGCAACCAGTTACATCATTGAATTCACCGCTAATGTAAGAGTTTGGTCAATATCTTGTTAAACTCTCCAAAAACCAGTTTATCGTTTAAAAATAGACATTTCCAATTGCAGTAATAATTATTTACGAACTTGAAAACAATTAAGAAATTGCTGTTTTATGTAAGAGTTATTTTTATTTTAACTTGTTTTTTTATGATATCAATGTAATTACTGATTTACGAGAATATTCTACTGTTTAGTGTAACATGAAAAGTTAGCAATTTAGGATTAATTGGAATTACAAAATGCTTTTATTACAGTTCAGCGTGAACAGTTCGCAAATACGTATGATATTCGATGCGTACTTTTGCATTTTGAGTTAATAAATAGATTTCGTTGAGCACTTGATATTAAACTTGTTTAAAAATTTACATTTGGTTTTGAATTAATATCACGTAATTGTCTCTACAGAAAGTACAGTAATTTCTCTATACTTTCAGAATCACAACACAAAATAAAAAACATAAACAAACTCACCGTTTCCGTTCATGGCTTTGACCTCCTTTGGTTTATCAATATGTATCACTGGTATATCAGAATCTTCTGCTATTTTGTCCGTACTAGCTATTATATTATCTATATCGGCATCAATATCAATGACTGTGACGTCACTGGCGTTATCACTCGCGTCTTGCCCCGTCGGCGCCGGCATTTCAACTAACTCTTACAAATGAATGTTTACAACTGGCTGTATACCGAAATACTTGTGCCTGAATTCGGTTACGATAGGGCAGAATGTTGTTTATACGCAGTGGCGGGAAAATTATGACAATAGGTTAGAATTTTCGTTCGTATAATCTAATATTTATCGTGTTCCAAATTAGGTATCGATGAATATAGGTATTTATGATAATATTATAATTACAAGATAGCATTGATTGCAAAAGTTGTATGTTTTTTCTGGGATAAAATTATTTTAATTTGTTAACATTTTTTAAGTTGTTTAATATTTTACATCATTTTAGTTGATGAAATTATGACTTGTTATGTATGTAACATATCGCACTATTCATAATACAGTTATGTCGTAACTGACAGCTTCATATGCAACCAAACAATTTATTTACGTATCATATAAAAAGTTAGAAATGTAAAAAAACATGTAATATGTGTCGGAGCTAACTGACTTTTTTTCACAACTGAAAATATTTTGTTTTAAAAATACAGTTTACCTCTTAGAACGAAATCATATTGATATCAGTAGTTTGAAAAGGATTGGAATTGGAAGCAAGTAAATAATTCTTCCAAGATTTCTAAAATATTTTTTTGAGCTACGACAATATTGCATTATTAGTGCGATATAATTTACGTTTTATTTTTTTTAATTAATTCGATTAATTCGTGTTTATAACTGGCTAAAAACAAACGAAATTCTCAAATCGTCGCTTACTGTATTTTATTTATTTTATAAACAACTATCTGATTTTCCCTACGTAGAACTACTTTTGGAATACGGGAGTAGTTATAAGATTAATTAATTAGCAGGTACAAAGGTATGTACCGTCTCGGTAGCGTCGCGAGTAGCACTAACGAGTGATTGTTTCACTGTTAACGCGCGATATTGGATAATAGTGCGTAATATGTTATTAGTTATACAGGGCTGGCTGTTTCACACACGCTTGCAATTTTGCTTCTCATGCTACGTATAATAATCTTGAAAAATATGGCACACATTTTAATAGATTGCTTCGACATACGACAAGACTGAAACTTAATTCTCTAACATTTTTTCTTTTTTTTTTGCGTTAGGAAAATGCATTACTGCATGTCCCGCCCCAGGGAGGAAAGCAGGGGTCTGTCGGGCTCTCCCGCCGGCAAGGCGGTCCGGCTGACTTGGGCATACCGACTAAAAATCTGACGGTGTTTCTTCAGCGGTCACCATAATTCTCTACCACTATCAACTACCGACAACCGAGAAATTTGGCACGAAAATCTGATCAGCGCCTCTAGCGGGATCGGGAGGAACTATTTTGGCAGTATATTTTAAACGTCAAATTTTCGATACTCTACTGCTGTATTGAAATTCGGGAAATTATTGTTTAAGTAGCCGACATGCGTGACTCTACTTAGTTTTAGTCGCCATTTATCTCGCTTTCAAAGGTTAATTTAAATCTATTACTAATATTGGAGTCTATTACTAGACAAATTTCTACAGCATTTGAGAACAAAATGTTCAGCGTAGCACATACAGTAAGATTATGAAAATTGATTTTTCTAAGTACCCATAAAATGAATTGTGTATGTTCATAGCAATTGCCTTTACTTTGAAGTAGTATATTTAGCCGGGTGGACAACACACCAACGATTTTTCGAAGTTATGTGTGTATTTAAGAAATATTTATCACTTGTGAGGATAACATCGTGATGCAACCTTGCTTGCCTGAGAGTTCTTTAGGACAGTTCTTGAAGGTCTGCAAAGTCCCCTACCCGCAGTTGGTCAGCGTGGTGGACTTAAGGCCTAATCACTCCCTCATTACGGGAGGAGACTCTTGCCCAGCAGTGGGACATTAATGTGTCATTTTTTTTCGTACTAGCAACCTTCTTATCAACCCTAGTATACGTAGACATAAGCTGTGATACTAAACTGCGGATAATTGTACGAGGAATAAGGAAACTCAAGTTACGCCGCCGTTCCAGTGCGACCACCGGTTACGAGAGCGTTACATAACATCAAATAACTATTTCCAATGACCAAGTACATTGATTAACTCGATATGAGTTGTTGTCAATAAATTACTATATAAACAATATTTATTATTACGATAGTTTTATATTAAGTTAAATATACGGTCGAATTGACTATAAATAAATAAATTTAACCCATTAATGTCCCACTCCTGGGCAAGGGTCTCCTCCCGTAATGTAGGAAGGTTTAGGCCTTGAGTCCACCACGCTGGCCAAGTGCGGGTTGGGGTCTTTGCATGCCCTCAATAAATGTATTAAACAAATTTTAGGCATGCAAGGTTTCATCCGATAAGACTGGAAGCCGACTCCAACATAGCTTGGAAGAAAGGCTAAGCTGATATATAAGTTTTCCTTACGATGTTTTCCTTCACCGACCTCCTTTTTCTTTAAGTCGGTTAATACAGACACCAGAAGTAAGGTTTGTAATTATGTATAAATTACAACGAGATGACTCTACAAGACGTTAAATACAACATACAATACTTGGAAAAGAAAAAAATGGTACATCTTATTGTCAAACGCCCGACACTATTTACGATAGTATCGAACTGTATCGAGCTCTATCGTCCTAACGTCAAACATTTTTTACTGTTGAAAAACATAGGTAGTTAAAGTACTTGTTTATCCTATGGAATTTTTCATTCACTTGACGGCAAAGTGGCTAGAAATAGGTTCAGGTAAACTATTTGTTACTAGATAACCACCGCAACACCGCTCGCGAAGTTTCTGAGTTACCTACATGAAACATTTTCAGGTGACTAAAGTAGTTGGAGTATAAGGTTTATCACTAGCGCGTAAAATGATTTGTTTTCTGTTATGTTCAGTAAGATCGGTGGTGGTAGGAATTTGTTTGGTTTTCACAGTTAATGGTGCATAGTCTGCATAGCGTTAAAGTTTGTAAACAGATTGGGACGAACGAAACCGGCACTATAAGAAACATTTTTTGATTTGGCATCTTTTGAATAAAATTCTACAGGTACCTATAGAGTGTAGATGCCGGTTGCAAACTTAGAGTTTGGATTAAAGGAATTGTATGTTCGTTTAGCCATTAATAGCATAAAATATATTTTTTAAAGCCATTAGGTTTTTTAAGTCGGTAAAATTATGCAAGACCTAACTAATTCTTTCATTTTGTATATAATATGATGTGTTTGTGCCTTGCTGCTCGATATTCTTTTGTTAGAAGCCTAAAGTCCATTAACCATCCATTCTTATTGACCATGTGTAATTTGGGAGCCAAAATGCCGTTGTAATACATATTAGTTCCGCCATTAAAAATAATCCAGACCGAGTAATAATGTCTTTATAACGCGATTATAAAACCATAAATAACAAAAAATACACAAATGATTTAAATAAAAAAGTAAACAGCCAAAAAACTAATATTTGGATAAGGAAATGCTTAAGCTGATGTTTTGAAAAATCATCGCAAATGATTTTCGTTACCTTGAATAGGTACTTTTTGTTCAATTATTACAATTTAATACCAGTAATGTTGCAAATATGTTTTTCTTATTAATGTATGACATATAGTACACAAACTGAGGGTCTCAAAAACCAAATCAAATCATTAAATTATTTAGGCCAAGTGTTGACACTTGTTGACACACAGATCGGAAGGTAAGGCCAATGAGAAGCTTCGTGCACGTGTGACTTATCTGGCCCATTTTATTATATAAATACATAATGACTAGATCAATCTGAAATCAATTAACAACGCAGCTTAGTGATTAATTGCTATAATATGTGGGCGTTCTCTTTACAGGAATCACGGTTTTACTCCAGTTTTGTTTGAATAAACCAGGTCTTGTTAGGTCCTCGGCATTTTTAAATTTTGAATGTTTATACTCGAAAATCGTTTTTATTTGAGATTTATTGTGATTAGATATTTAATGTGATTAAGAATATCATTGAAAGAAATGTAACAATCACCCTATTGGCGGCAAGTTCCAACCAGTTTTTGGCCACCACTAGGACGCTTAACAAGGATATAGAAAAAGAAATTGTATAAGAATAAAGTCTACATGCTTTATTTTCTATACATTGTTCTTTTAAACCTTGAACTATCGAATTTTATCCAAAGTTGGTATTGTTTGAACCGTTTCCTTCAAACAGTTCTTCAACTAACTCTTGAATGTTTACTATTCTATAAGCCGTAATATTTATAGTCATGTCATTACCATTGAACGATGTGTTCAAATACCGTGCTGTACAAGATTGCCTTGAACGTTCTAGACTTCTACTGTGATTACTAGTACTTAGGTACATATTTGATGGCTATTTCAATAACTATGTTAAGGATAAATTAAGTTCAATATTTAATATTTTACTAAACATTTAAAATGCGTGTTTTTATGGAAGACTGATTTTATACAGTCTGACCCCCGGTTTCTGAGTACATTTAGCGGTAGTTTATCTATTCAATAGCGTCAAAATTCATACAAAAAAATGCTATTGAATAGATAAAATACCGCTGAGAGATTTTAAAAATAGAGCAATGCGTGAAATTGTAATAGAACACGAAGTTTTTTTGGAGGACCAGTATAAGGATTCAGTTGTCAAAATATTTTTAAAGAGATCATTTGTTCCCAGCATGCGTTTTATCCAACACACAAGCTATTGTTTCAATTTTTAGTAACTTGTAATGGCATCTCATTACAGTACCAAAAAGGTGATCTATAAATTATTCTTCTGTTTTAAAATAGAGGTATTCCGAATGTAAAAATCTGACACCTCACGAGTGTCATAAACTTTTTTACTCTCTTATAAAACTTTCTTAGATGCATTTTTCATGTATGAGTCTGAAGGAATTCAGAACTTCAGTTTCGGGGACGCGAACCGTATTTCGGATGTACAATTTCTTATTTAACTTTTGTTACTCTTTTATTCATCTTTATTTCGTGTCATACTCTACGCAGTGGCCCTTTTGATTTAAGAGTTTTAGATTACTTCAAAAGTTTGACGTTTATTAAGTCATATAATATGGATTTAACAATTATTAGAAAAGGTATTAAGGATTCAGCGGGTTAATATATTATCCCTCAGTATTGGTTCCAGGTAAAGTTCCAGAAAACGATATCTACAATAAAGCCAAACCTTTTGTCAAAACACCAACAAATTCCCCAAAATAAGTAACAAATAATAATATAAATGTTTTTTGGTACTGATTTTCAATTAAAATTAAATTTTCTTTACTAAATATAGCTATTTTGTTAATCAATTAAATACATAAGTCCTATGAAAGGATATTATTTACGCCCCTCACCGTCACTAGGTACTAAGCAAGTCGTCGTACTGCTCACCTTGGTCTCATATTGCGCCCTTGCATACGTGGATGCATAATCCATTCGATCATTACCACCAGAAGATATTGTTATGACGTGCCAATACTTGAAGTAATACAACTGTTATTTTATATCAAGAGGAATGAATAGTAATAAAATGATATTTTGTATGTGATTATGAAATATATTTTATGGCTGAAGATGTATCGAGCATTCATGTATTGTTTTTTCGTCTTGAAGATTATATATAAATTTTAACCCATTACTATCCAACTGTTGGGCAAGGGTCTCCTAACGGAACGAGGGAGGAGACCTTAGGTCTTGACTTCACCACGCTGACCAATTGCGGGTTGGGCTTGACACAGGTGATGACGTGATGACAAACGCTTATTTGACAGAATTTCAGGCATCGTACATTGATCTTCAAAATTAGGAAGAATTACTGTTAATTACGACACAATAAATAATATCACAAGCAGGTTTAGCTACAGAGCTAATCTGTGGTTAGTTTAAACACGATCTAATTTCCTTACCTATGGTTAATCGTACAAACTGACTATTCTGAGTAATTGCCAACAATGACATGACAAGACGGCAAAGAAGAAATTGATCTTTATTTTTAATCTGCGACTCATTGTATCTGAATTATAAATTAAAATACGTTTAAAGGTTAAAAATACATTTTAAGGGCGACATGTGGCATGCTTGACAGGTTTAATAAGGTTGTATGTATTGTGTCTTCAGCCCTTCATCGACTCACAATACGGTCAATGACACCCACTTTGTGGTACGAGTATATTCTGCCAAAATATGCCGTATTTCCCAATCTTTTTTTTTTCATCTCTGTTTAAAAATTTAATTAATATTCTAGTGTTGCCCTCTGATGATCGTTTAAGTTTTAATAGTAGTTAACTTATAAAATTAATTTGATTGCGTAGGTTCCAATTGCTTTTAGTTTTATTACAGTTTTGAATAGATACATTTAATTAATATGGTTTTGTATTTGTGTGTCGTGTATGTCAAAACATTGTTATTAGATTGTATTTATAACCTTAGGAATACACAGTAAAAACAATGTAGGCCTGTTGTAGGTGTCTTATATGTAGCGTATCTATCCTCTACTAATTTTAGTATTTTCTTACGATTAGCGCATAACTTACTCCTTCTTCTTATCGTATGGTTAATGGTCAACCTAGTGCCAAAGTTGTTCAAGCCACCCGAAAGACCTTTGACATGGCTTAAACTATAACATGATACTGGAGGATTGGCGAGACATAGCCAATGACAGAAACCGGTGGAAGATTTTGGGGGAGACCTTTGCCTAACAATGGGACAGTAAAGGTTAAAAAATTACATAATTAACTACGGGGTTTTTTTTCTGAGAACTCACGGACCGATATTTTACGTGTTCTTCAAAGCACGAAGACGTCTGTTCCAACTTTAGAGTGACTACCCATCTTAATTGTGCTTACGCCAGCTGTTGCTTAGCCTATATTATTGTTAATCGACGAAGTATAAAAACGAATGAATTTACTCGATACTATTTTTCCTCAGTTTTAAGAACGAATAAAATTAATCAGTCATTGACATTTGCAAGACCTTGTTTTTAGGTTATAAATTTTAAGAATTTTGCATGGACTCGTGCTACGCAGGTAAAAAAAATTTAATCTATTGAAATATTATGATTAGGGATGCAGAATGCGTCATTCATTTATAAAATTGATTGAAACAATAAAATGAGTAGAAAAAAGTGTAAAAAAATCTACAATGACCTTTGTTGCAGTTTTATAGTTAGTACAATGACCTCTGCTAGGTAGGTTTTGTTTTTAAAAATCACAAAGGGATGCCTTTGACAAGGACGTTTAGATACAGCTGATAAAATTGTGTCAATATCTAATAAGTAGTACAATAAACAACATTATACGTAAAAGTAGGTAAGCACCAAATCACTTTCTACATTTACATAGATACACCTAAGTGTGTATTTTGTCATGTGTCAGACCTTCAGTATAACCAATTTATTATTATTTTCATATGATTTAGAAATTACTGACAGATTTTCAATACACTATCAATCAAAAGCTTCATAATAAATCCTATTTTGTCCTCGTAAATTTCTTCCGACCCGGTAAATCACACCATAGGAATCAAATGACATAGTTTTTTTTGGTAATTGATATTCGCCGTTCTATTCACAACGGTGCTTCAAGTATGTTTATAACAATCGGATCGATCAAACAATAACATCTCCTCTCACCTCAAAACACAAGTTATGCAAACTATTAAGTTTTAACACGATTAAACCGTGATATTAGGAAGGACGTTTCAATTCCGTTAGTTTTGCATGCTAGTTGTGTCTTTTAAACAATTTTGAACATTATATTTGGAAATTCTTAACAGAAAATCTCGTAAGCAAGTTTTTGAAAAGATTCGATCCTGAGACCTCTGATCGGTAACTGCATACCCTCTCCACCGTGCCACAAAGTTTAGTATTTTTTTTTGAACCCATTTCTGTCCCACTGTAGCAAGGGTCTTCTTCCAAGGTTTCCTTACGATGTTTTGCTTCTCCGTTAGAGCAAGTGATCATTATTTCTAATACACACATAACTTCGAAAAGTCATTGGTGTGATGCCTCGGGTTCGAATCTGCAACCACTTACTGGGGAGGTGCCAACTTAAACCACTCGGCTATCACTGCTTTTTATGCAGAGTATAGGCCTTTTCTATGACCTAAGTAAGTCATGCTTCCCGATTTTTCTATGCCAATTTCATCCAAGCGTGTCCTGTGTCTCTCAATATCGTCCTTTCAATGCGGCTGCCGTTAGCCCTTCATTAGTCGCTATTCGGTACTGCTTGGCTTCACCTGCATTTACATTCTAAATGTTCTTTACATTGTAATGAAGTCATAGAAAATAAGCACCTATTTCATAATTATAGTTTCAAGTGTTTTCCTCAAGTTTTCTATAGAAGTACAAAGAGCACAGAAGTAGGAAGAAACACCCAATAATTAGTTATAATGACAAAGCTAATACTTAGTAGTACCGTATTACAGACGTTAAAACGCCTTGCGGTTTTCGCACAATGCTCCGTCTTAAACTTTATTTTGCGAATTATCGTGGATCACCTAATAGTATATCGTATAAATAATTCGTATGCCAATGTCGTAGTATTATAAATGTATGGAATGTATTAGTTTAAGCCTTATTCGAGACAGCTGATTAGAGATCTAAGCACTTTAATTAACAACCATTTTAAGTGAATTTTTGTTCGTTTTTTTGGTCAGAATAGAAGCCGTCCTAATCTCTAAGTGCTCCAAGCACGAGGTTCGATGTCCAAAGTAGCCATTGTTTGACCTAGGATTTATTATTTAGTGCATAGTGCAGACCAAGTCTCTCTTGGAAACCATCACGACCTTCTTTCATATAAAGCAAAGTAAGTCCTTCACTGACAGCTTCAGAAGTGCAAAATTTTAGTGATTCTTGTTAAAAGAACCCCGGTCGAGCTTGTTTCGAGTAGTTAGTAAAATCGACACAATGAAGGGTAATTATGACTGGCAAGATCTTAATCATAGGTCAAAAATGTTTACTTAAGTCTCTCCTTTGTATGTATAAGTCCGCAAATATTATATCATAGATCAAAACGTGGCGTACCATATGAAATGATCATTTAACAAGTAGGTACCTAGTCTTAACATTTGTCTATGGCAAGGGTCTTTCTGTAGAAAAAAAGGAGTTATGACTACCATTACGGTAAACGAGTGCAGGTCGGGGCATTTGTAAACCTTTAATAAATATAGGAAATATAAAAAAATCCTGAACCTTAAAATTACCTAAAATGTACTTACTACGGAAAACACTTCCACGCGGACGAAGCCGCGAACAAATACTAGTTACTGGTACGGTGATAACTTTATGTTATCAGCAAGAAAATCAGCTTTATAAGATTTTCCTAAGTCGGTTTGTTTACAAAAACCGGCAGTGCGTGTGTATTTTAGTCGTTATCTCGTTAAAGACCGGTTCCGACGGATACCGAGAAGTAACCTAGAGTTATATAACTGACTAGCTGACCCGCGCAACTTCGCTTGCGTCACATAAGAGAGAATGGATCAACATTTTCCCCGTTTTTGTAACATTTTTTATTGCTACTCTGCTCTTTTTGGTTGTAGCGTGATGATATATAGCCTATAACCTTTCTCGATACATGGGCAATCTAATACTGAAAGAATTTTTCAAATCGGACCAGTAGTTCCTGAGTTTAGCGCGTTCAAACAAACAAACAATCAAACAAACAAACAAACTCTTCAGCTTTATAATATTAGTATAGATTATATTAAACTGGAAGCCTTTAAGTTAACGCTATACTAGTTAATATGCTACGCTATGCACAGCTAAGCGATTAAGTATGGAAACGTAATTTGTCACGATCACCAACCAATGTCTTTGTACGGGCAAACCCACTCATGTTCTAAATTTATTTTTAGTCATATTTTTGCATTTTAGGGATAAATTTAGTAGGTATTGTTCCACCATTCTATATTTTGTGTCATATTTGAGGCTTTAAAAATTCTTAATAATTTACATTATCAGCTGTCTCAAAATTGGTCAAGCCTTTTTAAAGATTAGACGACAACTTTGATGACTTTTTCACTTTGATAATTAGTATTTCATGCGTTTTACGTATTGATTGATATAATATACAGCACTTGATAGTTAACAAGTTGTTGGACTCGAGACTTATGATTACTTTTATTATATAGCATGTGCAACATTGCAACTTGCATAAAAACTTTCACTTAATATCACTGATAAACAGACTATACAATATGTAACGCTTTCTTTTAATGTATCATAACAATAATAATTAATCTTGTTACAATGTATTTAACTGTAATATTATGTTGATTTTTACGTGGTAGTCAATGATAAATTTATAATAGAATCTCTTTATTTTAGCGGGAAAAATTCTAAAGTTAATTTCTATACCGCCTGAAGCAAAAATAAAATAAAATAAAAATAAATATTATTGAGAAATGTGACGAGTAATGCCATCTGTGTTTTATTAATATGACTAATAAATATTGTAGTTCTACTAATTTTCGGCAGATGTCGCTAGTGGTACTTTGAATAGTTTAAATTAATATTTTGAATACTGACAACGACACAAAATTCATACTAGACAGCGTTCAAAGAATTATTATAACAAAAACTACAATGTTTCTGTTTCATAAGAAAGCAAGTAACAGAAAATGTTTTAATACGTTAACATTCTAAGGTAAAATTAATTTTCTTGGAGATAAGACAAGGTTTCGATCAGAAAGTCTCTGGTATTATAGGTAAATACGGAATAACTTTGGCTTGCTCGGCAGACGGTAAACTTGGAACAATGTACTAAGTATGTTGGCAAAGCTATGTAGACAGTACCTACATAATTAGTTTGTTATTAGAACAAAGTTTATTTTCAATACATATTTTGTTGCTTGCTTTGTTGGTTTAGTCATGTTAGAATAATTAGTACCTGGATTCTGTATGTTTGGACGTGAAGTAATTATTACAAACTTTAGAGTTTTAAAGACATAACATTGATATGATTTTAGGGTTAGTATGTTTTACTGTTTTCTGTTGAAGAAAATGTAAAATAAAAAACTTAAAATTTTAAAAGAATTTGTAATTGTATGGCAGAATAAGTGGAATTCCAATGTTTTTTCTAGATGAATAAAAAAAAAATACAACAAAATTTGTAAAAAACTTTTTAATATGTATACCAATCGAAGTAATAACAATTCTCAAAACGCTTTACAAAAAATATTCTCATTTAAAAATATAGGAAGAGGAACTACTTGTCATAAAAAATACATCTTAAAGTTCATCGTGGCTTTCTTCACCCTTCACAACGCCATCTATCGCCTCTTGAGAGTACTTCTCTAAGAAATCTTGCCAGAATTTCCTTCTCTCGCCAAGAGGATTGCTCTTCATCTTCAGTACCTTGGTAATGTGTAAGTATTTGAAGTCAGTCTCGTTGCTGAACGGTTCCCAGGAGATTTTCTTTAGGACCTGATCGTCTTTGTTTGGTGTGGGGTTTCTGAAATAGAAAAGAAATACGCATAAGGTTTTCAGCATTTTTACTACTATTTTATTATATTTTTATGTTACCTAAAGTTAAAATCGTGTTTTCATATTTTTCAAGACAAACAGTCCAAAAATACAAACATGTAGTTTTTTAAACTCACTAACTAAGTTTGTACTCGACTAATTTTATTAATTAGAAGTACAAAAGAACTTATCACTTACCCAGTCTTAGCAAAATTACTCCACAATCGCACCAGTTTCTTTAGAACTTTCAACTCAGGTTGTTCGCTAGGAAGGTTGAGCAGTTGTTCATAAGTCTTCTTCAACCGAGAGCATACAAACAGATAACAAAGTTCATCCAACACTGACGCCCCATGGTTGCCTACAGGGAACCTTGAACGGGTTGCTAAAACCTCGCTGTTTTCATTCCACAAACCCCTGAAGTCAAAAATATAATAAAAGACTGAAGAAGACAGACGTTTCGATAAATGCTCTGCTGCTAAATTCAAGGCATAGTTTTGTAAATGGTCTGCGACATAGACTGCGTGTTCTAACAGATTGCCATAATGAAGAGAACCATCTTTTAGATAAAACTTCAGTATGGCTGAGTTAGCTTCCTTGTATTTTGGACTCTTATGTTCAAATCTAAAGTCTGTCCTTATTGGTAACTGCAAGATAGTTTCTTCAGCATCAGTAGTCAGTAGCCTAGGTTCTATGATGTAGTGTGAAATTAAATCAAGGCCTTCCCGAGAGTTGAATCCAATTATGACTGGAACATCGTTCACTATTTTCCCTATTTCTGGCAACTCGGTGATTACTTCATCGTCGAGGTTTGGTGCAAAAGGAATTCTAGTCGTTTGTCCTTTATTGTCAAGATTAACCAGTATACTGATCTCAGCATCGAGTAATTTCTCTGCGTCTACGTTCCTTAATTCTTGCAACAATTCATCACTATTAGAAACTGTAAGATTTAAAAACTCTCCAACTTCAAACGCTTTAGTCCTGGGGTTGTCAAAGAAGTACATGGATTCCATAGCTGTTCCACTTTGTAGGATAGCACCGGAGAATAAACCTTTAGCTTTTTCTGAGTATAAAAGTACATCAGCAATGGCCGCTCCACCGCGACTGCCCATTAGCGTTACTCTTGAAGGGTCTCCACCAAATCGTTCAATATTGTTCTTGATCCACTCCAGACCTAGTATGTAATCTTTAAGACCATTATTTCCTGGAATAACATGATCTTCGGTAGTAAGATAACCGAATATTCCAAGTCTGTTAGCAATCGTCACAACGATTACTCCTTCTTCAATGAAAAAGTCTGGTGAATAAGTGTCAGTGCCATTGAAACCGGTCTTGAAGTTATCGTTGAAATCAAATACTATGACTGGGGCGGTTCCTTCGATGCTTGGAGTGAAGACGTTGATGAAGAGGCAGTCCTCGGAGCCCGACATACCAGCAGGTTCGCGGAGACGACCTCTCGTGTTGAACTGCATACATGTTGGCTTGTTTTCAAAGGCTTCTAACTTTCCATCCCAGCTTTGTAAAGGTTTTGGTGGCTGAAAGAAGGATAAAAATAAATTATAAAAAGTATTTTGTAGTTATTTAAGGAGTAATCGTACATAAAAGAAATAGGGTCAAAGAAGTAGTCCATTAAAAGTATTAACGTCAACATAACTAAGAATAAAATCGAAAGTATTTTTCTTCCTCTCGTCGTTCCCTTTTAACTATTAATCCAAGGGAGTCGTTCAAATATTTAAGTGTTTTCACAGCTTTGGTTGAGCCAAATTCTTTTCTTAATACTTACTTGGAATCGCAATTCTCCTGTAGGCGTTTCCGCAAAAGGAACACCTCTAAAGGAAAAATAATCTTGCTTTTTGTAAAGAGTCCTTTCGATTTTGCCTATCAAAACACCTTGTTTTAAATTAACTTCGACATTTTCATCACAAAGACACTGTTTTATTATAAAAACTGTGAATAAAACTTGTAAGAAATTCATTTTTTATGTTGTAAATCTACAGTTTTTTATTTATATTGGAGGAGAATAATAGTTAACACATTTCGATCGATACTGACAACTGTGCTTACTTAATAGATAAGGAAAGGTGTACACATACGTGGTCCTCGCGTTATCTTTTAAAGATAATGTGACTAAAACCCAATTATCAAGAATTAACGGGCATTAATTATAGCCAAATTTCCTGATAGTAGATAGGTCCGAAAACCCAGCGTAAGAACTGAGGTGTCGGAAAATATGTCTAATTAGCTTCAGAAACAACAACATATTTTATAGACATTATTCTTTTAAATATAATGTTCTTATAAATAATGTTCGACATTTTCTCTCCTGCAAGAAATTCAAGTAATAAGTAGTGCAAGCTAATGTAATATTGATATAGCTGCAGTTCTCTGATTACAAAGATCATAGTATTTCTTCCTTCATTTATTTATTTGCTTTGTACAATAAACACTGATTTGTTGAACTACTGTTGCATTAGACGTTTCCGAGAACCAGTTGATATTTAGTAGTTTTGGTTTACTGACTGTTTAGAGCGTTCAAGTAAACGGTTACGAGGAATTCATATCGCGAAATGTTACACAAACAAACGTAAGTGTTTGTTAAATAATAAATAACATTTAATAGTTCTTATAGGGTGTAAAATGGTTATATTAAACACAAAATTATGTACAAAAATATTTTATTAAAACTATTTTTATTATTTACAATAACACGTATTTACTCTTTACGAGCTAGTTTCTCAGTTTAGAAATGTGTCAGATATCCTATCTACTAAATAAAATTACAACAAATGTATGAAAACTGTTGTCAAAATTTTATAAGTTATCTGACACATGCCAAAGTGTTGAAACCAGCTGGCTTATCACATATCTCAGTTGACAGCTAGTATACGTCAAATCTAAGGTCACTATTCAGTACATTGCTGCTTTGACGTAACGTACTTATCACTATAATAATCTAAGGAAGAAAATAATGGTCAGCATAGTGGCTTTCACATGGTTGTCAACCGAGATACGTGATAGCCCCCCAGGTTTTACAATTCGTCTTTGGAGCCCTTGATGACGCCGTCGACTGCTTTCGCTTTGTATTTAGCTGTGAAGTTATCCCACCACTCGATCCTGTCTCCGTGGAGGTTGTTCTTGATTTGTAGCTCGTCGCTGATGACCAGGCATTCCTTGTTCTCTTTAGTTGCTGGTGTCCAGGTGAAGTCGCTGCCGGGTGGTGTAGGGTTTCTGTAAAACGAAGACAAAGTATTATATTAGGTTACGATAGATCCCATGCGCACTTGAATCAAGACATTAGCCCTCCCTTATTACCGGAGGAGACCCTTGCCCAGCAGTGCGACAGTAATGGATTATATTTATTTATGATAGATAGAATACTCTAAGAGATCTTTGTGTTATTTGTGTGACTTAGTAATTTTTATTAAACTTGTGTATTTCCTCATACTTAAGTTTGATAAACATTAAAAATAGTCATAGTTATTTTTAATACGTACCCAGCTTTAGCAAAGTTAGTCCACATCTTAACCATATTCCGTAGTACTGTAAACTCTTCACTGTCTTCATCGGCCAGTACTTTTTGATATGCCTTTTTAATTGGTTTGCAGACAAACAGGTAGCAAAGTTCATCACCAGCGCTCGCACCCCAAGTACCTTCAATCGTCATAGCACCTTTCAGAGCGTGATTCTTTCTCATATTCAATTCCCCACTGTAATCAAAACTGTAGTAATAAATCTGGGATTTTGACGCATTCGTATATTTCCTCACAGTATAATCGATCGGGAAGAAGTACATCATATCGGTGATATAAGTGATGTATTCACCAGGCTTACTGATCTTTACATATCCCTCTTCTAAGTAGAAGTCTTTGATCTCCTGAATGGCATCATTGTATGTGTTAGTATTGAGGACGAAACGGAAATCGTCTCTCGTGGGGAATGCAAGGAGGAAGTCTCTGTCAGCGAATGTTAGGTACTGAGGCTTGCTCAAGTACCGGTCTAACAATTCCAAACTCTCTCTAGAATTATAACCGATCATTATTGGTATATCAATGTCTAAAGGTCCATCCTCAGGATACTTGGTGAGGATAGCATCAGGGTGATCGGGTTCAATGACCGGTCCGAATTGAATGGTTGGTCTTTGTGTAATCCTTCCTTCATCAGCGTCAACAGATTCAGGTTCTGCGTAAGCAATCCTTTCTGAAGGCACATCAGCTAGTTCAGCAAGTAAACTGGTACTCGTTGCTGCTGATTTTTCTAAGATTTTCGCAAGAGCCTTTGCTTTTTCTTTAGGTGTTCGTGTTATATACATTGAGTTCCAAGATGTGCCACTTTGCATTATTATTCTGTGGAATAATCCTTTGGCTTTAGGAGAATGAAGGAGTAGATCCGCTAGTACTGCACCTCCGTCGGCTCCTAACAGTGTCACACTACCAGGGTTACCGCCAAACTTGGCAATGTTTCTCTGCACCCATTTCAGTGCCAATATAACATCTCTTAAACCATTATTTCCTGGTAGTAACTCATCTTCGAATGACAAGAAGCCACCGGCTCCAAGTCTGTGGCTGATTGAAACTACGATAACTTCTTCTTTCACAAAGAAATCGGGTCCATAATCTCTCGATGCGTTGTGACTTACTCGGAAATGTTCATTGTAAAGAAAGATTACAACGGGGTAGTTAAGAGGTTCTTCTTTAGTAGGTTGCTTTGGAGGTGTGTATATACTGAGATGTAGACAGTCATCACTGCCGCAAGTTCCGTAACGATCTACATTTCTAATCGGCAAATAGAATTGTGTACAGTGTTGCTTCTCTTTCTTTGCACTTAACACGTCGGACCATCCTTCGTGAGGTTGTGGGGCCTGAAATGAAGAAAAGTTATAGTTTAAAGAAACAATTGTGGTCTGAGTTTAGTCTGTTTGTCTTGCTATTCTGCATCTTATTTAGACGTGGCCATTCTTTCGAACTATAAGAAGATTGAAGCCAAGTTTCGCGGTGTCAATAATAGAATATGAAATAGTAGCGCGCGGTCGCCGGCGCGTCGCCGTCGTCAGCGAATATCATTATAACTTTGTGACTGCGGCCACAACTTTTAATATATACCTCGTCCGATGCAAATATTGGATTTCGTAATACTTTTACATTTATTATGCTGTCCACATTGATGAGCGGAAGCATCTTTTGTTATTAAAATTTCACATCAAATATGCGGGCTTTTGTTTTAATTTTCATGTGCATTTATTTATTAATTTACAGTGATGACAATGGCGGGTAATGCTGACGTATCTGGACAATATGGGAATTAAAAGATTATAATGCAGATCATTAACATATATAACATTATTCCTCTTTATATCAACGAATATTTTAAAAGTACAAACGTCTACAACGACACAATTAATTCACTAGTCTATAGAATCACAACATTCTCTCAGAAACTTGACTTAAATACAACAATATTGTAACGGCAATACATTAAAAACCTCTTACCTTGAATCTCAGCGGGCCGACCGG
This sequence comes from Anticarsia gemmatalis, assembly GCF_050436995.1. Lineage (NCBI taxonomy): Eukaryota > Metazoa > Arthropoda > Insecta > Lepidoptera > Erebidae > Anticarsia > Anticarsia gemmatalis. The sequence continues at coordinate 3,661,901 of NC_134761.1, forward strand.
CGCTTTCCCATAAGGGATTCCCATAAACGAATGATACTTTTCATTAGGAATGATCGATTTCACTTCTATACCAGCTACTTTACCTAGATCAGTCTCTACGATAATATCAGCTAAGTTAATATCAACTAAGTAAAGAACACATATTACTATGAAGTGTTTGGTACCACCCATCGTGGCGGTTTTCAGTCAATAATTTAATTATTTGTTAGTGTACATATTATTTGTTCGCACTGACGTGTCCTAATGATAACTTTTAATCGTGGGTTTTATATATTATCTACTGATACTGTGGTCCACTTATGTACTGTGTTATCGGTTAATACAACTGACTACTAGATTTTTTTATAAGAATTTATTTATCGTGTCTATTGGGATTTTATAAATCTTACATGCTTATTGATAATTTTGTAAGGACACATCAGCGTTTCCGCGGTTGCATTACGTTGCGATTAGCTTGCAATATTTTTTGTTTCATATTCTATCTAGATGAAGTCGAATTTGGCGATATTACCTTGACATAATTATTTATTTGACACATTTATTATTCAGAAAGAAATATTTATAATCGCTACAAAGCCCGTGCAGAACTATTGCGGGTAATTATATTAATTAATATGTGATTCTTAGAGTTAACTCACTATAAGGTAAGAAGTAATACAGGTGCATAATCTATACTTAATATCATAAAGCTGAAGAGTTTGTTTCTTTGTTTGTTTGTTTGAACCCGCTAATCTCAGGAACTAATAGTCCTATTTGAAAAATTCTTTCAGTGTCAGATAGCTCATTTATTGAGGAAGGCTATAGGCTATGTATTATAACGCTACGACCAATAGGAGCAGAGTACCAGGTAAAAATGTTACAAAAACAGGGAAAATTTTGGCACATTCTCTCTTATGTGACGCAAGCGAAGTTGCACGTTTTAGCTACTATGATGTATAATGTGTTCTTAGAGGTCTAGTCAATAGTCATTTATAATTTTGTTGTCAAAATAACTCGGGAACAATTGAAATGTATTAGTCTAATTCGACTCGTTTAAAAGAAAACTTAAAAATGTACCTTGCTTATTTATTTTCATCTCGAAATAAGAAATTCGCTAATACAATTTAAGAAGTATTTACAGTATTAAAATGTAGAAGGCACTTGAGTAGGAAGTCACGTACACCAATAACGTATTGGATTTGATGCTCGTACTCATGCATAAATACTGAGCGGTTAACATTTAAGCAATGAGGTAAATATCTCGGATTTACTTGCAGTATAACTAATGTATCGAGAATGAAAACTCAAAGAAAAAAACAAGAATTAACTCTATACTTAGGTCAATATTTAAATAGTCTGTGTATTATTTATCATTAGGTAATTTAAGCTAAATATAAAAGTTCGTCACTGAAGTAATTAAATATCAATACTATACTCAGGCAGTTACAAACGGGCGAACTACGTTATAATTAAAAATATAGTTTATATAATATCACGTAGTTGGACATGAACAATAATGCTCTCAATGTATTACATGTTACTTTGCCTTACAATATTTAATTAAATAAAGTGACACGAAGTTAAAATAAAATTGATTATATAATGAGAAGTTTCTATATTCAAACAAAATATATTTTAAAACTTATATACGAGTACCTAGGTATCAGTGCCTCGATTCTCTACTACTATCGACTACCGACAACCGAACTGTCATCGAGAAATTTTGTATGAAAATCTGATCAGCGCCTCTGGCGGATGTCGTAGGAAACATTTTGGCAATACATTCTAAATGTCAAAATTTCGATAGCTAGCCGGTTGTCGGTAGCCGATAGTGGTACAGAATCGAGGTACAGGCAACTTTAATTAACATTTCAACATTCAAAAAATATAAAAAACAAACGGCAAATGTCATCATAACTCATCTTTTTTATTTACAGATTCACTGACAATCCCATTGACAGCTCGTTTTTCCCATTTACCAATAAAATTGTCCCAGAATTCGAATCTGTTTTTGTACAAATCTGTCTTTATTCTCATATGTTTGTCGATGTGTAGGTACTGTTGGTTCTCGATCGTGTATGAAGGCCATCTCAACCCTTCGAGTACTGCGTCGTCATCAGGTGTAGGGTTTCTGAAATAATGAGATTCATTAGTAACTATTGTGTTAATGAGAAATGAGGAATTATGTTTTAGTACGGGAAGATTAATGTGGGAAATTTGGCGGTTGGATTATAATTTGTAGGTCAGACCCATATTATTTATAGCTCTATATTAGTTTTATTTGTTTCAATTTGTTCTGTGTTTTGTATCATAGTATTTATAATTTTTATTTTTCCAATACAAGGAGAGTGGTAAATGTATAAAATTAGTAACTATTAGTAAACTTAAAATGATAGCAACTTTGAAATTAGTAACTATTAGTAAACTTAACATGATAGCAAAATGAATACCTCTATAATAATATGCTACAGGCCCAAATCGTTGACATTTTAGATTCTATGTAAAATTTAGAATAGCCGCCTTCACAAACACACTCTATCGCACGTCCGGCGTGTGGTCTTTCCTTTCCCCTTTCACGCGCGATTGTTGTTTCATGCTCGATAGTGTGTGTGTAAGAGAGCCATTATCTCTAAGCTGAACATAAATAAGATAAACTTTCTACATACCCATATTTTGCAAAATTGGTCCACAATTTAACCATTTTCTTCTGCATAACACTTTCTTCAGTCTTCGCCTCTTCGAATCTTAGATAATCGTCTTCAAGATCGGGACACTTGAACAGATAGCACATTTCATCTCCCGTTGCCGCCCCTCCTGTACCATCTTCTATTGTAGAATATTTCATTATATTCTTCTTATTCTCACTCAGGTCACTGTAGTAATCAAAATGGTAGTAATAAACAGGTTTCGTAGATCTTTCAGCATAAACTTTGGCTGTATAATCAACGGCATAGTTAGTGAGTGCATCGCCCATCATAGTGATCAAGTATGGCAAGCTCTTCAAATTAATTTCTCCACGAGGGAAGTAAAATTCTTTTATTTCTTCAGTAATGTCATCAAATACCTGTTCTCGAGGATCGAATTGGAATTTCAAACGCCTTGGAAGTAACACAGGGAAGTCTTTCTTTAAAAACGCGATATATCTTGGCTCTATGAGGTAATGTAATGTAGTTTCTAGTCCATCTCTTGAATTAGAACCTAACATTATCGGTATATTTATTTTTTCATTAGAATCTTCTGGGTATTCGGTTATAAGACCGTCTGGTTGCTTTTCTACTACAGGAGCGAAAGCAATGACACTTTTTTGAGTAGTCTTAAAATAATCGTCGGGACTTGAATGCAAATCTCTGGAAAGCAAATTCTCTGCCGAAATTTTTGTAAGTTCTTTTAGTAACGTTGTTCCACTAGATGTCGTTATGTTCATCATTTCGCCAAGTTTAAATGCTCTCTCTTTAACATCTTCTTGTAGATAAGCCGAAGTCCACGAAGTACCACTTTGTAGAATAGCTGCTCTGAATAGATGTTTTGCTTTAGAATGTATAAGTAAATCAATACCAGCCGCACCGCCTTGCAGACCCATCAGAGTAATTTTGTCAGGATCTCCACCAAACTGTTCTATGTTTGCTTTCACCCATTCTAGACCTACTACTATGTCTTTCAAACCTGCATTTCCTGGGAGGATTTCGTTCTCTAAAGACAAAAATCCAAATGCGGAAAGTCTGTGAGCGATTGTCACGACAACAACATCTTCTTCAATAAAGAAATCTGGAGCGTAGTCTTTTGTTTTATTATAAGAATTGAGGAAATGATCGTTGAATAAGAACACTATGACTGTTCTCTGTTCCTTGTCCGTTCCTGGAGTGAAGATATCGAGGTATAAGCAGTCTTCGGAGCCATATTGTCCTAGAGGTTGTTTTTTCTTGATGTTGTTGTTGAATTGGACGCAAGCTGGTTTTTCTTTTGTGGCACTGAGAATTCCTTCCCATGGTTCTATTGGTTTTGGCGGCTGAAATTAGTAAAAGGTAAAATCAATATTTCTCGTAATTTATCACTCTTCTGTACAGTCAACCTGGGTAACGTTGAATCATTTGGGTATCATTGACTGTGGGAATTTCAACTAGTTTCGATTATTTTTTCATATGAAACCAACACAATTGATAAAGGTTTATCTTAGTTTTGCAAACATTTATATGATTCAAAGTTACCCAAATTGACCTTATACCTAATAGATATTAGTTTTCAGTTCAAAGTTTATTTAATAGTGTATTTTTAATGTGAATTTCAAGTTGGTTTTATACAGGTTGAGGTAGGTACAGAATTAATAATATTTACCAGAAATCTGAGCTCGCCAACAGGTGGTTCGGCAAAAGGTATTCCCATAAAACCATAATAATCTACATTTTTGAATAAAGTCTTTAACACTTTCCCTGATATTTTCCCATGTGTGGTATCCACTACCGGTTTTTCAGTGCACACTACATAATTCACGCAAACTAAAACAGCAATGGAAATTAAAACATTTCTATTAAACATTATGAGTGATATATTTCGTTCCACCTAAATTAGGTGAATTATCGGCGGTTACTGAAATATCGGCAGGTAATGCTATCAGATTATCAACACACGTATTTATCTTTATTGTGTGTATAAAATATGTTAGTAATGGATCAGTAATAGCAGCTGGGGAAATGGAGATAATGGTTAATAAATAATTAAGCCTATGAGATTGTGAATGTTTGGGCCACGTCAGGTAACGATGGTTAGGAAGCGTGACGTTGTAGGAGAATCAAGAAATTCTACCTTACCACCATCATGCATTTAGCAACTGATTTTATGATTAATTTAATACGGATTTAGTTTTGGTGATCTGTTTTGCAATAAAGAAAACATTTCTCTTACTTATATATTTTCTTTTTTTTCGGTAATAAGTAAAGCATTTTAGTTTTTTTTCCCGTTAACTGACTTATAATCATAGTATTTATGGCGTTTTATTATACCTTTCTTAAAGGAAACTATTCTCCGAGACACTTAACCTACACTGTGGCTGTCCATAAGTAGCAATAAATGTATAAAGTATTTTCAAAACATATTCACGGATTTTAATTAAGTTAAACATTGACGTGTCTTTACATCAACTAATAAGAATAGTCAATCAAAAATCGCGTTACACAGACGACTGAAGTTAAAAATCTTAAGTTTTCATTAAAATTATGATATTTAAAATAATATTCTTTATAATCTTGATATTTTTAAACATTTGTATTGTTAAAAGTGAGTTACATGCTATTGAGACCAATGGCACTGTGATTATCGGAACGAAATTGTATACGGTTTTTGAAAAGAAACCTTATGCAGCGTTTTGGAAAATTCCTTATGCTGATCCTCCTCTTGGAGGCCTTAGATTTAAGGTAAGTTATTTACTGCATCTTATTTAGTTCTTGTGAACGAGGTGAAGTGCCAGTCCCAAACTCACGGATAGATTATCTGATAGATAATGTGAAGAAGCAAATGTAAAACAAACGTTTGACTTCTATTAAATTGCAGTTTTGCTATAATTATTTTCTATAATATCCAAATGTGGTAGAATTTTCCAACAATCATTATTTGTTTTATCTGTACTATCTATACTAATATTATAAAGCTGAAGAGTTTGTTTGTTTGTTTGATTGTTTGTTTGTTTGTTTGTTTGTTTGTTTGAACGCGCTAATCTCAGAAACTACTGGTCCGATTTGAAAAATTCTTTCAGTGTTAGATAGCCCATTTATCGAGGAAGGTTATAGGCTACATATTATCATGCTAAGACCAGTAGGAGCAGAGTACCAGTAAAAAATGTTACAATAACGGGGAAAAAATTGACCCATTCTCTCTTATGTGACGCAAGCGAAGTTGCGCGGGTCAGCTAGTAAATAATATATCGTAAGCTGTCAACCTTGCTTCGGTGTAATCTTATGTTTTTGGTTATTTCCAGCCGCCACGAATTGGTCCTTGGTTCGGCAAACCTTATTACAACTACAGTACTCCGTACAATAATACCTGTGCATATGGCTACACTGAAGATTGTTTATATTTAAACGTCTTTACCCCGACCACTGAGAAACTAGTCTACTTTCCTGTTATTGTCGGGATACATGAATATTCAGATACACATGGTCCCGATTTTCTGATTGATGAAAATGTCGCTGTAGTAACTGTTTCGTTTCGTACTTCCATATTTGGATTTCTGAACACAGGTGATACCTTCGCTGAAGGTAATATGGGAGCCAAAGATATACTAGCTGCTTTGAAATGGATAAGAGATAATATCAGTTACTTTAATGGTGATATTAACAGAGTCACAGTGTTCGGCTCCGGAATCAACACTAATATAGTAGCTTCCCTTCTATTATCAGCAAACAGCGAAGATTTATTCAACAGAGTTATTATTCAAGACGGAAGTGCTTTATCACCTGCCGATTACCGAAGTTACAACTTCGAAATCTCAAACAAATTGTACTGGAATCTGCACGGACCGTTCGAAAAGTTTAATCGAACCAATTTCTACGAATTGCTCAGGGAGAGTTCAATAAAACAATTGTTATTAGCCAGTAGGGGCCTATTCGATAGCACCGAAGTCAGAGACAATCAGAGGTTAATCCATTCGTTCGGACCCACCGTCGAAACCTCGGGGAAAGCCGCTTTCATGAACAAATTCCCTTTGCAAGTGTACAAACGAAAAATCACCAATAACGCCGTTGAAGTTATGATAGGATACACCAACTTAAATTCTCTTTACAAACTGGAAGGTTTCGTGAGAAACAAGAAACTTCTAAAGTATTTAAATTATAACTTTCAGTATTTATTACCATTCGGAGGGAGGCGAGACGAGTACGGATCGAAACTGTACAGGAAGATAAGGAGGAACATAATGGATTTCTATTTCGTTAATGGGACGGTCGGGGAAAGGAGTCTGAGGCGTTACGCGAAATACGTGTCGGACCAAGTGATTTACCCGGCGCTGCGGCAGGCGCGCCTCCACGCCCGAGTGTCTTGTAATAATGTTTACTTGTACCGTTTCACCTCGAGAGGGCCCTTCAACGTCGTGTGGAACACATTACTCGCCAATTTAAACTGGAGTGGTGCGACTGAGGGCGACCAAATCTGTTATCAATTCAGATGTAAATCTCTTAACCGTGCCTATGAAGCGGCGGCTCCCACTGAAAGGCTCCTCATTAAGAAGATTGCGAGGTTATTGGCGAATTTCGCTAAACACGGGTAAGGTTAATACTGATTAAATATTTGCCCGAATATCTGCTCTTTCCTCGAAGTAATGAATTTTAATTTGAGTGGCTGAGGTTTAAATTCTTAATGCCGAGTTATTTTCTAATTGTTTTGTCAGTTTACGGTAAGCTTTGATGGTATTAAAAGATTGTAAAGTTAAACGCAACCTGAGTATTATACAAAGGTATTTAATTTGTGGAATCGGGTCTGAGCCGTATTTTGAAATTAAAATTTGTTTTGAATGACAAATAAGCTCATTTGTTTTCGCGTCCATCTGCCTTTGGGCTCAGGAGTTTTTACTTATCTTTAGTCCTTCTAAAGATAGAGGATTTGAATATTGAATTTAATTTTCAAATGTAAACGAAATATAATATTGTTATACATAATTAAGCATACGTTGTAGGTTTATACAGATTAGGATTGGACTGTAGTTAGCTTCAAAGCGTTAATATTAAAATTATATTTAGTACGGCAATCAGATTGGTAATATGTTAGTCCACTGCTGTAATTACTCATACAATACTTCTATTTGTTTCCAGAAATCCAACTCCTGACCCTACTGACGACATTCTAGAAAATCTGCAGTGGACACCGTTAGTACCGCATAAGCGTATGAGAGCACTAACTTTTGGAAAAACTATCAAAATGACTAATGTACCGGAAGAGAAAAGAATGACGTTTTGGGATCAATTGCGCAAAGATTTCTTTCCTGATGGTAAAATAAATGATGAGTTTTAATGTACTTAATCCGTTAAAACAAAAGCGTGAACATATTTTTCTGTTTTTGAAGACATTTAATTTACAATACACATTTTACAAAAATATTCATGAATTGCAAAAAATGCACAGCGCTCTTAACTCATGACTGCCTTAAAAAAGTAATTTATAAATAACATAATTTGTAATTAATATGTTTTGATTATTCGCGTATTATATCACACCGAACGATGCTTTTTAAGGATTTCCCTTTAACCCTATATACTATAAAAGTTTAACTGCTTTCATAACTCGGCACCGTCTGATATCAGGCTTTTTAAAGCACACATTTAGACAAATAACAAAATTCTACATTTCAGTTGCCCATTGAGCCTTACAAGCTTTTGAAAACACATAAATGGTTATTTCAAAGCGGAGTGTTTTCTGTTCGGTTCATTAAAAGCTTATAGCAATCAACTAATGTATGTTTCAGGTTACCGTACTGCCGGCCAATTTTATGAACGACCGCGTTTTGATAGTACCTATGTAATTAAATTTGAGTGCCTCTGCGTTATTTTATTCGTGTAACATCGGGCAGAACTGTTTTTTACAAATTTCTAGATATTTGTGAGGCTTGTTATGCTGCACATGAATTTTATCTGTTAGTTAACGATACAAAAAGATTTCTTAACGTCATATCTTTTAAATTTTCTGTAGATTTTTAAAAATGTACTGCAAAAGCCGATTGACACAGGTTATTGTGTATTCACAAAAGGTGTTTTAAGAAAGCAATTGAACAATATTTGTATTTTTTTTCATATTGCATGAAATAAATATGGATTGTGGCTGATTAAATCTATCACCTTGTAAGATTAACTACGGCTTATCTGAAAATCTAAATATCTATTGTGTTATTAGCTGTACAGAAACCCGTTAAACGGTAACTAAAGTAGACTACAGATAAAAAAAATAAAGAAAATAAGGACTACAAATATGTTAAATAACTTATATTCAGTATTAAGTAACTAAACAACCGTGAATACGCCGACTGTTTGCAAATGTACCTGGAGCAGGACGGTGGAGCAGTGAACTGGGCCACTCTGAATGTATCAGATATCATTTAAATATGCCGCGAGTCGTATTCCGACCGTGTTTCTCTCCGACATATTTTTCTACCAAATTGAATGCAGTTTTAACTTTTGTAGGCGAGTGATTTTTATGTTATAAGGATCTGTGGTATTATATTATAAGTGCCAGAATTTATTTGTCTATTGAAGGCTTCGGCTTTCGGCTAAACGGCTTAGCTGATTTATGTGATTATAATTTGAAACAGCGTTATTTTCTGTGGGTAAGATGATATGGCATTTTTTCAGGAATATTATAAGCAGTACCTAAACTAAAAAATAACATATGGGTGGTGGTGTGGAATAGATAAGGTCACTTTGAACCACGGTAAATGCTGACAGGTTAGTATAGTAAAAACTATACTTTACTCATAAATCCTTTGACATTTAGGCTACAAGACCATATTTTATAATAGTAACATAAAAAAAATAGTTACAAATAGAACAAAAATAAAATAGTCCATAAAGTATTACCTACAGTCAGCCAAAAACGCCACTAAATAACTAACTACGCTACCTCATAAAGGGCATTCTTATCTCACCGTGACCCGTCCCAGATCAAAGATAACCTGCAAATAATGTGGTGTATGAAATAGGGTGAAATATCCAGTCATCGCGTCAGATAAATCATGTCATATACTGAGGTTGTGAATAATACGGACGGGGAAATGAACTGTTTTATTATATACGATGTTACTTATTAAATAAATAAATAAATATTTTTGGACACACGGTCATCTGATTCCAAACTAAGGAGAGCTTGTACTATAGTAACCAGACAACTGATAAACATATTAAACTTTATTTTGGCATTAAAATATCACACAATACAATCTGCATTTCTCTTGAATTTCAAGGTCCACATTGGTTAAATAGATTCTTTATATGCTTGAGAAAAAAGGTTCTAAATAATCATGATAAGTTTCGAAGGAGCACAACAAGGATTTAAAGGTTGAGATCTCCCTATGTTACAGGAAAACTAGGATTAAGTTGGAAAATGTACTAATTTACTAATTACACATAAGGCAACGACGAAGTAACAAGTTTCTTACAATAATCGTGGTCGCGCCGGTGTCGTCGCCAGTTAAAAGACTTAATGGGGTTGCGAAGAAGGGGAGCAGCTTGTTTATTTTGTTTCAAAGAATTTCAGTTCGTTGTGATTGTAAATTGTAATTGTTCCCGCGACTTTGCGTTTTATGTTCGCAAATGAAATTTTCATAGCGGCTTTTTACTTTTTGCCGGTTTCTTTATTTCATGGGCTCGGGAGCACTTTGTTATGTTGTAAAAGTACGTTGCTACGTTAAAATACTCGAATATTACTTGTGAAATTGAGGTCTGAGATTTGCAAGTCATTTTCTACAAGGACGACAGCATTTAAATGTCTTTATTTTTTAGATTTTTGACATTTTCATAACTTTTAAAGGCACTTTGCGTGTATATTGTCTTATATTGTAAGGGGCTGGAGCTATAGTGTATAATGGTATCAATTCAATTTTGCTTGACGGCTGTCTGCAGTCTAGGTAAAATGACGGGTGATCATCAGGTCGCGGGTTCGATTTCGGGTCCGTGCAAAGTGCTATTACACTATTTTCATTTATGTTAGACCACCTCTATATTAGTCGGGAGTTTGGTAACGCGCCTTGTAAAGCGGCAATAGACTTGCCTTCTATTAAATGGGACTGACATCATAAATGGCGAAACGTGGGTGTATTTCATACGTCTGCTTACATTTTCGGGTATAACAGGCGTCTTTTATGTACCTAATTACGTAGGTATAAGTGAATTTTGAAGAGACCAATCAATAAGATAATAAGTTCTTAAGACTTTTATAACTTGCTAATAACTTTGAACAAATACAAATGCTAAAATCAATGGATCTTCAAAATAAATACACAGCATAGTTAGCTATTCTCTATTAAGATTCTGTGAAACGTCTGCACTGTACAGAGTGTTAATTGTCAAAGTTTATTAGTACCGAACGTTTGTAAGATAATTAACTGGTTCAGCTGAAGCGACTGACTTCGACGTAGTTCCGAATATATATACGGTACGTTGCAGACACGTAAATGAACAGACGGATACTGTCATTTTGTTTATATCTTTGATAGTCAGTGATATGTGTTCAAGTAGTTACGAGGTTCGTACGTTATACGTTACTTTTTCTTTGTTCTGTAGCTCAATGCACAACTACAATCGACTACCGACAACCGACCTGTCATCGAGAAATTTTGTATGAAAATCTGATCAGCGCCTCTGACGGGTGTCGTAGGAAACATTTTAGCATTCTAAATGTCAAAATTTCGATAGCTAGCCGGTTGTCGGTAGTCGATAGTGGTAGAGAATCGAGGTACTGTTATATGTTCTCTTGTTTAGTCAAATTAATGCTATCACATCTTCATCGTCTTTGTATTGACTATTAAAACTATTTTCAAAATATTTAGCTGGAGACGCTGATTGGCAAAATTCTGTAGTCTAACAATAGTTCCACTATTCTGTAATGTGTATTTTACTATTTTGAAAGCCAATCTTTAGAAGCTATATAGCTGACACTTCGACCACAGTTAACATTTTGTGCCACTTTTTTGCCCCTCAGAGGTACACTGCGAGACTTATTAGTTCTCCTATACTCTCTTACGCTAGGAGTAGCTTATGATTGTGGCCGAATTGATTTTTATTTTACTAAATGGTAAGTTGTCAACCTAGTGACAAGGTAGTTCAAGCTGATTGAAAGGGCTTTGACATGGATTATCAACTGTTTTCTTAATAATAATACCAATAGCAACTTATATCACACAATCTATTCATCATGTATTGTAAGCTGCAAGCGTCACTATTTGCCAACTAAAGGCAATCTCACGGTGGATCAACTAGTCTTACGAAGCGATGTATAGGGACTCCATTGTTGCATTCATGGATTATTTTGAGAACACCCCTTGTATGTACACTACATACCATAATACCGTAAGCTGCCTAGGAGCTTTGGCTATCAGAATTTAATACAATGCAATGCATGTTTTCAAATTGATAACATTTTGGAAATAGTAGCTCTATGTATTGTTAGATGTACATATAATATTGTTATGTCTGTAAAGTGGTTCAGACGTATAAATACGTATGCTGCTTTCGTTTTGAATTCACTAGCATGTAATTGTATACATGTATGATATGTACATAGTAGTAGTATGTGTAGGTACATAGTAGGTAGTGTAATAAAAAACTCTCTACATAAAAATGTTTCACGCTGTTTTTAGTTTTACAAAGTCTGTATTATACTTGTTCATGATGCGGACGCATTCTCAAATGAACGAACAAAGAAAGCGAGCAATCCAAGGATCTCTAGTCCATAACTGCGATCCAACAGTGGGACCCTAAAGGACGGTAAAAATTAATCACATCGTCAAAAAGTATCACTTTTTTATATACACACAAACTATGAACACAGAGTCCATTGAGACCAACAATGATCTGTGGTACACTGCATTAAGTGTCGAAAGGCCATCAATAACGAAGATGCAACATTACCTCCCCATCCCTCACCTTCGAGGGCGGAAGGTGTAACAAAGCCGTTGATGGTAAACAACATAAATCATCCCTCGACAAAGGGTTGAAGGCTCTGCCCTAAATATTGATGAGTGAAGACACTCCAGTGTCTATTGTGTTGAAGCACTTCAACTGATGTTTGGAGTAATCAATCTGCTTGGTTGAAAATCATGGCTTCTTTGGAAAAAAGGGAGATAAAATGAGTTTCTTTTTATCCAGAAAAATGGTTGTGATTTTTTTAAATTTCAATCTTTTTCGAATGGCTTGTAATTAAATGACAAAGTTCTGTTAAGCCGATAACGGTTTACAATTCTTAACAACTGATATATTTATTGGCAACAAATGTGGTTGGTGTTTTTAAAGTTGTACATACTTAGAAGACTAACCCCCGGTCCCTGAGTACATTTAGCGGTAGTTTATCTATTCAATTGTGTCAAAACTCATATAAAAAACGCTATTGAATAGATAAACTACCGCTAAATGTGTTCAGGAACCGGGGGTTTTATGTACAAAAACACCAACCACATTTGTTGTACCTCAGAAACCGGGGGCAAGAAGTTTCTTGGGGATCAAGGTGTGTCTGCGCCAAAAGTTGCATAACTCTTTAATCGCTGACACTATCCGACAACTGAGCGTTATTGGGTACCATTATTATTTGTTTTAGTAACAACGGCCCGGTCTGACTTCGTTATTGTACGTATTCCCGTGGGAATTGGCATCCGTTGATCCAAACGTACTAAAAAGATAATTACTACTCAATTTAGTGTAGTTGTTATAAAACTATGCGCGTATATTCATTTTAGTAGTCCATTTTTATTTTATAGGTTTTACAATAGGACATTGATTTTCTCCATCATTTTTGTATACAATTAATAAATATTATGTTTCTGTACATATATCTGCCGTAGACGGTGGCTTAAACCCAGCGTAAAACGTACACATATGAAATCCTAGCGAACCTCGTACATAATATAGAGTGGTGGAATTACATCGTGCTTGTTCTCAGTTGAATATGCGAGCGGCGTCCGTTCCTGTGATGAACAACTTACTAGGTATTACATAATAGCTCATTTTATAGGAGGAAATTGAATAATGTATAATTTTTAATTTTATACCAAGTAATTACAAAAGTTTAGCTCTATTCTTAATTTAATAAAGTGTGTGCAATTTTTTTTTACCAAGTATTTATAGTAGTTTTTTATCCACTCTTTTCTTTGAAAGGTAAGGTTGTGTGTGGGTTACCAGTTGCCATATTTTTCGTGTTATGTAGTATAAGGTCAGATTCCGGGCTAAAAATAAACTAAAAAGCAAACCGAAACATTTAAATTGGAATTAAACGTATGGAACTGCCACTCGACCCCAGAATATCGCAATAAATCTTAATCTTTCCAAATATTTTCTTAACTTATTTTAGAGCTTCATAGAGAAAACGGAGCGCGACTTAATGTAAAATTTTATTTCGGTCACACTTATACACGTATCTATAATCTTACAAAACTTAATAATATTATACAGATAGCTCTCACAAGTTCTCGCTACCAAGGGCAATTCAAAGTGCGACTAATCTCATAGAACCAAGCAGAGCGGAACTTGTGAAGTTATAAAGCAAGTTGTGTATGGTCATCGAGGGTGCTGGCGAACTTGTAAGTTGGCTGGGGAGCTGTTCCGATCTGATGTACTAATACTAGGTATTTATTGATCTTAGTCCGGTTACTTAGGGACTATCGTGTGGAGATACGAGAACGAGTGTAGAATAGTTATTTAACATAATTCTCTAAGCTGAAAGACTATCCCGTGGTTTCACCCGCGGAAAAATATGTAAATTGTATTGTCTACGGCATATTACCCTGCAAATAAGTAGCCTATAATTTATTTACTTTAGGTTATAATTTACGAATCTGTCAAATTATATCGAAATCAGTTCAGTCGTTCCCTAGAAAAAGAAAGGTAACTAAACAAATTTTCACATTTAAAATTTTAAGTCCTACTACGGTTGGATTTTAGACTCTTTGCAGATTAATAAATACAAAAGCTGAAAAAGGTTTCAGTCCATGAAAAGCCTACGCCTGTAGCGTAATGCGTTAAAAGCGAACCCTGGCAATAAAATGATAGTGGCACTTTAATTTCTTTTTTTGTTCGGTGGTATATTGGCTGAGTGGACTAGTCAGAATGACACTACGGCCAGTGTAATGTGCACCGAAACTTCAAGCATTCTAATAGGTATAAAATGCATGTTTGTGTTTATGCCCGCATACTATAATAAGATGCAGCGCAAAAGCTTAAAAGTCATGGGTTATATTTTATCCATAAAATCGGTAGCATGACTTTGTAGGTACAGTGGGTACTATCATGTATCGAGAGTCTGTTATTAAAAAAAATGTACTGCACAAATATTTCGTCGATAGTGGTAGCGCTTTGAAAATAAATAACACTCGTAATAATTTCGCTTAAATCCGTAAAATCTTATAAATTCTCTAAAATAACTGCTTGAATGCTGATTAGGTAACTATAGTATCCTTCTCATTAAACTCGTGGTAGCGCACTTGGACTTAAATGATCGAGTGAGTGAACTTAGTTGGGAATAGTTGGGAGCTACAACTTTGTCTGCAGTACATGAACATACCTACATTACTTGTGGTTAATCGGTGTAAAGGTCAATCTCTTATATTAGTTGTTATTTGAACGAATCTTAGACTTCTTTTATTTAACAAACTTAGTCAGAAGACTTTCGAACATACTCGTTATTAAATGGTTTTCTTCGCTTTACATGTCGTGTATTCAGTACCAGCTAAACAAAGCTTTAAGGTTTACTAATCTTGGTTTCAAACTATTTGGTACTTCGGTTTTGTACAGACGTGGGTGAGGTCGTGTTCATATTTTCAAGACATTTCTCTTGTAACGTTCTGTTATTTAGGGTGCCATGTCAACATATAAGTAATTGAAGAATTATGAATAAGACAACAAAATCTTTTTGAAAACATATAACAACCTGCAACAATGGGACAAAGGCATGACATTATTTTGTATGAATGTTATTTTTACTATTTTTTAATATGAATAAAAGGTGTACCCGTGTCCAATTATATCAACAGTGTCCCTGCACTCAAAATAACGAATGATTGAAACCCGCACCTCGTGCCGCTCGCTAGCTCGTACTACAGACACATGAAACTGGCGCTTCGTGGACATTTTGCGAGCGGCGAGCTGTCGGCCCGCCTTCCGCGCACTGATCAAAGGGATGCGACGAGGGCTGTCGACATTCGATAGCCGAGAATTAATACACGAACTGCGAATTTGTGAACAAAATTGGAGACTAGGGTTAGTGATTTTGTCGAGCTTTTAATTAAGGATTTTTTTTACAATAAATCTGTATCTGGAGGCAAAAGTATTTCGTGTTTATGTTTATGTAGGCCATTTACGCGGTCTAGTCTCAGTTAACGAACTCTTAAATATTATATGTGTGGTAAGACAATTACTTTATTCCTATAATATCTCTCTTGCTCTGTTATGCTAATCAACTCCTATTTATAAGAGACTGCAGATCGTCCTTTGAGCTCATAAATGGTTTCCCTCAATGGTTATTCCCTTTTTCATACAAAACCTTTGAGTCCTTTTACTGTATTTAGAATGCAATATCTCATCGATAATAACTTAGAAGTCTCATAAAACTTGTAAGAAAATATAAGAGAGCTCAGTTATTTACCCTTTGGTATAAAAATGTAGTTAGCAATGAAAGCGCGACGTAGCCCTGAGCGTTGCTGGCGCGGCATCAAACACAGCTGGATAGTGCGGCCTGTGGCGCCTGTCGACGCCCATACCTGCGAGTGGAAGAGAGAAGCGAGTGGCGAGGATATAAGCTGATGATTGCTGGCCGAAAGAGATGATAGGTAGTTCATACTGTCAGAATTACTCTTGAATGTGCACAACTTCGATTCGGTTGATAAATAAAAAGAATTACAGCTCAGTACTTTTGGGTAGTTTGCTGTTAGTTGTGGCCCTTAATTTCAGTTAGTTTTTGATAGATAAAGGGATATTGAATTGATTTAAAACGAAACTTTAAGTTTCACTTAAGATAATTAGAAATTCAAGCGTCAGATGTTATTTAGAATCAATCTCATGTTTTGAAATTTGGCTGCCATCGGAGTCAAAAAACTATTGAAATGTCTAGTTGTTCTTCTTTTTAACCAATTTAAAAAAGGCGGCTATCAATTAATCAGCAATTATTTTGTTTATTAGATGAGCACATGTTCTAGCCCGCTTTCTTCCCTGCCTCGTGCCCGACCACTCACCGTCATATATAAATAATGTTGGTATTGCGTTTAGTGTCGGCCGCGTCGGGCGGGTCATGAACAAGGCAATAAATTGCGTGCAAGCCCCCAACGTCTCATTGACGATGTAATGGACTGCCCGCCTCTATACCAACATATTTTATAACATTACGCTTTATCAAAATATTAGGATATAAATTGTAGTCTTTCAAGTGGTTAGTCGGCTGACTTTTATGTGGATAGATAGTTCTGAAAGCAGTGAACTAAATATACTAGGTACTAATTTTATAAACGTTGAAGAATGCAGTGTTTTATAGCGGTAGTAAGGTTTTGCAATCGGTAGATGCTATCGACAAGTGAACGTTAACATTTAAATTGCTTGAAGAAATGAGTTCTTGCAAATAAAGTTAGGGGCGTAAATTAGGGTTGAAACCAAAAATATTTTACGTACGTGTGTCATAAATCAGAAACTAGTTCAAACATAAACGTGACTTCAAAATGATTGAACATTAAATACCTATGCCTTTGCATATAATTTCGGTGTAATCGAGATTTTTTGATAAATCACTAATGCCCGGTGTCTGAGTACATTTAGCGGTAGTTTATCTGTTCAATAGCGTTTTTTCATATGAGTTTTAACGCTATTGAATAGATAAACTACCGCTAAATGTACCTCAGAAACTAGGGGTTAGATCTGTATAACCTTAACACTAATGTAAACTGCCCTTAAAGAGAAAAATAAGATAGTACTGAGAAAACCCTGAAGTGAAGTGACTGTTTACTGTAAACTTTATCCATTAAAGACGTTTATTTATCCTTGCAGTCACGGCTACGTCAAACCCTTGAACTAATTGCGTCTCTCTTATAAAGGGCATAGAAATGTTATCTTTGTTATTTACTTTACTTACCATTCTTATATAGGACACCATGATTAAATAGAAGGTGCTTGTTAATAATTGCATGACCTACGATGATGGTCGTAGAAACCTATTGTGGAATTAGAACCTGGCGTCTTCGTGCTTTGGAGGGCACGTATGAAGTCTATCGCGGTTGGGGTCAATTACGTTACGTCAAAGGCCAAAGGCGTTTTGTTACTAACAACTTTTGACACTAGTTTGACCACTTACCATACGTTAAGAAGAACACTATTAAACAGCCGTATTTATCTTTAAAGCCCATCTTTTGTTTTATTTATATCAGTGTCATTTAGCCAGTACACGCGCAGAAAACACACAGACCGTGAACAATCCTCGGCTGCCAAGAGATCAACGTAAACCAACTCGCGGAAACCAACTAAATAACAATACTACGTAGTTTAATTAAAATTCTCCACAACTTCAACGTAAACAATGGCGAGAAAAATATCATCGTGCTTTATTCTCTTCTACATCTTTATATTCAAGATAAGTTCCTCTAAGATAATATTGCTTTCGTCTTCACGGAAGCGTATCTACCGTTTCTAAGAAATATGAAATATATTTTTCAGGATATTTCTGGATGATAAATACGTAAGCGTTGACGTCAAAAAATGGCGTACTATTTGCCAAGTTTGGGCGTTACATATTTTTTGTAAAGGTTACAAAAGTAATTGTGTTTCATCAAATTATTTGGGTGAGAGGAAGTACGGATTGAAAATATGATATAGCGATGTAAGATTGTAATAAATTTTCCCTTGAAACAATTAATAGGCAACATTCGTATATAGATATAAAAATATTTTTTTTCTCTCTAACCAATTATAAATATACTAGAAGTATTTTTTTGATATTATATATGCCTCTATAGTATATAGTATTAGTATAATATTATAAAGCTGAAGAGTTTGTTTGTTTGAACGCGTTAATCTGAGGAACTAATGGTCCTATTTGAAAAAATATTTCGATGTTAGATAGTCCATTTATCTAGAAAGGCTACGCCACGACAAATAGAAGCAGAGTAGCAACAAAAATGTTACAAAAAACGGGGAAAATCTTGACCCATTCTCTCTTATGTGACGCAAGCAAAGTTGCGCTTGTATAAAATATATAGTTTAGTGTATAGTTTCTTTATCTCTTAAATCAATCTTAGAATAAGATAGCTAGGTAAAGAAAGCAGTATTAGCCCACATAGTAAACTGGCTTGCTTCGTGCTCTATACATTGTAGGCAGGATTAAGGGATGCCTAAGTAAAGACATAAACTACAATCATTTGGACGTGGTCTACGCGAATTTGTTACTGTAAAGGGCGCTTGTTTCCTTACATAGTAAGTTCTTATTCAAAATTACGGTGAAATACCTATACATATTGTGAGTATGTAGCTTTTTTTGTGATGAAGTGACCGTTTTCCTCGCAAAACTGAAGGTAACTCTTTGCTTGTGTTTTGATATATTTTTAGACCTTTTCTTTGATATTCCTAAGCCCTGGGCTTAATGATTCCTTATTAAGAAATCAATACTGACGGAACTCTAACACAAATCTGGTAGAAAAAGTAAATAGTGATTTTAAATTTACTCGTATTATTACGAAGGTTTTTGTCATTGGCACCTGTCTAATGACAGTCTTGATTTGAAAAGCCGACTATAGTCGAGTATGCAAGTTTATCTATGAAACATTTTTTGTAAGACGGAATGTATAGGTAAAAAGCGAGAAAAAAAAAATTTTTTTGTTTAATCATCGTATACGAAACATTAATCTGAAAGCTGCCAAGCCTTTGCAAGAGCGACATTTACTTACTTATCAATGTAGCTCAAATGTGGCCCATGTCGTAATCAGGCCCTTAATTTATGACCAGCTTCAATTTAGAGGAAGATTCATTTCTTTTTTACTTTAACTTAGATGTTCCTCTTATCTGTGGGCAATTAATCTTTCCGCCCTTTTTAATTTATCGCTCTCGTATTTGAAAGTCATGGTGATTCTTGTATTTTTTTATAAAATTGTTGAGCTGGGTAACATGATGATATTATGTACGCAAAAGGTTTAAGGTGTTTTATATTCTTTTACACATTGATAAAAATAATTATCTAATGGTCACGATTATACAAAAAAAGTACTTTAGGCGGTTTTCAAATTAATTTAAATTTTTGAATCTTTTTTTACCCGTTCCTGTCCCACTGCTGGGCAAAAATCTCCTTACGAACGAGGGAGGGGTTAGGTTTCGAGACCGCCACGCTGGCCAAGTGCGGATTGGGGACTCTTAATTTTATATTGACTAAAATTTTAAGCTACATTACAATATATAACACTATAGTGTATTCGCATTATTATCTAGTAACAATTACCTATAATACGTAGCATTTTTATCCACATAATCAAAACTAGCGCATATTCCCACAAAGGCCACATTTCACTACGCCAACTAGTAATAGATAATAAATAATAATTCCCGTAACAAATGTTCGTAGATAAACACGAATAGGTTTCACGGAGGTTATCCGATCAACTATAAATCGTAACACAGTCTAGACCAACGTATGTTTAATTAAATACCCTTTGTTCAATATACATATACTAATACTATAGAAAAGTGTGTTTGTATACCTGTCTATTAGGTCGGGGAAATACTCTTTTCGCATTATAGTATGTATGAACTGGTAATATTAAGAACTGTTTTAAAGAACGAAACTTAGCATGCCTCACGCATGCTAAGTTTCGTTGTTCGGTGCAACAGGGGTCAAAAATTGGTTGCAAAAGAGCGGTATCACGCATTTCGACTAGCGTATATTATGCAGGTATGTCTCTGTTGCTGGAATCGGTTTAAATAGATTAACAACTTTTTTATTAGCACATTTTATTGCAGTTGTAATACTTAGGTCACTACTTATATTTTGAGCCTTGACGAATCTGATTGTTTTAGACCCCATTTGGCGTTTTTATCGTAAAGTTTGATCTTTTTGACTACCACATTCCTAAGAAAGTTTTGAAATCTGCGCTGAAAATATTTTCAATATCGTCGATCGAAAATTGTAAGTGTGCGGGAAAATGACATTAGGATGTTAACATTTTCGTGCAAATATTTTTTACGACTTTCGACGTGACATATAGAAACAGTCGTGTCTATATCGACTTATTTATTGTTTCGGTGATGAATTCTGATCCTTCGAAAATTTAAAACGCTGATAAATAGAGTTCTATCATGATTATTTTTCCATCACCAATGAAATTCCTGAAGATCGTCCAAGGTCACGAGTTGTCTCCGGAAAAATTGATGCTGTGCGAAAATTAATTATGCATTTTAGTTTCCTGATACATGAAAAGAATGACACAATCTTAAACATTATTTCCACTCTTAGGTATAAAATATTAGGTAACAACATTTCCGATTAGAATATTTTTTCTAAATGAACCAATTTTTTTTTCACAACATTTAGATAAGGTCCTCGAGCCGATTAGCGCAAATAAATGCTTGAAAAATCTATCGTTTTGCTTCAAAATACATGTATCAAATCGTGATAGAACACGGATCTAGGATCTATGCGCATGAGCCGAAAAATAAACACCAGTCGACTTTATGGGTGCTTTAAGATGAACCAAATCCAGAAAAAGTTATTCACGCTCGAAGCATTTCGAATCAAACTGTCCCTTGATTTTTTATAAAAACTTTATCACTGCACAAAGTGCCTTCGAAAAAATTTAGAATGGTTAATTTTTATTGATTTACAATCAAAAGTTTGCCCAAAGTCTTGTTTAAAATATGGAAAAACCACAAAATCCTACAGGTCGAGTTCCATAAAAACAATGTCAGCCTTAACGCATCTTGTTAAACAACCGGCTATTATGTGCACGAAAAAATCGAATGAATGACTTTCTCGCCATACCGTTACAGTTTGACATCAAATGACTTTATTTTAATCAAAAACGCCAACAATAAATACCGTAAACATTGATTTTCCATCGCCTCTAGTACCAGGTTATGCTTTTCAACACCCTGTTTTTAAGGGGTCTTCGGGAAAGAAAAAAAATATTAAAAAAATATTTCGGTCGGATCAAAATCTATCTAAATCATGCATAAGAATACCCGAGAACACGATAAAGTAGTTTTCACTCACATATTTACCGTTTTTCATAGTTAGGCTCAAAATATAAGTAGTGGCCCACGTAATAGGTGGAAATAATGTCTCGTTTAGGAAATATTATTAGAAGCATCAATCGATAGAAGTATACTTAATCTGTGTTCTTTAAAGCTGATAGTTGTTGCAATAAGAAGGTAATATTTTGTCAATACGGTAATACGTTCCTTTCCATCGTAGTCGAGCAAAAACACCCATCATCTTTTCCCAATATAATGTTATTAATCATAATCCACTCGATACAATAGTTCCGCTATTGCAAGATGGTGGCCAATCATTTCCGGTATTAATATCGTTCGCATTAATTCGGACACGGCTAATGGCAATCGAACCAGGCCTTTGTATGATGCTATGAGTGTAATCAACGCATATACATCGAAAAGGTTCCGCGCGTAGAGGCTGTAGCATGTGCTACGAATTTCGTAGAGGTTTGTAGAACGTTGCCTACGGGCGTAGTACAGTGCAATTATTGTAGGCACTAAATTAGCGTAGTTATTTTCCATATTGAGCACAGCCTTATCACTTCAAAGTTTCCTTAGCAATAAAAGATCGTGTGGGATGTTAAGTTACGGATAATGATACTGAATCTGCAATTTATACATTTTTGTCTGCCTTTCTGTCTGTTTGTATGCGCCAGCATCCATAATTGCAAATAATTTGCAGAAATTGGGTATAAAACTGCTCTTCCTCATAAATATATTAATATAATCTAAACTGGAAAAATCCTTTTAGCCGGATGTAAGGTTAAGTGGTGACGTCACAGTGTTGACGCTCGAGAGTGGCGCTCTAGGAGAGTCGGTAGAGACGGTAGAGTATTGACGCAGCTGCCGGGAGACACTTAGACGACTCTGTGTGTTTGAGCTCGTGTTTTATGTAATAATGTGGTTATTGAGAAAATAAATATGTATTATTTTGTGGGAGTTTTTATTTATTGGTGTTGCGAGATTTGCAAAAAAATTGGGTGCTAGGACGCTGATGGTCTTGATTAGGATTCCAAAATGGGTTGAAATTGTTCTTGTCAAATATGTTCAATGATTTAGTAGAACAGCAGTGCAAGTGGTGTCACTTATCTCAGAATATAACACGCAATTTATTTGCCCCGTTTGTACACTCCATCCCGTCTCGTTGAATTAAACCTTATGTAGTACCTTTCACAAGAACCTTTGTCGACGCCTCAACTATTTAAAAATTTAAAGACTATTTTTATTTCCAAGCCGAAATCCTTTAACGAAAATAAAAATATATAACTGTTTATTTATCCAAATCAGCCAAATACAGGCGATGCCATAAACTTCTAGTACATAGCAACTATGATTATTGCCTAATTCCTAGAATTAATGTCTGTTTAATACACATTAGTGCATCGAATTCTCAGTACGTTATATTAATTGCGGCAGGTGTACAAACACAATCCATCTCATTATGTCTGTCCAATGCCAATAACTGTCAATATGTAAGGAGACTGTTATATTGTACGAATAATAATTTTATTTAAATTATCTGTAAGAATTTGTTGTTGTGTGCCGTCGCATTTGAAAAGATGTGACCAATGACCATAATAATGGTGGGTGGTTTTTTTTTTGGGTTTTGAAATATGGTGTTCCAGTCATAGCTTTTAAACTCTCGCGTAGCATGTTTAATGTAAAATAGAATACGAGAATTAACGCGAACACGCAATTTACCTTAAAATGCCTAACGTTTCGGCGCAGGTTGCACTCGCCGTGGTCGCAGGCTGACTGGAGCAGCGATGACGATGGTTTTCTAGTGATATTTTACATAAAACACAAAAAAATTGTATTTCCTATAGTTCAAGTTAATGTACAGTCACTTGTCAGTTTTGTAACCACAAAGTGCTGGCCTATTTTTGGTTCGTAGCCTTTTTGTATATTATTACGACTAATACCATGTCTGTGTAACTGATTCCTTATCTCGTTAGCATGATCAATCAAAGGAGCTGTTCAGTGGTGAGTTCTAAGCCTGCAAATCTTGGTCTTGAGTTTGATTCTTGTCAGTTGGACAATGATTTAGATTTTATTGATGTGTATTTTCAGTATAACGTATTGTAACGTAAAAAATGTTCGACTTAGTACTTTCTAACCTATTTTTTTTTGCAGACAACAGGTGAGTTTCTTAGTTTACTTGTTTATTTTAACAGTCTAGTCTAGATTGTTCTCCAGCAGGTTTTAATATATTATAACCCGCTGAAGAACAATCGTGTATATGAGATTAGACTGTCAAATATCATCAAAATCAGTACAGTCGAACCACCCTGAAAGTGTAACAAACAAACAGACGTAGCTATTTATTGCATTGGTAATTAATTAGTAGTATTATTATTAGTACGACATGACACGTCGGGGCGATTATCATTAATTAGTTTATTAATAAGCCATCAAATGCAATGAAAGCCTTAGCTCATTAGCGAGATTAGTGAAGCGAAAATGTACTGTTTGCTATGATTGTGTAGGAAAGTGTATTGTGTGGTCACTAAAACACTGGGCATTGAACCTGTCTGAATCTCATTGACGTTTCATTAAACTGGGCGTTTAATTTCAAATGACAACATAATTATTAGGAAAGATTTGTAGTACAATGTTTGTTAAAATAGATAGTTGATTAATTTGATAGAACGAATAAGTTTACTATTTGAATAATGATAACAAAAAAGTAGGTGTATGTTTGTTACTATTATAGAGTTTTGACAAATAAGTTGAGTTGGGATACTTAAAGTGTTTTAGTTGTATCGAATTTGTTACTATGACCTAATTTTCCTAGGTTAGCTTATTAAAATTCTAAGAGCTCCGTGAGAGAGTGAGAGAGAGAGAGAGAGATAGTAAAAGGAAGTATGCTGTGCTACAAAGAAAAATAAGATATAAGAAAATAATGTTTTAAACTTAGGGTTCAAGTCGAATAACTTATATCAAAACTTTTCCCATCCACTACCAACCCGTGAAAAGGCAATACAAATATGCAAATGAACAAAGAACAATGTTATCGATGATCTCTAGAATGTAAGAGTTAAGTGGGAGTTCCCGACAAATTGCAAGTGATGCCTCAAAATTAATTAAGTCGCCGGACGCAGGGTTAAAACCCTTGTCGTGTACTGTGATTTCCGCGAGTACCCTTGAGGGAAACTTGCTTAAATAGCGGAAAGGAAAATTGTGATTAAGTAGTTTGTCATTGTGTTTTGTGTGGGAGAAACAACTTGGGTGTTTAAAGGAGTGTACACATGAAAGTCTTTAGATAAAGAACCACCAAAATTGTGACTGTATTTTTATATAGACGATTTTAAACTCTCGCGAATCGACACATAATATATAATGCAACGGATCTTAAACGCGATTGAAAATTAAAGGTTAGGGTGCCTTATTTTTTCAATCGACATTTCGATCGAGCTGCATCGACCGTAGACCATTAAAGGCAATCAGCAAAAGCAAAGTCAGCCCGTGACCACGTCAGATAATTGTTTTTTTTAATAATATGGTTTGTAACTGTCCGGACAAGATTTGTATGGGATCGACGGGGTCAAATTCCCACGCGAATGAAATCAACGGGCTTCATTGTACTATACCCGGATGAAGTCGGGTCATTCCACTGTTATTGAAATAAAACTGATGTTACGGTTATAAGAGTATTTATTCCTACAAGTATTTAAATCTAAGCTTACAAATTATTATTTATTATAGTTTTTCTTTTGCTTCCTCTTTGAGATCTTCTTCCACATTTTCTATAGTGGATTCTGAAATATTAAAACGAGATGTTAAAGATAGAAAACGCTCACAAGACAAAAAAAAAATTACTACTCCATCCGAGGCAACAATCAGTGGACAATAAAAAATAATTAAAAAAAAACATTTTTTTCGTAATCGAACATACGGCTTCTGCGTGCCATAGTATCGATGACCATATTATCTACTTCGGAACTAGGGAAAATATTTTTAGTAGGTACATAAAGAATAATAAACGTCTATGTAAAGTTAGTAACTTACCATTAAAATCAGTGAAGTTCCATGGTTGTACTTTAGTAGACACAAGTAGTACGAAGATAGCGTTGGTTACAAACGAGATCGCTGCTATTATGAAGAACATTATTCGCCACTGTATCAAATTACCCTGTAACAAAACAAACTCATAACCTTACTAACAAGATTTTAAATTTAATTCAGCTTTAACTAAGAGCAGTGATAGCCGAGTGGTATAAGTTGACACCTCCCACTCAAGTGGTCGCAGGTTCGAACCCGAGGCAACACACCAATGACTTTTCGAAGTTATGTGTGTATTAGAAATAATTATCACGTGCTCCAACGGTGAAGGAAAACATCGTGAGGAAACCTTGCATGCCTAAAAATTTGTTTAATACATTTATTGGGGGCATGCAAAGTCCCCAACCCGCACTTGGCCAGCGAGGTGGACTCAAGGCCTAACCCCTCCCTCATTACGGGAGGAGACCCTAGCCCAGCAGTGGGACAGTAATGGGTTAAATTATTATTTTTTATTTTTTTATTTATCCCGTTACTGTCCCACTGCTGGGCAAGGGTCTCCTCCCGTGAATGTGGAAGGGGTTAGGCCTTCAGTCCGCCACCGACTAATTGCGAGTTGGGGACTTTGCAGACCTTTAGGAACTATTCTAAAGAATTCATCATTTTGCGACATGATGTTGTATTTTACTGCTTTTAAAAGAAACTTATTACTTTGATTTCAATGCTAAAAATGATAAATGAATCTGAGATGTTTACCGTATCGGTAACAATATGCGACACGACGACAGGAGTCAACACTACGAAGACGTTCCCTATAGTGTTGCCAGTAGCCATTAATATACCGCCGAAGTTTGGCGCCATATCTATGTGATTTACCTGTTGATTAGAAACATGTTATTAAAAAGGAGTTTTGTTGAAATTTGTATAAGTGTTATTTAATTCGGGTGTAGTTTAGGTTCGAAATTGAATTGCTAAAAGAGTTGTTTCAGAGTAGCTTTTAAAATGAACAAAAAAAATTGCAATAAGCTTTGCTTTTTTATTTTATATTAAAAATAGTAGTTTTTTGTGTTCACTAAGGGCTTGGTGAAATACAGTATTTTCAAAATATCAGTAGATTTATTACCAAACGAAATACTACGACGCGTGACACACTCTCTGTGCGCCACGCGTCGTAGTATTTCGTTTGTTTGTTATATTATCAATATTTTATTATTATAGTCTACTCATTTATTATGGCAATTTTATTGTATATATATTATGATATTTTTCTTTAATTGTTAGTCATAGTCGGTAATACTGACTTTACCAAGCTAAAGTAAATCATTGCATCAGAAGAAAGTTCAAATTTTGTCTTACCATCCACCCGCAATGTACGCCCATATGCATGGCCATGGCAACGACCAGGCACGTCACGGCCACTGCACTGTTGCTCGTGTAAGATGTACACACTAATGCGAAGGCTATGCCACATTGAGCTGCAAATATACCATACAAATTCAAATTGAAATTTATTTATTGCAACAAACGTGGTTCATTAATAAAACATAAAAAACACAAATAATAAAACATAAAGATAAACAATTAACCAATTAATCCATTAAATGAATCTTGAAAAACATTGATACCCGTGGTTTAAGCATACACCTCCCTCGTAAGTACTAGAGTTCGAACCCGAGGCAACACTGACTTTTTGTAGTTATGTGTGTATAAGAAATAAATATCACTTGTTCTAATGGTGAAGAAAAACATAGCCAGAATGCATCCTCGTATGCTTAAGAGGTCCTCAACACAATTCGTGAAGGAATACAAGCTCCGAACCCGCACTTGGTCAGCGTGGTGGACAAGGCTTCTCCCTCATTCAAGGAGGAGACCCTTGTCCAGCAGAATAAATAAGGATATATAAGAAAAAATAGATTATTAATTATATTATTATTATAACATAAATCCAGAAAGATATTCAAAAGAATATTTAAGATTAAGAACATTTAACTTTTGACTGCATAATATCATCGTTTTTAACCTTATTTAACCTTTTTGGAGTAGCACAGGGCCGGTACTTGGGCCTTTGGGACGCCTATTTTGTTGACGAGGGTTCACAAAGTAGTCCTTGGTGTGCCGTAAGTCGTGCTTGCTATTTTTTTGATGAGATGTATTTGAGTCTTGGTTGAGGAGGTCTGATAGGCAGTCGCTTCATGTTAAATACTGGAAATCAGCTGCACCCGGGGAGGCGGGAAGCCGACTCCAACATAGTTGAAAGAAAAGCTAGGCTCTATGAGTCTTCTTACCTAATGAGTTGAATATTCTTCTGGCGTTTTTTGCACTGATAATGTTTTTATTTGTGAGGTAATCCGATATCCAACCGAAACTAAGACTGGTGAAGAAACTTGCCACGTAGGGTAATGATGATAGGAGACCACTCTGAAAAGTAATAAGATTAAGTGACTGGTCAGCTAGAGTCGTCTAGAGAGTTGAAAATTTTTATTAGATTAGATTTAAGTACATAACATTTTAGTTTTCTTATTACAAGCTCTAACTATTTTATCCATAATTAAAAGAAAATATTATTGCTTGAAAAAGCTGACCTTTTTTTATCGTTATCTCTTAACCAACTCTTCGAATTTATCATGTGTTTTTCTCAAGGGGTAATAAATACAATAAAGACGATCGCCGCTATTATAAATATTGTACATATATTTTTGAAATATTAATACAAACATTGTTCGATGTTTTTTAAAGCAGATTTTTATTTGGCAATAATACTTACGTTCTTAACATTAATTCCAAGAATATAATGTATGTAGGAAGGCACTTGGTTGAAGAAGAACACGAAGCTGACATTACTTCCGGTGTGTGTGGCAATCGTTCCCCAATACGGTTTGGACGTTAGGATCGCTTTCCATGGCGTCTTTTGTTTCTGATGAAAATAAAACATTACATACAAAAACAGCAATATGCATGTATTTGCACTAAATACATAATAAAGATTGTAGATAAAGAGCGAGGAGACGACGTTTAGCAGTTACATCGGTCGATCTGTAGCTGGGGCTAGCTCGTTGCTAAAGTGAGTAAAGAAACCAGCCGAGTACATGCTTGTTCATGAGATACAGCCTGGTGATATGCAGACGGATAGATGGGCAAATGGACAGCAAGATTTTAGTAATAGAATACCGTTTTTACGCTTACGGAACGGACTTCTGAAAAGGTATCTTAGTTTTGGAATCATGTTTACGGATGTCGAATTTTGGTATGTACCATGTTTAACCTTAGTTTTGGCATCTTGTTCACGGATATTGAATATAGTATGTACCATGTTTGAAATCATTAATACCTTAGTACTTTTCTTACTGATTCCTCCCAGAATATAATTCTTTTCTTCCTCACTAATATTCTTGTGGTGCAGCGGGGTCGCTGAACCGAAAATAGTGAGTATTACAAAACAGGCGAAGCATATGACTCCGACAGTGTAGAAGGTGGAAGGCCAGCCCCAACTGCTTGCTCCAAGGAAACCCGACATTTGGAAGGCGACCACGGTTCCTACTGTAACACCTGTGAAATAAAAACATAATGCATTTTGTAAGGTGTTTTTGCCATTGCTTGACAGTTGATATTGTCATGCAATATATAAGTTTTCTTTTTGATTTTTATCTGAACTACATGTATCCAGTGTACCACAGCTTGATCCCACTGAAGAGCTAGTTTTAAAAGCCTCTACGTTAATTTGTCACAAACCATTTTCTCGTTTTTGAAATTGTCGTTTTTGAAATCTTTTACTTTAGGTATGTTTTTTCTATAAGTACGTAAATTACTTTTAATTTATTTTGTACTATTTGTGCTCTGTGGAGATATTTGTGGTTACATAATGTATTTATTTACTTTCTATAATGGCGTCATTGTGCAATGTTGTCTTTCACAAACATATTGTTCTCATACCTCATTACGACAATGGAAGCAGTGTGAGTTGTTATCTTATAGCATACCGTTATCAATAAGCGCCAAGTAATTATTGAAATAACTGATACATATTTAAATTTGTTTAACAAACACATTTACATTTTGAATAGATGGAGGTAAAAAGATGAGAACAAATATTGTTATCTGTTTTTCAAATGATATATTCTTCTGCACTAACAGTGCAACAAGTAAATGAACGGCAATTTGTTTTCAAATAAGTGGACATTGATAATCTTCCTGTCTATTTATCGATCGCATTCCAGAGTTACAAGAGACCGATTTAATCTTTAAATACAAAACTCTGCGGTTACTGAGTGACTATTTCACTGATGGACAACGTGCAGCCAAAACTACTGAGCGTAAAAAGCTAAAATTTGGTATGAAGATGAACGGTATTAGTGCGAACCCCCTTTCCGCATACGAGGGGTTAAGAAGTGTAGAGAAGCACTAAGAGAGGATTTTTGAAAATTCTCTCCCGGGCGGGGTAAAGGGGGGTAAAACTAATATATGGATACTAAAGACCACGCGCACGAAGTTGCGGGCGGCTACTAGTGTGATCAGTCTATCCTTACCTGTATAAACATAACTGCTAAGAGTAGCACGTTCACTGGCAGGCACCCACTTGGCCAGTAAAGCTTGAACTCCAGGATATGTACCTGCCTGAGCCATACCTTGCAGGATCCTGCAGCCACATACTGCTTTCCAATCTCCCTGGAAGAAGGGTTAATGATGTTACTGTATATTCTACTAATATTATAAATGCGAAAGTTTGTGAGAATGTATGTATGTATGGATGTTTGTAACTCTTTCAAGCAAATACTACTTAAGCGATTACGATGAAATTTGGTATACAGGTAGCTGAAGACCCAGAATAACACATAGAAGCGGCCTCTAGTTCGAAAATAAGAATATGGACCAGTTTCACATAACGTAATATTTAGAAGATTAAGTGACTGCAAATGCATGAAACAATATTTGACAACATCAATTAATTTTTCAAAAGTCGCGCAGGCTTAAGGAGCATATTCTGAATATTGTCTGATGTCTTATTAAAGCTAATAACACGCAATTTTACAACGAGTTGTGTTTATTCCCTTCTCTGAAGAAATGGCAAGAAGAGATGGGATAGGTCATAGAGCTAGGTTAGTTAATGGAAATCTAAATATAATACACAACAGAGTGTTGAATACTTGTCCGAAATAAATAATTCACGATCACACTTAGACGATTTCCATGACAAAATATCATACTTAGATGAAAATTTTAAGTAAAATAAACAAGTAACTATAAAATATGATTATAATATAGTAACCAAAGTCAAAGTTCTTACCCATATAGTTAACCAAGGCGACACAATACTCGAAACGGCACTGATGAAGAGAGCGATCTGTAGAGGCAGTTTCCCTCCATACCGCTGACACACCAGGCCCATGGGGAACATCATGATCATGTACCCGAGGAAGAAGGCGTTCAACACCATCTCTTGAACTGACTTCGGCCATGTGTAGGTCTGTGAAAAAAAGGTTTAAGTGTATTAGGACGATAAGCATCTAGTTACGGAACAGTTGGTTAAAAATGTTGTAAATACGAATGAAATTTTGTTGCCGGGATTGTTGGAAGCTTAGCTTAGCTTAGGATTATAAATCTCAAATCATCAACACTTACAGGTTTTCGTTCTTCTTAAACTTAAACTTAAATCTTCTTCCGTTGGGGCTAATGTATCTCAAGTGTGTAACATTTTTTTAAAGGCCTCTATAAATTTAGAAAAGTGTAAAATATAAAATGATTGCACTTACCTTATGTCTTTTTTCAGTTGTATTTATTAAAGCAGCCTTATCAATACTTTGACTTCTTGATAGAACATCCAAAACACTTCCAGTATTATTAACATTTAAACTTCTTACAATATTCGAATCATTTCTATGTATCAGTGGTACAGTTGTATTCAAAATTACTGTATTTTCTTTGGGGTGGCTCATCATAGCTACGATAGTGACCCCCATGTGAGCTCTTGCTATGATATTGACGGTCAAACTTAAAAGAAATATAACTAATTGGACGTGTCTCACTCCGTATCCATATTTTGGAAGGCTGTCTATTTTTTCTGGAACAAAAAGTTGAATTGGAAAAAAACAGTGTTGTAGAATACTTAACACTACTTAAGCTGTGACCAGCAATCAGTTTATTTTTTGATTGTACAGCAAGTTAAATATAAATATGGACGGTATCGGAGTTCGTTAAACTAAAATAGAGAATTTGATGGAAGGATAACATTTTGTGTACAAATTTTGATTTTGAAATTTAATTTAATATCATATGTTTTCTTGCACTTTAAAACCAAATACGAGTTCTAAGTGGAATCTCTTTATAATTTTATGAGTCTTGATTAGATTTTGAATGTCAATAAAAATCTTACCCGGTATAATTTCATCACAAGGAACTTTATCATAAACATAAGGCGGCAATTTTTCATTTTCATTCATTTTAATAACTTTATTTTTGTCGTAAGCAGTTAATTGATTCACGTATAACAGAGAAGTGACACTATGTATAATGCGTGGTGCAATATTATACTATCAAAGACTATTTTAAATATAAGAATGACATTTCAAATAAGTTTATTGACCTTGTTAACTTTACTTTTATCAGTAACTAGTTTACTTCGTCCCCGTGGTTTGTGACTTAGGACGGAATTTTCATACAAACTTTCATCGTCTATTTTATCCCCTTGGGGGCAGAATTGTTCAGAATCCTTAGCGGATGCTCAAGTCATTGAAATCTACGTGCACGCCAAATTTAAGCTTGGTCCGTCCATTGGATTGAGTTGGACGTTGATAGATCATTATGCTGATATAATGATCTCGTGACTGATCAACTTCGAGTTATATATATTTACAAGAGACCGCCCGCGACTTCGTCCGCGTGGAAAGCCTTCCCGTGTAAATCACGTTCCCTTGGGAACTCCGGAATAAAAAGTAGCCTATGTTTTATTCTGGATCTTCAACTACCTACATATCAAATTTCATCGTAATCGATTCCGTAGTATTTGTGTGAAAGAGTAACAAACATCCACAAATGCATACATACTCACAAACACTACAATATTACAACTACTACTATAATATTAGTAGGCTTAGCTACAAAATTGCTCCCTCCTGGACCAAGTTTTTAGCCTATAATACGTATTGGAATCATGCATATACATCTTTTTTGTTACTGTTAAGTAGCCATAAGGTAGTAGGCACTTAACATTTAAATGCCATATCTGTTCCCTATTTAATCTTTACTCACATATTTTCTTATCTAAACTAAATATACACAGTAGCGGTTCTTATTTATTGTATAACATGTACAAAGACAACTGTTAAGTTTTAGCGCAAGAGTCGTCGTCCTATTGTGCTAACAATATCAAATATTTATGAGGAAATATCAACCTGCGTCTGCTCTAGAAAAATATGGTGCAATTTTAAGATTTTCACATGGTGAGACGCAAATTGTATATTTAATCTATACTTACTTGGGATTGGAGACTGCATCCGCCTGGTTTGTGACTTAGGCCAGTATTTTCATACAAATTTTCATCCCCTATTTTATCCCCTTGGGGGTAGAATTGGACAAAATCCTTTCTAAGCGGATGTCTAAGTCATAACATCTACCTGCATGCAAAATTTAAGCCCGATCCGTCCAATAGTTTGGGCTGTGCATTGATATGTCAATCACTCACACATCACTATGTCGAGTATCGAAAGTTTGACGTTTAAAATGTACTGCTAAAATAGTTCCAACGACATCCGTCAGAGGCGCTGATCAGATTTTCATACAAAATTACTCGTTGACAGGTCGGTTGTCGCTAGTCGATAGTAGTAGAGAATCGAGCTACAGTTACGATCTTACAATGTTGTGACTACACAATTGCATTCCTAATCATTTTGACCAATCAATTAGACCATCGCATTTTAAGCCCTAATTCCACTCGTCGGTGTCCAGGCACCAGTGTTCCCGCAAGTGATTGATCACGCTAATGAGATAAAGGCTCGGTTACACCGGCGGTAATCTGTTAACGCGGTCATAAATAAATATTAAATAAAGCGAGGTAGCGGTCCA
This sequence comes from Anticarsia gemmatalis, assembly GCF_050436995.1. Classification (NCBI taxonomy): domain Eukaryota; kingdom Metazoa; phylum Arthropoda; class Insecta; order Lepidoptera; family Erebidae; genus Anticarsia; species Anticarsia gemmatalis. The sequence goes on from NC_134761.1 coordinate 3,695,845, forward strand.
ACGAGTTTATAGTCGGGTAAAAACAAGCCTCTTAAATCAACAGTTTATTTTCATTTTGGTTCTGATAATTAATGAGCTAGTGTTTCAAAAATACGAGTATACATTTTGATAATTTAATTAATATCAGCTGCGAAGATCATTCTTTGAGGTTAAGTTACGCTAACCTAGGTCATTCTGTGGATGGATGACCATCGTATCAAGTTCCTCCGTGTGCCAGAAGGCACGTTAACTTGTGGGTTCCGGCCGTCATTTTCAAAGGCTTTGACAGCCGCAGTAAGTCAGAAACTTGAAAGTCTGACAATCAGCCTTGTCGAAGGATATCGTATTATAACCTAGGTAGCTGGGATGTGGAGGTCCGATTGGCGACAGGTATCCAGCTGCACCCGGTGAGACTGGACGCCGACTAAAACTTAGTTGGAAGAAAGGCTAGGCTGATGATGATTTAGTATTATGTGCACATTTAGATGTCTTTGACAAAACACCTCTAAGTTGTATCTGATGATTTTGATAGTTTCGTTGCGAGTATAAAATTTGCGTGACGGGAATTCTAAAATTTACTTTTATACCGATTACACAGAGGCATATGGCAGAGTCGTTGAGGCTATAGTCCAACAACTCAATAGAGAACATTGTATGCAAGAATCGCGGTTGGCTGTGGTATGAAAATTTCTGAAATTAGAACATCAGTGTTGTCCCAGTTGTTGTCAAATAAGACAACAGTCGTTAAGCCACCTCAAAGGCCTTACGGGCGGCTTTAACAACTTTGATATTAGGTTGACCACTAATCATACGATAGATAGAATAGGACAAGGGTATTAAAAATACATAATTATAGTAATATAAATAATATAATTTATTAATAATAAAATACTTTAGTTTGTCAATGTTTTTTCTTTTTCTTCTTTTGTTTCTAGCTTGACTTCTTCTAGAATAGGTTCTGAAAAAATAAAAAATAATTTAATTTTTAACTATTACTTTTGTACTAATATCCACCTTTACACACACCCTCTGTCGCACGTTCTTAGGAGCGTATAGGATTACGCACGGGAAAGCAGCGCGCTCTTCGCTTGCAATCTTCTTCGCGGCCTTGACAGAAGAGCGCGGCGCGTTGTCTTTCCTTTCCTTTACACGCGTGCTTTTTCACGCGCGATTGTTGTTTCATGCGCGATAGTGTGTGTAAAGGGGGCTAATGTTTATATTAAAAAAAAATATGACATGTCTTGTTTACCATTCCAATGTGCGTAGTTCCATGGCTGTATGTCGGCTGACATGAACACCAAGAATATAACATTACTGACCACAGACACGCCAGCCACTATGAAGAACATTATACGCCACTGGACCAGGTTGGTCTAGAAACAAACAAAAATAACGGGATTAATAAATCATTTAAATAACTTATTTTCAGTCGAAGTTAAGTTTGGTAAAGAATTTTGAAACAAATTCATGTTTTGTCACGTAAGTCAAGGCATTTGATAGGATTCAGTACACTTTTGCTGAGTTTTGAATTTCAGGGACTTCCTGAAAATTTTGTCACAGAAATAATTATCCCAATTTATCCAACTCAAGTTTGTTTCACGGGATAGTTTTTACGTTTTTCAATTCGCATAAACGTAGGTAAGTACATACCGTGTCAGTAACAACGAAGGAAACGACGATAGGAGTTAAAACCACGACGAAGTTAGCCATAGTGTTCCCAGTAGCCATCAAAGTACCGCTGAAGTTTGGCGCCAAATCTATGTGATTTAACTGTAAACAAAATATAACAATTAAACATAAGAATTCATATAAATATTGAGGATCGTTGAATATATTTTTTTCACCTCAAGTTTGCCGGGTCGACCAATGCAAGTTGCAGTAATAAATCAAAAGGATAAGTAGCGTACTGTGCAGAGACGCTGTAGATGGGTGGCCACTTAGGCACTTACCCCCGGTTTCTAAGGTACATTTAGCGGTAGTTTATTTATTCAATACCGTTTAAAGTCATATAAAAAAATACTCAAAAACCGGACATAAGTAATTTGATCTGAGCTTTTCGTACTTTGAAGAACATATATTATAGGAAGTCGGTTTTAGTAAATTAAGTTACTGTCGTGCTACAGGCTCTTGAACGTTTTATAAAACTTTGACTCCAAGTTGACCATTAAGCATGTAGAAGAAAAATATTACCATCCATCCAGTATGTATGCCCATATAAGCAGCCATGGCGACGACTAGACAAGAAACGGCGACGGCAGTGTTGCCTGTGTAGGATGTTAGTAGCAGGCAGAATGCAATGCCGAATTGTGCTGAAAAAAAGTTAAAACGTACGTAAGTCTTTGGATTAGATACGTGAAAAGAAAATTAATCTAGCAGTAATTAGTCCCATATTAGTGTTATTCAGCTTCTGCGATTTTTTTCAAACGTTGTGCTAATATAAGTTTTTAATTCAGAGTATAGTTTTAAACAAGACACTAGTTACTTACCAATAGAGTTAAAAATTCTCCTAGCATTCTTCACACTGATAACATTTTTGTTGGTCAAGTAATCAGATAGCGTACCAAACGCAAGGCTGGTGAAGAAGCTAGCGACGTAGGGGAGAGACGATAGGACACCGCTCTGAAAAATAATAAAAAATAAAGTTTATAAAACATACTGATTCTTTAAGGACAACTCATGCAATAAGTAACATAATCAATCAAGACTCGTCCATGGTAGCCATCGAAAACTGTAAGAACAACGAATCAGCGGCTCAAGCGTGTTCCGGCGGAACTAATTTTTATATGTAAATTATAAACGCTGGCTCCTTTGCAGGTATGACCGGGTGTAGGAAATTGTGGTCCGCTCAATTACATTTTTTTAGCATGTACTTACATTTTTAACATTAATGTTCAAAATATAATGGATGTAGGACGGTACTTCGTTGAAGAAGAAAACGAAGCATGCAGTACTACCGATGTGAGTGATCAGAGTGCCCCAATACGGACGTGACGTCATGATTCCTCGCCACGGTGTCTTTACTCTCTGTAAAATTTATAAAGCATAGGTACATAATTTATAACGATATTTTCCTTCACCTTTAGAGCAAGTGATGATTATTTCTAATACACAAATAACTTCGAAAAGTCATTGCCTCGGGTTCGAACTTGAGCATGCTTAAAATTTGTTTAATACATTTAGGAGAACTCTGACCAAAATATAGAAAAATATAAGATATTACTACACTATATTATGAAAATTTCAGGTGACAAACAAATAAATATTTGTCAGTGGCAGGAACTGAAAATTTGCGACGCAAACCGTGTGCAAACTACAGTAGTACAGTAGTCATCTGAAGTCTATGCTTATCTTGAATACAAAATACGGTGATGGTGTATTTTGATGGTATTTTTAAAGGAATATACAAGAAAATATACGATAATACTGAAAAAGATTTTCTGGGATTTGATAGCTGAAAAGCATTTTTTCAGCTAAGAAATCTCAGAAAATCTTTTATTTCTTTGTTACTATTAAATAATCGATAATGGATGCCTGTGTTGTTTTTAATTGACAATCAAATAGTACATTTATGTACTGTGTAGTGAAACCTTATAACTAATCTGTCAACCATTGATCAGAGCTGATATTTCTTTGATTTATTCTTTAAAAACTCGTTAAGCTACAGAAATCAGAAGTTTTGCAATAATCTTACATTATCAGTCATAATTTTAGTATTTACCTTAGTACCCCCGCTATTAGCATGCCCCATGATATAATTCTTTTCTTCTTCGCTAATAGACTTGTGGTCCGATGGAGTAGCAGATCCAAACACAGTGAGTAAAATAAAGCAGAGGAAGAATATGCCGCCAACAGCCCAGAAGGTGGAGGGCCAGCCCCATCTGCTTGCTCCAAGGAAACCTGCCATTTGGAAGGCTACGACGGTACCGACTGTTAGTCCTGGCAATGATAAGGGTATAAGATTATTGTATCGATTACAATAGAAGTGGGACTTGGTTTGAAAATAAGGATTATCAAAATCGCAATCTATCTTTTGGATGATAAGAGGAAAGTAAAAAACCTATTAAGTTTTATTATTGATAGATCAAGGGCACAAAAAGTAATGATATAGTAAAGAAAAAAGCTTTTTTAGATGAAGTACTACTGTATGGTAATACCGATAGTAAAAATGTACCTGTGTAAACATAACTGCTTAGACTAGCTCGTTCATTCGGAGGCACCCATTTTGCTAGTAAAGCTTGAACGCCAGGGTAAGTGCCGGCTTGAGAGAGACCTTGTAGAATGCGACAACCACAGACCGCCTTCCAACCTCCCTATAATAAAGCATGAATATCAACAATAAAAGTGGGAATCAAACAACATTTTCCGACTTGTATACGCATATATTTTAGGTAATCTTCATAAAATACTTTTATATTAATCAACGAAATTGTGGTAGGTGTGAGGTGAGCGATATTTGAGCTGTTGACAATTTGCAAAATGAAGTCTAAAATCTGGTAGTAAGTGCACTTAATTATTGGTAGAATTATTACATACCCAAATAGTAACCCAAGGAGTGACAATAGACACGACAGCGTTAACAAGGAGGGCGATCTGCAGAGGCAGTTTACCACCGAACCGTTGACAAACCATCCCCATGGGGAACATCATGATCATGTAGCCTAGGAAAAACGCGTTCAGCACCATCTCTTGAACGTATTTTGGCCACTGGTAAGTCTGAAAGAAATGGTGAAAATCGTAATAGTAAATATCTGATCTCTAGCAGATGCATCTGAATTATTTAAACAATTCACGGCGTTAGAATAGCATAAATAAATGTCAAGTATTTTCATTTATCTGGTAAAGTATTTAGATAGACGTAGACTAGAGTTTTCTTCACCTTATTAAGATTAGTTAGCATTTCACTAACATTACATTTATTGGGAATCTAGAGCTAGTTAGGCTTTGCAGGAAACGGTATCTGAAAAGTTTTGTACTTACTTGATGTCTTTTCTCAGTAGTATTTGCTAGAGCAACCTTCTCAATACTTCCATTTCTTAATGCCATGTCATTTACTCCATCTTCTGCTATACCCGTAGAATTAAATTCGTAAGTATAATTTTGTCTTTCCACTTGCGTCGTGTTCAAAATAACTGTGTCTTCTTTAGGGTGGCTCATCATAGCTACGATGGTCACTCCCATGTGTGCTCTCCCTATTATGTTTACAGTAAGACATAGGAGAAATATCACTAGCTGGATATGACGCACGCCGTATCCATATTTGGCAGGACTATCAGTTTTCTCTGAAAATAAGTTTGACGATGAGTTAATATACCCAACAAAAGAAACATATTTATTCGTAGCAACAGGGGATTCAAATGATTGCGCTAGAAAACTTAAGAGATTTTCTATTTTAATGGTCCGGTCTTTGTCACGGGTCGAATCTTATTCGTCGTAGCAAAAATCTATTTTATAATAGAAAATACAGTAGTCTCTAAAGTTGATGCGGATTGTTTTTAGGAAACATTTTATTTTGGTTCGGAACAAATTAACAAAGCAACATTTTGCAATATTCTTTTACTTTTGTGACTACTGAGCTTCTTGTGTAATGTTCCTCACTGTATTCTTAACAATTAACTTTTTGTTATTGAGTGTTGCCTAATAACCCTTAAAACGTTTCTCCACAGAAAGTTAGTACCACAGACTTAAAGGAACTTACCTGAAAAGCCTTCTTTGTTAGGAACCTTGTCATATTCATATTGTGCTAATTTTTCGTTGGTACCCATTTTGAAATAATTGTTAGTGACTAGTACATCAAAACACGTTATGAAATCAAATGATGTATTACGCAAAATCTTTGGTTATATGTTTAGTAAATTATTTTAGAGTCAAAGATTATTTGAAACAGACATGCCAGTTAAAAATATTTTTACACAATCAAACAGCATTTTTTTCTTGAAAAATTTATTTGTTTGAGTCTTAATTTCATGTTTGTTTTTCTGAAGTATGTATTTCTTTATATTAATCCTAGAAAGATAGTCTGCGTAAAATTAACGCATGCGTTTGCGAAATATCTTTTTTAATAGCGCGAATGCATCGCTGTCCGTTCGGACATTTCACTGGTCGCTGGGAGAGTACTGTGTGGCGTACGTAGGTGTCAATGAAGTAAGTTACACCCATTTTGAAATATAATGACCGCGTAAGCCAATTTTACGCATGAGTATCTTTTCACTACTTCAAAATATCATTATCTTTCTAGGGTTTTGGTTGCTATATTCAATCATACTGCCTTAAAGTTGTCCAAGAACAAAACCTGCTCTTATATTAATTTTCCTCGCCGTCAGAAAATATCGTGATAGTGCTCGACCACACACTTAAATTGTCTCTTCTGCAGCCTCCTTCATCTTTTTATCAAGGCTTAGTTTGTTATCAAAATCAAATATTAATTATTGTCTCGGCTGCTGTTTCTAATCTTTAGAATAAACTGTGCAAAGATCATGTATCAGACAGTCCGCAAGTCATTATAACGTTGTAAATCTTACACTGTCATCTAAACGAATAAGATGTTATAAGTAAATAAACTAGCCCCCTATAACAGACTTATGTACGTTGTTAAATGGCGAAACCCAGGTATATTTCGTGCGCCTCTGCCTACACCTTCAGTCATAACAGGCGTGGCATTAGGTATGTATGTAGTATGACATTCTTCGTGTGGTTCTTATACATTTTTCCGTATGACCATTTTACTAACTTATAGTTACCTATGTGTGTATTAGAAATAATTATCACTTGTTTCAACGGTGAAGGAAAACATCGTGATGCAACATTAATTGCCTGAGAGTTCTTTAGAGCAGTTCTTGAAGGTACGCAAAGCCCACAATTGGCCAGCGTGGTGGACTCAAGGCCTAATCCCTCCCTTACTACGGGAGGAGACCCTTGCCCAGCGGGACAGTATTGGTTTAATATGATTTATCTTTACATAGAGACAAATAAGGTAAAAACAGATAAAAAAGTTTATGAAATGTGCAAGTACAAGTTACAACTTTAATTTTATACTATGTTGAGTTATCCCTTTACCCGTTATTACTTTACCCATCGTAAAGAAATATGGGTCTTATATCATGCGTGAATCTTAAACCGTGCATGCTACAGTTCAAATTAAAATAAGATATATATATATTCGCTTAGCCTTTGTTCCAAACTATGTTGGAGTCGGCTTCCAGTCCCACCGGATGCAGCCGGATACCAGCGTTTTACATGGAGCGACCGCCTATCTGACCTCCACAACCCAGTTACTTGGGTATTAACACGATACCTTTCGGTAAGACTGGTTGTCAGACTTTCAAGCTTCTGACTACTGTTAACGACTGTCAAAGATCTTCGAAAATGACAGCCGGGACCCACAATTTAACGTGCCTTCCGAAACACGGAGGAACTCGATATGTATAAGATGGTCACCCATCCACGGAACAACCTCGGCAAGCGTAGCTTAACCTCAGAGATCGATCCGTGCGGCTGTTGTAAACTAAACCACGAGAAATTAAAATAAGATAAATTAAGCAATTCACTGCTCACTTAAAGACTATCCTAATGTCTTAAATCTTGGAAGTATGAACACACATAGTGATGGAATGTCGAGACTTCCGTCCGAGTCTTCGACAATATACCTAACACATGACTTAATGTTTATTTGACAAAAGATTGCTTAATAATTTTATGGAGCTGTATTATAATGCTTTTATTGAGGTAGGACCTGGAAACCGTTGGTTAAGATAAGCTTGAGATATTATGGCGTTATAAACAACATTCGTGAGTAAATATGATTTTATTTGATATTCAGATGTCTAAAAGCAAATTAGGTCTGTCGGAAAGGAAAATTTTAGCTTTCTAGTCAAACTGAAAGTTGGTGAAAAAGAAATGGATGTGCATGCATATCTTGCAAGAATGGATATTTGCATAAATATGTGTCTTAGGCTGAAATAATTGACCTGAGGTCCTACACAAGTTCTATTCCCACTTGTGGCACATTTTTATGTGATCTGCATGTTAGATCTAGTAGTAGTTTTGGTTTACAAATAGATTTAGGTAGGCAGGTTTTTCCAACATAAAATCTGACATTTCGGTAACTTTATCATCATCATCATCATTGGCCTGAATACATCTATTGCAGATGATTAAGGTGGCATCAGGTAGAATTCGTGCACTTTCGTTCGTGGCTGAAAAGGCCTATGCGGGATTGGCAACCTTATCAATTGTGGCAATTTTATCAAGGCTATGGTTTATCAGCATTCGTTCAATCATTCCTTTACATTTAACGTCATTACAGCTCATTGATACAGACAGATGGTTGTAAAGATGGATCACCGACATTAGTAATTCTGCGGCTTCTTCCCGCGTGCAGTGATTAGATACCGCGAGTTTCCGCTAAAGCCTTCAAGATTGATGGCGGATCTTCCCAGCTTCCGAATCCGAATATAAGGAGGAATGATGTCATAATAGATGGTAATTTTTAGGAATTTTACTACGTGTTTTTCCTGGGAAAGAGATTTATGCGACTTTAAAGGGACTAAAAATGGGTGTACGTAAATTATTTGGTGGTTATGTTAGTTCTGTGTAATTAAACTAAACACTTTTGGACTGTAGACTATGGGGCTACTTGTTGAACATACTCTTTTTGGGATAAAAAAAAAAATTAAATACGATATCTTCTGTACATAAATTCCAGTTATTTTAAACGTCGATATTGAATCGGATAATGGTAGTTGTATAAAAAATAATGTTTTCAAAATCTGTCTTGACTAAAATGGTTGATTTTAATCAATGCATGAGGATAATGACCATTTTGAGTCACGATGATGATATCAGTCTATCGTTTACTTAGTAATTAGACAGAAAAGACTATCATCCTCTGCATATTTAAGATGTTTATATTACAAATATTTAATATATGATACGACTCGGTCACGTTCTTATCTAAGAGAAGCATGAGGGGTTTAAGTAAATTAATAAACGTCTAGCTATACAGTGTTCTGTCACTTTCAATAAATTTTGAAACGGTATTTGATTTGATGATACACCATATTTATGACTAAGAATTTACTATATCTTTATAGTTGACTAGCTGACCCGCGCAACTTCGCTTGCGTCTAGGGTATTTCTCATCGAGAAGTCTTGATCCGGGAATTCCCGGGAAATTTGGTCTATGTCGAGACGTGAAAAAATTGGTAGAGTACCCGGGAAGTCGAGAAATATAAAAGAAGCTACAAAATTAGTAGTTACGAGCTGATTCCAGATTTTATTATTACTAAAATTATATTTTCGTCAACAACCAAGATAATTAGTATTTTAATAAAACATTTTGACTGTTATATCCATTGGATCTGAATAATATACTACCTAAAAAATCCCAGGTATACCTCAAATACAAAAAAAATTGTACTACGACCTTTGTAATTCGGTTCTTTAATTTACCCGGTATCGTATTAAAGTACTATTTATATGTAAATTGTAAATTTTAAAAGTGCATGTTTGATGGTTAGCCAGTCTAGTTACCAAATTCCTAAAAAAATAAGAGCTTGAGCTTTGATTGAGCTGTTTGATTAAGACTCATTAACATTCACTAATTGTTGTTTGCGAAAATGTGATTTAATCAATTTTATTATGTTTCCAATATGTATTTAATAGGTTTTACCGAATTCTCGATTTCCCGGGAATTCCCGGGAATAGGGGCTCGAGAAGTCTCGGTATCCGGGAACAAAAATTAGTCGAGAAATGAGAAACCCTACTTGCGTCACATAAGAGAGAATGAATCATAATTTTCCCCGTTTTTGTAACATTTTTTACTGCTGCTCTGCTCCTATTAGTCGTAGCGTGATGATATAGCCTATAGCCTTCCTCGATAATTGGGCTATCTAACACTGAAAAGTAGTTCCTGAGATTAGCGCGTTCAAACAAACAAACTCTTCAGCTTTATAATATTATCTTATCCATGTTTTAAAATTCTGAAAGTATGTCTAGGTGCGATGCAAAGTCTCCGGCACACACGCGGTCAACATGCTACAATATGGTCTAATGCCCTTTAAAACCGTGTCTATCAATACTGGTGGGAAACCGTGATGCATATATAATATTTGAAGTTACACTATAACTCCCCGTCTATAAACTTGTGCACCGTGAATTTTAAATCCAGACTATGCATTTTTATTCGGTAGATTGAGAAGCGAATAAATTTGAATCCTTTTCCGTAATAAAGTGGAGTGTGCAGGGTTGGTCCATTAACTCACGCCGGCTTACAAATTCTGGCTGACGCCGTCCACCATCTTGAAGTCTGACATCAACGAGTTAATAGCATTAAAAGGATCTTACATTTACCAAGCTTGAGAGATTAACTTTTTGAAACTCTTTTACAAATAGTCTACCTATTTCGTTGAGTATTTTCCTGTGATAAAAGGCTGTTCGTAGATTGCAAGGTTTTGATAGTATTAGTTATTTCTGGTTATAAGGAATAAGGCTTGGTGTTTGGTCTTACAAAGTCGTTTTACGGCCTAATAATCAATAACTCCTATTTACTTAAGTATTTTTCTATGATAAAAAGGTTAGCAATGTTGTTTAAGAATTTCAATCTTTAAGATATGAAGTTTAATGTCTAACTTTAAGATATTAGGTAGGTAAAACCCAATAACTGAGTAGATATTTTAGGCTTGAGAAAGACGACTGAGTGGCTTTTTGTTAATGTCGAATTAGAAAATAGTGCACATTTGTTTTACGTTCCATTACATACACTATTTCATTGCACTAAATACCACGCAACACGTGCCGTTAAAATGATTAGATTCTTTTGAAATGCACTTCGACAATTTCAAAATAATATATTTCCTAATAGCTTGTCTATTTCTAAATGTCAAAAAGTATACTCTTGCTGTTGGTCGCAAAGTGAGTACATATTGGGTAGACGTCTAAAAGTTCAGGTACTAAGTGTCAGGCGGTTGTCGCGGCGCAGCCGGCAGATGTCCGGTGACTTCCATTTGCAGATTGCCGCCAGCTCTAGACCTGTCAGAAGTTTTTAGTTTACGTGTCATAGTTTTGTATAGTGCACTTACAGCTGTAATATTGGTTACGTACATTGTGTGTAGTTATTTTATACCTACCTAGTAAGTTGTCATGTTTTTAGTTACCAATGGCAGAACATGCGGACTTTTATTTATTATCATGCATGTATGTATATCATTTATGTATAGTAATGTATAACTATATTTGAGCGAGTTAATTATTTGATTTGATTTTATATGGAAAACAGCGGGTTTCATCACTTCTGAATAAGCAAAGGATAGCTCATTTAGTGGAATATTAACAGATCGCTTCGTAGGTTTGCTGCCACATTATAAATGGAATAGTTTAGCCGATACTTATCCATAAGCAGTGAATCTGACCCATACTATGATTATAAGGGATGTAAATTAAGAATTCTAGTCAAAGTGCTTTGGAGGACACATAAAAGTACCTAGAATACTTACTAAATGCCTTCAAAATATAAATATGATTGAAGAAAGCAGGTGTAATGGAAATTCTTTTTTAGTGGTTCTGAAGATACTTAATTGACATCTTTTAAACAGGACATATTTACAATAACCCTCGGTTTCATTACTCCCAGATGAGTATCATTTAAACAGGTACAATTTTGTCAATTATTTTCACACGATAACTGTCTTGTTATCAATCGACTAGGTTACCCGGCGCTTATCCATGCGCCGTGAAACAGAAAATCAATTTAAATATGCACTACGTCATGAAATAAAAATACATATTTTCGTTAAAAGCTTCCGCACAGGACCAGTCGTATGACAGCCGCGTCAATCCGTTCGACGAAGAAAAATGACTTGAAATTTTTCCCGCGTTTCCCTGCGGTCCGTAATTGGACCCCGGCGGGCGATTATGCGCTGAGTGCGGGTCACGGCGAGATAGCTGCTGTATTGCTGTATTGTTGTTGCTTTGTAAGTGGAGATCGATTGAAGACTCGTAGCTCGTTCGAGTGGCTTTGGAAATATGTTGGCTACTTTTTTGTTAGGATGGAAGGGTTGGTACTGTTTTTGTTAGGTTTGAGCGTAAATTATTTGCCTTTCCCATCTTCAGTCATTTTCATAGTATTGTAAGAAATTACCGGTACCGATGGTAAGGTTTCGGCCCTTGATGCAATTAAAAAAGGAAAAAATCGATGCATCGATTTTTTTTGAAATGCTTCCAATTTTCTCACAAAGTGAAACTAGTGTATTAACTAAAGTAAGGGCCCATTTTCCTATCGTCAAATTAGTACAAGTAGGGCTATTGTTGACAGACTCCCATTAGGCCTTTGAGACCCTAAAAACCTAAACATCGGCCCTGAAACAGATACTATGTAAGTATCAAATCAAGTCTATTTATTGTACGTATCGTAACTCCACGTATCTAGGTCAGAAGGACCAGCACACAAACACGCGCGTGCTTGACAAATGGATAGACAAATGGCGGCTATAAACGTCGTCGGCTATCCTCGAGGCTATTCTACCGCCCTTCTTCCTCGCTTCTCAATAGTTTGTTTAAATAAATGTCAGTTGCGGCGATTTTTCAATATTTCTACAGCGTTATTCTGGCAAATTTTAGAGCAATCAATATTTTTTGGCGTTAGTTTTTTTAAAACTCAGTAAAAGCATTACATAGCTATTATAGGCAAGCTGTGACTTTCTTGCCGTTTCTTCTCACGAGCAACAGCTTTTCCGAAACGGTGGTAGATTTAAAACTCTATGACTATTTCAAATACTTGTTAAAGTTTTTAAAATAAAACACATCTGTCTTTGACTTTTTATTTGATTATTTAAACCTCCAAACTATATTTTTTTAATTATGACTTTTAAATCAAGCTAAAGTATGTTATGATACGATGCACTGTAGAGGCCGAATGAACAAAACGATAAGAAAAATTCATGTTTCTTATTTTCAGAATAGCTGTATGAGCGTGACTTACGCAGGTAGACCTAGATATTTATGTTAGAGAAAAGGCCAGACTATAACTTTTATAAGTACTTAAGTATTTATTGGCAGAACAGTACCTAACTGTAGCTGCTAACAGTACCCATATGTTCACTGCTAAATCTTTCATGGATATCTTCGGCGGAAGATTCTCTAGCCATGGACGTTGGGCAACAACAGTTTGAAAACCTTAGAAACCCCATTTTTCTAAAAACTATTGTTTTTCTTCATAATAAAGTACTTACGTGTTTTACGTCTTATCAACTGCGTGTCACCTTTTCAAGAAAATATGCGACTCTAATAATATCATAATGCATGAGCTCATAATGATGATGAATAGAGCAATAAATTCGTCACAATAATAACCGTATGAAGTAGTGATCCATTTTCGTTAATTCCTATGAACATATTCCTATTATATGCAGTTTAATAAGCGTAAAACGCAATCTAAATTGAAATGAAACGATGTGGTTTGATCAGCTTTTATGGGATTGAGAGTAAAGTGATTGATACGTATTTATTAGTGCATTTGTTGATGTTTGGTGGATTCCATTTTGAGTATTGTTTGAACTTGGGGGCGAATTGCTATCGAATAGCGCGAACCGAGTAGATGTCGAGAAATTTTGTTATGGAAATCCGATAGGCATCTTTAGCGTGTTCGATAAGAACTATTTCTTTTTAATGATGTTAAATTTTAAATCGCGCTTGAGATGTGAGATGATTGAATGCGTTTTTATTGACCAGTATTAAGTTTGTTTTGTTTTATCATCATGTATCGAAGTTAACATTTCAGTTAATGATGCCACAAAATATTTTCTATTAGCATAGTTATACTCGCAGTACATGCATGCAGATCGAGACGATACCAGGTGCAACAGTAATTCATCTTTCTTTCATTGATTCTTAACATATCAATGCAATTTTCAGCTATGTATGAAACCATAGAGTGCCAATATATTCTTAGACAAAACTAATGGTCCGATTTATCCTAACATCGATTTAGAACGAACCACTAACACCAACGACAATATAATTGTACCTCCAAAGTCACAGAGCCAGAAATAATCACCTAAGATTAAAGTGACGACGACAATTATTCTCATATAATCATCATTAAGCAAAGTAATAAGGAGTTGCCGGGATGTGGGCGCCGACACTCAAACAGATTGCCACTCATTACGACGAACTAGCTTGTGCACGCGACCTCCACTACGTTTTGTTACAACTTGATAGTTATGTCGTTAGGGGAATCGGTGTTGTTAGTTGAGGATTTTTACCACAAATATATGGGTGGAGCTTCTATCTAATTTCTTATTATATAGCAAATAAATTGCTTGTATAAGCGTTCGAATTGAATTTTTAGAACGATAATTCTCTTTGTTGTAAAAATACCTGCAATAAAGGGACTTTACAGACTGTCATAATTTGTGTCGAAACAGTTTTATGTGGCTCTTTAGTGCCGCGATTCTCGACCACTACCGACTATCGACAACCGGCTAGCTATCGAAAAATGTTGTATGACAATCGGTTCAGCGCCTCTGGTGAGCGTCGTAGAAACTATTTTTGCAGTAAACTTTAAATGTCAACCTCTCGGTATTCGAAAGTACTGCCTGTACTGAGTCGTGCCACTGAGATATGTAAAGAAGAAAAGACATCACAGGCATAAAATATTACTTGATTTATTTATATTTTTATTTTAATTATTGTGTACCTTTGTGTGTACATGAATAATTATTACAATGATGAGCTATATAAGAACATAAAACTTTTAAAAAAATCCGTAATCATTTTAATTACTTAAGTAAGTAGCAAATGTTATTAAAACCTCCCTATTTTTTTCTCAGAAACTATAAATCTTATTCATCATTTGCCTCTTTTCTGAGAATTGAAAGAAAATAATTTGCATTGAAGCAAGAATTTTCTTTCTTCATTGCAAATGTTCGCGATCCGCTTTTCTTAGAAAATGCTGAATAGCAGACAGCAGTTGAAATCTATCTATTAATGGCTGTACTTTTAATAGTAAAAGTCTGCTTTGCATTTTAATTGCTAATGAATACTAATTACATTGAAACTGATGCTTAGAACATCTTCTTGATTAGATATAAAAGCTTTTAATAACGAAATGTAATTAATAAGTGTCATTTAGAAATGCATTAAAGTTTGCGAAGTCGATAAGTACTAATTTAATCACATTTAACCTTTGCCAAAATATTAAGATATTTTCTCTTTCTTTTTCTGTTTAAAAAGACAACTCTTGCGTTATGTACTACTCTAGTGTCGCGGTGACTCCTACAAACTTATGAACAAGGGACACAAAGTACAATCAGACTCAAAATAACTATCTGTGGATCGCACAAATATTTGTTCCGTGTGGGAATCGAACCCACGACTTCCCAATGCATTGGTAGCGTTGGAGGTGGTAGGTTGAAACGTTTAGATATACTAAAGTATGTTCGTAACCTAGATCCACCATTAGATCAAAGGACAAAAAATGCAAATTTGTCTTGCACTTAATAAGAATACTTTGTCATTAAATAAAAACATAAATTAAAAGAAATACCGTGTACAAGAGCTAATTGGAAACATTGATGAAAGCTGAATAATATTACTGTTCGCAATTTATTACGAAACACTTCGGAAAAATGCTTTATGAATTCTCACTTTTCAATTACGCTTGTAATATACACTTGGTATCAAGTGAATATTAAAATATAGTTTCATTCTTTGTCAAAGGGAAAACGGTCATAATTTCTTTCAGTTGCTTGCGCCGGCAAAGGCTATGTGAAATTAAAAACTCCTTTGACGCGTAATGTTTTCGCAGTGCCGGCCATTTTAGTCAATTAAAATTAATTGTACCGTGCACAAACGAATCGCCTGTATTCAACTGACGCTTAATAAAAAAATAATACATGCAATTTTGTTTCGAAAATTAAAGACAACAAAGAAATATTTTATACAATATTAAAACATGAGGAAATTCCATGTATGGGACTAATGAGAGAGCAATTTTCAACCCGAAATTCGGTGTACGAGAATAAACGACAACATTAACTAGGTACTCTGTTACATACGGAGTTTTATAGCAAAGGAAACACGAGTAATATGCCAGTATTCTTAATAAAACGCAAGTAAGGAGGTGACGACGCAACAAAGAGGCTAACGTTTCATAATCTTGGTAATAACTGCTTTTATTAGCACTGGCAACACAGAACGGCCATTCCGCGGCGTCTGTGGAATATGAATTTGAAAGATATGGTTCTATTTCTAAATTAATTTATGTGTGGTTATTTTATGTGTAAAATATTGTAATAACTATGATTTTTGGCGATAAAATTGTGAATGTATAAGAACGAAGGCGCAGTTTGTTTTTTAAAGAAAAATTTCAAGAGTGACCTCTTCCATATTGAAACAACAAAATGTTATTTTATTTAGTTCACAGTGTAGCCAACAGGAAACATAAAGTCTTCAGGGAAAATTTTCTACCGATAACAGAATTTTCACTTCCAAACCTCGAAACAGGAAAAGATAAATAAATACATTTCTAAAATTTTGATAACTGTTACAAGATGTCTTGAAAGTTGATAAGTTTTAATTTATAGGGTTTTCGTAATATTTGAGACGATTCTCGCACAAATACTAATCTTGCTTCACAGAAAATATTGCAAACATATAAATCACGACCAGACTACAAACAAGATTTTATTTAAGACTGCCTAAAAAATATTGAGTCCTGTTTTCGTTTGGGAATCGAACTAACGAAATCGGATGCACTGAAACGCAACACACTCTTAAGATAGAAAAATATCACAAAATTATAAACTTACCAACTTCGCTAGTCCAAAATTTGTTTAAAAAATATTACATATTAAAACTCAACATGTGTAAAATATACGCTCATATTAGGTTTGTGTGAAATGGCTTCAGAGAGGGCTCTCAAGGCAGGAGACGAGTTAATTAAGTCTTTGTTGACATCGGAGACGTCGCCGGGCGTCCTGACCTGTATGCAAACTACACTTACTTGGGAAGCGGTACTACAGTAAGACGATGACGAAATAACAACTCAATTTGGTGTTTCAATACGCTACTTTACGGTAGAAAAAAACAGTTTGAAGTATAGATACGTTTATTAGAACTTATCTAAAAGAGGGCTAGTAATTTTATTTTTGATTGTAAATGTAATAAAATAGATCAGTACCTCGATTCTCTACCACTAGCGACTACCGACAACCGGCTAGCTACCGAAATTTCGACATTTAGGATGTACTGCCAAAATGTTTCCTACGACACCCGTCAGAGGCACTGATCAGATTTTCATACAAAATTTCTCGATGACAGGTCGGTTGTCGGTAGTCGATAGTAGTAGAGAATCGAACTACAGTATAAGTGTAATAGTGAGCTTACTGAGTTCACAATTTAACAAAGGTGTAGGTTTATGTATATTTCAAAGCAATTACGATTGGAAATCTAGGACCTTTCAATAGAAGTTCAATGTCCTTCAACAAGAATTTAACCTGCACATGAAATATGCGCTCATTTCTTCAGTAAAGATGTACCCGTCGTATACAACACGCAACACATTTCATTGGTCACGTTCCATATCCGTTTAAATCGTTCCGCATTCTCTCGAAACTTTAACAAAAATCCTGTTACCATGTGAAATAAAACGGTCCAGTTTAAATTGAATTCATTGTAAAAAGAATCGCCGGGTCAAAGAATGCAGCCGCTTCAAGCCTCCAGCCGCCTGTAGGAATGAAATAACGACATTATCCCAGCCAAAGTAGATTTACTAGAGCTTTCATTATCTTCGGGAGTCTTTAAACTCGGAGAAAACGACACTGGAAATTATATTGAGAATTGGAACGAAGAACTGAAGAATTGGTCATTTTTGTAAGTTGTTTATATTATACTTTTGAGAAGACCAGTGAAGGTGTTCTTGAGTTCAAAGGTTTTTGGAACCTTTGACATAGAGTCGCTGTGGGTTACAGTTTGTGGTAGCCCATCTCCGGACTAGCCGGGGCTTAGGTTCCAATCACTCTCAATGCATTTCCAACGTTTAGCGCAACTCACTGTAAGCTCTCAGCTTGTCCTTCATGTATAAGTATGATATTGAGCAAATTAACAATGCAGTTAAGAAATATTCTTCTTCTAACTTCCCTAATATTTACAATTCGCAGAACTAACACAAATACTTAGTATAACTTATCACTAATCATAAATATTTTTGTTTACAATTAATTATTTGGAATATCGCATAAATTCGGCCATTTTCTGAGAGTTTGATAGGAATGTTGACTTTAGTGAGATGATCTAAGTAATTCCGCGAAGATGACGATATATTTGTTGATTGTTTGTCCGGTCGTATGTGAGAGGTCAACGCTCAAATATGTGATAACGCTTTGTATATATACTGATCTCAATACTTCGACATACAGTTACGATACAACTGTTTGGTTAATTATTTTGTGTAGTATTTAGTTTGAAAAATGGCGTTTAAGGTGAGTTATTTCTTTTATCTGGTTATTTCCCTTGATATGATATTAAGTGGCACTAGTAGTGTTGTCAAGCGATACTTTTTTTCTGTGACACTATAGTTTGACACTACTGTCCTCAGTAGCGGTTTAGACTCATATTATATTCATGCCTATGGCTTAGGCATCTGGAAATTTAACTAATAGCTTGATATCATTTGAAAAAGTGATTGGAAATCAATTAACAAATATAGCATTGTAACTTATTTTAGTTCTTTATGTCAGTTGTATGAAACTTGCAAATAATAATGGCTTTAAAGGTAATTCTATTTTATTAATTTACAGATTGCGTGCCTTGTTCTGGCTCTAGCCGTAGCCTCAAATGGTAAGTTGGAAAACAGCAAGTATTTTCATAATGACATATTTAGCATGCTACAATACTATTTAGCTATTAAGCGTTTTCATTCTGGAGTAATACATAATATGTGAGTCGAGATTATTATATAGCTATTTTTGCGTCTATTTAGTTCCATAAGAAATATATTATATTCTTCTTCTTCTTCGTGTCAATGGTTTTTTTTTTTTTGTCGTACTTAATTACCTCCAGTTTCTACTTAGTAAAAGATAAATACGGATATATGTATATGTATATATATTAAAATAACTATATATGTTTTGCCCAAAAATTGGCTACGGCCACGGCGTCACGGCTTGCATCCGATAACTCTTTTCTCGTGCAGGTTTGAGGGCACTTGGGGCAGGAGAGCAGGTGGGCCATTGTCTGCAATGGAGCCCCACAGTCACAGCCCGATAGGGATGGATCAATGAAGCCCCACTTTGCCATATTCTCTCTGCACCGGCCAACCTGGGATCTCAGGCGATTTAAGGATCTCCAGGTTGGCCAGGGCAGTTGATGTCCCGGTGGCAGGGTCTCTGCAGGTTTAGGAAAATCTGCGGGTACTGGTCGTTTGTTAGCCCACATGCTCTCTCTAACTACTTGTGGGTTGGCGTTTGTAGACTCAGTTCTTAAGAAGCACTTTCGGCTTTTAAGTCGTGCGCGACACATTTCGTAGTTGTACAGTGGGTGGCGAGTATCTGTCTCTTGTTTATGTTTCTCCACTGCACAAGCTACTTCCCGACGTATTTCGGGCGGAGCTATACCTGCTAGGGGATAAAGTAAGTGGAGCGGGGTAGGTTTAAGGCAGCCCGTTATGATGCGACATGTCTCATTAAGTGCTATGTCGACTTCCTTAGCATGGGCGGAACGGTGCCACACTGGGCACGCGTATTCGCCAGCCGAGAAAGAGAGTGCGAGGCCTGTGGTTCGGAGTACATGTGGCGCTGCCCCCCAGGACGAAGATGTGAGACGTCGCAGCAGGTTGTTTCGTGCTCCGACTTTCTGCTTTGTGTTAAAGCAGTGAGCCTTAAAAGTCAGAGCACGGTCCAAGTAAATGCCCAGGTAGCGCGGATGATTGCAGTGTTCTATGTTTACACCTCTCCACGATACGTTTAGAGTCCTTTTTGCCTCACGGTTACGCAGATGGAAGACGCATGCTTGTGTCTTGGATGGATTTGGCTTTAGAGCGTTTGCATCGTAGTAGTCGCCAAGTCTATCCAGAGCTACTGTAAGCAGTGATTCAGACTCTTCAAAGCTCGACGTCTGGGCAGCTAGCGCAAGGTCGTCTGCGTAGAGAAAGCGTTTGGTGCCTGGTGTGCTAGGTTGGTCGTTTGTATATATGTTGAAGAGTGCAGGAGCCAGTACACTACCTTGTGGGAGCCCATTTTTTTGAAATCGCCACCTGCTTTTGTCATTATTTATGTGTACTTGAAAACGCCGATTACTCAGAACTTCCCGCAGTATGTTGACAAAACCTAGATCACCGGTCATAGCATGAGCTTTCCCCAGAAGCTTTCTTACGTTGACAGTGTCGTATGCAGCGGTCAAGTCGACAAAGACGACACCAGTTATGCTTCTATTTTCGAAACCATCCTCGATGTGCTGTACCAGATTAAGAGTCTGGCTTGTGCATGATTTGCCTGGGCGGAAACCGGCTTGCTCGGGTATCAGTCTTGGTTCTAGGACGGGTGTGAGGCGATTAAGTAGCAGTCTTTCAAAGAGCTTGTACGTGTGACATAGCAACGAAATGGGACGATAGCTTTTCGGGTCCGATGGGCACTTACCGGGCTTAAGGAGTGCGATGACTTTGGTTCGTCTCCACAGTTTTGGGATCTTTAGGTCTTTGAGACACGAGTTAAACATTTCCAAAAGCCATGACGTCGCCACGGGGCCTAGTCGCTTGATTTGTTCCGTTGTTATGTCATCTATGCCAGCAGCTTTACCATATTTTAGGGCGTGTGTTCCAGTAGCTAATTCATCTAGTGTAAATGGTTTGCTAATATTGTTATGGTTGTCATTTTCTGGACCTATTGTTAAAGGTGTTTTGGTTCTGGTCAATCGTCGCGGCGGTTTTCCATTTAACAATAGTTGATGGGCAATTTGATTTGCCGACACCTTTCCAGGGTTTGTGGGCTGTGGTGGGTCTCCCGTGAGTTTCCTGATAGTGGTCCAGGCTTTTTTGCTGTTATGTGTCATATCGACGCTATCAACGAGCTTCATCCAGCTCTGCTTGCGGCTCTCGCTTACTAAGCGCATCAGCTCCTCCCCTGTCGCGAGCGTCTCCTCCGAGAAGGGGTCCCTCTCATAGAGAGATTGGTAATGGGAAAGCATTTTTGCAGAATCGCCATTTAAGCCGGGTATGTAAAGAGTACGACAGCCTCGAGGGATACACTTACGGGAGGTTTTCCATATAATGTCTACAAATTCATCGTAATTATTGGGTACAGGGGGCAAGTCACTTAGTTTTGTGTCTATGTTGTCGGAGAAAAGCTCCCAGTTGGCTTTGTGAAAGTTAAAACGACGACGGAAGGGTACAGTAGTAGGTTTAACAGCGGCTTGGATTCGGCAGGCTATCGGCCGATGTTGGGTGTGTGGGATGGGGCCAGAGACGGTTTTTTCACAGAGATGACTGATATTATCGCTAACAAATATGAGATCAGGGTTGTATCCTCGTTGCCATCTCCTACTATTAAAGGATGTTGGGAGCTTAGGGTCGTGTATCAGTGTGAAGTCCATAGTTTCTGCCCATGATTCAACAGCAACACCGTCCGAGTTCGTTTCGGCGTAGCCCCAAGCTGAGCTGTGGCTGTTAAAGTCTCCGATGATAATTTTTATGGGGTGGTTGTTGAAATTTGCTGTATTGGTAAATTGAAAGGGTATATTTGGTGGTTTGTATATTGAAGTTATGGTGCAATTCCCAATATCGACTGTGATTATTTCAATTTCGTTTACTGCGCTGCATGACACTGATTGTATTGTGAGAGATGGGTTTGCAAATATTGCACTGCCGTGTTTTGCGTGAGGGATTTCAGCTATAAGTGACATCCCTTGTATCATAGGTCTGCTTTGTTCTGGACCCCTGTGAGTTTCCTGAACGCAAAGAATGTCGTATTGCATGTTTTTGCAGAGCGTTGTAAGTATTTTCGATTTTTCTATAGAGAAACCTTCAATGTTTATAGACACGACAGTTACAGCGGGTGGAAGTGGGTTTATTGTACCATGTCGGTGCCGTGAAATACGGTTTTGAGGGTGTAAAAACCTGTTTTGGCCCTCAGAAGGGCCGTTTTGACTCTGAGGCGAGTTGTTGGTATCTGGAGGTAGAGGCTGGGTGTTTTGCCTAGTACTTGAGCGAGTTTGTACCATTGTGGTGAAAGGATTAGTCAGCCTAGGTTCTGCGTTACCGAACCTAGCTGCTTCCAGAGTGCGCCGCGGGGAGGCTCCTATCATGCACCTATATAACAATATTTTATTAATTACCCTAAAAAACATCAAAGTTTCCATAACACTTTTCCTGGATTACATCATGATCTATTAACCCGAAACAATATCAAAGTTGAACCAAAACAAGTGATTTCATTGCGGCCAATGCAGTCTAGAGTAACTACCTATATTATTATGTATTTGATAACAATATTATCTCAAGTATTCCCTCAGTTTGGTTCGGGATTCCATCGGATCACTTGTGTTTGTTCTACCTATTTATATTGGCAGAGTTTTATTTCAAAACTATCATGTCAGGTAATTAAACAAAGATAGTGTAATATCAATAATTATTTTCGCTAGTCGACGACGCAAAGAGTTTTATTTGTATAGAGTTGCATCATGTTGTGAAATCGTAACTTTTCTCTAGTCTATGTTGGTGTGAAGTAGTGACTAAAATTAGGTACTCGTATGATGTACCGATTGCAGTGTGTATTGTTGCATAGAAATGGACTAAATAGTCATGGATATGTATTTTTTTTTGTCAAATATCATACCGTTTCTTATTAAAATTCCTTGGCTTGTTTGAGTTATCGCAAAATTTATATAGAATACGGGAATCAACGTGAAATTTACCTTGGAATGCCAGACTTTACATTGGCAGAGGACGCTGATTAAATGCTATGGCTGACCGAAAAGTCAAGTAATAATAATTGCCACGAATTGATTGCCAACTCAGATGAATTCCACTGTAAACCTCCCTCAATTTTGGTAACATATTTGACATTTTCGTCTATAACGTATTTTTTGCTAAAATTGTTAATTTATTCGTTTTCCTCTCAGGTGTACCATATGGAGGCTACGGAGGATACGGACATCATCACCAAGGATCAGGCAACGGTGGATACGGTCCAGGTGGCGGCCCCGAAAGATTTGGTCCCGGAAACTCATATCAACAAAACTTTGGCCCAAGCCAGTCCATTCCTAATGGTCAGAATGCCAGCAGGTTTTGGACCAAGTCAATCGATTCCTTATGGCTACGGGCCCGGACAGTCGGGACCTCAAGGCTATGGACCAGGCCAGTCTATTCCTTTTGGATATGGTCCCGGTCAGTTCGGTCCAGGTAACTCTGGCCCCGGGCAATTTGGTCCGGGCCAATCTGGACCAGGAAACTTTGGCCCAGGTAACTCTGGCCCAGGTGGATTTAGTCAGGGTAGCTTCCCCGGACAAGGTGGTCATGGAGGATACAAAGAACATGGTTACTGAATTAAACTGCTGATACTGTGATAACATTTTAAGTATTAAATTGAATTTTATCATACTTTTTGTTATTATTTATGATTGATATTTCGTTATTAAGTACATAGTTAGGTCAAACGTCTATTTTTACGTCCATCGGCTTTTAGTCGCCTCACATGATAACGGGTCATTTTTACTGTTAAGTCAATTCTATTGCTTGAAAGCAGATTTATCCAATTATTTATCTACTTGAACTTTGTTCCTAATTTTAGTATTCTTGGCAGATTACGTTTAGAGGATCAGTCAAAACCATAGGCCCTGTTTTACTATGTTTTATTTTTTACTGTAGAGAAGCTTGTTTATTCAACAATATTACATATCACAAAGAAAGTCTTAAAAAGATACAAAAAAAGCATTAAATCAAACCAAATGACAGTTTATCTTTGTAACAACATTGTTAGCAATGTAATGCACGAACTAACAGTGTACTAGTATACAAAGTAACCAACGTAACTAGACCTCTGTCCTTCAGTTATGAGTTCAAACTGGTCGTACGAAACTAGAAGAATTTTCCAGAGCTCTTGTTACACTGGTTGTGTTTGTATTCGTTCTAGTATGCATTGCTCTGCTGACAATCCTGTTTGAAACACGTTTGCTCGTCGCTGGGGTGACTAATTCAAATAAATAGTTTATACACTACGTGCGCGGAAAAGCGAGTGGAGTGAAAAAGTAGAATAATCTTCGTTCCTGAAGCTTTTATACGGGAAATATTCTAGATTGTGTTGAGCTGCGTTGTGAGTTGGTCTAGGCTCTAGGGAATCTAGGGATACGGTTTCGATGGAAATTTCAAGCTTAGGTACTGTTAACATGAAAGTAGCTCTGTCTGCCTGTCTGTCTGTTATGCTTTTGTGGTTTATCTGCTCGACCGATTGAGATTTAGCTTGGTAAGGTGATATAGTCCAACAACTTAGTAGAGAGTCTTGTATGCAAGGTTCGCGGCTGGTGGATGTAATGTATACAAAAATGTGAATTTTGATCATGGGTTATTCCGCAGCTTTATGCCCGCCTTCCACTGCGAAAGGGTAATGAGTAGGAAAAAGCTGAGCGGAAAGGAGTAAATAGTTCTCACCATCCATTAAGAAAGAGTTTCAGTGAAAAATGGGTTTTGCCTTCCATTGCCGGCGAGTTTCGAGGAGTGAGCTAGGCGGGAAATGAGTGGAGTCAGATGAGCGAGTTGTTTGCCTTCCATTGTCAGCAGCCATGAGCGAAGAGGCGCAGAAAAAATATCTCAGTGCCGGGTAGTCCGCAGAGGAAGCAAGTCGCGCGATAAATTTTACGAAAATGATGTCCGACGATTCTAGTGAAGAGGACTACGTAAATACAATAAATAAATGCTTGCTGCTCTACCATTATAACAAGAAAAAGAAGCGTAACAAACCAAGATTTTGGATGAGCAACCATATTAGAGAGAGACCTAACAAGGGTGAATTGTTGCGGATGTTCTACGATTTGCAAGACGAATATTTCAAAAATTATTTTAGAGTCGATAGAAAACAGTTTGAAGAATTACTATCACTTATAAAAGAAGATATTACAAAACAAGACACAAACTTTAGAAAAGCTGTTTCACCAAGAGAAAAACTTGCGATCACTCTAGTCCGTTCAAAACTAGCGCGCAACACAATGACACAGCGGACCCATTTTAACTCGCTCAGTCCGCTTCGCTTACTCGTTCACGATGGAAGCATTTCTATGAAATTTTGCGTTGCGAGTCGAGCGGAGTCCGTTAGAAATCCGCTCAACTCTGTCACCACTTTTGTAACTCTTTTTACTCTTTTGCTCCGCTCCGTTCGCTCATTCACAGTGGAAGCACTTCTATGAAGATTGCCGTTGCGAGTTAAACGGAGTCCGTACGAAGCCCGCTCCGCTCGCAGTGGAAGGCGGGCATTATACTGCTGACGGTAGCCTGTTTGATACAGTTCATTTATTTTGCAAATACACAAATCATTACTTAAAATCAAGATAAAGTGTCATAGCCCTCAACCCATTTTCATCAACATGAGATGATCTACATCGATGCTGAAACTGAACTAGAAACGCCATAATTATTGAATGTTAAGATAATTATCAAAGCTAATTATGTTATGCCCAATCAACGCATTAATCTATTCGATTCCAGCGGAGAGCAATATAATTGCGTAATTGCACTAATGCTGGTCAAACAGACACACGTGTTATTTTAGACTCGCCGATCCGCGCAGCTCTGATCAGCCGTTTTTTTTTCATAATTTGATCCTGTGTTTGAAATACTACTGTACATTGCAGTAACAACTGCGCTTCTTATTTAATTGCTGATCTACCGTGCGTACATTATCTATCCACAAATTTCAAACTTAATCGGTTGAGCCCTTCTTGTCAGATTACCAGACGTTTACTAGTCCCATATTCATCAAATCTTCCCACAACCTACTAACGAACAAGAACCTACTAATAAGATAAAAAATATTTTATGTACTAACGAATATTGGATGTTATGAACGGTAGTTGGTAGTTATGTATATCGACCTATATCGATTTGTTTTTGCAGTAATGTAGAACTCCGGTAGCGTTTTAATTCATTTTCATTTACATAGGTATATCAATATGCGTTACTACCTATATAGTTTAAAAAATATAGTCGAATTAATCAGTAGTATTATGATTGGATGAGAAGAACAAAGACACTTTTTTACAAAACATATAATTAGACATAACACAACCAGATTCATAGCAACATCAAATTCTACGCGAATATAAAGCGCTGAAATATCGCAGCTTGAACACTAAGTAGCAATTCGTTTCGCACAATTACCTAACTAGGAAGCGACGATGTGCGATATACAACGCTATGTTAACACTGCAATGTGGCCGTTTGGGCACATTTAGCACTTTTTGAAAATGCTGTTAGCTCTCCCCGTATTTTCCTTTCTACGGCTAGTTTTGTAAAATTTATGACGTCCGTACAATTTTATGTTAGGCTAGTGCAATTCTCTTTAATAATTCTAAAGGATGAATGAAAGTTTTTAGTGCCTAATCAAATATTGAAATTTCGTTCATTTTCAACATAATTTAGGTAGGTACAGGTAGTGCAATTTTCTTAAAATAATATGAAAACAATGTGATCCTGTAGGGTCTGATCAGAGTGATTAAAGGTGTATTATCTACCTACCTAATGGTTAATTGAGTGCAGTGGTTACTAGTTATTGCGGATTACAAGTTTCGTATTTTGTAGATGTTCGTAGCTGTTGTAGATCTTAAATTTTTTCTTAGGCATATTATTTTACCGACTTATGTTGTAATTTCGGGGTTTCAGTTGAGGAATAAGGTTACAAAAGTTACCTCACTTAATTAAATTTTGATGAAGCAATAATGAAAAATCTTCATATTTTTTAAGAACCGGTATATTTGCATAATTACCGTTTTAAAAAACCGTAGGAGCAAAATTTTTTAGCTTGACTTAAATCTGTGATAAGTTTATATGAAAAGGGAATTAAAATTTTAAAATGTTCGAGTAATTAAAATGCAGAGTTTCTAAATAAAACACGTGATTATACAACAAATAAATATATTTTCCATTAAGTTCCATGTATAAATTTTAAAATTACCTTTTTAAATAACATTCATGACAACAATATCTCAATAAGTTTATTTTACAGTATCCTGGAAGTTGAAACTTTAAATCACAATTTTTCTATATAATGTATGTAATAGTTAAGTTACATTCTCCCCGATCTATATAATAAATAATCAAATTTATTATGTATAATATGGTATACAATATTTTCATAATTTGGTATAAGTAGGTACTTTTGACTACATAATTAGTTTTTTTTTTACTAATTTATTTACATAAAGATGGTCGGTGCGGCGAGTTACTTTGTTATATTAAAAAAGTTACTTAATTTTAAAGAAAGTAGTTCACATTGTTAAACACTATACTAAACAAACATCGAATATGGTCCACATGAAATTTTAACTTACTATAAAGCATTTACAACACCATAACTACATACCTACGTAATAAATAAATTGTTTAAATTGTACAAAAAACAACAGAAAAATGCTCGAAATGATAGGAAATACATTTGTATCTTTCATACCTGTTTCACTTATTAAGTAGTTTAGTTCACAGCGGCTGTGTAAAGATTGTCCATCAATTTTCTTTTATCAGATCTTCTTGGTTGCATCATTACTATCAATGCCTTATGTTTGTTTTGTCAGACATTGTGGTTTTGCTTAATATTTCGCAAAAAAAACTAACGGTTAGTTTAGTTTCTTTGTTGACATTGAAAACAAGCAATGTCAGTTAAAGCATGAGAAACTTTTAATTAAAAACTAGATAAGTTGCAGAATAGTAAAATTACAACTGAGCATAAAAATCTTTGAAAAACAAAAATGTATTTCCCATCTTCTCAGCATTATTACAAAATAGAACATTAAACTAATAAAACACTCAATAATGTCTTTTAAAAACGTTGTACAGTCGCCAACACAGTTGATATCGTCTATCAAAATGTTCATTGTAAATAGCACAAACGTGGAAAATTTTGCGAAGCGCGTCCATTGTACCTAATCACTACTGTAATGAGAAAAACTACACATTACTTTAAACTTTATACAATTTTATCTGGTAGATAAATACCAGATTATGAAGAAAGGTACCGTGGCTCCCTCATTACAGCAGTTCCTAAGTACGACATTACAAAAGCTGTTTTGACGATTGTAAATATATTACGGTAGCTCAATTCTCTACTACTATCGACTACCGACAACCGACCTGTCATCGAAAAAAATTGTATGAAAATCTGATCAGCGCCTCTGACGGATGTCGTAGGAAATATTTTGACAGTACATTCTAAATGTCAAAATTTCGATAGCTAGCCGGTTGTCGGTAGTCGATAGTGGTAGAGAATAGAGGTACGGATACAAAATTCTATTCACCGTGTCATCTATTGACATTATCTCTTACTAATTTTAGCTGCTAGGATCATTGAAAAGCGTATACTTGTTCAAAAAATTGCACTATCAAAACGTCGTAGTCAAACTGTCGGGGGACAATATACAGTAGTTTATATATTAGTAAATATTAGGATTGGCTCAAGGTTGTGCGTTATATTCGATAAATTAATTATACGTTTTGCGTAAATATATCTTGTAGACGAACTATTAACTAAATATTTATATTACATCCTCCATATCAAAAGGCTTAAGAAAATATTATAATAGCCGTGCTTATAAAAATAAGAACATTTAAAAGCAAATTTAGATTTTTTGCTACACTTTCCATATTGGAAATTATATTGAACTCTGCGAATTTCAAGCGACGATATACGAACATCGTTTTGAAAAATATTTCAAAGGTTTACTTTAATAGACATATAATATTTAAAATATTAAATATTTTAATAGATAAATAATGGAAGGACAACAATAACATGAGCTATTAATTACTTATACGACCACTAAAATAAATATATGGAAGTATCTTATGCACCTAAACATCAAACGTGGACTCACAGTCCATAAAATATAAATTCAAAATTAGTTTAATTCAATTTTATAATATTATCTTATATATTACAGTATATGAAAGTAGGTTGGTACAAAATATAAAACATCAACCACGTAAAACAAAATAATATTGAAATATACACGAAATATTATTGGTGTATAAACTGTAATATTACAGCAAAACAATTCTCACTTAGCAGAATTATGTATTTTACAAGAAACAATATATAATTATTTAATATATGTATAGAGCAAAACACATATTTATAATATGGAACAATTGGCACATTTTAAATACAAAACTAACATAGTACGATATAGCAAATATTTAATATTGGCGTATCACCGCACTTCAGATTACAAGCTACAATAATCCATAATAGTAATCATATTATATAGGTTCGTGTAATATAATGACATAAAATAGTTAACACATTGGAATAAACCAGACGAACATTGAATAACATCGACATATACAACACCAAAATATTTTAACTAAACGTATCGAGAATACAAAATATTATAATATATTGAAACACTTTTTTACATAACAATACCTGCATCAGTCTAACTGCGGGAGTCGACGCTGTGCCCAGTGACGTCATCACAAGGATGTCAATTCAGCTCGTTTTAAAAGCACATAAATTACCTAAAGTAATATTTTTAAATAACTATAATACTAGCTAGAACATCGCTTGTTACATGCGCGATGTGTAGCGTGTCGCCCGCGCTCACCTCGCCCGTGCTCCTACTTACTCTGTATAATATGTACCTTAAGTTAATGTAAGATGCGGGGAGGTCGTGCACAAGCGTGCCTGCACCGACAGATTTAAAAAATGTCAATAATGGTAATGGAGTGACATTAATGGATAGGAGCGCGTCAGGGCGGGCGACACGATAACGTGTAATTAGCTAAACGATGACCCTGTGTCAGTCGTGGACTGCGACCGAGGCGCTCGCGGCGTCCCTCGGGAACAATTTCTATCTACGAGATTTAGAATCTACGCTCTACGCACGTAGTCGACTTAGGCACTGCCTACCTAACGATACCGAAAAAGACGGCGCTAAACTACTCACCTAGCCGAAGTAATTAAATATGATCCATTTAGAAATTTTGGCAGTTACGGTCCGGCGACCGTCGAAGACTAAAAGGAGCTAACGTACAGGGGAAGGGGAGCGGCGCCGGGAGCGGGGAGGCGCGGGGGAGGGCGCGGCCAGCGGCGCAGCGCGCGCAGGGCGCGGTACGGGGACGCCGCCCGCCGGCGCCGGCGCCGCGCCACGCGGGAAGGCACGAGGGGGGGCGGGGCGGCGCGGCGCCGGCTGCGGCGCTGCAGGCCGGCCGGCGCCGCCGCGCGCAGTCAGAGCGGGAAGCAGCGCGACGAGCGCCGCGGCTCGGACGCGCCGCGCCGCCGCCGCGTGGCCGCCGAGCCGCGCACGCTCGCCGCGTCTCCCTCGCTGCAGCTGCCGCGCGGGCCCCCGCCCCACAGTCTCTCCGGTTCGATCGGTTCCAACTTGTGCATCGAGGGCCTACTCGACAGCCGCGCGCTGCCGCCCGCCGGCGTGGACGCGGCGCGCTCGGACATCTCGTCGTCGAGCTCTATGCGACCGAGTCTGAGCGCCAGCGCGTATTCTGCTCTCTCGATGACGCTGGCCGGCTCCTCCTCGACGACGGTGGTGTCCGCTAAAGTAGTGTCGGCGACGGTGGAGTCGGCGGCGGCCGAGTCGGCTCGGGGCGGGGAGTCCCCGGGCACGGTGAGAGAGTGTTGCGTGCCACTCGAAGATGGAGATAAGTCGGCGGCGCGACGCTCAGGCGTAGTGAACACCGAGTCGGAAGCCCAACTTCGCGATTCTGAATTTTGCCGTATCGTGTCGTCCACGCTTCGCTGAGAGGTGCGTCTACTGTTCCGTGGACTCTCGTCGTCGATGGCCCTGAAATCGAGGGCGCTAAGGTCGACGGGGCCGGTGCGCCGCCGGGATCCGTCTCGTCGGAACGAAGGCCGGTGAGACGAGAAGGCTGCATCATATAGCTCGCACAGGCTCGTACGGTCGGAGTGCGGTTCCTCGTATAGAGTCAGATTTCGCGTCTCGGTCGCGTCGGAGGGAGTCTCATCACGGTTCGACGTAACCTCGCTTCTTTCCGAAATATCAAAGGTGAAGCGAGCCTCGAAACGATCGGGACTCAAAAGTGGGGCCGATCGAGAGCAATCGTCCGGCGGATGTTGATCCGCATCCGAGTCGAGGGGTAAAGGACGCAGCGCAGTTCGGCGCGGCGACGTGTCCTCCGAGTCCGTGGAGCGCTCGGAGCGCGGTGCGTGGCACACGTGGCGCCGGCCCAGCGCCGGCTGCGAACCCAGCGGCGGCCGCCGACAGCACGTGCGCTCGTGCCTCACGTCGGAGCCGCTGCTGCCGGTCGACTTTGAGTGCGGGGGCCGGCGACGGCGGTCGTCCTCTCTTCCGTACAGCGAAGTGAAATCCTCCGAACAGAACTTTTCGAAGAGCTCCTGCGAGCTGAGCCTCGTCGAGCCGGTCGCGTTGTAGAACGCCTCGGTCGGCGAGCGCTCGGCTCGCTCGTAAAGGGCACTCGAGCTCGCCCGTTTAGACTTGTCCAGACCGAACTTATATATCCTAGGTAAGCGACGTTCGAACACGCCCTGGGAGTGGGCGCGCGCGGGCCCGCGCGGGTGCGCGTCGGCCAGCGCGCGGTCCGTGGAGCCCGCGCGCGGGGCGGGCGCGCACGGGGGGGAGGTGGCGAACTCCGGTTCGTAGTCGTCCTCGTCGGCGTCGGCGGAGGGCCCGGAGCGCTCGAGCGAGCCGCGCGCGCACTCGCAGTCGTCGCGCTCGTCGCGCTCGTCGCTC
This sequence comes from Anticarsia gemmatalis, assembly GCF_050436995.1. NCBI lineage: Eukaryota > Metazoa > Arthropoda > Insecta > Lepidoptera > Erebidae > Anticarsia > Anticarsia gemmatalis. The sequence continues at coordinate 3,727,732 of NC_134761.1, forward strand.
ACGTCGCCCTCGTCGAAGGACGGCGCGCGGGGCCCTCGGCCGAAGGCGCGGCGCCGCTCGTCGGCGGCGGCGTCGTCGTCCTCGAGGCGGAAGGAGCGGCGCAGGGGCGGGCGGTCGCGGCGCGGGCGGCGCGGCGCCTCCACGGCCACGGTGGAGGCGTGCGGCAGGGGCGGGCGCGCGGCGGGCAGCAGGCGGTCCAGCGACAGGCCGCGCTTGGGCCGCGCGCCGCGCTGCTGCTGGCGCTTGGCGTCGCGCGGCGCCGCCGCGGGGCTGGTCTCCTCGGGCGTGGTGGGCAGCGCCGCGCCGCGACCGAACTCGATGAACCAGAGTTCGTCCTTAAGTTCGCACTCTCACTTCTTTTCATTCATGTCCTTATTTAAATAGTGAAGGACGTAGTGAAGGACTAGATCGTAGCAGTACTTGTACTCGGTCTGGGGAAAATAATACTAATTAGAACCGGTTCTCCATTTTTTATATAGTGATTGTGTTGACAATCGCTGTTAAAGAACAGTCACGTACCATGTTCTCGACGAGCTGCGGTCGGTGTCGTCGGACGGTCTTCACGGCTTGGAACACATCAACTTCTCCGTGCTGGATTACTTGCTCGATGCAGGCGTTGGCTGCGCAGTACACTCCAGCACGACTTCGGCCGTCACTGTATCGAAAACGAAAAATTGTTTACCCGATCTTATTCGCCCGGCTTGTGTCGGTAATGTGGAACATTAATTTGATACTTACGGCGACACGACACAGACGGGTCCATAGTCAGTGCGCTGCCGCCACCGCTCGACCATGTTCATGAGCTCGACCAGCGAGTTGGTAGAGGAAGGCACCTTGTGACCCATGGGCCAGCATGTCAGTTGGAACAGCTGTACTGTCTTTGTGGGAGCTTTGACGCCGGCCATCAACTCAGTCAGAGAGATGATCTGCAAGGATTTAGCCGGTTATTAGAAAAGTCATTACACATGCACATTTTGAACATGTCATTATTAAAACGAGGAGTTACCTTCTTATTGATTCTAAATATCCATGTCTTGATATTGGTGTAATGGTTGTGTGAAACATGATCTATCGTGAACACTGGTCCGTATTTCTTTGAATGTCGACCCTCCGGCCAGAATGGCGGGAATTGTTGCTGGAAGAAATAAGAAATTAAGAATTATATTTGCTTACTAATATACAAAAGAAGACAGAGTTGAAGAGAATACTAAACTCTTAGCAAATAAGGGCATCAGAATAGAAACTTACAGAATTCTTAGGTGGCACGCATAAGACTACGACCGCCGCACATTCGTAGTCGTACACAAGCGACCAGAACTCTCCTTGCGTTCTCACCAATGGCCACTCTGTCACGATGTACTCACGAGGTTTTGTATAACCCTGTAACGTAACACTGTAATTACTATCTGCTTAGGAAAGAAACATAAAGTTAATCAATTATATTAACTGAACTTACGTCTACAAACACTGCGTTGATATAATCCGTGAAACTGTTTCCTTGGAAAGACGTTAGATATGGGCGAAAGTTGTCGGCTGCAAGAAAACAGAAATATCAAATCACTAGTTAAAATGGAAGCAAAAATGTTTATAACAGCCTAATAACTAATACTTCTAGAACACAGTTATTGAAACTAGTCAACACAAATTAGTCTCGCGGTACAATCAAAATGTCAGTTTATCCTTACTCCCTTTATGGGTGGGTACTAGACTCAGGACAGAAGTAACTTTCTAGGTGATAACTTACGTGGAACGACCAAGACATCTCGATTCTTCTCCCTATTGTCTCCTCTGTGTCCCCCCGCGCAGTCTCCTATCGTGAACCTCGGAGTCTGCTTGCAGATCTGCTGGTACTCCTTCTGGTACTCATTGAGCTTCGACACGGGGTCTCGCTGGGACTTCTGCTTCAGTCTTTGTGATAGTTCCGACACCGGGAACCACGAGACCCCGCATACTACGTGCTCTTCTAAAGTGTCGTACACAAATTTGTATTGCTCCTAAAAGAAAATGGCCACTGTTGATACTGTTCTTTGATACCAACATACTGATGATTTGATGAAAATTTTACACATATTTGATGAAAAATCAACATCATGGAAATGGTCAAATTCCAGTGTGAATTTAAAAGTTACTTCGAGGTACAATCAAATCTGTAATTTTATAATTTTTATCCAATATTTTGAAAAAGAATCCCAGATCGGTTTGAGTGCTTAGGGAAAAGGTCTCCTACGATAGAAAGATACCTCTTTTAAAGTGCTGCTTACCCTTAAAATGCGGTGCACAAAAACTAAATGGGAATGGATAAGTTTCAAAACTTTTCTCACCTCGTTTTCTATAAGGCCTTTCCTCGATTGTCTGAGTTTCTTCAAAAATCCGAAAACATCAAAGCAGTCTTCTTCCTCGGCTAGCTCGAGGTTTGCGTCGATAGCTAGGTATACTCCTGACCGACCTCCTCCATCACTGGAACGAAAGTTTATATTAAAAACCGTTTATTATAAAATGTAAGGCTTTTTAGCTTTAAGAGTTTTACATTCGCTGCATACTGTCTTTGTTAGTCAGTCTTTGTCTTTGTAGTTTAAGTAAAAGACAGTGTATTCTATTCCTTAAAAGACCTAGTTTCATTATTTTCTTGTTGTTTTGGTCTGAACATGTAGGTTTCGTCAACATTTTTCTCTCATATCTGAATATACAAATCTCTGCCCACGAGAGTTTTAGTAAGAGTCCTGCCCTGGGGTGTCAACTTACTTGCAATGTACGACCATGGGTCCAGCAGCAGGGTTCGTAGCGAGCCTCCTTCCGACAACAGCGCGGACCCTCCGCCTGAACTCCAGCAGGGCATTACTGAACGGACACGTGTGTGAGTGCCACTGCGTGTAGTGGAACTGAAGGATGAAGCGTTCTTCTACCACCACCTAGAAGATAAACATTATGAAGGAATTTTCCAACATTTCTAAAAGTAAAGAGGGATGCTGTGTTTCTGTCAAAAGGCAATGTCGATTGAATTCTTGTTACGGAATATCTATGATATTCAAACCTTACACGTAGTTTTACTTAAACGAACCGTCATTTCTCCATTAAGTTAAATTCTTAACGATTTTTTGAGTTTGCAGTATACGTATTCGCAACGCAATACAAACTTTCGCGCAATATCAAATATGAGTACTCAGCACAATATAATGCCGTGAAAATGTATTTCAGAATAAATGACACAAACTCATTAATGTCTTATTAGCGGTCTCAGTTCTCGTCTCTCGCAGGTTTTATTTTACTTTTTTTAAAAATGTTAGGAAATTACACCGCGAAAACTACGAAAGAGTCCTAGATTACGGAAGCAATGAAAAGCCTTTTCAGCAGGCAATGTGACCCTAGGAAAAAGCAAAGCTTTTGCATTTCCCCGAACTAAATAATCCAACTTAGTACGTCGGGATTTAGAAACTTCATTTGCTAGTGCTCAGCTTACAAGTTTCCTTTTTAATGGAACTTGTTGGGTTTCATACACCTTGCTAGAAAAGGAAGGGTATACTTACGTCTCTCTCGCTCTTGTACAGTCTGAATGTTCGTATGTGGAAGTTGGCGAGCTCTTCCTCTTGGACAATACCTACGCTGATGTCTCCATATGTTTCGTCCTTTTCTTTGTTCGGCGGCCAGTACTGGACGCACATCACCTAGTGAAAAAAAAGATAAAAAATGCAGACAGTGTTGTTTCACCTTATTTTTGTTTGAGTTCTCAATGTCTGTTGTGTTTTCTTCTATACTAGATACACAGATTTTAAAATAAGAAGCACAATTTTTGATCTAAAATCCTTTTGAATTGCTATTCTGTCCGTCGCGCGCTCTAGTGAGCTGAGCTTTACATAATATGCAAACCGGTTGGTTTTACGATATTCCGATGTTTCCCAAATAATTAACGTTAACGGTCGTATTGTACTTTTAATCATGCACAATTTAACTTATGGAAACCATAGCATGATAAGGCAAAAATTATTTTTATTTTTTTACTTAATTACCAGCATTTGTCACAAACGAGTGTTTAAGCATACTTTTTTTAAGAAAACCTTTCTGTGACATTTTATTAGCCTATTTAAACGGTTTTTCTAGGAAAACTTCCTGCAGAAATTCATAAGCCTCACGTTAACCTCATAGCATCGTATATGGCCCTTTTCCCATTCTTCCTCTTCGCTTACAATCCATGATACATGACATAAGACCCCATAGAACTCATAAAAACACATAGATCATCCACCCTTCTCTTCTAACGCAATATAAAGTTTTCCGCAAGCAAATTGTTTAGCTTTACATCGTCCATCACTTGTACAAATATGTAAAACATTCGGGTCTACGTACCTTGACGGCTTCGTGTTACGTTACCATGTCTAAGTGTACCTTATGATGAAGGTAGAGTTATTTAGGGAATGTATTTTAAGTTTACTTCATCATATTGAGTAAATTTTGTAATGGATTATCATTTTTATGAAAGGGTAAGTTAAGTTTATCAGTTATTTGGTTACCGTAGTACAAGCTCTTCTTAGTTTGGAATCAAATGACCATGTGTGAGTTGGCCAATGATATTTATTTATTTTTATTTTTAAAGTAGGCAATACAATATTATGATTTCATGCGAGTGTTTATTACCGTCGGTTGAAGTTTGTTCTAAATGATTTATTGGACTCAATGAACACAGAATTGTAGCCTATTACTTCCGAGCATTGTTTTCAAAATATAGCCCTGTCTCTTAAAGCACACAGTTGCCAAAATTTTTCAATGAGCAATTATTTTTGATAAACATTAGTCCAGGAAAATCCCATAGTTCATCCCACTTTTGATAAGTGCGTTACTGCAATTTCTAGTTCTAACCACAAAATTGATGCTTTACTCTCTAAATTTTATTTCAAATCAGATTAAAACTAAACCCACAGTAAATTCAATCTAACACTCCCACTTTTCTTGTAGAAATCTAACGATTTTACTCCACAGAATGTTGTAAGATTCTCTCACAGTGTAAGTACGACATTGACATACTTTACCGCCGGGACCGCGAGGAAGCCACGGGCACGAATGAGGTATATCTCTCGTTTATTTGTCAGAATGCAGGTGGCCACCGTGTTCCCGTTATCAGAATTGTGACATAGATATAAATGATCTAAGAAAGTGGACTTTACCTTTGATTTTTAGTATTTTTCTGGTGATTTGCGTAATTCCGGGATTTTTCGTTGGATATTTTTGTGGTAATGTTTTCAAGTTTTGCATACTAAATTGTTTCTAAAATGTCGACGTACCTACTTATTTTAAGTAATTTTACTGCAAAGACGGCTTGCTAATAAAAGGTTTTAAGAATACGTAGATTTTCTTAAAATGCAACAAAAATATATAAGAGGAGATTGCTTTTGTATTGACCAACACAGATTTGAAATAAATAAAATATAACTTAGCATCTTTTTCCCTTTACGCGGCTTTTTTGGTACTATCTCAGAAGAATACTACTCAACTGTCAATTGTCTACCAAAGTTGGTGGTGCTACTGGTTTATTTTTAGTCCATAAAAATCCCCATAGATATTGGTAAGTGTTTATTGTTGTTACCTTGATGAAGTCGAAGGTCTTGGTGAGCATGACGATGGCGGCGGCGCGCTCCTGCCAGATCATGCGCCAGAAGTCCACCACCGTGTCTTCAGTTGGACCCTGAGTTACTATGTACGCGTTTGGTTTTAATATACTCTGTGGACAAAACAAATATACACATTTAAATCCATGTGCTTCTTAGTATTGTAAGGAATTTACTTGTGAAGTGATTTTCTACCAACATAGACAACCAAGTAGTAATCGAGAAACTCTGCCCCTAACATATTTTAAAGAAAGTATTTTATCGAGTAGTTTTACGTGTCTAACGCTCGCTAATCTGTTACCTACCGAATTTGGATAATCACGCCACAGGTCATAAACTTATTTTCTAGTACGTAAAAATAAGTTCTACTACTATTTATTATTAGTCTGATTATTCCGCGGAACATAAATATGTTTCAGATACTGTTTTAAGTTATCAAAATATATTTCAAAGATACTTAGTCATGGATGTTTTTACATCCCTGTTGTTTACTTAAAGAATAGAATCGTTTCATAATGTAATAATATATCGTAGGTATGTGTCTTATGTGCAAAACAACATGAGCACAGCTCCCGTATCTTAATATGGCAATAACACAGCGGAAGCTGCGTTGGATATTAAACGTCACTTTTATGAGAAGATAACGTTTAATGATATTTTTCTGGCCACTGTATTAAATCTGGAGGCATTAAGTACAATGTGAAATAATATTGTTCTTTTTTTATATATTGTGAAATACTTAACTCCTCTTGATTCTGAGAAGTGCAGATCACGTGGATCTGTGCCACAGAGTACTTTGAAAACATACAATACTGACCTGGCATGAAATAACTATCTCTAGAATATACAATTACTTTTCTTTCCCTTGTCGAAATATAACTACTTTAGCGGAATTTCGTCCAGAAACATAGCCCTAAAATTGGATTTCAATAATTTTACATTTCGTCCGAGTTAGAAATTGAATCCAAGTCTTTATTATCTATAATCAGTACTTACTACGGCTAGAAAAAAAAACACAAAGCATATGTCCGAAAAGCTTCATTCAACAGTACCCCAATCGAAAACACATAAACGAAACACAAAATAAATTCACACGAACCCTCTAATAAAGCAAATGTTTCCTCGCGCAGTCCATCCTTTGTGCCCAAATTGGTCAGTCTGGGCACTTATCAGAAAATCTTTGAACCGTTTTCAATTTGACACAATATATACTTCGCGCAAAGGTTCGTTCACTTGAGGGTCTTTCAGCCGTCTACGCACATTGAACGTACAATTCCTACACTCATTATATGTAGACGTGACTGAGTTTGTAATGGCCCAACTTCTTTTTTTTGAAGTATAAAGCCTTTGTGTTCCACTACGTTATATTTGGAAACTATTTGAAAGAACGTGGGGATATTTGATTCGTAGATATGGTTGGATTTTAGAATATGATTGTCGTGTTTTGAAGTTTTACAGATATTGAGCAGGCATAATGTTTTGTTGTTATGTTTCGTATTTCTGACTTATCAAAATTGGTCTTTAGATCTCTAAACTTTTCACGCAGATTATAGGTTGCAGTTCACAAATATAATAAAAATAACACTATAGGCGTGTTAATATAATATGCAAACACTACTGTATGTAGGTGTCTATTTTACCCATAACGATACAAAATTTACATAATCAACATTCGTTTGAAGTAAAATATTGTTATCCTGTCTTTCCCATAATTATGAATATGATACCTCCAAAGATAACAAATTAATAATGTTCAATTAATTATAATTTGAAAGTAAACCTACGTGTTTAATTAATGAGCATGACAGTAGAGATTCTATATCAAGGATATTGCTAGTCATCTTCAAATCGCTGAAGCTTGAATTCATGTTTTGATAGACATTATACCAACATTATACAACGTTGATAAAAGCGAAAGGCATTAATTGATACTATCTACATATTTCTTGTATCATTATAAGGCTATACAACAAAAATCAGATCTATGTAAGCAATAATTTAGTCACAGGAATATTGTGTAGTTTAATGTTAGTTCAAGAACCATTTTTAATTCCCGGTCAGATCATTAAGTACTATAGGTATATTTATTTACAAATCATTCGCCGCGAAACGACCGTTTTGTTACGTAGGTCACGGTCAGTCCAAATCTTTACATAGGGAGTTTACATTTTACTCAATCATTTCTTTGAAAAATGATTTTTCGTATACTTCTCGTAAACTGTTTTTAAATAGTTTCGGATTGACAGTGGGCACTTATATGTAGTGTCAATTAATGCCTCTGGCTTTCATCAACGTTGTATATGAGTTAATCATAAATAATACATTAATAGAACATTTTCACTGGTTGCCCATATCAAGATGCCGTTACCGCCTTAATGCTCTTCTTTAAAAATATAGTGGAAATAATCGACACTTTTACTACATGTATACGCTATTGTAAAGCAAAAATAGCGTATATGGTAAATACTCGTATGTGTGTAATACTCACATCTATGTAGGAAGCATTAATATAGTCGGAGTCTGGCTCTCGGTCCACAGTTTCTAGCACCACTCTGTTGTAGTCATCTGTTGATAGAAATAAAACATTAATACAATACACTATAAAACATATTTTCACGCAATTAATAGTAAGTAATGTACATGGAAAAATATCGTACATGATGAATGACTGGAACTAAAACGAACCTCCCAATAAGATTCGATGATTAGACAAGCTTCAAGGCACTAAGTACAATAATATGCAGTATATAAAAAGTAAGGGAAGGGAATCCAATAAAGAAATTATGTCCAATTTGTCCATGGTGTTGCAAGAATCTAAAAGCCAAGGTAAGCAAGTGCTTATCATCAGGACCGCGTCGTTGTATGCCAGCCGGGTGGCGTAAAAAAACAAAAACATAATGCAATTTCATTAAATTATTGATTATGAGGCGCCCATAGCCATTTTCGCTCACCGGTCGGTAAACGATCTGTGGGTTAAGCAACCCTTCGCACGGTCACTCCATTGATGGGTGAGCGCAAAGTGGTATTTGAACTGGGCGTCTCCGTGCTTCGGAGGGCACGTTAAAAGTCGGTCCCGGTTGTTATCTACTATGATAACAGGCGTTAAGCCATGTCAAAGGCCTTTGGGCGGCTTGAACAACTTTGACACGATGGTAGACCACTAACCAGACGATAAGAAGAATTAAATTATTAAATGCTTTCAAAATTTAATATAACATTTTCAACTATCGTACAAACATCATTTAACAAAACATTTCAGTTTAAACGGTTGGCATGTAAAATGTTTCATAATTAGTATGTAACAAAACCATTGTTTGATCATGTCAGGCAATAGGCTAAGCGTTATAAAACAAATTAGAATTGATCTAAAATTGATGTCAAAACAGTAATATAATTAATATAACTGCATTGCGATTCGTATTTTCATAAATGAAATGTAATTTCAATATTTTTGATAGTAGTTTGCCTATATCATCTATATACATAAATAAATATACATATATGCAGTGCTAGAGCCGCAGTGGTCAGCTCTTCTAAACAGTTGTATAAATAAGTACTATTAAGACTAGTCCTACGTGCTCTTCAATTTTATGAAATCTACTTCAAATTGTATGATTGACTTTTTACTAATATCTTACTACGTGCGCTACAAGAGCATTTGAAAAATCCGAACATAATCCATTCCGTATCTCTTCTGATTCACTAACCCTTAAGCTTTGCATAAAGAATACCGTAAGAAACGTAGTCGAAAATCACATTCATTCAAAAGAATCAATACAAGATCTCCCCAAAATAAACGGAAACTAAGAAAACGAATTTAAGCTTTTAAATGAACACGCCCTTTAGTAAATTATCAGATGTTTCTTAAACAATACAACTAGACCAAACCGCAGGGTAACAAAGCTTTTGTCCCACCAACTTGTCTCTACCTCCCTTTGTACCTGTATAAGGACAAATTGCACGATGTAGACTGAACGTTACCGGCGGTGTGACCCGAGATAACCGAGTAAAACGCCGCAATGGATGTTGTTCTATTGAAAACTGTCGCGCCGTGAGACGTTGTAAAGGGAGTGCATTTACTTTATCGACACTTTTGATGGAAATTGTTTTGTTTGTGTTATGGAGAATGGGGAATTGGAATGAGATTGTTGGATGTGGTTGTGTAGGATGGTGGTTGCGTTGAATGACAGGAAAAAACAAGGATCTCGATTGAAATTACGCTTTGAATGAACTAAATGGCATAAATAGTAGAAAGAAAATAGTTATTTGATGTGTAAATTCATTTAAATTAGTAGACTTGTCAATGTTTGACGAACGATATCGATCCTTATTACATTTTGATAACGTTTATCTTTACAACCGTTCTATTGTGTCCTAGTAAGGTTTTCTTTACGCCTGCCATACAAGATAAAGCCATTTAAATCTTAATCAACCAAAATCGGAAACGACATTTTGACATTCCACAAAATTAAGTATTCCGTAATCATTCTCAAGAAAACTCTTGAAAAATATCCATCAAAATTATGCAAATTAAACGAAAAAACTCATTTCCTTTTATCTTAATCGTGGTTTTACATCTTCTTGACATTTTCAATGGAGCAATTTACAGTTAAAAACGAGCGTGTCAAAATCAGCATTGGAATAAAGTTCGGCACTCACAAACGACTTGTCTCGACTTGAATAGACTCAGATCTAAGTTTAATGTGTTAAGCCACAATGAACTCGTAAAAAAGATTTCACTTTTATGACCAGCTTTATGTGCGAGCCAAATAAAAACGGTTGTGGAAAATTCTGGATGTTGTTATTGGGTGGGAGATACACTTGGCTGCGTTGAGGTTAAATCGAGATAAATATTATGTTTTATTATACTTTGTACTACTAGCACTTGTTGCTGTAAAATATGGTTTCGAAACGAGACTAGGTATGGGCTTATAAGAATAGAAGAATTTTGTATTAATAAAACTAACTCCTTCCGGTAACCTTCTTTCAAAATCAAACCTACTGCGCTGAACTTTATTTTTGTCTTTCAATAAAGTTTTTTCACAAAAAAAAACACATAAGTCTCCCTCCATTCCTATTCATTATAAATCCCATTGACAACTGAAAATGTAGTAGTTACTCGTATACCTAAAACTAAGTTAGGAAAGCTTCAGACCCCGTTTCTCCACCCGAAATATAGCTCGAGTGTATTTAAGCACGATGTTGTTGGAAACCACTATGAAATACAAGTCAATACACACAGGTGCACATTAATTGGCTGAAGTGGGCTCACACCTTTCAATTTGAGCGTCAGTGCAAAACTCTGTGCAACGCAAATGAAACGACCGACTAACTGAATATGGAATTTTAGTTAGCAAACACGAAATTTTAGTCTAGTAGAAATATATTTTTTAGGGAAATTTTCTATTGAAAATTAGAAGCTGTAAAATTCTTAACAATATGTATGGATGATTGTTCTGAAATCAAGCAATCATGGCTGAATAGATTAGGTAGATACTTGACACAATAATAGTAAACCTGTATTTCGCATAGTTAAACACGTCTACTTGTAACATATATTTTTGTGTTTAAACACTTGCGTGCAAAATAATTGACCTATTCTAAGTAAAAATTCGTATAAAAGAAAACAAAAGGATGTCGTACATCTAAACAATATGTACTTATATCCAAAAGGGATTAACGCACATAATATTGAAAGCAAATACTCACAAGGTATGACTTTTTGGTTCTGGTTTTTATGTGAATTTGATTTCTTCGTAGCGTGTCGGCAGGAGTGTGTCTCCACTTTGACCGCAGTCTGGAACAGAGAGACATACATTATCTTACTTATATTATACATGCAAGGGATGTATGGCTGGAAGTTTGTTTCTCACACGAAGAGTGCCGAAAGGGTTTTGCTGAAAATTTGTTCGTAGATATAGTCCAACAGCTTAGTAAAGAGTCTTGTATGCAAGGTTCGCGGCTGACGAAGGTATACTAAATCCAGAATTTAGAACATCATTGACACGCAGGCTTTTGCGGCTGACGGTGAAGTTTAATACAGCTAGTATATTTTCGAAATACACAGAATCTTAGTTCAGAAAACTAGACTAATCTAGCGTACCTAGGCTCTCTATTAAGTTGTTGGACTGTCTATAACTTTTTAATCCACATAGAATACTAATAATTCTTATCTATACGTTTTTTTAGTCCCGGCAATTATTTTCACGCGGATGAAGTCGCGGATAGAAGCTTGTATAACACATTACCCTTTTCATACACTTAATTTTGTGTATGAAAATAACTTGGAGTGAGTACGTGTCATTCATTCTTTATTTCTACGTGTCTGCTTTTTGAGAATGTTAAATGAGCTTCGTTTTTACTTTGTATGTATTTGCTGACGTTTTTGAAGTACACAGTTTACCAATGATGTAATATTTCGTTGGCTTTCTCGTATTTATTTATGCTATGGTATTTTCATTTCTGTGAATCCACTTATGTTTCAAAGAGACTTTCAGAAACATGTATGGGTAAGTTAAAAAACGCGATATCTCTGCTTCTAGTATATAATACTTAGGTCACTACTTATATTTTGAGCCTTGACGAATCTGATTGTTTTAGACCCCATTTGGTGTTTTCATCGTAAAGTTCGACCTTTTTGACTACTACATTCCTAAAAAAGTTTTGAAATCTGCGTTGAAAATATTTTCAATATCGTCGATCGAAAATTGTAAGTGTGCGGGAAAAAGGCATTAGGATGTTAACATTTTCGTGCAAATATTTTTTACGACTTTTGACGTGACTTATAGAAACAGTCGTGTCTATATCGACTTATTTATTATTTTGTTGATAAAGTCTGATCCTTTGAAAATTTAAAACGCTAATAAATAGAGTTCTATCATTATTATTTTTCCATCACCAATGAAATTCCTGAAGGTCGTCCAAGGTCACCAGTTGTCTCCGGAAAAATTGATGCTGTGCGAAAATTAATTATGCATTTTAGTTTCCTGGTACAAGAAAAGAATGACACAATCCTAAACATTATTTCCACTCTTAGATATAAAATATTAGGGAACAACATTTCCGATTAGAAGATTTTTTCTAAATGAACCAATTTTTTTTTTACTACCGTTCGATAAGGTCCTTGCGCCGATTAGTGCAAACAAATGCTTGAAAAGTCCATCGTTTGGCTTCAAAATACGTGTATCAAATTGTGATAAAACAGGGATCTAGGATATAATGCGCATGAGCCCAAAAATAAACATCAGTTGAATTTATAGAAACTTTAAGATGAACCAAATACAGATAAAAATATTCGCGCTTGAAGCACTTCGGAACAAGTAGTCCCTTGATTTATTATAAAAACTGTGTTACGGTGAAAAGTACCTTTAGAAAAATGCAGAATGGTTAATTCTTATTGATTTATAACCAAAAATTTACCAAAAGACTGGTTTAAAATATGGAAAAATCTCAAAATCCTACAGGTCGAGCTAAATAAAAACAATGCCGGCCGTAACGCATCTCGCTAAACAACCGGCTGTTATGTGCACGAAAATAATCGAATAAATTAGTTTCTCGCCATACACTACAGTTTGATATCAAATGACTTTATTTAGTTCCAAAACGTCGAGAATAAATAACATTAACCTTGATATTTCATCGGCACAAGAAACAGGTTATGCTTTTAAACACCCTGTTTTTGAGGGGTCTTCGCGAAAGAAAAAAAATATTTAAAAAATATTTCGATTAGATAAAAATCTATCTAGATCACGCATAAGAATACCCGAGAACACGATAAAGTAGTTTTCACTCACATATTTACCGTTTTTCATAGTTAGGCTCAAAATATAAGTAGTGGCCCACGTATTATTATGACGGTTAACAAATATTCTAAGTCTCTGAAGCTAACAGTTATCAGTTTGCACTATCAAGGCTAAGTTTTACAATTTACGAATAAGTGTAAGTTGTCAATATTCTCCACCTGAAAAGCCATCTGATACTTAGCCAGAAGTGGTGAAATCCTAAACGTAATTAATAATAACTCTCAATAATAAGACTCAATTTTAAACGCAAACAATTTTCCTTCCGAAATACACTAAGAAAACTACAAACCAAAAGCGAAAAAGATAGAAGTCAATACACCAATATATTTCCCATTACACGCGTTATCTTTCGCTGAAGTAAGACGTACAGAACTTCACAGATCCATGTTCAGATAAAGTTGACAAAAGACTTGCGAGTTATTTTCTTGCTGTTCGAACACGTCAACTATAAGTTTCGATTGTCAGCTCTTGGAAAAGTTCGGAAGGTCGCTGATATGGATGTATCACTTCCGTGATGTCTTCATGAAAGGGAGAAGAAATGTGCAAGGAATAAGAGAATTTTTACGATTTGACGATTATTTTCCCTTTACATTCGTTGTTGGTTATAGTATTGAGATGGTCGAAAAAACTACGCCTTAGTTAGGCTTAGTCAAATTTGAGTTGTATTTACGTATGCATAAAAAACCGATTGTTTTTGTGACTGAATAATCCTTTAGTATATAGAGTTAGTATCTTAAGATATTTGGATAATTGTTAAAGTTTGAAATGGTTTGAACTATTGCTGTAGCAGATACACAATAAATCTATGGTCTTGGATAGAAAAGCTTCCACATATATGATTATAAGAAAACCTTAGAACTACGTTCTTTAAAGTTTTAAATGAAACAAACCTCTAACGTGTCTTTAACTTAAAATGTAACGCCACAATCTATCAATCGTTCTAAGTCGCCATCGGAAAAACGCTTAATACATTGTGTGCCAAATAAAAGTGCACAGCGCACAAGTAGGTCGCGTCAGACCAAGCTTAACCTAGATACTTACCGGCCAGGCTCTGAGCGAGCGGGCGCCACCTCGCTGCATGTCGCTAAATACTTTTAATTTACTCCCACTAAGTAGTTGAGATGAATTTGTTTGTTTTGGTTTAGACAGACTAACTTTATTCCCATTTTTGTTAAATTCGTTAATGTACTTACTATTGATATTATAAATGGAAAGTTTGTGGGGATGAATGTAGATAGGTAGATATTTTTGTTATTAAGTTACGAAAAAACTGTTGAACAGATTTTAATGAAGTTTTATACACGGATAGTTTATAATCTAGATAAAAACATAGGACACTTTAACCACGGGTAATCTCTTTACGCGGTCTAAGTCGCGGGCGGAAGCTATAATATTTCATAAACTTTTTAGAAGAACAAAATTTAAATTCCCTTAACTTGAAGCTGAAATGTCAAGAAAATTTCGAAAATCATTTGCACTGTTACTGGGATCGCTATTTATTTTCTGCCATACTTAATCATTTATAAATCCAATATCATATATCAATATATAGTACCTACATAAATTTTGATTCTAATACCTTTCGAAAACAATAGTTCCAAATCGAACCGCATAATAGCCAAACAAAAATAAATAACACTAACACAGAATATTCAATTCAAATAGAAAATGTATTTGAAACAATGCGATGCGGTGTGTACGTAATCCTCAAAACTATTTCAATTTTATACCAATGCACATATAACTTTCAGCTTGGCTTCGATTCCACATCGTATATCACATACATGTACTTATGCATCGATATATTCTTTGAAATTGTCACGTTTCCAAATCACGCAATGTATGTAACCTGCTTCTATTGCATCTTTTAGGTCAAGGCTGCATATTTCTACATGGTAACAAGGTATTGTTATTTACAAAATAGTATTTCTTAAGTTGGCAGTGTTGAGGTAGAAGGTTACGTAAATAATGGGTCTGGATCTAGCAAACAGTACTAAATAAGGCGCTACCTACACTACATCTATGTTAAATACCTTTTATGGTAGCGCGATTCTGTACAGTCGGTACTGTCGAGTATCGAAAGTTAAACATTTAGAATGTACTGCTAAAATAATTCCCACGACGTCCGTCAGAGGAGCGCCTCTGACGGATGTCGTAGGAATTATTTGATCCGATTTTATACAATATTTTTCGATGACAGGCCAGTTGTCGGTAGTCGATAGTTGTAAAGAATCGAGCTACGGGACCCTAAGTATACATTAGCATTGCAATAAGAATAAATATCCGATAAATTATAGATATAGTTGTACTTGAAAGCAAATACTGACCACTATCATTTCGAAATATAAACTAGACAACGGACTACCTTTCTTGAATAATAAGCCAACAGGCAATAAAAAGTGACTGATGACCGCCATTCAAAAGATACTCTCGCATCGCTCCCAAAGGAAAAGATAAGACTGTATTCTCACTCCATAGTACTACTAATAAACACAGCAACACTTTTTCTTCATTTCTTTTCTACCACGAACACAATAAGAATGAAAAATATCAGGTAGTTTGGAACTAACCCGCTATTGGGAGCACGAGCGAGCTACAAAGAAAATAATATTTCTTTTTAAAACTCAACCAGAAGATTAACTTGAGAAACTGGATTAAGCCACAACTTCATAATCTATTTCGTAAAACTCTTCTACTATGATTCAATTTGTATAGTTTATTGTTCAAGTTTCGAGTCTCGGGTCATTTAATTTTTACTTTCAGTTTCAGAGTATTATAGATGATGTAATACTTTGAAAAGCTTATGATTTCGTATAACAACTTTTAGGGTCGGTTTGGGAGTTATTAATTTTGATGTCAAATATTTTCTACAGTAAAAAGCTTAACACAAGCTTGGACAATGCTGATAAACAAATTGAGTAGATATCTCGACCCCATAACTCAAAGAAAATGGAACTCAAGATAAGCAAGTTACAATAAGGATTTCGTATTCAAAACATCAGAATTATGAAGCCTAACTTTCCCGAAGGGGGCTTCATTTATTATCGCGAGCTGTTTTTTCCAAGTCTAAAGAAAGACTGAAGTATTATGATACAAAAGTCTTAACGCAATCCGCTTTTTTCTCTTGAAAATTACAATTCCAAATTACAATTTGTTCTGTAGAATAATTTTGGAAGTATGTCTACTCCAGCGGACAATTTTCTTTGATGCTCGTTCCGAAAATTGACAATTTAATCATGTTCATTTAGATTTCTTTTCTCGTTAATTATAATATCGCTTATTATTTGTCTTGTCATCAAAACGTTGTCTTTACTTTTATTTTATTTATTCTTCGCACAAATTTTGTTCAAACATTTCTCTTAGATAATTTCAAACAAACATAAAAATTATTGCAGACTTGAAGTACAAACAACTAAGTGAATCGTAAAAACGTATTTTCTGTGTGGGAACGCGATCCATGTCCGTGTAGAGAGTAACCTGACAATTTAAGTAATTTTTATATCCTGACCCAATTCTTTGTCTTAAAACAAACAGCACATACTTTATTTTACCTTATTGTGTAGACAGTTTTAAATTAAGATGACCTCTTTCAACGTAGTGCAAGGTTTGACACAGATAATCGGTGGCACCCCGGATTACTCCGCGCTTTTGGTTCAACGCCAACAATTCTCCATTACGGGAAGATAATAAGTCACTGTAACTGCCGATTCGGACGTTTCTGTGTACCTCTCCTTAGTACTTGTTTTGTTCATTGATAAACGTTCTTCGGAAATTAAATGGAGTCAGATGGTTAGGTGTTATATCAATTGGAACGTATTATCATTTGAAGTAATTATAAGGTTGATTAAGACTTTATAGGAGTTCAGAAAATCTAGATTTTGTACATTTTTTAGAAAAATATAATCATTGGTAAACTGTCACCGTATGTTTGAAAACTTTAACTGGACATTGTTCAATACAAATTAGTACAAATATAATGAATTTTGAATTCTGAATGACCATAACTTTCACCAGCTTTAGATAAGTTTTGGCTTTCATAACTGTTTTCATACAGCATTGGTCACTTTTTTAACTTTCGTAAGTCATAAAACAGGTATGTAGAGGTCTACTCTCATAAACATAGACACAATAATTATCTATTAGAAGGAATGACATTGATACTTACTTGAAATTCTAGTTTGTATAGTACTGGATACTTTCTTCTTTGGTCGCAGAGTTTCGGAAAGTTCTTCAGTTCGACGGGCCGGTCCGGTATCGTCTCCGATATGGAACCGTTCTCGTCGGCTGCAGAACATAACAACATTAGTACATAAATCATAGCAAAATATTACTTTAAAGAAAATTATAGAACATTCTCGAATCGGATTGGAACAACATTAAAATTTATGATTTCCTCTGTATCAAATATTTTTTGATTTATACTTCATTGCTTTTAGAATTTAGTTTTCTATTTATTCTTGAGAATGTTCAAGAATTTTCTAGTGTATTCAAGTTGAAATAATACCGTATAATGGTTTGGACAGACCTACAAAGGAGCATATAATCAGTGTCAGCCCGCATCGGTCACATGCTTACTTTGTAAGCTTTGTCCTACGGTATAGTTCGAGTCTGTTTTAAAGTTTCACATAGTTATATTACTATGTAAAGACTAGCAACTGCGGATTGGTATAAATACTTTGTACCTTAAGAAAATATCATGTAATTTATCATTCTCTTGGTGAGCATCTGAGAGTTACGGAGGCATACAACAATCAATATGCAATTTTGTTATGGGAATCGTACTTACGTTATCACAGCATGTTATATGAACTCTTTTATTTTTTACTTTTATTTTACATCTAAATAATGTTATCCGAATTACAGTTTAAGCTAAGACATTAAATATATAATGTGATTTTTATATCGACCGATCAAAGTAACTTGAACTAAATCTCCCTTAAGTTTATCACTGCATTAGTAGTCTCTTGAATTTGCTTATAACTACCAAAATTACAGTCAAAGTAATAGTATATATGGAACTTTTTCTAGATTATACCAATCCATTGTTGCTAGTCTCAGAAGTTACTAAAATTCTTTCTTTCTTATAAAGTCTAGTACATAATTATGTTCTAAATGAAGCATTCTATTGTGTGCGATCGTCTAAGTGTTAATGTTATATTTCTAAGCCACACCACTCTTTGTTAATTACTTGACTCCAGTTACTAATCATCTACTGTATTTAACACATCTAAACTTAATATTATTGTTATCACGTTTCTACTTATAGCTATGCTCTTTATTGAAGTAAAAATGTATTTTTGCTTCTAAGTATTTTAAAGTAAGTATAAGTAAGTATTTTAAAAGTATGCAATGATATGCTTCGTGAGTATTGAAATTTGAATTTATTACAACCGAATAAATAATTAATAAAATACGAATTCGCTGTAATGTTATTCGAAATGTTTGTATCATTTCAGTCCTATAAATCCAACAAACATTATTTATTGCAGTCGAAAACATAGAAAATACGATAAATTATTCTCGAAAAATTAGCTAGCAAGTATTTTGCCGAGTGAAACGCACCAAACGAAGATTTATCGGCCAAAATTCGGATTGGGGGTGAATGGCACAGAACTGTGCCCACTTAAGTAAGGAACGAGTGAATGAAACATCTCGACGCTGCAAATGATAAATGACCCGTTGCTGAATGAGTTCAAAGGTCAACGACCTGTGATCTTGTCGACGAATCTATTGTTTGATTAGTCTGAGACGAAACTCCCTCAGCTGAAATAATTCGATACCCTAGAGATGCATACGTTACATTGTTTTAGACAAAAAAGGAATACAATTTTAGTTTTATATTGACTTTCGTCTCGACGGTTATGTCTATGATTCCCTTGCGAGCGCCTCATCTCCAACGATTTTGTGTTCGCGAAATCTACTAACGATTTGAATAGTTTCAACTGAAATTTCATGTCGTGTCGAAATAGCAATATATTTTTATGATTTGTAATGTATTTGTTATTGACTTTGATATAAGCTACTGATTGAAATGTGAAATCTAAATTATGATACCATTCGAAGAATATGGTATTTTCTCTAAAGTGGTTATAGGCTCCGAAATCCAAGGTTTATTCATGAATAATAGAACATCTAGTTACGAAATCACTGTAGTCCAGAAATTAGTAGAGTGTCTTGACAAGCATTATTTAACCAGATTATGAATCTATGTTTTTCCAAAATAAGATATAGTAAATGCCACCGCCAGTTGCATAAGCCTGTCGCTGCAGCTTGAAGTTCAAAATTTGAAGTATTGCTACTAAGTTATTGGACTATATCTATCGAAGTATACTCCAGTTATGTATCTTTGCATGCTTCAGAAAGTAGGTAACAAGACCACTTTCCAATACGACAATAAACAAAAAACCTTAACCCTTCCGCGACGAATAACCGCACAATATAACGACTAACCCATTTGAAGAGGCAATGGCGTCGTTATTGTGAGCTCACTAAACACGCAGGGTTGAGTGCCAGCTCTTCATACGATGACGGATGTATTAGACATTCATGTCGAGAGCTGTTCTCTTACTAAGCGTCATTTTAAAAAGGGTTTCTTATTATTATACATTCAGATTCAGTGCTTTTGTTAGAAATACTTATTGTACCTCTTGTATAAAATGGAATGTTCTAACTCCAGACTTAGTCCGACAACTTATGGATCGTACCAAGTGATGTTCTTTGGTCTCTGCCTACCCCTATGGGAATAAGACATGATTTTATGTATGTATTTATGTACATGCTATAAACATCTGTGTATGTCCTAAGTAAAGTAGCTGTATTTAGCATGTCACAGTCAACTGCATAAATCTACGAGACACTTAAGCAGTACATTCTTAATTTTGTATACCCTTGTTTACAAGGATTTCTACTAAGTTATCAAACTATAGGTACTACGGGAAAGTTCCTTTAAGTAAAGGTCAACGAAATCTTCAACTAATAATGGCAACCACCGAAAAAAAAGTAGCCACCGCTCTAAGAAATGTATTATTCCACAAGCAAAACACGTGTTTTCAAATCTTTCCAAAACAAAAAAGACGGATAAAACCCTTGCGACAAAAAGCAACATCTTCAAACTTCGCAGGCGTTTAGTGGTACGCAACATGGCGCCGGCATCGTCACTTCCCGCCATCTAAGAGATACTGAGCATCCATCTTTCGATCGTGGCTTATCAGGGCCATCACAAAAGCTGCCTTATCCCTTCTAAAGCCATTGCTGTTGCGATCCCTTGGAAGCCCTTAATCCTGTTGTATTTTTGAATTTACGCGCTTAAGAGATTAAAAGGGTTGGATTTTCGTTTGTGTCAAAATTGCAGATGGAGTGTTGTGATTTGTTGTTTTGGGTATTTGTTGACGTTACAACAATAATATAAGTTGCTAGCTTATGCCCGCGACTTTGTAAACGTAAAAAGGTTTCCCGCGCTAAAAGCTATCAGTGAACCAAATTTCCTTAAATTCCGTCTAGTAGTTTTTTCGTGAAAGCGTAACAAACATACGTCTATCTCATCATACATAAAAACTTGTGTATTTATAATATTAGTAGGATAAAAAACAATTTCGCGACAAAAATATTTCGAGAAAAACTTTTTAGGTGCCTATTTTTTTGGACATTTTAAAATGGTAGCTAATGGATATTCAAATGTGTAATTAATTAATTTTAAATGGCAAGTGATCACGTAACCCAACACTACGAGACTACGACACAAAAATGTCAACTGTCAAGTCACAATGATTGACACTACCTAATTAGTTACTCTAATTAACAAAACAAAAAGCATTATGTATTACACAATGACGATGTTCTTGGTATTAGTAGTTTGGTCCTGTATGACAAGATGTATGGATGTGAATGAGGCAAGGGAAGTTAGTAAGGATAGTATCAAGTGGCGTTTTTCGGTCTCTGCCTTAAGAAAATCGCACTCTTTTCCCAAAGACATCTATGGTAAAATTTTGTCAATATAACTATGCATTATGCTCTTAGTCGCTATAAAAGTAAAAATCAAAACGTGGCAAAATTTACTCAATTTCTAAAACGACGCCATTGCTAGAATCACGATAATTCTGAGAAAAGACCCACTTTATAAATTAAATTTAACTTCGATATTCACCGTTTAACAATATAATACACCATATCAATGTACTATTAACTTACAATTGTGATAAAATACACTAAATATTAAACGAAAACATTGCCAACAGCAAACAGAAATAGTAATTTACTAACTGTCAAGCGACCAACACGAGTTCATATTGTAAAACATGAAATTTGGCACACATTAAACTATAAATGTATTGCTCAAGTTGGTTCATTCCGAGAGGCGGCCCCATTTCCCGCCGGAGCCGACTATGCACGCTCGAATTGCATTTAAAGGCACGTATATATCAATATACGTTAATATCACTAAGTAACTTGTAAGATTTATTGGCTTTTTGTATCTTATTAAAGTCGAACAGTATAGGTATTAGAATTTTGGAGTCTTTAGCAAAATACAAAATTACTACGAAACGGCGATGGAAGTATTAGTAATTCTTTTCCTATTAAGATAAAATGCGTATCTCGTATCAACCCGTGAACCCCATAAATATTAAATAAAATAATATGTTATATGCTCTGAATCTAGTTTTTTAGCTCTGAAGCGTACCACAAAGTATACCGTTAACAAAATCTTGTTAGGTGTTTGACAGTGCTTTAATCTTTTTTTAAAGATTGAACATCAACCGTTGGTATTTCAGATTTAACAACTTAAGTAAGTACTTTAAAAGTAGCAGTTCTTGCATTTACTAATTAAAACTAGAATTTAATTTAAACTTTAGCATAAGTTCAGATTAATGTCTTGCACCTCGTCCGTTTCGGCTAAATCTTGGGCTAACAGATGTCCTTACTATTTGTAATGTATTAAGTGTAGCTTTATTAGGTCTGAATTATGAAGACTTATCCTTTATTAAAATACTAGCTGACCCGCGCAACTTCGCTTGCGTCACATAAGAGAGAATGGGTCAAAATATTCCCCGTTTTTGTAACATTTTTCGTTGCTACTTCGCTCCTATTGGTCGTAGCGTGATGAAATATAGCCTGTAGCCTTCCTCGATAAATGGACTATCTAACACTGAAAGAATTTTTCAAATCGGACCAGTAGTTCCTGAGATTAGCGCGTTCAAACAAACAAACAAACAAACAAACTCTTCAGCTTTATAATATTAGTATAGATGAATTATGAAGACTTATCCTTTATTAAAATATCTATCATCATAATCATAATATCTTATTATACCTTAAAATATCTCTCACATATATGTACATCCTTAGTGCTTATTTAGCCACCTAAATAGTCAATAGAATCAAATAGAGAAAAAGTCGACATAATTTTTTTGATATAGTATTAGAACTATAAAACTTTATTAACTTGTAATGTAAGACTATAGCATGGAAAAGAATAATATCCCAAAAAAGCCATTAAATAAAAAAAGAAAAACAATTGAACCTTAAAAATAAAATAAAAAAAAAACAACATTAATTCAAGTTTCGCATATTTTACGTCTGTTACACGAAGAAACCTGAAAATTGCTTTACAAAAGATAAAAGGAATCTTTAATCCCGCGATCGTTTCCTCAAATGACTCGAGAACCCATAGATCAATAGCCATGGATATCGGAACCGCCATTTGTATTAATGGTGTTTGAAAACAATGACGATTGCGATCTCTTAATGCCCTGTTAAGTTAATGTGCTTTTTGTAAAATATTGTTTGCTATCTATCTTTTTTAAATGTTAAGATTTTCGGCTGTTTTGGAATGACCAATATATTTTATTTGATTCGGAAAATTTGATGGAGATTTTACTGTTTTCACGTACTGGGATTTGTAGAAAAGAATATTTTGATTATTGCGAAATTAATTAACATTGATTTTGATATGCTTCTTCTTCGTCATTCATCGTATAAAGTATGTACTAATTAATACTATCCATGCCAGTAATGAGCATAATAATATTCACATTACATACTATTTTCTAATGTACTACACAACTGGACTGAACGCTTAAGAAACATTCTACAATAGTGATATCAACAAGAATAAAAACATGAACCAAATCGTGACTTGATACCTAAAAATGTACGTTACATTTTAGCCAAATTGAATAACTAACGCAAAGAAAGAGCGACTACGAAAAGATGTCTACCTACCTCGTCCGATCTCGTATGAAATCTTCCGTAATTTGGGGCAGAAAGACCATATTTTAGACAAAATGCTGATGACGAGAAAGCGTAATGTCCAGTCGACTTTTAGGCCAGAGTAAGACATAAATTATGACCCTTTGAGATACGGCTATGAACTCGGCAATGTGTTCAAAGACTTACATTATGAAAATGTTTTCATTGAGATAGCGAATAATTCTTTGAAGATTCTCGACAATTGTATTACAATTTAAGATGGACTAAAAGTGAGGTAAGTGAACTTTGTCATAGCCAATAAACATGAAAGATCACAGTTGTGTTTGATCACAGCTTTGCTAACTAAGAAAAACCCACAATATACTAACACTTTTAATATTTCACTTCTCAATCTTTCACATTTTAGTTCTTTGGTTATATGTATAAGAAAACATATACTGTACAATCAAATACTGAAAACTACTTAGCAACAACAAAAAAAATAGGTCCGACGTAACGACAATCTTTCGTACTGACGGCCCATTATTCTCATCCTAATGGAGAAATCCGATACGTCGTGTATCAGTTTCGTATTTTTCCGTTAAAAGGTATACGCCTTACATTAACACGGTCTGCCTTTTACGTGCGACGGAGCGATGGAGCCAAATGATTGCGTTGGCCATCATTTGGAAGGATTCCAAAAGACGATTTCGTTTCATTGACTGTTGTATGAGTAACATAAGAGATATGCGAGGTCGCTGCGTACGTTATATTGTTATGAGATTCATTGATGATGTTTGTGATAAATACGTTTGCCATAAATGGTTGTACGTGAAAATGTTTGGGAGATGATTGGTTGCTGTTTACGAGATGTTATGACGTACGATAGTGAATGAATGTTGACACTGGACTTTACATTGTAGAACTACGTCAACAAATGACGACGTGACGGAAGACTGCATTGCGTTTGAAGTTCAAAAGACATTGTAACTTAGTTTCATTATTTCATATGAATGAAACTGTAGAAAAGTACTCGGCAGATTTTGTCCGACTCTCCAAAAAAATTAAGTTTTCACATGTTTAATTTTTAATTTTCGGAGCCCCTAAACTAAAAAGAAGAAGGTAACAATTTGAAAGTAACAAACCTCTTACTTCTATTCTAAATCAAGTTGGTGGTTCCCAGTTAAAAGGGACATTGAACCGAAAGGTTTCAAATGTAGCAGTAGGAGAGATGGTTACCGAAAATTGAAATTCAAGTGATAGACACAGTACGATTGTCTGCGAGTCCATCATTTATTTTCCCGGAACCGCTTGCATATGGAACATGTGTGCTGGGAGAACATGTATGTTAGAAACGTTTGAATGCGTTTTACTGAGAAACGGAATAGCCTGGAATATTTGTGAGTATATTGTAACTGTTGGTTATTATTTCCAATTCTATACTATCAATGATACAATTTTAGAATGGCACTTTTAAACAAAAAGACCCCATTATGATTTTTTTAATAAACTACTCCCGCATTAAGAATTGCTCTTATGTCGCGGAGATTTTTACAAACATAAAAACAACGTAATATTATAATGCAACGGGTCTTATACGCGATTGAAAATTTAAAGGTTAGGATACCTTATTTGCTGCCCGATGTTTCGATCGCATTACAACGACCGTGGTCACGAGCTGACTGATGTGTCAATCGCGTATAAGACCCGTTGCATTATAATATTATGTGTACTAGTCGCGAGAGTTTAAAAACATTAATAAAAACAACGGACACGAAGTACAACCAGACCCGAAACGATTATTTATGGATCGCATAAATAATTGTCCCGTGTGGGAATCGAACCCACGACCTTCGAATCGCAGAGACGTGGTGACCTAAACCACTGCGCTACGGAGGCAATAATTAATGACAAATGCTGGCTACGGAGGCCAGTTTCATTGAAACCGGCAGCCGTAGCCGGTGACCAGAAGATAAAAAAACGTTAAAGAAATTAATGCTGCTTATAGTCCATAGTGTCATTAAAACAGAATAAATAAATATTGTGGTGACGCTACAAGTATAACCCAGTTAGAAATATCTTTTATACACTTTATTCTAACTGTATCATCAATAAAAATAACTGCCATATGTAGCAAAGTATAGAGAAAGTGCTTAGTGTACATTACGTTCGAAACAGTAGAGTCACGATACCGCTGCAATACAAGATTTTAAAAGTTAAAACAATCTATATTCGGACGAAACGCTGTTCAGGGTAATGTTTATTTTATTTTCTATATTTTCTTTCTGTTATTTTAATTTCACAGCAATTAAAAGATAGAAATCGGGATTAGTTTTTTTTACTACACATTTTATTGGTTTTTGTAATGAGATATCTATAATAGTAAGTAGAAGGGTGGACTAGGTGTTTATTATTGGTATTGCTATATATGTTACTGTAAAAGCCCGGACTGTGGTCAATCCTAAGATTTTCCGGTTAAACCTAAGATTTACCAACTCTCAACGGTAAAAGTCCGAATAACTCTATTATTTCGAACTTTTACCCCTATTCACTTGGTAAATCTTAGGATATACCTCAAGGGCAGGTAAATGTAGCTAATATAAAATAATTTAATAGTTATAAAGAAGGAGTTTTCGGCAAACCGACATGGGTAGGTTAGGTTAGAAGGCTGAGGTGGGAGCGAGCGAAGCGAAGCTCCCACCTCAGCCTTCGTGGTTATTTTTTTTTAAACCACCCAGAAGGAGGAGCCCCGCGAAGCGGGGCTCCGGCGACATCTTCAAACTCTCATTATAATTATGTTACGGCATATAATTATATCCCTAGCAATATCATTATATTACGGCTCAAACACATTACAATATGACTTTATCAACTTTTACCGTGTCAGTATGTAAATCCTAAGATTTGCCAATTAAATGGTGGTAAAAGTTCGAAATAAAAGAACGTTCGGACTTTTACCATTGAGAGTTGGTAAATCTTAGGTTTTACCGGAAAATCTTAGGATTTACCACAGTTCGGGCTTTTACAGTAACATATATATAATATAAATATAATAATACGTAGATAGGTGGACTATAAATATATTGCTGGTATGTTTGATTGGTATGGTCAAACCGAGTTATTAAAGGCAATTACTTTTACCCAGGTGCAGGTTATTAGTCTTAACTCCTTGCCAGTGGATCTTGAGTCAAAATTGGTTTAGAGATTTAGAAATTCATCTGAAATACCCTTCTAAGTCCATATCATAGTATTATACGTTGTATTGCTCTCAATCGAATTAAGAATAATAATTGTAAGACTGGCACATTGTACAAAAATTCCAAAAAACTGAAAAACGATTCCAATATTAAACCATTCGATACAGAGATTACTTCTTTCGTTAAAAAGTTAAAACAATATCGGATCACAGATCGAATTAAAATCGACAGCGCGTTACTGAAATTGAGTGCGAAATATTTGTTCCATTCAGAAATCCCGTTCGGTCAGTGGGCAATGGCGGACGAATAAGGCTTGCTACACACATATTCGTTGATTCGTTGAGTATTTACCAAACAACACAACTGTATTGAAGCAATTAGATACTGCACTTGTTCGGCTTGCTTTCCGCATTTTCCCCGAACAATCTACACATAATAATATTCGGCCGACTATGCCGAATGGTGTCGCACCGAATATGTGTAAGAAGCCTCACTGCACTTGTTCGGCTTGTGCCGATCGGATAGTTCCTTCGGGTCCGATCGTCACAATTCGATTTAAACAATCAGGCGCGGTGATGTCTTTTTCCCATACGTTTATCAACACATATTCGGTTTTCCCGCCCGGCTAGGCGGATTATTGCCGATCCGAATATGTGTTTCAGCCTTAAGTGCCATTTTCACAATAACAACGTTTTAAAATATCTTTGGCACACAACTGGTCCACCTCTGCTTAATTTCGTTGTAATTGCAAAATTCGAAATTGCTTGTGAAGTTCAAACGGGTTAATTAACTTTTTGGTGTATTTTAAAGTTTATATTCATTGGATAATGTGCTTTGTGTGAGGTAATTTAAACTATTTTACTACTAAGTTCCTGACTAAGTATTCAGGACTTAAATGTGACAATTGTTGTCTATCGCGTGATTTCGTTTGTATCTATTAATGGGTTTGCTTATTCTATATTTTGTTCGTGTATCTTATAGAACTTACATGTAGTCATGTAATCGACACGTTGCTCAATCATGAGCTATTGGCTTAAATTCACATGGCTAACTTATGCAAATAGGCTTTCAAAGCGTGCTTTCAAGTCAATTGCTAATACTAGACAAACCTACTATATAGTATAAATTCACTTTCTCTATCTTCATGAGTCAGCATTTGACCTAAATTAATAAAAAAATTGATTTCGATATTGAATGTTGAAACCTGAAAGTCGCGCTAATCCTTCATAGTGCACTACAACAAAAACATTTTCTCTCAACTTGTATCACTGTAAACGGATTCTAAAATCTCTTAAAACCAGTACAAAACATACACATTTATACTAAGTTTCGTATAAACGAGGTGTTGTTTAATTTTGGCGCCGTAATCACTAGCGCTGAAAGTGCTCGCGTAACTTAGATTAGACAACTATGCCTGTTACGTGATTGTTATAAGCGAATTCTAAGTAAACCAGATGTAAGGGCGTTTTCGTCGACTAGGTTGGTGTAGTTTAACATATGGGAGTAGGTAGAGATTATAGACACGAATAAAGGTATTTCAAACCATTTGCCTTTTTAGGGTTCTGTTCCGAAAGGGTAAAAACGGAATCCTATTACTAAGCTTCTGCTGTCTTGTCTGTCTTTCCGTCTGTCCTTCTGTCACCCGTCTGTATCTCATAATAGTTATAATAAAGCTGAAATTTTCAGATATTATTAACATCCGTTGCCGCTTTCTGGGCGTCTCCATACAATAAATGTGTTTAATTCGATTTTTTTAGTACTGAATCCTACTTGCGTGATTCCAACTCGCAGTTGGCCGGTTTTTTTGTTTATGCTGCTGCGAAGCTGGTAAAAAACTATAAGGAATGAGTATGGGACGTACCATTTGATTGCTATTGTATTCAAAGTTCGTCATCTCAGTACTAGAGAGCTATCATCATACACATCTTTCCAGGCTTATTTGTCGGTTTGTATGATTTCAAGGCTTTAATAATGAATAAATTTCGATTTGATAGATTGTTTTGTTCCGAGGAAAGCCGTATTAAACTGTGAACTAAAAAATACACGGAAGTGAGAGTAATAAGCTCTCCTAAATAAATGCTTGCTTTAATTCAGTAATCACTTAAATACCTCTAAGTAAATATTGTTACAATAGTCTAAGGTCTGGTCGGGATCCGATAAATTTCCCTTAAATTACGAGGGTACGAGGTCGATGACCTTCACCCGAACTGGAGAATTCACACCTAATGAAGAGTAGCGTACTAATATACACACAGATATTTAGCTAAGAGATAAATAAGACTTACTACAGGTATACGTTTTAGTTTTAAGAAACAGCCTTAAGAAAGTTTCACACATTATGTAATAGATCGGCGCGACTCAGATTTATTTTTTTATCACAAAGAACTTTTTAACATAATAATCAATCAGTTTCGCAGTTTAACCACGAATGCGTTCCAGTTGGATATATAGTCTCATAATAATATAATAAAATAAATAAATTTAACCCATTACTGCCCCACTGCTAGGCAAGGGTCTCCTCCCATAATGAAGGAGGGGTTAGGCTTGAGTCCACTACGCTGGCCAAGTGCGGGTTGGGGACTTTGCATGCCCTCAATAAATGTATTGAACAAATTTTAGGCATGCAAGGTTTCCTCACGATGTTTTCCTTCACCGTTGGAGCATGTGATAATTATTTCTAATCCACACATAACTTCGAAAAGTCGTTGGTGTGTTGCCTCGGGTTCGAACTTGCGACCACTTGCGTGGGAGGTCCCAACTTATACCACTCGGCTATCACTGCTTCTATAATAATATAAAATAAAATAAAAATTATCTGCGTTTCAAGGGATAGGTTATATCCTAATGAAAATCAAATAATAAAGATTACACTATCTACTAATAAACTATTTATAATTCCTCCTATTTGAAAGTCCCAATGTGACAGTGACAGAACTGCAATGACAAGCTAATCTCCCTCATAGCTAAAGCTTTTAGTTCATGTAATTATACGTTTCCGTGCGCCACATCCACTAGGTCTGCCTTTAGGAAGCTCACTAGGTTATCTACAAAGGAAACCGTACAAAGCTGTGTCACATTCATAGATTGTTATTATTACGTATGGGAATTACATATCAAATGAAACTTCATAAACTCTGCTTTTATTTAAGAACAGGATTCTTATAACGTACATCCTATTAATATTATAAATGCGAAAGTTTGTGAGTATGTATGTAGGTATAGATGTTTGTTACTCTTTCACGCAAATACTACTGTACGATTTTGAAACAGATACATTAACTAAAAATATTAACATACATCAAATTACGTCAGTTATTCGCGTTATGCCGTTTACAGTACTAATAGACGGTGATTTTAGCCATATACCTATTGGAGATATTACCAAGTCAGAAAATGAAGACCCGAGACTTTGAGATCAGTAGTCTTATACACTACCACTCAGATTACATGGGCAGTCAAATAAACAACTTTTATATACTTTTAAATATGTTAAATTGTTTCACATGAACGTACTCGAGAGCTGAAAATAGTACCTGTACTACCTATGTTTGTATGTACTATGTAGTCAATGTACCTGTTATCTAAGTGATAATGGAACTTTGTTGCACAATCTAAACTTTATGGACTAAAATGAGTTTGCAGTTTCATGTATTTATGTAGAGAAGATGTTGTCTACATCACTATGACGAAATTCATGCGCAAAATAGGAGGAAAACGTGTATCTTTGACAGCTGATGAAATTATCATTAAAAGATTCACTATCTCTCACGTTTTTACATAATCTTAATATAAATTAGTGCAATTCACCTAATTGTATAGCGTAAAATGCTTATTGTGTAGTTATGAAAATATGTAATGACATGTGCACTCGAAATTCGCGGCAAAATTGACATGTTGTTTTTTTAATCACTGAAACATTGTGACAGCATTGTTTACATTTTTCACTCTAAATTCAAATTATTAAAAATAATTCAAATCTTTATTCATAAACTTTTTGAATTCAGAATTAACACGATATTCGAATTCAAAGGAGGAAATTAACTAATTTGAAATCCAAGGAGTTTGTATTAGAATGTATAAGCCAAGTATTACGCTCCGTTTAACTTAGTAGTTGGTAGTTTGTGTCGAACTAGGTTACAGTGGAACCTAATAGCTGTCAAGTTCTGTTTGAATTCGAATGAGTTGAAACAAAACGAGGGGAAAACTTCGTTCAGGAAAATAACAGAAGAGACCAAGAGAGAACAATAAAAAAGTAGCTCTGACCTTAATACCTGAATTTTAAAGAATTAACGTGTTGCAATCATAATGAATACATTTAAATGATAAGTGACTTTTTGCAAAACTAATTTTAAAAGTTCTGCGACCGTGGGTTTATGGGTTCCCTATCTCAACTTAAACTATCAGAAATAATTGAAAACCAATATCAAAATACTGTAAGCCGTCCCGGTATTTTCAAACTAAGGTTGCGTAATACCAAAGAGGTTAAATCCTTTATAAACATTCCGTTGCACGCAAGATATCAAATCATAGATAAAACATAGTCCAATTACGGTGCGGTTCTGATTAACTTCGCTATCCGAACTCTTGGGTAAACAAGAGGACGTGCCGCCACAGCTAATGACGGATAAGCAAGCTATCTTTAGATAGATATCGATTGATTTTGCCCTAGAACTTGTTTGGAAGCTAGCTATTTTGTTCAGATGCTGAGAATAATAACTGTGGTTCCAAGAATAATTTATTTGTATTGGGAATACTACTATGTTTAGGCTTATGAGCAAAGACAAAATAAATAAATAAAAATCAATAGACGAATTCCGAACTAACCTAGGACAAAAATAAGAATTAAAAACACAAAGCTAGCAACTTTAAATTCAGTTTAAAAGCCATTAAAATCCGATTCCGAATTCAAAACCTGAAATTGAAACGTCATTCGCGCCAATGTTCCACTTGCGATTCGAAACTTTGAGAATGGAACTCTAACTCTCAAGTTGTGTCCGCAGGGAGAGATGTCGCTACACGTCGCAGGGAGAAAATGGCGGCCAACATGGCGACGACGCGTAATGTCCGACGTGTCGTCGTTTTGACAGCCACTGGGGATATTGCAACCGAGAACTGGGCCGCTGACTGCTGATAAATTATGTTTATATCAAATAAATAACATTTTCCATGCCGCTGGATTGATATTAATGAGGGCTTGTTTTCGCTTTGTGTTTATTTTTTATAGGACAAATATTCAGGGCACATTTTGTAGAGAGACTTTTTAAACTGTGACGGTTTTTAGAGTTCATAAGTCAAATAAATGACACTGAATTTGTTTGATGAAAATCGTTACGTTCTAGATAGATACGTTTACATATTCGTGCAGTCAACAGGTGGTTATAAAAAATCAATTTTCTTAAAAGATTTTTTGAAAACTGCAAAACTAGATAAATCTGTTTTCATGCAATTTCCATGATATATAGAGCTAGTTATTACCTTTGATATTGGGAGCTGAAAATATAATGTATTCATCAAAAACCCAAACCTTTTGCTTTCTTTAAATGGCATCCCTAAATCTAAGTTTATAATTCTAAGAATTCATTCGGACTGTGCCATTCTATTTCATTTAAAATTACTCATGGCGTTCTTTGCTAGTTTATTTTGTCAGAAAACAATCAAGATTTTAAATTTATTAATTTGTTACCTAGTACTTAATGTCCTAATGTAATACCTAATCAGTCTGCCTTAGAAGGATAGTTTAGTACTTTAAAATCATTTAATTACACTAGAATCTTTTTCCGAAATGAAAAAGCGAAAGATAACGTTAACAATGACATAACAAAACGATATAAGGAAGGAAACATTGAGAAAATAACAAAATCATGACTTCGTTATCTGCATAAAATCAATGGAAACCTGAGTAAGCGAAAGACAAAAGAGAAAATAAAGACTTCACAAGTAGAATTATTTTATGAATGCATAGTCACAAAATAAACTGGGTTACGTGATAGTTAATAGTATCTTACTGACTGTCTATGTGACACATTCAATTTTATTTTAGGGAAATAAACTTGTAACACTATATTAAATTTATTCGATAACGAATGACATTAGCTTTTTCTTTAATGGGAATGATTGAAGAAACCCTATAATTAATTTTAATTTGTATCAATAAAAACTCCAACCAGTAGTTCCTGAGATAAGTGCGTTCAAACAAATATTTCATCATCCTAATATTTATTATTGTAGATTTGTTGTGTAAACCAAACGTAATGACACTGCAGTAATGTTCGAATAGACTTTAAACAACAAATAAATAAAAGATTGAAAACATGCCAATAATACAAATTCCTGTTGACAGTATATAAATCGCGTCAACAGACGACAATGGAGTAAGCAGACTGCTGGAGGTCCGGAGGGACGGTAGCAGTGCTGACAGCAGCGGAATATTGGATCCGAGCCAGTGGAACTTAATGTAGCTTGACGGCATCACCTAGTTCAGGAAGTAGGGAGAAACTTGCTGGAGAAAGTGTTTTGTTAATAGAGGAGGAATTGGTGAATGTGTTTATTATTTTGTATGTATGTGGGAATAATTGGCTTGTTTGTTGATTTTCCCGTTTGCAGTCTTTGTATTAGCCTTGAGATAGTTAAGTTTACAAAAAAATGTGAGGCCTTTGAATACACATATTATTATTTTGTCGTTTGTTTGTTAATTCCATGTACCTATGAACGAAACTGTTGCAATATACATCTCGTTACCAAATTCCGGGCTTTTAGAAAAAAAATCAAAATCTTCAAAATATATGCACATATTCCAGAAACCCAATAGCATTCTGTCCGGCGAGGAAATTCGACTCAGGTCCCAGTCATCGGCAATCGATACAATACCTCACCGACCACAGTCAAGTGGCAGTCAAGATATCTATAAATAGTCTCAAAAACTCTTGACTGAAAGACTACGAAATTATTTACGAAAACATCAAAGGTTTGATTTGTATTCAAACGGAAAATTCGATTCAGTCCCAGTAGTTCACGATTTCAATGGTATAATAGGTCGTTCAGGTTTGACCTACTAACGGGTCATGTGGTGTGGCTTAAATGGCGATCATGAATTGAAGTACTGCTTTACGTTTTTCACATTTTTTTTCAGCATAATAAGCTCTTATTCCTGCAGACGTATTTTTCTGAGAAACACTACTCTATCTTATTACCGTAGATGTATATTTATCTCATACGAGTGTCGAAATACAAGCTTATAAACGCCGAAGCGATGATACTTAATGTGAAAACGCTTAAGTCAATATTAAAAAGCGAATTTGAGACGAGATCATTCACGCTATTATTGTTGGCACCAATATTAAAATGGAGATCAAAATAATCGTAGAAAAGAAGTAAGATAAAAATAGAGTTGTAATAAAACTTATTTTCCTAAATGTCGTAAAAATATTTTCGATATAAAAATACTTAATTCTAATGTTAGAAATATAATATCTATTCTTATTAAAGACTTACTAATTGTAATTTTAAGCGGTTTTAGTTATCTAAAAACTACTTACGGAATAAAAAACGTGAAATTATTTGAAACTACAATCTAGAAGCTGTTAATTTTATTGATGTTTGTTTGAAAACTGTTATGAGCGGTCTACGAAGCGTTTGTTGTTAGAATCGAAATCATACTAAAACAGACTTTCACAAGAAGCGAAGCTTTGCCACTAGGACTATTACTACCTCTCTCACGTTTATGAGTGTCTACTACAATAGTTTCATCCGAAATTTTATCAAGTACTTCAAAAAGTATTTTGAATTCTACCATGTTTCCTAAAATTACGGGATAGTCATCAATTTCCTACCTCTATTTTGAACGTCTTAGACGTAGAACTTCAAAATCTTTTAAGTTGAAGGTGCGTTTATGAGCCTGTTCACATGACAAATGTTGAACGCACATTTACAACTACTACATTTTATTCAGGCCGTAATGCTAGCGTTAGCTTGAATAAAATGTTTGTAGTTGTAAACGAGAGTTATCAAAACGCGTCTTAAACGCTTCTCATGTGAACAGGCTCTAATGCATCAACTACAAATAAATCTATAACCTTTGCGAAGACTAATACAACGATATTAAATACATTTATGCTACGTCACGTCACACGTACTTCATAAAACATGAACACTAAAAAAATATGTTTGCTCACAAAAAATACGTTGATAAAAAGTCTAATAAATCTTAAATATTTGCCAAACTCTTTTTTAGTCAAAGATACCAATTCCCGATAAGTTGTTCAAAGTTTTTGCGCCTCGGGAAAAATCATGCTGTGAAACTGCTACAGAGCGGGCGTTAAACTTGGTTACATGTGTAAAGAAATGTCAATAAATTATATTGAAACGACGCATTTTGCTTTTCAATCTGTGGTTTATATGACGTTTCGGAATGAGGCGTATGATGGCGTTGATTGCTCAATTTGTTTCATATGAGCTATATTTTATAGTTTGATAAGTATTTTTTGTTACATTTAGAGACAGGAAAACTTTTTTTTAATACTATAAGTGTAAATGTTATGACATATAGTTCAATACATAATGTTAAACTAACACTTAAATTTTCTATTCTTCTATAAATTCCACATGTATTTTAACGTCAATATGCAAATATCATGTATTCAGTTTACAGTTCACAACAACTAAATGTATTCATATTTGAGATACGAACTACAATGTTACTATTCCAGAATTTAAAATCTTATTCTTATTAACAAATATACAAACCACTACTTTAACAAAAATGTAACAATTTTAATTACAAACATGTTCCATTTTATCAAAAAAACCTAATGAGAATGAGGAAAAATCTTACGATTTGTCGTAGGAACATTTGAAATAAATATGAAAGTACATTTAAAATTCCGACAAACTCAACTCATATGAAAAGTATATCTCATAACTCAACTACGGTTCCCTAATAAAGCGATATAAACAAACAGAATAAAATATCTTACGGAGAATTGACCTGAATACTATTGAGAACTTTTCTCTTACATAAAAATGTAGTCGCGTATGTTTTGACATGTTATATGGGAAACTATGTAAGGTAGATGCAGACTGGCAACTTTATGTCGCGCGACGAACCCGACCACTTCTTTGATTAAAGTCTTACCGATTATCGCGAAAGGTATCACAATTTATTTAGAATATAATATTTAAAATACAAATAGTATATGAATTTGCTACCACTTTAAGTCAAGAAAATTGAGAATTATTGTAAAATGAGTGCAAATTATTTCAGCAATAACACTTTAAACTCATAGCATTTTTATCATTTAAGTAGTTTTCTAACCCCTCTTCTTATTGCTGAAGAAAACCTTTGTCTAGTAATGGGACAGTTAGCAGTTAAATTGACGATATATTTTCATAATTCCACTAACAACATGATCTATTACAGTACAAGAGATGGCAAAACTATAGTTTCTAGCCATGTCAATGGCTTGAACAACTTAGACACTAGGTTGACGATTAACCATACGATACCCTAAACCAGAAGACTACAGGCTGCTTTCGGTGGGGTGCATAGCAAAACTGATAAGTTTTGCCCTGCCCCCCAACGTCTAGAGTAGCAAAGGAGGGTGACACAAAGGATCAGAAATGGTCGAAGTCAGGCAGGCATTAACTGGCACCCCCACCCCTAAGATAAGATAATAACCATACGATACATACATAGATACATAGATAGACAGATTCTACAAAACAGTATTTCAGTAGTCATTCTGTAAATCGCGCAACAAAAAGTGTCCAGTCTGCATCTTTGACCTAGTTCTGACCGCGATATATCTGTGTTAGTAGCCATAAGTCCGTTATCCGAAGCTTCTAACTAATTTGCATTGGAAAACAGTTGTTAAATGTTGCCTTCGCGTTCTTAACGGCGTTTTGTTCCACTGTTATTTTATTTGATGTGTTATTGTATTAGCTTGTTAAAAAATTTTAACATGTTATTTTAAAATAGCGTTTTAAAATATTTATTGCTTATAAAACGGCCCTATTTTTATAGGTGTTTTGAAAATCAGTTGTGTAGATTTTGTTAATGTTAGTTAAAATTATGTTTACTTTAGTTTTTATTGAATTATTCACTGTGTAGTTTTAATTTGTTACATTGGTCATATACTCGTAGTTAGAATAACTTTCAGTTATAGTTATTAAAAGTTCTGAAGCTATTCTGCTTTTCCTGAAACTGTATTTATTCGATAGTTTATAACTGAATATAAATTTATATGAAAAAACATCGTTAATATAAAATATGAGAGAGACAGATTCCATCTACATATTTTCATATTTCGAGGATTATATTTCTCTTTTCATCGATGTATGAAATATGTTTATATTATGATTTCACGTAGATATTTCTGTTGAATGGATGTGAATGATGAAATCAAATCACCTGGCAGTGAATGTAGGCTTTGTTTAAAAATCTCGATTTTTTTAATAAAACGATGTTCAGTTTTTTTGTGTATTGCATAAATTTACACATAGTGTTCCATTATATTCTCATATTCGGGAGAGAAGTTGCCGAAATAGCAACATCAAATTTTTATTTTATAATTATGTTATTGAAGTAAAAACTTTAATAGCTTTTTGATTTTATAATAACTAGTATTTTAAAGTCCTTTATGATGGCTGAAAAGCCGTAATATTTATGGAATGTACTTAAATTCAATTTAATTTCTTCTTACATAATAGTATTGAAACTTTGTGATTTAATGTAGAACATATTTTATCTACGAAGGCAACAAATGGAAGCATTAGTGCTGCTATTCTAGCGATTGTAAGCTTTGGCTTTTTTTGGATCTTTCTCGAAAATTCGCCATTTTACTTTAAAAAAAATCACATTTTTTACTTCTAACTCGTGTTTCCCAACTTTTAGATAAGCATTGGCTAGCTTACCAGGTGGATTCTCACAGTTGTGTTCATACATTTGCTGTATCTATGACATAACTTATCCAGCACTTATCCACAAGTTGTAAAACTGTATATAATTTCATGGCTGATGTAGTAAAATGGCGAATTTGTATATCCAAAGTAAGCCTAAGGCCTTCTAAACACAAATATTTTTCAAAACCTTTAACTTACTCTCCGGTTTAAACGTGACTCGTTCTGAAATAACAAAATAGTCCGTTAATTCTTAGTTATTGCTATTCGTTGCCCGTTATTATCAAGTTATTGCTTAAACATCTGCACGCTTAAGTAACTGTTTATAATATAAACGAAGTTAATTACTCTAAAGCCTAGAATAAATCTAGAACTAATTTTATTTCTAGTTATATTGATTTTTTCTAATGCCGCGTTATAAAAAAGCGGTGTATTACTAGAGCGTTGTACATTTTCAGCCGCAATTTTTTGGAAAATGTACGAAACTGGCTCATATTTCATACAACCCGCCGTCTACGTTATAACAACTATCTAACGTCAATCTCTAATAATAATACCTATAACTATTTTTCTGTAACAATTTTCTTTTATATCTATGCTATTAAAAGAATAAATCTATTGGGCATGCTACACCTTGTGATCGTCACTACATAGTAGTAATATTTAACTTGAACTAGAATTAGAAATTCAATTAGATAATGTACAGGGTCTAACAGCGACCTGAGACTCAATGTTAACAGCCGTAGCCTGCATCTTGCATTTAATCATCTGTATACAATTTTTCAGATTATGGCAATAGCTGATGAAACACCAGTCAGTATAAGATCAAATAGTAGGCACGAAATAATAAACCTGAAAAAACAAGCGAAAGTAAACTGACGTTTTCTGTTTTAAATAAAATATTTCGCTCAATCAGAAGGTGTATCATGCCCATTCACTTCAATTCCACTTAACTAACGTACACAAGTCGTGTTGTGCACGTCTTATACAAAGTTTTGCCGGCAAGTAGCGGGCGGTGTACGCCGCACACTTTTCTCGAAGACATCGAGTGTTGTTGTTAGTTTTCACTTACCTGTGTTGCCGATCAGCGATACATGGAACAAAAGATAAGTATACATTAGTTTTGTGGACAGAAATCTTCACTTGATTATATTTGTTCATTGTTACATATTCTACAATATCTGTGGAAAAGTGATATAGTGTGTATTTATTGTTATAATGTTCTACTAAATGTTTAGAGCACTA
The DNA here is from genome assembly GCF_050436995.1 of Anticarsia gemmatalis. Classification (NCBI taxonomy): domain Eukaryota; kingdom Metazoa; phylum Arthropoda; class Insecta; order Lepidoptera; family Erebidae; genus Anticarsia; species Anticarsia gemmatalis. Next base: position 3,766,651 of record NC_134761.1, read on the forward strand.
TGGTTAAGTTACAGAATAGTTACAGCACTAGGAGGTCATCGATACGATTTTTACATGAAACAAATAAATATGAATGTGAATTATAATTTTATTACAATTCAGGTTATTCTGTATATTCTTTGCTAATAATATTAGGTACCAGCGTGGCAAGATTTATAATAAAACAAGATTCGTCATTAAAAAAATTACTGAAAAGAAAATTTTTGTTGAAATCCTTAGGTAACATGCATGAAATGATACTAAAAGAACATTCTACAGAAAAAACTAAAGTTGCCTTCACTTACATAAGCCGTTATTACTCGAAAAACTTGACTGTAAACTGTGTAAAAGTAAATAATAAACTAGTTTAATTCAAACGTATGAGTTCCCGTGCGATGGAAGCTGCAAAGTTATGTAATATGAACCAGATAAATACACACTAATAAAGAGCTAAGCGCGGTTTGTTTGTTTGTTCATGTTCCGTGGTTGCTTCCTCGTAATCGCTGTGCTATTATATCTTTACTACGTGCAACTACTGTTATTAAAGTACGTAATCAAAATATTTGTGATATAATAATATGTATTTCTATTGTTACGAAGGGTTTTGTATAATCATATTATTACTCTTATGTAATATACATTAAATTATGCATTTTTTCATAGATGTAGGGAAATAACCAAAGAACGCCTCTTGGTACGATCCTTGCAAACTTCTCTTGCTGTACAGGACTAAACATACATGAAATCACGCTTTTTTCCCAATTTGGGATTAGGCAAAGACTGAAGAATACATAATACTTATGTATGACATTGTATGTATAGATTACTGTTATATTTGTTGGCAAACAGTAAAGATAAGAGAAAAAGACAACTCTATAAACGGTAAGTAACGTTTTCATAACACAAATATAATACTTATTATAAAATGAATAACGTAAAATTATCAGCTTTCCAATGACAAAACCACTCTACTTAACTATAGTTCTATAGTAAGCAGAAAAGCTTTTAATGTTATGCACCTAACTAAGTTAGTTTGGAAACTGTTACTCTAAGTCGTAGCGAAAATGTAAAGTTGTCACATACAATGCAACGACAAATATGACTTTGATCAATCGCATATTGCTTTGCCAACTAATGTATCTAGAATTCAGATCCTAAATCGAAGTCACAGTTCATTGACATGACCTAGAAAACTAAAGCAAAAATATACTTCGTAACATCATCCCAAAAACTTCGATTATAGCCCAATAACTTTGTAGAGAGCCTTGTATGCAAGGTACGCGACTGTCGGAGGTGTTCAAAATTCTGATTTGACCACGTCAGTAATTCCTAGGCTTATTCAGTAAACGCTGGCCAATTTCCTACAGCTACTTAATTTTAGACATACACGGAATTATTGTTTTTTTGCGTTATGGTCTTCCTGCTGGGCAGAGGTCTTCTCCCGAACGAGGGAGGGGTTAAGTCTTCAGTTCACCACGATGGTCAAATTGGGTTGGGAACTGCATGCCCTCAAGAAATGTATTAAATACATTTTAGGAAGGCAAGATTTCATCACGAAGTTTTTCCTTTATCGTCAGAGCAAGTGGTATTTATTTCTAATGGACACCTCTTCAAAAAGTCATCGGTGTGTGGCCTCGATTTAGAATTAGCTTTTCTAAATAAATCAGGCATAGCAAGGCTCGCTACTAAGTTGTAAGATAATAAACCTAAATAAATTATTCATGCAATCTTCAAATACAGAAGAAATGTAAAAACAGGTAAAAGTAAGTAACAAAAAGGTGTAGTACAGAAACATAACAATTATTTTTATTGCGTTTTCAAATCTTGGAGTTTGATGCGAGTGTTTTTGCGGACGACGACGCGCCGCGGTGGCGCCGAGCTCGACCCCCTTTGTATCTACCCCTGGAGAGGGTTGCAAGTCATAGGAAACACGACGATTAAATTATTTTGTACTATTTATTACTAATATATCTACCGCTGAAAGCTTCTTTTATAAATTAACAATAAAGTATTAGGTTAGGTTTAGTTTCAAAAATATGTTTTGAATAGGTTTTACAGCCTCTTATTTTTAGTAAGGCTCACTTTTAGAGCTACATGAGCACATTATTTGCGACCTAGTTTTACTTTTAATAATTTCAATTACCTTGTCAAGTTTAAAGAAGATGGCATAGCAAAATTAATATCAAATTGTTATCAAAATAAAATAACTAACTGACTCGCTTCCTTCTATGCCTTATATGCTCACCTAAGTAGTCTCCCGGCGAGCCTGCCGGTGCCTCCCCGAATAAACACCCAGTTACCATGTAAATAGCGATTTTACGTACACACTGAAGTACTCACCGAGAAGTACCGAGCTCTCCGCGACACATGTTAAATATCTTACAATTTTCAACACACATTACTGTGTTGAAGGGATCAAATGGAAAAATTGTGTGCCGTTGTAAATTTGTGGTTTTCACAAAATTATCATTGTGGATTCAGTGATGTAAGGTACGTTTTACGAGCGGAAAATAACTTGATTCATTGTTGTCGAAGGTCAATTTTGCGCAGGAATTTTCCGCTGTGTTTTGGGTTAGGGTTGCGAAGTGACGGGAGAATTGGGTCAGTTAAGGAACTGATATTTTCCTCTTTCTTATCCCTTTACGTTAAATATTTGGTGTTGATTCTGCAAAAATAGAGTGCTAAGGATAGCCTTTATTTTCTTTATATTCGTATACAAATACTTTGAAGTCTGATATAGATATTATCACTATTTAATAAAAAGAGCAATAAAACTTAGCTTTTGTAAAAAATTTATTCCTAGAAATGAAAACCATATCCTATTCATAACACCGGACAACAGCAATAAAACATTTTACAATGATTAAGTAAAGGGAATAGAAAATTCACTGGAAATTAAAAGTAAAAAACTAGAGGCAAAGGTTTTTCTGTGAAAGTGAGGATTTTTCTCGGAAATCTACGGAGCGTTGGTCCTTTGCATATTACGAAAGAGGGGGTGAGGTGCATCTAGTAGGGGGTGGAAAAGGGGGGTGAAAATATTGTATACAAAGACCTCGCACATCACGCCGGCACACTACAATCAATTCTTTGAAAATGTCGCACGGAATATCAGGTATCAATGTGGAAAATATTTGAAAAATAAAATACGTTTTTCCGTTTGACTGAATAGTGGATAGAGCTGTTCGCGGTATGTTTTCATATGTGTCGTAGTTATAGATGTGTTCTGAACGGAAGATAAACTGACAGTAGATTTATTATTCAGTTTTAGACTAAAAATCGTGCTCGGAAATATTATTAGGACATCTGGATAACTGAGAGTTCTTAAAACTATTTTGACATTCATGGTGTTGCCCTTACTGAGTCACAATAGTTTCCTAAACATAAGCCAATGGGTCAAAATACATATGTGAATAAGTTGACTGTTGACCGATCGTGTCATTTCAAGTTGTAACTTGTGACCATGGCTACTGCAAATTGTATCGAAACGTCAAGTATATAAAGCACTAGCTGACTCGCGCAACTTCGCTTGCGTCACATAAGAGAGAATGGGTCGTAATTTTATGGGTCCCGCTTTTGTAACATTTTTTTCTTGTTCTCTGCTCCTATTGGTCGTAGCGTGATGGTATATAGACTTCCTCGATAAATGGGCTATCTAACACTGAAATAATTTTTCAAATCGCACCAGTAGTTCCTGAGATTAGCGCGTTCAAACAAACAAACAAACTCTTCAGCTTTATAATATTAGTATAGATGATCGCGCTCACGGTTTCTCCCCATGGATATAAGATAAAAAAATATCAATATGGTAACCTCGTAAAAGTGATATTGTCATCCCAAAATGTCAAGAGACTATTGAAATGTTTTAATTGTACACCCACGTACATACTGTAAACAAAGCGAGTGCTTAAATTAGTAAAATTAAACGCGGGTATAATTAAAGGGAGAGGCTTTGGCACGTTTTTTTTTACAAATGACCGCAAAGGGAGCACTCACACAAAGTCTATTATACAATAAAGGTAACTGTCCCGAACCGTGTCTGTGCATTGAATATTAAAAATATACCTTTTTCCTTAAACGTGATAAAGTCAAATAGTATGCTTTTTGTAGAGATTAAAAAGAATGAGTCTGTGTTTTGATAATTTTGACGACGACACGGCTAGCTATACTTTTATCATTTGTATTAGATGTGGTGGTTTAGACATCTAACCGGCAATCATGGGATCAACACGTACTTATTATGTATTATAGAAGTGCAGTAGAGTATTAGAATATGATTCTCTTTTTTCACATATAAATCACATAGAAATTGGAACAAATCTAAGTCTATGAAAAGATGTGTTGTTGTACGTTATTTCGATAGCAAATGCTGAATATCTATCCAGATAGGGACAATCTAAACCAAAATCCATCTAACCCAGATAGTAAATGAACAAAAGTTATGCCTTAATTTTATCCCTATGAGGAAATACACAGATTTCATAACACTTGAAATTCATTTGCACTTTGTAGGGGTTTAATCAGTAAGGTCGTAAGTGTTTGATGTAGGTCCGTGTTGTGGTTTCAAACCAAAATGCGGCTTAGTCTAAGTCGGGCTAAACCTAAGTGTAGCCACAACCTTCCCTGGCTTTCGGCTGTAGCCCGTATACATATTTTATGAAAACATTGTACAATTGCTATCAGTTTGGACGTGTGAGGATTTCGCTTTTGTGTAAATTGTTTGAATTGGTTTAGGGAGCTTCCTGTAACATCTGTTTTATAGTAAAAGTGATCATGTTACGACAGAACTGCTCGTGACTAAGTATATATTCTGACAATATAATAAAGAGCACTGGACGCATTACATAACAAGAATATAATTGAGATTCTGATGCATGTTCAAAATAAGTAACAAACAGGTAGTGGTCTACCTACCTAAGCCACTTTATAAATCTTATACACCCAAGCAGCCCACGTGATTATGATGATGTCTATTTCGAGTTTTCTTTCTGCAGGAGATATAGAGTGCAGTTTTAAACGGGTGTTAGGTACCTCAATTAAGTTTAATTTGAGCCGTGTTTTTCTTTTTTAAATTAAGGGTAATTTATTATGATAAGTATACCTAAGTGTCGTTGTTATATTATTTCGTCAGAGAGTAATTTTACATACTACCATTTATGATTTTGAGTGAAAAACAAACTCCAATATTTTACATACTAAAGTACAACGAGCTCTATCGTAAAATTCGCGTGAAAGGTGTCCTGAATATACTGTAGCCGTTTTTTCTTGTTTATTTTACGAGCCCCACAGTGTTGCCAATATAACGGGCGGCGGCTCAATAATGCAAATATTTTTCAAAGCGTTCATAGCGTGTTACTCACTGATGGGTTAAAATCAACCCAGTTAGGTTACCCTGTGAGTACTATGTGTGTTTATCTTTTGTTTCTATGTGGGAATAATGGACGTGTGTTGTTATGAAAGGAATGCAATGTATTGTTGTAAGAAATTAAATAGTATTTGTTGTGGGAGAAAGAAAGTCTAAGGTCAAAATCGATATTGCCCACCAGCAGGCTTATCACGTATCTGAGTTGACAGCTAGTGTACGTCAAATTGATGGTCATTATTCAGTACATTGCTGCTTTGACGTAACGTGCTAACCACAGTAGTCTAAGGGAGAAAACAATGTACAGTGTCTTTTAAATATTTGACAGCTGAGATACGTGATAGCCCCCCTGAAATGTATATAAAAATAATTCAAATGGAGGTAAGGAAGTTTGCAGGAATCGTCCCAAGTGGCGTTCTCTATGGCAAAATATTTAATCTTATATTCCTCTATGCAGCTAAAAAAAAAATATGACGCAAAAGATAACCATTTTAAAATCAACATAGAGAAAAAACTGTTCGCCCGATTTGAGCTTACACCGAGTTAAATATACAAAGCCGTCAGACCAACATTTTAACTTAAATCTTTACACTAAGGAAATCGAACCAAACACACACAGCACGGTAACGACATTCCAATAACTATCCTCACTGCGCCACATGTTCCGACTTGCACTGAAATGAACATAGTTGTACAGTATCCGTTACACTGTATCATGTATGTATGTGTAAGTTTTGCATATGGATGAAGTTCGCCTACTAATAACAATGCCCTAGTGTCGCTAGACTTGGTAGATATGTAATTGATGTCACGTGTGCTCTAAGGCTGTTCGTTCGACATCTGTGTCGGATATACTACTATTTTAGTATGAAAATAGTTCTCTTATAATCCCCTAACAGCCAATGTTCGGATTCAGCGACCAATTTATAGAAAGCGGCCAATGGTGCAAGACTTTTTAAAGTGTTCAAGTGCGTGCATCATACAAAGGTACGGACTCTTTTCCTTCACTATCACAGTCTGGATAGATAACCGTCATGACGAAAGAGAGATCAGGCACAGGACCGACTGACAGCTGACGGCTTTACATGCTTTCCGAGGCACAGAGGTCTACGACCTCAAACTTCTCACTCCGGGCAATCTCCAAGATTTTTTTTTACCGAAAACTCAAAAAATACTTTTTGGCCCGACGCAATATTCGAACCCAAGACAAGTCGCATACACTATCAACCCTACAAACGCAGTCAAGTGCTCATAATATATACAGTACTATGCATCGATTGACCAACTTATTTATTGAGATTTACTTGCTATTACATGGGATTAACATTGTTAATATCGGAACATGAGTGTATTTCATATACCTGCATCTTTAGCACTTATAGGTATGTATGATATAGCGCAGTTTCAAGGGAGTACTAGCAATATAGTCAAGTGGTATTGTTATTGTAATTTGTGGTGCTTCAGTTAATGTATTACCGCTGTGCGTGCAAGGCTGTGTACGTTATCAAATTAAGCCAGTGTGGCTCGATTAAATAATGTTATTACTGCTAATGGGGTATTAAAAGATAATATTTTGTGTTGTGTGCAATTAAATTTATTTTTATGTGGCGTGTCCTTCAATATGGCAATTACTTTTTACTTTACAATAGTAAGAGAGTGCCACTAAAATAACCCGGATATTGGCATGATAATAACTTATGTAACAACTTAAGACAGAAAGTCCTCTAAGTAGAGACTAAATAGATTACCGACTTGGTATTACATTGATCTCACAACTTTTTACAGTAGAGGGAGACTGAGCTGGGAGACTTGGGTATTTTTACAGGATGTTTTTGATGGTATTCAGAATTTGGTCATAAATTAATTTCATAACAACCACAGCCTCGTCATCTGAGTTTTATCATAAAATATCATTTCATAAAGTATACCGGTGTGTTTTCATACAAGCTCACGAGTACTACGCACCCAACCTCACTGAGGGTCCTTACGATAAGTGCGTATGTTTTCTCCTTAGGCGCTCCTCCTGTCCCGCGTATAAAGCAATAAAGATAATAAATGGTGCTGTTACTAGGTGAAGCAAAATATTCGAGTAGAAACATCTCTTCGCGTGTTATGAGCGCCTGGTAGGTCTGTGACAATTTTGTACGATGTAATTAGCGACTAACTAGCTTTTTATATACTTACGAGTACATATAATACGTTTATGTATAGGCGTGAGAAGCTCGCGGTCTAGGCAGTCGGTCCATCGTTAGGTGATGAAAATATGGTTAGAAAGTATTAAATGTATACTATGAACTAGCTTTTAGTATCTAATTTAGGACAGAATTTTCATACAAACTTTCATCCGCTATTTTGTGGCGCCCATAGCCAATTGCGCTCACCAGTCGGTAAACGATCTGTGGGTTAAGCAACCCTTGGCGCGGTCACTCCATAGATGGGTGACCGCACAGTGGTGTTTGAGCAGGGCGTTTCCGTGCTTTGGAGGGCACGTAAAAAGTCGATCCCGACTGTTATCTACTAAGATAACAGTCGTAAAGCCATGTCAAAGGCCTCTCGGGCGGTTTGAACAACTTTGACACTAAGTAGACCACTAACCATACGACAATCATCAATCCGCTATTTTATCCCTTTAGGGACAGAATTTAGCAAAATCCTTTCTTAGCGGATGCTTTCGTCATAACATATACCTGCATGCCAAATTGCGTGCGTTGATAGGTCACTTTGTCAGTCAGTCACCTTTAAGTTTTGAGTTATATTTACTTTAATTCATATACAATTGCCATACGTTGATTGTGTTGGATTTTACCGAGAAATCTATACTTATAATAAATCTGTAGAGAGGTCAATTCTGTACATTGAATATATTTAAAAAAAAACCAATGGGGAATGTTTAGTAACGGTTACTGATACCGAATCTGCAATTTATAATTTTCTTTTCTGTCTGTCTGTCTGTCTGTCTGTCTGTCTGTCTGTCTGTCCTCCGTCTGTATGTGTCGCTATCACTTAAAAACTACCGAATAGAATGAGCTGAAATTTGGTATATGCATAGAATAAGTAGTGGAGCAATTTCTAGGATACTTTTTATAGCATAAAATTTCAAAGATTTTTAGAAAATTGAAAAAAATACGTAGAATTCGTTTGAACCTGCGTTTCCCTATAGAGACCATAGATGGCGTGCAATCCATTTCACAACATTCCGAGCATAAAGTAACGCGGCGCCTGCCGTATCGATACCTGTTGTTCGCACCAACCAATAGATGGCGTTATAGTCCACAACAAAGCATGTTTTTTCTAATTAATTTATTTGATGGCTTTATTAATAAAAAAATACCTTTGAAACATGCTATACATTTATAAGATTTTCAAACATAAATGTTGTATGATATATTACACAAAAATGTTGGTTTACGTGGGTCCGGTGCGATCGGGATATCCTAGATGGCAAATCGAGTAATTTCGTTTGTTGTCGTTGTTCGCCGCAACTAATGGATGGCGTTGTTGTTCGAAATACATTACCAAATTAATTGGTTGCATTAAGGAAATAAATTGGATAGCTATGAAACAGACTATGTGGTAAGTTTAAAAAAATAAACAACGGATGATATATAAAAAATTATTACGGGTTACGCGGTTTCGGACGTATCATCGCAAGTATACATTATTACGCGTGTGAAGAGCTCCGGCGCAGATAGGTTTGTCTGTACCTATAATAATATTCTGAATCAGACGGGTAAGCAATGGTCAGTCTATAATAAGGTATTATATTTTACACTGTAAACTGGTACGGATACAGACGAGAGCGGAAAAGAAGGTAACCACAGGAAATCAAGCCTGCCTGAGCCTGTGTCACATTGTGTGCCCTTCAGGTCTCTTTCGTAAATAACCATTAGATGACAAAAGAGTTGTTAGCATTTTTATGTGTAGGTGTATCGAGTGCTTCACAATTCGCGCGGGCGGAGCTGCACGGGTCAGCTAGTTCTTAATAAGTAATATCCGATTGAAATATTCTCCCACTGGCAATTCGTTCCTAGAAAGGATAATTGACGTTTTATAATTTTCGTTAACTGAAATGTATATTGTTTTATTTCATGATAATTAGCCTGAGTTTTTTACCGGGTAAAAAAGTATAAATCTATACTAATATTATAAAGCTGAAGAGTTTGTTTGTTTGTTTGTTTGTCTGTTTGAACGCGCTAATCTCAAGAATTACTAGTCCGATTTGAAAAATTATTTCAGTGTTAGATAGCCCATTTATCGAGGAAGGCTATAGGCTATATATCATCACGCTACGACCAATAGGAGCAGAGGACCAGTAAAAAATGTTACCAAAACAAGGAAGAATTTCACCCATTTTCTCTAATGTGACGCAAGCGAAGTTGCGCGGGTCAGCTAGTGTCTCAATAAGGGTGCACTTTAATAATTATAACATCTTTTGATTAATGCTGCATTTTTATAAATCGGAGTAATCTTATGTAACAGTTGTTTCACGGAAGTCTAATTTTATTGAGACACTATACATTTTATGGACGTCTTTACATAAAAACTTGTGAAAATAAAATCGGAACAAAGCAATTAATTTGTTTGACAAGCTCGTGGAGATGACCAGAGGAGTGCTCTCGAGGTTCAGTGATGACCCACCCGAGTGCTCTCACCCACTAGTGCTTACAAGTAGTTCGAATTTGGCTTGCTTTTTTTACAGACGACGATGGTTATACTTTTTTATTTCTGTGAGTGCAGCTTATTTTTGTGAGCATAGTGCATGGAAGGAGATTAAACTAGAGCTTTAAAGATGAAATTGATAAGATGGATTTTGAAGTGGGTCTAATATGCAGGTTTAATAATATCTCCGAACGTAGGTCGAAGATATAGTTTTAGTTAGTTTAAGTTTTGCCTTTAGATAACCTTTTTTTTTAATTTAACTGCGTGTAATGTACACATGGCTATTGTTACTAGGCTTCTTTATTATTATAGTATCCTAGTTAGTAATAATGTGTAAGTGTAAACATCAAATCATAAACCAACAGAAATCTATTAACCAAAATTAATTTACCGTTTCATAATAAACATCCCATTTTCCGTAAAAGGATTAGGTTGTATGAAGCATACGTTACGCCTTGGCCGTCATAGTCGTCACGTTTGATGACGTCACACGCTGATTAGCCGGCCACATAAAAGAAATGTTTACACGTAATATTGTGGTGAATGGAGCCCGTGATTTATGTGTGCAAGTAATGAAAGTAATTATGAAAGGATTTCTGGTGTGTTTGGTGATGTGTGAGTGATTTTTAGTTTTTAATTGCTTTGGATGTTTACTTTGGACATAGGGTTTAGCGGTTTTCTTACCAGTTACTTCTGCCAGTGGATCATTATTTGATAATATACCTTTATTTATTTCTTACTCAAACGATGATTTAGAAGCAAGTAATTTATACAAATGGAATCGGGAATCTTAGGTTTTTTGTTGGTTTTTCTTTTTGAAGAAGATTCAGTAACGGTTTATTTACCGAAGATGTAGCAATAGAAGTTTGTATGGGTTGTAACAAGAAGAGATTTTAGATCCCTGCCTATCCCGATACGAAACTGCGTGGTTTTATGAATGACTGCATTGTTAAGTTAAACAGCGAGATGCACGCCACGAACAAAACACGTATATATCAGCTTAGCCTTTCTTCCAAGCTATGTTGGAGTCGGCTTCCAGTCTCACCGGATGCAGCTGAATACCAGTGTTTTACACGAAGCGACTGCCTATCTGACCTCCGCAACCCAGTTACCTGGGATAACACGATACCCTTCGGTAAGACTTGGTTGTCAGACTTTCAAGCTTCTGACTACTGTTAACGACTGTCAAAGATCTTCGAAAATGACAGCCGGCACTCACAATTTAACGTGCCTTCCGAAACACGGAGGAACGCACAAAACACGAATGTCATATATATATTTTACATGGTAGGTAAAGATATAGACCAAAATAATTGCATTTGAAAACACCAGACAATCCCTAATCACAATCGTATGAGTATTCGCAATACGATACCACAATATCACACATTGCAATCTCTTTACACGACACAATTAATGTGAGCAAAGCGCTTTTCTTACGCGAATTCGCGTAATTTTGCGTAAATTACGTGAATTACGCGCGTCATGTTCGATTATGTGAGTACAAACATTGGGGAAGTGTACGTGTTATGTGAGATGTAAAAGTATCGCGTAATTAAGGCTTCATGTATGTATATTGTGACTGCAAAACATATTCGCATACATGACTGCCTCCGTGGCGCAGTGGTTTAGGTCACCACGCCGCAGCCATTGCGACGGGAGGTCGTGGGTTCGATTCCCACACGGGACAATTATTTGTGCGATCCACAAATAATTGTTTCGGGTCTGGTTGTGCTTTGTGTCCGTTGCTTGTATGTTTGTAAAAGTCCCCGCGACACAAGAGCAATTCTTAGTGCGGGAGTTGTCTTTTAAAAATAAATAAAATAAATAAACGATGACTTGTTTTATGTTTGTAAATAGTGCAAATGTTTTTCTGCATACTTGCCTGCTTGAGACGCTGTCAGGTCTAAATTTATGGACCCATCAAGATAAATTTTGGTCCCAAGATAGCTTGTACTTTGTTAAAAAGACCTCTGACACAAATTCACAAAATAAACAAGTAACCTTAATACCATATAGACCTTACGACTCGAGCAGAAAGTACACGTAAAATATGTGTCTTCACCTAACCAAGCTTTAGCCACAAACAATTTTCAGTTAATTCCAAGCACGAACACCTTTACGAACACACACACACACACATACACACAAACACACACACATAAATATTTACAAGTGTTTGTGTGCATGTTTGTGCATGTGTTTGTGTGTGTGTGTGTGCACCGGTAATTGTGACTGAGTGAAAGGCCAACGTTCGGATACTAGAAACCTGAGGGCAACCTTTGAATAGGCTAACTTGACGCATATCAAAAGCAGAATTTGCAGCTTTGAGCTGTCCGTGTCTACGTAACTACATCGCTTGTGTACCATTCAGGAATAAAAACATATTTGAATGGGTGGTTACTGAATTGAAAAAGCTCAATTGAATTTATCGTGATAAATGTTATTTTTAGACTAGCTGACCCGCGCTTCCCCGTTTTTGTAACATTTTTTACTGGTACTCTGCTCCTATTGGTCATAGCGTGATGATATATAGCCTATAACCTTCCTCGATAAATGGGCTATCTAACACTGAAAGAATTTTTCAAATCGAACCAGTAGTTCCTGAGATTAGCGCGTTCAAACAAACAAACAAACTCTTCAGCTTTATAATATTACTAGCTGACCCGCGCAACTTCGCTTGCGTCACCTAAGACAATGGGTCAAAATTTTCCCCGTTTTTGTAACATTTTTCGTTGCTACTCCGCTCCTAATAACCGTAGCGTGATGTTATATAGCCTAAAGCCTTCCTCGATAAATGGGCTATCTAACACTGAAAGAATTTTTCAAATCAGACCAGTAGTTCCTGAGATTAGCGCGTTCAAACAAACAAACAAACAAACAAACAAACAATCAAACAAACAAACTCTTCAGCTTTATTATATTAGTATAGATATTATTATATAGTATAGATAAATAATTTAGAAATTTTCCTATAATTACATAAGTTGCAGCTTACTTAAATAAATAAATATTATTAGATTATATATCTATCCAAGATAATTTTAGAATTCACTGCATCTTTCATTCAATAGCAGAATATACTTTCAAACAAGTTATTTTATGACAGTTTATTATTGTGACAAAACAAAGAAAAATTGTTAAACTTTCCTCATTTCTAAGCACACCCGAAAACTACCAACCCATTCAAGCTAACTAATTAACTAAGCGTCGTATTGTAGTTACACTTGTAGCAAAGACCTATATTTGCCATACTTAGTGTACACTGTACGGCACATGACGTCATTAGGCATTAATCACACTGTTTACACAGCAGCGTGTAACTTGACGCGGATTACAGCCGACATTGTTCAGCGACTGGATGACGATTCGACAATTAGCGTTCTGTAAATTGTAAGCTTGTTATAACGTGTGCTATGTGTGTTTGTCGTTTTGGTTATTTGTTTGGTAGAGATTTTTTTTAAATAATTAGGTTCTAATAGGATAATTAACTGCATGAATATGAATAAATATTCATCTTTATCTATATTTGGAAAGCGAGGAAGAGAAACATGTGAGCAGTGATGATTGTAATTAACAACCATGACGTATGTATATAATATTTACGGTTGCAAATATTAAACGAACACAATAAAAAATACGCTTGGTATTTTTTATAATACTTAACTTATAATATCCTATTCATTATTTGGACTAGCATTTTAATGAATTATTTTTCAACTATTCTTTTATGGAGAAATAATGCCTTTTTCCTTTTTTCTTTACTTTAAACTTGCCGTTGTCAAAACTTGTAAACAATATTGAACAATTATTGGTATTAAAAGTCCCCAGTACCTCGATTCTGTACATTCGATACTAACGTCACGCTAGCGAATACCATACATTACTATCGAGCTACTCGTTAGGAAACCGGCAGCAATCCGGCAGAGAATCGCGACCTATCGAGTATCGAAAACTTGACATTTAAAGTGAGAAAAAGTTTCGTTCTGAAAATTGGTTCTTTAAATAAAATTTTATTGGTAATAATTGTGTATAAACTAATTTTAAATATATTATATAGTGGATAAAAAATAATCATGAAAGGTATTATTCTCATAAATAATAATTATAGTCTACTTTAAACGGTATTAGTAAAAATAAATCAATAACATAAAAATATCATAATTAATGTTGTTCAACGGAACATTATCTACACAAAAAAAGAATCAGCGTCTTTTTTTTTCTACGTTAAAGCAGGCAAAGGAGACAATATCTTTTCAGCCTCGTTGGCCTCGTCTTCCTAAAAATATCCAATAAAGATTATTAAAATAATTTATTAAAATTAAAAATGGAAAGAATATTTTATTTCGAAATTCGAATTTCGAATTGCCCCTAAGTGCGCTCCAGCAAAAAAAAGATTTATTTAATTTTATTTTATTTTAATGTTTGGTGAAAAATGGCGCCATTGAAGAACATAGTTGTTGCGAAAATCCGCTAGGGGCTGATCAATTTTTCATACAAAATTTTTCGATAGCTACTCGTTACTCGATAGTTGTACAGAATCGCGGTACAGATCGTTAATATCCATTCATCATAAATACTCTGCAATGTTTCAGTAATTGCATGGCTCGATGCATAACACGATATGAGATAATAATCACACAAGCGTATTCATGCTGACCCTATGGGAATGAGCAGGATATGTATGTAAATGAGGGAATGATATTACTGTGGCATCCCCTGTGATGCATTGCTCGTTTGTTTCAAACCACACAAAGTAGCGTGAAAATAGTCATGATGACCGCAACTGTGTAATTCCTTCTGACTTTGTAGGGGAAATTGAGTAAGGGAAGTTATTTTTTACGACAGTTGTAACTGTAAATAATCGTGAGGGTACCTAACATATGAAAATCTAAACGAACGTTCAGCCTATTCGACCGAAACTGGAATATCAGTTAATTCGTTCTTTACAAAATTAATATAAGCTTGTTTTGTGCTTTAACGTCAAGGAAATCCAAAAAAATAAATCGGGTTTATTACAGGTATAATATTATATAGTGATGCGTTTAAACAGTAAACAAACGGACTTGTATTGAATCAAAGATTTGCATTTTGCAAAGAAAACCAAATTTGATTAATCCCATCCCTAAGAATAATTTAAAAGGGGTTTTGAGTTCTTCCAAAAGGGGTTCTTCCAAAAACCCTAACGGTAACGAAATAATTCGCTAGTTTATGTTTTATTTAGATAGAACCCCGCTAGACATGGGTATATTGGGTATCTCCCGAAGGTATGCCATAATTACAAGGCTGGCTCAACGAGATTTAGATGCGGTTTATACGATTGTAAATCCTTTATTACTGTTATCTTTGGTACCAAATTATTTTTGGGTTGACAGTGGACTGCTCGCTTGGGAATGTTGAAGCAGTAGCGCGATTCTGTACAATCGGAACTGTTGAGTATCGAAAGTTTGACATTTAGAATGTACTGCCAAAACAGTTTTTACGGCGCCCGTCAGAGGCGCTGATTAGGTTTTCATACAAAAATTTTCGATGACAAGCCGGTTGTCGGTAGTCGATAGTAGTAGAGAATCGAGCTACAGATTGTAAAGAATATTTTATGTGTACGAGATCTTATAAGCTTTGTTGTAGCCAGTGTAAGAACACTGTAGGTATAACTTTTAAACTTTCACGTTGCATGCTTATTAATAGGATACCGCTGTTCGCGTTTGGACGTTAATAAAGGAAGTAATTAACAAGGAAAGGCAAGTTCAAGTTAATGACTACAAAGGTAAGAACTTAGACTTTCAAAAAACAGTTTTTGATAGTTATAGTTTGTTACCTAGTTAGCTGAAGCATTGATTTTTTTATCGAGATTTTCACAGACCGTGCTTAAAAATTGTTTACAATCGTAAAAGTTTTGTGTCTTCGGTGACCGTAATAACAAAATACGTAGTTTTTATATTGTACTTCATATTATCTACTATCTAATTGCATTACTACACTATGAAATTCAACAGTGAATTGAACATAAGAATAATTCAGCACGTTGTCTGAAGTCTAGGGTATAAAAGAATAATATCCCGGGGTGTTTGCCTGAAGCCGGTGTCGTGTGCGCATGCGCGGCGCTCACGGTTCGTCGCGTAGCAACAAGTGGCCATCTCCGTATGTAGGCCAGAGATTCATGATACGATTTATAGGGTGTCGTGAAATTATGCTTAAGTGATTTTAAAGAGTTATTATTGTGGATTTTAGGTACTTTAAAATGTGGGAGGGTTTGATAATATAATGATTGACAAAAGGGTTTGCTGATAAAAATAGTAAGTCCTTAATTTCTTACGGTTTGGAATCAAAGGCGGTGCCTACCGCTCACGTAAGTACCGCTAAGTAACCAGTAAGAAGATATATTGTTTTTGCAAGTTTCTACTATGTGTGCTTTTCTTTAGTTAAAAGTTAGTCTGTAGTATGCTAATTGAAACACTTATAACTAACAATTTTTTAATGGTTCAGAAAAGTTCGTCATATATTTTTATTAGAAACAATACCTACTTACCTAAGCAGATATTTCAATTCAAATTCTTTTTAATATAGTACAAGAGATCAGAAAACAAATTAGTTTCATATCACATATTCTTTCATGAACCTGACATGCAACTTTTAAGCGCCCATTAAACTAATCTATACTTAATATTATAATCTATACTTAATATTATAAAGCTGAAGAGTTTGTTTGTTTCAACGCGCTAATCTCAGAAACTGCGGGTCCGATTTCAAAGATTCTTTCAGTGTTGATAGCCCATTTATCGAGGAAGGCTATAGGCTATATATCATCACGCTACGACCAATAGGAGCAGAGTACCAGTAAAAATTGACCCATTCTCTCTTATGTGACGCAAGCGAAATTGCGCGGGTCAGCTAGTTAATTATAAATAGAAACGAATTGATTTTAACAATGTAGTAGGCTTCTAAGGTAATCATAAAGTATTCGATGTTGTGTCAAAGCTGCCTAAAGCACAAGGGCACGGTATATTGATATTGTCAATAGCTTGTCGTTTAAACATATCGCCAGACCTCAGTTTGATGGCTTCGTGTTTGTTCAGCGGAAACATGCAAGGTCGCAATCAGCGTTTTATAGCGTCACTAGATATTTTGCTGTGACTTTACTCGTGTTACTAGGGTTTATTTGACCTTCCCACTTATTCGTGAGTAAATTACAGCTTTCTTTAGAATCGGTTTGGTCGTTGCAAGAAATCATCCTTTTATTACTAACTAGCTGACCCGTGCGGCTCTGCTCGCGTGAATTTCGTACTGTTGCTTATTCGTTTGAGCACACGAATTGCGAAGCACTACCTACACACCTACACATAAAAATGCTAACAACTCTTTTGTCATCTAATGGTTATTTACGAAAGGGACCCGAAGAGCACACAATGTGACACAGGCTCAGGCAGGCCTGATTTCCTGTGGTTACCTTCTTTTCCGCTCTCGTCTGTATCCGTACCAGTTTACAGTGTAAAATATAATACCTTATTATAGACTGACCATTGCTTACCCGTCTGGATTCAGAATATTATTATAGGTACAGACAGACCTATCTGTGCCGCAGCTCTTCACACGCGTAATAATGTAGGTATACTTGCGTTGATACGTCCGAAACCGCGTAACCCGTAATTATTTTTTATATATCATCCGTCGTTTATTTTTTAAAACTTACCACATAGTCTGTTTCATAGCTATCCAATTTATTTCCTTAATGCAAGCAATTAATTTGGTTACGTGTTACGAACTACAACGTTATCTGTTAGTTGCGGCGAACAACGACAACAAACGAAATTACTCGGTTTGCCATCTAGGATATCCCAACCGCACCGGAACCACGTAAACCAACATTTTTATGTAATATATCATACAACATTTATGTTTGAAAATCTTATAAATGTATAGCCTGTTTTAAAGGTATTTTTTTTACAATAAAGCAATCAAAATAAATTAATTAGGAAAAACATGCTGTGTTGCTGACCATAACGCCATCTATTGGTTGGTGCTAACAACAGGTATCGATACGGCAGGCACCGCGTTAACCATATGCGAATGTTGTGAAATGAATTGCAATGCCATCTATGGTCTCTTTAGGGAAACGCGGGTTCAAACGATTTCTACGTATTTTATTCAATTTTCTAAAAATCTATGAAATTTTATGCGATAAAAAGTATCCCAATACTTGATCCACTACTTATTCTATGCATATAACAAATGTCAGTGCATTCTATCCGGTAGTTTTTACGTGATAGCGTAACATACAGACGGAGGACAGACAGACAGAAAAGAAAATTATAAATTGCAGATTCGGTATCAGTATCCGTTACTAAACATCCCCCATTGGTTTTTTTTTAAATATATTCAATGTACAGAATTGACCTCTCTACAGATTTTTATAAGTATAGATATCATAGGCTACCTGCTTTGAAATACATTAATATTTTGTATTCGGGTGTCCAAGGGATAATAGACCGTGATCTTTTAACTATTTCTTTTAAATATTTTACTGAGACAATATCATATTACTGTACCATATTTTTACTGAAATCGGTAAAGATATCATACTGTAGTCGTAAAATGAAGTGACAAAAAAAGGAATTATCAGATTTTTTTTTACAGAAATCTCTGTACGTACAAGCAATATTTTCAAATCTAATATTAGAATTATTGATCACTGTATATTCAAGAACATTCCGTATTTTATTAGCTTACCTACATTTGGCTATAACATTTATTAGTTATACAAAAGGCACGTATATCGGTATCCATTTAATGTGGTCGTGGTGTGCTGTTGATGGCTGTTCAGATAAGTGTCGGTGAGACACGATTAGGAGGAATTAACCAGAAATATGTACTGGAAACGTTTTGATGTTCTGTTTAATTGATTTTGATTGAATAATTGCTTAGTACAGTTTTTGAACGGTAGATTTTGAATAGTTTACGGCATTTACCGCAATTGTTCATTGAATATCTCGTTTTTTTTTGACATTTAGTCACTTTACACGGGTAAGCTGTCAAAAAAAATTATATTGGTATACAATATGTTGTTAAGTTGTAATCAAAGAGTAACCAAACAAACAGAAGTATACCTTAAAATATCTTTAAAGCTTTCAAAAGAGTCAAAGTGATATAAGTTACATTACTGAATTAATAAAAAAAGGCAAATAAATAAAATATTAATTTACAAAACAACAATATCAAATTAGACTGTACAAAAAACAATGCTCTAAATCCGTATACACGAGTCTACAATTAGTAGACAACGAAAAACGTACTTTTAAAACTCAAACAAAATAATGGCAATAAAGCCGATTAAGCACGCGTTCCATTTGACATGAAGAAGAAATATAAATTGCCGGAATATTCATTTTATAAGGGATGGAAGTTGAGGAACAAATTGGTGGACCGCGATAAGTCGCCTCAGTGATTCTAGCAGCGCATATTTGAAACTTTTCTTTGAAAAAAATCTAATAAAATCCGCGCGTTATGAATAAGCTTGTTGTAAGACTAAATGATGTGGAAAATGATTTTTCTTGTGTTTTATGTATCTTAGCATTTATGTTTAATGGCGTAAAGTTACTTAATAGTATATAAATTTAAACAGATCAATTTTGTAAACAGCGCATCGTGCCTCATCAAAAATGCGTATGAAACACTTATAACGTTTAAAAAAATACCTTTTTAAACAATGCTCTGCACTAAAATAAAAGTGTAATCAAAAATACACGCTTAAACTATAGCTTCCTTAATCCACATCCACGTGTAAAATTCACTGAAGCATACATTACCCGTTCTGTAAGAAGCACGTAGCCTCTTTGTGGTGATCAGCCGGCAGTCGTTAAGGTAACTGAGAGGCCTAGAGGCTATTTACTTTGTGTCCGTGACTTTTACTTAAGGCTGCCTTGCAAGTGAAAGTTTCTTAAACAGGAAAAACGTTAAGATCGCTCTTTTACTTCTATTGGTTAACCTTTTCTCTATTTCAATATAGACAGTTAGGTACTGAGGTGATTATAAAGAATGCAATGAACGCCGTAACAAGATCTCGTTGTTAAAAAATAGGGACAATTAACTGTATTCAAGTTATATTCCCTTTCGAAATATTTTTGCTGTGAATTCTACAGACATGAATATAAAACTTAAATTTCAAAGCTTTCAATCCGAGAAAATCGACCGTAGAAAACGGCTTACGTCTACGGCACTCTCTCTACATATTTCAAGCGTCGCGTTAAAATTTATTTTAGTGTGTGTAACTTGTGAACTGACGAAATATTGGATGGCTCTAACCACGATACTATATAAACTGTTCCGTTTCTCTTTATTCTTCCGTGTATTTATATCGTGAGTTTGTTTATCTATACTTAAACAACATCAATACATATTAGATCATAAGCGAGCATTTGATAATAGTACGAAAGGTCAAACACCGGGAATTCTAACAAAACGCAATTTAGGAACAAACAAAAACCTCACTAAAGAAAAGTCACAATTGAAGGCTGTCCAGACTTCAGGCCAGCAATAAACAAAAACAATTTGAACTAAAAAATAACAAACTATGTTTTTCTCTTCCTCACTTATTTCACAGAAAGCGAAACACAAGGAACCTTATTCTTTGAATTGTTTAAATTGAATGAAACTTAAGCCTAAGGATTTTCTCTTCTGTGCCTTGTTTTGTTATTATTATAACAAAGGTCAATGAACTACTAAATATTTTTAAGCCTTCAAGCAAAATATGTAATGTTTAATGTTGAAGAAGGAGTATTTTAAAAGAGTTCAAGGTTTTTGTTATTGCTTCATATTTTAAGCTAAATAGCAGATTGAATAGTTAATTCTAATCCGCACCTGTTATACAGAAATATTAGTGAGAATTAGAGAGAACCAACAATTATGTTTCAAATAGCAAAAAACAATATTCGCTGATAGCTTCTTTTCTTTTCTTAATTTGTTACAACGGAAAAAAACCGATGAGTTTTTTACAACACCCTAGAAAATTGTTCCCATAAAACCGGGTAATAATTTCCTCTTCCCCGAAAATACTCCACAGGATTACCACAGTTTTATTAGCGTACAATTTCCAATCAAAGTAAGATTTGCAGGGGTTCATTTCGTAGTAAAGTTGGAGGGTAAAGCTTGCGGCCTTGGACCTTTCGGGGACATCGTAAAAAGTACAGCCTATCACAAAATGTAGGGCGATTGTTTTTTAAGAGACAGTAACAGGTATTGTTGCGGGGAATATTGTCATTTGAAATGAATTACGTCTATTTGCGTAAACGTTTTTCTATTGGTTATTTGTTTTATAGCAATTTATCAGGCTTTCGAAATACTTATTTAGGGCAACTTACTCATTAAGGGCTCGGCTCATATCGTGTAGATTATAACAAACATAAAAACAGTGGAGTCAAAGAATTACTAGACTCGAAATTAATTATATAGGTACCGTATGAATTAAACTCACCACACCTGCTTAAAGTAGCCGCATGAAGAGCACATCTTGTCAAAGCGTTCATTGACCGTTATCAAGACATTAGCAAAGTTTTATATCTGTTTTTACAAACAGAAACTTACAGTATAGATATAACCAGAAAAATTGCACATTTGAGTTGCTAGTTTGCTGCTGGATTAAAGTAAACCAGCTCTATTAACACAATGACCACAAAGACGTTTATAAATAGCCCTAGTAAATAACAAAAGTAAATAGCAGAAGTTTAATAACTGCAGTATGAGAAGGTCCAGGATACTGGCAGTCAGGGAACTGTCGCGGCGAACATTACTCAGTGCCAGACGTGACCTGAGAAATATACTGCACTCCCTTTTACTCCTTGTTTTAAGAGATTAAACTGACGACAAGATGGATTTGATTTTAGATGAGTGTGGGGTAGTTTAATAACTAGATATTATCGTAATATATATTTAATTAGATATTGTGCGCTGTTACATCTAGTAATTGTAAAATTAGGGGAATTTTGGGGGAAGTTATCTCAAACACGCCTTAACTGATTTTCGAAAAATCTTAATTTTACAAACATTAATATCGCAAAACGTAGTCTTCCGTATAATCTGCAAATAAACTCAGAAGAGCTCCCAATAAAAACTTTTAAAAACCGTTTTACATTTAGCGGTAGTTTATCTATTCAATAGCGTTTTTTTATTTGAGTTTAAAGGCTATTCAATAGATAAACTACGGCTACAATAAATGTACCTTAGAAACCGGGGGTTAATGAGTTACGAACGGAGGTCAAACGTAGACTATTTTTTTACAAATTAAACGTGAGAGATATCAGCTGTTACACATTTACATACTCTACGATACAACGTACATTTAGGTTAAAATGTTGCTCCCGTAAAACTTACGTAACACCCACAAGTTCTCAAAACTAATATCGTAACACAACCCATTAAAGTCATACATTTAAATAATTGCAGTTTTCCTACAAAGTTAGCGGAACAAGCGTGTTGGTTGCATCTGTAGCACATCTGTACAGAGTTGAGTGAATTTCTTGCCGCGGGCCGGTGAGCCTTTGAACCTTTAAGTTGCGGGTTTGTAAACATCGTGAAGAGTGGGTATGATATGTGGCATGTGCGTGAGTAATTATAGTGTGTGTAACTTAGTTTTTTAAGGCAATAAGGTACTTTATTTCCAGTCAAGTCAATTACTGTTGATTAAACGTGAAAATGGTTTTTAGTAAATAAATACTATTTATAATAATATTTTCGTCAGAAAGTGATTAATATGTTGTTTTGCCTTCAATAATTTAATATTTAAATATTATGAGGAAAAACTTCATAGCTAGCAAATTTATTCGTTAACCATGTAAAAATATTTATTGTTCAAAGTATATTGTAGCGGATTTGATCTCTAATGGTAAGTTAGTTTTACTCATCAACTTTTCAAAGACTGGGAAAAGCATTCTATGTTATTAAGATAAAGCTAGTTTTCCTGGTAATTAAAATAGGCTTACATTTTTTACAAGTATGGTGCGTCAAAAAATATTATAAGTCAAGTTACCTACGCGATAGTGGTAGATGTAATAAAGAAGAGATATTCTATGAATTTACATTGTTATTTTAATTGCATTTTAAGAAATAATACGTTTACATTAGTATATATATTAGTATATATAATTGTCGTTTTACAAGATATATTATTCAGGATTTTCAAAAATAAACCATAATTTGTTTCTCTGAAAACACAAAGGTTTGTTTTATTTAACACGTCTTTACAATAACAAAACAATTATCAATTTCTAACACTATAACAATTATCTCACCTGAAAACACAAAGAAACGACAATTAAAGTTTACTAATATCACTTCCTGAATTATATCGTTTCTTAAATAGAATCTATACAATCAAAAGTTTTATATCAATAAATTGCACAAAATTATCTGACAATCATCTGCCATTGAAAACCACAGATAACTTAGGCAAATTTGAATGAAATGTCATTTCATTACATACTAACTAAGGAACCTTGTATGTTTGAACTACATTAGTAGGAGGAAACAACTGACATCGCTTGTTTTTTATGTTTGTTGTACACACAATATTGCGCTGCCGTAAAAGTTATTTACTCATGTTACGTAATGTTATGTCTTTGTCCTTTGCAAGGGCACAGTATCTACTGTAAACGTAAATCGTAACCTACACTATGTTTCCGATTTTTTATTATTTTATTTTCCTAATAATTATATGTAATTGTATACGGTAGGCATTATTTAATTGTTGACTTAGGTAATTGTGTACTGTGACTTGTAATATCATAACTTTATTGCTCCATTTTCAAAAATATATGAATTAAACTTTGATTAACAGTGTAATTTAACTCTCTCTGGTAGAGACCAGAGATAATTAAATTACACTGTTAAATCACGTTTTCTTCCCACAGGAGTAGACCTCTGCCTACCCCTGTGGGAAGAAGGCGTGATTTTATGTACATATTTACGCATGTTTAATTTTACTACAACCCCGTGGACATAATGCTCTTGCATTGGCTTATTACAAACAATCCATTCTTTAACAATCTTTTCGTCACCTTGTAGAAAATTCTCCTAATTCATTTAGCCATCTCTAAATGCTCGTGAAATCACACAATAGAACGCCACTAAAACAATCAACACTAATTATAAAAGCTATACGAAGTTCAATCACCGGCTAAGGTGACCGTGACCGTCTGAACGAACATTCGATTGAAACAGGCATTAGTGGCCCATTTATTACAAGATTATAGCCTGCCCTGTTTATTGCTTGTATTTAGCTAATGGAATGTTTAAGACCGACTGTTTGATGGTGATTTGCAAGGACTTATAGATTTAGTGGCACTATTATTATGGTGATTGGTGTTTCAGTCGACGTGTGATATTTTTCCATCGTCTGTATGCGTATTGTGTATCGCATTTGATAGCTATAGACGTACACTCACTACGTCAATTTGATTGTTATGCAGTACATTGCTGCTTTGACATAATGTGATAATCATGAGTGGTATCTAGGTATATGAAAGAAACAATGTACAGCATATTGTTTATCAGGCAGTTGACAACCGAGACAAACAATAATTGTTCCGCTGATCAGTTAATTGTAGGAATAATTTGAATTTGTTACTAAAAATTCTCAAGGTCGTTTGTGAATAATTATTATATTAAGAAACAGCTTTTACTTTATTTACAATCGTGTTCATAAGTAACTTATGCACTACTAGCTGACCCGCGCAACTTCGCTTGCGTCACATAAGAGAGAATGAATCTAAATTTTCCCCGTTTTTGTAACGTTTTTTACTGCTGCTCTGCTCCTATTGGTTGTAGCGTGATGATATATAGCCTATAGCCTTCCTCGATAAATGGGCTATCTAACACTGAAATAATTTTTCAAATCGAACCCGTAGTTCCAGAGATTTGCTCGTTCATACAAACAAACAAACAAACTCTTCAGCTTTATAATATTAGTATAGATAACTTCAGTTTTCTACGACTATAGCTTATGCTAAGCAGTGGGTAGAATTGAATCTGTACATAACACAGGTTCAAGTGCTTGAAACATCGACATAATGCATAAATAAATAGCTATTTACTTAGTAAGTACGTACATAAACAAAGTTTTAAAGCCAAATAGTTCAAATTGATTTCGAAATTCAATCCGAAAGTTTGGGTGGCCAATTAAAAACGAACAGAATGCGCAAATAAAACCTATTAGTAGTGGAACTATTTAATCGATATTTCATTTGTCAAGTTTTAAAATACGAACAATGATGGCTACCGATTCTTATTCGTTTTTTGAAAACTGTTGTTTTCGCGGCCAGTCTCAGTTGGGACAATCACAAGATCTCAGAAGATTGTCTCGGGAATAAGGAAATTGGTAACGTCAAGTGAAATAAAGCTATTTTCCTCGACTTCTTGTCTATTGTTAAAAAGTTTTCTGAAGGAGATTGAAATGTGCGAAGTTTTGATTGTTATAATTGCAAAATATAATTTTGTTATTACTTATTAGTTGAGGAGGGCGAGGAGAACGTGTTTTCTAAAGTCATATTGTATAGATTTTGGCAACAAAATGCCTATGTGCCAGTGGTAGGTAGCTGTTCTTCTTCCCACTGCGTGTGTTAAAAATATCATTTGGTTAAACCAAAACTGGAACAAGGAACCAGCATTTGACAGGAAATCCGCAATATAACAAAAATATGCATAAGTGCCGACAAAACTTCAGTATGAATACAAGTCATTCAAAGACTATATAAAGCAGAATTTCATTATTTGCCCCATGGACAGCCCACATTTTTAGTTAATCGAGTAAACAAAATCTTCCAAGATTTAGTTGATTATGGCAACCGATTAGAAGTGAAACTGACATGTGACAAAAGGCTCTACCCGTAAAGTCCTCGTAAATAAAACTATAATTCACACAGTAGGTAGAATAGAATAATTTGTATGCTCATAACGGCCACACATTGTTGTTTTGTTCTGCACGTATGTAATCGATACTAACATATCATTTCTATTATTTCAGGACCTATCAGAGAAAGAATTTCAAAAACAATCGCAGTTGTTGTTATTAGAATACAATATCAATACAGGGTAATCGGACGTATCGTTTACCATTTTAAAAGGAAATGACACGGACTCTAGCATGTTTAGCAGGTTAAAAATGCCAGCGTTTATTTTCCCAACTTAGCTTAGTAGTTCAGGTTTAGTAAAAGAGAATACTGAATAGAGAACTGATAACTTAATTCTAAAGCTTTTGTTACGTTAACAATTTCTAACATTTGCAATTTACGTTAAAAAGTACCCGTGGATAATAAATATATTTTTACACTAACCTAAAGTAAACAAACGCATATAAAATACAAAATATAAATATAATACATCAATTCAAATTGTATCTGTCTCCGTATCCTAAAAGCTAGCATTTATCCTTTGAACCGTAATGCATAGCAAAGTGTGCTTTCAGCGCGGGCGGAAGGCGGCCGAGCGGTCGGTTCCGGCGAGGCACCGCCAATTAGACCGGCTTGTACCGACGTATACCGGTTTCATCTGGATCGCGACGGTGTTAGCTGGATGTAGCCGGTTTTTGAGTTTGCTATTGGATTTTGCAACTGTTGCGACATGTTTTGATGCAAAAACTGATATTTCTATTGACTTTGCGTCGTTTTTGAGTTGTTGACTAGTGACTAGTATCTACACTAGTGATCTCTGTGTAGAATGCGTGCATAAAACTGGATATTTCACGAAAATCATAAAATAGTGCTAACAAC
Source organism: Anticarsia gemmatalis (assembly GCF_050436995.1). Taxonomy (NCBI): domain Eukaryota; kingdom Metazoa; phylum Arthropoda; class Insecta; order Lepidoptera; family Erebidae; genus Anticarsia; species Anticarsia gemmatalis. The sequence goes on from NC_134761.1 coordinate 3,793,402, forward strand.
ACTGACTTTAATTTTAGAGTGAAATTTTATACAGTAAAAAATATGATTTTAACCTTTCAACATTCATTATAATACATGCAATTAAACTTGCAACACTGAATACTCAAAACATTTTTTTGTAAGAGCAACATTTACCAAAAAAAAATTAAAAGCAATACGTTCCAATTTCAAAAACTACATTTTACCTCCGTTAGTTTACTCTAAAACATCATAACCTTTTTAATAAAAAAAGAATATTTAAAAAAGGGAAATTGGAATATTTTTAAAGTTACGATCTATTTCAAAACGTGGGTAGTGAGCGTTCATTCGTATAATTTTAGGCGGGTATGTACTCAGCCAGCGAGTATGAAACGACAAGTGAACTGTGAGAACGGCCTGTTTCAAAACTGGGTGCTTAAAACATGAGTGGGAAATCCCTGGAGGTATTGGTGAGGAAAATTTTGGCTTTATTTTGTATTTTTTTAAGGTGAAAACAATAGTACCAGCATAGGATTCTCTATAGTATTTTCTCCTTGAGAAATATCAAACTACCAAGAGTATTGGTAGTTATATGAATCCATCGAGCAAAACAAAAGCTGCGTTGTTTATGTTTGATAGAGCCATAGAAGACAATTTAGCGACTGGTTTTAAATTTTTATGTCAATATACTGTCATTACATCATTATTACGCTTCTCGCCAATTATTTTTCAAAAATCATTATATTTTTTTAATACCTTATCTGCTACGCTACGGTTTCTACATAACAATTGACACGATGATTTACTCCGTACTTGTGTTAATGCAATAGTTTACTATTGCTTCCTCATTGTATATTATTCCTTAAGGAAGCAAGCATATTCGTCAACATCAGTACCAAGAATCAATAAATAATTAGCTAAATACTACAATGTTCGACATAGATACAGCAAAAACATTTTGAAGTTTAGTTCCTACGTGTTCTCCCTAGTTCCTGTAAACGTACTAAATTTCAGGTCTGAATTCTCAAAGCGTGAACTTTTGAATAGTTGTCAGGAGTTTGAAGCGAACTTCTTGTCTCTTTAAGAACCTGATACCGAAAAAGGATAAGTTAAAAACTATACCTGAACTGTACGTAATTAAAATTCACAAATCATAATAAACATAGCACAATTAAATTTTTATACGTGGTCTTGTTATTCTGGGACTGACTTAAGTTCGTAAAGTTAAAAGCCCTTATTTAATAAAGTGAAAAAACAACATTTTAATCGCATTATTCTTTTAAAATCTTCTAATAGATTAATCTAAATTTGTCATAAACACTTCTATATAGATCTATTTGCAAAAAAAAGGCTGTATTTGATAAATAATACTTTTATAAACCTTTGGCTTTGAATTTGTCATTATCATGTTCGTAAACAATCAAAAATCGAGTTGCAAGTGAGCCATGATCGCCTTAGAAGTCAGTATTGAAAGCTACTTGATACTAGAACCTTCTTTATCTTCCCAATATTTGAAAATAATCCTCTTTCACCGTAAGCGCATTCAACGTAAAGTGAAATCCCCTCGTACATCGTTTGATCTGTGAGAGCGGCTGTAGCACGCGTAGTTGCCTCAACTTTGGCCTATAACTGTATTACTTACTCTTGATCGTGTTTACTCCCTTTGTTCTCCAGACCTTTCCACGGGAACTGTCGGGAACTTCGCCCAACTTACTTCGGCATTGATTGAAAGGAAGCATTCGGGAAAATTGCGGTTTGCGATTTCTTTGCGTGTTTTTAGTTACATCATTTGTTAGCTTAAGAAACCGTTCAGTCTCAAGAAATTGCTTTTATTCAAGGTTATTTAACGTTTTGCAAATTAGCTTATCTTATATACTAAATTGATAGTACGTTATTTCTATCAACGTCGAGCAAACATAATCAAGAACAAATCAGTCAGCTTATATTGAACGCGTTCCAAAACAACCACAATTAACTCAGTTAACACGAAAGTCAGACAATCGAATCTAAAAATGACGACGAATAAATATTCAGCACGAACTGCGAGGAGCTATTTACAAACTAATTTTGTATTTACTCGACGGGAAAGTCAAATATTCGGGCAATAAGAAAAACATAAAGCGTTCCCCACTCTTATCTGGAGGGAAACAGGAAATCCCATCACGCGTGCCGACTCAAGGACGTGCTCTTCCGCCCCCTCCACCGCACTACCCCCCCTCTATTTCCCCCTTTTTATTTTCTCTGTCACCGCACTACTACTGTTTCCGTTATCCTTGAGATGGATATGGTTGGACAAAAAATGTGGCTAGAAGCATTGTGTACCGTAAATCTTGTATGAAAATTGTCGGCTCAAGGCCCCCGTGAAGGACATTTATCAGATTTGTATGGGGGCAATGTAACTTTTATTGGTTTGATCTAGTAAAAACAAACTAGTGTTGTGACATGGTTTAGAACCTTACTATTTTTTTGTTTATATATTTTCTTCGTAGGAAATAGTAATATCATAACTATTTAAATATTTAATGCACTTATATTATTATGCCATTATTTCCCAACTTTATGACTGGTGAAAAAGCTATAAAATTAAAAGAACCATAGAGTATACTAAGGCAGTTGTCAAAACGATCCATATTTTTTATATCAAATGTCAGATTTCAAATTTGATGCGGAAATAAAAAGCAGGTTGAATATCGATGGTTAATGTAAATAAAACGTAGCCAGTTGAAAAAGCCAACATTGAGCTAAAAATGCAAAATAAGAGTTTTAAGATTTATAATAATGATCTGTTTATTTAGTTTAACCGCGAGGAATTCTACATTTATAGTATCATATGTTTTTTTGTGCTGAGGTTAGGATTAAACAAAACAAAGAATTTTTGATATCGAAGGTAATATCAAATAATTATCTAATTGCCTCGATATATAAAAAAAGAATATAATTAAATAAATAAATAAAAATGTCCCATAATGTCCCACTGCTGGGCAAGGGTCTCCTCCCCTAATGAGGGAGGGGTTAGGCCTTGAGTCCACCACGCTGGCCAAGTGCGGGTTGGGGACTTTGCATGCCTCAATAAATGTATTAAACAAATTTGAGGCATGCAAGGTTTCCTCACTATGTTTTCCTTCACCGTTGGAGCATGTGACAATTAATTCTAATACACACATAACTTCGAAAAGTCATTGGTGTGTTGCTTCGGGTTCGAACCTGCGACCACTTGCGTGGGAGGTGTCAACTTATACCACTCGGCTATCACTGCTTGATATAATTAAATATCGTTTAATAAAAACAATTAGGTCACTGCGGCTAAAATAATAATAAAATGTATAGTTTTAGTTATAACAAGCACGTGCCATGTTGAAAATTTTTAAACAAAATATATAAATAATAAAATCCGGTAAAATTATGCGCATGTTATGTATTTCCCGCAGGCTATTTTAACCGATATTGTACGTCAATATTTTACTATATTCCTCGTATAATTGAAGTTGCTAACAATGTTTTCTGTTTTATTACCTAGAACATTTAAACTAGCACAGAAATAAAGAGTTTATAGATAATCACATAAATCATTCTCGAACGGAGTTTGCCATTTGAATAGTATTTAAAAAATAGGGCATTTTCTATCCGCAATATCAGTAACAATGTGAAACAATAGACCTGTCAATAGAACGAGTTATTTAAATTGACACCTTGATGACGTCACTGGGTGTCACTCGCGACATCCCGCCATAGACAAGTGGGATTATTTCGGTAACATTCGTCATTGGCGCGAGTCTCGCAAATCTGCATTGACAGTTCTCATTCGCGCGGGAAATTTGACAGCCATTCGGTTTTATTGCTAAACTTTCGTTTGATGTATCATACGAACTATTGTAGTATCGCTTTACGGAAACTGTGACAGATTTATGAGGTGATAATTCTGCAAACATTTTAGTGTTCCGCGATTGTTTGAAGATGAGATATACTAATGGTTTGATTTATTAACCTACTGACGTAGGAAAAACACATATTTTAAAGTTCTTTTCAGAAAAACATCCACTGCTATAAATCACAACGTGACTAGGTTCCGTTATACAATTTGAATTCTGAAAGGGTTTGTAAAAAATGTACGAAAGGTGACGGAAAATTCACGAAGAAAATATACCTAGTCCTTGCAAAAGCCTTAAAAAAGGGAAAATACCTAACACAATAGTCACCCGAGTAACTTGTGAAATCCAAACCTCGGTTCCTTTCTGGTGTGTCACATAATGGAGTTATCTATAAACGTCAACACTACACGGTACGAAACGGGATACCCTGAAAATGGAGCCGCTCTAACAAATGGCGTACTTTATTAGATTTCGGTCGCCCAACCCCGGAGCACTACACTGCGAGGCCAGTACATAAAAATGATTGATAATCTATCAATCTCAATATCGGGGAGTACGAATGCTCGGACCAAATTCGTTGGGCGGATGGATTTATGTACCCGCGTGATTGAGCATGGAACAAATATTGCCGAATGTATTTTCCTAGTTATCTCTTATAGTGTTCGAAGAACTTTGCAGGTGAATGAAGCTAAATATTTTGAAGTATATTGTTATTATTTTATAGCACAGCGATGATGTGGTTTAAATGGATATTCTTTTAAACGTCTTAGATGGCTGAACGCGTTGCCTTTGCCGATGAGCACAATGTGAAAACATTTTTCACCGCCACGTTTTTAACGTGAGCGGGATGACAAACAACGCCATTTTCCGACATGTTTTCTTTACAAAAATCTATAAAAATACCGACGTGATGGATCAAAAATCTGTTTCTGCGGCAGTAAAAAGGATTTTCATGTTTTATTACGTGTTAAAATGAATATTATATTCCTCCTTCTTGCAATTTTTTTACCTAAAATATAACGCGTAATCAGCACAATGTTAATAAGACCTCAGTACAAACATTTCCTGTTCAGATAGGATCTAAATTTGTGTCTTGGTTTTAACAGAGCATTGGCTCTCTGTAGAGGTCCGCTTTATCTACTGCTAAAGTGGCCATTTCAATTCGGGACCTCCGAAAATTATGTATAACTTAATAATACGAGCTCGATGTTAGACCTTTCCGGAGCGGACTTCGGGCAATATTTGGATCGAACGGATGGACATCGAGTGCCAGTAGAATATTAGTTGACTAAAAATACAATAACCTGATACTTAAAAAACTTAGCTGGGTTTACATAACAGTGCTATCATGTATTTAGGTTTCTATTTTTGCCTATTTTACTTACATCAGAAGTTATTTGGTGATTTGTCAAAAATATTAGGACGGTTTTCTGAGTTAATAAAGATAAGATGATATTACTAGATACCAGCCAGTCCAGTCCTGTATGACAAGATGTTAGGATGTGAATGAAGCCAGGAAAGTTAGTAATGATCGTAACAACTTTGGTCTCTGCCTGCCGCTATGCCTTCAAGAACTGTTCTAAAGAAATCTCAGGCAGCAAGGTTGCATCACAGTGATGGGAAAAAGGCGTGCTTTTATGTATATATGTATATTGTATAAAGATTACATTTACATTCCTTAGATTGCGTACCACAAATCCATGTTGTCGTAACTAAAATTGCAAAACAGAGATTGTTTAAATCCCTTTCCTTCCCCATTCCGTTATTATTTCACTCCCACTAATAAAACAAAGCCAAAACATGAGTTTGTTTATATTATGTTTGTTTGATTTGAAGCAAACTCGGAAATTACTGGACCGTTTCCAAATAGTTGCTTTGTTAGGAATATTTTCCGGAATTTATATATTTTAATAGATTAAATTTAATATGTTACAATTGTTAAGTGCCACATAAAACATCAAAAATATTTTTTTATTAATATTTGTTATTGATAAATTATGAATATTATTTATGCAAATATATTTACAATGGACGTGAATAAATACACAAAAAGCTACGCTAAACTATACCAGAATACGTAATAAAAATTTAAAAAGGGAGATTGGGAGAGAATGTCATGCGTCAAAGTATTACGCTGGCAGAATTGCCCCGTTGTATAACAATCAGATTAGAAAATAATAGACAACGAACATCAATCGAAAATACAGCTACAAGCAGTATAAATTATATTATTGTTTGGCCGATGGCCGACCCGCACCGATTTTGTACAATTTCCACTATTTACAGGAAATAATATTTTATATTTTAGATGTCTTTGCCCTTCGTAGGTACCAAAAGGACGACAATGACGTAATCGCGTCACTTCGAAAATTGTTTGAACAATTCAAATATTATTATAAGAGAGCCGAAGCTTGTTGAGAATCCAATTATTTTGTGTTCTCCTTCACGATTATGAGGCATCGTAATTATAACTCTCGCAATAAATTACAAGTTACAACATTTCGGGATTTAATGAACTCCAATTTGATTTGTTGAGATGAAAAATAAATTGATCAATGTTTTCGTTACTGATTATAATATCAAAATTAGTAATATAATAAGAAAAAATAGAACCTCTAAATTTTCAGAAACATCACCAGAGATTTTGAAAATGTTGGCGACATATATTTTTTTAAGTTCTCCCAGAAGTCTATGTTAGATTTTAATATTATTAGTGTAGGTAAAGTATGCTTATTATTAAACCATAAACTGCTTGAAAGTATTGAAAATGTGATTTATACTTTCCATAAACATCTTTATATATATAATTCTTCTGTAAGTGTGTATGTCACTGAACTTCTCTTAAACGACTGGACCGATTTTGATGAAATTTTTTGTGTGTATTCAAGGGGATCTGAGAATGGTTTAGATTCACAATTTTGTCTGCTGGACAATGTTTTTTTATATAATTTTGATGGCAAAACAACGTTTACCGGGTCAGCTAGTTTAAAATAAAATATAAATAGCCTTCACACGAAATAAGATAAAACTATTATTATCCTTCCATCAAAACATTATCTTGTCAACCATTTTCCAATAACCTTTTATGATTTTTAATACAACATAAAAGCAAGTGGCGGTCCCCAACTACCAATAATAATACTTCCCAAAAAGGGATAACTGATCCCTCGACAAACGGATTAAAAGCCTAACCGCCATCGCCTATTGCAAATCGAATCATTTTTCATTCCACCATGATGTAAAAAAAAAAGAAAACCATAGAGCAATCGAACATTTTCTTTTAAAAATATTTCTGCCTATTGTCAGATTTTATTTTTTCCTCTTTTGTTTTTTGTAAAGCTAATAGGATTAACTTTGTTTCCAAATAAATACGTTTACGTTAAAACTATTTATTTTTGCCGTAATTTCTCCGACTTAATTACGTTTACATTTATTGGGAGTTCCTTTGGCTTTGTGATTTTAAGAAGGCGATATAAAAGAGATCGCTTGATAATAAAAGCTGTGGACTTGAGATGAAATGAATGGTTTATTGTTATCATTCTTTTACGGAACATAATGTTATCATCACAGGCCTCTATTTCAATTTCTGGAAATTTAAAAAACATTTTGTGGGCACTCGTTCTTTTGAGAAATGTACAATGATTGTCGGGTGACTATTGTCGTATTTTAAAATCTTGCAGTTTTTATTTTTAATACAGTCAGTAAGTTAAATTACAATGTAAATTGTGAAGTGTGGTCGAAGCAAACATGTTTAGTGACATCAAATACTTTACACAGTGATTGTACTGAAAACAGAAAACGTATCCTTATTCCTCAGTACCATTTGCAGGTCTGCCTGCTGGCATTATTTCTGTGACCAATGAGATTAAAAGCGACTCTAATATATGTATATATAAACTTATCTCTGCCATCACTAAGGTGTATAATCACTATGTTGTAAAAAATAGTTAAATAATAAATTGCAGTCTATTTGGTTATTATTAATAGTTTTCTTTCATTTGTTATCGAAAAAAACCGAAATGTTTATATCAAAACTGTTTATTTACCCAACAAATAACATAAATATCTGTATTATTCCATATTTCTCGGTATTCCACTACGCTGGCTACATAATGCGGATACGTAATACGATAATAAAACACGATTATCTGTCAATGCTTATAGGATTGTGTGCCGCCATTAAAATGAAGATGACAAAATATACGTTTGTTATGTTTCGTTATGTCATGCATAAAGTCCCAGTCTTTAAAAATACTTCGATTTAGAACTAACAGTCTTAAGAATAATTTGAAGATGAATAGATTATCACGAATCAGTAGCAATTTATCCTGTTATCCCAAAGATAATTTCATTTCTATATGGGTAATTACATATAATAAATAAATAAATTTAACCCATTAATGTCCCACTGCTGGGCAAGGGTCTCCTCCCGTAATGAGGGAGGGGTTAGGCCTTGAGTCCACCACGCGGCCAAGTGCGGGTTGGGGACTTTGCATGCCCTCAATAAATGTATTAAACAAATTTTAGGCATGCAAGGTTTCCTCACGATGTTTTCCTTTACCGTTGGAGCATGTGATAATTATTTCTAACACACACATAACTTCGAAAAGTCATCCAGACCACTTGCGTGGGAGGTGTCAACTTATACCACTCGGCTATCACTGCTCAATAATGTACACTTGTATGTTAGATCACACGTTAATGTTTTTTTTGAATGACACAAACTCGATACCATCGAAATAAAAAATATTGTTGATTATGAGAGAGTGGTATTTAAAAAAATATTTACTATAATAATCATCAATAATATTTTTTTTGTATTATAATAAAGAAATTCAGAATACTTTTCAGTTTACTCAAAGCCATTAACGAATACGGTAAAAGTCGTAACCTCAACCTCAATTTTTCAGTTCAGTGAATTTATTAAAATTCAAAGTAAAATTATGATAGTACCGCGTTTACTAAGTTTACTCCGACATAAATATTATGAATCCAAGTTTCTGTTTACTATCCTTAGCTTAAAACCATAATATTTTAAATAACATATTAAACTTTATAATTAACAAAATGTAGCGAGAAAATAATTTACTTTTTAAAATATCAGAACCTGAACAGGGAATAAGGTTATAATTTTTATTAAGCTTAAAGTGTGCAACTAATAAACTAAACGAATAATGTTTAATATTTTATATTGAACTAGCAGTTTGCACCGGCTATACCCGGAATACACACGCTAATATTGTATACTTAAACCTTCCTTAAGAATCAGTTTAGCTATAGTTGGAAACCACATGAAAGTCAATTTAGTAGATTTTAGAGTTTATGGCGAAGACAGACAGGCAGACGCACTGAGGGGACTTTCGTATTATGTTGTGATTTTATTTTGATTTAGTTTAACCCCCAGTATCTAAATATCAATATCATAAGATCATTTAAACCCACAATAATAAATTATGCATCACGCACGCCAAATCACGGACGTAAGCACATAAAACAAAAACACAATCAATGAAATATCCGTTTTGCATACAAAGAAACTACGTCTCTCTTCCCAAAAATTGTATGACACACACCTAAAACGGTGGAACAAGGCAGCTATTTGTTAGTTTGTAAATAAACACACCGCGTCAGTGCGGCTAAGACTTGACCTAGCGGCCAACAGCCTAACAGAACTATTTCTGTACTGCTGAGGAGAAACAACTGTTTACGTGATCTGTACGTACACGTTTCTATGACAATCGGGTTTTAGTTTATGGTATTTGGTTGGCTATGTTTTAATGCTGGGTCTTAATATTCTTTCGAGTAGTGGAAAGGTGTGCTTTTTGGTCTCAAAGAGGCAAACGACAATGTTAAAAAGGCATGATTGGAAATCTGACGGCCTGTCATTGAGAGAAATTGTTGGAAAATCTGTTTTGTTTTTACAGATTCAAAAAACCAATGATGAATATTTCACTCCCACTAATAAAACAAAGCGAAAACATGAGTTTGTTTATATTATGTTTGTTTGATTTGAAGTAAACTCGGAAATTACTGGACCGTTTCCAAATGTTTGCTTCGTTAGGAATATTTTCCGGAATTTATATATTTTAAAGAGCTAAATTCTTCTTAAAAATCAAGAATGATACATTTTAATGTTTATTTTAAAGTTATAGAAGATTGATTTTAGTTTTAGACTTATTATAATTAGAAAATAATGGCCAACAAAACATAGTCAACGAAAATGATTTTATCATTACACATTTTTAGCAAAAGAAGATACAACCAGTGTAATCAATTGATCTGGTCAGCGAATACTGGTTCTGTTGAACTTCTACTATTTACAGGAAAATATTTTATATCTTAGATGTCCCTGCGCCCTTTGTAGGTACCGAGAGGACGACAATGACGTAATCGCGTCACTTCGAAAATTGTTTGAACAATTCAAATATTATTATAAGAGAGCCGAAGCTTGTTGAGAATCCAATTATTTTGTGTTCTCCTTCACGATTATGAGGCATCGTAATTATAACTCTCGCAATAAATTACAAGTTACAACATTTCGGGATTTAATGAACTCCAATTTGATTTGTTGAGATGAAAAATAAATTGATCAATGTTTTCGTTACTGATTATAATATCAAAATTAGAAATATTATAAGAAATAATAGAACCCCTAAATTTTCAAAAACATCACCAGAGATTTTGAAAATGTTGGCGACATATATTTTTTTAAGTTCTCCCAGAAGTCTATGTTAGATTTTAATATTATTAGTGTAGGTAAAGTATGCTTATTATTAAACCATAAAACTGTTTAAAAGTATTGAAAATGTGATTTATACTTTCCATAAACATTAAAAATGAAATATAAATAGCCTGTACACGAAACAAGATAAAACTATTATTATCCTTCCATCAAAACATTATCTTGTCAACCATTTTCCAATAACCTTTTATGACTTTTAATACAACATAAAAGCAAGTGGCGGTCCCCAACTACCAATAATATTACTTCCCGAAAAGGGATAACCGATCCCTCGACAAACGGATTAAAAGCCAAACCGCCATCGCCTATTGCAAATCGAATCATTTTTCATTCCGCCATGATGTAAAAAAAAGAAAAACCATAGAGCAATCGAACATTTTCTTTTAAAAATATTTCTGCCTATTGTCAGATTTTATATTTTCCTCTTTTGTTTTTTCAAAAGCTAATAGGATTAACTTTGTTTCCAAATAAATACGTTTTCGTTAAAACTATTTATTTTTGCCGTAATTTCTCCGACTTAATTACGTTTACATTTATTGGGAGTTCCTTTGGCTTTGTGATTTTAAGAAGGCGATATAAAAGAGATCGCATGATAATAAAAGCTGTGGACTTGAGATGAAATGAATGGTTTATTGTTATCATTCTTTTACGGGACATACTGTTATCATCACAGGCCTCTATATCAATTTCTGAGAATTTAAAAAACATCTTGTGGGCACTCGCTCTTTTGAGAAATGTACAATGAAAGTCGGGTGAATATTGTCGTATTTTAAAATCTTGCAGTTTTTATTTTTAATATAGTCAGTACGTTACAATGGAAATTGTGAAGAGTGGTCGAAGCAAGCATGTTTAGTGGCATCAAATACTTTACACAGTGATTGTACTGAAAACAGAAAATGTATCTTTATTCCTCAATACCATTTGCAGGTCTGCCTGCTGGCATTATTTCTGTGACCAATAAGATTGAAAGTGACTCTAATATATGCATATATAAACTTATCTCTGCTATCACTAAGGTGTATAATCACTATGTTGTAAAAATAATTAAATAATAAATAGTAGTTTATTTTGTTATTATTAATAGTTTTCTTTCATTTGTTATCGAGAAAACCGAAATGTTTATATCAAAACTGTTTATTTACCCCACAAATAACATAAATATCTGTATTATTCCATATTTCTCGGTATTCCACTACGCTGGCTACAATGCGAATACGTAATACGATAATAAAACACGATTATCTGTCAATGCTTATAGGATTGTGTGCCGCCATTAAAATGGAAATGACAAAATATACGTTTGTTATGTTTCGTTATGTCATGTATAAAGAATAAAAAACAGTCTTTAAAAATACTTCGATTTAGACTGACTGCCTCCGTGGCGCAGTGGTTTAGGTCGCCACGCCGATACCACTGCCATGGGAGGTCGTGGGTTCGATTCCCACACGGAGCAATTATTTGTGCGATCCACAAATAATTGTTTGGGGTCTGGTTGTGATTTGTGTCCGTTGTTTGTATGTTTGTAAAAGTCCCCGCGTCACAAGAGCAATTCTTAGTGCGGGAGTTGTCTTTTTTAAAAAGAAAAAAGAAAGAAAGAAAGAACTAACAGTCTTATTAATAATTTGAATATAAATAGATTATCACGAATCAGTAGCAATTTATCCTGTTATCCCAAAGATAATTTCATTTCTATATGGGTTATGACATATATGAGCACCAATAAAGTACACTTGTATGTCAAATCACACGTTAATGTTTTTTTGAACACACAGTACAAATTCTATACCATCGAAATAAAAAATATTGTTGATTATGAGAGTGGTATTTAAAAAAAATATTTACCTAGAATAATCATCAATAATATTTTTTTTGTATTATAATAAAGAAATTCAGAATACTTTCCAGTTTACTTAAAGCCATTAACGAATACGGTAAAAGTCGTAACCTCTACCTCAATTTTTCAGTTCAATGAATTTATTAAAATTCAAAGTAAAATTATGATAGTACCGCGTTTACTAAGTTAACTCCGACATAAATATTATGAATCCAAGTTTCTGTTTACAATCCTAAGCTTAAAACCATAATATTTTAAATAACATATTAATCTTTATAATTAACAAAATGTAGCGAGAAAATAATTTACTTTTTAAAATATCAGAACCTGAACAGGGAATAACGTTATAATTTTTATTAAGCTTAAAGTGTAAAACTAACAAACTTAACGAATAATGTTAAATATTTTATAATGAACTAGCAGCCCGCACCAGCTATACTCGGAATACACACGTTAAAATGTGTTCTTAGACCTTTCTTAAGAATCAGTCTAGCTATAGGTGGAAACCACATGAAAATCCGTTTAGTGGATTTTAGATTTTAACGCGAACAGACAGACAGGCATTAGTTTATAGATAGTGAAGGATAGACAGGCAGAGATTTAGTTTAACCCCTTGTATCTAAAAAATCATATAAGATGATAGCTGAGATTCCCAGTAATAAAAATATGCATCATGCACGCCAAATCACAGACGTAAGCACATAAAACAAAAACACAATCAATGAAATATCCGTTTTGCATACAAAGAAACTACGTCTCTCTTCCCAAAAATGCTATGACACACACCTAAAACGGTGGAACAAGGCAGCTATTTGTTAGTTTGTAAACACATCGCGTCAGTGCGGCTAAGACTTGACCTAGCGGCCAACAGCCTAACAGAACTATTTCTGTACTGCTGAGAAGACACAACTGTTTACGTGATCTGCACGTACACGTTTCTATGACAATCGGGTTTAGTTTATAGTACTTGATAGGTTATGAAGTCTCAATGCTTATTATACCTTTTGAGTAGTGGAGAAGTGTGTTTGTGGTCTCAAAGAGACAAAAGACAATGTTTAAAAAGCATGATTGGAAATCTGACGGTCTGTCATTGAAAGAAAATTTGGGAAAATCTGTTTTGTTTTTACTGATTCAAAAAACCAATGATACATATATAGCTTATTAATTATTTTTAATTTTGGGTTTCGTAATTCTTTAATTTCAAAGCAAGATATTTGCATAACCTATTTTTTTCATTGTATGCCCTTAACCTTAGAATTAAATATTTTAGCTATTTTTCTCTATTTCTATTAAATATTTCACTATTATTCGTGTACAGCATTTATAAAATTACTGAGTAGATATACTTCAGTCTTTTGATTCAGCAATAAACATAGTATATTACGACAATTCACACCCTGCAGTCGTCCAAAGACATTTAAGTATGTAAAAATTAACATAATCGTCTCGTAACTTCGAACATTCTCAGATTCCCCTCCGGCAAAAAGGTGTAAGGCTAATCTAAGATTTAATCGCGCCAGATTTACGCCTACCCTACAAATTACAATATAATTTGTTACATTTATTTAATTATAATGATGAAAAATAAATTACGAAACGCCATATTTCAAGTAAATGTCTATTATAAATCATAGTTGGCACTCTGTTGTACTTTGTTCGGGATCAGGACAATTTATCATTCACCTCCAGATATTAATCTTCGTTGCTGTAATAACCGATCAAAATTTGACACTAAGTACCGTATTTGAGGAGAATTTTCAATAATTCAGGATTTGGTTTTACACCTTCTTATTGTTATTGATGGTTTTGTATTAAAATAAAAAAAAGTAAGGAGAGCGGTGTATTTTGGTCGGAAACTTTTTTCTTCCAATCTTTAATAGTTTATCCCATAGAAATAATATGTATTAAACCCGTTCGAAGGATTTATAAACGTATTCGTATATTACGCACAATAAGTTTTCCTAAATTGACACCTACCTGACGAGACCTATTTTAGCTGCTCCTTAAAGCGTTAAAATTTTAGATAAATAAACACCTACTCCTTTTATTACGTAGTAACAAGGTACCCGTAACAATCGCTCATTATTTTATACATTTCTGAGGTACATTTAGCGGTAGTTTATCTATTCAATAGAGTTCAATAAAAAAGCTTAAGCACATATTTGTAAAAAAAACGCTATTGAATAGATAAACTACCGTTAAATGCACTCAAAAACTGGGCATTATACTAGAGTTTAGATTTTCCCAGACAATTTGCAGTGAAAGTTTAATTCGTTTCAGTCAAAAAGAGAATGACATTACCATTTATTTTCCACCTAGTAAATTGTATAAATTACATGCCTATGCGTAGCCAAAGTAAATTTATTCAATTTAAAACGACTGAGAACAAATGCAAATGTTTAGCGAGCTACGAATTTTACAGTAATTAAAAATTTCACTTTATCCAAGAGAGTTGAGTAAATTGATATTTAAACTAAGCATTTTCAGTTTATACTTGAAAAGAAAACTTTTATGCTATAGTATTACCTGAGTTATGAACTATGTTAAGAACTGTGCCTCGATTCTCTACTACTATCGACTACCGACAACCGAACTGTCATCGAGAAATCTTGTATGAAAATCTGATCAGCGCCTCTGACGGGTGTCCTAGGAAACATTTTGGCAGTACATTCTAAATGTCAAAATTTTGATAGCTAGCCGGCTGTCGGTAGTCGATAGTGGTAGAGAATCGAGGTACTGGGGTAAGATTATACTGAGATACAATTTTATCTTAGTGGCGAAGATTATACTGAGGTAAAATGTTATCTTGGTGGTCGGATGATATCGTTAAGTGTGATATTGTAAAGCTGCAATAGAAAATAAAGCTGCAGAATGCAACTTAATATAGGCTAGAAATAGGCTGAATAGATAGGTAGTCAGAAAATATTTTGACAACCATTGGATTTATAAAGACATACTTAATGCATATTTATATGTATATTAAAACAATTTTTGTGCCTATATATGTATTAAAAACCAAATCTAGTACTGGCTTAAAACCAAGCCTTTTTTCAGTCTCAATTCAGTTTTTACAGCTTTATATATCACTGAATAAACTCCTTACTATAACCAAATTCTAGTGATCATATCCGATCTATATCTTACAAACCATCCATTATAAACAAATTTGAAACATTTTTCTACTAGCTTCGATAGCTAAAGGTTACTTTCTGCCAACAAACAGCAAAAGCACTATTTAAACTAGTTTTGAATACCATTTCCTAAACAAAATTACGCAGCAGCAATATAACTCAATTTTAAACATACAAAATGAAACAAACAGTCCAGATCCGGATGGATCTGCAAATAGAACTAAAACTGCACATTGCACGACTTATCTTTATTGTTCTAACACTTGAAGCTCACGCTCAAAGGCGGATGTATCGCAGTGGAAAATTCGCTCTACATATGCTATTTTTAAATGTGTATCCGAACTGCGGTGAACTATAGACGCGTATCATTTGCTCTGTTGCGTTTGGACAGCGTGTTCGGATATTCTCAGTGGCCAGTTTTTAGTAGGTTTTAGGTGACACGTGTTCCGCGTTTTATTATTGCTTCAGTTTTGGTTGAGACAATGACCTAGTCGACTTTTGTATTGTGTTGTTTTTAAAATTGTAAATCCACCATTGTAGAAAGCGTGGGGCGTATTTTTCTGGTTAATGTAAAACTTTTCAGAGTTTTGAAATGTGCTTTCAAATAAACAATTCCGTTTTCCGAGAATCCGTGTCGTTTTATACCGAAAACATACTTTTAAATTTCACGATACTATAATTATCATCATAACCTTTCCCATAAAAAGATCATTGCGATAACGTAGATATTATCAGTTCATTTCATCTTTTATCAAGATGGCCGAAAAGCGTCAAAAACCGAAGCGTATCGGTTTAATTCACAAAGTCCTTCATTCAAATATAAACGGAGACAGTTTCTTTCATCGTTTCATCTCGATTATTACCTCGAATTGTTTTTCACTGGTATTTTCCAGAGGAAAACCGAATGTCATTATGAATCACGCATTTTGAATGTTTTTAATTTATATTAATGAGTTTCGGTGGGAACTGACAAGCCTAAGCTTACTAAGCCGTCTCGACTGCGAAGGTTCGTAAAGTAGGAGTTGTCAGACAATAGTTATTACTTCTCTAGACGTTTGTGAGGCTTTACTAGCTATTAATTATTATTTAGTACGCTCTAGGTTTCTAGGTCTGTGTTGGGAGCCTTGGAGAGAATTGGGTGTGGAATTTACTGACGCAGTTTATTATTTACGTTTTAATATCTTATTATAAACTATAAAATAGTTTATGCTTCCTTTTTACTTCTTATATAGTATTACGCATAATATATTAAACGAAATTTTTAGTTATTTAAGCGTGTTCAATGACAAAAATAATGAAAAACAACCCCATTTTTTTATTTAAACGTTGAACAAATAAGTTCATCCTAAAAATAAATCGTCACTTGTAAAGCTTTAGCAATACAATTACGAGGAAAAAAATTCAAAGCAATTATCTAATTAATGGACAAGGAAAACATAAAGAAAAATACGAATTTGATTTATCTACCTCCTAGTGTGTTTGGAAACCTTACGACAATATAATATAATTAACATAACTGTTCTTGTTTGTTTTTATTACTGTTCAGAAACAAATAGAAAATAGTATGAATGAGAAAAAATACGTACTTAGGTATATTGTGAAGTAAAAATATGTATACCGCGTCACTCAAAGTTTGTGTTGTGTATGATAACTTAAAATAATCATCGCTAAAATTTAACTGTGACAATTTTATTGTAAAGCCAATAAACGATAGTAATTTTACTGTTTCAGTGATCAAAGTGCGATCGAAAAGCTGGCAGTGTAAACATACTTTTGCTGGTCAGTATATTGTATGTGTATATAAGCTATTTACTCACCCAGAGAGATGAGGCCGCTGTTGAGCATCGGCAGCTTGATACTGTTGGGTATAGACACCAGGCTAGTGGTCCCCGAGGTCCTGAAGTCCTTCTTCTTCGGCTTCTTCTCCATGTCGTACCTGGTGGTAGACCTCGACCGGTGCTTCCGCTGGCTCGTCGCCACCGAAGTTCCGCGCTGGCCCGTTCGCGACGACATTTTGGCTTACTAAACGATTCCCCCCGATATATATTCAGTCGGATATGAACGGAAGTATCTGGCGCAATTAATAGCGCACCGTCATTTTATTACACGAAAAACTTCACACACAAACACTATATTTACTTAGTTATTGTGGTATAAAAATGTATGCGTTTCAGTGCTATAAGCTTTACTATTTATATAAGCGTAATTATATATTATATCAAAACATTTACTTTACAAGTTACCCTAGAATTTGACACATTATTACTAAGATGTTGATGTGATAGGAAAATGGCGCCACTTGGGATATCATAAAGGCCCTGTCATTGTAGCTGTCCAGTCGTCGCCTGGAACAAAGAGAAAACAAACACGTTAATAAAACGCATGAGAAGGAAATTGGGGAAAGTAAAATGGCGAAAGAGCTTTATGTTTGATTTTATCGGGAAACAAATTGGTATGTAAATCAAATTAAGTAACACGCAACATGGAAGCGTAATATAATTAGCGTCCTAATTAAACAGGCTTTATTGTAATTTAATATATAATGTTATGGTTATGGAAACTGTGGTCAGCGTATATTAAAATATTCATAGTGTTATGTTATTATAACGTAATTGATTTACTTTGAAAATGAAAATTGCTATAGGAATTTTGTTTAAACGTTTTATGCATACTTATATTAAAAAAATATAGTAAAATATAATCAGTATATATCAATTATTGGGTGGTTAACAAAAAAATATTAAACTTGTACTCTTAAAAGGTGTTCTATAATGTTGAAATTCTAATTATTGCAGACCGAAAGATTTTATTAGGCACTCATTTGACACCAACGGAAATAAGAGACTGTGACGTCACTATGTCGTATTTCTATACTAAAATGCGTTTTTGACATTTCATAAAGAGGAGCTGATTTGACTGGTAGTCAACCACCGTACTGCAACATACTTAATACCGTAAAATAACAACATATACATGGGATAAAGGTCACCGAAACTCTGACTACAAAACGCCTACTTTCCTTTACATCCCATAGAAACCCAACTAAACATCATCACAGCAAACGTAAATTGAAATTGAAATGTTGATGACTTGCCAATATCCATATACATGTAAATACATACGTATGTCCGTAACAAGAACATCTGGTGCATCAAATACATTCTGAACGAATGACGCAGGAACTAGTGTTTAAACCCATTCATTCATATAATTCGCAAGCAGAAATGGGTCCGGGAAGAACGTGCCACAACTAACATGGAATGTCTTACGTTTTAGCTTCATTTTGCTTTTTGACGGTTTTTTACTTGGTAAAATGTTATGTTTTGTTGAAATAGATTTATTTGTTAGGCTGTAATAAATAATCCTGAAAACCAAAACTCTCTCTGTTACTGCGACTGTTGCGCAGAGGTTTCAGGTTAGATTCCTGAGTCGGACAAAGTGTTAATGTTCTTTTCTAACTGAACATTGTAAATGAAGAAACATGACTATATTTATTTTCATACATCTCTGCCTACACCGTCGGGTATAATTATAGTCGTGATATTAAGTCTGCATGTATGATTCTAAATCTCATTACACAATTATGACTTTTGTGCGAATCGGCTACAAATAGTATTCAGTAATTAACATTAAGCCATGTTTCCTTAAAATATTTTACGTGATATAATTATAGCTGATAAGTTACTTTCCTTCATACTCTTTCAATATAGTAATGATCTATTTTTATAATATTGTAGCTCTATTTTTAATTAGTTCCAAACTCTATCTTCTGTCAAAACACGTACGATACACATTCAAAGTCTTATTGATCTTGTATCTCAGTCTCTCATACACAAATGTGGAGAGTGTGAGCGAGATGCAATGCTAAACTTACATATTATAGGAAAGGGTCACTCGAAGGTTAATTGCTTTCAAGATAGTGTACGAGACTTGGTTTACATATAAATTACATGTAATACTCAATCTAAACAATGTATGTTAGACAACATTTTCCAATCAAAATGGCGGAAATCGATTGACAGATTTGTCTGATAACAGATTGCAATTTTTTTGAGGTCTGAAATAACGTTTCGATAAGATTCATTAACGATATTTAGATTTTTTTAAGATCCGAAAGTGAATTAGGATTTTTTTTACCTCTAATGGATTATATTCTATACTGTTATGTTTCCCGGACAAACACGGAGTATGTTTTATTAAAAAATAATTGGATTTTAATTTGTACCCATGTTTTTTTTTTGTTTTTCACGATTGAAAGCTAACACAAAACAATCCGATTTCAATTTGTTTATAAGTGGAATGCTTTCAAAATTAAATCTAAAATCCAGTGGCTTGTGTATTCATTGAAAGTATTTAGAGATCGGATACTATTAACTTGTTTATATCTTCAATGATGCACCTTCTCGCAGAATATAGGAACATTTTACACGTCTGACTTAGTCGGTACTCTGCAAATAGCGCGCCGAATACTTGGAAAACTCGACATTCCTGATAAATCGCGGGGAAAGTAGATTCCGAGCGAATGACAAAACTTTTCGATCTGTTGTCACTCCTCCAAAAATAAAATCGATTCGAAGAAATTGCCCTCGGCACAATATCATCAAAATATTCTGAAGAAATGCCATGTGTCAGTCGCGTTTGAATTTCGAATACGTTTACACATGTGACTTTCATGAATGAATTTTAAAATGGCGTTTTAATTTATTTTTAAAATTTAAGTCATTCCATTTTTAAATATTATTTTTTTATTTATGAATGGTTGTCTCTCTTTGGCTGATGTATTAGGAACATTTTAAAAATTGATCTAAACTGTTTTCTAACTGCAAAAGTTGGCATGAAAATGTATGACGTGCGAGAGAAATTATTTCATTGAAGATTTTAAAACGTAACTGACTATTATTATTCTAGTAGTAGACTGAAAACTCATCATTTTAAATTTTGGCTGATATAAGTCAAAACTAATGAGTGAATTCATGGAGCGTAAATATAAATATAATATTATGTTCTTCACTACGCACACCTGTGATGCGGTTTTAATTTTGTTTTTTTTTTCAATTTCTATTAAAAGTAACAAAGAAATAATAAACAATTTCAGACATTTATCGTAACTTTATTTTGACCCTCAACATAATGTCCTACTGTTGGGCAAGAGGCTCTTTCGTAACGAGGAAGGGTTAAGGTCTTTAGTTACTACATTAATCATTTTTAATTTTCATAATAACGTTAGGCTTCAATTGACCATGATGTCACTTCCGCTATAAATATAAATTTCAATTAATTATTTCGATATGGCAGGCACGCGATGTGTTGCCACTATATAAAATTAATAATTACGCCCGGTAATAGTGTTAACGATACAGTTTTAGCTTTGCAGCTGATTTTATTTATGTTTTTACATTTTTAACAGGAATGTAGTTAGCCTCAATGTCATTGGCATAATGTACTATGACGTCGAAGATATTTTCAGATGAGTTTTTCAGTTCGTTACAACAAATTAGTGAGGCAGGTAATCCTTTACAAATAATGGCTAAGAATACTAAAACTACTGGCTAAAACTTTGAAATGAGAAACACAGTCATTGTCTAGTAAAAAAAAAGGTGTATTTTATGTTGTTCAGGAACGGTACAGACGCCAAGCTGCATATTGTTTTTGAAATACCTAAATACCTAATAGAACAAAGCTTTTCATAATCAACTAACTTTCCGCCGGCGGCTATGCCTGTGTGAAATTTCACTCTCTTCGGGCGACACTTTCAAAAATTCTCTCATTTTGCTCTCCAACATTTTCCAAGGAATTTACATGTCAATTCCAGTTTCACGCATTTAGTAGTTTCGGCTGTGAATTGTCTGGAAATCAGTCACTCAGTAATTGAAGAGTTTTATATAATAATTTTATACATCGATAATTGAACTCAGTACTTTGGTTGTAACTAGAATAGTAATTGTATGCTTGCCAATAAAACATATCCTCTGCAATTTTATTTAATACTAACTGTAAACTAAACTTGAAGTAAAACACCACTAACAACTTCATTTCTCTCAACTCCACTTAAATAAATTAAAAACGACACTATCCTGTACAAAGCTAATATGGCCGCAACACAATAACAATCAGTTTCATCTTGCCAGAACATAATGACGTAAGTGTCAGTGACGCGTGCCTGTGTGGGTGAGTGTTTGCGTGTGTGGGTGTGGAATTCCAATGATACCACGACATAAAACTTTTATTATTTTCCAATAACAAAACAATTATAAACGTGGAATACACGAGAATAGACTGGCTGCATAGAATTTTGTGTTGCTTTTTCTTTGAGCTTCTGAAATAATAAGAAGAAGAATAGGCGAGAAATTACTTTTTCAATAGATACGAACGCGCAAAGTCAAATTTCATTAGCTATGGTTACACGGTTGGAAATTAGGATTAATTTTCAATAGGCACTTTAATTATTCTCTATTATTATTATAATCAATGATGTTTAAAGGACAGGTAAGACGATATAAAGTTCAATGCTTAACCCAGTTTAACTACATTTATCAGAAGGAATTATGACAGTTGTTGTCAAACGTTTGCTGTCATTTTATTTAGCAGATAGC
Source organism: Anticarsia gemmatalis (assembly GCF_050436995.1). Taxonomy (NCBI): domain Eukaryota; kingdom Metazoa; phylum Arthropoda; class Insecta; order Lepidoptera; family Erebidae; genus Anticarsia; species Anticarsia gemmatalis. The sequence goes on from NC_134761.1 coordinate 3,815,529, forward strand.
TTATCTAACACTGAAATATAAACTGTGAAACTCTCCCTTAATCCGATAAAAAATAAAAACTATTTTAACTCACTGTACATGGTTGTATTGTGTATTTATTATATAATCCTCGATAAATATTAAACAACTCCAACAAACATTGTTTTTCTGAATGAAAAAAGTCCATTTGCATCCTTTTGTAAAAAAAATATTTTATTACTGTATCTCTGACATTTGCATACAAATATTTTTCATCAATACGATTTACATGTCGGACATGATGTAAATTTAAAATAGAATTTATAAAACCATATGGATAGAGCTGGCGGTAAACTGAAATGCATTGCTGAGCCCATGATCCTTCCTTAAAGTACCTACGTGAGCTGTTTACATAGACAAGGAAATTGTAATTCTGCCTATTGCATTTCGATTTACGTACGTTTAAAAACAATGAAGCCAAAATGTCGTTTCCTGTGACTTTAAAATCTTTTGAAAATCGATGAATTATAACTTTAACATATTGCTAAAAATAAAATCTGTATGTATAAATTAAATGTTAACACCGAATTTTATTGTAATTATTGCCATGATTGCTAACAAAGTGGGACGACGTGCAGCCTCTAATTTTGATAAGTTAAGCCAATTATGAGTCCGAATATTTTCCTCGGAAAATTTTTCAGCGTAGCGTTGACAAAATTATCAGAAAAGTAACATATTCAAATATAATATCTCTTCAAAAATTTTACTACGATTAGTGTATACAAACAAATAATATGTAACGCCATTAGCCGATATATTGTGAACCATTAATAAAAACACCACAAGCCGTGAAGGAGATCTCATAAATTTTCGCGGCATTTCGCGTGGTCCCGCGGCATTTTCCCGCGTGATGTACAAACCGCGGGAACTCACTGTCAGACGTAAACAAGTTTTCTATCTGTCACTATGAGAAAATAATACTAATATTTTTGGTTAAACATCTGATGTATCCAGTTGTATTTGTAAACAATTTTTTTTTCGTAGAAATGGAAAATACCCAGTTATGATAACTGTTTTGAAAACACGTTGTCAGTGATGGGTGAAGAAAAGTTTGTTTTGTCTAACTGTCATCAATTCAGCTCAAACATGTCACTGTGAACAAATAAACAGTGTGGTTTTGCAATCAAAGGAGCAGTCAGTTATGTAAAAAGTTCATAAGATATAATTTCAAGCTGACACTAGTTTCATAAACCATTTACATCTTCAGAGACCAAGAAATAATCTATACACATTTTTATATTCCAGTACGCATCAAAAAGTGCGGATAAATACAAAGCACAATTTAATATCGCTTTCGATAAGCTATTGCAATAGATACCGGCTCAACCGTGGCCACCTACACAACGTAATAACGTTACAGAGTTTCCTGATCATTTTTAATAAATATAATACGAGAGCCGCCGAAAATTGTTCGGCCACCTTAATGTGAACAAGAGGAAATATAAAAGAAAATCATTTCCGGTCGACGCGCAGTTTGTTGAATGAACGAGTGAACGAATGAACGAGTAAACAGTTGACTGAGTCATGCTCGTTATTGAATGAACCGGTTGAGTTCACTCAAGGGCGGCTGTTGTTATCGAAATAAATCATGGCTATGGAGTGACACGCCGTGAATGAGTGACTCAACCTCTTGGCGGACTGTAGTACACAAAAAAGTTTGCTATCAAAGATTTTTTTGATTTATTAGCAATAAATAATGCAGAGTACATGACATATTTTTTTATTTATGAGCCCACTGCTGGTCGTCTCATAGTTTCACGATAATTTACGCATATTGATTAAACAGCTTTGATCATGTAGCTAAGGGTCAAAGAACTTAAAAACAAAACATACATAATAATATGTAATTAAATATTTCAATAAAAAAACACTTTTTTATTCTTTACCGAGGCTCAAAGATCATTACCATTACGGAACTCTCCTAAAAAAATCTACCGATTCCCCAGACAGTTAAAGAGTACCTAATAAGAAAATTCTAATGAATACTTAAAGCTAAAGTCCAACAAAAAGGGCCTGTCAAAATGGCGTCCTTTCATCTTGTATTAAGACTACATTATTTACAACGACAATGAGCTTATACTCTTTGTAAAAACTACTGTCGCATAATCTTGACGAACAATAAAGCACTACAATGGATCCGGGATACAAAATAGAATCCCCTTTTATCCAATTTCGTTTCATTGTATCAGAAGCCATGGGATAATCTCTGTGACGCTAATATGGCCGCCGCTGCCGTCTTGGCTTTCCCGCCAATATTACCGTGGAAGTGAATAAGTCGAGTGTTGTCTAGTTGCTCTCTTTATCCTTGTCTTTTATAGTTATAATTTAAATGGAGTGTTTTAGTTTTGTTTTTTATCGATATTAAACTGTGTGTTTAGTTTGTTTTGAAACTGATTGAAAGGTATTGGTACAGGAACGATAATATAAGAAACTACACCGATAATTTCTGTATTCGTAATTAATTTTTCCAGTAATTATAAAAATAGCGTTAAGAAATTTCGTAAATGTGTAGATACATTTGAAATATACACATTACTTTTGAAATCACGGGATTAATCTTATGGCACCTGCTCGTAATCTAAAAATGTACTCTGCTGATTAAAAACTCTTTCGATTCGTACACCTCTGGCAATATTACGATTCGCTGAAATATGCGTGAGTCGCGCAGCGGAATAAATGATAACGTAAGTACGATGTTGTTAGTTGTATACTTTTTTTAAAACTAGCTTTAATTAGTGGTTTGACTCAGACCTAATCATTTATCAAAGCATATAATTTATCATTTATGGATAGAAATCCTGTTTATTTTAATGTATCGCATAAACCCTAATGATAAAACAAAAAGAGCTTCAAGGATTAGCACCTAAAAAAATGTAGTGTTCTATGGATATTTTCATGGTTCTTTCGAAACCTTCTAAATTTAAATCAGTAAAAAAATAATTTATTATTTCCTGAGTCTCAAGAGCAAAGAGGATTATAATGACATAATAAGGAAAAGCAATTTGAGTATGGCATTACCCATCAAAAAAGATTCGCGCAGCTTAAAATTAAGATGCAATTAGAATTGATTTAATGACATACTAAAAGACTTTTCATAAAGGGCTTAACTTATAAAGAAAATTAGATTAGTAAAAAGCATTCATGAAGACGATGAGGTCGCAAATAATTTGTCAAATCCGTTTAGTATTTTGGCGGCTTATAATTCGATTTTTAAATTCCGCATCGCGGTAACTTTTACGGAACTTTGTCGGATTAACTCGAGTCGTCAAAGTGAATCGCTGTTTGATTTTCAATGAGCGTGACCTAATTTATTAACTGTGGTTACAGAAAAGTCAAGAAGGCACCGAGCGTAATAATGAATCTGAGAATATTGCAACAATTTATGGTCAAGCGAGAACCAAAATATATTTTTTAATTTTTAAATGTCAAACGATAGAGTTGAATGACCTTTTGACATAATTCACCTGTCAAATAGTAATCATAATTGTCTAGGTATTTACCAAATGCTTTTAGCTTTTAGTCTTTCTTCATTAACTTTGTTTTTATTAAGTAAATTAACTTTGCTCTTAGCTTCTTAATTTACGTAATACAATATTTAAATTGGGTTGAAAGTAACTCAAATTACGCAGGTATTCTCGTTAATTGAACGTTTGGATTAACAATTATTTAAGCGCGTGTGTTCGACGTGAAACTATACACTCATGGGAGCGAGTTAATTGGGTTGCCAAGTGCTATATTTGATTTAAAGAGTTTCAACCTCATTTTGTGTTGAAATTTTAAGGTTTGTGTGTAAAGTGGGGAGATTTGGGTGTGTCTATGGTAACACTGTAAAGAGGTATAACTTTTTATGTATTATTGAAGGATAGGATCCTTGTTGACTTTGGTGTATGCTGTTAAAAATTATGCTTGTTTACAACTGGTGAGTACGCCTGACCCTTGGTTTCGCAAAATTTGCCCAAGTCACGCACTTATGATATGTAATGGTGATTTGACACCTTGTTCACATCTTTTTCGCTAATCAGCCATAGAAACTGGGGTAGCAAAGTCTAGAAAATAAAAATCAAATTATAATGTTTGCTACGCAGCAGGTAAAATTATACTATTAGCAAGTTCGATGAAAAATCCTTTTTCTATTTAAAATATCCTTTTGAAAGTAGAATCGTGCAAATACACCTTCAATTATCTGAAACCCACTAGTTAGTAACTTTCTCTCAGAACGTGCAAACTAACAACATGTGCAATGAACGGCATGTCTCTCGTACTTTTCTTTACCAAGTTTCTCTTTGTAGTTAAACTTAGCAAAAGAACCGCATTTAAGTCCCCACACTTGCCACAAAGGAGAATAAACCTATATTTTATTTATAAATATCTCAAACGCATTACTGAGTACGTGTAGTAGTGAACAGTATGAAAATATTTATGCGAAGGTGTCTCAAAGGCGGCTAAGTTCCACAATACGAGTCTTTGTTAAAACAGATTTAGATAAAAAAGAAAAAGTATCGTGTGAAAGTCTAGCTTAGACTTTGTTCACATAAATGATTTTATGAAAAAGCTTAGTAGCCTATTTAGTAGCGTCATTCTCTACAGTCGTTACAAACGTGTATCGAGAATATGACATTTAAAATGTACTGAACAATTAGTTTCTACGGCGCCCGCTAGCGGCGCTGATCCGATTTTCAGACAACATTTCTCAATAGCTAGTAGTCGATAGTCGATGGTGGTAGGGAATGTAGGGTTCCGTAAGAACTATTTTGGCGGTACATTTTAAATGTCAAACTATCGATAATCAATAGCACCGACTGAAATAGGGCTACAGCGGTGATTTAAAAATGATGACGACGAACGAGCTATAGTATTAGCATGCACCGTCTTAAACTGAATAAATAGCGTAACCTATGAATGTACAACAATTCGTTAGTTTTTAAGTGGCTTTCGAGCAACACTAAATCCGCTTTCTATAAATTGAGACCTTAAATCAAGCCGAAATCTAAATAGTTACAGAACGAGCTAATCCATTGGGAACACAATACCTACAACCAAAAACAGTCCTTATTTTCAACAAAAGACAGTCGATTGTCCCGTGTAAACTTTTTTAAAATGTTTCAGCAATAGTGAAGTGTGCCTTACAATTCTCACGTAGGTACAATTACACGGAGTAAGCAAAGGATTATCCTTACATTTATATCGTTCCCGCCGGTATCCGCCGTTAACCGGTTCGAACAGGTACAATCTGGAAATTTCATTGTTTACATTCAAAGAGAAAATTCAATTTTATATGTAGACTACGATTTTTTTTCGTTCAACGATTGTGTTTTACTTGTAAAGGGGTTTCTTTTGATTGCTGGAGAGAGCTTCGAGTAATATACATGTACAATTTAACATACAGATACATGCACGATTCTTTAAGATCTGCTCCAAAGATTTACGATTCAGTTTTGCATTAAATATTTATTATTTGTAGGAGATACTTAATAAATGATTAATTATGGTAAAAAGTGCTCATATTTAATACTGATTACTCTTTCTTCTCTCTTTTTTCTCCAATATTAGAACAGTCTACTGATTAACTAGTTATTTTCTATTAGATATTATAACATCATCTTTAGTGATAATATTTTATAGTCAAAAACCTTTAAATATATTATTGCCATCACGAATAAAGTATCTTTTACTCCTATAAAGTGATGAGCTTTCGCAAATCATTTTCAATCATGGCAACACAATTTACGTAATGTGGATTAAATACTCATCAATTTTCAATCGCATCGGAAATCAGCCGCGTCATGTACAATAATGACAATTCAATATAACGTGAATCGCTTGAACGGGAACGTTATAGAAAAACTGTTTAGCTAGATCATTATTTTCATCTTTGGTAGATGTTGAAAGATATGTGTATACAATTTCCATTTAAAAGAGAATTCAATAGCAATAAGAGATATTCTTTAAAACTTTTGTATGATATACTGTCTACTGTATTCTATCTGATATTCACTTTTGATCATAGTAAATCGTTTAAGTCAGTGGAAGATCGGAAAAAAATACATAAGTACTTGAATCTTAGATAATAATATCAGATTTTTCTGAAACTTAATTTATTTCTATCATACATGTTACCAACTAGCCTTCCATTTTGTAATAATAGTAGTTTTAACTTATTATTTTGCTTTTAACACTAGCATAGCCATTATCACTGCTCAATTAACAAAAGCACTACGTCCAAGATTCCTTGGCTCCACTCAAAACTCAACTCAGTGTCTAGTTTAAACGGTAATTAGTAGACAAAACGTTAGTAGTTTGAGCACCTATACTTGGCATAATCACTGCGCCTCCAGCCGTGATTAAAATCGAGATTGACTTTGAAACACAATTTGACGCGGAATCACGACGACACCCAGTAAAGGGGTCTTTATAGGTCTTTATCTTTAATAAATTTGAAGCGACCTCGATGGACTGATTAATGTTGTGAGAGAAACTTAATTGCATTCGTTTTGCTTTGAATTTTGAGGTTATGACTTGATTGTTTATCGAATGAGTTTGGTTGATTGTTTCGATGTTGATTGCGTTTTTGGAATGCTTTGTGAAACTTTAAAATAGAGATTTTAATGGAAAATAAACTATAACTTTAGTTGCTTTAAGTTATTTTAAGACAGAAGAAGTAGGCATCGTGACTGCTGTTTAGTTTTTAATAATGTACAAGACGTGAAAACTTGGCTGTATCTTAGTTATGTAATGTACATTCTTACATACATTATACCAAGCCTGTTATACCCGAAGATTAATGCAGAGGTGTATTAAATACATCTAAGTTTTACTATTAGCAATTTTAGTTCCATCAAATAAGGGGCGAGCGTATTGCTCTATAAGCGGCACGTAACCAAACTCCGGGCTAATATTGAGAAAAACACACACATTGTACAGTCTTCTTCTTCTTGTCGTATGGTTAGTGGTCAACCTAGTGTCAAAGTTGTTCAAGCCGCCCAAAGGCGTTTGACATGGCTTAACGACTGTTATCTTAATTGACAACAACCAGTACCGACTTTTTACGTGCCCTCCGAAGCACGGAGACGCCCTGTTCAAATACCACTATGCGGTCACCCATCTATGGATTGACCGCGCCAAGGTTTGCTTAACCCACAGATCGTGTACCGACCGGTGAGCGCAACTAGCCACGGGCGCCTCTACAGAGTTCTCTCACATTGTACAGTCGAGGAATAGAAATAAACGGCCACAACCAGCCAAAATTATATAAATTTCTCACATGTCATTTTCAGCAGATTTAATTTCATGAATCCAAATAAAGATTTCAAATAACAATGGCGAACAAAATATTCATAACATTACTAAGATAAAATACAAGTCTGCGTATATAATAATAGCAGACAGAAACTTAATATTACTGGAGTAAGGTTATTTCAATATTTCTGTTCCCTTGTCAAGTCGACGCCTGCCTTCAGACGTATGTACATAGGCTGTTATGATTTTACATAACATTATGTATGTCTAGATGTGTATTAGTAACTAGCTGACCCGCGCAACTTCGCTTGCGTCACATAAGAGAGAATGGTTCAAAATGTTCCCCGTTTTTGTAACATTTTTTAGTGCTACTCTGCTCCTATTGGTCGTAGCGTGATGATATATAGCATATAGCCTTCCTCAATAAATGGGCTATCTAACACTGAAAATAATTTTTCAATTCGGACCATTAGTTCCTGAGATTAGCGCGTTCAAACTAACAAACAAACAAATTCTTCAGCTTTATAATATTAGTATAGATTTGTAGTGAAAGTTTCTAGTGATCATAGCTAGCAGCGTTTTTTAGTCTCTATAAATACAGATCTACTCACTAGCTTCTCCTAAAGTTGTATGTGTTTGTAATCGTTTTTTGAGTTTGTTTAATATAAGGTGTCTTGGATTTAGCCTAATCGCTGTTCCGTATAAAGACACAATAATGGCATATGATTCATAGGACAAGGGACCCTAAACTCTAACCAAACTAGCACTTTGGCACAATTTAAGTAAAAACCACATTCAAGAAGAAAGAAATATGTGAATTAGCAAATTACATTACATTATTATCGGTAAACAATCAAACATAATTTTATGCGGGAAAAATACCTACTTATATATTAGCTTGTTTAAGATATTTTCATGTTACTATCAGCGTAATAAGAAAGTATATTTTACTACTACTAGTATTTTTCTTTTAAAGATATCTTATTAAAGTCTGTATATAGGACAATTCTTGGAAAATATTCTAAAGAAGGTTTGTGTTTGAGTTTAAAAGTGAACGCTGGCATTCTGAAATATGAGTTCATTCAACTCTTCGATTTTTATTGGTTCTTAAAAATTGGATAGATTTTTCATTGCTTTGCAGTTAGGAAGAGTTGAGAAGAAAACCTTGACAGTCTGTGGCTTTGATAGGTACTTAGTCTTACCAAATTTTCCTTGTTTAATAAGATGCATTCGTAAATAAAGATGCAGTATAAGTAAAAGAATTTGGCATGGATCAAAAGAAGTCACGTTCTTCATAATTGTAATGTCGCCCTGTGCCAAAGGGAACGGTAAGACGATACCCGCATGAGAACGGAGCGTGGTTTTGTATACATGTAGAGGTCCTTGAATTGTACTTTACAATCATAACAACCTTTTATTCAGCACAAAACTGTATATGGAAATGAGCTATCTGCCGCGGCTTTTCCTGCCTGGAATTTCTTTCTCATTCACTCCTTCAGGGTGAAATTTCCTAAAATCTTCTTTTAGTGCTCCTCTACACTTTCTAAGGAATCTTGATACCAAATTTTAACTTTCTACGCTCATAAGTTTCGGCTGTGCGTTTTCCATCAGTCACTCAAAAACGAAAAAGTTTGTAAACGTTGGTAACATAAAACATTATCAAAATAGTGTATTGCAAAAACGAGAAAATATAGTGAAAATGCCTGTGACCTTTTCAAATGCTTATCAATAAATTATCGGCGAATGACGCAATCGTTTGCTCGCGATATTATTAATCCATGACCTTGATGTCAAAGGTCACGCCTCAATTTGCAGGTAAGATCAGTTTTCCTAGTCGGAGGATCGTCTTCTTATTCAATAAACTGACTGTCACTGGATATATGGGTTTTATACAAAACTAGCTGACCCGCGCAACTTCGCTTGCGTCACATAAGAGAGAATGGGACATAATTCTCCCCGTTTTTGTAACATTTTTATTGCTATTCTGCTCCTTTTGGTCGTAGCGTGATGATATATAGTATATAGCCTTCCTCGATAAATGGACTATCTAACACTGGAAGCATTTTTCAAATCGGTCTAGTGGTTCCTGAGATTAGCACGTTCAAACAAACAAACTCTTCAGCTTTATATTATTAGTATACAAAATAACATGTAATTTGGTTTTAACTAGATATGTTTTTACATACATGCTTAATGCGTTTGTTATACACCAAGGTAAGGGCAGAGGTTGAGAGGTGTATGAAATACACCCAAAGTTTTAACAAATCACTACCATGTTTGTTAACCAGCTGACCATATATGATATGAAAGCCATCTATGAGAATACTATGGATACTTAGGATAGATAGACAGCGAGATTATTTAGTTACATTTTTCGCATCGATACTTATTCTACACACGCTAAAATCTGTTGTAAATGGTACACGCCGCAGATATAATTCTCTCAAAAGCCACCATACCTCAATTGTACATAACTCGTATTTATAAACAAATTATTCAAAGCAGTAAGACTCGGCACTACATTCACACCCTTGTCATGGCGTTCATATATTATTTCGTCGAAATTGCTGGGAATCACGAAAGGCAATCGTGTGGGATCCCACAAGTGGCCTTTATTTCTTAATATAGACGTAGATCCCCTGGGAAATACGTTCTATGCCGTAACTTGTAGCGTGAGAGGAAAACGCGCCACTATTGCGAGAACTACGTAATATGAGGCTTTATTTATGCAATTCTGTAGCGGGTATCAGAATTATGCAGATGGGCCGTAGCCTGCTGTAGGCTTGTTCGGCTGCTTTTGCGTTTAAAATTCTGATAATATTGTGTTCTGAGAAAGAAATAGTTGGATAGAAAACTAGATGGATCTTTTGTTTTCTAAAATGAAGCTCACAATAGCTAGTACAAATAAGTAACGAGAGTAGGAGAGAAACAAGTCTTCTTTTTATTTTTATGTCTTCTTTGTGAAGCTACTGCTGATCATTCTCTTACAAGAGAAAAATTACTGGATCATTCAATCAACATTTCTCATATGAGCTAAAGAAACCGCTAGCTAAGTGGAATATACGGTCAAGTTTAAACAGCTTTTGACAAAGCAACTAGAATTTTAATTCACAAAACTATATTGGCTATTTACTATTACTACAGACAACTGACTAGCACATAGCTTTTGTATGAAAATCAACGCCTCTAGCGGGCGCCGAAGGAATTATTTTGAAGTACATTTTAAATGTCAAAACTCTCGATATCTATTTGATTGCAAGTACCGACTGTAGAGAAAAGCACTACAGAACGTACCTATATTGTAACACACGTATATGAAGTTTCTATCCTTCAGTAGGTGGCATTTCGCCTTAATCTAAGGTTTAAATAAATAAATAGTAACGGCATGTGGGGCTAAGACGGATGTATTAATCCCTAGCAAGGAAGGATTAAACCCTGGTTCAAGCAGGATTACTTAAGGATGATTCCTCTAAGATCTTAATGTAGCCCTTCACTCAGTTACGCTTAGCCGAAGATACTAAAATTGTGCTTCTAACTATTAATATTCCTTGATTATTTTGTTAAAGTCTGTATTGTGAAACTGCTTTCAGTCCGTTTCAAATGTACTTCACAGATGATCACTGTATTCAAAGAGGAATACAGTGATCATCTACGCTACGGCATACAGCCATAGGTTCCTGGATCACCATGGTACTTTACCATAATGCTATATACTTATAATCTTTTTCCAAAAAATCTAGGGTATTAATAGGCGTTTGTTTTAAATAAAGTAAACGATCTTAAAAACACAGTTTTGAAGACTCGAATCTTTGACAATCAGTCAAAGATTTGAGTCTTCAAAAATACAGATAGATAAATAGACCGATAGATGAAATTAAACATAAAACGTAAACTGAAACCCATGTAGAGCGGAAAACTTCTTTAAACTTATTGATTTTTATAGACTTCCTCACAGATTTCTAATTATGAATACATAGCTATTTTCAAATTATTGTAAGAAATGATTATTTTCAATATCTTGAAAACGTTCCATTGATAGATACGAGCTCATAACTGACGCTTATCTGACAGTTAAACACACACAACACATGTACATTAACTGTGGTTCAACTCAATATCATTAGGCTCAGAGATTAATCGCTACAAGTCAGTCAACCTCATCGTTAACACACCGTATACGTTCTGTATACACTTTGTATACACGTCATATACACGTTATATACACGTTATATACACGTTATATACACGTTATATACACGTTATATACACGTTGTATACACGTTATTTACACGTTATATACACGTTGTATACACTCGTATACACACAGAATATGACACGTTATTGGGTCTAATGTCAGCCACAAACAGCGTCACATTAGCGGAACTAAACGGACCAATCGCCTGACTTTGACGTTGCATGATGACATGATTAAAAGCCAAAATACGTTTAGCATTGGAAACAAATTTGTGTTTGATTTTCTCTTTTTCACGTCAAATTATATCCAAACCCGTTTAATTGCTGAACGAATTTAGATATAATTTGAAAGGATAGGTAGGATATAGAGGCTTAGTTCTTTAATAAAAAAGCTTATTTTTTAAGAGCTCTATTTATTTTAATAATGTTTTTTAAATATGCTTATGGTTTGAAAAGTCACTATAGTTGAAAGCTACTTTTACAGTTACTTTTCATTTAGTTACTACAATTGCTTTGAATTAAACAAAAGTTTTGTTTAAAAAAAAATGTCCATTCTTTCCTAAAAAAGGGAACAATTTTTTTTTTATTCCGTAACTTCTAAGTTTATATTCATAAAACTTCCAGCACTAATGACGTCACAATACCTCAAATACAACAAAAGAAGAAAAGAAATCAAGTACAAACGGTACTTGAATTATTTCATAAGTGGCCCGCGCATTGGTATTCAAAATTCGTCCATTCAATTTGGGCATATTTATAATTTCATGAATTTTTAATGCCCACTTCTGGCATCGGACCGCCGCAAAGTATGAAATGAATAAATATTATTACCATTTGCGGGACTTTTGTATTCCTACTTTTGCCTATATTTCTTTTAACCATAGTTTTTTGTGGATACTGCCGACCTATAAGTTAAACCCAGTTCTGCACCGTAATGTTCCACTGCTAGGCAAGGGTCTCCTCCTCCCGGAATGAGGTAGGGGGTTCGACTTGTTCTTCTAAACTAGTCCATATTAATTGATTACATCTAAGTCACTCTTGTCACAAGAAGCGTAAGAAACTGTATATTTTAATTACATTTAAGTAAACAACTGATACTATTTGGAAAGTTGACTGAAAAACAAACGACATCGTATTCTAAAAAAATCTGACAGAAATTAGTCCATTTGCAAGTTTGCAACCAACACGTTACATATTTTTTCTGCAGTTCTCTTTACCAGTAAATCGTACCTACTAACAACTAAAAAAAAACAATAAACTATTTATAACAATGTCTAATTCAATATTTATTTTATTTATAAAGTCAATAAATATACCTTCTTCCACTACAGTTAACCAGTTACTGAACTAAAAACTAGTCTTGTTATCTGACTGGCAACACATAAAGGACATTTCCAGCCATTAGCACTCACTAATTGGAGATCAGGTTCTACATTGATTTACACTCTGCCATTGCATCTGTATTCCGACTGTACATGGAACGTCGCTCTCGTCTCATTTGAGACAATTTCTAGTTGTTATAATTTTGATTTGTTGGTACGACATTTTATCGATATAAATCTCATTTCAAAATGCAAAAAATATTCGTTACTTAATCATTACAGAATTCTTTGTTATCATAGCAATTGTAAATAGTCAGGAAAAACAGACACAATACTCTTTGAAATTACTAAGCAGATTCTAGTAGAGGCATAAGCTTGAACACAGTTCTAATTCAATCCACAATAATTAGTGGTATGTAAACGTAAAAAGAAAAATGAAAGAAATCACACGGTGTTGCGCGCCGGTTCCCTTTTCCTGATCTTAGCTCAACGCTACCGGGTGTCGAGATAAAGCTAGTGTCATAATTTTTCATTATAAAGATAATGCTAAATATTTAAACTTACTAAGAAATAAAGAATAGGTACACTAGAGACTGACCGCTTAAAATGCATGAACAGGGAAATAGAATAAAGCCTCAGTTCACCGGAGGATAGATCTGCATTGAATGGAATTGTATGGAAACGTCTAGTAGTGATTGATAACATTATTATTTGAACAGCCAATCCTCGTAGCCTGCTCTCCTCTGGATAGAGATTCAACTGAAACTGATTAAGCGCAGGCACGTCTGCAGCTACCAGAAATTCTGATAAATTCACTTAACCAACTGCATGTCTAAAATTTATAGAACTGCGAAATATTGGAATACTTGTTGCGAAAGCTAGACTATCACCCACGTGGCGATGATAGATTAATTGAGAATTGACGCTTTCAAAAGTACAGGATTCCTACCAATTTATGATTGTTCGTGAAACATTCGCGGACTACCAGCACTCTCACACATCAATGTATAGTTACTTACTATGAACTAATTACATGCCGTACGATCTATGTAGATACAAATAAGGCTCCTATTTAGCTACAAGATATTTGTTCGTTCGTTCTTTTATAAAGAAACACAAAAGCGCTTAACATCATAACTACAGATTAAACTCAAAGCGAATCATCTTATAAAGACGAACAGAATTAAAAAAGAAACTGCCAACATTTAATTGAAAACTCAATTGTCGTAAAACCACAAATGAGCAACAAACCATCTTGTCAATTAGATCAATATTGCAAACTGTCGAGTAAGATTCCACATAATTTTCTTCAACGCCAAAGAGATCTTGTAAGGCTATAAAAAGCTCGGCTTCACAGAATCGCGAGCAAAAAAGATATCCAATTAGCTAGTGGAACGGCCACGAGAATAGATATAAAATATTCAAGCGTCGCAAGCCTTCGTTTCGTTACTGCTTTGAGCACGAACCGTGAGAAAAACTAAACGTTTGTCTGTACCCCGTATGAAGTTACAACGACAATTTGTTTAGTTGCACTGAATTTTAACAGCTGTTCTGTGTTTGTTGGAATGAGTTTGGTGATACATGTGATCGTATTTCTGGCTTTTAAGTGCCTTTGTAGTGTTTTTTTTCTGCTTTTGGAGCGATGTATACGATACAGCAACATTTGGATAGGACCTATTGTTTAGCGCGAAGTTAGAGCGGCTATTATTTTTAAAAGCTTGCGTGGATGTATTTTTTCAACTATTTGTAACTTACCTAAACTTTTCCCCCTTAGTCATGAACACATGAAGGGGACAAAAAAAATCATGAAATAGTACCAAATAAATGCATTCTCTTAGCCAAACTCAGCTAAGCTTAGCTTAACCTAACTTACTTCGCCAAAGGTAATGAAATCGGTCATAAAAGTGATCGATCTAGCCGTGTCAAACTACAACTTTCATTAATATTGAGAATTACATGTGCGTAATTTAAAAAGCGTAAGCATAATTCTATTTTATTAACGAAATCCCTTCACAAATTCAACAGTAACGTTCCTAACGTGCCTTATGTATAATCGCTACAACATTGATTTGAAATAGAGTGAAATTGTTGTTAGTGCGAACTCCACATTCCATCATTCCATTAGGCACAATCAATAATGCAAACGATTTAATGCTCGCTACCAAATACTCACTCACTCACTGAATGAATGAACTTTAATATTCATATTTATAATATGATTTACACTTGTTTATAATCAGTTGACAGAATTTAATAAACAATCCGAATTATTTAAAAAATCGGTAGCATTTCGTATTTAAAATATTTAAAGGTCGTTGCCCTCTGTAAGCGATTTAAAAACGGCACTGAATTATATTTTTTAGAAACAATTAGACTATAACTGACTGTTATACGGCGCATTAGATTCGTAATGAGTTGTCAAAACATCCCTCGAGTTATTGTTGTTTGTTTGTCGTATGGTTAGTGGTCAACCTAGTGTCAAATTTGTTCAAGCCGCCCGAGAGGCCTTTTACATGGCTTAACGACTGTTATCTTAGTAGGCAACTCCGAAGCGAGGAGATGCCCCGCTCAAATACCAATACGCGGTCACCCATCTATGGAATGACCGCGCCAACGGTCGCTTAACCCACAGATCGTTTCCCAACCGCTGAGTGCAACTGGCTATAGGCTCGTATTATTGCATCCAACTTATATAAAATCTCATCTATATACGTAGATCGCATGAAAAGCGAAAATTCAGGGGTCAAGAATTCCATTAGCCGTGCTTGCTACATCATTTTAAAGGGTACATTTTTCCCGTCGTGGGTGCGGTCGCTTGCGTTTTACTTTAATATTAAAAGCCTTGAGATAATTGAAATCCTCCATGATTCTCTACCCGCTGGAGGGGATAATGAAGATGTAACTTTCACGACTTACCTTAGCCTTTCCGTCTTGCTAATTGAAAATTTCCCTTTGAAAATGTATACAAAATAATTGAATATTAAAATCAATGAGTAGCAGATCGCGTACAATATTCGAAAACAATTAATTCTCTTTTGTTCGCTTCAAATATAATTTGATAAATGAATTGAACCGTGATTTTGAATTTGCTTTGGTTTTGTAATTAAATATTTGAATCGGAAGTTTTGCATTAATTCTAAAATGAGTTTACTATTATTGGAAATATGTTTATTTCGAACTTTATTACGGACTGGTATTTATTAATAAAGTATATGAATTATTTTCGACAAAATAGGAAATCTCTTTAGGAAGAAAATAAATAAGCTTTTTCCTGACATCACAAAGCAGCTTTTAATAGCATCTACAAAGGCTTTTTTAAAGGCCTGTCTGAACAGATAAGGGCTGACTAAGTATTTTTATAAATTAATAAAGTTTGATTCTAACCTAACCCATAAATATAGAAAAATATAGCTCAGTTTTACAATTTTCTAATTAATTTGAAAAAATTGCTCAGTTTCCTAAATCAAGTATCGGAATCTCTACCACAGAGCCTTAACCATTGAAAAGTTATAAAATAATTTATTCAAATCACAAATACATTGCGTCGTCAGTTCGTTATTAAAATCCCGGTCTCGTAACACCCGATCCATGTAACGCGATGTGAAAAAACACTCGTGTCGCAAGGGTTCGAACGAGTGATATAATTTATTGCTAGAACGTTTTAACGTTGCAAACGTAATATGACAGTATGTTTGACGTTATTGTTCATAAAAAACTGGCGTATTCAATAAGTTTTGTATGGCAGTTGAATTCCAATGATGTTTAAGGGCGCACGTTTCAATAACTGCTGGGAGAATGTTTGATCAGCTGGCTTTTGCGCTTGAGAGAGCTTTTGCTGGTTACAAAGGACGCTAAGATATATTGTTACTTTTTTGACCATGTGGTTTCGATTATAACACACTTATTTGAGCAATAATGTAGGTATGTATAGAGAATCTGTTAACATATGATCAGTATCTACGAAGAATCTAAAAATTATTCCTCGAATTCAGTAATAATACAATACCGTCAAATACAAGTATTTGACGGTACAAAAATGAGCTCCAAGCAAAAGCCAAAAATGGTGAAAAACTAAGTGGGAATATTTTAACGAATACCTTTATGTTTTCATTCTTTACAGTTTTAAAACGCTGTATTTATCCGTCGATTGCGATTATCACGAAGTACGAAGGAAATCTTATTTTATTGTACTACAAAAGCTTCAAGTAATATCTCGAGAAGTTTTTATTTTTAATAGTATTGGAAATGTTGATTACCTGCTATTGGAAAAACAATTTCCGATGTCTGTCTTTTTAAATGTTATTGGAAAATTATTACTTTTATTATAGAACTTTATTTTATATTCCGATTGTTCTTTAATATTTGGTTTTATTTTCTGTAATTTTTTCTCAGGAGAGGAGGAACAGCGCCCTACGGCCATGCCCAACATTTCACCGGTAATCCTACTAATATTATAAATGCGAAAGTTTGTGAGTACATATGTATGTATGGATGTTTGTAACTCTTTCACGCAAATACTATTGATCCAATAACGATGCAATTTGTATGTAGGTAGCTTAAAACCCAGAATAACACACAGGCTACTTTTTATCCCGGAGTTTCCGAGAGATCGGGATTTACACGGGAAGGGTTTCCGTGCGGACGAAGTCGCGGGCGGCCTCTAGTAGTATTCATGTTTTACATTACATCAGAACAGAACAATGATCTCCTAAACCGCAGTTTTCTACTTACTATTTAGCTCCAAGAACATCTATAACATAATACCAGCGAAGTTAAAAAAACTCTTCATGATTGAATACAATACTTATGTTATTACCATTAAGGAAGCGACCACTTATATTTCAATCAAGCGGTCATTTCCATTACGCAAGTTTCAAAGCTCAAAATCTACCTATCCAAGGTTTATGTATGTTATCCTTGGACAGGGATCAGTTAAGTAATCCGCAACAATCACGATCCCGGGTAATCCGGGGATAAATTACGGATAATACCGAGATCACCCGGATCTTTTAAACTTTGGTGCGACGTGGAATTTTACTGTCATTTTGCTTGTTCAAGTTGCAATTAAAGTTTTAACTTGTGGAGAAGAAAGTAGAGATCTAGGATAAATAACATGTATAAGAACACACAAGTTTCTTCCCACGTTTTCGAAACAAATTAAAGTAATTTAACCTACATTTCCTAAGTGACAACCACAGGGATCGACTTTTAAACTTGAACATG
The DNA here is from genome assembly GCF_050436995.1 of Anticarsia gemmatalis. Taxonomy (NCBI): domain Eukaryota; kingdom Metazoa; phylum Arthropoda; class Insecta; order Lepidoptera; family Erebidae; genus Anticarsia; species Anticarsia gemmatalis. The sequence continues at coordinate 3,833,522 of NC_134761.1, forward strand.
ACCTCCGAAGTACGAGGAAACAATTGTCTTTTAGTTTAATTTCCACCACCACACCTATCCGTGTCCTTGGTAAAGGTTATTGAACCTACTTATCGTTTGCCGTAAGATGAACGCAACTGTCTACGAGTGTCTGAAAATTATTTATCGAGTGCTTCCGTGCCTCGACCTGATGAATTTTAACGCTTGCTGATCACGAAGTCTCGGTTTCGATCCCCGAGTCGGACAAAAGTGTATAATAAGCGTGATGTTATGCAATAACAATAAAAAATATGTATGTATTTTTATTGGCCTGGCTTAAATTCATAGACGATAGTTATCCCGGCATTACTTGTCATTGCCTTTTCACATACCATATCAAAATCTACTAATTTATTCATTCAAGTCAAAATTATGATAGTCGTGTGGTACAATTATACTGAATCTACCACTCGGTCCGAAATTAAAAGTAAACGTTCTACAAAAAGGGGTAGAAAGTTCCATCAAACTGCTCCCCTATCAATCGAGATAGTCTCGATGGCGGGTAGTAAAATACAAGTGGAATTCATCGGACAACGGTCCGCTAAACTAATCAAGGTCCACGATGAACGAGACGAAGATCGAACACGATGCCTAACTGTTAGGGTAATGGTGCACTGGGCACTGAATCTAGAGGAAAAACGATATTTTATGAAGAAAATTTGATATTTCACGTAAAAAATGAGTTTGATGAAGCCTTTCTTAAGGTGTTACGTGCCTTTATGCAGTCATACTAGAGAGTCTATATATGGGGGAAATACAGCTCTAGGACAAATATAATTTTATCGTATCAGGTCGATAGGAAAATATAGAATGCATTCGATTCTAAATATAATTGTGAGGCATCTCCCTATATTTTGAAAATGTTTCATTTTCATTTCTCTTCTGCAATGGAATGTTATAATGTTCTTACGTGAATAATCAGCTTACATGTTGTCTGAGACGACGATACATACCTGTAACAAATAAAAAAACACATTAATAACTAGCTTTTCCCGGAATTACCACACAGATAGCAGCGAAAGATTCGATGCTAGATATGCAATCAATTTCTCTAAAATATTTTGTTATTTATCCAAACAAAACAGGCGAGGGGAGTTACGAAAGCATGTAAGTTCTAATAGCCAAGATATTAGTTCATTTAATTTCACTAACATAAAATCTTTCATTACACCAAGCTATGCTTTATGAAGTAAATCGTCCAAAGACTAATAATTTATAGAGGAGATTTAAACTTAATAACTCTCGATTAATAAGACTCGAAGGAAGAAAAAGATTGAATACCTAATTACCTTTGCACCGTTCCTAGTGATTGCACGGGAATTTTACTTAATCACATTTAATTAAAGGAACGGACATTGAAGATAAATTTTAAAATGGCGGATGCGACAGGAAAATCATTCAAATTATTATGTTTAAGCCTTTAATAATTCTGGTAATTTGTGATGAATAAAAAAGTTAACTATGTTTAAGGTGTTTTTAGTGGTTTGATTTAATTCCGGAAAAAAATAACAATATGGATATATAAATAATAATAATAGCCTTTCGTGTTTCCGCTTTCTGAAGCTTTTTTGAGGCAACCGCAAACGTAACATTTGCATAAGCTTCCCAATCAGCAATTTTGGCTCTCAAAGTTGAGGTACCTGTGCTGTATCCAGCTGATTCCAGATAAAATTTACGATGTTAAGCAGGCTAAAATACCTATTTTCGAAAACTACGTATATTTGACAAAAACATGAGTTTCATAAGGTCGATAGCAAAAATATACGTTAGTGAAGTAGTAATACAAAAAATTCAGTATTAATTAATAATAAAAACAGATAATATTATTGTTAACTTCAATTGGAGTTCCACGTATTATTGATAAAAGGCTTATTCGATGTGCCAACAATTTGTTTTGCAGAGATGTTAACATTTGCACTGAATTATGAATTTTGAATTGATAGACAAGTATTTTCCATTTGGGGATTAGTTAGCGTTTTACAGTCAAATAAGTAAATACGTCAAATGTTTTTGAAATATGTGTACGTGGATTAAATATAGTTAGCGCTTTACAGTCAAATAAGCAAATAAGTAAAATGCTTTTTGCAGTGCAGTTTGCTTTTCCTCTTATGTTGTGAACTAACAATTTATTTTTATATTTAAATATTATACAGAAGTACGTATTTAAAGCATCCTTTATATATATTTTTGTTAAAATAACATAAAAACTAAATCAATATCAGTACCTTGTACTGGTATTTATTTATAAAAGTCTAAGCTTAACTTACAATGTGGGACCGGTGCCTATAAAAAAGATGTAATGTGTTTAATGGAACAAAATGTCTTATAAAACAATTCCTAAATCATAATATAAGATTATTATATTTAGAAATTCAAATGTCGCAAAATTAACTCCACAATACTTAAATTATTTTCATAGATAAATCATTCCATAGATGTACCGATTTTAAATACTGTAAATATTATAGCCTATCATCACATTTACACAAGCTTAAAAAATATAAGGCCACTCAAAATACCACCTACTTTACAAAAGTAAAATAAAAACTCTATGATAAAATACACGGGTTAATATCGCAAACACGGAAGGATAATCTTAAACTAAAGATCAACAACGGATCCCTTGTTTTAACTCCGGTTATGAATACCCTCAATATTGATAGGCTCCGACCTTTTTAGGATTCACTGGTTACAATATATTGGTTACAACGTATTCGGTTGCAGGGTCAGTTCATGTTAATATGGAATATAATTTTATACTGTTTGACCCTTGGTTAACAAAATTAGTTAACATATATACACACATGCATACATACATACATACATACATACATGCAGACACACATACATACATTCATGCAAACAAACATTCATACATTAAATCACGCTTTCTTCCCATAGGCAAGAAGAGATCTTTACAAACTTCTTTTGCTTCGTTCATCCATACATCTTGTCATAGAAGACGCGCTAATCAGAATGTTTCAATACAGAATTTGTAACTAGTAGTTCTGGCCTTTAGCCTGTGTCTCATAAATGATATTATTATTACTTACGATGCAAAAGTAAAACAGTTTTGATTTTCTGATGTTTAGGTCACCGGTTGACCCATTCGTAGATCCGCCAAGACAATCTTTAAAATGACTTTAAACGTTTGTCTCTATAGAAAATTCTTGGCAATAAATATCCAATACTCGATATTCGGAGAGTGTATGAAAGTGGTTCCTCAGCTCGTCGAATTCTATAAAGTAAATTTTCGGTTATAAAAATAAACTATTTTATATGTCTGGCCAGCACGAATGTAGTCCAGATTTAATTAAATTTCCGACTTAGTATTTAATTTAGTTTTAGCAAAGGACATTTTCTCGTATTGCACTGGAAACCTAAGAAATGCAAGCAAATTAAGAAACTTTATGTGAAAGTCCGAACGAAAGCTTACAAACTACGTTAAAGGTTTAACTTGGAAAGTCAAAAAGTTTATTTTAAATAATAAATAAATACTATTTTGACATACAACTTTTCACGATAGTTGTAGATTCGGTTCCAAAAGGGTGAAATAGTCAATAATACCCTTAATAGTGGTATGATACAGGTTTAAGTGTAATATGAATAGGAAGGTATGAAGCTACAAAGGACTACTGAAACCAACCTTTTTTTTTCACTAGTTACTGTCGCACTGCTGGCTAAGGATCTCCTTCTTCTTCTTCTTAGCGTGTCGATGGCAAACAAATTATAATATTAATTTAAAATAGTGTATAACACTTTCTGTCTTGCTATACACTGCCAGCCCAGTATTCAGCTACGTGTATAGCGTTTTCTGTACAGCTCATAAGGATCTCCTAAACGATTATTACAAGAACAAATACGATATTATATGCGCTTGTAATTTTTACTTCAGACAGTGGACATCCCGCATGTTACTTGTGCTATAAGAATCTATACTAATATTATAAAGCTGAAGAGTTTTTTTTGTTTGTTTGTTTGTTTGTTTTAACGCGCTAATCAGAAGCTACTGGTCCGATTTGAAAAAATATTTCAGTGTTAGATAGCCCATTTATCGAGAAAGGCTATAGGTTATGTATCATCACGCTACGACCAAAACGAGCAGAGTACCAGTGAAAAATGTCACAAAAACGGGGAAAATTATGACCCATTCTCTCTTATGTGACGCAAGCGAAGTTGCGTGGGTCAGCTAGTATAGAATAAAAACCTTACAGAACGGTTCAGAATCCATTATATCCAAATGGTTTAGTGTACAACGGTCTTAATAGTGGAAACGGAGCTTTTTGATGGATTACAGGAGAAAAGTTACCGCATCACTACCCACTGAAATTAGTTTCACACAACTTATACTCATGTGTATTGTCGATGTGTGTGTGTAAGTTTACGTTGGTGTGTGAGTGTGGGTTTATGTGTAAGTGTGTGTTTGTTTGTGTCTGTGTGAGTGAGTGTTACAATAGAATAGGGATGTTACCTAATTTTTTAATCTGTTCGGTAAATTAGGAAAAAAAACTATTTTTTTATCGTAATTATCAATTACAAGGGTACATTGAGTTGAATAGCCGCATGACGTCACAGTCCCGTGTATAGGAAAATCATTAACCCGCATTCCGTAACTTTAAAGCTTTAATCTTGACTTAATTTAACTTAACTTTTTACTTTAATATCTTTATTTATATATCTTTATTTAAAGATAATCTAGATAAATCCTGCATTCCAAGACTCTATACTAAGTTGTCGGTACATCATTAAAATTTGTTTTGTTCCCCTGAAAACATCCCTATTCCTATGTACGGAAACAACTCATTCAATTTAGTTCGGACGTAAGTGAATTTCAACGTTAAATGTGCCTGTGGTAGCGTGAGTACTGTTAACAGTAATAGGAACATACTTTTACTCTCAACTAAAACTACCGTTGTTGCTGCTGTGAAATATGACTTTATAACAATGACATGAAATTTTGGTATATTTGTATGTCTGCGCTAATATTATTCGTGGCCCGTAGTCACGGGCGATGTAATTCGATCGAAACGTCGGGTGAACAAATAAGGTATCCTAACCTTTAATTTTCAATCGCTTTTAGGACCCGTTGCATTATAATATTATAATTTTATGAGTCCCGAAATGGGTCTTTAAACTTAAAATGCCTATCATCACGCAAAACTAGTGTGGCTACTTAACAAGCTTTATACGTAATGTTTAATACGATAATAATTACCTAACAAGCAGCCGAATAAGAGAAAAGGACTCTTTAAACTTAAGTGACGTAAGTGTAATTGGTTAAAGAGAAAAACAACGTTAGCATGGAAAAAAATCGTGTTTTAAAGTACCTGTTGTCGACTGTTTTGCAACCATTCCGTTTGTAAAAAAACCTTTACAAAAGTTACGAAATTACCTTCAGTTGAAAACATGGTATTGTTGCAAAACAGGCTTCCGACTTCATTGTAAATATTTACCTCTAAGGCAGGAGTTTAAGTCGGAAAAAGTCGTCAACAGACTTCTGTGGAGTTGTCGAGTCCGAATGGCTATTTCCTTTTGCAAAATGCTCGAACTTGTGCTGACTCGAAAACGTACCGAGTCGAATATAAATAAAGTCTGCTAAGTATGCTGGGAGCATTATGCACTGGGATTTTTATCAACCACAAGTCCCTGTTACTTTGGATTTTTGAGGCTTCTCGTGAATTTAGTGTATGTTCATTTTTCAGGACCTATTAAGAATTATATATATTTTAGAAATTTAGAAAGTAAATTCAAGGCATTTTGCTGTGAACTAATAGTGTTGGAATATGTAATAGCGATGTCTTGTGTAAAGCAATAACTAAGAGACCCGCTGAATTTCTAAAAGTGATCAAAATCAAGGCAATAAAATAAAATTGGACTTACGCTTTTGGAGATAATTGTTATATTGTTTTACACAAACATACATACAGAAACACAAACAAGTCTTCTCTTACTTCCAAGGAACACACTGTCTTTATTCTTTAGTTTGTAAAATAAACCGAATGAAATTCAGGAAGACATTAATGTGATAAATTAAATCGTGTGATTCAAGCCTCATTTGTAACTAGTTTAATAGAATTATCATAGTAAACACTTAGTTATTTATGTAACCAAATAAATGGCGAACCTCTCGGTACTATTAACGTTTATTGTATGAGAAAATATTAGCTCGATTGAGTCCAAATATTGGAATAGCAAATTATGTGGTTGACTATCAAACAGTGAAGCCGCAAACTATGTATGTGCACGCTAAAATTACATGAAATAAAATAGTTATTGATGCAAATAATATTGTCAAAAAATGTATGGATAAAAGTGGATTGTAATCAAAGTTTTTAAACTCTTTGTTTGTAAAATATAGTATATAATAGTAAGATGCTTATACTCAATACAATCATACTTGTGTACAATTCATATTTATGATTGCAAACCGAAATTAATTCCTTTAAAAAAGTTAGAAGCGCCAAAGCTATTAGCGACAATTAATCGCTCGTAGGCTTGTTACTATTAGGAGAATATTTAGCGCCAGTTTTACAGTTTATATAGCGTCAGATTACCTATCTGTAAAATAAAATTACAGTAAATATGTGAAAACAAGTATCAAAATAGCATTTAAAAAGCTATGCATGGATACTTAAACTGACACCCATTCTCATAGAGTCAGGCAGATACCAAAGAAGAAATATGATAGGTATTATTGAAAGTGGTGAAACTGGGTTTTATTGAGATAACAATTATGAAATAACGCTTATTGTATTCGTTTTGTAAACAATAAACATTCAAGGATTGTCAATCCTGATGATCTCGATGGAGTATTTCACGTCACTTTAAATACGTCCCCCCCATTCTTTATGTCAATGGAATAAGTCTCGGAGATTCAGAATGAATTATTGTCTATTTTGTTCGTTCATTCACTAGTAAATCTATAAATAATGTCGTTTAAATTATTGAATATCTGTGGACTACAGATGCCGTAGCTGATTAATGGGTCTGTTCATTTGATTTAATTGTTTTAAGGGTCTGTTATTTCATAAATTCAACGACTGTGAAAAGACGTCGTGAAAGTATCAATTATTTTACCTTATGATAAGAAATTCATAGAACTGTTCTCGAATCGCACTAGTAATTATAGAAATACTTATAAGTCTCGGAATTAAAATTAAACCAGCGGTTTCACATAATATGTGTGAAATATCTGCCTAAAAATAGGGTTCTACGTCATAGTAATTTATCTTATATCTTGTTATTGTAATATAGCTGAGATATTACTACACAAGAGATGACGAGAAGACTTGATAGCAAAAGCTTCAAGAATTACTTCATTACAAAGCGATGCACTAACAATATACTTGATCTCCACTTTACATAGTACATAAACAATCCACTTAAATTGTTCAGTCACTGGATACAGACGAACGGATTACATCAAAGCTAGAAACCTAATATTTTAAACAACAAATACAATCTCGTGGACGAATGTTGAGAACTCAACAATGTTGGATAACAAACGCTACAAACTATAACATTGCAAGGAGACAAATTTGCAAGGAATTTTTGTATATTGCGAATGCAATATGGGAAAAGGGATAGATATGTAGATAGGACTTGGGAAGCCGCGTCTGCAGTTATGAAATAGAAAAATGTTTGTATGTTGGTTAGTTTGTATTTCATCTATTTTGTTATTGTATGCATGTTGGTATGGGGATATAATTCGTACTGTCATTTCTGCATAGATTAAACTTCACAATAACTGCATTGTACGTGGAGTAATGTGATTTTTTTTTGAAGTTTTGATTTATCGTGAGTTTGTATCAACTGCTCTTTTTTAAGTAATCTCAAAATAATAAAAATCTAGTATTTAGTAACTTTAATGAAATGGAAAGAGCAGTGTCGTTCTTCTATTCTTTGATCGTTCTTATAATTCTTGGAACGATTTTCTTATTTCACACACGTAAGTTTAGTGTATTTACCCATGACATTCTGCGTGGATTTATAGAGGCGTAATCATCATTTTATTTATCATTTTTTACTAACTACCGAACCCCAGACGACTTCAAGTCAGGAAATAAGATTTACTGTATTTACTTCCAACTATTGTAATTTACTGCTGATTAAATTTGTTAGGGGTTTCAGTTTCTGTAACTGTCGTTGATCCTGGCTTACAGGAGTCACGGCAGCGAGAGTTTATTGGGATTAGTCTCAACAAAAAAGGGTCGATGCCGACCGTTGCAAATCCTACGTTACATTGTTTGAGGCATTGCTTTAGACAGATTCCTCAGTATCCTGCTGGTAAAATTATCAGAATCACTACTATACTACTAATTGTTTAATCGCTATAACAAATATTTTGTAACAAAAAAAATACTAAAAATAATTAATTTTATATCTTTGTAATGCATATTAGTTAAAATCCGTTTTACGGGTATTCGTTCAGCTAGCTTGCAACTATGTCATATTAAACACACACACGTAATTTTATGTTAAAGGAAAGTCAGTAACCAGGACCAACTGACAAATATAATAAATCACATAATTACCGATTTAGTTTCCACGCTTTCTGCTTTAACACTTCTAAAAAGGTAAGAGCCCAACTAGCCCACAAGCGCTATAACAAGCTGCACAATGGCCGGTTAAAGGATTTTTATAACGGCTTTGGCTCCTTTAGTAAGAAGTATAGTGGTTCTATAAGCGGCTACAGATCTCTTGTAGCGTTAAATAGGCCCATACTGTCCAGCTTATAGCTCTACATTGGATCTACAATGGATCTACAGTTGTCGTAAAAAGTAATTATAATAGTGGTACAGAGGCTCACTAACTAATACATACAGGGCTTCATACACTTTAACGCGTAATAGCTTTTATTTGTCGTTTTCTACCACAAAGGATGTGGCGCCACCTGGTGACAGAGGGGAAAAGCGCCCAAACGTATGAGAAGCGTGTTTCATACAGTTTTTATTTGCAAGTGTTGACGTGACGGCTTATCGCCTTTCCATTATGGCTTTACTTTGTATTTTTATATTGTTTTGTTGAACAATAACTTGAAAATACGAGTATATATTGTTAAAGTGGTCGTAAGATTTCGTAATTGGTATGATATGGATGTATCAATACTTTGTCACCGGTACCAGTGATTACACTTTGTTACCATTAGTTAACATATTTACCCACTACTGGCCCACTGCTGGACAAGGGTTCCTCCGGAATTATAATAAATTAGTTCAAATAAGGGCCTTTTAGAAATTCAGCAGTATGTGTTTGATATTTAATTTTTACGTATAGATAATTCCTAAATTGTATAATCACGTCATCAATTGTGTAGAATTAAATCCGCCTATTATTTAAAATAGCAAAAAAATTGAATTCTGTTCCATTTACTCAAATAAATCTCCGAAAATTGTGTGCATTTCTGCTACCATCTTTACTGCAGTATTTTGACTAGTGCTGACGATGCACTGTCAGCGTTTCGACGTCTTCACGTTGCATTAGAAAGAAATGAGTTTCAACAATCTTTTATTCTCGTCTCTGTTACTAGAAGAAATTAAATGAAATGGAGTAAAGCGTCGTTCTAATTCAACGCTATTATGCGATCGCCGCGTTCAGAGATATTTATTTGCGGACTTTTATAATCATACGAATTCGCCATATTGTGAGTAGTATATCTATTTAGACAACTTTCGCACCATTTAGTGTGTTTTTTACAAAGACAAGAAACGTCTTTAATTATTTGCATGTGATGCGATGGAGTATATGTGTAGTACATAGTTAAGACACTTTATAAGCACCAAGCCAAGTTTGATCCTTGCAAACAAATGACAATCGCATTGTTATCTTGTATTAATTGCATTCTGGAGGACATAATTTTTCCTTATTTCTTTTAGTTCGCCGGCAAGTAACACCGAAGTCAAGCAAAGCGGCCAAAATATCGGGTAACAAATATTGTATGGGAAAAAATATTTTAGCAGCGTAATCATTTTAACCATATACACATTACTTTACGTATCGTCTTGTGGCAGACTAACACGAGATGCATGTACGATAGGCAGACACACCGACATTTTGCATTCGTCGCGTTGCTCGCGTAGGAGTTAAAACAACGCCTCATTCTAGGTACTACAATTTTATTATTTCAAAGAAGCACTGAACGTGATCCGTAGACGAGTATTTGTTTTCAAACAATAGAGTTTTATTTCCATTATTATTGCACTACTAAGTATTTCTAGGCGCTGTTCTCTTGATAGCATGGCTCTCGCTTTGAGCTAGTGTTAATTAGCCAACTTCCTACAGCTTCAATGTTGTTCAGCATTGTAGATTATTTCTTATTTCTACCATTGTTTATTTTAACATTAGTGCAATAAACAGCGGTCTCGGGTTCAATTCCCAAGTCAAAGAAAGTGTTAGTGGTCTTTTTGTTATTTATATTAGATTATTCTCATTAGTATTCCAGAGTTTGATAACATGCCTTGAATATGACAATAGGCTCGCCGACTAACATTGTTAATGGCGAAACCTGGGTAAATTTTATACACCTCTGCTTGCTCCCTCTGGTATTACAGACGTGATATTATAAATGTATGTATGCAATAATTGTAAGTCATTATTATGTTATAATTTGTACGTTTGTAAAACCCTCGCAAAACACTACAACTCCCCGCTTTTCACTAGTTGGGACAAAACCACAACGATATATTTTCCTCATTATCGTTTAATAAAACTATTTTGCTATTTATTGATCAGCAATAATTAATGTAATTAGTTGATGTAGAAGACTAAACTTACTTACCTAAAACTTAATTTACTAAGAAACCAATCTAATTAAATATAATTTGCTTGTTACTTAGTAGTTATTAGGCAAAACTTTATACAGCTCAATATTAATCAAATATACAATATCAAGAATCCGATAAATTCTGAGAAGACAATCATAATATACTTCTTGAGGTCATTGAACTCGTGGAACGAATAATATGTTTTGTTCCACTATTTTCACTGATATTTTCATGTTACCTACTAAAGATATTATTTACCGGTGAGGTAAAATAAACAGGTATTTTGTTCTAGAATTCTGCTCTGAAAGCCCAATAGTCAAATTACCCGACAAACTTTCCTGTCGAGAGCAGCTGCTGATCGACAATTTTGAATGATAGAGACTATAACCGGGTTTTATTACTCTCATACGATTATGGAAATATTGAACACAGAATGTGGAATAGGATTTAACACGTTATGCTTCCAGCTCCTAGGGTCCATCAATAATTAAGTAAATGTAGATTTAAATCACGCCCATTACACTACAATCATAGAATTTTATGAATCTAGAGATGTCAATTGTATTACTAGAGGATTAGCCCTTGGTTTCTGAGGTACATATAGCGATAATTTATCTAGTCAATAGCGTTCAAACTCATATAAAAACACGCTATTGAATAGATAAAACACAGCTAAAGGTACCTAAGATACCGGGAATAAATGACTTAAATTGCAAGTATGCTTAAAAAAAATCCATAGGAATTTTCATAATATAATTTTAACCACGTATTTTACCAACGAATAAAAGGGTTTTAAAGTAAAATTCACACACGGGTATGGAGGCACCAGCGTGGAACAACTGCTACGGTAATGAGATTCAGTCCAAGCAAGCGTGATGCACAGCGGATGGATTGAATTAAAATGCCTTCCGCATTTTAAAGTTCTGGATTATAAAACTTGTAGATTAACGGGTAAATGTTGGAAACTCTCTATGAAAATGAAGTAGGTAAGTTTTATAACATTATTCTTTGCAAACTGAAAATTTTATAATCAACTGAATATTATATTTGCTACGTTGAAAAGTCATGAATGTGTTTGCTTTATGTCCATGTATAGTGCCTTTATAAATATATTTTGTCATACCTTTTTTGTTTTATGGAAAAGCTTAAACCTAGTCTAAAAGTAAAGTATATAACCGTTTTATGAATGTGATAATGACTATAATTAGGATATGCAGAAAAAATGCGAGATTATATATTCCAATCCAAGCACACACATCATTTTAATTGGACTACATATCCAAATATTAATCTCATCGCATAAACAAATCTAAATATTCATTACATACGACGCAGCAGTTTCCAATTGGAAATCAACAATACGAGTGAAATTGCGAGCGAGATTCGTTACAACAATAAACAAGTTGCCGGGATATCTCTGAACATATAACCGATGTGAGATACCGCTGAATCCACGTTATTTCCTACTAGAATCTGCCCGCAACTTTGGCCGCATGAAAAGAATTACCGTGTGTTGAATATTAAGAGGTGTCGATCTAAACGTAACTCAGTCGCATTAAAGTATTAGCAGAGCACGCACGTTTTTCATTCACCGACAATCGAGTCAAGCAAACTTCAACCTTAACACCTCACCATATGGCCTATATCGAGCCGGATACATCAGTGAATAGAAGCGATCGGACCCGAGCGTCGAGAACAATAGACAGCCGCATTCCTTAGATAAGAAGTGTGTGCATCGTTGGTTAATGTGTTTTTATACGAATGGCGATTTGTTTGCATTATTATAACTACGTAACGTTATAATAACCTTTGCACTTGAAGAAAGCTAAGTTCGTGAAGTGACTATTTATATTCGTTTAACATGTCTACACCGGAACAACTGCTCGGAACGTTAGAAGAAACTGCAAAACTACTGCAAAAAACACAAATAAATTTGAAAAAATGTCCAAAACAAAGATTAACACGCGGATATATTGAAGCACGAGCAAAATGTATAGAAGACTATTGGAAGAACTTCAGTAACACGCATCAAGAATTGATCAAATGTACAACACGTGAAAGTAGGAAAAATATGAGTTATTTTGCGAACGAAGATTATTACATGTGTGAGGAACTTTACCTATCGTTGCAAGCGGACCTTAAGGACTTACTCCTGACGTCATGTAGTCCTGCGACGGCGTCGGCGGCGGATTGTAATCTAAGCACTAATGAGATGTTTACGTCGCGTCTTAGATTACCCAAAATTGAACTGCCAAAATTTATGGGAAGATATGAAGATTGGGCTACTTTTCACGACTTGTTTACCTCATTAGTTCACAAAAACACATCGATTAGTGACGTCCAAAAGTTACACTACTTGAAGTCTAGTATTGGTGGCGAAGCACAAGCCTTACTGCGGCACATACAAATTACGGACAGTAATTACACTCAAGCCTGGTCAGTATTAAAACAGAGATACGGGAATAAACGACTTATAGTGAACGCTGTTCTCAAACGTTTATTTAATCAACGAAAAATAAACACACAGAGTGCCAGTCTAATAAAGTCATTGTTAGACACGACTAACGAGTGCCTTAACAATTTAAAAAATATGGCAGTTAGTACGGAGTCTTGGGATCCTTTATTGATATTTCTGTCTGTACAGAAATTGGACCAAGATACTCACAAAGACTGGGAGGAATATTCATACAGAGAAGATTCTGAGGAACTACCTACCTGGGGCAGCCTGAAGAAGTTTCTTGAATCGAAGTTCCGCACACTCGAGCTCGTATCACCTGGTACTATTGCTACACCTGCAAGAGAGAAGACCAAAGAGAAATCATTCGCTGCTATTGCTACTACTTCTACTGAGAAAACATGTTTCAAGTGCGAAGGAAGTCATACTCTATGCCATTGTAAACAATTTACAGATATGAACGTGAAGGACAGAAATGATTATGTGAAGCAGAATAGATTATGTTACAATTGTTTGTTGGCTGGACACTCGGTAGTCAAATGCCGAGTCCCGATTAACTGCCGAATTTGCAACAAACGTCATCATTCTTTACTTCACGAACAAAAGAAAGAAAACACTTTGAAAACACAACAAGAAGCAACTGCTACAACTTCGGATGTGTCTGTCAATCATTCTATTGAAGAGGAGAAGGAGACAACATTAACAATGACAGCACATTATAACAACAGATACACAACGGCACTATTAGCGACCGCAATGGTGACAGCTAGGAGCGAAGAAGGACACGCCATTGTTTTAAGAGCGCTATTAGATCAAGGCTCAGAGGCGTGCTTTATAAGCGAGAAGGCGGCTCAACTCCTAAGACTTAAAAGACGAACAGCGAGAGGCACCGTGATCGGCATAGCGTCTACAAAAACAGATGTGAAGCAAGTGGTTCAGTTAGAGGTTTTATCTAGAAAAGAAGACAACTTCTGTCTTAAAATACAAGCCTATGTGATGAGTAAACAGCTGACCGCTAAAATACCGCAACACGCTATCGCTGTAAACAATAACCTTCAACACCTACAAGGGTTAGACCTGGCCGATCCTAGTTATAATACACCTGGGTCTATCGATATCCTGCTGGGTGTGAAGGAATATGGAATACTTATACAAGAAGATTTAATCAAAGGTCCACCGGGTACTCCTTGTGCACAACGAACCAGTCTTGGTTGGATTCTTTTTGGAGAAATACAGAACAAAAACAACGAAGACTCTTTCCTAGTAATGCACCATCAGATTGATGTAGAAGACATGTTAAAAAGATTCTGGGAAATAGACACAGAAAACAATAGGAGATATACACAAGATGAACAATTATGTGAAAATATATACAAAACAACACATTCAAGAAATGAAGATGGACGATACACTGTTAAACTACCTTTCAAAACAGAAAACCCTAAATCACCAGATGGAAACACAAGAGAAATAGCTTTGCGAAGACTACTACAATTAGAAAGAAAATTTACTAAACAACCAGATTTGAAGAAAGACTACAAGAAGGTTATGGATGAATATGAAACACTAAATCATATGGAGGCGGTACCTGTTGAAGAAATAAATACAAAAAGGGCAGTCTACTTACCACACCACGCCGTTGTCCGTAGTGACAAAGAGTCCACGAAGGTTCGAGTCGTTTACGACGCTTCCTGTAAGGGCACCAACGGGATATCACTCAACGATGAACTGTTGGTTGGGCCTTTAATACAAGACGACCTCCGCAGCATCCTCATGAGATGGCGAATGCACGCTATATGCTTTGTAACCGACATCGAGAAGATGTACCGAATGGTGCTACTTACCAAAGAAGACGTAGACTTTCAACGTATTCTGTGGAGAAAGGATCCGTCTGAAGGTATCAAAGACTATCGTTTACTTACCGTAACCTTCGGTACAGCTCCAGCTCCCTTTTTGGCTTGTAGAACCTTGACACAACTAGCACACGATGAAGGTCAAAATTATCCTATCGCCGCATCAATGGTGTCTGATTACTATGTTGATGACCTGTTGTCCGGAAAAGATACATTAGAAGACGCCATCGAAGCCAGTCAGCAGCTGAAAGAGATGATGAAAAGGGGTGGTTTTACACTGAAGAAGTGGGCTTCGAATAACGCGGAGTTTATGAAGTCTGTATCATTCGACGAAAGATCTTCAAATGCACATTTTGATTTGAACAAAGAGGGAAAAGTCAAGGCATTAGGTATACTGTGGAACTTGAAAACAGATAAAATTGAATATAACTTCAATTTAGAACCAATCGACCGTGATGTAACCAAACGAAGCATTTTATCAGACGTACAGAAACTATATGATCCACTCGGATGGATTGCACCAAGCATAATCCTCGCCAAAATACTCATTCAGAAGCTATGGCTAGAAAGAGTTAACTGGGATGATAAAATTAATACAGATCTAGCTAATGAATGGTTGCACATAAGATCAAATTTCGAGAAAGGCAATTGCGTTTACGTTAACAGATGGTTACAAACATACAATAAAGACAAGACAAACATTCAACTACATGGGTTCAGCGATGCATCTACACGTGCTTATGCATCAGTAGTGTATGTGAGAGTGATTAGTCCCAATGGCGATGTTCATACCGATTTAGTGGCAGCGAAAACGCGCGTGGCTCCTTTGAAACAAATTTCCGTACCTCGCCTTGAATTGTCTGGAGCACGGCTACTGTCACAACTGCTAAAGCATGTGGGACGAGCCATGAATATACCCAAATCACAAACCTTTGCCTGGACAGATTCTTCTATAGTCCTGGCTTGGCTATCTGGCGAACCATGCAGATGGAAGACGTTTGTCGCGAACCGGGTCGTTGAAATATTGGAAAATGTAAACAGCAATAAATGGTATCACGTGCAGTCTCAAGATAACCCTGCCGACATTGCCTCGCGAGGAATGTCAATACAAGACCTGAGGAATTGTAACCTGTGGTGGAAGGGGCCAAGTTGGTTGAACGATAATGAAATACAATATAATAGACTAAATAACATGGACACAGAAGAAGAAGCAAAGAAAGAGATACAAGCACATCTAACCATAAGCTACGCCAATCAAGATAAGACAAAATTTATAGACAAATTTAATAATTTCGATAATCTGAAAGAGCTACTTACATCTATTTGTTACTGTCGAAGATTTCTAAATTTCAAAAGAAACAAAATCAACTCAGAAGAAGAGAAATATATAACAACTATAGAATTAGAAGAATCACTACATAAATGTATAAAGCTAGTACAAGAAAATGATTTTAAAGAGGAAATGCAATCACTGAAAAAAGGGAATGAAGTAAAGAAAACAAGCATCTTAAAATCATTGAATCCGTATGTAGATTCTAGTGGTCTCATACGTGTAGGAGGAAGGTTGAGAAACGCAGACATTGGACTGGAAACTAAACACCCTATCATTCTTGGAAACAAAAACGAATTGAGTCGATTGATTGTAAAGAACGCGCATGCAGAGACACTTCATGGTGGTGTGCAGATGATGTTAGCCTACCTAAGATCCAGATATTGGATCATACGCGCAAGAGACGTTGTGAAAGGATGCATACGCAATTGTATCGTATGTGCCAGACATAGTACCACAAGCAAAACCCAACTAATGGGTGACCTCCCCAAGGAACGTGTTACCGCGGCCAGACCATTTCTACACTGTGGTGTCGACTTTGCAGGCCCATTTCTAGTGTCAATCTCACGAGGCAGAGGAGCCAGAACTGACAAGGCCTACATTGCCATCTTCATATGTATGGCTGTTAAGGCGATTCATCTCGAACTGGTCGGTAACATGACATCTGAAGCGTTTGTCAATGCTTTTAAAAGGTTCGTATCAAGACGAGGTAAATGTGCCCACTTATGGAGTGACCAGGGAAGAAATTTTATTGGCGCTAACAAAGAGTTGAGGGCAGCGTGGCAGGACGCAAAGCTTGATCTTCCCAATGATGTAGCAATGTTGTTAGCAAAGGATGGTACCCAGTGGCACTACATACCAGCATACAGTCCACACTTCGGAGGCCTCTGGGAAGCAAATGTAAAATCAGTCAAATACCATTTGAAAAGAATACTTACGACCATCTTAACGTTCGAAGAATTAACTACTTTGCTGTGCCAGATCGAGGCTTGCCTGAACTCCCGGCCTCTCACTCCAGTAGATGAATCAGACAATGAAGCATTAGAAGTACTTACACCTGGCCACTTCCTCATAGGAGAATCTCCAATTGTAGTGCCACATCCGAGTCTGGAAAACGTAAAAGCAACTTACCTTTCCCGCTGGCAGAACTCACAAAAGCTCCTGATGAATTTCTGGAAAAGATGGCAGATGGAGTATATATCACGCCTGCAGCAAAGACCTAAGTGGCAGAAAAAAGAAAAGGAATTAGAAAAGGGACAAATAGTATTAATAAAAACTGATAACTTACCGCCTGGAAAATGGCATTTAGGAAGAATTACTGAAAAACACCCAGGCCCTGACGGCCTGACCAGGGTCTATAGTGTCAAGAGCGGAGACAGTATTATTAAAAGATGCATTACAAAATTATGTTACTTACCTATATGTAGACTGTAATGATGATTGTTATTCAAACAAGTCTTGATGATTTATATTTTATTTGCATGTATAAGATGTAGAATAATTTGCTGTTAAATTGAATTGTAACCAATTTGCACCGGCAATGTACTGTAATTTCTTAAGTTTTTTCTTTGAAAGGACATAAGTAGTCCTTTGGGGGCCGGTATGTTGAATATTAAGAGGTGTCGATCTAAACGTAACTCAGTCGCATTAAAGTATTAGCAGAGCACGCACGTTTTTCATTCACCGACAATCGAGTCAAGCAAACTTCAACCTTAACACCTCACCACCGTGGTAAAAATTATGTTATGTGACGACCTAATCCCGCAATTCTCTACTACTACCCCCTATCGACAACCGGACAGTTAACGACATCTTTTTTTTGACCCACCACTGTCCCACTGCTGGGCAAGGGTCTCCTCCCGAACCAGGAAGGGGTTAGACCCTGAGTCCACCACGCTAACCAAATTCTTATAATGTCAAACCTCAAAATTATCAATTGTAGATGCTTTACCTGTTATGAACTGTATGTTTGCTAGATTGCAACATCATTTGTTCATTAGTTTTTGCGTGAAAGTTTAACAAACTTCTATACATCCATCCTTGCAAACTTTCACATTTATAATGTTGTAGTAGGAAAACAGTACTCCGCTACTATCCACGATGCGGCTAAAATACGAAAACATGAATATTGTAAGAACGCTCTCCACTTTATTACAATAAAATATGTATGCCACTTTTTTATGGGCGGAAGATTGTATTTAAGTAACAGGTGAGTGTTTTTCTTATAGTTTTAGCTTTGAAAAAGTCACGACGGAAATACTTATTTGTAGGAAAAAAGGACTCTTTAAGAACTTCTCGATACTGTCCAACTATAAACGTAGAGTACTTTGTTAACATATAAATAATAGTACGTATTAAAAAGTATGTATAAAACTCATATTTCTTTTACATTTTCTTGAAAGCATGTCTCCAATGAAATCGAGAATCACGTATTTTTTTATTAACAACGTTTTATTCTGATCACTTATAAAGAACGATTTCTTAGTATTGAAACGTTCTCATTTGAGCGTATTTTAAGTGAGATTACCTTCAAAAATTGCTTTGGCAGGTGTCCTCGAACACCCCTCAATAAATATTGCAAATGGCGATACCTCCGAGGGATTTATATAGACTGTAATAGGCTGTTGAATTTCACAGTCTTTATACAAATCAATATGGTAGAAGGTCGTTTTGTACCGCAACCATCTTGCCCGCGGCGTCGGCACGTGCTAATATCTGTCATATTTAAACCTCATTCAGATAATAGATGATATTCGCTACCTTCGGTAACGGAAACCAAGTGAGTATGCTTTTACAGCTTGAACTGAAGCTAAAACCGATTTTTGTATCCTTATCACAGACTTCTTCTGCATGAACATCGCAAGTCGCCAAAAGTAAACTTCATAATTTCTGGATAAAACTTTTTTTTACATATTTTATATTGATGGTGATTCCATGTTTAAGCTATTAACAATATATTTTTTTACGCGCTTAAAAAATCTAGATAGAGAAATTGCAGTAACCAAAACGGTAAAGTAAAGGTAGCTTAAAAATACAAAATTTCTACGATGTTTTGTATTTTTAAGGCACCTTTTCTATTACCGGCTTTTAAAATTGAAGTTATTCTCTCCATAAGTATGTTTATTAGCAGTAATAACACCTACCTAACAGGAAAAGATGTTAAAAGTAAAGCGACATCCTGCGGTAAAACTTACACGTTTTCACCATTTTGTACTTAAATTAAATTGTTGCAACTAACCACTGGAGATATAAACGTTTTAAAGCATTTCCTTTATTGTACTCTATTTGTTCTTTGTCCTTGCTGAGTAATTTAGATAATAAAGTGTTTTGTTAGTTTGTTTTAAGTTTGGACAGAACAGTATTTGCAATTTTCTTTAAACTAATCATATCAAATAAAATACTTCATACATTGCTGAAAAAAACATTTAAATATATATGATATCTTATAATAGTCACATCATTAAGCACTTAACTTTAAGTAATTATGTTCCTGGAGAAGCAAATTCATCATCAAATGTATATCGGATACAGCAGATCCATGTCAAAAAACCGCCAACCTCAAACATGGTAGCACTTTCATATCTCATTACCTTCAGTATTAACCTTGTTGGTAGCGATAATCGAATTCCATCCATCTATCTATCCATAGATGAGTAATAAATTATGTGCGAGCCACGTATCGACCTGTCGGCGGATGACTGCTGCGATAAACGGATTACATTGTTACACATTCACCATTGAAACTCGTTCGCGCGCTGGAGCGAAAACTTGATTGGAAACCTGACCATATTTCAATATGAAAGACTTTTTGTACGGACCCACATTGTTACAGAATTGGAATGTTTGTTCTTGAGGTACAAATAAAAATATATGAAAATAGATTTTCTATTTACATGGAACAACGCTAGAGAAAATTGCTCAAGAGTAGAAAGTTATAGTGAAAATAATAACATCATCGAGGTAAGTTACCAAACTACACATCGTAGAAGAAAACTCATTATTTTCCTCCATTCAAGCAAAATCTGCGTTTAATACGTTATAGTTTCATAATGAAACTCGTTAAAACAAACATAGGCCTATAATATGAGTGGGCATAACTTCCTATTAGTTATACATATTTGATGAAACCCAAGCGCGTGATCTACCGTTCAACAAGTATTAATCCGCATCGTAATCGTTCTTTGGACTTGCGAAGGTCACAAAATGTGACGTCACGCGGCAGTAATCCATGGAAATTCACAAATTGTCGGATCAGGGAACAGGACACGTCGTTACGTCTGTTTAATTGACGAACTTCGCACCAGGGTTTCGTAAACGGGTTCCAATCAAAACGTATTATGTTCTGCAAATTACTTCACTAACTGATATTGAATATTAATTGTATAAGATTTGCGCCAGGTATTTGGGACCTGTAATTTGAATTCGCTCATACGTACTAATTTTAATAAATATTTAATAGTTTTATTTTCAGATTAATCCGAACTCTTATTTGGTTTAGTATTTAGCATGAATGTTTAATTTTTTGTTAAATTATTTAATTAATTGTAGCTTTTTATCAGAAATGTTAACTTCTATCTTGTAAACGTCGGTCAAAATAAAAGTGTATGTTACCTCAAAATTTCTAGTACGAGAGAGCAATGGCATTGTCTCCTGAACAATTGAATAATCTTATCTTTCCTGCTTTCTTATTAGATTTCGGAGTAAAGTCGCTTTGTTGTGATACACTGTTGTCAGATATATTTATGCAAACGTTTGATGAATAAGTTAGGAAGAATGCTTTTGGAAAACGAAAGTTGGAATTGACATTTGATCTTTGCAATCCAGAAAATCACAGCAAACAAGACAACTGGATTTGAAACGACGTAAGCGACACTCTAATATTTCTGAAATACATAAAACAATAACATAAATACATTAGACTAATAATTGTTAATGAAAAAACCTCGGCTTATTTTATATATTATTTTAAATACCACTGCTTACAAATACGTATGCAATAGTATGCATATATATTTACATAATAAAGTACCTGCACAACGCATTTCCAAAGCAAAAGCTGATTTATAAACAGGTTTTGTAAAGAGACAAAAAACCGGTGAACTCCGGATCGATGTCACAAACAATAAATAAAGCCCCTACATGTATTATTTAGGGATCTTTCAGCACATTACCCATTTCATTTGTCACAAGTTTTCCTCAAACGAGCAAGTAAGCACCCTGAAATAGAACACACATTTATTTGCCATTTCACAACAAAATTAACGAGACTTGAGCTACTGTATGGTTATTGACTAGTACAAATGCTCGTAGTAATTTAAAAGCTTACTGAAGCAAAACAAAGCGAAGACGTAGCGGAAATACACATTATTTTTGCGACAGTGCCTTTTTAGTCAGTGTCAATATCTTAAGTTTGTATGAAGATCAGTAGCACTTCTGTACAGTCGGTACTGTCGAGTATCGAAAATTTGACATTTAGAATGTACTGCCAAAATAGTTCCTACGTCGCCCGTTAGATGTACTGATCAGATTCATATAAAATTTCTCGATGACAAGCCGGTTGTCGGTATAGTAGATGAGAATTGAGCTACTGTTGTATTTTCATGATAAAAGACTATAGTTTTACTTTAAGTAGGTTTCACTGTGTATTTTCTATGCAGCACAACGTCGGTCTCTTTTCCTTTTTACTAGTATATCAAAACTGTAACTAATAAAAACAAACACCAGCGTGACTGCACGAAACCTAATTAAAACTGTGTTCATTCAATAAAATGAAACTGAATCAAAGGATCTAGAACGAATAGTTACTATAAATAAACGCAAACGAAACGTTTTAATGAAAAAATATCCACGCTAATTAAAACCATACACAGCAAAATAAAGCAAAAGGGGAATATTAACAAAATTATAATGAACTCACAAAATGGCCGCGATGGCAGATCAAAAGTGCTCTCACGGTGTTCGCCTTAGGGCAGGTCGCAGATTTATGTGGGTCTTTCGTTAAGGAGCGACGCAGATTAAGTTATAAATAAGGTATAGAAAGCAGGTCATTGCCCCCGGATTGATCGATGTCCCACTCTCGATGAGATGCTGAGTAATAAATTGTGTAACGTTATTCTGATTAATGATATTAGGTGTACGTTAATTTTTGGTTCGCTGGAGGGCGGTGAGCTCGCAGAATCTTTTTAACGAAGAATAAATTACTCTGTAAGGGTGTGTAAGAATTGGTCAATGTGGGTGCTCTGAAATATGGTTGGCGACGAGAAAATGTTGTTGTAATTTAAATGTTGCATACATTTTAGGACCTTGTTAGGTTGAGACATTAATTTTATGAATACTACTTATATTATGAATGCGAATGTTTGTGAGGATGGATGTATGTATGTTGGTTACTCTTTCATGAAAAATCTCTTGGACGGGTTTTAATGAAATTAAGTACACTAATAGCTTGTAACCTGAATAAACACATAGGATAATTTTTACCCTGGGCAATCATTCAGTGGACGAAATCTCCGGCAGACGCTAATGTTATCGTAAAAGAGAATATGTCATAATATCTATAAAATATTGGAAACGAAACAACTTGTTAGTAAAATATCCCTTTGATGATTATTTGGTAATCAAAATACTATTATCATTTAACGATGTGGTCGAACAACAATGTGGTCGGAAACATTGAGTAAATTGTTTTTAAACGACTCTTTCATATTCAATATTATAAATGGATATCGAATGAGCTCGTCATAATCATTTTTGAATATTATTTTCACAATATGGATAACATTGTTACAGGAGCAGCAAAATGTTGTCTTTTCAGATTTAAATATTTTTGTAAAATGTACTGAATTTCTAGGAAAAAAATAAAAGGCTTTAAAATTCTGCTGTATATTCAGTGACTTTGACAAAAAAATAAAATATTATATTCAATTTTATTTTCTTTTAAAAAACATGTTTATATTTATACCTAGTTTATCTTTGTAACTTTTTGACTAACCATCCTATAAAATGTGATAGTCAGCCCTCCCTAAACATTTTCTCTATTTCGAATAATCTTTTTCTAGTCTCCCAAAACATACCATGCCATTTAATCTCTTCTAAAAACCTAATCTACCATCGTAAAGTAATTTAAACCAAAAAAATCTGCTTAACAAAACGCCTTAGCCTTTTCACGAATATTTTCATTACAGAAGTCAAAAGAAACAGTATTTGCCGAGAAAGAGCAAATAAATGTGAGGACTTTTAGAAAAAGACGTTTCAACGAGCGACCGGTTCACGTAGACGAGGAATTTCTTGGCGTGTAAAATGTCGGGAAGGTTCCACATCGCGTTTGTAAATTTGTTTTTTCCCATCTATGTAAAGAATACCAGCTATGTGGGGTCCCGTTCCTTTAACCGGTTTAAATTAAATAAAGTTTGCATTAGTTATATGAACTTGCAATCGCTTTAGCAGTAAATTATTTTAGAAATGGTTTTATAGCGTACTTCTTAATTGTTTTGTAAACAACGCTTTTTAGTCTTATGTGGATTATTACGGACTCTATAACATAATCATGTTAAGCACGAACACGCAAAAATGCTCTCTCTAAGGTTTATTTGTGGAGAGACTAAATAAGTATTTACATAAACATCAGATTTTTTTTCTGAAGCGTTGTGTACCACTATCAGTAGCGCGATTTTCACCGTCGGTAGTATCGAGTATCGAGAGTTTAACATTTTAAATGTCCTGCAAAAATGGTTCCTACGATGCTCGCTTGTGGCGCTGATCACATTTTCTTTCTAAATGTTTAAATAACTTGCCGATAGTTGATTGTAGTAGAGAGAATCGCAATACTGATAAGTTTTTTTTTATAAAACTTGTTATACTATAGCTAGCCGGTTGATCGACAGTTGATATAAGTAGAAGATTGCCTCTCTATTATCAGTTAGGCGGCCATAGCCAGTTGCGCTCACCGGTTGGTAAACGATGTGTGGGTTAAGCAACCCCTGGCGCGGTCATTCCATAGATGGGTGACCGCATAGTGGTATTTGAGCTGGGCGTCTCCGTGCTTCGGAGGGCACGTAAAAAGTCGGTCCCGGCTGTTGTCAATAAGATAACAGTCGTTAAGCCATGTCAAAGGCCTCTCGGGCGGCTTGAACAACTTTGACACTAGGTTGACCACTAACCATACGACGAACGAACGATCAGTTAGGCATACGTTACGTTACGTATATTCAGAGTACTTACTATTCTAAGAACATCGAGACTTAGAAATTGCGTACCAGACATTGTACAATGTTATAATAGGACTAGCTGACCCGCGCAACTTCGCTTGCGTCACATAAGAGAGAATGGTGAAAATTTTCCCCGTTTTTGTAACATTTTTCACTCGTACTCTGCTCCTATTGGTCGTAGCGTGATGATATATAGCCTATAACCTTCCTCGATAAATGGGCTATCTAACACTGAAAGAATTTTTCAAATCGGACCAGTAGTTCCTGAGATTAGCGCGTTCAAACAAACAAACAAACAAACAAACAAACTCTTCAGCTTTATAATATTAGTATAGATTAAAATTAGTTCCCCGCTCTAAGATACGCACGATCGTAAAACGTCCAAAGGTCAACAACCTCAGACAATGGGTCTAGTCCGAGGCGTATATTATGTCTATACAGCTGACCTTGTTATCTGCGTACTACCCACACATTATAGTGGTTTCAGAGTATTCGTATGTTGTACATAAATGAGTACTTCTCATTATGTTTGTATGTCCGTGACACTGCAATTTCAAAGACGGCATACATAATGGTATATTTTTTATGTTCTGTTGTAGTATTTTTAATAATAAGACTTTTCTCTGCCGATATAGGTAAAAATAATGAGATGAGAGTTACACATAAACCATGTATGTATACTTCGTATTTACGTCTTCAACATCATTACATCAAAGTCTAATCATAGTTTTTGGCTTTTTCAATCACTTTTGAGTAGGTACTAAGCGTATTAAGTAAAATGCTGTGAAGAAATTAAAATGAAAAGCCTTTTTAAAATTGACGCTTACTTTCACACAAGCTATGGCAATAAATACTCAAAGATAAAATGCCTAAAAGTTACCTTCATCCGCAAAAGCTTGTACTCGCAACGCAAGTACACACTAGTGTACCCTCCGAGACTTCGTTCCAAACTTCTCACATCAAATATTATTCCAGCGCTCTCGTCTCGAAATTGTCCAAAATACGTGATACTCCTCAAAAACAGTCTCCGTAGCTGTCGACTAATTGATTAGATTTGCGCAAGCACAGCAGAGTGTATTTAATTCAGTAATTTATCTTACATTTTGAAAGCTTAGCGAATATTTTCACCTTCCCCGTGATTTATGTTGACAAGAACGTGTTTGCTTTCGTTATCAGTAGGTACATTTCTGTGCTATGACGTATTTTTCTTAATGTAAGGAAATATGCTAAAAGCTTCGCTATTTACGGTATAAAACTAGAGTAGAGCACTGGTTGTGTTCGTTATAGTGATGAAAAAGGAGATTCTTGTAAGTATATATTTACTTCTAGGTCAGTGACCTGCCTGATATAGCACAACTAGTTTAAGTAAGAGATAATGTTTCTTTCAAGTTTGATCGGAAATTATTAACCAGTAGGTTTACCATAATATTTAGCTGTAGGTATTATTGAAGCAATTTTAATGCAGAATAGACTATGATTCCGATAGGTGTTAAGGAATCAAATTCTGCCGTCGTAAATGTAAACACAGTAACTTAAGTTACTGTGTTTATAGTTTGTTTAGTTCTTTGGAATCAGGAGACCGCGGGCTATTTGAGAAAGTTTTCGGTTTGTTTGTACGATGGATAGTTACCGAAATACATTAAATAAAAACACAGTATTTTTACAAAAAAAACATTTTTTTTAATAAAAAATACAGTATCTGTGTTATTTTAAATTAAATAACAGTATCTCACTACTAACTGTGTTTTTTTAACGTGAATAGATTTACTTTTTTTTTATTTTGCTTGATTATAACACGGCTTCTTCAGTTACTGTGATTGCGTATAAAATATTGTTCAAAGATAAACAACAAATACTTGAATAAATCACAGTATCTCATTTACTGTATTACTGATTTTATACGTATTTCTAAGAAACATAGTTATAACACAGTATGTACATACTTACTGTGTCGTAATTCCCCTAATGTTAATATCTTTACAAAGTTACAACACAGTAATAGGTAAAACTTGGTTACAACACAGTAACCGTTGAGTTACCGTGTTGTAACTTAAAAAAGAAAAAAATATTATATTATTACCCTAGCTTAAAACACATTATCTAATTTTATTATTTATACAATAATAATATACTAGATATATATATACAGAATCAAAGATTTAACTATATACTAACATTAAAAGTTGCATGAAATAATATACAATAATTAGTATCTTGATGAGAGCAAAAATTAACCATTAAACTTCAACCGCGTTTTTCTCAAAACGCATATTTTGAAGTTACTGTGTTTAGATTTACGACGGCAGAATTATACAGGAAATATTTAAAAATATTTATAAGTGGTCAAAAGACTTTAATTGTTGTTCTAAATGTGACGTGCTTTTACTTCGTTATTTGTATATTTGTTAAGTATTACTGCAAAGTAATTAAAGTATTTTATTCTTTAGTATCTTACTTTAGAAACTTGATTGGTAATGCAGGATTTGGTCAATATAGAATGTACTATGTAGAAGTGTGGTAAAGTCCGTATCGGAGATGCATGCGTTTATTTTTTCAAAATTATGCACCGTTTCGAGGGAGCGCTGCATAGATTATGCTTCACCTAAATATACCGGGGTGCGCTCCGAAAGCAACCTAATTTCTCAAAGGAGTTATGTATATTTAAGAGAATATTTTCAGGAACTAGCTCGTAAACATCTATTACTAGGGAATTATGAAAGTATACCGTAGATAGTAATTTAAGGTATCTATCTAAAGCTTTTTAAATGTAATATGTGATACTCTTCAAGACCATTTTTTTTTAAATAATGGAGCGTAATTGAAACAAAACAAAAGAACTGTAGAAATAACATTGACCCATTTGAATAAAAGTTAAACTTTACTGTATTAATCGAAAAAAAATTAAGTTAAAAAATCTTTACAATATGTCTTCACAACTAGTGCTCCGTCTATCGGAAGATGGTATATGAACACACGCATACTGTTCTATAAAACCCCTTTTTTAATTATTTTCTATAAATGTAAATAGCCTATACGAGTATATATATATATTCGCTTAGCCTTTGTTCCAAACTATGTTGGAGTCGGCTTCCAGTCTCACCGGATGCAGCTGAGTACCAGTGTTTTACATGGAGCGACTGCCTATCTGACCTCCACAACCCAGTTACATGGGATAACATGATACCCTTCGGTAAGACTGGTTGTCAGACTTTCAAGCTTCTGACTACTGTTAACGACTGTCAAAGATCTTCGAAAATGACAGCCGGGACCCACAATTTAACGTGCCTTCCGAAACACGGAGGAACTCGATATGTATAAGATGGTCACCCATCCACGTAACAACCTCGGCAAGCGTAGCTTAACCTCAGAGATCGATCCGTGCGGCTGTTGTAAACTAAGCCACGAGCTCCTCAAATAGCCTATACGAGTATATTACCCATTATTATAACCTAAAAGTTTGTTAAATCCACATATAAAACACGTAACTTAAGCTCAAACTGGTATTAAACAGGAGCAGACATGGGGAAGGAATGTTTCAGCGACAATGCTGGCGACATCGGCGGCATTGTGTCGCCGGAAGAGGGGGCTTTAGTCGCCATCCGTCGAGTTCCGTCGCCGAGCGCCGCCGAGTGTCGCCGACCGCGCCCTACACAGATGTAACGTCGCACTAGTTACACACTTAATGGGTTTTGTTTGTAATTTTGGTTGTATTTTACCGAGATTGTTAGTTGTAGTCGTATTCATTTACGTGTATATAAGTTACCTTTAATTTTTTTGTATTATAGTCAACAGTGTGCATGTTGTGCCAGGCTATAAGGTTTTATTTACGAATTGAGATAATCATTTATACTGCATGAAGTTTTGTGTATACTATCAACCAAAACAGTACTGCCTTATTTTGTATGGGATGTGTGAGTTTCTTTCTTACTTCTTGTCGCTTTACTTTGTCTACGATGGGCTTTTCGTAAACATGTATAACTTTAGTAACTAAAATTATTAGGTAATCAATCTTGCATGCTGACGAAAATAATAATAACGCATACATACATAAAATGACACCTTCTTTTCATAAAGGTAGGCTTAGATCAAAGTACGCCACTTAGTACGATCCTAACAAACTTCTCATGCTTCATTCAAATTTATACATGTTGTCATACAAGACGGAGTTACGAGTAAAATAAATAAATTTAACCCATTACTGTCCCATTGCTGGGCACGGTTCTCCCGTAATGAGGGAGGGGCTACGCCTTGTTACGAGTACTACAAATAAAATTATTCCTTTAAATTCTAAAACATAAAATGGGACTAGGAAACTGAAGCAGGCATTAAAACGGACAAAAATAGTAAAGTAAATATGCCATCATAAAAATGGTGACGATGCTGAAAAGCTTTTACTGCGAGCTCGTAAAACTACCGGCAAGTCCCCGAACTTGGGTAAAAGGCTTAAGATACACGTCAACAGGCAAACTAAGGCATTCGCTTACTGGACTTTACTAGTTAAGTTTCCCGTCACTCTGGTTAATGTTCAAGTTATGTTATATTAAGTGTACCGATTAAGTTCTGAAAGATTTCCGTAAGATCTTTGGTCTTTCGAAACATCTTTTCTCAAATAAATATATCAAGATAAAAGAGCGTAGCTTTCTTTTTTCTTCACTACAACTGCACTAATATGTTAAAATCACCTGGCCATCGTAGTGGACGCAAAGCTTAACCCGATTCTAGTTAAGTAAGAGACACTTGCCCAGCTATGACAGTCATATTTTAATAAAAAAAATGTCAAGCGCACTATCACAGAAACACACACTTTAAAGAAACTACGCAAATTAAGTACCTAAATCAAATAAAATTTAGACGTCCCTATTAAGATATTAACTTACATACACCAATATATTTATCTTCTCTTACTTAAGGTAAAATAAAATCCCTCAAAATAATATAATACTGGTAAAATCAGGTGAATGTAATGCTCTCAGCGTGTTTCGGCCATGATGGATCGAATGACACATCGTTTATCAACATCGATGGGTCTCAGGGTCGCGTAATGAACATCCTTTTTTATAGATACCTATTACATAATATATGTAGGGAAAAGATTGATATTTCGCCTGACTCTGTATAAAAACATTTGTTGATAATGTTAGACATTAAAAATAGATGATGTTATGTGTGTATTAGGAATTATTATCACTGGCTGTAACTGTGAAGGAAAACATCGTATTGAAATCTTGCATGCCTATTTTTTTTTATCTAGCCTATTTCTGTGTCCCACTGCTGAGCAAAGGCCTCTCCCCTAGACTTCCAGTCCCCTCGGCCTAAAATCTATTAAAGACATTTCTTGCTGGCATTCAAAGTCCCCAACCTGCACTTGGCTTTCGCAGTGGACTTAAGTCCTAACCCCCCAGTGGGACACTAATAGGTTTAAAAAATATAGCAGCAATTTAATATAGTGAAATTAATCTCAAACGTGTTCATTACTCAAGCTATAGGTAATACTAGCTGACCCGCGCAACTTCGCTAAACGGGGAAAATTTTTACTCATTCTTAAGTGACGCACACTTAAGAATGAGTAAAAATTTTCCCCGTTTTTGTAACATTTTTCGTTGCTACTCTGCTCCTATTGGTCGTAGCGTGATGATACTTCCTCGATAAATGGACTATCTAACACTGAAAGATTTTTCAAATCGGACCAGTAGTTCCTGAGATTAGCGCGTTCAAACAAACAAACAAACTCTTCAGCTTTATAATATTAGTATAGATATCCCACATATAAGATAAATGTCTGACATCTCAACTCCAAATAAAATGTTTCAAACATCAGAGCATGTCTCCCGGGAACCGTTCTTACACAAATATTATACTTGTTATAAAAACTTTGATACCATATTACTTTAGGATTTAGGATGTTAAACTTTGTTCCAGAAATAGAATTATTTTACTAACAATAATGAAACTAAATAGTAGTTCTGTCCGAATCAGGTACTCACGACAGCAGTTAATCACTAGTTCAGCCTGCTTTATTTTAAATTACCTTTTTTGAGAAATTAAGTTAAAACAATTGATGTATGAGGTATATTTAGAAATTAAGGCAATTTACTATATTAAAGTAAATTTTATTTAATGTAGTAAATATTAGCTCATTTCACTGTTTTATTTTATATCCTTCAAGAAACACCTATAAATATTTTATTCTGAGACAAATACATTTGAGACATACTCTGCAAATGTGATTTCAGTGGAAGCACGGAAGGAAAATCATCTCAAATTTCCTTCAAATTATAATATAACCTCTCAAGCGCCCGGCCACCGTGTCACGGTTGAATGTGCTACCCCCGTCAAGCGTCCCGCCACCGTGGTACGGCAAAACGATCTTACATTAAAAAAACGTAGAAATTAAATGCTAAAACTATGTTTATCCCTTTCAAACATATTTGACATTGAAGCTGATGAAACGAGACGACGATCTAATGCACACACTTGAATAAGTGGTTGATATAGGCCAGAGAGCACCTTAAACAACATCTGACCCAACGACATGTTCCTTTATGACCAATATTGTAAATACTTTTTTTAACTAATTTTAAAGATTTGAGTATATTTTACAGTTGGATTTTAATGTCATTATTCATTAACTACACGATAAGACCTTCCGTCATATTATTTTTTATGCCTAAAAATATTTTTTAGACTTTCTTCAAACACATGCCTAAAGCACACAATATTCAGATTAAACCGACTATTGTACCACCACTATCAAATATTATTTGTGGTTTATTTTTTTAATATATAGCAAATTTTATGTAGATTTCAAATATATAAGGTATGACTAGGGTGTTAGTATCAAAATATGACGGAATCGGCGCTTAAACGCCAACCGCCAATTCAATTTCGCGCGCCATTTTTGGCCTGGACGCTTAACGGTATATTTGAATTTTGACGTGGGGCGCTCGAGAGGATAACGACACCTTACCAAAGTAACTCTACAAGATTATAGTCAACCTAATAAACTTTAATCCTTGTTTCAGCGTATTATTATTCCCAATTATATCACAGTAATTGGTGAGACGGGGCCTTAACCAAGTGTCAATTACAGTTAATGTGCGCTATGCGTGGTTGTGACGTCACGAGCTATGTCGGCCGGGTGCCTGTCGAGTTTCGGCCATGTTTCGCGTTATTTCATGTTATTAAATGTTGGTTAACAGCGTGTATTAGCTGTCAAACCTATTTATGTGTCAGTAACAGGGAGTTTGGTAACTTTAAGGTTCATCGATGGCAACTCACCGTCAGTAGTTCGATTCTTTACCACTATCGACTACCTATCCAACAATTTTACACGAAAGCCTGTTTAGCGCCTCTACCGGACTCCATAAGAACTATTTTGGCAGTACATTTTATATGTCATACTCTCGATACTCGACTGTACCGATTGTAGAGAATTAGAGAGTACAGTAGTGGCCATCAACAGATAATTAATTAATTTGATAAACAATTGCTAGTTACTGAAAAAAAAACTACGAATTTAAAAACACAACATACGTGAGGTATTTTTGTTGCAAACTGGAAGTATCAAGTAAGTTTGTACTTGCAAGCGGAGTGCTACTTAACTAGCGTAGCTGATGTAGCCTCGTAGCATTTGTAGACAGTACGCGTAGCAGGTACAGTCTTATTGATTGTAACCGTAGCCGTGCTACGGCGCTAATTAAGCTAACAGACGCAAGCTGATTTCTGCTTGGTTTTATTGTGTACAGTACAAAATAGCAAGACATATTCTTTCTTTAGAATTTATACCGTCTTATATTCTGTTATGAATTCATAAATAAAGATAAAACTGTATTCACAGCTATAGACAAAAATCTGCTACAATGAAAAATAAAAAAAAAAAGGTTTTATTCTTTTTCAAAAACGGTTTACAATATACTTAAGGCTGACTTCTCCTTTTAAGAGTCAAAAACACCTGTATTAGGAGATGCCGCTCTTCCTTAACTTAAATAAACTTATATTTATTATTTCATTACATCGACTATTAACTAAACATGGTACTTTCAGCCCAAACAAATCCCAAATTAAATACAAAAGACTAAAAATTAACCCTAAAATAAACTAAACAAACTTAAAACGAAAATACACTTCCATAACACAGCTCTAAACATAATTATATGATGACAAAATTACGTTTTCGCCCGCAAGTACATTTTACCATCGCATTCTCGGCTCATATTAACCCTTAAACGGCAACTTTTACAGCGTTGCTCGGCCCAATTACCCAATCGTTTGTTCCAGCCGAGTGGCTCGCGGGAATTAGCGAGCAGCCGGTGGGTTGGAAACAAAACAATAACCCTACACCGCCTCGCACGGATATTGTGCCGACTTGGAATCAAGGCTGTTTTGCAATGATTTTGTGTATCTGTTTTAGTACGTACTGTAGTTAGGTATTGGTAAGTTTAATGGATGGGAATTGTAAGAGGATGTGTTTAGTATATTTTTGCTTGCTTTGCCGGATATATTTCTAGGCACTTTTTTGATAAATCTCTAGTTTAATGTAGTAAGAATACACTCATACTACATGGAACTAGACATTGACTTTAAATGTAAACAATATATATAAACAAAATTTAATGTACATCTTTTTTGTTAAAATAATAAGAAATCTACCATTTCACTTATAAAATAAAGAAAATAGTCTCTAAAAATACTTCGAGTCAGAATCCAAATATGCTTTTAAAGCTGCCCTTTTAAGTTCGTTATTTCCATATTTCCATATATGTTATATTTAATGTTATCAGATAATATAACATGTTGTTTAACGTTCCGTAACACGAAGGTTACGATGATAGATGGTAGAGGGCAACGATGCACATTTTTGTAACGCCATCTAAGCGTGACTCGAGTAAAACTTCTATGGAATTATAATAAGAATGAATAGTCTTGACGCATGAAGGAATTTTGAGAATGTTATTTTAATTAAACACCTGTTGATCTCTCAATCTATATCATAACATATCTTTCTATACTCGTACATTCGTTGTATGTACTTTTTTTTGTTTTACTGAATAAATAAGCACGGGAGTCACTCCGTGATAACCGTTGATACATACATTCATTCGATCGAAACGTCAGGCAGCAAATAAGGTGTCCGCATATCTTAAGATTCTTATCGCGTTGAGATTTTGAGAACCCGTTTAGTACTTTGCTTTTTAAGTGTGCATTATCCTTGAAAACCTATACTTACAAGTGTATCTACAATGATTACTTACTTACCCAGAATTTAAACTGCTTTAATCTTCTTATTAATTCCTAAAAACTCTGCTTACCCTGCAACAAAAGAAAAATAGTATTTAAACCCTGCTGTAAATAATAATAAACGCATAATAAATATACAGCTTAAAATGGAAATGATATTACAGTTCAAATAATGCGGTAAATCTGATCAAGTATTTCTGTACCTTCATTCTCTACCACTATCGACTACCGACAACCGGCTAGCTATCGAAATTTTGACATTTAGAATTTTTGACAGATCGGTTGTCGGTAGTCGATAGTAGTAGAGAATCGAGGTACTGAAACCTTGTTTAAAACAGCATATAAATATGTAATGTATAAAAGAAAACCAATTTGGTTGTTATTGTCGATACTCGAGAAAGGCAAGTCCGATAGACAGTCAGAGTGGGTTCAAGAGCGAACGCCAACGGCCGCGGTTCATTGACCTCCGTATTGGTTCTTACAAAAAATACTGTATATAAAAACAAATGATTTTATTCTTATGTATTATGAAGGGACATAAAGTTGGAGTGGTCAAACCAAAACTTGCCATGAGAATGATTATCGAGCTGTAATATAAATAAGAGAGTTGTCTATGTGCAAATTACATTATTCAAATGATATGTGTCATGCGTAGGATTTTCTCTCAAAAGTTAAAGTTGTCTTAAAGTCCTATTAATGTAGTGATTGCCTAGTTATTTCCGCTATTACAGCCGATTGTCACGGTAAGGCACGTTCATTTTTAAAATCCTATCCACGACAAATTTACATCCCTACACTAAAGTTGACTAACACTACCGAATTATTAAATATCTAGCAAATCCTTTACTAAAAAAGAACTAGAATCCAATTATTATTTAATGTTGAAAACTATAAATGTTGTATTCTTCATACAATAATGTGAACGATGTTGAAAGTCCTTATAAATAATTTTAGTGTAATGAAACGCAAACAATGCCGCGACATCGTCTGTCATATTCAAATAGTTAAGTTTATTAATTACGTAATGGATTCAAGTTAACATTTCATATAAAATGAAACACACTGGGTTACAAAAAGGATAGTATTTGATAAAATTACTTGATAACTACAGTTTTTATTTGGGCTGCTCAGATACATTATTATTATTTTTTTTTGTTAGCCCTTTATGACGTGTCCCACTGCTGGGCAAAGGCCTCCCCTCTTTCCAGATACATTATATTGCCTTAAAAAAAGTAGAAATGAATATAATATTTTACTCAACTCCACCCATGACTAAGACGTTTCTAACATAATCTCATCTTATACTATCGACAGGCTGCCAGTTATCGTTTTTTTTAGAAAACTTTAATGAGCGCCTCTAGCGGGAGCCGTAAATACTATTTTTATAGTACATTTTAAATGTAAAACTCTCGATACTCGAATGTACTGACTGAAGAGAATCGCGTTACTGCAAAAATAGTAAATTTTTCGTGGCGTTCGTTCGTTAGGACTCGCAAAAGTGTTCCAGTTACATTGTCTCTGGTTACGGTCATTGAGATTTACAATACTTGCTGACTAACATTCGTAGCAAAAATACAGAGGGTATTCAATAAATCAACGTAGTATGGACCTATTAAAACAGATAAAATAGGAACGGGTCTTAAGTTATTTTAAAAGGTATTAATGTTTTATCTCTTCACTTCATGAGTGATCAAAAATTGAATTCACTATCTAGCACATTACACTCTAAGAAACACAATATTTCGCCGTTTAAACTATTTGTCGTATATTTAGAAACTAAAATGAGTATGAGCGAAAGTATTAAAAAGGGTCTTTTGAAATAACTCATATTTCTATAACTATCTACTGCATACTGTAAAAAAATTGAAGAATTCCTTGATACGTTTAAAAATGCAAAACCAGGTAACTAGCGGACGTTCGTCGTCTGATTTATAACATTATCCGCTACGTGCAACACACGTCGGTGAATTCTTTTTAAAAAATAGGCCCTTTATTACCAGGAGCCCAGTACCCGTTGTCCGTACCCCACATCACAAATTAAATTAAAAATCCACATAGAAAAAATTTTCTCTTTTGAAGGCTCTTGTTAGCTCAAATTAAATCAACGGAGTTCGCGAACCCCGTATTTTGCGGGTAGGTAACGTTTTACGAACAGCCGCGCGTCACACCGAACCGTAACGAGACTTCATGAACAATTCAACTTATGTTACATGTCATTTACTCTGAGAGTCTCATTTATTATTACAAGAATTTCTGAAGACTTATAAATCTAGATTATTTACTCCATTTAGATAGAAAGATACCTACTGCTTTATTATTTATTGCTTCTTTATTTGTTGTAAAAAGGTTTAGATGTTTTAGCAATATATTGAGCGTTATTTTATTTTACACTTGGGACTATCAGGCCTTGTGTAACTTGTGAAGTTGTTTAATAAAACTTTCACAATAATGTTGATGTTATTGAGAATTTATTTGATAGTTTTTAACTTAAAAGTATTGAATAAGTTATTTATGTTAAAAGTCATAATCAATCTTCGTAAAGGCTATATTCATTTGCACCTTTATTACAACTATTCGATTCTTACCAAAATCTACCTTACTTAAATTCGCGATATCCGTTACGACAAAGGTCAATCTCGTCACCGCAAACATAATTGTTTGCACAGAAAAAATAACTAGATAGCAAACACAACTAAATACCAACTGTCAATCAATGTAACAAACAAAACCTTGACCATAATCCATCCACGCATTTCACGCCCACCATAAAGGAAATAGTGACATGTGAACACAAACCAAACATTTGTACAAACATTGGACAAACAAGCTGACGTCACAACCGGACATTATTTGCAGATATTCCCATGTTTGGCAAATAGTTTGGCATACGTTGTGATAGGCGGCCCATCGGCCCGCTGCGCCAATATCGGTCGGTTGTCATGCAAATATTTCAGCTCATTGGGATTCCCTTTGGTTACCCAAGACTCCGGAGCCACTTGTTAAACGTATGCAGTTCATTTGAAAATTTAATCGCTGTACAATAAACTGGGTTGAGGGGAACATTTGAATACAAAAGATAAATATGTTCAAGTGTTAAGTCTTTGTTTGCTTTTCACTTCCTTTGGTGGCTTATTCGTATTGTACAGTTAGCTTCAAATCTATATATTAATACGTTTAGCAAAACATTTGGACGCATTATTATGAAAGGTGCGTGAACGGAGGGGTATGATATTTGGCACACTTATAGTTTAGTATAGGAGAAGTAGAGAACGCTAACATTTTTCAATAAAAATGCTTATAAAGTACATTGAATCAATAAACAAAATGTCACACTCACTACCATGCACTTGACACACACAAACACTAATATTATTAGGTCGGGGAAAAAGTCTTTTCGCATTGTAGTATGTATAAACTTGTAATAAAATCTTGGCTTCAAGAATCACAAATGACTACACGGTTCGTTAGGTTTCTTTCAGTGAGCTCATGAAGTACCCAAATATCGAGCTTTTTTGTGTAGAGAAAAGATTTTATTACAAGTTCATACATACTATAACGCGAAAAGACTTTTTCCCCCACCTAATAATATTTGTAACACGCATACATACTTTGTGGTCTTTATACGAATAGTGCTTAAATATTTATTTCAGTTGAACAACCTGCTATGTAGTTTGTATCTTTATACTCACATAGCAAGCTTCTACATTACTCTAATAACGACCGACCATGTCAGATTACAGATCCCTGCACTCTGGCGGCATAAGCCGTTTATTGGTGCACTCTATTTAATATGGTTCATTTAAACCTATTAAAATCCCGCATAATACGGATACAATTCTAATGGACTGATAATAATTATATTAAAATTGTCTATCCGCCCTGGCTTCGCTCGGGTTACATAGAGTTAACTAAATTATACACTAAAACCTTCTTTGGGAATGGTTCTGTCTATTAGTGGGAACCTCATAAA
Source organism: Anticarsia gemmatalis (assembly GCF_050436995.1). Classification (NCBI taxonomy): domain Eukaryota; kingdom Metazoa; phylum Arthropoda; class Insecta; order Lepidoptera; family Erebidae; genus Anticarsia; species Anticarsia gemmatalis. The sequence goes on from NC_134761.1 coordinate 3,871,355, forward strand.
TTGCGAACAGACAGACAAATTATAATGTAATGTTTGCGCGTAATATATTATGAAACTTCATTCGTAACTGGTAAACCGTTTTGCGTGATTGTATAATGAACTTCCAAATATTCAAGCTGTGCATTATACTAACTATCTAATTCGATTTAAAAACCGTTTCTTGTTTTATTTATTTTCTGTTAGCCCTTTATGTGTCCCACTGCTGGTCAAAAGCCCCATCTTTCCTTTCAAATCTGTCTGTCCAATGTCATACCCCGTTATGACAAAATATAAAGATTTTATTTTCCAAAGCCAGACAAATAAAACCGCAATAAATGCCATCAACAGAATCGATTCGACGGAGCATCAAATACGAGTGCTAATTAACTAGAGAGCCTCATTAAACGAGTTCCGAGCGAAAACTTACGAACAAAATTAAAGGGCGGTGCGGAACGTTTGTCAGTGTCGTGGTATTAACGAAAAGACCGAAGAGGGCATGGGTCTTTGTCTGTTCATCGATTCATTTCTTTTATAAAAAACTAGCGGATCGGTCTACACTAAAAAATGTAATATAAGTAGTAGTACATTAAAAATTTCCTGGGAACTCTAGTTATTGATGAATTCCTTATGGAAACCCGTTTTGTATATTTTGAATTTATCGCAAAAAAAGAAAGACAGATTGCTCAAACTTTGTATTATTGCTTTTATTTACGGTGAAGCCAAAAATATAATTTGAGTTCGTCTATAAAATGAATTTTCAGTATGTATTACTAACCGACTTTTAGGCGAGCTATATAGCCTAGAAAACGTAACAGACAGACAATTTGACTTCCCATTTATAATGTTAGTAACAATCTATAAAGCATTCTATAAATATCTTCTGAAACTAAACTATATCGGGTCTAACCGCGACTTATCCTTGACTAAAAGCAACTGCTTCATACATTCATTAATACAATTACAATAGAATATTCCGATACAAATTGAATTTATACACAAGTTTACTTAGTTTATTGTGCTCACTAAATATCAGACGGGATTTAGGCTTTAATACGAAAGCAAATATTATTTAAGCTTAAATATGAACAGTTTCATAATGTATAGTTTGGCTACACTGGCTGGAATAAAATAAAACAGCTACGACTACGGTCAGTGTAACTTATGCTGAAACGTCTAGCAAAATAAAAAAAAACATTTGACATACTGCTGTGTTAGGGAGGTAGAAAAAAGGGAGGCTTTGTGATCACAATGCTGGCTAAGTACGGAGTAATGCATGCCTTCAAAAACTTTTATATTCAGATTTTAGAATTTCCTACTATCGCCTACACTCAGTATTATCGACTATTGTGAGATTCGATTGACGACTAAAATTATGGTTATTATATGGTTTTTATTTAAAACTCGATAGCCAATCGTCTTACATTATCGACTATCAGCAACTGATGGTATTAAATCATTATAGGCTTTGAACATACTTTTCTTGTGATGATAACATCAAAATATTTCAAGTTACTTTACACTTATGTAGGTACGATTCTTGCGCAGTACTTTTATAAAAGAGTTATTATTATTCGTACCCTAGAGGATGCAACACTGGGTCAGTCTAACAATTTTAATTTTAAATTCGAAACGTTCCGAGCTTGGCTTACTTCAGTTTTCGTTAACATAAATAAGTATATTTTATAAATACATAAGTAAGCTCTATCTTCAAGGAAAAGTAACGTATTTATATAGAATACTCTTAAGTGCTTTGCTGTCAAATTATTTAAGGTTAGTGGTTTCTCGGAACTACATTACAGTGGATGAGTATTTCTATTATGCGAGTCATATTTTTTGATATATCTCTGGTATTCTCGGAATCGTGTTATGCGTAATAAGTACACAAAGTAAGTAATCACAGAAAGTATGTTAGTTCAAGGAAATTCTGGGTTCTCGTATTGTCGTGAATTAGTTTAATGTTGATATTCTTACGTGAAATAAAACTTGAAACACTAATGAATACATTATCTATTCAAAGCAACATGCATGTAGCTATAAATTCCTTTCATACAACGCAAATATCGAATTCAAAATGTCAAAATATTGACACTTAGACGTCACACAATATTCACTCTTTCAACATGCAAAAAAAGTGCTGTTCAGTTTACAACAAAATAAAAACCTACTATAAATCGCAAGTGAATCGTGATCGACCCTCACATAAACCTATTTATATCATAAAAAGATGTCGTCATTGTTTACCGGTTGCCATGACAACGCTTATATCTCAGCCATATTTTTCTCGCAGATCAATACGATGACGTCACTAACGAAGTGGGTATATCGAAAATAGACAACTAATGCATTGTTTACTCTTGAAATGAGTTTCTGAACGAGCCGGGAGGAATTCGATTTCAAACTAATTGGTGTTTGATTTTACTGGTTTCCTTGAGCTGAGTGGAGAAACTAAATGTGTAACTAAAAGTATATTACAAAGTCTATCTTCGGAGATAACTAGTCCCGTCTGCTTATTTGTGTGTTTGTTTCTTTTAAACTACGCGAAATAAAAGTAGGCTTATTTCATTTTGTTTCGATGCTTCTATACTAAAATCTAAGATGTGGAATTGACAATCACAAGACAAAGGCCTTCTCTTTTGCAGTATATTCAAAAAGCTTGGACTTCGGATATTATGCTTTGATTTATTTGAACGACAGACGATAAAATACCAAACAAACTTGACAACGTGGTACAAATTCCCAAGTTCATAAATACTCCAATATAATCAACCAAGTTGTTTCAATCCCCAAAACAATCACGAATCATATCCCCACACTTTATTACAAACCATAATTCCTCACTCAATTATTTTCCAAAATCAAGTGTGTAAACCCCAAAAGATGCGTAAACTTGTTGTTATATTAGTAAAGAATCCTCGTTCCAATTTCTATTTATTATTAGAGTCACGAGCGTAATATCGTTATCAAAGTTGCTCTCGAGGGTATCGTGAAACAAAAGAAATCCACGGAATCTCGGAACATCTCTCCACTATTATGTATTAAGGCTTTGTGTAAGTTAATTAAATGGTCGATGGTCTGGTCAACTTTGATATAGTTTTGTGTCATAATTTATTTTGTTGTGAGTAGATTGTTAATATCTTAATTCAATAATATAATAAGTTTATTGTATGTACAAATTCTAACTTTTTAGGAGAATATGGAGCGCAGGCACAGCTTTCTTAAAATACGCCGCGTCCACCTGACGCACGTCCTTACGTCTATTCTGTCGGTATTCTGCTTAAGAATTTGCGAAAACTTTTTAGGAAGCCGAGGTACCTACGTAATTATTCAAAAAAATCAAAAGTACGCTTTTTATTGCCTAATTAAGACTCTACTGACGTCTATCAATATCACTGAACAGAAAATTAAAACGCAACTCTTAAGTAAAATATTCCCATTTCTTCAAAATCCTGTTTTTAATTGCCAAAACACCATCATGTTAACATTACTTCGAACTCCAAACTCATAACTCATGTTTCCACAGCGGAACATCATGATACTGCCATAACCGCAGCGATTAACAAGGGTCACGTGACCAGCCCGTGACGTCATCAGCAATGAACGGGAATTATCCCATCCATTGTTAATGCGGCTGTTAGGAGCCATTCCTGTCATACTCCACCGGTCCCGCCATAAAATACCCCTGAGGAGGCTAGTTTATATGGTGTAAAGGAGCAAACAATGGGAATATGAGTGTACGATTATTACGGAGCTTTCCGTAATGGATCAACTATTTTGGATGAAATTTAGTAGATTATCTTACAGAATTATGCCTTTTGTTCTAGTAGGAACAATGTTTTATATTGTCTTTATTACTTCATCGGTTTTTCAACGATTCTACTTTTCATCCAGGGAACACTTATTTTAAGGATTTTTAGAAATAAAATAAATTTTAATTACGACACACATAAAACTGATTAACCTAGATTTCATGACCGAAATAGACTACGCCAAACTAAATGTTAACTAGCAAAACCAAAGCAAAATTAAGGCACAAAAAACATGTGCTCTACTAGCATCGGAAAAAATATCTCTAGGTTCAAACTGGGCTAGTAAAAAGTCCAGTCTGACCTACTCTCCTAAACAACACGTGTTACAGACTAAATGCACAAAATTCAAAGCGTGATTTTTGCGTTTAGGAATGTTACAAATATTTCCGCAAGGCTGGCCCCAGCGCCGTACCCTGCGCGCGCCTTTTGTATGCACCGCTATTATTTATAAATTGATGCATATTTGATAGCTCTACGGCACAAAGGCTGGCTGCACTAAATTGTCTGTGTACCAAAGTGCAGGATATTATTTTTGAGCGATTTTTTAACCTTGTTTGCAGGGCTTTGTGTATTTTATCGGGTTTTATGAACAATATTGCCATATTGTTGCTTTACAAGTTTATGTGATTGAATTTGTTTTTATAGCAACTTCAGTTATTCGATTTTTTTCTAGAGATCATCACAATACGTTATCCGCATGTAATACGAAGAAAGGGTTTTAATTTTCCTGTTATAATTATACTGTCTTAATCTACAGAACTGATTTAATCAAATAAATTGCGAAAAAAGGGTAGAAAATGCTGTCCTAAGTCATAGTCCAAACTACGCGAACGAAGTCGCGGGCAATAGCTAGTAATACATAGTTTAAAATATAATCAGGTTCCTTGAACGAACTTTCGGGGTACCTTATCTAAATATTGGCAATTAAGGTAACCTTGTTTATTTTACCTACTTGCCCAAATACGATTGGTTTCTAAATAATACTCCCACGTGGATATTCTGAAGGTTATTTTGATTCCTAATTAGATTTGCTAGTACAGCTGTACCTTTCATAAAATTACATACTTTACTTTGAATATTGGTCCTTTTTTTAAGCAAGGGTTCTTTGGCTAGGTACTCGATTTATTTAATGCTTGGATTAAAATTGTACGTTCTACAATACGAAAATTATAAAGTTTTGTGCTTGTGATAAAAAATATGCTTTTTTATAGCACAATATCAATTTCTGAGTAGATATCGTATTATAATTTGAACTAGATATGCGCGAAAAGTTTAACAAAACATTACTAATAGCATTCCTTCCGAGTTTTGCATAACTTTGGATGTCCACATTCACATGAAATTACACTTTCTAACAAATACTACGTCCACTAAACATCATAACAATGTCCACAAATATCACACTTACAAAAACATTCAAATGCTCAAAATTCCCTACCCTTAGAAATTTCAACGAGGACGATTAAGAGGTTCAAGACGTTGAACAAAGAGGTTGTATATTCAGCCAGCTCACACGCAAGGTATAAATGTCTTTGTTCTATCCTCTGTGCCGTCCCTTGTATTATAAACTAAAAGCCGCCCGCGACTTCGTCCGCGTGGAAACCCTTCCCGTGTAAATCCCGATCCGTCGGGAACTCCGGGATAAATAGCCTATGTGTTATTCTGGATCTTCAGCTACTTGTATACTAAATTTCATCGTAATCGGTTAAGTAGTATTTTCGTGAAAGAGTTACAAACATCCATACATACATTCGCACAAACTTTCGCATATATAGTAGGACTAATAAAGTGTACACAAATTGGAGCCTTAAGAGGTTCCTTTAGGGTAAACTTGGAGGGTAAATGGTAAACCGTTTGTTCCCGAGAATGGGTGTCGCCTCTTGTGTTAATCAGAGCTGAAAATTATTCTGTTGGTAAATTTACTTTAAAAGGTGTGTTATGTCTTTTTCATCGTTGTTTAATTAGATTCGTCTTAGAAACGTTATTCAAATATTGAAATAAAAATATATTTGGTATAAATATAAAACAATTCATTGAATATATTGTTAGTTGCCTTATACTGGGCACGTCACGTTACTAAGCTAAAGGCATTTATTCAGAATGTTTCTAAAAATAATTAAAAAACCGTATGGCATATTGCACTTGTGATCGGCTGCCACGCGCTATACATTAGCTCGACTTTCTACCACTATTGACTACCGACAACTAGCTGTCGAAAAATGATGCCTGACAATCGTTTGACAAAAAAGTTATTTGTCCTAGTTGGACAACTACAAAATTCAAACAAAGGATGATAAAAATACATTTAAAACTCATCACGTGATATGCCCATAAAAAGCACCTTAAAAAAACCACAACTCGAGATCTAAGCGTCTTAAAAAACCACTAGTAAGAAGGTAACGACAAAACTCGAACACCGTTTTCACATTTTATGATGTCCCCGGCGTTATCAAGCCGACTTTCAGCCGTATTGTAGAGAATTCATGATCTGTCGCGGCTTTCTACGACATTATCTTACACTTAACTAAAGTTTGTTCATGAAGAGTTAAGTAAGTTAAGACTATATTCCTTGTATTTAGGTAAATAAGTAATGTGTTTACTATGAATATGAGTTTGGTGTGAATTTTCCGACTAAACAGACCGGTTTTAGTCACGAAAACTATATTTGTACTGAGTTTGTACAAATGCGGTTTGTTAATACGGTGTCGTAATTTCGATAGCTTTTTTACTTTTTGTGGCATATCGCTTGGGTTAGTTATTTTTTTTTTAGGTTTTACTAAAATATATAAAACTATTCATTCATAAATAGTGCTAAATTATTACCGACTTGTAACTAACCAATATACGGTATGATTTTTGTCAATAAAACGATCAAGAAAAGAAACATACCATCAAACAGCATTCATGAACTAGTTTTAAATCTTAGACTGATGTAATTGAATTAATCATAACATTCTATGATGAAATATATAGTCATATCTAATATCAGTACAGGAAATTATTTCTCCATCCATCTTTCAGTACAATATATTGCTTTTGGCTCAATAAATCAGTAATACATTGCCACGTGTACGAGGGATTACTTTATTTCATTGGCAAAGTGTTAATTAATCTGACTGCCAATCAGATTAAAATGTAATTCGTAAATCATATACATTATCGGTAAAGCGTTATAGTGGATGTAATATTTTAACTTATTAATAAATATTTGAGCAGTTATGTATTGACCAGGGTAATTATGTAAGAGTATATTTTAATATCACATGCTCCAACGGTGAAGGAAAACATCGTGAGGAAACCTTGCATGCTTAAAATTTGTTTAATACATTTATTGAGGGCATGCAAAGTCCCCAACCCGCACTTGGCCAGCGTGGTGGACTCAAGGCCTAACCCCTCCCTCATTACGGGAGAAGACCCTTGCCCAGCAGTGGGACATTAATGGGTTAAATTTATAATTTATTTATTTTACATTTTAATATTGTATATTAGGTCAAACCCGCGACTCTGTCCGTACAGACTTTACATTTAATATGTTATTGGTAAATAAGCTACAATACTGGCAAATTGCATCAAATCTGTTCCATAGTTTTTCCGTGCAACGTAATATTTGAAGCTTTTGAGAGAAAGCTTAGGAAATATATTTTATTCCGACCTGTATGTAATTTAGACTTGGGACCTTTGACATAAGTAGAGTTGCATGACAAACATTACCGTAAGAAACGGTCAGAAGAACATAAAATCAATTCATAAGCAATACATTTAATCCGCAAATAAAAATAAACCCATGAAAGAAAGTGCATTTAATCAAGTAAGTTTGGAAATCCGTTTGAAAATTTCATTTGGCTTAAAAATTCACTTTGAAAGTAGTCCAACTAAAGATTTATTGTAATGAAACTTTCACAAAGTTTTCCACCACATTGCCAGGAACCGAACCGTGGACTTTTTTCAAGACAACTCGCGCACTTAAAGATTAATCTTGTGCCGCTGGGGACTCTTCTAATATCTAATTTAACTTAGGAAAGTTCTATACAAAATAAAAGTTAATGCGCTGTTTTAGATCTATTTTAGAAAGTGTTTAAGCTAAAAATGTTAAGTAAGTACTTTACTTAAAATTTTTGTTTCAATACTAATATAATAAAACTAACATGAACACAATTCTATGTCTTCTTCTGTTGTCTAAACCATGTTGTTCCATTCTTGAAAAGGGATAAAAATATATTCGGTTTTTCTATTCCTTTCGAATATTCTTTTTACAAGCCCGGAGTAACATGCCTAGTAAGCAGGTATATAGCAATAGGATAAGACAGACTTCCTGCAACATTGGACTAAAAATATATATTATATACTTTTTAACATCTGGTAAAATTTTATAAAGAGGTACTTTACAACGCCTATTAACACTCGAAAATACTCTTATTACAACGCTTTACCACGCGAAAAACCGACCTCAATTACCAGCCTATCTTGTAAAGAGTCTCGTGTCTAATTCCCCACGACATCCTAAAATGGTACGTTTGAACATAAATGGTGTACTTGACAGTCTCATAAATATCGCTCATAAACATATTTCGGAAGTTGTACGTGTTATTTAAGAGGATGGCCCAATACCGGGCATCCATAAAAGTGGATATAAACTTTTTTATTCACGTTTCTAGTGGATATTAGGACTTTTTACTTGAAATTCCGATATGTAGGCACATGCCTGACCATGTATGATGATTATAATTTGTGGAAGTATTATCGATGCCATACTAAACAAAAAGTCTTTGGTCAGAAAATAATCAATAAAAGTTTGTTATACTATTCTGTATACTTAAAGATAATGTCCGATAAATCCTAAAATTTGATGTCAATGATATCATGTTAAACGTACATGTTCTGTTCAAACACTATTAAAACAAAAATCCTTAAATTATTCAGTACGATCAAACAACAAAAGACGCAGAGCATTAACATACTTTACATCCTACACCCATACTGCGGCATGAAATCTCACCAGAAGCATACTCTTAAAAAGATTGTTATACACAACTCATCTCTTCACATCTATAGGCCTACACGAGTGAGTAAAGCTGTTACCATCAACAGTACCCACACCCGAACATACCCGCCATATATCCTGAATGCACACGAGGGAATAAAACCACAATCAATGCTCTAAGCCGTAAAACCTTCCATGTAACTCACCATAATCCCACGTTTACATAATTTCCGCATTGCCCAAAGATATATTTACAAGTCGCTACTTTTACAAAGATTTCCATGTACCCTCCGAGGCCGCCGACCTTGTTCGATATTCAAAATACAGAGTTTTGCTTATTGAAGGATATGTTTATAGATATTGTTATAATACGGAAACGGATATTCTGTTTTGTGCTTCCCATTATTTTGTTATTGTTGCTTTTGATTGGGCTTTGTGACTGTGATTTCTGTTTGTGTCCCTAGAGGCACCATTTTTTCTTAATAGATGATTTGTTTTTATATAATATAATTTTGTACTAGATACTGACTTATTATAACGCAAGTAAAAGTTATAACGCAAGTTAGTGTTTTATTAAAACAAAACTACACCGCAGTATACACACAGGTTCAATACCTAGTTTGATAGAGTCAAAGACAAAGGCGAACGTATTAAGCTTCGATTTTACACTATTTTAGCTCTTCACTTTAGACTAATATTAATACTTTTGTTCAGCTGCAAAAATAAGCCTTAAAACCAAAACTACATTTTACAGAACGTAACTTTTTACAAATATATATTTCCTAAAACATAAAACTGAAGTAAGACAACCAACACACGTTCGCAAAAAGATTGCACATTCCCCCTCCGGCATCCAGCAATAAAGCCATAGAAAGGGCGAAAAGATTAATTTATGTACGAGCTATGTAATAAAGACATTGCCATAACGTCTCTTGTATTACCAGCGAGGCACGTCGGACACGCAAGGTCGAGAAACACATACCTAGTGTGAGTTTTATGAGATATCTGGAAAGGTTTTAGGCTAATGTTCTAATGCTTCATGACATGTTTTTGATTTTATCTTATTTGGTGTCCCGTGTTTGAGAGTTGTTTAGCACAGTTTTTGAAGGAATGCAAACTTCTCAGCTTACTTTTGAGCTTAGATTTGGTCAGTGTGTATATACCCTTACCCAGGAACACAGTAACGAGTTATTTTTTTGTTCCATTCATTTGGATTGTAATAATAATAATATAAAGATGAAGATAACAAAAAGAAGAGGTTTATTGATCAGTAGATTATCATCATCAAATATTTTTAAATCAGTTTTTTTGATAATACTTACAAAGATGATTCCATAGTAATATATTTTTAAGAGAGCTTTTAGAATAGTGGGCAGAAAATCTGCATGTAAATGTTCAAATGAAGTAATTCAAAACCAATTACTGTAGAAAGGCCAAGACTGTATCTGACAATACGCCCACAAAAGTTAATTTTATCAAAACCTACGCAGCAAGAAGCTATCAGAATAGATTATTGAGTCTATATCCATACTTCTATTACTGATACCAATATAATCTGTCTGTTTGTTTCGGCTAAACTGCAGAACCAAATTAGATGAAATAATACAGGGAGTGGTAGAAAAATACTAGTTTAAAATCAACCGTGACCTTCTATTTATTCTTATGCATAATATCACGCCTATTCTGCCCAAGGTGTAGGCAGAGGTATAATAAACACACCCTAGTTTCGCCATTAGCAATGTTAGTCCTTTAGGGAGCGAGCCTTATGCCATTTACCGGACACGTTACCAAACTCACAGCTACTATTGAGAAATTCTCTTACATTAAAATTAGAAAAACCAATAATTATTTGCTCGAAATGCGAACTACCGACAGCGCAACAGAGGCAGTCAAGTAAAGAAAATATTAAACAATTGTTAAAGTTCTCTGCAAAAGAATCTCCCCAGAGGTATAAAAGTTCTCAGTTTCTTTGAGTTATCGGCAAACGTTTTGATATAAAAAGTTTATATATTTGTGCATTTACACAAAACACTTTGATGTGGTAAAACACCGCTGTCTACTTAAAAGGCGGAAGCATTTCGTTTGAAATCGTTTACTATGAAAATATATAAATCGAAGGTGTATTTTTTTACCGAGAGATTAATTCTTTACTAGGTTACGATATAGCGATATTCTGAGAAGCATACTGTGAGTTACTACGGCAAAAAAATATTATAAGTAAACTCGAATTCTCAAATGTGTACTGCACTAACTCAATTACACATAGTATAGGCCTATTGCATAAACATAATACCTCTAATTATCTTGCATATTTTGTGTATTTTATTTAAAAACTAATCAAATGATAAGATATACAAAATTTCAATAGGGTCAAATCTAATTCTCCTTTCAATACTCGCTGTAGTATCCGTTGCCATAGGTATATTTTTAATGACGTGCACGTTTGTTTTCAGTTACTGGCCCACAGGTGGACAAGGGTCTCCTCCCGAATGAAGGAGAGGTTCGGCTTTTAGTCCACCATGCTGGCCAAGTGCGGGTTGGAAACTAATATTTACAAATCAATCGGAACTCACTCTAAAACTAGCTTAATATCTACTATAAACATCAGAAAAATATGTGCGAAAAAGGTAGTATAAGAAACTCTTCCATAATGTATTCGTACACAAGTAACATAGGTAAATCCATATAATAGTATGCGATAGACCGGGATTACCAACTGATTGCTCGCTGTCCCTTCGATACCTTTATGCTAATTCCCTTATACCTGATATAATTGCCACTGGATTCGTGTTTTGAAGGTGTTGCTTTTATATCATGATTTCATTTCGATGTGATTACCCAACGAAAACGGTATTATATCCTTCAATATTTGTATGCATACACAAAATTACCTACTCTTCTTCTACGTCTTCTGTTCCTCTTTTTTTCTCACTCATTTCCATTTTCTTTTCATCCTGGATGTTCTGACACTGTCTGCTATATTTTTAAATTGTAATTGTAAATTTCAAATTTGTAAGAGAATTTCCCTAAACAAATAGTTGAAGAAAGGTTGTGGCAGCATTAAGCTGCCCGTGCTTTCAGAATTTCGGCGCGTTTTTATAATTATGATTGTATGTAATATGGTAACGATTTCAACACCTTTAGGTTACAATTTTCTTCTCCAACACAATTAACCACTCTAGACAAGGCGATAACAGTAGAAGTATGTTAAAAGCACTCATAATTTTGAAACTTCATCTTACTTTACACCGAGAACATTTATTCTCATTACTCGGTAGTGTTACGTAGAGGATTCTCATCTCTGAGAAAACATAGTTTATTTGTAATTTACTTAACGGCTTAAAATTCATTTTATCGTATACGAGATTGTAACTGCTTGTTTTATTTCGAAGATTTTAAGTATATAAAATAGATGAAAAGCTCTTAAGTTGCGTGTTATCCTTTTGCCACATTAACACCGTTTGCAAGTTCGTTGTTCAATATACAGTTAGTAGCAAAAATATGTGTACACAATTAAAATTGCAGACTGCATACTGTAGAGTACATGCGAAGAATGTATAAATATATCTATACTAATATTATAAAGCTGAAGAGTTTGTTTGTTTGTTTGAACGCGCTAATCTCAGGAACTACTGGTCCAATTGAAAAAAAACTTTCAGTATCAGATAGACCATTTATCGAGGAAGGCTATATATAGGCTATATAACATCACGCTACGGTCATTAGGAGCGGAGTAGCAACGAAAAATGTTACAAAAACGGGGAAAATTATGATCCATTCTCTCTTATGTGACGCAAGCGAAGTTGCGCGTGTCAGCTAGTAAATAAATAAATGTTATCCAAATTACAGACATACTAAAAAACGTGTGGATTGCTTTTAGCTTTTACTAAATGCTTGTTGATGTATTCGGTAACATGCATAGTATGAGGTCTACTTTTATTTTTTATATTTACAGAAGAACCAATAGCTTCGTGCGCATAAAGCAGCACCAATTCATTGTAAAAAGAATCGCTTATAATCAAAATGTCTGCAATTTCCTTTTATCAAACCTCATCTTTAAAACAAAGCAGTAAACCTAAATTGAGCCATTCGGAGAACACAGGAAGGCTACGTCGAACTGTATCATAATTCTAAAAGGCATTAACTGACCAGTACATTGGTGTCGCCTGGGCTGTTTCACTTTACGGTCATATGAAAACCGTCTCTTTAGGACTTTTGTGCAACATTGTCGTTTTAATTTCAGTTGTAAAAGTGAGATAAAGAGCCGTGTGTCGTATTTATCGTTTTACACTGTTATCTGTACATTTTACTGGTTTATATTTAGGTTTTATGTTGCAAGGGACCGGTTAGACTCGAAATTAAAGGGGAAGATTCAGTAATTTTGCGTAATTTGTTTCCTGTGGTTTGGCGGAACATTTTCGAGTAGAGTACTTGTTGTTTCTTGTATAAAGTTAATATAAAAACTGAATCTTACAACATAAATACTTTAGTCGATAATTTCAAGCTCAAAAAAGGCTTCCAACCTAACCTAATGTCAGTATAAGCGTTGTTTAGTTACTAAATGACTCGTTACTTTGAAATGGCATAGAACAATTGCATATCTGATTATCTACTACAGCGTTGTATGAAAAAAAGAGCATAAACTCTGTTTAAGCGCTATAAAAAGGTGTCGGGTAGCCTATTTTATGGAATTTCGACAGTTGTTTTCATACTTTTGCTGTCAATTTATCAATCAGATACATTATCTGATACTTATTTAAACGCTGTAACACTAACTTTGAATATTCTCGGCTTACATTTTTTTCTTTTATCGAGACTAAAGTACGCAATTCGAGGATCCACTTTACAACATGTTAAAGTAAAGAGGATTTACTAAAACAATTGTTGCTGGAATGACGAGCAGTTTGTAGAATCCCTCTAATTTATTTTTGGTTAAATTCCTTTCGAATTCCAGCCAGTCTGGGATCTCGCCGAGTCATAAGCTTTTCGGAGCCGCAATTAATGAGACTGTGAAACTGAAGGTGATATAAGTAGAGAAAAGGACTAATAGGTACAAGTACTCTTTGTATATGAAACATGTCATATTTAGGAGTGTCTTTACGACTTTACTCCAACATAACTGTGTGAATAACTTTTTGAAAAAGGCAGGTTTTACTGCACTACCATGATACTCTAACACTATCGACTGCCAACGACAGGCTAACGATCGTCTTTTGTATGAAAACTGGATCAGCGTAGGATGGATGCCGTAAAAACTATTTGTAAGAACAATTTAAATGACTAACTCGTTTCTCGATAACAAAGACCGTTAAAAATTTCTCTTATTTATCTAAACAAATGAAAATGAACATTTTATGAGCGCATGGCTTTGATAATCTAAGAAACTTGGGCTTCATAACGAAACTCCCGAATGGAACAGAAGTCGTCTCCATTTTTCATACTGACTATCAAGATGTTATTATAGTATCCTACATAATGCAGCATATAATAATCCAGGAATAGAAAATACATTCACATATTTGTGGCAGACTTAATTTGCACATAACCGGTGGGTCTGGTCAATCAAATATCTCTACTACGAGCTCCAGATGTGGTTCCTTCTATATTTAGACATCACATGAACGATATCTTTTGAAACGCACTGCCAAAACAAATAAGAGAAATATTTAAAAGATCTGGCTGAAATAGTTGGACTATATTATCATAACTTTTTTTTTATATTTGTTTTTATAATCCCAATTCTTTGAAACGCTATTGCTTGGCGTATTCGGACCAATGATTTAAGTCATCTGACTATTGCAGTCGCTCTGCATGCCGTAGGCTTGAATTCCATTAGAATATAACTTAATAATGAGCATGAATATCGCTTTTTAAATCTGTTAAGTCATAATGTAACGTATGTTTTTATTGACAACTGTTCTACATTTTTTTAACTAATAGCAGTCTTACTGCTGGCCAAGGGTCTTCTCCCGAGCGAAGGTACGTTAACTACTTAAGTCTCCACTTTCTTTCTCTTCATATATTTTATATTATACGCTATTTTATCTTGTGATAACATCAAAAGAAAACCCGTTTAGAGTGCTTTAAAAATACGTGATACTTTTTAAAACCTTACTCACTAGAATCCATCTGAATGCAATATTATTTGATAAAATGCCGTCGCAAGCAGTACAATTTTATAAAAGGCTTTCAAACAGGCATTAAGCATCAAAGCATACACTCATTAGTAGACTTAAAAAAAAACTAAACTACTTGCAACATATTTGTTACAATGTCTTTGTTCAATGTCATTGACCTGTTAGAAAATAAAAAGAAATTACGAAGAAACAATCGTGCCATTTTATCTAAGTGTATTGCATAGTGGGATGCTCTCCAGACTTCTGCGAATGGATACTTAGACGTCATTGATATCTTAGAAAACATTATTGTTTTTATTTTGTATCTTGTTGTGTCTGATGCCACTTCTATAGTAGGGGAAAATACCGTGACCTTTCATGTCTAAGAATTATTTTAAACAATTTGTTTAGAGACGCTTGGACCACCTAGTAGATCGTGGAGGATTTAAGGCATAACTCTTTCGTCATTCTGGGAGGTGACCCATGCTTAGCAATGGGACAGTTATAGGTTTAATTAATAAATTTATTTTATATATTTGTTACTTTTGTATATTGCCCACAAAGGATTAAACATGCAGAATCTAAACGCTAATGAACAAACTTATGATACAAATATAACATATTGTAGACATTATTGTAGTAACTAGTGTACTGCGAACCAAAATTGCATTAGATTCCAGATTTTGAATTCTACCATACACAAACACTATCGCGTAACATAAAATGCTTGCAGTCAAACAATATTCCACAACCAAGAAACCGAGACTTTGCGACTAAAAATCGTTACATTTTTATAGTCGCATCGTGAAAATTAACTATCACTACGTCTGATACTGTACACATAAAGCGATATAAGCGTTATAAACACAGAACCTTCTTAAATACAACCTCGTATCGTTACATATTAGGTACTGCGTTGCGGTATCCCGTCTTTTTATTGCTTAGAATATTTTCATAAATTATCACTTACACGGAGTAATCTCGTAAATATCCTTTATTTATATTTTCTTCCCTTTTTTACGTAAACAGTAAACACCTTTATTTCTCTGGGGATAAACTGATATGAATTTCTGCTATATATTTTAATGGTTCTTTTGTAATTACTTTACGTGATGCAAATGTCATAACAGTGTGATAGGACTTTCGATGAATAGAATCAGTTTCGATGGCTGCATACATGTATGATACATGTATAGGACATGTAAATATTCGTAACTTTAAGGCTGTTCGTAAGCAACAATCCTTAAAGAGGGCCATGTAACGACATATGTATGTATGAGTACGAAGGGGCTAAAACAGCCGTATGAAGTTTGAATGTGTGATGCATCTCAAAAATCTATTCTAGTTTCTAGACAAAAAAGGCTTATTTTGGCATAACCTTTGCAACATTCATAATATTTTATTGCAATGGGTAGTTTAGTGCGATTGAGAATTGAAGATTATAATAATTTGTTTGCCCGACGTTTCGACAAAGTTACCTCGATCGTGGTCACGGGCAGACTTTGCTCTATTGATTGGAATTCAGCTCCATCCGGTTGGAAAATAGCCGATAAATAAATATATCTCACTGTTTCTATTAAATGTTTTAACAAACATTTAAGGAAAACAAATGAAGCGCTGATTGTGATGTTGCAAATGTGTTTAAATTGCACATTACTCTTTCAAAGTTTCGTGGTTTATTTTCATTCGGTAAATATTTTCGTACTTATTGAATACCAGAGGGTTCTTCCCCCTATGTAACATTGAAGAAGGCTAACGTATAAAATCTCTGAAGCAAAAAAAGTATTTTAAACCTATTGTAAAAAACTGACTTTTTTAACGTGCCTTCTGAAACATTGAGGAATTCGATATGTATAATATAGTTACTCATCCACTGTTCAACCTCGGCAAGCGTAGCTTAACTCAAAAGATTGGTTCGCGCGGCTAATGTTACTGTTGCCACGAGCTCCTCAATATTATGTATAAATCTACATTCAGAATACAAAAGGATTCTCACACTAAACAGTCACTTCTATCTAAAAACCGATTACGAAAAAGGCCACCTATCTTTGATCAGCCCAACTAGTTTTGCCAGCAAAAAATATACATTTCAAGATTTTTATCCTGTGTCACAGTAAAGCTAAACAAATAAATTAACCGTGTGATTAAAATCTAAGAACAGCTATGTACTATAACTTTTACAAAAAGGTGTTCACTCCAAACACGTACACGACAGACCTATATACAAGCATTTTTCTATTTTTTACTTCTCTCAAAGGAATTACTCGGAAAGATATGAAAGCAGTTTCTGAATACAAAATACTAAAGCTAAGTTTTTATTTTATTTTTTCGTATGGTTAGTGGTCAACCTAGTATCAAAGTTGTTCAAGCAATCTGAAAGGCCTTTGACATAGCGTAACGACTGTTATCTTAATTATGAACAACCGGGACCAAAATACGTGCATCCCGAAGCACCAAGACGTTCGGTTCAAATACCACTAAGTGGCCACCCATCTGTTTAATGACCGCGATGAGTGTTGCTTAACCCACAGATCTTTTGCCAAACGGTGAACGTGAGTAAAGCATTGTTTATTTTATACGTAATAGTTTTATTTTAGTTTGTGGTTTTTCTCATTAGTGTTATATTCGTTCAGGAGATCGTTTAATATGAAATATGGGATGCAATTTACGCTCTTCGGAATGTTTACTGCTTACTACTTTTATTATATAAAAGGAATCCTTTAATACGAAGAAATCTGTGTGGAACACTGAACACTGGTTTATGCTTGATAAGGATTAAAGTAATATTACATACCACTGTTGTCTTAATCTATATCTATACTAATATTATAAAGCTGAAGAGTTTGTTTGTTTGTTTGTTTGTTTGTTTGAACGCACTAATCTCAGGAACTACTGGGCGGATTTGAAAAATTCAGTGTTAGATAGCCTATTTATCGAGGAAGGCTATAGCAACGAAAAATGTTACAAAAACGGGGAAAATTTTGACCCATTCTCTTCAGTGACGCAAGCGAAGTTGCGCGGGTCAGCTAGTAACTTAATAATACTATACTTACTCAAATAACTTTACATATATGTACTACTTACGTTTTGACCAAATTGAATGCTCACACTCCAAAATTGTTAGGTCTCATATAGATTACAGACTTTAAACCCACACCCAAACACAGTTTAAAGACAAAAAAATTCGAATAACCAATGAGCAATTCAAAAATAAATTAGACTTTCTGCTGCTAATAGCTTTTTTAGTTTTCCTTCAAATATCTACCAGCGACTATTCTCGATGTTTATAATATAATTATTCTCTTATTATTCCAGCACAAATATTAACAAAACTAATCCATATTTACTTTTGAACCAGAATCTCAACAGCCAACAAGAAATACTGAATGTTTCTATTTCGGGCCAATCTAATATGGCGTCTATTTATAGTGTGGCACGAAACACGAAAACTAAATAAGCCGATACCGTAGGCCGGCCATTTGTTCCTGACAAACTAATAGGATAATCTAATGGCAATACTACTTTCACGCGCCTTTAAGGAAGCCCTGAAAGTTACCTGAAAGAATTTTAGAGATCAATATAAGTGTTATGAATTACATTTTGTTATGAGACTGGAAGCCGACTATCACATAGTTGGAAGAAAGGCTAGGGAGATATAAATATGCGCTTTACCCGAAAATACGTAACAAATGAAATAGTTTTTATTTCGTTTTTGATACGTTCAGTTAAATGCACTTTGAGCGTTGAACATAAAGGTTCAATTAATGATCTTGTGATGCAATATGATCCTAGCATATTATGTATAGATTATCCGGGCGCCGCCAGGACAGTTGAAAATATTATTCTTTCAGCTGTTTTCAGTACCAATTTTACAGCAAGTATTAGAATTCAGAATAGTTTAGGTGAAAAAATTTACCAAAACGGAAAACTACATATTAGAATAAAATTACTAGAATCCACTGTCGTTGTCGCTTTTAGCAACACAGACTTGTACAAAAAGCAACTCTGAAATAAATATGAGTTTGGAAACAAAACAGCAAACTGGACGCTAACAGCACGTTGCAACAAAGTATTGGGAACGCTTTTTGGCAAAACTGTTTGGAAACGAAACGATAGCTATAAACATGTCTCGATGGAACATCAGGGAGTTGTAATCGTAAAGTGGACATCCAGAGTTTAGTTTGAAACATAATCCTTTTAAATAATCAAGTGGCATC
Source organism: Anticarsia gemmatalis (assembly GCF_050436995.1). NCBI lineage: Eukaryota > Metazoa > Arthropoda > Insecta > Lepidoptera > Erebidae > Anticarsia > Anticarsia gemmatalis. Next base: position 3,890,454 of record NC_134761.1, read on the forward strand.
GCGTTTTACTGTTTTTTGAAATAAATACTAATAAATAATTGCATTTTCAGATATATTTTTTGCTTAAGGTTACCTTTGCGCATTTAATTTACCTCAACAAAATAAAAATACACATTCTTCATTCTTTTTAGCCTGACACGAATGATTGATGATGATTTTATTAAGCCGTACAGGACTAGAAATAAAGTCAAAAATCACAGTCATAATCAAGGGGAAAATTTTTCACTCCCTTAAAATATACACAGTGATCACTTAGTATCTTATTGTACGCACAAAATAAACATTACCCCGACAGAATTAAAACTATGTTAACCTCTTCTAAAGGTAATTGAATTAGACGTTTATATACCGTCAAACAGAACCTGAAAGCTTTGGCGGTGCTTCTCGAACGTTCTATATTTCTCACAACTTGCAACCAACGTTCATTGCGGACAAAGCAGAAAATTTTATAAAACCTTTAGTAAACTATAATAGAGAAATATTAGCTTCAATAACTTATAGTTACTTAAGATTAAGAAAGTTTTACTAAATTAGTTATTGTAGAGTGTAGCCATATTGATATTGGAAACTTTCGATCTAAAACTATATTGTAGCTTTTTGTGACTTAATTAAATTATTTCGACACTATAGACTTTTCATTAATACTATTCATTAAGACTTTAAAATATAAATGAAAACTATTCCAGCCTAGCCTAAAAGCATTAAACAAAAATAAATATCAACAGCTTAGGTTATTCAGCAGAATAAGTAATTTACTCACAAACTAGAAAAATGTGTTTGATTTTGTCTAAAAGTCCAATATACGAAAGCATAGTATAATTATAGCAAGAAGATTTGATGTATTCGTTATCTAGACTAATATTATAAAGCTGAAGAGTTTATTTGTTTGTTTATTTGTTTGAACGCGCTAATCTCAGGAACTGATAGTCCGATTTGAAAAATTCTTTCAGTGTTAGATAGACCATTTATCGAGGAAGGTTATACGCTATACATGATCACGCTACGACCAATAGGAGCAGAGTACCATGGAAAAATGTTACAAAAACTAAGAAAATTATGATTCTCTTATGTGACGTAAGCGAAGTTGCGCGGGTCAGCTATCGTTGATAAAAAGTGCGTGGCAGATTTCTAGTATACTCTCTCCCTTTTTCAGAACCTTTTTTAGCACCTACAGTTTCAGCAGCTATAGGAATGAAGGAATAGCTTATGAACTGAAACGAAAACAAAATAAAAATACTTCGCGAATTCACCTTAGTATGGCATAGCATTCTTTATTGTGAGAGCAATCTCTTCAACTCCTTGGTTAAAATTCCTTGAAGAATGAAAAAGGGTACAATAAAAATTATTCATAAGTCAGTTTTCCTCCTTCGTAACATATTTTATTTGATAGATATGTAAATGAGTTGCACCCTCCGCACAAACACGGCTCACGTCCGTACTTTTTATGAGTTTCTACAAAATGCGACCACGTAACTGGAGATAAGAACTTTATCTTTGAACTTTATTCACGAGATGTCTGAGGAAAAGCCACGGGTTTGCACAATGTAACACAAGTTTAAAGGCTAATACAGTTTTCTTTCTTACGTACGTATAACACGTGCCAAAAATTTTTGCGTCTCTGAATATAGCTTCAAAAACAGAGTATTATGTAGGTGACGGAACGGATAGACGCCGTAGCTTTTAAGTCTTCGTCACTAGCAGTCTTATCCGAAATATTTTGGGTTTATTCTTGGCTTTTGGATCTCCACCGAAAAATCCTCCTCTACACTTTCTAAGGAATCTTCATGCTGAAATTCGACTTTTTAAGCTCAGTAGTTGCGGTTGTGCGTTGTCCATCAGTCAGTCAGAGTTCTATATACATTGTTAACGTATATTGCTATAGTCTTAAGCATGACTGTATATAATAGCAAAATAGATTATTAAGTACCTAAAAGTATTTCGTACTTTTATTCTAAACTTCATTGGGGTAGAAAATATCGACTTTCGTAATTGAGTTGGCTTCTATTTGACAACAACTAATTAACGATGTTATGAAGTCTCTAAGCGCGACTTGGTTCAAGTTTCATTAACAATGAACCTATTTATAAAAGCTAACAATTTGTTTGAAAACAAATAGGGAAACCATATTAATTAGCGATGTGAGTGCGAACGTGTGTTGAAGGAGTACAAAAAATAAAGCAAATAAAACGATATATCTATAAATATAGAGTGGTAGTACAGATAATCTTATTCTAACTACAGTTTACGTAGTATTTCTTATTCAGTTCCAAAGTATAACACGTATGGTTTATGTACCTAAGCTATTTCTCAATAGGCACCTAACCTAACTTTTAGGTACGGGTAGGATAGTAGATTTACCCCCGGTTTCTGAGTACATTTAGCTGTAGTTTATCTATACAATAGCGTTTATATTCATGTAAAAAAACGTTATTGAATAGATAAACTACTGCTAAATGTACTTCAGAAACCAAGGGTTAAGAAAGTTGAGTAGTTTTTCGTTCGAACGCGAAGTACTGGAAATTTTAGTCAGGGTTTATATCAATACGCACATTAAAAAAGCTATAGGCCTACATTATAAGCTATCTCGTTCTGTCATATACGAATATATAATAAACATCAAAAACTATTGTTAAAATATGAAGAACAATTATTCAAACACCAAGTTCATCTATACTGTCCATCATGCCCAAACAAGAGCTGAACTCACTTAAACTTAAAACAATGAATTCTCTTCCAAATTAGCGAAATGGAACGAGCATGCAGTTCTCGAACTACAGTTATAACATTTCAGTACTTACAATGTACTACAAGAAATGAAGCCTAGTTGCAAAGTTTTCAGATGATTTTTGATACGCTGGTTAAGAGCTCCAACAAAGTTGTTCATTGAGTTCAGATGCAATGATATTGTGTAACATTTTCAAGCATTGAGATTGCAAGTTGGATAAACATGTAGCTCGATTCTCTACTACTATCGACTACCGACGACCGACCTGTCATTTTGTATGAAAATCTTATCAGCGCCTATGACGGGCGTCGTAGGAAATATTTTGGCAGTACATTCTAAATGTCAATAGCTAGCCGGTAGTCGGTAGTCGATAGTGGTAGAGAATCGAGGTAGGTAATGGTTGTACCATGAAATTTTTAGAAAGGTAGCGGCACACTAAGCTTTCAAATACGTGGAAATCTTTTAACTTCCAAAACTACACATTTTTTTACACTATTCATATCTCTAGTGTACGTGTATTTCATCAGGTTTTGTATAAAGACCCGCTAGAGGCACTGATGAGACTTAAAATCTGATGATATTCGATAGTAGTAGGAAATCGCTCAGGCAGTTCAGATAGAGGGTTTGATAAATAATATCATAATTTTCGCAAAAGATGCTTGATAGTAATTCCTGGAAGATCGGTAACGAAAATTTTAACGAGAAATTAATTTTATATTTCGTAATCAAGATCTTATCTGAAAATTAATAATGAATTTCTTGTGAAATTTGATAATGTTAACGTTTCTTTTTTAATTTAATAACTTAGTGAAACTTTAAAGTTAATATTGGTAAGTAAACTGTGGATAATTAGATAGATACAGGCTACCAAATAATCAGAATTTATTTACTCAGAAACATTCGCAATACCTACATTACATGACACAGGAACTATCAAAATCATTTATTTTAACTTGGCTTAACATTAACATTGTAAAAGTAGGTGTGGCCAAACATTTTTGTCAACAATTTTAAACTCTCGCGACTCGTACGTCTACACTCCTAAGCATGAATGAAAATGGAAGGTTACGATACTTAAGATAACTTTTTTGTAAACCGCATAAAAGTCCCCAACACGCATTTGTCCAACGTAGTGGACTCAAGGCCTAACCCCTCCCTCTAGAGACCCTTGCCCAGCAGTACGATAGCAACAGGTTATAAAAAGTATTTCACATAATGTATGTGAAATAATGTATTTTGAAATTCACAGATTGAGTTCACATGGACCTCAAAACCCCCAAACGTGTTTCGCCTTTCAACTCAAACAGATGACCAACCCGTCAAACGTTCGTGAAATTAAATAATACCTTGTATTTATTCACTTAAATAAATAAAAGTTAACAAAGGTATTAACAAATAGCCGGTAGCGACGAGTGATAGGAACAAACGAAATACGAAACTTGTTGAAACAATACTAATTGTTTGTTAGTCAACCATTCTGCTAGTATTTAGATTTCTAGCTTCCACTTAATTGCTAGTTTGTAAGATGTAAGAAGTAGAACCAACTTTATAAAACTGAGAAAAATATTTATCTTTCGGATTGATAAAATATTGCCATAGTTTATTGCCTTTTAGAGAATAAAACGTTTGATCCAAATCGATCTTTATCCTGATATTTATGATCCTAGTTTAAATATATTTAGTCAGTTTATAGTTCATTTAAAATTTAAATCCTTGTCCTACAAGTATACATTTGATTAACTTTGATAAAAACACTTAAGAGACAATTAGAAATAGGTATTATTCAGGACTAAATGAGGACGCAACATATTCAGATCTATGTTTATTCAACGAATCTCTTAGGTCTAATTAATTCGAACAATCTTACCTGCTATAAAGCCTAAAATATACTTCAAGCAGTCAGGCAAAATATAGGTGTGTCAAAGTAGAGTGTTCCCAAAAAACAGTCTTCATTTTCCTAAAAGCAATAACAATATTGAAAGCAACGAAAGTAAAACGACTCATTAATTATTCCATCTCATAACGATACTCCGTTTTCAGAGCACACAAGCTTAAAACTAAATCAATATCAACATAATAGGTCGCCGGGGGCGAGTCGGCAAATAAACCATATTATTTATACCACAGATTTGCCGCTACACACACCAATTTGTACGGGACTATCATAAAGGCATTAATGTGTTTGTAATTTGAATAAATCACGCTAATTAGTGTTAGAAAGCTCTTGTATTTTCAATATCTGGTGTTAATTAGCAGTATGCTTATACCGCACGTAGTTATTGGGGTGGTTTGATCTAAATTTGTGGGCGTTGCTTATTAGGTTTCGTGGTTATTATAATGTAAACTCGGATTTTTTGCTAGGATTTTTAAGGAATGCTTCACAGTATTTCCCTAACGAAATTGTAAACACACGCTTGGAATTATTTTGTATACAATTGAGTATGGCGTATTGAGCGTTCCAGCCTTGTACAGCGATACCTTAGCACTAACTAATATTGTCAGAATGCTTCACAATTTCGTAAAATACGGCAGTCAAAAATACGTAATTATATTGCTAATATAATTACATATTAAGCTCTAATTCATAGATACCATTATTCAAATCATAAAAGCAATAAGAGACGCAAAGCAATCACCTTTCAAAAATACTCCCACACCGTAGATATTACATTATCAAACAAATGTCGTCTTTCTAAAATGGCCGCTACATAAAAATAATCCGATCATAAATATATTCGACTTGAACGAAAAAGGGAAACGAGTAAATGACTTGATGAAAGAAATTGAACGTAATCCTGCAAAGTTTGCTTTCATATGCCGATTGATATTTGATGTACATTCGTGGTGTAAATAACAAGATGTAACACAAATTAATTGTGTTATCAAAGTGTTTTATTTATAACTAGCTGACCCGCGCAACTTCGCTTGCGTCCAATAAGAGAGAATGGGTGAAATTTTTCCCGTTTTTGTAACATTTTTTTATTGCTCCTCTGCTCTTATTGGTCGTAGCGTGATGATATATAGCCTATGTCCTTTCTCGGGTATCAAAATATCTCCATACCAAATTTCATTCAAATTGAGTAAGTAATAGACAGACAGACAGAGTTACTTTCGCATTTATAATATTAGTATGGAAGTATGGATTATTAATTACATTCTTGATTCTACGTTACCTTGCATATTTTTGCAACCTTACGCTTACTTGCCTACTCATTTAAATATTGATACTTTAAAATTGAGTGAGATACTTTTGCAATGTACCGTACACTTACCACTGACGTAACTATGTTGGAATCGTAACTAGTAGATAACAGTTTCTATAAAGTAGGTACCTCATCAAAAAGTGATAATACTAAAAAATATTTGGGCTATTTCTAACGATTTTATTTTACACATACTGTGACACGGAAATCGTGGCCCGATTATGATCATATTATTATTAGAAATCAGTATCAATAATCTAACTGGAAATTGAAGCCTCTTCAAATTATAACTTTTAAATTTTCGCGTTGCATGCTTATATTATAATAGGATACGGAAATTAACGCGAACACACATTTAACCTGACGTTTCAGATTACATTTTATTCTGAGAACCCATCAATATTTCGAAACAATAACAATATCAAACTTATACGATATAACGGGTCTAATTGAAACATTGCACAATTAACATATTGATAGGAAAGTGAAGGGCGAAGGGTCGCCAATTACCCGCTGACAAGTTTCTCTTGAAACATTCACATACAACTTCGTGAATACCAGATCATTTGTATTTGCCGACACTCTCACTCTAACGAAGTTCACGGACTAACTTCGTTATTAATTATTCTCTTGTTCAAACTCCATAGGTTTGATAGTGCGAGTAAAAAAGCTGGAATTAATTTGAGTCGTTTGTGACCTTTTAGAATAGGAAAGTTTTGCTCGCATAGCTTTTGAATGCAATGGAAAGAGAAAGTTTGGGATATACAAATCGCTGCATATGAAAATTATTTTCATGTTGTACTATAATCTATCTGGGTTTATACATTGTGCGGTGTCCGATTTTTAGTAGCCAAATAAGTAATTAATTGATGTATTTAATAATACACTTTCAAGATAAGTATCGATTTTTCATTGCTGTAGACTGACTATTACCTCATCTAAATAAAGCATTTACAATTTTGGCACTTGAAGCAGGTATGCCGTCAAACACAAGGCTCATTCAATTTGTCAAAACATTCTTCAAACAACACATTCATTCGAAGTAGAAAGTTGAAAAAGTTGGTCCAAAAGCATATTTCCTAAGCTATGAAAAATTGCTGTGACAAAAATACTTTGACATTTGTGTTCCGACGATCCCATATTTGAAACGACAGTCATAAATGTCGAAAATATTTCAAGCATGATTTACGATTGTGTCGCGAGGACGTATGGTGTCCGTGTGTGCTGTACTCGACTACCGTGAAAAAATACTTTATCCCTAAGTGAAGACTAGTAAGCATTATATATGCTTTGCTAGAAATATTATCTCGTAATTCTTTGCCTTGTACTGTGTAAAGTACCTAACGAGACCTTTTGGATTTTTGGATTTTTCTCTACTAAAAATATGGTGATGGTTTTAAACCAGAAAACAAAGTAATGTTAGTCAGTACTTCAACAAATAACGATATTATTGACAAATAAAATCATGAAGAAATCTCATTCTTATTCCAAAATCGTTAATTCAAGTACCGTTTCAAGTACAGCATCTCTCTTTAAAAGCAGTCGACATTAATACCTCCATCTCTCTCACACACGGCTAAAACAGAAGCTATTAATATAATCGCATCAATACCGAAGCGACGTGCATTTCCTAGAGGGTTTACTACAAATGCAATTAGTTTACTGTCATCCGAGACAAAGGTGAGTGGCAAACACCGTCCTTCATCGCTCCCAATCTGGGATCCTTTCTATTGAGACGTTCGGTGCCTATTATACACTATCCGCTTTGTACACCACAAATCCACCCATTGTTGGCTCTTGCTTGCAAGTTAAGGCTCTATAGACTGGTTGCTAGTATGAGCATGTTTGATAAGAAGAGCCTCTTGAATATGTTGTTATTAAGTTATGAATATGAGGATCATGTGTGAGTAGTAAAGAGTGTCGATTATGATTTTCGTGTTAGAATTGTAATTGTACAAGTCCATAATCTTTTATATTAACGAAGTTTTCCGTTATTGATCAAATATTTTCAATATAAAGCTTAAACAAATATGTCTTATTTAAATATCTGAGATATAATTAGAAATTAAACGTTGCTGATACGTATCAAGAATAATTTACGTAATCTTATTTTTCGATATTAAAATATTTGAAACATCAATGCAAGAGTATTTTAAACATAAAATATTTTTCGATTATAAGCATACTAACTTACAAAATTACATAAATCTAAAGCCACTTTACAAGATTCGACATCCCAACAAAGCATCACTATCTCCATCTCCCTCTATCCATTAATATAGAGTGGGATAGCAGATCAGTTACGTCAAAAGACAAGGATAAAGTAAGGTCGGCACACGTCATTAATCACGGGCCGCATTTTACAAGGATTGCAGTGACAGCCAGATGTTGAGAACGTCTGGCTACTAACCGTCCGCTTGTTGGTCCATCCATCAGGGGTACTTAACGGTTATAAATGCATTACTTAGAGTAGTTGCTTCTAGTTCTTTTGGTTAAAGATTTACTCTGGTTGAATGTTCGATAAATTGGCCTTTTTGCATCGGTTTCTATAGCAGTTAAATTAGTTTTTTGGATTGTTTTTTTTTCATTAAACTAGAAAAATCATTATTACTGATACCAACTACTGATAAAATTAAATTTCCGAATAATCTTTGAAGGAATTTGGAGAAGACCTTTGAATTGTAATGAGACAATGAAGGTTGCCGAAATATATTTATGTCTTTACGAACACACACATGGAACCTTGATAGGTACTAAGAAGTAAACTTTTTTATGATCAAGCAAAATAAGTTACTATACGTTACACGTACTAACTACAAATAAATTCATTGCACGATAACAAAATTTCAAACATCGTTATTTCCTTCATCCTCACCGGTCGATATCCTATTGGTTGTCCAAACTTTGTCCCGCACGTCCCCACTTTAGCGGCTAAGCTCTAAGTTAGTTCTACGCCTGTGCTACAATGTGCTACAGTGTGGTGTGCTACGAGAGCTACGACACGTCACGTGCTACGTACTTAGGGTTATAAGTTGCGATGGATGCAGAATTTTAATGGTCAATTGAGATTTGCTATAAAATAAACTTTTGTATTGAAGACATTTTTATAGGTTTTATAGTGTGGTGGTATATTATAGGTACATATTTATATGGAAACAAGACTTCACTAGCACACATTGTGAAAATAAACATTTTTTTACTGTCTCATTACCGGGTAAGGATCTCCCTCAAAGGGAGAGGGATTAGGCTTTAAGTCCATAAAAACTTTTACCAAATTTTATTTCAATCAATTTAATATTATAGCCTTGAAAGCCTTACTGTGTGATAGATACATAGCTAGATAAACTAAACCATGTATTGTTTCTATATAACATAATTAGGCTTAGTTACTACTGAAAGAAATAGGATCGTTTTTTTATATTTTGGATCAGTCATACGAGTAATCATTATTAAGATCTTATTCCTATCTTCTCGTATTGTTACCAAGCAAGACTTGGCAAAACTTGCCAAGTCAGAGTTCAGAGAGTTCCTTGTCAGCAGTTAAGATTAAGGTGACAGGGAGCTTCGTGGGCTCCAAACTAGTTGGACAAACAAACAACATGTGAGATAATTGCGTTAACGTCTTCTAATATCATTATCATTGTTTATCCACTACTGAAACTAAGAGCAAAAGACTTACTTGGTACAGAATTGGTGAAGACTTTTTTTTTTATGAAAGCTGTGATTAAACTTATATAAATATATATAAAGCTCAATATATTCTTAACATACAAGAAGTATTTCGAAATCGAAAGCTGTGGATTAAACTGCGCCACTACTGATCTTGTAACACTATTTTGACAGTGGTTAACGATAAAACAGATTTTCGATTTAATTTACTTGCCAGTACATTGATTACATTGAAAGATATTATATGCAAACTAGTATATTGTAATAGAGAGAATAATGACTCAGATCATCACTGCTACATCACTGCCTTATTCGTGACCAATAACACGTAATAACTAAAAAAGATTGTTCTATCTTGTTCCTACTTTATACGAAGTTCAACGTCCCTTAATAAAATTTCTTACAAACAATAAAGACATAAATAGCACCATTAAGTCTTCCTCATTTCGCACGTCAAACGCAGTTCCGATGTCATTGCAAAACTACAGCTAGAATAATCTAATTATGCAGTAGCGCGAGTCTGTACCGTCGGTACCATCGAGGGCCGAGAGTTAGACATTTAACATGTACTGCAAAATAGTACTTACCGCGGCCACTAGAGGCGCCAATTTCTCGATGGCTAACCGGTTGTCAAATTCGATAGTGGTACAGAATAACTGGACACTATTAAATAACAAACGAGATAAAGATGACTAGGAAATTGGCCAGCAATCTTACAGTATTCCACAAGAACTAATTTGGGCAAGTATTTTAATGTTGATTGTCACACGCTTGCTGCTTGCTACTATAATTACCGAAATTAGGAAAGCGCTACAGGAGCACGATCTTAATCAGCCGGTACTATCAATTCAACGTTTAATATATACTCCATAATTAGTTCCCACGGCGTCCGCTAGAGGCCCTGATCAGATGTTCATACGAAATTCGTCGCTAGCTATCGATAGTAGTAGAAAATCACCTCTTACATTTTGCAAGATTCATTCCAAATATATTTTAATTGTCTAACTAGCTACTTGATAATACCGAGTGTAGGATAGCGCTACAGCTAGCTAAATGTTTGTAACGACTACATTAAACTTTAAGGCTATGTTCAAGTTAATGACTTCATTTCGTAGAGGAAACACTAAGGTCGTTAGCCGTTGCACAATATGCTAATATTTTGACTCAGTCATTTTTGTATAACAAGCTCTCTCTAGTTTTAGTGTGTGTTGTTAAAAATTACTTTTTGTAGTCTGCATATATTATTTTGGGACCAATTTTGTATTTAATGTTCGATAGTACTTTTGCGTGTTCCCAAAAATAAAAACATGAAAATTTAAAAAATGATTTTAGTACAGTCTACCTAATTACATTTTTTTTTCAATATATCGAAAGGTTTCTTGTCCTTTGCCGTAAAAAGATAAAAATAAATCATAACAAATCGATTTATTTTAAACCAGGATAACAACCTAATAACTGCAAATCAAATACAATATGTACTACTAAAATAATCCACTAACATTAATAAGCTTACCAAACAACACGTTATTTTAAACACAATTTACTGCTATTGTTAATTCAGTAAAACCGCGACTAACCACAAAAACTAGAAACGTATTGCCGATAATTCCGTATGTAGGATTATGTTCAATTTAATTATTAATATTACAAATCACGAATATAGGCAAATAACCGCACTATTTATTGTTTTAGAATCAACATTATTTATAACGACTAGCTAATGCCCGCAACTTCGACCGCGTGAAAACATATCCCGGGTAAAAAGTATCTTATGTGCTAATCCTCGTGATAGTAGGTATATCTCCATTTTATTGGAATCTATCTGCCGAGTAGTTCTTTCAAGAAAGAGTAACAAATATACATCCATCCTAACAAACTTTCTCATTTATAATAATTATAATTAGTAGGTAGAATAAACCCAGCTACACTGAAAAGTAAAAAGATTTCTTTACTACTAACAATCCCCACTACTAGTTTTAGTCTAGTAAATTAGTCTCTATAGGAGGCAAAAAAGTCTTCTGGCCTACAATTTAGGTACTCTACTGACAAAAACACACTGACTATGGCATTTAGCAATGCCGCAAATCCTATAGCGTTCATGTTGGCGTTGTTTTAAATCTATTAGGCACATATATCAAAGATGGATTTAATAAAAAACAATATTTATTAGAATATGAATAAATTCTATTGTAAAAAAAACTATAAAATTCACAGTTGAGCCACCCCTTTGTGCTATGAAATACAAAGAGGGAACATATCTATAAAAAAATGTTTGAAAATCTAGTTTGGGAAGCGGATTTTGGTCTGAAATTGATTGATTTGCTATGGGCCGATTCACACGTCCGCAGCTATTGCGGTTTTCAATACATCTGTACAATATACGAGTGCTTTGACAGCGGACAAACACATTTATAAATACGCTGTCCCACTTTCAAACTTATGTTTACGAATTAAAACATCGAATGGTGGAAAGTAGTCATTTACTATGAACTAAATAAATTATCAGTGATTATAATCAGATTAAACTTTAGACATGTGAATCAAAATGTAAGATTTATGTTTAGATTTGATCAAAATAGTGAACGACTGGTGAAATTTACGTTAAAAGGTAGGTAGGAATAAGGTACATAGGAATTTCACCAACTGGCTTATCATCAGTGACATTATTAAACTTGAACAACTGCAACAGATTACACCGGTCCATCGGGAATAATTGGTGTACTGAGGAACACATACGAAAACTTAATGTTTTCTCGTTCTTATTTAAAACTGCAAAGATATTTAAAGTTTGTTCAAAACACAGTCATTTTCTAATTACTACCCTCAATATGAGTACTAAAACATGCTAACTTAGAATCATTCACAGAACGCACTAGATATTCATCTCAAAAGCATTTACGAGGTGAAAACTCATCAGCTTCGGCGGTCTGCATCTGAATACAAGCTAACTTATCTAGAATCCCTCAACTAGGCGTACTTTTTGCTCAACCGAGCGACTTAACTCCCGTCCACGTTCCACTGAAGATGTAAAGGCTATTTCCAAGTAAAAGCAATCCTAATTTCACGAGAGTACTTCTAAAAGCTACATAAACTCTTCACGTGGAGACGAGGACTTTTAAAGAAATATTTTAGTTTATCTAATACTAACTTATGCCTGGGATTTCACTCGTATGTTCATTTAAATAGTAGCTGATGTTGGTCTTCGAGAGATAAAATGTATCATCCTGCCAAATTTTTGTCAATCGGATGACTAATTTTTTTCTACTATCAAAAACCGGCTATAGCAAAATTGTGTATGTAAATCTGTTCAGCGCCTAAGGGACTATTTGTTGCATTACAATTTAAATGACAAACTTTTGATACTAAGTAAAACAATCGCACTACAGTTTAGTTGTTTACAGTAAAACAAAGATAAGTGAACAAATACACTTTCACATTTTATGAATTAAACAAAACTGGCAACTAGTAATGATGGTGACTGCAAATTAGCCAAAACGTCAGGCAAACCAAGTACAAAAATACACGATGACGTCACCTTCAACATAAACTTAGGATAACAGTCGAGCCACGCGAATTTTCATGTTATGAACTTATGAATACCTTAATTTGTCTTTCTCTCGGCTTGTTACTATGTGTTTAATACGTACTGTCAACGTGTGTATGTTTGTATGTTTGTGTGTGCGCTTGCAACAGATTCTCTGAATAGTTAAAGCAGAGGACTGTTGACTCTTTGTTTATTGAGTGCTAGTGTGCAAGTAAAAAGCTTGTAATCGCATAAATACGGTGTAAAAAGGTAAAGAGACTTAAGTTTCAACTAGACTTTCGGGCTTTTTTTCAAACATTTTTCAGAGAACTGTTCATCACGAATTCTATAATTTTCATTTTTGTTTTTGGCGTTAAGTTTCCTCGGTCATTGGTAGTATTTTTCATTTAATTACGAAAGTATTACAAATCATCCAAAGTTGTGATTGGGATAACCAGACATTAATCTTCTTAAAAAGACACAACCCTAAAATTTTTGAGGAGACAATCAGATAAAATCAATATAAGTATATTTCCAATGCACAAACCCAAAAAAAAAAATCATAACAAAATACCACACCTTTACAGCAACCTAAAAAACCGTCGCCATTTTCCTAGACATCCTGCTCTAAGTAGGTCATTGCCCTAAACATACATATAAACTCCATATACTAATGTAAGTCGGTACAAACATCGTCTAATTCAACATAAGCTAAATAACTTTGTCAGTCCCGGCTCCGGGAGAAATGCACTGGGGATTTCACTGACACTGACTTACATATTTTAGGCTAAACATACTCGGAATATTATGAAGCCATGTATGCTTCATTCATATCTACATTGCCTTTCCCGACTCACTGTCTTACTAATAAACGTTGTGTAAACTCTGATAGTGTAGCTATTATATTAAATAAATTATTAGTATAAAAATATAAAAGACGGAAAGCGCTACGCGTTTAATTAGTATCAGATACAAAATTGAGTAAAAGTGACAAAACTGAATGAAAAAAATATACGCCGGGAGATTTTTTTTAACCCATTTACTGTCCCACTGCAGGGCAAGGATATCCTCCCAAAAGAGTGGGAGGGCTTGGGTCTTGAGTCCACCACGCTGGCCAAGTGCGGGTTGGGGACTTTGCATGCCCTCAATAAATGTATTAAACATATTTTAGGCATGCAATGTTTTCCTTCACCGTTAGAGCAAGTGATAATTATTTCCAATACATACATAACTTCGAAAAGTCATTGGTGTTTTGCTTCGGGATTCGAACCTGCGACCACTTGCGTAGGTATCTCTTGCTATAAAAAGAAATCTAAACAGGAACAATTTGTAATAATGATGTCAGTAACACTAAAATATGAAAGCGCATGAACGACATACGGAATCGTTCAAAAATTAAATAAAACACATTAGGGAATCAGTCACAATGAACTGCAACGTACAAACAGACAGTTTCACATTATTTATTCACACACGACTTGCGAGTATGTGAAGACATCAGCTTGTTTAACTTAACCCTTGCTTAAACTATGCAAGTATTTTAGCCTGAGACTTAAACCTAGTCTTAAAGTCTGGACTGTAATTAACTTGAGGCACTTGTAGCCAGTTGCGTACAGCTGTTGGTAAACGATTAGTATGTTAAGCAATCTTTGGTGAGGATTGTTTATAGATGGGTAGCCGTTAAGAAGTATTTTGTTGCAGTTGTTTGCCACAGAAGGCTTGTTAAAAGCAATTCTAGATTATCAATTAAGATCACGAACGCTAACATATATGAAAAGCCTTCAGATGGGTTTCAATTTTGACACTAGATCAACTATAGTTTGACAACTTAGTAAAAAGTCTTGAGACGCACAATTTATCTAGATCGGAAACTGTATCAGACAGGCCACCATCAACCGCATAAGTCTGTGGGTTACTGATACCATGAATTCCTAATTTATGCTATGCTAATTATGCTTTTTTTATCCTTGTCTACACGTACAATGTTTTCTTTTAAGTTGTCGGAGTATAATTTTACGATAAATAATACGTTTATTTTATTAATTACCTTCTTTTTTGTGCAACGAGTTCGTTTGATGTTTAGAAGTCGGATTAATCCATGGTTAGATGCAATTAAGTCGGTCAGAATAAATTGCTTAGTGGTGCTAATTAAACGTTAGCTATAAAACGTTAGGGATTAGGTTCCTGCGTTTGATATCGGTGCTTTAATTGGATGCAAATGGTATTGTAATTTGAGAACTAGGATTTAAAGGCATGATGGTGACATTTGTATTATGACAGTTACGACTTAAACTGTGTAGTTTTTTGGGTTTAACATATACCTGCCTGTACCTCGATTCTCTACCACTATCGACTACCGACAACTGGCTAGCTATTGAAATTTTGACATTTAGCATGTCCCGCCAAAAAAGTTTCTGCGACGCCCGTCAGAGGCGCTGATTTGGCATTTTTTTCATAGTATTGTTGTCAATTTTTCAACCGTGTAGGTTATCTGAGTTGTTAAACTGATCCTAACCCCTATTAAGCACCTCGTAATGGGATGATAAAAATATAAGTACAACTATAATTCGACAAGGGAAATATAACCAGCAATGAAAAATTTATCTATTTCATCGAAAAAAAAAATAGTTTTATGAAAAACCAGCCAATTTAACACCTAAGCAGTATTTATATACCACGAGCTTATTTGCCACACAAACACAACGTATTAGCCATAAACCAAAGCATAAAGTCCGTTCAATTCCGTCAGAATTGCAAATAGCGGCAATAACTCAGCGACGAGTAGAACAAACCGCGCCCGTTTAAAATCATTCTTTACATTGACAAATGTGAAGCTGGATTAACCATTTTGCAACTGTATACCAGCTAAATCGCCGGACCACGTTACAAATCGTTTTCGGACTAACCTATTTAGGGTTATAGCACACGTAGCTCGGAAAAAATCGTCGCCGTATCGCGTTTTACCACGCTGTGATAAAGGCGTCAACGAAACGTAAGCACATTAATACCCCCCTTTTCTAATTACATTAAGCGGTAGTTTATCTATTCAATAGCGGCAAAACTCATATTAAAAAAACGCTATTGAATAGATAATGTACCTCAGAAACTGGGGGTAAGTGGATCAGCAAATACGTTGACTCGGCTTAAGCTAGGCGACGCCACGCTTACTGCTCGTCGAATGATTTTAAAACATGGCTGACCGTACGTCACACCCCAGACAGTGTTGATACCGAGATGAATCGTTTACGTTGCTAATACAATAAGTGTCCTTTTCAACAGAGAATTTTAGAGGAATACTAGCGGACCCGACAGACGTTGTCCTGTCTAATAAATTAAAAATTAATTATAAAAACATTGTCCAGCGGACAAAATTGTGAATCTAAACCATTCACAGATCCCCTTGTACACACACAAAAAATTTCACCAAAATCGGTCCAGTCGTTTAAGAGAAGTTCAGTGACGACATGGTTTGTCAAGTATAACATCTTATTTACCAACTGAGAATGAAAAGGGGAATAACTTTTTACGTGGCCTCCAAAGCGAAGACACAGCTCATACCACGGCCACCTATCTATAGAATATTCTGAGGTTGCTAACTCCACCCACTGCACCTTTACCAACAGCTGAGAAGTATGAGTGGTTCAAAAGTGTTTCCCAGTTGATATGTGTGCTGTGACTCAGCTAGCGACCTAGTTGTCGTACATTCAAGTATTTGTTTAGCAGTTAGACGGAATGGAAGTAAATACTTTAAGTAGGAAAACCTGGGAATGGTTTTTAGAGGACGTTTTAGATGGTGTATTGTGCTTTGTTTGGGAGTCCTGTTACACTGTTTATGTAAAGGATTTCCTTTATTGTTCTTCTACATTAGATGACGTCATCGTTTTGTGCTCGCTTTGGTGACTCTCACATGTTTTTGGCTAGATTTTTCTTTTCTAACGTGTCGTCAGTTTTAGCGCTTTTATTATCGTCTCAGCATAGAATTTTATATTTTATGGTCTTTGACAAATTATTTCATAAAGCTTTACCTCTTGCATGATGTTTGCGAATTATTAATATGTGAGCCCTTGTAATATTTTACTAACAATTTTATGATAAAGTTTGAGATTTTAATTTAAATATATTTTTACAGCTAATTTTCCAAGCCATTTTCCTGCAAACTATGAATGCTTATTTCAAACAATATGTCTCTTCATAATTGTATTCTCCTGAATTAAATTCTTATATGAACGCATACACTCTGTACTGATCAGTGCGCTACAATTCTTAGAACTCGACCTCGAAAGAAATTAGTCTTGTATCAAGTCGAGGGGTCCTTAAATCTTATTTGTCTCATCTCATACATATAAGTGGGTTAATTTGACAAAGCCTCGCCGTAGTGGCCATCGAGACACATTAGTCAAATTGAACGGCAACTCCAAATGACGGTACAACAAGAATTAGATTATTTCGAGTCTATTACATCGACATGCCTTTGAACGCTAGTGATGTAGCTTTTGCTTCCAACATGAACTACTAGAAGAAAAAAGAAAGAGGTTATCAATTCGACTGTTTGTGCTTTTTTCAAATGATCTTAAAATAAACGTGAATTAAGATGAAATTACCTTTACATTCATTTAAAAAATGGTTAATCGCGCTAATTGTTTTTTTTAAGATAGTTGACAACAAACTGAATGTTCAAAGTTTTTTTTTTATTTTAAGAACTGATTTCATAGATTTTAAAACAAACCAATAAATAATCAGTCCTTTTCAGTCCAGTCCAGTCCTATCAGTGGACATCAAAACTACTAATTCGATTCGGGGTAATTTATCCCATGAACAGTGCACCATATACACGACGTAATTATTGTGAAAATTCTGAACAACATAAAAGCATCCTTAGAACAACGGAACTTAAAAACTTAATTGAAATGTCCGTCGTAACGTTTCCAAAAGCTGGGCGGAATTAAAACTAACATGGCGCTCTGCCGGTTGTAAGTGCGACACAATAAAAACACGTAAGAAAACCTCTCTGTCGGGTCCATTTCAAACAAGTACCGTCCGACACTCCGACCTAATTATTGTACCTATTTAAGTATAGTCAGCTGTGACATCTGTACTTTGTCATAGTAACTTTACCTATAGAAATATGTTAAGTTTAATGATAAAGTGCTGCTAAAATTAATATTTTACACAAAAAAGCTCGATATTAGGATACCTCACGAGCTCACTGAAAGAAACGGAATGAACCGTGTACTCACTTGTGATTCTTGAAGCCAAAGAGATTAAGTTACAAGTTCATACATACTATAATACGAAAATACTTTTTCCCCGACCTAATATATTTTAATTCGTTTTAAGTATTCTTGTAATTGAAATGTTCAGGGACAATCGGTTAATCGTACGTCATCAAACTGTCAGCATGGCACGGATTACGGCCGCTGTGATTAGACCAAATTGCCGTGGATTGCGGTCTGCGGTCTCTTTGTAAATTTTACTTAACGGTGCAAATCTAATGATGTTGTTACCAATATTGTGGTGAGATACAAGTAGCACAGATTTGGGTGAATTAATCACGATACTCGGAATTCATCTGTAGGTAGATCTTATAGGTAATTAATATTGAAAGTTTACGATACCTTATTTGTTATACGATTTTTATATTATATATCCGAAATCAATCTTGATCAAAATGATAACTCTTAAAATTATTAGGTATTTTAAATAAAATATCTAAAATAATTATGCATCTTTACTGGTTTTACTGGCTTAACTACAACTAACACGGAAAATCAACACGAAAATCGTATTACAAAATTAATACTAACTGATAGTAATAGTGTGTCAACTACACAGTAATGAACTAATTCCCCACATACAGTTGTTATATGAACATAGAAGTCAGTACTAAATACATAGAGCATATATGAAAGTTTGGCACGAGGCAGTCAGTGAAACGGATTTGAATGTGGGACGACATACTATACATCCTGGATTATCACCGAATACTTTTACTACCGGGATACGAGTAGTATCCCGGTAGTAATTGCTGACATGAGAATTTAGGCCTAAATTATATAGGACACATTTTCCAAATGATAGAAAAGATTTGTGCTAATGTTTTTATACTCAGTCAGAAAGTTTTTAAACTAACTAATTTTCTAACTATAGTAATATTATTTATCACAAATCACAAATATCCTTACTGTATAATAGAATTCAAATTACTTAGTATACCTACGCAATTTTATTGTAATAACTTTGAAAGTCAATAGCTATTTATTCCAGCCAGTATACAAAGTTAATTTCATACAAGAAAAGTGGTCTTGAAAGCTTCCCATCAACTCGCAAGACACGTAAAGTATTCTATGTTTGAAACAATGTAATTATAAGTTATATGGAGTAAGGTAAGGCCCTTGTAATTATCAACTAACATGACTTGACGCAGGCACAGGGTAAATATGATGGAGTATGTTCGCAACCACGGAATAATACAATTATTTCATCAGGTTTCCGAACGCACCGTGGATATTCGGGAATTAATCAGCTTATGTTGTCTGGTTTCGGAACGCACTTTGTCGATATTCAATATTTAATTTAATAATGAAAATGTATCCGAAATTATATTAGGAACTGTAAATAGATACTGGATGATATGTTTGACAGTTATTACAAGTAGCTTGAAAGTCTGACAACCTGTCATACCGAGGGGTATCATGTTATAACCTAGATAGCTGGGTTGTGGAGGTCTGATATGCAGTCGCTCCCTGTAAAATACTTGTATTAGGCTGCATTCGGTGTGACTGGAAGCCGTCTTCCACATAATTAAAACGAAAGGGTACGCTGATGACGATGATTATCATCTGTATGGAGAAACCAATCTCTAGCTCAATTCGTCAAAAGCATAGTACACCTTCGATTACACACTCAACATCAAAACTCACACCAAATACTCACTATAATAAATCAATTTCACAAGATAACATAAAGTTTTAACCCACCGAACACTTTCCTTCCATTCCCTAGCAATCAAACACCGGGATACCTCCAATAAACTTTCTATCAAATCAATAGAAGCTCCAACAGTACCCGAATAACATCGCCGACCCTAATTTGAAGTACTCCACTGTATAACTGAAACCTGATAGTCTAATAAACATTCAAAGAAAACGCTCCTCAACCACAAACCATTGAGTCAAATTAGAAGGCTTCTGCAAACTGATTGACATTTTACTCTGATTAAATGGCGGCCGATATTTTCTTTTCTCGGATTTTCAAGGTATTGAACGGCTTTAGATATTTGAATGGATACTACAAATTAAAATGAGTTCAAGCGTTCTTTTTCTTCTTCTTCGAAAATTTAATAGGAAATGAGCTTGAGTAACGTAATCCTGTATATGTATAAATATATCTATACCGTGAAGGTGTTTTATATTATACTCTGCACCAAATCGATTGCCGTCTTCGGCTGACGACTTGGGCTTGCCAGAGAGTCTATGCAAGTGATCATTATTATCATCATTGGATATTGTATACTCACACATGGATCAAACCTTTACTTTAAGGTCTCCCAATCAGCACGTCGCTTTTACATGTTTGCCGCAAAATTGACAAATAAGTTATTTACTGAAAACCTCAATACCTAATCACCAAACCCTAAATGACCTAATCTACAAGACGCTTTGTTCCTAAAAATGACTGTAGCATAAGGCATATTCATACAGCGGGTCACTAACGCGTCATCAACTAACATTCATGAAACATTTTTTACAAAAATCACCGTCCAACAATGTCGGGTCACATTAATTTCAATTTACGCCGAGGATGAACACATTGTACGTGTTTGAACTAGATATATATTGAGGTAAACATAGCAAATTTCCACGTAAAAAGTTAATTACTTTCGTGATTCATTGTGTACGGTCGGTGTTGGTCACACACTGTCGTTAATTAATCTCTGTTTTTAAAACAATTTAGTACTTGTGAACTTTACATTTCGGTTGAAAGGACCTCATTAAATTGGGTATTGGTTTGGTATTTTATTTGTAACGTCATCAGCTCATTATTACGTATGATATCGACTGGCTTCGTGGCGCAGTGGTTTAGGTCGCCTCGCCAATACCACTGCAACGGGAGGTCGTGGGTTCGATTCCCACACGGGACAAATATTTGTGCGATCCACAAATAATTGTTTCGGGTCTGGTTGTGCTTTGTGTCCGTTGTTTGTATGTTTGTAAAAGTCCCCGCGACACTAGAGAAATTCTTAGTGCGGGAGTTGTCTATTAAAAAAAAAAAAAAAATTTTCGGTGTTATTGCGATTGGCTGAATGCGTATGTCGTTTAAATATCGCCATAGTATCGGTATTAAAGGTTGCTGATTATACATTTCTCTGAACCCTTTTGAACAATCATTGACATAAAAAAAAACTTATTTGCCTTTTATTGAGCTCCAGATTGTTGACACTTGAAACAGTCCAATTGTTAGGCATTTATATATATATTGATACATGCAAGCCGGAAAATATTTTTCTACAACAATTAGAACTCCCACTTTCTTGAAAGTAATTAGATAAATAATCTTTGTAATATCCAAGGTCATACACATCATCACGCCCACTTCAAAATGATCGACTAACACGACCTTAACAATTTCACTTTTCACAAGTCTTATCTTTTAAACATCAAATATTTGATAATAATTATGTCGCAAAAATAGCTACTTGCTTTTGATGCATCGTTCGGTACTCTATACAAATTAGTATGACTTCACGTCTTTAGTTCCAAAGACTGATTGGTTACGATGAATTACTATA
Organism: Anticarsia gemmatalis; assembly: GCF_050436995.1. NCBI lineage: Eukaryota > Metazoa > Arthropoda > Insecta > Lepidoptera > Erebidae > Anticarsia > Anticarsia gemmatalis. The sequence continues at coordinate 3,912,362 of NC_134761.1, forward strand.
ATTTAAAACATCTTTCTGCACAAAACATATAAACCAACCCGCGCATCCCTTTCTAACCCGTAAAGAAAAATAAAGACATAACTACATTCGGTATAAGAGTAAGAAGCTTATAATGATAGATAGTTGTGAACTACTTTTTTATGCACAAAACCTTAATTCTTAAAGTATAACACCCATCTTTTTCTCATTCATAAAAAAAGACAAAGACAAAACATTCGATTTAAAGCTTATCAAACAGTTGCAAGGAAACAGCGCCGACACTCGTATCGCAGTTTTAATTAAATGTTTATCAGGAGATACAATCCAATGCGTTAATTAAAAGTGTTCACGGTGAGAACTAGATGTATTGTACAAACGAGATAAAGTTCTGTTCACACTGTTACAGAAATGCACTGCTATTGTCTGCTAGAAGATATCGCTTTAAAAGCATCGAGGTTTTGCTGACGGTTACTAAAGAAGAAACGTTTTGGGTAGACGCTTTTGTTGAAGAATAATTTCTACTGTGTAATCGTAGGGCTTGTTAAATATATTAGGTACATAAAATCATACTGTTGTTATAAATACAAAGTTTTCGATATTTTGCATCAGAAACATTGATTTATTATATGTATAATACTGCAAGCTTTCAGTAATTCGTATTAATCATAATAATTATAATTATTTTATTGTTCTCTTTTTTATCTAGAAATGCCTCGTTCAGGCTCAATTTTGACTAAAATTACACATTAATATTCTATAAATTTTATGATAAGCCGGCACAGTGACAGACAGCCAAATATTAGAGCTTGTTTTATTATATACTGAATAGACAGTACATTTTACTATTATAATTATTCAAAAGAGCTAAATATACAATATTTTAGCGAAACATTATCTGAAGTGACAGGTCGTTATCACTAACTTAATGGGTGTTTGAAGTGAGCGAAAATTACAAAGATAACATGTGTAGGTACCGGAGTTATCGATCTAACGTTTTATGAGATTATCTACGTGACGAGGTGAAGGCATTTTAGGAGTTGACGTGATGATACGAAAACCGATCTTTTGGTATCGTGTGTATTTAAGAAGTGGATTATATTATAAACACGAAGGAACGCATGTGTAAGGATTTCAGGATTAGTTATTACGCATTTTGGTCTATTTCTGTCATTTTTACTTTTAAAAACCACCTCAAACTAAAATTAAAATAAGGAATCTATGGAAACTGGTACAATCTTAAAAGAAGTCTATCTACTTAGTTATTGCTCTGTTCGTCACCTAAGCCGAATTAAAATGGCCAACTGATAATAACACCTATGGTCTTTTAGTGGTTGGTACATTGGAAATTAGATTTTTAGGAAATTTTATTATTTCGTGGATAAGGAGCATCCGTAGAATGTCATGAATCTTACGGTATACAACAAAAAAACAGAATACAGATAATAAACCGTTCTTAAAACACTCCTATTCAATTATTTTACCATAATTAAGTGGCAAAAAGCGTAATACTCAGCTAAAAACCCCAGCATTCCTGCATTTCATGTGGCGTCATCCTTACCCGATACCCGTGCGGGTCCGGCACATAATATCCGCCTGCCATCAATAACGTTGTAGAACAGTTCTGTTTGTTTGTTTCTTTCTCACTGATACCCTACAGCATTAAGAGACAAAAGTACCACTAGCGCAATTCTGTATAAACTGTCCTGTTGAGTATCGAAAGTTTGACATTTAGACTGCACTACCAAAATAGTTCCTACGACGCCCGTTAGAGGCGCTGATCAGATTTTCACAACATTTCTCGGTGACAAACCGGTTGTCGGTAGTCGATAGTAGTAGAGAATCGAACTACAGTAGCTCGATTCTGTACACTCGGTACTGTCGAGTATTGAAAGTTTGACATTTAGAATGCACTGCCAAAATAGTTCCTACGACGCCCACCAGTGGCGCTGATCAGATTTTCATACAAAATTTCTCGATGACAAGCCGGTTGTCAGTAGACGATAGTAGTAGAGAATCGAGATACAAAACACTTCCGACTGGTGACGACCCTTGGCAACTGCTGTGTCAAACCCGGTGTCACTGTGACAAGGATTCTTTGGAGCTAATTTTATCTTATTGGTCGATAATTACGGGTTTGCTTGTGTATTTTTTATGATACTATGTAGCATTATGTTTATCAAGGAGTATAGACAAAAAAATTGCGGTTTTCAGGCATATTAATGAAAACACAAAGTTTTGTGTATAGTACAGTCAGTACGCAAGAACAATGAATGAATAAAAGGGTTGAAATGCTTGTAAATACTAGCATTAATGTGTCTAGGTGTGAACTATTATTTAGTAGGTACGTAAGTTATTGTGTCTACATTCCTTTACCGCAAAATTTTACTGCAAAAATATTGCTATTTCTTGTAATAATTGAACAGTAATCTGAATATTTACTCAGTGTTACGTTAAACAGAATAGCGAACAGTAATTTCAAGAAAGAGTTTGTCAAAGATTTTCCGGAAAAGTACTCAAAGTCTCAATATTTATAATGTAGCTTTATTAACATTTTTATAAGAATAAAAAATCTTAAATTTGAGTGCCTTTGTGTAGTAACACAAAAAATAATTTCGACCTAGGCAGTAATAAATTAATCCACATATAACAATATGAATGAGTATTAATGTAGATACAATTGAGGTTATTACTACACGATATTATCTCGAATTCTCTACCGAAAATTAAGTACAATTATCTTATTGAAACATTTAAACCAAATATAATAGCAATATTCATAACACAATATAAATTAACATCAATTTCATGTAAATTAATTTTCAGTTTCAGTTCAAATCATAATGAGTATTTTGCACAGCGAATTTCAAATATTATCACGATTCAAGCTTTAAATTCTATTTGATACGTGTATAGTTTGTGGGACACGTGAAACAAAACGCGTCGATTCAATGTATGAAAGGGATCATTAATTCGGTTCAAAACGGTTGAACTCTGAACCAATCAAATTACAGATGAATTAACTAAAACTTTTATTGAAGGAATGTATTGATTTATTTTGTTAGTGGGTAGAATGAAGATTAATGAGTGTATATTTATGTTACTGTAAAAGCACGAACTGTGGTAAATCCTAAGATTTACCGGTAAAACTTAAGATTTGACTTAAGATGGAGCTCCGGCGACATCTCGACATAATCAAGTGAATAGAGGTAAAAGTTCGAAATAAAAGAATTGTTCGGACTTTTACCGTTAAGAGTAGATTTTTAAGTAATATTCTTAACAATGTTATTCCTTGGTTATTGGCTGTATTGTTACGTTTTTATTCGTACCAATTAATCAAATACAATTTTAGAGAAGAATGGATTTACAATTCATAGAAGGATATAACTAGAATTGATAGAACGGAACCAATAGCACTCATTTGCTATGTAATTAGTGACACTGTGAAGTAATTTGGAAGTGGTCCCTTAATTAAATAATATTTTTATATTGAAGACATTGACTTGATATATTTGATATTTATATTACAACAAAGATCAATTATGGAGGTACTTTCAAATAAGTCGTAGCTTGTACTATGGTGGGTAATTAAAATAATTTAATGCATTCAAACGAAAGTATAACTCTCTCTCACGACGTTGGCAGATCGTCATTGGCATCTACAACTATTGGTATTTCCAAACACATTTGGATCAAACAATTAATACGCAATAAAACGTAAAACAAACGGCTGTTCGTGACAACAACACCTTCGTACAGCGGAACTTTACAACAGCTGCCTGTTAACTCATAATAAAAATAATGTGTACAACATAATTGATATTACTGACTGAATCGCAGACTAAAACATTGCCAACATTTTTTTGACCCCGAGTAACAACGTCGTGAGTACATACCTACTACATGTGTATTCACACTACGTACACACACAACACTCTAGTGTGTGTGTGTGTGTATGCACTCAACTATGAGAGTAATCAAGTTTCCATCACATCGCTACGTTTCTTTTCATACCTGTACGTTAAGAACACGAGATTATAAATAGACAAAGTTTACGATCTTGTAATGGCTTCAACGAGCCATCTCTTCATTTTTCGTTACGTTTATGGCACCGAGAGCGAACATTAAACCGTGAATATAACAAGGTGTCAGAACCTTGACATGAATATCGTTCTTGTTTTCATACAACTTCCAGAATACGAATCGTTCGGGCGAGCTAATCCAAATAAATCTCACGGCCCGATACATTAATGAAATTCCTCTCGCGCTATTTCTGTATGATACTATAGCTGAATACCATCGGGAGCGACGAGTGAGAAAAAATCACAGATCAGCTGCGAGTCACAATGACCAAAATACTGACAACGACTCAAGGTTGAGCGTTCGTATAAAATGGCCGTAAGCTCGACGGATGATTGAGATAAGTCGCCGTCAAAGTTTGCGGAGAGGTATGTGGCAGTACTCACTGGCGACTGTGGCAAGCGGCGGGCGCGAGCGGCCGAGGGCGGGCTGCTGACTCACAAACACTGTGCCGTGAACACTTCACTATCACTGGGTCAACTGTTATGTGTACCAGTGGAGAGTTAGTGGCGTGTAAAATTAGCGCGGCTGGGCACTGAGCGGCGGTGCGTCGTCGCTGGGCGAGCGGCGGGCGGCGACTGGGGCGTCTCGCCGGCGCCCGCCTAGCCGCCGCCGCGCCGCCCGCCCCGCGCCTTATCACACGAATAAAATTTATTTAATGGATAACCGGCCCGACGATGGGATGCCCATTGAAATTTTCCCGTTTTACGATGCGATTATTAATGACTTAAATTGCGTTTGGCATATTGTTGCCGGATCGTTGCACATTTACGATTATCGTAAACGTTTGAATTATATTTGCGAATTAGATGGATGATAAAGTCACGCCTTTTTTCTTTCAAGAAGAGTGTAGCGCCCAACCAGAAGATTCGACTCGGTAGTATTGATATAAAGCGTAACATATTGCTGGGTGTCTCGTAGGTGATGAACTGCAAGTAGGTCACATTACTTAGATCTAGGCACAGATACACGTAGGTATTAGTTCGATAAACATGGTGATACATGCAGTGAATAATAAACGGACCGCGAGAGAGCGGGGACGTGTGAGAACTGAGAAGGCACTACGATATTGCGATATGGAGGTTTAATTTTAATTAGATCGCCGGAGTGTTTGTGCACGATACAGTTGATACAGTGCAGTTTGTGTTACAATCGCATCGTGCTCCTATTCAAGTGAGCTTTAAACAGAAAGTGGAATATTAACTAGGGATGTTTTGTTATAAAATATGTATATTTCTGTGTAGTAATTATACTTTATGCACGTAACGACGAACTAGTTATACAGAATAAGTAACATCGTATTATTTATTAAAGTCGTTACAATTTCTTATATTTAATAGACATGTAATTACTGCATATAGGATCTTCGATTTCGAGTGACAATTGGAAATTAAACAAATGATCTCCAAAGCAGCAGTCTAAAAAGAAAGAAAGCAAAGAATACAGAAGAACAACTACACAATCTACAGTTCTATACAATGCACATAACAATTTGCGAGCTCGTTATAACCGAACTATAAAATACAAAGTATCAAAGTAGGAGCGTGTGTTTGATGTCGTTTCTCCGTTCGTTATGAATCGTCTCATCTCAATGTAATCTTGTTACGATACCGCTCGTGGGGACCGTTTCATTGGTTTTTGTGTGAAGCTCAATTGAATGGAAGAAGATGACGGGGATGCTGGCTTGTGTTGCTTGTGAAATGTAAAATGTGTTTTAGCTAAGGATAAGATGGTGGGGCTTGCATATGTGTGTGATTCCAACCAGTCAAAGGTATCATAACGATATAAAAGATGATGTAATGATTGAAAAAAAAATTTTGTGCGGTAATGTTCATCATTTTTTTAATTTCAGTTATGTAATGATGGAGACAATTTCGCGTAAGCCTTTATGATGTGGTATTGAAGCATCAAAATTAAAAATAATTTACAGAAATTGTCTGCATGTTTTTAAAATGTATTCACAAGAACCTTTCTCTGACACAATTTTCTACAGCACTAACGAATATCGAGAATTTGACATGTAAAATGTACTTAGCAATTAGTTCTTACGGCACCCGCTGGGGGCGCTATCTTGATTTCTTACCAACTTGATTAATAGCTAGCCGCATTTCTCTTTATCATCATATCGAATACCACCTACAAAATTTTAAGTAGGTATCTATCTGATTGCAAAAAGTCCGCCTATGTTTTCAATATGTACCTACACCTTACCTGAAATATGTACCAAATTAAAAAGTCAAGCTGCAAACGCCATTCATCCACAATCAAATGCAAAACTAGAGCAAAAGTAGTACAGAATGAGTAATAAGAACAAGTGTGAGCCCGCTTAACACCGAGGTGCAAGTATCGTGAACTTGCCAACTTCACACAAAGACCCACTGACACTACGACAAAAGCGGAGCGTCTCTGTTCCAAGACTTTTGCACTCGAATGTACTTCTGTAAGTTCCGTACTTGTAATATGTAGGGTTTTACCTAGAATCAAGGTAGCTAGATATAGTCAAAGTAAATGTGTAAACGTCATAAACAGAAGTGATAATACAGATAAATAAATACGTTCCCTATATTGAAAATGGTTTAATAAAAGAAACTTTTCACTAAGTTTTGCTCAATCCTGCGAAACTATTACTAAAGGTTGTTATTTTTCAGTGAATATGGTTGGTGGTAAAAATCAAAAACATTTTAATAAATATATTTTCAATATTTAGCTATAAAAAAGTCCTTCAAAAACTCAGATGGCGCCCAACTTGGGTTTTTACAATTCATACATGCATCCATTCCCCGACCTCCACCTAAAACCGCTTTATTAAATTAACCTTTCCCTAAATAAAACAAAACTGCGAAACTATTACTAAAGGTTGATATTTTTTATTGAATATGGTTGGTGGACAAAATCAAAAACATTCTTAATAAATATATTTTCAATATTTAGCTATAAAAAGTCCTTCAAAAACTCAGATGGCGCCCAACTTGGGTTTTTACAATTCATACATGCATCCATTCCCCGACCTCCACCTACAACCGCTTTATTAAATTAACCTTTCCCTAAATAAAACAACACATGAACATCACACACTATTCATGAAAACGTAAAACACTTCAAAGGGTTGACACTCATTTAATATTTCCCGCCATAAAATTAAAAGATGGCGGCCGAAGCGACCTTAGTACGTCGTTGTTAAAACAGGTGACGAATAACGCTCAAAGAGATGTCGCGGTCAACGGGGAATAAGCTTTACGTAGAGGGCGCTAGTGAGGTGACGGTCTTATTACTAGAGTTTATTTTTTAATTTTAAACTTTAGAGTTCAGACATAATATAATGCATAATTCTTAGTATAGTATAGTGTGAGTGGGGAGTTATTTGGAGAATTAATCTGGAGTTAGTCCTGCTTCATTCACATTTATGCAGTTCGATCAGTGTCCACAACCTTAGCGAAAGGGTAGTTGCAAGCAATGATAACAATTACCTCCGATGCCAGAATTTCAGCTTTCTCATAACTACTTCCACGCTGTATTTCTCAGCAATTAATTAGTACTAATATTAGCGAAAATTGACAGTATTGTGTAGTTTATACGTACAAGAAAAACACTAACTTTTGCCCGTGGTTTTGTCTGTGACGACAGACAAGAGCTAGTAACTCTAATATGGATAAAATGATACTAGATTTGAACTAAAACGTTTATTTAAAACTTAAAATAAATAACACAGAACATATTTTCCAGTAACTACCCTTCACTGTACATATAATTAGCAACCGTAAAGTTCTCCCGTAGGCGTGTCAAAGAAGGCTTTATGCTGTAATATTAATAGTTGTGTCGTTATGACCGTAGTTTTGTGTTTGACGCCGTACCTTCCCTTGATGAGCACTGAAATGACAGCTCGTATTCTAACATATTTGAATTCATTACGTTTTGTTTTGAAGGTGTTGAACGAAGCAGTATTGTATTCACAGAAAACTTAAAAAACTAAAAAATCTTAGTTTTCTTGACGTAGGGCTATTTTGGCGGGTATATCCTATTTTATGCATTTTCTTCTCGTAACTCATGATAGGATAATAAAATAGTTATGAAAGGTAAGACAGGTTGAAAGCGCTTTAAAACCGTACTTAAATTATGCTTTTGGTTAAGATTCAATCACAGTGTATAGTTATTAGACTATAAACGTGTTTATAATCACTGATTCACAAATTCACAGCCAACCAATCAGACATCAGCTATAAAACCATTTTCATGGCGAAGTAAAGGGGTGTACCCATTACACTTAGCGCGTCAAACCAAGTCGTTCCTTGGATAAATAAAATAAGCATTGAAGAGCACCACCATTACACATTATTATTTATTTAAATGTCGGTCTTCAGCTTCATTTTAAATTTCGTCACAAACGGTGTAGCTATATAGCCGTATAACTTAAAAGACAAGCTTTCCATTTAAAATATTAGGTTGGGGAAAAAGTCTTTTCGCATTAAATTATGTATGAACTTGTAATAAAATCTCTTTGGCTTCAAGAATCACAAATGAGTACACGGTTCATTAGGTTTCTTTCAGTGAGCTCGTGAGGTGCCCAAATATCGTGCTTTATTGTGTAGAGAAAAGATTTTATTACAAGTTCATACATACTATAATGCGAAAAGACTTTTTCCCCGACCTAATTCTTAAACCGGCTAAGGGGTTGGCAATAAAATAGTAGATAGATAAGCTATTTTTACACACTATCAGACCTACTTAGTATCCATTTTAATGGCCAGAGACAGAGACGTCTGTCTCAAAAACTACAATCTCCCCTCTAAATTAGATATTTGGGTTACACTTAAACTACTTTTGGTAGTCGTTATATTATGAATACAATACCTTTTTTAAAGACTTGCGAGGTAGTAGTTATTTCACAGTCAGTACAATGAGAATGCTTCCTAACTCGTAGAAGGCACTTTCCGCGTGGGTGTGATCCTCAAGAGGGGAACACACATAACGTGAGATGATATTCGAGTAATTCCCCGCAAGTGCAAACATTTGTAGACATCACAATGAAATATTGTTTGAAGCGCCTTTCTGCGTCACCCGCTCTTGAGATAATATACCTTTTTTGTCAAGTTCTTTAGAGTTAATAATTGTTGTCTTAATAAATACATTGTTGACGCTATAAAAGTTTTATAGTTAAGCTTTAGACAGATGTAATGTCAAGTGTATTCATATTTTATCTAGAGTACCCATACGCGGGCTACTGAAGTATAGATGCACTATTTAATTTAATATTTTACCTTTTTTTAAACCTAATTTAATAATCTTTTTACAGAATGTAGGTACCATGTCGGTAGCTGTTGGAATATCCATTCCTAAATTTTTCCAGCTTCTTGTTACAAAGGTAGATACAAAAAACAATAATAATACGATTCATATCCTTCCAGTTATTGGAGTAAAAATCAATATCTTATGACATCGCTTGACTAAAAATAGGCGTCGTCGCTAAAAGTTCCACTTCCTCGCAAAAAGTATGATAACAGACCCTTTTACCCCTCCCCTTGACCCCCCTCCCAGGCGTCTAATACATCGTTACCCGTTATCGAAAGCAACGATGTTTAGATATTCAACACATAAAACATTTAGCCGATGTACAGGTTAAGGGCTGGATAATGCCGTGTTCAAACCACTCGGTATACCACAGTATTATCTTAAAACAAAATATAACCATCTTACAAGTCTATGCAATTTCCAGAAGGGCACATGTTAGATAAGAAAAGTCAAGACAAGTGTCATTTTTGACATTGCATCTGTCTTTTGTTTTCAGGGCGAGAAAAATGCATCCAAAATCTCTATAACGCGATTATTCTGCTTCTTTTCCATTTATTATCATAGATATCTGTTATGATAAGATTTTTCTTTAACGTTTCATTATATATCTTTATGCATATAATAAAAATGAATTGATTGATCGTTTGTTTTAGCAACAAATAATGTTAGGATTCGCAATTTGCAATGTAAGACCAGATTCTTACCATATACCTACCGAGCACGTTACCAAACTCCGGGCTGCAATTGGAAACAATCAAATACATATAAATGAAAACCAAGACCAAGAACACTTTTTCTTGGCCCAGCAATCGAACACGAAACATCGAGATTAGCAGTCGCAATAGTCGTACAAAATCATAAAATACAAAATATTCCGTTGTATATCAAATTGTCCCACTTTATTGTCCTTTACATTCCATACCCTCTCATAAGTGCGGGTCACTGGGATCATTTCAGTCTCCTCAATGCTCAAGGTACCCCCCCCCCCCTCCGACCCCACCCGCCATGCTAACGAGCAAAACATAATAATGTAATTAATGACCCCGCCTTCAAATGTGCCTCTTTCATTAGGGATTTGGGAATTTAAGTACATATTGCCTATTAGCTCTTAAGGCCGCAGCAGAAATTCTTTGTTTTATGAGTCGTGTGAAAGTTTGTAGTTTGTTACTTGCGAGATGTTTAATTTGTGAAGTGCTGTGTAATTGTTTTTAGTGATCAATGGTACATAAAAATACAAGTTTGATATAAATATATTAGGTACCTACGTAAAAGTACTCTTTAGTGTAGAGAACTAAGGGCCAATTCAAAGTTATCAAAATTTCTTGCAGCTCAACTAAATTTTAAGTGTTGTTGAAGATTTTTAGAAAATTTTTATTTATTGTGGACCTGAGACTTGATTAGACAACATGCTGAGTAAACTTACACAGTATTGTCAATTTTGTTTTATAAAAGACTAGCTGACCCGCGCAACTTCGCTTGCGTCACATAAGAAAGAATGAAAAAAAAATCCCCGTTTTTGTAACATTTTTCGTTGCTACTCCGCTCCTTATGGCCGTAGCGTGATGTTATATAGCCTAAAGCCTTCCTCGATAAATGGTCTATCTAACACTGAATTTTTCAAATCGGACCAGTAGTTCCTGAGATTAGCGCGTTCAAACAAACAAACTCTTCAGCTTTATAATATTAGTATAGATGTATTTAAGCTGCAAACATTATTCCTAATAAGTATATATTCAAATTTAAATAAGTACTTACACAACAAAATTGGCAAAAAAATGCTTTGATCTTCAAGACTCATTGTGAGTCATACAAAAAAATGTTTTATTCGAAAATAAAATATACGACTGCAACATGATAAGACGTCGCTCATAAAAATATTATACTTCTTAAAATATTAAATTTATTCTTAAGACTTTTTCATAACTGATTCACTTGATTGATCCGTTGAAAGGTTATCTATAACTAGCTGACCCGAGCAACTTCGCTTGCGTCACATAAGTTAAAATGGGTTAAAATTTTCCCCGTTTTAGTAACATTTTTTATTGCTACTCTGCTCCTATTGGTCGTAGCGTGATGATATATAGCCTATAGCCTTCCTCGATAAATGGACTATCTAACACTGAAAGAATTTTTCAAATCGGCGCAGTAGTTCCTGAGATTAGCGCGTTCAAACAAACAAACAAATAAACAAATAAACAAACAAACAAACTCTTCAGCTTTATAATATTAGTATAGATGAATGAATGCTTGAATTCCAAAATGTAAAAGTCTGTCGTTACAACGTTGTTTTGTAACTAAACTGCTCCACCGATTTTGATAAAATATAGCACTAACTCGATAGCGTTAAAACTCATATAAAAAAACGCTATTGAATAGATGAACTACCGCTAAATGTACTGAGAAACCCGGGGTAAGACAGTTGAAGACAAACAAAATATAAAACGAAGAACTGTTTCAAAAATCAACTCTTATGAGGCTTAAAGGGGTTATTAAATCTGTAGCGAGCAGATCCGAGAGAATCGGCTAGTCCCAATAAATAAATATATAGCCCAAATGCTTGTAAAGTCTGGTAGAGAACAATAGGTATCGGTGCGTCGACCGCGTGACCTCGCCCTTCAAGCTCTCCGTGATGGATAGCCCTTTGCATTATGACGCGCGCCCTTCGCAACAAAAACTTAGGAAAAAATCAGGAGAGAAGGCTGAAATATCTTGAGGTTTTTCTCTTATTGAGTAAAGTCAATTGTGAGATTGGAAAACTTAAGAAATTGGTGTTATACAGTAAGAGGTATTGTTTTCACTTAAAATCAATAAGGAGATGATGCATTCGATTTGGTATTCCTTTATAAATAAGTAGGTTCTCAATAATATTTTCATCGTTTCATGAGGTAAATCATTTGATTATAATTTATGTTGTGCGTAGTGAGTAAGGTAGTATATATCACTTTGTTCTAGAATGAAAATTACCAAAACAAAATGTAAAATTTAAACGTGTGCACTTTTATGGTAACTTAAAGCTTTGCAACAAAACGTAATTGCTCTACAAGCTTAAACACATAGGTACATGCATAATATAATTACAAACTAAATCAAATAAGTCACAAATCACAAGTCACGGACGCTCCATTTAACATAATTAACTCGAGAAAATAATGTTCTACGTTACTCTCAATGACTTTACAGAATAAGCCTAATGTGATGTAAAGCTTGCAACACATTTACGTTACATGGTGATAAAATGTCGCGAATTTAACTCATGTTTTGAGGTACAACTTTGCCTCGTTTTATTCGTGCTGTAAGATCGTTTTAGAAGGTTGATTTCTTAGTTTGTATTTTCACGGATTTGGTTATTGTCGCGAAGGTCTTCTTAATAGTTATTTTAGAGATAAATCTATTATTGCTCTTATGGAGGACTTTACAAATTTCTTAATTAACAGCGACCAACCGCTCGACCCCAATTGCACGTTTAAACCATGATTTAAAAAAAAATAGATATTTATACCTATGTAGTTGGCGACATATACAGACTAGTTTCCACTAATTTTGTTAACATTTTATACCAATCAGTATGTAAGCTACAGCAAAGTATAGGCGCGCGGCCTCTGATCTTCTAAAACAGCATCTACAATTTATGTTGCTGTAATTCAAATATTAAAAAGCTTAGTAAACCTTACTCTTTAGTTAATGGTAAGACTTTCAGTACGTTAAACAATCGCGTCACATATCTGTGGCTCTCGTTGCACGCCCACACACCACGCACCACGCAATCCCACGCACCATCTCCGAGCCTCGCAATAACCCATTTATTCCCTCATTCCGTCAACTAAATCATATTCACTTTATTACCAACGTTTATGGTCAACTTTCTCTTTTTTTTACTTTATTTTAATGCTGAATGAATTAAAAACGGGGAGGCTATCACATAGGTAACTTAGTTGACAACTATTTGAACGCCACTATGCTGTAGATTATTTTCTCTCTTAGAATATAGTGATTACTAACACGTTACGTCAAAGCAGCAATCTTTTAAATATTGACCATCAATTTGACGTACACTAGTTGTCAACTGAGATACGTGATAAGTGCGCTGGTGTAATGGCCAGCGCACTATAAATATTAATATATAATGATGGAAGTAAAAGTACGAGATTTAATCATCAAAGATATTAAAATAGCTTGAGAAAAGTAACCGAAGGAATCAATCCATACTTAAAAAGTAGGGCCTTTATTGGTTCTGGGTTTTGAACTATCCCTAAACAAAATTTCATCAGAATCGGTGTGGAGATGTAGCCGAAGAAGCGTTATAGACAGGCAGACAGACATACTTTTAGGTATATTTGTTAAATCAGTATATATTTCTGAGTGTACACTTGTAGTTTATCTTTTTGCTACTGAATGAATAGTTGGAACTGTTCCAATAGTTGGTAGTAGAGGGTGAAGGAACTCACTAGGCCTCTCCAGGCAGCGTACAAAGGACAATGACATCTGGACAACGTACTATGAGACAACATCACATTTTTATAATAATATATGCGGCGAGATAAAGAATAATATACTCTTTGCTGTCCTTGAATTTATTCTTTGATAGAGAAATTTGTCATGCAAGGCACTTAGCTAGCTGTACAAATGAACAAAAAAGTGCTGTTTTCAAATCGAGTTATTCTTGCTTATCAAATTTTGCTGCATAAATCTGTGCTTTATTAAGCATCTTGCTACACTGATCAAAAAGATTTCTTCTTGATTTGGTTGTCTCGTCGACTGTGCTATTATGTATATGCTGCAATAACCAATGTAACAAAATTCTAATACTTAATTCTTAGAGAAAGTTGCCTCTTTCACAATCGCTTCACTTTACAAGCCTTAACACAGCAGCCTGCTTTTCAGTCATAAAAGTAGTAGATTTACAAAGGAGCATGCATTTCACAGTCATATCAATAAGTGGTTCTTTACAACCCTTTTACCGGTAAACACATTACTACAATACTATCGAAACTAGAGCAGCCAATAAGAAAATTGAAAAGCATAAGCGATATACCATTTAGAAATTTCTTCAGTACAGTGCACCGATCGGTCCTACTTGTGATTCAGTCGGTGGACCGTCACGATTACTCACTAATGGAACATTTAAATGCAAAGACCAGCAGCCCCGGCCGCAGACATGACGCTGGGTTTATTGACTGACGTTTACACTATTTGATATTTAGCTATTTTAGATAAAACAAAAACATTTTTGTTCGCTTTTTAGGGTTCCGTACCAAATGATAAATTGGCCCTATTACTAAGCCTCCGCTGTCCGCCTGTCCGTCTGTCACCAAGCGGTTTCTCATAAACCATAATATCTAGGAAGTTGAAATTTTCACATTTTTTTATGTATTTCCGTTGCCACTTTGCCACTATTACAACAAATACGAAAAATTAAGGGGGCTCCCATACACTAAAACTTTTTCTTTCGTATTTTTTGGTATGGAACCCTTGTAAAGTTTTGCACAAGATCATAATTTGAATATTCTCTGTTGTAGCATGTTATTCATATTTGAAGTGTAATTCGCAGATAAAAAGATATAACGAGTCTTATCGTACCCAAAAATCATTATTACAAAAGCGCTGTAAAACTGCTAGTTAACATAAATGATTTGCTAAAAACAATCACACTAGTAATAAATCTTGTACCTTCAACTTTTCGGACCCAAAAATTACAAATAATTCAAATTCAAAACCATTATCTAATTCTACAACATAAACTATGATTAATTATTTTGCTATTATTATTACCACGGCAAAATAAATTAAATCAATGACATTAACTACTAAAATTTATCAATATAAATTACGTAAAAACAATGCACCTTATTTACCCGCAGAATTCCAGCAATAATTTCCATTCGCTGCATTTATCATCATCATATTCATAAAACAGTTCATTAAGGACTCTTCATAACGTATAACCTCGCTGCATTTCTCCAATACAAATGACACAGATAATTGTACACATTTATGAAGATACTAACTAATAAACTATCTGGTTTAATGCAATATAAACTTTATTAAAAGGTGATAGAGTTGATAATTGATTGAATAAATTAAGCTTATATGCATACGTGAATGCGTTCGGATTTCACTAAAACTGTAAAATTAAATCCCATCAAAAACATTCTGTAAAAAACCTCAAGTCTCGCCGTAAAAAGTTGTGAGATCTATATAATACCAAGTCGATTAATCTATTTAGTCTCTACTTAAAGGACCTTCTGTCTTAAGTTATTACGTATGTTATTATCATGCCAATTTTAAAGAAATACCTTTAAAACAAATAGACCGACCTGGCCATCGCATGATTTGATTATTAGTATGTATCACACTACACAGCACGACAAGAAGTTAATGCTCCTGAAATGTTAATAATGGCGAATTTGTGTTTTCTTGCGATGACCAAGTCGATCGATTTGTTTTAAAGGTATTTTTTTAAAATTGGCATGATAATAACATACGTAATAACTTAAGACAGAAGGTCCTTTAAGTAGAGACTAAATAGATTAATCGACTTGGTATTATATAGATCTCACAACTTTTTACGGCGAGACTTGAGGTTTTTTACAGAATGTTTTTGATGGGATCTCACTTCTTTTTGTAGAGCGAACATAAGTCCAATTTGTATGGAAAGACGTTTATTTTCATAATTCAACATATTTTCCTATGGGAATGTTGTTCAGTTTCATGGGCTAAACACCCTTACCCACCTTATACCCCCTCCCGTTATGCCTCATATAGTAGGTACCTATTTATTTTATTTTCTACAGTAATATTAATTCATTAACTGCAAATGTAACCTTGTAATCTTATACATTTATATGGGATTACAAAGTTATTGTTGCAGTTGGTGTATTTAGAAAACTGAACCGAAATTAGAAAATATTAAATTTTTCCCATGATTAAGACACTAAACCCTATTTGTATTCTAAATTTTAAGCTTCTAAGTCTGCTAGAAGTACCTTAGACTTTTGATGATCGGTGAGTCAGTGAGTCAGTGAGTCAGTGAATCAGTGAGTGACAAAATTCAAAATTTTAACAAGTTGTCATTCTTAAACTACTGGTTCAAATTCACTGAAATTTTAAATATATCGTGTTTATACAATGACTGATTAGTTGCTGAAAATCCAGGCTTCTTGTTTTATCCACAACGAAATTATAGGGATGTCAAAAATAGCCCGAATTGCTTCGAGAAAAGGATGTTACGGCCGTGCCGCTTTTTTTTTGCTCGACTTGCGGGGGCACTTCCGTGCCCCCAGATGTGTATTAAAATTATTTGTAATAATATTGATATAAAATATATACTTAAAGCTATGATATAAACATAATCATAATATTATTTATAACCTGGGTAAGCAGGCTATCCTAAAAATAAAGAATGCGAAAGTATTTTATGATGATGGAAGTATGGATGTTAGGTGCTCTTTAATGCAAAAACTATTTAATGAATTTTGATGCGGTTTGGATAGCAGTTAACCTGGATTAACATATAATTACGATGGGTAATGACTATCCCTGGAAAAAGCTAATTAAATAGTCTAATACAAGTAATTCCAGTGTGTAGTCTATTTCAATATCATTAGGTACTAATGTGAAAGTTACGACCTTTATTTTTATCTGTTGCACTTACATAATTAGTAGGTATAGCAGAATATTAGACTATATCCCGTATTTTACAAAAAGAAGACACGTGAAGCCGCGAACAAAAGCTAGTGTAAAATATAAATAACTAACAATTCCAGTTAAAATTTAATTACATTCAAAGTATTGCTGCAAATATCTCATAATAAATTTTCCTTCTTCATTTCCTTCTGAAAATATAAATATAATTTTATTAACAGAAGTGCATAGCAATAACGCAATAAGCGTTGACGTTTAATTCAATATCGCTCTGATAAGAGTTCATTGATATCTGTAGAAAGAGCTCGTTATTAAAATCTTGAACAATATTGCATTGAGCTACTTATACCGGTGACTGCTTATTACTGTGATGTTTAGTGAGGAGTAGTAATAAAAATACGGATTAAGGCATGATTAAAAGCGTTTTTTTTATATTCATGGATAAAGAAGTGTCGGATAATCTAACCGAGAGATAAATTGACTTAAAAAAGATGAAAGTTGCTGTAAAAATACAATTTGATACGTTAACTGAAGTTAAGAAGACGGTTTCAGGCTTATGTTTGTAGCTAAATTATGATTGTTTAATAACAAATGTTTACTTCATATTCTAAAATGTAGTTTGCATAAATTATATCCAAGTATATTACTACCGATATGAAACATACCTGCACCATTTATTTTGTAGGTTGAACAAATACAAATTAAATGACAATACGAGGAACGGGTCCAAAGTGTCCTAGACGACCGAATAAATTTTATTTACATTTGTTATCTTGCTGCTACGTTATGTCATTGCACCGTCACTAAATACATTATCATTAAGACTTGCATACAATCATAGTACTATAGTGAATATAATTTACAACAAAAAGAACAGACGCAACTGCATTCGCTTGTACGATACGTATTAAAAGGACAGATAAAATGACGGCCGGTTCAGATTATTTATAAATACTGTGTGAGACGCTTGTGTAATGAGTTGTGTTAGTTCTAGTGCTATGTCTCAAGACCCATTGCAGTTTTTTCCTGTGGAAAGATGGAGCGAACTCCAATCTGCGTTCAAACAAGACTGGCCACGTAGTGTTACGGGATACACTGCGTTAAAAACTCAAAAGAATTTAATAGAAAAGGGATTTGGTTATGGTTTTAAAGTGTATTGCCCTTTCGGCGATGTGTGGAACGGAATGGTAGCTATCAATGACAAGGTAAGTTGCTCTACTTTAGTCAGTTTCTGTGCAAACATTGTGGTCATTTTGATTGCAAGCTAATGAATTCATCCCAATCAGTTCGCTAAAGGCTAGTGTTTTGTTATTTTAAGCTAATTTATTCTAATGAACGCGTTGTGCATCTGCATTGAATTAAATGAAAACCGGTCTCGTAGAACAGTGAAAATAAACAAATCAATTTACTGCCATCTAGTGACACAAATAGTAACTAATTCTTATAGTTAACTTTATCCTATTACTCGAGGTGGCGCTAGTGTGCGTATTATTAGAACAAACTCTTTTTTTAAAATTGATAATGTTTGCGATACATAGATAACGCCTTGTTTCAATAGGGGTAGGCAGAGACCAAAGCACATACTTTTCTTTACCAAATATGCAGATTAGGAAAACATCAGGCAAGTAGCTGTAATGTTTTCCTAATCTGGATATGTTCAAGGAAGTTCTCATACTTTTTTTTACAGGATCAATTTTACGAAATAATAATTCAATGTCCACGAGACGATACCCAAAAGCTTGAGGACGCTCTAAAAAGGACCAAAGTAATAGACTGGGAGAGATCTATTATAATACCATTTGCCCCCTACCACGTGATAGAGTGTGTGCAGAGGGCCTTGGACTGCTTAGACAATAACGTTCGTATGGAGTTATTGCCTTCAAAGAAGTTTGTGTTGGATAAAGCGAAGATGTATGAGGATGTGAGGTAAATATATTATAAAGCATTTTTTAAAGAATTTGTATTCGTAAAAATATTACTATTCCTCATATTTTTTACTCACGATATTGTTATTACTCTACCATTTTGGTCATAGTTTGATTAAACCAACCAAATAGCAATCTCTGCCACGCAAAAAAAATAGCGCTCATATCTTGAAAAATATTTAGTTTTTTATTCAACCAAAATTTTGAATAATTGAATATTCGAAATGGTTTGTAATACAGTTTATCTTTGCCGAATGACACACATAATTAAGATCGATGATTCTAAGTTATAATACATTTCTACGAACTAATATATTGTTTTCAGCCTTCCACCCAACATCACATTCGACCTCATAACAACAGAACACAATGACATCGACTTCATAGACTCCACATGGCCACACCGGTACCCCAACTCTCCCCGGTACTTCGAAATGCTCATCAGCACCAAATCTGGCTACGGACTCTTCGAAGACAACAAGCTGATCTCATGGGTCTTTTTCAACGAGTCTGGAAATCTCCTTCACATGTATACTATAGAGAGTCACAGAAAAAAAGGCTTTGCTGAACTCCTTTTGAAGTTAGTTTGTAATATTTCGATGGAGAAAGGTGATCCTGTGTGCGCGTATTGTCTGCTCACTAATCAAAAAGCTTGCCAGTTGTATAGGAAACTTAATTTTGAGCAGTCTTTTCCCGTGAAGGCGGCTGCGTGGTGTTATTTAAATAAAAAGGTTGATTGATTTTTCTGTTTTTTTTTTTTTATAATTTAGTCCTGAGGATTCTAGTAATAGTTACTACCCGCAAATACATTGTGCAAACTAAGCTCTATATTCACCATTTCTGAATAAGTATGGATTATAAAAAAATAATTACAGTTGTTTTCATACATTGGCTGTCACTTTGTTTATCCGATAGATTATCTGACACTTATTTATAAGCTTTAAAACTTGTTCTAAATATTCTAAATACGCTTATAATATAAGTCGGGTTATTTATTTTAACAGGTCCGTATACTAATAGCACATAGGTACATGTAAGTACTTAGAGTAGCTTTGTTCAAAGTTCATATGCATAACATTATAATAATAATATTATAATAAGTAATGACATATCTAACACAACAAATAACTCATATTACCTAATTATTAGGTTAACCTGTACATGACTTATCTCACATATTCTGGGACTGCCAGTGTCTTATCACACGTCAGTCAACTATCAATTTTTTATCTTAAGCGTGCAAGGATTAGTCATAACTCATAACTATTAATGCACGTACCAAATTATATGAGCGTTAGATACTTGCCAGCTGAGCTATCAGCTTATTTCATTGGGGAAATACAATTCATAATAAAAATACATCTGACGTATCTTTTTCCTCTTACAGATACAAAACAAATACCGACATTATAAGCAGTTCTTACTTCACTGCACAGTGAATCGGTCGTGCGCATCAATTTAAAATCACTCTCAACTCTGAAAAGTAATTTATAAAAACAAATTAGTTTAATTAAACGGAAGTCAATTTTAAGAAACGTACGGCCACACTTTTCACCGGCTCTAAACAGCATAAAGAATTCAACTCAACTGTATTTTTATATGTTATACTTACCTCGGAATACTTTATAAGTTAAAACCCAGTTTATAACCTACAATTTTATCTCTCGAGGGTTAAAATTTTGGGGTTATGATGTGTGAAGATCAGGATCCCTTACATTACCTGCCCCGGGAACGTTGGAGCGAACTCCAGAGTGCATTCAAGTCAGACTGGCCGCGAGGCGTGGCGGGATTCACTGCACTTGACACACAGAGCCGGTGGGTGGAACCACGCATCGATTACGACTTCAAAGTTTATTGCCCTTTCGGAGATGTGACGAATGGCATGGTCGCTCTTAATGTAAAGGTATTGTGTTTTGTTTTGATGATCTACAGTTTTTTATTGTTTTTATGATTAAGAAGCATTTCTTGTTTATTGTTTAGGTCAAGGTTTTTTACTGACCTTGACTGACAAACGCACAGCTGTGTGGTGCTTGTTTTTTTTTCGTATTTATACCTAACTAATAAAATTGTTCATAAGAAGTCATCGTAAATTGAATGAATACCTTTTGTTTGGTTTCTTCTGAGGTCAATGCTCTGTATTTTAAACTAATTTCGATTTCCTAGATACTTAGTATTTGCCGATCTTGTAAAATACGTCTCAAACCTTCATGAACCTTTAGTGGTTTCCATTCCAAGACGTACGAAGACACATCTCCACGGAACTGACATGCTCAGCATAGGACAATGTCACTTCCAACAATAGCTGTACTATACCGCCTCTAAATGATCGCATCTATTTTTTTCAGGATCAATTCTATGAAGTAATAATCCAATGTCCAAGCGACAACACAGACAAGCTGAGGAAAGCGTTGACAAAAACAAAGCTAATAGATTGGAACCAAACAGTCGTAGTACCTTATGCACCAAGAAATGTGATCGATTGTCTTCAGAGTGCTGTAAAAGATATAGACGTAGAGTTGACTGTACATAGGCTGTTAGAAACATATGTACGGGAGGAATTGTTCGAAGATGTCAGGTAAATATCGTCTTTAAGAGTTGTTGACTCATATTGGTTATGGCTGCAAGGTAGCCTGGCAGTGATCGCCAAAATATTGGCTAAAATTGTCTTTCAACAGTATTAAATGAATGTCAGAATCCTCTGTCGCAGTTTCTTGTCAGACAATATGCATGATAATTCTATAAACTTATGTAAATTCTGCTATTTGGTATCGTAAAACAAAATTGGTGAAATGTAGACGACTTTTTAAACAGTTCAGTCTTCCTATAGAGAGAAAATCACAATAATACCGCGAAGAGAGATAACTTACCTAATAACAAGCTGCTACTTACATTTTGAAAATCCGAACCCGCACTTGGCCAACGTGATAGTCTGAAACTCTCCCTCATTTAGGAGGAGAGGTGAGGACGAGAAGTGGGGCAGGAATGGCTTAAAAAAACCTTCAATTTTATGTAAACCCAAGCCTAATCTATTGGGTCCACGAGTACCTACTTAACATTTTGTTTTTAATATTTCAGTCTCCCACCAAGCCTTACCTTCGGTCCAGTTACAATGGAACACCTCGACCTAGTAGACTCAACATGGCCGAATCGCTACCCAAATTCTCCATGGCACTTTGAACTCCTAATCAAGACGAACTCCGGCTTCGGCCTGTTCCATAACAACACCCTCATCTGCTGGGTATTCTTCAAGGAAGTAGGACCTTTACAGCATCTTTACACTTTAGAAGAACATAGGAAGAAAGGTTACGCTGAACTGTTGATGAAACTGGCCAGTAATATTTGGATGAAGGAAGGGAAACAAGTGATTTCTTTCTGCTTCAAAGACAATGTGAATGCCTGTAAATTGTATGAAAAACTTGGATTTTTTAAATCCGATCCTGTTGCGTGGTGTTACTTGAATGAAAAGGAAAATAAATAATAGCTACTGTTTTTTTGTAGTTAAACTGTGCCTTATTGTTTTTTGATTAATATTACCTGTGGTATATTTCAAAGTTATAAACAATGAGTGCGAGTGCGTAAACAAATTGAAAACTCTAAAATTATTCTCTTCAGGTCATGATACCACTTTTATAGTGTACAAATTGTATGCTTTCTATCTTATCAACGTGAATCAACAAATATAAAATACGAAATACATGTGTTAATTGCACTCATATTCGTTTATTAGGTTATTGCCTTGATACAAAGTGCAAATTTATAATCTCTACTAACGCAAATAAAGCTGTAAGGCACACTTAGTTAATGTATTCTGTATCTTTATTCCTAGAAACATTATCGTATGTAGGTTTAGTAATAATAGACAAACAAGTACAAATTAGAAGCAATATTTGTTCTGTAATAGTGTAAAGAGCTTGTATCAGCCAGATTCTGTTGTCCTTGTTCACTACAACTACGTTAACGATTTCAATTAATACGCCCTCTCGTGTTCACAAGCGTAAATGATTGTTCTAAGTTTAACTGGAATAGCTAATGGATGGCACTAGTGTCTTTATAAATTGAAAATAGATATTGATTGGTCTCAATTGGAATCAAACCCTCAGCACTGAATGCAAACGGACAACCGTGGAGTATCAAGCGATTTTTTTCGTTTTATAAGTTGGTCACCACGCCACTGCCAGTGTACCGAGGGGTCGTGGGCTCGATTCCCACACGGAATAAATATTTGTGCGATCCACATAATCTTAATAGTTATTTCGAGCCTTGTTGCACTTTGTGTCCGTTGTTTGATGTTTGTAACATTCCCCGCGACTTAAGAGCAATTCTTAGTGGAGTTGACTTATTTTTTTAAAGAAAAAAAGAAAATAAAAATCTATCTTTTGATAAGAAAAAAATTACAAGCACGAGATTACAGCAAACCCGAAAGAAAAATGGAGGTCGCTCCATAAATATTTGTTTTACTTGACACTCATCGCACTAAGCAATACTTACCACAATTACAACATTACATAAACAATTTGTGTAATTAATAAATCACACTTTCGACAGCCGCATTATTGTCAACTGCTAACATACATAATAATATGACAATAACTCTGACCCTAAGGGTGACAAACCAACATCGAGCTATGCTGCGCTGTACTATGTGTGGTCAACTCGCTCGTCTTATATTTTAATGAGGATACAAACAAACCATGCTGTGCTGCGCTGTGTGAGGCTAAGCTCTGTTTAAAACAACATCAAGCACAAACATAGCACAGCGCAGCATAGCTCGATGTTGATTTGTCACCCTAAAGGTATAACCTAGTTTTACAACAATCAAAAGAAAAAATCTCTTACATCACCGAGTCATCTCTAACGGCTGTCAATAACGCTCCTAACGATATGAATGGCTATAGTAACCCAATTCCACGTGATTATGTGTGCTGTATACATTTATAGCTAATATTATTAGCATATTATGCATATACAAAGACTATAGTATGTATAATGTGGCCAGATGTCCGGGTAAAGCCGGACAGTAAGTTGTTTTTTAGTGGCAGGTCAGGCCAAAGTATACAGAGTTCGGCATATTTATCATGCTTCTTAAATTTTGCATCTTTTTTTAATTGTCACCAATTTGTTTTAGCTCTGTCCACCAAAGTGTGAGGGAGTGAAATTATATGTGTGTCCCTGGCATAATTAAAAAACATTGCCTCGGTTTAAAAAATATAGTAGTGCGAAGTATTATCGGTCACCTCACAATTAGCCCCCTAAACGTATTACAAAATATTAAGCAGTACAATAACAAAGATCACAAACAAACACAAATCACATACACAAAATCTTCCTCCCTTAGCAGTCGGCAGAAAAAACTAAAAAGGTAAGAAAATAAACTAATTTGTTGGTTGTTTTTCTTTAAACTTTAAAAAAATATGCTATCCTTGCTAATCTAGGCCGGTCACCCTTCTCCCCTGTTTGATGCCCAACATGTCCCTCAAGTCCAGCTGATTACTTTGTCCGACTTTTGAGTTTAACCTGGCAACCCTACACTTGTATGTAAATCAGTAATTCTGCATAAGAATTACTACGATATTATTCAGTTAAATGTAAACTAATTGCTACTGTAGCCGTTTTATTTGTTATAAAGAACCTGTAAAGCAAGAAACGACTAAATTGATCTAGTTTTTTGCGGTTTTACATAATTTTATTGTTCTTACATAATTTTACGAGTATTTTTGCATATGAGCTTGACATTGCATCATTCTAATGATTGATCCAAAAAATGTGCGGCATCTGGTATACGGTTATTACTCCAATTTTTATACTACAAAGTAGACGAAGTACTACGACCAAAACTGCTGATAGTCAATGCGAATTATAAAACTCACCAACCGCACTTCATCTTATCGGCAATTTTACACAATTTACATTAATTAGAGCGTTTGTCTAGGCAGTAAAAGTGTTTCTTAAACTTTCTGTCTATATTGAACTTATCGATTTAAAATGACTGTTTAATCCACACTGCGAGCATACGTCTATTGCTCAGATAATATCTCACAGTAAATAATTAAATCAAGAAACATATAGCAAATATGCCAGAAATGTATAGCAAATAGAAATACTACCACTGAACATACTTCAACCGATTAGGGTAAGTACTCTCACGTACCCTGCAAATGACGTAACATTACATAACGACGCCCACACGAGACATTCCTATCGCTTTCACGATACATTCGGTGCATAATTAACGAAACCTTTGCCCTAATGCTCGGCTCACGTCAACCAAATTAACGGTAATATGCCAAATTGTTTACATAGACAGATGTTCAGAGGAAATGGTGTCTAATGTACCTACTAATTCTATTTACTGTTGAAAATGTTGGCTATATATCTTCGTATATTATTCCCCTAAAACTGTGTAATTTATTCAACTTAATGTAGGTATTTGAAGCTCTTAAGCTATATAACTAACCTCTACTCAATTTATTGTTTGATACTTTTCTTCATAGCATAAGGAAAGAGAAAAGCACTATATGCGATCCTCCTGAAGTTGTTAATTGCTCTTGTCGTGTATCGTTTCTGCATCTATGTCTGTATAAAGGTAGTACATATACAATTTTATAATCAAATTTTGCATTACTAATAGTTTTTACTACTAACCAATAAATACATAATATGTAGCCCCAAAATGCATAAGTTTCGAAAAAGCCCTGAAGGTGTAACAGAAATATAAAAGCTAACAAAAAAATTAAATTAAGTCTGTGAAAAACTAGCAAACTACTGTCATTATAAAGAATTTGGCAAGACAAAAAGAAATTAACACTTCCGTATACCTATCAAAGATCTACGATTAAACTTTTCATGAAGACTTGTTACTTTATAATTACCAATTTCGCTTAAAAACAACACTTTAAGATGTACAAATGATAAACAAAAAATGAGCAACAGTCAGTAAATTACATAACTATGAGACAGCAAAAATGGCGGCAGTGACCTAATTTATCTATTAATATCCATTTGTTTCGTTTTATTCGTTTAATGATCGATGTTGGTATTCAATTTGGTAACTTTTATGTTCTATAATGAATCACATTATGTATAATAATGATAATAGCATATTGTATTGTGATAAACGATCTACTTTAAATGCACTAATGAAAATTTATGTGTTCATTGTAGTTCCTCATGTTAAACTGATGATGGAACAAGCCAGGGTCTAGTTGTTCCAATATGAATGTTTGTGTCATTCAGAATATGACTAGTATAGGTATCATGATAATTGAGTAATTAAACTGAGGAGTAATTACGCTAATCGTGCTTCAATATACGAACGTATTTGTGCTAAAAAATCTAGACAGCGTAATGTATTCCTTAAAAAGGAACTATGTATTAGTGGCTGATTAAATTATTAACAAAAAGCCAAATCATATGGAATCCTTAAAGTGCTAGGCTATGCTAAAAGAATGTAACGTGTATTTAAGTAAGAAAGAAAAATGAAAAAAACTTGAAAGGAAATTCAAGAATCATAAATTTATAATCCCCCTAAGACTTTCATAAACTGATGTCATAGTCATCCTTCGCCGTAAACAGACACAATTTTCCCAAAGTTGTTGCACACACTTTTCTCTAAAGCCAGGCTGGTCCCGTAATCGCAGTCCGTCAGTTTTACGATACAATCTGCGAAGTCGAGCAACATCGACGGCAATAAAACACACGACCTTGTTGCCTTGTTGCCCGCTGTCGCTTGTTGCCACCGACGGCGACAAACTCACCAGCTTTCATGTGCAAATCGCAGATAAAAGTAAATGCGCCGCTTTATCGGGAACAAAGAAGAAGGTATAAATCTTTACTGTTTGTTTCTCTAACGTTTTCGAAAGGAAAATATACAATTCTGTAGGAATTCTCCAGGTGGAAATGGATTGGATTTTCGTTTGTTTTCTGACTATTGCTTTGATAGATCAAATAAATAAACCTATTAGAAATCTACTTTGTAAGAAAAGTAAAGTAGTATGCCGTTAAGATGATCTTATTTTACCCAATTTACAATTAGGGGTTACAATTTGCATCAAATCGGTAAGCTCATCTTGTTACAAAATCAAATAATTTATTCATTTAGATCATAAGATAGTCAAAAATACAGCAAGTGAATTTACTGTTTATTATCACTGAGTACAATGACGTGTCACTCATATCACTCATAATCGATTGACTTGCACTACATACAACAAACGATTAATATCAATAAGTCAGTTTCAAATCATTTCATAGATAAACTGTCTTTATTTACAGACAACTAATAAATCTTTCAACACACTATGAAACATAACGTATGTATTCACTTCTATATGTTATCTATTTTCTCACACGGTGATATATGTATGCGTTTTTGGAATAAATTGGTTCACACGCAACTGTTTTACATAGGGCAAGGAAAAACCGGATAAATTTAATAATTATTATCATACAATGGGATTGCAGTGACAACAGCTGATATGGTAACTGTGATATTGAAATATTGAAATCGCGACAACACTACTTAAGTGGCAAAAAGGTCTGGTACGTTTAGCGAATATAAGAAAACATGATAGACTTTAAACACTTGTGTATTAAGAAGTGCGATTTTCGAAAATCAAATGCTTACTGCGCTTTTTCGTCATTTTGTACCTAATTACTTCATGTACAGACAGACAAAAAATAAGGGCCAAAGCATACGTTTTAATAATATGGATCAGCAGCTAGATTCTCTACTACTATCGACTATCGACAACCGACTAGCTATGGATAAATTTTGTACAAAAAATTGATGAGCGCCTCCAACGGGTCGTAGAAACTATTTTTCCACTCCAACTCTCGTTACTCGATAGTACCGACTTTAAAGAATTGCACTACAGGTTTTAAATGTATTTATTTATTTATAGCAAATATCTTGCCCGCTCTTTTTGATCACACCCAAAAATATAAACAAAAGTTTTAAATTGAACAGTGCAAGTACATTGCCTATTGTTTTAAATTGAACAGTGCAAGTACATTGCCTATTGTTTTATACTATGTACAACATGTTTCTACAACTGTATGTTTTTAATCGACACTGTTTTTCCCTCGCAAAAATGTTGATTGAAACAACACATTACACTTTTGTTTGAAATGTTACAAATTGTAAAAATATTTTCTAGACTTCAATTGAAATAAACATTTTAACTAGCAACAAAAGCAGCTGGAGCAAGTCCATTGGATAAGTTTAAAAAAAAATTTGAAGATATAAGATCCATTAGACAAGTTTTAAAAAAATATATTTGAAGATTCAAAATATTAGATTGACCAAGACCAATATTGCTAAGTTTTTTTTTCATTATAATTTTTAGCGGTCCGTTTTTTAAAAGGAAAAAGTGTTAAGTTATGTTTTCAAAACACTGAAAGTGCGGTTTCTATTAACACGGCGGGCACAGACATGATTTAAATTATATTAATGGTCTAGACTAACACTACCACCACAGACAAGAAAAAAGAAGTCGTACTATTTCATAAAAGGTACGACAAACATTCAAATCTCGCCGTAGAGCTGCAATTTAAAACAAGCACCTGCATCGCACAGGTGGTCTGCAACACCGGTACCAACAACAAAGTACTTGAGAGATATATCTCGTATCAATACTTACGTTGTAGTTGTACAACTTGTGAAATCGAACTCCTGGGAGAGACATGTCACGTCAGATTGGTACTGTTGTGAAAATCTTGAAAGAGATCAGTTTCGGTAACATATTGTCTGGGATCAGTCTACTGTATATGTTTGTAGTGTTAAGGTCGATATTTGCTATGCGCCGGCTTGTTAGAAATAAAAGTGCGTGTTGACAGTTTGAATGTTTATTGGACACTGAACTCAAGTAAAGAAGTATGGTTCATCGAATGAACGAATGAGTGATACATACTTATAGATACGTTAGCTACTAAACACTATTTTAAACGAACAGTATATGATTATTTTACTATGCTATAACTGTTGTTTAAGGTTTATAGTCTGCTGTAGGTAATGGGTTAATCGAAACTAATTCTACCCTTCAATGTTAAATCCTCAGCGATTGCTATTGGGAATGTGCCTTATTATTGACACATTTTTCTTTAATTACATTTATAATTCACTAGCTGACCCGCGCAACTTCGCTTAAGAGAATCATAATTTTCCCCGTTTTTGTAACATTTTTCACTGGTGCTCTGCTCCTATTGGTCGTAGCGTGATGATATATAGCCTATAGCCTTCCTCGATAAATGGGCTATCTAACATTGAAAGAATTTTTCAAATCGGATTAGAAGTTCCCGAGATTGGGGCGTTCAAACAAACAAACAAACAAACAACCAAACAAACAAACTCTTCAGCTTTATAATATTAGTATAGATTATAATCATCATCTTCATCATCGACAGCTTTTCTTTGCGGAGTGAAGAACATAAGCTGTTCCCGTTTACACCTACCATCCCTTCTTTTAATTAACTTTTATGCAAGTCCTAAACTTTAAAGGAATCATATATTTCTTCTATAAGTATTTATTCTTTTATGATATTTGGCAAGTCTATCAACTCACTATTCCCCCAAAATACATTTACAAAACAAAAAAAAACGCATTTTATTATTCAAGCAATCTAAATCGTACAACTATCATCTTGGGAGCAAGTTGTAAACAGATAACAAACAGACTGGTAATAACTTGAACGCAACAATATTCACAACTCAAAGGTAGCAGGTAAGTACAGTCGGCGGCAAAAATATGCATACGTTTTTACAAACATACATCAAAATTAAATCCATCCTCATCATCATCCACCCCTCAGCCCATGCTTCCCATAGGGGTAGGTAGAGACCGAAGAACGTCACTTGGTACGATCCTTACAAATTTCCCTTGTTTCATTCACATCTATACATTACACAGGATCAATCATATTCATACGGTACTGGCCGGTTAGGAGTACTACGTACCTTTTAAAGGAAATTTCCGTATACGCATTTGTATGAAAAAAAATTGTTATTAGTCAATAAAATTTAAGTTAACACACAGTAGTAGTTCCACTATTTTCATCCATAGAAATGCTTTCCAAAATGTGACAGTGTATACATATTCTTGACGTTAACTGTACATAGCAATAAAGTTATCAATTCACTTGGGAGCCGAGCTTGCCTTGAGGTTATGCTAAGTCTCAGCTCAAATACTGAATATACGAGTAATACGACCATCGTTTAACTTAAATGTAGATTCGCTAAGATATTTAGCTTGTGAGGCTCTGTAGAATGTATTATAGAACTTATGATGTATTTGTGATGTATATTATGTTCCTTCTTTCAATAAATTGATATGTAGTATTGTGCGTTAGTCGGAGCATAGTTCTTTCTTATAATGCCGGCTCCACATTATTGCCGTGAAGCTCCGTGAACAGACGCGAACGTGAGTGTGGACGGTTTTCACGGGGTCCACGCGCGTTCACGCCTGTTCCCCGATCAGAGTCGGTATTTCAGTCCCGTGACAAAGGGTTCGCGCGGCGTTCACGTATACACATACACATTCACGGCCCCGGCGCAGTTTACTCTGGACTATAAAGGGGTACGGACCGTATAATGCGTTCAGCTTTTCAGATTATAGAAAAATGGTGTGAGGAACAACAACTTTCTTGTTTTTGACATCTATATAGTGGTATAGGGACATTAGGGACACAGCAAATAAAGTTATCGCAGCAGCAGCTTCTACGTCCATTTCGCGGAGGGCTTCGAACTATTGTGAGCATTCCGTGAATGTGGAGGGCATGGAGTCGGTCCGTGAATTCACGGCGAGAATACGCGCGTGAATTCACGGCAATAATGTGGAGCCGGCATAAAAAGATAGCTCCCGCACATAGAATTGCTCTTGTTTCGCGACTTTTATAAAATTACAAACAACAGATACAAAGTACAACCAGACCAGAACCACACCTTGTAAATCGCACAAATTATTTATCCGTATGGGAATCAAACCCGCGACCCGACATTTCGATCGAATTGCATCCCATCATCTTACCCTTCAATTTTCAATCGCATTTAAGACCCAATGAATTATAATGTTAAGACGTTTGATTTTGCATCTACATGTTAACTCAACGTAACAAAAACCTGACAAATACATTTTACGAAGATAATATAGCCTTTGATATCCACATTTTATAAAATGCAACAGACGCAAGAAAAAAACATGAATGACGTACAGAGCTGTGCACATACATGCAGTTATTGATCAATATTGAATATGTAGGCTGCAATGCGATTAGCAAACGCCTCGTCTAATCTTAATGCAATACAATGTTGTAAATATTTACAACAAAAACCATGAAGCCTGACATCTCATGCATGATCAATGAAGAAAACGTATCTTTTACACGATAATAAAATCATATTTATGAAACAAAGTCGTGTTTGTTACAACATTTTTAACTCAAGAACGGTTGTACCAAGCTTAATGATGTTTGATTTTGAGGCTTTGTTTTCGTCAGGAATACGATAGTAAATACTTCAATATTGGAAGTTCAAATAAAATTGAACAACGTACATCTATTCATCTATACTCATCATCATATTATAAAGCTGAAGAGTTTGTTTGTTTGTTTGAATGCGCTAATCTCAGGAACATAAGGTCCGATTTGAAAAATTCTTTCAGAGTTAGATTAAAGATTAGATAAGGCTAAAGGCTATATAACATCACGCTATGACCAATACGAGCAAAGCAGCAGTAAAAAATGTTTAAAAAACGGGGAAAATTATCTCCTATGTGACGCAAGCGAAGTTGCGCGGGTCAGCTATTTTTACATATTATGACAGTTATTACGAATTACGAAACGTATTCTTCAATTGAACGGCTAGATATAAGATATAATAGTTAACAATATTATATATTATCCACACTTCTACAGTCACTAATTGTTGCTTGAATAATTATATTTTTTGTCAAACATTTTTCTCACAAGAATATTGTATATATCAATTTATAAATAAGACAATGCTTGAGATAAGAGTACAAATTACCTGTAGTTTTCTACTATGAACAAGTGACGATGCAATGGATGACAGAATATTGATTAAAGAAAGTGTTCATTGGAATTTTAAACTAAACTGTTATACTGATTGATTACTCTTCATAAATTGAAGGACACTTTATTAGGATTGATTACTGAATAGACCAGCCTTGCCGCTGGAAAGCTACGAATAATGAACATCTGCAAAAAAAATAAGAAAATGCCTACGTTTCACCATTAACAAAGTCCTCCAAGAAAGCCTATCATCATATACTACCACGACACCAAATTCTGGGAAATATTCCTATATAACTAAGAAATGAATAGTACTTTGCCCAACTCGGAATTGAACCTGCAATCTAATGTTCAGCAGCATACACTACCGATCGCGCCTCAGAGGCAGTCATATCAATGGTACTGAAGATTTTTTTCTTTATAAGAAAAATGTATTTATTTGTTGTTGGTATTTATCATTATAGTTTGATAATAAATTATATTATAAAGATACAATAAAACAAGTCTATATTAAAATAAGCCAAAACGGTTCACAAAAATACTACTAATACCATCTAGTGATCAGTAGAGAAACTAATGAATCTATATTGCAATGAAATTAAAACATTTACATAATTTTAACATTAATAAAGTATTATACTAAACTAAACTATAATATAATATAATAAGGAAGGTAAGCTCGTTTATATTAAGATGGCGCTTATTATATATATCTCAGTAAACTGGTCAAATCGTGAAACCGAATCGTAAAAGGCGACAATAACTTCTTCATATCTTTACTGGATGAGTTGTTTTAACGAGTCGAATTGTTTCGTTCATAAAACGTACTGTCAAATATGAACGAGGAAGTATGTTTGTATGTTATTTTATGACTCAATCTTCACGTTTCGAGTAAAAGGCTTGTTTTACACGTACCACAACCATACCACGACGCAGCGGCAAAATGTGATTGCGATGTGGTCGCTATTTGGTAGTATAAAACACAAATATGGCCGCCTACAAATTCGTCCGTGTTGAAACCCTTCCTGTGTAAATCCCGATCCGTCACGAATTCCGGGATAAAAAGTAGTATATATATTATTCTAGATCTTCAGCTACGTATATACCAAATTTCATCGTAATCGGTTCAGTAGTATTTGCGCGAAAGAGTAACAAACATCCATACATACGTACATACATTCTCACAAACTTTCGCATTTATAATATTAGTAGGATGTGGTCCATAACGGCGGCAAAATGTGAATTGCATATCAATAGGAAAATATACACTCGACCACGGGTTTTCGTTGTGGTGTTGTTGTGGTTGTCGCGTGGTAGTGGTACGTCTGGAATGGCAGTAAGAGTAAATTATACAGTTTTTTTTGTAGTCTGCGGTGTTGCAGGTTTATGGGAACTGAATAATCTGATCCATCAATTGATGGGCTCGGTATTGATGACTTTATGGCAGCTGAGGCGGTTACGACCAGTTTTCTTTGGTTACGATATAGGCATAAAAATAATAATATGTACTGCGAAGTCTTAAAACGTATTTTTTTTTCAAATCTAAGGTATAGTTTCAATATAATAATATAGGAACTGATATATTTCTTTGACTTATTAGAACTTTAATGAAACCATCCTACTAATTCTATTATAGTTTTAGAGCATAAATTTAAATGCAAATAATCACGTAAAATCTAACACTAGCCGAAATCTGAAAATTGGCTGTGATTCATTGGTTTCGAACCTATATTTTTCAAATGTTGCCAGAAAATAAATACGACATCAAATATACTCCCAACCGTTAAATTTTAAAAGGGTTAAAGCCGTAACCCAACAGTTCTTGGATAACCCGAATATAAAACCATAAAATGTGTAAAAGTAACGCAACCCAGTTTCCAATCTGATCGCAACTGTATAAATCTAACATGATCCTTTTAATCATGTGGATCGAGATTTTCAATACGAGCGCTTTCCTCGCTGAAATATTTTCAATAAAGTTAATGTAAATGGTAACGCGTTCCGTTCAGTATTGGTATTTTATAGCGTTCTTTTAGAATCCAATATCTATATGATCGTAGACACCTGTCGCTACGTGTATGTGCCACGACATTTAATTTATTTTATATTAACCTACATATTACGAGATGTGAGTGTAACTCGGTGTATCCTTGCTGAGAATAATAGCAGTGTCAGCGTCAGTTTGTGTTGCCAGGATAGAATTTTCTCGGTGCAACCAGCCAGTATCGTGAACAGAATGGGAATAACGTAGATTTGAAAATAATGTGACAGTATTTTCGAAAGATACTTTTTTATTAAACTGTCCTTAAATTTTTACACGTTTAAATAATTAAAATAATAATTTTATTCTGTCGCAGACCTTTTAATTATTTAAAAGTTAAAGTACCTGTTTTTTAAACCTTGCAATTAAACCTAGTATCGTTATATTATTCAACCATATATTGCAATACGCAACACTTATTTAATTTACTTCAGTTCTGACTCCTTACAAAAGAAAAAAATATAACATACAAAGTTGAACGGAAACTACAAATAAATCCTTCACTGCACATCACAGTTGGAAACTTAACGAGCGTCGTGTTAAATATCAACAGAGGCGAGTAACTCGAGTTCAAGCGGCTCACGGTTCAACAAGCTAACAGGCTTCTAACAACCTCACCTATCCGAGTTGACAAGCAATTATTACCGTTTTTCCTTGCATTTATTGTCCAATATACCAAGTTACATATCGCCTTATTACATCTAATATCACACAGTGGCAATTACGTTTGTTTGTTCACCACGCGCCTATTGGCAAGACACAAAACTTTTTGCCTTCATTCACATGACAATCAAAATCGTATGTTTTTGTTGCACGTTACATTGCTCCTAGTTAAGTAACCGCTGTATTTATCACTTATATCTTTGTGATTCGATATAATGATATAGCTAAGAGTGGGAATTTTAGAAAATAGGAATGAAGTCTGTTAACTGTTGAAATATTGTGTACGGTGATAACATTTGAATGAATATTATAGTATTCTTCACATTTACATAATAATGTAGGACAATTTGGCAACGAGTATTTGAGGAATTGAGGACGGAATGTCCCTGGCCCTTAAAAAGCCTTTTCAAATTAGAATGCAACAGGATCTCCTTCATTTGATCGAGATAAACAGATTGATCAGAATCTATTGGCTAGTTAAATAATTATTGTCGGGGAATATGCATCAATCAAACTAGTCTAAATAAGCTCATATATTCACGAGTAGATACCCAACTATATGGATAGCCGATTCAATATAGTTTTACAAGTTCTCTACTACAGCTACTACTACTGCAACACTGTTGTTAGCTTCCCACAATTTGTCACATTACGCACATAATCTAACACCCGAAACTATAAACGAAACAATCTACAGTTATCCATCATCTCATTCACAATAAAGTATTAATAGTAAAAACTGTATTCGTAACCAATGAACGAATAAACAATGGGTATATCGAGTTGTTGCGTGAGAAACACGAGAAGGGTTCGTGGTAGGGGTTAGTTCTATGAGTGGTAGTGGTACAAGCCACACAATGTGCTTTCATACGTCGTTCAAGACGTAGTGCCCCACGGTCGGTGCCCGAGTGAGGATTTTTGTATAATTTAATTATAATTGTTTTGTGAAACGACTCTTATAGGTTTAGTGTAAGTGTGTGGATGATTTACTGAAATGTGGAGCTTGGTGATTTTTTGTAAGTTATTTTTTTTAATTTACGTTTTTCTAATACTAGGTTTTCAAAATACTCGGGGTCGACGGCTAATATTTATTTTAGGAATAATACTAAGCTGTGTACTTCTCGAGAAATAATAATATCTTGTAAATAATTTTCTTCGAAATCGATTCAGTTGTTTTTGCATGTAAGACAGACTAACAAGAATACAGGAATGAGTCTTTGTTGTAAGTAAACTTTAGAATTTTATTTAATAACTTTTTACCACTATCCTACATTACATGACAACATAAACGACAATATATCTATGTACAGTCACGAGCTTAAATATCAATATGAATGCACTGTCATTTTAACTGACACATGTTTATGAATGAAGATATAAAATTCGCGCTGAAACTACATTTATGCAAATAAATAAATAAAGATAACTGCCCGTAACTAACTTGAGCTTTCGCTACAAATACTTATGCGAATACTAGCCTATTCACAAATCCCTATAGTTAGGATATCTTAACATAAGTCTTAAAAAACTGCTTAGGCAAATACTTCTACCGATGACTGCTTCCTTGATTCTTCACAAAGAAAGTAGATAAAAGGTAAATTCATAACCAGCGGTAATTAACAGAAAGCACGAGTGGGAGTAACGCAAAATAGGATAGGATAGGATTCTGAGGACCCCAACAACTTGGTTTGACTCTTTGGCCTCTGCCTACTCCCCTAGAAATAAGGGGTGATACCACTATAGTAAGTGTAGGTAATAACACTATCACCTACTTAGTTATTTGGCATTACATTTAAGCTTATGCCTACATAATGTCAAACGGAATAGCATTACTTAGTCTCGGATTATAGTTCGCACCGGGAGAGATTAACATAATACGTATTATACAGTAAATCATACTATTCATACTACAGCTGAGATCTGTTAAAGTTGTGCTAAACTAGATTATAAAACTATCTTATGTCTGTAACTTTACATGTACTAATCCGACTGACAGCTATTTAAGCATTGTTAAATAATGTGATATACTTACTTTACAATAGTACAAAATAGAGCTTCAATTTAAGTCAATTAGCTAGCTAGTAAATTCGATTTTATAAAGACTGCCTTTTTTCCTACTTAGCCACACCATTTCCTCGTATATTTATAATAGGTGAGATGTATTTATCGTAAGCCGTTACGTTGCAAGCTCACCAGGACAATGACAGTAATAATTTACTAAGCTAAGAATACAATACCAATACATTATCGTACCAGTGTATAATTAATGATGACGTATACTTTCTTTGTATCCAGTGCGTGACCATCAAAAACACCAAGCGTCTAAATATCCCATTCACACAATTAACCATCGGAACCGCCAAATAAAAAGGCACACAAAAGCATAACTAATTATGATCAATCAAAACAAACGAAAGCCATTTTCCAATTTCCGCGGTACTTTCATCTAAACAATATGTCGTGGTTATGTAAACGGTGATTTGTTATTATCGGAGTGTCGCTAAACCACTATGAGATAACGGATAGCGGTACAATTTGCATAAGTAGAATTAGGGTAAAGGTTTCATCAACGTTGTAGGCCTACTCTTGTTTTTCGAAACTAAATTTTGTAGATGAATTTGGTGACATTGTGTTTATAATGACTCTACTCAAAGCTATTTTATTTCGTTCGATACATCATTTTTAGTTTACATTAGTATTTGAAAGTTATTATTTTTATTTAATCCTATTATTAAATTATTAACTTTGAAAATAGAAAATACTTACTTTTTTGTTTCCGGTCAGCACTGAATAATCATATTATGTTTGGTTATTGCACCATTATTTAAATAAATTTTCGTAATTAATGGTATTGTGACACAACTTTCTATCGTATAGTCCTTATTAAATGAACAAGAGTAGACCCCTAGCAGCAGACCCAAGGATTGGCTACGGGTAAATTGGCTAATTCTATATCTTAGTTAAGCCTTTGTTGAGAAAATCTTGGAGTTAAAATTATACCTTCTCGGACGGTAAGTAAGTCGAACCGAACTTGATTTGTTCGCCAAAATAAATCACTTTACTGATTACTCACCAGTCCTACTCCTTCGCTTTAAAATGTAGGTTATTCTTTTGTTTACTTCGCAAAAATGTGTGAACATTTCTTTCTTCGATCAAGTAATATATAGGCACATCTGTTGTTCACTTTTCAGAAGTAAGTTTAGTGTAGTAAGTAGGTACACCTTGCTAATCCTTAACTTTTAAAACGTTTTTGTATTATGTTCTTTCCTTTTAATATGCAAAAATAAACTCGTATTAAAGTAATATTAGAAACCAGAAGAATATAATCAAAGGCTTGATAAGTACTTAAAATAATGTTGCAGGTATTATGAATTATGCAGCAACACTGCACTCATCTATACTTATAATAAATCTGTAGAGAGGTCAATTCTGTACATTGAATATATTTAAAAAAAAATCAATGGGGGATGTTTAGTAACGGATACTGATACCGAATCTGCAATTTATAATTTTCTTTTCTGTCTGTCTGCCTGTCTGTCTGTCTGTCTGTCTGTCCTCCGTCTGTATGTGTCACTATCACGTAAAAACTACCGGATAGAATGCACTGAAATTTGGTATATCCATAGAATAAGTAGTGGAGCATCTTTTAAGATACTTTTTACCTCATAAAATTGTTTAATTTTCTAGAAAATTGCAAATATGTAGTAAAAATCGTACACAGGTAACATACAAATATAAGCGATAATTTTGGCACTCCGCTTAAGCGTCGCTGTGGCGTATTGGTATATTGTACCGTAAACAATCGTTTTGGTGTGCGATCGAACCTCATCGGAGACAGTACTTTTTGTGACTGTTTTACGTTTCAAAGTACTTTTTAAACATTTTCTATGGATTTTGTTAAGATTTTTGTGGAAATTGATATAAATTTTATTTCATAGTGCATTATTTTATTTGGGATAAAACCTCATCGTATACAATGACTTTTTGTGACTGTTTTACGATTAAAAATACTTTTTTTAGCATTTTTTAAACATTTTGGGTAGATTTTTGTATAATTTAACATCAATTTTATTTCATAGTGCATTATTTCATATGAACCTGAGTTTACACATATACATCATAGATGGCGTTGCAATCAATTTTACAACATGCACCAACCTTATTGGTTTTTGTTTTATTTATTTTTTAATTTAATGTCAATCAACATTTTTATGCATTATGTATCATATGACGGGATGATAGGTAAAATTAAATTATCTACAATGTCTTATGAATATAAAATTATGGTTAACGCGGCGCTCGCGCCGGCCGTATCATCGTAGATCCCTACATGATTTCGCGAGTGAAGAACTTTAGCGCGGTTCCATACGCGTACGCTACATAGCAGGTAGGTACGCGGGCGCCGACAGGAACATGAGAGAAGACGGGTACGGACAGAAGGATAGGTCAAAACGAAAAGTTTTTAAAGCATTTGCATGTAGGTAGGTATATTATTTTGAAAGTATCTAGGTCTAAGTGAGCTGCAACGAATGCAACAGCACGACATTCACGCGAGCGGAGCCGCACGGGTCAGCTAGTTACAACTTAAAACAAACTTAAGCTGTGAAAAAGCTTACTAGAACCAAGGAATAATTGATCTCCTAGAATTTAATCTAAAAAATGCGTTTGCATAGCATTATCTAATATTAGGGCATTTGTAGGGCATTATTACGTCACAGTTTAAATGAGATTGTACCTACCGTAGTATTAGTTATAGTGATATAGAACCACAAAATTTCAAAGGCTATCTATCTATCTCTTTGTTAGCTACTAATATATTCGTCCAGTCTATTGTACTGTTTACACCAGAGAAAACCCAAAACAAAATTAAGTAAACAATTAAAATATCAGATTTTGAAATCAATACTTGATGATCCTAAAATTTTAACTTAGATACCACTGACTGTACTAAAAAGCGATTTTACAATTTACAGAACAGCCTGAAAAAAGCACGAAAATTAATAAAACACTACCATAACATCAACGTTAATGAGGTCCCTCGCATCAAGTATCAATTTGACGGACTAAATAGGCCATTCTTATCTCTTAATTGGACAGTTGTAAGGGTAGTTTCATGACGATTAATTCCTGTAGCATTGAGGTCAATGACCCGGGACTGGTATTATCTAGAACTGTTATGGCCGATATTAACGGCGACAGAATATTGTGCATGATGCAGTCCATTGCGGGTGCTCAAATGGGAAGCGATATGACTATGCTGTTCGGAAATGCATTGTACTATCTTTATTTAGATCTTCGGTACATTTAAAATTTGTATCAAAATAAAGGTCGGATTATGCACGCGATTACAGACTATTGAGGCAGTTCGGTTTGGCTTTATTTCATTTTCAGCAGCAACAATTAATGACCTCGCTTACGAATGTCTAAAATTTTAAACTGCATTGGGTTAGTTGTTATCTCCCAACTAAATTAATATGAGTACCACGTGTACGGCGTACTGAACACTAGGTTACTGGTAAAGATTGAATAAAGTATACGCAAGTTAGATTAAGAAGCAATAGTTTACGTTATAAATTATTTAGATAGCGGTCTGTCTGTCTTCTTGTTTGTCCTCCTTTGGAGCATGTTTACACCTACAATTTAAAGTAAAGTAAAAAAAATCTACTATTACGTTTTGAAATTTTAAATATTCTAATTACTGTTGCGTTTTGAACTTTACAAATTAGACTACAAATCCCTTGAATCAAACTCCGGCACACTTATCACTAGTGACAATTTATTCTTAAAGGTCTTTGCACTGGAGAAG
Source organism: Anticarsia gemmatalis (assembly GCF_050436995.1). NCBI lineage: Eukaryota > Metazoa > Arthropoda > Insecta > Lepidoptera > Erebidae > Anticarsia > Anticarsia gemmatalis. Next base: position 3,952,803 of record NC_134761.1, read on the forward strand.
TTAAAAAGTCAGTCGTTCTACACGTTACGAGACGTCTATTGTTAACAGCTGTGTTATTATAACGAGAGAACAATATAACAGTTTTTATTTAACAAGTACTTGTACTTGCAAGGCCCATTGATTTTTCCTCTCGATTATTTAAAGTAAAATATCCATACTAATATTATAAATGCGAAAGTAACTCTGTCTGTCTGTCTGTCTGTCTGTCTGTCTGTCTGTCTGTCTGCTACTCAATCACGTCTAAACTACTGAACCAATTTGCATGAAATTTGGTATGGAGATATTTTGATACCCGAGAAAGGACATAGGCTACTTTTTACCCGGGAAAATGACGCATTTCCCGGGAAAATTCAGAAAATTCAACGAAGTCGCGAAAAATCAATATTATAATGACATTGAATTAACAAAATTCCGTTGCCATGGCAACTGTTTTAATGGCGGATATGCCTTAGCGCGACTTCGTTATACTAAGAGATATAAATAATTTTGAGAATATTTTTCGTGAAAAAAAGCATATTTTATATCATCACACTACGACCAATAGGAGCAAAGTAGGTAACAGTAAAAAGTGTTACAAAAACATGGAAAATCCTGACCCATTCTCTCTTATGTGACGCAAGCGAAGTTGCGCGGGTCAGCTAGTAATTAATATACCGTAAATACAAATGTCCTTATTGAACTACGGGCACGGGTCTTCTCTCAAAATCAGAGAAAGGTTAGGCTTTGGCTTTGATTCCAAATATTATTCAGAGCGCAATTTGAATGAGACATTTAATAAATACTGTACAAAACTGTGAATTAAAAGACTAATAAAACAAACTAAGGATACATTTAGGTAAAAAAATAGGACTTATTTATTTTCTCAGTAACATAATTCCATGATAGAACAGTCATGGACCTAGCAGGAAACTGGCCTTCCTGTATTTATTTATTCATGGCGAGAATTTGAATCAGAAAATATGGATGGCTGTGACGTATTCCTAAAAAAAGCATATTGGAGAATAACAGAGTGGAACTCCACATGGTGTGTTTGCACTTGCGTAATGGATCTCTCTGAATTTTATTAAAAATATAAATGGAACAGTCCACGATGTCCGAATGTCGCCGGACCGTGACGTTTTACATGTTTAATTTATTTACTTAGGACTCTTATTTTTACACAAGCTGACCCGCGCAACTTCGCTTGCGTCACATAAGAGAGAATGGGTCAACCTTTTCCCCGTTTTTGTAACATTTTTTACTGGAACTCTGCTCCTACTGGTCGTGGCGTGATGATATATAGCCTATAACCTTTCTCGATAAATGGGCTATCTAACACTGAAAGAATTTTTCAAATCGGATCAGTAGTTTCTGAGATTAGCGCGTTCAAACAAACAAACAAACAAACAAACAAACAAACAAACAAACTCTTCAGCTCTATAATATTAGTATAGATTCTTGGGTATTTGTATAGCTATAGACGCTTCGAGGGTTTGTCTCCATATGAGTTGCAATTTAGGTTTGTACTGTTATGTTGATATTGTTTACACGGTAACTCAACTTCACACAGGTAAACAGGGTAATTGTATATCTCTTTGGACAATAGATTCTAGTTCAGAATGACCACTATAAACATTGTTTAAAAAAATAAGCTTTTCATTCATAACAATTTAGGTCGTCACCAGGCATTTTGATAAGAAAGATAATTAACCATAGATAGTAATAATTAACCATTTTTCAAGGAAACATTCAATTTTTTCTTAGCCTGTACTGTTGGGCAAAGACCTCCCCCAAATCCCTCCATCGGTTTCGGTTATAAAGACGTTAGAGGGAAATTACTTCTATCCACTACCTATGCCTATAAGGGAAGGTTCATATATGACGAAACATGTCGCATATTATCGGTCGCGCAACGCCAGAACAGACAAATGTATAGAAAAACACTCGACTGTTCCCACTCAACCGATGATGCATCGATGCAAAGCCCATACTAATTAAGTTACGCCCGACGCATCTTCCGTCAGATATGAACCTTCCCTAACTCAGGCGTTTTAAATCACACTAACGAATTTACTATACTAAACCATAAATCCCATTAAAGATTCCGAATATAAATATTTGCAAAACAAAATTAGCATAAAGAGCAGCATATAAATTAATCTTTTGACTTAGTTACACTAATAATACTTGCTTTGAAAACTAATTAAATATGCCTATTGAGTTATAAGTTACGAATACATAAATAATTCGCGTTATTGGAAGTGTTCATTAAGTTACAAATTCGTATTTAAATTTTAAGTTTATGGATGCTCTTGTTATTTATAGATATAATTTATGAATAAAGCAATGTATTACCAATCAGAATTACTGAAAACGGAAACTTTGGGATAAAATTTTGCAGGAGGTGTTTAACAACTTCGTACAATATTTTATGTTCTGCATTTAGATTGATTCCGTAATCTCTAATTTATCAAACAAAATACTAGAATTTACGTCTAATTATATTTTAAACATAGCATACAAAAGTAAATTGTATACGACCAGCTAAAGGTTACTTTGAATTAGGTGAACTTTCATACCGATACCAACTAAAAAGTGAAAAGTTTCAGTACCTATAATCTATACTAATATTATAAAGCTGAAGAGTTTGTTTGTTTGTTTGATTGTTTGTTTGTTTGTTTGTTTGAACGCGCTAATCTCAGGAACTACTGGTCCGATTTGATAAATTCTTTCAGTGTGAGATAGTCCATTTATCGAGGAAGGTTATAGGCTATATATCATCACGCTACTACCAATTTAAAAAGTACCAGTGAAAAATGTTACAAAAACGGGGGAAATTTTGACCCATTCTCTCTTATGTGACGCAAGCGAAGTTGCGCGGGTCAGCTAGTAAATAATAATTGTTCAGGAGAAACAGAAGCACTATAAAATTTCAATCCATCAATTTATGTAATGAAAAAGGCAAACAGAGACTTTAAATTCCACAGTACATATACATAATTGATTGTTCATACAACACTCGTACATTCCACTGAATTAATAAGGTATTAATTAATTTCAATGCAAATTAATCATTAAAATAAAATATTTCTCTTCAGAAACATAATTCATTCAATGTGAATTGTATTTCGATGCGATCATTTCATTGAACGATGAATGAATGAACTACTCATTATTATGTTCAATATTGACTCGTACAATAAGATTGTAATTGATACAATGCTGTTCAACAATGGACCGGTGGGTAATTGGCTCTTGTGTACCCCGAGTTAGTTATGAAATAACAGACGTAGGAAAACAGGATTAAGTATATGTTTAAGTAGGTAATTGAACATACAATTTCGAAAAATGCACATAATATTACATTGTGTAGTATGGACTTACGTAATTTTGTAAATGATTATGGCGATAAATAGATAGTTATTTACGAGATCCATTTTTATTTCTGAGGGATATATTTTGACGTCGATACACGCATCAGAAATGAGTATTAGGAACGCCGCGGTACAACTTCAAAGTCAACTAATAAGTAATAGATTAGGTACAAATATAAAGTCCCTATTTACAAACATCCTGAGACTCTCAAACATATAAAATCATTGTAAAGCAGAATAGAAATTTTGGCACGAAGCTTTAATGCTCGGCTCTAACAATAAATTCTTATCGGAAAATAGCTTTTCATGCATTTTTCCTCATGAGTGCATCACTCACACATAACCGCGTCTGTGCTAACTTTATCAAAGCACTATGATCTAACAACACATCAAACGATTGACATAATCGCCAATAAAAGATGTCTATTCAAAACATACGAAATCGCTAACAAACACTAAAGAAATTTTCTCATCGCCCACTGACCTCTGGTGTCACACCTAAAATTAGACCAAATAGGTAACGATTACCTAATAATAATATATTGTCAACTTTCTACTATAAGAATGCACCATAGATGTACGGCCTACCGGACACTCGGTCAATTTATTATAATGTATTCCTAAACTTGGTCTCATTCAAGAGGCTGTTACGTATTGTGTCTTTGCCTAATGATATTCTTTCTATGTGACAGATCCCTGACAGTTCGTAACTTTTTTTTTAAGTAATGTATATTGAGAACTACTCTGACATGGACCCATTATGCTTAATGTGCTGTACTATGATTAATGATTTAAATTAACTTAAAATGGTATGATTGACTGGTCACTTCGACATGCCTTGTTATGTTCCACAGGCCGTTTCACTTTTGAATAATCAGGGCTTATTAGGCAGGCATTTATGAGCCTATTTTATTGAAATCTCGAAAGCCGTATAGATTTTATCAGTCGTAGAATATAAAAATACGATTTTACGATTTGAAATTTTATTACCTATCAGCTTTATACAGGTTAAATTAGTCAATGTTTTTTTTTTATTTATTTAGCCTGTTTCTATGTCCCACTGCTGAGCAAAGGCCTCTCCCCTGAGTTTCCAGTCCCCTCGGTCGATTGTTGCGTCTGGCCAGTGGCCATTCATCCAGGAACGCATCTAGGTCATCCCGCCATCTCCGTTTAGGCCTTCCTCTTCACCGCCGACCATCTTGTGGCGTCCACTTCGTGGCAATGTTAGCCCATCTTTCGGTGTGCATTCGGTGAACATGTCCGGCCCAATCCCACTTTAGCCTAGCGGTTTTTTGCCTACATCGGCTATGCGCGTTATGCGTTTTTTTGTTTTTTTTTTTCGTTTTAGTCAATGTTATAAACGCCTATTTTAAATTAACATAAAATACTGCATAAATTAAATCAATTACATTATATGATCTGTAAAAATACCTTTGGCACTCAGTTAGCTATTAAAAATAGCTCCATCAAACAGCTATTGATGTGGAACCTAAACTTAAACAACACGAAGTATGCACAAGCAATTTTGATAAAGGGAATAGTTTTATTTGCTTTAAACTCGGACAGAGGGCATTCCATTGCTGACTGGCACTTGAGGACTGCAACACATTCGTTTTGCACATGTCAAAGTAAAACTTGCATTCAAAAGGTTTGACGGTGCGATAGTTTGAAATGGTACATGCAGCAGCTCCACGAATATAGCAAATGGGTCAAAAGTTACTGAGGGGTGTAGTCATCGACATTTTATTATACACACACGTTATACACACGTCTAAAAGCATATTTCCAGTTGGATGTTGTAACGGTGTTTCCTTCTTTGTGGTACCCTATAGCTGAGATCTTTTCCTGTCCATATTTTTATTTTCATTACAATATTATCAAATTGTATCCTGCTATGTAAGACAAATGTCGATTATATAATAGGCAACAAAATATCGAGAAAAACGTGTGTTATTGCACGAGTATGACTAACTAAGGTATAAGGTATCCTATTTATATCTAAATATTCGAATCTGGATAGATCAAGGAAAAGATTACCTTTTTAGGGACCTAGGTACTTTGTGTGGGCGAACACTACAATATTAAGAATTGTATTACCGTAATATTTTATGTACTTTATGGGGTGGATTACACCTCAATTTTGCGGTCCATGAATTTACTTAGATTGCACCTGTATCTATACTAATATTATAAAGCTGAAGAGTTTGTTTGTTTGTTTCTTTGTTTGAACGCGCTAATCTCGGGAACTACAGGTCCGATTTGAAAAATTCTTTCAGTGTTAGATAGCCCATTTATCGAGGAAGGCTATAGGCTATCATCACGCTACAACCAATAGGAGCAGACTACCAGTGAAAAATGTTACAAAAACGGAGAAAATTGTGATTCTCTTATGTGACGCAAGCGAAGTTGCGCGGGTCAGCTAGTGACTTATATAATTTACTTATGAGGTTCATCAAAGTTTAATGGCACGGAACTTCAGCAACCATTATTTTACAAGGGTTTGAAGTTACCGACTTTTTTTTCCTGAATTCATATGAATTACATGTTAAAATTCACATTAATTATTGTACGAATGGGATTAAAGAAAAAAGTCTATAACGAGTAGGTAATTACGACGGTAGCGAGTTTCGTCTCGGAAAACGGAATATATCTGCTGTTTTATACGGTTTTATAAATGTGTAACAATAATACCTACTTGACATGAAACCCAAATAAATTCTGTTGACGCTGACAAGTGCTATTATACCTGTATAAATGGATTATTCCTATTTCCGTCTAAACAAACAATCGAAAAATGATAGTAGTTAACAGAATAATTCTGAAACTTGATTTACGATTTCGTAACTCACTTATACCTTTTACGTTTGACGTATAAACACGTAGTTCTACCGACGTCATATGAAACAAATAAAAGTGTTACTACTAGATCTTATAGTCCAATCACAATAGAAAAGAAATAGAATCCCTAGATTTTACTCCAGCAATAAATCTACACTAGTCATCAATAAGGATTTACTGCGAAAGCGATCTTACTTCTACATTGTTTTGGACATATACAAAGAACGTAAATAATATCCTATTGAAATAAAACATTAGTTTGACACTTATTCTCTTGAAAGCAATTTACTTCGAAACATTGGATCTCAGCCACCTACGCTTTGATTTTCCTCAAACCTATATAATAAGCTAAATAATACTCAAAAGAGCTTTTACTTAATAGTCTATAGTCAGAGGTAAGTGCGTGAGTGTCTAAGAAATTTTGTAGCACGGATATTTTGTATCACATTTTTAAAATCACGTTTCCTCTTCATTCATCCACAAACCTTACAATCCTAAATGTCTTCATTACTCTTAATTGATTAATTAATCGACTTAATATCATTTCGCATACATACAATACATGTATGCGAAATGCATTGACGTGAATGAGGCAGGGGAAGTTTGTAAGGATCGTAACAAGTGCAAGTTTAAAAAAAAGGGCACATCTTGGCGAAATAAGATGTGCTTTTTCGAAATAGTGGGTCAATGCGTAATTGATTCTCTATCATTACATTCTACTATTACTATTCATATTAACGTCACTTAATTGCCGGAGAGGTATCTCAGTTGATAACTATTTGAAAGTAACTATGCTGTACATTGTTTTCTCCCTTAGATTATAGTGATTACCACGTTAAGCCACAGCAGCAATGTATTGAATAGTGACCATCAATTTGACGTACACTAGTTGTAAACTGAGATAGACACGTGATACGCATACGAGTCCTCTATGTCCTTGTGCCAATATAATAACTTACCGTGAGATATCCGTCATAGATCTTGTTTTTGCGCGTCCATTACACTACACCATAAGAAACTATGAGAACTGTCTCCATAGTATTTAAGTTTGCGACACTATTGTCGAAGAAACTTGGTGTTCAACTGCTGAGAATGTAATATGAGCTACTAGATTATGTCCGCGGCTCCGCCTGCTATGTCATTTGGTTTAATATAACCTATGGCCTTCCCTAGGATGTAATCTCTCGTACTACAAACTCTGTTTGAATTCGGTTTAGCCGTTTTGACATTGCTGTACAGAAAAACAAACACGACATATTATTACATTATTTTATATGATACCTTCACATGCGTGTGGGATATGCTATAGGTTATATAGTTTTATCTATAACTGTCTGATTTTATACAAACAGGTTCTACAGTTTTATCTTGAACGAAGAACTAGAACATTTTCACTTTAGTTAATATGGATATGATGGTATTTATTGTCGCTCCGTGCAAATTCAAACATGTTTAATGTTCATATCCGAGCACGTATGACGTCACTTTACGGCACATGTTACGTCATTGATGAGTACTCTCATCGTTTTATTGGATGGTGCTTATATCTCATAAGCTGACACAGTTATGGTTTGTTATGAGTAGTACTCAATCTGCCTTGATGAATTTGTCCCTTGTTGTCGGTAATGGAAGTAAATTGTTGCTGTATCTGTATTCTGCGATGTTATAAGGTATTCTATTTTAATTACATTCCCATTTCGTGACCACAGATATGTAACTTACGTATTTATACGTAAACTAGTTATTGCTTTGTTATCCTTAGTTAATTTTACAACTAGCCACGGCGTAAAAGTTATCCCTTTTTCTTGCCGTCTACTGGTTTCATTTTAAAAAACGTGTGTGGAACCCGGTCTCACTATTTTTTTTTTATCTTTGTATAACTTTCATCGTTTGTGCCACGTATCTAATAGTAGAACTGTATATTAAATATGTATAAAAAAAGTACTGATGTCTAATAGTAGAAGGTAGATGTTCGTATGAACAAAAAAGTAAGGAAGCAAGGATTGTTAAATTTTGTTCAAAATACACAATCTCTAACAAACTGGCCTAAATAAAAACGTTTAATATAATTTTACGGTAAAATATTATAAAAAACCTCATTAAAAGTAAACAGTAATAATCATTTAAAACTTCCCCCAAATAAAATAAAAGAGACGTTTACGTGCTCGGCTCGATTTGGGAATAAAAACGGGACCGAAACGAATGAAGCTTAATAACGGCGGCCATAATTTTAATGTAGTTACGACCTACTCTGAACAGTTTGAACAGCCTCCATCAACCGTAAAGAAAAGTTTGCAAACAAAATTTTATTTTCATATCAGCTAGGAGTTTATTTTTTAAGAGTTATGAATATGGAATTGAGTTGGCATGCAATGTTTTGGGTCCTTTACATTGGCTAACAAGCAACTTAACTTTTAAAACATCGTACACATAAGCGTATGTTTTTTTTTATTTCCGTGTTGTTCTAATAAGTATCTTCATTTCCTTTGTCTGTTGTTACCTCCGTAAACATATCGTACACGATACAAAATTATAAAATTAAGTCATGTAAGTAAGTACCCAAACGCTGAAAAGCGTAAATGTTAAAGTTACAAAAGCGCCCCCAGCAAAAATGCTCACACAGCCGAATTTCCACCGTTACACAGAAAACATGGCCTATATTTTTTGGCTGTAATTCATTCATTAGTGTTCATTTCATCTGACGGGGCCAGGTCTGGCACGCCCTATCTCCCCACGAGGATTTATTCAGATGAGTTTGTTCAGAAGCACTTAACTAAATTGGATTTGAAAGTTACTGGCCGCTATAAAACATAACAGTGCAACGATCATCGAACAATACCGATTCTATTTCAATTCAATCTGCAGTATTGGTTCGGAGTGAAGGTATCGAGTAAATGAATTGTGAAGACTCATAAAATAAAATGTTTAGTTTGTACTCGCTATTGTGTGGATGTCTTGTTTTGTTTTCGATGGTTATGTACAGGTATATATACTGCTAGCTGTATAAGCAATTTTTGTATACTATCAGTTGAACTTTGCGTCCATTGTTTGTAAATTGTAAACCACATTTTAAAAAGTAACTAGACCAAAGAAAATCTTCACAAAATAAAATGTATTTCTTCAACATATCACTTACATAAGTAATTTCCAAACTAAATTAGCCGCATTGTTTCTGTTCATTCCAGTATGCCTCACCATTACTTGGGCTGAAGCTCAAAATGGTCGAGGCCCACAGCACCAGGACCACAACGGCCATGGGTGGGACATCAGACTGGCAGTTCCGGGAGAACCTGGCAACGATTACCCCACCCTCGGCGCGATACCCAGAACATCGTTTACTTGCGCCGGGAAAGAACCAGGTACCTGAATTAAACTACATCTACAAAAGTACTTTCTAACGTTTTCAAAGAATTTAATATGCAAAAAGGTACCTTAATCACATTATAAATTAGTTTGTTGTTCTAATTCCAGGTTACTATGCTGACTTGGAAACAAATTGTCAAGTATTCAGAGTCTGCACCGTAGGATCAACCTACGGCTTTCAATCTTTCCTCTGTCCAAACGGCACCTTGTTCAATCAAGCAGTCTTCGTATGCGACTGGTGGATGAACGTCGACTGCCAAAACTCTCAACAGTTCATCAACAACAACAATGACAAATTCGAAAATCTCAGACTAGGACCACAACTTATGAAGGATATTAAGAAAATGCTTACGCATCCTATGCTGAACCCATACGATAAAACTGCAATGAAAAGCAATCTGATCGTTATGCAAGACTATAAACCGCCATTGGGACAATTGTTTCCAAACGGTGCACTTTTAGCGGGGCCAGAACGTCCTCCGAACAATGTTTATGTGCCTGCAAAGCAAATACAACAAAACTTCTATCAGAATAATCCTAACGATTTCGCTTACTCTGCATCGACGCCAGATCCGCGGTACTTACCAGCGTCTGTAAATAATTTTGGTTCGTTCAATGAAGATGACTATTTCCAAAGACAGAGACAAAATGACCCACGAAGTGGTAGGCTCCAAGCTGGTCAAAATTTGCAAAATAATAACCTCATTTCCAACAGTCATGCAGGAAGATTTATACAAAATTCAAATTCAGACCTAAGTAACAATGGTTATTCACTTGCTTCTCGACCAACACAAATTTCTACATTCTCGCAAAGGCAAATAAATAGCGTTCAAAGTAATCAAGTAGACAACACGCAGAACAATCAGAGAGGACAGTCAAACAGGCAACGTGCACAATACACAGACCCTAGAAGACTACCACAGACGAACAGTGAAAGACAAACTGACTTCGGAGTAACATTTTCAAAATCACAAAACAACCTCAACTTCAATACAAACCAAGACAAGCCATACGCTTACAATACACCGTCAACTAAAGTACCACAAATTACTGGTAATGTAAATGGTAAAGCTGGTAGAGAATTAAAAGAAAATTTGGTAAGTACTATAAAAGACATCCCGACTACAGTTGTAACAAAAACATTCAGTAGAGTCGTTCAAGAGAATAAGGTTGCTAAACCGAAATCTCGAGTAACGATTAAAACTTGGATAGTAAAACCTACTAAATCCGCTCGTCAATTACTAGTAGATCCAACTCCTTACACTTATGCGAGACCGTCTCCACCTTCTCCATCACCTACAGAAAAGCTTATCGAAGATTCCACTACCTATGTGTACGAGAAGCCTACAACCTCATCTCAAACTGAGAAATTTGTTTCAACGGAGCTAGATTCCGAGGAACCTTACGTTTACACAAAACCTACACCAGCTGCAAAACAAATTCGTACAACAGAAGTAGAAACGACCCGTATATTCATCGCTCCGACGACGGTTCCAACACGTCCCACACTCTCAGGTCGCTTAAGTATACCGTCATCGTCTCCAGTCCCTACTAAATCTTCCCGTTATTATCTTACACCAGCGCCTTTTAAAGCCACCGACCGACTCTATCTGCCTCCTCCACGGAACCCTACAACCCTACCTCGTCTTTACTTGTCTCCAAATGCTATACCTCAACCAGTATACTATCAGAGCGCGCAGTTGAGAGCTAGCCCTACTATACCTTCTTCTACCCGTGTGCCTTTTAATGAAAATGTGAATCAACCATCATTTACATTAACCAAACACTCTCGCATTAATGCTAACCATAACAATTTAACGTTTGCCGATATATTGACAAAAGAAAAACTAGATATTACGGTGAACGACATTGTTAAAGATACAGATAATATTTTGAAAACTGCTTCTCCCCCACAACAATATCGAAAGAATTTTAAATCCCTGGATTACCGTGAGAGCGACTATGTTCCGACGAAAACAACTGTCGACAGTGGTGAAAGGTTAACATCCCAGTCTCCCTTACAATCAACAACGTCCTTTATGAAAAGCTCGCGTCTTATAGCGACGCCTGCTACAAGCTTGGTCCCTCCTGATGAAAGTTTTATTTACCAAAACAGTAACCAACTCTCTAAATTGCCCTATTACAAGGAATCTGGCTTCCCCAATACAATAGAAAGAACAGTTTCTATTAAAATAACTATACCAGAAAGAATCGCTATGTATCTTTTCAAAAACCAAAGCGAAGCTGACTACGACAAACTAGAAATTTTAAACACTGGCAGTAGTAATTATTTAGTGTTAAGTAACAACTTGTTAAGTAAGAAGAATTCTTTCAATTTTATACCAATCGCTAAACTATCAGGCAACAACAACCATAAAAACGTTTCTAATTCACAGGCACTCGTGTACTCATTCTTGACTGACTCTATCAACGTTGCGAGAGAATACAACAACATCGCACAACAAGAAGTACTCTCACCGACATCAACACCACCACAGTTGCAAAACATGAACAACGAAGACATTTCCAAAATCTCAAATACAGTATCACAACTGACATCATCTCAATTCTCAAGTAACAATTTTAATAATCTAGGAAAAAGTGCGAAACTTATTGCAACACAATCAACTCGTACTAATCAACCAATTCCATTTACAGGTAATTTACAATACTCAAATGAACAAACCCAAGCTCGACAGAATCAGATACAGACAGCACAATACAATATTGCACCTTCACAACAGACTCAAGAACTCTATTCTTCTCGATTCCAAGTACCGAACAGTCAACAAAATCTACTAAACAGCCAAAACATTTACAGCGGACAATTATACCAGTGGCCAGTTCCAGAGGTAACTAATCAAATATACAATAGACCGGTTTCTGCAAAACTAATTAGTCCTAACATTCAGCAACAGACTACACAAATGTTAACTTTACAGCGCAACACAAATCAAAACAACGCAGCGGACAGTTCACAACAATCAAGTCCTGAAATTGAAATCATTAAGGCACAAACTCTACCTTTTGCTCCCGCTAAACTGCAACTGGAACCACCTAACGAACCCGAACAATTTAATAGTCAAGAGAGCCTCGCTAACTTGCTAAACAGTGAAAACGGAATATCGGCACATGTACAAGATAAAGTTGTAGGTACAATAACACATCCGCTCGAAGATAACAAACTTGTCACATACAAGAAAGATCAATCATATTTTCTGTACACAAAACTAGATGATAATACAATAGATCAGAATCCTAAAAACTTACAGTCAAATACAAACATTCAACAAAGTGCAAAGTTAATACAAAATGACATCATGCCAGGGCAAGTAACATTCCAACTTATACCTTCCGTAAATTATGAATTGGAAGACGAGAAAGAACAGCAAAAATTTCTTAATGCTTTTCGAATAGACGAGTTTGGTGCTCCTAGAGAAATAACAAAACCAGCAGGAGTTTCAGAAAGTAATAATGAGAGACAAATAATGGCATCTAATGTTGATTTCACTGTAGAACATCCAACGTCGATAAGACGATCAGATCAATTTAGAATAGACGCGTTATATTCGGGTCCCTCTTCGTATACAGCACCTCAATCTTCAGTAGGTAGTTTAGAAAGTAGACAAATCTCACAAAATAATTTTAATTCTAGGTTAGAAGATTTTGAGAGTAATAATGAAAACGGTTACCCTAAAGACAGGCCTGCGCGCCAGTTTGTTTTTTAAATAGAAAAATTAAATGCAAGATTGTGCAGATGATTAACCTATGTCTAGTTAATGTAAATCTTCGTTAAAAATAACAGTGTATATAATTAAATACGCAGTAACAAATTCTGTTATTCCGGAAAATAGAGACTTGTGTAATACTTGGTGTAAATAAAAAAACATATATTAAAGAGAAGGTACCCTAACTTGGTTCTTAACAAATTAGAAACATATCAAAAATAATAATTATTTAATTGACTGTCTACCAAAAACATTGTATGATTTAGGTATTTCTAAGTGTTGTAAATAGAAGTAAGTGATTATTTTACTTGTATGATGTTGTTACGCAAGATGTGTGATACTTAATAAAGTTTATAATTAATGTACCTATTATTTTTTTACACCTGTTATCCCTAACTAAACATACAGTACTAATTTCCGAACGAAAGAATAAAACGTCGATAAAACGGCGCGAAAAATCAAATCGCTGTCAAATAGTTTCCATGGCTGCAAAAAGTTGTTGTTATTTCATTGTTTTATTTACTCCTTGGATACCGACAACAATAATATTATTGATCAATTTCAATAAAATTGTTTAGGGCTATATTAAAGTGGTTTATTACTTCCAAATGGATTCCCTTCTCAGATTCCTGTTGTTATTGAAATAAGGTATGTTGAATCTTGAAACTGATTTATTCTATTCAATATGGAGTTTTACACAAAGCTGAAATCTGGAGATACTTCGTATAACAAGTAAAGTGTTAGGTCCTTTAACGATTTTAAAATCTCGCGACATGAACACAAAATATTATAATGCAACAGGTCTTAAACTTTTCCAATCGCGTTTCAGACCCGTTGCATGATAAATATTATAAGCCCTCACCTATCCAATTGCACGTACTCAGGAAAATAGGAAGATATACCTCTCAGTATTGAAATTTGAGGAAATAAAAAATTATGACTGGTTTCTGAAACAGTATAACTCTGTTAAAGTGATATTAAGATTAGAGGATCATTTTGATCTACACATACGGTAGGAGGTGTTTTAAATCAACTGCTACCAGCTAGCAGTCCTAGTCACTAGTCCATGCAAAGCTAAAGACTACACTACCAACTAATTTGAACCCTACATTTAAGAAAATAGGTTTATTTTACATCAGATAACTTTACCTTACCATCTATAGACCAAGGATAAATTCAAACTTTTTCAGTTGCCAACTTAAACAAGACCAACCATGTCTGACGCAGAAGGTCAGTCAATAAGGTCTGATGAACCGGAACTAATAAACCCACATACCGACCCAAGACTTCAATGGTTCAAAGAACGTATAATGGCATTTTGCGGTATAGAGGATGCCGACTTATTCTACGGCATGATGGAATCAGGAGATACGAAGGAAAAGTTTGTACGGTTCTTAACAGCTCCTTTGAAACCGCATGAACAGTGTCTGGAAAAGAAAGCTTTCTATGTGTCTAAGATTATTGTGGATAAACTTATACATGAAGATAAAGAGTTTACTGAATGGAGTAAGTATATTACCTGCCTACGTAAATCAAGTTTGCTTTTAACAAACAAGTGGTTAGAAGTTACTGTTAGATCATTAGTGGGTCAATTGCTTAATTGGAGTACTTGGGTTTGATTCCCAGGTTGTATAAAGTGTTGTAACTTTGGTATAGCATATAGATATCTAGTAGTGTCAATAAGTGATAGGCAGTCTATGAGATCAACACTCTTTCATAGGATGCTTTTAAATATCTACCAAAAAAGTGATGCTTACAAGCCAATGAGCTATTATAACAAATTTAGTTGCTTAAAATAATCAGCAAGTTAATGTTAAATAGATAAAATCATAGCTTTCTTGACACCTAACTCTATCATCCAAATAACAATTACAAATAACTTCAGGGATCATACCACCGCCTCCCCCCTCTCCGCCAAAGGAAAAGAAGGGTAAGAAAGGTAAAGGCAAGGCAGCCCCCCCTCCAGAACCACCTCCAGAGCCTGAAGGTGATGCAGATCAATTGAGCAAGAAGAGCGCCAAAAGTGTTAAGAGTTTGAAAAGCGTTAAAAGCATGAAAAGCGCTAAAAGTATGATCAAATCAAAGAGAGGTAAGTAGTTAATGATTCTTAGAAGAAATGAAATTGATAGGTACTAGATCTTCCGAATCTCTCTTTCGTAACGCTACCTGTTCTTTGTCGGCCTTGACAGTGCCCAACTTTTGAGTACCGCACGAATAAGAAACTTATTAATTTATTGTATAACCCATATCAGCTAAGTTTTTCTGTAACAAAATATGCTTGTTCATTATTACACAAAGTAACAAACTAGTTACCTAATTTCTTATTTACAGATTTCGAAGAAGAAGAGGCATCTTTGGATCAAGGTACACCCAGCCACTTAATCTATTTTTAAAAATCTAAAAGTTTTCAAGCTTTAATCTTGACCTTAGTATCATATTGTGAGAGTGATGATTTAGGAGGTCTTGTGTTTTAAGCCTTCAAACTAGGGTTGCCTGATGGCCGAGATTGTCCCGTAATTTAACTATGCTGTCCCGGAATAAAAAATCTTTTTTTTATTTAGCTACGATGCTACGACGTAATTTTTTTCGTCATTCCTACTTAATGTAGTCTCGTACAGAAAACTCTGATCTGTTCGTGACCCCAGAAATGCCCCGGAAATGGTCAGCCTGGATCTGGCAACTCTACTTCAAACCCTAAGGTGGCTTTGAATAAAAGTCAGTTTCGCTATAGTCTCTTCAAAATATCTCTATTCTATCGAATTTTTATTTTCCTTTCATAGACATAGATATAGAAACTGCTGCGAGCACAGTGAGAGGACTGGAAGACGACACGGCTGCCGTCTCCACGTATGTGATTGAACAAGTCGAACCGCGCATTGTCGCTGAGGACCATTACTACTTCCCGCCGCGTGAGTAAACTACACTTAAGAATAATCAAATACCTGTTTAACTAAATTCAATTCATGTTGTACTGCTGTATAGCGAGCTTTTTGTGATAGTAAATATTTTGTAAATAAGCACCTGCACTGTAAATGGATCTCTTGGAAAAGTCTACAGACTCATTATTCGCTCAAAATAACAACTTATGGATTGTAATGCAGATTAAATCTGAACCATGATACCCAATGTTAGTCAGATAATTAATAGGTGCCTTACACACCCGCCAAGCCCGCGAACGTTTTCTTCGCGGGCTTGACAGATGACCGCATCGCGCGCTCTTTCCGTTGATGTTTCACGCGCGAAAGAGCGTGTGTGTAAAGGCTAATGATTGGCTAAATAAAGTCTTCAAGGTCATTCAAATGATTATGAAGTATTTGATCTTTAGTTATGCACCATAGTCACTTGATGATTTCTTGCAGCGCCCGAGGATCTTGATCCTGACGTCGACGGAACTTTGGAGTTCTATACTATAACCGTAAGAATACTCCAACAATATTGTGTGGTTTTTAGTTATTTCAGATGATATGTTTTATAGATTCTTTAGTTCCAAGACTTAATAGATTCTATCTGAGAGTTTGGAAGGCTCTATAGCGTAGATACGCGCTGCGTTTATAGCGTCCAATGGAATCCTACACTAATAAAATACAGGTTTTTATGGGGCTTTTATCATTCAACCGGAAAAGTTGATATATATTACCACAATTGTGCAGCATTCCTGAAAAATTGATTAATTCAATACCTGAAGAACTATCGAACTTTTATTACCTTACGTTATTGCTTGTCATTAACAGCGTGCAGTCCCCCGAGTGATTCAATACCCGAAGCTGATCCCGTCTTTCGGCGACTTCACTCCACAATCAACACTACGCAACCGTCGCTACGTGTACTTCATACGTCATACGCAGGACGGCGTGCCACTGTTCGCTAACTCCAGGATCACGAAGCTAAGGATGCCGGATTTTATGCTCTCTGGGATCACTAGTGGGAGGGTGCTTGTGAGCCTTGGAGTGCAGTTGAGGGAGGTAGGTCACTTAAGACTAACTATTATTAAATTAAGCTTTATTGTATCGTCATGCTTTGGGGAGCGAATGTTGACTTCAAAAACTGTTCTACGAATACAATAATCAACTGCCATTTAAGTTGCTGCTGTAAATTTTGGGGTAAAACTATAACACAGAAATCAGGATTGAAAGTCGTGGCGTTATAAACGCCAGTCACATGAATTACTTTTAATATAACATTAAAATTGTATCCGTTACTTCGAATCTCTTCTTAACATAAATTTTCTCGAGAGTTAATATGTACTTTCGTCTAATGCCAACTTTTTTTCGTCCAGGCATTTATCCCATTATTCGAGAAGCAGTTCCGTGAGGTAGCGATGTCGACCCTGGAGTCGAGCCAGGCAGTGTTACCCAGACAAGTGTCGTACGCAGGGGGACATCACCAGATGGAGGAGACTGGTTCACAGGTACCTAAGAATAGGATTTTTTTTCCATTCCAGTGTGATGGACAGAAGACTCAAGCCTCTCCCTCTTATTTCGGGAAAAGATCTTTGTCCAGCAGTGGGAGATTAAAAGGTTAACTTTAGTTTTTGACTAACTGTAAGACATAATAAAAATGTATACTGTGTGTAATCACAAGACATATTATTGCAGGTGAACTACCTTCGGCCGTCAGATTATAGAAGAATGTCCAATATAGCAAGAGGAGAAAATGCAGAGAAAAGGTAGATAACGTTCTGATTTTAATTGTTGCCTTTTATTTTCACACATGCTCTCCAGAAGACCTTGGATATGAGTCCCGGTATCAGCAAACCGCGTTGGAATTTTTCAATATTTCAAATTACCTTTCTTGGAATATTTTAATAGAAGTAGTAGGCTCTCGCCCTATTGCAAAAAACCAAAAATATGAACGCTGCAAAACATGTGCCCCTTATTTTTTAGAATAAAAAACATGCGCGCTGCCAGCAAAGAGGAAGCTGCTGAAAAAGTGCAGAAACACATGAGAGCTCCGTTATCGGTTAGTACTTAACATTCAAGCAGAAAATATAACACCTTATGACACGACTTTTGGTATAATTTTATCATACTGAATGATTACAAATGTACGAACTACGTCATCATCAAGAGACATAGGAATATTACAATGTGTAAGTGCAAGTGAGAGCCCGATAAAATAATTTTATCGGGCTCTCACTTGCACTTACACATTGTTATTATATGACGTAGTTGGCACGTTTGTAATGACTCGAGTATAGAATATTGCTTGGTGAAAGTGTTATTATGTAAAAACTAAAATTATATTTTATTTAGGAAACTGGTTTCTCAAATACTTCATTCAAACTGCGTCCTACTGAAAAGAAATCGACGGCAGATGAAGTTACTTCAGATATTAAGGATCTCGTCGCTATTGTTGAATGGTATGTATTTTAGAATAATGCCGATAATAATTAAGACGACGTAACGATTCTTCTTGTTACTTTTTACGCAAAAGGATATTTAAAAATATTTAATGAGCAGTATCAGCTGAGTGGTATAGTATAAACGTACGCCTCCCAGCGGTCGAGTGTACAAACCTAAGGTTATCAATGATTGTTCCGGTGAAGAAAAACATCGTGAGAAATCCTTGCATACCAGAGACTTCCAAAACTTCTCAATTCTTGAATGGTAGCAAGATAATTATCAACCTTGATTAAGCCTAGCATGGTGGTTCTAACCCCACTATCGTTCCTTAAAGAGACCCTAGCCCGACAGTAGGACAGGACAGTAAAAGTACCACAAAAAATACCACTGCTCTAAAATAATACTATTCTATGTACCAGGACAATAGAACACATAGAAGGTGAAATCCACTTGCCGATGCCGAACATCCCATCATTGACCGACGCGTCAGCACACACGGGAGGGGTCGAGATCATAGACCCTGAGCTTATCAGACAGCTGGAGGAAGCCGTGATGATGTGGCAACAGCACATCGATAGCACTATTGCTGTTTGTTTGGGAAAGGTAAATAGAATTACCTTGTTTCTTGTATACCATATGGGTTTGAAATTGTTAGGGTGGGTGGTATTTCACTTTTGTTACTGATTTTAACTCATACCAAAAGCTTATAGGTAGACAATTTGATCTAAAGAATCTAGCTCTGGTAAATGCATTGAATTTAAGGTCTTTTTGTTAGAGACTTGAACTTGAAGTGATATTCAACATGAAGGTAAGACTTGAAAGTGTCTTAGAATATCTTCGATTGTTCTATCTAGGATCCACAATTTATGACAAAAAAGTTTTAATATTTTTTGATGATTGACTGGCATATAGACTCGTGAAGGCGAAGGTCCTGTGGCAGAATACAAGTACTGGCGTGAACGAGATGCAGAGATATCGTTATTGGTGGAGCAACTGAAACAACCGATGGTTGTCAAGATACTTTACTTGCTGCAAAAAGCCGGCTCCACATACCTAGAGGTAATTAAATGTATATTTTAGTTCTTGATTATTTTCTTTTTAAGTGTATTATTGTATAAAATATCAGACTGTTTAATCATTGATTCCGTATAACAGGGCTTCAAGAACTACAAAGAGAGGCTTCTGGAACAATATAATATGGCAAACGACAACTTGAAATTCCTTTCAACATTGATGCGATTCTTTACGGTATGTAAAGTGTGTAGCAATCTTACCCCGCTTGATATATTATTATAATCGTTCGTACGAGAGTGTGACTGGTAATTGTTTTTACAACACAGTCTGTGTCCTAGTAACTGACTTGAATATAAGATTTAAACTTAAGCAGTAACAAAGTGTCAACATTACTTCCAAGTCCCCGCATGCAGAACAAACCTTGGTTCCCGTGCACCAATTGCTAGATTGACATCGACATACAACGAATATTGACGTTTACTCGACCTAGACCTCTTTCACGACCATCCCACACGTTTACGGTCTAAAATAATTAATAACCTTAAAAAATAACTCTCTTCCAATATTTATAAAATAATATTCTTATTTAATTTAAGTTAATTGTTAATGGATCTCATTAGGGAAACCAAATTAAGTTTTAGATTTAAGTTTTTTAATATTTAGTTTGTAATACACTCAGCGGCACGGAATCTTGGCCAATCACTTATCTCGCGATAACAAAAATTTTAAGTGTTTCAGTTGACGGTTTGTAGTGCAGGTAGGTCAAAAAAATGTTTGCTTCAGCTCAAGAGGGTAATTCATAACGATTGAGTGCACTATGACGTTAGTTCTGAGCTTTAGTTGGTTCGGGTCATTTGAGCGACTAAGTTGCAAGTTTGATTTTGTGTGATGTTGAAGGTTTTCTGTTACATTTTTTTACTTTTGTGATTTCCTGTGTGTTATTTCGTAAGTAGGCGTGCTTTTAACCAATAAAAGATGCCCCTAACACCTGCAAAAGTTGCACAAGCTGTAGCACTGATTGACCAAGGGATGTCACAGCGTGAAGTTGCTGCTGCACTTAATGTACCTCGGTCATCAATGCAGTATGCCCTGAAACGATACCGAGAGACGGGCGGGCACACCCGCAGACCAAGTAGTGGAGGCCAAAGGTGCACATCGGCTCGAGACGATCGCTTTATTATCTTAGAAATTCTGAGAAACCGCTACCTCACCGCAGTTGAGATACGCCAGCGACTTCAAATTTCAAGAGGTGTGAATGTGAGTGAGCGTACGGTGAGAAGACGAATGGAGGAAGTTAATTTAAAAGCTCGTAGGCCAGTGCGAGGTCCACAACTCCTCAGACAACATCGAGTAGCTCGACTTCGCTTCGCTCGAGAACACGCTAACTGGACGCATGAGCAATGGGCAAACGTATTGTTCACAGATGAGTGTAGGATAGCTTTACGTGCTCCTGACGGTCGGGAACGATTGTGGAGAAGAAGAGGAGAGCGATTTCTACCAATCACCACCACACAAACAGTGAGTTTTTATGGAGGCTCAATAATGGTTTGGGGAGGCATTAGTTCCGATGCACGCACGGAGCTGGTTGTTGTCGATAATCGCCTTACAGCTGTGCGATACATCGAGGAGGTTCTTCAGGAACATGTTGTGCCTTATTCCGGACTAGCTGACCCGCGCAACTTCGCTTGCGTCACATAAGATAGAATGGGTCAAAAATTTCCCCGTTTTTGTCACATTTTTTATTGCTACTCTGCTCCTATTGGTCGTAGCGTGATGACATAATATAGCCTATAGCCTTCCTCGATAAATGGACTATCTAACACTGAAATATTTTTTTAAATCGGACCAGTAGTCCCTGAGATTAGCGCGTTCAAACAAACAAACAAACAAACAATCAAACAAACAAACTCTTCAGCTTTATAATATTAGTATAGATTCATTGGACACGAGCAATTCAGATTAATGCACGATAATGCACGCCCCCACGTCGCAAATTGCGTTGAAGAATACCTGGAAGAGGTCGGTATTCAAAAACTGATATGGCCAGCGCAAAGTCCAGACCTAAATCCAATAGAGCATATCTGAGATATGCTTAAAAGAAAGATTAAGTCGGTATCCAACCCTCCCCTAACTTTAAACGAACTTCGAAGTGCAGCAGTATCCGCTTGGAACAGTATACCGCAAGTTGACGTCAGAAACATCATTCAAAGCATGCCTGATAGGATGCAAGCGGTTATAAGGGCGCGAGGAGGAAACACACTATACTAAAATGTAAAAACTTTAAAGACATTTCGCTTAGTTTCCAGTTACAGTGTTTTTGTTTTTGTGGAAAGTGATGAAACTTTTATTCGTGAAAGTAAAAAACTTAAAAACTTTATTATTGGTGAGTTAATCTTTTAATTACCACTTTAAATATCCTAACAAACACTTAATCAATCAATCTACCATTGATTTAGTAATAAAAATATAATAATATAAAAAATATCGCCAAATTCGTATGTGGCCAAGTTTCCGTGCCGGTGAGTGTATATGTATGTCAGTTATATTGAATGCTGTGCATGTCTCTAATAGGTATAGCACACGCCCATTTATTTCATTTTTTATGTTTTTTCAAATGTCTTTGTTCATACTGTTGACATGCCTTTAATAATAAATAAATAAATAGTGATAATATTTTGTATCAATTCTCAAATACGTTCTTAAAGTATAATAATTTTTCGACCCTAGGTAATAGAAGACGACTCTCCATTACACCAAGTGATAGAGATCCTGCCGGAGTTGGTGGAGAGTATCTACATGATGTGGGTGCTGTCCAAGGGGTACCGGAGCGACGAGACCATGGTGCCGCTCATGTCTCGCATCTCGTGGGCGCTCTGCAACAAGCTGGAGAAGTTTCTGAATGTTCACAAACTATTTGAGTAAGTGAATTCATTAATATTTTATCGCTCATTCAAAGATACTGTTCTAAAGAGCTAGGATGCCTTTAGAGCAATTTTCTACCACTATAGACTATCTACAACCGGCTAGCTATCGACAATTTTCGTTTGAAAACTTGTTTGGCGCCCATAGCAGACGCCGTAGGTACTGATTTTTAAGTAAATATAATGTACAAATACCAAGCTCTCGATATTCGATAGTGTTGATCTTAGAAAGACGCACTTTTTACGATTTTTTTATAAATAAACATTCCTTTAAAATCAAATTACCCTTCCTGATCCTCTTTGTATAAAAACCTGACTCATACTTAACAACATCATTATGAAGTTGTTTATATTATCCACAGTAAACCAAACGAAGACGTCCTATCTCTGGCCCGCGCCGGTCAGAAGATAATGGAACTGTGGCATGATCTATACAAGGAGACGCGGCGACAAATTGAAATTAGTGGCAAAGGTGCACGATGGGAGTTCAGCCAACCGCTTCTCTTCACCACTACTGACTATATAGGCTCTGTTGCTAAAGACCTGGGAGATGTGGTCCAGGTAAAATTACGACGTATTTTGCACAGGCAATGCCCTCTCTGAATGGGCCAAAAAGATTTTTTGGCATTTAGTCCACCAGATTTGACGAAATGAATTGTGGATGTTTTAGCAAAATATGGAGTTTTTCAGTTTGTTGCTGCTTACCCACGTATTTGCTATTTAATACCCTTAAATAACATTCCATAGACGGGTGGGTGAGAATAGTATTAGCTGAATGTACCGCGTTTCAGAGGGCAAGTCAAAGACGTCAATTACGATAACAATCGTTAAGCCATGTCCAAGGCCTTCGGCTGTCTTGAACAACTATGACTCCAGGTTGACCACTAACCATACGATTAATGAACTAATAACTTTTATTTTATGCAATACCAAAAATATATGCAAGGTACAAACACAAACCTTTTAATTTTTACCGTATAAAGTTGTATATAAAAATTTTCACAGGTGCTAATAGACTTCGAGCGTATCTTCGGTCTAGAGCTCAAATCAATCATAAGTGACCCAACTCAAATCGACGACGTACGCAAACGCGTCAAGAACCTCGTATATCCGATACGTACGATCGACTTTAGCGTGTTCGTGTTCGACAACAAGGAGAACTGGGATGTTATCATGGGAGACTTCTGGAGCGAAGTCAGATATCTAGAGGAAGAGGCTAAGAATTATATTAATTCTAGCTTTGGAAATTTGAGGTAAGTGGGGTAAAATGCAGCTGTATGTTCTATGAAGCTTAGTTACTGTTGTAACTAGAACAGCCTTGCTGTAAGTATTTTTAACTTTGTACCAAAGTATTGTTGAGGGAATATTTGTTGACTGCTTCAGTGGGTGAATGTGTGTTCGACGACTGCTGATCACGAAGTCTGGGGTTCGATTTTTGGATCGAGCCAAGTGTAATTTTAATTTTCTGATTTATATACAAATATTCGCAATATTAGTCTATAGTAGTATTATAGGCCGTAGTGCGGAGTTAAATACTGAATAATGGCAATCGGCATAGACCTGCTTCCTATAACTTGATTTTTTCTTCCAATATTGTTAATACCTATTTAAACTCGTAGGTCATCAGAAGAAGCGCTGACGGTACTGCTGAAGTTTCTCGAGTTCGACACGCGGCCGTCGATCAGGAACCAGCTGTCGTCCAAGTTCGACCTCGTCATGAGGCAGTTCATCAAGGAGATCACCGCTGTTGAGGATAAATTCACTGTTAGTTTGCATCTTTTTTGTTATAAAATAAATTTAAAATTAAAATGTACGCATGATTGCTTTTGAATGGATGATAGATACAAATTGTTTGTTACTCAAACTTGCCAAAACATAGTTTCTAACCAATACGGTTTTATCCCAGGATGTATTTTTTACAGGGATCAAGCTGCGTGCTTGCTAGTGTAAAATTATTTTAAAGAACATCATATTATTATCTGCTTTCAAATGCTCTTTTTTGTTATTGCTTTGTTTGGCAGTTTTCACATTTTGCGTCTATTGCAGCGTTTCCGCAAAAATCCGCCTTTACTGCGAAACCATCCGCCTGTTGCTGGCGCCATCTACTGGGCAAGAGCGCTCTTCAACAAAATGAAACAACCTATCATGAGGTTTCAAAAGGTATTTGCATCCATTTTATTATTCTTTTTAAACTGGAAACACCCATATTTAAAATAGTATGACAAATACCACTTTTGCACGGTCATCATACATATATTATTCATCATTGATCCGTAAACACCTATTTCATATGATTTAGAATTCTACGAAGTTTTAAATGTATTTGCTTTGCTTTGCCCCATATTTCATGGTCCTGACTTCGCGGGTAAATTCATACACATCTGCCTACATTTTCAGACATAACAGGCGTGATATTACGTATATTTGTATTTATTGTTTTTTTTTCAAATAAGTATTTGTACTATAGGTGCCAGAGTTAAACGACTGCGAACAAAAGAAAGAAGCGTTTCTCCAATACAAGGCGTTCTCTAAAGTGATCAAGGAGTACGAAGACTCCAAGTACAAGGAGTGGGTGTACAGCGCCGCTGACTTCGTAGACAATATGATGAAGAAGAACGTGCTCAAGGTTGAGTTCAAGACTGAAGTCGGTACGTCGTTACATAAACTTCATTTATGGATAGATAAAGTAGTATCTTCAATAAATAAAAAATAATAAAAACGTTATAATGTACCTATACCTTACATGTGTTCGTTCTTGTCTTGCAAAAATTTATTAACATCACTAGCGTATTCTGTAAGAAAAATTTATTAACCGTCGCCAGTACGGAGAC
Organism: Anticarsia gemmatalis; assembly: GCF_050436995.1. Classification (NCBI taxonomy): domain Eukaryota; kingdom Metazoa; phylum Arthropoda; class Insecta; order Lepidoptera; family Erebidae; genus Anticarsia; species Anticarsia gemmatalis. The sequence continues at coordinate 3,978,193 of NC_134761.1, forward strand.
GGGAATGTTGTCTATATTATTAATCTGACAATCACAGTAAAGGGTTAAGGAAAACATTGAAACTTTACATACTTAAAAAGCTCTTCAAGATATGTCAATGTGAGATTTCCTTACCGTATTTAACCATCATGCAAAGGCCTTATCGCTCCCTCATTCCAGAAAGAGATTCTTGCTCAGCAATCAACTAGTACATTTAATAACATTCTCTAAACAAATTAACATGTCCTATCAGAGTTACCAAAGCCAGCAGCTCGTGGTATGACGCTGACGCCGGCGGGTCAGGCGCACGTGGCTAAGAACAAGGCGTCCATCATGTCGTTCAACGTCACGCCCACCGACGTCGTCAATAAAGAACTTGCTGATAAACGACGCAGAGATAAAGCATGTGAGTACATTACAATATAATCCTGTCTTTAGATTTAACAACTGTCTCTTGTAAAATTACAATATTGTCCGTCAAGTATCTTTGTTATGCACCTAGATCTTGCGTATACGTGTACGCTCTTGTACGCTTATATTTCATATACGGGCTTATATGTATCAAGTACCCGTTGTCAATTTAGATTGCCTAACCCAATTTAAACATACATAAAAATATTACATCTATGACAGATGATATTGAACTAGACTCTCAAACCGTTATGAGGATTTTTTCTACGACTGTTTGGCCTATGCAATATAGTTCGAGGAAATAGAATCTTATTAACATCAACTAATCCAAAAAGAGAATAAATTCCTCAACATTATTATGACTCACGTTAAACTTAACCAAGAGATATTCACGAAAAGCCTCTGCACAAATGTTCAAAGTTGTAACAAACTCGCATCGTAATAAATTAATTTCAACTTTTATATTGCACGAGTAATGTTTTTGTTGTACAAACAAACATCGCTTGTGATATATGTACAATGTTTTGATTAACCATTATTTTTCGGTTATGCTTTTTTTGCATTGATAATGACTTTCTGTATAAAAACAGATTGCGTTTGATTTGATATTGGAAAGAATTCCAGGTACACGCCTCCCATCCCTCCCATATTTGCAACCCGATTTCTCCACTTATTCTTCTTCTCCTTTTAAAAACTTACTTCCGTCAATCTCTGCGTCACCCTGAGGTAGACTGGTAGAAACTGCCTGTGGCATTATGTCTATTGTAACTTTGTATATGAAGTTTTAATAATAAATTATCGTTATTTTGTTCCACTATTATATGCCAAACTATTCTAATGAAATCTCCATACTTAGCTATTGTCTGGTAATTAAATTCATTTATATTATTTTTCCAAGGCATTCAAGTCTTAGTTTATCGACATTTAAAATAATCATGTCTTCGGTGTCGCGGTTTTTTAAGTGTATAGATATAAATATATGATAGACATGTGACTTACTCACACGTCTATCATACACTTATATTTTGATTTATTCCAGTGATGTTGATGAGAATACCTGGCCAGCACTACGTGAACGTTAGATCTCCTAGCTCAATATCTCTTCTAGCTAAAGAAGGACTGGTACGTATTGCTTACAGTTTAAATTCAGCACAGGACTATGTATCACGTTTCATGACTTTTCTTTTGTCTATAGACGGACGTGACATGGCGTGACCTGACAGTCCATAAACTGATGCAGGAATACGAACTGGAGTTCCATCCGAACTTCGACAAAATGATTTTCCTGGTCATCCACGAGGCAGAATTAATGGAACAGCTCGGTCAGTATCAGTTTCAGTATTTGTATTTATATTACCGACTATTGCCCTGTTATTTCGTAGTCACGATTAAAAATGCTGACACATTTTTTCTTTGTACTTTCTTTACCAGTCATATAAATCTGTAAGGAGCCAAAAGTACGTCAATATCTATCGTCAGTAACGATTTGTATCAAATTCCTTATACTCTAGGTTTCGATCTACCCTCAAATATCCGCGACGTGGCCATGCAAAAGGCCCGACTGTACTACGAGCTAGAAGCGTTAACTAGCGTCATCATCAAGTACAACGAAAGCACGAACGCACTCAGTCCGTCAGAGACACATCTCATGAAGCGCCATCTGCTGGACATGGAGCGACACATACTGCCCGGACTCACTCGCGTCACGTGGACCGCGCTCGGTATTGGAGAGTACATCAAGGACATTACTAAAGGTACATATTACGAACATAATAAAAATATAAAAATGTGATTTACAGTGCTAAGATTTGTAGAGCTAAAAACGAGGAACCGTAATCGGTTCCTTTGCGTGCCTTTTCAGAAAAATAGGCGATGAATAAGTTTTCTCAGGGTCGGCAACGCGCTTGTAATACCCCTGGTGTTGCAGGTGTCCATAGGCTATGGTAACTGCTAACCATCAGGCTGACTGCATGCCTGTTAGCTACCGAAGTGTTATAAAGGCAGTCAGATACATTTTATGTTATATTACTTTATACGTCTTGTTAATTTGGTCGAAATATTATATTGATAAACTCCTTCCCTATACTACTGTATTTTACCAAATCATACTTTTTTGTAGTTGTAAAATAGAAAAAACATAACTTTTCTATCTATCACAGGTGAGAATTCTCTCCGAGCTGTATACAAACAGCTGAAGATGGTAGAAAAAGAAGTGCAGTTCCTCATCGACCAGTTAGAAGCGTTCAACTTATTCCCTGTCATGCGACCTGAGAACTACGTGGACCCAATCACTGGTGAACCTGATGACACGTGGCTGTATCCGTGCAAGGTAAAAAAGAATATAAGATATTATTAGTGTTTTGGCACTGCGTAGAAGATGTGCCATCGACTTTATACTTAACTATAAGACTTTTTTTTATTAAATGGCTATGCCTTCTTAATCCACAGTGGTTTGCTTAAAGAATACGCTGTATTTCAGTTTGAGTTCTTCTATAGAGATCATAAACTGTGCTATTTAAATTTTGTTAAGCGATTACTGAACCAGCAGTAGTTCCTGATTAAATGTGCTTCTTGTTTGTCCTGTTCTGATTTCACCCAAAGTAGAATCAACATATGATGCTTTCTTGCGTTTAATTATTGTAAATATGTGTAAATGACTAAATAACGGGCATATTAATGTTGTGAAACATTTCAGGCATACTTCGTAGAGATTGAGAACGAGCGCTTAGACCGCGTTGCGTACTTATCCCGTATCTACGACCGCATCGGTCCGATCCTGATGAAGTTGGAGTACTTGATCTTGGGCTCCAGCACCGGCCGCTCTAACGTCATGACGGCCTACTACGCTCACTGGGAGAAGAAGATATTTAAGTGTCTAGTTAAGTTAGTACTTTTTTACCTCAGCTTATTTTAACGAATACGAGTACGAATAGTCTTTAAATGTTAGTGACCTCTTTATCTCAACTCAACTCCTCCAATAATTATATGACATGTATTAATAATAATGAGAAAGAAAAAATAAGAAAAGCCAGACGTATTTTAGAACTAATAACATCAGACGATCCTATTAACATCCTTTTGCTCTTTTCAGTACATACTGTCGTTTGAACAATCGTGACAGCTCATAATATATAGAAATATAGACCTTTAAACCTTTTAATTCATTTTCAGTTTAACACTAGAAAACATGCAAGACTTCCAGCAGATGCTGAGCGAGAAGATGCCGTTGTTCCAAGTGGACGCGGTACTCGTCCCGCCGGATATAACCATGAGACCCACACAGTCTGAAGTCTGTAACATACTTGGGTATAACGTCAAACACTTCCTCAACAGGTAAGCTTTTCTGTACTATACATATATTACGACACTGGCTTCACAGATGTCCGAGAGACCCACCATGTGGGCGCCATGAACAAGTTTTCTGGACAGCTGTGAGACGTTCGAAAAACATTTCACAGCGACCCGAAGCAGATCTCATTTAGACCCATTTGGGTAATTGTGAAACGATTTTTCTGTCTTTTTTTGGGAGCTCATACAAGCAGCCTGTGTAAATCTCAGCGACAGCTGTAAAACCAGCCTGAACAGATTATATTAATTCATAGGAATATCGTTGGAAATGCTAAACTGCTCCAATCATATGTTATTTCAGATTGACATCTTTTCCCCGTTGGATGAAGAAGACATGTCTTCCGTGCGCTCCACAGCCAATAACTGAAGCGACCGGCAATGAGTTCTATGTGTTCTCCTATTTCGAAGATATCTTACGAGTGACGGCTATAAACGATATCACGCTGCTCATCCAGGATACTATTTATAGGCTGACTTTGGACATCAATAGTTATATACAGAAGTAAGTAAATACTTGTTAACGATTTGGGATAGCTTTCTATGGATTGAATTTTCAACGCGTACATTTATAATCTAAGTTAAGAACATCCGTACCTTATAGTAAAAAATAAAGGGGCTGTCAAATTAGAGCCTCAACCGTTTACAGCTTGACTTATCATGATTGGCTAGTTTCCTAGCTATCCTGTAGCCTTCGCGATCTCTCAGATAGTTGTGAAACTGGCCTACCTGTAAAAACTTTAATTTAACTCCTCAATCAATCTCATCAGCAAAAAAAAACAAATTAATATTACCCCATACTTCTTCCTCAGGTGGCTGAAATACAACCACCTCTGGGCCTTCGACAAGAACCTATCATGCGAGAAATACGTACAAAAATACGACCAAATTCACAAATACGACGAGAAGTTCTTCTTCTTCGAAGACATTATCGCAGATTTGAACGAACACGTGAAATTCGTCGATGTTGGTGCCATACGAGTAAACCTCAGGCCTATTATAAAACAGATACAGGACCATGCGCAAGAGTGGAAGAACATTCTAGGACATTGCATCTCTACTAAGACGAGGATGAATATGCATGAACTTAAAAATATGGTTGAGGTTAGTGGTTTATTATGCATAATTAGGTTTTAGTAGACTCAAAACTCCTTGTAAAAAATAAAAGGAAAACCTATATATTTTGATATCGTATTCAAATATGTTATTAATGCGATATTTGTGCACACCTTTTGTTTTTACAAAAGTGAATATAGCAACGTTCTGTCTTTTACTCTATCAACTATTTTTAAATATTTTTTTTTTATATTTATAGGATGATAATCAACTAGTAAATATCATAAAAAGATAAACCTAAATTTGAATTCTCTGCCTTATTTCCAACAAAAGCTATTTTAAAACGCAGTATTGTGTATCATTATCATATGGTTACTGTCACGGTAGACATTTTCAAAATATGTAATGTAGAAATAGTTTAAGATAACGATGACAAAGAGAATAATATTAAACCGTCTATAGGTATGTTTTAAATGATTTATGTTTAGACGTTCCGCACAACGGTGAACATGAACATCAAAGGGCTGGAAGACTTCAAGCTGGTGATGGCCACCATCGCGCAAGTGCAACAGTTCACCATCACTGCGGAGTGCCGCTACCGTAATATGCAGGAAATATTTCATATGCTAAGACAACATGGGCTTGAGGTAAATAATACTATTAACCCACTGTCATTAAGATTTCGCATGTAGTCTTCTGTAGTCTAAGAGTTTGTTTATGAATTAATCCAAATTCGTTTCGATCAATAATACAAATTGAGGCTAGTCATAATTTTTTTACTATCAGAAATTCAATGCTTGTAATAATTTGTTTCATCTGTTTAAATAATATTGTAATATTTTACTACTGCCTAGAATCTGCATGTTTATTCAAAATAAATAAGTGCTTGGATTACTTTCAAATCGTATGTCAATTAATCTTATGTAATTTATACACTTAAGCTCATTACGTGACCGAAAATACAACACTAAATAATAATCTACACCTTAATCCGTTATGCAGGTTGAAGACGAAGACCTGCACTTCGCGAAGAACCTGGAAGCGTCTTGGGGTACATTATACCAGGCGTGCTTATTCCGTGGCAACACGCTAGAACAGACCAAAGAGAAGTTCTCTAAGATGAATGTGGTGGAAATAGCCAACTTTCTCAAAGAGCTGGACGATTTCGTGGAGAAGTTCGATGCGGAGGGACCTGTCACTGTTGGTGATGATATGGATAGGGGCTTGCTGCTTATGGAGGTAGACAAATACTTTGTACTTTTGAAAATACAGCTCTAGTCTATATCTGAAATGATATGAATAAGTTTTACTGTAGTATCAAAAAGTATTTCGTTGGTGTATTAGCAGGTTACCTTTAAGTGAATTACTTGTTGCATATTACTTAAAAAACTAACTTAGGAATAAATTAGGCCGGACTGTAAACAGAAAAGAAGCAAATATAGTAACAATGAAAAAAATTTTTGATAAGTGTATGAAGTGGACCTAGATATCCTGACAAATAGCAGTTTTTATAGGTAGATACATCAAAGCACCTTGAACGTAGAACAATAATGTCATTTAATTTTATCTTATCAGGAATATGGCAAATACTTCGATGAACTAGAATCCCGTAAGAAAATGCTTCAAGCAGCCGAACAGCTATTCGACAATCCTTTGGCCGACTTTTCAAACTTCAACCGCGCGAGGACGGACTACGCTGCTATGGAACAGATCTATAAGATATACAAGGCACAGAAGAATGCCAGAGAACTGTGGGCTAAGACATTGTGGGTGAATCTAAACCCGCAGGCCCTTGTGGACGGTATTGAACAGTTCTTCAAAGAATACAGGTAAGATGATAGATTACTGAACTGCACGTTTGGCGCAGTGGTTTAAGCGGTCACCTCGCCGTAACAACCGTAGTGCCGCGTGTGGTGGGTTCGAATCCTACCCGGGACAAATCTTTGTGTGATGAGCACGAGTATTTGTTCTGAGCCTGGTTGTCAATTTATCTATATAAGTATGTATTTAGAAGTATATAAGTATGTTTATCAGTTATTTGGTTACCATAGTACAAGCTCTGCTTAGTTTGGAATCAAATGACCGTGTGTGAGTTGTCCAATAATATTTATTATTATTATGTAAGTCTGTACCTCATCTCGGGACTATGGAGTCCCGGATTTTTGGTAGGCGTGCGTGGGGCCGAAGCCAACACGTAGAGGCCCTTTTCGACTGCTTTAATATTTCAAAAATGTATGATGTCACAATCCGGTGATTATCCCTGTTTACACTATAAAATGCACCCAAGGACAATTACCGGACTGTGTGGAACTATGGCAAAACTAATGGAAAAAACTACTTGGGCTATTGGGATGGGTTGCTTGTGGACTGGAGTGTTGGTGATCTATAGGGACTATGGCGCCTGCCGATAACTATGTTAAAAACATGTAAAAGTGGCAGACGGAGACTTGCCAACTCACAAACTGGGCCCCCTAAACTAGTCGCTGAAAATGCAACAAGAGGGCAACAGGGACGTGAGCGGCTGAAGGACGGAGAGGCCTCGCTGGACGTTAAACTCAGATCATTTGCTCCCTGAGGGTCCGGCATCACTGGCCCACTAGCCACTTACGCTCAGCATCCGTCCTCCGAACAGAGTGGGAGCTCTGCTCTTGCGACTCCACTCTGGACGGCCAATGAAGGCAAGCCAGAGGCGGGGGACCGCTTCCTCGTCAGTTTTCACTCTGACCAGCCAACTAAGGCAAGCCGGAGATGAGGAAGGGTGACTTCCCCCTGGAGCACTCAGGTACCGCGGGGTCGCTACTCCCCGTCACCTCGCCTCGAGGTGCCCTGCGGGCTTATTATTATTATTATTACTTTATTGTGCGTATTGTTATAAAAGAGATGAAACTGCTTATAGTATAGAAAGGTTTAAAAAAATTTGCAATGATGACGTTACGTAACAACCATTTTAAAAGTACTAAATACAAAGCTTATAGATTAAAAAAAAAAATAGAATTTGATTTCATAAGAATTGTTTTTCGTGAAAAGTTCAATACAATTTTTTTGTGACGTGAGTCTTTATTTTAATGTTCTTATCTTACTTTTTATTCTCTTCTTTTTTTTGTAATCCTGTCTTTTTTTACAATACTATATGACGTTGAAATTCAGCATATTTTATATTGTATCAACTACATTCATAACAATCTTTTCACTTTGGTAGGAAATTACCAAAAGCAGTGCGCCTATCGCCTACGGGATTAATGCTAGACTTGAAAATGAAGCAGTTCAAAGGTGTGGTGCCTCTCATGGTGTCGCTCAAGAACGAGGCTATGCGCGAGCGGCATTGGAAAGAACTTATGCACAAGACTGGTGAGTCAACCAGCATCTACTGTAACATAATAATTGTATTATGAGTCTCCAGAGATATCTATCTCGGAATTTAAGCAACAATTTAAATTTAAAAAAAATACCCAATTTTAAATAATATTATCAGAATCTTGATCGACTTATCCTAGCTCTGCCTACGTTACCCCTTGAAGTTATCTTATACCGCTTGCGGCACTTTTTCACAGGTCAGGACTTCGACATGTCCCCGGAGCGGTTTACGCTTGAGAACATGTTCGCTATGGAGTTGCACAAGTACCAAGAAGTCGCCGAGACGATTGTCAACCATGCCATCAAAGTGAGTTATAGAAACGATTCCCATGACTCTTTAACGACAGATTTTTTCGAAAGCGAATTATAGTTCGAGAAGCTAACGTGCACGTGCATGTATACGTATACGTTAACCTTACCTTACTTAGTTAAACAGAAGGTCTGTCAAATATTCTTAGCCTCGTATCCGTTTAATAAAACTAAAGATTATGGAGACTATTGTTTGATTCTTTGAATATTTATTAAACACAAAAATGCATTTTTTTCTTAAATAAAGTATACCGTTAGTTGGTTTAACCTGCCTGTTAAATGTCCCGTGCATGATATTCACCTTCTATAACACCTCTCATCTTCCAGGAGTTGGCAATCGAGCGCGGCGTCCGCGACGTACAAGAGACTTGGGCGAACATAGCATTCAGTGTGACGCGACACTTCAACCGCGGCGAGGACCGCGGCTACACGCTCAACCCTTGCGACGAGATCCAGGTCAAGCTGGATGATGACGCCATGACACTGCAGAGCATGGCTGCTTCACAGTAAGTCAGTCATTCATATCGTATGGTTAGTGGTCAAAGTTGATGTCAAAGGCCTTTGACGTGGCTTAACGACTGTTATCTTAATTGACAACAACCGGGACCGACTCTTTACGTGCCCTCCGAAGCACGGAGACGTTTAGTTCAAATACCGCTATGCGGTCACCCATCTATGGAATGACCGCGCCAAGGTTTGCTTAACCCACAGATCATTTACCACCCGGTGAGCGCAACTGGCTATGGGCGCCTTTTCACAGTAAGTGATGGGAATTAATTTGGTTGTTCATAGTATTTTCATAAAAATTGGGCCATCATGGCCAGTTTCTGTTAAACTAGCCAGCTTGGCAGGAAGTGATGAGGTTTGTTGTATGTATAGTCTGAGTGTATCAATATAATCACTAGAAAGAGAGAGAGAGAATCACAAGAAATAATGTTTATCAAATAATTTGTATACGTATTTGTTCTATGAAGGGATTTCTTACTTGTATTCTTCGAAGTTGTTAAAACATGTTCAACGTCATGTTCAAAACTCAACATGTTATATAATGAGATCGAAGCTCGTCATGTATCGGTAGATACTTACGAAGCTTGTTTAAAAGCTGAAGTTTTGATATTTAAATAACTTTTATCAAGAATAGTTACTTTATTATATTTAATAACACGATTATTGCTTCAATAAATACGACTCTTTGATCTTTGTCTTCCCTATGAACGAAGAAGGTCTAGTTTTATATAATATGTATGCATGTAAAGCGATTACTGGGTGAATCGACTTGTGAAAACCAGTAAATTCATCTAAATCTATTTGTTCTCCAGGTTCATCGGTCCCTTCCTATCCGTGGTGCACCGATGGGAGAAGACCTTGTCCCTTATGTCTGAAGTGATAGAGGAGTGGATGGCGACGCAGCGCAAGTGGCTCTACTTGGAGGGCATATTCGTTGGCGGCGATATACGCGTACAACTGCCCGAGGAGGCTAAGAAGTTTGATGATATCGATAAAGTATTTAGAAAGGTTCGTATTTACGGCTGTTTATTTAATTGACAAACAGAGTATTCAGATTTTTATCGTGTTATATTTTCGTTACATTCATATTATGTGATTTTAATCCATATTTTATGGGTGCTAAAGTATAGAAACTACGGACAAGCGTACCAAAAGTTAAACTTAAACAAATTTTTGATACACGGAGTTGCGTGTTTTGAAAATAGGATTTAAGTCGCAAGACTATTGCTAACTAATTTCTATTATTTTTTTGTAGATTATGTTGGACACAGCAAAGAGGCTGAACGCTGTGGATTGCTGTACTATCGGCGGACGACTGGAAGAGTTCATTAACCTGGGACTTGGTTTACAAAAGTAATGTATCGTAAAATAATATTTTTAAAGAATACTTATCTTAAGGAAATATGACATGCGATGGTTTGAAAACACATTGATAAATTTTATCCATCTTTCTAACCAATTCTTACTTTTTTAGGTGTCAAAAGTCACTGAACGACTACTTGGATTCCAAAAGACGTATATTCCCGCGGTTCTTCTTCATATCTACAGACGAATTGCTGTCCATTCTCGGCAGCAGCGAGTGTAGTTGTGTGCAGGAGCATATGATCAAAGTAAGGAGTAGTAAATTAAAACAATAAACATTGTATTTCCACTCTAATATTTATATAAGTATGTATTTAGAAGTATATAAGTATGTTTATCAGTTATTTGGTTACCATAGTACAAGCTCTGCTTAGTTTGGAATCAAATGACCGTGTGTGAGTTGTCCAATAATATTTAAAGAGGACTATTACAAAAAGTATTGTCAATAGTTTATAAATTCCATAACATGTCGTTTTACATTTCAGATGTTTGACAACATTCGCGCGCTGGATCTATACGTTGATCACACTAATCGACCAGTCGCTGCGAAAATGATATCCGCTGAAGGAGAGGTAAAATAAATAATTCAGTCAAATGAAAGATTAATCGGAATTGCATCGAGAAAAAGTGAGCCTTCCATTACGAGAAAATGCCACTGGTTTGCCGACTCTTTAATGATTTTAGATAAGGATAAGTCAATAACGTAACCGGTTCGAATCGCCTGAAGAAGCAATAGTAATTATTCAATAATTTTTGATTATATCTTTATAGATAATGGAATTCCGCAACGTGGTATACACAGAGGGTCGCGTAGAAGACTGGATGAATCTAGTGCTTATAGAGATGCGAAACTCCAACAAGTTCCTTTCTAAAAAGGCTATATTCTATTATGGGAAGAACTGGAAAGTACCCAGGTAAGGCAAAGTACTATTGAAACTTAATTTTATACACAGAACGTACACCGATTTTGAGCTTTTTAACACGAACGAATATTTTTTGCCTTTATCGTTAGACACAGTATTGTCTTATTGGTCTTATTTACAAGGTTCTCTTACGGTTTCTTACCCTTATTGATTGAATTGGAGATCTCAAAATAAATAATATTCAAGTTTATGCGACGGTTTCCTGATGATACATAAAGATATTTGAAATATTCGAAGTGTTTGTCCCATTTCTTTTAGATTGTTACTTACTTATTAAATGTGTGTCTAGAACTGAATGGATTCTGGAGTACCAAGGCATGGTGTGCCTAGCGGCCAACGGTGTGTGGTGGACAGCAGAGACCGAGGAGACCTTCATACGCATTCGTAAGGGAAACAAACGTGCTATGAAGGAGCACTTGGCTCAACAGAACGAACAACTTGATGGACTTGTGGTTAAAGTGAGACAGGGTAAGTGGGCTTATTGAAATCTCTTTGATTGATTATAGTGGTTAGTTTTGTTCTGACTAACCAATTGTTAGAATTTCGTTGTTGGTGGTGGCGAAGCGTGAGAAATTACACAGGGAAGCTGTAGGTACATTATTTATGTATTTCTCTTAGCTCATAATAGTATTGAAGGTGCCAACAGGAATGCTGAGAATCAAGCGCTGAACCGATGTCTATACTTCTCTCGCATATCGGATATCACCTTTCATGCATTATACAATCTATACAATACTAAAAATATCTTATTAAAACACAAAAATCTTTATGGTTCAACCCGGGAACTAAACAAGCGCCTTCTATCAAGCAAATTCCTGCCGTTCCTGTCTCATATATTAAATAAAATATTGTTAAAAAGAAGATGGTGATGTGTGAAGATTGTGTTCGTCGCGCTGTATGCTCCTTCATAGCTCGCTTGTTAGTATCAAAGCGGGCTGTGAAGAAGCGTAGAGCGCGCCGGAATTACAACTTCGGAGCAGTTTGAAACAGGAACTTGGTGAGCTTAACTTATAACACGATTTAATTAGTTCTTACTGTATTAAAGACATATAAAACCCTAGTAGATTATGTTATGCAACTGATGATATTGTTATTTATTGTACTGTATTAGTTTATCCTCAATAATAGCCCATAGTTGATAACGTGTGTCCGGTAAAATATGATAGTAAATAGCGAAACGCAGATGTATTTCATACACTACTGCCTACACACCTTCAGGTATAACAGGCGTGATATTTTCTATGTATTTATGTATCTTATCTTATAGGTGTAAGATAAATTTAGGTATGTAACGAAGCACATTACCGCACCCATTGCCTTAGTTTAGGTTTGAACGAAATTTCAAAAATCTTATGAATCAACGATATTTTATAATTGCTTTTATTTATCTCCGGCCCCATAGCCAGTTGCGCTCACCGGTCGGTAAACGATCTGTGGGTTAAGCGACCGTTAGCGCGGTCATTCCTTAGATGGGTGACCGCATAGTGGTATTTGAACTGGGCGTCTCCGTGCTTCGGAGGGCACGTAAAAATTCAGTCCCGGTTGTTGTCGATTAAGATAACAGTTGTTAAGCCACGTCAAAGGCCTTCGGGCGGCTTGAACAACTTTGACACTAGGTCGACCACTAACCATACGATAAGAAGAAGAAGATCTCCGGTTGGATTCAAAAATCATCCACAGTCTACCATACCAACTATCATTTGTAAACCAACATTGTACAATACAGATCTATCATCAAACGATCGTCTAAAGTTCCGTACGATCACGACGATCGACGTGCACGCGCGCGACATCATCGAGGGGTTCGTGCGCGACAACGTGACGGAGGCCAGCGAGTTCGAGTGGGAGAGCCAGCTGCGCTTCTACTGGCTCAAGAAGGATGATAATCTGTGGAATAAACAGTGCACTGGTAATTTATTGTATTTGTTAACTCTAGCCAACATAATAATAAACCTTTCTAATATATAAAATTCTCGCGTCACAGTTTTCGTTGCCATACTCCTCCGAAACTGCTTGACCGATTTTGATGAAATTTTTTGTGCTTATCCGGTATATATGACAATCGCCCAACATCTATTTTTCATACCTAAATGACAATATTTTTTTTTATTATATGGCACAACAACGTGTGCCGGGTCAGCTAGTCTGATATAAAATTGTGTAGCACTTATGTTATCGTATTGTTTTAATTTCATTAGAAATAAGCTTAGATAGATTCTTGCTGTCTATATGGATATGTAGACAGGTTCATGTTGGTCATGAAAATGCTACAGTTGAGTCACCAAATTTGATCGTAGATATCTTTTGGCGGGGACCTAGTATTGGGAAATACATAGTTTGTTTATTCGGCATGCCAAGAATTTAAACGTAGTCTTATAAGTTAATAAATTAGTTTTGAACAATTTGCATTTAATTTTATAACTTTTTTAACAAACTATAATTACCATTCTTTGGCAGGTATATTCGAGTACGGCTACGAGTACATGGGTTTGAACGGGCGTCTAGTGATTACTCCGCTCACAGATCGCATCTACCTGACCATCACGCAAGCTCTCACAATGCAGCTTGGAGGAGCACCTGCTGGTAAAAACCCTTTCTCTAATAAATAAATCCATCGTTCTTTTTACTTCTTGCAAGGCATACTCTCTGTGCGATGTCTTATTCGACCTTCAAACTATGTATTCAAAGGCAGTACAACGGTAGGACTAGTACAGTCACTCAATCTTATTCTAGATATTTTTCTTGTGTGTCCGCCTACAAAGATCTTGCACGTCATGTTACGTAAAAAAGCAATAACGTATTTAGAAACTTCTAAAATATTCTAAATGGCTGTGTATAATAAGAATAAGCCAGCCTACTTATGTAATAATATTTGTTCTCAGGTCCCGCCGGTACAGGCAAAACAGAAACAACAAAAGACTTAGCAAAGTGCCTCGGTCTGCTGTGCGTGGTGACCAACTGCGGCGAAGGCATGGACTTCCGCGCGGTGGGCCAGATCCTCGCCGGACTGTGTCAGTGCGGCGCGTGGGGCTGCTTCGACGAGTTCAACCGTATCGATGTGTCTGTGTTGTCCGTCATATCTACGCAACTACAGTGTATTAGGAGTGCCTTGCTTATGAAGCTCAAGCGGTTTACGGTTAGTACTTAGATTTTTGGTTTTAAAGTCTACAATACTTTATGACTGTTTTTTATTTAGATTTTTTTTTCTTTTTATGTTTCTTCACAGCACAATGGTTTTGCCTCTTAAACATTTATATTAGAAAAACTCTTGTTTCGTTTATACACGATTTTATAAACATTAGAAAGCTTTACTTAACGCGGGATAAGGGTAAGACAATGACAAAAAACAGTGTATTTTCATGATTTTTTTATAGTTTGATGATATCTACACAATGTACAAAAGAAAATTGTTATTGTCAAAGCATGAAGGAACGAAACAATTGCTAGCAAACAACATTCAGTGTTCTTTAAAAATACATTTATCCCCCAGTTCGAAGGTCAAGAAATAGCGATGGACAGTAAAGTGGGTATCTTCATAACGATGAACCCTGGATACGCAGGCCGTACAGAACTGCCCGAGTCCGTGAAGGCGCTGTTCAGACCCGTCGTGTGCATTCTACCTGACCTTGAGATGATCTGCATGATCTCGCTGTTCTCTGACGGATTCCTAACTGCTAAGGTAACACACATTTCAAGCACTTCTAAGTAATTTAACCGCATTTATACAGTCTTTTCAAGTGCGTTCAAGATTGAACAGATATTGAAGGCGAAGTGATACTCACACTGACGCTCTTTCGCACATATTTCCGATTTACATGTTATAGAGAGACTGTATGAGATCAGCTGTGGGCCATTGATTCTCTGTACTCTAAAGAAATATATAATAGCTATACGAAACATAAAGGGAAGACATTTAGCCATCATACCGCCGAGAACAGAATTAATCCCTCAAAATCAAGTAGTTATCAAGTAAAATAATTACGAGATTTGAACTATCCATTTGTTTTGTAACAGGTGTTAGCCAAGAAGATGACAGTGCTATACAAGGTAGCTCGTGAACAGCTATCGAAGCAGTCTCATTACGACTGGGGGCTTCGAGCTCTTACTGCGGTGTTGCGTATGGCCGGCAAGCTGAGGCGAGACTCGCCTGGACTTAGCGAGATTATGGTGCTGATGAGGGCTCTTCGGTAAGCACTTAGTACTTATATTTTAAGGCTTATGACTCCTAACAGTACATTTTTGACTTAGCGAGATTTTGATGCTGTTGACCGCTCTTCTTCTGTACTATATTTATATTATTACCTTAACATTTGACGTCATAGACTACACGTTCGAATAAGGGTCTTGAGAGCGTACAATTAACAGGCTACTCTTTGTTGAAACTTAAACTAAAGCTTAAGTATGAATGAATGAATGAACTTATTTTCTTACAAAAGTTTTGCACCTAAATGTCAATAAATATTAATTTCTTCAAACTCTGCATTATTATGCTCTTGGCCTAACATTCTATCTTCATCTGGCAGAGATATGAACTACCCCAAATTCGTGTTTGAAGACGTACCGCTATTCCTGGGTCAGATCAAGGACCTGTTCCCCGGACTGGAGTGTCCACGCGTCGGGTACCCGGATTTCAACGTAGCGGTCACTGAAGTGCTAGAGAAGGATGGCTATATCGTGCTGGCTCATCAGGTATTCACTTTCATAGTCGTAAACCTCTTGAATGTGGTAATTTATCTATATAAGTATGTATTTAGAAGGTATATAAGTATGTTTATCAGTTATTTGGTTACCATAGTACAAGCTCAGCTTAGTTTGGAATCAAATGACCGTGTGTGAGTTGTCCAATGATATTTATCTATTTATTATTGTTTAGTTCTTTGACTAAATGCAGAAACGGTGTAGTGTATCTAGCGCCAAATACTTTAAGTATTTATCAACTAAATGCAAGTGTATCATTGTGACAAAATACTTTCAACGATCCCTCAATAATGTTTCTGAAATCGGTTGTATATCTTTACTCGTTTTAAGAAACATCCTCAGCCTTAGCCCCGTATGTGGGCATTCCTTAGACGTTATTACAATTTAAACACATGCATCCAGTACTGAAACGAAATGAAAAAAAACTGCGTGTAATTTGAAATCCAAAAAAATGCCTAACTTAATACTAAAACTTTTAGTATTAAGACTGTTTTTAATAAATTGAAAAGGTAGTTCAACTATTTTGTATTATTTCTATAGGTGGACAAAATAGTTCAGTTGTACGAGACGATGATGACGCGTCATTGCTCTATGCTGGTGGGACCGACAGGTGGCGGCAAGACTGTTATATTGCAGACTTTAGTCAAAGCGCAGACGAATCTCGGCCTGTCCACTAAACTTACTATTGTTAATCCTAAGGTATAGTAAAATCAATGTTTGCCTTGAAATATATTAGTTGCTTTTTCTAAGTAACATTTGTTAACCTTTGCATGCATTTGTTGCTAGATTTTTAGCATATTATTATATTGAAAGTAATAAGTATACTATAAAACTTTTAATTTTGAAGTAGAGGTATAATTGGCTTATTTGGTATTTGTAGTCTAGACTATGAGCTACCATCAGTATGAGATTTAAATAATTCAATGTTGTTTCAGGCTTGTTCTGTTATTGAATTATATGGAATTTTAGATCCAGTCACTCGAGACTGGACAGATGGATTGTACTCGAAGATATTCCGTGAAATGAACAGGTAATAGAAATTGAAACGACTATGTAATCGTTATAATTAACACTAAACATGGGTTTAGTGTTGTAAAATTGATTGAAAGTGACAAAATACTGCATAACTAATAAGAGCTTATGGAAAGTTTAGACGTAACAGAGTGACTCTATACAATTTATTAATCTAAAAAAGTTACAAAACTCGAATAAATCCGTAATGACGCGTTTATTAAAATGTAGTTACCGTTGGCCCTAACACTCTTCATAATATAAGTACCGGACTTTCTTTCATACAGACCAGCAGAAAAAGACGAGCGTCGCTACTCCCTATTCGACGGCGACGTAGACGCCCTATGGATAGAGAACATGAACTCTGTGATGGACGATAACAAACTGCTAACACTCGCTAACGGAGAGAGAATACGATTAGCTCCATACTGTGCCTTGCTGTTCGAAGTAGGGGACCTGAACTATGCGTCACCGGCTACCGTGTCTAGGGCAGGCATGGTGTTTGTCGATCCCAAGAATTTGGGATACCAACCTTATTGGGACAGGTATGTGTTATCTGGTCAACGTGAAAGTCAATTATTATAGACTAGCTGACCCGCGCAACTTCGCTTGCGTCCAATAAGAGAGAATATATATATATATATATATTAGCTTAGCCTTTGTTCCAAACTATGTCGGAGTCGGCTTCCAGTCTCACCGGATGCAGCTGGATACCAGTGTTTTACATGGAGTGACTGCCTATCTGACCTCCACAACCCATTTACTTGGGTATTAACACGATACCCTTCGGTAAGACTAATGGTTGTCAGACTTTCAAGGTTCTGACTACTGTTAACGACTGTCAAAGATCTACGAAAATGACAGCCGGGACCCACAATTTGACGTGCCTTCCGAAACACGGAGGAACTCGATATGTATAAGATGGTCACCCATCCACGGAACAACCTCGGCAAGCGCAGCTTAACCTCAGAGATCGATCCGTGCGGCTGTTGTCAACTAAGCCACGAACTCCTCTCTCTCCAATAAGAGAGAATGTGAGAGAATTTTGTGACATTAATTACTGGTACTCTGCTGACCCGTGCGGCTCGATCGTGCGCGTGAATGATTTTTTTTTTACTAATACAAAGCTTAATTATTATTCCTTAACAACAAAATATGCTTTTTTTCACGAAAAATATTCTCAAAATTATTTATATCTCATATAACTCGCGCAAAAGCATATCCGCCATTAAAACTGTTGCCATGACAACGGAATTTTGTTAATTCAATGTCATTATAATATTGATAATTCGCGACTTTGGTGGCGAAACCTGAATTTTCCCGGGAAATGCGTGATTTTCCCGGGGTAAAAAGTAGCCTATGTCCTTTCTCGGGTATCAAACTATCTCCATACCAAATTTCATGCAAACTGGTTCGGTACTTTGGGCGTGATTGAGTAGCAGACAGACAGACAGACAGACAGACAGAGTTACTTTCGCATTTATAATATTAGTATGGATTTATGTCATATTACTGACACTAAAAGTGAGTTTTGAGGCGCCCATAGCCAGTTGCGCTCACTCGTCACTAAACGATCTGTGGGTTAAGCAAACCTTGGCGCGGTCATTCCATTGATGGGTGACCGCATAGTGGTATTTGAACTAGGCGTGTCTGAAACTCAACAGTAGTCATAATTTTTTTCTTAATAAATACCGCCCACTATTGGGCAAAGCCCTGCTACAAACTTGTACAATAGCTTCTATCCTCCGACATTTCCTGTCTACCACCCAAATATTTATCCAAGTCATAAATATATTTATAGTATAAAGGCGAGTCTTAGCCGAGTATTCAGACAATCAAACAGGCTCTAAGAAAATTACTAACTACTATCGTTCATCGTCAATACATTGCATATACAAACTTAGCTGACTATTCTATTAGGGTCTACTGGTACTACTTCGAAGCGAAACACACTTGCATCATTCACAAGCCGCCCTATTATTTCTCTCTAAACCTACTAGATGGCTCCGCGGTCGCAACAACGAGGAGGAGCGCGAACAGATGGCGGGTCTGTTCGACCACTACGTGGCCGGCGCTATCAACTACATCGTGTTCGGCATGTTCGGACTGCAGCAACAAACCCCACTCAAGACCATTGTACCGCAGACACCACTTAATTTGGTCAGAATCACTGTCTTACTAATGCTAAGGCTAAGGTTTGGATTTGGTCTATCCAATGTCAATCCAATCTATGTTTGCTGATATATTACTCAATCGTGGTAGAGCTACTTAATGGATTTTGATGATTTTGGTACACAGTTATTCATAAACGAGATAAAAACAAAGAATTTCACCTTTATTAAGATAACAAAGTCGCGAGCAAAGGATAGTTATGCTACATAATTATTCAGTATGTGTCTTCACGATTTATTTGTTTACCTACATTTCGATATTTCGATCAATTGTAATGTTTTTTTTTATATCATCAGAAATTATCACATTTTCAGCGCAAATCGGATCATTAGTCAAAAATATATAAAAAATTCAACTCGACAATAATTACTATAGACAATCTTTCATTTGTTAAAATACGCATGAAGATTCGTCCGATACTTTTTGGTACTATTCAAAATAGGCCAAAATATTGTAGTTCAGTATTTGTTAGGCATATTATTCAGAAGCTAATCAATTACTTTGTACAGGTGGTACAACTATGTTATATGATCAGCGGCCTCTTGCCGAACAGAGAAGACAGCAACGAAGAGATTGACAGGACTGTCGTCGAGTGTGTGTTCATGGTGGTAGGTATTCATTACAAAACTACTTTTCTTATAAAATTTGATCAAAGCCGATAGATTTATTTTTATGCTACTTATTTTTATGACCTATCACACATGTAGCTCTAATGTTGTAATGTTGTCCCATGTTCATCACAAGCACGTGAAAAATTATCGGAAAAAGTCCTCATAGAAAGAGATAAACCCGATACGTTTTTCTCTATTAGGAAGTCAAACACGAGACTCCGTGATCTGCAGTGAAATAACAATAATTACCATAGATGAAAACATTATTCGCATATACATATTATATAAAAATAATAATACTGAGTACACTTTTTCTGAGTTAAAATAGGTACTGAAAATAATATGTAAATAACAAAATATTTGAATCTGCAATCAACACGTTCATTTTATCAGATAATATTATTGTTAACATTATACTATGACATAAGATTATCTTCAAGGTAACGCTATCTCTGTATGTGCCGCGAATTATATATAAACGTTCACTTTTCACTTTTTGTCTCTTATGTAGTGAGGTATTTCGAGCCACATAATCACCGGGGGCGTAGCTCAGATGGTAGAGCGCTCGCTTAGCATGCGAGAGGTACCGGGATCGATACCCGGCGCCTCCAATGAAATTTGGGATCATTTATTGCCCTTTTTGTGTTTTTTACGGAATAAATCAATTAAATATGAGCTTTAAATTCTTTGAATAAATGCTTAAAACATGTTTTTGGATATATACATATTTTATTTTGCACTTTTTGTAGAGCATTTTTTTTGTAAGGCCTCGTCAATAAAATATTATTGAATGAATTTCTTGCAAATCTAAGTTTTCTTTTAAAATACTAATAAATATTTTGTATTTCAGTCCATGTACAATAGTCTCGGTGCCTCCATAGTGGATCATGGCAGGCTGGACTTTGACAACTACGTAAAGAAGGCATGCCCGATGATGCTGGTCGAGGACAGCCCAGAGAAAAAAGCTACTACAAGTAAATATATTATTACATGTATAAAATAAGCCAAAACAAAAAGCCAACGGCACGCGGTATTCCCAGGCGGTCACCCATCCAAGTACTAACCGCGCCCGACGTTGCTTAACTTCGGTGATCGGACGAGAACCGGTGTGTTCAACGTGGTATGGACGTTGGCGAAAGAGTTCTTGAAACGTAGTTTCACAATTCTTTTTTTGTTAAGAAATTATTGGCTTATTTGTGTATAAATTTGCACTTTATTTTTAATCTTAGATAAATATTTTGTTTAATTGATAGATTTTGCTAAAATACTTATCTTAGGATGTACTGATTCCGATTTTCACTTATATTATTATGTTAATGTCCAGCATTGGGTATCTTTTGGCTAACATGATAATACTGTTATATTTGTATTTTATTCTTATTAAAATACATACATACTTATTAATATACACTGCCTTGCTCTTATAGAAGTACGCAGAGACCAAAGAACGCCTTATGGCACGATCCTTACAAACTTCTCCATCCATACATCTTGTCATACAGGATCGTTAGTTACGACTACGACTACCTGTCCTTTATTGAATCTGTTCATTGAGCTTAAAACACCATTAATACGACTTCTTTCACTTATCCTACAGAGCACTTCCCAATGGGCTACGAGACACTATACGACTACTGCCTGGAGTTGGACACGAAGACATGGGAAGCGTGGGAGTGGCTCGTGCCAACGTATGAACACGACAGAGACATGAAGTTCCCGGCTATACTCGTGCCCACTGTAGACACGCTACGGCTTACTTGGCTTATCAAGATTATGGAGAGTGTAAGATGATTTTATTATTACTAGAAAAAACTAGACGCTTAGTTGCTTGGATAACGATAAAGATTGATCAAATCTAGGTACAGTTAGTAGGAATACGTAAAAGTGCGTTTTATTTATCTTAATTCTTAAAATAAATCTTAATTCTTATAAAATTATTCTTATAATCATTCAAAATTAGGGTACCAGCTATTTTAATAAAAAAAATGCTATTGAATAGATGACAACTTATAATATTACCTATGGATTCGAACTATCTTAGTTTGCATATGTACATATTTGTGGTCTAAACTCTCATGTGCCTAATTTTGTTCAGGTTGAAAGGCCAGTGGTCCTAGTCGGCGAGACAGGAACGTCCAAAACTGCGATCATCTCGAACTATCTAAGAGGACTACCGGCTGATAAATATGTAAGTATATCTATGTTTTACTTCATAAGCTGTTCAAAACATATGTCATTAATTTAGGAAAGAAAAATAGATCAATAAATAAAATAGTACTAATGATATGTACCTATAGATAATGATTATCTATTTTGCTTCTACTGTCGCCAACGTCCATACCACGTTGAACACACCGGTTCTCGTCCGATCACCGAAGTTAAGCAACGTCGGGCGCGGTTAGTACTTGGATGGGTGACCGCCTGGGAATACCGCGTGACGTTGGCTTTTTGCTATTTTGTACTCACTCATGATACATAATGATTGGTTATTTTTTAACCATAATTAAATTATTAGCTGCATGTTGTTTACTATAGTAAAACAATACCATATTTTGCCTACATTATTGTGAGGATTTGAATTTCATACACCTATACATTAGTTTTACTTACATATTCTATCTGATTTGTATTCTTCGAGAACGAAACTAAAGCACGTTTAGTTATTTTGGAACGTGTTACGCTGACGAAAGTGTACTGTGTTTCGAAATACAACTGGTTCCATAATAAGAACGGCCCAAATGACGGCGAACGCGGCTGTTAATTTCACAAACTCTCTGTATCGGGGGCGTAGCTCAGATGGTAGAGCGCTCGCTTAGCATGCGAGAGGTACCGGGATCGATACCCGGCGCCTCCAGTTCTTTTTGCATTTGTTTTTTTTTAATCTAATTTGATGTTTTGATAAAAATGTTCTTTGGATCGTTTTTATTCTAGTTTTGTAAGAAATGTTTTGTTATTTATCGTTATACAGATGTATTATTCCGTGAATAAAATGCGGTAACTCCGCCGCCTGATTGATTGTATTTTTTATTGATGTATCAAATTGATTTTATTATTATTTTATTGAAAATTATAAAAACAACAATACTCTAACTAAATAATTCTATTGATTTGTTGAATAACCGAAAACTTTTTTGGTTGTCCTTTGTCAGTTAAGATCATAGCCACAATGAAATACAAAATTATGATAGCATGTTGATAAAATACACTTAAAAAAATATTATACTGGAGGAACTCCAGTATAATATTCAATATTATGATGACTACTAATTCCTATAATTAGGTACACAAGTAAATTACCAAATATTGGACGAGTTTGGGACACAATAGCTATCGTAGTCGCCAAGACACCACATTCATAAATATCGCGGGTTCGATTCCACAAAGAACATAACAATTATTTTTGATCTATTCATAGTCTACGCTCATTATACCTTAAATAAATCTCTTATACTATAAGATTTATTAGTAATCCAGCAGCTACCTAAGTTTTTACCCCTGTTGAATAAGACTGGTATTATTAGTTGGACCCCTGTAATATGTGTCTGTCTGTTTATTAGGATGGGGTGTTCCAAGTTTGACCTCCTTGTCTGATTATATCTAATAAATTAACTATTTATTCTAGTTAATCCAGCAGATGAACTTCTCATCTCGCACGTCATCGATGGACGTGCAGCGTAACTTGGAGTCCGTTGTGGAGAAGAGGACTAAGGACACCTTCGGACCGCCCGTCGGCAAGAAGATGCTGGTCTTCATTGATGATATGAATATGCCTATTGTGAGTATTTGATATTATTTTACTTCTTATTATTTATCGGCAGATTATGTGGATTATTATAAACGTGTTTGTATAATTGTAAAGTATAAAAACATACTTCTAATTAGTTTTGACAATAATCTCATTGTTATTGGTATTATTTTTATATCATAATTATTATTATTATGATACCTAATGAGTGTTCAGTTAAAAATGATAACTATAGTAAATGTAGTCCGTACAGTGTTTTTATTATATCTCTTTAAAGATAAATTGGCTTAATTAGAGATAAAATGTCTATAGAATAAACATAGAATAATGTTTCCATAACGTTTTTCAAAATAAAGAATGTACAATTGAATAAAAATATATACTGGAGGCGCCGGGTATCGATCCCGGTACCTCTCGCATGCTAAGCGAGCGCTCTACCATCTGAGCTACGCCCCCGATACATGAATATACTAAATACTGCACAAGACAATGTCTAAGTACGTGACATGGTAAAACATAATATTGAAATACCCTCAAATCAAAAAAGTATCATTGGAGGCGCCGGGTATCGATCCCGGTACCTCTCGCATGCTAAGCGAGCGCTCTACCATCTGAGCTACGCCCCCGATATATACAGTAGTTGTATATTGCGACCAGTACATAGTTATTATGTAATTATTACTGACCCTGCACAAACGCACTGTCCTTACGCAACGACAAGCCTTGACGAAAGTTGCTTATCAAGCAACACCGAGTTAATCGTATTAAACAAACTGGTCATACAACTATTTGATTCTGAGCAAAAGTACTATGAATGACGGCCAATTCTAAATCATTTCTTGAAGAAATCTAAGATTCCCATTTTTTCCTAGGAAATAGAAATGCAGCGCCAAATCTCTTCACTTGAATATTGCACTCTTTTAAATACCTATGCTTTAATCTATCATCGTTATGTCTAGTCAGTGAATAGGGAATTGACGTCCTATTTTTATACATACGTTTACCTCAGTTACTAATATTGCTATTAATTAGGATTATGTAACGGTAACGCATTTATAATGGAAATATTAAATAGGTTCAAAATACAAGTCTACACAGCTTTCAGGAATATTATTCTTTGAAAGAAAGGCGTAAAAGGTGATTCTCTCTTGATATTCCTACAAACTTTTCTTCTAAACCTTGAAATATGACGAATTTTCTTAATAACTGTTAAGTATTGAAATAAATGTTATGGCTAGATTTTGTTTTTTGACGTATCGGGGGCGTAGCTCAGATGGTAGAGCGCTCGCTTAGCATGCGAGAGGTACCGGGATCGATACCCGGCGCCTCCAGTGATATTCTTTTTTTATTTTTGAACTTCCTTATTCCCTAGTAAATATATCCCGATGTACAGCTAATTTAAACTGACATTTTGGACTGTTGCCAAAAGCTACTACTCTCGCTTACTAATGGTTAATGGATAAATGATGATCATGTGTTACGAACTACTGTACAATAACTATATGCTATTTCAATTTCTTATCAAATTAACTTCCATGTTTCTGATTGGGAAAATAGTTTACTATTAACTTTAAAAAAAGCATTCAATTGTTTCCTAATCCTTCACCTTGAGAAATGATACTATTTAGACCCATTTCCCTTATGTAAACTTCCAATGTGAAATAATGGCTCTCCCCTCTGCTAATCAAATAATTGCAATGTTTTGGCCTTTTTCATTGGCAAAAAAATAACTGTATCGGGTCTAAGAATAAAATTTAACAAAATAATATTCTTGTTTAGGTGGACACTTATGGCACACAACAACCTATAGCTCTTCTGAAACTGTTGTTCGAAAGAAAAGGCTTCTACGACAGAGGCAAGGATCTCAACTGGAAGAACTTAAAAGATATAGGCTTCTTGGCTGCTATGGGCAAAGCTGGCGGTGGAAGAAACGATGTAAGTAATAAAATTCTATTAAGTTAAGGTAGGACTTCTGATGCGCGTGGTGGTCGTAGGTTCGATTACTGAATGTGTGATATGTTTTAACTAATTATTCTGTTACATAGACACCACAAAAGGCCTCTGATCTGACTAGTTACTGGTTTGTGTAGATAAAGTCAGAAGGGCAAATTCTTGTTATTTAAATTGTAGTAGAAAAGAAAAATAAAATAACTTGTATAAATAAATGTGGCCAATGTACTATTTTTTTTAAGTAACTGGAATTTTTATTGTCATAACAGTGGTGTAATTGTATACTTATACTATATACCTCCAAAATAAAGCTTTAATGTTCTTAACAATTTTTTTAGTGGGTGTTTCTTGACAAAGCAGACCATTTTACGTTAAAACAGCATACTTTTTCTACATCTTGTAGTTCAGATAATAGTTGTACTCTAACATTTTCTTCCATCACAGGTGGACCCGCGCTTCATCTCGATGTTCTCGGTATACAACCTACAGTTCCCATCAGAGAACACTCTCCGTCACATTTACACGTCGATCCTGCAGGGACACTTCTCCACCTTCCCTGATGAAATACAGGGCATTGTCGACAAGATTGTGCAGATGACACTCGATTTGTACAAGGTAATTATAAGAAGTATTTTGAGTTGAAATGTTTAGTTATGTCTTTGGTTTAATAAATTTATTGAGGGATGCAAAGTTCCCACGCATTTGGCCAGCGTGGTCGACTTAAGGCTCCCTCCTAGTTTGGGAGGAGATCCTAGCCCAGCAATGGGACAATAATGGGATAAAAAGCGATGTTTATAACACCTCTTTTTATCCCATTCATAACATACATCCCACCAATAACACACAATGAAAGAAGAGGTGTTTTCATTATGTTGACAATTCGGTGGTAATGATTTTGACTCATGTAAAAGTGGAAGGGGGGGCAGATAATTACTTTACCGAATCAAGACAAATGCGTATGCTTGGACAGCTTAGAACACTTAATATGTAAAATAAATAAAAGAAGGTAGTAATTGACAAAAAAATATCTTATAAATTTGGAGGCGCCGGGTATCGATCCCGGTACCTCTCGCATGCTAAGCGAGCGCTCTACCATCTGAGCTACGCCCCCGATACGTTATAATACTATATACTGCACTACATAGTGACTAGATACGTGACATTGTAATACAAAATATTGAAATACCCTCAAAACAAAAAATATCACTGGAGGCGCCGGGTATCGATCCCGGTACCTCTCGCATGCTAAGCGAGCGCTCTACCATCTGAGCTACGCCCCCGATATGTCTTAACACTATAATAGTATTATACAATGTAATATAAAGTGACCTTAACTCACTTGCACCTTTCACAAGACAGTAATACTTGACACTGAGCACGAACCATTAATTTCAATTATGCTACTGTTCTTGCCTTGATTCGTCTATAATTAGTAGGTTTTTAATAATACTTAAGTATATTATATTAAAAACCTAGGATCTGTACAAGAACCTTTTTCGTGAATAGTAAAACTTTTGTTCAAAACCAAAGTCACGTCTCACTGATGGAAAGCAGAAACTTCAGCTCTAATACTTTCTTGGCCATGCATATTTTCAGCCAATAATCCGAAGTACATATTATACTTCATCCTATCAACGCTTTTAGTCCAGTTCATATGAGGGGCTTCTTTAAGCAACCGTTCACAGCCAGACTACTTTCGAAATTAAGCATCCTTGCCAGTTGTCAATTAGTTAAGGAACCGGGAAGTTGCTAATAAACTAGAATATCTATCAGAATTCAATCAGTCTTTTTTCTCTTAGATAATAATAGTGGAGCTGCCACCAACGCCCGCCAAGTTCCACTACATATTCAACCTGCGCGACTTGTCCCGCATCGCGGCGGGCATGTGCCTCACGCACCCAAACTACTTCAGCGAGAAGCGCAGTGTCGTGCGCTGCTGGAGGAACGAGTTCACCAGAGTTATATGTGACAGACTTATTAATATGCAGGTATTGTGAATCAAATCTATACTAATATTATAAAATTGTACAGTTTATTTCATTGTTGGTTTGTCTGTTTGAACGCGCTAATCTCCGGAACTGCTGTCGCAAAGTCGCTTCATGTTAAATACTGGTATCCAGCTGTATTTGGTGAGACTGGATACAAATATAGTTGGAAAAATGTTAGGCTGATAATGATGTATGGTATTTTTGTCAGGATAACGAGCTCATGCGGCATCACATACAAGAGCAAGTGGCGAAGTTCTTCCCTGAAGACGAGCCGGTCGTGCTCGAGGAGATAGTCGTTGCTGAGGAGGACGTGGAAATAGCCAGGGACGAAGACGACCTTGACGGTAGCACACTTTCAACTAGTAGAATAAAAGTGACTCAAATAGTTATTTATTTATTTATTGGATCACGAACTGTAGACATATTATTACATTCTGTTAAAAGCTACAGCAACTTAAAAAGACATCTATACTAATATTATAAAGCTGAAGAGTTTGTTTGTTTGTTTAAACGCGCTAATCCCAGGAACTATTGGTCCGATTTTAAAAATTCTTTCGGTGTAAGATAGCTCATTTATCGAAGAAGGCTATAGGCTATATATCATCACGCTACGACCAATAGGAGCAGAGTACCAGTAAGAAATGTTACAAAAACGGGGAAAATTCTGACCTATTCTCTCTTATGTGACGCAAGCAAAGTTGCGCGGGTCAGCTATTCCTAATATGTATACCTGTGACAGGTGAACACATCATTTACTAAAACTACTATGACATATAGTTTACAATATTAGTACATACGAGTTATAAGGTATTAATTTATTTAAACTTTCATTTGCTGCGTAGATAAGTAGCTCGATTCTCTGTGAGAAGTCATCAGGTATAAACCTTGAATAATATTATCCAACGATTACTATGAGACCCTTTTGTATATATTTCAGAGTTCATGACAGAAACTCCAGCACCGGCGCCAGCAGATGAAGTACCTCCAGAGCCTGAGGTCGAAGAAGAAGAAATTGAAGTGGAGAAGGAACTTACGGTCAGTTCTGTTTGTTTTATTGTCTTTCTTTTTGCTAACGAACTAGTCTATACAAAAGAATATTTATTTACTACGAGCATACAAGCGTGCGTAATTAAGAATTCGCGCTCTAATAAGAAATACTTTACTTTACTCTACTATTACCCTTTCTCACGAGAACCACTGCTTTAATATCAAATATTACCCATACTAATATTATAAATGCGAAAGTAACTCTGTCTGTCTGTCTGTTACTCAATCACGCCTAAACTACTGAACCAATTTGCATGAAATTTGGTACGGAGATATTTCGATACCCGAGAAAGGACATAGGCTACTTTTTACCCCGGAAAAATGACGCATCCCCATGGGAAAATTCAGATAGCGGACGAAGTCGCGGGTAAAAGCTAGTGATTAATAATTAATTTTCGTACTTGTAGTTGGAAGAGTACGTTCTCCGCGACCCGCTACTGTTTGGCGATTACCGCAACGCGCTCGATGAAGAGGAAATCAGATACTACGAAGACCTGCTCGACTATGAAGCTGTATACTTTTTGTTCCAAGAGGTAAACATTATTTGTTTTCATTCTTCTGAAGTCTGTGCATTATAATGTTCGTAGATACGACAGTCGTTTTCGCCATTATCTTTACTTTAACTTTACCGAATCTATCTATACTAATATTATAAAGCTGAAGAGTTTGTTTGTTTGTTTGTTTGAACGCGCTAATCTCAGGAACGACTGGTCCGATTTGAAAAATTCTTTCAGTGTTAGATAGTCCATTTATCGAGGAAGGTTATAGGCTATATATCATCACGCTACGACCAATAGGAGCAGAGTAGCAACGAGAAATGTTACAAAAACGGGGAAAATTATGACCCATTCTCTCTTATGTGTGTGACGCAAGCGAAGTTGCGCGGGTCAGCTAGTCTACTATAAATTCTAATCGAGAATGTGTCGAGCCAGAGTTCTAATACTATACAAAGATTTACTTACAATATATACAATCGAGATTAAGTTAATGTATTGTTTTCATAGATTCTGGACGAATACAACGAGCGTATCGGCAAAATGTCGGTAGTACTGTTCGAGGATTGTCTAGAACACATGACGCGGACACAGCGTATCTTGCGCATGGACCGCGGTAATGCCATGATCATCGGCGTTGGAGGCTCCGGGAAGAAGTCTATCTGTAGGCTTTCTGCTTTTGCTGCAGGTCAGTACAGTACAGTACAATATTACCAAGTATATTAATTATATTCGTAACTAGCTGACCCGCGCAACTTCGCTTGCGTCACGTAAGAGAGAATGGTATAATTTTCCCCGTTTTTGTAAAATTTTTCGTTACTACTCCGCTCCTAATGATCGTAGCGTGATGATATATAGCCTATAGCCTTCCTCGATAAATGGGCTATCTAACAGTGAAAGAATATTTCAAATCGGCCAGTAGTTCCTGAGATTAGCGCGTTCAAACAAACAAACAAACAAACAAACTCTTCAGCTTTATAATATTAGTATAATATTAGTATAGATATTCCATTAATTATGTTAGTCAAAGCGTGGTGGTACAGTGGTCTATAGCTTGGAACTTAATGGACTTTACAACACAAACGAATTTTTCAATTCTAACTAACAGTGCCTGAGATTAGCGTGTTCAACCAAAAAAATACATGGTACAGATTACAGATTGGTATTGTCGTACGTATTCCCGTACGTACATAGACATACATGTACACGTGCTCGTGACGTGCGTGTAATATTTGCGTGCACGCATCGGTTGCCTAGTAAGAAGTCCTTAACGCCTGAAGACTTAACTGCCTAACGGCCTACGCACGCCAAGGACCATGCGTTTCGTTATCTGCTTCTACACCTATCATACTCACAATCATACCCACAATGTTATTTGACGCTAGAGATACCTTTGAGATTAAAGCATTCGTCGTGATAAGTATTACAAAGACAAATAGGTATTTTAAATTGCTACGTGATTAATAAGAGATTTAACTATCTGTTGAGTGAAAGGCAAGCAAGTTTTTTAAGGACAGTTGACATTACATGCGATATTACGTTCTTAAGACGTATCGGGGGCGTAGCTCAGATGGTAGAGCGCTCGCTTAGCATGCGAGAGGTACCGGGATCGATACCCGGCGCCTCCAATGATACTTTTTTGCACTTTAATATTTATTATACAGAATTCCACAAATATAAACATAAGTTAATTTGTAATATTACTTGTTTTATAATTGCAATAATTTATTTTCAGGTTGCGATATGTTTGAGATTACGATAATGCGAAACTACAACGAGAACTCATTCAAGGACGATATGAAGAGGTTGTATAATTCACTCGGATGTGATAATAAGAAGAATGTGTTCCTTTTCACGGCATCTCAGGTAAATAATATTTACTTATCATATCTCATTACGCTCTACGCGTAATAATCAACGAAGTCCAAGATTGAATAAGCGTTTGTACGGTTCAGGAAATGGCTATTATTATAGACAAAATTTCATTTGAACTTTTTTTAATACGAAGGAATTTCTCGAGAAACTTTGCAGACACTTTTTTTTCGAACATTTGTGTAGTACTTAGTTATTCAATTATCTTATCACCAAAATGTGTTGCTGCAATATACAAGAACGGGCCAACCAATTCGACTTATTGGTTTTTGTAAAATTGCCTTTGAGACACGGGAAAGGTATATGGGAGTATATAAGAGTAGAGAAAATTTCGTAGCTGCACGGGTTAGCTAGTGATAAATATTACTAAGTGATATAAATAAATCATAATATTGTTTTAAACAGATAGTGGAGGAGGGTTTCCTGGAGTTCATCAACAACATCCTGATGATCGGCATGATTCCGGCGCTGTTCGGAGATGACGAGAAGGACGGCATCATCAACGCAGTGCGCAATGACAGCGCTGAGGCAGGATATGGAGTTGCCAAGTTTGTATAGCACTTATAATTGTCAGCCGGAGACTTACATAGCGAACAGTTCCTGATATTTGCGTAAAATTAAAGAAAAATAAATTTTCTGAAAATACTAGCTGATCCGGCAAACATTGTTTTGCCATATAAATAGAAAAAAAAAATGTCACTTAGGGGTATGAAAAATAAATGTTGGCCGATTCTCAGACCTACTCAATATGCTCACAAAATTTCATGAGAATCGGTCAAGTCGTTTCAGAGGAGTATGGTAATGAAAACTGTGACGCGAGAATTTTATATATTGGATTAACTCCATTTCTTATTCTGCTGTCTAACTTCTATTACTGTAAAGTTTAATCCATATCCCTCACAAACTTTCGAACTTGCGATTTGTACACACCTAACATTTCGCGAATTTTTCCCTTACAGAGATGCTGTGTGGAACTTCTTCTGCAACAGATGCGCTGACAACCTTCACGTCGTATTATCTATGTCTCCCAGCGGTGATATATTGAGGAACCGGTAAACTAACATCAATTGATATAGAAGCAAATAGTTTCTGAAAATCATGTAAACTGTTTTATGTTATTCTGTTTATCAGGTGTCGAAGTTTCCCCGGTCTTGTGAATAACACTACAATAGATTGGCAGTTCCCGTGGCCAAAACAGGCTTTGCTGGCCGTCGCTAATGTATTCCTTGCCGATGTAAGTATTTATTTAACTGTCCTCACCTCTTACTTGTTATCTTTGCAAAATTTTTAATTGAGCAGTTTGCTAATGTAAATTTTTGAAAATTACGACTATGTATGGCGAAACTGTGCAATGTCAAATTTGTTCATTTTCATGTTCCCATTTTTGATATGACCATCGTTGAGTATTTCTGTCAATACTCACATTGACTAATTTTCGTTATTCTTTTATCTTATGATATTTTTATCTTATAACTAGCTGACCCGCGCAGCTCCGCTCACGCATTCTTGTTTTTATTTAATACCGCGCATTTTCAAATATTTTCACCTTTTACACCTTCTCTGGACTTCCACAAATTATTCAAGACCAAAATTAGCCAAATCGGTCCAGCCGTTCTCGAGTTTTAGCGAGACTAACGTACAGCAATCAATTTTTATAAATATAGATAATTGCCACTGTATCTTATACTTTCAGGTGCAAAAAATCCCGGAAGAGTTTCGTTCAATAATAGTGGAGCACGTGGTGCACGTACACATGTCTATCGCGCACTACTCGCTGGAGTTCTTACTGCGTCTGCGTCGCAACAACTACGTCACGCCCAAACATTACATGGACTATCTCACTAATTACCTGTCATTGCTTAATGAGAAAGATGCGTTTATTACTGCTCAAGTAAGTAGTTTTATGCAAAAAAAAACATTCCTTCTGCCATTCATAATAGCCTGCCATCATCAGCCAATTTTGAAGCCAACATCTGAACTATTCAGTTTCTCTTTTTCTTTGCTGACACATATTTTTAAGGAAGTTTCTGTATTATTGTCTCTTTTTGGTTCATATACGGACAAATATGCGAACACCTTGTCTAGAGCTGTCCCAAAATATCTATTTACCATGAGGCAACTTCCTAAATCGTGTACCTTTCGAAACCGCGTAATAATCATTTTTATAATCTATACTAATATTATAAAGCTGAAGAGTTTGTTTGTTTGTTTGTTTGAACGCACTAATCTCAGGAACTACTGGTCCGATTTGAAAAATTCTTACAGTGTTAGATAGCCCATTTATCGAGGAAGGCTATAGGCTATATATCATCACGCTACGACCAATAGGAGCAGAGTAGCAATAAAAAATGTTACAAAAACGGGGAAAATTTTGACCCATTCTATCTTATGTGACGCAAGCGAAGTTGCGCGGGTCAGCTAGTATTAGAATAAAATGTCGCTTGTGTGCTGTCAAATCTGCTTTTTAAAACTAATACTTACAAATTAATATATTTTTCCTTACGTGTTAGTGCGAGCGTCTGATAGGTGGACTGGCTAAGATCGAGGAGGCGAACGTTCAGCTAGCTGACTTGAACGAGAAGCTCGCTGTACAGAAGGTCATCGTCGCTGAGCAGACCAAAGAGTGCGAAGTGTTGCTCAAAGAAATCTCTACTGGTAAGATACCTCTTATAAAACAGGCAAAACTTGTTAATTTTGAGACATTGTTTGTTAACTTATACATCACTGAAAGTATATGTACTATTTATCATAAAAGTAAACGTAAAAAATAAAACAAACTATTTGATATGTCACCGTGCTTATCGTACACGTTTCGTGCTAAGACACGCAAGTGCATCTCCGCTTCTGTCGTCTTTCCGCTTCACTAATTTTATTAATATGCTCCTTTACATCATTTGCATTTATTGAGAAATATTTTTTTAACTTTTTCTTTCTAGGAAAGAGGCTGAATAATTTAATAATATTAGGTCGGCGAAAAAGTCTTTTCGCATTATAGTATTTATGAACTTGTAATAAAATCTCTTTGGCTTCAAGAATCACAAATGAGTACACGGTTCATTACGTTTCTTTCAGTGAGCTCGTGAAGTACCTAAATATCGAGCTTTTTGTGTAGAGAAAAGATTTTATTACAAGTTCATACATAATATAATGCGAAAAGACTTTTTCCCCGACCTAATATTAATTTTTTTCTATCGTTGTTTTTCAGCGACGGAAGCCGCAGTAGCCAAACAGACGGTAGCGTCAGTGAAGTCGACGGAGATCACGGAGCAGAGCGTGGTGATCCAGGAGGAGAAGGCGGAGGCCGAGGAGGCGCTGTCGGCCGCCATGCCGGCGCTCGAGGCCGCCCGCCTGGCGCTCGCCGACCTCGACAAGAACGACATCACGGAGATCAGGTCTTTTGCTACCCCGCCGGAAGCTGTGCAGGTATATCATCATCATCATCATTGGCCTGTGTCCATTTAATCCAAATGATTCAGGTGGCGTCAGATAGACGAATATTAGTAATGAATGAACATCATGCAGGTATATAATGCTATAAGATTACCAACTAACTAGAGTCTAGACAAAGATGAAGAGAATGTTTATTTCTTAGACACTCATAGGCATAATTTATCAATGTACAAATCCAGACAATATCTGACTCTATCCAGTTATTCTATCGCGGGTGAAACAAAAATCGTATGTGAAGAAGCGTGTGTTTAAATAATAGTCACTTCCCGTAACCCTGTGTGATGATCAGTGATATTATACTTAATATGGTATTTAATGTAGTTCAAAATAGACCAATTTCTCTAATAAGTTGAACGACAGAAGGACATAAAGCTAAATTGTAAGACACACTTAAAGCTACATCTCCAGAAAAAGAGTTAGTCACTAAAATAGGTTTTACCTTTCTTGCTTCAGAGGCAAAGAAACGGGACGTGCTCGTAATTTACTCACTTCTACTATTATTTCAACATATTATTTATTTAGGTTGTATGCGAATGCGTGGTTATCATTCGTGGTATAAAAGACGTGAGCTGGAAGGGCGCCAAGGGCATGATGGCGGACCCCAACTTCCTGCGCAACCTGCAGGAGATGAACTGCGACCTCATCACACAGAACCAGGTCAAAGCGGTCAAGGCACACATGAAGAAGAGCAAGAAACTTGATACTATGCAGAATATTAGTAAAGCTGGGTAATTATAATAATAATAAATAAATTTAACCCATTAGTGTCCCACTGCCTTAAGTCCACCACGCTGGCCAAGTGCGCGTTGGGGACTTTGCATGCCCTCACGATGTTTTCCTTCACCGTTGGAGCATGTGATAATTATTTCTAATACACACATAACTTCGAAAAGTCATTGGTGTGTTGCCTCGAGTTCGAACCTGCGATTGCGTAATTATACAAACGAAAATATTTTTGTACTCATATCTCATGAGGAGAGTTAAAACTTAATGAAATCTTCCTTTTATGTATACTTTTTGAAGTAAACCACATATAAGGGAACAGTACACTATCTACGCCTTAAAGCCTGGTAGTAGACATACGACGAGTCGAAACGATATTAAGCTTGCATTTTTCTCCATTGAAAAAGACCAAGACCATGTCGCTTGTAAGGGTCCAAAACCACCTAACACTCTCGTTGATTTAAAACAGTTAAAAGAGCCACGTAATCTATGCTTAACAATTACACGGTAATTTAAGGCTTAAATCTAAAAGTAAGTATTGTTCTAACACAAACATTTTATCTCCCAGATACGGCCTACTGAAATTCGTGATCGCCGTACTTGGCTACTGCGCAGTATACAAGGAAGTCAAACCTAAGAAAGACAAAGTGGAGAACCTGGAACGAGAATACACTGAAGCTTGCAACTACTTAGCATCATTGAACAGAGAAATCGACCGTTTGCAAAGAACTTTAGACGGCCTTAATAATAAATACGACACAGCAATGTTGCGAAGACAAGAACTGCAAGAAGAAACAGACATCATGATGCGACGATTAGTCGCTGCCGACAAACTCATGTCTGGCTTATCAAGTGAACAGAAACGTTGGACGATAGACTTAGCAGCATTGTATGTTGAACAATCGCGATTGATCGGCAACTGTTTACTCGCGGCGTCGTTCTTGAGTTACTCGGGACCGTTCTCGTTTTCATTCAGACAGACGATGATTTATGATGACTGGTTGGGTGATGTGCTTGATAAGGGGATACCGTTGACGCTGCCGTTCACTATTGAAAGGAACTTGACTAATGAAGTTGAGATTAGTGGGTGAGTTCTTAGAAAATCTTGTTTTTTTTATCCCGTTACTGTCCCTCTGCTGGGCTAGGAAAGGATTTGGCCTTTAGTTTACCATTACCTGAATGTTTATTTTTTGTGTACGGTTGATGTTGCATTTAACGTATATGTACACGTGCGTATACGCTTTTTTAAATTGAATACGAACTAAAATCACAATCTTAAACTCATATTGTTGTTATTCGTAGCTTATATTTTAATATGTGTTGGTAAAACAAATAATATGTGTTCTACAGTTGGAACTCCGAAGGTCTACCACCTGATGAGTTGTCAGTACAGAATGGTATCTTAACAACAAGAGCGTCGCGGTTCCCGCTGTGTATCGACCCACAGACTCAGGCGCTCACTTGGATTAAGAAGAAAGAGGCTAAGAATAATCTCAAGGTAAACATGAGACAAAAATGCTTTGGCAAAAAGTTACTAAAAAGAATCGTAATCTGGATGTATACGGCGTACGCTACGGACCCTAATATAATATAAATGTTTCCTTAATAGTCATTTTTATATTATCAATAATCATTTTTATATCATCAAATCGCCAGGAATGCTTTGAGTTTGGTTTTAATTTCATTCAATAATTGCTTACTATTGAAACGTCATCAATATGACCACCCTCAAGTGTTTATCCGCGACTGAATAGTGCTTACCCTTATTATATAAATTCTTACACAACATTTTGTTTGTTGTTGTCAGGTGCTGTCATTCAACGACCCGCAGTTCCTCCGTCAGCTAGAGATGGCCATCAAGTACGGCATGCCGGTGTTGTTCCAAGACGTCAACGAGTACATTGACCCCGTCGTCGACAACGTGCTCGAGAAGAATATCAAAAGTAAGAATAAGAAATATTATTAATGTTCTAGGAATAATAGTTATCATTGTAGGACAAATCGATATTACCTAGAAGATATCAGTTTGTGTCTTTATCTGACAGCTGAAGAATTCCAAATTAATGAAGTTGCGTTGAAACTTGCACTAGCATCTAAAGAGGAACGTGGAGTCTAGGTCGACGGAAATGCTTTGAGAATCGCTAGTCATGGAGTTCCACTATATTAGTAGTCGTTACGTTCTCTGATCTTTCTCATAGTTCTAACAAACATATTAATAATAATAATATTATCTTTACAGTCGAAAGTGGTCGTACATTCGTGATGTTGGGCAGCAGTGAGGTAGACTACGACCCCGGGTTCCGCATGTACCTCACCACCAAGCTGTCCAACCCGCAGTTCAACCCCGCTGCTTACGCCAAGGCTGTGGTCATCAATTACACTGTCACTGTGCAGGTAATGTAACCATTTTACCATTAATCTATCAAAGTGTCATGTTCTCTTAAGTCGTCATTCGTAAGTTTGTCATTCTTTTGCTATTCTGTCGACATCTGTCAAATAACATCTATGTATGCGAATACACGAACGTATACGAGCTTGTTCGTATACGCACGTATATGATCCTGTCAAGTAGAGGCTACAACACACAGCACCGGAGGCAATGCTGCCGGCACAAGCCGCGTAAAACCGCCAATAGCTCACCACTACCGACTGATTGTATGAACTGAACTGATGCAGATTAGCCGCGTAACCTGGCGGCCTTGCCCAAGGGCCCTGCTCCCGGTATTGTGTGTATGGGCATTAATACAATGTGGTACTTTAAAACAGGCGTTAAATTACGTAACAATGTCATAATGACTTCCATAACAGCATTATGTACCATACCATATGCATTTTCTCCCAGGGTTTGGAAGATCAGCTACTATCAGTAGTAGTCCGAGCCGAGCGTGCTGACCTAGAAGAACAGCGCGAGTCTTTGATCTTGGAGACGAGCGCCAACAAGAGTCTGTTGTCGGGGCTCGAGGACTCTCTGCTGCGCGAGCTGGCCACGTCCACCGGCAACATGCTGGACAACGTCGAGCTCGTCAACACGCTCGAGAACACCAAGTCTAAAGCTGCTGAGGTATTTGAAGATTATATGCGTTGATTTTTGTTTGAAAGTTCCATGTTTTTGTAGCATATGTGTATCATCGCTACTCTAGTCAGTCATCGAATGTAACCTGCGCCGAAACGATAGGCATTCTAAGCTATGCATGTTCACGTTAATTTCCGCGTCCTATTAAATATTAAAACGGTAATATACTTTTCAAAACCAAGAGATGGCATTTTGTAGCTATAATTATCTTTGAAAGCACCTAATAATGTCTAAGGTTGCTATTTGGCATTAGCCTGATAAAATCAAAGTACTTTATTTTATTTTATTTTAAAGTGATTATTTATCGATCATTAATGACTATCAAACGATGTGTAAAATTGCTATTCCTTAGTTAAAAAAATGTTCTTTAACCAATTACTTTCTTACAGGTAATGGAAAAACTGGACCTAGCAGAACGAACAACGAAGGATATCGAGATATTCCGTGACGGGTACCGTCCGGTGGCGAAGCGTGGTTCTATATTGTTCTTCGTGTTGTCCGACATGGCTGGCGTCAACTCTATGTACCAGTACTCACTGTCTTCGTATTTAGACGTTAGTATTACTTTTAATTTATTATAGCGCTATTTACTAGTCGATTAGCGAGTATTGGACATTAATTACTTGAAAAAAATAGTTCTTGTAAAATACGCTAGGGGCGCTGATCAGTATTTTGAACTATTTTTTTTTTTAGTAAATGTAATAGGAAATCTCATTTGCGTATAATCGTCTCTAATTTAAGCCCTTATATTATCGGGCAATGCAAATTGATGCATTGCTCTATTTCAAAAATTTATGTTTCAGTACTGTCGTTGAATATGGAGGTATTCCTATGTCTTGCAAGAACTTTGCTTCAAAAATCTCAAAGATTATCTTTGTATACGCCTGACTGATAACTAATTAGATTTCGCTCGCAGGTGTTTTCGTTCTCACTGCGCAAGGCGATGCCGAACGTGATCTTGTCGAAGCGCCTACGCAACATCATAGACATGCTCACTAAGAACGTATACGACTACGGATGTACAGGTACACTTACATACGTTTTAATAAGTCTTATATCTTATGTAACTGAAACCTGAAAAATATTATTGGTTGATGATTTGATTTTGACAATTACAAAAGGAAATTTTGTATTTTTGTATTTATTAGAAAAGTGTTCTTTTTTTCATACCTGTTATATCCAACTATGTGTGAATACACGTTTTTGATATAGATGATTTATCTATCAATGTAAGTCCCATGTTTTGTTGAGTGAGCGTATTGCCTAAAACTGGGCACACTAAATCTTATTCGAAAATCATGATTTTTTTTAGTTGAAACTAAATAAGCACTTTGCTCAACCTGGGAATCAAACCCGAGACATCTTGGCTCAGATCACAGGGTCAGTCAAGATATCTGTTAATTTTTTTTATAATAAATGTTGTAGGTATATTCGAGCGGCACAAGCTGTTGTTCTCGTTCCAAATGGACATCAAGCTGGAGCAGAGCGAGGAGCGCGTGTCTCAGGGACAGCTGGACTTCTTCATCAAAGGCAACGTGTCGCTGGAGAAGGCCGCCAGAGCCTGCCCCGCCGGCTGGATACCGCCACAGGTATATAAGCACTGTAGAACTAAATATGGTTCAGGCATGCTTTAAACTAGTCTATTTATCTAGTCTATTTATATTTTTAAGTTGTATTTTGTTTATTGTATTACTATGGGCCTCAGTTGCCTGAAATAAATAAATAAATAAAAAAAAAAAAAACCAAAACACCTTGACCAAAGTTCAATGTCTTAATAACAAAAAAAAGGCACAGCCGGTGTTGGCATTTTTTCTTTCCTATTATTTTCATTAGTAACTAATTCTCGGTCTAGGAATTAAATCGTGGGGACTGAGAATTTTCATATTCATACAGAAACGGACGGGATTACAGAAATATATCCTATGGAACACGTGACGCACGAAAGGCGTGACATGGTGTAGCTAGTGGGACAGCAGAGGCCGCCTTGACTACTGTACAATCTTCAGACCTCCTTTTTTTTAAAAAAAAGACAACTCCCGCACTAAGAATTTCTCTTGTGCCGCGGGGACTTTTACAAACATACAAACAACGGACACAAAGTACAACCAGACCCGAAACAATCATTTCTCGATCGCACAAATAAGTGTTCCGTGTGGGAATCGAACCCACGACCTCCCGGTGCAGTGGTATCGGCGTGGCGACCTAAACCACTGCGCCACGGAGAAAGTACCTTAATATGTTATTATTATATTCTAATAAATAATGTACAATATTACACAGGGTTGGCAAGATATCATGAAGTTAAGCGTGGATTTCCCCGAACGGTTCGAACAGCTACCCGACCATATCACTTATGGACTAGATATTTGGCAAGAGGTAAACGCATCACTAGCTGTTTAAAATTCATATTCGTCCATTCCCTAATTATAAGGAATTGATCACTATACCTATGAACCTTTTATATTATTAATCTTTTATTACTAAACGCTGACATATAATATACATACATTGTGTATCAACTTCTGTATAAACAAACTTTGTTTTAAACCGGTCATTCACATTCGCACGAACACGCGAAATCGTGCGTTCAGCGATAACTTGGATTCCGCAAAGTTTTATAAAACGACAATTTATTTTTCATGTTATATTGAAATAAAAACAACATATTTTACTCATTTAAATAAAAGTAGTAGTCCAATTGCCTCTCACACACAAAATATAAATGACCAAATTCATACATATCGTGGTAGTGGTTCGACGGCGACACGCCGGAATCGTCGGAGATCCCCAACGGGTATCGTCAGAAGGTGGAGCCGTTCGAGATGCTGATGCTGCTGCGCTGCTTCCGCGTGGACCGCATCT
Organism: Anticarsia gemmatalis; assembly: GCF_050436995.1. Lineage (NCBI taxonomy): Eukaryota > Metazoa > Arthropoda > Insecta > Lepidoptera > Erebidae > Anticarsia > Anticarsia gemmatalis. The sequence goes on from NC_134761.1 coordinate 4,019,135, forward strand.
ACCGCGCGCTCACCGACTACATCACCGTCACCATGGGCGAGGAGTACATCACCCCGCCCGTCATCAGGTACGGGATATTTTTTGTTTTCATTCGTAAAACACTGTGTCATTCGTTTAGTCTGAATTGTATATTCCTGTTGTATTCTCGCATACATTCCCAAATATAATAAACTGGTTGTCAACAATTGTATCCTTAACAATCATACTTACACAATAATTTAATACACAATTTATTTTAAATCACTAAGGCAGTGAGACCAAAGAACGCCATTTGGTACAATCATTGCAGACTTGCCTTGCTTCATGGACATCCATATATCTTGCTTTAATCAATCACATTTCAAGATTGTTATCGCCCCTGTTTTCTATCATTTTAGCACATAAATTTAATGAAACTCTACCAATAGCTAGAATTTTGTTAAAAGTAGCATTATCTCAAGTATTTTTTTCCTCAGTTTGGACATGATATTCGAGCAGACGACTCCGTTCACGCCAGTGGTGTTCATCTTGAGTCCTGGCTCTGATCCCACAGCTGACCTGATGAAACTAGCGGACAGGTGCGGTTTTGGTGGCGGCAAGTTCAAGTACTTATCCCTGGGACAAGGACAAGAAGGGGTAAATTACTTTCATAACAGTTTTCAGTGTATTAAGGTGTAGGCTAACACGATTCACCATGATTTAACTAATTTCTAAAGATAAAGTAATAATTCTGATGCCGCGACAACATTGAACATCAATAGGCGTAGCTGGTAGAGCCCTCAGAACAGAAATTATTTGTTTCTAAACTATATTTAGGTATTCCCACTAAGCATCAGCATCACACTAGGCATCGCCACGATATATGTAGGCTTGCCTAGTATAGGGACCTCGGCAGATTTGTCATCAGAGTGTACAATTTATAATTTAAAAATGTAAAGACATCTCATTATTTACAACTATTTGTATAGCTATTGTATATTATTGTACCTAAATCAAATGTTTTTTTCGTTTCACTGAAGCACTTTTATAGTATGTGAGTCATCAGACAATGATTTAAAATAAAATAAACACATGACAAACATAATTATATTAAGTTTATCCTTTATCTTCTAGGCCGCATTAGCGCTACTAGAAGGTGCAATCTCCCACGGTCAGTGGCTGATCCTTCAGAACTGCCACTTGCTAGTGTCGTTCCTCCGCGAGCTGGAGAAACAACTGGAGCTGATGGTGAAGCCTCACCCTGAATACCGGCTCTGGCTCACCACCGACCCCACGCCTACCTTCCCTATTGGGATACTGCAGAGGTCGCTCAAAGGTCAATGGAACTTGAGTATTATTTTGTACTACACAGTTTAATAGCTATTTGTTCTGCTACATTGCTTACCTTTTATATAAGGGAGGTTTCGTTTTAAACTATTAGTCAATTGATGTCAGGACTAGACTTTCAAGCATACTCACAGCTCAAAACTGACGGTCCCTGTTAAGTAATATAATCACCATTGTGTCGGGAGTAGGGATTGCAATCCGGTCCGGCGGATCCGGCGTGTTTCTAGACCTATCGGATCCGGCACTGACGCAACGGATCCGGGGCCGGATCCGATAAACCTCAAAATCGCGAAAAGATAATGCATAATATCATATTTTAAGGCAGAAAGAGCCTTTTCAGCCACGGGTTATATTTGTAGTTCCATCAGAAGCAGATTAGGGGATAGAACTATCTATATTATGTTACCTTAGATCTTTTTTTCAGACACAAAAATTATTGTTTTACTGATTCAAGTACTTGAACTTTACACTGCACACTGCATCAAATAAATGCTTTTTCTATGAATGACTAAAGTTGATTTTATAAGCACATATTAGAAATGTGTGATTGTTAAGTCTGTTAAACTAATTATCATGTTGTTGATTGTTGTCAATAATTAAACTGATTGTTCTGTTATTCAAAATAGTTTCATATTTTCGTTAAGTAAAATCCAAAAAATATAAAGCTCTAGTCTAGTAGGTAGTAAATACTTACAGATAATTACATTAATAACTAAGACTGATAATTTAATTATATAGAATATGTAGTTCAATCTCAATTTCATTCGGTGAAAACAAAATAGTAATAAATACTAAAATGTTATAATTAAAAATGATATTATTCTTCATGATAAAATGTTTTATACCTATTATTTTTTTTAAATCAATGTAAATTTACCCTCAAATTCATTTGCCCATACCTCCCATTCATCAAAAATGGCGAACTATGTATAAGCACTAAGCATTCTCTAATCCGGCCGGATCCGGTCAAATCCGGATTGGCGTCAATCCGGTAAAATCCGGCCGGATTGAAGATTATACCGGATTGCAAACCCTAGTCGGGAGGTCGCTTTCAAGGGGTTCGATCCCACGGTCTGGTTGTACTTTGTGTCCGTTGTTGTGTATGTTTGTATAATTGCCCGCGACACAAGAGCAATTGTTAGTGCGAGAATTGTCTTAAAAAAATGTTTTAGTAACTGACTAACATTTTAGCACCTACTTGTATATCTTTTCTGTCATATGATTTGGTTTTCCAGTGGTAACGGAGCCGCCAAACGGCCTGAAGCTGAACCTTCGTAACACATACTTCAAGATGCGTGCACACGCGCTCGACGAGTGTCCGCACCCGCAGTTCAAGAAACTCGTATACGTACTTGCATTCTTCCACGCTGTCGTGCAGGTAATCTATTCTGTATATTATATTAAAATATTAGACTTCGCAGTAGTTACGTCTCCGTTATGTACAGTGTATACGAAAATACCGATGCGGCGGAGTGTAGGCAGCGTCAAATCTAACCATAGGAATCAGAAGACCGACGGCGGACGGTGGAAATCTATCCTGTTTGATATATCGTAATCAGCATAAAATTTATTTGTATTATGGAAAATAATAGTTGAAATTCGGTATGATTCTTGTTCGTTTATCCATACAGGAACGTCGTAAGTACGACAAGATAGGCTGGAACATATCGTACGACTTCAGCGAGTCGGACTTCACGGTGTGTATGCAGATCCTACAGTGCTACCTCGAGCGCTGCTACGCCGCCAGCGGACCTATACCGTGGGCCACGCTCAAGTATCTGTTTGGAGAGGTAAATATGGAAGACTTATTAATTGGCTTTTATGGCATAGTGGTTGAGGTGATCACAAAACTGCTACCATAGCGCATGACGTCTGCAATTTTACACCTAAATGGAAAAAAATCGGCCTGGTGTCTTACTCCTGACAGAATCGAGTAAGATAAAACTTTAAAATTAAAAAATAGCTCATCAAATGCTGCGCTTTTTAAAATGACCTTTCTAACCGTTGTTAGCGAAATCTCCACGGTCAATAGTTTATTCTCGAGATGTGGTAGATTTTCGAGAGTGTAAGGGTCTTCACTTAATTTGATTTTAAATTTTAATATTAGACTAAAAAGAAAGGCTAATGAACAGTGAAATCTTAATTGTTGTTTGTTAGGTGATGTACGGCGGTCGAGTGATAGACGACTTCGACCGTCGTGTAGTACGCACTTACATGGAGGAGTACATGGGCGAGTTCCTGTTCGACAAGTTCCAGCCCTTCCACTTCTACAAAGACTATGTGTTTGATTACGTCATACCGCCTGATGGAGAGAAGGAGGAGTACTTTGGTATAGTGATATCCTTGTCTAATCTAATATACGCCATTCGATCTGTGTCACACTACCATCAACGGAATGTTGCTCGGTCATTTTCTGTTGAAAAATATGCTTGGAGGGACAAAAAATCCTAGTATTGAAATTAGCTAAATGTTTCCAGCAAATCAACAAAAAGTTAGTACAACGTTTATAGAATCATCAATATCACAAAAAATAGTTTCCATTCTTACTGCACAATATGTGCACAAGGACAAATATCTTTCACTTTAATAATGCTTAACCAGATGGATATTGCTTGTACGTATACGTGCGTGTACGTACACGCGCCTGCGTATACATAATATTAATTAAAACAATATTATTCGTACAGAGTTCTTGGACCTACTGCCATTAGCGAACTCACCAGAGGTATTCGGACTACACCCCAACGCAGAGATCGGCTACTTCAGCCAGGCCGTGCGCGAGATGTGGGGACATCTCATCGAGCTACAACCGCAAACCAGTATGAACAACATTCAAACTAACATTAGTATATTATATGCCTTTAATTAATAATAATATCTCTCTGCTCCTGTGGCGCAATCGGTAATGTATCCGGCTGTTGATGATGAAGCTTCTAGTTCAATTCCCAGGTCGGGAAAAGTGCTATTGGTATTATATATCAAATTTATAGTTATTAATGATATTTATATATTTCTCAATAGTAGCGTGGAGTTTAATAACGTGCCCGGTAAATGACAATGGGCTCACCCCCTGTTACATGGGACTAACTGGGTGTGGTAGTGGTGTGGGTGTATTTTCATACTTCTCTGCCTACACTTTCTAGTATATCAGGCGTAGTATTATGTGTGTAATTTATCTATTGATTAAACTTAGGGCATAACAGACGTGCTTACTACGAGACAATCAAAACTTTCAAATGTGTTGTCAATGTGTGAGTGAGAGCGAGAGTGCTATAAAATGATATGAAGTAGTTCGCACGTTTGTAATATCTCGAGTATAAAGTGTTGCATTAATTTAGAACCGTTACAACATTATATGCTCACAGGCGTTACATAATGGAGTATAACGTTATTTTAGATATAACTCAGCTCTTTTTGTGACATCGCTTTATTTATATGTACCTACTAAGTAAATAATGTATTACTAATAATTAAATTATTATTTATTCTACGCTGCTTTAGGCCCTGTCTATAGAAGTGAGTAATTTTGTAGTAATTAGTGCAATATCATTAGTTTTTTACAAATGTGTTGTATTTTCACTCATACCATTTCATGTTTTATTTGCTGCTAGATGGGAAAAAGGGTAAGTTACTTATAATATTACAATATATCTTATAAGTCATACTTGTTAGATTTCATTCAAGCCTTATGTATCCAGATTTTAACTAAGTATGTTTATTAAGTGACACTTCCACAAGATCTTTATTATAAGGTTTTGTACTGTTTTGTTAAAAGTTTAAATACTATTCCCAAAACGCAAGTGCAGGAAGTTTTTAAGTAGCAATTCCCTGTTCTCTACAACCCGATTGGATAAAAGGCGTGGAACTGTGTACGGTGTACATGTACATATAATGTAGATATTATTTGGTAACCTAGTGTTTCTGGTGTTAAGGTGAGGGTGGCGGCGCCATGTCCCGCGAGGAGTTCATCGACCTGACGGCGGTGGACGTGATGTCCAAGCTGCCCGTGGAGTTCGAGATCTGGCGCGTGCGCAAACAGTTCGAGATGAACATCACTCCCACGCTCGTCGTACTGCTGCAGGAACTTGAAAGGTTTGACACTTTATACCAGGCTTAACAATAAGACCTTTTCGGCTAAGCATTAGGTCTTCCTTACGAAATTTTATCCGTTGCTTTCATTAAATATTTGCAAAGAAATATATTTACTGACTGCGAACAAATGTGTCGACGTCACCAAATTGCACAAGTTGTTTAGAAAATCTATACTTATAATAAATCTGTAGAGAGGTCAATTCTGTACATTGAATATATTTAAAAAAAACCAATGGGGGAGGTTTAGTAACGGATACTGATACCGAATCTGCAATTTATAATTTTCTTTTCTGTCTGTCTGTCTGTCCTCCGTCTGTATGTGTCGCTATCACGTAAAAACTACCGAATAGAATGCACTGAAATTTGGTATATGCATAGAAGAAGTAGTGGAGCAACTTCTAGGATACTTTTTATAGCATAAAATTTCAAAGATTTTTAGAAATTTGAAAAAAATACGTAGAAATCGTTTGAACCTGCGTTTCCCTATAGAGACCATAGATGGCGTTACAATCCATTTCACAACATTCGCATAAAGTTAACGCGGCGCCTGCCGTATCGATACCTGTTGTTCGCACCAACCAATAGATGGCGTTATAGTCCGCAACAAAGCATGTTTTTTCTAATTAATTTATTTTGATGGCTTTATTGTAAAAAAATACCTTTGAAACATGCTATACATTTCTAAGATTTTCAAACATAAATGTATGATATATTACACAAAAATGTCGGTTTACGTGGGTCCGGTGCGCTCTGGATATCCTAGATGGCAGTGGCGAAGAGTGAGTTTTGTTAAAAGGCAAGCCGGAGCTAAAACTGCTTAAGCTAAGGTTAAGCAACTCTTAGTGCGGTCATTCCATAGGTGGGTGACCGACGCGATGGCGGCTTGAACAAATTTGACACTAGGTCGACCACTAACCATACGTAAACAGAATAAATCGTTGTATTGCGATCCGATCTACCGAATTACTTTCATAATAGGTAAGAACTAAGTACCTATGAACGAAATTATTGATGAGGAATCGGAGAAATAATAAAAACACTACAGCTAGGTACCGATAAGCCATTGATAAATTTATAAAGTTATATCGTAGAGAATAACTTATGGGAATGTTTAAAATACTTATCATGTCCTTTGCATTCTGTATTATTTATTTTGGTAGATAGGTACATGTTGGCACTAGGAGCATTTTGAAAACAATGTCTACACTCTACAACATTAATTTACTGATTAATAACTAATTTAACAATATTTATTGCTTCTACTTCTACCTACTTGTTGTCCATGATCGCAATACACAAACAATAACAATGAAAGTAATACTTACAAATACACGTTAGATACCTACGACCAGTACATTCACACAAACACCACGATTTTACACTAAATAATAGTTACACGAAATTACTCGGTTTGCCATCTAGCAGTGGCGAAGGCTCCCTATAACCCGATTCCTACCGGCTTTACCTTCGGAACACTCCTTAAAATGCGTCACATAAATGTGTATTATTCTCAAGAAAAGATCGTTTATTTAATTTAAATTCTATATTTATTACGACATTCATCAATATTTTCAATACGACTAATTAAAAATAAATAAATGAATAAACGCCTGTTCTATTTCTCATTGCAAAAGTTGCATACCGAAAATTGCCGTCAAACAACTCGACGGCGCGCGCAGGAATCGCGTAAAGCGAAAAAGATGTCGATGACGTCACGCGGACGTACTTTTCTATGGCGCGTTTTGCCGGCGAGGTAACCCGGAATTCATCGGCTTATTGGGCGACTAGTAGGTACAACAGGCGCAGCGGCGCGGGCGGCGCGGCAACTAGCGAATGTGTGAGTGAGATGTAATGATATTTAATGAGAGAGAGACAATGAATGCAATTGTTGTGATGACATTTATGATTTTAGATTTAGTTTTGTTTTCATTTTGCGCGCCTATTTTAGGTTATTTTGGATTATTATGTTTATTATATTTGGATGAGTTAAATTGTGTTAAATTATCTATGAATGTTATTATTTAGTGTAAAATCGTGGTGATTGTGTGAATGTACTGGTCGTATCTTACATGTATTTGTAAGTACTTATTACTTTCATTGTTATTGTTTGAGTATTGCGATCAGGGATAACAAGTAGGTAGAAGTAGAAGCAATAAATATTGTTAAATTAGTTATTAATCAGTAAATTAATGTTGTAGAGTGTAGACATTGTCACTTTAGTATTGTATTTAGTATTGTATTAGTATATATATGACTTTGTTACTTTAGTACTTATTATTCTGTGACATTGTTTTCAAAATGCTCCTAGTGCCAACATGTACCTATCTACCAAAATAAATAATACAGAATGCAAAGGATATAGGTAATTAGTATTTTAATAATTCCCTTAAGTTATTCGCTACGATATAACTTTATATATTTATCAATGGCTTATTGGTACCTAGCTGTAAAGTGTTTTTATTATTTCTCCGATTGTTTCTAGTAGATAGCATTTGGAGTCAATCAAAGTTGTATTTAAAAATTAAAACACTTATTTTAACATGAAATTTGAAGTAATAGGATAGAATCATTCCTCATCAATAATTTCGTTCATAGATAGGTAGGTAGGTACCTACCTACTTAGTTCTTACCTACTATGAAAGTAGTTTGGTAAATCGGATCGCAATACAACGATTCTGTTCTGTTAACGTATGGTAAGTGGTCAACCTAGTGTCAAATTTGTTCAAGCCGCCGCCCGCCATCGCGTCGGTCACCCACCTATGGAATGACCGCACCAAGAGTTGCTTAACTTTAGCTTTAGCAGTTTTAGCTCCGGCTTGCCTTTTAACAAAACTCACCCTTCGCCACTGGTCTGTACCTATAATAATATTCTGAATCCAGACGGGTAAGCAATTGTCAGTCTATAATAAGGTATTATATTTTACACTGTAAACTGGTACGGATACAGACGAGAGCGGAAAAGAAGGTAACCACAGGAAATCAGGCCTACCTGAGCCTGTGTCATGTGTGCCCTTCGGGTCCCTTTCGTAAATAACCATTAGATGACAAAAGAGTTGTTAGCATTTTTATGTGTAGGTGTATCGAGTGCTTCGCAATTCGCGTGCTCAAAGGAATAAGCAACAGTACGAAATTCACGCGAGCGGAGCCGCACGGGTCAGCTAGTACATAAATAAGTGGTAGTATTACAATATGGTGTATGATTATTGTAAGGTTTATAATCTTACTAGTTTTACCTACATTGCTACTTGCAAATCTCTAAAGACTCAACTTAATGCTGAAAACCGATTTAGCATTAACGAGGGTTCAAAAATTAATTTTATATTATAATATTAATATTTTTTCAGATTCAATCGTCTAATAAAACGCATGGGCACAACATTATCAATGTTGCGCAAAGCTCTAGCGGGCGAGATCGGCATGGACGCGGTGCTGGACAACGTGTCGTACAGTCTGTTTAACGGACAACTGCCGCAGGTGTGGCGCGCGCTCGCACCCGCCACCTGCAAGGGACTCGGCGGCTGGATGGACCACTTTATCACTAGGACTAAACAGTACACTGATTGGGTAAGACATTTGTGATATTAAAATTACGGTTACGATAAAATTACTGGAAGGAATTTGAGGCGCCCGTACCTAGCCAGTTGCGCTCACCGGTCAGTAAACGATCTGTGGGTTAAGCAAACCTTGGCGCGGTCATTCCATAGATGGGTGACCGCATAGTGGTATTTGAACAGGGCGTCTCCGTGCTTCGGAAGGCACGTAAAAAGTCGGTCCCGGTTATTGTCAATTAAGATAACAGTCGTTAAGCCACGTCAAAGGCCTTTGGGCGGCTTGAACAACTTTGACACTAGGTTGACCACTAACCATAAGACAAGAAGAAGACTGGAAGGAAACTAATATTTGAGTCAAAATTGTAGTTTATCAGCTCTGATGGTCAAAATTCACAATAATACTGCTTCAGAATAGCGCTAGTTAGCTTCGAATACAAAATGTATATTCATTATATTTTTGACTAGCTGACCCGCGCAACTTCGCTTGCGTCACATAAGAGAGAATGGGGTCATAATTTCCCCCGTTTTTGTAACATTTTTTACTAGTACTCTGCTCCTATAGGTCGTAGCGTGATGATATATAGCCTTCCTCGATAAATGGATTATCTAACACTGAAAGTTTTTTTTCAAATCGGACCAGTAGTTCCTGAGATTAGTGCGTTCAAGCAAACAAACTAACTCTTCAGCTTTATAATATTAGTATAGATAGAAGAAACCAGTAGCTGAAAAATATTACCGAAATTGAGTATTGGAGTGGACATACCTGAACTATGGTAGACGTGAGTGCCAATGCTCGAGACTATAATGACACTCACCATTATCATATCCCCGAATTAATGGCTGTCGTAATTCAAAACACTAATTTCATATGGATACAGCTACTTCCTCACCTCCAAACAACGTGAGGCGGGGAACTGCGGACGCTGTGGACATTACGTAACCCTTATTTCTCGCCAACGTCATGTATTTAATGCATAGTATTATTTGTGCAGGCTACGATCGAGGAGCCGGTAGTGATCTGGCTGTCAGGGCTGCACATCCCGGAGTCGTACCTGATCGCGCACGTGCAGATCGCGTGCCGCCTGTACACGTGGCCGCTCGACCGCTCCACGCAGTTCACGCGCGTCACCAAGTGGCTCTCCGCTGATGAGATCGAAGAACGACCCGTCACAGTACGACTTTATTTAACTACATTATCTCACGATTTTTTAGAGATTACTTTGTGTTTGACCCAAAGTAAAAGTCTTCCACAAAGTTTGGTGGCAATTCTTAGTCCCGACCTGGCGATAGTACCTACTAAATCAATAAAAGACCCCCTTTATTATTACTATATCCCAGGAAATTTTTGAAGGTGGCCTCCTGGTTGAAAACCTTTGCTTGCGTGACTTAAAATCAATGACTTCTTACTAGCTTGTCCAGCTGTGCTGCTTCGGGCTCCTTTTTTGTAAAATTCATTGAGGAAGGCGCACAAAAAGTTTTTTCCAATCGAAAACGTAACTAATAATGCGCGTTTCCAGGGATGTTACGTGAGAGGGCTGTACCTGGAAGGTTGTCGGTGGGACGTTGAAGACGGTTGCTTGCGACGCTCGCATCCTAAAGTGCTAGTCACAGAGCTACCCATCATGTACATCATACCTATCGAGTTTCATAAACTGAAGCTACAGGTAAATACGTACTACAGCATATGCATATAGGTATGCATATAGGTATACGTATACGCACGTATACGCTATATGCATGCACTTACCTACCGAGCGATAGTCGCCCTAAGAAATGTAATACGCACATTATAATATACTATGTTTCAAAGTGCTATACGATTGTAAAATAGGAGGTGAAAACCATTAAATAACATCGCAGTCGATCTGAATAGCGTCAGAACATAAAAATATTATATAACGCGTCAGATGACTAGTCACAAATTCAGAATATCTATCTAAATTATAATCAAAGCAATGATACATTTCTTCAAATGACAAACTTACCTACGGAGTTGATGAAATCTCGTGAGACGCGCACGTTAAAGACCTTTGCACTGATAACCTATATTTAAAACTTATTCATGGTCAGAGTTTATCGCTACGACCACGGTGTTCGTGTGTAAATACAATAATAAATAGCTTGTTTATACGCTAAAAATATGATTAATTCGTTGAAATCGTTTGTGTTTTCAACTCCATAATATTTACAAAGATGATTATTGTATTTTGTTACTGTTTTAGTTCTTTGAACCATTTTATCTAGATTTACTTTATTTGACCACAATTTACGAATACGAGGTAATGTTTATTGAGAGATTCATGTATAAGGAAATTATATTTAAATGACTTTTACTTTAGAAAATTAATCAGATCGAAGCTTCATAATGTGTTTGGTAATGTCACGTATATAACAATATAGGTAGGTACCATATCTACATGACGGAATAAGGACCTCATTATTGTTTTACTCTTTTATACTGTCCCGCTGCTGGGCAAAGGTTTCTCGATTTTTTTCAACTGCTTGTCTACTCTGTATTTCCTATTCCTATTAATTAAAGGCAGTTTCGCATTTTAAGATGGTTATATATAATTTAGGTAAAAAAGGATGAGGTTAAAATGTTGCTAATCAAATTATGATCATAATAAAGGTAGCAAAGTAAATGTTTCCAATTCGTTTCAGAATACACTACGTACACCAGTGTATACGACGTCTCAACGACGCAACGCAATGGGCGTGGGTCTGGTGTTCGAGTCTGATTTGTGGACCGCTGAACACATCAGTCACTGGATCTTACAGGGCGTCTGTTTGACTCTAAACACAGACTAAATTAAAACTGGACAGAAACACAGTAAACCTGGACTGACTACAAGTCAAATACATACAAGATTCACGGAAAGACTTCTTATCGATAAGGACGCGCTTCCAGTTTGTCATGACGACGAGCAGTCGTACAATTTATAATTAATGTAATATTTACATACATACAAATAGGCTTTAGATTTATCGTCTCCTTAATTTTTTTGACTGACTTATGATTGTGAAGTTATGATTTATGCACAGCTAGACTAACAGGCATAGACAATATTAGTCTTACGACAAAATAAATCAACCGTTATGTGAAGTAGGCGCGTGTCCTTAATGATAAATCATTGACCTGACTGGAGAACAAACACAATTTCATCTAAATATTAGCTGAGGTCTATCTCACACTCAGTAGTTACTTGCCACATGCTTGTCGAAACGAGGAACTAATGATCGTTTCTAACAGACAGCCTGTCTTGGTAAAAATGTCCTTTCAAAAGAGGAGTATAAATGCAATGATTATGTCAAAAAAGTATATTCTGATTTTGACTACTTTTAGTATTATTCCTAGTCATTTATCACAGTATCATGTATTGAACTCATTTTAAGATTCTTACTTAGTTTTTAATATTTCAAATAAAGACTGATTAATTTAAATTGTTGTTTATTTTCGATGATGTCACAATTTTATAAAAATATATTATACAAGTGAACTTTGCTTTAACATTTGTGAAGGTTATTTATCAATAATTTGACCATGACCCACCTTTTCAAGTAGTTGTATATAAACTCAACATACAATGTCAATAATATATAGTATTTACATAATATAAGCTATCAATCAGGTTTTGTTCATTGTTTGGACTTTGCCTTCACTTGTGGTAGACATAGGTTGTAAAATGATGAGTTTAAAAAGTCTGATAGCTTTTGCCATTTGACCCAGCCTTTGTTGAACAGAAATTCTTTTGTGTTCTCCTTGCCAACATAGTGGGGATCCTGAAAGGTAAGAGATGAAGGATATATATATAAAAATGCAATTTGTATAATATATTGACAGAAATAATTATGTGATTGGCACCTCATGGTAAGGCCTTTTTTTCTACATTATTTAAAATTAATGACTTGGGACGTTTATCTATTTTATATGTTTAGATTAGACCATAAAATCAGGATTTGATTTTATTACTTGTAAATAAGGGTTTAATTTTTATTGAAAATTAAAGAGGCTTTACTTTTTATTTTTTACTAGTAAGTGTATTTAAAATATCTGTGGGCTGATTAATTGATGTAGACAATAAAAACTTATTTAACTGTTAGATCATCTTAGTAACTCACCACAATCAACAAGCTAGCATCTTTAGAGCCAACATGGACACCCATGATGCCTTTAGAAGCACAGTCCACATCGCCTCCCATCATCACAGGACTGCCGAACTTGTCAAAATGTTCCACCAGCTTCTCCACTATGCTGTTTAGTTCATCTCCTTTGTTTACATGGATTATCTTACATGGAATGTCAAAGAGCTTGTCTATGACTAGACAAACCTGGAAACCAAGCAAGAAAATTATGTTAGAAAATGTTATTATAGGTTCAATATTCTGTTAAATTCCTGGGTAGTTATTCAATAAATTGAGTATATCAATAAGTATTATAGGTAAGTTTAATTAGGGATGAATAAAATATATTAAAAGAGCAGTATTCTTACAAAATTAAGTGTTAAATTCTCACCTCAAAGCTACCAATCCATTGCCTGGAGCCAGAGAAGTTCTGAGGTTTATCTTCGAGCTTCACCGAAATGTCTTGTATTTCTCTTATGGAAGGAACTTGCACGTCGTTGTTTACATTAGTTCTCATCCAGGAGCATATTGTTTGTAGTGTTCGGTAACCGCAACCCCAACCCTAGAAAATACAAGTTTAGTTTTTGCCAAATTGCAACTTAACCTCAAAACTTATACTTTTAGAAAATTATTCAATACAGGAAGAATGTTGAAAAAGCTTACTCTGTCGTCAAAACCATCGCAGAGGTAGTGATAATATTCATAATTTCCAGATACAAGGTAAGTTCTGCCGGTCTCTTTTCTGGTCCCAGCTGTTTCGTGGATATTTGTCAACAAACTTGACATTTTCGATATTTAGTGTTGCTACAGTGATACGTATGTAATACCAGAAAAAAAAATCTATCATTTTTTCACATAATTTAAAAACTAACGTAAAAGCAACCATAATATTATTATATAATTTACCTAACATAAATGAATATTTTGAATTATTATTATTAGGATCACTAAAGTTCAAGGCCATGTAGCTGAAAACTGAAAACAGCTGATTTCAAGGTCAATGGTTAAACCGTTCGCCTTTTGCTCAAAAAGCTAAGTAATAATCGAGCGCTGCAAGTCTTCAAAGAACTATCAATTACTGCACTCCAGGTATATGCCTGCTAATCGTCAGAGTAACAACGTCCGCGCGTCCGTGCCAAATTAAGCCAATGACCTTAAAATGAACTTACGTTACCGCAATGTTTGTTTGATCCATTGTTGAGTAGTATTTCCGTGAATTATTATCAATAGCTATTCATTTATTTGTAAATACAATAGCAAAAAATGCTGCAAATACGCCCTCACTTACTAGACAGATTTAATCATTGTTCTCGTATTTAGGGGAACTACCTACCTGCTAATAACATCGATAGGTAAACAACAAATATAACGGTTCTGGTTTTGTAACGAAGCGTAGACTGACCCAGTTCAAAGTATTATTTCTACATTTGCCTGTTTTGTTCCTGAAGGATAGGCTGCCACCGGCGCTCATAGCCAGTTGCGGTCGCCGGTTACTAAACGAGCAGTGGGTTAAGCAATCCTTGGCAAATATGAACTGAACGTTTCCGTGCTTCGGAGGGCACGTACGAAGTTGATTGGTTGTTGTCTACTAAGATAAGTCGTTAAACCACGTCGAAGGCCCTTCGGGCGGCTTGAACAACTTTGACACTAGGTTGACCACTATATGTATAATGAATCATAGTCATAACATTAATTTCAAAATATAAGCGCCTAGGTAGATACCTACCTACATGCGTAGGTGTGTACCTATCTAATGTTGACATAAAATTATCATTAATAGCTGTTGTCGACTTGTATTATTAAACGCGCGTTTCAAAAAATGCTATATACCAATAGTCTCGCGAATTTATAAAATAAATAACCGTGTAGGTAGGTATTCCACGAAAACCTGTTCCATTGCGTGTATGCTTTTGTAAATAAAATGGTATTTTTTTTAAACACAAAGCTTATTGTATAACAAAAGTTGTAGACAATTTTATCGTCTTTCATTATATAGCAAACACTTTTTCTCTACGATGAACCGTTTTAAAGATAATAGTGAAAAACTTAAAAATGGGAACTCTAACCCCCTCCCCTAACTCCGGCGCCCCCCCGTTAGTATGTTTACACTCTAAACATCCTGAACCAATTTCTGAAGAAATTGCTTAGAATCTCGCTCAAAAACAAATAACCCAATTTAATTGCAGTAAAAAAACAACGACACAAGAAAACAGTGTTACAAGTGATTTAGCAATAGACATAACAGTTTAACAACAACGAAATTATCAGAATTGCTAGCGGAAAACACATTGAATTTACTTCAAAGATGTTTAGATAGGTTACAATATTTGGACAGGTCGGCAGGTTATCGTCACCTCGCAACTCGTATATAAGACTGGGAACTCTAAATATTCGTACAATCACCATTGAGTTTTGTTGTTATACAGTCACCTGTGATAATTTAATCTAAGATGAAGGCGTTTTTGGTGAGTCAAAAATATCTATTAGCCTTTACCTAGAAGCGAGATTAATAAACGTCTTGGTGATAAATAAAAATATATATTGTGTAATTGCGTCAGCCACTATGGCAGCCTCCAGTACCAAAATAAAATGCCTTTATCAGTTTCAATCAATACACTTTTGTGTTAAAAAATATAGATTTAAAGACCCATTGTGAGAATTGTGCAATGAAGCCATTTCCCAGATAAACTAAATTATAAGAAGAAAAACATAAACTAGAGAAAGTTTATTTTTCAGAAATGTCTAATACTGGAGAAAGTAGAGATTAGTACCTACCTATTAAATACTTGTGAACTCTTTATATGTAGGATGATCAAACTCAAACAATCATAATGAATGTTAGTAAAACAAGGTTTTTTTCTTCAATGCTAGAAATCTGCATAAGTTTTCTTCAAAAGTTCAAATTACTTGAATCTTATACCTTATTCCCCATTGATATTAAACGTTTGCTTACTTATACCTACTTACTTACCGAAGCGAAAGTAGGTACTAGCTAATTTTATATCCGGAATTAAGTAAACATATTGCTTGTATCTTATACATCGTGAATTAGGTATTCACGTAAGCTTTAAATTCATAAGGATGCTAAATAATAATGAAACAATCATCTTGCTTCCTTAACCCACTTTCGTTACATTTACCCCGACTGAAAGGTATATAAACAAATAATACTCAACTCACAATAAAATCAAAATTACTTAAATTGTTTAAACAACAAAACACACAAGCCCGGAGACGAGTATATTTGTTTAGTATTAAGAAACTAGTCGGCACAATACAAGTCCTTGACTCGGACCCATTTGTTGTTTTTGTCAATATATGAATATTAACATAAGCTATTATGATAATGTTTGTCTGGAACTTAACACATAGGTACCTACCATTAATTTAAACAGCGCTCTATTATTAAAGAATATGAATATCAATTTTTGAACAGCAATTTAATTTATCATTAAAAAGAGCCAGTTCTTGAAATTTAAGTTATTATAATTTAAGATATCTGCTGATTTCCAAAAGCTAAGTATTTGTCATATAAAAGGAAGTTTAAATATAAATAAGAGACATTCAATGTTAGATTAATCTTATCGCGAAGATAACAAGAATCAATATTCATATTTGTGCGTCAGATATCCGATTTAATTCATCTGAGTAGTGTCCTGTATATTATTGAAAGTATTGTCTTCAAACAACTCCAACAATGAAGATATTCTTCGTTTCCCAGGTCTTCGCGCTGGCGGTCCTCGCCATCGCGTCTGCTGACAGAGGTAAGTACCTACATGTGTATTTTTAACTCTAGATCAGTGGTTCCCAACCAGTGGGCCGCGTGGTGGTCCCGGACTAAAAAAAGGTTGGGAACCCCTGCTCTAGATTGATAGATCCCATTCTCACTGTAGTGCTGGTTGTGAAGAATGACAATATAAATATATTTGTTATAGTAGTTAAATTAAATTAGATTAAATGTAAGTAACTGGGATAAAAGAACAATTATTTGAACTATGTTTTTGCACAATAACACAAAATGCAAAGAACACATTGCAAGCTTTCTTAAAGCACTTCAAAACATTTTGAAGCACCAATTTCTTCTATTATTTATTAAGAAATATTGTTTGCAGTTAAGGTAGTGGACAAGAACTACCTCGGAGGTAAGCACAATAAGCGCACATATATTATTTATTAGCACATTATTATTGATTGCTTCTTATTAACGACACAAACTGTTATTTACAGTGCACGTTGTGAACAACCCTAATCACCACGGAGGTAAGCATTGCACTAAACACCTTATTTGTCTCTACAAAATACATAGGTGGTAAAAACTTTTGCTTAATTTTTATGGTTAGTCATTAGAAAATGTTCGCACTTAAGCGTTTTTCATGGGGTGCGAGTTGACATACCAACATAGTAGGCTATTCTAGTTCACCGCTGTGTTATTTCTCTCTTACTAAGCTTTAAACACATAGGCGTACTGCTTAATTAGCGCTTCGTTTTTGTTTACAGTTCATGTTGTGGACAATAACCCCGGAAGTCATGGAGGTAAACATGAACTCGCTTTATTATTACAAAAAATGACAGTTTCACTGGTACTCTGCTCTTATTGGTCGTAGCGTGATGATATATAGCCTATAGCCTTCCGTGATAAATGGGCTATCTAACACTGAAATATTTTTTCAAATCGGACCATAGTCCGCTCAAAACTATACTATACCGCTCATACTAAACCAATTTCTGAAGAAATTACCTAGGATCCCTCTCACGCACTCTACACTTACTTTTTTGAGTGGACTACCAGTAGTTCCCGAGATTAGCGCGTTCAAACAAACAAACATACAATCAAACAAACAAACTCCTCAGCTTTATAATATTATTTAGTACTAGCTGACCCGCGCAACTTCGCTTGCGTCACTTAAGAGAATGAGTCAAAATTTTTTCCCGTTTTTGTAACATTTTTCGTTGCTACTCCGCTCCTAATGACTGTAGCGTGATGTTATATAGCCAATAGCCATCCTCGATAACTTGGCTATCTTACACTGAAAGAATTTTTCAAATCGGACCAGTAGTTCCTGAGATTAGCGCGTTCAAACAAACAAACAAACAAACTCTTTAGCTTCATAATATTAGTATAGATGTGACGCAAGCGAAGTTGCGCGGGTCAGCTAGTAATTTATATTCATAACTAACCAACGATAGTTCCCGGTAGAAAACATGCATAGCAAAATGTGGAGTGAACAACGATAAACCTCGTTAAGACTCAAATAACATTATAATTGTCATCAAGTACAATAATTACATAGTAAATAATACAAAAGCTTCATATATTATCTCCAACAATATTAATTTTTTATTTTTGTTTTCAGTACACGTAGTTGACAACAACTCCGGTGTAGACCCAGGTGAGGTCTCATTATAACCACAAAAATACTTAAAAGTAGAAGTAAAACTTCTAAAAATAATTTAAGATCATGAATAGTTTCGGTTCAGCTGTTATCGAGTTATAGTAAGACAAAACAGCAGTTTCTATCGATATACGAGTATCTTAAATTTGATTTTAGTACAATCAATGTACAAAGCTATATCTGATTTACATAGTGTAAAAGATGGTGGTAAAAAAAATATATTTATTTTATGCTCTTTGTTACAGTACACGTGGTTGACAACAACTCCGGCGTAGACCCAGGTGAGGCAACTTTATAATCATGTTAATGATTAAGCCGAGGAATAAAATCTTCTACAAATAATTTACAACCATGAGTCAATTTGGTATAGCTGTTCTGGGATATAGTAAGACATAACAGCAGTTTATTTTTATATACGAGCTCGTATGTTAAATGCTATTTTACTACAAATAGTGTTTAAAGCTATAAGTACTGCTGTTTGTTGCAGTTCATGTGGTTGACAACAACTCTGGCGTAGACCCAGGTAAATAGTTAAAACTAGGAATAAAAAAATACTTACTTTAAAACTATGAGTCAATTCGGTCCAACTGTTCTTAGGTTATAGAAAGAAAGAACAGTAATTTATTTTGCGTACGAGTATAATAATATATATTACATTTGAGTTTAGTGTATTTAATGTTAAACTGCATTTTGGTGCAGTGGTTAACGTGGTCACCTCGCCGCAATAACCTTAGCGCTGCGCGTGACGGGTTCGAATCCCACCCGGGAGAAATATTTGTGTGATTAGCACGAGTATTTGTTCTGAATGTATTATGTATGTATTAATTATCAATAATTTGGTTACCATAGTACAAGATTTGTTTAGTTTGGAATCAAATGACCGTATGTGAGTTGTCCCGAAAATATTAATTTGGTATTTTATTCATGAAAACTGAGTAACATTACAAAAAAAATCGTGTAAATAATGTTTATTTCATTATCGTTGTTTCAGTTCATGTCGTTGACAACAACTCTGGCGTAGATCCAGGTATAGCAACATTTTTATTATACGTACTTAGTAATTAAAAAAGTAAATAATATACGTGAAGTGATTAATGTGATTACTGCGATGCGTTATTAACAAAATGGTCGCTTATTTTAATTCAAGTACTAACAAATACTATGGCCGTACAGGTGTCGCATGATTCTTTAAACTATAGAACTTGGAAACTTTTATTCCACCAAATCGGTCTTACCCACGGAATAGGGAGACAACATATTACGTGGTGCTGCCGTTCTAAAGTAACAGCAAAGTTCCGAAGACTCCGTAAAGATTCTAATTCATACAAATATATGAAGTTATGAAAGGCTTATAAAGAGTTTTGTTTCTTTCACTCCTTAGCGAAATGAAAAAGAGAAAACATATTTTAGTAGCTTTTAACTAAAATAGGTTTATAGAGTGTTTATGAATAAGAGGGTAAATACCTACTAAGATAATATTTCAAAATGTACTACAATAAAGACAAAGCTCGTATACATTTCCTCTAACGAAACTAATGTCATATCAATATAATTTGTTAACAGTCCATGTGGTTGACAACAATTCTGGAGTAGACCCAGGTAAAATAACATTTTGATATGTTCATTGCTAAAAGTGTAATATTTAGTGCGACGCGTTACTAATAAAATGTTTGTTTATTGCAGTTCACGTTGTAGACAACAACAACTATGGAGGTAAGTTATTAAAATAATATAATTAAATATTTGTTCTTGTAATATAATAATTTTAAGACTAAAGCACGTAATCATTTTATAACTAATTACGTACACTAATGTAAGTAGATATACATGTATCATTTTTTTTTTCTCTTTCAGTACACGTTGTCGACAACAACCCGAATCAAGGTGGATGTAAGTACCAACACAGATAATTACTATTTAAGTATATGTAGCGTGTAAGCAACAGTTTTCTTTGAATTTTCCTTAAGGAATATATTTTATCGAAAAATATGA
Source organism: Anticarsia gemmatalis (assembly GCF_050436995.1). Lineage (NCBI taxonomy): Eukaryota > Metazoa > Arthropoda > Insecta > Lepidoptera > Erebidae > Anticarsia > Anticarsia gemmatalis. The sequence goes on from NC_134761.1 coordinate 4,039,590, forward strand.
CGTATTATCACACCGTACACATAATCTGTATGGGGTATGAAAAGGAGGAAGGCGACAAAACCGAATATCTATACTAATATTATAAAGCTGAAGAGTTTGTTTGTTTGTTTGAAGCGCTAATGTCAGGAACTACTGGTCCGATTTGGAAAATTCTTTGATTTCAGTGTTAGATAGCCCATTTATCGAGGAAGGCTATAGGCTATATATCATCACGCTACGACCAATAGGGGCAGAGTCCCAGAAAAAAATGTTACAAAAACGGGGAAAAATTTCATCCATTCTCTCTTATGTGACGCAAGCGAAGTTGCGCGGGTGAGCTAGTTTAAATATATAGCGTGTAAGCAAGTTAGTAGTTCCTGAGATTAGCGCGTTCAAACAAACAAACAAACAAACTCTTCAGCTTTATAATATTAGTATAGATGTCTAACTGCGTATTTTCTTTTGTTTCAGTTGTGATCAACAACCGTGAGTACTCACTATCATAGATCTATATCTGCTTCCTACTCAATCTGAACATTAGATAAATCTATTGAATTTATCTCCCGATGACATCTACCTATCTTTCAAGAACTTTCTCCAGATAAAAAATAAAACGTCATCACTTTTAAGACGCATCTATAGAATTTGGCAATTCATTTTTATACTTAGAAAAAAAAAATATTGATAAGGAATAAAAATTATATTATTATGATCTAGGTGTGTTATAGAGTATTTTTAATGAATGTCTCTTATTGTATGTCACAGCTGATCCATTCTTCAACCGGCCAAGACCAGACGGTAAGCAAATTCTTCTTTTCATTACACAAATAATTATGACTGATAATTCATTGAACGTAGGTTTACTCGTACATTAACTATAAGCGTCACTAAACTTCGAGTAGATAAAACAACTTTGTAATCAACAAACTACAAAAAACTGTTCACACGAATAATTTGTCGATAATTATAATTAGTTTGTCGATAAAAAAACGTAATATGATGTTCATAGGAACATTTTATCCATTAAATGATCTAAAAATATTTGTAATGCTTTTGGATACCTACACATGCAAGCGTAGTCGCGGTAGAAGCCAGTAGGTTATAATTCTACATTACTCAAGTCTCATACCTACCCAGAACTTTTAAACTGTGATATGATGGGTCAAAGTAAATTAATTACATTACTATACTGTAATGTCTACTATGTCGCTAAACTCATTAATTTTATTTTCTTATTTTTTTCATGTTTTCCACTCGGTGATGTTAAAACAGTTGGTAAGGATCCTTCAGAATTTTTAAGTAATTTTATATTGTAAATACTTGCAGAACGATTCACTTATTGAACATTACTTTCTTTGCAGGACCCACTTTCGCAAATCCACCCTACCCCTACAAACGTGAGTATAAAACTCAAAAAACTACTAAATTGATGCCGTAATACCTAAATTTTCAAATATTTTCGTTAAATGTACTTTACCTACCTAAATATTTTAAAATGCCACCCTATTCATATCTTGGATGAGATATGCTACATTGTAAGCTTCTTGACCGAAAGTTATTTTATCAAACATGAAAAAGATATGTTATGCATAATTATATGCCTACGTGATTGTATATATTGTTTCTTATTCTAGCTAGCTTAGATGAAAAATATTACTGGTGGGCTAATAATTAACAATACTGTTATTTGTTTCAGAGCAACACAACCCCTACGCTCGCGGCGGTTAGAGGACTTTCAGCGAAACTATCAGTCAAATAAATAGTATGAAATAAAGTTAGTTTAAGAATAAGCCTTGTATTTATTAATATTTTACCAGTAATATGGGGCTGTTCCGTACGGCGTACACGTATACCTTATAAGCCATAAGTTCTGTGGAATATAGGTAATAAATGAAGCACACACGGTTTAACCCTACCAACAATGAAATATTAATGATGCATAATAAAATAATAAGGAAGGCTATTAAAAAATCATACCTAAATATTTGATTCTTAATTAAAATTTTAAAAACATCTTATTCCAAACCAAGCTTATCTTGTACCAGACAGCTTATATACTTTTTAATATATAACGTTTATTTCGGCTAGGTGACCACGTTAACCTCTGCGCCAAGACCTGTAATACGTTATTATAAAACGTATTATATATTAATGTGTAAGTTTTTATTAATGTACACTTCCTCAATCGCTTTGATAATGTTATTAGGCACTGCTATAATTACACAAAAAAGTTGTTTACAATTACATAGAACGCACTTGGATAACACAATGAAACTTAGCGTGAAAATTACCGGTACAGTAATTTGATTGTTATTGCAAAGCAAAAAACGACGTTTTTGTGTCCTGTATACTAAAATACATACATAATATCACGCTTTTTTACCCAAAGGTGTAGGCAGAAGAAATACACCCATCCCATATAATAGAGGGCGAGCCTATTGTCATATACCAGGCACGTAAACAAACTCTGGACTACTATTGAGAATAAGCTAAAACAAAGTAGAAAATTACCTATAGCATTTTGTCCAACCCGGGAATCGAAAACGGAACCTTGAGGTCAGCGGTCGAATACTTTACCGATCGCGCCACAGAGACAGTCTGAATAGTTATGTAGATATACATATTTGTTGTACAAATATAACCTATTTACTTAATTGATTTGAACTTATTCTAGCTCAGCAACTTTTGTACTTAGGATTTAAGATAGGTATATAATGAGCTTGGGACTATGCACATATCGAATGACATGCTTCTATGGAAATACAGGTGTGCAAACATAAGATGTGTAATTACCTATTTTATAACAAAGTAGCTGGTTACTTCCGAAAAATTTATTGTAAATATTAAATTATGTATTCAGGTGGTAATATAATAAAAATGAAAGTACCTACTTATTTGTAGAGAACTTTTAAACTACACGTGATACAATTTTTCGTGTGGCAACTTACCTATTTGTTACCATTTATAAATTAACGAATGTCAATGTTTTGCACTTTTTTAAGACAGTTGTGCATACTTGAATAACATACATACATTAAAATATAATTATATTCATAATTGCATAAACAAATAGTGTCATATTGTCACTGTTCCAAAAAATCATCGATAATATATTTTTATACAAGCTCTAGATTAAAAAAGTTGTAAAGAATGGTCTTAATTTCTTGCTTGCATGTGGCTGTTTATCGCAACATGATAAATATACAACAAAGAATATGAGCAGTATATAAATAAAAAAAATATATTAATCTACATTATTAATTTTGACAGCCCGATTCAGATGATACTGACAGACGATAATGAAAGACGTAAATAGTTTTGAAATATCCTTCACTGAGCTTCCTAGTTTTTTTATTCATCACCAGCAAGTAATTCAATTATTTTTTGGGGTCACTGCTGAAGTCTATTTGCTATTCAATATGCTTTGAATATATTATGTGAAATGCTTTGAAATTAATGAATAACAAAGAACCCTCGCTATCTCCTTAATTTTCAAGGACTTTTCGGGAAATAAAATACACAGAATTTTATATTCTAAAATATATTTATTGTTTTATTATGTTCGTTTGTTTAATTGTTAACACGTATCACTACTGCGTCGTATCTTCGTACTGCTTACTTGCCAGAACGGAGATAGGGGTTGTTGTCTGAAAATAAGAGGAAAAAATATTTAGGAAGTTGGCTCATTGTCAAAGTAGCTATTGCAGCAGATTTCACAAAGAAAGGACGTTTTCCTACTACCTATCTATCATTCTATCTGTTCAACCCATATGTCTACCCACTGTTGAGTATAGGCCTCCCCCTCAATACGCCATTTTATTACGATCCTGCGCTTGTCTCATCCATTGAAGTCCTACGATTTGTATTCCATGCGTTTTTTTTATAGGGGACTAATACTTCTTTATAATATGCTAAGGTGTTTTTATACTCACAGCCTGGTCTGTTCACGAAAGCTGGTCCAATGTCTGTTGAAACAAAAAAAAAAATTTTGCTATTGGCGAATAAAGAATTACATACTAATAGGTATTAAATTATCAGGTTATACTTACGCACAGGCTCACCACCGGCGGCTGGAAATAAATGAAATATGATTAGATAAAGTATTTCTTTTTTTAAACTTTGAAGAAGAAAATAAAAAAATACTTATTTATTTATTTTGTATTATTATATTTCCTATTCACAATTCATTGAAAGGTAGGTACTTGATTTCGAAAATACGTAAATCTGTTACTTATTACTTACCTATCCAAAATCATAACATTTTAACAAACCTTAACTTAGAATCCCTAAATTAATAATAGGTACTATAACTTACGAGGCCTGTATCCGTTGTTAGCTGAAAAAAAAAGACGAATAACTTCAAGAAGGGTTCAGTAAGAAAACATAAATAAGGAAAACTAAGAACCTCATTTTTATGAAGTCGATTAGGAATGGTTACCATGTTTTAACAGTCATGACAGAATTTTATTAATATAATATTCAAAAACAGAAATGGCGTAGGTATTTTGCTTTATACTCACAGTTGGCTGATGGCCGGTAGAAAGCCGAATCAGCTGTAAGAACAAATACATCGTAAATATAACTATTTCTGTTTAAACAAACTTTTAAAGAGCCAAGTAAGAACTAAATACATAAATGCCGGAATTAGGTATTTTGATTACGGCTGCGTTTTCACAATAGATTGCTAGGCAGCTAGGCGGCACTTGAAGAAAAAGCTGTCATAAGCTATCCACCATCAAGTTGTGCCTGATAAAACTATTTCTACGAAATCCTATGTGTAAGATTCCTTTTACCACACCGCCTCGCTACTTCAGACATCTAGTTATATAAATGAAACCCGCTTTCCTTGGTCACGGCATCACGCGTGAATGGTTGGACCGATTTTACTAATTCTTTTTGTATTGTATTTGTTATTATTAGGAGAAGGTTCTTACTTAAAAAAATATCAAGAAAATCTCTCAGAAATATTGAAAAATAGACATTAAATTTTGCATATTTTAGGCGGTACGAAGTTCGCCGGGTCAGCTAGTCTTTAATGAAAACGCAGCTTAAAAGTATAATTTTCTCCCCAAAGTTAATTCAAAAACAATTTATTTAGTTTTGAACAGTATGTGAACTCACGTTCGATGACTATAGGTCTGTTGTTGTTTGAGCCAGCTGAAAGAGAAAAAAAACAATTGTGATTTACTGTACCTCGATTCTCTACTACTATCGACTACCGACAACCGGCTAGCTATCGAAATTTTGACATTTAGAATGTACTGCCAAAATGTTTCCTACGACACCCGTCAGAGACGCTGATCAGATTTTCATACAAAATTTCTCGATGACAGGTCGGTTGTCGGTAGTCGATAGTAATAGAGAATTGAGCTACTGATTTTCATTTTTTTTTTAAATACTATCGACTACTGTTCGACGGGTTGGCTAGTTTTTTATAAATTAACTTAGTCAGCTTTTATATTAAACAGTCTTATAAGTATAGCATATAGCCATCTAAGAAGATATAAAGTTATAAAAAAATTGACAATACTTCAATACTTACGGTTAACTGATGGCCGGTAGAAAGCCGAATCCGCTGTAAGAACAAAACAAATAAGTTATCTTATACTTGAGAAATTATTATCGGCGCTTAGAGCTGATCGTCTAACAAGTGGAAAACCTTCCCTCTGAGTCAAAGGAATACTATCATCAGTACCGCAAATACCAAAAAAAAAATTTTATAACTTATAAATTGTTGTTATACTCACGTGCGGTGACTATTGGTCTATTATTGTTGGCTGAAAAAGAGAAAATATACATTATTTATTTTATGTTTTGCTGTAATTATATTTTACAGTTACAATTTTAATAATAAACAAACAATGCACTCGTGTGGTAAGTACTTACGTCGATTATTAACTGTAGGACGGTAGAAGGCTGCATCGGCTGAAATAAATAAATTAAATATTGATTAATATGTTGTTTGAATCTTTTACTTACTTATAGTATTTTTTTTTTTTTTAAGAATTTTATTTGTTTTTTTTTTTATTTAATCGTTTTATAAATATCAATATTAAAACTATATTAAGTATTATTAGTAAATATTATAATTAATTAATGGATACCATAATATAATTATTAAGCAGTGATGTAGTGGTAACAGTGACGCGACAGATCGAGAGATCGCTTATCTAAATAATCCATTCAAATTTGAAAATATTTAACTAGATATTTAATATTTATGTACTATCGAACCAACTGATTCATGACCCATTTTGCCGATAATTCGCTTGACACCGTCAAAGCAGTAAGAATTTCGTCTCTATCGTCAAAGTTGCACTTAGGACATTTTAAACATGCATACGATTGTGTTATGATGTATCTACGACTACATACAACTTTGACCTTTGTTATTACAGTGCGTAGATACGTTTTCGATAAATCACTCTTAATTTGAATGTAGAATGCAAATAGTCTAAACTCTTTTCACTACGAAAAAACCTATTTGTGTCAAATATCAAATAGCACGTCATTTAGAAATCTGTGGAACGATTAGGGTAACCATTACAGTCATTGCCCATCATACAGTTATTGCCAATGTTAAGGAATAATACTTTTATTTTAATTTCTAAAGTAACCAGTTCAAATTAATTGCGATATCAATATATCATTTTTAGAATATTGGTAACATTTTTAATTTATAGAACTCATGTCCGACGTTTGTGCGACAGGCGTGTAGTTCGAAAAGAAAAAGTAAAAGTTTGTTGCAATATTTGTTAAGGATAACACATTAGAATTAACAGTATTCGCTAGTATTTATGGTTTTTAAGTGTTTTATATTGAATTAGTATAAAGTTATTGAAACAAAGGACTGATGTTCTTTTAGAAAGAATATTTAAGTTGCGTTTATAATAGAGTTTATGTCAATGTTTTACTAAATAAAGACACTATTGACCAAAATTGTGTATCAATTCCTTAACCGGGTAATAACTATGCTGGTTACCCTATATTATTTAATTTTTATAGTTACATTATTTCCTATAATGGCCGAATAAACCATGCCCTGAGTGGGTATCGAACCCAATCCTGACGCGTCGCAGTCGTAACATCAACCAACTACGCCACGGAGCCTGTTGAAAACGGTAGCAAAGCATTATTGTATTGGCGCACAAATATTTGTCGCAATAATGACAGATAACAAATTCATTACCAAGAATACGAAAGGTTCAAGCCAATTTCGACCTACGCGTATATAGACGCGTTTTAGAAAATGAGCACATGGTGGGTCATGATTCAGTTTGTTCGATAGTACATATGTAGGTAGGTATTACTTACGTGCGATGTTAACTGTAACAAAAAGAAAAGTATTTGTTAGAAAAACATGTTAAAGGGCTTTGTATTGTGGGATTTGTAATTATGGGAAGTAAGAAAGAAAGTAAATAAAAATTATCACTCTTAGAAATTGGATTTAGACAGATAGCAGGCATATATAGTTTGCTACATTTTTCGTTTTATCGGATATGTTTTCAACTCTTAAACTATTCAACTACTCTACTTTTCTTTTGTGTTTTTCACACTCTTTTATACGTCTAATTAAGGAAAAACTTAATTAAAAACTTACGTCTTTGAGGAGCTGCCATTGCGATGAACGCACACACGAAAATCTGCAAGAAACACAAAAAAATAATTAAAAAACAAGTAAACAGACTTATAAATACCTCAACAAATACATTTATTAAATACTTCGATGTGATTGGATTTCAATAATAATCGCATTGATAAGATAACACTTTCTTTGTATGTCTGTGTTGTTATCGTGTCATGATAGACTAAATCTGTGTATGATTCATGATAAACCGTGAAATGCTTTTATCATCCGGATAACAGGATATGTCCTTTACATATATTGATTTGTGATAGTGGCACATTTAGCGCGGTCATTCCATAGATGGGCGACCGCATAGTGGTATTGGATCTGGGCGTCATGTCATGCTTCGGAGGGCACGTAAAAAGTCGGTTTATATCAATTAAGATAACAATCATTAAGCCATGTGTAAAGCCTTCGGGCGGCTTGAACAACTTAGACATTAAGTTGACCACTAACCATACGATAAGAAGAAGAAGAAGTGACCCTTTAACGAAATATTTTAGGAATTATTTGTTTTCGTCGTAAATATTGTGTTTATTTTTTGTTGGTTCTGAACGATATTATTAAAATCTATTATTCAAGGTCTCTATTTGTACTTTCATTCACATAATTGCCTCTTAGGCTTTTGTGTATTTGATGTAGAGTCAGTGGTTTTCCCACTGAGCTGTTACTTAATATACGTAAATAGTAATGGTCATCTTACCAAAACAAATACAATCTTCATATTGCACACGAAATGATCACAGACGACCGTAATCTATGGAACCACTTGCGTAATTGAAGATTTTTTTTGGTCCTAGCTTATATACCGAGACGACGATAACTATTTCGAACTGAACAAATATTGTAATATTCGCGGTTTCGTTGAACAAAAACAGCAAAGAAATAAACGTGAAACATGACTCATTGTGTTCATGAGGTGATAATGATTGCACAGACTGTTTTTTCGGGCCATATTATGAACGGGTAATCCCTGAGTACTGCTTTGATTTATTTCGGAGTTTCCGTGAAATACAATTTTCTAATGACGCGGACATTATACCGGAATTTATAACTACGTGAGACAACGTTAAACAATGTACGTACCTAATTATATTATTTTTATTGTCTAGTATAGTAGTAATAGTGTAGTTGACCTAGTCAACAAAAAGTAAAAAACTTGTACTCGGAAAAGGGTCATCCAAAATGCTCTTTGCAATTTAATGAATCATAAACTGAAATATTATATTGTTGTATTTTTATAACTGTACTAACATGATGTGTTTTTGACATTTCAAAGAAGTGCTGATTTGACTACTTAGCAAGTACACATGAGTGACCCTGAATATGAATACTGAAAAATTCACAGTCCCTCCAGAAAAATGAAATGAAGTAGTATTCCTCATTCTTAAAAAATATATTTTGTCTTACAAACAACTTATATTTTCAATATTTCCAAAACATCTTTGAAATAACAATAATACAAAGAGTAAAATATGTAAATAAGAACATTAGTTGCAGTAGAAAACAAAGCAATTTGTCTTACTTCATTAGTTTAGCGTCTGTATGTTAGAATGATGTTCAAATGTGTTCAAAGGATGTTTGGTTAGAGCACACCATCCTGTCATTGTCCTCTACGACACGTGCCGTGATGACCAGACGTTTTCATGGGCTGTACACGTGAATAACCTCAACCTTGAAATCTATCAACTTTTTCATTAATAAAAAAAGTTTACTTACGCATGCCTGAATTAAATTGTTCAATGTGTTTTATGTGAAATATAGACTTTGTGTAAACTAACTGCATGAAATCCTTTATGTTACTGAAGGAATGCAAAATTTCAAAACTTTAAAGACTTTTGTTATTTCTTACCTGTTATTCATTTCACAAACACATCATTCATCTCTACATTTGTTATCATTGTCTTGAGTGTTTCGGATATATGTCTTTATAATAAAAAATCACTAATTCGCTTAGGCAAATGTTTTTAGGTAGCTACCAAAATATCATCCACCAGCTGACCCGCGCAACTTCGCTGGCGTCACATAAGAGAGAATGGGTCAAAATTTTCCCCGTTTTTGTAACATTTTTTACTGGTACTCGGCTCCTCGTGGTCGTAGCGTGATGATATATAGTCTAGTGCCTTACGCGATAAATGGACTATCTAACACTGACATAATTTTTCATATCGGAGCAGTAGCTCGTTCAAACAAACTCTACAGCTTTATAATATTCATTATAATATAGATTCCTAAATGGGCCAGCGATTGCCTATTGCAGTTTCCTGAAACTCCGTGAACAACACTCGCTAGGTATTACAGCATTGAAATAACATAAACAAACATTTGAACATTTGAGAACTGGCTCTCAGAGATCATAACAAGGTCCTCCTATCTTCATATTAGACGTGTGTTTAAATATCCGTTGCCAAAATAAATGCTAAGTCATTCAAAAGAATAATACTTTTAATGTTTTTGCACATACAAATACAATTGTAGATTCCTGGTAGAGATTTTGTAATAGTTATTAAGTTTTCCTTATTTATTTATGACGACGCCGGATCTCAGTAACGTATCGGAATTGATAGGTAAAGATTAAGGTTGTCATTTAAGCTTCTACATGTATAATATTTCAGTTGCAGCGTACATAATATATACTCGTATGTTCAACCATAATCGAACGCGTCATAATCGAAGCTAGATAGACAAGTGTATGAAATAAATCTATGTTTCGCTTACCCTATTGCCATTTACTGGACACGTTACCAAACTCCAAGCAGAGACATATTTCATACTTATATAAATTACAAAATACTAATTGTACCGTAAACCGCATTATCAGCATTAAATCCTTTAAGTAGTCATAATTATAAAACCTACTTAAGTCCTACTTACCTACTTAAGTACCTAATAACAGGAGTAACAGAGTGTGTTTATACGTCTCTGTTCCAACCAACGAAGGTGCGTTTCTATGAAGACGAAATGCTATGTAAAGGTCATATAAACGATGATCTAAAACAATTAACCTATTCCAATATTGATTTATGCCGAGCTCGTATTGTATTGACACAAATGTTCGGCACCAAACCGAACACTTTACCACGAAATATTATGTATTCGGTGTACTTATTTGTTAATACGAAAAACATGTTATCGCATTTCTTGTTTTCTTAGAAGCTATTTAACTTTCATGATATTTTTGCAGTTAAGTACGTAGCTAGTTATTTAAATGTGTTCTGATTATTTCAGGTTTTTCCTTGATTGAGAATAAACATTTGAGGCAAACAGTAATTACGCCTTTCTCGAGCAGTATACCTACTCTTTTTCTCCGAAATATTAAAATGATAAAACCTGTAAAAAATAGGACAAGTAAACAAATGAATAACACGATCAAAGTTAAGTATTGTAAAGTATATGCACTTTAGTGACGGTCTCGTTCAGTTCCATTTCTTTTGTTTAAAGTAATTACCTAACTGAAAACCATAACAGATACATATGATTTGGCGAGCACAAATAATTTCCATAACGGTTACTTTGTTCATATACAAGTTTACCCAATTTAGACACAAGTAGGTAAGTATTGTCAAAAAGTATTGTTTACTAAATGCCCCAAAATCAGCTGCAATAGGCATTGACTGGTGATGAAGTGAAATGTACCAAGCATTAATAAACCTGCAGGGCACCTCAAGGTGAGGTGACGGTCAGTACCTGAACGCTCTAGGGGGTAGTCACCCTTCCTCATCTCGGAGTTGCTCTATATTGTCGGAGTAAAAATGATAATAGGTAAATTGATGTTATAAAGAAGCCGCGAAAATTCTTCAAACGCAGAGCTCATGATTCAGTAAAGAAACGACAAATACTCTGCAATGATTTTTCTGATAATGCAGATGAAAACAATGCCTAAAAGTCTTTGAAACATGAACCTCTAGAAATATCCTCTTGTAGTAAATCATGATGCCTTTGAGGTGGATTTTAGAGGATCTCAAAACTTAGCGCTGGGATCCAAGTGAAGCTAACAAGTTACAAGAATAATTTTAATTTCATTGTGAATATGGATGTATCATGTTCCAATTCAATATTACCACAGTCACATGCGACACGCTAATTGTATCCGTATCGCGTGATAACTCAACTTGTTCAACAAACGGATCTCGAGCGATTCCTATGCACTACTGTTATAAGTGCTATGACGCACTTGTATTACACATTACCACCAGCAAAAAATCACTTAGCATAGACATTTTCTCAAGTAGTTTTAAGAAGTTTTTCTCGTATATTTTCCTCATCTATTGTTCACCAATAAATATGTATAACGTACTTACGCGTAAATTAAATAATTGCTTATTATAGGAATTCTGATTGACATCTAGATTGTTAATTGTTGCTTGTATCCTAGAACTTGCTATTGTAGTTTCAATGTCGACGGCTTTTTTCCTTTCATGAATGTAATTATTAGCAGATTATCCCACGATTGATGACTCCAGCATCTGTAGAAAGCTGATATAAGAAGACGAGATACGCTCCAGAAGTTAGTCATCGGTTAAACGTGTAAAAATAATATTGGAAAATGTCTCGCCTTGGGGTAAGTTCCTTTTTCCGTCATTTTGTTATTAAGATACCTTGAGAATTATTGATTTAATTTCTGCAATTTCGAATGAAATTTCTGTAAACTTGTCAGCTTATAATATTTATAATCATGAGCGAAATTTAATTTAATTTTAAAGAACGTCTTTTACTGGTCTATTGCTGGTAGAATGTACAGGAACTTCTATAGTATTAATTAAACTACTTACTTCGAGGAAATCTGGGGGCACGGAAGTGCCCCCGCAAGTCGAGCAAAAAAAAAGCGGCACGGCCGTAACATCCTTTTCTCGAAGCAATTCGGGCTATTTTTGACACCCCTATAATTTCGTTGTGGATAAAACAAGAAGCCTGGATTTTCAGCAACTAATCAGTCATTGTATAAACACGGTATATTTAAAATTTCAGTCAATTTGAACCAGTAGTTTAAGAATGACAACTTGTTAAAATTTTGATTTTTGTCACTCACTGATTCACTGACTCACTGACTCACCGATCATCAAAAGTCTAAGGTACTTCTAGCAGACTAAGAAGCCTAAAATTTAGAATACAAATAGGCTTTAGTGTCTTAATCATGGGAAAAATCTAATATTTTCTAATTTCGGTCCAGTTTTCTAAATACACCAACTGCAACAATAACTTTGTAATCCCATATAAATGTATAAGATTACAAGGTTACATTTGCAGTTAATGAATTATTATTACTGTAGAAAATAAAATAAATAGGTGTAAATAGGTACCTACTATATGAGGCATAACGGGAGGGGGTAAAGGGTGGGTAAGGGTGTTTAGTCCATGAAACTGAACAACATTCCCATAAGAAAATATGTTGAATTATGAAAAAAAAACGTCTTTCTATACAAATTGAACTTATGTTCGCTCTACAAAAAGAAGTGAGATGCCATCAAAAACATTTCTGTAAAAACCTCAAGTCTCGCCGTAAAAAGTTGTGAGATCTATATAATACCAAGTCGATTAATCTATTTAGTCTCTACTTAAAGGACCTTCTGTCTTAAGTTATTACGTATGTTATTATCATGCCAATTTAAAAAAAATACCTTTAAAACAAATAGATCGACTTGGTCATTTATTTATAAATATTGCGAAAATTTCTGTTATAAACACTTCTTACCGCTTTGTTTTTCAAAAATACGCGCAGGCATAAGCTTATAAGTTTAGTATGTGAATATATTTCATACAAATCCCAATTACAGATATTCGCATGCCTTGTGGTGCTGGTAGCAATGGCTGCCTGTGCCGAGATACCGCAGAACATGAAGGGTACGGAGCAGAAGGAGGGCCAGCACCCTCAGATGCCTCCTCCCGGCCACCCTCAGCACCCTGACGCACAGCATCCAGACGGACCTCACGCCGACGGCCCACAACCTGGAGGCCAACCACCAAAGGGAGACAAACCTGACGCTAAACCCCCTCAAGAACCGAAGAACTAATAAAAAGTCTACGGTTTCCAAAAGCACGATACGCCATATTATTTGAATGATGTAATAACATTATTGTAATTTTAAGTTAATAAATTCAGTTGCAACTGTTTACCTTTGCGTTTTTGATAGTTATCATTATTTATTGTTAACATTTTTATTTCATCTGTGGCTAGTTTATTTTTATTCTTCGTAAAAGAAACCTGACTTATACTCTACGTACCTATTCTCAGCCCACAATTTTATCAATGATCGGAATAATATCTTAAAAATTGAAATCATCTCTTCTCAAGATAAGTTTGTGTTTGCATTTTTTATCAAAAAAAATCTGTGCAAGTGAATTGTCATCGGTCTTGCGTGACATCATCAGCTTAGCTTTTCTTCTACATATGTATGTTGAAGTTGGATTCGGACTTGGAGTTACGATTTAAATAGCATTAATCAGAAAGTTTGTATCAAAGGGCGATCCACTACCAAACATCTGCAGCTTTCATTAAAGTTACTTTAACAGACCAAAATAGTTTTATCTGGTCATCTATTCCGAAATATCTTAATAGCATAACAACTTTGTTTTTTTTTAAAGGTTATCATGAATATTTATTTGGTAATTTGGTCTTACGGCCAAAATACTGATATCGTGTTTGTTTTCTTCCAAGAATCGATGCTTTATCTCTTCTTACTTCAATGTTTCAGGATCTGCTTCTATTTAAAACTCTATATTTTCCTTTATTTCTTACAATATATCTGTATTAAAAGACAATACCTAATAGTTTGACCATTTGAAAATTATTGTTGTTCTTCTGATGACTAACAAATAGATACCTAAAATTGTTCTTAACGTCAGTCAAATGATAAAAATCCAGATAACATTCCTGCTCACTGAATCAGTTCACAGAAAATTCACAAATTTATGATTACAGCAATTTTACTTCAGTTTAATATCTATTATTATATTTACAACATTCACACTTTGTAATTGCAGTTTGTTAAGTCCAGATTTATCTAAGAACCTATTTTTCTTCCAACTCCAACAACGATTCTCTAATTTTCTTCCTACTTTTATTTCCAGTTGTCACACCGGAGTGACAGCGTAGAAGGGACAACTGGGAATATACCAACCAAACTATATGGCAATAGAGACACTAAATATCGCTCGCCACCTCTTACTTGTAACTTTTCCCGCGCAAAACACAAGCCACCATAGATACAATTTCTCGCTTTTCCAGCGAAAAGATAATCTAGTTTGTTTTTTTTTTGTGGTATCTGTCATCTTTATGTGGCGTGTGTGCACGGATCATCTGCGCAGGGTCAGACGCACAAACCGGACTGATAAGATTCCCTCCTATCTAGTAATACAAGTACATATACACATAATATATCTGCCGAATACTTATATAAGCGAGCTCGCCGAATTTTCGAACACAAATATTATTAGTTGTTTGAACGCGACGCTTAACAAAATCAACACAAGATGTCTCTCAAGGTATGTTTTGTCTCGATTGTGTATTTTTTATTCGTTTGCTGTTGTCGTTTTTTATACTTTGTGTATCCTATACTTATAATATGTGTCCATTGTTTTTATTACGGCGTTAATAATAAAACCTCTATGCCAATTTTAATTCTATTATGTAAAAAGTACTCGTAGCGTATTTATGATTTTATTAGGTAGCTTTTCCTTATTCTGTTTTGGTTATTTGTTTTACTTCTTTTGTATAAATAATTCAATCGTCAAAGATGTTCAAGCTACCATGCTTTTGACATGACTTAACTGTTTACTTGTGACTTTTCAGGTGACTTGCTTGGTCCTGGCCCTCGCCGTGGTCTGCTCCGGTAAGTTACATTTGCTTATGATAACACCCGGTACTGAATTCTTTATTTATTACATGAACTCAGTTTTTTGTTATTATAGAATAAATTAAATAAATTTTCATGGTGAAGTAAGACCTCGAAATATGATTTCTACACAAAACAAATATTTGTCTATTCCACAAAAAATTGTATTTGGTGACCATTCATTACCTATGTTTGTTAAATCCTTGCATTGCAAGGTGACCAAAGGCGTAACTACAGGTTGATAAATCGATCAAATGAAGAAGAAAAGAAAGCACCTGACCTATTATGAGTCACAAAGATACCGTCCGAACCCAATGATAGTGCCAAGGGCCCCCGAGGCTTACGAAACTCATCAAACTCTATTACTCACCCCCGGTTTCTGAGCACATTTAGCGGTAGTTTATCTATTCAATAGCGTTTCTTTTTATATGAGTTTAAACGCTATAGAATAGATAAACTACCGCTAAGTGTGCTCAGAAACTGGGGGTAAGTAGCTTGTAGAAGTAAGAGAATGTCATAAATAACGTAAAAACCTATTTTTTGACAGCTTTTCCTCAAGACTTCGTACCTGACAGTGGTTTCGCCAGCGAGCAAGGAGGTGGCATGCCCGACCAGGGTGGCTTCCATTATGACAGTGGCTTCGCTGGTCCCAACGGTGGTGGCGTGCCCAGCCAAGGAGGCTTCGTACCCGACAGTGGCTTCGCTGGTCCCCACGGCGGTGGCATGCCCAGCCAGGGCATCGACCCCAGCTGGGCTCGTGGCGGACGTTGATTTAGCATTAAAGTAGTTTAAGAAAATGTTCACTTGTTTTATTTTGTGTTTATTGGACAACGGGTATTTGGCTGGTTTTTTCTACACCTCGCCTGCCTGCCGTCAATTGTCTCTAAGAACCCTTTTGTAGTTGCTACATTTTATATTCTGTAGGTAGGTATAGCTTGTATTGTATACACGACTATATGTATATAAATAAGCATCTATAACTTATACTCGCGTGACAAGAGGTCATTAGAGTCTCATAAATTTTAGAGCAAGTTATAACCTTTAGTAGATAACTTCTACAACGTTTAAACATTATTTTATCTGATTACGCACATTTGCTGTTACTTTAACTATCATGGCTATTTGACACTTAACCGTAACTAGTTCTTAAGATTAGAATATTATAAAGTTTATGAAGAAAGTGATTTTGCTAAACATACGTCGGGAATATCTACTTAAAGGGACAGCACACAGTGCCGCGCATAGCCGCCAATACCACACCACTACCGCTCGAATACCAGGAACGAACTGTCGCAGACAAGCCGCGTAACCAGTCGGAGCCTTTAGCCTCTGTTATTACAAATGTATGTATAAATACTGAAACCGTATCAAAATAGGTTCAGTCAAACGCGTGATAATCGTGTGCATCGGATTTAGCCATTCATACTGGTCAAACTGAAAACCTCTTTTTTCGAAGTTGGTTAAAAAATAAATAAGTACGTCAATAAATATGTCTGTATGTATAAATAGGACGAATTTATTTCTAAGTCATAATCTTGATATGTACATACGTCTTAATAGTTAGTATCCGTGTTGCTGGTATCCACCGCGGTGCTCCTGACCCCCAGTTCTGCCGAATCCATTATCTCCTCCACTGCTGCCAAATGAGCCATGACCCCCATTGCTGCCGAATCCGTTTTGACCCCCGCTGCCGCCGTATCCGCCATGACCCCCATTGCTGCCGAAACCGCTTTGACCCCCACTACTTCCGAATCCTCCTGGACCGCCACGACCTCCGCCGCTACTGCTGCCGAATCCACTTGGTCCCCCAGCACTGCCATATCCCCCCTGGCTTCCGTGGCCACCACCAAAAGAGCCCTGGTCACCGTACCCACCCTGGCCACCGTGGCCGCCGCCGAAGGAACCCTGGTCACTGTGACCTCCGTACCCTGGATGACCTGAATGTAGAGTTAAACTGTCAGTTTTTCTTTTACAATTAAGTTATCTTCGTCGCGTCTTACTCGGTGGTGCATTTAAGGTGGTACTTGAAATTACGATTACCACATAAATAATATTTTTTTATAAACCTTTCTTAATCTTTTTGGGTTTACAGAAAAATTGTAGTCACATTTATTTGAGTAGTCAATAAATAGAGGGTATTAAATTAACGACAGCCGGAATTTGTAATGTTACTGAAATTATAAAGGGTTTATAGCAATTTGTTGTCAGCGGTCGGTAAACTATGAGTTTAGCAATAGTTAGTACCTACAGACATTGTTGTCTAATAAGATACCAGATATTAAACCGTTACAAACGCTTTTGGACGGCTTAAAGAACTTTGACCCTAGATTAACCACCAACTCCACATTAAGCAAATACAAATTTAAAAATGCCCTTACTAAATATAATAGGAATTACGATGCTAAAGACTACAAATAAGTAGATATAGAGATGTCAAACTCACCGTAGCAGACTACAGCCAGAGCCACAACCAAACACAGGATCTGATAAACACAATATTATTATATTACATCAAAAAATGTATTTTCTGATTTATATTCGTAATGTTATTGAAAAAAAATGTATTTTTTGAGACTGAAGCTTCGCAAAAATTATAGACTTAATGAATAACTAGGTCTAAAATAATCTTGGACTACCTGAAGGCCACACAAACATTTGTTTCTTAAAAGAATCAGACTCACTCAGACTCAGACCTCGGCTCAGAATAACGAGTACGAATACGAACTATATTAAATAATTGTAAGGTCCTTGAACTGATAGATCCTAGAACCTATTCGTACAATAAAATCTACATTAGTCTTTGATAAAGAATGGCACCATTTTTGATAAAGTTAGCAAACATAAAAAACAATAATTCGAATATTGTACTTCCTTCTTTTTTGAAGTCGGGAAAAAAAATTAGAAAGAATCACTCACCTTAATCGCCATGACTTTCCTCTTTCAGTATAAGATTCCACACTTGAAGTCTAAGTGCATAACAACTGCAGAGACCTAACTTATATACAAACACTTATCTGTAACATGTAGTGTATGCATCTGACCCTATCGTTATGGAAATAGCTTCTAATATAAACAATAATATTATGTTATCGATCTTCTACGAATCCATCTAATTTATTTACTTGCGCGTTATATTTCTAAACACATAAAAACCAAGATCTAATAAAATAATTAATATGAGCCTGTTTCGTCCCACTACTGGGCAAAGGCCACACACATAGCTTTCCACTGCCAGCGTTACCATTTACAAAAATGTACAATAGGGTATATTATGTGAAATATATTAATATTTATCTTTAGCTTTAAAATTTATTTGAAAATTGGCAATATCTTGTATATTGCCAATTTTCGTATACTTCGTACCTATTTATATAATTATTAATTTTAACCAATTGTGGACTAAATTGAGCTTGGATTGAGCCGAGTGTCTTTAAATTTTGGCGAGAGGAAATAAATACAACTGTTTACGTAATCGTAATCAATTGTTAATAAATAATAAAAATAAAATAAAGAAAACATTTCATCACATGAAAAAAGCGCCTACGGTTATTTTGTGGAACAATACCGTAGCGCCTTCAACAATTTATCTGCAAGTTGCGTTTTTACTAGAGTATGTAACATGCAACATGCGAATGAATAATATGATATATGGTCTATAATTAAATAATTTGTATATAGTAGGTAGAACCATTCCGATGAGTAGAAAATAAATATGGCTTCGGCAAAATCTCTCATTGTCACAAAGAACTATAGCGACTATGTGTTCTCTTTGATTATCTGATAATGTATTTAGGGACACGCCTAGATTAAAAACATGACAGACTCTATGTCAAAGGCAATTTATTTGACTTTGCTTCAAATACCTATGTTATTTAGTATTGCTGGCCCCATATGTTGTTTCTTTATGTAACACATTTCTATTTAAAAGGAAATGTTTCAAAGCTTCGGAAGCTAGTCAAATACCTTGTTAAATACCCCTTTAACTATACCGTAGTTTTAATATAGCTAATATAGGAGAAAATAACCTTTTATATCTACAGCAATGTCTTAAATAGGCGATGCAGATAACAGACAGACATAAAAGACCAGGATCAATAAAAGTCTTAAGTAAAAAAAAAACATTAGGTATATTAGGAAAGAGTTCTCATCATCTAGTCCAGTCAAATTTAGTATCCGTGTTGTTGGTAGCCGCCCTGTCCTCCTTGCCCATGACCATGGCCGCCTCCGTACCCTCCTTGGCCTCCATACCCTCCCTGGCCTCCGTAACCTCCCTGGCCTCCTTGACCACCGCCCTGGCCGCCCCCAAATCCACCCTGGCCTCCGTATCCGCCTTGCCCACCGTGACCTCCTCCGAAACCGCCCTGACCACCTTGGTCACCGTGGCCGCCTCCAAAGCCTCCCTGACCGCCGTGACCACCACCGAAGCCACCCTGACCACCTTGACCACCACCGAAGCCACCCTGACCGCCTTGACCGCCTCCAAAGCCGCCCTGACCGCCGCCGTGACCACCGCCATAGCCTCCCTGGCTACCGTACTGAGGTATACCTGGTTTAAATAGACATTAATTAAGTAAATCAGTTTAATTCAATTTCAACCTATTACAAAAAATACAGGAATATAATGCTTAACTCATTACATCTTTCCAAATTTTGAAAAGATTATAAACGTTCATAATAGGTTTCTTGTTATATTACGTTTTTTTATGAGAAAATTATAGATACCAACGGTACTCGTAGTAGATTTTAGTGTTATTAAATTAAATTAAAAACTGATTATACAGAAATTGAAGATAACTTATACCTTCTCATTAACGCTTTCTCTTGTATAATGTAAATCTAAGACCTTTCTGATGGTAATCTAAGGAGCCGCTGAGAATAGCAGATTTCTATGCGAGTGCCGAGCTTATAATAAATTACTAGTCCTAGGAATAACGTTAATTAATGACTTACCGTAGCAGGCTACAACCAAAACCAGCACCACGCAAGCAATCTGTAGAAAATATATATTTTTAATATCTTATATTATAATGTTATGCTATTGTTGCCTGATTTGTTTCACTGATGTTTGACTATGAGTGTAAAGATCATTCAAAGTTTATGAGTAAGATGCCATAAAATATGCTATCTAGCATATGAATTTTGAACTTTTAACACCGAGCTACACAGCAACATCTAAATAAGAATAAATAGAAGGAATTAAGTAAGGGTTGGGTTATATTCAACTGAACTTATTAAATAGTTAACAAAACGGTTAAGAAATTGTCAAGAAGAAGTTAGGGAAGGATATAATTATAATAGACTACATAAATGTAGACTTAGGAATTTCCTGGTCATGGCCATCAAAAAAATAAGAAACTAAATATTTCAAAGGTGGTTTAACCAGTGGTGTCTGTTGGTGGACTCCGGAATAAAATTAATTTAAATCTGGTTCTTTGGTGGTGAAGTAATCTACAAGAATGGAAACAGAACGAACTCTTTCCAATAAAATACTACGACCAGAGAGTAGAGATGTTTTCATTGTTTCAAACAGAGTTTTAATTTTTTCATTAATCAGTTATAGAAAAAAAATTGACACATAATCATTTTTAAGGCATTCCCTATTGGGTAGTGAAGAATTGAGTGATAATATCTTTAGTTCTAGCAATAAGAGCATGGTTTTAAAATGATAAAACATAACATGAAATAATATAAATGTAACTCTTACCTTAAATGCCATTTTGCTAATATGCAGAATATCACAGTTGACGAGTAAATGTATGCCTGAAAGATGGACGTAACGACTTATATACCAAATTGTTATCGCGTTTTTTTTTCTTTTCGTTGAGATATTTCGTCCAAACGATAGTTAAAAAATAAACAATAAATATAATTATATCATCAATATTCTTAGAAATAATCTAATTTGTTTACATTCATAGTATATTTTTGCGGTAAGAAATTCATGGAAACTTAGAAACCGAAGGTGTTGTTTAAAATAGTTCTTTTTACACGACTGATTTTATTGCAGTGTATAAAATAAAATAATTTTATAGTTATTTGGATAAAGAAAATCAAACGTACATTCATCACTAAGGTATAGATCATAAATATCTAGACGAATGTAGTTATTTAGAAAAACTGAATAAATGAATTCATGCAATATGGTGATGGTTACCTATATAATTTCAGTTTCATTATGTTTTTAGTTGGGCATCGGGAATAATTACGTAATTTATGCCATATCTTGGTTAGTACAGCGACGATAGAACGGTTGTTGGATGCAACTCGAAATCTGTTTAACATAAATTATAATATTTATAATTATGATTGTAATTACAATTGCATCACTTTTATTACTTATTTCCTGCATTAAAGGTGAGGTCATGAAAGCACGAATAACGATTGAAACCAGGGATCGGATGTGAGCTGGTGAGGTGTATCGATTGTGTGAAGGATTTATTTATGTTGGTTGAATTAATAAAAGAATTATCTCGATTCTTGCTAACGTTTTATTATAAGACAGACTTAATTGCGAATTTACAATATTTACATTATGTTTTGATCAGTCCAAAATCTCATAAGATCTGCCGCTAACCATTTCTATTGAAGAAAGCGAAATGGATGTAGATATCTATTTGTCTAAGACAATGGGGTATCATCACTTGGTCGATTCACCGTTGTCTAGTGGTGGATCAACTTGCCGCCTCCGAGTCCCAGACCACCGTAGCCGTAGCCGCCGGCGTAGCCGAGACCGCCGAGCCCGAGACCGCCCAGACCTCCGAGACCGAGACCTCCGACAGCTACCGCGGGACCGGCCGCAACAACAGCGCCACCAGTGCCGACCAGGGCACCGCCACCTCCGAGGAGAAGAGCACCATCCTGAGCGTTCCTGGCGACTGCGTCGGCAACGGCTTGAGCTTGAGCGGCGCTAGTGGCGACGGCGGCGGCCTGGGCGCGGGCAGCGTTGGCGATGCGCGCTGCTTCAACGGCGCGAGTGTTGGCGATAGCGATGGCCTGCACACGGGCGGCGTTGGCCAAACGTTCGGCCTCGACGGCGCGGGCTACTTCAGAAGCACTGGCGGCGGCGGCGCGTCTGGCGGCTTCGGCGGCTCTCGCGTTTTCCCAGGCGGCGGCCTGAGCGCGCTGGATGTTGGCGACACGAGCGGCGTCCAGAGCCGCAGCGTTGTTAATGGCGTGAGCCTGACCAGCGCGGGCCGCAGCCTCTGTTACACGAGCACCCTGGATGGCGGCGGCGGCGGAGTTAGCGATCTGGGCGACCTGGACGGCTTGAGCGTTCTGGATGGCACTCAGTTGAGCGGCGCCGACGGATCCGGCATTGTTAAGAGCAGTGGCGGAGCCGATAGCCGGGCCGACAATAGCGGGGCCAGCGACGATGCCGGGGCCGGCGACGATTCCAGGTCCACCGATGAGGCCGCCGCCGCCGATGACACCTGGGCCAGCTGCGATGGCAGCGCCCGCGAGGCCAGCGCCCGCCAGACCACCGTAACCTCCGAGGTGGCCTCCGAGATGGCCTCCGAGATGGCCTCCTGCGATCACTGGTGCGATGATGCCAGACTGTTCGGCACGCGAATCTGCTACTTTTCCTATTTAAGATATAGTTCAAATTAGTGATCATTTTGATTCAATATTCTATAATATTTCACGTAAATGAAGATCTCAGATTCGGTCAGAGAGATATTCTCTCTTTCCTATGTATTCATAATTTTCCTATTAAATTATAATATACCATTAAATAAAGAATCGATATCTTACCCTCTCCAACAACTTCATACGCCACGGCGATGACAAAGAGAATCTGAAACGATGAAGATGTATTTGTCTCACATTTACTTGAAATATATTTTTCAATTGAATCATTTTAGGACTTCTTTATAGGTTTATTCTCAGGAGATGTCCAGAAAAAACCTTCGAGCAGGATTTGATAGATTTTTTTTGTAAGATTTCACCAACTATTGCGTCTGTTTTATTTTTATATATCTGATGAACAATTATTTATGTTGTTAAGCCATTATTTTATTGTCAAATCTTATTATTATGTATCGTAATATTATTATTTATTTGATGACTTCTCATCTTACCGTAAGTGGAGACATCGCTACAATATTGTTTGCTGCTGCTTCGACACCACCAAATGGACTGTAAACTGTAATTAGTGCCTATTGCTGAATTGCGTGCACTTTTATACTGCACCGAAAATTATTAACATCGAATTAACAATGCTAAATAGTCGGTCGAAGCCGCTCTATTTGAATATCATTAGGTACTTTGCAAAAACTACAATGTGCGTCGGTTGGTACATGTTAGTACACAATCGTACCCACTCGGGGAGATATCAGACCATGTCGGATGCGCGGCGTTTCCCTTGCCCACAACGCGTGCTACAATATCTTCATAACAACTATAAGAAGACATGGCATATTTTTGTAAAGAAGTTATTAAAATAATATCATGAATAATGTTCACAAATGCTTATTTATGAACTACCAGTTCTATTACATTGTAGTCCGTACACACCTATCCTGTTACAGTAGGACTATTCAAGCAAATCGAAGAAGTTTGTGAAAAAATAATTCTGTTCTTGAAACATCCATTATAAAATTACATTATGTCTTTGCTCGAACTAGCATGTTGTTTATTATTTATTACAAAAAGCATGCCGTCGTAACATGATCGCCGCTCCTGCTCCTTGAGACTTAAGATCTATACATATGTATATTACAAGAGAAACTCAGGATTACGATCACATCCTTTCCTATACCAAAACAGAAAATAAGATTACGCAATTGATTCCCGGATTCATTTTAATACCAATTTACGTGTCAAATGATTTCAGTTCATCTACAAATCGAACAATTCTTCGTTAATTCATATGCTAATGAGAGCCCCAATTATCGATTTACTGATGTAAACATTGTTACTGTTGCATGAAACTTCGTGCTACGTTCAGACATCTTGGACTTTAAGTAAACAGGCTTGACTCGTCGTCACGTGCGACGTATTCGTTCAAGAACTACATATCAAACAGCATATAGCTAGGATTACGTCGTAGTGGATGTTAATAAAATGCCAGTACCCGCCAGTGTCTGTAAAAAGTCAGTAGTCGTTCCCATTGCGTGTCATTTGTATTCAGTTGAGCAATGTGATTTTACAAAACGATTAGTTGATAAGTGGCCTGAGTGGGCTGTAAATCAATATTGTATTTTTTCATGTTATTGTTGAGTGAGCTGATCTACCGTATCGATAGACACGGATTAGTAAAAATAATACATATTTATAGACACATTGTAGGAATATCGGCGGTATAAAAAGTAGATCAATAAAAACAGTTCAACGCAATATGTAGGCCTGTAGGTACTTGGGGAGTGTGTTCATAAAACGTAGCAATAAGAAAAAAAAGTATTTTATATTTTTTTATTAAATACAATTGTTATTTACAGGTGGCCAGTTGATATTCACTTTTTCTCGATTTTGAATGTCTCGATCAGTGGTCCTTCGTACACACGCGGTCTCTCTACGATCCTGCAGAAGAACAAACACCAACACGTTAGTTTGCTACAAAGTGGAGTATGAGTAGTGGTTCTTGTATAATACGCTAATTGAAGGTGTACTCAGCGTGTAATTAGTCCGCTGATTGACAACCAAGCCCGACGACGGCTTTACGTGCTCATTGAAGCACAGTCAATATTACCTACATAACTGTAATCAATCAACTGGTTCAGACGTTCGGACATCCAGACAACATAATCTAACAATATAGCTCATTGAAAAAGGGTTAGCTATGAGATGAATCTGAATTCAATATTGAAGTGAAACATTCTTATTAAGCCAGCAACCACAATGTGTGCTGTGGAGATTGTTCTACCAGAAATAAAAAAAATACATTTTAAACCTTGAAATTTGACTAATATAATTTTAAAGAACAGCTTTCTTCGATACTTACTCATAAACAGGTCCAGAACGAATAGGCGCGTTGAAAACATTGAAGAGGTTTCCTACAGAGTTGACCTTCGATCTGGCTGCGTTCATGAGCAAGTTCCACACGGAAGACGCCTTGTTGGCCACGAAGGAGAACCGGGGGGAAGGCTCGATCACTGGCACGCGGGGAGGCTGAACACGGAGCTGGACCGAGCTGATGGGGAAGGAATCCACTTCGATGACCTCCTGGAAACATATTCAAAATAAAGTATTGTTTCTTGGGGATTTATATGCCACTTTAAGTTAATTAAACAGTAATTTTCTTTTTTTTCTTGTAACATTTTTGTTTTCTTTTTTCTTGAATTTAGTCTAGTATTTTCAGTTATGTACAAATAGTTAACTGGTTTATTCCTTTGATCACCGATCACACGATAACGGATTTGAAATCAAGCATTTTGAGTGAAAATATTTTGAGTATAACAGAAATTTCAATTAAAACGTTCTTAGTCACCCATATCAAAGACATTTAGTTTCGAAAGGTTTAAACTGACCTGTTCACAAGGCACAGCAACAACCTCTTCTTGCAGCACCGGGCTCATGACCTCGATCTCTTCAACCACGGTCGGGTTCTTCACCTGCACCTCTTCCACGATGACAGGACGTTCTACTTTGACCTCCTCGACGACGGGAGTCTTGACCGTGATTCTACCGTTAGTGGAGCCAGCACCGAGCTTAGCTGCCACGATCGAGTTGCCGGCATTAGATATGCTATCACCGATGGCGATTACCCCGTCAGCCATGGCGCCTTTGACGGAGGAAGAGGCTTGTGCTAGCGCTCGAACTGCGGGAGAAAAAAAAATTAAGTAGGGCCCAGAAATATGGGAACGAATGTGTCTTAAAGCAATGAGTAGGCAAATTGATTATGGTTGCTAAGTCGATATACTTAATATATCGAAAATAGTAATATTGCAGTAAATCAATATTGTAAAATCTTTTTTTTCCGTGTTAATCTTTATTTATCCCTGGAACCCTTTGAATCATTACTCAAACCCTCTTTACTGACAACAAGGACACGTTATGCTCAAATAAATATCCTTTACTGTTTGGTCAAATGATGCTTAATGTATAAATAAATGATAATAAATGATAGGTGATAGTCATCTATCCACAGGATTTTTATAAATTTTGAAAAGATACATACTTTTAAGTCCCATTCCAGTAGTAATGATAGAAGCGATGTCAGCAGCAGCTTTCACAACAGCGGCGCTCTTTGCCTTCACCATCTTAGGTACAATTGAGACGATATCCGACACAGTGTTCTTTGCTGCTGACTTGATGGTCCCGATCTGTCCTGCATTGCTTTGTGGGATGAGGAACGCAAGGCAAGCGACCTGGAGAAAGAAAGTAATGATGTAGAATATTTTATGAACTGCTGGTTGCTTAATATAAATACTAAAATTAAGTAGTGTATGACCTGTAATCAAGTAGTACAAGTGGCCAGTTTCACGGCTTATTGAATAAACTATTCATTAGATAAAGCGTAGATTAAGTGACAGTTAATGTAGCACAGAATCAGTCAATATTTCATTTGATAAGCTAACCGATATTTATTCAGCGGTGGTTAAAAGTAATTATAAATGTCTTTCAAAGGAAACAAGGACACGTTTAGTTTCTCTCAAGTGTCTTTAAAACACCAAAAAGAATATAAAGAAGGAAGACTTTACACTAGATTGATAGAAGTAATGAAATAAATGGAAATTAAAGACTTACCGAAACAAACAAAAGTTTGAAATCCATCTTCAATGAGAAGTAGTAACGATGTAATAGAACAGCTGATGGTAACTGATACTGTCTGCCATCAAAAAAGCTATTTTATACAAAACTATTGCAAAAATAACGAGATACTTAGTAAATGAGTCCAGGTAATTAGGATTATGCCTGAACTATGTTGTACAGTTTACGTAATAAGTGCAAATATTTTAATGACAATAATGCCATTAGGCGTCCACGTGGTCTTTCGGCTATAGCGGAATTTTCGAAGACAAGTTGAATTATTTGACTTGGGACGATTTTTTCCGCTAAAATAGTCCTTGCTAGTCTGATATAATATACCTCACATCTCATCTCAGAAATGTGCTCTCTCGTGATTATCTGTGATTTTATTAGTCTCTCCGAATTGCCGGGAAAATTTAACTGGGTTCTTAGCTCGATGAGCCTTTTTTGTACAAAATGGAGCAGGTGATCTATACTATGTATGATTCTACAATATTATTGCGATACTCTATGTAAGACATAATCAGGACTTTGTTTAGGATAAAAAAACAATCTATGAAATCTTAAATCTAATAAATTTATGCTTGCAAATCCGCCCACAGAGTACCTAAAGCACTCAGCTGCCAAATTTTATCCAAATAAATTCAGCAGTTTTCATGTGGAAGGACAAACAAACATACTTTCACATGCATTTAACTTACAATAGCACCTCATGTAGGTACAAACCTATCGCTATATTTTTTATCTGTAAACACGGATATTATGTTATTGTTTAGCTTAACTCGCCGATATGGAGTTCAGTGCCGAGTCGATACCGAAACGTTGGATGTTGGTGAACAATGTACCAAACATGTACTTGTATCTTAAGTAAGTATAAGAGATTATGATTTAGGCATCAGTTTGTGAGATGAGTTAAAAGGTGTGATGACATTGCAGTTTCTTGTGCATAAAATTTGACATAATCTACTCGTGATACTCGATCAGAATAACGCACCAAAAGATGAGTTACCAAAGCTAATTAATATAGAGAAAATGCCTCTTCTCCTGATTTTGTAATCCACCCATGATCTTGAAGCTGGACGGCGATTTATTTTATGATCTTAGATAAATACGAAATTTCTGTACAGGTATAGGAGGTTAAGGGCCTTGTTAACCATTCGCAATGGTATAAGATCGCTCAACCGCAGTTTTTTACTTCCAGAGAGTAAATTTATTTTGTCAAACTTCGTATGCAACTTCAAACATGTAAAAATTCACGTGTATTTGCTATTGGTCAACAATCAAAACGCTGTGACTATAAAATTGCTTTGAAGTTAACGTAGAGTAGTAATTTAACAATTTTTCGTAATAAAAATGCTTCTGTGACAGTATACACATGACCATACCTAATTCTATTCACAAACCATGGAGTAGAAACCATTCTTTCTGTTTCTTTTTTCAATATTAGAGCCCTTTTCTTATTACTCACCTCAATGAGGGAGTCTCATGTCAAATTGAACCATACAACGGAATACAAGTGCAGATATAAAACTAGATGTTATGTTTGTCTAAATAATCGTGTCATGCATCTTTTTATTGGTGTAACCGTGGCAGTGGGTTAGTCATGGAACTCGCAGGTATACGCTAATTGTTCAACTGTTACCGTGAAAAGGCGTAGAGTCGCAACAAAATTTGTAGCTTCTCGTTTATTAATATTAATCTCCCAAGACTGCTCACTCATGATTCTAATCCGGGTACAAAAAATTGTTACATCCTTTTTTTTTCTCCAGGAAAACCCATTGGAGTCGATGAAAACGTTCGACCCACCGGCTAGGTCCCCGCTGCACTGATATTGTTACATCCTTAGTGGCGTAGACGGTAGTATATGCAATGCTGAGGTGCTTTCGAGTTTAATTCCCTGGTCGAACAGTTCTATTGGTATTTTTCTAATTCATATGAAATTATTCTCAATAGTAGTCAGCAGTCTGGTAAGGTGCCCGGTATAGGGCAATAGGCTCGCCCCCCTATTTCGTGACACGAACATTTTAAATGCACCTCTACCTATATAACGCTTGTTATTTAATTTTATGACAACCCTTTTTGTATATGAACCTCATGGATTGTATGATAATCGCCTTAAGATTGTCATTTTTAATAACCAATAGTAGTAATTCAATAGGTATTAAATAAATAAATAGGAAGAAAATTGATAACACGATCTTATAAACAATTCCAATAATCTATAATTTGTTTATAAACATTCTCAAATTCTTGATAAATGATGTCAGAAGTCAATTGACGCCTCGTGTTTATTTACATTAAACAATCATAGCATTGAGTGTTTTATTATTATAATCTATTTTGTAATGAGAACGTTGAATAAAATACCTATTAAACTGATAGATATCTATGCCTACTAACTGCCTACTTTATTAAGGATATTTTACTATTATTTTGTGATTTTATACATATAGTAATCAACTATTACTAAATCATATATTGCTAAATAATACTAAATAATTCTAAAATTTATAAAGAAGAGTGAGCAGAGTGAGTAAAGAGTACTCTTCATTATAATTTACATTTATTTCCTAATAAGTTACAATTAGAAAATGTCTTATGTTATAATGTCCTTATCATTATTTTCTTTTATAGGCTACATAACGTCACGCTATAACTAATAGGATAGGGATTAGAGAGCAATAAAAAAGCGAGATCAAAAATAAAAAATCAAGACCAAGCGCATGTCCAAAATGAGGCAAAATATTATAATCGGGGACTATTCTACTAATTTGCCATATTGTTTTACGAATATTTTGATATTCAAAATATCCCTTAATTAAAACTAAAACATAAATGAATATAAAATCACTTATAAATTACATTATTATGATGTAAACTAATCTCTAATCATAATTACAGTAGTTCATTAATGATAATCGTCAATTTGCTTATGTGCAAAATTCAACCGGTTTGGTAACAGGTGTTTTAATAAAAACCTTGATATATTAATGTTTTTTCAGTATAATATAATAATGGTATAACGAGATTTTTGGTATAAGGACCGTATTTAGTACGTAGATATAATATGTACGATATGTATGACATAATAAACCTGCTACACCATTGCCAATTTCAATTAAAATTGGCCGATCTATATTTTTTATTTTATCGTATGGTCAACCTAGTGTCAAAGCTGTTCTAATCCCTGGTAAGGTCTTTGATGTATCTCTTTCTTATCTTAATTGATAACATCCAGACGTTTTACCTCTAACACAATCCGAACATCGTTGTTGGACAGATCATTGTTGGTCGTTGGTTTGTAAGTTTAATATCAACTATAGTACATAGGTACTTGTTCGCAATCATTCAAGCAAGTATTTTAACAAGAAGACAGCTGAAAAAAATCTATACGAGATAACTGTGTTCAAATTTTATTAGCTCTAACATCGACTCAATATATCTTGTGTCCTGCAGAGCAACTTTGCACGTCTAGCTATAAATAAGAAAGTCAAGTTCAATATATTTTCACAACACAGACGTCGGAAGAAAGTACCTACTTTAGTGTCAGTAGCCAAGTATCTTGTGTGATAGAACAGTTTAATTTACTATTGTTGATAAGACACCAAGTAATGGATAATCTAAGGCTCTTTTTGATAAAGGTAGGCAAACTTAATCGTAATTACGCTTAGTAACAGTTTCACATTTCTCTTATAAGTGTCGGATAACCTATCTGCTTGTTAAAGTGACATCAAATGTATAGAACCTGTCAAAAATTCATTTGATAAGCTATCAGCTGCTTATCAAGTGGTAAAATCGAGACTTAATATTATTAGAAGGAACGAATGCATATTTATAATCTTTTAGTTTGTTATACTTATAATTTTTAATTTGCCTATCAATTTTTGCCGTAACAAATATGGATTTTCTGAAACGTGAGATAAATAAAGCAAAAACCACACGATAATTTAGTATTCATTGTAACCCCTCTTTAGAAGGAGTATTCTACCAATATATTTTTTTGTATTTTTATTCCATGCAGTTGTTTTTTCGAACGTAAAATTGCATCTATTAAAATTATATTCTTCAAATTTAAATATGCAATTAATTTATTTTTCAGATTTTACTAATCACAGTCATAATCGCCATATTATCGGCCAGTACAGTGGACGCTAGAAAAATAAAAAAGCACACATCATCCATAGACAGAGCGAATAAACATGGCCACATAGAAAACCACAACAAGAAAATAAAAAGAAGTGCTTATTCCCGTGGTTGGACTAAAGCTGCTTATGGAAACTATAATTTACCACCTTATTTAGTTTACAATAGGAAGTTGGGAGCATATTATCCATATTTTAAATACCCTGAGAATAGTGTTAGAAGGAATATGAGGAAAATGGCCAAGCAGTACAGTACGAACAGATACTCCACGCTACCAGGGAATTTAAGCTAACGAAAATGGAGACATGTTGATTCTACTATACCATTCGTGAGTCCGCAAAAGTTTTATTTCATGGCTGACGAATTCATATTGATCATGATTGAATGTCATATTTTGTCTGCTAGGTTGTGTAATGGCTACAAAATGTGCAAAAAGAAAAAAATATCAAGCAAAAGATTAATTTGTTGCTTGTAATATTATAATGAAATAAAAAAAACAGTGATTAATGAATCATCAATAACAAGTTTGGTGAAACTAGATTTTGAACAACTTCTAAATGGACTGCAACGCTTTGAAGTCTAATGCTTCACACTTAAGAACTTACTCCAAAGAGTATTTAATTTTTGTTAAACCTAGATAGAAGCTCATAGTTATTGCATAAACGACATATGTTAGGTATAGTTGTATTAATACATCCTTAAGTATTTTTGTAAATATATTATTTTACTATGTGACACATACCTGAAAGATATTTTTGCTCAAACATTTAATTTTATTTAATCTGAATTTCTACATTCATTTTTCATATGCAAACATTAACATAAGCATGGGATATCTATACTAATATACTAATTATTATTAAGCTGAAGAGTTTTTTTTGTTTGAACGCGCTAAGCTCAGGAACTACAGATGCAAATTGAAAAAATCTTTTACTGTTGGATAGGCTATTTATTGAGGAAGGCTATATAACATCACGATACGACCAACAGGAGCAGAGTACCAGTAAAAAATGTTACAAAGACGAGGAAAAAAATATGACCCATTCTCTCTTATGTGACGCAAGCGAAGTTGCGCGGGTCAGATAGTATATTACATCTTGAGATATAATATATACAATGACATCCCGCGATTGATGTTTACACTGTAATTCAAGATGTAATATACAGTACATCGTCAGAAGCTGGCTTTATTATTTGAGTGAGACAATGACTGAATCTAGTAAATAAATTTAAAACAAACTATTTGTATTGATTGTTTATTTATTATCATAAATATGCTTACCCTCTGAACCCTTGCGTAATAGGCCGGCTACGATTACCGGTACAACTCGTCCATCGAGTTTAATCACGTTTTCATAAATATACCTATATTTTAACATATATATTTAAATAAATAAGTAAATATTTTAAATCTTGTATTACACATAATGGTCCAATAAACGATTAATTTCATTCTTGGTGAAGGAAAATATACTGAAACCTTGCATGCCTTTGATGCATGCAAAGTCCTCAACCCGCACTCGGCCAGCGTGGTGAGCTCTACGCCGAATCCCTCCATTGTTCGGAAGGAGACCCTTGTCCAGCAGTGAGGCAGTAATGGACTAATCAAACGAAAAAGAACAACAACATTATGCGGCAGAAATTATCATCATCAACCCTTTAAGCACGAGTAGGTATATAATACAACCGACTTAAACTGACACACATTTAGTTAAAAATCGATAAACAAGGTACTTATCCTTGACTTTTGTATTCTAAACATCATTGACATTGTTTTATAAATTGTGGTTATTAGGGTCGATATTATATCGATATTGTAGCCAAATAGAACATACCAGTCGAGAGATATATTATATATATACCTACCTACCGACATTTTACCAGATTTTGTATTTTGCACAATTTTTATTTGCATGAAGGTTATCTGAAACCACACTCCTTCTTTGTGACAGTGTAATTTTTAGTTTCATTGAAAAATATTTATTGTAATACAATAAAATAACCCGTAGTTGATAAGTTTTGAAACGGACATGACATATGAGACAATATTTTTTAAAGCCACTATTCAACGTATACCGGTAGGTACGTTCAGGAAACTTATAGGTAAGAAACACACACTCTGCTTTAATAGGCAAGTTCTTGACTTAAATACTTTTGTCATTATCTCGGGATATGTTAGAAACACACTTTCTGTAATTTTCCGTAACAGTTCATTTCTAAAACTGCAAAGAATTCTCAGAAAACAGCAATAAAACAATACAATAAACAAGACAACATCGAGTTTTGGGAAACTCATGTTTTTATGTATCTCGATGACACTTAGGTAAGTTTAAAATGTATTATTCAATTTAGGTTATGGGTTATAAAACGTCCTTATTTTAATAATCTGGATTCCTAAACATATACACCTTCCAGTGTAAGACACGTCTGATTTCAAAGGTAGAAGAGGAAACGATACAACCGCAACGACCTATGTTTTTATAAGATTTGTTTTGGTAATTGTATATTTAATTATAGCTATATTAATTTATGTGAGCCGCCATAATCACTAGATCACGGAATCAATTCTAAGGTCACGCAATGAGGCAATCATTATAAGAGTCGAATTATTCGATTAACTAAAAGATGTTAAATTACGATACAAAATACTTTTTCTATAATATAACAATTAAGAAGATATAATTTGATTTATTAATTTGGAATATTATGATTACACGTTAAAAAAAGACCGCATTTTTTTTAATTTTGAGCAAAATAAAACTGTCATAAACAACATAAGTATTTTATGTGAACTTTTGACCTTATCTTTTAAAAATATTTAAGCTTATGTCGGGACAGGAACATATTAGGGTGTATCACAAACCTATTCGGTAAAGAAAATGATCTAAAAAGATTAAAGGAAGCCTGCGATAATCTAATCTAAAACTGGACAGCCGATATTTTATAGAAGGTAATAAAGCACGCTTGTGGATAATTATATTTTGCTACATAAAATAAAATAATAAATAGTACTTATTTATTTATGTTATTTAACCAAGTCTGGAAATAACAGAATTCAGGAATTATTTTCTCGTGTATGACATTTAAAAGTCACTTGTAGGTACCGATACCGATATAGTATATAACTAGTTGAGGTATGTGCAAAACAAAAACAATGTAGTATTGAATGGATAGCTGTAACGTAAACAATAGTAAGTCAACATACATTCCTTAAATAAGTACTTATAATGTAAAAGTGCTAAAAACTGTATGTATTTATTTATTAACAAAGAGTAAAATATGTAAGGTCCTCGACCCGCAATTAGCCAGCAACGTGGTAGATTTAAGAGCCAAATCCTCTCTCGTTCCCTTGGGGGAGTCCTAGCCCTGCAGTGGGTTTAAAAAAACTATTTTTGGGTGCTCACAAACTTAGATTACTGGGTGAAATATAAAAAAAAATATTCATTCAAGTCTTTCTTGAACACGTACAGGTAAGGTAGTGTTTGCAGCAGTCCCTGCGCTAAGCTCATAGCTTGTATCTCAGCAGCAATAAAACAGTACCTGGAAGTAAAATCTTATGTTGTTACCAAGTGGATTGAAGAAGCAAATCTTT
Source organism: Anticarsia gemmatalis (assembly GCF_050436995.1). Classification (NCBI taxonomy): domain Eukaryota; kingdom Metazoa; phylum Arthropoda; class Insecta; order Lepidoptera; family Erebidae; genus Anticarsia; species Anticarsia gemmatalis. The sequence goes on from NC_134761.1 coordinate 4,074,451, forward strand.
TCCACTTGTAGTTCCCCTTTTACCTCCCAGATTTATAAAATAGAAGAGAAGTTTTATACATAAATTTACGTCACTAATTCAAAATCAGATACGGCGATCATCAGAAATCAAAAACAACAAACAAAATTCATGTTTTGACTTATTTTCCGTAACCGCTGATGTGAAGAACCTGTATAACTCCTAGGTATCACTTTTTTATATTTATTAATTCATTTGCATAACCAGACTATGATGTTAACTATTTGGTGTTACGGTACAAAATTAATTTAGTAAATTAATACAAAGACTGCTATTAATGTTTTACTATTCATAAACACTGACTGCTCTGACATTTGACCGCTTCTAAGGGTAGTATCTTGTCTACCTCTAGGAGCTCTTTTTTTAACCCATTACTGTCCCACTGCAGGGTAAGGGTCTTTTCCCAAACGCCAAAAAACAAAAGTTAAGGGGTTAGGTCCTGAGTCCACCACACAAAAAAGTCATGAGTGTGTTGCCTCAGGTTTGAACCTGCAAGGTGCCAACTTAAACTACCCGGACTCCCGGAGTATGATAACGTGCCCACTGCCCACTGCCCGATGAATGGCAATAGGCTCGCCCTCTATTGCATGTGACTAACGTTATTAAGGATAAAAATATGTGAGCGTATTTCATACACCTATACCTGCACCTTCGGATAACAATACGGGTAACGATATGACTGCCTTTTCTTTTGTCGAGATAAAACCTCTCGAGGCTGCTCTAAACTTTTCCTTCTTTAACGTGCCGTTTAACCAAAATACTGATTTACCATAAAACCGTAACATATATTGGCAACAGGATTATAACAATTCGGTGTCATGTGGGGTCAGCAGAGGTGGTTTGTGGTCAGTTTGAACCTTCGTATATAAGTAATGGCTGGTCCACCAAGGACACAGTCTTGAGGAGGTGGTGCGTGCGTTCGTATTGTGATATTAAGCTTTAAACATGAACAAGATTATTGTAAGTATTCTTAAAGATTATTTCCGTATATTTTGTTTATTAAAAAATCTCTTGAGTGAGCTAGATGCTTTGTCTATTTCATCTTAAATCAAATGTTTTTGTTTTATGTGGGATCAATTTAATATTCACGAATTATCTCGCAATTAATTTACGTTTAAGTAACTAATAATAAAGTTATTTAACTTGCAACAAAGATTTTTTCCCCAAATAGAAAACATCAAATTTCTGTTTTATGTGTTTTATAGCGCTAAATATACATTGTATTACAATATTTTACAGTTACATCAGGAGCATAAAAGCTAACGGCTTAAATTTTGTATTATTAATCCAAAAACTCAACTTATTAATCCAATTCAAAAACTGTTTTTTATTATTTTTCAGATTGTCTCTTTGGCGCTAGTTGCCGTGATGGCATCTACAGGTAAATAGATATTCTTTATTCTATACAGATTATTCTTCCAGCTTTAGGCGTAAGTCTGGAGTATCAGCGAAGGCCCTATCTATTATAACCTCTTCGGACAGTTACCCACCCTTAGAAATGCTCATAACGATTCCCAAATTTCAATTTTTTCGTCAAACTTACCTAGTTATTAAAAAAATTCTATTAGAACAACTAAAATTTTGTGTTATCGAATACGCCTTTAGGTAGGATATTATATTGCATGATATTGCACAATTGTACAGCTGATTACAAATGTACAAACCCACTTCAATTACAAAATCTATAAATCTGTAGAAGTTTAGCACGAACAATTAAATCTTTGTAAAGTACGAAAATTACTCAGCGGTATCAAAACTAATCTGTCAATAATTCCTCAGCTTCCGCGGGCGGCTACGGAGGTTACGGCCACGGCGGCGGTCACGACCACCACGACTATGAACAACACGACTATGACCACCACAAGAAGCCGGAACATCATGACAGTTACAACAAACATGAGCAGCATGGACAACAACACGGGCAACAACATGGGCAACAACATGGACAACAACATGGGCAACAACACGGACAACAGCACGGGCAACAACATGGCCATGGACACGGTCAAACTGGCTTCAGTCAAGGAGGAGCTTTCAGCACACACGGTTCTGGATTCGGCAACACACATGGTGGAAGTCATGGCGGCTACGGCGGTAACCAAGGTCACCATGGTCAAGGTGGATACGATAGCAGCGAAAGTGAATATGACAGCCACGAAAGCCAAGGTCATGGAAGCCATGGAAACAAGGGCGGCCATGGCGGCTACGGAGGACACGGCGGCAGCCACCACGGAGGATACGGCGGACACTATTAAACTTATTAAGAGTAAATTTAAAAAGTACTGAAGACTACATTATTTATAGTTCTGTTAGAATTAAATAATTTTAATAAAACTTGTGTTGTTTATTGTATCCTACGTTATATCTAAGTATAATCTATGATAAGTTGGTTTTGAGTACCTACTGCGTTCTGAAAAAGGCCGCCTCTAAACTTACAAGGGATGAGTACCAAAAAGTAGGGAAGAATGGACATTTAAATCTTTGTTACTTACCTAAAAGCCAAATAATAATAAAAATACAATAGTTAAAATCTTCTTTTACCCAAAAGATAGAGCTGGTAGGCACAACAACGGCATATAAATAAAAACTAAAACGTTCTTCTCAATACAAATTTCAAATTTTCAACAATACAGTCAGAACGGTTTTCAATTCAGTATTATTTCAAAATTCGCGAGAAAAACAAGTCACTTAATTTGCATAAAATCTATAAAAATAAAATATTGTATTATTCTAGAAAAATAAGTATAAGCCAAGCTTAGTGTCAATTTTCATAAGTATTTTAATATCGGAGTAATATTCTTTTCCTGCAAACATGTTTGGATTCGGAGGTAAGAAATAAGCATATTTATTTTACAGTAAGCTGTATTTCTAGAGCCCTGTCAAATAGACGCAGCGTATCACGTATTATATTGTTGCTATATTGGCTGCGTCTATTTCATTCTACACAGTTCTGAGGTATGTGTATAGTGCCAAAAAGTGTAAAACTCATTTGTGGCATTATGACAATGACTGTTTCTTTTGTCACAGGTTTCGGCGGTAGCCAAGGATTTGGTGGCCCAGGCGGCTTCGGTGGTAACTTTGGCGGTTTCGGTGGCGGTAACTTTGGAGGAGCAGGATTCGGCGCAGGAATGCAAGGATTTAGCCAAAACCCTGGCATGCAAGGTGGTTTCGCCGGCGCCCAGGGTGGGTTCGCCCAACCTCATAATGGAATGCAAACAAGTGGAATGAGCCAGAGCCAAGGAGGTTACACCCAAAGTCAAGGCCAGAGTGGGTACGGAGGACAACAAGGCTATCAACAAGGCCAGGGTTACCAGCAGAGCTATGGCCAGTGATCTCGCAATAGTCTGAAATTGAATGTTTAATTTGTGATTATTGTCCCGTGGAATATAGAGCGTCATGTACAATCAAGGTAGCGTTGGTCCCTTTTGAATAAACTATTGTATCTATTGAATGTTTTATTTACACATTGAGCAAATCGCACTTCTATGCACAAATCGGGTCTTTCCCACTAAATAGTCCCCTTAAGTGACAACTGGCGCTATTTTGTCTCACTTGTCTCGTGGCGGTACAAGTGACACTGTTTTGGTGCCAGTTGTCCCGTTGCAGAAGACTTAGGAGTCTACTCACATGCTAAGAATCTCACACATGAGTGAGTTAACTACGGACCTTTATTTTCAATGGAAGTTTCACTCGGTGAATGTGTGAGTTTACTACTACTCATACATTTTAGAGGTGGTTGAATCACCTGATTAATAATAATTAACTTGAACATAACGTTTTATTTCTTATTATCATCAAATATCATTGCGACATATAAAAACATAATTTAACATAATAACAATAAAATAAATTGCACAGTCGGCTGCAAATTTGCTAATTATTTAAGTTTAATTTAATCAAGTACTTCATCGAATTATTGTTAAAATTAAAAGGACGATTTTATCTTTTCAGTTTTTCAATGCAGTGTCCTATCGAAATTTCAGAATCGACTAACTCCCGGATTGCATATTCGATAACTTTCTGTTGCAGGAAAGCCTCATTTGTTCGCTTTGTGATATATTTATTTTTTTATGTGCGTGTGCTCTGAGGGCCACTCTCTCGAATTTCTTTAAAAACATGTTCAGGATTTAGTGAACATTCCCAAAGAATTGTGAAAGTTGGAACCAGATTTTGTGAAAATCAAATAAGGGAATTATGGGCTTTAAAGTTGGACCCTCAATCCGCACATAGAGGATTGAGGGTCCACTTGTACCGGATAAACTAAGGGCAGTAAAGAAAAAGTCTTTACGCCAAAATGTAAGATAATGCCAAGCAAAAATTGCGGACACAAGAAATTACAAGAAAAACATTGTATTATTTTCCATACCTGCGTTCAAAATGGGCCCTCACGTGGAAAGATTATTACGCTTATAATAACAAAACCATTAACTTTTGGCTACTCTTTGAAACCCTATATTATAGTATATAAATTGTGACATTTTGTGAAAGAAATAACAGATCACGATATCATGTTGGTTAAAAATTATCACCTAGTTAAAATTCGGACCCTCAGTCGTCCACTTTTTGGTTTTCGTTTTGTTTCGCTTAACGTATGATAGCTAACAAAAACACAAAATTGTCTCCTTTTGTGGAAAAAAATGTGCAACAAATTGATATAATTTGTTAATAATAATAATTACGTTAAAACAACAAATTTTAATTTACACTGAATTGACTATTAATGTATGTGGGTAGGGTGACATTAATTTTGTTTTTGCCCACCTTTAATTTTTAATGTAGTGTTAATTCTGAGTGATGTTTTTGTGGTGCACGATAGTCGCTATTAGTTTAGTAAGCAATATCGTTTATGTGAGTGCATCGGAAGTGATTGGTGATAAGGATTTGTTGCGAGTTCTATGTAACAGTGATAATTACGTTAATGCATTTATAAATATTTAATGTGCAATCAGTGGCGGATTTGCAGTCCTAGCCGCTATAGGCCCCATGCCCTGTGCCGCCCCTTTTTCAGAACCCATCATACATGTAGACTGGACACATAGTTCTTTATTGACGATAAAGAATTGACTAACTATATCCAGTCTTTTAATTGTTTAAACAAATTAATTAATGTTAACTATAAGCTGCTAGTTTATAATAAGTATTTTCCGAGGTTTTAGGGATGATTAGATACTTACATCAATAAAACATTTGAAAAGGTCATAGGATTTATTACTTAATTGTTTACTTAGTTGTATTACGTAATGTTACACAACTCGTCTGCACTTAAGCGCAGCAAAATTATTTATCAAATCTTCGCAATCTAATTAGGTTAAAAAATCAGCTTCTATGTTAAGCAGGGCAAGATCGTTTAACCTCTGCTCCGTCATTGTGGTGCGTAAATAGTTTTTGACTCTGCGCAAACAAGAAAACGATCTTTCTCCTGTACAGTTACTGGCAGGTGTACACACACACATACGAAGAGCAACGTCCACGTTTGGGTAAATGATTTCAAGACCTTCAGTTCGTAACCATTTCAATAAACTGACTGCACGCTTTCGCTCCTCATTTTTTATGCTGCAGTGAGAACGAAAATGAAGACATTCTTCTGTAAAATTTTCTTCTAAGTTAGTAGGATAAATTATTTTCAATGCTTTGGCCTTCTCTTCGACTTCTGAGATGCTTAGATTCGTCAGGTTAATAATAAAGTAAAATTTATCATAGAGCAGTTTATATGCATCCCGGCGCCTTTTTAGTTCTTCTGACAATGTGTCAATTATTACCAAAAAGGTATTTATTCTAAAATTTTCTCGGCCACTTTTGTGTTCCGTCTCTTCACCTGTATTTATTTCACCAGGAAGCAGCTTACGCTTTCGAACGCGTCGAAAATCTTTTTCATATTCCTGCACGAAGGACAGTTTACTGGCTTTTAACTCGAAATAATCGAATTTTTCTCTTGTTTCTCCAACAAAATGTACAGTTCTATGACAATGGTAATGTCAATATCCACACTCTGAAGTTTTTTACTTGTGGCGTTAATGCGATCCAGTAAAAATCCCCAAAAAACAACCATGAGGGCCGTTTCGTTGTGTGTTGTCCGCCTGTCGGAATTGCCTCAATGCTCTATACATTATTTCTAAATCTGGTGGGCTTCTACGTTTCTCCGAACCCATCGTGCGCGAGTCCGACTCGCAGTTGCCCGATTGTTTGTCACGAAGTGCCGCCCTAGGCCTGGGCCTACTGGGCCTTAGGGCAAATCCGCCACTGTGTGCAATCGTATCTTTGTACAAGCAAGACACTCGCGTTCAAGGAAATCAAACTCAAAATAAATGAAAATGAAGTCCAACGCTGCTTCCATTACAAATTTTAGACATTTAAAAAAAAACATTCTGAAAAAGCTATTTTTAGTAATAATTTTTAGTAAGTTATGCAAAATGTTGTCACCCTATTTCATTATTTTCATACTAAATTAAAATTGATTTTCTTATACAATAAAAGATGTTTTTATTAACCAATGGTACTGTATTTGTAGCACATTTTTTTCTCTACAAAAGGAGATAATTTTGTGTTTTTGTTAGCTATCATACGTTAAGCGAAACAAAACGAAAACCAAAAAGTGGACGACTGAGGGTCCGAATTTTAACTAGGTGATAATTTTCCTAACCAACATGATATCGTGATCTGTTATTTCTTTCACAAAATGTCACAATTTATATACTATAATATAGGGTTTCAAAGAGTAGCCAAAAGTTAATGGTTTTGTTATTATAAGCGTAATAATCTTTCCACGTGAGGGTCCATTTTGAACGCAGGTATGGAAAATAATACAATGTTTTTCTTGTAATTTCTTGTGTCCGCAATTTTTGCTTGGCATTATCTTACATTTTGGCGTAAAGACTTTTTCTTTAGTGCCCTTAGTTTATCCGGTACAAGTGGACCCTCAATCCTCTATGTGCGGATTGAGGGTCCAACTTTAAAGCCCATAATTCCCTTATTTGATTTTCACAAAATCTGGTTCCAACTTTCACAATTCTTTGGGAATGTTCACTAAATCCTGAACATGTTTTCAAAGAAATTCGAGAGAGTGGCCCTCAGAGCACACGCACATATTTTTTTCCCACAATGCTAAGTAGTAATTTGCGTCTTTAATCAAAGCCTTCAAGAGTACTGCAATGTTTGGCTTTGGTCTAATTTTTTTATTCAAACGTGAGTTCCAGGATTCCGTGACATTATTCGTTTTATAGGTATGATTATGGAAACACCAAGTATCTGATAAGCAAGCACTATTTTTTAGCCATGTGGCCTCAAAATAATGGTTGAAATTTGCTATATTCTGGTCTTTTTTATTCAAACATTCCCCCAAAATGTACAACCAACCATCCAATTGATATTGTTTGGGCAAATATGCCAGCGCGATGCATCTCTTAATATGACCTTTATTTACATTCGATTTTGTCAAATGAAGCTTCTTAGCCTTTCTCCAAACTGCCTGTGCAAAATGAAATAAACAACCACGAGTTTTCGATTCAGGAAATACACAGCGGGTAGCTGATATGGCACTTATTTCGAAATCCGTGATAAAAGTATCTGGCTGAAATTTAGGCACTTGGCTTTTAATCAAATGCAATAAAAGTTTATACGGTAATAATGCATATATGACAGGGATAATATTCATGTGTTGGTTATCCTCACTTCCAAGATCAGCGTGAACTACATAAAGTTGCTTGAAAGGAGGGACTGCACTTTTAAATGTTCCATCACAATAAACGTGTTTTACTCGTTTGAGAATTTCTCTTCCTTCGCAGCTGGAAAACATTAAAATTCGGTTTTTCTTGTAACCATAATCGGCGAAAAGAAAATTTTTGAAATTTTTCAGGAATCTTCGTAGCTTTTATTTTTTTAAAACTAAGTTTTTGCGCTCCTAGTTCTTTATTTCTGTGCTTATAAAGAGTTTTTTTAATATTGTCATATTTAGGTAACTTTTGCAATAACCCAAGACCAGTATCCCTTAATTCTTCTAAAGTATCAGAATACACGGTGGGTATCGGTGTAGTCTCTTCACGAACTCTTTTGAGGCATTTTTGTAAACGCTGTTTAATTTCGTTTCCAATTATGTCCGGCGTACATTTATGTACTTGCTGTTTTACAACTTGACTACAATTACTCACTAAGTTACCAGTACATTTCACTTTGACACAACGCCATACAGTATGCCCATTGCTATACGCACCATATTGTACCTGTAGCCATTTAACAAAAGAACTTTGCCTCCTCTTTGTGATTGAATGACAACAAAATCTGAATTTGTATTTGCTGAAAGGTTGTTATCCATGATGACTGAAACAAAAACCAGCCGTTACACAAGTTAAAAATGAACTTACATTATTAAATACAACACAAACCAAATTTATTGATTTTAAATTGATTCTTACCTCGTTTGTATGTCACATAAACAAACAGTAAATATGATTACACACTATAATAAGACACTATAATTTATAATTATTTACACACTTCCGCAAACATAACCGCAAATAATAAGTGAATAGGTGCTAAAGTTTTATGATTCACCTACATTCAAAATATAAAAAGATTTCTCGGATTACCCACTATACTGTAATTTATTACAGGAACATGTCGTTATTATTTTTTATACTTATTTAATTTTGGTATATACTTTCTATATGTATACTTGATGTTTCCATGTTATCTACTAAGTAAATAAATAATAATGTGACTTTTATTTTTAACAATATTTTGATTAAGTACTTGATTAAATTAAACTTAAATAATTAGCAAATTTGCAGCCGACTGTGCAATTTATTTTATTGTTATTATGTTAAATTATGTTTTTATATGTCGCAATGATATTTGATGATAATTAGAAATAAAACGTTATGTTCAAGTTAATTATTATTAATCAGGTGATTCAACCACCTCTAAAATGTATGAGTAGTAAACTCACACATTCACCGAGTGAAACTTCCATTGAAAATAAAGGTCCGTAGTTAACTCACTCATGTGTGAGATTCTTAGCATGTGAGTAGACTCCTAAGTCTTGCAGAAACGTCATGGGTCTAAAGAGATAGGCGGGTCAATCCCATGAGTGGGATAGACCCTACAAAAGTCACACACGCAAACCCACTTACACAAGCACGTACAATGAAAATACATTGAACTTGTTCAAAAGTCATGCGAAAGTGGGTGTGTGATGGACATTCTGGGAAATGGACCTTTTGTAACCGTTGAACGTTTTGGGAAATGGATATTCTGAACCTAGACGACCATCAGCACTTATTTTCGTTCCGGGAACCTACCTATTCAGGCGGGGCTTCGCATATTCGCATCTCCTGCGGGCTTATCACGTATCTCAGTTGACAGCTAGTGTACGTCAAATTAATGGTCATTATTCAGTACATTGCTGCTTTGACGTAACGTGCTAACCACAGTATTCTAAGGGAGAAAACAATGTTCAGGGTAGTGACTTTCAAATATTTGACAACTGAGATACGTGATAGCCCCCCTGGACAGTTGCGAAACCGAACATAAAAAATGCACTTGACACATCGCTTGACGAGTTGCAGGACCTCAACCGTAAACAGAAGTTCGTATGGATGACAAAATATATGGTCAGGAATCGGGCTGCGTGTAGAAGGTAGGTAGTGGGTTATGAGGAGGAACTGGGGGTAACAAAACGAGAGACATGGTGAGATGTGGGAGAATCAGTTCATTGATGCAGCCCATACACCACAAGCGAAAATAATGCGACCACAAAAATGCAATTCCAAAGTACGCAAGTTAGGAATGCAGTTTGCGCTTGGGTCTGTTCCGCTCGCGGTGGAAACTGGGCTTAGTAATCTCCATCTATGTTGTTGATAATGGACACTTTTACAAAAATGCTAGCTATCCCAATTGGTTTAACCTACCACAAAGATCAGCTCAAAAACGACTGAGTAGGTGAGTCTCGTAGTTAACGGAACTGAAACTTAAACTTAGTTTAACTAAACCAACCAAAACTAAAGCCCGGATTAAGGTGCAGGGTAACCGGGCTTTAGTTTTGGTTGGTTTAGTTAAACTAAGTTTAAGTTTCAGCTTGCACCTTAGCAGGTAGCGGCCCCGCCATCATAGACAACTGCGAGGCGAAAAGTGGCTTCTGTGCCTGTTGCCAATGCCTCTTATAATATAAACTGTAGGAATTGTACAATAAAACACTATAAATCATAAAACAATAGTATTTATTTTTTCATTGTATTACATGTCGTCTATTTGCATTTGTCATAATTTCGACTTGAACGCGTCTCGTTCAACTAAACGCAACTGAAAATCAAGCACAAATTCTCTTTATATAAATCTATCACGTATGAGAAAATCTACCTTTGTTTATTATAGAAAAATACACGTCCGTCAGTGCTTTAACCACCTAATCTATGACTAATCACCATTTACTTGAAGAAACACGCCAATGTACTCTATTCTTTATAAATACCATTCCCAATATCTATTCTACAAATATTATTATTGCAAATTAGTTTAAATAATTTCGTTATACGTATTTCTTCAAGCGAATGGCTCAATTTATATTTGTATTATTACACTGTGCATATTATTTAGACTGTGATCATAAAATTACTTTATGGGCGGTGTTAGAGCCGAGCTAATGTGACCCCGCATGTAAGTCCTGTAACATACTTTGTCTCGCTTGTGTACTATAATGATGTATGAGACAGCATGATGTTGATAAACTCACATGCGTATCCACATTTAAATAATAATATTATGCTCTAATACCGCCCTATATAACAAATGCACCGTTATATGATGTTATATATTCTTTATTAGTATCACTATGATTTAAACCTTATTTCTCTCCAAAATAAATAAAATCCAAACATCTAAATAAATATATTTAATTTCTACTATTTACAAACGCTAACAATTATATACACAGATCAATAATTTATATTATATGTAATAATAAAACGAAAAAGCGTTTTTATCTATATCTCAACTAACATTAAAGCATTATAGAAGGCGAATAAACGAACACTATTATTACAATCATATTATAATTTCGAGATAATCTCTATACTCCCTCGTCAAACATAACTGTAGGTCTAACGCCTCATATTCAATATTAATAATACATTATTTACGCAACATGTTGCCCGACAATGTTGACAACATGTGTGGCAACAACGCGCAACATTTGTCTAATACCTTTTATATTCAGAGTCCAAGCTTGCTTAATAAATGACTATTCTTGTAGGGTTTCTTGTAACGTGAGTATAAATACCGTTATATAATATGTAATTTGTGCATAATATTCTAAAGCTAACACGTACAGGACTATAAGAAAACATTTGCATTAGAATTATGATCAACATTCATAAAAATATTGTAACAGTACATAAGGCTAACATATTATCATAGAAGCAAATTGAGACCGGTCTCGGCGAAAAAATATTCAATGCGTTTATAGCAAACTCTTCAGAGAACTTACGAGTTTCGCAATTTAGTATAGGATCTATACAACGACTATCACCAATCAGATGAATGAATGAAACTAAAATAAAAATATTGAGTGAAATTTGTTCATTAACCAAGCCCGTATTATATAAAAAAACATATTCTGGACTGAAATTTTTTAGACAACCCATTTGCAATACATTTATTGAGATATTTTATTAAATAAAAAATATTAATATTAATATTATTATAATATTTATATTGCACATTATGCGATTTGTACATTTTAAGTGCCGTGCTCATTTTGCTTGTTGTACATTTTGCTATGAAGGGTTCTGGTTTTTGTCCGGTAATAATGCATATATGACAGGGATAATATTCATGTGTTGGTTATCCTCACTTCCAAGATCAGCGTGAACTACATAAAGTTGCTTGAAAGGAGGGACTGCACTTTTAAATGTTCCATCACAATAAACGTGTTTTACTCGTTTGAGAATTTCTCTTCCTTCGCAGCTGGAAAACATTAAAATTCGGTTTTTCTTGTAACCATAATCGGCGAAAAGAAAATTTTTGAAATTTTTCAGGAATCTTCGTAGCTTTTATTTTTTTAAAACTAAGTTTTTGCGCTCCTAGTTCTTTATTTCTGTGCTTATAAAGAGTTTTTTTAATATTGTCATATTTAGGTAACTTTTGCAATAACCCAAGACCAGTATCCCTTAATTCTTCTAAAGTATCAGAATACACGGTGGGTATCGGTGTAGTCTCTTCACGAACTCTTTTGAGGCATTTTTGTAAACGCTGTTTAATTTCGTTTCCAATTATGTCCGGCGTACATTTATGTACTTGCTGTTTTACAACTTGACTACAATTACTCACTAAGTTACCAGTACATTTCACTTTGACACAACGCCATACAGTATGCCCATTGCTATACGCACCATATTGTACCTGTAGCCATTTAACAAAAGAACTTTGCCTCCTCTTTGTGATTGAATGACAACAAAATCTGAATTTGTATTTGCTGAAAGGTTGTTATCCATGATGACTGAAACAAAAACCAGCCGTTACACAAGTTAAAAATGAACTTACATTATTAAATACAACACAAACCAAATTTATTGATTTTAAATTGATTCTTACCTCGTTTGTATGTCACATAAACAAACAGTAAATATGATTACACACTATAATAAGACACTATAATTTATAATTATTTACACACTTCCGCAAACATAACCGCAAATAATAAGTGAATAGGTGCTAAAGTTTTATGATTCACCTACATTCAAAATATAAAAAGATTTCTCGGATTACCCACTATACTGTAATTTATTACAGGAACATGTCGTTATTATTTTTTATACTTATTTAATTTTGGTATATACTTTCTATATGTATACTTGATGTTTCCATGTTATCTACTAAGTAAATAAATAATAATGTGACTTTTATTTTTAACAATATTTTGATTAAGTACTTGATTAAATTAAACTTAAATAATTAGCAAATTTGCAGCCGACTGTGCAATTTATTTTATTGTTATTATGTTAAATTATGTTTTTATATGTCGCAATGATATTTGATGATAATTAGAAATAAAACGTTATGTTCAAGTTAATTATTATTAATCAGGTGATTCAACCACCTCTAAAATGTATGAGTAGTAAACTCACACATTCACCGAGTGAAACTTCCATTGAAAATAAAGGTCCGTAGTTAACTCACTCATGTGTGAGATTCTTAGCATGTGAGTAGACTCCTAAGTCTTGCAGAAACGTCATGGGTCTAAAGAGATAGGCGGGTCAATCCCATGAGTGGGATAGACCCTACAAAAGTCACACACGCAAACCCACTTACACAAGCACGTACAATGAAAATACATTGAACTTGTTCAAAAGTCATGCGAAAGTGGGTGTGTGATGGACATTCTGGGAAATGGACCTTTTGTAACCGTTGAACGTTTTGGGAAATGGATATTCTGAACCTAGACGACCATCAGCACTTATTTTCGTTCCGGGAACCTACCTATTCAGGCGGGGCTTCGCATATTCGCATCTCCTGCGGGCTTATCACGTATCTCAGTTGACAGCTAGTGTACGTCAAATTAATGGTCATTATTCAGTACATTGCTGCTTTGACGTAACGTGCTAACCACAGTATTCTAAGGGAGAAAACAATGTTCAGGGTAGTGACTTTCAAATATTTGACAACTGAGATACGTGATAGCCCCCCTGGACAGTTGCGAAACCGAACATAAAAAATGCACTTGACACATCGCTTGACGAGTTGCAGGACCTCAACCGTAAACAGAAGTTCGTATGGATGACAAAATATATGGTCAGGAATCGGGCTGCGTGTAGAAGGTAGGTAGTGGGTTATGAGGAGGAACTGGGGGTAACAAAACGAGAGACATGGTGAGATGTGGGAGAATCAGTTCATTGATGCAGCCCATACACCACAAGCGAAAATAATGCGACCACAAAAATGCAATTCCAAAGTACGCAAGTTAGGAATGCAGTTTGCGCTTGGGTCTGTTCCGCTCGCGGTGGAAACTGGGCTTAGTAATCTCCATCTATGTTGTTGATAATGGACACTTTTACAAAAATGCTAGCTATCCCAATTGGTTTAACCTACCACAAAGATCAGCTCAAAAACGACTGAGTAGGTGAGTCTCGTAGTTAACGGAACTGAAACTTAAACTTAGTTTAACTAAACCAACCAAAACTAAAGCCCGGATTAAGGTGCAGGGTAACCGGGCTTTAGTTTTGGTTGGTTTAGTTAAACTAAGTTTAAGTTTCAGCTTGCACCTTAGCAGGTAGCGGCCCCGCCATCATAGACAACTGCGAGGCGAAAAGTGGCTTCTGTGCCTGTTGCCAATGCCTCTTATAATATAAACTGTAGGAATTGTACAATAAAACACTATAAATCATAAAACAATAGTATTTATTTTTTCATTGTATTACATGTCGTCTATTTGCATTTGTCATAATTTCGACTTGAACGCGTCTCGTTCAACTAAACGCAACTGAAAATCAAGCACAAATTCTCTTTATATAAATCTATCACGTATGAGAAAATCTACCTTTGTTTATTATAGAAAAATACACGTCCGTCAGTGCTTTAACCACCTAATCTATGACTAATCACCATTTACTTGAAGAAACACGCCAATGTACTCTATTCTTTATAAATACCATTCCCAATATCTATTCTACAAATATTATTATTGCAAATTAGTTTAAATAATTTCGTTATACGTATTTCTTCAAGCGAATGGCTCAATTTATATTTGTATTATTACACTGTGCATATTATTTAGACTGTGATCATAAAATTACTTTATGGGCGGTGTTAGAGCCGAGCTAATGTGACCCCGCATGTAAGTCCTGTAACATACTTTGTCTCGCTTGTGTACTATAATGATGTATGAGACAGCATGATGTTGATAAACTCACATGCGTATCCACATTTAAATAATAATATTATGCTCTAATACCGCCCTATATAACAAATGCACCGTTATATGATGTTATATATTCTTTATTAGTATCACTATGATTTAAACCTTATTTCTCTCCAAAATAAATAAAATCCAAACATCTAAATAAATATATTTAATTTCTACTATTTACAAACGCTAACAATTATATACACAGATCAATAATTTATATTATATGTAATAATAAAACGAAAAAGCGTTTTTATCTATATCTCAACTAACATTAAAGCATTATAGAAGGCGAATAAACGAACACTATTATTACAATCATATTATAATTTCGAGATAATCTCTATACTCCCTCGTCAAACATAACTGTAGGTCTAACGCCTCATATTCAATATTAATAATACATTATTTACGCAACATGTTGCCCGACAATGTTGACAACATGTGTGGCAACAACGCGCAACATTTGTCTAATACCTTTTATATTCAGAGTCCAAGCTTGCTTAATAAATGACTATTCTTGTAGGGTTTCTTGTAACGTGAGTATAAATACCGTTATATAATATGTAATTTGTGCATAATATTCTAAAGCTAACACGTACAGGACTATAAGAAAACATTTGCATTAGAATTATGATCAACATTCATAAAAATATTGTAACAGTACATAAGGCTAACATATTATCATAGAAGCAAATTGAGACCGGTCTCGGCGAAAAAATATTCAATGCGTTTATAGCAAACTCTTCAGAGAACTTACGAGTTTCGCAATTTAGTATAGGATCTATACAACGACTATCACCAATCAGATGAATGAATGAAACTAAAATAAAAATATTGAGTGAAATTTGTTCATTAACCAAGCCCGTATTATATAAAAAAACATATTCTGGACTGAAATTTTTTAGACAACCCATTTGCAATACATTTATTGAGATATTTTATTAAATAAAAAATATTTTTCACCCATTAACTAGATCTATGAATGTCGTTGTATAGGATCTTAGCCTATAGCGTATAAGTCGAGATTTCATCAACCATAAGATCGGCATTTAGAGACACGAGTTTATGAAAATATTCACCTACTTCTACATTTGATCTGAAATTTGCTTCGAATCCAATTTATTATAACGCGAAAGTATTCGTATGTATACAGCTTGGACTCTTTAAAAATATTTACTGCGAATATGATGTGACTACGCAACGTCGCCGAACATGTTGCGCGGCGCGCATGTGGATGTCGCGGAACAAATGTTACAATATATATAATACTAATAATTAAAATTTGATACACATATTTATCGTTACCCTGTCGTCAAGCGATAGAATCGAAATAATTTAGTAACAGCTACATTATAATATAATCTGTATTAAATACAACAAATATGCATTTTATGAGCAATAACATAAAATTATGGCTACGAAACAAGCGGTTACTATTAAAAATCCGATAGACACACATTTTCGTTATTCCAAAGATCAGTTTATAATTAGAAGTTGCGCAATATCGTGCTCTCCCAGTACCCGCTTGTTTCATGGTCCCAGATCCAACTATTATTTAAACTCGGTTTTATATTCCCAAAAAGTTATAGTGTCAATGAAATATATTCAACACGCACGTTAATTCAACATTTATATATCTGTTCAATCGATAACCAATCGTAAGGAACCTTTCGGATTTTACATTTGTAAATAATTACGTCAAATCAAACGTTTGATTTATAAATATATAAGAATAAGTTCACGTTTAACTTAACAGCCGCCGAAACACATCGAATGTGCAATTTCAAATTTAAATAAAAACGCAGCCGGCCGCATACGATAAAAATCATACAAAAAATATTGTGCAATATTATAATAATATAAACATTAATTCTACGTCATTATAAATAAAATTAAAACAAAATGATTAGATGCAAGTTGGCAACCCGATAGTGTGACGTCACGGTGACGCGTTATATGTAGGTGGGGCAATGTTCGAGGCTGGTGCCGCACGCGTCGCATATCTTAGCGTCGCGCTCGTTGACCAGCGTGCAGGCGGGACACTCGCGCCCGCCCGACCTGAGGGGCTGGATCTCGGGCCCGCGCTTGGACTTGCCGCACATCTCGCACGCCTGCATCGCGCTCCTGTTCAAGAACGTGCACGTGGCGCACTGCCACTTGTCCCTCCTTACCTCGCCGCTGGTGTCGGGCCGGTCTCTCTCGTTGTGTTGACTCGGCGTCCTGCTGGCGGGTCGGTCCCCGTTCAGTTGCGCTTGTTTCGGTGGGGAGCGGCGCACGTGGTCCGTTTCGTCCAACGAAACGATCAGTTGCGCTTTCAAGTCGTAACTTGATGGCTGTGCATTGGAAGAAGCTGAAAAGAAATCATTTATGCGATATAAATACTGAACATGAGATCATCATTTTATTTGAGGCGATGAGTAAACAAAATAATGTTGCACTCCACTCAGCTTGTGTTTAGATAATCGTCAAATATGTACACTTACCGTGATTAGTTTTGGAGCTGTGCCCCGAACTGTGTCCTGAACTGTGGACGCCATTTTCAACAGGTTTACTCTTTGTTTTGTCCACTTCGATAGGTTTCGAAGGTTTTTTCACCTTTTTCACCTCTGCTGTGTTTGATGACGAGCCATTCACCGAGTTCTGTTGCTTTATCACTTCCTTCCTATCTCGAATGTCTTTTTTACTGAGCAGTTTAACTTTATCCGCTGCTACCTTGGGGGTTATCAACGCATCAGCTTTGGGGTTTCCGACCGGCTCTACGTGTTTCTTACTCTTCCTTTCGTCAATTTGCTTTTTCGCCAAATGCCTTGCCCTTTTTAACTCTTGTTCCTGTTTCATCCTCATAATTTCGTTCACCTTCGCCGTTCGATAAACTTCGTCGTCGTAAGATCGGTCAAGGTTCAGGGCTTGAAGACCGTCTTCCAAGTCCAGGGTTGTCGGTTGATATTTCGCTCTTCGTTCCTCTCTGTCCAACCTGTCCAGTGTTCTGGAGTCTCTATCTAAAGATGGAGAGAACCGACTTCTGCTTTCAGGCTCTTGTTCTTTGCTCGATAGGTTCCTGAATACGTAGTCCCAACTCTCGTATGTGCCCATGCCGTCCTCTCTCGCCTTGCTTAGTGCCGGTTGTGTATCGGAGCGCGGTAAACTAGGAAGCGTTACATCGCTGAGCCCTGACTTAGATGTGCTATTCCTCCTGGAGGACTCCAACGGTCTGCTCTTCCTGTGACTTCGTTCCTCGTCTTTATATCTCTCGAATTTTCCATTTTCGTAAACAGAGGGAGTGTCTAGTTCGATGAGTTGCGCCGTCGGTACTGAAGGGTACCTGTACTGAGGCATGGGAGGGTAACCGTTTACTGGTACCGTAGCGGCGTGTTTTATAGGCGCGTAGACGGGGGTGGGGATCATGTAGGGGGACTGTACGGGGTAGTAGTAGGGGACGCCGTAGGGGGTCATCATGGGGACTGTGGAGCAGTGCGGCATGGTGACGGGCACGTCGGGGTGGAGGTGCGGGTACATGACCTGGGGCATCATGCCCTGAGGCATCATGTAGGGGTGCATGGGAGGGGCAGTGTCTTCGGGGGGCAACAGTTCTTCGCAAAGGTGGTTGCAGTGGGGGGGCGGCGCTTCGTATCGCGAGTCGGTCAGTCGGCTCCGGTACGGTTCCGAGGGAATCGTCGTGGGGATGTTGGAGTATATTTCTGCTCCTGAAATTACAATAACAATATTGTTCTTTCTCTTTGTACTCGATTTGAAGCTTTCAAAGCCATATTAAAATAATTTTCATCATGAAATACTTTTAAATTTTGAAATCTCAGGTATCTCAAAATATGCGTTCCGATGTAGTCACGAGATAGGGTGCACAATTTATCTCGATAAAACAGGCAATTAATTCAACAGCGACCGGTACAGATGTTAGAAGAGGGCCAGTTTGCCGTTGGATAATTAAAGCTAGAGTGCGAAGACGTTCGACTACAGGAGTGAGTGAATGGTAGGTGTATTATGTCCATACCGTCGTCATATCCATGTTCCGGCTCGGTGGGCGGAGCTGGCGGGGCGCGCGCGGCGAGGCTGGCGGCGGCCTGCGCGGGCGGCGCGGCGCGCGCGGCCCGCTCGGCGCACACGTGGCGCCACGACACACGCGCGCCCGCGCTCCACACCGCCTCCCAGATGTGGGACATTATCTGTACACACGAACAGTTACAGCTAAGTGTTAGCTCACAACAGTCACAACGACACGAGACACGACGATACCTGAAGAAGCCAGTCACGAAACGCATCTTAAAATAGTAAACAATAAGACATATTTCATTAAGTGACCTCGGAATACGACGCGCGATGCAGCGCTCCACACACGCTGCGCGACGTCGTGTGGCGATCTTTTCATGTAGAAAATAAAGTTATCACTTGAATAGCTCTTTAAAAGTGTCCACTCTACGTCACGTCATGTCTTGGTGTGACCCTTACGCTCGTTTACACAGTGCTGGTTTGCCTTAACGTTAACTATAACGCATAGACAGGATACGCAGCTAAACAATAAATTACGCTCTTATGTCAGCATTACAGCAGCGCATTACCACGCAAAGCTAAACAAAACGATGTTTAACTTATACATTTATTAAAATCCCATCAGTATATCTTAAGAGAACAATAATATTATCACCATTTGATATACACCATACTTAAACCAAAGCAATACCGCACAAACAATGTAAGGAGGCCATTATTACTAAACAAAGAAAAACATCAGCACTTAACATTCTACATGATTGTGTATTCCTCACCTGACACTCGCACTGCGCAATGAGCGCGTCCCTGGAGACGGCAGCGACCATGTCCGGACAGATCGGCCCGTCGAGCTCCAGCCGCCCGGCGCCCGTGGACTTGTAGCCCATCGTGTGCAGCAATATCTCTGCCCCTACCATGTTGGCCTCCACCTCATGCTTGAAGTAACCGCAGTATAACTGAAATATTATAAATTTATTTAAGGAATAAAATTAACCCATTAATGTCCCACTGCTAGGCAAGGGCACCGTAATGAGGGAGGGGTTAGGCCTTGAGTCCACCACGCTGGCCAAGTGTGGGTTTGAGTTTGGGCCAACTGTTTGAAACAAATTTTAGGCATGCAAGGTTTCCTCACGATATATAACATAACATTTTTCTAAAAATACGTTTCATAACTGTTTCCATTTCATGACAAATTACAGTAACATTCAACATTACGTACATCATTGCAACATCATAAATTTTAATTTAAAAACTACACTTGTACCGAGACTAGATATAAATAGGGTGATACGCAGTGACGTCATCGTGGTGGTCAATTAATACTTCCTATTCCTAGCGCAGTAGATGCTCCTGATTTAGTGAGTTATGACACATTAGCCGACTGACTAAAGGTGGGTACTTACATATGTACGTTATAAGTAGAAAATGGGTAAAGAGCATAATGCTTCATATATACAGTGTTCGAACATTCTAGAAATACCATCAGCGTCAAGTCTGATTTTGGTTACTAATAAGAAATGTTTGACTAAATGGGTGTATAATTACGTCCAGTCCTTATTTTTATTACATAATTACAACGATAATTCAGGCGAATCACCGGAGCATTTGATACACATCACTTTATACCTATTAGTGTTAAGATTTTTTTCTATGTAAGTAGCAATAGTCCTACCATGTAATCGCCAAAAGTTTTTAGCCACGAAACAGACTATGCCTAGTGTGGCTATAATTACTAAACTTATAGATATTTAACTGTCAACTATCAAAAAAGTATTTTTATTTATTTACCGAAGACTTCTCTACAAAGGGCATAAAATCCTACTAAACTCACCCGTATAACCCTGTACTCCTTCCTCCAAGGCTGTGCGAGGAGATTAGCAGCATACCGAGCTAACGCGGCCCATCCCAAGCCGGCCCTGTACGCGCTAAAGTCGGACAACTCGTTTATAGTTCGCTGGAAGACCTTGCCCGTCTCCGTCAAGCCAAACTTGCATTCATGAGGCACTAGCGATAAATATTCTATTATGTAGTCTGAAACAAACAATAAATTGTGATTGTAAACAAGCTGTTTGTTTTATAAATATATGACGGTTGTTTGTTTAACGCTGGTGCGTAGGCTGGGCGGTGTCAGTACGTGGTATGTAGTGGTGCGAATAGTTCAATATCTAGTGCTATCTTAAGTGAGTTTTTTTTATTTTTAGTTGTTGGCTTTTAATTATATATCTGTTGCAGCAACTCATGCGGTTAGATTCCCTAATACATAAAAGTAGATATAATAATATGAAGAGTCAAAAATCAGCTGATTCAGCCTGATTGGGTCCAGTATTATTTTTACCGTGGGAACTGAAGTTTGAATGATAGTCGTTTAACAATAACATTGATTTCAAGTTGTAACCTGATGAGTCAACTGCTGAGAGTAAGAACCTACCACTTTCTAAGGTTGTAAATTCAATTTATTTACCGAACACTAATTACGTATTCGAAAAATATAACCCCATAGAATTGAAGTACGCAGATTTTTTTCTGGTAGTCGGAATCAAGAAGATCTTAAAATAGTTCAAGAGTCAAGACTACTATTAAAGTAACTACATTTTTTTCACTCTTTATAAAAATACACTCGGTGAAGTATCGTAGTCTTAACTTAGTTTCTACCTTCTAGTTTCTTCTTCTGTTGTAGTTTTTCAGGGCTGTCGTCAGTCTCGAGGTAGCTATAGTGAGCGTCCTCGATGCGCCGCCACAGCGCGGGCAGCCGCTCGCGCAGCACCGCGTCGCCCATGCCCGCGCACGTCATCACCATCACCATAGACACGGCTCAAGGGTCAACTGGAAGCAACCAGTTCGAATATTATTTAAGAACGAAAGTATAGTAATCGAGCTTAGCGGAAGCTCATATTGGTCTCGAGGGCGGGATATTAAGAGGCTAGCTAAAATTTTCGATACATTTATGTAATTACTGGCTTCTGCTGAAAATATTTACCGGTGTAAAAGTTCTATTCTACGTGTTCATTCAGGTTATATGCTATCAGTGTACCAATTTCATTACACCCGTAGAGTAGTTTTTTCGTGAAGGCGTAACATACGTAGGTACAAGCAGCCATCCGTCCTCACAAACTCTCGCATTTATAATATTAGTGGGATAGAATTCTCCATGACCTTTATCCCACGCTAGGTAGGGTTGGCATAACATGTTTTCGGCTTCCACTAATCTCTTTCGGCTATCATGTCTTCACCCCCTTTTTGTTCGTCTTTCGCACAATCTCTATTTCGGTCTTCGTACTTAATTATTAACTGGAGCCACAATGATTGCTTTATCATATTGATTGATTTGAATAAGAATTTGAGTTAACAAACAAGATTGCATCGTAGCTCCTATCCATAAGTGGTTATTAATATCAACAGCTATTAAGAAATATACTAAGATTGCTTATTAATTTGAAATAAAACTTTTTAAATGCCGGCTCTTGACATTCCTAAAATAAAGAAAAATGATAAGATAACGTGAACGAAGTTTCATAATAAACGGACAACATAAAACTGTTCAACGTTACTTCCACGCCCTTTTATAGGTAGAAATAGGATGTTATGGTCATACGATTCCGAAAGTTTGAAGGGATTCTGAAAAATGAAATGAAAAATCGTGTTAACAGGCAATGAAATCAGCACCTTTATCTTGTGAGCGAAAATAATTTTATCGAGCCCAGACAACTTGTCTGGGCCGAGTATTACACATACGGGTTGCGGATATACCACACTTGAAGTAAATTGTTTCCTAGTTAACGTTAAATAACGTTGATAGGGGTAGGTACCTCGTTTAGTATACCATTCCGTATAATGTTACAATTCTGTCAAACAATTCTAAGACCCAGTTGTCCCCTCTGACTCTGTCCCCCGGGATGACAACTGGGAAAATTCTTCCTACTTGTATTCCCATTTGTCACCTCAGGTCTTTGTAAGTCAGGTCAATACAACGAAACAAAATTCTGTTCCGCTTACAATAATAAAACAAGAATCATCAAAGTCGGTCCACCAGTAAAAAGTTATGCCTACCTATCAAACAGAAAAAAAAACATAAAATAGGCATACCGTCACACCGTGTCTTCCTAACATTTAATATGTACATCATCGTATTATCATCGCTGCATTTATATGGAACTGATTAGCAGTTTAAAAAACCAGGAAGAACAGCCACAAATCTGGTATCAGTACTAAAATTTTATGTGTAAAAGTGGGCCATTTCAATTATAGAACAATATTACATGCACATGAGTCAAGGGATCTATAAACTTTTGGCACACGCACGCACTAACTATTTATAATATAACACGTTGTTATGTTGAAACCACGCTTCATTTAAAACTAACGAGTGTCTATTAGTATAGAGTAGTTACTAGTCACATGTAATGGTTACGTTAATGGTTACTAACGCTAATAACTTTTAGCTTTTGTCTTGATGGTACCTCGGGAGGCCATCAGAAACCCTCGAATCCGTATATTTCAATCATAATTAGTGTATGGTTTCTATATGAATTAATAGCAGAGTAAAAAATCATATGTTAATCCAGGTTTATTATAAACTATCAGTGTACCAAATTTCGCTAAAATCCGTCCAGACGTTTTATCGTGAAAGAGTCACAGCATACTTACAAACATTCGCATTAATAATATTCGTAGAATGGGATTTATTTGTGCAGTTGAAGCATAGGAACTTTGTTTAGATGGAATATTCACTAGGTACCTATGTTAAAATACAGAAATTATAATAATTAGCTAATACTTTTGCTGTATGTCACTCTCTATTGCATATTAGTGCAAACTGCTGACTACGAAAAAAGGTTTTATAAAGCGACATTGTAATTGTTTTCCTAATTTTAATCCAATTTCAGTGCTGTTGAGGTTGAAAATGGTGCAATATATGGGTATAGTTTACGTCTTATCTTAAATGCAAAAATAGAGCGGCAACTAATTAACATGCATAAGGAAAAACAAAGAACAAATACATAACAGGTAATTAAGGTATCTGCGTCACCAAGTTTCAAATAAAGGTACAATTACACACAGTAGTAGGTAGTAGTATAAATCTACAACTTAAGTTGACGTTTAACCAAAGTTTGTATTTAAAAACTGATAATACTCGAAATACGATCGATAAATAAGTTCATCACAATATTTGCTACTGATAAACAACTCGGTTATCTAGAAAAACACCAGACCGGTGTCCATGACAACACACTGTGTTATCAAACAAAGAACGCAGCAAAGAGGTCGCAAGCGTTGCCGTAGTAAAGGATTCGATTCGTGCGCTTTATTTTAAACGACACGACACGATAGCATCGTATCACGACGAAATCGAACGACTTTTACAGTCGCAAACTTTTAAAGACCGACAGTCCAATCTAAGTGTAGTGTAGAATCTTATCGATTCATTATTAAAAGATAAGGTCGAATTGAGAACGTACTCCTTTTTTAAGGTCGGTTAATAATAATTAGGTAGTTAGTTATAAGCCATAGAAACATGACGGGTAAAATTCACGTTTTGTTGCAATACTGCGGCTATTTCAATATAGAAACTGAAGAAAGTCGAAAGGGTCGTCATGGTTTGCCGGCACAATCTAAGCTCACGAGCATACCTATATTATTAAACTAAAATAAAACTAAAATATTATTAGTGTATCTATTACCTCTTCCTAAATACAATAAACATCAGAACAAGTCTCCAAAACGGCTCTCGTACGACAAACTATCCACTTTACAACCCCTGGATAGGTACCAGTTAGAAAACCTAATTTTCTGTCACTATCTATCAGGTCAGCAGTGATAGCCGAGTGGTTTAAGTTGGCACCTCCCACGCAAGTGGTCGCAGGTTCGAAACCGAGGCAACACACCAATGACTTTTCGAAGTTATGTGTGTATTAGAAATAATTATCACTTGCTCTAACGGTGAAGGAAAACATCGTGAGGAAACCTTGCACGCCTAAAATTTGTTTAATACATTTATTGAGGGCATGCAAAGTCCCCAACCCGCACTTGGCCAGCGTGGTGGACTCAAGGCCTAACCCTCCCCCTCGTTTGGGAGGAGACCCTTGCCCTGCAGTGGGACAGATATGGGTCATTAAAAAAAAAAAAAAAAAAAAAATCTATCAGGTAGGCTATCAAACACTTAAACGTAAGTAACTGGCTCTTAATATTAACTGGTGCTGCAAATTGCGGTGTTTTGTCGTGTCGTATGATAAAATCGCTGAAAAGCCGTCGAACATTGTATGGGGGGACTTAATAAAGCAGTGAGTCATGTCATTGTTCAGTACACACATCAATGTCCGATCCATTCATGACAATGCTCATATTATGTTACCTTTTATGTACTTTACTGTAGGTATGGTTATTTTAAAACTTTGCAATGAGAAGATAACAATTCTTGAACTCCGATTTAAGTTGAAAATTATATGCATTACTATTGAGCAATGTTAACTACCCTTGTTCATATGCCCTCTTGAGTTATTTACTGACCAGCTATGATGGGCGGGGGAATGGTCAAGCATTACCACAATGCTTGATGATTCTCCTACTCCCGACATCTGTCCGATGCCGGGTCTAGCAAATGGTTTAGGGAGTAGCGCAAGTCGCAAAGATCCCCTAAACAAGGCCAGTGGACTATCCTTCCCGAGGTTGCTGCCCGTTATTGGCCAATTACCCTCTGTAATTGGCACAACAAAAACCTCTGGCCGGTACTCTATATCCAAACCTTTTCCTTTCCCACTTATCCCTAAACCAATCCCGCATAGCCGAACCGTGGCGGCGCATTATCCACTCAGGCACACAGAGCCTTGGGGCACCAAATACCCCCAAAAAATTGTACCACACTTACCTTGGGCGGGTAGTGTGAGTTCTTCTTCTTTTCTCCCCTCTTCTTCTGGCATCCTATGCCAATCTCGCCCAAACAAAAACCTTCAAATATAATGAACGCACAGTCGCATAGAAAATTACCCCAGGAGGGTACCACTGATAGTGGAGAATCCCTCACCGAGCCTAGCTCGGTCCGTCCCACGTATTCTGGGGGGGACAAACTGTGCCCAAAACCAGGCGGAAGCCTGGACCTCTCTGGCCTCGCCGAGGCCATCTCCTCGTCACCCGAAAAGGGAATTAACACTACTTCGCAGTGGACGGTAGCCGCTCATAAGCGACCTTGCAAAAGGGAACCTACCGCCCCTGCAAAATCCAAACAAAGGCTGAAGGAACTACCGGAACGCCGTCGCCCCAACAGGCGCGCGAGAAGGGAACACCTTCAGCCCAAAAACGCAACACAAGCCGAGACGGCAACCGCAGCAGCGGCAACGCAGCGCGACCCTCAGCCCTCCACCTCAGGAGAGCCTAAAACGGCACCACCAGCACCACCACCACCACCACCACCCAGCAAGTCGAGTAAGAGACGGACACCGAGAGGAACTCGTGGTCGGCGGAACGCTGCGACGGCTCCCACTGCACCTGAAAAGGAGCAGTCTGGGACTGGGGATGGTCCGGACGAGCGCGCTTCTTCGAAGCGGTCTCGTCTGGACGATACTCAGTCTCCCAGAGGGGAAGCCAAACGCGCGAAAACCGACGCGAAACCGAAGCGGGCGATGAGCTACGCGGATGCGAACAAATCGCATCTGCGAGTAGCGATTATCACCGTCCCGCCTAGGGACCTCTCGCAAAGCCAGGCAGATCAGCTGAGGGAAGCTATCGATGATAGCATCCTGCAAGCTGTACTGGCTCCGCCGTCTCCGAGTGTACATGCTCCATCTTTCCGCGGCCGCCCTTTCCTTCTGGACGGGGCTTTAGCGATGTGGTGTGAGGACACAAATGCTCTCGACTGGCTGGGCAAAGAAATAGGGAACATTGCGTCACCAGTCCCCGGAACCACTCTGACTGTCATAAGGCAGTCAGAAATGAAAAAGAAGCTGAAGGCTGGGCTTCTCATCCACACCCGCATCACCGAAGCTGCTACACTGCAGAGAGTCCTTTGTGCCCAGAACCCCTGGTACAAAGTAGACTCTTGGCAGTGTTACGACATGACGGTGGATGACAAACCACAAGAGGTGAACTCCAAGGAGAAGATAGTGCATCTTATCCTTGGAATTCCTGAGGACCAGAAGCAAGCCATCCTGGACCGTGATCGCCGAGTAGCGCACATGTCTGGGAGTGGCTACATCAGGTTCTTCACCTCGGAGGAACAAGCCACGAGCAGCAGCAGACCAACGGCGACGGAGGAGTCAACGGAGGGGGCCGCATCCGGTCCCGAGCCGTCCACCTCTGCTCCCCAAC
Organism: Anticarsia gemmatalis; assembly: GCF_050436995.1. Classification (NCBI taxonomy): domain Eukaryota; kingdom Metazoa; phylum Arthropoda; class Insecta; order Lepidoptera; family Erebidae; genus Anticarsia; species Anticarsia gemmatalis. The sequence goes on from NC_134761.1 coordinate 4,101,665, forward strand.
AGGGTTCGAGCGAGATGGAGACAGACCCGCCGCCGCAGAACAAGGGGACTTCCAGTGACGAAGATGACGTCCTGCGTAGCCCGTAGTCCCCTAAACATAAAAGTTATACAAACCAACCTCCAGCACAAACAAATAGCGGCGGCCACTCTACGCAGAGCACTGGAGGTTAACAACAAGACCGTCGCCCTGATCCAGGAGCCGTGGATCAGAAACAACAAAATCTGCGGTCTAAGCAATATCTGCGGTAAGTTACTGGTAAAACCCTCAGTCGACAAACCGAGAACCTGCATTTTCATGCCCAACACCATAACAACCACGCTACTAAACCAATTCTGTTCTAGAGACCTCACTGCAGTGACAATCCACACAGAAAATAACACAACCCTAGTCTTAGCCTCAGTGTACATGCCGAGCGACGGCGAAACTCCAACAAGAGAACTGGCCGAACTTGTACAACACTGCGAAACACAAGACTGGGAGCTGATCATCGCTGCAGACTGTAATGCACACCATCCTCTGTGGGGAAGTAAGGATACCAACAAAAGAGGTGAGTCATTAGCCGAATACCTATTTCAAACAAACCTAAACATTATAAATAGGGGCACTGAACCCACTTTTGTAAGCTCAAGGTATCAAACCATTATAGACATCACCTTGGCAACACACGCGGCTGCAAATCTGATTGCGGGCTGGCACGTATCAAACGAGCCATCACTGGCAGACCACCGCCGCGTGTGCTTTCAAATTCAACACAAGCAAAAAGACCCTGACCTATATCGCAACCCCCGAAAAACAGATATATCAAGGTACACAAACTTACTTACTAAAGCACTAAGTGACGGACCAGTAACTGACGTCACTCTCAGTACTAATAATATAGATTTAAACGTAGCACTTTTAACCAAAAGCATGCTGAATAGCTATCATTCCGCATGCCCCACTTCAATATCCAAAGACCCCGGGAAAAGTTCATGGTGGGGGCCGGAACTTGAACGCCTACGAAAGGGTCTCAGGACACTTTTTAACCATGCAAAAAACACCAGAACTACTGAGGCCTGGGACAAATACAAAATTGCACAAAAACACTATAAGAAGCGCATCAGATTTCGAAGAACGGAATCTTGGCACAACTTCTGTAGCAACATAGACTCGACAAACCAAGCCGCAAGAATAAAGAAAATACTTTCCAAAGGGAACCCGAATCTTCTGGGCACTCTTAAGAAAGCAGACGGCACCTACACAAATAACGACAAAGAAACGTGTGAAATACTGCTGGAAACACATTTTCCAGGCTGTCTGATGACATCAGGCCTTGATTGGTCAGACGAGCACCACAACACACCAACAACCCTAGACTGGGAAATCGCCAACAAAATAGTAACCGCGGATAGGATGGCATGGGCCATAAAAAGCTTCCAGCCATTCAAATCAGCGGGGCTAGACATGATTTTCCCGGCGCTACTACAATGGCAAAAAGACGAGACGATAAAACACCTATTACCAATCTACAGAGCCTGTATAGCTTTCAAATACATACCCAAATTGTGGAGAGAAGCAAAGGTAGTTTTCCTCCCCAAACCAGGTAAGGAGGACTACACTCATGCCAAAGCTTTCAGGCCAATCAGTCTTACATCATTCCTTTTAAAAACACTGGAAAGACTTGTAGACATATACCTAAGGGATGGAGTACTAAAGAACAACCCACTACATCCCCAACAACATGCGTATAGAAAAGGCAAATCAACAGAGTCGGCACTGCACAAGGTTGTGCACAAAATAGAATCGGCCTTCACAAACAAAGCCTCAACACTAGCCTCCTTCATAGATATAGAAGGAGCCTTTGACAAAACCATGCACAACAGCATTAAACATGCCTTACAAAGACTTAAAGTAGAACCAGTCCTAACTGGATGGATCACTGAACTAGTCAGCAAAAGGGCGGTACAGATAGTGGCAAACACCACAATAAGAGCAAAAGTGGTCAGAGGATGCCCCCAGGGAGGCGTCCTTTCACCGCTTCTATGGAACATAGTAGTTGATAGCCTCCTAACTAGTCTAAACAAAAAAGGGTACACTACTATTGGATATGCAGATGACCTAGCAATACTGATAAATGGGACAGCTGAAAACGTACTATGCAAAATAATGCGCTCAGCTTTTCAGATTATAGAAAACTGGTGTGAAGAACACCAACTATCAGTAAACCCCAAAAAAACAGAACTTATCCTTTTCACCAACAAAAGGAAGTTACCGGACCTCGAACTACCAAAACTATTTAACACCAAACTCACCCTGTCAACTCAAGTGAAATATCTGGGCATGGTTCTTGACAACAAGTTGAATTGGGCGAGTCATATTGAAGCAAAAACTAGGAAGGCCTGCATAGCGTTCGGCCAGTGTAGAAGAATGGTTGGTAACAAATGGGGTCTCAACCCAAACATAACACTCTGGCTATACACATCAGTTATCAGACCTTCTATCACCTACGGAGCAGTTGTATGGTGGCCCAGAACACAACTGACAACGGTAAAAACAAAACTCCAGAGCACACAACGCCTAGCATGTGTAGCCACCACTGGATGCATGAAAACCACTCCATCAAATGCACTTGAGTACCTCCTAAACCTCAGGCCCTTAGATTTGGTTATACAGGAGGAGGCACAAGCGGCTGCCTTAAGACTAAAAGCAAACGGGCTATGGCAGCAGAACCCAGAAACAACACACACCAAAATTCTGCAATGTATCTTGAAGGAAATACCACTTCTCGATGCACCTACAGATAAAACGCCATGTCACCACGTTTTTGACAGAAGATACAATATCCAACTCAAAGAGGAATCTAAAGATGACTCTGGCATCAACGAAGTTAGGATATACACTGACGGATCCAAAACCGCATTTGGTACAGGAGCCGGCGTCTTCTCGAACGATCTAAATATCAAAATATCAGCCACCCTAGACAAACTAAATACAATCTTCCAAGCAGAATGTATAGGAATCACTAAGGCAGCACAAGCAGTCGCAGCCAGAGATGTCAGAGACTTTAAAATAAAAATTGTCTCGGACAGTGCATCCATGCTACAAGCCTTACAAAATAACGTTATAACATCTGCCCTTGTTCTGGAATGCCATAATGCGCTCCAGGCTATTGCACGTACGAACACAGTTACCCTGCAATGGATCAAAGGGCACAGCAATTCAATGGGAAACGATGCAGCTGATGAACTAGCTAAAAGGGGATCAAATGGAACAGTACTTGGACCGGAACCACTACTGCCTATCCCCCAAGCACAAATTAAATCTTGGCTGAACAGAAACACCGAAGCGAAACACCTAAAAGAATGGAACAACAGCAAAGGTTGCAGGCAAACTAAGGCTGCAGTTCCGGTGGCACCTAAGAATCTTGCCCGCAACCTTATCAGTCTAAAAAGGGACAAAATACGCAAGGTAATAGGAATCCTAACCGGCCATTGTCCCCTAAACAAACATCTATGTACAATAGGCGTGACGGACAGCCCTCTGTGCAGAGGATGCATGGAGGCAGAGGAAACACCACAACATGTACTCGTGGAATGCAACAGCGTGGCGGACCAACGAGCGCGAACAAAAATATTGACAACAACACTCCAGGAAGCCTGCAGCAACTTGAAAAAGCTACTGAAGTTCTGGGAAGAACTAGGATGGCTGGAGTGAGGGCGAATCAACGCAACAATGAGAGAGGGTAGATACACGCACAAAGGCCCATTTAAGAGGCTAAGTGCGGAAAAAGCCCAGGAAACCTAACCTAACCTAACCTAACCTATGATGGCTTTAGTTTCATTATTATTGGACTCAAAGCCTATCCCCTCTCTAATTACGGGAGGAGACCCTTGCCCAGTAATGAGACATTAATGGGTTCTATTTATTATTTTATTATTAAGTAGGCCCATAAACAATACTTAGTATTAGCCATTTCCCCTAGAAGTATCAGATTTACCTCATCCACCTGGTCTGAGCCCCGAGTCTTTTTTAACTAAATATATCTACATTTGAAACAGACTGTTTGCATTAAAACTATAGGTGGTATGTATCATGTTTACATAACAAACATCATAATTTTCCAAGACTTATTGTTATACATATTATGTTATTATGATTACATGAATATATAACACTTATGTATTTCTAATAAGATTCAAATTTGTTTGCAAAAGTAAGACTAGTCACAGAGTATGTGTGTGTATATGTATATTATTATGTGATTAATGTAAACATAAATATGTATAGATTTATTGTTACTTTCTATCAATCTTGTGATTAAATTTAGTAACTTTTTGCCTTATTGACTTATTAACCGACTTCAGAAAAAGGAGGAGGTTCTCAATTCATCGGTTCTTTTTTCATCTACACACTGACACAAAATTAAACAGTTTACAAAATAATACTTTTCACAATAAACATTTTAAATTAAATAAAAACAATCTTAAAGTAATAAGTTATCAAATTAAGGTTCATACGAAGTCATCAAACTGGTATCAGTCGATGAAATGATAAGTAGTGATAACAAATAGAGGAGTCCATTTGTCAGGGCTATGTGTAATTGAGCGATAAGATAAGTCTATAGATAACATGCACATGTACAAGTTAGGTATTTGTACATGACTCATAGGCTATTTTCAAATATTTTTGTTGGTATCTTAATAAATAATGATTTGTTGTTTTTACCGTCTAGCAGACTAGATTTTCATTGTATTCCTTTATAATAAAAGTAGGATATTTAAGGTCAATGGATTTTGGTATAGTGCAGTTGTTTAATACACTTTTTGTGACTGAATTTCACTTCTACATTTTATATTATGATAATATTTTTAGTAACAGCTTAATTGCATATTTATGGATTTTTAAACTATGCATATAAATAGAATATAGTAGAAACATGATAATACATTCATGAGTTGTATTATGTCAGAATATTAATATTATAAATAAACCAAATTTCGCAAGTTTATAAAACAGATGGTAGAAAAAAGAATTTTAGTTTTTAATATTAAAATTAGAAACCAATACAGATAACTAAGTACTATTGAGAGCTAGATTATCGTAGAAACAATTCACGAGTGTGCATAAACATGATCTCCTTGTACTAAAAAAATAAAAAGATACAAGAGCCTTGACCAAGGAATCAATTTTACATTATATTAGACTTAATTTACCATTATAGTGTAGAACAAAGTATGCATTACAGTGTCTATAAATTAAAGAAGAAACCGACAGTAATTAACGCACTAAAAGAATCCAAGAAAGCTACGTCGAAGTAAAAAATATGCTAATGATCATACTCCCACGCGACACAGCAATGTGCGATTCATACCAGTTTTAACCTAATTGTAGCCTACAGCTGTTACCTATAATGTTTACTAAGGTCTAACGAACTCACCGTACAGGAAGAACATTCTTTTCCTGGATGTCAAAATTTATTCCAATGCACCGAATGTAGAGCGGACAAAAATAGTTCACCCAAAATAACAAAGTAGCGTTTGCGAACTGATATCCGGCTATCACAAATAAATACTATACACATCTCATAATCACAGCTTACATTAATTTACAACAAAAATATTAAAACCTCAGTAAATATCAAAGAAATGAAAAATAGTAGAACAAAATTTTGGGATTTTGTTTTGACGTTTATTAGTACTGCCTGCTGATACAGATAAAATATGACATTTGATTTGATACAACTTTGACAATCGTCTTCTTTTGTCTATGATTTACTCGTTTTTTTTTCTTTACTTTATCTCATCCAAAAAATCCAGGACAAGGGTTTCATAGAAAGTAATATTTAATATACTGGAATAGTCTTCATGATGGGATAAATTATATGTAGTCATGTATGTAAAAATGAATACACCAACAAAACGAAGGTAACCTACATATGCTGGTGACTGTACATACAGTCAACATAATAGTAGGTAGTCTTTACGGTTAGGCCTAGGGTGATATACAAATTTCAAAAAGTTTTAAGTGAATAATGAATAAGAAATGCTGGTTGTCGGTACCTATATTAACAAATTGATGTCATTATTTGACTTTATGAAATACCAAAATAGCAAAACAAATGTTTTAATTGTCATTGACTTTTTATATCTCGCGTGTTGTATTTGATTTTAATGATATAAAATATAGTCATGGTTAAATTTATTTTGTTTCTAGATCCTTTACGACAAGAAGAAATTGAAACATTTTATATGGTTTGTTATTTAAAATTTTTGTTTATGTGGAGTTCGGTTAAGCAGACCACAGAAGGAAATCGAAGATAAAATTGGCAAAAGTTTGGACGATTCAGTTTAAATATCTTCTTTTGAACTTATTTCAGGCTTGTCAAATGCATCGTGAATACTACAGAGGATACCCTAAAGCTTACCATCCACTTAAATTTTTCCAAGAATCTGATTACAGCTTCCAGTGTCCTCCTGAAATGTCGAAGTAAGTTTAGCTTAGATATGATTCTTGCTTAAACTGTTAAATATGCCATGTAACTAATTGTTCTCTTTCAGTGTTTATTTGGGCTTCCCAGCATACCATGTGAAATACAAGCAGCCCGTGGGATTGCCAGCGACAATAGATCGAACTTCATTCATGCCTCAGCTGCCAACGAGATGCTTGAAAGCACGTTACGGCCAAACAGCAAAAGCATACATGCGTTAAACAATATTATTCATTTCTTTTTAATGACTATTACTTTGATATATTTATTAATTACATAATAAAATTTATTATAATTTATTATTTCGTCTATCCCTTTTCATTGATCTATACAGTTGAATATCAAAAAATAATTGGTGACAAGTGTCTACCTAGGTATTTAGGATAGGGTTAGGTCTATCTATTTTCAAGTGACTGTGCAGTGTCCTACCCATAACAATATGCCAAAAAAGATTGATTATACTGGTAATACTGATTTAAAAAAAAACAGTTTGTCTGTGATATGTGTTCAACTGACTGGCGCGTAATGTAAATACGAGTTGATAACAAATTTTCTAAATTGCAAGTCTTTAAAATGGATGATATTTTATTCGTTGATAATGGCAGACAAGACGTAATTGAAACGTTTTATGAAGTACGTTGGTTTATGGAGTAAACTATATGCATAAATATTTAGCTCGATATTCAGACTTGCATGACTTATTTTCCAGGCAGCTCAACGGCATAGGGATTACTACCGAGGTTACCCAAAGGCTTACCATCCTTTAGTATACTTCAGGGACCCTGAATACATGTATCAATGCCCTGCAGAGATGACTCAGTAAGTACAACTAACAAATTTTTCACAGAATAATAATTGCAATGCACTTGGCGTAGGTAGGCTGCGTCGTAGGAGACAAAAAGTATTTGAACCTGAAATTCCTTAACCTTATCTAGGTAGGTATATGAAGTAATTTTAACTAACCGACCTAGATACAAAGGACTACAGATAAAATTAGTCCGAATAAAACATGATCAAGTGCGAACAGACTTATCGTTCTAACTTTTTTTCTTTTTACAGGACATATCTGCGTTTCCCTATGTTCCACGTGAAGTACAAGCAGCCAGTGGTACTACCGAACAACATCGGTCGCACGACCACGTTCCCAGCGCTGCCTGACCGCACGCTCGCCGCTAGGCACAATAAAGCGGCTTGCAAAGCGTTTGTGCGATGAAATTATACAGGTAATTTGTTAACTATCTTTTTCTTTGTAATCGTTAAGTTATTATTGCGAATAATAACGATTTAAGTATGTTAATAGGTACCATCAGCCAACAGTCCGTTAACCGTCAAGGTATTTTACCCTTACGGTTAATTCTTCCTAAATTACTACTTTACTATTAATTATTATCAGACACTTAAGTTATAAAGTAATGAACAAATTTTATTATAATAAGTAGAGTAGGAAATATTGTGAGGAATGTATTGTCACAAATACCTACTCACAAATTACTAAATGAGGCAGACACCGAGTAGCAGTAGGTATCTAAGTAGGTATAACGTATTGATAAATAGCAGTTAGTCAACACAGGATACCTATTTAGCTTATACAATTTTAATTTTGGACAGTTTCCCCAACCACATTCGGACCTACAAAATAATATAATTATTTATTGCAGTTTACCGAACCATCTTTTGCATTCTACGCCACGGTCCGCTTCTTTCATCAAAAAAAGAAACAAATTTCAAGTCGACGAGTTTATAAAGCAGTTGATTATTAATTGTTAATTTTTACAATCTGAAATAAAATGATGACGCAAACTCAGGAATTCTTGACATGATAAGTTTAAATTCATTCAATCCGATACTACCGCTGTTGTCCAGATTAATTTCTTGTAAAATCTGAAAACAAAATCATGTTTTTATTGCACATTGCTAACTACGGCACATAAGGTAAGCACCTTATGTGCCGTACTTAGCAACTAATCCTGTATCGGAGAGTTTCACTAATGCACAAACTACGGACGCATTAGAAATCCAGACAAAAACATAATTTTGAATTTAGTTGGTCATACTTGTTCCGTGCGGGTTTAAACCCGCTATCTGACACCACAGATGTCGTCCATTCAATACGTTCCAATCGGATCGAAAAAAGTCGTTCATCAAATCACCCATTTTTTCCACCAAAGTAGGCCAAAGAACTCTACTTGCTAAGATCCCTACAAACTTATTTTGCTTCATTCACATTGAGAAATCTTGTCACACAGAGCCACCGATTACTTTAATTACGCACGAATATTTAAATCACAATTACTACTACATAGATATAGCAAATAATGTTTTTATTGGTATACAATCTACTTACAACTTTAGAGATCTTCATCTTTGACTCTCGGTCGATGTAGTGATCACGTTGATAAGGGTTCCATGTCAATCGGTCAACTATCTGGCTAATATCTTTTGCTGTTATTTGATTGTCACCGTCCAAATCTGTTCAGAAACAGAAAAAAATAAATGACTGGCCTGAATACTAGGTAAGTATAGCTAGTCTAGTTGATACCTACTCGTAATTTACAGTTGGTAACCATAACATGAATAATGTACTAAAACTTACTTAAATATTTTTGTCGGCTTTGCCGCTCTTTCTTGCAACATAATAATATTGGAATTTCGACGTCAAAATTTTAATCTCTAAAGAAAGATATCAAGTAAATACATACCTAGTCCGACAACTAAGAGAGCTTATTTATTAACGTATATGAAAATCTCACCAAATATTTTGAAAGCCCAAGCCGCCTTGACCTCAGGTGGGCATTCAGAGCTCATAGCAGAACAAAGGTCGAGCAGATCTTCGAACGAGAAGCAATCGTCATTCATGGAGGAAAATACGCTGAATATACGGTCTTGAAATGGATTATTCTGTAACATAATACGTATGTAGGTACAGGAACATGTAGGATATACATAGTTAGGTATTCAAAAACTCCGCTTTTGTTACAGAATGACATTTTCCTTCCCTCATATTGTTGAATACACTTCAGCTTCAGGAGCTTCTCATCATTCTCAAGTCTCATATTCGTTCAAATACGCCGTCATCATATCAATGAACACCTACTAATTGTAATACTACTTAGTACCTATTTCATTATTTCAACACTGGTCTGATTGCCAAGTTTGAAAACAAAGACATTATCATACCATACCTTTATAACTGGAAATCTGTTCGTTATTTCTTCTTTATTAAATCGATGGTGATAGTTATTTTGTATTTTTTCGGGATCTATTGAGTAGAACTTCTTCATCAAGCTGTCAACATAATATTTTTAAAAGAATTTGTATCTGGGCACGGGAAATGTTAAAAAATGTTGCTATATAAACTTACTGAAGTATTTCGCCTTTGTTCAAATATGTTAAACTGGCATAATCCTCTATAATATCTTCGGTTAATCCTGGATACGACTGCTGACACCCCATTTTAAAATAAAACTACCTAGCGCACACAAATCACTATCAAGATAAAAAATGATTTCCTCTGTATAATAACAAAAATACATTCTTTGAAATAAAAATTATCTTATCAATCTCATTAACACTTTTGATTATAGTCGATAGTAAAGGTTATTCCAATATACGTAGCAATTGAACAAATAAAACTCACAAAGTATATTAAGGAAAATAATTTATTGTTCACAAATAACACCTGAGATCATACTCAGCAATAGTAACACATACATACACATACAATATACATGAAAATCGTCAATGTACTGAAATACTAATTTGCGCATTATGCACTTCATACTATTTTTAATCTTCCATCTTACATTCATACCAGGATCATGTTATTTTATGAGCTACTAGTTGCTATACATAGTCATGCACAACGAAATAAATATATGAGACAAAACAATATACTGCATTAAAGGAAGCATATAAGTAAGCTATGAGAATGACTAAATAGTGGTTGCTTCAAATATTACTCAAGTTTATTTCTAAAATAAGGAAATTTTAGTCAAAAATAGTATCATTGATTTCACTACGAGTCTTAGATGAATCCACTTTCACTTAAATAATAATAATTGTCACTAATATTTACACACATCCATACTTCTTGTCAGCTTGCATTGCAGTCGATATTGAAGCTTATTTAATCAACGAAACTTTTAACTTATTCACCTTTTAGGAAAATCAACATTGTCGAAACTAATTTGCCGTCGAGCTCTCATTTTAGCTGCTTCTTCGAACGAGGGCATGGAATTGGACTTGAATAAGCCAAGACTGGATCTGTCCAGCATGCTCATTCCGCTACTGCTATTGGAATTACTATCTATATTCACTAATTTGTCCTGTAGGATATTCTTGGAGTTGCTCTTAGGTTGTTCCTGCTTAATTCCGCTACTGCACGTGTTCTCTTTGATCTGTGAGGTGAACGTGCTAGGTACGTTTTGGCGCGCGCGCAACTGTTGGTAAGCATTAGCCGATATGTATCCCGTCAACTTGGTGTTGGCTTCGTTTGCGATCTTCAGCTGTTCTTCCTGGTAACACTCGTCTACTGTACGACCCTGGATGATCGCGAACACGTACTGTCGGGCGATTCTGTAAAACAAATCATCAAATTGGTGATACAGGGCGTAAGGTAAATGTTTAGCTAGTTTTTAACGTACTAATTATGATGTGAAGTTGATAAATAATGTAACGTGTACATACTTGAGCATAGTCTCGGAGGTGGAGAGCTTGGGCGCGGCGAGCTTGGCGGCGTGCGGCGGCAGCGCCAGCAGGCGGCGCGTGAGGCGGGCCAGCGCCGCCGCCTTCTCGCGGAAGCCGGGCGACGACATGCGCCAGCCGTGCACGCGCAGCGCCTCCGACACCGCCCACAGCAGCTTCTGCGGGGAACACACAGACACGGGTTTGATTAAATTGTTATAACATGTTAATAAAACTATGTAACTAATATGCTGTTTATGTTCCAAAAATAATTCTGGTTCAATAATTAATTACTATGGATTTCTTTCATAATCACTAATTACGGTTGCGAGTGAAGTCCTTACCTTTTTATGGTGTTCGTTTAATTCAGTCGAGCTTTTAGTTCCAAATGCTTCTGAATTTCGCCGAGCGAACGAAAGAGACTGCGAGCCTCCTATCGTGTCGCCTCCGAAGGACAAACTTTTAGCTATTTTGTGTCTATTGTTGTCCGGCTCGTCGTCGAACATGTCGCGTTTCCTCTTCAAGAACTGGTCACTTTGTGTGCCGTCCATACTCTTGGTCTCGGCCGTTCGGACGGGTGATCCGAACAAAGCTCGCTTGGATTTCATGGCTTGTGCCGGCACAGATGAAGACGGAGCTGTAGGTATAGGTCTTCTGTGATCGGGACTGATGAAAAGAGCTCTTTTTAGAGTTTCTCGAGTAGGTTGTGATCTTGTCATTTGATCAGAATCCATTAGTAATCTTCTCATGGCTTTTTTCTTGCTGGAACCTCCGCTTCTGGTCTTGGGAGTCTTGGCGGGAGTCTTCTTGCCTGGCGTCTTGCGTGTTGGTGTTTTCTTGCCCGGTGTACGTCTCGTGCGTGGACTCTTTCGTTCCGATGAATTGATGAGTTTTCTGTGTGGGAAGAAACTTAGAACGACTCTGTTAGATTAAAGAATATCGAGATATAAATAATTAACTGAATTTTAGAAACCATCGTAGCAATGAAAAATCTTTGTAAGCAGCTGAGCTAGCTACATTAACTTTCACTAATTTAACTTCATTAATAAAATACAAAGTCAATACATACTTTTTATCAATGAGCACCATCTTTGTGGTAGAAGTTTGTGCTTTCTCGCCGATTGTGGCCGCACTCGCGAATGCTTGCCGACGACGCGCCAGGTGGGACAGGCGTCTTCCAGGGGACTTCGCTTGGGCCATCCTGGAAAACAATTAAATGAAAATGTCAAAAAAAATCAGAAATAAGTATTTAGGATCCCAGTATTTTCGTCAACTTATACATTATTATTACATCAAACTTTGATTTCCATTTCACAAATCGTTTTGAAATTCTATTCAAAACTATTATATTCTATCTAATACCACATAATTGGCTAGCATTACAAAACACAATCCTTTTATGCTTTCCATCATTAAAAAGTGATTAACGAACAATGCAATGTGGATTGCAGTTCAAATAGATGTTTAACAACATTACATTTTAAGTTAATTGCAGTATTTAGCAATGTACACAATTAACCTCGTAAGAACTGTAATAAATAGAAGTATACAAGCATAATCAATACATTTAAAGACATAGATCATGTTAACAAAATAGTACTTAGCATATAATATTATAATGCAAATTGCATTGCAAATTTAAAGGTTAGGATAACTTATTATCGGTATCCTAACCTTTAAATTTTCAATCGCGTATAAGACCTGTTGCATTATAATATTATGTGTACAAGTCGCAAGAGTTTAAAAACGTTATGTACTTAGCATGTCTAATCTCTCGCACAGCGCAAAAAATATGTTTTTTAAACTTTCTTTATAGGTCATCAAATCAAGCAATTGAGAAGTCATATTGTACCTTAAAATCTTAGATAATTCAGAAATTTTGAATTTTATGTTAGAATGTTACTCACTTCAGCCTCATTGCTTTCCGTTTGCTAGCACTGCTGGGCGACTGCATGCCGCCAGAGTAAATGTTAACACTAGTATCAGTCTCGGCTCCAACATATCTCTCTCCATAACGCAGTGCCAGTAATTCTAACTTCTCTGAATACTTCGTCACATTGTAACTGAAAATTAAAAGAAAAATCTATAAGAAAAACCAATAGGTATTAAAGAATAGGTACTATAGAATAGCTTTCATGTTCTAACTTTCAATGGTAGCGTAATGACAAATGGTTTGATGAGGTAAAACACTAATGACTTCAAGTTATTGTTCGCTCTAATGGTGATGATAAATATTGATAAGCACTATCAGAACATCTTAGCAGAGAGTTCCTAAAACCAATACCTGAAAAAATTCTTCACATGTCAGCAACAATATAATACCTAACCTCTCTCTCATTCTGAGAAAATACATAATTCAGACACTGGATTTTAAATTTACTAGAATGAATTCAACAACATTCATTCATTTTATTAACACTTCAGCAACAATTTGACACCTTTTGACTGTAACCATTACTTATAAAGATGATGACACTACAGAATGTTAGCTATGCCAATATTGTAACTCAATGACACAGATATTATGTCACTTGGCATGCAAAACAGAGCTGCAATAAATATAATGATTTTACGGCTACATTGTTCGAAAACCAAAAGATTGCATTGTTTAAATGCTAGTCTTATCTAGCAAGATGTTATGAGAAGTAGTATCAGTACTGATAATCAAAATCATTCATTTATCTCAAAATGATTGTAATAGTGATGATTGAATGATTTTTATCAAGTTACAAAGAATTGGTGCTCACATAGAATAACTTTCATAATAGTCGGTACATAAAGACAAAACCTCTGTAGTTGCAAAGAGAGTGCGGTTTTAAAATAATAATGCAATACTTACTACACATCATAAAATCGGCACTTTATCACATCAGGCCACAAAGTCTCCGCTGCCTCTATTTCACTGTTCATCTTCAAGTGTATACTCCTATCGTTTGCACTAGTATCTAGTTCCGAGTTCTCATTCAATATAGAACTCCTTGCTTCCCCTACATCTTCATTATCTTTTGATTCATTACTTTTCTCTGGTATTTCTACAAAGGAAACTCTTTTGGTTGGCGTAGTGTTCACTTCAGGGGGGTCAACTTTAGCATCCTCGTTGAATAGTGGGAGATGACAGTAGTATTTCTTGAGCATCTCCGTCACATCGGTTTTTATGATGGTCACTGATGGTGGTGGTAGTACTCCTTGAAGGGTTTCCTGTTCAAAAACAATGATTAATTGAATATAGATTAATATTTACTTAACTATTTTTAAAAACTAGATTGATGTTTAGAAAGGTGTAGTGAATAAAAATATGATTATGAATAACTTTGCTTAAAAGTCTATTGCAAGGGAAAGAAAATTAGCCTTTAACTTTACTAACCCAGTTCATAATTGGGTTAAGTTTGGTAGATCAGAGATAAGGTTTGGCAAACCAGAAATAGATGTTACATCAATGTTAGCTTGTATTTAATAATACTTCCTAAGATAACAAAAATAACAAAACTTATTTACCATAATATTGCATTATTTTTCCTGCTAAAACACCAAATATAATATATAGGTAAATAATTTTAAGAACAAAAATGTTCAGATATCAATAGGTTAGTAAACTTATTTAAACAAATTAGGTATAAGTAACTATCAAAACTTAGAAAAACCCTTATCAGTAAATGCTACACCACAATTTTTCAAATGAGGTCATTTAGCAAGGTTGTAATCTCATTTAGATGTGTACACATGTACACTATTCTTATTATTAGTGTTACTATTTAATGATATTTTGCATATAGCAATTTTCTTTTATTCATAAGTTGTTTGGTTGTGAGTGCCGTGCCTCTTGGCTTATAGATTTTGTTAGTATTTCACAAATTGATGCTTGAGATGATAGTTATTATGTGTAAATAGAAAGTAAAAACAATTGTTATAACAATAAGAATAGCAGCTCTACAAAGTACTAGTTCATTAACAAACAGAGTTACATAAGTGCATTATGTGGGTGTTACAATGTTCCACATGACAGCCAGGTTATATGCAAATTAGAAATCAAGAACAAATGCATGTGCATTACTCACTTCAGTTTTTCTCATTTTTCTCTTATCATATGCTTCATAATCCTTAAGAAAACTCCAAAATGGTTCTGGCTCAGGTGTGGTATCCTCGTCTTCTTCAGAAAACATGTCTGGAGATCTCACTCCACTGTCAAATGAAGCCTCTAGGGAGGAGTAGCTCTGTTCAGAGTTCCATTTAGCTGTGTTGCCATCATCATTAGCTACTTGATTGTCCTTCTTACATTCCTCATACTGAGAGTCACCAGTACTCTCTGAGGCTTTCTCTACTCTGTCACTATTATCTGATGTGTCACTAGCTCTCGCTTCACTTGAACTACCCTCTGTCATATGGCTGCTACTGCTACTACTGCTACTGCTGCTACTACAGCTTGCAAATGGTCTGCTACATTCTTCACCTTGTTTGTCTTCTAAACTCACTAATCCAGTACTGGAACTCAATGCAGTTATTGGATCAACAATAGGTTTCATTCTTTGAACATGTTTCAACGTGCCATTGAACGACAGCTCGCTGATCGGTAACTTGAACACGCTCTCTGTGGGTCTCACTGCACGGAACATCGGCACGCTGTCCACTGCATTGTTACTGTTTTCCATCGTAGGCGTAATAAATACAGGATGTTTAAAAGTCTCTGTTTTTGACTCCTCGGAAGATATGAGCACGTCAATAGGGTTAGATTTCTCGTTGATGAGACTCCGCTCGACCGTCGCCGAGGAGTTTTCAAGTAATGATGCCGCGAGTG
Organism: Anticarsia gemmatalis; assembly: GCF_050436995.1. Classification (NCBI taxonomy): domain Eukaryota; kingdom Metazoa; phylum Arthropoda; class Insecta; order Lepidoptera; family Erebidae; genus Anticarsia; species Anticarsia gemmatalis. The sequence continues at coordinate 4,117,606 of NC_134761.1, forward strand.
GTGTACAAGGAGAGTGCAATTTAACACAATCTGTATCTAAACTAGACCCCTTATCACTTATATGTTCACGGACGACTTGGTTTAACAAACTATGCTCAGCTTCAGTATGTTTATTTATAACATTGGATGTTACGATAGACAGCTCGATATTACCTCCACTGTGTGAACTTTCGGAATCGCAATTTATTATGTTCGGGGGTTCATTTTGTGCCCCGTTCACACTCTCCTGAAGAAGAGGATCTACCACATTGAAGCTTCTCAAATAACGCTCGTACAAAGAAAAACTATCGCTCATCGAGTGACAATTTGAGTCTTCAAAGGATTCCATCACCACAATGATGCATTCTTGTTAGAAAAGCGGAGTATTATAGTGCCATGCCTATAATTTAAGAATTCTAAATCAAATAAATTATATTAACACTGAAAAACACTACACAATTTGGACTGAAAATAATTTTAAAGTATTTGTTTCATGGCCCAGACGAACGCGCCATTTACGCCATGTTGATGAACTAAAAAAAGTGAAGTGCTCTTTGGTGGAATATCGATTTTAATGTAAGTCACTTTTTTATAGTTTATATTTAGTCGATTTAGCGTTAATGAGCAGGATAATCGCAAAGGATTATATCAGAAGAGGAAGGTGACAATTTTTATCTAATTACTTTTATATAAATGTAATCTTCGTGTTACTTGCTCTGATATTACATGTAAAGAAAATAATGAATGTCGAATATGAGAATTTGCGAAAAATTTAGCATCACTAATTCAGTGTTGTCATTCTAATACTTTTTTAGTATTTGTTCTAAATTATATTAGTAGGTACCTATAATATCTGTATAACTTAAAAGATCGAAGGTAAATAAATAATTGATGCACTCATTCATACTTTCAGAGAGGCTTTCATAAAAGTTGCATTCAACGTATTTTTTACTCCTAAGTCAATGTCAATAAAATTTCGTAAGTAGGCATACATACTTGAACGGCAAATCCAGACCGCTATGTGGAAAGCAAAATATACTACTCGTAGGTAGGTACTTGCCTATAAGTTTTGATATAGTTAGTTACAATACGCGCAATCTATCTTGACCAGCTTGAAGTTTGGCATAATAGAATATTTGCGCAGGTAACACAATAGTTCCAAAAAAAATCACATCTGCGCAGCTACTGCTGATAACCTAACACCGGGCGAGGCCGGCCGCGAGGTAGATTGCGCGTATTGTAATAAACTGATAATCTGTACTATTCTCAACATTTGGAGTAGACAACACTGTTTACGTCTTGTCAATGTCAATAAATTGTCATAATGTCATTGTCATTCGCAGCTATTGAGTTACTATTACTAATTTCCGAATTCTTCATGGACTAATCGATTGTGAAGTACCTTGTAGAATAATATATAAACAAAATCCCGGCAGTGTGAAGATTTTAGAAAAAGGTAAATATTCTGATATTAGAAGGTATTTAGAGGTCTCTTTTCTGTTTGTGGTGTGCAAGAATGCTTAAAACTCTATAGATAACTTTTACTTCAACTGTTTCGTTAATTGGTTTGCGGCGTTTTATAAATCGCATTGAAATCATATTATTACAAGATGTAAGTGATAAACAAGTAATTAAATAGTTATATCTCCTTGTTATTGTACGTTTTCACTAATATTAGCCTTGTAACTAACGAAATAAATAAATAATTGACACCTAAGTTAGCTATTAGATTTATAGAAATTGTGTAGGTATTATTGTACGGTAATGCACGAAGCTAGTGAATGATGTTCAGTTTAATAAATTATCTTACTATTTTCTACCTCCATACAAAGTTTGTTATAACCAAAAGTGAAAGAAAAATTATAAATAATTAAGTGAACTAAAATTAACTTGCCCTTTTACAAAAGTTATTTTAAAGAAAACTGAAAAAAGGTCAGTATAAAACATGACGTAAATTCCTGTAAATCTTTTTCTTATTTTTTTTTCTAATTGATTAATAGCTTCTGTGGCTTCCAAAACTATTATGGGCTAATTATTTAAAAAGATGCATCCTTTTTACAACTAGTCAAGATTTTTACTCTGGGATATATGGAGATCATTTTAACTTAAGATTCACAGAAATATATGATTTTTAGATAAACCTTACACAAAAAAGGTTTCGGGTTAACTGCCACATAGTGCCACACTTTTTTATTTACGTATAGAATGTATGGTCTACTCGAGAGAATATTGAACTCTGAGATTTGTAATTAAGCCAACTGGAAAAGTTTTACGTAGCCATGAGCTTGCCTATATGGTGCACAGGTCTAAACAATAAACATTATAAATTGTTCTTGCTGATCTCTTAAAATTAAACCAAGCTGAGTTTACCGATATTACCTAAAAGCAGGGAACCAGTAATATAATAAAATAAAGTGTCTTATTAATTAAAAATCATACAAAATTCACCAGGTACAAGTTTCACAAACATATTAACATTAATGAACTAATAACGGACATAAATATATGCATGCAGCATGACTTATGTAGTAAATAATACTGTCCGCACTTATATAAAATTATCACAGGTAGTTTGTTCATGTATGTTTGTTCGTAAAGATAAATACGGTTTCGTCCGCATTGTTAAATGATAAATTTCGGTGATAGTGCTATAATGGGATGGGTTGTCCTTGTAAGATAACACTGAATATTTCGTAATTGTTTTGTGATTGATGTGTCATAGTTGCCTTCATGACCTGCCTTAAAGAATTGTATTTCTATAATCTGAATTCTTTCCTTTTGGTAACTAGTACCTATAGATATTTTATTACAGTGGGTTCTCTAATATTGGTGTAATGTAAAACTTATTTTAAATTACTCATCTTAAATCTATTTGCAGTTCAATATCAAGTGCTGTTACAATAATGTGAACAACACTTATAAAATAAACCAACTAAATTGTTTAATTGTTTGAAGTGGTGCAGACAAAGTAGTAGACAATCACTAGTTGTTAGATATATTGGATATTTGTCTCACTGGCCTCACGGTATCTGTCTATGATTGCAGTGACCTCTGCTCTGTGCCGCTCATTATCTATAAGGTATAAAGAAGTCAAAATGATGTATTCACTCAGGCTCCTGCACTCGTTACCCCTGTGCCTCGGTAAAAATTAAAAAGATAACAGTCCATTCTATTTTTTTTACGGTCGCGCACATGCGCTCACTGAATGATATAACATTGTTTTGTGTGACGTGATAAAAATCGTTTTTTGTTTGTTTCACGGAAATTGTCAAGGTAATTTTTTCATTAACATAGATATAAAATCTCTGAACGTATTGTTTAATTTTATTTTTGTGTCCACCTGTCTGATAATTTTGTTATTAACGAGGGATTGTTCTTTCAAAATTATTCCGCCAAATGAGAAATGTTTGCGCGCAGCTTATATTATTGCATGTATGCGGCTACCCATTACTCATGCTGTGATAGTTAATAATTATTTATGAATTATTATATTTATACAATTCTATAAATAAATAAGAACAGATCTTGAAAACTATTTTTCGATAATAACATTCGATATTGCACTTTGCCCTATGATTTCAGAAGCATTGTTGTGTCTAAATAGTCGATAACTCTAAGCAAAAGGCACGACTAATTAGTTATGATTTTAATTCAATCATTATGAATGAGATAAATCATATTATTATTGAGGCAAACATGAGACAATTTAATACTGTCGGGGTGTAAAGTTGGACTCTGTAATTAATCATTATACAACATAACGCGTATCTATGTACATCTTGTTTACACCTCAATATTGATACAAAAGTGAACTACTGGTATGTTTACATTATTTATTGCTCGCTAGCTACGCGACGTGACTTCGATTCAATGGAATTTCTAAGTTGATATCTGAGTCGTTCTGGAATGATTTAGATTTCGTGCTTTTTAAGATTAGTTTTTGGGTACAATTTGTGCAATACTCGTACATACTTTGCTGTGATACATCATACAGATACAGAAACCTTTGTCGTAAGACGATAAAAATGAATTGTGATGTGTATAGTAAAACGAACAGATACTACCAATGCGATTATTTTCGTGTGATGTTTAGCTCCTAAAATGTGCTATGCTCCCCTATCTCCCGAACGCATACTGTTTTGCTTTTACTGTTTAAGGGAAAAATGGTATTTTTCTTTCGTATAAAGCAGCACTGGGTAATGCGCCTATTTATCTTCCTCTAACTGCTTCATTGACTATGAATGGCCTTCAATTCTTATTTTTGTTTTGACAAGTAAAAGCTATTTTTTGGACTTGTGGCAAGCTGTACCTTGTGAATCCTGCCAGACTACTTTTACGGATCTGCTAGTCTTGGACGACAAATTACAAGGCTTTACGATTCCTTGCGGTTTCTAAGATGTCATAGACCTACTCGGAGCGGCGTTAACGCTTTTGTATCTTTAGCCAACTCCAATTAACTCCATCCCTACTGATCCGTTATCTTCTTTCATTGAGTTATTCTACAACTTTTAGGTATTATATAAATTGCGTAAAAATCAATTGTGAACAATAACCGATAACGCATCTTCATTGAAGGTTAGTAAGAAAGTCGAATTTAAGAAAGCCATTAATAACATTATCTTGTTAGGTACTCAATGATTGTGTAGGCATAAAGATGATTTATCTACGCACGTATCCATTTACGTTTACATATTGTAATCAAAAGTGCATTATTATTCACTTCAATAACTTCTGATGTGCTATCAATGTAACCTTCTATAAACTGCTGGCTACTGGCATCAATTGACGCTTTACAATACGGTAGTTAGACGTATAGCTACGATTATCTCCTGTGTTAGTAGCCGTCTCGCAGTATCCAGATATTACTATGTATTTTAAAACATAAAGAAATCTCTTGTCATTTAGAAAAGGCTTCGAATATCATATTTGTAAGGGGTTATAGGTTTGCCTGATCGCCATGTAAGGTCAAAAGAGGGGAGAGTAAAAAAAATACAGCAGCAAAGATGGATACAAAAAGTTGCTTAAAACTGTTATTAATCGTATTATTAGAGTATTCTCATGATAGAGCATTTGTAGTAGTGGACAAACTCTTCAGAGTCCTTACAACGTAGTAACACGAACTACCTATTATATTTCGTACAAGACGTAATTATTGAATTGAATACGATTGTGATGCATCGAGCGAGGCGAGAGGTCACCCAGCCATAAACCAATGCATCGCATGCTTAGTTCGTTTCACAGTTGAGAAAGCACAGACCGTTTGATCTACAAATAAATAATAGTTTATGAATTTATGATTGTAGTTTGTGTAATACGTTTCATGTTATAAAAGTGGGTTTCGTGCTTCCAGCCTTTATAAGGAGGTACGTATCTGGAACCAAAATATAGGAATTTAATGAGTAGCCCAGAGTTTCAACCGTTCGAAATTTTATCTACTACTTCGTTAATTAAAATGAGTAAATAGAAAGACTTCTTTAACGGTGGTCTCTCTGCTTTTGATATTCGCTAGTAATCGCTAGCAACACGTAATTTACAGTTCGGAAATATCCTAATATTCACTGGGGAAACCACTTGTCCAATTCGTTAATCATGCTTGTTTTGTTCCATTTCTTTCAGATATGGAGCTGGTATCGCTAGCGAAGGAGGTGTTCCAGAACGCAGCCGAGCACGCGGCGAGCTACCGGCTCGGGCAGACGGCGCTGCGGCACCTCGACCGCACGCTGTGGGTCGTGGAGAAGTGCGCGCGATGGGCCGTGCCGCCGCCATGTAAATATTACTTCATCGAACTTCATCGAGTTTATGTGCCTTCTATCTATCTATCTGTCTATTCAGCCCCCTTCTAGCCACTGTTGAGTACCAGGTCTCGCTCTCAGTACGCCATTTTTTCCTGCGCTTATTCATCCATTTCAGTTCTACATTCGTCAATCTTACATTTATGTGCCTTGCTTGAAAATAACCCCTTTTGACCGAATTGTTAAGCGTATCCAGAATTTTGTACAAGGGGGGCTTGAGAATCGTGCCTGCGATTAATATAAAGTAGAAGTCTCTCTCGTTTTTCGAAACAAGAGACGAAAGGAGAGAGTACATACTTTTGACGGAATGAAGGTACAGATAGATGCTGCCGTTGTGACGTTTTCCAACAGTTGCAAACCTCACCTACATTGATTTTGTTGTCTGCCGTCCCCATAGAAGCTTGCTGCTTTATTCAAACAAAGATATTAGGCCCATGCATTCTTAATTTTATTATGTGTTCGTTGTCTTCTCTGGCGGCGGCATTCCATCTACATATTCTTGGTCCTTCAGGAACCTACTGATACTTACTGTACCCCTGTAATAAATACTTCCAGTGGATCAAGACGAGCGTCCACAGCCGGAGCTGGTGCGACCACTGCCCTGGGTGTTCTTCCTCGCCATGCTGGTCACGTTGAGGATCACCAGGGAGTGCATATCGCTCCTCAATCTCGTCATGGGGAAACCACCACTAAGATCCGCTGATGTGGTAAGATTTTACTAAGAACTTAAATTACGTCCTAATGATCCGAATTCACAGTAGAAATATGATTATCTTGTGTTCTTGAAAAAAGCTTTTTATGTACACCTAAAAAAGCGTTTTTACACATAATATAGCAGATTCAAATCTCAAAACGATTGTATAATGTTATTTGTATTGTCTTTAACCACTGCTTTTCCATACAAAACAAAAAGGTTCCATCAGTTTGCAGCACATTTATAAGTCCAATCTCACATGAGTTATCGCAACGAAATAATTAAACACAGGAAATAATGTTCATTAAAAACTCTCTTCTAGTCTTATACGAAAAGTTGTCTTAGAAAAGTCCTATCTTTATCTCTTACTAATTAAATAATACAGTAAATTGGTAGTAGTGGACAAACAGCAGACCTTTCCTCATTACGAAGACACACTTGCCCAGCAGTTAGACAGTTTTTTAACCCATTAATGCTCCCATTGTTGGGTAAGGATTTTCTCCTAAACTAGGTAGGGGTTAGGGCTTGAGTCCACCACGCTAGCCAAATGTAATTGGGGACTTAGCATGCCCTATAAAACAATTTTTTAGGCATGCAAGGTATTTAAATGTATCTTTAATGGTTACTGCAGGTGATGTACATACAAAGCAAGCGCCGGTACTTGCGTACGCTAAAGTATCAGGGCAACAGACTGATGCGAGCGCGCACCAGCACGACCCCGCCGCAGTCGTGGACCAACGCCATACACTCGCTGTTCGAGTTCACTATGTGCTTCCGCCGACAGTCCGCGCACTACGGCAATAATAACACTACGAGAGTCAGCAATAATGATCAAGTACTGGTGAGTACAGTTCGTCCGCGTGGAAACCCTTCCCGTGTAAATCCTGATCCTTCGGGAACTCCAGGGTAAAAAGTATAAGCCTATGTGTTATTCTAGGTCTTCAGCTACCTATATACCAAATTTCATGCTAATCGGTTCCGTAGTATTTGCGTGAAAGAGTAACAAACATCCATACATACATACATTCTCACAAACTTTCGCATTTATAATATTAGTAGGATGATCTGAAAAACTCGTAAGTAGTCTACTTACGAGTTTTTAGTCCTGAAGATGTGCTTTCTGACTGAAGTGTAGAGTTTGAAAACTCTTTACCAACACATTTTTCAAGTTCTATGCCGCGTCTTTAATGTTAAATTAGAGTTTATAGATTTAGGACTGGGCTTTTAGGGCTAGACTCCTGCCTCTACGAGCGATATGGGCTAGTTATGGCATATCACAGAAAACATTTTACATGAAAAGTTTTATTGTGGGATAAGATTTATTTTTTGATCGAAAGAATGAACGATTCCGGACGATTTTTAGGGCAAGGTACATGTAACATCCAGATCCAACTTGGGCTAGTCAAATAAAACTTGTTTACGTCATTAGTCCTTAAAACCTTCTAACACAGAGTACATTTGTTATAAAACAAGTTTGGAAGTAGCGCGTGGCGTGCGTGGCGTGCAGTAAATTGACATAATACACACAATTCTTGCGCCATTACTGATCATTTCACAAATTGCTCGTAAAATTAACGTTTATCTGCGACATTGACGAATGCTCGGTAATCCTGCGAATTGTTGTATTAACTCTCACGGCTCAGATATTCAAGGATAATACAGCTTTTTAGATTCACAAATTGTATTTTATTAAATATGTATTTATACTGTTATACTCTGTGCGTCGTGGCGCAGTGGTTAAGGTCATCACGCCACTACCATTGCGTCAGGAGGGCGTGGGTGCGATTCCCAATCGAGATCCTCCGCGTTTCGGAAGGCACGTTAAATTGTTGATTCCGGCTGTCATTTTCAAAAATCTTTGACAGTCGTTAACAGAAGCTAGAAGCTTGAAAGTCTGACAACTAGTCCTATCAATTCCATTCTTATCGAAGGGTGTCGTGTTATAACCTAGGTAATTAGGTTGTGGAGGTCCGATAGGTAGTCGCTCCATGTAAAATACTTGTATCCAGCTGCATCTGGCGAGACTGGAAGCCGACTCAATCATAGTTGTGAGAAAGGCTAGGCTGATGATGTTCAATCTATGTTAATTCAGGTAGTGAAACGCAGCAAGCGTGTCCGGGAGCCGGCCCCGGCAAGCGCGGGGACCAGCGAGACGACCATGGAGCGTCTCATTGAGAAGATGATGATCGATCTCGACGCTGACTCCGATGAAGATTCCAGCTTTACGGTACACACTGATTTACTACTACGATTTTGAATTTTTTGTTTGATTTGATATATTTGTTGATAGTTTTTCAAAGTATTTATTCATATTATGTTTCAAAGTGGTTTCTAAAAAAAACTCATTTTGCATATAAGGTACTATTATAAGTCAGATAATTTAGATGTTTTGATATTTTTTTCAAATTCATGACTTTGTTTAGTATTTGTTGATACTTTAGTGAGTGAAGGTTCTATTAAAAACTTAATGTTATTATTTATTATTTTAAAAATTCAAACAATTTGTTAATTGTATAACGTTGAGTAAAATGCTTGTTTTCCTGTCGTTTACCTTTCAATAACATATTATTTGTAAATAACTTTGTTATGTTACATTACAGTTAACAACCGTAACAAGTCCAAAAAGCGATAGATCAGACTTCACGATAGACTCGGACCAGGACGCAACATTCCACAACAATATATCAACTATCCACAATGAAAACGACGTCAACATCGCTCAACACGCCGAAGTAACAACCTACTCGGACATAACGGAGGTCCCTTCATCCACGCCGGAGAAGAGCGCACCACCGACCAAGGAAATATACCCCACACCTCCAGAAGATAGCTTTAAAGAAGAATCAAAACGGACCAACGACACCTCTCCCTCAAAAATTCCCAGAACGCCAAATAGCGAACAAAAAATCGGTACGAAATTAAGAACTTGGTCTAATAAACTAAAAAGGAAATTATTTAACAAGCATGCGAAATGTTACGGTACGTCTGTTTTATATTGAAATGTTTTTTTCACAGCGAATGGGCGGACGGTTAAGAGTGTGCCCAGCAAAAAGAAAGGTATTCTGATGATTGGACTTTAATACAATTTTTGCTTGTGTATCATCTCTGTAGTAATATTTTTAAAGCATTTTTCTTACATCTTGGTGCTAAGTTAAGGAATGTTAGACGTAGCTTCACATGCTTTTAAAAGATAAACTGATTATGCTAAACAAGATTTTATCTTCACTGCCTTTAAAAAAATATATTTTACAAATTGATTTCTTTACGCATGTGTCTGCTTATTTATTTGAGTCTTGAGATTTTGTATTTTTTCCTAATATTTTCTACTCAAATCACTGGTATGAGTTGTTTGCTAAATTCTTTTATGACTGGATTTGCAAAACTTTATTATGAATAGGCATGTGTTTATGGCCATTGGTGGTGGTACCAAATTATTAGAATGTGTGAGAGTGTTTGTTTATCTGTTTATTTTTCTCCTATAATTATTCTATGTATGGCATTAAAGCATTGGTACTCCTGATTTATTGAAATTTGACATTTTATTAACTTATTCTAAAGTTAATAAGATGTCTGAACTTTGTCCTACAGGCGTATTAAATACTTCTAATTTTAATATTAAAGTACAAATTATAATAATCTTTAATTTCAAATCTATTTATCTATTATCTAGGTACGGGTGGAGAGAAAGAGAGGCGAAGCTCGGAGCAGAACAAGAGTGTATCGGGCAACAACACTATGTAAACATCTACAAGGTACATCACAGTTTTTCATTAAACTTTTTATGTGCTTGTTATCATGTGATTATCGTTCCAATGTGTTAATTACGTTGCATTGATTTCTAAAAGAGATGTAGATGGATAATAATAATTAGTTGATATACTTGTTATGTAACGTATCTAGCAATCCAGGTACAGTTTGCCACTGGTCGATACTTTCTTTTGGATCGAAGTACCGCAAAATAAACCTATGAGCAGTTATAATACCGGGTTTAAATTTTTAGTAAAAGTTTCATATATTCGGTGCTCTCGGTTTGCATTCGAGATTTTGGGATTGATTTCTTTCAAACCTGACGTCAAATACAATTACATGATTGAATACAATTAATTATAGTCTTTTATATCTAATATATAAAATTCTCGCGTCACAGTTTTCGTTGCCATATTCTCCGAAACGGCTTGACCGATTCTCATGAAATTTTGTTAGCATATTGAGTAAGACTGAGAATCGGCCAACATCTATTTTTCATACGTCTTAATTAAAAAAAAATATATAGCAATACAACGTTTGCCGGGTCAGCAAGTATACATATAGTATAAGTTGTCTATCAGGCTTTAATTTATCATTTCCGGATAGCTACCCGGTGTGAAATCTAACTCTAAAGCCAATTTATTTTTGCACGGTGAACGTTGACTTAGTTTTCTAATTAGTTTATATAAGTACTTCTTATATAATAAATAACTTATGTATGTATTATATCTTTTCCAGTTAATCTCGCACAGTCAAAGCTGCAGTGCAGTCGGATACAAGTTTCAACTAGCATAAGTTAGTATATAATGTCTACGTCCATATATATTTAATATTTAATCACAATGCGCCACGCTATCGTTATTTATGAGGCAAAAGATATAAAAATTGGTAATGATTTATCTACAGCTGTTTCACTAACGCGATAAGGGGAATTACTTAATTGTGCATTATTTACCGGTTGTTTAAAGATTCTACATTTATTTTTGATGCTGAAAATAATAGTTCAACTAAATGTAGGCAGGTACTTGAGAGGTATAGGCAAATATTTTTATTTTTTATAACAACAAAACTGGATAATTTTGTTAACTGAATATTCGGTTTAGGCTTTGGTGTCGAATTGACAAGCCAATATAAATAATGCATGATCATACAACTCCCTATATAACGTTTAAGTCGGAAAGTATACAGTTGTGTTGATAATGGTTTTAACATTCCTGCCTATTGATGTTTGCTTAGTTTACGTCATTTTTGGTCTTGTAAAAAGGGGTACGTGCAGTCCATGATGCTACCAAATTGGAACCCTCTTATTCATAAACACACTATAAACCTATATTAGTTAAAACACTACTATAATATGTTTTCTCTTTTTCATTTCGCCAAGGAGCGAAAGAAACAAAACACTTTATAAGCCTTTCATAACTTCGTATATTTTTATGAATAAAGAGGGGAAGTCTATAGTTCCCTTCTGATGGCGTTGTTTGTAGGGATCTAAGCAAGTGGACTCTACCCCTATTGAAAAAGGTGGTGTTTGATATGTTTTGAGATACAGTTTTTCTATGAAAACAGAGCGTTTATATAATAAACAATAAGGACTTGTTCACATAAGCCAAAGCGCCGCAAAAAGAATTTACACAATCTTATGTATGGTGTAATCTGTCAATAGCGATCTAATTACTTGAATCTCTTCATAAACCCGTTTTATTATTTTGACCTGTGTTTAACTCTCGGAGGAATGACAAAGATAAGTTTATTTTGTTTTTTTTTTATTTTGCTTTTATTTGTAGAAGTGCCCTTTTTTGGTTATTAGTGTTGTTAGTACCTTCGGTAGTTTGTCGAAAGTATGTCCTTAGAATTTTAAATATAAGTTTATTTGTAAAAGTATATATTTCTTTTGTATGAAGTAACGGATCGGTTTGAGGAAAATGGCTTACGGAGTTTTCAAAAACTGATCTTTGGTGAAGGACAAGCTTATTAGTAATTAAACTAGTAAGCGTATCCTTCACAGTAGGTTATTGAAAACGACCAGTAATTCGCTTTTGATAGAAACACGATCCAATTTAAAAGTAGAAAGTTTCCTAAACCTTTCTAAAGTAGTAGAAATAATTTAATATTCATTTTTAGTTACAGAATTGTAGTTCCTCCGGGAGTTGGTTTTATTTATTTTAGGACATATTCTTTAAAATATCGTGCCTTCGCTACTCATTAACTATGAAAAGACAGACAGATCTTTAAAATATGTGGCACAAAATTTTTATTTAAGTATATTTTATTCCTTGAAGAAAATATTTTTGTAGTTAGTTGTTCAAGTTCCTCTCTCATTCGCTTATCCATAAGTTAATCATTTTATTTTTAAGGTTTCAACATTTTATTATTTTATATCGTGGAGTGTATAAATATTAGACGTTATTGATTTATCTATTGTCAGAATCAAAAATATGTATGTACTGTCACAATTTCAAAAGCATTTTTATATAGCACTTATAACCAGTTGCGCTCACCGGTCGGTAAACGATCAGTGGATTAAGCAACGCTTGGCGCGGTCATTCTATAAATGGGTGATCGCATAGTTGTATTTGATGTATATTAACTTCGAAGTTATTTAACAATCACTGCGTATTGTTGTTGACCAAGCAATAATTAAATTGATATTTTCATACAAAAAAGTACTATTGAAAATGTAGCATTGTACACATATTTTTGAAGCTGACTTACCTAGTCTTACGAATACTGAACAATTTTATAAAAAGCTTTTTAATACTTTAATAATATTGGTAAAATGGAAGCTATTAAATACTATAAGGCCTAGATTTTCAACTTCTGGATAACTTTCAGATTGCTAATCAAATGGAATTCTGACAGTTTTGTTCATACATTTGTTACTTTATCCAGCAGACAGGCTATCTGACGTTTACCCTTGAGCCGTGAAACTGGCCTTTAATACTGTAATGTTCTAAATAAGATCAGTTTTATACAGCTAAAGTTAATGTTTATTGACTTACAGCCAGTTTCTTCATCAAAAGTTACAGGTAAAAAAAACGACAGTCAAATTTGTTTCTTCACGAATTCACAGTTTTATGAAGATACAGATTTACTACTACACAAATATTAAGTAAAAGCCAATATATGAAGAAACTGGCCGTTATTGTACATAAGCTTATTCTAGTTATAAGTAATGTTTTTGTCCTATAATACTCATTTTTAATAATTATCGGCTATCATTATAATTTATAGGCACATTTCATGTTCCTGCCAAGTGCAATTATTAGACATTTTATAGATTTTTTTTGTCAGTAAAATTATTTATTTCATTTCCAAAGATTTGGCTGTGTACAGATCAAATAATATAAAAGACTGATGAAATTGTGTAATAAACTATTATTATTACGAATAATTTTTCGTTTCCTAAATTATGTAATCTTATATTTGTATTTTTATAAAGTTTGATACGTTTTAAATTATGAAAATAATGTTACAAATATATTTTTAACAATATCTTATGGTTTTATTTACGTCCTACCCTGAGTCCATTGAAATGTTACTTTTTTAGGCCTTAGCTGCTGTTTTTCAAGAGAATGCAGGTTAGCAACAGCTGAAGTTCAAGTTTGTGGGGTCAATACCTTATTCCCAGGGTCCGAAACCTTTTTTTGAAAATGGCATCCGGGGGACTACGGCGTTGATCCCCCAAACTAAAACTTAAATTGCGTAATAAAATTGCGTCTTCTGAAAAACGCAACCCTAAATGTTATTTTTCAATGGACTACTTATTTTACAAACTGTCTGTGTTGTCATCACTGGTGAATGGTCAGTTACCAGTCATCATAGTTGATGCAATTGTGTTGTAAGATACAAGGTATCTCCTGACCTTGTACGAACATTGAACTACAGGTTTCTAATGGCTAATAATACTTGAAAGGAGTTGTTATGAAGTTAGACGATTGACGACATTATAAAATACGATACGTTGCGCGCGAGATAATAATAAATTTTCTCTACTGCAATTTTCTTCAGAAATGATTTTTTTGTTTAAGAACATTTAAAAAAAGTAGTTTATAATGATATAGGAATACAAAAAGACACTGTTTCCGCCCGGGATCGAACCGGGGACCTTGTGCGTGTGAAGCACACGTGATAACCGCTACACTACGGAAACTTATTTCTCTCCGTCGAAAATTGTGTACACTATCAAATTGACTTCAATCAAAGAATAAATCTCGAAAGAATTTGACATGAGTTGTTTATAACCAAGCAACCTGTCGTTCACTGTAAACCCCGGCTACGAAACTAGGCGGTTATCGCTTCTCTGACCAAAATAATAGAAAAAAGCATTCTTGTACATAATAGTGAGCGAGCGGTGTCAGCCTCCCAGTCTCGCGGCAAGTTCGCCCGCGGTCGGTCGCGGACGCGTGTCACCGTGCCACGCTATTGTCGGTGTTTAGTTGTGCAAATAATTCACTCTAAATCCGTGAAATACACAAAATAACTAACCATGGATCCCGAAGCATTCTTGGACCTGGCCAACCAGGTCATAAAACTAAAAATGTACCCGTATTTTGACGTAGCCCATTCTCTATTATGCGCCCTTGCAGTAAGAGAGGATTTGGGAGCTGGTAAGTGGTATTCGATTTATTTTTAAATTAAACGCGCGAAAACAGCGTGTAATTACGCGCACTTCCGTATCCTTTGCGCTATTAATATTGTCAAAAGGTAATTTGTTTGGAATGTACTAAAATAAAAGACACCTAAACGCGTTTAAAAATAGATCGTTCCCGTAGCATCATCAGACTGAATAGCTCTATAACATCTAATGTTAACTGAACAAATTGTTCTTCATAGTTTATTACGTAGAGTTCATATTTATTATTATGTAGAGCTGTAGAGTGTAAAATATAAAGTGCACTATCTCTTGATAAATAACTTCGATAAGTAAAAAAATCATGTAAGATCACTTGAGCTAATCGCTGACGTGGTAAATGCTAATTCGATATTTACGTTAAAAATTAACATTTAGCTACAAATTAATATAATTACTCTGTAATTTATTAAATATACATGAAGAGCCGTGAGGTTAGGTTAGAGATAAGGACCTCTTTTGACAGGCAACAGCTCTACATTGATACGTTGAAGTTAGCTGTATTAATGTTTGTCGCTAATTCAAAATAGATGGCGCTGTAAGAAAACATAATTATAGCAGCTTTTTGTTAATAAAAATAAAAGTATTTTAGTATGTAAAGAGCTTATGTACGCAGGGAAAAAATATTATAGCTAAATAAAAAAGTGTGTCATCGGGCTCGTCCGGGATTTGAACCCGGGACCTCTCGCACCCGAAGCGAGAATCATACCCCTAGACCAACGAGCCACACTAGTGCACGTCGAAATTATAGATTAGTTTCCACAACAAGCCACGTCACTGTTTAATGCTTCATTAATTTCTTCCATGGTTTTTCATGTCGAATGAAAATATTTTTGTGAAATTCATTCAGCTGATAAATCATTTCTATAACATGTATGTATTGTATAAACATTAAAGAAAGTCATAATATGGTTGATACTTGCGAACTAGGCACTCTACTTTTTATAGAGTTGGAAAGGTTTAACATTGTACCCAATAATTAAAACAATTATTTATTATTTTCTTAATTCACAAAGTAAAGTCGATTCTTACATACCTAGGTACTTACTTATATGATAGGTATCATATCTACCTAACTACAAGACTAAATTATTTTAGCAGTACTGGCAAGGTAGACATTGCGGAGAAAATTCCTTACTTTCAAGTCTTCAATTAAAAATGTCATAAACTCTAGTAATAAAGACGACCTTTTTATCGTCATCGCTTATTAAGAACTCGCTATTTCTTATTAATGGAACACATAAAATATGTACCTACCTGCATCATTTAGCAGATAAACGGATAGAAGTCTATCTCAGTACCTAGGTACGAAGATGTACCAAAAGAAGTACTACCGTAATAAGATGAATTATACAGGATACTTGAGGATACCTAATAACCTAGATTTTAAGGAGAGTAGGTAGATAATAAGCACGCTCTATGTAAAATATCAGCTGCATCCGATCGGGCTGGAACCCAAATCCAAGATATTCGGAAGAAAGGCTAGGTTTTTATAGATATTTGTAGATAGGTAGGTTCCTACCTAATAAGTACGATTGCCCACGATTTCAATGTTAAAAATGTGCAATAGAATATTAGAACATATTATATCTTAAAAGTAGTAGTATCTTTATTGGTATAAGAACATATAAACGGGAAACTAAATGAGTTCCCAACAAGAAAGTTGAACGTTTTAAAACCACGTGCACCTAATAATCGGCTGGATTAAATTAAAATGGCGAGGAGACGCCGGTACTTGGATCGATGCCAGATAACCACAGTCACCAATCGTTGTCTGTCATTATGTGAGCAGGAAGGAAACCTGCATTTTATATTTATTTTTTATCATCTTTCATCTGTAATTGAAGAAAGAATTTCGTCGCATGATATTTTTCATTTAGCTAACTATCATCTAATTACATAGTTGATGACAGTGGGTGAGTATTAGCTAAAAAAATGGTTGATTGTATGGAGTCGAGAAGATGTAAGTAGTTTGTCTCTACCACTGTCGAGTTAAAGACTTTTGACAGTCGGCTAGCTACTGAGATATTTTGTATCTCTATCTTATCAGCGCCTCTAGTAGGTGCTGGCAGAACAATTTTTGCAGTATCTACCTACAATTTGAATTTTAAAACTTTCGATTCGCTACAGTTTTTCCGAAATCTTTTCACACTAACATACAAAGATTTAATGAATGCTTGTCCTAAACACGTAGGGCAGGCTTTGGACAAACTCATGTAGGTTTATTTTCCAAAAACATGGTAGTGATATCAGGAAAGTCCCTAAAACTTCAATAAAATATTATAAATCATCTTTATAATCATGCGCTATTCATCTTATCGTATTGGAATAAGCAGAATTTGTATTTGTATCTACGTAATTTTCTTTTCTTTTTCCTCTTTATAATTTCAGCACCCAAGAGTGAAGGTTAATTAATTATTATAAATTATAGACTTGAGTTAAGGTTCAATAAAAACCGTTCAATATTTTATCCGTGACAGAGTAAAAATTAAGTAACCAATTCTTACATCTTCGATTGCAAACTTTCGCGTTAATTACTTGAGTAAGATTTGGCAAAAAAAGGATGACGTCAGGTAGGAAGGTCTTTTTCGGGTATCAAAATATCTCCATACCAAATTTCAAGCAAATTGGTTCAGTGGTTTAGGCGTGATTGAGTAACAGACAGACAGAGTTACTTTCGCATGTACCTATAATATTAAAAAGAATATAGTATCGGATAATACGAAAGCTAAAGATACGTGGTGAAAACCCATGCAGTAGCGGTTAGTTGTTAGTAACGTGGTAGGATCAGACGGAAATAGCTCGACCCTTAACTACACCGGCCTATTGTCTATACCTAAACAGAAAATAGAACACATTGCGTTCTACTTATGCCAACGGACGATTGGATATCTGTTTACAGTTTCATAATCTATGGTAGCAAGAAAAACATAGTTTGATTGTTTGTAGATCTCTAGAACTGGCGAAACGATGGATAACAAGTAAGTTACTACTAGAAAAAATAGCGAATGTTTTCGTCACCTTCGTGTAAAGGCGACTCTATACTGACTACGTGCTTGTATGAGCATCACCGGATTTACTAACCCGTTTAAAAAATCCCAGAAAATGTATAAAAACGTTTAAAAAAACTAATTGATGCTTATCCAAGGGTAATATAACTGGCTATAGAAATTGCATAAGTATAAATGTATCAGAAAATCCTAGGACATTATTTAAAAAATACTATCGGGTCTATTATACGTTCTTGCTTGCATTAACAGGCTACATATTAGGTGCGTATACATAGCACGTGTTTCTCAAGTCCCTTTAACGCAAGCTGTTATTGAATTTGATTGCCATGTGGTGCACACAAATAGATTGAACTATCCCGGTCAAACATTTATGAGTTACTGTAGGGAAGATAACGCACGATTGAAAGACATTATTGTGATTCTACCATCTCATATCAATTTGTTCGTAGATATTACTTTAAGTAGATTTTTGGAGTAATAGATCATGTGGTTTTATTATACTGAAAGTAATACGTTAACGATATACGTTTTTGACTATGAAAAACTCTTTTCAAATTAGAGATAAGTAATGTATGTTTTAACTATGGATACCTCTTTACAATGGTCGTTAACCTATCCATAATATAGGTTAGGGTCCTAGACAACAATTAGGTGATGAACAATATCAAACTTTCGAAGTTTAGATTGCATCTTTATTATTTATCTTTAGCTTCCGATCTTAACCCCAGATGCTAGATAGACTCTACATATTTGAGTAGAGAACATATTTTGTCTTTACATATCTACTCGTAGGAACAGTAGATCTAGTATATAAGGCACCGTATTTACGTAAATATCTATTATTTAATATTTGATTTCATCAGCGGCGGTCACCAAAGCTACTATTCATGCATATGGGTCGTAGTTTTAGGGAAGGTTCATATCTGACGGAACATACATCGTTATATCGGGTCACGAAACGCCAGAACAGACAAATGTATAGAAAAACACTCGACCGTTAAAACTCAACCGATGATGCGTCGGTGCGAAGTCCATACAAATTAAGTTACGCCCGACGCATTTTCCGTCAGATATTTTCCCTTGATCACACAAAAAATATTTGCGGCACAATATTCACTGTCAGAGCATTCACAAAGCGAAAAATATTGAACTGATACCTACACAATGTGTTATTTTCCAGGTGCCCAGTCGTTCTCCCGCAAGCACCCCCTGTCATGCTGGCTGTCCACTATGCTGGTGATCTTCGCGGGCGGCATGGTAGCCAACGGGCTGCTCGGAGAACCCATCCTGGCGCCTCTCAAGAACACACCACAACTGCTTATTGGAACTGTCACATGGTGAGGATTAATTCCTTGTCATTTTCATTAGTTGACATTTTCCTTTTACTAGAATCTTAACAGAAGATAATAATATGGAGTATTCGGCGATGTTTACTTATCGTAAACATCAGCGTATCTTACCTCTCGGTGCTCATTATTGTATCAGGAATTAGAAATGTTTTCTAATTTGTTTGGGTTTCTTATTAGCAAACATATTATATGCTTGTTATTCCCTAAGTCTGAAAAAGATTTCACTACAACAGTGAATTTAGTCTCTATCAAATATATTAAACTAAATTTTAATCGGTTATGTTAAATGAGTCATCTATACTAATATTATAAAGCTAAAGAGTTTGTTTGTTTGATTGTTTGTTTGTTTGTTTGTTTGTTTGAACGCGCTAATCTCGGGAACTACTGGTCCGATTTGAAAAATTCTTTCAGTGTTAGATAGCCCATTTATCGAGGAAGGCTATAGGCTATATATCATCACGCTACTACCAATAGGAGCAGAGTACCAGTGAAAAATGTTACAAAAACGGGGAAAATTATGATTCTCTTATGTGACGCAAGCGAAGTTGCGCGGGTCAGCTAGTTCTCTATATCTCTACTATCGGTCATGGAGTTAAATTTAGCACAAAACAAATATTTGTGTGGTCCACAAAATATTTGTGTCCAATATCTTGACTATGTTGACAGTTGCGAATACGTGCATACTCAGTATTTGCATTCCTGTTGTTATCGGTCGGTATCTTTTACTGTGAAAATGTGTTATTTTACAAAATCTGTAGATATTATAACCTATTAGGAAACAAGGAATCGGTTTTGAATAATTGTATAAACTTTTATGAATGCTATTCAAACATGAGTAATAATATAAATTGATACAATTCTCTTGATAAGATTTTACTGATATGGATTATCTAGAAATTATTGTTTACTATCACAACAAAGAATGTCAAGTCTTTATTAGGTATTATTAAACCCAATACTTTTTATCATAGGAAACCTCACTTTACATTTTCATATCCTTATCTCTGCACAACTCACGCTCTTTACAGCTTCCTTACATTTTCTTAGTTTAAAAGCTCAAATAAAATCCATAGATATGAATTTTAAGCCGTTATGTTTCACACGCTGAAACTGTGTGTAAAGTCAGCCATTACTACAGCGATTATTTTCATTTTTTTTTCCTCAGGTACCTGGTATTCTACACGCCCTTCGACGTCGGCTACAAAGTGGCTAAGTTCCTCCCAGTCAAAGTGGTAGCATCAGCTATGAAAGAGATCTACCGCGCCAAGAAAGTGTACGACGGAGTGACCCACGCCGCTAAATTGTATCCCAACGCTTATGTCATCATGATTATCGTCGGTAAGTGCTTAACCGATTATATTGATAAGAAAATGGGTCAGAAAGTTATGTTATTGATTGATAAAATATCAGTGTTCTTGATATTTTTTCGAACGTTGATGAAGATTAAGAAAGTCAGTACTTTTTTGTTGGGAGTGGCTTCCGGAATGTTCACTGCTAAATTTGTCTTGTCAAATATCTATCTGTAAAATTGTTCAGAAACGAACATCATGCATCCCATTGGTTTCTGTCATTTGAGTTCTTAAAATGATTCTTGCAGAGCATTCAATTTTACTTACGTAAGTAAACTTTTGCCTTATTTTGCTATAAATTATAACTTATTGTTCTCGAAGCCGACCTTTTCTCTTTCCAACAACTTTTCGTGTCCTTATCAGTTTTAAAAGGTCGTAACTAAAGAGACTTGTATGTTATTTCAGGTACCCTAAAGGGTAACGGAGCTGGCTTCACCAAGTTGTTGGAGCGGCTCATCCGTGGAGCCTGGACTCCCACCGCCATGGAGACCATGCAGCCTAGCTTGTAAGTTCACCTCATAGTTTAACTAGACAATAATAATAATAGACAATAAGATAATGAGAATAAGAAAATGAGGGGTTCAACTGTTTTCTAAAATGTAGCTATTAGACTTTTAAGGTAAAATGAAGTTGTTAGGTTGTACCTACAATGTTTTTTTCGTAGACCGTTAGATAATTGCTTCCATCGAGTAAGATAGCGTCAAACGCAACTTACTGCTACAAAAAGGATCACTGAATATTAAGAAAATCAGTGCTAATCAAACATTCTAAGTAAAAAGTGGCAGCTCTCTTTTCGAAGTCGGTAAAAAATCATGCGAAGTGCAGATCTTGCCCCGGTTCTATGCATTGTACGATTGCACGTGCAAATATTATTACAAATACATTTTCCTCATTCATCACAGAAGATAGTCGGCACATAGAAATGAGTAAATATTTACCTAATGCATTAGACGGTTAGAAACGTAATTAGTCGATAATGTATCCCCACTATCTCAGTCAGATCTTTAGCAGTTAACTCTTGTATTAGCATTTCAATAGGTGAACAACCTTGAATGACATTGCTCTATCTAACTATAATAGTAGGTTCTAAGGAGAATAATGCGTTATTGCTTTTTACTTACGTGTTTGTTTTTTGTTATATCTGTGAAAGAGATAAGAGTTTTTATTGTATAGCTAGAACTGTTGCATTATCAATGACTAATGTAGAAAGTTTGAGAAGTAATTCGCCTGTCGCTTTGATCTTTGTGTCACACACAATGTCCATACTGAATGTGAATTCCTATTTAAATTAGACTTTGACGGATTATTTCTGATACCTATTTTAACGAAACGCCACTTGATAATAGTTGTAAAGCCGACTTAGGTAATTAATTTTCCTATCAAGCTATTTTTTTTAAATTAAGTCCCTGAGCGGTTTGTGTACAGAATGTAAAGAAAACAAATTGTATATACGGTCTATCTAATTATTATTTGTATTCTTTTTCCAGCTACACGAAGGCATCTCTGGTGGCGTCCATCATCTTCGTGCTGGACAAGAAGACTGATCTCATCTCTGCGCCACACGCTCTTGTGTACTTCGGCATTGTCATATTCTTTGTCTACTTTAAGGTTAGTCTACCAAAATTTATTAAGTGTGAAAGTATAAGTTTGTGAAGTAAGGTCTTAGCCTCTTACACATATATCTGAATAACAGGAAATAAGGTATCCATTAAAAAATAGTTTTTTATTTTCTCAATTTTCGTGTACCGAGTTTCGGTGGGTAAAACATCGATTTGCGGATTGAATTGCTTTAAAAAGTTCCAATCCAAGCCTGAATAAGACTTTGATTTAAAATTTTAAGCTGTTTAACTTATAGCCTTATTATTCACATAAGACACTTTTTTAATGCCTCATTTATTATAGGGATTAATAGCACTGAAGTAATAAATTAAGCTGTGCCTACTACCTTTTGTAAACTGTGACTTACGAACTTTTTCATTCCCAGCTGTCTTCCATCTTACTGGGCATCCACGATCCCTTCGTGCCGTTCGAGAACCTGTTCTGCGCTCTGTTCATGGGCGGCATCTGGGACTCGCTCGCCAAGCTGCTCGGCAAGGGACAGCCCAAGGAGGAGACTAAAGATGCTAAAAAAACTAATTAGCCTCAACAATAGGTATGTGTTATAACTAATTTTTTTGTCGATTATTTTACAAGGAGTGATCAGGTGAATAAAGATATTTTTGCAATAATTAGACTTGGTAGACTGATACATTGACTTCTAGTCTAATCAGACTCAGTTAATTAGTCAAAATAAATAGCATTACTAGACTCTACAAGTCTACATTAGAGTATCAGGCAGCACTCAACAAAAAAGCATCAATTATCGGTTTTTAAATTTGCTTTTTTTGCAGGTCGCGTTTTATAATCAGCAACATGCGCTACGTAATCAACTGACACCGACAATACAAAATGCGACGGCTTTATTGTTAAGGCAATCACTAAAAAAAACAAAAAATAAAAAAAATCGTAAAATCCCTTAAACCTAAAAAAATGGCACAACGACCAAAGTTTTGATTTCATTAGATTTAAGATCCACTAGTCGTAAAGTTATTTTATTTCTATAAGAAATGCATGATATAATAAAATGAGTTTTCGTTATCGTAGTGGGGGTGTAGTTGATATTTAATTTATTCAGTTCCTAGAAGATACCATTTGCCAAATAATGTGATAATGTTTATTCACCACAATAATATCAACTATGCTGTACTTGCCATAAATAATTAATATTAACTTTAGGCATAATAACATTCTGATCAGTGCTATGTACCATACAGTATACCAGTGTTCCCTGAGTGAAAAATGTATAAAACCATCGAGCATTGTAATTGTATTTTTATATTTTAGTTTTCAATCGAAACGAAAATCGACTAAGCCGACTTCCTTTTCATGAGAAACAACTATGTCTATTTTTTTAGGCAGACAAATGTATAAGTTTTAGATTTAAAATTGACTATGAATAAACTGACTTATTTGCATGGGTGCAAGCAATGAGGCTCACTTTATTCGTTTATAAAAAGTTTTTATCATTACAATTTTATTGTACAATAATTTGAATTTTAAATGTAATAATTTTATTTATTAAATATTGAAAGGTCTGACCGAGCCGCTAGGTATAGCGGCAGGATCACATTTTTCGCAAAATAAAAGTGATATTGAATGTACTTACATTGTTATTTCAGTTCAAAGATAATCTGGGTATGATAAGGAAGCAATAAATTGTTTTTATTTATTCTGGTATTTTCATTCCTTGTTAACAGTTTCCCTTTTTGCGTGTCTCATTGAACTCACGAAATTAAGTAAAGAGGAAGGTGATATTCATCAGTGTTATACGTAAGGCCAAGAGAATACACAATGTGTCTTTAGCTATGTCTGGTTTAGTAACATAAGTAGATTTCACGAGAATCGTGCTTACAAGAGACTTTGCTGAGCGTCGATAAAATATGGTTTCGCAGTGAGTGTTCTCACCCACAACAAAAAGTCTTCCCTTCTGATTCCCTGATAGTCTTCTGACTAGAAATATTCGTCATTAATTCTATATATATTTTCTAAAAAGGTGTATTTGTACCGAAAAATATAAGACTATCAGGGAATGGTTTAAAATGTTGATTCATTAATGTTTGCATCAGATATCACGGAAAATGATATGGAATGGTAAACATTTGTGAAAGTCCCTAATTATTAATTACTTATCTGCATTTCCATTATTTAACCTAGTTTTAACGTCATAATGCCTATCTAATCGGATCTAATTAAATGATAAGCCATCACTTATCTTAGTTTAAAGAAATGGCCGATAAAAATACATATTTTAATTGCTTAAGCTGCCAGATTATTAATTAGTTATCTTAAGTCAAGATAATTAGAAATTCCCCAAACAACTTTCCGTGTACTCAAAATTGCTATCGATATTAAAGACAGACATTGTTTTTACATATTCATTCAACAAAATATTCATACCTACTAGTCATCTTTATTTTATTAAGTAAGCACGAAAGAGGTATTTAATAGAAGACAATTAAGAAGACAAATTTTCTTTTTCATTTTCTCAATAACTTTCTTAATAAACAAAGACGTTAATCACTTACTTTTTACTATAAGAATTTATACAAAAAATATAGCCGTCAATTTTACCCCTCGTGAGAAGGATAACGGGCTCGTCCGGGATTTGAACCCGGGACCTCTCGCACCCGAAGCGAGAATCATACCTCTAGACCAACGAGCCACACTGACATGGGAAAACAACCCTCATTTATCCTCCCCTAGCTTCGGGGTGAAAAAACATTGAGTATTTATTTCTATGGCATTCACTCCCATAAGCTATTTATATTTTAATGCATGTTTGAGGTCGTAAACCTCTAAGTTCGTGACTAAACAGCCATATGAATTAAATAAGAATGATCCAAATAACAAGGTAGATATATTATAATGGTATTTTATTCATTTTTAGAAAACAAAATGTAAACCTGACTATTATTGTCCACCTCGCCTCGTAATGCAACCGCTACATTACCATTAACTACAATACTAGTGTTACGATTAGGTACCTAAGTTAAAATCTAATGTAGAGTAGCTCTACGCTCCGTATTTCTTATAATTCGTTAATTACCGAATTCCCAACTTTTAAAACTCTATTGAAATTATATACAAACATCCCATATGTCCCTCAAAAGTAGATCATTAATTTGAGAAAAGACCCATACATTCATCAAACATACGCTCGTCTTTCTGTCTCTACCTATACGTCTCGTGAATAGGCTTCATTCTTTGTCGATTGCGTGAAAATATGTGAGAGGGAACGATTTAGGTCATTAGGGTGTGCCACCCTCTGTCCCCTGAGTTACTGAAGGGGACGCGAGGGAACATTGAAATCGTTCATTAATGCCCGGTTTTACGTGACAAGTGACCACTTGTATAGGTAGGCTCAAAATATAATTCAGAGGCGGAATAATGAGTGATTTTTTAATATACACGTAATTTATACTGGGGTGTATGCTTCGTAGCATAGGTGTAAAAGTCTTTCTCCAATTATTAAAAGTATTGGCAGCTAAATAAAGAAACTTTGAAACGTTTGTTTCATTGCACAAAAGAAAATAAAAACATTAGATAGGTACTCCAAATTTTTGTCTACAGAAATCATTTTGCGTATCGCTATGCTAATACAATACTTAGAGGTACATTCTGTGGTTCTTACACTAGGCAAGACTATATACAACGTGCCGCTGCAATGGCTTATTTCCTTCAACGTATGGGTAGAGCTAGAGCTGGTCCTTTGTCATGTGAAGTACAACAATTTGTATTATTATTAATAATTAGTGACGTATTAACCATTAACTTTATTTTAAAAAAATCCACAGCCTGTACATAATCAACTCGAGTAAAGTTCGTTCACCGGGATCAGGAGTCATTGCAGCGGTACGTTATATATCATGTGGTATAGTTTTTAACATAGAAAGGAAATGATTCACTTTGTTCGATCCGCTATCAGAATAACATTACTTATATCAGCATGTATCTATTTATATTTGCTTTTAATGAAATCACAGATGTGATAGATAAGGTATCAGTGATTGTTATCATTGTGTTCTATTTATGATGAGCGTAATACTGGAAGTGGTGATAACTAAACGGACACAGTGACTTGAATGGAGGTGACGACTGATAAAATAATGGACTGATATAAATGTTACTTAAAAAAAGTAGATAGGCTAACTATTTATACATATAAGCTAGTACTATAAGTTCGAGCTACTTACGCCTAGGTTATAGCTTTTCCTTATAAAACCTATAAAAGCTGTAATTAATCGAACATCAAATCGAAGTAAACGCCTAGTTTACTTCGATTTGATGTTCGTAAAAAATACATTTTGATGCGAATTTAATAAAATCCTTTGATAACTCTGGTTTCGATTTCCCTTTTTTTTATCTTAAGTTTTATGAAAATCGTATCACTTACACGAGAGAATAACAAACATATATCAATTTACTCGAGCTAACAAACTTAATAATATTAGAAGGATATTTTCCTCTTATTCGTAAAACGTAATGTAGAAACGATAAAAAAATATATATGAATTTAATATTAATATCCGTCAGAAAATGTTTCGCACGGTTTTGCTTGACATTATAGTACCTATTTTATTGATTATATAGACTATGTTCCCCTTGTCTCTATCAGCTGTCCCCACAGAGACAAGTGAAGTTTTTTCTACTTTCTCTACCAAACGTCCTTTACTCGAATGAGTGTAATTTAATTTCCATTTACATTAGTGCATGATCTTAGCACCTTGTGTGATTATGCACTCATTGATAAACAGAATATGCAGCGTACATGTTAATTCTTATTATCTTTCATATTAATGTAGTAACAGATCTGGTACGTAAGTAATTAACGTACAGACAGACAGTGACACTAATAAACAAGTTCGTTCTTTATATTTTTTATAGTGGTTGGTATAAAAACTTTTATGCATACATTTGATGCCGTTACACGGGGTCAAGGGCGTTTATGTGAATGAATGCCTTACATCTGCTCCTAGGTTATATGAAAAATACATTTGTATTCAATATGGCTCGTCCGTACTAGCTACTGTCAAAGTTTAGCCAATGAGTGATAATTAGCTAACTTGTACAAAAGTGCGGAACAATTTTCTTTTAGTTTTACAAAATGAAACTAGAGAAAATCAGATTCAGGCTTAACTTTCTGAGGTCTCGTGTCTGTTAATTAGTAAGTTACGGTGGAATATGGGCTAAAATTGAAGTAGTTTAAGCTATAACAGAAACAGCTGCAGGACTCTGGCCCAAAGCTTTAAATAAGAGCGAATCCGGGTATAGAGTAAATTATGCGGGTAAGTATTTTATCGATATCATTTCAGTATTAAGACCATAAAGTACAAAAACCTAACATAGGTACAATATTCTTATAGTTAGGTATACAAAAAAATGCTATGAAAACGAAATAACTTTTACAAACGACTTTTAAAACGAAATAGGTAAAATGTAAAATACCATGCGCGTTGAAGTCTTTTTACCTTTTATTTAAGTTACATAAACAGTTACAAATGTAAAAAACCTGAAAAGCAAAGTCAAATTATGTTTTGCAATAGCAATATTTCAATGAGTCACACCAGCACATCAAAATATGACTATTAAACATACTGCATTTAATTTGTGTAGTTATGCTGATAATAATAGTTTTTGTTTTATCAAAATCGGGTCAAAATTACCGAAGTTACAGCGTTATAAAGTATCACTGCTTTTTTAAATTTGCGTTGCTTCGCGCGCTATGCGCTGACGTCACGTCGCGACAGACACGCTTGTTCGACTGCGGGTGATGCGGAGTTTTGATTTGAAAAGTGATTTGCATTTAATATTTAAAGAGTCTGTGTATGTGTATGTGTTATAAATTTAATCATCGTGTTTTTTAAAAAATAAGCCACCACTAAGATATCCTCGATCTCGATCGCCACGCACACAATCATCAACTAGACCCAGGTAAAGAAAGTTGAACTCGTATACTACTAATAATATTTTTGTGTGTAGTTAACAATAAAATTGAAAGTTTGTTACAACTGGCATTACAAATAATGAGTGTTAAACATAGTTTTAAAATAATATTATAAAAAAAAATTGTCACCCCTGCTTCTGACTTTAGTCAGGTTGATGGCTATCATATGAACGCATGAATCTACTCTGTAGGTAGTCTTATATGATTGGTTGTGTAATGAGAACTTTTAATTAAACTACCATTTTAATTTTGATATTATTAGATTTAATAAACATGGGTTCTTTTTTCAAAACAAAAAACCAACGCCAACTCAACCGCCGCGCTCGGCTCGCCGCCGCCTGTGAGGTCATTGAACTGCGCATTAAATAGTATCAACTGTTTAGTAGAAGTTCATTGCTAGGTAGGTATGAACATGATATGGCATCTTGATCTTGAGGAAGTGTTCAAAAGGCAATAAACTTCTATTTAACATTTGCGCTTGACAGTATCTGAACCGGGCTTTAAGTTTTAGATTAGGTGTCTTTTGCAAAAATATAAAACAGTTCATATGGTACAGAAAAAAACTATTTTTGGGGTGTTTTTTCACTGGAGTTAGTACACATAGGAACAATACAATATTTTCTAACCATTTTGTTTGTCCACTATAAGCAAAACAAATTATTTAAAGCGAAACCGCGGGAGCGCAACGAGCCTATGTAGGTATCGGCAAGTACTGACGGAATAGCAGTGTCGCGAGATGATGTCACACGTCCGTGCGGCCGCTTCGCCGGAGTTTGGCGCGAAGGCCATACTTTGACGTTTAATATCTCGGTCATTTTTGAAGATACGAAAAAAATAAAAACAGATTTTTTATCCTTGAAGTACCTAGTTTTTAAATATGCTCATAACAAAAATCATTGGTGTGACTCATTGCTATTGCAAATTCTTTAATTTCAATTCTTTAAATTAATTATTCATGAGGTTGTACTAAAATCATAGAAAGTATTTAAAGGACAGTTCTCATATATTAACGGAGATATTTCCGTACATAGTAGTGCTAGGTGAGTTTTTAGATAAGTTACGGTATTCGGCCGTGTCATTAACATAGTTTGTATCTGTATGTATAGGACGATATGAGGTCACTGTCGCCGGCTACTGCTCGCCATTTACACCGTTACGAACATCCCAAGAATGTTAGCGAGGAATTTATTGATTAGTTTTGAAATTCTTGAATATATTTGTGGTAACTATAGGAGTTTTATAACATACCTACTACTGGTCAGAGAAAAATACTGTTCGTTAATAAATAAGTATGGCACATATATCATGTATATTATATAGCTATTTGTCTCGCACGTCTCGTTTTAAAATACTGAACAATTGATTTCATGATTGTTTTGTTTTGAAGTTAATATTGCGTTCAGAAGATTCACAACATTTATTACCCATTATTTTCTCTCGTCACGTCACGACAAAAACGCTCTGTGAAAAGTGTGCGCTAAATCACGATTAGAAAGTCGGTACAAAAACAATTCTACAATCTCGTGTATACTACGTTTGATTTTTATTTCATTTGAAGATAGTGTATCAAGCATTCGTATTGATAGGTCGGTGTGATTGAAAACAAGCAGGTTGCAAACTACATCAGTGACGTCGGGTCGTTCGAGACAGCGGGTATCGCGCGCTCGGCCCTCGGCGCCCGAGTCGATGTCAGATGCGCAAGCGATCAGGACAAACCTGAACGCGTCGCTCATTTCATTACCAATTAAGTAATTTTTAAGTAACATAGTGTAGTAACAATTAGTGCATCAATAACTTAATGGGAATAACAATATAGAGGTGAGTTATTTATCTTTATAACGGTCCGCGGCGAAAGTGAGCGGTTTCTGTGAAAACAGTTAGTTTATTTGATGGCTTTTACACGTATGTGCATGGAACAGCATCTAGTATTTTGAAGCTTCTCCGGCAAATTTTAATTTGAAAATTATTTGTCTTTGAATCGGGAAAAGCGGTTGATTTTGCGTCGGGGTGATTGACACTGTATGTGTTTAACTCATATGGTTTTCGCGCTATTGTTTCCTGTTGCAAAGTTCTTGGACATTTATGTCAATTTTACGTAGTTTTATGAAGTTTAGCTGACCATCTTGTTTTAATTTACTAAGATTAAATTTAACTGTAAACAATAAAAATATCTACTTATTAATAGAAATTAATTACAGCCCGGTAAAAACATAAATTGATTGTCATTGTTCTAATAGAATTAAGTAGATATTTCAATCATAACTAAAAGTAAAATCGTAGAAAGAAAACTTACCATTTCGTTTACCTACTTACCTGAATAATGTGTAAGTATAATATTTTTGCGATACATTCGTTAATTAGCATTTAAACTATGAGTTAACGCACTTCAAGCAATAAACGACAAACAAATTTACAATCCTATAAATGAAAGTTATTACCTACTTAAAACAAGTCACACAGAATATAGGCACTATCCAAGACACTTTCTATGAGAGTATTCGCTTGTTATATTATAGGTTTTAGTTAGAAATTCTTCACTCAACACTGGCTATTAGAAGCTATGATTATGGCCAGTTGTATAAAAAACTGCATCGTGATTAGAAGTGAACGGAAGCATCTTACTCACCACATGTATTGAATTATTCATTTACGTAGCGTTCATCCTCTTTGCCTTCCAAGAAGGGATGGCCAGTGTTAAGTTTATGTTGCTAAGATCTTAGTGTAGGTTGTTTTACTGTTTGATATGTAAATAGCAAGCATTGTAACTTTATGAGTGTTTAAATCTTCCCACGATCTCGATTTTCATGGTATATAGCATAAAGATGTAGTTAGAAAATTAAATGATGTCTATGAGAGGAACAATAATTACTTAGGTACATAGGTACTTATAGATTTGCAATAAGCAAAATAAACGATAATGATTGATCGAAGACAACCGTGGAATCTTTTGTAAAGATCGTTTGATATCGTACTGAAATCAATAAATTTATAGTCGTTCGACTGTTCCTGTTCGTGAATTAGGTACCTAATAAGGTAAGTATTTCTGTTTTTTTCTAAAGACAAAATGTATATCCGTAAACATATTTTTTACGGAATATCGCTTTTGTCTTGCTTAACAACGTCCAAAATTCGTACGACATGACGACAAAACGTACTAAATGTAGTCTAAACAATATGTAAATGAGATACGAGATGAGCATACCTAATCCAATATATTCTATTCTTATATGTATCGAGTCTAATCTTATAGACCGCAACCAATTTGACATTTTTAAATAATAAATCAGAAGATATCGAATTAATTTAATCCAACCACAGATTATATTAACCCGTAATGTTTTTAATTTAGAAAAAAATATATCGATATTATAAACCACTATTGCACGAGTCAATTTGATGAATTACATCTGATTTTAATGGGACATAATAAGTGCTAAAAAATAGCTTTCAATCATATCGCGAAAGATACTGAAATGTAAATAAGTAAGGGGTAACTGTACTTTGCTAATTCGTATACAAGGAGGTGCATTAGCATGATTGTAAATACATCGCCACTGGCTGTACTTCGAGGTGCATGAACTCAATTACATGACAGGATGTGAAAAAAAAGCAAAGATGCATGGAATCTTTATGCCCCGACTCCCTGTGTTATGCGTGGATAGTAATTATGGTATGACGCAGTTTGACTTAACTAATTACGGGTTTTACGCATACCCCGTCATATTTTCCCTTTATTTTCTTTAAGTGATGTAATTTTAAAATGTAAATTGGTTTTTAAAGACGGCCGTAAAATGGGTTCCTTTGTGTAAAAAGAAAGAGCAATTATCTCAAGTCTTTCCTGAATATTTTATTACTGTAAAATAAGTTTCATATGTAAGAATTCAAGAGTTGTTATGTTATGGAAGCGATTCTACATTCTTAACTGAGTACAATCACAATTAAATATTATCAGATGACGTCAAGCCGGAAAGGATTATAGGAAAATACTCCTTGCACGCATCTTATAAAAAAAATAAAAAGCATGATCGATCAATAGGTTACTCATCAAATTCCGATAATTATCATCAAACGGTTGGCAGATCGAATCAG
Source organism: Anticarsia gemmatalis (assembly GCF_050436995.1). NCBI lineage: Eukaryota > Metazoa > Arthropoda > Insecta > Lepidoptera > Erebidae > Anticarsia > Anticarsia gemmatalis. The sequence goes on from NC_134761.1 coordinate 4,149,789, forward strand.
TGTTTCTGATAATAATTATAATTACTCACATTTGTATACTTTATCACGACTTCTGAGTTTATTCACGAAATAATGCGAAGGAATACCTCATTCTTGGGTAAATGACGTAAGTTTTATACGGAATAGCGAAGCTATCGTGAGGTTACACTTCCAATATTGTAAATAATAATTGTAAATATTATATCTTCAGGGAATAATTATTCCGCCCGGTAGAGTCTAAACAATTAGCCTACCAAGTTCATCTCGAATTAATTTGGCTACATTTTTACACCTTCAAACTATGTCTAGTCCGAAGTTAGTAGAGAGCCTTAGATATCAAGTTGACGAGTTTTGCAGGTAGGTATACGAAATTAAGAATTTAGAACCTCAAGTAGGCTATTTTGTTTTGGAAATAGGTACATAGGCACTATAATTTTTTTCTACGATTAAATAAACATGCATGCCAAAGCTCTCTTCTAAATTGTCGCACTATTCCGTAGTGTAGAAATGTGGATCTAAGCTACCAAGTATATAAATTAGGTAAAGTAGTTGAAGATACGTTGGCTATGACACCTATTCGCCCACTATAGTGGTGTGATTTCGTGGGTGCCGTTATATTGGCACACTGACGTACAAATATTAGACCGAATATAATCAACATGAGATCTTTGTACAGTTGCTTTCTTGGTAGTAAGATAACTGATGAGGTGCAGTTAAAATTATAGTCTTAAAGCATGCATTTGAATGTAAGTATTGCAGACACGGAAGGTCTATATAACTACTTATATCTTTACTGACGGCCAGCTACAGCTTCGCCCGGTTTAAACAGTTATTTGTCAAAAATACTTTTACAAATTTTATATACTTAGGTATAAATCTTCGTCTTGAATAACCCTATCTATAAAAACCGCATTGTAATCCGTGGCGTAGTTTTAAAGATCTAAGCATGCATACAGACATAGGAACAGACGCGGGAAGCGACTTTGCTTTACCTAATATTATGTAGTGATTTTCTCTAAACAAAGTAAAAATACTCTTTCGTTGTAAATAGTTACAAAGTAACGTGTTTCCTAAGGTTTCGGCAATTAAGTTAAAAGTAATAGGCATGTCATCACTTCAAAGAAGGCACATCAAACAAATGATTTGTCATTGGTTCACAAGCGATAAATGTCCTAAATGTGTGAGGTCATTGGGATGGCACATTCCCTTTCATTTTTACATGGTCGGCCTTGCTCACTGGCCAGGCATAAAAAATAAAGAATTGCTTTGATTTTTGGATGTTTATTTTTAATTTACCAAAATCAAAATTAAATGAAATATAGAAAAAGGAATGAATTTATTATTATTCTAATTCTGCCATGCAGTTTAACGATGTGCGAAAATTTGTATTTAGGTGGCTTTAAAATTGGCTTTAGAGGGGTACGAAAATTATTTAGAAAATTACTATGGGTTTCTATTTACATTTCATAAAAGTTATCGCCGTAAGATTAATTTCGTTTGATAGATAGATTACTAAAATAAAACTCTCGTTCTCGTGCAGTAAAACCGTGTTGTCGTTGACAATTTTCAATTTCGTAATTTTTTCTACCTTGATCGTTTAGCAACACGAAACTAATTAGTGAGCATCTGGCGACATCATCTAGTAACTACTTTTGTTGTACCTAGATCTAGTTCAAGATGGCTTAGACGGCATTTATATTTGTTTTGTTAAAGTAAAATTTTATCAGAGTCTTTAAAGTCTGTCAACCAGTCTTACTGAGGGGTACCGTGTGATAACGCAGGTAACTGTTGGGTTGTGGAGGTCCGATAGACAGCTCACTCTTTTGCAAAATTACTGGTATTCAGCTGCATCCGGTGAGACTGGAAACTGACTCCAACATTGTTGGAAGAAAGGCTAGTCTGATGATGATTATCATAGAAACGGTAGACATAGGTATTGTAGAGGTATGGCTGCTATTTTTACTTAGGTACGTACGTCCAATGCCAGTATTGCATCTATAGACAGCCGTAAACCTACACACTACACTACTGGATAGTCATGCTTTATCACCCAGATAGGTAGTACTAATGTAAAATTCATTTAACTACTATGATATCTATTAATGCACATATTTTTATTCTATCACATCTCTCCGCGATGAATGTATAAGGAAAAATACGGCAAAATCAAATAACATTGCAAACAACCAATTAACTAATCAGACGACCTTATCATGGGCTATTCAAGCAATAAGACAGACAAACAAAATCAGAGTGATCCGTGACTAAAATAAATAAGTTAAACCAAGCACTTCTGCACTAATGGCTCATTGTTGAATGATTACAATGGATTGAGTAGGAGCTCTTATGATAGGCTAACTGTCCGCCATGTTATGGCTTGCGAATTCTATTCTTGTCTTTGTTTCCATCTAAATTTGTCTTGTGTATGTCCGGTAGAGTTGCATCCTTATGTTCCGCGGCCTGTTTAATTATGTAGACGGTATCTTCGTATCTACTGTTAGCTTATTTTATGATTATTTGTTTGAAGAAAACTGTTAGAAATAAATAAATATACAGTTACCAGTAGTATCTATGTACCTAATTGTTTAGTATTTTCACATTATTTATACCAGTTCCTGGCTATTCCTATTTATTTTTAAAATCGGAAAAGTCGTCTTACAAAAATATTCTAGTCTGCCGTGATAAGAATAATACTTACTTAGGAATTGAGTATTTAAATGATTAAAAAATTAAGAATTTCAAACGATACTTAGATATACAATTCAATAAAATAAAATAACCCTTTTACTGAGCGCATCGCAAAAAAATCGCTCAGTCCCAACCCGAATCATTGATTCACCTGTTTGTGTCTATCGACTTCAATGATATTCTATTTAAATATGGCTACAGCGTTTGTTTCGGAACAGTTAGAATTTAATCTAGATTCTCTAGAGTCAGTTAGTCAGTAAGACTTTACACGTTTTATATTTACAAGAGCCTGGCTGTGTTATTATTACGGAACATGGGAAAGGAAACTTTTACTTAAAACTAACGTATTAGGCAGAGAAAAAAGCAAAGACAACTTCTCTCGACTTCAGTGTCCAAACTTTATTATACCATCAACGTTTTTATTTACAGAACAAACAAAAATCAATATGCCACGTTTCAAGAATATCCTGGTGACGGGAGGAGCAGGTTACATCGGCAGCCATTGCGTGGTGGACCTACTGGAAGCAGGTCATGAAGTAGTTGCTATCGACAACTTCGCCAACGCTGTTGGAGACGAGGAAGGGTCACCAGCGCTGCAGAGAGCGGAACAGATCACGGGGAAGAGTATCACGTTTTATAAGGCTGACTTGCTTGATAAGCCGCAGATGAATGAAATATTTGATAAGGTAAGTAGTAATAAATTAACTAGATTAATTTAGATGATTAGACTATTTAACGAATCGCCTTTGTTTTCAAAGTTTTTGCATAGCACCTATGTAACAGAGAAAATCAGTAGCTCAATTCTCTATTACTATCGACTACCGACAACCGACCTGTCATCTGTATGAAAATCTGATTAGCGCCTCTGACGGGTGTTGTAGGAAATATTTTGGCAGTACATTCTAAATGTCAAAATTCGATAGCTAGCCGGTTGTCGGTAGTCGATAGTGGTAGAGAATCGAGGTACAGGTCTTTTGGATTAGCACAAGACAGTTTGTAGAGATCAACTTCTACTTAAAAGTTGACGATTTGATACTAGTAAAGTCATTCAAGTGATTTATATATAATCTCTCCAATTTTGTAAAGTATCTGTTCAAAAATAAAGTTTATTTGTTACAGCATGACATAGACTGCGTGATCCACTTCGCGGCGCTGAAGGCTGTCGGAGAGTCCATGCAACAACCACTACTGTACTACCAGAACAATCTGCTCGGCATGCTCAATTTATTAGAGGTACCTACTGCTTTACTTATATCGTCACGTCATGGGAAAAGTTTTGCAAGTAAATATAAAACAAATAAAAGAGTAAAGCGTCAATTAACAATCAGCCTGTAAGTCGCCGTTTTGTACGAGAGGAGTAGGTATAGGTGACGGTCAGTGACGGATCACGGAACGGATCACGGAACGGATGATGCGGGATGGAGTCGTTGTTTCGTCTCCATCACGCACTGCGCTTCTATTACTGCATTATTTTTATTTGGCCAGAGTCCAAATTAACAAATAATAAATACTGATAATATTTTGTAGGTAGTTTTATCGATACCTAGAAAATGATTTAAGTGGATGTCCGAAAGATAGTTGATTACATTATCAAACGTGAAATTCTATTAAAGCTTTGATTTGTAAGAGATAACGATGTCGTTACCTTTATCAATTTTTGTTGACATATTTTTGTACGTAGGTATCAATTTATGTAGGTACCTATATTAGGTATTATGCATACTTTCATATTTGAAATAGGTACTACGTGTTATGGGATACTGTTCACGGTGGTTTATGGTCATCTCCCACAAACTCTAGGCTAAGTCCACATTATCATTTTTCCAGGTAATGCGATCTCACAACTGCTACCAGATGGTATTCTCGTCATCATGCACGGTGTACGGAGAACCTGAATACTTGCCCATCACGGAGACGCATCCTACAGGGAACATCACCAATGTGTACGGCAGAACAAAGTATTTCATTGAAGAGATGCTTAAAGACCTGAGCATGGCTGACAGCGTAAGTTTTAAAACTGTTTTATATCTAGCTTCCTATCTCACCTCAAAAAAAATATTGTGGTACTGCGGAAACGAAACCTCTCTACAGTGGACGATGCTTGATAGGCGTCGCCCTACAAAAGTACAGCTTTAAAGCCAAAAACTCATTTATTTCATGCTTTAAAGACCGTCCCGTCAAGATGGTTTTCGAGACACAAGGTTTACAGGTGACAACAATTACGGAGAGTTGAAATGAAATTGAAAACGAATAGGTTTCCTCCTACATTTCTCTGATGGTACGATCGATTATATCCATTTGGGAAAGATAACAAAGAATTACCGTATCGGAAGTTAATTGATAATGAAAGTTGACATCCGGTTTCCTTCTTATGATAATGTTATAGTATCACGACATACCGGTTCTGTGTGACGCTACATGAATGCCAAGGTCGAAGAACGTCAGTTATTGAGTCAATCGACTCCATTATGTAACATCCATTCATTTATTTTTTATTATATTAAACTGCATTCTGCATTTAATTACTGCGAAATAGTTCAGCCAAATTAATGGCTTGTGGCGAACCGAATTTCCATATCTATAAAATAAAACCATTAAAAACATTAATAGTAATCAAAAATTATATCTCTATAAAAGTGGTGCTTCATTAAGATCATTCAATTTGTTTACATCGATTATTATGAGTTCAATTCTCGGGGCAACACATTTATGGAAAACCTCATTTACTAGCTACCACCTAAAATAAGCTGTATCTAATGATTAAAACAAAACTTAATCAAATTTGTTTCCTTTCCTTAGAAATGGAACATAATATCTCTGCGCTACTTCAACCCGGTGGGCGCGCACCCCTCCGGCCTGATCGGCGAGGATCCGACCAAGGAGTTCACTAACCTCATGCCGTTCATGGCACAAGTGGCTCTCGGCAAGAAACCCGTACTCACTGTCTTCGGAAACGATTATAATACGCCCGATGGCACTGGTAAGTCACACTTCTATAATAAGTAGGTACTTAGTAAGCTGACCCGCGCGACTTCTTCAATGTTTCATATTAAGGTTTTATCCCCTAATTCTGCCGGTTGGGGGTTGATTTTTGGAAAAGATTTAGATATTTTATGTTCAGCCAACAAAAATGAAATTTATGATAGACTTACAGACAAGCTTTTCGCATTCCGTCACTTAAAATGGGTGGTTAAAACACAGAAGTAAACTGTTTGCTTCGTTCATCGGAAAGTCAACACTTTAGAACAAAGTTACATCGCTTCGCTTTATTCCCACGTATTCTCACTTCAATCATTAAATAGCTCGCATTATCCCAACAACGATCTATCGTAACTTGCCTAACAGGTACTAGGGGGTTAAACTATTTATATCTTCGCACTGGTAATTACGTATCGAACCATGGTTTATTTTCAAGCTAAAGTATGTGGTTGCCAATTAAGAGTAGCTGATACAGCCATAAAAATGGAAGGAATTCTAAGTATAAAAACAGGTTTCTCACGTTACAGGTATCCGCGATTACATTCATGTGATGGACCTCGCTAGCGGACACGTGGCGGCACTGAACTTGCTCGGTGACAACCAGATCGGACTCAAGGTAATTGTACTATGACTGCACGAGAGCTCAGCTCATGTTGCGATACGAGCCCGCTTATGCATAACCGATACATTCATATTTTCTTTCATTAAAGCATGAATTATTATAGTGGAACAGCCCATAAATGCAAATTAATTTTAAATTTATGTAGTCTACACATTTTTTTAAACTTTAACTTATTTTAAACTTTGAACTCATAAGAAAATTATTCGACAACGGAAAGTAAGATTTCATTGATAGGAAAAATCTGCTTCTGGAGCCTTTAATAAACGATGCATGATAGTGTGCATGATAGGAGCCTCCCCGCGGCGCACCCTTGAAGCAGCTAGGTTCGGTATCGCAGAATCTAGGCTGACTAATCCTCTCACCACAATGGTACTCTCAAACCCTAGGCAAAACTCCCAGCCTCTAACCTCCAGATACCAATGACTCGTTTCTCTCTAATAAACGAAGAAATAAATGTTCTTCCCCGAATGAGGGAGGAATTAGGCCATAAACTAATCTCCCTAGGCAAGTGCGTGTAGGTACTTGGAAACGATTGAATAATATAAAACAATGTACAGGTATACAACCTGGGTACCGGCAGGGGCGTGTCAGTGAAAGAGTTGGTTGACGTGTTCGAGCGCGTCACGACCACCAAGATACCCTTGAAGTACGTGTCGCGGCGACTGGGCGACATCACGGCGATGTGGGCCGATGCCTCGCTCGCTAGGGAGGAGCTCGGCTGGACCACGCGTTATTCCATCGAGGATATGTGTAAGTATCCAGAGAGTGGAAAGTTTCTGCGATTTTTCGGCAAATGGATGCAAATTTAGATTTCATGGTGTTGAGTTTGCAGTATTTTTTGATTTTATTGATCGAAAATCAATCGACTAAGCACTAATAGTGTTAACTTTCAGAAGATACGATGTTTTACATGATTTTGTATTTCAAAACATAAAGTTTAACCCATTGGCCCACTGCTGGGCAAGGGTCTCCTCCCGGAATAAGCGACCTGTAAAGCCTTGAGCAGTTCTTTTTTTTTAAATTGGAAGATTTTTACTATCCATGTTCGTATTTCAATGTTGTCTCGGGCAACTTATTTTAAAGGTTTAATTTCCAGGCACGGACTTCTGGAGATGGCAGACGATGAACCCCGACGGCTACCCGAAGAAGAGCAAGAAGACAACCGCCACCGTCAACGGCAACAGTTAATACATTCATCTATTACTTACTATTATTTATAGCCACTATTATATAAGTATACTATTTATTTACTCGTTTTATTGCATTTTACCCTGGAAAAGAGGCTTATCTCGTTGCCTTCAATAAGGATATAAAAGTGAAGGTTTTTTCCTGGAGCACCATTTAGACCTCTGTACCTACTTATCTAGTGAAAATGAAGCCTTAAGGCGAATAGAAGGAAATGAAATGTTTCGGGGAAATCAGATATTTTTTATACTGATATTTAGATCTAAGAGCTGAGTGAAATAATTAAAAAGAAATTCGGGTTGTGGCGTGAAATTGATTGTAAGAAGAGGAATTAAATGCCTGTTACTATCAAAAATAATCGAAACCAACATAACTGTCATAAAGAAAATCGTAAGTAAATGTGAAAAAGAACATTTATTCTGCATCATGTTATTTCTTCAAATAAGGATTCGTGCTGCCATTTCAGCGGTTCATAGCCTACACTGGTGGTATTAGGTAGTAAGTATCTTCCAAATAACTCTAAGGTTTGCGGTTTTTCTGTTTTCACGAACGGCGATAGAATATCTGGAACAAAAAAAATTTACTGTAATGCACCATAAGTAAAATAGGTGATGAAATACCGATTTAGCAAGTCGAGACTGTTCATTACACATTCGAATTCATATTTAAGAATTTGTTTTTAAATTGTATTATCTTCTCTAAAATTAGAAGTGTCTACCAAATGGATCAATTTGTCAACAGGAAAGGATCAAACCCTGATTACTAAATTTGTCCTGAACACACAGGGTAACTAGGGCAAGGCTAACAAAAGTAGAAAATCTTACCTAGTAATGGTGGTTTATGTGAATGTAGCGCACTGGGTACACTAACAATCAACTTATTATCTGGAATTTTTGCAACATCACCAATTTTCCCTAAAATAAGCCTCTCATAAGGCTGCTTTTTACTTCCCGAACCAAAAGCACACAAAGGTTTCATATCCACTGTCACTTTCAGCCAGTACCATGTTGCTACGTACTCCACCCCCCATTTAGGGAAAATTAAGTCTTTGACTGCGGCAACATTGCTGGGGGCATTTGTACACCACACTGCTACAAGGCAGTTTTGTGAAAGAAGTTCCTTTACTGGTATTGAAGCTATTTCTTCATTGTACATCATTGAGTAACTGTAAAGATTTAATAAAATGATATATTAGGATGGTATTTGTATATTTAGGCATATATAGTAATATTATACTTTTAGTCAGTGACATTTTATAGATTCTTGTACCTTGAAGTTCATAAGTATCTGTCTCTTTTTCAAAAGAAGCCTATTAAATAGTTCTGTGCTTTTCTTTTGAGATGACTAATGTAAATTAAGACAATAATATGGAAAAGGTATGTTATACTAAAATGTTGTATACCTAGTCATTATAATGTTAATGTTGCTTACCTTAGCTTATCATTAGCACTTTTCAGTCTTCTTATATACTTATTCCACCAGGGTGGGTCTGCTACTAGTATGTCAAATTGATTGCCTTTTAACTTTTCACATTGTTTGATTACATCACCACAGTAAAACCTGTAAAAATTCAAACCTATATATTAAATTTAAAAATTTCTAAATCATGTAAAAAAGAAAAAAGTTAAGATCCTCAAAACCAATACTTTTAATTACTTAATAACAGCTTTCATTATTAAGTTCAATAATTTAATAACTATTTTGACTATACTTTAAACAATAGAAAAAAGTCTTACTTCTAAAATATACCTTGAATGTGGTGGCATAAAAAAGTAATTTTCTTTAACTTTACATTTTAGAGGAATATCAGAATTGTTCCCGCCACTCAAGCCCTCTAAATTGAAGACTGTTGATTCAAATAACTGCTTGGACAAGTCTCGGACATCTGATGTGTTTAATAATTTGTATTTTGAAACAACACTCTCCTTTATAGGTGCAGGTAAGTTCTCTATAAATCTTTCATAGAGGTTTTTTACTTCAGTTGTCTGAAAAAATTAAAATATAACATACAAGTTTTAACAAAAATATATAACTTCACATTTTCCATTATTTTGAATCAGTCTTCATCCTCATACCTTAAACTTTAAGGTAAGGTAAAAAACTGTTTCAGCCTATATTTTATGAGTTAGTTTTGTTTCATGACGACAACATCACACTAAGTTTTATGTTATGGTGACTTTTTAAACATACAAACTTATTTACGAAACACGTACAACTGATTCAATTATTATTTACCTCCTCATGAAGATGATTTGAACTGTGAGTTCTTTTTCTGTTCGTCTCGGACTTATTGTCAACAATCGAAAACAATTTCGCTAACATTGTGTATGACACAGTTTCATTTTCACAAACAGAAACATTTCTGTAAATATTAGAGATGAACTGTCGATGATCAATTAAATTGAAATCATCATTGTTATAAATTAAACTCATTTTTAAAAACTAATTTACGTTTCGCACAATTTCTGTCATCCAGTGTGCCAAGTGAACAGCTGATTGTCAATTTGTATTTTGTCGCGTCAAAAATTATTATTATCAAAGCTATTTTCTATCTCTCTCATGTTTGACGGATGTTATGTGTCTCTATCTCTTTCATGCAAGAAGTTTCCGATGTTGCCCAAGTCTAAAATATAGTAGAATAGAAGTTAACGTAGCGTAGCATGACGTATTAAAATAAACACATTGATAATTATTATTCTAATTTGTTTTACTCATCATAGGAGTAAGATACTGTTAGTCCATACAAGTCCTAAAAATGGTATTTTGTGCTACACATTAATCTTTAGTCTGACCTATGAAAGTTGAACCTGGAAAAACGTCGTACTTTCTTAGATTATGTTTATCTATATTTAATTTGCTGCCGTGAGGCGACCATGATAAAGCCTTATTTCTATAGGGGTAGGTAGAGATCAAAGAAATTATATTATAAGAATAATGATAATAATATGACGGTTTGTAAAACCCGTCCCTCAAACTCAAAACGTAGTAAAACCTTCGTGATTATGAGAGTATGCACGTCATTATGGACTTTAGTAAACCATGCACATTGCAAAAAAGAAAGAATTATTTTATTAGGTTTTTACATAAAATAACGCCTTTTTCTGATATGGGTAGGCCGAAACCAAAGAGCACCACTTGCAGCAATCCCTACAAAAATTCCTTGCTTCATTCACATCAATCACATCCATACAAATTAGGTTAGGTTTGTCGGCAAGGTTTATATAAAATTTTTACATAGTGCCAGGATTTAGTTCAATATTTTAGTTTCGTACATTTGCAAAACAAGTTTTATAACTGTACTTTTTATGAATGTAATAGTAGAATGGTATTTTTTGTATCAGCCAACAAAACCTGTTATACCGATCTGTCATCTGTCAAAACCAAGAATGAAAAGAAGCCAAAATCAAATCAAGTTGGAAGATTCACAATAGCTTCCTTTCCAACGGCTTGTTATTGTATTTAATTACGAATATAGAATTGAATCGTTTACTTAAACGTTTTGCGCAAGTCATTCGCTCGGGATCATATGCCGCAAGTTCAGAAGTGAATTTTGTTTAGATTCAAAAGAAACAGTTTTTAAAACATTTATGACGATGTTTTGGATTCGAGGATCTTTAATTTAGATCATGGCTGTTATTAAAGGTAACTTCCTTTTTTATTTTTTGAGGTGATTGATAACTTTACTATGAATTGTACAGTATTTATCTTATAAAATGGCCTTACTTTTCAAGAACATCGAAGTTTATGTAAATAACTACATTCTGCTAATAAACATAGCCTTCTGGTGTTCCGGTTTCTTACTAAGTTGTTAAGAATGCATTCTTTTACATAGTTTAACTCATCTTTACTTTGTTTAACTTGTCAGTTTTAAATAATAAGACATTGTTTGTGTACATAAGGTACCTACTAATTCTATCAATCAACCAAATTGTGGTCAGTAGTTGGCTTAATAGAATAAAATACTACTAAATATTCTGAGTTTATAATAACTCCTAGTTGGTTATAATAGGTTCTCTGATCATATTCTATGATGTGAAAACCAACCGCTTGTTTAAAAAAAAGACTACATGTGTAGGTACTATTGAAAGCAACCCTTCTGTAAACATACAATAATTTATTTAAAAAAAATATAGGTTCTATATCAGAAGTTATGGATGCCAGTACCATAAGTTTATTTGATTTCTCCTTTGCTAACTTATAGCACTGAGTTTTTTTAATTTTGATGTGGTGCTCCTTATTTGATATCCATTTAATTGCAGTGTTAAACAGGGTTCAGTTTACTTAATTGTTATCTTTGTAAAATTTATCTTAGAAATTTATTCAAAGCTTAGTTTATTTCCTTTTGTCACATAATTTTTACACTTTACTATTTTATCTATGGCCAGTTATTCTGGAATAGGTACCTAGTTCCCTCTTCAGATTAGTAAGTATGTAACTGTCGTTTTTATACTTTCAATTATATATTTAAATAAAATAATTTTACTTAGTTACACCATCATCCATATTGAAAATAATATCTATTTACAGAACAAATATTATTACAGTTTTATTGTCCTTGTACTTTGAAACTATGATTAATTATTATTATGGTGGCCATGAACATAAATATTATTAAATATTTAACAACCCCACTCTATACTATCTTATCAGTACTTAAATTGGCTGTCACTTTCCCAACACCAGAGATTAGTTCACATTTATCTTGAAGTGAACTGACAAACAACAAATCTAAAATAATACTCAAATACGTACATTCATATTACGAAACATATTTGACGTATTCCTAAGCATAATGTTACGACATTCGAGCCTTCTCACATTCATAACAATAGTGCCATCAGATTGACACCAAGTGAAAAAAACTCGCATAAATATTAACGAAGTCCCGACACAGAATATTTAACACAGTTTCATTGAGGGAGCCATAAAAGTTGTACGAAGTGGAGATCGGGAGCGAATATTGATTAGGGGTGGTTGTGGCGCGTGTGTGCGCGGCGGTGCGCGAGGGGCGCCGGCCGAGTGCGCGCGCCGCGACTGCGTGCGCCCAGCGCCCATGTGGTGGCCACCGCAGCGGTCGGGACCCTCCATTGCCATCCCGATTATACACTCATGATAAATCCACAAAGTATCCAGTATTCCTGGCTCTTTTACCTACGAGCGCGGCGCGCTAGTCATGTGAGCCGGGTCGGCGCCGCGACCCACCGCTACGTCGCCCGTTGCGAACGACGGCATAAAAATCAATAAATGTAGTGTAACATGGATATTGCATTTTTATATTAACAGTGCCTGTAATGTAGTCGCGCGACGTGTGGAGTGTGTTCCAATAGTGTATTTGTATTTCAGTGAACATATAAAAAGTTCCGATGTTCAATCACAAGTTACCGACTGACTTTCCAATGCAAACCCTTCGTAAGAAAACCAGCCCTTGCAAATGTGAGTCCGTAACGTGTTTAGATCGAGTAAGCTTCTTGATCACCATGTTTTTCTATACTTTTGACATGACGGTAATGCGGTGTTGTTAGATAGCGCTAAATGTTACCCGAACACGTTTATTCGCATATTACTTAGCTTTGTTATATTTTGCGGTTTATGTTGTAACATGCATGGATCGGCTAGGAGCGTCACCCACTAACCGGCGGTGGACTCGCACCGTGCTGTATCATCACGTGCTAGTCCCATGTCACATGAATGACCCCCGTGGTGTTTTGGACAGAGGGTGTGTTGTGGGCCCGTGGCGGATGTGGAGCGGCGGTGCGCCGGGGGGACTAACGTCATAACTTGCTATTTGTCGGTTTGTACGGGAAATTATGCAGGTGTGTCATTTCCAGCATCTCTTACGGCAGTTCGGTGAGTACATCTGCCCTCAGATACGACATTATCTTGCTTGTGTGTACGTTTGTGTCATCGCATCGCATGTAGTGACTTCATCATTCTAGCGACTGCTTCGTTTATTATTTTTAATTAACGCCGCTGTATGTAATCGTTAAAAACTATGTCTGCTAATTCTCGTACGTATCTATTTGGGATATGAACACTATGAACAGAGCACGCAGTGAGTACGTTCCGAACTACAGATGAATATTTGAGCACGTTCTTGACATCATTTGCGTTGCTGCTGACTGTTGTCTGTCTATTGCATTTATTTTATAAACTCCGTTTTGTCCGCTCTTACGTGTTATTCAGTACAAAAATACCTATTGTCATTATTGTAAAAAAAGCTGAAACTAAATCAATGTCAAGAATTCTATAGAAATTCCAACTAATATTTTTTTCAATTGGCGCATTCTCATGCAAACCTAACGGGTATTATTAAAGATTTTACTTTGCCGGTTTTATAACTCAGAGCTATAAAAACAAATCCCACTTAACTTTTCTGTAAATAGATTAACAATCTCACCCAGGATTCCGCAAATACTCTAACGTCTTTATCCTCAGTAACAAAGCATGCTCTTTCGCAAATAACACATCTCTATATACATACGCAGTGATTACGCAGTATGCATACCACATTCCTGAAATAAGTACCTTTGTTCTGGGAAAAGTAAATTAAAAATATATCACTATGGAGCTTCGCGTGAAAGAGGTCACATAGCCGTATCACAGGTACTAGTCGGTGCGCGGCAATCGAGGATCTAAATTTAAAAACAGGAAATTCAATTAAAGTGGGAATGATGCACCGTAAACAGGGGCCAGAATAGGACACCGCTCACTTTTATTTCGCGTTGATACAGTCGCGTTGTTTGTGCTCTGAAAAAGTAAAAATAAAAACATGACATTGAAAAAGACCGAAACAAAAAGTCTTCTATCAAGAGGTGATGCAAACGATTGTGTGTGCACTAACGCTTGATTGTATATTTAGACGCTAACTGCTTAGTCTATAGCTGGTTTTATATCGTGTGACCTGTCGTTGTTAATCAAAACTTTAAATAACTGTCTTTATAAAATGAAAATTCCCTTTGTGTAAGAAACAATAACGTTCAACGACACGGCATGACGGCATTGGCACTAAAGTTCAAGTATCAAGGGCTTTGCGGTGAAGACAGTGCTTATTCTTATAGTTATAAAATGTTGTTTAGATAAGAACGATCCGGGCCGTTTCCTGGGGGAGGGGGTGTCGTTCCGCGCCAAGCTGATCGGCGTGCTCGAAGTGCCTGAGGCGAGGGGGGACAGGATGTGCCAGGAAGCGCTGGCTGACCTGAAGATGGCCATCCGCGCCGCGGGGGAGCACAAGCAGCGCATACAGGTCCACGTCGCGATAGATGGACTCAGGCTCAGGGATGACAAGACCGGGGTATGTTGACTCTTTTCTACATTTATTACAGAACAACTAGCCTTACATACATCAGTGAAGCCTAGCTTTTTATTCTTTTTGAAGTTCGAGAATCCCCAGGCCGTAAAAACGACATCTATTTCCATGAGATGTACTAAATGTCTTCAGTTGGTCTTACTTTTTTGGGGTTCCCGACATGGCTTGGCCATGTATAGAACAATGGGTCGTTAAGAACATAATTTGGAATCTATCCAAATTTAATCCTGCCTAGCAGAATACGCAAAAGATATTGGTAGTCTCGATTTTTTTTACATAAATCTTTATCCAGTTCCATTACTATTTTTTTATGTTTTTAACCGTATTATTCATGTTCAAATCTAACAAAAGAATACATTTCTTAAGAAGTTATCTCCACAATGTCATAATGCATTCCAGGTTCCTTGCTCAGGGCAACGTATATTTAGCGTTATTTCTTAGCTGTTAAGGTTGGATTTTCTTCAGAGCTGTCAGTTATGAGCAAAAAAAACGTGCACAGCTATATCCTCGCTCATCTCCGATCACAATCCGCCAGGAAATCAAAAATTATATATCAGACGGGAAATCTAAAAACTGTTGTCGTCATATAAGACCGACTCGCGCATACATTACATTAATACAAGACTCAAGTTCATTTCAATAAAATGATGCACCTACATACTTTATACATCCTATTAACAAGTATGTTGTGTATTCTCAAGTACATTTTAATATTTTATTAGTTTTAGCGTGTTAGTGAAGTTGTTGACACTATAACACCAAGATCGTTGCACTGGGTATAATAAATTCAATTGTAATAGATCAAACATAATATGAGTGCCTCGTAGGTTTTAACCCAGCTATAGCATTTTGACAATTTAAACTATTACAATGAAACGTCATTATTGCCATATTTAAAAAATAAAACTCATGCATTCAATAAAAAAATACTTCGTCTCAGGTATGTTTGCAATGCATACATACGCAAGGGCCAAAGCAATATTTCGGAAGTTGCTTATAATCAAGCAGTGTTTTCGTATATGATTTTTTGGCATTCCCTTTAGTTATTTACTAGTTAATGAACATGACATAATATGATCTACTCTCTTTCATCCGCCATTCCCTATAGAGTTGTTGTTTGAACACCCGCATCTCGTTAGTGTTAGGTCCCAATGTTTAAACTCTAGATTGCTACTGAAAATTTCACGTAAAGGAAACCTAACTTTGCTCTCTGGGAATAGGAATTACAGATTGCGCTTGCGACTGCAAATTGAATAATAAATGCGAGCTTACTATAAAATAGTAAAACGTTTGTGCAATTCTCACACAGACAAAATCCTAGATTTGACTTGTGGTCTTTGACCCCAACTGTCATACCCTCGGTAATCATCGTAACAAAAACCTGGATTTAAAGGCTTTTTAGCTCGATCCGGGTTTTGCGTGCTAGACCTCTGTGCATGTCATTCTTAATTCGCCATAGATGCAATAATTGTCATGTTAAAATGATCAATTAACTGCACGTTTGTCGAAGTGGTTAACGTGGTCACTTGCTTTGCCACAATAACCGTTGCGCCTGGTGTGGTGGGTTCGATTCCTAACTAAGACTAATATACATATGTGTGATCAGCACTATTGACGTGGATGTAAATAAGAAAACATTAAGGGGAATGCAGGTCTGTCAGTCATGTTTACTATGGTCCGAGCTCTGCTTAGTTTGAATCAGACCGTGTGTGAGATTTCCAATGATATTTATTTATTTAATTAATTCTTCGTTTAGTAAACGTTTAGTAAAAACAAAAACACTATTATAAACATATGTTTATGTTAGGACTCCCTGTACCATCACCCAGTGCACAAGATCTCGTTCATCGCGCAAGACATGACGGACTCGAGAGCGTTCGGTTACATCTTCGGCTCCCCTGACACTGGCCATCGGTTCTTCGGCATCAAGACTGATAAAGCTGCTAGTCAAGTAAGTACACTATCATTTTATTATAACCTCCTATATGACCTCCGTGGTGCAGTGGTTTAAGTTGTCAAAATGTCTCTACCATTGATTCGTGGGTCAGATTCCCACACGGAACAATTATATGTGCGATCCACAAATAGTCATTCCGGGTCTAGTTGTACTTTGTGCTGTCTACTGTTTATTTACTAAAGACAATCTTGTTCTGTTATTTTATTGTAACTTTACTTTTCATAACTCTTCCATGGTTAGCAATTTTTGCCGAAATTAGTTAATCATAGATAGTTATGACGTAATAATAATATTATTATTACAATTGATCGCAAAACAGATAGTTTTTTAATTTAAAAAAATATAATGTGCCAACTTTCAGTTAAAGTTGAACTCCTATTGCAGGGTTTCTTCTTGTTTGTTTATATAAATAATATAAACAATATTTGTTTTTATCAAAACCGCAGTTTCCCGTTATTTAGGCATAGCGATAACAAAGTCCATTGTCCTTTTTATTGTTTGTGTTAAA
This sequence comes from Anticarsia gemmatalis, assembly GCF_050436995.1. NCBI lineage: Eukaryota > Metazoa > Arthropoda > Insecta > Lepidoptera > Erebidae > Anticarsia > Anticarsia gemmatalis. The sequence goes on from NC_134761.1 coordinate 4,167,013, forward strand.
GTAGTTTATTATTTCTCCTATCAACTGTAGGTATGCTTGAATTGTAGAAAAGAATGTAACTATTTCCTTTAAAATCCCATATTGGTATGTATGAATTATATTTACTTAATTTAAGATAAGACTGAAGAAATGTGGCTTTTCTCTTTTATATGAATCATTTCCTGTTTCGTTTTGTATGAATCAGTTTATTTGCTGAACACATTGTCAAGATTTCTGCATTAAGAAATATTTATTTTATAACGGAACTTCGTTAAGGGTCGCGCCATTTTAAAGAAAGGCTATCTTATAGTATATCTGTGTCATACAACGCTTACACACTGAGAATATTCTAGACTTGTATAATAATATGCTCGTTTTAGTATGCCTATATTAATTTGTAAACTGTTCCAAATGTTTTTTGCCAAGACATAGTTAGACTCATAGTTCACGAAACGCGTTTAAATTTGCGTATACGCCCGTATACGTAGGCACACATCACGTATACCTACAACTACGAATCATGCGAACATCTAATTACAAATTTTGCTTTCTTCATGTCACATTCAGACACCATCTGTAACAGATACGAAAGCATATACAAAAACCGATAACTCATAGCTGTTGTACCTAGCTCTTTGCCAGTGATTTTCTTTGTTTTGACTGTGCCATTATACACTAGGCCTACACCGTAATGTGAACCAAGTTTTATACGGTCCAAATGTATATATAGTGTAAATACACCCTTACTCTAAGGTAAGGGCCCAATCTAATTACTATTCTATTGTACTAAGTGCTCCCGGACACGCTACAAAGCTTTGCAAGTGGGATCTGTTAACAATTCATCACTAGGCGAAAACTGTAGAAACGTATCGCATCGTAAGATTAAATTTTGCAGCACTCGTATTAAAGACTAGCTGACCCGCGCAACTTCGCTTGCGTCACATAAGAGAGAATGGGTGACATGTTCCCCCGTTTTTGTAACATTTTTTACTCGTACTCTGCTCCTATTGGTTTTAGCATGATGATATATAGCCTATAACCTTCCTCGATAAATGGGCTATCTAACACTGAAATAATTTTTCAATTCGGACCAGAAGTTCCTGAGATTAGCGCGTTCAAACAAACAAACAAACCATCAAACAAACAAACAAACTCTTTAGCTTTATAATATTATAGTATAGATTATGAATTCGTATAAATAACGTCATAATGATATAAACTGCTAAATAGATTAGCGTGGCGTTTGTCTTGAAGGCACAGACAAATACGTAATGCTTACGATATTTGTAATCCTTTAAAGTCATTATCATTCGCCGCTTATGTCGTGAGGCGATCGTTGTATTCGGCTTATCGATTTGCTCCGAACAAAAATGCGCGGTTAATAAGCGAAAAATAGGATACTATTATCAACCAATTCAATAATAAGTAGTTAAGAAAGCCTATATTTTTTAAAGGGTATAGGCACGTTTTTAACACTTCATCATTACAGCTCCATCCAACCACTTAGTCATATCGTGATTATTTCTTCTACGGCACCTAGAAAGAAGAGATTATCTATTATATTATCTCTTAAAGAAAGCGCCCAGTAAGCGCAGCGAGGCAAAGAGATGTGATCTGCGAAGCGGCGAGCCGTGTTACCCCTTTATAACTCTACTACTAATCAAAGCATTAACGGAGTATACCTAACCCTGGTGACACAAGTCTTATACTACTTCGACCAGCGTATAGTTACCGTACAAATAACACTCTAAAACCTCGAAAATCTCTAAAATGAACACTGTTGGAACAATAATTTTGTTAGAGCCTACTACCGTTGGACCTAGGGACTTATTTTACAAATGTACTTTCTGTCTGATAATAACAGTCAACCGGAATGACATCGACGCTCTTCGCGATTTCAGACTAAAAAATATAAATCGTATTTAAGTATATTTTCTAGTTTGAAATGAGGTCCTGAATTTTATAGTCATACGAAAATATTTATTCTGTAATCCATCTATCAATACTTATGCTCTACTGCTAAATGAGTATTTTCATTCATCTGTTATTTTTCATTTGTCACGTCTTACAAGTGTGGGTGCAATCCAACCCCAGAATCATATTTAAACTTCGACGTGACGTTATGACCTAATAGCCCCATGACGTAATAATTAAATATCACCATCTTCAATATTAAACCTGTTTTCTTCTTTTTAGGTAGTAATAGCGATGAGAGACTTATTCCAAGTGGTGTTCGAGCTGAAGAAGAAAGAGGTAGAGATGGCCAAACAGCAGTTAGAAGGCAAAACGGTGACCAGCACCCTTGTCCGGCACGCGACCAATGCCTCCACTGAAAGTAAAACCAAGGTAATTATAATACCATACGCATTACTCACATTTTAATTACGATATTCCAATTCAGAATAGTTTGAAATACATTTGAAAATTCTAAGGATTTTGTAATGAATTCTGCTTAAACTTTAATAAGGTCGTAAAAGTATTTTTTTAGAATGATTAGGATTCTCTCGGTCTGTAACATACCTCATCGTGGTACGCTATTAATCTGAAATTACTTCAATAAATGTGCATACTTTGGTGTCTGTCGCGTAGAAAATGTATAAATATGCAGTCAGATAAATTCTGAAGTCATAAACGAAAATTGCATACGAAATGTTAAGTTCGAATAGCAGCACAAAATAGCGTGTTGGCGGCAACCTGGTAGTTATCATCTTACCTAGAAGCAAAGACTTTACTTTTCATAACGTTTTCTAAAATTGAATTTCAAATCCCAGCTACTTTTCAATTGTACCATTCGAGATGCTAATCAAACACTGGCCACAAACAAATCAACAACACTAGCCTTCGAGGTGCAGTTTCAATGGCAAAACGACATAAGTGGTCATAATTCGCTTTCTTTATATGCTTTTCTTTCACTGTAGGTGCGACATATCGATTGTTGTTCAAACATCGAATAACTCACTCTTGCAATGTAAACAATTGTATAGTGTATAGTAGAAGTGCTCGGACGTAGTAGGTTGGCATATTTTCAATGTAATCGATGGTGTAAAGTGTTGTGAAGATGTGGCTGGCCACGCAGAATTTGACTGTGGATATTAGAAAAAAGGTTTAGTTGTTTTTTTTATTTCTATGTAGTAGGTTGATATGCAATTATTCTTAAAAGTTAATTATTTTCGTTTGTCGCGCCAAAAAATATTTTGTTTAAATGTTTTATCTGGGACTGCCAAAAAATATTTTCGGATGCTTACCTTAAAGTTACTACTGTAAGTAAACTGTTGTATAGAGTAATAAGTCAAATAAATTGAATGGAAGTAATTAATATTATAAACTAAAGTCTTAACTAAAAATTATAGCGTATAATTTTCGAAACCCAGACGAACCAACATTATAAATTAAATCAAATGTTATTATGTTTTGATCCTGTTTCTGTCATAATACATTAGTTTATTATAAATCCTAGCTTTAACGAAGGCATTTAATAATATGTACAATATAAATATAATTAGATTTTACATTAATGAAAACCGCAAATCGGCATTTTGAAGAGATAAATCGCAAGCAATGTCTCATTGTCCTACCCTATGACTAAGAGAGAACCTACTGAATCAAACCGTTGTTGTATTGTCCTCAAACAAAAGACCCTTGTCTAACCACCAGTGATATATTACTAGTTAATATAAATTACTATCGATTTATAGTTATTTAGAAACCGGTTGCCAGTCAATCGGGTAATCAGCCGGCGAGCGTGGGCTCTATGATCGTTTAAACCATTTAAATTATAAGTTATGACGTCATTGTTTGAGAGGCTAAAAACAGATTCTAATTATATAATATCGACATATTAAGGATTTGTGCCTTACTTATGTCTATCTATCTCATGATGGACCTCTTCTGTAGATTCGGTTATGTCCAAAACTCTACATTTTTTACTTTTAAAAAATACAATGAAAACCTTCTAGCTAGTTTAAAAAATGACAGTTCTTTTATAAAACGTACCATATAAGAAACGCAATCGATTAACCCACATGGCACATGTAGCTACAATAGCAGATGCTTATGATTATTGCAAAACAGATACACAGTTTTAGGCGGAACAGTAGACAAATTAGGTCATCATTTCTACCATCCCAAGCATCAGCGATTTAATGCTTAAAAAAAAGTTGCCTCTCTGAATCAATTTATTCCCGACTATAGTTTTCAATAGACCAGGAACAAAAAATATTCTAAAAGAAGTTGAATAACCACTATTGTAGTTGTATTATGCAGCATTTTAGCGCAAAACCGACTTATCTCCGGTTTCTGAGATACATTTAGCAGTAGTTTATCTATTCAATAGCGTTATATGATTTTAAACCCTATTGAATAGATAACCTACCGCTAAATGTACCTCAGAAACCAAGCAAAAGTCGGTTTTGTGCTATACGTGCTGCAAAAGTGTTGTCAAACGATGGATCGATATCAATTGAATTTTTGCTTATATTTGTAAATATCCAGCACGAGGTGATACCGGATATCAAATGCAAAACATGATGCTTCTAAAACAACTGCCTCAATGATAAATGAAGTCATTTATGTGACTGTTGTATAAAACTGAATCGAATGATAATCAATTGGGCTTGGAAAATAATAGTACCTCAAAAGTTAAATATGCCAGATTTAATGAAACTTTAGAAACTTGACTCTGCCTCTGAGACGCGGTGGGTAGTGTTTACGATAGCTGATAATGAGGTCTTGGGTTCGATTCGATTCAGGCTAAGCAGTATTGTTCTTTTCTAATTTATATTAGAATATTTTTCAATAGCAGTCCGGAGTTTAGTAGCGGGCCATAGGCTCACCACTATTACATGGGACTAACATTGTTAATGGCGAAACGTGACCTCTCAACCAAGGCTCAAGTGACAAGTCTCAAATCCTGATATTTGTATACCTGAGATAGCCACGAACCTTGCATAAAGGGCTCTCTCCCTTGTTGGACTATAATGCTTGCCGCAAAGTAGTAAGTGCCCTAAGAAATAAGTAACCTTTTCAGAATCGCGTGTACACAAACTATAAAACGGTATTGTCTTTTGAAATGCGGTTCTATGTTAAATTCGTGCACTGGTACTGGCTAATAAACCGAGCAAGCTAAAAGTATTATTTGTATCATTAACCCGTTGTAATGTCGTTTGAATTTTAATGTAAAAACAAAATGTTATACCTGCATTGTATTATTTAGTTTCTGAAAATTTTGTCGCATTCAATATTTTAGCAATTTTAGTAGGAATATACCTAAATAGGTACACATTTTTGATATCCTTATGAAATGTAGGAAAAGTGTCGATTAGATGTATCGTTTATTTATTACTACTTACTGCCGACGAAATCGTCCGCGTAAAAAGATTTCCCGGGGTAAAAGTACAAAAAATATGTTAATCCATATTTCAGACTATATTCGTACCAAACAATTGTTTTAGTGTGAATGAGTAAGACATTAGTAACATAATAATTTTACTATGTATTGCTTTTAATTCAATTGACAGTTGGGGATCGTTTTAGTGCTACTAACACTAAAGCCCTTCTCCCATTACGATACGCCCGCGCGACTCTAGTCTCGGAGACTAGTCGCCACGAAGTATCTCACATACATTTGTATGGAGACTCTCACATTACGATACTGGTATTCTACGCGTTCGCGACTAGTCTCGCGATACCCGCCGTGTTGGTCGCTTGTGCGTCGCGTCTCGCGTAGACATGCGCTTAACATGTTCGGGAGCGGATTGAACATGGAATCATTCATTTCCTAATTGGAACTATGTTCAGGAAACATGTTCGCGGAACTATATAGTTCCACCACGTTTCAAGTTTGACAGAATCTAACATTTGATAATATAGGTAGTTCCTCAGTTCCTCACAGATCCTAGGTGCTATAGAAACTGTGAGAAATTGAGAACAAAAAAACTGCAAGAGCTTCATCGTCACTGGAGTCGCTCGACATAACGTCAGTCTACAAAAAACGAGTTTGCACAAATGATGAATTTAGTAACTTTTAAGTTGCATAATATGCGAGCATCGGGTAGCGAACATGTATCCAACTAGTATTATACTCGAGTATCGTACCCTACAAGTATCGTAATGGGAGAAGGGCCTAACGACTATTAGTATCTAGGCGACCGCTTAGGTGTTTAGCAAAAAGTATTGTTAATTTTAAAAACATGTCCTCAATATTCACTCAACCATCTAAACTCTTTTCAACATCTTTTACATAACACTGTAAAACTGTACCGAGTCATTACATAATATACTTACATATAATATAGTACAATATACTTGCAATATAATAATCTATTCGAACGTTCAAGTACTTGGAGCACTCACAAGAACTTGTAAATAGTTTCTCAAGAGGATTTGAGAGCAACTACTTAAGATACTTGCTACTTTAGATATGTACGGATTCAATGGATAGTTAATAAATCAATACTGTTGAATACAGGAACTTATTAATTAAAACTTATAACCCGACAACAAAGTAGAGAATCTTGATCAATCTTGGAATGTAGATTTATCTACAGTACAATTAAGATTTTAAGCCGTGAGTTTCTTGTCGTGTCTTTTCACGAGTAACAGCTTTATCGAAACGGTAAAGTAACGGCTTTAACGATTTTAATAACTTTTTAAGCTTATTAAATATAGGATGTTCCCATATTTGAGTTTGAATAAGTAAACAAAAAGTAGTTGCAGCAAACAGGCAATAGTTTACTTCATAGGTCTGCAAGTGAATGACGTTCTACTTTTTTTTTGCCCCATGACCACTTTGTAGGCAAGGCTCTCTACTAAGTTGCCGGACTATAAATGTAATAAAAATGAACTATTTGCCTAATCTTTGATCAACTTCGGTCAGACATTGACGGCTATGTCCGATAAAGTTGTAATTACGACAACTTATATGGCTCTTGGTTGTTAATGGCGATAAACTTGCTTGAACTAAGCAAGAGTTTGTTTCTGACAACTTCTTTTGTTCTGCAAGCCGTCTTATGTAATGATAATAAGATATTTTTTACATGGATAGTTTAAATTATGTACTTACGCATTTAATCCTTATACTTTGTTCTAATCTAACAGTAGGACCCACGTCTTGTGATGAGCATTACCACAAAAACGCATTAAAAAGAACAACTATTTTCTGGTAGTAAATTTGACTCCGTGGAAAATTTTCCGTCATAGAGTATCCTTATACTACAAGTACCTACTCATAATAGGTATTTTATCGAAACCAATTCTACTGCTGCACGATTTAGTAACAAACATATAAACTTCATACCGCATGAAGGATGTTCATAAAGTAAATGCAGTTGTACAGTCGTCACGGGGCGGAAGGATGATACACCGGTTTGTGCTCTCGTTTACAATCTTGAACACCTTGAAGAACGTACCCACGTCTCACAATGGTGCTCATAGCAATGCACGTATAATGCAATGAATATACTTTTGTTCACCATATACCTTTAATAAAAGTTGTGCATCTGCCTCCCTAGCACAAACTTCCACCGATATTGCAGTCTTAAGTATGGAAATTTTGACGCTATCAGGTGTCGATAAAAAAAAAACGTTATTTGTTACCTAAAGAACGGCAGTCAGCTCGTCTCATATCTCATGGGCCTTACAATTTACTTAGAGGGCAAAACGTGGATGTCTTTCATACACCTCTGCCTGCTTCTTCGGGTATTTATATTACAGGCGTGATGTTTGTAATGATCGTACAAAGCGGTGTTCCCTGGTCGCTGCCTACCCCTGAAGGACCCCTTATAAAGTTATCTGAAAAACGCATCTCATTTCGTATTTTCTTCACTTAAATAAGAGCGCAATAATTAAATAAAGTGAACCTAATTACGTCATTACTGTCTTACCACGAATGAACTGTACCGAGATAAAAATTCGTCCATGACTTCAGAATACTCGCGTAAGGGACAATATACTTTAGTAAGGACAAATACCTACGTGCTACATGCTATATATAAAACCGGACAATTATATGATTTTAAGGCTTTAGGCAGCCCTGCGGTCTGGTTCTGCATATTGTTATATATTCATTTGTACAGGATAAAGTAATTGCATTAATGAGCAATATAAATATAATAAATAATGTTTGGATAAACATTAGGTCCGAAATGTGTTAAACAGTCTCTTCACAATCCGTAGTAAGGAAATTATACGTGTTTATATGTTAATTTTCACAACAGGCTACAAAACTTAACTTCGAAGATCCTAATTGCCTAAGAAAAATAGACCCAAAATCTGTATATTATACAGCATTTGACCCAATTACCTATGTTACTGCTTATTTTGAACATCCCCTCAGACAATAAAAAATAATAAACATAATTTAGTTTGTCCCAATTTTGGCAAACGACTTGTACGACGATGCCAAGTATTAAATCGATAAAACAGTAGGTAGTCTGCGATACACGCGCTACCAAAGAAACTTTACTATAAAGAACTTAGTTTAGTTTTTGTTAGCTTATCTGCTAAAAGCATAATAAAAGCTTTTCTTTGGTAAAAGTATGGAAAACAATAAAGTTATATTACTTTTCAACGAGATCTACGAATAGATAATTGGGCGAAATTCCAAAAATAAGAATATCATTTCGTGTTATTAAACAGTTTCTGGTTCAACCTTTTATTTTAATGATAAGTTACTTAAAATCGGCAAATTCCGTAAAATTTTTCAATAATTAGCTATTTAATTTCCTTTATATACACACATAGTCTTCCCTTTATGGGTCTGCCTTTATACAGACAAAAATAACATAAAGATGCCTTTAAAAAACTCATGTACATAAATAAAACGTACATACATACATTTTAATGATTCATTTGATATTCGCAAAGGAACTCTGTAAGGAGCAGACGTCCTTGCGAGATACAGCGACCAACGACACTTAAATTATTACAAGTTATTATCGATACTGTTATCAATGCCCGCAATTATACGCGATGGTTTACATTGATAGTTCATGGTCAAGGTTTTATAGATAACACTCGCAGGACATTGCACTTTATGATATGAGGACGTCGTATAAATAAGGATTGTTAATTTTATTGTGTAATGTTTTTTGATGTAAGTTGTTAAAGATTACGATATTACTAAGTACTCTTGTTTTAATAGGGAAATAATTGAAAACATTGCAGACCTATTTTTAAAAGCGCCGTTACTTCGAGAACTTATATCAACATCAATATTTACGTTTTCCTCACGTTATACGCGTAGATGCAAAGCAAGTTAAGTAATACCTATTCGGAAAAATTGACATTACCTAATAAACGTTTCGACTAGTGAATAATCAAGCAAGACCGTTTTCTTTGACGACTTAAAAAGCAAAACACCATCCAATGCAAGCAATCACAAAGATGAGATACCTACTCTATAAACTGCGTAAAAAGTAGGGCTCAATTTTAATAAAATCATTCTCCTTGCGACCAGAGTATATCATCAGTGGGTGAGACGAGCACGCCGATCTCTAAGAGCGTTGACACGGGCGCGGAGGGCGGCGTGGCGGAACTAGTCGACTTGGAGCAGGAGCTCAGCTCGTTGCGCCGGGGACTCACGCAGGTGGAGGGTCTCACGCCTTCCACTGATCCCTTCGGAGATTCCTTCACTACTCTCCCGGCCACGCAGGTCAATGTAAGTCCACGCTTGAGTTTACGAAGGTCACGAGCCTCTCCGAAATTACCTGAGTTCTGTCACACAGTAGCGGCAACTATACAGCGCCAAACATGATTTTAATTACTGTAGATCTTTATAGTCCCCGGCGCGCAGTCTGTGTCATTTACAAACAATAATCATCTAGAGAAGTTGAAATCTACTGATTCTTTTTTTCATATGATAACAAGTACGACACAGATTGCTATTGTTTGCAATGCATAAGAACATAGGAGGTAGTTTTGAACGAGTACCTAAAACCTACCTAGCCTTTATACATCGTTTCCACTTATAACCTAAATCACTTTTCTTTTACTATTGCAGAAAGGCCTTCTACCCCCTCCTCCATCGGGGGCCTCCACCCGAGGGCGAAGCACCCCCGCTACATCAAGTACTCGTACAGTCTTCAGTCCGGGGAAGACGGCGCCTGCCTTGCCATTCGACCTGGCCACCGTCGCGGCGGAGTTCGAACCGACACCGGCACTTGTCGACAACCTTACCGACACACCAGTTACTATGGATGTACGTATATATATTATGTATAATGTATTCAGTTCTCGTTTAACGTAATGTTTGTGGATTTATCTTATACACTTTAAGGCCTGAGGAACAGCTTTAAAGTTAACGGTTCTTCGCAATATCGGTGTTTCTGAAGACTTGATTCTAATTAAACATAACAATAATCTTAAAAGAAAGCCATATTAAGTTTATAAAAATAAAGCAGATGTACACTTAGAAGTAAAAGCTAAATAATAATTTTAACTTTTATAGTTGTACTCATAGGAAATTTACTCACAGCAATCAGAAATCTAATTTATCAAAAAATATAGTAAGCTTTGCGTTTACAAATAAACTAACATGAACCTCCGATAAGTCCACAAATATTACCGTAAAATAACTATTAAGCAGCATTTGAATGTTTTATATACGATCCCTAAGTGAATGAACTACTTTGCGTGTCAAATAGGAATTGCCAATATTTATTTTTAGGTATATTTATGTAAATGATATTTTGTTTTTCAACATTGAACGCTTGGTGGAGAATTGCCCTTGGGGAGTTTACATGGCGGGCGTATTTTAGTCACGTAGAAACATGTTTTTGTACGCTTCTTTGCTTCTGTTGACATCTGTGAAGCAATATACGTATACGTATAAGTGTACGTATACGTGTACGCTAGCCGGACAGTCTTATATAGAATCAAAGGAGCGTCAAAATATGAACTTAATGGTGTCTAAAATATACCTGTTGTGTAAAATCTCTAAATTATTATTATACAATTAATTTCTTAATTTTCAGTGTTTTATTTGACAGATATTTTGTATTGTGATAATCAAAGTATTTCTTGTAGTTGTGAACTTATTTTGGCAAATGTATGTTTAATATACTTGTGTTACTGTATGTGTAAGTGACCGACTGTTTAGTACCCTATATAGTGCATGACCCTTTGGTATTCTGCTTTTGGGAATGTACCAAATATTATTGCGAATGGAAAGAAATATCTATAAAAATGTTCACCACTTAACCTCGAATTTGTTAATATTCTCCTTTGTGTTTATGTAAACTGTTTTATGAATTTTATTGCACCTATTTTTCATAGATATTTCAAACTAAATCCATAATTTAGTGACATTAGTATAGTCCATTCTATCATCAGCTCATTCAATATATCGCAATAATATTTGGTACAGTACGTAGAGCTCCCTGTCTGTGACGTCTGGTCTCCTTATGCTATAAGACTGAATATTTATGTGGACGTGACGCTTAATCTACTACTTCAATTAAATTCTAAAGTATACCTAAAGCATGTCGCTACCTATGTGTCGCAGTGTGGCCGCCGATGATATCGGAACGAAGTAATCCTTTGCTATGGGAAACCTCGCACGATTCGATGACCCGGTTTATTTGCACAAGAGATACGCACTTGCGCGGTTATGTGTTTAGACGCACGCTTTCATGATTGTAGAACGATTTTTATTTGACAAAAACCTTTAATGAGATAATGAGGATTACTTGCATCATGAATGTGATCAGATAACAGTAGGAGTATTGTAAAACGAGTGTCGCAATCACGTCTGCAAATAGTTAGTCTTATGGTGCGTGCCTGTGTTACAGGTGAGCCAGCCCAGCTCGTCCACGACGCAGTCGCTCAGTTACGACGTATTCACCGAACTAGACCCCCTCGGTACCGGCCGGAGTAAACCTTACGTTGACAAAAAACTCTTCTTTCAGGAGCTCAAAAATCCGCCAAAGAAAGTGCTCAAAGACCTGGTGTCGACCACACAGAGTCTTATATCAGACATATTGCCGGTCACTGACAGTAAGATAGAGCATTACGGGCCGGCGACGACGATGACGTCACTGTCGAGACACTCGGGCGGGTCCGTAGCGATCGTCAAGCCGCCGCAGAGCGCCATGTTCAGTGCCAACTTTTTCTCGTCAGATCCCTTCGCGGAAACAGATCCTTTCGATAACACAGATCCGTTCTCGGACTCGTTCAAGGACGACCCGTTCACGAGCATGCAGGACTTTCCCAAGTCGAGTGTACTGCGCGTGGATGAGATCAAGAGTAAACTGAGCCGGGACACGCCCCTCGACGAACCGAAGCCGCTGGAGAACGGGAAGAACGTGTTCAACGGACCGCTGCAGGTGTCGCTGCCGCCGGAGCCGGCGCCTAAGTCGCCTAGATTGCAAAGACAGGTAGATCACTCCCGCCATTGATTCGGTCATCGCCATCACCATCACATCGCCAGCTCGAGATCATCATTCCTTGCTATTAAAAGCTCGTATCCGACGGCTCCTCGCTATATGATTTAATATATTTTCGTGCTAAGCTACGGTATTCACAAGTGTCAAAACATATGTCAAACCAAAGCATGTATTATAACTATTGCACCGGGCACGTTCCAGAGCACGGACAGCATGTCGGTCCGCCAGCGGCCGGTGGCGAGCAGCAAGCCGCTGGACAGCGCGTCGCCGCCGCCGCCGCTGCCGCCCAAGAAGGACGCCGCCAGCCGCCCGCCGCCGCGCCCGCCGCAGGACCACGACGACGACGCGCCGCCGCTGCCCAAGCCCGCCATGAGGAGGGAACCTGCCGTGCGTACACTCATACACTTACGACACATATTGAATCACGGATGCCCGGTTTCTGAGCACATTAAGCGGTAGTTTATCTATTCAATAGCGTTTTTTTATATGAGTTTAAACACTATTGAATAGATAAACTATCGCTAAATGTACCTCAGAAACCGGGGGTGAGTAGTTCAATACGAAATTGTGTAACAAAATGATGTTTTTGTGTAGTACGTGGTGGCGGACCGCAGCAGCAAGCCGCGCCTGTCGTCGGCGGCCACCAACAGCAGCGAGGACGAGTACCTGACGCCGGCGCCGCCGCCGCTGCCCACCGCCAGGCGCTTCGACATCACGCTCAGCCAGCTGCTCACCTGCACCATGGACGAGCTCGCTAATAGGTACACTCTCACACGTCATAACGACTAAACGTCAAGCGTAAGGACGTTAATACTGCATACACGTGTACTTTTGTGCCCGCATTCTACAAGTGTAATTAATTATTAAAAAACAGATTAATTTTGGTGAATTTTATTTCAAGCTAATATCACGCAGCTTGTATCTTTACCATCCGATTTTGTTTAGTGCTAATTAATTATTATATTGTTGGTTTTCAGACTGCGAGTTCCTGCCGCAACGCTGTCTTCTATGACTCTACCTCAACTCACCGACTACCTTAGATCTTATTTAGCAGCGGATAACGATAGAGCGGTAAGCACACATACACAGATACATACAAAAGCAAACAAAACTAAAATATATTTTACATTTACAAATGTTTGTCAGATGTTTACAAACAAAATTTTCGGACTTATATAATAAATCGTTATATAGATAAATAATAATGGCAACTGAAATGTACTCAACCAGTATTTTTTCTACATTTCAGCATATCCACGTAGAACCAGTCACTCGGACCGAAAAAGAGAAATCTATAACAACACTATCGGGCTTATCGACGCCTAACACGACCATTGAAAAGCCCATCCCTCCCCCCGCAGCGGCCATAGTGAACGACTTCAAACCGCAATTCGAAGATAACTTCGCACCGACGTCAGAAATCAGCGACACTTTTGTCGCAAATTTCGACGATTTTGATAAAAAAGCGAACCCTTCATACGACAGATACGCAGCATTTAGAGAAATACAAGAAGAGGAATTAAAAGCTAAGTCTATATTAGACCCTATTGATGCGTTAGAAGGTGAACCGAAGCAGGATTCGGACGAGAAAGAACTGACCGCGATCGACAATCTTATGAGAGCGAATCAAGAAAGGGAATCAGAGAATAAGGAATTAGCTCGAAGTCCTTTGAAGACATTGGACGAGCTGACTCTAGATTCGTTCAATATGTTCAGAAACTCTGTAAGTCCTAAGCCGTCGCAGATAGACGCTAAGATAGAAGATATAAAGTCTGTGATGAAGACGCTGCAGATTGAGAAGACGAGACGTAGTGTGTCACCACGGGATAATGGACACGTCGAAGTGAAACAGGAGGATACTAACGATAGGTACGTGCAATTTTAACTTGGATATTTTGCATAAAGCCGTATGATTTCTAGGTGTAGTTTACGTATACGTATGAACAGACGAACATTGACCCTTTGACCGTGCACCGTTAGAAATATCAATGCGGACTTTCTCTTTTCGTTTAAATACATATTATTACACAGAGCAGTGATAGCCGAGTGGTATAAGTTGACACCTCCCACGCAAATGGTCGCAGGTTCGAACCCGAGGCAACACACCAATGACTTTTCGAAGTTATGTGTGTATTAGAAATAATTATCACATGTTCCAACGGTGAAGGAAAACATCGTGAGGAAACCTTGCATGCCTAAAATTTGTTTAATACATTTATTGAGGCATACAAAGTCCCCAACCCGCACTTGGCCAGCGTGGTGGACTCAAGGCCTAATCCCTCCCTCATTACGGGAGGAGACCCTTGCCCAGCAGTGGGACATAAATGGGTTAAATTTATTTATTATTTATACATATTATTATGTGACATAGATTTTAATGTCTATAAACTGATAGTTCGAAAAAGGTTACTTTAGTCCGCGAAACATTATAACTGTTTTTAAATTAATGCAAGAGTAGACGTAAAAATGATATTTAATCATTTAAACGGAACTTTATTCTGCGAATCACTTTTACACAAAACAATAATCAGTGCTACTTACAAACCTGATGAATGTAAACAACTATTAACTGGTTAATTATTATTTCCAGATATGCCGCACTGCGTGAAATCACAATAACAGAACCATCGCAAGACGAGTTCGAGTCCATACCACCCGAAGTGCCCAAAGAACGGAAGAAATCCGACGAGAAATCTGACGGCTTCGACAATTCCGACTTCTTCGACTGTATAGACAATAGCTCGCTCTCTTTCACACACGTGGAGGACGCGTTTAGAAAGAGTCCCGTGGTGAAAGAGAGGGAAGAAGAGAAGATTATCGCTCATATTCCTATACAAGAGAAGAAGGTGGTGGAAAGTGGGATTGAGTTGACGCCGGTGCCGGCGAGGGATCTGCAGCCTCCGCCCGCGCGGTTATCTACAGGGTCTATCAGTGATGTTGTTAGTGGATCTTCGCCTGATACTAAAGGTATGTAGTAGTTTGTAGACAACGTTATACAGAGTGTTTGAATATTGAGGAGCGTTTCGAGTGCGTGTTTATCAACATGCAATTTATGTTCTTTCGATGCCTTAGTTATTTCGCTTTACCTTTATACATTACAAACTTTCAGTACTGACTGTTATTTTTTTACAACACGTGCTCGGAATCTCTTGACAAGGCAACTCAAGACATTACATTTCCTGGCAGTCAGATCCTGATAACTAAATTTTATTTTATAATGTTTTTGGTCGTACAGAGAAGTGCGTGGGCGTGGCGGGCGTGGGCGTGGCGGGCGCGGGGCGCTGGGCGGTGCTGGGCGGCGCGGCGGCGTCGGGCGGCTCGTCCGACTCGCGCGACTCCGAGCCGCGCCACCGCCCGCGCCGCGCCAGGCACCACACGCCGCCTGCACGGGCGCCTATCGGTGTGTACTGCTTACATTACTTCTAAATATCTTGTACCTAATGTCGGCTTGCCGCCAGTTACACGGAAACAAGCTTTCTGCGCAAGAGTTTCTTTGATAGTCAATTGTTCATGCGGTAAACTGGTTGACCATAGAATGGAAGACGATATGAGGAAAGAATAGTCGTAGAGCCGAAAACTTTACGCTCTCTCTGGAATACAGTCTTGGATTACAAAATCGTTAGTAAGAACAAAAACCTTAATCATAATATGAATAGATTTTTTGCCCTAACTTAAATCTACGTCTTCTGAGCTTATTGTATCGTATTATTTATGCTAATATCGATGTTAATGTTTTCAGTACAAACGTCATCGTCATCTCGTGACGTATCACCGTGGGACGAGGAGCTACCGCCGGTCACTCGACTGCAACGACCGCCGTCACACCGCGATAGAGAATCTAGGTAACACTGAACATTAACCAATGCTCTACTGAAATGTGAACTCTGTCTGGTTGTTGATAACCATGCTCTACGTTTACTACTTGTCTATATAGTTAAACTACTCAAACATGCCTAGGCTCTTTAGTCTATTAAGTTATCTGACTATAGTGAATCTATATCGAAATAAAAACACAACTACCTATAATCACTTCGATTTTCTTTCAGACACAATTCATCCGGCTCAAGAGAATGCCTCGACAGCGGCAGCGGGCGGGAGAAAGAGAAACTAAGAGACAAACGTGAAATGAGAGACAGGGATAGAGATATGAGCCGGGACGGACGCGACTCGGCTCGGGATCGGAGGGACTCGGGCAGTGGGCGGGACCGCCGTGACGTCAGCAAGGAGCGCGACCACAGGGACCATAGAGATAGGAGGGATAGACGGAGTAGGGATAGAGAGAATGACTCGTGGGACAGAGACAGAACGTATAGCAGAGAGCGGGACTATAGAGACTCGCGGAGTAGAGAAAGACTGCCGAAAGACTATAGGGAGAAAGATAGACATAGGAAGCCGAGACATTCATATGATGAGGAAGAAGAGTAAGTACTTACTTATTTTATTGACTGTTTTGTCTGCCTGTCTATATTTTAGTTCAAGCTAATCATCGAAACGGCTGAACCGATTTTAATGCGACTCATTGAAAAGTAATGGCGCTTTTGGCGGAAGATATAGGCGTTTTTGTCCCTGGATTTACGCGGATAAACCGTCTTCATAAATTAAGTCCTCGCGATTAAAGCCAGCTAGTAATTACATACTATATAATAAGATGTACAATTGTACATGCAATATAATAATATCGATGTTTCGCGTTAGTTACAGTGACGGTTGCGGGTCGGGCCGGTCGTCGCCCAGGGACCGGTGGTCGGACCAACGGTGGAGGAGAGACGGTCAGTATTTAATACATTACTTTATCATTCATATTATATACTAATGACTCGCGCAACTTCGCTTGCGTCACATAAGAGAGAATGGGTCATATTTTTTCCCGTTTTTGTAACATTTTTTACTGGTACTCTGCTCCTATTGGTCGTAGCATGATGATATATAGCCTATAGCCGTCCTCGATAAATGGGCTATCTAACACTGAAAGAATTTTTCAAATGGAACTAGTAGTTCCTGAGATTAGTGCAGTTATTCAGCTTGTAATATTAGTATAGTTAAAAAATATTCAATAGTAAGATAGGAATAATTTTACTTTTATTTTTTAGAAAGAAATTACGGTTCTCTAGGCTGGCGTGAAACAAGACGAAGAGCGGAATTGAGACAAAACGAAGATCCTACTGAAAGAAGGTGAGCACTTCGATCTAAATGTTTGTACACAACTTTGTGACAAATTTGTGACAAATTTGCGAATGCCAAAACGTACCTTAATTTGAACAAGTGTAAGACATCGTACTGTTTGTGTCATTTTTACTTGTATACGTAGACACATATATACTTTAAAACACCATTGAAAACTAAATGATATATTTGTAATCGCTTGATAACCTGTTATTTCTATTGAAACAGACCTACATACAAAGAATAATTTAATATAAAAAAATTACAATTGTTTCCAGATATGGCACGACTCTCGGCTGGTCGTCTCGTCGCGCCAATACTACCACACGTCGCGAAAGTTCCCGGGAACGGGAGCGGGAGCGGGACGTAGTGCGGGACGCGCGGCGCCGCCCGCGCCGGGACGAGCCGCGCCGCGCGCCCCGGGACTATCGCTTCTCTAACGACTTTTCGCCGCGGGACCGGGAACATACCTCGCCGTTCGATAACGACTTCCACGACACGCCCACACCCACTGCCAAGAAGAGGACTACTTATTCCAGCTTGGAAGGGACCAGGTACCTTATTTGCTTTTTTTATATGCAACCTAATGGTAGGAAAATACATATAACCAATGATAGAATATCAGAATATAAATAGGACAGACCGATCTACAGTGAATGAATATGAGCAAATGGCAATGTTAAACCAAAAAACTAACAAGCTTTCCGACAATATGGCGTGTAATTTATATAAGCTAATAAGGCCACTTTGCAGAAGGTCAAAACATAGCATTTTAATTCGTTCGTCTGATTTCTAGATTTGCCTTCGAGCCAGAAGAAGCGACAGCATCTCCCGCGTCAGGCGCGAGCAGTGCACGGGAAGGCTCAGGCGCGAGGTTCAGGTTCGACTCCGAGTCGATGTCGCCGCGCTCCATGTTCGAGGACGATTTCAACACGCCCGCGCCTCCGCGGCCTCGCACCGCCTCCATCGCCGAAGAGGAGGAGGGGGAGATCCCCCCTCTTAGAGCACGACCACCGATCACTACGAACTCATCCCGTGACATTAGAAAGTCGGATTCGGTGAATATTTTCACAAGAGAATCGGATCCGTTCGAAGGTGACGCGTTCTTCGCGTGCACGGGGTCGGACCGCGCGGCGCGGCGGGAGAACTGGCCCGGGGACTTCCAGGGGTTCGACAACGCGTGAGCTGCACTGTACTGCGCACACACTGTCGTGCCTGGCGCATGTAAACACTGGCTGTTTTACTCCTACAGGTTTGTAAAGAACGCAGGCGTTCTTGTTATTAGTACGAAATAGTACTTGCGTTGGCGGTCCAGTTTTAATCTTATGAGTTCGCTTCGATTCCTCTAAAGTTCCTACTTTATCGCCGCTCGTTTTGCGTATTTTTCGCTTCTTGTTTAGTCAATCGGTTCGTTGGAAGTGAGTGCGTTGAAAGGCTGTAATGTTTCGGAGGAAATTCGCGATATTTTGCATAGTTTGTCACGAATAGCGCCACACTTGTAGAGAAGCACGGGTGAGTGTAAATAAACGGTAACGGTAGTCTATGGGATGTACATAAGCCGAGGGGACTAAATGTAAAAGTCTTGCCGTAGTATTAAGTATAATATTTTCCATGGATCTCGTGTACCCTGAAATCCCAGTGTCTAAATATTCTAAACTTTTTGAATAAAAACTGTATTTAATAAATATTAGGGTCGATTATGTATAGAGACATTTTAATGATATGTTATGCCTTTATCTGAGCTAATTCTTGCATGGGTAACAGAATATGACGTCGAATATTTGTTAATGCACTGCGCGTCCATCTAGTCGCAAATACTAGTTAAACCGAACGTAAATCGGTTGTATTGTGAGTGATCACTTAATAAAAGCATTTTTACTTAAATAACTTTTCACAATATTAAGGTATTTCTTCAACAAATAAGCTGTCTCTTTCTTTACAATATAGTTAAAAAGAGACAGTATAGTTTGTCAATGTACTTGAATATTGTAAGAAGTGTTACATTTTATAATGAGCGTATAGTATTCGTATCCATTTTGTCCATGTACGTGTTAAATAATAATAAACTTACAATGAAGGACCTTACATTAGGAATATTATGGAATAAGTATATTGACTACTTTTATACAAATTATGACCTACTTATAAACGTAATGTAGGCTCTGATTAGTTATACAGTGTTTTGTCACTTTCAATCAATCTTGAAACACTATTGACATAATTTTGAAATATCGTTGCCGATAATTATCCCGTTTATCGTGACGGCAAACTGTCGTTCAGTCAAAAATGCCGTGGCTATTTAAAAATAAGTGTACTTATTAAGGGCACGATTAAATATCCGTCACGATATTTTTTGCCGATACGATACTCGTAGAAAAGTCTTGGTGTAGAATCTTAAAATATGTTCTTAGAATGTAGTCAATATACTTATACCCTCTAGTCGTAAGCTAACGTGACGGTCAACACATAATATACACATAGAACTACAGTTTTTTTTCACTGGATAGTTTGAGGAAACCTAAACCTATGAATAGTATCCATTGTTTTCTGTGGTTTAAAGTGCCCATAGCTTGTTGCGATCATCGGTCGGTAAACGATCTGTGGGTTAAACAAATCTTGGCGCGGACATTCCATAGATGGGTGACCGCATAGTGGTATTTGAACTGGGCGTCTCCGTTCTGCATAGAGCACGTAAAAAGTCGGTCCCGGTTGTTATCTACGACGATAAAAATCGTCAAGCCATGACAAAGGCCTTCGTGCAGCTTGAACAACTTTGACACTAGGTTGACCACTAACCTTACGATAAAGAAGAAGGTTTCTCTTTACTGTCCAGTAAAAAAAAAATATACATAGTGCCTATCTCACTTCACAAACGATAAAAATAGTATCATGCATCCTTTTCTATTTCCTTTCAACAGAATGAGATGACATGACATTGATTGAAGCTTGACATTGTTTGACATATTTAGTAGTTACCCTCTGACCATTATCTTAGTGTATTATGTATATAAAAAGGCATATACAGACTTATTTACTTAGAAACGAGGTTTCTTAATTTTTATAGTAATTATATTTTTTAATTTACTTTTATATTATCAATAACTCCAAACCATGGCAGATTTATGAATTAGAATGAAGCAAATGAGTTTTTAGCAATCATTGCAAGTGACGTTCTTTAGTCTCTGCCTGCATCCATGGAAAAAAGACGTGTTTTTATATGAAACTGACGTTTCTTGACTGTTATAGAATATACAGTCATGCAATAAATTTATATTTATCTTTATGAGATTTAAGCAAGCACGCAAGTTTTATTTTTGACGATTTCACAATATACAGTTATTGGCGATAGCCAGCAAGTAATGTGCCGAAACGTCAAGCTATGAAAGAAAAACATGACTGCGTTATTCTCATAAGTGGAATTTTAATAAAGTATTCATTCTGCAAGTCTGTATATGCCTTTGAACGCAACCTGTGATATGTATAAGCAACCCTTAATGCTTTTTTAAATCATTGATTCCGAAAAAAGTTTTACTGCATTTCATCTATGCTATTTAAGCATTTCTTTTATGTACGTAATTTATTAATTTTATTTTACCTTTTCTGACATCAATATAATTGTATTATTTTATATTTTGACTAATGATTCTTTAATAATCATTTTTAATTTTTTCTATTGAGCCTATACAGTATGAACTGTCATATTATTTAAAAAAGAGCATCTAATCGTCGATTATTGAGCAATTTTTATGCTGCTGTTATTGAATTATTTAATTCCTTAGTCCTTATTTTAAAATTAAGTTGAAAGATTATTTCCGACAAAAATCGTCATTGTCGGAAGGCATTTGATGTTAAATTAAAAATGCATTTTCATAGTTACCAGTGATTTTTATAACATATATTTGTAATACAAACTCCACTATAGATAACCGATATATGTATTTTATATGTATTTATAAATATGTATTAAAATATCATCTTAGCTTGATAGGTATCCACAATTTAGAGTATTATTGGCTGTATTTTAATTTTAACAATTAAAACTGATTTTAAGTGCAGTCAACAGAAAAAAATATTACTTAAGGAGACCATTTTATGATTTTAAATGTGTTTTATTTTATTTTATTAAAGATCCTGGAAAATGGTGCCATTAAACAAAATATTGCGAAAGCGTTTTTTAACCCATTATTGTTATGTCTGTCTCCTCCCAAACTAGGAAGGGGTTAGGCCTTGAGTCTACCAAGCTGGCCAAGAAGATTTGTTACTCAGGACATATTCACATTCAATTTAAACTCTGTTAGTTTAAAATTATTTTTTTTCTGTTGACTGTGCTTATTAAGTGATATTGGCAATTGAAAGTTTGGGCACAAAAATGTTATATACGTTAATAATGTAAATATGCTACGACGCGATCATGTCATCTACTGTGTTATATGTAAATATTAATCAGCGTTTGTCTATAACATACTACATAATGTTAATCGATTGTCGACTGAAGTCAATCAATACGACTATCGTTTGACAATTATAGTAGAGACCTAGACTTTTTGTACATAACGTGATATAAATCTTCAATACGCTACCATTTTTGTCGCTTGGCAACAGAGTTTTGTCGCAGTAGCGACTCAACAGTCATGGCATATCACGCCCTATGTCTATGTACAACAAAAAATGTCGTGCTGAGGAGATTTATTTTGCGTTGCGTACGAGGGGCCGTACAGCAAGAGCAGGGAAGACAGAACAACTTGTAAACTGTAACGTCCATCAGAACAAGTGAGAAGTTTACAGTACCCGAAGATATAGTGCAACTTTCAACCCATAGATATTGTACTACATCTATGGATACCACGATCTTCTATCTCTGTCTAACCGGGAGTTACTTGACGCCTAGTTCCCTGCTTTACCTGTAATTATACCTCTTTGGTGGTAGGTAACACCCTGATATACAGGTCACACATGTTTTTATATTTAGTTTGATGTTGCAATTGACCAGTGTGATTGAGTGATACAATATTATTTGCAGTAAGTTAAGTTGTTGTTCAAAACTTCGGCACTTTAATCAAATTATAAGTTGTGTTCTTTGGTAATTATTATTAATTTATTAATTTGAAAACAATAATCAGTGGATCATTTTCTGGTATTTATTAATGGTCGATTTCTTAAAACCACGCATTTTCTTAGCTTTCTTGTTCGTATGTTTATAAGTCTGAAGCATTTTGTGTAAGTTTTATGTCAATCTCATTAATTTATAATAATAACAGTTTATTACATTTTATTGTAGTCAATAAAAAGTTTTTTGTGATAGTAATACTCTTTATGTGAAATATTCTCGCGTAATTTTAAGCGTCAATTGTGCTTATAAGATATTGTGGAATTTATGTTTAGTGAATCGTTACTGTGATAATTTTATTTTATTGTGATTTCCTGAATGATTTGAGTGTATCATTTACACGTTTGGGTAAGAACGCAGTCAAAACAATAAAAATAAGATTCTGTAAAATATTTCTAACACAATATAATAACTAAACTTAAAATAGCGTAATTATTCGGAAATGCAGTAGTGAAACAGATAATATTCACTTCACCGCATTTTTTTTTAATGTAACATCGACCTCACTTTCATTAAATAAGTCTGCTTAAATAGTTCACAGTAATTAGAACATGGTACCATACTATTAATACTATTGCACTTCCGATGACAAGAATAACGTTATCTACCTATATGTACCTCCAATATAAAAATAATGACCCATAATCATTTTATAGCGATTGTAACGAATGTATTCATGTAAACTAATGTTACCTATAAACTAGTGATGACGACGGACGTCAAATTTTGTATTAATGTATTTTTTGTACATAATGTAGCTAGAGGAAAATTAATTATGTGCAATTATTACCACCTCTATGGCGCAATACCAAAGGTATTTATGTTCTGTAACTGTTGTGTAAAATACTCGGAGTTATTAAATTATAACGAAATGATGGAAAACAAATGCTGTTTTATTTTTTTATTGTGCTTTATCTCCCAACTTTTTAGTCTACGCTATAAGCCCTAAACTACCTACTCTTATAGATCTATTGTCTTTATCTTTGAGGAAGTATTCTTATGTAAGTAATTGCAGGTCTAGAGGTCAAAGTTTGCGAAATACTCAGGAAAACTCCAATTCCCGAAAGAATAGAAGTTGATACTGTCCCAACAACGGTCAATAAGTAACATCAGAGATTGTATGTTTGAAACAGGAATCATCAGCAACCTCCGCAAAATAGTCGCATATTACTACTGATGCTGCGCAAAAGGGCAAACATTATAACTCAATTTATCAAAAACCCCTAACAAGGTAATCCTCATAACTGTTAATGAAACTAATAAATCGTTGTCTCTTATTTATCTCAATTTCTGCGCTACGGACACAATTTGTGTGTTCTGATGTAGGTAAGTGCCTACTATTTCTGTCTAGACCTAAATATCAAAATACACTACAAACCAAACTCATAACATAGTAAACATAGATGCTATAAAGTAACTTTAATTTTAATCAAACGTAACAATTATTTATTGAATGATATATTTCTATATTAGTTGAATTTATTTTATTTATTGGCTGTAAATTTACTACCATTTCTAGAAATCTCTGATAACTACTATCTTTATTTTTTTATTGTGGCTACTCTACTACGATACGTCATACGTGCGAACAAGGAAGTTGTCATTTGTCAAAATTTTTGTCAAGACTGAGTGAATCAACAGCTGTTTTGCATTTTTGTATCTGTAAATATAATTAAAAATTGAGTAATAAACAGGTAGTTTTGTATTCTTTATACAGGTCATGGTAGTGTTTGTTAGTATTAGTGTTGTATTTGAAAATGAAACAAAGGTAAGTGTAGATGTGGATGAGCGTAGTTTAGTTGTCCATTATTGTTTACGTGTTACGATTCTACCGTGGATGTTTACTTGCGATCAGGACTCGCTCAATGCACGGAGGAGATGACATGGTTGGCTATAACATGGGTAAGAAGAACGACGCTAACGAACCCAGCGAGATTCAGCTTCATAGAATAAAACCCCAGGACCATTTTATTGAAGCACAAGTCCAAGAAGGTGATACTTTACAAGCTATTGCGTTGAGATTCTATTGTTCGGTGAGTCGTCTCATTTATAAATATAACTGATCGTTAATACTTAATACATGTCATTGTCTGATAATGATCCCATTTAGAATAAGTTATTTATCTCTTTGTTTATCACTCTTATCTTTCCATATTGTTAAGTCAATTTAATGTGTTGTTACAGCTATCAGAGCTCAAAAGGATCAACCATATACATAAAGATAATGAAATTTTTGCCAGACGGACTATAAAGGTCCCGGTTACTCCCTACTCAGTGTTGACAGAACTGATCCCAACTCAACCGCCAGAACCAACGCCTTCCACATCAACCAACAATTCCAATACTGTGATACAGGAATTAGTTAATGCTAACAATTTTAATGAACTCTCTAACCAAAATAATATTTTGTTTAATAATTCACATCAGAAGGATGACGGGCATTGTGCTATTGACTGTAATACAGTTGTTATGAACAGCACAGTAGCGCCATCTATTGTTCCGTACACAGACTCGGAACAAAATGAGCTTGCAACTGAGGATACACAACTTTTGCCAACAAAAGAGAAGACATCAGTTGAAGCAGTAGTAGTGAAGGAGTTGACATCACACGGAGCTGATTTCGGACTGAAATGGTTCCATTTAGTTTGTGTTATGCTTATTCTTGGTGTTGTGATACCCCTTGTGTATGTCTTGTTTTATTTACCTAAACCTGAACACGAAGTGTCAGACCTTCCGCCATTACATTCTAATCGATGACTGACTATAGAATTTCGATCTGACAGAAAAGCTTTAAGTTGTAATGGTATTTGTTATAAATCAATTTTATCCATACTAATATTATAAATGCGAAAGTAACTCTGTCTGTCTGTCTGTCTGTCTGTCTGTCTGTCTGCTACTCAATCACGTCTAAACTACTGAACCAATTTGCATGAAATTTGGTATGGAGATATTTTGAGACCCGAGAAAGGACATAGGCTACTTTTTATCCCGGGAAAATGACGCATTGTTCGGGAAAATTCAGAAAATTCAACGAAGTCGCGAAAAATCTATATTATAATGACATTGAATTAACAAAATTCCGTTGCCATGGCAACTGTTTTAATGGCGGATATGCCGTAGCGCGACTTCGTTATACTAAGAGATATAAATAATTTTGAGAATATTTTTCGTGAAAAAAAAGCATATTTTATATCATCACGCTACGACCAATAAGAGCAGAGTAACAGTAAAAAGTGTTACAAAGACATGGAAAATTCTGACCCATTCTCTCTTATGTGCCGCAAGCGAAGTTGCGCGGGTCAGCTAGTATATCATAAGGAGACACAATGTGATTCCTTCAAAAAATATATTCATAAGTACATATCAAACATAGTTTTATTTTGTAATGTCATTAATGTCTTTTGGTGTTAATGATCTCAAGCTTTGGTTTGTTCCAAAAGTTAATAAGCAAAGTCATTTATGATGCGTATCTATTAATACAATAAATAAAAATATATGAACAGCTGTGACTCATTTGACAACAGCTAGTATACTTACAGGTACTTGCATAATAATAATAGACACCAAATTAGTTTCGCTGCAATTTTCCTTCAGTACTTACTTTAATGTCGTCCTTCTGTTTTTGTTTTTTTAATGTTGAATTTGCTACGTATTTTAGGCATTCCCTAAATCCCTCCAGAGTCGTATCTACCTGCACGAGCGCTCAACCCTTCTACTACAATTTATTAAGGCAGCTGTTACATTATTGCATAGTACAGACGTGTCCTCGGAGATTTACTGATGAACCAACAGATGGCAGCACCATTTTCTTTTGGGAAGCTAGAAGGATGCCTTGTTAAAATTTATCGAGTTTTATTTTTCCTTATAGCTTAAATTCAATTGTGTCACATTTTAGGATCTGTTACATTACATTAGAAGAAACATCAACAAATGGAATGATGGAATTTTCGCATTTTACTGTCACTTTATCTGTCGGATAATATTTCCAAATGTTGCAACGCGCACTCCCTTCGCGCTGCATAATTATCTACTTATTATCATAATTATGTAGAACAATCTTTATTAATCGCGGTTATCCCTGCATAATAACCAGTACAATCAGATAAACGTTTGTAAAGGTAAACATTTTCCTAGCCTAGCTGGCAAGGCTAGGAAAAGGCTAAGGCTAGTTTTAACATGTCGCAGACCAGACTTCATGGTAATCTGGTAATCTAACATAGTAATTATGGTTATTTCAACCGGTTTCACTAGTACTTAGCCCACAGTACATTCAGTGTGGGCCTTAAATAACCCCAGTGGATGAATTCGAAATATTTCATAACCCTTCGAATTTGAAATAGTTAGTTCTTAATGTGTTTGATTTCTTTTTTCTAAAATTATACTATATTTCCGTACTTAAATTAATTATGTAAGTCCGTCATCATCTGTAAGTGGGTAGAACTTGGAATCAATTTAGGTTACTGAATAAAATGGGACTAGACTTACTATTATTGGGTTAAAATAAGTTTCTAAGAGGTTGAGACTAAATTTCTATTGTCATATTATTATACTCCTTTCCAAGCCAGTGGTATATCAGGCATTGTAACGGCTTTCATTAAAATGTTTAGAGAGTAAGTTTTACATTGTTTCAAATGAAGAAGTGATTTTCGTCTTTCTTACTAATATTTTGATTTGTAAACAAGAGCCCTCTGCCCTCAAGGCATCGATACGATTATATGAAGAATTTTTCTTTTGTTGACTCTACAACAAAGTTGAAGTTATTCATTATTATAATTTCTTATCTACCTAGCAACGGATCCGTATCTACCCAGGGTTCTAATGTCGAGTCAATAGTTGAAGGGTGGTTGTTGGTTCAGAATAAAATAACGTTTCACAAAATAAACTATTTATTTTCCATTTCTATTTGCTATCACTTAAAAATACATCGATGTAACAAATAAATCGGTAAATCATTGACACAATCTTAGTTAAAACTTTTACAATTATTAATAATGATAAATGCAATCTTAAATAGCTAAAACCCGACCAGAGAAATAATTATACCAGACTTTCATTTGTGATAAATATAATAAAAAAGACCTAACCTAGCTCTTACAATTTCTATTAACCGCAAATTCAAAATTCTACTTTATTACGAGATAATCATTAATACATCATAAGAATAAATCGTAGTACACTAATTATGTTATTTTCCTGGTTAGGCTTAGACACTATGTACAGATTATATGATTACGTGAGCCTCGCGGATTTCATACTGTATAAAATAAATGACGTGATTTGAGGTGACTAAAGTAAAGCTTTGATAAATGTAACACACTTTGCAGGTCGCCTTCGGAATCAGAAGTTCCCGCGACCGAGATTCGGGTTGCTCTCGTGCACACTGCGGAATTAAAAACATAATTAAAGCAACTGCTCACCAGTCTACAAAATTAATACCACACAAGAAACAATGTAAACAAAATGTTAGTACACAAAAGAACAAGAAAACACAGATTATTTATCTTCGCCTGAAGAGTGCGCCGACGCTTTGTAGGTAGATTAGTGATTCCTTGTTAGTCTCAATCAAAACAACAAAATCACTAGTCTTCCATACAACGCGCGGCTCGACCGATGCCCGTTAGTTGATGACACCTAGAAAATATGTTAATCACCAGAAAGTTAGTCACAAATATAGATAACAATGAGTTAGATTAGAAGTATCGGTGTGTGATCGTCGCTAAATACTTAGTAACTACAGAGTTGTAAATACAAGTTGGTACAATGAGTATGGTATTCAGAATATGCAGGTACTCGTGAGAACATCTCGGTTGAAAGGTCTACGCTCCCGCTACTAACAACTGTGTGCATGTTTACCTGCGCATCAACATCGATGTAACACACTCAAATCCGTTCAATAATCTCTACTTAATCTTAGTTTGGTTTGGTGCCAACTCAGGGAACTCTTCAAACATTCTATTGTCAAAATAATATTGTGTTAGTAATAATACTGAATTATATACAGTGACAGCAAACGTTTGTGATACAATCCTTAACCAGTATGATGATATTAGCAATGATACAGTAGTTATTGGCGAACGTCGGCATGCTATTCAATAATATGATATGGACAATGCAATGCTGGTAATAATTGGAGCATATCGTAAAATAATGGAAAATGCAGCTGTCCAACATATGTGGTCTTTTCCTTGTATATTTCCTATAAGTATAAATTATGATAATGGCAACAAGGGTGATGTGTTAATATTGTTTGAACATACCTCTGTTGTAGCAAGTATTGTGCCATTTGTATGCGCTGTGGTGTACCGGTGATGGTGATGATACGGTCAGTAGAGCCGGGCAGTGGCTCGGCGATCTCGATGCCGGCACCGCTCTCCGCACGGATCTTACGTATGCGGGAACCGGCCTTGCCGATTATCGCACCGGCCAACTGGAATGGCAACCAAACACTGAAGTTCTGTTTCTTGCACGTTAAGCTAATGAGTCCAATACTACACTTTAGTAAGTACACTTACATCTTTGGGGATAGTAACTTGTGTGGTGGTGTCCTGCTGGTTACCGCCGCCGCCATTGTTGCCGAAGTTGCCACCACCTCCGTTGCCGCCGCCACCACCTCCTCGGCCACCGCCGAAGTTTCCGCCTCCAAAGTTGCCGCCGCCGCCACCGAAGCTGGCGCGAGGAGGTCCAGAAAAGCCAGCTCTAGGACCGGGGCCACCGAAGTCGTTAAAGGCAGCCCGAGGACCTCCAGG
Source organism: Anticarsia gemmatalis (assembly GCF_050436995.1). NCBI lineage: Eukaryota > Metazoa > Arthropoda > Insecta > Lepidoptera > Erebidae > Anticarsia > Anticarsia gemmatalis. The sequence continues at coordinate 4,196,388 of NC_134761.1, forward strand.
TCCACTACGTCCGCCCATGCCTCCGGGGCCTCGGGGTCCGGGCCCGCGTCCGCCGGGCCCACCCATTGGTGGCATACCTCGCGGTGGACCTCTAGGCGGGCCGCGGGGTCCGGCACCTCGCGGTCCCCCGCCTCCCTGTCCGCTGCCGAAACCACCGTATTCATCGGCATAGAAATCATCATAGTTGTGTGGGTCGTAGTTTTGTATTGCACCTTTAATGGGAACCTGAAATATTAAAATTCTAATAAATACTGACCTATTTTATACCGATGATAAAATATTATAGCGCAAAGAAGTGATATCCGTACCTGTCTGATGAGATCGAGCACTTCTTTGATGCCGGCAGCGACGGCCTCCGCTTTACCGACGAGCTGTACAACACGCTCCGTACTTTGCGGTGCCGGGTTCGAGAATATCTTCAGGCGAGCGCCCGTTTTCTGAGGAGGGATTGATTTAATTTTTATTTTATTATTTAAAAGAGGTGAATGCCTATTAATAGTAATTGAATTTTATTTTGACTCTGTAGAACAAATGCTCAACAATATTATTTAGATGATTACTGTAAGAAATATAAACTTAATTATTTATTACGAAAACCAGTAAGTCGGTAAACTACCAAAAAATTTTGAACACAAGTTGTAAACCCAACGCCCTAAGTACAAAACAAATTACATAACAGTCTACATTGAGTTGAGACAGGGTATGTTTACGGCATGTGTCGCGACAGTCTCGGGGTGTTTGGAGTGCGATGACAAATCGATGCGTGATCAATTACCGATATTAGATAACATCATCGGTGGCGCGCTCGTCGTGTGCTGTGTGTGTGCTCGTACGTGTGTGTGTCTGTATGTATGTGTGTGTGCGGTGTGACGTTTGACAGACGACGAGCGCGCGTGCGCGGCGCCATCGACCGGCGCACGTGGCCGCCGCCGCCCGCTCCGCGCCACGCACAAACAACCGCCCACGGCTCCGCACAACAACCGCCCGACCCGCTGCACAGAACACACTGCCACACCATCGCACCGCACTACACTGCCGCTCCGTACTGTCTGAACACACGACTGACATATTCGACTCACTTCACGTTCGTACACTCGCCGACAAAACACTACACTAAACACACCCCTTGTATTAATTTTAAATCTTGAATTATTAAACGTTACGCCCGAAATAAGAATAAATACGCCAAAGGAAATCGGATTTATTTTTAAATAAATTAGAGCGCAGCGAAATAAAATAAATGTCAATAAAATTGACGAGGAGTGTTAACTGGGAGCGCGTGAGACGCGAGCATCCCTCGAGGGTGGTCGGTCGCGGAATGAGCGGGCGAGTGCCGGCGAGCGTGCAACACCTGCCCGACCTGCCCCCCGCGGGTCCCCTCTCCCTACGCTCCTGTGCACTTGTGGGGCTCCGAGGAAAGCTCGCAGCCCGCGCCACGCCTACGCCACGCCACATCCCCGTCTCGCCGTGTGGCGCACGTTCTTTAGAGCATTCATCACGAACATTATCCACTTCTGATCCTCGTCACGGACGCGAGCCCGACGTCCTTCACTATGAAAAGGATCACTCGGCTATGTCCGCGACATAATTTATCAGCTCAGACTTGCAATTTATACAACACTATTTTCCCGAGACGAAGTGGTGGACAACTTACAACCCCTGACGATAAATGGATACGAAATGCGGCTTTTATACTAGAGCAGTTAAATTTAGGGCTCCCCGGCTGACGTTTATGATTTATTTATTGTCTGCCTTTACACCTACAATCAATCATCAAGTTTGTTCGCTCACAACACCCGCAGAAGCCACTGGTATTGTTTGAAGACAATTTATCTTGATCACAACGAAGTCGACTCATCTGTGCAGAGTGAAGCTAGAACCGCGTTTCGGATATACAAGGTTTTCTAATTAATACAATTCAGCGGCGTGTTAGTACGCAAGTCCAAAATGTGTTGCTGACTGGGTATTTCCCAGGGGAGGTGGCCGTTAATCAGCTACTGAACAACTCGTAATATTGCGATACACCCATTAATGCTTTTTACACTAAGTGAAATTTCAAGTTGACCGAAAAATACAGTCAATATCAATATTTTTTGTGGGCACGGGACAACCTTTTTAGAGAATAGAAAAAAGGGCAGCTGCTGTTAATATTTAACATTTTTAAGCCAGAATATTTTCGTAGAATAGAAGCTTTCGCTTAACCAGTGGAACAGTGATGAACATACGTTAGTCGATATAGTTGTAACATAGTAAGAGTGAAGCCGTAGAGCGGGCGGTGCGCGGTTCGATCGGAAACGGAAGCGGCGAGCTCGCGTGCCGCCGCCACCGTAATTGTCGGTGTCACCGCGACAGACCGGTGTCGCCCGCGCCTAATTACACCGCGACGACATATGCCTCGCTACTATTCCTTCAATACAAATAACATTTGAATTGCCTCCTCTATTAGGGACCGACCGTATCCTCTCTACCACATAATTATCTATGGGAACCTCTGTACATATATCCGTTTTTTTGCCCTTTGCATTTGCCTATCGAGGATGTGGAGTTTTGAAAAAAGTTCCAACGACGTCACGTGCGCGTAGCTCCGGTAACCCGAGCTCGGCGCCGCGCGCTTCCGACGGATGAAACCCTACCAACACGTGATACCACCCCTCTTTAGCTAATTCACGAATAACTCTTCCCCGTTTCCCATCAAACGTAAAGCACAAAAATGAATTACTTAAAATCTACTAACGGTGTAGTTAAAAAAGGTAAAAAGTTTGAGTTGTGATTGGAAAACATCGAAGAGCGACGGAGTTTGAAATAAATCTGTCCGCGACGACGTAAATAGCATAATGCATTGTACGATGTTTACCTGAAGGATTCAAAGACGGCACAGGAGTGCGGCGGATGCGGCGGGACCATATGTTCCAAGTTTCTATTTATGTAAGAAAGAGGCCTCGCCGGAGCCGGCATTGTGCAAGTAGGTAGGCTGGGTGAAGCCCAGGTGCGCGTGGGCTTTTTGTGAGGCCTTCCGGCGGCTGCGCGACCACCTGCCGCCGCGACAGCTGCCGCCCGCGCCGCACGCGCCACCCGCCACATGCGCCGCACACACCGAGCACCGAGACCCTTCGCGACCACACTGTTCCTCGAGAAAGCTTCAGCCCTACCGAAGTCACTCTGCGTCCATGTTAGTCCACTAACCCCTGATTAATTCTACTTCAGACATATCTATCCATTTGTATTGAATAGAATTGATAATATTATAGTTTTTGCACCGAAATACAATAGAACCTTTGTCACAATGAAAAGCTCGCTATTCACAGTTTTTTTATTTCGAACTACATTTCATACCTTTATTGTTAATTTTGCATTTTACGAAGATTCCTATGTCTCGTTAAATCGAGGCCGTAAACGTGTCGAACAAAGGAATTGCGAGAACAGCTGATCGACGGCAAAAAAAAAACGGTCTGAAAAAACGAACAACGTGCACTCAGGTAGATAGCGATCAAGTTTTGAAATTATTTCCGGAGAACAACATTTGTGTGTCGATAGTATAGTCCGCGTGGAACAAACTTGTTATGAAGAAAGCTTAGTGGCAAAGTGTCGCGACGGGGCACGTTCCTGGCATCAGCCGTCGTTAGTCAAATCTCTAGACAAACACTGACGAGGAGCGAACTAGGCGAATTATGAAACGCAACACCGTTAACAGCGAGATTGTAAAGTTCTCGCCGCCATCGGACGTCGACAGACGAAAGCGCACGTACACGTTTTAAAACTTTGCCAGCGGAGTTGTGGTAATTGATCCATCGCTGGATGCACTCTGCAGTTATGCCAACGCTTCATGTTGTTTGTCGGTTGGCAAATTATATTATTTAGTTTGGCCACTGTCATTTTGTGAATCGGCTCTTGATAACATACATTTTCGTTACACTTATGTAACCGCATCGTTGGACGGAGAATTCTTTCTATTTCATTGTAAGCGAGTTACATACAACGAAAAAAAACCGAGGTAGGTCGATAAAGAGATAAAGCGCGAGATTCATCGGCAGCTGCTTTTACATCTGCCCTTCATCCCTGCACCGCGTGTCCTAAATGCTAAGGGTATGCGATAAAAAATCCTTTACGAACATGCACCTTCGCTCGACATATGACTATCGTTAAAATGCTTGCATCTGCTCCCCGCAATTATACAGTCTAGATAACGGGATACACTTAATAGCAAAGTATGATAATAATAGGACGGAAATTCCACCTGAAGTATACCGCCGATGTCTTTCAACAATGTATGATGAAGATATGTAGTTGATGCAATTTTGATGACTGTTATGTCTGTTACCAGCAAATAACCTATAATGATTAGAATCTGAATAAGAAGCTTACCTCTCGCAGTTCTTTAATTTTCGCCCCTGCTTTTCCGATGACGCATCCAGCTCGACTTTGGTGGATGAGTAGACGTACGTCCAGATCTTCATTGTTGCTCTTGGGTCCTCCCTAATGACAATAAATTATAAGTATCTCTATCTATAACAAAAAATCGCGTTTTATTTTAATTTTTCTGTAAGTTAAACTAAAGCCTGAAGCTCATAAGAACTGTCAAGTCTCTAGATACATATTATGAATCTAGATCGAAGTGTAATAATCTATTGTAGTGAATACAATTCTCAGTTACGTAACATCAGACCGGACGGTATCGAACACCTTTTCAAGAATATCGCAATCTGTACAACAATAGCACCTAATTTAGTCACTAACAATTCGTAAACGAACGATACCTTCGCCCACCCTTTTAACAATCGCTTTCGGGGGTTGCTTACTTATATGGTCCATGCTTTCTTAATATCATTCTGTTATTGAAAAAAAACCTAAGAAGAATACAACTAAACATTTCGGATACTTACATCAGCTAAACAGGGCAGTATTTCTTTTACGATTTCCAGAATCGTGTCGACATCGGGGGCCGTTATTGAAAGTACCCTGAAAAACATAACTAGTTAACACCTTGTATTTGTGCATTGTGATAATATAAAATCACAGCACAATATTGAACAACGGTACAAATATATCAACGGTCAGGGAGGTCTGGACTCAATTTAGTTAACTGAAGCATGATGGCGATGAAATTTGATGTCCGTACGTGTAAGTACTAGAATAAATAGATGCCGTCCAGCGTGGAGAGAAGTAAGTAAACGAGTGAAAGGATACAGTCCTAAGGGAACAGACAACATAGCGGCTAATGAGCGAGATGCGAGGACACCGAGGTCGTGAAAGTAAGATCAGAAGGCGTCCAGTGCGACACAAGTGCAAATATCCTGCGGAATGTGATGAGGACGGGAAGTCGAGATACGGAGTAAAGCGCCTAACGCCGGGAGCTAATGATATAATAATATATAAACAGATTCCGACTCCTGACTGTTGACGAGCAGAGCGTGTGCTCGACTCGGGCTGTATAAAGTTTTGAGAGTAGATGTTGGCGATATAGTTTACCGTTCGGGGCCGGGGCAATCTGGGACTGTTATAGAGGCTTTGTACTGCGTGGCGGGGCGGCGGGTGCGGGGCAGCGGCGTCCGGCGGGGCGGGACCGGCAACCAAGACACGCTGTAGCGGCGCGCCACGCGACTACACCACTCACGCCAGCCTGGACCGGCCTCGACCAGCCTCAACCCACCGCTCGAAAGTGATTATCGCGATACCAGTGATACGGGTCAAGTTGAGACTGGTCAGTGGGTCCGGAGTGAGTGTAGGCGCGCGTCGCGTCGCGCTACTAGCCACAGGGGCGTCTCGGGGGCGCTAATGACCTGTAACTGGCTGCCGGGGGGTTATTCTGTCTATGAGCCTACGGACTTGCCGCTGACGTAAGACTCGATGCCGAGAGCGACCATCGAATCTTACGCTCTTCTTCATTCATTAAGTTTCTTTGCTTTCTACAAGATAGACTATAACATTTTACATCATCAAAAGCGTAGAAGAAACGGGTCGGGTAGGTTTCTTTATTACCCGAAAGGCACAGAGCAGTACAGTTTTTAGAGTTTATAAGAGTGGTAGACGTACCTGTGGCGAAAAAATAGTTAAAAATTTATTATGTATTACTAATTAGAAACATTTAGAAAATGCAGTACATACAGATAATACATAAATTAGTGAAATCTTGAGAAATTACATGGAGTTTACGTTATATAGGACTACGCAAAAATGTGTTAAAAAATCAATACTTTGTAAATACCTGTTATTGCTTGAAAGGCTTACAAAAATACACGATTAAAATTTCAAAGGACTATTATCATGTTATACTTATAAGTGAACAGTCGTGTAATAAGTGAAGCTGTATTTATCGAACGAGTCTACTCGTACGCGATTCTCTACTTACTGTAAGTCTAGCTGCAAGTTATATTAAACACTGACCTGGCTCCTCAGTTTTGATATATTAGCGCCACCTTTGCCGATGATTGAACCAGCAACCTGTTAAGTGACACAATCAAATTGATATTTAAACATAAATTTATTGCAGTCTTTGGTGAATAGTGAATAAACTGTTCATGTGTGGGAGATCACTTGATTCCAGATAGGTATTACTGGATCACGTACGAGTATGTTATTAAGTAAGGAAATTCCCAGCGGCAGAGCAGTATTGGTTACACTTGTACATAAACCAACAGGGAAATACAGGTGTGATGTTGGAAATCGATATCTTAATGCCGGTAACAGACACAGTAGCTGCTAGTCGATCTAAGCAGAACATAGGCATTATTCCTCTTACTAACGGTGAAGGTATAAATCCTTCTCAGAGAATGTATGTAGCTGAACTCCAAGATTGTCTGCCTTTCTCCATAATTCACCATGAACAAGGGAGGCAAGTGACTTCATCACTAACAAAGCCACTACCAATTTTTTTTTCCACCGATTTCATTTTTATGACGAAAGAAGCTGCCTTAAATTTTAAAATGATCGTAACTGAGTAAATAAGGAAAACATTGTGACTAAACTTAAAGTTTAGTATTCAAGGAACATACTCAGTTATGCCATAATTCAATCATCACCGTATTCGAGAGCTTTGAAGAAATATTTTCATAAATCATCGAGTGAGGAAAACCTTTGGACCTAAAGTTGCGATATTCGTAAAAGATCTAATATCAGAAACTTCGCCATATTCGGAAGACATTTCGATGTTATGCAAGTGCAGCATCGGGAACACATTATTAGTAATAAGCAATTGATAGTTGCAGAAATTTAAAAATATCAGCACATATCACCGTAGAAGGTAAACCTTTTGTTTAGAGCAAGTTTTTGTGGAAAATTCTCAATACTTTAGGATCCAGGAGTTTACAAAAGCAGAATCATCTTGAATTGTTTGGTCTCAAGAAGCACTATATCAGTCGAAGCAGTCTTAACTGCAAGCAAACAACTATTGGCAAGTCGCTAGGCCTAGATCTTCCTCAATGGTGACATTGGCTCACTTCTCACTTAGTAATACAATTTATAAAGTCCTGTAAAGTAATGAGTATGTGACTCACCTTGCTCGGAATAAGGAAGGTGACTTCGTCGTCAGTCTGCCGCGGCCGCTTCTGCGCCGGCCCCTCGTCTCCGTACGCGTCGCGCTTCATTGTGCCTACGCACATACAAGTCCTTTAGTATTCTATCAAACATTGTTACCGAACCTATGTGTTTCTGAACTTATGTAGGTAAGTATTAGTAATAACTGTAGAACAGCTAGGCTACGATTTTGTTTTTGGGGTTGTATAAAATTTAATGAAATCTCAAGAGTCGAAATCCGTTTATAGTAAATTTAACTTGCTGTACTAGAATACAATGATTATTTTCGCAAATTTCAGAAGGCTTAGATTAAATTCTATTTGAATGATCTAACAATGAATGCTTTCGCTATCGCTGCAGTCTATTTGGATTTGAATCCTCAAGAAGTTTTTTTTTGTTTTATTTTAATCGAATTAAAATAATTTGGCATTCTCGACCAAGTAGACGGAACCGGTCAGTGCGAGAGCTTACTACCGAATGACGGACGAATACGACAGACAGGTCTAAATAAATTTAGTGTTACTAGATTACCTAGATAATAAAGGGCCTTAGCTACGAGCAACTCGGCAGGATTCAAGACGTGACTGCCGTTGGCCGACGACCTACATCCCTTCACGCACCCTATTAGCCCCCACTCACCAATTGATTACAAATGAACAATAGTATATCTACGACGAAAACCATCGCTTTTCAAATGTTATAGACTTTCTCAAAATTTTGAAACTTATGTAAAAATCGTAGTCTGTAAATATTTATTTTTTAAAATCACTTTTTTTGAATGAAATCTTCGCTAATATAATTTAAACTAATAATACATAAATCTCACTATTTTTATTACATCCGATTCAAATTCTTGTCTTCCTCCAATGCGATGTAATAAAGAAATACTCCCGATAGAATATTTTCAAATATTATCCGTTCTCATAAAAATATTTGATCAAATTGCAGTAGTTCCGTATCCGTTTCGCCCCGCCGACGGCAAACGTGTCGGCGTCTAGCGGAAATTTCATTAGAAATATAAAAATCTGAGAGATTCCAAAGTGGCTTTCGAATTGAAGATTCTGCACCATTTTAAATTCGACCGTCATTCTTGAAGCTGAAAGGAACGGCTTTAAGAAAGGCTTTTTATATTGGACTTTTTGCATTAGTTCCGAAATCCTCAGGGGAACCGAAGGCTCGTGACGCACGTTTTCTTTGAAACCTATTTAAATATTTAACTATCAGGAAATGTGCCGGTTAAAGTGTTTCTGAGTTTTATATTTTTACAAAATTGTTAACATCAAGCCCATACAAGACTTGATGCAACCAGTGAAATTGAGGTTAAGTTGAAAATTTTGCCGTTCTGGAATGATTATTTTGTATATGTGATCCTCAAACGACAAAAATACAAGGAAGTTCTTTATCTCATCAGATATTTGTTAGATTTAGGAGATAAGATGATAGATATCGGAGAGATTTATGCTGGTGTTTTATGTCAGGAAATTCTCAATAGCAGTCCGGAGTTTGGAACTGTGCCCGGTAGTGGCTGTAGACATCGGACCTTATGACACGAAACTGCTACACCAACTGGCCGTAACTTTATAAAATCTGGGATCTTTTTTTTTATTAAAATTGCTATAGCAAAAGCACGTATATTTGCTGGCGCATGAACAAGTAATACAAAAGAAACATATCAAAAGGGCGAGTAAAGCTTATTACTGATTTATTAAATACGGTACAGATTGTAAGGGGATCGCTGTTTAAATTCAATTACCATTGGGGAACATGTTAACATTCATAAAAAAAACCTGCTCTAATAGTTACGTGGTCCATTCAATAAGTCGTAAATTTCAAAATTATGTCACTATATTACAGCAAACAAAAAAACTGGTAGCTTTACGTACTACTAATTAGTTAAAAATATTAAAAGCTTAATCAAGCTTAGTATAAATACAGCGCCTTTTAACCCGTCCAATTCGCGCGTACAAATAATGCGATAACTTAATGGCTTTCGAAATAATGAGCATCTTGGGGGAGCAAGGAAAATACCGGCAATAATGAGACCGCTTCATTAAAATAAAATCTACGGGCGAAGAAAGACTTCATAGTACTGGTATATTGGCATTATATTCATTTGACATTGTGTACATACATGGAATTTAATTTTACTTAACAAAGCATTGTTGCATGTCGCGAGCACTTGATTATTTTTCAAGCTAACTGTAGTTCGTGTAAAAGTTAGTTGGAAACTATTACAGGAACAGAAGTTGGCGTGTACAGCACTGAAGCTTGCTAATAACAAATAAAACTGCATACAGCTGCGATTTGCACAACCTTACGTATATTGTATTATTGTTTCGAGATTCATTTTTAATTATACTGAGAAAAATAGTCAAACCACTTAAATTATTTGGACATAAATACCATTGAAATGGTAATAAAAATTAAATTGTTAAAACTTATCAATATACAATTATGCAGTCTAGGTTTTCTTAGTTAAGATCTCCATATTTGGACTAATAATAATAATTCAGGATCGATGTTTCAAGAAGGTGGAAATATCAAAATTATTCGCTTAAATATTCGAGGAACACTATTAAAAAAGCCGAACGAAAGCCCAACAGCCTGCGAACGCCATTAAAACGATAGAAGAACAAAAAAATATATTTCCAAGAATTGGTCCAAGGGTGCACATGGCACATGTTTGGCCAGCGTATGCTAATGCGAACGTCTGCCGGGTGGCAGGTGAACGAGGTCACTGACACCCTCGCAGGTGCACGCCTACATTCGCTCGCGGCTCTATTCGCGCCACAAAGGGTTCCAGTCTACCAATATGCCAATGTGCCAACTATCATAGAATCCACAAAGGTTCAACTTTCTTAATTTCCTGTGACTTGGCTTTTTAAGTTGTACAAAACTCTCGACAATGCTTTTGCAAAGTTATTAGTTAGACACCCATTTGAGGTATTTTCTGAACTTGGAAAGGGTGGTATTTCGAAATTTTGCTTTGTTCTGGAAAAAAAACCTCGCAAGTTTAAATAAACATTGAAACACCTAGCTTTTTTAGGCTTACCCATTCAATTTTTGTTTAAGAATAGGTTTGAATAGCTAGAAATAACATAATGTTAAGAATGCGACACAAAGAGTGTTAAGAATTAGAGTTAGGTTAAGGACAATGAGAAGCAAGTATGTACGAATCCGTGAATAGAACTGGCGGGACTGGAACGGGGCCCGGGCCCGCCCCGGCAGGTGTTCGGCACACAAAGACCGACAACATACCTAAAGACCAACTGCGCAAAAAATATTATAAAAAGTAAGGGCAAGCGTCGTTCAAAATGTCACTACCAGCTGTCCCGCCTCACCTGTGAGCCGTTTCTTTACCTAGCTTCGACTTGGCTTCTTTTGCTCTCAACCCTCCATCTTTTTACTTAATAATCTTTCTACTAATAAACATAATGGATTATTTTAGTCATGATCCCCTTTTAACATTTATTTCAAGTTTTATACCGAAACGAGGATATTGACGCAAACTGAAAGAGTTAAAAATAACTCTCCTGTTCAATAGAGCAGCCTCCGCTAGTCGTGATTCGAGAAAATCTTGAGACATTTTCGACTAAATATGAGGAAATATGAAGTGAAATAAAATAAACAGCAAGAGACATTTAGGATAAAATAAATGTAACAAAACGCGAGAAAGAAATACTCACGGAATTATTTATCAGGATCGTTTAGGCCAGGCGGTTCACACCTAGAACAAGAGAGAATCCGATTAGAATCAACGTTTTTATTATTTTGACTTAAAATATTTGGAAAAGTAAATGTTGAAACCTACATTGTAACTCGTTAGTAATATATAGAGCGCGTGCCGCCTCATATTGGTTAGGTTCGGAGCACGTCTAGTAGTGAAGACGCCCGCGAGTGGACTGACATCGTTTGTGATCGGCTCGGGCGTTTGTAAAGCACCCCCGAGACGCCGGGGCGCCGGAGGTGCACATGCGCACCACCCGCCGCCCCGTCAATAACACCCTGCCTCTCATTGTGCCCCGGAAACGACGACTTAACGAGTCACACCGCAAGACGACACCCTGTTCCATGTCTAAGCCAACCTAGATATCTCTGACAATGTAGCTAAGATTAGTCGCTATCCGTAGCACAAGCATTCCACCCTCAAACCATCAGAGGTACTACGCGACAGCTCCATGTACAATATACATATAACGCCCCTACTCTACGCTAACATTTTGACACATTAACGACAATGTTTACCTTCAAAACACAATGTAGCACTATGTACGATTGATTAATGACATAATACATTAGATTTTATGGTTTTAGCCCAGCATTAGATAAATTATAAAAACAAAGTAATAAATAATATACATAATACCATAGTTCAAAAATGACGAACAGGAGACCATAAGATAATCTACAGTAACAACTAGTCATACAGGCCGAGTCGCAAACTTTAAGTAATGCAAATTAAAAGTAAGTAAGCAAGTAATATAACAGCAATCTATTCGCTTACGAGGATATTAACAATGAGTTTTCCTCTAAGGAACCAGTTTATCTGGTTTCAACAGTAACTGACCCAATTTACTGCTATCCATAGAAATGACTGGAACAGTCTTTTAGATGGCCATGTTCGGTAAAATTGGTTTAGCGTTTATTATACAAAAATTGTTTTATAGATGAATAAAGAAGTGTTTTTTTTAAAGGAACTTAAATGTATTATTTATATTAGGATACCAAATACGATTAAATGACTCAAAGGAGATCTAAAAAAAAAGGGCTAAATGTAGATCATAAGATAAAAAAAACGTTCTAATTAGGTTTCAGAGATTAATTTTGAGAAAAAAAAAGGCTTTGAATATTGTAAACGACACTATTGGATGATTTCATATAATTATTAACAATGCTAATTATATGTGCCACCAAGGCAATAAAAGAAGGGATTTCTTGACTCCTTAGATTAAGCTGATTTAATTGCTATTTAGTTAAAACATCAATCAGTGAAAAACCTCGAACACTTGTAATTTTCTAATTCGGAAATGTAGACTGTTTAGATTGTTATCGTTTTAAGTAACAGTAGAATATGGTAATATTATAATGAAGTGCGTACAGCATACTTTGTGGTAACACGTCATTAGTGGTGTGATGAGAGAGCAATCTAAATAATAAACATCTAGTGGCTGGTAGTAGAACCGGTGGCATGCGACAGTGTCGTTAGGTGCCACTAATGTCCACCTACGACTTCACTTAACAAATTGACCACAATAAATGGACGTTAAATTCGTTGTTACAACTCCAACTCAATGATAATAACATTAATAACCTTTTAGTTAAAGGTCGCGATATATCTGTTCTCGCTTCAGATTCACGGGGAAGATGCTATAAATGTATTTCATCAGAATTAATCCGGAAATTTATACCTTATCTAAAAACGGTATACGAGAAACGCCTCCCTAAATATCAATAGCTCATTAGTACAAAAATACTCTCTATGAGGAAAAATAATTCGAGCTTCGGAATTACACACATCCGAAATATAACAATTAAATTCAGAAGTATCCTGTCTGTAGAGCTATGAAAGATACGTTCAGGACCAAAATTATCCGATGGAGGCAAAATAAACCAGACGGTTTTGTGCTCATGATAGAAGGAAAGCCGCAGTAGCTCGTACTATACAAATAGTGGGGAAAGTCGAATACACTAATGACATTGGAATACAGTAAATTACTTCCAGTGAGGACGCAAGATCAATCAGACCATCCAAATATTCGTGGCGATCGACGTCCGATACGTGTGTTTGTACTACATTTCATAAAGTTATGTATGCATACCTACATTTAATGTTTGTAGTTATTTGTCAATAGCTAATGGCTAATAGCCGATGAGCCAGGTCGAAGACAATCGTCGTCTAGGCAACGGAAATAACAACAAAAATGCGCACTATATTCTGTATTTCTGTCGCTACCAGAGACACCAATTATTTAAACCACAATGCAACTAGGGTTGCCACTTAGGGTTAGGTACGATTTGAAATGCCAAGCCTATTTAAATAATTACTTAGTTTTATAGTTAGTCAAAAACATAGTTTATATCACTAGCAATATTATATATTACAATAAGTTTCGATTGAAACAATATGTGGCGGAAGTTAATTATATTTGAAACTTCTAACCATGCATAGTAATTAGTAACCGCCATCCAGAAAGAGGAAATGATGATGGATAAGGAATAATGATGTTATAAAAATCTGCAATTAAATACCCAGTCTTCTTCAGAGGTATATACTCGTATAAAAATAAGCTTCTTTCGCGAAGTGAAATAAGAGAGATACTAACATTTAATTTTAATTTCCGTGTACGGCGACTGCCAAAGAGCATTACGACAGCGCAAAAGGAGATTATATTTCCGAAATGATTGCTACCATCAATCTAATTAACCCAATTTTAAATAAAAAGAAACTCAAAGAAAATATGAAGGCCTTGCGAAGGTAAATACTGTCCCCGATTAAATATTTAAATATTTATGTGAGATATGAAACGTGGTATATGGCGGTAAAGTATCGGTTATGCTGTGGGAACTGACGGGTGCTACGACAATCATGCAGTGCTGACCTAATTGTCCTGGCCGTCGTTTCTTCAAGCGACATTATTTTAAAACGAGTAATTGTAGTAGAAGTCGCGAGGGCTGAAGAGAAGTCTGTAATTTACCCGACGCTGGTGCTGAATATTTTAGCAAGCAGTGGGAACTGTCAGTCTTGCCCCCCGTCTACAGCACCTACCATGAGAGTGGACAAGTGGATGTTTCGAGGCTACACGCCACCCATGTTATTAGAACCTTCCTTACAGAGAATATGCAGGTGTCTTCGATGCCATTTGTAATGGAATATTCAAAAGTTCGTAATTACAAGATACGAGGTTACTTGTATTTTAATAAATGTAGGCTATATTGTACTTTTGTTTCATGAAACAGTTTTTCTTTCATGAGGACAATATATTATGTTTAAAACACAATACTGTCGTAGTTACAGGAAATTTGTGTTTTATTATATTATTCGACTCGTGACACTGAACCGACTCATGAGCGGCTAAATTATACAATATTGGATGATTCCGTTAATGATAATATGCGTTTATAAGCAGAAGTGGTACACATGGCCACGTAATTGAGTACGGAAGAAGTAAGTATACGCCTGCCTCATATATTTTCTTAAAGCGATTCTGACGCTATAAATTTAGGGACATTTAGAAAACGAGGTCTGCGCAAAGGTTGGTAAGGACCTAATCTATTATTGATAGAGGCTTTGGCAAAAGCCCTTTGGCAAGGGAGAAATTCGATTACAGATACTGTTGTGAAACACCTTGTTATTTCTCGTAATATGTTTCAAATTGAGGAAATATTTGAATAAATTTCACTTACATCCTCGATGTCAAAGTTTACACAAATGAAGAAATTTATTTTGCCGTTTGCACGGCTTCAATTTTATAAAGTTGTCCATTTTATGCAACGTAACCCCTGCGCCAGGACTATTCGGGCGCAGAGATTTTACGTAAAACTGTTTTACGCGTCAAGTATATTTTATCATATGACCCGGGTGACCCTGTTACGTAATAAGTGAGCTTACATGTGTTACTTACAGAGATTAAACTTTAACCCCATTTTCAGAAATTGTTCTGAAAGCAGAAACAAAAATATAACAAAACTAGCTGACCCGCGCAACTTCGCTTGCGTCACCTAAGAGAATGGGTCAAAATTTTCCCCGTTTTTGTAACATTTTTCGTTGCTACTCCGCTCCTAATAACCGTAGCGTTATATAGCCTATAGCCTTCCTCGATAAATGGGCTATCTAACACAGAAAGAATTTTTCAAATCGGACCAGTAGTTCCTGAGATTAGCGCGTTCAAACAAACAAACAAACAAACTCTTCAGCTTTATTATATTAGTAAGCATAGATGAGAATTCAAGCCGTTTTTATTTCTAGAAACGGTAACCTATGTTCGTAGTTCGCGAAAGGCTTTACACAACCTCTAGAGATTTAAGGTTAAGATTTTATCTAAGTGTAGCTGTAATCAATTATTCATAAGATGACGTGTAACGTCGACTGTCGAAATCGATATAACATTTGGCAAAGTGATCATAGCATGGTGTGTCGTGTCGTGATTGCCACTTGATACAAAGCAATCGCACTTATTTCACGCTCGAGGGCCCACGTTGGGCGCCCGCGTCTGTCGCATCCGCTCTTGGATAATGAGCAACGATCCGTGAAAGCATTACAACCTTACTTACGACGTTAACTGGTTCATATTCGCTACGTTTACAAGTATATTCGTGAGATGGAAGATCTTTTGCTCTACCTGAATAACTTCATAAGTAGATTTCTTTATAGTGTTACTATGTAACATCGAATTGATATAGATAGCAAGTTTTCGTCTCGGATTTTTCTTATAGTTATAGGAGCGTTAACCTTATAGCTAGCTTCAATAGAATATAATAAACAAAAAGGAAGCTGAGTCCCTCAAAAAATTGTTAAACAATTGTTTTTTAAAGAGCCCATTTATTCTTTTATTAAATGAAAACAATCGAATCTATACCTTTATCTGACTAAAAAGGGTACACTGTGGGACAGTACGATGTGCTTAACTATAATCCCTAATGTACTAGATTTAAAATTATAACTAGCAATAATTCAAAACTAGTGTTAACGTCCTCTGAAGGTCAAGATAATACTACAAATATACAGAAAACTAAAACTGAACCAAATTTTATTTGAGCAAGACGCGGGCTCGGGTAAGTAAATTAACATACCATGAATGTTATAACGAGTGTTCAAGAGCGGTGCTGACGTTCCTGAACGCATAACTTAATCGTTCGTTCAAAAATGTTAACGGGGCGGTTGAAGAATTGCTTTTATATGAAGAAAACGTTTAGGTAATTAGGAGAAAGGGGCAGCGAGGAGGCCCACGTTCGCCCCTTGTGGCCTTTCAGACAACGGTTATCCATTTCGTTTCCTCGTGGGCCGGCGGTGTGTGAATATTTGATGTTTCTATCGATCATAACTTCTTTGCGGCGCGCTTTCGTGCGATAGGCGGGTCTACGGTAGCCGACGTTGTTTTACTGAGGCAAATATTTCAGGGCGATCATTAGAATATCGCTTATTGGATAATATATATAGCTTTCTTTGAGTCACTAATGGATTAAGCTTACATCATTACTCTGACATATAATGATTTTGCAAAAAGTACAAACATATGTATCTAAAATCTTTGAACTGAATTTTCTAACAGAATTTATTTTGTGTACGTACCAATACTCACATAATTTCTGGAGGCTATGGTCTCCCTTATTTCCGGAAGGGTACAGTAGTTGCAATATTGTGTTCGTACCGTTCGCCGATAGCCGGAAGCGATAGTGCGCGAGCTTTTATAAATGTGGACATTTATAACAAAAGCTCAATATTTTTAAAACAATTGTTTACTGCTTTTACCGGCTATGTGATATGCATAACATGGCTCGAACCACGTTCTAAACTTTGGTATATCTTGATTTCCAAGATTTTTTACTAGGCATTTGTCAGAAGAACGGACTCTACAACAAGCACACATACAGTAAGAGATGGGGGCAATTATTTTTGAGAGAATTGGTGCCAGATAGCGAAGACTGCAGGGACGGGTGCTAGTGTAAAAATGTAGTAAAAGACTTGGAAACGAGTCTTTACTATATCTTCTACTATACATATATTTCATTTATATCATACCAAAACAAATAACGTGTGCTTTATAATATAATTGAGTAAATGATGGATGTTATATTGTCATTGTGACCGTGTGTATGTTCAGTATAAGAAGATCCCAAGTATATTAAAGACATCATTTTAAACTAAATAATATCAAAATATTCACGGAGATATTGACTGCAATGTTAAAATGAACGGGTTAAAAATTAATGTTACTTTTGTTATAGTAAATTAAAATAATATTAATGAAATGACACTAATGACCCATCAAGTATATCCCGAACTAAAAGTACGAGTAGCAGCCCTCACTGGAGATTTCAGTCGAATATCATTACCATGTTAAGTTAATTAATTTTGAAGAATCTAACGGTTAGTATTTTGATCTGTACTAATTTATTGATTGGTACAGATCAGCATCAAATTAGTTTAAATAATCTTCTCTAAGTTAATTATTTTATCGCGTCATCCTATTTCAGCAAATTAATTCAACACCATAAAAATATGAACTTAAATCTCACTAATTCTCTTTGGAGCTTTCTCTTTTAAAACACGAAAATCTCCATGAAAGTCTGTTTCACGGGTTTTTAATATAAAAATATCAAAAACGTATATTGCGTTGCATCTGAAGAGAATTCGCAGGCGAATAGTTTACGCACTTATATTTTGCTTTGGGCGCTTTTCGAAACCGACCCTTTAACACATTTTTATCATCATAAATTCAAGTAAACATCCAAGTTCTTGACTATAAGTGGACAAAGACGGTGCCATTAATTTTCCTTTAGTAGATTGACATCAAAAGACACTTGCATTTAATATGTAAATCGTTATTTCTACCCGTTATTCCGTATCGGATATTTGCGTGCAAGTCTAAAAGGCAAACGGAATTTAAAATGACGCATTTAACGAAGTAATGGGGTTGTCTTCATGACTTATGAAGACGACGTGGTGGTTACGGAGTAAAAATAGTCTAGAATAGTAAGAAAGGTATCGGACGGACGTTTCGTGAGTGTAATTGGAGAGGTTCGTGGGCGTGCCGCACGCTACGGCAGCGCAGTTGGGCGGGAGACATCTTGTATGTATTTGCCTCTCTAGTAATTTCCCCGTCCGTCCTTGTATATTTAAGCGGCGGCGTCGTCCGTGCCGCTCTCATGCATATGTCATGAGCAGTTGCCGTGCGACGGTTTGTTGACGGTCGAGCCGCGGGAACCGCGACCACCGGCCCCCAGCCCAGTGCCCACCGGTCCCACCACCGATAATTATTACGTTCTACTTTCGATTCCAGTGGCTATCGGCGCCGCCCCATTCTGTGGTGGCTACGCCGCACCACCACTCGCTGAAGGGATGAGGCGACAATTAGATTCCCGTTTTCTCCAATACTGTATTGCATGTACGCTCAAATTAAATGGCAGACACCGTAAAAGCAGTCATAAGTCCGGTGCACGCACGCGAGGCAATAAATAACATGGCTCTATTTAATGACCTCGTAGACAAACAGCGCCGATAGGATATTGAATAAAATCATTAAATATTTTTATGACATATTTGGGTACCCTCATTGGGATCGACAATATTATTATATATAAAAGATATGAGATTTTTATCTTTTGTTGTGATATTTAGATGTATAAATACGTAACAGTGGGTCGACCCCCAGCGGATCCATCGTTTTCCCCGAGATAGATTACTTAAGAGATTTCATAGATGTTTGACTTCGTGATGGATTGCCTCAGAACTCCAGACTACGTTTTAAGGGCGAGAGGGAGGGAGTGTCATTAATTAACCACCAGTATAGGCAAGAAAGAGTTGCCCAATAATAAGAGCAATAGAGGGCCTTGGTATTTTATACAACACTGTCGGGTAAATTTACTACCAGCTTTTATTGACCTCCCTTACAGAGTCACTTTCAATTTATCACAATAGTTTTATAGCTACATAGATGAATACTTTTCTATAATCGTTGATTGGATTTGGGTTAATTCTTGCAAAAAATGAAATATTGTTAATTATGCCGAGATACAGAACGATAAGCGCAAATTAATTTGTTTTTAACTCTCAGCACATGTTAAGCAATGCAAAGTCACAAACTTTGTCGTACCGTAATTAGTAAAGTTTCTTACTTGTTCTCCATTTCTATACCTTTTTAAGACATTATGTGGTACACCATGACCAATTTAGGGCAAACTTGTAAAACTTATTGGAAGTAGGTATATATTTTCTAAATATTTATCTTTCAACAATGCACATTAAAATAAACAGCATGGTTCAAATTGCTAAATTCAAGACCTTCAAGTCCTGGCACAGGTACTCAGGCTGTTGGTTCCAGCTATGCAAAGAATGCTTATAGTTTTGGGGCGTTATTTTTGGAAAAAACCTACTGCTCGACTGAAATTTTGCCGAATCGTGTTTCACGAAATTTTGTTTGCTTCTTACCACGATTCTTACATTATGAAATGTTGGTCAACTATGGTACAAGAATGTAAGGCATGCTTATCCGATACTGCCTGCTCCGTGTCAAAATAAGATAGAGAAAGGTCGTAAACGAACACTGTTTACGTGAATCAAAGTAGGGTCCTCTTAGACGATTTTTGGTGATTAAAATATGAAAGAGTAGCATTGGACGTGCTTTTAATGTTTAGTTACATAAACCATACATACAGACACAGTGGCCAGGTCTTAGCAGGGGGGCTGGAAGTACTCACATTATGGCAAACTACCAAGTTCTATATATTTATGAAAGCCAATGAGTTCTTGTCTTGTCACAGACTGAAGATTCTTATGGAACAATCGAAAGAATTGTAATGCCTGATGATTAATATAAGCCAGAGAATAAAGCAGATATGCATAGATAAGAAAAAAATAGGGCTCAATATAAAATTGGTAAAGCCATGTAAAGTGGGAGCTGGTGGTTTTCGTACTAGTAAACTGTAGTGGTAAATTATTATGTGAGATGTCTGAAGACAATGTAGAGGATAGAGAAGAGTGGAGGAGAAAGATAAGGGAGGCTGACACCACTACCAAATAATATACCAAATACGTTGGGAACCTATGGATGCTTGAAAAGACTATAAGTAAACAATAACTTTGTTACTCAAACTTAATCCTAATTGTATTGAATCCTATTATTTGTGTTAGTTTGTTTCTTGACAGTTTTCAATTACACTAAGTATTGTAGAGGGATTGTAACATACTAACAATGAACAGTCTGCTATTATTAACATTGAATTTTTAATGTGACCTGTATACAGTGTGTACAGTATAGATTAATTAATAGGCAGTACTTCTATAAATCAATACCTACATCACTCAATAATGTACATTACTCATGTATTTATTATTTAATTGTTCATTCAATAATATCGGCCTGCAGTGTAACACAAATAATAGGCCTAAATAACAGTATACATTTTTGTTTTGGGAAAATTTTAATATTTTAGTGGAAATTCTGGAATCATTTCATGTTCATATTGAAATTTCGTTATAATGTAAACCGTACAGCAATGAAACTAATACTCACTTACACACATACACAAATAACAAGGCCTTGTATGATAATATTTAATATTATGCAAATAAAATTACATTATCAAACACTGTTGTTTACCGAGAACAATATAAATTTTTATATGAATCACTATAACAATGTCACACGGACATGTAATCAGCAGTCTTTAATTTAACTAATGAATGATCTTAATGAGTTCTCTTAGGATTAACCACAATCTGCTGATATTTCACATAATTATGATTTTCACTAACCTTAATACAAGATTCTTAATTAACAAACTGACCGATATCAAACTAAGTTCTATGAATGAAAGGCAAATGAGACAAGGGAAGTTTATAAGGTTCATACAAGGTGGTAGTTTTGGTCAATGCATACTTCTATGGGAAATAGGTGTACTTTTATGTATGTATGTAAACAAGCCACTCAATTTCAGGGGGTTTAGATGAAACATTTAGTGTGGAGTAAAAATTGCGTTTCAATTATTTGTTATGACGAATGAATCTTATTGACATTATCCTACTTGAATGATATCATGTTTATAACAACTTACACATTAGAAATTCATATACCATAATGAAATCGCAATGCAATAAACATACTCTATGAATTTTATTTGATATAAGATACTACATTGCTAGTACCGACATTGTCTAAAAAGAAAAAATCTTATCAACACATTCGTGTTGTGTCCGAGTATTCTCTTTGCATAACATGTTGCAATAAACATAAGCGTAATAAAATGTGTAATAATAGAAAATTATTTTTATGATCCGAACAAGAACTTCATCATCAACCTCTATGAGTCTACACCTACAAAAACATGACTAACCCAAATCAATGTCAGATTTATGGACATTTTACAAGATTTAACATTTTCTCTAGATATATCTCTGCGCTATACGTCCAATCGTGAGTCGTGAGTCATGTACATACGAATATGAATAATTGAAACAGAAACAAAGCCGGCTGCAAAATAATCGATAACATGACGTGACTGTCGAGAAAATCACTAGTGTATAAAATATGAAATTGACGTACCTTTCGTAGGCAAATACACAGTCTTCAGGAGGTTTGACGCAGATTCTACTATACAAAGTTGATTTCTTATTTTTCTAGTAAAATAACATCAATTTTATTGCGAAACAGGAAAACCACAAAAAAATGGCGGCAATGGTAAAAAAGATGTTTGGTAGAATTTTCATTATGTATTACCAGTCAACATAAATAATTCTACTACCTACATAAAGTTTTAACTGTTCAACGATGATTTATTCGTATTTCTATATGATACGATTTTATATTGTAATTATGAAATACATATTCAAAAAATTTGTATAAAGAACGTAATAATTAAGTTATTATGTAGATCACTGGATCTCCATATATCTCTTAGACTCTCTTAGATCTCAATCAATGTGAATACATAGGTAGTTATTAACAAAAACACATTTTATTGATAAACTCGGTATGTATTTCATCTTTCAAAATATTTCAGTTTTAATTTTCCAAAAGCATGAAATCAGACTCTCATAAGTTTTAACAGAATCCACTAATAAGTGTCTTTATAACAAATGCAAGAATAAAATTGCGGTAAACCCTAACAAGTAAGATACCTATTATCCGTAATTAAATA
The DNA here is from genome assembly GCF_050436995.1 of Anticarsia gemmatalis. Taxonomy (NCBI): domain Eukaryota; kingdom Metazoa; phylum Arthropoda; class Insecta; order Lepidoptera; family Erebidae; genus Anticarsia; species Anticarsia gemmatalis. Next base: position 4,218,753 of record NC_134761.1, read on the forward strand.
GAAAAGGTTATACATAGTAATAAACTCGGATGTTTAATTCAAACTAGACATTTACGTCGCAACAAAAATTAGTAAATACCAATGAAGCTGGAAGCCGGAGTGTGTTTCATTGAACTTAATATAAGAAATACAGAAACAATGTTAACAATCGTGAAATATATAGGCACCTAGATATAGTTTAAGTACCTACTTAATCTACTTACACATTTAATTTTCTATATTTTTTTTATATATATTTACTATATTAAATCCTTGATCATAATTTACTCTTGAAAGTTAGACAAATGTCAATTGTCAAAACTGTCAGTAACACGTCAGAAATTGTCAGACTCAGAAATGTGTGATTGAATTTAGTGCGATTTAAACATAATTTTCGAGAAAATAATTTGTTGTTGTAGTAGTTTGTGATTCCTAACTTTTTATTTATTTTGAATAATTGTTGCTGGTCTTTGGATATATTCTTAACATGAGACAGAGCCTGTGAAAATACTTCAAATACTTAAATTAAATATTCTACAGCCCGAGAGATGAAAAAATGAATAATAGTTCTGATTATATTTATTGGTCTGAGCCACATTGCTCGAAGGATGCTCTCACGGATACCTATGGCTGGTTTATGCAGTTCCTGTTGGCAGTTTTAGCCTTCACATGTTTAATAGGTAAGTTATTGCGAAATATTCGCAAGCCGCAGTTCAAGGTACGACGATAGTGATATTACGGTATTGCGTAGTCTTCTGCCATATCTTACTCAATTAGCCACTGAACAATTGTTACGACATTGACGTTCTGCTGTCTAGACTTACCATTATTAACATAAAGTTGTTAAACTTAATAAAACATTTTGTGGAATTTGGCACCAATTAGAATGTTATAGGTACATAACTTTTTGACAACTTGGCCAAATTACTATGAAACCTTATGTATAATCGTAACTTGATTTTGTATTAGGAACTTATATAAATTATTAATGATTATCATAAACTTATTTTTTAGGTAAAAGATTTTGTGAGCCAAGGTATGCAAGAAGACCATGGCTCATTTGGTTTTACGACACATCGAAGCAAGGCCTAGGAGCATTGATCATACATGCAGCCAATGTGTGGCTCTCACCTCATCTTACAGGGAACCCATGTACTTGGTAAGACAACTATTCCATTTTATTGTTGTTAATGTTGCTATTATATTACTTTATACCTCCTGCAATCTTGCAATTTCGTCTATTACAATCTGACTATCAAAAAGGAATAAAAACTTTTAAATGGTACTGGAAAATAAATAAATAATATTAAGTTTATGTAAGATTTACCAAAATCTTGTTTGTAAACAACCTAAATAATGACTAACCACCCACTAATTAAAAACGAAGTATCAATTTGCAATTAATAAATAATGAACTGAGTCATAGAAATTATGATGAATATTAAATGACATTTGACACTAAAACTAACTAATGACCTCCCTACACGCGATCCTAAAATTTTATTTAAAATAACATAATATATCACTGAGTATATTTTATGACATAATGTATTAAATATTTATATAACCCTATAAAAGTGAATATCTTATGATAATAGATATCCTTATCTATTTTTACAAATAAGAGTACTATTTGTGTGTATGTCCGGGGTAATCTCGAGAACTGCTTAACCAATTGTAGTATTCTATATAAATTACTACAGACCACATTATATAATTGGTTTATTAGCTTATAATAGTATTAAAACTTATATAAGAATCATAAGGCATAATACAAAATTTTTATTACACGAAAGAAGCCATGGCAAAGACTATCTATATTTATTTTAATTCAAGTGCAAATGTACTTGAATTTGTTACATACATTTTTATACTCTTATCATATAGTGATTGTATCTTATGTAAGATGAAATTGAGGGCACTGGACTTGATAATAATATCCTAACATTTATAACTAAATAAACACTTCAGTAAAAGTTTATTATATTACATTACACTTTGAACAGCTTTACTTTCAAAGTAGAAAAATAGCCAAATACCTATTGCTCACTCATTAGAAGTTACTGGAATAAAGAACTACATATTTATATTTCCAATTCTACCAGCAGGAGAAGGCTGGATCCAGATAGTTCATTATAACTGCATCCTGTGACATACCACAGAAAAAAAACATGTTTAGCCTAAATCGTATTTGTAATAAAAAAAATCGAATGATAAAACATTACCATGAATCTGATTCAATTGAAGACTCAAGGTAATGTCAAATCAAACTCTTAAATTCCAAAATAGCTCATGATTGTAAGGAGGTTTAAAGTGAAACTAATTGAATGGTTTGATTTAGATTATTTTAATTTAGGTTTTGTCACATTTGTTTGATCACGCGCTAGTATGGTATATAGGTACGACTTGTCATAAGCTCGAAACTGATTCAATCGAATTCAATTCTGTCGGGAGTAAGTTCAATGAATTGTCAAATAGGCATTAGTTAATTTAAAAACATCAACACCAGACATAATGACAAATGAGGAATGTATTTATCTGAAGTTCTTCTTATCACTGTATTGATAACTGCATGGGTCATGGGTAACTGAACTCTTGGCATCATTTACTTTTTTCTGGTTGGCTAACACATGTCATTGTTGCCAGTACTTAGTAATTTTCCATTTAGAACTAGTACTTTTATAACAATAGTTGGCAAATGCCTAATTGTAGGGTTCATTTAGTGGGGTATAGGACCCTAATTGTGGGCTAAACCCCTACTTAGAGTAACAGGAAGTTTAGTGCTAATTAGAGCAATTATTATGTTATGCAATATGTCGCATATTTCGTGTGTATCAGTCAACATGTGACTTATGAGTCATAAATAAATGCAGCTTGTTTACTTACGTCTATGTTGATTTTGATCACACTGATGCGCTCCTTGCGTCGTTTCGCGCCGTCATTTGTACTTACGTAAAACCAAGCCTCCATACCATGGCTGTATATTCAATATTTTACGTAATTGGTATTGTATTTCTAAATAAGCCAGTCCTGAAGACATCCATACTTCCATACTAATATTATAAATGCGAAAGTAACTCTGTCTGTCTGTCTGTCTGTCTGTCTGTCTGTCTGCTACTCAATCACGCCTAAACTACTGAACCTATTTGCATGAAATTTGGTATGGAGCTATTTTGATACCCGAGAAAGGACATAGGCTACTTTTTACCCCGGGAAAATGACGCATTTCCGGGAAAATTCAGTCAATATAATAATATAATATTCAATCAATATTATAATGACATTGAATTAACAACACTCCGTTGTCATGGCAACTGTTTTAATGGCGGATGTGCGTTAGCGCGATTTCGTTATATTAAGAGATATAAATAATTGTGAGAATATTTTTCGTGAAAAAAAAGCATATTTTATATCATCACGCTACGACCAATAGGAGCAGAGTAACAGTAAAAGTGTTACAAAAACGTGGAAAATTCTGACCCATTCTCTCTTATGTGACGCAAGCGAAGTTGCGCGGGTCAGCTAGTTTTTTATAAATGAACTCGGAGCAAAAACCCTGCACTATTTTAACATCTCTAACAATCTTCAGTTTTGTGTCCATGGTCTATCATGGCCATCTATGAAGAACTATTTAAATTTAACTAATAGTCTATCTATGAGTTTACGCTAAAACCTACACAAATCAATCTATGAGTTAAAATGCACATTATAATCTGTTCCTACTGAACAGGACTTTTATGCCAATCACGCTGCAGGCAGACGTGACGACTTCGTTTTAAAAATCTAGTCAAGTTAGATGCAGATAATGAGTTCTAGTCCCTCTAGCTCCAGACAAAAATATACAACTAACATGAAACAATAATTTTCAGGTACATAGTAAACTTTATGTTAGACTCGACACTAGGTCTGCTAATAATATGGGCCGGCATCAGGCTAGCACAGTACTGTGCGAGAGCTTATGACATCCCGCTCATCAATTTTGGAGAATATGGTAAGTACCACGCAAGAGAAACAAATTTTTCCGCTTTTAAAAGTTTTAAAGACATTATGTCTACTCAAATATATTTTTTCATCACACTTACATGTTCTGACGTTCGTCAGTACCGTGTGCTACGCATCTGTATTGTAAAGTACATCTCATTATCATAGCAAGGTTAGTCAAGTCCTTATAGGGCCAACATTTTCATTTTGGGAACAATATTTTACATAGACAAATAGCGAACTGGGATAACTGGTTGTATTTTTTTCGTCCGCATGGTTAGTGATAGATAGAATCAAGTCGCCCAAAGACGGCGATGAATTTTGAGTCTTTGTACGGAGTCAGTAGATCTAATACCCCTTAGCTTTCTATCTACTACCTTGCAAATTAAAAACTACGCACATTCAATCTCACTTGATTGTTACCAACCAGCTTGAATTTACTAAAAAAGGACATTTACTCTCGGTTTCTGAGGTACCTACATTTAGCGGTAGTTTATCTATTCAATAGCGTTATATGAGTTTAAACGCTATTGAATAGATAAACTACCGCTAAATGTACCTCAGAAACCAGGATTACTTACTTATCCATTACTCTTTGTCGGCAATGTCCTGTAGCCGGGAAAGACTTTACTCGCAGAATGACCAACGGATCTAAGGCATTGAGACCTAAATCATGGTTTACTGAACTATCGTTTGTTTCGCAGGTAAGCCACCAATGTGCTCAGCATGGATATGCCAGTGTATAATGTACGCGGCGCTGGCGACGTTCGCCAAGTCGGTGCTGGCGCTGGTGCTGCGCCTGCCGCCCGTCGTCGCGGTGTTCTCCACGATGCGGCTCTCGCCCGTGTCGGACCCTAATCTAGAGCTCGCTGTAGTCATGCTCATTATACCATTCTTTGTTAATGTGAGTATCGCATTTAAATCTTTCTTTCCTTTAAAAGATAACTCCCGCTGTTCCCGCATTAAGAATTGTTCTTGGGTCTTGTGTCATACAAACATACAAAAACGGACAACCAGACCCGAAACAACTATTTGCGAATCGCACAAACATTAGTTTTGAGTGGGAATCGAACCCACAATCTCTCGACGCTGCGCCACGGAGGCCGTCAAACTCCCTATTTACGGCAACTTCAATTTATCTGGGAGACCAAGAGATGAGATATGCAGAATCCGAGCTATTTGTAATATTTATAGGTTACGTTTGATTTAATTTTCCGTGAGAGAATGTAAAATAAAACCTATGTAAATTGTAATACGAGTAACAAAATTTTTTAAAGTTTATCAAATCAAATCGAAAGGTCATACGTTCTCCAAACTTAGTTCTCACGCGATCTTTGAATTGATATTTGATCCATATGGCGTATAATATTGATATTATCTCTAATATTATACAGATAGTTAAATGTTATCTGAAGTATCACGGGTTATTGCCGTTTTATGTACTTATTTAATCGCGCATTATTTACTTTACACCTCGCGATAACGCGCAGCGTGAACTCAAACATTATCGATATCCATAGGAAAAAACTATAATGTTTCGACTGAAACTAAGTAGAACGACTATTTATTTATGTTAATTAAAGCGAAAACAGCTGAGTAAATATGGTGTAAGATACGTAGTTAATTTGTTCTTGTTTGTTGCAAAAAACACCGTGACGAGGTGTTGATTGCGCTAAAGAGAAAATTTATCAAGAAAAAAGACTTATGTAGAGGAATGTTATGGTCTAGGGCCTAACCCCTCCCTCATTACGGGAGGAGACCCTTGCCCAGCAGTGGGACATTAATGGGTTAAATTTATTTATTTAATCATCCTATAAATTTTTAATTTTAAAATCATTCGCGGACCACTGGTTGGAAAGCACTGGTCTAGGATATTCAGTTAAAATGTGTTTGTTGTCATGGAAGGATTTCCGGAAAAGTATTCTATTAGTACTAACGTGTCGAATATACGTGGATATTCGCGTTCTTTATACGCATAAAACTGCAATGTCGTGACGAATCGACACACGCTTGAAACAATCACTGATTGTTTTATGGCGTAGAGCACTTTCAAAATCACATGTTAATTATTTTTTTTTATTAATCCAGTTTAAAAATTCGGGATCGGTTCAGAAATTTGGAAATTCAAGACGTAATAAGTCATTATTATCTATGTGCTAATAGACTTATTATATCTAGTTCAAGCACGAAAAGTAGAAACCATAACCTAACATTCCATCTGTTGGAGATAAGAATATTATGTAAGACTAGCTGACCCGCGCAACTTCGCTTGCGTCCAATAAGAGAGAATGGGTGAATTTTTTCCCCGTTTTTGTAACATTAATTACTGGTACTTTGCTTCTTTTGGCCGTAGCGTGATGATATATAGCCCATAACCTTCCTCGATAAATGGACTATCTAACACTGAAAGATTTTTTCAAATCGGACCAGTAGTTCATAAGATTAGCGCGTTCAAACCAACAAACAAACAAACAAACTCTTCAGCTTTATAATATTAGTAGATGTTTATTATCTCTTTTATGTTAATTGTGGGTATTTCTAAAGGTACGTGTTGTTTTCAGATATTAATATTTTGGGTGACGGACAACTTCCTCATGTATCATCCGAGAGGAGTCAGTTCGAAAATTAAAACTAAGGTAAGTTTGTTGCGGAAGTATTTATTGCATTTAGACCTTTTTTATTTACTCCGAAATTTAACTAGTAATCTAACCACTACTTACTAGGACCTATATACCTACTGTATGCCCAAATAAAATACATTTACGATTTTTGTACGGGCAATACCATTTGCGAATACATTTCTAAAATTTCGCCTACATTTAGATACATATTTTGGCAATCTCCAAATTCGACTTATCCTTCTAGCCCCTTTCTTTATAATCCAACAGTCGTACAGAACAAAGGTTTTATTTCAATTCTTTCAATTGTATTTTCCTTTGTATCATGGCACATTGGTATCGGCCGCCCTCGATTAAAAATTCAAACTTATGGCGCCGTAGTTCTTGGTGGGAAACCGCACATGCACTGTGTTCTTGAAAGGGAATATTTAAGCAAATAAACGTCGTATGATTGCTTCATGTAGCGTTCTTCTTATAAACTATGCATTCAATAATGCCCCATAATTCTAGACTTGATACTCGACGGCCTGAGTTGACTGCAGGACACCAATTTTATTGCAGAAATCAATAATGTGTTGTCGCTTTGTGCTGTTTCTTATGTCTTGGAAGGAAATAATGCAATGTATGCTCTTTCCATTCAAGTTTATTTTCTCTGTATCAATAAATTAAAAAGAAGTACTTATTTAATAGCATGCCTTTTACGCAGAATGGGCTCTGCTTTCCGTTGAAAAGACAGTTACACTCTACAGAATTTCGGTTGGTTCAGTGCATCTAATATCACTGGTTCATGTTTGAATCTGTCGTCGAGCAACTAATTGTACCAATTAGGTACATAATAGTAGATATATTTCCTTTGGATCGAGTCCTATTTAATAAGTATTTCAAAGACTACATTCAAGTTTTACATTTCTTTATTCGTTAGCGTCTATCCGTTAAAATCTTAATAGCTACATGTTTCTTTCGCAGGTAAGATACCAGTCAATCAAGAAGGAGAAGTCAGGGTCGGAAGAGGATGAGCATTCAGCGGACGAGCGTCTGCTGGGCGCCAGCGTATGACCTCAAAGGAAGCCCCGCGTGTTCCGGGCTTAAATCGCAATCTCTTAGAGTAGTCCTAACCCATGGGTATGGTCGTAGCTAGGAGTTCACAAGTTTTATAGAGGTATTTTGTATTTTTTCATTCATATTGGTCAAAATCAGCATGTCCTGATTTTTATCAGTATACATGAAATAAAAGTAAAAAAAGGTAATTCTTTAATGAGAACTTCTAAATCTATTTTTAACGACTTCAAAAATAAGTAAGTAGGTTGTCAATACGGCTGTTTTTTATATCAAATAAGTTGTAACAAATATTTATAAAATGTCACAAATTTTCCCGATCTCAGTTTCAATCGACACGTTATTATTCCAAAATTTTGGCTTGGAAATGGCTTTAAACTTTTTAGTTAAAATTCTAGTCGAATTTATCCTGTGACGCAATTGTATCGCAATGGTTCTTTATCATAATGTCTATTTTTTCACAGCTAACATATAATACGTAGAGTATTGACTGATATTTTTTTACGTACAATATTTTATGGGATAAATAGATTATTATTACGAAGTCTCTTTGTTAACGAATAAAAGACATTAAAATTATGTTATGGAGATTGAGTGAAGATTAATTATTTGAACAAAATGAACTCATAGTACCATTTTTTATCTTATTTCGAATGTTCGGTACCTCGTAGCTACGTCCATATTCCGGTTCCACTGCTGACTTGCCACTTTGTTGTACGACTCCTAACCTCCTACTCGACTAACCGACCAGTCATCTAGTCGGCTATTAGTCGACTCATATCTTACTATTAAAATCGACTAACGATATCATTCGAATCCTAATCGAATAATCGTTAGTTATATATCACTTTTCCTCGAATAATACATAAAAGAATATACTTTTTCTATTTAAATATAAAATAAAAGATGTACATAATAATATGGCAAGTTATGTAGTACATAGATATTAATGTAACATGGCACCTACACATGAAAGTACCTAATTAGACATTTCAAAATTATATATGTATACTTCCTTTAGTTATAAAGAAACTGTTATTTTAATTTTTATAAACGCTTTTTAAATATGAATATACTTGTAAAAAGATTTTATATTGGTATTTTTTTTACTAGGGCAAGAGTGAGCAACGTTGCTGTGTACGGTGTGGCCATAATTATAAATGTAATGTGTTGTAGTACTAAAATGAGGTATTTGTACCCTAAATGACTGACTGATAAAGTTGGATCTAAAGCTCAGTTCCAGAATTCAGCGCGTATGGAATTGATATATCGCTTTATTAAACGCCGAAGTATAAAATATGTACAAATATGCCATTTTGCTTCAATTAAATCGTATCTAATAATATAAAAAGATATTTTTGTACGTTTTACTTTTGTGAGTGTAATCATTTAAATGTTCCTACACGGTGAAAGTACTTAGATCCTCATATTAGTGCCATGTATTTTGAATTGTTTTTGACGAAACTATGTACACTCACATCGAATAAAGACTGAGAAGTCGCGGGGGAAATCTTCCTGTAAAATTCCATTATTGTTAGTGCACTCGTTAGAGTAGCAAATCACCGATGTGTTTATTTGTTACATCACAATGGTTATAACAATATCTTTACGTATTCGCTATTTTTGCTGCAGTAACTAATTTTATAATACAACGCTCAACTTAAACGATTTTACAACGATCTGTACCTATTTTATCTTAATTTTTAGACGAATAAAATGCATGATTACATCAAATCATGCCGTTTGAAAGTTCTATCGTAGAACTTGAGTCAGTTGCTGCATGCCAAAATAGTTAATGGGCAAAGAATTTGAATACAATCGCGTTCAATTATGAAATAAATGCGTCTATCGAGAGGATAGACGCCATTTTATAATTTAAAATTAAATTAGTGATAATACACTTCACAACTATATCGCGTAGATTTGATCGCTGAATTAGTAAATTACAATTTGATCTGATTCTACTAAAATGTACGGCTTGCATTACACATATTCGGGTTGGCAATCATCGGCAAATGAATTGCAAAATTCTTAAATATAATTGTGACGATCGGACCCGAAGGAACTACTTAATCGACACAAACCAATTAAGTTATTACTTCAAGTCTGTTTTGTTGTTCGATAAATACTTCAGAACCGACCATGCCAGGCAGAATATGTGTGTAGCAAGTCCTAAAGTGTTAAAAATGATATTAATTTTCTATAATGTAAAACAATATTTTTATGATAAATATCATGTATGATTGTGATGTATTGTAAATATTGGTAATAAGGACAAGTTTTGTAAAAACTACGATGTATATATTGATCCATAATATAATATAATATATATTTGTGCATCTGTTCATTGTTTGTGCGAATATAATTCACATTACGTGTTCATTGGAGTTTGATTTTGCGCTATTATTCTCTGAATTAAAAAATATTTTTGTATCTAAGCATTTTACTAGTTCATGGACTTTATAATAATTACCAACCTATTACTAACTGACTATCTAGGGATATGTAGGTATTCTCTTAAAATTAATTGAATAAATAAGCCTGCAGTCTATCTATCTAGATATGTACGAGCCGCCTAATATTCTTTCAAGTACTGTTTAAAGTCATACATCTGCTGTCTAATAGCAGATTCTTGATTTTCATTTTTACTAGCTGAACTGTGATAATGACCTAATCTTAACATAAGGACTCATTCTGTGACTTAGAGATCGGAGAGGTAAGAATTTCAAAAATATTTCTGAAATAAGTTCTCGCTGTGTCTTATAATGTCTTCCTCTATTGCCATTCATGCTCATAGATAAAAGTATAATATTATTTTATCTCATTATTAGCGAACCAAGAATAAAATCCCTCCCTCTAAAACTCTTAACCGTCAAAGAGACAAACAAGGAAAGTGTTTCAAGGTAAGTGTTTAATTGAAAAGTAAAATTCGATGATGGAAGACGGGACTCTTTGGTTGATCTGATTTATGATCTGTCCTATATTTACCAAACAAAATGCAGTTGCCATGGCGATTCTATTGAATTCCTCAACCAAATCTGACACAATTTTGTGCTGCAATGATTTTTGTTGGAAAATATGTTTTTAGTTTAGTGTAAATAGTATTTTGTTTTAACGTACTTATTTTATTGTTCGAGGAGCGGGCAATATGGAGGAGAGTGAGTTGAGAAAGTTATTACAGACGAAGAATGGGTGCCGAGTGCCTCACATGCGGCCCTTGCCTGATGTGCATCAAATGGACAAGCTGCCTTTTACGCCGCTACCACCTTATAATAGACTCAAGGTAAAATACAGTATTGATTTTAAGACCGACTTGTTTTACAAGATGTGAGCGTTTTACTGAAGGATAGGTCTAAAATGCAGACTACAGCGGCCGTCTCATAATAAATGCTGCAAGACAATGTATCGCGTATACATATATCGCGCCTTTATATTGGGTAAACGAGTAGTACTTAGGTATATAATTCTCCACATATTTTTATTTTCACAAAAAGAATTTCGTTCATTGAAATCGAATTTCAGCAAAAGAAATGTCATGTTTGTAATCTCTCTTATTTACCTACTTTTTCTTAGAGACTTGACTTTGTTTACACGTAATACCTTATGAATAATTACAGGATAAACAAGCCAAGTTCCGGAAAATACTTCAAGAAAAAGCGACCGAGAGGAAAGTGGAAATAGCAAAACCTCCCGTAGAGAGATGCGAGCGCGATCTTCTCGAGATATCTCAGTCACGGCACATCGAGATGTTACGAGAGTGTGTCAACAAAATACAACCACCGCCGATGTTGAGGCAGTGGGAACGAATCATTTGTGACTTGATTCCTGCCAAACTTCGTAACGCGTATCCCAACATCTTGAAGGAACTCGTTAAAGAAAGTAAAGATGCGTGGAACAAGAACCTCCACGACCTGGCCGTCAAGACCATCATCAGGGACGAACCTGGCGTGTCCCGCATAAGGTTCCAAGAACCCTACTTTAAATACCGGGGTGTTACCGAAAATTACAATAATTTGGTTAAATATCGCAAGCGGTTACAAGATGGTTCACTTTTGTTACATCCTTTCATTAGACTTATACTTGAATCTTCGGAAAAGATGTTCCCTGATGTTATTATTGATCTAGCCAAGTATAGAGCACGCGGACCCATGGAATTAAAGGAATTTGAGAGTAAGGTTTTGGATGATATTAAAAAAGCAGATTACTTGGTGTCAAGCACGTGGTACGGTGTTCTTATTCAGTGGATGAAAAACCCTAGATGTCTGAAGGGTATGCGTCCTAGTAAGATACCAAAATTTGTCGTGTGTGCTACGAGAATGATATCGATGCAAATACAGGAACTAATGCGACGGTCTATATACGGAATTATAGAAGCCCTTAAAGATCCAGACTTAGTGCCTGTTTTAAATCTGGAACTAGATTTTGATGGAGAATTTATATATGACCCATCCCTTGAAACTGTTTACGAGATATTTCACAATATAGCGAATGCAATAGCGCACATCGCTCAAAGACTGATGCCCATAGAGCAGTATCTAAGATTACCTTATGACTTCGACGCGTTACCAGTTCGTTACAACGAATGGTTGAGCAGCGACGGTCATGAGAAACTACAAGAGCAACTGTATGTAGTGTTTGAGCCGCTGCGTAATTATTTAGATCAACTACGTCAACAATACAGTATGTTGTACGGAGAACCAGCTAAAGAAGCTCTGCTCGCATTCATCAAAGAAACGGAAGAATTTGAAGACTCGCGAGACAAAATTCAATTCTTCCAAGAAATTGATTCTGAGATAACAGCGATTTTAGAGAATGAATATTTCAACTGCGCTATTGTAGGACAACTCAGAATGGTAGATGGATTGAAAGCTAAAGCTTGGGAATTTATCAACGACATCATAGCGGGCATTGTCAAGTCACATATGGATGAAAACGACTGTATATGTAAGGAATTTGAAATAATTGCAGCAAAAGCTCTGAAACAACCCGAGAATGCTGAGGAACTTATCGAACAAGGAGTGTATATTCTGCACGCTAAAACTGTTCTAGTTGAAGCTTTGAAGCAAAGAATCATGGTTCAAATTAATATAATATCGAACCTTCTTCAGATGACTTCCTTAACACCAGATCATATAGCGTCAAATACACGAACAGTCAATTGGCTCAAAGATATTAAGCCTATATTTGAGAAGAACGCTGCAGCATATGAAACATTCAAAGCTGAAATGGAAGAATATTTGCTCTCCCGCATCGCATATCTAAACAAAGAAGTACTGGAAATGACACCTTACTTAGAACTATTAGATAACATGGACGATATCGAACATACGCTTGAATATTTAGAATATTTAAGGAAACTCGTCCATCGATTAGCAGATTGTGACAAAATTGTTACATGGATCAATAATGAAGAAGCGACATTCAAATTTCCTATTAGTAGCTATCCCGATCTAGAAGAATTGAAAGACTATATTATACCTTTTTACAACCTCATATATTTACTCCATTCATGGAAGAGAAGCTACTACACCTGGATGGACGGACCGTTCGAATATTTGGATCATAACCAAATAGAACAAGATCATGATTTCTTTTACAAAGAGTTCTTGAAGATTTCAAAAAATTACAGAAATAAAATTAAACAACAGATTGCTGAAGGTGTTGAAAAACGTTTCCAAGGACTGGTAGATGACCCTGATGTTAACAATCTGCCTGCTCCTATGAAACTTTGCGCTCAAGCTGTTGTTGAAATAAAGGAATGGAGACCGAACGTACAAATGGGTCACATTATGTGCAATCCCGCATTAGTGCAAAGGCACTGGGACGAGATGTCAACCATAGCGGGTTTCGATTTGACTCCCACCGCTGGGACTACCCTCAGGAAAATTATAAACTATAACCTTTGGAGTGAAATTGACCAGTATGAGATCGTAAGTATAGCTGCAACAAAAGAGTTAGCACTGATAACTAATTTGAACAAAATGATGGCAGAATGGACGGACATATGCTTCAAGACAAGTCCGTACAAAGATACTGGTATATTTATACTCTCTGGACTAGATGATATTCAAAGTGTTCTAGATGATCATATTGTCAAAACTATAGGTATGAGAGGCTCTGCCTTCGTCAAACCATTTGAATCGCAGGTAAAGTCATGGTATGAGAAAATTACAAGAACAAATTCAACCATTGATGAGTGGGGTAAAGTGCAGGCTCAGTGGTTGTACTTACTGCCTATTTTTTCGTCTAAAGACATCGTTGCGCAAATGCCTGAAGAAGGAGTCATGTTCGTCGAAGTGAACAACACGTATCGCAGATATATGGGCAATGTGGAAAAAGACCCGCACACTCTCGAGCTGGCCGGTGCTGTCGGTGTACTGGAAGCTTTACGAATTGCCTCGGGTCTCCTAGAAAAAATCAACGATGGTGTCAATAATTATTTAGAAAGAAAACGATTATATTTTCCAAGGTTCTTCTTTTTGTCTAACGACGAAATGTTGGAAATATTATCCGAAACTAAGAACCCTCTCAAGGTGCAACCGCATCTAAAGAAATGTTTCGAAGGTATTAATAGATTGGTGTTCGACGAAGAATTTAACATATCTGCTATGATATCTATGGAGGGCGAACAAATTGAACTACTGGAGATTATTAATGTTCAAGCTGCTAGAGGTTCCGTAGAAAAATGGTTAGTTCAAGTGGAAGAGCAAATGTTGAAATCTGTTAAATCGGAGACTGAGTTATCATATTACGACTATCCCACCATGACTCGACCAGAGTGGATATTATCGTGGGAAGGTATGGTCGTGCTCGCTATATCTCAGATATATTGGGGTATCGATGTTCACGAAGCACTAAACACTCACAGACTGAGTGAATTGAAAGCATTCCACGTTTCTTTATTTGCACAACTTAACGAAACTGTAGCTATAATACGACGCACTGATATAAGTAAACTAAGTAGTATAACAGTAAAAGCTCTTATTGTGATAGATGTGCACGCAAAAGATGTCATATTTGAATTAGTAGGGAAGGAAGTTACTGAAGTGACGGATTTCCAGTGGTTAGCGCAACTGCGTTATTATTGGGAAGAAGATAAAGTTGCTGTGAAGATCATCAATGCTGTTGTGGCTTACGCTTACGAATATCTTGGGAATTCAGATCGTTTAGTGATAACACCGCTGACGGACAGGTGTTACAGAACGCTAATAGGTGCTTATTATTTACATTTAAATGGCGCGCCTGAAGGACCTGCGGGTACTGGCAAAACTGAAACAACAAAGGATTTGGCTAAAGCACTAGCCGTACAGTGCGTTGTATTCAACTGTTCCGACGGCTTAGATTACAAAGCAATGGGAAAGTTCTTCAAAGGATTAGCTTCGTGTGGCGCTTGGGTGTGCTTCGACGAGTTTAACAGAATAGATGTCGAAGTACTGTCTGTCATCGCTCAACAAATCCTGTGCATCGTACAAGCAGTGCGGTTGAAGATGGAGACGTTTGATTTCGAAGGCACCACGTTAAGATTAAATCCTGCTTGCTATGTTTGTATAACTATGAATCCAGGATACGCAGGCCGTTCTGAGTTACCAGATAACTTGAAGGTGCTGTTCAGAACAGTCGCGATGATGGTACCGGATTATGCGATGATTGGTGAGATTTCATTGTATTCGTTTGGATTCATCGACGCCAGAAATTTGTCTGTTAAAATCGTGACAACATATCGTTTGTGTTCTGAACAGTTGTCATCACAGAATCACTACGATTACGGTATGCGTGCTGTGAAAACTGTTTTGTCTGCAGCTGGTAATTTAAAAAGAGCATTCCCAAATGAACATGAGAGTGTCCTACTGCTCCGGTCTATTACTGACGTCAATTTACCCAAATTTCTGTCATTTGACGTACCTCTATTTGAAGGTATTATATCTGACTTATTTCCGGGTATTAGTTTACCCAAACCTGACTACGTTAACTTTTTAAATGCCTGTAACGATTGTTGTGCTAATAATAACATACAACCGATGGATTGTTTCCTCTTGAAGATTATACAAACTTATGAGATGATGATTGTTCGACATGGATTCATGTTGGTGGGTGACCCTTTCTCTGGCAAATCAATGACGTTGAAGATATTGGCGGAGGCGTTAACTTTGATGAAAGAAAGAAACCAAACAAACGGCTGTGAATCTACTTACAAAGTTTTAAATCCGAAAGCTGTTACTATGGGGCAACTGTATGGAGCCTTTGATCCTGTATCCTACGAATGGACTGACGGTATTGTGGCCGTTATGTTTAGAGACTTCGCGTCTGAAGACACTCCCGTCAGGAAATGGATCGTATTTGATGGTCCAGTAGACGCTGTGTGGATCGAGAACATGAATACAGTATTAGATGATAACAAGAAACTTTGCTTGACATCTGGTGAAGTAATATCAATGTCGAACGTTATGTCGATGATATTCGAAGTGATGGACTTAACGCAAGCCTCGCCCGCTACTGTCTCGAGGTGCGGGATGATATACATGGAGTCAGCTACACTCGGTTTTATGCCATTTTACAAGTCATGGTTGAACACACTGAATCCCATATGGCTTGAAGAGAATGAAGAATATATTTATGATATGTGTGATTGGTTATTTGATCCATTGGTGTATTATGTAAGAAGGAATTGCTTACAGTTAGTGACGGCGGGTGAAGTGAACTTAGTAATAAGTACGCTGCGACTAGTTGTGATGCTGATGGATGACGCTATAGAAGGTGAAGAGGACACGAGACACACGAGAACTTGGTTCTTAGCTTCGTTAATGACTGCCCTAGTGTGGGGTGTAGGTGGAATATTGAATAGTGACTCTCGCGAAAGGTATGATGAATTAGTCAAAGAATACTTCAGGGGAGATCATGGTATTCCTCAAAAAGTAGAACGAGTCGAGGTGTCAATACCACCGGAAGGAATGTTGATTGATCATTACTACATGTACAAAGGCAAAGGTTGCTGGAAACCTTGGGCTGAAGCCGTCAAAGCAGTGGTAGTTAAAGAACAAATTAACTTATTACAAACCGTTATACCAACGATGGAAACAGAAAAATATATCTTTCTCTTAAAACTACATACGAAATTTCATCAGCCTGTCATGCTCATCGGACCGACGGGAACGGGTAAAAGTTTTTACGTTCAAAACTTTTTGATGAATTCAGTTGATATTGAGAAATACACCCCGGGATTCATAACATTTACCACAACTACGTCTTGTAACCAAACTCAAGAGTTAGTTCTTTCTAAACTGGTTAAAAGACGAAAAGGCATTTACGGCCCTACAAAAGGTAAAATAGCAGTAATATTCATAGATGACATGAATATGCCCGCAAAAGAAACGTACGGAGCTCAACCCGCTATTGAATTATTACGACTATATTTCGATCAAAAGCACTGGTATGATTTGAAAACTACTGAGAAATTGTATATTTTGGACACATTTTTCTATGGAGCTATCGGACCAGTTGGTGGTAGCCGGCAGTTAATTTATCCAAGAATGTTGCGACATTACAATATTTATTCGATTAATGAATTTTCGAAAGAGAGTATGGTTAAAATATTTATGTCCCTACTACAACTAGGCTGGAGAAGAAATGGCTTTGGTCAAGATGCTCAACCGTTTATAGTGAATATCATAGCAGCGACAATGGATATTTATGATCAGTCAATGGAAGGCTTGCGACCGACTCCCGCTAAATCACATTACATTTTCAACTTGAGAGACTTTTCTAGAGTTATACAAGGATGTGCACTACTCAGAAAAGAATGTGCCGATAATAAAAAGGTATTCGTTAGAGTGTGGGTCCATGAAATCATGCGTGTATTTTACGACAGACTGGTAGATGAAATCGATCGCACTTGGTTTTTCAATATACTTAAAAAATCTACTAAGGATTTTATGAAGGATACTTTTGAAAATGCATTGGACGTTTATCAAAATGATAAGGGTGATGTGACGCAGGATACTATAAAAAGTATGATGTTTGGCTGTTATTTAGATACGGACAGCGTTGAAGGTGAACGTCGCTATGAAGAGATGCCCTCCAGAGAGGTAGTGTTGAATGTAGCAATAGCGATGCTGGCTGAATATAATGCAATGCATAAATCCAAAATGAACATAGTATTATTTGACTACGCTTTAGAACATTTATCAAAAATTTGCAGACTCCTCTCTATGCCATCAGGAAATGCTTTATTAGTCGGCGTGGGTGGCTCTGGTCGTCAATCACTAACACGACTAGCGTCCACTATCTTAGGTCAAAATACATTTCAGCCCGAAATAACAAAAACGTATAGCATAAAAGATTGGCAAGATGATATTAAACTAGTACTTCGTGAGTCTGGTGGTCTAAACAAAGACACAACGTTCCTGTTCACTGAAAATCAGATAAAGGAAGAAACATTCATTCAAAACCTCGACAGTCTTCTGAATTCCGGTGAAGTACCTAACCTATACGGGTTGGATGAAAAACAAGAAATTCTAGAGCTTGTGCGCCTGGCAGCACAGGGTGGTAACAGAAATCTTGACATAAGTCCCTTACAAATATTAGCGTTCTTTATAGGACGTTGTAAAGCTAAGCTACACGTCGTTCTGTGCTTCAGTCCTATAGGAAGTTCTTTCAGAACGAGGTTAAGGCTGTACCCATCATTGGTAAATTGCTGCACGATTGACTGGTACGACAGTTGGCCTGAAGATGCCCTAGAAATGGTAGCACATCATTATATGGTTAAAGTCAATGTGCCCGACAAAGTAAAAGCTGCTGCGGTAATCGCTTGCAAACAATTTCATGTCGACGCTCGTACTGTATCAGCTGAGTTCTATACTAATTTTGGCCGAAAAACTTACATCACTTCGGCATCGTACTTAGATTTAATAAAATCGTTTACGACACTGACTAACAGAAAGCAGAGAGAATTGAGGGCCGCTAAACTCCGATATACTAATGGCTTGGATAAACTCGGTCAAGCTGCAGAAGCAGTAACTATAATGCAACGTGACTTAAACGCACTGAAGCCTCAATTAATGGTAATGGCTGCCAAGTCATCAAAGATGATGGAGGAAATAGCCGTTGAAACTGCTATTGCTGATAAAGCAGCCGCTCAAGTAAGAGAGGATCAAAAAGTTGCAAATGTCCAAGCAGCGGCTGCTCAAGAGCTAAAGAAAGATTGTGAAGCTGATCTAGCTCTCGCGCTACCAATTCTCGAAGATGCTATTGCTGCTTTAAATACTTTAAAGCCAGCGGATATTACTATAGTAAAATCTATGAAAAATCCTCCATACACAGTAAAACTTGTCATGGCAGCAGTTTGTGTGATCAAAGGTATTCCTCCTGATAAAATTCCTGATCCTGATAATCCTGGAAAGAAAATATTTGATTACTGGGGACCTAGTAAGAGAATTTTAGGAGACATGAGTTTCTTAGAAAACTTAAGAACCTTTGACAAGGATAATATACCTATTCCGGTAATGCAAAAGATTAGAAAAGAATACCTCTCTAATAAAGATTTCAAACCTCACATAATTGCAAAAGCCTCAACGGCTGCTGAAGGTCTGTGTAAATGGATAATTGCAATGGATATGTACGACGCGGTGGCTAAAGTTGTAGCTCCAAAGAAAGCAAAACTGGAGGCAGCTGAAAGAGAATTTGCGGAAACGATGGCAATTTTAGAAGAAAAGAAGGCTACTGTGGCGAAACTAGAAGCTAGACTAGCAGAGTTAAACGAAGCTTTAGAAGAAGCTAATTTAAAAAAGAAAGCACTCGAAGACGAGGTACAGTTATGTATTGATAAATTATTCAGAGCAGAAAAGTTGATTGGCGGCTTGGGAGGTGAGAAGGTACGTTGGACACAGGCAGCTGAAAATTTACAGAAATTATTTGATAATTTAGCTGGTGATATACTGGTCTCATGCGGCATTATAGCTTATTTAGCGCCATATACCTTACCGGTTAGAACTCAAATGATTGACGAATGGCGGGATCTTGTCATCAAACTAAGCATGCCGCATTCCGAAGTATTCGTTTTTAAAGATATCCTTGGTACTGATATTAAAATTCAAAATTGGTGTATCGCTGGGTTACCCAGAGACTCTTTCTCTGTGGATAACGGTGTCATTCAAGACAACTCCATGAGGTGGTCTTTGCTAGTTGATCCTCAAGGACAAGCTAATAAATGGATCAAAACAATGGAGAAACTAAATGACTTACAAGTGGTTAAGTTTACGGATGGCAATTATATGAAGGTCATTGAGACTTGCCTAGAATATGGAAAGCCTGCTCTTGTTGATTGTATATTAGAAGATGTTGAAGCTCCGTTGGACCCGGTTCTATTAAAAAACACTTATATTCAGGGTGGTAAGGAATTTATTGCTATAGGAGATAACGTTATAGAATATCATCCCAATTTTAGACTTTATATGACGACCAAATTACGTAATCCCCATTACTTGCCAGAAGTCTTCAACAAAGTGACTTTGATAAACTTTGCTCTTACCAAGGATGGCTTAGAAGACCAGTTACTAGGTATAGTGGTAGCAAAAGAAAGACCTGATTTACAAGAGAAGAGAGAAAAACTTATAGTTCAAGGAGCAGCTAACCGAGCAGCTCTCAAACAAGTAGAGGATGATATTTTGCGTACCCTACAAGAATCAAAAGGCGATATATTGGAAGACGAAAGCGCAATCGAAGTTCTGGACTCTTCGAAAATATTAGCTATTGATATTATGAAAAAGCAAGAAGCTAGTTTGGAAACAGAGATTGTTATAGAGAAATTCCGCCTCGGTTATAGACCTATAGCTTCACATTCTGCGGTGCTGTATTATTGTGTTACCGAACTTCCTAATGTTGATCCTATGTATCAATATTCATTGACGTGGTTTATTAACCTCTATATTATTTCAATTGAGAATGCTAACAAATCAAAGGATTTAGATAAAAGACTGAAATTTTTAAAAGATACTTTCACTTATAATTTGTATAGTAACGTGTGCAGATCATTGTTTGATAAAGATAAACTTATGTTTTCTTTCATAATGTGTTCGAAAATGATGATTTCTACCGGGGAAATGAGCACAGACGAACATATGTTTCTTATAACGGGTGGTATTGCCGTAGAAAATCCCATTAAAAAGCCCAACGATTGGGTGCCTGATAAGAGCTGGGATGAAATTTGTCGTATCAGTGATTTGCCTGCATTTAAAGGTTTTAGTGATCATTTCGTGAAAAACATTACTAAGTGGCAAGAAGTGTATGATGATTTAGAACCACACAATAAACCGCTTCCTACTCCTTGGGGTGATAAATTGAGTTGGTTTCAGAAACTACTCGTAGTTCGGGTATTGAGACCAGATAAACTAACCACAGCAGTTTCAGAATTTGTAGAAAGACAAATGGGTAAAAAGTACACTACACCACCGCCCTTCGACATTGGAAAATCATTTGGAGATTCAAATTGCCTGGCACCCTTGATATTTATATTGTCTCCAGGCTCAGATCCTATGGGGGCATTGATCAAATATTGTGAAAGAATGGGGTACTCTCATAGATTTAATTCTATATCTTTGGGACAGGGGCAGGGACCAATAGCGCGAGCGATGATTGAAAGAGCACAACTCGAAGGAGGCTGGGTGTGCTTACAAAATTGTCACTTGGCGGTTTCTTGGCTTCCTGTTCTTGAAAAGATTACAGAAGGATTTGATTTAACTAACACGGATTTGAGTTTTAGACTGTGGTTGACCAGCTACCCATCTGACAGGTTTCCACAATCTGTTTTACAGGTTGGTGTTAAAATGACAAACGAGCCTCCAACAGGTTTACAGCATAACTTGAACCGTTCCTATATATCAGAACCGTTAAAAGAAGCAGAATTCTTTGAAGGTTGCCCAGGAAAGGATAAACCCTTCAGTAAGCTCCTATATGGCATTAGTTTCTTCCACGCTGTAATTCAAGAAAGAAAGAAATTTGGTCCTTTGGGCTGGAATATTCAATACGGCTTCAACGATTCAGATTTCCAAATATCTGTTATGCAACTACAAATGTTTTTAAATCAGTATGAGGAAATACAGTATGTAGCTATTAAATACTTAACAGGTGAATGCAATTACGGTGGCAGGGTCACGGATGATTGGGACCGTAGATTGATCGTAACAATTCTAGATAATTACGTTAACGCCGGAGTAGTGAATGATCCTAATTATTCGTTTTGTGATATCGGCCCGCAATATGGACTACCTCGTAGATGTGAGTACCAAGATTATCTGAAGCACATAGAAACTGTTCCCGTGAACCCGCCGCCCGAGGTGTTCGGTTTGCACATGAATGCTGGGATAACTCGCGATTATTCTATTTCTATGTCATTCACCGCTGCATTAGTGCTTGTAGAAGGTGGCGGTGGTGGCGGTGAAGGTGGCAATACCGAAGTTATTCTTATGCATATGGCTTCTGAAATTCTTGCCAAACTTCCCGAATCGTTTGACACTGAAACTGCGCAGAAAAAATATCCTGTAGATTATAACGAATCTATGAATACAGTGTTGATTCAAGAAATGGAACGGTTTAACAAATTATTAAATGAGATTAGAGGATCACTAAGAGATATGCAGAAAGCTGTTAAAGGTCTTATCGTGATGTCGCCAGCTTTAGATTTGCAATCCAATGCGATGTTACTAGGAAGAATTCCAGACAATTGGCGGAAAGTTTCTTATCCGAGCTTGAAGCCACTTCCCAGCTACGTGAGTGACTTCACAGAGCGTTTGGCGATGTTAGAAGACTGGTATAGGAATGGGAAACCGCCAACATTTTGGCTCTCTGGTTTCTTCTTTACACAAGCATTTCTCACGGGATCGGTCCAAAATTATGCGAGAGCCAAAAAAATACCTATCGATCTGTTAATATTTGATTTTGAAGTACGTCATGTTGACTATGAAACATCTCCTCCTGAATGGGGAGTATATGTACAAGGTCTGTTTATGGACGGAGGTCGGTGGGACCGGGGCAATTATGCAATCGCTGAACAATTTCCAAAGATATTGAATGACATGTTACCCGTTGTATGGTTGTACCCTGCGTTGAAGCCGGAGTTCAAGGAAGGCACACGATACAGATGTCCTTTGTATAAGACTCTCGAGAGAAAGGGAGTGTTGGCTACAACTGGTCATTCTTCTAACTTTGTGTTAGCTTTTTACTTGCCTTCGGATAAACCGTCGGCTCATTGGATTAAACGTAGTGTAGCGCTACTGCTGCAACTTGACAACTAAATCACGAGGCTCTCTGACAATGTACCACGAATTCATGACGAACAAAAATCATCATTTTATGTAAGTACCTATAGCAAAAACTAGGTATCTGCGAGCTAAATGGTTATTTGTTAGTTATAAATAATTTTGATGGCACATTCGTTACTGTGACATAGGTTTGTAGTATTTTTGATAATTTGATATCTCACTGGACTTTTTATATATCTCTAGCTTTAATAATCATGAAATAATTGACCTAATAATTTGTTATTTAATTATTGTAGTTTGCTCACTGTTACGTAATTTATTACTGTAATCGCTTTTATTAAATAAAAAAGGTTTGTACGAAGATGTCGTTTTATTTGAAATTATGGTATCATTTAAATATTATGTCGTATCATTAACGCTTGATACTGAATTTCTCTTAATTCGTTCACGCCTTAAATTTTCTGTTTCCAGCAATTTCTTTCTTAGTTTCAATAGTATGGCATTGTTTCTTTTCTAGAATATACAAAAAACAGGCAATTCACAAGTAGCAGAACAAAATAAAATAAAACTCATCAGAAAAAATAAAATAAAAAATGCGGGTACCCACTTTGAGCACAACACACTCCCTCTCTATGGCGTCACACTCCTCTTCAATGGCAGCTGCCTCTCTTTCCTTACGTTCGTTTTCTTCTGCTATTTGCATCTCTTTCTGACGTACGAACTCGAGCTGTTCTGCCTCCTTGTCTCTCTGCTCTTTGATACGAAGCTCTAACTCTTTTTGCTCTGAGAATCCCGAATTCAAAAACCCAATAATGTCCATTGACTTTTATTACGCAGTAGAGCACAATGTTGCAGTTTCGATTTGCAAGTTGTTAAGAGTAGTATAAATAGGCTAACCACCGGTTTCTGAGTACATTTAACGGTAGTTTATCTTTTCAATAGCTTTTTTTTATATGAGTTTTAACGCCATTAAAAAGATAAACTACCGCTAAATGTGCCTCAGAAACCGGGGTGAAATAATTTTTAGAACGTCTCGAAAGTAGGTGATAAATGAAACCTAACTAACACGATGTATCTTGATTAATTTATAATTACTCATTACTCACATAACGGCCTATGATGCTAACAAGAAACACAGACATAAGAGAAACTAAAACATTACCGTTATCAAATATTTGTTGATATCCTTCGAGATGCTCGTTTAAAGTGCTTGTATGTGCTGCAATCTTTACATCCTCCGATGCGTTACACATTTCAATCATTGAGATTTGCTGCTTACTATGAGTTAGTTGCCTTTTTAAAGCCTGAAATTTAATAGCAATGTTGCCTTAAAAGATATCTTTTTTTTCCCAATTGACCATACACATTTTTTTACTCATTCTTACCTCTAATTGCTCTGAAAAATAGTGTGTTTCGGCCTTTATAGCATTGAGCTCATCAATTAAAGAACGTTCCTTGTTCCGTAATTTCAATACATCTCTTTCCTTGGTCAATTTGTTTTTGGTCACTGTGAATAATAAAAAAAAAAGAAAAAAAAAAAGCAATAATTCGCTACATTATCATAGTAACGCCATCTAGCGATGAAGGTACAAATTAATATACCAGGCCGGTACGAGTCACCTAGTGAAAGATCTTCGCTTTGAGTCGGACCGTTCCTCATGTCTGACAAAATCTCTACATACAGGACCTACCTACCAAAACATTTCGGTATATCTATCTGTTTTGAACTGGCAAGCCGTACTAAAACCAATGCATGAAAGCTTATTCACAGTATGTAATGAGCAAGGTAATTTTGAAGCTCGTAAAAAAGCTTAAACAATATTATTTATCAGAGAATTAAATGACTAAATGAATGGTTTAATTTAACAATCTAAAAGTCTAGATGTATAATGTACTCGGTACCTCGTTACTGAATACTTTATTCTGAAAACCTCGTTAGAAAAGGTGCAACTAACCATTTCTAAGTTTTAATTTTAATGCTTCAATCTTCTCGCCATCACAAGACATTTTATTACTAATATACCTAATAATGAAATATGTAGAAACTGATAAAGAAATAATAAGAAATGAGATAATTATCCTTCCTCAGCAAAGTTTTTTTTTTTTAGAATTTCCCGCCAGCGCCAGACTTTTTTCAATATTGCCATTATTTACATTAATTGATTGAAATCTGAAACCCGCTACAAGATTTTTTAGCAAAATAAAAATATATTTATAATATATTTATATATTTTTATTATTTTTATTTTTTTTATTTGTTCAGAACGCAAACACGAAATCAAATAGCAAAGATCGAATCATTAAATTGGTATTCTTTCGTTTTAAAGTTTAATATTATTGAAAAGAAAATATAGACAATTACCTATAGAGAATATCAATGGAATAAGAGATGGCAACGCCATTAAAAAAAAAAGAGCCATTGCTGTGTGCCCAACATATAACTTTTTCCACTTAATCTGGGTAATCTCTAAAGTATAGTATCTTTTCCTTGAACTTTTTATTTTTGGAATAGTAAGATATATTGGACCTGTTTACTTTCATCAGGTATTTATAGATTCGTATTCCGAATTTTGACAGAGTGTGATTTAAAGTTAATATTGATCCTGTTATTATGGAGCTGTCCTATAACTTTGTAGGCATTGTTTTTGTTTGTTATTCAGTACTGTTTTTGGTTATTATTCAATACACACTTGCGTGTCCCTGTTTAAAGGACATTTTCGTGCGTACGAACAGTTTGTCTTTACTTTCGTTTCTTATTTTGGGGTAAATAAGTTTTATTAATTGGCAGCACTGCCCAACTGCCATTGGCGACTATATTTTATCTGTGGAAAACATAGCGTGTGGCTTTTGGCTTGAAGTATTGAACTGAATTTGTGATGTTTCACGAAAGTTCTTTCGATTATTTTCGCAAAATGTAGTAACAATAAGTTGTATAATTTCATTGTAATATTATTTAATTAAGTTGTGATTCTTCGATGTTAATAAGCTTGCCTTAATGTGCAAATCATCGAAAATGGTTTCGGGCAGCACGAGGGTGATTCAAGTCACCAATATCGCGCCCCAAGCCACCAAAGATCAGATGCAAACCCTTTTTGGGTATTTGGGTAAGATCGACGACATCCGACTATACCCTACCATCAGAGACGTGTCGTGCCCGGTGCAGTCGCGAATATGTTACGTGAAATATTACGATTCGGCAACAGTGAATGTAGCTCAACACATGACAAACACTGTGTTCATCGACCGAGCGTTGATTGTGATCCCCATGCAGTCAGGAGAGATTCCAGACGAGCACAAGGCACTTGAAATGTCTAGTAATGGTACATTGGTGCCAGGTTTGAGTACTGTGGAACCGCGGTTGCCGGCGCATGTTGTTAACAGTTTAGAGGGTGTTCCTCCAAACCAGGTGATACAAACTCACGATCCTAAGATGACTATGGCGGGGCTACCACCGTACCCGCCGCTACCGGCTGCGTACGACTCAAGGAAAATAGAGGAGATCAGGCGGACCTTGCTAGTGGGAGACATAGGTGCCTTGACATCACAACAGCTCATAGATCACTTTTGTCAAGCTGGAGAGGTGAAGTACTTGAGGTTTTGTGACCGAGATGTAGATAAACAGAAATATGCTCTGATAGAGATGACGGAACAGGAGACTGTACTAAAAGCACTGCAGTTAAACAACTCAAGTGTAGATGGACAGATTATCAAGGTAAGAAATGCTACTATTACAGAAGCTTGGCTTAAGCTAAAGAATTATATTGATATAAGAGGCTTCCATCTATTGTTTCATGTACTGTTATCTATTCTAACCAATTTGTACTCTAATCCTAATTTCTGCTTATGAAATTATGCTGTATGAAAAAAAAACCCTAGAGGAAATCTATACTATGTGTTAATCTAGGATTTAAACTGTCTGTGCACTGAATCTCATCAATATCTGTTTATTCATTTTGGAGGGATTGAGTAACAAAAATCTAGCTAAAATTTTTGAGTTGATAGTTAGTACCTCTTTCCAAGTGCATTTGTTTGGCGCAGTGATTAACATGGTCACAATAACCTAGCTCCACAGGTAGTGGGTACAATCCCACCCGAGACAAACGTTTGTATGATCAGCACAAGTTTCTGGTCCGAGTCTGGTTGGAAATTGATTGATATAACTATGTATTTAGAAGTATAAAAATAAGTTTATCAGTTATTTAGTTACCATAGCACAAGCTATGCTGAGTATAGAATCAAATATCTGTGTGTAAGTTATCCCATGATATATATTTATATTAATAATGCCCTGTTTCAGGTACACCATGCGACCCAAGCGATATGCAAGCCACAAACTAAGAGCAACGAGGCTGCTCAGAGAGAGATTGAGGAAGCCATGTGCAGGGTGAAAGAGGCACAGAACCTCATTTCAGCAGCCATTGATCCTGTCATTGGACTCCTGTCTAAAGACAAAAGAAGGTAACCTATATTTTTCTTCTAACTTTTAATGTCTAATTGTTGGTCAAACATCCCCCCAAACTTTTTCCCTGATAAGGGTTCTGGTGACATAGCTAAGTGTCCAGTGCACCTATTTTTTCAGCCTGTGTATATTAGCTCTTTTAATTTTTTAGTTTTCTAGTATTGTTGCAATAAAGTAATCTTGATCAATGAGAAATAATTATTGAAAAGGATATAACTAAATAACATGAAATTAGGGTTGTGACTTGTGAAATATTTAAATAATCTTAAACCACTTTAGTTAAAGATGTGAAGAAAAGCATTCTTTGTACATATTATATCGGTATTATAAGTCTAGAAAGATAACCTACTTTACTTGCAAACAAAAAATACTAACTATAATAAAATGTTTCTCATGAGATAGGACTACATTTTCTTTAGTAATAGATTTTTTGGTTTGCTTCACACTCTCATATAATTTAATAATAATCTTTTGATAATTTTTGAAAGTGTGAACTTTGAAAATGACAAATCTGTTTTACCGCTATCTAGATAAGAGGGTTTTCCCTATATCACAGTATATCTACTGTCTAATATTAGTCATCACAATATCTTCTTGTCTGTTGTAAAAATAAAGGTATTAATTTTATCTAGTCTATGGTAGGTATTTTGTAATTTTAATTATTTTGTTGCGAAAGGTATGATGTCTTGCATTGAGTTTAGTTTTCAGCTGAAATCACAAAACAACTTTAAACAAGGAGTTGCAGAGGACTCTGTGCTGACTGTTTTACCAACCAATACACAATTTATTACATGTAATTTTTCCATGCAGGCCCAAATTAAAATGAATGTAGTGAAATGGTTCAAGTTATTACAATCTATAACAACATATTTACTTTGCATACATTTTAATCAAGCAGGTATCATTCTATTTTTTCCAGGACTCGCTCTCGCTCCCGTTCCCGGCGTCGGTCTCGCTCGAGATCTCGTCGCTCACGCTCGCGACATCGCTCAAAACGCTCGCGGTCACGCTCCCGACACCGCTCCCGGCGTTCTCGCTCTAGGCATAGGCATCGATCTCGGTAAGTTCACGCTCATATATTTATTGAAAGATAGATATGCCTACTCCTCCCAAATTCTTTATCTGTATGTTCAATGTTTCTCATCCATAGAAAAACTATGCTAACTAATAAGATGTTGGCGGAAACAGTCATTCAGTACAAGGTCTTTTAATAAAATCTTGATGTATTTTTTACAGTTCACGTTCCCGCCATCGTAGTTCCCGTCGTTCTCGCTCCAGGTCACGGCATCGTAGTTCGCGCTCAAAGCGCGACCGTTCTCGTGACAAAGATAAAGACAAAGACCGCAAGGAAAAGAAAGACTCCAGTGAAAAAGATAAGAAAGAAAAGTCTAAGTCACCACCACCAAAGGAAGTGGAAAAGGAGGAAAAAGAAGAGCCTAAACCAGAAGTCGTAGAAACTAATGGTAATTCTTCTGAAGCAAAGTCAAAAGCGTCCACACCGACCGACGATAAACCAGAAAAAGAAGTTGAGAAAGAGAAAGAGCGGTCGCCCTCGAAGAAGCGAGACCGTTCGAGATCTCGGGAAAGAAAGAGGGATAGATCACGATCACGGCGCAGGTCCCGTTCACGGTCCCGCAGGAAGCGTTCGCGATCTCGTAGAAGGTCTCGCTCTAGAGATAGGAAAAGGTCCCGCTCACGAGAGAGAAAGCGGTCCAGGTCACGTGACCGGAAGCGATCTCGCTCTCGAGATCGTAAACGAACACGATCGAGGGATAGGAAACGATCTAGGTCTAGAGACAAGAAACGATCTAGGTCTCGTGATCGTAAACGCTCCCGCTCCGGCAGTCGCCACTCTAAAAGCCGTTCTCATAGGGATTCCAAAACGCCCCACGAGCGAAAATCTCGCGATCGTAGCCCCAACCTCTCTGTTATAGAGGAGAAGGATATCTCCACTATAGAAAACAAACTTCCAGATGTAAATGATGAAAAGAACTCGCCAGATAACATGGACATTTCCAATTCTCCGTAGTTTATAATAATTTTCGGTGCGACATTATTATATTCCACATAGGATTTTACTAAATAAAAAACATTAAATAGTAATTTTTTTGTGATTTATGAATTTATTTTGTTAGTGTTACATTTCGCAGACTCAATATAGGTTTCCTTTTCGGTAAATCACACTTATCTTGTCAACATGTGTTTTAGTATTAGTTGAACCAATTAATTGTTAAGAAGCAATAAATGAAGATCTTCAGCCTTGCGTTTTATTATACAATATGAACTAGTAATGCTTTTAGTGAAGTTTTGTTAGGCTAAGTTCATATGTCCGCGCGTAACTTTCGACCGAGCGGTACAAGATCCGATAGACGATACTAGCTGTTTACTTCAATCTTGTACCGCTCGGTCGAAAGTTCCGCGCCAACATATGAACTTAGCCTTATGCTTAAGGCTCGATCCTCTACCTGTGCCTGGATATACCATATTTTGGCATCCAAACATTTAAGAACCACTGTTACACTAGTATAAATTATTTCCAATTTTGCGTAAAAAATGTCGTGCATTTTTTTGAATATCCCATTATAGGATGGTAGGATTGTGAGGAATCTCCTCCCAATAACCACTAGTTACTGTTATGCTTAGAAGTTGGGTCCATAGTTAGGTTTTAAAAAGAAACAAAGTTTTTAAAGAAAAGTAATTATATTTATCAATTTCATATATTTACAAATAAAATTAAAAAGCGTTAAACTTAAAAGCTATACGGTTATTGCAACTGCTACGTTGCTAGATGGCTTGCGGTCGTAGGAATACTTTATTAATTTACGAGTAGTGCTCTGCCGCCCTCTTGCCGTCCCAGTCCACGACTTCTTTATTGTACCAGACGAACTTTCCTTGTATACTGTCGTCGGCATCGAGGGCAAGGTACAAAGGTGCTACAGCTCCCTCGTCGATTGTCAGGGGACCTTTGTGTGACGTCAATTCCGTGTCGACGTAGCCAGGGTGGACTGAGTTCACTTTGATATCTGTGGACAATGGAATTAAAAATAAGTTACGTAAATTAACAAGTTAATTTTAGTTTGTAGCTCTAGTTTGAGTAAATAATGAAAACAGACAGAGATTTAGTGTGCCATGGTTTTTGAAACTTAGAATGATTAAAAAAGATTTTGATGGTTTTAATTTATGTCAAATATTTTAATGTTATAGAGGTTTTTATGGATTAACTATATTATTGTGTAAACTAATGATGACAAACATTAGTTTAACATACCATCATAATCATAGAAATACTACCTATCTACATAATTATTATAAATGTTTGTTTACAGTATAGTG
Organism: Anticarsia gemmatalis; assembly: GCF_050436995.1. Classification (NCBI taxonomy): domain Eukaryota; kingdom Metazoa; phylum Arthropoda; class Insecta; order Lepidoptera; family Erebidae; genus Anticarsia; species Anticarsia gemmatalis. The sequence continues at coordinate 4,249,430 of NC_134761.1, forward strand.
ACCTCTACTAGTCCAGTCTACATGACACAAATACATAATTCAAGGACATTGATGAGTATGTCTAATTGAATCACATGATAGTAGTGATAACAGCTGATAACACTAACACTAATCTATTGTTGTTTTTTTGTATATATTATGCAATTTTCAAGCAGGATTATTGAATCCTATGAAGATATATGAATGCAAATGAGATTCTTTAGAGCTTTACACTATGGGAAGAGACAGCTTCCTTAAAAATTTCATATCAAAACATATTTTAATTAGGTATAGATGACACAACTTACTATATGTATCTGAAGAGGTATACTTAAGGTAATGCATATAATTAATAGTTAATAGAAGTGGACCTAATAGTTTTATAGATAGATGCGAAGAGCTTAAATAGATTAATAATAATGTAAAATGGAACGGGGCTGGTCACACTATCTATCATCTACATGTAAGATGATCGCTGGGCAAAAACAACCACTGTGTGGGTCCCAGTTGACAGAGAGCCACAATGTAAAAGGCTCAGAAAGAGATGGCTAGATGAGTTAGACTCTCATACTAAAGATTGGCCTAAAATAACTTTAGACAAAGATAAATGGAAGGTAGACCTTTGCCCTGCAGTGGGACAATATGGGCTTATGATAAATATTATTATAAAATACCTATATGGCACACAGTTTTGTATGTCATTAAAGAATATTCTATTAGAGTCTATCACACCATATTTCTACTAAGTATGTAGTTTCAACAAACTGTGACAGGACATTACTTTGATTAACACGTTCGCTGCCCCTGACGCGTATGTGCGTTTTACGAAACGCACATACGCGTCAGGGGCAGCGAACGTGTTAATGACATAATTTATTGTTTAAATGAAACAAGTATATTATAGTAATGATAGATTATGATATCAATTTGATGATTATAAGACCCTTTTCACTAAGTTAACTAATGGTCACTAGACTATGACAGACACACTATTATTTGATTAGAATTAAATTGAGTCTTTAAAAGAAAAATAAAGGGAACAAATAGGAAATTTTGGTTTTTGAGTAGATGAATGAGTTTGGGAACTTAATACAAGAAAACATAAGTGTACTTACTTCTGCTGGCTAGTAATCTCTGTTGAATGTTAGACAATGCAGATACGCCAACTTTAGACACGGCATATGAGGAGTCACCCCACTCTTCCAACTGTGTTCCCTGCTTCGCAGCATCTACGTAACTTTGCAGGAGTTTGTTCAGTTCAGGAATCGTCAGATTCTCATCTTTGAACTTTTTCCTTAGCTCTAAACTGGGTATGCTGCTCAAGTGACCCAGAGAACTGGAAAGATTGACTACTCTGGCACCATTTTTCAATAACGGGAACAAAATATCACAGGTATTCAGCAAAGAGAAGTAGTTAATACGTAACGTGTCCTCCGCCTGCACGGCTACCGGCTCAGTAGCCGCGTGTTTGTATGCAATAGCCGCATTATTAATTAAAACATCAATTCCTTCGTATTTACTCTTGATGTGGTCACGGAAAGTTTCTAGGCTTTTCTGGTCAGTCACATCCAATTGGTGGTACTCTGGTTTCAGGCCTTCCTTGTTAAGTTCTTCCACCGCTTTCTTGCCGCGGCCGACATCTCTTGATGTTAAATAAACTACACCATCAAACCGCTTGCAAAGGCCTCTGACTGTGGCAAAGCCAATGCCTTTGTTCGATCCGGTTACTACTGCGACTTTAAGAGCCATGTTTCATTCAATAGAGTCGAAAAAACACTAGATACACATTGTTCTCTGCTGGGCTATTTATTTGTTTGACAAGACCCGTTTGTTTTGACGGATTCTGTTTTGGAGTAGTGATGTTGATCAAAATCGAGTTATCGTTAAAGTGTGGGTGAAAATCGATATAATCGTTTTTATCAATAATTATTGTAATGATAATATAATATGAACAGGCGATCGAATCAGTGTAGTCAAAGCCAGATTGCCGTACCCCGTTCGTTTTCACATTTAACTTATACTTGGGACACATAACGGCAAAAGTAGTCAAGTAGCAAATATGTAAACGTTTTTGTCAAGACTCATTCAGTAGTTTCATGATATTATGGCACTATGAAAATATATTCATATTTTGATAAACAATTCTATTCTTATTTCACTTGCATATTTATAGTAAGTATTCGTGCTTCTTTCCGCTCCGATATATGTACAGACAGAAAAATTGGTTTAACGGTTAGTATAATAATATTACTAGAAAAATAAAGGTACTCATTGGCGATAAAATTGTTAGTTTCTTAAAAAGATATTTTTAACGACAATTTAAATCGATTCAGAACCGATCACGTCTAGTCAGAATCGACAGCCCTAGCTACTGCCAAAATATTTCAAGCATTTCAAAAGTTGCGTAATTGATTAAATTGCATAATATTTCACAAATTGCGGGATATTTTCTAGAATTACTTTTGAACTTATCTTTATAAGTTTACCCTCCCATTTCTTATCATATCCCGACCTACCCCATGCACTATGATAGTAAACCAAAGCAAACCGACAAACACTCTGTTGTTTTAGATAAATGTTGTGTAATCTTGTGTAATATTGATTATTGCACAACAGTTTCGCAAGTTGTGAAATAGATTCGGGAATTATTTTTCAAATTACCATATAAACCTGTTTGACCCTCGGTTACTTTGCCTAATGCCTACCTACCCACTATTCGACACAAGATACAAATCAACTCGAACAGAAAATTCTGCATTAGTTTCAGCCTGACTAGATTAGGAACAATAAACTATCGCATACGTCTATTCCTGTCTGGTTAGACTAGGATAAGTTACATTATTTTACAAAAAAATAAATACACGAGAGCGCAGCCGCGCGCAACAGCTTGTAACTTACGCCAGCAATTCATCATCTTTGTCAATAAATTACGACCGCTACCAATGCTACAGTACAAAGAGTCGGCTTTCAATAAAAGTGCGATTCGATGTACCAAATCATTAAGTAAACCAAGTTACATGTAACCTTACATGTAAACCAAGTTATTAAATTTACCATAGGCGTTTCAGTATGTTTGTAAATATCTTATTAACTAAGTAAGTAGGTATGTAACTATTCCTTACATACCTACTCGACACAGTTATCTCGGGTGTGGTAAATTCGATCGTTTTACACATTTCGACTTCGCAACAATGGTAATGGGTGGGTAATAGTGTATTTAGGCATGTCAGTAAAATTCCCGTATACTTACATAGGTAACATCTCCCTTCCGTGCTTGCTCTATGGTGCACTAACATGAACATAAAATATTTGGGTGTACCGTCTAAGTATCTAGCTACTTAAAATATTTTTAGTCTAAGTAAGTAGGTATCATACTATTTTCGTCTACTTTAAATATGAAGAGCGCAGTACGAAGTCGAAATAACTTATTAAATTATTACATACATACACTGGTATGATCCTTACTTATTTCCCTTGCTCATTCACATACATACATCTTGACATACAGAAACGTTAAATAATGAATATTAGCTAATTAATTATTTATAACAATTATTCTAGGCACTTTTCAAGTAACAGAGCCTTCATCAAATACAAACAATATTATCCAATATCGGTATCTATATACGAAACAGCGTTACACTTATTTACTTGAATGTAGGTACTTAGGTACTTTCGTTACCTTAAATAAGGTACTTACTTAAGTAAATTTAGAACTCCTCTAATTTTACAAAACCGGTGGCGCCGGAAGAAACACATTTCTCGGCCACAATCAGGAATCAGATATGTATCTATAGCCACAATTCATCTTTGTAAAGATCCACTGACGTTCAAACGGCTTCCTGACTTCGAATGAATTGAATTTCACGCCATGGCGGCTGACATACCTCGACCCTCAGAGTAAACAAGTTTTGTAGAGACCATAGGTCCCAATCTAAAGTAAATATTGCGTAATTGTTAGCTTTAATCCATTGATCGGTCAGGGGCGCTAAACCGACGAACCCGACTGTGTGGTATTTAGTTAACTTATGCTCATTATGTCTGGAGGTGTAGGCAGTGGCTGCGTAACGAAGCTTATTGTTTTCGACTATATAATAGGTAGAGGTAATAGTGGGCGACAGAATTATTAGAAACACACTAAAATATATCAATCAAAATTAGACAAAACCGATGAAATTGATTGGTCTGGGAATCTATCCCAAATTTCGACGATCGCCTACAAATAAGTGGCCGCACAAGCGATTCTACAGTAGGTATGTTTGCTATTTGTTCCGACTGGGCATCGGACCCATGGTTCCTAGGTATGTATGACCGTGCCTATTGCAATAGGTAATACAATGCCAGCAGGTTCCTACCTACTTACCACATAGGTATACATAAATAAAATATTGTTGAATTTTTTCTTAGTGGTTCTAATCATCTCGGTGTAGTAACCGACTAACACTATTTTGTGCCCAAAAACAACGCTTTATTAAAAAAAAAGAATGTTTGTTAGAGAAAGGAACAGTCATTACTTTGTAGTTTTAACTAAACCGAGCTGCAGAGATAAACCATAGGGACATAATCTAATTAATTAACCTACGTAGGAATTTGTAATCATTTGACTACCTACATAATAATCATATTATTGTCGAAGCAAAACCAAACAGTAGGTTGGTATCTAACCACGGGATAAGATTTAAAGGAAAACAAATTACAAAATTTGTTTGTACCTTGTATTTCACAATAGTTGCAATTGTGGCGCAATTATTGCACAACTTGTGTAATAACGATGCAGTGTTGCGCAACATTTGCAATACTGCAGCAATAGGTAAGTGCATCGGCCTTGTTAGAAATCCCCTATATAAAACACACTCAAACCACGATGGCCCTTATTCCACTAGGAGTAATACTACAAGTACGATAGTGATTTAAACGAAAACAATTCTCTGACAGTTTAGATTTGTGTGTTACAGACATCGGAGGTCATCATGGAAACTGCGATCTACATTCAAGTTCGTGGCAGCAGATCCGGTCCTGGCATGAGATGCGGTCGTCCTAAAATCTCTGTAGAAAACTTAAGAGATCGTTCGAGAAGTCGCTCTCATTCAGGAGGAAGGTCTAGGGGCCGTTCGAGAGGAAGATCTCGTGGTCGATCACGGGGAGGATCTCGCGGGCGCTCCCGGGGTCACTCGAGGGGGAAATCTCGGGGACGATCTAAAGATTGTAAAGGCCTATCTAGGAGTCGATCAAGGGAGCGGTCCCGCGGGCATTCGAGAGGGAGATCTCGCGGGCATTCGAGAGGGAGATCTCGCGGGCATTCGAGAGGGAGATCTCGCGGGCATTCGAGAGGGAGATCTCGTGGACACTCAAGAGGAAAGTCGAGGGGACACTCGAGAGGTAGATCGAGGGGATGTTCACGTGGTCACTCCAGAGGCAAGTCCAGGGGGCGCGGGCATTCCAGGGAACGATGTGGAAAACGTTCCAGAAGACACGATAGAGCACATACTCGGTAGAAAAACAAAGGTGTATTTGCTATGAAAGGAATTCCTTAAAATGCCCCTAATTCCCGTGCGCTTATAATAAGATAATAAATATTAAGTGATGAAATTAAAGAAAACTAAAAAAAATACAAAACTAAAAAGTGAGTAACATTAGAATTACATATATTGTTATTAAAAAAAATACGTAGGGTAAGTACATATAAACATATAATTATTAAATCAAGTGTTATGTATAGATACATTATAAGTATATTATATTTTGATAGGTAAGTACCTAAATTTTATTATGATTGAGTAGGAATGAAATTAGGATAAGTATTTTTTTACTTGTATACTGTATTAAGCAAGTATTCAAATTGCGATAGGCAGCCGTAACGGTCGCAATTATAATCGGAAAAATAATTATTTTTAATTGACTTGTATAACATTAAAGATAAGTTCCATGCGTCTACCGATTGAAATGTCCAATGAAATTCAATCAGAAATTATCGATGTTCATGTAAGTACTACATAACTAATTAAATATTCTTTCAATAAAAAATATTTACTATTGTGATGCATTTTATTTGTTTGTTTATTTTTGCAGGGGTACATGACAGTCGCAGTGTACATGCACTATTTCTTGCCAGGCAGTTTAAAGTTATATACGAAATTGCACGCTGTGAAATTAGGTCAACTCGGACATCTAATAGACCGTCCATTAGGTGTACTACCTACGAGGAGATACGACGGCGCCAGATGGCTACCTTCAAGTGAACAGCCGTTCCCGGGTTACTGCAGAGCCCCCGGTAGTTCTGTTTGTCTTCCAGTACTCTGCAATTGCCATATACTACAAGCTAAATGGAACAAATACCTTAAGGTAACGAAAGAGGCAGAAAAAAACAAGAAAACTCCAAAATAAAATTGTGCTATCATTTATTACGGTTACACAGTAGCTTACATAAGCACATATTTATATTCTAACACCATACACTGTACACAGCCTTTCCAAAATTAATATACGTTAGTGCATTCTTCATTCTCAATGTGTAGATTAACTAGGTCATAAAAGTACAAAAATGAATATTGCGTATACATGAATACGATAGATTTGGATGTGTCATAGATGATAAATGAGTTCCTAACGAGAGATCTTATCACAACGAATACTTATAGAATAACTGGTGCTTATTCTGTTCTCTTCACTAAAGTTAATCCAGTTTCATAAAAAAAAATACGATAGCTGACTCTCCGATCGTTGCATTTAAGACAGATTTTAATCCTAGATAGATAGTTTTCGTAAAATTTACTCATGCGTTTGCGAAATATCGCTCTATGTTTCTTAACATCGCGAATGCATCGCTGTGTGTTTCGGACATTTCACTGGTCACTAAGGGCTACCGTATGGCGTACGCGTCAGTAAGGTAAGTTGCACCGAATTTGAAATTATAACGACCGCGTCAGTCAATTTTACGTATGAGTATCTTTTCACTACTATAAAATATGATTATCTTTCTAGGGTTAAATTACACTACAATATCGTTGAACAGAATAGGTACCACAAAGTTTCCTTAAGACTTATTAGATACACGCCTTGCATGGTATCCTTCTACAGTAGCTAAGAGAAATAGCGCGGGTTACATTGCGCTACAGTTTATTGCACATATGCAAATAATACAGGTATGATTTTGAAAACTATTCAGGTAAATCAAAACAGCATTTGTTACCTTATAACTGACTGATTATAGGTGGCATCTCTCCGACCTTTTACTAAAATAAAACTTATAAAACACAATACAAACTTGCACTAAGTTTTTAAGTAGAGCAATGATTATTTACCAAAGTTATAACTAAGGCCAGTGCCTACGAGGGACTTTTGTTTTCATGAAAATAAATACTGAATCAGGAATAAATAATCAAAAGGTCTTACTTAGAGTCAAAAACCATTATTAAATAAATATTTTCAAAGTCATTATATTTAGTACATTGTGTGCGTTATTGAATACGCTGATAAGAGATGTATGTATTATGAAGAACAAAAAAATACATCCAGAATTGTCCTTATGTGGAGGCCCAAAGAATATTTTTCAACATTACGAGTAGCGTTCGGTTTTTTAATTTAGATAATATGGCTATGTCTTAACATAAACTTGTGTCGATAATTAATAAATATTGGAAGAAGGGATTGAGGTAAAATTTTGTGGCTAGGCAACATATTCTATTATGAGTAATTATTTGATCGTGCGACTAAACCCCAGCCCTCACCTCACCTGACATAACTTAGTTTAGTTCTATAGAAACAGACGTTATCCCGTGGAGATATGATGTTGTTTTAACATATTGTTTTCCCTCATAAATCTTTTGCTTTGGAGCGCTTATTTCAATATCATAGAATTGGATCACATCTATCAGCACGTCTTACTTCATCCCTTTCTACCGTACGAAAACCGTCATTTGCTAGAAAGAGAATCAGCGAAAAGTGCCTTAGCACGACAAATATTCGAAGCATTCGGCAACACTCACTGTTTGATGTGATCCGACCCTAATTATGAAGAACTTAAACGTCAAAACCCCACGTATTCTCTTCACATATTATTAGCTACACGTCAAAAACCCGCGTCTTTTAAAGAGGCAGTCAATCATCTCTAGTTTGTAATACATTATTCATCAGCATCATTCCATTGCCATAGTGATGAGTGTCGCGGGTCACTGCGGCATGATGTCATGCATCGCGTATCGCCACGTCCAAGTGCGTGCAAGACTCTCGAAGCGTGCGCGGTCTCGTACGTACATCTCACCTAGCTCTGGCTCCATGCATACCTGACACAAAAAATCAATAAAACCATGATGTATAAAGATAGTGATAAACTAATAAGAAAATGATAGAAATTGGCACACGCTTTACCAGCCAATGTTGTCATAAACCACTGCCAAATATGCTACCATGATTGAAGGCAAATTGACGACGTTAATGACGCATAATACTATTTTAAAATGTAAGTACGGTTATGTTCTGTCAATTAATATTAATAAATTATTAATAGTAATAAATAATTAGCAACAAATTTATAAAGAGGCAATCTTTGTAATTTTTACGATGACAACACTAATATAATGTAACAGCTTGAAGATATTGTTCTGTAAAATCATTATTGATTTACAATGACTTCAATGGCTGTGACAATATTGTACCTACTAGCCTACTAGCTCAGACAAAACAAATTTCAATATAGATTTATATACTCACGGCAGTATACGGATCAGTAAGTAGACTCTGTATAGAGATGAGTACTTTGCTGATAGTGAGTGCGAGCGACCAGTTGTGATGCACGGAGTCGATGCCCACGTCGCCGTGACGGGAGATGTTCGGGTGCAGGATGCGCGTCAGGAAACGAACTACTGGTGGACTCATCGGGTACCTAGGAACGGATACACATTATGGTATACTAGCTTTTACGCGCGACTTCGTCCGCCACCTGAATTTTCCCATGGGAATGCGTCATTTTCCCTCGGGTATCAAAATATCTCCATATCAAATTTCGTGCAAATTGGTTCAGTAGTTTAGGCGTGATTGAGTAACAGAGAGACAGACAGAGTTACTTTTGCATTTATAATATTAGTATGGATTTAGTTAAGTAATAAGAGGGTTGAAGTAAGACATGAGTGAGTGTAAGATTTCCGAAGACGATGTGCAGGATAGCGTGAAGGGGAGGAAAAAGATCAGGAAGGCTGACCCTCTACTAAATGGAATTCATAGCATGAAAGTGAGAGAGAAAGAGGGTTGGAGTGTAAGTACTTTTGAGCGTGCAGTAAACGTTACGTAAAATGTGGTGTGACAACTCTTGTACAAGAGTGGTGAGCGGTTGACTAAAACCAAGAAGGTAAGGTAACTAACAATAATTAAAAGCCTAATAATGAGTACAAACATAAATACAAAAAAGTACATCTTGTCTGTGCCAGAGTTAATGATAAAACGATAAGCGTACTCAAAAAAAGTATAATAGTATATCAAATCCATGTGTTAGTTAGATGATTAGACGGATAGATACTCAGATCATCTTAGCCATCTTTTCAAATAGATAAACATTAATCAGAACTTGTACTAAGTCAGTGGGTAATATCGGGCATACTTACGCATAAGGCACCTGTATGTATAGATAGAAGACTCCTCCCTCGTAGGGCGAGCCCACGGGCCCCGTGACGCTCGCCTGCCAGTGACACGACTTGGCGTCCAGTGGTCGCGCCGCTATGCCTTCTGGCGGGTCGTTGCGTAACATCTACATTACAGAAATTTTGTATAAATTATAATCATTATTACGGCAGATTATTCCTGTCCTGTAACGCGTTTTCCTGGATTCAATAGTTCAGTAATTAAAATATTAGTGCTCGTAAAGCGTATGCTTTGTTAGAAGTAAATTTAAATGGCAAATACTCGAGTCAAAGGAAATAGAACATTGCGCTACTGTTCGGCCAAATTTACAACTGGCTGGAGTTACCCCCAGACGAATAGAAGCACGTCTGTATCTCGAATACTATACTGGCAAACTAACTGGACCTCTACGGAAACGGAATGGTGTTGACGAAAAATGTATACAGCGTGATAAAATCTTTAAAGTATTATTCGGTTACTTTACCTTTACTTCAATATTAAGTCTGTTCCTCCGCCATGCGTTCTCTTCACCGGCGGGTTGCGCTTGTACACACATCTGAACGAGACAGCTGCGGCAGAAACACGACTCCACCAGTGACTGGTATTTCTGTAACATTACAAAATATATGGATATCGATCTACTTATAGCCTTCATTCACGAACATCAATCACAAACGTTAGAACGCTTTCGTCACTTTAATAAGACCTGTGCCAAGATTCTGTGTCTTACTTAGGTATAGACACATATATCATAGTATGTGGAAGTGATTTTAAGTCACTGCCTAGTACTACGGTACCTTGTGCCAGTCGATGTTGGCGAGCAGCGGGCGGTAGAGCGGGAAGCGGCGCGAGGTGAAGGCGGCCCAGCGCGGCGGCGCCACGCGCGCCCGCACCAGGCGCCACCAGCGCGCGCACACCACCGCGCACGCGCACAGCGACAGGTCGTCCAGGTAGCTGAAGATGCACAGCAGAACTGCCCGACAACGATACCTCTAGTTAATCTATAAGCCTGGAGTATCCTTTGGCTGATGACAAAACCCGTAGGTATACCATACTAAGCGTCCAATTGTGAAAATACTAAGATATTATATAAGTAATCTACTATGTACTAAAACTGCTATGAATTTGAACTTGCCTTCGGAAGGTAACTGCTCCACTAATCCAGGGGCGAGATTATCTGGCGGTCTAGGAGTAGACAAAGCTTGTAGTGAGCGCGCGAGACTCGGCAGCAGCGGTGGAGGCCCGAGACCCGCGGACTCTTCTGGCGCGGGGTCAGGGCGACTGCTGCTTCCTGCCGCACTGCCTGCCACACTGCCGCTACTTGCACTGCTGCCTGCACTGCCATCTCCAGCCCCACGGCTGCTGCTAGGTCCACCATTGCCTGCTGCACTAGCTGCCACGCGCCCCGACCCTCCCGCTGCATTACTGCTGCCACTGGCCGCAGGATTATTTGGTGGTCGACTTGGTCCTCCTGCAGCGTTTCCTACTCCACCATTGCCAAGACCACCATGGTTGTACCCTCCTGGAGTATTACCCACATTTCCATTCCCAGTTCCCCGGCTGCAGCCTCCTACACCTGCTCCTCCTCCTCCACTACTGGGTCCTACACTGAGACTGCTTCCGGCTGCACTGCCTGCCCCACTGCATGCCAAGCTGCCAGCTCCACCACTGTTACTGCCACTGCCACCATTGCCACTGCTGCTTGCTCCAGCCCCTGAGTTACTTGCTCGACTAGCCTCATCTTCGGGGCTAGTTTCACTGTCAAGTGAGCTCTGAAAGAATAAATAATTTTCATTTTACACAGAACACTAAGTACCAGACACACAAAAGATCTATCATGTGGCCTCTCATTTGTTTTACTTTTGTGTAATTAAAAAAAATGCTCAAGCTGCTTTGTAAGAGTTTGCCTAATTATTATATATGCTAATTAACACTGAAAGCTTTGTTAGTACTTATTTCATATTATACCATTACAAACTGTAATTTAAAACATTTATTGTAATTATATCAGGACATGACTTACTCTGTAATACCACCAAGCTGGTAGTGGGAAGGCTCTATTCACTTTTCGCTCAGAGCTAAAGTTCAGATCTGAAGGTTCATCGTTCCCAGAATCCCCGTCATCGGTCTTTTCACTACAGAAGTATGATGAAGGCAAATATGAGGGAAAATCAGGGAATAGAAACGCATGGCATGTCACACACACCGGCTCACCGAAACTAGGGCCATAGTACCCATTACACACGTAACATGTTGAATTCTGCAACAATAGCACATAATTGGTATCTATTGATCTTTTAATTAATGTTTTTCGATGTAAAGTGTTAAGAATACGTACATTGAATTCGAAATCTAGTGGCTGCTCAAGAGGGGTGCTGGACGTAAGCTTGTCGCCGTTTTCTTCTAATTTCTTGATAAACTGGAAAAAGTCTGGACCCATAGCAAACATAATGGTCCTTACTCAAATCCGAAAACAATAACAAAAACTACTTCGCATGCGAATCGAAGAAAAGAAAATGGATACTTATACAATGTACTGTCCCTAAAAATTACTGTTTCTCGCATCGCTGATTAATGCTGTTATAGAAATATTAAAGCACGATTACGAATAATGTTATTTATCGAAATAAAATTAAGTTTTCTTTTAATTTTACTGATTTTGTATTCAATTAACTTGTCAAAGTAGATGACAGTGACATTGACAATAGCAATTGAATTTTCAGAGTTGCCAGGCTCAAATAGTTATCATGAGAGCCGGAGCCTGCGGATATTTATATTGAAGCATTTGTTGTGGAGGCCAACCCAATTTATCTTCTCATCAGCTGGGGTTAGGTGGAGCTAGAAAGTCTTAACAGTGGGAGAAATGAAATAGGATAGTAAGATATATAGTAAGGTAGATAGTAGGCACATGCGGGGGTCATGGGTTCGATTAAGGGATGGATCAATTAGGTAATTATACCCCAAGCATTTCACGTCTTAAATATTATTTTGTCATCATTCTAACTTTGGATAATATGTTTTTGTTCATTAAATTCACTTCAATGAGATCAGTTGTGAATCGGTACAAGAAAGGTATATTTCTTTATAGTTTCGCTCAATAATCGTTAACCTATTTGTGTAGAAATAGCACTCATAAAATTAATTGCGAGTACTTTGTGTAGCACTACATATGACACCCAACTCGTTATGCTGTTTCCTGCTGGTTTAGTGCAGGAGAACCAGTTTTCTTGTTTTAGTGAAAAAAAAAGTAGAACCAGTTTTCTTGTTTTAGTGATATGATTGAAAGTAGTTAAATAAGAAAGATAAGTTAAGCTTTCATTTAACTACAGGAACACCTTATTACCAGAACTAATTGAAGAATGTATTATTAGATATGAACTTAGAAATCATTTTAGGTCATAAAATAAAAATATGGTCATTGAAATAAAACAACAGCGTCATTCTTAAAATTATTCTTAAATTACTTTCATTTTCTTTTCTCTTTGACTTCTTTCTTTAAAACTTTTCAATGTGCTATTTTTTATAAATTTTCTTTTGTAAACGAACACAAATAATACATAATATAAAGTTCATACATGTACATGTACATTGTACTTCACTAACAAGAACAGGACTTAAACAAATTGGACAATCATAATACTATTTCCCATCCATTGTAATTTATTACAATATTAATAATGGGTCAAAATTAAAGTCATAATAAGGCAATAGGAATTATAACCTCACAGAAAATAATACTATCATACATTCACTAAAATCATATCATATGCTCATGTCTATACAGTGTTGTTTAGACATAACCATAGGTACAGTCAAGTACTAAAAATTAAAATGGTCCTGCACCACTATTGAGAATTATGTTACCTATTTTTATACATATACTGATATAAATTAGATAGCTATTAGATCCTTACTCAAATCTAACTTCCTGATGATGTTCAAACATTCATCAGACGGCGAGATGTTTGCAATATGCACTTCACATTTCGCCACTTGGCTGCACACTATTATCTTAACAATACTTATCAACTGCGCGGCAAAAAATTACGTCTTGAAAACTTCACGCTAGCAGTTCTAATGGCATATGCAGTTTTCACAAATTCACAATAATATGATTACTATTAATTATAACGTCTAACACCGTTATGAACAATGATTGCCAAAATTTATATTCACAAATCAATATCGACATTTTTAAGGCGAATATAATACAAAATTTGTGTTGAAAATACTTCATTAATATCTAAATGTCGTAGATACATAACCAGACCTTCAGTCGCTGACTGAAGTCAACATCGTATAATTTTCTTATCATTTTTCTAAACTTACGCTATACACATCGCCCTAAACGAGTCCTACATTCTTTGTTCACAATCAAAACAGCACATTTTCAAACAGTCACTTCATATCGATATCAATCTTATACAAGTAAAATAAAATATTTCCTTATCGCGATCCGTCATAAATACACACGGTAGTGTCCGTACGAGTTTACCTTACCTATGAAATCGTTACGAACGCTAAAAAGTAAAGGTAAAAGGTGGAGGTAAAGTCCAGTGGCGCAGGCTAGCGGCTAGCGGCTATAGTCGGGGGAGCGTCGCGGCGGCCACCACTAACTCTAGCCTAACCGCGCTCGCGCATAGCGCCGCGGCCCCCTCCACCGCACTCAGTACGGGGAGTAATACATGCCGCGCCTGTAACCTCTGCAAACAAGGCACGCCGTTAGTCACAGCACTCACACGCGGCTACAGCTAGCTACAGTACACAGTACACAGTACACACTACCGCTACTACGTACCACCATGCATCAGTACCATGCATCATACGATACACAATACACACTGAGGAGGGGCGCTGCATTGAAAATACGCATTGTTTTCTATTACAAACTTTATTTGTAAAAAGTATGTATAAATATTGTCTTTCCTTTGATCAATTTACATCAGTTTGTACCAATTTTTACAACAGTGTCTACTGTCTACAGAGAGTCCGTTGTGGAAGATGTTACGACTCGACCGACGTGACAGCAATGCTAACGAAACATACAATTTACTGCGATTTATAAAATAACGTATCAACAATAGTGAGCAGAGGTGACATCTTCCACAAGTTCAAGTAAACATTTAGGTAATTTGCAACTGTTATTCATAACATACAATATTTATTGCCAAAAGAAGTCTTTCAAGTAGTAAGGAGCGTCTAAACAAGAGCTCGAGAGTCTTACATCAGACATTATGTCCTGTCAATTCCTTACTGATGTTTAAAAGAGCAGACTAGGTAGCTTCCCCGCTAACTGTTTACATGCTGTGCATCATATAAAAAAATATGAAATAAATACATGAGATACAGACAGAAAAACAAACACAAAATATAGATAATTTTGCTACTGAAATCAAAAAATAATTTATGGGTTTACAAAACTTTGTATATTATACAATTTCACTTTTGAAATCTTTTCTCTTGTTGAGGTAAGAAAATAGTATTCAAAATAAGCGAAAACACTAATAATTATTTGATACAAAAATATTCAATAGAACGAAAGAATTTTTCATCACATACACACTTTTTAGTGTTTTCGTTATGATTCATGGGGGTAATGATTCTTTATATAAATAAAACTTCTGCTGGTATATTAACCTCTTTACTCTAAACATAAAATGTATTCAGCCTCATTAAGTTAAGTGGTCGCAAATAATTTGCAAATAGGACAGGGCGACGACGACAACTCAAATACAAAGCGGTTTCCCGAAGAGGAAAATAAATATTCTACAGAATTTAAACAAAAAAAAAACATACTCCCTCTTGCAAAACAAAAGTTTGAAGCGTAACTTATCGTCGAGCTACGAGCGTCGGGGACGGTAACAGTTGCAAATTATAGAGTAGAAGGTCCAGGAGGTGTAGACAGTGTTAATAAGGATTGTACCTGCCGCGGCGCACGGGCCGGTAGCCCGAGTAGTACGGGGAGAAGCCGCCGCGGAACGAGCGGCCGCGCCCGCGCATGGCCCGCGGCGGCCGGTTCGTCGTCGACAGCCCCGGCTTGTTGGTGCGCTTGGGCATCACCTGCAACATCCACCGCTAGCGTTACACTACCACACAACACGATCGTCGAACACCTTGTATTGATACTTCATTTCATATATTGCTATTTGCTATAAGCTTGAATAGGCCTTCTTACTTATTACGCATTTAGCAGTGAAATTAAATAATTGAGCAAGATTTTCTCTTCACAGCAATTACGCCAGTAAGTTAATTACTCATTATTTTAATTAAATGCAAAATTAATGAAATCATTAAGTCAAAGTCAAAGTCAAATATTCTTTATTTCATAAACTTTAACAAGTATTTGAAATCGTCAAAATATTTTTTATCTACCACCGTTTCGGATAAGCTGTTGCTCGTGAGAAGAAACGGCAAGAAACTCACGGCTTGCTCGTTTTTTTTTTTTTTTTTTTTTAATTAAAAAGCACAGCTATTAACTAACAACCCAAGGCTTAGATCCTTCAATTTTTTTTTTTTTTTATTCTGCACTCAATCATTAACTGATTCTCCTCTTTTATAGAGGACTGCATAAATAAATAGTATAGAAATACGCATCGAAGTTTTCAAACACCTGTCTAAATAAAATTGTATGATAGATAAGCACATACCTTTATTTGACGCCCTCTAAATAATGATTCGTCCATAGCCATTGCAGTCTGTACACTATCTTTGTCACCAAACTCTATGTATGCAAATCCTTTAGGATGTCCATCAAACTTATTACATAATATTGTAACCCTGGAAAATACATTATAAAATGATTTACACTTATTAACTTTAATGGAGAATAAAGTAAAGGGGAGATACAAATGACCAGCACAGCATAGTCTAGTTGTTCAATTTATATGGCTATAGCCCACAAACAAAATAACAATTAAAATGTATCTATAATACAGTAAAGATTTTTTAAACAATGTTAATAATTGACTTCATTTCAATGCTTTTGATACAGTTTACTAGCTTTTATCTGTGGCACAAATATCTTAGAAAAAAAAATGCCTACCCTGATATGATACATATTACTATGATCTATCTATCCATTTGCCAATCCATCTAAATTGGTTAAACTATTTCATTTATTTTTGCATTATAAACATTAGTCTTAATTCTATATAACTAAGCATAGTAGAAGTCCCAACTGCAATTGGCCAGTATGGCGGACTCAAGGCCTAACCCTTTGTTTCATTTGGGACGAGACTGCCCTGCAGTGGGACAACAGTAAGATGTTAAAAAAAAGGATACTTACCTATTAATAGATCCACATCCATGGAAGTGTTGTTCTAACTCCTCGGCTGTGGCACCATAGTCAACATTGCCAACATACACTGATCTGTTGTCAGCCTCAATCTTCTCCTCTATAGACATGTTTAATGGACTTGCTGAAAAATAACAATTGTATTTAGGAATCTCCTTGTCTAAACCAGTTTTTCACAGGATTTTGCCTAACTATAGCACAATATAGGCTCTAACTAAAACTATTACTTCATCTATAACACATTTACAGACCATTAAATATCTTAATTTGTCAAAAAAACCTTTCTATGTATTATGAAAAAACATTTCTGCTCTTTCAATACAAAAAAGGAAAATAAATCAGTAACATTTAACATAGGAAATACAATTTCTGAACAATCTCTATTGATTTTTGTTCAATATACTTCAGAATCCAAAAAGCTACACAAACACTTATTGCACATTACCAAGTTCAATAACCTTTAACAAACGATTCTGAATAACAATAATTTCGTGAACTATTTACATATCAAGCAAAAAGCACCTGTAGAAGAATCCATTTTAAAAACTGGCAACAAAGAACTTAAAAAAAAAAACTATTGAATGTATGTCATCTAACAAAACCACAGACTCTGTTATAATCTCAACTGCCTATTGTGAATTGCTTGTTATATATTTTTAAATAAGTTTTATGTACATAGAGTTAAGGCATTATCTCAGATTCATTACAGTAATGACCTAGAAACTCATTATAATTAAAAAGTTAATTCCTTTTCACTGCATTAGCTAAGTAATGTTTAATTTTATGTTTAGTCATAGATATAATATACCTATGTTATTGTACAGCTAAGTAAATGAATTTTGCCAATACTTGACATTGTTAGTCTGTGTGGATGTTTTTTTTTTACTTTTTACAATATGTGTAGTCTAAATGATTAGTTTCCCAATTAGACAATATTTTTTTTTTTTTTGCTGCAATGATGTATTATAGCCTAAACCTTCCTCAATAAGTGGACTATTAATTACAAAAATATTTTTTAAATTCAAACCAGCATTTTCTGAGATTAGTACATTCAAACAAACAAACAAGCTCTTTAGCCTCATATCATTAGTAGTTATGTAGATGAGTTTAGTATAATCACCTAGGCTTCCTACACATTTGGTTTGTGACCTCATGCAAACAAATACAATTTTAAGAGGCCCCTTCCACAGGATCACTAATTTCAAACTTAATAGTTGGCTGACACTGTACATTAAAAACTATAGGACATTTAGACTGGTAGTATTTTGCATCAGCAGTTTATGAATGGGAGTTATGTAGCCCAGAATATTGTAATTTTATATGTTCAATATGTGGTATTAGGTACTTGTTGTGTAACTTGAAAAAAACACAGTCTACTCAATATTTTCTTAAATATAACAGAACTTAAAACATAATCTAACATATAATTTAATTTTTTAAAAATGTTTAATTTCACAAGTTAATGATTTATCCTAAATTTGTTCCTATGAAAGAATGCTCCTCATTCTGTTTTAAGTTATTTATAATACATCTATTCCTATTCTTAATTATAATGCAAAAACATCAGATCTTTGAGTACATTATTGCGTATGCCAGCTGCCTACATAACTGTTGAAAATTGTACCATATTATTTTATGTACAATCTATTACACTTTCCAATATTATCAAAAATGGTTTAGCTGTTTTAATGCAAAGGAACAAGCAATACAAAATAGTAACAATATATACTTACTGAGTCCCGGTGGGCTTCCCATACTCATCTGCTTGTCAACTTCTGTCTGCATCTGTTTTAGCTTCTCAGCTTCCTCTTCCATCTCCCTCACTCTGGCCTTAATGGCTGCCAGATCTGGCACTTCACTGCCGGCCGCCTCATCTCCACCCTGGAAATGATAATCATATACTTATTTACCTATTATGAACACTCTCAGACTAAAGATTGACCGAAAATGGTTTAAGATTGAGATAGGTGAAAGAAAGAAGGGAGGTCTTTGCTTTACTCTGGGACAGTAGTATAAGCTGATAATAATACAATAATAGAAATACCAACATACAGGTAGCAAAGGCAGTAATGAAAATAAATGTGGTATAGAGTCTTTCATAATTTAAGTCAGCTGGTGCTCACTGCATAGTAACTATTACAAACAAAATTAGTTTTCTACTGCCAGCACTAAGTTTGTTGTTGTTTGGTTAAAAGATAAGCAGATTTGTGTTCAAGATAACACTATTTAACAAACAAATATAACACAGGCAAAGCATTTGTAGGTGCAGCACAGGAAATCTAATGGTATGAATTCAATTACAATATGTTAGAAAATAATCACAATGCCCAGTCATTTTAGAAAGTTCTTCTGCTTACTGTATAAGTACATCATTATGAGAAAAAAATGCTAACACTGGTGTTTCTACATTTTTGTGAAACATCTAATCAAAAGTGTTATGAGTAGTAACATCACAATTCACCATCAATAATTCATGATCATCACTAGCAATACAGATGTTTTCTAATAGAATCACCATTAAAGCATTTTATGTATACTTTTGTATATTTTCAAAAATTCATAAAGAATATCGTCACTATGCACTGTGAAACCATATTTATGTGCTTCCAAAACAAATATTCGTGTTATCAATTGTGTAATACTTGATTGATTACATGGCTGAGACGGCTTTACGTAGTGCAGCAGTTTTAACCCGGTATATCACTGTTAATACACCAACTACACGAATAATAACCGCAATACGTGTTACGTTACACGTATAGCTCCATTTTTGCAGGTTAGTTTCGTAAACAATCAGGTGTAGGCCGATTACCGTTAATTCTCGATCGACGCCAAATTCTACAAGTGATTCTGCACTTTCATTTTGAATCGTACCAACCTATGTTTATATAACACACTGTACAAGCTATATGACATTTTAGCTACATCCCATAAATATGAATACTCACCCCGAGGCTGTTGTCAGTCATGTTTAGGGAACCGTTGGTCCCGTCCAAGTGATTGTTGTCAATCGAATCTAAATAATCATCATTTTCTGCCATGACCACTAGCTGCTTCTATCATGAATTCGACACTTAATATATCGCACTTCACTAAAACCCTGAAAAGTACACGATTGTTAGTGAACTCAGGAGAAAAATACTTCTCGATGATTACGAAGTAACACTGACGTACCGGTAACCAAAACTGTTAGGACGCAAATGACCTACTTATAAAATACTATTCACACTGGTCGCTTACGGTTATAGGCTTTCACGGTAAATATTGCGATTTCATGAATATCATATTATTTCTTTGATATTTACAGATTCGTTTTGGCCAAAATACCTAAAAATTAAACGCCAAACCAAACAAACTACCAGTGTGACCACTGAAAAAATGTGATTTGGACCCCAAAATTCAAAATACAGCCCCTATGAAAGTCTGCAGTGTTTTAATGATTTATTCCGTACAAACGAGGAGGCTTGTTCTGTCCTCACATTTATATATTTGGGTTCAAAATTTATAATCTATTTGTATTTTTTCTAAAGCAATAACCTTTTATTTTCCCTACAAAGAAAAGTTTTAAATTTTCACACGCTTGTCAGATTGACATCTGTCACTTTCCTAAAAAATATGTCAAAATAACTCAAAAGCTGGCAAACAGAAAGAAAAACGCCAAAATAATTTGTGTTTGATTGCATTGGTAAAATGAAAACTATTTTCTTTATACAATAAAGGAAAATAAACTGTGTACTCTCCGTTCGATGGTCTCTTACAGTTTGTTATACAGAATCTTTATCTCGGTAAGAGTATTATAATAAAATTACATCTGAAATGAAATTATCCAGATTTGTTGTTGTAATCTTGTAATGTTTATGATTTTCTATTTGTAACAAAATCAACTAATAATTGTAAAAACCAATGCGTTGAAAGTAGATTAAGATTAAAGGAGTTTTTACACTACACTTTATGAATGATCGATACAATTTGTAATTTTTCAGCTAACTATAACTGTCCAAATATTTGCAGATATTTGTGTGTGTGAGCTGGTTGCACGCAATATATCTCTGCTGGAGTCTATCTTCAGCACAAGATGCCTCTCACGGCTGATGTCGCGGCACAACAAGTGCAGGTTTGAAAAACAACTTTACTTCTAGTATAAACTTATGTAAAAAGGAGCAAGTAAAATACTACTTAAAAATGTTAAGATACCTTAAATAGAATAAAACATGAAGAATGAAAATGTTAAAAGAACTTCATTTGAAATTACAACTTTTAAGCTACTATTAAAGGCACTGTTTTTATTCAACAATTTATTATCATGTTACTTTATCATGGTGCCTATACATCTGTGTGTGTAATGTTTCAGGAACGTCTCAGGTCACTGCACAGGTTAATCTATGACATAGAGGCAGAAAGAGCCCGCAATGAGCAATGCATTGAGTCAATATTGAGAGCTGAAAAAGCAGCTGAATCTCCACCATCTAATGAAGAATCATCAGGATCTTCCCAACAGGTTTGTTTCATATTTAGAATTTGTACAGTGCACTTTTTTTTCACTTGTTATTTTTATCATATATTTTTGAACACTTTTCCGTAACTCTGTCCTCTTGGAAAGATTTTGGAGGATAAAAAGTATCCTATGTGTTAATCCAGGGTTTGGTGAATGGTGATCTACCACTTGCAAAAAGTTACAAAACCCCATTCAGTATGTTATTAATATTATAATTGTTTTGACAGCAAACTCAACTCAAAAATTTGTACAAGGCTGGTCTATCAGCAGCTGAACAAGAAGAGGTCTTGCTAAGAAAAGCATTATCTCGTATTTATGAAATACGTGGCATCAAAAATGAGAGAAGGATTCAGGTAAAAATTAATAAAAACATGATTTTTAAACTTAAACTACTATTTCAAAGATTTTAGCACTCAAGTGATGCATGTCACACATTTTTCGATCTGATTAAAACTAAAATAAGGGGCCTAGTCTAATTTTAAAACACATTTCAGGCTCGATACGCCGGCAATAAAGAGACAATCGGCTGCGGCGCTCTTATGAAGATGTTGCTAAGTGCAGCTCAGACATTACCCCTTCATGTTGGGAGAGTAGGTGAGCGTGCGCCGCCACTGTGTGGAGCCGTGCCGCCCGATCCTGGGCACATCGCGAAGGCAGGCGATGCCGTTGCTGCCCTAGTGCGAGTTTCCGAAAAAGAAGAGAACTGGATATTGGCTGAGGTATGAATTTGCATGATTATTTATGCAAATAATTAATTTGAAACCTAAATATGTTAACCTTAAATTTGTCGCTAGGTTGTTAGCTGGCTACCTGCTCAAGGGAAATACGAGGTCGATGACATCGACGAAGAACAAAAGAACCGCCATGTACTGAGCAAGCGGCGAGTTGTGCCTCTACCACTAATGCGCGCAGATCCACGCACGGATGAACATGCCTTGTTTCCTAAAGGCGCTGTAGTCATGGCTCTTTATCCGCAAACAACATGCTTTTACAGAGCTGTTGTTAATCGTCTTCCTGCGAGCGCGGCTGATCCTTATGAAGTTTTGTTTGAGGTAATTATTTGATTTGCTTTGATCCATATTGGATTACATTCATTTATGTTTTCATTTGCGCTCTTTTAAATATATATTCTAACCAAATGAACATTGACAGGATTCCTCATATGCTGACGGCTACTCCCCGCCGGAGCGCGTAGCTCAGCGCTACGTGATCGCGATCAAGGAAGGCAAGGGCCGCGCCACCTGACCCGCCTCCAACTCGCGCCCGCCCTCCGCCCGCTCGTCGCCGCTGTCCTCCACCGACTCGTCGCTGCTGTGAGCGCCACACTGCGGGCGTGGTGGTCGCTCTGTTAGCGCGTCGCGTGTGTACAGAAGCTTAGCGAGTGAACGATATTCCTAATAAAATTAATAATTTGCTAAGTTATATTATCTAGGCAGTTCTTGGGCAAAATTGTTAGCGATGTAGTCTTTATTACTATTCATAAAAAATAAAAGTAGATATTTGTAAATATTGCTATCTCTGTGAACACTAGTGCTCCTAGATAAGGCCCATTTCACTAACAACCGCCAACCGTAATTCAATCATTTATAACTGACAATCGTTGACGTACTTTTTGTCCTTCATATTAAATCTCTTACCAAGTTATAGAATAATGCACACTGCCAAAAAAAATTGCGTTCAGTATTGTCCCGTTTAGAACAGGTACTACTACTAGATGTGGTTTGGAGGAAGGCTGAAATGGAGCCTGTTAAATTGAATATTCATAGGATTAAAAATTAATGTTTCTCTGAGTGTTGTCTTTGTTTTGAAAGTGTTATTAATTAACTACAAGCTAAGGATTGTTTAGCTAAGATTCAATTTGTGTGCGTATGTAATGTGATTATTGCATTAAATGACTGACAGTGTATTTTTGACTTATCACTACAAGATTTTCTGCTACCCCTTTTATCTAAGCGGCCGCATCGAAGATAACTTATTAGACACAATACCAACTAGGAATCCTGAAAACCTGTCCAAATCAACTGAGTTTGAACTCAGATTGCTAGTATATAAGGGATTTTAGTCAGGGTGTGTGGGTAAATTCAAAGATATTATGTAGAATACAATCTTTTATTAATCTATAGGTAAAATCTAATAGAATACATGATATATAGTGCTTATGTCCGAAATATACAATCATTTAATTTTGATTAGGTGTTAAAACAAATTTGATTTTATATTTTTCTCTGATTACTTACAAACTAAGGAATAATAATACAATTAATGGAAGAAAGTAAAATATGTCAGATTTGAATAAACAAAATGTACGAGGAACTCGCTACTAGGTACAACATTATACCTATAATATGAAAATATATGGAATAAAACATTTTAAGCTTGAAATAAGTAACTTACATCTGCTTCAAGATATTTAGTTTTTTCTACAGAACTGAAATGTGGATTACAACATGAAATCTTAAAAATAAAATATAATCACTGTTGACTATACAAATTGCTCTTGCCTCACTTATAACCAATTAATTCATTCTGACACAGCCTTCAAAGACTCCATTATTAAAATAACTTAAATCTTACGTAAGCAATGAGCAAAATTCAAGTTATGGCATATGAATACTTTATGTATTACATCATAAATAAAAAATGAGATCAATATGTTTTTTATCAGTGAGTGCTAAGTACGCGGCGAGCTCGCCCATCCGTCTAGCACCACTTGCCCACATGACACACATTGTGACAAGTCAAACATTATTTATTATAAATCGTGGTCAACCTTAACAAAATTGATTTCACATTTACATATTAAATTCGTCAAACAATCAAACCATTTCACAAAGGAAAGACGACGGCTAGAGAGCTAAAGCGATTTTTGGTACTAAGGGAAACGAAATAAATATGACTAATAACGTAAATAGACTCGCATTTTGAATTCGGATGGACTCTGATTAATCTGTAACAAGAGCAAAATATTGTTAGACATCATCATCAGAATCTCTTATTTCCAATTATGCGATATAACAAATGAAACGTGGAGTGACCTCTAGTCTGCCCTGTGGCGGTCCTGCGCCTGTCGGTCCGTGATGAGTCCGTGCAGCTTGCGGGCCACGCCGGGCGCGCCGTAGCGCGAGCGCTTCACCACGTCGGCGCCCAGCTCCGCGCCCGCCACCAGCGCGCCGCGCTTGTGCCCGCCCACCTCGCACGATACTAACGTGTTTATTGCGTGCAGGTCCTGAGGGAACGAACCATACATTATTATTGAGCTTTATAAATAGGACTCATTATAGCGCCTATTTATTTCAATGTAACATGTTGATAACTCGCGGTTTATGAGTGTAGCAAAAGCTAATGTGGAAACAGAATTCTTCCTAATCGACAGCTATGAATGTGAGGTGATACAATAATGTTGTGCGTGTACCTTAGCGGGACTGCGGCTAAATCTGTAGGTGAGGTGCAAGTTGGCGGGCGGCGGTGTAGTGAGCGGCTTGACGTAGAGCTGGTGACGCTCCGACACGCGCTGGCCCGCCGGCGACCACGCCGCGTCACCGCGACTGGCCGGCAGCGGGGACAGGCTGCACTCCTGACAACACAAACAACATAGGTTTATAACAATACTCTTTAAGCTAAATACTTGAAAGTAAGATTGGCTTTTTATTTGCATAAAAAATTAAAAGCGGACTATACTTACGTCTTTATGTTTCCCAGTAAACCGTAGAACGAAACTCTGTATACATTGCACGTAAACTTTGTTGTAGAAATTGATTAAATCGCCTCTCTCTGGTGAGCCTGAAACAAACATACATACATTTTAGCTTTGGTCTTTTTAAAACACATTCTTAATATTAAGTAAGTATTAATTAGAAGTGTTACTTACTGTCGCCTTCACTTTGCTTGATAAGAACGGATCTATAAACATGATTATCCGCTAGTGGTCTCTGTCGATAACACTTCATGATGTCAGCAAATGTCTTCTCCACTTGATTTGTGGACTTATTTGATACCTGAAAATGGACAAACATACTACATTCTCTCATAAACTTGATCTTCTGCCTCATACTGTCTTGATAACTTATGACTAGTAATAAAGTTAAACCTATACAAAGCGATAAAAAATCAATTATGACGTTTGCAAGTAAAAACTCAATCGTACTTGAATAAAGAACTATAACAATAATAAACGAAAATCATAAAAATGAGGTAAGATAGCTATAGTAGCTAAGATTTTTTATTTTGGGCAAAAATGTGAGATATTACTTACCCTACAGGTAACATAAACAGCACACATAAGTATTTGATCCAGATGCCTGTCCTTCATCAGCTGAGTCTGGTGCATGATGGAGTACTCGAGGCACGTCCATATCTTGCGCTTCAACTCCTCGTCCGTTAGACACAGTCGACTACATAAGTCGTTGATACGTACCACTGCTAGACTGTAGAACTGGAAATTTAAAAAGAAATACAAAAAATAAGTAAAGGCGTTTTTGTAATTTAGTACAACAAGAAGATTTATTACGTGACCGTTAGCGCAAGCACATCGCCCGTATTTTTGCTGCAAATCGATTGAATATATTGAAACTAGCGTCAAAGAAAACACAACATTAAGCGGTAAGATTCTGGTTACCTTTCTGAAGAATAATATTAACGAGTTGTTAGTTTTCTTCGGCGTTGTACTACTGTCGCCGTTCTGGGGTGGGTTTTGTGGTGGCTGCAGTGTGTTGGGCTCTTGTTTCACATGAACAGTGTTTGTAGCAACTGTAAAATAAAATATTATCGTTATTGTTCATCTTAAGTATAATCAATGTTGGTACGAGAGAGAATTGCCGAGTGCCGGCGCCTAAAGAAGTAAGGCCCTTAACTTTAAAAAGGAATGACTTAAATTCCGAACAGTAATGAGCTTACCAAGTAAAGATTGTCCAGGCTTTATGCTCTTGATAGGGTCTTTAAATAACTGCTTTTTAGCATTATCGGGACTTTTTAAGTAACGAACATCTTTCACTGCCGAAATTGGTGACTGCAACCCATCTGCAAATAACAAAACACTTTAGGTATTGTCATTATGATTTTATGATTAAAATATTATGATACAAATGCCATACCAAAACACTTACTGTAAAGAAATAAAACTTCTCTCCACTAGTATACCTGATACAAATATGTAAATCGGGGCTTTAACACTTACTGTTTCTGCGATTAGGCGACTCGTGAACTTTGACGTCGATAGAAGCGGGCACTGGTGTCCGACTCAGCTGATCCCATAGTGGACTATCTGATGTCCATACTAATGATTCCAATACCTCTTCTTCCACCTAAAAAATTTTATGCATTTAGAAAATTTATATCTGGATATTCCCTTCACAACGCTGCTATTTCTTAACGGCTGGTATGGGAACTTAGATACAGCGTATTCAAAGTGTGAGTAATGCCGCAATGATGATGAGACTAGAGCATACTAGGCAAGATTTACCTACACGCCATATTTTATTCAAGTGTTAAGTTTTAAAATGGTATTCTGTATGAGGCCGACATAGCCATTTGTTAGGTAAAGGCGTTGTCAACAAATTTGATTAAAAAAAAAAAAATTTTTATTATCAAATGGAATCTAGGATAATGATTGTAGTAGTGAAAAGTAGTTACCGCATTCAAATGTTTAATGACATCTCTGCTGAGTTTTTCCACGACAGCCTGCACGACCAATTCGATAATCTTGTAGAAGTGGAACGCGCTGAGTCCGTAGATCTGCAGTACGCGGGGGAACTTGAGCGAGTGCACGCCGTACGCGTGTAGTACGATCTCTGTGCAGCACGCGTACACTGTCAGCTGGTACGTCTCTTGTGACAGCAGAATCTAAATAATAAATCGAATCTATTTATTACAAATACATAATAATATAATTATTGAATTAGAAAAACATGTATACTATTCTAGAAGAGTGCATAACTTCTTAATTATTAATATATTTTACTAAAATGAGTATATGTTCTGATTTTGTTATCCAAAGCAATAAATCAATAAAATTACGTAAAATCCAAGGAATTTACTAAAGCCGCACAATTTTAATATATATGTAGTCAATAGTTCTGATGTTTCTTGCAACATACCTCTAAAGACACTTGAGGTTTTTTCCTGTGTTCTTCTCTGATGATATGTTCAACAACTTTATAATACAGACACGTGACCATGTTGCAGCGGAACGCGATCGTTTCGTTGCTAGAAGTCATGTTAGTCTCCCTCAGACTGTTGGCGAACTGTTCCATCCATGTCTCACATGGCTTTATTAAGTTGGCGTTGATTGTTTCTGCGCTGACGTTGCAATCACTGTTGACAAAAAAAACTTTATTAAGTACAGGATCCTCTGTTGAGAAATAAACTAGACGATCGATAGCGATACCAGATATATACCATACCATCATAGCTATAAAACATGATAAAAACCGCATTTATAGCAAACCGATGATTATAAAGTGCTAAACCAATTAGAGTTATTTTCGGTAACTTCATTTAGATCAAAGACAGTTCGATAACGCCGATTTCATGCGTATTAAGTAGCACTACAGTTAAACTAAGGGAGAATTTTAACAGTGTTTTGTATGAATTGATAAAAAAATACATACGAAAATAACTTGAAGAGGTCCCTGGAGGGCTGCGGCTTCGCTTGTCGCAAGTAATTGGCGAGCCGAGTGAGACTGTTCTTGGCTTCTGACACGGGAGTTAACTCTTCCGCACGCCGGGCTAAGTACCGCCGCCCAGTTAGAGGAGTCTCATGACATGCGCGGTTACTCTGAAAGTTCAAAATTTAATTATAATCTTAGTTTTATTTGGACCAACTTTCAATATATAAAAATCACCATGTGGCACCCTGAGACATTATTCAATATTCAAAATGACAGTGGTATAGGCAATTTACGGCATATTTGACAACAAATACAGAAAATACTGGGTTTGACAAAAGCAGACAAATAAAAGTAATATTTAAATGTGATGATGTAAATACCACATCCCTGCATCTTCACGTAACTTTTGCAGAGATGAGTATTTTTCACTCCATGCGTTAGCTAAATGATTCGTTGTCGTAAAAAATTACTTTCACATCATACTCACAGGTCCAAAAGTAGCAATAACTTGTGAAATCTCATCATCTGCCGACACTTTATTCTTTGTCCCGATTTGTTCATTTGCGTATTCACCTAAAATGATAGAAGAACTGGATATCGACACCATAATCTTAAAAGAACTACAAATTAGAAGTAATTCTGGCAATATTCGTTAAACATTTTACCTTCGTAGTCTGTGTCGCAAGTCAATATTGGACGCAAATAAAAAAAGTCAGACATGTTTGTTTGTCAAAATAATCATGGATAATAAACATTACTTTCATTAAATGACAAGTTTTTCATAGTCTATAGGATAAAACCTCATTGCAGGCTTTTCATATAATTATATTTCTTTTTATTTCCTGTCAAGTTTTAATAGCTAATTAGACAAAACCTTATTGCTGACTTTTCATAGCTATCAAATATCTCATTATTAATAAAAAATGCATTTTCTTATGGGATATAAAAAAGTTCAACTCACCTAAGAATATTCTTTCATCAAACTCTCCAACACTAAGGACATAAGTTTCATACACATTGTTCAGTGCTTTTAGATTAGCATCAAAATAACCCACATCTAAGACTCCATTTAATTGATCACCATTTCCTTTCAAAATCTGAAAATAAAATTAAGTAAATATTTCGATTCAAATTACTCTTCAGAAGACTGCTCTTTGTGTAAGAATTTACCCAGTCTAGTCTATACTCAAAATCGAATAATTCATGAGATCTAATGATTTACTTCTTGTGTGAAATGTACCCCAGAATTGTCTCAAATATACATACATTGTTAAGGTTTTTTAACCAGTATAAGAAACCAATAGAACAAAGTTGTTTTGTGTTCTGTAAACTTACTGCTTTCTCAAAGAAGTTTTTAATAACAGGTTTCCAGCAATACTCTTTGCTAGCTGAAGCGTCCACGAGTAAGCCATCTTTCAGCTCACATAATGTTGATATGATACAAGGAGCAGTCTCCGGCATCTTGAAATCATCCTTGAGCCAGTCAGATGGTAGACCTGTGAAACAATCATATAATAAGCTATGTACTCAGATGGATGTAAAAAATTACAAGTGTAATAAAGTCATCTTTAATTTTTTTGCCTTTGTGGCTTGAAAGTTTACATTTTACAACTCGATATATTAAAAAAGCTCTGATTCATATTCATTGGTCTTTGACTACACCCATGGGAAGATCAATTTATGAGTGTAATACCTTAATAGATACTTTCAATATCATCTTACCTTTAAATGCAGGATTAAGCAAGTCAATTCTTCTTGCCATGAAGGCATTAGCAAAAACAAAGTCCAAGCTGGCCAGTAGTAAGTGGTACATATCCACAAGATCATGGGCAGACTTGTGAAACTCTCCTTTGACACATATGTATAGTGCCCAATTGAACTCAAACAAAGCGTTTGTTGTACATGGCTGAAGTCTGAGGAAGAAATAAAGACATATTTGAAGAAATATGTTATATCAGTGGGTTTACACCAGGCTCTGTAGATATAATCTGCTTCTCTTACTACTGTAAAAATATGTTATTTAGTTCTCAATATTAGCACATTGACACTAAGATAAATCAATTGGAGCTATAATAATATTATGTGTATGATTCAACTACCTAACCTTATTTCCTGCTAGAGGAGTACTAGTGTTAAGGAAACGATAGTTGTTTTGGGATATCTAGTTTCAGAATAATATAGACAAGGTAGAACACATTTTCAGTTGTTTATAAGAAGAAACTAAACTAGATAATCAGTAACAAAAAAAATTGTCAACCAAGAGGAAATACATTTGGTACAAACTTCTGTTAAATAGTGTTTGAATAAATTAGTTATTGTTACTTACTTTTGTCTCCTCTTTGAATTAGGCTTGGGAGTCTCATTTGTCAAGCCTAAAAATATTTCCTGGAAAATAGGCTGGAATTTCCTGAAGAGAACTGTTGATACAGCAAACTTGTGTTCCAAATGAGATATCCTGTCTTTGAACTCTGTTGACATTGAAGCCATATCCATCCATCTTTTGATTTTTTTGAAAAACTCTATGAGGCTGGAGAAGAATTATGAATTATTAGTGTTCAACACACAGCTGTGGTTTCATAAAAAAATCATATAATTCCTAAATTGACATGTTAATCTATCCTCAAGGTTTTTGTGTATTTAACCATAGTATTAATGTTACATGAATTTCCAAAGAACAGAGGGCCAGTACCTGATGTTGCAAAGTCTGAGGAGTCTGGTGAGACTAACACAGTTTCCTTCAACTGCTGTCCCAGATTGCACTGTAGGTGTTATCGACGTACGACACGCCACATATAGGGCACAAGCCATCCAATGCAGTATATCACCCTACAAAAACAATATCACATACATAGGTAAGTACTAAGAAAAAATGCCACATGATCAAATATTGCGATATGATAACAATTGCAAGGAAAAATTGCATTTTATGCTAACTGTTCTCATGTAAATGCATTCAAAGTCGAGATAAGCCAGAGCCTTGTGATAACACGCAAGTGAAAGTGCATAAAGAAAAGGAAACACACACTGCCACGTCTATGAATAATGCTACTGATTATTTCTTTAAAGGCATTAGTAGTATAGGTATTTAGAATTCACAATGTAAATACAACAGAGCTCTGAGGCGCGAAGCTAAGCCGAGGGAGACGTAGAGTCAAGTCTTCACGTACCATACATAATTTCAGCTGTTTGTAACTTATTTTAAGATAAACATATAAACGAGCACTTAAAAATGAAAGCTGTGTAAGAAAAAAGGTGAAGAATATACTTACATCTAAAGTACAATTTTTTTTTATGTCCGCAAAGAGCTCTTTTGCTTTGTGCGCTGCAACTGAATCGACGTTTAGATTTGAACAGAGAGTATCCATTTGCGCGATCCAATTATTATCACTGTCTTCTAATTTAGACATTTTTGTAATGATTTTATAGATTTTTAGTTAACATAAAAATAAACAACCTATCCCTCGTAAACTTGTCCCAATTTTGACAATTTGACAGGTATTTGGCGGGAAGAGCACCGCTCCTCCCACGCGCGGCAATTTTGTCTTTGGTTTTTAAACATGGCCGCCATAAAGACGATATTACACTAGCCAGTACTAAAAACTACCGTAAAACGGGGTGAATAGAATTCGCGGGGTGAATAGAAAAAAAATCAGGAAAGTTTTCAAGGCTAATATTTGAGTACTTCTCGTTGAAGAATTTTGTTCAAATTTTAAATGATTACACGTCGATATTACTTCTCTGCGGTGTTATAATTGTTTAAATGTTTAAATTGATATTTATACCCAAAAAATTGCTTCAAAGTCTACCGTCCTCGAATGCCTTAATATCGACCTCCAAAACTTTGGATTTAAAGTGGGATTTCTTTTCTAATGAGTTGTTTGAAGTGTTTATCTCTTTAGGTGTATATTAATTTATAAAGATACAATATTGTTAATTGAAAAAACGTTTTTTAATCTAAAAAATATGTTTAAATCATGGAAATAGTAGTTTTTTTGTATAAACGGGGTGAATAGAATCGTTTGAAGGGTGAATAGAACTACAGTATGGGGTGAATGGAAACATAGCAGGGTTCAATAGAAACGCGTAAGGGGTGAATAGAAACGAGTGAGGGGTCAATAGAGATTAATAAATAGGGTTGTCAAAAACTGTAAACAAAATTAACATAAACAATGAAAAATTAATAGTCATTAATCTTCTGAACTTCACAATTATCATTGTATCAAAGTTATAACGGCAAACTACTGCATATAGTATGAAAGTTAGTTAGGTTATCTTGCATTATTTTTTGAGTTAGTGCTCATTCACGTTGACTCGCGGGCGCGGTGGCGGGCGCGGTCGCGAAATATCAAACATATGGCGTAGTTCCCAAGTGTTCACGTACAAACCGTTCGCGCGGTCTAAGTCGCGAGCGAGCTAGCGGTGCCGCGCGCGGCCCGCGCGGCGCGCTCGCGGCAATATCAAACGCATGAAGATGTTCGTGTGTGTTCACGTCGAACTAGCGGTGGCGGGCGCGATTCACTCGCGACGTCAAGTAAGTTCAACCAGTTTGAACCAGTTTGAGCCAAACGCCCGCCTGGCGGCCAACGTAAACACAAATCGCCACGTCCCCGCGCTCGCGACCGCCACCGCGCCCGCGAGTTCCAACGTGAACAAGCACGTAAAGTAATTATCAACGGTTATTTAAATTTTTCAACACATAACCTCCCTTTTCAGTATGTTGGATAAGTCGTCTTTGGCAGCCCTAACAGTTTTTCCATTCACCCCTTTGGTCGTTTCGATTTACCCCTATCGCTGGGTGAATAGAAAATGACCATTTTTTTAAGGAAATATCGTAAAATTATGCATATTTTTGGACAAATATGGTTTTAGCTCTTTCTTCATGGCGCCGGACATGATATAAAAGAACCCGACAATAAAAATAACAAGTTATTCGCAACAAATTTTTAGGACAAAGTTGAAAATCGTTTCTATTCACCCCGTTTTACGGTATATTATTATTTACATATCTGAAGCAAAAACAGTCATAATATGTTATTAATTACACAAAACGATGAAATCAGCAAATTAAGCGACAACGCGATGCAACGCTTCTCCGCGCTTAAAACGAGAAATCGATTTGATATCAAACATATTTGAAATATTTTTGTAGACGAGAAAAAATAAATAGAAACCTTTATCTGAAATGAAAGATAAAGATTTTATGAATATTTATTCGATAGTTGTACTTTTGTATGCTAGGAATATAAATATATTATAATTGTCTTTGATTAGAACAGCTGATTTGAATATTTTGAATCTGAATTTGACATTGACATATTGATCGCAAGGTTTTTAAGCTCCAGCTTTTAAGGATTTGCCGCAATTTAGGTGAAAAATTAAGGCGATCTGTCGAAATAGTAAAACAACTTTTGTTTGTTATGTATATTTTCGCTAAACCAAACAGTTTTTATTCAGAGAGTATAATGGATACATTACTTCACTGATGTGACGTAATATCTTACGATAAAAAGCAAGTCTTAAGATTTAACGTATTGCATCTGAAAGTTTTTATTTTACAAAAGTGTACAATAGTTGATAAAAACATTATTTTTAAGGTTTATAGGGTTTAGGAATTGGTAACATTAAAATTTGTTATGACAGTAGTGACAGTTTTGATCTTTGGTTGTTTTTAAACGGGGCAAATAAATTTGACTATTTGTGCAGTTTTTCGGATTAATATGGGAATCTAGGATTGATAGGGATATAATGCGATTTGAGTGAGCCGTTTGATGTCAACTGATATTAACCTTCTAGCGTAATACTATAATTTGTTGAGCCTTGGGTGTCAATCTCATTTTCAAGCATGATTTGTTTTCGGCGTTTGTATCATGTCTCCAATATAAACTACAGTTTCAAGAAGCAAGGCGTAAAACTGTGCAAAATGGTTAATCCTGGTAGCAAAAAGTATTGTCATTTTCTGAGCTATGTCTGTTATCTTCCATGAATGTTATTTTGAGGTTATGTTATTGTTTTTTTAGGCAATGGTATCCAGTGCCTGCATATGATGAAGGGATGCCTTCTTTAAAAAGTTTAACTAAGACAAAGTTCGAACCTGGTAAGCGCGGGCTGCGAAGAACAGCAATGCTGAATAAAATGTTTATGAAACAAATTACTGACTTAATGTCCACTGGCACTGTTTCTATGGATGTTGTTGGACGAGGCATCGAGATATCTAAAGTATGTGAATCTTTAATATTTAATGATTCATCCATGGAGCCAACAGCTTCATCTTATTTGACTATAAGTTAGAGTGTATAACACAAAGCCAATTATGGTCCTCACTTTAAGTTCCTACACAAAATATTTTTTTATAGAGTTCCTTTCGTAAACTTATTTTCTTTATGTGTAATAGATTAATACTTACAAATCGTAATAGTTTGGTAAGTGGCTAAACAATAACAAAGCTAATGAAACCCAGTATCAAACATAAGGTTTTTTTTTTTCAGATAACCACACCTATTCCAAATTTTATAGGAAATGAAACTGAGCTAATCAGCCAATGTGTAAAAAAAAAACTATTTCCTAATTTACTTTTAAATAATTCCAGGTAAATGTGTCGCCAGACTTCAAGACAGTGAATGTGTTCTGGATATGCAAAGGCACATCATCTGATGAGGAGACTGAAGCAATATTGAACAAGACAGCGGGTCCTCTCAGACATGAACTGTCCACACTTAGGATAATGGGAGAGATACCTTATATTGTGTTTGTTAAAGGTTATTCTTATTATCCATACTATACTAATGCTATACATTTAAAACTATCTGTTACTATGTTGTGGTGAAACCACATCAACAATTTTCATGATATTTCCAATACAGATTTTCAAAGATCAAGGGTCAAACTGTAACAATTTTTTGTAAAAAATACCATGCATCGATAGTCAGGAGTATGTGATTTATTTTATATCTAGCACTGCTTTTGTAAAAAGTTAGTGTTAAGATTCTATCGTAAAAGAGAAACTATGAAAAAATTTATCCCAAGTGTTAATTTAGTACTATTGTTAATTTACAGTAATTTTATTCTTTATTCCACAGATAAACAAGAAGCTCTGATAACGGAACTACATCAGCGATTATCTGTAGCTGATTATGGTGAGGACTATGTGTTGACTGAAGAAGGACATCTGCTTAAATCTGAGTTTGTTCTTAATACCACACTATCACCTGAAGTTAAGGTAATTCTTCACTTACTAATATTATAAATACGAAAGTCTGCCTGTTACGCTTTTACAGCTAAACTGCTGAACCGACTTTGACAAAATTTAGTATGGATAATGGATATGCCTGAAGACCCAAGCTTAAATAATAGGACTGAATCTTATTACCAGTGCCTATTGTATAAAAATTATAAGTGAGAAGTAATTTTATTATTTAAGCCTTGCATTGTTTGCTGAAGTTACTAATCCTCACAAAAGTTGTAGTTAAGTACATAGTTAATTGTTGATTCATTGTCTCCCTCCTATAACAAAACACGCACTTTGTAAGTTTGTAACCCATGACAATGGGATTTAAAATAAATCCGAATTTTGTTTTTTAGGCTAAAATAAGACAGCTAGAGGAGGATTTAGAAATTACCGAAGAACCGATACCGGAGATGACAAATAATGTGTTTGGTCTCGATCACTCTAAGATCATGAATAGATTGTTAGCGGCCAGGAAGAAGTCGCGGGACGCGTGGACGCACCTTGATAGTGAGAACGATGTTATCTCATATAGAGCCTCTAATGATGAGTCTTCTGTACCAGCTGTAAGCAGTCAGAAGAAGGAACTGGCAGAGTTCTTGTTGCAACGACAGGTATGTTCTTATTTACAGGTATTTATGAAATATTTTAGTATTTGCGTAATTGAACCAAATTCGATCAGGTTTTTTATAAAAATAATCTTATATAAGTGTTATACATTGTGTATGTAACAAAGTACAAACAAACCCATAAAAACCATATTTTTGGAGCACGCATTATTCTCATGTGGGAACCGAATCTACGTCATCTTACATAGGTACATAGCGTGGTGTTTTATATTAACAAAATCGATTTAAACAAAAACATATTTTAGATTGACGTCATTCATAACACGATTCAATATTAGTTACAAGTATTATTCGTTTACTCTATGCAATGAAGACCAGTTACTTAACATACATTCATAAGATCATGCCTGTTATGTCTTAAGGTCTTAGCAGAGATGTATGAAATACACAGGCGTTGAGTCATTAGCAACGTTAGTCCCATATAATGGGGAATAAGACTATTGCTATATACCGGGCAGTTTACGAAACTCCCCTAATTATTTATTTATGTAGTTTACTATCATACATTATATTGTTTTCAAACATAAGCTTTTTATGGCGTTTTTTTTTTATTTTTCGTAGCAATCAGTTTCTGCCAATTTAATACCGCTCGCGTTAAAATCTGTGCCACCGTTCAACGTCAAATTATCCCTAACACTTCTCTCCAATTACGAGGGGTGAGGGGAGAGTTCGTCAACTCAATATGATTAAACCCCCGAGCGATCGACTGACCTTGCTCTAGTTTGGGGTAACACCATCTGTTCGTTAAAACTGAGATGTAGAAACCCATTGTCCTGAGTGTTGACTCGTGACCTGTTGCGATCGAGTGCTACCCTTTTCACTCGATATTTTTTTTATATTACTTCTGGTTTAGTATAAATAAAAGTGAAATTTTTTGTTGATTACAAAATTATGGTAAAATAATGTTTAGAAAACTGTTCGAGTTTCATTTTTTATTCCGAGTAGTAGCAGTGGGTACAGCAACAGAAACAGTATTTTTTT
Organism: Anticarsia gemmatalis; assembly: GCF_050436995.1. NCBI lineage: Eukaryota > Metazoa > Arthropoda > Insecta > Lepidoptera > Erebidae > Anticarsia > Anticarsia gemmatalis. The sequence continues at coordinate 4,286,247 of NC_134761.1, forward strand.
CAACAAACGTGGTGCTTTTTATAAGACACTAGCTGACCCGCGCAACTTCGCTTGCGTTACGTAAGTTAAAAAATTTCCCCGTTTTTGTAACATTTTTCACTGGTATTCTGCTCCTATTTGTAGTAGCGTGATGATATATAGCCTATAACCTTCCTCGATAAATGGACTATCTAACAATGAAAGAATTTTTCAAATCGGACCAGTAGTTCCTGAGATTAGCGCGTTCAAACAAACAAACAAACAAACAAACAAACTCTTCAGCTTTATAATATTAGTATAGATGCTACCAAACGTTAAACTGTAGTAATTGTAACTGACCAAAGTAGGTGTTTGTTTTTAATTTCTATATTACAACCATAAGTATTATTTTTGTGTTGTAAACCAAAGAAAATATTAACTTCGATATAAACCAAATCCACAATAGCTGCAATAATATACATAGTAAATTCCGTAGAAAAACAAAAATTAGCAATATAAAAAAACAGGCCATAGTCTGTGGTCTGGGATTCATTATTGTAGGTTACTAATTTGTATTCAGGCAACCGACTTAATATGTAGGTGTACGTTTTCAGAGCGTCATCCTTTAGCCATTTCATGTGAGATTTATGCATTACATGGAATAATATTGAATCGTGTCTTGCTCCATTTCACAGCCTGATGGCCTAGGCTAGACAATCGTTGCATCCATATTGCATTACAAACTACTTTAAACTGATGTCAAAAATGTAGGGTATTATTTCGAGGCTGTTAGGGATTCTAAGCAAAGTAATGTTTGCCAATTACGAGTGTTCTTATATGCTCTGAATAGTCCATGAACTTTATTATTTCTGAAGATGAGATGAAAATGAGAACCTCACTGCAGTCATTGCAGCTTATGATCTATGCTGACCAGTCCTTGTATTTGACATTCATAATAACGCCAGCTACAAAGCTGTTAATTGAGGATTTGTATACTTACGTATAAACCTTTTGTTTTAATGCGGGGCGTTTATCTAAATCTATATCGTAAATCCGGCTGCTGAATTATTTTTAATAAAAATAAAAAGGCCTAGAACACCGTCTGAAATCCGAATAATCGATAGTCGCATTAAAAACTGCTAACCCTAGTCTCTGAGGTACATTACGCGGTAGTTTATCTATTCAATAGCGTTTAAACTCACATAAAAAAACGCTATTGAATAGATAAACTACCGTTAAAAGTACTCAGAAACTGGGGGTAAGAGCACAAAAATAGTAAGTACTATTAAATCGATTATTAAAAACTTTTTTACTCTTTGCTCAGATCCTCCACAAGAAGATAGCCAAGCAGCTAAAGGACACTCGCGACAGTGTTCAGCTCGTCGACACGGAGGACTCGGAGTACAACCCTCGAGAGTACTACTACGAGGACATCGACGACTTGGAGGAGGGAGAGGAAGACGACGACGACGAATACTACCGCGCTGATTACACAGACATCGACAATGAGATCAAACTACAAGAACTCACTAAGAAGAATGATTAATGTTAATTAGTTATAGTCTGTTGTTATTTAGTTTTAATATAATATACGAGTTTTAGTTACTTATAGTTTGTGTAGTGTCTTTTATTTTCAGTAGGTTGATCGTATATAATATCAGCCTTGGTTCACATATTTCGGCAATATTCCGACTCGTCTCACTTGTTCGGCTTTTGCTGATCAGGTTCGTCTACACATAACATAATATACAATTTCGCCGTCCGCCTAGGCCGATTAATGCCGAACCGAATATGTGAAGCAAGCCTCACTGAACGGTAAACTTATTGATGCAAATTTTTGTGCGATTGTTGACGATGCGATGGTGGATGGCAAGAGAAGATATAGGAGTATCGCGCTTCGAACATGTTAAAAAACCCGTCCGGGTTGGTCGGAACGTCATTTCTAGGATCTTATAGAAGCTTAAGCAATTTAGATATTTAAATAACCAAAGATAGCTTATGTAGATGTAGTTAGTGCTATTAGTAGGTAGTAATTAGTTTCTCTCTTTAGTATCTTCTCTGTATGTGTACATATTTAAAGTAGTGTTGTAGAGGCCTTAGGTTCGAATCCCGGAAACTACCAATAAATTATATAATAATACGAGTATTTCTATGTTGAATATACCTGTGTTTTGTGTACGCACTTGGACAAAAAGTCCTGCATTCGCTGGTTTGAGTAAAACAGTTCGCTGCAGCCTTAAAGCTAGGATGCCCTATTTTTCTATTAAAATTTTATTTAGGGAAGTATTTCTACGGTTTTTATAGTCTTTATACAAAATACAAGTTGTAGTTATCAGTGTCCCTCAAATGCGGGTAATTTTATAACATTGACTCTTTGAATAGTAAGTGCTAGGAACCATTCTGTAACAAATAATAGTTTAATTATAATTTTATCACAGAACAATAGGGCTTCCCCTCTCGATGTCTTTTCCCTATCCTACAGTAAATGGGGTCACTTCTATCAAGCGACTTTTCGATAGCCATGCTCTACCATGATGAATGCTTATTGTTCTGTTAGCGTGGTATTTTTCTACTCTTATCTTTCGGTACCATGACTGTTATACCATTCTAGAACTCCTTCTGTTTTATTATATACACAAATTGCGAAAATACCATTTCCTAACCTAGCTTCCTTAACTTCAAATTTAGCTAGTTTTGCATTCATCAATTTATTTGTGTAATGTTATAAATACATACGCCTTGTTCCCATAGGAGTAGGCAGGGACTAAAGAACGCCACTTGGTACGATCTTTACAAACTTCCCTTGTCTCATTCACAAATAATGTATGTTAAGGTCCTGTATGACAAGATGTATCGGTGTAACAAATATATAAAAGAAATAGCTCGATTTGAAAAGCTCCTCCTAGTTTGGACGTCGCATAAAAATCTAGCTAGGTTCAAATAAAAGTAGGTTACACTTGTGTAGTAGGTACCTACTTGCAGAAATAACAAAAAATCCCCTTATTCCAGAACATTCTGTTACACACGATGGATGGGGATATTTAAGATTCTATTGTTTTTACACAGCCATTATAAAAGTATTGTGGTTGTAGTGACGTATGATTTCATAGAATAGGTACGTACTTTGGTTTGTCATATCCCTATAAATTCCTACACTATGATGAGTAAATACCAAAAATGTAGTTTCCGTATTCATTGACTATTTTCCTTCAATATAATAGGGAAAACAATATACGTATCTAAAGTGTTGTTAGTTTAGGCGGCCTTAATGCCCGCAGTTAAATTGATACTTAACATGGGGTCCCTACGTGCTTGAGAGGGCACGTAAAGCTATTGATCCTGGCCACATTAGTCATTCAGGTCAAGACATAAAGTAAATAAACCTTCGTACGTTTTATTTTGTTTCTCGACAAAATGTCTTGAATTCGTTTCGGGGTTTGTGTTAGATGGAAAATTGAGCAGACTGCTTTATACGCTTTTTGGTGTCCATATGACAGAAGGGTCACCTAGGTTTAGGCTACTATGGAAAATTGTGTTTGTATCTCTTCATTCAGCTTAAACAATTTGATCGTTGCAGTTTTCACAGACAAAGATTTTCTCTTTCGTTTCCAGTCTACATAGACTTTTGATTTTCTTCGGTGTTTAAAATCTCGATCTGAAACATTATCTGTTATCTGTTTTGATAAACCCATAATACATTTTCAAAGAAGTATTTTTGCTTATTAAACGCTTCCGCATAAATACATTTTCAAATAATTAATTATTATTTTACCTATAAAACATGCATCTATTTCGAAAGGACCTAAAACATGTCATTAAAACACTGCGCCCTAAAAATTCCCATGATTCCCCTCTAAATCAAAATCAGATTTCGCACGTTGTACTGGGCCGTTACCCTCGATGTGTATGCCAAATAATTTGGCGCAGGAAGTTGTAATATTGGCTACGCTTCAAATAATATTACAATAACCATGCACTCGTTAGGTCCCATATAAAAGGAGCTAATTGTTCTCAACTGTGTTCTTTATAAAGTTTAGATATGTAGGTAAAATTATTGTCTCTAATCTAGGATAACTGTTGTGCCACTGAAATAGGCTTTAAACTGTACAATCATGCAATTTCATACCTTTCAAGGGAGGGTGTACCTTCCTTGGACCGAAACTTCAATGCACCCATTTATCGGAACCTAAAATAAAATCCTGTGTATATAAACTATTAAGATAGTACCGGTAGTCAGTCGGTAGAAGTTGAAAAGCAGTAATAGAGATTTTTATTTAGTTGCGATTGATATTGGTTGTCGAAGTGGTTGCCTGGAATATATCGCCTTCTGGTAAGCTAGCAGAAGAAATTAAAGGGTTTAATGTACAGCTCTCTTTCCCCCGGTTTCTGAGGTACAGCGTTTAAACGTATGTAAAAAAACGCTATTGAATTGATAAACTACCGCTAAATGTACTCAGAAAGCGAGGGTTAGTAAAGACATTTTCTGATGAAGATTCAGCTCGTAATGTCCTGACTGCATGGGTAAAACTGCACTTCGACTTTCTAGTTATAAAAACACTAGCGGTCGTCGTAACCCAAATTGGATTGAACCAAATAACTTGGATTAGTTAAGAATTTCATAACAATGTTGAAGGACTGTGTTCGAGTTATTAAGATTATTTAAGGCAAGTTGTTTGTTTATACACGCCTAATGCTTCGGAATCTCGTACACGCGATTTTGTTAACGATGTCGCGAGATCAAACGGTTTTTGAGAGTTTAACTGTCCAGTTAGCATTATGATAGACGGAAAAAAATCATTGCCATTACTACTTATCTTGTGCTGCAGCAGTAATTAATAGCATTTGATAATGTAGCCTATCTTTTGAAGTATCTGATCAAGAAGAGTGCAATACACTTTCTTAAGTAATGTAGATACGGCGATACTCGGCCGCTAAGTAAATGAAAGTGCTGAAAGTATGGTTTTATGTACAGCCACGGCTACGGAGGCGTTTAGTTCCAGGCTCGTCGTACTCGTAGCTTGTCTATAGTCTATCTACTTGTTTTTGCAATATTTTACATTGTATTGTAGTAGGTATCGTAATAATGTTTATGCTTTCATCATCGAAGGTCGCGCTGATAAAATTAACAACCTTTTATTTATCACATAAACAATACGTTAATAACATTTCAATAAAACAAAGGCGTGGAGCGGTTCAGAAGCATATCGTGCAATTACTATCCAGCACATGAACATAATTCATTGACTTGATAAACAATGGCACTATGGAAGTACCTATTACTTTTATTGTATCTACTTCGTCTACTTAAATCAACAGGTTGCGTCTACGTCTGTATGAATTCTCGCATATAGCTTACATGCGGGTGCTTCTGGACTTTTGTACAATGTAAATATACTAATGGACGACTATAGTAAAGTACAATGTTGTTAGGTAGTAGGTATTCTTTATACATTCATAGCTCACGGCCGCTCAATAGCTCCGGCATATGAACCTTCAGTCGCCATAAATTATACTATCGATCCCGTTGCCAAGTCACGTTCAGGGCGAGTACAATTTGGGCAGGAGTTCGATCGGCAGGCGGCGATCCGAGGCTACACAGCGTCTACATGCTGAACCAGTACATAACTAATACAGCTTTTTATATCGACCTCCGTGCAATAAAGTTAATCCAGGTCCTGTGTAGTGTAATATCGGCGGGGGGAGGGGCACAAACCGGCCGGCGCTGTGGCCACCTGTTCGCCGCGCGGTGGCGCGCGGGTGCCCCCCGCCTCGCCGCCCGCCGGCGCCCCTGCACCCTCGACGCCGCTGCGCGCGCTTCTCCCTTCTCCGACTCATTCGTTTCGCGACGCGTCGTCTCGCCGGCCGGCTTCCGTTGCACTCGCCCGGGCTCATTCCCATCGCGTCCGCTAGCCGCACCGCTCCGATCGCACCACCTAGCCCGTAGCCGAACACTTCACCAGACATGACGGAAAGCACGGAAACCCCCGCGGCCGCGGCGCCTGAAAAGACCCCTACTGAAAATGGAACCACTGAGACCCCACCCGAGGAGACCCCTGAAAAGGCGACCGAAGAGAAGGAAAAGGTGGAGACTCCGCCTCCGAAAGAAATGCGCGCTGTCGTTCTCACTGGCTTTGGAGGACTCAAGACTGTCAAGATCCTGAAGAAGCCTGAACCGAGTGTCGGAGAAGGCGAGGTCCTCATTCGCGTGAAAGCATGGTGAGTGCTCTTTATTACCTTCCTTATTTTATATGATAATTTAGTTGGATTATTCTACTTGTCGTTTAAATGTAATGAGATGACATGAGTTATCAAAAAACGTTAAGTTTGAATATTTATACTATTCAATTCCGGACCGAAGATAGGTTTTCATTTTCTTTAGAGCGGATACTTATTTGAGTCTGTTAACTTGTCATGTATTCTGTGTATCCTAAACATTAATACGATTTTTAAGTGTATCTTATTTTGTGGTGCACTTACTATGTCGTACTTGATGTGTAGTACAGGTTAATATATTTGGGCGCACCGGCACTTGCGGTGTGGTGTACCCACTTACCCAGTGCCTGTACGGACGGGTCCCGTTCGCTCGTCGCGTCTCGCCTGCCTCATTAACATCTGCCTCCGCCGAGATGCACGGCTCGCTCATGCACCCGACCGATTGAAATTTCTGCACGCACACTGGCACCTAGTACCGATCGTGTGACGCGCCCTAAAGCGGATTTACACTTCGTCGACCGCTGCCGCCGCCGTCGATGTGCCGGCGACGGTCTATTATGTTTATGTGCCTGTTTTAGCTTCTCTCTTAGTTAATGCACAATATGTTTACATAGGCGTGTTCTTTCATTCGATTTCGCCAGTCGATTATTTATTCAATAGGCTATGGAAATTTGTTTTCGATCGGGACTGGAATAACTGCATGCATGTGCGCATCGGAGCGCGTCGCTGCGTGGACGCTGCGTGGTCGGTTGTAACAAATTAATGTTATTTTGTCATACGAAGCCGGAGCGAGTCGAGTTCGTGCGAAAGGGAGTTGAGCGCCTACTGACATTGTTCTTTGTTCGTTTTTATCGCTCCAGTGCTTCAGATAATGCAACGGACGAGTCGCGTCAACGTGCTACTTGCAGTCCGACACATGAGTTATCTGCCACTTTTCTCGTTAACGTTAACTGCCTGAAGTCAGTGTCTTAACAAAACACTCGCATAAGTGACAACCATTTGTTTCTTTACATTATCAGAAACAATAGCAGTTATGAATGAGCGCTCGAGTACAATTTGCGATTAAAACTGCTTCGGGATCAAGTTAACCGTTAACGGTTTAAGTATTCCGATAAAAACAGTTTTTGCTGCTCTCTAAATGTTATCGGGAATTTTATCGGATGTTGATAAAATAGAAATGTTTGGAAAACCTGGCTTAAGTTGTGAGTGATGGATGAGATTATGTATCGCATCTGTTCATTTGAAATTAAACAGTTTTAATTTGCAAAAGGCATGCAAAATAAGTAAAGATGTGATATTAGTGTGAGTACTAGCAGTAGGTAGGCATTGAATTTAGAGTTAGAATGTTACAGAGGCGTCGAGGTAAGGGAGGAACGGAGGCGAGGCGTGTAGGTGCACCGCGAGGTGCGAGGTACGGCCGAGGCACAGGGCGCATCCCCGCTCTGCTAAATATAGCGCGCTTATCGTCGACTTACTATGTAAATGACCGCGACATACCCGACGCCATCTGCCGCAAAAATATTAACTGACTGGTTGAGTCTCGACCGGTACCAGTACAAGTTTGCTCTCTAGTTTTGAACCGCAAAAACGTGTGAGTTCCGCCTACATGGCCTCTGGAAACTGTCTAGACTCTGACCAACTGTCTGCTACAGTTTGGCTCGCTTTGTCTTTCGAAACTTGACTGTCCATCGCGCCTAGAGAGCACGTCAATTGGTAACGTTAAAGTCTAATAATGTGTTTGTATTTGCAATCAGTGAGTTTGCAAATAATACTTAGGTATTTAATATGGAGTAGTGTTCAAAAATCAGGGATAACCAAAGCTTCATACCTGGCAAAATGGATACATCATAGCTTTGAAGCTGTATACTTGATCTGTCTACCTACTGGAAACAAGCTCCTTAATGCAGTACATTAGACTGAAGCTTTTAAACTAAAAATTTATTTGCAGGAAAAAATAGAGGAGATGAGATGGAAAGTTATATACAAATGCCCTTGAATAGAACGATACAAGCATGGATTTAAACAATCTAAGAACAGAAAACTGTTTTTCAAAAGAAGTACCGCCGTATTATTAGTGGGTATCATATTCTATGGTATCATGGAGTGTTGAACTACAATTAAATACTCATTACATAACATAAGTAGTTGGAATACTCCGAATGTGAAGCGGTCAGCGCAGTTCCACGCCACGGACATCATTATCTTAGCTCAGCAGCGACATAGCTTAACTTAAAAAATATTAAATTTTGTTCCTAAGTTATGTTTAAGTTAACATTAAGTAATGACAAATATTAATGAAATACAACAGATCTACTAATACTAAACAGTAATTTATCACAAACAGCAATAAATATACACACGCACATAGCGTTTAAGATCAAATGCCGCTGTAGAGGCTTCGAAAACTGGTTCAACACTTACCAAAACGTATGTCATCACTTGATACCAAAATACTAGTTTAATAATGCTATTAAGTTGATGATACGTTACAATTTGTACCACGTAGCCCATCGCATAACGACGTGTTGCCTCATTGCTCGGTGCCTGCTGCCTACAGGGATCGCTTTCGTGCAGCCGCCCGTCGTTTCGGCTAATATGTTTTGTAAGACTTCACTAAGGGATCGGACCAATGAATAACGCGTCATTATTTTCAATTAGGTCAAGTCAGTGTCAGTAAGAGATGTCTTCCGAGAACAATGAATGTACTCACGCCCCGTATAAGTGGCTTTCTTTTTTATACGGAGAGTGCTTAATTGTATGTGGAGATCATGGGAAATGTGATGGCTGGACTTTTATTTTTTGTTTTGTCCATATGTGTTCTGGGCGTCTGGCCTGCATCATTTGGAACACGGGTTCGTATTGGGGTCATGGATATCGTAAATATCAAGGATTAAACCGCCTGCTTATCACTACACGATTGTGGAATTTTTTGTATCGAAAGTGTGTGTTAATTGCTCACATCCTTTCCTTTGTTGGTGAATCAATTTAAAACCTAAAAATAACATTTGCCCCTCGAGTACAGAGACCGAGCTCTATGGTATAAAGTGCAGTATTGTGCATTTTAATGGGCTCGAAGCCACATAAGATGGGAGAGATGAATTTGTTTATTACCCTCTTCCTTATTGAGAGCGTCTGCGCGAGATAGCTCTCTTCCTATGAGTCACTAGAAAGTTATGTTCTTGAGCTAACTCGATTCAAATAACTCGCTGTTGTACCTGACTGTGGCCGAGTGGGTGGATTCGCTTGCAATTCAGTACCGTACTGGACTCGTAGCTAGAGAGTGTATATGATAGCTTAGCTAGCTCACCGCATGTACTCAGTGTACTCACTGAGTTCCCCCCAGACGTCTGCCTTCTAGTTCAACAACTTTCTTATATAGAAAATGTATAAAGCCGCTATTTTGATATTACGTTTTAAAATACAATATGAGACCAATTTATTGTTATTTTTACGCCAATTGGATTCAATTGAAATAAAGATAGGGGTGTATTGTATTCCTTTATGGAGTTACTATTCATCATTATTGGGTATTATCAATTAAATATTCTATTGCCCTATTCATAAATTGAACATAGATTGTTATTGATATCGAACAATACTTTGAGTTTCTCCAATACTTGATTAAAATTTATTTACAGCTATGATTAAACAAAGATTGTTCGAGTTATAATAAACAAGATCGTGTATTATATATTTTTAATAACACGTTATCGTTAGCATGACCTGCGGGATATACGGTCGTACATCCATCAATCAAACTTGACGAGAGACAGCGATTCTACACGTGCACGCAACACCATCGTCCATCGACTATGAGAATTAGGAACTTCACGAATAGATTGTTTAATGTTATTTCACTTTATGAATAATTAGTGTATAGGAGTTGAAACGATGCGTCACGACCTTATTCCCGTATACTTGCAGTGCAGCTAACTTATACAGATGAGTCAGGCCAAGTTAGGCTATCGACTGACTCACCTAACAACATAAATACGGAGTCAACAACAATACCCGTGTGATATTTTTATGTCTGAATGTCGCGTCGGAACCCTTCAATTAGGGAAGTTCATTCTTAAACGGTTCATTGATAATCTTATCCGATTTATTCTTTATGCTGACATTAACTTGCACTTATGTAACCTTCCTCTTCTTTCATACCGATAAATCTTGTACAGACTGCTTTTGTGTAAGTAACAGCATGTGTTCATAAGAGGAAAAGCGTAGTAAATCAGGACATAGTAGAGTAAACATAGCTATTAATAGTTGTTCGAAGAATATTCATCAGATATAATGCAGATAGAAGTCAGTGCAAGCTTAGACAAATGTGCTAGCATTCCATTACTTGAAAATGAGTAGTATCTGATGTCGGAAGTTGCAACATATGTGTATGCTGTCTCTATAAAATCCTTCGTCGGACAGCAGATGCGGCAGGCGGGGTCGCGTCGGCCCAGCCGTCGCCGCCCGCGGGCACATTGTTCGCGGAGTCAACGAACTTACGAAAATGCTCCTTCGCTTATTGTGCCCATAATCGAATCAAGTCGCTACTGTATATGGTAGTAAACACGTCGCATACTTTCATCTTTTTTGACAAATAAAATGCTCATGACAACATATAAACCTCCAGAACATTCGGCTTGCATTTCTGGAAGCAGCAATATTCGTGAATGCCTTATTGAATCATAATCTGTAATCAATCTTTGCAGGAGTCTCGCATGTAGCTTTTGTATTCTCCGTTTTATCGTCGAAGCGTGAAAAGCTATTTCATTATTGTTTATCATATTTTCCTTCTGTAACGATGTTAACACTCGTTGCTGATGTTCTCGATAGCTTAGTAAATTGAATTGGAAAATCCCGTGACTCGATCCTTGCATGAAAAAGGGGTGTGGTTGCGTTTTACCCGGGTGTCGGCTAGGTGGTGTGCGTCTCGCTCAGGGGTCGGCGGTGGCGGCGGGGGTGGAGGCGGGGTGAGGGTTGCGAGTGCTCGTGTAATGTCTGGCGAGGGCCGGGGCAGGGGGCACGGGGCGAGCGCCGGATCAATACGGCGCGTCCCCTACCCGCGCCATGCCGCCCGACCAATCTCCGCAGGCCCTACGTCTTTCGACGCCAATGCTTGTTTTTTTATAGCTCCCATTAACCATGCTCTTCGATAAATGAATAAAAGCATGTGTTGGTATTTTTTCCAACAGTGACTAGCGGTAGAAGTGTTTTATTTTCACTTATTGGTCGAGTACTGTTATCTCGGTGAGCATTATTCGACTAAGTATAGTACATGCGCAACTTTTTCTCACGTGTTTGATGAAAGATGTAAATCTTACACATGAAATTGTTAAAATAACCACAAACCGATGTGAATGTTTGCAAATGTGCTTTAAGCGTTCGGGCTCTAGGTGGTAAAACAAATGTTTTCCAAACATTAACACATTTGGGTTTGTAGTGTCTGAATATGAACAAAACTGCATCCATTCATATAAAACTATTATTTTCTACGTTCTTACTATAAAAATTTCATCAATCAGTTTTCCAAAATGTCCTACGAATTTGAATCACAAGTTCATCCTACTTGATGTGTAAGCTTTGATATTTAAATTGGCTTTATGGTTTACATTGTAGTATTTAAGTAACTCATCTAGTAAGAAGTATAAATTCAGGAATATTAATCGATGCCACATGCTTGAAAATAAAACAATACTATATAACATTTATTTGTTCGCGAATATAGGAAGTCAGAGTGAGGTTCATGAGTTAGCGGTAGGTGGTACATCTACAGTAATCTGCTCAGAGCTACTGGGCCGTGGGTACACTGGGTACATCGCAGACGTGTTTAGAGTACAAATTCCTGTAGCTGAGTTGCGGATCTATATTTAGTTAGGTAGAAGAAGTAAGGGCACCCTCCTCCTGTACGAACGCACGCCCTAATATGCTTCAACGTTCCGACAATCCGACACCTTTTTTTGCTTGCTGACATTCGGGTCGGCCACTATATGATATTCCGTTTATTACCCTACGTCGTATGCTGTTGTGTGTAGATGAGTTTTTTTTGCCGCCCGCATGTGTTTCGTACGAGGGTCTGTTACATTGATTTCGGATATTACAGCTTTGTTCAAAGTTTTACGGTTATAATGTGCGAGTTTGGATGTTTGCTTCTTGTTCGTGATCACTTGTTGATTTCGTATATTTTACTATTTCCTTTGTAGCCAGTTATTTTTTAAGAAGCAATGTTTTTCTTATATCAAATCTTAATTCAAGAGTATTCATTATAATAACTCTTGAAAGGTTACGAACTAAATGATTAATAGACACTTTCATCTGTCTCAAGAGAGCTTAACTTTAATATTATCGGGTTCGGGTACAGGTGTTGATAATTTCGCCCGAACAAAGCTCTGTAGGTACCTCATAATTTCAACAATTCGCAAGCTCTGTGCACAAACCTCAATCTCCATAATTTAAGGGCGTACCTACAGAAATTCTTGTTCATCGCAACTTTATTAAGAAAAGTTCTTACGATTATTTGTTCTTTTCTTTTCTTATCGCAGTCTGTTACTTTTTGATTATTTGTCATACCACGTAACAAGGCCGATTAGTCACATCTGAAATTCCTATTATTGACCATAGTGTTATCATTCGTTTGTTTTCTCTATCGCTTGTCAAATAGATAACGGAAAGAATGATAGTTTTCTTACCAAAAATCACAAAAGAAAGTATTGTTACATTGGAATAGAAGAAACGTACTGCGAGTAAATATTAACAGACTACGCATAGCTGTAGATATGATTATCTATCTGTATTACTTTTTTTGGTGAGAGACGACTCAGATAGAATGTTCTCTCATCAAAAATTACAATAAAATAAGCCGGTGTAAATAACTATCTTTACACCGGAGCGAAAGCCTACTTTCGCTCACGTAAGCTTTTATATTAGTGTGCTCCAATGAAAAGCATTTACAATCTACAGGTTTTTGAACTGTAGGTGCAAGTACTTTACTATAAAATTTAGAGCTATTATCAGTGGTTGAGTAAGACCCATTTTGAAAGCGATAATTGCTTGATTCTGAATCGAATTCTTGTCTGTTTTATAGAGCACAGCGGTACGCATAATGTGCAGGCTTAATTACGCATAGGGTTATGCCATCGGAAATGTTAGACACTGATTTGTGGCAAAATTACTACAAACATTATAGTATCCGTAGTCCCTCGCCTAATGTACGAGATGTGGAGAAATCTGGTAAAACAAAACTTGGAAACAAGTAATTATTTATTATTAAACTATCAAATAGTGGTCAAACAATACTCCTAGACATTACTGTTCGTCATAGCAGTCTGACGGCGACCCTATGTCCGCAACAATTTATGAAATGGATGCGGAGACCGGCTTAATGAAGACTCAATTGAAATTTAGTCACCCCAAAGCTATACGTTCAGTCATCTGCGGAATGCAGGTTCACTTCCTGGGTGGACAATTAAAGCGGATGAGTGACGTGCGGGCCGAAACATGACGAACATGGACCACCATTAGCATGCGAGTGACTAATGAGGTTGCTAGTACTCACACATTACGATCAGGTTCGTTCACCATAACATCGTGTACGTAATTTTATGCAAGAATAATTACAAGGTTTATTGTTAGACAATATAATGGAATGTGATTTTAAATGATTTATAAATATTGTTTTATAGCTTCTGAAAACAAAGTGGGTACTTGGATTCCTGTCATTTGTGGGAATTTTAACTCGATTAGAATACTTAGATATTACAATTTAATGCATAAGAAAGTGTTCTTAGAAAATAAAAAAAACTAAATGAATTCGGTTCAGTAATTCCTGCGGTTAACTCAAAAACGTACTTTCACTCATTATTTTATTAATGAACGAGACCATTAGAACGGGAAAAGTAAACATTAATTAGAAATGTCATTTGAGGTGGGGTGTATTTATCTTTGTCTGGTGTTATCGCCATCAATTAATTGCAGTGCCCGGAATAAATAAGTAGGGGCTAGTGATAGTAAAATGGGTGTCACAGCCGGCTGGCTGGCAATGCTGGCATACTCATCGTATCCACTGATCGGAAGTCGATAGCTTCGTCACGCGTGTCATGGTGTATTCATTCTAGTCAGTGCCATGGCCCGCTAGCCGGATATCATCGCTTTTTTAAAGCACCTCAATTATTCCTTCCGAGCCTTTGATATAACGCCCCTAACCAACTAAACGTCTGGCAATCAAAGGTGCTATCATTTCGTTAATGTGAGTGTATATTTATCTAAATTACGTTTCTTGGGCTTTTGATTTATTCGTTCTCGGTTTTAAATTGTTATTTATTGTTTTTCAAATCTGTGTGTTTAGACATGTATCCAAATAATAGATTCGTTCATCATTTATTGCATTCTTCTGTGTTCGAGTACTGGAAAGATATAGCAGTATGAAGCTTCTGTTTTTCTGTACTTACCGATTTTCATGGTAGTTCCTCGCATAACGACCGAGACTGATAGGATAACAGGTTCTAGAAGGCATGAATGAATGTGGATAAACTGCCAACATAAACCGGGACTTTTTAGCATTTGTGCCTCAATGAGTAGTTCAAATACATATATTATGACTCGCATCCACCTAAGTGACTTCGTATGTACTCCCCTAAGTGAGTATACAGGCTCTCATTGTCTGGTGCACCGTCGCGTCGTGCTCATATTAAAGCTTTGCAGACAGTTTCGGCTACAGCTTTACGGCCAAAAGCTGGGATTATCCGCTCTTTAGTGCGGTTTCCCATTTTGGAAGCAATTCAGAGCCGGCATTGTCCGGTTATCACAGCATAATTGTTCTGTTTAATCTTGTACCTCTCGATCTATTGATTTGCTGCGGTTATTAAAATACAAGTCCGTCGAAGTACTGATGTTTGTCTACAAATAAAACAAGGCCAAACCTAGGGTTAAATAAATATTAGGTCAGTTATTCCATGTCACGGCAACTATTTAACATTCTAGCACAAATTCCTTGCTTTACGTGTTTATTCTATTGTTTATATTTAAACTGACGTATTTCCTTAATTACTATTGTGTTGTATAAAAAATAAATACATAATATTAGTCACCTCATATTTGTTATTAAGATTCACATAGCTGAGTAAACGACATATTAAATATACATAGTCATTAATACGTAATAAATAACGACAATTGTTATTATTTACATGCAATGAGTCGGCAGAATGCGTCAGCCCCATGGATTGGTGCGTCGGAGCGCGATCGATCCAGTCTGCTAACTTCCGGTGGCTAGGCTATGTTATAAGCCCATAACATAATACTTATTGTGTATTAACTCGACAAGCCGACGTCGATTCATGTCACTGTGGAATACAAATGAATCAGAAAGTACGCGAATAAGGAAATTCCATTCGGTGCAGTCGTACTTGGGGGCACATGTAATGATAAACTATACTATTAGTATGAGCTATTCCTATTCACAAGTCGTAGTGTTTGTGTTGGGAGGTAGTATGAGTCACTGTTCATAGGCGTGCGCCGACGATCCACGCATAAAACCTTAATTAACACATTTGTACAATACAGACACGAGTTAATATTTGTGTTGGACAATGGCGTGCTTTAGTCTGTCAATATTGGTGTATGTTTAAACTTACTCACAGCACCGTACCTCGTTCCCGTGAACATCAGCAAAATCGCAAAAACATCACTATTACTATTAGCGTAGATTTTCATTCTCGAATTGAAACTGTCATTGCTAATACTTAGATTTTGTAATGTTGAATTTCACTCTATGTTGCTTCTCCAATTTCGGTGGTTTCAGAAATAGTTCTTGCAATAAATTGCTTCATCTCCTTTGACAATTTCCACCTTAAAGGAAAAAAAAACATATTTATTAGAAGCTTGTAGATTGTTTTGTTTACTGATTTGACATTTAAATCGGCACCAAGAATATTAATAAGAGTTCTACTTAACGTTCTGTTACATAAGCATTATAAAATCTCATCTATTATAATTTCGTCCTCGTTTAAACAAGGCTAGTCTATGTCTACGATTCAGACAAGATGCTCATAGGATATTACGATAGTGATATGATATAATGTTACATTAATTGTTGAAACAATGAGATTATTCAGTCACGTACGTCATAAGTTCATAACTGTTGCGTCCAAGTCCAACTAGTAAGTCAATAACTGTCTTTGTGAAAGATAAGTTTACGAAGTTGGCTGTGGGCTGCGATAGTCGTCACTACTCACTTCCACTATCGCGCACGTTCAACATGAAACATGAGGCGGCGAACGGAAGGAGAGTTTTAAGTTATAACTTGGTACACACGCTGAATTACAATCATGTTTGCGCGCTGCGCTCGCTAGTTTACGTAGGAAAATAGACACTCCACTGCGAGTGTGTTTAGACTTCTAGATTGCGTTGGAAGTATCTTAATCTAGACATGTATTCTATCAGCAGCTTCCACATGCTTTGTGTTTGCGTTGCTTGATTCGTTGTAATTGGGTCTGTCTGATAACTCAGCAGTGTCTAAATTACTAATCATTCTAGCTAAAGAAGTCACTGCCTGAAATAATTTTAAACTCGTAAACCACGTTTTCATCAGTAAAGCAGATACTAAATTCATTGTTTGTTGAACTTTTTCGATTCCACTTCGGTTCTTCAGCTTTATAAAGAAAATCGAAATCTCGTTCGTTTATTTTTATGTCGTTTTATATTTGTACGTGCAGCTCACAAATTTTTAAGCATGATGACTCATACAAAGAGATGTACACCAACACCTCAAGAATGTCTAAGCGGACAAGAAGTGCAAGTGACCGGTTCAGTTGTTTTCACTGTCGCACGATGAAAACGAAAGTGCAAAGTTCAGAAAACCAATTCTCCGTTCGTGTAAAGTCAAGTGCGCGCGTCGTCGATGGATTTCGCCGAAGTGCATTGGAACGTGACGCCCGACATCCGACTTAAGCAAGTTCCTCTATTGAAGTAAACGAATTTTACCCCCTATTTTCTACAATGGCGCTTGCTACTACGTGCTCGTAGTTTCTTTTGATGACGTCAATTAATACTGAAACAGAAGAAAAAGTGACTCAAAACTTGGATCGGGCGCGTTCATAAAAAGGCTAGACGTCTAAATGCTTGTTTTAAAACTAATTTCTTGACGACTAAAGTTCCCTGAAGTATCAGTGACTGTTGAAGCAGTGAGTTATATGTTAAGTTGTACTTGTATATCTACATAATATGTAGCGGGGGCGTCGCGTCGTCGCGCCGCCGCCGTTCGTCGCCGTCAGGTCGCGTCGTACAACCCCGATGCAATTTTAAATTACCCCGAACTGAGGGTGTTCGTTCGTTCGTTTTAAATGTCCATTCTAAATAATTGCTCACACGTGAGGGGACGAATCGCAAAGCAAATATGTAATAACATATTCAAAATTATTCTCGTCATATCATTCTACGGGTGTTCAATAAACCGTGAAGTTATTTGAATTGCGTGGATAGAAATTGTATGCAACGCAATGCATTAATCGCATTAGCACTTCGTTGGGGTTGTGTTCGTGCGAACGACGAAGACCCTTTGAGTAATCCTGAACTTGTACGTGATCCTACTAATTGCGTCGGGAGTTTGCACGCTGATGGCGTAAATATTAGCGTGTCAATATTATAACACGTATTTCCTTGTGACATTTCTGGAATTTAATAAAGAATTCGTCATTTATTATTGGTATTACGTGACCAGAACTATGAATATGTTGTGCGACATTGGAGTTTTAACCTGTTTTTCTTTGAATTTGTGGAAATGGCTCTGTAATTAAGATAATCGAAGGAGGGCAGGGTTGACGTCTGGCAGTTTGGCCTTTGGGTTATACGAGTCAGTTTTATCGACCCCGGGGCCTTGACTTAAGGAGTCTGAAGCACGCGACTGGCAACAACACCTAGAAACAATGTCCTGACATTATAATTTATTCAGTAGCAAGCACCCTTAGCGCCTGCCTGTGCTAGAAAGTGTAGAGCAATAAAACCTACACCGCCTATAAAGCTTAAATGGTTTTGTACAACATATTACGTACGTTTTATGTTTTACATTGAGAAACAGTTTTTAGGTGGAATACAAGCGGTAACGTTATTCATGATCAAGTGGTGCATGCAATAGTAAAAACTTGTCTTTTACCTGCTCATGACGCGTTTGTTACGAACTATTGTTGTTGAAGGAAGCCATTCAATAAGTATTGAATAAACGGTCAGGTAGCGTGCGTAAAATTTGATACGAGAGTCGCAGCCGGAGATTATCTCGGATTAACATTCCGACCCTTGGCAACTTGGGTCCCAGGATCGTCGCCTACGGCCTGTAATGTAGGACAAAGCTTTTTTCCTAATGAAAGTATAGAGCCCGCGCCCAATTTATCCAATAAAACGTATGCGGGTAGGCGCGGCGTGCGACAGCCGACACCGTGGCGACTCTACACTAATTCGTCTCCCATGTCGCAGTAATTATTCCGAATTAGAGGCTTAAGTGCATTAATATCAAGCGACATATGGGAAGGGTGAAGCGATGCTATTTTCTTAGATTCTTTCGTGCGTGACACATAACTTTTTATTTCATAGCTATGATCCTAATGAGTCATCTATTGATTGTTTTAATAAAAGTCAAGCGGTATATTATTCACACAAATTATGACTAATTGTAGAGTTATTTGTTGTTACTTAGTATTCCTTGTACTAGTTCTGTATTTATCACAAAACTGTAAACATTCGCCTTTATAAAATGGTTTATTTTCTAGTATACGAACTGTTGAGAGTAGGAAGGCGGTACTTATGTTGCATGATTTAACGCCTACTAGTTTCACAATAGCATCTTTAGATGTTACGCTATTATGTTGCAACCACATAATTTCTGCCTAGTTATTGAACCGTGATTGAATTGTAAACATGCGGCTGGAAAATAGATCGGAAAATCTGGTCAAGAACGAGTTATTTTCTTGCCTACGCTACACTAAATTTAGTATCGATTATTTAGTACCTAGTAGCGAGTGCCCTAAGTAATGACCGATGTTAATGACAAATGATATTAAATTTCCGCTTTCGCCAGGGTGTATCGATACCGGGAATAGGGTAGACAGACGGTGAGTCATGAAACTGAGGGGAGGTTTTAAAAATGTACAAAATATTCGCAAGTTAAGCGTATTGACTAACCTCGAATAATAAAAGTACCACGTTGGTAAAATCGATGAAGTGGATTCTAGAAATCAATTCGGTCGTCTGTGTCCCTCACATATTGTTGCTAGGTTAGCTGCCTAGTGTCTGCTCTAACTTTGATGTTTGTTGGGGCGAATAGTTGGGTAGGAACAATTTGGATATTTTTATCGTTGTACAAGTCAATATTATTCTTGTTTAGGTGTGTTCTGTCTGTGAATTATGAACGTGGACATTTATTACTTTTGATTGTTCATTGCTTTTGTTTGTACTTGAAGCAGTATATCTATACTCTGCACATCTACTGTAGGTACAACTTATATAAGTATATATTATTAAGAAATTTTCAGTTGGTGTATCTAACACTCTTAAAAAAGATGTGTCTATGTTAAGAGATCTTTAAGTTTTCATCTCTACTGTAATCTGCTCCTGAATCACATTGATATGAGCGTGCTAACATTATGTACGTATTTTACATAAAGCGTTGGTGTTCTGAGGGAGACAATCGCAAAATATCGATTAGGTACGAGCACCTAGCACGCCCGCCGCGCGCTGGCGCCCGCCTACGTACCTAGTATGGCGGCTGTGCAATATGTAGTCTACACTCTACAGTACTGAGCCTTGCATCCCTGTTTCTCTCTTCTACATATAACTGTATAAAAGCGATCCCTTCTTTAAATTTGAAATAGTGCACGTAATACTCTAGTGATTTGAACTTTCAACATGAAGAAAATATATGTAAAGATTACGCTTTACGATCGTATTGAACACAGATTCGAGTATTCCGCGTAGGGATTCTTGTCTTTGACGTATGGTATCTGGTTTTGCAGTCCTCCGGCTATCTTTATAGCTTATACCATTACATGCTCATCTTGCGCAGATGGTAACCTCATAAATTCGAGCGTTTTATAAAATAAAAGTGAAATTATTTTTCGTGTTCCCAAGATTGTTTCCAAGTTAAATTTTGAGGTGAAGGAATGACTACATTAGCCTACATTGCAGACGCCTTATTTTAAGTTGTGACAATAGTAGAGACAATGTCGCCACGGCCTGGCATATTGATGTTGATTGGTACGTCAACATGTTTAAGAATTTAAATGCGGGCTTCTTTATTCCGCGTGCGCCCTGCAGAACATAATAATAAATGGCTGCCGCATTCTTGGCCTCAGTCATTTAATTAAGTACAACCTACGCAGTTGTTTAATGAAATCGTTAGTTCACCACTATCAACTTGAATGATTACCGCACTGAATAACATTGATGATTGTACCTACTATAAACGTATTACTGTAACACAATGAAATACCACAACGAGGATAACATGAAATTAATAAAATCAAAACAATCATGTTTTAAGGATGTTCATAATTATCCTGGAAATAACATTTGTATGTTTAGATGAATTTTCCTTGTCTTTTTAATTGGGGAAGTAGCTAATTACTTGGGAATCTTGTATATTTTAATACGATCTAATCCATTTTAATTTAGGTAGGTACTAACATAACCTAACGTGATCCTGTAGATAAGAAAAGTCAAAGGTATAGAGTCAAGTTCAAGGCAGGTCAGGAGTTAAGTTCGATAGGTTCTATCTACAATTAATTAAAAAAAAATACACTTACTAAAAATAACAAAATAGTTATTGCGAACATCTAATTTATAAACTTCATTTTTTATTTGACTCTCAGTAACGAATGTGCTAATAGAGTTATGTTTGTTACAGCGGTCTGAACTTCCAAGACCTGATCGTTCGTCAAGGTGCCATCGACTCGCCCCCCAAGACTCCGTTCATCCTTGGCTTCGAATGTGCCGGAGAGGTGGAACAGGTCGGCGAGGGTGTCACCAACTTCAAAGTAAGTAGAAACGAAGGCTTCAAGGCTTCATCAACTGTGCAAAATTTATCTGCTCATTACTTTTCATAGAAACGATGACTTCTTATCCAACTGACAAACGTTTATCTTCTGACTACTTTTCACACGAAATAGGTATTAGGTATGTTTAGTTACTTTGTAGTATTATAGCTTGCTAGTAAAGTGAAAATGTTATTGAAACAGACTGTGTGCTTTTCGACAAACGACAACAAAATTATGTAACAAAATTAGCACGTTTTATAATTAAAGCGCTTATGGAAAATTTTGTGGAGTGCAACTTACAGAAATACCACGAAGAACTGAAAATCGATAGCTCTTAACAAAACAGCATTGTTTGGCCGTACTGAGAATTTAATGTGATAAGTCATTTGCTACACATATCCTTTGTGTGTTTGTGTATAGGTTTAATAATTTCCATAAGAAGTAAAAATGTTGTCCTTCAGTAGCATATACTTTAACAAAATAGCTCATATTCTTTTCACTTTTAAACGAGTGTAAGTTTTTGGACTCGCTCCAGTGCTTTTGGTATTTACTCGTGCGGTTATAATAGAAACAAACAATACATTTTACTTTCTAAGACAGTTAATTATAAATATCAAAATAAGAATGAAAGACGAAACTGTAGGTAGTGTTTAAAAAAATCATATGTGGTAGCCTGACAGTAGAATCGGAACTCAAAGATTTTAGGATGACTGTATTATTAATTTCACAATAGCTTTGGTACAGAGGTTCAGGAACGTGTGGTATAATTATTAAGAGTCGTGTAATGACGTAATACTCCAAACACGTTTATTTGCTTTATCGTTCATCAAGTTCTGGCTGTCATATGGTGCCTAATATATTTTTTGACTATGCTCAGTTATCAAACGTACCCGTCACTATGTGGCCTTACTAGTGAAATTTGAAATGTTTTTTCTATATGAACTATTTAAAACGACGAACTACAAACTCTGGTACGTGTTTTAATAGTGATATTCATGGTCTAACACCTTCGCTTCTAATTAATTTCTCCAATACAATAAGTCGTCGGTCGCCGCACAAGTCCTCGACGTGAATATGTGAAATGTCGCTCGCACTGAGAATATTAATTTGTAATGAATAATACAATTAATGTGCGTTTACTGTCGTTTATTATCTACCGAATGGAAAATTATTTTAATTAAATTTCTTATGAGAAATTGCCGCACTAGTAATCGGTTTAGCGATTTATCGATAATTTAAGTACTTTCCTATGTTGCGGAATATGAGTAGCTCTAGTTAACGTGCCTTTCGAAATAGCCAAGTACCGCTGTAATGATAAATTATAAAATGTTACTACACTTTTAAGAAAAAATCTAAACAGAACTGAAAAACCTTTGGCACGGTCTTGAATCTACGGGCGAAGTACAAACTAAGAATTTACCATCATCGTTTGTTTAACTTCATAAATTATAATAAGTAGATGTTTTGTGCTCCTGTAACAATAATTTTTCTCGAGCCATACCATTTACTCACGGCGGCCAGTTACTTATGATGTAATAACATACTAAAATACCTCATAAATCTTTTGTAAGGATGTGAAAACTACATCAATGCTCTTTTATGTATGGCCGTGTTTATGTAAACACTTCTTTTTATTGTTGGTTTCAAATGATTCCGACGCAAACGGTTTCAGTAACGAGTTGTAACTGTAAACTATTTAGAGGTTGATGCGATGACCTCGGAGATTTCTGGGGAACCATCTAGACTATCATCATATCTCAGACAACGCCCATCTTGTACTTGATTATACAACACCTTAATTCTGTGTGGATTCTCTGAGGGCGTTAAGTTAAACGTTTTGGTTGCATATCTTAGTAATAAAAGCTCCCCCTTGGTAGTTCCACGCACGTGGTATTTTCTGTTTATTCATGTGGGTAGCTCTTTGCCAAATTGGTTTAGAGGTTAACTCTTGAACAAACTACAAACAAACTTACTTTCACATTTGTGGCATCAGGGGGAAGAAAATTAAGTTCAGATATACTTTTACGTTTAGGAGAAAAGTACGTTCGTGACGACGTGACGCGAAGTTTGTAAAATACCTTGTAAAAGATTTTCACTTGATACAACCACCACGCCGGCAACTAACTTTGTATCTGGAGTGCTTTAGTAGTAGTTCTGACTTGTGGTTAATTAATTATTTTTTTATTAGGTTGGGGACCAAGTTGTCGCCATTCCAGAATACAAGGCGTGGGCTGAACTTGTGGCGGTGCCAGCGCAGTACGTGTATGCTCTGCCCGAAGGTATGACCGCCCTGGACGCCGTGGCCGTCACCACCAACTACGTGGTCGCTTACTTGCTGCTCTTCGAGATGGCCAACCTGACCCCCGGCAAGAGCCTGCTTGTGCACTCCGCGGGAGGCGGCGTCGTAAGTACATCTTATAATACTAATCTTTGGGACTTAAACACGAATGAGTCGGCGTCGTTTTGAGTCCACTTACTTGTCGATTTAATGACTGTACTTCCATATACTTCTAGGCAAATAGTGACACATAAATCCCTTACCATTTGCTGAATCATTCCATTTAGCCACGCCCGAAGTAGCTAAATAATACAATGAAGAGCAAAAACAGTACAGTAGTACAAAAATAAGGGGAAAAAAGCCTGTAACATGAATCGGCAAAGGCTAAAATAAATTTATCCTGAAGTTGACAGTGTAATCGAAAATACTTCCCGTATATACTTGATATCATTGACCTTCCAGATCGTACACACTCACATTTTTGGGAGCTACTAAATGAATGAGCAAACAAACCGATGAGAAGTCTAATTGTTGATCCAAAATTCTGTAATTGAGTGTTTGAACAAGAAATTGTTTGAAACGTCTGCCCGCCGTTTTAGTTGTTACATACTCGTATCACGTTTCTCATGTTCTCAGACATACACCGACGTAAATTGTTAAACTACTTACAGAGGAAAAGTCTGAAAGAATCGAATTCTTCGTCTCGATATTTGGATAATGTTAGCTATGTATCTACTATCTATAGAATATGAAGTAAACAATCTGTATAAGACTTTTGCAATACATTGATATTAAGTTTTCACGAAACTTTTCCCATGTATGGTGCGTTTACCTCATGACGTGTAACAACCCTTGCGTGTCAATGACCGGTAACTGGAAGCTCGGCCGCTAGGCGGGGTGACAATGCCAATTAGCTGACATTTATTAACAGGGGAAACCAATTTATAAGCAAATAACCACACGATAATGCTAACAGTGAACATTCGTTTGGTACCTAGTTTGAAAATATAGGGTTTTAGTAGTTTTATTGCTTCTCATTCGTTTTTCACCCATGTTAGTACTTCTTTGTATAAGCACTAGGGAATGCAATCCCGACCCGAGATCGTCAACTCGAGATCCCTCGCGATCAGAAATATCAATCCCGCGGGATCCCGAGATTTTCGGGATCCCGTCTAGTTAGTAAAAATAATACAATTCGAACGGCTTGTTTAATGTAATTTGAGTGTGATAAGGTGGTGAATGCAATAAATTATTATTTGAAAGAAAATAAAAGCCTTTATTTTTCAATATTACTAACAACGTAACATAATTAACAGGTGTAATAACATGAACATAATCAAAAAAGTAGGTGTAGCTCCAGGAGATCAAAATAAAAAGTAATCACATGGCATTTTGAAAGTAGCCTCTTAAAATACTAAGTGTATCAATAGTACGAGCTTCTAATCGGCATCTTAAGTCTATTGCAATGTAGCCAACTGCTGAAAATGCCCTCTCCGACAATCCCGAACGGGATCTCGTCATATTATGCTTCGGGATTGATCCCGAAAAAATACACGGGATCTCGCGAGATCGGGATCCCGCGAGATCGGGATTGCATTCACTAATAAGCACATTGACATAGAAATGATTAGTCCTACGTAATTCTGTTTACTTTTGAACAGCCCATTAAAACACAGGGTTTTTCATAAAGGAGTTTTTGTTTTGATTTATTTTGTATTCTCCTAGGGTCAAGCTGTGGCGCAGCTGGCAAAGACAGTGGAGAACGTGACTGTGTTCGGCGTCTGCTCCAAGAGCAAGCACGAGGCGCTGAAGGCGAACAACAACAACATCGACCACTTGCTCGAGAGAGGCAGCGACTATACTAACGAAGTCAGGAAGTAAGTATCCAGCTGTATGTATAGGTCTTCTAGAAAAGCAAAAAGTTTCTAGCCCTTCATTAAGGAGCTACTCTACATTATTTGAAAATTATGAAATTCTTAATTGTTTACATCCGAAACCATTACCGGCCACGGCTTCAATTAACGTTTTTTAAAACCAATGCACGAGTATTTACATTTCCAAACAAAAATATGGCAAATTAGAACAGCTACTGTTTTGTTATCCGGTCCTAATCTCGATTTCACAATCATCCGTTCTTGATATGACAGGCATCGAATTAGGAGTTCATATCAAGAATTCGGTGAGATCATCCATATGTTGAATGAATTTCATTGTGCTTTGAACACGTGCCAAAAGAAAAAAAATCGACGAGATAGCGGTACGTTTATTATAAGCAATCGATCTTTTCAAAGCCATAAACGCTCATACTTTACATATAATCGAATTAATCTTTTTACGACCTAACATCGGATATTAAGTACGTGATAATAACGTTATAAAAGAATCCGCCATGAATCACAGGAACAGATTAATTTAACTCAGTAATCGACAAGAATTCTAAAAATGAAGGGATGGTGCGGTATCGTGATATCACTGAGCTAAAAATACGCGCCCGTTCAGCGGCCCTTCATCTTACTAATAATACCTTTGTTTACATTACACACATTAAATGGTTGGAATGTAAGAATTTTTATGCCGGTTGATTCCTGTTATTGTCACCATAAATTCTAAGCAGTTACGATAATAATCTGTTAGCTGATTTAATTGGTGCGTTGTAAAGTTCCTGGTTCCCGTCCGTTGATGAATTAAAAGTCCTGGCTTGAATGATCTACTTCCCGCTGCGACGTTTCTGAGTAAATGGACTATATTGTTCCCGATCCCATGCTTTGTTAATTGGTGGTTATTACAGTTACATATTTCAGCGCGAGCTCTGTTCGTGTGATACGTATACGGCCAGCGCGCCGGGAGCCCTCCCACTCCCCTCGGAGCTTTTATTATTTGTTAGAGGGAGTGCAAGTGACAAATGAAGCTGGGATCTTGTTACGTCGGTCGGGTAGCACGTTAATTGTTCGTTTTATAACCCGCTCCTTAGGGCAGCTGCCTCGTAACAAGCGCGTCATTTAATTCTCGTAAATAGACAAAGATATTTTTATATCTGTTGAGCACTTTACAGCGTAAACAAACCCGCCACACAAGTTCAATGTAAATAAATACTGTTAGTTATCTACTGCTTGTACGAATGTAAGATAATATATTGATTCAAACATATCTAATATACTTATTTCTCGTTTGGCAAGACTTTTTTGCCTTTGATGAAACTAAAAGCAGCATCATTAGTTTTATCCAGGCGTGCACCGCACATATTTCAAAGGAAATGGATATGTTTATTAAAAACTTGCTTACAGTTGTATTTTTTATCCTCTTTCATTTGCCAGTAACATCTCTTTTGTGAGCTATAATTGGTATTTCAGTTTGTTTGCTTTACAATCCTTTCACCACAATGTTATTCAACAGTTTGAAAGGTTTTTATGTCAAGATGCAAAATTGTATCATTATTATGTATTGAATAATTCAAATGTTAATTATATGATTGAAACTGCATCACTAATCAAAGCTAAGCCAAATGTTTCTAATATACCGGAAGAAAAATGTCTAAAATTATGGTGTGTGTCGTCAGGGTGTCTCCCGACGGTGTGGACATCGTGCTGGACTGCCTGTGTGGTGAGGAGTGCAACCGCGGCTACTCCCTCCTCAAGCCCATGGGACGATACATTCTCTACGGTAACTTTATTTTATATCAAGTTTTTTTCAGGAAAAGAAATTCAAAGATTATGTAACATTGTTAATTCGATGAAGACAGCGGACTTTTCTACCAATTTGTATCTAGCTTCATGGAGAAACTGTTTACAATTTGTGATATTGGCACACTTTCTTCAATGTAACAATGAAGAAGGTCCTCGAGTTTAATGCATTACATGTTCCAAAGTTTTGAGAACTACTTACGAACGCATTTAATCCTAAGCTCTACGAATAGTAATAAAACAATGTCGTTTATCTCAGGAGCATCGAACATCGTGACCGGCGAAACGAAGAGTTTCTTCAGCGCCGCGCGTGCCGTGAGTACATTATGCCTATATCTGATCGCTCTGATCGCATTGTGCGTGCATACACCGCTTTATAAATATTTTAAAAGTATAATAGTGGTTATTTAATAAGCTATTATCATAATTAACTGAATTAAAACATGTTCAGATTGACCTAGCAATGTATTGTTGAATTTGGAAATGGACCTTTTTTTAATGAAATAGGTGCGCTGAATTTAGGAGTATGTCAATTGGAAGGAACCCACCAACTGCTTTAGATTTACACCTCATTCGTTCCCCGCTTCAATTCAATCACACCTTTGCCCTAGAGTATATTCTACGTCACCACTTTTCCTACAGCAAATAATCTCATATCAGGTGTACTCAGTCATCTTTATATTTCGAGAGTTCTATAACAAAGATGTAAAAGCTACGCCGGAACAGTAGATACGGCCTCTTACTTCACTAATAAAATCGGAGTTCAAAGGATACACGCTTACACGCGTAACTCGATATCGCGAGGTTTATATTCGTGTCGTACACTCCA
Organism: Anticarsia gemmatalis; assembly: GCF_050436995.1. NCBI lineage: Eukaryota > Metazoa > Arthropoda > Insecta > Lepidoptera > Erebidae > Anticarsia > Anticarsia gemmatalis. The sequence continues at coordinate 4,314,216 of NC_134761.1, forward strand.
TTACACCTTTTAGCGCCGTGACACTCTCATAAAGCAACATAAATTGGGAAATGAAAGCGTGATATGTCGTAAAAACAAAAAATAGAACTGTAAACCAGAATCTGGATTGTCTACATTCGTAATGTTACGACGTGATTACTTTTTGATCAGGGTACCTAGAGCCACTTACCTATTTTGCTTCGATCTTTTTCAATTCATGTATATTGTCCTAGCAACGACAGCAGCAGTAGAAATTAAGACGGTCCAGGGCCCTAGGTTTGGAATAAAAAAAAATACAGACTATATCAACGACTTATATATTTTTACTAAATCGCAATCTAGATTAAATTCAAAAATACATCGCAATTGAATTCAAGAACTGTTTAATTTCAAATGAATAAAGATCAAGATGTTCACGCATCCTCAATTTTGAAGATTGAGTAGCTATGATTGGATTCTCAAATACAAATGGTTGTTCGTTTAACGGTGTTTTATTTTGTTATGTAGTGGTGGCAAGTGGACAAGGTGTCTCCGATCAAGTTGTTCGACGAGAACAAGAGCCTGGCGGGGCTGAACCTGCGCCACCTGCTGTTCCAGCACGGCCGCGCTGACTACGTGCGCCGCGCCGTGGACCGCGTGTTCGCGCTGTGGGGCGAGGGCAAGGTCAAGCCGCTCGTCGACTCCACCTGGGCGCTCGAGGACGTACGTTACCAAACATCATCACTACAACATTCGTTAACTTAAATGTATGCAAAAAATCAGTGACTCTGTCGGTTTACATAATAATTATTTTGCTTCCAAAGGTTGCAGAGGCTATGCAGAAGATGCACGACCGCAAGAACATCGGCAAACTCGTGCTAGATCCATCACTGGAGCCCAAGCCGAAGCCCGCCACTCCCGCCAAGGGAAAATCCGGCAAGGAGAAGAAACCAGCCAAAGAGAGCTCAGAGGAGAAGAAGGACAAAGAGGCTAAGGAAGAGGAGAAAAAACCAGCAGAGAACGGTGAGAAGAATGGTGAAAAGAACGGTGAAAAGAACGGCGAAGAGCCGCTCACTAACGGTAACAGTGACGAAGGTCAGTCTCGAACATTTGTGACCAGGCATGCGTAGACGCGTACTCGCTTCGATACGTATACGTACGTTATAGTATTTATTGTGCAGGGTGAAATAACCAGCGCTTACCTATTTAGTATTTCGCTTTTAGAATTTATCGTAAATAACATATTAGTTTGCTATGCATCTGATTGATAATGATTTTTTGCAATATTTGTCTACACTAGATGGAGAGCCTACTTGAAATAAAAATCAAAATACTTAGGCACATACTGTACCGACGCGACGCTCGATTTGAGATATTATATTTATCATGTCACATTTTATATTGTAGCTGTCATGTAGCAAGATTGTCGTTATGATAATCGTCATCTTTCCGTTTGCCCTTGGCGGGATCACAGATGCCTGCGTGAATCATCTATGAAGGAATTTTCATAGAATCGTATTTCCGCAAATTAGTAGTAGTTTATAGTTTACACATATTACTACTACAGTATGTTGCTGTTGGGAGTTTCACCCTTGTATTTATTTTATTTTGGCTTATATTTTAAATTAACTACGCACGCATTTACCGGCTAAACGCAGGGTCTTGCATAGGCCCTATATATCATTATATATAAGTATTTACACAGCCTTTGGACTTGAATAGCATTTATTGATTCAATTTACGCTTACAATTTGATTCATAACGCTTTATATTCTGTTTTATATACCTAGATTGATTGATACATTCATCGCTTTCTATCGTACCGGAGGTGCTATAAGAAAGGCGATGCTTTGAAGCTTATGATTGAAGCTTTGTTTAAATCTTAACTATTTTATCTGACGCTAGTGACCTAGGTTTATATCTAACTAGCTGACCCGCGCAACTTCGCTTGCGTCCTATAAGGGAGAATGGGTGAAATTTTTCCCCGTTTTTGTTACATTAATTACTGGTACTCTGCTCCTTTTGGTCGTAGCGTGATGATATATAGCCTATGTCCTTTCTCGGGTATCAAAATATCTCCATACCAAATTTCATGCAAATTGGTTCGGTAGTTAAGGCGTGATTGAGTAGCAGACAGACAGACAGAGTTACTTTTGCATTTATAATATTAGTATGGAGTATGGAGGATTTATGTTCTTCCAGTCAACACGGTTTTATAATAATTTTATATAAACAAAGCCATTCAACGTTTTGATTTTGTAATAACAAACCCTTGCTGATTAATAAGGGTTGTGAAATCCCATGGAAGGGTTGAAATACGGGGTTTTTTAGAAATGTTTTTTAATCAATTTATTTAGCGGGTTTTTTGTTGTTTTGCTTTTTTTTGAAAGTGATAAAACACACTGTTTGTACCTAGTAATATTATCAAAATTCAAATTCAAATTCAAAATTATTTATTGCAACAAACATGGTTCAGAGTTCTTATTTATAATAGAGTTTCACATATTTGGCCGTTATAGGGACGCTGCCCCCGCCGCCGCGGCCGGCCTGTACCGTGCCGCAATACTAATATCGTGATATCTCCTAAACTATATGTCTAAATAACACACTGTAAACTGCAAAAATAATCTAAATTAAATGCTCGTGATGATGAACTTACTTATTTTGATAAGGATATATGTATTATTGGTTATATCACCAGTTAAACATCACCCAACGAATTAAATGTTTTTTTAATACAGAAAAGTAGTTTTTGTGACTTAAATAAAAAAGCTGGATATATGTCATCGCGGACTTTTTTGTAGAACTAATAAAGACCAATGTTTTTGCTATACATTGTTCTTACTTGTATCCAACGGTATAAGCGGCGCACGCACAAATGCAATCGTCAATTAGATTTTTTTTCTGACTTCTTGGACATAAATCGCTATAACTCAGCTAATATAGTTTCAATGTATTTCAATTATATATAAAAACCTGTCGGAGAAAATACTCTTTCTATTAGTGAAAACCGCATCAAAATCCGTTGCGTAGTTTTAAAGTTTTATGCATACGAAGGGACTACAGACAAAATAGGCGACTTTGTTTTATACTATGTAGTGAAACATAATAAAATATAAAGAAATAATTAATCTTACTTAAAATAATGGTCTTATTGTGTGCAAAGTGATCATTATCGACATTAATGAATAAATGGTAAAGAAAATAGAGATGAAAATCAAAGGATTTTTTTATATTGATTGTTGAATAAATGTCTAAGGGCTGTCTCGTTTGATGATAACTTCGTTTAGCCAGCTTGGTCATAAACAGTCGGGTCTGAAGTAAACAATGTTACTAAAGATCTCAAGTACTGACTAAAAAAATATGAGTTTATAGTATTTGAGCTTAATATTTTGTACGGACTTTAAGAAGCACGGTTTATTAAAAACAAAATAAGCATGAATTTGAAGTGTGATTTGCAATAAGCTTCGTTCAAACTTAAGTCTACGTAAAATTAGACTTAAAATAGAACGCGCTTTAAATAAGAAAAATGTAGATATAATAATATGTATCGGTGCTTTAATACTTAGAGAAAATTTTTCATTTTGAATGATTTAAAAATGAGAAGATTGTGTTCTGTATGTTTGTATGTTGATGACATGGAAACATATGGACCACACTCGTGTTGCGGTACCAACGTTGTACAACGTGCATGTTGTATTCATATTGCTGTTTATCGTTTTCCAGAGTCAAAGGAAGAGAAGAAGGAGAAGGAATCTAGCTGAATTAATTCCCGCGAGGACTGAACCAGATAAACCACCGCCAATTGATTATTTTAGAGTTGAAGCTGCTCGTTTAAGTGAGGTGTCGTCGCTGCGCTTGTCGGCACCGGCGCCCACTGTCTATGTGTTGCCTCGTCTATATTATGTTTACGTGTATAAGTCTGATAGCACGCCGCCGTTCGATCACCACTCATATTTATATAACGTTTTGATGTTCGTTCACACTCTGATTACAACCGGAACCGATCGGACGGCGTCGCACACTAACCTTTAATTTAGTTTTTAATTATTCGACTATCATCACATTCTCCTAGATTTTTTTTAGAATTATTGAATTAATCGTTGATAAATACGACAGCGAAATGACAATGAATTTATGTTTTTATCAATTCTTTTATAAATTAATTTGGCCTAAGTTAAGAATCGTCTCGGAAAATACATACAGTCTTTTTTATAGTTTAATGTTTAAGACTTTATTTTTAAGATGAGATATTTTAATCTGCAGTTATTTTGAATGGCTATTGTATATCTAAGGTGCAGAGATGCTTAATCTTTATGTATGTTAAGCTTTAATATTTTATTAGTAAATGTTTAAAATTTGGCCGTCGAGCCCCGCACCCCCGCCCCGGGCCGCACCGCGTCTCGCATCATCATCATCTTATTGTCAAGTGTCAAGTAACGAATGAGTAACCTTACGTGTGATATTTTGTGGTAGGTATGCTAGATGTTTTGCGGTATTTTTATGCTGCCTTTACATGACATATTATTTTTATTACTTTGAGCTTAAAAAATTGATTACTTTATATTTTTATACTTAAACGTTTTGTAAATTATTTTGTAGTTAAGAGGAGATTTCACAAAGTTTATTTGAACGCACCAGTCATTGTGTGGTATAGGTGGTGAAGGAACGATCGTCCGTCTAGGCTCTACTCTCGCTGAGTCGCCACTCCAGGACCTAACAGGACGAGCTTATAGTAACCAAATCGTCGAGTATTTTTGTGGCTAAGTTCATAAATATAGATCAACATTGTCGACGTCACCTACGATGTAAGTCATATTTTTATATTCCAAATAAACGAGTTTAACGTGGTCTCATCTCATATAATGAAGCTTTTTATGTATCTTTACACACAATTATCACATATCTAATCAAACATACACTTCACACGATGTATATTAGGATTAATATTTTGATACCAATATTCACTGCATTTCTTTTTGATATAACTAGCATATTGTATTTGTCTACTCCTTATTTGTTAAGGTTGTAAGTAACGTTTTACCGCCATATAATGTACAGTATGGTTGTAGGTATATGTACCCAGTACTAATTAAATATTTTATCTATAATACACATATCATGCGGATGTAAAATGTAACTGTCAGAGGCTGACCCGTAGTCCGGCGCCGGCCGGAGTAAAAGATCACATCCCGATACTGCTCAAGAAGGTGACAGCGCGCTCGGCACGACGTGTGTTCAATACAACCGGCGACTCATTTAACAGACTCGATTTTTTATATAACTTTACCCTTTTTGAACATTTTTGCAAAATCATAGATGGTAGTTGTCTGAGCGCGTGTCTGACGGACAGCAAACAGCAACGCTTCCAGTGTGTCTAGTGTGTCCAGACTGCCCTAGTATCCGGTGGTGGCAGAGCACCGAGTGCCGCAGGTTGTGAGGCGAGCGCGAGGGACATCTCGGATGTTGGTAGCTTTTGTATTACTGTAGGTAGTGGTACACGAGCGGCAGGACTGCTATATGATGCTGCTTTGTTTATCGTACGGTGGCTTGGTGCTAGTTTCGTATCGTATTGCGGATACATCTCGCTTCAGTGTCTCGGACCAATATCTTAAAGCTACTTTAGTCTTCTTATCAGTAATATTCTTCGCTTTGAGTGTCAAATATGTGCGAATTTCTTGTAATGTAAACCTATATTAATTAAATCTTGTGTATATCGACCTGTATAATGGTTTAGAATTATCTCTGAATTTTCTTCTATAAGAATATTTGATGAAATTCAATAGTTATTAGAGAGCTGGGGTGACTGCGCCGTTTGTGATTGTGTCCAAATTGTTGTAGGTTAGTATCGAAATTGATGCCAATATTTATGAACAGGAACGGTTTATATCTAGAGGGGAACTAGCGCGGTCACGCCAGCAGACTCATAGCAGACTGGGTCGTTATTGTATTACACATTTATTTTTATAAGGGCGGGCCAGTGTGATATCTATACTATGAAATAAATAAATAAATATGTATGATCTGTAAAAATGCTTACAACAGTCTTTTATTTATTACTTCCCCTTACCCATATTGTGATAAGTACATACCTACCTATTTAATAATTTCTTAAACTGATATGAAAACTTACAATCTTAATCAAACTTAATTTCTGGTATATCATCACAAACTTTTAAGAACAAATACATGACTAGAAAGGTACATTGGGCCAAGTTTCGTCTGACATCACTTTTAAGTATCTCGGCCTGATAACGACGAAGGGCCCCGCTGGATGGACATCAACTTCAGAGGTCATTTCTGTGGATACAACGGAGGTACATTGGACCATTTCATTATATTTGGTAGGTACATTGAACGAGCTAACCGCTCTTATCACTTTCATCGCTCTAGCTAAGGGGGCCCCGCTAGATATAAACACATCAGCAACATCATGCGTGACTATTGGTTTGAATTTCAAGAGCAACTCTTTAACAAACTCAGAAATTTAATCGCAGAAAATACATACCAGTTCAAAAAGCTTATCCGCCAAATTTGTTAACTGTCAAAAAGCGTTTGATATGGTTTGGTACAGGTGTATGGATATTGTGGAACTTATACTTATCTTGTTTGTATTCGAGTCAAATTTGCAAGTTACTTTACTAATCAAACCAGGTGTGCGCCAGGGTTCTCTTATTGGAACCGTTCTCAATAGATATGAATCTATGAGCTAATCGCTAACTAAAGGCAGCAACTCTTACAATGTGACGATTATTTTAAGTTGTTCAGTTTTTTGATATGAACATATATATGTACAAACTACAAAGTAAAGATATCTATATTCGAATTTCTGAAGAAAATTAAACCAAAGCAAATCAATTATATACAACTTTTATTCGCACATTTAGTCAAAATATACACCATACACGACGATATTGGCAAATAAATGTGGATTTTCATAGTTGTAAGAGGCAAATGCATCTCTCTCGTGATCCCAGAGGAAGGTGTGGAACACGTGCACGCCCTGCTGACGACGTTGGCCAATACTGACGATCACGATGATTCTGCATCTGAAACGAACAAAACATAATTCAAACTTTTTGAATCAGGAATTTAAATACCTTGCCTACTGTCAGTAAGTCTTTTACATTTTCACGGTAATACTGAGTCGATTTTAGTTAGTAAAATTAAGTAGGAAAATAGTGTCAGGCTACTTTTTTCACGGCGTTGGAGCTGTGCAATCTGCAATTCTCATAGGCTTGTGAAATGGCATAATTGACGTTGAAATGTGCTGGTTACGTCAACTGAGCGCATCTTGAAAAATAGGCACAGGTGCAGTTCGCAACACAGTGTGTGAAACTGTGAGCTAAGAAAGCCGAAAAAGTTTGACGTATTCGAACTGGACTCCTTTAAAGCCTTTGCCTAATGGCGTGTGAAAAGGGCTAATAATAATCAGAAGGACTCCCGGATAATTAAGTTTTGTTGTTTATTTAATTTACTTAAGTAAAGTAAGTACAACATACCTACGTTTAAACCTATATTAAAAGGGACATAGCTGGTAGGTAAAGTATTCAACGATTTAACTATATAGGTAGGTACCAACATAGCTACGGAACTGAAGAAGACCAACAAGCTTCAAAACTTACGGTTGTTTGTTGGCCACAAGAGCCACTTCCACTTGAACAAATAGCCCTACTCCACCATAATTTAGTAATTGTAAACTGTGTATAACTATCGTACTATCTACATGACTCGGTTAGGGTTATAAACGAACACTATACGACACCGAGATACAGAGCCTCACTAACATGCTCTCCGTCTACAACAACAATATAAACAACTAAATGCTGAAAATCCAGCCAAGAAGGGTAAAATGTACATCGCCATCGTTCCTACATTTCTAAACTCCGTCTGAGTTTGTCAAACTTTACCTGTCATAGTTTTCTTCTTTTACGGTATTGCGTATGTTTTCACAGAGGTTTAAAGTCAGTTCCGGGATTACTTTCTCACTGTACTCAATTTCTGCTAACTCCTCGTCCACTATTCGTTTTAACACTTTTTGGATTTTTTCGGCGTCGAAACGTCTCCTTGCATTAAGCTGATATGTGGGTTGATAAGTGCGGACCTGTTTTGCGGGTTTGGTTTCAGACATTTTGTATAATCAATACCTAATATCACTAAGAAAACTTTCATTTTAAAATACTTTCTGTTAAATCTATGTCTCCATATTTACAATTAATATAATAAGCCTGCAATGTGTGGTCGGCAGTGGCAGTCAGTAAGACTATACTAAGCAGAGGTCACAGGTTTGATATTCAGTTCGGGCTCTAAATTGTTTCCGAGTTTTATCTTCTCAAAACAGAACAAAGTCCTTAAGATTGCACTTAGTTAGCTATTTGGGGACTTCACTCTAAATGATCATCGAACAAAGATTTCTTAGGAAAGCTTTGTGTCGATTAATTTGAAAAATAATCCATTCAGGTCCCCGAAAGGAAGATTTTCCTAATTAAACTTCTGTCAAAGATGTTAGTTTACCTGTTTTGGTTGTTTGAGGTTGAGACCTTTGCTTACTACGGTGCTTGTTCTTATGATTGATGACCTTTTGTAATCACGAGACATTTTTATTATTCGCTTTCATTATGCCTCATAGATTTTTGTCAGTAAATTCGTATATGTGTACTGTAATAATATTTTCAAATAATAACGTAATCATTAGAGCAGTTTCAAATAGAAAATCTTTTTTTAAATATACAGCTAGTATTCAGGGTTAAAATAATCTGCTTTTAAATTAGTTAGGAAAAGCGAACTTAACTTTCTATACCTTATTAATGATATGATTATACATATTTAATAGCTACTTGTAATGCTCAGTGATAGGATAGTGTGTCCTATTAGTGAGCTGGCAACATTTTTATGTCAAACAATATTTTGTCAACAAAAAGTTGTCAAAAATGTCAATCAGTTTTATCAATCAATCGACAGTCTGTCATTCTCATTTTCATTTACTTACCTTAAAAGTGCTACGTTCGCGTCAGATTGTGCTGTTTTCTGTGCAACTTTAATTAGCTTTTTTGTATAAATATTTATATTTATACATTATAAATACAAAGTTAGTCTGAAAGAAACCTAGCATGTGGCATTATTTTAATACTTAAAATGAGTCTTCAGACATCCATAGTCAACTATTTCAAAATAAAATCGAATCTTGAACCGGTTCAATCGAAAAAAATGGAGAATAAAAACAAATCAAAAAGGCGTAGTTTGAGCCTCAACAAGTCGGCACCGCCAAATAAATCACCCAAGAAACTTAATCATAAATCGGCTGTGGACGAAATTATAGACATATCAAGCAGTTCCGAAGACATTCTTTCATCACTGGAGGCTCTGGACAGTACGATACTAGCAAATAGTCCGTCACCTTCCCTTAACAAAAGCCTGAATGCTACTAACACAAGTTTAGATTCATCATCTACTGTTGTGTCACCTTTTAAAGAATCCCAACAGACTCCTAAAACTCCTACAAAGACATCACAAAGTCCAAGATCTGGCAAAAAGTTTTTCTCACCTACTAAAAAACGTATGGTGCCAAATAGAACTCCTACCAAGAGAAGATTAGATACTCAATTCAAAGAAAACAGTGTTCAGCAAGAAGTTGGGTATAAAGAGAATGATGTCAAGCCAGTATTCAAATTTTCAGATGATAAAAGTAAGTTTCAAGTTTGTTTATAATTATATTAAACACATTGTACATACTGTAGATAAACCAAGGAAGTTTGCTTCATCATTCTCGCATGGATCAAAAAGATTTAAAGTAAAGTTGGGCTTTACCTTATATAAATTAATTGTATCTAAATAATTACAAAGACAAGTGATAATAACAGTATTTTCAAGAGCTATAAATACATACATATGAAATCAACAGATTGCATTACCATTTTATATATTTTACAGCTCTGTTCCTGCACTCCACAATTGACAAATTTCTTAAGACTGAATCATTGAAGCATTTATTAGACGAAGGCACTCAACAAATACTGTCAAGATGCATGGATATAACAGAGCCAGGCTTAAGGGTTATATGTCGCTTGTACTGGCGCTTGCCAGGCTGGTACCGCTCTGACCAGCTGCAGCAAATAGCCAATGAGAAGACTAAAATTTCAAGCCCTGATATGTATTTGATGCTCACATCTTTACTTGAGAAAAATTTGATTGTAGCCGCTCAAAATGAAGGTAAGGCATAGTGTACAGTGAGTCAATTACAAGCTTCATATTTTCAAAACTACTTTAATACGAAATTTTAGTAAATACCTGAACAAAGTGACATATGATAAGTTGTAAATAAATATTAAATCAATGTTAAATGTTTTTCTGATGGAATATTATGCATGCTTCATATTATAGCATATTTCAAAATGTTCAGCTTGTATTGGCACTAACTGTGCATCATCACTACGTAGTATAAAACAAAGTCGCCCATTTTGTCTGTAGTCCCTTCATATGCATAAAACTTTTAAAGTACGCAACAGATTTTGATGCGGTTTTCACTAATAGAAAGAGTATTTTCTCCGACAGGTTTTTATATATAATTGAAATACATTGAAACTATATTAGCTGAGTTATAGCGATTTATGTCCAAGAAGTCAAAAAAAAAATCTAATTGAAGATTGCATTTGTGCGTGCGCCGCTTATACCGTTGGATACAAGTAAGAACAATGTATAGCAAAAACATTGGTCTTTATTAGTTCTACAAAAAAGTCCGCGATGACATATATCCAGCTTTTTTATTTAAGTCACAAAAACTACTTTTCTGTATTAAAAAAACATTTAATTCGTTGGGTGATGTTTAACTGGTGATATAACCAATAATACATATATCCTTATCAAAATAAGTAAGTTCATCATCACAAGCATTTAATTTAGATTATTTTTGCAGTTTACAGTGTGTTATTTAGACATATAGTTACATATATATATATACACTAGAATTATGTAAAAACTGATAGGGGGGGCGATCAAAGAAGAGTCACAGAAACCAAAAAACATTTTAATATTTTAAACGCGGTTAAGGGAAAGAGAAGTTATTGTGAATTGAAAATTAGTATCCAATATGTGTTGGTGCGTTGACTGTATTTGTCGAAGTAGCGGGATACACGCAAACGAAGTTGCGCGGGTCAGCTAGTTGTGTATAAATTAAATTGCCACTACACTTAAATTAGGAAGTATTATATCAATAACGATAATAATAAAATTAGAATAAGAAAAGCTGAAGAGTTAGTTTGTTTATCCATTACACTTAAATTAGGAAGTATTATATCAATAACGATAATAATAAAATTAGAATAAGAAAAGCTGAAGAGTTAGTTTGTTTATCCATTACACTTAAATTAGGAAGTATTATATCAATAACGATAATAATAAAATTAGAATAAGAAAAGCTGAAGAGTTAGTTTGTTTATTCATTGGAACACCCTAATGTCAGGAAATAATGGTTCAAATTGAAAAGAAAAATGTGTTGAATAGACCATTTATAAAGGAAGGCTAAAGGCTGTGATGTTATATAACATCAAACTATGACTAACCAGAGTGGAAAAGAAAGTGAAGTGTAAAGTGAAAGAAGAGAGAAGTGTTGTGAGATCTAGAAAATATTGTAAAAAACAGTAACCTGTTACAATATTTCCTTGTATTATCTGTAACAAAGAATGCTATTACCCTTATTGCTTTTGGTCATTGATAAAATATTAGCCTCAGTTGAAATTGATAACAATATAATGATGTGCTTAACAAAAGATGTTATGTGTATAACAATCACATGTTAAGTTACAATTTGTTTGTTTTACTCATTTATTTTACATTACTATTAGTGTATGACAGTAACATATGTAAGCAATTCATGTAAAAAAAGTTTTTTTGAATATAAATAAAAATTAAAACATATCAACTTGCTGTATTGTTTTAGACTGTTCAATTAATATTGTATGTATTATTAAATGCATGTAGTTATCTAACTAGGGATCTAAAAATTGTTTAACTATAGCCAGCAATAGTTTATCACTTGAACGAAAAAAGTGCACCTGCAATAATTACATTTGATTTATTCAAGGTGAAAGCACACTGGATTTTGATGAATGTGTTAAAATACTGAAGAAACCAGAGCTTCAACAAATATGTAAAGAGTTAAAACTCAAGATGCAGAAAAAACAGGATGCTGTGGATGAACTAAGAAGATTTAGCAGATGTTCTTCAATCAGCAACCATTTCACTGGGCAAAAAGGCAATAACAGCACTCGAGTATTAAAAATGTAAATATAATATTATTTATGGCAACATTACATATTACACTATAGTTTTCTATTTTTTTAAAATTAAGTTTATTGAATTACAAATTGAAAATTAATTAACAAACTTTTTGGTTTAAAGAATGCGCAAAGGAAAAGGAAAGACGCGCTGCGCTCATCAGTCGAGCCCGTGTACCGTGCGTAATCGTGTACGCTCTTAAGAACGCGCTAAAGAGAATGTGTGTAAAGCTGGCTAGTCATAATGTTCCGTATGTACTTATAATTTTTATGTGTTTGTTTCAGGCTAAGGTTGAAAGTAGGGAACTGTTATAGGTTATCAGATGTTGCTCGCAAATCATTGTATGAACTGTATCTACTGATGTATTTAGGCATTGACTACAGTATCATGAGAGACAAGAAGCTGGAACTTATGCTGCTCAATGATAAAGCAAACAAAGAAACGTACCCTATTGATAAGAACACGGTCGTTGATAACGCAAGTGTTGTGTTCTCTACGAAAGATAATTTTTACAGGTATTTAAAAAAATGTTCGAGATTTTTTTTTGTAGTTTAATTTGTAGACATACTATATTTTAAGTCTTATTAAGTTGGGCATACTTTTACTTTTATTGTGATGATGTTTCGTTTATATAAGTTTGATGTTATATTCTAATTATCTTATTAAAAAAAGATCTTTAACGTCAAATTAGGGCGCATTCTCATTGGTCGTTTGTCCGAATGCGGGGACTTCCCGCGTGCGGGCTTAATGAACAATGAAATAAGTCAGTTGATAACTCAGTTGATTAAAGCATTCAGGTGCCCATCTTTCTTCGAGCGCCTCTGTCATAAGACGTCGTCAGTCATCTCTCGTACGTAGAATGCTGGTGCTAACAACCAATGAAAACGGTTCCCCGCATGCGGGCTCTTTATCACGCGTTTACAAAATTTCCCGCACCCCGCATGCTATGCCTCTGCTATGCCGACTAATGAAAATGCACCCTTAGCCCTTATGAACAGTATTCGGTAACTTTTAATCAATTTTGAAAATGCGTGTAAGTGAAAACACAAAATGTAAGACAACATATAATAGTTTGAAATAATGTTTTACTAATTGTTGCAGCTACTTAGATGCTCATTTGATGTACGAGAGATACCTAGAATCTACAGACACCAAAGAAAAGTGTGACATTGTGTTACATACATTAAAATTATTCAAGAAACTTAGCAAAGATTTGTTTTTGTAAGTTTGTATGAAGTAATATTATATTTGACTTTTATGACGTCACTATTTTATTAATATTATAAATGTGAAAATTAGATTTTTGTATTGAGGTTTGTAACTCTAATCTATTGAAGTTGAGGTTGAATTTTTAATACCCCGTGATATTTGTACGCGCTCGAAGTAGCGTTGCCAGATCCTGGTTAATAATTTTCTGGACATTTCTGGAACGAACGGAATCAGAGTCTTGTTCTCCGGTCCGACACTACATTAAGTAGGAATGACCTACAAAAAAACAACGTAAGTATCGCGTAGCTTTGCGAATACTAGTATTTTTTAAATTTCGGGCAGCAAAGTATAATTACTGGACACGGAACAGCACGCGAAATCCCGGAACGATCCCGGAAATCCCTGCCATCTGGCAACCCTAGCTCGAAGTCGCAGGCAGAAGCTGGAGTAAATAAAAACATGAATGTAATTTTAAATTTAAATTTCAGTGTTATAGATGAGTTGACCTCTGAATGGCTAGAGAGATACACGCCATCTTGCGTCTACGTGTATATATTAGAGAATGGTGTTCAAGAACTGAAGAAGGCCAAGTCTAAAGAGCAATACGAACTTGCGATTGAGATTCTCGACACACTGATCAGACAACGTTCGTTCAGACAACACAAGATGGCCGAGTGGTATGCAGAAAAAGCACTCATTTTGCACAAACATCTTAATAACGCTGAACAGGTATAATTACGTTTGCCCTCTAAATTGTACTATTTATTTTTTTATCTATTGTAAATGTTAAATAAGACATATCGTAAATGCTTTAGAACAAGTGTTTCTTAACCTGTGGTCCATGGACCACTGGAGGTCACAAGTGTTTAAAGAGGTCCGTTACATTACTATGGATATGACCTTTTTTTAGTTAACCTGTAGCTAGCTAGGAAGTAGACGATGACTTTAGTAGCAGACCTTTATTATGATTGATTTCCTAGGGTTCCACAGACTGGAAAAGGTTAAGAAACGCTGCTTTGGAATAACTGGAAAATATCTTTTCACATTAACAAATTAAAAATAAAGTCATTTTATATCATCAGGCAGCTGAAACTTTACTAAGAGGCTTTAAAGAAGATATGTCGGAGGAGCTGAAGGACGCTCTGCGTCCTCGCGCCAACAAGTTGGCCGACATGCTTGACGACAAGTTGGCGTGCGAGTTGCGAACACATGTTAAAGACTCCCTTGTTCTAGAGAGAGACATGCCTGCTGACCACGTCTACAAACTACCTATGGAGTAAGATATTTTATGATATACAAACTTGTGCATTGTGAGCTAGCAGTGATAGCCGAGTGGTATAAATTGTCACCTCCCACGCAAGTGGTCGCGGGTTCGAACCCGAGGCAACACACCAATGACTTTTCGAAGTTATGTGTGTATTAGAAATAATTATCACATGCTCCAACTGTGAAGGAAAACATCGTGAGGAAACCTTGCATGCCTAAAATTTGTTTAATACATTGATTGAGGGCATGCTAAGTCCCCAACCCGCACTTGGCCGGCGTGGTGGACTCAAGGCCTAACCCCTCCCTCGTTACGGGAGGAGACCCTTGCCCAGCAGTGGGACATTAATGGGTTACATTTATTTATTTACAAGCTTGTGCCCCAGTGGCTCAGTCTATTTGGTGATGATGGGCATAATCTTGCAGGTTGATAGGATAACGTCATTATCCTGGTAGATTTAGTAATTGTAACGACCATCATTAGTGTAAATATTTGACCTAAATGAATAAACGATTTGATTTTGATTTTGATCCCGCAAAAGCTACTGACCATGAATTTTGCCATGTAAGGTTGCATCGCAATGGTTTCCTTCATCGTTAGAACTAGTTTTAATCATCTTATACATAAAAATTATCGCCAAATGTTTACGTGTAAATGTTCACGGAAGACTTAACCAATTCAACTTAATATTTTTATAAAATTGTCCTTAAGACTAAGACTAAGAGAAAAATGCAATGTAAATTCGTGAGCGAAACTGCGCTTGCCAGCTAGTTTCTTATACATAACTTTGAAAAGTTGGTGTTGCTTCGGGTTCACACGATCAACGCCTTGCGGAAATTGCATGTTTAGACCAATGGCTATCACTCTAACAAATGCATAATCCATACTTCCATACTCATATTATAAATGTAGTAACTCTATCTGCCTGTTACTCAATCACGCCTAAACTACTGAACCAATTTGCATGAAATTTGGTATGGAGATATTTTGATACCCGAGATAGGACATAGGCTACTTTTTACCCCGGGAAAATGACGCATTCCCATGGGAAAATTCAGGTGGCGGACGAAGTCACGGATAAAAGTACAATAAACTAGTTCAACGACCCAAACGTTGTGATACAAACAGTTTTTTTTTTCAGTAACTACAATCAACGAGGGAAGTTGAAATTTGAAGCATTTATCGACGGGAAGAGAACAACGTTGTCCGCAGAAGACTATTGCATCTTGCATTATACACAGAATGGAGAGTTCACGCGAGGTCAGTAATGTCAGATAATTTTTACTTTTATCTTGCTAACGATATGCCTTTTGAGGAGTACTAGTTATTGTGTGATATGGAACGATTATATTCATGTATTCGTTTGGTTATTGGTCAACCCATATTTATTATTAAGTAAAGCGAGTAAATGTTTGGTTTCCTTAAATAAACAAATAAACAAACCTTATGCTAAAGATATTTAAGTCACCTCAAGACCTTTGAGACGGTTAAACGACTGACGTTTGACTGCCTCCGTGGCGCAGTGGTTTAGGTCACCACGCCGATACCACTGCATCGGGAGGTCGTGGGTTCGATTCCCACACGGAGCAATTATTTGTGCGACCCACAAATAATTGTTTCGGGTCTGGTTGTGCTTTGTGTCCGTTGTTTGTATGTTTGTAAAAGTCCCCGCGACACAAGAGCAATTCTTAGTGCGGGAGTTGTCTTTTTTTAGAAATAGAAATTTTTTTTTTTTAGAAATTTTGATAACAACTAGTAGTGACTTTTACGTGCCTCCCGAAGTACGAAGAAGCTCAACTAATTGCGTCCACCTATCTAAGGAATGTTTTACCGACACTGATGTTTTTTACTAATTATTGAGCGCAATTAGTCACGTGCAGCCGTTTGTAAAAAGTTGTACTTTAGGTCTGTTTCCCCTGCACGGCATTCCGGGACAATATTGTTTTGGCATACATAGGTGTCCTTAAACATGCCTGAGGACTTTTAGGAAGTCTTGCGCATAACTAGAGGCTAAGAACTCCTATCTGTATATCTCGTATGAGCACGGGAACATGAAACTTTACCTAAACTAATTTTAAACTAGGCATAAATCACTAGGTGCCAATGTACACCACTCGGTTATCACTGTTTTTCTAAGTATGAACCTATTCTAAAATAATCTCAACATACTATCGAATACTATCGATACTTCCTAAGTATACTGAGTCATCTAAAAAAAAAATAGGTATTCTATACTTATAAACGTACATAATAAAGCATGATCTTAATTTCAGTGTATTTTTTTATTACTGTAATGTCAGTTGACTTATAATACGTAAGAGATATCGATATAGAATACGTATTTAACACGTGTTTATCGACATGAGTAAAGTAAGTAGTAAAGTCATAACAAAAAACCTTTCAGGTGATCACGCGGAAGGCAGGCTAGTGATAACATTGTACCATTTGTTGTTTTGGGACATTATATACTCGAGTACAGAGGACATGCGGGGCTCGGGCTTATTCCTCACTCACTACCAACGGCACCCGCTCGACATGTACTGCCGATCTTTCTACATGAACAGAAGGGAAGCTATTGATGACAGACTCCAGTTGATTGAGGACAGTACCGATGCTGAAATCGTTGCGATGATGAAGACAGTCTGGGATGAGAGACCTGAATGTAAGTATTCTGATCATTTGAAGGTATATCGTAAGGAAGTTTTGTATACGGACGTACGACAATTGGGTAGTTGACTGTTAACGAAAAATTATTAAACTTGTGTTTGTAAAAGGTTAATAAAATGTCCAGGATATGTAATTTTGCTGTTAAATAGTGTTGAATTGTCCCATACGGTGATGGGGCCATCCTTCTTTACAGTCTCCCTCCACTTTGCCCTATCCTTGACGTCGTCTTCCTTAAACTCACATGCCTTCATATCTCGCCGCAACTCTTTTAAATTAATATATAAAGGTGAAAAGTATTCTTTATTTTTATAATTGCAGACGAGTTATCGGGTATATCTCGTAACGTGGAGTTCCCGGAGCTGGCGGGACTTGCTACGTGTATCGGCGCGCGGGCACTCAGCGCCATCTGCCGGCGGCTTGCGCTCAACTACGGCTACTCGCACTCCGGCTTCCCCGACCTCACGCTGTGGAATGTCAACACTAAACAGGTATTGTCTTCACATTAGCCGAAACACTTGTTTTTTATAGGTAACTAGTTTTTGCCCGCGACTTCGTCCACGTGGTTTGTGACTTGGGACAGAATTTTCATACAAACTATCATCCCCTTTTTTGAATCTTATGAGGTAGAGTTTATCAAAACCCTTTCTTAGTTCATAACATCTACTTGCATGCCAAACTACAGCCTGATCCGTCCAGTGGTTGGGCTGTGCGTTGATAAATCGATATGTCAGTCAGTCAGTCACCTGTGACTGCCTGTGAGTTATATGTATTTAGATAATTATGTTTGAATAACAGGTGAAATTCGTGGAAGTGAAGACAGACGCGGACAAGCCGTCTATGAAGCAGCTGCAGTGGCTGCGCTACCTGCGACAACACGGCGTCAGCGCGGGCTTCTGTTACGTGGGCGCCAACACCACGCGGTGCCGCGCACGGACTCGGGTCTCCAGCCTCTGAACAAAGCTCACACAAGCATACCCATACCCCTCTCTTCCATGCTATGAATCCCATATGGTAGTGGGGTCAGCCTTCCCGCACTTCTTCCACTTCGCTATATCTTTATAACACAAACATGCCTACTATTACTTATCACTGTCCAACAACTTAGAGAGCCTTAGTTGCACGATTTATCAGGATTAAAGTTTATACCGCTTGTTAGTTCCAAAAAAGTAGGTGTTTCAAAATGGCCACTGTCCGTTGCATAAACCAGCGGGTCACTAATGTTTTAGAATTTGAATTTTACATACCTCCGCCAGCCGCGAACCTTACGGACAAGGCTCTCTACTAAGTCGTTAGACTATAATAATGCGTGTATACAATTTGATTGAAATGTTGTTTTATTGTTACATAAGAATGTTCATAAATCAATGGGCGCTCCTTAAATCGATCGTTAGGGGCTGTATTATCTTCATTTGCATATTAAGTTCAAACCCTATAAACCCACACTATAAAGATATTTTAGTTAAAAACCTACTATAATATTATGTTTTCTCTTTTTCATTTCGCTAAGGAGTGAAAGAAACAAAACACTTTATAAGCCTTTCATAACTTCATATATTTTTATGAATAAGAGGGTATTATAATAATTATTAGTTCGTTTATTTTAGAAACTTGATTTTATTTAATATAATGAGGCAGCTATACGTAGTTTTGAAATATAATTTAAGCTAAAATACGTAAGGACTGAGTCTTGAGAGTTTGGCATGTACAATTCAGTTGGGAAATTAGTTCCTTCGAAACGCGCTGATTAGTGATTTATTAATTCGTTTTTTAGCCCTATAGGATCATGATCCTTTTTTACGACTGTTGTAACCCACACAGGTACGGCGTCAGTTTGCATAATTTTCCCATGAAGATTAAGATTTCTTGAAGTAACTAATTAGAGTAGTAATTAATTTGATGCTTCGTACGTATATAACCGTAAGCCATAAAATAGCAGTTTCTTTTTTCTTTCGATTTGTATAAAACTCATCATTAACGCGCCAACTAAAAATTAATTATTCATGTTAGCCTAGCCTTTCTTCCAACGATGTTGGAGTTGTCTTCCAGTCTCACCTAAAGCAGCTGGATACCATTATTTTCTATGAAGAGTGAATGTGAGTGCCTTTTGGATTTCCACAACCCAGTTACTTGGGTTTTAACACTAAAAAAAAAGATTAAAATATTTGAAACCAGAAAGTTTTGGCACGTTAAGAATGATGTACGTACGTAGAAGGCATCGAATTGTAGATAGGTAAGTTTTTAAGTGAAACAGAAGTTGTTACATTAAATATTGAGTATATTATTTTGTAAAAAAATACCATTCTGCTCAATATATTTTCCTAGTTAGGCCTAGTCAAAATTATAATTCTTTTGGTAATGGTTGTCATTGATCTCAAAATTTCTGATGAAACAAAACTCTTATAAATAATGTAGCTGTGTGTTATTTTGTATAATATCATGATTGTCAATTGGTGCTAATGGTTTGAAGTTACAATAAATGTATTTTTTTAATATTGTGTATTTTATTCATTATAGTCACTATTGTTTTCGCCGAGATTTTATAAAATATTTACGGTTATAAGTTAGTTTAAGTAGTTGTTGCATTTTTTTTCTCAATTACTTTAGCGTACAATCTCAACTAACATTGAGTTTTACACACAAAATACAGACTGAGGTAAGTACTCCAAATAGTTTGCAATTATTCTCGTTAAAGGTCTAATTTCTAGATCTTTGGTTAACAATAAAGCGCCAATTTCACGTCATAACGTGCTTGTCATGATGACGGACAACCACACCATTGATCATGACTTTTACGAGAAGTGTACAAGAAAATCATTTAATTGAAGAATATTGTCCAGTTTATCAGGCAATGTTTCCTGTGTATATCCCGCTACTGGCCATGTCTGCGGTGTCAGCCCTCTCCGTCATATTCCTGTACTGCAAGAACAGAGGAAACAACAGGCAAGGCTACATGGACGTCGAACAAAAACCTTCCGGCGGCGAATAACCTAGTGATTATCTTATTATTTAATGTTTTACTATTTATTACAACTAATTATATCGCATACTTCTATCACGTGTTGTTTTACCATCGTATATTTACGTGTTTTATATTGGATAATGAGTATGAAGTCTGTAAGGGTCGTATACCAAGAGCCGTTCTTTAGACACTGCCTTCAAGTACCTTCTCCTTCGGGAAAATGGTGAACGTGATTTTACGTATCTATGTCAGAAATTTTATAAATAATTAATTATGACTTCATGACAAATGTATGTGTGCATCACTGCCACCGAGTGATATACAGTAGAGATATAAAAATATAAGTGAACGCTGCGCTGGTAGACATCCAGGCGAGTCATCTGACCGCCAGTTCAGTAACACAATGTTATTTAGTCGCAACGACAATCACGGAATACCTCTTGTTGGCAAGAAATATCTACTGCTACTCGTCAAGGCAGATTTAAGTTATTGGCTTTATCGACGTGAGAGTGACAAATCACGTATTGATGTAACTTGATATTTCTAGGAATTGTGTTCGAAATATTGTAAAATAAAAAGTCGGAGCTTTGTAACATTATTTATTAAAATATATTCTACTAAAATTCATAACATAGTATGTACATTTTCAACAGTACACCTCAATAGGACAATAAGGCACCTATTACTTAACTTATAAATGATATTAAATCTACGACTTTTCAAACCCATAAACAATTATTCATGATAATAATTCATACAAAGTAACTTTCACCACATAACGGTAAACACCAATCGAGTAACAATGAAACATAAACATATCTACTTTGAGCATTTATCAACAAATGGTTGTTCTACTATAATCAAGCCTACTATATAACACATAGATCACATCTAACGTACGTAGATACAGTTCTATATTAAACATAATCGAGATAAAATGCCTATAAGTCGTACCTCCGCGCCTCTCATAACTTCCAATAGGACATTTCCTAGTGATTTCTTATAATACCATCACCTACATTTTAGTTCCATGGTAACTTAATTTCAAATACTAGAGTCGAACATTATTATACGAAATATTACAATTTTGACTGAACATGGAATAATTATAATATAACTTAAACAGTACCAAAGTCCAAACAATGCAGGTTTGTAAATAATTTCACTAAACTTGAACCACAAAGTTACACAGCCGTTCGGCCGAACATCCGACACCTACTTTAATATTTTAAATACAACTTGTATATAAAAATTGGCAAAAGCTCATCTTCCTACACCTACACACGAAAACATTTTTATATAAAATACAGGCACAAATCGGTTCCATTCTTAACAATTTGTATATAAAATAGTAACATTAGTTTACATTTTTTATAAGAATTACATATATTTCAAAATATAGCATATAATTTAATTTATATAATTATTTATAGAAATCATTGCATTTCCCACAATCTTATTAGTGTTAAAGCTGCAATTTAACGTTTTATTTTGCTGCCTAATTTTGAAGACAGATAAAACTAATTTCTGCAGTCAATTTCTTGAAACATTTAACTTTCTTTAAACATTTATAGTTAACCGGTTACATATTAAAATGGCCGCGTAGATAATAAATAAAAATACATTTATAACTTTAGAAATAAAAAATAATTATATATCGGTACAACATAACATTAAACAGCCACTCAAGTGTGCGCTTCCAATATAATTTTAAAGGTCGAATTACATTTAAAATTGTCTCTGGAGCATCCATTGTTTCAAAATAAACAATTGTCTTTGGAAATAAATAATTGGTAAATGCTTAATTTTGTCATTATAATTGTTACAATTAAGCATCAATATTGGATGCATCAGGTCCGTAACATACATTGGCACTGTATTTTAACGCGAGTCTGAATAAATGATAAAGGGTACATTTCAAAATGTACACGACAGCCAAACCTATAACGATTTTAAACTCTCGCGACTTGTATACATAATATAATAATGAAAATTGATTCAGCCTGTGACCACGTTCGATGTAATTCGATCGAAACGACGGGTTAACACATAAGGTATAATGAACCTTTAATTTTAAATCGTGTTGAAGACCCGTTACATTATTATATTAAGCTTTCTTCACACATATTCGGTTCAGCAATATTCGACAAAATCGACTCGTCTCACTTGTTCGGCTTGTGCCGATCGGGTTCATCTACATATACTCGGATCTGCAGTCAGTCTAGGCCGATTAATGCCGTACCGAATATATCTGTAGCAAGCCTTATGTTTAAACTCTTGTTCAGGCCAGAGTACAAGTAATTTTGTGCGCGTGGCAGCCATTTGTTATTCTATAACAACGTTATGTCGGCAGTCTTCATCAAAGGTGAATTGTGTTCGGGACTCCTGGTCAAACAATAAACGATATTAGTACCAATTGGCTTGGAACTCAAAACCTCCACCGATAGCAAAGCACCAATGATTACTAGTTAGTATTTTAAGAGAGCTGTAAATATTAGGTCGGGGAAAAAATCTTTTCGCATTATAGTATGTATGAAGGTGATAAATCTCTTTGGCTTCAAGAATCACAAATGAGTACAGGGTTCGTTAGGTTTCTTTCAGTGAACTCGTGAGGTACCCAAATATCGAGCTTTTTTGTGTAGAGAAAAGATTTTATTACAAGTTCATACATACTATAATACGAAAAGACTTTTTCCCCGACCTAATATTATAATGTGGAAGGCTAGTTTTACTTATGGATATGTATCCGGTAACTGATAGTTAAACTGACAGTAAATTATATGAACATTCTGTCAATATTTTACTTGTTAGGCTAACCAATACTTGTTCAATGGTGAAACAAGCTATATGAATGCTGAATTCCATGTCTATTTTAGCATACCTAATTCACTGCTCACTTTCTATCATTTTGATATTTTAAATACTAAGTTTTCTGATAAAAAGGTCGTTTTAATAATAGTCATGGAATTCTAAAGACAGTTTTTCATTGAGCATCATAATACATTCTTAAAGTTGAATTGTTATATAAGTATTTAAGATTGATAGTATATCATACACAAGTGATTTTGATCGCCGTACAAACATATTTTATGTTATACTTTTTTATATTGATTTCTGCGAATAAAGTATTATTAATGTGACATTTTTTTGACTACCAACCAGAGTGACATTTTTTATAAAAAAATATAACAATACTTCAATCGATTCGCAAAGACCTTTCACATCATCAAAGTTGGTTATTCCTGATGAGATACATGATTAACGATATTATTAATTATAATGGCAGTTATACTAAGTGACGTCACAATCGTTCTAAGGCACTGAAAGGCACCGATTGTTAGAGCCCCTGCATGAACCAGTCGCATCACACTGTATTGGAAAACTATAGAACCATTTATAAAGTTAAAAAAGTAGTGACAACTTTTTAAGAGAAAACTGATTCTGTTTCGTCAGGTAATAAAATAGTGTTCCAAGTACTAGTGCGATATTACGATGCGTTCAGAATCACTGAACAAGTGAAGCTCAGTGCGATAATGGACCTTACACCGGTCAGAATAAGGTTCTCACATGTTGGGCTCCTGCTTGAAGGGCATGGGCTCGAGGAAGCTCTGCTCTGGCTCGTGCAGGGCCAGCTGCGGCACCAGCGGCGGCGAGGAGTGCGGGGGCTGCGCGGGGGGTGCGGGGCCGGCGGGCGGCGCCAGCGGGGCGGGCGGCGAGGCGGCGCCGCTCACACACGCGCCGGACTCGTCGATGCTCGCTTCTGTAGACGCCCCTGCGCAAACACACGGTTAAAGTTTCCGAATACCAAGCTTTCACGTTAGGGCTGCAGATTCATTTAATTTAACCTAACATTCGACGATAGTGATTTCGTTGATCGAGCCATAAATGTATTTTTTTTTGTATTTAAGGCAATATACAAACATTAAATCGGGAAACGTTTCATTCATTAGCATGTGGAAAACATTCGTTCGGCACAAAACGTAGGGTTTATTCAAATTCTGAACTGATTTGTTTAAACTGTCGTATTTGCCATATTAACAAACAACTGAATACACAAGTTTACAAAACAAAAGCAATGTTACAATAATATTAGAAAGAGCGCGGACCTCCGAGCAGCATCTCCTGCAGCAGGCTGTCGACGTGGGCCACTCCGAAGAGCTTGGCGAACTGTATCTGCTCGATCATCTGCCACGTGATGCTCTGCAGCGGCGGCAGACACAGCAGCAGCTCGCCGAAGCGGCCGCGCCCGTCGTACTGCCGGTCCGAGATGTAGTCCTCCAGGTTGATCTGGATCTGGTAGCGCAGCTGCTTGATCTTCTGCGGCTGCGAGAGACCTTTCGCGTCTGCAATTTATGGACGTTCCTTTAGTATTTATGTGAGTAATCTTTTGGGTAATTATCTATTTGCTGACGCAAAAATATTGATTGGATTGTACGCTTTGGTTTGCTTTTTTTGAGTATACAAACTTTTATTTATTGATCAGGAAAAATGTCGTCAGCAACATAATTCACTTATAAAAGCATTTTAACAGTCCTAGCTAGGGCCTGGTCATCAGGCGCGAAATAGAAAAAAAAACAAATAACAATATTTCATTTGCAAAAATTCTTCCATAACAAAGTTTTATTCCATTTTAAGTCTTTATTTCTTCTAGTTTCAAGTGGTATACTCACTAGGGTCAAAGAACACGATGGCCTTAAGACACGCGAACTCGGTGTCGTCGATGTCGATCTCCCGCAGCGGCTTCACGATCTCGTCCATCACTCGCATGCCGATCATACTGATGTCGATGTCCATGCGCCCGTCTGAACAATACATATACCATATTATTATTAAATAAGTATTTAAATTGTACTAAATAAGACCCCCTCCCTGCTAGGCAACTCTCGGTTAGGGGTTAAGGAGTTAAGTCTATTTTAATCTTCTGTTGCAAAACACTTTCAGACATTAAGGATTTCTCACAATGTTTTTCACCGCCGGTTGAACTAAAGATGAGTATACGAAATAACATATTTTCAAATACACAAGTAACTTTATTGACACTGTTATCATTTACTACTTGAAAGGTAAATGCGGGAATTAGGAAGCTGCCAGTGCTCTGTAAGGGTACAATACATGAATGAGAGATACTGACCGATGTTATGTTTGGTGATGATGCAGTTGTTCCCCAGCAGCAGTATGTCGTTGAGGTGCAGCGAGCGGCGCGCGCAGCCCAGCAGCAGGTGCTCGCCCGCGTGCGCCCGCAGTAGCGCCACCTGCACCACACGGACAAGACAGAAACATTAGTACAATGACGCCTTTTTCCCATGGAGGTTGGCTGATATCACTTGCAACGATAAGATTTTAACTTATCTTTTTAACAACTCATAAGAGACTTTTTAAGACTGACTACACAAACATTAGTACAATGACGCCTATTTCCCGTAGGGAATGAGAGCTGATATCACCTGTTATGATAACGATTTTAGAAGAAACTTATTAAGACTGCTTGTACAAAAGTCTCAGGTTCAAATCATTTGTAATGTAAAATACATAACAAGAAGGTCTAACACATCAACTTCTTGACCACGGGGTACCTAATCTCTAAAAATTTCTTGACAGAATACCTCCAGAACGTCTTGTTGGTCCACCTATCGATTGATTGTGATTGACTGATTTAAATCTGGGACTTTTCACAACCGGTCCGTCATAGAGATAGTGTCATATAAAAAATCGATAATGTAAGATCCATTTACAGCACAAAAGTGATATTTTTCAATGCGTACCTGATCATCTAGATGTAGTTCGGTGAAGGCGGGTATGTACTTGGCCCACTCGACCAGTATGAGCAGCTGTTGTTTGATGGAGTCACACACGTCGTTGATCTTCGCCAGCTTGCGGCTGTTGATCTCCGCATCCGTCACGTTGTTCGTCTGATTATAAATATTGCAACATTAGCCACTTTATATCTGATGGGTTGTCTAGTTAGTTGTTTTGTTCACTTTTTCACGATGTTGCTTGCCACTCTTATTTATAACTAGCTGACCCGCGCAACTTCGCTTGCGTCACATAAGAGAATCATAATTTTCCCCGTTTTTGTAACATTTTTCATTGGTACTCTGCTCCTATTGGTCGTAGCGTGATGATATATAGCCTATAGCCTTCCTCGATAAATGGGCTATCTAATACTTAAATAAATATTTTTAAACAGACCAGTAGGTCCTGAGATTAGCGCGTTCAAACAAACAAACTCTTTAGCTTTATAATATTAGTATAGATTGATATTTTATTCGAATTGTATTACAGCAAGTCACTTTTTTCAAACGAATAATATAATCCAATAATCTGTTCATAATTCGATTATATTATTCGTTTATGGGGTTCAAGGAGGTAAAATAGGGGATGAAATTTTGTATGAAAATTTTGTCCTAAGTCACAAGCCACGCGGTTTAGTGTAGGTACAATTAAGGTTATTATGGCTATCTTTAAAACAATTCTCACAAATATCATATGTATTTAAAAAGACCATATGCAATAGTGAGTCATGGCCTGATTCATAATGCACTCGGAACATTTGCAAGTAGTAAAGACCACAAACTTAAAGAGTTATTTATTCCTGGAAGTATAAAAGCCGACTTACTGTGAAGGTCGCCAAGTTAGTTACATACGACTAGATTATGCTGTTCAATGACCTAACTTTGTTACATAGAGAATAAAATATGGGTTTATATTTATAAAAATAAAAATGAATCACCAAAATGTATGCATAACTTTCAACAAATAAACCAAATTGGATGATTCTTTTTTAATATGTTTGTAGCATGGTCTGTATGGGATCAATGGGACCAAAATTCCCATGAAGATGGAAGAAACAAGATAAAATAGTAGTAGAAGGGTCAAATCAGTACCAGTCAAATCAGCTACTCTTTATGAAATGTCAAAAACACATCCTAGTATAGAAATATGACGTCACTATACACTTATTTTCGTTGGTATCAAAAGGGTGTCTAATAAAAATTTTCAGTCTGTTATAATTACAATTTCAACATTATTTACGACTAAAGCTACATAGTCTGAGCATTTTACCTGAACCCAGTCAACTACCCAATTTTACTACATTCGGACGAAATCAGGCCAGTCCGCTAGATATGTGCATAATACTCGTTTTTCGCCATTTACAATGTTAGTTTCATGTTATTTGTCGCGAGTCTATTACCACATAACGTATTATTGAAAGCAATCATAAATCAGGAAAACCAATAGCACTTTGTGCGAACCAGGAATCCAACTCGAGACCTCGTGGTCTCAACAGTCGTATACACTGCGGCCCAGACTACAAAGGTTTTTGTTACAATTGTTTTTAAATTGTACTAGCTTTTACCCGCGACTTCGTTCGCCACCTGAGTTTTTCCATGGAAATGCGTCATTTTCCTGGGTAAAAGTACCCTATGTCCTTTCTCGTGTATCAAAATATCTCCATACCAAATTGGTTCAGTAGTTTAGGCGTGATTGAGTAGCAGACAGACAGACAGACAGAGTTACTTTCGCGTTTATAATATTACCATGGATGTTTCCTCACCTCATCTATGACCTTCCTGCTGAGCAGTTCAGCATTGAGCAGCGACACGACAGACAGACCGTTGGCTTGTGTGGGCTCCTCGTACGACGGCCTCCTGCAGTTGATGCGGTCTCGCTCGTTCTGCACCGCTGTGAATTACATCTAACATCAATACGATAACAAATTAGACGAATACCTTCTGAATTTTTTTTTACATAACAACTATCTATCGTATGGCTAGTGGTCAACCTAGTGTCAAAGTTATTCAAGCCCGAAAGGCCTTTGACATGGCTTAACAACTGTTGTCTTAATTGACAACTACCGGGACCGACTCTTTACGTGCCCTCCGAAGCACGGAGACGCTCAATTCAAATACCACTATGCAGTCACCCATTTATATAATGACCGTGCCAACGGTTGCTTAACCGCACAACTGGCTATGACCGCCTCTTCAATTAAAACATCACTTTTTCCATAGGGGTAGGCAGAGAGCAAAGAACGCCACTTGATACGATCCTAACAAACTTCCCTTGCTTCATTTTGTTATACAGGACCACCGATTACGAGTACTACGCACCTGATATTTTTGCAAGACATCGAATATAGCATCCTTACAAAATTCCGTTGAATCATTCACAAACATCCATGTATCTTGTCATACCGCCGTTGTATTGCCGGTTACAAGTACATCGCGCCGTAAAACTAATTACGCAACTTTATCCTAGCCTTATTTTTCTTTAAATTAAAACCAAAGTGACTTTCCCCGTACGGGAGTATGTAATAATTAATGTTGTACATCGAGAGGTGTATATTTATTATAACAAAAACACCATAACATCATAAAAATTTCTTCGAAATTAAATTTAACAGCAAACAGGCAAAATAAACATATATTACATTGTAAATATCTATGAAATTATTCATTTGGGGAAAATGATGGAAGCATTTATACAAACAATCGTCCGATTTGGTAATAAAACGAATGAATGAAACTTAAACATGGTTATTGGTTTCCCAGGTCAGTTATTAATTGGGTTTTCCTTCAAGTCAATTCTGACTAAGTCCCTAAGGGCGCGTTTATCGTTAGACGACTGTCGTCTCTAGCTGTTCCCATTAAAACTATTGTTTGTCGTCAAAAAATTTTATCCTTTAGTGACTGTCGTATCCAGCCGTCCCCACTGTCACGATAATCTGTCGTCACTGCAAAAAATGTCGTAGACGACAGTCAGTCGTGTCGTTCTTGTGAACACCTCCATTTAAACATACAAGCCACGACACTTAAAACTACATTATCTGTCGTCACGACATAATGGGAACGCGCCCTAACTCGCACTTGGCTAGCATGGTGGAATCAAAGCCCAACCTCGCCATCGTTTGGCAGGAGACTCTTTGTATTATACTTAAAAGATAGGTATATATGTATGTATAACTTTCTATGCAAGGTTGGCAGGTACCGCAGGTAAACAAGCTTCTGAATTTAGAACATCAATGGCTTGCCTGATACAACTATTTGATTTTGTCCTTAGTCCATACTAAGGCTCATTGCAATGGAATACTACTTTAAGAGAAATGTAACACCAAAAATGTAATCTATAATAAAGGAGAGATAAGTTTAGTTTTAGTTACTCATTGACAAAATAGAGTTTATTTGCTATTAAATAGTGTACGTAATACAGTTTAATATAAAGCATCATATTTCCTTATTTTCAATACAATTGTCGTCAATAAAACTGAAATACATGGCAACGGATGATTCAAACAAAATTCCTGTTAAATGTAATTATAAACGTTTATTACGATTAGTTTCTTATTAAAACCATTTGCGTAGGGACGATAATAAATGTATAACTTCAGCCCGTGACTTTGAACACGAGAAAAGATTTCCCGGGGTGAAAAGTAAAATCAAAATTAAATCATTTATTCATTTAGGTCGAGTATAGACATTTATGATGGTCAGATACTGTAGGTGAATTTAACCGCCAGTGAAAATGATAGGGTTCAATGAGAACAGCCGGTAAGAAACTCCTAGCCACTCTAATCACCTAAGTATACTATTAATCTATGTTATAAGCTATCTGTGTATTAAATCTAATAAAAAAATCTATTAGTTTTTTCGTTAAAGAGAAGCAGACATACATAAATCTATCCATACTTACAAACCTTCGCATTTATAATATTAACAGGATTGTACATAATGTACATATATGTGAATCTGAGGTAATTAAAATATAATTGTCACACGACAGATAAGTGGGTTGGTGACCCCTGCGGTGGCAAGAGACTGTTGGACAAAGGGAGGAATCAATAATGCGATTACAATGTAAAAGATCTTTTATTGCAATCAGAGTCTGTGTTTGTCTTTCATAAGTTGATTTTAAATATAAAAGTGACTGTGTTTTCTATTAGTAAGTTACTATGTGATACTTAAGTGATAGAAATTCTAAACTCGAGGAATTCTAAACGAAATAAGGGACTAATCGTCCCCAAAATGATCTAAATATTGTCCGTTCAAAATCATGTAAAAATTAGATTCACACGTGAAAAAATAAGCGCAGGTGATGAAAGGAACTTTGTCTTACTTCTTGTACGCGTAACCGGCGGTCCAGTATTACAATATGTATGGATGTGAATGAAGCAAGGGAGGTTTGTAAGGATCGTACCAAGTGGAATTATTTGGTGTCTGTCTGTGGCAGACGGCAGACAGACCTGTGGGCAGAAGACGTGATTTTATGTTATTTTCTTGTGATTTTTTGAAAAAGACAACTCCCGCTCTATCTATTGATTTTATGTCGCGGGGATTTTGACAACGGAGACGTACGACCAGACCCTCAACAACTATTTAATTGTTCCGTGTGGGAATAGAACCCACGCCCTCCCAACGAAATGGCAGTACCGTGGTGACTCTAACCACTGCGCTACAGTAGTTTCGGTTATCGAGTATACTGTATTGATAAAAATATAGCTAAATAACGAAAGAAATAACCATAACAGGATTGTCATGAGTTCGCAACAAAATACGTGCGCAATTATACGTCCCACTGTTATTATCCTCATAATTATTAATGTCATTGTCTTTATGAGAACAGACGGCGGTACAAATTGCATTTTTTGTACCTACTTCCTTAAGTACTAAGTAAAAAATGTACTACAAGTAATCAAAATGTTATAGATACTTACTATACATAGTTGAAAGTAATAATTTAATTTTAACCAAGTTAATGCATCGGCACAAAAAACTCGAATATTTTTTTTTTCAAAAGACAACTCCCGCATAGAGAATTGCTCTCGCGGGGACTTTTACAAACAACAGAGACGAAGCACGACCAGACCCGAAATAATTATTTTAGGATCGCAATAATAATTGCTCCGTATGGGAATCGAACCCACGACCTTCCGACGCAATGGTATTGGCGTGGCGACCTAAACCACTGCGCCACGTCGGTCAAACACTATCAAGTATGAACATAAATGAATATTTGAGCAAGCTTACTAGAAGGTGTGTTGGCCGCCTTAAGTTTTAACCACATCACTTTACTGGCAACAACCTAACTAAATATTATAAGGAATCCTTATAAACTGAGCAGGAACGATTAAAATAGGTCGGTTCATAATCGCGCTTATGATTCTTGTAATTTTAGGATTATGTGCAAAAGTTGCGGTAGTTTAAAATCGTTGAATATAGTTTAATGATTAACTAGCTGACCCGCGCAACTTCGCTTGCATGGACGCGAGAGAGAAGAGAGAATGGGTGAAATTTTTCCCCCTTTTTGTAACATTTATTACTGGTACTCTGCTCCTTTTGGTCGTAGCGTGATGATATATAGCCTATGTCCTTTCTCGGGTATCAAAATATCTCCATATCAAATTTCATGCAAATTGGTTAAGTAGTTTAGGCGTGATTGAGTAGCAGACAGACAGACAGACAGATAAAGTTACTTTCGCATTTATAATATTAGTATGGATTTCTCACCTTCTTTCTTCATGCCAGCTTTGAAACATTTCCTTAGTCTACAATATCTGCACTGGTTTCTTTTGTCTTTGTCCACTACACAATTTCTGCTGAACCTGTAAAGAAAACATAAATAAACATTAGTTGTCCGCTATTTAGGATAGACATTATGGGAAGACGGTTAAGCAAAGAAACATCACTATCCATTGTCAGTTCGGTAGTAGAGCGGTGTTAAATACACCTACTGTATTTTTTTTTCTTGTAATCATAATGGTCTGTATTCGACCTAAATGATTGGTTTTAAATTTCGAGCCAGTGAGAGCTGGCAACAATAAAAATAAAACTCTTAAAGTAAAAAAAAAGTGCGCAAAATTTGTGAGTCATTTTGAGCCAATGAGCGCAAGTCTACGGGGTAATGCAAACTGTGCCGAAACGTCAAGTACACTTAGTAGTAAAAATATAATAATTGCACTTATTCCCGTGTAATATTAGACACGTTAAATATGTAGTTTGTTTTTAAAGTACCTTAATTTGATGAATCGATTAAAAACAATATAGCGGTATGTAAGGTCATGTTTAACATATTTGAATTAATCATTCGATAGCAGGAAACAAATATAGTTTTTTTTACTTTTAACTAAAAAATAATTATTACTTAATTGATTATTTTTTTAAATGTTACTAAAAAAGTAAAAACTTCTGTGTTGTGTTTACGATGCGATTTTTGAAACATTAGACTGTGTGAGTAGTTGCCTAAGTTTAGTCAGCTAAATGAAATTAAGCTGTAGTAAATCTAAATACAACCTTGTATTCATTGGTATAATACCTATAATAAATTAGCTGGAAGTATTTCAACCGACAAAGTGCTGGTCAATATTTCGTAAAAAAGTGTTAAAAATGAAAAGCTCTTAGTCTTTTCTAGGTCTATTCTTTCTGTCAAGTAATATATAGCTAGCATTTTAATCTTGAAAGTAGTCTCCCAATTCTCCAATATTCTGAATGACTGCTCTGGATAAGCAAATAAAATTTACTTCAGACTACAAACTTTCAAACGCAAGTTATCAAAATATTTTCAAACTTAAAACACGATCCATTACACAGCAAAACGTACCAAAGAAAGTATTTACCAAAATTTTTATCATTGGTATACTAAATAGTACTATACAAACAAAATGGCGCGATATTCTCTGTAGCTGTTTATGTGGTGTCATATCATGCGATGTGTGTGCACGTGTCTTAATCAAGTGATAATTATAATGTCAACACTTTCTGCAAGCGCCTGACAACGATATAATATTTGATAATAAGCAATTTATAAACAAACATTGTAAACGCAAAAAATATAACATTTTTGTTTGTTTTATGATATCTAGTTTTTATTTTTTTCGTATGATTGTACATTATTACTAATTATGCATCTAGAACATAAAACACAACTGTATTTTGCTAAGAACTTATAGTATCATTAGCTTCTGGCCGCAATTCCGTTCGCAGGAAAAGATTTCCCGGGGTAAAAAGTAACAAATATCTACATATATCCATCCTCACAAACTTTAAAATTCATAATATTAGCAAGATAGAATTTTACTAAGAGTGGGTAAATAAAAGTGACTCATTTTAATATCCTTGCCATGTTTAAAGGAAGAAAACATTAATGACACCTACTTGTACGTAACTTTTAATTATCCGTTGTATGAGAATCTATAATCTATTAAAATTTCTACTACCTAACTAATGTAGCATAACAGTACAGGCATAAGATTGAGTAATATCCTTCCTATAAATTCGGCTACCGTTCGTAAAAAACAACAAATTTCATAAGGAAACGACATTATGACTTTCCTATTAAATCATGAAATTTTCCAAGAAACAAACACGTGAATTAGAATATTTTACTAATAAAAACAAATTGATTAAAAGGTTTATGGTGTTAATTACATTGAGGTCAATGTTTTCTACCAGTCATGTTATAAAAATAATAGTAAATAAAGTGCTTTAAACTATAACCTTGACACATATATTTTAAAAACAATAACAAACATTTTGTTAACTATTTTAATAGCGGATGCTTAAGTTTAAATTTAAATTAAATAAATTGTTACTTAACAAGTTAACACAAAAACTGGTATTGACTTCGGCAATAAGTAAATATTTTTTTAGTAACAGGAAAATAGACATAAAAATTGAAAAGCTGCTTACTGTTTTTACTCGACTTCAAAAGGAGGTTCTCAATTTGACCATATTTTTTTATATACATATGTTCCCGCATTTCTTCGGTATTTAAAATCCAATTTTTTAATTCTACATACATACAGTGGGACCAGACTTAGATCTTTGGCAGTACTTACATCAATTTTAGAAGCTTTTAAGCTCTCAAACATTAAGTATTTTTTGTATCTACATGAATAATAATACTAATCAAGCAATAATAACTCAAACCAATACATTCAAAATAAGCCTTCATACTTTTTAGGCAAAGGAAAATGAATCTCATTATGTTTGACGTACGACGCTACAAAAACATGATCATATAGAACATGTTTCTCATTCACGGTAAACCGCATAGCGCTGTGTATAATTAATAGTAATCCATGACGTAATACACAAATACGTAAGACTTGTGGACGTAGATTGAATATTATGTGTGATTAATTGTCTGACTCCCAATAGCTCAGGTGAGGAGGTTAAGGAATATTGACGTATTTTAAAGTCTTGTAAAAGTCTGGTGTCTAAAAAAGTTTTATAATATTTGTTCTGCTTCGTACACTTGAAACATTTACTCTACATCTATATACCTTGTGTCAAAAATTCAATTCGGAGGTCTTTGACGCTGGCTGGCATTTTTATTGATTTATATTGGTTTTGGCGTCAAGAGAGACGAAAAAATTTATAATAATGTCATCTATAAACTACATCATTATTTAATGCATCATCGGGATCGAAAATGACAACTTATCAAGACTCTTCTACAAAACAAACCGAAAGATCTTTCACTGTATAATCAGCGGCAAATGGTAGAGAAGAGACTTTACCAAATGTCTGTCTTTATTAAGAGTTGGTCCAGGAAATAGCAGCTGAAATTTTACGTCTGATTTCTGCAATGTTTATCTTAATGACCGAATTCTACATCCCAATAACTGATACTTTTCAATATCGATCTGGCAACTGCACCAGCGGAGTTCCCGTTATTCCCACTGATAAGTTTGTTGTAGGCTTGCCAAAACGTATCATTCAGCAGTTTCACAACTATTCACAAGCGCTGTCATGTGTCTCCTACACGATGAAATATGAACACAATCGCAACAAACATTCATTGCGCTAAATTGCACTTTTTATATACGGTTACAGTTTATTTTTACCTTTTGCAGTGATATAAAAACAAAAACCTGTATGTCTACTTTTAAAATTATCGTTTCCACACCACTAATTTCTAAAGCTACACGTATGTCGTATGTCTTTGACGTAGACGATAGATCGCGATCTTTTTTATGTAAACAGGAAAGATCAAACAGTAATTAGTGATGAATTCTTATTAAATACTCATGTTTATGATTATTTATATGGTAGGGAAAATTATATGATACATCTGCCTACAGACGAGTAAATAAGTGCAATCTGATACGCGATTCTATTGCGACTTGTGGGAAAACTATACCCACGATGGAACAATTAATAAAGCTAACTTTAGACTATCTTTATTCTACGTCACAGCGTTATACTTGTTTTATGTAAGGACATTAGCATTAGGATTTCCCAAAACGAATTCTGATTGACCTTAAAAGGACATTGTATCAAATTTTGCTATAAAGGTTAGAATTATTACAGAAATACGTAGAGATGAGTTTATGCGTGATGAATTAGGGTAAATTTTATGTTTTGAGTAGAAATTAGGTAAATACCGGTGACAATAGCTTTAGAAATGAAATGTATATATTACCTGCACGTATATAGATGGTTTTTCCTGACGCTCCTTCTGAAGAAACCCTTGCATCCATCGCAGGAGGAAGCCCCGTAGTGTTTGCCGGTAGCCCTGTCGCCACAGATGGCGCAGTGTTGAGACAACGCCGTCGAACTAGCCGCCGACGCCTCGCTGCTACTCGTCTCCAGTTGCATGTCACTGTCTGCAACAAGACAACATTACTTATACTAAACTATTTCAATATTTTTCCTTTAAATCAAATCTTTTAGTGATAGTGAAGGCCCCAATGTGCCTCCTTGTGGAACTCTAACATTTAAAGATTGATTGTGTCGTTTTTATAAATTTGACAGAATTTCGTTAAGATTTGGGCTAATTTTGAGCTTATTCGGTTTTAGTTTATACTAATGGTTCGCAATTTTGCAAGTTCTCACTGTTCTTAGTAATTTTGTGCTACGAGTAAGGCTGACGAAAGCTTAAGTTCAGAATATTTTTTACCATTTTTGCTAAAAGTATTATTTCTATATTCCGAAAGTTTTATTTATTTTCTTATCTAGAATATCTTTTTTCAAGGTGTCCTAGACACAATATATTGGAATCACAATATAATGGATTATCTATATGATAAAATAAAAAGAGATCTGTAGTCCTGATTTGACTTATTATGTACTGATTGGATAATGATTGCCAGCAAATAATTAGTCGAAGTTTGCTGAAATCACGTCATGATTACGAATTGAATATTGTAGAAAAAAGTAATTATTTATGAATCCACGATATACATTTATATATCATTGAAATTTAGTGAAATTTGAGATTGCTGTTGACAGGCAAGTATATTATGACTGATATTATTGTAAGTACTTCATATAAAGGTGTAAAATCTCTTTTAATAAGAATTGAATCTACATCAGATGTTAATTTTAGATTAAATACAAATTTGGGTGTGAATTCTTATCATCATCAGATAACAAAGTGTTGGACGTTGGTACTTTGTTGCATAACTGATAAAGTCGTTAAATGCGTTATACAGCACTAAATGTGCTTCGCCATCCCCATACATGTAGACGCAAGCAAAACAGCTTCACTGTCAGTTCTAAATCGGCTCGTATGCACTTAGTGCATGGTTGGTGGAGTCGCGTGTCAACAAACCTTCGGCATTGTAAGTCACGTTATTGTTGTATTGTCGCGCCTCGTGCGGGCTGCGCGCCATCCCATAGTATGAGCTCTCGGGGTGCTTCTCCCACACATGGGTTGGCACCATGTACTCCGCAGCGCTATACATCGGACACATCTCCTGTGATGTCATCTCGTAACCCAGCACCGGCATCTTCCAGGCGCCCACCACTATACGACACCCACTGTCAACTGTTATCCACTAAACGAACTAGACCGCGCACCGCTGTCGATGATGCTCCTCAAACTATTATTTAGCAGGTGATTTAACCTAACCAAATATTAGTACACAAATCGGCTTATCACGGTAAACTACGATACAAAACAGTATTTGTTAATCACAGTAAATATTTATCCGGTAACGAGTTTGGTGACAGTCACCGAGTTTCCGGGTACTGTTTTTGTTTTTATCACAGTGTAATTGTCTTAGCGGGTTCCCGATAGTGTTGTTTACAGAGTATCACGCCGGTGTCGAATGTCAAGCTCTTAAGGAAAACGCGACCTTCCGCGCACGCGGTGCCGCTGCGACTGACGGACGCGCTGACCATCACACCTAGCATCCGCCGTGCCAATCTGCTGACACCACCTATGAATGACCCGCTCGCGAACTGTCAAAGTCAGCAAATGATGGCGGTGCGCCGGCGCACACCCGACACTCGCCGCTGACTCACTCGTTATCGGAAATGCAGCGGATGTGGAATCGAATGCGCCGCCCGAGGAGTCACCCGGTACCAGCTGACCAACAGAAGCTTTTGCCATAACCGTCATGTCGTTGTAAGTAAACAAACTGTACGAGTGACTAATTGATTGTCGCATACGCACTCTTTGTTCATAGGCTCCTTTGTTGCTATGTGTTACGATCTATTGTGTGGGTGTTATCAGGATTCCGATAAACAGATATATGCTTTTGTAGATGATTTATCGGCGAGAAGATAACTTGTAATGACAGAGCTGTCAAGCTCTATCTGGAGTTATGTTGCGCCAGTAGTAAATATTTGAGTGATTACCATAATCACTACAACGACACGAATCTAATTATCAACATTCATTAATACCAATGAAAATTTTAAAGACTTCTAGAAAGAATATTAATTACGTTGTCATGTTAACGAATATTTTGTGACTTGACTAGAAATTATAAATTACTGGTACCGATTTTCTTCGATTGAAACCAGTTGAAGACAAGACTTTAAAAGATCATATTATACAGTATACTCTCTAAGGTATAATCCCACGTATTCTATTAAGTTATTGGGTATCTTACTAACAGCTATACTGCGACGAAAGGTAATTTGTTTACAAGAGAATAGTTGCATCTAGGTAAATAACGTGTCGCGTTGTGATTCGAGTTGAACGTAGCTGGGATGTAAACAATCGGTGCAGTACGGACGCTATCTGTCGGGGCGGGTCGGGGTCGCCGTATCTCGGCCTACAATCCGACACACTGCGATGCTCCTGTCTTTATTATACTTTCTACAACAACATTACTTTGACACAAATATCCCCACTTTGATCAGTCCGTTCCAAGATGCTTTGCTTTTTCTAAGTATAGACGTAGATATTTTGTTAAACACTATTGAATATGTGAAGGCATGAGCGGACAAAGGTGTTAAATAAATGCAAAATTTAAACATGTTTGTCAGGTAAAACCCATAAGTGGCAGATATTTTGACGCTAATTAAAATTAGAGTGTTCTTATTTGATGATAAAACCTAAAAAGTTGTTTTTTACATTTTGTGAGATAAGAACTTTGTCCATTTACCCATGATATTACCCAAGTACCTTCGCTTCGTCTGTCTATCTTTTTGCTATAAACTTAAAAGCAACTGAACAGAATTTCATGCTCATGTGTGCACATGCACATTGCACATGTGATTCTGAAGGAAGCTTTTAGTATACAATTTGTTAAACTTAACCCGGCGCAACTTGGGTGAAGTTGGGACGGGCAGCTTCTAGATTATATTCTAGGCTGCTTGTGTGTTCCAAAGTTTCAATAGCACGAGCTAATAAGAAAAAAGATTACTATGCTCTTATACATGTGCATGAGAACAACGTAACGTAGTACATATGTTACGTCTGCTGTCTAATCCTAGGACAGTTGTTTGTCTCGAGACTGGACTAACGTCTAGTCATGAGTCACGACGTTTACAACAAAGCATTGCAATTTTTGTTTTCATTACATAATATTCAAACAACTACGCGAATTGAGTAGCGTAATGTTACAGTCAATTTACGAATTCTACATACTATTACATACA
Source organism: Anticarsia gemmatalis (assembly GCF_050436995.1). Taxonomy (NCBI): domain Eukaryota; kingdom Metazoa; phylum Arthropoda; class Insecta; order Lepidoptera; family Erebidae; genus Anticarsia; species Anticarsia gemmatalis. The sequence goes on from NC_134761.1 coordinate 4,353,379, forward strand.
TAATATCATGCCTTTTTCCCAAAGAAGCAGGCAGATACCAAAGAACGCCACTTAGTACGATCCTTACAAACTTCCCTTGCTGAAGATGTATGGATGTAAATGATACATCCATACATCTTGTCATACAGGACCGCCAGTTACTAGTACTACGAACCTGACATTTTTGCAAGATATCGAATTATGGTTCAGAAAACAATGCACAACATGTGTACTGGATTATAATTTCCAAAAGTAAAAACGTTAACCCATTTTGCTTAAGACAGTTAAGATTTAATATGAATAGCGAATACGACATTTATTTCCTTAATTATGAAATATAGTATTAACAACTAACTGTTGGACTTGCAATAACCGTAAAACAACACTACAGAGCTTAATACAAGTACCTATTGTTTTTTTGTTAAGAAAATTCAATTTGTAGAGAAAAACAACGTTGACATAACATAATGACCATACATTTATTATTCAAGGCTGCAGCAGCATTACCATTTTCCGAAAATAATCGTGCCCTTAATAATAACACGAAACTATAAGGAAATCTGAAAGGTTAAGTACTTCACTAGCTATATTATAATTATGTATGTATAATGTAATTAACTATTTAATTTCAAGGCGAACCACTGACACTTTGTACATAAATGACATATTTAAAAAAATTACATTATTCTTTTCAATATTCTAAGCTCGCCCCAAATAACACTAAGTACGTCTACAAGAAAAGCGCACGAGAAAAATACCTAATACTAAAGTTACTTACCGATGCTGCTGGAGAAATCGGCATTTAATAACATAAAAAAATATTTAATTAATATGTAACTATAACCCAGATTGGATACAGACCGCCGGAGATCTCTTGCAGTGAAGAGCTATGGGGGAAGCCTTTGCCCAGCAGTGGGACGATACAGGCTCATAATAAATAATATTAATAATAATTAATATGTGTAAATAAATAAATTGATATAAATCTATACAAAATTTATTTTATAAATTACTAGCTGACCCGCGCAACTTCGCTTGCGTCACATAAGAGATTGGGTCAAAATTTTCCCCGTTTTTGTAACATTTTTTATTGCTACTCTGCTCCTTTTGGTCGTACCGTGATGATATATAGCCTATAACCTTCCTCGATAAATGGTCTATCTAACACTGAAAGAATTTTTCAAATCGGACCAGTAGTTCCTGAGATTAGCGCGTTCAAACAAACAAACAAACTCTTCAGCTTTATAATATTAGTATAGATTTACATAAGTAATGATGGTCACGAGACTTCTGTATGTACAGATTAGTTGTCAACTCAACGACAAAATTGAAAAACACAATAAAAACGAAAAAAATATGATTTACGTCGTAGGCGTCTAAAATTGTCAGTTTTCCTTATATATTCGCTATATAAAAACCCTTTTTTGTTTGATTATTTATATAACGGATATGTAAGCTGTATAATTCATTACTGACATGATTTTTATTAAGGAGGTAAAACAAAAAGTATGAGTAAAAAAAGTAGAGACACAGTAGATAATATATAATAAAAAAACTATGAGGAAAATCCGGTTCGATGCGGCGATTCTTACAAACGTCGAGAAAATTATGTGTTTAGTTATTAACTGTATGTTATTATTCGAATGGATAAGATACTTGCCTCTAAACCGGCTGGCATTCGGTTTTTTTTACTATAGATGTATTACAAACTTGTAACGCTATATTTAGATGTATGTGGAAAAATAAATACGTGTTAACTTATTCCGCTTTGTATGCAATCAATCACACGCTCAACCTGAATCTTTGATTTTTTTTTTATCCTTATTTCTCCCCCTGTCTTTTAGTTTGCAGCTACGGCTAGTGAGACATGTAAAGAAACATCGAAATCAAGACAGATATGGCTGATCGTGATTAGAGATGAAACGGATAGCAGTTTGGCCGGATACCGGATACCGGATATTCGGCCTACCACCTGGCCGGATAGCCGGATATCCGGCCGCCGAATATTCGGCAGAACTTAGAGCGCTTGTAGACATCCGTTTTTTTCACCGGAGAACGGACCGTGTTTTTTGCCGGATAGGCGGTGGCGTAGGGTTTATAATGAGTATGTGTACACGCACCGGACATCGGTCCGGCGAACAATTTACGCCGGATGCACCACCGCCTCCCCTCGGCGCGACGGACACCGGTCCGGTGTAAGAAAGAGCGGTCATCCACGCCAGTGTATTGGTGCGTGTTGACGCTGCCGGACGTATTGCCTGTTTTCTGTAAATTGTGTGCCGTCTACCTGCGTTCTTTTAAAAAATGCCCTATGAAAATCAAGTTAAGCCTCAAGAACTGATGCAGCAAGATGATTCCCAATCTTCAATTGTTACTGAATTAAGTTCAATCACAACGCCTGATTACGATTTCGATTTTTTCTAAAAGTCCTTAATTTATTTTTTGAGTATGATAAAACAATTACTACCTACCTACTAAATTTTGTTTTAATTAATACAGGTAATTCGGTATGTAACGTTCTTTTTTCGAATGTCCGTTATTTGTGTAATCCAATCTTTAGGAAATTTTAAGAAACTATTTTGAAAATTTTTGTTTTCGAATCGGCAGTTTTATTTTTATAAGCCTTCAAAAGTTGTATGTATGACCTACATATATCCATACTACGCTGCAGAATCTTTGTATAGCGAAGGTCATTGCACATAAAGTTTGAAGCTCCATAACATTAAAACTATCGATCTACTATTCGGCCGGATGTCTATCCGGCCGAATAGTAGTTATCCGGTATTCGGCCGGATAGTATTAAGACCGCCGGATAGGCCGGATACCGGATAGTTACCGGATATCCGTTTCATCTCTAATCGTGATACCACTTTTTACAGTCCATACGACGCTGCGGCCATTGTAAATTTGGATTTGTTACGAGCTGCCGGTGAGTAAATACACATAATATATTTAAAATGTGTCAGTTTTTGGGTGTTTTTCGGAATATTGGACTGCTTTATTTTGCAGTTCATTATGTTAAGTTTTTTTTTAAATATTATAACTTTCATATTTTTGACTCACGAATTTCTAGTGATAAATTTTAATATTAGCATCTCTACATTCACCTAATCAGGATACTAATGACATCTATGATTTACATAGGTATATATGGCTTTAACATTATTAATCAAACCCAAAAAATAAAATGGCCATATCGTAAGCGAGCAAACCTACTAAAATAAATACAAGTTTTTTGCCGTTTGCTTTTGACGCATGAGCATATATTATCCATCCGTTGGACGTCATTATCGAAAAAGGTGGTTATTTTAAAATAAGTGATTACTGGTAGTATTATTAGCAGTATTCTACACATTATAGACTGTGACGTCATATGGATACGACCTATGCCTTGACACCGCGTTGTAAAATGCATACACGAGAGCTGTACTCACTACTCGTACTAGTCGCGTACATAAATCAGTATTTGTTAACATTTATTACCGACCTTCTTGCTCTGCGTACAAGAAATTATTATAATAACATGTGTGGAAGAGTCTTCATATACGTAACAGCTAATGTCATGTAATGATATGTAAATATACTGTACCCGGCCTCCTAATTTCTAGTTAAGATTACTAACAATGCTTTATGAGTAAGCGACAATCTTATGCTATTTCGGACTGGTCCTCTTTTCAGAAGCTTAGACTTTGACTTTGCCATCTCCCCGATAAATACGATTTTATAAGAATGACTCATCCCTTGTTGTAAATAGTTTTAATACTACATGTAAGCAACACAAGAACCATAAGCTATAGTTAGCTTATGTTGCAACTTGCATGATACCTACAAAAATCTAATTTGGACTCGGTTAACTGAACCTGTGACCAGATTCCAACAATTCTGTTATCATCAGTCTCATAGATTAATAAAATTTGACCCTCAAGGGGTTTTTTATTCGTAATAAAAAAAATGCTTTTTTAGCACCTTAGGTCTGCTGTTAAAACTTCAGAAAACATAAGGGCTAAAGATCTTGATTTGTAAGAATGTATATGAATTAAAAGTAATTCCGTAGACTCGATGTGCAGTGGCATACCAATCAACTCATTGCTGTTGATTACTATTGATTCAAGTTTCTGCAATCGCACAGCACGTTGCACAATCAAACAAATAGACGAGTACACCTTATTATAATATACTTTACGTTTCTAAATATTTATATGCAATATATTTGCTTTGAATGAGCAAAAATATCGTATACGTAACTAAAATAAATCTAATAGGTATTAGAACTAACTTACTTTAATACATACATATAAACATAATATCACGCATTTTTCCGATAAAGGTAGACAAAGACCAAAGAGCGCCACTTGATACGATCCTTAAAAACTTCTCTTGCCCCATTTACATCCCTGCATCATACTGTGGCATCTTAGAGTTTAAAGTTCTGCTGTGAGAAAAAGACAGCGCTATATCGTCTTTATAACGCCGTCCCTTTCTTACGATGGAACTTGGATCTCTTAAGAAAGAGTACCGTGTCTGTACTCTCGATTTCTATCTTGTAATATTAGTTTCTTTCCTAGAAGGAAAACTCAAGTAATGTAAAAATATGTTTAGGAATGATTTTTTCATTATCAGATTATTTATTTCAGCGATACTCTATTTTGACGACTTTAATATGTATTTCTATAAACACTTTAATAATATTACACAAATTTACAAAAATTTGCTGTTAAATATTTAATTAAAATTTTAATATTGCAGTTTTTTTTATACCAAAGTAACCTTTGATCTCTAGCAAGAAATATATTCAGAACCTTGTAATCTTAGATTCCGTGTTGAACACGTTTAATTGCTAACATGGACCTGTTTGATCAGAAAATTACACTCGAGTACAAAGGTCAAAACAAATGTCAGTAAAAAAGATATCCACGTTTTTTCAAAACATAATTCTAAAACAATTAAATTGCTATGTAATCAAGGTTTCGTAAGCAAAAACTGCAAATGTTTTCAAAACCAGGTTTTATCATGCAACCATCGTATTAACATTAGACATAGGCTAAAAAAATATCGACACAACGATGACTTGCAAGTTAAATGTTACTCGTTACGTAGTCACCCACTGGACTTTGCCCCCACTAATCTATAGAAATGTCACAGTAGGTACAAAGTCCAATTTCATCACTACATTGATTGTACATCGGAGAAACAGTTGAGATTGAATATTTATGCGAAATATTGCTCGTATACATTCCACTATAATTATGTTTTAGAAACTGGTTGTGTGAATATGATTATTGTAGTTTTGTCATTTCTATTTCGGGTATAAAGTTGTTTTGGTGAAAGGAGATCTACGATATAGCGAGTGGACTTTGGAACTAGTTTTTTGGTTCAAATGTTTCTAGTCTCATAAAAATCTCTTGCGTCATAGAATCAGGTTTATAATTGCGGGTTTTTAGACAGATTATACTTTAATAGAACATGGACTTTGGAATCGTGTCTAAACATGGAAATACAGGTTTTTTATAGAGCTATAGTCCAACATTTACATATGTTCTAGAAATATGTTAAAAATAAATTTATCATTTTTGAAATCTGTTATGTTTTTGTGGTACAAGCAACAAAGACGGATGGGTCACTGTCTTAATAGTAAAATTAATTAATACGGGTTGACCACTGTAAATGTTTCGGTTAGAACAATCACTAGAAATTTGATAGATTCCTTCGTTAATTTGGCTTTCAAATCTACCCGTAAATCAGTGCTTAGCAAAGCTGTCTGAATTTTTGTCTGCCTTAAGTAGATCACATACAGTAGTTCATTTGTGCCATATTCTTAATCGCCGATCAGCGGCGCTAGCGTTGTTTACTAAGAAATTGCAAACAAAAAGCAACGGGTCGCATGTCTCATGAAAAAATGTATATTATAATAACATAACATGAATCATTTGACAGCTATCAGTCAAACTGCTTCTTTGTAGTCAAGCAGTTAGCACTATATGACTAAAGTTAAACAAAATTAGAACAAGAATAAAACTTTACATTGTACACTTAAACTTGAGTCACGTATTACTCAGCTTAAGATTATATAGCCTACAGGTAACCGAGTCTACGTTATTACGTAAACATGTAACTAGGAGGTGGACAATTATCATTTTAGCAACAGCCATGCAATGATGACTGAGCAATAAACATCTGTAATTATTTAATACGAAGAAATAAGAAGTAATTGCAAGAGTTAGATTAATATGGGAAAAATCCCGGTTCCCAGCAGTGTAGACAAAAATAACAACATAATCTGTGATTCCCCGCAGGTAAAGTCAAAAACATGTTTGAAAAGGTTTAATAAGTTAATAATTCCAAATATTTCATTAGGAAAAAATCTAGTAAAAATATTTCGTACTCTGACGCACAGCATTCATCTGATCTAACCACAATTTATGCTTAATTTAATATATTTTTTGTTGTTGCTGTCATTTATAAATATTTCCGGCAGCTATTAGCACCGGCTTGCCAATAAATGGCATGTTTTTTCTGGATTTCAATTAGAATTTTGAATGAGATTTATCCTAATTGATATAATTATTGACTGGTCCCTAGTGCAGTGGCTTTAAGTTATAGACCTATAAAAGACATGTGTATTTCATCCCCATAGTTGTGCATTTTTATTCAAGACCCTTAAAATAATGCAAACTACTTAGTTGTCAACTTTCTCGCGGTAAGAACTATCAGTTTAAAACGCGTTTCAATTATGTTAATGCAAGCCTCATATGCAAGTCATCAAGTTCAAAACTTATTGAAAGACGCATCTTGCATGCAGATTTTTATTACGTTACTTGCGCTCAAGTAACTTACCCACACTGTAGGCCGAAACGCGCTTTCAAACACAGCAGATTTGAAACTATTTTTACATCTAACTCTACCTACTTATTTGTAAGCAATTTGCGAGTACATTATCATTGCTAATAAAAGAACTGCTCTTCAGAATTGCTGGGGTCGGGAGGGTAAGGTCATAGTTCAGCACAATATTGGTAAACTTACTAGGTATATGCCAAGTCATACTTGCATGCGATATGTTGCGTAATGGATATGCCGAAAAAAGTTTACTTATCTTTGACTAAGGTAAATTAATGTTATTGTAACTATTCCAATATATTATCCAGTTGTCCCCTTTAAGTCAATGTAGGGTCTCTTTTGCATGGATCAGGGACTTAGGGTAAAATTTCTTAATTTTTGGGACATTGCATTTAATTCTGTACACATTCAAGATACGATTGACATTCGTATTCAAACTTTACCCGCGACGTCATATGCTTGAATAGGTTTCCCGGGACAAAAAGACCGACCTACCTGTCCAGGTCATGAACTGTCTGTGTACCAAATTTCGTCTAATTCGTTTCGTTTCGTTCAGTTATTTCGGCGCGATTGTGGAACAAATATCCATTCAGAGATCAAAACCTTCACATTTACATATACTACTCCATTTCCCATTTCCATCAGGATAACCAGAGGTCTCTTTCAAAGGGATTGGACCTCATAATTGCTTTCATTCTAAACTTATATAAAGTGATCTTTATTACATTATTATTACTTGTATTTAATATGTAGTAAGTATAATTGGAATCATAATAAAATTATAATATCCAATGACTCATTTATCAGTTGTTTATTTGTCTTACTACAGTTATTAAGATAACGATTATGTTTAATTTAGTGTTCACAAAATAATGTGTCAATATTTACTGTTAATTATAGAAAATACCAGAGATAACTTTAAGAATGTCAGTAATGGAAAACCTATAATGGTTTATATATGTATTATTGATAATATATTGTATAATATGGTGAAAAACTTGTACAGTATTTGTTTTACTATAATTTTGATGAAACATGCCTTCCAAAAACGCTTTTAAAAATATACAATTAGTAATAAAAACTTTTATTATATTTACGCATTTATGATACCAAATATCTTAATAAAATATGTTAATATACTTTATACTAGATCTAAAACAGCAACCTTTTGACGATCAACAAATAGTTTTTCAACAAAAATATACCTATCCCACATGAAAAAGATCAAAATAACGTATAAAACTAGCTACAAATAACTAACTAATATAACATAAGAATGGTAACAATAAATGGGCTAGCACTCAATTGCTGGGCCTAGCGTGATGGTACAATTGAAACTAATTGTGTCCTTAGACTGCCGCTAAATGCACACTGCCCATACATCACTGCAATTACCTATTTATACGACATTTCAACATACACACATACTTATTTTATTTTTCTTTATGGAATATTTGACGAATTACTATTGCCTTAATCCCAAGGAAGGTAGCGGCAATAAAAACATCGGCTAAATCCCTTGAAAGCATGTTCTTGAGAAAGAATATAGCTATGTCTAACCCATATAACACGGAATAAATAATAAATTGAACAAGGCAAAGAAAAATATTCCCACTATAAATCCATATATTATTATGTAATTTTACACCTTATCATTATTACAATGCTACTACCTCTTTTAAAGTTTTTTTTACAGTTATTAGATACTAAGAGAAGTATAATTAATAAGTAAGATGTGGTAGAATAAATTATTAAAAGAGCTACATGATCAATTATATACTAATATTGTAAAGAGGAAAGATTTGTATGTAAGTAAGTTTGTTAGTCTTTCACGCAAAAACTGCTTAACGGACTTTCATGAACTTTTGTACATATAAATTTGTTTATAACCGCGATTAGCACATACATAGGATACCCCGGAAAATGTATTCACGCGGACAAAATCGCGGGCAAAAGCCAGTAATTCATAATCAGTGAATAAATAAATGCTGATTAAAGATTTATTAAATACCAGTTCTTTCCTTAAATTTGTCATAAATATTCTACAGACATTAATTAATTTCACAAATAACCCGATTTAAATGACTGGCTCACTGTACATTATTAAAATATAAATGGAAAATTACATTGTTCCTTCTTAGAACTCGGGATTTTATATAACCGTAAATATTTTCCATAACTCGACACACAATATTTAAGTACTAAGTTAGTAACACTAATTATTTTAAGATTCATTCAGTCAATCTTATAAAATAAAGGTAATTTATTTAATAAGTGAAATAAACATCTGATTAAATCAGTGATTCTCTACATCAGGTAGGTAATTGATTTCATAAATTAATTATAAGAAAAACAATTACATTGAATAATAATAGTAAGTATTAAGAAAAAGTTTTCACCAGAGGAATATGATGAACAATTTTATTATGAAACGTTTGATGTATGCCTTCAAGGATGTATCACAAAAACACATGATAGCTAACACATTAGGCCAAGACCTCATAGCTAATATTTTTTGCTTCAACATACCTATATGTATAAAAACATAAGTAAAAACTTGTATTTCAATGTTGATAGAGATTATAGTAAACATGGACGGAAGATTTTATATATGTATATAATAAATTAGTTGAATAATTAGATAGACAATGCTTAAGAAGTACCCTAATACAGAGTTTTTTAAGGGATATAGGATTTCTCTAAAACCTTCACACATAACATTATTGTATTTTTTTATTTTAGTAATGTATGTCTTATCATCATGTTATTTATAGGTCCATGGTGGGAATTGCACAGGACAGAGAGATTTGGAAAGGCAGAGAGACCTTTGTCCAGCAGTGGGACACATAAAGGGCTAACAAAAAAAAACTGCAGCATCAAACATAACACAATTTGATTTTACTGATAATTAACTCTTATAATAATGGAATCGACTAGTATTACTTTTAAACTTTTGTTAATTCATTAAGATTATAATAATATAGGTATATTATAAATTACATAGCAAAAATTATATTGTAAAAATAACTTTTGATTTACTAGTTTGACATATACACATTTTATATTATCATAATTAAGCCATTTTATCTGTAAGATAAAAAATAGAGCTCATAATATCATAGATGGTGATAATGACTTTTATCACTTGCCTGATAACTTGGTATGATCTATGGATGTTTATAATTTATTGAAATAAATGAGTAGTAAATAATATTGCATCACATATATGTTTTAATGTTGAGCAACTGGACATATTATGTGTGAATGTAGAAAATGATAAATAAAATCACATAAAATTCCTAGTAGTTTATTAGAAAAATGTCTGTTTTTCTTTTGTGATCAGAATCTCTTATGACTTTTAGTTCCTAGGCATTTCCTCAAAATTGTTTTAAAATGAGACATTCAACAGGTGGGGAAAAACTGGTCCGATAAATAAAATGTTTTTGTCTTTGAATGATGAAATCTATGAGTAATGTTGTGTTTAGGAATATTGTCTCATTCATCATAGGTATTCAATAGTAAAATGTGTATTATGATTGGCCATAATAAAGAAACACACAGCTACTGTAAAATATTATAAAAAAGTAAAAAATGTATGTATTAGTTAGATAGTGCTGTACCATGTAAATCTACATCACAGAATACAACAACAAAACTATGAATCAACAAGTAAAAACTATATACCGACCTACATAGTTAAGTAATAGATAACCCCTACAACATAAACATTGGGTAACACATTTAGAGGTCAAACTTGTTCTCTATATATCCGCAACCAATACTGCACACAAATATACCCACTAAGTGTTAAAGCAAACACATTATAACTAAACAAACTGAAAACACGACGCATAGATACCCTGTTGCTTTATACAACACAACTTTTAAAATGCGGCGTAATATATTATAAGCTTACTACTATTTCTCTTGAATTTAACTTTATATTGTGGTACAAATGACCAGAAACAACTTATTAACTACTGCATATACCATAAGTGTTCACGAAATCAGATACATTGATTGTAATTAATTTGTTTACTAGTATCGTGTTCTCATCAAAAGCAAAGTAATATGATAAGAGGTTTCTTACCTTCGTCGCAGAGTCCCATAATTTTGTTAACGTGTTTGTGTAATGAAATAGCCCGACCAGTTTCGTAATTTATTAATATTTCACTTTAAAACATTTCCACAATAAATTGGATTCTTACAAAATTATTACAATTTGACAGATGTCAAGTTTAATTGACAGAACACATGATTTTACCGGAAGAATGAATGAATGACAATAAACAGTTAATGTAGCGACATCTGTGTAAACAAAGCCAAATAAAAAGTTTATTATTTTCGATAGATGGAGGTGCTGTCGCGCTTAATTTTATATCGCTGCAGTACATAATGACTTGCTGTTAATTTAATAATTTAGTTTTTTGTGAGTTAGGTAAGACTTACAGAGAAATAACAAAGGTAAAAAAATACCAGGACTTAACTTAATACAATATTTTGACAAAATATATGATACAAATTTCTAACTGTTTTGCTACAGAAGAACTGGCTGCTGGGTGAAAATGTTTTTAAGCCTCTGCTATTGGACCTGTCTCCAATCTGCTACACTAGGACATTAATGTCTCATACCTAATGATAATACCTATGTATAATTAAGGTCTGGGAGCGGACATGTGAAAAGAGAAAGACCGAAAAAAATGGATAGATTGAAGGATGACATGCATGAAATAGGGCCACCTCAGAGCTGGCAGCTGACGGAGATGAGTGGAAGCGTAAATGTTAACCGCGACCACCTTTGACATGGTTTAAGGCCAAGGCAGTACCATTCTTATTACATAGGTAAGTACCGCAAGTTAAAAGCGTATGTGTTGCTATTGGATAGTGAAGATCTTGCCAAATACCATAGCGCCGATGCACGGTCGGTGCAGTCGGGTCTATTCCAACTTGTAAGTAATATTAATATTTAATAAGTAACTACCTACCTACTTTCTTTCATCTTGTTGTAGGTATACGGATTCGCAGTTCATTTACGGCTATTCCTCTTTTAGCAGTATCAAACTTATTTGTAAGTGTTTTAAGGTTACAATATGCACAAAAATTAGGTAGGTACCTACATGGTTAACTAATATCTTAGACCTTCATTTCAGATATTATTAAAGATATAGATTACTATGTAAAAGGTCCCAACAGCGGCACCGAGAACGAGTAGTACTTTTAACAATACTCCAAACCAATCATTAGCTGCGATTTTTATGTGCAATGTCTAAAAAAATATTATATTCATATCATAATTCATAACCTGCATGATTGTTTATTTATTATTATGATTCAAAACAAACTCACAAATATCGCAGTCGGCCGACTTTGATTCTGAAATAGATATTCTATTTACGTAGTTTCCATCGATGATTATATAACGGCAAGTATTATTAAAATTGAAATAACAAACATCGTAGAAAAACAAACTTTTATAGATTTAAGAATGTGTGTCAAGTACGTGGTACTAGACGATGAATTTATTAGATTGGGTCACATGTTTCATGCTTTTTTCGTCGATAAATACATTTTTAAATGTACCTAGTTTCAATCGAGATGATTTTGGTTTCCTTGTCTTGTGATTATTTTCATACTAACGGCCTGCTCCAGCTTCGCCAGATTACACCAGGTTAACCTCAATAAATTATACTCTAAAACTAGAGAATCACTCTATCTATTGGTGAAATCACCCGAAAAGACGTTCTGGAGTTTGTGAGATCATCGCGAATAGACAGATTGTCAGACGTGGCGAAAGTCTTTATTTTATACATATGTAGTGAAATAAACGCGTGTAAGTACTTACATAAACGGCCAGCTATGCCCTGTAGAGTTATTTGTGTTTATGTTTATATTGGGCCCCCGTATCTCGGAACATGATTATAAGTAGATACTTACAAGAGGATAATTTAAATCTTCCAACTTTAAACTATGCGTCTAAGGAACAAATAATTGTAAGTATATTAATCAGTTTCATTGTAATAAAGAGAGTTTTTGAACCACACTATATTCGTATCTTTTCCCGAAGTAAGGAAGTTTTCAGAAACCTTCGGATATCATAAAAGGCGACGACAATTCTTCCGCCTGCGTGACATTCCGATGGTATTTGCGTGCATCCAGTTACGCACTATAAATCTACCGGTGCGGCGGCGGCATTGAGATCTAAAAATTGTTTGTTTGTATCATCAATAAATACATTTTAGAGTATAAACATGTTTTTATACCGAGTGTTATCTCGGCATTGTTTTGAGGAAGTGGCAGAAGTTGAAATTAATATGATCTGATAATGTTAAACTGAAGTATCAGAAATAAGACGAAATACTGTTAGTAACTAAGATCTGTGTATTAATAAAGGAGAGAAAGTATCACATAAAATGTCTCAGCTTAGCATCCTAGCCAAGTCCTTTTAGTAAAAACTTAAACATCGCATCTCTTGTGTTTAAAACAGTCAAAATACTCGTACAGTACCATAACCAGTGCCAAAGAACAGTTAAAAACAGAAACACCTTCAGGCGTTAACGGTCCTTTCGTCGATTTATGAAGCGATATTCGATTATTTCCTTCACTTCCGAAGCAGCCGACCTTAACCTCCTTGTAAGCATCTTTCTTTACTTTCTGACATATAAAACTGTCCAAAATCTCTTGGCAAGCCGCGTCTTTTTCACGAAGTAATTTGGCAGTTTAATGAACCGTACATTTGATGCCAATTAATTTTATTAGCACGTGATTTTATTACAATAACTTTCTTATTACATACATGGCACTAATTTATGGTCGTTAGTCGCCAATTTGTCGCCTTACACGGAAATATGCCTGAAAAGATAAATGCTTTATCTACGTGTTTCTTTAGTAGTAGGTAGGTAGGTACACATATTACAAATTCCGTGGCTTTATTTATTTTATTCAAAGTTTATTATCTATTTAAAATTATTATATTAAAAAAAGACGTTTGTAGGGATTTTAATTACGGTCTCTACTAATCCATGCGCTGCGAATAAATTAGAATGCGCTTTATGTGCTCCACATACTTCATTCGATAGTAACATAATTATGATTAGATCTAGGTATGATGTTATTATCTTAATGTACCTAAGTATCTAAACTTTATTATCTTGTTCGAGATAGGAAAGTTTATAATAGACTGCTGTGGGGAATTTACAGTAAGTACTGTAACTAGTTATAAGTTTATATTTACTGATATCGGGATGAGATATCGGTTAGCCACCTTTCGAGCCAAGGTTGCAGACTTGCAGTAGTCATGCACAAGTGCAATTATTGTTATATTTAGCAGTTTCTGCGAAAGGATCTGTCAATCGTTGGTTCTGCTCTCCGGAAAGAAAATAAAAGGCGTATTGTGCAATCTTCGTGCATCTTTTTTTGCTGCTACATTGATTTGTCTTTACCATCATTTGTTTGTATTCGGTTGAGAAAATTTAATCAACGGTTTATATTCATGTAGGTAATAGGTTGTCTCCTTAGAGCATCACGCAGTGCATCTGCAGTTGATCGCTGTAATAGTCTTTGGTAAATGTATGTACCTAACTGTCAACGTTTAGCAGCAATATTTAGATGTCTGATGGAACAGGGAAGAGGAAGCCAAATCCCAAAAAGGTTATTTTCTACACATTTATAAATAAACAGTATCGTAGTGCATCATGTGGCAATTATGCAACGATCTAATAATAATGAATCATGATTTACACGGCTACGTCACACACTTTGGCAGTGTTGCTAGCAGTCAAATTGGCAAGTGCGCGCGGTCGTTCAATGACATGGTTCGGTTGACAGAACTATGCCAGTGTTGTCAGTGACGCGATCCATTCATACCTTCAGAAGGTCTACTATTGTTGCATTGTTGCGTTACAGTTAGTTTAGTCATTTTCAGGCAGTGCACTTACTGCAAACGAGAGTAGTAGTCCAAGATGACCAACTGTAATGCCATGCCAATAACCCAACACATTTCTAAAATTACTCTTGCAGATACATTTAATAATTATATGGACAAGCATGGACGGCTCCAAGGATCAAAAGGGACTTGCGTAATTGGTTTTATCAAAACAGAGACTACAAAAATTATGTGAAACTTTCGTAATAACAACAGATTTTGTGAGTTCTTTTCGAATCACCTAGTCCTGGACCCACTAGATATTGCAGGCAAATTTTAACTTAGGCCTAAGACCCTCAAGGTCTTATCGCCCAAACTACATATTTTTCAGCAGATACCTTGCAGTAGAGGCCGTTTACTATGTACTTAAAAAACTCAACGGATATGTATGTGTATCTGATTCTGTATAGATATATCGTTAAATGGATATTGTTCTAAACACCTAAGCAAATACAAATACATTGTCAATGGCAAATACAAAACGTCAAAGTGTGAAGATCATTGTACACTATTATACGAATTATAAAGTAAACAGCGCTACATTAACATGTCGGCTGACCATCAATATTTACTGATATTTCTATTAAGACACAAATAATTGACAACTAACCTTCATAGTTTGACCTTAAGGATGTCTATACCCTTTATATTATTATAAACATATGAAGAAAAGTATAATGAAAATGTAAAGTGTAAACTCATACTTGTTTCGTGTGCGATCATTTCGATCAGCATGTTCGTACAACTGGCGCCTCTACCAATGTATTTCTACAAGGAAAGGTTCATAGTAGGCAGGTATAAGTAAATGTAGATTACATTAGCTTGGATTATTTTGCCAAAGGATGTAACTGAATTTGAAGACAATGTCTAATAATCTTGGAGAAGGCTATGAGCTGGTTGTCTCATAGATTCTGAGACCTGACAAAGGGCTATTTTGGGACCACCAGGGGAACCGGATCACGCATCGAAATATCTTAAAGAAAACTGTAATACGACAACTTTTTAATTTGAAATAAGATCTAGATATTCAGAAAGACCTAATATAAAATTTTCATCGTAAACAAACTTTTATCTTGTAATAGACAGTATAATTAACGTAGACATGTTGACTCCGGTGAGTTGTTAGTTTTGTTTTGCAACATACTCCTAAAATACGAGACAGTTTTGACTGGGACTGTTTTAACACATTCATCTAAAAATATTTGATGTCCCGGGAAACACATACGTAGCTTTAATGAATAGTAGATTTCCAGAGATGTCAAATATTATAGTTTGTGATAGGTAATCATTATCATAAAATATTTTGTATTTGATTATGGTTAAACTCTAATTTAACAATTGCAACCTAAGATTTAGTTTCATAAATATTAACTTACAGCAAAATTTGTTGGATATTTTTAATTTTATTTCGTGTTGCGATATTCATACTCAAGGGGATATGAACAATGTTTTAGTTACATAGTATTAACATTAAACTTTTAAGTCTATTACCTCTTTTACTTTTTTGCTAATGTTAGGTCTAGTGGTCTACCATGACTGTTTAATTGAGAACTGTAGAAAACTAGCTCTGGCTTCAACTATGAATGCAACCAATCTATGTGTAATGTCAAGGCAAACGGCTCGTTTTAATTAGGTAGGTTACTTAATTACTTGCAGTAAATTATATGACTCGCGCAGTGGTGCAGGCTTTATAGCAGCACGTGGAGCGAATCATGAATTAAGGAGATACAAATTTTATTAATAGGTTTATTGCAAAGTTAATATTAATAATACTGGAGAAAAGTGTCAGCAAATACTTTTTAAACCAAAAGAGTTTAAAGAGTCAAGGGTTCAAAGATATTTCCAAACTTGGAAATGATCGTAGAATATCAATCATTTTTCTCTTTGGACCGTAAAGTTTAAGAATTTAGGAACATAGACAAAGAGATGCGGAGATGTTGACATAGAGATGCGGAATTAAACATTTTCCATACAATCGATTTGCATTCTTATCGAGTGATTGAAATTCAGATTAACAATGATAGATCTAAATCTATCAAACATTGGTAGAAATGCTGATCACATCGGCCTTTAGTACCGAGTTTGATAAGTTTTTTTTAGTCGCTTTAAGATAGATAATTGTAGAAGTAAAAGCTGATATTTTGAACGCCTTAGAAGTAATTTAGTAACGAAAAGCAATGATTTGACTTGTAGCAAATCTAGAATGTCTGGTAAAACACTGCTTATTCTGTAAAAAAAACCCCACTTTAAAGTGCCTTAAACCGGCTACCTAGCATAATAAATTGGGATGTTATCTGTCAACATCATTCGTAATCTAGCCTCCGTGGGTAAAAATAGCAGTACTTATTTATCTACTTAACGAAATTACTGTGTTTTTCACTACCATTTACGATTGTCAAGGTTGAAACCAGTTTGCGTCGTTACAGACGCACCGTGGATTTATAAACGTAACTTTTTGTTTAAAACCTTCGCGATTATATTACTTAATCCATACATGTATAAATAAATTATTTAATTTGATTAATCTTGAGGTTTGGTTTATCGTACTTCTAATTTGAAAAGATATTAATCTTTTTGATCACACAAAATTAATGATACTGATTGTTATTAATTAAAAGGCGAGAAAAAACAAATTTTAAGAGAAATGAAAGCTGTCCATTGTTTTTAAATATTATACAACTTTTAGAAATGTTCATTGTTTAGTTTCATAGTACAAGCTCTGCTTAGTTTGGAATCAAATGACCGTGTGTGAGTTGTCCAATAATATTAATAATATTTATTCTTATTTATTTATTTTATTTAGTTTTGGAGAAGTGCAGTTAAATAAAGAGCACGTTTTAACATTTTTATCAGCTTTAAGAATCTTTAAACCAAGTAGGTAACATGGTATTCTTTAATACAATTATCAACAACTTTAAAAGTAAAACCTAATTTAGCAGATTACAGAACATTTTCTATGTGTGTCAAGACTTGTACATTTTCTATTTGATTTAGACGTTTTTCCCAGGTTCAATTAGATCTATTTACTAAGGGGTTGTCAGTCAACTGTCTTTTATCAAATAAAGATAAAAACAACTTAATCTTTAAAGGAACTTATAAGGAAAATGTTGAGGTATGTAATTGCCGTGAAACGTGTAGTCAGCTGTATGACACGTGATTATACTGCCTATCATATTACTGTCATAAATTACTTTATTACTACGCCGCGCCGCCGCGCCGGTGGCAACGCAAGCCTTAATCATTCATACCTAACCTAACATTGTATGTTTTAATACTGAATGAAAATATGATTAACTAGCTGACCCGCGCAACTTCGCTTGCGTCACCTAAGAGAATGGGTCAAAATTTTCCCCGTTTTTGAAACATTTTTCGTTGCTACTCCGCTCCTAATGACCGTAGCGTGATGTTATATAGCCTATAGCCTTCCTCGATAAATGGGCTATCTAACACTGAAATAATTTTTCAAATCGGACCAGTAGTTCCTGAGATTAGCGCGTTCAAACAAACAAACAAACAAACTCTTCAGCTTTATTATATTAGTAAGTATAGATAATTGTCGACGTTTTTTTTTTCTTTGTCAAGACCCTATTATCTTGTGTTTTTCGAATATTTACTTCAAAAATGAATAAAAACCTGTTTGTATTAAAATTGTGAATTTGGATTTTATTAGCGTCTCTATCGACACGAAACTATAGTTCGTATTTTCTCACTTTTTTAAAGCAATTTTACATATACACACAATTATATAGTAGTTAATTCGTAATTTTTAAAATAATTTAGAAATAAAAAGAGCTATGTTACAAATACGACCAAAACATCTTAATAAACACTTATTACACAAAACTAATAAGCTTGCTTATTTATAAACAAAAAAATATATCATAAAAAAGTTAAACTTGGAGTATAGATTAGTATAGACAAGTAGAGTCACACCAGACGTCCTTCATAAAATCAATGTTTTGCATAGAATTTCTGTCTAGTCTTTAAACTAATTAGTGTATTATCTAATTAAGTACCTTTGTTTTATCTCGGAGCGACACATCCTGAATAGCTTTCTTCTTATCACTACTGAAGGAGGGCATTGAGTCAATTATATGCAAGTGATAACACTGCCCTGGCCAAGTACCTATCTAATTAATAATTATAGAATAAAATAACACTTTCTTCTAAGTATACCTAGTTGCGCGATTCTCTACAGTCGGTACTATCGAGTATCGAGAGTTTGACATTTAAAATGTACCGCAAAAATAGTTGCTACGGCACGTTAGAGGCGCTAATCAGATTTTCGTACAAAATTTCTCGATATCTCGTTGTTGATAGTCGATAATCGAGAATTGCGCTACATATCTTTCGAATATATCTAGTTGTAAACGATCTCTAGAATATCAGTCGATTTAAAACGAAGATTTCAAAGATATAGATACTTACTACATGATAATGATTTTCAATTTTTCTCTATCAGAAAATGACTTTGTTGTTGTCAAAAGACAAGATTCATCGCGATGTCGCAATATATTATTGTCATCTTCAGAAAAGATATTGGCATTATTATCGATCTGAAAAACTGATCCTCCTGAGACCTTATTTGTGGATTTTCAAACATATTTAGCTCCGGTTTTATGGCGGAATTTTAACAGTTCTTTTCATAAACTGTATAAAAAGACATTTATTTCTTTCTGCATTACCTATCGGAGGGGTAATTTGACTCTCATCCGTAAGTCATGAAATAGGCACTTAGTTTGTTAACGGAAAGATTAATTGTCAAAATCAGGCTGGTAAATGCGATCCCATCTCCTGAGGTTTAAGAATTTTATTAAAGCAAAAAACACACCCTGGATTTATAAGGCCATCTTGACCTGATTACAGGAATAGCGATCAGGTCAATCCTTCCGCAAAATTAAAGATAAAGAACAATAATAATATGAAATCGTCTAATCGCCCAAAAATTGTATAGTAGTATGATATTTAAAAAACATGATGGATTATTGTTATCACACTATCACTACGGGCGTAGTATAAAAAGTCGGTGTGGCTGTAAATCGATGATAAAACAACATCCTTGATTATCTGTTTCGGTTTAAGTTTGTTATCTCGTAGACCTTGAAGGTAAAAAGCCGTTTTAAATAAACGGAAATAATATAACATTAGTAATAGATAAATAAAGGACTGACTAACTGCGCCTCTTTATGATGTTTCTGAAATGGAATGCTTCAAACCGAAATTAAAAGTTTGGTAGGTAGGTACTTTGGTTTTCTCAATGCACATCATCATAATAATATATCATTGGCCTGTGTCAGACAGAAAAATATTTGTAGCAAAGGAAGATCTTCGATCGTGGCTTAAAAAGGCCTATGCGGGAGGGACAACCGCGATCGTATTATTGGCAGATAAAAGAGTTTGGGTTCGATGGTGGGTTTGAGGGGCGTAAATGTCGCAGTGATAGTTTCTGGGCTAAGTTGTTAATCCGGGTGTTGTCGTGAGAGGAGACGCCGTCAGCTAGGGCAATGTCTCAATACACAAAGAAGCACATTAAAAATATATCCCATGGTATAACAATATGTAGTGTTTACAGTAAAGTTATCAGCAGAAGACTTCTAATCTTCTAACTACCTACACGTTAAGTTTAAAGTCGTATAAAAGAAATAAATAAACTACCGCTAAATGTGCCTCAGAAACCGGGCATAAGTGGTTTTTCGTCAAAATGTTAAAACATCATGTTTAAGAACATATAATTTACAGCTGTATGTTATGTAAACAGTAGTTTTGGCACCTCAAGGTTTGGTTTCTGGTCAATAAAATTTGATGTATAGGTGTTGTACCTAGTTGCAGTATAATAATATGTATCTACTATATCTCAATTTGCACTATTTCCGAACGGTATGATATGAAGTTCTTAACAATATTTTTGGCAATGCCCCAATATGCATAGGGAGTTGAGGTAGGATAGATTTCCTGACATGAATGTTTGACGATATGTCTAAGATAGATAGATGGATGGATGAAACTGCGTCCAGCTGTTTTTTTTAATTCTACGTATGGATAAGTTATCCATATTTAAATCTATATCAAATAGGTACATACAATACATAGTATCATACATATAGTCTTCCCATGATCTACTCTATATCCAATGAAGAGGTACAGTTGGTTTATAGCGGTATTTTCAGAATCTAACGAATCAATTCTCAAATAAACAAAGTCATCAAATTTTAATTTACAATAACGCTGATATCATTTTAGTACACGAAATGCGGAAAAGTTAGAAGACCACAACATCCGTCCAAATCACACTCGGAAACCGATTCCTAATTTATTTCGGCTTTTGTAAAATGCATCGCAAATTAGGTACCTACCTACCACAAAATAAGCTTGTAAAAAATGTGATAAGTACAGCGACTTGCAAAAAACTGCGGTTTTAGCAACCTTCTTGTTCGGCCTCCATGGCCTTCAAGATAATAAGGCGACATGCATAGTTATGTACGGGTAATGTATTTACTCAAATAACTACTGAGGATGTAGCCGATTGAGCAAAGTGGAGCTAGGCCTTGGGATAGGTCGTGAGAAATAACATAAAGACGAAGGCGTCGAGTGGATAATAAACTCATTTATTCACCTTAAAAATCATGTAGTGTAATTATTTAAAATTTGAAGTGGTAGGTAAGGTTCCTCACTAAATAATGAAGAGCCTTTAGAACGATAAGGTAGTTATATAGCAAAGGATAAGGCTCTAGGTACTCTTTTTATAGAGTCACAACTTTTTATAAAGCAAATAATGTAATAAGTCTCTGCCACACACCGGCCAGACGTTTCTAACTTCCCTCACGTATACATACCTTTATTTATTCGTTATAAATAATATTTTTTTATTTGAAAACTAATTATGTTCTTTATTTTAAGATTGTTCTAAAGTAAAATGAGCTAAATGCGCAAATTTGTGTACAACGACAAGATCTTTGTAAAATACAATCGCGGTAGTCTTGGCGTGGGTTGACTCGAGACAACAACAATATTACAAACAAAACACACCGAGTATTTATTTAAAGCATTCCGGAAATGCACACAACGTTAAATATATACAGCGTTATATAAATAGTGTGATGCAGGTTGAGACGTTCGGACGCATAGCGAAGAATAGACGAAGATGAAATACACTTGTACGCACGAAAATTATATCACAATGACGCTTTCAAACAAATATTGCTATAGTTTCAATCAACTTAAAGTTATTTGTAGCGTGATTCTCTACAAGTCTAAAATAGTTCCTACGACGCCCGTTAGAAGCGCTGATCAGATTTTCATACAAAATTTCTCGATGACTAGCCGGTTGTCGGTAGTCGATAGTGGTATAGAACTATAGAATCTAGCTATTGGATGCAAGTTGTAAGAGATTGACAGTTAATGACAAATTGAAACGCTGGCAAACTTATGAGATCGGAGATAGGTACTCATTAGCAACGATTAGCGATTAGCTGTAGATGTTTAATGATTGTAATTAGTTCTATTGAAGGTGCTATTTGGCGACAATTTCATCACAATTAGCCTGCGAACATATTTGGTCAATGTAGAGATTTTCTAACAATTTTGCTATCAAGAATTAAACGTAAAGTAAACGTTCAGTTTTAAATGTTAATCATCACATTTTGTATTAAAATTACCACAGCGAGTCGAGTCTTCAAATAAAAATATTTTGTTAGGACATATTTTATTTGTTGGTTTAGAATAAAACAGTTTTGTAGATACGAAATTACTTTGCTTAGTGTTGCTCTCTACAAAACACTATGTTATGAGCTTGCTCTATGATAAAAGTAATGACATAAAAAGCCATAATAGCAATAAAATAGTTATAATTTACAATACATTATGCGATATGTATAAGGTGTGGTGTCAGCGTGCACCGCGCGTGGCCGCGTCAGATCGCCAAGCCAGCGGGAATGGTGGCTACTCGTTGGCATAGGTTAGGAAGCCACTGGCAACAAACCCGCGTGCCTTTGCCGCTTTGAACTCGCTCATTATTGATGCAATATGGCTTTTTCCGATCACACTAATGTACATTCAATGTTAATACATAATAGCATGGCTTCTAATCTTTCTCTCTGTATGTCAACATTTCTACTCTACATAATTATGTTATATATTTTCTAGACTCTTCATTCAAGTATTAGGTACTATAATATCATTCTTAAAATTTTTTGAATATTTGTAGATTTCTTTTGCAGAGAACAAGTTTCAAATTGACTGTTTTAAAAAAATATTAACTCCAAAACGAGAAGGTAGGAAGTTTCTCAAAATTTTTAAAAGTCCGTGAGTTAAAAAAGTGTTTATAAAAACAGCACGAATAAATGAATATTTGATAGATGCGAGATCAAAATGATACAGCAATGGTCAGTCATAATTCGTTAACATCCATGTCCAAAAATAAGTCATTGCCCTGACCTTGATGAGAAATGTACATAATATATTACATAGGTGGTTATGTATGCGCAGTCTGAAGCTTAATATATTTCTACAGTACAAAATTGCGGTTTTAGCGGAACGGTGATGCATAAAATTAAAAACACGCATTCAGTTTTTTATTGGATAGGAAGAAATGAAACGCTGCAGTATTGTCTTTTCAGCGCAAAGCGGCTGAATATTAAATAAATTAAGTTTTAGTAGAGCTGTATTTCATTTCATAAATATACCCAATGACAACGTCCAATAGAATTTAATTCAAGTCATAATTATTTGTCAATTTTGTAGCTCAACAAAGCAAATGCATTGTATCATACAGCCTATAGTTAATCCGTAATGGAAAATAACAGCCTAGGTGTGGAATAGACATTGAGCGCGCATCAATGCCGAGAGTCTGACATAATCTGTGGCTCTATCAATGAAAACTGTTCATTTTATAGCCATCACAGTCAGCTGGCTTGCTGGCGTCTATTTCGTATCACCATGATTAAAAAAAATCTGTTCGTGTTTATGAAATATTGGATAAAAAAAATAGATA
Organism: Anticarsia gemmatalis; assembly: GCF_050436995.1. Taxonomy (NCBI): domain Eukaryota; kingdom Metazoa; phylum Arthropoda; class Insecta; order Lepidoptera; family Erebidae; genus Anticarsia; species Anticarsia gemmatalis. The sequence continues at coordinate 4,377,102 of NC_134761.1, forward strand.
CCGGAGTATAATTTTTATAAGGATTTTAAGTTTTTGACTTAACAGGTGCTATTAATTAAGTAAGTTTCAAAAACACGTATAAATAAAACTGGTTATAAAAATTTTCTTTACATTCAGAATATTGTTGTTGTTCTTATACGCTTATAAACTATGTTCTTAAATGCTAAATCATAATCTTTTGAACTACAGAGTTAGCAAAAGGAAGTTATTAAAGTGTTACTTATTTTTTATATGTTCAATGCACAGTTTTTATCTACACCTTTATTAAAACTCAATATTCACTCATTACTGGTCCCTTCCGTGTTGTCTGGTGTTTACAATTAATTACTTCAAGTTTTTTTTCACTTAATTTCCAAGAGTGACCTCTTCTGACTTTTCAAGGTTTGAAAATTAGAATTCAAATTGTAAACGGTATTGGAATAATGCATAATCGTGTCTATTATTTTAAATTAGATAATGGGCAAGCACGAAAAAGTTATAATGCCAAGTGGCGGATTTTTCTGATACTTCGACTGTCTGATAACTTTTACTCGAAGAATAATTTTGACGGAAAATGTAAAGAGAGCTAGCCAAAATTTATTTTTGAAAATTAGGGCTTATTCAAATAGAGAATCAACTAGTTACGAGAAAATCCAGAAAAACTGTTTTCTCGCTTAAAACTTTTATATTCTGTTAAAATTATATATTCTGGTATAACTTATTATGATGTTTTAATCGGAATAATAAAGTTCCTACGTCAGTTTACATGCTTATTGTTGGCAGTAAACAACTTACTTTAAATTGGTTTGTAACTTTTCATTGCATGAACATTATGTGATCAAAATAACAATAAAAAAAGATAAGAAATTCTCGTTTTTGTAAGTTTAATCTTGACGTAATTTTGAATGCAATTATATTTAAGAAAATATACAGAATCAAATTCATATCTTGTATTTATTTTTTTTTGTTTATAAGTTTTATGTTTTGTACATTTATTATGGTGCCGGTTATTGGTTGGTTGTATCTACCTGCTCCATGCTTAACGTTTTTTGCTGCTCTATGATTTTTAACAAACTCTATCAACCAATGTGTTGTCTTTGATGATAAAGACACCATTTAAAAGAGGATTTACTACTTACTTTGTTTCGATGTTATTAAAATAAGGGTTACTTTAGGCCATCGTACAGGATTTAAGATATAAAATAAATGTTAGTGACCGTACCGACATACATGTTAATATAATACATGTATAAATCGACACTGTTTAGCATTTTCACTTAGCGAGGTCACAACCCTTATTGTTCTGTCTATAAATTATTCATTTATTCGTTCAGTTGTTTAGATTTAAACCGATTCTCCTCGCGATTTAATAAGCAATTTGAAATGTGCTACTGTTATTTATGAATATAAAGATACGGAGAAAGTTCTTTTTTTAAGGTCACAATGACATGCACTATTTAAGCTTCGTTAGTGCAGTTTGCAGTTTTTCTTGCAGTACCTACATAGGTTATTTAAAAACATTGTGATCAATCACGATTTTAATATTTTCTATCATTTAAATTGACAAGTTTATATCTTTATTATTCCTTAATAGGGCGGTTGTACTACGAAAACTCCGCCAAACTCCAGACGGTTTCAGACCAATTTATCTCAGAAATATTTGTTCCATGATGCATTCTAGTTGGCAAAGAAACGTCGCTGCACTACACTTATAAAATAATGATATTGGAACCAATCAATATTATTTCCTCTGCACAGTGTTCTAGCAATAAGTAATTATTAGTGTAGGCAAGACCAGTTGCTACAATAAATATTGCCTTGTAAATCTTAATAGGTGGGTAAAAGCATACAATTATAGATGCCAACCTGTATCAGATGCTATTCATTTTAAAATATTATGCATTTAATATAAAATGGATATTTATGTATTTAGGTACGACACCAATGACTTTTCGAAGTAATAAGTCTTAGAAATAATTATCGCTTGCTCCAACAGAGATCCAAAGAGTCTTGATGAATCCTTTCATGTCTGAAAAAATGTTGTATGTATTTCTTAAGGGCATGCAAAGTCTACAAGCAAAGTATCATGGCCTAACGCCTCCCGCATAATGGAGGAGAATCTGGCCCAGCGGTGGGACAGTAAATAAAATATATTATTATAATTAATTTACGTAGTTGTCTAAAGCTAAGAAGCCATGAACTCTAGTTGAATAAATCATCATAATTTTAAGCTGAAACGAGGATTTTGGTAGTTAGTAGTTACATAACTAATTGCTTGTATCAATTGCAAATTTTCAGGTCAATTAAAACAAAAAATGGGTCATGGAAACGCTTAATTGTAAATTTTTAGACAACTTTTACAAAAAAAAAATCCTTAATAAGAATCATCGTACAGTTTCCTATTTACTAGACATCAAAATATAAGAATTTTATATTTGAATATAAAATAGGTACCTTATTTCCATTATGCGTTCATTGTCCTCGCGACCGTGAACCCTGGAAGTAATCGGAATGTTATACCTACGTCCGATCAACTGCCATAAAAGCTACACATTCTACATAATATAAACATTGATTGTGGGCGGTGGAAAAGGAAATGAGACAATGAAAATGTCGCTTTAAAGGGGCAAGTCAAATTCTACATAACAATAAATTTCTTTTAACTCTCACTCTTTTTGTTTTCTATCCCTTACATAGCGATAGAGTATTCTCAAACGGAGCTAAAAATAAAATCAACATTACACAAATAAATAAATAAAAACAAATCTAACTGGTGGGCAAGGGTCCTCCTGAAATGACGTAGGAGTTAGGCCTTGAGTCCACAAAAATACATACATACTATCACGCTTTTATATGAGCCTCAGTTGTAAGAAGTACATCTACGTTTCGCCATTAGTATTGTTAGTCCTATATAATAGGGGGCGAGCATATTGCCATTAACCGGGACTGAAATTAAAATTGTCACTTAAATGTAATCCATTACAAAAATCTATAGATACATCGTGTATCAACTGGGTGTGGTACTAGGGACAGCGCTAAACATGATTAAGAAATCGCAATCATCTTTCGCTTGGCAATAAAATAAGAGAATACGAAGACAATGACGCCATGTTTTTTGTTGCTATAACGATAAAATTGTTGACAGTCTTCATTTTGGGGCACGCTTAACATAACTAAGCCAATTAGGTTTACATCGGAAAAAATATATAAATTTTAAAATTAGCTGTGGACATATTGCGTCGATTAGATAGAAAATAGGGTGACCTGTCTTAGATTAGCCTGTATTTACAAGGCGATATGAATTAACAGGTACAAGCAGATATATAACACATATAGGTATAACTTGATTACAACATCCGCGTGTGCTGATAACGCACTGATAGTAGGGCGCAACGACCCGGATTTATATAAGAAAAATATACATAAGTACCACACATATACGTATAAGTTTATTTATATAAATTAGTAATTATGCTAATTATCGCTTTTATTGGTCCATTACAGGAAAGAAGCTTCCTTTCTCTAACGACATTTATCATTATTCTGTGAAAAATGCACCATTACGACAAATATATTAATTACTTTTCAATATGGGTCTTTAAACGCTTTGCAAGGCTTTCCCCTACTAAAAAAAAAACCTTTAAACTATGCGCTATGTAAGCTCACCCCGAGGCAAACCAAAAAAAAATATCTTCTTTATTCAAAAACATTTATCGCTTTAAGTTCAACATTTTTCTATAGACAAATTGATCGTACTGATACTGATCGGTTTGTTTATGAAAATACATTATTTATATTATCTCTCACACTACAGATATTCTTACACGTAATTATGTCTGTTAATTAATTCGTCTAGACTGGACATCTCAAAGTAATTTTATCATAATCGAGGGCACATGAAAATAACTCAATTTTCTCATAATTAGACGAAGTTATCTGACAAATAACTGACACGCTCATTAGGTTTTATCGACGCAATATCGCAATATCATTATTTGGGTGTGTCCATTTATCTTTGAGTCAATAATCTTACTACAAATTACCTACCCATTTAAGTATGGGACGCTTAAATATGTCATTAAAACTCCTTGATGTAATGCAAGCATTTAACCAATGCTCTACGTTAGTGTGCATGCAATTTACGACGATTTTGTCCTACGGAAAGTAAAGGTTAACATTTTTCAAAACAAATGACAGGTTTTTCAAAAACTGACATGTGTATGATTTTTATCAAAAACATGTCAAACATTTGTTTGTTTTTCAGAAAAATATACGTCTCTTTTTTTCGCAGATTATTTACTCACACAAATAAGATGAAGGTAATAAATTAATGACGGTAATAAATCGATGGAAATAAACTACTTGTGTATAAAAAATAAGTACTTCGATAACGTTTGACGACTTGAATCTAAGAGGGTCGATAAATAGCCAAAAATATGTTTGAGATAACATTCATTTTATTTTATCAGAGAAGCACTTATGAGCTTGTTGCACCTACTACATGTAATCTAATCTTTCTCGCTTATTATTTACTCGTTTACAGTGTTTATACGTCGTCAGTACATCTGACAGACACTTACCTACTCAATTTAATGTTTGACTTTCAGAAACCTGAACAACAATTAATAGAAATTCAGGGGTAACTCAACGTTTTCACTAGAAACAGGCTGCAATGGTTCTTACAAAATATGATATTTTTATTTTCTTTTTTTCTAGAGAATCTTCATGAAACAAAAGGCTGATAGAATCCTAATTCATATCTGATAGTTTAGAAAGTGTTCGTTGAACTTTAAGCTTCTGTAACGAGTACCTATAATTTTAATATAATAGCCCTGTATCAACATTTAACTATCAGGGCCGCAAAGAATCTCAAAAATGTTATACGACGTCATTTAAAGATTTTGGTGCCTAATAATATTATTAAATACAATATTCGTTAAATAAAAATAATAATTTTGTATAATTAAGTAATTCCTACAGGTCATAAATCATGACAATAATGAAAATATTCTTAAATAAATAATTAAAAATGAAAAACAAACTGGTTTTCAAAATTAAATGAGATAAAATAATACTTGTGTTAATAATCTTGATTAAAACAAATAGCAGCTTTAAATAATTTATATTTCATTGAATTAACAAAGACAATGGTTGAAATTGAAAGCGTTGTGAACTGTTTGAAATAGTGACGAAGGCGTGGTTTTTAATATTTTTTTTAACTATTTATAATAATTATAATCGTTCAGCCGTGTCATTTTCGGACGGCATTTTTTAAACAACTTTGACACTGGGTTGACCATTAACTAAAATAAGATGAACGAATGATAAATTTACAAATCCATAGGTATAATACTTACAATATGCTACCAACTTAAAATAAACTATAGATCGTTGAAAATAAAGTAACAAATACATCGAGCGCTAGTTTCAAAGCTTATGAGTGTTAGATAACCTACCTATTGGATAAAGTGACAGCAAATGTATGAAAACAACTGCCAAAATTCCATCTAATAAGCTATCTAGTACTTATCCAGAAGTTGTATAACTGGGCTTGTTATTTATTCACAGATTACGTTTTAAATTGCCTCTAAAGCCAGTTGAGTTTGGGCGTGAAGTCATTATTGCGTCGTATTCCCCTCGCGATGTTTTGGGTGTCATTACTATCGCATTACAGGTCAGGGGCAATTTGTACCGCGGCTCGTTTAGGGAGCAGGGCCCTAATCTTGACGCTTCCTCATTTTGGCCCTTATAACACCAATGTTTAGATTATAGGGACTGTAACTGTACCACATTTGTTATTTTGTTCTCAATCGCTAGATTGTCGATTGTATTTTTGCATTGACTATTTAGTTTATTAGAAGTTGATATTGTCCTTTATTATATTTTACCACTGAAATAATAGGAACTTGAGAAAAGGGTGGATGAATCCCTTATCAAACCACAATTTTTCCTACATTTCGTGGCTAATTCTGACTATAGTTCCTAGCTATGTTGTAGGTATGTAAAACATCATCACAAAACAAATAATATGGAGACCTAAAATTCATCCCTGCTTCTATAATCTGTAACCAATTGCCAAATTCATTTATAAAGCTACAGTGCGAAGACTAATAAGGAAAATCCTTGCTCGTATCCAAACAGATAGTAAAACAACAAACTGGACTCAGTAGACAAGACCAGGAGGCGATTAGACTATTTATAAACACGTAACATGTGTTTGTTTGTCGTCTTAACACGATTTAATTAACTAATTACATTCAGAGTTCATTCGCACTGCAATAATACACCGTAAACAAAGTTTTACGACTTATGTTAAATGAAAAATAATCTTCTTAATTATGTAAATTGATTCATTTTAAATTTTAAACTCAGATGGCTTATGAATCAGTCGAAATATCAAGTCGTGATGACGTCGGACTGACGCAGAAACGACTAAACAAGTATACTAGGCCGAAAAATAGGCAGATTATTTTTACATGGGATACGTTACATAGCGAGGGGCTCGGCCGGCGTCGCGTCGTGCCGGTAAACAATGTCTTTTTGTTACGAGTGTGTAAGAGATTAGTTGAAAGATGAATTCAGGAAAGGAATGACAACTGTGCAAACTTGAAATGCTGGAAATGAAGTGAATGGAGTCTGCTAGTTGTCCAACCGGTACAAAGCAGAGAAATGCGGGCAGCTCACTATTGAAAACACGCTCTTAAATTATTAATGGAAAAGTTTTATATGAAACAATCATAGGCGTACGCTGGCGCGGAATTACACGATATTCCATATATAAAGATAAATTAAAAATGTTTAAAAATTAGCTTTAGTTTGCAAAGTAACTATGAAATAATCTGTGTACGCAATGAGTCATAGACCAGTTAGATCGTAATGGTAGGTAATGGTATAGTCTAAAAAACGAGTACGCATTAGCAGTCTTGTAGATTATTTGCGAGGTAAGAGCAAATATGGTGTCATGGTTTATGAACACACAGAAGCTGTAAGTAAAGTGTATAAATAAATCAGGTACTTAAATTGAGAACTTGTTTTTCGTTTAACGTCAATGCGTGGTATTTAGTGATTAAAGCGACGGATCGAAACCCTCCGGTGAAATGTTGTCTGACGGCTTTCTTACTTTAAGAGCAGTTGTTCTTTGGCTAGTGTAATGTCAAACATGATTAACGGTTTTGGGTTTAAGACAAAAATTGTACGTCAATCAAGGGTCTGATTAAATTATAGACAAATACTTGAAAGTTATATTGCAGGTTTTCAAACAGCACGATCTTTATCTAGTGTTTTACGAGGTATGAATGAGGATTTAAAGATTCGTACCACATGCCTTATTATTTCAAATATTCTGTCATAATTACAATTTTTTTAAGTTATCATCATCAATAAAATCTTTTAACAGCAGCCAGAAGTTTAAGCTTACCAAAGGGCTTACAGTTATCGTGTTATAAGTGTTATAACCCAGATAACTGGGTTGTGGAGGTTTGATAGGCAGTCGCTCCATGAAAAATACTGGTATCCATATGCATCCGGTGAGACTGGAAGCCGACTCCAACATAGTTGGAACAAAGGCTAGGCAGTAGGCTGATATAAATGCGATAATTACTAAGTTCTAGTATTCTTACAACCTTCGCCAAATATGACGCAGGCAAAGGTAAAAAAATGCGTGTTCATATGATCATCATGACTTATACTTGTCTCCAAATAACATTATGAAATACAGCCTCTGATTATCGTAGATTGACGTATGTGATCCTTAAATATGATTACTGAGTACTGGTATTCAGAAAATATCGAAAGATCCGAGAGACAAAGTGATAAAGGCAATTATTCGATTCACCATTTTCAGATAACGCATTGATGATGATGATAAATAAAATTTTCTGATGATCTTCAGTGAAAAACAACATTAAATTGATAAGTGTTATTACGATATTACAAGGTTCAATTGTACCATTGTTTTAGTGATTAATTTAATAGTGTAAAACTCGTGTTAGTTCATTTCATCATCATTCTTTATATTATTTTGTGGAAAATTAACTTTAATTCTAATAATTTGTGACTCTAATTATACAATCTCAGTCCAATCAAAAACTTAATTTATTGAAACTGAAAAAACCTGCAGTCTGCTAACGTGGCCACAATATTAAAAATATTCTGGTGTAGGCATGCAACCTCCGTACAGGTAGAGCAGAGAACATTGTAAAACACTAATTAAACACAAGACTAGTTATTATGAAATACAAGTACACAGGTAATTTTTATACATAAGTACTTAGCTTATTCCGCAAATGTTTTTTTTTCTAAAGAATCTACAAAGTAATAAAAAATATTCTCGTACGGGTCATCATCATTAGGTTTTGGGGATTTTTTATTTCGCTCATTTTAATGGTCGGTATATAGTTGTCTTTTTACATATAAATATTCACTATGACAAACTGAAGTCTTTCGCATTTAAACAACCCAAGTGATTACACTTAAATTGTGAAGTTTGATGAAAAGAACGATGCAGGTGCGATGCAGGGAACCAACTCAGCGCCTCTAAACTAGAATGATGATTGATCAATCAACTAATGTAATAAAATGTTTATTATTTAGATATTTTCGATTGTAATACATAGAAGTCTAAAAAATATTCTGTAGTGTCATGATAACGCCATGAATTCATCATTATAGATAATCTGTAGTGATGAGTTACGTTATGAGATATTAGAGAATCTTATTCCTAGGAACTAAAATGATACGCTGTTGCTAATCACAAAATCAATTTGTATAGCATGATGAATTATTTTCTGCTCCATGTACGTATGACTTATGCTACCATTGCGTAGGGAGGTCGTGGGTAAAAATATTTTTGCGATCCACAAATAATTGTTTTGAATCTGTTGTATTTTGTGTCCGTTGTTTGTATGATTGTAAAAGTCCCCGCGACGCGACACAAGAGCAGATCTTAGACGAGTTCTCTTGTTAAAAAAAAGCCCTATTTTGGATACTAGTTCAAATAAAATACCATGCTTATAATGTCACATATTTGCCATAGTCTATGTTCGAGAATACAATAATAATGCGGCGTGGAAGCATTGACGTAAGTAAAATATAATGTATGTCGCGTTTATTCTCTGTGGGTAATTACAGGCGATAGGTAGGCGCCACCGGTTCAAGGAGACGCACTTGTTTCGCCCTCCTCTTTACTCTCAAGGTAATCTCAGACATACAGCAATATTTATTACTACTATGTTTTCCTAGTTGTAATTTCATAACTAGATTGAGTCTTAAGGTCTTGGTATGCCGAAGTTTCGGGTGAAATGGTCGATGATTAAAAAAATAAGGCCTTTAACGAGTGTCTTTGTCGAGTATAGCCGTGGCGGTCAAAGGGTTAAGGAAGAATATAATGAAAAAGGAAGATCTTCGTTACCACTTTGTTACTTCCTGTAGTATTTTACAGCCAGCAAATTACTTTGAAAATGATCCTTTTGCCCTTAGTTACTGTGACTACGACAGACAAACGCATTGTAGAGCCTGTAATTCTTCTCTTTCAAGTGACAGTATTGAATGCGTTCGAAGGATAGCAGCATTTGGATCTTATTCAAAATGTCGTATAGAAAATGCATAATTAGTAATATGATATTAATTTACTGTGCCAAGACACAAACATATCTACGTGTGTGTTTTAGCGCCGATTGCATAGCAATTCACAGCTGATTAGATCTGTCGTCGAGTTGTTAAATCTTTCTGTCCTTACTTTCTAAGCGATATTTATGTCAGTTTTAGTTCAAGTTCTTGTACCGAGTAGTAGTTCAAATAAGGGATAAAACCTTCAATGCAAGCTCGCCACTTAGCTACTTATTAATCAAAACCGGTATCCAAAAACTAGGACTAACTTAACAGGCTATGAGATTAATTTTAGTTTTTTAGTTTCTTACAAACCTAAACTGCGGAAGATTATAAATAGCTGTCGATCTATTATAAAGTCTAATAGATAAACTTAAAAGAAAATGAAGCAAATTAGTATATTGTAGACTGATTTTTCTGAATCTAAATCAGTATCTAGAAAATGAGGTTCGTTCTAACATTTTCTATCATGACAGACAGTTGTTGCACAACTCGAAAGATTTATTTAGTGTTGAATACGAGTTTATGATGTTGTTAGTACTTGCACAGAATAAATATACCACAGTAAGTAGTTCTTAGCGTTGTTGGCGGGACCGTACCTTCATTATTGTTACACAAACTTATATCTTACGTGATTTATTTGCACGTTCATAATAAATTGCTGTTTTCCTCTACTGCAGGGATTGTTTTGTTATCTCTACAATCAATGAACATATTATTTTATTGACAGTCACTACGCTAGGTCAATTTCTGCGGTAATTTCCATTGAAGTTGGACAATTTCACCGGACCGTTTTTCATAATTATCAGCCTAGCCTTTTTTCAACTATGTTAAAATCGGCTTCCACTCTCACCGGATGACCTGAATACCAGAATTTTACATGGAACGACTACCTATCTATCGGACCACCTTATTAATCATTTTTCATTCAGTAAATATATATGACTCCCGTATACTACCATTATTGAAAGTTTATAAAAGATAGAAACTGCTTTAATGCACTATGTCGAATTTCCTTAAACAATCAAACAATTGCCAGTACTTAACAACATTATTACTTAAGTCGATATTCATTTATTACGTTACACGGTAAATCACGATATTCTGTCATGGCTCGGTCTTAAATCAATTAAACGGCAATAAATATGACTATTTTACCTTTAATACGACATTAATGGACGCTAATATTTTGCTTCTTTAACGTATAAGTAATCGGTAGTAAGAAAAGAAATCGCGTTTGTAAAACAGTTTTGTTCTTGTCCCAGATAACTGTGATTTAACTGATTTAATTCTACTTTTACAGTGCTATCCACAATTCATTACATATTTATAAATGCGGGAAAGACCTTGATTTTTTGTTCAGTGTTGATGCCGTGTACGTGTATTATTTCATACAATACCTCTTCTCACAGGTATTTTTTCCTATTACGATTAAAGTAAGCTTAATAGATTTGCATAATCACGTTGGGCAATAATTTGGTGATAGTTGTTAAGACAACATACGTACGTCGTCGTCGACATAATCATTCAGGTAAGTGAGCACTTACCGAGTATTTGCAGAAAGCTGTCCTCAAGCCTCATCGTGGAGGAGAGGAGGTAGTCCGTCCCCTCCAGCTCGCTCGGTGCCAACACGTCGCTCCTCATTGTCACCTTATTACCACAGCACACGGTCCAAATTACAACAAACCGGTTCCTAAAAAGGAGCCATAATTTGTTTATATCCTATGAATTATTTCCTCGTCGGAACACTACACTAAATCTTAGTTCACACACTTGATACGACTAGTTGCGTAACAATAAATAATTGAGTAAAAAATGTTGTTTTCAAGTTAACCACAAAACAAAACACAGATTAGACGTCTGTCAGTGTGTCACTGAGCGTTTGTGAGATAATGATATTATTTGCAGTCAGTTCAGTCGAACGGGTCTCGTAATTGTGCGGCGGGTGAGTAAACGGCATAAACAAGCCCACGGAGCCGGTTTATTGGTGTTTCACGTGTATGTATTATTTAGTACGATAACGTTAGTAGATAGTGTCGCGGCGCGGGCGCAGGATGCGGCGCGGTGTCTTCGCGCGGGCGGGCGCGCGGACACTCGGCTGACGGCGACGGCGAGCTCGGCGCGGAGCCGCGGTCGAGCCACGCGGCGCGCTCATCAGCTGATCCACTATAAATAATACCGAATTATTCGTATGCAGTCGTCGCGTTGCCACACCGCATCTCTACTTGTCCACACCATCGACTATATCACTCTCAATCATATGGATATAGTCTTTTACTAGCTTTATCACAATATCTTAAGCTTTATCTACATCTACGAAATAACGATCGAGCGTATTTATCGATTAATGATAGATTAAAGGCTCATTTCAAAATCCTACACTTATTTTCAACGCATGTGACCAGTATAATTACGTATTGCTGTAAATTTCGAGCAGAACCGTACATAGCTGCTGTCACTAGAGCAACTTCCAGGGTTTACTGATTTCTAAAACTTACCTACGACTGTCATCATTTCTTGATGTCGTAAGATTAGATCATCAGAAAAACCGACACAAAAACATATTAACGCAATAAGCCAACAAGAACGGTAAATAACTTTTTGTTAATATATCTCTTAATTTAGTTAATTACATTATTATCTAACTAAAACGAGTAGAGGTAAAATATAAGTTTAAAATAATAATAACGTTATTCCACGTAGTACCTATCACTTTTTTTTAAAATCTGCGACTCTACAGAGCAGTAGTCGTAGATTTTTAAAAAAGTTTTGAGTTTTGGTCATATGTTGTCATTTATTCATTTTATTCTACTAAGCATAGTCAACAATGTACCCTGCTTGTAGAGAATCACGTGGACTAGTTTAGTCATCAGATTTAGGGTCCACTCGGTGTTTAAGAAGTCAGGTTGATGGAAATTATTTACCAAGATGAGCCAAAGAACTGGCAAAATTCATCATTCATTTCTAGGGTAAAAGTGCAAGTTCTTTTGATTTGTACTTGTCATTTCTTAAAACGGCCAGTCCAGGAAATTAGCAGTGCTCATTACCACTAGTAAATACAGCCGCTAAATAAATAAATGATTGCAGCAATGCGGAAGTATTCCTTATGCAATAACTTTAGACTTATAACATCTGATAAAAAGCAGTCAATATACACTAATTGGGCACCGAAACCGCAACCGCACTTGTTTTTACTACAAAATATTACCAATTTTAACATTAAATAATCCGTAACAAAAAACATGTGGGCAAAAACTTTCCTTATTGGTTACACAATAATGAACATAATTGCATAACTGGTGGATAGATAATGAAACTGGTGGATTTATGGTTCATATCATTTAACATATAAGTGATTACTAGGCTAATACCTGGGCGCGTTTATTGTCAATATCGGCCACATAGCCCTCTACGTTATTTATGTCTTTATAACTATAAAAATATACACGCATTTTTGTCATAGCATTGGCCTATTTTGTAACGTGTGCGCAAATGATTTGCCGGTTGAATAGATACGTTGCGATTGGTCTGATATTATTATAAACACAGGACGTATCTTAGAAGCAGAGAAACCAAAATACTTATGAAAAAAAAAACATTTAGTCTATCCACGGCAAATTAAAGCCGAATCCACCCATATCGGATTGTAAGATGGTAGGTACCAGCAAGATTCTTATTGGTCTTATTGTTGATTTCTTTAAGGTCAGCTCCTGCACTTTGTTTAGTTTTAGTGGAAGGGGACTGGGGACAAAAACGGCACATCGCAGAAAAAGTAAACTCAGTCGCACTCAACGTCTCTTTAGCAATTTTGTTTTGTAGAGCTCCTCAAAAGACTCATCGGCAAACCTTCGTGACATGAGTTTATCTTTATCTTAAAACGTAAAATGAGTCGTAAAACTAGGCCTTAGATAATGATTTAATATCACATTGAAAGTGTTTTGTTATAAATAATGAGATTAGATGCCGATAATAAGTTAAGAAATAATTATAAACACATAGAAGGCTACTATTACTATCGCATAGATTATTATTTATAGATTTGAGTTTTTAACATCATCTGAATACATGAACTTGTAGGAATACCCTACGCTTAGCGATTTAATAGAAAGTCCCATGTGATAAGGGGCTAAAGCCATAATTATACCGGACACGTTACCAACCAACGGGCTACTATTTAGAATATTTCAAAATAATATTTTTAACCCAATTGACAGTCATAATTACTGAAAGCTGTGTACAGGTTCATTAACAACTTGATGGAACGAAAAAGGGTCAAATGGAAGATTAATGTATTTAGGTACTTACTTAAATAAGAAGGTATCATAATATATTTCATATATTATCATTATCTTTAATGATAGCGATCGCAGCACACTTATATCTTTATAACAAAAATATCGTACGTTTAATGAGGGTCCGCGTATTATGTAGGTACATAGAATCCTCTAGATGGCAGTTGATGTCACAGATGTCAATGTAAACCAGAAGATCAGACAATGTCAATATCACCTTCGTTATACATTCGCGTCACCAACAATTATGAACAACTCGGCTCAAACGATTAGACACGTAGATTTTCTATTACACAATAAGTATTTTTTATTACCTACCTAAAGGTACCTTTCTAAAATTTGTCAAAAAGACCTGTATGTACACAGCAGAGAAGATTGCCGCGATAGGTCTGGTTAAAAAGGGCTATGCAAGTATGAACGATACTTTTCTTCAGATTAGGTAGTAAGTAACCTAATCAGACTTTGTCAAATAAAAATAGTAGTACTTCAGTCCTTACGGCATTAAATACCGGTACCGATACTTAACATTACCAAAATTTTACTCTGCTTTTCAGCAATAGAATTAGACTGGCGATTCACGCTCCACCCTAAACTTCAGAATCAAAAAACGTATCTCCGTAACTATTGGTTGTTCAAATTCTCTTTGCTGGCCCAATGACAATAGAGGTTGTATTTAGTATTTCATATTCTAAACATAGTAAACATTTACGTAATGCTGTACGTGGCATCTTAATTATTGGTTCAATTAATGTCCTTAGCTCGTTCATTAAACGGCACGATACTATGTCTGTATTGTAAGTAGCCTAGCAACGTTTTACATTACCAACAATGTTGTTTGAAATATTTTATGTTCAGAATAAAATATACACAGTCACACATTGTATGGAAAATAACGTTTATCTTAGCTTAGGAAGTTGAGGAGCTTTTGTTACCCACACCCTTGAGATTGATCCCCTTTTCGTTATGTTATCACTTATCAGCCTTAGAGAGTATGAAAGATCCATTCTAATTTCTACAGCACTCCCTTGCTCAACTGATGACATATACTAATAGGTACTAGTGGTAATACGTAACGATAATACTTACGTAACAACGTAACGTCAGATAATTATGCATAATGTCTATAAAAATAATAAACAAATATTGAATTTAATTATCCACCTAGGTCGTAAGATCAGGTTACTGACGCATGCAAAGTCGCCTGAATTAATTACTTAATGTTTTTTACTTACTCTAGTTATAACATTTCCGTATCCGGACATTGTTTGTCAATCAAGGCTTGCCACAAAAGGACTCTGTCTTGTAACCGAAGCACGGAAAAGGGTTGTGAAAGTGTTAAATTTTTATTGTTAAACTTGCTGACTTGCTTAATTATTTTCTCTCCTACATTCAGAAATTATCTTAGTTTCGCAGGGACTTTTACGAACATACCAACGATGAACACAATTAAACTGCACCCAGAATGAAAAGTGGGTTACAATTTGTTTTTTGATAGAAATCAAACCCACTATCAGTATGCAGTAGTATGCACGGTACTAGTAGCATGGTAGCTGCCTTAACCACAGCACCAAACACGTAGCCATGTGCATAAAGTTTAAAAGCTTGTCATAGCTTTCAGTATTGTTATGTACATTTATACATTTTTGATAGGACCAAAATAATACGAAATAGCTAGACTAGCAGGGGTATCGAAATTTAATAGTATCTACCTCATTCACACCTACATTCATAGAGCGTAGAAAAGCTTTGTTTTATGGCATTTCTATCAACAATATAGATTCTCTAATACAACGTTGTACATGTAAGTATAGAGGTACATATAGGATTTAATACCCGCCTCGTGCGGCGGCATTTCTAATGTACATTAAAATACATTGGAGTGTACCTTTTAAATATTTATGAACATTTTACCGTATTTAAAATACGTCATGACTTGATTTCCCCTTGAAATTGTTCGAATCAAATGTAATTCGTATTCCTGTATTTGGTATTCATGATAATCATAATGAAAATAGTCTGTGAAATTGTAAGGGTAATATTATTGAATAAGCAATTCCGAAAAAGGCACAGTGTTATGTTTTTGTATTGTGATATGGGTCCTTTTAGAATTCGACAACAATGCATTTGCCAACAATTCATGTAAAAAATAGCCTTACTAAAAATTTATCAGGCCAGACTGCGATTTGACTGCCTCCTACAACAGTAGTATTGAAATCGATGCAAACTGTAGTGAGTACTAGCTAATATTACTAACGGGTTTCAGAGATACTTACATTTAGCAGTAGTTTATCTATTCATTAGCGTTTAAACTGATATAAAATAAACAGTTTGAATTGATAAACTACCGCTAAATGTGCTCAGAACCTGGGCATCAGTCTACTAAGTAGTTAGAACTTACTACACTACAGATTTTTTGGTTAACTTATCAGGTGGAATTAGGCAGTAGCGTTCATATATTCGCTGATATTTTACGTCTCGTAACACGGAATAGTCGCCACTTTATAATCGATCTTTGGCATGCCATTTTAATCCATATGTCCTAGAATTTAAGGTTCATTTTAAATTTATTATCAGTATCATAATGATTCTAATGCCGCGCCTACGCTGCGGCTGTATTGAGTTGGGCCTTAGAATTTATAAATTTCGGAGAAGGGTGTGTCTGCAAGTCGTTATAACATCATATTTTCTGTACAATAGCGTCACCAACTTCATTATCACAGCTCATTAATTTGCCAATTATTTATTACTGCAAAGAAAATTATGATGACCGTTTTGACTACTTTATAGAAAGAAGAATGCAGGTGTTAACCTTATCGGGGCCTGAAATTTCATATGATATGTCTATGATTTATGAGTTTATAATCCATACAGATTATCCAAAATAATCAACACTGTAAAACAATGTAGTAAACTGTTAAAAATGTGCAATGACTCAATAGCAACACGTGTTGATTTGAAACAGATTTCGTCGTATTTAATAGGATGTCTGTACATTTTTTTTAATGGGTGTCTGAATCAAATTATCCGGCAAGTTTTTGTTTATGATTCATTACTGTTTTGCTAATTAGGCGTAGATCTAATGACACAATAGATCAAGAACGAGATTCCAGATTTTAAAAAGTTACGCCATGTTTCAACGCAATTGGTTAAGTATCTCTGGAATTTAACCGATTCATTGCCACCTTCATTTTCGTGAACAATTCAGCCAGGCCCCATTCATTGGTCGGTGGCTCACCATTTGAGCCATCGGCCTCCCTGAAGGATGACTCAACTGATGAGTCATTGGCTCCTTGTAATGATTTAATGCTTTTCGCCATCATTCGAGCCAGTCTGACAACCAGAAACGTGTTACTGTGTTCTCCTATTCGAATTTGTGGATAATAAAAGTTAATATGGCGTTTCAAGGTAGTATTTGTTGGTTTTAATGAAATATTGCAGAGGTAGTAAACATTTTAGTAGTATTCAATCATTATTTATTATTGTAATATTATTTGTAGATAATCAGGACTACGACGATTTTACTGAATGTAGCCAGGCAATGTTTACTGATTTCCATGATCAACAAATTGAAGATAAAGAAAATCAAGGTTTTCCAAGCTGTCAATCGATTTTACAAAAAAGTGTACAAGATGTTTTGCGGCAGTTACACAAAAGGTTTATGACACCTGACTAATAAAAATATTCTCTAAATTGAAGGGCCAGGTCTGATATTCACGGAAATGTTTAATGAGATCTGAAAAATGGTAGTTTAAGTGTTTTTTTTTTTTTAATATCCGTTTTTATACAATTTTGGTTTGACTCACCAATTGAGCCATCGGCCTTCCTAAAGGTTTTTTAATGACTCAACTGTTGAGTCATTGGCCATGAATCGGTTAATTGGGGAATTTAGTCCATCGTTTTCCCTGTATATATTTTCCCCTAGGAGGTGCTTCCTCATGGTGTCTTTATAAAAAAATGAAGCGTAGGCAGCACACACAGCGTAAATTCTATTTCATCATTCAATGACTTACTTGAGAAAACATTACTTAAATATTTTCTCAAGTAGGTCATTGCGATTAATTGGTACAATAAAACCAAAACATACGTATAAAAATATCGTTTATTACATCTGACAATATTTTCTACAAAATATAAATTGTATAACAGTAAATTACATCGAAAAGGCACTTACAACAACTAAACGTATAAATATGGCGGTACAATTCGAGATTCTAATATCAATTTTTGTTCAGAAAACTAAAAATAAAGCAGTATTTCCACGTCAAGTTTAAATATATTTCTCTCATTCTGTGAATCAAGCACATTAAATAGTTATTATTATTAAAACAGCGCCGCTAGTGTTGTTCAAAGGAACTAATTTCTGTGAAGTATCGTCCAAACGTCAAATATTCGATTCTATCGTATCTAATTTAATAATTAATAGTCTTAGGTATTAAAGAACGCAAAAGCGCGATTTTTATACTAAGTACTATCGAGTACCGAAAGTTTGACGTTTGATTTTATTAAAGAAAAAATATTCTACGAAACACGCTAGATTCACTGATGTTTTTCATTCAAAATTACTCGATAGTTACGCAGTCACTGGTAGTACAAAATCTCCTCTATTCAATAATAAGAGCATTAGCCACTTGAATACTAATATGTAAACAAAACTAATTAGTATGATAACTAGTAATAGGGATGTTCCACTTATAACCGGATCGCGATAATATCTATGATTCAAACGTAGCCCAGTGCGTTATCATTTTCGCGTACTGTCTGTTCTACATATACTGCTAATTAGACGTACTCATTCAAATGATGCATCACTAATGATCCAAACAAACATCAATTAGTTACTGAAATCTAGCAACTAGATTAAATAATTACTCTTTACTATATGTCGCTAAATGACTGGAATCTACAGTAGTATTATAAGTTTGAGTTGTTTTCTAGCAAAATAAATGCTTAGCTCGCCAAATTTAAAATGTCCCAGCATAAGTAAAGACAATTTGGCATAACAACAGTTTTAAATTCCATGGAAGGATGTAAGATGGCTACATTTTCACAGAGAAATACTAGTAAGGTTTTAACCGTACCTGATTGTGGAAACACTGCATTGTTTAAACATGAAATGGCGAATAAATGGCAATACCTTGATTAAATTGTGTTCATTCACTGAGATTCATAGCCGCCCTTACATTTGATTTGTACTTATCTTAACCAATTTGGTATAATATGAAAAAGGTAAATATAATCATGTACTTTAATTCAACACTTCAAAATTCTTCTTAACATCTACTTGGTATATAAATATCGTCACAAAAAAATTGTGTTAAGATTATATGGTTGTAAGATCAAATGTAAGGGTAACTTTATCTCACACAAAGTTTAAAAGTAATGGCATTTTTGTACAAGCAATACATTTGGCACTTGCGAGATTACTTCATCTCTCAGTTATAAAATATAAAAGCTTATATCTACAAATACACAAAGAATAGTAGTTAAAACACAAAAATGTGATGCGACGCGATACATCTTCGGATTAGTGGGCCGCCATCGAAGATCCGCATTATTAAACAGCTTGGACAACTTTGACACTAGATTGACCACTAACCATACGATAAGAAGAAAATTGCAAAAGCATTCGTTCCATTCTTAGAGCTCACATCATTGCTTTCATAGCACACTTCGAAACGTATGATAGTCGAATGGGTATCAATTCGCAAGTTAATGAGCTTCCGAGCTTGAGTATTCCTAATCCGCGACGTCGCACCCAGTTTTGTGTATTGACCATCACTAAAGCATTAAGTTATTAAACATTTTCTACTTAATAATAGGGACGGAAGAGCAATAATGCTGAGAATATATTTTAGTATCAAAATTTTGAATAATACAACGAATTTACAACCTAAATAACTCGGCGTTTTAATCTTGTACTCAGACTCCAAGCAGGTATACATGTTTCTTTATATATAAAAGCTTGACAGAAATATTCGTATTAAAAAAGTAAAATAATAATTAAAATATTAATAATAAATACATCAGCACTGGACATTAATTTAAAAGGTACATAGATAACTTAAAACTACCCCCACTCTAAAGCTTATTTTAACGTCTGGAGCGCAAAGCACACCTTTACTATGACACGCATACCAAATAACACAATTCTCTTCTGAGAATCTAGTAAAAATGGACTCAGAAAATTGCTATATGGTAAAAAAAAAATTTATTTAAAGTATGGTATGGTAAAAAAATGGTATATTTAACTTTCGCATTGCATGAATAATATATTCCTTGATTTAACTTGACGTTTTTGCGCAAGCGGTAGGGTTGCCAGATCCAGTCTGACCATTTTCTGGACGTTTCTGCGGCCATGAACGGAATCACTGTTTTCGTCTCCGATCAGAGGCTACACTAAACAAGAAAAGCCAAAAAAATCCTCGTTGCATCGTAGCTTTGTAAAAACTTGTATTTTTTGGGACTGTAAAGTAAAATTACTGGACACGAGACAACATTCCGTGAAAATCCCGTCCCATCTGGCAACCCTAGCAAGCGGTGTAAGCTGCGTGCAAAAGCCAAGTAAACCAAAGTATTCAATAGTTGGTAAATTATGAAGTTTGTTCTCTTGTAATAAATAGTCATAGGTAGGGGTGTGCTGAGCTCCCGAATTGATTTCGTATAAAGCTTGTTCTACAACTATGGCGGCACTTTATATGCGAAAATGTATAAGCACGCATTTAATGAATATGTATCGTGCCTTACATTGTCCCACGGCAATATTGCGACGAATATTGTTTAAAATATATTCATAATCTCATCATTTGTTCTAACAACAAATAGATATAATTGGTCACAAATTCAACGGTGATTTAAGCGTTTTCGTCCTATTTGTTAAATAATTCGTATAATAACATATTAAACAATACACGTACTTACTATCTACAATCGATATTTGAAAATTATAAATACCTAATCGGACTTTATTTCCAATGGGTAACGAGTATTTAATTTAAATAATGGCCATAAGATCTCCCGAAAGAAAAGTTCGCACGAAGACACTATTTTGGTAAAACATTTTTATACAGCCAACTGGCATTCGGTTTCAATACAATTATGACTTTAGGGGAGTGGACTAAAGGGTTGAATCAGCCACTGATATATACCAACATAGAAATGTCATTACACAAAATGAAGATATGTATTTTATCTTCGGAAACGAATCGTATTCTTACGTATCCACACGTAACTGACAATTCTCAATACAATTATTAACATAAATATTTTGTGACCAAACTACATAAGGTTCTAATTTCTAAATACAATAGTCATATCAGTTATACAGACTGTGCGTCGACCTCCTCGCCGTAGTCAAGATCATCGTAAGTTAGGTCTTCGTCCAATGAGTTCACTGTTGTATCCTTGCCGCCGGGACACGCCAGACACCTGGAAATAGATATCAATTTGTTATTAATCAATCAAATAATGTGAAAGATATATCGATAGCCGGCTACAGCGATTTCATTATTGAAACTGGCCAACAGTGCAGGACTTTGTTTATAGTGTCCAAGCGCACAATACTCCGGTACACTCTCTGTTCCTTCACTCTCATAACTCGGTGGGATGGATAACGTGCATGATCAGTAAAGGGTCAGGCGAAGGACCGACGGCTTTACGTAAGTGATTGATATAATATTGTGTTTAACTATGGAAAAAAAAAACATAACACTGAGACCTACACAGAAATGATAAAAAGATGACATTGTAAAAATCCGATTGATTGAGTCGGTACATCAAAAACCACAAAAAAGCATTAATTATAATTCTATATTAATAAATGAAATAATGTTTTAACATAAGTAATAAGGCACGATCTTAAATTGTTCATCTCCATTTCCGATACTAATGATTGTACCGCACTTCAATCAGATATCGATGCGGTTGTCAATTGGAGTAATAAAAATAAGCTGTCTTTTAATGTGGCCAAGTGTAAAACAATTTCGTTCACTAGATCACGGGCACCAATTACCTACACCTATGAGCTAGGACAAGTGCCGCTTGAACGCGTCTACTCGATCAGAGACCTTGGAATTCAGTTTGACTCTAAACTAGACTTTCGCGAACATATTAGAAACATATGTAAATCGGCCAACAAATGTTTAGGTTTTGTAATTAGAATGTCATCCCAGTTCAATAGTATCAAAGCCATTAAGCTCCTTTATAACGCATACGTACGTAGTAAGCTAGAATACAATGCGGTAATATGGAATCCGCGTGAAAAGTTATACAATTTAATGATAGAAAAAGTACAAAAAAAGTTTGCGAGATTTGTATATAAACGTCAATTTGGATTTTATCCCCTTTTATACCCATCTTTATTCGTGACTGGAATGGTTGGTCTAAATACTCTGGAATTTAGACGTAGATTTATGCTTATCTTACATACTTATCAGGGCAAGTAGATAATCCATCGGTGCGCGAGTGCATACACTTATATGTCCCTAACCAATATATTCGTGGTGCGGGAAGGCGGCAACACCGATTGCTCATATGCCCACCATCATGGCACTCTGCTCGCGTCACCAATAGTCCCACTATCAGAGCCATACAACTTACTAATGATCTCTTGCAAAGTAATAGGGATGTTGACCTATTTTTTGACAAAACAAACACTATAATTTATGAAATTAAATCATTTCTTAATAATTCAATACAATAATAAATTAATATCTAATAATAAATCAATAATTATATTTGTTAATAATCTCTAATACCGTTTAAGATAATATTATTTTGTAATGTTAACTTTAATTCTGATATGTTTCTTTGTTGTAATTCCATAGCTGTATTTTATATCATGTATTATTCTAATGTCGTTTTCTGTTTGTATATTACGGTACATAAGCAAATTGGCATTTATGCTGAAAGCTTATGTACTATGTGTGTATAAATAAATAAATAAAGGCACACCTGGCGGTAACCCGATACGGCGCAGTGTGATACTGTTCATGTTCAATATTATGTTAATATTCTACACAAGTTAGCCGGCCTCGGTGCCCAGGTGTTCTTAACTTTTCAACTCTATCCATTTTGCATAAGTTGACCTTGTTAGGTTTAGATGAAGTTCAAATTTGCCTACAATTATTGTCAATCTACTCTTTAACAACCAGTCTAATCTGATGATAGACATTAATTCATATTTTAGTAAAGTTTAGGGTGTCTTTGAACAAAACCCAATTGTAGGAATAAAGAAAATTATAAATCCCTATTCAATGTCCTATTGACTAGGAATTTTATAATTTTCTTTGGCTGGAGGAAATGATAATGATACTATTTCAATATAAGTAATTAACAATTAAATTACCTGCTTTCGTTGATTCCGTAATACAAGCACTTGTCCCCGACGCACTCACAGCAGCCATCGTGGAACCATCTGTAAAATGTAAAAAAATACGTTAGTGGTTACATTAATACAAGTTATACCAGCTTTATTTTCATTAATAATAATAACCTCTTTCCTTGGTTATTAATTCTCAGGTTAATCCCAGTTAGGGCATCAAATTACAAGCCATCTATGTAAACGGCGAAATGCGTGTATTTTATTGGACAAAGTTATTATTGTCGTCGTCAACATTGGACCGCATTTTGCTGGTTCAATTTCGACGCAATATTTTTGATATTCGTATATTCTCAGGTCTAATTTGAACATTTCTAATGCCCGGTTTTTGAGTAGGTACCCTACATTTAGCGGTAGTTTATCAATTCAATAGCTTATTTTTTGCATGAGTTTTAACGCTATTGAATAGATAAACTGCCGATAAATGTACCTCAGAAACCGGAGGTTAAAGTCGCATTGGATTGCAGAATACCAACAAGTTGTAATTATAAATCTTATACCTCAGGCTGTTAGCGCCCATGGACCTGCAAGAAGCGCGGCACTTGTCACACGACATGCACTGCGACATATACGCGACGGTGCAGTTCAGCGTCACCACGTCACGACTCACCGGCTCTGATTCTTGTTCCACACTCTCTGTAATATGTACACAACATATATTATTATACTATTTAAGTATAACTATAGAATGTAGGTAGTTGTAGCTGTTGTTGTTTGTTGTTTGTCGTATGGTTAGTGGTCAACCTAGTGTCAAAGTTGTTCAAGCCGCCCGAGAGGCCTTTGACGTGGCTTAACGACTGTTGCTTATTTCGAAGAACGACTTTGAAAGAAGAAATAAGTGTATAGGGCGTTACTGCATCTGCATATTTTTGGGAGTCCCTAACGAGCGATCTGTTCCGTTCATGGGTTGACTATGCCCAACTGCTGATATGGTATTTAAGATCAGATACATAAGAGGAGACTGTCCTTGTTGAAATTGGCTGAAGATGTCATCATAACAATTAAATAGACCTGGTATCTAAGTCCTGGTACAATATGTCGAAAATAAACGATTTTCTCTCTAATCGTACTTAAATGGTGTATTATAAATACTTAGATATATGTATACGGCGGAAAACCTTGTTTCAATGTTTCCTAACAAGCTGTATCGTTCTAAAAATAATTCCAGTAAACAGAATCGGTTGATGATTCCCGCATTGCTTTGCCATCGAAATTAGAAACTGGCAGGAACAAACACAGTAAGTAATCGAGAAACACTTGAACACACAAGTTAAAGGAAAACAAATTAAACTTGTATGTGACAACGAGACCTGGCTCAAATCTGCACATACTCGGAAGAAACATCTGATCTTTCGATGTCTTTAACTTTATCATATTTTGGCCTGTAATGAAATCGCAATTTAATAATATTAGAGTGTATTTATACTCTAATATTATTTAACTAGCTGACCCGTGCGGCTCTGCTCGCGTGAATTTCGTACTGTTGCTTATTCGTTTGAGCACACGAATTGCGAAGCACTACCTACACACCTACACATAAAAATACTAACAACTCTTTTGTCATCTAATGGTTATTTACGAAAGGGACCCGAAGAGCACACAATGTGACACAGGCTCAGGCAGGCCTGATTTCCTGTGGTTACCTTCTTTTCCGCTCTCGTCTGTTTCCGTACCAGTTTACAGTGTAAAATATAATACCTTATTATAGACTGACCATTGCTTACCCGTCTGGATTCAGAATATTATTATAGGTACAGACAGACCTATCTGTGCCGCAGCTCTTCACACGCGTAATAATGTAGTATACTTGCGTTGATACGTCCGAAACCGCGTAACCCGTAATTATTTTTTATATATCATCCGTCGTTTATTTTTTTTACAACTTACCACATAGTCTGTTTCATAGCTATCCAATTTATTTCCTTAATGCAACCAATTAATTTGGTTACGTGTTACGAACTACAACGTCAACTGTTAGTTGCGGCGAACAACGACAACAAACGAAATTACTCGGTTTGCCATCTAGGATATCCCGACCGCACCGGAACCACGTAAACCAACATTTTTGTGTAATATATCATACAACATTTATGTTTGAAAATCTTATAAATGTATAGCCTGTTTTAAAGGTATTTTTTTTACAATAAAGCAATCAAAATAAATTAATTAGGAAAAACATGCTGTGTTGCTGACCATAACGCCATCTATTGGTTGGTGCTAACAACAGGTATCGATACGGCAGGCACCGCGTTAACCATATGCGAATGTTGTGAAATGAATTGCAATGCCATCTATGGTATCTTTAGGGAAACGCAGGTTCAAACGATTTCTACGTATTTTATTCAATTTTCTAAAAATCTATGAAATTTTATGCGATAAAAAGTATCCCAATACTTGCTCCACTACTTATTCTATGCATATAACAAATGTCAGTGCATTCTATCCGGTAGTTTTTACGTGATAGCGTAACATACAGACGGAGGACAGACAGACAGACAGACAGAAAAGAAAATTATAAATTGCAGATTCGGTATCAGTATCCGTTACTTAACATCCCCCATTGGTTTTTTTTTAAATATATTCAATGTACAGAATTGACCTCTCTACAGATTTATTATAAGTATTGATATATTCGATTTCACCCAGTAGTCTCAAGGCCTAACCCCTCCCTCGTTCGGGTGAGGACTGGAGACCCTTGCCCAGCATTGGGACAGTAACGGGTTAACTCTATTGTCTGTTTATATTGTCTCTATTGAATCTGTTTAGTGGTTTTGGTGTTTATACATATAGCTGCAACGAGAGACTACCTAGTTTGCGTTGTAATGCGTAGTATAAGTACGCAGATGCGGCGACGCATCGTCTAATACGCATTGCTCATATTGGTAATACTATAGTCTACACAAGCATGCATGCTTGCCGCATGTCATGGCGTAATTATTTCCTCCTTGTCTCGCTGCGCCGCGTGTGGTAAAGCCCTAATGCAACACAGACACACTGTGTGGTCAAAACTGGTTTCAAACCCTTTTACTTCTCACGGGTGTCGTAAAAGGCGCCTACGATTACAATGAAGAATTTTGATCAAACAACTGTTCTGTCTTAAACGAATTTCTTCATGAAACCAAACTGTATTTTTACAATAATAATAGACAATGCTATTGTCAGCCCATTAGCCTTAGGAACCCAAAAGCGGCGCGTCCGCTGCGTCGCAATCGGCGCGTATGGATTTGTTGCTTTGTATTAATTTCAATGGAACTGTGTCCACTTGATCCAGAGTTCGGCAGGATAGAATACAAAGTGACAAATCCTTACGGTCCGTACTCTCCGATTCCGACATAGCAGACGCGCAGATATAAAAAAATACAAAATCTTTAGAAAGTTAAGAGGATAAACCAAGTTGCCAGAACTAAGACAAAAGATGGATTTAAAATAAAGCCATATCGATCAATAGATTACTATCGAACGCAGGTAATATTGACATTCCAAGTAAATGAGTCATTTTATCTCTCAGTAGGATGGCCCTTTTGTTTTTTTTCCGAACCCCGGCGATCGAATGAAGTCATTGTCGGCGACATTATACAACAAAGTTCTAAGAATGTTACAAGTGTTATCTAATTTACGGTTAGGTTTTAACTGTTATTTCATTTGAATGACGACTTTGTACTACTAGGTGGCCGTTTTTTTTTCAATTTGTAGAAAACTTACTCTATAGTCTATAGGATAAAAATTTCCAAGACTAAACAGTACTAAATAAGTATTCATATTATCATTCATGTTTCATTGTTTGTCAATAAACTGCTAAAACAAGAAGGCAATAAATAGTTAAGATAATTGATTCCAAGAATTACTAATAAAATAATGAAGTAATATATTAATCGGAAATATTAAATAGATTCCTATGTTCAATAACTTATAACATTATTAATCTAACAATATTGAATTTCTGAACACCTGGCAGCCTCCTGGTGAGGCAGACTAATTAAAAACACACAATAATGCAGATTATAAAGAAACATGACACTTATAATGTGTGGTAGTAATATAATATGAGCATGATTTTAATTTCTAATGCAAATTAATGAGGAGTGGTACTTGTGTAAACAAAGTTGATTAGAATCTTGTTTTATGCGTCATGTGATGTGTTTACTTAGATGAAATCTATGGATGTGAATATGACGTAAAATAGAACAAATAAATCTCTGCTTGAGATCTATTAATAAAGAAGATTAATAGGTCAAAAATTATAGAGTATAAATCTGGATCTATATAAATAACTATGATTCTTAATCTAATACTTAACTTTTTATTTTTTGTATAAAATTAGCCTAGTCTCACATTTGACCAAAAGGCTTCTCTCTTGGAATTAGAGTCCCTTCAGTTTCAAGTAAAGAATAAAGACAAGGAGTTAGGTAGATTCATAATATTGGGCCCTGAATTTAATGTTTTCTCAGATGTGGTAGGGGCTAGTGGCATTGAATAATAATAGCCCACAAGTCAATGTAACGAAAAAAATATCCAAATCAAACTTCTGAATGGTCCAGAAGTTTGATGAAATATACTCACGTAAATGATACACCAACTCGGGTACAGGTCTGTACGCTGATAGGTCAATGTCAACGGGGTATGTGATGGATAGCCATCTCTGTTGAGGGTCTGGGTCACTGGTGAGAGCAGCAAACAGTCCGGGCACACCATCAGCGAGCTCCTCCACATATGATGTCTTGGATAACTCTGTCTGTGTGTCGTTCGGTTTAGGACACATGTCTGGGAAAAAAAGATATTTCAACTTATTACTTGAATTTAAGACCAACATATATTTTATAGAGTTACAGCATCAATTATTGATTAATATTTTGGTTATTTGCAAAGTGCCCAGAACTTTATACTTATGTATTTGTTTTTAAAGTAAGCTTAGAAGTTAAAAATTTAAAATGGAAAGATGTAGTGAAATAGAGGGGAATTTAAACAAATCCTCAAATGATGCCTCAGTTTTTAGAGAGAACAATAAAATAGTATTGTTTAAGGCTGTGCAGATATCGTATAAGTAGCTATACTCTCTGTTACTGGGTACAATTTAGTATAATTCTGAACTAAATAGAATACAAGGTAGGTTTTACATAATGTCTTAAGTAACAAGTGTCAGTACAAAATACTTACCAACACAACTGCAACATTCACTATACAAGTAACTAAGGCAGTTGAAGCAGTCCTTGCAGCAGGAGCAGTCTTTCAAATCACATTTACAAGACTGAGTTAGCATACACTTTGATACCACACTGGCACAAATGGCCTCATTGCACGCGTATACTATAGGCACTATACACAGCAACGCTACTACGAAATAAAATCTTCCAGCCATTGCCAAAATCTAAGATAAACTATAAACAAAGTTGAAGATTTACAAACTTGTGAAAATAAACAACACACGTTATTGTAAACTTTGTCAATAAATTGTGATCTCGCGTAGTGAACTTGTCGCGAATATTATAAACTGTTAGTTTTAAGAACTCACTACGGATATATATGCGATCTATACACTAATTATTATTTAAAATTATAATTCTGTAAACTTGTTTGGCGTCCACCTGTTGTAAAAAGTTTACATTGAATGAATGAAAAACTAAGTGACCGAACGAAATGAACAATTTATAGTAAAACTGACAGATAATATATATGAACTGTGAGTTCTTCGACATGAAAATATATTTCAAATAATGTCTTATCAGTTAAGTAATTTTTCAATTACTTGATACAAAATTAAACAGAATACTTCAAATAAATTTGGAATTTCCTTATCATCACATACTGTTACCAATTATTTTGTTTTTCAGTTTGGCAACATCCTAAACGGATATGGTCGGAAACCGCGGTAAATCCAAATAATTATGTGGTGTATAATGTACAGCAATAAAATGGATAAATTATTTTAAAATCTTCTGATATTATTGTCTATATCTTAGGTAAATTGACTAATTTGATTTGTTCCAATTCAAAACAATTAATATTAATAACTATATATTTACTGTATAGAATATTATCTCGTTTCCAAATTAAAAATAAAATAGAGTGATACAGAACAAGTTCATAATTTATTTTAAGGCAGAGTTATATTTATTTTATGTTTCAGTGATAATGGATGAAACAAAAATATAATTGAACCCCCACTCGCGGAAGGCGACTGGATTAAAAGATAACAATTGATGAAAATCTGTCTATCATGAGCCCCAGCTTATCACGAGGAATGTACCTATTATGATAATCGGATAATTACCATATCTTTATAAATATGTTTATACCAGAAACGCATAGAATTTCAGTAGTGGTTATAATAGGACTTGAGCAAGATGGTAAGCAAATTAAAAACTTAATTTATTACCACGTTTGTACAGTACGGACATAAGTTCTTAAATATAAAGCATTAAGTTTCATAACAAACAGAAAAAAATGCAGTCGAATTGAAAACCTCCTTCTTTTCATGAAGTCGGTTAAAAGTTATAATAGGTTTTAAAAAAAATCATGTCTGAATACAGTTTTTATGGATACTCATGTACTTGAAGATCATAATGATTTTCCAGAAAAGTTGTTTATGTAATTGCATTTATTTTCATAATCAAATAAATAAGATATACTCTTATCTATGCTTCACGAGATACTTAGGTAGATATCGAAGTTGGCAAAAACATAGTCTTTCCATTTGCAATAAAAATATACATGTACCTAAGTAGTATACAATATAATACAAGTACGGTTTTTTACTAGGGTCAGCTGGCTCTGTTGTTCAGTCTTGGGATATTAGTCACTTATGTGACTGCGTATAAGAACCCTTACTACGCAGCCGGGAGGTCGGTGAACGTCCACCTCTTTGAATGGAAGTGGGATGACATCGCTGATGAGTGCGAGAGGTTCCTTGGACCTAAGGGCTATGGAGGGATTCAGGTTAGTGTTATAATTTAACTATGTAGGTACAATAAAAATCTTCGCATTTATATCTAAAGTGGCGGACCAAGAATTTTCCCTAAAGCTATAAACTATAAAATTTTTCTTTCAAATTTAAGGTCGGGAAGTCATTTCCGACACTTTTTTTCTATGTTTTTAGCAATTTTTTGGTGGAATTACTGCTAAGAACGGCGACAAACCTTAATTAGCAATCGCCTGCTGTCGGTCCAAAAACGTTACCAATGCTTTACGCGTCTACTTTTTTTGAAGCCTCAAACTTTCAATCATTTTCTATTTGCTGCAATTTTTAGATATCACCACCGAATGAGAACGTAGTACTGTGGACGTACAATCGGCCATGGTGGGAGCGCTACCAGCCCATGTCGTATGCCTTAGTGACGCGCTCTGGCAATGAACAGCAGTTCGCTAACATGCTGCGACGTTGTAACGCTGCTGGAGTTAGGTAAGACATAAAACTATATTATCAAATATCTTCTGTCAGGTGCATTTTTTTTTTTGAATAATCCGTATCTTCTTTTTCCCGTAATATGTAGTATCGAATCAAATTCACCGAGCAGTCATCGGCAGAAAAAACAAAAATGTTCTAGACCTTTGAAGTTTTATTAAACCAAGTCAAAATACAACTAGGGCACTTGTAACTCCATAAATGTCAAGTCAGCTACGTACTTGGCGTCTAACCTTCCAAAATAATCAAATGTTTCCAGAATATACGTAGACGCAGTAATAAACCACATGACAGGCGAGCCTCCAGAAAACGTGGGCACAGCCGGCAATACTGCGGTATTCTCTGACTGGTACTACCCGGGAGTGCCGTACACTAGGGAGCACTTCAACTGGCCTCACTGCGTCATTGATGGCATGGACTATGTCAACAATGCTTGGAGGGTAAGCACCTATTGGAATACTACTTTTTTAACCTGTTATCGTCCTACTGCTGGGCATGGGTCTCCTCTCGAACAAATCGATATTTTCCAATCTTTTCTAACAACATTGATTGACATCCAGTATACTCGTAGCTTGAAATTTTACTCCATTCTTCTCAGACTTTGTGCTTTTGCAGCCTCCTGTTTTGCTAATTTTGCTTATTCCAATTATTATTTTTAGGTACGCAACTGTGAACTTGTAGGATTAAAAGACTTAAATCAAGCAAACGAGCATGTGCGGAACATGATCGTGAACTTTATGAACAAACTCATTGATTTGGGAGTTGCAGGATTCAGGTAATGTTTAACTCTTTTAACTAGCACTTAATTAGTAATGTAGAATAATAAAATACTTTAGGCAAGTAAAACATGTATGAGAATCTCCTTGAAATAAAGAAGCCAAATAATATTATTATTTAAAAAACCTGACGGTTGAGCTCAGTTGTTGTTCAATTCACCTTATTGTAAATATTTTGTATAGGATTGACGCAGCAAAACACATGTGGCCTGAAGACCTTCGCATCATCTACGACCGTCTTCATAATCTTAACACGGAACACGGATTCCCATCCAACGCTAGACCTTACATCTACCAAGAAGTAATTGACTACGGCGGTGAAGCCATCAGCAGAGATGAATACACTCCATTAGGAGCGGTCACAGAGTTTAAAGCTGGTTTAGAACTGAGCAATGCCTTTAGAGGAGGGAACCAACTTAGATGGTTGTCGACTTGGGGTCCACAATGGGCTCTATTAGCCCATGAAGATGCACTCACCTTCATTGACAATCATGACAACGAGAGAGGTCACGGCGGTGGAGGAGGTATCTTAACATATAAGGAACCAAGGCCTTATAAAGGAGCAATAGCTTTCCTGCTAGCTCATCCATATGGAGAACCTCAAATCATGAGCAGTTTCGATTTCTGGGATTCGGAGGTGGGCCCTCCTATGGATCGTGATGGCAATATTATTTCGCCTGCTATTAATTCTGTGAGTATTTTTGGCAGACATTTTTATAGATATATCTCCACAATGTGCAATCCGTAAATACAGGTCAGCCGTCCTTCTACATGAGCTCCTAATGATAACTGATAAAGCCTCAGTCTAGCTGGAGCATCCTTGTTTTTAATACCAACCCACGATCTAATTCAGGCATAACTGACAAAGGTCGTGTTATCGTGTAAATTCAACCTAGCAGCACCTTTCCAAAAGAATGGTGGGTATCCGAAATAATAAAAAAGGCTCAAAAACCGGATTAGAAGATTTGGTGATACTTGAAGGACTATTCCACTTATTTTCTTCAAATAATATCAAAATTATCTTCCATTGCTAGGATAACTCTTGCGGCAACGGCTGGATATGCCAGCACCGTTGGCGTCAGATCTACGCAATGGTGGACTTCAGGAACGTGGCTGCCAATACTCCTCTAACCAACTGGTGGGATAATGGCAGTAATCAGATCGCCTTCTGCCGAGGAAACAACGCTTTCATCGCATTTAATAATGATTATTGGGATCTTAATCAGACTTTACAGGTTTGAAAATTATACCTATTGACTAGTGTTCACTAAAATTCGAGTCTAAGTAATGTTCTTTGGTCTAAAACAATAAAATTCAAAGTAGCTTTCGGTCTTCCTTTTTTCATTAATGGTATTAACTTATTGCTAAGTTATATAAGTGAGTTCATATAGTTAGTTTCTTATCATGTATATAACTATAGATATGATTAACCACATCTATTAAGTTTTCTGTCAACGATTTACAAGAGTTATTTACTACAATTTCTTCTTGCAAATACTAAGCTATTGAAGGTGTTTATGTAGGTAATTGATAATTCAGTTTTCCGTATATTTTATTAAACTTTTTTTCGATAAAATCCTCTCCATTTTTCATATTTTCTTGTTCCATAGACCTGTCTTCCAGCTGGTACATATTGCGACGTGATCTCAGGCAACAAAGTGAACAATAGATGTGAAGGCAAGACAGTCACAGTGGGCAGTGACGGACGCGCGAACATTGTGGTAGGAGCCAATGACTACGATCTCATGCTGGCCATACATGTGGGATCCGAGGTAAGAGCAGATCAGTTCTTCATATGCAGTCGAAATATTCTAAATTATCTATTAGCAACTTTCATACAGCAATCTAGAGCGCTATTTTTCCTTACAATAGAATTTGGATCACTTTAACATTTTATAGTATAGACATTCTTTACAAAGGTCACATAAGATATTAGGTACTCATTTCCTAGGAAAATTAAATGAGGTCGAGTTTGACATTAAATAACTCAAATTAACCTAAAAGAGTTGAATTAGAAACCAAATAAAAACTAATGGATGTTAGTTAGTCATCATAAATCATAAATAGATATGTAATATAGATATTACTTATATTATATTATATTTTTTACAGAGTCGCCTGTAAATGACATCGACGTGCGTGCTGCATACAATTATCAAGAACAATTAAAGCCAGCAAGATAAATTACAGTTTTATTAAAATTAAATATACGAGCCCAGCTGTTTAAACGTTATTTTATTTGCTTACTTCCTTCTTTACCCGTTGCTTCCTTAGGCTGCTTGAAAATGTTTTAGTTTTAATCGATATGGTAAAAGAACTTAATATAAAGCCGTTTTTTTTGCAAATTTACTGTCTAAAATAGTACCAGTTTCACGTTTTCAAAAAATTTTGATTTTTTCTATAGTTACAGTGTACTTTTACAAAAAAAATACCTTTGTTTGAATAAAGCTACGGGCCAAAACCGATGAAAAATAATTGCTCCAAAACAGTCGAACATTTCCATATTCGAGGTGATATTTTTTGTATCAAATTATTTGCGCGAAGATGTCAAATCTTCGCGCAAATAATTTTTATAAATAATACCGAAGCGAATAACAGGCGTGTTATTCGCTTCGGTATGACGTAACGTGAGCTGCTAACTTTACACACATACACTTAGCTGATATTAGTGTGTAGGTATTGTTTGATATTATGAGTGTGTCCTTTACGACCGGTTATACTCGACTGACTTACGTAGCGTCGAGACGCCGAATTGTTATTAGAAAAATACGTGCTTTAAATAAATTTTCCATCCAGAATTTTTTTTAGTTCAAGCTACTTCTGAGGCTTTTTGAATGCTATCTAGTCTTGGATAATCGCTGAAAACCATCTTCATGAGTTTAATTGCTCCTTTCTATAGGTACCTAGTCTATTTACTTGGAAAATGGGGAGGCCAAAACCTAAGTACTCTATCCTCATAGCGTGTCTGTAATAGTCGTAAGATCGCCGTCTTTTCCTAATTCTGCTTATAGAGCCTTTGTAGAGTTAGGGTTATAAGGTTCTAGAATTATTCAGGCTGCTTTTGTTTCGGTATTTTTTATATATTAACTTTAAAGTACTCAACATGTAGTAAGTAGATATTGAGGTATGTTTAAAAAAGACCAGCTGCATCTCCGTTATCCTCCATACAATCCATAAGCAAAGCCGCTGGGTAAACATTACGTCTCAGTTCAACAATGTAGTATACTCGAGTGTAATGAAAACAAAATTATACTTGTACCAAACGAGGAACCTGCGTGACTGGTCTACCAAAGAGCGGTCGATTGCGCCCGCGCGCCGCACCGCTCGCCGGCCGGTGCCGCGCCCCCATTCGACGCGATGGCGCTCCGCTCGTCACTCCTGCGCAACTGTGAGTTCAAAATACACCTTTTAACTTAATTTTACTTTAAAATTATTATCTTAACTTGTGCCTCGTATGATCTTTTACACGTGTACAAATACACTAGAAAAATAAAATAAAGTGTCTTGTTCTTTGTGTGTACATTGACAGTTGTCACGCATTTTGGTAGAGCTACAGGTTTTTAAATACTAATTGAATTCCTTGTAAGACGAGTTTTGTTTCTCATTATGCGCGATATTTTACGTGACCAAAGATATTTTGTTCAATGTTTCAGTAGAAAAAAGCACTAATGTGACGAGTAGGTACCTAAATAACTCAAGTGAAGTTATTGACTGTTTGCAAATCAGTTTCTAGATAAGGAAAACTGCAATTATTGATATTACGATGATCAGTAAAAACTCTATTATTATGTATAGAAAACTTATAATAAGTTCTCATCCAATCGCTTTATTTTTTACTTACACGTTCTTTATGCGTTTCAAAATTGAGTTTGTGAGAGCCAGTATTTGTAAAGGAATAACACATAATAGGCTATTTATCTAGAGAGACCTTGTATAAAGAAATTGCATTATAATCGGCTGAGCTCTATGAATGCAGATAACAATTATTTGCCTGTATGCTTTTACCTATTATTACGTGACAAGTGTACTCGATACGTTATAACACAGCATAGTTATGCAGCTGTTTAGTAATGGGAGGCTTTGCAACCGAAGTACTTATATTCCCGAATAGCTAACCATTTACATAGAAAAGCTTTTAAGAAGGTACAAAGCAAGTAGTGGAGGAGGGAGCGCGATACATAGAATACAGAATCAGGCATTTGATTTCTGTTTTTAGACGTGACTATGTAAACAAAAAATATGTACCACAAATTGATTAGGTACTTACTTCAGTGTGTAAAAATGGAAGAAAAAGTCAGATAGGTTCTAGACATCTGTGCTAAAAAACTACCCCAGACACTATCACGCTAAATACCTCTAGATACTGGACGCATTTTGTTTGTTTTTATAGATGCTTAATAATGTTGTTTCTTCGATTGCAGTTTTCAATGGAAGTCAGACTCGTCAGTTGCACGAGTTCAAGCAGAAGGAGCGGCAAGGAGTGGCGATACTGAGGGAAGTGTTAGAAGACCGCTTGCGGGAGATCAAGCGAGCTAAGACATGGAAACATGAGAGAGTACTCACTTCACCGCAAGATACCAAGGTAGGAGAGTGCAGAGCCGAAGGAGGAAGATTAAAAATACTTTGACGATTTCAAATACTTGCTAAAAGTTTATGAAATAAAGTATATTTGACTTTTAAGAGAGCCTGAAAGACGCCTTATATGATTGCGAAAGGTTTAAATTATGTGATAGTGTTCGTTAAACTTGCCAGTGAGAGTAAGCAGGTCTTCAGTCTGTCAGTCAAGGGGACTTTTTTATTTGTGCTGTGTCATACTCAGACGCGAAAAACCATTTGAGTCAATGAAAATTTGTATGAATTGTACCTGCGGTTTAGTACCCTGTCAGCACTGCCTATCATTGTCTTGTGAACACCCTCAGAAATACTAAACTGGCATTGTTTCATTACAAAGTGATAGTCCACTGCTTTTTATTGATTTTTAAGATAATAATACACTCAGTTGGACTAAAAAACGATGTCTGAAACAGATTTTAATGTTTACACGAGGATAATATGAGTTAAATCATGTATTAATACAGCCAAAACGATAAGTAATAAAAATATAGTTCTGAATATGATGAATTTCAACATTTATTTACACGAACATCATGCTAATTTGATTAGATGTTCGTTCGTTTGTCATACACCAATGACCACAGCTGTTTAAAGTTAAAATGGCGTCTTTTTACTTTGGTGTTTTGGTGTAAACAACTCCAGTTCAAGGATAATGAAAACATGTGGGCCGGTTATTTTTGCTACAAACATGTATTGATTACGAAACCCAGCTTGAGCTTATCGTCTGCACTCTTGATTGAAATACCGTATACATATAAATGTATAAACACCCTGCTGTAGGTGATTTATATTTATGGAGTTGCAAAAAGCGCGCTCCTGCAAAAGATTGAATAAGTCTGAAATATGTGTTGTTCAGTTTATTTGAATTGATTGAGGATATTTTTTGTTTTTCATTTCATTCCATAAATAGGTCATAGAATTAGTTGAAGGCCGGTTTCAATAAGATACAGGACGTAGAATAACTCAAATTCACAATTTCATTCTATAATTATCTTTTTCTGAAAGTATAATATAGTAACAAAAAGCAATTAGCTAGGGGAAATAAAATTTCATTGATTTGACAGCTTTATTACGAACTTACTTCATACCTAATTACGTCTATAGGTATAGGTAAGTACTCATAAACCTACAATGCAGTTACAAAGTGTCAATGTCCTTTATCTGCTAACATTATGACATAGTAGGTAAGGTATAATGAATAATACATATCTGTTTTGTTACAGGTGAAAATACAGGGTTCAGACAAGGAGTTTCTGAATTTCTGCGCAAATAATTATTTAGGTCTTTCAGTAAGTATTTTACTACCATTATTTTGTGAATATACTTGTATTTTACACACTCCTTGAGGTCTACGAGGCGAAAACGGACACCCCTTTGCATGAAACCTCCAATTAAACATAACTTAGCTTATAGGTACACAATATTCATTACACAATGTGTTTCTGCTTTAAAACTATACGATTAAAGTTACCTAACTAGACTAGTTGTTAATATTTGGGGTATTTTAGACTTTTTTACACTTTACAGTTAAATAAAAAAAATATTTAACTGTTAAGTGTAAAAAAAAAGTCATTTACAGTTACTCATGAATTACTAGCTAATTTCAACATGTAGCATAGATTTTATGTATAAACACTTTTTTTTTACATTTCTTGGCATGCTCGCTTATTAAAGTTTTTATTTATATCCAAACAGAGTCATCCTGAAGTAGTGGAGGCTGCTAGAGAAGGTTTGAAGAATTATGGAGCTGGACTCAGTTCAGTCCGGTTCATCTGTGGAACACAAACTATACATAAGGTAAGCTAACAATCATAACTTAAGTACAAGATATATGATAATAAAGCTCAAGGCTTAACAGTATATTGAAAAAACCACTGTCATTAGATATCTCTAAATTTGTGATGGTGCGAAGTTCTGCTTGAATTGAAATGTTGCTAAAATTAAATCATTGGTTGTAAGAGTTCAAATAGCTCATGAATTCTTTGGCGAAACTTCGGTATAACTAAATTACGACAAAATACATTCTAATGACAAAAATTATAGCTTATACCTAGTTTTCTAAAGCTTTAATGTCTATTGTCTATTATTATTTATTTATTGTTTAAGCGGTCACCTCGCCGCAACAACCGTAGCGCCGCGTGTGGTGGGTTCGAATCCTACCCGGGACAAATCTTTGTGTGATGAGCATGAGTATTTGTTCTGAGCCTGGTTGTCAATTTATCTATATAAGTATGTATTTAGAAGTATATAAGTATGTTTATCAGTTATTTGGTTACCATAGTACAAGCTCTGCTTAGTTTGGAATCAAATGACCGTGTGTGAGTTGTCCATTAATATTTATTTATTTATTTATTTATTGTATTTAGGAGCTGGAGAACCGTCTTTCCCAATTCCACGGTCGGGAAGACACGATCCTCTACGGGTCATGTTTCGACGCCAACGCGGGCCTGTTCGAGTCCATGTTGACGCCTGAAGACGCCGTGTTCTCCGACACCCTGAACCACGCCTCCATCATCGATGGCATCAGACTGTGTAAGGCGCAGAAGTTCCGCTATCCACATAGGGATTTGAATGGTAAGATTACAGCATAATAAACTTTGAAAAGTGAAAAATATATTAATGTACTACCAATTGTCTGAGAGCAGAGTATTGTCGTAATTCAGGAAAAATAATATTTTTTTTCTTTCCATTGGGTCAAGGGTAATATTAATTTCAACCATCATGTCATCTAATATTTTGATTGCTGAAAAGGTTGGAAAAAAATATGTCACTCGGTATATTGAGTAGGTAGTAGTTGTTGTACCGGATGACCGTAATTCGAATACAAAGGCCGTGGCGAGACTACAATAATTACATTAAAAACCACAAAAATGTGTATTACAAATTACAAATTGTTTTCCTGTTGACTTCCAATTAAGTTCATGTCACGCAACCCTCAGATTTTAAGGTTGGTTTCCTACGACGACGCGTAAGTAGTTGTAGTAATCTATCGCTATTTTGTTGTTATTACTGTTGTTGCTGTTGTTACCAATTTAATGAATTAAAATTTGAAAGCTTGCAGTAGGCACATCCATGGTATAACTTATATCAGTTGCTCTTGCACGCAAACACTTCCGTGACATTTTGACATACTGAGATGTAGTTTGTAACCTAGATGGCAACGTAGACTTTACCTGTGGGAAATCTTTCCACTCGGTTGTAGCCGCGGGCAGAAGTTAGTCGTTCAGAATACCTAATTTCTCCACAAAAGCATTCCAATAACTAGGTAGAACTAGGTACCTACTCAATTTCTTAACTTTTCTATCCAGAGCTTGAACACCTACTGGCACACAGCGAAGCCCGAGTGAAGCTCATTGTGACTGATGGTGTGTTCTCCATGGACGGAACGGTGGCTCCACTGAAAGGCCTGAGAGAGCTCGCGGACAGGTACCGCGCGCTGCTGGCGGTTGATGACAGCCATGCAACTGGCTTCTTCGGAGAAACTGGACGGTTAATATACTTTGAAACTTCTATAGAACTTGTACTTTTTTCCATACAACCTTTTTCAAAAATAAGGGTCCCTATCTTTGGGTATTTACCCGGAGATGAAGTAAATTTTCAAAAAGAAAAACTTTTTTTTTCTTAAAGTTGCGTCTAAGTTTATTGAACATCGTGTAAGAAGTTATTCACACAAATGTCAGTCTGTATAATAATAAGTATTTCAAGTTGATTTACATGACGTTATCATGCGAAATAATTGGGGCGCTACAGTGCATTCTGAAATCAGGTCATTACGTAGTTTTTCCTTATATAGGTACACTGAATGCACTTGTACATAATGAAGGTTATAATTAAGTACGTTTTGGACGTCATCGATCCTTTTTCTTTTTGTTAATTAAAATACTTTTGCCCACTTAAACCATTTTTTTTCTACTTTTACGATACAGGGCTAAAATAATTTAACTATGAAGAGCGTTTATACAAAATTGCTTGGTTTGTAACATGTCTCTACATATTATAAGTACTTGAAGGTCGCCGAGTGGCTGCGACATTTCGTGCCGTGTTTTTTACATTAAAATCAGAGTATTTCCTTATTGCAATGTCTTTTGTGTTATAAGATGTTTATGAATAAGTATTTTAAATTGTTTGTTTACAACGTGGTAGTTACTAAATTTGAATGCCAACCAAATGAAGAGGTCAATTAGTTGGCATTGAGATTTTACATTTCTTCTTGTTTAGAAAATTACTTTACACTAAAACTATTATATAACTACATCTTTGATTGAAGTATTCTTAACTGAAGAAGAAATTCAATATTACCGAACTACCTACTTCGTTGCTGACTACTGTTGATCATAGAGTCAAGTCCCTAAAATTTTAAAATAGGTACTTTCGATATAATTATTTGCAAAGTCGACAATTGATTCTACAACAGCAAAAAAACATCACAATTTCAGAGGTACAGAAGAATACTGCGGTATTATGGGTGCGGCGGATATCATCTGTTCAACGCTTGGTAAAGCAGTGAGCGGCGCGGCGGGCGGCTACACCACCGGCCCCAAGGAACTAGTTACACTGCTCCGTAATGTGTCCAGACCTTATCTGTTCTCTAATGCACCACCTCCACCTGTTGTTGCTGCTTCTTTGAAGGTAGGTTCTTGAAGAATCCTGGAGTATAATCCTAGTTAGAACATAGAGGTAGCTCTTTTGTTTTTACGAGCAAGCTTTGTGAATAGATTGATGTATTCATATGTATGGGGTGTGCTGAATGAGATTGTCTATTGTTCTCCATGTTTAGGCTGATAAATTAGCAGTTTTATATTTACAGCGTATATATGCGGAACATCTTTTAAACCTTTGGTACAATAAGTCTAGGACAGTATGTTTCAGGACTTTACAATCATATGAGTAAAAGATAGTTATAAACCCTACCGTGAAATCCGAAACTAGAATATTAATAAAAAGAATTAGTGGAAATAGGACTCGCAATGCTGTCTTTTAAACACTCCTGCAGAGACGCTATGAATACAATATACCTACTTACCATAATCTTGTTTCTTTCAGTCCCTAGACCTGGTGGAGCACAGTGGTGAGCTGCGTCAACGTCTCCGGGACAACACGCGAGCCTTCCGCGAAGGTCTCAAGGCGGCCGGTCTGACGGTGGCCGGGGACGACCATCCTATTGCACCTGTCATGGTCGGAGAAGCGCCGCTAGCTGTCGAACTGGCTACTGGGATGCTTGGTAATATTGATTGACTGTTTTAAAGAAGTCGGGGTAGTAATTTACTGCTGTAAACGAACAGTATTCTGAATGTTCGACTTGTAGATGGAGTCAGAAACACTAAATGGAGCTTCAAAACTTTAGTAGCAAACGCAGAGCAGCTAGCTAATTAATTAGGCGGCTAGGCTGAATTGGAACTGGGCAACATATTATGAGGAATTTGAGCAGCCTTTTCGATAGGTGCCTGGCAAAATAATAACTAAAATTCTATAGGTTTGCCCTGCTGGAGGAATGGCCAGAGGCCTTTGAAAGAGGATGAAGTAACTTTGTCTATCAGTATTTTTTAAGAGAAACGTTATTTTAGTGTACAATAATTATACAGTTTATTAACTAGGCTTTGTTTTATTTCTCAGAGCGCGGCATCTACGTGGTAGCGTTTAGTTACCCGGTAGTACCGAAGGGTGGCGCGCGAGTACGCGTGCAGCTCAGCGCCGCGCACTCGCCGCAAGATGTCAAGCGAGCTGTCGACGCCTTCGCTGAGGTCGGCCGCAAGATTGGCATTGTTAAGGCGTAAACTTTTCAATGATATTATGCAGAGTGGAATAAAATGGAGCGATGGAACAAAACTTGAATTGCTTGAATGCTTGAGTTTTCAGATTAGAAAAAACTACATTATTTTTTTTGATAGATCCTCGACGCGCGGTTCATATCAAGAATCTTTGAAACAGATATTCTTATTTTGAAATATAGAATCATGATTCATTTCAGTTTCCTTTCATGGCTCGTAATTTATTCCATCTTGTATAGAACAACTTTTTATTTGCTTTACGATCTCGAGAGGAGAAAGGGCTGTTTATTTTGTTACTAGATTGATCTAGAATCTGTTGAACAAACGATTATTTTTTATATAAATTCAATAAACTATATTTTTATATTCAGATTTTCGTCGTCACAGCCCTTGATTTTACGAATTATATATGGCTTTTATTATTCCTGTAGATATTGTTAAAGTTTGATAGCTGTTTCCAGATCTGTAACTTGTGAAATGCTTGACCCATTAACATCGATGTATTATTTTGTAAATACCATAGATTTGCTTATTGTTTGTGAATGTTTGAAATTATAGGACTGAACAAATGTTATAATTAAAGAGTTTTATTTTTGTATATTATTATTACAAAATAATAATGCCCCGTAGATAAGTCGATGTTATCCTCTCTCCACGAATTTAGCGCAACTAATGCTCCCTACTCACAAACGATGTTACGCGAAGGTTTTACTCTAAAACAAGTAATCCCAGCAAAATCCGCAAATTAAAGGAGTCCTTCATAAAAAAAATTACTCGATCGTACCGTGAGTTTCGATTTGGCTTGATCGAGTAATTTTTTTCTGTGTCAGGACAGAGCATTCAGTCTGTTGGACGTTACTATGACAGCTAAGAACTTTAAATACTAATAAGGATCTAATAAAACAATCACTGTGTAATAATAACTGATCTATTAACAATAATTTATTACAAGTAATAAAACTCACACTCGTATTGACAACATCACACACAGTGCGTCACGTGACTACGCCGCCAAATTCACTAACAATTATAATTAAATATTTACAATCAATATCCGCACAATTCTCACTCGACGCCATTATTGCATTGGTGTGTTTCCCTTACACAGTTCAAATTAAATTAAATCGTACTACCCCGAACACAACAAAATAATTATAACCAGCTTCTTTCAAAATCTTAGCACGAGTAGAAACACTAAATATAATACATTAAAAAGTTCATGTACACAAACACATTAGTATTTACACAGTGGGGACTGAGTCAAAAGTAAAAGTACTGAAATACTGAAATGTGGCAAACTCGAAGTCACCGGTCAGAAATCGAAGTCACCGGTAATATTCGAAGTCACCGGTCAGCATCGAAGTCACCGATTTAATTCGAAGTCACCGGCCAGATTCGAAGTCGCCGGTAAAATTCGAAGTCACCAGCCAGAATCGAAGTTGCCGATTATATCGAAGTCACCGGTCAGAATCGAAGTCGGCGTATCGAAGCGAGCCGTTAAATAACAACGGCGTTTTCCTTATTTATATGTGGAGGGTATTCTTTGTCTACTTCTCTCGTAACGTCTACCTCGTATATTCGTGTTGTGGACGTATGTTGAGACAAGACTGAGCATTTCTCTCGCTATCCAAATGGTTTCACGAGTTGTAAAGTTTTTGTTTGTTCACTCATTGTAACACTGCGGGTTTCGCTGTAACAAAACAAATATGATTATTTAAATTGCTATACAATACTTTAACTTGCCACTAATAGAATGATTCGTAAAAAAAGAGCTATTTACCCGGCAGTGGGAGAACCAAACAGGTAAAGAACAAGAGCGTTAGAAGGTTGATTCATAACGAATTTAGTCCCTGTTTTGTCTGTTTTACCCTAGGCAAAATTACTTCAATAACACTTACTCTTAATTAAATTGACTTTAACATTTAGTCCTACGTCTTCTTCTAGTACTCTAGCCTAAACATAAGTC
Organism: Anticarsia gemmatalis; assembly: GCF_050436995.1. Classification (NCBI taxonomy): domain Eukaryota; kingdom Metazoa; phylum Arthropoda; class Insecta; order Lepidoptera; family Erebidae; genus Anticarsia; species Anticarsia gemmatalis. Next base: position 4,420,878 of record NC_134761.1, read on the forward strand.
TGTCTATGTTCTTACTAGCTGATCCGCGCAACTTCGCTTGCGTCACATAAGAGAGAAAGGGTCAAAATTGTTCCCGTTTTTGTAACATTTTTTACTGCTGCTCTGTTCCTATTGGTCGTAGTGTGATGATATATAGCCTATAGCCTTCCTCGATAAATGGGCTATCTAACACTGAAATATTTTTTTCAAATCGGACCCGTAGTTCCTGAGATTAGCGCGTTCAAACAAACCCTTCAGCTTTATAATATAAGTATAGATTAAAAGGTTGACTCTTTCTTACCAGGCGGTAGCGTGGTCGTCGTCGTGCTAGTCACGTTGACAGGCGCCGCGGCACTCGCCGGCACGACGATAGGGGCCGCCACCGTCGGCGCTGCTGTACTTATAGGCTTCTGCAAACAAATAACAATAATGTTTAGTATTAAACCTTTGGCAATGATACATCATACATTATAATATTAAGGCTTTTATACGCCAGGTCTCGTGTTCGATTCATAGATCGAGCTATACATAATTCAACTCAGTTGTGCGCGCGGCCCTATGTGTGGGTAAACCTTGTACATATTACAGTGACTTTGTGTGCGTGACAAAAGGTACAGTCGGGTACAAATACAAATACAGTATTTACGGGTTATACACGGGTTCTTAAAAAAAACAATAATTTGCTAATTCAATGTTTATTATTCTGAATCGCTACTTGAAAAAACGAATGATGAATTTTCGGATTCGCTGCTGTCACCTAAGTTAATTATGAATTCTGACTCCATGTCAAAATGTCTAAGGTATTCTTCTTCTTTCTTTTGTACATGTCGACAAGTATTACCCCACATCCCTTCATCAATTTGATTCAAACGTTCATTTATTAGTTTCATTATTCCCGTCACATTTTGGTCGATATTATGCGAAGCAATATAATTTTTTAAAATTCCCCACACATTTTCTATGGGGTTAAGTTCAGGATGATATGGTGGCAGTCGAAGAACTTTTATGCCATATGGCTGCAGCATGTCGTCAATCTTGTAACAGATATGGTTTTCTTTATTTTTTTTAATCAAATCATACAGTTCAATTTTTTTCATATCTTGATTAAAAGCTATATTTTTTTCTGTCAGCCATCTCTGCATTTCTATTTTTTTGGAATTAGAATTAGGAGCTCTGTCATTTTGAACATTATGGTATGAGGCATTATCAAGCACAACCACAGAGTTAGGTGGAAGATTCGGTACTAGACGTTCTTTTAGCCACTTTTCATAGTTTTCTGCGTTCATGTTTGAATGGTTATCACCGGAAACACTGTTTGCTTTGTATGTCAATAGTGCGTTAGGTACAAAACCTTGTTCTGAACCAGCATGCACAATGATAATTCTTTGCCCTTTCGACAGGTTTCTCTTTAAAGTTGGTCCATCTTTATTACCCCATCCTTTGTTTTGCACATGATTAGTTAAGATATAGCTCTCATCTGTATATACGATACACCGATTTTCTTGACGATATCTAAGTAAGTTGTTCAGGTAAGAAAATCGTAGTTTTTGGATGTCATGCCGCTCTATAATAACACGTCTGTTATCCACAGTTTTTCGCCATTTGTATCCCAACTTTAACAAAGCTGTACGCAGAGTCGAAATACTTCCCTCATAATTAAGTTTCTCTTGAAATATTCTTTTCAACTTTAGCAAGGTAGGTAACTCGCGATATTCTAAATGGTAATTTTGAATAGTGGAACGTATAACATCAACGTTAAAGTTGTCTAATTCTAACTTCTTTAAACGTTTTTTACGGTCTTTATGCGGAGATTTAAATTTAGAGTCAGATTCCTTTCCTTCAGCCAATATATTAGTTATTGTTCTCTCTGATACCCCCACTGCCACTGCTGTTCTTTTCCGTACGCTATTTAAATGTTCACTTAGTTTCGATATTAAAATTGGACTTGCACTGTAAACTGGATCACTTACTAGTTCCAATATATCTCTCGCATCTTTTTTCAAAAAATCGTATACCTTAGCAATGGTTTCTCGAGTCTAAAACAATAATACGTAAACATGAACAAGGACATAATTTTTCTTATATAGAATCATAATAAATATAAATTATATCTAAATTTAAAACTAACAAATATTTACCTGACTCCTTAAACACTTTCTCCGTGAAGAACTGGACATTTTTGTAACGACTGTACCCGTAAGAAAAAGCGTTATGGACACGTCTTGCTCGGACGACGACTGGCGCGTCACTGTCACACAAATGACAGTTGTATATTTACAAGCGCACGCATACAAAGTGCCGCGCGCACAACTGAGTTGATATAACTATAAGTGTTTTTGATTTATTTTTATTCCTATCAAAATATTCTCAATACTAGCTCCGAGATTGGTAACAGTTCGGTATACGACAATAGGCTCGAGCCCTTTGCAGGTGATTTCATTCATCATACTCAAGTTAGTTTATGTACACTCTCGTAACTCTTCGATATTGTCGCGTAATGTTATCAATTAATAGTATATTTTATGTTGTTGTGGAATCAAGTATGAAATATTAAGGTCTCACGAAGTTTCACTTAAATTACAGCGAATTTTGTTAAACGCGATCAGCAAAAATGTTCGCTTGATTCGTCTTTTTAACTCTTATCAACCATTTTCAACACAACAGGGCGTAATATTACACCCCGAAGGTAGGGCAGTGTCAATCAATTCATTGAACATGATCTTTCAGTAAAATGACTCATCAGACCGCAGAATCAATTTATAAAACTACTATACTTTGGTATTTTATCAAGGTAACTTTTACATAACAAAATATGTACCTGGCATACATTAACAGTTTCAGTGAACTGAATAACGGTACGCAGTTAGATCTAATCGATTAAATATACACATATTGTAAATGGTTAAATTATTGACGGCGAAACTACGCCATATTTATTTTATTTGATCGTATGGTTAGTGGTCAACCTACTGTCAAAGTTGCTAAAGCTGGACCGGAGGATTTTGACTAGGCTAAACGACTGTAATCTCAATAAACAACAACCGGGACCGACTTACATTCCCAACTTTACATGCCCTTCGAAGCACGGAGACACTTAACACATGTATAGCCATATATGTATAACCATGCCAAGGGTTGCTTAACCCACAGATCGTTTACCGACCGGTGAACGCCACTGGCTATGAGCCCCTCCCGGCTTATAAATGTTAATGGAAATAAGAAATGTCATATCTTTAGCGACACACTTACAGGAACGTGTCAAAGCGTGCAAAAGCTAAACAGATTTCTTTTCTTTTGAATTAGAATTCAAAGACATGTGTGATGACTCTTGTTGAATAGAATGTTCAAGAGATATAAAAATACCCTATTATTTATGCATGTCCATGTATCGGTTTTTACGTTCGTTACATTAACGACAATTAATACCTAGCACATATAGCTATGAATGAGTAATGAATAACATGAACGGAACTCCTAACTCACCACAAAGTGAAACCTGTAAATTGTAATAGTTATCACTTGATCAGTAGAAAAAAAAGTATTAAATGTTGTATATAAACACATAATATCACGCCTGTAGTACTCTAAGGTACAGGCAGCGTTGTATGAAATACACCGACGTTTCGCCATCAACATTGTTAGTCCCATGTAATAGGGGGTGAGCCTATTGCCATATACTAGTCACGTGTCCAAACTATCTTTTCTCATTTCCAAACACTTTGATGCAAATTATGTTATACGGGAAATAGTAAATTAAAACATTGGTCACAACAATATGATTAATGTGCGGAACGTTAGATTACATGCTGTTATCGTCTAATATGCGATATACACAAGTTATTAGTAGAAAACGTGTACTAAGATGTATGCTGTAATCATAGTGGGTAAAACCAGAAGCGATATCAAACTATGTATTTAATTTACGAATAAAAAAAATTGTACGAATCATAAACACGTCGCTATATTTTATTTACTATGACATTATACGAAAATAATGACAGTGATGTCACGTATTCTACGAACTACTTTAGTCAATGGGATCGACCGTTGTTGAGCTGATATCAAAGTACTTTTTTTCTTTTTATTAGCTTTTTATGGGTCCCACTGCTTGGCACCTCCCTTCTTTAAATCTCAAAGAACTAAAGCATATAAAAATAAATAAGTTTAATGCATTACTGTCCAACTACTGGATACGGTTACACCCCATAATGAGACAGGGGTTAAGCTTTGAGTGAACCACACAGGCCAAATCCTAATAACATTTAGGCTTGCCAGGGTTCTTTTCGATATACGTCTCCTCTCCACTAAAGAAGCGAATGACAACTATTTGTACTACACATATAACTTTTAAAAGTCATTGGCGCTTTTCGCTTTGAACTCTAGATCACCTCGTGAATTATACTAAAACATTACTATTCTAGAATGTCTTTCGATTCGGGTGTCGAGGGTCATATCTTGACCTCTTAAATACCGATGACTATCTATTGTGTTGGAAATGACCTTACGTGGTTATGCAAATCTTAACCCGTTTATCGCCGGAAAAAGAACCTACAAATTTCCCTATTCTAAATTATTCCACGAGTTATGTGGAACCGATGCCAAAAACATTGAGGAACTGATCAGTCATTCTGAAAGCACTAGACCTAGGTATTGTATCCATACTAATGTTAAATACTCAAGTCTGTTTTTTACGCTTTGAAGGCTAAACCACTAAACAGATTTGGATGATTTTTGACAAGAAGATTGTTTAAAAGCCGGGGAAAAACAGGCCAGTTTGTTAAAAAATCAACCCTTAAGGGGCTGTAATAGGAGATAAAAGTTTTTACGCGATCGTGTCAGCTAGTCCTATTTTATGTTATAAATGCAAATATTTGGTAGGACGCATACGTGTGTGTATTTGCTACTTTTTCACACGGAAAGTAGTAATCTGATTTTGAAGAAAGTTCGCACACAGTTAATATAAACCACTTCTATCTATATCTGAATTAGCATATTATAGGATATTTATAAAGAAAATTCTTTCACAAAGATGAAAATTCGTGCGAAAATTCTAATACTCTATACTTACGCTTATTTCCTGTATTCTGTTCTGCAAGTCTTCAACTTTGGCCGACAGCGTGGTGTTAAGAGCTACAATGTCTGATCTGATGTCGTCATCTCGTTTGAAGTTGGCCGTCACGTTGGCTATCGTGTCGTTGGTCCTGGCGTCCAACTGGTGCAGTAACGTGCGTATTTCTTCCACACCAGTCACTGCTAGATGCGCTTGCTTCGTATTCGATTGTACTGTACTGTCGAAGCCACTTATCTGGAAAAGAAAAGATGCATTTTAGAAACGCCAGTTTTACTAATCTGACAAACAATTGCAAATAACATAACTATTCCAGAAATCAAAACATTATTGGATGTCTCTATTGAAATTCATTCTGCTATGTTTGTCACAAGAAATAGTCGCAATACACGTGACTGTTATCTACGGGCAAATGCCTATTCATTCATATTATCATTTAAAAACAAAATTTGCATGTAATTTAAACTACAACTATACCCATTGAGACTTCAATTGTACCTAATTGAATATATAGTGTCTGTCAGGAGATCTCAAGACGAAAATCGTTTTAAAATAACGACAGTTACAAACCTCATTCAGTGGACACTTCCTCGTCTATTAGCAAGTAAGTGACAAATCAACTAATCGTACAAAACAATAGTTGTTCTACTTCTAGCCACTGATAAAATACATGTATTACTTTTAATGCATCTCATGTACATTGTACAATAGGGCCGACAAACTCGATGGCATGCGAGATAGCGATTAGATAAACATATTGACCCAGATTGGTACATATGATCAACAATGTGTTCGAGACACGCAGACGATGTTATATCGTTCCTCGAACTCGCTATGTATCATAAATATTGAATTTGGAAAGGATAATCCGTCTGAAATCGGAGTACACAGGCATTTCCATTGCTTCCGTAAACTTAGGGAAGTACGCTTTGGAAATTTCTGCAGATCTATGTGATGAACAATTCATAGTATCGATTTACAATAAAGAAGTGCTACCCTGAACTTTGAACACAAGCATTTTTATCAAAAGTAATTAAAAAGGAGGTGCAGATAAACTAAAGTATTAATAACCTGTGATCCTAGTTCGGCGACCAGTCTTTTCAGATCTGCTATTGTTCTCGGCGTGTCTGCTAACTTGGGGGCAGCGGACAGCTGGTTGGAGACCCCTGACAGTTCTTGTGTCGCTTGCGCCACGCGGTTCTCCAGTTCTTTATGATTTTTCTCTAGTTCTGCTAGTCGAGCGCTCAGGTCGCTCGCGTTGGCTTTTAATTCTTTTGCCGTTGTGTGCCATAGCTGTATCGCATCGTCTACTGAATGGCTTGTTCTTGATACTGTTGACAAAAGTTTTATTGTTAGTTATTGGTCAAGGAAACTGTAGTCAAGGGCTGGTTATAAAGGACATTGATGGTTGGAACTACAAAATACAAGTTGTATTGCAAAAAAAAAGTATATTAAAGGTACAATCTATATCAGCAAAAAATATCTAGGTGAAAATTCCACTATCTACATTTTAAAAGTACCTTTGCCAAAAACAATTCAGTAACAATTATGGTTACGTCTACATTTGGAACAAAACCAAGCCTTTGACCGGTTGAGAACCTCACAAGTATTTCCCCGGGCAACAAAAAACTAGGTTAAATGCTGTAGAAGACCTATAAATACTCAGTAAAGGGCTTTTCTTCGCGTCAATGGACTTCGTCTCGAAGTTTATCGATACGAGTTCAAGTGACGGAAGTACTCGTGAAGGAAACCAGTTTTAATGGCAGCCTGCCATCGATGGGCTGAATGATTTCCGGACTACTATAATAGGGCAAGGTCTGTATTGTACTTATTAAGGTTGTTTTCACGTGACATGTTTAATAGTAGGTTAAAGTTAACTTTGTTCCTTGTATGCAAATAACGTATCCAAGAAAGACGATGTTACGAACTTTCGTAGGTGATCAAAAGCTCAGGAAGTGAATAGTCAAATATCCTTTTTTTCACATATGTTTACTTAAAGTGGTAGTCAGTAACAAAATCAATACTTCCTAGGCACATTTAATTAGGCTGTGCTTCGTGTGTTTTACAAGCGATGATGCTTTTTCCAAAGCTTGGTCAAAAACATTTCTTTTTTTTATAGATATAAGAGAACGAATACGAATTTGTTCTTGTTATTATACAAATTGGCGTATATGTCTGGATAAGGATAGAATACTCAAGATCTGTCAGCACTTAGCACGTAGTAAGATAAACGATTCTGCAGTAACCACTGTAATTCTATGAAAATACCCGATTGATCTAACGACTAGTCGTTGATATTTCTAATCCATATAATTTACTGAACACGTATTCTGGAAAGTTTCCTCCGGTAATCATATACACTTAGATAGATTTTCTACTTAACAAGTACAGTGATAGTTATATTTAAGTAGTGACGCAGTTGTCACGAGGTAATCGTTCGGTACGACCTCTCTCGTAGTTCCATATTATTATTTCATTACCGTACTTTCCTTTAGCCTTGTGATTTTATTACTTTCAATTACGTACTAGATTACAATCAAGTGGGACCTTAATGTGTGTACATTAATATAATTATTACAATGAAGGAGAAGACTAGTCGGGATACACGAAAATTTATTGTGACTAACACCCGATTTCTGAGGAACATTTAGCGGCAGTTTATCTATTCAATAGCGCTAAAAGTCATACAAAAAAAAACGCTATGACCTCACAGAATCATTAAACGATGACGATGATGATCCGGCCGGTATTCGGCTACAGCTGCCAGTTTCATTGAAACCAGCCAATTGTGCAGGACTTTGTTTCTAGAGTCCAAGTGTGTGCACAATACACAGATTCATTAAAAACAGAGCAAAGTAGAGGAACCGCAACCATTCACAGAACAAATAAACTAAAAAGCATTCCATTCCCATCTTATTTTTTGAGCCACATCAAGTAACGATCTGACGACGTTTTTATTGAGACATACGTCAATAAAAACAGAAGTCACGATGTCCAATATAAACAAACAATAAAATATTTATCATCATCCACAATCGTGCTAGGTTCCTGGCTCAGGTATTTGACCTTAACTTTATTGCTCTACAGTTGATACCACACGTAAACATAACCCAGCTGTTTAGGAAATAAACGTCAAACAGACATTGCCCTTCCCGAACCCATACCTACTTTATAGCGCTATATTCTGGAGAATTCTTTCCACGTTTTCAGTAAATTTATTTTTTGTCTAAATTAAACATTTTGTACATAAAAAAACAAAACCAAAGAAAAAGGGAAATTATACACGGCTGAAATTAATCTGCCCTTCACTTTGCTTTTTGCTCAAAATCGCGTGTCGCGTATATGTCAAACAGACAGACAGTCGCGGCGCAGAACTTTGAATTATGTTGTTGAAGTAAACAGGCCCTTAAAGGAAGAAATCCTTCAAAGATAAATAGTAATACATCTGTATATTGTTAATTAAAGGTGGTGTTTACTTCCTTATGTATTTTGTTAGCGATCATTATTGCGCATGAGTTGACACATGACCGTGTTGATACTAGTTATTTCGCAATAAGTAGCCATTGTGGTGGTCATACGTGCTCTCCGCAAATAGACATGTGAGATTCAATATAAAGAGTAATGAAAACGTCTCGAACATATGATCGGGAACATGTTTATTGATTCTGATTGTCGGAAGCATTTCTTCCTTATTGAGTCTGATGTAAACTTGTATAATGTTTACATTGAAATATTTAAAAGATTCTAATAATATCCATCGTGGAGTTCTCCATGTAACGGGATTTAAACTTCCTATTGTAGATTAAAATAAAAATGGTAATCAAACGCATCCTCATTTACTTTTTGATAGTTAAATCTACGGATCTTGTATGTAGCACTTGATGATACGTCACTCATAGTGATATAGAGGCTGAACTGATAATATAATCCCAAACATTGATCAAATGATATCACGAAATGACAAAAATCTCTTTTAAGCGTATTTTAGCGTATCGTTATTGATTTGGTGAAATTGGGGCTGTCACATTCGCAATATGTAGTTAAGTTATGTACAGAGTTTAACGTCAAATTCTACCTCTCAAGCAATTAGGCAGTGAGATATTGCAAGCATTACAAAATAAAGTGACAGTCGTGACAATAATGTCTTTGTTACAAGCTATCTCTCTAGACGGTCACGTGTAGGCGTAGAACCTATTGTGAGGCTATTAGCATTGTATGAAGTATCACTGAGAGAGAACATCAGATAAATTTTGCATAAGGAGACCCACGCTTTCACAGTATTGTGACGCACTGAGCGAAGATAATTGCGAAATGGGCGTGTAACAAAATAATACCCTTACATTACTAACATATTGTTTCTAGCTTGAAGAAGATGTTAATGCGTGAAAATGTACGGTACGATTTTCTTTCAAAGTGCATAAGTGTAAAGAAACTACGCACAATATAAACTAATTCACGTATTTGACTTCGCGATCCCTGAAATCGGAAACGATGGAACTTACTTATTTACTGTGAAAATAATTCTTTGGATCTAATGATATCCGAGGGTCTATCGTAGGCTTCATAAGCATTGTCATCTACTTGGAGTTCCTATAAAATGTCCATATAATATAGCCAATTTTTATTTATTTTTAGCCATTATACGAGTAAACTTTAGAATCAGTAACAATGTGTGTAATAGGAGAGTACAATACACGAGTCGTTGTATCACCTTATCTATGATCAGACAGTAGGTATACTAACGATAACAGCATGCACTCCAAGTGATAGTGACCGAGATCAAATTGTTTGTTATTTCGACATTGTAAGGTTTAAAATATCTGCAGGAGACACCTGTGTCATTGTTAAGAGATCAAAGTCTACTTGAAAGATAAGGACGGGTTTCTTCAAGACTGGGATGCTGAAGAATTCTTTAAAGAAAGATAATACAACAGTTAAACAATACTCTAGTTAATTAAACCGGGTATATAGTTGTACAGTTTTGAAAGGCTATCTGAAAGTGTTTTAAAATAATTACACCTTCAATATAATCAAGTCTATGTCAAGGTTGCATAATGAACGTGAAAGTGCAGCAAGTTGTTAATTGCCATACAAATTATGTTCCCAATGCAATAAGTTCTCTTGACTTGTTTATAACAAGACACTTTGGAGACATAATAAGCGGTAATTATGCCGCCAAAAACTGTGATTGTTTTGAAATATTTTCATGTGAAATCCTTAATCCTTAATCTGTTTAAAATCTGAGAATTTGTGCGAACCTCTGTCCATTTCGACGCTGAGGGAAACAATTTGTCTTCGTACATCAACGAACAGCCACAAAACAGTAGCTGCGGAGACCACGCACACGCAGAAGGCGAGACCGGCAGCCAGCCGCATGAAGGGTCGGGAGCGGCGGCGGCGCGTGGTGCGGCGGCCCCAGGGCTCACCCTCGTCGCTGGAGGCAGACAGCAGCTGTCCCCCGCGTGATCCGCCGCCGCCGACCAGCGCGTCCAGCTCCCGCCTCTTCCTCATCTTCTTGATGCCCACCCTCAGCGGCACGGTCGCGTGCACCGCACTCTCCATAACGCACAGCAAAACGCTACCGCAAACGCATCCGAACACTCACAACAATAAATTCGTCACTTTCACTTCACCGATCAAAAGTTTATGACACGTGCGCGCCAAGCGACCGCTACTACGCGAATGGCGATTGATACAGAGCATATGAAGTTGCGACCTGTCTTATTTCTTCCACACTAGCTATTAAGAAGTTTATTATCGTCGTGTTGAACCACTGTTGTGTAAATAGTAATTACTGTGTGTCTGCGTTAAAAAAGCTCACTGGATCTGTACTAATCTGAGCTATATTCTGTTAAATAGATCGTTCACGAATAGATCGGATACGATATATTAACTTCACAGTTTTATAGTGATGATGAATCACTCAACGCGATCGATAACAACTAAAATATTAAACGCTATGTTCGAATATAATAACAAGAATGAGAAATCAATATCGACATCGAGGACAAAACACTTTGATAATAGCAGGTTTCGGATTATTGACTTTTGAAGTCTGCAGTAACATGAGGAAAGATATATGAACGATTTTATTGCATTTTGTCTCATGAACTGGTTAGGTGATGAATGAGTTCATAGATACAATCTGTAACAGGACTGGTATCACAGAGCACGATCCCACGACTATCGCAAACACAACCCGTGCCTAATCTGCATCCGGACAAATTCAGACAACACGACCTAATGAAGCGACGCAAAAAATTGTATCAGGTATCGGCTCTATTGAATTTATTCCACGAGGATTACGTGACCGATTTGAAAATGTTCGCGATTAATTCAAGATCATTCGAACGATTATTTCTGATGGAGGCTGATCACGTTATTTCTAGGGCCGGTTGATTTCCTGTCGACAGTCTAGACTGTAGGTGAAACTTAAGACCTAGATGTGGAGCGTGTCGATACGCAGTAGTATTTAGTAAAGTTGTACATAAGGTCGTTTACACGTCGACATTGAAGTCAAGTGTTCGGACGCGGCCAACCTTGATCTTGCGATTAATATCATGACTTTTGACAATTGAAGCGATATGATTTTTGATACTGAATCTAAAAAAATATTTCGTAATCCAATTGATGTTTGTGACAACTTGATAACAAAGGTAATCACGACAAAATTGGTTTTTAGACGATAAGTAATTTTAATTTAACTCATTATTATTTATTTTATAAGATTACGTTTTTAATTCCCCATATTATAAAGAAAACCTTGTTTTAATTAAAAAAGGACGCATTTGATGGAGTTGCTGTACCTGCGGTATTTTATTATTACAATGCTAACTCTAATCATTCCCATATGTAGAACGACAGAAGTGCACTTCTTATTCAAGTCTAGCCAAGCCTTGCGCTCGCATTGACAAGGCATTTTACTTACTCTGCATCATTTCTCCGAGTTATTAAAAATAGTATCTTTGTAGGCAGGTTGAATAGAACGGCCTAAAGAGCCCACAAGGCTCTACATTTCAAAATTTTGCTATGATATGAAAAATAATCAAAATTCCTCAAACTTAATTATTGACACAGTTATTCGTTTAATTACAAATGCTATTAGAGTAATCAGCAATGCTATAATTAACAACGAAACGCGGCCATAGAAACATTAAAAACAGGAAAATTAGATTTTAATAAGGACACGTTTTATTAGCAATATTAGTTCCTACTTCAATACTTAGACGTGTTCTTGATGGACACAGATCGTATTTTTATGCATAAGGAGTTAAAAATAAGCGCAAATGTAAATTCCGGACACGTTTTTAAAAGGGAAGGGAGCTTAAAAAAGATGCTTTATAAAAATCTTACTCGGTTAATTATTTAAATCACTATTTGCATAACGAACTATCACACAATAGCAAAATAGTGATACGTCTGTACTTAGTTGGGCCATGTTGTGACAGTAAATATTTTATGCATTTCTCTCGAGAAACAAAGAACATATTTTTCTGATTTGGAAGTTAATTCCTATAGCAGTGCAAAAAAAGAAGTCCTTTTATTCTCGCAAGTGAGTTTTACTTAATGTATTTCGTCATAATTCAGTAATATCTCCACTAAATTACAGTCAGTTACAATCCACGTAATACCCTAATTGAAATGGAGTTTAATTCGCGTGCTGACGTCAGACTCCGCCGCGATAATGTAAGCACCTAGAGTGATAAGATATGTTATATTTACTAGGCAAGTACCGTGGCATTATCGACCTACGAGCCGGCCGGACGCGGTGAATGAAAACCACGCATGCGCAGAACAACCTGCGACAACTAACACCATTGTATTCGAAACAATACTTTAGATAATTATATTGTAACAACACAGACAAAAACAAAACATTTCTCTCTATCTAGAAACTGTATAGAAAAGAGATATATATAAAAATATAGCAATAGTAGACACACAGACAGACAGTAATTATTTACGTTTTACACTAAAAAAAGCACTCAATAATCACCACAATCACTTTAAAACTATTGAATTTAAAAGGATAGTACAATTGTCTTAAGAAGTTAACACTATATTGTATATTCCCAAGGGATATTATGAACTACGAGAGTGTAATATAGAAGAGCAAGGGTCCCGGAGAACGTTGGGACAAGAACTGGCTGTGACGTCACACAGGCGCGGCGACGCATGCGTAGAGAAAACGCCGCATCAGATATAAAGATAGTACTGGATGGTAGAACCGAATGCATGTGACCGAAAAAATATTTAGAAAGGGTAAAGTAGCAGGTAAAGGTAAAAATATTTAGAAACACATGAATTTCGTCGAGAAAATGTTTGTCCACGTTTAAAAATCATAATCATAATCACCCTGGTAATCAGTTAATGACACTCCGTTCATTTACGAGAAATATTAGGTCGGGGAAAAAGTCTTTTCGCATTATAGTTTGTATGAACTTGTAATAAAATCTCTTTGGCATCAAGAATCACAAATGAGTACAAGTTTTTTTCAGTGAGCTCGTTAGGTACCCAAATATCGAGCTTTTTTGTGTAGAGAAAAGATTTTATTATGCGCAGACTTTTTCCCCGACCTACTATATCTAATAATTTTAATTTTTTAACATGAATGCTGCTTAAATCCTTATACTGTTGTCTTTTAAAGGGTACGGAACTGCTCTGGGATTAAGAGTCTTTTTTTTTTTTTTTTTTTTTTTTTTCGTCAGGAAAATGCATTACTGCATGTCCCGCCCCAGGGAGGAAAGCGGGGGTCTGTCGGGCTCTCCCGCCGGCAAGGCGTTCCGGCTGACTTGGGCATACCGACTAAAAACCTGACGGTGTTCCTTCTGCGGTCACCATAACGTGGCCAGGACGCGGTACCTCCGATCGGATACTCCGCGTCCCAGCCGGTGACGGCCCGCTTTGTATGCGGGCCCTACTTCGAGCGGGGGCAGGCACGAGGATTGCCCCCCCCTAGCTCTCCACTTCAAGGGGGTGTGCCAGGAACACACAGCGCACTCCCCACCTCTCGGACCTGTTCCCTGTCCAGGCGACGGAGCGTTCCGCCTCCGCCGCCCACAGGTCCGCGTCACGGGGGCCGGAGATCATCCCGGCGCCTACGACGCCCAGTGCGTCTTGCGCGGGAAGGGAGGGGAGCGTTGATTTCCCGCTCCCGTTCCGCCGCCTCTTTTGCGGATATAACTTCCTCGCAGAACGAGGCGACGGCCGACCACGCTGCCTCGCTCCCGACCATGGACAGAACCACGGCCGAGAGCGAGAGGTCGCTCCCGACTACCCCGGTCAATTGACGGCGCTGCGACGACCACGCCTGGCAGTGTGCCAGCGTATGCAGCGCCGTATCGGGGCAGTCACCACAATGGTGGCACCTGGGCGTCTGCTCACGGCCTATGCGACACAGGTACTTGCCGAAACAACCGTGTCCGGTCAAGACCTGCGTCAGCCGATAAGTGAGCGCGCCGTGCCCTCTCTCCAGCCACTCCGTGACCGCCGGCCGCACGGCCTCGATGGTAACGAGGCCGGCGCTGGGGTTCTCCAGTCGCCGCTTCCACGCCGCCAGGACATCTTGGCGGAGCTCTGCTCTCCGCGCCTCCACTTCTTGAGGCGCTGGCAGTGATCCTCCGCCTTTGGCCTCCTCGCGCCATGTATAGAGTGACGCGAGGGCCTTCGCGTCCAGGTCCCACGGCGGCGTTCCGGCCAGTAGGCACGCCACTTCGAATGAGATCGTGCGGTAGCCTCTCACGGCCCTGACGGCCATCACGCGCTGCGGACGTCGCAGCGCGGCGATGTTTTTGGCCGACAGGGCATTGGCCCAAATGGGTGAGCCATATAGGGCCATTGACCGCACGATCCCGGCGTACAGCCGTCGACAGGTGTTGTTTGGCCCCCCGAGGTTCGGCAGCAGGCGTGAAAGAGCGCCCGCCGCACCTACGAGTCTGGGGGCCAGCCGACTGAAATGGGCTGTGAAGTCCCATCGGCCGTCGAGAGTTAGACCAAGGTACTTCGCGTCGCGGTGCGTCTTCCCCCGGGCTGTAACCAGTGTGTCGTCGGCATAGCAGAATATACCGACGCCCGGCGGGAGCGCACCGCGCAGAACATAATTATAACCAATGTTCCACAGGAGAGGGCCTAGAACCGACCCCTGTGGAACCCCACAACACACCACTTGGCGTGACCAGCCATTTTGACCCGGGTAGATAATCGATCTTTCCTCCAAATAAGCCCCGATGATACGGCGGAGGTAGGGTGGCACTCGGTGATATTCGAGTGCCAGTCTTATTCTAACTGACTCCAACTAGAAAGCTTAGTTAAATTAATTTAAGTTTTCACAAACTAATCGCCCAAGTTTCCCGTCTGCACAGCTCTAGATTAACAGCAGGAAATGACCTAGCGTACCTTACTTTAAAGAGACGCGTTCTAGGAACTTTCCTAATTGAGAGATCCTTATAAGAGCTCGTTTGAGACAAGATAATTAGGATGATATAATCTGTATGGCGACTGGGCTTGACACTGCCCGGTTTGGAGTGTGATCACTAACCGGGCGGAATAGATTTTAGAAATAGCTTAACGTCTAGAATATTATTAACATTATTTTTTTATTAACGTTACTTTTCGTGTTCTAATGGAGAAGCTGAGTAATCAAATAAAAATATGAACGCTGCCCTTTCAAAGCTACGGTCTGTTCAGATTAAGTAGGTATTATGTTAGTATATAACTATGGAGTGTCTCCGCCAAAAGTTGGTTACTCACAGATCTTTTACAGGCTTGCGAAGGTCCTCATTTCTTATTATAAGAAGATTACTTAGTAGATCAAATATTTAAGAGTAAAATGTGTACAGAACCCTGTGTCACTTTCAGTGCACTCCGTAAATCCTTGTTTACTACGTTAGCGTAACCGTTGGCCTAATTCGTTCCACATTAATTACCCAACAGCGCAGAAGCCACAAATTAAACATTATTTAATTACCATACAAAACTGGAACGAATTAGGTGATACCTGCCCACTTAAATGGGTCGTGCTATTGTTTCAAATGTTTAACAATTCTGTTGAAAGGAAAACGGACTTGTTTTGTCAGGGTACTTCGGTAAACAAGGTGACAAATACGAGGTATGGTCGATACGATGAAATTGGCACCTGGAGAGGTAAAGAAATTGTTTCTCAATAGTCTGAGAAACAATTTCTCCGTCCTCAGATAGGTATGAAAAAACACTTAATGTAGCTGTCTTATACAACGGGAGAAAATGGGGAATAAGACTTGTATCTTTATTAAATTCCTGAAATAGAGACAACGAATTGTATTAAGAAATACAATAGCTGTATTAAAAAAATCGACGCGGTACGTTGCTGAACAGCAATGAATGATGTTTACATAAATACCAAAGTGGTGACCCTATTTTTCTATTGAGACGCATCTAAAAACGTCAGCTGGCATGACACTGTTCCTTTTCTGTGCTCAAACAAAAAGATTCTGTAATATGTCAGCAAGCGTAACTCCATCTGGTTAGCTGTTAATTCATCCCACACGTTACAGCATCGCCTTACTCATGGTATACATTATCTTGTTTAAACAACCCGTAATTCCGCAGTAATAAAACAATAGGAATTTATTGTTATCGGCTTGGAGATGAAGCGGAGCAATTCCGACCTTCGTTGCCACCATTACCTAACACACGATAAAGTGCAAACGTTTGAACTCGTATGGCTTCTCGTATGTAAAATGCTCAACCCTTCAACATCTTAGCCAAATGGAGTTTCAGTTTGAAGAACTACTAGGCACTTTTACAAGAGTGACTGGTGGAAGTTTTACAGACCCGGAGCACTGTAGTTGGAAACTTGATATGAGCGATCAATTACTATGCTCTGAAAACTGCAGACTTATATGAAAAGGAGTAAGTAGGTATGAGTGATCATTTACCGGTAGTGGCACATGAGTACTTATTCAGGAATTATTCCATCTCCCTCCACCAAAGTAGTTACCAGATTTCATATGCAATGCCTTTTGTTTGAAAAGATATCAATCGAAAAGCTTAGTGATGTTTTTATTTGGTATCATTGTAATCCATACCTCATATACTTCTATAATCAGAAGGATCATAATATTTAATCTATTGTCGTAATATTTCTGTAACTAACTTCCTATTAGTTACGTCCCACTGTTACGTTTACGCTTGCTAAATGCGATTTTCTTCGCAATATTCAATATCCTTCGTTGAAGCAGGGAACTTTTATCGATCGATAGGTAAACTACTTATCACAACGTCGGCTGTACGGAAATTTTATTTTCTCGTTATGGCACAGGCTTGGGCCGTAAGTTAGTTTTGCAAGTCATTTGCAAGAACCGGCTCTAGGCCGGGGAATAATAAATGTGTTAGTACAGTTACTAAAAGTTGTAAAATCGACTACTAGAGAGATAATCACTTGTCTAAAGAGTAGGAGATTGTAGAAGAACAGTATAGCAATTAACAAAGTTACTTTGATTTATTTGGCATAATTACAAATATCCTAGATAAAAAACAACAATCCTTAGGTACTAGACCTAACGATTGTTAAGAAAAATGTTGACGTACTAAAGTGCGTTTCAGGATCGTTATTACGTCACCTACAAATACTTGATAGTTATAGTAGACGCCGATAGATGGCGTTGTTCCATGTGTACATTAACAAGCAGTCACTACACCTGACACTATACAAACTCCATTACAAAACGGGTTTAAAGAGACAAGTATAAATCGATCGTTTAGTTTTCTGACCGCGACAAACACGAGCGCACTATTTATTATTCACAGCATTGTTGGTCACGAATGAAATCATTTACCTACATACTAAATATTCGCGACTATGATTCTCAAACTAAGGAATGCTGCAAGTCGAGAATCCAAAAACAAAGATAAACACAAATCAGTTCTTACTTTTTCCTCAATAGTTTTATGGCTATTGGTAATACAATACTCTTTAAAGGTTCAAAATGCTAGCTAAAACAAAACAAAAAGGGTGATTAATTTGTCTTAATAATAAACAAACTTAATCATTTTTATAAATGATTCTCAACTTAGTTATCAAATGCACTAATTAAAAACATGTAGTATGTAATAATATTAATTGATAGAAGCAGGATAAAATGATTGTTGAATTTTTATTGATAAGCTAAGTTACTATTTTAATTGATTGTTAAAGGAAATAAATGTTGTGTTAAAAATTAACTGTATTGTTCATTGTTCTGCATATTAACTAAAAACCATACTATTGCCATTAAAAATCACAGTTATTCTTAGTTGTGGTTTCTATGCCTCTATTACCTATATCCTTGATAATAAAACATGGTACATTTCATAAGGGAAAGAGGTATATCAATGTTTGCAGTGAAAATTGTACTTATAATGTTGTTTGCCACATAATTCACCATATAATAAAAAGAGGTATTAATATTCCTCATGCTGTTTGCTAAAACAAGACTGATAATGACACATTGTTGCAGTTATTATTAGTCCTTGAGACTGTATAGGTCATAAACACAAATCAATTATAATAATTGTTTGTAAAATAAAATTAATCTTTATATTCTAAATATCTATACCTAAGACTCACCTTGTACAATTTCTGTTCGCATTGTAGACACCTGATCATAAAGAGCAGCACATATCCAAGTTAGCATCAGGAGCCATAGTAGTAGTGTGCCTCTCACTGCCCAGCGGAGAGCACATTGTACTTCTGCTCCAATGTTTGGTTCCTGGACCTGTGGAGCTGGTCCTCGACTCCTCTCACGTCTACAAATAGGATTAAATGCCAACATTTCAGGCTCCATATTCATAAACTACACAATAGTTTAAATCAAGCACAGGTATTCAAATTCAAAGCCACAGTATTCCAAATTTAAAAAGTCACAAATGTTGCTAGAAGTTTGTTTGTTCAACTGAATTGATATAGCTATGTTTTTATATTAACACAAAAGGTTATCACAATGTTTGACATCTCAGAGTGAGGAGAATATTATCTAAACATTTACTCTGGTTGGTGTTATATTATAATAATACAGTATTATGTTTGCTTATTTGAATACCAGTCCAGGCCAGTTGATAACCAGTTAATTTAGTATTCAAACACTATTATTTTGTCTATACTAATTATTATGTTTGAATAAATTTATTCTACAGCATCAACGCAAGTATTTTACCTGGTAATCTTCTTCTTTCTACTAGGAATTATTTCCAGCTGCAAATCTTCTGATTCTTCGTCGCTAGACAAGTCCAGCAGACGAAAGTTTTCTTTGTTTACTTTCGACGGTGCAGACATGTTTGACTTTGACTCATACAACACATGCTATTACCTACACTCACGTGTGATATGCATCACATAGATATTTAGAACGATATTTATTCAAATGCCAGGCGTAACTTCTCTTCAAGGTTAGAAAAACTTCGAAAGTCGTGAAGCTATTCAGGCTTGCCGCAACTATAGGTTATGTATAGAATAAACACATAAAATTCAATAACAACAAAGCTTAATTTTACTGGATATGTTATCGTATTGCTTAAGGACCGCTAACACTAAAACAACCTTTTTTTGCAAGCAAAATAATGATGATATGATTCTGGAAACGAGTAATGTCAGAAACGTCAACTACATTTAAAAATAAATACCGTGTTACCAGTAACAACGTAAAATTTAGTAAAAAGTTCCTTTTATTTTTTGTTTCTTAACTGTAAGTAAATATTTATCAAAACAATCTAAAGAACGATAATTTTTAACAATATCTTGGAAGAAATTAAAAGGAAAGTATATTTATATATTTTCTTTTAATCGATTTATTGTTTTTTTTTTTTACTTTTGCAGCATAATCCAGAAATGTCAGTGATTAATATGTCACTGTCAAAGTGTCAATCAATGCGAAATTTGTAATTTTGAATGCAATGGATCGTGCACTTATTTTAATGTATTTTATTATTTAATTCAAATAAAGTTATAATTTCATTCAACAAGACAGTGGCAATCATGAGAGAAAAATGGAATTTTATTCTATATTTAGTTTGGTTCACCTACTTGATTCTATCGGCGGTTCTCATGTTCGGGCATGGGTTTCTGTTATCCCGTAAAACTCTAAGTGATGTTACAGAATGTGTGTCACTGGACAAATTTGGGTGCGATGGACGGGAAAAAGGAAACGCTACTGTGATGGAGATATGTGCTGAAGATGAAAAGATTCGGCGTATTTTGGCAGTTCCTGGCGGTCCTCTGGCCTGCGTGCCTCAGCGGTCTAGGGTTGTGTTTCTGTTGGTGGACGCTTTGAGATACGACTTTACTGAGTACGACGCAGGTCTAAAGAAGCCGCTGCCTTACCAGAACCGCTTGCCTGTGATGCATGAGATGTTGGATAAGTGGCCGGAACGAACCCGCCTATTTCGCTTTATGGCTGACCCGCCGACGACTACGCTGCAACGAGTGAAGGCGCTCGCCACTGGTTCTTTGCCGACGTTCATAGACGCTAGTTCAAACTTTGCTGCTATGGAACTTCAGGAGGACAGTGTCATTGACCAGGTAACTGATAAAAAGTTTGAACACCCATTTATCATTAATTTTTAAATGCCATTAGGATTCAAGGAATCTTTTTGGCTAAGCACATCTATTTTTAATGAGTTGTTATAATCATCAGGTGACAAGGAATGGAGGAAAGGCGGTTCTACTAGGAGATGACACCTGGGCTCGACTCATGCCTGGCAAGTGGCTCAGATCACATGCCATGTACTCCTTCCATACTTGGGATTTAGATACTGTGGACTTAGGTATGGTATTGAAATCATTATTTACAATAATACTTTTGAAATATGTATGATTATTTTTTTACATTTTACCTTACTGTATTTGATGTTCAGTTCAGCATATTGAAAGATTTACAATTAGAGTAGCTGTTCTTAACTTTGAAAGCATTACACAATATTTTATGTAGGCATATGTAGGAAATTGTATGCAGAATAGACAATGAATTTTCTTATTGGAACTATTCTAAATGTTACTATTTGTTTGGTTAACAGAAGTGGACTCAAAGATCTATGATGAATTAAAGAAAGATGACTGGGACCTCTTAGTGGCTCACTACTTAGGAGTAGACCATGCAGGCCACAGGTATGGTCCCAACCATGCCGAGATGACAAGGAAGCTGGATGAAACTAACAGCAGACTGAAGAAGGTCATAGAACTGCTGCCTCCTGATGTACTGCTCTTTGTGGTTGGGGACCATGGTATGACTGAAACAGGTGTGTAACATTCTCATAGTGATTTAAGATATAATGGTCAGAAGTATAAAGTCAAATCTGTTGTCTTATTTTGATGTACTTAAGTCAGTCTAGTTCTTGTATTGTCAATTTATATTGTAATTATTGTTGTAAGTAAATATTTATAAAATGTGTGTAAAAAGGTATTGTTTCACCATTTATTAGGTTTACGATGTATATTTCTGTTTATTGGACAGATTTAATTATCAAATTTGAACTAATATAATGGTGATGCATAACTGTACAATGTACATTTTTATTAGTCTTATATAATATAGTGAAGACTGACTTTTCGAATTGTTTTAGACTCACAAGAAGGGAACTACACAGAGGGTAGGTATTTAATAGATTTGCTTGAAGTAGTACAATTAATTGTGTGTAATTATTGCATTTTTCTTTAAAGCTACATTTTGCTGTTATGTGTGTGATTCTAAAGCATATTATGTTAGTTTTTGTATCTTAGGACTTGAATTGTCATTTTTGTTTATAATAAGAATAGACTAGTGATGTGGAAATAATTTATTTTGTGTGCTGAATTTAAATTCGACTTGTAAATAATGTTTGCTTAAAGTTCTCATAAAATAATTAAAAGCTGTTCTGTCTATGTCCTATGCCAAAAATATAATTAAGTATCAAATCATTTTGCAAGATAATATAGATAATGCATGGGCATATATTTACTAAAAAGGTCTGTTTATAATCAACACGACTTTATTATTCGCTTCATAGGTGATCATGGTGGAGAGAGTAGAGCTGAACGCACGGCCGCATACTTTGCGTACCGCGGTGCTGGTCTAGGCGGCAGTGGCGCAGACATTGCGACGGGCAGAGAAGTGCAACAGACTGACTTAGCACCCACACTCAGTGCTGCGTTGGGAAGACCGCCGCCTGCGCCTTCTCTAGGGAACCTTTTGTTGCCAGTACTACCTAAAAGTAGTACTACCCACACTTTACTCCAGTTGACCAACAATTTGAAACAGGTAAGAAATATGATCATTATTGATTTATTCTCATATATTATTTTTGTTCATTTTAAATACAATTGGAATTCAGTGTATTTTATTTTACTTTAGGTCATAAGACCTTGTAACCTTCAGTTTCATCCAACTGTAAATAGTGTGATAATTTTAGTCTTGTATTTGTTTTAACTTGCGTTTTCAGATAACGCAATACTTAATCCGCTACGGAGAAGAGTCGCAACAGATATCGCTCGACAGACTCGCGCAGCTTATCAACGCCACCAGGGAACAATTAGATAAAGCAGCTCTCATTGACACTGAAGACGAACTTAACAATTATATCACAGATGTTAGGTACAAAAGATTCCATACATATCTACTGATTTAAAAGAAAGTCATATAATAACGTTCAATTTCTGTTTCAGGGCACTTGTGGATAACATTCGAAATGTGTTCCGCGAAGTTTGGGTCGAGTTTGATTCTCTATCAATGCTCAGAGCATTACTTCTTCTTCTCTTGGCCATTTTTTTCAATTGGCTGATAACTGAAGGCATTCCAATGGAAAGACTTCCTCATGTGTTCGCCGGTACTTTTGTACCGTATGGACTCACTGCCATGGCATTGTGCATTTCTGTATGTTACACAGCATACTATATGAAGTATTTAGAAGATCTCGAGCATGCGATCATTTTAAGCACTGGGTTGATTTCGGGGGGATTTACATGCGTGCTAGTACTTATTCACTGGGATGGTATAACGCAAAGATGGTGTGAAGGTCGTTCATTGTTTTACGAACGTTTCGCTCGTGCTAGCTTGGTTGCTTCTGCTGCGGTATTAGTGTCGAACAGTTATATTATAGAGGAGGGAGCAGGTCTCTCGTTCTTGTTCTTGAGTGTGCTAGCTTTGATGGTGTTCAATATCAGTAATGTTAAAGCGTTAGTGATTTGGGCGGGCTGCGGGGTCGCTTTAGCTGTGTCTAGGTTGTACCGAGGATGTAGGGAAGAGCAGGGAGATTGTTGGACGGCGGGTGCCGGTGTACCTACAGGTCAGGCGTCAAGAGCTGCGTTAGTATTAGCATTAGGATCTGTAGCGGCAGTAGTAGCTGTTGCGAGGCGGCATGTAGGATGGCGTGGATATGGCATTGTTGTAGCTGGACTTTTTGCTTGTGCTCATTGGGCAGTCGGATGGGGTTCGTTGGGTTCTCCAAGTCGGTCGAGATTATTAGCTCGAGGTTCATGGCTGGTGATCGGCACAATGTTTGCCTTACTATTTAAGCGAGACGGTCAAGGCGCCACGTTGCCTTTAATTGTCTGCAGTTTGTTGTTTTACATCGCGAACTCGTTAGTTCTTGGCGCGGCGTACGCACCTTCCGCTGCTATTGCGTTGGTACTAGGGTTTTTGGCACTCAACATAGTTTCGATGTTGAAAAGTGACGGAGGTTCTAAATATTGTAAGTATTCTTTACTAATTGCTTATTTGGCTTCAACTTTTGTAACATCTAGTATATAAACTTCAATTATGTAGCGTTTAGATGTGACATTTGAAAACAGCTTGTAAATGAGTTTATCACATTATGGAAACAGGAACTCGGTAATTCACACATGAATATTTCAGCGTTGGTGAGTCAACGTTGTAACTCGAGCGTGGCTTGTATGTGGGCGTTGCTGGCGTCGTACAACTTCTACGGCACGGGCCACCACGCGACACTGGGCCACGTGCGATGGGCCCCCGCCTTCCACGCCGGTGATCCCAACTACCTCGATATCGGACCTCCTATTACCGCCTTTTTGGTCGCACTTGAATTGTTTGGTAAGATTATATTATTATTATCATTATGATGAAAAAATAATAAAGTATATTTCAACACAGGTAGTGTTGCATAGTTTGAAAGATTCCAGCTAAACTGAGAGGCTTACGTGTTAAGATCATGGAAGTAATACAGTGAGACTTTTCAACGGTAACTTCGCTTGCTGTTTTGTGTACGAGAATCAAGTTCAGATTATCAGTTACGCTGCAAAGTGAGGTATTTTTATGACATTCGAGGGCCTGCATTAGAACACGTAAAAGGATGTGTTAATTAAGATAAAAATAATCTTCAAATTACATATTATTATCTTTTTGTAGTAATGACGTGATTATTTGTTACAAGGTCACTGCTGATCCTTATCTAAACAGTAAGATATTGAAACACATATTACTAAAAATAAACCTTTAATTCAAAAACAAGGGTTATGCACGTTTTACATTGGTCCCAGGTCTCTATATCTATATTTTTCAGATAGGAAGAAACTTGGTTGGTTTTGTATCTTTCATTGAAGGCAGGCATGATTGTAAAGAGTTTCTCAATGAGAGATGACAAATTAATAGTAATTAATAGCTTCAATTAAAATCTAGTTACAAAGTATGCTTATACTATACTGCATATACTTAAACTCTTGAGGGGTTCAGTTGCCGGGTTAACTTCTAGTCTAAAGTCGTCTTCACTTTTATTTCATATTATGTTGTAGGTATGCCACTGATGTTCGGCGCCGCAGTGCCTCTGCTCGCGCTGTGGGGTCGTGCGGGCGCTACGGCCGTGGGCCCGCGCACTCAACTAGCAGCTGTTTTCTCGCTGTGTCTGAAGTTCGCGCTCTGCTTCGCTATCAGGGTACGTTCGAGTCATAAGGATGTATGCTAAAATAATATGGTGTATGCTAAAGATTCTAAACAGCACAGGGAACTCGTGTCAGTTATCCCATCATTCTGCCACAATGGCAACGGATGTCACATTGGGCAAATAGGTCTCGAGCGTTACTGGACTCATCTCACTCTCATCTTCCAGGTGTTCGTTAGCGCAATCTCAGCGACGGTGCACTGCCGGCACCTGATGATCTGGGGCGTGTTCACGCCTAAGCTGTTGTTCGAGAGTGGCGCGTGTGCCGCGGCGCTTCTCGGCACGCTGCTGGGCGCCGTGCTGGCGGCGTGGCACGTGGCGCCCGCGCCCGCCGCGCGCTCCAGTTGACACAAGCGCGACTGATGGACTCGATGCTTCGTGGAGCCTCTCGTTTCATATTAAAATGTTGATATTTAATCTGCCTGGATAGCGACGCATCTATGGAAACGCGGAATGTAAAACTCCCAATATAAACTTAATAAAAATGTACAAATTTAAAACAGAACACGCAAGAGTGTATAACGGTGACGGGGTATATTTATACTTCCGCACTGAAGTCCGCGTCTCCATAAATGTGCCTGAAATTTATAAATGAGTATATTTACTTGTGTCGAGGCAGATGTTTTGTTCAGATTTGAACGATTTCAAAGTACAGAGACTAGCTTCCGAGGCCCCACTATTACTACGCTTGGACTGTTGACTGATACGTTATTGTCTTAGTTGATTATCGAGATTATTTATGCATGCGGATGTGAAAGACATTGATATAATAACGTTGTTTTAATGGAATGTTTAACTGAGTGCGTTGCAAGTTACGACTTACGGGTTTTCGTTTGTGCTTAATGGTTGTATTATTTTTAATACTGTTTTATACGGCGACGTGATGTCGGCCCAAAGCATTTTATTATACATACATACATATTATTATAGGTATTTTGAATATTCTTTATGGTAATAGAACGAACACTGCCACAGTTATTAGTTGTTATTGAAAGATATTTAAAAATTTGTTGTTTATTATTGTGACGTTAAATATATTGTAGATTCATAGAAACATCAGTATTTGTTCTAGTTCATGCAACATTAGTTTTAGCGATTAAAATAGCCATATATTAAAAATATTAGATTAAATATTTATTACGATTGGCTGATCATAATTTTGGTTTTATAATGACATTTGAATTTTTTTATAATTATGAACAACAATAAAAAATTTAGCACATATTGGGTTTTAATGAAACACATACTTAATTCTAGTATATATTAATAGAATAGAATTATATTTTAGCATTCTATGGAGTTGTTCACTGTCATATATGGGAACCAAACAAATATGTTTTTAACTCCTATAATAAATATACTCTGTATTTAGGTATACACAAGTGGCCATTTTTGAATAAATATTTTCCAATGAAAGCTTGTGACAAATAGCACCTTCACACACCTATAGTAAGTAAGTAATTCGAAACAAAAAGACCCGATTTCAAGATGTTATATTGATACACAGCTATTTGATTTATAAAATCTTAATCGATGTTCACGTGGTGGAGGCGGAGTCCGACGCGGGAGGTGCATAGGGAGTGAGGAGGTACTCGGAGAACGAGTTCACAGCCGCGGCGCCGCGCACCTCTTTGTCGAGCAGTGGAAGTTTGGTTACGTGAAAGTCTTCATACAAGTCTGCGATCTGTTCGAGGTACTTCTCTTGTACTTTGTGTCTCGCCGCACAGAGCTGGCAAGGCGCCGACGTACGCAGCAACAACTGGTTAACAATAATGTTGTGCGTATCTATCCCACAGCGCGTGAGCTCTTGCACTAGGCGTTCAGTTTCATACAGAGACAAGAATTCTGCTATACAGACACACACAAACGTCGTTTGGTTGGGGTCCTTGAACTGAGTGTTCACTTGTCTTATAACTGAGAGCATTTCATCCATTTTGTTGCTAAACATGTCAGAGTTGAACTCAGCCAAACCAAACAATGTTGCCACTTGATTGATGAATGGAGCAACCTACATTAATACAATAGATTAATTCAAATTAAAGCTTACCTTGACTTGAACATTGATTGTAAGTGCTATTTAAATTGCAAATTGTTAAATTTGGTAAACATTTTATTTACTCCACTGTTAAGTTTTGCAGTAATATATTATAATCTACAGTAAATTAACCTGTAACAATTATAAATTTCTTTGGAGGAGACCTTAGGCCAGTAGTGGGCTTAGTTAAAAAAACATTGAGACCTAAATCAAGTAACTTATATCATTACCTTGGATTTAAGTCGCATCAGTTTGCCCAGCCCTCTCTCAACCACTTGTGGGAAGGAGAGCAGACGCAGAGTGTGTCCTGTGGGTGCAGTGTCAAACACAACTGCACTGAAGTTCATGCCCTTCACAAGCTTCATCACCTGAAAATTGCAAAACAACTACTGTTTAAGTTTTTTTCATCTTATAAATATATGGCAATACCTTAAATGGTTCCCATATTTTATTCTCCAATGGTTAGTGATCAAAGTTGTCCTCCTGAAGCTTTATTCAACAACTGTAAATACATACACACAAAGACAACTAGATTTGTCTCAAAATCTACCTCAGGCATAGAGAAATACAGCTAAATGTTTATATGTGCCATATGCTAAGAATGTCTTAACTTTTATTATATAATTTTAAGTTAGGCACCAATTTGTTGTTATTTATTATGAAGGCACACCAACAATTGTGTGAAAAGAACTTAAAGAGGTCTCATTATTCAGTGTAATAATAGGTTTATAGTAGTGTACCTCAGCATAACTCATAGCCTCATCAATACCAGGGAAAGCTCCCACAATTTCTTGCATCACTCCTTTCCCAAGCCTCATGGCTTCTGTCTCACCCTCAAAGTACTCCTCAGGGAGTTCTGTCAGACCCACATTGGGATCAATCTCCATAGCAAACAAATTGCTAAACCCTTTCACTTTAGTTGGCACCTGCAAACATAATATTGATATTTGATATACTGTACTGACTATTTAAATAAACAACAATCAAAATTAAAGTATTACAGTAATGGTAGTTAGTTACAGTTTAAGTGTAGTTTTTTTATATCTACAACATAAAAGATTCTTTGATTTGAACATGTCTGATGTCACATTTATGTCATAACTCTAATTTCATTGTTTCATACCCCCTATAAGCTATTTAGGAATTAATTTCCACAAAAAGGGTCTACAACTGTCTTCCATGCAAAATTTTATCAATATCAGTTTAGTTGTTATAGTGTATAAGTCAGATTTACTTTTGCATGCATAATATTAGTATGAATGTAAATATAGTGAGTCTGATCAACTCAAAAAGAATGTGAGTCATAAAATTCGGGCGAAAAGTGCTATCAATAGTGTCATATCTCTGATAACTAAATTAGGGCACAAGTGTTTGCATATACACCATAGTGTTACACTGTTTGCAACTCTGACTCTTCATAATAAAAATACTATAACCTACCTTGGAAAATTTCTGGTCAAATGCATCTGAGATATTGTGGGCTGGATCAGTGGAAATAATGAGGACAGACTCCCGAACCTTCGATAATTGCACGGCGAGGCTACAGCTAAAAATAATTTAACATTAATATAACTGAATCTAATTAGATCAAGCGGTAATCGGATGTTTTTAATTAAACTTACCTGCACGTAGTTTTTCCAACGCCGCCTTTCCCTCCAACGAAAATCCACCTCAAAGATTTTTGTTCTATCACATTTCTTAGCGAAGGCTCAAGAGGTTCGAAGTCTCTATCTTCTTCCATATTTACAGAGGAAATAATTTAAACAAAATTATTAAAATTGTACCTCAAAATCACTCTAAAATCGTAAACGTAAATTTTGACGTATAACGTGACGTGACATGCGCAAATTAATGGACTTGTCAATACGGACTGTCATAGTCATTATTTAACGGAGTTTATGGTTGGTACATCCTGAATGGTATTAGAAAATCCGGGTTACTTAGAAGGACGAGGCATACTTATACAGGTTTTTTTACTATAATGAACAATTATTAGGTACCTACCTGTAACAACGAGCACCACGTTATTTTAATTTGATTTCAATCAAATCTTTTTTCAGGGTTGCAATTCTGTGAAATTGTTAAGCATGGAGAAGAAAAATAACGTCAATGTCAAGAAAATGGTAAGGAAAATTGACAAATGTCATAGTAAATCGAAAAGTTGTGATTTCGATTTTCAATGAAAATAAATAAATAATTTATGTAATGACTGAAATGCACCAGTTTGTAAATGAAAACAATGCTCTACCGTCTTTTCCGTGGTCGTTTGACTTTCAAATTTTATGTTGTTGTCTCAATATTACTGATCCTTTCAATATGCAGTTATCTGTTCCCACAAATTCGCCTGTATTCAATTGCCCCAGTTACGGTGTCCCCTAATCCATTACATGGTCGTTCTTCGCGACATTTGTCTAAACTTATCACAGTCGTGTTTCGCCAATTTGAAGATTTCGAAAATGATATCGCAGACAGTGTACAATCGTTTGTATCAGCATTCCCGAACATGCCCGTGGTGGTTGTGTGCGAGAGTACTCCATATCCACCGTTTCCGTTCTCTGCTACAAACGAAACTTTACGTAATGTAAAAGTTTTATCGTTGGAACTAAAGCTGAATGCATCGCCGCAAGATTTCAATCCTTTAACACAAGTATTCACTGACTATGTGTTATTTGTGCCTGATTCTACTCGGGTGTCGCGTCGTGTGCTGCAGCTAGCAATGGTGGCGGCTTCTGGTAGTCAAACTCAAGCTGTTGCGATAGGAGTGGGTAACTCACACTTGACATGTCAGCAAGTACATTGGAAGTATGCTGACTGGACTCTGCACTATAGTAAGGATGCCTCAGGGAAGATATGTGACGCAGTGCATGGCCAACATGCTCTGTTGATCAAAACAGCAGTACTACAGAAACTACCTCAGCCATTTGCTTTGCCCTTTCCTGAATCATTATATCTACAAACTACAGTTAAAAATGTCAAGGTATGTGTTCTTTCATTAGTCAAACTTATTAATGAATTTCCACATTATTTTCATGAACTTTTGGTAAAAAACACTTTATATGTTTCAGGTACAAATATCAGAAGGCAAGCTTGGTGCTGGCCGTGGAGTTTTAAAGACACCGGGGGCCAAACAGAGAGCTTCCCGACATATGAGAGACTTTAGAGTAGCTCTGTACAAACAGCTTGGCATCAAAGCAGTTATTAGAGAAGATGGGAGAGTGCAATGGTTTGGCTGTAAGAGGGAGACACAGGTAAACGGGCTAAATCATACTTATTAGAAGTAACTAACCATTGTTAAGGTTTCTATATGAGTGTGTATTATTTAGTATATAAGTATGTTTATCAGTCATTTGGTTACCATAGTACAAGTACCATAGTAGTGTGTGAATTGTCCAAAGATATTTATTTATTTAGTTTTACTTTAAACTACACCTCAAATTGTAAATATTTTTTGAGTTGGTCTTTATATCTATTACAAATTAATAATGCTCCATAGAGAAAATAAAAATGAATTTTACTTTTTGCTTCAGCGCTGTTACCCATCTGTGCAAGGCACACCCTCATACATTCTATCGGGCCGCAACACTCCTCCATGTTGTCGTCGGAACATGCGACGTGTCGCTGGCCATGTGTTACGAGCATTATTACAAGCAGGGGCTAGATGCTGGCTGGAAACTACTTCATTACTTGGAGCAGTTTTAAGGTAAAAATTTCGGAAATTACGTCTTTATGAGTTTTATATCAGAGCTGAGGTACTTCAACTTCAATGATATTTCGACTTTCAGAATACTTCTTTTTTGGTAAAGCTTTCGGAAGGTCTGTCACAAAACATGTACTCAAAGCACATACATAATATCACGTCTTTTTCCCATAGGGGTAGTGAGAGACCATAGAACATAGTATACTCAATTCCTAACCAACATTATATCATCAATTTTATTCCTATTCATGAATTTTACTTATTACTTTTACAGAGGGGACATACTACCATGGGCAGAATACGTAGAGATAGGTATTCACGCGTCAGATGTATCTCGCGTGTCTTGGCTACAGCGAGGTGGCGCTGACGCAGACGGCTTCGTGTGGGAGCGCGCTACTAAAGGCCACTACTACAGAGTGGCGTACTCTGCGACGAACAGAGTTTATGCCCTCATATTGCCCTTCGCCGCAAGGAATGGGACCATGTGGCCTGCTGACTGGGTGCTAGCCCATCAGAGAGAGTTCCCTGAGAGGCATTTACATCCACTAGCTCAGGTGATGATAAGCTCTTGATTTAACGCGACTCAACATTTATGACAAAACTAATTTGTTAAGTGATGAAATGATCTGGTTTATGGCTAAATTTGAATACTTTCTTGGTTGAATATGTTAAAATGTCACATCGTATCACAAATGATAAGTAAATATAATACAATTTCTTAATTCTTTGAATGCGAAAGTTGTTTTTCTCAAAAAAATTGGCGATGCAAATATTATTATAAAATGTTTGTTTTTGCAGATAACATTCGCGGGTCGTCAAGCGCCGGCGCCGAACGACGCACGTGCATTCCTAGACCTGAAACTTGGGGCCAACGCAGTCGAGCGATGCGACAAAATAGGACCGAAGCTACTCTATCCTTAAGTTTCACACTTTTATATTGTTTTGTATTAGTGTAGTTGTAATAGTTTTGTTTAAAAGTCTAGTCATTTTTCACGAGAGTAAACAACTGCCAGTAAAGATATGATAGAATGAATTAGGAAATTGAAGAGCAATTCGAGAATTGATAGAAAATGTTTATTCATCGAATAAGTTAGTAGAGAGCCTTTTAAAAAAGTTTCACGACAGTCGGAGGTATATAACATTCAGAATTTAGTACACCATAGACCCATAGACTTATGCAGCTTGAGTCTATTTGATTTAGCTACTTTATTTTGAAAGTACAAAGAATTGTTCATCACGATCAAGATTAAGTGTTCGCGCCAAGGTTTTCTACTAAGTTGTCGACTTATAGCAATGAGGCCGATTTTCTTAAAAAAGTTATCTTTTGTTGGTAAAATCGGCCTTTAATATTCAAATTATGGCTAAAAGAAAACTATTTTTGGTATAAGTGTAGTTTTTTTCGGTCTTTTTGTTATAGTATTTTCAAAGTGCAATAATTATGAATCTTAACTAGTCAGTAGCTCTAAGATTATCTGTAAGTAAATATAATTATTTATATTGTAAGATAAATCTATATTTATCATTGTTTGCTGATCACCCGCTTCTGTTCAGTGGGTGTGATTATGTGTGTTTGCTAATTTTAATCGTAGTTATTTAGCATTTTTTATATTTGTATCTCCTTTGCATTTATCAAAGCTATGACAATATTAACGATCAAATAAATAAATACAAGATTTATTAGGTATCATAAAATTAAGAGTAAGAAATAAAAAATATTCTAAAAAATAGAAGTGAACTCTATGGAAAATTTACACACAAATTTTATATTATTTACGTGATTGGTAGTGTTAGTTGAATTCGCTTGTTTTGTAAGTATTTAGATATTAACGTTTGAGATCTCACACTGTTCTAGTCTTTAGTGTATCTTCAAAAGTGACGACCATTTTGAATGGGTTGTTTTGTTTATAGAGTTTATCAAAATCGGCATTTTGAATTTGCGTGCCTTCTTTGTAGGCGCATTTCATTTGACTTTAGATAAGTTATTATTTGAAAGCTTTTTTAGAATAATTATACAATAATGAGTAAAAAGTGTTTTATTTTAAGAAATTATAACTAATTCATGATAATATATTTGGTCGTATTTTGTTCAGTCGTCTTCAAACTTCTCGTCGACGACTCCGGTTTGGAATGGCGGGTCGCGGACCAAACTCAAAAGTTTGTCGAGCTTTTGTATCTAGAAACAGATATATAACATTAAAATACAAACACAATACACACGATATTAAAATAAAAACTTTATATTTCAGGCAAAAACAAACTACTAACGAAATTACCAAGTGGATAATGGTTGTACTCTAGTGGTGTGAAATAAAGTACACCATTGCGAAAGTTTCCGTATATTAAAAAACAAAAAACTTAAAACAAGTTGTATTGGAACCTAAAAGTTAACTTCAGTAATGATTTATTACCTGCAATGTTCTTTGGTCAATTCCTTGAGCTTTCTTCGGCGGCTTACACATAACTCGCAAATTGGGCGACAACTTCAAAACGTGACAAGTGCCTCTGGAAGTTAAAAATGTACGAAAATTTACCCGAAAAATGTATAAAAAATATCAAAAATAGGTATCCTAAAAAGATGTCCAATCAATGCCCCCAGAGAGATTTGAACTCTCGACCCCTGGTTTACAAGACCAGTGCTCTAACCCCTGAGCTATGGAGGCGATGAGTTGCCAGTCGAAATAATCGATGCGTTACCGCGGCAAGGTCACTAGACAAGGATAACAACACTCCAAGTCGTAATCTGAGTGTGACTAAAGTATTTTCTTACTTATTTATATAAAGGTTAGGTTGAAATTCCTTTGCATAATATTTACAGTTAAAACGGGTTTGGAGATTGACGTCATAGTTGGAACGTTGTTGGTATATTAATCGGCGTTGATAACAGTTGTTTCTTATATTTAGGAGAAACTAACGGCTTTTGGTTAACAAGTAATAAGTATCATATTGCAATTAAATTTTATGATGGAAAGATTTTTGCTGTCCTTTGTCCCTTTAGTAATATTGAATTTTGTACTTAGCTTCGAGTTTTAGAGAGACAATATAAGGACGTTTTTGGATTCTACCGTTGCCTTTTGATGTTCGAAATATTTATGTCTATTTCGCTACTTAAAGCTAGAGCTTATTTAAATATGACGTCATAACTATCATTGTCATTCAAATTGTTAGAAATCTCATTATATCAATGTAAAACAAAACACGTGTTTACGAAAACATTGCACAAAGGCCCTTCGTATAAACAAAGTTAATTAGTCAAACCTATATCTGGATAAATAGCTATGTGTAGATATAGGAATTAGTTTATAATTCTTACTGTTTTACTAGGTACTAAACGTCGTGTAAGCTCTTATTAGTTATAAGTACCTATGACTTTTGTCTTTATCACTCAGATGCAGTTTCAAAATTGATTGAAAGTGACAAAACACTGCACGACGATAAGTAAGTTACTTAGTTGGAGTATAAGGCATGTGTAGTAAATAGGGTCCATACTTAGTATCTCCACAGACTATGACGGGCAGGTTCGCGTTGAAGTCCAGTCTGGTCAGCTTCTTCGTCTTCTTGGAGACCACTGCTTGTATGCAGATCGGTCTGTACTTGTCCACGTTCAAATCGTATACATATACCTAGATAAAGATAAATTATAATTCCAGTTAGTGTTATCAATTCCATAATCAACTTTTGACTGTTATCTAAGTCATGGTGTATGCGGATCATAAGTTCAGTATCTCTAGCTCGATTTCGGGTTGAATAGAGAGTAGAAGGTGGGGTTTTTTGTATTTCTGTGAGAATAAGTAACCTTAGCAGTAATGGAAAGTTTGGTAATATGTTCAATGTATGACTGTAGGCTTGCCGGCTTATGCGCTTGTGGAGTACACACTTTATTTGCAAGGCGAAACGTGGGTGAAGATACTCAACCACGGTGACGTTTCACGACCCTCCTCGACTCTACATACAAAGCTATGATCGTTACTCTTTGTGTCGAGTAACTGTTTATTAAGTTTTTGACAATGCAAAATCGTATTTCGGTTAAATATTGGGCTATAATTTTAAATATAACACTCAACTAACACTAACATAAGACATCGTTCGACCCTTTAGAAAAATGTACTTAAGTACCTACACCTACTTATCTAATATTGTGCCTACTCATTATTTGAACAAATTAGATAAAGTTCAGACAAACAACTTATGTAGATGTTTGTAGAACGTATAATTTGTCGAATGGGGGCGGATATTGAATGAACACCCACTCATTTTGTTTGATGAAAACTCCTCATGACATTTGTTTACATAATTCATGTTGAAAGCGTTTTCGCGTTGGATATTTATTCAGTTGGGTGATATATTAACGTGCTTGGTACAATGAAGGGCTCCATTAAAAACAATATTTTGAGTTTTTACATGTGGGAATTGTGAAAACCTGTTGAAAACAATTTGTGACTGTTTAAAAACATATTAAGTAATTAATGAATGGGTTATTTTACCTTTTAATGACCGATGTCAATATCGTATGTAGTTCTTTCAGATAAGAATAATTTAGATAAAATTAATAGATGTTGCCTAATAACTACATGACAATATATTATATCCCTTTTAAATTCTTTCTAAATATCAGATTTTATTGGCTGTATAATCCATCCACGTTTAAGTTTCAAGAATTCATTAATAAATATAACCGATACTTTAGGGTCTAGGATGTGGGAGGAATACTAAATTATGAACTAACCTTTCCGTCAGCGGTGCAGGCTGCAAATACAGTGCTAGAATACGGTGCCCACTTTACATCGCCCACTGGCGAGCCCAGCTCGAACATGAATAACGGCTCGCTGAACAATGCAATATAAATTAGGTTTAAAGTTATAGACATATTGTTTTATGATGAAAAATAAAGTATGGCATCAATATGAGCTTATGGCATGGGTAGTGGACATGTCTGACGAGGAGTATGAATGTGGGTACACAAAAGATGACTTTAAGGTCTCATGAAATTACAATCAACATCGCGCAAGCACTCAATTTCTGAATTTGTATTAACTATAGACATCAGAGTATTAGTAGAGTAGAGTATCAGACATTAGATAATGAATATTTCAGATGTTATGAGCTTACGGGCAATTACTGTAGTTATTTAAAGGTACAGC
Organism: Anticarsia gemmatalis; assembly: GCF_050436995.1. NCBI lineage: Eukaryota > Metazoa > Arthropoda > Insecta > Lepidoptera > Erebidae > Anticarsia > Anticarsia gemmatalis. The sequence goes on from NC_134761.1 coordinate 4,456,673, forward strand.
AATCGAACGAATTGGAGCAGGGACAAACACAAAATTTTCACTTTCTACCCATTAATAAAACTGCAATACGTACTCTCGGCCATCCTCCCATATCTTGACTCTCCAGTCTCCAGAGCAGGACGCATAGATGCTGTTATTGAAGTAGTTGTAGTTAATCCTATAGACAGGCATGTGGTGCCCTTGTACCGAGCGTACGTAGTTCCTATTGTACTTCAGAGAGCAGGTGTGGATCATGCCGTCTTCAGTGCCTACCATGAAGATCTCTTTCTGCTCTGGGTGGAAGCACATACAGCTGCCACAACCTGAGATAGAAATATGTAAAACCTAAGCTCATGTAAAGCACCAAACATGAATAAAAGTACTGCACGTGAGCGCAGCATACCAGCACAGGCATTAGAAAATGACTGAGAAACTGAACATTTTGGGGAAACGGCAAAGTTTGCTCGAATTAGTGGCCAGTTATGTGATGGTAGTCCATTATGTAAAGATAAATTGATACATCTGATTCCCTAAACGAGTAAGCGAATTTAGCAACACCAGTGAAAGAACCATGTACTAAGTATATAATCAGGCTACACTTACTATTGACAGTGACCATGGTGCCATCAGGACCCGGTATTGGCGGTACATTGGAAGTCAGGGTGATGATGGTGGTAGCTTGCAGTTCACCCGGCATTACCGCCCACTGGACCACTCGGCCGTCGCCAGATATTGAGAAGAAGGACGGCTCTCCATCTATTAAGCGGGCGCCCCAACGTATCTAAGAAGTCAATTAATAGGAAATGATAAAAGATATTTTTGAAATTACGTTTTAGAAGAAAAACTAGGAAAAATGCTGTAACTATCAGCTGTAGGTTTCCATTTCGTAAGCTCTTCATGCTTTAGAAGTGTGGGTTAATGCCTGCTATATCTTAATAAGTTTGCCGGTACTCTTACCTCCCACACGATGTTTGAGTGTTTGTCTCTCACTGAATCAGATTTGTATTGGTACGAAGTTTCCAGTGTCAACTGAGCATTGTATACGCACACGTTTCCGTCGTAAAGTCCTGAGAAAATCAAAACTAGTTGTAATTTCGCATAGAAAAACAGTGAGTGCGAGTAAAATATTATGTTAGTGCGTAATTCGAAAATAGATTAATTATTGCACATAAAGGTACTTACTCCATAAATATTCTTTCTAATGCCTTTTGAAATATTTTATTACGTCAAAACATACTAAAACATTCTTGCAATAACAGCGTAACCTTCTTGGAAATCTGTTTAGCGTCTCGAAGTGTAAAACAAAACAAGAACTGTAGAAACAATTTATGGAAATTTTCTCGTAGTATTTAGTCGTTATTGTTACATACCTATATAGTATATATCTATATACGTACCGACACAAACAAGATAAGGGATTTCTTTGTACACGTCGAGGCAAATGACAGGGGAATCTGTCATGACAGCGTACTCTGGATAGGCAGGGTTTTTGATACTGTAGAGGCACAAACATCCTGTTTTCTGCTGATTTGTAAAGTCCACTAAAAAGAAACGATTAATTGATGTAAAGCTTGCCCTCGCATGTCAGCCTTATTATCTTAGAAGCAATTTATTTTGTACGGAATGAAGATTATCTATGTGTCATTGTTGTCACAGGAGACACAAATCATGAAATCACAAACCGATAAATCAGGAAAACAGAAAACACGCGGAAACTATTTGTGGGGTCACATAAATATTAGTTCCGTGTGGGAATCTTATCTGCGACACGCAATAGTATTTTGGCATTTGGGATTTAATAAAGTCATAAATATAAGAGACTGAAATTCCTATAATACAGTGAAGAGTGCTGGTTTGTGTGATTTTCATGTAGAAAGACCTCCTGCCTCGCTAACGCCATCTACATTAATATTTTAACACAAGTCTCCATTAGTGGTTAATAATTGCAACCTTGGGTAGTTACAGCTACATATAGTTGTAGTTATTTTGAGCTAAACGCCAGTGTTTACGTTTATTTATAAATTCTAGAGCTGGTCATGGCCGACTTTGAGTTTTTAGAGTGACTCATAATTATTAAACGGTCTAATTTAGATACTTTACACGTAAACACACACGTTAAACGGACATTGCTCATAATCATAGAGGAGAACGGGTCTTTCTTCGTAAAGCTAATACTATTATCAATACGCTTGTTAGGTTAGTAAAATGCTTTTTTCAGTTTTCCTTATCGTGTTTGCTACAAAGCGGCGGTTATGCACGTTCTGCATCAAAATGATGCAAGACTTAAAAGCAAATAGTGTCTGTTAAGAATATATATTATAAAGATAATAATATGATAAAAGTTCGTTTTTTCTTATTTAATGTCTATAGAAGGTTACCAGAATCTTGGTAAATAGGTTAAATGAGGAAAATCGAACCCAAACGACAGAATAAAAGATATATAACGTTCAGAATGAATGATTATAAAGATTGTACTTAAAGTTTTATAACGCTTATTAATAAATTCATCACTTTATTTTATATCATAGATATGTCATATATAAATCTTACGCCGTATCGTTTTAACTGTTGCTAGCTCCGGGAATAATAACAAATATTTGTGAGAATTTTCCAGCGTTTATGTATCACTTCAACGGCTACTTTTATAACTATGTATCTACAGTTTGCCGAGTTATGGATCATACTTCAAAGCTTCCCGTTGAATATGTTCTCACAATTAATCTGAGAAGTATTTACTAGGTGGACAAAATACTACATACAATAATAATTGGGTAGTTGCCTGGGTTAACGAAAAATGATTAAACTCGTACTCGTAAAAGGTTCATCTAAAATGTATGGTAGGCTATGTAGCTTTTTTCGTAAATAATATTGAAATTGTAATTATTACAGACTGAAACATTTTATTCGACACTCATTCACACACGTCGTATTTCTATACTAAAATGTGTTTTTGATATTTCATAAAGAGTAGTTGATTAGACTGGTAGGCAACTACCGTATTGTACAACTCCAAGCACCTACGTAAGTCTGTCTCTACATTGTGACAATTTTAAATCTCTAAACCGAAAAGTTACTCTCAAATATTACTTTCTATAAAATATCTGGATATATTATTGATATGTCTCTCCATTCGGACCACAGTATCACAACAACACTCGTATTGTGCAGTTCAACCTTCAACACTGATTGTCCACTAATGCCCACTCTATTGTCGTCGAGTGTCATTCAGTGGCTATTGACTGACCGTTTTTGTCACCCCTATACACAATTGCTTTACTCACACTTGACACCGGGAAACGTTTAGGGGACAAATCGAGCTACAAAACGTGTCTGTTGAGTACATACTGTAAGAGATACTTTCTAGTTTTGTTTATGGTTACAGGAAAATAGGTAAAATGTATCTGTTAGAACGAGTATTATTGAGAATAAGTCCTTTATCGTTTGGATTTAAGATATGTAGACGAATAGCAGACATAAAGTACAAAGGAATTGTAGCTCGAAATATTTACTTATGCTAGAATCAGAAGATTTTCATGACAGGTGGCGCGAGGTGATGGCCTTAATCAGAGTGCTATACGTATTGTTATATTTTTAAAGCATACATGAGACCCTAGCTGATCATAGCATTTGCCTCAAAACTATTTTAACAAGATGGAATTTTGTTTCAATTATACAACAAAGAAAGTAAGTGTTGTTAATATACATGTTTTAAATTCCCAATTTTTACTAAGTTTACAAAAATATAGTATTACTTACATGAGCCGTAAGCCACAGTGAACAGATCTTGGTAGTGTGGGTTCCATTGCACGTCGCAGACGGCGTGGCTGCGCATGGGTTCGAACTGAAACTTCCACAGTGGTAGTAAAGATCCCATTCCTTCGCGGAACTCGTCTGAAGGGTCGTCCCAGTAGCGGTAGTCTTGAGCTGAACAACAAAGTCATAGTTTAGAGGGGACAATCAACGCTTAACAAATTTTAATCTAATCTAAATATGTTAAGAGATCTTAATTTTCATATATTTTTTGAATATGATGGAGGAAACTGCAAGAAATGTAACGCAAATTGATTTCAAAAGCGCGAAGTCACAGAACCTTCGACTAAATCCGGCGATATATTAACGACGCCTAAACTTTACATAAATGTGGGTGTCAAATCTAAACACAAATCTTTTAGGACTTCCGAAGCTCTTCCCACACTGTTTCCGCAATCAAAGAATGAAATAGGCATACCAATATCATCATAAATATTCTGGTTGACGAGTCTCTCGAGGATGGACCAGGCTTCTCTGATACGTTGCGCCAGTTTCTCGTCGTGGATTTGTTGCGCTGACTTCGCATGTTTGGCTGCTTTCTTTCGCATCTAGAGATACCAAACAAATGAGTAAGATGACTGTTACTCCTTGAGGTCCTTCTACTGCTTTGCTACTGGATATTGAAAGCTTTTATATGACTAGACTAGTTAAATTTTATTCTAATCGTCGTTTTCATTGTTCTATCCATCAACTGTTTACTAACCAAAGACAAGCATTATTTATAATTTTATTATTACTTCATTTTCTCTTACCAATAGATAGCAATTTCTACAAAAATCTGTTTGCGATAAATATTTTTTGAGAAAGTTCGTGTTTTCGTGGATCAGGAAATTTCAGATTCATAAATTTTAATAACATTTTCTCGTCACAAAAGACGTGTAGTGAAGATGTAAGCATTATATTACATATTTATTATGCATTTATCATTCTTGACACGCGTGATGATTAAATTGCTTCTCGTAACGTATAGTATGTTATGAAAACCAATTAAGTAATTCTATAGTAATGAGAAAAGGGGATAAACTAACACGATTATCACTTCTATACTAACGAGTAGCTAATACTAATGCCACCAAGAAGTTTCTATTTCAAATGCGTGGAAAAGTCGTTATGACCGATATTGTTAGTACTTCAGATTTGTGCCAGGATTTTTGCGTGAGCTTATACAGAGCGACATTTTTTAAATATTTTTGATTGACGTCAATTTGCAAAGACAACCAAGCGACAATTTCTAATAGTTGTAAGAATATTATTAAAATATTTGACGTCAACCTTTATTATTTCTGTGTAGTTATTTAGTTTCATGCTTCATAATTCTGTTATGTTACTCTAAACAGGAGCTCAACGAACTAGATTTATAATGTAAATATAAACATACACTACAAACGTTATCTACGGCTAGCTTAACATTCGACTACTACTAAACATACTACATCTCATAAACAGTTGTTACTCTTTTAGGTTTCTCCTCTTCCTTCTCTCTCATCTTCTTGGCGTAGTCTTCTTGGTACCAGTCGAATATGACGCACTGTAGCGCCGTGGCTCCGTAGTTGGCCCGCGGCGGCGGGATCGTCTGCGTGTCCACCGACTACACAACACACACGCATCACTATCTTGCTCAAAAGACTATTTGTGTACAAGCGTGCGTACCGAATGCTTGTCTACTTGCGATACATTTATTGACTTTCCATTATAGTGCGGTGTAAATAAGATAATTGAAGTGCTACAACGTGCACGTGAGTACTACCTTAATATTCATGAGTTAAAAAGCTATGTACAAATTTTTCGTAGTGTTAAATTATTTATAATCTACGTTGCATTCCAAAGCTAAATATAAATAGTAAATAGACTGTTGTAAATATATTGTACGTTTAGTGTTCGCCTAAATAATGTGATAATGTGTGTACTACGTATTTTTCGTATATTTGGTAAGTAGAAGCTGATATATAATGTTTGATTAATGATAAAGTTAATTACTTTTCTCTATACATACGTCGCGGGAAACGTAAAACACAAAAGGGTATTATTAGTATAGAAATATATTACATAATATATTTATTACACATAAATTTACCTATTGATGTGTTTCATAATATGGTATGATACTTATATGATAATATATTATGGATGGGGAAGTCGTAGTATGTTAAATGTTTTGTAAAAGTTGTACAGTATGGTGCTATACACTGCTAGAACAGACAGAAAGAGCGTTATTTACAGCGAGAATTAAAAGGGGACAGTATGTACAAGATTTACCTTATTGGACACATCAAAAGCTTAAAAAGTGAGACGTTAGAAAAAAGAATATGACACATAAAAATTTTAAATCAGTGAAAAGACAAAAAAACATTTTTTTTCTTTTTTTTCACTCTACATAAGGAAAAATTCAGGCAGCCATCGTCAGCATAATCCAGAAAACTGTAAGATCTACCAAATTAACACACATTTATTGCAATACACAGAAACAATCGGATATCAGTTTGAACTAAATGATAACACAGCGTTTGCTAACACCAAAGTAAATGCGTATATTTACAGTGAGAACAAACATTTTGTCATGTCATCATCATCTTCTTAATGAGATGGACCAAGGCCATTATCTGTTTAACTTCTAGAAAACTGTAGAAGTTTAAGCTCTTCTTAGCCCATTATGGGAATTAATAGGCCTCCATACTCTTAACGCCGCTTTATATAGCTACGTTCAATCTTTCACCACGTAGTTTGGTTTGCGTACTTAGTATTCGAAACTTTTGGCAACAGACTGCATTCGCACTAAAAACAACGTAGTAAAACATCAGGAGCTTACTACGTCACTATAACGATCTTCTTTTGTCAAAGTCCTTTGTAATACAGTCGATATCTATAAAAATATGATTAATAGATATAAATAAGGAAAACTGACTCGTCTAGGGAAGTTGTAGGTGAGAGCAGCACGTTCGCAGAAGTTGAATTGGTTGGCCAATTTTTTCACTCTCGGTTTAATTGCGAATTCACTCTTAGCAGCAGTAGCAGGGGTTTCCTCTGCAAAACAAATGGCACATTTTGTAGAAATTTATTACTTAAATTTTAATATGAATTCCTATTTCCTTCGGTCAAGGCATCACACGTGAACAATGGACCGATTTCGCTAATTCGTTTTTTAATGTGATGAAATCTGAAAGATTTTGGAAAGAAAGATAGTATAAGGACGAAATGCGAGCGCAGCCTTAGCTAGACTCTGATATAGATCGTTGATAAACCTTCATAGTTTAGGAGCGTCTAAAAATAAATCTACAATTTCACGCACTAGTAAAGCCAATTCAATTTCCTATAAAGGTATTTCTTGTAAAACTTTACATAATTTTCCGATTACAAAGCGGTTACAAAGTTTATCCGCCTCCGGTAGAGTTTAATTTTAGAACTATTTGAGAATTATTGCATAACGTATACAGGTGATTCCTCTATGGCCTAGGTGATAGTGTTTAGAAGTTATTATAATGAGGTCTCGGGTAAGATTCCTGGGTTGAACAAAGTACTATTGGTCTTTTCTAATTTATAATAAAATACTTTTATTTTTACTATAACTAAACTTTTTAATGGCGAAGCGTGAGTGTATTGTATACACTTGCGCGCCTTTGGGTATAATGAGCGTGTTATGTATGTCTATGTGTGAGCTCAAAACGCTCAGGGGAAAACAAGGAAGACTGGTCTCCCACCATATAGGTTACATAGCATGGTAAAGAGAGAGAGGGAAGGTATGCTCACTTTCTTCAGGCTCAGCTTCTTCGCCACCTTCACCGGCGCCTCCTTCTTCACCAACTTCTTTAGGTTCTCCTTCTGGTTTCTCTGCTTCTGCATCTTCTTCTGGAGGTTTCTCCTTCTCTTCTTCGGCAACTGCGTCCTCTGATAAACAATATTTAAACGATAAATGAGAGGTTGTTGAACATCTTATTATGTAATACATATGTAAATAAATAAATAAATGTAAGTCATGTGATTCCAAACTTAGCAGAGCTAGTACAATAGTACCTAGATAACTGATTAACATATCTAAACATTTCTAAATAAATACTTATATACTTAGATAAATTTAGATCCAGACTCAAGACAGATACTCGTGCACACACACAGATATTTGTCCTATATAAGCCAAAATTACTTCGTAACGTAACAAAAACTTGTCAGGCCTAAAAAACTAGTAAATTTTGCTAACACTTGATCTCTATTTGTTGTGCGTAGGCCTACGAAAATATAGGACGTGAGCTTCAAAGATCCACCGCTGTAATTGCACAATGTCATGACATGAAAATCAATCGCGCATACAACTTGTTCGTTTAGACAGCCTTTTGTATAGATAAGAATCGAATCGTGCAAAAATATACATTCATCGAATAATATCCATAAATAGCACAGAAAGTGTAAGTCGATGCAATGTTTTATCAATCGACTTGGAGTTCTATAAATATTCAGTATTGAATAGATTTTCGGGTCAAAAAGCTAAGGTTACCAAAGGCAGGCTGTGTACCATCTTTACGATGGATATCATTCATTCTAAAGAATGTAGATTGAAGATACTATCAAGTATCGAGAGATGGCTTTTGATAATAATTACCTAAAAATTTTAAGCTATAAAAACTGTGACGAAAATTCAATAAAATTCAGAGGTCTTTATTGCATAGATTTGGATCACTGAAACTAAAACCATACAAAAAACAAGCATTACGAGTTATACTCGGATCATTGTAGACGTTTGATCTATATATAATAACCAAAATAATCATAGAAATGGGACAATGTGTAAGTCCGATGATAATAATATGACGTAATTCGTTCGTTTGCAATGCCTACATACCTATAGTAATCCTAACTTCCAGTATCAGAACTCAACATTTTAAATAGAAAAAGTAACATATCCTGTCGACCCTTAGCCTATAAACAAAGGAAATAGTTCTATTTATAAGACACGTGGTTTTGGTGCGTCAATATTAATATTTGAACAACATCTACCTAGCTATTGATATTATTATATTATGTATGTACTATGAGCACATTGAACACGACACGCAACGTCGAGTAGATCTACGTTTTGTTTTCGTCGTTCGTATAATATGTAGAATGTGGATATTTTATTCTAGGTTAACTTATGTTTATACACTTTAAATTATCCAAGGATGTGTAATAAATATCCGCCTGGACGATTTTTTTCATAATGCTTTCTTTTATGGTTATAAAATCTAGCTCGTACACATTGACTAGAAACAACTGGGGAATTGTTTTTTTCCATTTTATAATTTATTGCGGACTGTTATGACAAAATTTGTGAAAGTTAACGAAATAGGACGTGTAGGTACTTCTAGTATACGAGCTATACATCGTTTAAATATTCTGGGTCTGTGTATATGTTACCTTCTGGTTTTGCGTCGTCTGCTGGTGGTGCCTCTGGTTCTGGTTCCTCCTCCTCTTCTTCCTCAGCGGCTGACTTCTTGACCTTAGCCCGTTTCGGTCCCGCGTCATCGAAACCAACCATACCTAATGATAAATTATAAAAAATATACACTGTTGTTCCAATACCAAAACGAAGATATTTTTACCTTTTGGAATCAAGAACATCTAAGCCTTAAAATCTAAGACATAAAACCTTAATTCGGGACTAAGCTACAGTGTTCCATGTTTTTAAGAATAAAGAATCTAGCGTCTATCAAAAACAGTAGAACAGCAGCACCTGGTTCAATAAAGTGATTCAAGAAAACAACTATATTTAAACATTATCAATCAGACAAAAAATTGAGAAGAGATACTCACCATAACCAGCAGCAATTTGAGCCCTAGCCTCCTCAGAGTCCTTACGAATAGCGGTGCCTTGGAATACGTACAACGGATACGCTTTCCCGAACGTCGGCTTTGGCTTCACCACAAACCTGCCCTGGCCGTAATGATACGCCACTTCATCAGCCACCCACGAAGGATTGATCGTTGACAGAATACGTCCCACTTCCTCTTCCAGATCCTAAAGAAATCAACTATTGAAAAACACACGTGATACCAGCCCAAATGTCTGTTGCTTGACTTGATTGTATAGTTTGTGACCGCACATGCGCGCACTATACAAGGTTCACGTAAATTTTAAACACAACGTTTCGTACATACTGTCTGGTTAAAAAATATATGTTTCATAAAATCTTACAGCATCTGGAACTTCTTCTTGGTCATCAGGTTTAAGTAGCGTGCGCGGCTTGAGCCAGTCAAGTGCACCCTCCTCCTCGTTTAAATTAGCGCGCGACTTGTTCTGCGCTTCCTTCTGCTAAATAACACAATAAATAACATAACAGTTAACACACGACATGTCTAACATTTACAATACAACGTTACGTACATCTAAGCACTGCAGTGTTTTGTTCACAAGCACTTTCTCTTCAGTGATATTAAGAGCGCGTTTTATCATAGCCTTCAACATTTTGATTAAATATTTTTTGACTTATTCCAGGAATAAAGAAATACGCAAGCACGCAAGCGATGTCTGACAGCAAATGAAACACTGCTTAGTTTTCTAAGCGTTTGGGAACTCGGAGCGGATTTACGAGTAAATATTCTAGAGACATTTGCATATTGTTTGATAGGTCTTTATTGGGGACGATCATGTAATTCGACTATAAATAATTCGAGGCACTTTTAGTTAAGCGAAGCAAGCGTAAACAAACGATTAAACCATTGCGTGCCCGAAGCATGCTGGATTGTATCTTTATTCACAATAATTTGTGGTAAGCCCTGGGGTTTATGGTTCACGGAAAGTTCTGCGTTGATTGTACTTACGTCGACATCATCATCTTCCGTCTCGGAAGACGACGTACTCATAGTGTGTGTTTTATTATCTTTAACTTGATGAAAAAATCGACCACAACAAAGGAAATAAAAATGAATACTGCAGTGTCTTTATGGCGAGTAGTTCGCACCGGTACCAAATGAACTTTGACCGACAAATGAACTGCATAGTTAGCCGTGGTTGCTAATGTACCTATTTCAGTACTAGCTTACAAGCAACGCTGTGCAAAAGATTGATATCGAGCGAACTTTATTTGTCTGTAATTGCATCACGCGAAATATGCAGTTGCTTTTTACAACACAATTTGTACATAATATTAATAAGCAATGATTCATTATTTTCATTAATACATTTTACTTAAAACCCGATTTCTTTTTAGAAATTTCAGATATTTTTATGACCTAAACAATAAGCTTCTGTTACAAAATATAACGTAGTAGTATATTAACCTAATCCAGAAGATAATACTTACTATAATAATAGGGGTTTTAATTTAAAATCAGTTGTCAGTTAAAAAGTGAATCGTAGAAATGACTCAAAGTAGGGCATCATGGCATGACAACACAACACGCAGACCTAAACAATAAAAAAACAACTACGACTCATTTCTCGGACTAATAGAATTTTAATTCACCTATAACTATTAAGAACTATATGAAAATCTGTATATATGTATGTTCTGCTAAATAAGATCGATTAAAGTTATGAGAATGACGCTGTGAAACAATGAAACATCAAGATTCTTTGGTCAAAAGATTTGTCACACTGCTATGTAAATAATTCTTCTTAAGAGCAGATTAAATTCGAATAATAAGCATGAGGCTTTCCCTAGCTATAATAATTTATATAGCTAATCTTCAGGATATAAACGTTTTCGCCTCAAGCGCCCATAAACTAACCTTATGGCCCATAATATTCCCAAGCTCGTTTAATTTTGAAATTGTTTACAATGTTTCAACATGTAAAATATGGTTTACGGTGGACGGCCATGCTTCATCTTTACCTATATCTATAAATACAACTCGTAAAGTATTTATAGTATCGTTCACATATTTATAGTCTATCTCATGGCCATTTTTTGGTATGTCAACATGTTAGACCTTATTTTAGGAACGAATTTCATTTCGCAGTTTCGTATTCCATCATTGAAATCGATTTATGCTAGCTTACTCTCTTCTTTTTCACTCAATTTTTTACAATATATTGAGGATAATTCATGTAGATTAGAATTTAGATTTATCTTGCATATAAATCTTAATAATTTATAATTTAAATTTCAAAAGCAGTGTCGTGCTGTCGGTACAAAGTTAGTAAATGACTTCCCAAGCTGGGCGTGTCACCAAATTCTAATTAGTCCCCGTGTCTGGCATTAGCTAGCACTGGAGGTGGGCTGGCGAGGGCTTGCGACAATGCCACCGAACATTAGTGCCCGCAGTCGCCTTGTCTAAGCTCGCCAACTACATAAAACTTTAAACAGAGTTATGTAAGTATATTTTTAATTACTGTTAAATATGATTATTTACGTCAATTATTTTGCTCTGGGGTTTTATAGTTATATATTTTCTTTCTGTTAAAAATCAGGCTTTATCCCGTAATGGTCAAGTACGGCTACGGATATGTATTGTAAAACCCTGTTCAATATTTGCCAATTGTATACTTCTGGATAGGTACCTAAGTTGTATTTTTCTACTGATTATATATATGGATATTTGTTTTTCTAATAGCTATACAAATGTACATATTTTTACTGCTTGGTGTACAGTACCTTAGTTCGTTATGTTTTTATAGTGTTCTTTGAGCGGAGTAGTACAAAACTACAAAGATTTAGGGGCTAGATAGAGGCAGGTTAAGACTTGTGACGTCATATGAACAAGTGAACATACCCGGGTTTTATACGGCAGTAAAACGGTTGTTTTGTGATGTTAGATACAAGTATTTTGTATTAAAATATTATTGGTGTTAGATAATTTTGATAGATAAACAATCTTGTTATTGACAGCTATTTAGTTATTTTAAAACGAAATACTACGAGCTTAACAAGGTATATTAATCTATTGGTTACATAGGTCGCTGACACTTTTATACTTATTTATAATCATCTATTTAATCAAATATAGTTAATGGAACATAATTTTTGGTTCTAGTAGTTACCTACTTAAGTCGAGAAAGACGTGGGCTCTACGATATAGCTTAGATTTATTTTCACAAAATGTTTTCTTTATTAATACAAATACTTTTTCCATTCAGAATCAAGTTAGTTTTTTTACATTACATTATCACTTGACAATTATAAAATTTCGCTACGACTTTTCTTGGTTGAAATCGAAATCTGATGAATAGGATAAAAATCCCTTCATAGCAAAATGTACAACAAGCAAAATGAGCACGGCACTTAAAATGTACAAATCGCATAATGTGCAAATAGCAAAAAGAGCAAATCGCATAATGTACAATACGCATAATGTGCAATACTTAAAATGAACACTATACGCAAAACGAGCAAAAAGCAAAATGTACATAATACTGTTAGGGCATGTTTACAAGACCCCGTGGAGATTTTTTTCTTTGATCGTTAGTATCCTAAAATCGGCGGGGTTTGTTCTATATACATACATAAAATAAATAATAATAATAATAATTCCTGAGGCGTGGTACGAAATCCTTGAATCATCGCCAAATAGCAACGCAATGAGAGCCTTTAGACTCTACTTCGAACGGACTTGGTATCCCAAGTTTAACCCAAAGATTCTAAGCTGTGCCAACCAACGACACCGAACAACTAATCCTGTTGAAGGTTGGCACAGGCGTTTGAATGCCAAAATTTCGAAAAAGATAAGTTTAATGTTTTTCATTTATAAATTAAAAAAAGAAGCTATGTTCAGTGATAATAAATTTAAAAAAAGCATATTTGTGCCGGCAATGAAAAATAGGAGAAAAGCAGACATCGTCTTTGATAAAAAGTATAAAAAAATACTAAACAGTTTGCATATTAAAAGTATTTCCGTTAAGCAATTTCTTCTACAGATGATATATACAAGACTTGCATTTTAGTTTGTTTTCTTTTAAGTTTAAATAAATAATATAATTTCAACAGAATTAGTTGTGCTGCTGTAATGTTCTATGAATCCAACAAACCCCAAACTAAGAAACGGCAGTAAGTGGTTAGTGTGAACGAAGGCGACTATGTACATTTTGCTTTTTGCTCGTTTTGCGTATAGTGTTTATTTTAAGTATTGCACATTATGCGTATTGTACATTATGCGATTTGCTCTTTTTGCTATTTGCACATTATGCGATTTGTACATTTTAAGTGCCGTGCTCATTTTGCTTGTTGTACATTTTGCTATGAAGGGATAAAAATTATTATAAAAATATTTCTGCGCGGGATAACTTTGACCTTTGCCGCCCACGGTTCAAATGAAATTATTTTGCCAGCGTAGGTTGTGGGACAGAAATAGTAGTAGCTCTTACTAGTTTTGCGCTTTTAAATGTCATATCACTAGGTTATATAGGGTTATAGCGGGTACGAGTATTACATCTGCATTTTCTTATTTTATTTTGTCATATATTGATACAAAAGGAATGAAAAAAGAAAGAATTTAGTTGAAAAATTATCACCGAGTATTCATGAATAAATAAAATTTGATGAGAGAAATATGTTTTGATACTTTAAACTACAATTTTTTCGTTGAAACAAAAGAAAAACGACTTATGCTTCAAGACAGCTTATGACGAAATGCCTTGATCCATTATAGTATTGTTTATTATTAATACACATTACACAATATTAATGTTGTATTTTTTATTATTATATTGTTTTTTTTTTTCAAATCGCTCTTTGATATTACCTGCCTACACTTAAAACTTAAACTTATACATTTAATAAAAATGGCAACATGGATCTGCCAGAATCTGGCAATGGAAAAATCGGCCGTTCAGCTCAGATTAGCTTTACGCGTTTTCAATATTTTCATTTGTGTTTTACATACATAAATAATATTCGGATCTATTCATCAAGAATAGAGCTCAGTATACAACGACAATATGAAATGGCTTTGTAATATAACCATCGTAAATGTTCCCTACATTGGAGTTCTACATCTATTTCCAGTTCCAAATTCGAAACCATAATTCAATTCGTCGAGAAACCGATCCAAAAATTATAAACAGTAATGAACATAAAGTTTTATGGTTTGTATTTCCGTAGTGCACATTGCGTGATGGACATGAAATGATGATGTTCGATCGATGAGACAGTATCGTTGATAGCTGGATAGCCGTTATCGTGATAACAAACAGTTCTAATAATCGGAATCGTTAATTAGGAGGAAGCCCCCCAGTAGTGCCGCGTTCGTTGTTTGAACCTCATGTCGTTCGGAAACTGTTAGTGATTTTTTTCCTTTTTTACTTTCGAAAGGATTGTTTTTGATTTCGAGGTAGGTATCGACAAGTAATATATTTATTTTATTTTTCACATAGAAATAGCTGTGGACAATATTAATTTTATTTTATTAAGGGACATGCGAGAGATGCTTCTAGATTTGTTGCGTATAAAAATATCCTGCTATTTATAAGCATCAAAGCTAGTTTTGATTTCTTTGTGAATATTTCGAGACAATTTTATAGTGTGGGACTGTTGGTTGTCTATTTTCGCTCAGTTACCTAATTTAAAATATAGGAGATTTTATTTTTATTAATTTATATTTTGAATTTTTTTTGTTTTAAACCATTTAGAATACTTACCATTTAAAGCATTACAGTGCTTAGAGCCTTAGAGCTATAAAGATATTACTACAATTTGAATGTATACTGTCATTATTTACATATAGATAGAGCTATTAATACTAGCGCATACATTTCCGCTTATATTACGCGTAAAACCGCATGGCACATGAATATAAGACGTATGTAGAGAGTTTACGAGTGTTTACTCTAAGCTACGGTTGTAAGCATTGCTCATTTAGCGTTAACAGCAATTTTGCAATTCCTACCTCACGATAATAGCGAAGCTCGGGAACGATCTTACATAGACTGGGTCACAAGTAAGCGTGCAATGGACGTACACAGTATGGATATTGTTACACAAATAAATTCTCTATTCAAGAACGTGAAGGAGTGATGTGTGCTTTACAACACAATATGTTCAATGAGCGCCAACGGCAAGCATATCGTCCAATATTGGAGCCAAGTGTTACGCCTAACTTGGACATAACACTTCGATATGTTTCGACCGTTGGCCGACGGACACAGACGACGCCAATGTTGGCTAAGACGGACACAAACACACAAGGTCGTATATACAATGGATTGACGCACACGCATGCTAAGTCCTAAGGACTATTACTCACTCTCAACCGCTTTAGTAGTAATCCTATAGACTTCTCCTTGGACTTACTCCGCCAGAGTTCTGGCAATTTCTTTTTCATCCCTTTCGGGCTATGCGTCTAGATCAGACAGTAACACTTTATTATAAACCATCAATAATGACTGAGTTTGAATGAAAAGTTTATTATGTTTAGTAAAAAATATGCCTGTACCTGTATTTCGGTAGGTTTTGATTATGTTGCGTGGTGTCTGATATGATGTTAGTTTGAATATGTTGAATAAATACTTACGTAGAAATTCTGTAAAAAATCATGTGAACACAATCATACTTGCTCCTGTCATACAAATTACACTGTGACCTTTGCATACAATTGAAATGTTCCCAATGTAGAGCTTGAAGAGTAATGTAGAATACGTACTTTTGTCGTTGTTTGATTACAAATGGAAGCACAGTATAGGAAGACGTTTAAATAATCCACGTAAAAAGTTTGATGGTGTCTTATTTTATTAGCCGAGTTCATTATAATATAACTCAATGTCTGATATTAAGAACTTTTAAAAGTAAGTAGATTTTTGTAACAAAATTTATAAAAGTGAATTAAGGGCTACTTGCACCGAAAGTTATAACACGTCACTAAAAGTTTCACTAAAGATGTTATTGATCCTACAGCGAGACATGGTCGCTTGGGAATTTAAACGCTTTTAGAAGAAAATGTGAAAGGTGCTGATAAAATTGGCCTCGAGGTCGAGGGAGGAAAATAGTAAGCGAAGATTTGCTTCTATTTTACAGTAGTTTAAACGTACATCTATGAATTAATATTCATTCGGCATTGAACTAAATTCGTCGGGTCTAAGATCGCTTCGGTTCAGATAAGCTTCTATAAACTATTATTTGACATGTAAATCAGTGTTGAACGCGAGTAATGTACAGTATTACGATTGTACAGTCGTGAATACCTGCTGAATAGATACATGCTTAGATTTTTTGAGTCGAGTGTTTGATCGATGTTGCTAGTAAACTTGCGTCTTACATAATAACACTATTACAACCAATTATATGTTATTTATTATGATTTTTTCCCACTTCTATGTAATGTATTTCGTATCTGTTTTATCGCAAATACGATCAGTAAACTGTAATTTAGAATTTACAAACTAACACAAGTTTTTGTAATAACAAGTTCGTGTCATCAAAACTTATTGAATGTCGTGTGTAATATATTGCAACTTACCTTTTTTGGCGGCATTTTAACGTGATTTAACTAAATAAATACATTAAACGATTGATTAAATACAATAACTGTTTTTAGAAAAATCTTTTGATACGTTGAAAAAGTTTGACAATTTCGTAAATAAATTTGACATTGGTGTGTGTGAGGTGGGGGTGCGCGCGCAGGGTCCCGTTGTCATGGCGACGGGGCGGAGAGCCCCCCGGGATCGTGGGCTGGTCGGTGCCGAGCTGCAGTACTGTGTAGCTCTCAACTCCATACTGTTTGCTCCCACCGCGTTCATCCGCACCCCGGCCTCCATCACACAAATCTTTTGGTAAATATGCGCATTATTATTATAACTACTCATAGTATCAACAATTTATTAATTGACATACAAAATTGGTCTCATAAATCTTACTTAAGTAGCGTGTGTAACGATCTGAGCTCCTTCCAATTAGAGTAATGATTTGAGTGTAACATCGTTTCGTAGGTTTCATTAACAACGTGTTGAATTCTGCGACAATTATCTTTAGATTGTTTATTAAAATTCATTTCGAAAACGTCTACTGAAAATGAATAGTGGTCAAGTGCGCAGCGCTGTTTGCAATGCGTATGTATGTTCAGGGAAATATCAATACATGTAGTAGGTACATACCTAGAGAACTATAATTGTAGCCTAGGTTTTAACTAAAGCTAGCTTTGAATCTACGTTATTTTGGCTGCATTTGACCTATCTGCATTCATCTACAGATTTAGTTACCTATACGATTTCCGCTTCTCCAAATTGTTTTGATCAAAATCCAATAAGTGATTTGTGTGGCCGGATCGCTTTGTTTGCGTATGAAATATATTATCATATCTTGATAAGTTTGCTTTCCAATTCATATTTGATACGTGTTTGTGTTACGTAGGTTTATCTATGACGTAGTTTATAATATTAGACAGTTACTGTATGGTGTAGGATTCTCAAATTGTTAATAACGCTATTTAGTTTACAGATGCGTATTGATTCTCTCTTTCTTTGTCGGGTTTTTCGTATTTCATAAGAGCTGTTTTTTTAGGAATTATATAGTATATTATGTTTAATTAAATATGAAATGTGCTCTTTCCGACATTGCGCATTCAATGATACATCTTGTTTTATTTTTACGCAATCAATTCTGCTGTTGGAGGCTTTTGTTGATCACTTCGGAACAACAATGTGGAAAAAAAACAAGACAAAAATATTTATTTTTTAAATTTTCCTCTTAAATCAAGTGTAACGATATAGTACGCTAACGCAAAGACATAGCGTTTGTTTGATGTTCATCAACTGAAATTAATTTGCTTGAAATAAAAGCTACATACAATCGTTCTTATCTTTTAATTTGTTCTTGGAGCTCAAGATCAACATGATAGTTGTGTTCTGGATTAGAAATTTATATGTGTTCGTCAGTCAGGTAAACTGGAGAACGTAGGATTCCTAAGGAAAGTTGACATAGGGTAACCAAGAGGGTCAACATCATGTTTTTCAGAGCGAAAACTTGTTGTCCTACTAAACGTGGGATAAGGACAAGAAAAAGAAGTGTAAGTTAAAAATCTTCTCTTTATTTTCCAGTTTGACTTGAGGTTGTGAGTAAATCAATCAAGCTGGCGGCGGTGGCTCCCCCTCAAGGCGTATGGCCTGTGGACTTGTTGCAGTATGCCCCTGAGGTGCCCCCTCTCCAACCCTGGAACGAGGACAGCGGCATCAGCAGCGATGACACTGTCGAACGTATGCGACGACTAGGACAGGTGAATATCTATACTAATATTATAAAGCTGAAGAGTTTGTTTGTTTGTTTGTTTGAACGCGCTAATCAGGAACTACTGGTCCGATTTGAAAAATTCTTTCAGAGTTAAATAGCCTATTTATCAAGGAAGATTATAGGCTATATACCATCACGCTACGACCAATAGGAGCGGAGTAGCAACGAAAAACGGCGCGGGTCAGCTAGTACTTTATACAGAGTTATTGTTATAGCGAACTACGTTTTTTTTAAAGACATTTGTTTAAACACTTACATAGGAACAAGTATAGTGATAGGATGATAATTGTACGACTTCATTTCGTAATTCACTATTCGTCGCAGCTCCAGCAGCGCACTTTATGTTCGATCTATCGAATTTAAAAAGGGAAAAATTGCAACCTCAGATCTTAATAATAATAATAAATAAATTTAACCCATTACTGTCCCACTGCTGGGCAAGGGTCTCCTCCCGTAATGAGGGAGGGGTTAGGCCTTGAGTCCACCACGCTGGCCAAGTGCGGGTTGGGGACTTTGCATGCCCTCAATAAATGTATTAAACAAATTTTTAGGCATGCAAGGTTTCCTCACGATGTTTTCCTTCACCGTTGGAGCATGTGACAATTATTTCTAATACACACATAACTTCGAAAAGTCATTGGTGTGTTGCCTTGGGTTCGAACCTGCGACCACTTGCGTGGGAGGTGTCAACTTATACCACTCGGCTATCACTGCTCTTTTTCACCTCAGATCTTATTGAGATCATAATATGACGAACATTTGTAGTTCTCTTAACCATTTTTTATTTACTGTTTTCAGTCGAGCGGTGAAGTCAGCAGGAATACTAGTGATGAGAATCTGCCCAAGGTGCAGGTCAGTACAATAGATAAAAGTCATATGATAGCTACGTATTTTATCGGCCTCCCTATTTCCGTAATGTACCGATATCTAATATGGTTTGCAACAAGAAATTCATAAACAGAAATATGCAACACTTTGATAGTTTAGGGAATTATATTTAACAGCTGTTTCGATCGATGATCCCGATTAAATATTAGTATTTTTAGGTGTATGTATTTAGTAGGTGTAAAAAATTTAGATGTATTACATCTCAATGCCTTCAAAACGATGTCTGTAAAACACAATGAAAAATACTTCAAACTCCATAATTTATTGTTACAGTTCGTACATTTAACTCTCGATAAGGTGGTTGTGGGTAAACGAGTTTATCCGAAAAGACCGCCTATAGACTTACCCATGGAGGCCCAGGCCTCCTCCGAATCTGATCGCGCTTCACCGCCTCTATACGAAGTGGAACTGACCGCCTCCGACGAAGACGACGATGCATCAGTCCTAGAGCTGGTCATACCGATGCAGTCATCACGGTATCAGAGAGTACCAACTTCCTCGCCGAAGAAATCTAAGCCAAAGAAGGTTAAAAGGTATCTTTGCAGCCTAATGTGCTGCGGACGTGCCCGTAAGTAAGTTAGTATTGTTGTAAAATTGTAAGTAATTTATATGTAATACGAAACGACTGTTAGAGTGATCATGTATTATGTTTGAATACATTTGATAATCTATCTATCACGTATCTCAGTTGACAACTATTTGAAAGCCATTGCTGTACATTGTTTTCTCCCTTAGATTTTAGTTATTAACACGTGTCGTCATCGCAGCAATGTACTGCGTAGTGACCATCAATTTGACGCACCGTAGTTGTCAACTGAGATACGTGATATGCATACACGTATGGTCAATGCAAATGTAGAGTCCTTCTCTCAATTTTAGTACAAATTATTTTGTTAGAAACGCATTTTGAACAGTTCTAGGGTGGTCAAGTAAAACTTGCTACTTAGTGGACCGAATATTTCAAATTTCGGATATAACCGCTACAAGTTATGCTACAAGTCACAACAATCAAATGCAATGCATGATCACTTTAATTCTAGTTTCGTATAAAAAATGAAAAATAAAGTTTTAAATGTTACAGTTAGGATTAGTTAAGTAAGATAAACGTTTCAATTCTTAATGTAATTAATGTGTAGGTTTAATACATCGTTTGATTTAAAAGCACAATGTTAGTGACGATTATTTTAATTTAAGAAATCGTGGCCATAATGTTGTAACATTTTTTTTGTTATTGATTTCTTTTCATACTGTCTTACTTACGAACGTCGTGTAAGCTATGATTAAACAGCGGTTGTGACATTCAATTAATTTCGTCTGAGTTAGATTGGAATCGAAATCGAATATGAGTGAAAAAAACCCTGTTTTGGTAATTAGAACTTACACTGACTATAGGTAAGACAGCCATGAGAAAGAAGAAAGACTAAAGTATTACTGAATCGAAATGGAGTTTTATTGTCTCATAAAAACTGGTACAATTTAAATGTATTGCCAAAAAGTTGTGATTTTAATTAATCGACGATGTCAATTTACAGCCGTTAATTTTACTGTTTCAATGAGTGAGAATATTTTGGTCAATTAAGTAATTTCGAGGAAAAAGTTGTTGAAATCTTCATTTTATTAGGATTTGTGTAGCTTTTGTATTTAATATGAAAAAGGCTTAATAAGAGTGTAGGCTAATTGTTAAGAACAAAATAAAGAAGTTCATTTTTTGTCATAACTAGTTGATTTTTTGCGCCAGTTTTTTACAAATTTAATACTGTGTCGCGTTAATGGATCCATGTATGTATAGATTGTTTAGTATTACGATAATTTAGCAATATTGTAACAAATTATTTAATACCTACTATGTGAATATTTAGGTTTCTACGGCCTATATCTAAATAATAATTATTTGAATCCTATTTTATTTTGTTATACTAGCTCTATGTTTTAAATAGAAGAAGTCCTTGCCATTTATAGTCCAGTTTTAATCATGGCATAAGACTGATGAATATAATGTGTGGCCAATTGATGTAAACATGTATCTCTAGGTTCATGTTTAAAAAAATTTGAACGTTTGCTTTTGTTAGATATATATTTTTATATTTTAGGCTCAAAAGAATTAAAAAAGATAATTAAATAAGATTTTTGGAAATACAACGTTTTTTATCATGGTTTAGCGTTCTCGACTTCTAAGCTAAGGCCTAATCCTTTTCTTTGAAATAAAATATTTTTGTTTTACGTTGAATGTTATAAATGTTCTTTACCCGTATATTATGTTATTCAGCTTTGGATCTAATGATATTTTCAATAAACTTTTTTATTATCTTATATTTTAATAAATTGTTTTACAGCGGGATAGAACTTAGCTAACATAAATTAAAAAAAAAATGCGATTGACGATGATTCCCTTTATATATTAAATTACCTTTTCTTTCGAGCTTACATATACGATTTTATACTAGTATTATTTACATTGATTTTTAAGTGTAAGTGGTTACACTCTGTAAGTATTAGCGGTTAATATTAAGATTATCCAAAGAGGACTCTACACCGCAAGTACATTTTAATAAACAATTATAATGTTTGGACTGTAAAATGAAAGGAATCATCATAAGTAATTACGAACGGATTTTCTAAAGATTGTGTATCGTTTAGAAAAGCTTCAATTTAATTTTAAAGAATAATAATAATATGTTTACTAGGAACAGTAAAACTGCAAGATGATTTATGGTATTGTATTTATCATTAAATGTAACATTGGTTTGTAACTTTGGAATGTAATGTTGTAAAAAGTCTGCGGTGAAAGAGCTCCCTAAGGCTTGCTACACAAATATTCGGTTCCGCAGTATTTATCGAACAACAAAACTGAATCGACTCACTTGTTCAGCTAGTGCTGATCGGGTTCGGTATACATTTGGTTTTGCCGCTCGGCTAGACCGATTATTGCCGAACGGAATTTGTGTGTAGCAAGCCTCACTCTCGCTTATAAGATAACGAGAAACATTGTAATTATAAGTGATTATATTTCAAAAGATAACAGTTTATCTATGTGGGTAGTTGAACTATCCGTGTCAAATAAATGAATTGATGAGAAACGTGTTTTATTCCGCCATTTATATTCATGAATACTGAAACTAGCTGTTAGATTAGATTATCTACTGCTGTAGGTGGTTTAATAATAGCATCAGCGTTTACGGGGTTAGTTCAAGGTTCTTGAGTAAGGTGGGTAAGGCGTTACTGTTGGGAAATGACGCTACTTGGGTGGTTGTGAATGAGAATTTTTGCGTGTGGATGAATGCTTGTTACTATTTTTTGTTTGTTTTGTTTTTAAATTAGAACTGAAGTGTGAAGTGTCAGTGTCAAGTCAACTGGTTACGTATGTGAATTCATACAACGTAATCACACAGCTTTTTTACATGAAAGCTTTGCCAAGCCAGTAAGGTTGAAATGTTTAAATAGTTCTAGTATATCTGTTTGCCTGACTTCCGGAGAAATATTCTTGGATGAATGAAAATGACAAAAACTCTTAGTTTCAATACAGATAAACTAGTACTTGTGTTATTCTTTAGGCAAAATGATGACTAAAGTGGTTTATCGATGTATACTATTAATTAATTTACTATCAATTTGGAAGGTATAGTTAAGTAAAATTTATGGAAAAATCGAGTTGGTTCCTAGCTTTCACGATTAGTTTCTTCTTTTTTAGATTTTTATAAGAAATTTAAATTAAATGCACAGGAAAATTGAAAGTACATTACATATAAATACATAGTACATTTTACAAGACAAATATAGTTTCTCAATAAAAAAATCGTCATATGGGTCACTCTACTTAGCCACAAAGACCCATTTTGTTTCAACGTTCCATTTTGATGTATAGAGCTACATCAAATACCCATGATTCCATAAAATTACACCAGATGGTATTTCTTCATCTATTCAACGGCGCTATATTACCCCATCTTATTTTCCTCTAAACTTAGTCTTTCCGACGTTCCGCTACTCGATAACAGATGGCGTTCAATTAAACATTTTTGTTTTTTGTGCTCCATCTAGTGCGAGTGGGCGTCAGTGCTTTGTTTCTGATATCAAAAGCCTCTTGAAGTCTGCCTTTTTCGCCGATAGTTTAAATTCGAACACCAAAGCAATAGCCTATTTCATTGTGGTATTGGTCCTTACTCCACTAAACCTTACGTATGTTTGATGACGACCTAGAGTCATATAATTATGGGCCTTCATTTAATAACTATCAGAGATAGATTTATATAGAAGCTTGTGTAAATTGGCGAATCTTCACCACACGGCGATTGTCAACCCAACAATAATCCATATTCATAGATTAATAATATAAACTGCAGTTATATCTGACCATTTTAATGGCACTAGTAAAAAATGCCCTCAACTCCTTACTCTACATTTGGCGCATACGAAGAGATTAAAAACTTAACATATTTTAGAAGTGAATTTTTCGCTTAATATTAATCACATGTCTTTGACAAACACCTATCATTTTGTATGTTTTATACCTCAACTATATAGCCTGAAGGACTTTTCCTTAAACAAGGGTTCGCTTTTACATGTTTTTTAAATGTTTCAGTTTAGAGCCTCGTAGTGTCACTATTGGAGGCTTGTAGTAAGATGAAGGCTTTTACGTTCGCTACCTGTTTACTAGAATACATGTTTTATTTCAACTTTATTACTTATCCGATCGTGATCCATTACAGGTCTGACTAAGCCGTTGCGTTCTACATGAACGTGGTCTATTTTAAAATGTTCTATATTACTTCAGTACATTTTTCAAATGAAAGTATGCAAAGTACTCAACCTATTCCTCATTACTGGAGGAGACCCATGCCCAGCAGTGGGAAATTAATCTTGACATCATCAAGTGAATAGAGGCAAAAGTTCGAAATAAAAGAATTGTTCGGACTTTTACCATTGAGAGTTGTTTAATCTTAGGTTTTACCGAAAAATCTTAGGATTTACCACTGTTCGGACTTTTACCATTGAGAGTTGTTTAATCTTAGGTTTTACCGGAAAATCTTAGGATTTACCACTGTTCGGGCTTTTACACTTTTGACTGACATAGTGATCTATTAACGCACAGCCCATACCACTGGACGGATCGGGCTGCTATTTGGCATGCAGGTAAAGAAAGGATTTTGATCAATTCTATCCTCAAGGGGATAAAATATGGGGATAAAGATGAAAGTTTGTATGAAAATCCAGTCTTAAGTCACAAACCACGCGAAGGAAGTCGCGGGCAAAAGCTAGTGTATTATAAACTAACTAGCTGACCCGCGCAACTTTGCTTGCGTCACATAAGAAAGAATATTATGAGTCATAATTTTCTCCGTTTTTCTAACATTTTTTACTGGTACTCTGCCCCTATTGGTCGTAGCGTGAAGATATGTAGCCTATAGCCTTCCTCGATAGATGGGCTGTCTAATACTGAAAGATTTTTTCATATCGGACCAGTAGTTCCTGAGATTAGCGCGTTCAAACAAACAAACAAACAAACTCTTCAGCTTTATAATATTAGTATAGATACCCATTTCATGTGTATTTTACCCTTCAAGCCAAACGGATTCTCTATACAAAGCTCATATTTTGTATAGACAAAAGCTAAAGTTGAATAAGTGTCATAGTACCGCGATATAGTACTGGTAGTTAGTACCTCGATGGCACGTAGCACGGCTATATTTAGAACAGGCAAGTCTTTTGGGCGTCCTTACTACTTGGACAGCTAGTTGTGTCAAGGAGAATTTTATACAATGACATATGCAAACTATTCAACTAGGAATATAACAACAATGTGTCACAAACATGAGAATCGAATCTACCACTAAGCGCCGTAGTAGAGTAAAGTGGTGAGGAACATTCTAACTCAGACTGATTAAAACTCGCCTCCACCCAAACATTTCTAGATGAATCTATTCTGTAAGAGGCATGACAACCGATTAATAACTTCATACTCGAGTATAAACTATGTTTGTTCAACATTCTAATAAATGGCGCTTATCTATCAACTTTATGAAGTACCGGCGGCGCGGCGTGCCACATCAATGCAAATAACGTGCTTGTATCAGTGTTGTGCAGAATACAAATTGCATTCCGTCCATTACTACCTCCTCCGACAGCTACGTACTCTAGACTAAACAATACACCGCTCCGAGTGTACAATTATCGAGTTCCAATACTATTCCGACGCGTCTGAATTATTTATCAACACATCTTAAGAATTAAACCCTAGAATATCTAGTTAGGCGCGCCTCCTCGACGCCGGAGGAAGTTAATAAGCCGGTGAGTACTGACTGAATAATTGCAAGTAATCTGTGCGAGTGTAATCTCTAAATTTAAGTATAGGTGAGGTTTATTAGCCCCGCGCTTTTAAAGCGTGAGTCGCACACGTGAAGGCTGTTTAATCGTGTCTGGGTGGCGCGGCGGCGGCGCCCCGCGTGGCTCAGT
The DNA here is from genome assembly GCF_050436995.1 of Anticarsia gemmatalis. Lineage (NCBI taxonomy): Eukaryota > Metazoa > Arthropoda > Insecta > Lepidoptera > Erebidae > Anticarsia > Anticarsia gemmatalis. The sequence goes on from NC_134761.1 coordinate 4,482,922, forward strand.
GGGCGCGGGGCGGCGCCCGAGCGCCCGCCGCCAGTCGCGACTCGAGCCCCGGAGGGGCTGCACGTGTCCTCGCTCCCGCCAAGCGACTTATGTAACCATCCGCACGGTGAGTCCGCAGCCTCCGTGCCCCTTCCTCCCCTACATCGACCCCGCGACTCGAACCCACGCGCTTTATCACACGGCCGCGCTCCCCGACCGTGCGCGGAGTGAGCACGCGCTGATAACCCTCGCGCGGCTCCGGCGACTCGTACGTTGTGCAATAACCGTCAGCTGAGAGGTGACATAATCGATGCAGTAAGTACCGGTGTCCGGTGAGTGAGAGTATTCGCGGAATGCAGGTGCGTTATGTAACGGGAGTGGAGGCTCGCGGCGAGCACACGAGCACGCCGAGCTCGCGCCGCCACACGACCACACCACCTCCATGTCCTCCGCCGCCACGCTCGCGCTGCTCGCAGCCGCTTCTCGGAAGCAGCTCGCTCACATGCCGCGCTAATGACACTCGTTATCACGTCCGATTTCTTCTCAACGATCCTCCTAAACGATTTCCACAGACACGTGGAATACGCGGTAATATCACATTTCGCGCTCTCGATATTACTCATATCAAACTGTGAGGCAAAACTGTTTGTTAATAATATATTTGTACGAAAAATGGCCCCTATGGCAAGTTCCTTGAGTATAAGTAGGGATTTCTATAGATTGGCGCCTAATTGGAAAGGTCGGAGTCACATAAAAAAACCATTCATTCGTGAAAAATCCGTTGCAGGGATAAATGTTCTATACCTGCTGATTTACTGAACATATTTTCGGGATCAATATTAGTTAAAGGAAAGTTTGTGAAAGGGCGAAATAATTTATAGACACTTTTGTGAGGGAATGATTATGTAGAATCTATTGAGGAATTGGAGGGATAAAATTAGGGTATTTTTATTCATCGCTTCTAATAAGGATAAAGTAAATATGAGTAAAAAAACAATAATATACAGCAGTGCCCTAAAGCCTTTAGACGTTATTTGTCTCCAGACGGATAATGTATAAAGAATACAGAGTTTATACAGTATTTCTAGTCCCTCGAAGGGACAATTGAAAAGGCTAAGATACTGATCTTTTCTTTAGAGAACGTCGTTTAAGACAAAAAATCTGTCGAGTAGATCACCATTTATCATGATACTGCTGGTGACATTCGGGCAAACGCGTTTTATCTATACAGCCTTATCGTTGATAAGTTTTTTGGTGGGCAATATATGACCGTTATCATAATGTACTAGACAGGTACAATACATAGGCTTTTTTATTTCACAATCTTATAATATTCGCTAATATATTTAATGGAATAAACAACCGAAATTGATTCACGATATTATTGTATAACGTTTAAGAAATGCATAGTTTATTTTTAAAATACAAAAGTCACTAGTGTTTTCCCTCTGTTTTAAAACTTCGGTTACCTGCGTGGTTTGCTTAATGTATGGTATTAAAGTGCTCAATAGTTTCGTGAATTCTAATTAATCGCATACCCAAAATTAGGTAACATACATTTCCAATTTTTCCATTGTCTTTGTTCTGAGACGGCAAAAGTTACACGTAGAGCAAAGTACCCATAAAATTATGCCTACCTCCGAATGAAATTCGAAACACTACAAGATTTCCCATTGAGGCGAATTCCTCAAATAAATATTATTGTAAGAGATTAATAATTTATTGAGTAAACATAACGAAGGCTTAGGATTGAAGGGTTAATCGATAAGCCAATCTTCTGAGAACATACAACGTTTAAGTTAACCCTGCTAAGTTTACTTTTATAATTGTTCTATATTTAAACACTGTTTAGAAACTTTAGTATGCCTGATACATGTTCTAGAATAAAAGTTTATAGTCAACAAACTAACTAATAAAAGGACTGGCCGTAAGCAGTTAAGTCCCGTAGCTGTGTGTAAAAAAAGCTTTTCTCGGAATAGTATTCTTCCGTTGATGCTAAGTAAAATTATACTAGGTGCCTATAAAGAGATGATTTTAATGTATTGTCGTTAAATTAAAGAGTAAAACTCTGTTTGGAAACAATATCAATTATATTACTTATCTCAAGATTCAAAATAGTAAAACTATTTAAATTCCATTGTTCTCACGGTCTAGAAACTTGTTAAAAATACTACGAACTAACTATGTTACAAAAGTTAGTTAGATTTGATTAATTTTACGAGGGTTTTACCTCAAACAAAGCCCACAGAGTTCCAATTAAAACAAAGCTACACTGAGTTTGTTAAAACTAGTGTGGTATAAAAAAAAAAACGTTTAAAAAATCTCGCTTCCATTTTTAAGTCACGCTCGTCTTTGGGTCAATTCGCTTCACGTTGCTCCGGGCACACAAAAAGCATTCTGCTGTGAAATTTAATCGAAATACGTTGTAAATTGAAGGGACCATTAGCTACCAATAAATGGTCGGCCATAGCGAATTTATGGCGAATTGTAGTAACTGCGAAATATCCACGATTTAAACTTACCACAAGACTTGGTTACGAAAACGACTTAATAGCGGCCAGTTTTACTTCTCGAGTTTAAATATTTGAATTTGGAACAGATGTCATTTTATGAAAGCTTTAGATTTGTATCAATTTGGAATCGAGTAGCAATAAACTGGCACACAATAGTAAGTTATATTAAAATTTGTGCTATGGATTAGTTCTGAATTACTAAAATAAATTAAGTAAACATAATATTATTGGTTTATACTTTATGAATATTTTAGTAAGTACAAAATATATATTAGTCAAAATAGCGGTCACTAGTGTTCTAATACAATGCGGCAATCAACTTGATGGTGAATTACTTACCATAGTTGTGCTTTTATTCTTATTTATTCTGTCCAAGCAAATACAATGATAATTACCATAATCTATAATAAATTAGGAACATAGTCGAAAATAAGTCCTCGTGTTTTGTACTCATATACGCTACCGACCTCACCACACAGGCAATTTTAGTAAATTACTATGCAATTTTAGTAAATAACTATATCTCTTACGCTTCTGAGTGAGTGACTGACTGATAGACAACGCACAGCCGAAACTACTGACCGTAGAAAGTTGACATTTGATATGAAGACTCCTTAGCAAGTGTAGAGGAGCACTAAGAGACAATATTTGGAAATTCTCCCCCGAAGGGTTTGAAATTTCACACGGGCAAAGCCGCGGACGGAAAGCTAGTATAATTTATAATTATTTCCTCTACGACTAAGACAATAAAATAATCGAGAAACTAGTTTAATTATATTATTACGTCGGAACTATTAACGGGTGCTGCATTTTATAACGTCTATTAAAGTCACAATTAGTTCATATAAAGTCTATACTATAACAATCATCGTTCTAGGAACTATCAAGGTGTAAGGAAGTAATTTGAGCTCGTAGGAAATGCACCGAGTAACGTCAAAATGTATATTGTTTGTCCTATTATGAGTTTATATCAGTCGGAAGCTATGCTAGTTATAAATAAGGTTCTTATAATAGGCACTATTGTACTTAAGTTCCGTATTACCTTATTTAGTACTGTCCTAGCTCGTGGCTAAGGAACAGCCACACAAATTGATCTCTCAGGTTAAGCTATGCTTGCTGAGGTTGACATGTGGATGGGTGACCATATTATGTAACGAGTTCCTCACATTTGAGTATTGGCTTACCCGTCGATGGTTTCTAGTTTATCGAAATAATAGTATAATTTATATTCTGGACTAACTTTTGTTGCGACAGAAATCGCGAGCAGAAACTAGTTTGTCTATTTATTTTATTTTAATTTGCCATTTCTGATTCACCATACAAATATGTTACATAATAAATCTCTTTTGTAACATAAGGACCTACACTCATAGATCGAAAAGTATTCAAGAAAGTAAGACAAAAGAGCTTAATTATTGTCTTTCTGAAGATGTTTAATTTTATAGATTTTTAGCAAACGAAGGATAAGACTAAATTTACAAAGATTTTAGTTATTTTCCATAGGTTTTAGCTAAGCATCAATTCACCATCAAAGACCAATAAATAAAACAAAGCCTCCCATTCCCGAAACAAAAATGACGTGTCGTATGTAAATATCGCGGTAAAAAATGTTCCTATGTAGTACTACGAAACACAAAGGCTTTCGCGACCACAAGGACGGGCCAAAGTAACTATTACACAGTCAGAGATCAAGTATTTCGCTACAATACAGAGCATTTTATCCCGCTCCCACCTTCGACCTTCACACGAGTAAGAGCGAGAGATCCGAAGACAAATGAGGCTCGGGAGAAGTCACTGCTGTATTGTGTAGTATTCTTATTTTTTAAACTGGATTGTATCGTGTGAATTGTTAGTAATCGGTGCATTGTTTGTATGTCACAAGGTCGGGTGTCATGGGTTATGTCATGGTGAAGAAGACACCATAGATATGTGAGAACTGAATAATAATTAAGCTTTTAAGTCCTTTGTCATGATGTCCTTTGTATCATTATTTTGTACCTTGCCCGGGCCTGGTCTAGGACTTAATTGTTTTCCTTTGTTCCAAAGTACAAAAAAGAGCTCGAAATCACTGTACTAATTTCCTACAAATAAAGCAACTCAAAATTTCTATATTATTAAGCATAAGTAATAATGACCTACATTTCTAAATGGCAAACGATTAAATCCTGTGATCATCTATACTTATAATAAATTAATTAATAAACGAATGATTTATTCCTAGATCTTCCTCATAACCTTGCTTTTTCGGTTACTATCAAAGTAATAATAGACTAGTGACCTTCAAAACGAGCAAAAAACTTAGGATACTAATTTAGTTACTAAGTTGAAATCATCGTTATTTTTTTAATATGAATGAACTAAACTGCTTCCAAACACAGGCTAAAATATATAATAGTATGGCTATAATTATTTCCTTACGAAGGCATGGTACATTATACTATTTAAACCTTCAGCGTGGTCAGTTCATAAACTTAATATTCACTAAAGATTATAGTCATTGAAAAAGTCTTAAACCTATTTTAAAGCATTTGAGCGTCTGAAATCACTTTTAAAGATCGACTGTAAGTCCACTAAAAAGGATATCACCTTTAGAAAGTATTGGTCAGCTCTCTAGATTCCCAGTAGATTTTTCCTCCTCTCAGTTTAAGCGTTAGTGGTGAACCCGTCGCTAAAACATATAATTTACGGTGTAAATGCAACAGCCATTTACTCCATATTATCGTAAAGCGTTCATTTAAGCACCCATTAATAACGGGACCCATGTTATATCAGCGCCATAAACAATTTTCGCCCCATCCATGTCATATTTTCCGGTAAATTATAACGAATCAACGATGTCGTCTTTACGTCATGGTCTTGAACTGACAGATAAAATTTACAAACGGTTTTTTAAGGTTCCGTACCCATGGGTAAAACGGGACCCTATTACTAAGACTGATGTCTGCCTGTCTGTCTGTCACTAGGCTGCATCTCACAAACCGTGTTAGTTAGACAGCTGAAATTTGCACATTTTCCGTTGCTGCTAACAACAACAAATACTAAAAACAGAATAAAAGTGGCTCCCACACAATAAAATGATTTTTTAGCGTATTATATAATTGTACAGAATCTTTCTCTTCGAAACTGGACAAATCCAACTCGCACTTTGCTTTTTTATTGTTGCGTTTCCAACAGCTCATTTCTCTTATTATTGACTTTTAAACTAATACATAAACAAGTAATGGAACTTTTATTCGTCTTTGCGACATTCGTATTATTTATTTTCTTTCGAAGTCATTCGGTTTACAGCGTTTACAGGCTGTTTTCACGATTATCACGTAATATAAAATAAGGCAGTATTGCCATGTTGCAGCAATCGCTTAACTTTGAATTATGAGACTGACTCGAAGCATTTTTATGTACTTGAGAACGCGATATTACGATTTTAAACTGCGCAGCGACGCGTGCTTTAATCGCGATATTTTGAAAACTACGGCTGTAAAATTGGTAATGTCTTTCTTTTATTTAAACACCTTTGAGTATTTTTATTTGCACATAAAAGTAGTAAGGACTTATGCCCGGTTTCTGAGTGCATTTAGCGGTAGTTTATCTATTCAATAGTGTTAACACCCATAAAAAAACTCTATTGTGCTATGGCGTTTTCTGATCTCTGCTATCCTCTGTGGGAAGAACGCTTGATGTATGTATGTATAATGATAGTGAAAATGATTTTGTATATATTATCATAATGAGCAATTTAGTGGCCAGCTGTTAATAACGTGAATTTTGCATGCTAAGATGCTCTCACTAGCATTTTCCCTTGTAGCAATGTAAAGTATACACGTAAATATTTTAAAATGTTCAGTCAGCTCATAGCAGGTTAAAACTTATGCTAATGCATAAAAAATAACAGTTCACACCGAAACAGTGTATATTCAATGCCTCTGAATTTATTTTACAAAAAATCGCTCTCGCATTTTTTAGCAAAATGAAATGAACACTAGATTTTTATGTGTACTGGTTTAGATGCAAAAGAAATAAGTTATTCTCTCACTATCCATTTTTACAGTCTACGGATAAGTGTCGGATACCTTAGCCTTTAGATATAGTGACGGTTAATGTATAATAAAATCTGTCAATATTCTAGCTGATAAGCTAACTGGAATTTATATAGGAGTGGTAGAACTAGCCCTTAGTCTTATATCTATACTTCTATATGTTGATAATAGTGTAAAAAGGAAGATTTGTATGTAAGTATGTTGGTAACGATTTGGCTCAAAAAGTACTGGACGGTTAAGCTTATCTATACTATCTATACTTAATATAATAAAGCTGAAGAGTTTGTTTGTTTGTTTGTTTGTTTGAACGCGCTAATCTCAGGAACTACTGGTCCGATTTGAAAAATTCTTTCAGTGTTAGATAGCCCATTTATCGAGGAAGGCTATAGGCTATATAACATCACGCTACGGTCATTAGGAGCGGAGTAGCAACGAAAAATGTTACAAAAACGGGGAAAATTTTGACCCATTCTCTTAGGTGACGCAAGCGAAGTTGCGCGGGTCAGCTAGTAATTTAGATAATTTTTACCCCGGAATTTTTTTTCACGCGAACAAAGTCGCGGACAAAAGCTAGTCTACGATAAAACATTTGTGTCCTTCATAAAAGAGTTCATTGGCTTTGGACAAACGGAACAGAATAGCCATCGATCAGTTTGGAGGCATTTTCCTTGATTGATAGTTGGTACTAGAATGTCCAATCTATTATATCTAAGTTATTTCCTTTGATTGCCCCACTCCTACTAGTAGAGTATGCGATCACGAAGGCTCGAGTACGGTTAGGTTTTTTGTACGAGAATAGGTAAACTTTCGCGGCTTAATATTGCAAGTTTGCACAAATACTTTTTTGAAATAAAAAATAGTTAAATATTATTGGTAAAACTAGTCATGTGTCTTTTGGTTAGTAAGCACAGTTCATTAAATTAGTAAAGAGCCTTGTATGTAAGGTTTGCGGCTGACGATGGTATATAAAATTTTAAATTTGGAGCATAAGTGACCCGCAGATTTATTCAAACTAGATAACTGCAGAATGCCAAGGCTCTTTACTTAATTCCCGGACTATAGTTAAATTTGAGTAGCCTCCTTTGTAAACATCAAACAATGTAGTTAATTTTCAGTTGCCCTAGTGCAGGACAAACGTGTGACATTAACATGATTCACTGGCCCTTTGGGGGAAACGGTGGTAACTTAAACAAATAAACATTTAACAAAAATGACTTCACTTTTTAAAACATTACAGTCAAGTCAAACAGTTATCATACAGTAATCGCATAGCGTGACCAGCCAGTAAGCAAACACCACGGATATTGCACTCCAAAGTTTACACACATAGTTTGACAAGGTTCCACCCTCGGGAATCGCGCGACACTTATTCAAACACCATATCCCTTTGTTGGAACTTTGTAATATTAAAGTACAATACTAAATGTAGGTAAATAGGTCACAGGAGTAACTAGGACACTCACCTCAAAAAGGACAGAGGCAAAAATGTCTTGCGGTAAAAGACGATCGTTGGATAAAACAAAAATCGTTCATTTAAAGTTGGCTCATTAAAAACCTCGTTAGAAATGTAGGAAGGAAACGAAACTAGATGCTTTTTTAAAAGATGGAAAATATTTTATTTTTTATTAGTAATAACTTGCCTTTTTTACGTTTATATTACACAGACAAGATAATAAAATAATCAAAAATTGTGACAGAAAAAATGCGTTCATTTTTACGATAAAACATTTTTCAAAGTACTAGTAAACACAAAATCTTGATCATTTAGTTTCGTCATGTCGTCTACAAGTCAAAAATTTAATCGATATCAACTCAATAGGTTTGAAGAATTTCTAGTGCCATTTTGAAAAGAAAATAAAAAAGTGCTCAATCGTGCTAATTCTCTTTTTATTCTACACATTTATGAACTTGTTACTACGAGTGTAAACCGCAACCTATTTCATAAGTTTAACTTTCATTATTAGGTCGTCGTGTACCTGTTCTCGAATAACACACTCAAACTTTCCCCATTATTATAAAACCTATTGTATTCTCAACTTTACGACTTCATTTCTGCAGTATTTAATTATTGTGGACTAGATTGATTGCAATTTTAAATGTAGAAATAAACTCCAGTATAGATCTAATTAGATATATACTTTTAGACAGATAAATGAGTATCACTACTGCCAATAGTAACTGTATTGAATTTGGATGATCCAAAGATGACATAACTTGTTAAAGGTTATAAAGTATATATTATGCCACAATATAAACAGTTAAGTAAATCTAATTATGTCAGGTAGAGACTACAACAGGACAACTCTCGCACAGAGGTCGTTATCAAGTCCAAAAAAGAAAACTATCTAGTCTGTATCTTAAACAGGTAAATCAATAACAAACACAAGATACCTACATAAAATAAAAAAAATACATAAATAAAATCGCGGTTCCTCTATGTAACGTAAAAAACGCAAAATTGTACGAGAATAATATTACAAAAAATTCCATTTCTTACATATTCGTACTATAATCTGCAGTCTACATTTCTTATTTTCCACCAATGAAAGCTTGGTACTGCTCTACTGCACCAGTAATTATTGAAGGGCGGCCTGAAGGTCGATGGAACTAGGTGTTCAGTGTCACTAACGACTCAGTTTCGTGTGCATGCTAATCGACATTGGGCTACGTAACCGACTTGTGCTTGCATGCACCGCAATATAGGCCATTCTTTTGTTTATGTTTTTAATGGGACAATATTAAAGTGGTAACGTGACGAACTTTCAATACTGTCGTGCTAGCAAAGTTTCCCGTGATTTGCTTTTTTAAAGTACTTGAACGCCTGTTATACTCGAAGATGTATGCCAACATCAGGCGCTCATAGCCGGGTGCGCTCACCGGTCGGGAAACGATCTGTGGGTTAAGCAACCCTTGGCGCGGTCACTCCATAGTGGATTGTGAACTGGGCGTCTCCGTGCTTCGGAGGGCACGTTAAAAGTCGGTCACGGTTGTTATCTACTACGATAACAGTCGTTAAGCCATGACAAAGGCCTTCGGGCGGCTTGAACAACTTTGCCATTAGGTTGACCACTTTACTATACACAAGAAGAAAAAGTATGCCATACGCCCGTGTTTTGCGATTTTTAGTGATAGTCCCATGTAATAGGAGGCGATCCCTTTTGCCATATATCGGGCTCGTTACATTACTTGAACTAAAATAAGAATTATATTCATAACTAGCTGACCCGCGCAACTTCGCTTGCGTCACCTAAGAGAATGGGTCAAAATTTTCCCCGTTTTTGTAACATTTTTCGATGCTACTCCGTACTTCTAATGACCGTAGCGTGATGTTATATAGCCTATAACCTTCCTCGATAAATGGACTATCTAACACTGAAAGGATTTTTCAAATCGGACCTGTAGTTCCTGAGATTAGCGCGTTCAAACAAACAAACAAACAAACAAACAAACAATCAAACAAACAAACAAACTCTTCAGCTTTATAATATTAGTATAGATAACGCAAGGACGCAAGGACGTTGTAAAATTTTCCATGTGTCAATAGTAATTCGTTATTTGACTTGATAGTAGTTCATATCTATACGACGTAGTTTAGTTTTCTTTAAAAACTTATAAATTGTCTGGAAGTTTCCATGATATAATGTAGACATACTTAATTATGTATATCCGTAGTTCTTGTAGCTTACAAAAAAGTTTTGACTGAACAAATTATCCTCATTAAATTCATATTAATATGTGCGAGTTTACGTAAGCTTCCGACAGTCTAATAGTACTCTAAATACAAAACAGATTGCGTCAAACAACGCGTATCTATGCCAATTATACGAGTAAACTTTAGTTAGAGAACTCACATATCGATACCTCCTAAGTATAATGAGTCAATTGACATTATAATAATTTTACAGGAGAGCGATTTGAAAGCAAATTGTTCCTCTTCTTTTGGTATAAAATGATTAGATTTTTGTTATTTTTATTCTTTTATAAAAAAAATACAATAACATTAAGATGATGGTTTATTATGTAAGTTTATATAAATCTAATATAATACCTAAATTTGTTAAATGACTCAGTATACTTAGGTATCGGTATAAACCGTGGAACTAATCCGCAAACTTTGTCAGCATTTAATAATGACGATCTTCGATACAATATCGCAGATGTCTGAATTCGGTGTATTTGCCACGGCTGTCATCGGCGTGAAAGCCTCTCAGTAGGCTTTTGTCGGGGTGCTTTTGTACGAAAACGTTCGTATACATCGGCCGCCATCGCTGACATGTTTAGACATCCAATGATTTATTACGTTACAAAGACGTAAATGTTCTACAACTCTTCAGCTAGTTAGCTTTGTTATATTAACTCATGTTTTCGAGAATTACAGAGTTGCTGTATTTTGGTGGTAGTTAATTAAGATAGTACCTAACTACCTATTGATTGGTAACATTTCAATTTAAAATCATTTTTCATAATACATAATATCACGCCTTTTTCCTAAAGGGGTAGCGGACACCAAAGAACGCCACTAGGTATGATCCATTACATTTTTCATGGCACTATTATTTATAATACAAATGTTGCATAATTACTTTTGTACAGTTCTATAATTTGGGTCAGTTTCGGCTGAAAATCACTACAGTGTTTCGGTAACTCTCCTTAGAAGTATGCACTAGACTGTTTTACTCTTTTACCACAACAGACTAGATGAGCAGCAGAAAAAATTATAAGGAAATTCCATTTTCCATTTCACAGTACTTTTATATTAAAAGTTCTAAAGATCTTTTGAAATATATGTGACTGCAATTTCAACTAGTTAATTCCGCGAACTAAGTTGGTGATTCCAGCTCCTTTCCGAATACTTAATCTCATTGCGGAACTTATCGTTTAAAGAAACGCCAGCTATAGTTCACTTCATAACTCATTGAAAGACTTGGAAAATGAGATCTAATTAATGCTGTTCATTTTTATTAAGCTAACTTTATATTTGTTTTTCTAAGTATTTTGAAATATGCTTTTTGGTTTCTTATAAATATTTATAAATTCATATTGCTGCTATATGTATATTGTACAGTTACCACTTTTTTACTTATGTCTGACTCTTTGGCAAGAGTTTCCTCTGGAAACGTGGGAGGGATTAGGCCTCGAGTCCACCACGCAGGCTAATTGCGGGTTGGGGACTTTGCATACCCTCAAAAAATGTGTTTAGGAACTTTTTAGGCATCATCAATTCTTTTTTAGTACCTAAACATTGATTTTACGAGTTTTTAATATTACTGAAAAATGGCAATTGTCGCTACAATTACTGTTATGTTCAACACGTGACAAAAAGCATACAAAGCGTGCATTCATAGGAATCATAAAAAAATTGCTCACTTCTTACAAGTTCTTATAAACCAAGTGTTTAAATAAGACCTTTACAAAGTTTTCCTCTTCACTTGATTTATGACTATTGTTCCGACTAATTAAATAAATTATTGTTATGTTCGTGTTCATAAAGTTACTAGTATGTGGCGTTTTAACTACGACTTCATAATATATGATGAATGACCACGACCTTCAGCTATCAAAACAAATATGGATCATAATTACGATAGATCTTTATGTTTGTACATTTTACAATTATGGTAAATTGAAGTTAATTGGACGATATCCTGTAGATAAACATTTATCATGTGATAATGACGTAGGTAAGTAGGTATTGTAATCCAACTGTATTGAATGCAAATAAGCAATTATGTGCTCTGTATGTATAGTTTTTGTCCGTGTGAACGCTTAGTTGTACTTGAATTATAAACTGGAATTAATGGATTACTTGTTGTGTACATCACACGTGTATACTGTACAGGTACTTATTAGTGGAAATATTCTTTCATTTAATATCTGAAATGTATAATTTATTCAGCTGTAATTAGTCAAAATTTTGACTGGCAATACGACTGATTACATTTATCAAAGAAAGAATTAGCTAGATCTTATATCATTAAAATTATTATTGAAAACAAAATGACCAAAACGGTACTTTGTAAGCATATACAGAAAGTTATGTAACAAAACCAGGTCAAGGCGCCCCTAAAAATGACTTAGAATTCCAATTCGTAAACGTCAGAAACAACAAAAGTATAGTGTACAACATTTGTGAGCCAATTTCCATGTTACACAGAAAGAATGTAACAGGGAGCGAGGAATTAAGGCACTTAGTGGCCGAGCCAGGCTGTGACGTGGATTGATTCTGCCCACTTGTGTGTTTGTGAACAACACCTACCCATTAGTCCTTCTCGCTGGAAATGCCACCGACATTTTGAACAAAGTTACCCTACCTCCTTCTAAGGCCAGTCATTTCACGAACAAGTTTCTCGAGTACTCAAGCTTTGAATATTTTATAATACTGTAATACAAAAATGTACTCCACTAAAACCCAGCAAAATATAGAAGGGCTCAAACTAGTAAAATGTGGTGCGAAGGTGGCTCAGTTAAATCTAGTCGGATTTGCATCGTGGAAGCCGTAATCAATCGGAAATCTGTTTTCCGTATCCGTAGGTAATTCAATCTTGAAGTGGCGGGTTCGAATTTATTTGAGAATCGAGCTCAAGAATTCCTTATTTGAAATTTGGAAAATGTGCTTCCAACAGCTAAATGTTCGGAGCGGAGTGATTAATCTCAGAGTCGCAAGGAGTCATCATAAAATAATTTGTCTGGACGATGCAAGACTGTATGGATTCAGTCAGTTTCTTTGTTCAAGAGAACAAATTAGAAGCTGTTGATTTTGGTAAACTCAAACTCAGGTAGTCGCTTGTTGTAGTTTAAAGGATTCGCCTAACATAGGTAAAACAACTTGGAAATTTCAACTTCCAAGGTTTCTACTTTCCAAGTTTGTAATATACAAGCTTACTCTGTAACAAGTACGCTAATATATTTTCCGTTCTGTTAAAATTTTAATCATATTGAGAAAATTTGAGTGGGACGATGCTTAATTGGGAATTAAATTTTCCGTCTACCAAGATTAATTATAAATGACTTCAGTCCTTCATTAGTTCGTTACCGTAATTTCTGTTTTATTCTACGATCTTCTTATTCTTATATTTTGGAACGAGTCGGTGCGTATTTTAATTTGTAACAATACGAACAAAGTTGAATTTGTACTCAATTTAAAATGGAAATTACTTTACCAACTATAATCTCATTTTTTAGGTTGTTGTAGAGACGAAACATTAATCAAATTGTCAATAAAAATGTGTTCCATGTTTTATTGTGTTGCTATTCGAGCTAGTTGATTATAAAACAGCCACACATACTGTTATTTATAGACATTATTAGCAGAATAAATCCGCAAGCCATCAATCAGAGTGTAAGCTGTTAAAACGACACGTATTCGCCGTGTGTTTCTATCTGCACAGCACGTCGCGTCAAATTTCCGTGAATGAGTTGGCACTTCTAGGTGTATCGTACCCTTGTGTGTTCACCTTCCCTCCCAATTTGGCGAGCCTCCCTCGTTACGTGCCTCCGACCGATGTTCTCTGCGTTATTACCACGTTTTTACATCGGACTGTTATTTCGGCCTCTCCCCGGAGAACGGCAAAAAATAACTTAGTGTGAACTGGTTTGGATACCTGATACTTTACAATTAATATTTGATCTCGTCCAAAGATTGCTCCTGTTTCACTTCAGTTACTTTGTTACGTAATTATGTAATTACTGTGTTTGATCTCAAGTTAGATAACTTCATCAAAACGCTGACGGAATGTTCCGTCGCTTTGAACAAATAAACGTTGATACCCAAAAAAGGAAAGAACAGTAATAAGGATAAGAAAACGATAGACTGTGACGTTCAGCTATTTGTTGAACATAAAAGGGATTGAAAATGTTCAAAGGCAAACAATTGTATGTACAAGTAGCACATGCCGAAGTGAATTGTGTTCACAGACACCGTTTACGGAAGGCGATCGTTCTTTTTTCGTGAAATGTGAGAATAAATTATCCTTATGGTGTTATAAAACGGTAGGCTGGTGGTCGAACCGGAAGGAGCCGAGTCGAAAGGTCATCGCGAGCCCTTCGATCTCTCAGATTGGGTACGATAGTCCGTTACATACATTTGTGTGTAGTGCTATGGTTATTGGAATGCGTTTGGGTAGAATTCGTTGTGCTGATTCTTTTTGAGACACGGAGGAGTAAAGATAAGGCTGGCTGCTCTTTATTTTCATTGATTTATGAAGCAATTTGATATGACCTACATTTTCGTGGTTCAGTTTTTCGATTTTGAAATACGTTTTACTATTCAAAATCATTTATTTTTATAGGTATAACATAGTAAACGTAGGTTCTTTTATATAAAAAGAAGAAATACCGAAAAAATATTTTCATTCCAAGTTACAACATTTGTATTTTTTGGTCGATTAGTTTAAAGGAGTTCGCAGAATATACAATGGTAATAATTTATATGAAGGCAAAGAAAATAAAAGGAAATAAGAATACTCTGGCATAAGGTTTTATTTATTTTACTGGCGTTTTCATTCGAAAGAAATAAAAGTTTTATG
Organism: Anticarsia gemmatalis; assembly: GCF_050436995.1. Taxonomy (NCBI): domain Eukaryota; kingdom Metazoa; phylum Arthropoda; class Insecta; order Lepidoptera; family Erebidae; genus Anticarsia; species Anticarsia gemmatalis. Next base: position 4,497,976 of record NC_134761.1, read on the forward strand.
AGGAAAGCAGGTTTGATCTCGTAAGCAAGATTAATGAAGGCTTCCTTCGTCATAACAGAGCCTTCCTTCCTCGTCAGATATAGGATTTGGTTCGCTCCGTAGGCTCTTTTAACTACACTTTTTCATACTTCATCATCATCATTGGCCTGAATACATCTATTGCAGATGTTTAAGGTGACGTCAGGTAGAATTCATGCACTTTCGTTCGTGGCTGAAAAGGCCTATGCACCATATCGCTAGCATTTTGTTCGTATATACATATTAGAAACCACTAACTCTAACGCTCTCACCCCCGGTTTCTGATGTTCATTTAGCGGTAGTTTATCTATTCAATAGAGTTTAAACTCATATAAAAATGCTATTGAATACATAAACTACCGCTAAATATGCCTCAGCAACCGGGCATTAAAGTTATAATGTTTACATTAATAATAGTTCTATAAATAGTATAGTTTGATTCTTGATTTTTAGCGTATGTTTATCTAAATATAGCCACAATTTTTATGTTTTTATTATTTTTTTAGAAATATAAATGCAAGATACCGTATAGATTTTTTGTTAAAACGGTTCGATGACAGTTTTAAATATTGCCGGTGTATGAATATAGAAATATAACAGGTTCTTTAAAAACCGTTGATGTTACCTGTTTTGTGCATTGTGTCAGGATAACTGGTTGTACAGTAATATCATATGTTAGCACTGATAGAGACTTATATCTTGTTAATATGTTGTAATAAATAGCAGATTTCTCTTTAGTATTTTATAAACAAATAGGTCGTATGAATGGTAAAGTAGGTAAGGTATAAGCATGTATAATCATTCGCAATAAGGAGTAAGCTTTTTCATGCAAAAATTCAGTTCCATGTTCATGGAGTTTATCAAACAAGGTGAAGACGTTAATATGTATTTTTTTATTTTACTTAAGGTGTTGAAACTGGCTATTCTTTATTCCTGTCTTAGCAGTAATGGCAGCAGGTGCAAAAAATACAAACACAACTTATAGCAACCCATGCTCCTAGTAAATCTCTACCATTAATATTACTTCGTAAGCCTATGGCATTTATTAAAAGGCAACACATCTATAAACCCCACGCTAAGGCTAAGGAACCTCTATAAAAATAAAAAAAATAAACTTTACACATTCTCTAGAAACTCGGCAACTCGAACGTAACCTGCTTATTTTATGCAACACTTTTTAGTTTTTTGTTTTAAAAGTTTCTGCGACGATCTAAGTAGTTAATGCTGTGGTTTTTTATTAAACCATTCGACCGGTTTATCGGCGATAAGTGGCTGATAAGTCTCGTTAAGTCGACAGTGTTATTGAACGCTATCTAGAATAGATTGTAGATAGCATTCTAATTATATATGTATGGTGGCGCTATCAATATAAACGCGGTGACAGCCGACTAGACTAACGCCACGAGACTCCCACGCGACAACCTCTTGCGTTCTATATCTGAGTCACATCTAACTATCGTACTCATTGATTTATTACAAATATTTCATACATTTTACTTGTCAAACGGTAAATGTTTGTGACAATGGACAAATTGGTACCAAATGCTTCAATTTACGAATCAGATAATGTGTTCTGTATCACATGAGACAATAAAAATACTAATTTCCAATCAAATACTCGCACAGCATATAGTTTTTCTTTAGTTTTCTGGCGATCCTGGTTTTGTGCCTAAATGTCAATAACACAGTACTTAAACCCATTAAATAAAATACATATATCAAACATATTTTTAAGTCGTATTTTTTCGACCGCTAAGCAACCATGTTTAACCAAAGTCCCAGTAAATAGTTGCATCGCTGATAATTTTTCAATCAACGAAATGTTTCACCTACGTTCAATTCGTAGGTATACCGAGTAATAGCGGGGCTAATTCACTTGAATATTTGAAATGTAGGCTGCAGCCACACTAGTTAAGTTACGGAAACGAGGCGGCGGAGTCTACGTATAAATACAACGAATCAGTTTGCATCGCCGCTAGCCGATGTCAGTTTATTTGGGAATAGGTTAGAACCACGAGAGGCACGGATAGTTGTGAATTTACATCGTTCTTATGAAGCGCGGTTAGTAAACTACTGTAGATAGTAGTAACTAAAAGTAGCTACGAGTTTTTTCAGGTGCTTGTTTTTATTTTATTTCTGTTATTTTGATCCCATAGCAATGATTATAGTTTATTAGTTGTTTACAAAATTTACCGAAACAAGTAAAATTAAATTAAATTTGAGCTTAAATGGTAGAAAGCGATAGTAGAATTACATTGAGCGTAATTAGATGAATATCAGAACCAATTATCTCGAAATCTAGTACACAATACCAAGCGAGAGCTAAACACTAAGCGTAAAACTTAGTTGGTATCTACATCGACACGAAATCCCCAGCTCTTCTAAAAAGCGTTAGCTCCTACGGCTTATCACAGTTTAGCGCTAGTTTAACTAACAACATTTCCTATGGGAAACCAGATTAGCGAGCGGCGCCGGAGCCCGAGCTTAGTGTTGCAATACTTTTTTACCGTCATTAAGGAAGGGTTGGAAGGGTAAACGTTTTCCGGTGCATGCCTTTTTGTACTATAATCTTTTCGAGCACTTTCGAGGCGCGTATGCCTTTGTTTCCGGGGGAGGCTCAGTCAACTGCCCCTCTTCACAAGATGCCACAATGGAGCTGTAATCGTTCGCAATAGTTACGTACTTGTGTATGCTTGTGTACTTTACTTATAGGATAATAGTTGCCTGTTTAAGAATTGGACTAAGAAAATGTTCTTGTGTTGTCGTATGATATGAATTTGACAATGTTAGGTAATTGTTTGTTTCCGGAAGCTTGTAGCATAAGTAAATATAGTTTTTTTAATTGGCCATATTTTACAATAAAACCACTGTATCCTTTACCTTTTCAAACAAAATAACCGATACAAGCAGCGACAGTGAGTAAAAGCAAAACAAAGAGTTTCAAACGAACAATTTAAACGGTTGAAACGGAGCTGAAAACAAAACGTGTGGTGCTTTCGCGTAATTTTTAGCTGTGAAAATGTTCTGTGATGTGTTGGCTATAAATTCTAATCCGACGTCATTTAGGAGAATGGGGCTCTCTATGTTCAGAGCAGTAGGCCTACTATGTTTCGTTACAATTTCGACGCTTGATAACTATCGCATTTGAAACTATAGTACAAAAAGACATGAATGAGTATAAGGTTTTCGAAGACAATGTCCAGGATAGAGCAAATTGGAGGAAAAAGAGTAAGCATGCTGACCTCACTACCATATGGTATTCATAGCATGTAAAAGAGAGACATAACTATCACATGTTAAATCACTTGTCACGATCAAAAATTTATTGATTTTTGATTTCGTACTTTTGCGAACCACTAGAATTAGAAGATTGTATTCAAACGAAGTTTGGAAATGAAAAAAATCACAGTAAGACTCAACCGATTTTGTTTAGTTTTCGATAAACTATAGAAGGCGGACTGTACCTCGATTCTCTACCACTATCGACTACCGACAACCGGCTAGCTATCGAATTATGACATTTAGAATGTACTGCCAAAATGTTTCCTACGACACCCGTCAGAGGCGCTGATCAGATTTTAATACAAAATTTCTCGATGACAGTTCGGTTGTCGGTAGTCGATAGTGGTAGAGAATCGAGGTACTGTTCGTTGCAACAAACCGTGGTAAACGTTCACATAATAGATGATACCATGTGACGCGTTGTGAGTGCCCTGACCGTTGTGGACTCGCGAGTTTAGTGACGAATTAACTTGAAATGAACACAGCTGTTTAACTGTTAGCTTTGTGATGCTACTGTTTAGTCGCACTCATATTTTATATAGCATGAGATTAGGCCATTCAATCATTGTAAGTACGGTTTTAGTTATTTGGGGACATCCCGTGGATTGTGGTAACAATCATACGATTTTTGAAATGTCTTTATAACTTGTATATTTGCAAAACTTGTTTAAATAGGATGAGGACCATTTAAAATGATTTATAAAAAACCTCATCATATTAATAAAGCGTGGCATACATATTGTTCAATGGATAGATTTTTAGCTGCAAGATAGACTAACATCACGATTCAAATCCAGCTCCATAATAAGTTAAAGAGAAGCAAATATTTCCTAAACTAACATGCTCGCGCCGACACAATTTTCGTTCTGCAAGCGAAATCTGAAAGGCAATAAAGCATTTTTCCATAAAAGTCCGTATGAATGCATAGCAGTAGCGCACTTCGGCATCAAACTGATTATATTATACGCACTAGGTGCAATAGTGAACATTTCACCGATAGCGAGAAATTTTGTAGCGTTTTTTTTCATAAATGTCAGTTCAAAAGCTTAGTTTTCATTGGGGAATATTCGTTGCATACGATATCGTTTTGCGTAGCCGGAATGTACGCAGTGTATTTTTCCAAAAACATCTTAAATCTAATGTTGTCACCGTATAATGTGGTTGAGAAGATATTAGTACAAACTGTGTGTCAATTTTCAAAAAAGAAAAATGTACATTGGCCCATACAAAAGTGATCATTTTCTTTGTTATCATGTTGGTTTATAACTGTACTGTAGTATCATTAAGATTTTGTAAATTGTTACATGAAGAATCAATTAATGTAAAATGTTGTTCAACTTAAAAATTAATATTTGTACACAAAGCGTATGTATACCGAATACTATAACTGTATAACTTCATTGAAGTGGCTATTAAAATTCAGCGTTTTAGCTCGCTCTACATTCTAGATAGTTGAGCAAATTAAATTTGTTTTTGTTCCGTTCGAGTATTTCTGTACGAGTGGAGTTTTCGCGTACGAATAATAAACATTTTTCATATAAACACGTAGTAATGGAGTACAAGTATCAACACTTGGCTTACTTGTGAACTGACATTTGTTTACGTAATCACTGGTGTAAATCTAGATTTAATTTGTTGAATAGATAGATATTCCCGTCGAATGGTAATTTATCACCTCGAATCTTTTAACCATTTTCCACTGGCTACGGCTATTTTAAGCCACTTGTAGCATAAGGTTCGCTAATGGTACCGTGTTTTTTTATTAATCATTTATTATACAATCAATATACCATTATATATTATTACTTTTCCTATTGAAAAGGAAAACTGCATTATGTTTCATTCTTAACAAACTTCAGGCAAATTCAGGGAGATTCAATTCCTGAGCCCACGATATCGTTATCTTAACTAGCCACTGAATAACCAATTATCTCCTAATTGATTCAATTAAACAAGTCATAGTCCAATCTACCTAAATATGCATTAACTATGTTGTAATATTTGATGCCACTCGCTTCAGAAATTACATAATTATTAGGTCAATCCTAATCTCAAAATGGTCCGAATAGGACATTTTCGCGGCCCATTTTTGAAAGTACCTCTGTTATTAACTTTCTTAAATAAGGAAAATGGAGGCCTTAGTCCCTTTTTAGTGCCATTTGAGAATACTGCGATGGATAAAGATAAGGATAATACATTTTTAATTGAAATAATTATAGGCTATTTACTAATCATGGGATGACAACATTCTCGTGTTGTAGAGCCGTAAGATGACTGTCGATTGAAGTAAACGAGACGCTCAATGGTGTTAATGTTGGGTAAGGCTTCGCATACAAAGTGTTTTAGTGGTCTTTGTGTTGTTGCCTTATAATTTGAAAGTTTAACATATTGCTTTGGTAAATCAGAAAATAATTGATCCAGTTTCAAGATAAAATAAAAGAGCAAATGCTTTGTATTTTTCATCAATCACAGAATAAATTGTTGAATGTTTTTCGGTAAAATACATTGAACGTATTTCTACTAGCTCGAAAGCAATTTCGAGTGCTAAAAAGCTTTATTTAATGCAATATGTGCGAGAAAAGTAGTTCGTGTAAAATGTACGACGGAGCCGCTACGAACCACTACTTTCACATGGTTTTTGTGCACTTGCCCGGAACATTACAGCTGAATTCTTTGCTAGATTTTAATAGTCATATGTTTTTACAAGTATCGCCGAAAATGTATAAAGTTTTAGTCTAATTTTGTTGTAGCTATAAATATTTAAGGGTTAGAAGTGCTGATTTACATGGATATTTTAGGGGCCTATTTCCATTCTTGTGTTGACCTGGATATAGAGATGAAGGTCTATTCACACGGGCGCTATATCCATACATGTTAATAAAAAGCAGTAACTATCAGTAACAATCTTGTTTTTAATGTGTCGTCTAGGTAGTAAAATCTATAAATAGAAATCTTGTACAATACGACGATTTTAGTTTCATACACACATATTTATAGTTTACGGCTCAAAGGGTTGTTGAAAGTATAATAATTACAAACATAGTTGAGTGGTTGCCGTACAAACTTAATTGTTAATATAATAGGCCGTGAAACCGCACACTTTTGGGAGTTACGAAACTCTTTGTACACGCAACGCCTTAATGTCCGGATATTAAAGCTTGTTAGTACTACATAATTCACCCTCCCGTGTTCGTACAAAACTTATGAGCGGACGCCTAACTTGTTAAACATGTGAAAACTATAATCAACTTAATGGGAATACGGAGAATATGTTGCACAAGTTGTTTGAGCTAAGAAGCACAGGTTAGAAAATATTTTATGAGAGATTAGGCGATTATAGAGTCATTAAAAAACTTCTTAGAACGTAGTTTGCAAGATTTGGGACCAGTTTCACAGTTTATATACCTATGCTCAATAAAGTGACAGCCAATGTATCAAATCTATAAACAGAATTAAAGTTAAACCGCGCTAAATGCTCCTGAATTACATTGATTTACTAAAGCTTATTTTGTTACAAGTGTGCTTATAATAGTCTATCGAAAACAGTGGCAACGAAGAATATAGAAACGCATGCAACCTAACGTGAAAATATCATTTTATGAGTGAGATTACTTGTTAATAAATATTTTATTAAAAAAAAAAATATACGTCAGCTGTAAAGTCCCACCCAGGTAGTACAAATCAAAAAGGACACGCGAAATAACATGCCATTATTTCATTTCCTCGCATGCAACCTGTCGCGTCATTTGTTGACGCCACATGCCCATCATTAGGTCCCTATATTTATAAAGAAAAACCTTACAAAGTGCTCCTCCGTGTTTTATAATACATTTTTAAACTTAATGACTGCATTCACAGACCTTGAATGTGGTTCGCGTGACGTAGACCGCCTAGAACGACACGAATAATAACTGTGAAGGCAAATACACACGATGTTTGAAGTTTTATTTACAAATAAAAGGAAGCTTTTATGTGTAAGGCTGTTGAAATAGTAATACAAAATTATGGACTGTATGTGAGGCGCATTAGGAAAATGCTACGTCTTTCAATGCACTTGGTTACATTCATAGAAAATTACTTCACGTTTCTTTGTATTTCCAGTCTGTTATAATTATATATGTATATATTAATGAAATGAGCATAATCAGAAAAAAAGTAACTCAGTTTGTAGATTAATATTTAATATTATAATTGGTCTTTAATGCGATGAAAAAAATTGTTTAACCGACGTTTCCAATAAAATAATGAATCCTTAATTTATCATTAATTTTCAACCACGTTTAAGACGCATTGCCTTATAAGACTGTGTGTACAAGTCGCGAGAGTTTAAAATAGTTAAATATTGTTAATGATGATGACGAAAGTCGTCTTTGTTTCTTAAGTTATTTCTAGACCAAGAGAATATTTGTCCTCTGTTCGAGAACAATGTTAAATTATCTCATGTTCCAACTTCGTAGACCTTCCTAATGACACATAACCGTCATTCATAGCGGGAGGTGCCGATCACCTATTAACCCTTCGAAGGACATCATTTAAGTTTCATTAATCTCAATAATGTTTCATGATAAGTCCTTAAGATGTTGATGTGTTAATCTGTTTGCTTTTCACGGTTACATGCTTCTGTTTGTGTTTAATTTAGACTTGCCTTGCCGTTTCAATGTTTATCTTCTCATCATAAATATTGTTGGGAAGCTTTAAGTCTTGTTAGGATTTCATACAGAAGGGATAATTTATGATTACGTACTTACAAATTGAGAATGTGTTGACATAGTCTCTTGGTTACAACGAACTTGTATTATGAATAACTTTAACAGGCGCGGCTCTGTTTACATAAAAATGATTCCCAAATTACTAGTATGTTTTGGGTAGTAATTCCTTGATTCCAGGTTGCATATAGATGTTCAATATTTTTTCTTTAGTTTGATTATTCAGTACAATTTCCTTTCCTTGCGTAAATCCAGCGCAGAAATGACTGTCTGGTTAAAAAGCCTTAAGATGCGCGATAATGTAATAATAATTACTAAAAACAATAAATGTATTAATTTAATGTATAGCTTTAATTATTATTGTTCAAAGATAGATATACTAATTGTATGTATGTTTATGAATGAATAAAAAACAATAAAATAACATTACTTTCTAGATATAAAGAATCTATGAACTTAATTTACGAATGGACTTCTACAAAAAGTGTCAGCCACAGATTAGACATAAAATAATGAGAGTCGTATAATCTGTGGTCCATTCAGAAGAGGAGGATAGTTCCGCTAATTTATCATTGTGTTTATAGAGATTGTTCATGTCGTTGTGATAAGTACGTTATCGTATCTCCTCGTAACTGTTAAAGCCTAAGGATTTGGACTATTAAAAAGCATTTAAATGTACAAGATAGTAATGGCAGTATTATCGCCCCCCATTATAATTATATAGACTAACGTTGTTAATAGCGAAACGTAGGTGTTTTTCACCTACGTGGTGTGACTTCGGGGATTACAGCTGTGGTTGTATTAGGTATGTATTTATGTATTTACAAAACGGTAATTGTACTACGATTTAGGTACAGCAGAAAACAAACGTGTGTATCTCTACAGTAAGACATATCATAATAATAATCAGCACGTAATAACAAAATTACAACTTTTATACTCGTATATGTCTCTCAAATGTTAAAAAACACTCGATACAATCGAGTCAAAAGTCTGTTTATAATGCAGTTTTTTTCGGCAAAGGCGTTCGGTTAACATCCTTCCTTCCTTCAAACAGGAATGAATGACAATGAAGTTTGATGACGTAATTTGACATGAACTTTATCGTTATATTCTGACCGTCAGTCTGTTGAACTGCCTCGAAGTTTCCTAGTTAATATTAAAATAATGAATCGTCTCACCTTAAGGCTATAGGTGAAGATAAAACAATCTCGAAAATTCGCCCAGTGTGCCCAGTAAATAGTTTAAATATTGATTTTTAGAGCAAGATGGTCGGGCTATTATGTAAAGCTGTTCTGTGTAACGAAAGGATAAGCCTATTTGAATGATTTAATAAAAATACGAAGTTTATTTCAAAGTAATAGATATAACGACTTTGAAAGAGAATTAGGCGTAAAAATGGGACAATGATGAATTATTATTTATCAATTATGGTAAAATTTATAACAAGCAATTGAGTTTTAACTAATAACATATTCCCTAGTACAGTTATGTACTTGCGATCCTTCAGATTAGGTTAGATTGTAACTAAATTTTTTTCCTCGTGAAAAATTCTTAGTAGTAGTTTTATGTTCTTCTTCTTCGTGTCAAAGTTTTTTTAGTTTTATGTTGAAACATAGTAGAATCCCATATAATCATTACACATAAACGTGGACGCACATAATGTCAATCGTAAAGAAAACTATCTTAGGTACTATATAAATTATTCATAGTTATAGAACACTAAACTTCGTATAATAAAAACGACGACAAACGATCTAGAACAAGGTTATCATTGAAAATGTGCATCTTATTACTTAATTAGAACATAGAGATTTGCATATAATGTACATGCATGCATTGTGATCAAATAATTACGAACAATTGTCTACCATTGTTATGTTAATACATAAGTTTATTCACGGTTTATTCCCTGATGTCATCAAGCAATATATAACAAGGTATAATGAAGATTGATACTTAAACTTCATACTTTATTATTGCAATGATTTATGAGCTGTAAATTTTATAATAACAACGTATTCATTGTGAAACACGTGTGGAGGTAATTTATACCATGCGCCACTTATCAATATGAATTGTTGCATCATAAATTGTATAAACTACATATATTATTTGTTTTACTTGACAACTTGATAGCGGAAAAGTCTTTAGCAACTACTACTTTAACTATTCTTGTAGTATGTTTATAATTTGTCATTTCAAATTGTCGTGTTCACATTAGCAGTCAACGCGGCTCTCGTTAAGGTTTAAGCATTGACAACAGTTCGGATTATATTTGTGACTTGACCCGACCTACCTACGTCAAGTGTCAATTTTACCTAAATTCCCTTAGCAATAGACATAGGATTCGGTGAAACCTAAAAATATATTGACGAAGATTTGAGCTGAAAAAAGGTAGGTTCACGAAATGCTATTTGTGAATTACAAAGTGTGAACGTGTTATTTGAGAAATACCTGCTGTTAAATTTATTAAAATGTAGGTAGCCTTCTAATTTCAAATCGAATTTGGTTGCTCAAAACTCGGTGCAAGAAGTCGGAATCAATTTTAAAACATGTAAACAGTCAATGCACAGCAATTTCTTGGAGTGCAAGTGTGGTGAGGTGAAGTACACAATAGCTGGCACCGTAGACGGCGAAAGCCACGAATGGCGACGAATCCGCGCGTACAATGCTACCTATTTGGGACGAGACGAGCACCGCGAAAATAGACTTAGTGAAAAATCGATATGGAGGTGCTGAGCCCGCGTACTTACTTGCTCGCTCTTTAAAATTGTGTCAAGTTTTATTACTTTCTGTGAGTATTGACGTGACGTCACCTGGCTTCGGTTGCTCCCGCTAATTGCTTTAAATACTTCGTGTTACTTTAATATACTTGAAGAATCTTTATTGTGAATAACTTATGAGAATATCTGGCATAATCTAAAACATATTAACAACAAATTAAGTAAAACATAACTTGCATATTCCCACGTATTCATCGGAGTAATTAGCTAACATAATAAAGTCGTCAATGTAAACTAGTTAGTCATGTTCAGTGAAGGCTCAAGTAGAAGCCACTAAGAACACACCGCTAAGTGAATTTTGAACTGTAGTTCATGTGGGAGTTGCTCAGAGAGTCATTAATCAATCAGGGCTCGAAGCGAATCAATCATAGGCCCTTACGCCGCATTGATTTTACGGACGCTACTGGTCAAAGGTTTTTGATTCTAATAAACGTCAAATTACTAAAATAAATAGATTTACGACTACTATTATTAAAAATTTAAGACAAGACGTTGAATAAAATAAAATAAAGTAAAGTAAAGAAGAAAACATATTGTGACGCTTAATAGTTCATTAAATTTTCATAAAGATCGTGAAATCCTCTAAATAATGTGTTCAACTTAACCTTTCATCAACCGAAACGGGGAATGTTACGTAAGTCTGTAATCCTTTGTATAAATATCCCTAACAGTAGACATGTTATGTAATACGATTGTCCACCCACAGTTCAGTTGTAACAATATTAGTCCCGTTACTCCGTTACTGCCGTTGTCTTAGGAGAACAATCGGGCTTCTCGAACGCAAATTAGATTTTCTCTGGCTGTGAATAGTTTTAAAAGCTACGTTGATATTTCTTTTTAGAATAAAGTTTGGTATAAAAAGCTCTGGCCATTAGCATTATATAACGTATTATAGTTGGATCATTTTGTTTCATGCTAGATAATGAATAGCACCTGTAATGCCATAATAATATTAAATGAGAATGTTTGTTTGTCCCTCTTTTACGTCAAGATGGCTGAATCGTTCTGGATACAATTTGGCGTGGATACATTTTAAATCGGAGAAAAACAATTAAAATAGTTAATTAGCAAAGAGTCTTTATTCTGCAAAGTAAACTGAAATTTTTAGTAAAAATCTTTCCTTCGCGGCAAGGTGTGTTAACCCATTTCACGTTAATCAGTTCAAATTAAACTGTTTCGCCAGTTACTGCGGTTTAACCTCCCAACTTTATAATTAAGTTCATCATAATACGTCTTATGAAAATCATAAGCGGTTTAAGATGATTCAGTTTGCGTCGATTAAATAATATTCAATTACCCTCTGATCTATTTGACTAATTTGACGTCTTTGATTATGAATTTGCTTTGGGATATCAACGCCAATTAATTTCAATTTACCTTCCATGTACATTAATTGAGGAAAATCAATAGACCTGGCTTATCTTGAAATTTGTGGACGGAAATTTTGAAGAAAATAATTTAATAGAGTTTCAATTTACTATACCGGTATTGGCGAGGTTTATAATTTGCGAGATTTTTGAAGTAGGTACTAGCAGCTAGGCCCAACTTTAACTACAAATTCAACACGATACCTCCAGGAATCATTGTACCCGTTGGTGGAAATCGCATGCAAATCGGTTTAGTAGATTTAGACTCGCGAACAGACAGACAGACGCGGACATTATTTTATAAATATGTAATAGTTATTACACTTATTTAGTATTCAGGTATTATATATAAATAATGCAAGGAAAAAGGAAGGGAATTTAACGAACAAGGGCATAAACAAGCGCAGGGAAGCTGTAGATATAAATTTAAGATTAGATATAAGTCGATAATGATGATGAAGGGCCCTTCAGGCGTCAACAACGCATAAGGGCTGTCAACAGATTTTGCCGAGATAAAAGAAAATTCTTTTAAAATTTCAGCTTATTTATGGAAAGGTTGATGAACTCTGTTTTTGTCGAAAAAAAAACGTTGATATAAAACATAAATAGATGTTCTGTAATTTTACGAAACTTTTCTATTTGTTGTGTAAGACCCATGAACTATTAGCACCTACGTAGCACGGTCCATTTGTATAATTATTCAGTTATTTTATTTATCTAAAATGATTTTAGCTGTAGATATGTTAGATTACATAGTTACCGGCCAGGATCAAAGGTTCCCTTGCACAGGAAAAAAAAATCCAGATACTATAAAAGAGCAGTTTAATGCTCATTAACCATTAACGTATCGCATAATTAATAACCTTGCCGTAAACGAAGCAACTCGTTTCATCCCATAGTATTCTGTTATTGAACATTAATTAAGGTTTTGTTTAAAATAACGTGTATATTTGCTGTAAAATACAAATGAGCCGCTTATACCACGTTGCGTTTACCGGAATGTTACCAATATATACCTTCTGGGTTAAGCCACCTATATCAGGACATTCTATAGATGGGTAGAATTCCCGATGAGGGCTGATGTCAGGCAGGTTGTAAAAATATCAGCTAAATCCCATGGACAGCATATTTTGAGAAAGAAATCATGTTGCGTCAACTCCACTTAACGTAGGGTAAGGGCAAGACATAAAAGAATATTCTATAGATGGGTGTTCTTTTGGTGGCCCATGAACTCAGCCTTAGAAAGCACGTTAAAAAACGACCATAGTTGTCGATTAGGAAAATAGTTATGTTGTAGACGGTCCGATAGCTCAAATAACTTGAATTAAGTTGACCAATGGCTACAGAAAAGTAAAAAGAAAAGCAATACGACTTTAACCAAACACGGTATATTGCGCGGCAAATTTTTGAAACAATAATGCATACGTTTATCGGGTTGTGCAGACGTGGAATGAATGTTTTTATTGTTTTTATCTGTTCGTGCGATTGGTATGCCGGTTATGTTTGCGTTTTACGGCTTTTGGTTTAACAGGACACATTTTTGCAGTTGATATTTGTGTTAATAGGATCGACATATTTTTGAAAGCTGTCGTAAATGAAACTTAAAAAAATAGGAGATAAGATGCTAAAATCGAAATTTGCAATAACTAATTCTGTGCAATTTTCTACTATCGGTGTTATCGAGTATCGGAAGGTTGACATTAAAAATATACTGAAAAATTAGTTTCTGCTGTATCCGCTAGAGACGCTGATTAGGTTTTGATATAAAATTTGTCGATAGCTGGGCGATAGAAGTAAGAAATCACTACTCTTTTTATAATTTACTTAAAAAAATAACCATATATTTAGAAAATGACACAGCTCTAGAAGGTATGCAAAGTCCCCAGCTCGCAATTGGCAAGCGTGGTGGACTCAAGGCCTAACCTCTCCCTTAGTACGGGAGGAGACCCTTTCCCAGGAGTGGGACATTAACGGGTTAAATTTAATTATTTATAATATTTAGAAAATAATCGGCTCATAAACTTTGCGTTTTCCGATTACACGTTAACAAAGGAAAATATAATATATTGAAGACTATCTAAAAGTCGACAATAAACGTGTGTAAAAGCCGTCGTACGTCACGATGAGCGGTGATCCGTCACGACGTGCCGCCTTCCCTACGTGATCGTTCGTGCTAAACTTACTGTCTGCAAGACGAAACGGTACTGATAAATAAAGGACATGAAGATAGATAGTTTAACAATAACCAGCTCAATTTATGTTTTCTAGAAATCAAGCCAAATTTATAATACTACTAGCTGACCGGGCAAACGTTGTTTTGCCATATGAATGACAAAATGACACTTAGGGGTCTGAAAAATAGATGTTGGCCGATTCTCAGACCTACTCAATATGCTCACAAAATTTCATTAGAATCGATCAAGCCGTTTCGGAGGAGTATGGCAACGAAAATTGTGACGCGAGAATTTTTTATATTAGATTTACGTTTTGTATGATTATTATTTAATATTAGCGGCCCGAGACGGCTCCGTCCTAATCTTAACGAATTATACCTTTCTCGGGAGTCACTCAAACTATTAGTGAATATCGCGTGAAAATCCGTTCAATATAGTTTAAGCTTATTGCAAACAGAGAGGCAGAAATACAGACAGACGCGGCGGGAAGGCTCGGGGGGAAAATTATAATAAAATGTCCGCTATATAATTTATATTGCTTTATGCTACGAATTAAATTCGCTTAATCCTTTATTTGACTCCAAATTAGAAGAAAAAAGGTCAGGCAATGTCACTGGGCCATTTATTTCTCCATCTACATTCTACATCAAGACTAAACCTATGTTTACAAAGCACTAATAACAGAAGTGTACAGCAAGCTACATAATTATTTCAATAACCTACCACACTGTTTGCCGTCGAAGGCGGGGTTACGATAACTTATACTATGTATGTATTACAATGTACATGCACTACAGGTCAATAGAATGTTCTAGAACAATATTAATAGAGATATTTGCCGCACAAATTGGTGTTGCGTAGTGTTATTAGCGCCAAATTGGGGTCACAGGCCAGTATTATCATGCATTAGTATTCAATAGGCGCCAACATAACTATTAAACGATCAACATAAAACTATTAAAATTATTGTTAGAACTAAAAGGAATCCTATTGTGAAATTTGTGGACAAAGCTGGTGGTGATTTCAAATCTAGGTTTGTTCACTTTTCTGTTATAGCACTGTTGTAGCGCGATTCTCTACGGTCTGTAAAGTTTGACATTTTAATTGTATAACAAAAACAGTTCCCTCGGCCCCCGCTAGAGGTGCCTATCCGTACAAATCGTAAATCGTACTTTCATACAAAATTGATCGATATTTAGCCGATTTTTGACAGTCGCTAGTAGTCGCAGTGAAACGTACCTACTACAGATATTTTAACCAAAATGTTAAGGTACTTATGTGATGTGTTCCAGTTATTAAGACTTTTAAAAGCTTTTTATACAACTATTTAAAGTTCTGATGAAATGGCGATGTTTATTCAGAAAAGTCTTTATATGGAATTAAAAAAACAGTAATTGAAGTCGCAGGTATACTTACATAATAAGTTCATAATACAAGAAACATTTTTCGTTACGAGAATTTTATCCGACCAAGTTGGGAAAAGCTATGAAATGTTTCGAATGTTACAAAAATAAATGTATGGTATGTATTTGTAGGCATTCTACTTTGGCCAGAAACTTTATTAACGACTCTATGGAAATATCTCGAAAATTACTTTAGCTTTATAAGCGAACAGAAAAGTTACGAGAGTGTATTCAATGTTCGACCTTATTCCTTGCTGATTTCCGCAGTTTCTGATCATTTAGGAAATATGGGAATAAAAATATTGATATAGCTAACGATGATTCACATACGTTTTATTGAATTAGTCGTAGGAAAGTTTAGGAAACGGTCCTACTAATCATTACTCCATAGGTTGAATTGTAATTGTTAGGTAGTTTTAGATTTTTATTTGACTTTTTATAATAATATGATCCTACCATCGATGATTAAATCGGTGCTTTATTGATACGGTTTCTGTATTCCACCTATTCAGATCTTCAGATTCGAGTTAATGATTCTAGTTAAATAATGGATACTCAATTCGAATGTTATGGTTTTTTCTGATATTTGCTGTTACATAAAAATAGGTTTTTGAGGTATTAATCAATGTAAACTGTCTAATTTTCTTGCGGTTAGTTATTATCGTTAACCGATTCTTACATTTACAAAAAGCCAGACTAATTTTCTTCTCCGTTTTGGGTCACAGTAATATAATAAAGTCGGATTTTTTATCAAATTATAATTTGCTCTGTTCTGAAATTAGCTGGCCGTCAATTTGCGGACTGAATCTAGGACAAGTGGGATCCTAGGAGGGATCGACAAGCAATCTATCAACCTTATATGAGGGTCTTAAAAAGTGACGTATATCAGAGCGAGTGAATCGTGTGTGCGAGTAATAGAGGAGGAATAATTAGGGAAATTGTTGAGGTTTTGTGGTTACACATATTGGTTTATTGTTTAATAGTTATACAACTAATATTTGTATATTTTACTTTGAAAGGAATATTGTAGTTTTGTATTTGAAACAGTATGCCGATTAGTTCTTTTAAGAATCTATCAATTATTGAAACATCGTTTTCAAAAATTAAGGTAATCCGTGTTGGACTTTCTATATAGGATTTCATTTGCTTAATTCTATATAGCTATTGAACTAGCAGTCGTTTTATAATTTAAAGCTACTATCTCATATAAGATAATCCCCGCTTAGATTAAGGAACATAAATCTCTACGTATATTAACTCCACAACTATACAGTTACGACTTGTGAACGTTAACGTTGACAGGTATATCCTAATTCCAGTCATTTTGTACTGAACAAGGGCAACCAGAGTAAATAGTATTGACATAATTTTACATACAATTTTGTAAAGTTCAGCTTACTTCGGGTCTAAACGTGACCAGCTTAACATTATAAAACGGACGACAGTCGGATTCACCGTATCACTCTAACTTATTTCAATTTTAAATTCGGCCTTTCTAAGTAAGACTTATAAAGTATTACATTATCATAATCTTGAATCATTAGAAAGAAATATTTTATTAATTAGAGTGCTTTACACAACGGAGAGTATTAGATTAAAAAATAATTGGATTAAGATAACTTGTAGAAAATCATTCCTAGAAGCTTAGAATTAAGTTTGTCTATACTCTCTCGCTTATAATCTCGTAGGTATACTGAGTCATCTAACAAATTGAGGTATTTTATTATTTTAAATAAACGTGTATAATAAGCAATAATCTTAATATTGGTGTAATTTTTTTTTAATTACATTTTGTCAGTTGAGTCATTATTCTTAGGAGGTATCGAAATGTAAAGAATATGTTTGTTTTAAAGCTCTGATCTTAATAATTACTCATCCATCAATATATTCACGTCAAAACGTCTCTAGTAAATAGCCTGCTTAATAACTAATTTCCGTAACATTTGGTTTAAACAGTGAATAATTTGTTTCAAAACGCAACTTTTATCTATGTTGAATCGGTCATAAATCGCAACATTGCAACCGCACTAAAGTTAGTCAGTTGTGCATGAAATCGATCAATCAAAACAACCCGTAATTGTCCACTGATTTTGTCATTTTCATTGGCTATTATTATGAATGATGGGACATTCGTAGCACAATTATTTTTATACGCATCAACAGATTATCGTATCACTACAAAATACGAGTTCTATAATATGATAGTTTTTAGGAATTACGTGAACTAAATTATCTACGATAGGTTTTCCAGTAATAATTTTAAAAATAAGCGTTATTATACGCTTTTCCACTGATATTTAGCAGTGAAACGTCCCGTTTCATATTTAGGGCAGCGAAGATTGGGAGGAATGGGAAATAATTTGAAGTCGCAACAAAGGTAACTTTCGATTCTGCTCGGAACTTTTGTTCCATACACGTCCCGCGCTTTAATACCAAACCATTTTTAAATATAAACGAGAAAACTTTTATGTGTTCATCATTACATGTAAAAAGATATTTTTTCAACCGAACATGAACTTTCTGAATGGCGCAGTAATTAAAATGACATTTGTGATTTAGAAAATAAAGATTCCGTGATGGTGTGACTCGGACATCTTGATAAAATGTCAATAGCAGAGTGCAGCGTCGCGGAATGAGCACGACTTGAACTGGCGGATCAACTTTTAATGAAATAACGGACTTAATCGCTAATCTTGCAAGCTGTCGCGAACACTTGTTAAAAATATCTCGGAAATATTACACTTACATTTTATTATATTTTTTCTTTTCCGCCCTCCAAGCGGTTTTGAAGCAATTCCTTATTAATCGTGTCCCTCTTTAAATTCGTTTCCGGACGAAGTATGGAAAACACCACCATTTGTTTGATTACTTTGTTAAGAACTTTATGTTGTTTGGAAATTATAGTTCAGTTACTACAAAATTATACCCTTTACTGACACACTGCAGTTTGTAGGTTAAACCTTAGATCGTGGCCTTATACGTAAGGGAACCTGTTGTACCTAGGCCGGTTTTTTAGAAATATATTTTTTATTGTGATTTGACGTGCAGCACACAAATCATGTTTGCATATTTTGAAATGTCAATTATTTGGGTACTCACCAAAAAAATATCAGAAATGTATATTTAATACTTACATAATATTTTTAAATTTAAAAAAAAATGGGAAATGTGGCCAAGGTACAACATACCCTATGTACCTAGGCCAGTAGTACGTTGTACCTAGGCCACATTGAAATTTGGGGGTAATTTAAGCAAATTATCAAGTTTTGTTAACTAAAATCATTTTATTGGATTTATTACAGTACACAGTATTATTACAGTATACAGTATTTAACAAAACATTTAAAAAATTCTCAAATGATCAAAATTTTAAAATGATAAAAATTAAAATAATATTCATAGCTTTTTTTTATGCTTTTCAAACAAAATATTTAAACAAAAACAACTAACTTTGGCCACCGTTTCGTAACATCACATCGCTGCGCCTGCCAAACTCCATATGTGTATTTTGATGTTAAAAAAATGAATATTGTGTCCCAAATAAAAAAAAAAGTTTTCCAAAATCTCACAAAAGACACATGTGGAACTTGGCAGGCGCAGCGACGATATCACATAATATAATATAACAAATCAATATACCTATATAGCATAGCAACGGAAAACAAAATATTGAACAACTAGCTGACCCGCGCAACTTCCCTTGCGTCACAAAAGAAAGAATGGGTCATAATTTTCCCCGTTTTTGTAACATTTTTTACTGGTACTCTGCTCCTATTGGTCATAGCGTGATGATATATAGCCTTTAGCCTTCCTCGATAAATGGGCTATCTAAAACTGAAAGAATTTTTTAAATCGGACCAGTAGTTCCTGAGATTAGCGCGTTCAAACAAACAAACAAACAAACTCTTCAGCTTTATAATATTAGTATAGATTATCTTTACCTATATATAAATTATTATTTCTCTCTTAAATTTTAATCAGTCATTTGGACTAGCTATTATAAAAACACTATCAATAATGTAGATATATTATTCAGCCTTAAGCATTTAGTAGAAATCCCAGTACTTCTGTATCTCTGGAACATGATAAATTTCTCTGTTCTTGTTAACTTTTTGCGGGTTTTTAATCTCCTCTTTTTCAGGCCATTTCCAGTTTTTAAGTGATTTTTGCATCGATTTCTGAAATAATAAAGATATTTAATTAGGAATATTATTACGTAAATGTGAAATAATTTAATAAAACATTCTCCTGGCCAAAGTACAACATCCAGGTTGTACCTTGGCCACTGGCCAAGGTACAGCTGATCGACAGTGACCGAGGTACAACACTACTCCAACTTCACTAAAACGGTGATTTTATATAGTTTAGAATTTAAGTATCTCGTAAGTTTTTTATTGTGTTGAGACTTGTAAAATCAAAGAACCGATAGCATATAACAGTTAAGTGACTATTAGAAAACTTTTAAAACTATTAGACTTCAAAATATATTAGAAATACTTACTTTTTCACACAAAAAAGTTTCAGCGTCGATAACACCAAACACCGGCTTAATGGCGGTATGCGACTAAATGCACATTGAATAGTCTGTAGTGACGTATCGAATACCGTAAACAGTAGAATTTAGTATCGCGCGAATATTTGAAAACGAGCCCAGTGGCCTAGGTACACATAGTGCCAAGGTACAACAGGTTCCCCTACATTTAATGTCTAATAAGAATATAATCAGAACACATTGGAATCTACCCATGAAGTCCTTAATGCAGAATTTAGTCAGACCTGTTCTTATTTTGGAACATTTATCATCATTACTTGTCTTGTTACTTGCAAACTTTTTTAATAAACCATTATACTGGCACGGACTCGGTTATTTATAACGATACAAGATACATTATAAACAGACTACGCTTGTTCGAAGTGTAGGGATTAGAAGCTTTCAAAAGATTAACTGGGACAGACCTCCGTCTGACCATTTCATTAAAACTTCCTCCCCGCCTATAGGCCCTAATTACATTCAAAACAAAAATCATTTCGTGACTCAATTATACGAGCGTGTAATGTATGAGTCATCCAAACGTGCGGATTAATTATGACAATGACGTACGTCACTTTGTACTTTTGCGGCGAACCTTCCCACGTACCGCGCTAACCGCCCCGTACCCAGGCGCATGGCGTACACGCCGTGTGTACACAATACACATACGAGTAGCACGAGTGCCACCGTGCCACGCTACTCAAGCGACAACACAACGACGCGACGCGCGATGTTCGTTCTGTTAAATTAATTTCAGCGCAGTGATCCGATTACCGCGGGGTCGATCAATTGTTGTTTCCTCTCCTTCTGTAATTCATTTGACTCATCCCTAATTATTATTTTTATTTGTTTCAGATAATACGACGGGAAGCAAGAGCTAACCTCACCTCACAAATTAATTAATTAATTAGTCTTAATACAAATCGAACAAACGACGAAGCGCCTTCAATCGATATTTCAATTACGCATTAGTTAGCTTATTAAATATAGAAGATACTTAGTTAGTGTACACAAGTGCCAAAGGTGGGAGGCGCGTGTCTGTCGCGCGTCTGTCGCCGTGTCGCGGGTCGCGTGTCGCGTGTCGCGTGGTGGCGTGTCTGTGCTGCGGTCGCGCTCGATGCGTGTGTGTAGTGCGGCGCGCGTGGGCCGGCAGCGGGCGTGAGTGAGTCGCGCGCGGTGCGCGTGGGGCCGGCAAGATTGAGGTGGTGGCCGGGTGCGGTTGGGGCAGGCGCGCGCGCGTGCGCCCGTTGCACGCGCTGGGCCGCGCGGCCGGTATGTTGGCCTCGCAGCGCTCGCAGTCCTGCAACGAGGAGGGCGCGTTCTTCGGGGCGCGCGCGCTGCGCCGGCCGCGCGGCAAGGGCAGCGGCAGCCCCACCTGCTAGGGGTACGCCATGTCGCTGCGCAGCCTACACCGGCGGCTCTCCTCCGCCAATAACACGTAAGTACCGACACACTCCTGCACATACAGATTTCTCTTTATCTACTTAATCAATGATTATGCTGATCTGAGCCAATGAGGTCGATAACTAATACGAATCGATTTGGGTAAGCAATTCATATTTATTCCAATTTGAAAGACGATCGAACTTACTCTAGCGACAAGTCATCAAAATGTCGAACGGGCGACCATCGGGATGTGAATATTCAATTACCGAACCTAAATCCAGAGCGCACTGCCATAAATTCGGTACGAGCGAGCAAAAATAGACCTTGCCCCTTTAAGATTTGATTGATTTCGGTTTTGTATTATTGGGTTTCCGCTCGTTATTACCTCGGGCGAGCACAATTAGAGGTCGGTAATCGTGGTATAATTTATGTAGATTTGAAAATGCACATCCTGAAGCAAAGTACACATACGAATATTTTTTGTCCCTAAAATTATATATAATTTACTAACCCGAAAAGCGATAATTTTATCCAAAATATTGATACCAAAATGCCGTCCAAACGTACATAAATCATTTTGATTGACGCATCAAAGGGTTAGGTTGATGTTCTGACAAGGTTGCGAGGGGGCAGTGATTGTTGTCGGAATTCGCGATCGGACGTCAGTTGGGTGTAAATTGACGGCCTACAATTATTGGCACGTACACCCTACCTCACACTGAACAGGCTGAACATTTGCATTCATCATTGATGCATCGGAAGCTAGATATCGTATTATGATTTGCCGCTTTCAATTAAACCTCTATTTACATTTGTAGCTTGTGTTGTGCTGCACGGAAGGAAACTGATATTATGCAAACGACTAATTGGAATATTTGCATATTTACCCACAAAAAGATTAAAATCCTTCGAGCTTTGAATTTGCATATTTAAGTATAGGCACTCACTCATTTGCTACATGTGACGCCATGGGATTTATACTTCATTTTCATTTAAAAATGTTTCTTTCCAACTAAGCTAAATATAGGTACAAATAATATTACGGATTAATTTGCGTTTACATCTATTTATTCTTTATCGAAAGTTATTACCAATTGAAAAAAATCCGATGCACGTATGTACAAATATTTTGAGTTTCCGCCATAAATCTCTAATCGAGTACCATAAATAAAAGAAATCGCGCAACACTCAATTTATTTATTATATCTATAAACCTCCCTTTGGTATGATTTCGCTTAAACGTATGAAGTCCAAACATAAAAGCGGCAAAATTCCCAACCCGTAAGTAAATTGTTGTGCCCTTTTTATGGGTAATCTAAAGAAAACATTGATTGGCTTTATGTGGTGGGGCTTCAATTTTACGAGGTGATATGTGGATTTATATTATGTGTATTTTTATTAAAAGTAATGAACAATATTTATGTTTCAGTAAAAGTTATAGGTAGTATATCTTAGTTAACAGTGTAATATTCGAAACACCACTGTATTCCGCACTCGCATTACAAGTTGAAGTGCATTATTCTATGTTAAGTTACAATTTCCTGAAAGAAAAATATCTTTATTACGCAAGAAAAACTAATTTAACTTTCACGCTCTTTTAAAATGATGGTTATTATCCGGTATAGTTGAAAATAATGACCATCCTATAGTTGCCGAGTAATAAGATACTACACAGACTGCTCTAGTCCGTAGCACACAAGAATGTAACGTAGCTTGAAACTTCGTAGAATTTCGTAGCAACGGTTTCTGTGATGTCTACGGCATAGCTACTTGAGAAGTTGCTAAGTGTAATTTAAACCTTATGTTCATGTGCAAACGGTTGAAAGTCGGAAGGTTGTTGTAGCAGTTGCTTAGGTCTTTGGCCAGCGTACAAGGGTCACACCGCAAAGTGGATTTCAAACCGCGTAGAATGTATTTCCGCCCTTTGGCTACATAGTGATGGCGGCGTATGTAGCTGTAAAAGTGCTATTGTTTAACCCACTTAGCGTTAATTAAAGCAACGGATCAGCGTTTTATTTTAATTATAATGTTGTACGTTAAGCACTTGATGTTAAACCAGTGTTTTTGACGAATAATTACGGAAGCTTTTTGGGCAGTGAGTGGAAACACGAATTGTGTAATTACAGACCAATGCTTAGTACCTCTAGCCTTTAAAATACATCTGCTCCAGTATTTTGTATTTGAGCTTTTATGCAGAATTTGGAAATTAACATATGTACAACGGTTTTTTGTGTCACCGACAGACATTTTTACGAATAAATTCAAAGCTCAATAAACATTTTCGTCACAACTCAATACGAACTAGCGAACGCTAACAAAACTTTATACAACCATAGGATTTTTATAACATTGTTAAGCCAAGATTTATTGTGTCCGTTACACACTAAAATATAGTTACCACTTCCAAAAATATATTGCAAAGCAAATATATCGAGCAATAGAACGGGAATAGGGGCATTTATTTGTCGTGGATGAAACAGCCTAACTACGTCAGTGGCGCGTGAGGAGAATAAGAGGCTACATACAACCTCTTTGAGAGCAACCTTCCCTCATGACACAGTTTAATTTATACCCTCCTCCCACAATATATGGGAACAATGGCAGCTTGTTTTGTAACGCTCTTATTTATTTTGGTTACGGATTGTCGAAAATAAATTATACCATATTATAAGACTTCGAAGATATACAATTCATGGCACAGATCATTATTCTATCTTTTTCCTACTTTAAAAACTGTTCGTATTATAAAGACTCGGTGAAGTTACAAACGATGGATACAAATATAGCCAGTCACAATTAAAATAATTGTTTCTGAATCAAACGATATTTAGGAGCAGACAATCATCCGCATTGTCAGCAAGCAACCATAGAAGTGATGTGTAGCCTCGCTAAACTTTGAGTCTTATCCCACAATAAGAACATAAAACTAGATGGTAGCACGTGACTCTGTACATATTCAAGAATATTTTGCACAGAGCTCTTGTTGCCTTGAAATTCTGCTATAATTATTCCTCACGAGTAGGAGCATTTCGTACAAGAACCTCGGTGAGTGTTCGCGAAAATATAGCGCTGCCTTGAAATGTAACAGCCAATACTGGTGTTAATCCATCGTCGGTCGGCTCTGCAATATGTATGTAGCACTTGCATACTTCCAGATACGCGATCTCGGATGCAATGGAATTCTAGTTTTTAAGATTTGTTTGTTTTGTGTGTCGGTTAGAAATAAAGTAATAAAAAGCATTACAATCTCTTGCAAATCTTTTACTTTGTTTTTGAGTTTTAGTCTGTTATCAAACGGTATTTGAAAGTTCTGTTCAACGGTTTTAAGTTCTATTCTGTTCAGTATGAGATCACAGTGTGACGTGAGTTCAACACTGTCGAATTAATTTCGATCCCCTCGACTTGTGATGAGCGTATTCAATAAGGAGAATGTAATTGGTACACATAATTGGGTACTAAAGTGAAATCAATATTGTCCACGTCGACAAAAACATGAAAACAAAATCTGTTTTCTATACAAAATTCAAACAATATTTAGCAATAACTTTAACTCGGTATTTCTATACTTGTATTAACGTTCGACCGCAGTCTCGCCGGGAATGCGAATATAATGTTATTTCGGTTTTTGTACGTACCATTTAAACCACAGAAAGAGATAAATTGATGCTGGCTATAAAAATAAAGCGTTTTCAGTGAACCGTACCTGTTCAAACTAATATTTAGCGCACTCGCTGCTCGTGTCTCCGACATTTTTATTTGCACATCGATGAAATATTTAAAAGCAATAGAACGGTGTTTTTTATTCTCAAAATATACAGAATATAAAAGTCGGAACAATGGAATAAATTAATATTTGAAGTTTCATTTGTTTAGTTCAGAGTTAAAATAGATTTAGCGAAGTCCGGTTTTAGTTTGTTGATACAATTCTAGTTTTATTTGAGAATAATTTCACCATCATCGTATAGTTCGTTGCGTATCATAAATTACTACGTGCTAAAATTGTTCCGCTCACACTCATCGTATGTCAAAGGCTTGCAATAATTACGTTCAACGGATAGCCTGTTATTAAGTTTTCATTTTGTACCGTTTAGTAAATTGCAGTGAAAACATACAAATTTCCGAAGATCATTTTGCGCGTATTCAAATAAGGGAAAGGGAAACGTACATAAAAGATTTAGCCCCATAAATTGCTTCTAAGTACCTCAGGCTAGAAAGGTGAAGTGATGACAATTAACGAGAACATAAATTATGATATTAATGAAGCGAAATGTTAATGGCGATTCGAGGAGGCTTAAACTCGACATCCAATTAGAAATATATGGCTCAATAGCAAGCAATTATTTCCAAGCTTTAGGTAGAAACACAAAGGCCTATTCCCAGTAGGTACAGAGCTAAAATACGGGCAGAAACACTGACATAAAATCAATCCGGTTGGGTTGGAGTTAGTTCTAAACTTAGCCTACACTTAGGCGTTCTAAACAAGGCTCGCGGCAGGGCAATTCTTCAAAATAGCTCGCACAAGATGTCGAACTAGAATAGCGAGATGCTTGTTGACGTCATGGGTGGTGTGACGTCACGTGACCTTGGCTCTGGCCCGGGGGAGTTCCATGTCAGAACAAAGTGTATCAAATATCTCGTGATATTTGTATAATGACGCATCGTTTCTAATCCTCCGAAGAGAGGGTAACTTTTGTACGAAAATGATCGTTAATTTTGGCAACCTTCGCATTTCTTGGAAAACGCGTTAGTTATGTGAACGTGGGGCTTAATTCAGATACGAATGGATTCAGATGTAAATATTTTGTTGCTTTTTAATATTTTGTAAATGGTAAATATATTGTTAGGTAGGTACTTGTTTTCTAAACAATGTTTGTTTGTCGTATGGTTAGTGATCAACCTAGTGTCAAAGTTGTTCAACCGCCCGGAAGGCCTTTGACGTGGCTTAACGACTGTTATCTTAGTAGACAACAACCGGGACCGACTTTTAACGTGCCCTCCGAAGCACGGAGACGCCCAGTTCAAATACCACTATGCGGTCACCCATCTATGGAATGACCGCGCCAATGGTTGCTTAACCCACAGATCGTTTACCGACCGGTGAGCGCAACTGGCTATGGGCGCCTCTTCTAAAGGAGCATGTTTTTTGTTTTTGTTTTTGTTGTTCTAAACAATAAATGTATGCGATGCGATGTAGGCGAATAAGAACAACATTATTTTTATAATTATGAACATAATTTACCACTATCATTTAATTTTTAAACACATCATTTATTGTGTGCTTCCTTTGAGGACATAACTAAGTGGACACAATATGAAACAAGGCTCGCTTTTACGACTGTCCGAATAACTTACATGTATCTAATTAGGGAGTTCTCCAACATGCCCTTAGGAGTAGACCGGCGCTTTGTAGTGCTTGTTGTTAACGTACACATTTATTAATTGAACAAACAAGACTTGCTTCCTCAAACGGAAAAATATCTCCTAATAGAATTCAGGGAAGTGGATAGTGGATAAGTGGATGGCAATTGAAAATAAAGTTGTGGTTGTTTAATGAAAATGTCAGTAACCTTTGTTGATATAAAATTGTACATAACATTTTAATTCTTTACTATTTTCATATGTTGTATCACAGTATCATGGCAGTGATTATAGATTTAAGAAAGCACTCAGTATAATCCCTACTTTGCTTATTTGGCTTTATTTCACATTCAGATTTTTTCTTTGCATTAATTTCTTAAACGTCGAGTTACAAATAAGCTCCTTATAGGCTCATTACTAATTTTGAAGGGTAAAAAGCTCGTCTATCTGAAAAAGGTGCTCCATTTATCTTTATTACGTGCGAACGCAGACGGCATTCATGCAAGACGGGCAACAGACATAATCTACTTAAAAATAAATAGACTTAAATACATAACAATAAAAATAAATAAAGTATAAAGTGAAAATCAGTCTGAAAATACGTTTTCACAATTTGCTTCCCACAATAAAAAGTTAATGAAAATCGTTACAGCACACGTAAAAACATGCTCCTTCGGGTGTAATTCACCAACAGAATTATATAAAGGTGTAGGCCTCGGTCGAGTAAGAAGCAAACATCGTAACAGGGATACCAATATGCCAGTAGTGCGTGTGCGAGAGAGACGGCTAGTGTTATTTGGCAGGCAAGGTTAAGGGGACATCTTGAGGTGAGCGCTCGATCTCGGTACCACTTAGGCTGAGGTTATTTCATAACACATAGATATTACAGGGTTAGATCTGTTCCAGTTTCGCCCCGACTTTGTAATGTTGCCTATTGTGTCAACATCCTCGTGATAGAACCTTTGATGAGAACATCGTAACTGCTTTTATACTGTTCTCTCTACGGTTAATTCGAATTCATGTTGATGAACACGAGAATAAGACTTAAAAAGCGTTGCAGACATTCTTGAGATATAACGGTAAATATATTAAATTGTACAACTATCGCAGCTGTTGAAAAGCTTCAGATGATCTTAATATTTAGCAGCAGCTAGCAGCAATCCAATTCAGAACGAATTCTAGTTTAATACATCAACGTTGTTCCAAAATCCCTTTTAATCTCGTGAGAAAATTTCAGATATAAATAACCCTGAAGAAATTTATGCACGTTTTGGGTACAAATATCTTATTACAGCCTTCGGCAAAAATCAATTGATTCCGATTCAACCGTAATCGCTCCTAACAAAAAACACGAGTTCGCTTTAGAATTCATTTTCTTTAATATTCAATTAGGGTTTTTTGGGTCTCGCTCAACAGTTGGAATAGCGCGCAACTTTGCAGACAATGATAATACTCTCAACGACTATTTTGTTTTTAATTTTGTATACTTAATTAAAATAAAACTTCACTATTATTAGATAGAGATCCTAATTAGTTTTGCGAGTTAAAAGTTTTAGCATGGGTCAAAACTAATAAACGTTTATGATTAGCTTTCATTGCAAAGCCAGCTATTATTAGTGAGCAGCAAACTAAAGTTAAAATTAACATAGCTTTCCATAGTACCGGCGATCGTGTTCCTAAAATAGTCTATTTAACAAACAAGCCATCGTTTGACCAAGCATTTTTATTCAAAAAGTCCTAAATTCCAACCCAATTTGGTGTTATTTACGTAACATAATTACAATCTCCATATTCGCACGTTGTGGGGTGTGTGGTAACGTTTAATATTTGGTCCGTTTTATGAATGAATTGAATGAGGGCGGTGTAGGCCGCAATAGCTTCTAAATATTCATGGCACCGGCGAATGAAAACGATAAATTTGTAAAAGTGCACGGCCGGTCGCCGAGACCGCGCCGCGCCGGTGCAAAAGTTAACGATGTGCCAGTACTTTTACATACATGTTGATTGTAAAAAAAACAACGAAGGGCCAAATATCGACTCGAAAATTCCAAACATGTTTATTCTTTTTTCTGAAAGTATCAACATTTTAACCAAGTAGCGACCCCTATAATTATACAAAGTTTAACATAAAAGAATCTGTAATTGGAAAGAGTATAAATAGCTGCTTGAGGTAGTCGCATATTTTATTTCTCACATGCCATAATCGAACGTTGATTAAAACGTGAATTAATAAGATTGGTAAACATACCGATTTGGGGCACGCGTTCAATGAACATTCACTGATGTGTTACAAATATTGGAGGCGGTGTACACGATTCATATCACGTGCATTTGTCATTTGCAGAACATTTAGAAAATATTCCAAACGTTTAAGAGTAAAATATTCCGTAGCGAAAAAAAGGCAAAAAAAGGTGCTTGCTGTTAAATATAGTAAAGTAAAAGATGGTTGCTAATTTATATCTTTGGAAATAAATTAGGTACATACCAATATACCTAAAGACATACACATTGGTTTACCAGTTTATCCGTGAACGCGGAAAAGACATAGTTACTTTTGTATTTACTGTTTCATAATCCAATAGTCAAAGACTTCAATTCACAAATATTAACATTGTATTTTTCCGCATAAAAGTTATAACTCCTATATAAACAAAAACGTAGTCTTGTAAGTGGTGTGTAAACAAAATGTCGGTGCAGATGAATTAAGCATGTCGATGCGCGGCCGAACGTACCCATATCGTGTTTACACTGTTAACTGAATGGAAAATGAAAGCCGAATCGATGGAACAAAAGCAAATTATTGTCGAACTAAAGTGGGCAGCTATCGCTACGGAATCATTCATAAAGCTGTAAATATTATTATTCGTGTTCGGGACTGTTTTGTTGGTAAACAAATGATCGGTTTATGAAATGGGATTGCTTGAAGTTCTACTCAGTTGTAGTATATTAATAGTTTAATGAGTTTAAAACCATTCCATGCTTACAACCTGCTGTGGTGTTTCAAGTGCATACGTTAGACTATTAAAGTCCTAATCGGAGAGCTTGAATGTTTGTCTTCAAATATTTTTTTGATAGGTTTTTAACCCGACTAATGACATAATGATGTTCCGAACATACTGTGGAAGACTTCATCATTACTTTTATTTTAACCTTTACTGTTTCGCTGCTGGGCAAGGGTTTCCTCTCGAACAAGGAAGGGGTTAGACCCTGAGACACCACGCTGGCCAAGTGCGGGTTGGGTATGAGGACTTTGCATGCCCTCATAAATGTAAACATTACTATTATAAAAAAAATACAATTACGTAATCACTGCATTGTATTAAACTTGCTACCTAACGTCATGCTTACGTTAGTCGTTGCATTTCGTGACTTTTGTTATTCCGTATGTAACTTCCTTTGCATGGTTTTCTATGACGCATTGTTATGTGTTACTGGAATGACACTTTATTTTTCCACGACTTATTTAATAACTTCATCTCCGTTTTACTACAGTTAGTTATTTTGGTTTCATAGCCTAAAGAACACCAAGTAGTAGCGTATACTGAGTCCACCTCGACATGTTACATTGACCTAAGTCATCGCGTATTCCCAGTTGCCCCCTCTAACGCTGTCCCCCGGGGTGACAACTGGAAATACAAGTATGTACGTCAGGCTGGCCCGGCCCCATGGAATTTAATAATGAGATTGTTATCAATCCAATGTACCGGGGTATACTAATATATGTAACACCTTCATTTTCAATGTAACTCTTTTTAAAAGAAATTACGTGCACTTCTTAGTGGCCGGGCCAGCCTGACGTTTTCAGCCCGGCCACCTTGTTTCCCACTAATCTACAAAAAATACTGGCAATATTGCGCTACAGATGAAATGTACCCTATAATTTATGCATATGTAACACAAAATCGAATCCTAAAATGCAATAGCATACGAAATATTAGCGGTTGCAGGTGGCCGGGCTGAAATTATTTCGTTATTATAAAACAGTAAAACTGCAACACCTACCAAAAACTAATACCAGTACATAATGAGATATAGAGATATAGAATACATGTAACGCTTTCATTTTAAATTATAATACATATTTAGAAAGAATAATCACTTGAAATTATATTTCAGCCCGGCCACCTAAAAGCGGTAATATTCCCTAAAATCTTATGCCAATTTGTACAGTAAAACCTGATACAGCTATGAAATGAAAGTTACATTCGTTTCGTTTTAGTCGTATACCTTTAAGCCTTCTGTTTGACTAGATTATCAAAATCTGAGAAACTTGCCGAAGAGTGACTATCATTTATTAACTAATTTCAGGACATTTGGTTTGTTGAGTGAAACAAAATTGGTAATTGTCATATTTTTTTAATAATCATTTTTGAAATTAGTTAGACAACATTTGTACTTATATTAATTAGGTACTATAACAATTGTTAATTATAAATAATGTAAAAAAAGGTTACACATTGATAATAACACAGTTATCAAAAAATTATAGTAATATCAATATTACCTTAACATCGAACATTCATTCATTCAGAATATTAGAAGATAATTTTTGGTTAAATACTTATTATACCTTGGTAAAAAATCACAGATTTTCATAATGATTTTTACATCAACTTTGAATTTAAAGTTTTGAAAACTTTCAATTAAAATGGTATGGTTATGTTGTGAAGCCAAAAACGGAGAAAATATATATAGGTTTAGGTATTATGTATCCAACAATTATTATGTGTGATTTATACTACTTAGTTTATTAATAAAAATATCATAGTAACGCATTTTGTTTCACTCAACAAACCAAATGTCCTGAAATTAGTTAATAAATGATAGTCACTCTTCGGCAAGTTTCTCAGATTTTGATAATCTAGTCAAACAGAAGGCTTAAAGGTATACGACTAAAACGAAACGAATGTAACTTTCATTTCATAGCTGTATCAGGTTTTACTGTACAAATTGGCATAAGATTTTAGGGAATATTACCGCTTTTAGGTGGCCGGGCTGAAATAGAATTTCAAGTGATTATTCTTTCTAAATATGTATTATAATTTAAAATGAAAGCGTTACATGTATTCTATATCTCTATATCTCATTATGTACTGGTATTAGTTTTTGGTAGGTGTTGCAGTTTTACTGTTTTATATTAACGAAATAATTTCAGCCCGGCCACCTGCAACCGCTAATATTTCGTATGCTATTGCATTTTAGGATTCGATTTTGTGTTACATATGCATAAATTATAGGGTACATTTCATCTGTAGCGCAATATTGCCAGTATTTTTTGTAGATTAGTGGGAAACAAGGTGGCCGGGCTGAAAACGTCAGGCTGGCCCGGCCACTAAGAAGTGCACGTAATTTCTTTTAAAAAGAGTTACATTGAAAATGAAGGTGTTACATATATTAGTATACCCGGGTACATTGGATTGATAACAATCTCATTATTAAATTCCATGGGGCCGGGCCAGCCTGACGTACATATACAAGTAGGAAGAAAAGAAGAAAATTCCCAGTTGTCCCATCGGAGGACAGAGTGAGAGGGGACAACTGGGAATACGCAATGACTTAGGAAAGTCAACAAGGGACCGGCACTATCTATGACTCCTAGTTACTCATGTTCATTAATATATTAAATTTCATATTAGAATGTATGCCAGTCTGGAAACGTTCTAGTAGAACAGAATATGTCATGTTAGTGCAGTTTACACGGCACCTACATACAAAATGATCACTCGCCCGCTATACTACAAGTGTAAAGTAGGCACTTGAATTTCATTCGCTTAACAGGTTCAGTTGGCAAATCGCCAGGGCTTCATAATTCAATCAATACGTCAGCGTTCACTCAGAGATTTTTACTCATCTAACTTATATGGCAGTAGGAAAGTGATTAATTGGTTTTGTAGTCAGATTTTATGACATTAATTTTTTTTGTAAGTTTTTGGTTGCTAATAACACAATCGTAATGAAAACAATCAATATTTTTTTCTATTGCTCATGTCATGTTGTAGAAACCTAGATCCTTTGTAACGCTGTAAATTTTTGTTACAAATCCAGAGTAAATGCCACAAATAACAGTCAGATTGATGAATTCCGTCCTCATAATAGGAATGAAACTGCTGCCGAACTAAAGTTTGTAAATGTTGCTGGTTGCGGAACTAGTGACACCGATTGGTTTTGCGGTAACCACTCAAAATTGCAACTTAGCATGCACTGTAAAAAAAGGCTTTAAAATTCTGATGACCTATGGAATGACCCAAATGTCAAAAGCTGGCGACCGGCCAAAACATGTTATCTACCAACTATGGAGTGAAATACTAGCCGTTCCCAATTTTCACTTTTTAATTATCAACCACTTGACTTTGATGTTTGACAACCGCTGCATTCTGTTTATTATTTTTGTCATGTTGTAACACTTGACCCAGTTAACTGATCAACTTTTTCCATTGTGGCAACTGTGGTGACCTGTAAAGAGTTTTTGTTTTAATATGTTTGCATCGTTTGGATTCTGCGGACAGGTTATATGAGAGAGGTTTAATATCAAAGAGTATAATGTATTATGATTTTACCTCGGTTGAAAATCTGTGATGAAGGATTTGTAATATGATAAATTTAATGAGACATGTATCAATTCCTTTTCAGTATTAAATCATTTTATTTTAACATTCATATCGTTATTTATCTGGGTCACGTGAGATAATTAGAAAAACATGACCTAGATTAATATATTTGCTCTGGAAAAGTAAGCAAGTACATTAGAAATATACCTTCATCCAGACGAGACGATAATTAAAGTCAAAAGAGAGAATCATATAGTAAAATTATTATCTGAGATTGTGTAGTATTTTGTACATGATTTCTCCACATAAAGAAAAAGTTATACAGCACGTATGTGTCGTAAATTCGTAACACAAGATTACGATAAGCGAGATTATTATGCGATATTCGTGAAACAATTTAGAATTCGATCCTCGTATAGACACCTATCCTGAGTCTCGTATATCGTAACATTCACAAAGTAGTCTGAGGTGTGTTCGAATGAATAAAAATGCGTGGAAAAAGGAAAAATGAAACGGAATATAGAACACGAAACCCCTATTGCTTGTACCCACGATATCAAAATCCATAGGCGACTGAGCTCTATATAAATTTATTATTGCGAAAGTTCCCCTTTACCGTTGTCTTTTAAATCACTGGGTGTTGTCGAAAAATATCAGAGCTCTATTCGGAAAGATATACATTCATATAAATTGCTTTGCTTTAAACTTGAAATGTTATTTAGTGGGCGGTTTTACCCCGAAATGGGAGTATCATTAATTCTGATTAAAATAATGATGTACCTATTTGCTATTCAATTCTTAAAGTATGTTTGACATGTATTTTGAACGTAAAGGAATACTCATTAGTTTTCGTCAGTAGTTTGAGTTGTCGCTGGCACAGTTTTAATTTCAGTCCCGTTATATCTGCAGCTGCAATTTCAGATGTAATTTTAAAGTTCTCTGTGGAATACTTTTTCGTAAAGTAAGCACCTCAATAATCATAACTTATACATAACATAACGCTGTAGGATACTTTGAATGCTCGATTTAAAAACTCGTTTATTTTTCATTGATTTTTTTTTTGTGTTAGTATGACGGCCTCTGTGGCGCAGTCGGTATCCGACTGCTGATCTTGAGGTGTCGGGTTCAAATTAGCGGGTCGGAAAAGCCCCGTGTGTAAATTTTATACACATCTGCCTAAACCTTCGGACATGATATTATGTATGTTTGTATGTGTACTGTGTTATGTACAGTTTCATAAATGACACCCAAGTAAAGGTATACGATCCCATATATTTTGACAATAATAAAGGTTCATCTCATCGCTAAGCAACCGTTAATAACAATTATTTTACTAAGTATAAGCGACTATTTAGGTGAAGAAGCGCATTATTACGTAACTGGTTAGAAGACAACAATGCATAGTAAGTAAAATGGTTATCATAGCGCAACTTGTAGAGGTGACCTGAAGAAAATAGGTTAATAGTAAGTTTGAAAGCGTCGTCGCCTCCTCTGTTAGACCGATACCACTTAAAGCTAGCTTTATTATTATAAACGAGAAGCAAATAAATAGATACAGCTTTCATAACTGTCTTGCGAATACTTCAGTCGTTTTTAATCTATACTATCTATACTAATATTATAAAGCTGAAGAGTTTTTTGTTTGTTTGAACGCGCTAATCTCGGGAACTACTGGTCCGATTTGAAAAATTCTTTCAGTGTTAGATAGCCTATTAATCGAGGAAGGCTATAGGCTATATATCATCACGCTACGACCGATAGGAGCAGAGTAACAGTGAAAAATGTTACAAAAACGGGGAAAATTACGATTATTAAAATTATCTTAAGTGACGCAAGCGAAGTTGCGCGGGTCAGCTAGTATGGGAGATAAGGATTATGATGGTTATGTATCGAATTGTGAACTTTTTGAGAGTTAGGTTATCATTTTTTTTATGGGGAATGTGCTAAGGTAAATACTTATCGTATTGTTATGTCCATGTTTTTATTTTGCGTTGTTGAAATCAGATTAAACACAGTGAAAAACAAAGTCAAACGAATGAAGTGAATATAGTTATGTATCTATATTTCTTTTTATTATATCCAATATTATGTATTTGGAGTTTAAGCATAGTTTCAATACATAATTTTGTAATTAATATTTATTGTAAATATTCTTTTCTCGTAGTTGAATTATACCACTATCTGAATATGTTTTACAATAATAAATAAACATTATTCCAACAAGATTTGTATTACAAATTCACGTC
Organism: Anticarsia gemmatalis; assembly: GCF_050436995.1. Taxonomy (NCBI): domain Eukaryota; kingdom Metazoa; phylum Arthropoda; class Insecta; order Lepidoptera; family Erebidae; genus Anticarsia; species Anticarsia gemmatalis. Next base: position 4,533,781 of record NC_134761.1, read on the forward strand.
TATTGAAACAGTCGTTAGTTGAAACTTAGCTACAATCTAAAACATACTAGCTTTACTTGATAGTGTTTTATAACAATTTAAAATGCAAATGACTTTCTATTGGACATTGTCTCGAGATAGGTTCTTTATTTCTGCATAAGACAATGACCGGGCCCGACTCATTTGATCGATAATGTATTTTAAAACTGAATTTGCATAAAGCAATAATTCGCACTCCCACACAGTCAAGCTAAACAGTAAAATAACACGCGACAATTTATTACCGGTGTTATAAAGTAAGTTGTGTTTTATTTCTTAAATAAATATGAAATAAGCTGAGAGATAAATGATCCAGCATCTCTTATAAATGATTCTTATAAAAGAGGTGACTTCATTTTCATTATTATCTTAGTTATAAGAGTTTTTTTAGATACTGAGGACGGCTTGTCTTAGCCAACATAAAATTGTTATAATGGTTCATTTAACTGTAAACGCAAATGTGTCTTTATAAAACAAAAGTAAACAAGTACGGAGCTACAAATATGTGCATAAGAAAAATACGTTTCAATCAGAACGTACGTTATTAAATGCAAAATATCCTTTGACAATTTTTGCAAACAGCCTTTGAGGCGGCTTGAGGCCGATCACATAAGCTCTTTACGTGTCAACTCCATAACGAACAAAACATCTCTTTTATAAAGTTATCAAAGTGTGCGGAATAAAAGAATACACTGGCTTACGTACTCGTAACTTTTACGTTTTGTCCCCTCTAACAAAACGGTGAAGTCAGGAAATTGAGTTTCGTGCCTCAAAGCCAACACTGACACTATTTGAGGTCGCATAACGACAGATTTTTTAGCTCTAAACTTTACTCTTCTGGTTGTATCAAAGAAAGTCTTGGAAGTTTTAATTAGGTTGCATAACAACATTTTTTGACAAATCCGTGCTATTATATCCAGAATCATAGCGTGATGAATGGCCTAATATAGGTTTATACGTAACCTTGATTTTGTTAGGTTTGTGTGTGTTAGATTAAATTCTACGTAAGAGATTACAAGAAACGATTACATACATAATACAAGTGGGATTATATCTCTAGTCATATAACAATCCTATAACACGAGTATATACTTCTTAGTAACAATCAAATTAATTCCATGAACAAAATCCACCGTACATTAATACGATATACAAAATCAACAATACAGAACATCGTAAGGGTTGTTCCATTGAACTTTCTCGCGTCCCTGACCTATGACTAATAGATATTGTGTCTCCGTAGTGATGTGCCATTCCAGCCATTAATCAAATCACAATACACTAGTGCCGTCAACTATTCATTAGATATGAATAGCAATATATCAAGATATATCGATGTACAGTAAGTGAAACGCTTCCTAAAACAAAGGCTGTAGAGACAGGGATTTTTGATTTTAAAATATTATGTAATATGCTACTAAAATACTATGTATGCTGTAGCGTTATTCTCTACCGTTTTCAACTAGCGACAACAGGTTAGCTATGGAGTAATCTTGTATAAAAAATTGATCAGCGCCTCCAGTGGACGCTATAGGAACTATTTTTTCAGTAAATTTAACATGTCAAACTCCAGATGTTATAAAACTCATAATACATGAAGATTCAGAAAAAATATTCGTTTTGTTTTTCGAGTTCTTTGAGTAGCATCTTTTTCAAATTTATCTATCTATCCTATCAATATTTCCAGTTTTAAAGAGGGTTTTGTTTACACATTGTATATATATAAAGCTGTAACTGTATACTGTGAATTTGCATTCAGTATACGGAAAATGGATTTCCTCTGCTTTGTTGCATTAGATTTGTGGGGGTTTAGCCGACGTTCGACGGATAAGTTCTGAGTTGCGGAGAAGTTAGATCTGAATTGTTAGATCTATTGTGGGAAATTGGACTTGTATTATTTTTGTATATGTCAAGAGAGAGAACGAGAGCTTTATGTTCAATATTATTATAAAATACATCACTTAGAGCGTTTAAAGTACAGCCAACGAAGAAAATATTTCAAGGTTTTACTTAGTAAAAATTTATCTAACATGTCTAAAGTTTTATCGCCTTTTATTCTATTTCTTTTATTATATTCTTTATTTTCAATAATTCTATATTCCAGACACAGAAGGTTTCCATACAAACATACAATGACATACGCACCAAAAATTTCGCCTTCCCGTTGTGGTAGGTTAGACAAAGAACGCCATTTAGTACGTTCCTTACAAACTTCACTTCATTCACATACATACATGCATCTTGTCATACAGGTTTTTATAACAGATTTTTATCTATCGAAACGAAAACCCAATACTTTTACCGTTAGTTGCAACCAACTGAATACTTTAGTGTGTCTATAAGTATTTTGTGTTATTTTTAGTCGTCATTTTTAAATCAGTATAATACAAAGTAAATAGGTACACAACATACGGACACACTCATGTCGTGAATACTGATTACGAGCGGAGTTATCAACGCCTCCCGTCCCCTTTACAGTTCAGCAATTACAGAGAATGACGCTACAACACACACAACGCATACTAATATCACGTACGATACGTTTTATGTATGTTTGTTTGTTCGTTACATTTTCTTATGTAAAGGAAATGTTGGTAGGTTTTCCGATTTCTGTTGAAAATAGCATCAGTTTAGATGGTAGGCTTTATTCGCCCTCTATTAGGGAGTAAGAATGTAATTGACGACAGATTGTTTCACCTCTTCTACACCTTTGGGTTAACGTTTTTAAACTATCGCGACCTTAACATAAATATTACTGTATGATTTGTGATTAAGAGAAACTGGAAAACGCTCACTGACAATAAAATTGCTTCTCATTGGTATTTGCATCAATTTTGATTGTTCCAATTAACACTGTAACAATGTTCCTAATACTAGCACGATTCTGTTCCATACAGCCTTTTTATTAAGTAACTTCAATAAAATCTTTCAACTAGATTATCACAACTGTTCCTACTGATACTAGCTACTAAGCAGTGCGTCTTTTTCTATCCCATTTACAATAAAAGGAGGAAAAGAGAGCGAATAATATAGCACCAGACAATAACTTTTCCGATTGGGAGAACCCGGTGCGCGGCGTATTAAAATTTCACGGGTCTCGGCTCTGTTCCCGCGCTACCCAATACCATTGATAGATATATCATTCAGTAGTTGCTCTGTCCACAATATTCATTCAAACGGGACGTTATTTTGCCGCGATTTCAGTACTACTTTTGTATTTTAGTAGTATTTAACTTATGTTATTCTTACATATTGTATTTGCATCCTTAGATACCATTCGTTAAGAAATATACACAGTTAAAAAATAACACACACCGTGTTTTCTTTTTGATTTTAAAGCTGTATTTCGGCTACAAAGCGTGGCTTAGAAATTGCATACATAAAACCCAGCTCTAAAACTGAATAAATGACATTAAACAAGCAAGCCAGCGCAACATACTCTGAATATAATTACGAGCCAAAACATTCGCAGCATCTACGAACATATCCGTAGCTAACATTCGCAAATTAAATCACCCAGCGGTTCCTAGTTCAAACGTATTCGTGCACTAAGTTGATTTTAACTTCATATTATTCAATTGTTAGCAAGTTTTGTCTTGTTTTGGTTTGGACCTCGGCCAGTCCATGATATTTCAAAGTTGGATCGCTTCGTCGCCTCAGACGTCCGCTCAGTAATCAATGGAGGTTCTTATGCAACCGGCAGATGTTCAAGCCCTGTAACTGTTATGAATTTTGTTAAACACTTTTTGTTCCGTCATAAATTTGAAAGTTCGGAGTTTGGGGGACAATGGCTGTTTGTGTTGTTAGAACAGCTAATTAGAGTATGTCATGTTTATAATACAATTTTATTTCCAAAATTATATTCTCGCAATATTTTGGATTTAATAAGCAGTAAATACATAATAATATACAATTGTCTTTGTTATGGAGGAGGGCGACCTCAGTGATGACGATAACAAGAATAAAAAGGGCGACAAGAGAGCCCGGGATAGTGGAGACAGCAGCGAGGATGGCTATATCACGGTTTGTAGGAGAAAGCAGAAGAAGCTGTTCAGAAGTTTTTCAGCTGAAAATAATATAAATTCATCTGAAACATTCGTGGATGCTGAGGAGAGTATGCGAGTTGGAGGCGAGTATGAAGTATCTTTGTCATCGGTACAAATTTTACCAAAGCAGATGGCTTTGGCTCGACTTATTCGTGATCAAGGTATTATGAACATCATTAAAATTAAATATAAAAGCCCATATAAAGTATTTGTCCGATTCAGTAATAAAATTCAAGCAGAAAAGCTCGCCAACTGTGAAAAATTAATTGAAAAGAAAATACGAGCTCAGTTTATTGATGAAATTAATTTGTCTTATGGTATCATTAGAGGAGTTGATCTGGATATTGATGAGAAGGAATTACTAGAAAATATTTTGGCGTCATGTGACATTCTGTCTGTAAAAAGATTGAAGAGATTGAACAGAGATCATGTATGGGTTGACAGCGAAACTTTGAGGTTATCTTTCAAGAGTATACATCCTCCCGTGTATATTTACGCATACGGGTGTAAATTTACCGTCGAGAAATATGTATTTCCAGTTACACAGTGCTCCGCGTGTTGGAAGTTTGGGCATATAAAGAAATATTGCTCGTCCAGTAAAATAGTTTGCCCCAAATGTGGCTTGGATCACGTTAACTGTGATATTGCTGTGTTTAAGTGTCCTAATTGTAAGGGATCGCACATGGCTCTCGACAAATGTTGCCCTCGATTTGTGCAAGAGAAGAAGATTCGTTTTATTATGAGTGACCAGAGCGTCACTTATAAAAAAGCTTTCGAAATGTATTTGAAAAATAAAGGTGAGAAGTCAGTACCTCAGAGTATAGTTATAAAGAAACCTATTGACTTGAGCAACGTTCTTCCAAGTGGAAATAGGACATACAGCAGTGTTGTTCAAGCAAATGTTGTGGTGCATAGTTCTTCAGATGGCCAGCAAGACATGAATTCTTCTTCCCCGATATTACCACATAAATACAGCGTCAAACGAAAAGAAAAGAGCACAAGGACAAAAAGCAGTCGGAGTGAAAATGTGGATTCGTTTGAGTCCATTCCCAGCTTTGTACAATCTGAACAATTTGAGAAAATGACTGGAGAACAACCTAGTAGTACTAAACAGAAAAAATTTGACTTACTGAATTTAATTTGGAATTTAAAGAATATTTTTATATCAGAAAAAACTGTAGACGAAAAGATTCAGTTGGCATTTAGAGTTATTTGTGACGAATGTAAATATTTTCTTAGGAGTATGTTTAACAGTGGAGATGTCGTTGGACAGTTGTTTAATCTTTTTAATGGATAAGTTAGATATTTTTCAGTAAAACTCTCAAAGTTTGAGGCCTAAATTAGTTGATTTTGAAACATTATTGTTTAGAGGCAAAAGTTTTATAATAATTTATATTTGAATTGTTTAGACATAGGAATGTTTAGTATTTTTTTAGTTTATCCAGCCACTGAGGTGAAATGTGTTTATAAATTTATATTTCGTAGTTTTAAGAAAATAACTGTGTCGATTTATTGTTTTTGTTGTGATGGGGCTGACATAAGCTCATAGAGTTAAAAGCCCTCAATAAATAAAGATTATAAAAAAAAAAAAATGTTTATAATATGCGGTAATGTTGTGTAACCGAAGTAGCTGTTTAGCATCGTTTCTTGGTTTGTATGTTGGTAACATGTAGAAAATTTTAAAGAGTAAATTAGGGTTATTATGTGGCTCAGAATGCTGTTGAATTTTGGCTCACTAATTACGTGACATGTTTATATTTACGAGTAGGTCATATATACTTCATTAAAATTATATTTGTAAGTTTTAAGTCTGTAAGCAAAATTAATAAAGAACTCCAAAATTACCCCATAATTTTCAATGATGGGCAGTATTTAGATAGTTGAAATAATTCGAATTTGATTTTGCAATGAGACGGATACGTAATCACGTAACTGTTCATATAAAACCGTCAATCGATCCCACATCCTCGGCAGAAGACGGTAACTGGCAGTAAACAAGTTTTCAAACTTGCCATGTTTGAACCCAGTTTGTCGAATAAAAAGTGGGACGAGAGATTTCTTTGTGTGAACGATTGGATTGAAGATATCGAGCCGACTGCACTTGAAAGTGCCCGATTGAGGTCTGATTTGTACCAAGTTTAGTTACGTTCAACTCAACTGTGTATTTGAAAATAGCTTCTGCCGAACACTGGCTGCTGTAGTCAACTATTCGAGAGCAAATATTTAAAAAGTTCAGCTTGTTTTAAAGCACTTCAATTTTAAATTGTTCTAGAATGGAATTTGGAGCGTGTATGCACAGTTAATCGATAGTTCTATACGAATATTGTTACTGTAAATGATTGCTGAAGATATTATAACATAAAGCTGAGTCAGAGAATCGTTCTTTTGTTAATTACTTACTTATTAAGTGAAAAATAGCACGAATAAACAACAAATGCCCCTCATAATTAGCTTACCGCGTTTAATAATACCAAATAATATATAACGCGGCTGAACGAAGTGAAGAAGCATTTTTGACAGAGCCGGGGCGTGGCAAAAATAATGAAGATAAAGGGGGTTATTATGGGGAAACGGCAGCCGCGTTCAATTTCCTTGGCACAAACTTGATTTAATAAATTAAAACAGAAAATGAGATTTGTACACAACGATAACGAATTCCATTGGAGGTGGAATATTTAAGAGTTTTGCATCTTTAAAATGTTTCTTTTGTTTGGTGTATCGGGGAAAAATATCCGGCATTGGAAGCTTGTGAATCTGGCCACGGGATCAACGGAATCAAATAAAGTCGTAGTAACACGGACCTACTCTCAGTTGCTATGGGCGCTTAAAGGAAAAACGCCTACTAGATACATCGGCGAGTAGATTTAATGAAATTTTTTGTACATTTTATTTCCTTCTGTTTGAAGTCTTTGTAATTGGAGACAATCGTTTCAAAAACCTTTGTCCAGAGCTCCTGAATAACTCAATTATGTAAATCCGTGTAAAAAATCCACAAGCTTAGTTATGAATTTTTATAACAATCCGTGTGTTTCTTGTTGAAATTAGTATAATTGGAATAAACTTTTATAATTATCATTGTGCTCTCTAGTATCTTAGTACGATTAAAATAATTGGAGCAGCTTCAACTTCTGATTATTTTAGTTTTTGAAATGAGTTTTCAGAAACTACAAACACGTACTCTATAAAATTTATTATAAAGCAGATTTCTTGCTAAATCCAGCACAAAAAAAACGAAGAAACAAAAATATATCCGTCCTTTTCTACCGCAGTCAGTTAAACACCAGTTACGCAACTATCCCCTAAGGAATTTATGAAGGTTTAAGAATGTGTATCTATCTCTACATTAGGATGTAGTCGTAATGACTGCCTATTAGTCTAAGTTACGTGCGTCTGAGTACTGTGTTTTATACTTGTTATGTTAAATGCGAGTCAAATGTGAACCATTTGTTGCTTGCTTGTTTAAGAATTATATGAATTGAAGTTTAGGGAGTAGTTGTTTAAGAATAAGTATAGGGTTAAGCGACTTAAATAACATTTTTATTTGGATAAACGGCGATTTTGAGGTTTTAAATTTAAGCAATTCTTTATCCAATTAGAAAAAAATCAGATAGCTATTAATGAGTCTTGTTAATCTAGAAGTTAATTACCTGATATGTGTAATGCGTGTTTGCGAGTAGCACCTTACCAGGGTCTTTTCCAACACTTGCTTTTTTAAAAATAAACAAAACCAACTAAATATAATACTTTCTTCTCTAAACATTATCATAGTTACATTCAACCATTTTTCTAAATTGTTTAATTCACAACAAAAACGATTTAAAGTCTGTTTAAAAACTGCCCTATCATGTAACATACCCGGGCGATCCATCCAAAACGATTTAAAGTCATAACTCATTAGAGTCATAAGTCGTTATTCGAGGCACGGCCGGGCGGCTGACAAGCAATTAATCAATTATTTCACTTCATTAGCTCAGTTAAATTTTGTCTCATCCCCCTCTCTCATGGGGTGAACAACAGATTAGCTGTTACACTGTTACATGTATTACGACCCCGCCTCTGATTCATTAAAACGTTCATATTCAAGTATTTCACGGTTCGTTTAGTTTCTAATGGATATTTCCTGTAATTTGTCATTATGTTACCTGTGCTAATATTGATGTGAACATTTGAAATTATTTTATTTAGACCGTGTTTTTGTTGTGTCATGTTAATTTTACGCTGTAGGATTTAAGAGACACTTTTTACATATTATTATGCCTCGTTGAAATGTAACGCGTTTGAGGATCTAAGGGATAAGGGGTAGTTTTCTAGGATCGTTTAAAAAGTTTATAAAGTCTTGCATTTACTGAGTATTTACATTCATACATCAAATTAACCTTTTTCTCACAGTGGTAAACAGAGACCAGAGAACACCACTTGCTGCGATCCTTACAAACTTCTCTTGCTTTATTCACATTACACCTTGTTATACAGGACCAAAATAATAATGTTAGCTTCATTTCAGTACAAATAAATAAAAAGCTATTATCATTCAAAATCAGGTAACGTAAAATATTTATAGAATTTATAATCAAAACCTTGAAAATCCAACAGAAACATTTTAATTACTTTCAAATCATTTATAATGTAAGGAACACGCGAAAAACACGTCAGTACATAAATAAAACCGTAACATGTAATATGAAGCGTGCACGGTGAATCAAAGATCGTGTTATTAAAATAATGAATTAATCTACTAATGGTCAGCGGTTGGCGTGTTGAAACTATAGCAAACAACACTGGTATCGTATTGGAATATGATTATTATGTATATTGCGATGGTTGTCAGCGGAAAATTCGTAATTATAAGTAGGTATAGCTTGAACCCGTTGCTTCGTTTACGTGAATTTCGATTTGTTCCGCATTCGACCCGCGATGTTTTGCCCCACATGAAAAAATCCGTATTTGCCCTACATTTTATTCCTGTTTTGCCCCAAATGCCATATTTATTCTTAATTTAATCTTTTATTCCTGTTTTGCCTCATTTTTCGTTCTTGATTCGCCTCGAATATTTATGAGTTCAGATTTATACTGTTTAAGTACAGACAGCCTAAAAAATCATAAATATTCATTGATATTTTATTACAGCTTTTTGCACACAAACTTATGAGCAGGTACAAAATAAGACAATAGATCGGATCGCAACCCTTTTTTTCAAGACCAGCCAAATGTGGTCAGCCAATCAGGGACATTATCAGTAAGGGTCGGGCGACACATAGCAAAATGTAGGTAATTAGAATTAGTACTCATTCGTTGTTTGTGTGTGTTCGAGTTAAAGTGCAAAGAGGTGTGTAATTCAAATTGAATTTAGTTAACGTTCATTATTTTATTTTAAGTATTAATTGAAAATAGAAGAACCTTTTCAATCTACATCCCTTACAAATCTATCGTTTATTAAATCAAAGCGGGGCGAGCCTATGCTTCTGTTCGACGGATATGAACACGTAAAAAGGAGAAATAATAAAAATGGTACTATTTCGTCGAGATGTGTAAATAGAAAATGTAAAGGTGGAGTAGTTACCATTTACAATCATGTAAATAGAATATTGCAACACAATTTTTGCAAACCTAATGTGGCAAAAAATTAGATCAAAGAAGAATTGCTTCGTTATAAACAAGAAGCTGCATCTGCAGATGGTAAACCCATCACATCAATTTATAATGAATGCTTAATAAGGATGAAAAACAGAGGTACAGATCTAGTTGAAGTTTCACCAGAATTATCGAAAATCAAAACTGGTCTCTACAATGCGAGAAACAAATCTCAAAATATTCAAAAGTCAACGTTTAAAATAGCCTCTGAGGTTCAAATATCAAAGGCTTATGAAGACTTTTTACTTTTTGACTACGGGTATAATAAAACAAGAATATTGGCATTTGCTGATCAAGAAATCAGAAAATATATACAAAATATAGAACATTATCGGAGATGGCACTTTTAAATGTACTGTTAAACCATTCAAACAGTTATATATCATTTATGGAGACCTCGGCAGCACTCGGGAGAACATACATGTTGTACCATTAATTTACATCCTATTAATGGATAAAAAAGAAGCAACATACACAATTCCTTGATATTATTGATAAATTAAACCCAGACATAACAAACTGTCGCATTAGCCATAAGGCAGTTATGTAGAATCAATTTGTGTGCCTACCATACTCTTTTCAAGTGGGGCAAAACAAGAATCAAATTTAACATGGGGCGAAAAAAGATTTTTTTGGAATGTGAGGCGAACGAGTGAGGCGAATGCGGAACAAATCTGAATTTCGTGGGAAGAAAGCAACCTAATGTCTTTTTTTGAGTCCGAGATTTACAACTACCTCTAATAATATTATATTTATTTATTTATTTTAATCTTTATATACAGAGCTGTATCAAGACGGACTTAATGCCAGGGGCACATTCTCCCTGTCTACCTTAGGGTGATGCAGAGATTGTTGTGAAGGTGTTTAAAAGAGTAAGGAGATTGGGATGAGAAAGGGTGTGCAAATAAATAATAATAGATGTAGACAATATCTATTATTATTTATTTGCACACCCTAGCAGACGGCACTGTTTGTCTCATCTTCATGCCTGAACCACTGAAGCGATTTGAATAAAACTTAGTGGTCTCTTAAGATTGAAAGTCGTGGAGACTGGGTAACAATGCAGACTATTTCATTCAGTTATTATGTAATTAGAAACTTTATTCTCAAATTGCATATAACATAGAATAAATAGTTTTTTGAATCACATACATATAATCGATATATGCAATGTGCATAAAAGCAAAATTATTATGAGCTCATCGTATATCATCGTCATCAATTTGCGAAATAAATTGAATAAATTTTACGACAGCGCTCAATTTCACGTGTGTTTCACTGAATTACGATATGAAAACAACATATGAAGTAATTAGTTAATTATAACGGACGATGTAGCATCCATTCAACTGTGATTATTACAGCTTTTATGATAAATAAGGTCCATTATTTTGTATGTAAAAAAAAACCTTTATATCCAGTATTTTAAATTGTAAGTTTTAAATCAGTTATGACTAACATCACCTCTATTATTTATAAGACTGTTTTTAAAGGATTCGCCTAAAAACTTTAATATATTTAGTGACCTTTTAAGAGATGGTAAATGATAGACTTTTACTCGGAGTCTGTTTTGTAGTCAAGAAAAGATTACATAGCCTTCCATCAAATGACCATCTTTAATATATATTAATTATTATACCTATGGTTGACATATAAACATTTAGTTCATTAGCAAAAAGAATAGGGAAGAAAAATATTCAGAATAATATCATAAGCTGTGCAAGCAATCCGTTCTAGCACAGGGATATTCCATAGCTTCGAAAAGTCAGTTCGGAGAGCTCTAGAGACAATCAGACGGGCTCCGCAGACGAATCAACAATTGCAATAAGATTTTCATTAGCTAACAAGCGGATGCTGCGCCGATCCATGTATAATTCCCTATTTCTCCTTTCATAAATAAGTAAATTCTTTGATTTTCCTTTCCTTTATCCTTTTAGGATTGACCGAGTTGGTTTGTCATGATTACAGCAGGAGACATGCGTAAATTGTTTATTTATGTTGTATTTTCGAACTTAATGAAGTATAAAATTTAATATATCTCGAGCTTTCTTCTCGGCGAGTAAATTAAGAACAAATGAGAAAAAGAAACACTAATGCCATCAAAAACATTCTGTAAAAACCTCAAGTCTCGCTGTAAAAAGTTGTGAGATCTATATAATACCAAGTCGATTAATCTATTTAGTCTCTACTTAAAGGACCTTCTGTCTTAAGTTATTACGTATGTTATTATCATGCCAATTTAAAAAAAATACCTCTAAAACAAATAGACCGACCTGGCCATCGCATGATTTGATTATTAGTATGTATCACACTACACAGCACGACGAGAAGTTAATGCTCCTAAAATGTTAATGGCGAATTTGTGTTTTCTTGCGATGACCAAGTCGATCTATTTGTTTTAAAGGTATTTTTTTTTAAATTGGCATGATAATAACATACGTAATAACTTAAGACAGAAGGTCCTTTAAGTAGAGACTAAATAGATTAATCGACTTGGTATTATATAGATCTCACAACTTTTTACAGCGAGACTTGAGGTTTTTACAGAATGTTTTTGATGGCATCTCACTTCTTTTTGTAGAGCGAATAGAGCAAACATAAGTCCAATTTGTATGGAAAGCCGTTTTTTTTTCATAATTCAACATATTTTCCTATGGAAATGTTGTTCAGTTTCATGGGCTAAACACCCTTACCCACCCTATACCCCCTCCCGTTATGTCTCATATAGTAGATACATATTTACACCTATTTATTTTATTTTCTACAGAAATAATAATTTAATTCATTAACTGCAAATGTAACCTTGTAATCTTATACATTTATATAGGATTACAAAGTTATTGTTGCAGTTAGTGTATTTAGAAAACTTGACCGAAATTAGAAAATATTGAATTTTTCCCATGATTAAGACACTAAATCCTATTTGTATTCTAAATTTTAAGCTTCTAAGTCTGCTAGAAGTACCTTAGACTTTTGATGATCGGTGAGTCAGTGAGTCAGTGAATCAGTGAGTGACAAAATTCAAAATTTTAACAAGTTGTCATTCTTAAACTACTGGTTCAAATTGACTGAAATTTTAAATATACCGTGTTTATACAATGACTGATTAGTTGCTGAAAATCCAGGCTTCTTGTTTTATCCACTACGAAATTATAGGGGTCTCAAAAATAGCCCGAATTGCTTCGAGAAAAGGATGTTACGGCCGTGCCGCTTTTTTTTTGCTCGACTTGCGGGGGCACTTCCGTGCCCCCAGATACCATGATTACCGCAAACAAATTAAACATAAATACTTTCGCCAAGTTTTACAACTCCCCTAATCTGCAACCTGGCTGTTGCTCCCTTTACAACTGTTCGCGGCGCTCCCCTTGCGTAATCTTCACCAAGCACCCCATCAAAAATCAAAAAAGCTGGCGGAAATCCTCGCCTAATCTTTCATGAAGCTATCTTTCCTTTTATTAGGTATTTTTGTGTATGAAACGGGCATACTAAGCTTGTCTTTGTTACTTCCCTTTTTATTTTCCAGCTAGTTGTGCCCCTGACTTTGCCGGGTACAATTTATGCTGCGATTTCTTTCACATTACTCCGCCCCTTTACGCCATATCGAGATGAAATATAGCCTCTAACCTTCACTGAAATATATGCGCCAATAAAAATATTTTTAAATATCATTTGTATTTGGTTCAGAAAAACAAATAAGTTTTATCTTTATGATTGCGTAAGACAAAGAATTAGAAATATTTTTGCAACAAAAATAATTTATGCAGAGTATATTTTACACATATAATATTAAGTCGTATTCTACGAATATTTATTGTTTGCGATACCTACATAGTGTCATCATTATACCATCTATTTGTTAGGAAAAAACGTTTTATTTGTAGACAATAGCACAACAATGTACAAATAAATCATGCCACAATCCCAGTAAGACCGTAAGCTGGAAATCATAATTTTGGGGGAATTTTACCGGGATGTAGTTGCATGGACAACTTAGGATATTGTCCCCAAAAACTAACACAACTTTTATTTTTTATACATCATACAGAAAATGTTCACAATAAAGATATTCCTTTTTTTAATTGTCAGCCACGATTACCTATCTGTGACAGTTTATGAAGAGACAATACATATTTGTTGCGATATTCGTAATAAAGTTATGTAAGTGTTCTTGTTTGCTTACGAGATATCAAGAGCGGCCAGGTACGGCTAGGTGTAAACATGGGGTGGGGACTTGACCTACTTAGGGATTCCTTTCATCCCCCGCTTACATATTAACGATTTCTGAAAATGACAACCCGTAACAGAATTAAATGATAAGGGTTGAGAAGGTTTTTATTTTGTGTCGGTGTTAATGAAATTGTGTGATTTCGTTCGTTAGATGTTCGCCTGTTCGTGTATTAATTGGGAAACGTGAACCCTGATTTGGTGGGAGTTTAAACGAGATTTTATTTTGAATTCGGGTGGATTCTGTACGCATAACTGAAGTCTTTGCTTTTGTGTTGCGATGTTTGTTTCTTGTTGGAACTTATAGTCATAGTTTTTATTTATTCTTTTGTAAAGATAAAGTAGTGGTTCAAAGTTTATGAAGCTTAAAGTTTCTTATAAACTTTGATGTGTCTGTAGAATAACTTAAACTTTACTGTAGAACTAAGATGCATGTATGTTGTACTTTACTACAAAACACTGTAGTTTGAACCGTCAATAGTACAAACATCGCGTGCAATCAAAACTGCTGTCAAATTATTTTCAAACGTTTCATTCATCTTCAAATCCACAAGACACTATCGAACTTAAAACAACACAGCACTTAAGTCATTTCACAACGGTACTGTTCAGTTCGTCTGGCGTCGCTTACTTAGAAAAATTAAAAAGCAGTCGCCTTTGACCCGGAACGAGTTGGCGGCAACAAATCACAGTAACATTTCATCTAATTAACGCGCCCTGCTTAATAGGATTAATACAGATTGGGACAGATTCCTCGCTTTCAATAGGGGTACGAGCTATGAAGGTAAATATTCCATGAGCTCCCCTGTTACACGCTTCGAAGAATATATTGGACGATAGGGATTCTGTTGTATTTTTATTGTGGGGATTATTTAGAATATACGTATAATATTGTACTTACGTGGTACGTCGGGTGGTATGGGAGGATGTTGAAAAAAGTTTTTAAAACTTTTTTTATTGGATGGGCAAAAATTTTTGAGTTTATTGTTATTTTATCCAACATGCAATTGGGATAAAATGGTGACAAATACAAAAAAAATATATTAAGACAAACAATTAGGATACCAAGATATTACATTATGTTCGACTTTAGTTTCACACCCGAAATGACTTTAGCAAAATAATAAACTACACGAACTACACATTACACATTACAATTTGCCACTGAACGATTGAAGGATTCGATTGATCATAGCGTGACCGTGTAACCCCGTCCTTTGCAAACAACGGGAATAGTGAGAAGACGAGTGATGAAGGTAAACGTAATATGTATGTGAGTTAGTATATTTGTTTCCCAAACAAACTAATAAGAGGTCGTGCCGGTACCTCGGCTAACTTTATTAGATGCCACTGTTAGTTTCAAACTTAGGGATGACACGTGTTCGGTATTAAATCGCGTATCATATAACATGTGTGCTTATGTAAGCTGTTATTACTAGGTACTTATATATCATACACCGTATCGATCTTGTCACATGAGGCGAACTGTTGCTCGATTTTCTACCACTATCGACTACCGACAACCGGCTAGCTTTCGAAAAAAAATGTACTAAAATATGATAAGCGCCTCTAGCGGGCGTCGTAGAAACTATTTTGGAAGTACACTTTAAATGTCAAACTCTCGATACACAAAAGAACCGATTGTACATAATCGTGCTACTGGTATATATACTTTCGGTTATTAGAACATTTTCGAGACGTGGCTATCGAATAATTATAGCTTAATTCTGTGTAGAAAACTGATAAGCACTCTTAACGTATTTTGGTGCATTGAAATACTCAATCCAAAAGCGATAGGTTTCTAACAAATGTTTGTTTCCGCGTTCACATACACGATTTATTTAGATTGCAATCAATAACTCTGGGTATAAACAGTACCGTCAGATGCGTCAGCCTAAAGGTAACTTATATTATAAATTTTGAATTTTGCATGCAAAGCTTTCTACTAAGTTGTTAGACTATACTTTCTTCGTGCGGAACTTTTCTTAGAATAAGACGGTTTAATTTAAGTCTTAGTTAAATATACGAGTACTTGCCAAATGTAGCGTTGGGATTAAGTAGTAACTTTGTAAGTGAAGTAGCGCGTAGGATCAAAAACTTGATTTACGTAAGCTTTAAGTTTAACTCACTACTGTAAAACTGCAGAGCACGGATCTCCTCCCGGAATGAGGGAGAAAGTAGGCCTTGAGTCCACCACATTAGCTATGTGCGGGATAGAAACTTTCAATACCTTTATATACGTAATATCATGTATCATATGATACATAATGTCATCCGAAGGCGAGACAGAGATATACGAAATACACCCACGTTTTGCCGTTAACAATGATTGTCCCATACTGTTCCCGTGGCGCAGTGGTTTAGGTCGCCACGATGCTACCGTCGTGAGGTCATTTGGATTCAATTCCCACACGGAACAATTATTATTTTGTGGGATTCACAAATAATTGTTTCGGGTCTGGTTGTACTTTGTGTTCGTATAGAGGGCGAGCCTTTTACCATATAGTTTTATTAACTGTTTTGAGGAACTTGTTTTCATTAACTGCAATTAGATCCTATTCTAGGCTATCCTTAATCTAATTTGCAACAACACAGACCAGAGCTAATACATATATGTACATAATATTAAGCAATTAGACAGGAGTGTGTTTAGTTAATAGCAATAATTAGGGCAATTTTGAGTAATGACGTGAACTATACAGCTCCAAGCGTATTATTGTGTTAATTAATCACGTGTGGTTTACTTAATGGATTTATGCAGATTGACAAACAACTAAATTCTTTATTGTTTGACGTAATTATGGACATAAAACTGACGAATACTTTTTTATGGCTTTAAGATTTTTCAGAAGATTTATTTTTCTACTTTTTTAATAACATTTCTTGCTATTGTTACAGAGGAAAGAGTTTTCAATTTACGAATTTATATGTTTAGTATAAAATTATAGTTCCTATTCAATGTTTTAATTACAGAACACAACAGCTGACTAAAATAGGAATATAGCCTCACACGTTGAGTGGACAATATAAATTTCTAGTTCTTAATTTTATACAAGAGTACAAAAACGTAAATATCTTTCACTCTGAAGTCACAAACTAAAAAAAACTCCATTCTAATAAAAAGAACCGCAGCTGGCGAAGAAAAAAAAGCAAAACAGCGGCACAAAACTCAATTTTCGCTAAAATGGAAGAAGACACTTGATTCCAATCCAATCATGATAGCGCTATGAGTAGGTGACACTTAGCATCGATTGTCTCCGCGATATCGTCGTTTTAATGCTGTACTAATCTATGTATACTAATATTATAAAGCTGAAGAGTTTGTTTGTTTGATTGTTTGTTTGTTTGTTTGAACGCGCTAATCTCGGGAACTACTGGTCCGATTACCAGTACCACCAGTGGAGTACCAGTGAAAAATGTTACAAAAACGGGGAAAATTATGATTCTCTTATGTGACGCAAGCGAAGTTGCGCGGGTCAGCTAGTAATATTATAAAGCTGAAGAGTTTGTTTGTTTGAACACGCCAATCTCAGGAACTACTGGTTCGATTTGAAAAATTATTTCAGTGTTAGATAGTCCATTTATCGAGGAAGGCTATAGGCTATATATTATCACGCCACGACCAATAGGAGCAGAGTAGCAATAAGAAATATTACACAAACGGGGAAAATCTCGACCCATTCTCTCTTATGTGACGCAAGCGAAGTTGTGCGGGTCAGCTAGTGCTGTATATACGTCTCACCACTATTATCGTCAGCTGTTATTCGGATATAACGTGTGTATAAACTATTATGTTCTGTTGTAATGAGAGAGCTCAAGTCTGGAAGAACTGAGCCGTATGAAAGCTTTTTCGTATTTACGTGACCCCGGTTTTTATTGTAGAATATTTGGATTTTCTTAGCTGGATGATTTTTTTTTGACAATTTAAGAGAAATGGTAAAAAGCTTTTATTATTGACAGTTCTTTAGGAAGCTCTACCCTATTTCAATGATATGTATGAGTATATAGCTAAGAGAGAACACGAGCGGTACTTAAGTGTTTTTTAAACATCCGTAATATCTTAATGGGTTACCTATGGTAGGTATTCAAAAAGAGTAAGCCGTGAGTATTTTCCCACTTTTTTCTCACAAGCAACTAGCTTATCCGAACCGGACCAAATCATATGACCGTTTCAAGTACTTTGAAATACGCTTAGATGTATGCGAGATTTGATTTAACTGTCTTTGATACGCAAACCATATTCTACGGCCTATAATAATGATAGTATGTCATAAACATGATGTTTATGTTCCACATCGAGATAAATCACACGCAGGTTGCACCACGCTCGGACGAATAACACAGGAATAATCGAAAAGCATAGAGTGTTAAGCATCAAGCTGAAACTAGACTGAATGTTGTATTCTGTTTGAAAGTACTGTTTCGGTTTCTAGAATCTTCTTCCTTAAATAACAGCGTAAATTATATTTCCACTTCCCTTACCTATTTTAAAAACCAACACCAATAGTTTATGAAAACAGTGATCTATCTATAACGGTCTTACTCCGATAAGTTTACTAGAAAATCGTCAAATTGAGTGCTGCCATAAAAGCATAACTTCTCACGTAGCTCAGCTCCAGTAATAAGAACTCGCACATAATATGCAGTGCATTTCACATTTAATGTGACCTATAAACTAAGGAGGCACTTCACCATGTCAGCCATCGTGCGTTACTTGCGAAATGAGTGGAACAAATACCACCGTACACTTGTATAGAGTAAAGGAACCGGGTCAGTCCCCGCTTTATTTATTTCACTAACTTTCAGTGCGTTAATGTGGAATATGGAAAGTGTATGCATTTCATATTTCCCTCGAGTTTGTGTGTGAAGTCATCGACCGAGTGTGTTTCCGTTTTGTTTTCTGATTAGTGTATCACAGTTTGTGCTTTGTAGAAATCGTAAGAGAATTGCGGTAGACCACAACAACGACCGTCAAGAATAGTGCTTATGTATTTTAAAAAGGACGTTCTTGTTTATGTGGTATTGAATTTTCTACGCTTTTAGACGAAAACGTTAAGTATACTTATTAATTTATACGATGGTCTGTGCTAACGTGAGGTCTAAATTACTATGCTCTTAGCATAAATTATCACTTTCTAGAAACATTTGTAACCTAGATATATTTTGTGTATATGCCTACCTCAAAAAGAGAGGAAGGCAAAACAAAACATGTTTTGTTTTTGTTTAAAGTAGCGAAGCGTCGGGGTTTGATCACGTTCCGGGTGAGTTCTAAAAACCTGATAAAAAATAGACAATTTTTTTTGCATATTTTTTCTAAATTTTTCGTTTACATTTTCATTTTTAATTAACAGGGTTGGTAAACAAAGCGTTGTTACATTCACCTAACAATCGAGATTCTCTCAACACATGTGTCAAAGTGATATTTAATTACGTTTACTCAATTATTTTCACGTGCTGGGACCCTTTGTCCAAACTTCGTTAAGCTGTGAACGAAACATTTTGTATAGGTTTTTTGTTCGTAATCAAGTTATGTTGCTTTGCGCCGTGTCAATGGGCAGACGCTCAGTGCTTTGACGTTTTAAACGGTTTTATTAACTTTGGAAAACTGATCGCTCGTCGCCAATCAAGCCAGTAATTTGATCAAAAATATTCATATTTTTTATACAGTAGCTTAAAAGCTTACAGTATTAAAATTCAGTTTTAGGTTTGGACCCCATTTTTACAAGTCTGTTTTTTTGGGGATTAAAGTTAAAAAGTATCTTTGATCTATCAAAATTCTATCAGTATTCAAAAGATACGTTGTTTAACCTCTTGGCAACAGTTAACTCTACTGAAGACTTCGTAGACACTCTTATCATCATTCTTGGTCTATCACATTACTAACACAACAACTTACATTATTCCCCACAAAAACGTATAGAGTAGCACATAACTGAGGAAACAGCCTGTTAATAGAAGTGTTCAACTAGCCAACGGGATAAGCGGGCTTAATTACGGCCCGAGGGGGGTGAAGGGAAGGGGGGGTTGCGAAGAAATGAATGGCCTCCGGTTCCTGGCCCTTAAGTTCGGTAATTTCAGTTAGCGGCAAATGGGGAGAATTTGGACGTGCCTAATGTCGGATTGGGGACACTCCATGACCGGAATACATCGATTTGAAATGAGTAAGTGGCTAAGCTTGCGTTTTTCGGCGGGTAATTTGAGCTTCGAGTGGGTTTGCTCGGAAATTTGAGCACTGTTTGTTGTCTTTCAAAGTAATGGGGGAGCGAAAGAAATGAAATACCTACTGTTGCCAACTGCCCGGCGTGTGACGTAAATACCGACAGCGTTTTCACTGAAACATTTCTGCTGTTATAATATACTGTGTATTAGTTATTGCTACACTGATAACTAATAGATGATACTAATAGGATGGAAACTATCTTTGTTTATATTTAACATCGTTTCATTCTCTCATATTTATTAATTGGGTTTTTAACCTTTAAGCTAAATTAAAAATAGACTAGGCTCAATAACTCATTTGATAACGACCAGCAACCGTGCAAAAATCAGCAAAAAACAAAATGAAAATGTTGCCTTAAATAACTGAATTGTAATATAATTTCAAATAACGCTATAAAGAGTTCATTTGCAATAACATAAATAACAAAACAGGTTAATAAATTAAAAGGAGAAAGGCAAACGTTTTACGGATATTAAAATACAGGTGGCGAGGAAGGTGCTTGAAAAATTAATTTACAAATAAATGGTACGGCGTACCTGTAGTTGGGTTTCAAGTTTCCACGTAGCTTTTTGTACCACTTCGTGGAACAAGTTATTGCTTATTGTAAGGCCTTAAGTGTACTTGAAAGAAAACCTAATTGCTTGAGCGATCGTCAGAGAGATGTAGCTTGTTTTTTTTACAAGATATTATATTATATCGCTAGGTGTGGATATCAAGTCTTGTCTGTTTCTTCACGTTGTTATGTACAAAATTACTAAAACTGACTACAAAAATTGTACCAATCTGCTTTCGTAAGCCAAACCAAACTCGTATATCTAAACACACTTAGGTTCAAATATATAATTATTATAAGTAGTCTCTGTAGTAATTTAACAACATAAACTTACGAAACAAGAAAAATAAACCTAAGATATACACGACCCCGTTGTTCTACGTTCCAATACATACATACTATAGGGCATATAATCGTCTGAAATCTTTCTAATACTCAGAGACCACAGTAACAGAAACCATTAAAAATAAAAACGGAATTATAAAGGGTAATACTATATAACTTCACTAAGTAGTGACGACGATTATCGTGAATTTACGATGAAAAATGAACTCGTAAAACGTAAACGATTTTAACACTCCCCCGATAATATCACAATGTCCGGAACACGTTTCATTAATATTTCAACTTACGTGACTTCTACAGTTATTTACTAAACGGATTCTTTCGGTATAAGGTTTATTCCCAGCAGGCTAATTGTTTGTATTTATTGTGTACACATTGAACCATTGATAGATACTGTTGTTTGTACTGTAATTTAATTTCATATGCTGGGTTCTTAGCTCTACCATCCTATAGCATGATACTCTAACACTATCGACAATAATTGACATCCATTGCTGCTATCGACCAATTTTGTAAGAAAGTGAAATCAGCGCCTCGTGCGGGTGCCATAGGAACCATTTTGGCAATACATTTTAAATGTCAAACTCTCGATACTTGACAGTACTGGCTACAAAATCGCGCTAGTAAGCTTTTACGGATTTTACAAGTTTTACTTATTTGATTAAAATACTTTTATGAGCCAACAGTTTGCCGCAAACAGTACGCCTAACAAGACTAAAGTTTGTTAACTACATCACAAAAGGAAAAATAAATAGCAAAAGTTTTCGTTGTAGCTTAATTATGTTAAAACAATGAACGTCATCTTTCAAGTAACTCTTTGTTTTACAAAATAATTTCTGTTTATTCCGAGCTATAATTTTAATGAGCCATAATTTAACAAATAAGGCTTAAGCCGTGCTGAGTTAGGTTTGTTTACGGCTTATAAAATGCACCCTCGCTCATTCTATCGGCTATTATTCTTCACTGAAACATTATGTTTTTTTGAGTTTAATGATATGCATAATACATTATTATGGTTATCTACTATAGCTTTATGACTAAGTGGACTAATTTGGATATTGATTCTATAAAAGTAGTTTTATTTTTCAATTCTAAAACAGATTTAATTAAGCAATTCAATAGAATTGGTCAGAGGCGCTCATACCTATTTTCTATTTTCTTTGATTGTTCCTTGCTTAGCAGTAGTAAACTTCACTTCAATATTTCTGTGGACATCGCTATAAACACAACCGCATAAAAGCCTAGTTCATTCAATATTAACAGAATAAAGTTGCAATATACTAAATTGAACGCACACAATAGTGACAGATTGCTGGCCCTTTTCCCTGAAGCACGTAACAAGCAGTGTACGCATAACATAGCGGATTTAACCTACATAAAGTATATAAAATACAAGCATGTACCTACAAGTTTCGTTCATAAAGATGAGTCGGCGCCTCTGGGCCTATACAATATGTTAGGCTTGTACAAAATTATATCGTACCAGAGATGACGAACATTTTCACTTTTACAAGGCATTTTTCCAGCAATGCCTTAATTGGTCCAACGTGACTGCCCTACGGTACACCTATTTCGCGGTATTGGAGGCTGAATTTAGTTTGTGACAAGAATAAATTATGTTGAGCAATAAAAATACCTTTTCGGTTTTGTATTTATGACTGAAGGTTTTACGTTCCAAATCGTATTGGAATTGGTAGAAGTCACTGGAAATTTAAAGTTGATATCGCATCCTGTAGTACCAGTGGGGTCAGTTACACGAACCGTATGGAACTGGGAAATGAGGGTGTATGAACCCAATTGAAGGATTTTATAGAAATGACACGATTTCCTTTTCTCATAGGTTCTTCACCCCTGCCGAACAAGTTCCCCAATCCGGTTCTTTCAGTAATGAAGCGAAGGTTGTGAACTCATTACAATATTTCGCGTCGAATCACTTGTTCGTAAGCTCCGCTACCGCTATGGCGGCATTACATATAAAAGACCGAATTCTTTTCATTCCACAATGTTCACGCTCTATAAATGTATGCGGATAACATGCTATTTCTCTTAATTTTGTGTTTCTCATATTCTTTCCTCAATCTTGCATTATTAATAGCGTTGAAAGAGAATGAAATGTGATGTGTGGAAATGTCTTATTTGTTGAAATGTTCTGTGCCCCTGAGAAAGAAAAAGCTGAAGGTTTGTCGAGTAAGTGTCAGTGTAGGGAACGTCGTATTCAGTTGTAGTTGACGTGTTACCTGAGCGCGGATGCGACCCCTGCTCTCACGAGTTGCGATGAATTGTTAGTTCCGACGACGGTGAGCACGGTTACGTACGCTTAACGCTTTGTTGATAAATATGGTGTTCGTTTCAGTTTGTTCATTTACGACAGGAAATAAGTTTTACTAGGTTAGGTAGCTATTTTATCAGGAACACAAAGCTAAAGAAAAAAAAACAATTAAAGATATATTTTGGTATATTTATTAGAGATTAGCAGAGAATGTAATACGTAAACACTTGTTCTATAAATATAGCCCGTTATTGACCTATTTAAATCACATATCCACAACCAACACAACAAACTCATAATAATATATTAAAGCCTTAAAAACGACAGCAAAACAGGCCACCGAATACCAATATCGCGGAAGCCATATATGACAAACAAACATTATTTTCGCTCGAACGATTCCATTAAAAAGTATAGCTGAAAACGAGCCGCGAATGCTCTCATTAAGTCTAACGTGAACCGCGTAGTACGTGCTTCATAAAAATTAACTTGACGGTGTTCTGGAGTGTCGATGACAACGGCCGGGCTATAAAGGCGGATGAACGCGTCGCGGCCGACCAGAGCGTTTAATTACTGCCCCAATGATGTGGCTGACAAATGGGTGACAAGTCAGCGCGCGGCCATATTGTGCTGTTGTGCCGCTTCCACGATTTCTATTAAGTCAGCCATCGATTTATGGGTCTATTCAGGGGAGTTCTAGCTGGATAATTGTTTTAGGACAGCCACAGTGTCAATTTTACTATAAACCGTTTAGGAATTAACTAAATGAACATAATTAATGACGTTATGTATACCTACCTTTGTTTTTGAATGTTGTAATTTTGTGTACCACTCAAGTACTCCGAGAGTCTCTCCCTAAAAACCTCTTTTCAATAGAGTCATAAAGACCACCAGATAATTTATCCGATGACTTGCTGTGACATGTTCAATACAAGAGAGTTGCTTCCGTCAAAATCTTATCTGGCGATGTAAAGTCTACATCTAAGCGAGAAAAACTTGTAACCCTTCCAACAAACAACAGTCAGCCCCTACAATTATTTCCCTTATACTCAGTGAGGTGAATTAAAACCAACACGTGACCGACATCGGACGTGTATTGTACGTGTAGTGTCGACTTTCAAGTGCAATCGCTTCACAGACAACCGTTGGAGCATCTTTGTCAACACGAGTACACTACAACTGTTCCAGTCAAACGGAAAACGATATAAATCCTTTATGGGAATTGCTTTGATAGTCACGTTACTTGCTATTCAGTATTGTGATGTGTTTGTTTTGAATCGGTTTAATTTGGAAAAAGCATTAGAAGAATAATATTAGTTGATGGATCCAGTCTTACTTATCATCTAGTTTATGTATTGTTAGACTTAAACTAAAGTTACAATTTAATATATTTCATCATGGTGACTTTTCCATAAAATGAACCACATTCAGATCCCTAATAATTTGTGAAATGCGTAATTTATTGTCCCTTGTGTGAATTGAACCAACAGCTCTTGAAGTAGTACCTACCGGTGAGATGATAAAACTTATGGCAGCACTAGAAAATTCGTAGACTTTAAACATACAACTATAGTAGTAAACTGCGTTTTGATCGTCACTTACCTGATTCGAGATTGAGCTGCATAAGGACAACTGTTGATACTAAATCTTGGTGGATATCTAAATAATGCAATGCAAGACTTGCAATTCTACCGGAGAGGACATTTGACATTCAAATGCATTCTATGAATAAAGCAACTAGCTAAACACTCAATTTCTAATATTCTGAAAGGTACAGGAAAACGAACTTTAATTGCACCACCCCGTCAACGTTCATTTAAATTTGGGACTCCTTATTGGCTGATTTTTTTAAGTCATTGGCTTTGGTCCGCTTTTGTTTGCATTCCAAACATGTACTAGAAATGCTCCTGGGAATTGTTCTGGTTACTTTGTGGTAGGTACGTTCTTTCGGCCAACTGTGAAAAATAAGTTTTCACAGTTTTAGGAAAAACGTTTACAAGACAAATAAACTGTCCTTCTAAGAATAAAGAAGCAATGTGAATAAACAAAAAGATAACTAAAAAATACGTTTTTATAAACGAAAACAACAAGACAGGTTTAAAAAGAACCAATGCAAATTGGTTCTTTTTAAATAATGTATTTTAACAAAAAAAATTTTATATTTTTTTCTGTTTGGCGCAACACTACTAATTTTACTTCTACTACTTTTTTTAAATGAATTTAAAATATGTAAGGTAACAAAATATTCAAAACGATTTGGATGATTTAATAACGAAAATCCATATAGTTTGAAATGTATAGAACAAAGTGATCGATAGAGGCAATTAAATAATGTCACGTTCTTCGATCGCGCAGTTAACTGAACAATGACCGTGTTGGCCGTGTTGTATTGTGTTACGGACAATTGTAGTTTTATGCTCATTCATATGGAGGGAAATAAATTATCATGTTATTTTTATGTTTCATCTTTGACCTCTAGTTTTATTTCAAAATTTTATGGCTTTCATTTATGGCTTACTTATTATTATGCGCTCTGTAATTGTGACTATCGTATGTTACAATGTATTGCTGAAACAGTAGGTACCTACCTTATTCTTTTAGGATATTTTTTTTAACGAACAAGAACCCTCAAGAAGCCGTAATCAGTAAAAATAAAGAGGAGTATAATTTTGATATCAAGTTGCGATTTGCGAGCGTTGTTGCCAAAGATGATTTAAGTCGTCTCACGTCAAAAGTTGGCTAATCTAACCAACTTGAACTGTAGATTAATAACATTAATAATATTCCGCCGGGAATCAACCTGTCAAGTGTGCTGATTGTAGAGTTACTGAGATCTCGAAGCTGTTCGTAGTATTAATGCAGAAGATACGGGCTACATAATAAATAACTGAAATTACACCTTCCATGCATTGAAAACGGTAAAAATTGTAAAATGTATTGTTTGATGCCTAAAACTTATCCACATACTATTATTTTTACATAGTTGATAGGACATGTGCGAGTTTACATCCGTCGAACATGGTTATATTATAATTATATGCTTACTGCATATAATTATAATATAAAAAAAAGCAAAAGGCTCTTTAAAACTGATTTTTGTAAGTTTGATAACAAACGGAAGTGTCAATATTTGCCTTTAATTAATAAAATAAACAAGCGGAAGGACTTATAAAAGATCTTTGCCATATTCTTTATTTTAAGATGTATCAAGAGGCAGTCAAAAAATCTGAAAGATTTACGTCGAGTCCTACGTTAGCCCATTCTCCAAAATGAAGTTCACACCGACTGTGGTTTGTCCAAATGACAAGGAGGCTGTATTCGGACTACTAGTTGCTTACTCTGTGGTGTTTCAGACCGGAATCCAGTTACAAGATGCGTCTGTAATGTGTGGGTGTCGGATATACAGTGGTGACGGGCTTGTGTCAAAGGGCGTTGGGTGACTGACCTCCGACCTCACGTAGTGGTTGATATAGTTGATGATGATTTAGAGGGAACTGTTATGCAGTACAGGAAAATGTCTGATAGCAGTTATTCTCTTAATAAATAATCTAAGTAATAGTAAGTATAGTTAATCTATATAAGTATGTTTATCAGTTGTCTGGTTACCATAGTACAAGCTCTACTTAGTTTGGAATCAGATGACCGTGTGTGAGTTGTCCAAAAAATATTTAAATATTATTTATATTTTATTCTTATATGTTGAAGACTTTGTTTCCGTTTGAATTGGAGTTTAAATATGGTGAAAAATGGAAATAGGAGAAAAAAATTGAAATATTGAAAAAAATATATCGTATAATGGTCAGGTTAAGGGTTCATTTAAGAAAAGTCCAGTCACTGCTATATTTTGTAGTATTTTTTTTATTTCAGTGTAGTTGTTGTTTATATTTGTAGATCTTTTTTGTCTGATTACATTGTGTAGTTGACTTTTGAAATAGCATATTTTCGCGCATAATATCCTAATAGTATTAATACCTACTGTTGTTTTAGTTATGTAGTTACAGTTGCAAGGGTAATATTATTATATCCCAAAGGACAATTATTTAATTCAGTTCCACTATATTCAGTATTAGTACCTTAAATTATATTAGTATAATTTGATGTTATGTGGGAACTGCAGTTGGTAGGAATTTGTATATTATCGTAAATTTTAGTACTCATTTATTACGAAGTTGGTCACTGATCAAATACTAATAATCACAAATTTTAATACTGTCTCTAGGGCATAAATACGGGTATCTGGATTATTTTGATTAATTATTGTGTACTTGACTAATATTCCGAAAAAGTATAGTTCACTTAACAATGCCCAAAATAGACAATATTTGCATTTGGTTCTGCCTTACTCATATTAATAGTGAACCTAGATTAAAAATATCTTACGTATAATAAACAATTTATGTTTCTAATGGATTTAAAATATTTTGGATTTCACGAACAAGGTCATAAAAAGAAACCAGTGTGGTATATTATTCAAATATCAACTAATTAGTGGTTGAGGTATGGTAGTGTTACCCGTTTGGTGCCAATGTGACGTCACAAATGTCATGATATAAGTGTGTATTGTCATGTCTTCTGTGTACGTGTTTAGAAAAATATGACGATTCTAATTATTACATTCATCTATTGAGTGCTTCTCACAGTTTTCGAAGTATAAAGACGAGTATAATACATGACAGGTACAAACTTTCTTGATAACTTATTTATAAATTATCAGTTTCTGCTTAAAGCTTTGTCCACGTCGAAAGATTACCTGGCGTAAATAGTATCCCATTTGTTAACCCAGACTATTAATTATTAGTGAACAGAACTTCACATTCCCATCAAAATGTGTTTAGAAGTTTTGGGGTGATCGAGTGACAAACATACATTCAAACTTTCGAATGATATTAATTAATTAATTACGTTTCATTATCCGAACTCATCTTTTATAATAAATTATATTATATTGTTGAAAATGTAGTAATAAGCGATGTAATATAAGTGTTAATTAAAATCAATTCAGTAGCAATTGGAAAATAATTGGTGCAATCGCATTTAAGAATGAAATCGATAATTTAAAAATTAATTTTCTTTACATAAATTGAGTATTTACAGCAACAAAACAAAGGAGAATGGACACTCCTGGGCGGTCGGCGGCCATTAATGAAAGTAGCGTTAAATTAAAGTAATGATAACTAGGAACAACTTTTACTAAGAACGTTTCGCTGCATTCCTTTCAGGAAACAATATATTGACATGTAAATATAATGGAATTTCATAGAACAAATACAATTATTTCGTGTCTGTAATGCATTTAATGTTGTGTAGTAACGTTACATCTTCTTATAACAATTGCAATGCCATCAAAATGAACAATAATCGTAACTCGTATCTATCTATCATATGGTTCACCTAGTTTCAAAGTTGTTCAAGCCGCCCGAATGCTATCTTAGTTGACAACAACCGGGACCGACTTTTTACGTGCCCTCGGAAGCACGGAGAAGCTCTGTTCAAATACCACAATGCGGTCACCCATCTATAGAATGACCGCGCCAACGGTTGCTTAACCAACAGATCGTTTACCGACCAGTGAGCGCAACTGGCTATGAACGCCTCGTTTTTAAGCTGAGCATTCAAGACAGATAAGTCGTCTCAGTGAATATATTATAGAAGAGCAAGATGTTTACTTGTTACGATATTTATATATTTACATGTTATGATTGTTCGAATATTAATAATGTCTACATTTGTATGCAATAATATGAATAGTACTTTTTATTTAATCTGCGAATATAAGCCAAAAATATGTTTTTATACTATTAAAAGTGCTCAAAAACAAAAATGTATTTTGTTCGTCATATAAGTGCGTCGCGGCAATAAAACTTCTACACGGTAATTATAGGACTAAACTACATTAAAAAAACAAAAAATCAAGTTTGGCCGCGGATCGCCCAGGCTCCATACTATTTTGCCCATTCTCCTTTAAAATAAAATATACCAGTATCAACATTAATTTGATAGAATAAGTAAAAATATTGCGTTATAAATGAGGCGAGCGAGTTCGACGCGGAGTGAATGGAAGAGTGATTGATTGAATGAACGAGTGGACTTTGGGGAGCTCTCACAATGTTATTATCCGTGCATAATCGGGAGGAAAATTAAGAATGAATTTTATGAAAGCTGTCAAATAGACATTTGATTTATATTTTATGTTGACTAAAAAGCTAGGGGAATAAATTATGTTTACTACTTCTGCTATTCGAGCGAGATTAACTTGACTACTCTACTTTCACTTGCTCTGACTAACCAGCTTTCAATTATAGTATATTGTTCGTAAGATAACAAATCCTACAAAATAACCTCGTAATTAAGATGGTCGATTAAATCGTTTTAAAATGTATAATTAGTTTACAAAATCAGTTTAGGTGTATAACCGCAAAAAATACCAAAAGCCGAGCTAAAATTACAATTCTCGGCACAAACAAATTCAAACGAGTTTCTCTCTGCATGGGGCAACGTAGACCATTTCGTAGCATTATTTTTTCGTTGTCAACAGCCGGTCACGTCACTGGACATCAAAACAATACCGCACATGCCTCGTGCTCTCCCTGAGGCTCTCCTGTTAGTAAAAGCCCGTCACGTTACCAACAGCGCAATCGATTCGCTTTTTGACGAACAATATTGACTATTTCATGCCTATATTTCCGTAGCGCTGTAGGTATTAGGGCTGCTTTCGTTTTGAATCAGGCGTTTGCAGGCTTTGTACATTTTGTCCAAGTAGTAGAACTTAAATATAATGTAGGCATGGAAGTAAGGCACAAGTAAATATGCCTTCAATTTTACAAATAATAAGCAGTAAATATCCCTAACTAACCCGCCAATCCGTACATCAAAGAATTACGAACAATCTTCCTTATTTAATAAACTGTACGTCAATCTAAGTTACCCGCGGTACACGTCACGAAATATTGAGACGAAACATCTCAATCTAATCTGAGCTTGCAAGCTGAGCCTCAATCTGCAAAAAAGGTAGATGTTTCCCCTCCATTTCGCCGGTTTATAAGACCGTGAAAGAGACAGAGTATCATTTGCTCCCGCGAATGATAAAGAGTAACGAAGACGGATATAAAAAGATAAAAGCGAATGAAGATGCAATGAAATGAAGAAAAATAACGTAGGCCGCGATGTGGGGAAATTGTTTTCTCGTTAATAATCTGGATGACAGTCTGCTTTTTTATTTGTTATAAATTGACGTACTGGTTTTTTCTTTTATTATAACTGTGTTCACTGATTACAATTTCTCAAATGGTTTTTGTTTACTGTTTCTTTGTTCTGTGGCAAGATGAAAATAAAATGAGCGAAAACATTCTTTTCGACTTAGTGGTAGATTAGAAAAGTTTGATAATGCGTCTATAAACAGAGATATTATGGCAAGATATAGAGGTAATGAAACTACTATAGTATATTACTGTAGATACTATCATATTTAGGTCATTATTGTGATTATAGCTGTAGCTACTTTAATTTCAAACATCATACGCAGGTAGCATACACTCAAACATATACAACAGTCGAGAATACCTCATAAACAGTACCCACAACATAAACAACAGGAGCTCTCAACTTCACAAGGTATCCAATTAATTTGACGTCAACTATTTGGCTGATTCTGTCCAAAACGGGCCGCAATTCTTCCAAATGGCCCATATTACGTCTCGGAATGTGTAGCCTCTACGGTGGCGAGGTTGTACGGCCATCAGTCAATGTCGACGAACGCTGAATACTTGATGTCCTTACCCACCTGCAACCCGCTATTACAAGCCTGTCTAGATGCTAGATGGACCGTTTTAATATTAGAAATATGGTACCAAGAAACTTTTTTTGCACTTTGTAAAGGAAAAGCCTAGTACGCGGTACTACGGTTACGGTCTTATCTTTGTTAAGAAAATAACCGATTAAAGTCTTGTGGGTATTAAATAATGGAGAAAAATAAATTAGCTGTTAGCATCTCCTAATATTTACTAAAGACAGAGCAGATACCAATGAAAATTAGAGCAAAGTATAATACTTTTTTAAAGTAGAGTTTGTTATGTTCCGTATTCGAACTCTATGGTTAATTTAACACCGGCCAGGTAGCTATTATAAAATGCCAGTTGTTACCTGAAATTACTTCGTGAAATTAAAAATG
Organism: Anticarsia gemmatalis; assembly: GCF_050436995.1. NCBI lineage: Eukaryota > Metazoa > Arthropoda > Insecta > Lepidoptera > Erebidae > Anticarsia > Anticarsia gemmatalis. The sequence continues at coordinate 4,565,254 of NC_134761.1, forward strand.
TAAATTGAAGCAACAAAACTATTTTGTTTTGTGTGTTTCGTCGGAAACAACTATAAAGATAAACAAGTGAATGTTGTTAGTTTGTAAAACATGGCAAATATGACCGCGCACAATTCGTTAAAATATATTGTTTTAACATTTTAACAATATGAACACGGTATTTCTAGTGAATTGCAAATATTGTGTACAATATTTTTTGTTTTTTTTTTATTTGTTTGTTTTACGTGTATTTCATAATTTTTGTTTTGTAGTTTTTCCGGTAGTACGCTGACGTTGATTTTAGTTTGCAAGCTTGGTTAGTAATTTATAAACGAATAACTATATCTTTACTAATATTATAAAGCTGAAGAGTTTGTATGTTTGATTGTTTGTTTGTTTGTTTGAACGCGCTAATCTCGGGAACTACTGGTCCGATTTGAAAAATTCTTTCAGTGTTAGATAGCCCATTTATCGAGGAAGGCTATAGGCTATATAACATCACGCTACTACCAATAGGAGCAGAGTACCAGTGAAAAATGTTACAAAAACGGGGAAAACTATGAGTCTCTTATGTGACGCAAGCGAAGTTGCGCGGGTCAGCTAGTAATTTATATACTACACGACATTATAGTTCAAACTGTTCGCTATATCTTTGTCTAAAGGATTTGATATGTAAAGCTTGCAATATATAATATTATATTATTAAAAGGAATGTAAAATTGGTGTAATGTAATGAGAATAATAATATAAACATGGCAGCAAATTACCATAATAATAAGCTTCTCTTATGTTTTTTTCACCATAGTTGTGAGTATTAGGCAATCGGCCAGCTATCTATCTCAATACGTAATACAATATTATCATAATCATAATAATATTATACTGGACAAAGTGAGACAGAAACAAACATGATTTGATACATACAACATTATTTATATGATTGCTATATTTATGGAAGTGATAGTTTATCATTAGAGCTTTGATGCGGTGAAGCTTTTTTTATTTTTGATAGAAATATTTCATATGCTTAGCACAGAATATTAAAATATAAATAAGTGTCACTGAAATCATTCAACAATTATACATTACTAGCTGACCCGCGCAACTTCACTTGCGACACATATTGAGAATCGGTCAAAATTTTCCCTGTTTTTGTAATATTTTGTACTGGTACTCTGCTCCTATTAGTCGTAGCGTGATGATATATAATAGCCTATAGCCTTCCTCAATAAATGGGCTGTCTAACACTGAAAGATTTTTTTCAAATCGAACCAGTAGTTCCTGAGATTAGCGTGTTCAAAAAAACAAACAAACAAACTAACAAACTCTTCAGCTTTATAATATTAGTATAGATGTATAACATACCCACTTAAAAATACATTTCGCAATAAATTTTCCGAGACAAATGACACCGTGTGAAATGAGCCTTCCGTTACCCATTACTGAATTCAACCATGAAAACAGTTTTGAAATTCGAATTTTGAACGTTTCAACCGATCAGTAAGCTTTAGCGTTGTTTAGGTTCATCCCAAATTACCTCTCGCATCCAGTGTTACCCGACTCAAAAAAGTAAACGGTTTTAATTATTAACACAACACCTCGTCCGTCGCCACCATTTTGAAAATAATAAATCTTCGGATGAAAAATTTAAAAGCCGAGCTTTAAAATTCTCTATGAAATAAATTTTATTAAAAAGTTGTTAATTTTTTTCACGTCTCCGTATTAATTTTATAAAGTCGTGTGTTGTACTAGATTATGAGCTTTTGTCTAAAAATTCTTGGTTTTTTTTCTAAGCTCTGAGTGGTGTTGCCATAAATAAATACGAATATTATAAAGTACTTAATTTGTTCCGTATGAACGCGGAAATCGCGAATTCAGAATTAAGGAAAATGAATGATTGAATGAGATGGTCGATTTACTTGTAAGTACATTTGAATTTCATTTGTACGTAATACGTATGTTGCGGTTGTTCAGAATTATTTAGATTTATCAGTTTGCAACTAGATAACATGAAGCATAAATTAATATTTCCGTGTTTATTCAGTTCAGTGAATAATATAAACAATTGCTAATTCCAGGAAACATACATAATGTATTGTACAATAATGCTGACTTGCTGAGTATTGAATGATGCAGGCGATTTCATCAATGTAGAAATTCACCAGGATAGCTACATTTTTGGGGCCGAGTACAAAAATCATTAAAACTATAATGACATTCTATCAACTACTACTTATTAGTACTCCCATTGCAGTAGACAGTTGTCTGAATCTGTTATAAGCTGTAGCAAGGGCGCACAAAGTTGACATACAAAGTGTTGTTCTTTTTGTCGCTATCCACATATTGACCCACGAGCTACACACGAGTATAAATAGGATTAGTTTACGCAGTAACAAAGCTCCCTAAATACCAAGCAAAGGGCAGGCCCCATGAGTATCGCCTTGACACCACTACAAATAGGTACACTTTCTTTTTAACCATTCAGGAAACTAGAACGAAAATAACGAGTTCTCGACATCGTAAAACCTTGTGAAAACTTTTTGTATCGAGAAAAGTCCGAAATTTTTTGCATTCTTTGTTTTGCAGTTTAAAATTATTTTGGATTGCATAATGACTAACAAATTTGTGTAATAGACAGATCGTAGACTACAAAAACCTACTTCGCTTATTATTTGAAACAATATATTTGTTTCAAATTATAAGCGAAGTAGCGTAATTTGATGATTTTCCGTTGCAAAGGGAAACTCTCTCTAAGTTAAGTAGTAGCCACCGGCATATCGCGACACTGTTACCATGCGGATATTATATCCATATTTTGCACACCGTAAAAATAAATCTCATTACGCTCATGTTTGTAAGCGAAAAATCACTAAGCATTTTTTTATTAATAAATTTTCGCCACGTAAGTATTGACCAAAAAGATTTCCTCATATTTTTCCGCAGTCATTGTTCTACTTGAAATGATATAGCAAATATATCAATATAAGGGTGGGTTGAAATCACACAGGTATACAAACAGTGTCCGGGGCAATATTTGAGAGCCGTTCAATGGTTTGTGTCATGAGGGATCGATCCACAACGTAAGTATCGGCTAACTTTGCACAGGCGGCGGCGTGTACTTTGGTTAGCGCAATTTAGAACAAGTAAAAACAAGCTTACGCTGCTGTTGTTTCTTTGGCAAAAATATAAAATCTCTAAAATAGTTTAGGATAATAGTTGCTAAACGAGTCTTAAACGTGATTTGAATTTTAAAGGTGACGATATTTCAATCGAGTTATTAAGACTGTACAAACCGCGATAGTTAAAAAAAAAATACTTTAGTATAAGTTGCAGGCTTGCAGCTAATGTTTACCTATATTTATATGGTCTGATGGGCAATGTGTAATTTCATAGAAATGTGCAATAGCAATTAAAAAGACCTATAATTGTTGTCAATTACCTTTTACTTGCTTTTGAGTTTACAAATATTTATAAGCTATTCTACTCATTGTAACCAAATCACGAATCTCTGGCACCTTCAGATTTTGTTTCAAAATATAAATAATATATCAGAAACTTATAATGCAATTTAAAATTGATCGTGCGTCGCATCTGTGATCCCGGCTTCAAAACTTATGATAGTGCAGCGGCGACGTGCTTCACTAAATTGAACTTCCATCGTTTTAATGTGATATCAGTTAGGTTTAGCTGATTTTATAGTAACGCCTGACTTACTTGCTAGACAGCCAATAAACTCGTTATATTTTTTTTGTTGGCCTGTACTGTTCAACTGCTGGGCAAAAGCCTTCCTCAGCTTTATTCCAGTTATCCCTATTACTTATATTTTCGATATAACATCAATAAAAATAATATTGATGTCAGTTTAAGAGTTCAGTATCACATTGTGAAATTAGTGTCAGTTTATGTTTGGGCTAAATTGAATAAGTATAGCCAAATACGTATGTATCTATAGTTCATAAAATCAAAAGAATATCTTAAAAGCAGGGGCAAAGCTATACAGAAATTAGGTGATCATTGTTAATAATAAAATACAGGGTTATCTCAGCTTCAAATTGAAAACTACAAGACTAATTCAAAGTATACGCGTAATTAAATGAACATTAATTTAATAGCTGTAGAATTACGAAGAATATTTGAAATGATAAACAAAGTTCTTAAAGAACTCTCTGGAAATATGATAATGTTATCTGTCGTAGCCGTTTGCGCTACGGCGACGGCTACGTGCTACGTCCGTAGCAAGTGACCGAGCAATCGCGTAGTATTTGTTGAATCAAATGGATGTTTACGAGTGGACACCGCTTGTGTCAGTTTAAATGGCAGAATATTTCTGTCCCCGTGCCATATGTGCCTAATTTTTAAAACGATATTGTTTCGAATATTAAATTTACTATTGCTTTTTTTATCGGACTTTATCGAACTAAGATATAAACAAACAATGCGGATGTAAACGTCAAATTTCCATTTGTACGAATAAAATTACCACTTTACTAACTACAATTTCTTTGTTTATCTGATCTTTTGGAAATATACTGTTATAAATTTAGCCCAGGAGAAAATTTGTTGTATAGACTGCCAGAAAAATAGATTATTTTTCAGAATATTTAAATTAACCTTACCCATAATATTGACAACGATACCAGAGAGTCAATTTTCTTGCCTCATAAATTCACATATTGGAAATGTAAAGTTTGTTAATATCCCATAAATGTATATTTTAACTTGCAAATTCAATAGAAATGCAAAACCGTTCTTTGTAGCTTAGTTGAAGAAGAGATGATTTGAATATGAAGTTGCCTCGGATACACCTGAATTTGCATTAATATTTGCTATATTCCTGTCCATTTATACCTCACCCCCCTAGATAAATATGAATATTACATTTAACAACAAGTATTCTATTACTTAGACATTTAATTATACTTTTACAAAAAAAAGTTCGCTGACTTTAAACTTTTTAGTTATTAACAAGAATCATATTTTTTAAAGTTTAGTTGAAACTATTAAATGTGAAAAGTATAATTAAATTACAAAATATTGGCATACTGACATCAAAAAAATTAGAAAATGCCATTTGTAAAATTAAAAACATTGTCATTTTTCTTTACTCTAATGGCTGCCAATTGATTTTTTTGTGCTATTGCAGCCAGTATAATATGGGATACCGATGACATTTCGTTCAAAAAGGTTTTGTACTATGTTGTCTAATATTTCAAAATCTTACGCAAAATGGAGTAGTTCATTTTCAACTAGCGTACATATTGTTCTAGTATTTCCTTTGACGGAGTGCATAGAATATTCCTCTGTACAAGTTAAGCGCTTGGTTTACTGTTGTATTACATAGTAACTTGTGCTTCTATAGCAGTATGCATCTTTCATTACATAAACAACACTCTCGTTCCTTGGGAAACTCTCGTTATTCGCGCCATTGTTTCGAATACTGCGTCTTAATATCGTGAACACAATAAGAATTCATTTCAATGCTTTATGACTGCATGTTGAAATGGCGTATATTAAAATTCCTTTTTAATCTGTTTATTTAAACGAGAAAATTTTACCGTATGGCTGGATTCTGTAAATCTATATCAACAGATGTCATATCAATGCTACCGGCTTATAAATTTTTCTTCCATACACTCATTTAAACAATATCGAGAAGCGATAAAAAACGAAACCAATGAAATCACGCTACGAAACAAAAAACAATTGATAGAACAACATAGAAAATCTCTTCTAAGTAGAACTCGACGTGGGTGGATCCGCGGCAGAAGCTCGTATCTCATAAAGTCGCCAAGAAATGATAGATTTATAGCTATTCTTCAATATTATTCCGTGAGTCTATTTTGGTTCGCGTTTATTTTTGCCGGAGACATCGAGGTTGATGTCCTTTCCTGAGTTCAAGTAAGGTTTCGTCTGCTGATACGATTGCGTGCGATAGTATTCAACATTAAAACATTTCTGTTGGAATAAGATTGAAATGGGAAATAGAGCGAAAATTCAGTTTTCAGCCAAGATTTTTTATTATCAAAGAATGAAATATTTCATTTGGTATTTTATTTAAATGTATACTTAAGTTGGCACACCATGTTTTTGTTCAACAGTTGCTTTGGAATCTAAAACAAAAATGAGATAATAATATGTCCTGACTTGAATGTCTTACCGATTAATACATCCGCAAAAAACTTTATTTCTATAAACAATTTAATTTCTGAAATACATAAATACTTTACTATTTTTGTCGCCCACCAATTTGTGACAAATGAAAATTCCAAAAAACAACACACTCTTATTTCCGCAATAACATTAACAAAATCAATAGTACAGCTAAAATTGGCAAGTGTGTAGTAATTTAAATAAATAGTAGAATGTATTCAAAGAACAGGTATGCGTGCATACAAGGCTTGCGTGATAATGTCGTCGTATGAATAATACAGTACAGTCGGACTACAGCCTCTATATTGAACAAGGATGTTACGTATGTATGTGTTAGAGTGTGAATGTTAGAAACAAATGTGTGGGGGCAAAGATCTGGATGTTTTCGTTATTTTAATTTAATCGGATATTAATAGAAGAAAGGATAGTAGCACGTGGCGTTCTTTGGTCTGTGTCTCCGGAGGTAGAAGACGTGTTTAATGTGTTTATTGGAAGTGTCATAGTTCAAAACCTCCTTTATGGAATAGGCAAACTTTTCCATTAATTAATTGTATATAAAGTTATGTGATTTCACAGATATCATTGTCACAACCGGAAATTAAAGTTTAGGTGTACGCGAGACAGAAAATATATTGAGTACCGTAATTAGGCCTGTTTTATAAAATGACATAGTTTATGCAATTTTTTTACAGACTTCTTGAAAAAGTATGTACAAAATCGCTTAATTCCTAATTTATAGCTTTGGATTGTCACACAAGAGTAGAGTTAAACATTACCTATATAAGTATTAAATTGAGGTAAGTTCTCATATTAGCTGTAACATAGTTCAAATCGTCCTCAGTACAAACATACGGCCATTCTAAGCACTTAAGAACATTGGGTGCAGGGACGTGGCAGCGTGTTTATTTTTCATTTAACCTAACTGTGTGTGCCTCGACCGAGCTGCGATCGTATCGGATTAGACACCTACACACATGTAATCGCTATTATAACTGAGGAACATTTAGCTATGCAGGTAATTTTGCTACTCTCGTTAAAGTTTCAACGAAAAAAATTGGTTAGCATAAATTCGACCGCGTCGGTATTTTTTACTTAATATTAGAAATATTTGTACTTTCCTCGGCATTTAACATCCTGCCAGTTCTTTTTGTAAGTTTTTTCAGCCGTGTTTATGTAAACGAAAGACAAACTAACAGGTTTATACCATTAAAATTATAGTATCGATTGATATGCTTGACGCTTATAATCCTAAATTATATAAGTGTTGAAACGAAGTAATGTTTCAAAACATTCAAAATTGTGTGACCTTATACTTAAATTATTCACTACGCTTTGCACTGTTTGTCTTATGCAGTTCTGTTGTAAGGAGTCTTGCTTGTATATTTGTTTGTGAAAGTATATTTCACAAAGCACTCTTGTAGTAAAAAAGTGTAAGTAAACATAGGCAGAAGAATATACGAGTATGTGATTGCGCGATTATTTATTTCTATAATCTAAGTTCTTGAATAAATAAGAATTCAATAGAACCTACAACACTGTAGGTTCCACTATAAGAACTTAGGGATCTTATAAGGCTCCGCTTGCAATAAGTTTGCCTGTTCTAGTGCAGTAGAGGGCTAGAGGCTATGTAGCTCTCCCCATATACCTAATTGTATCTATAGTAAAAGACGTGATTCTACAAACCGTAATTTGTATCGAAAATAGAAAAAGACTGACTTTTTCTGCATAGCAACAAGTTTTATGTAGAAGCTTGACTACAATTAACTTAAAACAGCCTTTGTTTCAACTAAATTAGTTATGAAAAATATATTCTTCATAACTTAAATGGAATAAAATATGCAAAGTGGGGTAAAAATCACGGGAATATTATAATGGAGTCGAGACAACTGGGCCGAAGGCCTGAGGCTGTCATGTTAAATAAATACGAGCGAGTTTATAAAGATATCCTGCGATGAAAGATGTTTTAACTTTATGATATAAATATTATAGTTTGTATAATTAAGTGGCGTTTGTCAGTTATTTGTTTTGCCAGTTGCTATGAAAAGAACAGTGCCAGTAGTTGAAAAATCAACCATCAAGTAGGTCGGTCTTTTGTTTAGGACTAGTTTCACAGTTTATAAGTGTTAGATAACCTATCTGCCTATAAAATGACAAAAAGCTATGAAAGTTGTTGTCACAATTTAATTGGGCCTTATGACCATATATGTATATTTTATATCGTTTGGTAACATAAAATAAAGAAAGTTTTAAGAAGAAGTAAAATATTGTTTATGAAATTTTGAAGTAAAACCCACGATTCTAGGTGCTCGCTCTGCACCGGCGCTACCAATCTAAGGATCTATTCACACTCATATATTCAGTAAAGGAAATTGGTAGGCGTGTTATTTTTGAATAGTTTTCCTCAGAGATTCAAATAGAAGTCTACAGTGTTGAGCGTGTTGCTATGGGTTTATGCATGTTTAATGTCACGCGATGTCTTTGTCACGCCGTGACTACTGTCGCGATAACACTACGATTTTATTTCGTTTTTAGGTTTTAATGTTTTCGTCAGGGTCAATATGACTTTAAAGGAAAGAGTTACATGATATTAGGAAAAGATGGATGTATAATTAGTACGGGGTGGCGTGGTTTTATGACAGAATGATTTTTAAACTATGTATGTGACAATTTGCTTTCTTTCTTGTTTATAAAAGTTATATTTCTAGTATTTAGAAAAAAGAAAGTTTTTTCTCAAAACCTAAGAAAAAATAACTTTCTATAGTTATTCTACCTCTGTTTTACAGTCGATTGTCAGATTTTTAATGTATGATAAGTCCTGCAATGCCACTTACCTTGAATCAATCCTGGTAAAGTATATCTAATGAGTTGATGCAATACTGAGTTATTTTTTATTTGCAAATTTATACTGAACTATCAAAACTACATCCATGTAGTAGCTATATTATACCCAAACCTAACCATTAATTATAATGTAACTAGTTAACAAGTTGAACATCACGACTATTGAGACGTAACGTAGGATCGTATAACCCGTGGTAATTCTGCGCACTGACCAAAATTGGTTTCATTAGCATTGGGAACATACCGTTGCTAACCATTACCAATTGCCCCAGAAATTACGTTAAATCATTAGGCTTGGGGTATTTTGGACGAACATATTGCGTGGAAATGGAGGTAGAGGAAATACTTGGACAAATCGGAAAAAAATCACCAATTTTATCTATATTAATAACATGTTGATTTGTCACATGGATGACGATTAAATTATTCGTTATTTATCTAATAAAATATCGATATTTGTCGCATGGCAGATATCATGGAGTAAGTTTATCAAAGAAATGAGGCCCTTAACGCGATACTCTGCAGTCGGTACTGTCGGGTATGTGGAATTTCACATTTAAAATGTTCTGCAAAAGTAGTTCTTAGGGCGATCGCTAGAGACACCGATCAGCTAGCCGGTTATCAATAGACGATAGGAGTAGGAAATTCACCTCTCAACACGCCCTTATGACTTTAAAACTTTAAGGTTTTTCACATATTTAAGCATGAATGTTGTCAGCGATTTGTTTAAATAAATAACACTTGCCTTTGCCTGAGTTATAAGTAAAACAAAGTGTTAGAGTATTGATATATGATTGTTTTCTGCATCCCGTAGCTATCACGATTCGATTACACGACGCCATAATTTCCCGCGGGCGTCGTTAGAAGGTATTGATATCAGAAAGATGAGGACTATCATACACCTGTGTTATAAGTACGCATTTATGAATGAGTATACACAAAAAAGCGTTGTTATTTTGTGACATATTATTAAATAGCAATATCAATTAAAGTTTGTATCATCAACTTTTGAAAAGCCTTAGTCAACTTTTTACAATTTTTTTAATAACGAAAGTCATCGTTATTGTAAACAACGATTATTATAATTAAGTATCTTTCAAAAGAAGCCTAGCACACCACAAATCTATCTACCAAGTCGATGATTGCTTTACCTAACTGTTACGAAACTACTAAGCGATAAACTATCGATCCATTCCTATCCCAAGTTATTCCAAACGCAAAAACTGCCGTACATTATTCACAAGCGCCAACATATAGTTTAGCATCATTTCTATATCGTAGAATCAGTTCCCTCGCCTCTGCATTCACGTAACTCGTTCGAATTTTCCTCTCAACTAAACAGACCTCGGAACAAATCGTCTGGTGCAAATTCTTCGGGAACCTTCCACGATATTATAGTGAATTATGAAGTGAAGCCTAATAAGCGTATGTAATACGATGAAGGTGTTATCCCAACGTCTATAATTGGGCCGTAACTAGTTTCCGTGTAAGCGCTTAAAAGTGGTGGAAATGTCAAGGGTGTACTTAGAAATATTATACGTTGAACAGGAAAATTGTAATTATGTTTTGAAGCTTTGTTAATGAAGCTATTAATTATTTAGTTGATTAGGATTATTATTATTATGTTAAGATAAGGCCTGAGACCTTACCGGTATAGTAGATTTACGATACATTTGTTGATGAATTTTATTCAAGTGTGAAGTCATGAAAAAAATTGTGCAATTACTCTTTCACGATTAATTTAGCTTAATAGGTTTTTACGATATGAGTCTACTAGTAGATAATTATGGAGGAAATATGAATAAGTATCTAGTAGTAGTTTTTTTTTTTTTTTTTTTTTTAATCTTTATTTAATAAGGGCTTTTAGCTCTACGAGCTATCTAGTAGTAGTTCTAAAGTTTAAATAAGGTACCTGCGGGTATTAAGGCCTGTCGGGTAATAAGGCCTAAATCACAAAAAACGTACGAAATACAGTAGTTGACGATCAAGATTACTGTCACACAAGCTCAGAGCGTATACAAGTCGCTGCAAAGTGGCGGACGCACTCTAGCACTTCTCCTCCCGCAAATATCGTCGAAATCATTCAGAAGTGCGGTTCAGCAGCACGAATTATAAAAATTGACTCTAGTAAAACGTAAGTTGTTTAGAAAATATCATATTTACAAACCTGTATTGACTGTCCGCTTATTAAATAATGTATGCTTGTCCGTAAATTACCGTTTTAAGAGACTTGTAGTTATAAAAATTATATTATTATTCTTTTCTGTAAATAGGTGGTTGGCGGATATTAAGGCCTATAAAATTTTACAATAGGCCTTATTATACTCCTATTTTTTTAACTGCTATATAAGTAGGAGCGTGTTTTTAAAATGTTTTTTAGTGGTAGTGTATACGTAGTTTATATTTTCAATTTATATATTATTGTTTTTAGTGCTTACAGTCACGATGCCTCCCAAACGAGCATTGTGGTCAGAAGGCGATCTGACAAAAATTAATCACAAAAAAAAGATCGGTACTGTCATGCCTGCAAATAAGATAGAATGGATGATGCTATGAGGTAATGTTCGCGATGCTCTAAGTGGTACCACGAAGAATGTGTCGGTTTGACTGCAGAATATACTGATGATTTTCAATGTCCTGATGGATGCGAATAAGGACATTTTTTTAATTTATTAAGACTACTATGCTTTCTATTGCCTTATGTTAATGATTATTGATGTCAAGAATACTAATTTACTTAGTTTAAGTTGATTTTTGAATAGTTTATAGTATAGGCCTTTTTACCCTACCCTATTATAATAAGGCCTAAAGACAGCGTTTTTTTAAAAGTGATTTAATGTTTTAGTTTTAAGCTTTAGAAGCTATTTTTTGTTTAAACTCGGTAGTAATATAAGTACATGACTGATTATTATAAAAACTGGTTGATTATATTGGATATTCTTCATTTTATTACAAATCTCCCTTAGCTAGGCCTTAATACCCGCGGGTACCTTATTAACTATTCTAAAGGCTTAAGTATGGAATAAAATATCCTTGTAAGCGGGAACCATAATACTTGAGATATCTTAAGTATTCCAGACATGTAATTCTTAGCGGTACAGTTGCTACAAACTTAATCATAGGAAAAATTGCGGAAGAAGAGAAACTTTTCCATTCAACTCTTGCATAACTTGCGAGGAATATAAATCAAAGGCACAAGGAACATTCATCACACAACTATATCACTATGTTGGGCCTTTAAAAGTACTGTTTTAAGAATGTATTGTTGAAGAAAGTCACGGGTTTATTCCGAAAATGATGTAACCATATAGATCTATATTATTATACGGTAGCCTCAATTTGTATGACTGGGAATATCAGACGGCCATAGTCGAAGAAGCCAGCATCATTAAATATTTTAAAACATACTAAATTAGTGAGAAGCTGAGAAGACTGTAGAAACTAAGAAAAACAAAAGATTCTACCTCACCGACGTGAGTTAGAAAGAATAAAATAAATAAATACACTGTTCCAAAAGCGAACCTAAATAAAGAAAAAACTTTTGAACAAAGTTAAGAAGATCCATTTACGCTCCGTCCAATTTGCCGTAGGAACACGTTCATACAATTCTAAATAATAAAAGTATGTGTGGAAACAATGGCCGTAGCTGCTTATAACTATTATCTCGTTTGTTTACTCAGTCAAATTGTTTAGCTGTAAGTAGGCTCTTCTCAAGTCTGCAATACATGTTCCCATACATTTTAATTGCTGTAACATTTGTATGCGAAGGCGTATCGCAAAACACCGCCCTTGGACCGATATTCGTAAACTCTATTATAATAATACGTGACAAGGCTGACTTTGAAAGTTTTTGACGATTCTGACTGCTCGAATGTCTAATGAAGGCTAATTTGGCAAGGCTTTTATAATTGTACGAAGCAATTACTTACTGCTGTTATAGTTGCAAGTGAAATAGCCTTAAGCGTTCATGTTACTGTTTGATGCTACAAAAGTGTAAGAATATAGTCGTCTATTTGCTAGAAACAAAGCATTATAAATATGTACAGAGGGGCTACTTTACTTTACTTTGCTATCGACTTTAAAAAACTGGGTAGTTAATGTAGTTATCTACAAATTTTGTATGAAAATCTAATTAGGGCTTATAACGGGCGCCAAATAAACTAATAATGCAGTACAATATAAATGTCACGCTCTCGTATAGAATCGCGCTACGGTAATAATAGTTTTTTGCTAGACTTTAATGTCCTTGAAGAATTTATAGAAAACTGAGCAATTTTAATCGAAGTTGTAAACTAAAGAATTAATTGTAAAAAATTGTCCAAAAATACAATTCTAACTCCACACCCAGGCTTAAACCAGTATGAACATATTGTTGGCATTTTTACACAGTCTATGTGACTTTACTCAGCTGGTTATTTCTCGTATCAACGAAGACGTTGCAATATCTACCGTAGCAGAGTAAACAAACACAAGTCAGCCATTTTACGACGACATCTTATATTTTCGCTACAAATTTTAAAAGTTGCATTCTTTGCGCATTCGTTGTTACTCGCTAAAGTTATTATGAGTTGTTTGCTTAAAATATTGTTTTTATTTGATTAAAAAAATAAAGTTTTATTTTATTTTACGTCATTTTGTATTCATAAAGCCCTTTTTTAAGTTTAATATTGCGTGATAAGTATCAGATATCGTAATTTAGTTTTGATCGACCCTTTAAATAATTTGCATAGAATTAAGTTCAGAATTAAATTTAATCTATTTATATGAGCAATGGTCTCCTCCCGTAGGGAGGGTTTAGGTCTAGAGTCCACAATAGCCAAGTGCAGATTGGGGACTGAGCATACCTTCATGGTCTGTTCGGAAGAATACATAACGAATACCTATATTTACATCGAGTACATAGAATTTTATTAAGATTAAGTAAACTCATATTCAACTGCACGTTTGGCGCAGTGGTTAAAGTGGTCACCTCGCCGCAATAACCGTAGCGCCGCGTGTGGCGGGTTCGAATCCCACCCGGGACAAATATTTGTGTGATGAGCACGATTATTTGTTCTGATCCTGGTTGTTAATTTATCTATATAAGTACGTATTTAGAAGTATATAAGTATGTTTATCAGTTGTCTGGTTACCACAGTACAAGCTTTGCTTAGTTTGGAATCAGATGACCGTGTGTGAGTTGTCCAAAATATTTATTTATTTATTTATTTGAAAGTTACTGCACGTCAAAGCTTAAATGTGCATTTTCGTATTTTTTCGTTAGACTTCGAAGATGCGTACTGAAATGTAATAACCTATTATCAAATTGACAACTATAAAATATTGCGACCGAACACTTGGACAACTTATAGTGTGTCCTTTGCCAACATTTTCTTCTTTCAAACCTACTGAAAACATTATTTATACGTTTGTGACTCAACCAGTGGTTTGGCAACGCAATGATAGTTTAATAAGTAATGTATTGTTTAATATGACACTTTAGAGTAAGGCAACTAGGCTGTTGCAGAAATAACACGAAGTATTTTGAAAATATATATTTAGATTCTAACTACTTTTTTATATACTCATATTACATACAGAACATCACACTTGTTATACCAGAAGGTGAATATTATGAATAAAATACACCCGCGTTTCAACATTAACAATGTTAGTCTCAGGCAATAGGAGACGAGACTAATGCCATATACTAGGCACTTTACTAAACTTCAGAGTGCTATTGAGATTAATCTGATATAAATTTTGAAAAAGACGACTAGACCTTAGACCCGGGACCTCGTGGTTAGCAGTAGAATCCACTATCGACTCCGCTACAGGGGCAGCCATATTGCAGGCCACATGCGAGTGACTAATAAACACCGAAACATATTTTTTTACACAAATAAAAACCAAATGATTTTATAATACGTAATTTGAAAACAGTCTAATTTCCATAACATCGATCTGGATAGAGCCGTCGTGAGTTATATACATTCGATTGTGACACATCCTGCGGGACGGGTGTGATTTAAAATACAGTCGACAGCTCCCGGGAGATCTCCTCTGATACCACGTTTGAGAACACCGCTCGCAACTGGCTCAAGGATTATGTTATTCAGAGAATCTATTTGTAAATCTGTTGGAATATTATTGTTGGTTTAATTTTTAATACTTACGTTACAAGATATGTTTTATAAGCACGTGTTTCCTACTAGAATTTAGGACGGCTTCAAGTCCAACATGCTAAGAATATCGATTTAAGACATTTGTTTTACAACTGAATGAATACCAAAATGTTTGCAATATTCCCTTTACGGTTAAATACTGTTTGTAATTTAGATGCCATTTTCAATTCGGTTGTTTTCGAAATACATGACCGCTTAAGTCCCTGTGCACTTTTAGGTAATATTAAAAAGGTATGAGTATAAGTTCTTTTTATTATTCACTACGACTAGAATAAAATAAACTACCGTATTCTTTTCTTTGTCAAGATTATCGCTGTGACAAGAGTGCCTTAATATCTTACACCTGCTGATAAATTCAGGCAGACTTTGTGCATAGTTATTCCGTCTTACGTCTGGAAACGTGCTAATCCCTCTTCTTTACATATAAACTCTCACTGGGAGTATAAGCTTGTTTCTTGAATGAAACACACCCGTATGTATATGAAACATTTGCTAGTACATTTGAATATAAACTGACCCAGATTGCTATGTACCTTACTATTCGAAAACAAAGTTATGGCAGTTTGAAACTAAAACATTTTTTTTATATATATACCATATGTATACATAGACACTACACTACATGATTTACTGTATACACCTTCAAATCTTTTTTTAAGTGGTACATAGAAATGAAATCTTAGATTGAATTACCACTAAATATGACAATTAAACTTAAAAGACGACGATATTGGGAAAATAATATTTGAAAAGATTTCTTCAGTCTTCATTCTCGTTAATTAGCAGTAATTCCCAAAACAAAACTAAAGTCTCGCAAAATTTAGTAGCAACACTTAAGGCGAAACACTAAAAAAGCACACTTAACCGGAAAAAGCAGGGTTGCAGGCTTTGTAAATGAAATATTGTGACGCATTGGCCTTTTTAATGAGGCCGTAAAGCACGGCCATTACGCGATGGCGGGTATCGATGAGTACTCCATCGTTTCCTCTCTCATTATTCGAATTTCGAAGCACCTTTGAGAAACAACCACGACGGCAAAGACTAAAATTCTTTTTTATTTTATTTTTAATTGCAATGGCTGGTTGTAGCTTGGTTTTTCATAATGATTGTTTCTTTTTTTGTGAGTGGGTGCAGTTACGTAATATTTCGAGGTAGTGGTATTCTTGTATCAATATTTTCACTGCTGCTAAGCTGATCTTGGTGATTTTTTATTGCATTCTATATAGAGTAATATAGACAAATGTTTACTTTTATTGTGATCTTTATAATTAATGTATTTTCCTTTTTTCAGGTAAGTTGTGCAACTGTTTTTGACCTGAGTGAAACTTCTTCGGTACAAGTAAGTGGCACTTAGACTGCACTGTAGAAATAACTATATAGAGATCTTTTAAAAGGTTATAAGCATTTATTATTCATCTAAATTTTCAAACATTTTTACTTCTAATAATATTAGGTACATGTAAACAATGAACACTGATACTACACACGTATTGTGAATAAAATGTCGATATAAACCGTTTTCGCAAAACCTCCTTATGAGCTCATATTATTATTCTGTTACTGCTCTCTCCTCTTTACACGTGTTTGAAGGGTTAAATTGATATTTAAATACTTACCTATTTATACTGCTTTAGCATACACATTTATTTAATACAAAAATATACTTACTGAGCGTTTGAACTCCAAATCATTAATTCTACTCCGTAATAAATTTTCCTAACTGTTAGGAAGTTATTGTACAGTGAAGTCTAGCATAGCGTTATTGTAAGAGGTAAAATAATGAATCAGGTACTTACCTCAATAGTTCGATTTAACTTGAATAAAAATTCAAAAAACTGGGATGCAACCGTGCAAAAAATCTCGCATGAAAAGTGTAGATAATCGTAAGTGATTCGGTTACCTGGTGCACGGCGGTGTACGGCGATGTACGGCGGTGCAGCGGTGGTGACAGCCCTGCCACTGTGTCCACTAGCATATTCAGTTATCGAGAGCGTGTTCCCATTGGCCGGCTGCCAAATTGGCCCTACACACGTACCGCTATGAAGTACATAATTGTTCCGCGGGTGCATCACGTACACCCCGTCCCAGTAAACATCGGTTTATTTCCACCTCTCCTCACTCTCTACAATAATGAAATTACTGCCAAGATACTGATGTACGCTTCAACGGATTTAATGAAAAATACTTCGGCAACATGCTATTTATAGCGACGTTTTCCGCTCTTGGGACGTATTTTCCAACTTCTGTTTACAGGCTTCAATTTTAATGTTTTGGTGAACAATTTGATAAAAGGATAACTAAAAATAAGTAGGGTTAAAAATAGTGCTTACGTTCTTCTAAAACAAACAACTTTCTGTTAACTTTGGTATAATACAGCCTTCAAAATATTTACCCTCTACTTAATATTAAAAAGCTTATACATAGAAGTAGAAACTCAATTTTAATTACGTACACGAATGCAAGAATTAGTTTCAACTCAGAATATTAAAACTAAGCACACGCATACATAAAGCGAGCACATTCACAGTAACAACTAAAACACTAGAACGTTACATTCGCATAACATTTTATTTTCGCCGTCCGTTTTGGGCGGAGAGTTAGACAATGTCCAAACTAATGCACTTATGTGGAACAAGCGAACGAGACGTGAAGTGGGCGGGAGGTAGCCTAGTTTGAACAAATGTCACCTGACGATTACAATTAGAGCGTCTGTGTTTCGAAGCAGCCGTGTGTCTTGATTCCTGAACTGGGGCAAACTCGATACGCTTGGCTGTTATTAGTGTGTGCTTTTAGTGATGCGACACCAATTTATGCTAACTTAGACTGTTGGCAAGTTTTACTGATACACCTTGTTACAGATGTTCGCGATATCGTGCCTGTTTAGACTTAGTGATGTGTATATTGCACTTAGTTCAAGATTGGTTTATGTCTACCGATTTAGACTTAGAAATGTTATGCCTCCTTTACTATGGCGTTTGACTTAATTTAACTCTGTAGCCTGTGACTCATTCTCGGATATAGCTTATTTTTCTGTTAATTCGTTTAGTTGTTTAGCCATGAAATCATTACAGACAGAATTACTTTTGACAGATGCTTTCAACATCACAATTTTGAAGAGCCTAATCAAACATTAGATTGATCTATGCCTTAGGCACAATCATGTACCTACTGATTATTTGATACCTTCATAACGTTGCCAAAACCGCTCAGTACTGTGGCTCTGTACCACTATCAACTACTGACAGTCGGTTCAGCGCCTCTAGCGGGCGTCGTAGAAACTATTTTGGAGTTACACTTTAAATGTCAAACTTTTGATACTCGATGGTTCCAATTGTAGAGAATCATGCTACTGTATCACAATTAAAACAGTAACAATAATTGAACTGTGACGCAAATACATAAACTATATAGCTATATTAAATGTAAATTGAACAATATTAAAATACATTAGCGATGCTATTGACGTGGTCGATCAATCAAATTGTCATGTACCTGTCATCAGGAGAGCTCACAGCTCACGCGGCCACGCGTAATGATGCAATAACAATACGTGTGGGCAGTTTAATTACAATTGCAATACAACTATGGCAATATTAACACTTTATAACAACTATTTGTTATAAATTATTTGTCTATTATTTAAAAGTTGTGGCAATAAAGAAATAAAATAGTCGAATATTATTTAACTATTTTTCATTGAATTCTACATATTTGTTATGTCTGAAAATTATATAATCAAGTGAGATAATTGCGGGGTGAGTAGAGTAAATTAAATATACTCTGCTCACACTACTAAACTACTATACTCTGACCACATTAGATTTGCACTATTATGTCCAAAATAAGAGCTCTCTTCGAATTCATTTCATGATTCATAATTCTCAATATGTTAAAGGATATAAATTGACAAATTAAACTAAATTACCTAAGCTTAAAACCGATAATCTACATCTTCAACAAGACAGTGTTTGCATAAATTATACAATAAAAACCTCGGTTAACATATGATAAAAAGTGCGAGCTAAACACCCAATCGGCTAGTATATCTGGGGGCACGGAAGTGCCCCCGCAAGTCGAGCAAAAAAAAAGCGGCACGACCGTAACATCCTTTTCTCGAAGCAATTCGGGCTATTTTTGACACCCCTATAATTTCGTTGTGGATAAAACAAGAAGCCTGGATTTTGAGCAACTAATCAGTCATTGTATAAACACGGTATATTTAAAATTTCAGTCAATTTGAACCAGTAGTTTAAGAATGACAACGTGTTAAAATTTTGAATTTTGTCACTCACTGATTCACTGACTCACTGACTCACTGACTCACCGATCATCAAAAGTCTAAGGTACTTCTAGCAGACTTAGAAGCTTAAAATTTAGAATACAAATAGGGTTTAGTGTCTTAATCATGGGAAAAATCTAATATTTTCTAATTTCGGTCCAGTTTTCTAAATACACCAACTGCAACAATAACTTTGTAATCCCATATAAATGTATAAGATTACAAGGTTACATTTGCAGTTAATGAATTATTATTACTGTAGAAAATAAAATAAATAGGTGTAAATAGGTACCTACTATATGAGGCATAACGGGAGGGGGTATAGGGTGGGTAAGGGTGTTTAGCCCATGAAACTGAACGACATTCCCATAAGAAAATATGTTGAATTATGAAAAAAAAACGTCTTTCAACACAAATTGGACTTATGTTCGCTCTACAAAAAGAAGTGAGATGCCATCAAAAACATTCTGTAAAAACCTCAAGTCTCGCCGTAAAAAGTTGTGAGATCTATATAATACCAAGTCGATTAATCTATTTAGTCTCTACTTAAAGGACCTTCTGTCTTAAGTTATTACGTATGTTATTACCATGCCAATTTAAAAAAAATACCTTTGAAACAAATACATAGATCGACTTGGTCATCGCAATAAAACACAAATTCGCCATTTTAACATTTCAGGAGCATTAACTTCTCGTTGTGCTGTGTAGTGTGATACATACTAATAATCAAATCATGCGATGGCCAGGTCGGTCTATTTGTTTTAGAGGTATTTTTTTTAAATTGGCATGATAATAACATACGTAATAACTTAAGACAGAAGGTCCTTTAAGTAGAGACTAAATAGATTAATCGACTTGGTATTATATAGATCTCACAACTTTTTACGGCGAGACTTGAGGTTTTTACAGAATGTTTTTGATGGCATAAAGATTTATTTGAAACAGTAGTTGCGGCCGCAGTCGGTGGCCGAGCGCAGATTTATCAGCGGGGACTCGTGGTGTCTGGGGTTTAGCCTAACGTGACAGACAATCTCTTGAATTTATTCCATTTACTCCACCGTCCGATGCGAGGCTCTCTATTTTATTTTCATTCTTTGTTCGGATTACACCCCCGAAGTAGACGGACCTAGTTTGCATATAGAATAAAACTATGAAAGAAAAAAATGTGTGGGACGGTTTCATCGCCTCTAGTATTTTTTTATAAACTTACTGTGAAAACGGAACTTAAAGATATTTTTTTGTATTACCTTTATATTATTATATTACATTAATTTACTGGAGCTTATCCGTAAATAGTAAACTACTGGGAGTGCTAACAAATTTAAACAAACTAATTCTCCCAATATATTAAAGTCCAAGAGATAAAAATATTAAAAAACATAAACATAACCCAGATAAAAAGTCGAGAAATATTATGACAAAATGTGACCTCATTTAAGCGACGAAATTCATGCAAATGAAATTGACAAAACGCAGCACGTGGCTGTCTCAGATATAACGTAAATGCACCAGAATAATGTAGCAGCGAAATAATAAACCTTGTTACACACTGATCAGTTCTCTTAGATTTCTTTAGCACAATCTTAATCTCTTAGGCAATATCTTTAAATGCGTGATCTTATCAAGGCTATTCATAATTATTTTGAATCCCTAGTTCTCTCTGAAATTCATTTTATTGTAGAAGGTTTGCCAGTATTCGTAACTTATGTATACTTTCTTGTCCCAAAAATTACATTTTCGTGTTATTGCATTCGTTTTTGTTTTTTTAAGTACATGATAAAAAGTGTCATAATGATACTCTCTTTATAACACAACATGAAGTCTGGACACCACAGTAGGTATAAAATATTTTGAAAAAGAATCACGGAAAAGATTTCACAATCACGAATGAATATATTTTCTTCGCTTTCAAGTAAAATGCAGCCACAGACCTGGATTTGTCTCAAATAACAATAAATTCCATGGCTCAGCAGAATAACGAGGCGTGGTGTTTCTGTAACAATAAGGAATGCTTTGACGTTGTGACATAGTCTAGCGTTGTTTTGGCAGTTTGTAGATTGTGATTTACCAACATTGCTGTTAAACCTCTATTTGAATAGTGTAGAATGAAATCTGGCGTGTTGTACCTATTTCTCTGTGTATTGTGTTAAACAAGCCACAAACGAAAGCGGCTAATTCTACCTGACGCTACTTTAATCATCTGCAATAGATTAATGGCCTTTATAATATACATATATTGCAAATTAATGAGTGTGAAACCAATATTTCCTCAAAAATATGTTGTTTTTGCGAGGCAAAGATACATTCAGACAATTAACGGAGAAAAGTTTAACGAATTTGCTCTGTATGTTTCTAGAACCTCCTAATATAGTAGTTATGTAATAACTGAATAGATGTCATAACATTAAATCTAAACTCGATATTATACATACAATATTCACAATTACACATTCAAACAAGTATTACAAAACAAAACACCACGATGGCAACGTTACGCCACAACGTGTGAGAGTCCTAACGCGAGTCGATCTCTGTATCGTGGCTTGGTTCCAGCAGCCGCGACTTATGACGGCATTAGTGTCTTCAACACACATGGCACTCATTCTACACACACTCTTTTGTATGAACTTTTACACAGATTCTGTGGGACATATAACTAATATTTACTGTCGGAAATGTCGAAATATTTTGACCTAAAATTGTTAGGATATTCATTTGCGCCGAATAAACAAAAAAAACTTAGAGATCCCCAAATTGTTTAATCATAATTTCCATGTAATTTTTGTGGACAATATTGATATAGTATCGATTTTAATCTAATAATAATAAGCACTCCAACGAAAAATGGGAAAACTCAATTCTGAAAAAATGAATTTACAAACAACGAAATTAAAATTGTTTTCAAATATCGGATATCCATTCAGTAATATTCACGAAGCCTTTTTTAACATTTCAATTAAGTGCAGAACGTATAAAAAGCTTACAAAGAGGAGTGCATGCCACTAACGGGAGTAAATTCAATAAAGAGCTTCGGAGCATCCTTCCCGCATTAGACAATTTATGTGAATGAAACAGTTCCATGTTCCGTGTGGCAGACTGTGGCTTTGCAGCGAAATTGTCTGAACGACGTGTCGGTTATCTGATTGTTAGATTCTGATAGAGATTTTTAAATGTAAGTTAGGAATAAATGTTTTATTTCCGATTGAACTAGTAATTTTTAGTCTCTTAGTTATAGGTAAAGAAGGGTTTGTGTAATAAAGAAATTAGTCTATTAAGAGGATAAACTCGTTTATAGTCAACACCGGATAAATCGATGCAATAGATCCGGAAGATATAAGCCGTCGTTAATGATTCATGACGAACAATTTGGATGAGTTTATCCACTAATTACAAAAGCAAAAGTAATCTTGTATCTCTCTATGTACACCTTTACGGCGAAAGAGAGTAAGGATTTCGATTAAGTTTATTAAGGTCATAGATTATTTTCCGGAAAGGAAAGAGTCATTTCAAAAGTCCAAAGTTAAAAAAATATCCTCTAGGGAAATCTCGGGCAAAACCTACTTTACATACAAACCAAAATGCACTTGTGAACTTCTGCGGTGTTTATTATTAACTACCATTTGAATACACCAGTCAGCGTGTTTGATATTGCATTTTCAAATGCATCATGAATACGTAATCAAGGTAGCGAGACATTTCCCAACGTAACCGCGTCCGGACTTGTGTGAGACTTATAAAAATAGTTGCAAAGCGAAGAACGATTTTAAAAATCCTTTGGCGAGTTCTATTGTTGCCAGCGGAAAAATATAAATTGAACGGCTTTAACGCTTCGACTTCTTTAGATTTTTGGTCAGGATTTAATAGAGAACTGTATTACTTTGACCGCCATTGTGTTCGGAAGTATATACTATTGTAGAAGTGTAATAGGTCCAGGATTCCGTTCCCACTTGGGGAAAATTTCGTTGTTCCTATTGAAATATTTTCAATAGTGGCCTAAAATTGTGTCGGAGACACTTTTGCCAATACTTTTGATTAAAAAGAGCATGATGCCATAGTAGAAAAAATATATTTACAAGGAACACAGGAAATAAAAACAAGACATGATATTATCTTCAGTAGACGTCCGTAATGAGTCGATTGAACTCAGAAAGTAGAGTTCTGATTGGCCCCATGTTGTTATAATACAATGTTGCTATGGACACAGCTTGTTATCGCAGCCAATAATACGGAAAACGACGGCTACGGTGCTACGACAAACAATTGTAAACAATCTATAGCACAACGGTTTTTCTGAAAGGTAATATTTAGCTAATAAAATTTACTTTTAGTATATGCCAGGTTATATGGAACTCATATTTGTATTACTTTTTTAACATAGCAGAGTTTCCCAAAGAAGATAGTTTATATTAATGCTGTACAATACGTGACTTGCTGTGTTTAAAAGCAAAACGAAATAAGTATGCCTTAACAGTAATAAGCGTCAACTTTGTGCCGAATGTGAAAGTGCCACCATTTGACCTGAGTAAATAAATTATTGTATTTAACCCTACCGAATACTATTGCATACGTATTACGCAATGTTAAATTTTATTAAGTAATGAATAAATATCATTGGCCAACTCGCACACGGTCATTTGATTCCAAACTAAGAAGTGCTTGTACCATGGCAACCAATAACTGATAAACATACTAATATACCTCTAAATACATACTTTTAAAAATATATAAACAAGTAGGCCCAGAACAAATATTCGTGCTCATCACACAAATTTTTGATCCGAGCGAGATTCGAACCCACCATACGCGGCGTTACGATTATTGACCACGTTAAGCACTGCGCTAAACGTGCAGTTAAATAGGCTAAAACATCACAACAACGGTGTACTCATAGTATAAAATTACAATATACATTACAGGAATACATAAGATTGGAACAGAACCAAAAAGGAGAATGTTCCGTAAGTTTTTACCATCCTTTTGGCACGATCCAACTTTCAAACGTCTGGTGGGCAATTTGGCAAACTTTAAAACCGATATATCTTTGTTTTCCATGGGCGGGAGTCAAACCTGTTGCACCTATTACTTAAGTACAACTTCTGAACAATAATTACTAAACAAAAGACAATGGGGGCCTATTAAATTACATAAATATTTTATTCTCATTTAATTATTGTAATTTTGAAATTGTAAATGTCTGTATGAAGTGAGTCTCGAGGGTTTATTATATCCTTGTTGTTATAACATGGTTAACGGTGTAAACGTGTGATTGAATTCCTTGTGATGTAAGTATATTGCCTTTTATAAAATTATGGGCCCGTAAATGGTACACGTACAGTGTCGTAAAGTGATTAATTAGCTGTAAAGACGGTATAAAATCATAATAGCTAAACAAAAAATATTTTCTATGAAATTTTCAAAAAAGAAAATCTTAAAATGATAAAGGAATATGCAGAAGCAGTGCTCTAATATGGGCAAAATTGAATGAGAAAGACACGGGTCTCTTGATAATATCCTGAAATCATCATTTTCCCTTGCATCAAACAACGAATTATGAAAACATGCAATACAGTTCAATAAAATATACAACGAAAACCTCTTACAAAAATCTCTGCAACAAAATATTCATCGACCATCTAAATATCACTTTAAAAACACCTTATCTATAAAAATAAATGCAAATTTCCAATCATAGCACTTATGAATATCGGCACGTGAGGGTCGCCGCTGGACAGCCGTGGGGACGTGGGCGCGTACGACAGCTTACACTTGGAACCTCGGAAGTGCCTCTCACAACTTAATAGTGTCGGACTAGAGGCGAATGCTTCTGACTAAGTAATGAGTTTACAACCATACCGGCCTAACAATGTGTAACTTTCTGAATATTCAATATTGGTTCCTCGGGTGTTTAGTAGTTTTATAAAAGTTTTTGTGTTGTTAGGGTAGCATAATTATGTATCAGTTATACCTTCCTTAGATTTATTTTTTGATGTCAGTGTTTTTTAACTCAGTGTTGTACTTTTTGAAATTGTATTGACATGTTGGAAATCTGACAGCTAATTTCTTTTTTAAGCGGTCTACACACCAAAGCTGCTGACCCGGCGGCACAGCCCGGCGGCTTAGTGCCGGCGGGTTAACCCGGCGGCTTTAGAATGTCCAAGCCGAACGACTTTGCCGGCGGCAATGTGGTGTTCTAGTAATTGCCAAATAGTCGTAGAGATTGGCACGTCCAATCTCTACTTGTCAAAGATTAAGTCATTTACATGCTGCCCCGCCGGTATGCCCGCGCGGGCGCAAGCCGGGGGCATGATTGTACAAAATAAGGCCGGCGGGTTGGGCCGGCGATCCGTGCCGCCGGGTCAGCGGCTTTGGTGTGTAGACCGCTTTATATTTTAATCGCTATGTGCTATCCCTATTGTAGTTAGGTTAAGCTAAATATATGTATTATTACTATAACAATTTCTTCTTTTGTCTAGGTGAACTTGTTATTTATCTTTCTAACATCTATGCTTGCTTTAAACCTTTCTAGTTGTTATCACTTTTATACCTTCTATTCCGAGTTTTGTGCTATTTCTTTCTTGGAATTTGCAATTTACACGCTATATTATCAATCAAGTATCAATATCATGTGATGATTAAAAGTAATCGTAATAAAGACTGCAGAGCCAATTATCTCCGCGTAAAATCCTAGTGTTATCCATAGTGTACACAAGTAGGCAGAGACAATAGAGCGAGGCACGGTTCAATAGCGCGGCCACACTGTTATTGCTCCTGCACTATTGTTTAGCTTCATAGTTTGTGCATCCACTGTATACAGAACTTTGTTACAATTATACATACTTCTGTTTAAAATGGTATTTACTTGTTTTTTTTTAGTTATGTGATATTTTTGTCAATAAACGTTTGATTTTCAAGTTTAATACGAGTTGGAATTATATACATAAAATCAGGCCCTATTCCCATAGGAGTAGACAGAGGCCAAAAAACGCCACTTGGTACGATCCTTACAAACTTCCTTAGTTTTATTTGTCCTGTCATACAGGATCGATAAATATTGGAATTGTTCTAAAATATAAACTGCATAATGAAAAGTCGAACTAATATGCATCCCATAATATATGAACACCTGGGAAAAGTCAAAAATGCATTTCTAAAGATCGGTAAAACAAAACGAATTTTGTTGATGGATGGATAAGCTCTTTATGTTTAGTTTTACCTGTCAGGATATCCATCTTTAAATCCATCAAGCAAAATTGTATTAGCTACTGAATTTTAAACGTCAAATAATAATCCATCTACGTTCAGATAACATAATACATTGCAGCGAGGCTCTCCATCATTTTCATATAGACAGACGGATATACCACAATGCAGCCTCTGTGCTCAGCAAAGATGGCCTCTTATACGTGAATTGTGAAATAAAAAGGGAATGAAACGCAATTTTTTACGTAAAAAGAAGGGCAAGGGCCCTATTGTTGGAGTAATTACCTATAATGGGTCATTCTATTCTTCAGCCAAAAAAGTGTGCACTGAGTATAAAAATTAATTGCATTGCTTCTGAAGTTTCCTTGATGGTTTTTATGGCGGACATGCACCTCTAATATAATTAGCTAGACCAGATATAAAATAAAAATATAAATAGTGTTTTAAAAAAAAATATTATATGGCTTTCGTCATGTTCTGTTATCTGTGGAATTTACACTTTATTGACTTTAGACGTTATAATAAAATACAATTAGTTAACAAAACCACCTATTTTTCCATTAGTCTAGTTACAAGTATAGTCCTATTTATGGTGTGGGAAGCAAATTACATTCAGTTTATTATATTCGTCACTACACTTAATTCTATTTGTGTTACAAAATCATCATCACTTCTGTTATCACATAGAAATTGAAGAAGTATCGAGCAACATTCGTTTTATTCGGGTGATTTTTATAATATTGCAACACCACTCAAATGTCAGTTGCATGCCGGTTTCAAAGTGGAAAAAGTTTGATTATTTTTTTTGTGAAAAACTGTTTTGATTGGTATTTTTGTGCTGAAAAAGTTCGTACATCACATCTGTTTATGCTGTACTAAGGTAAGACATTATTATAAAGTCATGAAACTAATTACACTGTACGTATTGCAATGTTAGTTCTACAGTTTAATGCAAAAGCAAGTCTGAACTTGAACACAAAAAAAATATAGCCGCTTATATTAAAGTTCGTCATTTCTGTGATCATCACGTCTGTTATCAATGTGATCACAGATGTGACGTAAGATCACCGAAGTGACGACATTTTAGTTTATTTATGGTTTAATGTAGTTATTTTTTTATAAATCGGTACATTAATAATTCAAACTGCTTTTGGTGATATGTATTTTAAAAAAATGTTATTAAGATTAAAGTTAAAAATTTATAATATATTTCTAAATAAAAAAAGTGTAATAACTAAGTAATTGATCCAATTAAAAATAAGAGTAGAATATTGTTTTTTTTTAAATCTTCTCTTATTTTTATTAAATAAAAAATAACAGGCATTATTATTTCGTCTAAGTACAGTACAAGTAACTTTTTTATTTTAGCTATACCTACAACATGGCACCGAGCATACGACAAACATCGAAAAAAGGCAACCAGTTAGAACTCAAAAAGCGTCAGAAACGTAAAGAACAAGTGAAAATGGCAATGAGACGACACCGACAGAAGTTAACAGAAGAACAGCTAGAAGAAAGAAGAAGGAAGGACAGAGAAAGATACCAACGGAAAAAGGAACAGGGAGAGGTAAAATCTATTCATGAATTTACTCCTCGTGCTCAGAAAATGATTAGGAAACAGTGGAAGCAAAGGTCCAAAAAATATCGAGACAATAAAAAAGCATTACAACGCATTCGTCAACAAACTGAAAATTTTATTGAGACTGATACTCCACCCAGCAGTCCCGTAACGTCCAACTCTAGGTCAAGAACAGAATCTGGTAGGAAAATCGCTAAAAGGAATAGAAAGTATCTAAAGCTGGAGAATAGTATATTGAAAGAAAAATTGCGTCTTTTAGAAAATAGAGTGAAAAAATATAAAATGCGTTATAACAGAGCTATTAGAAGACAAGAAAGAGGTCATGTTCCATGTAACAAGAAAAGTAGAGTAAATGAAGTGAAGCAAGAGATTATAAAATTTTTAGAAAAGGATGAATGTAGCAGATTGACAGCAGGAACCAAAGAAACGATTACAAGAAAGAAAGTTAAAAAACAAATACGCTTACTGAATGATTCACTGCTCAATTTATATGCACGATTCAAAACTACAATAAACCGTAAAATATCTTATTCTCTGTTTTGTCGCTATCGCCCTTTTTGGATAATTTCTCCCAACGCAAAACAGCGAGACACGTGTCTATGCATTCATCACGCAAACATGGAACTTATAACATCAGCATTAAAAACTGCTAACATAATTACAGAAGGTACTCCTGTAGGTCTTGTGAAAACAATCTGTTGTGAAGGAAAATTGAAAGAAGAATGTTTGCTTCGAAAGTGTAACGACTGCAGAGAAAAGAAAATTAATTTTAATCTCAATGATAATAACATTCCAATATCGTATTTTAGATGGATCACAAAGAAATTTCCAGTGTCTATAAAAGGAGCGGAAAAATTGTGTCAAAAGACCATCAAAGAAAAGGTTTTGAGTTCGAGAAGAGATTTAGTTGATCAATTGCTTTTAAAAATACCATCATTCATGAATCACTTAAATAACATTTACCATCAATACCAAGCAATCAACCATGCAAAGAGAAGGGTCGATCCAGAAACAGCGCTATTACACATAGATTTTGCTGAAAATTATATTTGTAAATATGCTGAAGAAGTACAAGCAGTTCATTTCGGGGCATCTAAGCCTCAAATATCCCTCCATACAGCAGTTTTATACCATTCTGGAGAGGATGATTCAATAATTACTCCGTTTTGCACAATCTCTGAAAATCTTAGGCATGACCCAGTTTTTATTTGTAATCATTTGATTCCAATTTTGAATATTATTAAAACCTTACACCCTAATTTAAAGACGATGCACTTTGTAAGTGATGGACCTTCTTCTCAGTATCGTAACAAATCCATGTTCTTTCTAATGGCCAATTTTCTTGCCGTGAATTTAAATGTTCAGAATCTAATCTGGCATTATAATGAAGCTGGACATGGCAAAGGATCACCGGATGGAATCGGTGCAACAGTAAAACGAACGGCAGATCAGTCAGTAGCTAGGGGAAGGGATGTAGCAAACTTCCAACAGTTGATTCGTTGTTTGGAAGAAAATTGTAATGGTGTACAAATTATACCAATAGACGAAGATAATGTGGAAACAATAGAGAACTTATTGGCAAAAAGCTTAACACCGCCATTTAAAGGCACTCTTAATGTTCATCAAGTGACTTGGAGCAAAGACAGCCCGGGTCTTTTGCATGCACGGAAACTTAGCTGTACCGATTGTCGCCCAGAGCAAATTTGTTCTCATTATGAAATGGGTGTAATTAATACAGAACATAGTCAAATTGATCGAAATCATTCCCCTGCTACTTTCTCATCACATAACCAAATGGATCCAATCATTTCCGAAGAGCCCGGTCCATCAGGACTTGTTTCACGTACAGGAAGTGAATCTCCAGCACGCTGCGTAGATTCTGACGACGAAGATGGGATAATGCTCTCCATTCCAACAAAACGCAGTCGTAACTTCTACTTCAAATCTGGCAATAGTTCTTCTTCTGCAGACAATTCTAACGAAGAAATTAAGAAGAAACAGTTCATTGACAAGGTGTTTAATGAGGCTTCAGAGTTTACAAAAAAATGTCGTTTCTTTGATGTTTCTGCATCCGATTCTTCTGATGAAGATATATTTTAAAATGACGGAAAAAGAGTTTACAGTCTGACTAATTAATATATACACATTTTTGTAACTAGTTAGTGATTATTCCAAGCAAATATTAAGTCTTTTAAAAGTTTTTTTAATGGATCTCAATTAAGGATATTTTTTAAGTTTGTTTTCATGGATCTCAATGTAAGGTAGCTATTTGTTAGAAGGTGACGATGTCACGAAGTCACTTCTGTGATCATATTTATAGATTTTTTTGTTGTTGTTATTGATTGAGTTCAAAAGTAATCAAGACACTGATTCTATTAGTAACAATGTTGGTTTTGAATTGTCTCATGTATCAGATTTTTATCTGTTATTATACCAGAATTATATAGAATATCATCATTTCTGTTATCTATTGCGTCATTTCTGTTATCGTTCTTTTTTAGTTTATGATCATTTTCTCGTGATTAAAACAGTAACGACCTCGGTCATTAATTATTTTGTTGATTATTTAAGTCAATAAACACAGTGATTTGAAAAAAAAAATGAAACACGTTGTTTTTATTTTTTTATTTTTTTTTCCGCTGAAAGTAGAATGACCCCTATACTTAATGGAAAATTGTTTGGGGAAACTGAAATTTCCTCTAGGACCTTTTATTTGTCGTCGAAATATTTTAATGTTTTTTATTAGCTGAGAATAATGGATGACGCCTTTTTGTGAGAATTTTAAACGTATTTTAATATTATTTGGCGCGTTGAAGGCTTGAAAGTATTCGCTGTTTGTTTTAAAACAATGTAAGTATTTAAGTCTTTTAACTCTTATGATGAATAAAAAGTTTCGTATCAATAGAGGTAAGTTATATGGCAATCATTTTATAAATAACCAAGATATATTGAGAAATCGTCTTCAGCGCTGTTACACTCTAGAACATTGGCTTACAAAAAATATAATTGTTATTTGAAGCAAAAATGTAACAGCCACAAATGAAAAGTAAAATTGAACGCTTTGTAAGCTAACCGCTTAATGGTTTAGTAACATTTCAAGCATTCTAGTTTAGTGAGTACATTCTAAAGCATAGAGTACAAACGGTCAATAGAGATTCCACAGAGGCCGTTGTCAAAGACTCATGTAAACAGACCAGACATTTACTAATAGTCCGACGACTTAAAAGCGTTGGTCCCAACGGTGAGAGAAATCATCGTGATAAAAGATTGCATAACTTAAAGGTCTTTTTATGCATTTCTCAAGGGCATGCAAATCTCCCAATTCACACCTGGCCGGCGTGATAGATTCAAAGATTAATACCTCCTTTATAAAGGAGAAAACTCTTAACCATCAATGAGAATCAAACAACAGCACAGGTTAAAAAAAGAGATTTTAAGTGTATGTCCAAAAAAGTTGCTGTTTCTCACTGGTAACCATACGCTGCGTAAACCTGCAGAAGAATGTCGTCCTCTATGCTAAATATGATTTTGTTGGCACCCATGCATCTTGCATACAACGCTCCGTTCTAAGTTGTTAGACTATAGTAGTTGCTAGTTTAGCAAGAATTTAATAGATTTGTGCCTATACGTGGGCTTCTGGGCTCGTGGGCTTGTGTGTAACAATCGCTATTACCTTAACCTTTTACGGTTGAAGTTACGTCTTTTGCTATTACAGTAAAATTACGTATGTTTAAATTCATGTATATTTCAGAATAGGTTCTTTCTTAAACATAATAAGTATGTCTATTACATTATGTGAGCTGTGCTTGTTTTACGAAGGAATTACGAAGCTTTACACGCGTACTTTCTGCAATTGGGAAACGCAGTGCAGTTTCCCAGATATATTTGAAGTATGTTTATTGTACAAATAGATTTTGCACTCCCTCTGAACTTTTGATGATTAGGCATATGAAGAAAAAAGAAAAAATATGAATTTTATCATCATGATCATGAAGAGAGTTGAATTCAGTTGCCAAAAACATCATAAATTTATTTCCACAAAATTGTCTATTATTTTCTTGTATACAGTCGTTTATAAAATTGCATATTTGCTGTTATTTGCATAAACGTCTTTGCTCGTCGTAGTCTGTTTGTTGTCCAGTTTGAACAATTGAACAATTGCAGGAGCAGGCAGCCTAGTTCAGTAAACAATGTCTGTGTGCCTTGAATTAGTTTCAGTCAACAATATTTGCTACAGCAAGTTTGCAAGTCTTCGACTCTCGTACACAGTCACTTAAATACTACAAATGTCTCTATATTTAGAACTATTAATTTGTTTGCATGTAGCTGCATATTTAGGTACCCACATCTTTTAAGGTTTTCGGGGGTTTGATGTTAAAGCTTCCAAAAAAAATGTGTAAAGTTATCGTTTAGAGTGTATTAAAACAATTTTAAATCTAAGATATACTGAATCGCTATTTAAGTACAACAGGTGACAAAAAGTATTTATTAAAAAAGTGATTAGCTTTCACTATAAGCTGTTAATCAACCGACAAATCGTTTTTATATTAATTTTAATTGATGGTATAACTCCCTGGCACCTAAAATCCCCTAAACAAAGGTTCATCCCATTCACACAAATAAGAAAAATCAAACATGCCGTCTCCTTTTGCTCCACAAAGCCTCGCCCTTACGCTCACAGTATGGTGTTAATTGGTCAAACTAAATCAATTATATGGATGCCGATGGCGAGAACTTGGTATCAATTTTCGTTAACACGCCGCTTGTGGAGTAAACAATGGAGTTCGGAGTTCAGAGTCCACTAGCGACCTCTATAAATGTTTTTTAGTAAATTTAGAAGTTGTAAGTCCTATATTTACTTGTTAAGAGTTTTGAAGTGAATATAAATGGTATTTAAATGTTTTACTCAAATAAGAGAGGCTAAAGCTGTCTAGAAATGCAAGTTCTGGGAACGATGTAAATAAAAAATCGTATTGGATATAGAAAATCTTCTACTCATCTAAGTACATAAGATGTTACAATTATTGTTAGATAAAAAAAACGTCAATCAATTTTAGCAACTAAAAACTTATCTGAATTATTTATTTTAAATTAATTCTTTTAAACAAAAAGTGGAGAGATTTTTTACTTATGTAACCAAATATGCCACAGCCTATATCACAAATACTACAACCAAGAACTTTTACTGTAGCCGTAATAACCTCTTCTTCAGCGAGAGCCTTTACTTCAAGGACTAACATAAATCATAAACACATACCACCCACATCCCAAACTATCCTGAGGGTCGCACAAACATTTACACTGTGTAGTTACGAGGCACACGCGATGCAACGAGGTCACCTCAACCTATGTCACATCTGCAAACATCTATACTAATATTATAAAGCTGAAGAGTTTGTTTGTTTGTTTGTTTGAACGCGCTAATGTCAGGAACTGCTGGTCCGATTTGAAAAATTCTTTCAGTGTTAGATAGCCCATTTATCGAGGAAGGCTTTAGGCTATATATCATCACGCTACGACCAATAGGAGCAGAGTAGCAGTAAAAAGTGTTACAAAAACGGGGAAAATTCTGATCCATTCTCTCTTATGTGACGCAAGCGAAGTTGCGCGGGTCAGCTAGTCATAACATAAAATTTCAAAACGAAATGATAAATAGAGCCTTATATTTTTCAACGGTAAACGTTGCGTAACTCGGCCCCTTGAGGCCCGCCCTGCATTTGGACGTAAGTGTAAATAATCCAGTAGTTGTAACATTAATTTCTCTGTACTCGGTGTCGGCAAGTGTTCCCCAGTGCTCGCTGCAGTTGTGTGTCGACTATTTTGTTGATTTTATCTTTTACTCCCTTGTGAATGGGAATTGAACAATCGAATGTTGATGAAAACTATAGAGTTGAGAAACTGCTATAAAAGGCACTATTAATAAAAATATGGCGTGAAATTTAAATGTAAAGTAAAATGGCGGTTTATATAACAGTATTTGGGACAATCAGGGCTAATATAAATCTTTTACTGCAATTAACTTAAGTTAATTCTTCGCAGCTTTAAATAGCCTACTCAGTATTTCTTCTTAACCCAAAGTTGACTAGATTTTTACTTAGCACTTTAAAACTGGACTGCGTTATCGCGGAGTGGCCTTTCATTTTACAATTAGCCGCGATAAGATTGGTATTATCGTACTTAATCTTTACTGGTTGGTAAATAAATGCAACTGGCTGCGAAGACGTCTTAGATTTAATTAAGACATAGCCAAAAAAGTGGGGGTGCCACTATGTATAAAATATGGAGGCACTGAAGGTAATAGCAGGAAGTATGGAAGTGTGTAAAAGCGTATAATATTTGAGCATAACGCGGCTTCAACACTAGTAAACAGTGTATCAGTGTCACGCGAGCGGCTTCATGATGCCAGACACGCCACGGTACATACCTACATCTACACCTACATTATTCATAACACGAATTATGTCATAAGCTTTAAGTTGAGCGGTTTTTATAACGAAGGAGTGATTAGGAACCACTTGACATGAGACGCTATCGACTTTACTTGGCAAAGTTATCAGCGCCTCTAGCGTGATTTAAGGGAACTTTTATTTTTATGTATTTTTTCATGTCGGATGCTTGTACTTGTACAGTATCTAAAAATTTTGACTAAGCTATGTATAATAAAATATTTCGCGGAATGATAGGTTTTGGTTGTAAATAAGTGTTAATATTACAACAGAAAATTTTATTAGTTCTTATTAATATGATTTTGTTTGATTGGCAGACTTATACTTGAAAGAGTAATCTAATACAAAACCTGCGAGTTTATTTATCTATTCATTAGCTTTTAAACTCATATAAAAAAACAGTTTGAATAGATAAACTACCGCTAAATTTGCCTCAGAAATCGGACATTAGTAATTCGATTCACTTGGCATTTATATAAAAAAAAAGATCAACTGTTAATGACGATCGTTTAACATCACAACAATATTTCGCTTTATCCGGACATAAAACGAAATGAAAGTCCAAATTAAAGCACAATCATTTGCAAATACGTTGTCTTTGTACACATGACGGGTGGCCATTATTTCATTAAACTTTATAATAATAAACAACAAAGTATACATTATTTCAACTGTCACTTCCATACCGTTACGTTATGTTTTCATTTATTTAATTACGAGTATTTAAAATCAATGACTGCCTCTGTGGCGCGGTCGGTAGTGTATCTGACTGCTGACCACGAGATCCCGGGTTTGATTTCTATCGGACAGAGTGCTATTGATATTTTTCTCATTTACTTATATTAGATTATTCTCAATAGTAGTCCGGACTTCGGTAACGTGCCCGGTATATGACAACAGGCTCGCCCCAATTACGTAGAACTAATGTTAATGGCCAAACGCGGGTGCATTTCATACACCTCTACCTATCTTCAGGTATAACAGTCATGTTATGTATAGACACTAAGTAAAAAACATTTGTATATCCATTAGGATACTATATAGCGGCCTTATTTATCTATAACACCTTTTGTAAAATACCTACTCGGACAAATAAACAATTTGATTTGATTTGAATAGTTTCGCTATCGTCCCCGCTTTCCCTTGTACATTGCACCACGCTCCTAGATTAATTCAGTTACAAAATGTGTGCAGTGAAAGTAACAAAATACACAAAAGGCATATGTTTGTACACTTTTACACGCGGTGTATTGTCGCGGGTGAATAGCGCAACTTTGCGTAAGCCTACTTTTATTTCATTTTCCTACATGTACAGCGTTTTGAATGTACTAAACATTTTGTTGTATGCTCTTGTGTCCCTTGTATTTTACTGCAGTTTAACAGTACAATGTGCCGCTTCGACTGTGACGTTGTTGAGTAGCTTTTTTTTCGTTATCATTGAAAGACACTGCATGTTAAGTTTTATGAAACACGTGAAAATTTCAAAACTATCTTGGTTTTAAATCCTCCAGGCATTGTAAGGCCTAGAGTCAGTTAGTTGAGAGGCCTGGATGCTCTGGAAATACACAGATTAATAAAATATAATTTAGATAAAGTTGTTGGACTATTATTATAGGAGTATGATAAAAGTAAATAAAATAAATGGATACAACGTATTTGAGGTTTATTTCTATTGTCTAACTGTTACTAATTATTACTGCCTTGACCAAACACTAAATGAATAAAGAGAAAACCTTCGATAACCTTCGTCCAAAAATAGAAAGACAATTTCGTATTTATAATATTACAATGGATAGTTCGATCAATCGAGGTTTATACAGTTAATTTATTTAGAGACATTCTGGACGCCTATTAACTTTATAGACACTTAGTGTCCAACTAAATGAGGACACTAAGCGTATTAGCAATTTATTGATACAGGACTTTCTGTTGTGTATTTTTATTACATTGTACTTAGAACAGAATGTTTAATCGCCAGTTTTGTATTGGGTTTTGCAATTCGTAACCAAAATTGTTTATGATATAACATTAGGTAATGAGTAAGCGGAGTAATTTGATAGATCATAAGATGCAAAGTAAACTCGGAAAATATAATTTTGTCTAGCAGTTTCAATAACATATTACACTATCTTTAGTAGGTATTAAGTTAGTGACTTTAATGGATATTTACACTCATTGGATGGTTATGTTATCGGCATAAATGAACAGCGCAAACTATAAAAATACAATCTTTTAATGATCAAAAGAGCCTTTTGTTTTACATTAAGATCTTATCTATAAAATCCAACTTTTTAACAACACACATTCTTTATTTATGTGGCTGGAATTCAAAGCAGGTACCAGGCGCCCAGATATCGGTAGAAGGTTATCGGCACGGGCCGGCTCAGGTGAGCCGGGTGGAAATGTCACGGGTGATCGAAAACCTCCCAGGAAACGTACGGTCGCAGCCAACTGGAATGTCTTTAACTTAAACCGCGTGTTTTCAGTTTAGATCGAATAGGATAAAAACTTTATTTATTTTCTATCCGAAAATTGGTGGAAAATCTGTTTTTCCAACTTTATCACTTAATAAATTGAAGAACATCTTGAAAATAATATAAATTTAAAAATATTAGAAGACGAAATCAGGTTAATGTAAAAAAAATATCACGTAATTTAACCCTTTTTAAATATTAATATAAAGTATCCAAGGCCTCAAAAATAATTTATTTATGCTTTCAATTTAGGTCGAAATTGTAGGATCTGAGTTACGTTGAAAATAATAACGAAGGATTACGTTGTAATGAGAAAATAGTAGCGCCTCATTGTTTTTGTTATTAAAAATACAAATTACGGACCTAACTAACAAAATACGCATGTCCGCATTTTAAGAGAAGAAAATAAATATGAACAAATAAAAGAAGTAACTAACTATGCATATGCATATGCAAACATACCTGTTAGTTACTATTATTTCTGTTGTATTCATTTTGCGCTTTATAACACCACAAAGAAAAAATAAAAGACTCTTCCCGAAAATACGATTTCTCCATATAAATAATACGCTTTTACACAAAAATGTTTCGCTCAAATCGCTGACAACTACTTATTATCCTACGAAATTGCCTTTCTCGTGTAAACCGATTGTTGGGTCAAACGCAGTTTGGGCCAATACGGGTTGGCTCCAAGGTAAGTGACGACAGGTGCACAAACTATATCTCTGCAAACATGTATAATGTATTTGTACTTATTGGAAATTCAATGTTTGTGTCGGACGGATATCTGTGGCTATGTTGGCTATAAAATATGTGCAGGAACAAACGCCCTGGGTGACGCTCCGAGGAAAATATTTCACAATATTTTTACATTGCATTTCAGTGCAGACGGCCTCGGGAGCTAAAGAAAATAATATCATAGTTGGAATACCGCGAGTTCTTGAGATGCTCTTTTATCAATATTATTTTATGGATTGAATATCTTTTGTTGCTACCCGTTTGTAATGACTGGGACATTGTTAACTTTATATCATGGATTTGTAATTTAGTAAGTATGACTTTCTCATGAAATAAAGTGTACTTAGGTATCCTACGATTAATATTCTATCATTTTTAAACCATTACACGTAAATTCAAAGTAAAAACGAATATACAATGACACTTACTTTAATTAATATAAAGCCATGATCTCTACACAGCACAGGCTTACAGAGGTTTACAGATTTCATTCCAGTAAATGAACGATAGATATACACGGTCCATCGAGTGTTAGGCTTAGTGTGATAGAAAGGTAGACTCTGTCAAGGCTACATGGAAATCAACATCACTAAACCGTGCATCGATTTCTTAGTACTATCAAACCAGCTTTCGACTAGCTATTAGGAATAATTTATGAATATATGATCATCGCCTCTAGCGTATTTTGAAGAAACTGAATACTCGTTACTAAGGCGACGCAGTACAGTAGGAAATCATGCTATCAAGTAGATTTTAAAATGTTAAGTTTTGTAGGTGACTCGATAGTATCAAAGTTAGTGATAGCGAAGTAGAAGCAAGGTGCAGACGAGATCTTTAATAAGATCTACAGAAAAGTGATTTCCTACTACTATTGACTATCGAGAACCGCCTTGCTATCGACAAATTTGTTTGAAAACCTGATCAGCGCCTCTAGCGGACCTTGCAGGAACTATTATCTTCAAGTCATTTTTAATGTCAAACGCTCGCTAGTCTACCGTCTGTAGAAAATCGCGCTACAGGATATAGTTGTCATATTCAAAGCAGCTTCTGCACCGGAATGCATTTTCTAGTCAGGTTTTAATGAGACACGTCTCTTTCTTGAGAGAATATAAAAACGTTGCTACCTTATTGCAGTCAAGAGCACAATATTATGCTATGTTAGATATTTGATGTTGTGCGTAGTTTATGCATGCGCGATCATTTTGGTATTGTGATAGCATAATCTACTACTGGATTAAATTGTACAGCAAGCTTAATGCTAGCTAAACCATAGCGCTGAATGCAGTAGGTACATTATTTATTAGTAAGCCCTCGTTTAATAACAAATTATAATCATTAAGCAGGAGAAAGTTTTACGCCGTATTTTATTCAAATCCAAATCATTAATATCAGACTGTGAATGCCAATAAATAGTTCTTAACCAAAGAATGCATATAATTGCATAGAGCCTTTTATTTTTCTAAAGATTTATATATTTTTCAATCCATCTTAAATTATACCAGAAAATATATAAAGCATTTACATGAAGCCGCCTTCGAAGCTTATTCAAGGTTATTTTAAAGCAAGAATTTGTAAAATCAAACTGTTCTTTAGTTGTGTATCGCTGTGTATCGATCTTAGAAGTCCGGAAGTGTTGGAGGTAGGGCCACCATTAAACTAATGAAGCGCCCTGAAGCGGCCTTCTTTATCTTCATGGTTTTTATTTATGGCACTGATTGTGACCTCGCCTAAAAATAGTTGTACAGTTCCGGTATACAAAGACGGAAAGCTTCCTAGAAATATACTGGTTGAATTTAATAGTAGCTTAAGTAACCACGATTTTCTGTTAAAGAGCTTGCTTCACGTATTCAATGCTTAATAAGCAGGAAAAGTGGGTTGAAAAGACCAGGAGCAACTAAAACGAATACTGATAATATAAGTGGTGTGATTCACAATCAAGATATTTGTGATTCGTGTTATCTATAAAAGGTTAGACTCTATGTTAAGGGTAGAAAAAAAATCAGATAAAAAAATAAATAACTACTCTGTCTGTATGTTTAATAGGCTCTGGTTAAAATGATTTAGAATCAAGCCAAACGTCTTTTGTAGAACATTCAAAATTAAAAACAGAATTTCAACGCCTCGCTTTTTTTCTAAAAAACCAAAACCTTTTATTCTCAGAAATTGTGAGTGGGCGATAAAAGAACATAAAACCAAAATAAAATCACGTTCTGAAAGAGTTTTAAACGGTTTAAGAATACTTCGTTTACTACATTGATAAAATTCAATATTAACTATCCATTTTGAGTGCGAGCACGAAAATTGTGGGTGATATTAATATAATAAATTGTCAATAAAGGATTTTGTTCGAGCTCTGGCCATTAAATGGGGATTAAGCTGGTGCGATGAACTCTCTCCGTATATGTTTACTTAGTACGTACAAATACGTTGTGTTTGTGATACTGCCGTTTTAATTGAACGTTTTTTTTTTCTTTAAGTTACTCACTATTGGTATTCAATATTTATGGTTGGAGATGTCCATGCTCACATTTTTTTTGGGTTTAACTTAATAAATAGATCGCCAATTATAAAGTCTGACTCATCATCAGCCTAGCCTCTCTTCCAACTATGTTGGAGTCGGCTTCCAGTGTCACCCGGTGCAGAGTACCAGTACTTTAACAGTAAAAGGTTGCTTTCATATTGACACCAATTCTTAGAAGATAGTCTGGCATAGATACCTACATAATGAAAAGATAATCGATTCCTAGAATCCACGCAATAAATAAATAACCCGACTTTCAGATCGATAGCGCCTACAACTCTTTTACTTCGGCCACGGCCACGGAAAGATTATCACATCAAATTACCTAAAAAAGACTGACATTTCGTGCGTCCATTCTTTCATAAGTCATTAATTACGATCGATAGTAATTATGACTATACAAAGTGTTATTTGTATATAGTCTGTATTTTCTGTCAAGCCTTATATAGTAAACAATGATAGCGCGCTTTTATTAAAATATGTAATTTCAGGGCAGTGGCTGCTACGAAATTCTACTATCATTTTAATGGAAAGGTATTACCTATATTGTACTTGCCACGCATGTGATCTAGGTACCAACTTATAGCACCAATGACTAGTCGAAATTATTTTAGCCTAGTTTCAAGTCCTACTGCTGAGTAAAAGTCTCTCCCTTAGTTTTCAAGTCCAGCCGGTCGTTCGTTGCATCTGGCCATCCGTCTAGAAACGCGTTCAAATCATACTGTATCTCCGTTCGAGCCTCTTTCGTCGCCATCAACAGTTTAGCGGCAGCCATCTTGTCAAAGCTTTTAATAAAAAATATTTACAATACCTTTTTATATCAATGACAATACCACATGTTTTAACAGTGAAAGAAAAACAAACTATTTATCAAACGAGGCTCCCAAAGAAAAACAGCCTATAATAATCAAACGTTTTCGTCTGAAATGCTCACAGAATATTAACAAAGTCGTAATAAGATCCCGAGTGATACTTACATTATTTTTACGAGTAACATATCATACGATGTTATTATACTAACAGAGTGCTTCACTGAACTTACCAATACATTTATTGAGAGGAGGCCGATTTCTGTTACGTCACAGGCTCTTAATATCCTTTTGGATAAGACCTGGAAAATCTAGATTGTAAAAGTCATCATATAATATTATGTATGTATTTTATGGCATCAAGCAATCACATTTTCTGAAAATATACGCGCAATTATCTAAAAAAGTAATTAAACGTTCGACTGAACTTTATCTAGCCTTCTAAGTTTTGACGTTTTGACTAATTCAATAATACTTAGCTTAATACTCGGTATTCGAAATCATTCAATCAAAAT
Organism: Anticarsia gemmatalis; assembly: GCF_050436995.1. Classification (NCBI taxonomy): domain Eukaryota; kingdom Metazoa; phylum Arthropoda; class Insecta; order Lepidoptera; family Erebidae; genus Anticarsia; species Anticarsia gemmatalis. The sequence goes on from NC_134761.1 coordinate 4,606,949, forward strand.
CAGCCACGATTATGTATAAATACCTACAATACCTGTGTAAAACGTAACTTCTTAGGATCTCTGTCTTCTAATTGTAAATAATCAATAATCGACGTTTTTACCCTCTAATTCCAAACATATGTAATTAAGTTTGAAACCGACGATGTGTGACCTTCGTGTAAATTCGCGTATATTCGGGCACGTTCGCCGATTGCCCCGGGACCTTAGTAGGTAAGGCTTAAAGATTACTTGGACGTCCTTAAGAGATTTCCGGCTTACACCGGCTTGGCTTCATCTTCTTACTGAACTTTGGCACTTTGCAGTGAAAACGTTCAGTTCGTTTATGTTTTAATATTTACAAATAAAATTGTTGGGGAAGGAAATTAAAGGAAACTTATCGTTACTGAAGGTATCGTGCTTGTTAAATGTAGAAGGTGTTAGTTATATTGTGGTGAAAGGCTGTAATTTGTTTAGATTGAAGATAAGGGTTGTGTGAATCAAGGTCAACAAAATGTTTCATTTAAAAACCTTGTAGATGATTACCTATTTCCTGGTTCAAACTACGAGTAGCTTTTGTTTTTGATGTCTTTTCATTCATACGTAAATGTAAACTTTTTATTGACTTATAGGATTAAACACGGTTATGTAGATATCCCTGAGTAGACAGACATACGTCTCGATTATTCTATTTATGTGAATAACTTGTATTTTTTTATTGCTCCGTTGAATCGTTTAAGAAAAGAGTGAAATAGAACGTTTCTATCGGACAAATGTAGGTAGTTTTAAACCGAATTATCTAAAGCCGACGTACGGCGCCGAGAGGCTTACGATAATGGAATGTAGAGTCGAACATTAATTACTTACTTAGCTACTAAATCCGAATCCTCCTGACAGGAATTCCAAGTGAAAATTCCATTTAAAGGTAATACAGGAAAAGTACATTTTAAATTCTACAATTTCTCTTAGTACGTACAATTTTTCGTTTAATCCCTTGTGGGCGGTAGAATGCAATGGTATAATCTGAACACACTAATGTATTAAAAATATAAGCACACAATATTATTTGTAAGCCTGTAGTTGAGTCATGGAATAAGCCAAGGCTTGACTCAGTGAATGAGTCATCAACTGAGGGGCCCTATGTTGACTAATACAAAAATCCATATAAGTATGACACGTGACACAAATAGTTCACAACTCTTACTAACTAGGTACTTATTTATTTTTTCCTTATGAAGCGTTCGAGAATAAACTGATCTTCGCATAGGATTGTCTTAAGTAAATTATTATAATACACGCGAGATATTCCCACAGCAGTCAGGACCGCTATAATGTCTAGATCTTACACCCAGTTTAATTCGGCCATCAATCAAATTATAAAGTTCCTTGTAATTGGCCGTTGTGATATATAGCCGGGCTGTGTATTAAGCGTGCTCAATAATTAACCGTTTGGGCAGGAAGTTGGCCCGGCCGGATATATTATTTATCTATTGTGTCCCGCACTACCCGGATAAAGGGTGTGATTTGTACCCGGCTCATTTTATTCAACTGTACCACTGAACTGTGCGCTATATATTCTACCTTTTGTATATTTTGAGGGTTAAGGGTTATGTAAGGTTATACTCGGGTTGTGCATTTACTTTATCCCGAATTAGGGAATATTAAGTAGGTCTAACTGAATTTATGTGTCGGACAACAGTATCAGAATTTTCAATATTTAATTCACAAATGAATTGTTGCTATACATAGGTTGTATCGGATCCCTTATTCATGCAGCTAAAGATTATGAAAAATTATGAAAAAGTCACTACATTACACGTTCTTTAATATATTAACTTACGTAATCAATACTAAAGTATAGTTTATGTAAAGTTATACAACATAACCTAACATAAATAGCGACGTGAGTATTTTTAATCATTTATTCAAGTTCAACAATAAAGTTAAAATTTTCACAAAAATCACTAAACTGCACTCAACAGTTTGTTGACAACAAATAAAATAGACAAATAAAACTTCCAAAATTGTACACGATCTTGTCATAGAAGCATACTTCCTATCGAGCACAATTCAATAACAAACCACCATTTACAAGCCATTTAAAAAGTTTATTTCTTTTTCGGGTGGCAATGTTAAGCGTAGCGATAGTGGCTGGCTTGTCACCGCACTAATTAGACGGTCGCTCTCAACGAGAGAGCCCTTGCCCTAGAGTGAGTTTCTTTGCTACACAGACATGCTCTACTTAATTTACTTCTGTCTTGATCTGAGAATAAAAAGTTAACTGCTTATTCGAAGTAGGCTTCAGATTGTATCAGAAGTTAGTTTGAAGACGAGTGATTGGATAAGTTAGTTGTTTTAATCTTTGAGCGTTATGACTAAGTCTGAAGTGACTTCAGTGCAGTTTGTTGTTCTTGCATATTGTATGCTTATAGAGATATGTGTGCCGATGTTTGAACTTTACTGAGTTTAACTATTCATGGCCTTCTGTGTTACTCTTTGAAGTTATAAAATAAAAAGTAAAACATTTTATAAATTTATTGTATAGCCCGTGCTCAAGATAAAATAATACCTATCATACTGAATTTATGACAAAATACAGAGCAATAAATATGTGACTAGTAATTTTTCAATTGATTAAACTTATTTATTCAACACCTTCGAATAGCTGTTTCGTACATATGCTATTGGCAGAAGGTCTATGGGAAACAGTATTCCAGTATTCCATTTGCAATATTGTCTAATACTTGTATAATTACCCTGTTGATCCGTCTAAGCAGGTTGTCTGTAAAGCAACAGCGTGTACGTCACGTCGGCTTATTAACTCCGGATTGTGAGTTCCGCGACACCCGCCGATGAGTTCCGAATTACTGCGAGACGCGATTCACACTGATTAAATCTTAAGTGGAATATTCATTCTCGCTTCAGTTTGAAGACACAGCTAATTCACATTTTCTGTCTATTTTCGATTACGTTTGTCAGCCCAAAGCTAGGAGAAAAGTAGGTAATGTACTGCGTCCTAGAAAGATTCTCAGCTTTATTTTGTTGTGGCACTGTTCAGTAATTACGCAATGGATCTGTTATAATAATAGAGTAAATAGTACAAAGGCTAACAAGACAGTGTTTGATATTATAAAGACAAGAATAAAGACCTAGACCTGTAAAATAAAGTTAAAGAAAGACGAAAAATTAATAAAATTTCTCAGTAAATGTTTGCGGAATATTTTACGAAAATATATTTTCTCTCGCCTTTGTCCCAAAACGGAGCTGTAAGCGGTATAAAAAGCTTAAAACGCCGTGAAAGCTAAAATAAACAGTGAACCCTAAAGAGTTTAAATGAAACTGAATTTTCGATTTACAGTAGAAAAGTTAAACGTGCAACGCTTTTGTATTTTAATACGATTTATTTTTCCGTTTTCCGATCGCGATTCTCCAATTTAAATTATTTCATGTTGTTTATACTTTTTATTAAATGTTTACTCGATAAATATTGTAGGAATTTAACCCGTAATTTAATGATCGGTAACCGCGTAAACAAAATTAAATGTGAAAAATATACTGAATGATTCACGAACCCGCAAGAATGTTCTCAAAGTGATCTGGTTCTAATTCGTCGCTTAAAGCGTCGTTTAGTTATTTATTCAGGACTGGGAGGGGTTGTCACATAATTTGGAATTTTACGGCGTTACGCTGTTATGCCCCCGGAGCGGGAACGAACCTCCCAAATCCTTACGAGTTATTGTGGAACCTTCACTGATGATGCGAAATGTGGATGAAAGATAACTCTCCTCCCTACATATTTGTAAAATAAAAAATAGCATTATAAACAAAACGGTCTATTATTTTATAAATTGCAACTGAGCTATAAAAATACATTATAAAGCAAATATTAATTTCAACCAACTTGTACGTCGTAGTTTTAATTATAAAGTTCATTAGTGTCATATTTCGAGTCGTGCAAATGTTTGTTTATTTTTTGTTAATTGCCGGCCAGTTCTGAAAGGAGGTTTTAATAAAATATATTCCACGATCATTTTAATGCTATAAAATAAATGTTTTAGTCGTTGTGTTCGATGTGTTCCACGAAAACATGATAGCTTTTGATTAAAAGTCCCACAGGAATGATAAAATGTGAAATCGTTTTTGGTATTTTAATGTGCTTACTTACCAATTTACTATTTAATTTGCAAATGAAACAGAACGTAGAGTGCTTTGAATAATAATGTGTTATTTTGTCATTACTAATTTAACATTAAATTCTTTCCTAAGCTCGACTTTTTAAACATGTTTATAAATTTTGGTCACTTCAGAGTATAAAACATACAGACAGACAGAGTTGTTATTTTCAAAAATTAACAGTAACACAACTACTAATAATTTAAAGACCTTTTTGGCTTCGTAGCTGTCGCCACGATGTTGTCCTTCACCGGTAAAAACAAGTGATAAAACCAAACTACGGAAAATATTTTTCAATCATCGTCAACGTTGGGTCGTGAGGTACCTATAACAAAAGGTGCCCTTTTCTTTTACGTAAACGCCATCAATTCGCCGGCTCCGAAACAATAGCGCAAAAAGAGTTCGGCCAGTTTCTCAGATGAAATGATTGACGAGCGCGGGGAGGGCGAGCGGGGAGGGGAGGGGTAGAATATCAGATTATATCTTGGGTTGATATGTTATGCCTACAGATCTAGTTGTACAGTGATTTTCTAGATATGAAATATTGGTACGTTGATGACTTTTTCTTTAGCATGAAACAGCGAAGTCAAAGCAAAGTCAAATAATATTTACTTATGCATTTTGGTTTTATATTACTACTCTCTCTTTCTTCTTTCGTATACGTAATACCCGTCGGAAGTAAGAAAGGTAGAGCAAATGAGAAAAAATTGGCAAAAAAGTCTAGGTTAGGTAAAAGGTTAGGTTTTTGCGTTTTTTGTTTTAATTTTCCGGTATCATATCGTGATCCAACCCATATTGTTCACTTTCTAACCTAAAGCTCTTTGAATTTCAGTAGTTCCTTTGGGTTGCAGTTGAGATCGGAGTCAATAAGAACAGGCGTATTAAGGAAGATTAACTAGAGAAACACATTAATATATTACAGCTTAACATGGGAGTAAACCTTAATCCCATATTTAATTAGAAATTCAGCACGGTTACCTATTTAGTTAATCAATTCTTATATTCATTATTGGTTCAGCGAAATAATATAATTGTAAAAATAACGATGTCTTATTTATGTCTGTTTTCATTTCATAATCATTATATTACCGATTTAAAGATACATTAAGCAGAGCAACGAATAATGTCTTTACTTATGGCATCGGGTACATTTTTTTAAAATTCTCTATTTAATAACAGCAGGGAGTAAACGCAGGTTCAATAAAACTAATATTACTTACTAACTGATTCGCGCAACTTCGCTTGCGCCATAAAAAAGAATCAACATTTTCCCCGTCTTTGTAATATTTTTTACTGGAACTCTGCTCCTATTGGTCGTAGCGTGATGTTATATAGTCTATACCCTTCGAAATAAATGGGCTATCTAACACTGAAATATTTTTTCAAATCGGACCAGTAGTTCCTGAGATGGCGCGTTCAAACAAACAAACTCTTCAGCTTTATAATATTAGTATAGATAAGTATAAGTATATAAGTATAAGTATAGATAACCTCGGTATACCGTTGAACCCGTCACTATTCCCATCAGATATGAATACGGCGTATCTAATCGTTTTTCATATTGTGCTATCGATTTGCTTGTAATAAAAGCGGTGTAATCGCCCGCGGACCGAGCGTGATATTGTACTACGTGACACAATATGCTTTTTATAAGAATTCTGACCTTTTAGAATGTCCTCGTGATGTAACAAGCCTTAGTAGTTGATGCTAGATTATGATATGCATCATAAAAGTTTTATAAATATATTTATTTGCTATGAAGCTGACATCCTCCTGTTAGCTAAAGGTCTTCCAATATAATCATATTGTAAAAGAGTATGTCTGATTTTTAATGAATCAGATCACTACGAGAACATAAAAATGCACGAATACCAATGCACTTTATAGTTACCACAGTAAAAGCACTGGTTGACAATTGAATAAGGCTTAGATGTTGTAGATTTTTTGATCAATCAATAAAAAGTAGAGCATTTACTTCGGATAAATGGTATATGTACTAAAATAAGTACAATTCCAGCAAGCACCATAAATAAAAATACAGCTCCTACCACTTGGTAGAAATAAGTAAGTGCTAAGTATACAGATACAGTGAGCTCATAATATCCTAGCCCGAGGTGTTCAATAACTCATAGCAGGGACAGCTTTAGAACCCAAACACCTTCAGCTAACACCCGCCCACACACTAGTGACCCCCGGACCGACCTGCCAGCGCGTAATATCTATTTAATTTTATTTTATACCCTTAGTAATACCTGGAACTTGGAAAAAATAGGTATAGGTTACGGGTAAAAGGCCGCTATTAATTAAGTTTGGTTTTATATTTAGTTATATCGCTTTACTTATTTTTAAGAGATAATTTCTGAGGTAACTTAACCGTAACCTACATTCTTTTTATATAACAGATATTTTTTTGATACTTAGTATAGAGGTAGTATCCTTGATTCTTAAGATTCTTTCCTCTTAAGAAAAACACGATTTTGGCCGGCGAATATATCAAAGACATCTGAAAACCCTTCGATACAGACAAAGTTACGGGTAGAGAGTAGAAATACATACAAAGAAATCACTTAAATTTTAACCGTTATCAATTAAAAGCGTAAACAAACAAAACATTGTAATTGTACTATAAAATAAGGCAAAATAATCTAAACAAATAAGCATACCCTAGCTTGAATTATGACGTCACTATAATTTAGCTCTCCTGAAATTAAGTAAAGCGAGTACATTAAAAAGTTCGTGTTATTTATGGCTTGAAACTTGTACAAACATTGCTCCGTCTCACTGAAGTGCAATGTAGGAATGCAATTTAAAGTGAGACCAAATATTTCGCAACCCGCCTTCGGGACACGCTGTACAAATAAATGATTCTAGAACGAAACTCAAGAGCAATCAATTGTTTGTTTTGACATTCTCGTTCAATATTTTAACTGTGATTCTTCAGAACTTTTGGATTATTTTTGCTGTCTGGCTTTTGCGATTGGTTTAAAAAACCCGATCTTGAAAAAATACACTACATTTTTTTCATGAACGAAACTATTGATAAGATTTTATTTTCGGATTACATGACTAATGACTGATGTTTTGCGGGATGCATTTATCCTCGTCTAACTGTCGAACCTCTTCCACTTATATTACCAAAAAGGGAAAATATTTAAGTACTCTTTTACCTAATTTCTAAACCAAGCAATTTATAAGCAAACTTACCTGCTATTATAAATAATGAAACTGTGTACTGTGAGTAACGCCATCTATTGTCGAGTAGCGAATATAGTACAAAAACTTTTAAGCTTTTGTTAGTTCCACTGTTTTCCGCACAGTCTACGTGCCGTCTACGTTTTAGTAACGCGACACTAGCCCGCTGAAACTCAATTACATTAAAGTTATATAAAAGTCTCCTACTGTAAAGCCTAGGCATGAATAATTTATAAAAATGTCATTAACAAACATAAATAAATCGAAAACAGAATGTTTCCAATGTAATACGAAATTTCCATATTTATTATTTTCATTTTCATTCAGCAGTAGCCTTGTTACCTTTAAAGTGAGGCGGATGTCGTCGACACAATGAAAGAAACATAGCTATAAGGGAAAAGCTAGGGGGATTGTTAGCTGCGTATTACAAAGAAGACATTTTCTTTTGTCCCGGTCACAAAGGGCAGTGTTCAAGGGCGTGCCGAAGGCTGTGTTCGTGTAGTGGCTGATATAACAGATTACCCCACGATCCACATTCCACTTACCTGAAGTGGCGGTATACACGTAACACTGAAAGAACTGTGGAGCGCGCTATTGTTGTAGTTCTACTATTTGTCGATAGATGTCGGTAAATAGTTTAGGCTATTTATAGCATATTTTTTTATAAGTTTAACGTATTTTACATTTGTTTTTATCGTATTATATATAAACACTGGTTTTTAGAGGCGTTTTAGTCTAGCTATGTAAATGAAATTATTAGCGATATAATATGTATGTTAAATTAATATTATGTCTAATTATAAACTTTTAGTGTCATAATAATAATCTAGCTTTAGACTCCGGTGTCCGTTTCTTCAGAACGTTTAAAATAGTTTAGCTTAAAAATTATGTAAGACATACAAATACACTTCCGTCTAATATACATAATAACATACAGGCTACTTTCCTTAATAATATTACTAAGTATTCATTTTTAATAACAATATTAGATAGCTATGATATGACTACTTTCATAGATTTTATCGCCGCACTTGATTCAATCTGGAAGTTGGTTGCCAAAAGACATAAAATTCTTTATTTCGACATTAGAACTCTAGCCACAACTCTGGTTACGCTATGAGTGTAAGAGAACTACTTAAGTAGTTAGTAAGAAATTATGTTTACACTTACACATAATTTATGGAAAAAAATGGTCAACATGTTGATATGATATACAGCTTATAAGATTTTGTCATCTCAAAAAGATTGACAGACTTCGATATTTAATTGGTCCCTATATGCTCAAAGGCCGGCTGTAATTAAAGTTACATAATATGTAGCAACTATTACTTGTGCTAAAAATAAACAAAAGACTTTTTTTACTTAGAATTCAATTTCTCAATGGTTTCTTTTTGCCAGTGGTTTAAAAACAATTTATTTTCACTTTTTGAAAATTTTATTTATAAAAGTTAGTTGAAAACTTAGTATGTAATTATTGTTTTTATGTATCTTCCTCCATAACAAACACACAGAAGGCTTTAGTAACATAAAAGTGACGTGAAAATATATTCAGGAGTAGATTGATGGGTATTTTATGCGCGCCATTCGCCATCGGCACAACGCTCATTATTTTTATGCTTCTTGAATAGCACATCAGAGCCACAAGCAATTTATACAGTACGTAGGTCATTCGTGTTATTCTAGAATTATTATGATAACGTTCTATAATGTTAGCGGCCGCTGTTACTTCCTTCACGAATTAAAATAAACTATTTTTAGTTTATATTTTGTTCTATCCTTTAGTCAACTTTTCTCAAGCAGAAATAAGTCACCTAGTAGGCACAAATAAAATGTTCTAAAAGCGCATTCATTAAATACTTACACAAAGTACTCTCCAACTCGTACAAACGGTACTAAAAACGCCGAAAATGAAATTTATCGCCCCTCACGAGTGTAATTTCTAATGTAAGAGGTTGCGGCGCTTAAATTTGAAGGTTGAAGAGAAGCGGGCTATCACGTGCTCCTTTTATTTTTTATAACCTTAACAAAGATTGTAAGATGTTTATCCCGAGAGCTTAGTATAATTGAGCTCAGCTGGACAGGAACGCGCGGATGTAGAGTGTGGGCGACGGCGGGCGAGAGCGCGGGCGCGCGGGGCGAGCGCGGGTGACGCGGGTGCCGGCGGCGGCAGGTGCGGGGCGCGGCGGCGCACCGGCCAGCGCCGCGCGGCCAGTGCTCGCCCGGCCCCCATCCCGCGCGCATGTCCCCAAGACAAACCCTTCATACAATTTCCACACAGAACGCGACTCCGTTACATAATATCCCCCGAAGGGCACATTAAAACCTCATAGTGTTAAGGCTTATTTCTGTGATCAATAAATTTTTGCACGTTTTACACGCGTAGTTTAGGTTAACGTTACGTAAGCCGCCGCCGTCCACGAAGCTTCGCTTGCCACCGCTTATTGTGATATTCGGTTGTGATATATTCGTTTAGGCTAGCTTTTGCTCGTAGTGTCACTGTTTAGTGATTTGTTATAACTTGCACTCGTTAAGTTTGATAGTGTAACGGAGTCGTGGACGTCTAAGCCGCCGTTTTGACGTGCTTCTGTCTGGAAAAAGTGTCCCATCGACTCCGTAACTTGTTGAGTCTGACCCTGATCCTTGTCTACCCTGGTCCTGATCCCGTTAGTCCCGTGAGTTCCCGGTTGCATGGTGAGCACTGGGCGGGCACTTGGGCACGCAGCGTGCGAGCAGTCGGTGTCGCGCGGGACTTGTTGATCGCGGGGTGATAATGCGCGCGTAGCGCTCCCGAGAGTGGCTCGTCACGGATTCGCGCGGCTGGTGGCGGCGCGCCACGCCATCTGGCGGCTGCGGCGCTCCGGCTCGCAGCCGGCGCACGACAACAATGACCATGAACAGACCAACCATCTGTACGTTTCTTCCTCTATCTTCAACGCTCATTGTCTGTCTTGCAACGCTTTTGTTACATCATGACCTTTCATCAACTGTCACTGCCTTCACTTTGTTATTTTATTTTGATCTGTTTACGTTGTGTATATAGTACTCTGAACGAGTACTGACGCTCCACTCTCGAGAGGCGCAACTCATTAAGCTCAAAGAGCGCCACTCGTTTCCGAGAGTGGATAAATAAGCAAAGCGTCGGTGCAAAGAGTCCAGTCAAACGCATTTTCGCGGCGACTCTTTCACATTAAGTTTGTTTTGGCTCGGCTGCCAGCTGCTCACCGCTTTACATTTTCAGTTTTCATATTTCCCATTTCACGTCGGAGCCGCGGTCCCCGTCTGCTGTTTGCATCGTCGACCATAATGCGAATGCCTGCCATAATAAATGTTATCCCCACAATTGTTGTTTTATTTTGCGTTTTGATGTGAGCTGCCTCAACCAGTGTTTGGATGAACGTCTGCTTAGTAGTTAAATGTATAGAAAGGTACGATCGATGTTTAGCTGGAGCATTTAGTCGCACATTGATCAATACACATACAGTATATAACACAGTTCATCAAATTCACTCATGGCCCGGTTCCGTTACGTAATGGCGCCCAACGTGGGACTATTGTACTCGACTCATAAATAACTCTACTACAGACAGATGTCATGATGTCACGCTGTGCTATTTACAGCATATTGAACAACGCTTCACATTTAATTAAAAACAAACAGTGAATTCATACTACCTATTATGAATATGAAGTACTGTGCCTCTCAAGGGAATAACAAGTAATTAATTTATTTATATCACAAGACTTTGACAGTTTCTAACACATGTTTGAGCATTTATTACTACAATTTTCGTCGTCTATTATAATATACGTCTACGGAACATTGCAATCACGCTTGATCAGAAGTAAGCTTTTGTAATTATGGATGTAATTAAGCATAATATTTACAGAAAGGAATCATCAGCAGTTTGAAGCAAAGGAGATCATCACAGCTTGTAAAACAGTTATGACTATTAAATTTAAATTTGAAGTTATGTTGATATTTGTACGATCAACAACGTATTACAAACAATTTGACATAGATGTCATGTACAGTATTGTACAGTAATAGATAAAAAAAGTACGTAACCATAGGAACGAGTACTATCATCACAATTTCTGCTAAAGTTTTATTTGAAACTCTCATATAGCAGATATAGGGCGATGCATTTTTCTCCTTTAACGCGCTCGAGCCAAAAAGAGAGTTGTGACGTCACAGTCCTTGCCCCGGCCTTGACCAGAAGTCGACTCTACGCGTTCGAGCTACGATCGAGAATTGCGTGAGTTGCAGAACTGGCTGATGGATCGAATGTTTCGCTTCAATAAACCTTTCGAGTTTTGGCGTATAGCGGGATTTATATTCGAGCCTTGAGGGCTTGTAGCGATACATTTTGGTCGTATTTAAGTTAAATATATGTACGTATATTATATAATTTATTTTCATTATTTATATTAACGTTTGAAAAGATGTAGATTTTTATTAACTAGCAAAATAATCGGCGGCCCAAAAGTTGATCAACGTGCAATTAGCTGATATTCTGTCAAATCTATGTAAAATATGAAAAATTACTTAGATTCAAATGCATATCAGTCGTATCGTAAGCAGCCAAGCCTGTGAAATAGTAATAACGAAATTCCAGTCAATTATTTCATCTTTATCAATAACTTCATAATATAACTATCATTTCAATGGTAAATAGCAAATTAAATCATATTTACATTTTCACTCGAAGCTCAACAAATTCCTGATCGCAGTTCACTTGTTGAAGGCATTCGTCCAAATATTTGGACAATGGTATTCAAAACAGGCTGCTAAATTCAACAGCGACACCTCACCCTACAAATGCCTTAAGTTTGTTACATTTTTAACTTAGCCGCATAATCTGATAGTAAAAATAAGTTTAAAACATAAAAAGTTTTAATTATACGAACCAGAAGCAGAATTTTATTTGGCTTAATGCCCGAAATTAAGAAATGCACAGAATAAGTAATAAGTAACTTTTCCTGTTAAACTGAAAGTGCGGTGGCAAGAACAAGAGAAGTTCTAAAAACATATAACTATTTATTCGTTTAAATAAAATTAAACATTCTCCGAAAAAACCAGGCAAAATAAATTTTCGCGTTCATTAGCGTTTATTGATCGATAATGGACATAACTATGTAAAAAATATACTCATATAATTTCGGAGTATACCACGTGGCGTAACCATGGCTAAGGCAGGGGGAGTCGTTGGTTCATAAGAAAGAAAGTAAGATCCAGTATTAAAGCAGTAGGTAGAGAAAGTAAAACAAAAATCGAAAGGTTTATGCTCCGGGGTCAATGGCCGCTTTATGGTTGAAGTTTCAGTTCTCTTTGTAAAAATCCGTTGCTACCTGTAGTCTCTAGAATACAAACTCCAATCAATAAAACATGTTCTAGAATACAAGGCACCTCGAAAAGAAAACGAAAGATGGCTGGATAAAACTTGGATTTTTGTACGGCTAGTATAGAGCTAGAAGGAACTTATTTTATTACAGTTCTTGAATCTCACTAATATTATAAATGCTATTTACTACTATTTTATTTACTAAGGTCACTTTTTCTGGTCAATGATCATTAAAAAGTAGTCGTATAGGCTCTTTTGTATTGAAATTTTGAAAGAATGGATGTGAGTATTTGTATATGTTAATTATTCATACAAAAAAATATGCAAATGCAATAACAACATTTGGTATACAGATAGTTTATAACTTGAAAACCCAGGATTTTCAACCCGGGTAAACTTATTACGGGGACAAATTCGCGTGCAGAATCTATTAATAAAATAAATAGAATGATCTCGAATATTTAGAAAGCTTGTCTTACGAGTCTATTTAATAAGAAATTGCAGCTAATAGCGTCACTTATTTAGTATTATATATTATACCCAGTTCATTAAACGAGAGAGATACAGAGAAGACATAAACCTACACTTTCTATTAAAATAAACAAACCTAAGTTATGAGAAAACACCACTAACAATATTGTGTTTCGAATAGAACACAACTAACTCCCACAGAGCGCTACTAAACTGTGATTACCATTTAGGGTTTGAAAGCTAATGAACAATGGGCTGCCTAATACCATTAACTGATAACACAACACTGTCGGCGGCTTACACGGGATCAGATGATATCACAGCCTCATCAAATACAATATCTTAACACGTAATCTCAAACTCACTTAATATAGTACGAAAATACATCTATATTTTAGCTCTAGAAAGAAGGAAAATCCTCTTTCTTTTTAAAGTTTTAATTTAAAAAACTTCTTCTTTTATGTCGTAGTTTTTAAATACTGGCACAATTTAAAAAGCTCTAAATAGCGACCTTAACGTCAAAATATGAATGTATTAAAAACTCATTACACTGAATGCCAGGCTGGCAAGTTACAAAAAAATATTTGATATTGAACATAAAAACAATAAAATGCTTGATAGATATTTTTATTGACTACAGTCACTTTTTCGGTTCAGTGACCATTAAAAAGTAAAATCAAACAGGCTCTTTTGTATAATATTGAAGTCTCTAAATAACACACAATATCGATAAAAGGATAATATAATGTATTCACACCATAGATATACTTTACGAGTAAGTAAACAGTAAAATTAGGGCATTGACATTTCAATCGATAGTATTTTATTGATTTATGCAAGTTATACACTTAGCGAAAGCGCCGCCTTCGATTAGTAGGACACACTGCGGCTTTATATTATTTACCACGATATAAACTTCACAACTCGACAAAACTGCTCTAGGTATTATTTTTTAATCTTAGTGTCTGAGAAGTATTAAAGATATAGTATTTGTTAAAAGGAATTTAATTCTGTACTTAATTATGTATACATATAATAAAGTTTTAACTTAAATTCATTTTCACAAATTGGCAGTCGACTTCATGTCAATTTATCGAAATCAATATTTAATGTAACACCCGTAACATAAATAAAATTAATACACAATTCATAATATAGAAACATAACTATAAGCCAATGAATATCAATATTGACAACACCTATTAGTACTATTTACACGATGAAATATTAAACAGCAACACAGACATAGAATCAAGGCCGTAGAACTACCCCCAATTCATTTCCCGTCATTATTTAATAACTGCTGTCATTCAGAACACCAATATTTATGTACGCTTACAGTAATATAAGTTTTTTATAAAAAACCTTTTAGGCAAAGGCAGTGGGTGTGGGCGAGAGGAGGGGAGAGGGTCTATTCGCAAACGGCTCACGTATAGCCTCCCACGGACTCGAAACTTCAGCATCTAGTTAGGACGATAATATATTTCCAGTTTTACGTAATATATTGCTCAGATAATTGTTTTATTTAATCTCTTTATGCCTGTAATAAATCGCTCTAGTTATAATAGGGAAATGAGTTATTGATGTAGATTATTTTGGATATAGATAACGTCAGAATATCGGCTGCGATAAGGACAAATATTCAAGTAAGATTCGTCTTTCTTCGTACATTTGTCACGTCTAATATATGGATTGTTTTCTATTTATAAAACCACTTCACCTTTATGAGATTTATTCATCTACTTAGTAGGTTAACACATCCGCAACACATACGAGCATTACACTCATAAACATACGACACGATACCCTCATTCGATATTTGTTTATCTCCCGGGACATCCTAAACAAACAGGCAACAGAAACAAAGGGAAACGATGCATATAAATATCTTGTGTTTAGGGAATCATAAAAATTGTTGGGAATGTCCCCAATAAAACGGCATTATTACTAGACAACAAGTTATATAAGGAAACGTCCCATTTATTTATTGTTGAAGGATATACAACGGCCTTTTAAGTAACTAATGTAAATGAAGCATATGGACTGAATTGAAAAATGATTTCGCTACGATATCGTCGTAGGCCGGTCACGTAGCAACCGTCTACGAGCTACGGAGCCGCGTAGCAAGAAGTCGTATTTGCACATACGCTTCGCTGTATATTTTATTTGAATTGAACGCTTCGATAGATATAAATGCTAGTGGGTGGATTGATTCTATGAATATTACAGTATTGTGATTTAACTAAATAAATTATTCATATTTTACGACATTTTATTTAAAAGAAAATATAAAGTACATTATAGATACTCGGTAAAAGAACTTCTATTCTTATTTAAAGGCCAGTGACATGTGTTGACCCTGTTATCAGATGTCGGAACGACAGTTTAATTGTTTGACCTTAAACAAATAGAAAACAAAACAACAACTGAATAAATAATAATGAAAACAAATTGTTTGGACTATTAACAACTTGGTTTATATCGTAAATATTTGATGTGATAAAGTTCAACGCTAGCACATGGCACATACTGGCACGTAATGTATTAGGCTTTGTCACTACAACCAAAGCTATATTTTATTTACATTTATATTATGTATGGCAGTGCAACTTATAAAGTAATTGCTTTCACGTTTTTATTTACACTTGAAAATTTGTTCACCGTATGGTTTTTGGTTAAAATCGTCTTTAATCATCTGAAAAGACTTTATGGTCATAATATACAAAAACTAGGATCCTCCTCTAATGCCCTCTGAAGACGATCAAATACATCAAGTCAAGTTGCCCACCTGTCAGTAAAATGTTCGTCCATTAAATGCAAATAGTCTATGGTCTTTGAACCTATTGCAGTACTGCTACTGGGTACGTAAAAAGGTTTAGGTCTTGCCTCCACTACGCCAGTCTACGTTGAGAACTTGGCATTCCTTCAAGTTCTCTCATTTACCAGTTCTTCTTGGGAAATGATCTATAAAATAGTGAATTTATTAAATTACACTTCTTGTAATATTTCTTGAGAGCAAGGTCGGTTATTAACCCGCCTTTTACGCCAAGAAAAATGTAATTAAAAGTCCGTTGCCTTATTTGTAGTTGTAGTAGCTTCAGATTAAAAGTATTCTTTTTTGTTTTACTAAAAACAAGCACAAATTACTTATTATACTAAGTTTAACCAATGCTAGTAGTAGCAACGGCACAACAATGCTTTACATATCTGCAGGTCATTATTGATAATAAATCAATCTAACTCATAACCAATATAAAGAAGAAATGCGGCTGCTTTGTGAATCAGGTCGTAGAAAATCTCCCTTCTACCCAAACACTTCAGATTAGCCAGCTACCTCTATAGTTCTACACTAAATACATAATCCCAATGCGAAACTTCTTGCATACAAGGTCGTAAGGTGTCGTTTACCAAATATTGATTTAGTAATCACAAGAAGGCCGCACGCGACGTAGACTCCAAGCGAACTCTTTTATTAGAGCCCTTGTCTGCAACTTACCGTCTTGATTAAAACACAAACAAAACAACTTTTATTAACTATATTGTTCTCCCTTTCTTCAGTATAGTGTTGTCCTTGTCACGAATTGTTTGTGTAATGTTAATAAGTAAATATGAAGATTGTCGTGTGACCTATTTAACCTCTGATGGAGAAAGGTGGCGTGGGAACTTTTTAACTTATTCACACCTATTTTTCAAGTGAAAGAGAATAACAAAGTTAATAAGCGAGTGTTTGTAAATATCCTTCAAAAGATATAATAATATATCTTCTTATTAGTTCTTATACATAAAAATTATTCGCCAAATGTGTTGCTAAGCGCAAAATTCAATTCCAATTTGATTTATTGTTTTTGTAGAATTATCTTAAAGTCACGGGAAAGGTTTTTATGGCGAGAAAAAAAACGTGTAAAAAAATATTACACTATTTATCATAACTTTTAAACTCTCGCGTTGCATGTTTAATGTATAATAGAATACGGGGAAAAACCTGCGCCGAAATTTTAGGCATTTTAAGGTAAAATGCGTGTTCGCGTTAATCCCCGTATTCTATTATACAGTACACTATTTATGATGAAATTCTAAATAACGGGTTTGTAAACAGATGTAAGCTGGTTGAAAATATTTTATGAAAGTTATTTATAAAGGTCTACAATATATCGTTAATGAAGCTGTAGACATTTTATTACTCGTCGGAGCTGACGGGAGCTGCGGCAACGACTGACCACTAATAGGTGGCTATTAGTCGATAATCGATCGTTCACATCACTGGCTCTTTACTCGCGATTAAAATGTGTGCCATCCTGTTTTATGATACTATACATTGATGTTTTGTATCTGTATTGTTATTAAATAAATATGCCTGTCTTTTGATGACTCCATTTTTTATGTCAATACAGGAAAGTACAATCGCATACTTTTTGTATTCATTGGTGGCAAAAACTTACATATCTCATGAAAAGTAAATTAGTTATTAAGAATATAAAAAATATGCTTAATTACTAGTTAAGGATATGTTTTTTTTAAAAGGCGGGAGACCGTAGCCCAGCACTGAAACACTCAATCATCCTAACAAAAGACACAGGATATTTTTAGGGTCAATTAATAATAATTTATCATTTACTCGAACTAAATATTATTTTTAATGTCTTACTACGTTTCTTTTGTAATTTCCTTGCCCCCATCCAATAAAATTACGCATTGTATAGAAAAGATTCAAAATTGATCTCTCCCTGAAGTACAGCTTCAAGGACGAACCAAGAAAAATGTCCGTCGTATATTAAAACTGAGACGCGAAGGCGTTTGAAACGTCCAAATTTAAATTTATCCTTCACTGTAAACACTGCCTTACGGTTAAACCTTTCTTAAATAATAAATAGTAAACATTTGTACCGCTCCGAAGGCGGCGAGATATTGCCGACCATTTTAACTTAAATATGAATGATCAGTTGTAACAGACGATTTGTTCACTCGTTATAAGAAATGTGTTCGTGAATTATTTGTTAAATGGTTTGTTTATACTCAGACTATATTAACAAGTGATTTTTTTAAGGATTCACAGTCATGGGCTCGAGCGCGTAGCAAGAAACGAAAAAAAAAAATTATGTGTATTGAAAAAGAGCAGTGATAGCGAAGTGGTATAAGTTGATAGCTCCTACGCAAGTGGTCGCAGGTTCGAACCCGTGGCAACACACGGTGAAGGAAAACATTGTGAGGAAACCTTGCATGCCTAAAATTTGTTTCATACATTTATGGAGGGCATGCAAAGTCCCCAACCCGCACTTGGCCAGCGTGGTGGACTCAAGGCCTAACCCCTCCTTCATTACAGGAGGAGACCCTTGCCCAGCAGTGGGACATTAATGGGTTAAATTTAAATTTAAAATGTGTTTTGAGTAACGATAATAATAAAATAAAAAACCTGATAAAAACACACAAATTAGTCTGAGGTAAGACTAGTAAAGAGCCAATGATATAAGCGATCGATTATCGACTAATAGCTACCTATTAGTGGTCACTCGGCTCCCGTCAGCTCGGACAAGTAATAAAACGTCTGCAGTTTCATTAAGCACTGGACGTAAACAAACAAACTAACGTAAATACTAAGAGATAGTGCTTTAAAAGTATTTTACTTAATGTCTTCACTTGGATATTTATTGAGGCTTTATTTTACCTTTAAGTATTATAAGAGCGATTGCATGTTTCGTCGCAGGCTGACTGGAGCCACGGCGAGTGCAACCTGCACCGAAACGTTAGGCATTTTAAGGTAAAATGCGTGTTCGCGTTAATTCCCGTATTCTATTATACATTATAGAGATTTGTTTAGGTTAAATGAGAACGTTGACAAACCTTCCGTCGAATGTTAAAATAGTGATATTATAAGTCTCATAATTATATGATGTTCTACTATTTAGCACTATATGGGACTTTGCTCTACGTTCAACTCGAACCAGGGCCTTATTAATCTCATCTTGTGTTCTATTTCCTAAAGTCTAGAAACAACCTGAAGAAAGTGCGTTATATGATCAGTATGCCTGGTTTACAATAGAAAAAAACAGATCAAAATCTCTCAGATTTTATAAACATAGCAGAGATGTTATTCTCCAAGAAAACATACAACTGTATTCACAAGTAGAAGTAAGCGAAATATCAAAATATACGTCAGTAATCTTTTACACAAACAAAAATAAGCGGAAAATCAAAATCAGTTCACTCATGTTATACACCTTTTTGGCACACGAGTAAAATCCACGTACCGTACAACCTTGTCCTACATTATGCTACATTGCAGCTATCATGTCCTCTTATAAAGCACTTCTTACAATATTTTTTCATAAGGATTTTTACGACACCCACCCTTTTCCTTACGACGCCCTTAGACAACATTCTTCGTGTATTGTTTGCAGAATATGCTTCAGAGAACAGCTTCCTCTTATTTGTTCGTTTCTTTTTAACTAGAAACCTTTACCTTTACCTCTTAGTACCTAGATACCAATGACTCCACATAAATGATTTTTCGATAATACTTATCCTCGAAACCTAAAATGTTTAGTTTTGTAGGTACCTAATATAAATAATTTATCACTTGCTTCAATAGTGAAGGAAAACATTATGATGAAACCTGGCACGGCTAATAGTTCTTTGACACATATCTTGAGAGCATGCCGAGTCCACAATCCACACTTCGCCAGCATGATGATCTCAACTCTCCTCTCTCGTTAAGAACGAGACCATTGCCCTACAGTGGGACAGTAATGGGTTAAAAAGCCTTTAAATCAAAGGTTTAAAAGATCAAAAGGTCAATTCAATAGACTGTAACGCAAAGACTTCAATAAAACTAGACAAGATTACATTAAAAAAGGTCGTGTGTTATATATTTTAGTACGGGTTTAATCTGGTAGTTTCATCTAAATCTAACGAAGTCTATAATGTTTGACGTCATAAAGTTACAGCGTGTCATTGTGTGTCGATTAAGAGGAACAGCGCAGCATTTTTCTAGGATGACTTTAATGTATTCAAGGACAGGAAACTTTGTGTTCAAGTTCGTTACTATACGGACCTAATAATAATATTTATTGATTTAATTGTATAGACAACATAACTAACGACGCAAAAAGACATCATATTTTTAGGTCACTAAATTTGAACGGACATTTTGCTTCTAAACTGTCAAAAGTATTGCACAAAATAAACACCCAACGGTCAGTATTGTTGTTTCATATTGTGCAATATTATTGACAGTGTAGGCACTTGGCTAACAGGCTACACGACCCTACAAAAAATCTCCAAACAGCTAGCCAAAAATAGCAAAACTGAATCCTTAAACTGCTGACATTTAAACGCGCAAACCCTCTCCTATTTACAGTCAAAGCTATCAGAATAATTGCAATAAAAATATAGACGACTAATAGATGAAAAGCAAAAAGTGCCATTCCGTTAAATTGCAATATGACATCATTCATTCTACGAAATCGTGCAATTCTATAAATGAATTACTAAACTGACCTACTGACATAATTCGGTCACTTCTAGAGTTCATGTAATAACTGACCTATCTACAGTTGACCTATCTACAACTGACCTTATCCTTTGTAAATAGGTTTTGAAGAGAAAATAAGCTTGACATTCGGAAAACTAAGCTCATTATAATATAAATTGTCGGTACTTGCCAAGTAGGCTGTGGCGGGTCAACATGTATTGTAAGTAGGTAGGTCACTTGATTTTACTTTTCCTTTGTGCCAGTAGGAAGTTATTGTGGGGGAAATTGTAACCTATTTAAAGAAGTATAAAGCAGGAATTGGAATGCACCATCAATTTAATTTTGCATAATATTAAAAGCTTCTCAGGCTTGTGTAATATTTGAATGAGATGAATTAGGTCATAGTGCACTATGCTGACCGAGTTCGGGTTGACACTTCGAACTCCTTCAAGAACTTATATAAAGACATGAGTGTATTCTGGTGTTTCGAAACTGAATATTTATAATTAAAAGGTATTAAAAAGACAAAGTCTTTGACACTAGGTTGACCAGTAACCATATGATAAAAAAGAAAAATAACTACTTCTAACAATAATAGTTCTTTTAACCTCGAACTATTTCACATTAAAACCCTTGAGAATGAAAACCACCCACGTCTGTATAAAACATAAATGCAATAATATCTCATGACTAGCTGACCCGCGCAACTTCGCTTGCGTCACATAAGAGAGAATGGGTCAAACTTTTCCCCGTTTTTGTAACATTTTTCACTTGTACTCTGCTCCTATTGGTAGTAGCGTTATGATATATAGCCTATAACCTTCCTCGATAAATGGACTATCTAACACTGAAAGAATTTTTCAAATCGGTACAGTAGTTCCTGAGATTAGCGCGTTCAAACAAACAATCAAACAAACAAACTTTTCAGCTTTATAATATTAGTATAGATCATCGCTCTGCCTTCTGACCTTCCCATGTCATTCAGTTACTTAACACCCACATACTACAAACCTACGACATGGACACTAATTTCACAGACATAAGCACGCGCTCCAATCGCAGCTTTACATACCTACAACAAAATTGGTTTACTAAAAATAAACATTTTAATATAAGTCCGAGATACATCCCGAAATAGCTCAGGCTCTGAATAGATTTAGTCGCAAACGAGACGCGTATTAATAAACTGCAAGTTTATATCATTGTAATCGCCTCTTTCACCCCTTTTGACAGAATGTTCCGTTAGTTCACAGTACTTAAATGGGTAATAAGCTTGCACAATAAAATTGAGGCCTTGTATCTACTATCAAAATGTTGCAAAATATTAAAGATCAATAATAAATTGCAATTCATCATATTGCGCAATATTATTGATCCTATAGAAGCGGCCTAAGTCATTACCCATCTCGCAAACCCACCCTCCAATCCCTTTTTCACGTACAAAAGTACTTCCTAAATATAAATAATTTAATAAAAGTCCAAACTAAAATATCGAACTAGCTACTCTCTCTGTGTGATCTATAAGATGTAGGTAGCAAGCGAGACCAAATACAATTTTAAATTATCTTCAACCCCCATTCACTCTTCTAACTCCTGAAATTCCGTTCAATAATGGCATTTTCTCTAAAAGTGACACCCATGCGCAAGCCTAAAACACTACATAAAAAATATAGCTTAGATTCCTATACATAAATATTTTAATATAAGACCAAAATATATCCCGAAATAGCGACTCTGTGGGTAATAGATGTAGGTAGCGAGACTTGTATTGACCGGTCTATTTTTAGCGGCTATGTATCGGTGGCTCGGCTGTGGCGGGTTGACTTTATTGTACAATGTTTACGTACCAGCGACACGCTGTCTACGAAACGGATAATGAACTGCACTGATTGGCTATTGTTAGTGGGAGTAGAGTAAATTAGAGTTATGTTTTATCGCTAAGTAATATGGGTTACTAGGATGTTAATTGGGATATATAAAGTTAATACACAAAATACGTCGTCAATACGATTGACAGCGATGTGGAAGAGTACTACGACGCGTAGTGCGCTTCCCATGTTTTTTTTTTCTTTTTTCTATTTTAATACTTGTTTCTTTTATTTATTTTTTATCTATTTGTATATATAGTAAGTTTATTGTTGTTAATTTAAAATGTAATTGTAAATATTTTCTTTAATATTAATAATTAATATAAACTGAGTATGTAAACTATTGGTCTTGATAGATAAAAGAGATTTGATACACAAAACTGTTATTCTTAGTGGAAAGTGTTTAAGTTTTTTTAGGCATAGATGTTGCCTGCTAAACTCAGGATGAAACGAAATTCCAATTATTCATCTTGTCACTTGCTTTCCTCTAACCCAAAGAAGCGTTTCTAAATCGGCTACAGTCGGTGCAAGGAACATTGAAACCAGTTCTTATCAAGTTGAAGAGTTCACCGATTATACATATAGATAACTATCAGATAACCTACCTGAAAGATAGATAAATCAACTGCAAAAGTATGAAAATAACTGTCAAAATTTTACTTCATCAGCTAACCAATAGTTAATCAGGTGTATTAAATAACACCGGCTATAACAATTTTTATTATAATTACAGCATCGATATCTGCACGTTAACATTATTTTATTTATAACATGTTAATCTATGTAATGCTACTATGTTTACTATGTTTACACTTTGGTGGCGACACGCTGTCTCTTTGCCGTCACGGGGTTGCCGACTAATGAACTGTGTTGATTGGTCAATTATTTAAAGGGTAGTCTGTGTAGTTACGTAAGTTAAGGTTATCGAGAGTATTTTCTGGGAATATCTCAATGACATTAGGTAATGAATAAGTAGAAGATCCACAAGTATCTCATTATTTAAAGTTTATTGACCTTTATAGTTTAACAGAGTAAAGAAAAACATAGAAAGGCTTTCTTAGCCTCGCTTATCAGGTGGTACTTTGACTGTTGTTTTAATGTACAGTTATTTTCTATATACGATAGGCTATCTGAACTGTGAAACAAAGAAAGTTAAAACACGTGAAGAGGAATACGATCCTTAAATAAATTCACCAAATTTGAATTTCAAACAAAAAAGTTCGGAAAACATAAATCTTTCACTGAACGTTTAATTATCCACAGTACAAAGTTCCCACGTTCTTAGTACAGATACAATAAACAAAGAAATAGCCCAACAAACCTAATGATGGCAGATTGAAAGCTATTTATGTCGTTACCGCTGAGGGTGGGACATAAACCTGCTCGTAAAACAACCTCACAATTATGCCGACGCCCGTCTAGCTACCTACTGTATCGTTATATGAAAAGATTTAGGTGAGACAATAAATACAAACGTTGTATGTATTTGTATGGTGTTTGTATATCATAAGAAAAAGGTTTGAATAGTACGTTCTATAGATTAATTTGTATAAAAAAACAACGTTCCATTAGTTACAAATATTGAGTACTAGCAGACCCGCGCAACTTCGCTTGCGTCACAGAAGAGAAAATGGTTCAAAATTTTCCCCGTTTTTGTGACATTTTTTATTGCTACTCTGCTCCTATTGGTCGTAGCGTAATGATATATAGCCTATATTCTTCCTCGATAAATGAACTATCTAACATTGAAAGAATTTTTCAAATCGGACCAGTAGTTCTTGAGATTAGCGCGTTCAAACAAACAAACTCTTCAGCTTTATAATATTAGTATAGATAATGAAGTAAAGATTTATTAGCTTACTCTTATTAGCAGTAATTATTTATTTCAGGCTACCTGAAAAATGTCAATATAATTATCTACCAGTAACTACTATATTTTATGGGACGTGATATTAAAATTTTTACAACACTGGCTCACAACCAACTCCGATATATTCTTTTACATTGAATTACATTGTATTTAGCAACTTCGATGCTTACAAAACGTAATTTCTAATTAGTATTGATTATTTAAACAGCAGAGCTAACTTATAATTAATTTGTACGTAGAAACCATCTGAATTTAATTCAGGCCGACATAAAATCGTAAGTATCGTCGTTTCGTTCCCGCGGGCTAATTTACCGCGCCTTGAATAAATCCCATTATTTTGTCTGTTCTAACTTTTTCAATTACGTTGAATCGAAGACTGGTAGCGCCTTGCTTTGTTATATTGAAGGCGACGATATTGTTTCAAACTAACCTTATTTGATTTTTTTGATAATAAAACGAAAATTGAGTTCGCACGTGGCGCAGACATGGGGTTGGACTGGTTGATTTCTGTTGTTGTGAGTTTCCATGTGGCAAGTTATGAAGACTTGTTTCCTTGACACCTTGAACTCTTTAAATCAGTTTTCCAAGTTAACAAAGTTATCTATTTTTTTAACCCATTACTGTCCCACTGCAGGACAAGGATTTCCTCCCAAACGTGAGGGAGGGATTAGGCATTGAGTACACCACGCTGGTCAAGTGCGGGTTAGGGACTTTGCATGCCCTCATTAATGTAAAATAGTTATCTATATTCCAAACAAATATGAAAAAGACAATTTATAATTTGTTGCATAGTAGTTATATTCGATTTCCAAACAGAGCAAAATTTAATTCCCAAATATTATCATCTTTGATACATATCTGTTTGTACTCTGTGTCCTTCGTTTGTATGTTTGTAAAAGTCCCTACGAACACAAGATAATAAATCACCGGCCAGATATGTATAAATGTAAATAACATAAGACCAAAAATCACAATGCATATTTTCACAACTGTAATTGCTATTAAAGGTGAAAATGTAACTGCAGCCGGGTATCCGGATATAACCCTTAAATTTTACGCGTTCCTATATCCCGGATTACATTAACCGGGTCGGAAAAAAACTGGGTCACGTGTTTACCACCTGTGATTACATTACTATCGAATTTTGGAAAAACAACGATAACGGTATCGTAACTGGTGTTTTATTATCGAGATATTTTTTACGGGGTTCATGCATTTTCTATTTGTTTTTGCTGAAGTATGTTTTGGCGGCTTAAAAGGTCCAAACTCAATGATTAAAAAAAATATTTTTCAAGTATTCTGCAGTTCGAGGATTAACACTGCGCTCTGTTTAATTTATGTTGCTAGACTATCACACAATCGCGCTAGAATACCCCACTACTACTACGGGTTATAAAAAAAGGCTATCAAAATGTTGTACTGATTTTTTACTTTTTAACTACCAAACCGCGTTTATGAATATGATTGCTTACAAAAGGCAATCTTAATTGCATCAGAAACTGCATAAATATTATTTACTCAAATAAATACAGCAAATCTATTTAAATGAATAAACCTATTGATCAGCACTTAGTATTATATAGAGCCTTCAAACGTCTAGTGATCGAAGCGTAATCGCGCGTCGGTGGCTTTACTTAGAACCTCCTCAAGGTTTAAACTAACTACTTCCTAGAACTGCCAATAAGGTTGTGTGTTGAAGACGTTGAAGTTACTGAAAGATAAATAAGGATACATTTTCCAGGTACTTTAAGGGTTTGATTTGCTAACTCACTAGAGTTTAAATTGTGAAAGTGAATAATTACTTCTTTGTGTATGCCTGTAATTAAATAAGGTTATATAGCAATGTATTTAAAAATATAGTTACATAAAATTGTGTTAGGGATACATTAAACCACCGTTTACGTTCACCATTTTAATTAGAGAAGTCTCAAATACAATAGGTGGAATGCTTATGTGTAAATATAAAACATCGTAAAAAGCCAGACTGAAGACCTCACTAAAAATCTTTTTGAGGTATGCCCACAAAAGTGCCAACTTAAACGTGAATAGCGTAATAGACTGTGAATTGCCGAATTGCCCCCACTCATTGCGAAAGGTGACACTTTACCCGTCGACTCAGCAAACTTTTTCATGAAACTGAAACAACACGTGCTGCCATCTATTGACGTAACTTGGAACTAAAGCACAACCAAGTTGCGGGAACTAAGTTGTGATGCTAATCTAGGCTATAAATTTTATTTTATTTTGTGTCACGTTGCCCACCGTATAATTAATTACAAAGCTTAGCAATACTTAGAAAACGAGGTAATTAAGTAATGGAAAGTTTTAGCTAATAATGGTTTTAATTTTCCTGGAAACGTTATTTCAGGATGACTAATTGGTTGGTAAAATGTAGGCTAAATAAAACGTAACATAGCTTCATTATTTAGCAAAGTCAGTTACCTACGATTGTTGATTTACGTAGAAACTGGCAGAAACCTTTTAACGGTAAAATCTAAACAATTTTCAATAAGGAAAACTTATTAAAAAGTTTGCTATGATATCATATTTACTTCGTGCTTATAACGTTTAAAATCTCTGAATAAAATCTCATTTTCCATAAACAGTACTAAACCGTAATTTTAAAACGCTAGGGAAGATACCATTTCCACACAATAACCGGAACTCTTTCACGAAACGCTTTTCATGAATGAATTTAAAAAAGAATGCTCAGTTTTTACCCGGTTTCGCTAGCAAGCTCACTCACTGATGGACTTAATTCTGATTTAATAAAAACGTTTCCAGCGGCCAAGTACTGTCGACTAAAAGTAAATTTATTATCAAACAGAAAAGCTCTTTAAAGTGCACTTAAAAAGTAACAAGCTCAAAAAAGTGAAACAAATTCGCTACAGTAGCGCCAGTAGCGTCGCTTCAGCGAAATTCATGATACAAAAGTAGTTTCAGGTGTTATTACTAGAGGTCGCACTACACAACCTAGTACTTCAGCTACTACACGCTAGATGGCGTTGAAAAATAGTACTGTAAAATATTTTCACAAACTGTTATCTCACAATAGTATTTTGCTTATCTGACCAAATTAATTTGAACTGCTTTTATTGCGTTTAATTTGGATAATAGCTACAATTTTCAACACGGATGGGGTGACGTAACATTGCCGGCAGCTGTTTGCGAAAGTCATCGATGTCGGGGAGATACACCCCTACAAAGTGGTAGCTAATTCGACCGTGACCCCTTCACGCGAGGTCGCGTGCGCCCCGGACTACCTGAGCATCCAGGGTTAGACTGTCTGCCAGTAATAGGCAAATACACTATACTAGAGGTATAGAACGACCTTTTAGTTTACGAAGAACGAATTCAGAGATTTTTCAAGTCGGGTTGAATTATGCAATAGTTAAGTATAATATATTTTTAATTTTTACCAATTATTCAGGATTTGTTAAAGATAATCAGTTAGTACGTATAGTCATGCATGCATAAAATCACGCCTTTTCCCTGTTTGGGAAGGTAGAGACCAGAGAACGCCAGTAGTCTTTAAAAACTTATTTTGCTTAATTCGACTTGTCATAAAATATATTATAGAACTGCGTGTTACGAGTACTTAAATATATACATATTTAAAGTTGATATTACGTTACGTATTTGAAAAAAGTATTTACGATATTTTTTCTAAAGTTTAAAATTTGATATTCACTGTTAAATATAGACTTCAACCAAATGCGAAAGTCAATTATCCTAACCTTGTACAAAAATACATTTTACGCGTGAATAACTTTAATTATTTACGTAATAGAAAAAAACTTATTACGACATTAAATAACTACTGGCAATAATCTCCAGTGTTACCATTTTCTTTCGTGATCGATATATTCCTTGTTACACTTTAATAAAATAGTAATGTATTTTGGTTGCATGATATGAAAGGTATGGTCCTCCCTCATTGAAATGTATGTCTTAACGTGTCAGCGTTAAAAATGACTAACCCCCGGTTTCTGAGGCACATTTAGCGGTAGTTTATCTATTCAATAGTGTTAAAACTCATATAAAAAAACGCTAGTGAATAGATAAACTACCGTTAAATTTACTCTGAAATCGGGGGTTAATAATCAACTTGTTGTAGGTATTCGACATAGAGCTCTTACGAAAAATATGTAGGCAAGTAGGTACTATGCGTATTTACTAAATCTTTTCTTTACACTTGACATCCGTTTAAATTCTTCCGTATTTCATATTCAAAGTCGCGGAAAGGAAACGTGTTAACACCTAATTGTGATAGTCAAGATCTTATTAGTTCGTGTATTAAAGTGGTATTTACCCTATTTGAAACTGACAGTGCACTTGACTGGCGTACCTGTGTGGTTACTGGTTAGGTACCATCTAGTGCTCGCTCCGATACACTCACCTTAGGGAAAACGATACTTGCATGCATTTTATTATCTTGATACAAATTATAAAGTTTGATTCATTCTTGAGACATACAGTTGTACCTACCAGGATAGGTTAATATCAAAATAAATACAGGTCTTAACTTGATAGCGATTTCAAAGAACCAAAGAACTGAATTTTAGAATCTCATTTTGTAATGTTTTATTAATATGTTCTGCTTTAAATAATGTTAGATATCTATAAACGTACAGGTCGAATCTACAATTATCCAAGTCGTATGAGATTTAAAACTACATGAAAACTTGAACCTTTCGTGTCTCTATATTTATCATGAAGTTACCACCACCAACCACCAAGGTCACCAGACCTTCCATAAATACCTTTAGATTAAAATAGTCCAGTCATAAAAATATAATGTCAACATATGAGTCAAAGAGTTTCTTTACATAACAGTAGCGCGATTTCTACAGCCAATACTATCCCGTATTTAAAGATTGATATTTAAAACGTACTTAAAAATTAGTTCCTACGGCACTCGCTAGGTAGGTTTCATACAAAATCTGTCGATAGCTAGCCGGTAGATAGGAGTAGGAAATTGCACGACGGTATGCTAGTACTTAAAGTAAGGTGTATTTCATAGTAGATACAAAATAACCCAGTACAAATTTTACCTGATAGTAATTTGGCCACCTTTTACCTCATGCACCCGGGTATTTTCATACAATTATTCTTGTGTAACATTAGATTGGTCTGTGTAAGCATTACCGATAATTTTCTAAGAATTATACGAATTATTATGAAATTATTTGTTGAAATCGTGTTACCTAATGTTTTGATGCAACACTTCATGAGAGGCCATAGAATAAGCGTGCGTTAAAGTTATTATAATTAATTGGAAGTATTGTTTTCACGTACAGAAATGTGCCTGTCAATAAATTGTTTTAGTACCCAATCATTTTTACTAATACAGCACTACTAAAAAATACTCAAGAAAAACGATTTATTCTCGACTATACAACTTATTTTCTTTAATGCGTGTTCAATCACTAACTTAAAGAATGGCCTAATAGAACTACTAGTAACCAAAATTCTTTGCGGCTCTTATAATAATGCGATCATCGTTGATACAAGATTTTGTAGTTTTAGTAACCCTTGGCGCGATAAATCCATCAGGAAAAATCACATGTTAAAAATTGCTGTCAATTGTGATAATAGTCGTCAAGGTTTCAAGCGGCTAATCATACGTTTAATAAATAACATCCTGGCGGAAACCTACAATCTGTAAACCACTGGTAAAATAGATAAAGCTAAATAAAGCAGTGATTAATATATTATTTTACATAATATAAAATCACGCCCTCTTCCTATAGGGGAATATCAGACAACGCCACTTGGTACGATTCTTACAAACTTCGATTGCTTCATTCACATCGATACATCTCAATAAATTATTTTATTGTGAGATTGTATCAATCTCTGAGAAATACTTCAACAGTTTTCAATTACGTTTGAGGAGCTTACGTTCTCTCTATTTATAAACAGATCTAGTAGTAGCCAGCACTTCTCTGCTCTATTTCCAGGTATATTTCCATATCTTCTTTTGGCTCCAACTACGAACATCCGGCCTCTTAAAATACTTTTAGTCTCGACTAGCTGATCCGTGCAACTTCGCTTGCGTCATGTAAGAGAATGGGTCAAAATTTTCCGTTTTTATAACATTTTTTACTGGTATTCTGCGCCTATTGGTCGTAGCGTGGTGATATATAGCCTTTCTCGATAAATGGGCTATCTAACACTGAAATAATTTTTCAAATCGGACCCGTAGTTCCTGAGATTAGCGCGTTCAAACAAACAAACAAACAAACAAGCAAACAAACTCTTCAGCTTTATAATACTAGTATAGATAATCATTATTGAACTATAAACTATCCCTTGAAGTGCCGATTTCTATGGCGTAGTTCCATTATGCATCCATTTTCAGTGAAATTTTCCCGCTAATTTTGTACGTGAAACAGAATAAGTGGGACTGGCTGTTCTTACTCGTATTTTTGAGTCATAATATTTGCAGCGTGTGAATCAGCTTTTATATGACATGCAAAATTTTACTCGAAAGTCCCTGAAATTGCTTACGACATTGTATTTCAGTGTTTTCACAAGAATTGTGAATATTTATCATATTTCTATTGAATGAAACTTCTACGTAATAATGCTTGTTATGGGACTAACCAGGAAACATATATGTTCAGACTGAATTAATTTCTGATAAAGGTTTAATAGAACTTTAAAGGCCGTAATATCATAATGTTAGTTATTTAAAATCAAAACAACAACAACGAGTTTTTGAGTAGGCAGAAGTATTCATCAAAAAACGCTCGCCGCGTAACCACAAATCCAATATGAAACACAGCTTTGCGCAAATCCGCAAAACGGATTGCACCAAACGACACATATGATAAATGTACAACATTACTACTTCATAAAATTAAGTTTTAAATTGAGAATCCACTCATAATTTAGAGTTCGCGTGTGAGCTTTAATCACAGTTAATGGGTTGGCTCGGGTTCTGCACTAAAACTATGTTTTGAGTGCAATGTAATTCCTGTTTATTGCGCAATTGCAATGATTCGTATGCAGATGCGCTCTAATATACCCGATGAAGTATGTTTATGTTAACGCGCAAATATAGAAACTGTCATAAACTTTGATGTGAAACGTATCTACTGATTGAGAAATAACGCAGCGCTAATGAAGAGTGACTTATTTTTAACTCGCCATCTGCTTTCAATCATATTCTTGGGTTAGAGACACAAATATAGTGCTTGTAAGCAAATGAATAATTTAAATAATGTTGTACTGAACTCTATGCATGTAAAAGCACATCGATTAGTAGATCGACTTTCAAACCCTATTACCTTAACATAAGAAAGGTCATCTACTTACACAAATTGAAGTTAAAAAAGTTGAAATATTTGCACTGTAGAAATTGATCTAGAAAGCAATTAGCGTTGGTGTTCTTCGTTGCCTATCACAACCTTAACCCACATCGTCTATGGAGCTAGTCAGCATACCCTGCGTGTTTCATTATCTGGCCTCGAAGGTATATCAGAATACAAAGCCCGATTTAGAACTGAATATATACTTTTTCCAATATCTTCGACAATCATCACCATGTTTAACTCATTTTATTCAACACCGGTATAAATTATCTTTCCTCTTGATTCACTCTGTAAATTCGATAAAAACGCAAAAAAAGATTCACTAGCAGAGAATGCCTTTGGCGTCAAGTTCGCTAGCATAACTCTTTATACCTAAATTTAAACTAAATTAATGAAAAGAAATCAGCTCAGAAGTTTTTCAATTCAAAGCGAACAAACAGCCAGACGCGAGAAGAGGGACATTGTTTCATAATACATAGTGATAATGATCGAGTAAAAGCTTTTAACTTCGCCAGTGAAGTCAATTAGGAAGTATTCTATTGAACTATACCGCTGACGTTATTATCTTGTCACTCGCTTATCTGTACGGGATTAGTTCAGTTAATGATGCCTAATTGATTAGTGACTAACGGGTTATGCGCAGCGAATTTCCAGTTGAGAGGAAAATAAGTCTGCTTATATTTGTTTTTCTTACCAAGAACAAATGTAATACGAAATCTTTGAAATATAATTATTTACTTAACAAAATATAAATTAGAGTACTGCTTTCTGAAACTACATATATTATATTAAAGAAAATTGAAGCTTTAATTATAAACGATTACTTTGATAAACAATGTCAACGAGTACTTCAAAGTTATTACACTAACATAAAAGGTTTTCCTGGACTGTACATCCTTTGTCACATTTTAGTTTCGTCTGTCAAGAGCTCGACATTTAAAACTTACTGATAATTTAGCCCCTGCGGCACCCGCTAGAGGCACTGGTCTGTTTGTCGCAGAAAATTTGTCGATAGCTAGCCGACTGTCTATAGTGGTAAAGAATCGCGTTACAATCCAAATCAGTCGTGCTAAAAAAGTTAGTACTAAAAAATATTGAAAGCTATTAACCACCATGAAAACTAAAACGAATCCTCTAAACGGTAATTTGTTGACCAACATGCTTACGAGACTAGATCATAAAATATACGACTCACTTAGCGAAGTACTTACACCAAATGATATTCAAAGAACAGAGCGCGTCAGACACTTAAAAATCCAATTTTCCTACAAATAAATTCGCTTTAATGGTCTTGTGTGTTTATATTGTCTGATTTCTTACGTGTTTTCTATAATAAATAAATTGCAAATAATCCTAAGGTGTAAACTGAGTATTAGCTGGTGAAGTTCTTTTAAAACTGTTTAAAATTGTTCTGAAACGTTTATTGTTGGACTCCTACGTGGTGCGTCATTGATGTTACAATGTTTTGCTGTTCTACAGTTGCTACATTTTGTGAAAACAATTGCACTTATTATGATCTTCAAAGTAACTGAAAATGTGCAAATATTTAGTTCTAGATAGGTTCAAACTAGTGTTGATAATGTGAAAATCAGTTTGTCTGTCTGTTCCGCTTTCACGACAAAACCGCTGAACTTATTCGATGAAGATTAACATGGAGTAGATGATTGAACCACTTGTTTTTCAAAACCTTACCTAACCTAACCTAATATGTTATGAAGGGGATCAAAGTTCGTAGGCATGCGGAGGTTTGCAGGTCAATTGCTATAAACATCGTGAATGCGTTTCTTTGCAAAATCATAACATGATATGACGTCATTATCTTCCCGAGAAGTTTTAATGAATACACCTTCATTTTGCTCAACTCTTTTCGCTGAAAAGACTTCGTTTATCGATAAACGAAACTGATTAACTTGAGTTCATAATCAACATTGATTTTTCTGAGAAAATATCAATTAACAAACAATTGTACATATGTACGTACATGCATAAATACATAATATCACGCCTTTTTTCCATAGGAATAAGCACTAAGGCAGAGACCAAAGAATGTAGAAAACAATTATTAAAATTATAAAACACGTATTTTCTATTTGACATTTTAGTCTTACAAACTGATTTTCAAATAATTTAGAATATTATTGGGAGTCTTAAAGCGTTTTTAACTTCATCGAATTTGCAAATATTTTATAGTATTATTTAGGAGTCTAGATTTTTAACTTACAAACTATATAGTAGTACAAGTATACATACTACTAAAATGTACATGTTGAGATGAATGTACATAACATTCTATTGTACATACAGTGGATGTATGTAATTAATAACCGTGTAACATGCAAATGCACAAATGTCGGTTACCACGTTTGTGTAGTGTAGCCCCTGAAGGCAGACAGAGCGCCCTCTGGCGACCAATCAATCAACACTACTAAACATTCTAAACAATGCTAATAGATAGATGTTAGAGAGAATTTCTGTTATATCATTATTAATTTTGACTTTGAAGAATGTGTTACTTCCTACTGAAGAATATATCAAAACTGTAGACAATGTTATATTGAAACAACAATATTAAAAACTAGTAAAATTTAATAAAAAGACGTCAAGTTAAAGCTATTTTTTATGAAAAATATACGAATGTATAAACATGTGCTGCAGGTAAAAAGAATGTAAGTTAGATTTACGTGTTAATTCAGGAAAAGTTTTCTGTCATCTTGATTTCTCACATTGAGGCAATACCATCATTGTGGTTATATCAGTTTCTTTTGCACATTTTTATAATTTCAGGGAAAATCCTCTAAAGACTATACTACTACTAAAGAAATAATGACATACACATAGGTTACTCTATGACGTATACGTTTTCCACATAAATCAGAATGTAGCGGTTTATAGTATCCTTAACACTGATGTATTGGAAAACCAACAAAATAATTGACAGTGTAATTTTCAGGTACGTTTTAAAACCTTATGTTTAAAGAATAAATTTGATATCTACTAATTCGATTCATCGGAGAAACCTTGTTATGAGTTCAAGTATTTTTCAAACAAACAATACATAAAAAATCTTTAGATGGTTTTGTTTCATTTGAATAGACCCAAAGTCTGTAAAGTTAAAAAAATCTGCAAATGTCACTCTGACACATTCATTCGATTTCCAAACTCTTTCTTTTGGTACTACAAGAACCGAATAATTTATCAAACATTCACCCGCAACAAATAGAAAATTAATATCACCTAAAAATTAATTACCTGGGCCTAGCCGCAAGACCTATTATTACAAAGAAGCCAGGATCCCACAAAAGACAGCGTGATTTAGGGCTAAACAAGGCTTTTAATTATGCAAAACATTAGGTATAATTGTTCTATATTTCGACTAAAACAGCCGCCGTTTTCTGGCCATTTCTATAGCTAAATGAGATTTATCCTGCGCTAAGATAGAGCTTAGAGATTTATCCTGCACTGAGATAAAGAAACCTTTTCTATTGCGGAAATGAATAACAGAGAATACTAGAATGCATACGCATTATTTACAAATTTTAAAGTGAGTCTCTTACCTAAAGATGTGCAAGGTAAAGACTTTACATACACACTTAAAGTATGGTGGGTCTGGGGGTAAGCTCGCTTATAAAATAGTTTATCGATACGTTCAAGAATTTTACAATTGAATGCATCGTTTACACTTTGTGTAAATGCTAAGGAATTTATGAAAGTATTCGAAAATACATTTGTTATACAAACTAACTGTAAGTAGACTCGTAAGGTAATGTGTATGACTATGCAGTTTTAATCTCTTCTCAAATAACTTAGAAGGTAACATAGAGTATGAAATGCTATAGTAAAATTTTATTTAGCTCCTTTCTGCTCCACGACTGGACAAAGATCTCGTCCAGAAATAGGGATTACGCCCAGAGTGCACCACGCTACCCAAATGCGGGGTAGAGACTTTACCTGCCTCAAGAAATATTAAATATTCATAAGGTTTGCACACATTACTTTTAAGTCCCAAATAAAGTTACAGCAGTTTTATGCTTAGCTATACTTTTGCAGAATAGATGCTTCAGAGACGTAACACTTTACGATACCGGTGACCTTTAAAGAAATTAGTTTGGTTACTAACTAGAAAGTTGGTTTAAGCATCGTCACCGAAACTGGGAACTCGGAACTTTGTTCTTGAATTCGCTTTTTGTAGTTCACCACAAGGGTTGAGAGAATGGCTAGGAGAATGCCTATTCATAGATCTGTAACCACAAATCCGCGATGACCGCAGAGTGAATCCGATGTAACTATTCCTCTGAGAGGATAAGGAAAACCCCTTCACTTTGTTGCAACTTTAAAAATACATTTCTTAGTATTTTCCTGGTGTATTTTGATTGCGCGTATAAATATGATTTTTTATTCTGTAAGGGCCAATTTTTTGTAGTTAAATGACTTTATTCAAGGAAAAACCTAAACCTTTGACATAGTATAGAGAATGAAACAAATAAATATATAATTTTTCGAAATTAGGTTATCTCTGACGATAGAAATATCGGATCAGTATTCGAATCAACCCATTCTACATTCTATATTTGAGTTACGTGTATGTTTACTTGTAATTTGCATTACCAAGCTTTACTCTTGTATCAAAAAGCCCGCTTATGAAGATACGACTTTACTATCCTGTTAAACTAATTTCGAATATAATATATTTTGAGTATTTTTTTTTATGAATCCTCTACACTTCGTCATCGTTATAGTTTTATGCATTGACTATTTCTTCTATACCAACTCAGAATTACAAAAGCGGTCGGTAATTCCCTCTCACATTCTCCTTCCTAACGAGCCTAAGTAAATGCAATACAATAGAACAGTGGTGAATGAAGTCATACGTCACATGGAACCCCATCTTTGTTAGTTTGTAGGTAAGTGAATCCACAATGTGTTTGCAACAACCGTGGGACATTTTCCCTGAGCGTGGTCCGTGACACGAAGTTACTGCCACCACTAATTGAGACAGAGTACGGACTGACTTACCGACGCTAACAACTCTCGTATATAGCTGTATGTATAGTGATTTATTTGATAAAGATATATTATAACTCAAAGACTGTTAAGGAAAAGTATTAACAGTTATATAAACTTGAGAGCTTTTTATTGTTTGGGTATAATCTAAACTAGCGTACTTTACTCATACTACCGTAGACAACAGTCTGTTACGCTCACGGCTGAATTGTTGAACCGATTGTGATGAATTTAATCATGGAAATACTTGAACTAGGTAAGACTAACTTTTACTCACAGGAATCACACTCTAATGAACTGAAATATGTTATGTATACCTCTGCAAACGTAGCCGCGCGAATCAGCAGTTTTATAGCAATTCAGTAGGTAGGTTATATTATTATGGTCTCCGCGAAAAAGTTTAATAAAATATTGATTATTTTAAAGTTTATGAGCAGATTGTAAGATTGTATCAAATAGCGTTTTTTTTCTCTGCTGCGGTATAAACGACTAATATTTTATATGTATGATTATAATAAGTCTAATATTATTTTCAACCAAAATCAGTTGGATATAACCAGAGACTCCGCGTTTACGATCACGTGCGTAGTACTACCGACGTCAGCACATAACACAAACATTACACACATTAATTTTATATACTTAAGTAGGCATATAATGTATCCGTCAATTACGATACACTAAGAGAAAGATAAGGAAATGTGTAGCTTTTATAGATTTGTTTGTACATTGAAGTCTTAATATAGAGCATTACTTTGTAACAAGGTTGAGCTTGAAATATTCTATCAGTCGGAGTTTATTACATTGTAATGAGTAATAAGATGCACGTAAGAGTGATCAATGTTACACAATTTATAAGAACAATATACACTAGCTATCTTATTAAACATTTTTAAAAAATCTCAAAAAAATCATTAAATTTTGGTTTAATTACAAAATATGACCCCTTATTTTATGAAGAAAAATTGGCAACTGATAAAGTCAGTAACAAAAGATAACAAACTAACGCATTGTTAAACCAGCCAGTTACCATTAAACCGTTTATAAAAAACCATTTAAAAACATAAAATTTCGTACAATTTCCAGCATTTATATTTATTTTATTACTAAAATAAATGTCCACCATTTCCAGCGATACCCGCCAGTGAATATTAGTCCATCGTTCTGCGTAAGTTAAATCTAGCTTCGAGTAAAAAATACTAGAACATACTAGTAGCACAAATAAACATATTTTATCTCTATTACATCTATTAGAGAAAATGTGCATCATAAAACCCATATCAATAGGTCGGGGTTTAATTATTGGCTGATAGTGTAATTATTGCAAACAGCTTGTATCACTGGACGATAGGGTGATAATATGACATTTGTATCATTAGGAACAATGAAGATTAAAGTTTAAGTAGACTGTTAAACCAGGATGTAGAATTGTAGACTGTGACGTATTTATTATGGTCTGAGAGCAAAGTGGAGTGAGATTAAGAATTTTTATTTATAAATAATGCATGCAAATATCCGAAGCACATTTTTTTTCTCTAAGTCACAGGTTACACGTTCTTGAAGGTATGCAAAGTCTTCAACCCGCGATAGGCCAGCGTGGTGGACTAAAGGTCTAACCTCTCCCTCATTACCCTTGTCCAGCAGTGAGACAGTAATAGGTTAAATTTGTTTAAATTATGAATGTCACACGATAAATTAAATGCACTAACATTATACAATTACTATATACAAATATGTTACTATAGAAATTTCCAAAACATCAGCAGAAGCACCCACTTTTCCTTCCGTAAAAAAGTAATTTTTATTTATGCAGAAAAAGCCGCCATTTCACGTACGAACACGTGTGTAATTTTTCAGTCTGTTGTGACCATTGTTTGTATTGTCGTTTCCCCGGAGGAAAACCCTTGTCCAGTACTAGATGGTTATTGAATCTGCTGCGGTAACGTACAGACAAAACTACATAGGAAAATCTTATAAGATCTTGATAAGTATGAAGAAAGCGGGTACAGACTGAATTTATCCATAAAAGTTAATTAGGGATTTTAGAAACTATTTAAATATTTATGGAGATTATAGGTATAGATCACCAAAATAATTGTTTCGTATGATATCTGTCATCACTCATCTGACCCATAAAATACTTAATTTAGAAATACTAGCACATCGATGAAAAATTTAAATAAACATCCATATAAAATAACACAAACTTCATAAAGCTGTTCAAAACAACATCTGAAGAAAATAAATGTTTATATAACGGGTAAATATAGCGGCGAGGGAATTATATCTATCCTTGGAACAGTTAATTCTTAGATTGATACATCGGTTTGACGACCTTGTACAGTAGCTACCTGCCGTGCGAACTGAGCTTTGCGTTTCAAACAACACCTTGATGCCTCAATAATACGCGATACAGTTACTATGACGTCAGCAAACATTGATCCCTTAACCTACCACTACTACATAAGTTCCAATCTAGTGTTAAAGTTAGGTCAATAGCGTCCAACTCTGTTTTATTATTGAAACTGGGCAAACACTTCCCGAACTTCACCGGAAAAAGTTACAAAGAACGGTTACGTCCTCTGACCTAAAATGTTGAATTTACCTCTTTTTATGAAACGTAATACTAGCCTGAAACACAAATAAAGATGGTCTCAAAAATGTTTGAGGACCTTTGTGTACTTGTCGGTTAGTGACGAGCGCCAAACTTGAGTGTGTCAAGAACACTGCTTCAGATTTCTTTGAACACTTCAATATCGTGTGACACCCAACGGTTTTTGCTACTAAACGACAGTAGCGAGGGTTTGAGCACTCGCTGTAATGTGCTTACTGAGAAAACCACAAAGCTATCTTTCCGAGAGTTTCGTTTTGTCTTCCGTCTCTCGTAAATCAAACAGCCAACTCAATAACACGATGCAGCGACGGGAAACAGAGGAGATTGCTAATATGAATGAAATGAAACTTTGTATTCTGTTAAGTGTACAATTGCTCTAAAATATACTGATTGTTGTAAGCTCATAACTGTATTATTACAAACAATAAATGTACTGCTAAATGTCTAGCCTTCTCCATTGACATCTATTCTACTTTTCTTTGACCGTAAACTCTTACCCAAAACAAGATTGAAATTGGTCGACAAAAAACCCACCATGCATTTTTTTCAATCAACCGAGTACAACAAAAATAACAATAAAAGACGTACGTATATGAACACAACCGCAGTTTCAGTTAACAAACATATTATACAATTTGTGTAAACGTCCATTTGTGCGACGCCCATCGAAAATTGAGCTGCGACGCTTCATTAAGTTTCATCTGCAATCGGTTGTGGGTCGTCATGGCCGCGGGGAGTGGGAGGCCAGCTTACACTGGTACATCGAGAGGAATTCCTGGTATCAAGCCTCCCTCGTTAGGGGGCGAGCGGCGGCCATACGTCATGCACACCGACACTCAGTAGTTATCCCACGAGACTAGAGCGGAAACATACAGTAATCCAACCGTTGAAATTATATTCCGACCTTCCAATAGAAATATTGATATATGTCACGGTCGTACATTTCGAGGCTTTATCCGATTTTCTGAGATAAGTACATACAAAAGAACCGCAACTTGAAGAAGAAGTGTTCTACACGGAAGATTTGCCCATAGAATTTTGATGGCTATCAACAACCTTGTTTTTAAAACTCAGTTCAGCTATTAACCTCATGCATAACTCATACCTCCATGCTCTATTACAAGATAAATGCAATAAAAGAGTGCATCGCATGCACGACTTCAGCTATCTAGATCGCGTTAAAGAGCCGCTAGATGGCGCTTCCAAAGGTTACATTATGTAACGCTATTAGCAAAGTTTCCAATGGCAATGAAACAAAATATAACAAGTGCAAACTTTGACTAGCAATTATAAGGTAGGTTAAGTTCAGCGAAGTTCCTCGGGGGTTTTTAGCCGAGTAAGCTAGGTCTCTAGTATGAATAATGTGCCGTATGAGTTCGAGGTAATAAAATTATTTGTTCAAGGAATTTTGAAAAGAAATTGTTCCCAGTGGTGTTCCAGTATTGTGTGGGTTCAACGATTTCCGGAAAAATCCGCCTGTACTCGCTTAGGAATTCTAGGAATAGATATCTTACATTCAGTTCTGCTTAGTAGGGGAGTAATTCTTCGAAATTGTTTTCTTCTTTCACATTGGTTACGATACTTTGCGTGAAGCCTTCGTTACATCACAATCGCAGTTCGGTTTTTCGTCGTAACGCAGAAAAAAAGGTAATTTATTATGGCGTCTACTGGGATCGTAATCGATGTGCTCGTTGGCAATTTTTATCTGTACCAATACGATTGTTATAATCTCGTTTCCAGTGACTATTTTTTATGTGCTCGCCAGAAATTTATTAATTTTATTCAATGTGCAAAAAAACTAACTTTTACTACAGTTTTTTCGAATGTTTCACTAAAATGCTTGGTTATATATTCTTTCTTTTCTTTTTTTTATAGTTTGAAGCCTTATAACAGAAATGTGTTGCACAAGCGTTTAATGCAGCATTATTATATATGGGTATATTCTGTTGCATTTACTTGGAAATTTTATAGTATATCTTTATATAACATTAGACTAAGATCATAAAACATCATAAAATTTAATCGTCCTTTCCAGTCAGTATTTACCTACGCACTTACAGTAACATATTGAAGTACGTGATGAAACTAAAATAATATTTTAAGTACTTCCCCTAAATTGAGTCATGGACGTAAATAACCATTTATGGATCACACTCAGGGGAATAAGGCAGGCTGCGTTGAGGTTTTAACCGCTTGCGTTAATAATCGTAAGCATATTACTGGGGTTACGCAACTATTCCTTAATTTTCCTCATTTCAAGTTTCATAACGTTTTATAAAGTTAGGAAAGGCAAAATGTCACCAGTCTACAAATGATCAGTTTAAAAACCTGTGACGCAGACTTGGCGGACACTTCCTGGTAGAGTTGACCGCCTCCGTGCTTTGGAAAGTACGTATAATGGTCACCCAGTTATTGTAAGAATATAGGATAGCAATTGTTTGATCACGACAAGACTTTGAGTAGCTAGAACAATTAGGAATTATTTCTACTAGGATCAATTTATTTATCCAGTAGTAACTCAAGTTATAAAATAAGTAATCTTTATAACAAACCTGCCTATAGTAACACGTATTCTGTTGCGTTTTGTACACATAATTAGTTTCATGACGAAAGCCTTTGTGTCCCACCTGATTCTGAACGAACAACGACGAGGCGTTGTCTATTCGCGACTGTATTTAGCTATGGTCAATATTCTTACAGTAGTCAACAAACAATGAAACAAAAATAAGACGGCCGAAATATTTTGTACGTTCTCGAATGTTTGCTAAATGTTTTAGAGGCTATTTCGAATACTGAAGAAAGTGTTATGTAGATATCGAAAGATAATAGACTTTTCGGTTTGTTTAGATCGTTTTACAAAACATTCATACTTATTTTTAGGTATTCTACTTATTGCGATCACTAATTCTTTACAAGCCTCTCTGTTTCCTTTAAATCCATGCATAAAGTACATACTTAATTTTATTTCTATATAG
The DNA here is from genome assembly GCF_050436995.1 of Anticarsia gemmatalis. Classification (NCBI taxonomy): domain Eukaryota; kingdom Metazoa; phylum Arthropoda; class Insecta; order Lepidoptera; family Erebidae; genus Anticarsia; species Anticarsia gemmatalis. Next base: position 4,649,218 of record NC_134761.1, read on the forward strand.
AACAAAGATATAACGATTAATAGATACTCATGATATTGCTGGGCAATGACCTCGTAACGACACTCTACTACTTCTTCTGACAAAACTTTATCACAACAGTAGTTCCATATTATTTTTGGCTGGAAACTTTACTGTTAAATCTTTATCCTAAGTAAAGCCTAGATAGTATTGTCTCTGATTAAGAATTATAATTACCTTATTACAGTAAAGTTCTCAAACAAAAGGTGTGTGCTACTAAGTACTTAGATTATCCTTTTTCTAAATGTGTAAGTACATTTCAGAGCTAAATATGTTTATTACTCAATTCGTATATTGCAATATTATAGGGTAAAGTATTATTTTCGGGTTGCAGCTTTAAATTTGTGTTATTTTACGATTTTATTACGTGAATATTTGAACGTATCGTCAAATTGCACTACCCATTTCAAAACTCATTTCGACAAATACAGCTGAAACTGCAAATACATAAGCAAATAAAACTTCAGATTGTTTAATTTCGGTATAAAACGGATATTAAGTAAATTTCACTTTTGCATTTTTCCCCGATTACAATATTAACACCTTTATTTAAAAGATTAAACCTTAAACACTTAACTTAAAAGATCCGGTCAGTTGAGGTAAACGGAAGGAAACTAAAAGGAAAATAAAACTAATGCATATTTATAATAATATACAGTTATACACCGCTTATCAATAAAATCGATGAGGTAAATACAAAACTTACCTGTGACGTTGACTTCACACAAATCCTTCGTTTTCCTTTCATAAAATCCTACCTATGGTTTACGCGGAAAAACTTGACGTGTGCCACGTCATGAAAATTAGAATTAACCTCTGTTTATTATGACGTTCAACCTTGCCCCAATTACTATTTTAAGTTTTGTTATGTTATGGCACTGATGCAATTACTTTCGTGGTAATTCTTAAAAGTAAGATTAATCCACTGTTTTAGTCACCTCACCTAAAAACAAAACACGCTTTGTTATACACTATTAAGAAGGATCCATTAAAAATATTTCTAATAACGTTGGGTATTCACAGCCTAAAATTATGCATCGACCTGTGAATAAACTGGATCTATAACACTTAAAAGTAGAAGATTTAATACAATTAAATAGTATCTGAGTCAAAATAATGTTCGCAAAAATCGCTACGAACATCGTATCAAATTTACCGAACTATTTTCTGTTTCCGTTGTAACATTAACACAAACAATATGCCGAAGTATTGGAATATTAACATAATACCATTATTGGGAGCGTATTCGATACCTTTTATTCAGGATCACGTACAGAAACCATTGAAAAATCATTGACTGAAACCGTACCGTGGAAATATCTGGCCTACATTGGAAGCACGAGGGCAAAAGGCCGTCTCACAAAGCTCCCCGTTATTTCTTTTGTTTCGTACTTGGAACAAAGTATCCTCTTACAAGACCCAATTTTGTTGATATCAAACAAGTAACAATGAAGTGACAACTAATGGACTTTTTACGTTCCACGTGTGCTTCTAATAAGTATCTTGTTGTACAACTCCACTGATGTTCGTTATTGGGATGAAATGTTTATTTTTTTGTAATAAAACATGTCATAATAGCCATGTAAGAAGAAACCACTTCCTGGGTATTATTTACGAAGCTTTTATTTGTAACTTATAAATGTAATACAGCGCTTCCTTTATCTTTCTAAGTTTACCGATTCAATAATACATTTTTAAATAAACATAGTAAATAGCATTTCATGCTGCTGGCTATATACATATATTTTTCTGTTTTAAAATAAAACAATACCTGTACAGCTCAATGATCCGCGCCCGGAAAGGTTGGATTCCATATTTAGCGGCAAACGATAACTGCCAGTGATCATATATCATGCCCTATGTCAAACGAACAAAGGAAGTGTCAAATGGACCAATATAATCCCACGGCTTTACTTCTGAAACCATTAAAACATGCAAACATTTTATACCCAGTATATTTTGAGAACAGATATTTACGACTGAAATCAAATATGCTATTCAGATCCGATAGCAATTGAGTTATATATAAAATTCCAATAAAAATATATTATCACAGGTATTTCATACATGACCTAGTATTCTTTGCTCGTTATGTAAGATCGTTTTATTTCCTCCAATGCCGATTATTTAATCTAGTGCTTGAGATTCGATCACAAAATATATTTTCGCTGACAATTAATTTGTAAAATCTATGAAAAAATGTCCCTTTATTTTAATTGAAGCAATTATTGTTATCATGTTATAAAAAAATATATAGAGTCTTATTTAGTTTTCCTTCTATATCATTTACTTATTTGCAAGTACGATTATTAACTAAGACCTATTTACGTTTTACGTCAGTCTTTTGCTTACATACCATTATTTCAAAACTAGGCACCCTAAAATAAGTATTCGTGTTGTCGCGTTAATTAAAAACAAACATGCCATGTTGTAACACTTGTTACTAATATGATTAACTTGTTTATATAACAAAACAAACAAGACAATACATACTTAAAACTTGACTTTCTCACTCATTACTAATCCACTTATAAAACACTAGCCCGAGGAAGTGTTTTAAAAAAAGTTGTCAATATAATTTCCTGGGGCTATCATTTTGCCAAATAGTACCTATAATCAGTTCAATTGTTTAGCCGTGAAAGCAATAACCGGAGCAGACAAAGTTACATTCGTTCTTATGACTTAAAGCGGCTCCACCATTATTTTTAGTCCTTTTTTTCCTTGGGATAGGATCGAATACCCGAATTAGTTTTTTACCCATGACTGTCCCAATGCTGGTCAAGGGTCTTTTCTTGAACGAGGGAGGTATATATTAAACTATTCTATTTGACCGTAAAAGTGACGGACATAAAGATAAAACGATGACTAGGTACCATAAAATTAAGAATTTCATCTTTACCAGATGAATTATTACTACTAAGATATAAATAAAGGAATGAGATGTAAAATTGTCATGTCATGGCTCCCAACGTGTTACTGCTCTCCAGTTCCGTATTGTATATCCTTATCATTAAAGAATGCATCTACGCATTCGCTAAGACCATTCGGGCTTTCCCCGACCACATCGACTCTTTTGTTATATCCGAACAAAATTATGACTCATTATATAAAAGGAAATACTTTTGTAATGGGTTTTAATAGCTGTCGTCATAATTATGACGCAAATAGACTTCAACATTAGTGACCTAAAAACGAATACCTATTTCTTATATCCATTAATTATAAACTAATCTGTGAACAAAACAACGCATTATTAACTTTGTTGTGGTGTCTGATCGTAATTTAAACATGACTTAACAGACACCTTGTAATGTTCGACAATTAGCAGTTCAATTCCGATGCAGTTAAGTTCTAACATTAAACTACGTCGCAATGTCGCTAGTTCAATTCCAAAAATAGTCCGATTTCTGTATTATTTTGAATAGTCGAAGCCTTTAAGAAGCTAGCTTTCAATAATATTTGAAATATTTGAATCGCTATTTGGTTGTAATTATTTATAATATAACGCTTTTGGTTTACAAACTCTTGTCTATGAAATTTGTATTCCTGTGACACGTCATTTTAGCAATGCGTCAACGCAACGCCGTATTGTGGCTTCGCCCTTAGATCCCTGCTTCTGGATCTGCTAACAATTTTGAAGCTGCCATTCCTTTATGTGTTGAAAGAGATCCTATATTAATTGTTGTTTTCTTCTCCAGATGCGAAGATGGTGGAGGCGGCGCGGCGACAGGGACGGGTGGGCGGACGGCGTCGCTGCGGCTCGCGAACGGGCGCGTGGCGGCGCAGTCGGCCGAGCAGCTGCCGCACTCGCCCGCGGACTGCGCCTCCGTGCGCATTTCCATGGACAACACAAACACCTGCTGCACCGACTCGCTCGTCACCGCCCTCGACGACGAGACCTTGCTGTTAGGTAACTACTGTAAGGACACTTTTTATATACTTTTGTAGCTTAAGTTGACTCTTACAAGCAAGGGCGGATCCAGGACCACAGGATCAACGGCGAAGATCATTTACATAGAAATTAAAAAAACGGTGTTATCATTATAGTAATGTCAAACACAAAAGTTCACCCTGGAACCATTCTTGCTTGTATGGCTATGCTAAGTACTAGTAGGCCAGGCTCCCAGGGCTGACACACCGCGCAGTATAGCTCTTTTTTCAGTTATCATTTTTTATTTGGATGAACCTAGACACGATATTGCAAGCCAATCGCATTGCCACCCGTATACAGCCTAATAGTTTCATTACTATATGTCCAGTTGGTTGGTGGGCTCGATTCCTATTCGGAACAATGTATATTTTTAGCTCCTTGCAGCTCAACATTTTTACATAAGTAGTTAAAATTTTCGACGACAGTCACCAAAGCACGAATTAAGAAAAAAGTACGAATGAAAACGTTTGGGACGTGTCTACTACTCGTAATAGCTGGAAAATCCCAACTATTGAAAGTAGAGAAGGCAATAGACACGTTAAGTATAAAGCGTCCTTAGGGATAGTGCCGTAACAGCTTTCACTACGTGCATACAACCTACGGCAGTTATTGGCTACCTGACATATCTGACAACCTCAAATGTCAACCTATATCCAAATCAACTACACAAAGTCTCTATTAGGTATGAGCTTTAATTCTATTTCTATAAAGACTTACTAAATGCCGAGAGGTTAACGAACTTTCACGTTCGAATTTCGAGTAACTTTATCGCAGGCGTCATCTAAAAAAAGTAAACAACTTTACAGTAGCAACGGCCAGTAACACTAAACTTTGTATTGAAAATTTAGGCAAGAGCATGATGAATTTTATTGCTGTAGATTTTGAAGCGAAGTAATCAATAAGTTAACTAAAAGATTCACCACATATTGACACTTCAATGAATACGTCATGAGTTCGTAGAAGGACGAGCAAGAAGTTAGCAACTTCTATAGTCCCTTTTCTCGAAGAGCAAACATTTCAAATTGAGTGCCAACGTCTTTGACCTCTACGCAACTATGTAAAGGTTAAAGTAACTTGGCTGCTCACCTACTTTGGGTCGAGCTACTGAAATATCGACTGGAACACCATACATGCATATTTGAAATTCGAATTACTTTTTTCTTCACAAATAGCAATCCAATCGAATTGAAAAATGAAATTGAAACTACTTACACGCCTGAATCGATGAATAAAAAAGTTACATTACTTCTCTATAGGCCATGATTTAAAATAAAACAAAAAAGTAAAGCCTCTATTACAATTGTCAGTATTTCAAGACAATATCTTATATAACGATGTCTTACTTCATTCGACTGTTATTTCTCAAATACCAAACGACATCGCTAACGAAACTACAACAAAAACTGCATCGGATCTCGAAACGGAACACAAAAGTGCTTACTCACTGAGTAATGCCATTCGTGTCAGGGTCAGTGACAGTTTGGAGATGCTTGTGGGAATGCCAGATTTGATATCATACTTTTAGAAGAAATAGAGCACTACGCAACATACTATGACACAAATTATTCGGTATTTATAGCTTTCAAACTTTTGCGTTGCATTTATTTGTAAAATAGATACGGGAAATAACGTGAGCATGCATTTAACCATGAAATGCTTGACGTTTCGGCGCTGGTAGCACTGGCCGTGGTCACGCTGAGTAGCTTAATTTTTGATATCTAAACTAATAAACATGATTGTATTGGTAAAAACTACTTTAAATGTATAATTCAATGCCTGCATAGAACGAAGGTCAATTTAAATCCTGTACGAACAGATTCTGGATGGATAGAAACGAGTGAGATCCTGATCGTCCCCAGCTATTACTACCGATCCGTTCGCTCGACTCTATTACCTCGCCATATTAACTGTTCAGTCACGTCCCTATAATAACCACTATTCGTCTTGATCTATTTTTTATATTTTGTCGTTGGCCAGCTCCACTCAATCAAGCTCACGCCGCCTTAAGTATTTGTTCTATCACCATAAAATGCTCTACCATTTTTCATACTTAAAACGCCAGCTTTGGCTTCTGAGATTGAGAATTCTAGATTTTGCAAGCAAATGCTTTGAAATAATATATCTTGGATAAAAGTAAAATAAAAATATATTTGCGTTCCTCATATTTTAATGTTAATATTTTAGCACGGAACAGGTAAGTACTTTTATTTACCCGATGAGAAGTACCTTCACATTGTTACTCACTTGTTTTATCTAACAGTTTACCGGGGTTACTTGCCAAATACCCCAACGATAAAATAAAAAAATGAACGATGCGATTACATAAGGTTACAAAAATATTAGAATTTTCAGTGAAAGGTTATCGTTGAAAGTTCCGTTCGCAGTTAGTACTCTTTGCTGGTGAGTGAATCACAGAAATGACCCGCGAAACATCGTAACGCTCCGGAACTCGGTCGCAGATCTCAATTTCATTTTTTTCGCGTCACACATACACCGGAACAACAGTGCGGACAAACAAGTGTAAAGCGAAGATTCAGCCGGCGGTGGCACTGCTCGCGGATATGAAACCCATTTCCTGAAACAATTAAGGCGCACCGACATTAAATTTGCAAAGTTGACGCCGCTCTTCGTCCGAGCTGTTAAACATTCAACGATATTGCTCTCCCATTCGCTCACTCTACGGTCTTAGGCGGACAAACGGAAAAAAGTACTGATAGGAACTTCTATTCACTAATAAATACAATCCATGCAAAGCTCCAGGGAGCAGCAGTAGAATTAGATCACGCCCAGCCAATCACTGTTACGTATCTACATTGCTCGACTAGGCATCTGAGAAAATTAACCTTGTCTCCACGATGTTGTATGTCTATTATCGTCTAATTGAGATCGCCATCTAGCCTGGAATCTTGTCATTCTTGTAAATTCTGAACCCCATTTTATTTCGTAACAAGTGTAATTTTCCAATCAGCAATAGTTCTCGCTTTAATTATACGCACTCAGGCGGTGCGTGTAATTGGTGGCAATTTAGCATTGTATTGAAATTCAGTGGCAAGAAGTAGAATTTGGGCAGTAGGAGCAAGGTAGGAGTGTTCGAGGCAGTTAGCATTGACCATGAATGGTGGGCATGTGTCCGATGTGTCGGCGGCAGGAGCGCGAGGAGGCGCGTGGAGGCGCGAGGCGCGCATGGCTCGCTTCCGACGGTGTGGCGAGTCGCGCCGCGGCTCCGTGCAGTCCTACGCCGCCCAGCCGTGCGCGATGACATGCCGCGCTCAACCCCCCACGACTAAAGCTCTATACATACGCGATCGAAGCTCTCCACATACACATTAAATACTATCTTACTAATATTCGTGATTCGCGTGTGCAGTGAATTAATATCGACGGATTTGTTCTCAACGTGTATAAATTGTTTCAAGAAAAATGTCGCGAAGGGGATTTTGTCACGTTCGTAGATAATTTAAATTTCAGTGTCAAAGCTTGTAAATGTTGTACATGTCTATATGTTTGGGTTTGTTTTGTCTCGTCAACTGGGATCTAATTATGAGACTAACAGTCAAATTGAGTAATAAAATATGAAATTGTAAATTCAAGGGAACAATTAGGTAAAATTGTTCAAAGTTCAAGCCATAAATGTTTAAGTGTAAAACAACAGGAGATGTGAAATTAATTATAAATAACATTAATTATTAATGAATTAATCACGCAAGGTCTAATTTGTATCTTGAGGGTAGAGCGACCTCTTTAAAACAGTGCTGTTTTCAGGAGGAAGTAAATCTGTATTACCTCAAGTTCAAAATAAGGCAAATAAAGCGAATAAACAAATTAATTAATTAATGCTTTTAGGCTCAATTAGAATGACGTTATCGCATGCTTATAACCAAATGTAATCATATCACCAAAATTGTAAGCTACACGTCCTCATAAAAGACTAAAATCATCAAAATATTTTTAAGTAGTATAACTAACAGAAATAAATGTCGAAGTGGGTTAACACATTGTCGGTTCATTCATAGTGCCAGGCGGGATTGCTTCATAGTTGTACCATCGAACCAGATCGCTGGAATACTCCGAATAGGTACGATCTTATTTTTAAACATAATCGAGAGGAAATCTCAAAATGTGCGTCATAAATCAAAGAAAACTTGACTTTTATATCTGTTTACCGTGCCCTAGTAGTGGCATATCATTTCGAATAGTTGAACATTTTAAATGTTCTACATTTTTTTTAAGTTTTGAATCTAATCCGCTCGAAACGTTAATGTGTACGCAACCTATAGAAGCGGATTAAACCAAAATCTTTTTAAAGCTTCTCGGAAAATGCGAATGGATAACGACTAGGTAACAATAAAAGGTCGTCATAAAAACACATACATGAAGCATTAAACATTTCTAGAATTCCAAAAGTATCGACGCAGTTGTTTGATTAGCGCCGTAGAGAATCTAAATATTGCAGCAAGCCGTGTAACGTGTGCTGATCGCAATCCGATCTTGATTACCCTCAAGAGTGGAAGGAGGAGCAGCTGTTACGGTCGGTATCGCTTCGTATCGGCTCACACGATCCCGGTTCAATTGATATAATCCATGATTCCGTAGAGCGGCCAACGCGTATTGCTTACAACCCACTTGATTCTTGACACTGCAACAATATTATTTACCATTCGCGGTCACGTGGCGGGACGTCGCACGATGACGATTAATTCATGTTTATTAAACAAATTAACGATACTAGTGTGGCATTAGATACGCGACGACTAATTGCCGCCGGAACGAACGCGCTGACCGTAAGAAAATATCACAGTCGATATTCGGAAAGGTTGTAACCGCGTAACCGTAACGGTACCGCCGCGAAAATAATTAATAACTCAATAAAAACATATTGCTGTCATTTGGAAACAGGAATAGTATGTGTCCAGCGACCCGAAACTATTATTACCACCCACGTCGCTGAAAAACGCGATAAAAACGTTACAAGTTTATAATCTTCAGTTTTTGTCACAATTCCGAAGAGCATCAAGTTTTATGTCAACAATAGAATCCAATTGATTTCCTATAAAGTTGTTGAATGTCGCAGACTCAGTGAGAATACCGCCCACACGAGTAGTCCTCAATTTCACGCCTACATCAAATTTGAAGTCTTCTCCTGAGATTGATGGCCGCATACTGTGTTAACTCTGCCATTGACAAATCTTCTCCATCATCGAACGGACTTTATTCATTGTTGAATTGGTTCACATACTCAGATCAAGTTTGCCTAAAACTTTCGTTACATTTGTCTGTGCCAAACTAGTGACACATAAATTATAATATGTTTCAATATTATCATGAATAAAGACAGTAATAATTTACTTAAATCTTTGTGCTCTATCAACTCAATTCTGGCACGAATGTAAACAATTAAAGTAACATATTTTAGTAACCGCTTCAAATAAATTTCCAAAGATAATATATTCGTATGGTGTCATGTTAACTTGATTCGGCGTCAAACTACTTTACATGCCAATAAATGATGTACGAGCGTGAGGAACCGCATTTTGCAATTGACATGGAGTGAGGCTCGACCGAATTCAATAATGAGAGGTTTTGTGGTGGGGCTAATTGTGAAATGACAAACATCCTCTTATCAAAACCCGCATACAACGAGCTTTATACGGATAGTTTATATTAGCTTCAGTCACTGCACCCATTCACGGGGACAATAGAAATTGTGTCGGGATCAATTCTGTTACCCAATGGGTGTGCACTGTGAAAGTATATACAGATACAAATGTAATCGTGTGAAAATTTGAACTCATATCACTTGAATATGATGCTATGTCGTAACTTTGGGAAGGGCTACTAAATTCCAATTTTTATTATTCAAACTAGCTGACCCGGCAAATGTTGTTTTGCCATGTAAATAAAAAAAAATGGGGTCATTAAGGGGTATGAAAAATAGATGTTGGCCGATTCTCATAGATACCGGATAAGCACAAAAAAGTCATCAAAATCGGTCAAGCCGTTTCGGAAGAGTAAGGCAACGAAAACTGTGACGCGAGAATTTTATATATTAGATGTGCATTGCATTGTTGCATAACAGTAAAGTTGTACTGTTTGAAATATCTTTAGAATAAAAATAAGCAAAGAACGATATTCCAGGAAACTCACTTGCCAATTCTAATCTAATTCGTGATCACCACGTTGAGACCGCAACTCACCTGTAATTATTACGCAAATTACCAGCTGAGCGGACTAATAAGTGTCTAGTACTACTTATTAAACAACAATAGATAAATAACCCGATAGTGATAATCAGTCAATTAAGGTTTAGAGAATACCTAGGTGATGTTCAGGAAGTTATAAGCAAATCTCAAGTTCGAGAATGTTGCAGACTTAATTATTTTTACGCAAGTTCTTAAAAATATTGGATTCAGGCATTATTTTCATTTTTATATAGTTTAAATCTACCTAGCAATTTTGAACTGCAGACTTAGAACAAAGTACTTATTTTAATTTTAACAAAATATTCGGATTTTATCGCTGTAATGGAATACCGTTTTGAAATCAACATATCTAAGGCATATGCATTTTAGAAAATTATACGAACTTGTTCAAGGTTCATTGATCTTGTCCATAGTAAAACAATTCAAATAACAATCGTAGTATGATCTAATTATAGCGAGCAATTTAATGAGTATTTAAATCTGAGGACCAACTTGAATTGAAAATGATTCATTTATAAATAAGTATGGCTCAATTTAATTCAAAGATTAAAGAAAAACTTAAAATATTTTTTCAAAAATAGCTAGCTCTTGGAATAAATGAACGACTTGCCAGTGAGACATTCAATAGGTTTTTTAGAACATCGAATTAATTTAATTCACACATTTAAGTACCTTTGGAGATATCAAAGTTGATTACTATCATTAGCTTGATATGAATTGATGAGTGGCTATGTTTTATTGCACCGACTCGTAGATTTACTTTTGACGAGTGATGACATATTCTTCGTAATTTATTTGGCGTCTGCAGTAACTGTCAGAAGCAGAATTTATTGGCCAGCTGTTCTTTAAGTTGTAACGTTTATGAGGTTTTTATCGCGTACCGTTTGTCGAGACATTTCTTCGTCTGTTCCGTTTATTGTCCATGTTACATCCCTTGTAAGGGTTAGTAAAGGAAACATAACGTTTTACAAGCGTGATTTGTTTAGCTGCCCTGCATTGACGTTAGTAAAACTTTCCTCTACCTTATTAACTCAATCCTCCTTTACCCCAGTCCCGATCGAAATAAATAGACTCATCAAACTGTAGTTTAAATATGATTATTTAAATATTCGAGTTAATGATTTCATTTTTATGTCAACAGATAATGTGACGTCATAATTGTCAGCTGTTTAATCAAACTTGATTGATCATTATTACGATGTGAGTAAGTAGAAGAGAGAATCGTTGGTTGTTAACGCCACGTGCTCAGACCGGTTTCACAGTAGCATTTAATTTATTCAATGTTTATAAAAAAAAACTAATAAAATATACTGAGAAGTTTATAAGTCAGTTTTATTTGAATCTTACAGCAAGCATGTTGTGTTTCGGTGACGCCGTGTTTGATCGCGTCAATGTTTGGTGTACTATATTATTTTCGCGCAAAAGTTGACAAATATGGGCCTCTTGAAACGGTTCGGTTCATCCGTTCGTAAAGCCCTCAGGAAGACTATTTATTTACCGAAATTCGCGACGAGTAACAGTGGATATTCTCCAAGTAAGATTTTGTTTTATTTACAGTTCCAATCTTCATGATTAAATTTCTTTGGAAGGCTATAAATAGGCTGAAAAGTAGCGTATCGCTCTTGGAATGTACAGTTCATGAGAGCATGCAATAATGTACATTGTAGTTAATTAGAAAGAGCATTCTTCAGTTTATCGTAACCATGTGGTTTAATATAGGTCTTATTTAGTTTCCGCGGTATTTACAGTACACATTGACGCACTACTAGTCAAATACTAACTGCAGACTTTCGACTTTAATCGGTTCCGCCATGAAAGTAGGGCATTACATTTCTTTATTTTTGTACAATTTAGAGTAAAAGTCACAAATTGTCTGATGTACAGTTATCACGGTCGACGTAGTAAATAATTGTGCATACAGTATCACAAAGAGACATACTAGTATTCGGAAAAAAAACACGCAACATTGAAACGGAATCGTTCTGAATAAACCAAGGCTATAGAATAATAAGGCGATTTATCTATTCCCAAATACAAGAAAAACACACTATCGCTTTCTTTTTCTGTTCTCATAACGAGAATAATTGAATAAACCAACCAAATAATTGAAGCAAAACGGTGAAAAAACGACAACACGAAAAGAACAAAATTACATCATACATAACCAAGTTTTGAAATGGTTTTTATTTAATTCTATTCCTTCTTTCGGTATACGAATGGAGGTTCAAGATGGAACCTTGAATATTTAAATAGATCTTTGCTTGCCAAAATTTAATTCATTTAACGTAATTAATTTTAAATGTTCCCACTGGGTATCTTTATTATTTACAGCGGCTATTCAAAATTTTAATACAAAGAAGATCACAATCAGCTGTATTGTATGCCTCGACGAGGTGTCATCTTGTCTCGATATTTTATTGCACAAAGTATAAAGAAAAAATAATACAAGATTGAAGATTTTCAGTTTGCGCTTTGAAGTTTTGAGTAACTTTCAAAGTTGTAATACTATTTTTCAAAGTATAAATACATTTTGCATCTAGAATAGTTCAGAGCTCCCTTTTAAAATCAAATGGAATAATCAGATTCATAACAAATCAATTTCTGTTCCTAGTTTATGTATGTGAGTGTTCCACCGATAACTGACCTACCGTAATCTTTATTGATTTTCTACTACTTTCATTATAAAGTACAAGTTAACGGCGCATGTTAATTGGATTGCTTGACTGTACGTGTGCCAAATCTGGACGGTTTTAGTGTACAGAATGTATGAGTCATATGGACAAATAAATAATAATATCCAAATTCATTAGATGGAATAAAAACTCGGTTCTTTTATAATCGGCATCTGCTTGTAAAAAAGAAAAGAGATAATTCACAATTGAAGCGTGGAATTCTCTAAAATCTGTATATTTAGCCAGCCGCAAAAACTAAAAGGAAAGGAGAGGCACATCTGCCGGCCGCCACCAAAAAACTGACTTGTTTTCGCACATACATAATATAATCCATCTGTTAACGTTTGTTCTATTAGAAAAACCACTGGATAGCTTGTAGGACCTAGATTCAAAATAATATTTAGATAAATTAGGTCGGGTATCGATTCTTTAATTAGAACACAGATGTAACATTTCAGGATGATAGGTCGTCTCTCGTTTAGAAGTCTATGTAAATCATTTCTGCCATCCCACAAACCCAGATACGATTTGATAAAACTAAAGATGTTACAAACATTCCTTAAGCACGATTTTATTAATAAAATCGCAGACATTGTAATAAAAGACCGTGTCTGCGTGCGTTTCTTTCAGTTAACTGGGTAATTTAATCTCGGAACTACGTTAGCCGTATTGCGACAAAACAAACATCTCAAATAAATGTTCAACTAAATTGCGGGAAAGCAACAACATTTCAGTGGTATAGATACAAGCAATTTCCGTTCCAATCACTACACTGACCAATGTTCGAATTCACCAACAATTAATCGATTCGTTGGATACTAGGAACACATAGGCTATTGGACGTCGAGCTTAGAAGTCGAGCGAAACAAAGGCCTGGTGTACACTGTACAAGTAAACGTATACATAGCAAGCCTATTGTGTACGGAGTGCTCACTGAATTGATTTCCAACGTCTTATCGCCACCGACCTTTTAGCTCAAGCTTGGCGATCTTTCGTCACAGTTTTCTAATCCACAATCAGTAGGCATGTTAGTCGTAGGCCACGTGCAGCACAATGTGAGAGAACTACGATTTGAATCGTGATACCTAATACGTGTGTGGAGTGTGTTAGTGTAGGTCCGCAGTAATATGCTTAATAAAATTTTATGCTATTACCTACCTACATTCGGCTATGCCTTCTAAAAGAGAAATGGCTAATGGTTTTATAACAAATTGAAAAGTATCATTTACGTAACTGTGCTATTTCTGAAACTATCTCTTTATTTAGGCGTTAATCTACCCAGTTTGTAGGAGTTACTAAATTTCAATTCAATTAGATCACCGGTGTTTCCGCCGTTCTCCTCCCACCGCGTAATTCTTTCATTCACTTAACCGTGTCGGCCGCAGTGTTCATGTTCTAGTAGATATTGTTCTGCGAACTTAGCACTTTTAACATCTCGTGCCCCCCATTAACCCGCTTATCAATGTGTGATCAACATCGTGCACTCGCTTTCGGAGCGGTTAACTCATTAGCCGCATTGTCGGTCGAAGTTATAAATGATACAGCCAATGATACGCATTTAACGTTTAATTTTACAACGCGATACTTTCAATTTAAAACGTATTATGGCTAAATGTTTTATTTTCACGATAATTTATCTACTTACGAATAGTTGTTTTCCTTTAGGAAGCGGAAGAAAAACGAATGTTCTGCTTAGTCAATGATAAATTAGTTTATGGGTAAATTAGACGCTTATCTCTCGTGTCATGACTGTATCAATCAATGGCACCGTGGAACTAGTTTAAGCGACATTGAGAAGGACGATATCTTTCTACGCCCTTGACGACATTTATGGCATTCCGTATCGAGTTAGGGCAGTGATATACCGTGTCGATTCACGGAAACGTAACTGTTGTTATGAATTGTGTACGAAATGCCTAGCATTGTTCTATTCTGGAAACTGGGCGTATTTATACGCAGACCACATAGCGGCAGTCTTTAATATACAGGCGTCGTTACGACTCGTATCAGTCGTATCGTATAGCTTTTGTAATGTGTCAGAGGCTCAGCCGCTCCCAGGCCGTGACGAGCGGCTGAACATTTCCGAACGCTTGCAAAGTTTTTATTATGTTGCAAATTGTCTGACAGTCGTGGAGAATTTGACTGATAGCTTTCGTTCCGTGTGACAGTGTTAACGCCGCTGCCGTCCGCCTACATTGTCCCCGCATCAGCACGCTCGGCTAGACCGACAATACTCAAACATAATTATGCCTTGCCTTGATCTTACACTGACGGATATAATTTGATTGTACGACGTCTGTCAAGCTTGTATTCCGCGTTTAGGAACGGTGGATTCACTTTATTGTGACCTAATTGTGCTTGATTACCGTAAACTTATTCTTTCACACCTGCTCAACGATTTAACTATTTGTTTGTGGTTGACGTAATTCTAAATTTAGGTATTCTTTCGATTGCTTTTCAATTTATTCGGGTAGGAATGTAGCTTTGTGAATAAGATTCAATTTGGATATTTTCTTTATGTGTTCGTTTGTATTGAAACGATTTACTTCTGATTTTATCTTTTGTTTTAGTCTGTGAGGTAAAGTCGGTAATTATAAAAGTATATTGTTAATTTTGTCGGTGATTTAGAACGTTATCAATACAGTAACGTTATCAGTACGTAATAGCTGACAGTTAAGTATAAACAGCTGTTTTGTGTTTTAGTCTGTTTAACAAGGTCATCACAGAAATGTATGACCATGTACTAAAATTTGTGAGTCTATTATACGTGTCTTCTCGCTGCTTCTGGAAAAATCACGCGTGTAACGATTTGTATGCAAGATGACAATATGAGTCGAATCCATAAAAATACGAGTACAGCTGTATACATACGGATATTTATGTGCTATCATAATTACTCATATTCTACGTTTCAATAAATTAGCGACCAACTTTACCAACAAGTCATTAAATCCGACAAGATTTACGCTTATTATATATATTTGAGAACTTTTGTAGGTATATTTTTGATATAATTAATTAAATTCAATTATATTTAGTTTGTTTTCTTTGTCGCTTGTCGTCCTTAATACAGGATAGGACAAATAAGTGATAAATAAACACGTCCATGACATACGATGCACTACCGTAAGCGATAAAACAAAATGATGATAAATATTATTGTAGGCTTTATTGATGTGGCTCATTAAATTTTACGGAAACACTGCGAATTAACTTATCTATAATACTATTTGGTAAGGACCTAATAGTGTTTTACTTAGAGTAGAAATAAAATGGGTAAGGTCCTCTTTATTATTATAGTTATACTCTCAACTAAACCGTGGATAACATGAACAGAGTAAGCCAAAATGCATTTGAACACACAAATTTTCACATAAGAGTAGAGCCAAAGCAAATACGTCCAAGCTTCTATGTTTTCAAAAAATAAAACCAAAATCTACCGTACTTTCAAATTGCTAGTATTGTCTGATGTCATCTATTCTTACCAAGACCTCATAAAAAATAGAGGATCAAAATAATCGTACGGACTCGGTATAAATTCACTTGTTAGTTTTGGCACCGCCTTCTCTGTTTACCACCGTTATTGCGCTTTTTCTCCAACCATAGCTATATGAGTTTCTTTACAGTTTTAAACCCCGTCTAACCCAATTCTGTTCCTCAAATCGCACGCTTGAAGAATGACTTATGAGAACGTCAGCTTATGAATACTGACGCTCTTTTTAAAGTGAAATATTAAACAAAAAGTTAGTAATGAATCATTGTTCAATATTAAAAGGTTAAATATTATTGAATTGGTTTTAACCGCAATTCGTAATAGCTTCCGCGTATTCCAATTTTCTAAGATTAAATCTGGCAAATTATCCTCACATTAACTACTTCGGTGAGCGGTTAATTAGGAATTAATGAATAACTATTAGGTTAGTGATTAATTTATTTGTTATATTTATTAATAGACAGCACGTTAGATATGGACTGGTTGTAAAATGTTGGTTTTTTACAAACGTACCTTTCTTAAGAACTAGCTACAAATCACTGTTTGATCAGTGCTCTATACTATCAACTAGGCGTAATATATTCTTTTTAATACTGCTTCCATGATTAGAAATCTCGTCCTAACTAAAATGTTGAACGATTCGTAATAACCTCGCCATTTACCTGCCAACATTCAGTAAAACATTAGGTCGCAATGTTGCTCCGTCATCGTAAATATTTAGTATCAAATGAATCAGATTTTTGTCGTTTCGCAACTTAACGCCTTTCAAAGGTAAAATTTGTTTCAACCTTCACCAAAAAGGTTTTAACACTCCATCATTTATGCTATGACCTTTCGGTCAGAGCATGGACACACTTTCCCATGTTTGTTTAATTTTTAATCCGCAGAGAAAAAGCGTAGCATACCCGCAACGACAATAAACGCAATAACTTTTATTCAACTGTGCATAAAACTCAATATTTATCTACAAAAATGTGAAAAAAGGTTTATAAAGTTGCTAGATGCATAATTTTTTAATATTGAACTCTATATTCAAACTCTGTATGTTTACCACAGACAAAGTGAATATAATTTTAATCATGTAGTGTAGCAAAGAGTATTGCACACACAACAGCTGTAGATAATGCAATGTCTGGCTCAGACAAAAAAATAAACGAAACTCAAAGCTTAAAAGCATTTGTCTACACAGAGCCGTAAGACCCGAGATTCACCACCCAGATACACATCTTTAGACCCTTGCAATCTTGTTGTTTTAGGTTACCAACATATGGTACATCTCTTTTAAACTGTCAATTTCAATGAAGGAAAGACAAATGAACTCAGTCACAAAAACCGCTTTTGTTTAATCTTAAACTAACACCATGACAAATGTATCCTAATGTATATAACATTTGCCGAAGTTTATTATGCTACTTTCAAAATAAACGACAGTACCGTAGTACTCACAGCGGCAACGCTTTAAAAGATATCGGTTTATACGGCTTTGAAGTTTGCTACAATAATCGCTTCAGCAAAGCTTCGCACTCCTAACCTGTAGCTAGTTTAATCCATTACGTTATATAAACTGTACTAGACACAATAAACTATTTCGTAATATACCGGCCTATAACGTATACAGTATAGCTTCACCGCAGAGCCGTGGAAGGTCGGAAGCAGGCCATAAGTTTAGGTACAAGAAAGTATTGATCTCGAGCCCGCCACGGAACACCGGGCCACTGTCGCGAATTATAATACAAAAGCTTTTATTTTCCTTTTATTTTTCCACCCACGAAACACAACACATTGCATTTTTCCGATGCATTTTACGAGCTTCTGTTTCTCTTCTAAAATTTATTCGAACGTGAATCATGACTTCGTAATGGAAAGACCGAACAGTTCGCAAGGTATTTGACTTATTGTGACTGCATTGTGTAATTTGTGCAAACTAATAAATGACGTCGGCTATCTATCAGCTGTTTCGGTTTACCGTTTTTTATTTCCTTTTAAATCCAAGAACTGATTACTCATCGTGCAGAAATCCCCGCTTTAATTCATTAAATATAATAATATATTTATGAAAAGCCGTATTTTATTAATTGCTGCATCATAAAATAAACATAAAATATTGTGTCCTATCTATCGGCAACGAGTGCATTTGCCACTAATAGACTGTATTGTCGAGTATACCTATCCATTGTTCAGTGATTAAACTTATAAAGTGACCACAGCGGAGACTGTAATTCCCTTCAAAGACGTCAAACGGCTCGAAGGTCGTGTCGATTTAGTTGATTCGCCTACCCTCAGGCGACCGAATAACAAAACTAACTACTGTGTTATACATAGACTAGTATTACAACGTCACTCACACACTCATTGGGATTGACCTCCTCATCGCGGCCGGCGAATGATGTTTCCCTAGCCACAAACTTCGCTTTAAAACTTCGAAACTGCGGTAATAAAATAGTGCTAGGTTATAAAATATTGGGAATTTTAATACACACTCATTGGAGGTAAAAGTCATAAAATTTAGAACAAAAGTATATAGAGCAATGTGAACAAACGAAAAAGTGCCATGACCTTTATGATGTGGGTATCTCTTTGGCACACATAATATTTAAAACTTACACATCGTTTGCCAATTTTGCGCATAAAATTCTATGTTTCATATGTTAAGTAGGTAAGAATTTTATTAATGTAGAAGTTTAAAATAAGTATTAGTTACGTACGAAAGGGGGACACATATTCTTGCGGTCTCCACGGGATGTACATACACTCTTGGGCAGTTTCTGCATAGTCTTTTGTGATATACCTAACATTTGCGACCAGACTTTTTGTCAACTCATCTGAGTATAGTAACATCAGCTGAAAAAAAATCGTAGCACAAAATAAAAAGAAGATGGTTTTTCCCCTTAGAGGATTCACAGGAACAAGCCCATCTTTCTTTAAGCCTCAACGAGAAACAAATAGTATGCAAAACATGCAATTTTCTGGAGGCTAACTTTGCCTCGTAAATCCTTGGCACACGGCACATAGATTCATAAGGAGAATCCCAACAACAGCTTGCAATATACTTTCTACTTCGCTGTATTCCATTGTTTCAAAATATAACCGCGCTTTTTTACGGATGCCAATGTAAAATTTTTTTCATACTAAATTATAGAAAATTGTATTGTGTTTGAACATTAATCTAATTTTATAGTTTATTGGCTATAGAAAGCAGCTGTTGCTACTCTAATTAACGATACAGGATTAGTGTTAAAACAAATAGTCGTAGATTGTAACCATGCCGTTAAATTTGTAACATCAACTTACCTAAATGATACACCATAACTTAAACTAATTAGTTAAAACACCTAATAAACGAATTCACAACTTACCACCACATAACTTAAATTATACGTACGAATTTCCGTAAATTATTGAGCGTAACTAATGGTTCACGATCGGATCTCGAGTCGATCGTAAACTAGTAGTAAAATATGAGTTTACTAATAGAATAACCCCGTACACCTGACCTGATTCTTCGCAACCATCTCCCACTTCTTCAAATGTTGAATAATTAAGGTCGTTGTTCGCGCACTGGCGTAACTCCGAGATATGTTACTCACGAATAAATAATAGCTACGTAGATATTTGAGTAAGTACGAAAAACTGTTGCCTTTAAAACATCAGGTATGCGTACGTTATGTGGAAGTACGAAGTAAACTTTATCTTTGTATTCTTTAATGATATTTTGAAAAGAATAAAAGTGTTACTTACACTTCCAACTTATTTACTGAAAGGTAATTTACGTTAAACATTACATACACGCAAATAATGTAATTTTTCGTGTATGTAATTTTGAACTTAAATTTTAAGTTACAATATAAAACTACGAGTAAAACATATCCAAGATAATATTGTTTTTTAATGAAGTATGTACCTACATAATAATACTTCGACGTAACATAAATTGCTATAAAAATGCAGAATTTTCGAGATAAATAATTCCATTCCATATTTATTGACAACTGCGCTACTAATAATTATTTCTGAGAAATGGTTACATAACGTTATTAACAGATATTTGTATAATCGATCATTATACAATGTAACAGTGTTGCACACATTACTTCAATTAGATGACTCTACGTCTCTACATATTACGGTAACTCTAGGTTTCGCACAGATAAGTCTGGCTTAGATACTTGTACGTATGTAGAGTGTCATACAGTATAATGAGACATCATTCATTCACACGTACATGTAGACTCTATGTAGAGTTCTAGACAGGTACTTTGCCCCCGAGGACTTTTTACTCGACCTCTAGAGTCTACGTCTCAGAATTACTGCGTAAAACAAATAGTAAGAAACAACAGTAACTGTGAAATTTGTGTTCTAAATTTAACACAAATGTCCGTCCGAATGATAACTAAAGAAAAAATATTGGCCCTATTTTCATAAGAAGCACAAAAAAAGGTTTCAAAAAAAGGTTTTATTACATGATATTAAAACTTCTAGTGACTAATGAGACTAGGATCGACTTATAAATAAAATTCCTTAATAACTACTAAAACAAAATCAAAACTGCAACTTCAATGCAATTCATATTTAAACACTACTTCGGTTTTTATTGACGTCAGTTTACATAATTACTTGTTTACTTTAATTTACACAATATAAAATCTTAATAACGTTTATCAAGATAACATTTTAATGCATATTTCAAATAACAATACATACATTATTGTTTAGCAAACCAAACAAATTCCTTCATTTAATGTTACCCATCAATTGAATATTACAAGATAATAAAACCTCCATGAACACATACTTACAATAAATTACAAAATACTTATGGTAAAGTGTCAATTACAGAAGTAACTCACAAACGTCAGTTATTAGATAACATGTAATAAAATACGCATAAATGAATAGTTTACATGTAATTAGTTACGCCAAAAGTCGAGACAAATAGTTCAGGGGGCGGTCATTCCCACGGCTCGGTATAAAATTGTAAAAGGCCATGGTCGCACGCGCAAGGTTCCTTCCTTCCTGTACTGTCTCTTGTACACTCGACAACGATTATATATGTAGTATGAAATGTGTAGTATGTGTACTCTCGCATTTATGAACTGATTTTGCATAAACCGTTTTATTGTTAGTCAGTGTGCTATTGCCACTGCGGTGTGTGTGGTAGGTTGGAACTCATATGGATTAGATCATAGAATAGAAGCAGTATTTCTTACGATGCATAATATTTTTGAGGATTACTTATACTATTTTCATTGTTAATGTCCGTAAAACATATTAATATATAAAAGTATCGATGTATTGTTTCAAAACCTCTTAGGCCTTAAGTGCATAAACGATTAGTAATGAGATTTGAATCCTCACAAGGCTTAGATTTCAATACTCAAAATAACTGGGTCAATGTGTCAGTGGGAATTTACCACGATATTATAACAAAAAAAGACAACTTAACAATTACTAAGCCAAATCATACAAATTGCCTTTGTTTTTGCAAATCGTATTTGAAAATGAGCCAAATATATGAACTTTGTTTTTGTTCGTCACTTTGTCATACATTTAATTGTTCGTGACTGTACATTTACAAACATAATCGGAATCAACTTAATACGTTATATGTACAGTGCAAAGACTCATGCAACTGTAAAACGGAACTCAAAAACATTAAACATACAAGTTTATTTTGGGATGAATAATAACTGATTAAGATGTTTTGATAAAAACAAAGACACAATACAGTTTTTTATCACACTCTACAGAAACTCATGCCGACCACACAGTAGGTAAAAGGTTAAATATAAAACTGGCACAACAGAATATGTATTAGTAAAAATAAGTACTATTACAAATGATTTAAGAACCAGATTTTTTATAAGGCCAATTTCGGCTTTCGTTCAGACGCAACACCAAAATAAAAATATTTCCATACATTTTTCCTTATTCACAGATGTATCTTACTACAGAACAAAAAAAGACAATTACGTGCGTTTTAAGTATTTAACCAATTTGAGATAATAACTATATTAACCTCAGTTATCAGGCGACCGCACGCGAATCGTTTACATGCGTAAACAGTCATATACATCATGTTATGTATTTATACATATCTTAATGATATTAAACTCTCGCGACTTGTACATATGTACGAATACAATGATTTATAATAGAAATATTGTAACTGCCATTTGGTGATTAAAAAGAGTTGCCGGGACTTTTTTGCCAGCTCTTTTCTTTGGCCATACCTTCCGAACTGGTGGCAAATTCAGTCTATGTGTTATTGACTGTCATGAGCGTTAGCATTGTCGTAAATCACTAATTAGCTAAGATCTAGATATCTAATAGAGCTAAGATTTTGAGCTACATCCTGCCCTTGATCACGATTGGTTTAACTCGGGTAAAAAGTCGGGTAACAAATAAGGTATCGTAAACCTTTAAATTTTCAATCGCGCATTTGCATTGTAATATTATGTACACATATATATGTATCTTGTTGAATAAATGTTTTTTTTGTGAATATGTAATGATATGATACACCGGAGACCGATACAGATGGATCAGGGGTTGCTAATATACAGAGAATAGCTCCCTGGAGAACAGTTTACAGACAGTTTTTAAGTATATAAGAATAAGTAATGAAGTATTTAATTGTTAATTGTTGATTTTTGTACACAGTCACATTATTTTTGAAAAATGTCTTACAAGGATTCGTTTTAACGTTAACAAATCTGGCTTTCGAACCAAAGAAAAATGATTTATTCAATATCCAGTTCAGTTTCCTAGAACACGAGAATAAATCAATTAAAAACGAGTTTCAAACCTGAAACTTTTTCATTTTCAAATTTAAAAACTGTATTTTCATTCGGTCCACCCGTTCTCTCTAAGCCGGGGGCTCAAAAACATACAAACCGAATGTAGTAGTTTAGCCGCTATCCCGCAGAGATTAACTAACAAAATGTCAAAGTCAATAGTAAAATCGGACTAGGTTTTTACGATAAAAATATTTTTGCATACTACCTTTTTCACAGCGTAATCCTCAGTGAAATTATTCATACATTCTGGTAATCTGACATTGATTTTATTAGTTTATTGGTTAAATAAGGCCGTGATAAAACCAATCAAAATAGAGTTCAATAAAATAAATTACAATCGGAAGTACTTCCTCCTATTTATCAAAAATGTATGAATTAATTCAGTAGTTAATTTAGTGATTCATTTAAATTGATCACACGCGCCGGTCGTGCATATTTTAAACAATTTTTATGTAGACACATCGATAGTAAAACGTTATGTAAACGTTATAGCGAGCTTAGGAACGTGATGCCATAAATAACATGTGTTTATCATAATACGATTTAGTCGTGGATTAAATAAACATATCAAACTCTAGATCTTACTTCAAGCACACGTGTTCCCGTAGGAATGTGGAAGGAAAATATATTGCGCAGTTTCAATTTCTTTAATATAAATTTATTTTTTGACAAATTAAAATCTCATAATTGAGTGTTTTGTTAGATGGATCGCGATTGATAATTTCAAGCGTTTTTCAACGGAGTAAAATGTTTTAAATCCGACATAAATGGAAAGTGTAAACTATTTATTCACTTCGAAATGAATTCATAGTTCTTCTGTTCGACAATTCAATATCGGACAATATCGGAATGTAGATTACGTTAATCTATAACATATCGCGCTTTTATCGTTCACCGAATAATGCCATAATTATAATACTCACTCGGCACCGGTTCTACGTTTATAGATACATTGTATTATTTACATAACACGAATTGATAGGTCAAGAAACAGACAATTACTTGTATGTTTCTATTTTTAACTTTATCAACATTTCTATTAAGTATAGATTTATTCACACCGGTATCCCTTTTTTTAGAAAGGTCTTTTAGTACGGCTTTTGACTGACATAATGATGATGATGATGATTT
This sequence comes from Anticarsia gemmatalis, assembly GCF_050436995.1. Taxonomy (NCBI): domain Eukaryota; kingdom Metazoa; phylum Arthropoda; class Insecta; order Lepidoptera; family Erebidae; genus Anticarsia; species Anticarsia gemmatalis. The sequence continues at coordinate 4,673,460 of NC_134761.1, forward strand.
TTTTTGGCAAATATCTCGAAGAACACAGAGAAAAATACTAAAACTAATCACTTAAACTAATAAAAGCTTTGTTCAATGGTAATAAAATATTTAATTTAATTTAATTTAATTTAATTTAATTTAATTTAATTTAATTTAATTTAATTTAATTTAATTTAATTTATTTATTTATTCTCCTCACAAATTACAGAACACAGAATACAGTTTAACCACATATTATGTGACAGACAATGAATAAGTGTGAGGACTGGTGTCTGAAATAGGCGTGAGCCTGAGCTACAGATCACCAGGCGCTCACCCAGCAAACACAGAGTAACGTTATGTTAAACAAATGAACAACTGAAGTTTAGGAGAGAATAACATCTGGTTATGAAAAAGATATCATGCCTGTGTCACAAAAACGTCTCTTTTTTTTATAATAATTAATTAACTTAGACAACAAAAGTAAAATTTATAAAATAAAACAAAACTAAAGCACAAATGCCTCATCATGAGTGATAGTGAGAGAGAGAGTGTGTGTGTGTGTGTGTGTGCGTGTGCGTGTGCGTGTGCGTGTGTGTGTGTGTGTGTGTGTGCATGTGCGTGTGCGGGTGTGTGTGTGTGTGTGGGTGTGTGTGTGTGTGTGTGTATGTATGTGTGCGTGTTGAAGCTGGTAGAGATTGTTGATGTACTTATACATTGTGTAGTAAAGATTCAGTGGTATTGTAGTCCAATTGCTGTAACCATTCAGTGATGCGCGGTTTACATGTTGATTTCGTTAGCCTATAAACTGATAGAACTCTATTTATTTTATTATAGAGGTTGGCACCCTGGTAACAAAAGAAGTTATGCGAGAAGCTTGTGTGCAATTTTTCTACGGAACAAACTCTGTCTTTTCGGCGTTTAGAATGCTGCTTACTTATATCAAACGTTAATAGAGTATGTTGTTTAAGTACTGTGTGCAAGATATAAAGTTGACGGACAGTGAGCACGCCAGACTGTTTATAAAGGTCGGTTGTTGGATGTAGAAAGGGTAGAAAGGCACTAACTTTGAGGATCGCTCTCTGTGCTCTTTCTATTTTAAGCAACTGGGTTTTGGATGTTCCTCCCCATGAAGTAATACAATATGTAATGAGCGATTGACAGAGGGCAAAGTAAACAGTTCTCATTAGTTCCTTATCCGCTATATGCCTCAGTGTCTTAAATATAAAGATTAGCTTTCGTACTCTCTTTGCTAACAGTTCAATATGCTCCTGAAAATTAAGTCTGTTGTCTATTATCACGCCCAGATACCTAATTGACTTTGTTATCTCCAGAGTGGGACAGGCGCAATATCCCGTACTGGGGTTTGTGCAAGTGTGTGAGTTGATTTTAAAGCAATGGTCTTCATAACTCGGACCTCTTATTGAGAAGGCCATGTATTTGGTTTTTTCTATATTCAAAGTTAGTACGTTAATATGTAGCCATTCGCATACCGCATTAAAACCAGTCTGAGCAATCGAAAAAACCTCTTCCCAAGTATCACCCCAAAAGAGTAATGCTGTGTCGTCTGCAAATGCAACAATCTCTGTATGCGGAAGTTTTAAGGAAAACAGATCATTCATATACGCTAAGAAAAGGGTTGGGCCCAGCACGCTACCCTGTGGAACACCAAAACATATGGGTACCTCATCACTAGCATAATTTTCTATTTTAACAAGTTGCGTACGATCACTTAGGTAGTCTTTGAAAAAGTTGTGTTGTACGCCCCTTATCCCAAAATTTTCAAGCTTGTCCAGCAGAAGCGGGAATATGGTATAAAAGTTTAAGATCCGCTTTATTTATAAGGTGCTACTGCACTATTTTTACGATGCATACAAATCTTGGCCATAAATAACCAGAGGTAGACACATAAATAGTATTTCTAGATCACATACACAACTTATTTGAGGCGAGACAACATTCATCACTTAGATATTTTTATTTTCCACAACTCCATAACAACCATTCCTAAAATCTTTAGAAAAATGGAAAACTTGAAAAACATATCGGTGAAATTTAAATTGAAAAATCTTATGAAAACCTATCTGGAAGTTGGCCCGTATTTGTAGATATTTGCATGCGGGCTAACGACCGCTTAAACTCATAATGCAAATGAGCCGCACATGACACTTGCAAGTTGCGGAAGAGTGTAGTTTCAACACCAAGGTTCCGTCGCACATGTAATACATACTTGTTATATATGACTTACATCTCATACCTGTATGTTTACAACAGACGGTTAGCGTGTAAGGTCTGCGAGTATGATCTCGTGATTTTAATATTCGTAAAGTCCCGCGTGGACTGGAAAGGAATCATTACTCATCTTTTAAAAATTGCGTAGTTGGATTACACCTTCCGATATTTTCAAGGGATAATAAATTGAGATTAATACTACATATTGGTTGTATTTAAACCAATTAGTGAAATCAAGATGCAATGCCTCAATTTTTGCATTAACTAAAAACGTAAATGGAAATAAAAACAATATGTTAGCGTGACGGAGACGACAATAATCGTCTCGGCTGTTGATTACTTGAATATAATTCGGTTCAACGTATCGTCAGTACACCTTGAAGTACTCGATGTCACGAAATGTGTTCTTCACACACGTATTAGTGAACGATCGACGTGTTTTTGTTACGTTAGCTTTCGTTGTTCTAGGATTGCGTCAACGTTAACAACGGTACGTCAACTTCGTGTCAAGCACGTCTTCAGTGCTGTATCTTCGTTTGTTATCTTCATTCTTTGAGTGACCTTTGAATTTTTTTGTAATTTAAAAATAGCATTTACGACCTTACTCGTTTTATTCCAATGCGTATTGAATTCGGTTCTGAATCTTCCATTCTCAGTAAAACATTAATGATGCCTTAGTAGACTGAGTAGGAACTACGGAGCCCTTCTTAGAAAGATACTACCGGCTTGGTGCTCTTTCATTGAGTACTTACGTTACATCCAGTTGTAGGTACCTACGAATCATTACCTTTGTCACAGATAGTCCACAAAATAGTAGTGTATAAGTTGAAAAACGATTTAGTCGAAGATTCTCATAAACTCATCAAGCTCTTTATTCCACGACTCAGACCAACAACACAATTAAATGATATACGCGTTAGAAGAAACCATTACCTCAACCTCATCTCCGGACACTTAAGTAATTAGTTAAGTAGACAGAACTGTGGATAAATTGCACTAAACTACTAACACTTACCCAAGTGTTGCCATTTTATTGCTCGGCTAATAGCAGGGATGTTCTTTTTGTCTAGACATTAGCGAAACGGTTTGAGCAGTAATATTATTAAAGGTCACCACAAACAATGTGTTGCTGTGCTGCTTCTGGCATAAGACATTGTTCTTACGAATCCAAAGATAAAACGACTGCATTGCAGACAACTTACATTTTCATAAGTTCAACTTGAATTCATACAAAATGCATTGTTTGAAATAAATATAGCTAACTTTTTACTTTACTTGTATAATTCACTATAGAATCTACACATCATCTTTGATTATAATAAGGAGTAAACGTTTTTGTGATTTGTTGTATATTTCATCAAAATAAACATCAGTATCTTCGCCGGCTAGTCACCATGTTTACGTGAAGCACAAAGCCATGATATCACCATAACACAATACTGACCAGCCATGCAAAGACCTAAATCATATCGATATATGTTCGACAACAATGGCCGACAATGTGGATTGTATTCTGAATGGACTAATAAATAAAAAGAGGTCGACTGCTCGAAACTGGATGAATCTATTTTAGATGTTTCCGGTTGAGTCCCAACAATCTCATTGAAATCACAGATTTATTTATACGGTGCAGTAGTTAAGAACGTGTCATATTGTTACGGCTATCTATGAAGTCAATAATTCGAATCCCTATCAAAATTTAACTTGACCCACATTTTCTTCTCCTGATCTAAGTGAAGTCTTTATATTATATCTATTTTCAATATAAATTTACTAAGTGCTATCTCACGAGGCAAGAAACGTCCTGAGTATTTGACAACAATTTAATGTTATAAAAATATATTGTTACTCATTAAAATTAACACCTAACTGGATTGTTATTTGTCTAATTTATTTTTGGTTCGGAAACGTCAACGTCCCGAATGTCACTGGAATTATCTCAAAGACGTTAACTGTGAAGTCACGATTATGAAGACTTGATTAGTTTCTTAAATATTTTGTGTTCGCCTGAGAACAGTTTACATGCAATAACTTCGTGATTAGCTTCAACATCATATTCCCGTATGAATCTTATGTACAGAATTAGAATAATTTGGAAAGTATCTCATATTATAAAATGATTTATAATCGCGATAAAATAAGTAAAGAAATTTGTTCGATGTATGAGACTAAGTGGGAAGGGAGCGGATACCATATTTGAATACGAAGAAGCGTATTTTAAATGATTGTATACAGTAGAATTAGTCTCGGACGTCATTTGCGTGTTTCGACACTTTCAAAAGGCAGACACTACTTTTTGCACGCCAGATTTAATAATATGTACATACACTATACGCTTTTAATGAGTTGTCAAATTTGTATACCATTGTGTGTGAGTTTGTTGAATTTCATTGGCCTAAGAATATTGGCGTGACCAACAATCCGACGGTAAAGTCACTCGTGATTTTACTCGGAAACTAATATTATTTAATATAATGTGGTTTAGTGTTTATTTTAACGATTATGGAAGCAGCTGTTTGTCAGTACTTCTGCGTACTTAGAAACTAAAAAGTAATGTTATCGTGTAATGAAAACCGTAAATACGTAATTGCGGTCGTTAGGACTCCTAATTTAATCATGGGGACATATAAAGAGTTATAGGGTTTAAATTTACCCAGTAAATTGAGTACAAAGTAAACCACAGTAGGTACATTGTAGACAAATGTGGAGAAAGTTCAAAGGACAGGCAGTGAGATGTACGTCACAGGTTTTGTTCAGTATTTTGTCTTCCTGCTACGTGCTCTGGAGACTAGATGTCTAACAATGTTTGCACTTTAAGAGAACCAACAAAATGTTGTTTGTTATTTTCTTATTACGTTCCAAATACCTATTTGTTATAGGTAATATTGAATTGGGTTAATTGGTAATAAAAGGAACCTGTAAACATGTTATTTTTACCTCAAGAACTGATTATAATTTGGAAAAAATAAAACTGCTTCCGTATGAAATAAGCATCAGGCAGGTCATCAATATATCTGAATTTTAATATACTCGCAATGAACTAATAAATCTTTCTGATTTGTTTGTGTTATTGACCTTTACGTTTATTACTAGTTTTCTGTAGAAAAAGGTCACCAATACTCACTGTGTAACTTCTGTACTCAAAAAGGTTACTTATCAAGTATAATTATAGTTTAAATCTTCTTTTAATTATCTCTTCTTCTCTTAGCTTAGAAAATTAAATGATTAATTTTATGAAATGTGGTGAACCTAAACTCCACCTAAACTCCTTCTACTCTATGGTAGATGCCATATATTAATCATATAACGATTTGGCATTCTCTGTCAATAAATATATCAAACACGTAATGCTCGTATTTTATTAATACATAATATTGGCGACGAGGAAAAACTGAACCTAAATGGAAAAGCTACGTAAAAAACGGAGCACCCTACGTGGGATGCTCACCAGACTCGATACCTACATCGAGCAGAGGGCGACGATGTCTGACGAGGACATCACCGCTCGCTCCGCAGCCTTGAAGGACACCATAACAGCACTGCGAGAGTTACAAGAGAAGATAGAAAACAAAACCATAGATGATAACGATGAAACAGCGTATTTACACGAACAAAATTACGGCTACGAATTCGAAGAACTTCACACTATTTTAGTATCAAAACTTTTAACAAAAAAAACCATTATTCAAGGTCAGCGACAGGAAGACCAACATAGAATATACCAATACCATAAGATTATACCAAAAATACAATTTAATCCTTTACATGAATCAGAAACGTTCAATAACTTTAAAAAACGTCTGGAAGTGTACTTTAGACTTAATGAAATTACTGAGCCCCACATGAAGACAAATATTCTTCTGTCTACATTATCACCAGAACTCCATGAAAAATTATGTGATTTAATAGCACCAGACGAACCATTGAATAAGACATTTAACGAAATTACTGAAACACTTGACGACTACTTAGACCCAAAACCTAGCAAATGGGTTCTACAACATAAATTTATATCGAGAACTCAAAAATCGGATGAAACAGTAGCGCAATACGCCGCAGATTTAAAAAAGCTCACTACCAACTGCGAATTTAAATGTCAACACTGCCAGAAAAACATTTCAGAAAGCTTTTTATCTCTTCAACTCATAAGAGGATTGAAAGATAGCTACGCACGTACAAAAATTTTACAAGACCGAACAGTATGTACATTTAAACACCTGACACAGATTGCAACATCTATTGAAATGAGTAAAGCAGAAAATACATCAATGCTTCCGAATGAACAACCAAGTAGTGACAATATCAATAAAATTTCCACTGATTCCTACAATAATTCAAAAAAATCTCCTTTTAGAGGAATCACACCAAGAGATTTAAAAGGGAAATGTTTCCGCTGTGGTTTAAATCACGAAACCAAGAAATGTAGCGCTATAAACATAACATGCTATAAATGCAAGAAGGTCGGACACTTAGCTAGTGTGTGTCTACAACGGCGCTCAGATGCGAAGCCCAGTAAGACTACACCGGATATAAATCAATTAAACGACTCAGCGATAAGCGATGATGATGAATGGAATGATATTAATGTTATATCTGGTGAAACATCCGAAAAATACATGATAACGGTACACATTGAACATGCTAAGATGAAAATGGAATTTGACACTGGAGCCACACTTACTTCTATGTCATTACGAGACTACAGAAAATTGAAAATCGGCAAAAGAATCTTTAAAACTAATATAAAACTCAAAACATATACCGGCGAAGTAATCGAACCTGCAGGTGTTGCATATGTTCAATGCAGATGCCAAGGAAAAGAATTCCACGGTAAATTATACCTCATCAACAACAACGTTGACCCCGTTTTTGGCCGGAGTTGGATGAAAGAACTCGAAACTCTAAATTTAGCAGACATAAAAACCTTACAGCAATCCGAAAATCTAGAATTAGACCAGCTTTTGGAACTTTACAAGACATCAGTATTTCGATCCGACTTAGGCGAAATACCCAATTACAGAGGACACCTAAATCTACAAGAAAAAACAAGACCAATTTTTATCAAACCACGTAGAATACCGTACGCTTTAAAAACCAAAGTGGATGAAGAGATCGAGCGACTATGCAAACAGGGTGTCATCACGAAAGTCGACCACTCTGATTGGGGTACTCCAGTGGTACCAGTTGTCAAACCGAATGGGAGTATCCGATTGTGCGCTGATTATAAAGTTACACTAAATAAAGTCATACAAGATGAACAATATCCAATACCTATGATAGAAGATATATTTGCAGAGATGAACGGAGGTAAACTATTCTGTACACTCGACATCACCCAGGCATATCTCAACATGACAATGGATGAAGAAAGCGCAATGCTACAAACACTAAGTACGCATCGAGGCACTTTTAAGGTGAACCGCCTAATGTTCGGCGTTAAGGTCGCGCCGAGCCTTTGGCAGAAATTTATGGATAAACTCCTTCAAGATCTCGAAGGTGTAAAATGTTTCTTTGATGACATCATCATTCAAGGCATCAACAAAGAACAATTACTACAGAGACTTAAGCTCGTGTTAGACAAACTAAAAGAAAGTAACCTACGAGTAAACAAAAATAAGTGCCACTTTTTCAAAACAAGCATCGACTATTTGGGACACACTATCGACAAAGAAGGTCTACACAAAAACAGAGAAAAGATTAACGCAATAATTAAAACTGAACGCCCAGTCAACACCGCAGAATTGAGGACATTTCTTGGAATGGCAAATTTTTACAACAAATTTATACCCAACCTATCATCGATCACGAATCCACTGAACAACTTACTCAAGAAAGAATCTAGTTTTCGATGGTCTACAGAATGCGAACAGAGCTTTATACACATTAAAAAAGAAATTCTAAGCGAAAGAGTACTTATACATTTTGATCCCAAGAGGCCCTTGGTTCTTGCAACAGACGCATCTCCACTGGGAATCGGAGCAGTACTGTCACATAGACTCCCAGATGGATCAGAAAGACCGATAGCATTCGCTTCCAGAACACTATCGGATAGCGAGAAGAAGTACAGCCAAATTGACAAAGAAGCTACTGCCATATACTGGGGATTGAAGAAGTTCTTTTATTATTGTTACGGTAGAAAATTTATCCTAGTGACAGACCATAAACCACTGACAATAATTTTCCACCCACATCAAACGTTACCAGCAATGAGTACAATGCGATTATTCCACTACGCTCATTTCTTATCTGGATTTGACTACAACATTGAATACAGAACTTCGCCTAACAACTCAAATGCAGATTACCTATCCAGGTTCCCAGTAGAAAACACAAAGGCAAACAAAATGGACCAGAATTACAGCTTTCAACTTCAACAAATACATACCATTGATGTCAACCCAAATATCATAGCGAAAGAGACAAGTATTGATTCCGATTATACACCATTAGTACTCGCATTACAAACTGGCCGATCTCTTAAAACGCTCGGTTACAATGATAATGAATTTACTTTACAAGATGGATGTATACTAAGAGGAACGCGAGTCTTAATCCCAAAAACATTACGCGAACGAGTGCTGGACGAACTACACCTCGGTCACCCGGGCATTGTGAAAATGAAGCTACTGGCCCGCAGTTTTGTATACTGGAAAGGAATTGACAATGATATCGAAACAAAAGTTAAGTCCTGTAGAACATGTAGATTACAACAAAATGAACCAGAGAAAGCACCACTACACCACTGGGAACACCCAAAGGGCCCCTGGCAAAGGCTTCATATTGATTTTGCCGGACCTGTTTACGGATACTATCTTTTAATAGTTGTAGACGCATTTTCGAAATGGACAGAGATTATACCTACTAAATCAACGACAAGCTCTTGGTGCATCCAAAAATTGAAAGAACTATTTTGCACCTATGGAACACCTCTACTCCTTGTCTCAGACAATGGCCGACAATTCGTATCGGGAGAGTTCGAAAAATTTCTAAAAGACTGTATGATTTCGCACAAAAATACCTACTAAATCAACGACAAGCTCTTGGTGCATCCAAAAATTGAAAGAACTATTTTGCACCTATGGAACACCTCTACTCCTTGTCTCAGACAATGGCCGACAATTCGTATCGGGAGAGTTCGAAAAATTTCTAAAAGACTGTATGATTTCGCACAAAACCTCTGCTCCATACCACCCTGCAACCAATGGACAAGCTGAACGATACGTACAAACAGTCAAGAGAATCTTACGAAGCTTAGAGGGAGAAAGGGGTAATCTTCAAGAGAAACTTGTTATGGTAAAAACTCGTCTCAGACGGACACCAAACTTGAATGGTCAGACACCTTATCAGTTAATGTTTGGAAGAGAAGTTCGAACAGCATTACACTGCATGTTTCTAAACACCCATAAGGAAACTACATCAAAACATCAAGAGATCAAGGTCAGACAGTTGGAAGTCGGCGAACGTGTACAGGCCCGTGACTACACGAGTGCTTCGCACCGTTGGCAGTTTGGTACTATCACAAGACGTCTAGGCCGACTTCATTACGAGATCCGCACCGACAACGGCGATGTCTGGCGCCGACACCTCAACCAGGTGTTGGCTGCATCTTATATTCAGAACAGCTAAGAGGTTAGGAGGGGAGAAATGTGGTGAACCTAAACTCCACCTAAACTCCTTCTACTCTATGGTAGATGCCATATATTAATCATATAACGATTTGGCATTCTCTGTCAATAAATATATCAAACACGTAATGCTCGTATTTTATTAATACATAATATGAAACATTTATTTTTATTGCTAAAAGAACTACAATGATTGATGAAGAAGTAAGTCATGAAGTTACAAAATTTGTTCGTTTTGAACCTTTTCCCGCAGAACGGTACTTTGTATTGAACTAGTATCCGATCGTATAGTGACTTTATTACGTCACTATGTCGAAGCAAACTGTGACAATGTGATTTTGGGACAAAATAATTTGTAGTAGCTGTTTATTTCTATGTTGGATAACGTATAAATTATTTAATATCTTAAATAATTAAGAATATTAATTCTTCGAAAGAAAGTATTTTGTCAAATTCAGAACCTAGATAAACCTTATCCTGTTTATTGATTTGTAATCGATCGTTAAGTAAATAACAGAGAAAATAAATCATACACACAGATTATGAAGTAGGTGTCAGCAAATTTCAGTTTCTATGCCAACCGTTTCAGAAATAACGGTCGTAACGAAAACTTAGCGTGATGGAACTAGTAATACACGAACTCTTATTTTACGAAGATCTCCTGAGTTGGTCATTTCTAATTTCTATCTGAATATTTCATTAAATAGCCCGGAGTTTGGTAAAGTGCCCAGTAAATGGCAATAGACTCGCTCCCCTTACATGGGACCAACATTGTAAAAAGTGAAACGTGGGTGTACTTGATACACCTCTGACTTCAGTTCACTTTCGGGTAAAACTTGCGTGATATTATGTATGTTCTCTTAAGTTAATCACAGAAGGGTTGCTTTAGAGTTTGGTTACAATGAACGGTTACAGGAAGTTATATTCAGTGTGCAGATTGGTTTACAGTGTTTGTAAACAGGTTACTTCAGTTAGTGTCCTATGACAGTAGCGGTATGATGCAATACCTATGCATTAGTACATAATGCAATAGTATATAATTATAATACAATAGATATATACTGCCGACGGGTAATAATTAACGATGTAACTCGGCGGTCTAGGTCTAATATGTCACATATAAAGTAACCAATCCCGGATTCTCTTCTAGTAAATCTCAAAGGTAAATCGGAGGCTTAATAAAAATAAGCATAAAACCATACTGTAACATGGGACTGAAACAATAAAAAACAAAAAAATATGGTAGTACTAGTAAGTTAACATTCGCAAAAAACAATGATTAATGAAGTAAGTCTACATGTAAATTTCCCGTATCCTTGACCAACCGAGTGCAGTTTGCATTGACAAACTAAATATGTATGCAATTTCAATAATGTCTATTTACAATTCGTCATATTACGTTCAAACTCTTTGCTTTAACATTATACAAAAAGTAAAAATGTCATTGAACTCTCATTATAAATGCAAGGTCGAGGATTTTTCACATTATGTATTTTATTTTTTGTACTTATTTAGAATATTGATTTCTATTTATATGTTATTAAACTTTGTTCCGCTATTAAGTCAATAGTTATAAAACCTAGTTCGAAGTTTTCCTGTTGACTTAATTTGTTAATTAATTATTCACAAGACCAAAAACAATAGATGCGGTTATTCTAAAATAAGCTATTGCGGTAACATAAAAGATATCATAATGAGTAATGACGTCTTTGTAGCGACGCATGGCCGAAAAAGTACCACTTAGAAAACTAAATTTTTGAAAGAGAATATAGGTCATAACTCTCGCATTGCATGTTTATAATACAATTTTATGCAGGGACTTAAACAAACATGCCACTTACCATGGATTTTTTATATTTTGATGCAAGTTTCAATGACTAGTGTTATACTGATTGATAGAGAGGTTAGAGAGCTTGAAACTTGTTATAATCTTCGGCTGTTTGTAAAAGTAGGTGAGCCTTTAGAAGCAATTGTCAGTTTGTACTCAGATAAGCGATATTCATGTGTAGGGCGTGTGACTCCGTAAAAACTGGGGAAATGGCTTATTATAGTCATCATAATCTAACACCAAGTTTACTCTCGCGGTCCACTTAATGAATGCTGATGGAGGTAGAATGACTAGTGTCATAATCATTATCTATATTATTTGTACCGCACTTTCTGTGTCATTATTAGGCACGCTGGACATATTTAGGTCGACGATACTTTTTGAGGTAAAAGCCCACCTGCTAAACTGTAGTTGTTGTTTATCGAAAACGATATAAAAATTGTTAAAAGAATGCTTGTTAAAATATAATAATTGACTACAGGAAACGTGTTCCTATCAAATTTAGAGGGGGTTAAGAATTGTGTCCATTATACTGGCCATTTGAAGATTCGGGACTTTACATGTCTTAAGAAAATTATTCAAGAATCCAAGACCACAAATGTATAGCAGGGGTCACTACGAAACCTTCCGTCATCACTATAGAAATATACGCATCCTTAAAAAAATACATATTATGTCATCACTATAGAAAAATACGTTCTTCCAAAAAAAATGATTTTTACACATTATTCAGAACATTTTATCACGTTTCCTATTAGTGACACAATGAATAGCATTGTCCTTATGTTTGTTACAACATAATTACGCGATTCTATTTGCTAAATTCCGTCGCCAAATTTCACGAGCGACGAACAAAATTCTTTGTAGTTATAACTGCATGTATCGCTGCAATTACTTAACATAAGAACAAAGACAATGACGTGGGAATGTCCGAATAAAACATAGAATCAGTTTTATTATTTCATTATTAATAATTATGAGATGAGACGTCGCAAAACAACGGACCTTGCTGAGTAAACGTGATTATTCTACCTTGAAACTAGGTGTACTAACTTCTGTCATACAAAAAATATAAAAATGTTAAACTTTGCGAATATTTCGAATATTTACACTAAAATTGTTAAACATTTGTTGGATGACGATATTAATCACGTTATAGAGAGCGTGAATGAATTACTTAATATAATATAGCTTTTACCCGTGACTCTGCTTGCGAGTACTTTTTACTAAACAATAAATGATAGTTCAGTTTACATCCTTCCCCGTAATAAAATCTATCAGACTTCTACAGTTAGCCATGACAGTATAGCAAGCAGGAATAAAAATACATTTTCACTGATATATGTATCAATTATATAAATACTTGCGGTATGGATACAGGATGTCAAAGTCCTTGGTCAGTTTGACCGCAGCATAACCAGTTATTAGCAGAAGATTCATGGACTGAGTAAAGCTTCCGGATCTGCAAAGATGCTCTGCTCTCATTTCGGTCGCGTGTCGCTAGTTCGATTTACCACGCTTACAAAAACTTGCAGATAATTGTTCCGCATCTACGAATTAAGATGAAGTTTGTTCTTAAAATAATAGTTAGTAAATTAATTGTTAGAGTAAATAAAGGTTACTAATCTAAAGCAATTCCAATTCTTGTACACCTTGAGTACCAAAAAATAGCTTTTATTATTAAATTTAATCATCCTACAAATTGAGAAACTTGAGACCTTTACATAAAGGATACTAAAGCGGTTAAGATACGGTTACAACGCCCTAAAAAATTAAGCAAAACAAGAGGGTCCGTTGCGCTACTTAAATTTGCATGCCAAAGGATAGACACACGCTTTCTAATTTATATTAAAACAAGAAAACGTCGGCTGGACATCAAACGTGGTTACCGACGCCACTGACTCTTCAAATTACGTTGAAGACTCACGAATTGACATAAGACAAAAACTAGTAAGTGGATACATCTTTGCTGCGTCGCAGAAAATAGTTAGATTTGATAGTGTAGTTTATGTCTAACTAAAAATATGTAGTACTGTGCGATTACTCAAAAGCCCTTAAATTCTAGTATAATACCATAACAAAGGAGATTACTAAACATATATATATCTATATATACATATGTATGTATGTATGGACTACTTAATAAGAGCATAAAATCAATAAAACTTATAGTTTACGACCTGGATCAACACACAGGATATTTTACACAATTTTTAAATCTTCTACAACGAAATAGTGAGTAGAATCTAGTTAAATATAAAACGAAAGAATGAACTAAATAGCCAATCAATAAACACTATATAAATATTGTATGACCACATACGATTAATTTTATTAGCATTTCGCAATATTGCGGTCGTGTACACAGCTGCAAGAAATTTCATACAAAAGAGCATTTTCCACAGAATTATTATGAGTCATATAAATTATTTGTTTTTATTCCAAACATTCGTCTAGTCTTTTTCTTAACCTCACATAAATCTAGAAATCCAGACATAATTTATAATAGCTGAAAACAATAAATTTTGGTATGATATAAGACTACCAAATCTTCATGGCATTATTAAGACTAGTATGCACGTAATCGTGTATTATTTTGGATACACTTTAAATCTATAAGGAAAATAAATTATTAAACTTTCCTGTTGCTTAATCTACAGCTTAGGAGTAACGTTATTCAGATTACGTTAAATACGAAGAAACTGGCACTAGTTTGTTGCATTTTAACATAAATGCAGAGGTCAAGATAAACTCCTATCATAAGTCAGCGGATGTTCTAAAAAACACTATTTCTTGTACGACTTTCCCTTTCAAATCACGTGATCTGTGATGTATCATTATGAATGATACGACTATGATATACGTCAGTCCTGAGACCTCATTGTTATTCGCATTTTTCTAGACTGACTGTAAGCATACGTCATCGAATAACCCCGAAAATCGAAGTTTTTTTTTATTTAACCTCCATATTTTTTACTAACTGTTTTTATCAGCGAAATTATTACTGGTCATTAAAGTGAAATTTTGAAACTCTCGTGTGTCGTTAAACTTATGGAGATCAAAACCCTTAAAAAATATATTTTCGTAATTATCTAATTATGTTATGAAACATATTTACCCTAATAAAATATAATTTTGATAACATTTCATTTAAGAATTTTAGAACCCTGGAAATCAATTGCTATTTTGACATTTTAATTTATGCTATTAATTATAGTAGTATTCAAAAAGCCCAGCGATGATAATTTGGTTTTTTAATTGTATTATCGAGGCGAGATAATAGAAATAAAGAAATATTTGAAGGCTTAAAAAAATGTGAAAGTGGTCACACTAGCGTAGTTAAACTATCACGATTCTGTGTGAATTCTGCGAAAATCACCAACACGTCACTTCCCAACAAAACAAATAGCCGATCTTGTTTGAATAAAATTTAATGTGTCATTTTCTTGTCAATAACGTCAAACAGCTGTCAATCGATCATAACACAAAGTTGTCATAAATAATATAATTGTCAGCCACTAACCGGCCCGGCAGAATGAGTCGTAAAGCTATCCAGCCATAAAACATAGTAAACACGAGACCTATTAGCTGAGAACTACCACTGATCTGCTTCTGGTTTCGTCAGTCATTGGCATTAATTGGTCTCTGTATTGGAAAAAATATCAGTGCATGGTGGGTTGCTGGCACGGGCGGGCGTTCGGTCCGTTCGTATACAATACATGGTATTATAAGCTCAGTGTATATTTCGGGGGGCGCCGTGGCGTATCTCATCGAAAGCGAGCCCTGCCACCACTAGCCGGTCAATTGTATAGTGCTATGTGCGTCGATCAGTCGCGCTCGCCTCTCCGTACCTCGTCGCCGCCCGCGCCGCTCGCCCATCAAAATGCCGTTCTCGATACATTGACGTTAAATTAAAAAACATTCAACATGTGTTGTGCCAGGTTCACCAACTACCTGTTCCGTAGTGTTGTGAAGTACACATGTGGACTAGCCAGCCGCGAAAGTAAGTAGAACTTGTGCCTGAACGATAGCCACACACACACCGTACGATCTGCCGTGTGTTCCCGACGCTAAAATTAAACCCGATAACGCTCCGCACATTATAATTATATGTGACTACAAAATTCATTGTAACTTATCGGCACATAAACTTTACAACATAGTTGTATTTATGACACTTTAATGTTTGTTTTTATTGACGTCTCTCGTCAAATTACAAAACAATAAACAGTTTTAGAGGTGCAAGATATATTTGTGTTGTGTCCTAGTGCGCTACGAACTTAATGCACAATCACCACACGTCCTCAATGCAACTTTCTAGAATGTTTCTGAGAATTAACTTGCATGTGTGGCCAAACAACATAACTAGTTAATGTGCGCGCTGGAGCTTAATCAAAACAAGTCATTTGTGATACGAATAAAAATATATGACGCGTATGTCTGAAAACAATGGCTAACAATCGTTCCACTGTATTAATTAATAAGTACTAATAACTGTAACCGGTAACGTCAAGTAAAACGAGTGTCGCAGCGCACCGAGATATTAACTTTATTACTTAACGTAAAACTGAATAAATAATATATTGTTGACTTAACTTTCACGACTGACGAATACACGCACGTTCGACTACGATCGATATCTATAATAACTGACTACACAACACATCACGTAAAAATGCATACAAATGACGTACACGTTATTAGTTCAAAAGTCAAGGTCTCGGAATATTTCGTATTACACGATATCTACACGATATTGTTATGAAAGTTATTCAACTACGATATATTTTAATACCGAGAGCAGACTGTAACATGAATGAAGACATAAAAGTCAAATAGATCTTTACAATTTCACGGTGATCTATAAGTATCCAATTTATTTAATTCTTACTCAAGACCGTGCAATTGTAATGAGGTTGTTACTTGTAAAATTATAACAACATAATTATGAGGCATACGTAAATATGTACGCTTTGTAAATGTACAAGTTTCCTTTAACATAATATTCGTATCGTTATAAATATCTGGAACAAGTACATAAGTGACCGGTGTTGATACGATATCGTTTGCCTACATAATCATTATGTCCCTTAGCGTATGTAAAACAAGTGTTAATTACATCCTCTATTTGTACAAGTAATAGTCCGTAAGTGAAACATTTAAATGGATAATGAAGTCACTCCAGCCGCTTCTCATAATAAACGTCTAGAATTGTAAATAAAATAAAGGAGGAAACTATTGCAATCAATCATTCTATTCATTCGTATGGAGAGGTACCTACTGACATATCGAAGGTACTTTAATGCGTCTATCAAATGTGCCATAAATCAAGTTGCACTATTCAATTTGAGAACGTTTTCAAGGGTATCTAAGTACGTTGTAACATTAATAAATTTATATGAATATGACATAAAAATATTTTTAAATGAATAAATCTAGCGTGTCAATTTTTATTTCCAATTGAACGAATAAACCAGTGACCTTGACACGACGGCCAAACATTATCCTTTTGTCTCAATTGGCCGGTAATTGCTGGGGACGTCTTCAGTTCTATTCTCAGATACAATTTGCACTTACCTACTGCTGTTGTCAAATTGCACCTTAACTGTAGCTCCACGTTAAAAACTTATTATGATCACGAGACAGGACGTATTGAATAAAAAAACTGGTTAAGAACCTCTAACCCGACGGAAACCCCGTACACTCATAGTACAGGAAAACATAGCAACTTCTATAAATGTTGAGGATGCGATAACGTCAAACCAATTGAGAATAAAGTAATTTACAACTGTACATTTATTTCAGCCAAAATCGAAAGCCAAATCAACATTAGTCAATTATACATAGTCAATGAGATTTATTTAAGTAAAAGCTTAGTTCGAGTATAGTGTAATTATAACTAATATTGTAAACAAGTGTGTGTCGACGTGTTGTCCTCCGATGTGTGTTTTATGTGATGTGCTTAAGAACTGCATGGATCGTCACGTGGATTATATTTATAACTAACCGCTAACCACAAAAGGTCACGTTTACGGGGAACTGTAAAAATTCTAAACATGCCTAAAGGTAAGTGTAACGAACTTTAGTTCAAACGCTCGACATGAGTCTTAGAACTGCTACAAATGCCACACATTTCTGAACTATGAGTCACAAACTTCCATATCTACTGAAAAAACTATTTCGGAAACGTAAAAAATGCTGTTGTTGTCATACTGAAATATTTTCATTTTTTGAGCACAATGCAGACTTTTTGTAGTTGAGAATTATCGTCATAATTGGTTACTAATAAAGCAAGCTTGTGCTTTGTAAATCCTCGCCTGTATTTGTGGAATGTTTATAATTCCCTGTGTGGCGGCTCACGTGTCCGCATCTCGTGACATCACCGCCACTAAACTGTACCGTCCACTGCTGATTCCAAGGCTGACAATAATAATCAACAAATGCAACCAATTCTAATAATGCTACAATAAAATAAATAATCAATCTCATGCCTATTTTGCCGCGCCTTGTGCAATAAACTTACAAGTTTTGTATAACTCTTCAAATTGCTTTCACACAAATTGTTTCGTCGAGTGCAACGGGAACGGCTCACCTGCTCCTTTAGCACTCATTTCGTATAAAACTTCCCTTTAATTAAAGTTTGTCGAGTAAAAGCGCTCGGTTACATATAATATTTGCAGCAGCTATAAATCTCTCTTCTGTTTATTGTTTCAGCATAATGAATCATTATTATTTATAACAAAACTGTTCGTTCTTCATCTTTCATTCTCGTTCCCACTTGAAAGGTGGAGTATATCAGATTGTGTTTTATGTAATTCAATTACATTACAATACCTTACGAATGAGGTAATCGTCTTTGTACGTTTCGTTTATTTAACTTCAAAGACTATGAAAGACTAGCTTTGCATTGTACACAAGACATTTATTGAAACAGAAAATCACAAACTGAAATACATTCCATCTTGAGAAAATATGGTCGGATAAATACGTGGCACTCGATCCTTGAATCCATAAAATACAAGAGACTACCTCTGTATCTGTGATATACTGACGAGGATACCAAGTGATAACGACGTAGATACAGTGATAAATAATTTGAAAAGGAACAGGATGAGTTCGTGGTCAAACCTATTTAAAGAGACGAGTCTAAATATTTGATAAGTGTAACGATTTCGCTATTAGGGTAGCGTGTAGCGGCGGCACGCACCGCGCCTCGGTTGATTGGCTGTCTCCAGTTACAGTGTTGACGCCACTTGAATCAATGAAGTGCCATTGGCTCATTGTTTAATCGTCTGTTTTATCAGCTGTAATGAACATACCCAAGATGCTCGTGCATGCGACTCGTTAACGCACCCAATCATGATACATCGACATTCAGCCTACACGATTCTTTATATCGCTCACCGTTCATGAGAACATTTTTACTTCTGGGAATTGTTTTGACTGCCTTTACAAAACAGTTTTGTTAACCAAAATCCGCCTCCCTCTGGTTCAGTTTTTTCATAACAAAGATTCTCCAATATAGTTTTACCTTTTCTTTTTTTTATTCTTATAGCTACCCCACCATCTGTTCCAATATCTCGTTTAATTTAGTCGAAAACTACGTATGATATAACAAGAGTAGAGCATGTTTTGGTTTGACCTTTGGTAAAAGTCAATGTTATTTTTATAAACAGATACAACTGCTCTTTGTGGTTCAATTGAGCGCAGATCACGAAACCTCGGCCTCGAATCAAATCAGTCATCAAGTCTCGTGGGCCCGTAATCCGAGATACGTATCACACATATAGAACAATAACAAACTTTGCTCTCATATTTTAATTTATTAGCGCGGTGGCTTTGTACGAAACAGTTGTGTGAAAGCAAATGCATTAAAAGAACAATAACATTGGCAACATCGGCGCGCCTCGAGCGTCCGCCATTGTGAGCCGTGCTTGGTGCCCTCACATCTCTATTGATTTTGGAACAATGTGCAGCAGCAAACGTCACTGACCCTGGTGTATTGTTGGCACATGTGAATTGTGAACTACCGCTCTACGCTTCGGGGTAGCCGACTAGCCGTCACATTCAACCCATAGATGCATACTGTGAACACGCTCTAGTATCATACTTTTGTGACGGAGCGTATTGTTGCTCTCTGTTGGTTTAATGCAGCTGTACAAGTTGTAATAATGTACCAACGTTTACATTAGAAAGACAACAATATAAATAAAGGACTTTATGAATCATTTAGTCATTATCAACATTTTGACACGAATAAACAAAATATACAGTATTATAGTCATAACATATAATTTTAGTCTATTGAACTAAACGTTGATAGATTATAATAATACATCAGTATTTGTGAATAACCGACTGTAGAGAAGTTTCCCAGCGGTTTGTATATTACACGGCTATCAGGCAATTTTACTCATGAGCGGGCAAGTATACGGGATGCATTTGAGGTTGCAGATGTTAGCGTACTACGTGCCTGTTACTTCACAAGTTCGGAACATTTCGAACAGATTTACAACAAATATTTATACTATACCTAGTAACAGTAGTTCATGGCCGTAATAATACGATGGACGATAACATTTAGAACTTTAAAAGTTACTTATTAAAAGATGCAGACATGCCAGATATATCTGCATTCGTAACCCTCGTTTTTATATTATATCAGTAACGTTTAAAGAACAAAACGCGTACATCCAATCGAATCCTAAAACCCCGTAGAATGAAGCCACTTGAGCTGTCATTGTCATCCGTCCATTGTTCTTACGAAGTTTTTGTTTACAGGCGACGCCGATATGTCGCTGAAACAGGGCAGCGGCACCGGCAAAGTCCACTTCGGTGGTTTGGACGATGTGTCCCTGTACGGCACGCCAGTGGAGCCAGCACCACCGGCGCCGGACGCCAAGCAAGGCTTCCTGCGGAACCAACTGCAGGCTCTCTTCCAGCCCACCGACAACAAACTGGCCATGAAACTCTTCGGCTCTAAGAAAGCGCTGATGAAAGAGCGCATCAGGCAGAAAGCGGCGGGACATTGGGTCATACACCCGTGCAGTAGTTTCAGGTAAGTCTTCTAATATAACGATAAAATCCACTCACGCTCTGGATGTTCTCCGACTGCTTTATATAGCAAACGACCATATTCCATAAAATACATAAAACTTCTATCAGGTCAAACGAACAAAGCCAGCATAAAATTTGTTTGTGCAACATAATATCGGTCTGATTACTGAAACAGCATTCGACAATTTCGTTATCCAATTTATTAGCAATTGCAATACAAAATAATAATATGTATATGTGACCGTATATTCTAATAAATGAATTACGCTGATATTAATAATTTAGTGGAAATAATAATACGCTTAATGCGTCCAATTAATTGGTATTGTGAAACCTCTTGCTGTTCATGATGCCTGGATAATTTCATGCGGATAAACATACTCATAGGAATGTTTTCACTTTCCTCCGCTCTCGGTGAAAAAATACAGAAATAAAATAAATATTATAGGAGACAAAAGCGTTCTTGGAAGCTCTGTCTATTGCCATTGCTTACAACAGCCTTGCATTAGTTTAATGTTAGACATTTTTAGTTTCAACTTTGACGACCGATCGTAATTTTTGACGTAAACTGAGGCATGTGCGTTTTGTCTGTTATTTTCAATGTCAAACTTTTTGCCTGAGAACGGTTCGGTTAATAATACCTGAAATAATATTTTCAGTGTAATGCATTTTCAGGTAATTTGTTTGCAATTGTGTCGCGTTCTTAGTAATTTGCGTCATATTTAAATGAAATTAGCATTATATGTACAAAAAACGCATCTGCTGTAACTTTCAGTTCTAATCGTCATTTTATTAATCCTTAGATCGTTTGTAAATAATTACTTTATTAAGGTTTTTCTATAACTTAAATAAACAAATAAATGTCAACTAAATTATTCTTTAATAGACGAAGTCGCGGGTAAAAGCTAATAATGAATAAAACAAATATTACATTACAAGTCGCGAGAGTTTAACTTCATAAATTTTCAACTGTAAATATAAATCTATCTGCCATAAATATTTTGGAATGTAATCTAAAAAAGCGGAGTGCAATTCATTCGATACGCGGCAATTTGTTGCAGCTATCAATTGTCCTGTAAACGTGTCGGTTAGTCATCTACCGATCATATTGTTCAGCGGAGCGTGCTACAGGCTACAAGTGTTGAATCTGTAATTATTGCTCAGAGCTCACTTATCGTATTGTACGTTGTCAACGCTTTGCACATTCACGCCTACTTCACTTATTTACGACCAACGTTTTATGACAATTTTTTTAAGTCCTTGAAATTAAAAATGGCGGCTTTTTTTGTTTTTCTGTCACGTGCTAACAGACGTATGAATATTACTACCAGCGTTTAGTAAACGAAATATTTTGACATCTTCAAATTAATTTTTGATTTAAAGAAGAAATTAAATATTTTTTGTATTTTTTTAAATATTTTTTATTTCTACAATTGTTGAACTGTGAAACTACTTATTTAGTTTCAAATAAATCAAACAATTTAATGATTGTCAACGAGCTTTTCCTTATTATTATTACGCATTGTTTCCAGTATCAAAAAATAGCGAACACTTAATAAATATAATGAAACTATTTAGTACTATGCAAATATACAAGTTTTGTCACGAGAAATAACATAATTTGCACATAACGTTTAGTAAAATAAACGTTTAAATAATAATTAAACAAAATTATGTATTTTATGAATAAATTAATAACTAAAACGTGTTGTTAATAATACTCAAATGCTACCTGAAAACGTGTAAAGCAGGAATTAATGCGAACAAAAACACACCAGCCCTTATTCATCCTTTGTACTGAGGTATTAAAATGTAATTTATGACTATAAACGCTTTTCCTCTTGGAAGGTATTATTATAGGAAAATGGCATAAATATTTCCATATGTTGTGAGTTCGGATCCGGTCCTCCGACCTTCATTTTATGCTTCAGCACTTCATCTAAATATGTAACGTTTTCATACCACTAATATAGCCATTTTATAGCAGTGATATATGCTTCGCCATTTTTTAATAGTACCTACCTACTATATTTTTCCTCATAATAAAATGATTACACGTGCTTACCTTTAGGGTTTCCTCGTTCGTTCGTCGTATGGTTAGTGGTCAACCTAGTGTCAAAGTTGTTCAAGCCGCCCGAGAGGCCTTTGACGTGGCTTAACGACTGTTATCTTAGAAGACAACAGCCGGGACCGACTTTTTTCGTGCCCTCCGAAGCACGGAGACGCCCATCTCAAATACCACTATGCGGTCACCCATCTATGGAATGACCGCGCCGAGGATTGCTTAACCCACAGATCGTTTACCAACCGGTGAGCGCAACTGGCTATGGGCGCCTCAAATTATGTTTATATTTTTAGTTTGGACGAATGAAAAATAATGAAATCTTAAGTATCTAGAGATTAAACTACCTGATCACTAGAAAATAAAAAGTAATCAGTGTTTTACTCACAGGCAAGCACAAACTTAATAGCACTACAATTTAATACCTCAAAGCAGTGCCGAGTCTGCGGCTGTCCGGCGAATTAACTAAGATTCCAGTACTTGAAACTGCTGAATTCACTCGTATTTCTGCTCTCAAACGAGGTCTCGAGCACTCAGCCTCCACGAGCGAGTCATCGCACCTAACCTTTGTGCATACTTAATTGCAAATATTGGTCGAAACAATAAATTAGGCCGACGAACGAAGCTGGGCAGACTGTCATACTGCATAATGTAATGCATTTTAATTTACGAGACGCCACTACACGTTATGGATTTAAAATTTAATGCTGGCGAGGCTGTGAACCCACAAAGGCATTGTGAACCTAATTCGGACCACGAATAGTAATTAGGCCGGCATCGCTAATTCCTATAAACGCGAAAAGCTTGTTAGCTATTCTACGGAAACTTCGCAATTAAAGCCGTTAACGAGCTTCCGCCAAATCAAATTTAAATCCATCTTGCCAACCAAGTACTCGCCACTCGTTGAGTAGTAAGTCCCTTGTACCACAACAACTATTTAGATGGTGAACGGGTCCACGAGAGCAGTGTTGCATAAGAAACGTTCGTAACCCGCACAATGCGCCTGATGAAGACAAATATTGGCAATTAACAACGGCGCACTAATTTTTAAATGTCAAACGGTAGACATTTGACATTTATCATTCAAGGAAAGCAAAGTATGTTTTATGTGAAAGTTAATAAGCTTAATAATTGAGACTTTGTAAAATCTATTAAATTAAATTGTCCAATTAGTTGTAAGTGCCTCTCAATTAGTACATTTAAAAATAACTTACTTCCGAACTTAGTACAATTATCCACCATGTCAAATCGGCTATTATTGTCTATTCCATAATTTAGAAAACAAAGGTTTACAAGTATTTTGTTTTGCCTGAAGTAAGTAGATCGTTTGCTAATGCATAAGGATATATTTGTGCATTCGTGCATTCAAACAAAAAAAAAGAAAATGTCATGTTCTCTTTGACATTAATTTGAAAAAAGGAACACTCATTCGAATATTCAATTCGAAGTGACATGCGACATGGTAGTTAAGTGAAAGGTGACGTATGAATAAACTTTCTCGTCTCGATTAGATTAGTTATAATGAATCGCATTGAATGAAGTGAAATCCAGTGTTAGTCGTTTATCGGCCGGTGTCGTCCCTCGGACAGCTTCCGCTCGAGTTACCGCTGTCATGATTAGATACAACAGCTGTTATCGATCGCACCGATTCGATACTCGATATCGAATTCATCAAGAAACGTCTCTTTATAGTTTTAAATGTATTCTTGCGTTTGTTTCATGGCAACCGTAAATAGAATAAGTCCTTGTTTACAAATTATATATGTTTCTAGGTTAAGTTATTCAGTTGAAAACTAGACTAGCGTATTATTAAGTTTAAGAATAACTTCAATTTGTTGTAATTTAATATTAATTATTATGTATCGTAATTACAGGAAAATGTTATATTTGTGTCAATATCACTGTATTCTACTGAAGTTAATATTAAAACGATGTTGTAAATATTTATAGGTTACCTAAAAAGGTGTGATTACACGCATATTGGACTCGAACATTTGCTTCATTTATCGTCCAACAACAATAAAACAAAGGACTATTCTATGAAATAAATGCTGCATGAAAATGTAACATTCATTGCAGGATGTACGACATAAATACAAGACGCCCTTGGTCTCAAAGTACTTGCCAAATAGTTTCAATCATACAGCCATCCTGAACTACATTTTTAAGTCTAGTCGTCTGGTTAAATTCGTACTTCGCGGTATTCCGACATTCTCGGTCAATGACTAGTTCACCTGGCACGAAACTTCAGGTCATGTTGTATAAATAATCATATAAGAAACACTTTCAAAATTAAACGTAGCTAGCAATATCAATCATAATACTAAACCCATTTAAAACCGACGTCACCTACGAATACACACATGAAAACGCTACATATTTCATTTGAAACCTAAATGCTGCATTCCATACAACAAAAGTGTAGCCGGCTACATTTCAATTTCTAAACAAACACACACAGAAATCAAACAAGAATGGCCAGTACAATCAGAGCGTACACCTCCATTAATAAAATCAACAAAGTAACAATGTTCATCAAAAGCTATTGCGGCTTATTGGCGGAACAATGGCAAGCGTGCGCGGTCCGCATAATGACCATACAATGCGCGGTACTCACTATCTGCTAGTGTACGTGTACGTGTAGCTACGTATAGGTAGCACATAGTATCCATGTTATACTAGTCAGGAAACGAGCTCATCGAAAGGAGATACGGCCGGTTCTCAAGCAGTAAATCTCTGTGCTCCAATGTCAAGGGTCTACGGAACAATTGCCGATTACCGCTGACGTCAATTCGTGATTTATATATGCCTTTTACTATTTATGCATAGGTAATATCACCCTGATTCCAATTGTATAGAATAGCATTCAATGCTGATATCAATCGTTTGATGAATTACTAGAATTCATCGTTATGTCATCAAGTACCATTGCAATTATTCTCGTGTTCGATAATACCTGATCTGTACCCGTCGTACTTGTAGTCCAATTATAAATTTATTATTATGTATTCGTTGCGCGCTTCAAGTTCAACAACTAATTTTCTGCGTTCACTACAAACTTTGTCACTTAAAATAAGTTTGTCGAAAATGTGTGACGAGCTCCGACACCTCAGATAAAGCTCCGGAGTTCGCATAACTTGTAACAGTGAGAAGGCTTCAAGAAGTAAAAGAATAATATAAAACGAAATCGCATGCTCGAACTTTATTTAAACAACTTTCCTCAAATGCTTCACAGTGAAGGCATTGGCTCTTTTATTGTAATTCCAAGAACTCGATGTAAACATATTCAGATCTGTTTGTTCGGTAGGTATAGGCATATCGCTGTCTGTCATTGAGACAGATCGTTTAACCACAAATTGGCTCTCACCTGGCAGTCGGTACTCCGGTGGAGTCTGGCTAGAACTAAGTCGCGCTATAACGCTCAAGTTCCGCTTCTGGTGCCATTTGCAACATGATTGCCGTTCGTGACACCTTCGGAACGAACCTGAGGCGAAAATTGATTTCACTGTAAGGCCACACCGATTATATACGATTTACCTTATCAGATGACAGCTATGCATGTTACTTTAGAAATATTATTTATTATTATGACATAGAGCTTTTTACTTTGTATACCATAAAAATGATTAGGTAAAAAAGGTAAATTGTTCGGGCCTATTAAGATTAGCCGTTCGTTTGTACTCATTAAAACTCTCACTTTATAATTTTATAGTGAGTGGTCCAAATTATTTCGCAGTATGCAGACATAACCTGTCGTAAAACCAGATCGTAAACTTAAGACACGTCAATGTCGTAACTTTGTATATTAACTCAATCTTGATCTCTCCTTTATCCTTCACAGACATAATGCGACGGACGAATACGAATAGTTATGTGCCGAAGATGAACGCAGACAAACTGCGATTGTCTTCTGTTCGTTGCGTTTATCGCTACCAAGTGTAAAACAAACGATATTATCTTTTCATATATAAAAATATTTTGCATCATATTCAAATGAAGTAAAACAAACACTATTGATTTTTCATCGAATTGTTTAACGAGTCGGAAAACACGGACGAATCGCATAAAAACTGAAATTCATGTCTGTTTCGGACAAAAATATGGCCGGTGGCGAGGTATCCTCCGTTTGTTATTTTATTACTCGCTGAATACACCCGACTACATTAGTTAGAAAAAACATGCTGGATTTTAAACATAACAATGTGAAATTTTGAAATGTTACCTGTTCAGGGACTCTGGGGAAATTGGGTAGGTTTTTTACCGCGAAAAGTTTATGTTGTCTGCCGGCACTGACAAAAACTAAACACGAGTGCTTTGTGCAACAAACGGCCATTACATTGGTATATCTCAGTGAGTATTATTGAGTTAATTGTTCAGTCATATTCTAATGAGCGTGTAATGTAGGTACAGATTAAATAAACCTTAACGACGTAAGGTTCAATAGAACATGTAAATCAAGGGCAATATGCAATAACAAATGGCGCTACTAGGAAATGAAGAAATTGCTTATCGATATTGTTTCCTACTCCGCTCATATCGCAGGCAATGTTTTATAAACATTAGTCGTATGAGAAGCACGGACAATGGGAACGCGGTAATTGAACACAAAGCTCTGAGTGGTGTACTCCTCTTATATTTCTACTAAAAGACAGAAATAATACACATGCCAATAGGTATTATGTAGATTGTGTATGTGTGTTCTCCTTGTTCGGTAGCTTTATATATTAGGCAGGAGTACGTGGACCGTGTTATAACATGTTGCGTAACTGGTACACTGGTAGATACCGACGAAATATGCTGAATTAACATGGCTGAACGTTTACGATGCCCTTTTCACGGTTAAGAAATTGGCTAAAGAAAGTCAGTGGGTATATTTCACGAGTATTAAGTACGGTTAAATATTCATGAACATTTTTATTGTAGTGAGCAGTTAAATAAATTAGCTATGTTTTTACGCCGACGCTGTCTGAAACAGCTGTGTCCACGGATCTGGAATAGAGTATCAACTTGTCATCCCTTCTCAAGAGTCAAGTCACTGGATTTATTTCTTTTAAATGGAAACATTGAACAAGTTTTGGATAGAAAATCGACATATTTAGGTGGATGTGAATTCAGAAAATATACATGGATATATTTTATTTGTGCGCTTGTCAGCCGATTGATAGCTAGCTGTATTTATCGATCCCCTGCTAATTCACTTGAATACATGAGGCTGGAAATGCATTGTGAATATTTTTTTCTTCAACGAGTATGACTGATTTCTAACAAAATTAAAAACAGCTTACTATTTCTTAAATCAAACCATAGACCCCTATGTAATGGCAATGTAATAATGATTAAAATAGTCACTATGCCTCACTTACTTCCAGTTAAATTACGTTACACATGACTCAAAGATACGTTTCCTTAAACTATACTCGGAAAACACAAAAAACTACGAGGAAATCTGTGGGAAATGATGCTGTAAGCATTGGGCTAACGATCTGTCGTTACTCGTACAAACGCTGCCCGTAATGGCTCATCATTTG
This sequence comes from Anticarsia gemmatalis, assembly GCF_050436995.1. Taxonomy (NCBI): domain Eukaryota; kingdom Metazoa; phylum Arthropoda; class Insecta; order Lepidoptera; family Erebidae; genus Anticarsia; species Anticarsia gemmatalis. The sequence goes on from NC_134761.1 coordinate 4,701,753, forward strand.
CTTAATATATTAGCATGGTCAACTTCCACTAATTACCGTGTAAGAAAACTACGGAAAAATGTTTACCAAGAAGACTATTTTAATATCAATAGTTAATTATTAAACTAGTAATTTTACTATTTCAAAATAATACTTTTTAATTGTGACTTGTTTTTAATATGCTAATGTCGTTTAGTGGCCTGTCACTGTAAGATTAAATAAATAATAGAACATAATTTGTTTGGAATAATCATCATTTCAAACGTAAAAATATTCTAATTATCTCGTCGTAATTGGCTAGTACTTAATTAAGACACTGATCTTGAATTTGTCATATTGCTATCTTAATCGAAACTGCGGTCATCTGAAAACCTTGTTAGTGACTAATCGCTTATTAACAAGCAATCATTAATTATTTTATTCCTCTAACTCGTGCTGCCTTGTTATCAGTTGCACAATATTTGTATCACATTAAGATTTGTTCCATCTAAATGTTCAATTGATTCAGTGCGTTTACAGTACTATATAAACTAACTAGTACGTAATGACGAAAAGCAGTTTTTAGCTTTGAACAATAAGTATTCATACTATTGTTATCAGCATTCTACCCTAGCTAGACCGTTCAACTTATTTATAAAGTTAATGAAGATAGTTAAAAACCCGGGTCAAAAATAAACCATTTCCTATTTAAATTACATGTGTGAGTCTGTTTGTACGTGTGTTATAAAAGTGTGTGATGCAAATCGACTAGTTTTGCAATAAATCAGTTTTAAATAACACGACTAATAGGAGTCTCCTATAAATGACTAGTTCAGTAATTGCTGGCGGCGTGATTGCACTATTCAACTATCAATATCCGCTGTTCGATTCTACATCCGGTTGTCTGTACAACATTAATCAACATTTGATTATACCACTCGCATTTACATAAGCAAATGTATATTTAGCGTGAACTATGAAAAATGCAAACTATTTATGTAAACAAAAATGCAAAAGAAAGTAATTTTCACGCGAAAAATCAATTAGTTTTCTATTAAGAACGCTCGGTGAATTCATGTATTCAAATAAGAATTTTGTGAGTACGAGTATACAATAATCGATTAAATAAAAAACACGGGTACTGTATAACTATTTTGATCTTTTAAGTCTCATTGCAGATTTTATGTAACATATAGTTCATAATTTTATATCTCCTGAGAATCATTCTGGTTGCTAAGTTGTCAAGAACAACAACGATGTTTATTTATTTCCTCAACTCACGTGGTCTCAAGTACCGAAGCTCTCGGATAAATCAATTACAAAGGTAAACACAACACATCGCCATGTTTCACTTGCCACGTGCTTCACTCGCCTGATTAAAGAACAGAATTATGACGTCACAACACAACACTAATGCCTTGCGCTCGCGCATCTTTGACGACTGACAGATGAACGTTAATTATATTTATTTAAAATTGATTTTCTTATGTTCAACAAGATGTACATTTAAATAATTACCTATATTAACATCTCATTACGCAAATGTTTGCGGTTCTTTTACTCGTAAATGCAAATAAATTTAGATTCATTGCTAGCATCCGAGATCTGGCATTTTCCAGAATAAATCATTTGCGACTAAAAATAAAATGAAACCTACGTAAATATAAAGGATGTAATGAGTAAAGGTGTAGGCAGGGTTATAAAAGAGTACACCTACTTGTATGCACTTGTGACTATTTTAGGAACAGCATCAGTTGATAAATTAAAGAACTCGTGACAAAATAAAATCTATCTCATTTTGGACAAGTTAAAGTTAAGAACAAAGAAAGAATGCAAACATCAAAAATTCCTTGAACAGCGAGTTTCAAGTATAGTTATTCAAAATCGTGTAGTAGAATAAATTATAGTAGATATAGTTTATGCAGAAGTGCGCGCGTTGCCTGTGCCTACTGAATAATGCTGACTTTAACTTTTGTAATTGAATTTGAAATCGCTGCAGCCTTTGTTAACAGACCATGAAAACGCTATTTCTATTCTCCATTCGTTTTAATAGCTAACTGAAAATCGATTGTTACGATACTAAATACTGTTATCGAGTATACATTCTATTTAAGCAATAAGTGGTTGAAAAGTTTTAATAACAGTAAAAGAATGCTAGCACATTTTTGACACACATTTTGAAGCAGACCGTGATGTCAATAGGCCGTTAAAATTCTTCCATTGCTTTAGTTTTCTTCACAATTAACTTATCGTTAATTTCTATCTCCGGCTTGAATCCGCTTATCGATGAACATAATAATATACGTACCTATAAACAAACAAACACGTACACAATATTATCAGTAGGTATGTAACTGTGAGGCACGTGATCGATTCATTAAACGAATAATTGTAGGTACGTTTTAATTAAATGAATTATTGTATAAATTACGTACACACTACGTCTACACACATTCCAAATAGATTAGCGTTGTAATCAGTTGAACGAATGCTTATCTCTATGCTAAATTGTTACGCTAGGCAACATATAAAAACATTCGCAAATAATATTATATTAACAAGTCTTAAACGCGATTGAAAAATAAAGGTTAAGTTAGTTGATATTCTTATAAGTAAAAATTACACGTATTTTGATACGGTTATTTTTCTGTCAAGTTTCAAATGAGTTATGATTGTTGAACTTGCTATTTTTATTTTTTAGATATATGAATGAAGCAAATTGTAAACCCACAGTACGCACTCGTATAATTTATGGGTTAATGCAAAACCGTTAATAAAATTATCATCAAGTCTATCTCGACTACAGGAGTCACGACTCCTAGTCCTAAAACCTTCACATTCTGCCTGAATGTTCAATCAATATGCAATTGGTCTTTTTTTACTTTCTAATCGCATGCATGCGAATGTCCACTTGCATGCCTATTGGTCTCTCCAACGGATTCCACGTGCTTCAACCCCACAAGTATTGAGGAGGACGAGAGGCCGCTACGTGACGTCATTCAGCAGTTCCGTACATATCCGTTGTGCAATTGAATTGGTTATACTTCCCAGATGGCCGTGCCATAATAGCCCTTGAATGCTGAATTTCTTAGAACGCTCTTGTAGTTTTATTCGAGTTATATTACCACGTACATTAGTCAGGATAAAACCGGATATAGCCGCTTAAAGAAGTGTGAACATTTCAGTTGGCACAACGCACATTTTTTTTTTCTTTTCTTTGAGGAATAACTGAAGTTTATGATGTCTTGTTTAAAGTATTTGCTAGAAAGTTGCCAGTTCGTAGAGAGCTTTTCTAATTGAAAAATGGCCGTGCATAGTTGTTCTGAAAACGTGTTAAATGTGAAACAGTTTTATAAATGAATTGCTTTCTATGTTATTTACAAAATACTGTTTTATTTTATTCTGTTTTTTACTCACTCTTTAACGCTGTAGAAATTACTTTAACTTCCTATTAGTAATTTTGAATTACCGATAACTGTCTAAGGCTTAGTCACGTGTGATTTGTTCATATTATTAACAAACACGTGAATATTATACGTCGTAATTATTAACTTATGTATAATATTATAATCAACAATCCACAGCCACTAACATATTAATAAACATAATAACAAATAGAGTAGTGAGTAGAACCCGAGAAATCTGACTAAAATACTTCGCAGATTTTATCTCATAGGATTTTCGAAGAACTTTTATAAATAATAAGGATTTCAACAAGTTTAAATTAAACACTCAAGAAAATAGGAAATAGCACATAAATATCACACATAAAATGTCGTTTATTTATCATTATCTATAAAAATTGAGTGTTCCGCTGAAATATATACTGCCCAGAAAATTAAAGTATACAGAACGAAATTACATTACAGATTCAGATACATTCGGGGTATATTGAGAAAGTGTTTTATATTTGATGAAAGAAAATATCGCCATACATTATTACTACCTAGTAATGTTTATGTACATTTATTTTATTTATTTGGATGCTCAAAAGAAACATCGGTCGGAAAACTATATTTTACTATTTGGTGAGAGGTTGCTATTTGAGGTAGTAATTCGATAAGGTAGAATACTTTTTCATTACAGGCGGTGTAACAAATATTTATAGGCCGTATTATTGCGTTCGCTATTTTCAGTTTTTCGCTATAATAAAACATTTTCTTTTACAATTTTATGTTTTTACTCGTTAGCAAAATACATTGAAGTTGGCCACAAATGAATGATTTATGTGCAAAAAACCTTTGAAGTATTTATCTTGTTAGCGTTAATTAATGTATCAAAAAACCATTTGTCTACGAATACCCTACTCAGCAATAATTACATCAACGGCAATAATATTTAACGCCCGGCTGAATGAAAAAGAACAATTTCATTAAATCCGAACGAGCGATCCGAACCATCATTTGTTTGCTCGGGGACACAGAAAAGCTTTTATTTTTTGCTGGTATCAATTATATTCAAACGCAATCTGGGAATGCACTCGAGATCCATCTTGATGACAAGTGGAGCCGTGTTCTGTGTGGTGACTTGGTGAGTGTGGTGACACTGGCGACCGGTAGCCTTTCATTATTGTATTGGTGTTAAGTACTATCCGCTGAGTTGTTTAATGATGACAGTCAAAGCTTTGACGCGATACTTCAATTATTTCGCAATTATTACGTAACTTTCAATGCTTTATTATATTTCCAGTTATTATTTGATGTATTAATGTTTGATAGTTTTGATACTCAGTAGGTACCATACGTAGGTTTGATTGTGTACTGTATTATTAATTTATTACCTATTAAGTCATTGTCATAATTTAAGATTTTGAAGTCATTACGGAAATCCAAAATTACTGCGCTCGCTCACAAAATTGAATTCGATTTCGTTTAAAAAAGATCGTTATGTAAATAAGGGTGTTCGAACACGAGTTGCACCAATTACTTGGTACTATGTTAAAATGGATAATTGACATGTTTTTGTATCATTATGTGCATTAAAATACTATTTACTAGTACTAACGGTGATTTACGTATGACGTCGGGTAATTTAGTCATCATTGTGTTGTGCAGGCACATCGGACTAATGGTACAATTAAAATGACATTCTGCTACGATGAGTGCAATAATGCTTATGCAAAGGAGTCTATCTTATGAAGTGCTAATAAAATACGCGTCTTCTACTCTAGATTGTATTTAAGGACGTGTCATATTCGTCATATTTTAATCAGCACTATTTCTATACAAGTTATAATTAATATCTATGTTATAAAATGTCAGTCTATTGAAATCTTACTCGAAAAAACACGCTGCGGCAAATGATAGTGATAATTATAAAAGGAAGCTTTTGTCTATCATTTCGGACAATCTCCTCAATCAACAATCGTACTGTTGAGAGTATGATTCTATTTGACTAAATCACATAAATCACATAACATAGGTGCCGACATTTGTTAAGAATTTTAATCGCAACTTTTCTCTCCACAACATTCATGTAAACTCTCCGCACTTTATACTAAGTACAATCTCGGAGTAATATAAAACTTTTATTACTTGCGTTCACTTGCATTTCCCAATGAGATGTTTCCGCAGTCGTTTATCCTAAGCAAATGGGCTCTCGCTTCAGTTGAAAGTGCAACATTATGTATGCACATGTATTAGCTATAAACTACAGTGAAAAGTGTGAATTTCATGGTGAATATTGGTGTCAAGGACTTAGAAATGGTAATGAGACTATTTCTATAGATGACCTAGTGATAAAGTCACCGAGAGCTTGCACAAAAATAGGGTGTAATTTTGTTCACGACATTTTGATGTGTGCTAAAATGGCAAATACACTTTTAACTGATGCCCATAGGCCTAGTGTCTGACACTAATCTGTTGGTACTGCAGAGCTTTTTAAAGATTGCTTCACGAAGAAAAACATTTTATGATTATGATAACTTTACATTGAGAACTCTGGAAAAAGTGAAGACGAAGAGGTGACATCTGTAAGAGCAGAGACAACTGACTGATATTCATTTGTACCATTTACTGTACTAAACACCACCATCTTAAAAGATAGAGCGCATTTGGCATTCTTGAAGAAAGAATATCTCTATCTCATGTTGTTACTATCTATCCATGTATTTTTAGGCCTATCACAAGACAATAACTTTAATGAGTTATGCAACAACATGCGTCATATATCTAATTATAATGTTTGTATGTAAAGCTATGTACACATTAGCGACAATCTGTTTCAGATTCGTCCATTCGCGTGCTATCCACTTCCGTTACATGACTAACATATGTTACATGGGACATCGTGTTTCAATATACGTAACGATAGTAGTACCAGTAATCTACCTTTACACGTGCCATTATTATAGACTTTATGGCCTTTATGGCCATATTTCGAACTGATTTCAGTTGAGAAACTATAAAATCAAGAAACACAGTTTTTGAATTACGAGAAGCCGATAAAGAATTACTGATTGTTCTGCGGAAGAGCGTTTATGAGCATTCGATAGCGTAGGTTCTAGAATTCATATTATATTAATAAAATTGGATCCATTAACTGGCGTTAGAAGGAGGCACAGTGAGATTCATACAAAAATGAAGGATAACTACTTAATTATACGAATATTATGATTGCTCTACAACCTTAGTTTCTTCGTAAAGGTCAAGTGTAAGTAAAATACGCACTAAATATAGGTTCAATGAACTTATAAAAGCAGACAATTTCCCAATAAATATGAACGGTGAATTACATAAAGTCGTAAAACAATAGCAACAAATACCAAGTAAGTCTTAGCGTCCTTGTTCTGGCAAAGTTTTAATTAAATACGTACACACAACAGATATCTTTGTGTTTCGACTTTGGCTTATTGACTGGAACTTCGGGAGAACCTTTACCTTACAGATAGTAATTTTCAGCACCTAGCTGTAAAATGTATTTACGCTACATTCTTGTTTATAGGTAATGAAGTTTAGTGGTTGTTCGCGATACAAATAAAACCCTTTTTTTAAAGTCGAGTAACACACTACAAGTTAAACATTCTTGTTTATAGGTAATGAAGTTTTAACATCTGTTTTTCGTAGTATTGTTTCGATTGTTCGACCATCATTTAATATTAAATGCTATAAAACCACGTGCATACAAATGGAATTGAACCATAATTATATTTATCTTAATCCAACATCAGGGCAAAGGTTAACGAATGACCAGTCGCGTTGGCATATGTACACATTTCACGTTCAATTTTCTTATTGAGTTATTGAATTGGGCCAAGCCGAGTAAAAGCAGTCGCATTTCCGAAATATACACCAAAATAGCTCACGATATAGTAACATTACTGAGTAATTAAATCTCAAAAGAGTATTTTTAAGCCATTGTTCACGGAAAGATAGGCAACTGTTAAAATGTAGCACTATAAAATATTACCTTGATTTATTTGAACAAACTTATTCTTCCTGAACAGAGGTCGTACCTAATCTTTTTGCGAAAATTTCATAAGTTTGTTCAGAAAAAAAGAATGTCTTAAAATGAAGAAGATTAAATGTTTGGAGAATTTTATAAAATTATAAAAACTTTGCGTATTAATTAAGTTCTGGAAGAACAATTTTATTAATGAACCGTCAGAGGTCTTTTACGGTATATTAAATACTTCATTATGTACCAAATTATCAGGTAGCTGGCTCCTAATTTGGACATTTCTATTTACTGTGACTTGACGCTGAATAGTTCAATTTGAATTAGTCTCGTTATTATAACTAACTTCTTACAGAAATATTTAAAGACGATTCCTTATTAGTAATGATTTCGTGTTTCCTATTAGTGACTATTAGAATATTTACAACATTAACATCTAAATATTTACATTTCATCAGAAATAAAAAAGAATCGGATCAATTCCCGTCGAAATTCAATCCAATCTACGTCACACTAGCCCTAAAATAACTAGCACGTTTAAAAGAAACATGTTATTTGTGTAAAGAGTAATGGGTATCGATGTTAACCTGGGCTTGCTAATACACTGAATGAAACATGAAGAGTGAAGGGAAAGGTCGCTTATACCCGCGAGATCTTGCCGAGTGCCGTCAGCGAACTGTGCTTAAATATTGACACTGCAATCTGCCTTTGAAAGCGCAACCTAACAACGAGTTAGCTTCACGTTTTCTAATGTTCAAGTGCTTAAGTTATTTTTATTTATGCAGCCATTTTAATACATACATTGGATTTTAAATTCTACATTCATAAAATCACGCCTTCTTCCCATAGGAGTAAGCAAAGACAAAAGAACACGTTTAAATTATTTTTGAGTGTATTAAAAATTATGTTCTTTCACACACATAAACAAAAATTGAAAGTTTTCCGGATATAATTTACGTTTAAAATGTCAGCGGTCCTCAATGACTACTAAAATAAATAAAAATAAATGTTTTTATGTACAATTTAAGATGGAGTGCAATGACACTTTGGCCTCTAAATGTAAAAGAACGGTATTTATATTTTTTGTTCAAATAGTATTATGTATTCATACTTATCGTGTCAGTACCGAAAATACGTAAACGTTGAATGAATATTTTTTATTCATATGTTACGTATCTTGCACACTCATGATGTCTGAACACTTGTTGACCTAACCCACTGTACAGACTGCTATGTAATAAAAAACCGAACATCTTATTCTACCTTTCGTTTCAATCTTTATTGCGTGGGCAACCTTACTCCGAAAGTTAAAAAGATTTGAGGTGCCTACTCAAAATTCCTAAAATAGACAGTTCCATTTTCCAGAAACAAAGGACACATTCACAAAGCATGACATCTATTCATATCTGAAGGTTATAAGCTGAAAAATTCAAACGATATTCCCTCCGCGACTCCAACTGGATTGCGGAGGTCAAACGACGACTTTGAGTAAATACGGGTAAATAATTGTATCTGCGGAAAATGATTCAGAGATACATTAAAAGAAATTTAATTTCGCAGCAATAAAACTGCAAAGTCTTTTTAAAGCTTACTCATAAAGTTTGTTTTTTATGTCGGCGAGTTTACGGCGCGATTGCAAACGTTCAGTTGAACTTGACTCAATTTATGAACGCTTCGAATATCTTTTATGAAGTGTTATGACGCTGTTACGAACATAACATAGTCTATGGATATTCGTTTATGATTTTCAGTCGTAAATTATTACGAGTTTGGCTGCGAATGAAGCGAGTTGCGATTGAAAGCTGGGTCAAAGTTAAGTAGACTTTATATTTAGATTTCTATATCAGAAATAAACTAAGCTTAGAAATTCAACGTAACCGTGTATAATTTACTAACTGGTAACTAATATAATATTATTGTGAATAGTTTTTTACATTTTACATCATTAACCAACATTACACACATCTATTACCATGAAACACGCTAGCAACTCCTAATAATAATATGTAGAAAGATACAGAGCATACAGTCACAAATTATTACAAATAAACACACACGGATGCTAAACACAGAATTTACACAGGGACGAACACCGGAACCGTTTCAGTTGTTTAGCGAAAGAAAAACCGCAGGGGGCTTTGTGTAAATGAACAACTTTGTGCACCAACGACCGCTGTACGGTAGTGTACAGTTTGTTCACGATTTACGTCGACTCACCGACCAGCCATTGTTTGCATTGCCACTGTTGTTAGATAATGCAGCTTTATGACCTTTCACATTAGGCTGCTTGATATATTTCGTCGATGACGTCATGGTATGGCAAATAAACGCTGCGCAATAGAACCAGGCAAGCTTGTTTATAAGCTAAGCTTATTGAAGAAAATTTGTTGTTCCCACTACATTATCCTGAAACGACATTCCAGTACCTACTTAATCATTGTTAAATATAAAGTATGTAGTGTAAATGTACCGGAAAATAACTTTATTAAAACTCATTCATTCAAAAACTGCCACAACTGTACAGTCTGTGTATTCACGTCTTTAATTGATGTACAGCTAAACAAAGTTACGTGTCCATCTTTGTAATGATATTCAATTATTCACCGCAAATATTGGTTGTGGACATATTTTATGAACCGTTTATTGAATGAACGAGTGTACAATTGTCAATCAACGGTGCACCACTCGTTTTGGTGTTTCAATAAAGAATTACATTCATTCATAATAGTTAACAGACGTTTTTGACAGCTGCTGTACATAAAAAAAGGTATAATATCTGTTCTATTGGATTGTTAGCAGTGTGAGATATTAATTAGGAAAGCTTTTTTGAACGTATTAAAAACATATATTTTATTAATCTTTGTCTTTTGTCTTTATTTTATTTGCTTTTTGAATATGGTTTATGAAGTATCGAACCATTTAAACCGAAAAACATTTATTATCTTTCTTTTTATAATGCAACTGACAAGCATTAAGAATTTGAAGGTTTGAGTAGAGTCAGTATTTTACATTTAGTATACCTTGACAACGAAAACTAGTATTCTAGTATAAAATCAATACTTTCAATTCTATTCCATGGTAAATGTGTCCTTGCATTTATATGCGAGATTGGAATATTAAATGAAATTATGATCATTGAATTAATTTGATATGAATTGATATGTACTGACCGGAGATAAATTATTATGATTGCACTGTTCCCGGAAATTATTTTTGATAATTTGCTTATATTTTTATTCTTGTTGTTATTTGTTAAATATATACGTCAAGAGCCCTGGAAAATAAATGAGCCAAAATTAATACTACGTCTGACCTCGTAAAATTAATGTCTCAGGTTCAGGTGTTTTCTGCACACGTTGATGAACCATTCAGACGAAACTGCGTATTTATAACAGATACGCAACCACCGGTGGAGTTAGTTTTTTGTCGTAAAACAAAATGAAAAGTGTCCTCTGCAAATAACTTTTTATGTCCTTGCCTCAACTCGCAAGTAGGCTTGTTTCATTAGTTTTTGTGACTTTCTCAAGGTCCCCGAAGACGTAACTTGTTAGACATTCCAGAGACAAATTCTTAAAAGTCGCCTTAGTTTCGCAATGTTTACATTTTTATAAAACTCCATATTAATGACAATTGAATTGTTAGTAAGTACGAACATAAATTGTGTATGGCCTCGTTCCTTATCTGATCCAATCAACGGGCTTTGAAGCCCACATTTCTTGAGCATATACACAATTTATTATGGTAATAAAAACGCGGTTAAAGTATGACCATTCTATATTTTCCCGTAGTGACGTAAAAGTGGTATATTAGAACACCCATGGTCGATTATAACATAAGGAACCGTACCAGCCAGTGCATGCTAAACCAGCTACAGCCGTGCACAGAATTCAAAATATGAGTTACTCAAATGCCTAGTATTAGAACATCTGTCTACTACTTCGTATGAAGAATGGCAGAACCACACGTAAGCTTTTCAAAGATGTTCTGAATTTTAAACATTTGTAAGTGATCGATTTGAAATCGGCACATCAAATTGAGTAATAAACTTTACTAGTAAAAAACATTGTTGTCTATGATTATTCTATTTAAAATTTGAAACACATCTCTTATTTTATTGTTTTTTTTTGTAGCCATTTTGGAAAATTTTCTGTCATAGCTCACCTTGGAGGTGAACTTACATAATAATATTGTTAAACAATCAAATCGAAGTTATTGGGAAAAACGTGGTCTAAGGCATGTTATAATAAACATTCCTTGCTTTGTATGAAAAAGTTCTTAGCGCTTTTTACGACTTGCAAGCTTTTCTTAATAAATCTGAATTATAATAGACTACTAAGTCATAGTAATTTAGCACATTATTATGTATGAATATTAATTATAATAGTAATTAATTAATAATTTACAACATAAATAATCGATATGTCCAAATAATTATAAACATAATCCCTATAAGAAAATTATAATTATGTTAATTAGCATTATGCTTTAATATGCGTTACATCGTGAAATTATCGTGAACTTATTTCTTACGAACTAAATACTAATTAACTGCATAATATCATAAAAAAATGGTAAAAACCTGAGCCAATACATTTCACGTATATTTTGTCGCATTAGTTAAATACATACAATATATTAGCAATTTCTCTCACAACGGAGGTTGTTTCTATCGAGATTATTCCGCCATTAGTCTTACTTTATCCCACACGGGACAGCTTCAAACTTATTAGATTTATTGCGTGAACCTAATACAGCGTAAATAAAATAGCTGTCGTTGGCTGAAACAAACTTACTTATAACTATTTCATTTATTTTGCTCCGTAGGCTTTTAGATAAATAACAATTCGATTAAATCCATACGTTTTTTAATATGTTTCAACTTTGTAATTTCTGAAAAAAAATTGATAGTTTATTTAACTTGGCGCCGATTTCATAATTTAATAACATTGTTAGGTGAATAACTGCGTAAATACTTGATAAGTCTATCTTTAGTTTAATTACCTGTGAAACTATCGGAATTATTCATTAAGTAAAGCCATCTAGCGACAAAAAATTGGGCCCCGCATTGTTATGATATTTACTTATGAAACAACGAACGAACTTATCTGCCGACTGAAATTTACAAAGCACTTAAGGAACTATGTTGTAATAATTTGTAAGGATTATCCGTACATTGTCGTTTATCGGATATTTGCTGTCGTTATTTATGATTTAAACACCTAATAAACTCCTTGACATATTTGTCGAATAAACAAATTGATTCACACATTAGCAGCTCTTTACTAAGTGGATCATCACGAGCCAATGTGACAAAATATCTCATATTCCAAGATTTCTTGTCAATAAAGCAAAAGTCCAGGGTAATGTATTTGTTCCGTTCGAAAATTCTGATCTCCAAAAATTCATATCCGGTCGTCAGAATTCCATCTTTTATTATCGAGCACCGGCATTTTATTTCAGTTAACAGTGCCAAGTTAAATAAATAAAAACGATGAATAAATTATTGTTAAAAGGGTGATATTTACGGCTTGTAAAAGTGCATTTTTGTTGCTTGTTCACCAGTGGTATTATTCTCATTTTGATAAAAGTTTTGATTTTTTAATAAATAACTGTCTTTTTCATGACTATTTTTATTATTCTTTTCAAGAGATTGCGTAGCATTCTCACCATAACCAAAGAGATTCTATAGTTTTAAAAATAAACAAAACTAAATTTGAAAATAGAATGCGAATGCTCTTTGGTCGTGTCCAAACAATGGAGTAGAATTGGGTTGGGTGAGTAAAAAGGCGCCTGCGACACGTTCAGGTGGTCGCTCGTAACACAAGTGACTCTCGGCCACTCGCCCGTGTCGAGCCCCCTCGACACCAGCCGACAACGACGGCAAAATTTTCCTTACTCTCGATACCTATTTCCGTTATAAGATTGGATATTCCACATAATCAGATATTTGGGAAAATCTTAAGCACGATGTTGATAATAATGGCGGTTTTTTAAAATAAAATTTGTAAATGTACATGTTAAATTAAAACATTTACGCTTGTTTGCTTTGAGAGACACTGTAGACAGAGTGTCTTTCCAAATATAGTGACCCTATTTTTCAGAAGTAATTTATAGTTTCACAAACTGCAAAAGCTACTTGCACTTTGCACGTATCCATTTCGAAATGAATACCGTTTTGAATTGAGCTTAGAAACTTGGTATCCAATGGTCATTTTACTTTTTAACCTAGAATTACTACGATTAACGAATTCTATCGAGTTTCTGCGTCCAACTCCTCGATAGTTCAAAGTTTAATTGGTGTTTTCCAACTGTAAATGAAATAGGGCTGGGACTTTTGCCAATGAAACTTGAAACTAACCACCCTTAGAAATCTCTTTGCAGAAACGAATTTAAAAAATATTAACCTTAAGAGTGGATTTTTATTTAATTCTGAGACTATCGTGAAAGCTTTTATTCCTAAGTAGTGTTTAGCCACAAAGGTTACACAAACAAGTACTGCTGACAGTCTTTTGATCATGCCAATGCGACGCCAGCACTTTCTCAGAGAGCTCTCGAAAACATGATAAAGCTATCTCAACAGACTACGTCCGGCTTTGTCTGTATAGCGAGAAAACTCTAGAATACATAATAAATACTTATATTATTTACTTATTACGAGTTTTATAACAACGAAAATCTTTTGTATTGTCAAATTCTCAATAAACAATCTTATTTAAGGTATTCAATGACATCAATTAATTACATTCATCTATCGATTGAATAATGAAACAATGGCATAGCTATTTCCTTTTTCGTGTGAAAATTCACTCGCAGATCATAATATCTATTATTTTATTTCGTAACGACATTAAATAGATCACCTCTAAATGCTTTAGAAGATAAACATTTACTTTATGTATGAATAAGTAAATCCCAAGAATTTATTGCCTTGAGAATGAGAAAGCCTTCATTTCAACTAGGGATAGAGATAACAGACGAATAACAACAAAGCTTGGTGCTTACATGCGAATTCATGACAGTGGCTTTTTAAACTAGTTTAGTTTAGTTGAAATGCGATAACGTAATATCGCGATTCTTCTAAATTATCGTTACAACTAAAATTATATTAAAATGAGAAAAATAATATGCGAATTTATACTACTATACTATTTTCTTGCGCATTCTACAGACAAGTGTTACCAACTATATGTTAGAAAATAAATGTCCTAATCTTATCTATGTTTTTAAAACAAATTTGGGAACATTTTTCTCTCTTAGATTAGCATCGAAACAGAAATAATTTCAGTAATTTTTCTTGCATTCAAGGTCGCTGTTGTACTCGGGAGTAAGGCGTTGAATAAAACAGTAGGGCCGTATTAAATAATCAAAGCGTATCGAGGCCGGCACCAGACATGGTACTTACATATACCTGCGAATCTTTCATTACCTTAGTTATTTATATTAATCTGTATCTGTCTGTAAGCCGTTAAACTTACTGTTAAGCCGTTTGAAGATAGTAGTAGCCTGGTACCTAAGATTGATTGACGTCATGGAATGCGAAAATACAGGGCAGTAGGTTTAGATTCCCGGCACCGATATCAAGTGGGTACTGACTGCTGAAATGGAATTAAGGCCTCATTGTTGCAACATTACTATGTTGTGTGCTGCGAATAGTAACTCTTGTATTGGCAAACAGATACAACTATGTTGCAAAAAAACACTCGAAACAAATTAAATCCATTAGCTCTATCAAAGTTTTAAAAGCTTCGTACAAAGGCAGATTAATAGCGAGTGGCTAATCTTATTGCCATACAGTTAGCGCGACGGATAAAGGAACAAAGTCGAAACCTCAGAACTAAAATTCTCTATGTAATCCGTCGTATAGAGTTGACAGGTATTATCCTATTATGCAAAACCCTGGAAAGCGGGCACCGTAGCATGACACAATTGTCCGGAATGGTGTGTACACGGTATACACAATCATGCACACGTTCCGTCCCTCTCCCACTTGGAGGCTAGCGCACAAGAGAGACGGACTAGCGAGATTGTCCGTTACTGGCCACTCGCTGACTGCAAATTCAACGAGGCGATGCAAATTTCAGTTGCAGGGGGAACAAAGAACTTATAAGCAGTGCTTGTGCTATTTCTTTTATGTTATCTGTGTCATCACTTGCACACTGCGACGAGATAAATTGTTGTAATAAACTAAATTTACATTCAGATTAAGGCTGGTTGTGCACGATATTCCGCCTCTCTTAGACGCCAGGTCGGCCATTAAGTTCCTTCACTTAACTGCTCTAGAACAGATTGTATAGTGTAAAGTAATTGCTGTGTTGTTTTGTGCTTGTTAGTAAATTAGAATTTGTCTTGAAACTAGATTGCTTAGTTTGTGTTGGACTATCTCTCTCTCAACTTAGTATGATACAATATAGAACAGTCTTGATTCTATCTCATATTTCGCTGAGGTATATGCATAGGTTTCATTGTAGATCATTAAGTACTCACGAGGGACCAACTTAAAGAGGGGCTTAAGTTGGTGTAAGGAAATGATTTACTAATGTGTCAAAAAGTCTAGTCTAGAACAATAGATTGCGCACCAATGTTTCAATACGTTACCTTTGTAACTGGCCACAAACAATAAACAATAACGTTACCTCTAATACATTATATTGTTATTCATAAACAAGACACCTCTATTATTAAGATGATAAACGACTCTGAATTCAAACAAACGAAACCGCCTTCCATTTTCAAATACCTTTTTTTTTTCTATAAAGCAAACCAATACGTCACGGCTGCCAAATCAAATACCATAAAGAATATTTTTAGAGAAACAATTTATCAACATTTGCATTTTTGCGATGGCAATTTGGGTGGAGCGCCGGCCCCCTAGGCCTTAAAGGTCAGCGGTGACATTTCCTTGACTTTCACTCAAATGTGAGGGACGAATATTGAAAATGTATTTTTATGATCAAACTAATGTTGGACAAGTATGTACTCTAAATTCAAATCCATGAATAGGAAATTAGAGTTGCCATTTCAATTACGTTCATAATGCCATTGGAAGCTATATTCGTTGACTTGATATAGTGGAAAGAAAACTATTCTAGTCTGAAATTACCATATACTATTCATAAATACGTGACATACGTATCTCGTCTGTAGTGTCTACAGGAAATGTCTAGAGCTCTAGAAATATGGAGCACAGAAGACTTAATATACATTTCATTGCGACGCGCCGGTCAGCAACTGTAGCGAGACGTAAAGAGTTTACTGTTTCTAATAATGGTACAGTATTTTTATACGAAATTTTCCGAGCAACATAGGTACTCGAAATACTTTGTACATATGCGGTAACTAATTAAATCAACTCCGCACAAACAAAATAGTTAAAATCAAAGAACAAGAACGCTTCATAAACAGACTGAAAATAAATTATTCAATCACCGTATTGTTTAAAAATAGATCAACAACGCATTTACCCTATTAAACAATGTATCACGGGCGGTATTTACAGGAAATACCTCTTGAACTCTTAATATAGTATTCACCGGGTGAATACCTTAAGCAGACGTTATGGAGGCTTCTTGTTTGGCTGGAGACATCGCCTCCCCGGAGACCGCCACCGAGCGACTGTTAGACAGCCAAATGACTTTGATTAGCAAATCCCTTAACGACTTCGGCATTATCCGCTGTATTCGAGAAATCAGTTGTTTGCTTCTAATACGAAATACTATTTTAATTTCTATTTAATTATCCTAAAAGCTTTTGCGTCACTATCTATCTATGATATATTATTACTACATCCTTTCATATCTATACTAATATTATAAAGCTGAAGAGTTTGTTTGTTTGAACGCGCTAATCTCAAGAACTACTGGTCCGATTCAAAAAATTATTTCACTGTTAGATAGCCCATTTATCGAGGAAGGCTAGAGGCTATATATCATCACGCTACGAGCATTAGGAGCGGAGTAGTAACGAAAAATGTTACAAAAACGGGGAAAATTATGATCCATTCTCTCTTACGTGACGCAAGCGAAGTTGCGCGGATCAGCTAGTCAAGTATAAATAGTAAAACAAAGTATTTAACTTCTAAACTTATATTTCTCTAAAATGCGACATCTATCGTCGCCAGCACCTTAATAAAGATTCAAAATTGGTCCCATAACTGTATGAAGCTTATAAATCCCATAAAACTTCCATCACAGTACCTATTGCTACCAACTGAAACCTGAGAATAGGCTTCAAGAACTCGATAACCAGTCTAATGTTACTAATGACATAACAAGTCTAACAATATTAACACCACGCTAACCGATATAATTGGCCGTTTAACTTAATATTGGAACATCAAGCACTTTGTTTATCCATTTGTTCACATAACGTAAGGTAATACGTTTACGGGTGAACATCCATCATATTTATGAATGGTTTTCAACCTATAGTAAAGGAAAAGGAGGGTATTCTTTAGAATTGTGTGGTTTCGGCAAGGGTAGACCTTGAAGTAAAATGCTATAATATTTATTTATTTTGTACACAGAGAAGGGATAGAGATCTATCTATCTTAAGTTGTCTTATGGATCATCTTATGTGAAAATAATAAGCGTTATAGCATGCAAAACAAGTTCCATATTTTTTAAGACTCATGTTAGTCTTCATATTTTACCGTCCGTGACTGATGGCTTCCCAAAAATTGGGACAAAATAGTTAAGCCCAGACACAGGACCATATCATCAAAATTGAACTGTCGGGACGGGTGTCAACTCATGGTAAAGCTGAAACCACAACTTATTTAAGACGTTGCTATCGCTCGTGATTGAATAAGAAACGGAAGGCTTAGCACTTTCTAGTAAATGCTGCAGTATATTTGCTCAACAAAGCTTGAGGAATGAGATTAAATAGCACTTTAGTCCGACAACTTAGTGGAGAGCGCTTGCACGCTAGCTTTATCTAGATTATAAGGAATAATTCTGTGTAGTTACAATAAAAGTAGCTATATCAGAAAGTCTTCTATCAGCATAGGCCCCCAATTCTAATTTTCCTATACCTTTTCCATCATGCAACAAGGCTCTTTACCAAGTTGTCAGGCTATAATAGCCTTATTTACTCAAAGATAAAGCATGACTAAGACGGTATCACGTGACATAGTTGACGCTTCCAATGAGTTTCCTGTGTCTTAAGCTTCTGAAGTGGTCTGGCCTCTTCATAGTGCCTCATCACGCTATGTTAGCATTAGACATGAAAGGTTACACTACAGAATACTTAATACAACCAGTTATACCAAAATCTTGAGATAATAGGTTGTTAGTTATTGTTTTAGAACTTTTGATGAACAATAGATACGGATAAATTTTAGTTTGTTTTCGGGTTAATCAATTTGCTTGTACAGGTTAGTTAGTTAAACAATTTGGTTATTAATTTTGCGCTGAAATCGATACTAACGGTTCAAGTTACGATTATGAATACTCACAAGCTATGAAGACGTATGATGGAAATCAACAACCGGCCGCTCTTCCAAAATTGGCCAAACGTTAGATATGTCATGTACTTAATACTACGCATTTGCTTTCATAGGATTTGAAGTTTAACCAACTATTACACAATATAACACACTTATACATTTAACCCGCTCCTAGCTACTTTACCCACAGTTTAGAAAACTATCACTATTTAGAACAATAATTAACAGTAAATCATCCTTAGTATTCCTTAGGTAAGGTACTTTACACTATAAGGAGATAAAAGTGATAGAAGCGAGCTAACAGCGAATCATAAGTTTCTTTTATACGGCATTTAGGCAGCGTAACCTTTCATAATAATAAACATAAATCTGAAGCCTACAAAATAAAAATATTCTTCACCAAAAAATTGTTTTACAAAGCGTAATTTAATCAAGAGTCGTTTCGTCTCGGACTCTTTGAGTGCGCTACTTACGTACGAATTTTATGTAGCACGGCTTCTGCTCTTTGATAGTATGTAGGAGTCGAAACAAAGGCCCACTTGTCGCGAACACCGCACAAATTAGCTCCCAATTCAGAACAAGCACTACTGTACAAGAGTATCATAAATGTAAAATTATACGGCGTGTTTAATGCATACGCTCTCCGAGATACGCTGCTATACCGCTGTAAAGTCTAGCCTAGTGCTACAGGAATATTGCTAAACCTTACTTGAACTACATAACCTTAGCAGACGGGTATGTAAATTAAGTTCGGAAATCGTTAGGTCTGTATATAGTCAGGTGTACTAAAACCTGACTACGGATTAATTAGGTATACTAGAATTGAGGAAAATATTGCCTGCCTTTACGTAATACCTAACTATAGTCCTTAATTTTAATATTTATTTAGATCAAGACGATGCAACACTTATAGTTATGAAACATTCCTGACATGGATGACATGACTAAACACACACATCTCTCCCTTCAGTGGGAGACAGTGGAAGACAATTACATTTCGCTAGTTATGACAGCTCTATGAATATTAATCAGGATCTAGAGGGCAACGTGCCAAATTCAAATCGGCTACCGATCACACAATGACACTTATTTGAAGATAGTTTGTGACAGTTGTTTACAAAAGTTCCCCCACACAAGATAGATTAAAGTACGAGTGACGTTTAAAAATACACTGAACAAAGTTGGTATTCTCTTTAAAACATCAGCTTCGGTCCAAAATAAGATATTTTATAAACGTATGGCTTCCTAACGAACATTTTCTTTGCATGTCATCTACACAATACGAGTTGTTTGTTTATTTATCTAAAGTTGTGAAGCACCCGCATCAAAAACTCACTTAACTTTACGATAATACTACTTCTTACTTGTACTTCAATGTCTCTTGTAAGCACATACGAGTAAATTCAAGAAGAAAGCGTTTAAATCACTCCTGAAATTTCGTCCACCTGCATTAAGGAATTTTATTCTATGTCTTCATATTACACTACCTCATTTTTACATAATGACTCGTCCTACCAACACAGACTTAACTAATTCGTTAAACAATTTACTTCACGACGGAAAAATCGGCCTATAGTAAGGTAACCATAGGCAAACTCATTCACGTAACTCAATAAAGGTACCCATTCAATGATCACGGATATTAAAACTCCAAAAGTAATATAGATCACGCAATCGTTGAGTGCAAATAATTACATCAAATCCACTTCTAATTTCAGCAGTTACCCTTTCTCAATTTCCACATAATCGTTGCCATTCTACTTTATAACCGAGATAATTTGATAGGGTCCGCTTACATTTGACAACAACAGGTGCCTCTGAAACAGGCTAATATACGTAATAGTACAAAATTGCGGGTAACAATACGCAACTGGCAGACAACGTTTATTCGGTAGGTGTTTAGCTATTCATTGCGAGATGTCCATTGTTATTATACATTATTAACCGCACATAGTTATGCATAAAATATTTGTGCAACCACTAACTGTGAATAAACAGTTTAAGCAGTTATTTTAAATAATGACTGCGTTGTGTTTTGCTATTATAACTCTTTGGTTCGTGTTAGTCTATTCCCGTTTTAGAGTAACATTTAATAGTTGATGTTACCTAAGTTAAATTAACCATTATCCAGTGACAATTATGAGAATAGTTAAGGATTGTATTTTGATTTAGATCGTTCATAATCATTTTAACTCATAGATCTTTTTGGCAACAACAGTCTTGTTTTTATAATTTGGTCATTAGCCATTATTTTATTCGGTGTCACCTCTACATTTAATTTATTACTACGTGGGTAAGGCTGTAACATTTTTTGTCAGTCAGTCAGGTATACTCTCATACAATCAAAATGTCAAAGGTTTATAACAAGAAGCTGTCTATTGATCCACCAATTCTACACAAACAGCTACGAACGGACTATGATTTATAGATAGCGCACGTTGTTGACTGAAGCCTACATTGGTCGTCGAGCCTTCAGCAAATATGACTAGGCATCTACTAACACAGTTAACTGTATACTCCTGTAAAAACTGGAAGCTTATTCTATGTTCGCAAAGACATAACCGAGCTCACCTATTACATTTTGCAGGATTATATTTCACAGTCGCTGTGTAAGTTGGCTGATTGGTGCTGTAAAGTTATTACAACTGAATCGTTTTATGGTTTTATCTGTTGTAAAGATCTTTGTTGTGAATGAGTATGATATCAGCTGACTGGCAGCTACTGATTATTTACATTGTCGCATAAAATGCTGGAAATGTTTAGTTTTAGGGATTTCCTTTTTTTATCTATACTAGAGAGATCCTACAATTAAGGGAGAAGGGAAAGAAGGAAATAGGAGAACGGTAATGTACCTAAAAGATGAGTGTATTAGGAAATTAATGAGTTAATGTATACTAAAATTACTTACTTTTAGAACAATATACACGGTTGCACAGAAAACAACTGCGCAAATATTGCAATCAGGTGTTCAGAACATTTGTGTATGTCGTAATTTTGAATGTACATAAAATATCACAGCGTTGGATTACAGCTACTGAACGATTAATAAATCCTTAATTATTTCACTCGTAAATGACGAATGCGTTTTGAAACGAAATAATAAAAGATAACTTGTCTGAAATCGGCTGCCATTTCACCATTGACGCAAAACAAAATCTCCTGAATTGCATTGCTATGTGTTATTTACACTTTTTGCTTCATTCAAATCAATTAAATATTTCATTACGTTTACCTTTATTACGGTAAAATACAGTTTTACGTAAAGTACAAGTACGATTACATAATTTTGCAATATGAACTGAAAATAGTATGAAAATAGTACCCGTTATGTGACTGAAAATATTTTTATCCAGCAACAAAAATTTATTCATTTAGTTTTATTTCACATTTATCACTGTAAATCAATCGCCAATAAATTATCTTTTCAGTCTACATTTCTAACCAATGAACAAACTAAATTGACCTACATATTAAACGAGTTCAATAATTCGGTACAATATTTGCCGCCAACCCCACAATTATTGTTTGAATATTATATAATTATAATATTGTAAAATTATATAACCAACAAAAACTTATTATGCAATTTTCAATTATATTATAATTTAGATCGTGATAGACTTACTAAAACTTTTAGAATCGTAACAAACTTACTAAAACTATTGGATGTTTATGTTTCAAATAAGGGACAATATCTAAATTAAAATGTTCAAGTATAATGCTGAGTAAGCCATTAACCGATGCAAAGTTCCGTGCAATATTGCAAAGTATTTTGACAACTACACAACACACACCACGTTGCTTCCACGCTCTACCAAGCACTGTAAACACTGTAGCCTAAAAATAACCAACATCATTACAATGTAATTATTTATAACTGGCCAACATCAAAAGGTTAAATTTAACCGACGGGTTAAGGCCAAGCTCAGATTAATCAGACGTTGGACAGACTTTAAGTTAGTAAGCCGCAGTCGGCCGAAAACTGAACGAATTAACTCGCTTACGTCATAATCTACTGAGACTTGGGGCTAAGTTTATTCAACTTATTACTTGGCAAAGTTCGCTTGATTAGATATTATGTTTTGCTACCAACGTGTTTGTTGTTCGATACTGTTAGCTGAAGTTCTGGTTTGAGAATTGCTAGTAAAACGGCACGCGGAAATTTGTCTGTAGGCCACGTACAAAACAATAATTATGCAGGAAATAATAACAATAAAATTGTGTGTATGTGTATTGATTATCATAACAAAACTAAGGCTTAAAAGTAAGTACGATGATAATCAAAATATTTGTACGTTTCAATATAGTAATCATATTAAACGTTTTTGTACAATTTTTATACCGACTTCAACGTTTCAATATCGCTGAAACACTTTTTGGCAAAGTTTCATCGTCCTTGACTGAACTGTAGAAAGTTCTTTATAGAAAATTTATTTTACCAAATATTGGCTTTATTTGACATTGACCAAACATCTCGACTTTCCAAGATTTAAGTTTACCATCACCCTGAGTGGCCATGGTCGAAATTGGGATATTGAAATAAGCGGAGATGAAAGATATAATAATCGGTTTATCCAAATTAAACAGATTTGTGTCATAGAAGCGGTGATACTAATAGATCTCGTTATATTTCAAACTAGCAGACGCCCGCGATTCTATCTAAAATATTCTTTTCTATTGGACCGTAACCTTTCAAAATCGAACTCAAATATTTATTTTTTGGTGTTCATACTGTGATATCAAATCATAAATGTTTATAAAGAAATGTCCAATACTAGACAGCTTATAATATATTTATTTACATCTCTTACTAAAATATGATTTATAATATGTCTTAAGAATCACTCAATGATGCTTATTGAAATGTAAATAAGGACATTGGGGCGTTTTTTGAAAAATAAATGATTCATGTTTCTATCAAAAGCGTTTCTTTGTTAATGAATTATTGATGACAAACGTATGATTTATTTTAATAATGGGGTATGAATAATACGAATAATGGAACGACACTTAAGAAATTCCTAATGTGGTGCGATCGTAAAAGTAAAAGTAGATGATACTTTGTTCTGCCTACTCTCTCACCACAAGTACCACCACAAGTATTACATATTTGGATAACGTAACATCTAATGTGTGACTTTCTATTTACCTCTATAATAGTCTTAAATATATCATTGATACTACACCATTACGCATATAGAAAGCTTTTTAGCTTTAGTTAAAGGAACCCGCCTACAATAGCATTAGTAACAAAGCTTTCCTCTACAATAGTCGATTATTGCTCTACCTTAGAAATCGCAACATAAATCGACTAATCTCTCTTCAAACAATCGATTGAACTAATTCAGTCGTGCTCGACACGTTAAAGTGTTGATCAATAGAGAGTACTTTATACAATGTAATTAGCAATATTGGCAATTTGAACGGGTCGCCGCACCCGCGTATATCTTTACGCTTCTCTGGTTCTAATTTGACACGGATACGTACTAAATTACCTTTTACACTCGAAATTATAGTTCATTTGACAATTGTATGAGTATCATTGAGGTTGTCGAACGCAACACGCACGGAAACTTAATGAGGAAAATAGTCATGTTTGTATTTTGTTACTTAATCGCACATCATAATAAATGTTTGATAAAATAATCTATTTCCTAGTTCCGATGTAAGTACTTCCATCTATTAAAATGCACAGTTCCGCATCAGCACAAATTCGTGTAAATGCTACACGGATGAAGCTAGCAAATACCGTAATTTGACATAATCACTTTAAAAGCTGTATTTAACCGAGGACTAGTTAGTGCAGGCACATAATTTCATTCATCATACATGACCTTTAAACAGTATTTAATCTAAATGAGAAGCTACATCGTTGCATGTTCAAATATGCACATGTACATGTAGAATATTGCGCCTGTTTGTAGTTTCGAACATGATAATGTCGACTAAGTTTGTGTTACGAATATTCAGATAACAGTATACGGAAATTTAGAGCGTCCTAAATCTAGATAGAACATTATATACTAATTTGGAAGCTAAACATTGACGCTGATTACAGTTTTTTTATGAAATCAAGTAGTAGTAGTTATTTTGTCTTTAGATATACCTCCAGGCAATTTAAATACATCAAAAATCTTACCTATGAACCTAAAATGTTCTTATTACACACACAACATCACGTCTTTTTCCCGGGGGCAGGCAGAGCAAGGCAACGCAAATGTTTCTTTCTACTTTAGCTAAAAAGCTGTCCTGTTTTATCCAAACATTGAACACACTGGCTTTAAAGTCTACCAGTATTTAGCTTATGTAAGTAAAGTAGGTAGCTACGTGTCACAAAATAAGCCATCATGTGTTGATGATCCTCACGTTATAGTCCATTCCATTTAACGACGTCTTAAATGGCCTCGTACGAAGCCAAATATGTGTTAAAAATTCCCCCTATAATGGCATAATGAGTGTAATCAAAGATAAATCTACTGATTGACTTCCTTACAGCTGTCGTTTTATTAGAAATATAAAACACGTTTATTTGTGGAAGGAAATATGCTTTATGAATGGTATTTTCCAATTGATACTGGAAGTATAGGAAGGAAAATAATCGTTCCAACGAAATCGATTCCTTTACGTCACAAATTATTAAAAAACTTTCCTTAGAACCCAGGTTTTATGAAATACATTGTGGTTTTGACTCACAGGAAATATAGAAAGGTATTTAAGCATTTGAAATTGTCCTCGTTTTTTGTAGACTAACAAGTAATCTCCGGCGCCAAATTGTAGGAAAACGTAGGCATCGTAGATTCATCTTTTAACCTCTCTCATTCAAAGCCGTCAAACACAGGTCCCCCACATTACATCAACCGCTCTCAATCGACCTAGAACCTTTCCATCCACACTTTAACCGGAGAAATACGGTTAATAGAGATCTCGGTGTTCCTAACATATGTAGGGAGCGTACGTGTACCGATTACCGTCCTCGTCTCGCGTGAAGTGATCGTTAATCTTCCCTTTGTTTGGCCACTTATTGAGTGAGAAACATAAGGGGTAAGGCACCTTAATTAAGTACAACTTGTATTTAATATTACGCTTTGTTTCAATGTAAGTACTACGCTGTCAACGTTCTAATACTATGTACTCTTTTACGTCTTTGGATAATGCATTCGCTTTTATGTCAGCCATTATTTGTAGTACTTAGCTAGAATATAATGTACAGGAATTAGTTGCAGAGTATTATTTAAACATTATGGTATGAGTTTGTGTAAGAAAATTTCTCATTAGTTACTAAGATTGCACAATAGAGCTCGTTAACGTTACAATCGTAAAGTGTTTTCATCAGCGGTTACTTTATAAGTTTATATTTTATTCCGTACGTTACATTGAAGTACAAAACACATGATTGATGTACTGCTTAAATGAATAGTAGAGACATTTACTTGCTCAATATATGAAATTCATGAACATATTTCATGATTTTCGTTACTTCGCAATTCCATTGAGTTCAATAGTGCATACGCGCCCGTATCGCTTCCACCATTACTCCTCGTGCCAATATCCTGATATTAATTTATGGGGTAACCAGATAACTCATAATAATATATTAAAATTAAACCAAGGCATACGATATTTCAAATTGTACCCTTGAATATGGAAAGCTCTCGTAAAACAGACCTCAATTCAAAGACGAAAATGCAGATGAAAATTCGGTTAAAGCAGAAATCTACATTCGTGAATTTCAGATTCTTTGTTAGTTTTTATTTAAATTGTATTCTTTGTGAAGCGTCTAGTTTTAGTAGATGTTCTCAAGCGCCATTAAACTTTATCGCTACAGCTTACGAAAAATTCTGAAGATAACCCCTTTATACAGTGTAATCACATTGAATCACAATTGAAATCTGTACCATTACAGTTAGTTCCTCATGCGATTGCTATTCGAGTACAAAAGGTAAGTGCATCGAATTAAGGTTAATTAAAGCAATGACTATTAACTCTCGCAACCGATACATGGCACGAGAAAAACTCAACCTTATCACTAAGGTAATAAAGCTTATATCAAACGCACATATAAGCGTGCAATCACGTAAATTGATAGCAATACTCTAGATAAACATACATATTAGCTGGGCAATTTCATGGTTTTGTCGACTGAAAAATTGAAGAATGTCGTTTAGTATCATATGGCGCGATAAAACTAAAATAAAATAAAGAATCCTCACTCGACATCGGAATGTTATTTATAATATAATATAAAATGTTATTACGGGACTCCTTGGATGTTATATGGGATATAAACAGTGTTATTTGAACAGCATTTTCTATCTGGCGCTCGTAATTCACAGCGGTCGGCTTTACGACACCTCACTGACCCGCTGCGCTTTCCACATTTCGAATAAAAGCTTTTTCAGATTACGCATCCATTAATACTGTCGCAATTTTATAAATATTTTAAAAAGTTTTACCTCAGTAACCAGTATTGTTTTAAAAACTTATTCAAGCCCAAATTTTGAACATGAATAACGTTAGTTGCATCATTGAATTTTAGTTTGCCTTTTCGGAATAATAAACGAATATAGGTGGGTGAAACAATTTCAGCAATCGATAAAAAAATAATTCTTCATATTTTTATAATTACCTGCTTAACCATGGTGACATTATAGTACAAAAGAAAGCTACACTTAAATAATGTAGGTGTAGTTAATTTTGGCGGGAATGTCCGTTGTTTTGTGCCTGTAATAATCTTTTGTAATGCGAACAAAGAGCACAGATTGGATAATGCCTTTCTGTAAGATGAGGGTAATGTAGGTACGCGAGGTGCTTTTACACGACTAAAGAACGCATTAATTAACTTAATTCGTGAAGGAATATTATGAAGAAAGTGGATTAATAGATATGTAAAAAGTTTTTGGTTAATAAGCAAGCGATCAGAAATACCGTATTCTATAAAAATATTTTGTTGAGATCGATAAACACTCCTTGGGGCGATGAAGCTTTGAAAATAGAAGAATCTAGCTCAGAAAAAGTTAATGCTTCCTGAATGTTATTGTCTATGAAAGCATACGGCCGGATATAACAAAAAAATCAAGTTTAATTACAGACTAATGTTTTGCTTTTAGACGTTTGTTATGAAAACGGCTCTGAGTTCATTCCTTAGTTTATTTTCGTCTTGTTTAATAAGCAAAGGTCGTGCGTGAGAACACGGCCAGTTTTATTATTAACTGATGTTTGAACTTGTATGCTATCCTAGAAACTATTTAACAGTGTGGCTGAATGTCTGTTATCGTGGTCAATTTAGGAAGTAAACAGAATATTAAGATGTTTGTCTGTTATGTGCCAAAGAGCGTCAACAAGAATAGACTAGAGGAGACCTACTTAATTGTAGGCTAATGTTATCATTTATACACTTTGTTATGTGATAAAATCGTCTCTCCTAGGCCGAGAGAATATTAAATCCTGGAAGATATATTTTTTCGGCTCTTTAAATACCTTACGAACAGCATAAATCGACTTTGCCTGTCAGTTTCTAGTATCAGGCTTAGTACGATAGCTAGCTTTTATTTGCAGCTCTACTAACAGAACTACGTTATACTCTATCCCTGTATCTGTATCAGCTTACGTTCGAAACTGGTAGGAAATCTGATGTGAAATATATGCCTATGTGTATTGGTTCGTTGGTGGTTCATGTTAACTTGTCTCGAATAATACATAATAACCTGCTAAAATTATAATATAAATTTAAATCCAAAGTTCAATTTGAATCACTATCAAAGTGCAAGGTCTGGACTTTTTGTGATTTTTGAACCGAATCAAAATTATACTTAATTAATTATTTAGAATAATATCTAGATGTGACTTTGCCGTCAAATAATATTTATTTTTCTATTTAACTGAACGGGATATTTATGCGTTTGCCTGACGTTGCGGCGCAGGTTACACCGGCCGTTGTCGCTAAAACATTTTATCTAAATAAATATAAATATTTCATTGAATTTCCACGGCTTTTATTATATTTACATAATTATACATTCGTACCTGTCTTAAGTGGGTGTTTCAGTATTCGTCATGACAACGTCAGCAGGATAATGTATATTCGTAATTCGTGTAATGCTCAAACGTCGTCCCTTATTATCCTATCCTGTTAACGCGACCTTCTTCCTATCATATGTCAAGGCTCTTTGTTACAATTGTATCTGTATACATACACAAAGGCAATGAAAACTCCAGTGTGTTTCCCTATAACTAGAGTTAGAAATAAAACTTTTGAATCTAAGAATACCAGTAAACCTAAAAGAAGAGAAAAAAAATGCGTTAAGCGAAGTCTTCAATATCCCTACGTTCACCAAAATCTGTATTAACAATATACAATAACAGTCCCATACTTTTTCTTCTTCTTATTTCTTGGCTCTTACTGACTATCTATCACTCTTTTCTATTAAATTTACGGTACCCTTACTTTCAGTTACCGAATAAGATAGGCTTATAAGGACATCCATTAAGGCTATAAAACTATTATGTAAACAGTCTTTAGCACATTAAGTTCTACATTTAGAACCTCAATAGCCGAATCACGTAGTACATTTTATTAAATCATGCGATATCATCGTGTGATATATCATTACGGTGAGACAAAGGCTGTACTCTACATATAAACAGAGGTAACTGTCTAGTCATTAGTACATGTTACATCAAGGTGAAGGCCGAATTGTTTTTGAAAAGAATGCTGTTCTACTTGTAAGCGTATTGACACCATTAATTTGTTATATTTATCTAAACAATCTTTGAAGTAACGAGGCGCCTTCAACTTCATGTTAAGATATAAATTGGACAATTCTCACTTATAACATTTAGGAAGTTTTTAAAATCATGTGCTAATAAAACGCACGAAATATTCCATAATTCAAGTCTAGTTTATTAATGTACGTGTTAAGTAAGAATCAGTTTATTTAAACGTTTCAATCATGAGACCGTACCTACCTTATAGGTGGCATTAAGGGCTTGAACTTGGTACTTGGCTGCGTAGCCTCCGAGACTAAAGTTATTGTTGGTGATTTTTCTGGCTTATTGTAGGAAATTGCCGTCATTTACCTCTTTATATTTCTCTCAGCCGAGCGCCACTGCCGACGGATCACAGGATTTTCTCTAATAATTTCACTAAGCTACGCGACGAAAACCGCTTGACTTTTATTAAAGTAGTTTTCAGGAAAAGTTATACGTGATAAAATAAAGCACTGTGCCTTATAGATAATATAACATATTAATGAGATCCTGTGTGGCGTTGAGCTATACGACATTAATGATATTTGAAAAGTTATAAAACATTAAAATAAAAAGATAATTTCAAAAACGTAGTACAAGTGTGTGCTATAAATCGTTTGTAGAATAGGCCGCGGAGGGCAGCTCAGGTGCGGTCAGATTAGACGACAGATGAGATCATTTCGCAAGCAATTGCTGGCTCAATCGCCTCTCAATTAGGTAATTGTGGCAATATGCACGCTACTCGTCCTGCTCGCCTCCCACCATCAACAATACCTATGAGCACTTACGACTCGATTACTCACCTGCCCGATTCGATTAAGTACCTACTTTATACGTTAACAACTATGTTTCTGTTCCGCTACACATACCGAAATACTTTTCGAATACTTCTTCGTTCACTGCTACTTCACTTTGAATTTATAGACCTGTGTAACATGATAGTTCGCGTGTTTCCGCCGAAACTTTATAGTGGAACTTTGACACATTTTATGACAAACATTTGGAATTCCATGCCTCGTTGAGTGGTTGTATTAAACCAGTAAACTTCATGCAGTCCGAGAACAGACAGAGCGTTCATAACAAACGAATTCTTTGTTAAATTCATGTCTTTCAGTCCGCTGCATTCCGGAATTTAAATATTATTTTTATTTCATGAATTATTGAATAACTTTATATTTGTTTTTGTTTTCAGATTCTACTGGGACTTGTGTATGTTACTACTGCTCGTGGCTAACCTGATCATCCTGCCAGTCGCCATCTCCTTCTTCAACGATGACCTCAGCACACGCTGGATAGCCTTCAATTGTCTTTCGGACACCATATTTCTTATAGATATCGTTGTTAATTTTAGAACAGGTAACTTCTTAAACTTTATAAAAAATATTTCATAGATTTCGTTGTAATTCCATCAGATTATTATATGTAACGAAACTTTTGTATCTTTTCAGGAATAATGCAGCAAGATAATGCAGAACAAGTGATATTAGATCCCAAGTTAATAGCGAAGCACTATTTGAGGACATGGTTCTTCCTTGACCTCATCTCTAGTATACCACTAGATTATATATTTTTGATCTTCAATCAGGTAAACGTACGTTGCAATTTGGCCGTGTTGTTCTTATTACTATAGTTTTAATCTGTCTTTTATGTTGTTGATATTCTGTTTCAGCTTGGGTGTTCATTTGTTTTATAGACAATATGTTGTTATTGTTTCCATTTTGTTTTTTGTTTCTCATTGTGAACTTATACCCAACCGCCACGAGTACCTGTGCGTCATCGTGTATTCAATTTAGTATCTCGTATTATCAGGCTCTATGAGAACATGCAAAGGTTTGATTAAAGCACACCGATTCATTTCACCGAAGTCTTTTAAATTTTTATTATTATTATTTTGTCTGTCTACAAACTATCACCTGCACGTCTATTCACCAGTAACCCATATGATTTGTCAATGTTATATATTATATTCACCACCCTGTAAACGACCTTGTTCATTCGATTTTAAGTGATCGTATGGGATACTTAATCCTTTTCTAAAACTTACAGAGATATTGAGCACTTTCCGACTTTATGCACCGGCTATTCTAAAACGCTTCCACAAAACTGCACTCTCTTGTTCCAGGGGTCTATATTGTATAGAAGATATATTTTATTTTCTTATATATACTGTTGTATTACCTTCTAAACTCCACATTGATCACCTGCACGTCGTCTTCTTTATTTTCTTCCTTGTAATATTTAGTTTCTCCAGACTTGTCTACAGCATGACCTCAAAGCTTTCTTAACGAAACAAATACCACTCCCCACTATGTTTGATTTTATATAATCTCATATATATATAACAGTCTTGGGTTATTTGTATACATATATATTTGATTTCTATTTAATTTAACCTGATACCAGCTACAACACGACCAAATTGTAATATTAACAGCCTACACTGACAAGTCGAGATGGCCCCTACTATTACTTATAACTGCATCAGTACTGAAGCTTAATACGATAGATAGATTGTCACAGATGATAATTTACAAGCCTATTCTATACATACTATACAGCTTCCACTAATAAATAGTCAGTACCCCACTTGATCTTTACTAAAATCGTTAATTTATAAAACATAATTATAACATGTTTATTACGCTTCAGCACTTTTCTTTGGCTGATAAAATCTTTCAAATACTGCAATTATGCATGTCTTCAACACTTGGACTGTAAAAAGGAGTAATCTTATAGCGGCTTGCCTTGACGCTCTAGCGATCAGATCTCTGGAGAGTCAGCGAGCTAGTCAGGGTTGTTTGAACCGTGTGTTTTTGTGTTGACAGGACTTTAGTGAAAGCTTTCAAATCCTTCACGCGGGTCGTGCTCTAAGGATACTTCGGTTAGCAAAGCTGCTGTCTCTGGTGCGGCTGCTGCGGCTCTCCAGGCTCGTCCGATATGTATCACAATGGGAGGAAGTATATGTAAGCCATCATCTCCTTCTAACCCAACACTTATGGGTTACCTAACTACTTACCACTAACACTGCTCTAACTACATTACGCTCACATTTACTAACATGACATGACTAAAAACGCCACTAACTGAACTCTTATAATATTGGATTAAATTGATTTGCATTTACGAAGATTCAGAAATTGGTATCGTCTGAGAAATTATGTGAAATTGGCTAATTACTGCGTATGGATCCAAATTGAAGAGAATATTATGCTAATGATTATGATGTAATAATGTGACTTGTTTTAGCGTGTAGTGATCCTAATGACGTAATTATGGAGTTTTATTGTAATCCTGTATTATACCATTGATCCCGCCCCCACTGTATGTCAGCCCCACGTCCCGCTCTGCACTTCTCTACTGCTTCTCTGCAAGCTTCTTTCTGCCTGAGCACGCTCTCACTCGTGACGTCTAAATCTGTCTCTTGTTTCTGCGCCCGCGCCGCGACCTACGCCCGCGAACGACGTGTCCGCCGTGTCCACCGTGTCCGCCGACCCGAACCGTCCCACACTTGCCAATATGATATATTATTTGCCAAGTTGTTCATATTTTGTTGCCGCTTTTTCGAAGCCTCTAGTATTTATTGGTGCGCTGACGCCGATCACCGACAAGAACAAAACCTAAAAACAATATCATATAACACAGTACATAATATTTCTCATACGCGACTTGAAATCAACGGCCAAACTTCTCAAAATACATACCAGTTTGAAGAAAGTGAGCACGTAGTTTCCAAATAGCCTATAAATCACTAGAGGAAAATACAGACAGAAATCCAAGAATTACATTGGTCTCATAAGAAGTCAATGAAACAAATGATTACCAGAAAATGTTGCGCAACAGTAGAAAGTTAGCATTGGCAACACGTAAAGATTAGGTAGTGGTTACGTGAGACATCGGTACGGGTACGAAGCGGAGAGTCAGTGAGAAGTGGAGTACGGGGAGGGTGGTGGCGACGACATCGCAGTGACGGTGTTGTGTGCAGATGAGCCCCGGTCCGCAGCCGCGCGACGAGCCGGGCGAGGCGGACGGCGGATCGCGCGACCTCGCCTCGCAGGTGCCGCATGTGTCGCCCGCGCCACTAGCGCCTAGAGTAGGGGCCTAGCCCGCGTTCCGCTCGTCTCGGTGTTAGTGCATCCTGTGTGTGCCTGCACGCGCCCCAGCCCCGCCCCGCACACCTCGCGACGACCTATGCCCGCCGACCCCGTCCGCGCTTCGGGCGCGCCTGGCTCTCTTCCTACTATCTCGTGTTTCTCGCTTGTTTTCTAGATCTTGCAGAATCTTCAAAAAAAGCGCACGGAACGGAGGGGACGTCTCAGCTCCGATGTTGCCAAAAAGAAGGGTGACACCAAAAGCAATCTGATCTTCAAGGTAACCAGGGTCGGCACGAGCCGGCGCGCATGTGCTCGTTCGCCCGCTTAGCATGTTGCCGGCGGCGCCGCCGGCGTCCTTTAGACCGCTGCGTTCGCTTCGCTTTCTCTCTTTCTTTGGCGTTTCTGTTTCCGACCCTCGTCCCGCCGGCGGCCGCGCGGGCTGAGGCGCGAAGGGCGATGACGGTCGCGCGACCGCGCGGCGGCCGCGGCCACGCGACATGTCACCGCGCCGCCCACCACGCATGCTCGCTCGACGACTCGTCTCACGCGTTCATATTTTATTTCTCACTTCTTTACGACTCCATCGGTAGAGAATCATCGCGATGCTTGACCTCGAGCGTCCTTGTCGCGCGCAGTCCGCACGGCTTCCTTTAGAGGCGACATCACCTCACATGCAACCTTGTTAATATTTGTCGTTCTCTTTTCAGTTCCTCAACATGGCCTCAGTATTCATGCGGATATTCAACCTGATCTGCATGATGTTGTTGATCGGTCACTGGTCTGGTTGCCTTCAGTTCCTCGTTCCTATGCTGCAAGGATTTCCAGCAAACTCTTGGGTTGCAATAAACGAGCTGCAGGTAGGTAGACAAAATAGAACAGGCAAACGTAAAGTATATTACACTAATTAAATTTGTCACAGACTTACAGACAATGCAGTAAGGTAAGGAAATAAGGCACGTACGATTCCTTGTTGATAATTCAACCTTAAAAATACAATTCAAGTTGACCACCACAAAACCACAGTCCTTTAATTAATAGGTATCATGTGTTTACACAGTACTCCGAATCCGGTACAGTAATCTAATTTTCTACTTTAGTTATGGGAAAATACAGATAAATAAATATGAAATTACAAAATGACAATTTACATAAATCTAATTACAACAATTTAACAATTTCCAGGAAGCATTCTGGCTAGAACAGTACTCATGGGCGCTGTTCAAGGCCATGTCCCACATGCTGTGCATCGGGTACGGCCGCTTCCCTCCACAGTCGCTCACCGACATGTGGCTCACCATGCTCTCCATGATCTCCGGTGCTACCTGCTATGCGCTGTTCCTCGGTCACGCCACCAATCTTATCCAGAGTTTAGATTCCTCGCGGCGACAGTACCGTGAAAAGGTATAATTTCAGATTCATTCATCATCATTTCATTAACAATTTTTCATGAAAACCGATCACTCAAAAAATGGTATCTACCTTTATCTAACAACTACTTAGTCTCTAAAAATATAAGTCGAAGATAAATCGTTATGAACACCTGCGCTGAGTCAACCATAAAGGACTTAATTTGGACTACGTATTTTGGTAACAAACTTCTAAAATAAGGATCTCATGAGTCTTAAACTATTTCATTACATTGATTTCGTATCTTGACCTGCATGTGTTTGACTAAAATTTCTTATGTAATGTGCCCATCTAATAAACGATCACTAAAGCCTCCATTGCCTGTTTCAGAGATTAGACGTGAGTACAAAGCGAATGTTTGTTTAGTGTTTCACTGGTTGTTATATTTCAGACTCAATCATCTGCACCAAAACTCATGTCTCCATATAAAATAACAAACATCATTCGTTTCATACATTTCACCAATATTAACGGGTGTTCATAACAGTTTACTTCCATGGGCGAACTAACCATTGGACTTTGTTCGATAGGGTTTTATATTACATAGTTGTATTGTTGATGAGTCGGTTGTTTGCAGGTGTGTAGATTGCATATTTCAGTGTAAAGTCAAATATTGTCTCTAACAGTCAGTGGTTTTGGAAGAAATGCATGATTTTGAAACTTGCTATAGGCGTGTGTTTGCCTCGTGATCTGTCCTATGCGTATTCTATAGCTTTTCGTGTACGTATTCTAGGTGAAACAAGTGGAGGAGTACATGGCGTACCGCAAGTTACCCCGAGAGATGCGGCAACGTATCACAGAGTACTTCGAACACCGGTACCAGGGCAAGTTCTTCGACGAAGAACTCATCTTAGGCGAGCTGAGCGAGAAGCTTCGCGAAGACGTCATCAACTACAACTGCCGCTCACTCGTGGCTTCCGTGCCATTCTTCGCTAACGCAGATTCCAACTTCGTGTCAGACGTCGTTACAAAACTGCGTTACGAAGTCTTCCAACCAGGTAAGTCCCGGCTAATTTTATAATGTTCGGAGTAATCATACCCAAATGAAGAATTGTTGACAGATAAACGAAAGAACTACAAGATATTAAAAGAAGAATAATAAAATGAAATGGTGAATATCCATATTCGTAGGGTTAAAACAAGACTAAGTGATAACCACTATTTTCTATGTTTCAGGTGATATCATCATCAAGGAAGGAACCATTGGCAGTAAAATGTATTTCATTCAAGAAGGAATCGTGGACATCGTGATGGCGAACGGGGAAGTAGCCACCAGCTTGTCGGACGGTTCCTACTTCGGCGAAATCTGTCTCCTGACGAATGCTAGAAGAGTGGCCTCCGTCCGGGCAGAAACATACTGCAATCTATTCTCGCTATCAGTGGACCATTTCAACGCGGTGCTCGACCAGTATCCGCTGATGCGGCGTACAATGGAGAGCGTAGCTGCGGAACGACTGAACAAGATAGGGAAAAATCCGAACCTAGTGGCGCATCGAGAGGACGACACGACGTCGGAGGGGAACACGATCAACGCAGTGGTGAACGCCCTGGCGGCCGAGGCGGAGCACGTGAGCCTGTCGGACGACAGCGTGGCGCGGCTGTCGGAGCGCTCGCTGGGGCTGGCGCTGCAGCCGCTGCAGGCCGCGTCGTGCCGCATGGCGGGCGTGGCGCTGCCGGGGCTGGGCGTGGCGGCGGCGGCGCTGCCGCGGCCCAAGTCCGAGCACGACTTCAGCTCGGCGCAGACGTCGGCGCCGCCGCTATCGGCCGCGCCTGCCGCCTTCCACAAGTCGGACGCCGGCATCGCGCCCTGACGCCGCACTCTGTGCTAGTGCGGCGCGGAGCCGGCCGTGCGAGACGAGAGCAATACTAGGCTTAGTGCGAGCCGCCAGGCCGCAGCGACCGCGCGGCTCGATAGTTGTAGCGTAGACACGAGTATTATAGCTGCGACTTCGCCGGGCGACCACGCCGCCGCCCGTTGAATCTCATTTTGTGATCTTATACTTAATTCTCCTGTGTTATAATTTAGGTTAAATTTTATATCATTGACGCTGTGAGGAATCGAATACGTGACGTATTCCGATTGTATAGATATACCTGTTATATATTGAAGAATGATACTATTGAATCTTTATAGAGATACCTTGCCATTAAAAGAGAAAATAATTATATAGACTAGACTGAAATGTAAAGATATCACTATTTTATGCTTTGTTGGCGTATGAAATAGACCTCTATTGTTGATGCGGAATATTCGATCGCGGAGTTAAGTACGAAGTGTATAAACGTTCCTGATTATATCACGATTCAGAGATTATTATATTCGAATCAGTTTATAACGATGTATAAATGTTGGATCGTGGGAGTATATTATGTACGTGCAGTGGGAGCGGGCGCAGGGCGCGGCGGCTGACGTCACGCTCGACGCCAGGCGCCGCCCGCGCCCGCCCGCTGCGCGAGCGACGCACAACTGAACGAGCCTCACGCGCGTACAATAGCACACAGTTGCTTTCTTCATTTAATTATAAGTAGAATATCTACCGATAATCGGCATAATTAGTGCAAACAATTCTCTCAGTTTCTTAAGTAGAGGTGGATCAGTAGCGCTTCGAATCTTTTGAGAGTCGTTTCTGTATGTAAATATTGTATATCGAGGTTTGCCTTAGCGCGGTTCGTTCGAGCGGAGTGTTAGCGGCCGCTCGATCGAGCGGTCCAGTCAATTATTCCGTGCGCTCGCGTTGCGCGACGGACGTCTCGGTTCTCGATGCACTACTACACTTCATACCTTGTTTTTAATTGTAGGTGAAATAATAATTTATTGTCGATAGTGATCATTTCGTAGGAGTAAGTAGGCCGGAGCGTTAACAAATTCGGACGAATTACATAATGTGATAGAGCAGCGGATGGCTGCGCGTCGCCGCCCGGCCGCCAGCTCGGCGATCAGTAGATCGAGTAGCTAGCTCAGTTACGACTGCATGACTTCACACGATTCTTTGACTTGGAACTTATCTATCGTTTGATCCCTTCGATAGCCACTTTAGTTACTTCTATATGGCAATGAAATGGCTTATTGCAGACGCTTTTAAATTTTTGACTAACATTAGCCTAACTTAGGTATATTTATAATGAGCGACATATCCTAGCGAGGCTCAGTCATTGATTAGTGAAGATCGCCGAGCTGACTGCCGCGCCGGCGCCGCACTTTGGCACGAATCATCGTTGACTAATTCTTATAGTGTCATGACAATTTGTAAAGACGGTTTTGCAAATGTTGACTTTTTAGCCAAAATATAGTTAATGAATGACGAACCAATACGCAGTAGCTTACTTGTAGATGAACGCAGCCTAGTTCTCAGTTTTGGCGACTAACACCAATAGATACTTTGTACTCGTAAGATATTTATACAATCAATTGGTCTTAGCAGAGTGACTATCTGTCAATTTATCTACAAAGAGAAAATATAATTGCGTTTCATTCCCAGAGCATTTATTTGTTGTTGTTTTATCTACCTAACATTACCGCTTTTGTAAATTATATAAATTTTATAGAAGAGATCTATTTTTATTGTGAAGTTGATCTACTGGATGTAAGTAAAAGAACCTATATAAAATTTATTTCTTTTTAATCTGAACTGTTATTTGTTACATATTTTAATAATTTCTGGTAACTATTGTCACCAAAAGTGCTCATCGCTGTCAAGAAAATTAGAGAAAAATGCATTAAAGAATGAAGAAAACCGCCACTTTGTTTTAATATTCCTACCTACCTGCTTCTTACCACACATTGCAAAACTATTCAGTAGCCTTAGAAGATACAGGGCTGAAAGTACTATTAACGCTAACACCGTAAGTATTCAAAAATAAACATACTATATTGAATCGAGATCTAAGCGATAAGCTGTGAATATTACTTGCCGACTTCAACCCCCGAGATGTATATGACTATGACTAATTTTGACTGTAGTTTTCTAATAAACACTGTAACCAAGTGCCAATAAACACAAGATTGCTGGTTCTCTACGCAAATGGAACAGTAAAAGAGGCAATGCAATATTCACACTACAATAACTGAAGATATAGAATACATGTCATTAATTAAATGACTAAAACAAGAACAATACTGGCATATTCATATTAGATATACGTTCTAAAACATCTCGATATTAAATTTACAGTATTTAACAATACACTGGTAATTTAAGTACAATCAAAAATAAGAGCAGTAGAACTGAAAAAGTAAATGTATTTAGTTCATAATAACACAAATTAATATCTAGTTTGATTATTCAAAACTGTATTAGATTTAGTAATCGCATGAACTAGGCAAGAGCATTGAATTACGAGAAGAATCAAAAATCTTATCATAACATCAACAATAATTTGACGAATTTACTGTATTAGCAAGTGAATAAAGTCAGTGAGGAAATGCCTTTATTTATTATTTATTAAAAATGTTTACACTAGCAACCTAGTGCGTTGTCTGTGGTTTTCACACAACGTCAAAGTAGTCAAAACAAGCGTCAGATGATTGTCATAAACGTCAATGTCACATTATTTTGATTGTCTCAATTTCGTGCGTGGTTTCGCTGTGGAATTACTGTATGGATTGGAAAAAACTATTTATAATCACATTTACGATCCAAATTAAACCATCCGTGTGCAATAACCACACGGCCAAATCATTAAGTCGATATTTACAGTAAAATTAACCATACAATACATTCAATAATAGTTCGCAAAGTACTTTACGAAGTATGTCGACTAGAAGAGCTCGTATCAAAGCTGTTACATCGTTACCGCCAAGAAGGCGAAATAATGATAACGCAGACAAGAACAAGGCAGCGACTGTGCCTGCAGATGAAGTTGAAAAAGCCCTCAAAAGTCCTAAAACACCACGAGGATCAGTTAAACAGCAAGAAAGTTTGGGGCGGAATTCTCCTATAAACAAGACTAATTCACCGTTAAGATCCCCGCGATCTCCGCGAGTTGTAAACAAGGCTGCCGTTCCTCAGTTAGAGCGATTGCCATCACCATTGGTCAGTAGGGAGTCTCCAAAAGTTGCAGTTACTCCTAAAACATCTGAGAAGGTATCTGTCATCACAAGTACCTCGAGTATCAAGTCAGTATTTGTTTCACCTAAAAGTGTTGGCAGCCCTATCAGGAAACCAGCACCACCTACACCAAAATCAGTGGAAGTTGAAGTTCAAAGGTTGGGCACCCCTGAGAAAAAGATTGAGAGTCCTAAACATAGAAGTGTTGTTGTTAGAACAGCTGATGTTGAAAACATTGAGAAAACAAAAGATGTACCTGCCACTGTTACTTCTGAACCCAGGAATAGTCTTCCAGATGGTATGTTCAAGAAATCCTAAAAATATTTTATTATTGTTTATTATTCACTCTTACTACTATGAGACATCACACTCACAAGTGGTTTGTTTCTGTCATAGAGAAATTCCATTTTTAAATTTCAATTTTATTAAAAGCTAACAAATTATCTCTATGGAATAAAATACTTTAGAGACATGTATGTGTAAACAAATTAAAGTATAAAATTTCAAGTTATAAATTGCTCGAAAAAGTATGATGAATTCAACAGAAAATGAACAATAAATGTAATAATATGTAAACCTTGAAGATCTAAAGCAGTGCTTGAAAAACGCTAATTTTCTAGTCAGCCATTATTCAGTACATGCTGACCTATAGGTAAAATGAACCATATTTTTTATTGTTTCAGATTACAATGTGCCAAGTGTACCTGAAAGTGTCACAGAAGATGGAATGGATGGTATTGTTCCCCTTCAGCCTGTGGCCACTGCACCAAAACCTTTAGCCTTACTTAAAAATGAGATTATATCAGAGAATGCTGAAGTATTGTTTGATCCAATCGTACCACTGCCTTCTCCAAGCAAAGTGAGACCCAAACTGCGGCCAGTGCCAAGACTTAACCCTATAAGGAGAAATAGTATACAGGTGAGAAATCCAAAGAGATTTAGCTTTTTTATAATAGCATGTTTTTGAATTAAGAGTGGAAATTAAATGAATCTGATTTTGTTCTTTTTTTGTAAATATTGTTTGCCTAATACCTGTTTTTAAACAATTAACATAAAATTGGTTTTCAATGTGCATAA
The DNA here is from genome assembly GCF_050436995.1 of Anticarsia gemmatalis. Lineage (NCBI taxonomy): Eukaryota > Metazoa > Arthropoda > Insecta > Lepidoptera > Erebidae > Anticarsia > Anticarsia gemmatalis. The sequence goes on from NC_134761.1 coordinate 4,742,918, forward strand.
TGTTATAATATAGATTGAGATAGATATATTATTTATATTTAACCAGATGTCTCTGTATTTTAAGTGAGGTTTGAAGTGGAACTTCACAATGCTTCATTATAATCTTGTTATAGTAATGCCATTGTTTGCTATTGTGCTGTAATAATCACTGTATCACACCTTGTTTGATTGCACAAAATCATTGATTAGTTTACTTTTAATGGGTTATGATACAAACTTTGATCAATTAATCACTCACTAGTATGGTAGTGATTTTAATGACTTGTATGATGCAGAATTGAAGTATTGCAGATTTTAGAGCACAGTAGTTGTACATTTATAGGTATAGTTCTACATTTATATATTTATATATAGGTGTACATTTTTTTTTATATTTATTCAGGGCAGTGCCAGTGAGTCAGAGGACGAGAGTCGTCGCGCACTGTTGAATGCCGGTCCGGGAACACCGTTGCCGTCACGACAAAGGACAGAGTCACACACTTCACTTAGCACCTTGATATCTTTACCAAACAGGTATGCCATCAAAACTTACTTTACAGCCTGAGTGCATAGTTATACTACAAAAAAAATTGACTATTTATTGTGTATTTTTTTGTAAATATAGTATGCTAGTTGTACGGTTTCTGTCAAAGATATTATTATTGTGTTAAAAAGCAAAATATGTTTAGTTCTGGTAAATCAACAGCTCAGCAAAAACTTGATTGTAAGCTCTGTTCAATTTAAAATACATTTTTCGTTTAAAATCTTTTTGGGATACTACATTATCTTTAATTTTATTTCAGAGACGTAACTCGTGTAAGGAATGACTCCGTGTGTTCAAGTATCAGTCAGATTGCTGGCCAGCCAATATCTGCTGCGTCACCGCTTAAGGAGAAACAAGTCACTAAGTTAGTCTTTATCATACTTACCCTTTAAATACTAACTGCTGGATCGACTAAGACTAGCTATGGCTATGGCTGGACTACGTAGTCTAGTGATACTACGAAAGTATCAAACATCTCACACTAAGTTTAAAATAGACTTCAGTATAATGCAAAAAATACTTTTTGAAAAGCAAATAAGATAAAATTTCAGTGAAATCAAAGTAAAGAAGTATTACGAGTGAAACTGCGTGCAATATCCTTGATTATTTAGATAGTTACTCTTAAAAGTTACATGCTCACACATAATACTGAAGTGTGTTATCAGATTCAAGTGCTTATTATTAAGCTGAAGTACACACCTAGATTCAAACAGTAGACCTAATTCTTTAGTAATCGTCTACATTTCATTACAAGTACACATTTTATAGTAGTAGTTTGTAGAGCCTTGTCGGACTCGCATTTGAAACAAAAGTTCATTATTCAAAGTGAGTATATTCAAAATTAAAAAAAAAGAAAAAATATATTTCTTATTTTTCTATGGTGCGTGGTTGTTGGGCATGTGAAAGTTGCTCAAGCCACACAAAGATCTGTCCAGTACAATGTTGGGCTCTAATCACTGTTAAAGTGCCAGATCATCACCAGTGTCAGATCTACATTCGAATTTTAAAATTTTAATGTATTCTACAATCCGTTTAAAAAAAATTATGCCCCGTTGCTGCTTATTCAACTTTATTCAGTAGCGTTTTTATGTGAATTTAAACGCTATTCAATAGATAAACTACCGCTAAATGTACCTCAGAAACCACGGGTTAATAAATTCTTATTTTTAGATCTCGCCGTCAAGATATGTCACGGCGCATGGCAGCGATGCGACGACGGCGTGAGACCGTCAAACGAGATACACTCACTATGTACGACCTCATCTTCTACAACCCAACCTCCAACCCTATCGTGTAAGTATTTCATTTTATATTTATCGTATATTTTTTATTAGCAATGCTTAAATAGGTGTTATTTTTTTAATTAAACTATACCTAGGCCTCATTTATTCATTTATCTAAACTTCACGTACTGTGGTGAACGTGTTGGTAAATAAGCGGACTTACCCATTCATAGACCCGCGCCGCGTCAAAAATGTCCCATCTGCCGCGTCATTTCAAACGCGCGTTGTGTCTATATCGCGCGGATCTACGGTCAGATACGAAGCTTCAAAAATTGTCTCGCAGACCTGCGTTCTGGCATACGAAAGGTTAATGCATCAAAGCATTTTCTACCAATCAACCAATAGGTTAGATAAAGTATCATATTGTATTCATATGCTTTAAATGAATTAGCCGTAGTCGCAAGCTGACTGATATTTTGTCAACGGTCCTTTTTACTTAAAATTAATTTCTTGTAAATTAATGTCGAAATAAGTAAATAATAAGTATTTTATATTAGCCCCGATGAAGACGAGATGAAAGCTAAAGAGGCCAACGAGAAAGTGGAGAGGATTGACAAAGATACGCCCGACGGAGAGGAAAATATTGACGAGCCTCCTGCCGACGCCGCGCCCGTGCCGCAAATCAAACTGGGCCCTAATGGGGAGATTATGTTGGACGAACAGAGCTTGGTATGTAGCAAGTAGTAAAATATTTCTAGGAACAACTGCCGCTATATATGACGCTCATGTGTCGCGTTGTACAAACAAACGAAATGAAGACTATATGAACTTTCCTAATAGCCACTCTGACCTAGAGGCAAGTAGTAACATATTTTTAGGAACACGAAATATGTGATGCTCATGCGTCGCAGAGTCTTTTACAAACAAACGAAATAAAGATTAGATGAACTTTCCTAAAAACCGCTCTGGCCTAGAGTGAATTCTAGTACATCCGTTAGAATCCACATCATGGTGCCAACCTTGGAGTGGCAGATGGAACTACGAAAACCGAGATATGAAATACAGCAGGCCGGAAATTACTTATTTGTAGATTGCACGAATATTTGTTTGAATTTTTTTTATTTGACTGCCTCCGTGGCGCAGTGTTTTAGGTCGCGAAGCTGCTACCAATGCGTCAGAAGATTGTAGGTTCGATTCCCACACGAAACAATTATTTGTGCGATCCACAAATTATTGTTTCGGGTCTGGTTGTACTTTGTGTTCGTTGTTTGTACTTTTGTAAAAGGTTCCGCGACACAAAAGCAATACTTAGAGCGGGAGATGCCTTTATAGAAAAAATTGTTGCGTGTAGGGATCGACATATTATTATTCAGTTCACGGGGCGCTGGACCTTAACCGCTGCTGCTAACATCAATCTTGTACTATAATTCTGTTTGTAGATATTAAAGTTTAACAATTTTAAACTGACATTTTAATACGATTATAATATTTACAGGTGATAAAACAGTCAGAGAAACGCAAAGTTTCTTCATCAGTAGTAGTTGAAGGTGCGTGGAGTGGGTTAGGCCCGGGGCGGTACAAGCGAGGTCCGCGCACAGCTGACTGGACGGACGCTGAAACAGTGCGCTTCTACCGAGCACTCGCCGCGCTCGGCACCGACTTCATGTTAATGGAGAGACTGTTCCCAGGGAGAACTAGACGAGATCTTAAGTTAAAGGTAAAAGTAATCTTTACTAATATTATAAAGCTGCAGAGTCTGTTTGTTTGAACCCGCTAATCTCAGGAACTACTGGTCCGATTTGAAAATTATTTCAGTGTTAGATAGCCCATTTATCAGGGAAGGCTACATATCATCACGCTACGACCAGTAGGAGCAGAGTACCAGTAAAAAATGTTACAAAAACGGGGAACATTTTGACCCATTCTCTCTTATGTGACGCAAGAGAAGTTGCGCAAGTCAGTTAGTTAGAAATATATACATTTGGCATTTTCGTAATATTTCTCAGATATTGGTATAATTAATTTTAGTGTAATCTTGTGATTTGTCTGCTGAAAAGAAATTCTGACTCCTTTATCCAGTTACGATCTATACCACTACAAAATGAAAGCCAAGATTAGATTGGAGTCAGATTTAGGAGTACTATTATGCAGCAATATTACCGGTACATTTATTAATCGTATGAATAAATTGTTTTTCAGTTCAAAAAGGAAGAGCGAGTAAATGCAGCTCAAGTCGACAAGGCACTGCGAACCGCTTCAAAGTGGGACGCGACCAAGCTTGAAGAGGAATTCACTGCCGAGAGAGAAGCGGCTGAACGAAAGGCCAAAATGGACGCCGAGAAAGTGAGACAGAGAGCCAGGGAAGAGCGAGACAGACATAAACTGGCGCGCGAACTGCGCGTACGACAAAGTACGTCACACTTGTACTCTTAAAACATATTTTTTTACTTCTTATTTTAATAAAACCCTCAGCAAACTAAGAGCTACCCATGGTTGCTGAGGGTTGTTTTTCTAAGTGAATTCGAAGTATGACGGTTAATGTAATACTTTTCTCTTTCAGGTAAAGCTTCCAAAGCAATGGAATCCTCAATATTACCTCACACCGATAACACGGGGGGCCAAGAAGTCACAGCAAATGATTTTATACGTCGACACCTTCAAGCCAAGGCTGAACAGGCTAAGGAAGTTAAGGCGCGGCCCAAACGGAAGCCGAAACAGCCACCTATTCCCATCAGTCCCGCAGTGCGTCACATAGCCCCCGCCCCGGCCCCCTCCCCCGCTCCCTCCCCTGCTCCCCTTCCGCCACCACCCCCGCCATTATTACACACCCCAACAGTCCCTTCACCGTTCGCTCAACTAACGTTAATAGGTACACCATCACAAGAACGACGAACACCAAACACTCTCGACATGGCGACTCTATTGAAGCTAGATCCATCCAAAAATGCAGCGCCCCGATCTCTCGAGCCTCCAGCCTCCTCCAGTCCTGCAGTACCTACTAATATTGAATCGGGATCTCTAGTAGTGTTCACGGTCAATGACCCTAAATCTCCGTCAAAGAAAATGTTACAGACATACATCGCTCACGGTGGAGGTAAGTTAACTCCGGTTGCATTACCGCCAAATTTGTTGACTTCTGTGGTAACTTATATGAAGAAAGGAACGCCGAAGAGTACAGTGTCGGGTGCCTCGTCGCCTAGTAGTGTGATCAGTCACGACAGTCGAAGTACTACCCCCGGTGTTATCATACCAAGCCCAGCAAAACGACAACGACATAGCTCTTATACTATAACTCAGCTTTAGTTAGGTGTTACATGTGACACTCGAAAATATGCTGTCGCTTAATCTAAGCAGGACAAGTAACAGACGTCGTGCGTTTACCGGGCGTCGACAAAACGTGGAATCGTTATGCTGACTTGCTCTTAAACAACACTCGATAGTCTGTTGTTCACTTGGCCTCTGTCAAAGTCTAAGGCGAATCTGCGAAGTAAAAATGTCGTAATACTTTGTCCTTAATTGGAAAAGGAGTATCTATTAATAAAATACAAATACTTTGGAGTTTCGTATTTTAGGGTTAAAGATGGTGTACAGAACGAAAAAGCTAGAATTTATTTATTTATTGTATGTCGTAAAAATCGTGTATGCATTTTAATATTTATACGTATGCCATTTATTAAATACGTAAAATGTATTGACCGCCTAAAACGATTCAGTTTGTAATGCATGCTAATTTGCTATTTTGCACCAAAAACCAATACCATTAAATCCACGTATTTTAATATTAATATATGAATGTATTTCTATCTACCCATGTAATTATAAGTTTGTTGTTATATTTACGTAGAGTTATATAAAATGTTCGAATGTTATTAGTACATTCCACAAGATACACAATGAACTTTACCTTAAATGTAATAAAGCCGAACAGGATTAGACAAGTATAATTTAATATTGTAAAGCGCAAATGGCATATTAACATTTATATACATTTTGATAGTACAATAGCATGATAGAAATTGACTTATACTTAAAACTCATTGTGCTACATTTCGGTTTGCTGCTACACGCAACATGTTTTATGTGATGATGTGATTATTTGTAACTTAAAGCTATAATGTAGCATGTCAACTGTACCACAATGTTCCATGGGCTTGCTGGAAGTGTTTCACATGATAATTAGGTACCTACGTAGATGTAGTTCGTAAGTTTGCTAAATACAGTTATTCTGTAGTTTAATTTTATTATTTATTTATTGGTAAGTTAGTTGTGATATAATGACGGATGTTAATTTAACTCTAAAGAATCTGTTGTCTGATCTCACGTAAATTTTATAAATTGACGCATTTCGCTGTTGCCACTATTTGATGTAATATTATTGTCAAACTGTCTTACTAAAAAACGATTTACTCGTACGTCGTGTTAGCTTTGATTAGTAATATAGGGTATTGTCATTTGTAATTAGTTTGGAAACTGTGTTTAACTGAAAAAGACAAGACACTGTGTTAGTTTTCCCAGCTTACAAAACGTTTAATAGTAAAGCAGTTTATAAAAATACTGGTGTATTATTGTATACACACTACTTTTACATTTAGTTCTTGTGTGCGGTTTATAATTTATAATAAACTATGAAGTTTTATAACAACGTAATTGATTTCTTATTACAGTCCACTAATAAAATATGTCGTGTTAAAATAAAAACACATTTTTTACTAAATCATTCATATTTATTTACAGCACTTAAAATTAATACACTCAAGACTCTTGTACAAAATTAGCACAATTTTTTAAAATATTTTGTCTTCTTAATCCATTGAAGAACATCACCCTATGAAAATGTTATACTGAATTAATATTTCTAAATCGTAAAAAGTAAACTAATGCGCCTCCACAACTTCGTGCGGGAACCATTGTGATGCTTCTAAACTGTCCCACAATGACAACTCAGGATCAAGGAAGTCTTGATTCAATTCATCAATTTCAAGAGCTGTCTTGTGTTCTGAAAAATAAGAGAAATTGTTATCTAACTAAATATGTATTACATTTTAATTACTTTATTCATCTCCACAACCAGCTTTAGATTCATCTATTGCAGGAAGACTTACAGCCGCTCCTGTGTTACTACCATTCTATAATTAAACCATTCCATGATTCCATGGGGGTAGCCAGAGACCAAATAATGCCACGCACTAGGATCCCTGCAAGTTTCTTTTGCTTTTGCAAACATCTGGTCATACAGAACCGCCGGTTTTGAACACATCAACAGGGAAGGACATCACCTTTATTATTCATGTATGTTTTTTAGGGTGTTTACTTACCTACTAAAGCCAAGTCGTCAGTCTGCGCCTTGGCGGCGGCGGCAGCGGCTTGCTGCGCGGGGTCCGGCACGGGCGCGGCCTGCACCGGCGCCGCGCTCTGGTCGCCTTGCCCGTAGTACCCCGACCACGCCGAATAGTTCTGCCAATATGCCGACGGATCATAGTATTGGTTGTACTCCTATGAAACAACACAACCGCCTGAATATTGTTGATCTGCTATTCGTATTAAGCCTAATTTATATCATAACAATTTTAGCTACGAGGACTCTAAAATTATAAGCTATAGTAATGTTGGCATAGTAGCCGAAAGCAACCAAAAGCTATATTCAAGCAATTTAATGTCATTAGGCCTATACTCAGCAGAGGATGAATTCAGGCTGTAATGATGATGAATGACAAACTGCAGCAAGTTTTATCAAAACCAGCAGGCTGTACATTAGATTGATATTTAATTATCAATCAACAGCAATATTTTGCGGCTTGTGAAATATTGGCATATCATAGCATTCCAATGTGCATTATTTCAAACGCTTTAAGGCAGCGAAGCTTTGTTTTTAGTGTATTTTACATGAGTCAGACGAGAGCGCAAGCTTGTTAGCTACTTTTCACCATCAAACTACACAACATAGAGGCTCATTCATGCTTGCCGCTAAGTCATGGAGTTTGACGATAAAAAGTAAACATACCGTTCCACTGTTGTACGTTGTGTTTGGTGCGTTGGGAGTTGGTTGTTGGTTCTGAGGTGTTGTAGCACCTTTAGGCTTTGGCACAGCAGTACAAATCTTTAACGGTTTCGTACCTAGGCCTGTGTAACCATTCATGGCATACAATGCATTCCTTTGTTCCTCTTCATTACCAAATCTGACGAAGCCATAGCCTTTAGTGTATCCTGAGCTGTCCAATATTACTGTAATAGAAATTTGTGGGTGAAACATGGTGAGAAAATATAATTTTGGAAAAAATAAGTATAATAAACTTTTAAGAATAACTCAGCTTGGCTAGGATCCACTATCCACATTTTTAAAACATTTGAGCACGCATGCAACTTTGTATCTAGTAAATAATAACAGAATTGTTGGATGTAGCAAAACTTTCAATAACATAAATGCAAAACGTTCTTTCATTAAATAAAAGAAACCTATATGTACCTTTAGCAGTTTTAATTGAAGAATATTTAGCAGCAAATACTCTGTACAGTGAGTAATCATCAACATCAGGACTCAGATCTCCAACCCACACTGAGAATTCACGTTCTTGTTGCATATTAGCTCTGGCTTCCCGAGAAGCTGTGTTTAATCTGAACCTCACTACAGGAAATGTGCCAGGGATGGGCTTGCCATTAAGTTTGTGCATTGCATCTATTGATTCTTCATCAGTCTGTAAAAATAAAATAGACTTTTTTAAGTTAGAAGACAAACTCTCCTACTAAGAAGTAATCTGGTGTTCCATGCAAGTTATTAAATTGGTACTTACTTAACACATTCACTGCGCCATGAATTTTAGTGGCACCTAGTGTTGCATTACAAAACGCACAGATGCGTCAAGGGCAGTGAAGGCGTTAAAGAGTATGTCATCTTCCTTTGTGGTATTTTGCAGTGATATATTACAAAAAATTGGAAGCCCTGAGATCTTACAAACTTACGCACTCTCTACGATCTAGGATAATAATCATAACAAAACATTTGTTTTACCTGAAAATGTACAAAAGCATATCCAGCAGGTTCGCCTGTGAACTTGTTCCTCATTACTTTGACTGCTAGAGGGCGCTGACCCATTCTGTTGAATGCGGCCATGATGAAGCTCTCTGTCATATTCGGCTCCAACTGAAATTATATTTAAAATTAAATTTAATTAAAATTTGAATGATAAGTTTCGCATAATAATTTATTGTTATTTGAAAACTTAAGAATTTTATCCTCTTTGAAGTCGAGTTAAAAATAGTGCCTAATCTTCGTTAGGTATCTTGTAGTAGGTACTTATTAGAGCAGCATCAACACAGAGCATGGTCTGAGCATGGTCTACTAAAAATTTATTGTAAACAACCAGTGCCACCTTATAAAGACATTAAAATAGCACTCATTAAGCGACCAGTCGCTTATCAGCGGCTTTGACGACGAGTTTCACTGCCTAAAAGTAAATCAAAAGAATAGAAGTCTTATATGTTTATCAAATTAATTCTAATACTTACACTGCCCATCCATAGTTGGCACTGCATTGCTATAGAGTGTAAGGTACCGCGTGTTTTCAAAACTACCAAAAACTGTATGTACAACAGGTAAATTTATGTTTTTTATTCCTAATGGTTTCAAAACAATAGCATCAACAAACAGCGTGCTAAAGCTATGGCTTTCACAGATGCGAAGAGCGTGAAGATGCCGAAGGCCGGTGAAGTCTGATCAATGTCACTGTCAATAAGATTGAGACACTTGTCAAATTGTCACTGCCACTGAGCACAGATTATAAAACACTAAAGAACGGATGATTAGTTTGCAAAGTATAGTGAGGTACTTGACGTAGTCGAACAAGATCGTCTAAGTGCAGGATCTCTTCGAGTCTCTTCATTTTTGTTAATCAAATCACGTTTTTTGTAAACAATTTTTAAACTTAATGGTCGAAAAATATTAATTTAAAAAGTGTTTAAAAAAACACAAAATCTTAATCTTTTAATTTTGTCAACTAAATCTTGGGCAGTGGACACAATCAGTAAGATACAGTCTACAGATTAAGTTTTAGTGAATCGTGAATAATCGTGATATGACGTGTGCTTGCCAGTCGACCATACATGTCATCATCAAGATATGAAAAGAATTTGCTAAAATGTTAAGGTGACGGTGATACTCACGAAATGTTGTGATTCTTGTACATAACGATTGATCGAATCAAATGGACTTAACCCCAAAAAGTGTAAGGTAAATAATAACAAGTTTCAGAACACATTTGCCATTGTTACATTTAGGTCAATATTATCACAGAAATGTCACGACTAGATAACATTGACGCATTAGAAAAGCAATTAGCCGATCTTCAGATGGCTAAAGACTATAATAATACAGGCAAAGTAAAAAAGATACCACCAGCCGTGCCGCCAAAAAAGAAGGCTCAACCGCAAGTTCCACACAGTGCTGTTGTAAGCACTATAAGAGAGCCTTCGTATTCGGCGATGATAATGCCTAATACAAATCACAATAACAACAATAATACGTACAGTAATACTCTACCAAGTCGACCAGTACATAAAGACTACGCAAATGTTAATCAATTGAATTTGTCTTCATTTAACCATGCATATAGACAGAACTTACCAATGCCATCAAAGAGCTATAACGCAACATATAGCAATGTAGCACCATACAGAAGCAATGACAACCTGCCTCCGGTGCCACCACCACCACCACCACCGCCTCCACCATCTATCTCAATTGCATCTTCTAAACCTTACCATGTGACTCAAACAAATGATGAGTTCCTGCCACCACCCTCACCAGTCAGTTCTAACTATAGTGAGTTGGTCAGAGCTACAGCAAACTTGAACTATAATCAAGAAAGGCCAACTTACCCACCAATATATCAAAATGAATTTCCTGAATATGGAGCTTCACAGTCTTCAACATATGAGTCACTCTATGAACCTATTAACCCACGACCACACAGTAACTTGTCATCTCAAACTAATTCCATGCACAACTACAGAAACAACTTGTCTAACACAAGCAAGTCACCACTTCATAAAGAAGAAGAGGTGGATGCACTAACAAATCTTCTTGTAAAGTCTATCACGGACAGTCAAGACTTAGATGTGTTTGGAATATGTATTAAATGTGATGGTAAAGTCATAGGTGAGAGTTCTGGATGTACAGCAATGGGGAACATGTATCATGTGACTTGCTTTTGCTGCCATCGCTGTAATGTCAATCTACAAGGTAAACCATTCTATGCTGTGGAGGGGCAGCCATACTGTGAAGCAGATTACTATGAAACGTTAGAAAAATGCTCTGTGTGCAATCAACCAATCCTAGATAGGATTCTACGAGCAACAGGCAAGCCATACCACCCTAATTGTTTCACCTGTGTTGTGTGTGGAAAGAGCCTCGATGGAATACCTTTTACTGTTGATGCTATGAACCAAATTCATTGTATTGAAGACTTTCATAAGAAGTTTGCACCTCGTTGCTGTGTTTGTGAGCTTCCAATTATGCCAGAAGATGGTGAAGAAGAAACAGTTCGAGTTGTGGCTCTGGACAGAAGTTTTCATGTAAGATGCTACAGATGTGAGGATTGTGGGCTTTTGCTCTCCTCTGAATCAGAAGGCCGGGGATGTTACCCTCTTGACGATCATATCCTTTGCCGAAACTGCAATGCTCATCGCATTCGCATGTTAACTAATGTTATGACAACTGACCTTTAAATATGATTTTTAACCAATAATCCATTTTTATACTCAGATTTCATTCCTTTTTGTAGTTACTTATAAGCTTATTTTTCAATGCTTTTGTTAAACATAGTTACAACCAATATTAATAGTATTTAATCACTTTACTCTTTATTTCTTGTAGTTGTTTGGAAATAAGTGGGCAGCTATTTATCTTGATACTTTTACTAGCAGGTAATCCTCTAGTGATACATTATCTAAGTAGTTTGTAGTTATTCCTGTAGTATGAGCCATTGTATTCTTTAAGAAGACTGTTATGAAAGTAATATTTGTCAATTTTAATGTAATGTTAGTAGTTATTACAAAGTAATTTAATTGGTTTATAATATTATTATGACCACATCATGTGATAATGGAGAAAATATTTTGTAAATCTATTTATTCAGCATTATGAATGCTTTAAAAATTTTCAAATAATTATATTAGCTTAATTACAAATTGTAATCTATTTTATGGCAGCATCTTTATTTATGAAAATAAATATATTATTATTATTTAGTGTATGTTATTTAAAAAATAATACCATCCATATATTTATAGAATTTATTATGTGGGTATAATTAGAGACAAATAGTTTTAAAATTAAATATTGTGCACAATACTGGCTGAATTAAAATACTAAGGGCAAGATTTTCCTATTTCTAAGTTTCATAAAAAACAATCAATATATCACATTTCCACCAAAATACAATCATTGTTTCCTTTTAACTTGTAAGCGTATCTCGGCGCAATATTTGATGTTAATAATATCACATTATGGAAGACTATAATTATGGGCATTAGTAGTTACTATAAACTAACACGAGGAAGTCTTAACAAAGACGACATTTAAAATCAATGGCAATATTGAAATTAATGTAACTTATTTGTTGTAAAATATGACTACGCTCATCGTGAGATCCATGTTTATGTTGACTTCATTCCTTCTGGTGTTGTACAAATACAAAAAATATATTTATCTAGGAACAAAATATCCGCATAAAAGTAACTTACACCAATTTTTTACACTTTATGTCTTAGCTTAGTATTAAATTTAGGTGGGCTCAAAACTTGTTTCATAAAAAGCGACCGCTTTTCTTTTATATTTTTCGACATTATTAAATCACAACCGGCAGCAGCTGTGTCCAGATTTTCGCCGCTTTCAAAGGATGAGTTGTAATACTTATGCTTTCTTGGAATGGTGCTTACTCCTTGAGCAGCATCAAATTGGTTTTTAACATTTACGATATTGTTATCCATCTGAGCTTGACTAATATCACAGGAGCCATATAATATTTCTTCATCAGAGTTTAGGTTCAGTCGAGGCTCGAACCTTTCTCTTAATATGGAAAATTTACGTCTAGGTCTACTTCTCGTCGCTTTCTTTACATTTGATACTTTCGATGTCGATGAATTTACGACAGGCATAGACGTATCTTTCTGAATCAGCGATTGCAATGATGACGATATTTTATTTGAAGAACAATCTTCATTCAAATTGGTAGGTGCAGAGTTTTCAGACACTAGTTGCCACAAAAAGTCAATATCCTTGTTAGAGAGATCGTGTTGATTTTGTTCAGGCTTTATATTATTCCTCTTGTTTATATTGCTCGCATTCGATTTTTGACGTCGTTTCGTATTAGTATTTTTGCCGTAAGCTGCAACATTTTCACTACTGTGGCGATCTGAGGATGATGACGAAACACTTGAAACATTTAATTCTTTCTTCACTATGTCAAACTTAGTTCTGTGTGATTTGTTCATATTGTTTTCTTTTTCTGGCAAGGATTCCATGATGTTACTTGGGTCGAACTTTGAGGGTTCTTTCCATAGCGCTTGTTTTAAGTTGGTATCAATTTTGGCAGATGTATTAAATTGAGGTGAATCCCATAAATGTTCCCGTCTATGATATAAATTTCTCGGTGAGTTTGTAACTGTTGATTTACGTATTTCGTCTATCGTCGCTACAAGTGAGCTTTCGGAATTTAGTCGTTTCTTACTGGATGGCTCTATATCACCTAGATCGTCTAATTCTTCCATAATAGGTTCTAAATGATTAGGATCTTTGTTGACATCAGTCACACAAGGTTTAGCTAAGAATGTATCATCGTGGGAAACTAGCGTATTAGCATAATCTTCTTGATGTGTTCTATCAAACTTCACAAACACATTTGAGTAGGTATGAGGCTTTTTCGGAAAGGGTGGAGCTGCTAATATGGCATTTTTAAGGTCTTGTGATACGCAGCTACTTATTTCTGAACTTCCTGATGTTAATGTGTCCCGTCTTCGATCTCTTACCACGCTTCCATCGTGAAGCCAGTTCTCGATGTCAGAATACCCATTCCACGACCTTAAGCCCCATGCCTCTCTGGCAATATTTACGGCACAAATGTTCTCATAGTCGTGAACGGACAAAACTTCTGTGGGAGTGTCTAACTCACGAGGCTTAGAAGGGAATAGATCTGTTCCTACACCATTCTTATTCTTGTCCTTTTTGGCATACATTTCTTTTAGAATGTCTAAAGCTATTCTTTGAATATTTTCGATATCTGCGTCCTGGTTTCCCACTTTGATGTTCTTGAGTGCACTCAAACATAACTTTTGAACAATGTTTTCGTTAAATGTATTAATATCAGAGCTATTAATATCACTAAAACTTAAATCTAGATCCATATCGATTGAATCTGAGGAAGTCTTTTTGTTTGAACCATCCGTATCGTGGCTTATTTCGGAGCTGTCTGTTTTAATAATCTTCATGAAGTCTGCAGTAACCATGTTACACACATCCAGTTTTATATTTGCCAAGTCATCTCTAAGCGCATCTGAGGAACATATCCCTCGACGTTTGTGAAGATTTAAATTACTGGAAGTAATTTCATCTATTGAGCTTTCTATACTTTCCATAGACGTCAATTTCAACGTTAACTCTGTAGGGGAACATATAGCTCTCTTTTTATTGTTTTTATTCTTATGATCATCGTCCTGCATCATAGACTGTGGCGTATTCTCAATAGTGTAAAAATCTACACTGGAAACGTCCATACTATTATTACCGATAGGTGCTGATGTAAATGTAGGTGTTCCGGAACGGGCGATCCAGTGATCTAGTAGAAACTTTTTATCAGCGTTTTCACAGTCTTGCTTCGGGACTGGTTCGGTAGAAACTTCATGGCTGTGGACACAAAAAGAATAATATGAGAGATATGTATAAATCCGAGTCTTTCTATTGTTCATTATTAGTACATTATATTACATTTACCTGGAATTGGTATCAGCTGCTTCATTTTTACGTGCGCTTTTAAAAGAGCGCACGTGATTCAAACCGTGCTGGTTTTTATTATTCGACTGTTGTATTGAAACTTTGTTGTTTAACTCAATGTCGTCAGGCGCACTTTTCCATAATATCGGTCCCGTTGAATGAAAATATCTATAATATAATATCATGGACGAAATACCTGCAATACAAACATATAAAAAAACTCATAAAATCTAAATGGGTTCAAAATTCATTTATAAATCTTAGTTTTTGTGAAAAAAAATACTTACCAAATATAGTACCGAATATTATACATATAACCGCAGCAATAGACCACGGTTTCTTTTGTCTTTCCATGTCGGAAATTAATACATATAAAAACAAACTTCCGAAATTTTGAGATACCATCAATGTGTAGAATAGCAACAATCGGTAGCGCGTGTGGCCTTCTCGTAAATTGATATAACAGAAACAATATACAAAACCCATCACAACATTGTACAAAGTTTCTTCTATTTTATTAGGACAAAACGTCGTCTTTTGCATTACAATCCAGAAAGTCATTGCAGACCAATGTAATCCTGAAATGTTGATTTATTTATTAAAATACTGTCTTCACAAACCTGACAATAGAACACGAAATAATAAAATCCTCACCTAAAGGTATCAGTGTCCAAACACCGAAAATTATAGCAAATAATAAAACCCCTGGTATTCTTCCTATTAGCATACCAAAGTGCCAAAAAAGCTTCAAAAATAAGGCGGACCAATTAAAATTCTCATTAGAGAACGCTGTAATACTGTAAATATATGTCGAACATCCCCAAATAACGGACGCGATGGACGCAGTCAATGCGAAAACTGAAAAAATATAAATTAACGTTTCAATCAAACTTGTAAACGTACACCATACCAATAGAATATAATGCATTCATACTTGTTTGTTACCTTTTGTGTAATAATTTTCTTCTAATGTAACTATCGCATAAGTTTGCAATATAATTTGAGGCACAGTACCAATAAAAATGTATAAAAAGTGCAACAAACTCAAGTCATTTCTCTGTGACAATAATTTGTGTGTCTTGATAGACTCTAAGTTTTTGCAAACAAAAACTTTGCGCAAAAAAATAATATATCTGCAAATAAAAAATACACGTTAGTTTTACCTATTTTTTTTTCTGAAAGCTTCACGTAAAGTATAGTTTAAAGAAAATATGGTTTTAATTTACCTTTCCAATAAACCAACAAGGCATATGTGAGTTATCCAATGACGCACACTCGACTTTTGGTCGGTTATGAACCATCTCATAGAAAATATATTAATTAAAATATTCGGAGTAACTATAAAAATAAGAGTTCCAAGTGCCCAATATAGATGGCCATCTTTAGTATACTCTGCAAAAACGATTATATCTGAAACAAAAGACGTACAAAAAACTTAGGCAAAAGTTTTCGCAAATCACTTTAATCAAAACAAAAGCTTTTCATCAAAACCGGCGCTGATTCAAATATAACAGAAAAAAGTACACAAATTAAGTTTAAAAAATAAAAGCAAGAAATACTCACCTGTCGTTAGGTCAGCTAGTATAGTTACAAGTGATATAAAAACACACAATACATGAAATATACAAAAGTTTTCATCTTGATTGTTCGATGTTTTACTTTCTATGTTATGGTTTCCAAATCTACAAGCCTCCGCCATTCTAAAAAATCGTTCATAAACACATATTGCTTAGAAACAATAAAATGTATTCCTGTTTTATCAACACAGGTTTTATTTCATAAACTTTGCTTATTTCAAGTGTACAAGATTCATTACACAGTATCGAGACTACAGTACATAATGTACGTCAGATCTAACAAACCAATACAATCAATACTAGCTCGGTTCCGTAAGTCACAACGCAGCGTGGGCGCATATAGCAACTGTATCAAGATGTTTTTTTTTATCCCATAACTAGCTCCCGCGCCACAGATAACGCTACCTGATTTTTTTGACTAAACATATTTTAAACGATCGTAAAGGTTTACAATCACGTCGATTTTGTAGTAAACCAATCGTTTATTGATAATTTAAGCCCAATGAATACTCAGCATAGGATTTGTTCAACTTGTGTATTTTTCTTGTGACTCGACTAAGAGACCGATTGAAATACGCCATAATAAAATAAGTCTTACACACATCACTATTCGTACTGTAACTGTCATAAAAAAAAAACAAATAACAAAATTTCAATTCCCATTTCCAAAAACGTATAAATATTATATATAATTACTATGATTCATGACGCTTTACTTATTTTATGGGACTGTTCACAAGCTAAAACGGAGCAGGAAGTAATAACTCATGTTATAGATAACTTTTTAAATCATTAATTTATAAATAATGATTTAAAAAGTTATCTAATATATTCACGTACCTATTTTTTATTATTTCAGCACAATGCAGTTGCATATACCGAGATAGGTGATGCTGAAATATTTGAAAGAATCAATGAGATAGCCCGGAGTCATCATAGAATAAGACAGTATGTGGAGACTACTGGTTTTCGGGCCCGAAAGATTCATGCAGGTAGTCTTCGTAAAACTTTGATACACTGTTTCGAATTCAATAATAATCCGTGTAGTTGTTAAATAATAAATGTTAATTACAGCATCGGGTATAAAAATGTGTGGACTTTATTCACAAGCTCTCAGTGAAGGCATAGCTGAAGTTCTTCAATCATATAAGAAAACACTAATGGAGGTGGAAGGCTTAGTGATAGCCAATCATAACTACACCCTGTCGTTCGTGTACAGTCACGTTGTGTGTTACAGAGGGCTATTTAATACACTGAACAGGATTATAACAACTATTGAACAGAGGAGACTGACTGGTTGTCAGATATTGAGCTTAGTGAATCAGTACATACTTACTGGGAATGAAAAAGTACATGATGCTATTATAAGGTAACTTTTAGATAAACTTTATTGCTGTTTCTAATAGGTGCAAGACTTTCTGAGATAAAACAAGTGATTGGAATCTTGACCATGATGGTAGTAAGCAGGTCATATTATAACTAAACATTTTGTATAAAAAAGCAGCTAACAAGGAATCAAACCCATAATTAGAGTGAAACTTTATGAAACATTAAGTACTACAATGATTAAATATAGTTTTATTTCATTGATACTAATAAAAAATATTTTTTTAACAATATGTTTTCAGGATATTTGCCTGCATCAACAAAGTGTTTGTGAATCAGCTCTGCACCTGGTTATTGTATGGTGAGCTGAAGGATCCATACCAGGAGTTTTTCATAGTGAGCCAGGGATCTGACAGTGATACATTCCTGTCTTCACCATCAAATACCACTTGTGATAAGTCTCTTGTTTCTACTGTAAGTACTTAGAAACCATTCATTTTATAATTCTATCTATTATTTCTAATTGGTAATAGAAATATTGGTATTAGATCTATAAATTTTTTCATGGAATATCCATCACAATATTTAAAGTTAAATGGCTGTGAGAGAGTTTTCCATATTAATATATTTTTCCTTTTGTTATCCAACACAAATACACAAGTACAAATATACTGTTACACCCTTTTTTCCCATCTCTTGTAAGTTTACTTGTAATTGAGCTCTACTTTTCTTTAACAAAAATAACAGTCATTAAACATGCAGAATGTACAAAAGTTATGTATGTCCTTTTCTTCTAGCTTCAAGACACAACATTAGAATGTGGCTACAGTCTGAACGCCAACATGATTCCTTACTTTGTGCCTCTCTCTTTGGCACAAGAGGTACTTTTCATTGGTAGGACTGTCATACTCTTTGGTTTTGATCCTAAGAAAGTGAAGAAAAACAGCTCTTTTGTAGCTAATAGGAGTTTAATGCCTTTGCAGAAGTGTGGGATTGATTCAAGAAGGTAAGAACTCTATTGGTACATATGCATTGTATAAAAAATAATTTTCTCAAATCTTGCTACACAAATGCAGTCATATAAAATCTTCATATTATTGATATAATCAATAATCATATTATGTGATTTAGTTTCCTGCCTAACAATTATATGTTATTTACATAATTTACTATGTGAACTCTGTGATTATAATGCATAGCTTACTTCTTTAGGTTCACAATTTGGGAAGACAAGGAAGCAGAATTTCATGAGAAATTGCAAAAGTTGAAAAATCCTGATGTATTTGAAGTATGTAATCTGAGGGGTGTCATCCGAGAAATAAAGGAATGTGTCACTAAGGTAACTATTGCTTTCATTTCAGCGAATAAGAAAATTTGAATAATTAAGCATTTAATCCTAGCCTTATTTTTTTAACATAGTGCAGCAGCTGAACATCAATCACATGATTTTGTTTGACCTCCTATATACGCTCCACAGACAGACAGCTCCATAGCAGCTTCATATTTAAAGAAAATCCAGTTTGTAAACATTTTGTTCCACATAGAAGATGTTGACTGTTATAATTATTTTCAGCATTTATGGATGGTAGCTGTAGAGGAAGCCCAGCTTCTTCATGAACTAAGACTCATGAAAGACTTCTATCTGCTGGGGCGAGGGGAACTGTTCCTAGAACTATTGCGGCTAACTGCACACATGCTCGACAAACCTACCACTAGGACTTCCACTAGAGGTAAAAATGTCCTTTATAATTTATATTTTCCAGAATAATAACTTCAGTATGAATACAATTTGACTGCTATTAATAGTAACATGTTAATTTGTAGTTGCAGAAATTTGGATTGATGGTTCTTATTTTGTTATTTGTAACTAAACTAAAAGTAGTACAACTTTGATACTTAGCATAAAAATGTGTTGATGATTTTGGATTGCAATTGTAACATAAAAAGTTTTGTGGTAATAATCAAGAAGTATTAATTCTGTATGTTGATTTTAATATTATTTCTTTTTTAATTCTCAGATATGAACCATGCGTTCCAACTAGCGGCGCGAGCTGTATTCCTGAGCAACAACATGGATATAGAAAAGTTCAGTTTTGAGTTGCCCTACGTCAAGCCCAACATATCAGCGAACTCCTCCATCAATGATGATAGCAGTACTGGTATAAAACTTTCATTATAATATTATTATTTCATGAACACCAGTAGTTTATCAAAGATTTAGGATAAGCAAGTAGAAAAATATTGTGTGAGAAAAACTTTCACAACTAGGGTTAAATTTTCTTATTGAGCTTCAACTCATCAACGTATAGTAGATTTTTTGAAGAATCGATTATTTTTCGAGTCGTATTAGAGAATGTAAAATCTCATCCGTTCGTACGTCTACGTATACGCAGAGTGGACGTGGATTCTGCATATTTATAGGCCCATAAAAAACACGTACGCTTACTTCTACAAAATATAATCGTCCTTGATGCGTTTTTTCAGTGTCCGATGGCTGGTCCACTATAATTCTAAAGTATGACTTCAAATGGCCGTTACACCTGCTGTTCACGCCCGAGGTATTGGCTCGGTACAATGATATGTTCCGTCTTCTACTGAGGATCAAGAAAACTCAACATGATCTGCACTCGCTATGGAAAGCTTATAAACAATCTACTAGGTTAGTATTATGATCGAAATTCTGCTATAGTTCTAAAGATAGTCTTTCTTTTGAAGTTTTTGCACTATCGTGGCCTGTATGCATAATACTAAATTGCTAAACGTGTCTTAACCCTTTCTTTGTAAAATTCTCCTTGGTAGCACTCGTATACAATTTTTGCTAGAACTGTCACTTGTGACCCTTTGATAGCTAGATTTTTCAGGATTAGACCCTGAGCCAAGTAAGGTAATTTTCTGGTAGGAATTTTTCAGTAGCATTAAAGTCTAGAGAGAGTTTTGGTTAAGGACCCATATAATAGCTATACAGATATATATATAGCAATTATTGTGATTTTTATGTGAAAACATTATAAAGATTAATTTATTCCCTTTCAGTTTCTCAATGTGCCAACTACACAACAAGTTGATGTTCCTGATGGACAACTTGCAGCATTACATGCAGGCCGACGTGTTGGAGACCAACTTCTCGCGGTTCATGGACGCTGTCGACAAGACTAATGACTTCGAAAAACTTAAGAAAGCTCATGCTAATTTCTTAGCTGATATATTGAGTCAATCTTTTTTAACTGTTTCTTCAGTAAGTTGACATTTTATGGCTTGTTTATACATTTTAGAAGTAGCGTCTTGAGAGTAGCAAATTCGTGTACTATCAAAGTGTTGACGAAGGTATTATTAGCGTATACTTAAGATCGTAGATGTTTTGCGTGTACGTGCAAGTTCAATGTATAGGATAGAGTTGAAAACGCGATTAAAAGATAGTCGGATGACAAATCTGGCCACTAAAGTAATCTGGCTGAAATGTTAACTATTTTTGCAAAAACTACATACCTACATACAAATACTTAAAGCCATGCCTTTTAATTTTTTAGTCAGCAGACAGTGAATGTTCAGGCGACACGACAGAATCAATCAACAACCCGGTGTTTTGCAACATAATGGATTTACTCAAACTGTGCCACTCATTCTGTGGGATGAACGAGGCCGTTGAAGATAAGGAGGCAGAAGACTATTATATTAAGGGATACTCTGATAGGTAGGTTAAGAAAGTTCTCCAAGAGTAGGTACAATACCTCACCCGTTTGGTACGATCACAATCAGAACAAAAAATGTTTCTCCTGTGATTAAGGCAAGATTTCTGTACTTGCTTTTTAAAAATAAAGATTTTGTAAGCTGCTATTACAGTCAAATTATGAAAACGAAACGAAACGATCGTCGATCAATTTAAGGCTGTGGTTTAAGGTCTAAGATCGTGCACGTTACTTGCACGTTGTAACGTATTATATATATATTATATGTGCACGTACTAAGTTTACGTTACTTTATTAATAAATGTTAAAACTCTTCTGTACTACATTTTCAGGTTCAACAAGCTAGTAAAACAGTTAATGCAGCTGCTAGTATCATTACGTGATCGTCCGTGCGGCGTATACCTCGCGCGGTTGCTCATGAGACTGGACTACAACCGGTGGCTCAGTGGAGAAGCGCAACTAACACAGTCCGTAACAAACATGCTGCGATACTGAAAGAATATACTAACAACTACAAGCCTACTATGGTATAGTTACTAGGCATAATAAGTATCTGCATCGATTGACCTTAAAAATGCACAGCACAGCACTAGAAAAAAGAGGGAGCTTAAGGGAATTTTATATTCGGAAAAGTATTTATAATAGAAGGCACAAGAATGACATTTGACACAAAGATAGTCACAATAAACTTACTAAATACTCTGCCGAGGACGTACGGCGGTGGATTAATACGAGGCGAGTTTAACATCACATTTTTACCCAGTGTTCAGTGTTGCCAGACTAAGATTTTTCATAAATTCAACATGGTTCAAAATCGTTATTTTCTACTAATTGTAATTGTAGCAACGCATTTACTAACTGTTACTGTATTCATTGTTACTTGCCAATAAATAAAACTAATACTAAGATAAAATCTTTTATTTAACTGTCATCATCATCATCGTCTTCATCAATGGGTTCATCTTGTAGCACAGTTTTGTTGTCTGTTTGTTGACTTAATACATGGTCGGTGTGTTGCTTCAAGAATGTCTTGACTAGGATGCACTTGGTCATGTGACAGGAGCAGGGCTGTGGATGTTCTATCGCCTCTGGGTCTAACATTGTCATTTGGAGATTGTATCTGTGATAGAAAAAATCATAGAGATAGTAGTCTATTTTTAAAGTTCTACATAAGAAAGGATCTCATTTAAAAACCATAAAACAATCAGATCTTGTGTGATGCATAGCACTGATAATGAAATGCAAAAAAAAGAATCCATAATGGAACTAGAAAACAGAACTACTGGGATACACCCAAAAAAATATATTTAATATTATGACTCATTTTGTAGTTAAAGTAAATATTTACCTTCTGCCATTAAGTTGGTCTCTATTCATATCCAACTGAAATGCTATAGGCTCCCCTTCTTCAACATCTTGTTCCTGCGGGAACACTATGACAGTTTGTTTCCAGTGTGTTGGCGCACTTTTGGGACTTGTGTCTAACACGACGCGCCGGTCACCTCCTTCATCTGATGACTCGGGAAAGTTGCATTCAAACCATATGCATAGGCCTTGGTAGTTGCCACTTTTGCTTGCGCCTAAAAAATAAATCATTAATATTAGTGGTAAAGGTCACAATTCACTGTCAAACTAATAATATACCATGGCCTCTAGATCTGGATGCCCTGATGATATGTGAAATTGAATTCTTAAGCTCCTAAAAAATGGATCAATAAAACTTGACCAAGCTAGCTAATGTTTTTGAACCTAGAAGTCACACCTCATAGCCTTCTACAATGGTAAATCTACCATTTCTAATTAGAAACCTGCACATTACTGACACTAGCCAATCAAATATTTACAAAATATAAAATAATATGTACCTATATCAAAAAATATTTGACAAGTTAAACTTACCTACAACATGCTGTATGCTAAGTGATTCTATATCTTCAAGAGTAGTCTCCTTCATGTTAAGCCAGCAGAGTATGACCTCTTCTCCCAGCAAGTCTTCAGGCTGCAGTGTAAGGACTTCTGGCTTGTTTCCTTTGCTTGACCTGAGCTCTTTGGAGAATGATGACATTTTGACTCCGTAGATATTATTCCACTTTTGATATAATGATGGTACACTAAAATATAACACAAAATATTTGTCAAATTAACCAGTTATTTATAAGATATTAAAAAAAAAATGCTGACTTGTTTTTTTCATTAAATAAAGGCATTTAAAACTACAACAGCCAGTATAACTTGCACAACTTTGGCAGCAATAAAGATCCAGCCATATAAAAATATTGAAAGGGCTAATATGATTTTTTAATCTTACCTACATGGTGCTATATAGACAGCTGCACTCTCAGGAAACATGAGTCCATCTTCTTTGAGGAACTTATCTCTGGCTATCAGCACTGAGTCCAACATACCTTCATGCATAAGATAAAAGCCCATCCATTCTGAGACAAGAATGTCTACTTTGGAATAATTTGGCAGTATTACATCTTCCACTTTACTGTGAATTACCTACAAGTCGTACATAAATATTAGTATATATATATTTTGCATATTAAAATTATTTATCTTAATAGAAACTTTAAAAGTAAATATTTACCTCTATGACATTTTCAAAGTTATTCTCCTTGATTATTTCTTTAGCTAGTATAGCCAGGTTACTGGCTTCAACGGCGTAAACTTTCTTAGCACCAGCTTGTGCGCAGAATATAGACAGTATCCCAGTACCACAACCAACATCCATCACAATTTTGTCTTTAAAATATGACTTGTTGTTTAAAATTGCATTCTTATAAGCTAAGGTCCTTGGCTCATCTTCCAGCATCAACCTGTGAATCTGAGAACAATTTTATTACATGTTACGACAAATTTAAAAACAAATTAATAAAGTTTCAAACTATTATCGAGTATTACCTCCAAGTCTTCATAGCTGGAAAAGTATTCGTTTTGCACGCTATCGATTTCCATCTTTTTGTGTAAAGATGGTATAATATGCTTTGTGCACTTTTATATTTGGGTTACTTTTAAATTTATTGTTATTAGTTTTATTTTTGCAATACACGCAGTTAACCTCAAATTGCAATTGCGGTCTATTGACATTTTACTTTGACAGTTTGACAGCGGTCAAGCTAACGAGAGTATCAACCCAAAACTTTCTTATTTATTTTAGTCGATTTCTCGAACCTTTTTGATATCTGTGGTTTTAGTTCATTCAATTTAACGTCAATAAGCTTCCACCTTTTCTGTAATCTGTGGAAGTTAAGAGTGTAAAGAAATGCGTTGTGTATTTTCTAATAAATTATTTTGGAATTGATAATGGTTTTAGTTTGAATATAATATATAATTAATAACTGGCTAATAACAAAATGGCTCGCGAGGGAGACATGTCTTTGTTTAACGATGTCTTAGAACCGTTTCGGCGGGTGATTAACAATGACCCGCCGAAAGACAAACTTTCGGCTGCTTCTAAACTGAATTTTTCTGATAGTAATCAATCAATCAAAGAAGGTATGAATAAGGCATCTATTCTTGCATTTAGCAAGTACATTAATGATCATTCATTGTTTAATTCAGAGGTTTGATTCCAGGTTTGTCTAACCTAATATCTATGGGGAAAAGAAAGTCTAGTCTTGGTGCCTCTGACTTATGTACACCTGAAAAACGTGTCCGGACTGACTCCAACTCGACCCCAGTCTCTGTACCTCCATCTCCATGGGAAGTTAAAAAATTGAAGATTGATTTGATTGCTGCAAAAGCTCAGGTAAACATTGGTGTATCGTCTTTGCATGAAAAGATAGCTATTCTGTGTTATTAAACTTATGCACCTGATTTTATTCTTGTTCTCTCAAAGTTTTCTACATTTGGTAGCTTAGAAGCATTCAATTTTACCCTGAAAATTTTTGTTGAACTACTTAACAATGACTTTTATGGTTATGCATATTATATTCCTCTTACTTTTCAGATAACAAAGTTGGAGTCTCGTATCAACCACCAGCACACTATTAGGAAGGAGATGCAGATTCTGTTTGAGGAAGAGAAGGCGTCCCTTACAGATCAGCACAAGAGGGACGAGAAAGCCCTCTCTGATATGGAAGACAGGCTACAAGTTATCAGGAGGAGGGAACAGGAACTCAAAGATGAGTACACTGAGGTATGAATGTGAGGTCTGCTACAAAAATCTCCATACATATATCATCATATCAACCTCTTTTCAAATACTGCTAGAAAAACATATTTATTCCCACTATAACTAAAATGTGTGCTATCAATTTTGCTTTGACTCTTGTCAAGCCCACCATTCTCGTAAAATTGATAGTCCCCTAACCCCTAATGGCAAAGATCCCATTAGGGGTTAAATATGCACACTGGGGCCTAAATGGGTATACTATTACACCAAGCTGAATAGATTTGCACACTTTATACTGGACCATCCAACACTTTTTCTATTTGTGGCAAATAAATTGTATTGAATTATGATACACTTTTGCTCAGACTCTGAAACAACACAAGGAAAACAAAGCCCACTGGGACAAAGAGAAGGGAGAGCTGCTCAAACAAATAGCTGATTTGAAGGACAAACTGCTTGAAGCCAATGTAAGCAGCAAGGACCAAGTGTCCGAGATGAAGAAGGACATGGATGAACTGTTGCAGGTGACTGTAGTGTATACTTAGATGTATAACTTTGTTGTACTTTTCACATTCATTAATGCACTTAGTATCATTTTAAAGAGTTGTGACTATAAGCAATCTTAGTTTAAAAACTGGCAGCTACTGTTCTTAAAAACTGATTTAATTCTGAAATGATTTAAAAAAAATGTTATTCTAAGAATATTCATAGTTGGTTTCACCACTTAGGTAAAAATATTGGTTAGTACATCCAGAAGACAGGCAAATTTTTCATACATTTACTATTGAAGTAATAGCAAATGTATGAAAAATGTATCTATACTTATACAATAAAAGGGAATAAACTTGGCCCTGGAGTGTTTATTTACATCAGAATAACAAATTAATTATTAAGAAGAAATAAGATAAACTACAGTTGGTGCTCAAAACCTTAATACTTTAAATGTTATGTACTATACAGGCTCTTGAAGGTGCACAATCAGAGGTAGAAATGTTAAAAAAGGAGGTATCAAAACAGACAAGCAGGGCAGAACAGTGCACTACACTGAGAACTCAACTGGAGAAGCAAACCTTTGAGCTACAACAAGTCACTAACAAGCTCAAGGAGCTGGAGTATGAGAGAGACTCTTATAAAGACTGGCAACAGCAGGCTAAGGTATGATAAAGTACTTTTATTTCTCAATTGAGCTGATTTATAGAGTTACTCATTGGGCTAGGTGTCTATTGATAAGCAAATAGATGTTAATACTGTTATAGATCATATACCCACCAGAATTGTGGTGAAAGCAGTCACACTTTGTCAACTTAAGTTAATATATATTTTTCTAATAAAACATTCTAATTTCTTGCTAAAATATAGATTTGTTGTTCCTTGTTTCGAAATAGTGTTATGCGTCTATGTCTTTTACTGGTTTAAATAGTAAATTTGAGTAAAATATGCAGAGATATGTTCCCAGGAAGCTCATATCTCCTTTTTTGCGGTGCGTGTTACCCCTGAGGCAAAAAATAGTGAGTAATATATTATTATATTGTCTTTTGTTAAACAGACTGCGCAAAAACGCCTTTCAAACATGGCGGAACTAGAGGCTGAGGTGGGACGACTTCGTGCGACGGAGCGTTCGCTCAGAGACGCCGTGTGCAACAAACTGTTGCTGGAAGAACAGGTGCATCAGCTGCAGTCCAGGGTTGATGCCTTGCAGCCTGTGCAGCAGGAATTACATGAGGCTAAAGTAAGTCAATTAGTACTTTTTAATGTTATTGATGTGATTTTGTAAAGATATTTCAATGTAACATACCATTAATATAGATTAGTAAGACATTTTTTTAACCCATTAATGTTCCACTGCTGGGCAAGTGTCTTCCAGAATAAGGGAGTTAGTTAGTGTTAGTCCTTGAAAAAAATTTTGAAAACAGTTTTGATCATTGAAATCAGTTTTTTTGGTATTTTTACTTGACACGGAATGAGTCCTTGTGAACAATATTTATAAAAAATATCCCACAGGACGTAGGTGTAGACGTTGTGCGTATATGCGTGCACGTCGTACGCAGTTCCATTTGGTGACTAAATTCTGTTATAACTACATTACCTTTTATTAGCATTACTCTATTACGTACAGTCAACTTGTCCTAATGAGGTAAAATGTTGTGTGTCTAGGTGAAGATAGCCCGGCTGGAGTCGTCGCTGGACAAGTACACGGCGGTGGCTCGCGCGGCGGGCGTGGAGTCGGCGGGCGCGCTGGGCACCGCGCTGGACTCCGCGCTCAACACGCAGCTGTGCGCCACCGCCGCCACCTCACACGCGCACTCACAACTCGCACAACTCACTGAGGTACATTATCTGACTACCATCTAATTGAATTAAATAAAATTAAAACAGGTGATAATAAAACTATTTTAGTGAATTTCAAATGCACAAATTGCAAGTTCTTTTCACTTTCATTATGTTGCTTGAAAAACCTGTTATATCTTCTTCCTAGGATTCGAAATCCATAAACTTCAAATTATACAAACACATCAGATGTTAATGTTTTGTTATGATACTTAATATTTTTATTAATGTTGTAGGAAGTAGCTACTCTAAAGTTCGAGCGCGACAAGGCGACGGGCAAGCTGAACGATATTCAAACAGTCCGCAAGAACCAGGAGAGTCTTATCCACAGGTTGCACAAACGACTGCAGCTAGTCACGAGGGAGAGGGACAGCTACAGGTACTATTTATTTAAGATTAATTTGTATAAAAGTTTGAGCCTGTCTTTATCATTCTTTTTGATTTAATAAAGCTATAGTGTGTATTGATATCAGCAATACTTTGTTATTCTTATTTTACACAAGAGTTAAGATTTACCAGTTTTCTTGATATTTAATAGTTGTTTTCGAGAAAACATTTGCGACAATGGCCGCCTTTACACACACGCTCTAGCGTGCGGTCTTAGAAGCGTACCGGAAAGACGGTGCGCTCTTCGCTCACGGTTTTTTTCGCGGGGTTGTCAGATGAGAGTGGCGCGCGCTCTCTCCTTTTCTCTTGCACCCCCTTATTCGCGCGATTATCATTTCACGCGCGAAAGAGCGTGTGTGTAAAGGCACCTATTGTACGTATTTAAGGATCTACATACGTGTACGTTTGTTTGTTTACGTTCGTTACACTACAATTGCGATTCGTCCGGATTAACAATAATAGTGATAAGGAGTTGAAACAGTCTGTTGCTATTGAGTATGTAACTGTGCAGGCAGCAACTGGACTGCTACGAGAAGGAGCTGACGGTGACGCTGAGCGGCGAGGCGGGCGCCGGCAACGCGGCGCTGCTGGCGGCGCGCGTGGAGCAGCTGGAGAAGGCGCTGCAGGCCTACCGCGACCTGCTCAGCACCCACGACAGCGCCGCCACCACCAAGCGTAACGAATACCTTCTACTCTACTCTCTAGCACCGACACCGCTTGTGTACTCACTTTCAGCCCCATATAGTCAAGGATACACTAAGAAATAAATGTTCCACGAAATAGTGTTGACTTTGCTTGACGATTTTGTTTCATATATCTGAAAACATCGCGCGACTTGGCTACTTCTCACTGGTCTTTGACTATTTATCTTTATACCAAATTTAAAATTAAAATGGTTTTTAGCCCTGGAAATGTAATAGGCAGACAGACTTTCGCATATATAGTATTATTGTTGATATCTAATTTATATAACAGTTATATATTTTATTATAATTATGTGTCGTGTAGTGGTGGAGAGTGTCCGCGCGGAGTGCACGAAGTGGCGCGAGGAGGCGGAGGGCTTGCGGCGCGACGTGGCCAAGCTGCGGGCCCAGCGGGACGCGCTGCACCAGCAGCTCGAGAAGATCGCCGCGCAGGGACAAACCAAGGTGACCACCGCCACTGAAGATACTAACCTTTTATACTATTGATTTCTCATTGACAGTGAACAAGCATTTGAATCTCACACAAAATGGACGAAAGTCTTAACTTAAGACTACTTTGCAAGTTATATGTATTATATTATTATAAATAATTCGCATTTACTTACTTCTATCGATTGTGAAGCGTAAGACAGTTAACAGTTCTTTATAGTGAAGATATAGTTATTTATGTGTTAGGTAAAATGACGTCATTACGTGATAATAAAGTTATATTTACGTTTTCCTTATAGTGTTTTATTTGCGTTGAATACAAGTTAGAAAAATATTTTCGTTCAAGAATCAGGCAAACACCGACACTGAATGTTTGGTTTTGACGTTTGCGTTTATCTCTTGTCACGTATAGATGTCGTTTATTACAACATTTTCTTTACCGCACAAATCCCTGTATAAAACTTTTTTTAATATTTCGATTTACAATTTATGATTTTACTTGTAGGTGTTACATCTTGCTGATAACCCGGCCGCTGCAGCACATAAAGAAATGCAACAAGACTTAGCATCTGCTCAAGAGGAGGTAGGCTTTTTGTCGCCTTTTTAAGTACAATTTACTTCAATATTGGAGTTATATCAATGGCTAGAGCCAGACTCAATATCTTCATTTACGCATCAGTTGGCTCTAGACCTCATACATTTTGGATTTTAAACTTCTTTCAAATTCCCTCTGACCTTAAATGCCCTATCCAACTAATGTATTCAAATTATTGATAATGTTGTACAGATAAAAAGACTAAAGTCGGAGTTAGAGATGAACAGCTCGCCGGCGCTCAGGAACGTATCCTCAGATGAACTGCAGAAGATAATGGCGCAACTCGAGAGCAGCCGGATCAAGCTTAGACGGTATGTCGAAACCTATGTATATTCTGTGCTACTATGCATCATTCTATACTTTTACGACTTGAAGGTTTATATGGTGTTATTTTGTGATGTGTATGTAACACCTAACATATATCGCGTATCATTTTGGCGTAGTAAAATAGGGAATGAATGCGTCTTCAATAATGTAAAAAATATCCTCAATTACCAAATAAGAGTTTCTACTTATAATTTGCTTAAAGCTCGGCCGAAATACGCTTAAGTCAATTATATCACTTATGTCAGTTATAAATTCCTACCTGGTACCTACTTCTTGGATAATCTAAACAGTAATTTGGATTAAATTCTTTCTTAAACCGTAGGTCGTTTTGGGTTATGTCCTGCGTATACATTTTTCCGTACACGTGTACAAACACTACGTCACTTGCTATAACTTGAAGTGTATGTTCTTTTCCTAAGGGTATTTTTGTTATGTTTCAGGATGAAAGAAGAGTTCACGACGGCCTCACAAGAATACAGAGACGTAGTTTATATGCTGTTAGGTTATAAAATTGACAGAACTGGACTAAATAATTACAAGTAAGTGTCTCATTCTTCTACAATTATAAGTTTAGCATAACAGAGAAGACATTCATATTTATATTAACCTGTAGCTGTAAAATTTTTCAAGGTTTGCAAACATTAGTTGAAAAACGACCACCAATGTATTAGCATATTATTATTATTTCACTGCAGTAAATAGTAACTTTTCAGAGTACAGCTCTACAACTCCATTTAATCTACTCTTGAGTTTATTCCCTATAATTCATCCACCATTTCTACATGTGCCAGTATCATACACTTTTTAGCTGCTTATGTTGTCTATAAGTACAAGGACAAGTTTCTATCAATGATGAAAGATTATAACTAGCAATTCAAGCTATGTTTCTATATTCCAGATTGTCAAGTATGTACGCGGACGCGCCGGACGAGTACCTAACATTCACGTTAGTAGACGAAGGCATCGAGATGGTTCACACGGACTACTCCAGCACCCTCACCGACCTGGTGGACCTCCACCTGCACCAGAACCGCTCCATACCCATGTTCCTCAGCGGACTCACGCAGGAACTCTTCAATAGGACTACTATGCAACAAGAAAATTAAATACGTAAGATTATTTATACGATTTACTTTAGATATTGTATAGGCAAAATTGATCATTGTTGATGCTAATTCATGTTGTTTCCTACACATTCATTGGCATAGGTTATTTAATAAAACATTTTTGATATGACAAATCCTGATTAGTAGGTGTTGTAATGTATATCCGTATGTTTCTGTATTAGAGCAATTCGGTGCAATGTGTAGTAAAGATATGAAACATGTAATAACTATAGAATTTTCATGTTGTCTGACAAACATAATATTAATAACATAAACATTTCCAACAGTATCCATTTTGTCTATACAATATCAATAAATAAACTCTGTCTGTATTATATTAAGTTTTGACTTAAGTGGTAATTCACAAAATATAGCCTATAGGTGTTTTGAGAATAGTGACGCCTAGATTTTAAACATTGAAATAAACCTTACGATAAAAATACGCTATGATAAAGCATGCGATTACTACCTTGTGGGTGCGATAAAGAAAGAATAGGATACATATAATGTTTTAAATAAAAGAGTGGCATTTTCTTCCCAGACGTATCAGTGTTAGTCTTTTCAAAGTTATACGAACGTGCACGTACGCATACGTTCCAAACGATTACTCATTCGCGTTGTTCTGTTAATATGAGGTCATACACGGAAATTACAGCAATCAAGGCGGCCTAAGACCTGCTTTATTTGCTGAACTAGTAAAAAAGAAAAATGTATGATCGCGTTTATTCCCCTGCAATGCGAAAGTATATAAACATACTTATTAATACGCCCATAAGCGTCAGAGTACTTTACGGTAATAGTGGGTAAATAATGAACTTTGTTACATTATATTCCATTTCAACTCGATTATTTACCACCAGTTGCTGTAAAATTTCAGTTACTAATTTTTTTCCTATTATATCAAAAGGGTGTATTTATGACATCATATTTGTTAGACTTGAAGGAGTATGGAACCCGAAGTGAACTTGGATATACAAACAGTTATTTTAAAGTAATTATAAATAGGAATATACCTATCTAGTGTAAATAATCACAGATCAACATTTCGTTGTGGCAGTGTTCTTTCTAACTCTAAATATAAATATAAAAATCTGCTACGCGTTATGTGCTGAAACTATATTGTACATTGGTTTCTTTGGCCCCAGATAGATGGCGTACTCAAAAATTGTGTACGTTGATTTCAAATAAAATATTTCCAGTACGTGCACAGAAAGCGTAGCGAATGTTTTAATTAGAATAATATTAAGTTAAGTAATTAAGAAAAGTAAATTGTAAGTAGTTAATTTTAAAGAAAGTTCGTATACCACAAAACCTTCTAAAAATAGTAATAAAAATATAGATATTTAAATTAATTGATTTTTATATGGTACTCAGGTGCCGTTCCTCGAGCCGCGGTGGATATAATCGGTTCAATAGCATTCATTGCGCCGGCTACAGAGAGTCGGTTTGTAATATAATTTATTTCAATGGGTTACGTACCTCTTACGCGTTTATTGTGATCTAGTGTTGATAGATATTGTAAACGTTTTGATGATGATTCTCAATACAAAAAGCGGAAGGCTAGATATTATAGTCGGATGGTTTTTTACTCGGTTTTCTTCTTATCGTATGGTTAGTGGTCAACCGAGTGTCAATGTTGTTCAAGCCGCCCGAAGGCCTTTGACGTGGCTTAACGACTGTTATCTTATTTGACAACAACCGGGACCAACTTTCACGTGCCCTCCGAAGCACGGTTATGCCCAGTTCAAATACCACTACTGGGTCACCCATCTATGGTATGACCGCGCCAGGATTTGCTAAACCCACAGATCGTTTGCCAACTGGTGAGCGCATCTACCTATGGGCGGCTCGATCGAGGTACTAAGTTTTATTTATTTTATCGCATGGATAGTGGTCAACCTACTGTCAAAGTAGTTCAAGCCGCCCGAAAGGCATTAATTGTATTTATCTTGGTAGACAACAACCGGGCCGGACTTTTCTCGTGCAGATCAAATACCACTATCTACCCTATCTGAAGAATGTCCACGCCAAGGGTTGCTTAATCCATCGATCGTAACCGGCAAGCGCAACTGCCTTAAATAGTTTAGTACCCTTTGAGGGGCTCATAGTGAAATAGAATAAAATGGTCTAAGTCAGTGGTTCCCAACCAGTTGTCCGAGGACCACTAGTGGTCCGTGGAAGTCAAAATTATATGGTCCGCGAATTAATTAAAAATTAATCATTTTCTGGATGATTATTACACTTTATTTTTGATATGCTTACGAAGTGGTCCCTGCTAGCAAGAATAATATAAACGTGGTCCCGGACTAAGAAAAGGTTGGGAACCCCTGGACCTAAGTAAATGTGAAGTCTATCGTTTAAGACCTTTGCCCACCAGTGAGGTAGAGTATAAACAACGCTTTTTGTATTGAGAACGTCATTAAAACTACTCCATTTACTAGTAAATATATAAATTGTTAAGCAAGTATTTACATTCAATAATTTAATAGATGTTTTTTCTGCGTTGTGTACATTTTGCAATTGGTTGTTTTTTTACACTTTAATACTATAAACATATTATTAAGTCATTGGTAACCTGGGAAAAACAGTAACACTTTCTTGATTTAATACGTTACTTTTGATTCCTTTTGCGTGTTATGCTATGCAATTAAAGTGAGGAACAAAATACGTTAAATTAGTGAGGATTATCTACAATTAATTCAAACTTAAAATGATAGATTTTAAGTTTGAATTAATTAATATTAATATTATTGTATGAACCACATTGTAAATGATTTGAAGATTAAAAAGAGTGTCTGTAAGTTTCGCGTTAGCTCTTCTCATAAGGCTCTACCCCCTTTCAGAGCTGGTGGTAGATAGTACACCTTAAGACTATCATAAGTGTCAACACTGACCTAAGTGATTAATTTTGTTATTGAATTAAAGAAATACTGACTTAATATTGTTCTATACGATATTGAATAAAATAAAAATTCTAGATAGAATTCATTTTCATATGAAACCTACTTTGGATATTCCATCCAACATTAGTGTAATCGTAAGTCTCCTCTATGCGTACACGTGCATTATAGTAGGTATAACTAGTTTTTGATTCTTATTGGTGTCCACCAATCATCAATTGCAATCGATGTATGAATAAGTAATACGTTATTTTTATTTCTAAGCAACAACTAAGTCTATCCTTGCATAAATTATATATTTACAAGTAGCACACTTCTTATACACAAGTTTCCTAGTTACTTTTAGTTATTATATAGCATTTTGATTTTTCGAATAAGTCATATTATCCTTTGTTAATAAGTTTAATATACATTTATGTTTAAGTTTGTATAATAAATCCATAATTGCCCATTTTTTGTAATACACGAAATAAAAATGTTTTGTATTTGATTGACATTCCTGTAATCTCAATTTTAAGGTGGTGAGTGACTCATTGTTTACATAGTAAATTTCTTTAGTATCAATATTTGTTTTTATTTAAAATTTCTTAGGGATAAAATTACCCTGAAAAAACCTATGATATATTTTTACCGTAGTAATTAATATTTTAATTATATCTTGACGTGTACTCACTGATGTGTGTGATAATACTTACCTTTTAGGCTGATAGCTTTAAGGATATCATGCAAAATGGCAGTAGGGTGTATCTAATATGTGGTATGGGTCGGGAAATAAGAATGCAGACACCAGTGTAAAATATTTATGAAGAAACAAGGACAATATATTATACAAATCATCTAATGTTTGCAATGAATTCAACTACAACAATTTAGTATTATTATAGTCAGACATTAACAACGTGATTAGCACTATGAAATAATTGACAAGAGCCGAGCTACTGTATTATGTATTGTTTTGTTCACATACGTTAAAAGTAAGTACACATATAAACAATAATTATTTTTCCTTTATAGACAATTAACATAATATAATTAATTATTAAGTTTTTATGACTATACAATGACTTCAACAACTATTGAGCTGCGTTTTCTCTCTTCGAATTTTCAGAAAACATAAAACAAATGTACTAATCTGAACATGAAGCTTCACAAACTGATATACAGATCTAAGACCAATAATAATAATTCAAATTCGTTGGAATAATTAATTAAGTTTGCTTTAAAGCTCACGCCATCTGCTGTTCTGGTATAATACCATGACATAATATATAATGAATACTTGAAAAACTTTAACTATTTAAAGCTAGGAAGGACGCCGAGAAAGTTGTTTCTACTACTTTGACATCACACATTGCTTTGATCCATTTGAGAAATTCACGAAGATAAAACTCACATACAAATAGTCTTGGAAACATTTTTGGAAATAATTTAAAAGTAACAATAAATTACTTTTTACCTACAGTCTATAATAATCACTTAATTTTCAATGTAAAATGTTTCGAAAATAACGATAGTCTAAAAATCTTACATACACATAATACTGAAAACGTATTTTATAACACTCTAAACATGTCCGAATTACATTTGTGACATCACCGCGCGGCGCAGTGCTCGTATACGCGCACGTACACGTGGCACACGTGCACGCAACTACGTATACGTTCACACGTCGCGTGATTCACTCACGACTCATGTGTAAAGACAAACAAAACAAAACATATAACATAAATTTCATACAATTTTCAATAAAATTATTGCACTAAACTTCATACTCGTAACTTAATAATAAATATTGCATTAAGCGTTAACCACATTTCGGGAAGTAAAATTATTTAAGTCTTAGTACTAAGAGTTAATTAAATTTTAAGAACAATATGTCAGTCCGATGAAAGTGTTATTTCATCCTAATACGAGCTTCGTTCAGTAGCGACAATCAACAAGACGGAAATTACAATTTATTTATTATAGAAAGTACCTAAGTTCCAAATATTGTGCTAACTACACTCCCTATGTATAACATTTTGACTAAATATTAAGTACGATTTGGTGCTCAAATTTAATAATGTAAGTGTTAATTATTTAAAACTAGGTATATAGAATTATTTATCTACAAAGTTCGAAAGGTGCGCAGGCTCAGGCTCGATAGATTTATCTAAGTCTAAACTAGCTAAGAAATTTTGAATTTCAACAAACCTGGCACATGAATAAGCCAGGATCTGAAGCGACCACTCACGTTATTTAGATGCTACCACTCAGTAGGATAATATGTGCTATTTTATTATGTGAGTTGGTCAACCGCACATTTAATTTTGCTAGTGATTTAAAAAGAAAAGGTGTTGTAAGTAAATTGTGGTGAGCAGTGGCACGAGTGGCCGCTTCTATCTGCAGACATTTTGACGCTAATTCTGCAATTTGTTTGTTAATGAATTACTTTTAAGGTAGAATGCGTTAATTGCATTGGAAAGAGGTTGTTACTAGACAGGCTTAGTTGTATCGACGGGGTTGGACAGTAAGAAATAAAATCACCAGGTGTGAATTCCCGTTGTTCACACGAACACTACGAAGCCAGTGGATCGCTCCACGCTAAATCTAGAGAGTCTGTGACTATAGGACGCGCGTGGTGTCCACCTCGCTCACACTTCGATCAATCACACTATTGTCCGTTATGTTTTTGTTGGCTGCAAATAAAAAGAATGCGTTAGAAACAAATTAGTTGATAAATTAAGCGTCATTAGGATCGTTACATGCAGTCGGAATGTAGATCGCTTGGATTTTTTGCGACGGCTTTCGGTCGCATTGTGTTTTGGACAATACGGTAAATCGTTAATGAAACTCAACCTTACATTAAGATTATTTTTGATCGTGGAAGGAATCACGGACGTAGGCTCTTACTCGTGTCGATGATTCCATTTTTAGCTTTATCTAGACGCGTTTTCGCGTTAGGATAATCGTGTAGACCTCAGGGGACTATCACTACAAAAAAAGTCATCTCTTCTGGATCACCGAGGAGGATCTCGGAGGTGATGGAGGAAGTCACCTTTGCACGGGCCAGTGTGGAGCGGGTCGACGACGCGGCCGATGTGGCAGGCGGCGCGCTGCAGGCGGCACCACGAGGGGTAGGTGCGCGCGTCCGAGCCGCACAGCTGGCGCCGCGCCGCCGCGCCGCACGCGCCGCACGACACGCAGCGCGCGCCCGACGCGCCGCCCGCCACGCAGCGCTGCCCCGCGCCGCACGTGATCGACGCGCACGTCGCGTTCGCTGCCGATAAGACACGTATGTTACGTATTGAGACTAAATTGATGACTTGCTATCTATTTTTAATTCGTGCTTGTAAATAAATAAAAAAAGACTTAGGTATTTTTTACTAAGGACAAAATGCTTATCCACACGAATGCAATGATCAATAGTCACCTATGCAAGGTCCCCTGTAGGCGAGCGGCAGCGCGCGGCCCCGCTCGCAGGCGGCGCGGCGCAGGGCGCAGGCGCCGGCGTAGGTGCGGCCGTCCACGGCGCACACGGGCGCGCCCGCCACGCCGCACGCGCCGCACCGCACGCAGTGCGCGCCCAGCTCCGCGTCCAGCACGCAGCGCTTGTCGCCGCCACACCGGACCCCCTCGCAACTGCCTTCTGTAAAGATACGTGTACTCAGTTCACTTAATATTAAAAACTATTACTTTTAATTAAAAATCTTATGAACGGTATTAAGTAGAGACTTACCATCTTATTCATAAAAATATATGAAGTTATGAAAGGCTTATAAAGTGTTTTGTTTCTTTCACTTCTTAGCGAAATGAAAAAGAGAAAACATATTATAGTAGCTTTTTAACTAAAATAGGTTTGTAGTGTGTTTATGAATAAGAGGGTTAATATCTAAATACGTTCACATAATATAGAGGTAAGCTTGGAAGGAACGGAAGCATAGGTACTCATCTCTAACTATTTCCAAGAAAGCATCAGTGGAAACGAAAGAATCTGCGTCACACAGGAACTTTATTTACGAGTGATTTCTAAACAACTCGTTTTAATATTACGCTCCTAAAGCTTGAAATTACTAAATTAACATAAACATAATTACTCCTGCGTAGTCAAAGCCTATACTTAAAAGCTATAAATTCACACTAGATCGAGTTAATCGTGGCTTCGGTGTAAACTTTCTAAGCTTGGGCTGTAAAAGAAATCCTGGTGTAATATAATAA
The DNA here is from genome assembly GCF_050436995.1 of Anticarsia gemmatalis. Lineage (NCBI taxonomy): Eukaryota > Metazoa > Arthropoda > Insecta > Lepidoptera > Erebidae > Anticarsia > Anticarsia gemmatalis. Next base: position 4,781,325 of record NC_134761.1, read on the forward strand.
CGTGATAGAAATCAGTCAAACGAGGAGGCCTGTAAATATCGCGGCGATTTTCTCGATTGTATCGTATTGCGGTTTATGGGGCGGCGTTGGTCAGTCTAGACGGCGATCGAGTGAGTTTAGAGCTTAGATTACATACAATTTATCACTACTCAGATCAGATGAGCCGCCGGCGACGCCTCAGTACTTACTTCACGCAATGGATGGCTAATAGGTCTCCGCATCGGCACATAAAATAATATATTGTGACAGCCGGTTAATACTATTTCAAAGTACTTATAAAATAATCATCAAATGTATCATCATTGCTACGAATTGAAGTGAAATGGGTATAATAAAAATAAAAATTGAACTGTATTTCAAATATAGTATTTTCATGTCCACAGGTATTAGGTATAGTGTCGAACAACACAGGCTTATAGCGGGCATCAATTTAAAAAAATGAACTCGTCCTTTTATGTAGAGTTAATTTTACGACATAAGTAACTAAATTCTTATCATTGGTTGCTATTTTTAGTCAGGAGTAAAGACTCCCTTCACATAAAAGGGAGTCGTTGTAGTGCGTTTCCGACTGCGTAAAACATGTATTGAAGGGTCTAGACAGTTACAATAGTTTATTACAGGAATATGCGTTGCGGTTGTGGGGCTATTCGCTCGTAAACCTGCGAAGTTGTGTTGCCGCGTTTAGAACTAACTTTACGTAGATTTTATCGCGGATTATTCATAATATGGAATGAGGACGTCTGGCACCGTCTATGGCCATTGCGTTTATGACAACCTACGAGTGACGAGATGAGGTTCATGAACGAAGTTTAATACTCGGAAATTAAGTGTTACGACTACAGGATGTCGACGACATGCAGCTTTACCAATGAAGTGGATAGTAAAGAAACTTAATATTTATCTATTTCTGGTGAGTCCATTATTATAAAGTGTTCAAGATATAAAATGTTAGTGCCTTGTTGAAATACGCCTACGACTTGTTCAAGCAATTGCGGAAATATATTTGTGTAGTGGTTCTACTGTGAAAGTCGTATAAAGAAAATGATTCACTAAGCTGCATCATAATCGTTCCAGATTGTTATCATATTTACCACTCCTAAACATTCCTGTAAAAGTACTTCATTCGTATCTATAACATGGATCTGGTAAACAAATAGTTATTATTCAAATATTTAACTATCGTCTCTACCATCACATTCTATTTTAAAACAAAGTCGAAGAGAGTACATTTAAGAAGATAAATTTAATACATAGTAGAAACATGTTAATCTTAAAGTTTATAATAAATTAGTGAATGAGTCCAGCTCGTAACGGTCGGCTGCGAGCCGGTTCCTTGCACGTAATTACATTCATAGTGGATCACTAGCTGACATTATCCCGTTCAATGTCATTACACACTGCAGATAAACTGGTCAATTGATCCAGCTCTACTTGTTGTATTAGCGTGATAATATAGCAGTCCAAGGGGACACTGACATCGCCATTCATGTCTCATTATTTTACAGAACTACTTTCAGCCCGCGACTTCGTCCGTGTTTAAAGATTTCCTGCAAAACTATCCATGTTATAAAACTACATTACCAAATTGTATCAAATTCGTTTAGAAATTTTTGCGTGTAATAAACATACAAACACCTTCATAAACTCTAGCCTTAAAAATATAAGTGGGATAAGCTTGACTACAGTGATACTTGTACAAGTACCTACGCAGTCCCTTGCTTCGTTAATACAAGTGAATATTACTTATCGATTAAGCAGTTAGGATTTTATGATTTGCTTCGGGAAAACTAGCTAGTTACAGGGTACCAGGTAGATAAGCCTATAGTTCGAGAAAAGGTGGATCCTTAATAACCTGAAATACGTATATTATAGTGTAAGATAATATCTAATTTATTACTGATTGCCGATGCGAAGAGCACCGACTAGGAGTCACAAGTTTTATTTATGTTTCAAGTGTAGATTATTCAATAGCAGACGACATAAATCGACTTTAATATGTTCGAATTAAGTAAGGCATGATGTGAAGCGATTGTTTTAGGTCAAATGATAATGTCAGGTAACCTTAAAACAATGCTGCATTTAAAAATATGCCTAGAAAGTAAAATGCACAGTCATTGTACTTTTGTAGCCGCGTGAAAAATAACCGGCTTCATGTGGCGGGAAATAATGACTGAGGTACAAATTGGCTATTATTGCTAACTGTTGAAACTAACCGTTTTCGTAATTGACTTTTATTTGACCAATTAACCTTTCCACGTATTATGCAGAAACGCTTTAATGAAAATAAATAATCATAAACACCCCGTTAACTTCACACAGCAGCTAAATACGGCATTGCGAACTTTTAGTATCTGTTGCTAAATAAAACTAAAAAATAATTAAATACTTACTACGTGTATAGTAGTGGCTAATTTCTTGTTTCAAACTGCATGGTAACAGAATGACAACCCGTTATATATGAATGAGTCGATGAGCAAAAACACACCATTACATCAGCTCTTAGCCATAATTTAGTCGTAACAATGCTATTAGTTACCTTCAGGCCTACCACCGAACAAAAAACAACGACTGCCTCAGAGTAAGTTACTACACATTCTCGAAACATTCGCGTCTACCGTTTACTGAGTAAGGATTTGTAACTCTCACTGAGAAACACCACACACATAGTACAGTCTAGATAAGGTGTTCTTGTTTCGAGAAACGATGGTTAATGGTAAAATACTCATTCACATTCATGCACCTCGGGCGAGACGCGTTCGACCAGACGTATCGTGCATCGCAATGAGCCATTATTGAGTCGCGATCCCAATAGAGATGTAGCTAGCCTTCTAGGAACAAGCGAGCAATTTACTAGCGCGATAGTAGGGGAGTGTCCGGTCATTACGCCAGTCAGGATTAATGCACCGAAGTGGGAATGAACAAAAGAAAATCCGCGAAACTCCCATTTGCCGAGGTAAGTAAAATGTGCCGTGAATTTCAATAGGCGATTGTTCAGTCGGCGGCCTAGAAACTGCGCTTTTAAACTTTACTTAAGCACATTTCACGTCAGCTTTTATAATGAAACTAGAGCTACACATACAGCTATAGTTTCATTATAAAAAGTATAAAATGCAGGTCGACATAACTTTGACTTCAACAATCTGAAAATTTCGCAACAAAAATTGCATTCAAATTAAAATTCGAAGGTGGAATTCGTTGAAACGGGCTGGCATGGGCCATCAATGCCATCACATCGCGCGGCCTGTTTGCATGTAGGTAGTGTAGGTACACACATGCGCGTGAGTGCTCCAAATGACGCTATTGTGCGCAGACACCGACGCATGATAGCCGTGCGGTGACTTGCTCGAATAAACGAAAGCTCGCCAACATGTGCCCATTATCTCCATTATCAATAAATTGTGTGACAGCAAAACTTCAAACCGAGAATCGTAATCGATTTCAAGAACTTTTGTCAGGTCATGCTCTGATAATTCTGCACTTGTCCAGTAATCTCACCGGGCATTATTACTGACCGATGAACCGTAGATTGCTTTTAAAACGCACGTCATGGCTTCATCAGATTTTCTATATCGATACTTACTGACTGAGCAGCTTTAAGCACCCAACCAAGAAAGATTGTAAAAAAAATCGAATTCATCGATAGGCTGTTTTACTTAATTTAACGACTGATCCGATATGAAAAAGCGCTGGTCCAATTATAATAATTCTTATTTTTCAAACCGAGTTTTAACAAGGGGTTGAAGCTAGGAAACGGTCACTGAGTATTTCAATGTAGGTAATGATAAGTGAGGCATTAGTCGCGGTCAGGCTTGAGCGCGCCTATAGACGAGCAGCCAATGCACTTCGACGAGGTTCTCAACAGCCCCCAGTTTGTAAAGGGACTTATTAATATATTTATCCAGTTGGCTAGACAGTTACTATGCGCTTGCGATTGCGAATGATGGACGAGCCCACTGTTGCCAACTGAACGGCCATGAATCATGTACCCATTTATAAGCACATGGCAAGTACGATTAATGTGCATCCTAAGTGCAGATGTTAAAGATAATTGAATGGCGACGGGGCTAATAATAATATTTTTTATAAGTCCGTTATGTGATTAGAAAGACTTACGTTGAGGTTGTCGTAGAGTAATTAATTGGTTTCCGTGTTCGCAAATCAGTAGATAACTGTAATCATTCCTATTTAATGGATGCCGCATATTATCATTCTATACAATATTTTGCAGTGCAGTTGCATGATGATTCTTCTCGTAGACACCTATTAGTTGAGAGTTGGATATAAAGCTTTCGAGAAGCCGTACCTTGGCAAGGTCCAGGATAGTCGAGCACGAGGTGCTTGGCAGGTCTGCGGCAGGCACGTCGTCTCAGACGGCAGAGCGAGGGGTAGGTGCGGCCGTCGCTGCCACACACGGCGCCTACACGCCGGCAAGCCGCAGCGCACACGCACCGCGCACGCCCGCCACGCACCACGCAGCGTCGCCCGCTACCGCACGATACGCCCGCACAAGATTCTACGAAAACAACGTTAGGCTTTCATGTGTCGAAAAAGTGTATCATGAAGTACAGAGATGAGCTAAGTAATTAGTATAGCATCAGAAAATTATGAGCATGTAAGTATCTTAGAAATAATTGATGATATAAAAAAGTCCGACAAGGCGAGAGACGAGAAGGTACGTTATGGCCCTGACTAGTAAGTACGAGTAGGTTTCTTCCCGTAATGAAAGATGGTCTCTAGTCTACCACTAGTTAAGTGCGGATTACATTCCCACAAGAAATGTTTGAGAGAAATCGCGGGCATGATCTTTGATATAAAACTCTATGTCGAAATAGTTGTAAATACATCATCATACTTTATCACATTGAAATATTTATTAGAAGTTGTAAATCACGATGTTACTTTGATAGTGATAGCGGCGCTAGTTAAATGTTGTTGGCACGGTGCTCAGTTGCTCACACAGCGCGATATTTCACCAGGTACATTATATATTCTAGATACTCAGATAGTATCAGGAATTTTATGGCTCACGTGATGTCCGATACAAATAGAGTTGCATCCATCAACGCTGAGAACTTATCAAACATCGCTCTCGTCTGCCCGACCGACTATAAATACACGCGATTTTCTTTAAAATGAAACAATATTTGTACAATTATTACAATAAAAAAGTTTTGAATAAAAAATCTTGACAAAGATGTATAAAAAAAAACTATCTTCATAAACTTATTATGTAGCATTGAATATTTGAATTTGTAAATAAAAGTGACGGTTATTTAATAAATTTTCCGATGTCTCTGAATTATTTGTTTTTCTCTACAAAGAACATTATATTAGTAACATTTGAGATTTCACGTAATATTCGAGTGGCGTTTGTATGTCCTTACGTAATAACAACTCTACCAAAACAATTCATTTATTCAAGAAATTATTTGTTTATTTCTAAAATCGCATTTTTGTAATAGTGCCAAGTCCCTGTTGATTTGATGCGCAATGTTCATCTATCGGGCAATGCACTCGGCGGCCCAATTTTGTTATTTGTTGTACAATTGCGCCTGCGCCTAACAATGGGATATACTGGTTTATCTGTTTGTTCAGTAATCACTGAATGTAGTAATTGACGTTAGTCGCGTCGGTCTTTAACGTTCATTCAGTTAGACCTAGTTTTTACGATGACTCAGTTTTTAAACAGCATTGTGCTTTTATTTATCTACAAGCTTATTCTTAGCTCGTTAGAGTTTATGCGCTATATAAAATCTTTACTAATTATAATAATTCGTGTTTAACTCTCAGTTTGCATTATCCGCAATCAATCATAACTTAGTTTTCCACTTAAAAGTAAACTGCCCGTTTGAAGAGCACTTATATCTGAGCAAGAACGAAGGTAGAGCTGTTTAACTAAACAGTTTTTGTGAAGGCAGCTATTTTTACCAGGATGTGACCACTAGATGGACTCTGACGTCAACGTGTGGCTCAAATTACTACAAAAACAATACCTTCTTTGAATTCTAATTGGATCGTTTCGTTTCCTAGAACAACATTAGAACGCTTACGTCCGGAAGGATAGCTCCTTATTGGTATACAAGCGCCTACTGTGGATACTATTTAAATATTAGTTTCGATATTTATGGGTTTGTTTTTAAGTTGTAAATAATAGTGTTATGATTCATGTGGAATGACTTCTAATATGGCACAGTTTCCGCTCAAAACCTACTACGTGCGTATTTCACCGGATGACATTTGAATTTGTAAAACTACAACACATAAACAAAATTAACGTAATAACTAGAGTGTTCCACAATTTTTGAAGTAAGACTTCTTGCTAAGAGATCGCTTCCAAGATCGTATGAAAAACGATGTCGTGATGAAAGGTAATGTTCTTAAAGAAAGTAAAGTAGGTGTAGATTCTGACCAGCGCAAGCGACGCAGGGAACGCCTCCAGAGAGTGCTTTGTAGAAGAATATCTCGCCGCTGTCGAGGTCTCGCGGGCTCCAGGCGGCCGGCGCGCGCGACGCGCTCGCGCAGCACTCGTCCCGGCCCACGCGCAGCGCCGCCACCGAGCTGCACCGCCCGCTGCGGTCCATCCCCGTCCAGCAGATCCCGGCTAACACAAACAACACACATTTAATTAATACATCAATTCTCACAGTTTTCAATCGTGATCGTGTGGCCGTGATTTCTATATAATTTTAATCCGGGTCAGGGATAGGTTCAGCTCTACGAGATAATAAAATGCAATGATTGAAAAAATGTAACGGTGCACTTATTCATTCATTAATTAATAAAACATATACAGCCATATAAGCACGTGGTTTTTTGTCTGCCTATAGCACTCTACCATTCCTTTTTTTTTTAGTAAAAACCGTTATACAGTAGTACTACAATACCCAAGAGTTATAATAAAACGTTGGTCCGTATCCAGACTAAACATAAATTGAACAGATGTGTGTCTGGGCGCCTGGAGGCGGGCGGTCGGCGCGGGCGCAGGTCGCCGTATTCGGTCGGATTCCTGCGCGTGAGTCACGGGGCGGGTGCCTGCGCTCGCGCCTGCCGCTCGGAGCCGCTAGACGACGGCCAGACACTATTTTTCAATGCGCGCCCGGTCGCCGACGCGACCGCAACCAGACATACCTATAACCACGCTATAGGTATACTAGTAATCGATTGACTTTTTTACAACTAACCGCTTCAGAAAATAAGCTCGCGCCAACTTTATAAAAGTTCTTCGTTCGTAATGATCGATGAGGACATGTTAACAGTTTTGATTGATCGCAATCTATTAGTTAGATAAGATATTGTTACACTTTGCCGTATAGTAACACACTTTAATTATGTTTCTCTAATATCCTAGCGTTACAAGTTTTATTACTTTGCGAAGACAAACTCACCTAGCGACAAGCAAGGCTCTACATATCAGATACAGCGCGGCTGTGCGGTACAGAATGTAAAGATGTTCGTGAACTTCATATCAATTAATCATGTTAAACATTATTCTTGCTTACTAGATCGTTGTTTAACTTCCACCAATATTTCATTAGGAACTTTAAATTAAAATCGTTTTAATTTGAATCTATCATTAATTACTTTTTTATAGATCGTGTTTTATTCAATAAATAATAAGCGAGAGAAATAGAAGCGTGCTAATTCGAGTCGTGGAATTTATTTATCTGTATTTTACAAAGACTAATGAATTAATTTCAATTAATTAAGCAACATAACGAACCAGCTGAAGGAATTAAAAAAATGATTTATTCCATTGATATCAACAGATTTTCATTAAAGTATTTAAATTAATCCCATTAATTTGGAATGTGCATTATGTATGAGTGCGGCACTGCGCGGCTGAATATTTTCCAACGGACTTTTTTCAAGCATCGTCTGTCGGTGATCTACGAGCATGTACCTAGGTATGATAATATGTGCTTCAAAACTGTTTAGTCATAGTGCATAACAAATTTTCAGACAGTTACGTAATCACCCGTTAGTTTGTTTAAAATAAATCGATGAGGGTGATCAAAATGCTGTTAGCGCTAGACAGTGCGTGTAATGATGTGAGAATATGTATAACATGTTGTAAAACGTGCTACGTTTTATTTTGTGCGGCGTGAGTGTGTGAACTGCGAACAACAACACGTGGGTTCAAATTTTGTCGGCATCTAGAATTGCAACGGTTCTCAAATTAAAAACCGGTTGCTAGGCTGTCGTCTAAAAGGTCTGTTGCAACCTACTTCCCTATTAGTAGAGCTGAGTCGCGGTTCAAACTGCCAACGAACTACAAAGTGTCTCGATTAGTTGCCGCGCAAGTGATACATAATAAACACTAATAGAGCCAGTAGAGCCACGAGCGTTACAAGAGACGAATGTTTAATGAAATCACAAAGTTTCATATTGATATATGGCGGCGCGTTAATGTTCCGAGCGCGCTTGACCGGTTCTCGGTATTTGGTACTTGGCAGTAAAGCACCTTGGAAGAAATGTAAATACAGTCGAATATGATTTTAGTGTGGCGAGCGCGGCCGTTGACTCCGCCTGGCATAGAGGCATGTGCCTTATATCTCCGTACACATTATTATTGGACTGTTCCGTCAACTTTGGCGCCACAATTTGGAGCTCAGATCCGGCTACGATTGTGTGGGTGTGAGAAATTGCGAAGAAAAAATAAACTGCTTTATAATTGTATATTGTGAATGTTTTATGTGTTTTTATCGTCACCCTTTTTTAGCTTAGAGATAAATCAAGAAGTGTTCCTCGCTTTCCACTAAATTTTGCACGTTATAGCTTGTGGATCAGAAAATAAGTACATTTCATATCAAAAATAAGGCAGAGTTTGAAAAAAACTTAAACATTACATATATGTATATAAATTACAAATTTACACTTCTTTGCATATATAATACTTAAAAAAATATTAGTAGATATTTTTGTAGTTAACGAAGAAGAAGGCTGTGAAGTAGAATCTCTGGCTGCTGTGAGTTCCCTAATTTTGCTAGAAGTAATAAAGTTCAACTCAATCTCATTAAAGCATGACATAAAAGCTCTATTTTAATAACAGTATTAACAGAAAATTATTAAGTAATCAAAGTTTAAATTGAAAATATATTTTACCATCATTTTCATAACAATTTTCCTCAATCATAAAAAAACCGGAACAAAACATAAAAAACTATAAGAAATACAATCTCTATCAGGATGGTTCGGTTGCAATCTGATGTGTGTACAGATAATATTGTTGGAGCAATTAGCGGGCGAATTCTAAACGAAGCCGAAAACAAACAAGAGTGGAGTCAAGTGCGGCCAACGCTTTAAATAGATTAGTGGCACGTCACCCGTGTCAACTGTAAGAGATATTTGTTGCAGGGTTAACTGATAACAACATACTTGAAAACTTTTTTCAGATGTTTTTCAGACACCATAATAAGATACCTATGTGATAAAAGCCAAAAGGTGGAAATAATCATAGAACATTTTTTGTTTTTAAAACTATTCGAGTTCTAAATTCAAATCTCATTTTATTTTCCTCCAGCGTTTTTGTTTCATCGGACTTTTTTAATTAAAAAGTATTTTGACATTTACGTTTATTTATGTGCCACGTATTTTGCACGAACCCTATTAGTGGCCACATGAATGGCCCCAGAAATAGTTGTGTCTAAATCCGTCCATCTAATAATATGCAATGGACGTTTAATTCATACTATCAACAAATCATTGAACAACATCCGTTGGCTTGATTACGTCAAAATAATAACGTTTGATTTAAGAAGCGAGCTATTATTTTTGGCAGAATATTTTAAATAAACAAAATGTCATAAGTTATAAACATTAACGCTGGATATTTTGCTTAGATATTATATTTTTATTCTGTGTGAACATACACAATTTGCTAAATGCTGAATTTATTTTCGGCAACGTCATTTTCGAAACGATTATTTTTGCATAGATATATTATTTAATTCTGATCTCGTGTTTAAATTAATTATTATCAAAAACCTTGTAAAACCAAGTATAAATCGATGTAGAGTCCCACGATTTATCTCTTTTTTAAATGAAAAGGTTTTAATCAATTCTAAAAGTCATCTTTTATTTTCAGATGTAACGATTAGTAACGAATATTATAAAAATAATGTGGTGCATCATTAATAATGCAATCAAAACCGTTAACGACATGTCTGCATACATTTTATTGAGTTGTAACTCATACATGCTTTTTATTTTCATAAAACTGTTTTAATATATTGTTTAATAATATTATCAATTTGATTTGGTGATTCTGTCAATGTCTATAGTGGTAAGTAGGTATCTACGCGGTGATAAATATAAGTCTATTACGTTTTAATAACTCGGTCGGTAGGCAGATTTCCCCACTATGAATGTTGAATATTCGTAAACTAGCGAACTTCATAAAATCTACAAAACACTTAGTAAGTTAGACGATCACAATTAATGAGTCATAAAGTTTTACCGCCTAAGTTCAAAGTGTCTGACAAAGGTTTGTCGGCTAGCGCCAGACGGCAGACAGGCCTAATAAACTTTGTAGCGAACTCTAGCCTAGGGATGGGTTAATCAAATGCATTTATATAGGTATTGTAAAGTCCGTCTAGCCTCCTGTAAGGGTACCTAATTTAAAATTGTGATTGTCTGGCAGCCTCCAGTCGACCTAGTTTTTGTTTCTGGGACAATGAAGGACAAATTTAAGCAGGTGTCTGGGTTGAAACCACATTTTGCATAATATGATAAGTCGCCGTCTAGCCGTTTGATTAAATATTTTAATTTGGGGACGTTAAATCAAAGCAATTGTTAGGGTAAACGATATAATTCATGTCCCCCGTAGGGTTGGTTAAGCGGTAGGCCGAACTTCGCGCAAACTTATTCAGATTTATTAAAATTCAAATTGAAACTATCAAAGTTCCAAATAGTTATTAAATTAAGATATTCATTCGGACCTGTCTCACCGTAACCACAACAGAGAGTGATAAATTGTTCTAACAGTAAAAGTAAAGCTTACGAAGAATTGATATTAAGGAAAGTGGAAATCGTATTTAAAACTTAATATGCTTTGGTGCACGCGCGAAATCCGTGATATGCTTGACGATAATATCAATAAAATATAAGTTTAGAACAGCTCCTATTTATTCAATTACTTCGTCTAAAGAATACTGTTATATTATTATGTGTATTAACTATTAGTCAGAGTGAGGATGACATCGATTACAAATTTTGTAATATGCAATGACAAGACTGTATGTACAAAAATACACGATTTGTAAAGCAATGTGTGACACACGTAACATTCAGAGTATCATCGTCGTGTTTACAAACAATATATTTTGGACTCGATCTGCTCTCGTACACATTTCAGTACCAAGTAATATAGGTACACTAGTATCACGCAGTCTTCGACTGATTCTGCAAATTATTATTTGCTATCTATTTTAATGCAACTTTTAAAATTACATTTTTTCAATAACATTACCAATATTCGTTTAAAAAATATACACTTGCAATAGCATATACCGTTTTTTTTTCAATTTGTTACAAGGGCCTCAAAAACAAACTGTCATTAACTGTTTTTCTCTGAAAATCTTAAGTATGTAGCTATGTACGTTATAATTACACTATATTTTATTGTACACATTAATGAATTAATCTCTTCCATTACTTTATCTTATACTAGCTGACCCGCACAACTTCGCTTGCGTCACATAAGGAGAATGGGCCAAAATTTTCCCCGTTTTTGTAACATTTTTCACTGGTACTCTGCTCCTATGAGTAGTAGCGTGATGATATATATACCTTCCTCGGTAAATCGACTATCTAACACTTAAAGAATTTTTCAAATCGGACCAGTAGTTCCTGAGATTAGCGCGTTCAAACAAACAAACAAACAATCAAACAAACAATCAAACAAACAATCAAACAAACAATCAAACAAACAATCAAACAAACAATCAAACAAACAATCAAACAAACAATCAAACAAACAATCAAACAAACAAACAAACAAACAAACTCTTCGGCTTTATAATATTAGTATAGATTTGCTTATCGTGCATCGAATTATAGTTACCGATGTACTCTACAATAACAGTAATAAATTATAAAAATATACTACACAATTAATTCTTTATCACGTTTTCTTTTTATGCTGTCAAATAATTCGAATAAATAATGTAATAGACCGCCTGACCATAAATTTTCATTACATTATGTAAATCTAATATCATATTGGCGCCAATCTCGACGAATCAATCCTTTTTTAAACAAAACTTGTTAATACAAATCAATAGACTTATTATTAAAAAGAAAAAAAAAAAATGCATTCCAGTCAAAACAGGATAGACACAATTCATTCGTTTTTATTTTTAAATTATTCTTTATTTTCGATATTCAAAATAATATAATTAATTAACATTGGTGCATAGTGCATTATGAGGTTGCTATGAAGAAGCCTGATACTTAAGGGTATACAATATACATTTCTATGTTCTAAATGTATCTATTTCTATTATAAATCGTACTTTCACGTTGATCAGGTGCTAATTTAATTGTCAATAAAGAAAACATAATAATAAAAAGAAAACTTCGGCAAAATCGAAGGATTTTCTCTTTTTTTCGTCTTAATTAGGCGATAATTTTGTATTATGGTGGATAAGTATTCGTTAAAATATTATTTAAGAATTCAACATTATGATTTAATGGCCATTGTGTTATTTGCGAAACTAATCACATTTCATCTTGGTACATTCATGGTAACATGTTATAAGAATAAAGAGTTTAATTAATATAAAAGAAACAATATTTAACACTACGAGTCGAAAGTTCTATGTACGTGCAAAAAGGTCGAATGCTTTCTTTATTGAAATTTTCAGACAATACATCACTGAAATTGCAACTATAAAGTCTGTTTGAATTATGAAATTATAAGTAAACAACATTAATCATTTTTTTCTAATTTCGCAACACGCGAAATTGTTAAGAGAGCCGTTGAACAATAATCTATTTTGTTCTTTCGAAACGTAAAATGGCAGTGTAAATAATATATCTAATTAACGAGGCAAAACAATAAGTTGATGTGGCGAGACACACAGTACTCCGGTTTGGCAGGTCGAGTCGCGTATTTTTTCAATTCGCTCAAACAATAGCGGGGGAGAGGTCCGCGACTGCGATGCACTGCCGACTGCACCTCGTGCATTCACACTAGTGATGCGACTCTCACATGCTTTATTCAAGATATCGATATTACTTATTTAGTTGATTTGTTATTTTAACTTAATTGTTTGTAGAGTTTTTAAAGTATTAGTCATTAAATTAAATTATTATTTTGAAGTCTCAATATTTCTACCACAGTATTATGTAATTTTTTGCCCGATTGATAACTGACCCTGTCTATGAACTTAGTACAAGTATTTAATATCCTTTGGATTAGATTTAAGTGGATACGATTACGTATATTGCATTAAATCTTTATACTTATTAATAGAGCTGTTGACTACAATTTTATAGACTGTAGGAATCGGAATAGAATTTCATGGCACAGAAATGTATACGTACATGCTAAACAGAGCCTATTTTCACATTGAATTTATTTTTCAAGCCAGACGAAACTCCAGACTTTGGATCAATAAAGATAAACACTCGTTAATGAAGATAATAAACACATGTATTTTCCATTCAATTGGGTATCGTCGAAGATTCATTTACGTGCGGTATATGTAACATTCATGATAGATTTATGTTACGCTCATGCCGTATATTTATGCATATTAAGTTCTGAGGAGTTAAACACACGATAACACAAAACAGATGAAGTAGCGAGTCAGCGCTGACACGTCAGCGGCGGGCACACGGAGCACACCGGGCTTCTCACGTCGAATTTCATGGAAATACTTGTATGTGGCAAACAGGCGGGACACACATAAATCTCGTGAAGCGATTGAATGCAGACGCGTAAGCGTGCCCGTGCGCATAATTCAAAGGGGCGATCACCAGGAATCGCCGCTTGGCATGCAGACGGCCGCGTTCATTCCAAAGCAATAAACCCGTTAGAGGCGACGTAATGTGCATATTGTAGAATAATAAAAGACATATACGGAACAAAACTACGGCCTACCAATCAATATGTTTGACGTTTACCATAATTATTCCTCATTTCCATGCATTCAAATTCATCATTCTGTTGCCGCCTAGAGCTAAATGTGAATCGCTTTGCAAGTTGTGAATTAAATATATCAGGAGATTGAAATGTTAGGTGAGACTTTACGCACATATGGCTTTTAATAATCTGTAAACCTGTCTATGTCACATGTCTTCTCTACACTCGATGACAGGGAAACAACCAATGGGCATAGTTGTATCATCAAGATAAAGCAATTAGAGGATATTTATTAACACTGAGTCGAGTAACTTAATAGAACTTGTATGTAGAGTCACTACATCCACCCAAAACTTACCTAAATGATTATTGTTTCTGGACATAAAACTACTACAAAATAATAAGTGAATATCGATATCGATAGTTGTGTTCGTCTTCACCAGCCCGCAGGTGCTCGGGCGATACGCGGTTCCTCTCGAATGATGGCGGCGCCGGGCAGATCGCGGCCAGACGACCAGCTCTTTAATATTTATTTACACATGCAAATATGTGCACCCACCCGGCCAAAATGCTGCTACGACGGAGCACAGAACACTCGAATTGTGATGACTAATTTTACGAGTTTTGCTAACAATGCGCTGACATTTGCGACCTCGTAATAGCGTTAGGTAATCTTAGCACATTTTGTTGTAACATATAATAAAGTTTTTGAATAATTATGCTTTGGGAAACCGAGTCCCAAAATAAGTTGTATTTTCCGATTAGGTAATTACTTTTTGTAGACAACACGACTGTAATTTAATAACTATCTGTTCTGAATAAAAAAAGTTACTTAGTTATTATAATTTTGTAATATTTATTAAGATTAAAATCTGTTTTTTAAACAGTACGAGTGTTTCATAAATGTTATTTAGTACGATGCTGAAATAAAAACATAAGTGTTTTAATCTATTGCGATGTATAGTTTTGTATAAATGTTTTGAATTTCAAAGTTAAGTCGCTGCATCTGCAATCTGCATGTACTAGCATTTTCGAAAATAAACGTTTCAATTGATTTTAAAAGATTATTTTACAAGATTACATTGTACATTTGATATTTCTTTTAAGATCCGATTTCAACCTACATGTTTTCTGAAAAGGAGAAAACAATACATTTCAGATTTAAATTGTTGTCTGAATTTCCTTTTTTGTTTGGCGTGAGTTAGGTATGATAATTTAAACAATAACATACGTTTGTAACTTTGTATATTTTTTTGCACCTACAAATAATTATGTGAGCGAGTGCTTGTCTGACACAATTTATAACTCGACTCGAAAAATATTAGTAAAGTGAAAAAGTAAGAGCCTTTTGTAATACCTAAAAAAGGATGTTATATTATTTATCATCGTTCGTTTTAGTTGACAAATAATACACACGATTTTTTACAATTAACGAATATGAAAACACTTCAGAGAGATAGACTTTAATTTTTTACATGATTTAATTAATAAATATGCTTTTAATGAAACAGGTATGTTCATTTCTTCGATTTCGGACCACGTGTAGAAGTAACAACAACTGAATCAGTTTATAAGTAATACGTTTAATTTACCGTTTATTCTGAGTCACTGGTGTTGTAAATAGTACTCGACTGTTCACCTACTAATACATACATTTACCTAATTTACTCGACGCGTACCGTGGGCAGATATACCTATTTATATTCACGACTACTTTCATAGAAGATTTCGATCATATTGTTCGAAAATTGCAAAAAAATGAAAATCTCATTCTTCTGTGGGAAACTCTACATTAGCAAAAAATTAGCACAAAATGAAAATGTCATTAGATGGATTATGGAAACTCTACATTGGGAAACTATAAAGCTAATATTTCTCTGCAAAAAAATTAGGATTTTCCATAACTTTTTCATATTTTAATATGCTTATTGAATGAGAATAATCAGTGTGAAATCATCTGTGTCAATCAGTGTAAAAAATTCAAAACTTCGAATAACCCTTATATTCTTAATGGATTTTTCAGTGCTCTATCTAGCTAATGAAAGAACCCCTTTTAATTTTTGGTGGTATTGAACGCTATGTCATATACTTTTTGTCGACATGTACCTACCTATAAAGATTTATTGTTCGACGGATCATCAAAACCTTTTGGCCATTTACATGTATAAATCATAAAACTCTAATTAAGTTATTTTGATTGGAGGTGTTTGTCCCTTATCAGTTTACAACGTTGTTAATAAAGTCGTCAACGTAGCGCTTATTTTAATTCCCGAGGGTCATGAAATCAACCACACGTCGAAGTTAATGAAGTAAAAACACTTAACATACAATATAACGTACATTATAACGTGAGGCGAGTCTGGCCGCTACACTGTACAGCTAGCGGCTAGGCGGCCTAGCCGACCAGCGGATGTTTTCCAGACAGTGAAATACTATGTTATTCAGTTAACTGGATATTAAATACATATAAGTAGGCGCTAACTGCGGCTAATTTCACTTAAACGTTGAAACTTGTCCACGCCATAATCGTTTAACTCTGTGGACAAATTATAGAACGCGACGCAACTAGTAATGTCGGAAAAACTGTTTGATTCAAGTTAACGTGCGGTGTCCGCGGGAAGTGTCGCCGAGCTTACACTCTCGTGCAACCTTACGGACTACGGTTTATAGCCTATTAAAATATACGACCGAGTTTTGGGACTTGAATTCGGTGATTCGAATTTTATTTTGGGATCGCAAATGATCCAAAGGACGTGTCGTTTTGAGAACTTTAGATTCCTAACCCATAAAATTAAGTTCGCATTTTTTAAATCAATTAGTTTCGAAGCGGCTGAATTTGACGCTATATATTTTTGAATAAAAATGTATTTCATGTTTAATACCTAAATACAGTTAGTACTTATTTCTGCGGGTGCACAATTACGGAATATATAAGTCAGCAATAAAATGAAATAGCTTTCGATGATCTTCATATAAGTTTTGTACAACAGAATTATTCGTTGTTAATTTAAAGAATCGTTTTAAATACCCTAGTTATTTGTGCGTGGGTATTTGCTTGAAAAACTGACATTTAGCGTTAAATGACACATGACAATGTATGTAATCAGTGTCGGACAGTAAGACAAGCGCGGGCTTGTTTCCTGCTGCTTCGCTTCAATGCAACTATTTGGTACAGACGCCAAATTTTAAAAAATCTAGCTTTTTATGTTACAAAATTTCATTGACTTGCGTCATAAACACGAAAATATAATGTACTAAACAAATATAGTGTGTTGTAGTAATGTAAAAATTATCACTTCCTCGAGACGTGTGCAGATCCGTCGATTACTCGACGTATAAAGAGTTAAAGGAAATGGTAATAATATGGACAGTTTAAATATAAATTATAATTGTCAGAAATTGTTGCTTATAAATATGGAGGTGAATTAAATGGAATATATAAATTATGATTACGTATGCATATATATTCTTGGAAATTGAAGCAGCAAGAAGTCGAGTGAAAAGATTGATTGATTTATTTCTTAGAAGCTATTGTCTACGGGTTTGTTCTGAATATTAACATGTTAGGTACGATACTGAGTACAGGCACACAGGTACATACGTGATTTCCGCGCTCTTATGTAGCTACCAATGATTGTGTTTATTATGCGTTTGAAAATCACAGGAAACGAATTATTTAAAAATTGTTTATTTACGCAACCGTGCTGTTTTTGTCACTATTGTTTATAAAAATATTTATCACCTGTTTGATAAGTAATGTTAACAAAATTAAAATAAAAATGTATTCCACACTTTGTGAGATATTCAGGCGATATTTTAAAATTACAGCTGAATGATTAAAAACAGTCTTCTATATAAGGATTTGAATTTAGCAAATTCAATATTTGTTCTAATTGAATGGATTTAATTAATTAATTATTCATTTGTTTTAACTTATTTTGAATTAGCATCTTTATTACTTTGTTATTTCGACTGGTTTTAACGTTTGCATCTATACCTACAGCGTGACACATTATTTGATAAAATATTAAATGAGCCATTTTACAGTTATCTACTAAAAATAAAACTAGTTTGCATAACAGTAGTTCAATCAAAAGAATTTAAAAAATGTGATAGCACTCCTTATTTTTTGTTTTGGCACTATATTATCTAAGATAGATAACTTACCTGAAGTCTGAATTATCCTATAGTCGTAAAACAATTAAAATTTCAAGATTCTTGATTGAAAAGTCTTAAATTACACAGTAACACGGTACGTTTTATTACTACGAGACTTTAGAACATATTATTATTATAAGTTTGGACATTAAAAAGCGTTCATTTAGCAGCAGAGTGCGTAACGCGGCGCGGAAGCCGTCCCACCGGTCCGTCAGCCGGACTCGCGACTTATCACATGTCCTGATTAATTCATCCTAATTAATTGTATCTGTGTCTGAATACATCGACTCGTCCACTATATCTAACTCTGACTAAGTCACTAAACACCACTATATTTCATTTGGATATTACCTCGACTCGTTCTGGCGCGATAAACTTTTTGAACAAACTTTTCGTTCGTAAGTTAGGTTACGAAGTCTCGGGAAACGATTAACGCCGATGTGTCTACTGAAATAACTGTTTAATCGTACACTCGAAATAACTCTTTAAAGCTAAAATAAATGCACAACAATTACATACCTATATAGCAATTAAACGTGAAACAGAAAACTTTGCCAAATAACCTTACGATAAATTTCGCTCGTAAAGTTCACCAACTGCAATTTTCAGCAAACGCATTTTCTCGATGGAAACTGTCGTGCGGCGGAATTTCGAGGTGTCGGCGGTAGTAATGCAATGAGTCTCACCTGCTGCCGGGCGCGCGAGCACGAGCGGCAGCACGAGCAGCGGCAGCAGCGGCAGCCGCATGCTCCCGCTAGCGTCGCATGCCGGCGCGTGCGGCGCTCTGCGCTCCACGCCCGCCGCCGCGGCACTGTGGGGTCGGCGGGGCGGCCGCGCGCCCGGCACGTGCGCGCACACCCACCCGCGACACGTGCCGCCGCGCCTCCTGCAACAAGTGACCGTTGCTGCACCGCCGCCGCCGTGGGACACCGCGCGACACATCCGACGCTGTTGCCGTCGGTGTTGCCCTATCGGAGAGTCGACGCGGACTGAGAGTTCGAGACTGGGCGTCGAGCGCGGTCAGCCGGCCGCGGCCGGGGCGAGTCGCGAGTGCAAGTGCAGCGAGTGGTGCGGCGAGGCGTGTCGACGACCCGCCGGCGACGCGCCACGCGCGCCTCCCGCGGCCTTCCGCCTTGTGCCGCCGCCGACACCGCCGGCACCACCACACACCACACACCACCGGCACATCACCCGCCGTGCTGACACTGTACCGTGTCTGACACTCACCGATACACACCGATCACACCGTACGTTACTCTAATCATCGCTACATAACTAACGCACTGGACTTGAATGCACGAACTAAAAAAATAGCGCCAAAATAATTCTGCGTGCGACAAATGTGGCGATTTTAACAATGCTTTGCATATTTAAATAATTTATAGATTGCGTAATAACGAGTCACATAGTTCTATTGAAGTTAATCTGATTAAAGCATGCTCAATAATAGCGTTGGATCAATGAACTTCATGTCGGTTAAGCGTTGAAGTCTTTTCAAGGGCGCTTATTACGTTACATTCCTAAAAAACGTGTTTGTCTTGCAAGATGAAATATTTCGTCTATTTCCACTGTTATTGTATTATTAGTAGACGTATCAATTTATCATAATGATGATTTTACGGAGAACACTGAGATTCGTCCGGTAATCATAATAATTGCACGTAGAATAAGATAAATCATACGATCGAGAAGAAAAGATTTGTTTTATGCGAATTCTGAAAACATTTTGTCGTTTATTTCTCAGACTAATGATTTTGAAAACGCACAGTAGCCGGCGACCGATTATTAGTGGTAATGGTTCAAGAAATCCGCCTTGATTGCGGGTCTCGGCGCACTCCGTACTGAGCGTACCTGCGAGCGCGAGCACCGCGCAGCGACATGCCGCCAGGATATAATCTGCATCTCGTGATTGACTATCCGACTTATATTAAACGGTACCATCGGATTTACGTGTCGCCACACCGCGCCGCACCGCGCCGACACCGGCCGCCGGCAAAAAACTTGTCGAGACATCGATGACTATACACAGTACCTATTTTAGGAATTAATTATAAATTATTGTGATGCAGACCACAATGTTGCAATACCTACGCGTGATACCTTACAGAGGTAACAATCATTTGTTTGTGTCAAATTAAATGGTCACAAGCACCATTCGCTCGTGACTATCATGTCCTTTTCCGAGCAAATGTCATTTTTTGTCTATGAAAAAAGAAGGCATCGGCGACTTTGACGTATGCACGTGAGATGCATCGAGCACGCAGACAAATGTCCTAATTTGTACAAGACAAAATAAAGTAATAAGATAAAGACGTGTAATATGTCAAAAATGACTCACTTTAGTCGTGTTTAATGTTCCTTAGCGATATAAATAATTACGCCATTGTCAAAAGATTATCTCAATTAACGTGAGTCCGAAATCGAAAGGTTGTGTGTTTGGAACACGTATTTGATTTGATGTAAACTAATGTAAAGCTTACGGCTCCCGCAAGTAATTACGACTGGGTATGTCTAACAAGATAAGTTATGCGTGCTGTTATGCTTGAATACACAATTCTAAAATCGCCTTTCAGGTCTACAGTTAAACTGTCAATAATATTAAATTTGTTATCGTGATTCATGGCTCAAAAGCTTATAATACGTATTTAGGTCAAATTCCCCGCGTAGACACGTTCTTAGTACTGACAGTTCATTATCTAAGCTTTCAATGATCTGTCAATTTGTTGAAAGGTTTGGGCGCGACCGCGCTGTGTTCAGTCTTAATTAACATATCAGTAGACCAGTGATGATAAAGTCCACAGCTGCCATACCACTCAGAAAATAATTATAATAGTTTGAGCTCATGGCCTAACCTCTCTTTCACTCTAGGAGGTTCCCTGCTCAGCGGTGAAACAGTAAATTTTTTTTTACTCTTAATAATATATTTATAAAACGAACATAAATAGTAAAAGGCCTAGTCAGAACAAGGAGTGTTAATAATAAAAAATTGAGACCATAAAAATATGATTGTTGCATGTGCGACGTCGACGTCGATGGAGTGGTTCGTTACACATGTATAAGAAAAATAATAACTCGAGGTGATCAAAAGTCTGAAAAACTCTACCCCTGTAGTCGACGCCTACAAGTCCTGCTCATATGAATAAATGTAATTTATTTAATAATAATATACCGTGATTTTGTTACTAAACTAGATTTAGCGTAATAATATAAATATAGATATTACTCGTTTATCGTTTATTTTGAATTCGTTTCCTGTAGTTATACCTAGAGACGCTCTAAGATTAGAGATCTCCCAGACTCCCCGGACTGAATGTAATTCACTAAAGCAAAGCTACATTTTAAGTACATAAAAGAACCTTGTCAAATCGGTACTGAGACATAAGTGAAAAATCCTAATCTTAAAATAATTACCTAGAAGATAATAACGCTAAGTTCCACGCTTAGTATTTCAGTAACTATAAATTGTATATTTATCTATAAATTATTAAAATATCTATAAATATTTAGATTGAATAAATAAAGTGAGACGAAGTGTGAGTTCCTCTATAAATTGTCATACACTCGTTAATGCAACTCACCTGAGTAGGTTAATGGTAATGCTCATGTTTATTTAAGTGCTGCGTAAATCCGGTAGCTTATTAATATATAATTTATTGTGATCGACGCCATTTGATTAGATGTGTGGGTGGCCATTCAGCCATTATAATAATGTATCTTATGTTTAAATATAGGGTTGACGAAAATATACGCGACGCCCGATAGAGACGTATAGGTGACGGTAATTAGCCGATTCGCGATAGCTACGCTCAAATACCTCACAGAAAACACGAGAAATATATATTATCTTGTCTGGCTCTGTAGTTCTAGAAACTATGTGTGGGATTTTTCTAGATAAAGTTGTCTATTTCAAGGTTATGTCAAAGGGTCTTCTAAAGGAGAGTCTGCTAAGAAACGATTACTAATTTAATTGATATCATAGGTACTCTCAGTTTCAGATAGAGTCTACCAATAATCATTTTGTTTCATTTGCTGTCGTAATTCTAGTAAAAAAATAATAATAAGATGCTACTTGATACTTGATCTTCGATCTGTCAGGATCTCAGACAGTTGAAGAAGCGTAAGAAGCTATCAATAAAGTCTACTTCCCAGCCGAAACACTTCAAGTCACCTTTAAGGACGCCGCCTTTGCCAACTTTCATTCCAATTCAATAGGGTTGACTTTCTCGAACCTATTTTCAATTTTAGCCTCACTTTTTCGCAGCTGCAATAAATATAAAGCAAAAGAAAAAAAAAACAACAGCTACGAAATCATTTTCTGAATCAACTACAATAATTAAGTTTAACTACAAACTTGTCTCATAAATAACAAAAAAATGATAATAAGATAAAGCCCGACAAAAGGTATAAACAAGTACGGGCACAGAGCTTCCATTTGGCACATTTTTTATTTTTTAAATTTCCTGTGCAGTTCATGGAAACCGTTATATTCCACCTGTACAAGGCTGTGCCTGCACGTAATTGCGTAAATGACAGACTTTACATTTCCGGCTGTGTGATTCTCAATCATACTGGTACATACGCTCCGTTCAGTTAATTTCACAAATAACACATTCAATGCGCCAATATGCGAATGTACAGTTTCACAAATTACTCCTTATTTGTTCGCGGTAGTTTCTATTTCGCTTGTTATTGTTATAAGTTTAACATAACATTTATTGAGTGCACAGTACAAGATATTATTTGCACCACTGCGCATGCATATTTTGTTCCAAATACCTTGGGTTTAGGCCACGGGGCGAGTGAGCGTGAATTTACAACGATAGCTCTGTTATATTGCAAACGTGACAAGCTTTCAACGTAAATAAAATTATTTGTAGTTTATGTTACGAAAGTTTTACGAGTTTTGCATAATTTCAAATATGTATTTTCAATATTTATCGTTTTCCTTTGACACTGCGAATAAATTTGTACACGTGTGGTGTCTGATTTATTGTTTTTGCTTACTCGATTGTAAGTAAATCCGGTGGCTTGGTAAGCAGTTAGCATTCTAAGAAATGTTTTTCAACAATTATTTTGATGATTTCTTAATTGGCATGCTTTGGTAAGCAAAAGTTGCTGCCTACTATTACTTTGACAGATAATTTACAAAATATCAGTAGAAACATCAAAAATGTTAAAGTTTAGAATTTCTGAACAACGTGTCTGCAAACATTTCAGCCGCGGTATTCCTGTTTTGTAATAAACCGGTAGTACACAATGCTGTTTCATGTCAAATAAGCAGGGGAATCTAGATCGTCCGTATATTTAGGCGAATCTAAACAGAGTACAGCCCTACCGTTGCACTTGTTGAGCAATACCACTGTTTATAATCACTAGTATTCACGACTCAGTCTGTCCATCCGACGCGCTCTATTTCACTCCATGTATAATTAAAGCTCTTATTCACGAACTCAGTCCTTGGGCAAATAATGTCCAGTGAATAAATTTTACGGAATTACAGGTACCAGTAAAACTTTAAGCATGCAGCTGTTTTTTAACTATTGCTTTTGAACATTACACAACTTTAATAAGCACTGTATCTTAATTGCTGAAATTAAGAGGTCGTTATTAAAGTATTGGGTTTGTTAATCTCCATCCCGCATTTGACTAGCCTGGTGAACTAAATGTCCGATAACTTTTTTATTTTGGGTGTAGATCCAATATAAAATTGTTGCTATTCATTAAGCTAGTAAGTTTCCTGTTCTAATTTTTTTACTAAACTGTTGCAATTATTTATTAATTGCTTATCAATTTATCAGGTAGGTCCCGGTAGCAGAAGGATAATTTTAACTCTACTGTAAATAAAATCAAAGTATTACTCAGTAGTCACTGACTTCTAGAAAATTCTCATGTTAAGGAAGGAAAAATATCCATATACAAACTGATCGTTATCTGTCCTTCGAAAACTGTCCGTCACACGAGATTTTCTTCGAATCGATTTATCTGGGGGCACGGAAGTGCCCCCGCAAGTCGAGCAAAAAAAAGCGGCACGGCCGTAACATCCTTTTCTCGAAGCAATTCGGGCTATTTTTGACACCCCTATAATTTCGTTGTGGATAAAACAAGAAGCCTGGATTTTCAGCAACTAATCAGTCATTGTATAAACACGGTATATTTAAAATTTCATTCAATTTGAACCAGTAGTTTAAGAATGACAACTTGTTAAAATTTTGAATTTTGTCACTCACTGATTCACTGACTCACTGACTCACTGACTCACCGATCATCAAAAGTCTAAGGTACTTCTATCAGACTTAGAAGCTTAAAATTTAGAATACAAATAGGGTTTAGTGTCTTAGTCATGGGAAAAATTCAATATTTTCTAATTTCGGTCCAGTTTTCTAAATACACCAACTGCAACAATAACTTTGTAATCCCATATAAATGTATAAGATTACAAGGTTACATTTGCAGTTAATGAATTATTATTACTGTAGAAAATAAAATAAATAGGTGTAAATAGGTTCCTACTATATGAGGCATAACGGGAGGGGGTATAGGGTGGGTAAGGGTGTTTAGCCCATGAAACTGAACAACATTCCCATAGGAAAATATGTAGAATTATGAAAAAAAAACGTCTTTCCATACGAATTGGACTTATGTTCGCTCTACAAAAAGAAGTGAGATGCCATCAAAAACATTCTGTAAAAACCTCAAGTCTCGCCGTAAAAAGTTGTAAGATCTATATAATACCAAGTCGATTAATCTATTTAGTCTCTACTTAAAGGACCTTCTGTCTTAAGTTATTACGTATGTTATTATCATGACAATTTAAAAAAAATACCTTTAAAACAAATAGATCGACTTGGTCATCGCAAGAAAACACAAATTCGCCATTAACATTTCAGGAGCATTAACTTCTCGTCGTGCTGTGTAGTGTGATACATACTAATAATCAAATCATGCGATGGCCAGGTCGATCTATTTGTTTTAAAGGTATTTTTTTTAAATTGTCATGATAATAACATACGTAATAACTTAAGACAGAAGGTCCTTTAAGTAGAGACTAAATAGATTAATCGACTTGGTATTATATAGATCTTACAACTTTTTACGGCGAGACTTGAGGTTTTTACAGAATGTTTTTGATGGCATGCAACTTTACATAGTAAGCGTAGAACTTAGTGCTGAACTTTCGTGAAGAAAGTTTGTTTGACTAAGTGAAATCGGCTGTGAAGAAAATGTATTTGAACATTTACAATCGTACACTAACGTGACAAAATAAGCTTTGGCAGTATGAGATACTCAAGGCCTAACCCCTCTCTCATTACGGGAGGAGACCCTTGCCCAGCAGTGGGACATTAATGGGTTAAATTTATTATTATTATTTTATAACAGATTTTTATTTATTAACACATTAAAAAGGTACTCCTTTTCAGTCTCTACCTCTATATTTCTAGTCGGATACTTTGATTCGGAGGGATAATTTTAGACGTAGACAGCCTACATTTATCCACCTGTCTCCTAAATTATTCAGTATCAAAGCTTGTTGGACAATTACCGCTTGTTTTTATCTGATCCGTCGGGGTTAATCTTACACTCGAGCGATCGGATCGAGCATTATCTGTAGAGTGCAGCAGCCGTAGAGGTCGGACCACAGTCCGTTCACCATTTGCTTCAATAGCGCCCATTAACAAATACCAACATAAGACTTAGCGTACAAATATGCGAGCGGGCGCGCGATGCCAAGAATTTGGTCGAATCGGCAACTTTACACGGCACTTGTTTACCTCGCGGCAACAGCTATTTCTGAATGTACACTATATTTACAACAATACCGGTACAGTACCGTTAATTCGTGTTCACACGGCGACTTTGTAACGTTGCACGGCTATAGAGACCTTATCGAGTTTTCGTGGTTGTGGTGTAAACTTTAACGAATGCACTTACACTTAATCATAGTATCTACTATAGAAGTTAAGATATAAATAAGTAGTGAATATCTATTATAAATATAGCTAATTAAAACTGTACTGGACATAATCTATAGTTCATATAGATAAGTCAAACCATATTTGCAACGTATTTGACTAGGTACATATTTCTGTAGTGTCATTTCTTAACGTAATCGATGACTTCCTTTGCTGTACAAGTCATGTATCAGTTGATATATTTTATCGACATTTTATTTCTAATTGAAATGTAATAAAATGAAACGTTTCTTTGTTATAAAGTATCATAATTGGTACGTGTGTGCAATGTCAGTGCGAACTAAACAAGTTCAAACTAATTCCCAAAAGTAAGTCCCTCGTTATGTTTATAGTTTTCTGATTGTTCTGCATTGCCTCCTACGCTGTTGTCGATGAGGTCGGCCAGGACGAACCGACACTTATTCATTAACTACGTCACTTGTAGAAAGTACCCGAAACTACAACAGGAGTTGCACGTAAACACTCTATTGCAAAATTGTTGTCGCTATAGGATCGACCAGCAAATTTCAAATGTTGAATATATGACAACATTAGTGCGAAGTTTCGTTTTTCAACGCTTTCGTAGGAATTAATCTATTGTTTCAGAATCATTCTGAATTTTAGATATTTTCAATAATCTGAATAATCGCAATTCGATCCCAAAACAACGTAACATATTTTGTGAAAAAAGTCGACGACGTTCGCAAGCAACTTATAGCAAAAGTGATAAATAGATACAACTCTATCACTTAAAGTTTTGCTAGAGTAAAATGACCTTGTATAGTCGTATACGTAACTTACCTATACTAAGCATTTTACAGTAAACCCATAAAGGTCTGCCATGGTCACTAGGCAAGAGCTCTACTACTCTACCACCACACATAGCTACAGTTCAAACAAGTGTAATGAACTGTCAATCAAATTCTCCACAAATGTATCCACGTGTAAGTGTTTTTTACTTGGACTTTTTGTGTCGCATTCAAATATCTCAAGTACGCATGGTAGAGACATTAGTCACAGTGTGACGTCAGAATAGGAGGGTATGTGCGATTATAAGATGATATGATTTAATCGTATTAATATTGTTGCTATGCGAAACGTGAATCATGTTCTTTGGTATTACCAACGCACAGCTATCGTTTTGGGGCAATTTATTGAATATTTAAATCGAAATTATTAAGACATGAGTCTCCGCTACCGCGTGTCTCAATTAATTAGTTAAAAATACAATATTTACTAAATAAAGCCAAAACGTATGAGGCAGCGAACTTGGCAGACGCAAAGTTTTCGTAAATGGTGGTGAAAACAATGTGTAATGCGTGTAATTATATTTTACAAGTAATTTTAGTATAAAATAAACATTGAATGAATGAAATCTTGGCATGTTTATGCCCTTTTATATAAGGATTTCTATACAAACTGAGTGACTTCATATTTCGTCACTGTAAAGAAAACTTATTGAATTCGAATCTTTTGCTGTAGTTCTCGAACTTTCGATACCGCGATGACAATTGGTAATGACACGCAAATTATTCACGATCGCTTTCCTGTAGTCATTACGAACTTTCGATGCTATCGCGGCTCCTTCATTTTTTATATGACAACTTCCGTACTGAGAATTAATTCTGTGTCATACTTGGGTGACTTTATGAACATATAAATAATTAACAAACTCATAGGATACACCTATGACCCATACCCTATAAAAAACTATTAATAACTGCGTCACTATTTGTGTGTCAAATAAATATGAAATATATAATATATGTATTGTATATAACTATAGAATATAAATATATAAATGTAGAATGTACAATGGGAAGTCACACACCTCAACCAGTAAGTATAATTTTTCTAAAAGGTGTTTGACAGACAATGTTGAGAGTTCGGGAGAAATAGGTTAGTATTTAGAAAAAAAACACATCTTCCAACTAAACATCGGTTCATCGCGATACGACGACCACCCAGAATTCCCTTAACTTTCCTCCAATGTATAATCATCATACATCTGATTCTAATAGTCATCATATTCTTTGTTAAGCTTTTACGAACTCAATTCCTTAATGGATCTACTAGACGAGGTATATTTACAAATACTTAGTTTTAATGTTAGCGGCCGTCTTCGTTTTCGAACTTATCTGATTTTAAAATTACAAGCAACGTTCATTATTCTAACGATTGAAAAAATCCATCGTTCGTTTTGATGAGACCAAGGATTTTCTTATTAAGCTATTAAGGTTATGGTTAACTTGAGTTAATGTTTAGAACCCATTCCCTATAATGAAGTAAGCGTCATGTCACGTTTTGAACTATGAATGTAGCAAACTTCAACAAGATTCCTTTAGTATTTATAGTATTGCGTGCTGCAAACATATAACAGCCAGACATATGTATAAATATTCTGAAAGTTGAATTGCAGGATTAATTAATTATTTATTATTTCAACCGTTTATTACATTACAACTGTAATTATTTATAAATAGATAATTAAAGCTCAGGACGATTCGTTTTTAAAGCTACTTCGAATAGGCTTAATTTAATTCATCGCAGTGTAAAAGATAATCCAGCCATATTCAATGCTTTAGTAGTTAAAAACGTGTTTCCGTTTCTAGCTAGTACGGGGAATCGTTGACGCATCTCATCTCGGAAATGCTTATAATTTCTCGACAAACATAAAAAAAAATCTTAATCACGATACATTTACACCTACAAAAAATATTGTTACTCATACGAATACAAATTCTATATTTCTCTGCTCTAGTGTATGCATTTAAAATGTTCATAAGAAGTGGCAATTAACTGAATATCCAATATTTCTTGTAAATAGAATCATGTGGTACGTATTAGTGTGAGATCAATAGAAAGCGTTTATATGTATGTAAGATTGAGCTCCATAAAACTTTCCTAATAAACTTTTCCTTTGATTACCATATATCCAATCACCAATGAATACTAAAAAGTGCGCTATAAAATCATTTGAAACGCAAATTATCGATTGAAGTCACACAGCTATATAAACATAAATGTCTTACATCGTTTTAAAGTGCGTCGACGCAGGTTTATTTTAAATCCTTACAAATAATTAACTCGTTGGCAGCTTTTCCCCAGAAAGTGGGACGAACTACTTTCTTAAGATTATTTAGAAGAGATTTAGTAACTACCCTCGTGGGAAACAGCTTTCCACCGCGCTCCTAGTACTAAGTACTTGTCTTGTCTCTATGTGAACTTTGATTGATTACAACTTCAAAGTTTAATTTGTTTACAAGTATTTCGCCTCGAGATCCTGTAAGGAATATTGATAAAATTATTTGGGTCGTTGACAGTCTATGAAATTGTGTCTCGAAAGTTTTGCGTTACACGTGTTAGTACCTAGACAAGAATTTTAAACTAAATTTTAAGCTGTTTATGTTAAGTAGTACGCTCGAGAATTAATATCTGACTGTAGGCTTAGATATTTAACTATGAGTCTAGACTCGTTCACACGCATTTCCCTTCTGTGCCATTAAATATTAATGTTTGTTACAGGTAATTAGACGCCTATTCAATTTAATCTAACTGGTCTGTTCGGGATATGGTTATAGAGGAAATGAAAAATCAGTACGCAATAAGCTTAATTGAGAAAATTGCGTCTTATATCCTTAATTGACCAATTTGAATTTGAAATCGTAATGAAAAAAGGCATTGAGATAATATAAGTGAAATAAAATAGGTAAGTAAAATAGTAGGTATGCATCAGAATGACCAATGCAGACGATAATTATGTCATCGCGTCTAGCCAGTACGCAAACAACGTCACAGCGTGTTTACTCTGTCGCACAAAGTGCCGACAACACATCATTGTATGGACAACAACGCTTTTTAGCAAAACATTTCGGAGATAGCCGAGTTTTATATTACATGTTATTGATGATTTCTTTCTGTGGGTGATGTTTTTGTTAAAGTTTTTCCTCTTTATGCGTATTGCAAATCGTTTGCCAAGAAAATACACCTTCAATACTGTGTTCTTCTATAATTAACTTTTAAGGAAAATCCCTTGCAATTAAACTAAATTATTTGAATGTAGGTATATGTATTGCACAAAGTTGTTTTTAATCATTTTTATTTATCTAAAATCTCAAAATTTTATTATTTTCCTTATGTTTAAAAGGTAAATCGAAAATTATTAAATTATCGGGATAAAACTGTGATTTTTATTGTTTAGATGTTGTTGCTGTACTGGAATGTTCTGCATGTATTTCAGGCTGAAAAATAAGTGTATAAATATGTATGTAATGTGCTAATGCTGGACACCGTCATCTCGTCTAGACTCTGACGACTAGACGAACAGTGCAAATAAGGATCACACTATGTTGACATTAGCAAATAAGTAAGTTACAACAATCACTGCACTGCATAATTTATAGAAAAAAATCTGTACAAATTTTACTACTAGATATAAAAAAAATACAATCCAACTGATACAAAAATCGTTGATATTTTATTTTTATCTTGTCTCGAAGTCGATCAACTAAAACATGGTTTAAGTGGTAATAATAAGACAACGCTGTCTCTAGTTTTAATTTTAAACAAAATAAAAAAATGTTTTGTTCGAGCTTTAAGTACAATCACTTAGAGCATACTAGACGTAATAGACAACATCATTGCAGTTTTTGTGCAACAAAGTTTTTGCTTCAATACTTCCTAACTAGCGGGGTGTGAACACGTTTCCTTCGTGTCTTTCCCTCATTAGTACAATAAATCGCCGCAGCGGATTAGCGCCAATCTCTTTCTTATAGCGCACTCTCCGATTACAAAGTAAGTAACAATTAAGTACGCACTTAAATGTAGTAATTCATTATCAAGAAGGTAAATTGAATGGGCGCATTATACGCGACATGCGATCTGTTTTGTTTATCAGTTCTGTGAAGCACAGGGTCGTGGAAACCCACCGTCTGCGTCTGGTCCCAGCCTTGTTTACAAATGTACGTCGTTGTTTTGACGGCTCAAGATTACTCGGTATTTTCGTGTGGCGCTTCACGTATGGATGCAGTTATTGAAACTATTTCGTAAAGCCGCCGATGTCATTTATTTATTAAGGAAAGTATACAACGAGTATATACGAGCTAGAGAATAGAAATATAACCCATGCTCAGGATATACTTTAGAAAAACCCGAAAGTAAAGATGTCGATAAGTAGTAACAATCACTTAGACTGTGCATAGGTCCATAGCCTAAATAGGTCAAATACGCTAGAATAATTAAAAAATATGAGACTGTACCTATGTTATATCCACGTTCAAAGGCTATAAAGTATAAAATTAGAATTAAAATATTTCGTAAGGCGTAGTCCAGGATACGAAAATTCGATGGCGTAAGATTCTACTATGAGGCATATGAAATTGCGGCCGTTCAGTAAGATTATAAGTTAGGCATATTAACGACTAAATACTTAAGGAAAAGTATGAAGAAGGAAAAAAGTACCAGTATTAAAAAGAAGCTGCAGGCAAACGTGTGTGGGATTAGGCAAGGAAAAGCTAAGAACGAATAAAAATATTTCGAATAATGTTTTTGTCTTCGTTTAATCTATCAAGCACGTACTTATTAAGGAAAACGTGCCCTTAAATATTAAAGAGATAGATTTCCTTATCGTGATAAAGTTGTCACTGCCTATGATTAACCTTGACTTCGAATAAACATGTCACTATATCCTACGTGCTTGTCACTTTTTACGCGGCTTTTGCTCTAAGCAAAAAGCGTTAAGGATAAAAAAATATAAAATATGATCTCATCGGTTACTAGGCCGTTGAAAGTATAAAACAAATCGCAATTTCACTACTAGAGAAAAACGATTGCAGTAAAAAATATCTGTTATCGGATCCGCCTATAAGTTTTTTGATCTGCACTACGCGCCAAGGCTGGCTACGAAAGCAAGAGTGGTGGAATATTTCGTGGAATTTTATGTTAGTTGCCTTTTTTCTTAACTATTGATGTTCGGCATCTACCTATGGTTTGTAATAGAAAAATGGGTTGATAGAAAAATGAGCCCAGAATAAAAATAGAACAGTTTTCGAAATTATAGATTTTAAAAAATACGTATTGCTAAGAAAACTTCTAAATTATGTCATAAATTGTTCATCATCATCTCACGCGCTATTCCTTTTGGACATTGTACATCCGGTTTACGTGGTTACTTATAAGTATTTTGTGATCCGGGTGATAAATATCATTGAAGACTTTCATTTAATCTAATAATAAGTGCCCTGTTAATATGTTGGTTAGCTGTCATCAATCTGTTAGCGGTTGTATTTACAATAAGTTTAGTTATAAATGTGATAAGTTTTATTATTTTCAACTGCACGTTTTGAACGAAGGTGTAGGCAGAGACGTGAAATACACTCACGTTTCGCCTTATACAATGTTAGTATTTTAAAATAAGTGAGTCTATTGCCACATATCCGTCACTATTACTCACTATACCAAACTCCGGGCAAATACTTTAAAAAAAAATCAGACGATACCAATAGTTGATTGCCCAACACGGGAATCAAACCCGAAGCCTCGTGATCAACAGTCATCTAAACCACAGAGGAAGATAACTTAAGATAAGTAAAGGTTATGATTGATGACAAACTAGACGCCTTATCTTATCCTGTCTCATCTGAGTAACGGCGAATCGATCGACTTAAAAAATGGAGATTGATCGTTACACTCGCAGGATCGATAAGGTATAAGTACATTATAATTTATAACATGATAGTAATCGCTCGCGTAAACTCCCATTAATAAGTGATTAAATTATAGTCCCCTCGTTTTTCTATGAGGGGATTGATTTTCCAGAAAATCTTTCATGGTATTTCGTTACATAAAAAAGAGTCTTTAATAAAATTTTAAGTTCATGTTTACTCATTTAGACTAGATGGATATGAATAAAAAAATAATGGACCTAATATAAGTAGGTTTATATTAAGTCCATTATTATTTAATTCATATCTAGTCTAAATGCGATAGTTTCTAGGGATGAATTTACGCAAAAACCGGATTTTCAAGAAATTTGATGCTCAGATATTTTAGAATCATTGAACAAATAGGATACTTCTATCCCCTGAAATCTTATAACACGGACGAAGTCGCGCGCTAGATCTAGTATATAATATTACCTTTAATTGCTAGTCTGTGACACGCGATAGCAATAACTTTAATGGGCAAACTTTAACATCCTGTATAAAATGCCGAGTTCATTATGTCACGACAGTACATTTAATAATTACGAACACTTTTTTAATGCAATATTCACATTTTTCCAGACTTGTATTGTCGATTCATCAGACGGCATAACAATGAGCTTTTTATCAGGTTCGGTTCAGTTCGGAATGCAAGCTCAGGGTCGTGTAATCAAATCCACGTGTAAATTATACAGAGCTGATCTCGTGACTACTTGAAACACTCTTTTTCAAATAGGATTAAGTATATGATGAGTCATTTTAATAAAAATAGACATGTTTTTAAACTAACAACTGTACCTATTTGTGTAAGTGGAATGTAAATTATGTAAATCAAGATTGTACTTCTATTTTGTATTTTTATAAATTTTTTGTTAGCGTCACTTATTACGACTTGTGTTAGTAACTGTGCGCAATTTTATATAGACTTATCCTATATCCTGAAGCGATGAAAGCTGCTGTTGTCTAGGTTTCAGACAAATCTAAGGCAATAACTTTAGAGTTACATGAAATAGATTCGAGTGTATTAATTATCACTTTCTCTTACTATACCTGAAGGAAAACGTGAGGAACTAATATCTGAGAATACTTTAAGCAGTTCTTGACCTGTATGGAGTTCCATAACCCGGACTCCCTTTTGGATTCTGGGAGAAATTGATCCATGCTAAGAAAAGGAACCTAGGTTAGGTGTCTTTATTATTAACTAGATTCTAACTAAGACTTCGACCACGTAAAAAGATATCATGGAGTAAAACGTAGCCTACGTATTTGACAATACAGTTTCTAAATATGTAGATCAAAATTAATTTAGTAGATTTTGTATGTAAAGAGTAACAAGTATACGCAATATAAATTGATCCTTACAAACTTTCTCATTTATAATATACATAGGATAATCCTAAATGAACTAAAACGTTCGGCACTCGGCACTCGACGTACTTTCGCACTGACATACTGCATCCAATAAATCATTCCATATGCTAATGTTGGGTAAACGAGGAAATCAGCCCATCTGCTGAGATCTTAATTAAATGCAAGATTTGCTCCACTCATTCCGTGTAACGCTAAGTAGGTCATTACAGATGAGCAGAACTTAAAGACTGGAAGAGCTTGTTCTACAGATAAAACATACATTTTCAACTACAGTTTATTTGGGGAAATAAAGTTTTTAATGTATTTGGCATTAAACTATTTTATACGAACGGTGAATAAGCGCTCTCGTCTGCTTCTGCGGCCTTGTGTATCACGATGTGACGGGTAATTCCCGGATCGGGCAAAGTGCTATTTCAATATACATTATAGTATCTCTTAAAAGTAACCTGGACTTTCGTTACGTACGTGGCCTATGGTAATAGGCTTGCCCCCTATTGGAATGGAAGGTGAATACCTCTACCTTTAACTTCGCGTATAAAGCATGCATAACCCATGGGTTATGTATGTAAGAATGGTGAACGAGCAAAATGCCTACTCTTGGCGAAATATTTGTCAGCGTTTGTCTACACACCGCCTGAAATCTATGAATGTGAGGACAGCCGAGCCACTGACTTTAACCACATATTTATAACCAATCCTGCGTAGTAGGGCTTTCAGTTTCAGTCAATACAATTTGGTTTTGGCTTATTATGACTGTTTCTATTTTTTATGAAATGTGAGTAGGCTTTATTTGTCTTTTACCAAAAAAATATAATATGAGTAAATAACTACCTACGGCTGGTTTCAATATAATTTTATCGTTAGATAGGGTTAGGCCATCTAGATAGACATAACAGAAACCTCTATCTTAATCTGATGACATGTTATTGAAACCGGATGCTTGTTTCAATATAAACTAGTAAAGATTCCGCAAACATTATACGGTCCTTCTACTTCGGAACCCCGGTAGTTTTTTTGTTCAATAACTATCCTACTACTACGCAACGGTTTGGAGTCTTTGCATACCCTTAAGAAATGTGTTAAAGAACACTTAGGTATGCAAGGTGAAAACCAGATGAAAGGTTGATTCCAATCTATTTCTAAAACTCGGCATGTCAATTCAAGCAGTAAGCAACCCTAGTTGTAGGAATAATAGTCCGACACAGGATGCAGAGGACATCGTGTACGTCGAAACAGGAGTACTTACAGATTGAAATCATGCAGACAGGTGGACCGGTTGCGAGATTGCAACAATGTAAGCTACGGCGATAGAACCGTTCTAGCTTTATTATATTGTTCCTTTTACAATAACCTACAAATCTATACTAACTAAGTATTCCCTAGAAGTGAATGTAATGGTGTGTTTGGAAAAACACCACCGTTTGAAAGGATTATAATGTTTGATGAACATATTCTAAGATATATCCTATAGTTAGAAATGCGAGGGTCTTGAAGACACTGAATCAAGCATGGGATTTTTTAAATGATCGAATTAAGAGGTCGTAGTGAGGGATGAACCTTTTGACGTAAGTTAAACAGCGCAGCTTAGCTAGTCTTCTATGTATATATATATATGAGTAAAACAAACTAACAACTTCCCATCAGTCGACTCGACACGAAAATCTCACGTACTGATGAAGTATAGTAGTTAAAGGCAAACGAACCTGCTGCAAGTCACTAGTCTCTACTAAAATAAAATGTAGATCGTATTCTTAGAACGGTGTTGAAGTAATTGGTGACCAATCAAACTGCAGTCGTGAGTTCAATTAGAACTAGATTAGAAGCAATTGAACTATTCAATTATGTTGTGATTGTCTTATTAGAGGAAGTTATTGTCGTAAAGTTGTTTGAGCACATTTAAGAGTGAATAGTTTGGCCCTCAATGATGAATGCAGTTGATTTCTTGGCGCAACGAGATAGATGTTTAGTTGCTAGTTTGTCTGCGTCGTGACTCATTCTTGACATATATTTCCTACAAGGAAGTCATGGACAATACGGACATCTGTTAGGGACGTGAACATGCATCTATTTAAGCATGTATTTAGAAGTATTTAAGTATGTTTATAAGTCTTGTCGTTACTATAGTAGAAGCTCTGTTTGGTTTGAAATCAGTTACACGTATGTTAGTTGTCCAAAAGTATTTATTTATTTTACCTGTAGCGCGCGATCTAAATATTCAAGTACGATTATAATATAAGCAATCCGAGGTAAATATCACGTTTGCGTTGATTCCCGTATTGTATCAGATAATATTACATACAATGCAAAAGGAAAAATGATCTTGAAGAGGAATATATAAATATTTTATTTAAGGTATTCTTTTATCTCATAGATTTTCCTAATTTACCGAAGTAACATGTGAGTTTTCAAGTAATTTTGATCATGTGATGTGTGTAATGAAAATGGACGTACTCTAATCGACTCTATATTATCCAATAGACGTTACCTAGGCATTGGGCCCAATTTAACTTGCCGGAAACTTTAAATTAGATTATAACATTACAAGGACATGTGATAGAACGTTACTAAACCTATTTTACCAACAAGCATTTTATGTTCAAAGTTTTCAGACTAATCGATTTCACAATTACTAGTATACAATTATTTATCTGAATTTTACATATTAACAACAGCTCTCGTTATTACGACGACAGCTCAAGCAAACCTTAACCATTTGCAGCTCTACCATCGAGTGAGTCTGACAGTTTTCATGTGAAAAATATTCCATTCCTAACCGTAACAGCGCTATTCTGTCAAAGCAATGTTAACGCGATAAAGGAAGACCAAGTCCGGTTTAAGCCTCCGATAAATTCGCTTTTTGTCTATCAGCAGGATACAAATTCCATGAATACCACGCCAAA
Organism: Anticarsia gemmatalis; assembly: GCF_050436995.1. NCBI lineage: Eukaryota > Metazoa > Arthropoda > Insecta > Lepidoptera > Erebidae > Anticarsia > Anticarsia gemmatalis. The sequence continues at coordinate 4,818,490 of NC_134761.1, forward strand.
ATCGCATATTGATCTTTGAAAATAGCGGATGCAGTCACAATTCGTCTTATTGTAACTGAGTCAGAACAGTTTGTTTTGTTTGCAACACGTCGATATCCACCTACACGCGACCTACCTTAATCGTGAGCGATTATAACGTCCGCTGTGACCTCGCGAGACAGGTGACTGATGCTGGGAGGTGACAATACCTTCCACTTTTGTTCCTTTTACACGATCGGTCGCAGCGGACGACGCAGACATTACTCAAACTAACCGTTTTGTTATTGGACTTATTACAACAGCCATTCAGTTATTGTTTTATAAATCAGTTAGCACATTAGCATTACTGCTCTAACTAGGGCTGAGCTTAATGTCTATTTAAAACTAAACGTTTGTCGCTATAATGGCCAGTGGGTCCGCCCTCTTTTGTAACACATATCCATACTAATATTATAAATGCGAAAGTAACTCTGTCTGTCTGTCTGTCTGTCTGTCTGTCTGTCTGTCTGTCTGTCTGTCTGTCTGTCTGTCTGTCTGTCTGTCTGTCTGCTACTCAATCACGCCTAAACTACTGAACCAATTTGCATGAAATTTGGTATGGAGATATTTTGATACCCGAGAAAGGACATAGGCTACTTTTTACCCCGGGAAAATGACGCATTTCCCGGGAAAATTCAGGTGGCGAATGAAGTAGCGAATAATCAATATAATAATGACATTAAATTAACAAAATTCCGTTGTCATGGCAACTGTTTTAATGGCGGGTATGCCTTAGCGCGACTTCGTTAAAAGAGATATAAATAATTTTAAGAATATTTTTCGTGAAAAAAAAGCATATTTTATATCATCACGCTACGACCAATTAGGAGCAGAGTAACAGTAAAAAAGTGTTACAAAAACGTGGAAAATTCTGACCCATTCTCTCTTATGTAACGCAAGCGAAGTTGCGCGGGTCAGCTAGTTTATTATAAACGGCGAACTGGGCGAATATGCAGCTGCCTAACTTTTCAGGACATCAGAGGCGTTGTTATGCTGGGACATAATTGTTTAATGATCCAAAGTAAACGGTTGATATCAAATTAAATCTTACTTAACGAGTAATTTATTTGTGATTATAATTTCTCTTTAATTATCATTGTTGTACGTAAATGGATGGGCTGGTATCCTTTATGGCGGCCGAGACGACGACGATGCGGGTAAAAAATCGATTAAAAACGCATTATCGATCCACAGACTAAAAACTATCAGTTTTTATAATGTCTACGCAAGCGTTTGCGTAGCTATGCAACCTTATATGCAGCAGGAAACTACGTAATTATGTAATAATATGAACCCTACATGATGGTACTTCTGTGTAAGTCTATTATATAATAATTTGTTCAAGAAAAAAGAGTTATAGTTAAAAAGAGAAAAAATACACAGAAAAATATATAGGAGTTAATTTCCTCACTTCTATAATATATTGCAGTAGATTTTTCCGTTATATCAACGTGATAGGAGGAAACTATTAATACGAAGAAGCTTGTTATTAAATGTGCAATAGTAAAATAATATTATTTTATGATAATTACAGGAATCATTATTTTATACATATTGAAAGGTCACTTTTAAAAACGTATAAAAGTTCACGTTGTTTACCCATCATTAACGTAAATGTTAATGCTTACGAATATTGTTTCCTTTTATTTAATTTTATTCATACAAAGCCAATAAGTAGGCACTTATTTTTAAAGTTCACATATAAAAATAACAATATGAAACCATGTTTGTAAAAAACAAAACCATTGTTTTATTCAAGAAATTAACATACAGATTTTATTGCATTTGGACATCAATAAAACGTCTGTGATTTTACGATGTCTACAATTAATGTAGAGCACGTGAATCGATACTTCTACTAGAAATTCACAATTAAAAGGCAACACCTGGATCAGTCGGCGATAGAGTAAGCTCGGTATCGGCTAACTTATAGCTCGTGATAACGATAAGTAGCTGTACAGCACGGCCCAGTGTGCACACCGCCTTATAAAGGGTGGCGTGATTATGAAACTGGTAATAATTTAATTTCGACTTTATCACGTGAATAGACAGGCCGCTCCAATAAACTATCTATCTACATTGCACCAATTATCAAGTCGGCCGGTTGCCCGGTGAACCATTACCCACTATTTATTGTATGATACCAGATAACTATATGAGTCGCTTTTAGATAACAATAGTTTGAAATTCCGCGTGCGTTTTATCTACAAACGCGGAATCTTAAGTGACTTAAAGGCGTATAAGTTACGACTTTGATTTTTGAATTACATTTTGAGTGTTGAATAAATACATGCTGTATTGTTGTGCAGAATTTTGCTCGCATGAGAACAAAACTGTTGTTGTGTGCTGCACGAGTGTGTATTTGTAATTAATGTAACGTATTATAAAGCTCGAGGCAACGAATACGTGAATAATAGAATGTGAAAAGTTCACGTTTCATTGAACATAGTGAGTGTAAGGTTTTTGCGTGAGTGCGCGCGTCGCGCGGTGCGCCCGCGCAGCTCGGCGGCGGGTGGCGCGGTGTTGGCGCGGTGGAGGCGCGCTGTTGGCGCGCTGGCGGTGCGGAGCGCAGTCCGCGCGCGCATGCGCACGAGTCGCTGGATGCAACTAGTTTTTTCCCTCGCTCGCACATCCGCGTCTGCGCCACTTTTTACCCCACCTCCGCGGTGCCTGTTTTTCTGTCCGATCTCGATTGATGACCGTCTGGGCTCTCGTCTGTGTTTACACGTCGCGTTCTATCTAATGTATTAGAATTACAGTGCGTATCACGGTAGCCGTAACAAATGATCATATTACTTTGTAAATAAATGACTTAGGATATTGTCGGATGTGCGCTGCACAAAAAGTGTTGGTCATACACTCGCGTTCATTTATCATTATAGTCTCGCAGGATGGTAGTATGTAATTATCTATAACGAGGTGATATATGTATGTATTTGTCGTTATTTTGTCATTAAGCTTAAATGTAGAGACATGCACAAAACATAATGTCACTTTTTGTAAGTTTTGATTTACGGTTAGTCAGCAATACAGTATGCATTTTTATGATTATGGTTCATATTATAATGTATTTCGAGAGTCTATGCCCTAAGGAGATTAGATTTGTTAGTTACAAAAACATAGACAAAATTTTCCTCTTTATTTTTTTGGTCATCCACTTATGAGACTGCTAAACAATGATCCTGATCAATTTGTTAAAAGAGTTCAATATAAGATTTCATGGTGAATACTCATGCTACGGTTACACCAATAAGCGAGAAAATATAAACCCAAGCAAAAATATCTGATTAACTGCGAACAATTTTCCCCACACAGCCTTTATTTCCCATTGAATTCTTTATCATTCGACATTCGATAGTTCGTTGTCCGCATAAAAACTCGGGGAGTATTAATTAACACGGTGTACTCGCATCACAGACGTACGTACGATGAAATATGAACAATACGCATATAGCTATTAGCGTCGGCTACTGGATTGGTAATTGGTGGCTTTGTATGGGCCATCAGACTAGCTAGGCCAGACAGGCGGCCTCCGGTGTCTAGACAGGCCATTGCGATTTGCGAGATCACGTTTCGGCCGGCCGAACATGCTAAGTGCACGTCTGGCGGCATACATGAGCCACCGCGATCTGTGAATGCGTGGATGTGACTCGTTTGTTGTCTACTACGTATAAACAACTTCATCTTCTCAATGTAAATCCTTCCAACTGTCTGAATTACTTGCTTGGGAATGAATTTCTTGGCGTAGAAATGCAATGCATTCTGCGTACCATTAATATTTTAGTTCTTTATATTTCTATAAATAGACATTCATTTTATATCATTGCTAAAATAAGCTTGTAATTTGCTTTTTGTCGATACAGCAGGCCACCTAGCAACTCATCGCAGAACCTATCAATATTTATCAGCTACAATACCAGTATTAATAATTGTTGTATTGTACCAAAGCAATTAATTAAAAGGCATTTAACAGTAATCAAGCGTGCATATTTCTATAGAACTTGGTTAAGTATAGGTCATCCATACCGTTGTTGCAAAAAAATAATGACGTAGATATAATAAAAGCTCATAGAAACAAGTTGTTATATTATGACGTGAGTAAACTTTAATTATTGTCACGTAAGGAACGATTTCCACGCCCCCTTTTTATACATGACACGAAGGGTGAACATTGGATTGCGATTAAACCGACCGTACTAATGTCATAAGGAACTGATATTTTATTAAAGGTAGTAAGATAAAACATACTGCAAGCCTCATCAAGATACTAATGTCGAACACCAAACGGTTATTTTATAAATGCCGTATAATATAATGTATTGAACTTTATCATAAAACCACGCATTGCATTGTGATGTATCTCCTGTCTCACGCAGACTCTAAACTCTAGAATCTCAAGAATGTGTGGTAATAAAAATAAAAAAGTAAAATAACGTCACATCCAGTCGGAAGCGTGTGAACTATTCCGACATCCGCGCACAGGTTAGACTCTCAGATGACTATGTACATAGTTAGCACACAATAACAGTAGGCCTAGACGACAGACAGACATACGTACACAAACACGCTGATTGCTCAATGCTTAGATACACACAATGATGACACATAATCACCATGACGAATGATTTTAACGACGACGCGTCGTAGGATCCTCCTTTTTGGTCCCAGACTACAAATAGCTTCATGTAAGCACTATTTAATTGGACATAACAAAAAATGAACACTACATTTTAACTGCAGTGTTGGTTTTTCACCATGTAACATGTAATCATACAAATTGAACACGGTATCAAGCATTTATTAACGCAAAACTGTGTTGTTTCGACGCATAATGAATGTAACGACAGTCGCCAATTTATATTTGTTTAGTACCTAGTAATATAGGCCTAGGCCAATAAATATTCGCAAATTTAATTAGTCTCAAATCAACTAGAACGTTATATGTATTCACTTATATCCAAAATTCATTCATTAAGTTAGTTTAATTTTCAAGTGGTGTAGGGAAGTTAGTTTTGTACTTTTGTTAAAATTTATATTAGAGGTTAATTAATTTAGTTTACCCGTGTACCAAAACATTGTCAATTAATCTATTATTCTATCTATTACTATTTTAATTAATCGCTTAACGATGATTCTGATTAATTCGTTAAAAAAGCTCAATGAAAGATTTCGTGCTGATACACATGCTATGACTTTACCAAAATATGATGAACTGCGAATAATTGTCATAATTAGCATGTACGACCGTAACATTACAAAACAGAGACAACTTTAAATTGTAATACTTCAGTAATGTAATTTAATGTCATATTTAGTACCGTAATTTGATGTGACACGAATAACGAAATACATGTAAATGTCGTCCTATCATTAAATTAACCACTAGTCATTGAGATAATGGTAGAGTTGATTTGACTGTGATTTGAAATGTCAATGTCCCACTCAATTATCAAGTAAGTGCTAGTTGAACAATGTGGGATAAATAATTGTATATTATCTTTATTGGCTATACAAAATGAGACTAAGCTCGAACAATAGGCAATATTGTATAGTTTAAGGGTGGGTCTGCTAGTCTAAATGCGACTATAAACTTATGACACATGATGATGATAATGAGGTGTGGTACTTTTCCTAATGGTTGAAGAATATTTGCTAAAATTTAAAGCGAATTTTATTTAGGCGCAAACTTGACAGTTATCAAAACAACATATTTTAAGACACTGCTGTAATAAAATGAAATCAAGCCATGAAATGGATAAAACCTGACCAATCTATAATATGACTCTCTTTGTCACCCTCTGAGTTTTCTCTATACTTCATCTTCTCATTCTCGCAATCGCTTATGTTCGTGCACGCTAGAACGTACGCGCACATGCACGTGGAGATGCATTTAACGGATGTGTACGTACGTTACAGCTTACTTCTAGATAAACATAACTCTAAATACTGAAAATTTTAAAAAAAGTTTTTAATTGTCGTCAGACAGATATTAGCCAACTGCTAATGCAGAATTCGTTCGGCATGGGGGTGTCGGACGCACGGACGCGGTGCGGCGACGCACGCTGAGGTCGCGGGCGAGCAGACGCGCCCCTCGGGGACTCGTTACGACGTCTGCGACCTTCGCATCTTGACACGCACCTGTTCATCACATCCATTCACCAATACACATTGCAAGAATGTATTTATAAAGCCTACACTTTTTGAACCCCGATCAAAAATGCTACAAACATAATTTGTGAAAAAAGTCTATTTGATGAAACACGTACTAATTATATTATTTATATACTTACAGTTCATAGTTTAATTTCCTAAATACCGGTCTCACCTTCTGCGATAATGTGGGTACATTTCTGATGGTTTTTCTTTTTACATTGTATCGGAGTGGCACGCATCGTACACTTGTCGTCTCGTTATAGCCTGTGAATGAATGGCAGCAAATGTTTTGTTTTTCGCCAGCAAGGGTAATTTTTACTGTAACAATTATCAGTAGTACTGTTTACTGGTTTGAAGCTTTACAGAATATACACACACGGGCTGTTAGTGTATCATTATAATTCGATTTTTAACATTTTTCATTTATACCATCACAATTTCTGCTGTACCTAGAGCAGGCAAAGGTGTATCTACATAACGGATTCATGTTTCGCCATCAATATGGACGTATATATTTTTACCACTTTTCCAAATCTGCCCGAAAATCACATTTAATTTGTTTACTTAGAATTAACAGGCTTATCAAACAAAGCTTAGTAGATTTTGGCATGAGTATGAATTTTATAGCAGTTAGTAATTACAAACGTGTAGTAATGTGAAGTGTACGCAAGGCTGCGTCTGCCAGGTCCCCGGGGGCGCGTAACGTTGATACAAACGACCTCGTCTGCACCTGTTGCGTACGCACTTTGCTTCGTCGCCGACTCGCCGACGCGGGGCCGCTCTCCGCGAATTATTGAAATTAAGTGAATGCTACTGTTTAAATTATGCTGATTTGATATATTTGTAGTTTCGTCATCAAATTTAATAACATTTAATAATCAAATGTAACAATTATATTTATCGTGCAAGCGGTTTTTTAAGACAAACCCATCACAAATAACGGTTCCTAGGTATAGATTCTACGAAATATTCTCGTTAAACAATGGATTTTCCCTACTATCTTTAGAGAGTTTGTAACTGATGGGTTCATCATCATTACATATGGCGTTACTCCCACATGGAACATGCTTGTATATCTAAATTCCTCAACCAGACAGCTGCTTCTGCCGTGTACTTGTGTAGCTCACTCATCTCACCGGGGAATTACCGCAGCGGCCACTCGTTCACCACGTGGTTTGCTGATGGGTTGTTGGCGTTAACATAGTTACGTGATACGTTATTTCTGTGGATCCATTGCATACATAAATTTCTTATTGTTTTTTAATTCAAATTGCGTTTTCTTGATCCTCGGGTATCACAATGAAACATAAAATCTTCACGTCTCTACGCTAGTCAAGTAGCGCCGGTCTGTCTGGAGAGATTCAGCCGGAAATTGAATGAAAAAGCACAAGTGAATGATACGCAATACTTTTTTATACAATACTTAACATACGTGATGTTTATGAGAAACTTGTGTAAACATATTACACGTGTAATCTTATGTATACTTAGAAAATGTTCCTTCAGTAAACACGCTGTATTTACGCTAGCGGTCTGCTCTGGAGTATATCATTTGCGCTTTATAGCAATCAGAAATCTATTGGCTGTCTGGTGTCTGCTAGGATCTGTTTGAAATTCAACGTTTAGAATCTTCTAACGAAACTATAACTCTCTAAAAGTACTCGACGAATATAAACAGTGTCCATTCTGTAATGTTTACATAATCTGTCGGCAAGGAAAACGTATTCAAGAAGAGAGTAAACAACCGGAGGTCGCACACAACTGTTTAGTTTCTTAACCACTAAATGTACTGTTTACTCAGTAGAATCAGGTGATCTAGACACTAAATAACTTTTTGTAACAGTGTTAAACAATTATATCAGAACAGTCTATTTTTATATAAAACATATTCCAGTTTACGTTTTATAGTAAATATAAAACTCGCTTATTTACCAAGTCTAGACATTTTTTTGTAGATTTTTTTCTGTTACGGTCTATAATATACTGTGTAAACACGCCGCAAGTTGTTATTTTTATACTTGTTAAAGCTACATTTAAGTGATAAGCAAATATTTCGTTGCTTAAAATTCACTGTTTATGAATGTAGGTAGCAATAAAGATAATAATTTTGATCTCTGTATGTGATTATGGTAATGATATTGCTACTTACGTTTACGTAGTAAATGAGACGATTGTGGTATCTGTTTAATTGCTTAGAGACGGCGATGTTAAAAGGAATGAGTAATAATTAGCAGGATTGATATTGACGGAAAAAAGATAACATCAAAAAATGATAAGCAAAGCCTACTTCAGAAAACCTATGAATCGATTTACGTGCTTATGATATGAGATGACATGTCGATGACACGTGAATTACAGTATAAAGCTCTTTCTCAATGGCACCGCTTACTTATATCAGGTAACGCATGAAAACTAATTGCATCAAGTGTAATTAAAAAAAAAACATGTCTTATTTCCTTCATCTTTGGTGGACTGGAGGAGAAAATCTTCGACATTATGGATGTTAGTTTTTGAATCCGATGATGCTGATAGAAATAAACCTATCCTCAAAGTTTCTACCGAGTGTTCAATAGCTAATCTACAAATCATAAGGTTTTTTCACCATGGTATAGAGCAGCCTCACCATTCACTAACTAGGTTTAATATGCAGTAAGTCTATAATGACTTGTGATCACGTTTTCTAACCATAACCCAAATACATACTGTTAGTCTTTGCCTACCAGCCCATAGGTGATCACCGATTGCCACAATAATTAATTAACATTATCAACAATAGCAGATGAAATTTCGCTAACGGTCGGCTTGCGGGACGGGGTGGGGCGTGGAGGGGCGCGGGGGTGTGCGGGGTGGCACAGGAAACGCGGCAGACGGCGCACCCGCCGGCGGCGCATAACTAATGCGCGACAGAGGCGCCACCTGGCGGCCGGCAGGTCACCCTGACCTTACCGTGTCACGTGGAAAAGCGCAGCTTCGTAAGGGAAAGTCGGCGTGAAACTCTAAGTCCTATCTCTGTGCTTAGTTCATTCGTTGGGGCTCAGATTACAATCAGTTTTGAAGGCTTAGGCTTCGGTTAAGTTTTGTACAGCTTTCTCTAGAGTTTTGGCATATGCGAACTCTATCGTGTAGAGTAAGAAAGTCTTTAAATTACAACAAGAATTCTTATTTATTTCGGAAACTCCAAAGCATTCTAGATTTCTTTTTTAAATACTTTGCCCAAATAATTGAAATGGTGTCAAATTATCAAACAAAGTTCTACGTTCGTTTAATGTTTAAAGACATAGCAGGTGTAATGTTATATGTTTCGAAGGAGGATTCAAGTCCGTAAAACGAAACTTACGAAACGTACCTATTCTTGAACCTTGTGGTATTCTACGAACATCTACGATTTCACGCTAACTGTTTTATATCCGAAAAATCCGACCCCAATCCACGACGGTGACGTAATCACCAGATTTTTTTTATATTCTGATGTTGCGAGACGTATAAAATTTTGCCGGTCATTTAGAGTGACTAACACAAAAATCCTTCTCCGAAATCATTTGTCTCAAGAACTGCTTCTTTCGTCCGGCATTTACCAACGAGCGATAATTAAATAAATGTAGCATGTGTCGAATCCGGGTCTGAGTGGAATAAAACACGTTGTTTACGATCACGAGCCATGGGGTGATATTCGCCTTCATCCAGACAGTTTGCAGGTGAATGACCCATTTTTTATAATTAAAATTTAAAGAAATTGTTGTTATTGGATCCTATTAAAGTGAATTATATATCAGTGATCTCAGTAAATTATACATCGTATAAAAGTTGGCAGTTGCGGATAATATTATATAGAAAATGATCGCGCGTCAATGAGGTAACAACTTTAAGCCACATGAAGACTATATTAAACCCAAACCTCGACCTACATGAGTATATGTAACGCCTACTAAAAGGAACGACTCATAAATACCTGAGCACTTATGTACGAGGAATGCAAAGCATTCTAAATCTGGTGCTATTAAAAAATCGATTTTATTGCGGTTTTTATGCGGCGTGCTATTCGCGTGCTCACATGCCACCATCGAAAGCCGGGCGGCGTTTCCGCGCCCATAATCACTGCTATGAAAGTGCATGGCGCGGTGTCGCAGGTGGCCACTCCACACGCGAACTACCCACTTGGACTATAGAGAGCGCTGCCTCTTCCCGTCGCGCTTGTAATTAAAATAATTATGTACAATACACAGACACTTTCTGGACTTATAGCTAGAAATATGAGATTATATAGAAATTGTCTTCCGACGTCATATTATGAAGATGCAGCTTTCAGGCAAAATGGTTTTTCAATGAATATTCAGTTAAAAAGTTGTTTTTGCTGGGTCCTCGTTTGCGTTGGCATGAAACGACTCCGGCGACGGCGACAGCGTGGTGGTAGCCACTTGGCCACATCCCGCCGCCTGATTTCCCACGTCACGCTAATCAAGTCTTGCCTATTAAGTCTGCGATTGCTCTAAAGAATTGTCGGCTATGTAGAGAGTTGTGACGTCTAAAAATAGTGAAAATCGTTTGATAATATCTACCTACAAGCCTAGTAAAGAGCATTTTCTGTAGCGTTCTGAGAACGGTTTTTATTATTCGTAGTGTGTAATAAAAGCTTACCCAATACATTGAGAGGTATGTATGTATACTAACAACAAATAACGTTTTGTGTAACAAGAATTACCAGCTCCTGCTGACCTACACAGTACATGCCTACAGTATTAAGAATCGTTTATTGAAAACCCATTAATGTCCAAGGAAACGGGTTGATGTAGTGTGGACACGATTTTGTAAAATACTGTCGCGCGCACTTGATTACAAAACTGCGTAATTGCTGCAAGCGGCACCCGATGGTTTCTATACCTTATTCACATTACGAAAAAATAAAATGTAAACAAACCATAAAAATGATTCTTGTAATGTCGTCTTTGCAAAATAAGTATATAATAATATAATTAAGTATATAAATTATAAAATATTCCTAGCGAAAGACTCACTTAGTTTTATTAAAATACGTTCGTCCCTTACATTTGTAAATGGTACAACATATTTATAATTATTCTATATTATTCATAATTATAATAAGGATTTTTTTTAAATTTATGCTAATAAAATATTTGACATGATAAAGAACCTAAAAAGGCAATGATTCTAAAATTTTAATGCATTTATTATCCTGTCAACTTAAGTATTACACCCGAAGTAACCATTTTGCATGACAGAGGGTCATTTTTAATTAGGTCGGGTTATCCCGCCATGTTTATTTCACTCTTGCTCAACTTGTTGATGCTAGCGTACTTTCTCCCTGTTATAGTTCTGTTATTTTATATCTATTAGTTTTAAATTGTTGTTTTTGTTAAATTTGTGTTCTTTGTTAAGTTTGTTATTGGTTTGATTGTGAAATGAGTGAACCTGGACCGAGTAACATCGCGACTTTTAATTTTGTACGCGAAAATTAAGTTTGAGAATCATTGGTTTCTTTGTTTACCTTTTATTTTTTCGTAATGTGAATAGGGTATAATATTCTGATTTTGCTGAAAATCTACTGATGTAAAATATATATACATATATTGAAAAAAATTGTACTTACTTACTTAGTGATTATGACGCTAAAATCCAAGAAAAGCATAATATTTTTTATTTTTTTCCTTCATATCATTCGAGCAATTTTACATTTCCTCACAACGCCATAATCATTTTCTAGAACGTATTACGAGAACGTAAGCGGTGATTTTAATAAAATCAATGTTTAGGGTCCGTAATACTGCTATAAAATAATAAGCGAAGTCCGAAAGCTACCAATATCGTTGAACGCCGCTGCATTAGATGTTCGAGATACGTAATGTTAACGATGCACTTTAAATATTCACACATTCATTTTACAGCCGAGGAAACAGTCGTAATCTGGAGTATTTTTCAAAAGTTCATGGACTACAAGAATGTCAGAATTTTAATTAGTTTTAATGGTAAGAATTTTAATTAATATATTCATACCTTATTAAAATTTCTGCAATTACTGTAGTGTGACCAAATACATATTTCTACTCATGAAATACAGTTCGGAACTGTACATTCATTGCATAGAGAATAGAGATGCTAAAAGACGGGCTCTTAACATAATTCCTTTCAGACAACTTTACATTTGCTTCTACTTACAGCAGTCACAACCGACAAGAATAATATTTTACATATCCCCTTCATTACGTTCATTAAATCTGTCTGCGGAACCTTGTCAACTAAATCAGAATTGACACTTGCAGATTTTTTATTGACAGCAAAATTACGGTGCGGCGAGTTGACAGGACGCCGCACTTGCGCCGGCGCACCCGGCCTGCTTCTAGGAAACACAGTGGAAACGCACTCGTATGTCATTTACTCACTACTCGAGAACTTAGATTAATTGTTACCTTCCAATACTTACACCGGAGGCTTTAATGCGAAGCTTCCTCAATCCGCGCGAGAAATAAGTGCTGTTTCTACGTCTCCACGTCTAATGTGATTTTATGTGACGTACAAATGATACGCCTGTGTTGCTGAGCCAATACGAGCAATAAGTTAAATACAGCCTGTGAACTAGTGCATATTCTGTGTACTTATATAATTGCGCGTTTCCTTTACAAGTTAGGTTAGTAATTTTAAATAGTGGTTGTAATTGTAGAAACTGCTAAGGGCTCGTACACTTGTTTGAAATCGATAGCTGATAGTTAACTAACCATTTACGTCCATGTTTAGCTCGATGCATGCACATAATGGGTGAGAAAAATAGTTCGTATGTGCAATATTTATTCGCTGAACTTTAAGATTAGCGTTCAGAAGCATAACAGAATCTATAAAAAAATGAGTGATTTAAAATTTTTGATCATACAGTAGCCAAGCAAGCGCGTTTCAATCATCGATAATATCGTACGTAGCTTCATTACAACAAGATCAAGATAAATATTTACAAATTTACTTATTTATACATATTATTATATTGAACTAAATAGGCTGTAGGTAGCAAATAAAACGCATTATGTAAATTGATAAGTTAGCTTTATCTCATTTCGTAACAATAAATAAATCAAGTTAGATTGACACAAATACTTCAGCGCTAATAACTAAAACCAAACCTTGATCTCCCATTTACATAATATTTACAAACTTAAGATTGGTGCACTCATAAAGTGTGTAATTGGGCTATATAGCTGAAATAATTATTAACTTGATCGGCTATCTGCATATTGAAAGGTGTCGATTTGACTGCCAATCTGAATACACAGCATTGAAGGATAATACATTCTAGAACTTCGATTTAGTAGTGTCATAAAACTAGGAATGCAGTACAGCTCTTAAGATTTAAAGTACGTAATTATACATTCAAGAAATTGAACATAAAAACACCTTTAAACCGAGAAAATAACACTTCACGCAAGATAAGATTACTTTAGTCTATTTACAAAGTTATTTGGGAAGACCTTAAATAACTTGTTCTACTATAAATAGCTCTTACAGAAAGTACAAATGCATAGAAAACAATTATTCTAAGGCAATTTGTTCCTTACGCGGCACGTTGTAACGACGACACGGCAAAAATCTTAGCAAAGCGCACCTTAACATAATTAAATGATGCTTTCTTCACATGTTACATCTTAATACTAGTTATTCTGAATCCTCATCAAAGGTATTCTGAAAGGCTTTGGCCGGAGGCTTCAGCATCCTTGTCCTGGAAGCTAACCTAAGCGTGGCTGGACCTAGAGTATTGGCTGGATTGTGCGGTGTCGGCACAGCGCCCAAGCCTGTCTTACCTTCGTTGGAGACCAGGGGCACCTGAAAACAATAAAACGGGACCTTAATACATATAAATACAGCAGAGAATAATCTTTATTAATGTTTATGAACAATATAACCAAATGAAATATTACTGACATGCAATCGTACTCAAGTAGAATGAACTAAATTAGTCCAGACAATATTCTACACACATCAGAGGTAACGGGCCGTGAGCCGGATCAGTAGCGCGACTGTGAACAACAGGATACATGAACCTGTTTCACCACCCATTATAAAAAAAACATGTGAATTTATCTAGCCTATTATAAATGGGAATTATTCAGAGTCAGCGAATTAAGGTTAAAAACTTGCTATTTTAAAATTAAGAGATGTTTAAGTAAATTTTCCACTTACATTATCTCTTAACGTCATATAAAATTAAAATCGAGATAGCGGCTCGCCACAAGGCTGCTAATGTTTTCCTTTTTATAAATAAACCCATTACGTGTTTGGCGTTTTTAATGTTCCCGACCGAGGTACGGACCTTAACTCTTTGTTTAGCTACGTTCGACGCACGGGAGCTCGCTTCAAATTGTGTGAAACATTTGTTCGTGATGTTCAACTTACGCGAAAGCTACCGAGACGCATTAACTAAACCGCAAAGTTCCCAAATAAATCTCCTTGCCACATCACCGTCATCAATACAAGTCGAAGCGTGGAAAGACTAACGCGTAGAATCACTAGACCATGTATGACACGTAACTACGCATGCATTACATTTAACGACAGACATGCGAACAGACAATGTGTGATTAGCGATTCATTGTCTAGCCGGGTGAATATCCTAGACGGACGGAAGTCCAGATTTCCTGTGCCATACATTCTAGTCGGCGAGCGTCGAGTGTACTCGTATGGTGATCTGCGGGGCAACGGCATGCAGCATGCAGCCAAACAATACCATGTATAGCGGATTCAATGCCGGTCACTGCATGGCTAGACTATTTTTTGCACGTAGAAAAACTACTAGTCACAGATGCATTCCGATGGATAGGTTTTCATTATTGGCACCCCGCAAGAATAACAATATAGGTTATTGCATGAATGAATGAAATCACCCCGGCTTGGTCACCCGTCACGAAACCGACACACAACATGCATTGTTTTACAAATTAGATAATGTTGCGTCAGATTTTTATAGGTGTTATAATATTAAATGGGCACATAGATAGAATAGGTAGATTTAATCTTAATTATCTTATACTTTTAGTATTTTATGCAACAATAGGCTCGCTACATAGGCCTACAAAGGTTAAGCTAGAGGTACACGTATGATTACACATCAAGAGCATTCTAACACCGTAGAAAGCGTTGTGTGACCGCAGAAACACTATCTCGCAGCAGCTCTGTGGTGAGCCACTCGCCATAATCCCACGAGTCGACAATGTTGCCACTTGATGGTTGCTTCTAGTCACTAACTGAACGTACCTACTTCTGTACAGCATTATACTAACTTATTATTTAATTATTTTTGGTTTTTCCGAACCTTTTCTCGAAGGTTAAACAGTTTAAAAAGTTATTTCAATTATTGCTTTTATAATCGTTTGTTTTTACATAAAATTGTCAATTAAGAAGTAAGAAGATTGTGTCAATTTACGCAATACATTTGCAATTTTCATTTTATACCAATGACTCATGCAGTTTTGACTATGAATCCTGTCGACCTTGACTAAGACAAAAATGTTACTGGGTTCTTAAAAGATATTACGTTCCAAGAATAACTTTATCATACGTCTAAAAGTAAAACTTATGGCGTTCCAAATCCAAATTTCCGGAAATGCCGTCAAAGAACTTGTCCTACGCAAAAGCTTCTTAGAAAGTGAAAAAAATAAACATGTTTATGATTCAGACCCACCGCGTATGATGTACACGACAATAAAGTAATTTAAGATGATCATAACATTATGAATGTGCATATATTAAGTTAGTCGTGTCTTAATATGGGCATTAGGGACAATTACGTGTTGTGTGTGTGCGGCTCGTAAACGGTAACGCGGTGATGCATATGCGGCGTGCGCGGGCGCAGGATACCGCGATGCAGTTTAGATAGCCGCCGACGACCACTGACGCACTCCTCGCTCAACGACTGATGCCTGTTGCAGTTCACATATGCACTCGTTGTTTACTAACTGTTACTAATAGGTGGCAAAATCATTCATTCAATACGATATTCATTCCTATCACGTCAGTCATGTATAAGGAATTAAGATATCAATTTGAGTACCACGCAAAATCTCTACCTAGGTATTTTTATGTTCCCTATAAAAAATGTTATGATTATGCTCTCATACATAATTTTTTTATTGATCATCTAAGAGTGACAAATATTGAAAAAAGACTGATTTTGAACGCCATATAAGTTTTACTTTTAGACGAATGAACGCCGTCGTTACGGGGACAGGGCGTGGGAACAATGTATTGGCAGAAATCGAAAATAAAAATCTGCCTGAAACGAAGTGTTGTGTAACCTTAATATAAACACAGTTTGAAATTGACCATGCCTCATAGATTATCTTTTACAAAATGCAGTAATTTTACAACAGGACCCATTTCAGCAAAACTTCAACAACTGATACACGTCCAAGATATGCACTTTGATGTGCAGACTTGTAGAGTAATTTAAATTAGATAAGTACTGTGGGAATACTTATTTTACTTGACGATGATATCTCCCGGTTATCGTTACGATGCATCCAATGTTCCTACTTTACATACGCGGTGTGTCAAGGCTAGGTATCATGCCAACTGCATTATATTACAGGCAATTGCACTTTTATTTCAATGCCCACGTAAAGACAGAACGCTGTGAACTAAATATGAATTGACTTAACTTGCCATACGGCTGGTATTTTATTCCTAGAAGCATGAATATGATTGTGAGAGGTATAACCTTATGAAATGTCCAGAGAACTTAGACGCAATTCAAGTCATACACTTAGATGTAGAGACGAAGAAAATCACAGAATTCAGTAAAAAAATAAGTAATACTGATGAAGATTTGCACAAAATCTACCAGTATTGCAATAAAACGAACACGTAACTTTATACTAGAGATAAGTTTTTTGGCTTTGAATCGTTTCTTTAACCACCATACATAATTTTCGAAGAATTTACGAGTTTTGTTATTCGATACAAACGTGTAGATGTAATCTCAAATTGCTATGACAATATTTTGCTATGAATTGTGCTGACGACAAAATTACACAAGAGCTCTTGACGTTTCCTGCAGTGGTATAAAACTAATGGAACAATAAAAAATATTTATGGAACGTGTACTTTAGAATATAAAGCAGAACTTATTTGACTGAAATACAGTAAATAAGTTTTTAGTATTGCAAACTTGTTAAATCAAGTGGTTGTGACAGAACTGTTTGCTCAGACATGTATTATGGGAACTAGTAGTTTCAATGTCAGCTAAATAAGTCTCGGTGTAGTTAAAGTTGGCGTGTGATCGCGTGGTGTTTCCACATCTGCATACGAATTGCGGGACCTCTACTAATATCAGTTTATGAGCGCACTCGCCTGCACACGAAACCACCGGACCGGTGACGGACATGCAAATACAATTGCACCCAGTGATTACAGCTCGCGGTCGCAACATAATTTTCTACACCAGCAAAGTTCATATACAGACCCTCATCACCACTACTTAATATTTCGTTCACATACAATAAACTTTTACGAAATCACGTACCCATACGCACTTCAGTTTATTAGTGCCATCCAGACACTCAGCTACAATTTAACTGTTAAATATTTAAATACTACCTCCACGCAGCAATATGAGATGTCTGGGTGTTAAGACAGATCCATAAAATTATTCCGTAAAAAATAAAAAGCTAGATAAGCCAGAAACGAGCTGTATCCGTCCATTTGTACCTGATATCGTTGTGTTTTCACATTAAAGCATACAATCGCATCGATAAAGACAACCGTAAAGTTTCGATTTAAGTGTCTCGAGCCTAAGTTCAGTTCATTTCAGACGTCGGCCTTCATCCGCTTACGAGTGGCGAACGTGTTAAAAGGCTTACTAAATAGGTCCCTACCGAGTAGCCACAGGTTTAAAAACGTAAAATACATTCGTACTAAAGCGATAATGGAGTCTGTTCTGATAATGTTTCGATTTTACGCGTCGCACAAGAAATGCGAAGGCGGCATAATAGACTACGCGCGTATGAATATCCGTGAAACGCGGACCTTATTTTCTTTAGTAATGTATGCGCCGCTGTCATTGTTAATTCTAACTTAAACGAGCCCACGGCAACGCGTCTCCTTGCCCACTGCACCTAGAATGGGTTATCAGCTTATTCTTGTTTACGACCATCTTATTGAGTCACTGTACTTATTTCGTTTGCATCACGATTTAAATTTCAAGTCGAACTTAAAGGTGTGGCAGCCTACATGTAGGTGCATCTTATTGACACAAAACATGATACTGCAAACATGACGATGCCATTTATGAAGGTGAGTTGTTCGGGAAAATTGAAAAAGTGCAACGAACTTAGGATACGATAAAATAAAATACGTTTTGTATGCGGTCCGAAAGTTCAGTGGTTGTATGGTGTTTGAGAGCAGGTGCGCGTGTGTGGTGATCGGCTGATCAGTGAGCGCGCGCCCAATTTGCATTGTGTCTGGGAGTCTGAGTTGGAGCCGTGCGGCCTAGCAAGCGACGAGCTGACCGGCCAACGTGACTATACTATGTTCTTACCGACGCACCACCATGCATGTCATACTCCGTGTGTTTTAAATAATTTTGATTTAAATACACGATGAACGCGAGGCCTCCATTAATCTTCAATTAAGCTGCAGTTAATCGCATGGGTTAAAAAGTCAGGCTTTTTGTTGAATGTTACATCCAGACGGCAATTTAAATTAGTTATTAATATTATAAGGACAGCGAGTTGTACAGTAATTACGGTAAACAATTTGCGTTTTCGAGAACTATGCAAATAAATGCGGTGTCTGAGATTAAAATGTAAATCTAGTGTGGTTATTAGGCTGTTTCGAGCTACGAGCATCAAAGCATGGTCAATTTAAGTTGTTCGTTATAGTGGCATGTTTGACAAGTGAATTATGGTGGCCCATTAAAGTGTACAAACAATGTGCAGGGTAAGGTAGATAGTTGCGGGCGTGTAAAGATTGCCGGCCGGAGCGATTTGTAATACGCCAGGGCCGGGGCGCGATGGAGGCGGTGTACCGTGCACCAACGGTCACGTTACATTGTTGGCGGAGACCGGCCGAGACTCGAGACCTATTAGAGCAGCGGATTATCCGAGCTAAATCCCGGCTCCGTGGCTAATTCTACACTTTGCACGTTTTTGTGTACATTGTTTTGTTGGTTTTAACTGCATCGCGTGCTAAATTGACATTGAAGGTTGCAAGATAAAAGAGTGCTTGCATTTTCTGAATAAGCTTTTATTTCTTCTTTAAACTCAATTAAGTTAACTAGATAGTACAGTAACATTTTGTTGAATCGATGAAAAACTTGACCGAAATTCTTATTATGTTGTCAAAACTCCAATAGATATTTTGATGAAATATCTAGTAGGGTCTACCAAATAGGTACCCAGATCAGCTTAATGTCAAGCACAATAAGTGCTTGACGCTGGTTTCTTTTTATCTGGTCTATGTACTGGTAGTTAATTGACATTATTCTCTTTGCAAAAGAATAGTTGTCTTAGCTTAGACGATTTTCATTCTCATTCTCATTTTCACTCATAAAAAAATGAAGTGAAAAATAGGAAATTGCTGGTAACTTTTGATTACCAAATTCTCATTACTGGTAATTCTGCAGAATTATAATGAACTTAATAGTTTCTGAAAAAAACGATGTTGCTTAATAATATTAAATATTCTTCAAATGTTTCCAAAAATTATCTGTATAAGATCGCAGACGGATACGAACCAAGGAAGTTTTCAAAATGTTTACTATGTATTTAGATCGAGGGCAGGTTTTGATCTTGCATGCATACATACATACATAGCTGGCAGTGTAACACCGTAATGCTCTTATTCGCTCGCTATGACAGCTGCACTGATTATACCACACAATTGTCATTTAAATGGCCAACGCGGATAAACGCAGTCTAGACGAACTATTCTTGAATCATGGGACTTGTTTACTTATGACACTATGATTTATGGAAGCCTATGAATTATGTTTGATTACTTACAATTAACGGTGGTTGTAATAGACAGGCTAATACTCGTAATTAAGTAAAGCGCCTAAGTAAGTGTTTCTATAACTTTCGTTTTTGTTCGTCACGTCTAGTTGCCGGACTTAAGTACATACCTATGTAAGAAACAAAAAAGGGACAAACTTACGTATAAATATATAACTTGGTATTAAATGTACTGATATGATTTTGATTAATATGTCAGTCAATAAAAATCACATTGAGAATTTTTTAAACATATGGGCCGAATCTTCAACAAAGTTAAGTATATTTGTAATAAATCACATTCAGATGAAAACCCTAAGACGTCAGTAAGACGACAATGTTGTCAGAATAATCTCCTTTGGCTTGAGCACTAACAAAAGCAACAATGTTGCGTCGACGCACCGAACTAGAGCAACAAGACACGGCAGCGACGTATCATTAACAAGTTTAATGACGCCCTCTAGTGACGTATTGTCACGATAATTTCACTAATACCGCCTCAAAGTAAGACGTCGAAGCAAACCTCCTAGAAAATTGTCCTCTAATTGATGTAACAGCCAACAACACAGGATGATGATACATTCAACCGCTTTACGTGTCCAACTTGAAAATATGACGTGCATGTAATATGAGAGCAATAATTATTATCACTTGGAGCCAACGTCCGCCCTGCCAGATTGATGTTAACATTTACTCAAACTTTATCTTTTCATTTTTGTACCTTTCCGACCGGTTAAAAGGCGGTTTCAGTAAAAGTAAAAAAGGGTAGATTTTTAAGACATCGCATTTTGTGGAGTCCCAAAATAAAGTTTATTGTCAGCGTGCGTGGGTTGCACCGGTCTTTATTTTATAAAAATAAAAGTTCTCTTTCCGTATGTCTTTCATAACTCCAAGTTAATATTCGACAACATCAGAGCCAGGGCTCGCAGCAACTTTGTAACACGTTACAATGTATTCGGGTATTAATATCGTGCGGTTTAACTAATTTCCATAATTTTTCACTCAAATTCAATCAATTTATCTTTCATGAAAAGTCTGAGATTACTGTTTAATGTTTTTTTTAGTTTATAAACGTCTGTAATATACAAAGGCTGCAACTTTCGTAATCATATAGGTATGCAATTATACACGTATGTGCATATTAATTAATCAAAGACACGAACAATTAAGTGTTAAAGTTAAACCGATGCCCGTGGTGTATCAGATTTATTCCGAATCTGATCATGACATGCAATTAACTGTGCTTAGTATTAGGTATAAATATGTAAAATATGCATGAATATGTAAAACCACATAGGGGAGGTAACGTTTCAGCACCTTAACATGTAAGGACGCAATGTAAATACAAATTACAAGCGTATTTCTTCCGTAAATAGTAATATTTTGTTCGGTTTAGTGTTTTCAATTTTACAGTAACATTGTCAACAAGCCTTTGAATCATGTCGTAACTTAGCAATGTTATGTTTTACTCGTTTTGCTACAAGTTGTCGGTACATCCATTCAATGGTATAAACAACTGCATATTATGTCACGGACTATGGGCTATATTCAGACTTTATTCCTTGTAATGCAATATTGCAGACTTTTTAGAATTCGTTTTGTAAATAAAGTAAAACATTGAGAATTAACTATTGATCGGATCTGGATCTGGTAGAGTTCGTTTTAAGTGAAGCATTCGCGAGAGCAGCAGTGGGTCATGGGCATGAGCGTAATTTATTTTTGTTCAGATCTTTATTGAAAAGTATGGTTTTCATCAATGAAATTGCAAGAAAACTCATTTGAGTAAATGCTTCAGTGTAACTAGCTGTTCTAACCCTTGAAACTCATAATGAAGTATCTAATTAAGTAAATGCCTTGCCTACACCAGGCGACTATTCATAGGAGAAATCCTTTTTGTCGTCCTTCAAGTTTGCGTAAGTGGGCAAACGAAAGTCAACGTGAAAGCGACACTTGGTGCATTTTCCGAGGTGCTTCAAGACTTTAAATACATTAGGGAGTGCGAACACGCGGGACACTCGTCATGTTGACACACCACTCACACCGAGGCGGCGGAGCACCCCGGACACCACACTGTGCAAACTCATCAAGGACATGCCAATATACATGACTTACCACGCGAACGCTCACGCGATACATACATTTCAATATTTCCTTAGCAAAACGTGCAGACTATTGTCCGCCCAACAACATCAAAATGTCATCAGACTCATCGTTAAATCCCATGGTCACCGCACATATTCTTATTGATCCCGCAACTCGAAATTGTTATTTACTTAATAAAACTTGTATTCACATCAAACCCACCATTAAGGTTAGATTGAAAATCTACAAAATGGTATTTAATTTCACATAATCATGCGGAGCCTGTAATCAGCTGTGGTGGAATCTATAATCTTGGTACACGGTATTTCATATAAATTGGTTATAGTCACTATTACACGTTAATAGAGCTTCTAATCATTCGTGTAGCTCGTCGTGGGATAATTTACGACGTGTGGAAGACGGTGAAGGCATGTGTTGCGAACCTGCAACATTGTAACGCTGTTAATTCACACTGGGCGTTTTCGGCGCGGGAAGCTTTATTCATACGAGCGTACGCAAGCTCATACGTGCGCGAACATATACGTTCGTGCAGGTTTGTTTAAGGTTTTATGTACTAGACTACTCTGTTCAAGCTAGGTTAATTGTTTACACGAGGGATAATTGTCTTAACGCTTGATAGGCGATGGGGTATAAGCCAAATAAGCTAAGAAAGAGCTTTAGGTTTTCTGCCCCTAAAAATGCCTTAAATACAGCCCGTGTGAAACAACCTTGAGGTTGTAAGAAGGCGGGCGGCGCGGCGCGGCTCACACGCAGACGGCCCACGGCAGACACTCGACAAATGACTAAATTGCCTCGGAACCAATAACGGTAACATATTTTATATGAGATAAGGTTATGGTGACCATGATTTAAGTGTTATCGACGATATTGTGTGCCAGTCGTGTGTTATTATATGCCATCAAAGTAAATTGACGAGTTTTCTATGCATTGAGTTTAAAGTAATAGCTTGAGAAACCACTCCTTGACGATTATAACTTACTTATTAATTATGATTGTTATCAAAATCTCTACTTATTCTGATTGGTCATAAAGCTATGGAAAACTGGATGAACAAGGGAAAGGTTTGGTCGATTAATATGTTAATGTTAAAGCCAATCATTGGGGTATAAGTAAATCGATATGATACTCCTACATTATGGTGTTAATATCATCTGAATATTGCTTTAAAACCGGTAAAAACAATAAACGTACGCACAGATCACATAACTTTATATATTGTACGGTTATCAATTAAACAGCGACGACAATATTACGCTGACAATTTGTTTCAAAGATCAAAGTAAATGTAGGACAAAGTGTGACAAATTTTAGGTGTCTTGTAAACTCTACACTCTGTTTCACTAAAACGTTTAGTTGTTCATTCAGTGGTGTCGTTTCATATTTCACGCGAGTATTTATGTTGGCTAATGCTGTGTTACTAGACAACATACAAACAGAATATAGTAAACTATAGATTATAGTGGTGAATTTGATATTTCGAGGCCAAATGAGACATTTACTAATAAGGATCTTTCATTATCCAGTGATGACATTTTTTAATGTTTTTTGTTCCAAAATTGATCTGAAGCTCTACATTCAGATATGATAAGATTGATAACAATAAAAGTATTAATCTTTTACAAATTAAATTATCGGGCAATGTTTGATGATGTATGTATCAATTCAGTTGAAATTCATATTCACGCACATCGCGCAAAAGAATTAACTTGCAATAAGGACAAAGGCTTTTGTATCCATTCAAAATGTTAAAAAAACTGCGACATATACTAAAAAGTAAGAAAAATATAAGCATTTGCAGTCGATTATATTCAAAGTTTGTGTGAAGGTTGTCGACGAATGCAAAGGGTCTTATTAAGCAAGGCCCTTGTATAAATGATTGATGACATTCTCCTCCGGTGCCATGATGTAGGTATTTGGTGAAATAATGACTCAGACCGAACTCACCGAACCGTCTACTTAGTTCAATAAGACACTAATTCGCGACAAATGACTGAGCATTTCGGCATATTCGGAACATAATTGATTAGATCATTCCGAGATTTGACGCAATTTTTTTGGAACAATCCTGATTTATATTCGAAAAAGCAGAACAACTTATTTTACATTCCGATATTTACAATGTTGAGAAACAGAAAAATTTCCATGCATTCGGTTGAATACGTCGCGTACTCGCGTCGGAATAGCTGCGAATCGTGGTGATTCGCCCATCACAGCTGTCTCGTGAGGTCTGGAGTGATCCGTGACAAGCTGTACTTACACCAATCGTTTATTTATGTTTAGCCTCGAGTCGCGACAACTAAATGCACCAATAATTGCATAATACTACGCGCAATGAAGTGTTCACACGCCCTAATACGGCGGCGAAGCAAACTTATTGCACCGATCATTTGTAACTTAAAATAAAAACTCACATAATTATTTAATGTTGGTCTTTAAAGAAAACACCATGAGAAAATCAAGGAATAAGTGTTTAGAAGTCTAATCATGTGGAGAGCAAGAAACTATTCCACTTGCCACAGAATGCGTGTTGACTAAAAACAATCCAACGTAACTAAATTCAGTACGAACACAGTACAAAATTGTCATGGTTTTTAAAATCTTATCGTAAAGAAACCTTTAGTGCACATTCAAGATCTAAATAGGCAGGTACTTATCCCATGCAATCTTTTCCTAAATTATCGACGTATTTTTCCAAGCAATCATGAACCTTTATAGTATTATCATCAACATAAACATGTTTTAGAACATAAACGTCACCGTCTGGGCCCTGGGCCCATAATGGCAGGCCATCATTCGCGTCTAATGCCGCGACGGCAAATAAAACGAGTGCGCAAATTGTTTTAAATGGACAGGTAGGCTCGCGCCCGGCTGACCTACAGACACCGACTTATTGCCCAAAACGAACAAAAACATTGCACGTTTTAGAGTACCGTATGAGTGAGTTATGAACCAAACTTTTGAATATTTTGCATATAAATACGTTATCTGGTTCGGTTTTTTTATAACCATAGCGGTTGTGATGTATCTCATATGCTCAACACAGGAAACTTCCCACGTCACTCAAATGATGTAAGTAGGTTTC
The DNA here is from genome assembly GCF_050436995.1 of Anticarsia gemmatalis. NCBI lineage: Eukaryota > Metazoa > Arthropoda > Insecta > Lepidoptera > Erebidae > Anticarsia > Anticarsia gemmatalis. Next base: position 4,843,828 of record NC_134761.1, read on the forward strand.
GAAGACCTTTTGTCAAGTTATTACTATGACACTTGGTATTTCCTAACGTGTATTCTACTGAGTCAATCAAAGCAGAAAAAACATTCAAGAGAATGAACAGGCTTCGGAACCATCAATAAATATGAGTTAAAGGCACCGACACAACAATATCATATATTTGAAAATGTTAATGTTATTAAACTCGTTAAACCTAAATACACGAAACACATTACAAATATTTATGAGTGCAATATTTATGTTAACAATTATATGCACGAAAAATACATCTTTTGGACACTTTAAATACCTACCTTTAGTGCCTAATAAAGAAACTTTTTGTAAATGGAAAAATAAGTTGCATTTTGTTACAGGTCCGGCTCGATCTTGACCGAATGCTGGAGTTTTACGATGCAAGCAAGGTTAAAGATATTATTTGGCCTGAACTAATTAGTCACGTCAAAACGAAATGGAGTTATAATTCATTTTGTAGTTTTACTCGACATCAGATAATGGACCATTATATTTTTTCTAATGCCTTCGGTATGTAAACTATGGTTGTAGTTTTTTGCTGTTACTCTTCGCCTTTTTATTTGTGCGATAGCTCTACTATTTTTGTTTATGTTTTGGACGCCTGATCAATGTCATCAGAAAACTAGCTAACTTTAATCCCAAATATTTAGTCTTCAATTTGAAAATCTTATTATGTTTACATGAACAAAAGCAAGTTTGCTATCCGCTAGTGATAATGTTGAAAGGAAATTATAAAATTAATGAACTTAGGTACCTACAAAGAGTGCTTCTAGCGTAAAAGTATCTCAAAAGAATGGTTAACACGATGATTATTTAAAAAAATAAATCATTTAATACTAACTCGGACCTTGGAGAGATTTATAAAATGTATAGACGAATTTATCTGAGGAATAATTTTGATGTCCTTTTATCTATACTAATATTATAAAGCTGAAGAGTTTGTTTGTTTGAACGCGCTAATCTCAGGAACTACTGGTCGAATTTGAAAAAATATTTCAGTGTTAGATAGCCCAGTTATCGACCTTGGAGAGATTTATAAAATGTATAGACGAATTTATCTGAGGAATAATTTTGATGTCCTTTTATCTATACTAATATTATAAAGCTGAAGAGTTTGTTTGTTTGAACGCGCTAATCTCAGGAACTACTGGTCGAATTTGAAAAAATATTTCAGTGTTAGATAGCCCAGTTATCGACGAAGGCTATAGGCTATATCACGCTACAGTCATAAGGAGCGGAGTAGCAACGAAAAATGTTACAAAAACGGGGAAAATTTTGACTCATTCTCTTAAGTGACGCAAGCGAAGTTGCGCGGGTCAGCTAGTCCTTAAATAACAGTAAAATATCGTAATGTTCACTCACAGGTTCGATGTTTCCTTGGCTGTCTTTCCCTAAGCCCTCGCCCTTATTCCAGCCCATTTTCTCTAACAACTTGAATCCTTTGTTGTCTGCTGCGATGGACCTGTCAAACAATTTTTAAACGCATAAATCATAATTTTGCGGTTTGCATCACTTTCACTTTTTTTGGGCCGCAATTTTAAGCCTTAATAGCTTTCAAATTTAGGTTTTGAAAACTGTTTTAACATTAAAGATGAGGCAGGTAGCGAGGCGATGTATGGAAAATCGTCAGGTATATTATTGCAGACGGATTGGTGTCCCAGAGTGGTAACATAAAACTTTGCAAGATCGTAGCAAAATGGTTCGACGACATAATAAGGGATGTCAAGAGGGAGTGGCACAGATCAAGAATGATTCGCGTAAACAGGACAGACTGTGTTCGGCGGAGAAACGCTAATAATAATAACGAAAATAGGGTTGCCAGTTAGCCGGGAAATTCGAGATTTTTACGGAATTCGCACTTTACCATGTTTAGCAATATTCGTATTATGTTATATCCACTAGTACCTACGACCAGTCTGTTAAACTGGAATTATTTCAGAAATCATTATTCTAAATCTAGCAAGCAACGCCTAAATGAATGATGAACACGACTGATATGTATACTTACGTAGAAATATCACTAGTCTGTGTTTTCTCAGAGTGGTGTGAGGAGCCCACAGTCTCCCGGCGCGCCTGAGCTCTGTCGTTGTACGCCGTCTCCTCGATGGCCAACATCGGCTTGGGACCGTATTTGTTCTTCAGGCGAGCTAGTTCTAACTCGTGTTGTTTCTTCACACTGCACGTGCGCGTGTACGCGACTTTCTTCTCTTTTTCTTGCGCTATAAAGGTGGTAATTGAATAAATATTCTGATAGAAATTGTGATAGTAATCGCTTTAATTTCGCATTTTATATACCTTCCTAGGTGATTTAGAATCGATTTTTTACCGAGCACTTAAAATCGTAGTAACTCTCTTTGGGAACATTTATCCCATTTTAAAGAGTCGAAATCCCTTTAATGCTTTACCTTAATTAGGTATTAACAATTAATGCGTAAAAATCCACAAATATTTGTAGACAGTCTGTTTAATTTCTTAATTAAATTAAGTTTTAGGGTGGAAAACATGAATTAATTACCTTCCATTATAAGTCCCGGTTCACAGTGTCCACAGGTATCATTTCCTCGATGTATGTGACATAGGAGTTTCGTTTCTCCAAGTTGTAAGGTACTGCCGTGGACAATCTAAAGGCATACACATTATTAATTTTATTGTCTATTTTAAACTGTTTGTTCTATATGTAGTACTTTTGCTTAAGATTAGGCTAAATAAGAAAAGTTGTTACCTCCATAGGATCACTGATAACTTGGCTTTTGGACATGCGGTTTCCATTCAGTATGCTGCCGTTCCTGGAGCCGAGATCCATCGCCACGTACGAATTGCGCTTCTCATCGTATCTTATATCCAAGTGGTTCTAAAACAAAATGTATGTCACTAAAAACAAAGTTAACAAAAACTTGGGCTATCGATACACGGCTTCAAAAAATGTTGATAGCAGCAACTTTTTTTCATATTCCAATATTAACCAGTCAGAAATTAGTTCGCAATGAATAGTTAAGTACTGCGTTTCATAAGTTATAGTATAATTTGTAGAAACAAGCGCACAGCGTAAAGGTCAAAAGCAAGTTCTAAATATCTCACATGTTATATCCGAAGATGATTTGGAGGTCGAGATGTATGGAACACACCCACCTATGGACATTGACAATGTTAGACCCATGTCTTAGGGGTCAAACCTATTGCCATTAACCAGTAATTAAGCATATAAGAACTAATTAAACTATTAAATATTCCTGGCTCACCCTAGACACATTACTATCACTGAGCAATATAGTGTGTTTGTCTCCCTCCCGGCCGACAGTGCCGCCATCTTTCGTCACGATGAACAAACTGCCGACGCGTAACTTCGGCAAATTGGTCTCCCGCACGATCACTCGCATACAAGGTGGATGATGTCTGGCAACCGAGTCTGTAATAGAAATAGTACGTTAAAATAGTTGAATTTGGTTATTTAGAACACATACATATACCACTTTACATCAGAGATATAAATGGCCGATAAACTTGCTCGCCAATGCGATGGCCTAAACAGTACATAAGCAAATCTTTTACCAATTTTGAATAAGGACTTTAATTCAGAAATTTTCTTTTTGATTACTGCATGTAAATATGTTACTATATTAATATACCAATACAATTCAATAAAACTTATTATAAGATTTCAGGGCGTATATTTTAAAATAGTTATGAATTGAGGTCCGCATTCAAGAGTCCAATATAGGGTATTTGATATCCCCAGAATAAAAGAAAAAAAAAACAACATAAATGTTCCATAAAATTACCATCGCTAGCAGTGGAGCTAGCATTTGATTGGACTTCATCATCATCAGAAGCGGAGTCTTCCACAGTTGTATCACTGCATTCTCCATCTTCTAACTCTTGAGGCTCCTGTTTCTCCTCAGGTGAGTCTTCTGTTTTACCATCCTTAGGCTCAGAGTCAGAAGGTTTCTTCTCATTAACTTCTGCTTCTGCACTTGGTTCAGAAACCTCATCTTTGTTTTCTTTCGGAGAATTCTCCTTTTCATCTTCTTTCTTACTCTTCTTACGTTTAGGTTTCTTCCCATTGGTTTCATCCTCTTGACCATCCTGCAATAGAACATTTGGTATGTTGGTAATGGTGTAACCATTCATTACTTTATTTACCTAAGGCTGTTTGGCCTCGGAGTGAAACCTGAGATAGATTTTTCGTCAGGTTATCAATTGCTTCTTCCGCTTTTTTGTCCTGAAAATAGGAAAAACTAATCTTTATTTGCTGTTGCAAATGTAATAATTTCTTAAAAGGTTTTCAATTCTAACAAAACATTTATTTAATCATTGAATAGGACAGGCAGTTCAAGTATATATATACTATAATTTACAATATTTAAAAATTATATTATATAGCAAGACAAGAGCAATAATTACTTACCATTTTATGTTTTTTAGCCTTCTTTCTTTCATGAACAATTAATGCAGCATCTGCAGCATCAGTTTTTGGATATGAGTGGAAGACAAATGATTTCTTTTTTTCTGAGTAATTATAGTAGCACCCGGTGTCTGTGTGATAATACAGACCTAGTTCCTAGAAAATAAATAAAGCTTTAAAAATGGCATTCTTTAAATTATTATACTTCATGCTGATTGTATCTGTAGTGTAACTTTATGTGTCAAATATAAAGTTACATTTTAAATCAATCATTAAAAGTGTATGTGCTGCATGGCTTTTAGGTGCACGCTGACCCTTATGACAGTCATTACAACTAATGAACATATAATTTGATGGGTTTTCGTTATTTGAGTTATATACTAAATATTTGGCAGCTTTGCATAATGCTACAATTGATTATACATCAGTGAAATACTTACAGAATTATAATAATATCCAGTCTTATAATCATAGTACATGCCAGCAGACTCCACATACACCATACCAAACTCTTTCATAGCATCCTGAGCAGCTTCCTTCACTTGCTCAGCTATACTTTTGGTATCATTGTCTTCATTTAGCTTCCAGCCAGAGTCTTCTTTAGGCTTATCTTCATTTTCTTTTGCATTTGATTCTGCTTCTGTTGTAAAGTTTGTTTCAGTCTGTGTTGATGTATCTCTAGTCTTTGGTTCCTTTTGAAAACCATCATCATTGTTGATAGGTTCTTTCAAATCTGCTGTTAGCTTTGTATTTTCTGATTGTTCAGAACTTATTTCATTTGATTTAGCCTTTGCATCTACATTAGTATGGTTCTCTTTATCTATAGTTAAATCCTTATTTAGTAGTTTATTTTCCTGCAAACGATGATATGAAGTCGAGGTAAAATACAAACAATAATATTACTATAAGATTATTTTTGAGGTTAGTAAAATTAATAGTGTTATTACCAGTTCTTTCAGCTGATGTTTAAGTCTAAGTAGCAGCGAGTTCTTCCGTTTAATACAGGCTCTCATTTTAAGTATCCGTTTCAATAAATCTGGCCGGTATTTTAGCGAAATCCGAAGACTTCTCAAACTAAAACTAGACTTCTTCATCGTCTGATGTTTATCTGTCATTTCAATGGCACAGAATACTTAGAGCACAAAAATTAAATGCGAATTCTCAATACTTAGCATAATATCTAGCGTATGAGTACACTATTTATTTGTACAAAATATTTAACAAACAATATTATGATCGACTTCGTAAAGTGACACGAATGACATAGCTAAAGTGTCAGTTTGATAGTTTATTGTCTTTGCTTTTACTTCACACACTATAGACAGAGAATAATAAGTACTTGCTATAGATTTCTATCTACACCATAGATTTAAAAAATATGATGGTGAATAGAATATTTCGTAAATTATTATTTTAATATCAGCAGCATAAACCAAATTCAATAAAGAGAACAGCTCTTCGCTTTGATGAAAAGCTTGATCCCTCCAAAAACATAAATGTAAAAAAGAAAAGCCAAGTTCAATATAAAATCAAAAGCTTGGTTGTGGGTTTTGCCGCAAAAGGATGGAAATCTAAATTAGTGCCAAGTTCTGTACAAAATCCAAATATGTATTTATAGGAACAAAATACCATTATGAATAAGTATATAACCCTATTTCTATGTTTTATTGGATACCTATAACAATTGCTGATATTTAAAATGTAAGATTTTAAAGTAGCTTAGATTTGACTTGGCCATAGTTTCATGGGTTTACGTTAAATAGGTTTTGAGATACGGAGGGGTAAAAACTGGCACCAAATGGTTCGTGTAATATTACACTTGGTGTTGGCCAGCCAGTTCCTCTGCTTGAACTTGGCTTGACACGCTACCGGGTGTATAGATTGATTGCTTGAGGGATTTTTAAAAGCTCAGTAGCCTGGTAGCCGGGACCTGCAACGACGGGTAATGTCGTCAAGATAAATCTTTCCTTTTCTTTTCGGTATACCTACCTATATTTTTTTAATTTATTCCTTAAATGTCCCACTGCTGGGCAAGGTTATACTCCCGAAATGAGAGGGTTTAGGCCTCGACACGTAGAAATGCGAGTAATTAGATACATGATCAGGATCGACTCCTTGTGACGAAAGTACATAATTAAATTTAATGTTTCTCGGCCAAAAGTGTAACTAAGACTAATTGTTTCGTAGTTTTCGTAATTTTCGTAGTTCAGTAAGTCATGTTTATCAAGACTTTTTATTTTAAAGACACAAAAACTTTTATTACATGAGTTACGTTAGAAGAAATAAAACAAATTTTCTCTAGACCAAGTTTTATTTATTTAAAATAAAAAGCTCATTAATTACATAAATTATGTGCGTATATAATAAGATGAGTTTTAAAGAAAAGTAAGCTAACATGGATAAGACTAAATCATGAAAATGGTACGGTTTTGTGTGGACATTATTAAGTACGCCTATTAAACAACTTAAAATAGAAGAAAATTAAATGAACACTCCGATGCAGCTGGCCTATAAAATTGTATATTCATAACACTAAAAAGATCTATAAATGCAAAACTCTAAATGAGTATACAGTAGAAAAAAATACATCCAAAGGAAAAGTTATCATTATAGCTCATTTCGTTCAAGTCCCTAAGTTTACACAATTTGTTAACCTTATAACTATGGTAATATTAGACAAGTACAAAATGATATTCCATTCTTAAAAATATCTATTCGTAACCTATAACTAGAGTCAGTTGTATATTTTATTACAATAGTATGTTAATTGTAATTCATAGTTTACACACCAGCTAAACATGATCGAGTCATGCATTATAAACAGCGATTCGTTAAATTGTCTGCTCCGCCTACGAGTGAGCAGTGACTTACTCAACAGTAACCCATGTACTTCACACACACACGCACTACTTATAAATATAACGTGTATGGAAGATCTACGCTAAAGGCTAAAATGTTACACTTTCGATATGTTTTATTTTAAATTACATTAAATAACAACTGTCAGAACAATGGCACATTTTTAGCCAAACACTTGCATTACTGTTGTTTTGGTATGTTAGCAAATAAATAAGTGATTACGAATGTATGTCTATTGTAATTGACATGGCAATGTCATCGCGAATCTTCTATAAACAAAACGATGCGTAGTGTTGCCTAAATTTCACGAACATTCATCGATAGACCACTCGGTTAAAGCTAAAATATTCGTGTTTTTTACAAAACTCCGCAATGCCGCGTGTAAATGATTTAAATTTAAATATACGAAACCATTCACACACTTTCGATCGAACTTCGGCTTACTCTAAGAGCTAATGTAACATCATCTACTTCAACAATAACGCTAGGTACTTTATTTTATTGTGAAGTCTCCAGTTTTTACATAATTGAAACGTCGATACCGCGTCAAACCTACTTCGCCGGTATAGTTCGTGACGCACACTTATAATATAAGAAATTCGTAGTCACATTAAACTGTGCACAATTCCTCGTATCGACGAATTTAGATTTCCCCTAACTTACTTATAAATGCATCTCGTCGGTGCGTCTAAACGCCGCCGGTCTAATATCATAAGTAAAATTCATAAGTGAGGAGAGCGGTCAAATAAATAAACGGAGAGGACCACCGGCGAGCGAGCCCCGGAGGGACCGAACGGCAGTATTTTTAATCGAAGGTAAAGTATTATCGTTAAGACTACAATGACGTACGCATTGCGAGCCCGCGGCGCAGGTCGGCGGGCTCGGGCGGGCGCGGCTGGCGCGGCGCCTTAAGGCGGCACGTAGGGCGGCGGCTTCCTGTAGGTGGGCGTGGCCTTGGGGCGCGGCGGCGTGCGGGACGCGGCGAAGGGCGGCGGCGGGCGGTAGGGCGCGTCGTCGTGGCCGGCGCGGTAGTCGGGCGCGGGCGGCAGCAGCGGCGGCTTCTCCTCGCGCATGATCACGGGGCTCTTGTGCACGGGCTCGGCGTCGCCGCGCTCCTCCAGCTCGTCCTGGAAGATCACGGGGATCCCCTTCGACCGGAACGCCTGGCGCTCCTCCTCGTCGCCGACGCTCATTTTGCCTGAAACGCCTGCGGTTGTTAATTATCCAGGAATATTAATTGTTAGTTCTCCGGCTTCGGACGCTACATTCTGTCGTCAAATATCGTCGCCGGCGGTCTCGGGGAGCCGTAAATCGACTCCGCTGGATTAAGAGGACGATTTGGTGACAAAATGCAGTAACGGACTTAGCCTACTGGTGACAATTTTTAAACATTCTTTGGATATTATATTGTGCTGGTGAATTTGTCAAGCACTAACGATCGTAGCGCCACCTAGCCTGTCGAGATCCCTGCTACGTACATCTGGACACCTTATGTGCATAATATGAACTGATTTTTAATGTGATTTTTGAGAACATCGACGTGTATTTACATCAACGAGTACCATGAATTAGCAGTAACTTTCTAAGCATTGTTTTATTTCTATAAAATCGTGTTTTGTTTAGCATAAATTAAGCAATACAGTGATTGATATTGTTTTAAATTTATAAAGGCTTTTAGCAGTTTGACCCATACGTGAAAAGCGATGTCTTATTGATAGTTAAAAATATCGTGAAACACTAAAATTAACGTTGAACTATTTTCAATCACCTTATAACTCAAGCATTTTCAGTATTGTCACCTCCTACAGAATTAAAACTATAATTAGTTTACCCTCATCCTGATCGATTCATTGTACTTTTGTTTTGATTTGGTTAAATAATTAGTAATGACACATTAAAGATGCATATTTTTCGCTTTATTCGGAGCAAAGGAATCTTTTAAAATATGGGAACTTTGTTTGCTACTCCGCTCGCATTATATCTCGAAAGCACTTTCAAAACTGCTTATATTTACAAAGGGCCAAACTATACAAAATGCGATCGAAGTTACGACTGACATGGTTTTATAATAATAAAAATATTATACCTGTTCGTCTCCTTCTGTAGAGTACGCAAGCGATGATGCCCGCGAGTAGGATCATACAAACGATCACAACAGCCGGTATGATGAACGTCACTAGATAGTTCTGATCCGCGGCGTTGCTCGCCTTGCTGTTGAGCAAATTCGTTGACCCCGGGTGCACGTGTATCGTCGTCTTTGGAATTTTGGTATTCTGATCGGCGCAAAGCCCGAGAGGTATGAGCCTTATCGACATCACTTTCATTTCTTTATCGAACACGTGGTCGACGTTCTCTTTCAGAGCACCGCCTGTGGTGCCTCGTTCGTCGACGATTATCATTTTGCGAAGTTCTTCAATCTCCTTTTTAGGACAACGGTCCATTGGTAGGCTTGTGTTGTACCTGAAAGAATGAAACAGTTTTAGATTAAGGCAATGGTACTTTTAAACCAACACTTATCATCTATGTGAGATGACGATTACTTAATTCACAACAACAATTCACACGGGCCAGGTACTTTAAAACTAAGCGCAATACAGTTGAATCTTTAAAAAAATATGCTTACAGAAGATACTATTGATATGCTTAAATCAGATTAACTTACCAAATGATAGTGGTAGGATTGCTAGAGATGCTCTGTATCCTGATATTATCGGTCTCTTTCTGTCCAAACAGCGCGGCTAGTTTCTCAACGACCTTGCGCTTGTTGTTCGCGTCGTATGACAGACTGGGGAACGGATAGTCCATTGTCATCTGGAACTCGACGGTCGGTCGGATAGTCGGTGCCTTCACTACTTCTACTATGAGACTGTCGTAAGCGCTCTTCTTGCTCGAGTCTTCTGCCATCTGAAATATGGTAATGTTAGATTTGAGATTGATTTTTTAAGAATACAGTGCGTTCTATAAGCTGGGAGTGACCCATACCACAACGTCCATAAATATTTTTTTTTGATACGTGTTATACGCCTGCCTCGTCTTGTCCTCCTAATTTACCGGGTATATGGTTTGTGCTAAAACTAACTACGAGGCTAGCAAAATGATTACAGATTATCTCAACTAGCATTGTTTGGCTTGGACATTAAACTGTAAACATCGTTATAGTCAAAATTTAGTAGTTTTCAAAATGTTTACCAGTTGATAAGACACGCTTCCCTCGTCGCTGGGCGCTGGTAGACCATAGAACTCCTGGTTTTTGGCGTCGAACTGCAGCCAGTGTCCTTCAGGCAGTTCAGTGCGGTCGCTGTACCGAAGAGATAGAGCCAAGTTGCGTGTGCTGCCGTCTTCGGGGTCGAAGAATGTGTCCTTGAAAGTTTAACATAAACGTTAGGAGTTGGGTAACTAATGATGGTAAAGATATTGACCATTTATAAATACGGGATGCTCGTAATTTGCGAAGAAGTTTCTGTATTTATTACGCCACATGCATGTGGCTATTTTTAATACAGAGAACAGCTCTACCAACGCGACTCGTAAAAATCACACACTCTTATTAGTATAGTGTAGCAACCACATCTTTCTTGCTCAGAGTGTATTTTAATTACTACGGTAGATTTAAACTTCCTCTTACTGGTGCAAAAATAGTGTTTAGTAAATTAATTAAATGCGTGTTACATTCACCTCGGGCACTTTATAAACGAGCAGATGTCCGACGGTGGCGGTGAGGTGGTCGACCTGGTTGCGCGTGACGGGCGGGTACGTGTCGGGCGCGCGCGTGGCGGGCGGCGCGTGGCCGCAGCGCCCGGCGCCGCGCCACTTCACGCCCGACACCTTCAGCTCCGGCTGCATGGCGCGGGCTAGACCCGCTGACGGGCTGCCCGGCGTACTGTCTGACTCCATGATCTGGAAATTATAAACATATTATTACTATACCAGAATATAGACTCCGATTTTTTGAATAGCTGTAAGTATACCACTCTCGTTACTTTACTAATCATTGTTTAGTGACCCTAGTACAAAACAACACAAAATGTATGTTTCATTTTGGATAATGCTCTGGAACAGTAGCTACTTGATAGATTAGAAACAAACAGGATTGATGTATTCTGATCTCCAGTAAGGTAGCAATAGTCTCACACAAGACTCTAGTAATGAATCAATAAACCGCTTAATTAAAATTCTTACCTTCATAAGCCTATTAATATCATCCATTGGACAAGCAGGATCCTTCGGCAAGGTATCGTTCGTCCAAACAAATTCGCACATGTCTCCGTTCTGAGTCGTATTCAACACAGTCAGGTGATCCATGTCAGTGTCCCTGAAGAGGTTGACGATTCCTTCGAGGGCTCGTATCTGCCAATCGATCGCGTTGTTGTATTCTTTGTTCAGTTTGAACTCCATTACGAACTGGTGGTTGATTGTGCGGCCGCTCTTGTGTTGCTGGACGGTGATGTCGAGGGGCCCGCGAGCTTCCAGTCCTTCGCTGTCCCGAGCTTCTACTATGAAGTTCCAGCGAGATACATGGGCTTCTAGCGGCCTATGAAGAAAAAAACTCTTGGTTAATAGACATTTATTTTTTATTTAATTTACTTTCTCATTAAAGCTATTAGTAATAGCAATCATAATCATGATAAACCATAGTAAGTATATAATGCGGATGCCATTTTTGACAACGTACGATTTATTTTCGACTGTTAAGTGACTGGAAAAACAAATATAATTCTTCAATCTCGTCCTAATTACTCTTAGTCCGGCCTGATTACTCTTAGGCATGGGATAATAAAATATAATAAGTAATTAATCATCTAGCATACATTTCACAGAATAGATACATTACATTTAATATGTGCATAATGTATATTGCTATGTACAATTACTTACAATCCGTATACTTCGCGCGCCGACGGTATGAACTGTATCCAGGAGTTCTTGCTGAGCGGCACGTTCTCCGCCTCGTACATCGTGAACGTCAGGTTGCTGCCCTCCTCCGGGTCCGTGAACAGGTCCGCCGGGATTATGTACCTGGAAACGGAAATTACGATATTATAAGTTATACAATAATAATTCCACTACAATATGAAACTGACTGAAGATACATATTGTATTTTTTCTTTTATCATCGCGTCTTTAAGATCAAAAAAGTGTAGTTAATGAAGTAATACACTTCAAGTTATCCCTATAAGGCTAATATTTACATTTAGGGACTTGATACCATATCCGTAATAATTGGCTAAGCCTTTCGCAATTTATCGTGCACGATATCAAACTTTGCACACTTACAAAAAATCCCTATAAGTAAAGCCTCCACCGAGAATTGAACCGAAATACTTAATAGCATAAACTACTCATCGCTTATGCCAAGAGATTTTGATTTACTTAAAGTGATATGTTGTTACCTGAAAGCTTTGCCTGCGATGATGGCCAGCTTCTTCATGTGATGTTTGAGTGTGGGAGGCTGATTGACTGGCATGGCCCACGTGACCACAGTCACCGTTTCCGTCGTCTGGCCCGTTATTGTGCTTCTACCCTCCGTCGGGTTCGTTTCCTATATTTAATTGGCAATTAAAATGTGTTGCTTTGCCTATAGTGACTTTTATATTTTATTAATTCATAGAGATAAATATTTCATTTATAAAATAATTTACAAATAAAGTAGTTCTTAATTTACAGAAATGTTTTATTAAAGAGAAAGAAATGGTCAGTTTCAAGTAGAATTTACAGTTTAGTTTTTGTACCCCAATTTTGCATCCAACACAATCTTGCTTAACATTACCTGACATGCCAATTCATCAAATGTTTATAAAAGAAATAAATCCCCAAAAGCCAATCGCAAACCACTTAAATCCAATATCACACACAAAATTTGGAAGAGTTAGTAGAGAGGACTATACAAACTACAACCGGATGATAATTAACTCAATGATGATGGATGGGAGCCTACGACGTTACTTACTTCATCAAATACATGTCGATAAGCACGTTATATGTGATTACATTACGGACCTGTTTGGTTACTTCCTGTAATGTTGTTTCGGGGAGGGGTGTGGTGGTGGGCGCTGGCGTGGTGGCGGCCAGTGTGGTCGACGTTGTGGTCGTCGCCTGCGTCGTGGTGGTCGGCAAAGTCGTGGTCGACGGTGTCGTTGTCGGTATAACGACAGGCTCCGTCGGCTCCGGCGAAGTCTCCAGCGACGGAGACGGGGACGGTGACGTTACTGACGTCTCCCGGTCAGTAGACATCGGGGGTAGTTCGTTCGACTCACGAATTACTACGGTTTGCTGAAAGTGCCATGCGGACGCTCACACGATGTGTTGTGAATACAGACGTTAAGACAACGTAGTAGAGTTCAGATTATTATGTACAGAAAATGTATTTACAATGTTAGACCAAAGATATATTAATGTATAAGACCAGTCTGTTAGAGTGTATAATACATCTCAATATATCTAAGGATTCGTTATAATTTCGTACCGTTGTCTTTACGTCGCAGATTAGTTCCATACTGTATTTACATACAAAGTTACTTCTATAATGGGCATGGACCGGTGAAACCTTATCTACCCTTGTTAAGTAAAATCAAATTCCACACACAATTAGTTCAACTTTTACAGGTGAGAGTTAGGAAGTACCAAAAAGTTTTAATGAGACATACCAATTCAGATTCTACAGTAGTTGTTTCTGGTATAATGATGGGTGCAAAAGGGTTTACGTCGATCCTTCTGGGAAGTCCTTCTGATGTAGGTACCGCTGAGAAATTGACCTTGGTTGTCTCTGAAGGTGATGACGATATCTCCGTTATAGTAACCTTGTGATCCTGTAGAGAAATATGCCTTTAGTGTGGAGCTAACATGATACGCGGCTATGTGAATGTGTGTAACATTGAAACTATGTGCTGTTAGTCACTTTGTCTGTGTGTGACTTTATTGTAGTGTTGCCTACTATGAAAAACCATAATGTTGCCAGTACTGAATTGTATGTACTTTCTCGAATTTGTGTAGCAACATGTGTAAAGTGAGTTCAGTAAATTGTGAGAGGTGTATACATAATACATAGTATTGTGAATAAATCCTTTTCTCTACATAAAGGACTATATTTAGAATGGTTTTCATAGTAGTAAATCATTTCTATGGAATAGTTATATGAAGATAAATTATACTGAAATTATTAGTTTTGAACTGGCTGAAAATTATCACAATCATGCTGAACAATAGGAATACTACTGACTAAAATCTACCCACATAAATGCACTAATTATATAAAAAGGAGATCAAAATGCACGTTCTATTAAGAATAATAAAATGGAACGTTTAACTACGTCAATCAATAGATATTTTATATGTAAAGGTTAGGGTAACAACCGTTTGTTCAATTCATAATAACATATATAAAATAACCTAAAAATATACATAATTAAATGGAAAAACTACGCCATAAATCAACTAAAAAGTATATTACATAGGTATAGTAAAAAGGTTTCGTAAATGTACACATTCGATGTTAAAATAATAAACGAGTACACATAATAGGTAATACTGCCAGCACATCTGTAAACTACATGAATGAGGATTATTATGTTTCGGTCAAACATTGAGTAGTAATACATTTGCACTAGCTGGGTTGCGTATAAAACGTCTTGAAAACGTACAGTCAACTAATACTATACTCGTTAACGACTACGTAACTAGCGGCAAACAACATGCGACCGGGGGCACACCCGCACAACACACACATGCATATGACACGTAAAGCTGGAGACCGGTTGACAAACCTCCGTGGTATACATATTAGAAGTTGCGGACTCGGGAGTGGTATCTTCCGCGGCGGGGGGCGCTTCTTCCGTGACGGTGGGGGGTTCGGTCGTCGGGGGCAGGGAGGGGGACGGGCTGGTTGCGGGGAGGGGCGCGGGTAAGGTGGGGGTCGGCGGCGGGGCAGCGCTCTCGGTCTGAAACGTGTCGGTGGTGGTGTGTGGCGCGCCGGGGGTGCCGGGGGTGTCGGGGGCGAGACTCGCGGGGGTCTCACCGTGGTGGTGGCGGTGGGGGTGCGGGGCGGGAGTCAGGGGGTCCACCTAACGGCGCGCGCCGCGACACACACTACGTTAGTACTGCCACCCATACGTACCCTACGACACTGAGCGCTGTCTGTGGTTATTGTAGCTGCATGGACTTAGATATTAAAGCCGGTTGTACTACAGATCTAATTAAATCAAAAAATCCAATCTTAAAAGATAAATCCGAACATTTTTGAAAACGAGCCTGTAATTGTAAACAGAACTACAACAAAACAGACTCATTAAAGATCTCACCATACCTTTTTCTGTCATGATAGCATAAACAAAATGGTGCACAGTGAAAGAATTATGTTTTCATAGTGGAAAGCTTGCCGTAAGCTTAACGTGAACATGAATTGTACAGATATGTACTGAAATAAAAATATTCTTTTGTATCAATAAAAAACCTGCCTTAATACTCTCAGTCCATGCTTAAAAACGTCGCGTTTCGCTTTGGTTAATGTGCTCAAGTTAGTTTATATTTACAGTGATAAAGCTGCAATTTGTTCCGTCAAAGCATTGTTATAACCACACACAAAGCTCGTGTTATAATACTATTTAACGATGTAAACTTATGTTTTAAATATTCTTTTGTGAAATGTTAGAACCCTTGAAAATGGCGTTTGTAATGTATGCAGAATGGATGGTTTCATGGTGGAATGTAAAAGGGGGTATTACAATGCGACAATGACACTTGATATTGTAGTGAATTAAGATACATATCATTCAACATTCCATGCTATGTGGTTCTCAGTACGAATGCTTCTATGATATGTGATGACATATAAGTGCTAGGTATGCATTCCGTGGTACGAGTATGTGGGATGGACTAAACTTAAGTTATTCTTTGGAAAATATCAATCACAACACACCAAAGCAAATGTTAATTTAATATTTTAGGACCTAATTTACGTTAGAGACGGAGTATTTGATTGTAATATGGATAAAAAGCCTTTGGCTGTGTTTTTATTGGTTCATTTCTAATTATAAAGTAAGCATTTTCAGTAATATTATTAATTATCCTGTTATGAGTAAACAATGTCAACTTTTATTATAAGTAAACATTAAAATGCGTGATTTGTAGACCGATGTTTTCCAAAGCATAAACCGTATGATGCATAAGTACTAAGAAACATAGAATGTATGACAGTTCCACACAAGAAATAAATGACTTGCATTGATAACAGTAATGATTCATTGATGTTTATTAACTGTATAATACCTACTTATTTAGCTTATAGTCCCCCACTCAGCATGTTAAAGCAAGGCTTTTAAGCAGGGATATATTAGACCTTATGAATGTATAGTTATTTAACCCCGGTATACGTATCAATTATAATATATTATACCTACTGAAGTAACTATAAATTTGACTGTTATAATAGTAAAGAAATTAATTACTAGCCAGTCAGATTCATGAATAATTCGTCATTGTAGTGCGGATATTAAAAGTGACTCATGAATCATGATCAATATGCTTCGTATTAATTTATTACATCATTCTAATTTCAAACCTAATTATTGTTTTTTTTAAATGACAGATGTTCTGTTCGGATACGCGTCTCGACACTCGAGCTATAGTAATATACGTGGAGATATAACATCGATCAGCTGTTGTCCCAAGCATAGTACTCACCGGGTCAGTGAGCCCATCATTCGCGTTCGAGTAATCGTCTTCTTCTTCGTTGTCGTCGTATCCGCTGTATTCGGCGTCAGGGTCCTCGTCGTCACCGTCGTAATCGCCTTCGAAACCGTCACCAGACCCGTCCAGCTGAGGGTTCATAAACATTAATAAGTTAACTGGTCCTAATTATAAAGTTATTTGCCAATTTTTTCCTTCTTAGTCCTTAGGCACGAACTGTATAAACCGCTTGTAAGAATGCAAGTAGAAATTTATTACAGGCTAGGCTACACAAAAGAGGCACATAGATATATAGTCGTTGTGATAAAAATTTTGATAAATTGAAATTCAAAACACTTTCTAGCCTTTAAGATTTGCACCAAATATTATAAATTGCTTCAAGTTTACCGTACTTCGACTGTAGACATTACCATTGTTTGGGAAATGGAATGAAAATTTAAACGAGAAGAAGAAGCAAGAAATCGTAGGCTTCTTTCTCTTCCCTTGATTCTTGGAACCAAATTCAAGGACGTAGACCAATTGATATAAAACATAAGTATAAAGTGTTTACCTGTCTTTTAATCCTGGGTGCAGGCTGTATGGCAAACAGTCTCCAGCCGATGACAGGCAGCCGCATTATGTGAGAAACAGTTCCATCCCGAGCTTGTTCCCTCAGACCTGCTACTAATACTTTGTGATGGCTCCACAGCTTGTTACCGCAACCCACCTGTGCAAAAGTAATCAGTTGTGAATTTTTCAATGGCCAATTATAACTGTCAGTTCCAACCCTAATAAATGTCAATTTAGTTTACAGAATAATTGCTGAATAGATTAAGGAAAGAGGCAGTTTTTAATATGACTGTATAATTTCGATCTGTGATATTTTATACATCTAAATTTTCTTTAGTGAAAATGTGAAGTATAACAAACTTCATACTAATACGAAATATAATTTGGGTAAACCTACAAACGAATTCAATTTTTGAATAACGTTAATTTTTTAACAAAATTTCCATATTTCTATATATTTTCAATTATTCTCTGAATAAACTGAATAATCACTCCCTAAAGTACGCTATATTTTCCGATATTCACCAAAGGTTAATAGATCGTTGTTCAGTAGCACAAGGGCAGTACAGAATATGTAAGTACTAACTCTTATTTATATGAATGTCTTAGATAACCAATTAAATCATCGTGTAGTAATAACAGACGTTTATACAAATAAAATATCTTATTATGTCCTGACATACAAGATTTGTAACAGGTATAAATATATTAAACATACTTACAGTATACACTACCTACAGTATACACTTTTAAATTCCTACTTATATAGATACATTAACAACCAGGTAATAACAGATACTCGTGCCCATCATACAAATATTTGTCCGGGGTGGGGCTCGGACCCACCACACTCGGCGCTACTGTTATTGCGGCGAGTTGACCACGTTCACCACAGGAATTACCTATTACCTAATCGTTTTCAAAATCTTATCAAAAAAGACTAGAATCTCTTCGAATATCATTATGATATATTTTATACCTAACAGGATATTCAAGATACATTTTATTACTATCTTGTAGAGACATGGGTAAAACCTAGTTATCTGTAAACAGAGATTTATCGTACAAGACCGGCCAAGGCAATAATGACCTACATCGTTCAAAGAGAGCTCTTCAAAGTTAATTACATTCTGTAGGCACTAATGAAATATAAATATGTAATCAGTGAATAATACATGAGTTAAATCACGTCCATGTTTGTCATGATAATGTACATAATTATCTTTTTTTCTACATCTTTCTTCGGTCAGTTACATGCTGATATTTAAGTAATTTTTAAATAAATAATGTGATAAGGTATTCCTGTGTAACAATTTAAGATTAGGGAGATGATTTGGTTATGATTTCAACGTTATATGATTCATTGTTTCAACAAATGAGATAACAATTGTTATGAATATAGATAGCTATTAAGATTTTGTAGATCAATAATATAGCCGGCATTAAGTTAGCACTAATAGAGGCTGGTAGGTACATTAGGTTCAATATTGTTCTGAGTCTTTGAACTCATTAGTGTTAATATTTTCGAGTATACAACTGCTGAGCCCTAGGAACCACAAACCTAGGATATTGCTTAGTTCTACACTGAAACGACACGTTATTAATAAGGTCATCTACTTTATTCAGTTTCTATAAAACATCTTTCATAAAGTCTATGTAATCAATAAATATTGTGCTTACATTTAAATAGATGGCAGTAGTGGCGTCGCCGTGCCTTCGCTGAGTGGAGCCAACTCCACTGAGGATGGTTTCGGCGCGTGACTCAGGTTTGTACGGCTCCATCCAAAACTCATCCTGGAAAATATTACAGTAAAATTAGTAACAATCCTATAAAAATGCAGAAAAACTTACATATGGCCTTTGGCATGATAATTTAAACAGTTACCATTATTTTTGTATATATACAAACATATTATGTGATTTGCAGGAATTTACAACAGGATAACGTGAATCTGCATCTACTATTCCTTACACACTTCTACTGTACTTTTTAACACTGTTTCAGTCGGTAGTAACAGCGGGTTACTCTCTCATTACACTACAAGCACTAAATGAGAAGGTACTATCGAACAAACTGAATCATGACCCACCATGTGCTCATTTTCTAAAACATGTCTATATACACGTAGGTCGAAATTGGCTTGATCCTACGTTTCCTTGGTAATGAATTTGTTATCTGTCATTATTGCGACAAATCTTTGTGCGCCAATACAATAATGCTTTGTTACCGTTTTCAACAGGCTCCGTGGCGTAGTGGGTTGATGCAACTGCAACGCGTCAGGAGTGGGTTCGATACCCACTCAGGACATGGTTTGGAAAAATTTGTAACTATAAAAATTTAAATAATATAGGGTAACCATCATAGTTTTTACCCGGTTAAGGAATTGATACACAATTTTGGTCAATAGTATCTTTATTTAGTAAAACATTGACTTGAACTCTATTATAAACGCAATTTATATATTCTTTCTAAAAGAACATCAGTCGTTTGTTTCAAGAACTTTATACTAATTCAATGTAAAACACTTAAAAGCAAGAAATACTAGCGAATACTGTTAAATCAAATGTGTTATCCTTAACAAATATTGCAACAAACTTACTTTTTTTTTCCAACTACACACCTGTCGCACAAACGTCGGACATGAGTTCTATAAATTAAAAATGTTTCCAATATTCTAAAAGTGACATATATCGCAATTAATTTGAACTGGTTACTTTAGAAATTAAAATAAACGTATTATTCCTTAAAATTGGCAATCACTGTATGATGGGCAATGACTATAGTGGTTACCCTAATCGTTTCACAGATTTCTAAATGACGTGCTATTTGATATTTGACACAAATAGGTTTTTTCGTAGTGAAAAGAGTTTGGACTATTTACATTCTAGATTCAAATTAAGAGTGATTTATCGAAAACGTATCTACGTACTATAATAACAAAGGTCAAAGTTGACTGTTCTCGTAATTCATCATAACACAGTCGTATGCGTGTTTAAAACGTCCTAAGTGCAACTTTGACGATAAAGATGAAATTCTTACTGTTTTGACAGTGTCAAGCGAATTATCGGCAAAATGGGTCATGATTCAGTTGGTTCGATAGTACTTTAAATTATTTACTGAGTTTCAAGACTTGTCCATTTAAGAGTGCATTTTATTGACTTAACATGCCACACAGACAGACACATGGGCACTTTAATAATATTAGTAAGGAAATATGTGTTATCTCACCCCATCCAAGGCCATAAAGCTAGCGAGTTGCATGAGCGCCCGTATCCGCTGCCTCGAGGAGATCTTGTGGAAGGAGCCGTCGACCAGGATCGCCAGCAGCAGTCTACTCTCGTCTCCCATACACGAACCGTATTTTGAGTGAGGCTTGTCTTGAGCTTTCTTCACCTGCAATGTTATATTACAATTGAATATTTGTTTACCAAATAATGTTAGATACTACAGAATTCGTACCAATAATAGGTCCTGTTAAATTCTGTCTGTAGGTTTGATTTTAAAGTGTATTTCAGAAATGTTTCCAATGAACCTAAGTTTATAAAAATTTTAAAGTTTGTAACTATGAATACTTTTATAAAAAAATAATAGCAGAGATTTATTAAAGTTATTCATGACATAAAAAATAAAGTTCATCTTCTAAAATTATAGGCATTTAGACTAGGAAGATAATTATTTAATTTCGTAAAGTCGGTTTTCATAGAATAATTAAGGGCAATCAAGTTAACAAAATACTCATAATTGTGAATTTGAACTAATTAGACCAACCACTGTATTGAAATCTGACAACCACAATCCCGAGGTATAAAGGTATCATAAAATGAAACCGCTCTAAGCTTTAAATCACTTTGAACTCGTATAATAGTGTCTATAGTCCTTGCCCTCAGAATCCTAGCCGCGACAAAAGGCATTCCCGAGAGAAGACCTTTATCAAATAGGCGGACAACCGTCTGACAGAACTAGACGCAATTTTGTAAGCGTTCAGATCGTCCACATTTTTGAGATTTCATCGAGACCAGTAAAAGTGAGGTCAGTTATTTATTAGGCACTGAAAATGCCTTCTATTGATAAGTTTACTTCAATGGAGTGAATTGTGGCATTGTTTAATTAAAGAACAATAGAAATAGTAATATAATACATAATGTCTTTTATTTAAGAAATTCAATTCGTAATTGTTTCTTGTAGATTTGACAATATTTCGGATAAGAATAGACTATAGAGTACACTGAAGCAAACCATCACCTGTTCTTAGCCATTACAATATTCACAATAGGTACGCTAATAGTATTTCGAAGTGACGATATAATATGTTTGGTCAACTTTAAACTTTCGGATCGGTCGACGTCGCGCGTCTAGAATTTCACCTTGTAACGTTACAATATTACGTAACATGAAGGTTTTCATGTCCAAATAATATGTATGCATTAAAGCAATCCTCAAAAATCTTTACAATCACCGAGGGAGGACTATTGTTTCACCATTCGGTCATTTCATTATCAGAGAGAACACAACGAACACAAAAACTCGTTTGTGCAGTATCAACACGTTTATCACGCCGCACCCTCATGTTTAATGCGTCAATAATTTAATTGAATGACCGCGTGGACAACTGTCGCCAACTTTATTGGTTACCGCCCTTAGACACAATAAAATGATATTGGTATGCGCCGTACGCAAGCCGCAATACACAAACCTCCACAAACATACCTACTTAATTTTTATGACAGCAGTATCTGTCGACAACAAATAAAACATTTTGATTTACGTTCGTATAATCGATAAAGTTTGCAGTCGAATGATGTCAGCTGAATGTTTACAGTGTCCATTAATTGCTAACTGGCTATGTTCGCATTTCATAACCCGAACCATGTGGATTTGTGGACTCTGTACGAGGTTTTGTTTGATACATTGTGAGCTCAAAGCTCGCTGCAATTTTCTGTCTCGAAATTGCGGCATTAATAAGACCTACTTTATGATTGTCCGCTGTGCTATGTTATTGATATGAATGATAAAACATACACTTTGATTTGCGTGACATTTCTTGGTATAATTACATTTAGTCTCAAGTTGAAATCTGGTCGAAAAGTCATGCAATACCAATAATAATATGATGTGTTACTATTGTATCTTTTATTTCAATGACTGTATGACCTGTCTATACGCAATATGCATCTTGTTACCTCAATAGTGAAAGAATCAGTGGCAGTAAGTCCGTGCGTGTTGCCGTGCGCGGTGACGGTGAAGGTGTGCGTGCCGAGGTCTTGCTTCTGCGGCACGCCGCTGATCAGACCATGCCTCGAATCCACGGCCAGCCAGCCCGGCATGCGACGACCATCTTCGCTACGAACCTGACAAGTAAAAGTTTTATTAACAACATGCTTTTATGTGGGGCGAATAATGTGGCTTTGTTTAGGTATTCAATTGACTCATGTCTGGACAGTGGACATAATAAGATTACCAAAAATATCGCAGATATAACACACCTTCCGAATCACAAGAGGCTGTATCAATACTTATACTTAAAGCGTTGACCTGAATCAAGATTTAAGAACCTCCCATCTCCGGCTTACAAGCACCCATATTAGAACAATTTATCAAAAAATTAAACGGTTTTTGGGACGGTAAACCCGGTAGATATTTACGGTCCCCTGGATCATAGAGGCGAGATGAGAGGGCGTTTTTATAATTCCATCTTTCTTTTCTGAACAACGATCAAGATCGCGAACACTCGACTGTATGAGCCAGGTCGCCTTTACAACGTCACCGGCGCGAAATGGCAGACTCTCGGCGCTCAGCCGAGCGTATGGCTAAGTACCATGCAGGCATTTCGTAAGGGTATGTCTACGCAACTTGCTAAACATTTCTTGTTTTTTTGTTATTTTCAGAACGACGAATGCTTGTCATTGACAAAACTAGAAAATACAATGAAAGCGCATCTTTTCGAGGACATGAAATTATTTATTCATTTACATTGCCAAATTTATGTACTTCAGCAGTCAATATTGTCGAAAATATATAGCGGCTATAATAAATGCAATATTAATTTGTTTAAATAGTTTATTTTTTACGGAAACAATAACTGTTAAACCGATCCCCCTTTTAAACGAACTAGGTTACCTCAATCAATTTACATAAATGTTATCCAATCGAACAATCGTATCCCGATTGTCTATTGTTACGATAATAGTGAATCACAGCCGCTCCTACATGCTATTACAGCATGCGATACGAATGAGAGTATTACTCTAATTACTTGGCAGGCGCAATCGCGTGGCTGGTATCGTACTACAATATTAGCTGGCATTTAGCTAGATACTATGTTCATTCACTTGATACACTCCCTTAATCGCTTGTTATGACATTCACGGGAAGTGATGGGGCGTTCTATATTTAGACGAACCCAGACGCCAAATGTTATTGCGGTTACTATCAAATACACACTCGCAAGCTTGTAATGTTCTGATTTTCGATACGAACGTTCTTTGGGAATAAAATCTCAAGAGATACTTGTACCTAATGTACCAATACAAGTAAAGGTGGAGGCATTGGATTTTATTCGAACATTTTCTTACCTTATAAGCTAGTACTTTCCCTGAGAAAGCTTCCTTCGGGATTTCCATTCGGAACAGATGTCCTACATAGGCCGATGTGTCGGGCACGCCCCATAACCTTCTTAGGCCATTTTTTGCTATTTCTGAGTGGTTTGCTGTTAATTCAACCTGAAAATAATAAATGAATTACTTCACGTGCGCGTACACAATATAAATGTAGACATTGCGTCGGTTGTATAAACTATGACGTAATGCTTGCATTAATATTCAGGTATAATATATGGAAATCCTCTATGTTATTGGTAGGAAGTGCACTGACCTGGAATTCTTCGCTGTTGTCGAAAGCGAAGTCGTCATCGTGCCTGGTGAGGGCGAGCGGGCACAGCATGAGCAGCGCGCAGGCGATGTACCGCGCGCGACCCATCTTGCCGCCTCGTCACCGCTCCGCCACTGACCGCGAACACTCGCGACAATCTCATAAACACATCTTGATCATCTGTTGACAATAACACACCAATTAAAGATGATGCTTAATTGAGTTAATCGCAACGAGAATAAACAATAAATAAAAATATGGATAACCAAATATGAATGCAAAAGGGGCAAAAATATGGTAGGTCCTTAATCTGTTATATTTTATTTACTGAACGGTAACAGGTAAGAGTATAATGTGAGGGTGTCAAGAGTAGAGTAACACAATCTTCGCCATTATTTTAATTGCGTCTTGTTTTCAAGTAGTCTACGCAGCGTTTGTTAAAATATAGGGAGAACTGTTTTGTAATATTGTATATAATATTGTAGGATGGCTTTAAAAATAAACGGTACAAATAATAAACAAAGGCTTAAAATAAAGATGATTTGATTGTCGACAAAGTTTGAAGAGGGCTACCCCCTGTTTTAGAATACGGTCATATCTGGATATAGCTTTTAAATATAGACAAATTTAGTAAAATATTGTGTACAAATGAGTTGGTAATAAAGAAGAAAGAGAGGGGAGGGCAAACGGAAACGAGTCGGGTACTGTTACACAGTTAAAGGCGCGTGTTGGCGCATAATGATTGGACACAAATAGAATGAGCTTTTGAACGCTCCCCGCCTTCCTTAGCATGCTGTCGCGAAACCACTTCAGGGAATACTTTTATATCCCTTTAAGAATAATGTGGCCATACTTACTTTACAACCACTCGAGACGAGAGCCAATATTCTAAGAGCAAATGTTTAATTCCAAATATACTTTTACGAGTTTGAGTTAATTGGGTAGCTATTTAAGGTTGAAGACAATTTGGCTCGGATAAAAACTCTCGAGACGACAAAGCTTTGACTTCGTTAGGTTAGGAGCGGGCGTAATCTAGAAGGCAAATACTAATGTAGCCTGAAATCCCTCGAGGGCAACAAGCCCAAAATAATGTAGGTACCTGCTATGTTAATTCCGGTGACTTACGGAACAAGGAAGGTAGCGAGGCATATTTAATGATAATTGGGTAAATAAAAGTCTACACGTTTTTTTTATTAAAGATAAACAGACTCGTTAAAAATGATTTATGATGATTCCTGAAATTCTGGACATAACTCGGCCTCTCCAATTATTTTCAAGATGCGCGCGAGATGCGGAAATGTTTTGGAATGAAACGTGCTCAGCAATAAACGGCACAGTATGAATCGTACTTCACACCATTTACATTACAGCAAAATGTTACAGCTTACTTCAAACAAATTGACCCGATTTTATACTGCGGGAGCAGCTTTTCTATGATACACTTTTATATGTAAATTCAGTGGAAAGGAAAAATATTCTGGTAAATGAGCTAATGCAAGGGTCGGTCAATCGGTTTTGAGTGGACAGTTTTATCAGGATTGCAGTATAAACATGAGAGAAATAGGGGTGATTTTCATTCAAAACTGGCCATCTGCGCAATGCAGTGTAAAATATAATGTTGATGCGAAGGTATCAGACACAAAAATAAAATGCCGTCTCATAAAACTACGGCAGTCATAAAGTGTAGCAGCTTTGCAACCATTATTTTTTTATTATGTTCCGTTGACAAAACGCTCACTGGTTCAACGAAACACGTAACGACTGCATAATTTAATAGTAAAATATCAGTAAGAAAACTGAGGTCACATTTTGTGTTACGTAAATATTCTCTAATGCTTGATTCTAATAGCTGAGCTGAGAGATTCTTCAAAAACTTCTTGAGATTGAGAGAGAAAGTAGAAAGCACGGAAAGCGTCGAACTTTTCAGTACGTTGCAACGTTTCTTATACATTCAATCCCCGACTCTTCCGATTACAATAGAATAAATTAGCTAATTCATAATTAATTACCCTTAGTACCTATTGTAAGGCGGAACTAAAGTTTTCTTGTTAATTACATCCGCAAATAAGAAATACTTGCTGGTATTTATATCAGTTCCGCTGACACAGTTTAAAATAATACATATCTAAGCAGCGTGAAATCAATAGTAAAGTACCAAAATCTACGCCTGAGATTTAGTCTTCTTGAACATTGATATTTGTAAAATTGATGTTAGATACAGACACTTACTATTCCAAGTTTGTAAGCGTGTTAAAGGCAGCCAGCCACTCTGGCAGCTTACCCTTGGGTTTGTAAGGGGACCGACGACTAAGAGGGTTACCACAATGGATCTTTCCCCCCGACAAAATCTCGTCTGTATTTATGTACTACGTATGTAGAGGTTTGTGTTCAATACCGCGTTGTAGACTTAGGCTCAATGTACTGCCTACAGTAAATATGTAAATTAATTTCCATACCCGCAATATACCTGTATTTGGCGTATCAAACCGTTTGTGTCAATTGAAATTAGGCACCTAAACCGATAAAGTTATTAACATGCGACAATATTTACTTGATGCCGCAAATATTTGCTGTGTAATCACTGTTTGGACTGAGTTCCCCTGATGTTAGCTATAGTATTCCTCGTAATACTAAGTTTGCAGAATTAAATGAGGAAAATTGAAAAGAATGGCAGCTTGAGGGGCGGAATCATGCGACGAAAATTGTTGCAAGGGAGTATTCCCCCTGTCTGGTTCAAATATTACATTGAAGTGAATGTGAATCCGAGTTCGTGTGTGCTCTGGTAATATAATTAAATATCGTGCAAGTTTTATGAGGAAATGTCTTATTAAGGTATTTGATGTAGGGTTTCATTGCGTGGTGGTTAATGTCAGCAAGCGCGGTGTCGCCAGGGGTACGGTTCGGTATGAGTGAGGGCACTACATTCCGCATCGCGTATTTAGGTCAGCGGGTAATCAGGCTCGTCATAACGTGAATAATTTACCGTATCAGATTGAATTTATTTCTGAAATGTTCTTTGCGTGTACGATGCTATCTGTTCACAATTTCACAAGGTGCAGACAAACAACCATTAACTGATTTACCCATAACATTCGTTAACATGTTAAAATTTTAGGGTACAATATGACTATTTTTCAATACAAATCTGCAATCTTGAATTCTAAAAATATTGTACAAATACCCAGTTGTTTGTTTACTAACGATCTAATAGAAACTATATTCGTGGAAACGTTTCAAACGAAACTTCGTTAGAATGCAGCTGAAAAGTGGGAAATCTCGGCGAAATCAGCTTCAAAGCAAAGATTTAGAGCGATATTTTTTTAATTCAGTGAAATAGAACAGGAAGGAAGAAAATCGATAGCTATAAACAAGAACCAAATGACGGCATGGTGGTATTAAAGTCAATGAGTCATAGAAGAGATTTATGTGGAGAGTAACGAGGTGAGATTTCTATGAACTATCATGTAAGTATAGCAAGACTGAGGCGAACGCGGACGCGGCGTCAATCTATTTCGACAACGGAAGTCACGTGCTGCACTTGCTTGTGTGTGCATCATAATGCCATAGTTCCCAGTATCGAGGCGCTATAAATATGCATGTGTCTCTACTGTCCGTGTGTTTATCGTTTTATGTTCACATCGGGCGCTAGTCATCGATGGGAGCCCACCCAAGCGACTATTGTGTATAATCGCAAAGGGCAAAAAGGGGTATTGTTTCGAGACCGTGTGGGGTGCAAAAAAGGCACAGGTGACTTTCTGATAAATTGCTCTAGGTAAAAAAAAGTGATACGATCTAGTTGTTAGGATGCGATATTTTTTGTGTGCTTAAAAGTTGACGGTAAGAAAATTCGAGTTCCAAATCGATAGTTGTCATTCAGACGAAGCATAGTTCAATGGTTCGTCTAATAAATTGGCGGTTGGTAACGACAGGGAGGAAGTCGGGGCTGGGGCGTTTTACGAGCAGACTTAATTGAGTTTTCGAAAGAGGCTGTCACTCGTGTCGCTGATTGTTTGCAGAATACGAAATACTCTTAACTTTAGGTTCTGAGCGTGACAATTTCTCTCGTGATGTTAAGCTATTGAAGATAGTTATCTCTTGGTTTACGGCAATATTAAAGTGGCACATCTATTTTCAGTACGTTAGTGCTTTATAGTCTGGTCGTAAATTATCGCCGCTGCGCCTGTACCTTCGTTTTATGACAGTCACTGGAATATATTGTTGGCAAAGGTATATACAAATATTTACACCAACTATATTTTTAATCAAACTGTGAATTAAGTAAGCTTTTAACATTTATGTAGATAGGTGGTACACTGTTCTGCAATGAGGAATTAATTATGGTAGGCTTCATTCAGGTTGTGAATAAATTTGTTATTTCGTGGAAATGCTCTACGTTCCTCCGTTGTAGACAATACCACAATGGAAGATGTAACTATTCAACATTTTGAATGGAATTTGAATATGTATCTCTTGAAAAATATTATAAGAGGTCAAAAAACTCCGAGATGCAGATTTTGCTTGTCTTCCATGACAGGATCTAAAGTTCAACTCGCTTTATACGACAAGTAGGTATAAAAGTGAGTAGACAGCAGAGCTGAATGTTTAAACATAAATCCACAAAACTTTCTTAGCACCACCCCGCCCTGTCTCCGAGGAACTACCGTTTTACAACCCAGACATACTTGACGTTTTATGGTTTTAGAAGACTGATATATACCCTAAAAAGAAAAAGAGCACCGCTCATTTCGTATTTTGATGGACATAAACGTATAAAAGTTCATGCCCTCTAATACCGCTGAAAACAGAAAAAAAGCAGGTCACTCCGTCAGTTTTATACAAGTACCTAAACCAACTTGTGTGTATTTTGAACCGACGCATTATTGCATCCGTAC
This sequence comes from Anticarsia gemmatalis, assembly GCF_050436995.1. Taxonomy (NCBI): domain Eukaryota; kingdom Metazoa; phylum Arthropoda; class Insecta; order Lepidoptera; family Erebidae; genus Anticarsia; species Anticarsia gemmatalis. Next base: position 4,873,088 of record NC_134761.1, read on the forward strand.
AAGCGAGAAGAGAAGCATAATTTTAAAAGTCACTTTTCGCTAAATTACAGATACGGATACTGAGTTTGCTAAATATGAGTGCATAAATCGCACTCTGTCGTAGCTGACATATAAATACAGTTCCAAATACGTCATATTTGGCATTAGAAACAGGCCGTATTTCCGTTAAATGTTGAATTCTTTAGAATTTTTTTATTTTAAGCAAATATAAGGGTTCAGAATGTACTTTAATCTCTTCAACGTCAATATTTGGTCAGAATATAGAGTAAAATATACGCAACTTTGCTATTATTTTTATTTCCTTTAAGTCTTATACATGTACTTTAACTGAATAGATGTCGATTCACTCCTGCATTTTCCAATATTGATGATATTAGTTTTGCAATAGTCTGTACAGAGTTTTCTCGGCAAACTTTTACTTACGAGTATGTCAAGTGTTTACGAGAAGGCTTTAAGTGTTATGGCTATCATTGTTCTGTACACGGAGATTCAGCTTTCTAAGATACTGTGGGCTTTCAAGATAGATGTAAGCATGAGCGAAACTGGAACACAGCATACTTCAGTCGTCATAATAAAAGGGAACATTGTCATTTCGATGTGCGCTCGTGGTTTAAGCCAGCTGCAATATTCTCGCTATGTACATGGGCGGTCAGCACGGCTGCACCAGACTGTGATTTACACGACACTGGCCCCAAAACACCTCTCCCTTTATGGCCAGACATTTCGGGGAACCGCGATTTATTCGTCTGGCTGTAGATAGATTGTTATCTGACTACATTCAAGTTTTATTCGCATTCAAATTGATGTATGTATATTTGATGCCACGCCAGATATTAGTTAAATTGAAAAAGCCTGCGGGAAAATTCATTTACAAAGATAAAACCCGTGAATTAACAGCAAAAAAGTGGTAACAATATTTTTAAAGTATTTTTATTTATGCAGGATATAGGGAGCACTTGTGTTAAATACTTTTGCATTGAATAACTACAAGTTATGCGGTTTAAGTGTCAATAAGTTTCAGATATGCCAACGATATGAAGGCAAAAAATCGCGAAGTAAAAGTGAAAAGGTTCAGTAGGCCTTATATGGCATCCACATTTGTACTACGTTAAATAAAGCACATATAACGCATAAGTACAAATTGGGGAGGCATTTAGTTCCCCCAGTACAATGGCCGTCTAGACAAGACCGTGAACCCTGGATAGGTGCTACACAGACACTGATTTACATATTGAATCACAGGGATTATGTTGGATTTTGAGACATGTGTTAGAACATACAAAAGCCTACATGTAGGAATACTCTTTATCTTATAAAACCATTAGTAAACAATGGACAACGATAATAACAATAAATGTTTCTTTTCATAGGGCGATAATTGCAGATTTAACAATTGTTTAATTTTCCTCATAACTTCAATAATATATTAATCAGTAACAATAAAACTAAGAGGAAAACCACAAATTGAAATGTTTGGATATGGCTTAAAACAACTTAAATAGCAGGAAATTAACCAGAATATTGTATAATTTTGATTTGCAATTACATTACCATCAAGTGCACTGATTAAATTGAATTGCCAATTTTGGAATGAAAATGTAATTGATGAACAATTTAATTGGTAATGGTCATCGGCAAAATTATGAATGCAGATATGCACAGATTAATAACCATTCGTGGAACTCGGTATATGAGAATTATAGTAAAATATGCTTAAATATAACAGGTCCGACGGTCTGGCGGCATACTGCAGATGCAGATACACTGGAAGCTACGGTCAGATGTCGTTAAACTGATTTACGGGAGTCTTTTATTAAACAATACCGGACTTTTATGTTTAAAATCATAAGCACTGCAGATTTCACGTTATGTGAAACAATAAAAAGCTCTTAAAATACTCTGTAGCAATTTTATGCACTATTTTCAGTGAAAAGCTGAGGAAAAATATTTAAATAGGTTTTGATTTCGTGCGCCTTTCATTTATGTTTAATAGAAGTAGTGCAGTATAAAAACAAATTGAGGGAAATATCAGCTAAGCAATTAGATTAGCTAGAATTGTCACATCACTTTGCGTTTTATTGTGACCTGAATTAATATAGAGCACTCATATTAAGTACATGGTTTTAATTGATACCCACGAGAATATAGTTGCATATGACTGATATACTGATCATGATATACTGTTTCAATAAAAGCTTTCAATTATTATTCAAAAGTTAAATGGATTTCCATAATAATGCGAGCACACATATTGTGATTGTGTATGTAAATTGATAAAGGCGAAGGTAATTCCATTGTTCGATATAGTATCAAGTAAAAACCAACGGTGACTTTAGTACTGACTTCTAACTTAAGTCCATCGAATTCAGTTTGAGTCGTCAGAGGACCAAGTTTGGTTAGTTTCGAGTGCTCGACATACACCTGACCTACATGACTTTTATATTCACGCCAAAATAAAAAATGAACAAGAAAGAGCAATTAACGGACTAAGGTAAGTCGTTTAAACTAAAGGCTTGAATAAAGAAAGTATATCGACTGAAAATTATTCCAATAATACTCACTTGTTTAAATTAAAGCCGCGACGGACGGCGTTTCAGGAACTTTTTTGACCTGCAAAGATAAGAAACGGCATTATGTAAATGAGATCTTTGAAATTAACAAGTAAATTTATAGCAGTCTTTGAATGAAATTAATAAATCTCGAGGTTGGCAGATTTTAATTTATATCGCGAGGATGTTACCCTCGTTATCGAATACTTGAAACTTGGGCAGACATGTACTTACTTCTTAAGTTTAGGATCAGGGCTTCGGAGAACTTTACGAGCTCGGGATTTAAAATTTGGAGCGGTTTGTTATTACTATGGAAATTGTTGAGTTTAGAGAGTACACCACGATTTAGATAGTATCAGATAAGCGGTTAGTTGCAGCTGCGTGCGGATAATAATATATTGCTATTACAAATTCGCTTGCCAAGTGGTCTGGCAGCAGTGTATATTATGGTGTACACACATGAGGCCGATACCCCGTACCGGTAACATTAACACCTACAGGCTCCATGGTTCTATTTTTACGTATATCAACAAGTATTGTGTCATGGCATGGATTGCTAGCTTCGAACAAAGCAAAGCTTTGTTTAACACTGCAAATAGCATTTAGCACCAGTCCGAGGCTCTATTACAAGTTTGTTGGACAGTCGACTTCGCAGCGTTGCATCCGTTGCCTGCCAACTTTACCCCTGCCTGACTCAATCCTGACCCAGATAGCGCGGATATACCGACCGCTACACGATGAATAAAATTATTGGAACATTGTTTTAGATAGATGCTTTCTCGATCCGTGCGGTTTTAACTTTTTATCAGAATAGATTTAAACCGCAAATAAAATTACTTGGAAAACATTTATCTAAGAGATATTGTGATGGAAACTAAGAGGTGTGTTATGTACATATGTTGAATAACCTTCTGATATAAGTTCACATAGTACTCTGATACAAGCAAGAAGGATTGGGTAAAAGTAACCGCTATCATAGAAAACTGTCCATTATGTGACCACTACACACAAGTTGAAACGGTTTACAGTGAACACCTGGAGGTATACATTGCCAGTGTACTGTACAATTTGTATGGAGATGCACGAGCGGTCGTCTGCAGATAACGCTCTACTATTCTAGGCACTGCAACCGGGTTCTTAATCGCCTAAATTGCACTAACACACACTGTAACCATTAGCCAAATGGCTTTAATTAACTATCACATATCTATTTAATGTCTTTATAGCCTGTCTCAGAAAACGCAATGCATTTAACAGTCACTGATAAAGTTTAAACTACTCATCCCTTTAAGGAATACGGGCGTGAGAATACTGAGTAATAATGATAGATTGCGGACCGTTAGTGGCTAAGGACTTGGCGATGAACTCATTTGTATAGGATTCGATAGCAGAATAATAAAATCTATCCATGCCTACTTTTGAACGACCAGTAGTCACCAGTTTACGGTTTAGGTCCATTTTTAGAAACATGTCATGAATAATGATGTCATCAAAATGTTACATTTATCTAATGTATAAAAAAATAAGCTATTTTATTCTCCGCAGTTGTGTCAATATCGGCGGTGATGTTGTGCAGCCGCCAACGCTACAGTACTTTTGAAATTTAACATCTGTGAACATTGTTGTATCATCTTCTACTTTAATAATCAAGAAATAAAGATGAAACTCTTTACGTATCTGACATGGATTGTCGAAAATTGGGTCAGTTAAAATTGTCTTATTGAAATATTAATAATGTTTAGGGTAACTGAACTGTTGAAAACAAGATTCGTAAGTCGTAGCTAATATTACAACATAGTTTAACATTAAAACTTTGCTGAGATACAGTTACATTAGCACAGCAATGACAAATTTCATATTTATCTTGGTCCAATGATCAAGGGACCCTATATTTGGAAACTGAAATTCTATCAAAAACTAAAAGTTATTTTTATCGGCCTACACTAAACACTATACTTCACATATCTCCTGTAGAATCTACGTGTAGATACTAAATAATTAATAAAAAAACTGTAATTAACGTATAAACGGAATACGTAAATTAGTATCGGGTGTCATGAACAGAAGGTGGGCAACAAATTAACGGCATGCACCACCCACCGCATGCATGCGAGTGCAGCGGTGGCGGATTCGTGTAACAAGTCTTATCGGCCACACCGCCGCTACCAACATTAAAAGCTCCTCGCATATTCATTCCGAAACTTTCGCAATTCCCTTTGGTTTGCACCGCCTCTAAATTTATGTAAAGCGCTTTTTACTCTTACGTTCACTGCAAACACCCGCTGTGTACTTTTGAACGAGTTAATTGCGAATATTATTCATTCGGATGCTTTCGCTTCAGGCTCTGTCCTTTGTATTACAGTTATCTTTTATCTACATAATTAGCAACCTCTCATAGTCCAACTACCGAATACACGGTACTTGTATAATAGAAGTTAGCTAAAATCGTATTTCTACCATAATGGTCTCTACGTATTATTTGTGTATCTCTCATACCTAACGTTGCACTTTTTGTCTTCTCAGGTATGCAGGTTTTTGTTACTTTTTGCTTTGTACCGTTGAGGGCAAATGTAAAGTTCGAGACAAGTTTAAGTCAAGGCCCAATGATTCAGCATGAGCTCATATCAGTTAGTATGCGTGAATCATTATTTGTATAATCACGCAAGACGCACACTTAAGCTGATGTCTTCGCCACCGACCGTAAGTCAAGGATTATTGTAAAACAGAGCATGCAATGTTCCTTAAATGTTTATAGTGTTAACATACCAGACATTCGATTATGTAAAACATTCGTGTATGATTATATTTGAAATGCCGACCAAAACTCGTAATAGCCCCTCATTAATCAAACTTCTTATGTTTACAGCTATGATAAAGATCGGAGGTCGAATCGATTCCTAAATAACAGGAACAGATGGTGTTTGACGATTTGTCAACAAAACACTGGACATTGATATAACGAATTGTCCTCATATTTGTTGCGATAACAATTTATCCAGTGAACCGATAAATCCTTACACCGGTTTAATTGGCTCGTAAATCGATAGCAGCTGTTACCGAAATGAATATAAGGGCCAATTTAAAAGAAATTGATAATAGGGGTATGTGTTAAAGTCGTTTAAACTCAGTTTATTGGTACTTCGTACTAATTAAAGTATGGCTCAATTAAATTCTGTAAGCCAGGGAATTACTATTTACTTCAATATTTTACCATCTCCGTGTAACACATTCCTGATATACATGGCCGAATACATTTATTACTCTTATATTTTATCTTGCAGAGATGAAAGCAACACTATAGCTGTAGAAAGCTGATCAGAGCTATCAATGCATTCTATATGTCAATACAGAAAAAGTGTTAGAAAACAGTGCATCATAAAGCAAACTTATTAGACCGAAGATAATTACAAATGGCTGGCCCAAATTAATATGTAGCCGATAGATGTTGCGACACTATCGATACTGTGCAGTCGTCGAGATGGCGGGAGGAGGCAGGGCAGTGATGTCATCTGGGCCGACGGTCAATTGTCGCCACGCGATGAACGCTCTTGCGCAACCTCTGTGGGCTCGCTTTACACAAACGTAAAGTATTCAGTGCCGGTGATAATCACACTATACAAACATAACATTTCTATACATAGATAAAACGGTAAATATTGAAGTTTGTTGGCCCAATGATTGTATAGATATGAGTAAGCGATAATGCGCGATAAAACGGAAATAGGTAGCCGAGACTGAACGTGGTAAACACTGCTACGCTACGGTACCGTATGCGTAACGCCCACATTGTTATACGAATCACGGTTAGACCGAAGCAACAAAAAATATAACTGCTTCGTCAGTTCGCATTCCACGTTCATCTCCCGCTTATCGGTTAGGTAAAAGGGAAATTGACACCGAATATATCTCACTGTCAGATAAGATACAAATGTATGCTGTGAATCAGCAACTTGGAGAGCATGTTCCGAATAGCGCAACTTCGTACAAGTTTGATATATGAGATTTTCGTCAATGTCGGCGTCGAGCACTAGCTGACGACTGAAGTAACAAGAACTCTGAGTAAAATTACGCGTGCTGATTGTCGGCTTGATTGACAGAATGGGAATGACTGCAAGGGAAATAGCGGGAGCTTGTAGTAAAACTGAAACAAAGACTTTGTTCAATATATCTTGCTCTCGCTGCAAAAACTGACATTGACTGGCTGATATTTGAGACTTCATCCAGTATCAAGTTTCATTTACAAATGAGTATATCGACGGACTGTATACAAATGTCACGCTCTATTTGTTGCACTCAAAATGTTAGAAGTCTCTAAGTTTTACTTTTAAAAATTATTAATTGTTATTTAAGTTTGAATGCTTTAAGTTTTTTTTTACTAAAGAAATGTCAACATGGTTTCTATTGGCTACACATAACACAGCAGGTAGAGAGGGTCTCGCTGTGCAAGCTAATCCTGTGTTGGCAGGCGGCAGGCGCGGCTTCACGCGTCGGTGGTTCTTGGTCAAATTAATCGGTGTGACTGAACTGTCATGCACTCGAGCTGGCTTGCGATTCGTCATATACAATGCACTAATCCGTACTTTACTGGTACTTTGACCTTTCCCGGTCATATGCTTTGTTAAACCGCAAAGTAGGTTTGACACGGATAATTACTGTAAATACGGTACACTTTGATCGTGCGGGACTCGTAACTAAACGTCTCTAAAGGTTATTGCCGTAATTTCATGCCCTTAGTACATACGCGTTATTTATGATTTTCGTGCAATAAACGTTACAATAATAGCCTTCAACTCGTATTAAAGTAACAGACTCGTGCAAAAAGTGGGAAACTGTGCAAGATTGGAAGAACTCGTACCGGCAAGAAAGTTTGCAGTAATGAGGGCAAGATAACAAATGTTGTTTAATGTTTTTCTCGTTCAAGGGGATAAAGTTTTTATTTAATATTCATTGCGCCCGGTCTTACTCTTGATTGTTCCTACTGAGATTTCTGCAGATTCTATTATTTCTGATAAATTTTGCACCTGGAGTACAAATTGACTGTGAATGATTGTATTCGACTGTAACTTAGTATATAGCAACTTACAATCGTTCAAACATAGATCGTGCATTCTATCAAGAAGAATAGAAGGGTGAAAGTAACCGAAATAGCTTGGACCACTCAACGTATCTGTGAAACAATTGTGCTAACCACGTAATACAGTTTTCACTGAACAGTTAGTATCAGTTAGGTTCAGAACACGCTGACACGACAACGACCGATTAACACTCATTACTAAGACCATTACGAAAGTGCATAGCGAATGATATACTATACGAGATAATGGTGGTGAGTTCACAGAGGTTAATAGGATTAGTGCGTGCTCTTTTCCATTGTATGTTGATATAAATGAATTATTTGACTTAATTAATTTGTTTTACCATGGCTTATTTGAATGTAATTTCTAATGTACGTAAAGCTATCTACCGAACGCTCCGCTCCACTAAACTTCAGAATGTCTGTGAAAGGTATAGCTGTGAGGTTTTGCTATCTTATTAACTTTTTTATTGAAATGATTGAAGTATTACAATAAAACAACACAAGTTTCATGTCTACTAAGGCCCGATACAACAGCTCGTGGAGGTCTTGCATATGATTTGTAGACGAAAACCACAAAATAATAGCATGCCAAAGCTTAATGAGTTTTTAATCATACGTAACGAATCTATAAAATGTTTTACATAGATTATATAAACCTTGAATAAAAAATAAAATGTCATTAACGCTAACGTAACTTCCACTAAAGCAGTAGTTATGTGACACGTCATAATAAATTGAACCTAATAACTATACTACCACAAAATACTAGCTAAAAAATGCTAAAGGGGTAATTTCTTTTATGATTAATTTTTACCACGATACATGTTATTAATGACAGTCGATTCCAACTTATAATTGTCACTGTTATTACTGGTCTATCATGCTTGAAGTTATCGGCATATCGAGAGGTGAGTGACTTAACGCCCCAGCAAGGGACGTGGGGGAACAACTCTCCACTGTCGACTACGACACTCGACACTTGAATTCCTTCAATTACACAAGTACAATATTTCTTCCATTTCGAAATGTTGCATATCTCTTGTCGGATTTATGGATCCGGAATCGTCTGGGGATTCGAGCGAAGGGTCTTAAAAGGTTCTGCTCCTGTAAGTTTACTTAACAATGGGTAGATTTCCATCCAGATTTTAAATGTAAGCTTTTAAGACCTTAAAGGTAAATCGGTTAATATTGAAACTACCGTCTGTATAGTGAGCAGAGCGAGTAAGTATGACAGCTACAATCCCTGTAGGAACAAGTTGTTTAGACTAAGCCGAGAATTTCACAAGTGCGTAATTAGCATGTTTGCCCCACACACTCTGTCATAATGCGCTTTATGCGCTAACTAAATTGCTGTGAGGATAACAAGGAGACATTGTTCTAGGTGAGTAGATTAATTAAAACTCTCCATATTACAGTAAGTAAGTATCTCAAGTAAGAACACGAGTGTGACGCACTTTTGTCTTCAAATATTTTCAAGACTCGTTTTTCTTTGTTAAAAGTCAGCATTCCAAATGATCAACAAACGAACGACCAATTAAAATAATAAACATGACTCTGTTAAATCGTAGTTGTGGACGGTGGCTGCCGACGAAGATAAAATGTTTGTAAGTAATAACAGCTTCAAATAAATAGAATCGTTTTGTAATTGTAACGATCGGTTTAATTGCAGAAGACTATTTCAGTTTGGAATTAAGTTGTATCTTAGTACACTCGCGTAGATATTGTGTATACAACTAATTTGCGTTTCTTTACTAATATAAAGTAGACCTACTCAAACAGTGACATTAAACAATCAGGTGTATCAGAATTTATCAAAAATAAATCAATCCAGAAATGTTTAATACGCAAGTTTACATTTCAATCAGAGAAGGCACAATCCCATCCCTATAACCGTTTAAATCATTGTCGATAAACAGATTCCAAGCGCGAAGAAATCGTGGAATCCTTTGTACCGTGTTAAGACCATGAATAAACAAACAAGGCCACCTGCTCAGAAATAAAATAGGATATGCCGGTCACAATCGATATAGAGATGCGTAGCATTCTCGTGATCTCCACACTGTACATGCTATCGATTTCACGGCCCAACTGATTGAGTTGACGTGACGTTTGCAGAAAAAACACACTCGAGCCGGTTTAGGGTCACACCGAGCCGAAATACTTTTCTACAACCGAACGATCGAAGAAATTGGGTAACGCCGTAAGTTTCTTATACTGACCGGTGAAGAAAAAGTTACACAGCTGATATATATAATTACGCGACTGCATTCAGGCAACTAATGAAAATAGCGACATGTACATATGTTTATAGCATACCAAACCGTCGTACTTAATTATATTTATGTGTTCAGTTTTCTTTTCAAGATGTATCTATAATTCTATGAGCCACCTCCGAAAACAGGGGAGGATTTGTTAAAATGAGATAACATGCTTTGTTGCTTTCAACAAAGGATAGCGAAATCGGATTTGATTTTAGGAAATTCTAAGTATTATGCGTATTTTGTTGTGCAAAAACTGTAGCAACTATGGGTGATAAAAAACGAGGAATGCTTGGAAACGGGTAAGTGAAAACGACAATCAAAAGTGAACGTCTATCATCAACAAGACTACAAGGTAGTTAATCATAGTTGTCACGGATAATTTGTAATTAATGTATTATTATCGGCGTTAATGCTTAGCCACGCGGAGCAAATAGGTGCTACTCGAACATGTTACATATGGATAGGGTGTTATGGTTTTTTTTAGAAAACTAAATAGGACCTTACGTAACTTAATGTGGAAGTGTAACAGTCCGTTACTAAGTAATTACTGCCAAACAAATGCTTAAAAAAAACTTTGTCAGATATTTAAGAATGACAGTAGATGTGTATGTATTATGCAAATATTTTTTGGATTTTACTTTAATTTTACAGTAATTAGTAACTCAATTAATAAGGTTTTTTCATGATATTGACGATATGTAAATAATTAATAAGAGCAACATAATCACTCATCAGTCTGTTGCACTAGAAGATGAATGGCTCGATGAACATTGCATGCGATTCCGGAATGTTGATGTATTACATACATAATATTAGACCATTTTCTCATAATGATTAGTTAGAAATTATAAGACTTATGCACATTCTTATCTCGGTACACGACCCTAATAAGCATCTTATATTTTTTTAAGAATACAGATATCTAATGTACGTGTATGTTATAAAAGTTGAGTATACATATATGTACGCTTTCTTAAGTAAACATACTTTCTTACTTTTCATTATTCTATGGTATGTTTTGTGTTCTTAAAATTACATCGCGTAAGCTACGTAAGGAATGCTTTATCAAATTCTACCTCCAAGGTTAACTTTCATCGTTGATATCTTTGTAAACAACATTAAACAAGATATTAAGGTGACTGGGTGAAAACGTTCATCACGTAATTGTTACGGGGCTGTAAAATTGAAAAGGGGATTGGCGTGGGGGCTTTAAAACACCCTAATGTAATTGGAATAGATTGAATACAGTGCAGTTCAGTAAATACGAAGCCACTGCACCCTGAAGATTGTCTGTAATCCGCTTATGAATAAATTACACTAAGCTAAAGAAGTAGATTCAATCTGCACAGTACATAACAAAGTAAGTATTATTTTGTTTGAGTTGGTTTAATGTAAAATGGAGCATTATCTCAGCAAAGGGAATTAAAAATACAGCACAAAGAACTCGTATAACGCCTAATGTTGAACAGTTAGTTACGCCTCCGTTAGTTAATTTCTCCTCCGATTTCAAATACCGAATTTTAGATGAGAGTCAATAAAGAAGTGTCGGTGAGTAACAGGAATTGTAAGTGCGACGTCTGAGCAACTGCGCCGACAGTGCGTGACGAAGTTGCGTGCCTTCTGTCGGTCGCCATGACAACCAGCAGTTTCTAACTACTAAGAATTCTACTGGCACTGGCCAACGCCGGATGGACTTGAGAGGGCAGTAAACTACAAAGGTAACAACTTAGAATATGCTATAAATATTGTGGCCGGTTGTGTTAGTGCAATGCATGGTAATTATGCTTTCATAGAGTCTTGAGTATGCAAATAATGGGGTATAATGACGCATAACGACTGACACAATGTGACACGACAGTATAATAACTATTATAGCCAAGGAAACTAGGAATAGGAAGGTGGAAATTATAACTAAGGTCTATAGAAAAAACTAACTATCGTGTAAGTTAAGTATTATGTGAAACGAATTTCACAGATCTCCATCTGGTCGATAAACATACAACGTGGAAATGGTCGTTTTCTGGATATTTTAGAAATGCCCATTTAATAAATTGCACGCTTTGAATTGACTGATCTTAATCCAAAATGAACCCGAGGCGAATGCGCGCGTTTCCCTCTCAATATATGAAATAGGGCAGCTCTCAATACGCGAATTTTATTAGGGTTGCGAATCAATAGCCCTCCTCACATATTTCAACCCCTTTTTAAAATGTTTATGACGTCCATAAATAGTGTAACGGTAATAATGTGGCATGTGATTGAAAAAATACCAATTATTTTATAAAAACGACAGAAAACCTTTATTTAAAGAAAAAAAAACACTGAAAAACATAAATGACTTTCAATAATGTAGTTCCTACATTGAAGATGTGAGATTAAATATTATCTGTTTAGTAAGAAACGATAAGCACCTGTAGTTAGTTACCTATCATAGTAGTGTATAATTGACAAGTTATACCTTGAACCGGTGTGAGCCAAGTTCCAAAAGTGGCAAAGGACGATCGGGTCGACAAAGAATCTTAGTTTTCGAACACTTATCACAGCAACGTTCACACAATAATACTTTTTTTAAAATAAGGGAGCACTTTTCTAACACGTTTTAAGCATACCGAGTCACATGCAAGATGAAAACTAAAGAGAGCCGGGAGCGTCGACCGGCGTGAACGACGCGAGACAACTGACTGGCGACTGTACCCGCTGAGAACCGTCAGTACAGGCCCGCCCCTCGCACCACACACTCATCAGCTGTGTCTACTTCTTATCATAAAGATTACATATTTTCACTACGATTTAATCTAAAAGAATTACACAAATATCGCACAAAGTGTGTCACTCTGTCAGTAGCGTATTTTTATCGATAACACAATTCATCATTAGTCATTTCTTAGAATTCCTAATTAAGTACTATTTTTAAAATAAAGTAGGTACCTGCTTATTGAAACTAACTTATTCGGTTTTTTAAAAGTAGTAAGCGGCTAAGCAAACGTGTGTGCGATAAGCTTTTTAAACATTAATGTATAAAACATGTAAAAGGAGCTGAATAATTCAAAAAAGCTGCCACGGAGACTGATGAAAGAAAATTATTTAGTACACATGCGACATTTTTATGAATGAGGATTTATACAAAAGTTTGAACAACAATGAGACTTTTTGTGTAATGTCTTTCTTCATTCACTTGTACAATGTGTAAAGGTTTAGTGAGGTGTTTTTTTCGTAGCCACGAGCGTTCCGCACACACTATTTTAGGGCTGGCGTCTCTTACAATGTCATCAATCACTGACAGTCGAAAGAACTCGGACCTTTGCATAAAAAAACCGATTCAGTGTCATTATGGATTTACTTTTATTTCGACGTCGTACAGCAAAACCGGGCCATGATGAAACTGTTTTCCTTTGATGTTAATATTTTACCCCAAAGGCAAACTGAATTAAATAAAGGTTATGTCTAATAAGGACTTAGGACATGATAATAGTATTGTCTTTTTATAAAAGACTTTTGTCCGATGTCAAACAATACAATAGTAAATAGACAATGAGAGAAAAAGTGATTATAACGACAGTGCAATGAATCTAAATATAAATAGAAATATTATCATTCCTCATACACTTCTCACATCACCACTCATTTTCCACAATGTGTTATAGACGGTGATTGTGCGACGATATAAATTAGCGTCTTACAAAAAATAATGCTTATTCGATATAACTTTGATGAAATCACTTCTATATTATAAGAATGCTCTGTACCTACGTCATCTTTTAACAAAAGTAAGTAAAACAATAATAACACAATAACTGTTTTTCATACAATTAACGTTGGTATTTTTACAGACTGCTAAGATGCTGTAAATATAAAAAAATAATGAGAATTAAAAGTGAAACGAGCAGTAACGAAATTTAAGGCAAAGAGAGTACAGTGTTAAATTAATTAAAGACCACCATTTTTCCTCTTCAAAGAATTAAGCGGTCTGTACAAATTTTGTATAAAAGCTCAATCCACAATGACATCGGAATCTTATTTTTTAAGAACAGGAAAAGAAAACAACGTCACGCAGCTATAGGCGGCCAACCGAATAATCAATGCTTTGATAATGAAAATGAGCATTATCGATTGGTGTTACAAAAAGTATAAAAACATACGCGCCCGAGAAGCGGTTTCCAGTAGTTATTTGGTTGAAATATACTTCAAGAGATTTCGTTAAAACTGAGACAGCTTCACGCACGATATTGCGAATGCGTCAAAAACTAAATACTTGTGTAGAGATCGCCGCATAATGCCGTAGTATGCATGTTTACGTCTTTTGAATACTGCTCTTGATGACATCTTTATGTTTTCTGCATGTTTTGCAAAATAGCAATTAGAATATAATATTAATGGTAAAGTACGTAGTCGAGTGCTGCAAAAAGCAGAATAATTAAAGAGATAATTTGACGAATACGCAATGACGGAAAAATATTAATTCCTATGTAACGCATCAAGGGAAGGGGCTGCGACGTATAATATATTCCGCGCTTGTGATTACATAAAATAACAAACGGGTCTCGGAGGCAGCTTTGAAGTGAAATTACACGGCGAGCCGGGGCGACGGAGCTTTTTCATTATCAACTTGGAAAATTTAGGCCAGACAAGAAAACGCCAACGAGACGTAGATACAGATGAATGTACTACAGAATCTTTTGAGTGGAACCGGAGAAGGCTGCGTAATTCGCAAGATTCACAAAAAGAAAACAATTATAAAAGAAAATTTTCGGAGAAGATTTTTACAAAGAAAAGTAAAAATAATTTGGAATTTTATTAGGTGAACGCAGCAGGTCGTAAATGTTGCGGTCACGAGTGGAATTACATCGTATTGTTGTCTTAGTGCGTAATCTAATAGTATTTGGTCAGGATACGCAGACTGAGCTACCAACCTTTGGTAGCACCATCGGTTCTGCTGCTCTGCACCTGTTACTGTAATCTCACACTCAGTTTACATAGCTTTGTGATGTTTTTAATTGGTATATGTAAATCAGTTGATTGTATTTATTTCATTTTAACTCGAACTAAGCGCCTGGTTAGGCTAGAAAATAAGAACAAACAGTATCTGAATGTGCTGTTTAGTGATTTACTATTCGATGTTGCTATGAATTCAAACGCAAACAGTTTAGAAATGCAGGCTTTGCAGCCTCATCATCATAACTCACTTCAAAATGCATACATGTTATAAATACATTTACATATTTCGAAGCGAGTTTAGTCCAACATGGAGCAGTGAACGCATATTGTTCGTGCTCTGACCGCAGAAACCGAATCCAGTGCCCCTTCACAACCTAGGTAACATGTTTCGTAATATCAAGTTAATCGTCGACCATAACGCTACGGTACCACGACAAGTACAATTATGTTATAAGGTATATCAAAGATCTTGTACCTATTCGGTAACGACTCAATTTTTTGTCCCGTCCGTCAAGTGTAAGAGTAAACAAAAGCTGCAATAATCATGACCGTGCTATGCCTCTAACAACAAACAGAAGTTCTACAACAATATTTGAGGTAAACTCGTTGAATATGCAAAATGTAAGCCAAGTAGAAACTCTACGTACATTTAAAATTAACTTTAAAATTTTTGAGTCAACATCGTGGGTTTAGGTGGTTAAGGTAAATAGATAATTTCAGCAGGTCAACGGGAATCGAGTCTCGAGAGTTTGCCGCTGAAATTCAATTATTAACGTCTGTTTGATAGACGGTCGACCCGCTCTGCTGAAATTCAGAGATTCCTACGAACATTTGCACACTCTCACGATAAGATTGGATTAAGTGAATAATGTTCGAGTTGACACGTCCGCCGTCCGAGCGAAGTTTCCAATAAACGAATATGGTAATAGAGATGCTACGGTAATTGTTCGTAGCTGTAAAAGCAAAGGCTTCTTTTAAAAAAAGATCAAAGGCATCACAACTTTAAATATACCTATATAATATTAATTCAGTCAGTAAGTTATATTTCGGAGAATTCATTATGTAAAACTGTACGCTTCATTCGAAAATAATGTTTATTTGAAAAACAAAAAGTATGCCTAAACTGTGAATCAATGTAGGTAGTTAAAATAAGTTTTCCAATTAGACGATAGACGTCTACAAAGTTCAAAGTTGTCTACACATAATTACAAAATAAGCACACACTGGTAGCTGCCATTTTCTTTTGATTTCCTCGTCGTATGTATTCGTTTAATTACCGCTTAACGTCTGCCTTAGTGTGATTAAAGTTTGAATAGACTTTGTATTAATAACAGAAAGTTCTTTGCCGCAGGGTAAATCAATACTCGTGCGGCAACCAAAAGCGGACGGCCTCCACGTTACAAAGTAAGAATCCGCGGCCTCCCAAAATATTGTTAGCTCATACCCGACCAATTCAAATCCGTCGTTATATTTCCAGGAATCGGAAGTCTGAACAATCATTATCGTTTGATATTAAACCAAACAATTGTTCCGAGGCTGCTTTGTTGTTTTACTGTTTATAGCAGATCCCAAATGGTTCCCTATATCTACGTATGTGGGCGATAGATTTGAATAAAAAAATCGTGGTCCAAGTGTATGCCATAAATTGTTCCGAACAATTGCAGATGGGGCACATTGTAGTCAAACAATAGACAAACACGGACTCAGCCGGCGACCCTTGGTGACGGGATGAAACTGATTTATTATACCGTAGTAAACGTTTGATGGTAATGACGTAGCGAAACTTGTATACGTTTCTAAAAATGAGGTATGTGGCAAAGCGGTATGATTAAGAATTACATGCTGACATCGATGTTCCATAGAGATAATAATAAAACAGCTTAAAAGCGATGAATGTATTTCCAAATGTAGATAGCAGCAGTAGCAGGTCAACGTCTTAAACTCGAAATAGCCCGGTACGGTCGAGCAGCCCCTGCCCCATGTCTTTCATCGCGCTTACTTAGCAATTCGTTCCGACATCTCGTTAATATGTCAACAAGGTTATCGATAAACAATATCCATGGTCTCCCACTGTAAAACCGTTTACGACCACTGCACTATTCAAATACATTTATATAATGAAGTTGTGTGTATTATCAGGTCAGCAGCCATAATAGGAGGCGCAGGTCGTCAGCCGAACAATGGCGACCTATTTTTTACAAATAGCCATTAATAAATTGACTCAACTCATTTGCCTTCAACAATATCTCGTTCACTTCACATTCCTTTCATACTCGTCTGAAAGTCCATTTGTGAAATGAGTCGCGGCCTACTGATGAAATTAATTTCAATTCAAGCGAATGGGAAGAGTTGAGTGTCGTTAGTTTTCTTTTTATAGCCTCTATCAGACCCATTGAGGCTTAAGGGGTCAAGAGTATTATGGGATTTAACATGATATTTATAAAGTAGATACGAACGGTTATAGAATCTCGGTTTTCTATGCGTAAGAAACACCTATTGTAAAGAAATATAGGTAGACATATTTTTTTTTTCATAAAAGGGCTGCTTGAAAAATCCTTGATGAACCATTTTTATTTCACAAATAAGTTTTTAGTTTCACGAAAAATATTTTCTTTTCCGGCTATCGTTTATTTCGATGTCCTTTTTGTAACATCAAATGTCGAGATGTCCGAGTAAAAAAACGTCCGTTGTATTTATTTTATCACGCTACTCCGCGTACGGGAGGTCCATTAATATTGTTTTGTCGTTTCATGTCAACATGTGTTAAATCATTTAACATGACACACATGGAATAAAGTGCTTTCACTTCCATAATTTACGCACATGTTTCAAGTGCGTATCAAACAGAGGTAAGGTATTAAGTAGATTATAAGTCAGCTTTGTAGGGGTGTAAACAAAGTCTATGCAGACGTATTAGCGGATTGAATCACTCGTGTAGCGTTCAATTTCCCCAGAGAGTTTCAGATGAGACACGACACACTGATCCGATGGCGCGTGGCTTCGATTCGAGACAATGCCATAAGCTCGATCCCTTTAGGGGAGCGCCAGACCTCGTAAGTACCGAACTTTAACGTTTGTCTTTTACGATCCTCGCTGAAAAAATACAGAGTTAAGTCTACCAAGTAGTATTTTATTCAACACTTCTTTGCCGTTTAACTTGGAGTTTCACGAAAATTATGGATATAGTTGGTTTCTTGCGGATAATCAGAAATGAATAATGAATTGATCGACACAGTACAAGCACGCTTATCAGACAGGAAACTTGTTTGAAAGGAAGTAGGTATAATTTGTGAAACTAAATTGGCTTACCTGACAAATAAGATAACAAAGGGTTTGTGCACCAACAGTGACTGGTGTACAAAAGAATGTCTGAAAAAATCTATGTCGGTTGGATGGTGGCCGTGACATATTTTTACTAGATGAGGTTAATAGGCAATTCGTCCTTCAAAAGAGATTTAATTACTATGGTATAATGTACATAAGACGTAATAAATTAGGTTTATCTAGACAGTTTGTCTATATGGCTGCGATTCATCACTGTCGCGCCACACGAGGATTCCTACCGCGCATTAGCGAAAGTGAATTGATTCTGTGCGAGACAATTACTATGAAGCAAATTACACTATCGACTGTCACACGAGATTAATACACTCACATGTCTTTAGCGTCTGGCATTACCATTTTATTACAGTCATTTAACGTTAGCATTACAAGTTAGAACCACTCAACCATTTTGTCAGTGTAATTATTACGCAAAAATAATTATATATCACACATCATAAATGTACAATATTGTATCACTCGCTAGTAAATCAATTTTAATGTAATAAATTTTGTCTAAAGACAGATAATAAGGAAATAATTTAAACTAATTGACAATCACGCATGATATATCGCAGTGAACAAGTAGCCGTATTTATATGTCTATTGACTAAGTCAAAACACGAGTAAAGGATACATAGAGTTTTCGGAGAACACGAGATTAGAAACTGTAACAAAAGGAACAATAGCCAAAGAAACATATCTAACGAAAGTTAAGCAATCCAGTACTCAAATAAACATATATTTTCTCTCCAATGGCTTAGGAGAGTTTGAAACAACCGTAGTAAAATATTTAGGAAAATAATATACACGCGGGGACACATTTTGCGTTGTTCTACCTCATTTATTGGTCCCACTGAAATTCAGTACGTTTGATATTATATTTTGTAAGTTGGAAACTTTATACTACGTGGTGCGTCTGACTCTTCTTTTATAAAAAAGAGAAAAAGATCAAAGCTTTGGTAGTATTAATATCCTTTTGAAACATAATAAAATTGATGTATCGATGCCATATCGCTGTGATATTACGAGCAGAACCGTCATACTAAAACCTATTGGATTTATTTACAAGGTAGACTGTAATAGCGACCATTTAGTAGACAATACTACTTTTAGAATAAAAGCAAGGGACCGAAAATATTTAAAATTTTAACGTAACATCATTTAAAACATTAAAATGCAGCTAAGTAGGCTGAAACGGAGATGAGCTTTCGTCTTGGTACAGGCGGGTTAAATAGATGAATATTGTATGCGTTTATTATCTGGTATTGCAGCTCGTAATCAAATAAAATACAAAAAACGTAGGATTCTACATCGTGAGCTACAAAATAGCGGCATTATTTCACTCTGAATACACCATTATACGAAAATGTTATGCTATTTATTTAAGGTATTCACACGCGTACATAATAATGATTGTGTCACTAATTATTACGAGTTCTCTTTGTTTAAGAACATTCAACGGGTTTTGCGTTTTCCATGAATCATTTTCCCTGGCAAATTGTTTCGCAAATTGGAAGGTCTCATTTCGTTGACCTTTAACATAATATGTTTAAGTGGTTCATGTAAAAGCTTTGATAATAATTAATTAATCGTAAACAGCGCCGAACTTTAAAAGGTAAAAGTAGAAGTGGACCGGGTCAAGTTGCTTATCAAGGCGTATTTAAAAAAGAAATATAAAAAGAAACATATTTTATCAAAATAATGTTCTTTTTCTATATTCAATGGCTTGTCCGCGAGCACTATGTGTGGGAAATTGTCACGTGACTTTTAAGTAAAATGCGTAATTTCTACGAATATGGAGGGAGCGGTACACGTCCTCCGCCATTCACAACCGGTTATTGTATGCAAATTAAAGGCGGGACATTTTTCAAAACGATGACTCTGGGATTAGTATTCGCTGTTTCGCGTTCGGATAACGTTAGTTGTTTCTATATGGATTAAGTGGTGAACGGCATTTTATTGCAACAAAAATGTTTGTATAGGAGAGTGGAGAGCTTTGCTCACTCTAAATAAAATACTCGTATTTTTTTCTAACAGGGATGAACACATCGACAAACAAAGAACGACTACAAATCTGTCAAAGCTGAAAATCTACCTAATAGAATATATATCAAAGTTAACCTACTCGTGAAAATAGATTGGGATGGGACGTGTATCAAGACAAAAGGCCGCTGATGAGTGGGACAGAGCATTGTTGCTGGGAATCTGGGCGTTGGAGCAATCACCGCGACCCAAATACCGGGCGAACGGACCATTTTATGTTTCAACCCATCATAGATTATCTTGACACCAATCAGTAGGATTACTAAGACAACGCATTCTGTACAACTAATTAATGCAACTATAACGTATAACGTAGCGTAGCAAGTAACACTAGTTGAAAGTCAATGACCCCCGGTTCAGTTGCTCGCGATCAAATTGATTAAGCGATATTATGATACGAGTGTTCACGCGCCTCGGCTCTGTCGATGCTCTTTAATTGCCTTAATTGTTAACCATCACAGCAGCTCCTACCAGCGCGTGCTCTTGTCAAGACATGTATTGGTATTGTTTTTCTCATTACATTGCGTGCGCTTTCAATTGATTACAAGTTACTGGGCGCAAACAGTTTCAAGCAACAACGTCCAAAATATGAATACAATGTTTATACAATGCAATGTTTAAGCGTTTATCCGATGCGAGAGCTCACTTAAAATAGCTTATGACTCACACATTACCCGCAAGTTCATTAAAGGATCAACGGTGAAAATAACTCTGTTTCGCTCTGTTTGCCGATCAAAAGTGGCATTGTGAACTAGAATTAGACGTTTAGTCACTTACTTGATCACTAACCATTAAGTCATTGTTGCGGTAAGCTCTTGCGCTTATAAATTGGTATTGTGGAATGGAAGACGGGCGTCAATATGAAACATTTATTTTTATAGACAATCATAAATATTAAAATAGCAATGGTTTCCTTATTCAGAAGGCAGTCCATAGGCGCCGACCACTCCTTAAAAGGAAGAAGCAAGGGCTTTAACGAGCAAACAGCTCGCTCTAAGGAGCGAGCCCTACCTGATAAATACAGATACCTCATTCCTTTCTAACTCTGTACTGAAACATAAGAAATCGAGACAGTCATTAGCTACTTTATTAGCATTGGACACAATACTTAGTTTTTTTTATATAACTTGTCGGGCATAGGTTTTTGGAGTGTTTTGTGATCAAATAATACTTTATGAACTTCTAACTTCCGTTGCAATAGTTTATCGTTATAATTGGTCACTATTGAGAATATATTCGATGTTATAATACCGATAAGACGTGTTGACTATTGAATTGTTTAATATAGTGTTCCATTTAGTTTAGCAAAGTCTCGAACAACTCATTATCAAAGAATTAACGGAGTGTAACCTAACAGTTTTTGTAGAGAGCTGCTAGTGCTTACTACGTTTAATAAACCCTCAAGGCCATTTTTAAATGATAATTATGTGCAGTAAACCAGTATTTTATCTGACTTATTTATAGCGAAGTGGCACGCACGATGTCCTTATCTGGATGGACGAGGCGGGTCAGGACGACTCAACGTATCAATGTCAAGTCGTCTTGTTGTTCCTTGTCCTTAACTAAGGACCGTGATTTTCCGACTCAGTATCTCACAATTTGTTTAGATTATATCTTGGTATTTTACATTAAGATTACATTTGCAAGCTAATGCAAAAACAACTCTTAGACGCGATATCGATGTCTCTCAAGGAACTATCCTTGTACCTACCTACCTTAGCTAACAATCACTTTATCTCTGACAGGCAGACTAGTGACCACAAAATGCAGATAACAAAGATGGATGACACTGTTCAATGTTATCTTTTGGACCCTTCTTAACATACTGAGATGTTTTAGTGGAAGAGATGGCACGAGTACGAGTTAACTGTTTCTTCACTTAAGAGTTCCCATAACAATAAATTTGTTCCTTAAACAACAACATAATTATCAATTTATTTTAACAACTTCCTAATACTATGAGCACATAGTCCATTGTAACACACAGACCTTCTAATTTATTCACGTGAGAGCACTGTGGGATGTAGATTCCATTTCAAAATGTAATGCGATTAAGTTTATAATCCAGACACGAGTTAACAATATGACAATTAAAGGATTTGCAGTATAAAATAAAATTCAATTCGCTACACTAATTCAGTATCGCTTTCCGGTACGACGACGGACATTGATGGATTGACGTTTGTGGATCGAACTTTAGAATGGGCATGCTCGTGCGCCGATACTCTCGCATCCGGTGTCAAAGCGGCACTCTTCTTGTTTGGCCAGACCGGATGCCGCGTAATACCTATACTGTTAATATTTACTTTTAGGTATAAGCTAAGGACGACGGAATCTTCTCGAGGTATTTATGAGTTAATTTTAGTTACATTTATAATTTTAACGAGACGTCTCCACGGCCTATGTCTGACGTGCTCGTGCACATTAGTTGGGAATGCTGTGATGCAATTTTCTTGATGACCTAAATTGTTTCTTGGAACTGTTGTGTAGAATGAAGAACTATAAATTAGACGGACCTAGGTTGTAAGAAAATAAAGTGTTTCTTTCACATTGCATCCCAGACATAGGTTTTTTACACATTCTGCGACTATCTCTATTACAAAAAAAAGTGTGCATGCATAATTTTCACATACAATATTTTGTATGCGTGATCTATGTATGGGTGAGTATGGTGGACAATAGGCTGTCTGTTAAAATAATAAAGGAAGGCACTTAATAAAAATTATTAGAAAAGTGGCTTTATTGTAACATCAACAATAGGTTATTCTAAGCGTTATACCGTGAATACAAAAGTGATTGAAGAGCTTATTTTCACGGAATTAATGGCCATCCTACTTTGTTCTTGTCTGCTTATAAGGTTCTACGAAAATCTATTTCTGATTTATGAGCTCGTGTAAAGGATATGATTAGTACATTGTGACTATTATACAGTACAAACATCATACATATATCATACAATACTCCAGGACTATGAGTTAATAGTTTGAATACTTTTCGCATAAGTTTTTAACTTACTTCTTTTGGAGTAAAAAGAAAGAGGCGTTCGTTTTTCGCGAACGATTAAACAGGAAATGTAATCTCAAACTTTGATCCCGACAAAGTTGGATATAGTGTAGTACCTTTCCGACTTTAGCCCAAGTGCCGCAGTTCCCTAAATTCGCTACTTTCTCCCGTGAAATTTAAAGTACCAACTTAAGAGTTGTAGTGCTCCCGATTTGTTTTAGGCGAAACTATTGGCGTGTAAAATTTTATGACTCAACTTTGCAACTTGCTAAGAAAACATACCAAGTCTACTGCGCGACTTTTCGTTGCAAAATTTTCCCTCATTAAATATGAACAGGAGGCTTAAAGAACTTTTATATAATTCTTAACAAACTTAAAAATGAATACATAGATCCTTGCAGAGAAGCTTTAGGTATGTAGTTTATTATAGAAGTAGGCACCAAGCGGATGATATAATTGAAGTACGTGCGTACGTACCTACGTTACGTTGTTAAGTTTCAGTTGATTCTTAGCTGAGCCTATTAATTATTTAAATTAGTTGAGAGAAAAATAATTGTAAGTGCCTTAACATTCAGCCATTTACCGAACACAATAGAATTGCAATACTTTATAAAAACTCTTACTAATTAGTGAGAAAAATTTCAAGAACAATGAAAAAATTCATAAATTCTATAAAAGACATCATAAAAAATGATAGAGATTGCTTGACTAAGTTTTAATTAAATGTAGTCGTCACTGTAAGATAAGTTTCAGACAAATGTTCTTGAGTGAACTAAGTTTGATTGAAGCGATTTTAATGTAGTTCCACTATTACAAACTTTAGTCTTAGGTAAGGTTTAGGAGTTCTTAAGGAAGCTTCGTTTAAAGTAATTACTACTTAAGTGGAATGGAGATTACGATTGTTCGTGAAAGGAAAAATTCATTTAAGGTCTTTTAATGACGGCCTATTAGTCGTTAACGTAATAGGATGTCATTTTATAAAAAGGCTTTTGCTGTGAATGTAAAGACTGTAAAGCTTGAAGTATTTATACCATACAAGCGTAATCTAAAACTATAGTTGCCAACCGAATTTATTGATCGCCTAAAATTTATTTCGATGTTCCATTCCATTGCTTCCGCTCGCTGAGCGCCGGGCGCCTCGGAACCGATTAGTATTTTTTACACGGTAGATAATGTACTTTACGGCGATTTACTCGATACTTCTTAATGTATAGTTGTTTGCCGTTCAATAGACAGTTCATTTTAAGATGGTTAGTTGATTCTGAGTTTTGCATATTTATATTAAGAAAATATACAGTTTTATCCAAAACAAGTTTAATCTGCGAAATGAAATCGCTAAATTACGCAAACACTGTTCACTGAAAATAGGCACATTAGGCACTAACAACTGTACTCCCGGGATTTCGAGGGTCAACCTGCGGTTGTGGTGAAACTTTGACCGTACAAGGTTCATAATACAGGTAAAGGTTAGGCAGGAAGCCACACTGATAACTATGAAAGTGGAATTCAGTAGATGTAGACACCAAGTGTGTAGCTGTGACAGTCGCGTGTTCCGTATCCTTTTACAAAACCGCCTAGAGCAATGTATAGGGAACAATGGCGAACATGTAACAGGCGGAGATATCAGTGATGTATGTGCCTTATATAAATAAACAGTTTGACTGGGCGTATGTTATTTGTTGGTAACATTAAACAGTGCGAGCCCTAGGGGATGGAAAATGTACAAATATGTATGACTTGATATATTTTGGGGATATTTTATAAATAAATAGAGCTTATTGTTTGACTTAGCTTGTTTGTACATTTTAACGAGAAGAGAAATGACTCATTCACTAACCGGCTATCATTTAATTCTTAAGTTAGCAATCACGACAGTCATAATTAAGGAACACGTTTGTTTTATTTGAAATTTATTCAGCCAATATAGCTTTTCCTTATGCAGTTAATAAAAAAATACACACAGTACGCAACATGACTAACATTTGTAAAATTTAATTACTTATTAATATGGGAAGAAACGTTGGCAGGTAGGTATGTTATAATTATTGTTTTCTGGTATTACAAAGCAGTGCTATGATACTTCGGATTGCTTGATTTATTTGACATATGGCCTCATGTTATATGAAAATTACCTACAATTGTAAGTGTTCGTTACGTGCGCACAATCGGCAAGTGTGCAGTGTAGCTAATGATGATTGATGAAACATTTATAACGCAACGCTTTCGTACCGCATATTTTGAGTCGAGCCCTTAATACAATATTAATTTCTACATCAAGACGTCACGATTCGCCTTGAGAAAACACTTTAATTGAACATAATTACTTTCATTACAATTCTTAGCTATTTATTCTTATTCTTAGTTCAATCGAAATCGAAACATCGTTACTACAGGCGTGATTGAGAGAAATGTTTGCTCGATTCGGTTGTACAAGCAATATTAAGGCAAGGAACATTTTACGGATATCACGCATTTAGTAAGTTTAGACTAGACTATAGAACGACCACACCCCTTTCCTCTAAACAACAATTTTCATCATACAAAACAGAGCCACACAAGTGTTAAAATGACATAAATTGAACAAATTACGCTCAGTTGAACAGTCGCATAAAATACATTAAAATGATCAGTGGCACCGCACACGAGTAACACGACAATAAACGATGAGAACACCTACTACACGCAAAACATTTTCATACAACCACTACACGAACGAATGTGTAGGCGGCTGAATCATTTGGGAACATTCAAATTGGTCTTTTATCGTTTCAACAAGTTAAATAAACCGAAGTACTAGTAGAATCATTACTTTAAATTCAAGTAATCTTGATCAAGAATCAGTAGATAAGACTTGTGGTAAATTTTGTAGCGGCCTGTAATTATATGAAAATATAAATAAAAGTTATTCCCTCATTACTTAAATCTCTTACGATTCTCAAGAATATGTAAACATTTAAACGTATTATTGTTATAAAGACATTTTTAAGCAACGACTGTTACAAGTAAAAGAGATGCTAATGAGAAATACTTGTAAACAATCTCGTTATGATTATTTCAGGTTCAAAGTAAACTCAACAATCGTGAATTGTTTGGCAATCGATGAACCGAAGTGGCTTTACTCTTTTAGAACGAATAGCATCTTGAGAAAAATAAAATCGAAAGATGATGGGATCGTAATTTCTAACCCTTCTTATATAAAGAGGCTACTCTTATTCAAAATCTGGATGTAATTCACGAACTGATTTTACACTGTATTTTAAAGTAAATTAAATTATCGGTTTAATTTAATGAGTTTTTCCTCGTTTTTATGCGGTTCCCTTTTGTATACGCATATACATTACAAGTTGTTTAAATCATCAATATTAGAAAAACTGTTTGTGGTTATGTGGCTTGTTTAATTATATTCATAATAATATGACGTAATAATTTGTATGTAAGTTCTTATGATATTTCTTTGTCCTCGTACTTTAAGCTGTGATGTAAATATTATATGTTCAAAAGTCCAATAGGTAGTTGCAATACGCAAATAATATGTTATGTTTTACACAAATCAGAATTAATGTAGCGTAAAAATACACAATTTTTGTACTTATTTGCCATTGTATCAAAGTTTAACAAATAAATAACGATCTTACTCCAGTGATTATTACCTTTACCCTAGATTACGTCATGTTAAAAAACTCTTTTATCAAATAACTACAATATCAATAAAGCTCAAAGATCTTACCTTAAATATCAAGGGAATGGAAGCCTTTATCATCAGACTAGGTTGATGTGTAATTGACCTGCAAAGATAAGAATAAATTGACGTTTATTTCCTTCCTTGTGAGAACATTGTAGACATAAACGGATAATTAAATTTGGGGTAAGCAAAGCTACGTATAAACTGGGTCAATCTTTTGCAGACGATTGCTTTATTGGACTTTCCTCGTAAATATCATGGCTGAAATTAATCTACGAAACAATATTATAGCAGCAGTATTAGATTTCTAGTTACGTTGGCAATGAACTAGTTTACACAAGCTGTCGGACAGTCGTAGTTTGAGCCAAGTCAAACAACGCTTCCAAATCATAGTTCAGACTTCAGAGTCAGTCGGTAACAAACTGTTTGCATAATGTGATCAAACTCTAACGTAACGCGACGCCGACCGTCATCATTCTTCGAGACCAGACGATCCTCATTCATATTCCCTTGTTGTACAAAGATTGTACACAAAATATTTTCATATTTAGATTAACCTAACATATCCCGTGTTGTTTCAGTATAATGAGTTTTTCCAACAAAGTCTGGCCTCGCGTATGATATTGCTACTTCACTCGATACATAACACAACTCTGTGAATCAAATAACTCGGTATATTTTACGTAAACATGTTCCGCCGTATATATTTTTATGTAAGAGGCGTCATATCACTACTGTAATATGATGCTCTGATGTCAACAGTAATAGAAGCGACGAAAAACGGGTCACAGAAGTGACTCGTGCGCATTTTATGCAAAACTTGTCTTCGCAGTGTTAGTATTTTAAATGTTATTATTATATGCTAAATCTAAGTTCTATAGGGTTAGGTTTTGACATCGACATTTGCTTTTCTACGCATAATATGATATACTTCGTAAAACAAAAACTAAAGATGTATGACTTATTATTGTATCCATTTGGACGATACAAGACTAACTAAGCAAACAAAATTGTGCGATAATAAATACACAATATGGAATGATATTAACAAATGGTTTTCTCACTTTGACATTTCCAATATCCATAATGAGCTCGGCGCCCGACTTTAGATTTGTTAATCAAAAGTACTTTTGCACATAAAACGTTATATTTGGAGGCCGCTAATGGTATTTATGTGGAGGTTATAAACTCCTAACGACCTTTGTTTACAATAAACATTCATAATAATTTGGTACTATACCATTGCTTTCAGGCTTTGGGCCAAAAACCCAGATTAATTTTAATTGACAAAGTTATTAGGTGTTCAGTTATTGTGCACAGTGTAAAAAACTAATGTCCAGTTTATAAAACAGTTCATATGTTTCATAACCGTAACCGAAAATCAACTTTTACTACAAAGATGTTGGGTTACAAACGTATTACCGTAAGTTCCATTTGGTTGAATTTATATTTTATTCTGCAACTTGAATTTTAAAGTAAATCTGCAGGAACTTAAAAGAATTTTCCGACCGAACAATTTCCTGGATTTTAAAATATCAAGCACAATTTGCGATCCAATAACGCAATTGCTCCAACTCACTGCGGGATCAGGACCGACATCTTGGACTTATTTTAATCAAACGAAGCCCGGGAATTTCATTACAAGTCCCGTAACTTATTGCCTGCGTTTGTTTTAACTTAAATGGGAATGGAACGCTCAATATTTGTTCCACACACAGCAAACATCTGTAACATGGTTACGACTTTCGTGATTTCAGACTAAACATCCCTGTAAATAGAACCACTTTTTTTTGACTACTGAATGAAACTGAAAAAGAATTCCAGGTATCATTGATAACATGTCAAGTCTAAAACAGTCATTATGATTCAGGGACGGAAAGACCTTCGACATTCACGAGTGACCCCACACGCACGCCCAACGATTCGTTAATAAAAGTTATATTGGATCCACACCGAGAATAGAACCATGACAATCAAGCGCGAAATTATAAAGGTCTTTCAATTTATATGCTATGCCACATAAAGCTTCATAAAACTACTGAACCAAGTAGCTATAAACTACATACACGCGGCTCGGTAGGTAAGTTCGGTCACATTTCTGCATGCATATGTTTCGTGAAAAGTTAGAATTCAAAGACGCGAGTGGCACAAAAGCCTCTCACGAAAATGTTTTCCTCCACTTTACTCGCATCAAGGCGAGTGCTAGGCGAGGTGCGAAGTTAAAGTGTTCGCTGGAGGAGTTATGATTATAAATGATGCAGAGGGTCGAAGCAAAGAAAGCCGGTAGTCGTTTACTACATCCCCGAGGATGAAAATGGAAGTGCGCCCGCAGCCTAAAACATCAACTGCGAGTAATCTTACATATTACACTGTGATCCACTGAATATTTGATCGAGTACGCGCGGTCGGAATTATAGTCACCTTGAAATAACATACACAGCCACATTTGTTAGCAGCAATTTCGACACCCGAAACTTTACAGGGCTGCTGATATGTTATTTAGCTATTACTATATAAATTGTAAAATCTGATCGTCGCAATTATGAGATAACTCGAATGCCTATTAAGGATAAGAGGCCTAGATTCATAATTGCGTCCCTCATTAGGCGGCGGACTCGTTTTGCGGAATTAGATTTTATTTATGAAATTCCAGCGGGCATGACCTGAATCAACTTCAGGACACGGGACGCCGTTATGTTTAACTTTTCATACGGCTTGTAGAATGGAAATGGGTTAAGTTTTTTCATTTTTTAATTTATCGACGCGTCGTTGCTTGGGCGTCAAGTGTACGTGATAGATGTGATGTAATTAAGAGGGAAAGTCTTTTTGTTTGTTTACGTGGAAGAGGCGAGATACCACCATCTATCTTCACGCCTATCTACCTCTATGTGGGCCACACGGCATTGTTTGAGCACGCGATGGAATTAACTTGACGAGTAATCTCTATAATGCTGCAGACTACATGATAACAATCTCGGAACTTGATTGGAGCTCTCCATGCAAACCTTATACAAACTTATTTTTTTTTCTCTGGTACCGGACCATGCAGCCAGCGCTGTCTCGGGCCCCTTGGTGTGATGAGTCAGGCCTGTCGAGGGATCAGATAGTGGCGGCATTCAGGGTTCGTTCCGGTCATGTGCCCTGCGGCAAATTTTTGAATTTGGTGGGTGTTAAATCGTCGCCGATATGTAATTCATGCTCGAAAATCGATGATTTGTTGCATATTTTAATAGAATGCAGTTTATATAACAATATTAGAGCACAGTTGCAATTGCAGCATTTTTTTTGTCATAATGGTAGTATAAATGTTATTTTGAGTGATCCATTTTCTGAAAAGGCGATTAAAATTTTTAAGTTTTTTAGTTATGTTTTTTCTGTAAATATGCTAAATTAAAATATATTCAATTTATTTTTCTCTTTTTAATTTATGTTTTTTGAAAATTTTAATTGCCTTCAGTTAGAAAATTAGTTTTTTTTTTAAGATTTTGCTGTACACTTTGTTGTAATTTGAGTTTCCCTATGAGGCCGACATAGCCTTTTGTTGGCTAAAGGCCTTGACAATAAATTTGATTAAAAAAAAAAAAAAAAAAACTTATTTTTTCATCAATTAAGAAATATTGTGCAAGTCTAACAGACGAAATAGATTTGTTTGTGACTGAAGGTTTAAATATATTTTACGCATAACAAACGCACAACAAAACAGATAGTATAATTTTATTGTGATCATGGGTCATTATAGTGTATCTGAACAAGATTATTTTACTAATAACACGCATTAATAATTTTACTTATTGAGTGAAATGGTGACCAAATTTAGACTTTGGGACTAACGTAACAACACCTAGTCTCCAATTATGTTGACAGAAGCAAAAATAATGTATTATTTGTTGTAACATGATGTTTCACATACCGAACAAGTCGAGGAATTAAATAACACAAACTAAATATTTACAGTTCGCATGTTAGCTAATCAAGAAAAGTTTATATCATGGAAATATAGCACCACACAGTTTAGTAGCGTCGTCATAAAAAATGTAGAGGTAGCCACCAAACACGCCATACTCCTTCGTAACATGAATTTTATTTCAAGGTTTTTGAATGTAAGTCGTAATCACCCGACACTTTGTTTCTTGTATATTTAATAGAAATGTTAATATATTCGACGGTACATTCTTATAAAATTACGCAGACGTCAGAATTCTTCATTAGTCAATGTGTTGTCCATTACTCGTTTATGTTGTTTTTGTTACTACTCTTTATCATGAATTAACTGTGCTATCAACGAAAAATTTTATTAATTTGTTACAGAGCGAATTTGTTAGACAAAACGTAAATTGGTGCTTCAGCGAAAATATAGGAATTTTTCCCGCAGTTCATAAAATTAAATATAAACATACCGATGCGCTTTTTGCAACAATGCACAATTCTTCATCTATCATAATTGGCCCCAGTTTGAACTGCTACTGTTTGTCGCGAATAATAGATAGTATTTAACGAGCGTAATTGCACCGACTCAATACCGTTCAAACAATAATATCGCTGTGTTGCAAACTGACTGAAATAAGGTCGACATCAATTGACGTATTCTAGTTGGAGTGTGTTCGTCAGAGGGAAATATGAGATTTTGAGAGCGATGCACGCTAGCGAGAAGTTTGTATTTCAGATATTTCCGACGAATTCTGGGTACAGATGGTGTGGAATTCAGCCGGCCTATCGGGTATTACAGTTCACAGTGCTCACAGTTCCAATCTCGGGCCGCTAGCCGCAGACAAACTCTAATTACAATATGCCAACTCCTGACGAATCTGGGATTTCACAACTGTGGCGTAGCGAAGCCAAGTACTGAGCACTAACTACTGTTTCATGACATGGCACTTCTAATAACAATTTCTGAAACTCTATTTAAGCTACTATTTCTTTAGCCCGACGTTTATATCGCCTAAGATACAAATTTAAATCTCTAGACTATCTAGGTAAGCCCAGGATTAATATTTGCGAAACTCTGAGCGCAGCAGTAAACTCTTGAGGAAATTTGTAAGTAATGGATTAAGTTACTTGTGAAGATGTTGATTTCGTACATTGAAAGAAAGTTGAAAATAAATAAGCGTGTTTAGTGAGTGACGGTCTGATTCCAAGCTTTTTTAAAATATTCAGAAAATATTAACAAAATGTGTTAACATGGTTAAAAAATACTAAAAGTTTGTTCAAATAATCCATGGAACGAAACAAAGTAAGCCAGCTGAACGTTCAGTAAGTATCCTTGACGGACATTATCCACGTGTCGAGTGGTATAGCCGCGCGGCGCAACGATGGACACTGACTCATTCTGTGCGTGTGGTCCCACTCGTGTTTGTTTAACAACCGAACTCCTTTCTAAAATATCATAAAAAACTTTAAAGTATCGTTTACAAATATTTAGTGTTAGTTTTGTTTATAGCAACCATGTTTATAGTTGATATTATTGAGATGCTTACCGGCTGATGGCTGTTTAAGCATCGTGAAATATTAGCGGCAACCGCGATACCAATTTATTGAAAGTTTACTTTCGTTCAATATTCCCAAATCAGGTCACTGACGTCATAATTAACATGCCAGGCCGCTGTTATTCAGGTAGCTTGGATAATTTTAAATAAGCAGAAAATTTTATGCATAGTCTGCTGAACATTTAAAACACTATATGCAATTAATGCGAATCTTGCACGATTTCCGTAAACTGCAATTCATTTTATCCTATCTTTAGTTTTGTGGATGTTTGCTTTTATATTAAACTCTCATAACAATTTTCTCATCACATCTATGAATGTTTTTGAATTTGAATTGTTCAAATATTTATAACAAATTAAACCAATAGTGCGCTAGCAGTTATGTGATATAATTAAAAACGCAGCAGTAACAAATTATGGTGATTAACAGAATTAATTAAGCATGTCACAAACATGTGCTAACCAATACTCGAATGAAAGAGTGTGAGAGATGTTTTAGCGTGTCGTTAACTCAATTCCTACGAGATAACTGTATCACTCTGTATCTAATTCTGAAAGTAGTTCAACACGTTTACGTTACACCATATAGAGAATGCTACATATCTGTTAAATTACGTTGGGCAATATAGATACAATCAAAATAGCAAAATGTTTCAAAACGATTAATACTAAAAACTTCATCACTGATATGTGTTTATTGAAATCAAATATCTTTGTAGCAACGCCGTCGATTCTAGAACAAATTGAAAGATCTTCGCCCCACAATACGGTGCGATGGAAAAGCAATATTTAGAGGTATAACGTTTCTGGGAAATGGTATTCAAATCGTGGCGGCAATTAACCCCTTTTTGAAACACGAAAACTGATTCGTCATAGAATTAAATTATGAAAATGTAAAGTAAAGCTTAAAAGACGTTGATTGTTTAGTTTTGATACAGTTTTATTAATCTACCTTTTTAGGTCGCAGCATGTCTAATAAAAGAATTAATTACAAGTTTGTACACTTTTCTGTAATTTATTATCCATTAAGCTTTATAGTTTATACAAAAATAAAAAAAAAATATTTAGGTCTCTATTTATTTACACAAATGTAGTTTCAGTAACTTTGTTAATAATAAAGTTATTCAAAGTCACCTTCGTCCAAAAGTGTCCAAAACCACAGGGTCGGTTAAACAAGTAAAATCAAATAAAGCAAGACACAATTCTCAAGCGACGCGAATATTGTGCCAAACAACATTTTCTCGCTGTGTTTGCTCAGAGTACACACAGAATCGTTGGGATGATCTCACACATTGCTTGTTGATGTACAAAATTCGTTTTACGATTGCGGCCCTCGTGTAGCTTAGGGCATGGTATAGCAATAAACACTACGTCACAGATCACGCTTGGCCATGGCCCGCTTCCAAACGAAGGTATATTAATATACTACATTATTGCTCTTGACAGGCGAATCTGTAATCGGGAAGGGACTTCAAAAGAAGTGCAGGGGGCGGAGATGTCGGTATCAATTCTCCTGAGCTTCTTCATTATCTTGCACGATAGGTACCTACACAAGTAAAGAGGTTCAGGGATTTTATGCTTAGAATAAACAATGTATATCTACTAGTTAAAGGTTAGACATTGTACATGAAATAAGATTGTACATTTCGTTTAGTCATTATACCTACGCTAGTCAGACTTCTAAGTCTTGACGTATAATAGAAAAGTAAAGAGCTGAATAATATAATGCCATCAAAAACATTCTGTAAAAACTTCAAGTCTCGCCGCAAAAAATTGTGAGATCTATATAATACCAAGTCGATTAATCTATTTAGTCTCTACTTAAAGGACCTTCTGTCTTAAGTTATTACGTATGTTATTATCATGCCAATTAAAAAAAACCTCTAAAACAAATAGACCGACCTGGCCATCGCATGATTTGATTATTAGTATGTATCTACACAGCACGACAAGAATTCAATGCTCCTGAAATGTTAATAATGGCGAATTTGTGTTTTCTTGCGATGACCAAGTCGATCTATTTGTTTTAAAGGTATTTTTTTTTAAATTGGCATGATAATAACATACGTAATAACTTAAGACAGAAGGTCCTTTAAGTAGAGACTAAATAGATTAATCGACTTGGTATTATATAGATCTCACAATTTTTTGCGGCGAGACTTGAAGTTTTTACAGAATGTTTTTGATGGCATCTCACTTCTTTTTGTAGAGCGAACATAAGTCCAATTTGTATGGAAAGACGTTTTTTTTTCATAATTCAACATATTTTCTTATGGGAATGTTGTTCAGTTTCATGGGCTAAACACCCTTACCCACCCTTTACCTCCTCCCGTTATGCCTCATATAGTAGGTACCTATTTACACCTTTTTATTTTATTGTCTACAGTAATAATAATTCATTAACTGCAAATGTAACCTTGTAATCTTATACATTTATATGGGATTACAAAGTTATTGTTGCAGTTGGTGTATTTAGAAAACTGGACCGTAATTAGAAAATATTAAATTTTTCCCATGATTAAGACACTAAACCCTATTTGTATTCTAAATTTTAAGCTTCTAAGTCTGCTAGAAGTACCTTAGACTTTTGATGATCGGTGAGTCAGTGAGTCAGTGAGTCAGTGAATCAGTGAGTGACAAAATTCAAAATTGTAACAAGTTGTCATTCTTAAACTACTGGTTCAAATTGACTGAAATTTTAAATATACCGTGTTTATACAATGACTGATTAGTTGCTGAAAATCCAGGCTTCTTGTTTTATCCACAACGAAATTATAGGGGTGTCAAAAATAGCCCGAATTGCTTCGAGAAAAGGATGTTACGGCCGTGCCGCTTTTTTTTGCTCGCCTTGCGGGGGCACTTCCGTGCCCCCAGATATTCTATTTAGCTTCCAGTGAAACAGATGGATGAGAGAAACTTCACGTAGTATTCTTAAAACAGATTTTCTCGTTTCTATTTCGCGTGTTGTCTGTAATTTAGCATTCTGGAGTTTTACTATTTCGCTTTTGTTTATTTAAGTTCTGTTGTGTTTGCGTTGTGTTATGATAACTCAGGAATTTCAAATTTTGGTCTGTAATTTTGTGTACAAAGGGGGTTCGTCAGGAAACAACGGTGTCTCATATAACGCATGTATGAGCGGTGATATGACGCAGCGCTGAATATTAGCAATTCCTTCCGCCACGGACTGTCGTTCCGCCCGAACGCTTTGCTTTATGTTCAGACACCTCACTGAAGTATGTTTCACGTTACGATCATAGCTACGGAGAAATTTTGTCGCACGCCTTTTTTCTTTTTCATACTATAGCAGTTCTAAGCCTCAAAAGAAACACACGCCTTCGAAGAGATTTGTAACGTACCTACGCTTGATTTGTCGATAGATTGATAAACCAACATACCAACTTTCAAAGGAGACAAAGAAAACATGTTTCGTGTTCATTAGTCTTGACATGCCTGGTGTTGGTTAATTTGTCACTCCAATATAAATGCCATCCACGTCTAATTTGGTTGGATTGTGTAAAGCGATAACCAGAAACTATACAGGTGCACGCGAAAGTGAAATGAAAAAAGAATTATGACGGCATTTAATTGTTACAGCACCGCTTTTCCGTCAGTGTAACCCTGATTATTTGAATTTGAAATGGTTTTGTATAAATTACTAGAGACTTGAAAATTTTGCAGAAAAGTACGAAAAATCGGAATTAGTTATGACATCCCATTTATGGGATCAGTGTCATTTCAAGTAGTTTAAATAACAACGAAACAAATTGTAAATTGTTGGTTAATATCTACGTGCCGCTTTAATTTTTAATTCGAGAAAGTATAGCACATAGGTACACTTCACCTGTTAATAAAAAAGGGAAATTCCATAGAGCAATAAAAACTGAATAAAAAATACACAGCTACGCTTCAGTGCTTGTACAAGTACCGCTAGGCTTTTTCGAGGAAATTTAATGTTTTACTTACTTTTTAATATGTACAGACCAGAGACATTTAACCGATTCATGGCCAATGACTCAACAGTTGAGTCATTAAAAAACCTTTAGGAAGGCCGATGGCTCAATTGGTGAGTCAAACCAAAATTGTATAAAAACGGATATTAAAAAAAAAAAAACACTTAAACTACCATTTTTCAGATCTCATTAAACATTTCCGTGAATATCAGACCTGGCCCTTCAATTTAGAGAATATTTTTATTAGTCAGGTGTCATAAACCCTTTGTATAACTGCCGCAAAACATCTTGTACACTTTTTTGTAAAATCGATTGACTACAGCTTGGAAAACCTTGATTTTCTTTATCTTCAATTTGTTGATCATGGAAATCAGTAAACATTGCCTGGCTACATTCAGTAAAATCGTCGTAGTCCTGATTATCTACAAATAATATTACAATAATAAATAATGATTGAATACTACTAAAATGTTTACTACCTCTGCAATATTTCATTAAAACCAACAAATACTACCTTGAAACGCCATATTAACTTTTATTATCCACAAATTCGAATAGGAGAACACAGTAACACGTTTCTGGTTGTCAGACTGGCTCGAATGATGGCGAAAAGCATTAAATCATTACAAGGAGCCAATGACTCATCAGTTGAGTCATCCTTCAGGGAGGCCGATGGCTCAAATGGTGAGCCACCGACCAATGAATGGGGCCTGGCTGAATTGTTCACGAAAATGAAGGTGGCAATGAATCGGTTAATCTCGTTACGCATCCTTTCAATTACTAAAGTTAGGGCTCGTAATAAAGTTTAAAAACATGCCTAGAGCGACAACCCATTTTTTATAGAACAAGTACTTCTTTTGTTTTAATTATTAAACAAGTTCAAGAAAAGCTGACATAAAATACCGGTAAAACTTGTCGAAAGACTTTTTGTGGCGATAAATATCGGACGTGAAAATCACGTCGTGAATAAAAGAACAACGAACTAAATTATTCATTAGAACACTAGACAGAATTGCATCAATAAACTTTATGACATTCAATTGTCGACTGGCAGATATCGGATCCTAAGAAATAAACAACGCTGAATCAGTCAATAAGAGACCAGCGCGCGTTTTTCGTTCGTGGCCCAATATCGACCTCCATATAGAACTAGCAACCATAAAACGCATAGTCGTTAAAAATCATGTGTATCCACGTAAACTATTACATCCATTCCGCCTCTACTCTCTACGCCATATTGCGTATTAAAGTGGATAACCTTTGAAACGATCCGACGTCTCATCAGACATATACGCAGAGAATCGCATATTGGGATACGGTCTCCTGTCGCGAATTGCTACCAAAACGTGACAAGCAGCGAATATAACCACTACACTTTAGTGTGTGACTTGTGAGTGAGGTCGTTTAATCCACTACATACACGAGGTCGCCCCACAGAACATTTTCATCAACTTTTATGTCTCGTGCCTTTTTTCTTGTTGTTTTTTGCAAATAGATCAAACAGGCCGTTCTCGTGGGTACCATACCAGCCAACGGGCGGTATCATATCCTTGTTACAGTAACATCACAATGCAATTTCCATTTAGCTTGTCATGCGCGGTTTTGTAGTGAATCCTTTCTATATTCGTGTAAGGATATTTTTGGGAAGCTGTGTGTATCTGGAGCACGTGGACAGATTTTAAAATAATATTAAATCGAATCGTTTCTATTATACTCAGATTTCTATCAAATTTTATCAAATCAAGAAATGTTAGTTCTCTCTAAATATAAAACAACTAATAGTACAGTGTGTTAACAACGAATTTTTCGCGTAACTTAAGTTGTTATTGATCGTACGCAGTTATCGAACGCAGGTATGTAATATGAACCGTATAAAAGCATTGCAAGCAATTTTTGCTGATATTCTAATAACACTGTCTTTTTAGAACACATTTACATAACATCCATCTTGTGAATTAGCTTACTGGAATATTTTGAAAGAGGGCCAGGGAAAATATGTTAACTCACCTCCCCGCCTACAATATTCCCCTGTGAATTACATAGCGACAGCTTAAACAAATGCTGTCCTAACGAGGCAAACCCAGCATTCAAGTCAATCTCGAACAATGAACGTATAATCTGAGTAACAGGATTGGATTATCACGCATGGCTACACATAAAAACTGTCGTCTATAATATTGTACGTCTTTAATAACGTGGCAACTGGTACCAGATGTCGACACAAACCCTGACAAATTGGGTTCACCTTAAAATATATGACTTTGTTTGGTCTCGACAGCTTTATTACGTAGTGTGAACACTATCCCAAATGGGGTGGTGTTAAATTAAAACAAAATAATGATCGATAACCTTTTACGGTGGCAGTCTAAATGAGAAACATAAAGCCACAGATAAACGGGACTTGGCGTTATACTTTCGTCTGTGATGCAACCGAACGTATTTATCTTCACGTCTACATGGCGAGGAACCCCGAAATAGAGAATGAATTATAATTAAACAGTCGAATTTATTTCGGAAATCAATGCATTTGAACAACTTCTGTAAGCTTGCACCACATTGTAATGAAAGAATTATCATATAATATTTGATGGTATACGTTTACCTATTTCTACAGCACTGAGATATAATGTATGAAATAATGACGGAATTGTCGAGTTGCCAGCGACTGACAGTCATCCTGTTTATCAGACATAATCCGACGGATGCATGCTTAAGTCCCTTTTACCACACCCACGGGAGCTAGTGCTCTATATCTAGGGACAACATTTTAAAATTAAAGATCACAATCGTACATAACTAGCAAGCAGCCGGTCGCCTACGACCGCACATTCCACTACACTGTATAAAGGGACACAGAACTCAAACGTCTAGTAAACCTTGTTTTTCTTTCATTCCTTTTCCATTTCCTCGTATATTTTTATCATCCCCTGAAAGAACGCCTGGAGATATTTAATTGAGTGTCAGTCATTGTGGTAAACAGCCGCCTCGCTCCAATTTATACGCTATACCTGACGTAAATACAATACAAAAAACATTCTGATTATATTCCGTGCCTACACTCAGAATTACAGAGCGGACGGAAATTAATTTGAATTCGAAAAAGTTTGAATTCACTTTCCTGATTTCAAGCGGCTCAAATTTAAAGAAAATTGTGCAGTCGTGACTAGAATGTTGATGTTAACTTAATAAACCTCTTCAATACAAATTTTCCTGTACTTATTAGAAAGTGTGGGATATTAAATGAAACAACTATATCTTATAACCTGTTGGGTAGAAATCTGGTGCGCGTGGGCGAAGCTTGCCTCACCGGTGTAGGAATAAGTTAGTGAATGGGACCGCATGAGGGATAAATAGATATAAGACAAAACCAAATCGGTTATTACCGGATTATTGCCTACTGCTCGACCAAGTTGTGAATAGGTAACAATTTGAATGAACCATTGAATAGAAACTACGAGCAGGTTTTACCTCCAATATCTAACGCTAATTTCTATCAAACAATTTTGTGTCATGCCGTACTAAGTATTAAGGCATTACATTGTACCTAGTAAAAGTCATGCTATTAAAAGCAGCCTGACAATAATTATGAGCTATGCAGACAGTTAATCGGTTAAAGCAAGAACCATACAATGAAACGTCATAGAAATTCAAGCACGTGATACGTGTATCATAAAAATTTCCTCGGTTCGTTGGCTGTCCGATTAAAGACCACATATTATGTCGTACTTAATTCATATTTTTTGTGCATTCACTTGCATGCAACGCCTTGTATGTTCAAATCTTAATATTGGGTTATTCATGGACCACGCCAGATGCGTGTAAAGAGAACGCTGATTGATTAATACTTTAGCGTTTGTGCTTCGATATTGAATCTTATAAGTGATGATTATATGTGTATAATTAATGGAATAAAATATTAACTTCGGTCAAAAATGCCGGGGTCGTCAGTCGTCACATGCAACTAGTCGGTTTATCCGAAGACCTCAGAGTTCGTTGCACCCGCCCGTGGCACGAGATAACTTAATGTGAGAAAACACACATTACCCTAAGTACCTTTGACAGATATCATAACATTATGGTCGCTTTTTAATAAAAATTGTTATAGAGATCCTTTGTCAAGCATGCATTGTAATGTTTTCAATAGACGTAGAAAGTTTTTAAGTCAAAGTCAAAATAAAATAGCCGAAGTGTTCAATGGACTTCGTTAGCAGAGTTTAGTTTCAAGTAAACTTTGAACCTCAACAATAAATTAAGTGGGAGGAGATAAAAAAGCACTTAAACCTAGTGAATTGTAATATTAATGAGTTTTAGATTGCAGCGGTGGGTCATTTTCATAATTCCGTTGAGTTGGTAATCATGTTTAAAAATATATATTCACTATTATATGTGGTAGCACTGGGAACCTAGTGATAAATACTAGTATCGAAAAAATATACCTATGACGTAAGTAGAAATATGAGAATAGACTTTAATGACTTAAATTTAATTTTAATGTAGCCATTATTTTTTTGCGTGACCATTGTTAGGATAGCATTATGTTCAGTTTAATTCATTAAACAAAATAGCAATGAAAATAACTTAAAATCTGAAATACTTGCAAAACAGTTCATTTGATAACCTTCACCTCTGACGTCAATAGCCATCTGAACGTGGTTTATGTTTGCACTACAAGTTCGCATGTCGATCTGCATCATAAACGTGTATGAATTCTGAATTAGATTTGCAACATGTATAGCACGCAACTGAACCAATCATCGTATTCAATATAGAAGCTATCATATCCATGAAGTACCCAATTTCAACGGCAATTGCCCGCCGACTGATGTTGCAACCGTCCAGGGTGCCAACACTGACCTTAATTCGGAATAGATCGGCGGAATACATTTATGGGCTGAATTAATCACTTTATTGGCCGCAATGACCGGCATTGATGACAATGTGAGTAGACTCAGGTCTTTATACTCACAAAAGTAGAGCGTGTATTGACCCATGCAATTTATTCTTGTACGTGAACACAAAGATTCAAAATAGAGACGTTATTATACTGAGAATAGGCCATCTGAAACATTAGCGACTCATGTTATTGCGATATAGTGTAGAAGATGGCAGGATGCCCAATACCTTCTAATTTTCTGAGGAATTAGGCCTCTAGTGCACCCTAATTAAAAATATTGAATCACAGCGAACTTAACGAGCATTTTGTCGTAATGTATGCTTTGTAACCCAATTGTAGAAAGGGACACAAGCTAATGGTCATCGATGATGTCACTATTGATCGTAACCGATCCGGAATTTCACCCATTCAAACAATGAGCGATCCATTTCGATGGGTTTGTAGAACCATCGTTTTGTTTGTCGTTAAAAAAGCTTCGGGAAACAGTTGTCCTGCTAATGCTTTTGAGATGAGTCGCTGGTTATGTCGATTACAAATCACTTTTCTTTAAAAATAATAGTTTAGATCACAGATTGGGGACTTGATTTTTGGCCACAACCAAGCACGACATTTAAAGCAATCGATGACTCTTTAGAATTATTAGCAAATAAAGCAGAATGCATTTAAAGGAATGATAAGTTAGTTCAATAAACTATGGTTGGACGATTGTGATGATGTTACATAAAACAGTTAGTAAAACATTGACGTTAGTTTGACCTCGGTGCTGCAATCGGTACATCTCGGCCAAGCTGAGTCACCAAGACGTTGCAGACTATTGTGATGATTCAATCGCAGTTATTCTTACCACGCAACGATTACCTACTGACAGATTTACGCAGAGACACATGTGTTACTAGCTCACTACATGATTTATATACACTTAAACAAACACCTATTGATATATCGTATCGAATATATGAGATTTAATGAGAGATTCGTGAAAGAATTACATCGACCAATTAAGCAACATTATGTGATTAATATTTACGTAGATATCTTGATTAAAAGAAATAGAAGCGAAATTTCAAGCGAATACCGAAAAATCAATTTTCAATATATCATAAAACATTTTGAAACAAAACAGACGTTTTATTCCAACCTCAGGTGTAACACGAAACTCAAGTTTGCGTGTTTCATGCTAGGCTTTACCCCAAACTAGTTTCAACTTTATAGCAGTAAATCTTAAGAACGCCTTGAGGATAAACACCTTTAAGAATAAGCTGTCA
This sequence comes from Anticarsia gemmatalis, assembly GCF_050436995.1. Classification (NCBI taxonomy): domain Eukaryota; kingdom Metazoa; phylum Arthropoda; class Insecta; order Lepidoptera; family Erebidae; genus Anticarsia; species Anticarsia gemmatalis. The sequence continues at coordinate 4,915,554 of NC_134761.1, forward strand.
AAAGATAGCGAAGGTTTTTTACTGTAGTTTATATAAAAATACATCCATGGCTTTCGACGGAAGAACGGTCACGGCGACTCGACCACATCGGGTCAAAACACTGATAGAAAAAAAAACCGCTACAAAACAAAAAAATGTCTATGAATACAAACGACCTATGCACAGATGGTATAATAAATTAGTCATTGTCCGATACGGCGAGTGGTGTGCGTGTAGCCCGCGCCAAAGCATCTGTTTCAATAAATACGATATCATTAGCGTATAAAAAATGTCTGACAGTAACACCAATACTAATATGAGTGACAATGAAGAGAAATGACTGTTTTATTTCTAAACTAGGTAATGGACGTGATTTTGTGCGTGTATTGCGGCAATCAAAAACAATCTTTTAAGTTCATGACACTACCGTGTATTTGCGCTATTTTAGAGGATTTCGTTTTCTGAACCCGAAAAACAATTAAATTAACCTTTGTTGGTTTAACGTCCCAAAATATCACGAAATTAAACATTACTTTGGTAAAGCTCGAGATAGAAGAGCTTCTTGGAATTAGACTTGATTTTGTATGAGGTTGTTAATATCTGAAGCTGTCATATAATTCCCGTAACTTCTCTTTGAAATAATAGGGACAGAAATGTTGTTATTTCTAATACGGTAACGTATTTAAATTAGTTTCATATTTCACTTCTGCTTAAAGCCACGGCGATAAAATCAGTATTTATAATAAGAAACGCCTGTCAACTGTTCGGACTAGGCTATAAAGATTTAATCAGTTTGTGAGACAGATCTTGTCTCAGCTTTGAGATAAGTCTACCAGTTTAACACAAGTATCCCTTATTTATTATTAAATCTGTGTGATATAGAAGCATAATAATCATTGTTCAGATCAGAAACACTTCTTATTTATTGAAATAGATATACGAATACATTTCTTTGAAAATAATGCGTTCTGTTCTGTGTTTGGCCAAAACATGGTATAAGACAGCAGAGAACACTTATGCCTCTTTAAAAGTGGAACAACATGAATGTTGGGTATATAAGTACTTTTAATTGATAGCAAGATTCGATCGTTCATGTTAGGCAAGGAAGTTCGAAATAGGTTACACTAGTACACTACGCAAATGAGAGGAACTGGGTCATGCCTCAAGAGCCCTTCGAGACCAGACCACACAAACGATAGCCAATCTTTACCAGCCGCCGGTTAAAATGTAAATCAGCAGTTAGTTCACTAATGGAAACAGTTTTAACGATCCCAAATGGGGAAAAGTTTAGTACGAAAATGAACGGTAAAGACGATTTTATTCAGTATTAAGCTTGATATTTGATGAAAGGTAAGAGGCTATAGAAATTAAGAGGCTGGCGATTGCTATCAACCCTCCGCGGGTACTTTTAATACATGTAATTATGGGAAGTCGGTCGTATATTTTTGGCGACATAAAAATATTGCTAAGCGCGGTTCTTTAAGGACTAAGTCAAGCTTCAAGTATTCATAATAGCAAAGAATATGCAAGTGTGATCAAAAACTAAACACAAATGTTAGGGATTTCAGTACGCAATTTTTTTATTTTTGTAATATTCCTGATATACGATATACAGTGAACTCCACACAAATGTCATGTTTAATATTAACACGTGCGCGGACTAGTTCATGTTTTAATTTTGTTTGATTAAAATGGACGATACGAGCACGATGTTTGAGTAAATGATATCGCTGGACGTATAAATAAATAATAAGCGCTGTCTCTTTGAACAAATATTTTAATAATCTGGAATATATATGTGTATATTTAGATAAAAATATAAAGATCAATGTGTAAACGCGCGTAAAACATGTTATAATAATAAATTATACTTTTAAATTCCTGTTATTCAAAAATTGCAAAAAAAATGTTCTCCGTAATTTTTTGTGTGTTTAAATCCCAGTAACAAAAAAGTCGACACTAAGGGAACTATATCGGATAAAAGACGACGATGGTCCGATAAGCTCGCCCCTATTATAAATTGAGACCTAATAACGTTTCGCCAAATTGCGGCTTTTCCATCAGGGATTAAAGCTGCGGTCCTTTTTATATAATAGCTAAAATACCTCCACTTATTCTAATTAATGTACAGTTAATTACTTAAATGACACCGGATTTTTCTAAATTCAATAAAATCTAACAGAATTTGGACCAGTTATATTGATTGCTATTTGACGAGGGAAAACCAAATTTATAACAAATCATAACAATATTTTTATAACACAATTGATGACAGATTGAAACTTTTATTGATTGTCTGTAAAAAAAATATTGATCGTGATAAATATGTTATGAAATTGCATCATGTACTACTTAATTAACTCGTTTGAGAAAGGCGAACGGCAGGTTTGTATGAAGAATTCGTACAGCTTATAAAATGTCATGTTTAGGTTTACTTTTTGTTTTAATTGGTAGCTAATATGATAGACAAGCTTATTTTAAAATTCTTATATTTTTTAAAGTTGGGAGGTAAAAGTTATGTCCATTTTAAGAAGCCCCGATAGTTCGCTAAATTGCTCAGATGCTGTCAAAACCACAATCCAAAACAACAGCAAATTAGCGGATGCGTAGACGTCAGACTAAAAGTGACGTCTCATGAGATTTTCTTTTTCTTTAGTTGTCAACAAATATAAGTCACATACCAAAAATTATTATTTAAATAAACAAATACTTTCTAAATAATCCGGACTTCTAAAAATAATACTCCCAAATAAAAATAAGTGACTTAGTCCCCTTAATAAGTGGTACAAATTCTGTTACGAAACAACACAAACTTTAAGCTGTACGAAATCTGCCGATCTCCTTTGTCGCCTGCAAATTAATTCTGTGTTTTTATTTGTTGTTATAATACTGTCAAAGCTGACGTTTTAATAACGCTATGAAACTGCCGCAAAAAGGAGACGTCGCGTGCTAGAAAAAACAATTGTATAGAGAAAGATATATTGTATTTACTGTCAAGTCATCAAAAATATAGGAAAATCACAAATTACAGTTATATTTTTTTAATTACTAACCAGTATCATATATTCTTGCTAAGACTTCAGCAATAAATTGTTAATTAGGCATATTTCATTGTAAGGCCTTAAGTAATTTTTATACACAAATTATTATGAGTTATGAGTTAGATATGACAAACGTGTAGCGTTTAGAACATTCGGTTGGAAATAGTATAAAATATCATCAGTTGTAAAGATTGCGTGGAGAAATCAAGCAACTGAGCGAATACCACAGAATTAACAACCTGTGCTAATAAACTAGGGAAATAATGATCGAAGGTAGGCATTGCAGATGCAACACAGTAATCAAAAAATGCGATCGAGATCCTTTGACGTTTTTATCACAGCTATGCTTAGTGCTGGCGTTTGTTCAGAAATTGAGGAGATTTCGTGAATTTCTTGTTATTATAATTCTACAACAATTTTGAATGTTTGAAGACAAGTAGAATATATTTATGCATGCGACCTATTTCCAAGCACTGACATTTGAACAACACATGGCGCGCAATATGTATTCAGATATTTCAGGTGAGGTCAGTGACCGGGGGATATAGTGACGACGCAGTGACGAAGCGATCCAAGTCTTAACTATTTTGCGTGCTGTACTGTTTATTTGGTTGTGGCACGCACTGGAAATAGAGATACAAGCAAAAAGAATATCTTAACCGGCACGGCGACCACATGATGTTACAGAATTAGATTCTTTTAAGGAAATATATTTCTCAATGAAATCCTGTGACTGATGTGATACGCTTTACGTAATATTAGGCTCCAGTAACGTTTTAATGACCTAGTATTCCCGAAAAGGTTAGACAAGTTGGACTCTCGTAAGAACATCCAATCTGGTCTAATAAACACAGTTTGTAAACAAAGTTCTTATGAAACATACATTTTAAAATAAAGTTAAACTAAAGACACGGTTGGAACTTAGGGAACATTATGTAAGAAGAGATAAAAATGTCATCAGTTTATCTTTGTGTGTGCATATCTCCCAAATATGTGGCGTAGACGGAGTGAACTTTCATATTTATGGGTGAGAGTAAATCAGATGGACTTTACTTCTGAGATTTTAGGTATAAAATAAGATATTGATGCCTGGGTAATAGGCAAACAGAAAACTATTAGATTATAGCAAGTTTCCCATACCAAAAATACTAAAGTTTACATATATAAATATGGAAATCTCAATATTATATATATTTATAATTTAATAAATCGGTATTTAAGTTATTTTCATTGTTAAAATATTTCAAAAGCATGAATTTCTATTTTTCATTATAACAATAGGACGGTGAATTTCTTACACCATCATCATGTACCAGGGTCTGATAACAGTAGCACGAGCAATGAGTATTCTACATCAGATAATATATAAGAATCTTTCTTTCATTTAATTTATTGTGAAACATGATGCAATAAGAAAACCTACACATATTATGTACCTAGGCTAGAACCTTATGCTTTTTTTGTTATTAAATAAAATAGCATTACAGTAGATAGAGTTTCAGTGATAACAAAGATTTGCTATCTCTGAATATCTATATCAGTGAATACCTATGCAGAAATTGTGGAAATTAATATAAGTGGGACATAAAATACTTAGTCAATACATTAAATTAAATAGAAGTTTAAAAAGCATAGATAATATACAAATTAAATACTAAAGTAATTATTGTATACCAGTATTATATGGCTGTCACTATAAAAATGAAATCAAAGTAATAATAAGTTGATAATTGTTGGAAAGTAAGCAGATAAGTTAATAGTTTATGCCGCTTTGTATTACAACATAAAGAGAACTGATAAAGTGATAAGAAATTAATGTAGATGTTGAACATAATGTAACTCTATGAATCTAGGGCAATGACACCATTACAAACCAATAAGTATTATTACTAGTATTATTTAAAGTTTGTTTACATTCACTTGTGGCTATTCAAACAGAGCATAAGATGTAAATATAATTGCAAAGGGCGTATAGTCGAAAATTAGGCTATGTTGATGCATCACAAGATTTACTTAAAACTTGAAAGACAGGTTATAAATAAGTTTACATAATAACTGTTAATATAAGTTTTTAGATTAGATAACTGATTGGAACGAATGCATTTGATTGTTATCATTAAGATAAATCTTAGTTAGTTACATTATATTTATTTACCGACTTAATAATGTACCTACTTTGTCAGTGCTAAGAATTGCGGCTTCCATGGATAGTATAAGTAAAAACATAAGCTTAAGTTATAATGCAACTGTTCTTTATGTAAATAAGAGCAGTCGTAATAATCTATAAGTCCAAACATTTGAATATCAATGTACTCATTGAAGATTTTCACATGGCCTCGTATCTTAAGAGTTTGATGACTATATAAAATATAAATTAACTCTCTTACCTTGCAGTTCGTTTGTTTCAAGATGAAAAAATAAAATAAACTAGTTTAATTCATAAACAAAACACTACATAAATCGACAGTCACACACCAATCCACAGTCCAGTCAACTCCTCTCCTCTCCAAACTTGACTTGACCCATCCCGAGTCCCGGAATAATTCTTGCCATAGAAATAATAATTTTTCGCTTCATTTTTCTTACCAGTTCTTATCGATATAGAAAATTACTTTCACCCTCGAAATTGAAAGAAAACTATTATTTTATAAGAAAGGAAAGCGTAATAAGGAAATTTTTATCAATTAATAAAATTATTATTGTAGGAGTGCAATTTTAAGTCAGGCAATATTTTAATTTTTTTTTCGTGTGTGCATAGCGACATCTATTGTCGAATAGCAACAGAAATTGTTGTTCTGCCATCTCGTAGCGAATAGAAATATTACTAATGTTGCTAGAAAAATTCTATAGATGGCGTAATAAATGTTTTTAGTATAATTTTTTAAAACTAGATGGCATATTACGAATATTTAGTACAAATTTAACATACTAGATGGCGATAATTACTCCATTTCGTCAATCCATTACGCTGAATTTTGCCAACGTCAGCATTTCGCCAGGGTTAACTCCGACCTTTTTGTCACAGTTTTATACTATGGAAAGACTTTAAAATATTTTTTGATTATTATAGATCTTGAAAATGTAGCGCTTAACATCGATGTGGCGGATATGGTGGTTTCCTTGGGTTTATCCTGAACAGACAGACGCACCGAGGGGACTATATTTTATAATAAAATAAGTAGCGATGATGTAGTAACATGTTGTGATTATACCTAGTTGGTTCACTAGGTCTATGTGCCGCATTTAGTGAAATTGTCTCTCTCAGGCCATCTTCTGATTCGAAAACATAATGTCTAGTTTTATGCTAACAATGTCCCACTATTCGAGTTTAATATATAAGATGCCGAAAAAACTAAACTAATGAAAAATGGTCTCATAATGTATTCTTTAATAATCATTTCTTTTTAATTCCATTGTTTTAACTCAGCTAACGTAACCTACTTATATACATACATAATATCACGCCTGTTAATTTCGAATATGTAGGCAGATGTATAGGTCTACGTTTCGACATTTCCAATGTCAGTCTTATGGAATAGGGGGAAACCTATTGTCATAATTGTAACGTTAATTGGCCACGTTATCAAACTTCGATTACAGGGTACTGGTACAGGTAACTCAGTAGAAAACTCCTTAAGCATTTGGTCGACCCAGGTGTGAATTCCGAGCCCTATTAATCAGCAGTCGTATGACACTGACACCCAGACCACAGAGGTAGTCCCTCAGACCATACAGGCGGGCCAGATCACAGAATCAGTTCTCAATTTTTTTGTCTCAGAAAGGTATTGAAGATATTATTATTCTATCATGGACCAGGTTCTCGCTTTTCGCCAAAATCACTGATTTAATTAACCATCAGCTAGGTGTAGCATTCGACTTATACGTTCTAGATATGAACAAACGTTAAAAATAAACAGCAATTAAACAGCATGGAATTCGAGTAAAATAAGAAAATAAGACGATCCTAATGAGGATGTATAAACTTGGTCAAACATACCAATGCTAACTAAAATTATAACAGTATTTAAGACAATACTGTAACAATATGAAATTGTAATAATAACAAATTAAGAGTAGAGCAAGTATAAAACTATAAACTTATAAGTTTATCATCTTAATAATTGGGTAATCAATAACGTGTTTTTCGAATTAACACAACATATAAAACAAAGGTGTGCTTTACTTAATTCAAACATGTTTGTTTTGTCACGTCAGCGGTTTGGCGGTATTGTCTTTATTAAGAATACGAACATATGCTGATATTCCCAAAGCTGGGCGGCTAGGCGTGTTTTCGTTGCGGTTCTAACGAGCTGTCACACATTTGTGACACCGGCGGACGTTGACGGCCTCTATCTCAGGGCTTTATCTATTTCAACGGGATCTGTCCGACGCGAGCCCTCCCGTTATTTTTGTTTCGAGATTTTAATCTTAGCTGTCCGTTCAACGACAAAATAATATACGTGACAGAATATGAATTGTGTAGAGTTCGCGTCACAATTTATTTTATTTATTTATTTATTAGCAGGCATGCAGTTGTATACAACTGGTTAATGCCTGTATCCTGGTAATTCACTATGATGTAATCATTCATTAAATAAATATTTGTCCAGCCTATTTTTGTTTTTTTTTTACCTTTCAGTTTTTTACTAAAAAGCTATTTTAAAAGCATGCTTATTTCGGTGTCTTAACTGATTATATTCAGTAGGTACATTACCTATGATTTAGACGTCAATAAGCGTCACTTGTGTTACAGAGTGTGAATTTCTAGTTCCAGTTTAGTTATTGATGAGAACTAGAATAAGTATGATAGGTATAAAGCGACACGTAACACCGGACTAACTAAATCTCATTTACTCGAGTAGGATAAACGAGTTACAATCTTTCTATTTAGGACTCAGGTAGATAATGAGTAAGTTTGAATCAGCAGCATCACAAATGTGCCGGTAAATTCAGTGTAAGAGCGTGGTTGTCAGTGTTGTCACCGTGTCGGGGTGTTCGGGTGACCACGTCGCCGGCAGCTGCATAATGTCAATATTGGCCACGTGAGGCGCGCACGTGCCCACTGGCCACCCTGCCGGTGCCTCCTCGACCCTACCCACCACCTTATTATGAATCCAGCTTTGTCATAATTTTCCCTTTAAAAACTTCCCGCTATTGTCTACGCAAAACTCCCGAAGTACACGTAAAAGTTGAGGTAAAACAATCTACTTACTTTATATGGATTCCCTTTTATTTATAACGAGAAGGAAATTGCGCAAGCAAATAAACTGCCATGAATTTCACTATCCGCCTTAAACGTTTTGACAAGCGTATACATTTGCATTAAGTCGTCGGCCGCTCATCGAGGCAGAAAACTTACAATTAATATTAAAACATGCGCAATAAAATAAAGCCAAGCAGTCGGAAAGTATTCGCGTCACTCGAGCACTGCTTTTGACATGGCTATTATTTTAATGGAAAATTATAATGTTGTAACTGCTGCTTAAGAGACATAGCATTTTCCACTTTCGTGCGATATAAATATGGACTGGAATAGTTTGATAATGGAGAGGGGTAAGTGTGTAAGATGTCGGAACGCTCATCACTATCGTGGGCAATGAACACGGATGCAAATGATACAGTTGCGGATATTGTTCTATGTCGTATCACAGACATAGTTTCTCGGCGACACGCGACGTCGCGCGGCGCTGCGCCGAGCGGTGAAGTAACCGATATTATGTGCGCACGAATAACAAACATCGATTATAATAAAACAATATTAGTATTTGTTTACCTGTATTATACGATGCCTTCAGGGTATGACCCAACTTTACCTAATGTACGTTTATGTTGTATATATACATATATTGTTGCTAGCTTGTGTATATGTATATTTGCCTATTATAAAATTCTTAATTTGACTCAGACTTCTTTATTGATGAAATTCGACTTGATTAATCAGATCCTTCCTCGAGGTACCTTTAATTTGAATGTTAGAAGAATCTATATTTAGGAAAAAACAAGAGCAACCAATGATCACTTCCTCTGTATCTTGTGATATTCATCCGCGGACTAAGAATATGGAAAATACAAACTAACAACATTTCTAGGTTGAACTGTTCAACATACAAAAAGGTAGGTAGCACCCGATATTTCCTCTTCGTAAAACTCGCTTACATTACAGTAGGTACTTCTTACAACACAGTACAAAATAAAATGGTATCGGAGTATGCAGCGTGAGGGGCTGAGCGTCGCGGCAGAGGCCCCGTGCTCATCACTTGACCGCACCAATCAAGCCAAGTGCACCTATGTACGTATGTAAATGACGCCCCGGCGGAGTAACATCTAATGTAATTGACACTAAGATTGTTTCGCATGCTTCGATCGCAGAGGGTCCACCATTCCATTTAAATACTGTGCATTTGTACGGGTTTTTACTTGAACACTGATTGAAATTCCTTAGGTCTAAGAAACCAATTTCATTTATTCTATCTCCAGTAATTACTGTAAAGTGAATAAGTTTCTGATTGGCAATTGTTTGTACTTATTTAGGTGGAGATACAAACTTCATATAAAAATAATAATTTATACATTTACAGCTGTCACAATCAAGACTTTCAATCAGGGGTACCTACGTGATCCGTGACTGATTTCCACTACAGCGTGACATTTAAACTAATTAAAAGCATTTCTCTGTGCCTTATCGAATAACTGTTAATATTTTTGTTATAAGCCCGTTAAAAATATTACCTACAATATTAAAACAGTGTAACTAAAGTGTTTATAAAACTCGATCAGAAACGCAGCACATATTGTTTTAATGTCCAGTGACAATTTCGTAATAGAAACACTCTTGGTATACTCGTTCTGCGGCGATGCGACGCTGGCGACCATTTCATTTGAGGTTGTCGAGTGGAAGGCCAGCCGTCCTCTCGAGATTTAGCTCCATCGTATTAGTAGATTGGATAGCCGTCAGCCACTATAAAAACCCGCCCTGAAACATTTCACATCACTTCATTGAACAATGTTTCGTTTTATTTAAATTTTGTTTACTTGTTCACCGATTGAATTAACTAGCACTGGCAGGCAGCCTTCATCTTTCACAAGCAACGCGCGCTCACATGAAAATTAATACAGCACAGAATTAATAACGTAAATGCAAAATACTTTCAACGCGTAGGTGCAATAATTTATTCTCGATAAATGAGCTGAATTTCAAAAGGCTCTTCGTACGTATAATGTACCTATGTTCATAGATTACGTAATGATGTATAAAGTAATGGTCACGTGGTTGCGTTGTAATTGTTCATGTAATAAAGCCCCAAAAATGTTCATAATGCATATTCATGCGTTAATTTGAACAATACTCGGTAGGGTGTCGCCAGTCGGCGCGTTGTCGTGGCGTTGTCGTGCACGGCCGATGAGGCGTCGACGTGTCGCGCGCTCGGCGGAAGGGTGAAGCGAGCCCTATTTACTTTATTACTACAATGACTTGACATTTATTATCAGTTATGAAAATAAATTTCTCCTCATGAAAATAAAGGGAAAAAATTGTATTAAAGTCATTCGACCGCGGAGGAAACGTATTTAAGGTTTAATCGTGCAATATTTTTGCGTAAGGGCGTACTATTCGGTGCAGTTTTATTATTACAATTTGTGTCATCGCACCAGCTCCGTGACTTTATGCGAAGGGCCTTTAGCTCAAATCGACGGTTAACAGTTTGTTTTATTGTCGACGAAATTTGATGTTAATGTAGTAAGTACTTCTCAGATAGCCATTAGGGACCGTCATTTTCATTGTTGGGGTGAGTAAGTAAGGCGTTACTTCTTTATGAACGATCATTTTGCCTCGCGTTAAGAAAAGCTTCTTGACATAGAAACATATTTTTTTCTTTTCCTGTATACTTTGTACAGTAATCCTAATATTGTAGTATAATTTGTGGTCGATACAAAAATTACGTTGGTCTTTAATTGATTGATATCATTTGTCATTTTCTTTTTGAAAATTATGTTTTCATTGTGACATTATTTTTTTATGGTTCCTTACCGAATCAGTTAATATTTTCCGTGCACATGACGTAAAGACAGTATTAAACAGAAATCACAAATATTTTTCAGAATGTCAACACTCATCGTGGCGCATGTTCCTGTGTTTCGTGACCGCGTCCAGTTTGTAGGGTTTAGCACCTTGTAAATCTGAACATAAAATATACAATGTTGTCACTCACTATTGTTTCGGCACGTGCCCTTACATTCTTGCTGTTTAGTTTCGATTTAAATTAACATCCAACAAAAAGTTTTATGAGGTTCTCCCTTTTGGTGTATCAAAATGGTTTCATGTGTTGTATTATGGTGTCGACGACAATTTTTGTATTGCTTGGATATGTATTATTGAAATAAATTATTTGCCAAACTCCATTCGGTACTGTAGGGTAGCGAGAGTTTGATATTAAAAATTGCTTAAAAATTTTATTGTGGAATAATGTGAAATATACTAGCTAAAATTTATAACTATTCCATAGTCGATAGTGGTAAGATAAGAATACTAAGATTTCGCCCTTGTGGATTTTTGAACGGATAAAATTTTACATGTAGTGAATGTTTATGTTCAAAAGCATTTAAATAAGTATAATGAGGTGGTTACTATAGTCCCTCGGTTACCGTTTAAGGTCAGTGGTCCGATTTATGGTAGAACTTCGGACGAAGATTGAGCCGGCAGTGCTAACAGTTTTTTTGTGTAGGTGTAAATCTTAGGGCACGTTTACGACGCTTTATAACACGGTGCGAGGTATGAGAGCTGGCGGCACTGGTTCAGTAGTCTCATTTAATATTATTTTTCGTTCTTAAAATTATTAAACTCGTAGGCTTGTTTTCACTATTTCGGGATTGCACAGCTGAAGAGAATTTTAAGAACAAGTTGGTCAACGCACCTCTTCACACGTTTAAAGTGTCACCGTCTACTTCGGCCGTGTAAGGACTGATTTTAAAAATAATGTTGCCTGTATTTGATATCATGTCAACATCCTATATGTTTTTGATCAAAATAGTTTCAGCCATTATAGACTAACAGACTTTCGCATTTATTAAAACAAAAGTAGTTTATTATCAGAGTAATAAGTAGATTTTCGACATGATTGCTATCGTCACTGACTTATTGCCAAATCCTTAAGAATTGTACTTAGGCCACGGTGTTACGGCCTTTGCCATAACAGCCATGAAGAATAAAACAACACTTTGAAGGAGGTCATGAAATTTTTAACGTCCTCGCGGTCAAGATTTAAGAGGCACACGTATTACGATGATTTCTTCTTTAAAACATACATCTACATTTATTTTGGACTTACATCTAGCATCAAGTCTTCTTGAGTCAGAATGGTGAACTGTGGAGGAACGAGGTGATCGTGTTCCTCCAACCAAAGGGAGGATCCTCCGACCAGGCGAGGTGATCGTGCCTGGTGGGCCTAGGCTGCCCGACTGTTGTAGTCGGGAACTTGTATATATAGTCAGTTGCAGTGCAAACTTCGATAGCGCGGTCTAGGACTTGTGACGTCAGTCACACTGCGCGTGGTGGTTGGTTGCGCGCTGGTCCCAGTAGATATCGCTGTATGTAGCGAGCCGCTACAGAACTAAGGCCTAATAATAATCCCTCATTCTGGAAGAAGACTTTTGCCTAGCAGTGGAACAGAAATGAGTTAAAATTATGTAGCTTCATTGACTACTTTTCCGTCAGCCCATAAAATTAAATCATGTTTTGTGCTGTCGAAATATGACTAAATGGGATCTTATAATACTGTAACTTAGGCATCTTTATCGCTACCATATTCTTTTGTCACGAAAGCATAGGACAATTAGAAGCCTTACGCGAAAATTATTCTTAACAGTAGCGTGATTTTTTACAGCCGGTTCTTTCGGTTTTGAAGAGTTTGACATTTAAAATTTACTTAACGATTTGCTCCTACGGCATCCGCTAGAGGCGTTGATGAACTTATTTCGTACAAAATTTGTGAATGTCGATACTGGCAAGAAATGGCGCATTTTGTTAGAACAGAACAATACCTGATATGAAATTGTGTCGTATTCGCTTATACAATGACGACTTATATTGTTTTTTTATTATTATACTATAATAAAATCGAGAGAAATCAAAATGTTTATTTTTTTAGATATAGCGTAAAGTAATTTTAAGCGTTTTTTGTGGAATCTGAAGTTATAGTAAAAATGGTGAATTTATCGGGAAATGTTAACTTAATAGTGGCGATATTAATGTTTACTTATTGGTGTGAAATTAATGCAGGTATGAACATTGAGCTCGTCTTTATTTAAAACTAAAACTATCTATTAAATTATCAATAAGTTTTCTATGTTAGAAAAGATCCCTAGAAATAATTTTATATATTTCCTTGACCCACATGAATATTAACACAAACAATAATAAATAAATTTTTATTTTGTCTGTCAGAATTTTAATTGATGTTAGTTAAAAATAACACAACAGTGTTTTGGGAAAGAACGGTTATAAAATAAACTAATGAAAGACAGACACTCCAGGTGCCCAAAAAATTCAGAGATTCTTTTTAACACGCCTCTTATAAGAAAGTATGTTTGTTAAAATAAGTATTACTTGACTAAAATCGTAAAGATGTGCACTTAATATAAAAGGCACATTTTTAATTAATTACAGCTTCGGTAACTGACAAACCGACGAATGAAGTCAATAGCATAAATGAGTAAGTGTACAAAACGTTTTTACTAAAAAGCTTAAATACGAACTCTCAATACCATCCTATCGTATTTCTACCGAACGATTAAAATAGCAGTCGCTCCATGTAAATTGGTATACTGGTATTCAGCTGCGTCTGGTGAGTCTGGAAGCCGGCTCCAACATAGTTGAAAGAAAGGCTAGGCTGATGATTATTAAAATTTGTTTTTATGATGTATGGACATTCGTGCTCATCACACAAATATTTGTACTGGGTGGAATTCGAACCCATCACACTTGGTGCTTAATCTGACGACACGAAACATGTATCAAGTTGTAAAAGCTAACAATGAAACTAATTGGAAAAAATTAAATTCTATGTTAAACTACATAGAGGTGCATACTAATACCAATTATTTGATAGAAACGATCCAAAAGCCGATGACACTCGAAGAGGCTCGAAGAAGAAAGCTGTTGTTAAAGTGAAGAAAGGCAACGAGAAAAATATCAAGTAAATAACTTTCTGATGTTTTTTTATATTCTGAAAAAGGCGTCCTCCGCGGGCATTTCGAAAATGCCTGGAGAGGACATCCTAGCAAAAAATCCTAGCAATAAGTATACATAGATATTACCTAAACTAAATTACTTCAAGAAGGCAGCTGCGTGGTACTCGTAACCGGCAGTCGTGTATGACAAAGTTTTTTATGTAACAAGTTGGGTTCTTGGGTCTCTGCCTAGGGTAGATTTAAAAGGCGTAAATATAGAGTTCGGAATGTGCGTATTACACTGTAATCTTAAAATTATCGATTGCGCGTTGGTTAATGCATATAGCGCTATTTGAGAGGCGAAAACTTATTACAAATTACATTAGGTACTTATATTCAAAGCGGTTCAACGGAATAATTTGGATGAAGTATTCAGCTATCTCATACTAACAGCGGATTGCTGCAGATCTAAGAATAAAAAGCAGAAAAGAAACAAGTCACTTTTACACAGTAATTGTTTGAGTGCTTCTGTAACTAAAGAATAAAACCGGATAATTAGAAGAAAGTAAAATATAATAATCAGTTGCCATAGTGACCATGACTTTTTTGATGTAGGTCCGCCACTGATGAGCAAAGGCTACAAAACTTTGAACACAGCAGAGTTCCCGATCTATTCTCAAAAACAGTAGACATTCAAACACGGAGAGAGAAAGTAAATAGCAATTATGTCAAACTAAAAGAGAAAGAAGTAATCTGGAGAACTACAATTAAAGAGAGCTTCAAGAATTATTTGAGGAAAAGGCGGAAAAAAATGATGAAGTATTATAATTTTTGACAAAATTTATTGTTTTTTATTATATGCATTTACAATACGATTATGGAAAGTCACAAATAACTTGGAAAGAAACATTAAGTAGCCTCCTGAAAAGATGAATAAAGTGAATTTCTCTTGGTTCAGGTTCGCAAACAGCACGCAAACCAAAACACAGCAGAACTTGAGTAGTACTCTAAAGAGCCCAGTAAGATCTTCAAAATATAATTGGGGCAAAGGAAAAGTAACCGTGACACCTGAAAATAAAACTACCGAAGAGGTTTCTTTTAAAAGGCAGTTTTTTAGAACACGTCTCCAGAAACAAAAAACAGTACAGTATTTATTATAAAAAATATTTAAGTGTTCATATTGGGCTAGACAGAGTTCGTCCAGATTTTAATAAGTTTAAATTATGTACTAAAAAAGTAATTTGCTGTGTGTCCAATTCAGAACAAAACAGAACATTCAAATAACCCCTTCTGCACTATGATTAAATGTCGCTCATCAAATAATCTTGATCATTGTTATAAAAGACATTAAAAATATATATCTAGAATGTGATGATAAGACGTCATGAAATATTTTTTCAGGACAAGATAAAATTATCAACCAGAAGATTCATAAAAGCCGAAATCGTGACTGAGAAAGCGCATTCGACGAAAAATAATAATAGTGGACCAATAAATAAATTATTTAACAGAGAGTATCTCTACCACGTTAGAATAAAGAACAGAGTGTTTCTTAGAAATTGAAAAAAAAAACAGTCTATTTAATATATGTATATTGTAGTATTAAGTATATGTTGAGTATTGTTAAGATATTTATTGTTCATACACGAAAATAAATAGCAATGGAACTTTCACCATGAGTATAGGAGAGTGATTTCGTATTATTGATTGATTCAAGTGTTCATGAATTCACTTCATTCATGGTATCAGTATCCTTAACCAGCGCGCAACGCAAATTACACGGAAGGAAAGACCTATAGTTGCTTATTTTCTTTCTAAAACTTTTTTAAAAATACGCTATGGGAGTTCTACTTAGCTGCCAGTTATTTATTTAATCAAAATAATCAAATTTCAGTAAAATATTCATTATCAATTTTAGTAAAATATTTATAATCTATGATGTAGCTATGGCTGAGTATTTTTCTGCAATTGAACAATACTATCGAGTAGCGGTTGACGTTTGAAATTAATTAAAGAAAATTAATTGGTGTTGCGATTATTTATTAATTGGTCGTATTCATAGACACGTTACGGCGACGTAACGTCTCACGACACGCTGGCCGTATGGGGACCTCACTTTATTTTCCGTTTTACCCTTCGGGTATGGAACCCTAAAACTCATGCAAGCTGTGAGTGACGATGATGATGATACTCAAATATTTACTTATTGTGTACACTGTATAATAATGTTTTGTTATGATTTTTATCTCCTTTTAGAAGCACAAGAATGGTACCTTCACAGTTAGAGCTGAAACAACTGGAGTAAGTATAGTGTGAAACTTGTACTTGTAGTATTTTTTCTTTGTCACTACTACATGTAAAGTTATGCTAAATGTTCTATTTCACTGTTATCTTTAAAGTATGAGATTTTGAAGGAGTTGCTCATATATTTCTTATCAAAAAACTGTGAAAAAGAAGAAAGAAGTGTGTGTTAAAGAAGCAGAAATTCCTTTCAATTCACACGAAATAAGTCTACTTTTACCCAACTAATTAGTACTTTTCTGTAAGTGGCTTATGCTTGAACTGAAAGAGATGTCATCATAAATAATGTACTGTTCATATCATCAATTACACTAAGAAAATATTTTTTCTTACAAATTACTTACTTGCTGCTTACTTTTAGCCCGGACAAACCAAGGAAGGGCTCAAATGAAATGTATGATGAAGTTCTTAATCCGTATAACGTAAGTTTTCTTATTTAAAATTTTGTCCAGGTTAAGCATTTTTTCTTTAAATCGCAAGTTTTGATTCATAACAAAAGGTAGATTTACTTATAGTTTATGCAGAAGTCTCTATGGCTGTTGTACTCTCACGACTTAACGTAACCGATTTTTAAAAGAAAAAGACAAATTAGTATAAAGGCAGTTGAACCCCCAGACTCTGATTGAGTATTTTCTATCAGTTAGTATAGCACCTGACCGGATCCAAGAATCGAGCTCTAAATTGCATTTATTTTATAGCTAGTGCAACAGATGGAACAAATTATAGCTTCTATCAACAACGCGAATATGACTACTGAAGTACTGGGGCGGACTGTTTCGTACAACGATATAGTTCTCTTTAAAATAACCGAACTGAAGCGTGACGAAACAAGATACTTCCGTGCCGATGAAAGCAAGTATATAGACGAAGTGCCCGAGAAGAAGATAGTGTTCATAGTGCACGGAATGGTCGTGATGGGGCTCGGTAGAACGCGGTGTCTTCATAAATTATCGTATTTCAAAATTCTTTTAAGTTATTACTTAGCACATTTGGACAAGTTCGATATATTCCTGATTCCCATCGCGAACCCTGACGGATACGCGTATGTGATGGGAAGGGATATTGCATCCGAGGGGGTATGTATTTTTTTATATACCTCTTTCATAGTTTTACATTGAAGACCTGTATGTCCATGGATTCCTTGAAGTGCTCCATTCAGATATTGGCCAGAGCCGGTGCTACGGGGCTGCCTGTGGCTACTCCGCTGTCGCGACGCACTCGACAGACCGTTGTCGTTCAACTTTTTCTCGAAGACCTTAAGGCAATCTTGAATAAGAACATTGGTGAATAGTGATTCACAACGTAGCAACGAGCCGGTGGTCAAGTGTGCGTGTGACGTGCAACGAACATACAAATATCACAGTCCTCGAACGTAATTTTCTGTAGCGTGATCGCGGCTCTTGGCAGACATGGTCAAATATTTTTTTATCATTCCGTAAAGTTCGTTCAATTATAATCATTAAAATGAAGCTTAAAAGGTTTCATTCATATTTTGTTCGTTTGTAGGACAAGTACTGGAACAAGAATATGTCTCCGCAGTCGGATTGCAACGGTGCAATGTTGGACCGTAACTTCGACGTTGCATGGAACAGTTCCCAAGGACTAGGTTCCTGTAGCCAGTCATACCCGGGCCCGGCTCCATTCTCCGAGGCCGAAACGAAGGCCATCCGCAATGTGTTTCATCGCCACGGTCACAAGATAGTTGCTTATATTAATGTACACGCTGGCATGTATAATCCTACCGAGTTTAAGGTT
The DNA here is from genome assembly GCF_050436995.1 of Anticarsia gemmatalis. Classification (NCBI taxonomy): domain Eukaryota; kingdom Metazoa; phylum Arthropoda; class Insecta; order Lepidoptera; family Erebidae; genus Anticarsia; species Anticarsia gemmatalis. The sequence continues at coordinate 4,933,793 of NC_134761.1, forward strand.
ATCAAAGTTTTTTTTTTATTAAAGTACTATTTATTTACCAATATTTGCGCTAAATTATATGATAACTACAGTTTTTATATGTGGCGTTCTGTAGCGTGATACTCTACGGTCGACATTGTGGAGTGTCGAAAGTTTGACATTTAAAATGTAGTGCTGAAAAAGTTCCGACGACGCCCGCTAGAGGCGCTGCTCAGATTATCATACAAAATTTCTTGATAACCAGCCGGTTGTCAGTAGTCGATTGTAGTAGAGAATCGAGCTGCTGTACTCGACACGTTACATGTCGGTAGATACGTAATTGAATTTAAATCGTCAGACAACCTGTACTGAAATAGTTGCATTATTTATAATTTTTCCAATGAAGATGCATGAAAGTAAATGTCAGATAACTAAATTGCAGGGAGAGGCAATATTGTATCCTCGAGGATACACAGACGTGCAGTCCGATGATGACAAGTACATTGATTTGAGGGGAGACGTTGAAGAAGCAATGAAGAATGCCAGCTTTCAAGTAGTTACCGTAACTGTAGAAACTCTGCACAATTGGTACGGCACCGTGTACGGGACCAGCGTTGACTATGCTTCTACGGTAAGATCTTAAATTATAAATGAGAAAGTTACACTGTAGGACTCAATTTCTGGCTTTATTTAAACATTTTAAAGTACGAGTTAATAAGCAAAAAAATTAAATATAACACTTAGATTCGATTAGATGATCTATACTAATATTATAAAGCTGAAGACTTTGTTTGTTTGAACGCGCTAATCTCAGGAACTGCTGGTCCGATTTGACAAATTCTTTCAGTGTGAGATAGTCCATTTATCGAAGAAGGCTATAGGCTATATATCATCACGCTACAACCAATAGGAGCAGAGTAACAGTAAAAAGTTACAAAAACGGGGAAAATTCTGACCCATTCTCTCTTGTCTCGCAAGCGAAGTTGCGCGGGTCAGCTATACGTAATATGAGTGACAAACAGATAAACATCCTCGGATCCCGGTCTGACGATACATAACGTTTTCGCTTTTAGTAATTATAATACGTATCAGCGTATTCTTCAACGATAGCATAGTTTATTGTGTTTGTATTGAGACAGTCTGTTGTGATTAAATATTATTGTTATGGAGATTTCTAATCAAATAATTTTATGTTATGTTACTAAATTCATAAATAAAAAAACCTTAACAAAGCTTTAAAAGTTGTTTAGGCGATGACAACGATGGTTGGTAACATTCCGGGAACATCGATGGTTCCGTCCAAGATCCGGGCTGGGATACATCTTATATAAATAAAAATTAATTACCGAAATGTATACGCACATAACTTTTGAACAACTAAACTAAATGGGATATTTTTTTTTATATGTTTGCAACTTTTGGGAGAAGGTTTGTATGGGATCAAAGTTCCCACGAGAATGAACTTTATCCGGCCGTAGTCGGGCCAGTCTGGACGACTACGGCCGTTTATAAAAAAATCTTAATTTTCAGGTTTACGGAATTCCTTTCGCCCTAGAGTTTGTGATGCAAGTGTACCAAGACTATTCGATTTTTGAAGACCGAGATTCTATTGAGGAAGATAAATACGACTACAATGCTCTAACACAGATCTGGCATCGACAAATCGACGTAGTCTTCAATTACATTTGGAAAAGTTCTCAAGGCAATAATGACAATATGATGTGAAAATAAACAAATAACTAATTACATGTAATTTTTTTTAAAGACAACTCCCGCTCTATGAATTGCTCTCGTGTCGCGGGGACTTTTTTAAACAAACAAACAACGGACACAAAGTACAACCAGACCCGAAACAATTAATTTGTGGATCGCACAAATAATTGTCCCGTGTCGGAATCGAACCCACGACCTTCCGGCGCAATGATAGCGGCGTGGTGGCCTAGTCCACTGCGCCACGGAGGCAGTCAAAATTATTGTTATTATGCAATTACATAGCTTCCCGATTATATGTCATCTGATTTTAACTTTTTTCTGTATCCATACTTAGTCTGTTAGAGTTTCACGACTAAAGTACTGACAATTATTTGTTTTAAAAATCAAATAATAGCCTGGAGAAAATATGAAGGTATGTAACTACGTAAGGGTACCTCACTAAAGACTATAAAATAGATTTATCAATTTCAACAAACATTCGTATTAGCTCGATTTTTACAGTGATGCTGTCGAGTATCGAAAGTTTGACACTTGAAATGCACTGCCGAAATAGTTCCCACGACATCCGTTAGAGGCGCTGATTAGATTTCCATACAAAAGTTCTCGATAGCTAGCCGGTTGTCGACATTCAATTCGTGGTAGGGAATCGAGATGTATGTATATTTAATTGAAAAAGCGATGTAATGCAATAAAACATATTTCTGTTTTTATCGTCCTGTATTTTATAGTGAAAAACGATTTGAAAATGTGACGATATGCGTGCTGTTAAAATCACTGCGAAAATTTTACGCAACAAAAAATGGCTAAAACGATAGGAATTTATAGCAAATTGAATGTGGCATTATTGTTTATACATTGGTGTTCAGTTAAAACAGGTAAATGATACTACAGTGTTCATTATTAATGTACGAGTTGAAACAAGGTTCTTACTATTGTCATTTGTTTTTTTCTTGTACGTTCTATACTAAATAATATAAATATTTTATTTTCATCTACTTTGTCAGTTAAATGGTCCTTTGCAAGGTGGATAGGTGTTTTCATTAAAAAATAATCTTTAACTTTAACAGACGACAAAGTGGACAATCGTATCAACTTTTTGTAAGTATAAATTTATTTGTTGTATCGAAACTATTCAATGGGGGTAATAAGGGTCTGTAATATCTCATGTAAATCGCATTTTATAGAAAAACTAACTTATTCCGTGTTTAATAGTTTCGTTTTAATAAGGACATTAACACTTACATTATTAGTAAAGATAATTTTATGTTAAATTTAATATGAAAGAGACCAACAAAATTTAAAGATTTTAAAGACATAATTCACTGTAGAAAATAACTTGCCGTATTTTTATCAGATATCCAAGAGCGAGTTTTGAAAAAAACACAAAGAAACATGGATTCACACATCTTTATAATGATTTAGACAAAAATTCTAACGAGAAAGCAGACAATAATCATTTAAAGGACCTAAAAGATGAATCTGGCAGCATTGGCAGTGAAGATATGGATAAACCAGACGCTATTATCTTGTCAAATGCTAAACGGAAGAAGAAAACTACTACGTCAAGGTATTTGTGTAATCTAACTAACATTATTAATGGGAAAGTATGGATGTTTTTTAGTCTCGCACCGTAACTACTGAACGGATTTTGATTATTTTTTAGGTAGTTTATAACGTAGATTAACATTTAGCATACTTTTCATCCCGGGAATTCGTTTCACTCGGACGAAGGACTAGCTGCGTCAACCTGAAATGTAGCTGTAAAATTGGTTGTTGTTTGCATACAATAGGTATCAAACAGAACCATTTAACAACTTCTTAGACTGGGCACGAATCGTTCAAGATGTCACGCTTGAATATTAAAATTGAAACACTGTATAGGCATACTAAACTGGCTCTACAAGTTGTCATTTGTCAGTGTAATCGGAAACAACTGGTTTAAAAAAAATCTAATCATATTTTATCCCTTGATTCAGACACCAGAAAACTTCACACAAAATAACTTACAGAGCGAAGAAACATTCCACAACTAGTCATGAAAAGCTGCACTTTAGAGAAGATAACAATCTGGGATGGGGAGCTCCTAGTGAACATAAGTTCATTGATGAATGGATAAATCATAACAAGGATATGGAAAGTACGAAGAAGCATAAAGTCACTGAGAAGAATACAGCACTGTAAGTATGAAGAATCTGAGGCGCCCATAGCCAGTTGCGTTCAACGGTCGGTAAACGATCTGTGGGTTAAGCAAACCTTGGCGCGGTCATTCCATAGATGGGTAACCGCATAGTGGTACTTGAGCTGGGCGTCTCCGTGCTTCGGAGGGCACGTAAAAAGTCGGTCCCGGTAATTATCAATTACGATAACAGTCGTTAAGCAACGCAAAAGGCCTTCGGGTGGCTTGAACAACTTTAACATTAGGTTGATCACTAACCATACGACAAGAAGAAGAATGTTAATCTTTCTATTCAAAAGTTCAGCATTGTGTTAAACAGTGTGTAGTCATCTAAGGGGCGTGTATACATCATATATCTTTGATGATGAAAGAATGAAAGGATCGTACTAACTAGCGTTCTTTTGTCTTTGCCTACCCTTATGAGAACAAGATGTTATATAGTATGTATGATTAATTGTTATAAAACTTTGTTATATGACATGTTATGCTGTATAGTGTGTATACGCCATTCCTAAACCGGAATATTTGGTTGTGTCATTTTGTTAATACATATTATTTTGATTTCATACATTTTCATTTAAATAACCACAAGAATGTATAATTTCAATATGTGGGGTTGCAGGTGTCCAATAATTAAATGGGGTTCTATGGATTGGGTAGCTTATAAAGAGCTGCTAATATATTAATTTGTATAAGATGAAATACTAAAAATACATAAAAATGCTACTTTTTTGTAGTGCTTTCACAAAAATAGAATCTGAAAGACAAGTAACAGAAAACGTACATCATACAATCAAAGACAAACCATCAAGTCATAAATCAAAACATGAGCGGAAAACTACACTCGAATATAATGATAGTGAAATAGAGGCCGAGCATAAATCTATCAAAGACAGGACTAAGAAGCCATCGACAGAGAGATCAATAACTTCACGGTATTGTAAAGAAATAACGTATATAATAATAATAACGCATTTCTTTGGGGCAAGCAATGTCCCTAACCTGCCTTCAAGTCCTAACCTCTCCTCAATTCGGGAGGAGACCCTTTCGCAACTGTGGGACAGTAATGGGTAAAAATACTGTAAAGAAATGCATTATTATTATTATCATAAATTGTCGTATAATATAATGTAAATAGCAATCGAAAATAAAATAAAAAAAATATATTTTAGCCATCATCATTTTAATAAAACAAGGATAAAGCAGACCGATACTACCACAGACGAGTAAGTAACGTGTGTGGCTATTAATTACGTTAGTACTATTGATACAAACACAGCAATATGAGCGCAGTTTTGTATGGTAACAACAAAAAACTAAAGAAAATTATATAATTACAAAAATGCCTACCCACTGGAACGAAGGGAAGACGAGCCATGAGCATTTCAACTATGTAATAAAAATATATAAAGGCGAAGGAGTGAAGATTTTGTGCAATTCTAATACTTATCATATTAATTTCCCTGCTCTTCTATTGAGTGGACAGGCAGCTCAATAGTTTAATAACTTTCAAACTCTCTCTAGCTACATATATAATAGAATAATGGTATTGTCACGAACATGCATTTTACCTAAGAATTCCGGAGGTTTCGGCGCGGACCACTAGTCAGCCCGATAGAGTAAAGTGCCGTAATGTCAGGCATTCCAAGGTAAAATGCGTGACCGCGTTTATTCCTGTATTTACATATTACTTAAAACACAGATCAGATTTTGAAGAAACTACCCATACCCACATCTCGTTTAAGAAGCATTTGCGTCAAAACAGAAAGAAGAAAAAGGATATGTTTGTTAGAACTACCAGCGCAGACAACATGGAGTATGTGACGTTCACCAAGTCTCCCAAACTACGTTCTAAGGGGAAACACAAGACCGATCCAGATGCACAAGAGTAACTATATTATTACTTTTATTTGTATAATACTAGGGGCCCGACTCAGCATCACAGTGGTTAATAAGTAATTTTTCTCATAATCTTAACAAATCACTAATGTGCAGTTTCTATTCAAGTTTCGTAATTTCAGAGCAACTATAGCCACGCGACTACCCACGTTGCTTCAATTGCGAGAAGATGAAGAGTAAGAAATATTTCATTTTACTACTAAATAAATATAGTGATTTATAATTATAGAAACCGTTCAAGCCCGGGGCGCAGTGGTTAAGGCGATAGGCGGATGGATTACTATGCTGTTGCACATGGGAGTCAAGGGTTCAATTCCTACATTCAAGTGTGATGTAGTTTATTGCATTGCATAATTTAATTTCTTACACATTTGTTTGATTTTAGGAAAGTGATCAGAGATGCAGAGACCAGTACTGCGATAAATGAAAGACTAAATCCTTACGCGGTAAGTGACAAGTGAGCATCATAGACCTACGTGCAAAATGCAGGAACGTGGACTCCATTGCATTATAAACGCAAATTAGTGGAAGAGTTAGAATTTATTAAAAAAACAAATGATAAACCTTCATCTGCTGCTCGCCCAGGTGCTGATTGATATTCTTTTCTAGATCGAGCAACAAATGAGGCGCGTCGTTGACAATTGTAAAGGTGCAAATATAACACTAGAAATCATCGGTCGTACTATCCAGTACAATAATATAGTACTTCTCAAAATGGGTGAAGGCTATGGAGAAATTTATTTCCGCGCCGACAAGAACTATGCCGAGGAACCCCCAGAGAAAAGAATAATTTTCATTGTTTACGGCCTCTCTGTAAAGGGAATGCGCCATTTGCTTCAAGATGAGAGTACTTTTGAAACACTCTTGGATTGTTATCGCTCTCATTTAGACAAGTTTGATGTATACGTGATACCGATGGCTAATCCAGATGGATACGCGGCTTCTATAAATGTAAGTAGACCACTTATACCGATCGCACGTACTTTTACTAAGATTTCTTAGATTATTTATTTAGGTTGCAGGCTGTTAATTAAAGTAGGCTTATATTATCATATAAACAAAAAAAATGGAACAAGAAAAAAATATTTGTTCGTATTCCTTTGGACAAGTTTCAACGAAGAAAATACATAGAGACTAAAGCTTCTGCTTTGCATTTAATTATTGTTGTAAGTCTCAATTCTCACTTTGGAAGAAGACTTCTTTAATGCTTCTATTTGCAGACTTACGCCCATCATTATTGGAACAAGAACATGTCACCACAGAACGCTTGCGCGGGCGTAGCTTTGGACCGGAACTTTGATGTGTCGTGGGACTGGACTTTAGCTAACAATTCTTGCAACGCCTTATATCCAGGACCTGCACCCTTCTCCGAGCCCGAATCGAGAGCTGTTCGCGATGTCCTACACAAATATGGTCACAAAATCGTAGCATATATCCACGTGCTCGCATCTTCACATACACCTGATACTATGAAGGTTTTTATAGAAAATGTTTGTTTTATTTAGGACCTGAACATGGGCATTCGTTGGTTTATTTGTATAACTCTAAGTCATTTTCATTAGGATTGAAAATGTATCTGAATTTCGAAAGTAAATAAAGTAATTACCCTCAACTCGTACGTCATCAAAATTATTTCGGAGAATGTGATTTCAGTTATTAGTTTTCTTTTTGATTTTAGGGAGATGCAATTTTGTACCCACCAGGCTATACAGACAATCCCATCGATGACGACAAGTACATATATCTGAGGGGTGAAGTCGAGGAAGCTGTTAGGAACACCAGCTTCCGAGTACTCAATGTTGCCGTGGAGAATATGTACAATTGGTATGGGAAAGTATCTGGCACAAGTGTGGACTACGCCTCTACGGTAAGAATATACAATATAATAATATGTACATATATAAAACTCTTCCGTTACTGAGTAACTGACTGACTGATGGATAATGCACGGCCGAAACTACTGAGTGAAAAAAGGTAAAGTATGATGTACAAAATTTATGATGATTCCTTAGGAAGTGTAGAGAAACACTTAAAATGGATTTTAGGAAATTCCACTCCGAAAAGAATAAAATTACACGCGGGCAAAGCCGCGAGCGGAAAGTAATGTGTTTGATTTAAGGAAAAGTATAAAACACACCTGCTATTATGTAACTAGCTAACTTAACAATAATTATTTCAGGTATATGGTATACCATACGCCATGGAGTTTGTTATGCAGACGTACACTCGCATGCAGCGACAAGCAATTAAAAAAATATGGAGGCCAGTTATCGACGTTGTTCTCAACAACATCTGGAACTACCTAAATGACAAAGAAGATAATAACTACTAAAACAAACCCGAACAGTTTCATATAAAGTATAGGATTTCAATAAACTTATGGATGATTTGATTGTCAATTTAAATTAACTAGGTGGTATAATAAATAGCTGTAGAATAATATATTGTAAATAAACACGACTAACACAGTTTTTTGTGTATCTATTCTTAGATCAATATCGATAGGGCAGGGAATAAAAATAAAATAAAATAAATAAATGTAAGCCATTAATGTCCCACTGCTGGGCAAGGGTCTCCTCCCGTAATGAGGGAGGGGATAGGCCGTGAGTCCACCACGCAGGGAATAATACAATATTATTAAACTAAAATTAATGGTGTGTCGTAATTGTTGTAACTAGATGTCATTGGAGTTTGATGTCTAATGGAGACTGATTACATCACCACGGGGGCTCGAGATACAAAACAGATGAATAAAACACATGTTCAATGTGGGGACAAAGAACTATAGTGCAATTTGGTCTTTTAAGTTAGAAGTCTGCTTGAAAGTGATGCTTATAATGACTTACTCTGTTCGGCCAGAGTTGAATCTCTAGGTCATGCCAAGTATGGTCGTGTTTAAAAAAAAACATCCTTCACAGGCCGAGGATTTTGTCTCTTACCAGGATAAAGTCTGTCTCCAGTGTTTGCCGTATCCAACTGGTTTCTAACTGAACGCCTCGAGACAAAAAAACATTAGCTGGTTTGTTATTAGCCTACTATTAACGTTAAAGACGTTTTACCTAAAACCACCAAAGGATATTAAGCAAATCTACAAATATTCGACAAATATGATGAGTGACACTTTCTCTCGTGTTTGTAACCTATGCGTCATCAGTTATCGTGTCAACAATATTTAATACGGCCCAATGAAATCGTGACGCGGTTAATCCATTGCTGGTTTTATTGATAACTACCTTTGAGGCTTACATGCCTATCGGTCAATGGATGTGAAATTAGTGGATAGTATGGATACGTGAGGTCGTTGGTAAGTGTGTCAAGCGTGTTGTCGCTCGCAACTGGTTGTGCATACAAAAAGACTTGAGAGAGAGAATAAAGAAAGTGAACGTATCGTTTTCGTGGTTTTTAAGCGTTTATATCTGTTGTCACTTTTGTTTTAGCCATCCTGGTTTGTTTGACTGGTATTTGGGACAGTGCGTGACGCACGCGATTTAACAAGTTCAAGTTTGCGTTCTAGTAGATTTCAGATTTTTTGCCTGGATACAATTTGTTGAGGTGTGGCGTGTGAATAGAGATAAATATAGATCTTTAAAGTTCTATCGGTCTTTAAAAGCTTCTGTTGAACAATGAACGTGTTTTTGACATTATAAGTAACGACAATTTTACCTACTAGATAAGTATAGATTATCTTTAAACTATCTACAGATATAGATAGATTAAAGAGCCAATTCTTTGATGTCATGTATGATTCTTAAGTGACTGTAGGTACGCGCGTTGCTTAAGCTAAATGGTCTCGATAATTTGGTTACAAGATGATATTTGTTCAGTGCCAATGCACAAAGAGGATCATCCCAGGTCATCGACCACTAATGGGGTCCTTTAACAATATTTAACAAAGAGAGCCTTTGCGTTTAACAAAGCAATACACTTCAAACGGATCGATCAGTGTTTAAATACAACCACCTTTTTTCACATTTAATTTTTGATGAGTGCTTTAGTACCTCTGCATCGTAAATATGCATTTAGTAGAAATGAAAAAGACTTAATTTTTTTCTAATACTTAAATATTAAGCCCAATTACCTTTACTTCTAAATGTCTATCAGGTAGGTAGCTTATCTGATGGAATCTTCAATTTCAATTTTGACAGTTTACCTACTTTAGGTGTCATTTTATTTACTACATAGTGACGTGACTGACACTTTATCATCAAATGTGAAACTAGTCTGCAGCCGCTTCAAAACTTTGTTCAATAGGCATTTGAGAGCAATGTATAAAGATCAATTAGTGGTAACTCACAACAAAGACAAGTGACTGCAGCTCAAAGTTTTGTCATATAGGTACTCATACGTTATCAGATGTTGGGAGACAAACGTGGTCTCATTGTTATATGACAATGGGTCCGTTACCTGGTGTAGGCGTCTCACCACCGGTGCTAAAGAGTAAAGACCCAGGTTCAATAAACTCGCCGGAAGATTATATCGAGCACTGAGCTTCTGTTGCTAACTCGCAATAGTGCATCGTGTTTTTTATCGCGATACCATATACCTCTTAAAAGAAGCTAAGTATAGGTACTAGCAATCGTAACTGCTTTTGTTGAAGTCGTTAGTTATATAAATAAATAACTAAAAACACTTCATTATAAAAAGTATAAAAACGTGTTGAGGTGTGGCGGCGTTTCAGATAATTAACATGAGATTTTTATCAAAAATCTCTGTATGCACTTATACAGTTACTAGTCGTAAATATGAAAGTTTGCTCAATTTCAGTAAATCAATGATTTCCTCAGTAAAAGAGAAGTAGTCTGTATCCGAGAACCAGCATTTTCATTAATCATTTTGAAGACAGTGAAGATGAAGATGATTTTTCATTTTTAGGGTATAACTGTTGAATAGATTATGTGCCAAAAATGTAAAAACTCGTTAAGTTGATGTTCTCTTATTTCAGTCAATCTAATTCAATTATCATCTTATTAATAAGGATTACTATTTACGTTACGAAGTCAAATTAAAACTAATGGTATGAATTTCTAATAACAACTAGCTCTTATAATTCTTTCTTAAATTCTGCGTTTAGTAACCCAATTGGGGCCACATTACTATTTATAACGATTTTATAAATTTATAAGCTGTTCGGCTCGGAATTCGATTTTCAGTTATTTACTGTTATAGGTACATTTATGTATTAACTGTTAGCTGTTATACAATGTTAAGTTGGTATGGCGTGTCGAAGCGTTAAATCGATTCGATCGGAATATGTTCAACAAATTTTAACGTTTACTATCATGAGCACGATACACTATTCGGAAGTAAACAGGAATTAGTTTACTTTCTAGAATTAAAAATAGATTTACTTTTGATTTCTATTATAAAAGTGTGTGAACGCAGTTAATAAAGTATGTTTCTATTGCTATTTTTCGTGGTTATTCGGAAATTTGCAATCCAAAATCAATGGAATAAATACCTGTTATTTGCATTAATGCATTTATTTGCAAGTGATTAGTGCACATAGTTTTAAAGATACAACAATTTTAAGATAATTTTGAAACATAAATGACAATGTTGATTATTCAATTTTCAGTCGTCCTTGGTCCATACAATTATTAGGGTTGATGTGTACCGTTACGGTTTAAAGATTCCCTCGTGGCCCCGATCGGCGTCGGCCACTGCACGCATGCGCAGTGAACACGGGCGTACTACAAGGTGCGCACGCGCGCCTCTCTCGGCCATCCTCATATCTCGTGAAACGTGAATTTAATAATATTTTAATCAAAGCTTTAGTTTTAGAAGTAATTATTTTTAAGTGCAGTTATGGCGCGGATATTATTAGTATTTGGTGAGTTCATTTTTTAATGTAGGTTTTTTAGTACGATAATTATTATAAATATAATTAGGTAGTCGCATAAATAATTATGTTTAGTAAATTAAACATTTAATTTCTAGAAATTTAGATAAATTGGTCTTACGCTAACAAGCACGTCACGCTCTTCTTACTATTACTGTGAAACAAAACGGTATTTTGATCGGTTTTTGTAATCTTTTATATTAAAAACTAACTGTTCCATTTAAAATCACTAATTCAAAAATTTTAAGTCTCGAATCGTCCTTAATTCAGGAATCCAAAAATCTATTGTAAGGAACTAAAAATAGGTTTTATTTTAACTTAAAATACCATTTATTATTTGTTTAGTTGATATGTATAACACGTAAAATTTGATTACAAATGCATTGTTAATTTACAAATTCAGCCTAACTTAAAGAATATGATTTTAATCTAAGTCGAATAAAACCATAAACTGTTTATACGCGTGACTCAATATTATGTAAACATTCGAAAATTACATTGAATATTAAAGAAAACAATCTTGTCCCAATGGTAGGCAAATGTCTGTTCCTGTGACCTGTAATACTTGGGCCTGAAATTTATAATTTGATTTAATCTAATATATAAAATTCTCGCGTCACAGCTTTCGTTGCCTTGCCTGAAATTTTGTGAGCATATTGAGTAAGCCTAAGAATCGGCCAACATCTATTTTTCATGCGTCATAATAAAAAAAAAAATTATATGGCAATACAACGTTTGCCGGGGCAGCTAGTATGTATATATAAATAACTTCTATTTAAAAGTAAAGTCTGCTTTGGTTGCTTTTATTTAATAGTCATTTGAACGTTTTTCTCTGAAGTTAGCATTTCACCTGCATTGTTTTCAACAGAATTTATTTGCGATCCTTTTTACCAAGGAACCTGCTAATTAGTGCGGACTTAACAAAGGTCTTGTATACATTTCCAATGAGCGTTCGATTTGCTTACAGGCAAATGTCATTGAACTTTTTGTATTGTGATGCACGGTCAATGTAACAATGTCAACATTTTGAGCAAAAGAAAGGCTTTTATTTTGTGTAATCGTCCTTATCCAACGTTTTACTTTTAGGTGAGCCATAAAGCTTCGATATAATCTCTGATATTAAAGATCTTTTTTTTACTATAATATTGTAGTTTCACACATTATCTACCCGAGACTTTGTGATACAAGTGTTAAGATAAATGGGTACAAAACAGAATATAAGATATACGCATACTTAAAATGACAGTAGACAGAGTCCATTATAAAGTCACTTGCTTAGATCTCTACAAAAATCTTCTGCTTATTCCCATTCATAGATGACCGCCGATGATAAATACTAGCTTACTATCTTGAAGAACCATCAACAATAATATAAGCTAAGCTAAGCTCAAAAACTATTTAGCGAATTTTCATGTGGTTTTCACCAATAGATGGGTTTCCCTGGGAAAGGTTTACTGTATGATTTTAAAGTTTAAACCGAGCGAAGCCAGGGTGGACCGCTAGTAGGTATAGTTTACAACATCGTACTATTAGTTAACTGAATCCTATTGTCAAATAAACATCGATGCTTTGTAGTGTTTGCTACTTTTAGTTTTAAAAATGTGCAGTAAAATGTTGGTCGGACAATGGGCGATCCATTTAATCCAGAGCGCGCTCGTGCGTGCACGTATGATGCGGTTGACGAGGATTTCAACGTTACATTAAAAGCTCCATTAAACATATTTTAAACGAAACTTTTCATAAATTGTGGTTGCACCTGCATATTAAAGTTATTGTGTAAATATTTTATCAACTCATTCTACTTTAATTGTGGAGCGCTATCACTGAATTCGCAACTGTAGGACACATAGGGACGTTTAATGTTTTTTCTTGCTGCTGTTGCAGGGAGTAAACGATCTCTTTAGGAAGGTTTTCCTAAGAGATCTTCTTCTTCTTATCGTATGATTAGTGGTCAACCTAGTGTTAAAGTTGTTCAAGCCGCCCGAAGGCATAGTGATAATAAGATAAGATAGATCAAAACTATCTAACTGAAGGACAAATAACAAATAGTTTTAATACCCTAGAAATATCCTTAACTATTTTTTCTAGCATCATTTAAAAAAAATCTAAATCACAATCACGTTTCTGAAGAGGCAAGTACTTAAGTTATTAACACTGAACAAAAAGGAGATTAAAAACTGGCACTAAGACTTAAGTGCAATAATTACATAGTAGTCGAACGGATAAAAAAGTCAATGCATTATTTGTTCACCTTGAAAACTAGGAAAGCTAGTAATTATCTTTACATGGCGTAAAAAGTAGCAATCAACATGATAAGGTAAACGTTTTCTTTTTGAACACAAACACGTGAACACATAAAGTAAGGTATTTTTAAACATTAACATCGTAAATTTTAATCAATAATTTCACCTTGTTGCATTCTGCTACTGAAGATAAGGCTATTCTAAGGAATACGCAAAAATATTTCTAGATTATTTGAAGCTTGAGTAATAAAATTATTATGCTACAGTACACTTTGCCCTAGCTTCATCATCAGCCTAGAATTTCTTCCAATTTCTAACTTTTCAACCATGTTGGAGTCGTCTTCCAGTACCGCTGGATGCAGCTAAATTCCAGTGTTTTACATAGAACGTTTGCCTATTGGACCTCCACAACTCAGTTACCTGGGTTATAACACGATAACCCTTCTGTAAGACTGGCTGTCAGACTTTCAAGCCTCTGACTACTGGTAACGAGTGTAGCGACTATCAAAGATCTTTGAAAATTACAACCGGGACCCACACTGTGCTAGCTTGTTGGACATTTTAATGTCACACTCTAGGGCGTACCAGCGAATGTTTTACAATTTATTACAAGTAGGTACAAAGATATGAACGTACATACTTTGTTTGGTTTTAAATTTTAATAGTTGCAATTACAAACTCTGACAATGTATTAAACTCATAGAAGTGAAATTATGACTTATCTTTATTCTAAAACAACGGACTAAAAATTGCGATATTCGTAAAAAAAATCACCATGAAAATATGTAAAACTCGCTGCAAAAGTGCAAAAACTGAGTACGCATAGATTATATCTTATTATATTGATAAAGATGAAACATTCTTCAACAAAACCCCCACATAATTATAAATAACTACACAGAAAATGTTTTTCAATATTCCTTATCATATTTTTCAATACCATAGACGTTAGATTAAAGTCGCAACTAATATCATCAAAGAGAAATTCTCTCAATTCAACATTAATTTTGTAGCGACCAATGCAGCTAATTTCAATAGGAAATACTCCGATTTTATTAAATTAAAATGATTGGGGATTCAGAGCGATCAAAGGGCCCGTAATGATGTCAATTGCTACGAAATTGGTCTAAGAACCGAAGCCGGATCACATCGCTGTAAAGCGAGCTCAATTACTTGAAGCCAAAGAAAACACGATAAATGTCGCCACAAATTAAAGAATCGTTCGACGCAAATAATCTGCCCTCAGAGAGTCGTGACACAAATATCGCGGGCTCCAACATTTAGGGGAGCGCGCACTCTTGTTTATAGGTCCGGTTGTTCCACCAGCTCGGTTCGTTCGCCGGCCGTTCACCCGGACCGAATATAATACACAATATCATACCTTTGCACACATTCAAACTTTTTCCGATTTAGTACCGTTCAGTTTGGCTCGAAAAAATATTATGTCAACTGGAAAGGTAGTTTTTAGGGTATATAGCAAGCTAGATACAAAATATAACGAACCCGGACAGTCCCATACAAAACCGGAACTCAATTTCTATGTTCACTTTTAGTAAAAGACTTTTTAAAGGAACTACGTACAGTTGGTGTGCCGCGGCGTCACCCGGCCGGAGTGAAAGTAGACAGTTAATTAATAGAAGCACAAATGTTTAAACAAATAACAGTAAACTATAATTATTGTTATGTTAATTAGAAAGTGTGCCTGTTTTTGGACGATGAATCACGATTGGCTATAAATAAATAAATGCTCACGTGCTTCATGTTGCGCATAGATATCTTTATATCTTTTTCTTTATATATATAATTCTTCTGTAAGTGTGTATGTCACAGAACTTCTCTTAAACGACTGGACCGATTTTGATGAAATTTTTTGTGTGTGTTCAAGGGGATCTGAGAATGGTTTAGATTCACAATTTTGTCCGCTGGACAATGTTTTTTTATTTAATTTTTATGGCAAAACAACGTTTGCCGGGTCAGCTAGTATATGTATATGTTTCTCTTATTTTGTTATGAGATTTATATTACCTTTACGGTGTAACCCTTACTCCTATTTATATCGTATATTTTCTGTTTCGGCAGCAATTTTTTAGTTCCTAAGTTATTCTACTTACAGCACCAATTATAGCAGTATTCTCTCAGTAGTAGAACGGTAAAAGTGGATATATAAATCGTTAGACACGTTATATCACGCATGATATATAACTATTAAAATAGCGTTTGAAACTGATATGAATTAGCTGTTAATTTTACATCGGCTTACGTAGCATATGTTACTCATTATTCATGTTAAGGAGCATTTAAGTTACACAATGAACAATTTTAAATAGTGACATAGTGATCAGTTTATAATAATATAAATATACATAACAAATTTCTTAATAAACTTTATCGCCATGGCTACAATAATACTATTTACATACCTATATTTTGGGATATATAGTTATTTTTGCTACATATTCAAGTGAAATATAAACAGCCGTTGTATGTCGCAAAGATGTCTCTATGCTACAATTATTGAGCTTGTATTTGTACCGGACACTTTTATGACGGGAACCTTTGTCAACGACACACACCCTTGTAATCATTTTATTTTTCAAATGATATGCTTTGTTTCAATTTAAAACAAATTTGTAATAAAGGAAGCTATTTGTTTTGTACATTTATTATGTGTGTGACATTTAATACGTTATTTAGGAATAACCTTTGACCACGGCTTCGCTTGTTAAGATTTTTATTGAGTGCTTATGTCTTTCTCTGGGGCATAGTCTTTCAAAAGTCAAATTTAATGCAAGTTGGTTCAGCCGTTTTTAAGTAAAACATAAACATTATCACATTTATAATATTAGCTTGGAATGTTAATGTTTCGGTGGATGATATAAAGAGAATCCATAGACAAATGTGGTATTTCTCAATCGGATAAAATTTTACCCATAAACAAACAAACGAGAATATTTTTTTCTGGTATAAGATCTATATAAAGAAGTTTCTTGTGAGTCGAGAAGTTAAGAACCTTAAGAAATATAATTAATTTTTCCTTTCAACTTTCTCCTTGATATCAATCGATTGAATTGATAGAGCTTTTATAGGGCCCACATATTTTATAATATTCATCATATTTAAAAATTGTATGCATTTTATTAAGTAGTCGACTCCTCCAATAGTCCAACCAAACGCGAGTAGTATAGGAAGTCGATTGATCTCAAGGATCCGGATACGATTCCCAATTGGTATTCGTATTTTCTAATTTTTATTGGATTTTTTTAATGCAGAAATCCGGCAATGTTTAATATACCTCTGGCTACACTTCAAGGCATATCAGGTATAGTGTAGTGCGGTAATATTCTATATCTACCTATTATTTGTTTCAGGTATAATTGGGTGTCTATGGCAGGGTGGCTACAGTTTAAAATATGATAAGTAAGTAGAGCATAAACCTGCCAGTTAAAACAGCTAATCTTTATGAACAGAAAAAATGATTACAGGTTTTGCATTTTCGTTGGGTGTTAATTAGCGCTTAATATCTTGATAATAACTTGAAAGAAGAGAAAAGAAAGAAAAATATTTTTATTTTTGCACACCATGCAACTACAACAAACAAATACTAATACAAAAAAAATAAGAATTTGAACTTGATCATTATTTGAAGATTTAATGTTTATTTTTATGAGGAAACTCATTACCTGTGGGGCAATTTCCAACCTAGCTTCGGCTAGCTATTCGTCGAATTTTGTATGAAATCCTGATCAACACTCCTACTGGGAGCCGAAGGAACTAATTTTTATTGTGCATGTTAAATGACAAACTATAACCGCATGTCGAACATATAGAAAATTCAAATGTGTCAAAGTAGTATTACATTCAGATATTACAATTATTTACTCGTGGAGTAAATTACTCGTCGATTTAATAACTAATAATCAAACAGTTACTCGTTACACGGCGACTTTTTTAATTGAAATGAAAGTACCGTGTTAAATTGATTACGATACCTTCATTATTTCAATGCCGATAGATAGTTATATAGCTAGGATTATAAGTTGGAGTTGTTCAAACATACAATTGCTTTGTTCGTAATCCCTGTTACGTACGTTATACATAAGAGGACAACGACACGTTACATATGTATTGAATTTACCCGCAATAAATAAAGCTTAAAATAATTTTAGTGCTTGATTTTATTGCGATGTTCTGAACTCAAGGATAATAACGGTAAAGGAGGTACTAATTAAGATTTTAAAAACTTTTCTCACTTGAGTGATTTTAAAGGACTCTGTAGTAACGCAGTGGTTAGTCGCCACGCCACTATTGTTGGTAGGTCGCGTTCGATTCCCATACAGACCTACTATTATTTGTGTGGTCGGCAAATAGTTGCTTCGTATCTGATAGTACTTTGTGTCCGTTATATGTATGTCCTCGTGACACAAGAGCGATTGTTACTGCAAGATTTTTCTTTTAAAAGAAAATAATAGAATGCTACTTTAATTCTATAAATAAACCCTTTATGTGAAGGCATTGTTTTCATATAGGTGTTCCATTAAGGTAGACAAAGAAACTAAAGTATCAATGGCTGGTGTCACTGTCAGTCAACGTGGATGGCTATTGTTGATATTTCTTTTACTTAACGCCTTATTCTTCTTCTCTAAGAAGATAAAGACATGTATTAGTCAGCATATTATTATATTATAGTTTATGAAGTATCAATTCTATTTTCAACCACATTTTTTTATACCACTAATACCCCTCTCCCTCCCTCTCGTTTGAGAGGAGACCCCTGCCCTGCAGCGGGACAGTAAGGGGTTAAATAAAACACTAACCCTCTTGTTCATAAAAATATATGAAGTTATGAAAGGCTTATAAGGAGTTTTGTTTCTTTCACTCCTTAGCGAAATAAAAAAGAGAAAACATATTGTAGTAGTATTTTAACTAAAATAGGTTTAAAGTGTGTTTATGAATAAGAGGGTATTAATATAGTAACGATACTTTATACCTATAGACACCGAAAGTGACGTGTCCTAGGTGCAGTATTTACTTACTCATTTATTACCTTTTATCAAAGACAAATTTTGTTCGCGTCCGGTATAAGTTTTGTTTGGTTTGTTAATACATAGATATTCCGGCTATCCGGCTATCAGGCTCTATCTAAACAAAGGCAGTAAAGATTATAAAACGTATCCATATTCTATGTTTTGCTACATGACTTCTAAAGGCGCCTAGTATTTATAACGTTTTAAACGTAAAACTCTCGATACTCAATAGTCGATAGTACTAATAATTGAAAATAACGCTATTCGTTTAATTGTTTTATATCTTCATTTTATTTTTGTCCGACTTCAAAAAAAAGGAGGAGGTTCTCAATTTGACAATTTTTTCGTACCTAAATGTCATCATCAACATTTCAAGTATGTAATTTCCTTGCAGCCACACCCTATTACGGTTCCTCTTAAAGAATGATGCTCAAGTGGAAGCAGCTCATCATTTCCACGACCCTGAAGGTGAAGTGGAAGTACTGAAGGTGGGCAGAGGGGTCAATGACACCATGGACTTCCTAGTGCCGCCGAACAAGCTGAGTTTTGTGAATGAGTTCGCGAGTTCTATCGGTTTAAAGGTTGAAGCAAAGAAGAAAAACTATGGCAGGTTTGTGTTTTTGCTAGATTGTGACCAATTAATTAGGACACTTGGCCAGCGTGTCTGACTCAAGGTCTTAACACTCCCTTATATTGGGGGGAGATCCTTGTCCGGTACTGGGTATTAGTGGTTTCTTTATTTTGTTCCAGAAGTTATATAGTATTAAAAAGCATGCTTACCTTTTTTAGTAATACATGTGTATATAGAATATACTAACGCTTAATTTAGTTATTAAAATAATAAATATTTTACCAGATCATTTGAGGATCTGCACGATGAGCGGACGCCCAGAAGAAGATATTTAAAAAGCTTCAACTTGTACGAGTATCATTCATTTGGACAAGTGAGTATAACAGATAACGTTATAATTATAGATTATACTTACTACTGGAGAAACAAATGTTGTAGAAAATCACTTTGCATGACTCAAAAATCTTAACCGGTACTATGCGCACATTACCGTCCAGACAATGCAATAGATATATTTTATCCCATAACTACGACGTGTAACGGAAACAACGCACATCCTCAGACACCCCAACAAGAAAATCCTTTTTCATTCACAATTAATGCATCAGTATAATAATTTGATTATTGTAGATATTGTTTATGGAACATATTGTTTTTAAAATATCCCGCAAATTCTATGGTCACAATAAACCTACGCACTCACACACAGGCGCACACGAGTAGCGCTGGCGTACCTACCTAGGTATCTACCTAAGCATAACATAAACGTGATTATGAAGACAATGTCTACAATTTACTAACATTCAAGTATTTCTAAACCCAAAAAAAATTTTTTTGGAAAGAAGTGGGATGAATTCAGCTACCGATTCTGAACTAACTAATTTCAGGATGTGCGTTAATTATGTTACAGGTTGTATATCTAATTCTGTCAATATTATTGCTAGATACAAGAATTTCTAAACCTGATGGCTGCAAGACATCCACACTTGTTGACGCTGCAGTCTCTCGGCAATAGCTATGAGGGACGGGTCATGAAGCTTGCCAAGATATCTTTGAACCCCCGCGCCGGGAACCCTATCATATTTGTAGACGCAGGTAATGTATACAATCATAAACCATCGTCAATATTTCTCTTAGGCTTGCTATTCACATATTCGGTTCGGCAATATTCATCGAACAAAAAACCGAGTCGACTCACTTATTCGGCTTGTGCCGATCGGGTTCATCTACATAAAAATCGATTTTGCCACTCGGCTTGGCCTATTAATACCAAACCGAATATGTGTGTAGCAAGCTTTATACGTGAATTCTAGCTTTTTCTAGCCTCCGTCCGCCTGGACTATATTTCAGTGGTTAATGTGTTCCTCTAGTGCAAAAGTTACAACACTGCCAAGATACAGCAGAAGTAAAACTGTTCAGTGGAACAGTTTTGTTGTTATTGAATAATAATAAACATACGTCTAAACCATAAAAAAAACGAGTTTTTAATATTATTTTTTATTTAAATAATTTTGTTGAGTATTTTTTATTACCAGTATGATCTACAAGGCTTACATCTACTACATTATGCATTTTCGTTCGTAGGTATCCACAGCAGAGAATGGGTGGCACCAGCGTACGCTCTGTACATGATACACCGACTTATTACCGACCCTGCAGCAGTGCAGCCGGGAGGGGAGCTTGACGGCGTGGACTGGTACATCCTGCCCGTAGCCAACCCTGATGGATATGAGTTCACACGTACAGCTAGATCTGTTAGTATTAATCTATTAACTATTTTAAAGTTATATGATTGTTCTCTCTTATTTATGTAAGAATGTACTTTTATGAATGACGGATGGCGCAGTTTCCTCTGTGATATAAAATGATAAAATTAGTATACATTTGCTATGAAAAGTGCAACCTTAATAATACCTAAAAATAAAAACAAATGTTTACTTATTATTTATATTTGAATTTTTGACGAGATTACCATTTATTCTAATTCTTCTTTGCTTTAGAATCGCCTGTGGAGAAAAACGAGATCAAAGAACGGTCATTGTTACGGTGTCGATGGCAACCGTAACTATGGCTTCAAGTGGGCAGTGAGTGGAGTGTCCAAGAACCCCTGTGACAAGGAGACCTTCGCCGGCCCTAAACCCTTCTCCGAGCCTGAGACACGAATGGTCAGAAATATCATGATGGAAAATTCAAAATTGATGAAATTGTATGTGTCTTTACATTCGTATGGACAATACTTAGTCTACCCATGGGGTTACACCGGTGATATACTACCGAAGGAGTGGAAGAAACTGGATAGTATGGCACGAGCAGTATCTGATTCTGTCAAGCGTGCTGGAGGAAAACCTTTCAGAGTGCTGAGCGCAGGAAAATGGTATCCAGCGGCAGGCGGCAGTGATGACTTCGCGTTCGGCGCAGTGGGAGTACCATACTCGTATACCATGGAGTTAACGGATGGTTACGAATTCTTGTTTCCCGAGACTCTTCTCCGCGAGGTACTACCACAATTCTACGAAGGCTTCCGTACATTTGGTACACATATCAAAAAGGAATTCGGCAGAGACAGGTTAAAGTGGAAAGCTGCAGATGAAGAAGAATAAACTGAAGACTGACTTATTGTGAAATAAAGTACATGTAGTATGAAAATAAATAAACTATTAAACTGAGTTCATTTTATTGTTTTTCCGTGTACGTGTCGACCATAAAGTTTTATGCTCTATTGCAAAAATGTCAAGTGAATAAAGTTTTCAGGACTACAGTTTGGTATCACAATGATTACTTCGGTAACAAAGAGAACCGGTTTTCTAGCACTAGTTTTATGTATATTAATAGGTATGTTTTGATTTTAACGCTAAAAATGAGTTTTCGTGAGCTATTTACAGAATTAATCTACTTTTTATTGTAGAGAACGTTCCTATAACTGGGGCTAGCACATGTGGGTAAGTAGAAATGGTCCACGATAGCGTATGTATGCTTTCGTGATGAAGTGATCTAATGAAAAATATTTTCAGTTGTAAAAAGCTAAGGCAGTGTTATGAAGACATGTTGAACGAGTTACTGGATAGAGACGAAACCCCATGTATTGAAGAAGCCTCCATAGGGTATAGCACTGTAAGAACGTTTAAAATATCCTACTTAATTTTCATTTCAAGATCGAAAATTACTTACCACTAATATGCAAACTTTTTGCGAAAAAAGAACTAACTATTACATTTCAACAAAATATGTTGTTAACCAAATTGACGATATTTCCCATCTTTAAGTTTCTGTTTCAAAGAAATCGATTACTCTAATTAGCGTATTAATAATCCAAAAAATTTGTATTTGCAGTTAGAAGTGTATTTGAAAGCATTGAAGAAGTATTGTTACGATGTGTTTGACGTTTTAGAAGACCACGATCATATGACATTTGAGTCTAGAATCCTTTACGAGGTAATTTATTGTATATTGGATTAAGTCCATAAGCCAAACTCCATGGTTTTTCAAGTTATTTAAACATTTAAAGTTTGTTTCACCTAAGCATAATAGCAAGCAAGCAAATAACATTAGTTGTATTAAAAAAGATAAATAAACATATTAATAACGTGTACCTACACACAAACATATGTATTTTATCATACTAACTAGCGACCAGCCCCGGCTTCACCCTGTTTACATAGAGTTACCGTTAACAAATTTTGCACTTTAACTTTTCTTGGTTTCTTTTAACGGTAAAAAGTATATAAAAACCTGTTCAGGAGATTTTGAGTTAATCACTGAGGAATTTCACATATCACAAAGTGGTTGAAGGGCTAAAATGTTTGTGAATCACAATTGTAAAACATATTCTTCTTAGAGTTATAGTAGATAGCCTTATCTAGTAGCTGACGAATTTGATTCTGTACTTTCGTGTACTTTTTACATAAGACATAGTTTTTAGACTATGATTTTCAGCTAACGATTGTATCACGCAGGTACACTTGGCTCACGCCTCCACCACTCCTACACCCTCAGATAATACAAAGCGGACAGATGAAGGTGATGATGCGGTACCGATATTTATCATAGACGCTGGTCAAGAAGCAGGAGTCGATGCTGTCATGTTTGTCCTATTCATAATTGAACAGCTGGTTGCGTGCGAAGAGTACGACCATATGTTAGAAAATGTTCGATGGGTCATCCTGCCGGCTATCAACCCAGATGGACAGGAGTATGCCAAATTTGTAAGTGTACCATTATGAACTAGAAAATATGTTTTTTTTAAAGACCCTTTGATAATAACATTTGGTGTTTTATAGACCAGTGCAACTTGGAAGAAAAATTTAACACCTTTAACGGACGACACAAGTTTTGGCGTAGATGTGAGTCGGAACTTTGACGCGCAATGGAGCGCGTGTCCGAGAGTTGACTGGGGATTCTCGCCTATTTATCCCGGACCGACAGCTGCTTCAGAAAACGAGACAAT
The DNA here is from genome assembly GCF_050436995.1 of Anticarsia gemmatalis. Taxonomy (NCBI): domain Eukaryota; kingdom Metazoa; phylum Arthropoda; class Insecta; order Lepidoptera; family Erebidae; genus Anticarsia; species Anticarsia gemmatalis. The sequence goes on from NC_134761.1 coordinate 4,957,660, forward strand.
ATTTTTACAGAATATATTGAGCAAACACAAAAAAGATGCCAAAATGTATCTGTCGATCAGACGCGATGGTCACTCTATTAGTTATCCATACGCACACTCGAAGACTACTCCTTCCAATATAAATGCACTTAGTAAGATCGCAGCTGAAGTTAGCTCCCGAGTGAATCAAAGAGCGGGAGGCGTCCATGTGTTCACAAATAGTAGTATTTATGAGTCGGAAGGCAAAGCTCATTGCGGCCATAGCGTTGACTTTGCATATGATCTAGGCATTTACTTGTCCTTTGAGATGCGCGTGTTCCTAAGTTCTAACTACCGCATAATGTCTATGTTTCAAACTATGCCGAAGGGTTACGAGGCTACGCTAAGAAATGCATATTTCAGTGGCATAAAAGAACTTTACAACGCGCTCACTAACGAGAAAAAATACGGAAGATTGAAATAATAAACCTTGTTTTGATATAACATTAGGTTGCCTTTCAATCGCACCTGCTAGCGAGCTACCTATGTGTGGACGGGGCGTACATTAGAGGTATATAAGAAAGAGAAACACAATCGCGATCCTGATATCACTATTGAAATTTCCGCAAATTACGTAGTCCAAATCGAGCATAAAAAATCTTCAACTAGGTCAAAATTATGTACTGGGATCGGCATCTATTACGATACAATATTTATTTAGTACATAATGGTGTATCTACGTTGGAGGAGTCACTTTTCCACTTTTCGGTAGGATGTCGGTCATGCGCGGTGGGGTGGCTGAAACGCGCAGGCGCTAGGGGTGGGGCCCGATGCCGTTCAGCCCGCTACCATTCTGTAGTCAGCCGCGGCGGCGGCAAGGCGCCTCGCCCTGGCACCTCTCCGGGTCCCTTGCTCTCCTAGTATCTCTCTCGACTTTAACTCTAACTCGAACTCTGCCGCCGCTCGCGCTCAAACAGAACTATTTTATTCCTAAGTTTATTTTGTTACCAATTCCGCATATAATTTCTCGTTGACAATTTATTATTTTGTAGTGGTTTTTATATTTTTTTGAGTTTATTCTGACAAAACTTTTAAAAATCTTGACAGATGCAAAATATTCAATTCAGTTGTTTTTTGTAGTTAATTAATTTTGTGTATTTAAAATGAACGAGTCGGCAAAGCAGCCGGGCGTACATCAATCAGGTCAAAAAAAGAGGTAAGTAAATAGATAAGATTTTTTACAGCGCGGGTTGAGACTTGTACCATAAGTAGGAGCATAGAATCCGGAAAAGCTGTGCGACGAATGGGCGGAAGGCGGTCCCGTCGGCAACAGGTTGGCGAGCGACGGGCGTCGGGCGCGGAAGCGGCGCCTTCTCCCGCCTGCTGAGCTCCGCAATTCTATTAACTGCTAATAAACACCCCGATAGCAGTCTTTTGCGCTAATTAGCAACGAGGGCCTTGTAATATTAAATTTCTTGCCTTCCTGGCTGAAAATTCCGCTGAAATATTACTTTTCTGCAATATGAACCGGGAAAAATAATTGCAGGGGGTTTTGTCGCTTCGTAATACTTATATTCAATGAAATAACATTTTTTGACGGTATTTTGTTAAAAACATAAAAGTTTTCCTATTAAATCGCGATATAAGTCAATGAATTAAGTTTAGAGGTTGATTTTTTACTTTAACCAAGTTTTTTAAAGTTATTCCAATAAAAATGGGGATATTTAGAAAAGCTGGACTTTTCTTAAAAGATTTGCATTGGGTTTCTTCTAAGTATGCTTATATTTCAACATTGTAAAATGAAATATTCGCAAATTAAGTATAACAAGAATATAAATGCATTTTACATCGTAATAAAGTAGACTTTTCTTTCTTCTTCTCTCGTTATAAGCCAACAAAATTCAAAATCGAGCTTTACATTTAATTATCTTGTGTAACGGGAAAACTCTGGTTAAAATAAAACATTGGTTATAAAAAGAAAGTAATAACATTTTCGTCTTACTATGATATAATTTGTATCTGTATCTCTGTGTATATTATCTTGTCTTAAAATGATTTTTAGGTTCCGGACTTTGGTTTATTTAGGAGCTTAGGTTATTCTTTATATCGGCAAATAGGAATGACTCCGACTTTTTGACAGGATATCCATACATAAAATATAATACACATTAAATTAAATGACGACGGAGTATAAACCCTTGGAAAATTTAAAGGTTTAGTCCGCAAATCTTCGTAACTTTTTGAAACTCGATAAATATTATACTTAATCGAAGTTTTTAGTATTTGTCTTACTTTAAATGAATAAAAATCAAGTTTTTGACACAAATTGAACCCTTATGGCGTGTTTTATTAAAATAGTTGCAAATTTCAAAGAAAGATACATTTCTTTGCTAAAAAATGACAGATTTTAGCAACTTTTGTAATTCTGCGTCTGAAAAAAACTAAATAAGTATTTCCGGATTCGAAACTTGCATTTTGCATAAGCTAGTGGTAGAAATAGGGCAATCTTTTGATATGATACGGAGGAACAAGGGACAAATAAACAGAGGGGACACTAGTTTCATAACTAAAGTTTGGAGTGTTGATAAGAAGTGCGGTGTATCGATCGGTCTCATTAACGAGTCGAGCCGCGTATCACTGCGATAAGCGTAGTATGCGGGTGCTTAGAGCTAAACACTCGCCCACATACTGACAAAACGTGCACCATCTATGTTTAAGTCAGTAAAAATGACATTTGAATTGAACGTTTTTACCTCAATGTTTCATTCGATGAGTAGTATAAGCGTAAACGTTATTGTAACACATCTAAGTCTTGTTATAAGAAAATACTTAACGGAACTATGCTAGGATAGATTAGAAAAAATAATGCCTTGTTATAATTTGATTATAATTTTCTGGGCAATAGTAAAGAAGGTTTTCTGGGCTGTATTTCAATGAATATCAAGAAAACAAGATAATATCATAAATATTATTTAATATTATAGCATCATATTTAATTTTATAAAGTTGATAGAGGTCTGGTTAAGACCAAAAAATGCAGGAAATTTTCTGATCACCAATAAAATTCTGGGTTTTCTGAGTTAGGATGATTTGGAAAAATATTTGGTCAATCAATGCTCGCCAAACTTTGAAAAAATTATGTTAACATTTTATTATTGAGTTATTTGACGGGAAAATATTGAGGGAGTGTCTGAGAAATATTACGGACCTTTTTGCTTCATTTTTTTAAGAATCTGTGAAGTATTTTCGTTGGTATTGCGATTATATACCTTTATTCTGCGTCAACATTTTTAACAAAGTATTTGCCACTTCACTCGTGGAATTTTCGCAAAATTATGGTTTAGTTAGAATTACTCATTGATTTTTATGGAAGTCTAACAAAATAAGGGTAGTGGTAATTCAAAAATGACAGTCTTTAAAAACCAGAATTCTTTACATCTAAATTCAGATCAATTTTTTTCATTCAAATAAAGCAATGAAAAGCAAAAAAAATACTGCTGTGAATAGCTAAAGCAATTTTGAAATATTTTTACACAATTTATTTTGAAATTCATATAAGGAATAAATTTATCGCTAAAATTTATGTTGTTTGAGGAATATGTTTACATAAAAGGTCTTATATAGAAAGTGGATGAAGTCCGATGTGTTACAAAGAACTTGTGACGTTTACGCAAATATTACTTATCGAATTGGACATTTTTTCAGGATTCTATCGCTATTTATGTTACAAGTCTCTACATACCGGCGTTGTATTTTTCATGTTTGTGTTTTCTTCCTAACAGGTTTTCAGTGATAATTTGTAAGGAAATTATTATTTATCAAAGGCGAACAAACCAATAACATTTCAATAGTAAAACCAGGAAAAGGAATATGAGGAGTACCTTGACATTAAATAAAAGTCATCTTTCAAAAACTCGCCAAATAATTTTGAGTATTTCCAACTTACCTTTCTCTCAATTGTAATGAGAACTGATATTGCCATGTCATCAGTTTTCCAACTGATTAATCACCCACATTCTCACCCACAGTCAGTGACTGGTGACTGTAGGCCCAACTATTACATGTACATATATCTGCTATTTATAACACGAAACATCGGTATCGGTTGCCTTTGGAATTTAATTCGACAAGTTACAATAGGTTAGTTGACGACCCTTCTACGGGCCACTTCAAAGGACCCGTCACACTGATATTTAATATTTATTGGGACGCGAACCCAAAAGAGTTGAATTCTGGTTTTATACATTTGTACACTTCTGTGCAAAGGGAAAACCGCACAGATTGACCGGTTATAAGTTTGAGCTACCGATATCATTCACATGTTTCTGAAATCAATGACCGTTTTACTTTTCCTTGAAGTTGATCCTTTATATAACCAAATTCTCAGAGATTTATTAAAGGCGTCGTAATAAGATATCTTTCTAAGAACGTATGAAAGAGGTACTACCCAAAATTAACATTACTATCTGCAGACGAAAATAAGTAAAAAAGGCCCGAATAATACTTTCCTTACATTTTACACTCAAGGTGACGAAGTTCCAACCAGTAAACACCAGTTTTAATTATATTACACAAAACACACTCAGATTTTACGAATCTTGTCTATTTGAAAGCATTGCAAAGATAATTTAAAAGTCAGACAAACAGGAGGTAAAGTTCATTTAACACGAAGTTAGAAAGGATATTGGATTTCTAACTCTGACGGTACTCTATGAATTCCATACGGCCAATTTAGTATTAAACCGTGTCCGCCGCGAACCGTACAGCGGGAGTATTAAAATTTGAAGCGTTCAAACTTACCTCCTTTTAGTGTTCATTACGTCGGAAAGTTGGCGAAAATTCATACAAGTCTAAGTTCTAATGAACACCGGTCCGTGAAGTTGGACGGTTGTAGCGATCGCTCATCACAACTCGCACGCGCGACTTTTTGTCGGCGCGCGCCAAGCCGCGGCACGCCGCCTTTGTTGCTCATATTATTAAAAGTAATTAGCGAACCATGTACTGCTGTCGATTCTTCTATCTTTGGCGTATATCGCATGACAATTTAAAGTTCAATTAGAGTTAAAACTTTACGTCAGAAGTTGAATGCTTTTAACTGCAGGATGTGTACCGTTCGCTCTAAAACGCTTCACACCCGGGGGATATCAACAACTTGCCAACTCAGAACTGCTCAAAACTAATTTCCCTCAAAATTGAGACGCACAAGTACATTATGGAGTTTGGCAAACACCGCATTGAAATAAATCTTTAGGTAAATCGACTTTTGGTTAGTTCTCAGGTTTACTGCTAAACACTTTACACTTACAGCTTAAATCGTCTCTTTATTCTCCGTTTGCCGTAAAAAGTCTTCTATTTTACCTTTAGACTGCTCACCTATATACACGTAACTCATTGGTATGCTTGATAAGAAGCTAAGTGCGATTCCATGTCAATTAAGAATGTGTAGGTTCGTATTCTATAAGAAAATTCTTGGTAGAGAACGCAAATGGGACGGTTAAGTAATTTTACTTCGAATATCATCAAACTTCCTAACGTTAATATTATATGTAGTAAGGATATCACCCGAAAAAATACATCAAAAATTGCCAGACGCAAATTAAACGAGATAGTATACCGATAAAATTCCGAATAACTATCCAGAAACACAAATTGCTGGAAGCCTCTATTACGGTACAATCGAGACATTTTCGCTCGAAACAGCTGCTTCCTTAGAAGTAGACTATCTATAACTTGTTATAAATTGGCTCAAAATCCTTGCGACACAGGACAATAAGAAACGTCGTTCTGCGGCAGAACATTAGCCGCGCTGTTATTTTAAGTGGATTAAGGCCAGCGCGTTTCAGATCTGGTTAAGCTTGAATCTAACATTAAGTCTGACAGAGGGCTTAGTAGACGATGCACTTTGTGCCCTCTCACAACTGTTTTTATTGTTTTGCTACCTTTAAATGGAGGAATAAGGTTTTCTTGCTGCATATTGGTAGGGTAAGCTTTTCGGCTACCTTTCTAAACGAAGGTGTTATAAAAGTGTTTACGGCATTACACACTAAGAGACTACGTTGCGGTCGGTCAATTAGGTACCTAATAAGACTTATATTCGCGAGCTTATAATATATATTTAATAGTTTTTTTCAAGTGTATTTATTTAACGGGAAATAGATTTTTTATTTTACAGAAAATTGGTAGCATAGTTGAGCGTTGTTTAGGGTTTCGCACGTGCGCATATTTTATCGATTTCAATGTTTTATGTCGATGATGCCGATAAGAGCTGGAATGTTTTATAGAAAATAGTTTACATCAAAATTGAATAAACATTTCATCGGTAACATGAATTGTTGGACAAAATATTGTTTTGGGTATTAGGTAGTAAGTAACAATAATTTTCAAATATATGAGTTAATTAACGCAAAGCATGTGCTTGAATGTTAACTACTAATTGAACCACAATCCGCTCTAAACAACAATAACAACTCTCTTCCGTAAAATTAATAAAGAAACTATGTAACATTATTAGAAGGTTACGTACTCGTTTCCGGCCGATTAATTCATCAAGACGTGTCGAAGCATCACGACCCCGCCCGGCAAACATAGGGTGTGGGCACAGAACTCATTAGATAAATGAAAGAGTTCAGCCGTTGATCGGTCGGCGGCCACGGCGATGATTGATCGACTTTGTACAAGTAGGTGCGGGGTGAGGGTGAGTTTCCCAAGTTCCTCTCAAGAAATATCGGAACGAGCCGGTGTCGAATTACCCATTTATTCACTTACGTCGAGTGCGTGTTTGAGTTGCGACGCGATATATCTGCCCCTCCGAGCCTTCGATCGAATGAGAGCGATAAATTAGTACGTGTATGAGTGTCTGGATCCGGTTGCACGGAAATTTGCTTGTCGCCAGTTTTGCTTTTGTCAATTCTACCGATGATATATCGAACTTATGATACGATTTCATTTGAAAGCGTTCCTGAAAACATATTTTCTTTATAAAAAAAGGCAGAATAAAATAAGCACGGATACCCATAACGCAGTATTCCTACCAGATACTTCGCATTACTGAATACATCTGAATTATTTACGCCCGTCTGATATTTTGTCATAGATTATGGGATTAGGCTTATGACGCTTCGCAGTTCAAATTCGCTGCAATGTTATCAAAAATCAATACTATTATCACAAAGGGTGTAATAAAATAAAATCGATACATCCGCAGCAACTCAATTTTAGTGAAGTGCCTAGTGGTACTTTAAAACAACATTGTTATTGGGAAGGCTTTTACGGAAATCTAGCTTTTTCCACATCGTTTTATGTACATTGTTCGTAGGCTTCCCTGCACAATATTTTGTCTCATATGGACCCTTAATGTCTGTAAATTTATCATTATATCTAAACTATTATTAAACATTTCCGCTAACTCAAGTAAATTTCCTCAAGTCATATTCGAAACCTTGAATACAATCGCTGGAACTTTACCCAACTAGATTTTTCCAGAAAATGTCTTCTATTACATTGCCCTATAAGTTGCGTCAGGCGCTGTGGCAATAAACGCGAACGGCACTTTCCATTTAAATTGTTCTAAGAAAAAACCTAGTAACAGTTTCCATTAAAATAAATAGGTTACAAGTATTTTCTAAGGAGTATAAAAACAGTGTGACGTTCCAGGTTTTCATTACGATATTTTCGGATCGATCCGTTACAATAACACGGACAACTTTGTACAACTTCATTTCGTATTCACTCTTGTTATTTTTCCGTTTGTTTATATTTACTCAAACCCATTGTAGAACATAGAAGGGAGTACCGACATTTCTACGAAGTAAAGCAATAAATAAATTAAAAGTTTGTCTAAAAGATTTTGATGGTTAAGGAGTTCATAAGGAGGTATCTACACTAAATAAATATTTTTGATAGGGTCTTAGGCTACACAATTAATAATCAATTATTATAGGTACCTATGATTCGTTTAGTGCTTGCTTCTTTTATTGCGACTTTGAGCCCATTCAAAAGAATATATCTCATAGATGTATTCATACATACTTATTATGATAAAAAAATATAATAATAGTCACATTATTGTAGCATTATATAATACATAAAATAATATATAGCATTAAACCAAAACTACTTTTATAGTGCGTGAGCAGACATTATTAGATATCCAAATATAATATTACCCACTTGCAAGGGTTACACTCAAAACGGACATAATAATGAAACAAGTGGCTCTCAATAATAGGACGTACCCAATTACTTGCAATAAAAAATAATAAACCTTCTACTAAACTAAAGCTGCTTACTGTTGAAGAATGTTGGGGTTTGGGTATTTTCGGCCATTCATTTTTTCAAGTGGGGTAAACTATGTCCCGGGGTCTATACAATATGAAGGAACTACTCGAAAACAAAGTCAACAGGCATGAGATCAGTTCGGACATGTATCTTGCAATATTGTGGCTCCTCCGCGCCCCCTTGTGGTACTGGAGTTTCGTCTTACAGGTTGCAGTGACATTTTTATTATTGAGGGGAGCTCGTGGTTGAATGGAGTTGCTTACTTCCATTTCGTAATAGACTGTCATTTCTGTTATCATCTATATGATTCTCGTATATATTTATAGAGACTACTTAGTTAGGAAGTAATTAACTTCTGCTACAGTTAATTCATATGTTTATCAGCCTTACCTAATTCTATAAGAAGATAAAACTTATAATATTTTAAATAACCACATAATTTAATAACAAACGGGTACCAATACTTGTTATATCGTTTTTTATAAACGATGAACTTATTTTAAGTAGTTAAGGCACAAAGACAATTTCACACAATTCGGCATATTGGCAATACAAGGTTGAGTGTAGACGGTCGAAGGAAGCCGGAAATGGAGTCCAGAGAGCGGAAATCGTCCGCCGGTGGAAAGCCCAACGTCCCATAGACAACCTGCGAGCAAATATCGTAGTCGAAACTGAAATGGAATAGCATTTGTGTTTCTGGCATTATTTCCTCGTCAACTAGATCGATGTCGAAACGCAAACATAGTACCATTAAATAGCTACTTGTACTTTTTGAAAATTTTTACAAAATGTTACATGGGAAAAGGAAATAGCATGATTAATAATATTTCGATAACTATTATACATTTCCAAACTTATATACATATTTCTGCAATAAAATACTAACTGTGGATCCATTATACATTCGCACAAATGCCAATTCAATTAGGAGAACCACAGGCAGGCACAAACGAAACCGCTTAAAAATCCGCTCACGATTCATGTAAGCAATAAACGCAGCAATCTGCACTCACACTTCGTGTTTAAAAGCCGTGAAATAATTCAAAAGAGCACTCGTTAAAATGCAGCTAGAATTTACTAACCGCAAGCTTGAGTTTATCACCTGGAGCCGCCTGTACCGGTTTATAGCGGCGCGGTCCCCTGAATCATAAACTTGGTGTTCATAAACGCGCACTTTCGCTGACATGGAAAATAGTTTACAGGCTGTCTGCGCGCCTCAGACTCTGTTTATCTCAACTTTACTGCACGATATCGTTCCCCACTCCTCTAATCTTAAGAATAAAACTTTATTCCCTATTTTAGGGTGCGTTTTTACTGACGGAATTAAGCTTAAATGGTTAATGAGTTGTTTGTCAGGTTAAAAGTTTTTAAGAGGTTTTTCGAATGGTGTTTGCACATGCAGTTAAGTACTAATTGCATTCCGTTTTTGATAGTTTGTAGACGGTAGTTAATTAAATTGGAATTATTCAAACGCTATTACAAGTATAGCATGATCATAGTTATGTATTTATTATCAAAGACGAAAATAATCGAAATAAGAGTTCTTCAAGCTGCTACGTGTATCATAATAAAGTGTATCACAACCCACTGAGTTTTTCCCCAAGATCTCATAACTCGGTGTTTCTAACAAGCTCATATGAGTTTAAGATCTCAATATAAATATATTGATGCAGTACAAGTACATTCCTCGGCGGAACTCAATAATCATAGTTTGTAAGTCGCTTTACGTGTGGCGCGACTGCGGTTTCATTCTCGTACAACTTAGGTTTACTGCAGCAAGGAAGAGATCATGTCACGCAACTAACAATTTACTGTAGCTTTTATAAATAATTATTGGTCGTTAATTAAAACTTTGTAGTAATTTTTATGCCTGAATGTAAATCATAGCTTTGGATCAGAAAGTTCCTGCGCTCGTTCATTTCTCGCTCATCTCCCTGTATAACATCACCCTAATCTTCCGATATAAGCAATATCAGACCGTTTACGCTCCCCTGTCGACGGAAAAACTCTTATTGTACAATAAAAATGTTATGAGGTAACGCTATTCAATGAACTCCTCTGTTATTGAAATCTGCGTTTCGTTTAAAGTAGCCTTTCTTATGGAGTCATAATAACTCGGCGGTTTTGTCTGTGCCTTTGTGCCTTCGATTGCGTTTTTAACCGATTTCATTCTTTATATTTATGACGGTTCGATTAGTCTGTATGTTGCCGCGGTACAGCAAATATTGTCTATAAATAAATTTACTATTTTAATGCCTGGCACAGAAATAAAGAAGTCACTACACAGAAAATCATTCGTAGAATACTTCTCTGGCTTTTCACCGACTTTCAAGTAATAACCTAAACGTAGTAGCAACATTGAACAGACTTGAAAAGATGCAATTCCCGAAAGGATGCGCGCCTCTATTTCCTCGTCTGCGGGCGAAGTCAATACATCGCAGGAGATGAGTTATTTTTCCATAATTCTGACTACACCGCCCGCGCCGGTCGCCTCGAGAATTCCCAAATAAATAATAAATACGTCAACCCGCATGAGCTCAGACATGCGAGCACAGAGCAATGCAACCTCTCGTGTTTGTTTTACAATTTTATATGCAACGAGATGACTTAGTTCTACGTTTTTTCAGAATTCATATTTGCATTTTCAAATTTAGGAGATTTACTTTTGAGGTTTATACATCAGTCAAATTATAAATTTATTTCTAACGAGTAGGATGCTGTGTTGCCTTTTTTTACAGCAGTCTAGAATAGAAAATTGCGAATTTCCACCGTAGCTAGGTATATTTTCTGTTATAAAAATAATTTGGGTACTTTAAATGTTATCGCAATATATTATAAAAACTGACAACGCAACTTTAATGTTGGCGCAAAACATATGACACACCTATTCCTTTGGGAGACGGTGTCTGAGCGGTAACAGGCGAGTTATAAATGAATGAATATGAGTCACGGCGATGCATATCATTAACCACCACATAAAATAGCAGATTGACAAGATAAGGATTATAAATGCATTAGCAGTCAACTATGTCATAAAGATCATTTTATCAACATTTAATACCTGGTAAAACTACTAGCATCATCGATGAAGTTATAATGACGATAAAATTATGGACAGGCAAATTACAACAGGGCCCTATAGACCCAATACGATTGGCAAAGAATCATAACCGAATTGTTCTATCAAAAAAATTATAAAAATAATTATTTAATCTGTATCCGCGGCATGCTCTGTGCACCGTTGTTTATAGAAGCTCAAGGGATGCCATACCACGAAATAACTTCGTGCCAAACTAGTTGCACCCTCAGCGGCTTCGTACGAACGTCTGCCGGGAGCCCCGACCAATGCTCTCGCTCAAAAACTTTCACATTTTAAGACATTATTTAGTTTCCGCGTGCATCCCTCAGGACCACGTTGCCAAATTATTAAATTTACCAAACTTCAACGTTTAATATTAAAGTGTCGACTTTTAGTAAAGTGAATAGAAAGTTTTTTGTTTGATTTTAATCCCATTTTTCGTAGCGAGTTTAAACGTTGTAGAATAATATTAGGTAATATTTTTAATAATCTAGTATTTACGCAACTAAAATTAGAGTTAATACTCCAACCACAAACTGTCCTTTAACTACCGTACATACAGATTAATTGAAATGTTCTATAGTCATTCCAGTTAATGGGTAACCCCTAATATCCCCGTAACATGGCAACAGGAGTTTAACTCAAAATGCCAATAATTGGGTAAGTGGCGTCCTTACCTATTCACCGCAAATAGTGACTTACTTCCATTAGTTAGAATACAATTCAGGGCTAAATGAGGGCTTAACAGATACAGTACACATTTTACAGATACAATCGTCTGTAAAGAAAAATTAAATGACTAAATGCCGAATGATCACAGATTACAACTAGCAGTCTATAATCCGTACCTCATCAAACATGCATAGTAACCGTACGAGTACATTTCATCACATCACTCTGAAACTAACATAGGTATTTTCACGGATAGAGGTTGCGCAACGAGGATGGTTTCACTGGAAAAGCTCCATTGTATAGCTCACTAAGCCTGCTAGATCCCGACTAATGGTCATTGTGCCCTTTGTGATTTGCCGTTCATTTCTATTGCATACAAGCTCGCGTCAAATACTATTGCTATGCATATTGTATTTGTGTTTCGCAGATTAATCTAGAGTGCATTGTTTCAGTTTTCGATAGGTTTTCCATAACATTTAGAGATTACGGTTTTCATGCCATTTCTTTCCGTCGACATGTATTGTGAGCAAATAAGGTCGATACTCCTTTAGCTCTAAATAAGATTAGATATAAATAAAATGGTGTAGTGACAAATATACTTCCTCGATTAAGTGAGAGGGGTTAAATGAGAACATGTAAATACTAACGTAGATCGTAACGATCTGAGATGTGACCTATATAGCAGTTATAGCACAGGGAGCAATTTCTCTCAGTCGAGCTTCACCGGCAATGTACAAATTACAGCGTCCCATTTGGCGGTAATTCGGGTTTTGTCCGTGTACCCTCAATAGGCACGGGCTACAATTTACGCGCGACGGCCGGACGCGGCCAGTCGTGAACGAGCGCTCGTCAGAACAACATGTGTATTTAACTGCAGTCTGCGTTTTATACGACATTATTAGGCTAGTTGCCGTTTTAACAGATAGTTGGGGGACGTTTATTGCATGTAGATCCGTGTCTGCGCTAGACTGGCTCGTTGAATGTTCTGCAGTTTCAAATATAGCTGCAAAGTTTCTACTATTACACTGTGCTTAAATTCCAATTGTCCATTGCAAGCAAATTTCAAAACGTTTCTAATCTAAATATTTGAAACATGATATAATTTCGAAATATTAACATTAGACAATGTACAAATGAGGGGTGTTCTTAAAAGGGAGATTTCATTTTTATGAAGAGACGGCCGCACTGACGATGCGAACGAATTAAAGATTGTCAACAGATTTATTAGCCGCTCCAGTGAACCCCGTCCCTGTGGGAGATATTACTTACCTATTTATACTGCGAATATGATTCCAGCCTGTTTTATTATATTTTTTGGGAAGTAAATTAGGTAGAGTTGTACGTATTGAATCTTATGACATGTGTTTTGTGTTATAATCGAATATTTAGATACAGAACGAGTAATCTCTTAACTTGGACTCTTGGTTGCTATCTCTGCTAAAGTTCATTTCAAAGATAACACCGTTCGACTCCTAAAAATTACCTCTGAAGACATATAATCTCTCTTGTAAAAGACAGTATGCATAGTAAAAGGTTAAAAGTGAAAAAATAATGCAAAATTACTAACCATTGTGCATACAGCCTTACAATAATCAATAACAGCCGTTAAAAATTAACACGTGTGTAAGTCAACTAGGTAGTACGTACAGTATGTTTGTCGGTCGTGTGCGCCACTAATAGGGTATTATGAACTTCGTCTAAGAACTCAAGGGCTGAGGGTGCTCGAGGGCGACGAGGGGTGAGGTGCGCGGCGCGGGCGCCGGGGCGGGAGGTATTTGAGGTATCTCCTTGGCAGTAGGCAACGAGGGCGAGATTACAGATGGCAAGATAAGCCTCGAATTAGATACAACGAATTTTGTATGAAGTTGTAAAGATATTAAGCGCCTTGTACGTATTACGTATCTTTGCTTTGAGAATAAAATATTAGGTATATTTTACAAAAACCTTTTAAGCGGGCACCACGGTATTCTTGCATCTATTTTTGATAGCTGTAGTTAAATTTTGTTTCGTTAATTATGACACGATGATGTTCAGTGTCTGAATTTCGGAGAAACGTTGTTCAAATAATGTAGGTGGAATGAGAATTGCCTGGGGGACTGAACGAGCTTGAAATTGGAAAAATATTTTTTGTACATCTATTGTAAGCAGCCCATTAGGGAACAAACCGACAAGTATCTGAGATATCTTGTTATTTCATAAATATTCAAAAGAGCGAATGGAGTTAAACATTAAGCCTAAAAGTGTTCAGTTATTCGTGACCCAGTCGTTCTCTTTTGTTAGATATGCAATCTAGTTTCATCTTATGTAAATATGAATGACATATGAATGAAAATGCACTTTTATATGAAACCAATACGTCTCTACATTATTACTGTCCTCTCATCAAACCTAAATATTTTTGCAAACCAATTTATTTAAAGACGGAAAAAAATCCCATTTATTTAGTAAGATTACGAAGTCACAATAAGTCACTTAACATTTAATTAGGCGAGCTAAAAGTGCGCAGCGGCGTGCAAACAACTGAATTATAAAAGGCAAAGCGGATACCTATACACGTACCTTGGCTCGGTACAGTTGATACTTCTTAGGAGGCTGCGGAGGAGAGCGAGGGAGCGTCTTGCCCGAGGCTGCATCCAAACACAAAAACATCCCACCCCCAGATGTTCTTAAATCTCAATTAAGGTTAAAACCGTGTCTCGGGGCCGCACGTACACTGAATTAAATTAATGGCTTCACATATTGCAACTGTTGTGGCCGCTACAGAATTAATTGCGCCTTTTTTGGTCTTCTTTGTTCCTCAGGTTAAATGTTTTATTAGTGACTCCTTTGTTTATTTACAGGTGAGTAGGGCGGCGGAATTGCTCTATGTATTAATTATTGGGCTTTACGGCTTGCGATACGTTCGTTAATAAAGATCAGAACCTTTGAATAACATGAGTAGAAACATATACATCGCGTATATGTATAGCAAGTACTTACTTACCACAGTTAAGATCTAAAAAATATAAAATAAAAGAATAGAATTGGGATTTTTGTCAAAATGTGTATTTTATATTTTGGCTAAAAAAATCGCTAATAGAAATTTTAATGACATTTAATATTTTCAAGTAATAATTTTCTTCTAGCCGTAGTTTAGTTGAACAGACACGTGAAAATTCCAAGATATGCCTTTTGGAAGCTTTGCTAGCTAGAAAGGACATGGGTAACATAGTGAATTACTACACTAACAAACACCTGTGCTAGCTCTCGTTGCTCGCACAAAATACAATTACATAAGTTTTTAGTTAACTAATTACGTGAGAAGAGTGACGGGCACATAACTCAACGTGAGCATAGTCGAGAAGCCAGGCGTCGCTCGTCTAAATCAAGTTGCGAACTCACCCGCAGCCCGCAGCCCGCTGACATTACACGAAAATGACTTTATAACGCAATATTGTGTAACAACAACGGAGCTCAAACTTAAACTATTTACCTAGTGAACAAGTTTTGCGTGCCGGCCGGATGCCTCGAGCGTGTTCCCTACATTAAAATACGGGATAATCTGTATGCTGTGCGCCGCATTTTCGACAAATCCGTCGAGCTGGCGTTGTCATGACAACGGGCCCTTGAAGTAAAACCCCACGGTGAAGAGTCAAAGCGTAAGGCGAAATAATGACGCGACGAAATATGGCAGCTCACTACGTGACGTTCACGCACTCTAAAAATATATATTTCACAGTATCAGTGCCTTTGTCTGTTTGTTTATGGATTCCCGTCTTATGGTTGTAAAGTTGAAAAGCTGGGGGAGACGCGTGATCACAATGGATGTACCGTCTGACCGCAGTCCACTAAATTATTGCTTAAGAATATGAAACACGCCTTTTTATTTTCTATGAACCTTATGGCTTGTCGATGTAGAAAGTGGCGAAGCCTAAAAAGCTTTAGAATCATATGAATGTGATAATTGCAGACAAAGATCTGGTGGGGACGAAAGACTCATTATTTTAAATACATGTCTCGAATTACAGTTTTAATGTAACACCTGATGCTATTAATCAAACACAATGCTCTTAATTAAGTACAAATAGCAGAGCGTCTAAATCATTAACCTGTGCTGTCACATACATATCAATTAGTATCACATATCGATATCTGAGACGTGTAATTTTGAAGCGAGGCTTGCATAGCAATGCGGCCGACATACATTCCACCGTGCATCTATACAAATATGTCTTCGATATTAAACGCTTCATTAACGTCTGACAATCTATACAATCTATACATGTCTAGTCTATATTCGGTAATAAACTAATTACATCACAATGTCTATACCTAGCTATAGCCTATTATGCTTATGCTATATTCATCTTTATCAAAATCAACCTCAGTATGATCCTAAATACTCAATTTTTTTTTTTTTTTTAAAACAACTTCGAGTTCTACCTTCTTGTTTTTCAAGTTCTGCCACACCGTTAGTGTTTAACCATGCCTACTGTTTAAAAACGTTATCTATTGATTAAGAACCAGTAGCCCACACTGTCCCTCGGACTAATAAACGTTTAGTAAATGCCATCAAGTACTGTTATAATTAAAACCCGCTCATAAATGGTGCAATAAAAGTCTTCATCAAACAAAATACAGTTTATAACTTAATTACAAAATTAAAAACACGAAACGACGGCTACATATAGTAGGGGATGCGCAATGAACATGTCCGATCACTATCGACATACGACACTAAGGAAGTAGGGTACAACTCTATTATTTTTAACGAGCAAATAAATATTCGACATTCGTTAACATTTTCATAACGAATGGGCGCATTTTAAAAGCCTTATTACTGGGTGTCATGACTTGACGTACAACGCACAGCCCCAGATAATAACTTATTGATTTTTCAGTTTTTCGGGAAATTAATACACATTACGTCAATGACAATATAAAATAATGCCCGCGATACATTTTCCATATCATGATAATAACTTAACTGCGCCACCGCTGTTACTAAAAACAATTTTACAAAAATGTGATATAGGACAGAGTCATACAGCGAGAAGCGTGCGTGTAGAGGTCTTGACTTCTTTGTAGTATTTCACTATTTTTTCTTATCTTTTTCATGATTAAATAGAAAATAATGTTAAAATGATGCACGGTTTCTGAAAAATAACTACATTCCTCAATATGAGCCAGTGCATTTTGCATACATGATGAATGGACCGCGGTTGAAAATATCATCATTCTTATCGGATTTCCTTTTTATATTATTTCACTATCCTGCCGCAGAAGTTATTTAACTTGTCAAATTCATCTTCATTTATTTTCATTGTTTACAGCAAAATAAATGACATCTGGAAAATATGAGTTTTCCATTAACTGCGTCGCGTATTGGGCTTCAATAAGTCGGCGCGGTCGGATCAATATGCTATTTACTTTTTTAACTACTAATTGAATTGGGTTCGTACTTATACAGGTCTCGTTCAAATTAATTAAACTCGTTCGACGCTCGGGAGCCACTCGCAATACTGCCGCATTCAGTTTTATTGGTGATAAACATTTTCTTCTCTAAATACACATCGACGACAATAATGTCTCTTAAATTTTATTTGATAAAGTACATTAAAATATGTAGTGATTGCTCGGGCTTTATTAGGACCATTTTATTGTCGTGTCGTACGTGCGAGAGGAAAGCTCCGGTGCACAGATATTGTAGCTTGTGACAATAAATAAGACGTAAAATTTTATTTTACAGCGGTAAACGAAAGAAGCTAACGAAATTACATTCAATTACGGCAGTGTGCCCGCGGCATTCCAGCGTCGCAATAAAGGCCGCAAAGTAACGTTCCTCGCGTAAATTTTTCGGACATAAAACTCTGTAAAAGTGAAGTTAGTGAGATGTAGAGCGACAATAAATGTTTATAGAGGTTGAGCGTATCGCGGCGCGATTCGGCGCGGGCGGTGGCGGACCGGTGCGGTGGCGGAGCGGCGACGGAGCGGTGCACTCGCCCCTCGCCCCACTCAATTAACTTTACGCAGAAGAAAAATAAAAATTCTTGCGGCAGAGGTTCCTCATTCGTAGAGCAAACACGAATGAGGCAAATTAAGTGAGCAAAATAACGTGCCCTTAAATTAGGTCACGCAACCAAAGTGAGACTGAGAGCCCTTGCATCTCGTTATAGAAATGAAGTATCGCCGCGCCGCCGCAGCGGTTAATGTAATTAAACTTTGAATTTTTAATTTTTTTTCGTTTCTTTGATATTCTCAGAAAGCTTTCTTTTGTGCGTAATTCAGTTAAGCACAAAAATGTGATGCTTTTAGTTAGTTTTGAAGTAAACTCAGCAATTTTCCTTTATTTCTTTGTAACGTTTTCTGGTTGGATGATTTCATAATTTTCGCAGTTTTAATCTTTTTTACGATAAATATTCATTAGATCGAATAAAACTGGCCTCAGATTAACAATAAAGCTGTTCCCAGTGCATTTGAACTCTCTACGTTGTTTTTCATAGAAAATTCATTTCAAATATAATTTCCTATTGAAGAACTTTGAAGATATTAACATAACATGAGTCGATATAGTTGATATTATTATGTAGTGGTTACTTTTTTTTTACTTATCTATTTATTATATTATTGAAATGAGGTTTGTCTTTTTCTATACGAATTGGGCTGATTAGTTGTTAGCATACATGTTTTTAATAAGTAAATGTGAGGAATTATTAGTTATAGGGGTCTTAGATAGAGTACCTAAAGGGAAAAGTGATTTCACTGCTCAGAACGTGTGTCTGATATTAAGCGAAATCTATAAATAACAATTTACATCAATAATATGTAACTCTGGGAAATACGCGGGCGCTGTTACATCACTTCCTCAAAGTTTCCTGCAAACTTCAATAATGCCACCGCGTCGATATAAAACCCCCACAGATTAATTCGCAGACACATAATTCACATTTATCCCGGTAGCCGAGATTACCCACTAACGTAACCAATTTTCTTACCTTTGACAAAATCACAGCCTCTTACCTATTACGTAACATTACCCAAAGGGCGCACGCGGCGCGAATACAACCAAACACGTGTGGTGACATATTAATGCATTTTGAACCATATTAATAAGTGTTAAAGTACATTTTACGGTGTAAGGTTAGAACAGCAAAAGACGAACGTCGAGCGACGTATAAAACACTCTGTGAGGGCGGCGGTAGGCCTATAATGGTCCTTGCGAGGGATCGGGACCGCATGTGTTCGTGCCTGCGGTCCCCGTTACTCGTAAAGGAGTCTGAGACGAGAGAACAAATTAGAAAATCTTTTGGAGAATAATTTAAGAAGCCCTCCGCCGCCGCCGCCGTGTCGCGGTTGTGTGTTAACTTTGTTTCGCGGCGCGATCTATAGGGCGGTCAAAGCTTACAAGTGCTTATTTCAAATTGCTATCGAGTATTTATTATTAGGTATGAACAGTTACATTTTTATTTGGGTAGTTTCATTTTAATGTATGTACCTCCGTTTGAAACATTATTCAAGTCAGTTTATTATCAGTATATAATTTTAACTAAGTATCAAATTTATTTCCTTTATTACTGTTAACTAGTTCACAATGAGGTGTTGTGCTATAAAGGCGCGCGCGCCGCACAAGCTTCCCTCGGCTTCGTCGCCACGGCCACCGACGCGACGTCGGGGCTCGCTTTCTTTGTCTTAAACAACACCCTTTAACATATTTAATTAACCGCGACCCTAGCTGCTCGCATTTCCAAATGTACCGCTACTAAATATTACGTAAACGCAAGCTTTGTGCTCAGGTACAAGCATGTAATTGAGATACGATGTTATTAAGATTTTAATGAACATGTGCTCGAGCGAGTGCACGGATGAGTACGTTTTAAAATTTGTTTTCGGCATGAATTAAAGATTGTACGCATATTAATAACATGCGATGTTGCTGTATTTATTTGAGTTTCGTAACCTACGAAGCGCAGGAAATAACACGGTTATTAGAACTTAATCGATGTTTGTTTAAAAAGCGCAAAACTCTCGTTCGGAAAACATTTAAAGCAACATAGGAACAGCTAAATACGCAGAAATTGTACGAAACGTTATATTGTAAGCAATCTGTGCACACGAAGACTGAGTGAGCACTCAGAGGTACTCGTGTGGAGCGCCTACTCGTATCAGCAGCTATCCAAACATTGCCCAACTTTCCTCGTCAAACTTTATCTCTCCGCGATCATATTTTCGTATTTTTCTTGACAGGGACGTGAAGCGTGAACGGTTTAAATGTATTCCATAAATCAGGATACACTTACTTACGAATTTCGAACAAGAGGGCCTAACAAAAATACTTACTTAACAATTCGTCGAGAACTCGACGAACGATTAACAAATGTGTTCGCTGCTCTGTTAATATTACGGGGAGTCGTCTTAAATTAATAAAGTTTGGGATTGCGTCGCGAGCGCGAGGCGAGAGGATGCTCGCGGATGTAACCGACATAATGTAGCTCGCGGTGGGTCCGTCCTATCCTAGTACAATATTGACACAAATCCCTTAACTTATAAAATCGTGCTTCCGTCCCCGATGTAGGCAATATGGGATTTCCGTCGTCATTTTGATGTAGAGCCCGGGGCGGCGCGCGAGTGGGCCCGCGGAGGGTGTAGTGTTTGCGCGGGGGACACCTGGCTACTCGGAGAGCGCTTGTTTGCTGATCGATATGTGCCCGCTTTTGTGGATCACTCACAACACCGGTATCGTTACACACCAATGTATATTTTGACGTTTTTAGATAAACTCTTACAAAAATAGCTTCTTTTTCTACTTTCGGTTTACCAAAGTCGGAAACTTCTAACATAACATTCAATTTAGTAAACTCATTGAACTGTCTCTCAGGCATAAACGATTTGCCAATAAGTACATAGCTGCATCTAGCATCGACCGACAAAACAAAGCGTCCGGAGTGAAGCACGCTCCTAATCCTCGATTTGGGGTGGGTCGTGGAAAGTGGAATTGTGGAAATGGAAAAATATTTGTCTGGCAACACTCGGCGAATGTACCGACAGCCGATATCACGTACTGTTTTATTTCCCAGGTTAAGACAAGTGCAGGTTGTCGAGTTCACGTGGAGGGTTTATTTTCTCCGTCTGTTGAACACGTGCCTTTACAACGTGGTCGCGGTTGGCACGTTGGATTATTAGTGTAAACTTGCGAAGCGTTCAATTTAGTAGCGGAACGATGACTTTGAATTCTGAAACACAATTTTGATTTAGAAGTTGAATTTATCGAGTTGAAAATGTAGAGTTATGAGACTTTGTTGTAGTATAATATTATGTACAATATTTCGCAAAACTAGCAAAAATATTAACAAAATATTTTATTAAACAATGCAAACAATTTTAGTTTACATTTCGTGCAAGTTAGTGAGACACCTGCAGACTAGACGATTACGAATAAAGAGTAAACAAAATACAAGCGAGCTAAGCTCACGACCGCAGTCTGAGCTTCAGTTGGCAACTTTGTGAATATTACGGCCCCACTTGCCCTTACGACTATGAGGGTATTATGATATTACGCGACCGAACAGTATCATGAGGTTATTGGCGCATAACAACTTATGTCTACAAGCCGTATAGTCTAAGGAAAGAATGAAGAGACCGATAGTACCTCGAATATTGCGAATATAAAAACAAAATTAGAGAATTAATTTTGATTCCTTATGTTATGCTATTAGAAAAATACGAAATTCCTACATATTAATAATATAGTGACGATTTATACAAACATTAATATGACGAATTTTACATTATTACCCTCGGAAATGGCATAGCATACAAGTATCATATACCATGTGCTCATACACCACAACGTCTGTCTCTCGTCCCGTGGACCGCTACAGTCATACGGTCCCGCTCTGCGCTCGTCTCAGTCTGCGGCACTTAATGCCTCTTTTACGCCGTGTTCCCAGATTGCGTCCGCCGCAATTTAACTGGATCGCTTTACACGGAGCACTGCCTTATAGAGCTGTTCGCTTTTATACCCTAATGACCGCGTAAAACGCTCCGTTGTTTGAAGATTTTTATTAGCCGCTAAGTGATGCAGCACTTGTTTGGCTTATTATTCTTATACTTTATGCCCAAATAAAGCTCTTTTGTACACAGTTAAAAGAGTAAGAATGATTATTTCACTTTAGCTATTTGATACTTAATATTTACAACGAAGCGACGCAAACTGACTTTAGTCAGTAGACTCGTAAACGATTCTCCAAAAAATGAACAAAGTTCCCCGACGGAGAAACAATATCCACGAAAATACACTCACTTCACGAACTCTGTTTGAGTGTTGAAAAGCTTTATAGCAGTTCAATGGGGAAGTTATTGAAAACCAAAAGAAGAACACCGAAACACAAAAGTTGGACTTGTTGCACCGACGAGAAAACTAATAAATGTTTCCCGCGGCGAATATAAGAGGCAAGCCGGTGGCAGAGCGTGACATTAAACTTGGGCATAAAGTGAGCGTGCAATATCGAGTTAGCGAGTTTCACAGACCAAACAAGACGGCATCGGACTTCCTGGCGTAAACTACTTAAATCTTGACGCGTCTTGTGCCCGCCGTCCGCTGCGGGCGTCGAATAAACTTGCTTCGCCGACACGGCTACGGCATGTGGCGAATTATTTCATGCCACTATCATCTTTGCGTGAAAGGAATAATACCGAAATTTGCTTGTTGGCCGTGTATTGTTTAACGTGGCATACGGTAGGATTACAGAGCGATGTAGCCGCGTACTTTCAACAGATAACGCACTGTAGTCCGGAATGGAGTGGAGTGGCTTTCCCGCTTGATTGACACTAGCTCAGTGGCTTTTAGCTGCAAACGTGGCCATTACACACGCTGAAGTGTTCCGCCTCACACACAGTGCAAGTACTTTGAAGTGCCATTTTCGGTGTGTGCTTCACGTCCGAACATTTTGATGTGTATTTGTGTAAGTTCTGGCAGTCAGACGACTGAGCTGTCATTATTTACGTAGCGTTGTTGTGTGTGGACACCGCTCCTATGTGCCACTGTGTTCACACTGTACATTCACTGGGTAATATGTTTCAGTAGGTGACGAGTGACGATTAAACAGGCTAATAAAAAGTAGTACCCTAATCTCTCTATATTACTATGATCCAGATGTACTACTAGTAATAAGATGTACTGACTCTATAATAAATGAGTTTGATCCCCCAATCACTGATCGGTCTACATAATGATCTAGTGCATGTGTATGAATCTTAAATAGTACATAATAAATTCTAATATATAGAAAATCTTAAAGAAATAAGCTTCCAAATTAAAAGGGAAATGTCAAAGGGACATTTTCCCAGATACTTAACATCCGTCCCGACTAAATAAAGACTGACCAGACTCGACAAAAACTCTAGCAAACGGCAATTACATTCAAATTGATAAAAGGAGCCACCTGTTGGTGGTGTGCAGACGAGCGAATGTTCTCGAAAAAGATTTTATTGGTGGAAAATGTTGGCTTTCCACGACAGATGTTCTCTGGGATTTGCTTTCAGTGCAAACTTCTGTTTGAGAACGCTTTTCAACTTCACTCGAATACTGTTTAGTGCACCGAGCTCTTTAGCTTATTTTTTTGTGAATGTTTAACTTTTGACTTTATCTTTACCTGTTTGTAGCGAAATGTCGTCGAAACGCAAAGGCAAAAGGAGGAATGCTAGGAACGTGTATTCTCAAGCAATATTTTAATATTAAGTACGTTAGTTTGTTGAGTGGTATTTGACTTTCAGGAATTGCAGCTTTACATTTATTCTATTTAATCTTATTTTCACTTTTCCGTTTACTTCAACCATCTACCTATTTAATTTTATGAAAAATGTGTTCGTTTCTTGTGTATCTATGTACCAATCACCAAGCAAACCAAATTTAAGTTAAGTTATCTTCCTGCAAAACCTTACTGAAATATCTATTAAGGCAACCGAGCTATCCACGTTTACAAAGAATGCTCTATAGTGATAAAATAACACACCTGAATTTAACGTATCTTTTGAATCGCCCCTCTTCTATCGTTCGCACATAAGTCAACGAAACAAAATCATGCATTCATTTACACAACATAATGAAGTTAGCAAAGCCCAAAAACGTTATGAAATTGATGGAACACCAACAAAAAGTAGGGGTATAAGCCTTGGCGGGTGCGGGCCATACACGGACCAATTACCTAAAACACACACACCACTTAACCTCAAATTTCACTAATGAAAATTTCCATACTGTGTGCTGGGTGCGCCTTATCGCTTATCAGTTGGATTGCTTTACCGTACCTAATTATCGTATGGAGTTTCTTTGTCCAGTAAAACAGAGAAACACTCTCGTTATATAAATAGCTTCCATGTTGCACTGATTAGTTGCAATGTGAATTTAAGCTTTCTTCATTAAAAATGCATGTGCAACACCCACAGTTATTAACTCATCAATAACTTTATTTAATTAATATCAAAGGAACGGATGATTTTATATTTTACTAAGTAACAACTAGCCTTTAGTATAACATTTCAATAAATAAAAATAAATTGAAGCAGTTTTTACTAATCTGGATTGTCCTTACAGAAAGAGTAAGCAAAGAACTTTGTTACTTAACCAACATAGCTTAATAACCTAATATCCAATAAGATGTTGTTATTAGTATCATTATCAAAGAGTTTTACGAAGTAACAAAGTGATCGGCTTTATTGCAGACCAGTACAATAAGTAAAATTAAATGAAGCCACAAACAAACGTGGAGGGGCCGGAACACGACACAATTTATGTCGCCATTCCCCACCGGCCGCCTGTATCGATGTCGTTTGCATCTGAAATCTTTCGAGCCACGACTATATTAGAGAGGGGAATTGGCTGGGATCTTAATTTATCGAAGTTTTTATGGTTTAATTAACGGAATTCACTTAGGCGAGGGCCGACGCGGCAATGCGCGGTGCGGCGCGGCGGCGGTGCGACGCGCTGTCGCCGCCGCGGTTTGCGCTTTATTTTATACTAATAGATGTCCCTGGGCCGTGCTATAATTAGCGCCAGGACGCCATTGAAAGTTTTAATTGAAAAGCCTTTGTGCAGTTTTATAGTCCGTTAACAATTTTAGACTGTATTTTCATGCAGTCGCCGCGCCGAGCACCGCAGAACTCCCCTGATGCTTAATCTTGACACTTGTCTTCCCTTTGTACAGTTCACGGATGACGCTTTTTTTTAAATATTAAGTAAAAATATCTCAAAAAGTTCAAGCCCAACAAGCTCTGTAATGCTGCGAGCTCATTACACGAGGAGTTATTCTTTGACTATTCAATGATTCGGAAGTTGTTCGAAGTTTAGAAAGTTTGAGAAATTAAATATCGCGTCAGGTACTCGTACGGCAGGTAGACGAAACCTATCAAACTCAATAATTTGGCGCGAGGTGGGCCGCAAAACTTTTCATTGTATTATTACAATATTGTTCTTGAAATACGCACCAAATTAATTCACCCCTCCGAAATTTGGAATTCAAAACTGTAAATTCGTAGCCTCTTGCCCCAATTATTATAACATTTATTCTTTATGGGGTAAACAGATCCCTATTTATTAGGGTTCATTATTCGAATTAATTTGTTTGTGTTATGTTGCGGGCACGGGTGGAGATAGAGCGTTGGCTAACCGCGCGTAAAGAGGCTGTTTTGATATTTAAATGAGGGTAGAGGCTTGATTGTGGCCATTGAGTAGGACCGCCGGAGGTCGGAGGTCCCGCACGCTCCCGCACGCAGTCGCCCCACGCTCGTGTGTCCGTCTAACCTCTGACTCTGACCCACAATGCTCAGTTGATACTACTGACTTCATTATTAAGTAATAATAAGACTCTATATTCATATATTTTGGTAGCATTCTCTTTAAGAGATTCGAACTTGAATAACTTACGCATACAACATACACTCGATCAATACAATTAAGTTTCCGTCAACCAACTAAGTAGTAATGACTAATGACGAATCCCATACAAGAAATATAAAATCTAATAGAAGAAGTTTAACTAATATGATACCTGCAGTATGTATCAAATAATTAGCACTAAGATATACTTATCACATCCGACATTTATAATAAATTCTGGAGCCGAACTCTGTTTAAAGGGTGAACTTTATTAACGGCCAGTTGAGGTAACAATAGAATCGCTAATTTTCAATTAGGGTATCGTGCTCTCGGCTGTGTTCGGCGATGTTCGGAAATGTTCGGTGGGGATCATTGGGTTCCGGTTACAAAGCTAATTACAAGTGTCGCGGTGATGTTCGTTACACTTGCTTGTACCCCTGCCTTTGTCACTGCTCTCAAATCTTTAAGAAGTTATTGAACATTTTAAGTTATTTTTTTTAATGTTATGTTTGATGGAAAACAATGTATCTATATGTATCTAAGATCCTTTATAAACATACTTACTACAAATATTTCCGATGACACGTGCCTACACCACCCACAAATACGATATTAACGAATACAAAATAAACTTAATAAACAATAAAAATCTTACATAATAACCATCTACAGTT
The DNA here is from genome assembly GCF_050436995.1 of Anticarsia gemmatalis. Lineage (NCBI taxonomy): Eukaryota > Metazoa > Arthropoda > Insecta > Lepidoptera > Erebidae > Anticarsia > Anticarsia gemmatalis. The sequence continues at coordinate 4,984,172 of NC_134761.1, forward strand.
TCCATAAAATTGGCGATCTGTACCACAACATAAAAAAACACACAGTAGCCATTCACGCAACCAGTAGAAGTTTCAATTCATTCTTATTAGCGTATACTATTTCACGGATACGACTGAGTTCAATAAAAAAGGAAAAGCGCCGCGGCATATTGTGTGGAAACACAAATCTCTATTTGCGGGAACGAAATCACATATTCAAACAGACGTCAAGCTTTCGACAAGCGGAAGAATGAATGAATGCAAATCTTCCGCGATTTTGCAGCCCCGTTTCACACTGAATACATTTTACGAGGACATATTGTCGACTACACTTTAAGTGGGCCTCGACGTTTCTAATAAATATTTTTTGCTTCGAGTTAAGCAAAAGAAAATATAAGGTAGGCAAAACTCACACGTGTAGGGAAGGCTCCGTTCTCAACTCGACAACTTTTTAATAAAAGGAAGATTAGGAAATCGGCTCGTCGCTTACATTTATAGTAGATGTGAAGAATGTCATATAAGGCGTAACGCGCTCGGATACATTTCACACCTCGCTTGACGCTTTCCCTAAATCTGTTGTCATTTCGACGCGATCCCGTGGAAATAGGGGCAGGAATCCCTCGGATAGTCGCCAGATATTTGGAGCTATTTCTCACACGAGCGACCCCCCCTGTCCGCTCTCACCCCCGCGCCCCGTACGCCGACAATGCCAACTTCTCCGTTTAAATATTTTAGCGTGTAAAAAGTGAAGTCATGTTACCTTGTTACCCTACCTGATTTTTCTAGTCGTACAAATGTACTGCTCGCTTCTTGTTTCGCAATTTCTTCGCTTTTTCTTAATATGAAGTGTGATATGAGTTAAGAAAGCTACACCCCTGCGTAATTTATAAATTTGGTACGAGTTTTATCCATTATGTGTGCTTATCAATCCCTATTCTTAAAGGCGATTAGATTTTTATGTATTAAATTAAACCAGAACAAAAGACTCACAACCATTTAAGTAGTAAGCGATAGTATCAATCGTACATTTATTGAACAAACCCACAGGTTTTATATTCTGGAACAAATGGAATGAAATTTCATTTCGATGGATTCTCCTAGACTGTAAAGGTTTAAAACATTTTAGGTGGAGGTATTTTGGAGCTATTGGAGCTCCTTCAAACAAATTGTTTGTTTTTAGCTCGTTTGTATTGTACCTCATGCACAAAAGCATTAAAAGCTCGTGTTTTGAAATATCGGAATATGATAGTCAATTGTCTAGGCGGACCGTATTGTGTTGTTCTAAGCGGATAGAACACGTGTACTGAAATTATTTTGTTTTGTAATGGCAGTTGTTTGTATTGAAACGTGTGGCTGAGGCTCTGTCCGAGCGACCGCGGCCGCTATCGTTTACATCGACATGTTCTATTAACAGAGAGCTTAACTCGGCTCCGCGCCATTTGTGTTTTTCCGTGCAGACAAATCGGTAACAATAAAACGTGGGCCTCCTTCACAATGGCGGCACGCATGGCCTGCTTTTAATTTGCCGAACGTATATATCGGATCGTGCGCTCCGCCGGGGATCGCTTAAAAACACTCCCCGGAAAATCCCGCCGGTCGTCTGCGAGCGAACCGTTTAAGGTTCTTGTCTGTTTTTAATACCCCTATTTTTATTGCGTGTGTAAATTTCCCCATTCAACCTTTTTATTTGTCGTACAAACAAATCGAAGCGTCCGCAATTAAGGCGCGATCGATTACTCATCAAATCTCATCGGATTTTGAGATGATACGGCAAAGAGAGTAGAAAGTAATTAGAGGCGCGTACTCTCTCAGGCGTACGATGTTTTGTTGATAATTCAATAATCCGGCCCGAGGCGGATCTCTTTTCACGACGCCTCTTGTCGTCCTCCCCTCCGGCCCGCGCCGGGAAAGCTTCGCCCCTCACGAGCCCTCCATTCGATTCCGATAGCATTCTTATGTAATCAGTTATCTTGTTTTTTCATTTCCTACATCATATTTAAGGTACTCGACAAAGTACTCGCAAAAAGTTATTTAAGTCCCGAATATTGCTTCGATACAAATAAAGTTAAATTGGCAAAGTTGCTCAACGAAAAGAGGGATAGGAGGCACAGGTGACATCCATTACGATTCTTCAAAATTATTTTGTAGATATAAATTAGTTTCAACGATCGTTAGCGCACTCGCTTGAGGTGGCGTGTAATGTTTAGGTGTTATTCTGAATGCATATTTTTCGCGGTGCAAATCCCAGCAATATCAGGACCAATTTGTAGAGTTAGTATGTAAGTGAAAAATATTGTGTAGTCGGTTGCAGGCGGGGGGCTAAGAGGCGCGCAGTTTGAGGTGCGGGGTGGTGCGTGTTTTCCACGTTATGTAGGGAAATGGAACAATTAATTAAATTAGCACTTAAATGTATGGTTGCAGTGCTAGCGGGCGCGCCGACAACCGCCCGCCGCGGACATCCACGCGAACACTTTTATTAACACTATACGTCTTTAAAGTAGTTTGTAGGCTTACACGTAATAAGAATTTATATTTTTTCTGGAAGCAAGCATGTAGCACGCTGAATCGCATACTTAACGTAATGAGAATAACTCGACTGTTGGTACACAACCACATTTGACACTACATCAAAATATGATTTCTGCCAATAAGCTCCTTGCCGTACTAAAATAAATAATAAAATAATAAATTTAACCCATTAATGTCCCACTGCTGGGCAAGGGTCTCCTCCCGTAATGAGGGAGGGGTTAGGCCTTTAGTCCACCACGCTGGCCGAGTGCGGGTTGGGGACTTTGCATGCCCTCAATAAATGTATTAAACAAATTTTAGGCATGCAAGGTTTCCTCACGATGTTTTCCTTCACCGTTGGAGCATGTGACAATTATTTCTAATACACACATAACTTCGAAAAGTCATTGGTGTGTTGCCTCGGGTTCGAACCTGCGACCACTTGCGTGGGAGGTGCCAACTTATACCACTCGGCTATCACCGCTCTAAAAATATAAGCCAATCATAAAGTAAAATTCAAAAAAGAACAACAAAATTAGTCAAACAGTGTTAAGACAGTTCGTGGCTAATCCACTTACAGTTCGATTCGCGACCGCGCCCTCCATTTATCATAGTACGAGTCCATTCATTAGCGGGGTCATCACACCGTAATTTACACCTTATACGGTCTACAATAAACACGTATTGCTTTAACAATGTGCGAATTAGAGGACACCACTTTACTAATGTGATATTGTACACTATTCGGTAATAGTCGGCTATCCTCGGTGGTCTTCGGACGCAGTTTATGGGTCGCGTCAACACATTAGTCGATTGCCGCTTTTCCGTTGAATTAATTACACTGAGTTGACGTTTTTATGTTTAAACGAATGAGCTATTTAGGTTTTATTTTAACGAGATACGTCGCACTTTTTGTCTTTGTGGACATTTTCGAGTAACTAATAAAGTAAATGTGTTGCACTAATCTAGGTCTAGTAAAATGTAGTTGAACAACTTGTTCTGCTTGTTGAAACTGCGGAAACATATTTTTATCATTAATATCACTTGTGCCAAATATATATCAAGGCTCAAGGAAAATCTTATTTTTGAAGCCAATATCCAGAAAAAGATATATCAACAACAACCTCTAGACGAACGAATATAGTCTCGTGATATTGAAAAGCCAAACAATCAGATCAATACACACTTGAATAACCTTCAATAATAGCGAAAATAAATCAACTCGTTCAAACATTTCTTCGAACAGTAACCCTCTGAGTGCAGTAAGAGTGCGTTCAACATTGAACATTGGAGGCAGGGACCTATTTTCCGGCTCAATCATCCACTCGAGACGTTTCCGTTGTCTGCGACCAAACGATTACTTTTGGTACTCGATTGCCATCGAAACTACGCGGTGAGGTCCGACCTTTACTTATATGTGTAGAGCGAGCTATACGTATATTTTTTTACGGATAACTTATTGTGTGTAAATTGAATTATTCAGTTTAAAGCAAAGCTTTAAGTTTTAGTAAGACTTTATTACGAAACGATCAATTAAGCTCTCATATAAAAAAAATATCTACCATTATTTGTAAGCTGGGTGAATATCCCCTCTGACATTCCCCTGCTGTCATTTTAAACGGAGTTTTCACCATATTTTTATTAAAGACAAATTATAAAGCAGGATGGGCTGAACAATTGCAGAAACAATAAAAGATTATTACCCCCGAGTGTCACAGTAACCCAATTTGAAGATTCCTCTTACAGTATCCACAGGGGAAGATAAACAGATGATGTATCCCTGTTTTTCTTTAATTCTCGAAATGATTTAAAGAAATCTTTCTTGTGTAACGTATCTCATTCTAACAACAAACTGAACACTTTTACCATTATGTCGAAATAATGAAGTCTTTATTCTATTTGTGTTTATTGTTACTTTCATCAAATGTCCTTTGTTCTCAATTAACAAATGTATTAAAATTCTGTCTAGATCTTTCTAGAACTTTGTATAAAATATTATATCACAACAAAATACTCTTCGTCTACATTGCAATACTGAAAAATTATGTACTTCAAAATATATTCAAACAAGAAATACTAAGCACAAGCTTTTGGGAATACTGGAAAATATAAAAATGCCAATGAGATTAAAACTGCTTGGATTTTCACGAAGCTAGCGAGAGCTCTTACTCAATATAAATACCTACCTATCATTGGAATGAATATTAGATTTTACTATCGCTACAGCGAGATGCGTGGAGTCGAACAAGAATATCAGATTTAAATATTTTTGGAATTTTTCACACGAATTCGGGAATGCGAGGAGTGTAATATGAACTGAAATCTCTCAGTGAAGATATTACTCTTGTAGTATGTAATAACATATTGCTACACCTTAAAGGATTTATTCTTTAATATATCAAGAATATTTCCGTGTTATTAAAAATTTTCCAATTCTCACGTTTTGATGGTGATCGGAAATCATATTACTATAGGTAGGGTAATGGAAAACAGAAATAGACGCTATAAATACAACAAATTAACATTTAGTAAATGTAAGACTTTTATACCTACCTCGTTTACTTAATAATGGTAAACAATATACCAAAAGAAACAGCATACCAAACGTCCTGCATCAATTACAATCAAAAATAAAATTCACAATCGACTCCTGTGCACGCCGATATTCGTTTCAGTTGTTTAGGGGCGTCGAGTCTCCCCTATTGATTACCCAAAAAGCGGAAAATAAAATTGTGTACCTCAAGCTCGCCGTAACACAATACTGCGGTCGATGGGGCCCTAGAATTTATCACAAAAACATACTAAGCCTGCCCCTCGGATACGACCACTTAAATGAATTAAATCTCACTTTTTGTTATACAATTTCATTTTACGACATTTTTGTGTTCCATAATGAATTACAATTTTAATCCTCCAGATTTGGGAGTCAAGACGGCAAAAGTTGCAAAGCAATTTGTTTTCCTACACGAACTCGATTAGCGGACCGAATAAACGTCTATTTACTAAGCTTTTTATTACATTCTGTAAACACAAGTTCTATTAACAATTTCAAACTTATAAAATAGTAATAAATCCCGTATACTATACGATAGTTTTATTCGGAAACCGAATTGAGGTTTCATCTTAATTAATCATCCCGCGTTTGTTTCAACTTCTAACATAAAACACAAATATAACTTTTACCCTCACTATCGGGTAATTAATATAACTAATAACTTTTATTGGTTAACCCATTGGTTAATTGGCAATCAAATCTGATATTAGATAAATTTTAAATCTATTAGGGTTGTTGAAACTGCTTTAATAGAGCGATTCAGCTTACCGTGTGAAAAGTGAAAGCGTTAAGGAGTCAATGACAACCTTGAACAAAAAGAACAATTTAACTTGTACATTATGGTATTAAATTCGGCAAGAAGTAGTAGGCAGAAGGCGGCTCGCCACGCTCGGGGCGCGACGCTCACTCACGGTTGAAACTTCACCGTCGCGGCTTCCGCTCCGCAATCTTTATCGAATAAAGCAGTTTAGTAAACCACAGCCAAACTCCGCCCGCCACCCTTTATTATCTATTTATGAACAAATTTAAATAGACCATCACCCCTGAGACTAGCATTCGTTTAGTTTACTGCCGTACCTGCCGTCAAAGCCTGTTTGTACTTCATATTTTATTTATGGGGAAAGGATGTTGCGTTTAATTTTGGTTAGATAGATTTTTTAGGATTTAATTTTATAGTATACTTACTTGTTATAAATCTGACACTGCTGATTACTTGTTTTAAATACTACATTGCAGATTACTGCAAACTGTGACTTATTAGTTATTATTTTGGAACTAATACGAGTGTGTCAAATATATTTGAAAGCTTCTTTGTATAAGGCTTTCCTTCCGATGTTATCCACGTCCAATAAATTGGTCGATAATTAAAAACAAATCCTCGACCACGCAATATATTAAAAGCCACAGTAAAACATTGATCTAACAGCGCAATATTTTACCTCTTGTGTAGCGCTAAGTTACTGAAACGGCACGAGACAAGTTTCGCAATAAAAGAAAACGTCTAGCAACTTGCGACTATCATTATTTTTGATAAAAATACACTCAAACTTACCTCGCGTCTCGAAGAAAACCGGCGAGTAATATTTTGATGTTCATAATAATAATAGAAGATGCGACATAGAGACGGAGGGAGGGTGCGGATTTATTTGGATTTTATTACTTTTTTACGGGCCCCGTAGTATGCGGCCTACACCATGTTATGTTACGACCCACCTCATATTGTACCCGATATAGCACCTTTATTAGTGTTATTAGTATTTATAAGTTAAAAATGTGATGTTTTATGGCACGGTGCACTCCTGTGGGAAACCTTAAAGCGTAGGGAACCTTAACACCGATTTACACTTTGTCCATGTGGTTTCATGTACAATGTTATGTTACTTTATCACTTTGTATCACAAAGTTTAAACTCTACTAACAAAATCTGGGTTATTATGTTAAAGATTTTCTTACCGAATTAAAACCTTAAAACTAACCCTACCATACGACTGAAACATTATAAGGAATACTTAACAAAAAAAAACAATAAATATTTAAAAGCAGTTTACATATTATTTGTAAGAACAAACCTACAAGTTTTTCTCCATTATGTTTCTATGTAACATATTCTATTGACGGCTCTCAACCCTTGCTTACCCTTCTCAATAAAACCTCTCACTATCACCGTTACAAACCAAAGGAGCGTACCAAACGTCGATTTAATCCAAAACATTGTATCTGAGCGAGAAAATAAAAATAATAGCGAGTCGTGTTCGCGCCCAATGACCGGAACGAGCCGCGAGTGTTTGCATTTGATAAGACGCGATACCACCCCACTACCCCCGCCCTCGCACTCCGCTTCTCAAGGGTTGAACAACGATACGGTTACACACGTCACTTACTACATGAAACGACTTTTGTCTCTATTTAAATGCCCCCTTCAAGTAAATGATACTTTTATCGCAACAAAACGCAGCTTTTTATATAAAATATCTAGTCGGCAAAATCTACAGCTGTGAAAGTTATAGTTAAACTAACTTTTAGTATCCACAGAAAAAGCAACTTTTAAATAATTTTGGGATGTCAAACGGGTCGTCTGGTCGTACAAATGAGCGGAGCACATGTATGCGCAAACAAATAAAATATGAGCTGACCAACACGGGATTTTGTTCCGTCACCAAAAGGGAGTTGATGTTCGTACACTACAAATATTAACCCACGTTATTAATGCAGACCTGCGACCGGCCAAAGGACAGCGCACCCCGCAAAAAGACCAAAACCGAAACACAATTTAAAAGAGAATTCTTAAAGAGCGAAGACGTTCCCGGGCAAAAAGATAATTTGGAGCGTCTGCCCGGGGCCCGCGTTTGTCTTTGCTATTGTGAACTTTTATTTCGCTCACTTTTATGAATTATTTTCAGTTGTTTTTATCATTGGCATTTCAAATGGAAGCTTCGGGCAGAATCTCTCAGTCCCGACCGCAGTTGGAAATTTTGTGTTTAAACACCCTTTTGTTTTAGAATGACATTTAGGTAACCACTCGCTGGTCGCACCTTCACTACCTCTGCGACACTTATTTGAATAATTTTGATGGGACATAAATTTTCCGTTGAAAAATAAGCCCGTGTTTATCATGTACTGCAAAGGAATAAATTCCACGTGCCTCGAAGTGAAATATATTTGAATCAAAACGTTTTATTTGTGACAGTTAGAATTAGTGTGTTTGTCGCACTGTATAGGTGGCTTGTTAGGTTGCCTTGTCATGTTAATACAGGGTTGTGAGCTCGCGACTTAAATGAGAGAACAGTGGAGTTATTAGTAAGCCCGGTAGCTTCGACGGGGGTAATTGGTACGTGAGTAGCAGTAAGCCATTAATTGCATAATTATTCGGAAACCGTCTCATTTGCGTGTATTGTGTCTATAGATCGAGAGCGTGTAATTTAGTAACGCGATCTCCATTATACTCTGATACCTCTATATGATTGATGAATTATATTCTGTAACGTAAGTACAGTGAACACATGAGTATTAAATGAGAAACAGAATCCTCTATGTCTTAGGTAAATTATACCTAATGCTAGAAAATGCATCTAGCTCGAATGCACTGCTCATTTCAATAAACACGTAACATTAAGTTAAACAAAGAAGTACAGATAAGTGACTACAAATGCAACAAACAGACAATTGCAAGTAGCACAAGTATTTGAATAAAAAGGCGGACGTAATAAGACAAGCAAAAGAACAAAAACTGAGCTTAAAAATTTACACGCATAGTGAGCGCGCACCCGTCCGTGAGGAATTCCCGTCTGAGGCGCAAAACAAGCGAATAACGTGGACAAACAGTACAGTTGACGAAACGAATGAAAAAGAAGACTAGCAGTCTCAAATCCAACAAACGTAAAAGAGATTACCCACGCTCCAACTGCTCTCAACTTGTATAAACAAAAAAAGCTCAATTTGCCCGCTTTAAAACAAGGAACGAAATTGCCACAGAACGGGCAAAGGAGGCAAAGACGGTCGAGGAATATTAAAAACGCTTTTAAAAAGACAACAGAGCTTCAGTGCAGGTTATTTGAACATTTTTATGTGACAAGTGACGCGGCTTCAAACAAGCTCGCGAGACGATCGCTCTCCTATTATGTCAATATGGAGAGTTTCCCATTATAATTTGATTCAATTATTAAAAAACAGTAAAGGTAACGATATTCGAATTTTAGGAACTGTTCGAAATACAAGAAACCTGTAAATAAACAAACCTTTAAACTTAAAACGTATTTCGGTATTTACTATAAGTTGTTTTATTTTAAATACACCAAAATATTCAGTACTCTAATTAATATTCATAGCTGAAAATAGGCGAAGTTTGTTAAAATAAACATAATCATGTTGTAGGCGGCTACAAGAGTCAGGAGGCGGAATAAATTCACAAATCAGGTGGAACACAATTATGCAGATCGAATTATTAGACGCGTGATACACCAGCATGCATGATCATTTGAATTCCCTGTTTAGAGTACAATCGAAATAGGAAACCCAATTTAAACTCTATTTGAGAATAGTGCCACTATGTGATGATTTGATGAATAAATTATTATGTACTTCATAGTCTACATATCACACAATTTTCGAAACGTAGGTATAAAGAAATTATGTGTAATGTTTAAATATCAATAAATCAAGAAAAACTTAACTGTAGGCTTTTGTAATATAAAAGTGGTGCTTTTGTAATCTAATGTTAAAAATTTCGGCGTAAATCAAAACACACTGAAGCGATGGCCCTTGGGTACCAGCATTTCCCAACAAGTTTGAAATGCTGTGTTGCCTGCAGTTCAGCACTAAGTAATTACGTGGCCCCAACATCGTGAAACAGACTCATTTCCATACCCACCGCTAAGCGATCAAGTTACATCGCAATATAAAGCGGGAGCGTATTTTTGTGTAGCCCCCCTCGTGATTACACACAAATTGAAATAAATTGAATTTTAAACCTAACCGCCGAGCCCGAATCTGCGGGACAAGAACGGCCTAGCAGCGCAGCGCGCCAACGCAAGGGTTATTTGTTAAGGGCTGTCAACGAGTTTACTTTACAAGAAAGAATAGAGCGGTTGCCTTAAGAAAGCAGTAAATGACTTTGGTTGTTAGTTTAATTAAAAATGTTATTACAACAGTTCTGAGTGAGCACTTTGTAATAATTATTTCTCAAGTTGCAGTTTTATTTTCATTGTCCTTTTAGACGCTTATTTGTAATTAAATTAAACTGCATTCTTTCTCTGAGTACAATAAATGAATACAGTTGTTAAAGCTCATTTCAAACATTCTTATATTACATAAGAACAGTGCATCAAAAGTGAAGGGAAGGTGAAGGCAGCCCTATCACTTAACCCGGTATAATGGCTGCGATGATTTCTTGGCTCAAAACGGTTGTTTCATAACAGCTCGGCTGCGACTACCCTCGTCACTCACTGTTCACTTTGTTTTCACTTATAAACCTCCGTTTTATCACTTACACTTATCAACTAGTCAGACATAGTTCTGAGTGATTTTCTTGAATCCAATGAGATTTTCAAAGTTCAAATCAAAAGTTTTGACATTATTCGTTTTGTAGATAAGTTATATCGTCTCAGCCAATAATTATAATTTCTGCCCATTATCTTCCCCTGCTTTTTTGAATTATAAGAATTTAATAAATTAGGTTTGCTGTCAATCAATAACTACATATCGATATAAATGTATTTTTCTGATAAAGGATACGCAAATTCATTGACAATCGCTTGAACGAAATTACCTTAATTATAGAAAAATTAAATCACTAAACCAGTGCAAATGGTCGGTTCAGGTATCGAGCCATTGCTTAACATCAGTGTAAATTAGTGGTATAGTTCGCGCGGCGGCGTCGGACCGCGATTCTATTGCATTACTGCGGGGAGCCAGCCTTTATTGCTCAATTTGACTTTATTTAACGCAATTCGCAAGCGGCAGGGGCGCGGGGGCGGGTGTCGCCCCACCCCACGTCTCGGCTGACGGGGAACAGATGAGGTCCCACTCCAATCCACTTAGCACGCGGCAAGCCAGTAGGTGATCGCAATCTGCACACTAAGACGCCCGAACGCTTTCCACTATATTTCTTTGCGGCATCCTGAATGCCAACGTTTTCAATCGACTGTTACGAAATGTGCAAACGTATCTCCCAATACACTTCGAGACAAGTGTGTTCACCAAATGACCACAATTCTCTCGGCACGTTCGACTAAGAACATAAGTTTGTGCGCAGAACTAGTTCGTCCCGACACAAATTACTGCTACATTCATACGTCTAGGTCCGCGTGAAGTCGCGTCTACATTTTGTACACGTGCATATAAACTTGGTTGCAAAGTTCGGCACTATCCAAATTTAATTTAGACGCCGCAGCACGGGCGGCGCGTTTATTTTGGTTAATTTGTGAACAAGTTTGTACTACACAGTGATCTCCTTAACCATCATGTTTATTATCCGAAATACGGTATCGAGTCGGCTTTAATCTGAGGCTCAGAGGGTGGGACGAGGGGTGTCATTTTCACGCTGGCATATTGCTCGCCACCGAACCATAATTGAATAATAAAATTGTTGCGAATTTCGGCACAGAGTCCTTTGATTCGTTGCATTTGATGGGGAAGGGACATCGCTCGTTTTATGTAAGACGGATTTCGTAGATCCCTGTTCATAAAAATGTAGGCGCGCCACGACACTCGGAAATGACTTGGGAAGTTACGCTGTTGATGTAATTTGTATCGTGTCGTTATTTATTAGCAGTGCTTTGTAACTTTCGGGGTTCATTCAGAAAGTTAAGGATGTAAACGCTTATTTATTTAATATTCTGGAAATGGTTCAAAAAACACAAATAGATGTCGGCACGCGGCAGATACAGATATTGGCACAGTTGATACACGTGTGGTATTGCTGGATCCGATATTCGGTGCAGAGGGCGGGAAGCGTCGCGGCCGCGCGTCTCATATATTCTCTACCCGCTCTTAATTTCACCACACTGAATACTAAACACAAATTTCCATTAACCGGGCGCTGTTTACAGTGAAATTCTTTTTTCATCAAACGAGATTTATTCCCTCAAAAATATGTAAAGTTGGGTGTGCGAGACACCTCAGATAGGAGCAAGGGGCTGAAATTAAAATAATATCTCAGTATTCGAGTCACGCGAAACATTAAGTTCGCCCCGCAATAAACCGCGCCCTTAAGAGCTTCATTCAGAATTAAAATTTGCCGCCTGATCTCTCCAGAGTGACGTTTACTGATGGATTACCAACTTGGCTATTTTGTTTAATTCCGTCGACGATGAGCCGCCGTCGTCGCCCGTGGGTGTCAACTGTTCACGCCGTCACGACAACTTTGTGTTAAATTATGAGAAAACAAATTAAAAGTTGATTTCGACACATCACCTGCTTAAGCACTGTAATAGAATTAATTAAAGCCCCAAAAGTTACTCAATATTGGTCTGTTTCAGTAATGCAGTATATAAATTGTATGAGCAAAAATCACGACACATTAATATTATCTCCTAAATTACTTAACTTCCTGTCTTTTCGAAATCACTATCACAAACGAGCTACATTTAACACAAGCGATCAAAAACAAATGTCAACTTGAGTCAACATGGAACCATTTGGTGTTCGTAGCAAGTGCTACGGCGTAGCACTAAACGGTAATCACCCGACACGATCGTATCTACGAAACGAGCGCTTTACAATATTTGAACTTGTTTAATAAACCACTAACTACTAATAACATTACGGCAGCTACACACCGACTATAGCGTTATATGAGTATTAAATACGTCGTAAAAGTGCGGGTAGCGGTAAAATAATGAATATAAAATGCAGTAAACGAGTTAGGAGTACGTCGGGAGGGGGAAGAGTGAAGACGTTTTTTAAAATCATTTGTAGTTAGTCTGTGGCCCACTTGGTATTCAGCGTGGTTGTCGGGCCGGGGGGCGCACATATTTTATATTTATTACCACTAACAACGCCGATGTGTCGTGAAATTGCACCGCCTTCCATATGCACGCACGCTCACGTTTTATTTAATACCGCTTAGCTAAATAATATGATAATGATGATAGCCTGAGTCTGTTTCTTGCATAATAGTGATATAATATCACATACTCTCTCATAATTTTACATATAAATAGGCACATATTGTGGGCGTTGGATGTATAAACCTAGCCTTTAAGTAAACTGAAGAACAAATCTTTTCTAATATAGAAAAGATTTATTTACCCGCAATAATTGTTTGTAAATATAATAAAGAGGAAACGCGTGGTCACGAAGTGGCGTCTTAATGAATGCCTGATGGAATCAATCATCCTATAATGAGATAATCAAACAATGACCCTCGATAATATCTCGATACGGCGCGGCGCGCGGCGATGTTGGCACAAGAAATTTGTCGGAGCAATATCGCGGGAATCCCTCCGAGGGAATCGCCAATTTTAGGGGAAATCGACGGAGATAATTATGTTTGAAGTTAGTTATTGAGTAGAGTCAACATGCGAGGAGATTAGCCGGCCCGGCCGCCGCCGGCCGTCCGTCGGCTCCGACCGCTCGACACTCACACACCACGACGAGTTCCGGACTCTGCCTCACTACTTAATTATCTTTGGCATCTATTATTATCCAATAACATAATCAACCTCATGGTTGATATGAATTTCAGTTTTAAAAACAGCATTGTGCAAACTCGTTTGAAAAAAAAGGAGTGGATAAATTTTACGCAATTTATTGAGTACAGAATAGACTTTATTTATCTTTCATTTTTATTCGGAATTCAAATTATATAACACATAATATAGATTGAGTAAAAATAACAGATAAGTTTTTTACGTAATTGTATCCATATATAGGTACATTATTATTTTACGTAATATTGAACCGTCCCGCTGAATGGAATGTTATTACAGATAATCACATTTGAGATTCGAGTTTCTTATTAAACAGCGTTCTATGACTTCATTAATTAATAACTGAAACATACGAATTACGAAATTGGGTTAAACATCACCTCGATACTCCGGGGAGAGCGTTAATCACGCACGGGTTTGCTTACATATAAATAATTTTCACGCGATATTAGTAAAAGCGTGTAAGCCGATAGACGTCTGAGGCCTTACGAATGGCTTTAATTTTGTTGATAGGTAATTTGTGAGGCGCTCCCTCGGGTGTATTTCTTGGCGAATCAACACTAGTGTAATTAACGAATTCATTTAAAGTTATCGTTGGGATTATTTCGGCGTAACCCTCTACCGAGGAGCTCTTTGATGTGTGTTCGCGTCTGCTCGGCGCGGCGCGGCCTCGGCACGGCACCGTCTCGTCGCGTCGTCGCCTTGCCGCCCACGCGGTCACACCACTCGTGTTTTCAGCTTCAAGTCACATGTCACCGCATAATTTAAATCAAGTTAGTTTGATTAATGACGGAGGCAGATTGTCTTTAGTTAGTACCGCCGAACTTTAAAACGAGTTAGATATTGCATAAAAAGGTGTTATATTGTTATTAAGATTTTCTTATAAATATTCAATCTTCGAGATGAGTTATGAAGTCTCAATACGACCATAGATCCAAGAAGGTGCACAAACTTGAAAATCCATTATAATAAAAACTACAAAGAAAAATAGAGGTTCGTTTTTATAAAGAAAAGCGACTATCTCGCCATAACTCATCTGTTTGGGAGCATCAAAAGAGAGGGCTAGTATCGGAGCTAAACGCTGGCGGTGCGTCGCTTCATTAGCATTTTAATTACCTGTCGGGCCAGGCGGGCACCTGCGCGACCCCTTTGCAGCTTGCACTCATTTTTGTTTCACTATTCAATATGCATACTTTTCTGCCAACTTGGTTACAGTGATTAAGGGCTTGGTGCAAAGTTTCATCGTTTTGTTGTCTTTTGATTTTGTGTCGGCGAACTTAGTCAATTGAAGCGATAAAGTTCTAGCTATAAAATATAGCTTAGTACTGAACTATTTCATCGTCTAAATATATTAGCCTAGACTTTCTTCTAAACTATGTTAGAGTTGGCTTCCACTCTCTCCTGATCTCCTGACTGGTTAAAACTGGTTGTCAGACTTTCATGCTTCTGACTACTGTTAACGACTGTCAAAGATCTTCAAAAATTACAACCGGGAACCAAAATTTAACGTGCCACAGAACCACCTCGGCAAGCTTAAAGCGCAATTACATTTTATTACAATGATAAAGACAAAAAAAGGCAACTTTCTCAGTATTCGTATTTCTGCAGAAGACTGACTAAATATTTACATTTTATCATCACAGAACAGTTACTTTATTGAATTGCACAAGCAATCGTAAACATCTTGTTAGGCAAGAATAAAACAAATCCTAAAGTCTCAATGAAGCTGATTTATTAAAGTAGCTATCCTAATAGCTCGAAGCTCCTTTGTTCTACGTCAGGATTGGCAGTTCGATTATCCTTGGCTCTCGCAAAAAGGCATATAAAAATTAGTCTATAATGTCCCAGACTGCTTAAGCGCACCGCGGGGAGCGCGCTACGTTAAATTAAAATGTCTGAAATATGAGACGGCTGCTCAGCTGAGAAAAAACCAAGGTGCCGGTTTTGTACTTGAGCGGATCGCAAACTGTTCTTTTACTATTCCACGTCATTTCCTTTTAATGAGTATCAATCCCTTTTAGCGTTTGAAAGTTTCTAAGTCAATTACATAGAATAAAAGTCTTTGACAACCAAAATCTAACACAAATTAAAATATAATTAGTTAAAGCGTAACAGTAAACAGATGGAAAATGGCTACCTATTTTTTATTGTCAGAAAATACGCAGAAGCCTTTAAAAATCCGTGATATAAAAACATTTAAAAGCACAAAGCAACAATATAAACATGGGATTGTCCCGGCGCGGTTCGCATTTACGTCTGCTTTATTATTTTTAAGTCTCTTCGAGTGTTCCCTCGTTTGGAACTTTCACCTTTTTCCCCTCAGACACGAACTGAAAGTTAATTTCTTTTGGTGTATTTTAAAATTAATTTTGCTTTTGTGGCGACCGCACGCCTCAGGACGAATTGTAAGCGGCCAAATGGTAAAAGCTTTCAGTACAAAAATGGTTTGAAGCTTTTAATGCCTTTGAACAATCGCGTGAACACAACTGTGTGTAGGGAAAATAATAACTTTTTCATAATTGTATTAAGGTCGTCGGTTAATGTTACCATGCAATATTATAATAATAATCATTACAATCAAATACCTCCTCAGAACAAAATTCTGTTCACTTAATTTTATCTTAAAAGTGAACACATATACATGCATATGTGCCAATAGTAATAAGCTTTATCATTTGAAAACTCAACTAAATACCAAAAATAGTTTACGACAGGGCTTGCAATTTTAAATATAAAAGGCTGGAGCTTTATAGGAATGGAAACATGCTGTTACTTGTCATAATATTTTAGTTGAACAATAAAAGCGAATAAATGAACGACACTGTAATCGGCACACGCTGCCACCGCTGTAAAATACTACAGGATTTCAACTCTTTTCGTGCTCCGTTAAACTATTTTTAACTTTAAACCAATATGCTAAAGATCAAAATATTTTTCGTGCGACCAGCGAAATATGTGCGAGTTGTTATGAGCAATTAACGTGGTTAAAATTTTATTTTACGTTGCTTTTCTTTTGGTTTCATTGTTATTGAATGTTTCGGTAATGTTATTTATCCGGCTTTAGTTGATTTAACAATGAGGCATTATGTATTTAATGAAGATGACGTATAGATAGACAGTTTGCTCTTTTGTACCATAGGAAGCAATTTTGATATATGTGCATTCTTTACCACACTTAAACAACAAACTAAAAATAGATGTAGCTATAGGTTACATTACCGTAAAATAGTAATTATGTGAAAAGAGTATTTTCAAAATTTACAATCTCTAAAACTTGACTCCATTGCTCAAACTACCTAATACTGTTTTGATACGAACAAACAAAGACTGCAATATTTTGACTATTTATTTGGAGCCAACGGGTGAACAGACACAACAGCTCAGACAAATACTCGACATACTTATCAGATGCTTGTGGTTTATTGTTACGCTATTTTAGTTTAGTACACGGTTGTATTATTTTAGACAAGAAAATTTAAATAAAAATAAATAAAATTGCCTTCAAGCTTTGAATGTACCTAATGATTGATCAATTACATGATGTCACAATAGTGTTTTCTTAAATAACCTTAATCGCCTGTGCAGGTTACGCGGAGGGAGAGGGCGGGCGGCTGCGGCGGTACAAAGGGCGCGTGCGACTTCAAAGCGGGCCGCTCAGATCAAAGAGGCCGCTCTCAGATAACGGAGGCCGGATAAAACCTCCGTTATCGGGTGAGTGTCGTTTGATATCTGATTGTCGGTTAGAGATCGCGCCATCTGACAAATAGCGACTAAAAAGGTGGCACAGATGTTTCTCTTTTCACAACTTTGTGACAAGTTCTTTGTGATGATTTGCTTATAATGCGATCAAAGAGCTTAAGTTCATGAATGGGAACAACATTTTTCACAACAATTCTATTCATACACTGCAACTTACCAGAAAAATATATCAAGAGTGTTTCTACGACCTGTAAAGATTTTCCGTTGCAAATGAACTTATTGTTGCAGGTCTACGTGTGAGGAGCCCGTCCGTTTCGATACATCGCTGGACGTTCGCCAAACAAGAGCAAATCTATCTAAAACGCGGCGGTGTGCCGTTTAATCTCGACAATCAGCTGTGTGTCTGTTTCGTTCGGCAGTAAATCCGGTGCACGGTGTCCACGAGTATCCGGTGCTCGGATTACCCGGTTTACCCGGTTATGTGCGGATGTGCCTGCGAGAACGTTCGTGCCGTCGCAACCCCGTCAGCGATTAGTCCCACTGCCCTTCTTGCTGGAAAATTCGACCCGGCCGTAGCCGGATGAAACTCAGATAAGTACAAATAAATATTGATTATGTCATCCTGTTTAGATCTTTGTCTGTTAAATGGTGTTTTTTATTGAGTGAAGTTTTACAGCTAGATTATGGGACTTTAGAAAGTGATGATAACATGTTGGACAATAAAAGTGCTACGGTTGTTTCAAAATTTGTCGTGACTTAAACTTAGTCCAATGCTTACATGTGCTATACATAGATACTATGACATCGATATACGTAGCATAGGAAATTGTTATGATTAAAAGAGTTAAAAGAATCAAGAAAGATTGCTAGATCAAATATAATTATATCTTATTCTAGACCGTACGATCTCTGTTAAGTATTCAACAGTCCTAATGATGTGTAAGCAAAGAAGCTGATTCTTTTAACTGTTTACTTTTGTAGTTAATTGTTGCATTGCTATGCATTTTATTTGTATCGTAATATTGCGAGCTATTCTGCAAGTAGTAAAGCCATAGTAGTTCCCTTTATAGACCAGTTTCTCGAAAATTGGCAGTTTTATTTATACACGTAAGCATATAAGTGATAATTCTGCAATTTATTTTCTATCATATATCCTTGCGATAAGCATTCAATTTAAAAAAAACTTGTTCGACGTATCCCACCAACATATATTTGTTATCTATGTATTTGTATGCTATTTTACTGCTGCATGAAGATATCTAAACGCAGAAAATCAACGTTGGAGACGGAAGAAGCACGTACCTTATCGTATATTTTGAACTTGGAGGTCACGCGTATTCTTGGGGAATTAACACACATTATGAGATGTTATTGCTTGAGAATACACGTAGCTACCAAGGAGAAATGCAACACGAGGGTGACGGTGATGATAGAAGAAAAGAAGAACGGCAATTTCAACGCATCCAACCAATCGTAATATACAAATCGGGTTACTGAGGCAGGTCATAGATTAGACCTACAGAAGTTGGTTGTAAAGTATCAACAATAGCAGTTAATAATTGTGAAAGTAATCGGCAAAATACCAGTTAGAGCAATTTGTTTTAAACTCACAGTATGCCGATGAGAGACGAAATTCATTTATCCTCACAAAGACTTCACAACAAAATTCTGTAGCCCTAATAGATCCAAAGTGATATGGTGACCTCCCTCAATGGCTCACAGTATATTTAATAGATATTTGTATATGTAATACAAGTGACGGCTCTGAGCAGTAATTCCTTGCAGTTATACTGATCTGTTGTGAGGCTGGTGTCCAGGCATCAGATCGATTCGCCAGTTTTACTGCAGACCAGCGTGTCTGTCAAGTAGCTACTGACCTTAGCCGATTCGTTGGTACTCTTGCTTGCATGATAGCTTGAGAAAATACATTTTGTTTTTATCGTTATTTACATATACATTTATCTAGTAGATTTAGGACACGTATATTGTTCTATTGTATATTTATTAAAGTATTACGATACATCCATTATGATATGTACTATATAAGATATTATTTTAGACAAACGAATGAAGATGTCTAATGAAGTCTACACAACAAATTCACCAAGCCACCGACACAATGACATGACGTCGACAACTTGATGTCGGCTACACTTTCTTTTGAAATTATTTTGGCAACTTGTAGAAACAAAGCCACTGACATACAGTTGATTTTGGTATATAGACACCATCAGAAATCGCAACTCTTCCGAATATATTTACCTTCCGAATAAATTTGTGGTTACAATTAAATATTTGACAAACAGTCAGTAATTTTTAATATTTTCTTGGTTACAACTATGGCTTTCACTACTTTAAAACAGATTATATGTAAACATGTAATATAATTGCACTGATCAATTTAGCTACAGGTTAATGAATCTAATCAACCAATGACTTGTATTAGTTGTATTGCCACAATTTATTCAGAGCAAAAACGGTAGAATATTGATAGGCTATTAACACACTAACATGATTTTCAGAGGCATGTTTCTAGTAGTTCAATACGATCGCTGCCTAGCTGACATCAGGCTGCTACACAATAGCAACACGATCATAGGTGCTAGATGCATTCTGGTAGGCTACCTACTTTACTTACCCCCGGTTTCTGAGGTACATTTAGCGGTTGTTTATCTATTCAATAGCGTTAAAACTCATATAAAAAAACGCTTTTAAATAGATAAACTGCCGTAAATTTACTCCGAAACCGGGAGTTAGTGTGTTATTTTGAACGTATCAAATACCTTATGTAGTTATTTCCATAATTAATGTTGTAATTTGTTGGCAGGTTGGGTGGGTTGCTGGTCCGTCGAGTATACAGCAGGCTGCAAGACTGACGTTTCTCAAACTTGGCAAGGAAAAACGTAAGTCAAATTACTCGAGTTATAATCCAAAGGTAACATTAAATTTAACAACGAAATTAACATGCCTTACTTTGTTAACAGATATCGTGTGGCGGTTCATACTTTGATCTGTTTCGTTGTTGGACTGCAAGACTGATGACATCGTTGGAGGCATCATGCAAATACGAAGACTTCAATTGGTCAAGAAACTGAACTACATAGAATAAAATGCAAAACTTTTATCGAAAATATACATTACTTATAGATAAGTTGTATTACAGATATCGTGAAAGAAACACATTATTTTGTTAATTTAACTAATTCTTCATCCAATCATGAAATCGGCAAAAAATTACAAAGTCTAGTCTTCTACTGTGTTCTTAATTATAACCTACGTAGATATTACTTATTATTGTATAATATTAATAGATTATTATTGATATTTATAATAATTTTAAAAGAAAATAAATTGAATTACCTAGTTGTTAAAACTTCTTTAAGTCCTGACAAAATTGTAAGAAATTTGATATTTCTGTATAAACGCATAACCTTGCAAATGATTTTGTTTGATTAAACTATGTTATTGTATTACCTTGTTTATTTTGTCTTTTACCTCCTGGAATAAATAATGCTTTAATAAAATGTGGCCCAAGTTAACATAAAAATTATAGGGGCAAAATATAGAATGCATACACTCACATTATCATACCCACCTCAAAGATGGAAAAAAAAATTCAACCCAAAAAGTTTTGACACTAAAAATTATAATGTGACTCGTACATATCAAAACACATAAAACTAAAATTGCTATTTTGTGGCTTACGATTATATTATTATGTAGAACGCATCATTATGACAGCAATTCGGTAACTTTTTGGGTAGACTCCAGTATAATTTTATTTAACAATCTACATAATAGGTTTATATGGTTTTAACTGTACTTACTTATTATCACTGCCAACGAATATTCAGATAGAATTGAAAACATATTTACATACCTACTTCTAACAGTAAAATAAAACAAACAAGATGGAAAACTGTTGTGCAAAAAGTCTGACCTAGTGTGAGGTTTCCGAAGACAATGTCCAGGATAGAGCGAAGTAAAGGAGAAAGATTACAAAGGCTGACCCCACTACCACATGGGATTTACAGCATGAAAGAGAGAGAGAGAGTAAAATCAAAGGTACTTGGATAATAATATACTTAATCTATAAGTACAACGACTGATATCAAGATCTCAGTTTCGTAAAAAGCGAATAAATATAAACTGTACCGCGATTTGCTACCACTATCGACTGTCGACAACAGTCTAACTATCGAAAAATTTTCTATGACGATCGGTTCAACACCTCTAGCGGGCGTCGTAGAAACTATTTTTGAAGTACATTTCAAATGTCAATATCTTGATACTCCAAAGTACCGACTGTACCGTGGCGCTTAAGTATACGCATGTATAAGACATTTTATTGATAGTTATACTTATATTTTACAAGTGGCAATCCCAGTACCATTACTTAGACAGCATTTCAATACAGTTTATAAATAAATCTATTCCGTATTTCGAAAAATAAAACTTACCAAGAACGTCAGATAGTTAATAAAGTTAACTGCTCGAAAGGTATCCATTTCTTATGAAGTCGCCAATGCCAAACAACTATTGTAACACCCACAAAACTTAACGATTTCACTTATGAAAATCAGATTTTTGAGCCTAGCCTTTCTTTCAACTACGTTAGAGTCGGCTTCCACTCCCACCGGATGAAGTTAGATACCAGTATTTTTCATGGATCCTATCTGACCTCCACGACCCAGTTACCTGGGTTATAACACAATACCTTTTGGTAAGACTGGTTGTCAGATTTTCAAGCTTCTGACTACTGTCAAAGATCTTCGATTACAGCCGGGACCCACAATTTAACGCGTCTTTCAAACACGGAGGAACTCGATATGTAAAAGAAGGTCAGCCATCCACAGAACAACCCGGGCAAGCGTAGTTTAACCTCAAAATCGATCCGCGCGGCTGTATTTAACTAAGCCACGAGCTCCTCTTTACTATTATCAGATATCGTTTAGATTTATACCATTATTTTTTATTGTTGTATGTATACGTTTATAATATGTCATTATTTGACTAATAAGAAAGCCGACTGAATGTCTTGTAGACTAGATGCTTCTTAAATCTATACCTCTCAGACTCGAGTTAAGCGTTTGGTAAGGACAGGATTTTTGTGGATCGGAGTCACTGAAAAAGGTACTGTCCTAAAATAAAAACCAGATTTGAACAAAAATATTTAATTGCTATAAACTAAATCACTGAATAGAGTATGCCAACCTCCAGCGCCAACCTCTAAGCATAATCAAAGTAACAAGATAATTCGATAACACAATACAATTCTAATACGAACTATATCAGAATACCACAAATATTTACAGATTAGCTTTTAGGTAATGGCAGAATACTTCTTACACTACAATCACCTCGTAACATACCATCAATTAAGTTTTTTCTATAAAAAATAAGAACGTCGTGAAACATATTTTTGATCAATACTTACTAAGATCCATCCATTATAATATTGTGACTTACATTGATCTTATTCGAAGTTAAAGTATGTATATATCTATTAAGTTTTCTTGAGACAGTATTATCTACTAGATATAATAATATATTAAATAGTTATCGTTAGGGCAACATCTTTACTTGTCCACAAAAGCGGTAATGATCAATCTGAACTAAACACGTAGATAGTATTAATGTGAAACGACATCAGAATAATTTAATGTACTAATCTAAATCGTCAGCCTCAGGGGAAGCTCTGGGAGCTAGTCTTTCGGTAGTCACCTCTATATCGCTGCGGGCGAGGGGAGTTACTTCGTCATTCAATGTGACGCTCTCCTTTCGTCTGCGATCTAAAGTGGAAATTTCATCTTTAACGTCCATCATGTTGATGAGATCGCCACTAGCTCCGCTTGGCAAGATAACTTGATCAGTATCGATATTGGCAGAGTTGCCACAACCTTCAACTTTCATCATGTTATTGGCATCATTTTTTCTGGCGATTTCTTCTATTTTTATTTCGGCGTCATTAGTAGGAGTAATAGAATTGTCCTTGTCAGAATTTCTTACATCGTCATTAGCAGGTGTCGCGAGAGCGCTCTCTTGGACCTCCCCACCCGTGTTAGTCTCCACCGCATTTGTTTCGGGGGTTCTTACAGACACTACGTCACCGGTATGGGTAGTGTTAGTCTGTGCGGTGGAGACCGAGGGCGAAGTTTGTGTGGTCGACTGAGCTGTATTCTGGACAGTTTGAGTGGTAGACTGAGTCGTGGGAGGAGTCGCCTGTGTGCCGGTACCGGGGGCATCGTGGTAAGCAGCACCGCTCGCCAAAGCTGCAATCCCTGCCAGTCCCATCATTCCCGCCATGCCGCGATGAGTGCGAAGAAGCAACTGTTGCAGTTGGGCTTGTTGTATTATCACTGGAAGTTCGTAGTGATGGAAAAAGTATATCATCGAGTGCTGTAACAAAAGAAAACCGTCATTTAAACATATCAAGTATTGTAATTAAAACAATATTGCACCTAGTTTCAATAATAGAATCTTCAGGCATTTAGAAATTTAAGATGTTAAGGGAAATGGGAGACTAGAAATAAATCAATAGTAAAGAGATAAGCTGGGCTATATTTGCAGCAAGAATGGTACGGCGGCAGCGGGCGCGCGTTTGCCATAGATGTTGGGAGTGCAGATTATGAAACACGTTCGTCGAACTGAGCAAAACTCCTTTAGACAAATAAATGAGAGACTCGTGACGATGTCGTCAGTCCTCCCGTCTTTATTTATTTATTTCTGGGTCAAAGTTCTCACCCCTCGCGTCGTCCGACGTAAGTTTTAATTAAGAAACTTGTGACCGCTCCTGACTCAACTTTTATTTGAAATTATATTTTCTGATCCCCTCATTTTGATTTTTTCCAAGTGGCGGTGTAACGGGTTACCGGCGAAGACAAGTTGCGACACCTTCGTGATTTATTATGCGCAGCGTGCGACGCGCTTGACAGGTATAATTGAAATTTTGCATCGATTTTTACATCGTGTGCGTATTTACATTATTTTAAGACAAAGATCATTTAAAACAAGCTTCTATTTTTATGACAAACAGCGGCACATTCAAGTACAATTGGACGATAGGTTAGTAGAACGGTCGAATGCGTACATTACACAGGCTTAATTAACACGACCCGTTCCTACCCCAATCTGTTCGCAGATCATCGCCATGGCAAATATAAAAAAGGATCAAACGTTTAAAAGGTATTTAATGGACAGAGATGACGCCCTTTTATACGTCCATTAAAATCGGCCGCTTTGAGATTTACCGCCGGCCCTGTTAGATAGATACGTGAATAAAAAACGAGGCCATTTTTATCAATTTTTGGATCGTTTGTAACAGATTACGCTGGTAACGTATAGACGCACCAAAAGTTTTCTACAGGCTTAGCAGTTTCCAAAATTATCTAAAATAAAGTTTCATTTCAATTCGAGTACAATATTTTTAATGTCTCCTTTTGCTTTCATTTGTTAAACACATATTAGAAGTAATAGAATAAATGCTATAGAATAGGATAGACTTCTATAAAATACTCGGAAATCTCGAAATAAAAGAAATGTCTTACGGCACGCTCAAGCCCTTGAATATAAATGTACGATGTTTTATAAAAAGTGGGTGCAGTCGTGAACAACCAGGTTGAAACATCACTTAAAATGCCACCTAAACCTCAAAGAAGACCGTGAGTTCTTTTATATAATACATTTTTTTACCACAAAATTGTCTTAAACACTTTACGGACGGCGCGTTGATTATGCCAAGACGGTAGAAAACTCTGACGAAAATAAAGTTATTTTGATTTAAAGTCCAGAGAAAAAAACATCGAGCGATGAAGCGCGGCCCTCTTTGGACGGGACACTTTCTTATGAATAAATCCCTTTTCATTTAGCAAATCCCGCGGTAGGTACAAAACTGACTGCTTTTACGAATTAAGATGCTAAGGCATTGTTTTGGAGAAGCTATATACGATTGGTGTGTTAATATTTGAGAGGTGCATTAAAGGAACTGCCGGCACAATTTTTGCGTTGGCTATATCTTAAACCAGCGTTCTGCCCGGAGGCATCAACAGTATAATTTGTTGACCACAAAGTAAGCCGCTGAGAGTGTTTGGCTTAAGTTTAACTATAATTTGCAAGAGATCTGGAAGATTACAACACTTTACAATGTTCCACGATGGCGGACCTTTTCTGTTGATTTAGGACATGGCAGAAATTAACTAAAGCACGCCTATTAAACCTCTGAAATAATAAGGGCTTTAGTAGTCTTCACGGAGCGCGAAGGCAGACAATATTATTTAACGCCATCAAAAATTGTTAGAAAGTTGTATAATTATTAATTGAAAGTTAAATCCTGTTTGAGTCTGTTGTCAACAAGTTGTTCCGACTGTTAAAATTAATGTAAGAAGGATCTTAGGTCGGTGAGAATATTATGCGCGGCGCGTCGCGCGACACTGGCCCGGAGCCGACCTCATGAAATATGATTTTTAATAATAAGTTGACACGCTCGATGATTATAAGATAAGCCCCCACTTTGCATTCCGAAGGGGCTTCTTGTTTTTCGACGTCGCCCTTCCTGCGCTGTAATCCGAAAGAGCCTACTCCCTACTCGGCGTTGAGCTTGCTCGAGGCGCCTACCAAATTCTCTATACCCAGTTATAACTGCGCTTTTGCTATAAAGCCTACACAATCTACACATACTCGTCGAAATATGTGCGGAGGTATTTACGTGAGATTTAAGTGATTAAAAACTCGCGTTAGGTATTAGGGCAGGATATTGAAATACATTGTAAAACAAAAATATTGCTTTTGTCAAAAGCGGTTAATACGATTCTCAAAACTCCCAGTACCAAATGGAATTTTATAGGTAACAGAACTATGACGTCAAATAATTATAAAAGTTTTGAGTGAATGAAGGTAATCATCATAAAATAACATCTGCACAAATGGAAATAGGCAACATGCGCACAACACACGTGTGTGATCTAATATTTGAGTGTGTGTGTCTGTGTACCGGGCGGCGGGAGGCCGAGGTCCGCTCAGCGTGTTATTAACTTCCGTGCAACATAGAGGCCGGAAATCGACGCCAAAGTAGATCCGCCAAGACACACAGTCTGCTACGATTGGTACTCCCCTCAAACTACAGCTTACCTAAAGCTACTACTATCATTTGTTGATAATCTTTTTTATTGATGAACGATTAGGATTATTTTAGTATTATTGTGTAGATCAACATCACGATATTTGATCACGAGGTTTGACTTTTTAGTAGAAATACGATTGGTAGGTGTGAATATATTTTTACGAATATTATCGATTTGTCCTAATTTGTATCACGGACATAAATGCAAATTCAGCATACAAAGTTAGTAAGTACTTAAGTAAATTCACCGTGAGAAAGAGGCTGTTGAATAAACTTGGACAGTTTAAAAGTGTGTGCCGTCAGTTGGTTGTGGTCAATCAGTGCGTACGTCTGTTCACAAATCACTTTACCGCCATGTGTCATCGCGGGCCGTACGCTCCCCCGAGGCTAGCGGAAAATATTACACGCACCGTGCCGTTATTTGAATTGTCCCGGGAAACATTTGACAAAACTTTGACGCGAACAACACACGCATTTTGAAAACACATTTCAAGTAATAGAAATATTATTCGTAGACCTAGAATAATAATATCACTTTTACGCTATCTTTAAGAAATTTTGCACGTTATATGCAAAAAAAATAAAAAGAATTTTAAGTTTTGTATATAAGATAGGTACATTCATATTATAATGAATAAAAAATAATATGCAATATGTAAACTTAACACCATACTTATTCAAATTCAATAAGAAAATTACATGAAGCCGTTGTGTACCACAACGGCTTCATGTATGCCATTGTTGAATTTTCTGTGATGACACAACTAAATGAGTGACGTTGGTCACAATCGCAATAAAAAATGGGAGCGTGATTTGCTGATAAATGCTCGCGGCTTGACTACGACTTACAGAGGAAATAAATTAGAATTAAGCTTTGTTTTTAGTTTTAAAAATAATTACATCTCGATGATCCAGTGAGTGCTATGATGGTAAACGCCTAGGCGTGTCTACGACGTCTCTGCGAATTCGCCTATTCTAACACTGTTTCGTATGTTTCGGTACATAAGTGCTCATTTTATAACTATACTTCTTAGCTATACTTTTATGTTCTGTGTCTGACTCCGAATCCTTAACTAAAATTATGCTAAATTTAACTTTTTAGTTCAAAACGAATTAGGCTAGTAGTTTAAACACCAAACTTTTTCAACAAGTATATTAATAACAGAGGGGAGCAGTAGAAAGCTAATATCGCTTTAGACAAACAGTTTATCTATAAAGCCTCGTGTCGGCACTGGGTGGCGAGTGCGTGCCGCCCGCGGCCTCTGACCGACATCAAAGCACTCCACAAACAGACGCCATCGCGCCCTAGCACACAGATGCTACACAGGCTAGGCGCAAATTATTATATCATATTCCGAATACATTGAAATTCTGCACGGAATTCTGAAATTCCGGGTATTTCGTACGATGACGGTATAAATTCTGTGTATTCGTGTTATTCTGGTAATCAGTGGATGCATAAAATGGAATATGTAAAATCGTGGCTTTGCGTATTCACCATATCCGTATCAGTTATATAAATACCAATATTATGATTTGGATTTATGGTAACGCCAACATATCGATACCTCCTAATTATACTGCGTCATCTAACAAATTTAGGTATTTTATAATTTTTTTTATATAAACGTACATAAAAGTCTTAATGTGAGTGTTAAATATTTTGAAATTACTACAATGTCAGTTGATTAATTTTATTAAAGAGGTATCGATATGTGATCTTATAACTAAGTATGAACTACTTGTGAAGTTTTTGCATCCTGATTTAATATAACAATAAATTAAGATGGTGATACTTGCCTGTATAAATAGCCAGGAGGTGACAAGCGCCAGGCTGCTGTACTGGCCATTGAAGCGGTAGTGGTACGCGTAGAACGAGAAGTGGTACAGGTAGAAGAATCTGGAGACAAAAAAAAATATAGTAACGTAGTTATATTAAAAGATTTCATTTAATTTTTTAAGGTAGTAATGTCGAACTAACACGGTTCGACATTGTTCGGGAATTAATACACTCGTAATTTATGCATAACCGGTTATAAAACGAACCCAAGAAATATGTAATCTGTGTAGAATAGATTAAGACTGAAAATAAAACAGATAAAACCTATTCTGACGTAGAGCTGTGTGTATAAAGACGCTCGTTCAATAGACATGTAATAACAAGGAACTATGTCGTAAAGTAAAGAGCGGCGTCGTTACGGTACCGTATGGCGATGAGCGCAACAAGTATCCAAGCTGTTCCAAGGCGACGACGGCGACGTGGGCGGACGTCATTAGGAGCTTATTGAAAGGCACAAGCCAACCTATTTGCTACAAACCTTCCATAATGTAGGACGATGAATGTGAGCACAAATTTGTTGAAATTATACGAAAACTACTGAGTCCCCTCTAACTATATTGCTAAAATAATACAACAAAAGCGCGACCTGGCCTGCATGTTTGTAACCCATAAGTGACAAATATCCACCCAGCGAATGGCTATTGTCGCAAAAGAACAAAAAAGGCTCATCGAGTTTGGGGCGAGTAATATTTCAAAATGCAACTCGACAGAATAGCGCTGTCGATGCGCCAGTTCCTTATACAAGAGTGTGAAGCCAATCGTATATTTCACTCGTCCATAGATACCATTAGGTTCGTTATCTGCTTATTTCGGTGGATAAATTCCCAATGTGCGACGAGGGCAACAAACGGGCCCCGGAAAAGGGGAAATGTCACCTCGTTATCTCAAAAGGTTGCAATTTTATTTGAAATCGATATTCACTGAGATATACAATTTTCTTCGAGCATTGTGTAAAAGATGCCTTTTTATAGAGCTTTTTGCAGGGCATTACCGTTTGCACTGCGTTTTGTTGAGTGCATGTTTTTTAATGATGTGCATTGTACTGCAAGTTACTGACATAATAACAACAAGGAAATATTATTTGTTCCGTTGAACGTAACAACATCAACTATAAGTGAGCTCTTAAAAGGATTTTCAATAAATAACAAAATAAATCCTGAGTGTTTCTTACAAACTTGGATTTTTTCCAGCTTATTTTCTTAAACAAAAACCTCTGATACTAATTAATTGGAAATGATTTAGAGAAGTATTTTCTAATTGGAGAATTTGAAATGAAATGTTTGCACCTTTACAACATCGATGACAAATAGCTTATTCGTGTTTAATACTGTTCAACGCAGAGTTGATAACTTACGTAGTAAAGATTTAGGCTCAGGTCATGCTACGTATGTGTTTTAAATCTCAAAGTGGTGTTTAATAGGAGTTACATCGCAGGAGGGTACACAAGGTACGTAAGCGTAAAGGGTATGCGATTAACATGTTAATATGAGCACAACACGCTAATTAGTTGCTTGAGGATAATCCTGAGATCGCTTCACGTGCCCGCCACCGTGCTTGTACACGGCTTTATTTACCTGACTAGTGGCTGTATCGGTAAACCATTATTCTTATTTGATGCTTGCTTAGGTATACGTTCTATATTGATAGAAATAAATTGTTCCTTTTTACATCTAGACAAATAGGAACAACATAGATTGTAAAGCAATTAACTCACTAATTATATTGTTAATATTTTCCAAAATCAAGGAATACCCAATATAAAATACAAGGAATAATACTAAAGGTTGTTCAGGAAAATATACATATGTATATGTATATAATGTATTAATTAATACAGTAAACGATGACTGAAAATACCTTGAAATCACACAAAATATTAAAGGAAACTAAAACGGAAAACAAATTGAAACCAAGCAATTTAAAATCAAAGGTAAAAACACAATGGGGCAATAAAATTGGAATTCAATAAAATGTTGTTTGTAAAAACATCTGGTACAAAGACAAAGAGCAAAGCGTCGATTAAGTTCTTAAGTAACAATTTCACCGGGTAGATCGTCCTCGGAATAATTTAAAAAGGCCTTACCAACGTCTCGAGTTTGCTCCCGATCAGTCGGGACGATCTCGACGGATTGGCACATGGACGTAACTTATCCAGTGAAGTTGAGACCCACTCGATCGTCCCGACTTATAGGTAGCAAGATCGAGACATGAGTAGAAACTTAAGACGGGGCAGAAAATAGACGTCGACGTGTCCGGCTAAGCTCCGTAGGCGTCGGCGACAGCTCTTTGAGCGACATCAAACGACGCGAGATTACCAACGCATTAAACATACATGTTAGAAGAAACAAGCGGCGTTTTCTTAATGTTATTTCGTCCATAAATATTTTATCGCGTCTGTAATGGAAAATGTAAATGACGTCTTGACTAGGACGCGTGATTTTTTGTGTTTGCTTCCTGTTTATTGACGTAGCTTTTTATAAAAGGAGTTTACAAAGAAGTATAAGCTTTTAATAGTTTTTTTTTTTTTATAAAACATAGTTACGAGAAGAGCAAATTATTGATATAATATAACTTAACTTTACTACCTCACAACAATACCGACTTAGATCATATACATTAGAAGATTCTAATCGAAAAACTCAATTAAACTTCTGCCTGCAAAGGTGTTTCAGTCCACGATCACAAGAGACATTAGCGGTCCGTAGTCGTTCTTACTATGAACGTTATCTCTTAAGACATCGACAAATGGATATTGCTTCCTTGAAACTAATAAACAGACTATAATTATAAAATAGTAAGTACTGTTAGTCATTTATTTATAAGAATAACACCTCTCTGTGTGTGCAAATATTGTGTAACTGACAATCATAAAAGCAGAGGTTTTGAATAGACAGCCGTTTCGTAATCCCGTAATTCCATCGAGTGATAACTCTTATAAAACATGAAGAGTCGAATGCCCATTTACAATTTTCCTTATTTCATCAAAATTATTCCGAAGCCGGGTAGAAGCAGGGGCGAAACTGAATCTTGTTGAACTAACTCAGTGCGAAATCACTTTCGCCTCGGCCTTTGATCTCGACTGCGCCAAAGGAATGTTATTCAGTAAAAACATGCAAATTCGATAAGGTATAACACAATATTATGGAGAGCGGCTGCCGTCGCGACGCTCTCTTTACAATACTTGGTGAACATCGGCAAATGCTTTGAATATTATTTATCAGACAACGAAGCCTTCGGACCTCCGGGTAATTTTCGGTTAGCTCAGCATTATTAGAATATACGAATTATAGCGAGATAACCATTTCAGATCAAACTAATCTCTTAAATTGGTGAGGATTTGTCAGTTATTTTACCTACTTACTCTTTATAAGCCCGTCAATGAAAGACACACTATCGTCAATGAAATATAACACTATACATCATATTTTTGTTTAACTGACATAAAAAACATTTGCTATCTTAAAGTCAAGTGACGTCGAACAACTAAGTATGTACACAAAACGCTTTTGTGTTTAAATTATGCTGTTCCCTGAATATTTCATCACTGGGCTCAACTTCTAATGGCGCTCTGAAAAATGAAAGGATGCTTCCAATTAGGTTATACACTGTTCCTTTTAACGTAAATTGCCTTATCTCTATCTTAAATCAATGAACTCCCGGTGTATTATGATAATAAAATTTGTTAACGCCGCTCGATTTCCATGGAAGCATGGAAGAAATTCTAGGTGATAGTCTAGGAAGTTTACGGGTAGTGTACTTGTGATGTATGATTTAGTAAGGCACGCCAATACGAAACAAAAAGTAAGGAACTGCACGAGAGGCGCGAGCGTAGAGCGGGCGGCTGACCGCAGGAATCCGCAACCCCGGCCGGGTGCGTCACTAACGAAATGAAATTCCGCTGACATTCCGCGCGGCGGCTGCGTTCGCGACTATGACCACTGACTGCCGCGACAATACCAACTATCCAATAATTCCATCCGTTCTCGATGCGAAAAAGGTTGCGCCCTCCAAGTTTATTAATAACAGCGATCGACTGACGCACACATTCATTTCACATATTATACGGCTGGAATGTATCGAAATGCGAAATATATTTTGTTACATCCATTGTTTAAAATTGTTTGAGCTGATTTCAATATGAATATTAAATGAATTTATACGTTACTGGACTATTGTTCAAGCCGATGACTGCTGACAAAAATAAATATAATTTGTAAGTTAAACCGTGATACACAGATATATTAAAATTAACGTACACAGCCGTACACTATTATTATTGTGTTATAAATACACAACACAACATAAAAACAATAAAAAATATTATTCTGAGATTACTGTATCAAACTAGTAATAGATAAATATTCAATATGAATTCGAATTTAGATTTAGTTGTAAGGAGCAAGTTGGTGTCGATGCTAATCGCGAGGCAAAGTTGCGATCGACTCCGACAAATGCGGTTCAACACACAAACTTGCTCTTGTCGTGTAAGTTCTGTGTGGGGTGGACTCCGTACCGATCTTCACTCTACGTAGTCGGGTACAGTTAACTGCAACTATTTTATTTAAAAGTTATTTGGCCATTGTTTACGCGCAATTTTACGAAAAACATCGATAGATGATAAAGTTCTGACATACTTATTTCCCTTATTTTATTCATAACTAAGAACAAACACATTACGCCCCTTTTCATAAGCTTGATGCTTAAAATTTAAAGAATTGGCATTAACCATGGCAGTTCCCAGGATCATAATCGATAAGAAAATCATCAATAAAAAGTAAATGCTAAATCAAATATTGAAGAGTAATAATACTACAACTCAGAGTAATGAAAATGGCAACAGTGATTAACAAATCCAGTACGAAGCATGAAACCGTATCGGAGTACGTTAGGGCACGCTCGATTTGTCGCAAGAAGTCGCCTATACTACTACAAAGATACAAAGTGGACCGCGGGTTTGAGCCAGTTCTATTTCGTACACTTTGTTTCAACAAACTTTAGTAGCTATTCAGAACTGTTAAGGGTTGCCAACTCAGAAGTCAGTCGTCAGGCTTCACTTTTAAGAACTTGCGACACAACGTGTTTTCTACCAACAAAATCAGCTTTTTTCGCAACTGCGTAATTGTTTCACAATTTTCCGTGAAAATAATTTGCTACAAATATTGCCAAACAACAACATTTCTACAGCTACGTCCGTAACCGCCGTAGCTCCGTAGAGGTTTCGTAGCGTTTGGTCACGTGCCCTGCGATCACGAAACGTTTTTACCGCATTTCCGTTTTTTGAACTGCTCACGTGGCAGTCGCGTCGCAAATATTAAAGCGAAGCTTTTAAATTTTAGATTTTAAAAATAAACGATATTTAAAACGTTTTACAGAGTTAGTGTCATTACCAACAGAGGGTGCAGCCGGTTAAGTAATCTGCTCATGTGCTTACTATGAGACAAATGGCATCTGTTGGTATGGAATCATGGTAAAAGGCTATCTGTGATGAGCTATGAAGAATTAATTTAGGATAACAGAGATGTAGCGGTCATGATGAGCAATGATCATGTTGTGAAGGATATATTCGCCGGGATGAAGCGCGAGTGGACGCTGTTTGTTTGCCGTGAGACGTGTGTCGGTGGTGTTATTAAATTCCCGTCTTTTTTCCCTAATCTCGTTGTCGACACGCCCCGCGGGCCCTCATCGGAAATGGCATTATTTCCCGGCCCAGAGCAGCCCGGAGCGTCCCGATGCGGACACCGGATACTCCCCGCTACCAGTGTACGCACAGCGCGAGGCCTCCCCAAAAACTCTCGTTTGAGAAATTCCAGCTATTTCCTCGACATCCGTTTTTACATTACTTTGTCTTTAATGTTTGAGTTTTAAAATCCGCCAAAGCTTGAGTCATGTTCTTTTTATATCTGTATGCTATAAATATTCTATTAGATTAATTAAGAAACTTGTTTCTCCCATGAACAAGAAAAACACATCATTATTGACGAATTCGCATCTTTATTAAATAATCAGGGTAATGTCGAACGAACTCTATTCAGTGTTTACTTTAATATGTGTGTTTTCCTGTATTGGAATAGTTTTTCATATTCACATTTTGTAAAGACTACATTATTTCGGCATAGCTTAGTAATATAAATTACGTGACTAACATAATGGTTGAACGATTATATTGTTAGAAGAACGAAATCAAGTTTTGAAGACATCAGCGTTCATCAGTTAGCGTTTTACGGAGGAAAATCTCAATTTCTCAAAAACTTGAATCTAGATAGATCTAACAAGAAACACTTGAATGCGGTGCGTCTGTAGTTTGAAAAAAATATTGCTCTTAGTTTTTTGTAAATTGAACTAAAACATATCTCAGTGAATACCTACTAATAAGAATATAATTTACTTATCTGCCTATATTTAGAATACCTGATGAAATTAATAAAATTGCAAATTAACTGTAAAATAAAATCAAAACATTGTTCGAGAATTCATTTCAACGTACTATTCTTACAAATAAAAAGCGTGAATTTCGCCCACCACACTACGGTTCTCACGTCCCGTATATTTGTCGCCTGGCGACCGTATTGTATGGAAAGAAGGTGTCGACACCTGCGAAAGCTTATAAGGACTCTGGTCTGTTTCCATTGTGTCACAAACACCTTCCATACAACTTCTTCAAACTCTTATTGTGCGACCCATACTTATCTGTTTTCAATACGGTAAGTAACAAATGCGGCTTCAAAATTGTTCGAGAAAATAGAATATCTGTTTTGTGCCATGTATCTTAAAATACTTTGGTTTACTTAGTTTGAAAATATACTGAACAAATATAGAAATGTTTGTAATCGCATTAGTTACACTTGGTTGTTTAATACTGTATTTAATAAAAAAATAACAATACCATTTTATTCGTAACAGTAAGTACTTCGCTTTATTCTCAAGAATATTGCACTCCAAGCTGCATGCTTATGATGATGATGAAGCATTGCTTACGCTGTACTATTTCACAACTATAGTGCTTTCGTCGCTCGAGCGGTGCATTGTTATTTCTTAGTAAAGTGCTGAAATATTGCGACGGCGCGGCTCGAAAGCGGAACAATGGTGCTGCAAAACTGATCTTTACCGCATCCACTTTAAGGAAACTGAGAAACTCTTGTTTAGGGTATAGTTTTCGGCTAAGGAAGATGTGCCCACTGAAAACAAACCTTATTATTTCGAGGATAAAAGTCAGTTTAGACTAGGAATAAGTGCAGGGACGCAGGTGTTGGCAATCCCGCAGCCACGGTTTGAATCACGCCTGTTGCACCGAGCCGCATATATCTTAGCTCACTCAGCGTGTCACGTCTACTTGCTCTTTTTACACACTTAGTACTCCATACAATGTTACATATAAAATATTACTTGCAGCATGTTTATACCTTTACATATACTAAGATCAATAGCGCTGTTATTAAAGGTTTCCTTGAACTTCTATATGATGAACAAAACAATAACGTGGCTCGTGGGTAAGTACTTCGAGTGACAGTCCATTAACTACTCAATGCCACACAATAGAGCACAATGGACGCGACGAAAGGCTTGACACGCTGTTTTCAAGTAACTGGATACTAATAAACTGAAGAAAGGATAAATAGATAATGGCTCATGTCAAGTCTACACAATGGTGCAGCTATCGAATTAGTCTCGATTTTTCTTTGCTATATCTTTAAGAATCTAGTGTGGGTTGGTGAAGCGAGAGTGCAGACAAGTCATCAAAAACATTTAGGGTAACCTTCGTAAAAGACAGCATCACAAAGTAACTGCACTCAATTCGATTTGGCTGCGTCTTGTTCAAACATCTCGACAGTAACGGCGCGCCAAACATATCAGTTACCGAGACTAGCTGCGCACCATCGCGTCGTCTTATTTGTACGAGCAAATACGGGGGAGGAAGGGTGAAGTAAAAAATGGCGATACGCGTTCCGAATAAACACAAGAGAAATAACGACATCAAACAATAATTGAAAAATTATAGGTCTGACTAGCGTCTGCCGGGAAACGACTAATGTCAGGCAAGTCATTAATAATGAAAACAATTAACTCTTAACATTTTTTATAGCTAAGATTGTCATCTAGCTAGCTGATTATCGGACATTTTAGAGAAAATATTATATAAATCAAGGTTATTATAGCTGCGGCTACATTCGCGTTAACATACACACGTCGTGGCTATTAATCTCAACAAATCGAATAAAAGGTTAATAGAGGTTGTCCGGGGAGGGAGAGGAAAGATTGCCTCCGTCCTCAATGGGAGAGCCCTCTGCAGTCGCGATACCATTATTAGTGAGTTAACTCAATTTGCGGCATATTGTTTGAGAGGAGCTTAATAACAGAAGCGAGAGGTCGTGGGGCATCGTCATGACTACCCTTGATCTGAAAGCCTGTTAACGGTATACAACATGAGGATTATCACCCATATGATGCACATTTTATTTTCAAAATATTACCTTCTGAGGATTTTTTTTTAATAAAGTTTCTTTTTCTAAGTCATTATTATAAATACGGTACAAGTAAGCTTTTTTCTCTTTAACAATTCTGTATGAAGATAATTACGTGTTTTCATCATCTAACCACAAAGTCATAATCCTGTAATTGACACTATAAAATTACTTGGAGGTTCAGTTGAATAATAATATAATTACAGCCCAAATTAATACCCATTAAATAAACAAGCCGATCTTAGCAAGGCTATTTTGAAAGCGATACCGGGCCTTTGGAAGCTGATACGAATGCCGCCGAGAACTGAAAATAATTTGTCCATTGAGGGTTATTTAACAGTAGGTTTGTTTATTTGCACCGCGGCCTGCCTCTTACAAAACTACCACTGTAAAACCAGTCGCCAAATTAAATACTTCCCATTACGTTCTGGACTCTATGCCAAAGTCGTAAGGTCGATAATTAAAACTTTACGCTTGGCAATTACGAGCCAGAGGTCGATACAAGTCGGAGTAAATTATTAAAACGAGCTGTCGAACAAGGGAAATTAATCGAAAGTATTCAGTTTGAATTTGAAACGAACTCCTGAGGTACGAACCTAGTTTATTAGTCGGAGCTCTGTAAATAAAGCTATTCATTATTTCGAAATGATAATAGGTACATTTTAGCAATATGAAAGTGTGAGCTGTGGCTATAACAAATGCCATTTTTTTTCCAAGAATTTCTAGCGAGGATTTAAAAGATACCGGTCAAGTGCGAGTCGGACTCGCGAACGAAGGGTTCCGTATCACCATACTTACTGATCTTACTATTATTTGGATCGAGACGGATTGCTTGAAAATTATGTTTGTTGTACGGGGACATCTTAATATTTATTTTTGGTATGTATTTGTTGTATAGCGGCAACGGAAATTATTAACTGAAAATCGGAAGTAATCAATCGATTAAAGTACAAATGGATATTATAAAAATAATGAATTACAAAAGGAGGGCCGAAAAGTCATTTAACGCGCGTTGGAGCATATCGTTGAATAGCATTAGCGGAACAATATTTTATGCAGTGTTGGGTGTGCGAAGCGAGCGAAGGAGACGAGTGGCGGGGACAGCGCAGCGGGGCGCCGGATGTCATGGAAAAATTGCTACTTCCGAGCCGGCGCCCGCACAAAAGGGCCCGTCTGCGATTTTATTATCAAGTGTAGTGACCTCCACGATGCTCTCTTACAAGCAGTCTATCAAAAAATATGACAGTTCTTTTAGCGAATAACACTTGCGTTGTATCTTAGCGGAATATTGTATTCTTCGTGTTTCGAGTCACGCTAACCTCCAAGTTTCTTCGAAATAATAAGAAAAGATTTTCTTAGAATCTATATGGCACCTAACTAACCTAACGAATTACACGCACCAAACGTTATTGCATGGTTAACGAGTAGCAACATCGAAACAACACACGATCGGACTCCTCGAGCGGGCTTAAAGCACGAGGATTGTTTACAAGTTGATACGTTTTCAATTGCAGACGGCTGTCAGTGTGCCAATTTCGCGGCATTCACAACAAATTACGTATTAAAGCGAGTGGAAGCGCAAACAAAACGGCCCGTGTTCGTGACGTGAATTGAGCGCGCGCTACGTGCAGCGCGACCAGATGCGGACACAGTGCTCTCGTGGGCGAACAGCGGAACATCCACATACAATTTAGTCGTA
This sequence comes from Anticarsia gemmatalis, assembly GCF_050436995.1. Lineage (NCBI taxonomy): Eukaryota > Metazoa > Arthropoda > Insecta > Lepidoptera > Erebidae > Anticarsia > Anticarsia gemmatalis. The sequence continues at coordinate 5,022,676 of NC_134761.1, forward strand.
TAATTAGAAAACAATAGAATACATTTTTAAAGAAACAAGAGAACGCTTACTAATTGGTTCTTTCAAAAACTCTTTAGTAACGTTGTGTAACAACCTCATACAATTTCCTAATCACAAAATATTGTTTTTGACTTAAACTTTTAGAAGAATATTATATTTTTTCACAACATTTTTTGTTATTAGAGGTAGAATAAACGAGCTTTATTAACTACCTCGTCGTAAAGATCTAACTTAAAGAAAGATATAGTGATAACCTTTTTAACCAGTACAATGCTATTACGTACGGATATAAAAATATACAATATAAGTCGAACGTTATATTCTGTTTATACCTGCTCTAATTATTTGATCTCATTGCTATTGAGAACAAAGCTTTTGAAAACTAAAACTAATCACGTGATTAACAAGTACACACGATCTCAATAACTTAAATAACGCGGAAACCGCTATTATATTCACAATAAACTAGCCTAAAACAGTACACAAATTAATTTAATTATTCGTGCTCCAGACACCGAATTGGTCCTAGAAACACGTGACAATGTTCAAAGCCCTTAAAATGTACGGGACACGGACAAAATTCAACTTGTAACAATTGTGTTTAATATAGATGTTTGAATGTAAATAAACTATTGTCCAATTTTACAAAATAGTTACGATCGATTGATAATACGAAAACTTTTCAATACGTCAGTGTCTGTTCAGAACTCCGGTTTTGTACTAAGTTAAGGTTTAAAATAAGCTAATCTAAAGCTACAAAAAGTAGTAATACTATATATTTATAAAAACGAATACCTACTCTTATAAATGTCCGGTAAATAATAATTATAAAGATTAATGCTATATTCATACGTCCTTACATTAATCACAAGGCACAGTGTGGTACAATTCTCGATAGCTTAATTACAGAGCAGTTCCATCACCGCCTTGGCAATGTACTTCAGCATGCGGTAAGCCGCGCAATCTGACAAGCATATAACCGGATATTACGATTTTGATGACCAATATTGTACAGTCGTGTATCAAAGTATAAGTATAATTTTTAATCGTTTTAGACAATACTACAATCAGTATTAAATAATTCAGTTTTATATAATACAATCAGTGTACACAAAAATCATATGTTAAAACTACATATATTATAATGTCTGAATCTAATTTGCAAGCATATATATTTTCGCAGAGTCAACATGTATATTTTTTTCTTCATCATTGGTAAATAATATAAGTGTTATTTTTGGTATTTCAACAAAGCTATGTCACTTGATGCGGGTTAGTAATTTTATCTTATAGTTTTCCACACTACACTAATGACGTCAATTAGGTTTCCAATATTAATTGGCTTCTCAAGAAAAGTAAACATGACGTCCAAAAATATACCAATGTTTTGTGTTGATATTATTAAGGTTGTTTATGACACCTAATACCAATAATGAATGTCGTGTTTGCCTCAGGCTACCCACTAATTGATATGAAACTTATACTAGTTGATTGTTTACACAGCTCATAAGTCATAACAGAAAACTATCCGTTGCCATTTATACTATTTTTATAATTCTGATATTATTTCTAAAGATTTCCATTACACGTGTATGAGATAAGAAAAAGGTCGATTGTTTATTTTCTTGCGAGATATTATTCGCTAATTAACTACGAAGAAATGGAGATAAAGTAAACGTCTTGACGATGAAAATGTAACTCAATAGGGACGAATAATAACATAGAACTTGAATACACTGAACATGAAGTGGTTTTCTATGTGTAACTGGTCCAACTGTTGTAATCATTTTATTGACAAATAAAATATTTTATTATTCCGAAATTTATACTAGATAGAACTACAACAAGCAAGATTCTTATATAGTCATAATCTATACAGGTTAATCGCCCAGAAAAAACAGTCAAGGTAACTAAAGCATTAAATTTTCATACAAATTTTGTTTGAGTATTTTACAAAATAATTTCACAAAACAGACGCAATCCTCTAGGGAAATACTCCGACCGTCATCTTTACTAAGACACATCATCTTAAAATCTTTGTGAATTTAGTTGCACTCGCAAATCACATTTCAGAAAACAGAGTAAAAGTGTAATCAAAATGTAAACTGACATAGTTTCCGTAGCACTAAAAGGAGGGTTTATTCCAGCAGACACAATTAGAAAGTTCGAATGCAGGCAGGCTCGATATCGGAAAGAGATGTTGTTATCTGGAACACGAGCACTTGAGCGTAATCCCTTAATTAGCGAAAGCAAGACGAAATGGCAACGTCTATAGCTTTAAGACTGACTAGACTTGACGAAGTATAAAATCAACATAAGATGTATACTTAGTTACAAGTTACAAAATGATCACTACGTAAAAAAAGTTTTAACATTATTTAACATTATCTTAGTAATTGTATGAATTTAAAATTCTAACATTTCACAGAACTGAGCACGGATCGCTGACATATCTAAATGGGAAAAGGCTAGTGATGTGTGTAAGGAAATAAAAGGCATCTGAACGAAATTAACGGAACGCATTCAAAGCAGCAGACAGCCGGTCTAGTCGGCGACAAAGCCGCGCAGACAGCCCGCAGCGCGACTGCGACTCGTCGTGAATGCCTAATTACGACGCTGAGTAAATAACTTTTCTATTTGCCTCGGGTCGGGTCGCGTTCGGTAAAACATTAATCATGATTGAGCTAAGTGGCTTAATACGGGAGGGATAATGGCGAGCAATGATCGCCGACGGGGGGCGGCGCCGTATGGGCGCGCTGTTGGACGTCGGCGGTGCGTCACCGACGTCGCCGCGCCTGCTCCTATGTTACCCACTCATACATCACAATTGTATGGTATCACCTCGGCTGATAGCACTGAATGGAAAACATTTTTCGATATGCTGCATTCGCACAATTTTAATTATAATGTTTCAGGAATTCATTTAGATTAAGAACAAGGCACGGCACAGCAGCTGCATTTCTGTATGTGTTTAAAAACCAAACCAGCAAACTATCGGGTCGAAGCGGCCTCTAAGTACAGAAATGAAGCCGCGATGGTTCCTAAATGGAAAACACAAACATGGGGGTGGAGAGCCGCGGGCGCCCCGCACTGTTATTGTTTGTACACCGAAACTAAAGCCGGCACCGAGGAAGCCCTACACGGGAACAAACGGGAAACTTTAAAAGAAACCATCAAGATAAATGTAAGACCAAGTAGTGTGCCGCAGACATTTTGATATCAAGCATCAATTAAAATTGTGCAGCGTGCTTCTTCCTAGGATATTTAAGTGAAGACGTCCGTTAATTTTCTCTTATAGAAAATTCCAGGCATCTTAACTTTATTTTAAAATTATAATAAGTTACGATACTTTAGGTTCTCGGAAATCGAAGCACCGTTTCTCTTAAGTTTATATTCTACGAAACACTAATTGGACCGCTTCGGCACGCGCTTATTGTCTTTCTTAAGTATTTATTTGAATAAAACAGTCAATAAGGTACTGCTCGGCATAAGGTTGGTAAACCATAAGACAGAGATGCAATATTGATATCGGTGAACAAAAGTGGGCAGTATGCGGCACCACAGGCGGCGCCGGGGGGCGCGGTCCTCGCCTAGAGAGCTTTTCCTTGTCACCGGGCATAACACTAAACGATAATATCGATATTGCGATCGACTTCCGATCTTTAAACGGCAACAATTGTCGTATGTCGACGTTAATGGAACCGCTGCTTCCGAACCGTGCTCGTTTTATGCATATTGACGTCTATCGAGATTTAACGCCGATGCCGTGCTATAACTAGCACACCCTTATAACAGCGCTGTTATAAGGTAAAGTGATGGAAGCTACACATTTTATTAAAACAGTAACAAAGATGTGAGAAGTAAATTCACTTACAGCCGAATATAAGAGGGTAGCCAGCGACTAGGCCAGCTATTAACTGGACCTATGGGCATAATAGCCGGATTGATTATTTTTTTGTTCCCGGTGACTGTGACCGCATCAAAAACGTTACAGTTGACAAACAAACTTGATTATTATTACATGACAAGTTACACACACTTTACACGTTTGCTACACAAAGAACAGGTTATTTAAATATGGTTGTTTTATTGAACGAATGCGCATTTCAAGTGGATACGTTACATTTATTAAGGTTACTAAAACACAAATTCATAAAAAATGTTGGAAGTAAAAATGTTACCATTCAAATAATATTGACTAAAAGCGTCAAAAAAGTTGCAAGGATTCTTTTCAATTGCGCTTTGGTAAGGATTCTTCGTTTAACTTGGCCAAGACGTTGCGACAACAATACCAAACATTTCCACACCCCCTGACAATTTCTTCATAAACGTTCAAACAGCTGAAACTGTTGCGTAGCCATGCAAAGAATGGTCGTAAACAACTTACGTAAGATGAGTTTTAAAACAATTGTCTCACGGTACTATTATTATTCTTATAATATTTTGATAAAAACTTAAAATTGATTCAAATCCATTTTGTTCGGTTTTCAATAATGTGTGTAGTCGTATTTTATAAGTAAGTATGATATATGGACTTAGATACGCCGAAAACTAAAAGAAGCGAAATAAGAGCTAATTAAAACAGCATTAATTTACAAAACAAACTCTTATTAATTAAGAAAATAATGTCTTATATTGAGACTATAAGCACGTTGGAAGTTCGCACCGTAGAACTGGCACGTTCATGCGCGACCAGGCTAAATAATTGGCAGCTTACGGAAACTATCGGCGACGGTTCATTGGTGTGAAAATCCTTACACTGGCACTTCTTACTAATTGTTGGATATTGCACCTGTATTTCATAGAGGCTGTCTAGTTCAATGATCCGAAAAATACATCCCTTGTGTTTATTTATTGGCAAAAATATCTTATTTGTCGTGTTTATTGTTCCTACTTGTGATACAAAATACTCAACTGAAAATATCATTTACTATAACAACTTAATTTGCGAAATTATATGAAAGTGTTTTAAATAAAATAATTTCTTCCCGAGTTTAATAGCGTGAAAATCTTCGTAACTCAACAATAAACAGCATCCGAAAACGAAACCAAACAAAATTCGTTTCAGATGGTAGTGCGCGGGTCTCTGTGGAGCGCGAGGGGACAGGCCGGCGGGCGGGGGGTTGCCGGCTCACAATGCTGATTGAAAGCAAATAATGAAATCATAGGGAATGGAACCCCGGCCGCACCCGCAAATACTGTGAAAAATTGCATTCGAGCTCTCACAACAATGAATGCACAAAATACAATACGGAAACCTGGTCAATACCAACAGTGTTCGGATTCCACAGAACTGAATCTGATGGATTTCCGACATAACAGAAATAAATATACTTACTGAATACCTTAATATATGTGTTATTTAACAATGTGGCATACTGCTACTAATTAACAATGAAAATAATTGTATGCGGCATACAATTTTTTATCAAATATATAAAAATGAATTGATGTTCGTTAGTCTCGCTAAAACTCGTGAACGGCTGGACCGATTTGGCTAATTTTGGTACAAGGAATTATTTGTTAAGTCCAGAGAAGGTGTAAAAGGTAAATAAATTTAAAAATGCACCGTATTAAATAAAAACAAGAAGGCGTGAGCGGAGCTGCGTGGGTCAGCTAGTTATCAAATAAATAGGAAGTGAAACTATTAGATTTATTAGAAAACGTGAGAACGTATACGTTAAACACAAATTAAAATCATTTTACTATATAATAATGATTATTCTACAACATGTATTTATAAATCGTAAACTTAAACCAAAATCCATGAAACCGCTTATATAGTTTGTCAGTGGAAACTAGACTTTCTTCTTTCTCTTCTTCTTTAAAAATAATGTATATTTTTAAAGAATCCAACATAATATTTTGTTGAAGTACTTTAAGAAAATGAACAAATTATTTTCTGAAAAACAATACAGTACTTCACTTGAAAATACAAAATAATATGAAACAGAAATGTATAATAATATTGAGAGCGTGTGTAGGAAGGTAATGTATGTCCTAATGAGCCTCTTATCAAAGGCTCTCTCATCATGATGGAGGAGCATTATATTTTGTAAGGGGATTGTACCACTTCATAAAATACAAAAATGTTTTACACAATAAGTCTCACACGTGTAAAAGATTAAGAAAAATATACGAATGTAAATAGAATTTTCAGAAGTTCTGAAATTCAGAGGGTTGATTTACTTCGACGAAAACAAACATAATGAGCATCCGTTATCTGCGTATGACAAAGTGAAGGCACATCATGAAAGTTTAATAAATAAAAGAAAGTTGTATGTAACTAACTTTCTTTAAATCTATAACCCAACTATGCGAAATAAGTCAAATTAAAGCTTTTCAGAGGACAACTACTTAAAAAACTCTTCGAAAAAAAAGATTGCTACTTTTTGTTTTATATACCCACAACAATGTTTTACGTTAAAAAACTGAATTCAACGTGTAATTCAATAGGTGCGGTGAATACTGACGCGATGTTATTAAATAGTGTATGTGAAATTGGACTAAATGCCTATGATGTTTAATTTACGACTAAATTTTAGGAATGAAATACCAAATTAATATAGTTACAGTTATGTTACCTTGCTGATGATTGGAATACTTTTAGTATTGGTATAATAAACTAATGACCGTGCTCCAACCACACTGTTTTAGAGACCAAAAAAGAACCAAACATTTTCGAAATGCACAAATACGCAAAGGTGTGTCTACATTTTGAAATACCCTAGACATTGTTGGCCGGTGGTTTGTAACAGCGAAGGTATGGGCCCGTCGCCATAAAGAAGCCAGTCAAACAGTGGCGACAAACAGAGGAGCGCCGGCCGCACCCGCTCACAAACACCACTTGACCGATCATCCTTTACGTACAGCAACCATATTTTATGAAACCAACGTATTTCATATCGACAGTTGGGACTGAATTTAAAGGAAAGAAAAAGTATGCAAAATTATATCCAACTGCTTTTCTTATAGATTACATCGTTAAGACGATCCCTCAAAACAACTGCTTGGAATTGATTGTACCTTATTAAAACACAGTAGATCGATAGTCCCGTAAATATGCTGCAAATACACTCAGCGGCAGAAAAAGTGGCCCAAAGCAAAACTACGATAAAACTTTTTAGAATATCAATATATGGTTATTATTTTGGCTATAACTATTAGTTAAACAGTTTATACACAAGTTTAGTTACAATTTACACTAAATAGTCGTAATTTTTTAATCAAAAATGGGAAAAATTTAAAAATACAGCTTTTGTCGAAATCGCTTATTGAAAGATTTTGCAAAAAACTAATTCTGCACCAAAGAAAAAATCAAGTTTATACCGCGTGTTAACTTCTCTAGCATTTATGGTGACCTGCATGCGTTCTGGCATGCTTTGGAGGATGTTTTAATTACTTCTTGAAGAACTTTATCCCACACTCTGACTAGAGCGGTTCTTCGCTCACCAAGTGATTCTGGTGGGTTGGGCAGTGCACATACACTGTTTTTTAGCATGTGCCAGACATGTTCTATGGGGTTGATGTCTGGACTGCGAGCAGGCTAAGCCAGTTTTTGAATCCCGATATCATCAAGGTGCGACTCCACAACGCGGGCGCTATGAGCGCGCGCATTAAACTGCATTAGAGTTAATCCTCCCGACCAATGAAATCCATAAGTGGTACAACATGGTCTTGGAAGATTTCTTCAATGTACCCGGCTGCTGTTAGGCGCTGATCTACGATGACAAGCTCCGTACGTGCCTCCAAACATACACCTCTCCATACCATAACAGACCTACCTTTGTAACTGACCGTCTGACGTGTTGTGTTGGGAAAAAACCGTCCTTAATGGCGTCTTTACACTCTCTCACGACCATTTGGTGCTCTTAATGCTACTCAGCACTCATCGGTTAACAAGAACTTGCTCCATTGGTCGATAGCCAATTCACACGTTTACGAGCAAATCGTAATCGCGCAACTCGATGGTGTCTCTCGAGTTCTGGTACTCGGGTTGGTCTTCCTGCCCGTAAATTACGTTCTTTTATCCTTTGCCTCATGTTCCGTTCACCAAAAATGACTCCGCGTGCCGCTTGAAGCCTCTAGTGAATCTCAAACGCGGTCAGAAAACGGTTTCTCAGCACCTCGAGGTTAACAAATCGGTCATCTCTTGCGGATGTACATGGTGTTCGTCCAATTCCTGGTCGCCGCGTGTAGAGACCAGTCTCACGATACCTCCTAATCGCAGACCTTAAAGTGGTACGCGATACATTGAAAAATGCAGCCACCTCTCAATGGTAATGGCCCTGATCGGACAACAAGATCACCTAAGCCACTTGTTCAGCAGTAAGCGGCATCTTCAAATCTTTTCTAAAATCTAAATAGACCAATAATCAATAAAAATCGTAAAGAAAATCGTTTCCGTGCAGCAATATTTCAAAATACAGAATTCAACTGACCTCTCGAATCAACACTGAATTCGGTTCTAACACACATTGTTAGAAAAAGCCATCCGTCACTTAAATTAATCTGAAATTCAACACTTCATAACACTAAACAGATCACTTCGCAACTACTTACAACAATATATCTTTCATATATTACTTAATTTGTTTACAAATTCACGATAAGCGCTTGGGCCACTTTTTCTGCCGCTGAGTGTATAAGTGCTAGTTTTAATAGAAATGTGAAGACACATCGAATTAATTTAATTCGTTAAAAGAATCGATTAAATATTATTATATAACGCCGTGACTGCAAGATCTGCAGATTTTAAAAGATTTGTTTTAAATACACAAATGAGTGTCAGTTTTATTTAAGTTTACAATGTGATAGTTACACGACGTATTGAAGCATTGTAACTTTTAATTATAATTTAACATGTCTATTTGCATATTTAGTGTTATAGGTTCAGACAAGGGAGTGCAAGTTGGTGTTCGTCGTGTCATAGTTGTCGCCCTTCAATGAAGTCGATTATGAAAATAACATGTCAGTGCGCCACCAAGCGAGACATGTCCCGTACGCAATGCTAATGATATACAAATGAACAGGGAGACAGACACTGCACTCTATAAAAATATACTTACAACACACAAGTTATATGTACTTTGTAAATGTATTGCTTAATGCTAATACATTGACAGGAAAATAAAGGAACTCATTATGAATTTTAATTTTAAAAATGAAATATTGCATCATTAATATTAAATTGTTTATTTGTGTGTCGATTATGATTCCTTATTACTTTGCCATACATTCTAAATTTAATAAACCGACGACAAAGGTTTTTTAAATGGTTGAATACAAATGGCTTGTTTTTTGCAAATATAAATACATCGAAGTTATGAGAAACAGCCCCGAAAGTATGCATTTTTCACAATATATCTTTAAAAAAACCTTTTTTAAGCAAAGACCATTTTATTGTAATTTATCTAGAAAAGGTTAGCTCAGGTATTTTCAAGACAAGGTATCTCCGCCGGACGCTCTCCTTCAGTATGAGGTTGACGTCAAAGAAGAATAGCATCCTCTCATTTAAGTATCATAGGATAAAATAGTCTTCTAAGAAAATATTCTACCGGTATTAAACAAGCGACGGTTAACTGGCAAACAAGATCCGTTGACGATAATTAACTACACATAAGCAAAACAAAGTAAAAAAAATGCAAGATAAAGTATTAAGTTGAGCATTTAGGTCAGAAAACTTTATGAACCTGAGTAGCGTACAGGGCGTGCCGTACATTTTATAAAATAATATCTTTAAGATATTAGCAACGCTGATCTTTTCCAATCGTTTTTTATTTTTTATTTTCCTCTTTTCATCTACGACATATCTAACTGTAATCATATGTACTGAAACCACATGTTACTGATTATTTTTTAATATGTTGTAATATGCAAAAAAGAATGAGACGCAACATTAATTATATGATTGAGGCAGTCATTTGGCTGTTCATAGCGACATCTCGTTTACAGTAATCTTCTGTGTATTAAGCATAATGAGAATTTAATTGAGGGCGTCGTGATCTGTCGACAGATGCCGTAACTACATTACGACAACGAACAATTAACTAACCTGACATAATTGTCTAGGACAAATACATTATCTCATCTTATTCATAATGCTATTGACGTCATTATGAAGTTGGAAAATATGCGAGAAATTACAATAATTTCCTCAATTTTCAATTTGCCCTATTCAAACTATTTCTTTATCATTACTTAACAATTTATTGAGTGGTTTCTTGAATCTACTTAATTAGATCACTTGATAGCATATCCATGAAGCAAGCGTAATCAACCGAGATGTCTATTTTCAAGTGATAGGCTCATTAGGCAAACTACATGTATCTCAGATTCAAAGACTAAGTTAATAATATTTGATGACATAAAATTTATGTAATAAAGGAAGAGGTATTCAATAGTGCTTGATGATATCATTATAAAATTATTTGATTCATACTATTGAATACCGAGGAAAGATCAGAGCTTGATTGCGACGCTCATAGCTGAAATAATTATATTCTTCGTGTGTTGATTAATGTCCAAGCGAATTTCAGTTGTCTCGATGTTATACGCGAAAACAACAGCTGCCATATTGGCGATATTTAGCAAAATAACCGTATAGTAGAGTTCAAATTGTCAGCTATGTCAGGATGCAAATGAGGCGGCGGCGTCAAGCGGCGCCGTCCGAGGCGCCGGGGCGACGCTCGTGCCGCGACTAATCGCTGCTACACGCCGATCCTACTGGCGATTTAATTGTAAATAATTTAGATTTATGTACGTAAATAGTGTAAGAGAGTATGCTCGATTTCATGTAGCTAGTGTGAGTTAAATATACAAGTACCTATGTATAAGCGTGATTAAATTGTGGACGGTTTAACCCGAATCTTTAAACAGAAGAAAGAGATTCTACGATATAATTATAGAAAAGTCTATTGTTGAGGATAATCTACAGACTCCACCTTTTTGCAAATAGGTGCCTACTACCACGAGAAACGGAAACCAATGTTTTAACTAAAGTATGAAAATCATACATTAGGTTAAGCGTCATAATCCTTAAATCTATCCTCTAAACACGTGTATATAATATGTAGGTTCAGGTGACAAATAAATGTCGAAGTCAGCAACAAGCAATAAAAGCAATGTGCCTGCCGCGGTAGTAAACCTTCTTGTCTCAAGTTTGTTGCGGTTTAACTCCTGCTCATCCTGCTTTGTTACCGTTATTATAGTTTGATGTCTGCTACAGGCACGGACAATTATATTTATTAGAATTGTCGTGTGTGAAAATGCGGTTGCCATTGTTTAGAACAAAATGAATAGTAAAGCGTGAACGCCGTTCAACTTCTGATTGTGCCAAGATAAAATTTAACATTAAATTGTTCACAACAAAATTGTATGCAGTCATGTTACGACAGAACATAAATATTAAACGGTTCTTGGAATTATGAAAGAAATATGTATTATGCTTTATATTTTTAAAATAAATCAGAACTGCAGTTATTTAAACAAAGGGCGAAATGTTGCCATAAAAACAACAGTTAATCGAAATATAAATGTAACGAAAGAACTCGTAGGTATAAAATTTGTCACATATAATAGTAACGCTCGTGCGATCCATTAAGGGTCTGCGTCCGTTTAGCGGGGTTGTTCATAGCCTTAGTGGTTTGACACTAGGCCGTCGTCGCCACGGGGCCGCCGCTCGCGCTCACCCGGGTGCGTCGAATGCGCGCTGACGGCTGGCACCTAGCGTTAATTACGCTCCACCGACTCCCAATGAACGTATGCCGAAAACACTCCAAATAGCTCTTAATAAATCCTTATAAACCATAAAATGTTTCCCGGTCATCTGCTTAGAAGCTTAGTGTCGGAGTCTGTTTATAAAAATATAGAGATACTTACATGACATAGCACTCTTCTGGAAAACGTTATGACAAGCAGACATAAGTCTAACTCAAAATGAAATGTGCTACACAAAGATACAGGGCAGGGAGTTAAGCAGACGATTGTCCAAGCGATACAGGCACCATCAGCGATATTTACATATTTACTCAAAGCTTTGTAGGGTATATGGCACACCATTTCAAAAGATTATAAAGTGGGGAAGTTTTTAGGAAAGTTAAAGAACTCCTACATACTACTCTAACTTAAATGAGTTATAACAAATGATGAAAGGCAAATTTGCCCAGTTTAAACAGAATCAAAACCACTAACTTTTTCCGAAGTTAATTTACGCAAAAAAAGAAGTTCTCCCATATACGCCCTACATAACATATAATAACGAGTTATTTCCCATAAATTACGAAGTGAATGATAAACATTCAAATAAATATAAGTGCCTAAAGAGTTATACAAATTGTAGCTCAAGATGTTGAACAGATATGATACTATAGTAACTAATTGATACGAACTTACTTAATATATTATGGGCTCCTGGGTTCGAGAGTATCAAATTATTACTACATATTAATATCTCAAAAGTGCCTCAAGCTATATTCTTAATATCTGTTAGGATCACAAACAAACATTTGGCTGAAAGTCGCTGAACTTAAGTAAATTTCACCTTTTATATAAGGCAAATCTATTTAAAGATCGTGAAAATATGCTTTCGCGCCTTAAATCTAATTTATACGTTATCTTCTTTTATACAGCGCAATTCATCACAAACTGACACGCATCAAAGCTTTGAGGAATTCCTGTAAGATTATTAACGTGCTATTTTTGTAGCTCACATAATAAAGGCAGCTATAATACGACGTCGTTGGTATAAGAAAACTGACCTCGGCCGAGTGAATAAACCTCTAATCGAAGGCGCGGGGGCGCGGGCCCCGGGCATAAATCAGACTCCCCTCGCGATGACGCGCTGGAGCCTTCAATTTGGCACATCCTTAAAATGACACACGAGAAGTACGCCCCTAACGACGCCGGCGTCAACTCCCGCACCACGCTTATAAATAAAATCTTCACACATATTACCGCATCAGATTATCGTTATGCTGAACATTTACAGATGCCCTTCATATAAAAGATTTTCAGAAAGAAACGTCATGAGCATACATAATGCAAAGATCACAGAGCAGCGAGACCAGGTTCAACTGATGATTATTATGCGTATTATCGAATCTGACGTGACAAACTGCTTTCTCAGCTCTTTTTTAATAGTAACAATATGTTATAATCCAACATATTCTAGTATATGTATAATCTTATTCAGAACACTACTTTTGCTGCGTGATTTTGCATGAACAAAACTTTTGACATTATTAGGCCTTCATATCAAGTGTCTTTGAAAGAAAAATATATTTTTTTTAGTGTCAACATATCAAAATAACAGAAATAGTACAGATAACCAATAAAAACAAGTGAAATTATACTTTTAAACATTGTGTTATTGATCAGACAAGGGCACAAGGCAGTTTTAAATGCAAAAGGAAGGGTGCACTTCGTCACAAGTCGAATTTGTAATTTAATGCAAGGAGGGTTTGACGACAAAATAAAGGGTGTGTTAATTTTTTTGAAATAAATAAATGACTTATTACACATTATGAATGTGTATATTCGAATGATTTCAAGAAATTAATGTAACTTTTCACCTAGTCAAAATAGTTTGATGTTTACTTCAGACAGACAGTAAGTAGTTCTGGATTATATAATTTTACTAGACACAATTATAATCTCGATCTAATCGTTTCTAATCGAAATTTAACGGGCTCTGAATCAAAACATAACCATGCTAGGCCGTAGTGAAGAACGCAGATCCCTTCGCAAGAGATTGATTGGCTATAATTACAATTTTATAACCACAAAAAAGCTGACCGGTGCTACATTGTATTTTAATCCATACGTCAGTTCTCTCCCATATTAGTCTCGTATATTTGTCTACTCTAAGTGTATCCTCACATAGATGTGGAGAGGTCGGTGTAGCGCGTGTCGCGGCGAAAGCAATCAGGGCGGCGTCGTAGACAAACTGTCGGGGCGGGCCTTAATTGGCGGTCGCGGAGATTTATGCGGATACCCGCTCGTCACGCGGTCGCCGATTTCGCACGACCGCATGGGTCCCGAGAACCCCGACCCGACACAACGCAACCGCGTCCAGGGCCAAGTCTCAACGGTTAACCCTTCGCAAACACTGGCCGTGCACTTTATTAACACATACGGAAACTGTCACGCAATCGCCTTTACAAACCACAATGCCACCACATCGTATCAGATAATGCTTTAATTTTAGTTGCATACAGTCGTGGGCTGTTTGTTTAAGCTATATATTTCAAACTGTAGGGAACGGTGTATGTCCGAATAACGTACACGTGGTTTTAGCATCTCAGCAGAAACGTATAGATGATTGGAATTCACCGAGCTTAATTTAATTACGCATTGTTATCCAAGCATGACAAACTTTGCTTCTTGGTTCTTTTTCAAGTGTGTAATTTGTTCTTGTTTTCTATCACTAATAGTGTGGTTAGGTATAATAATGGTGGATGGTTTAATGGCATTTGCTTGCATAAAAACATTTTTTACTTTCGATTAACATCATACAGTGTGAAATAATAAGCGTTATTAATACACGCGTCGAGGCAAATATTTTAAATTTAATAAAAAGTAAGCAAGGTACTTTATAAAAAATAACATATTCTCAAGCTATTTTGCCTCAGAAGAAGTTGATGCAGCTTTCTTGCAGAATATTGCATGTTCCTAATATTTTTATTACATCACAGTTAATATAATGGATACACAAAGAAGCTAAGTGCTCTGTTGCATAAACGAACGTAGCAAATTGAACATACGAAAGATAGCTTGACAAAGAACTTAAGACTGCATTTTTTTCTATTGAAGTATTGAAGAATAAATAACAAACCCAGTAATTCGGTAAGTTCAACTAGATCCTTGCTAAATAATCTGTTCGGAGATGTTTTATTGACACGAGTATATATCTGAATGTCGTGTCGTGAGGTGCACATATCGATAGTTCACGAGACGTTATATATCGTCTTGTATATATATGCTACATGGCAGTTAGATGAAGCAAGAGGTTTCTCAGACGACAGTGGCGTTGTTTTTGCGGGGCGTACGAGGACTGCGGGGTACCGTCTCTCCTCCTGGAGGGGGTGAACCGGTGCCGTTTTCAATTTGCTTTATTTGCGCTTGTTTTAATAGCGCTCAGTCCTTATTGCCCGCGCGGACGACCAGCCAAATTGCTTCGTGCCCGGACGCCTTTTGATTAAGGAGGAACACGCGCGACAAAAGTAGGCGTAAAAACAAAGTGCCCGGACAAACAGTACGACCGTCGTACATACGAAGAAGTGGATGTATAAAAATTACAACAGTCATATTGTACAAATGCGCTTATTGATATTTCTTGGATGGAAATAAAATATTAACTGACCTACGGAATTGAATGTGGCAAGAATATTATAACACAACAAACAGGCGATATTCAATATGTTGAATCTCGACTACTTTGTTTTTAAAATTAATTAGAGTATCAAAACTTACGCAGAAAAAGTCTTTTGAAAGAGAATCCAAACGAGTGCATTAATTTATCATTTTAACTTTATAGAGAATAAATTACCTTATTTTTACGGCTTCATATTAGGCATAGAATCTAATACATATTTTATAACTAAATCTTTCCACATTTAAAAGCCACGAATATGTTCAAAAAAACAAGTCCTCGTTAAACATAAATCGAATAATAAGTAAACAGTATAACACGAGCTAGAAGGTACTTGTACAGCAGCGATATGTCGATTCGATATTTGTACACAAACAGACAAAATGTCACGTAAAATAATGAGCCCGCGACAAACAGCCACAGAATATATAAACAAACAATTATTGTCGGCTCCATACAAGTCCGTCGGTAGACAACATCTATATCTTTATTTATTTATATTCATGTTTGTATTGTTTGCGTAAATGCAGTTAGTTAAATATGACGAAACGCGTCAAAGTTGAGTGTCACAGTGATTGTCTAGTTTAGAGGAGGCGCCCTAACAAAACATACAAATTAAATTATTAGTCTCCCGGTTAAGCTTAAAACTCACGCTCACGCTAAGTGCAATGTTGCGTAAACCCTATAGCAGCTAATTAGTTGCTTTGCTAAACATTGTTTTTCAAGCTAGCTGTTTTATACCGCAGCACTCACGTGCCATTGGAAAACAAAATACGTAATCCTGTAACATATACTGGATTAAAATTGATCTATACGAACAAAACTAATAACAAATAATGCATAACTTTTACACTAATTAGCAAATACTCCATACTCGCCATGTCGATGAATCGCTTTATAAAATGAATACTGTATTTTGTACAGGATGCCACAAATATGCTTTTAATAAGCAGCTTAATTTAAACGCGGAGCATAGTTTTCAATGTGCCGGAGCAAATCCGATACCCGATGTATTGTGAACGAAGCTTTCATAATTCAAAATTATATTAATTTTCTATACATCAACTAATGAGATTATTTTTCAATATAGCTTTGATCGTGATATCATTTGACTCCAGGTTGTTTTATTTCCGTATGACTATAGGTAATGTAAATTTGTTATAATCTCTATCAAGAATGAGATATTGCAGGGAAACTTTTATCTAATTTATCAGCCACTTTTGTCATTATCAATCTAAGCCTATATTCGTGTACATTGCCAAGTCTTTCTTAGATATTACTCATAGTTGTTTTTCGTTATCTGGAATCCATCAGTGATTTTTTTTTTCGGGTTACATGCAGCTTGTGCAGGTGGGACCCGGTCAATTACTTTTTACCTTTTAAAATGACAGAAAAGACATTGAAATAATAATAAATGGACCAAGATCCCAGAGCTGCCAGACCTACGTCATTTTAGCAAAGCTGAAACTTTGAGGATTGTTAGTATAAAGGGTCTGTTAAGAGGTATGCACATCCACTACCTTGAAAGCGGGGCCGTTTCTGAGGTAGCGCGGAGTGAAGGTGCGTAAAAAACGACCCAACCCACGTTATAGTAGCAAAGTTGGTTTTCAGATATGTTATTAATGATATTATGTAGAATTAAAATTGACTATTGCCAGACCGTTTCCCGGGGCCATTACTTCTGCCAGACGCCTTAAATGTTATAAAAAAATGAGGTCAACTACGTCATAGTAGCAAGCCTAAATTTTATATATGTTATTAAAGCTACAATTTTAAGACCCCCTGTATGCGGACAGACCATTCCGCAGGGCCCTTCGTCCCCTAGACGCCATTAAACTTTCCCTATGAGTGCGAGAGTAAGAGCATTTATTCATACGCATAAATGAAAAACAATTGAATTAAAAAAATAAAAATTGAAAAATTATTGAATACTAACTGACCCGCGCATCTTTGCTTGCGTCACTTAAGAGAGATAGGTCAAAATGTTACATAAACGGGTTATGTAACATTTTTCACTGGTACTCTGCTCCTATTGGTCGTAGCGTGATGATATATAGCTTATAGCTTTTCTCAATAAATAGGCTATCCAACAGTAAAATATTTTTTTATTCGCACCAGTATTTCCTGAGATTAGCGCGTTCACACAAACAAACAAACTTCTCAGCTTTATAAAATTAGTATAGATTAAAAGTACTTGGAATGTTTAGGAAGATAAGTAACATTATTTTGGGAATTATTTTAAAAATAGATATGGTTTACACTATTCACAAAAATTATGAAAAAAAAAATTGTAGTCATTCATCATCATCATCATTATCTGAGCTCTTACTTCCCTCATCAAATTGAATATTTAAATCATCTCCACCATCGTCTTCATTGTTACTTGAATTCTCTGTAAAAAAAAATGTAGGTAATGATGTTGAAAACAGTTACAAGTAGGTATATTGAAATAATTTATAGTTAAAATAAAATACCTAATTCGTTTTCAAGTGATTCGCTTACGAAACTTGGCAATTGGTCACCATCAAACCACTTAAAATGATAATGGTTATCCTTTAGAATCCACCCTTTATTTGCTGAGCTTAAAATGCTAGGACGCTTTATATGAGCATTACTCCAGACACCCGCAATATAATTTGCTCGTCGAAATTGTTGAAGCAATTCAGATTTACAAGGAGGTAAATTACTTGCGTCGAATTTTTTAACATTTTGCCGGTGGAATTTCTCATTCACATCGCCGACTGTATACGTGTTAATGAAAAGTTGTAGCCGTGCAGTTAAAATTTATTAAGAAATCGCATTTTAAAGAAATCGCCAGAATATCAAGAAGCTTTTGTTCAATTCGGAGAAGTTGAATTATCTATTGATAAAGCGAAGGAACAAAATATATTTGATGTAATTCAAAAATTTATCTGCGAGTTATATAATGTTCCCGGATTAATTGATGTAGATGCTGCACGGCTACAACTTTTCATTAACACGTATACAGTCGGCGATGTGAATGAGAAATTCCACCGGCAAAATGTTAAAAAATTCGACGCAAGTAATTTACCTCCTTGTAAATCTGAATTGCTTCAACAATTTCGACGAGCAAATTATATTGCGGGTGTCTGGAGTAATGCTCATATAAAGCGTCCTAGCATTTTAAGCTCAGCAAATAAAGGGTGGATTCTAAAGGATAACCATTATCATTTTAAGTGGTTTGATGGTGACCAATTGCCAAGTTTCGTAAGCGAATCACTTGAAAACGAATTAGGTATTTTATTTTAACTATAAATTATTTCAATATACCTACTTGTAACTGTTTTCAACATCATTACCTACATTTTTTTTTACAGAGAATTCAAGTAACAATGAAGACGATGGTGGAGATGATTTAAATATTCAATTTGATGAGGGAAGTAAGAGCTCAGATAATGATGATGATGATGAATGACTACAATTTTTTTTTTCATAATTTTTGTGAATAGTGTAAACCATATCTATTTTTAAAATAATTCCCAAAATAATGTTACTTATCTTCCTAAACATTCCAAGTACTTTTAATCTATACTAATTTTATAAAGCTGAGAAGTTTGTTTGTTTGTGTGAACGCGCTAATCTCAGGAAATACTGGTGCGAATAAAAAAATATTTTACTGTTGGATAGCCTATTTATTGAGAAAAGCTATAAGCTATATATCATCACGCTACGACCAATAGGAGCAGAGTACCAGTGAAAAATGTTACATAACCCGTTTATGTAACATTTTGACCTATCTCTCTTAAGTGACGCAAGCAAAGATGCGCGGGTCAGTTAGTATTCAATAATTTTTCAATTTTTATTTTTTTAATTCAATTGTTTTTCATTTATGCGTATGAATAATGCTCTTACTCTCGCACTCATAGGGAAAGTTTAATGGCGTCTAGGGGACGAAGGGCCCTGCGGAATGGTCTGTCCGCATACAGGGGGTCTTAAAATTGTAGCTTTAATAACATATATAAAATTTAGGCTTGCTACTATGACGTAGTTGACCTCATTTTTTTATAACATTTAAGGCGTCTGGCAGAAGTAATGGCCCCGGGAAACGGTCTGGCAATAGTCAATTTTAATTCTACATAATATCATTAATAACATATCTGAAAACCAACTTTGCTACTATAACGTGGGTTGGGTCGTTTTTTACGCACCTTCACTCCGCGCTACCTCAGAAACGGCCCCGCTTTCAAGGTAGTGGATGTGCATACCTCTTAACAGACCCTTTATACTAACAATCCTCAAAGTTTCAGCTTTGCTAAAATGACGTAGGTCTGGCAGCTCTGGGATCTTACTCTAAAACCACTTTTGTCGCATGACTTGGAACTCAGAAATGGAATATGTTAATCGATATCACGGATACAGACAGCTGAAAGTTGAAAAGCAGTCTAATGGTCCAAAAAAAGTCATGTACGGGTACACTACGAATCTGTAATTAGTTTTTTTAATAAAGATTGTGAGCATATTTCCTCCTAGTATTTATGGATTAGTGTACGTTTTGCAATTCAATAACAATAATTGCATTGTTAATCCTAGACAATTTCAGTCCTTATGTTTGTAAATAATCTTGGTTATATCAAATTGTTCTCAAGGTATGTCTTTATGTTGTGGGGTATTTTTTATACTTATGTGTTAAAACGTAACTTACCTTAGCCAATGTCGTTTAGCGATGGCAGTGTGGCAACAAATAGCGTCATATTGGTCAGCGATCCAAACAATGAGGATTATGTAGAAAGCAGTCGTGGTATCGTTGAAGAACTCCGACATTATCGCCTCCATACCTACGAACAAAGTAAAAAATATTACATACGTTATTTACTTATATAAATTACCTATATAATAGTTAGTCCAGTTAATAACGAAATGACCGAATTTAAACATTATTTTATTATAATATGATGTATATTGCACACAGTACTGTTTAAATCGACAAAAGTTAAATATATGTACATAGCCGCTCCGTAGGCCTTGTAGACGTCGGCGTCGTAGCTATTTAACGCTAGCTAATTCTCTTATTACTATGGTCATTCTTAAGTAAATGTCTTAAATAAAAGCAGTTGTATTGAATATAGGTTTTAACGTGAAATAATTACTTTCATAGAAGGTGCAAAATCGGACAAAGTTAAAACCAACTAACATGAGACAAACTGTAGTCAGTAGTCTCTTAATCAAACCGTCACAAAGCGCAGTTAATAAAGTGAGCAGTATAAACCGCTGTGCAAGCGTGGAGTCGTGGCGCATGACGTCGAGCATGACGGTCGAGGTTGTCGCGTCGCATTAAATATCGCGGGTCATGTGTGAACGCGACACCGGAGAGCGCGTCTCCGGTGTCGGGGTGTCGGACTAATTAGGTGTCGACAATTACCCGCTAACGACCGAAATCCGAGCGCCGAGCAGGAGCTTATTAACCGCCTGCATACACCGACGAACGATTCATTCCTGGCTCTTTGCTACGACGATGCATATACGGAGTTTGTAAGCTGCTTTTCGTGCAAGGAGTGTGTCTTACTAGGAATTTGAATGCACTTGCCGTCTAATTATGCTACAATATTATATTGCTACGAAGGCGAAAGGTTCTCAGTATTCATATACAAGGTGAATGGATTAAATCGGGTCGAATATATGGGTTTGTATACAATTTATAATCTCGTGTGAGTATATTTGTTTTACTGGTGTTTACTTGCATAGAGAATTAGTTGTATTAAAAACGACAACATTAAAATATGTTATGTATCTAATAAAGAAAATAAGCAATTGATACAATGAGCTTGTATCTGTAAACAGACAAATCACAGATAGAACTGCAAAGTAGAAAGCATCTAACGGGCAGACGCAATACAGTCGAAACAAGGGTCGGTACATAGGAGACTCGAATGCAGTGAGGATTATAACTCAATACAACGCCGACAACTGTCCGGCGCCGCGGCCTGGGCGTGCCTTATTTGCATTTTGATGAGGCTCGACACTGATACAATAAACACGTTGGGGTGCGATCGGAAGTCCGCCGGCAACCGCCGGCACTCGGCCCGGACCTGCCGACGTTTAGCCGTATCATTCATAACCGTGTTCGCTCAATTAACTTGCTTTGAATTATATACGTGCCTCCATGTTCGCTTCAAACTTTATGTACGGTGTCAGAGTTATTGTTAATCAAATTTCATGACCACCGCTTTGCTCGAAAATTTTACAGTGAATTTTGATTGAACGTACGAGCGGTGGCATGCGTTGAAAAGTACTCTTTGACAGTGATACGGCGTAAGCCTTTTAGCACAAAACCTGCTTTCCAAAGTGCCCCAAAATAAAGTCAAAGTTTTTCGAGGTGGTCGTCGTACATACCTATAAAAACAACCTGCCGTCGGAAAGTTTACAATGCAGCGTTTTAAAAAGACATCATAAGAATCTCCAGAAATAATTAATGCACGTAAAAAAGTTATTAAAACGATAAAAATTCATTAGAAGAGCGAAGTGGAGGTTGACTGATACTTATGAAAAGTCACCGGCAGTTACCTATTCAGCGGAGCATGCGACGTAATCCTGAGCGAGACGAGTAAACAAATTACTGGGGCCGGGTCGGACCGGCCGCGACGTGCCGCCGCCCGTTCGCTATTAATTTTAATTCCGGCGCTACGCGAAGATCGCCCAAGATGGGGACGAGGCACGCGCCTCGGACCAATACTTGCGTATCGGTGGAAAATCATCGAAACATTGATCAAACATCAAGAGCTAGGCATAATTCTAAAAGGAATAACTTTATAAATTATAAAACCTAGCTTTAAAAGCCAACTTAAGTACTCTCTAAAAGATGGTTAGATTTACTTGATCATACATTTTTGATTGTATTTTACCAAATAATATCCAAGAATGACATACATAACATTTTCATGGTGTAAGTCCCATGAAAATGTTATAAAACCGAACGTTAATTCAAAATATTGTATTATAATTAAATACGGCAAGTCGGTAAAGGGCTGGTATCGATACGTTTACATGGAAGAGCGTCAACAGCAGCTGTGGACTGCAGGCGGTCGGTATCGGTCTTGTCAGACCCTGCCAATCCTGCTAGCGGATATATGTCAGTGAAACAACTAGGGTGACAATGTAACGGCGAAGCATGTTTAACAACCAACATTAATAAGTCAGGTCTATCATTTATTTCAGCAGTTTTTTTTTACGATAATACGCTCACGATAAACCAATTTCGATTCAACCAATGTATCATGTTAAACGTTAAATGCAACACCGCGTTTACTTTTATGCAAACAGAGCTGAAACTATCTTTCAGTTCACATAATCAAGAAACTGACTTGAAAAACAAAGTAATAAAAGTTATGAAATCCTCAGGTAAAATGAATTCTAGTAAGCTGGAGTGCAATTCAGAAGCTCGAGAATAAACCGGAGGAGAGTGTAGAAATGCACACAAATTGTTACTTCTTACTTCCCGGGGTTTAATCAAGGGGGACACCCGCCGCGTCTGCCGCGTCCGCTCGCTTCCTTCAACTTGGCGCAAATTGAGAATAATGGATCCTGTGCGCCGTTTTAGGGATATTTCAACAAAAAATCTGTTACATCGTCTGACTGTTGCTTTCGCAGATAAGCTATTGTTTGATCAATAGATAAAGCTTCTGTAAAGAGGATTAGTGTTTGAGCAACTAAGTTAATCGGAATAAATTGCTAGTAGTGTCAGTACGGTATTTAATATAGTAATGTGTCGCGTTGCCTACCCGCGGCGCTTATGTTTCGGCTAAGCCTTGCATTGGAGATCCGTCTTTACGAGCTCGTTAGTGCCGGTAATCGCGACGTTGCACGAGCCGGATTACGCCTGTGCATTATTAGTGTTTTTATTGATTCACTCGGCTGCCGTCGTAAACTGAGATTATTATTCGCGACGTGGCCCGCGCCCCGTGCCTGCCCCGCGACGCCCTCCAACCAAGTTGTTTTGTTACTTAATCGCGACGATAACAACTTTTAACGACGGCTAGGTGACTGGCGAAATTCCGCTTCGATGTTTAGTGCTCATTCTATTTTCATTAACCATTTACCCACTTAATGATCCAGATCCTAAGGGAGTGATTCAATGACTTGGACCCATAAAATTAAACCTTAGCGTGACCTGTACAGTGTAATTAATAGCTGTTACAAGAAATGTTTTAGTACAGGTGTAATTTTAGAACATGTATCTTTACTGAATGTTAACCCAAATTCGTTTTCAAATTCATTATAATATTTAAGGTTATTTGATCGTGTGGGTAATAAGAGTCCTTATAATTTTTGGTAAACAATCTGGTAGTGTCAACATGAACAACCCACTTTAATCAAATTAATAGAGCACACGCGGTCAACACTTTCAGTTGTTTTAATAAATTTAATAATGTATGCGCTTTAAATACTCCACGCAAAGTGGGTCATTGATGAACCTTTTCGGTAATGGCTTTTATACAACCAAATATGAATATTGTTTTGAAGTTTAAATTATACTTACTTTCTCATATTCACAAACACATTGTGTAAATTCAAACATCAACAACCGATAATACCCGTTATAATTTGCATGTCATTGCACAACTTATTAACTTGAGTTTAAATAAATGTTTTCTTTTTAATAAGTACCATTAGTGAGTATCATAGGATACCATATACCATTAATAAACCGTAAAAAAATAGATTTACAGACATTATTCACAATTACATTACAAAATGGACTCGTGTCATGATTTCGATAAAAGGTAGGTAAACCTGATTATAAAGTAATCGTCACCAGCATTACCAAAATATTGCTACGAGTTCAATATTTTCTAAAATAAAGAAACTCATCAGAAAAATAAACAAAGAACGGCAAATACTTTACATTACTTTTACCGCAATCAAAATATGTTTAAAGTAGAAACCACTCCCTGCATTCCCGAGGGTGCCGTACAACGCTACTAAAGAATAGTGGTAGTTCTGACAGCGGTCACCTCCTGTAGCCTTAATCGCTATCATCATTTTAATGGTAAATTGTCGATTGATATTTTACCCAGTATGGATTCAGAATTTTATATTTATACTTTTCTATCTATGTCTTTTAAACTTGAAACTTTTGCTAAGAATTGTGGAATTTCAGTGCATTTATGATAAAATAATTATCTGAATACGGCTCCATTAACACTCTATATGAATACATTCTCATACAAAGATCGATTTTACTCGTCAGAGGAATATAACAGTTTCAGTTCATGAAAGCTCAGCCAAAATCAATCACACGGCCAAAGCCTTATTCGCCAGGTCAATATGAGTAACCTACAAATACAGAGTTCCGTAGTATACATATAACGCAAACGCAGTATTACAGTTGCATGGAAAACTACCCTAAATTGAATTCCTGTTTATTATAAATAATTTTTACGTGCTATTGCTGCACTTAAAATTGTACCCCCTTAAGAGTAATGAGAATTTAAACAAAAGTAGTTAAAGTCCACAGGATTGTGTAACGAACACTGTGATCTCCGTAAATACAAGTCGCCAACAAGGGAGGACGGCATTATTACACGGTAGAGTCGGTCGCACGTCGACGGCGCCGGCGACTCATCGCCAATTTGTATCGAACGAGACGCATGCATGTTAATAAAGCCTATTGTGTCCCCCGCCTGCACGAGATTAGTCCACAACCGACGGATGCAACGACCCAATAGAGCCTTTATCCTTGTAACCTATTATGAAATTTAACAATAGACTATTATATATTAACTAATCTAGATTAGTATAAAAAGAAAGTTTAGATATCTTTATCAATTTTATTTTAAGATTTAGTAATTTACAAGGTTTTTAGTCCTACAATCAGTGCAGTATTTAGTCGATTTAACTAATTATATTATTGTTCCCTATTGGGTAATAATTTAAGGCTATCATTGTGATTCCATGCTTAACGGAGGACATGTTTCTTACAATTATACACATAACTAATAAGTAAACAGTAACAAAAACAACATGAATCAACGAAATTATCAAATCGATAATTAAGTTCTGTATTTTATTTAGTAAGTGGGTATTATTAGGAATCGGGACCGGTAAAGAGGAACCCCTGGCACTCAAGTGGAAGACTCGATCATTAGAGCCGTTGAAGAGGTTAATTTTGATAATCCGCTTTACCACTCACCTACAATCTGTTGCCTGACTCTCCCTCCAGGCAACATTGAACAGATTACTGTTATGCCTACACGCTACTAACGGTTTTCGAGACAATCTTTCGTATTTCCGGGAACCGAAAGATTGTGAAATCGGCGCTCTCGTTAAGGGAGGAGGCTCTCTTACTGTTGTCATTTTTCAGCGCGGATTGTTAAGATATTAAACCCAAGGTAGGTATTGCAGACATTACGTTGCCGAAAATAAGATCAGTTGGTTAAATTAGATATTTCTATAGCCAACTAAAATCTCTACACACTACTGACTTTCAGAACTATATTTTTTGTAGTCTTTCTTGATGTCATAAACTTTGAATATTGAAATTTACGAAATCTCGCTCTTTCACGAGATAATGATATACATATATAGATACTCCATCAACAATCTTTACAAAATTAAATGTTGAATCTCTGCGCCAGTCAATTTCCAAGTAACATTGCTGGACAGGTATGAACCCGTTACGTTAATTAAGCAGTAATTTTCGAGCGAGGCAGAAAAGTGGATCAGTGAGTCGCTTGCATGATGGCGCTGAGTGGCGGAGTGTGCCACCACCGGCAGCGGCGGACATGCCCTGCGGTCGAATCAACATTTGCCGACGGATCGAATTACCGCACCGGCGCGTCAACGTAACGTAATTGATTCAGCGTCCGACCGGCGCCGCCACGCCTTTTTGTCTCACCGTCAGGAAAAAATGCAAAATCCGCCACTAATTCAATATCCTCCACACTTTCCATCGTTTTAGCAATGATGCAACTACCGGTTATAGGTGAAAAATCTGTGGCAAGTAATTGAATTGGTAGGATGAAGCGTTAGCGAGATGATCTAACGCTGTTAGTTATTATTAACTGAACCGCTATTTCCTCGGTATTTTGTATCACTAGTTTATGATTTTTTGCTTGGAAGTTGACTAAGAGTCATCCTGTTCAGTTTTACTACCTTACTGCCTTTGTTTTAATTTTTAACGTTAAGTTTTCGACATGGAAATCAATCGACCAACATTGCATCACTTTCATGTCATTTCTAATTAAGATTATTCTGTCTTCGCTGCAACTGACAGAGAAGTTTCTTTGACCACTTTTATTTATTAGCAAGCATTCCTAGATTAAAGGAACACATTAATGAGACGATGCCGCAAATATCAAGAGAATATTTTAATTACGTATCTGTCAAAGCAAATACATTTCATAAATTCCTCATCGACTACATACAAAGATACAAAGAGCAAAATACAGCTTACATTTTCTCGGAAATATCCGTGTATGAGACACGACGTGGTATCATACAGCGGCGGGTCCATTCCACGAGCGAGTGCAATACGACTTCGTTCAATTGAACACCATTCGACTCGGAAACTGATATGCAACAAATGCACACGAATACTGAGAATGTGAAGACCACGGTGTGCACTAGAGACTGATCTGTTATTGAGTATTTTTTGTTTCTAGCTATGTTGATATTCAGGTAAAAGTGTTTATAATCGTAATCCATGTTCAATTAACGTAGCAACGTAAGTGATCTTTAGCACTGTAATACTTATAGCGCTGCCGTGCTGGGAAAATCGACGGTGGCTAAATTATGAAACATACATTAAACATCTTCGTTGTTGACTAGATAATACAGGAGTAGTTATCCGATTACAAATTTTCGTGTAGCATGTTTATTAAATAATCAAATTAAAGCGAACACGCATTAATACGTCAGCGATATATCTATTAAACTATAACATATCTACATGTCCTTAATATCCCACTCGCGAATGCCAAACTATCTGCGTCCTACAAATAACAGTTAATAACTAAATAAAAAGCGGACATATCGGTATCACAATCACAAAGTTCATATTAGTTTCATAAAAGAATCAAGTATTGTACTGTATGCATTGTGAAATGAAAAACAACTGACTGAACTCACCTGGGAGAGGCGAGCTAGCAATATTGCGGGATTCGATTTAAAACTGCGTTAGGTATCAAGGCAACCAAGCTATCAAAGCTGACCGATGAAAAACTAAATATATCAAATATGGCTAGGACCTGTGCACAATGTGTACCTACACTAAATATACTTGATTAAAACTAAAACAAAAGTGTCTAAATAATAAAATAGGGTAATTATCCCTATTTCTCGATGAAGAATAAGTTAGTTATTAAAAGTGAAGGCGTGCCATATAATCAAAAGTTGCACAACACAGGCGGGCGAGGCAGCCTCCTTACATCCGGCATACACAGGATGTGACCAATTTACACAAACTGACTTAATTCCTCAATACAGGCCAACCCACTTACCTACAAGCTTTGAACCATAAGTGGGTCGCTGTATCGGCGGTGGTTGATGACGATATCAAAGCCTTCAATATCAGCCCTTACGGGGATGCAAAATGCATGGAAAACATGCACTAACTTGATTAGTGTTCAACGTTAAATTTTATTTTCACAAAGGAGAGACCACAGAAGACATGTGTATCATGCAATAAGTTTCGCTGACTAGTTATTCATTAAATCCATTCTAAAACAAAATGGACTTAAAATATTTGACGGTCTCCGTAGCGCAGTGTTTAAGGTGGTTACCACGCCACTCAATTGTGTCGGGATGTCGTGGGCTCGATTCCCACACGGAGAAAATATTTATGCGATCCACAAAAAGGTGTTTCAGGTCAAGTTGTACTTTGTGTCCGTAGTTTGTATGTTTGTAAAAGTCCCCACGATACAAGAGAAATTGATAATGCGGGAGTTGTCTTAAAAAAAATATACCTTACTTGTTTAAAAAAGACACAGATAATATAATTGTTCCGTAAGTGGTAGCCTCAGCATAGCGACCGTAACCAATGCGATACAGAGGCGTTAGAGTTAGTCAGTATTAATAATAATTAGTAACTTCGCATTAGGTACTTTAAAATGCAATAATAATCCTCGCATACTAGACTAACACGATGCAAATCACGAACCCAACACTTACTTTTGTACATAAAATGGAGAGCACGACATTACGTCACCCTAATTGCGTTTCATATTCCTCTTGATTATGAAGTCGAAAAGCGAGTGAGTATGCAGCGTGGCAGTGTGGCGGCGTGCAGTGGCATATGCGTCGATATCCATGTTTTGTTTGACTTTTACCCGTCCGGGTTGTCCGGGCCGCGCCCGGCGGACGATCACGAAACTAATTATACCTCGAGGCGAGCACGGCGTCGTTCTTCGCAAACTTCGAAATGAATCACTAAACTCATGTGCGGTCCGTCATGCGGTGATAGCGACCGGTTGAAACCAAATACTGACGACTTTTTTGTTTTTGAAGTTTTGTGCTATTATTCTGAGGCATGTTGTAAAGCGATATTTTACTTATGGAAAATGGACCGAAAAATGTAAGGTATCGGATGTAAGACTTGATTTGCGTAACCATTTTCTTTTTCAAAAGACGGCAATGGACCGTCTCATCTGTATACTCGCTCGGGGGAACGAATGTCCTATCTAATTAACTTTATCATAAAGTGCCGGTTATTGCCTTGTCGGCTGTCCGACGGTTTAATCGAAAGCTCGCTACAGAATTATAACGTGAAATTTTTCGTTTAGGGATTACAGTAACATTCCATGTTTCAAACACACTCAACTGCAGAAAATACCACCGTTATTCACATTTATCTAAGAAACATGATTGAATTTTCTTGGAAATCCACAATCAAAACAATATTCATCATAATAATCACACAAGGCGAAATATAATAACGGGATACTACGAGGTGGCAGTTTTCACGGGATTACGTCCGATATCGTCGGGGGTAATTCACTTGGCAGATTGGTGAGCGAGTCCAAGATCGTTCGGCTCAGTTTACGGGTACCCGACTCCAGTTACGAGCACTCATGGCGCAGAGATTGTACTATCATCGATTCCGACATCCAGTAACCGCAGAAAAGATACTTATTTCTATAGAACAGCTAAACTTGCAATATTATAAATAAGAACAACAGGTATTTAGTGTTTTATCTAAAACACTGACGAAAGACACAGTTCTGATACATTAGGTAAATTATTGAAAATGATATGTATGAAAGCACGCGACTCAAGCAAACCCGCAGGTGTCGATGCTATATCGGTTTGAGCGTACACCTTTAACAAACAATACGAGTGACAAATAAACACTGATTTTATTAAATGAAGCGCGCATCAAAGGGACGCAACAGTTCACTGAGTAATGTCTGTTGTAATTAAATTTATTTTTGACGTGTGTTTGTCACCGGAAAGTATAACGAACATTGTTTGGCAGTTCTTTAATTATACGTGATGGTTCCCCGAATGAAATAATTTGACAATATGTTAAATAATTTCACATATTTTCTGTGTATTCGGCGCAATACACAATGAAACTTTAGCCGACAATGAGGAAATATATATGAACAAGATTTGAATTGTGTTGACTGCATGACTAAAGTTAATTAAATTATTTATAAGTATTACTACTGTGAATGTTTGATTTTGATTTGAATTTAATCAATAAGTTAAAAAAACACTTTCAAGCTAGTCTATACACTCCAGTCTCTGCCAGCTTTTTCTGCAGGATTGAGATACCTACTAATACTTCAGAGCTACTGCTGGTACTGGTGACATTATTGCATTTTTTTAAAGTTAACGTTGAGTTCGCTATCCACATTTTTACCTCGCATGTATCCAAAAATCCAGTTACATTATTCCATGAAGGCGAGCAGCGTAGTCTAGTAGCGAGCAGAGTAATTCACTTAGTAAGATTAAGCCCGACGCTATCGGGGGTTTACACCTCGGAACGTGAGTCCACTAAGCTTTACCAACACTTTAATGTACTGTGAGTTTTGTTTTTTATATTTATTACTGAAAAAACTTTTTTTGCAATCAACGGGCCAGAGTGTTGTACAATAAAAAAATGAAATTGTCTTTATTGCATTATTGATTAAACTTACTTATTCATGTGTAACTATCTGAACATTTCGTTTAATTATATAAAAAACTTTGTAGCATTAGTCAGTAGCATCTACGTGGCTACGGCGTAGCGAATGCGTAGAAGATCTACGAATAAAATCTTGTGCTACTAGAACCGGTTATTTCCAGAAAGTATTACAAAACGAAGACTAATAATAAAGAAGATTATTTCCATAAGTTATATTTGTACTTTAAACGATTTATTGATGTTTTGACTAAGGCTCCAACTAATCTGTTAAATTGTTCTGGATAAAAATAAAGTTTCCTCAATTAAATCCAGACGAAAGAACGTAGAGGCAAAGTTTCAGCTTTCATCTGAGATAAAACTGAGCGTCTGGCGGAGATCCTATCGGGTGTGGATTAATAATAAGGGAGATAAGAATTGGTTCCTATTTTAAACTTCACATAGAACTTATTGAGGGTATCTGAAAATTCGATATTATAATGTCTCATAGTAATATGCAGGTCCGGCCGATCCGTGACAGTTGGCAATTTCTAACATGTTAATTCCAAGCCAGGTAATTCTAGGAGAGTAAGAAATAGTCAAACCTTTATAATAAAGAAAACAAATATGTTAAATAATATTATACAATTCCCTACGTACAAGAAAATTTACGCTATGAAACTGACTTATTTCTTCGTAACGACAACGTATCAATTATTCTGATCCGGTTCAGTGGCTACATCTCGACATCTTACTGCAATCTAGATAACATCCAATTTGTCGCATCGGTAATATCTGCAAGTGCTAGCAAGTAGGTCGATTATCATCCACCTGTGAATTTAGTGCGTCTTAAGAAATAGGAAGTATTGATATAAAATACTGATATTATAAATGCGAAAGTTTGTAAGGAAGGATGGATGCCTGTACTTGGGACGCTTAGAAAGTTTTGCGAAACTTAAAATAAAATGTTAACAAGTGTACACTTTTTTATTCCATCTGTTAAGACATCACCTTATGTAAAGTTTTACGTGTACAAATAAATTTATGTAAAACTGTTTCCAATAGCTCTTAGACCCCTGCTCCACAGCCGTTTTAAAGCCGCTAGTTTATGTTCAAGTGGTGAAAATTATATTCTTATGAGATTATATTTTAATTCGAGTAGTGAAAACAAGCCACTCGGCGCCCTATCAAACCTGTCGGAAGAATTACCACAGATATTGACTAGTGTGTAGTTCAGAGAGATAATACGGTACATCTTTCTTATACATGACTCTAGTCAGACAATCTGACAATCAGTGCGTTTACGTAAAATACCATATTATAGGGTTAAAAACTGTAATAAATAGAAGGTATAATAAATAAAAAACTAAACTAAAAACAATTTTAAAACCAAGTAATACAATGGAGTGGTACCGCAATATTTCTACAACACGAACAAACAATCAAACAACAGTGCTGCGCAACACAAATAAACAATAAATTCCATTATCGAGAACAAGTTAGAAACTTGATTGCACTAAGTCCGTAAGGAAATAATAAAAGTATCAGTGGCACTCCTTGCGCTCCAGTCGAAGTATCGGCTCAGGACGATAGAAGAATCAAACAAACGAGACGAAACTTCGGAAAACTCGAGTCGGTGAGTTGTTTCCTAGACACTAACTCTTATTACGAACTTGCGCCCACCTTCATCGCGTCGGCATCGCCGTTCCGATAGACACTCAACTTATAACTAGCGAAAAGATATCGTATTACAAATTACTTAAGATATGAAAACATCGTACACCGATGGCGTCATGGAACTTTTTATCCGCTTCATCGACAAAATCGCGCTTTCGGAAATTTTAATTGGCAACAAAGTTACCTCTCAGCGTGACAAACTTACACGGATCTTTTTACATTTTTTAAGAAATATGAAAAGTATGTCTGTAGCTTCGATAAAAATTTTATCGTCGTCGCAGTTTTTCAATTTATAACAACTAAGATACTCGTATAACAACAATTATCGATAATTTGAAATTTTTGCCCGAATAAAAATGTTTTTATTAAGCGATATGCTTTTACTCTACCCATAGAAAGTTTTCGACATGTGTAGTAACAAAAAGGACTGGCTACGAAACATTTTAACGCAAGGCAGGAGGTTTAAATGTAATAAAAAAGCACTCCAGCTAATTTTCCAGCTGTGTTGGACATCGCGCCGCTGTCCGACTGCACCCGCCATAAAGACTGCGCTCGCGGCCAAACAAGATATGGAAGGAACAAATTATTGAGATAATCACATCGCCAGGAATTGTGGTAAGAAATTAAATTTCAAGGAAAACGGTGTTTATTAGAGGAGCCACTGTAGAAAATTGCTGTCAGAGGAACAAAGAATACTTTGTAATCAGTTGGTCTAAGCTAGATATTTCTTTTATAAAAACTGTATAAAGGAAAATGAAAATCTAATTTTACTTTATAACCGCAAGAACGATGTTGCGATAAAGCCCTGGTTACCGTTATTCGTAAGTTACAATCAATAAGAGTAAAACAAAGCACACAAACAAAGTTACTAAAAGATTAACTGGGTCCTATCAATGTTAACTGACCCAGTATCCTTAAAAATGTAATTAAGAGCATTAAAAAGTTAAAATTAACGTGTGAAGCAGAACATAATAATTTTCTACATGTTATCTTAACTTGTACCTAATTATATGGTTTATTTATACATAGTTTGTTATATGATATACGTATGTGTCAATTTCAGCGTAGGGTTATCTTGACTCAGGTTTTGTTGATTTTAAGTCAACTATAGTATCGATGGAACAACCGAAAAGTTTGAAAGCTTAATAATAAAACTGCACTCTATACCATGTGATGACAGTAAATTGAATGAGTCGGGCGCGGCGTAGTATGTTTGCGGCGCTCATCAATCATCCCCGTATGGATTTCATTTTAATGCGACGTCATCGGCGTCTCGTATGGCCGCGCACCGTCATGCCACCCGAGCTCACTCTATTGTTTTACATGGCTGACACGTAAAGCCTAACCGAATATTTAGTCGTATAATTAGCTACTACATTATTTACATTTAACGAATGAGTGGACATCTCCACATTTTTAATGCCTCCCTACAGTATAATTATAAAATAAAGTTTTAAATATTTGCATGCATCGTCGACATTTCATTAGCATCTTCATTGCACCGGACATCTGACGATGGGGAGGCAAACAAATTTCCGGCTATTGTATTTAAGGGTACGGCAAATTAAATCCCCATTCGTAGAGACAGGACACCTAAGGGGGGACAGTAATCCAATGCCGTGGCCGCCTCCATTGTCGTCCGGCCCGCGCTACTAGCGAGCTTAAGAGCTTCGGCACAAATCGAAAATCTACGAACATTTTGCAAATTAATAACTGGTCTCGGCGATGGGTACTCGATATTTCATGCAACTAGAATTTGAAAGGAGAGGTTGCTTTCGACAGCTAACTCGATGTAACAATATTTGCATCGAACTAACGATATTGCCTTGTAAACGTTTCCAATAAATTCGATGGGAGTTTCCGAAAATCCTACTCTACAAACAAAAACACAAACAATCGAGAAAAAATACGAGCCAGCGAAAAGGAACAAAAAACAAAATCACATTCAGAGTATACCGCTCTACCTGTAACAGTGCGGCGCATAGTACAAACAATGAGGATTCATGCTCCACGCTGGTGCACTGGGATTACGGACTCGAAACAGATTATAATTCGTCACGCGCGCTCTACAGACCTTATTATGCAATACTACCAAAATCTGTTTCGTATAAATAATTTGCGTACAAAATGTTTTTTTTTGCTCAATTGGTTTACGACAAATAATAGCACTAATAATGTGCAAAACGGTCACTGACAATTAACGTTGGTTACTATTTAAATCTAACAATCAATACAATATCTAGACTAAATACAGAAAGAAAGCACTCCATTTGATTGGGCATTGTTTCGAATGACCCCGCGTTAATACTGTGTGCAGTGTATGCGATGCGAATCCAATTTTCGGGCGCGCGACCTGAGCGGCGCCTATCCACTGCTATCCATTAGTATTCAGCGTACGCGTCTGTACGTGCTCGCGGAAAACGTGATGCGATGCGCGAGCAAACAAAAACATGAGCGCGACTGAAATAGGCCCGCCCGCGTCCGTATACCTTTGCCCCATCGTTATTGTTTCAGGCCCAATTTTCAATTCTGATTTAAAGTTTACTTCCTTTAACTAACTATGCAAGTCAACATAACTAAATATTAAATGTAGTAACAACTTATGCTTATCTTTGCCGGGCAGTCATAGCTTACAATCTGACCGGGGCATAATTGAAACGTCTGCTCGCCCTCAGTACAAGAAGAATGAAGATAATAGAACTTTTTAAATATGCCAAACCTCTGAATATCTCTTAAAGAAATAATATTTTATGCTGTAGTTTTTGTGTGTTTAAGTTGACTAGAAGTCCAATGATGCTATAACTGTTTTAACAGATGACTTTTGGTCACCTAATTAGTAGGTATATTTATCATACCTATATATTAATAATATTATAAAAATACTGCCAAATACAAATAGTTTTACACTTTTTTATGATTTGCACGTTACATAATCCTATACCCTTTTGATATCACTTAATATACGTTCCGTAAACTTTAGCAAAAATACGGCAATGAAAAGATACGTAAATAATGCTTTATTTCAACAATATCAAGATGTATACGTATACTCGGTGACAATACACAATATGTGGTGGCTGGGTTTGAAAGTTGTCTGAAGCCATACGACGGTACGAGTCGACCGACGATATTAATCAGACGATATGCAATGCAGCCAGTGGCACACGTGCTCAACTTCAAGATTAGATATTCAGAGGTAGCTCGTAACAACATAATTGAGTCAGGACTCTCCTCAATTTTGAATATTAAGAAATGTGTCCGGGTTTTTCAGATTTTAATAGACTTGAATTTCATGTTTTAAAAGCATTGATTGTGCCTTCATTTCAGAAATCTTTGTAATTTCACATTATAAACAATCAACTAGATGCTCTGCATTTTCGGATAGTGCAAATAATATATGTATCTTTTCTATACTGGTACCGATCCACACTTCCTTACTCCGTGTCGCATTCATACTGAACTACATAAGTTAGTACTATAAAGCCCCCTCTATACGACAAAAGCTGCATCTGCGGATGCACCACATATTGAGAAGCGTCTGCTGACGGGTAGACGGAATGACTTGAGGGCCTATGGTAGCTGTTTAACGTCAGAAGATGCATTCACCACGAATCCGTTTAAGGGTCGGTTTTTGTGGCACAGATTAAAATATTCGGTGCGAACATTCGTCGGACGCATCCGTGTGATCGGATTTGCATTCGAGATTAAACGCGTGCTTATCTACTTGTAATATGTTTAAATAAAATAATAACAGGATGATTTAGTAAGTAAGTTCCTACTCTCATAGATTTAAATAAATATGATTCCACACTGGTGGCAGCTGACACAGCTTGTTATTTTTTGCTTATTTTTACTTGATATTGATAAAGGCAGAAATAGTAAAGTAAAGCGTAGTAAAAATTAGATGCTTGAAATATTTACAGAGTCTTTAATTATAAACTTACACTTTAATGATACGGATGTTGGGGAACTTCGTGCGCGAGTGCGGGTTCATTTCGGGTTGAGATTCTTGTTCAATAATACGATAGTAATTAGTAAATAACCAACTTTGATAGTGTGTATAATTCTTTAGTAGTTGTGTTTGTCACCTAACTCCCTAACGACTGGACAGATTTAGATGAACTGTTAGCGTATATTTTTATTGCTTCCTGGGAAATTGGAAAACACTATGGGAACTTGTAGGTGGTTCAGATTTCAATATGTCAAAATGAGAAACTGCTGTTTCGGGCAGGACAACAGTCTTCTTGTTAAGGGTTAATAATCATATCTTCACACATCTAAGTGTGGAACTATAGTATCATTTGGGGAATAAAAAGCATTCACCTGTTTATTTTTTCAGAGGTGATTAGGGTAAATACTCCCATAGGACAAACCCTTATCTAAATTGTACGACCATGGAAAGTTATTTAATCCAAAAGAAAACGAATGTCAGTATAAATAGTATAAAATGTCACGACACACTTGTTTTCAAGTGGAGTAGAGGAAAATGGATATAGATGAAACATACGTAACAATAACGGAGGGTGATAAAAATTAAATAAAAATCATGATCACTTATTTGCATCAAAGAGGAGTAAAATACAATCTAAGCTTATGATAAAATCAATACAAAACAATGTTGTCAATTCAATTAATGTTTCTTTTCTTTATCATTCAAAGAATAAGATGAACAAAGAAGTATTGGAATCCTCGTCAAAAGAAAATTGCAACAACTGAAGCTAACCTATCAATTCTCGGTAAGTGTTGATTTGTTTAATGTAAAATTATTTCTTTTGCGCAAGCACATTCCATTATTATAATAATCATTTTGCAAGCCAACGTCAGTCCAATACAATAATCAAACACTCTTTGAGATGCAGAAATGCAAAGAACTCAAGATGTAATGGCAAATATTAACTTTAATACATTTTAAATCATGTTACATACTTGTTAGCGAGTGTGCTTTCATATTTTCTGTTTGTCAACTTTATGCGTTTAAATTACGCTACAAAGCGCAACATGTTAGCCTTGTTAATGGCAACGACGACATAAGCAGGTAAGTGCCTTTGTCGACTGAAATGACAAATTACTTCGCTGACTGCGGAGTAATTTCAGTAGTTTGCCGGTGAGTATAAGTTATAACCGGTTCTTGGAAATAAATATTCTTGCAAAGGTTCTTAGAAAAGACAGGATGTGAAATTTCGTATCAGAATGTGATTCTTATTCTACGCTTGTTATTTAAATCAGATTCTTTTCATCTGAAATGGAATGGCTCTTCTCTAGAAAAACTTGATAGCGTGTTGAACTCACGCGTGGACCGCACATTTCGATTTAGCAGAATGGCATTTCCTTCATCCAGTCAATCAAAATGATGGGCTTGATATGAATCAAAAATTTTGCCAAGACTAGCAGCCGGAGACTGAAATAATGGCATGCATCAAGAATGTGCCTCAACGCAGCTAACTATCAGGCTTGTTGGCATTATGACTAAGTTACAAGCGTCTAATAAGATGTATTCAGCCTAAAAGTTAATCGACTTAAAACATCTATCATCATTCTTATAGTACTAATTGTAATATAAGGACAAATTGAGCACTAATTTATCAATCCTACGGACTGCCAAATATTATCCCCACCGAGGAAAGTTCCTTAAGATATTTACGACGCCCTAAAATACTTACCTTTACAATATTAAAAGTACATAATACCAGGAGCGGAATGTTCTCCAGTAGCAACTCGACCTACAACCGCTTTTAGCAATTGCTTTTGTTATTGTTTACAAAGTACGTACTGAAGCCTTTGCTTGTTTATTATTGAATGAAATTCAGCCCTGGAACTGCTTACAAGAACTAATTGAATAATTATAATTATTTTCGACATCGAAAGTTACATTTTCCAGAGGCTTTACGAGTTTTCTTCCAGTTTTACTTTGAAGTTTAGGGTAGTCAAGGTTTAGATCAAAATACAATACAATCATCGTAAGCAGATATCTTACGCATTAACTCCTTTTTAGTCAAACTGGTCGAACAGATGTAAATTATTGTATGTAAAGGTATCGCGAACGACACACCAAAATAATACTGACAAAGTATTAGAAACCTTCCCGAATACTATAGTATCTATAAAATAGCTAATGCGTTAACCCTCTGAAGACTGTCTGGCCAAAAGTAATGCAGAAATAATTTTAAGTACAAGGATATGGAACTGGTCTACCACAAGTAGGACGAATTATTGCTTAGTGAGGTGATTTGCAATGACTGCTTACATCGACAGTCTTCAAAGGCCTTTGGCTTAATCACCATCGTTTCAAGATAGATCATTAGCGGTTTAGCGGTAATAAAGCAGCCTGAGCCCCGAGCATTCAAAAAAACTCAAAGAGTTGAAAAACCATCTCAGTCAGAAAAATTAGATGTGTTTATCTCATTGTCATGTAAATCACTAGTCTTGATAGAGCCCCTTTTCAAGAAGTCGCAGACGTGCAAGCTCACATTTTGCATATGTGCAAAGTGTGAGCTTGCATATCGCTGAAAATTCTGTGCCTCAGAAACCAGAGTAACTCCAGACTAGTCTAGCCTACCACTTTTATATTATTCTTGCTACCAGGGACCAATTTTATATTATTCTTGTTATCAGGGACCACTATGTTAGTATAAAAGATAAAGTGTATCAAAAATCCTGAAAATTGAAAATTTTAAAGTCATTCGCGGACCATATTTTGACTTCCGCGGACTACCGGTTGGGAACCACTGGTCTAGAGGCATAGCAAAGTCAGCTGCCAAATGGCACAAGAACTCAGATTTTTTTAACGGTTATATTGTGACAATGATGATGATTTACTATGATAGAGTTCTAATCTATAGACCATGCCTATGGTATGAATATCATACTATAGGAAGTACTACTCCTTATTCGCAGACGCCAGCATGAGAAAGCTACTCTGGATTATTGGCGGATCGTTTCTTCGGCGCTACACATGGGGCGATTCAAGACCCAAATATAGCTCGGAGAAAATTTTGAAGTGGGTCAAAAGTATCTCCATTATATGGGCATAAGCACGGGCGTTACTGTGGTGGGCGGCGGTGGCGTCTGTGAGGCGCAACAGGCCCGCCCCGTCCTCCTCCCCTCGCGCAACAGGCGCCGTGCCCGACTTACTTGTTGAATCGACCGACCTACTAACGTACCAAGACACTCGACACACGGAATTCTTATACATGAAGGAAAAATGGTAAGGAAACGCGAGATAAGCAAACATGGTACGGCCGAGCAGCGACGCCCAACGAGGGGCCTTTCGAAACAAGATTCTCATCGAATCAGGATGATGGTAAAATATATTTCGATGTTGGGTTGCTATAGGATATTCGCATATTATCGATATATCGAACTGTTTTATACCCCCAGCCCTATTTTTGGAAATGATCATGGTTCAGAACCACAGTGCAATTTGTAAATTTGAGTCAATCTGAAAATCCATGCCACGCAGATTGGTCTTTAGTGCCTTAAGTACATATTTCCCATCGTAGTTTTTGTAAGGACGAAAGCTGAAGAGAGCTTCATAGGTTAGACCTAGAATCTTACATACGAGAGCTCAAATTACTGGTTATGTAATTACGTTTTTGCAATCCAAGATTAACGTGGATTACTTTTACAAAAAGGACAGCTTTTGGCACATGTTCAGGACTCGAGCACACAACAAACCTCCACTGTTCTTAAAAACATGTAAGATTGAGCCTCATTTAGCTCTTTCAATGAAATGTTCAATGTCATCTGGTTAAAAATACAAGTTGGAAGCCCGGTACACGAAGTGGCAGCCGAGGACGTGTCGTTGCGAAATAGCGGTTTCAATATATCTCTATGAAATACCATCCATGACCAGCGACACGAAGCTAAGCGATGTGTCGCCGAGCGGCAGACGACACGGCCGCTCGAAAGCAGATCTGTATACTGTTGACGTCAGATCATACGACACGTCCATTCAATGGAATTTTGAAAAATCTATTTAACAGTAATGGAATGACCAACTGAACGTCAACTGCTGCCGTCAGCAGACGCCTTCGTCACTGCCACAAAGCGACGACATGTCATGCCGAAATGACTAGACAACTCGTCGTCTACTGCCGCTTCATACAATGGGGTCAAACTTATAGATTTAGACTACAGAAAACGTCATCTTGATATATCTTGATTCGTAATTAGTTTGGTTTCCTTAAACACGAAAACATTTTAAAACTTACATGGCTTCTCACTTCAAAGCTATGACTTCGTGTGAAATCATTTATTTTCAACATTTCTTATTACTATTGTGTACGAACGATTTCCAGCAAACGTAGTCTTGAGAAGCATACACTGTCGTATTCAAACGTAGCTGCACAGAACGTATGTCAAAGAGAAAACGGCAGCTTTACACGTGAATGCCGAGCGTGTGCATTTCACCAAGCGACATGGCACCTCAAGAGCTGCTTATGTACGTGCTAAATACTGAGCCTTACCGTTTGGTATGTTTCCATGTGAGGTTACCAAATGGCTTTAACTACGTGGACATGTAATTTTCCTAAATTATAATTGAATTAAGCCAATAGGTTACATTGTGACATGTTAAAATAGGAGGTGACTCACAAAAACGAACTATTACATATCTTAGAACAAAGTCATTATGCTCTTTGAGTGTTGTAACTTAACCAAACATGTACAGGTTTGTAAAGTCCGTCGCAACATAAAGTCTTAACACGCTACTAGTCGTACGCGATATATAATATCATAACCGTATAATTTTTTTATTATTTAATTTAATGAAAATCTGAAATTAAGAGATATTTAAGGTTTTGTCCATATTTATGACGCGACATGGTATTCCTATTCGCAGTGAGTTTTGTCGCACTACCCACAAGTTGGAACCTTGGAACCTGTATGACGACGCAACTAGCAATTTGTTGGCTTGAAAAGCTCCTTGAGCTTTCCAGTTACGTGTGCTAATTTGTATATGGCGATGTATAGACTAATTTATGCTATATTAATTGAAGACTGGAAATGCAATAATAATATTTAGTAAGTTCAGTTAAAATGTATGCTTGCTTTTCCTTCAGATGCTTTATAATAGGAACTATGCATAAGTTTTAATCGAAGTAGGGATAAAAAACTATGTTGTACGCATTAAAATTACTGTTCCAGGTAGTTGACTACTAAGTTTACAAATTTTTTCACACTATGTGAGCATACTTTTAAATTACTATAAAAATAAACGGTTTTTATTGCGATAAAAATATCCTATAACTGTCCCATGGCTGAACGAGAGGGTCAAGCCTTGGGTCTGCTTTGAAATTTTCATATTAATACAAATATTATTGAAACTAGCGATAACTTGTACAAGCAAATATTTTAGCTAGTATGACAAAGATTAATATAGAGAGAAAAATGGTGAAGCAATCCGTCTAAAAGCTTTTAAAACACGTACGATTATAATTGATGTAGGTGATTATAATAGCACTTACCAACTAATGCCAGTATGACTGTGAGCAGGGGTGCGGCCGGGAATGACACGGTTACATTGAATTCAAGCATCTGCAGTAAGTCCACTGAAACAAAATGAATTCTCTTAATACTTGTGTTTAAAATAATAAGCGGTACATTAACTATTACCAGATTAGAATATGCTGTTTTGAAAAGCGCACAACAAGCTCTACAAAGATATAAGATAAGTGCCCTTTCCGAAATTGCATATTCAATAAGAATTCATCCATTATCATGACAGCGATGACATTATTTATTTTGAACACCGTATTTAGAGTAAAAACGCGCATAATGTTATTTAGTATCCACTTATATAAGACTTTACATAAATAGCAAAACGTGAATGTAATATGTTCACGACAATCTACGCTAACTAAAACGTTACGTCGATATTATTCTACGAACTGCTCAAAAACCAACTCATTTTGTTATTTCAAAATCAATGCGAAACAAATTATCAAAATGTGTTAAATTCATATGGCAACTTGAATTTATGGCACATTTTTAAGCAGCTAATATTATCAGTAAATGAAGTCCAAGCCAATACTAGTACATAGCTAGCGTCCCCCATAGAATCATTACACGTAGCTCCCCATATTGAATTTTCGTTTCATAAATGCTGTTGTTATTATATTTTACAGTTAAATGATGAGTAAGTGTTATAGTGCACATTTAAAGCAAGTATAAGAGAGCGCACCGTGCCATAAGCCGTGCTTAGCGCCCCCCGGAGGCATGCGCGCGCGGCGCTGCGGCACGTTAACGCGATCACACCGCTGCTATATGAATTTTTCATGCGCCACGAGAAGTAATGGTGTCGCCCGAGACGGCGGATCATTCTTTACGAGCCGACAACGGAAACCTTTAAAAATATACGATTTATCTATCGCTGTATTCGAAACAGAACAGGCGCTGTGCACTCAGACATAAGAAAATTAGATTCCAAACGAAAAAGTGCACTAAATACATTAAACTCTCAAAAAAGTTCCGGCAAAAAATACATCTAAATAGGATCGGGTTTGGAGTGACGCACCATGTCACGGGTAGGGGAGTAGATCCGTAATAAGATAAAGGTTTTATCGTCTTTTCGTTAGCATAGTTCACGTGTGCTCTCAGTTTGTCGGAGCTTTGTGGACGGTTGTTTGCTTAAGGTGGGATAATC
The DNA here is from genome assembly GCF_050436995.1 of Anticarsia gemmatalis. Lineage (NCBI taxonomy): Eukaryota > Metazoa > Arthropoda > Insecta > Lepidoptera > Erebidae > Anticarsia > Anticarsia gemmatalis. The sequence continues at coordinate 5,065,423 of NC_134761.1, forward strand.
CCGGTACAGTTTCCGTATCGAATATAGGCGCCTTTGTTCTCTCTGTCACATCTTTTGATGTTGTCTGCCTGAATAAAGGGTTTGATGTAACGAATCTAAGGAGTAATTCGAAGAAGGGTCACTCTTAGTTGATCTCCCTTAACCGGCTAACATTTTTTGCACAAAATGATGATGGCTGCTCCTTAAGTGCCAATTAATTTTACACAAGACATGTTATTTTTTTAAATATTACAATCCCTCAAAAAGTTTTTCTGTCGACGCGAACTTGTGTGGCAAGTCTGTCAGGTTCTGCTGTGATATGAGATAGTAACCATACATTTTGACAGTTTTTATATATCTCTCAATAAAGCAATAGTAAATAGCTTCAGAAAAGAAGCTAAAAACAGATTTACTGCACGTAAAATATTTTTGATACTTTCAATAAAAAAAATGTAAATTGCAACGTCATCGTTCATCATTCATCATGTGAAATTAATTTCGCCGTCGCTTTCCCCGTTCCCGTTTCGTTGCGTACTATCTACGATTTACTGCGCGAATTCATATTACCGTAAAGTATTGGTAGCACAAGCGAACGTCGATATTAAATATTGTGCAATATGCTCCTTCGTACGGCTATATTTCAAATTCCATTTTGTGCTTAGGATTGAAATATATGCTTGAAATTTTAAAATGAAACGTTTTCAGATAAAGAGTATTATTGCCTAAGTGGGTATTGCCAACAAGTAGAGCAATCTCTCTTGACGTGGCGGAATGGTATAGGTCGGGCGGCGATACTTGACGCTCGGAACAATGAAGCGAGCAGGTAATTGGCATTAAACCGTGCTTGAAACGGTTGTTAGTGCAACCCGGAGCGGTGAGGAGAACCGGGTGCCGGCGCCGCTCTGATACCTCTTGCTCTAATTAGGTAGAAACACGAGAAATAAGAGGAAAAATGATATTGTCCCGGAGCTATCGTTGCCTCCAAGTGCTTTGCTTTTGTATTGACCGTTAATTATATAAGTGGTACATAAAATAATTTATAAAAAGACAATCAGTGAAACGACGTTAAGCTGTATTTAGTAAACTAACAACCACTCACAGCTTTACAGAAATTACTTTTAAGCATCGACTCTGTGACTTAAAATTTTATCAAGAAGTCGTTTATAAACACACGCCTTGCATTTTGTCTCAAACCTTTTATAAAAAGTGAATTACGTAGCACACAGGTTTGCAAAAATATATTTCCTAATTATTAATTACACGTTAAATGAATATCTAACGTAAAAAATATATTTTATAATTTAAACATAAATATTTTTTACCATAAAAACAAAAATAATACAGATATGTGAAAATTCTTTACGAAAATTAGTACAAAACAAGTTATGAACATAAGCAGACATGAATTTCAAATAGAAATAAAATTCAACGCACCGTAGACGGGGCAAGGAAAATACGTCAGATTTTATTGAAGTCGGCACATCATTATTATTTGCTTATTTTCGTTTTCGCTCCGATACCTTCTAATACCTTATTGCTATGGAAAATTACGTTCAATTTGAGAGCTAAATAATTGGGCAAATTACATCGCTAATCGGCTTATAGAAGGAAAAATTTGCAAATTAGATACTTAAAGGATTTTACAAACCTACGCTGTAAAATATTCTTTAGGGTACTGTATACACAGACGTTTTGATAACATTATCGGATAATAAGAAAATTCTCGTAAGTGAACAAAATAAGTTTAGGGTTCTCAGGTATAGCTTTTCATACATAGCTGCTTTAATCATAACTAAAGCAAAGCGTAAGCATTTCGCCGCGTAAAATGTAAAAAAACATGGTATGTGCGACGACTCCACCACGCTGACCAAGTGCGGCTTGAAGACTTTGCAATCCTCATTCAAGAACTGTGTTAAAGAACTCTCAGATATGGAAGCTTGCATCACAATGTATTTCTTCAACATAGGAACAAGTGAGTATCATTTCTAATGCACACATAACTTCGAAAAGTTATAGGTGTGTTGCCTCAGGTTCGACCCATCGATCACTAGCATTGGAGGTGCACTCTTAGACAACTCGGCTGTCACACATAGGCCTCTCAGATTTGAGCGTGTTGCTGCATTTTTAAAAACTCTTCCAATTTTTAGGAATAAAATACAGCTTAACTAGTTCTGGGAACACATACATACGTCTTAACAGACAAATGTATACACACTACGGAATCGCACCATTACATAAAACATTATTAATTTTTCAGAGAGCAAAATAAATATTTCCAAAGGAGACTTTTCAATTAGCGATATTTTCAAAGAAGTTCTATTTTAGTGATAAGTAGATGCTCGAGCTGCCTCAGTGTACATATTTTCTCAAATTGTATATTTTATAAGGCTTCGATAATACTCAATCAAGAAAATATAAAGGTCTATCATGTTTAATGATACTTAGTAAAGTGTACGAGAGGATATTATGTGAAGTGTTTGTTCATTTTCAGACAAGTTGAGAAGAGAAAGATGCTAAAAAGAAGCCTACTAGTTCATTTCGTGGTTAATAAGGTTTTTTCCAAGACGACATACAAGTATTATACAATTAAGTTATGAAAATGTAATTTATAATAATTCTGTAATTCAATTAAACTTTAAAACCGAGATTCGAAGTTTAACAAACAAATCTCTTCATTTTTCTTCTACAAAATAAAAAAAAAACCATAAGTACCACAGAAGCATTGGTAAATTAGGTAATCTGCGGGTAAGAATAATAACATTACGGAACAAACCCTCAGATTACATAATGCACAACATTGCAATCATCAACGTAACCTAATTTAGTTCGATGCACATTTACGCGGCTATAGAAGGCAGCAATCGTCAGAGTATCGGCAAAGGAGCAAGTAAAGCAATTTGCTGTGTGAAGCGGTGCAAGCTAGGAGGTGAAGCCGTGCAAACGAGCACGCCTCGAAAAGCGTTGGAAAATTACCTCTTGCAACTTGCTTAAGTTCCAAATAAATACACTCTTACATAACCAAATATATTGATACCTGGAGAAACAAACTTTGCTAGCTTTTTGTTAGTATTCAATAACAAAAAATATGTAATCGATTAATTATTATTGTCTGTGCGCGTTAACAAGACAATAGAGGACATTGGCACCAGTCTACTAATTGTATTCACATTTTGCGAGAACGACAGTATTTTGATAGCTAACGCCATCAATAATTGCAGTGACTTATAAACGACAATAGGATATCATTATACCGGCCAGATTTAACCCGAAGATCGATGCAGGGGTAGAAAACATATTATTATATTATTTTAAGCGGTATGGTTTTCCTGAATTGAGGTTTTATAAAACGTAAATAAAGTGGACTTTTTCGTACTTGCAGTATGATCAAAATTATATACTATTTTGAAACAAAACATTGTTAATACATCTTACAGTGCATGAAAATGAGGTCAAATAAAAAAGGTTGATATTTCACACAAATGAGCCTCAATCTCTGAGAAAATCCTTCCATACGTTCGTAAAGTCTCGTTTTCGTTTAATTAATAAAACACGCTCGTGGTTACGCTCCCCACTATATTTTCATTGCGAACAAACCATTTTTGTTCATTAAAATCAGACTAAACAACCGTTTGTTGTATAATCCTAAAATACGGTTGTTTTTCTTAGCATCCATTAGCGGCGAGAAAGCTAAGGAAAATGTTTAAGCTTTGGAGAATTACAAACATCTAAAATACCTGAAAATGGTGAGTAAAAGATTGATAAAAATACCTCGAGACTTCCTTTGTACAACAATTAATTATCTTCTTGGGATCGCCGACTTAATTCGGATATTTAATTATGCAAATGTTTAAGCCTTTTTTCGGGTCTGTTCTCTCAATATTAATTGAGGGGAGTCAATCAGATTTAAATAGAAGACTATTTTACTTGGTTAATTGATGGAGGATTATCTTTAAAACACAAACAATAAACTATCGACTCAAGGCCTAACCCCTCTCTTTCGGGAGGACAACTTTGCCCAGCAGTTGGACAGTAATGGGTTAAATTTTATCATCACAATCAGACATAATAGAGATGCTTATACCAAAACTGATATTAGAAACAGCAGTTAGATCAGCTTAACTCTAGTTTTATATTTTGAAAGGTTTTTTATTTTCCGCCATACCCGCCTTCGCTGTTTAGAAGTGCACAGAAATATCGAGTTGCTACAGCATTCGTAGAACGTCCTACGGCGTAGACTACTGCTAGTAAACAGTATTACAGACATATGTAATAAATATATGCATTATACAACTTGAACAAAATATTCATTGTTTCATTTCATTTCTACTTCCATGTGAAAAATCATATTTTGACCACATAACAGGTCACAACATACAGCCATATTTTGAGGAGAAAATATTCCGTTCGGGTGTGCAATCCCAATAATTACCAACTTCATTAAGCATATATCGTCGACAATTAAATTAGGTGCAGCAAACAGTGGTTTTTGGTCGTCGCATACCGATGGATGCGGTTGTTTTGTATGGCCCGGTATCGGCACATGGAAATATTTTGTGTTAGGGTGTTTATACGGTATTAGTGCCAATTTAATCAACAATCCTTTGTCAGCGAGTTCATAATGATGACAAACATGTGTAGTACTATCCGCAGCCACAGCTTATTGTGAATAATGGCGAAATCTGTTCCAACACAAATCATTTTACGGAATCCTTCAATCACGTTTCAATTTTCGACGATGTACTTTGGTATCGATATCTTATAAAATATACTAGAACCAGTGAATCTACGTTTCATAAAGCACTTGTGGAAACTTCTCCCTTCTACTTTAGTGAAACAAGAACAACCATATTGTATTGTTTTCTCATAGCATTGGAACGCAATAAAACAATTTATCTGATATTGTTTCATATTCAATACCTGTAACATAAAATAAGCAGATATGAGGCTAGATACAAAGGGTACTTGTAGATCCTAACCAAATGTATGGGTAATATCTGGATGGCATCGAGTGCAGGCTAACTAAGATGACTATACAGTTAGAATATTTGTGGGTACGAGCCTTCAAGAGAATTCATAGTTTAAAAAAAAGAGTATTTCTCTTCTTCGGTAATTATTAGATTCAATTTTAAAGATTAAAATGTGTATTGTCTTATGATTGAATCTTATAGACACAGCAGTATCTAATCTTCTTTACAGGTAAACTTTTATTTTGTTTCATTTAGAATACGTTGACTATTTTATTTTAAACTTGAGGACTTTTGTCAGTTATCTTCATCTCATTTTTAATAGTAAACGAATCAGTATATATTTTATTTCCAGAGTATCCGTGTTTTATTTAGGATAAACATGGCAGCGCTGTGCGGTGCTTCCCACACGGGTTCAATACGATTGTGATGTTGCACAGGGTGTAATCCGCTAAGCGTCCGATACAAGCCTCTGTAGATCGCACAACGGATCCACGACCTAAAAATACCTTTTTATTCATCCTATAAGCGGCTTGAGGTCCACACTCGAGTTCTGCTCTGTTAAAACCCGCTTTGTTGTAACTTCACAGTCTAAGACTGTTTGTTGAATACTAGCATTGTGTTATTCTAAAGAAATGTTTACAATAGATGCGTCCTGAATAGTTCTTAAGAACTTAAAACTTGAGGAAACTGGAAAGTTTTGAAATAAAATAGCTGTGGAAATATTGAAAAATAACACACCTTTCATCGACAAAAGAGGTCTTATTTTCCATCTTTGTGTATCGGTGTTTGAACGCTGAGTGTGTAAAGAAACATGTTTGTATTTGTGATAAAAGTGTCTGGTACACAATAAAAAGATATACTTGTATTTGAGTGAAAACAGTGAGACGAGTAGCATAACCATTAATTGGGATATTAATTAGAATCCTAAGAATTGTCCCTATCAAAGGCTCTTTCTTGTTTTTAACACTCTTTTATAAACTTAATCAATAACATTCAGGACCTCTTAAAACAAGTTTCATCAATACTAAACTATCGGGTGTCTAAAACTATATTGTTTTTCTCGTGAATTTGAATACCCTAAAAATATACAGCTGTAAAGAATGATAGATATATATGTCGTATTGCATATAAAAATCAGTACTAATATGAAGAAAACTACGTCGATAGTCGAGGACGTTCGGAATAATCGAAAATTGGAAAATAATTGTTAGGGCTTTATTTTTATGCTTATTATGTAATTTAGTATGTTTTATTTTTATGTGTGTATTAAACTGTTGTACTGTGTTTTCACAATGATAACTTTTTTAAGAAACGTGGCATGTATTTCAATTCGTACTACATTTCTCATAATACCTGCATAATGTACCTAAATTAAGAATTTATAAAGTGCAATTTTATTAAGACGCCCAATAGCTTAAGCATAATTTTCTAGCACAAACAAGAGAACGGTGCTTTACGTAATCAGTCCATTAAAACACTTTATTTAAAAAATAAGCTTTGTGTTTTTATCCAAAAAAACTTCAATGCCAATCAATTTGCGCGTGTACAATAAAATAAATCCCAATATTAGGAATCGGAGTGTTTCAATAAAATACGTGTTTCCTATTGAAATAATCAAATTGATAAACCAACATAAAAAATGAAACACAAAAATTCTCTCAATTGAAAAACAGTGAAAACGCTTTTTATCAATAAAATAAACGCTTTTAAAAGGTTTTATGAAACACAACACGGAACTTAAAACACAACGTCAAAGCGATCTTTTGCCCGTTTTCAGATATATTCGTATTCTTTGCTCCTACAGGAGACAGGGATGAGTCGCCATAGAGACCAACTGGATCCCATTGAACAGATTTACCCTTATCTGATATTGTGAGTTGAATAGTTTATTCTACAAACTCGAACTAAGAGCTCCTTTAGATATAAATCTTATTTTACTTTTAGGGTTCTATACAAAAATGATAAAAGGTGCCCCTCGACAGTTGTACGGGGATGTCTCGTTTGTCGCGTACGAATATCCTAGACTGAGTATTATATTTAACAGTCACATTACGACTGTCACGTTTATAAAATACAAATGCCTTCAAGTAACTAATAGAATATATGCGGTTGTTTAATGCAAAATACACATTTTTTTTGTTAGTAAGTATAATACCGAGTAAAATAACAATATTATATTTTAACGAACAAGAAAGAACATCGTATATATCAGAAGACAACAAGCAAATAATCATCGTACCATAAGTCCCGGATATGGCGAGCAGGATACATCGTTACTATCACTAATTAATTAACATAGCAATAATGATTACCGTAAATGATCGCCTACGCACAAGTTAAGCTGTCCTTTTTGCAGTTAACAAATACAAAAATATAATCCAAGTTCATCTTCTAGGGCGAATTTAATAAGAAACAAAAGCAATGGTTAAAGAAAATTGAGATTTTTCATTTCGGTGAAAAGAGATTGAAAGAAAAAAGATTTGAAACAATCATCGTATTCAAACACTAAGCCAAGTGACGGCGCGAAGCAAATACGGAAAGAAACAAATTATCTCTATCTGGCTAATTGTCGACAGATCAAAGTGGAGGGGGCACCGCGCCACGTAAATCCGACTCGGTATTTTTTTACAGTAACAAGTGAAAGAGGGGTGGGCCGCGGCCGCAGGCTCTATTCGCAATTATTGTTATTACAAAGAGTTTGCTGCTGAGCCGGCTCGACCCGAGACTTTTTCATGGAATTCATCCTCACAACATCTAATTGCACTGAAGATATATATCTCTCCGCATTTGGTACAAGTCTATCGTTTGGGTAATTACGATACATCACGAATTTGAAATACTCAAAGCCACATGTTTCCCGGCTTTGCAAAACCAATGCAAAATGAAATTCATTAGCGAAATGCGATAAACAACGAAGCGAATGCTAATTAATTAAGACTTACCGATGAATACGAAGATCTGGTGGTGAGCGTAGCGCAACAGCATCGATATAGACACCGTCTGTAACAAGAAATGAGCTTAAGTAAAAAGATTAAAACGAAATAACCATGCTAGCTGCAAGTTGTTATTTATGTCTACGTAACGAAATTAGTTTCATCATTTGCTTTTGAGATATTTTTTGCACAGCTACAATCATGTTTTCTCATGTTTAATGTAGGCAGATCTATAATAATAATTATTATGCTCCATTGCAGTTCGCCAAAAGGCATCGAATCCGAGCCATAAAATTTATTTTGCGGTCCTGAATACGGCTGAGCTATAGATTAAGCGCAGAATAAAATTGAAAATTCCAGCACCTTTGATTCGTGGAGAATGTTACTGCATAAGGCAACATTTAGAAGGGCCGATCCCACTGTTACTTAAATGGATTCAATCTGCACTAAGCGTTTCGTTAATGAAATTCAATCGCGGCGAGGCGGTGCGGGGAGCAAATGATGTGGCGAAAAGATTGATAGCGGCCTCGCAGGGACGCCATCCGAACTACCTTTAGGTACGTGTACCAACACGTGCGACTGGATTGGTCATCTCTTTGAACACTTTCAATAATCTGCTAGCCGTAACAAATACCTTAGTAAGCCCGTTGCAAGTTAATATTTTATATTCAAAAGTGGAATTTTATATCAAAAAGTCGCTTTAAATCGATGACAACCTGAGTGGTAAAAGCTCCAGTAAATTTTAAAGCATCTATTCTAAGTGTCCTAGTCAATAGCCACGTAGGCGTTGCTGTGAAGTGGTCATGCGTAAAGCAACATAGGCACAGTTTATAAAAGGCACGTTTATTAAGAGGTGCCGAACTATTTTGGTCTATGTCCAGTGGACACAGGCGCAGTGTGACACGGCGCGGCGGACCGTACGTTGCAGCGTCCGCCGCGCAATGGGCCGGACGTAATCCTCCCACCGGCGAGCTGTTAGTTTTTACGGTGGCCGTAAAGTAAAGAGCGGCCAGCACATCGATCGTATACCGCCGTTAATATTAAAAGGCATAGTGGTTAATACTCCGGCTTCTGCTTTTATTAGCGGTCCCAACAGTGATCGATCAAACGCCGGTTCCGACAAACACTTCATTGTTCCCGTTCGCTCCAAGTTCGAATGTCAAATTGTTACGCGATTCGGATTTACCTTGATGAAGCACTATGAACGATACAACTTGAGCATATACGAATTGAACGAAGTACATACTTGGTATTCAAGGAAATTCTCATACTACAATATTGGGTAACTTCGCTTAACAAACACGAATCGATGCCGAATATGAAAAACTTCAACTCAATTTCGTCATTAATTTGTATTATTATAGGAAATTGTGATGCCGGTGTATCTTAGAATGTTTGCTTTTTCTTTAGAAGATTTTTTGGTTACGAAGGTAGTGTGTTATATATCATAAGGAAAGCTCTCATCTCACAGCTGGACGCATGCCTTCACCACCCGCGGACCACCTACATAATTATTATTTTACTAATGTTAATAATAGACCTAGTAATGGAGCTGTCAAGTGTTCGTAGAACAGTAACAATGGACGTTAATAGATATCTCGTATGCAGAATAGATACCCCAATCCACTTTGAGCTTTGACAACGCACAGCGCATGAAACCCGATATATGTTAGGCAATACGTGCTCCGTTTGACAATTGATTAATGCAATTTCTCTAGCTCCTGACGTAGCCGTGGAATTAGTTCCTGTAACGTATATTGCACGCCTGTCAAATACAATACTGCCGCCACGCGACACCGATACCCACATTGACGAATAATGCATATCAATAATATTATCTGGTTGCACCTGATTAATACGAATATATTTCATGGAGCAATCTGAACTCAATGCAACGACCTAGTTTATCCCGCAGTACTGAACAATTCTTCGGTTTTAAATGAAATTTAATGCAAAAGAAGACATACTCGTACATCTCGTTTATTACGCAAAAGTTTCCCCTAGTAATCTGTAGAAACGGATTACTAAGGCTTGCAAGTACGGACTACTGCGATCTTTAATACTACGTATGATATTACAAACTTTGATTCACGGTACACGGCGTTCAATTACTTCTTTAAGTTGTTTGTGCTCTAGTGCAATGAAGATCTTGGTTTATTTCAAATAATATTGCGAATATTTATTTCTTACTCAGAATTATAAATGGCTTCAGAAATAAATATCACATTGCATTTTGTTTTTGAGCATGCAATCCAGCGTAGAATCGGCCAATGAGGCGGTGCGACGTCGGGAAGGGCTCAAAGGATGGTAAAGAGAAGATTTTATATGACACATGTATTTTAATGTTTGTGACTAATCATATATCAAAGATGGTAGACTTTTAATTAATTTGTAGCTAGCGGCAAAAACACATCTAATTAGCAGAACCGTAGAAGACACATCAAGTAAAGTAAAAAATCTTCTACTATTGATAATCTCAATAGTATAAGATTTTTATATAGTAAAATTACATACGCAACTCCTAATTTAGATTAATGTTTAACGTACAGGCAAATTAAGAATTGTTCTACGACCAAAAAACACTTTTACGCTTTGGAACTTGTTCCTACAAATGTCTTTTAGCCGTCAAGGACGTGCAATCAACGTAGAACTGCAACCAAAACTTGTGCCATCACACTATTCGAACTGAGAAGTGGCTATTTACGCAAAGAGTTTTGTAAAACAAACATAAGGCAGGTTACAGCCGGGCGTCAGAATTTGGAACCGTAATAAAGTTTGAAAGGGCTGTAAAAGAGCAATAACTGTAACTCGGCGAGAGAGTCTGATTTTAGTGGCGCGGGGACCACGCCTCGCGATAACCTATTAATTGATCTGTAATGTCTTTGTGAAATACCCGACTTATGTGGGACAAAATAGTATATAATAGTACCAGGGCACTGAGAAAGTTTTGCATGGGACACTGTCAGGAGTGTCAGGTTATAATTAATTTAAGAAATCACATTATAAACGACTACAAATAAGTACCACCAGTACATAAGGCCTAAATTTAAAAAAAATAGATGATGAAAAAAAATGATTTCTGCGTGTCAAACACACTTGCATATTTTTGTCATCACCAAACGATAAAATAAGGGACCCTTCACACTGCCGATTAACCGAGTGACTCCCTGATCTACACACTATTCAAGATCTATGGTCATTCTTCTGACAGCGTTGATAGTATACTGAGTGACTGGTTTCTATTGCCCAAATAAAAAAATAATTTCCATCGCTTGCAGATACGCTAGCGGCCTTCAATTAATAAAAAAAATACCGGATACGCAGTTGCAATTGTCCCCTAATAGTAATGCAGTTAACCGTTTAATTATTATGATAATAATAACAAAATTAATTTTAAATGTTTTCAGGAAACTAACATAACATAAGTCTAACTAGTTATATATTATAACCTCACGCGAGTTAATTACTGCGCGTTATGGAATGAATGAAAAATGGATTAGAAGTTACTTCACACCATATCTTTGATTCAACGTCTTGCGTGACTATACTTATTTTTGAAAGAGTTCCTATTGTTGACGTATTTTCAAAAGCACAACATTTTCGACAAGTTATGTTGCCCGGTGATGCCCTTTTAACACGTCGAGATTACACTTACTTAGAGAGCCTTGAATGCGAGATTCGCGCCTAATGGCAGTAGAAAACATTCAAAATTATGAGCTTCAGTGACTCGATACTACTACTCTTTATGAAAAGCCAATAACACATTTTAGTACAGAAATACGACATAGTGGCATCACAGTTTCATATTTTCGTTGGTATCAAATGAGTGTCTAATAAAATGTTTCAGTCTGTAGTAATTACAATATCAACATTATGTGAGAAAAAAATTACATAGCCTGAGTATTTTGGATAAACCTTTTACAAGTACAAATGTAATAATTTATCGTTAACCCAGACAACTACCCAATTATGAATTATACTAAATCTTAATAAATAAGGCTCTCTATTAAGTTGTTGGACTATACAGTACCTCGATTTTCTACTACTATCGACTACCGACAACCGGCTTGTCATCGAGAAATTTTGCATGAAAAATTTGATCAGCGCCTCTGATGGGCGTCGTAGGAACTACTTTGGCAGTACATTCTAATTGTCAAAATTTCGATACTCGACAGTACCGACTGTACAGAATCGCGCTACACGTCTGTAGATATAAGTGTAGCTATAAAATGTCTCATCCGTCTGCGTCGTGGTTTATTGTGTGCTACAAAAATGCTGGCTAAAGTAGTTTAGTCATGTCATCATGTCTTGATGACGACTTGATGTCGAAAACTTTTTATATCAAAAGAATCATTTCGCCGACCTGTTGACTGCCTTTAAAAAGCAACAGAATTTATTTACCAGCCGCCAGTATTTAACCAATCAAGTACATTTAACCGATTTTTTGTAAATAATTTTCAGTTCTACAATCAGGTAGGCATTCATTATCAATAAGTTACAAAACAATTGCTTAAACCCTATATTATAAGAGTAAATCTATAATAAAGTTATTATCACACTTTCTATAACAATATTACTATTGATGGTGTTGAGTGTTGAACGCCCACGACTAGTCAAACAATATTCTATACTACAGTGACAAGATCCCATGTTTCAATTTTGGAAAATGAGATTCGTAATGTAGCAGTACGGTAATTTTTTATGTATTTATAAACTATGATTAATGACTATCAGTAATAAAAAATCATTACTTTAATGAAGCATAGAGATATTTGCTTTGAGAAATAGCCAAATCTAATAATAATTCACAGAATATCAAAAAGCACCATCTATTCATGACATTTCAAACTTTGGTGAAAATTGTACAGCGAAGCACGGAAATAAGTTCAGCTACTCGACACTACAAATCACCGGCGCTACATAAGCTACCGTGATACAAAACTGGCCCGTTTCACTTTAAAAGTATTCGCTACTCAACGCTAGATGGCGCTGTCACTATTTCTAGGTAAGGGCTTTTGCCAATCTAAATATTTGAAATGAGACTTTTTACTGCACCATACGATGTTATAATTGCATAAATTGTGTATGTATAACCTTTATGCAAATAATTACTAAAGTATCTGTAGACGAGTGTTTCTGCCATAAAAGCGATTGCTCAGACAGAAAACTATGTCGTGTTGGCAATGAACTGTTTATAAAGAAGGCAATACTTACAAAGACGAGCATAATGAAGAAAGCGGCGATGTATGAGCTGCGTGCCGTTAGCATCGACACAAAGCGATAATGTTCACCCGTGATCACGTTCCTGAAACAATACATAATATTATATTAATACACTATACAATATATTTGTGCAAAACGTTGAACTATTCATGCTACGGATGCAGGAAAAAATAGATTTTAGAATAGGTTAAAACTACAATAATAATATCTACATACATATAATAAAAAATACTGTTTGAACATTGGAAATAATGAAATAAAAGAGGGATCTTTGTAAGATCTATGGGTAGCAAAATAATAATTTTAAAGCTTGGAATATACCCGTATTTCACGCGAGCGAAATGCACGGGCCAGTTTATATATAAATATATACCAGTATTATACAATTTTTCAAAAATAGCAACTGTTTCACTGCATTGATTAATGCCCAATGTCAAACATCCTATCATGAAACGTTCAATCCCACCAGTTGTATTACTCAAGCTACCCCAAACAAGATACCGACTAGTCCAAAGACCAATGTGCATCTCATCTCTCGCAAACAAAGACAGGTTCATGCTAATCACCTTAAGTACCCTTTATTATCCTCCTGCTCGGCTAGGGTCTTGATCGACGCCATGAGCAAGTCATCGTAGCCAAGGAACTCATCGAGTACGAATCGTGAGAACTTGTCGCCGAAGCACGCATCACGCTGAGGGTCTAACGTGACTATCTTCACCGGTATCTTGAGACGGAGACGAGCGCTCGGAGATAATCGAAGAAAACCGTACTCCAGTGAATATTCGAGAATGTAATCTTCATCTGAAACAAAAGAGTAAGCATTAAATCATTGTTTAATATGTAGAGTAATTTTGCAATTAAACTTTGTTTGCAATTGGCTTCCACAAACCGTTTTTTTTTCGGATTTTTATTTATTGACTCATGTCTGCTACAAGGCATACCAGATTACTAAGTCAGAAATATACAAACATCATTATTACTTCTCGAATAACTAATGGTTGGTGAAACAAGTGGAATTACTATAAGCTTATTAGTTTTCACGTCAACAGAATCCGCATAAGTGTCGGTCTTTTAACTAAATATAACTTTTATTAAAGATTTGTTTTTCAAACTAAATATTTTTCAACGTGATATGAGTTCATTTCTTGAACAGTTTTATCATGTTCATAGTCCGGCAGGTCAGTAATTACTGATAAATAGTGTTTACTATTAAATGAGACGACGTGCAACTTTATTATACGCACTATGCTTGAGAGGGAAGTTTGTTTACCTTGTTGCTTCCACCTGCCCAATTATAGCAATCAAATCGGTAGATTTGTAAAGGAAAATGATAGTTATAGCTTGCATGATTTATTAGAAAATCTTTGAATGTAATTTATTCTCAAGTCTAATTAAACAGCTACTATGTGGTTAACTACAGCACTTTTTAAATTGAATTTAAAATTCATTCGAATCGAGTGTTTAAAACTAGCGCCAAAACATCAAAGACAATAAACAAAAGAATGAACGTAAATCTTTTTTTTTTAATTATTCAATTGACCGATAGGTTAATACCGACAAGGTCGCGAGAGGATAAAAGTTTTTTTTTTTTTGACGTAACATAATATCACAAAAAAAAACAACAGCTGTGTCAGGCTTACTTGACACATTTTTTATACATCATGATTACTTTGAAGGAAAGATAGACTCGCTGGAATGAAACTCACCTTTTGAAGAGTCGTTAGCAGCTGACTCCTCCAGAGATTCCTGAAATTAAAAATATTTTTTTAATAAATGCTATTGGTCACAGGTTGTTTAAGGTCTTGAAACAATCAGATTCACAGTAAATTAGCCAACTTGTAATGGGATTAAATAAATCTTAGTATTTTAATTTATAAATACATTTGTTTATTTACTTGAAAATAAAAATGGAACTTGGTGTAGTCCTTATAGAATTAAGACTTGCAATAAACTGTACTGAAAATTTTCCTGACAGTGACCAGTGAGTCTGTCGTAATCAATATATTCGTTTACAACAAAGCATTGCGACCGGTAGAACGCTATTACTCGTAATTTTGCATTTTTGAATATCATTTACATACTACGTGTATGCGCACTTACTAAATTTACGTATTTGTCCACGTCATTAATTAAATAACAACAACTGACCATGTAAGATATTTCTTTCAACGCAAAAATATATGTAGATAGAGAATTTAACCGCAAAACATGTCTAAAAATACTAGTTTAATCTGGATTCTTACTTAAACGTCCATCTAGACCTCTAGATTATTTAACGCTATTTTGATAGATTTCTAGATCCCTTTAACATAAACCAGTCGTCATCTTTTGCACAAATAATGCTTATTGATCAATATCAATACGTTACCTTATTAAGTATGGATGAAGATAAAAATAAAAATAAGTTTAATAGCCATTTTATACCATTACAAATCTTCATATTCGTATATTTAGTGCTAAATTTAAAGAATAAGAAGGCTATTTCAACTGTAATAATATCAGCTTGAGATTATTATCGCATATACATTAGTGCTTAGTAAACACTTCAACCAAAACAAGTTTCATTTTTAAAATTAACTTCTCTTAAACGCTATTTTAGAATTGAATCTCGCATGAAAAGATATCAAAGACAAACTAGACCCAATCAGAGTCCATTTAGATCTGACTTCAAGTAAGTATTCGTAAATTACTTTAGTTATTATATTTAAAAACCACTACAGAAGAATAAAGCTGCGCAAATATCACGAAATATCTACGGCATGCCATCTCTAACGGTACTCACATACTTGACCATCGCGAAATAACAAATATTAATTTACGTATTAGCCAATACCTCGGCCAGAGATGTTTGAACGATCAATGTTTTATGTATTACGGCAATAGTTCCGACCCTGTCGAAGCCTAGTAAAATATTTATGCAAATAATTCATCTGCGCTGTTTCTCGACTTACTTTGATACAGTTATAGTTTTGCTGTCAACACGAGAATAGAAAGAACCTAAATTATGCATAACATAAACTGCTTGTTATTGAGTACATGAATACATAATGATCGCATCGTCGAATATATTTTATTCATACATAGTCACAGTTCCGCCATAAATTAGATAGAGTTATCATTTTGATACTATTATCCAATTTGAAATTGATGATGAATTGCATATCAAAAGAAAAAAAACGATCATACGATTAACTTATAATTAAATATGCAAGCAGTTGTTTTATTTCCGTCTATTACCTAAGTCATAAAGTAAATAATCGCTCAGATAAGTACCGTGGCAGTTACAGTAAAGAAGGAAAACAATTTATTTATAAACGATTTTTTTTATATTAATGATTTAGATAAGCGAGTAATATGAGTTCATTGTACGGCAATAACACATTTTCAGCCTTGTCTCGCAAGGCAAAGTAAACAATATAGGCACATTGTATTATCTATTTTATAAACAAATCAGTTCATAGCGTTATGTACCGTTAACACAAGTCGTAAGGTGAAATAAACAAAATATAATGTCTTATCTCTTTTGTAAACAAATCTTGCCAAATAATTACCGTTTAGAACATAAACCATCATGTAAAAGTAAATAAAAACCATTTGTTACATTATTTTTTCGAGAAAAATTGATCAGATAAACAAATTATTCTCACGATGCTGGCCTTATTAAGGAGACATCGTGATATAAAGTATTTTACCAGGGTTTCGCATTACATAGCCATAACATACATTATAAAAATAGAGAGAGTAAGTGGAGGCAGATAGTGGGATTAAAATACTAACAATAAGATTTTAATTTTGGCTTTACACTTGCCATCATCAATTTACTACCAAGGACTAATACATACATACATATTTCTACCTATAATATAATAATGTGAAGTTCATTATCAATGCAATGTCAATGAAGAGATCAAACATGACTGGGTTATGCCTTAGAATAATACAATAATATGTATATGATTATAATGGATGCTTTGTTTCATTTATAAGTTTAATACAATAATAGTTATTTATTATCAAACTATAAATATCGGTAGAGCGGAAAAAATGCGAAGTCAGAATGATTAAGTGATCACAACACAATATGTTTTAAAATAAAAAAATATAGTTCACGATAGTTGTTGCATGCAGAAGAATAAATAGTTTTGGGAATTTTAAAGTTTACAGATTCGCACGATAATATTCGTCCATATCATGGAAGTAAAGCAAGAGCAATTATGTTAATGTATAAACATAACACTGGCTGATCTGTTTATAAAATATGACATTTCACCTGTTTCGCCCACACACTGCATTGTTGTAACTTGCGTACTTAGGTGTTTAGGTGTTTTCATTAGCCTAAACACCTAAGTACGCAATTAGCCTATAATTTAAGATTTATATTTAGACTATTTTCCTTGAGGTACCTAGGCGAAAACAAAATTCAGGTAAATCTAGGTTTCAAAGTAACTCAAAACCTTAGCACTAATAACATTGATTCTAATCAGATGCTTTTATGAGATCAATAAAATAATACTTACATCCACTAATTTGGAATCTCTGTCAATATCTTCCACCAGTCCCATTATCCCTTCCCATATTGAAGAAGAAGGTTCCACGTCTTCGCCTGAGACTATGGTCGCGTTGAGATCAGTCTCCTCGCCTGTTCCTTCGCCGGTAGGGTCTAAGTACGCAGTCTCAATGACTTTATCTGGTGAGGTATCTTCGGCGTCATCATGTATACGAGTGATGTTTCCATAGTCTGTTCCGTCACGAATGTAATCGTCGTCATCTATGTCCTCACTGGTTGAAGACTCTATGTTGATAAATCTGCAATAATCACAATTTGCCTTGAATAATGTATTTCATATTCATCATGAGAAGACAATAACTGTTGTAGTACTTAATACTTGATGTCTTGAAATTTTCAGTGCTCAGGATACAATCCAAATCATGAATGTGTGCATTATTAAAAATATTTTTGACCTAGACATTTAATGTTTCTTATTTCCTACTTGGTAATTTCATTTTTAAATTATTAATAGTCAACAAATTATACTAAAACACAAACCTACACAAAATATGAATTTCTGACTATCCAAAAAAAAAGGAGATGCAAGTAGCATGTCTGTGTTATTTCCTATTATTATGTATGTACTCTACACAGTAATATTACATTGTTAGATCTCAAGATTATATTTTTCCAAAATATTAGCATAAACTAGTAGTTATGTCTGCTGAAATTTTAAGTTAACTGTAACAATATTTCTTTGTTGTAAAGAAAAAAACAGTGAATCAGCTACATCTACTAGTTTCATGCATATACTTAATTATTATTCCAAAACCAGACAGTCATAATGTTGAATACAGTTATCTCACACTTGATGTAAGCTATGTTTGAGATCCAATAAGCACTTTGTAAACAAAATAAATGTATTTAAAAACACTAGTTTTAACAATAGTAATTTCTAGTGTCACCAATATTGGGAAATCTAACTAAAAATAAACCTACAAACAGATAAAACTAGGTTGAATTTGAGTAGTGTTAGTGAACCTACATTTTTAATTTGAATTCCAAATCAAGACTCATTTACTAAAATCTAATATAAATACTTACACAATCAATTGTCTCTTTTTAGTTGAGATAATTTTTACACACTAATAATATTGTAAAATATTTTTTAAAATTGACTCCATATTTGTTTCACAGAACAAGTAATTTATGAGTAAGAATTACCAAGTGAATGTTATTATTTAAATTTAAATCAGAATACAATTATTCAACAAACACATACACATATTAATTAAGTAAACACATAATCATTATGTATTGTCCTTGTAATTTCAACAATTGAGGAATGGAGTGTGTGTAATTAAACCAGGTTAATAAAGCATATCAATGTTAGATAGTTACCTTCAAATTATTTCCTTTCAGAAATTAGGCTACTTATGCATTAAGTTACTTTGAAGAGGAAAAAAATTTCAATTTCTCGACTAACTTTGATACAGTTATAGTTTTGCTGTCAACATGAGAATAGAAAGAACCTAAATTATGCATACCATAATTTAGAAAAAAATTTCAAAATACCAATGTATTGCATATTTATGTAAATTATATGTAAATAAACACATGACAAGCTGTCAATAACAGCACATTTACAATATAAAGATGTAAGTCTGCCATGTGAAGAATTATTCACACAGGGGAATTGTTTTAAGTTAGACAACAACACAACATTAACTTAAATGAACTTGCTAGTCATTGTCACTAATTAATAGTTATTGTTTGGTAATATAGTGTTATATCACAAAATAATTTATCTTACCCTTCTGATGCTAGCATTCCTAGCATAGAATTCAGATCATCTTTATCCTTCTTCAATTTACGCTCCTTGGCATAGCTCTGCTCAATTGTATAATCATGTGCAGGGTTCCGTAGAATCTCCACCCTCAGTATTCCATCCCTAGGCCATGAATCCTTTACATGGTTCAAGCATGTTGTAGGACTTCTTGAAAATGCTATGTGAATATAGGCCAGGACAAAAAATGCCACAAGTGCCTTCAACAATACAAGAAACTCAAAGAATCTTCGAACAGGTCTAGGAAATGTATGAGCATAAGCCAATGCAAATTTGAAGAACAATGCATGGAATAACCTCTCTCTCACATTAAACAGTGGGTTCTGATTATTGTTTCTATTTCTATTCATATTAGCATTAATAATAGGACCTCCTGGCAACAAATTGTTGTCAGCGTTCACACCAGGCGGCAAGTTATTCATAATCTGTGGCCCACCTGCACTCATCTCTTTGTTTTTATAAAACTATTCTCACACAATATTTTAGTTACTTTTCTATAGTAACCACATTCTAATTATCTGAAAGTGAAAGTAATAACTGATATTATAGAGGAGAATTTAACCTCTGGTAAAATGTCAAAGTTAGAGGACACAGGTACAAAAGTTGCCAAATAAACTAACTGTAACGGATTGAGACATCAATGAATAATAAATAGGCTAGTAGTTGCATGAATTATAAATGAATCTTGTGAATCTCACTTGAGACCAATCATGAAGTGGGCAGAAAAATCTCTTGAGTTTCAATATTTAAGTAAATACATTGGCAGAATCAATTTATACAATATGGGGGATTTACAATAAATAACAAGCTTTACTGTTGAAGTGAATGAATTTACTATCGAATTATTTTAGGCCAAAGAGTAAAAGTACGTGGGTAACATGTTAGCATACATACCCTACATATAAGACAGAGTTGTATTAATCACTTGATATACCGTTATTTTTATATATTTCTAACGCACTGATACATTAATATAATACATTTATTTGATCATAAACTAGCAATTCACTTTCTATTTGAGATAAATAAAAAGGAAAACTGTCAAAATCTTGACATGACAATTTGACCGATTTGACGTCGGAGAATGAGCTATTCGTGTCTCCATTCGTTCAAAGTGACGTTTTTTTAATTAGTCTATGGTTTGTTGAAACAAAATAAATTAATTTTTAAAACATAGAAAAGTTTATTACCTAAGTAATTATAAACTCTTTGATTAATTAATTCATGCTGTTGAGATTATTGTTCCCTAGATAAGAGTTAGCAAATAGTTTCGATTTCTATTTTTATATTCGAAGTGTTTCAGGTTTTCGATAGTAGATGTCGCTTTTATCAAATTGAAGGTGTAAAAATGTTATAATGCATCGAATCAAATGCATTTTTTAATAAAAAAAACCCGAGACATGTGTGTCAAATGTATTTTAATAAAAAAATTGACGATGCTTTGCTATTTACCTTAAGATTTTATATTTTTACTTGAACACAAAGTTATTTGGCGCGTAGTATACGAGTGAGTGACGGAACGGATCAACGCCTTCGTTGTTACGCGTCCTTTGCCTTCCTCGTAGCGGTACGCTTCTATATTCAGAGACACAGACTTATTTGTTTGATACCTACTGTAGTGACAGAAATTATCCAAATTCTATTTAAAAAAAAAAAAAATTATAAAAAAAAACACGATTGCCTCTACTTTGTAGTTGAAGTTTTGATTTGTAAGTTAAAAAATAACATAGTGTCCTACCTATATAAGTTTTGTAAGTATTGTACGAAGTAAATAAATAAGTATAAAGTTACAAAATGGATTGGCAAATTTATGCTATTTTGTAGTTTTAATATGAGCGGTACAACAATTTAATAAAGAAACTACTAACACTGACTCTTCAAGGGCCAGTCTATGGAGCTTTCCAAACTAAGTAATAACAGGCTATCTCAGAGCGTACTAGCTTTGCACGTGACTAAAATTGACGTTCAATAAAGCGCATGCGAACTAGGTTCACTAGGGTTAAGACTAACATTTATCGCCAAACCACTGTGCAGACGTTTAGTTCTTAAGTAAGTTAGTAATATACCAAACTTGGTGCAAATTAGTAAAGCACTTAGAATCAGATTTCACTTAATGCAGAAGCTGGCAATCTGTAAATTGCCGTTATCATAATTTCCTTGTTAGTTGTGCAAAAGTTTATTATCACCATATGTTCCTACTCGTAGAATCTGCAAGATCTGACCAACTAGGTGAGCCGCAACTTCTGAACCTTGTTTACAAGGAAAAAATAAGATTAGGCCTAGTTCTTTCCTTACCAGGTAAAACCTTTAAAGGATAGAAAAGTCAGTTAACAGTTACACCTATGTAATTTACTTAAAATAACCAACAGCTACCGTACAGACCAATAAAAGTACTTCAGAATTGGACACGTCACGCTAATTATAGGCCTAATAATCTATAGTCTTTCACCAGTGCAATATCCTGAAGCGCGAAATGAATGCATCCACATAAAGGAGCAGCAATAATTTAACGGATCATTTGCAATACAAAGCATGGGATTTACAACTGGCGAGACATGCAGTGAGGATGAAAGGGCGCTCTGTGCATGTGGGAACAAAACCCATGGAAATTCAACAAAGCCGTCTACAGAAAGTGTGATTGACGTCTAAATTGTGCACGAGTCTTCACGAATGGTTTTTTTTTTGTAATAAATGTCATCTATTCAAAGCTTTAGTAGAGAAAGACTGAATGATAGATGCGAGAACAAATCCATTGTGACTACGATCGACAAACCATTTACCTGCATCACGTCACGTGTTGTATAATATGGGATTAAAAGGAAAAAATCCTGTGATTGAAATATTAATGATTTTTATATTACAATTTTTAATTTGCGTGTCTTGTAAAGATGCGTTTGTTTACTTAAACTATGTTCACACATAATGTTATGTTAGAGCAGTATCTGTAGTCGCTAGATTCACCTCTCTAGGTATAGCCTATTAAATGTGCCTGTGCCCAAGTTACTTGGTGCAGCTGTACGGTTTAAAGCAATTAGTAAGTACTTATTCTATAAATATGAGTTTATGTTTCAATCGATTTTTTGGTACTTCAGATAATCACGTGAAAGCATCGTGTCATCATTTTAAATTAATAGCACATCCTCAAACGTAATTAATTATACAACTTCGTACCAAGCCGTTTCAAATGGTCTGGCAATTAATCAAACTACAGAAACCTTAATATAATTTAACAAGCTTCTTATGTTAGTTACAATAGAGCAATCCTGTATTCCCTATTGAACGTGTAAGCAAAGCTGCTGCTCATTATAGAGTCCACTTAATACAAGTACGAGTGGAAACGAACGGAGTTAGATAAAGCCACCAAGATAACGAGAGGTAAAGTTAAATTACGGTCCGCTCAGGTTATAAATATTCAAAAAGCGGTCCGAGCAGCTCTGTTTAGAAAAAGTTGACGTCTCAATTATCGAAGCCTCGGCACGGTCGAGAAGGCTGTACCGATCTTAATTTATATTATTCTCACGATTTTTATTTCCTGTTGGCATCTCGTAAGATCGCACTGTGATTTAAATCACGTCAAAGAATTCGTAGACATATTTATGTCTCAATTATTTACTGTTGTGGGCTTGTGAAATATTAATTAGGACCAGGATGATTAATATTCGGGAGGTGTCTGAAGGTATCATGTATTTTATTAAATGTAAGATTCGATTTTATTATCTTTGTAGAATTTCATGTTAAGCGTCTTTTGGTTGAGTCTAGTGAAATACTCAAATTGGTTTGTAAGAGTTGAGGACAAAGAAAGTTGTGCCTCAGAAAGCTTCAGCTTTTTTTAACTTCGTTCCACCGTTAATAACTTTGTTTCTTTCCGATAAAAAAAAAGATTTTAACATTTTTATAGTCTGACTAGCTGACCCGCGCAACTTCGCTTGCGTCCAATAAAAGGGAATGGGTGAAATTTTTCCCCGTTTTTGTAACATTAATTACTGTTACTCTGCTCCTATTGGTCGTAGCGTGATGATATAAAATATGCTTTTTTTCACGAAAAATATTCTCAAAATTATTTATATCTCTTAGTATAACGAAGTCGCGCTAAGGCATATCCGCCATTAAAACAGTTGCCATGGCAACGGAATTTTGTTAATTCAATGTCATTATAATATTGATTTTTCGCGACTTCGTTGAATCTTCTGAATTTTCCCGGGAAATGCGTCATTTTCCCGGGGTAAAAAGTAGCCTATGTCCTTTCTCGGGTATCAAAATATCTCCATACCAAATTTCATGCAAATTGGTTCAGTAGTTTAGACGTGATTGAGTAGCAGACAGACAGACAGACAGACAGACAGACAGACAGACAGACAGAGTTACTTTCGCATTTATAATATTAGTATGGATTTTCCTAACCATGAGTAGAAATGCGTTTGGAAGAGCAAGCATTACTTGAGATTACGAAATAAGTAGGTAGTCAGTTGATTTATTTATCAATCAGACAGGCTGTATGTCATGAGTAAATCCCGCCTGTCAGCCGCCACGTCCGTACGTCGACAACACAACCAAATCATATTTCTTAGAATTAGACACTTAACAAACGTGTTATTGGAACTGTCATCGAAGTTAATATTAATTATCTACAAAACCTACAGACTACAAGCTGATTTATACATCAGAATAACATTTAAATGCAATGCGAATATACATTTAATAAATTGTTGAATTATAAAATAATTAATTACCTGCCAATCATGGTATAGAAACTTAATCTGCCTTGAAATTCCTCATTAATGATTACATATTAACGGATACATTAAATAAATGACTATGCAAATTTAATAAGTAGATACTCAATAAATAACTTTTTGTTCAGTTTTTTGAGACCGCTTTTTTGGCCTGAACTCTTGATAGGTAATAACCTCATAATCTAAGTATTTTTTAGAACTGATATTTATCCGCAATTTTTATAGTTTGCATCGTCTATATCTCTATATTTGCATAGGTTTGGTTAAAATACAAGCACATCTACTTGTCACCGGACCCACTGAGGTGGTAAGCTATGAGTCTATGACGACTCATAGCACAACAGCATCGATATTGCCGTACTAGTACATAACAACCTACCATATATTTCATGATCGTGCGTGCGCCATGTTCCTGTAAGTGCATACATACTAAGTTTATATCAATTCCATTCCCATATAGCTCTCGTACCTTAACTTCTCGTACCGTGAAACAAACTCAATTTACCGGGTGCCATATACGGCCAGTTACGACAATATGCCGCGGCACATTTTTTTATTTTTACACCGCTTCTCCGAAAGATTTTTATCACCTTATGAATATTTTATTGACTTGAAAATCTTATAACCCATAAATTATTGGGTTAGATAGCTAAGTTAAGAACACAATTTATTTAGTTGATCTTTTAACGAGAGATGAAAAGATGATAAAAATCACGGATATAGTTTAATTGGATATAATATGAAACACAATAAAATCGGAATGCTAAGTGAAGTAATACACGTAGAAGTAAATAAAAACATGCGTGTTGGTTCGTTAACCTAAAGTGAATCTTCATCTCAATTAAGGGGTATCATTGTGTGCAGATGACAATGTGTCTGGTCCATACAATGGGCGCCTTACTCACCGCCTACTCGTTTAAATGCCTGCGTAATGACAAAAATAAGACAATAATTAGCATTTCAATTGGTTTGAAAGCCTATAAAATGTTCTGGATGTTGGTCTCTAAAGTTATTTGATGTCATAAAACGGATGGGTTCACGATGATAATGTTTATTACGATCATTTCTTGTAACCGCAAGGTGCATCAGTTGCTTCGGTTTTCAGCAAATAATTTAATTGGAACTTCTGACAACTTTATTACTTACCGATAAAGGTAACATTCAAAATCCTGAGTAGTTACTACATCTAAGTAGTTGGACCGCTGCGGCACTGACAGGTGAAACGAACAAAAAAAATAAGTTTGTTTCACTCATGTTTCTATCCCCGATACTCGATGATGATAAGCCTCAGTCCATGATTAATCACCTCACCTTACGTTCTCGGGTTATAGACACTCAAAAATACAATTTGTACTTTATTTTAGGGACGGCTCAGATTGTGATTATGTTTTTTTGTCCTACTAATTTATTGGGTAACGTAGTCACAGTTTTTTTAACTGTCACATATTTAATTATGACATTTGAGCAGCTTTGTTTCGAATTTAAAATGTAATATTCCAATACCTGGAATAAATGACAATCTTTTAGCTTATAAACCATTCACAAAAAGTTAATAAGCGAAAAAACTAGTTGAGGAACTTAACTGCCTAAAACTGAATGCTTAATAAAAACAATTCACTTTGAGTAAACAGCGTCCACACCCCAGATCAAGTTATTTCCGGCTCATAGCAAGGTGAATAAGATAATCCGCCAAGGCATAACATTACTTAGATTATTTCACTGTTTGACTCCGCACTTTACAAATATTTACACAGACCTGTGTAAACTAAACTTATACCTTTACAACTTTTACTTTACCATCAAAAAATAATACAGAAGCCGTAATACCTTCATAATAAGGTTGAGATTCGAATGAACTTTGACAGATAAATTGTAAAAAGGATTCTTTACTTGTATGCGATGACAGCTCCCGTTTTGGAAGCATTTCTTTGTTTTTCTCAGTAAGTCGCTAATCTGTAGATATTTATTTTTTATCTTCTCTTAGTTGACTGTAGTACTTATTTGACTAATCACGGTGACATGAGCTAGTGCGGCTACTGTACGGCGTTATAATATTTACTGAACCCTTAAATTTACTTTTGATGTGATAATATTATTGTAAGAAACTCACCGTGCTAGCAGAGAAGCTACATGTTTCCATTATCGGGGAGAAAGCTCTTCTTTTACCAATACTCATGCATAAACATTATTGTGTTCAGGTATGATAATTTTTTTAAGTTTCTTACTTAGATGCAATTACTAGGTATATTATTTAACATTCAAGAAAAAAATGGGGCATTCTGTCATTTTCAAAAATACGAGACCGATCCGAAAAAGCTTCTGCCGTATCAAGATACAACCGTAGAATAACACTTGAGCTTTATCCGAATCTCATCGATGATAAAGCCATACATTACACACAACTTTCTTATTCAAGGCTGAACCCTTACAAACGTACAAATAAACATATTTATTCGTAACTGCAGGAACTCGACAGGAATAAATAAAGCCTTCACCAAAAAAATATAAATAAAAACATACAAACCTTACTAAGCTTTCCTACAGGGCCGAACATAAAAGAAAAAGAAAGATGTATATTGCTTTGTAAAGGTAAGAGCGAGATGGAAATAGTGGGACCACGTGACACCTGCCGACCGCCAAATGAAGATATCGCAGCTGGATGCGAGAGGATCACGGCCAGGGCTCGACAACATTTTCTACAGATTTATTATTATTTAGAAAATAAGAATTATTGTATAAAGTATTTTATTATGAATATATTTTGTTGAATAAATCCAGCTTTCCTGGCTTAAATAAAATGTTAGAAAAATGTAAATTGTCATTCAATTCCATTCCTAATTATTTTTTCATTTTTCTTTACTTAATGAATATCTACATCAACATGTTCTATTTATTTCAGTTAACATTGTCCGGCCACTAAGTCGATTTCAGCGAAAGCCCTAATCCATTAGACTTAAAAATAATTTCAAACTTCATAAATCGTACATTAAACAGAATGAAACACGCAACTTACTTTCGTACCAACGATTGTCAACCTGCGCGTACAAGATGAAATCGTGTAGTGTTGCTAGCACGGCACCACAGGGCCGAGCCTCGCTCTCCGTCACCGGGACTTAACCGAACACAATAGCCTTCCAACAGGATATTACTTCATATACTTAATACTGTACCATGTCTATACTACCTCCGAGTACCTCCTCATAAACTACGCCTGAGGCTGTTAGCTTGTTACATTGATGTCTTCTTTCACTGGAGAATTATACTTTAACGAGCTTCGGTTCTAACTGGGAGTCTTAATAATTATCACAGCAATGTATTGCACAATGAAAGCTAGAGTAATAAAAAAATCTGTACTTTTAGGTAGTCAAAATTGTTGCATTAGTAAAAATGTCACCTAGAAAATAAGACGAAAATAATACATCAGATAATCACAATAATATTCCCAATCTGAATTGAGCTTTCTTTCGCAAATAAATATCGGTGTGGCTACAAATATCGCTAGATAAAAGGTAGAGCAACCTTTCTATCCATTTTCTGAATTGCTAATCAAGAACTACCTTTTAGGATAGTTCCCATAAGGTCAAACCGCCGCATACCGCCGAAGTACCGTTTAAAAGACTGCACATACGTTATGCAAAATTCTAAAGCATGCAGATTTCATCACGATATTTCCGTATTCTGTTTAAGGTAAAGAGTAATATTAATTAGCTAATATACATAACAACTAACAGACGTAAGAATTAAAGTGAGTATTCTAGTACTTAAATACTTCAGTAAATTTTAGCTCATAAAGAACTAAATCTAAAAAATGCGTGTATTTCGGGAAACAGCGAAGCAGTACAAATAACGCTATATTTCCAGCACCACAATCACCAGACATTTGTCCCGTGCAATACCACATATTCTACAGTTTAACTGAAAATTTAAAATGGCTAGAAATAGCCTGAATATTATAGAATACTCAATATATGTATAGGCACACAGGCATGGCGGCGATATTCTAAACACACCACTCGTGCATCGAAAATGAATAAAAAAGACTTAACGGGAATAAAAAGATTATATTTAAAAGATCATTTGACTTTTATTACATTGACGGATTAACGTAAAGCGGCTTATCAAACTGTCCAGACATTTGAGTTACGCTCAATTGATGGTTCACTCGACATTTACTGCTAATGAACATTTTAATAAACCTTATAAATTACGATACTGCGTTATAATTGTGTTTGATAGCCGTAACATATCTTCCCTTGTGGCATGTAATTACGTAATTTTGTGCTTAAGAATATTTCCTTTCATAAATACTGAAATTTTTCAGCTAAGTATCAGCATTTTCTATAACTTCCTTTCAAAACACGATAAATACTATGTTTTCTTTCATGACTCGTGATAAGTATTGTTGTAAAAATAATGTTCAGTAGAGTTCCGAATGTCATTAAAATCTTCAGTTGCGTGTGAATATGATATTAGCAAAAGGTGTTCACCTTTAATATAAACAAAGTATAAATCTGGTTTCAATAAATAAAAAACAAATACAGGTACTATGAAAACAAAAAGAGTAAATGACGGATCACTGTCTCAAGTCCCGACTAACATGACAGCCGATTTTATGCAGCGATGCACATTGTAGCCGCTCAATTCAGTAGAACTAACCGTGCACTTTGTTCATAACAAATTACCTACACGCAACGTGAAGACATAATGTTAGTATTATGTTAAATAAATTAAAGAATATCTTGCTCCTTGCAAAAGACATCAACGCGTGTGGAAACTTCAAATAATGATAAGGTTTTATTTCTTTGAATAGGTAGTGATTAGACAACCATTTTATAAATACGAGCGACTAAAGCTTCGGAATTTTCTTGTACTACTATTACAAACATTATGTGTACTACAATTTTTTGGTCGTAAAAATGTTCATAATCACATTCTACAAGTAATTACACCCACTAACAACTATAGTATATATTTTAATTAGTTAAAGAACACGCATTTACAAGGCTGTATTTACCTCAGACCAATAAAGTTGTTAAGGCCATTATTGAACATTTTCAAGTTTGAACCAATGATCGTCCGCGCCGCCCGTTCCGCGGCAGCCGCACGGTTGTAAACGAAAGCTTCCTCTCATTTGCTGAGATAAAATGATTAAGTTATTAAACTTGTTATATTCGACTCGGCTATCAAAATTATTATACTGTAACTTTTATTGTTCGGCTTAAATAATTCCTGTATTAATAAACAATCTTACGCTCTATTTATATTGGAATATGGTTTAAATTACTAAGTTACGTGTTTGCTTTAGTATATAATTAAACACAACCACTATGAAATTGTCATTTTACGAGCACGTGAATGTTCTCTGGCTGTCATTTATCGTTTCGATAGTTAATGAGAATAGTCATTAAGAAGCCGTGTTATAATCCTGTACGAAACAAAACAAAAGTTTACCATATGGACGGGAAAAGAAACTAGATTATTTTTACATTACCAATACTTTGCGATAGACATTTAATATGAATATTTTGAATACGTACTATCTACATTGTAGTTACACAGAAACTTGTTACTATATTTTTGTACATCCGCTATGTAATTTCCTCTTAATTTGTTTTATAAGTTCATTGATACCACAAGAAGCTTTTGCTTCAAATTATTTTTTTATATTGTTGCCTGGAAACATTTGAATATTATTTGAATATTTCGACTTTCTGTTATTCGAACATACTCAAATTGCATTCATGCAATAATAATTCCAACTGAGTACCTAACCTTTATTATATTTTTTTTCTAGAAATTTCATATCAGATGCGCACTGAAGCTCTAAAAAACATAAGATGTTTCTCATCATTATCTCATTCTCATCCTATGGTTAAAAAAAATCTCTCTAGTTAAGCGATTATAAAGCTGAGAACGGGTTGCAAGACGCAGCTAGTTAGCGCAAATGAAGATGTTAAACGTCGGCAAACGTTTTATAAAAAGACGATTGAAAAAAAATCCGGCATCGTTATAACATTGGAACTAATAGGACACAGTGCTCTTCGTGTAATTATTATATGAAAATCTGTCGACAATAATTGGTCGGTCTGATTTCTATGTACGACTGATATCTAGGTACTGATATTTGAATATGTTGGTTGCTTCTCACAGGTCGTAACGATTTAAAATGTTATTTTTTAGTTATTTCAAGATCGAGTTACTATATTTAGTACCTTATAAACTGCAGCTCGTAAACCTATAAATCACACTTCTAGATAGTTATAAATTGCTTTTAATCTATACTAATATTATAAAGCTGAAGAGTTTGTTTGTTTGTTTGTTTGTTTGAACGCGCTAATCTCAGGAACTACTAGTCCGATTTGAAAAATTCTTTCAGTGTTAGATAGTCCATTTATCGAGGAAGGTTATAGGCTATATATCATCACGCTACTACCAATAAGAGCAGAGTACGAGTGAAAAATGTTACAGAAACGGGGAAAATTTTGACATCTCTCTTATGTGACGCAAACGAAGTTGCGCGGGACAGCTAGTCCAGAATAACCATACAGAAATAAACGTTCTTCCATTAAATTGTACTTTATTTTTTCCTCACATATAAAAGTGGTCTTGCTTCTAGCGTTAATCCCAGGCGTTATAGTCGCCACTAATGAGAGAGCACCAATCACTTTCTTAATGTATTTTTTCCGTAGTTGTAGTGCGATAAGACTTGTCCCGAGAACTGGTCTTGTTAACGCCGATGAAGTTGTTATACGCGACGACTCGCGCCTACTTTTTGTTGCACACCCACCTTTTTGTAACCACAGGTAGAGGAAAGCGGTATTGACGGAATTTGAAATTGATGTTTCCTATAAAAGGTGCAGTGGAAGTTGAACTATCAAGTTGTTAGTTGATTCTATAAAGAATACCGCTCAAAAGTTTAAATATTCCTTAGCTTCAGAACTTTGAAAAAATATTCAAAATGTTTACGACCTTTAGAGATTTTTCCCCTCCACCTTAAATTCCAATCTAACACCAGTTGCAATTGTCTGCATCACTGCAGGCATCGCAAGTTATCTGCAAAATCGCTGAGACATAAGAATTTTGCACACAATCCCGTAAAAGGCTTGATCTAATTACCAGTAGAAGCGAGGCATAATCGGCCAGTTTTTACCCCGTGTCTAACAACTTAATAGGCGCTAGCTTCCATGTAGTAATTTCGTGGAATATGGACGGCTTTTATCCATGTACCTGCCGTAAATTACGAGCTACGTGTTAATGACGATAATGCCTTCAAGCCGCTTTCGGACGCAGAAACGGGTTCAAGGAAATCTGCGTATGAGTAAATGTGGAAAAGATGCATCTTACATCGCAGATAATTATTAAGTAAAAAAATGCCATTGATCGGTTAGGGAAAGACAACCTGTAGTTCAAATTTGAATAGAGATAGATACCTAGAAGCTAAGAAAACAAATGGTTTGTTTTTACTAATAATTACTAATAAACCTAATAGACTGGTGAGCATTAGAAGGAATTAGTGTGTCATTATTGTTTATTCACTAACTCTATAACAAAAACATATAACAGTCCTCTATAACACAATAGCGACTAATATTTCACGTCAACTATGTTAGTACAAACAATAGAAAAATGTCCTACATCTACATATTTTTATTTTAACACATAAATTATGTTTTAAATAAGAAACAATGCGGTGTCGAGTGCCAACTTCAATTTGCAACTATGTTGTAGTATGGCGTGTCGGGAGGGAAATGGTCAGACGCGCCATAGTGTCGAGACTCGCTATGATTTATGTCATCCGAGACCTTTTAGGAACAGCTACTGAACAGGAATATTGACATCAATTATTTCATACTGTCATTGACTGCAAAACAGCTCAGTTTATTGCATGTACAGCCATAAATATTTTATAATGAAAGCCTATGGCTATACACAGCTCGAATGATTATTCCTGGAAGATTTAAATCCATACTAAAATTATAAATGCGAAAGTAACTCTGTCTGTCTGTCTGTCTGTCTGTCTGTCTGTCTGTCTGTCTGCCTGTCTGTCTGCTACTCAATCACGCCTAAACTACTGAACCAATTTGCATGAAATTTGGTATGGTGATATTTTGATACCCGAGAAAGGACATAGGCTACTTTTTACCCCGGGAAAATGACGCATTTCCCGGGAAAATTCAGGTTGCGAACGAAGTCGCGAATATTCAATATTATAATGACACTGAATTAACAAAATTCCGTAGTCATGGCAACTGTTTTAATGGCGGATATGCCTTAGCGCGATTTCGTTATATTAAGGTACGTCATAAAAATAATTTTTCGTAAAAAAATAGCATATTTTATATCATCACGCTACCACCAATAGGAGCAGAGTAACAGTAAAAAGTGTTACAAAATCGTGGAAAATTCTGACCCATTCTCTCTTATGTGACGCAAGCGAAGTTGCGCGGGTCAGCTAGTTCCCAATAAATTAAAAATGGATCGAAATCAAAACGGGTTAGGTCGTTCTAATTAGCAAACATGTTCAATAAAGGAAAAAAAACACTTTTATCGCTGCGTAAAATTTTAACACTGCTTGCTAATCACTTTGGTAAATAGCAATCAAAAGTCAAGACGCTTAAATTTGTTTTCAAATATATTACTCTTCACAATAACGCCATATGAGATCAATGACCGAACCAAACAGAGAAAGTTAGCTAACATTTCACTCGCTACTTTGGATCATAGACCTGAAAAGCTTATGAAACCTACCACTGTCTACAAACGTATTTCCTCGTAGTAATACAAACTCGTGAGCCACGACAAAACGCCATCAAAATAAACAATAATATACATAACATTAGATCATATCCCCGGTACATCCGGCGCACGTGTGTCTCCGAGCTGGTCGTGTAGGCTGTTATCCACCCACGCCACACTTCCCTTGTTCGTCCAGACACAGGCGCCGACTAGCCACCACTAACAAACAATTGTATTTTAATTAGTCCGGGAAGTGTATCCTTTACAATCAGTACTCAAGAACTTATGGTAATTTCATAAGAAATTATACAGAGATTTAATTAGATGAATCATAAGATGACATGCTTTTAGAATCGTGGTAATGTACTAGGAGACTCGAGTTGCATGAGACTATCGATATACACCCAAGTTCACCTACACAAGTCACGCGACCCATACTGAGTTCACTCGTATAATACGTCGTGATATGGCAATCCAATTTACCCCTGGAATTGAAATAGAATACAAAAAGGTCTACTTGTAGCACATTCCCACGCGTGCACGACTTAATAACCCTTACAGTAAAGTAGATGGTAGTAAAACCTAGATATTATGGCAAAAGTAAGCTAGTAAGCAAACTTTGGATTCTTGGTGCAGAGTGCAATGTATTCAAACCGAAAGGAAGCGTAAAAAAGGCAAGAAAAGGCAGGAAGAAAATGATATACATTATGGTTGGAGGCACCGCGCCTCTCCCCGCGAGCTGTGCCCGCGCCCATTCTCGACGAGTTAATCAGCCAACAGAGTTCTGAGGAACTCAAACTTTTTATATTCTGTTTCTCTGTAAGACCACTTTTTAATACTAAATTCTGCATTAGAAAAAAAATATGTTCAAAGTACTTAAAGTATTTTACATAGAAGTCTTATATTATTCCGATTTCTGCCGCCTCTGCATACTTCATTTGTATGAACTTCAGGAAAGCCAGAACCAACTGACTTGAGATACCTTTAGCGCTATGCAGGTTATAACGAAGCTATTTAATTGTTACCTAGACGGCAATAGCAAATAGTTAGGTGTATCTTTGTTGAGTCTCTGTGTTTGGTGTGTTTATATGAACAATATAAATTTTACCGCTAGAATTTACTTTAAATAATATCTCAAACCCAAAGGGCTGTAAAGTTTGGGAGCCAGTGTAGAATAATGGAGCATAATGACTCTATCGGCGGCGGCGAGGCGGGCAGCGCGAGCGCTCGCTCGGACCGGCCGGCCTCGGCTTTTTCTACAGCCGCTGAGTGTGTGCGCCTTCTTAGAACCATCTGTCTGCCTTTGAACTCCAGTTCGGCTCCTGTACGCTCCCAAATTAAGTCTCGCGTTATTATTCTGCGAAAGGAAAACTTTGTTAACCAATTACACGCGCTAATTAGAAATTCAACCGATACTAAAAATTTATATCGTGATATCGTTGTTAATATTTTTGAAGTTCCAAACAAAAAAAGACTACAAAAACATTTTACACGCTCACTAAAATCATCGGAAAATAAGCGTATACACAATGATCATTATAAAAACATTCAAGCAATTACCCAAACGTCAAATACAATAATACGAAGCAATCAAACACGTAACCGAACGACAGATCAAAGCTTCGAGCTTTTTAATGAAGCCTTCATAGGCGCGCGCGCAGGCGGCTCGACAAAGACATGCTACGCTTTGATGTAGCCGACGCGCCGCGCGGTGACAGAGCGGAGGCGATGATGCCTTTATAAAAACTCAATGATTTATTCCGAGACCATTCGGCCGTTTGACGACTCTATCGACGAATGCGCCTGCGCACCCCATGAACTATAAATTATTGTAACAACACCACGTTATGGCGGCAATCGCTATTTACTACCGCGATACCTTTCCTACAAAAATATAGAGCGAGGTGTTAAATGTAACGATTTCGTTATTTTTTAATTAGTTGCGCATATGGCTTCTTATTCGAAGAAGTTGCAGTCATAATGTTATAAATGTTTTATTTTATAGGTTAAGCAATAAATCTTTAACTTTGGCATCAATTTCACATCGTTATAAAAAAGATGCAACGGATAATTTGAAACTTTTCAGCCTTTAATTGGTGGCTAAAGTCTTGGGTAAAAGATACCAATAAACAAGTAAAAAGGTCTATAAAATAGAAAAGAGAATGCATATCATTTTACAACATCAGTGTGCACTCTGTGTGCTCATTACAAGTCATTTAACGAAGTGTAAAGTGCAACACTTGACATGTTCATTTGTATGCGAGAACATGTCTCTTGTTTTTTTGTTTTATTGCCAAACTGACTGCATTAGCCAGCTAATTATGACGTCCATGTTTTATTTATCGCTGAAATGCTTCGACAGCTTATGAAAACAAAATTATGCTAGTACGCTTGAATTGTAAAGCCGTCTCTATTTCGCACCTGCAAGTGGACTGTCAATAAGAATATAATTTACTTTTACGACATGTAGTTTTACTCCTTACACCGATACAGGACGGATAGGTACATAAAGCAAATTAGTAATTAGAGTGTTTTAAATATACTCTACACTTCAATTTGTCCTAAGTTTTTATATTAACTTACAGATAAGTCATCACCGCATCAAGTTTCTGCTCACGTACAGAAATACATGCAATAAGAAAAACAAGCAAGTCCTTTATCATTTTTATCGTTACATTAAGTTATTCCAGTTCAGCAAAGTGTACGCATAAGTAGAAACGTAAACAGACAATGTAAGGTAGTGGCCACTCGACAATCATTGTTTATTTTCTATTGTTGTTTGTGTTCTCGGAAGGGTGGCTCGAGCGGCTCGAGCCTCGAGAGCAAGGGCCCAACAGGCTTCCAATGGCCCCTCACCGCTACTTGCTACAATAATACAGACGCAACCTGTCTGACCGTTTGTTTATAAACTTGACATTTGAAATATTTTAATAGGAATGACAATGGTTGATATGCAAAAATGTATGTATTTGTATTTATTTATCGGTTTAGAAAACAAAGTTGAAAATGTAATACGAAATGTAGGTATTCTTTGCAAATAAGAGTAATTTATGACCATAAAATATCGATGTTATCTACTTCAACACATCAAAAGTTTTTTGCCAATAATAATCTGTCTAAATTACCAGGTTGAGTTTAATAACCGATGTGTATCATAGATTTTAACAAACATACCAATTTACAATGATTACTTCATCACTTTTTGCACAGACACGACAAAAAATATGAGAAATATTTAATCACTGTTATAATAGCATATAAGTCATACATTGTAGTATTACATAAGACATATTAATACATAAATCCTTGTAACCTAGTATATAACTATAAAGTCCTCATATTTTAACATCATCTAAATCAAAACATCTTAATGTATCCTGTTTACTATAATTACTAATCACTTTGTTATTGTCTTTTCTCAGGACTCGCTTATCATATTTACTTTAGCCCTAAAACCATTAGCTAATAAGTTAACGTTTCACATATTGTATTAGTATATAAGCTCGTCCTCGATGTACGAACAGTCAGTTCATAGTTAAGTTAGTTCATAGTTAGTTCTAAACATAGTCAGTTCTAAATCAATTCCAAATCTTAGTCGTAAATCAGTGTTAATTCATAACTCATGTATTATTTCTAAGTGTAATAAATAAAGTTTTATTTTTTAAAGTGAGTTTGCCATTCGCCTCATAACAAATTTGGCGCAGTCGGTAGGATACTGCAATTGTGAAAACGAAACGCACGTAGGGACAGCATCGCCCAGTCATCGTGTGGTAGCCGACGGCTTTTAACAGTTTTCGCCGAACATGCAGCTCCTGAACATATTGATGTTACTGTGGTAAGTGGCCAAACTCATATGCTCTATTTCCTTGCCTGAAATCCTTAAATCTAACTCCTAGTTCCTAAATCTTATCCAAGTTGTTTTAACCTTTTTATTATTCGTATATTTACCAAAAATTTTTTTTACAAAATGTCGATCAAAAGCGAAACTTCAACTTCTCTAGATATAACGACTCTCCTCAAACTAATTCCCAAATTCGAAACAAATGTACCTGACCAGATCTACGGATTCGTCAGATCCTGCGATTCAGCTTTTAATTTAGCCACAGAGGATCAAAAGCAAATTCTATTAGTGTACGTCCTGAATAACATTACTGGTGTAGGAGCATCAAATATCCATTGCAGACAATATAATAACTGGGCAGCATTGAAATCTTCTCTTATTAGCCAATTTTCAAACGTAAAAACCATATCGCATCTTAATTTAGAACTTCAATCTATGTTTCAAAAACCAAATGAATCTATAACCCAGTATTTTAATAGAGTAGATCTATGCAGGAGTAAAATAGTCGAAAAGTTAAGCACGGAAATCACTGACAGTACTCTTTACGGTAGATTAGCGGTTACCGAAGAAACAGCTTTAAGCGTCTTCGTTAACGGTATAAGCGCAGAGATAGGAGTAATGTTGCGAACCAAAGGCTTTACAACTCTTTCTGAAGCAGGCCGTTTCGCTATACAAGAGGAGAAAATATGTGCAATGAATCGTGCTCGACAGCAAATGTTTCGGTTAACAAACCCAACTCCACCAACAAATCATAATCATATAAATTCCAGTAAAACTTGCAATTATTGTAAAAAACCAGGTCATTTAATTTCAGAGTGCCGAAAAAGGCAATTTAACAATTATAAAAATCTACAGTCGAATCAGGTAAACCAACGTGCGCTTCCAGCTCCTAAGCCTAAAATTCATAATTTAAACTCCAAAGCGGCCCCGGATCTGGACATGTCCGAGGAAACCGCTTCTCAATATTATGTCCAGACATAAATGATCCAAAATCAAGTCCCGCTGGAGGATCTCCAGCTATAACAAAACAAATTTCTAGACCAGTCCATCGGGGACACATAAAAAACACGCAAGTTTCGCAAAGTCTATCAGTGTATCGGACACAACTTCGCGATGCATGTATTCAGGCTGAAATCCAAACAATAATTAAATCTAATCCTATATCATCTAATAACTCTAGCTCTAGTATTAAGCAAAAATCTACTCCTAAATCTTGTACTAAATCTGACGCTCAATCTGAAACTAAATCTAATATTAAATCTAATACTAAATCTGATACTAAATCTGACACTAAATCTAATTCTAAATCATATACTAAATCTAATTCTAAATCTCGTCTGAACTCAACAAAATCAAAGATCACGAAATCCATCAGAATATCTTCCTTAAACGTACCTCCTGAAAATCTTCTACACTGCAAATTCCATATTGAAGGCAACCCAGTTACTATGCTAATAGATACCGGCGCAGCCATTTCTGTCCTCAAAAAGGAAAAGATTGGTAACGCACCTCTAGATGTATCGGACATCGTATCTATAGTTGGTATATCTGGAAAAGATTCTTCAATACAAAGCTTTGGCACAGCACAAATTGCTCTAGACAATTTCTCTAAGTTTAAATTTCATGTAGCTAATCTTAACATAGAAGTTGACGGAATTCTTGGTAATGATTTTATGACTAAATTTAATGTTAGTATTCATGTTCAATCTAAAACAATGCGTGTACGAGACCGTTCCTATAAATTGTTCAATATAGGTGAAATCACAAAGGGATCCTCAGATACAAACCAGTTAATAGGGTCAAGGGCCGAAACAGTAATCACATGTCTCACTAATGATGTACAGAATGGTCCCGCAATCATAGACAAACAAATAATTAACAAAGACATAACTATTCCAAACGCACTAGTGACAGTCAAAAATAACAAATTTCTAATTACATGCGTAAACACTAGTGACAAAGACAAATTAATAAATATTCCTATAATTAAAGCAACGAGTTTTCAAACTATTGACTTATCTCAGAATATTCATACAATTAACTCAACAAATATTAAATACAACGTCCATGATAAGAGGTTAAAGGTAAAACAATTAATTCGACAAGATCATTTAAATAACGAAGAGAAACAGTCATTAGATAAAATCATCAACAACTTCTCAGATATATTTTATATAGAAGATGAGCCTCTTACATTCACAAGTCATACAAAACATACAATTCCAACTACCTCAGATGTTCCTATCAACACTAAAACTTATCGGTTTCCTTACGTACATCAGCAAGAAGTCAAATCTCAGGTTCAAAAAATGCTAGACCAAAACATAATTCAACATAGCACATCGCCTTGGAGCAGCCCCATTTGGGTAGTACCTAAAAAACTAGACGCTTCAGGAAAACAAAAATGGCGTGTGGTGATAGACTACCGCAAATTAAACGAAATCACAATCGGAGACAGTTATCCCTTACCTAACATAACAGACATTCTAGACAAATTAGGTCATTCAATTTATTTTACTACATTAGATCTTGCTTCTGGTTTTCATCAAGTCGAAATGGACCCTAAAGACATACCTAAAACCGCGTTCAGCACTCCATATGGTCACTATGAGTTTCTTAGGATGCCTTTTGGATTGAAAAATGCACCCGCAACATTCCAAAGAGCCATGGACAATGTTCTCTTAGGTTTACAAGGTGACCGTTGCTTTGTCTATCTTGACGATATTGTGGTATTCGCATCAAGCCTTCAAGAACACGAGCAAAAGTTAACCGAAGTTTTTAATCGCCTTAAGCAGCATGGTTTAAAGGTCCAACCAGATAAATGTGAATTTATGAGAAAAGAAGTAGCATATCTCGGTCATATTATATCAAGTGAAGGTGTTAAACCTAATCCGAGTAAAGTAGAAGCAGTTCAAAATTTCCCAATTCCAAAATCATGTAAAGATATCAAATCATTTCTAGGTCTTGCAGGTTATTACCGCAGATTCATTCCAAACTTTAGTAAACTAACTAAACCTTTAACATGTCTTCTTAAAAAGGACACACCATTCATTTGGGGTGAAAGCCAACAAGAAGCCTTTGATAAATGTAAAGAAATTTTAACCACAACTCCCCTTCTTCAATATCCAGATTTTAACAAAGAATTTATTTTAACTACGGATGCTTCATTATATGCTATCGGTGCTATACTTTCTCAAGGAGAAATAGGCAAAGACC
This sequence comes from Anticarsia gemmatalis, assembly GCF_050436995.1. Classification (NCBI taxonomy): domain Eukaryota; kingdom Metazoa; phylum Arthropoda; class Insecta; order Lepidoptera; family Erebidae; genus Anticarsia; species Anticarsia gemmatalis. The sequence goes on from NC_134761.1 coordinate 5,105,386, forward strand.
TACCTATTGCATACGCATCAAGAACATTAAACAAAGCCGAATCTAATTACTCAGTGATCGAGCGCGAAACCTTAGCCATCGTATGGGCAGTCAAACATTTCCGCCCATATCTATACGGTCGTAAATTTAAAGTCGTAACTGACCATATGCCTCTTAAATGGCTATTTAGTATCAAAGATCCCGGTAGTCGTTTAGTCCGTTGGAGACTAAAACTTGAAGAATATGACTACGAGATCATTCATAAATCAGGTAAGTTTAATACAAATGCAGATGCATTATCCCGACCTCCTATTTTGAATTCTAACGTAATCAATTTAACTCAAGATAGTCCAAGTCCTTCAGACCACGTAGAACGCAATGACAATAAATTCCCATCCGATGAAGATGACTATATGCAAATTAATTATGAACATTTCCTTTCTTTACAAGATCCTGATATTAATTGCTTTGATCCTTCTATTATAAAAATCTCACCGAATCAATTATTAGATCCTAGACATAAAAACATATTTCTACCCATATCTTGTAATCACGCTGACCATAATAATTTACTAAATCAAGCTTTATCTTTATGCGCACCTGTCAACCTAGATAAACCAAAATCACTCTATAGTGTAGATCACATTATTTCAAGTGAAAAGCAAAATTTTTATTTATGTTATACAAGACCCAACCATTTCGATCCTTGGGACAGTGAAAGTTACTTCAAAGCACTTTTGTCCTGTCTACAACACCATAATATAGATACTCTTTATATTCCCGATCTTAAGTATGATACAACTTGTAAATTATTAAATAATGAGCAACTGCGTATTTCAGCATACCTAGGCCAATATTATAATTGCGAAATTATCATTTGCGAAAACAAAGTAAAATATCCTAAACCAGAAGAAATTCCGAAAATTCTTAAAACATTCCACGATGAACCACTTTCAGGACACCGTGGTATTTCTGAAACAACAAAAAAGATTCGCGAAGAATATTATTGGAAAGGAATGACCAATGATATCAAAAATTATATCGACTCTTGTCTCACCTGTCAACGGAATAAAATTCAGAGAAAGAATTTTCAAGCTCCCATGGTTATTACCTCCCAATCCACTGAACCATTTGAACGTGTCTCAATTGATCTTGTTTCATACTCAGAAATAAGTGATAACAGTAACAAGTATATTTTAACTTTGCAAGATGATTTAACGCGTTTTGTACAAGCTTATGCTATCCCAGACAAAGAAGCCGTAACAGTAGCCAAGCAACTACTACATTATTGTCAACATTTCGGGGTTCCCAAACGTTTTCATTCTGATCAAGGCACCGAATTCATGAATAAAGTTATGAAACAATTAGTAAAATTTCTAGGATGCAATCAAACATTCAATACTGCATACCATCCACAAACAAACGGTGCTCTAGAAAGGTTCCATGCAACATTACGCGACCATATTCGTATGTATTATAATCGTCATTTAAAAAACTGGGATCACATAATCCCATTTGCAATCATGTGCCACAATACCTCCACTAATGCTTCTACGGGTTACACTCCCCATGAACTCCTTTTCGGATTTAAACCTCGTCCATTTTATTCGTTAAAACCAATTCCAGAATATAACGCATGTGACTATTTAAAGGACTTAAACGAACGTCTTCGAGTGTCTCGTGATACAGCTCTGATTAACTTAGAAAGAATGAAAGAAAAAGCTAAAGAACGCTATGATAGTCAAATTAAAAACCCAATAGAATATAAAGTAGGTTCAAAGGTATTGTTACGAGTTCCTAATCCTAATAGTTTAGATGCAAAATGGGATGGTCCATACGAAGTGTTACGTGTAGGCTTTAATGAAAATTATTTGATTCGAAAGGCAGGTAAAAATCAATTAGTGCATGCAAACCGTTTGCGACCTTATTTAGATAATAATATGTAGTAGAGATAATTAATGTTAGATATATATTAAGTAAAATTTATTTATAATTTCCAGGGTCTGTCATTTTACAACAGCCCAGAATGACATATCTTTACTCCAATCCCTTTATAGTCCTAGTTATATACTCAATTTTATAATCTGTTCCTTTATTAAACTCGTAGTTGTAATATTATTATACAAAATTTATAAATTTATTAAAATACGAATTCAGAATTATCGTAAAACTAATGGAGACAATGTTGTTTCTATTGCAGGGCAACCAACGGAATCGTTGCCAATATAAATTTCTCCCAACCTCTCACTTCCAACGCTGGAATATTTTATAACGAAGAAGGCCAAATATTAATTAGCGAAGAATCATGGAAATTAATCATATATCGTGATCTGAAGCCCCTATTCATTTCCTATGAGTCCTTACAACGACTTTCAAATAATTTTAATTCTATGTCATTTAAACATTTGAATTTCCCTACTGTTCTTTCAACTAAATCTTATCTTAATGTTAGCTTAAATAAAATCGAAAATAGACTCTCAGAACTAAGTATGTATCTAGGTAAGAATTCACGCCAAAAGAGAGAACTGTTAGATGGTTTGAGTTCTGTTTTAAAATGGCTCATTGGTACTCCTGATGCCAAAGATGCCAAACATTACAACGAATACATAGATCTTCTCGAGAAACAAAATCTAGAAATGTCTGAACTAATGCAAAAACAAATTCAAATTACTAGCTCAACTATAAAAAACTTTAATGAAACCATATTTAAAATATCATTCGATGAACAAATTATCAACGAAAATATACGTCGCTTAAATGACTACTTCAACAAAACCGAAAATCTAGTGTTTAATTTAAAGATAACTGAAGATATTACATCTATTACTATACAAATTCTTGAATTGGCTACAAATCTCGAAAACGATATCAATGACTGCCTTACAAGTATCCTCTTTGCTAAATCAAACATTATCCATCCGTCTATTATATCCTTGAAAAAATTATATAATGAATTGCTACTATCTAATAAATTAAGAACGAATAAAAGATTAGTTACTTCCGTCTCTATAGAAAACATCCATACACTTCTAGATTCTTCATATCTATCAGCCTACGTCTTTTCTGATCGACTAGTTTATATTTTAGAATTCCCATTAGTTCAGAATGATCCTTTAACTTTATATCATATATATTCAATTCCTATCCAACATCCTAATTCCTCTTTCCACTCAACTATTATCCCTGAGCATACTTACCTGGCCACTAACCCTAGTGGACAAAGATATGTCTCAACGAGTTTGCTGAACAACTGCAAAGTCTACGCTTCACGAAAAAGCATCTGTAAAGACCTCGTGATCTACGATTCTTCAGCACGACCAATCTGCGAGATGGATATCCTCCTCAGTAAATCGACAACAATCCCTACGACTTGTACAACCACAACATTTCCTGCCGAAATTCAAACGTTTCAACCTCTTGGCAACAATAAGTGGCTCTACATTTTAACAAAGGATACTCACTGTGTATTACAATGTCTGAATGAAATTTCCAACCACAAACTTCAAGGATCCGGAATCATAAATCTACCTGAGGGCTGTAAACTCCACACCGGATACAGCACTCTGTCAGCATATCAGTCATCAGAAGACAATGTCACATATCCAGTCATCGTGCCCGACATCAGAACTGAAGATTGCTTTGAAATACCCGAAGACATCAAGACTCCAACTCTACTTCCTATAGCCATCAATGATGTACCATTAGATGCATTAAAAACTATCAAGAATCATCTAGACACTTACTCTCAAGAACTACAAAACTTACGGTCTAAATCAGCATCTCAAAGGTTCTTAGAGAATAACCGAACTAGTTTTTCATGGTTCTATTTTATATTGGGTATATTCATGTTAACATTTCTCCTGTTGAAACTATTCAGTCGATGGTATAGATTTACCCAATGTACAAACGAAAGAGGATGTATACAAATCTTTAATAACTGCTTTGACAACTCCTCCAGAAGACGATCCAGTCAAATTAGTATCCCAATGAGGACCATCACTCATAATACTTCATGTATCTCAGAAGACGAAGACGAAGAAAATAATGCTACAAGAATACTGCCACCATCTTCTCAAAGTTTAGGCGCCAACGCCCAATCTTTGTTCTAAGGGGGGAGGTGTTATAATAGCATATAAGTCATACATTGTAGTATTACATAAGACATATTAATACATAAATCCTTGTAACCTAGTATATAACTATAAAGTCCTCATATTTTAACATCATCTAAATCAAAACATCTTAATGTATCCTGTTTACTATAATTACTAATCACTTTGTTATTGTCTTTTCTCAGGACTCGCTTATCATATTTACTTTAGCCCTAAAACCATTAGCTAATAAGTTAACGTTTCACATATTGTATTAGTATATAAGCTCGTCCTCGATGTACGAACAGTCAGTTCATAGTTAAGTTAGTTCATAGTTAGTTCTAAACATAGTCAGTTCTAAATCAATTCCAAATCTTAGTCGTAAATCAGTGTTAATTCATAACTCATGTATTATTTCTAAGTGTAATAAATAAAGTTTTATTTTTTAAAGTGAGTTTGCCATTCGCCTCATAACATCACAATATCCTAAGAACATCTTTGTGTGCAGTAAACCGAGTTCCATTATACGGATTATCCTCTTCTACGCAAAACGAGATATAATCTCAAGCATTTCACAATACTCATTTCAATAATTATCGAGTTTTAAAAGCCTCTTCTTCGGAAAGAACTCTCAGACGTACCGTAAAGATGGGAGATTAGCCAGTAATCTTTAAAGTGTCGGCGTCTGATGTTGAAACGAGCAGGAAACGGCACAATGCTAATAAACAGGTATTAGTGACAATAACTAACGCTCCAGGCACCGGCTGTCCCCGGTAGCCGACTGAGGCCGGACCCTCAGAGCTTATTCAAAATTTATAAACCGAAGATTACTGCGTACAGTGACACTAATTTAAGTTTTTATGAGGCGTATTAAAAAAGGTTACATTTTGCAGGCGGCGCTTACAAAGACTTTCTTTTTTTAAAACACAATTTGCCGATATTAATGTGTGATATTCTTATTGCCATTTTTTGCTTTGTTTATTTGCCGACTGTCCTTCCTTAACATCAAGAAATACGCAAACGTCGCAGATGTGCAATAAAACATTCAATTTATGTTCATAGATCCTGCCCTACTGCTGTATAAGCCAGTAAAATAACAGTTTCGTTAAAATTATTATGACATAGTTATTAGTCAGCAGAATTTAGAAGCGTTATTTATGGTAATCTGCCAGTACCCTATGTATTTACAAGTGCATTATTTTGATTAAATTCGAAAGAGACAAGTTTGAGAATTCAGCTGCTTACATACTGATATGTTGATACTCAGAATTCTCAGATCTAGTTTAACACACTGTTTAACTCATGCCTTGCTGCATCAAATTTCATGGAATAACAGTTTTATCTTTCACAACACCTACGTTCATTTTTCTTAACCAGTTACAACAACAAACATGCATGGTCGCTCCAATAATATGTGTAGAGCTTAATAATGTCGCAAGAAAACCGAACCCAATCTATTCATGTTTTCGATAACACAGCCCTACTTGTGTAACCGTCGACCGATAGCCGGCGACACTCCATCACCCGTTATAAAACAGCTAAGTAAGGAGAACTCGTGATTGTAACCTTAACGTGCCTTAACTACGTTTGTTGTGCTTTAGTAACGGGACCGGATTATGTAGTGTAAGGTAGAAACACGATTCTAATGTTTATTGCATCATTGAATAATGGATGCTGTTAGCAACGGCTCCACTTGAGATATTTATTGTTAGGAAAGCAACGGCTATAGAGTAAAATTATTGCTTTGTAGCACCTATTATTCTACGCCTGTGTTGCACCTACACGAAAGCTGTCTTAAACTAGATTAAATGTTTTTATGAATATTAGTTCAAGTAAATAACAGCGCAAGTAAAATCAAGAAACAGTTTTACGAGCGTTACTCATATCACAAATTCGATTCAGGGACATCAATACCTCACAGACCACAGTGCATCGTGGGGATGTAGCAAAACCTTCACGTTTTTTGTTTCCGTCAAGTTAACAAATTCTTCAGCTTCAAGCAATTTGCCACGGTGCTCAAAGCTTAAGGAACCTAGCCGAATGACAAGATTAGTAATCTTAGTTCAACTGGAGCCTTAACTAATCTGTCCGTCAAGTAATCTCAGCACAAGGATGTGGTTATCAAGCTGAAGCGCTTCGTAGCAAATCCGAGTGACGTACAACTTAGAAACCACACACGGTGTTTAGAGGAACCAACAATGAGGTAACTATTTGGTGGAGGTGTAATTACAGCGAGCATCAAGAATCATTACGGTACGGAGAAGTTTGGTGACTGAGACCACCCATGTTCAAATTATTGTCTAATTTTTTGATGACATTTGAAAAATATCGTTGGATTTTAGACGTTACAACATTTAATTTAATTTTGATGTTCCTTTACTTTAAACGTCATGGGTGTCAGGTCCATTTCAATTGAATAATTCTGAGCGTTGTCTTTAATTTGTTAACTAGTGTAACTATGAGTAATACGCAAATTACTTGCAGCTAAAAATAGCCGTTCTAAATCATCTCGCTGATCCAATCTAATGTCCTTAAACTTCATTTGTTTCATGACTTAGCATTTACTGAAACATATCTTTATCAGTAAATGGCTAAACTTGTTTATATACTTTTAAAATATGACATTAATTTTAGATGTTTCAATTTGCTAGATTTCTTAGATATTTTATAATATTACAAACGTTAAAAGCATTGCTATCTGCCCTCAGTGATTTTTGGCAACAAGTACTGGAACCTGGGAATAATCTTGCTCTTCCTTACTGAATATGAGATGAGAACGTAGATTCTACAGTAATATTCACAACAATTACATATGTCTAAACTACTCATTCATAGGAAGTATTTGAAGTCTTCATTAGTCTTCATAAGTGTACTCGTAAATACTTTAGCTGCGAAATAGAAGTACAATAAATTCATAAAGAAAATGTAAATTTGTTACTTTGTAGATGGCGAAACACCAGTTTTACAAGCCCGCATGTTAATTTCTTTGTTAAAATTATTGTAAGGTAAGCAATGAATGTAAAATTACAGCAACTTGGTGTTGCGCACGTGTCAAAGAATATATTTAGTTAAAATTTACATGAAAATGCCGCGGAACACGGAAAAGCAACGAAAACTGTGGAGATTTTAGGCCACGAACGGTTGCGGTTATAGTATTGTTGTAATGGTATATTAGCTATACATAGAAATAGTTCCTTCCTTTAAACAACTTTCATACTGATATACATAGATTACATAGATTTTTTATAGATTACATTGCTTTAAACTTTAAGTAAATAAGTTTACATTACAAATATATTAAATTACGATAAAAGTACCTATTCTCTATACTTCACTCACACCTCCACTGCCAATAGTCAAAATATTTGTACACAAAGTGCCACAGATTTGTCTTCACCAATACATTATCTGCCCATATTTCATCATAACTTGATATGTTATTTAACCAAAGCGTACTAAGACCATTAAATACTTTCAAACGCCATCAATCCAGAAATCGTCAGGTCTAGTAGGTACCGTTACGGCTAGTTGCAGGTTATTCCTTCAATAACTGTATTCGTACGAGTATTACTGAATACTCAACGTATGTTTTGTTAGCGATTGCGCCATTACCATCCCGAGACGTTCCCATGTGAGTTCAGGAAGCAGTAAAACACGGTGTAAGCTGGAACATCGACCGATGAGGAAACGACCAAATAATTGAGATTACTACATTCACTATGTAAATATGTATACGGGAAGCTGCTCAAAAAATGTCGTGTCTTTTTAACAATACGCACTTAATATAACGAAAGATTTCGGAATCATTTGGAAGATATACTCAATACATGATAATACATAGGCATTACGAACACGACAAATGCTTTTGCGTTTTCTACAACACATGAAATAGTAAACGTGAATGTATCAATTTAGTGCGTCTTTTTGTTCATTTTACGGCTAATATAAATGCGTGCAATAGCTCGTATTTCAGGGGCAAACTTCGGCTTAACCAGTAAAATTGACCAGTGTAAAAGCTTGTTTCAGATAAAAGCTCTACTTCTATTTTGCGCTTCGTATCACGAGCACTCCACTTCCCGTCTTTTTAGTATAAAACCAACGTCAAAAGAATGGTACCAAAAGTACAGTGCCCAACATCCACCTGTGCATACATTGATATCATGACACTGCGAACACTACCCAAGTCCACCTGCCAAGTAGCACGATTTTACACAGAAACACGAGTAAAAACGCACGCAAAACAGTCATTTAATTTCCCTTTAATTTGTTTTACATTACGCTTTTATCGATCTGGTAATTTGTCAGAGAAAGGTCAGACAATAATATAACTTCCTCAGTTTTAATTTACATTCAGAAGTTCCCCAAAAAGAATCTGCAATCCAATATTGCGCTCCTAAGTCCTAGCATTAAAATGTGTTCAATAAACGAAAATAACGTAAAAACTTAAGCACCATCTCCGCTAGTCGTAAAATTCGGTAAAATACAAACCTTATTCCGTAATACTTTTGTATCCGAAGTTATGAAGCTGAGCATGTAAACGCTGTGTCGTGCATTGCGCAAGCGACGCGGGTTAGAGGCGTGGATCATCGTGCGCGCGCGCAGCCGCGGTGGTCCAGCGGAGACGACTTCATTGCACCACATTTTAATCTCTATGATGATTCACTGCCACTAAAAACCAACGTAGAAAACTATCATTAAGGCTTTACACGTGAACCTCCGTCGATAAAATGTTCTTGGTTTAAATAATTTATGACTATATTGATCAAACTTTGTGTGTTTAAAGAGTCTCAATTTGGCATCAGGAAATTGATAGGTTAAAAAAACAGCCTATGAGACTTTTTTCATGTTGCAAAATGAACTTGAGGTCTCGACATCGATTAATTTAAAAACTCTCTTAAGCAAATGATGATTAAAATCTTTGTGTTGGCATCAGTATTGTTTGCGCTACCATAATACCTAAGTATATAATTTGCCTCCGTAAAATAACCATTCCAGAAAATTAAACTTTAATGTTTATTACGCTAATGTTCACGTTTTGAATTGTACCATAATTAAGCTGTTGTTCGAATTATTGAAATAAATAACAATATTTTACAAAGCCACGTATAAATCGTGAAATGCCGTGACCAACAGATCTACGAAGCCAATTTAGGAATTCCAGCTCGCTATCTCATCATTATATTTCATAGAATGCCTTCGGTTTCGGTTAGTTTTTTGTCTAACAACGTTTGCTCTATACAAATGGTCATCTTTACTTGAAGTGGTAATAATTAGGGTTACGTAAAGCGTACGTGGAAGGCAGGCTACATGTAATTGGGACCACCCGCGGAGCCCCGGGCCGCGCTGCGGGCTCCGAGGAAAACAATACATTATGCGAATTTAGAGCGTGCTCTGATTAGATAAATTGCGACATAACCCATACATAACTGTTACTTTGGAACTGCATTCGTGTAATTTTCTGTACTTACCTTTCCGGATGTCTTCGAGGAAATTGATCAATTGTAAATAAGTGCGTACTTCTGAGAATATCGTGTCGTGTTAGGAGCATGAAGAAACAAATTTCGTCTTAATATTTATGTAATTATTTTTCGGAAAACATTCCATTTGGTACGTGTTAGGCGTACAAAAACAAAGTGACCACAAAACCGCGAGATGTCAGACAATGTTCAGACTGGTGAGATAATCGAGACTTGAATACTTATGACCGCAAAATGTAAAAAATCCTTACAATAATCGGCTCCCGTTCTCGGACAATCAAATAATAAGCTTACGGGTGATTAAACAGATCTATCAGTCAGTTAATGAATCAATCTGCAATGTGATATTTTAAATTGGCCTTTACATGCTTTAATTTTTGAACCGTAGCTGAGTATATATTCGGTGATAATGCGTTATGGAGATCAACTTTGGACTGAATTCAAATTCGCAATAACGGCTGTATACTTAGTAGATCAACAATGATGTAATCGGCGAAATCAAATAGAATATATTATACCGTTCACGTTCAATTTTATAAATAAGGTAGTCTACTATTATTATTTTTCTAATCAGTACTTGTCACGACTAATACTAACGTTGCAGGTTGCAACATTATCGCTTGGAATTTCACACGGTTCTAAATATCAGCGGATAGAGGCACTCAGGATACGCCCTCTTATACCTCTTGCCACTCAGACGGAGTGCTAATCTACGAGCACCATACTTACTTGCGCATTGGATAAGGGTCCTCGACACTCACCTGAGTTAAGTGTAGCTTTGATAGCTCGTACGTGATTATTTCGGCGTAGCACCAGATTTGCAAGCCATGGGAACGGATGTGCCAAGTTGCGTCACTGTTGGTGGTGAGGCTGCAAAAAATGTTTCCTGTACCTATTTTGTGCTTTAAATCTACATTATAACATGAAAGATCACTCCCTGAACCTTTTTTAGCACATTACACGTATAGAAAAAAGAATAGGCTTTTTCTTTAAAGGTCATATAGAGACAGGGTTAGAGATTTAAAATGTTGCAAGAAGTTTCTGCGGAAGTGGGTACCTCGAATATTTAACTTTATTTCTTTTAATTCTTCATTCAGCTGTTTTATTTTTTGTCCAGTATTATTGAAGATGATTAGGCCTTTGTGCCACAATACTAAACAGCTGCATTTTGACATATGCTTCAGGTACTTCATAATTTTTTTAAACTACTTATTAATTACTTTAAAATTGGAATTATATTACAAAGATTTAAATTAAAAAAATCTTGTTACACTAACTAACATAGTCAGTTGTAACTTACAGACATCTATAATTGTAAAAGTAAGTAATGTTTTTCATTTACTCTCAACTTAATCAAGTTATGCCCATCAGTTATGAAGTGGGTGTCGACAACCACGCATTTGTTTTTATCTGTTTATGTGGATGAAGGCAGGAAATACATACCACGGTATATCATAATGCAGATCTCGTTAAGCCCTGCGTCCAATTCCTTTGTGTGTACATGACGTGTAGATTCTGACAGATTAGCATAAAGAAGACTTTAATATCAAGCGTCGTAACAATCAATTTGATTTTATTATAACGTACTTGTAGGTATCGTAGCAAGTGGCGTACTTAGGCCTATATCCGTGGAAGAAAAGCGTAATTTTGTGCACCTATTAAGAGGTCTTTTAACACTTAGAATACCGACACACCAGACGCATTAGAAAATACACGAATTGTATTATTGCTCCAATTAGTGCTTTGTCCAATTACATTTCACAGGTTGATGAAAGCGACCATGAGAGAGCCATGGGCGCTTTCAATAAAATATTGACAGATTTCTTATAAGTCGACTTTGATAAAAATAAGTGTCCTGTAACAATATTCCCTTTGAAGATATAACCTTGAGCTATAATATAGAAGAAATAATCTGGGATTGGGAGGGTGCATAACAGTCGTTAAGTCATCTCTCTCGATCAAAAAGATCATCATCTTCTGGCAACTTGAAGAAGTTTGTTGACCACTGATCATACGAATGTTGCCAAAGACAGCCATTATAATCTAGCTGGGCTGATAATCTGGCCTCGATACCTTATCTAGAAATCAGAGGTTAAATAGAGTCACAGACCTACCGACTCTCGCTTTAATTACAAACTCTGTGTAATTAAGCTTTTTACGATAGTTTTTCGAAAGTAATTACCAACCTCATTTACTTTTTTACATTGTATAATGTTGCTAATGATTTGACCAGAACTAATTCCGATTATTAACAACAAAATCTTAGCTTAATTATTTTTGTAATTAAGGCAAATCATACATACATTTTAGTTATACCTGCGATTTACAATTGTTTCATTTTATTTTCTTGTTTTAATTGAGATCAAAAAGACCTTTTCAATTCGTCAGTTACTTTTTAGTCGACTATAGTAGATAATTTAGGCTTCATGATCAAACATTACTCTGTCCTTCATTTAAAGTCTAGGTTAAAAAATATACCTGAAAATAAATGTATTTGGTAAATTATCTTCGCTCACATATTTAAAAAACAAGGGATAACAAAAATACAAGAGTTAGAAAACAGAAAATTTATTGCAATTTTGTAAAATAAATACAATTAAAATCCTTAAAATAATTGTACAAAACGAAACAAAATACAACAATTCTTATTACCAACTAAAATTTTATGTAATTCAATAAATTATTTTTAATCTAAAATACTTTGTACGAATTTTCATAGCTAAAACAATGTAATAACCTAGAACTAAACTACTTTCTAAGTAATATTTACATTCGTTGCACTAGTCTAATAATCTCACTTTGGTAAACTGTGGTTAATGAGTTTCTTCACTTACTCTGTACTAAGTAATTATTTACCTTCTAATCCTAAACAACACAAATGGAAACATTGTGTTCTATTGTTAACACACACGCACATACACACTCACGCGCACACACAAACATATTCATGTACTTACTAATGAACACATACAAATACAAGATTGTACACGGTGTTATTTTTGTTTCGGGAAACTGAAATCATTTTATTTCAGACAAACGTAGATACATTTAGAATCGCTAAATCATAATAGAGTAAACTAGAATGAGAAGAGCGTTTTTTAAATCGTAGATACCTGGGTATTTGAATGTCAAATATAAAGTAAATGCCAAATACCAAACACCGTGACATCGTGAAATTAGATGCTAATAGAATCTACAATATTCTAGTTAAGACGTAACACCTAGATACAATAGTATTGAGGCACTATGACGTTAGAGTATACATACAACCAAATAATTGGACTATTTCACTAGTCTTGACAAACCATTCGAAGTTACTAATTCGTATAACTAACATAATAACTGCGTCAGAATTACCAGCAAATATTATAAAAAGCAAACATTTGTACTTGCAAATTGCTTACAAACGATTGCAAATTCACACGGCCCTACTAACGAAACGTGTACACGTTTTTGAACGAATCATTCATGTCGCATGTGTATGATTTCGAAGTTAAAATCGTACAAAGTGGAATAAATGCCTGCGCGCATGTTCGTGTCCATGGTATTATCATGGCGTTGCATTATGCATAAGGACATGATTCGGGCGACGAAACATTAGTAAGCGAACGTTTGCGAGATGCATACAAAGTGTACGATGACACTTGTATGAGAAGATATATGAGTGTGACGCAAACTTATGCCGCATGTCCGCGACAGACGCGCGGCGAGCACCAGGTACCTGCTAGTCGTACTAAACTACACGTTTGCGAAAAACATTACCAAGTCTTTATTGACTGAAGCAAATTTTGACACTGATAGATATATGCATACGACCAAAGAATTTAAATAGCATTTATTTGAAATTCTTTCCTAGTACTACTCCGGTGACAAATGTGCCTATCCTGCGCAATATATTTTAGTATAACTTGAGCATTTTGATGCCCTGAAATAAACGATTCTTTAATTTCATCAAATTTCAATACAATTCCTGCTGTCTCTATATTATTAGGAATTCATTATTATCCTTTATTGCTTCTAAATTTACATTAAACGTAAATTACCTACATCCTCAAGTCACACGCAATCCAGTTATCAATTTAATTTACGGCGTCTTCGAGGATATAGTTATCTATCACGGAGAAGACTGTCCCTTTGAAGGAGTTTACTTTCGTAGTATTCTTTGAAGAAGCAAACGCAAGTATTTCATTCACATTGGTCTGATTTGATCTGGTGTGAGCGGGCGAGCGGGGCCGCGGACCGGTTCCCACCTCTTGATTACCGAGCGACTGACATCGTACCAAGTACCCAGCACCGACGCTTCTCAATACTCACATACATTCGCACAAATTTACAAGTTCTCCGTACGTTTTTAGCAATTTAAATGAGATATTAAATGCCAAAGTTGAGCGCCGAAGCCAAGATATCTCAATTGCCAGCGTAATGTGATGTAAGAATAAGCAAAAATTTGATAGCATAATATGGACTTTTTGCTTACTTTTAATTTATGTAATGTTCATACAAGGAGCGCGATCCATCAAGTCGCTAGCCAGTTGTCTCGAGGCTTACCAAAAATAAAATGACTCGATCGCTCACACCGACTCTATTAACCTACTATTCCACAAGTCGACAATTTATTAATGACATTACTACTAATTGCTCCGACTCTAAATATAACACGAAGATACATTTATCTCACGAAGCTACAAATCTACTAAAAAATAAAACACACTATTTCAAACGGATGTCAAAGAAAAGAATCAAAAGACGCTCTGAAAAAGAGTAGTGGCATCCCGTGCCGCATATTTGTAAAACGTTAACCGACGCCCTACATCACAGGGGGCGATTAGTGTCGTCCACCGGATTTAGCTACGACTGTGTCATTAGATCAGCCACTTCCCTAATCCACGATTACACATCTCGCACGGTTTTCTCGTGTTATTTTTTATCCTCTACGTGTAGGAGGTTATAGAGAGGGACAGAGGAAGTTCGCTTTGACGTAAATACATAGATGATGGTGCGTTACCGGAACAGTCGTTAGATCAATCGGCGAGGCGCCACATCGGGAACAGCCCAGCATTTGTCACCGGACCACCGGCGCCGCAGTATTTATAGCGACGCCTGCGCATGCGCCCGTGGGCGGCGCTGCACTACACACATCCACTCATATATTAATACAATAGTTTAAATCAATATTTTGTTAGTGTACCAATTTATAATTACCCTTGAATTTCCTCACGTTACTCATTAGTTAACTAATACTGTTTTTACAATTTATTTACACTTACAGATATAATTATTACTTCTACTTCCTTACCTAAAGTAGGTAATTGTAATAAATATAAATTCACTAGCTTAAACACTACATAATGTTCACACAATTAGTCTCTTATCTGGCAGTGTTCTAACAAAGTCTATACTATAGCTAGAGGCGATCCTCTGACCTATTCAGAAACTCTATATCACGTGACGAAACTGAAGCTACACATAAATATAACAAGCACCGACACTTGAATGAAGCTCGCTGCGTTGTAAGGTTCGAGGGGCACTTTCTTGTCGTGCCTCTCACCGTGTCGCTGGTGACTCCTCGTGTGGTTCTTCATCTTGTGGAAGCAGAACCTCGCTAGGTTGTCCTGTGTTCTCGCACACCTGTAGTCGTTGCCATCACATTGGCACGCCGTCAAGGCAGCCGCTTTCTCCTGCTTCCTCAATATTTGTATAGAGTTTCGGCATCTATTGGAGCACTTTGTTCCCCGACGTGTGAACAGAGATTTGCAGTTCTTATGGTAGTAATCTAGGGCAGTGGCGCATTGAGCGTCGGCGATGCAGATAAGTTGTGAGAGACTGCACGATGAAGTCGCATTAGCTGTTCCGTTCAACACTTGAGGTCTGCACACGTCGATGCGCTGCTTGGTCTCCATGCAAAACTCGTCCTCACATTCACACTGCAACAAATAATAAAATAAAGTTAGTTACTTTTTAACAGTCTTTCCTGGACAAAATTGACAAATACAGAACAATTTAATTCATTTTGTAGACCTAAGAAAATGTAAATACATTAAATCAGTACCGACAAAAGCAAACCTAAGAATTGTTGTTAAAGGAAAACGTTGATACAATATACTTTTCTACGCAGAAATAATTAACAGAGGGGCATTTGTTTACTTTACGACGCAATTATAGTATATTGACAACCATTTCAATCTAGAAAGTGTCCACACTCAAGCAAGAACACTATAATCATACATAAGCTAAATGTACTTAAGCCATTTGCAATCGCAACTCTATTTAGGATTATAGCCTTATACGCGATAAACTAAAGAGTACGAGAACCATTTAGATACCTTGTATACTTAACAGAAATAATTTAACTTGTATGAGTTGTCTGCGCACTTAGTATGTTACGAACTGCATTCATGCATCGAGGTAAAACGCCTTATATACCTGCTGGACAATCTATTAATAATTCAATGTAATAAAGTTTTAGGGAAACTCATAAATTCTCGCGGTCCATAGCGCATAATAATAACGTTCCACGTTCGTAAAATATTTTTACGACACTAAACATTCCGGAATCTATCCACTATCACAACATAGCTGTGATTTGTGAAATTTATTATACGTCGGTTTATTCGTGAGCATTAATTCACTTTAAATAGACGGCCCATTAGTTAAGCTTACTGCGGTAACTTATGATTATTCTCTGGCCTACGGAGATAATGTTTATGTATTTAAATGAATATTATCACCGCAATTTACAATGAAATATCAAGAAGTACATACATATAATATCATAAAGGGCATAGGAACAAGACATGGTAATATAAAATGGCATAGTGAATGGATTGAGCGAGGGTATCGTCCTCGGACCTGGCAGTTAGTTATAGTTGAGAGCAAAGGCAAGATTCGACATGGTCTCAAATTTAAGGTCAATTTACCGGATATCTAGTCCGGATTAATGAAGACACGGCCGCCGTGTTACGCTTAGTTTTTTGTGAGAGAGGCAACACCTGCACAGAGTCGACGCTGCGGTAGGTCCCGATCAAGACGTCAAATCTCAAGGCTGTACGCGGCCGCACTTTGCTCTGCCTTTCGATACACATTGCCCAACAAAGTACTGGTAATCACACTCAGTACAACGATATAATTAAAGGGTGGACCAGTTTACAGCATTACCGCTTTATCTATGCAGTACTGACCACGTTATAGAATGCGATAGTGCCTACATACCGACCTACATTATATAAAACAATTCAGCTGTCTTGAGTAAACGCGTGTGCAAAACTTAATGATTATTTAATTCGAAGTTCTTTTACATTTAAAAACGCGATGAGTATGCACGACTGCACGATGTAAATAAGTTGAAATAAGGTGTAATGAATGTTTTCTCTCTGTTCCTGACTGTCGATGTGAGCACCTGCGCCGCCGTGCCACCGGGGAGGTCTCACATTGTCACTAGTCAAAGGTTTTTGTTGTCCCTTTCCGTACCATTGAATTGTTTATTATTTAGCGCAATAGTAGTTTTATGGTTTAATATTAATTTCTTGTTAGTGTATATGACCTGTAAGAACATATGTTGTACTTTGTAGTGATATTAAAATACAACTTATGTTTTAAGAAAATGCTACCTTAATTGGAAATTCCAATTTTCGCTAAGGTCCTTCGCAAGACTCTAACAAGATGTTCATAAAAATCTATCTAGTTGTTAATAAATTTTCCATTCAATTACATATATGTATTTTGCTAGTTAGCTCCTATTTATCAAAGATGATTGTATAATTGTGGTAGTTTTCAAACGAATGATTAGTTACATTGTTGCATTCATACAAGCACAATATAGATAATTGCTTTTACACACTTGGTACCTATTCTTACTTGTATTTATAGATAACTACGAGTAAACACCTTAAACGATAATCAGTTGATTGCAAGAATTGTTTTTATGACGGTAATAAATAAATAAAGATATGAAAACATAATTTATAATGATCCCGACATTTAGGAAGATCTGTTATAAGCCAGGCTTATAATAACGGGCTTACGAATTATTTAAGGAAATAACGTAAAACATACTGCCGTTTTCATCTCACCGTCTAATGTAAACTACTGCAAACTGACATTTATGATGGAGGGCATTCGAAAGACATTTAACGTCAATTTATAGAACCCGTCTTCCCTTATAAGCACAATTGGATTCACCTCTAAATGTCTAAGTGCATTTATCAGAGTTGTGTTAATTGAAAGATCAAAATTGTGCATAAACAGTAACCAATCTCTACTCCCACGCTACATCAGCCACTTTACTTCTTTTCAAACAACGCCTGTTTGAACCCGTCTTACTGCAGACGAGTTTTCAAATAGACTTTCCTGCAGTTTCTTTGACGTAAACAACAGTAGTTAAGCTCAGACAAACAACAATAAATCCAAAATTGCCAGATTTGTTTATCACGTGTTTAGAACGTGAGTAAACCGCATACTTTAGCTATTTCTCACGGCTCTGTTTTAGGATCTCGATTATTGACATATTTGCCAATTGACTTATGGCAGTCTGAGCCTAATTTCCATCGCTAAACAATAAACAAAATTGATTTAGTTGCATGTTTTCCCAAATTGGCAAGTTTCTGCTTCAAAAAAGTAAAAATTTCAGGAATAGAGTCGCTTGAAAAAAATACTTGCTACAAGTTTAAGTTATGGTTATCTCAAATGTTGCAGTTTCCACAAAATCTCAATATTTTTGCAAGTATACAGAGTTAGTAGTAGCTAAGTAGCACGCACCAGCGGCACCAAGTTATCCGTATATGGAGACGAGGTCGTCAACCGCGACCCTCATACGGTCGGCCGTCGTGTCGGACAAATCTGCCCACCACGTCTAAATTAGATTTTATTGCGGGGCGTCTGCTACACCTATATACCGACCAACTAAGTATGACCTTCCATCCCTACACCCTGGGACGTAACTGCAGTTCTTAACTTAATTGCCGTTGCTCAATTGAGTGAGGCGTAAGCTGTAAACAGCTGTTATATGAAGAGTAATTGTGACAAGTTGGTAGCTAGTCTGAATACTCAATCGAAGAACATTGCAGTTTATAAATAGTGATGATTGCAAGCCGTGGACGGATTGTTACAATTGCAAACGATCTCACATTCCCATTAGTAAGCACTAGCTAACAGCACTCAAGTAAGATTTATATTACTTCTTTATGCAGATCAAGAGATATCTTTACCTAACAATTGATCGTTTTATTATTCTGAAGCATGTTTATGCACATTCATGATGAAAGTCGCAATAAATTGTTCGACTCTACAATCGCGTTGAAAGTTGTTTGACAATAAATTTATGACTCTTATAGTTTTATGACTAACTCCGGATCTACGTTTTGTCAGGTAAGACCACAAATCGATAGAAATCGCCACTCAATAATACATAACATTCTTTCACTAGATTGATCTCATATGTTTTTGTTAAATTGAGGAAGGATACACATTAGTGCCAAGTTGTCACTACATAATATACTAATTTGATCGTTAAATTGTACACTTTATGGCTGGAAGCTGGCCAAAGTATGTCGGTTTAATACGACCAACATTTCAGTCACCTCATAAAGAGAAATACGAGTGAATAATATACAAAATGGTTTTATCAGAATCTTATTAATACTTTGATTACTTTACAAAATTAGCTTTTCATGAAAATTCCCGAAAGTAAACGTCCCTAGTAATTTTAAACTCTACCATAAGCGGTCCAGGTTCTATAGATATAATTGATCTGCGTCTTGTCTAGTTTTCTACGGGTTACTTATCATTTTCAGCACATACAATTAAAAATGGTTTTCACTGCGGCTTTCAGAAAAAGCCAAGAAATACTTACATTCATGAGCTCTTTGCCCTCTTCAGTGGACGTCAACGCTATCAAGGCGTTACCGCACTCCCTGGTGCAGGTCTTGACCGGCTCCGTGAGGACAGACTCGCACATCATCATGTAGTTGCCGAGCGCGGCGCCGCAGCCGGTGCGGTAGGCGCAGCGCGTGCGAGCCTCCGCGCACGACATCGCGCCCACCGCCGCTGCGCACGCGGCTAGCAACGCCGCGAACACCCACATCACCTGCGACCAAACAATATTGATAAGACAAATGTCATAGTAAGTGAATTGGTGATACTGTAAGCTTATATTCTATTAATCAATGAATATGTCATGATTATTAGCTAATGCATTAAGAAATTGCAAAGCATCAAACGCTGCAAGTTATGGTTATGCGTAATCTGAGTTGTTCAATACAAGTAGCTATTTTTTTCATTACAAACTAAAGCTAAGAAATACAATGAAAAGGACGCAAAAATATAATTGATAATGAATATTCAGTAATTCTGGAGATAAATAGGAGAAACCTTTATGTATATCACAAGTTAGAACTTTCTCGTCTAGAACTAAAAATTTATAGACATAAGTAGACAACAGTAACATTGCTAATATTATGCAGAATGCATTGCAACAATGCCGTAACAAGGCGCCTTTCCTCCTTTACAACTTAGTTTGCCTTTATATCCGAGTACAATGTACCGGTAAAGTAGTAACGTTCGGATTATTGAGCCGTAAGACGAAAGGTGTGCATGCGCTGGCGCAGGTCATCTCCGACCGTCTCCGGCGATGTTCGGCATTGTTCGGACATGTTCGGCGTGTTCTCGGAAGACTACGACGTTCGTAAACAAACAGAATCGCGTCACGTCCACTCGTCACTCGCTACTAACTTACACATTTACCGTAACATTGAGATAGGGTTGGTAATCAAGAGATAATAATATAATCGAATGCCCGTAAAGGCATCCAACTTTTATCATAATACGCTTAACTTTGCAGCCAATATAATTTAAAAAAGATAATTTATTTGAAGTGGGTGCCACAAGATGGTCGGCGGCAACGGGGAAGGCCCAAACGGAGATGGCGGGACGACATAGACGCGTTCCTGGAAGATTGGCCGGAAGCAGCAAGCGACCGAGGGGACTAGAAGTCTAGGGGAGAGGCCTTTGCTCAGCAGTGGGACACAGAAATAGGCTAGATAAAAAAAAAAAAAATATTTGAATCCGTGGTTCATCAAGAATCGGAATACTGAATGTCATCGTTTTAGTGCAATCTACCAATATTTTGACTATATAGCACAAATTACATTTTATACAAGAAATTCTCAGAAACATCTCAGACGGAACCATCTATACACTAACAAAATCTATATAGACTAGACAACCCTACAAGATAGACAAGAGCATAAAGGTCGTCGTCCGCTGAAGAGTCTCCGATGCAAAAAGAAAACAAACTGACAACTTAAGATGTCCACCACTCACAACGCGGGAGCCGAGTGTTACATTACAATAACAATCGTTACCTGCTCAACATAACCCTTATTTACATACAAATAAGGCACAAGCACGTCACAGTAGCCGCCACAGATAAGCGTAGCAATCCAAAGCTCTGCGTGAGCTGTTTGCTTTGGTAATTGAATTACTTAATAGAATTACAATCAAGTTCAATATTTAACTTGCGCTTAGCGCGACAATTCGAAAGTTGTAGTTGGTTTTTTAGGATCTTGACGCTCCTGATTCTTGGTAGAGACGTTGAAAATTATTTCGAGTATCATTCATCTTATAAGAAAGTTGAATTTCTGTGGGCTTTTAATAATAAATAAGTCACGTCCCTAGTACCTTCTCATACTTATCTTACAAATTAATTAGGTATTACAAAACGTAGATCTACAAGAACTTGACTAACAACATAACATGTTATATTTATTTGGTTTCGTTAATTCTGAAATTCATGTGCGAAACAAAAGCTACTTTGTCAATTGCAGTGCAAGGAACAGACGCGACAAAATGTCAACTAAAGTAGCACTGCCATAATAGCGCATTCATTGCACTTGATTCAAACATTACTGACGAACAAATACAATTCAGCAGAAGGCAAAAAGATTCAAGAAGAGATTGTGTCTTCAACGACAATGAAAAGAAGTAATGGTGTAACCATGCTGTAGATAAAATCAAACGTCAATGTAACTCGAATGTAAAGTCGTGAGGCATGCCAGTGAGATAGCTTAACTTGAAAACTCAACAAAATGTCTGTTTGGCAACAAACCAAGCCGACGGCGACGGTTACAATCGAGATCCGAGAAAGGCATCGCTGCGACATATCTACAGACGTAATCCAAACGGCGAGCGGTTAGCAGGCAGGTGTGAAAAGCGCTTAGCAATTGCTCGCACACAGTCAACAAACTCAACGGCCGAGCCACAGAATATACACGTGAATATGTACCGTGTCATGTATGTTACTGTGACCAATAAACGACTACGGACAACTAATTTCGACTTTACGTAGAGCTAAAAGACGTGTTGTGGTTCGGGGCTTTATCTACTTTATTATTGCGATTATCATCAATCAAAGAAAATGCTTTTAGGTTCTTTATTTATTTTAAATCCCAGTTCAAGTAAAAAGCGTTACAATTGTAGAGTAAATGACTCTACTTACAAGTAGAAAGAATGTTGTAGTAAGACGTTTTAGCATAAACGATGTGGCATGGTTGCGCGCGCGCCGCTCTAACCACTAACCAGGAGTGCAAACAAGACGTGTTCCCGCGCAGCTCATTATTGCATGTCGTTAGGCGCCAACGACGTGGACAAACAGCTACTGAGTAACATGTTCTAAACCTTTTGGAATTCCAGTTTACTTAAGGAATTCCCTGAAAACTAAATTTGCTCGGCAAAGACAGCATAAATAAACACGGCCTAACTTAGTTGTGCGAACGAATTCTATTTAGACCTAGTTGTATCGTTTACTTACATTTATATCCTCCAGCCAGGCCTTGTACGACATGTTAGTTTGGTATTTATTAACGCTTATAAAGTTTGCTAGCTGCAGCGGTCGTGTAAATGTTTTGCAGTCGAATTCTATTTAGGTCACTGTTTAATTCCGTGAAAAATATGTTGATAAACACTAGTTCTGAGAATTCTAATTATTGATAGTGAACCAAAAGTCAAAATTGATTCTTTCACTGGCTGATTAATTGGGAAGGAAACTTGATAACTCAAGATAGCAACAGTACATTCTGACTATCATGGTTGCAATGCTTTCTACAAGTTAATTTTCTTTATATTTGACCGGCTTTAAACTAGGCTTACAAGTTGATTTATTATTATGATATACAGAGTAATGATATAGAGTGTATGTGTCGAAAACCGATGTGTAGTACACACTGATTTACGATAGCCGGTGCAGGGATCCGCTGCGGCGGACTCGTCTCACGTGTTCTGTTCGAATATAAACGATCGTATTAAACCACTTTCTAAACTTGAATACACCTGCACTTATATCTACAAAATATTAAGTTATTAAAGCATTGTATGTATTTGTTTTTGGGATGAGGATGTATTGGGTTTTGAGCCTACTGTACTTTCCCATGAAAATCGTCAATAACGTAAAAATAAGTTTAAAATTTGGATTCTTAGAGATAAAAACGAAAACGAGCATAATTTAATTTTTCTTCTTTAGAAAAAAGGAAATGGTGTTATAATATGTGCTTTGACAATGCGTGCTATCTTCCTAATTGACTCGTACTAAGAGTAGCACTTCGTGCAATCCTTGTAATAAGGATTGCACGAAGTGCTTGTCCACTTTGATACAAACCAGATAAAAGAAAAACAGCAGTTTTATCAAAAAGAAACAGCGGATGTGCGTGTTTTACAACTTTTCCCACATTTTTACGATACACACGAAACAAACGAGCAATAAACCTCTATTCTTAGATATAAACCGCAAATCTCGGAACAAACATTATTTAAAATTTTATACGCGACAGAAAAATAGCAAGTTTTTCTTGAAATACATTATGAACTAGATATGTTTAAAAAGTAAGTAGGTACCTATGTTGTTGTGGGGAGACGTAATGCTAAGATAAAGAAACGCAATACTGAATACATAAATGTTATCTGTGTATGAACTCTGTATTTACATAAATCGTGTTGATGTGAAAAACATGTAACATGCTAATTTGCGAAACACAGCTGAACACGCGAGCAAATACATAACAATAAATATGTAACACTAGCTGACCCGCGCAACTTCGCTTGCGTCACGTAAGAGAGAATGGGAATTTTATCCGTTTTTGTAACATTTTTCGTTACTACTTCGCTCCTAATGGTCGTAGCGTGATGATATATAGCCTATAGCCTTCCTCGATAAATGGGCTATCTAACAGTGAAAGAATTTTTCAAATTGGACCAGCAGTTCCTGAGATTAGCGCGTTCAAACAAACAAACAAACAAACAAACAAACAAACTCTTCAGCTTTATTATATTAGTATAGATTCAACTAATTATTCTACAATCGTGTTTGTCTTATGTTCGAAGATATGATTAAAATTATATCTTTGAGAATTTAATGTGCATAGTAAAGTAAAAAGTTAAGTATGACCTACTACTGTCCTGATTCTGGGCTGACGGAAAGGTGCCTTAATACCACAGCCCTGTAAAACGTTGCCAAGGTGGGCAAGGGATTTTGCATCCCATCAAGAACTGTTGATGAAATCTTAAATTACAAATTTCTGCCCAAAAGATTTTGTCTTCGCGGCGCCTTTAAAGCAAAAATAAATGTAGAGTTTTCGGTAGGGTCACTTTCAGATTAACAGATTTAATTGTTTGCAGATATTTTTATTCCTACAAACTTCCCAATTATAGTATTCCAATTGATTCCGCAGACCAGGTTCCTCTTCAGGGGTCAAATAAAATAGTTGAAATTACTTTGTTGTCGTTGTCCCTATTAATTTATCAATCGGGCTATAAGTAGCAAGCATGTAAAAATTTCTTCTACATCGTGTACATCGCATCAAAGTATAGTAGCGCTATACAACAACACTTTAATTTCAACACCTACACATAATAAAACTGAGCTCTACTCATTCAATAATCTTATTTATCTCCGTTTAGTGGCTCATAAACTAAAATCACACTAAACGTTACAACTTACGCAATATAATGTGGACTAATTACGAGGAAACAAATGATATAGATAATGTTTTACCGCTCGTTTCCGATGTACGTGTTATCTCAACCTCTTGAATGACCCACGCGAATTTATCTTAGAATGTACTGCAGGCCACTTAAAGTGTCAAATAACTTCAGTACTGCTCGCTCAGATTGTTTAATGTAGCAATATTGCGAATGAGCCCTGCATATTTCACACTTGATCAGTTTCTTACTCATTCGGGTTCATTAGTTTAATGTTTCGAAACGAAATAACATTATGACCGTACCCGATTGGAAGTACGCTGGTAGGATAGACAAGATTATGTTATGTCTATTAATATTCTAAACTTCTAAAGCAAGCAATTTAACTGAAACTCGATTAAACTAGTCCTTGAAATTAAGCTGCGTTTTTTATACATATTCTATATCCACAGTTAAATTAATGTTACATTAAAGGGTCGTCTTAAAATACGATAGTCGTTTGATCTTTGAATCATTTCATAATTTGCGCCAGTCTCGTTATTATCTACAATACAGTCTGCGTCTCAATGTCATTGTGTAAAATCTTTTGTAACAATCATAATGAGGTTATCGCGAATTGTTTGTTCAACTCGATTAACGATCGCTAGCCCTTGGAAGATAGTAACTAGTTGTTAAGATACCGACCGTTTAATAACAACACTTCAATTAGAGATATTATAATGAATGCTTGTTTTGTTTTCCTGTTACTTTTCCTGAATAGAAGTTATGACAATAGTAAGTACCATTGTGATATCTATACTTCAATTGTATCCTTAATAGTACTTGCGTGTTTAAGAATCTGTTGAACAAATACTTAGAAAAGAACATCATATTGTATGTCATTCAAAGTACTCAATATGCACAGTCCTGCACATACTTATTAATAAGTTTCTGTAACACAGCATTGCTCCGCGTCGTTGCAGTACATAGTCGTACTCAAACGTTATCTGTACACGTTGTGTTGGTGCATTTTTATACGGCACGGTTGGTGTCCTGTTGCCATGCGTTCCCTGAAGCGGCTAGCATTCCAATACCTTCAACTATTACTAAGAACTGCGTCACTATAGCTACTATATAATTATATTCATACTCTTATCTTAAATTACAATTTTACTATTGTGTTTCTTGTTCGTATGTTTGCTCTTGCAGGCTGTTTTACTCCCATACTATGTTAAAAACAAGTCATGTACCAGTCTGCTTTCTCAAGGATGCTTTTCATTTCAAATAAAAAAATGTTTTTTTTTAAGTTTAGCTTAGATTTGCTATTAATATTTGCTGTGACCTCTACGTTTTAGTCAGCTTTTGGTCTAAAAACTAGGCTTTATCGATTGTCATCAAATCATTCCTGTAATTAATTTATACCATTGATTGCCTTCTTGAAGTAGTAATAATATTTATCTTGTTTGAAAGACGATGTGTGATGTTGTGATGTAGTTACCCCGCGATAACAGACTCGAGTACTCCAGGGTGGAATATGCGGGTGACTCTATAGGAGCTCAGCTTCACACAAATCTCGAGTTACCTCTGCATATATCACATAAATATACTCCTAATACCAGCTCTTAAATATATGTTATGGTCGTAATATACAAATGGCTTTATATTTGAGAGCTCCATCTCTTATTCCGAGACTTATGACTCAAATGCAAGCGAGATCTTTAACGCTCAAATTGGCAAAGACACTTGAAAACAATTTACTTGTATACACGGAATAGGCTTGAAATCGGTTTACCAAATAGAATATCTTAAACTAGCATCCTATTTTGAGATGCAATCTTTGTCCCTTAAGTTTGTTGTTAAAATACGAACGGAAACAAACCGATTGGCTCCAATCGAGAGGACGTCCGGCTCAACTGGTCCACTTGAGCCGATGTTTTTGCATCCATACAAAAAATATACAAACATACGAAAGCTCTTCATTTGATGCAACAATGTTGAAACAACGACCACTTATTTATTGGCAGATGCAAGTTCGCGTGTAGAACACAAACGGTTAACACGAAAAGGATAACAGTGTTTCGGTAATAAAGCCTTTAAAAGTGGAAATCTCTTGGACATAAGATAAAAACCCAACCGTACACTTTATAGAAAATAAGAACCATTTTTTAGCTGAAAGACTGAATAAAGAACAAAAACAGCTTATTCAAACCTTGCATAAGCTCAACAATAAAAAACATCTCGATAGACATTTTACGCAGGTAAGTTTCGCTTGATCTCTTCGACACGGGAGAAAAAAAGTGAACAGTAGCAACTCGACAGGACAGTCAAAGGGCCGCAGGTAGCAACTCTAACACTTTATTATAATTATCCAGTAGTGCGTTCAAATAAAAACACATTAGCTACTATTTCGTTATTGAAGACACGACGCGTCCTATTGTTGATTTCTTTACAAGTTTAAGTACCCGAAAGAAAACTTGACAGTATGCCTAAAAAAATGCCAAGTTTTTATTAAACGTTGCCGAATGCAAGATACACGACATACGACTTAACTAACGTCGAGACTGAAAGAATCTACAGATTGGTTAGCTAGAATGCAACATGTTGTGCGCTCATAAATCATGAAAAAGGTTAGTTCGGGAGACAAATTTAAGACATGTGGTCTGCAGCTGCAAGGGTCAGAATAGTTATATGCGTCGTCCACGTTTTTTGTTTCCAAACACCACGGTAATGTGGAAGCAAATCAAGTATGTATATGGATCACTCGCAATCGTGACCAAAATGAAAACAACGTACGAATATACCGCGATCGGTTTTGGTAACGCCACCGATAAAGCGCTCGTAACCGCTCAAACGTGTTACCGTTTCGCAACAAGACACCTCGTAAATATAATTTTTATTTTATCCATTATATTTTTTACATCTCTTTTAACAATTTCATAAAAGAACCGGTCCGAATAAATTTAATTCAGTTTTCTTCATTCTTTATATGAATCCATAGCTATAAAATTTTCTGGTTGTGGCAATTTTGGAATAACAAGTTAACGCTTTTCGTTTTATGGGCTTTGTAAAAAACCCACTCGGTAAATTGTAAGAAAAAAATTGTAATTGTGAAAACTTAAATATTTTTCTGGATTTACTTTTAAATCCGGTCAATAAGAGGACCCTCTGGTCCTTATGTAGGTATATGGTACTCAAATGTACTAAAAATTTCTCATTTTACGTACACGAGTTTTCCTTTAAGCCTATTTCTTTCAAATATAAATAACTTTTATTCAGGCACGTGGCCAGCGAAGATGCTCCGTGTCATCTCATGTCACTATCAAATCATATAAAGGCTTGTGTAAACATCACTAAGAAGAGAAGAAAAGTGCTGTGTCTGACATTAATCTTCAGATAACGCACGCTCCGTAACGTGATATTGTTGAACACCAGTCATTCTGTTAATTACGAAGGTAAACATAGATTAGAGACATCTGATGCTGCTGAAGCTATCCAATTTCTATCGTTCCATGAACGGAAAAATAAACATTTCCAAGGGTATTTTATACAAACATGAACCGTCTTTTTCCCTATTTGTCATTTCCACATTTTGTCCGCGCTGATATACTACGAATTTCTAAATACAATTTGCTTATTGTATATCAGTATTTCAGTTTCAGACTAATGTCAGTCTTGTGTAACCTCTGTCGATTTCCAGGTTTCATTAATTTAGCCAATAAGCCATCGAAACAAATGTTCTCATATTAAAATGAAGAAGTTTCAATATAGGTTTTCCCAAATATTTGTTTCTTTTGTAGCATCATTTGTTTAAAACTGCGTCGAGATTTTCTATGCACGCCTACGCTTTTATCTCTAATATTGGAATATTAGTATTCTAAAATATGCTGTCTGCCATCGCTTGTCTATTGTCGAATACCTAAAACTAAATTATCATAATTTTCCGCTCGCCACCCGTTCTGCGAAACTTGCGAGACGTTTCGGTCGTTAAATAAAATACCTTTTTAAGCCGACAACGGTTTACGCTGACATTTTTGTATTGTGTATTTATAATAGGACCAAGACTGTTGCTTTGAGCAACCTGCGTTACAAATTGTGCCTTATTGAAGTTTTATAACCGCTTGCAGACTCCTTGAAATAGTTTTTGTTACTAATTGGCGGCTAATTGCATGTAGTAATAGAGTTCTTTAGTATAGACGTATAGCCACCAAATGCCCTCGTTAAGTTAAATGTCGCAAATGTGTAAAATTATAAACGTAAAGGCCAAACGGATCATTAGACCTAAATGTTGATATAGACAGACGCTCTATGAAGTATGAACATGTCTAATGAACTTTAAATACAAGAGATACAAGACTGGCAAAAATAACACAACAAATTGCTATTGTTGTCGCGTACGCTGGATTTTGTTTTCACTATTGAATGCGGGCTCTACCTAGCCGACAAGGAGGGAAGGCGAATATTACTATGGGCAACGTAGAGCAATAAATCAACCGAGGCGTTGATATAGCTTTATGTAAGGAACGTGCGTCCGTCTAGATTGGAAAATTGACATGTAATGACTAATTCATACGCTGCTGGCTATTTGTCACCTTCAATGTAATCTTCTAGAACAGGATGATGAGAATGGTTCCTACTTTGATTTGACTGTACTTCATCTAATAGGCGGTAGCGTTCAGTCGGCCAAGGTTTTATTCTTGTTATTGATAGGACATTTAACTATCCAATTTGCGTTTTTATTGGTCTTCTTCTTGTACTTTTGTCATTTTGGCGAATATTAAATGGACAATATGTATCTTAATCACTAGAATGGTATTCTATTACTAATAACAGATGCTGTTTCACAAAATACACTTCCGAATCATCAATATTCCATTCAAGGAGTAATGTGTCCACTAGCAACCACTTGACATGAGGAATAATGTCGATGTTATGCGTCAAATGATATATTTACGTCAAACATTTAATAGACCATCTCATTAGTTCTGTCCACGTTCGTGCTACAACTAAGGCCACGGGAAAGGCGAGGACAATACTGTCCAGCCTGCCTTCATCACTTACTTGATCAATTGAGTTATTTCTATGCTACATCACGATTATGCTAATGTGTTTTACTATGCGATGAATTAACTTGCGATCCCTATTATTGGTGCTACGTATCGCATTCATTGTATAAATCATGACATGCGTGACCTTAAATCTTACGGTAAATAATATAATCAATTCATTACTGACATCTATTTTACTACTATTACTTCATTCATAACATCGCTGTTATTATTGGTTTATAGATTTGCATTCCAGTGCAGATTTGTAAACTTATAAAATTTATTGAAAACATGCACTAATTTATGGAAATTAAAGCGATAGATGAAATAAACATAATCAAAAAATATAAAGTCGTAGGCGGAATTGACTCCTTGTAATAAAACAATTCAGTGTAACGTATTAGTATAAAGTGAATAAGTTAACAAGCAATTCCATCGTTCGACTATTATTAGTAACGTTACAATAAAGTTAAAATAAGATAAATGCACGTACAAATCTTGCTTCGCCGCTCTCGCCGTAGTCACATGGCTCGTGTTCATTGGAAAGTTTAGAACTCCTGTTTTTGTTAAACTTTTACGATCTTCCACAAAAATATCACTGTACAGCAACGTCACGATAAACCATCACTATCATCTTGTATTTGCACGTAAAGTTTTATTTACCAACTTGGCTTGCGAGCTAACTTTTGTACGATTTCAGAATTTGTATTGGTTGCGTTGTTTATGCGGGAGGCGAGACCGAGTGCGTGAGTACGTTCGTTCGAGTCGCGCGCGCGCCTTCGATTGAGTTGTGTAGTAGAGGCACTGGGCAGAGCGCCCGCCGCTCCGCCAGATGACAGCTTCATATCTTCTTCCCGTCCCGTCCCCACTCCCACCTCTTATGTCTCTTTGGAATAAACGTGGCTCACTGAACGAAATAGACTTGTTGCATTTTTATTTTATTTTATTCTACCGGCACGGTACCGGCCGGGCAAGTCCGATTTCAAATAAGTAAACTGTCTTCGACTCTATCGAATAGGTTGTACTTAGATGAATGATTAGCTGAAACTTTTGAATGCGTGTGAATGCGTCTACAGTTGCACTGTGCGTATTTTCAACTATTGAAATGACACACTTATTGTTGTATTATTTTATTACATGTTAGAAGTTATTAAAAAGGTAGGAAGGTAACTTAAATAAATAATAGAATTCAGGAAACTATACTTTACGATTTAATTACACCTACCTAACTCCAGAAAATAAGTAGGTATTCAAGTGTAAGTATGGTTTAACAGGTGAGTGTATGAGTACTTTCATGGTATATTTTGAGTAGATATTACATCCGATGATTCTTCCTTCTGCACAGAAATATACAATAAGCTCTTACGCCGTCTAGAATACGATTCAATTTCGTCTAACATCATAAAACTGGACATACGTCTTTTGATCTGTTGGATATATGTAACAAGTTCTCGAGAAAGTCATTATTAAGACCTTCGCCGAGGAATATTTTTTGTTCAAGGCGGTCAGTGTTTGTGTACGGCATAAAAAAAGTTTATTTTAAAATTGCGTTGATTGAGTTGTTATGGGCCGGCTCCGAGTATCGGAATGATTTCATGCTTACAGCGTCGCTTTATAAACAACAGATTACGTGTTTAAGTGTGGATGAAATAATTGTAGTCGTAATCCTGGATCGCTTTCTGTGTTCGTTTGCTACAGTAATAAGTTGGTAACAAGAATAGATTCGTGCTTTATTCTTTTATGATTATTAAGGTAAGTAGAAGTTGGTAGATTATGAAAACGTAGCTCAGTAGTTACTCACTTGTCGGCTCTCTTTAATAAAGACTTTTCAAACACGTGATGTCCACATCCGTAGGGTAGGTAGGTAGGTACATACTTACGCAATGAGTAGTGGTTTAGGTGATGACTATGATTGATTGCGCTGGTATCCTGGGTTTGATTTCTTTACGGAACTAATATTTGTTTAAATTACTTGCCTACCTTAATGACGTGTTGTTATTTCAAATCCTTATTTAGCCTGCCTGATATTTTGGTACAAGTCACAAAGAACAATAATTTTAACTTTTTTTTAGAGAAATATCATTCAATCTGTCAATTTTAAATATTTGGATTCGAACCCACGACCACTTGGTCACCAACTCACAAGTCGAAGATGACCCGATGTTTTAAGATTAACCGTCGTTGTGCGCGTGCGCCTGGCAATATATAGTTTCTCATATATCTAACTGATACGTTACAGTAGTAAGGAAATAAAATGAAGTGTTATAAAATAAAATATCTATTTGTTATCCTTTATTTTTGAGAACCAATTTTATTGCCTTGATAAATAAGCCTTGAATTGGGAATATTTGCAAATGGCAACACGATTTTTGACATCAACTGTCAATGCTACAGTTGGTCTGTCGTTACACTCGTTACTGTCAGCGTCAGCTTCCTTGTCAAACTAAAGTTTGTTTTCAACTTTCCGATACGGTAGTTTAGAAGACAACCAAAGCACGACGTTGTCCATGTAATTTAATTAGGTCTGGTTCGGAATATGGCTTTAGATCCAAGGAAATATTTAATAAAGGACTTGTTAAATAAACCTACGCCAATCGACGTGTGGTTACAGGGTACAATCGAACAAACTGTCGGCACAGATATTTTGATTATTTCGGACACAAGTGGCCGCGCTAAAATAGCAAAATGCGACTCTGCACACGGTATTATCGATAAGTGTTCATTAAGAAAAGGTAACTTTAATTTATAAAATATCTCTGAGCATTATTATGTGAATTTAAAAATATGTTGTTTATGAAACTGTCTTTTTTAAGTTGGGGTAGTAATTTATAGGTATTATTTTAATTATTAAATTCTTTTGCATGATGGGTAGTTTAGTCCTTGCTAAAATAATACAATAAATATCCTACACTTTCAGCAGAAGTTATTATTTATTGTTGCGGGTAAAGAAAAGGCTCACTAAACTTGACCTATTGTAGCTGTAAGATATGTAGACACACAATTTCCCATTATTTTTAGGAACCTACTGCTGCATTATCGGCACAGCTGTTAGAACAAAAGGAATACCCGAGGTTCATGCCAACAAATTTATAGATTTAACAGCACAGCCTCAAATGAAACTTGCTTGGGAGACCGAAGTAATAGAAGCAAACCTAGTTCTAGAAGGCAAATTGTTACCATCAATATAAATAAAACAATTTTGTATAAAACTGGTGTATATTTCCATCACCATACTATAAATAATATACATTCCTTTGTTGCAATTGTGACATAGAGATAGATGTGAGCCAGAAACTATCATCCGATCCATTAACAATGTCTCCTACATATCACAGTTTGTTGATAATTCATTCATCATCATAAATGCTACATCTGGCTGAAGACAACCAAGCCATTGTAATGGAATAATAACAATTTTAAATTATAAAAAACAAAACATCTTGATATAATGATTTCTGTATGTTTCTAACAACTACAATATCTGTATATATTTAGTCTTACAGTCATTCATAATAATTATATTAATATCCATCCCCTAAGAGTATTTACAAATTTAAATCTTAGCTGGAGACTTGAGCAAGGGTCCGAGTTTCTGTGCAAGCATGATGTTGCCAGCAATCTTAAGTTTTCCCTTCAAGTAAGCAACCTGTGGGCTAAGTGTGCCAGATGCGATTTCTACAAGGTCATTGTCACCAACTGTCATGGTTGTGTCAGCCTTGCCGGATTTGGGAGTGCCTTCGTAAATCACAGGAGTCTTGAGGTCAAGAGCTGTGAACAAAATACCCATTAGAACGATTTTCAGATCAAACAACTGCAATAAAAGGTTAGCTGCTTACAAAATATTAATTGAAAACTTTTGGGTTACATCAAAATATAATTGCAGGAATGCACATAATACTTACTCCATGACTTGACAGTCTTGCCATTTTCAGTGATATTGTAAAGGAAGACGCCGCCGACTGACTTGGCCATCTCCTTGTTCTTGTCGACTTCCTCCTTGATCTTGGCGAACAGCGCATCACTCTTCAGTGCGCTGCCGGACGGCGCCGGGGCTGCAGCAGCTGACGGTGCACCTCCTGATACGATGTTCTTGAAGTCGATGTATGCTCCTGAAAATTAAAACATACATTTTATAATGATCGCCAATATTTGTTGATGTCAAAATTGGATATGATGGACGAAAAATTCTGCTACCATTATGCAGGAATTAGGGCCACAATAGGTTAGATTTATCAACCTTGTTCGCCCACTTTCACTACCAGATGTTTCATGAACAGAGCGATATAATACCCTTTATATAATTCAACATACCTGCAATGACAATGTTGCCAGTTTCCTTGACCTTAGTCTGGAAGTTGACGCGTTTGCCGTCGAGCCACATCTCAGTGACGAGCGTCTGTCCCGGCAGCACGGGCTTCACGAAACGCGCCTTCAGTGACTTGACGTTGCTCGATTCATTACCGCCATACCTGATAACATAGTTCCGTTTTATTTTCTGTATATTTTCATTGCACACATATTTAATAAAGTAGTAAAAAGCTAAGTAAATTTATTTAGGAGTATTTTATATAACTAATAAATTTTATACTCACTTGGACAATACGTGTCTGGCCGAGAATCCGAGAGAAGCCAGACCGTGAAGGATGGGCCTGGGGTGTCCACTTACAGTTGCTACATTGGGGTCGATGTGGAGTGGGTTTAGGTCACCAGATAATCTGAAAATAAATAGACACTGATATAAAATTGTTCTGCAAAAAAAATGGCAAGCATTGATCCCAGGATATGTAAATTCTATGGACTGAACAGATCGGTAGATATGTAGATACCGGTAATTTTCTTACCAACATAAGAAACAGAAAGAAATAAAAATAAGTTTTCTAAAAAATTAAAAAAGTATCTACTTAGTAGTTTATAAATATCTATAAATATACATACAAATATACATGTATAAAACACAAGCTACTGAACCATATAATATTACTCTTATACATATAATATAAATACATTATAATACATAAACTTATAATATATAATCAAAGCTCTTATACAATATATACATATATGTACATCTTAAGTACTGCTATAATTAAATGAGACTCGACCGTGTCCACAGACAAACTGTTCAAACAGTTTTGTGGACCATAAGTTTCATGTAAGAAACACTGTTTTAATAATAATAATAAATAAATAATAAATAATAAGCTTTTACTAATGAATGCTTAGTAAGAATAAGGTAAAAGGTCTTAACAATGATATAATTTATAATTAACTTTGGCAGATTATATCACTTACTGACTTTTTAAAACGGTTATGAGTGTTATACCTGTACAAAGCAGCCTGGTCCTCAGCGGTCTGTTGTTCGACAACCGCGTCGGGGGCTCTCTTGGGCGCGGGCTGTACGTCGACGGAGTGCTTGCTGTTGCGCGGACCACCGAACCCACCCTGTCCCAGCACGAAGATGTGCTGCTGAGTGCGAGCCACCAACTGCTTGTTCTGGTATATCTCGCCTAGAATTAAAAACAGAATTATAATACTTTTGTCTAAGTAAGATTATAAGCGTGTAGAGACGAGTCTGAGAGGTAATGTATGCAACTGCAAAACTATAGTGGTTTCCAATCTTTGTTAAAATATCCACAATAGTAGTTTAGATTTTAGCAACAACCCCAGAATATAGGCATTGTTTTCCACAACAGTAGAAACTGGGAATCTACATCTTTAGGTGCAACATTGAAGTATAAAAAATAGGTAAATTAGTGAAGAATCACATTAGTGAAACAAATACAAAGACATTGGATTGTTATTGAATGTGTGATTACCAATGGTATGTTGTTTATTTTTTCTATAAGATAAACATTTTCACTACTCAGGCATACCTACATATAGAAAACATTACACACTTATTTGATTATCAAAAGATAAATAAATAAATCCATAATAAAAAATATTATTATCTTATCATGTTTACAACAGCATTGTTGACTTAATTTGATATAGTAAGTACCTATATTATGTTATGCAATACAGTACTTATTATTCATACAAAAATACGTTTAAAGCAATTGGCCATAGTTAAACGGAAAGGATCCAACCCACACTATGGGTAAAATGTATACCAGAACACTCCTTGAAGTTAAAATTTTAATATCACGAAAACAATCCAAGTAAAATTCAAACCCACCATGAAGTTATAGTCCTGAGTTAGTCCCCAAAGTTAGTGATCTGAACTTAAAAGTTAAATATCTCGAAACTACGTCTGTGTGGGTTGGATCGTTTCCGTTTAACTATGGCCAATTGTAGACTTCAATATAACAGTGATAACTACATGTAGTATTTTGAACGTCACTCTTGAAATTATAAGCCGTGAACGTAAATACCTACCTGCTCAAACCGTTATCCATACTTTAAAAAGATAAATATGTCGATAATATTTAGGGCCGATTTACCATAATCTGATAACATTAGAACATTATATTTTCTCGAAGAAACGATTGTTCACGAATGTTAAATCTTTTTCTTTTTCGGCTAACAAAAGTTTAAGGTAGTAACATTTCTCATTAGAAGTTTTACTTATTAGCACGATTTTTTCCCCTGTTGTCTATATATTATGTTATACA
The DNA here is from genome assembly GCF_050436995.1 of Anticarsia gemmatalis. Classification (NCBI taxonomy): domain Eukaryota; kingdom Metazoa; phylum Arthropoda; class Insecta; order Lepidoptera; family Erebidae; genus Anticarsia; species Anticarsia gemmatalis. The sequence goes on from NC_134761.1 coordinate 5,141,535, forward strand.
GGGTGGAAGGTACTAGGTAGTAACAAAATTAACTTACTGTTGACAACAGAGACAGCACTGGATCCCTTGTCTAGTACATCAGCTACATAGGTCCTTGTGGTAAACTCTCCCTCGGTGCCGGGGAAGTCGCCCACGAACTCTATGAACTGCTCGCCGTGGAGAATCTAACAAAGCAAACAAATTATATGCATTTGCAGTTTTTGTTGACAAGGCCATTTATTAAATAAATTATTTAAATAAGTATTATATAAAATAATATAAAGTTGACGTTATACAATTAGGATGGATTATGTTTGATGGAAAGACATTATTCATTGTGTACATGTTTCCGTAAATATTACGTGAAACATAGTACCTACGACTTAGGTAAACACAAAAACACAGTTCAATGTTTTTTCAGTCAGTCCCTACGATCGAACCAGATACTTCTGCCACCCTATACCCTTACAATAACTTTATAGGGAGGACTAAGCATTAAGCAATAAGGATTAGATCAGGGGTTCCCAACCTTTTATTAGTCTGGGACCACTTTTATATTATTCTTGTTAGCAGGGACCACTATGTAAGTATATTAAAAATAAAGTGTAATAATCATACTGAAAATTTTTAATTTTAGAATCATTCTCGGACCATTTTTTTACTCCCACGGACCACTGGTTGGGAACCGCTGGTTTAGATAACAGAAACACAGGTTATAACTTACGTTGGTGAAGTCGGCGTGCTTGCCGGGCGGCATGGACTTAGCAACGAGGGGCGACTCCATGCACATACCAGCCAGGATGAAGTATGTCGGCAGTGCAGAGAAGCTCTCGTGGCTCTCGTACAAGAACTTTAGGTCAGAGGGGTTCACTACTGATGCACCAACTGTACACAACAATATTAATATTAGTTATAACACAAAAATATAAGTGAGAGAACATTTCTTGGGTTTGAAGTACACTGCTGTTATAACATAATAGGATACAAAGCTGCAAAGTTGCAAGATAGTGATATACATAGGAACGTTGATCATATCAAATAATTATTGTTTATTGTTCCAAGCAGGAAATCAACGCCGCGATTAAGACGATGAAGTCCATTAAAGAATTGTATTAACCTTTAGACTTTAAAGTGATTTCTTTTTAAAGTGTAACAAAGCTATGGGTATCTGTCTTACTCTGAGCCCTATAGATATAAGACGTGGTTGTATGATAGTTCAGTGGCAGCTTACCTCCAAGAGCATATAGTGTGAGGTCCTTGGAGTCATAGTTGTATGTGGACCAGTATGACTCGTTCTCAGCGTCGAGCTTGCTGCGCTCCTCGAAGTCCTAACAACCAAACATTTATTAGTATCACATCCCTTTTAATTAGTACATTTTGGCCATCCCAATTATAAATTAGAAGAACAACCAATGATATTCTTTGTAGAAAAGCAAGATCCTTCTCTTCTGCAATGGATCTAAAGTTTCTAATACCCTTTTGGTATAACACTATATACACCTAATTTAGCATGCCGCCGCGATCCCCTACTTAATTCGTATCTAAACTGCATATTAAATAACTTTAAATAAAAATGTTATGTTTATGCATTTTAGTTAACTACTAGTTAGCAACGCGGTTATATAACAAACAATATTATGAAACAAATGTAAAGGTATAATTTCGATAACAACAAACGCTTAGTCATGCAGGTATAAAAACACGTTCATATTTGACTTTGAACTGTGTTTATCGTGAACATTGTAAGCTTGATATAAATTATGTTTTGATAAATAACATAATAAACTTAAGTGTGCCAAAACCGCTATTAGTACAATAGTACTACTACCTAAATACCAATAGGTACACATGATGATACATAATCATATCTTTATCATAGGTATATAGTATTTAATTATGATCTACTAGTATTTACAATATAGTTGAACTTTGATACTTAAATAGTTTGACTATTTCTTTTTTGCAACAAGATATAAATCTCATTGACTTTGTTTTACTATACTTATCAGTCTAACATTTTTAGGGCTAGGTTAACCAATAAGTACCTACCTACTATTGTCTTAAGAGATATTTTTAAAAAGTAACTTTTTTTTCTAAGGGCTGATGTAAAAAGGAGTTTCATACCTGTAACTTTTGTACAAGGTCGATGGTGACGTCAGCGATCTTGTCCAAATGTTCGGCTCCTTTCATGTCCACTACCTTAGACCAGTTCTCTTGCACAGACTCAATGGTCACTGGGTCTGAAGGCTTGTTCCTGAAAATACACTCTATATTAGAACAAAATGACAAATAATGTTTCAAACAATCTATTTTTATGAGGTTTAGCTATTTAAATTAAAATATGATTCCAATTGCTATTAATATTATGTAAATGATATTTAATGTTAGTTTAGTAACAACACAAATGTTATATTTTAACTGCGATGTATAGCACTGCATTATTGGCTTTAAATTTATGCGCATGAATATTCTGGTGCATTCTAAATTATATGTAAATAACTTTTGACTAAAAGAAATTAAAAATAATTCAGATGGATATCCCTTGACTAAAATAACTTATTGAACAATTAAACGACTTTATTTAGTCTATCCTTAAGGGAAAATAATATGTGTTAAAGAACACATATTATTTTCCCTTAAGTAATATGTGTTAAAGAACACATATTATTTTCCCTTAAGTAATATGTGTTAAAGAACACATATTATTTTCACTTAAGTCATTCATAAAGTTACGCAGTTAATATAGTCATTTACTTTCCATGGAGTTGTATTAAATTAAGGTCAACTATTTTAAGAACATGAATAAATAATTAAAATTGCTACCCATTTTATTACTTGATTTAAGCTTGTGGCTTGATTTTACAGTACTTTCGACGTAAAAGATGTTTTAACGTCTAATATTCAAAGCTAGTAGAAGAAACTCACTTTAGTGGTGTGCCCTGACTCCTAACGAGGTGAGCTTTAGAAGCGTATCCGAGGGTTGAGTCGATAATGGCGCCAGACTCTTGGAAAGACTCATGTGACATGTAGGCCTGGGGGCAACAAACAAACTTTAAGTATCTTCTTTGACCTTATATCACGTTTTTTAAGGTCGTCACAACATGCTTGCTTTCTAAAAAACGAGGTAGTCCATCTAGAGCAGGGGTACCCAGCCTTTTTTTTAGTCAGGAACCACTTTTATATTATTCTTGTTAGCAGGGACCACTATGTTAGTATATTAATGATAAAGTGTAATAATCATACAGAAAATTTAAAATTTTAAAGTCATTCGCGGACCACATTATGACTTCCGCGGACCACTGATAGTCCGCGGACCACCGGTTGGGAACCACTGATCTAGAGCATCCATTCGCATAGCACCTAGCCTAGTCCACGAGGAGAACCTGACAAGTATAGGTGAGTAAGGCTAGGTGCTATTCGAACGGGTGCTCTAGATGGACTACCTCTAAAAAACATGCTGTAAAGAGATTCTGCTGATGTATTTACGAACGGCTTGTCTGATGTCAAGCTATAGTGAGAATTCTATGTTGTAAACTGACATACAATGCTGCTTAATATAGTTTTGTTTACATATAAGTTATACTACCATAGACATGGTAAACTTTATTATAGTGATCTGAATAATACAATACGTACCACAACAGGTGCAATAAGTTCAGGTTTCATGGCCTCGAACATGTCAGGTGGGAGGATGTCTTCGGTGAGACGCGACGCAGCTGTCGGCACGATGGTGTTCACTTTGATGTTGTACTTCGCGCCCTCAAGTGCCAGGGTGTTGGCGAAACCAACCAGACCAAGCTTCGCAGCACTGGATAGAATTAATATTATTATCATATCATTGTCAACTACAATTACGATTCTATAGGACTTTACCATAGATATTTCGCAATATTTGGTTGAGGAGTATTAAATTTTTTTTTTTATGTATCCATTTTTTCGGCGCAAATACAAATTCATTGATGGCATTTCGATAACTGTGTTCTAGCTCTAAGGCGAGCTATTGTTGTTGTATTCTGTAAAATGTACTTTTTCAGGACAGAAGTTGAAAATTACATCATATTTATTTTCTCTATGCTATTATCTCATTCGTTTTTGTAATGCGTAATCCTTGTCATATAAAGTTTTGTAGATATTACCTATTATATTTTACGAACAATAATAGTGATAATATCGTAATGGTGTCTAATCAGTAATGTTCTATTATTGTGTTTGACGTCATATCTTTTTTTTGATAGCTACTAACCTGTAGTTAGCCTGTCCGAAGTTGCCGAACAGACCGGCGTTACTCGAGGTCATGATAACGCGACCAAACTTCTGTTTCCTGAAGTATTCCCATGCGGCGTGGGTTGTTTTGTAAGCACCCTTGAGGTGAACGGCTTGGATGAGGTCCCAGTCCTGTACATTCGCAGATTATAAATAAGTACATACACAGATACATAATATCACATCACGGGTACGCAGAAATCAAAGAACATTACTTGGTACCATCCCATACCATCCTTACAAACTTCCCTTGCGTCATGCACATCCATACATCTTGGCATACAGAGCCATAAATCAATGTACTATAGTAACATGCATTTTTATTTCCCAATACTGCATAAATTGGTGACGAGAATATATGAAACAAATTGATTTTCTTAAGTTGTAGGTAAATAGGTATCTATTCTCATGATGATTAAAAAATTTGCTACACTATGCCATTAAACTACAAAAAGATAAACATTGTTATTATTTATTAACAGAAGCTTAACATATCTAAGATTATAACATAGATAATAAAGCAATAATCACCTGATCGGACATTTTGGTGAAGCTCTTATCACGGAGAATACCGGCATTGTTGATAAGGATATCAATTCGGCCGAAATTATCAATAGCAGTCTTGATAATCTTCTCTCCCTCGATTACGTTGTTGTAATCGGCGACCGCGACACCACCTTATGACATAATGAATTCATTTGCATTAAAATATTGTAATTTCACATGTTACTGTTGCTGGTTCAAGAATGAATTATTTGGTCTGTTAGTAGTTAGTTGCAATTTACACAAGGAGTTTCTTTTGACATTGGTCATGACCCCATATCCTTTCAAGACAGGTGCTGAAGATGTAAATATTTTCTAACCATGTCAGAAACTGATAAAGTAAGTCAATAGTAAGAAGTTCTGTGCACTAGTACCTTAGTTTCAATTGACCTTTAATATTATATGAAGTAAAATCGAAATAAAAATAATTATGATACATAACATTACACACATACTATACAGTAACAGTGAAGTTTTAAGTTTAAGCACCCATACAAAATGCATGAGTGAACAGAATTAAATGCTGGGAACCTATTGAATTATTCATTTTAAAGTCAAATGAATGCTCAACAGAATTAATTTAATATTATAGCAAAAAAAATATTTTAACTGATATGTTTATTACCAAAAAGGCTTTCAACATTCATAAGCCTCTTATGAAGTCAAATGCTATATTAAAAACATCATAGTTTGGGTGCTTGGTGTTGGATGTTTGGTTGGAAAGATAATGTTTAACCAAATTTTGGATGAAATCTGGTACACAAAATATAGCTTGAATGATTAAATACAATAACTTTTACCTAAAAAAATATTTTTACTTGGACTAAGTTATAGGTAGAAACTAGTTGTTTATAATCCATAATAATATGTTTAACTCATACATACATAATGTAGTTTTTATACCCAACAGACATTGACACAAAGAATAATGATAATATTGTAGGTAAGTAAATAACAAATAAACTATCAACTTATTAAAACTTTTAACTTGAGATATTGTGCAATTTTAAGGAGCATGAAAGAAAGTGAAACAAGAAATATGTAGTATGTAGACTTAAGTGACCTCAAGTGAGTTTTGAAAATAGTTAGTTTAACCCTAGAACTTGGGGTTTAGCTCATTGACATGAAATGTGTTACTTACTACAGACCAACAAGCCAATGTATTATTAATATTCTTGATAAGGGATGGGTCAACAACTTATCTGTTTAATTGGCAATTGTTATAAATAAGACTATGGTATTTTAATTGGTAACAATGTTTAGTCCATGCTTGGTAGAATACAGACTGAAACCTAGTTGCCATTGATAACTTTTTAATAAACTGAGGAGAAATATGAAAAAATTATACTAATAGTTAATAGTTAATGTCTAATATATGATAAGAATCTTTTTAAAAGTATTTTTAAAATTGTTTAGAATACTGTATGAACATCACCAATACAATATGTAAACTTATGTGTCATATATTCATGTTGATAAGGCGAAGAAGCATCTAAAAATAGCGGAAACCAAATAGAGACACAATATTCAAAGAATTAGCTCTTAAAAAGCAACTCATAACATAGTACCAAATTTAAATCTTTATCATTCTAATGTTACATAAATCTCACATTATAATCGCTAATTTAAATTCCTTCATAACAATGAATGTGCAATAAATGTTACCTTTGTCTTTAATTTCTTGAACAACTGCATCTGCAAAGTTGGACTTGCCAACACCATCGCGGGCACCCCCGAGATCGTTGACAACTACTTTTGCACCTCTAGAGCCCAAAAGAAGAGCGTACGCCTTGCCGAGGCCGCCGCCGGCACCCGTCACTACCGCGACACGTCCGTCAAAACGTAGCTGGTCCATCCTTCACAATGAACGGAATGTAAATGACACAATAATTAACAACATTTTGAAGTTTGAGACCGGCGTAGTAATCAGTATCAAAGTCCAGCAAGCCAACATAAAACAATCACTTTAGTGAAAACAAGTTATCTGCGTACTACTTTTGATAAAGGTTGATAAAAAATTGTTAAGATTATAGTGTTATTTTTGCTAAGATTTCTTACCTTACTTTTTATGAGATTAATGCTGAATTATATTTCAATATCCAATTTATAAGAACCGTGAATTGCAGAATAATTAAGTTTTGGGACAACAACGTTCAGTTCATACTTCTATCAAAGTTGATTATGCAGTGTTACCAGAATGAAGATATATTAGCCCTAAATTATAATAGTAATTTCTTATTTTTTAATTTACAAATACTGCAACCGCCTGTATTTTTTGGAAATCAAGATGCTTATTATAGGAAATCACACAAATACTTGTAATGTTATGTATATAATGTAACATAACTAACGGTTTGGAGTAAGCTTTATTCAAACTACGCCCCTGATAAAATGAGATACCAGTCGATTGCTCTTTCAATTAATTTGAATCTATACTAAGACTTCTTAAAAGCTCTCAATTCAGCTCATGGATGAAGCTGGGGTAATAGCTTTTGATATACATACATCATAAAGTGTCCCATATTTCAGGGAAAACTCTCTAGCATGGCAATATTTAAAATAGCTGTCATTATAAACTGACGTTGACTACAAATGTCTAGATTTTTTCATACGTGCGAAAACATTACTTATTAATATACTAAATAAAGTGATAGTAGTTGGATATACTATAGAACCTCCAGATGTTTAATTCGCTTTAGCAAGAATAAATAAGATCTGTGAACGTTAACAATTTTATAAAATCATAACGTAAATTTAGTCTGAGAATTTATAGAGCGACAACATTGACCAATATCTTGTCTTTGTCAGGTGTCATTTTTGTAACCGAAGTTTTTGTTTTCAAAGTTCAAAACAATTCAAATACATTTTAAATAATAGAATAATAAATTAATGACAATGCATTTATATCGCTCTGAAGCTGCTTGGCAACGTGACAATAACACAAGCTCAAAAAATGTTGTTAGCGGTGATCCTCTTGCTGGTACGTAAACCTAACAATATTGGCCTGTTGGTATATGCTATACTTTTATTTTATTTATTCCTTCCTTTACATACTGAACTTATTTTACAGTTATATACAATGAAGGACTGTGGCGGCTGAACAAAGTGTCTCCATTATACAATTTACAGTATAATACAGTGAAACTAAAACAGTATGCTTCCAAAGTTCGACAAGCTTTAGTAAGTGCAGTGTCTGCTAATTCTTCGACGAAGTATGTCGTTCAAATTGAAGAACAAGTTAATTTGAAGTATTCTGAAGACGATGCCAGTGGCTTAATTGTAAGTATATGATTTTTCATTAGTTACATAGTGCATATTTTGTTCTATTACTGTAGGTAATTGTTTGGTTGCATATCCATTTCACTTCTTAAGGTAGTTTTAAGCAGCTTTTTATTACAAAGCTTGCTTTCATATCAAGTACCTATCTGAAAGTCCTTAAAGATTTATTAAAACAGATTAATTGAATCAATACTTTATTTCAGATAAATGTTCTATCATCAACACAGGACAACAACAATAAAAGTAAGATATCATACTCCGCCATACTGTTGTCTTGGGGGGTCAGCATCAGCCTGGACAATGCCACACACTTACCATACATGCTTGAAAGGGGAGAACAGAGAATAGGCACAGCTGTGAAGGCAACACTACAGACTCTGTTTGACTGTAATATCAAACAGTTTTGTTTCACTCAGGTAAAATTAACTTTAACTTAACATGTTCTAGATAATCTACTAGTTTATCACTGTGGAACTTTGTGCTGAGGTAGACTGTTACGAATATTAAATAAGTAAATTTGAATGAAAGCTTCAAAGTAAGTTTAATAATATCACATCTGTACTTTGTAACAGTCCTTGAAAATATTCCTTTCTCCTTGGAGTAAGAGATCCAAAAATCTTCTTGTTAACATAGACAACTTTATTAAGAGTTAAGCTATAGGAACTTTAATAATCTTTGTTCTGTTTTAGCAACAACTATTACAATTTGCTTTTAACTTTGTTGAGAATGACTCATCTCGAAGTACAGACCCGTTTACTTTGATGTACAAGACACCTCAAGTTGACCACAAAGATAAAATCAATTTATCTTTTGAAGTTGGAGATATACAAATCATGTGGAATGGGTAAGTTAAAAAGTTCTTTAAATCTTGTTGCCTCTCAAGTCCAAATGCCCTTTTGATGCCTCTCTAGCTGCTTATATTTGTTAATTAAATTTATCAGATAGATAGAAAATTGGCAGCACATTTAATTATTTATGTAATAATCCAGTTGTACTCCAGTGCTGTCCTCAGTTGTACACCATAAAATACTGATAGTACGCCATAAAATACTGATATTAATGTTGTTTTTCAGAATCAAAGAAGAAGTAGAAAGGAGATCAGACTTAGTAACACTAGCATATCAAATGCTGCAAAACCAGATATTCTACATGATAATGTTGGACATCACTGTATTTGACCTTTGTGAAATAACATTACCTAGAGCAGAAGTGAAAAGCAATGGAGTATTCAAAATGAAGACACCAGAAATGGTCAACTGTGTGTTCACAGTTCTCAATGAAATCACTCATATAGCATCTGACAAAGATCTGAGTAGTGCATCAGATACAATGTAGTATTATGTTATGTTTATTATAGTTGTATGTTACTAATGTATGTTTTATTGTTTAAACACATCTCCAGTTTTTAGATACAGGTGAGTGTGTGATAAAGAAATAAAAAAGCCAATATTGTTTTTCAACATTTACTCTCATGAATTACACCTTACAAATGTGTCTGCATATTGTAACCTTATAAAATATTACATCATTACAATGTGCTAAACTTAAAAATAACCTATTTTGTAATCATGTCTTTCAGTACCTTGCAAGCAGTCCTCCTTTAGATTACAATTTCATCACTTACGAAGTTCAAAACCGTCGGAAATGTTATCTTGTGCAAAACTATTAAACTAGGCCACCACCTAAAAGCATACTCAGTATTTTGATCTAAACAGCTCACATGTCGGTCTTCATTCTTTGATGCAAGGTATAGAAGGTACCAAAATTATTCAATATAATTTGAAGGAATCAAAAATAATAACAACAACGCGTAAACCATGTTTGACTTAACTCACTTAACTGGATAAAAACTTTCCAATTTGTACAGATGAATCTAAATAAAATATGTTGACATAAATAATAAAAATATTTTCCATTTCACTAATATTCCAATACAATTATATAAACCTAAATATGTATGTATATAATGTAATGTACCTCTCTAAACATGTAGTCAGGGCTACAAAATTATGTTACAAGTTAATGTTAATTGCATACTGTGTCAACACTCAGTCGCATACAATGACAGGGCTAAGTACAAATATTTATCTTTAGCCTCGTCTAAATACCACATTAGGTCAAAACGATGACATCCATGAACAATGAAGATATACACAACATATACTATGATCTTTAAATAAATGCCAGATTACGAGATATCTGTGAAACTTGATGACATTTGCAAATAAACTATACACATATTAAATACACACAAAAGTACATAAAAGCTTAATCACATGAAGGATCTATTTATTATAATGTATTACATATTACATACGATGCAATTTTCACATCTGGTCCATTCAACGTAACCATTTTCTTTCACTGAATACTCGCTCTATGAAACTTATGTGTATAGTATAGTATTACATATTAGACGCCTATAGTCATGAGATTAGATTTTATAACTGCCACCATATTAGGGGACGAAAAATTTATCTCAAAAAAGGAATAGGGAGATAGATGAGTTCTAGATTTTCTGTCGGCTTAAGGTCGGCATTTATATACTTACGAATCGGATTTAGCCTTCAAAATCTATTGAAGGTGTTATTTTAGAGTAATTGAATATGTCTACAAAGTATAAGAGTTGCCTGAACGGCATATTATAAGTATAAGGTGAGTCAGACGCAAGCTATTTATGTAGCATATATAAAATAATTCTATTAATCCGGCATGCAGTAAGTTTTCGTACCAATTTTTCGTTGCACACAGCTGCACCTCTCCTGCAACCGAAAACAGATTGGCATTGACATGAAACGAAATATTGACGATGATTTATGTAATTGACAATAAAACAATATAGGCATTAGTTGTAACCTCATCAGCCCGATCCTAAGGGCAGCACCCCAGCTCCTCAGTGTGTGCAGTGCAGTACCTAACAGCAGCCACCGCCTGCCGCGCCGCCCGCGCCCGCGCCTCCCGCGCCACTCGCGCCGCCCGCCGTCGAGTGCTGGGGACCGATCTTGATGCCGTTCGCCTTAACAGCAACATATTTTAATTAATATAACAACTTAAGACACAAATACAATTTCAATGGGTTATTTCTATCATTATACTAACTACGACGCAATATTCGTTTCAGAATTTTATATTATCTTTTAATTAGATTTACAAATGAAATAATACCTAAACTTAAAACTGAAAGTTTATGAGGGACACACTAGATCTCATATCGACACGCATCGCCGATTACTGTTCCGATACCCTACAGAATATTGATTAGTTGAGGGACAGTTATTACACAATACAATATCGATTACAGATAAGGCGAGCGTACCTCGTTGTTGATATCGAATACTCCTTCCTGGATTTTTTCATAGATCTCTTTGGCAGTGTTGATGAAGGCTTCCTCGACGTTGGCAGCGGTCTTCGCTGACGTCTCCATGAACACTAGGCCATGTTCACGCGCGAAAGCCTCGCCTTCTTCCTTCTTTACTTCACGACGAGATTCTAAATCACTAAAATTGAAGACACCATTGCATTATGTCAACAACACTTAGTCAAAATCTAACAGTAAACCTGCATAAAAAGTATTTTTTGTACATATTATCATGTTTTTAGATGATTACTAACTTATTTTACACCAACATGTCGTGAATTCAAGTCCGGTGACCTATGTCGTGTCGGTAAATACGTTTTGATAACAATAATATTTGATACAAATTCAGTTATCAGAAGAAAAATTCACTCATTTAACACTTGGATTTTATAAACTTAGTTGTTTCGCTATTTCTATCATTGTTAAATTAGATTGGCTTGTGTAACAAGTAAAACTTCACAACCCCAGATAATTCTTAGCTGGAAATTAGTATTCTTTACTTCTTTGAAATAGATAAGGAATGATAGCTGCATAGGAGGTTCTATTCATCAATTAGCACGCAATTCTCACCTCTTGTTGCCAATCAACATGATGACCATGTTAGAGTTGGAGTGCTGACGCGCGTCCTCGAGCCAAGTCGTGAGGTGGTTGAATGTGTCTCGCCTGGTGATGTCGTATACTAGCAGAGCGCCCGCCGCGCCTCGGTAGTACGACCGGGTGATTGATCTGCAATGACATACCAAACATATTGGTAAGTAAATATAAACTTAGGTTAAACATAAATATAAACTTTGATAAACAATCTAAAGAAGTACAGCTTATTTGTATTGAAATTGAACATTAAAACTTTTAGACACCACATGTCCAGTGACATACATATGGATTTATTACTACAAGCTTGCGGAAACACACTAGAATCTTAACCTCTATTTGCTATTGTTCCGAAATAGTAAGTCGTAGTTAAGCTATGGCCATGTGAGTGGCCTGGTAACTAAAGGGATCACATCAAATGAAGAGAAGTAATAATACTGGTGGTGAATTTGTTATAAATAAGAAACAAAAGTAAGTTCTAAGTGAACAAATTGTGTAACATGTAGATGTACTGTATCAGTAAAATCAAAGTCATTATTGTTATTCCAATGGAGAATGTTACTAGGTATGCCAAATCGCTTAAAATTTTGACTCAGTAAAGCCTGTACATGTACATGAAAACTAGTTTTTGTTTTAGTCAAAAATACCAAGTAGTTTTGATTTTACAAGCATTCAAAGTTTCAAAAAATATCGAGTCCCGCTAACAGCGTGACGTCATAGTACACCATGCCGCGCGGGCCGCGTCCCGCTTAATATCAAGTCTCCAGCCGTAGATGTAATAGCTTATGCAGTATTTTGTTGTGTTTTCGTCTGCTTATTACATTTAAAGTGTAATAATAGTAAATATTATTAAAAAAGACTATGTGAGCCAGACTTAGCGTAATGTACAATGACGTCACACCGACTCGCGCGGTTACAACTTGTTTTGCTTATAAATCGGAAACTAATTGACGTATCAAAGTAATTCTTTCACTAGTATTTTTTATTTTTGACAGAGAATATGGAGAGCTAATAATCCAAATTTGTTAACATTCTCCATTGTTATGTTACTATGTGACCAAAGTACTGGGGTTTTGCATGCCAAGGTCATATCAAAACAATAAAAATGTTAATAAACGAATGAATAGTAAATTAGCAGCTGATAATATAACCAATATCATGTGTTCAGAATTTCCTGAAGTGTTGATAACACTGTAATGATGCAATTTGACTGGGCTTTATGGGGGGTTTTTCTCTGTTGATTAAGATTAAATGTTAGAGTATATAGGGCCTAAGTTATTGATCCAACAAGAATAACTGCAGTTGTATAGACAACTGTACATATAATAAAAAAGTGGTTTATGAGTATAAGAGGAAAAATTGTTTTCCTGAAGTACAGAATTACATAGTTTGGTTTTTTTATACCACTCTATACCACTGCTGGGCAAAGCCATCTTCCATAGGCAATGGGAGCAAATGTAAAAGAACTGACTAAAAATGTATTTAAATCATGAATGTGGATTAATAATCTAGCCAGAAACCAACTGACGTTTCAATTTTTTTATGGTATAAAAGTTTACTAAAACAAGATCTGGGTCATTGGCGGAAATAATTGAATTACTGTTTTATACTTTTTGTTGGGATTACTCAATAGTTTCCTAACTGAGTTTAACAACTAATATAGTGATTCAGTATGTCTGTTGTAAGCAAATGTGATAATTTTATGACTCATAAGTACAAATGTTTTTCTATTGAATACTTTATCTGAGTTATTCATATTATTTATAAGTTAATGAATGGCTAAGATTGTAAGTTTGCACTTGTAATGTATAGGCAGACCATGTGAATTTAGTGTCAGAGAGAAAATAATGCTCTTACCTGAAGGCCTCTTGGCCAGCGGTGTCCCATATCTGAAGTTTGATCTGCTTGCCGTCAATTGTGATCATGCGGGCACCAAACTCCACACCAATTGTGAGATCATGGACAGGCTGGAACCTTTTGTCCGTGAACTGAAGGAGCAGGCATGATTTGCCTACACCTGAGAACAATAACATTATTCTGTAAAATACATTCAGAATTTAGAAAAAGGTTAACAATATGCTATGATAATGTGCTATTCTGTAAATATTATCATTCTATAAAATTTTTACAATATGAATCAAATTGATTTCTAGAGATAGTATCCATTATTACTATTGATATTTTTTAGATATACATAGTTATAATGGATACTATCTAGTTTTTTATGTATGATAGAATGTAGTACTTATCATAGAATGTAGCCTCAATGCAGGCTAAAATATTTTCATATTTAAAGATTAAGAACTATGTTCTAGTAGAAGTATGTACCTACATATGAAACAAAATATTATAATATCTATCTTCTATCTTTATACATAAACAAGAAGAAAAACTTGCATGTTTTGAACAGGTGTCATCTATTTATTACAACTTATAATCATCTAAAATAACAAATAAAAGATCAATGTTCAACAAAAGGTCACAAAACAAACCAGAACAAAAGAAACAGGTGATGTCTATACAATCTGACAGTTAAGAGCTATGAACCCTTATCTAAGACATTAATCACTGCATGTTAAAGAGAACATTACAGTTTACATATCATTATCTCTATAATTATTATGGATCAATTACTTTTACAATTAGAAAACTAGAGCAATGTCCATATAGTTGTAAATTACAGCTCTTTTTTTATTAGAAACTTAGGAGTTAAAAAACAAACAAAGGAAGTCCTTGAAATAGATTCAAAACAACAATTTGTAGGTACTTATTTATATTGCTATTGATTTCTAACTATATTTACAGGAACAAAAGTATATACAGTTAAAATATCGGAAGATATGCGCATTAGATACTCTAACCGACGTAGGTAATAAACAGCGTAGGCGTAATACTATCGCAAATAATAAAACTCAAAACAATCAAATATCAAACAATACACCCTATAATAGTGAACGTTTGGGTTTATATCAACATTCACGATTGTAAGGGTACAAAACTACAACGAGAATGCATGTAAAAAGCATAAATAAAATATCAAGAAATAAAATCAATACCTGTGTCGCCGATGATGATGTATTTGAACAAGTAGGCGTAAGCCATTTTCTTTAGAGTTTTTAGTTTCTATTGGAAATTACAATTGACGACGATGATAAACAAAGGTATTAGAACGATTTATTTGTGTAACAATTAAGACGCAATTTTTAGAAATCCTACAGCTGGTTGAATCAATTTGTCATTGTGAAATTTAATTTATGAAAGAAAATTTGACAATCATAGTCTGTAACATATAAAGGCCATTCCAGACAGTCAAATTGAGCTTAAATCCCTTAGTAATTCGTTTTTACTTTTAGTTTATTTAATGTTTTACAGTTTATTTTTATATATTTTTAAAAAACTCTCGTTAAGATATATTTTTTATTAAATGTTATTTACTTCACGTCGATAATGGTACATTAATTGGTATTTATTTCAAAACCAACATCACATGGTATCATATAAACACAGCCTTAAAACCATGGACAAAGCGCTGATAAGAATTGGCAATAGTATTGCCATTTTCTAATATAAAGGTAGGTTTCCTTTACCATTGAAATAAAGTCTTCCGTGCATTGATTTGTTGTTACATCCAAGCGTTAATTGGTAAAAGTTAAAAAAATCTGATAATATCTAGTACCTATCAAAAGCTCCAAAGTTTAGTCATACGCCTCTCAGGCAAATTGTTGAAAGTTCGAACTCAAGGCAGTAACTCAAGTCATATGTTTTTACATTGTCCTATTAAAGTCATTTACCTCTAAAACTGTAAGAAATTCATAATAAAATCACTTTATTAAGTCTGTGATTACTTACCTTCATGTTTGCCTAGCGGTGGGCCTTGATTTATTTTAATTTCTACTTGTCAGCCAACAAGTTGGATAATACAAAAGGACTTTAATGCCATGTTTTTTTAAAACCCTTTTACCTCAACTGTCAATGCTGTCAAATGTCAAATTAGGATTTGATCTGAATATTACGAATTAGTTTGTTATTATTTCCTTTTACAGATTGTGTCCTAGATATTCCGCGTAGCAGCTTTTCCTTTTAGTTATAGTTTGGTATATGGTTTGGTTTTAGTTTAGTGCCTTGTTTATCGCCTATAATCATATCAACAAGCCGTTGGTAACCTTAAAACTTAAGTGAACAATGCCGACTTTTACGATGTTTTTGTAATCATGGAATCTTCGAAAGATTCGGCTTCTGCGAGAAATCCTTGTAATTTCGATGGTGACGCAGAGAAAAATAGTAATCGTAGAAGCACGTCTTCACAGCCCGAGCCAAGGGAAAACGCAGAAAATATATTTGCATCTACTTCAAATCAAAGCTCAGGCTTTGTTCCTTCGAGTAGATCTCGAGAGAATCATATGAATTCATTACCTTGCAATGAACCAGCCCCGCAAAGTAGCAATTTAACTGAAAATACTCATGAAACAAGCAAACATTCAAGTACTACAGGTCAATCACAAATGTGTAATAACAAAGTGAGCAACTCAAACACTGATCATACATATGCAGTCGCTAGTAGCAGCAGAACTGTTACTAACATTATTGACAATGGTACAGAGACTAATCAAGATGTTCAGTCATGCCAAAGACATAAAAAATGCATTGAAAAGGCAGGTGGTAGTGGCGGTAACCCACCTTCTGCAAGTAGTTCAGGCAGAGTGTGTGACAATTCAGAGAACAACACATTTAAAGTCAATAGGAAAAGGCCATCTAGTTTGAAATTAGACAGGTCTGACTTAGACGATGACAGTTCCAGTGACACTGGGAATGATGACTATTCATTAGGTTCAGAAGATGGGTGCATTTATACATACAGAGGTGGGGAGCACTTAGCTGATTTACCAAGTTCATTCTTTAGTTTAGATATGGGCTTGCCTTTAGAAAATCAGTTGCCTCTGCCAAATTTGCCTGCTTATGCAGCGCCACAGCAGGGTGCTGCACCGGCGAGGGAGGGAGGTTCAAGAGCATCAAGTCCTGACATGGAATTCCTAGAAATGGATTTTGACCCTGGGCCTTCATGTGAAGTGGATACAGATGAGGAATCAGAGCCGGATGTCGATTTAGAAGTTGCTGGGAATATGGTTGAGGAGATTGAGCCTGCGATGATAAGAGCAATGTCACCGGAGTATGTGGCTGAGGTGGTGGCTCAGTATGACCCAGTGATAGGTGGTACAAGTGCATCAACATCACACAAGAGTGAGGGTGAAAGGAGCTCAAGCCATTACTACTCTCATCCTGTGCCAATCTCATATCACAGTGGAATGGATCAGGGTGATTCTGCCGAGGGCAGTAGTTACAGTTTTGGCCCATATATTACACATGTGAATACTAGAGGGGAACAGCTGCTGGTCAGGAGGACTATGTCGTTAGGAACTGATTTACCTATGAGCTTACAAAGTGGACATATGAGGCCAACAAGGGGACATTTAAACTGTGAGTAGAATATCTTGTTTTAAATATATTATTAATCTCAGCTTTTATGATGTTTCTTGCTTTGAATTATGTCAACAACAACAACTTGTTGTGCTTTGAAATATTGATTGATGTTTCTATCTTTAACATCAAAGTAAACTTTTTATACTCCTGAAGCATTTAATTTATTCTCATGTATGAAATTATTGATTGATAAATAAAAATAAAAGCTGATTTCATGAATCTTAAAGGGTCAAGGTTGAACAATGTATGTCTTATTATGTTAGCAATGAGTAAAATTTTAAAATAAATGCAATAAGAATAAGAAGCTAGTTTGAGATTTCATATCAGATATGATGAGATAAAATATATGAATAAATAAAAAAAAAAGTTATATTTTTTTTACCCACAGCAGGTGAAGACGAACACATAGAGAAGCCTCATGCATATCATGCTAACCAGGGATCATTAATAGAGCAAGCCAATGTGTCTCAGAGCTCGTACCACATGAACATGGCTAAGAAACTAATGGCTGATAAGAACAGATCAGAAGCTGAAGCACAAAATGTAGTCAAGGTAATATTTTAGATTTTTGATGTCCTAATAATAATGTTCCTATTGTACTGATGATGTTATAAATGTATAATTTTGAATGTATGTGTGTAATTTTTGCTCTTGGACAAAGTATTTTGTTAAAATTTGGTACACAGAGACCTGGATTGGCACATAGGATTGTTATTCTTTTTACTCAGAAAAAGTCAAATCAAAGACTCATGACTTTTTGTACTAAGAGGTAATAAATGTGACTTAAGATTAAAGGACTTTTGAATATTTTCAATCTTTGTTGGAATATTGTGGTGTCATACTTGGATATGGCAAGGAGCTACTGCATTGGTTTCCTTTACACTTCGTACACTTTACAGCTTGGTGTATGAAAAGTGATGTAATAAAATTACAATAGTATTAACAGGTTGCCATTGTTTAGAAACAGTTCGGAGATTCAGTTTCATAAATAGACAAGAGTAGTAAACTATTATTAATTCTTTATTCTTATATCTATATTGTTTTGTGTCACATAATTGGATTCCCCTGTTGTTTCTTGATATAAATCAAACAATGCACACACCTATATTAATTGCTTCCCTTATTTGGGTCAAGGATACACTAACATAGAGAATGATTGATAGAGTGTCATGTACTGCATGGAAATATAAAATTCTTGGTACATATTTTTGGGAGTGTAATACAGCTTTAGGTCTATTTAAAATATTGACTATAAAAAGTAGATTTAATCAAATCTAAACTTAGTATTGATTTTTTGGTACAAATTGTATTTCATGAAAAGTATTACAAAATGTGTTGTACAAAAACTTTAAAATAATATTAAGTGTGTCAAATGAGTCATAACTCATTCTATAGGTTATATAAAAGTCATATTTTTTATTCTTCAAATGTAAGAAATAAGTAGGAAAACATGCAAAAACATCAGTCTGGTTTATTATTTTAGAACGTCGCTTTTTTAGGTTGGGCTGATAGTATCTGAATATTAGATTGTTTTATATAATTATATAAGTTCTTATATCACGTCTGCTATTTTCGTTCTAGTCCTAGCTTACCCTTGGATCAAGTCATTGTCATATCAGATCAACAATACAGCGGAATGTTTATAGGGCATACAAGTTTCCTTGTAATATTTTAATTTATGATAATCAGTGATGTTTGCAAGTGTAATTTGTGACTTGCTAACCTGTGTTATTATGGTAGTATATATAGTAAAAATATATTGTCTATTCCGTGTTTCGGAAGGCACGTTAAATTGTGGGTCCCGGCTGTAATTTTTGAAGATCTATGACAGTCGTTAAGCTTATGTCGTTAGGTAATCAGAAGCTTGAAAGTCTGACAACCAGTCTTACCGAAGAGTATCGTGTTATATCCTAGGTAACTGGGTTGGGGAGGTCAGATAGGCAGTTGCTCCATGTAAAATACTGGTATTCAGCTGCATCCGGTGAGACTGGAAACCGACGCAAACATAGTTTGGAAAAATGGCTAAGCTGATATATATATTTTATATTGTATATTGCAGGCGGGGACGGCAAGTGGTAGTGCGACAGCTGGCAGCTCAAGTAGTGCAGGATGTGTGGAGCCGCCGCGCAGTATGATCTGGTCGGAGGCCGAGGCGTGCGAGCGGCAAGTCACGCAGATCGCCACCTCGGCGTGCGGGGCCACCGCCGTCGTTAATGTGTTTGTTAGTATTACTTATTACTACTTGCTTTTAAAACTGGTTTCTTATTAGAGATCTACGCTAGAAAGGATGGTGCCCGAGAAATTCTATAGGAAAATCTCAAGGAGGTTATAACATTTTTAATAGACCTTGATTATTATCTGCTGAAATATTTTTTTTTCCAATTTCAGAATGCATTAGGAGTGCCTGTGAATTTAGAAAGGATTAGTTCAGCCGTTGGTACACGACAACGGGCGAATAACGCTCCATTACCCAGGTATGTTTCAAGATATTACTGCTTAAGCGTAACAAAATATATTGTATGGTTTACACAATATATTTTGTTTGTTTGTTTATACCAATCAGTGGGGTTTTCTTAAATGTTTGGAATGTCCATATGTGTTTAACTTTTACCACATGAGATAAGACTATTGTCAGTGTAATTGCATCAACATGGAAATCATAAGACTTGATATTTATATGACTTTACATGATTAATGAATTTACCACGTTTTCTGATTATGATATAGCGCGATTACCTTTGTTTCAATATTTTGGTCTTTGTTGAAAGTAAGTCTAATAAATTGCACATTTGTTTATAAGAGCTAATCCTACGCAATATACACACCTAGTGATTTGATGATGTACTTAAATGAGGTCTGTTATCGTCTTTTTAATTTATCCTGTTTACTATTTATTTGTGTTCCAGGTACCTACTGTCTCGTGCGGTGGCGGGGTGTACGGCAGCCGACCTGGTGTCGGGCATACACCGCGCTTCAGACGGACTGGTCACCGCACGATTCTTCCCCACCTACCCCGAGCGTGCCGTCTCGCTCTCACACTGGCTGGCTGATTGGATCACATTAGGTACCCATTTGTTGTGGACATTAATTCCACGCTTTTTTATTTTGGTTTAGTGATCGGTACTTAGCTATTTTTTTTAGTGATGTAAATGATGTGATCACTGATGATGAAAAGGCGACAAAACTATTTGTATATTTTTATTCTGTTACAACAATAATTATGCTCCTAGTTTTTACCGAAATTAAAATTCCAATAAGAAGTGTCAAAAGTCTGTCAAAAGAAGAGTAAGAAAGAAACTGTAATTGTAAGCTTTATTCTTTTTTTGTTTTATAGGTGGTGTGCCGATCCTTACGTTGAACCTACAGGCTGGTTCCGAAGGTGAGATCCCAGACGCGTGGCACCACCAGATGGTATTCGGCGTATCACCTCGTGGCATTTACCTCTGTAACCCCGTCGAGTGTGTGCGGGAAGGTGTTCTATGGCCGCAGTTAACTTCACCCTCCGTGCTACTGATACGGAGTAGAGACGTGCTATCCAGGTTCACGGCGCACACCGATCTTACGCCTCTGATGGCCGTCCCCGATCGACGCTTCCATACGTTCAATGTACTCGGTAAGTTTTAGCTTGTTTTAGATAACATTTTGCCTATCGATCGATCTCAACTATTCAACGGCAGAAGGGAATATACCTGCAATTTATATATGTGTGGTATGTTCAAATATTGCAAATTATTGCAGGCCAAGTAGCGAACGTGATCCGCGAGTGGCGCGCGATCGGCTGGGGCGACTACGGCACGCGCACGCGCCACGTGCGCATCCCGGCGGCGTACGCGGCCGGCGTCACGGTGGGCGCGCTCACGGGCTCGGAGGCGCACCGCCGCCTCGTGGCCGCGCCGCTCCTGCCCGTGCTGCGCCCGCCCGCCGACCCTTGACCCTCCTAGACCGTGCCGCGCCCCTGGCTCCCGTTGTGTTAGTCTCGCGAGGGCTCCCCGCGTGGACTGTAGCCTTAAGCAATCTATAGTGACGGATGTAAATAGATACGTTACGAGTACTTTCGAGCCGCCGTAGTCGGCGGTGTCCGTCGAGGTGTAAACCTCTATAGGATTTGTGATTCGCTCCGCGAAGATGCAGCTATTATACTCC
The DNA here is from genome assembly GCF_050436995.1 of Anticarsia gemmatalis. Classification (NCBI taxonomy): domain Eukaryota; kingdom Metazoa; phylum Arthropoda; class Insecta; order Lepidoptera; family Erebidae; genus Anticarsia; species Anticarsia gemmatalis. The sequence continues at coordinate 5,163,169 of NC_134761.1, forward strand.
TTATATATCTCTCGGGTAGGCTAAAAGGATCGATCGATTTGACTGAATCGGTAGCGCTACCGTAAAAGACGTTCCGTTTTCTCCGTAACCGTGTTACGGTTACGATGATGGGAAATCGTATTCCATTTCGACTGATGTTCGTTCGGTACTGGATGTCGACTCGTGCACGCCGATTAGGTGTAGATAATGTTACGATGTAGGAGTTAACTTTCATTTATCCTTCTATGTGTGTAACTAAATTTGAATGTGGTCGATGTTCGATCCACCTCATTTCGAATTAATAAATAACCGTGTAATGTGCACACGCATCGTGAGCAGTATGTCTACGTTAGTATGTTAACGAATATACGTTACGTAACGTTTAATATAAACGCGGTAAGAACAGATATTTTTGACGCGTAACAAAATTATTTCTTAAAACTTAATTCGAATCGAGTTTATTGCACTTGGGATCAGAAAATGTAGATGTTCGTAGTATAAACATTGGCAAATCGCATTCGTCGTAACACATCATAGAATAAATTACGAGGACCACCGAATTAAAAAAATATTATAGAAATATTTTGATCTGGCAATATTGTCTATAGTATTCATGTTATTAACCGCTTTGTCAAGTTGTACAACTTGATACCTGCATCATGTATTTTTATGTAAATGGATATGAAAATAAAATAATTTTAAAATTAATAGACAGTTTAAACCTTCTTAGTGCTCATTCACGTTGACTCGCGGGCGCGGTGGCGGGCGCGGTCGCGAAATATCAAACATATGGCGATGTACCGAAGTGTTCACGTACAAACCGTTCGCGCGGTCTAAGTCGCGGGCGAGCTAGCGGCGTCGCGCGCGGCCCGCGTGGCGCGCTCGCGCCAATATCAAACGCGTGAAGATGTTCGTGTGTGTTCACGTCGAACTAGCGGTGGCGGGCGCGATTCACTCGCGACGTCAAGTAAGTTCAACCAGTTTGAGCCAGTTTGAGCCAAACGCCCGCCTGGCGGCCAACGTGAACACAAATCGCCACGTCCCCGCGCTCGCGACCGCCACCGCGCCCGCGAGTTCCAACGTGAACAAGCACTTAGTTGTAATATCTCGCGGTCACTTTTTATTAGAATAAATAGAAATTGATGGTGTGATATCTAATCAGGATAATATTACAATTCATGTTACATTTATCTACAGTAAACATTTGTGTAATAATATAACAGTAAAGCAATAATTGTACGTACTGCCTCGTGAATTAAGATTTATCATATTTAACATTTCCTACACTACATACCATTATACATAAATACGTTGCTACCGTTTGTTATTTAAGCCTGATATAAAACTATGTTATTACCGAATGGCATGATCACATTACGAAACAAAGTGCACAAATATGATATGTTTTATTTGTTGTCCTTCCTGACTAACGACTTCTTTACTTTTCTGTATATTTTTTTGTATTGATGCATCTAAGACACGGTTGACATTGTGGCCTACTTTCAGCCGCCGATTTTGGACCAGAATTTGCGGCTGATTTTAAGCTAAGTGTGGACTTACAATTGGATGTCGCTCAAACATTTATTTGATATTTTAACTGTATCATAATTTAATAGTTATCTATTTAGCATCTAAAGGTTTATGTGTAACTGAAGCTGTGTGATTGGCTAAATTTTATTAGCCATTTAAGATTGTAAATAAATTTTGTAAGGTATGAAATATTATTAGTCAATTGGTGCTTACTAGTCAAAATTATATTAGCACGTACTTTAGTTTGCTATTTAAGTGGGAAATACAAAAGGTAATATGTCTTGTTATGAATAGTAATAATAATAAAGCATGTTAGTGTTAACGAGTAAGCTGAATGAGGCGCTGGTCGCATTTGACTTCTCTATTGGTTCTTAGACGTTATTTACTGCGATTGTAATAACTACGGTACTTAAGTAGTTGCCGCGCACAGGTTAGCGTCACCTAAGCTAAAACCCGAATCAGCCATGCTTGAACACATAATGAACCTAAGGCTCTTGTTAATCACTCTGGGCTCCAGGACTAGATAGACTTGTAATTTGTCAGTATACAACATTATATTCCAAAAATTCACTGTAATTTCGTATACATAACTGTTGAACATATTAAGTTTTGTGTTTCTTATTTTTCTAGTAGACGCCTTGTAGTCATTTCAACACAAAAATATACCTACTTTTGTGAACATTATTGCACTGACGCTAACGCTAAGTTCTGTATTCCATTATTCGGTATATTTGCTGTTGATAAGTTTTGTGACACGAGATGTTACAATATTGATGACAACTTTAAACTTAAATTTCCCTGCTTTAGTATTTTATAGTTTTAAAAGAGTATGATACCTACCATAATAACATCGACAATACTTTATTTTAACCTTTAATTTATAAAGTTATTAATAATTATTCGAAGACCAAATTTTAAAATAAGTTGTTCAGTATTTACGACAGCCATCCTGCTTCATTTTCACAGTGTTGTAACATCTCGTTCCGTTCATTATATTATGATAATAAGTGTACTATAGTTTTGCAGAAGTGGATTAGTTGAAAATAGCATTTTACTTTAAGTACTGCTGTTTATAACGGGCCAGTATCACTGCCCTCTGTACTCGATTATATAAAAGCAATGTCATGTATAACATTATATTTTTGGAATATACTATGATAGAACCCATATTTGACTTTTATTCTTTTTAACGGCTCGATGTAAAAGTGTTAAGCACAGGTCTGAGGGCCTCCTATGTTCGTGAAAAAGAAATTTCGTAAAATATTGAAGGTGTTCCTTTTCTTGTCTTTTCTTAATTTTATTTTGACACGGAGTAGGCAGTTTCGGATAAGCATACTTTATATTCTTATACCTTGTGTGAGTTGTCCAAAATATTAATTTATTTAGGTATACCTCGACCGAAATTTTATAACCGATATAATTGTTAAAGGAACAAACGAAATTTCGAATTTGTTGATTATATTAAGTCCCCAGGTCTGGCATAATCCTACAGCACATTCATAGCGCTGTCATTTGTAATGTACTTATTGCTCTGGCTGTCGACTCTTGAGACCTTCCTTTAACCTTGTATTATAATTTATGTCATACTCAACAGAAAAGTGTGCAGAGCATAATTATAAATACATGATAAAAACAAATAATTTATACATAATCCATTTATTTGTTTAACCACCGTATTACAGATTACACTGGTATACAAAACAACTATACTCTGATATATGTACTCAATATTTTAACCTATTTTTTATCTCAGTTTATATTATTTCGCTAAGACTTGGCAACGCTCAAAAGACCTGCTAAAATAATAGAAACCGCGACCAATATTTGTCAAATATAAAACAATATACTCTCATAACATCGTTTGAGATATTATCTTAAAACAATTTTCCCACATTACAAATAAAATAATAAAACATGCACTCTTTGTTATCCCTTTAAATAATATTATGATTCACATTATATGTTTACATTATTCTTGTGACTGATCATCCCACCGTGATACCCGAAGTTTATCATACAGATTATAATGAGCAATTGAACTGTCGAAACACAGCTAAGACAACTATATAAAGTATAAATAAATAATCACGCATTAACATAAAATCCCTTCAAACCAAACTTAATTGTGCAAACTGCAAACAAATTATGAAATAAAATATAAGTAAATCTGATACATACATCTATTACAACCAATGACACAACTGGCAAGGGCATAAAAATAATATTATTCGTTATAATCTAAGGTCAAATAACTAATGAAAGTTAAAAATAAGACATTCTTTAAACAATATTGACTGGTCTTGACTGAATGACTGAATACAAGAAGGAAGTCCAGGCTAAACTAAATAGGTTATGTCGCTCTGGTATCCCATGGTGTTGTCTTTGTGCTATAATTTTCATGCGGCTAGGGCTTTTGGGCCCATATAATCTTTTACATAATATGACTTGGCTTACAATCCAGCAAACACTCTCTTACCGTTAACAAACACCTACGTTCGTATCATACAAAAAATAATAAGGGTAAGTAAACGTTCTCCCAAATTAAAACTAAGGTCTTCTTCTTAAGATGAAAACTAAGGTATTTGAATATCAACACTGGCCTGAATGAGATAGAAAAATTCGATATTCGTATTTAATTATTTATCACTACAATCATTTGAAAATGATTTGTATGAAATAATGAATTACAAAATATCTTGGTACAAAAGAGATTAGTAGACACATTACATGTCATGATAAATATTTGTGTCTTAAACATTTTAAATATTGTAATTAGATTACAATGCGTACCTTACTACTAAAGCACCTTAGGTAACAGACTCATTTATTCAGAAATATATTCGAACGATCATTGTAATCGTACATTCATCACCTAATGCCCAAATATTATAAGTCTAAAATTAATTTGGAAATTGTAGAGATGCGCATTAATTAGCTCGTTTAGTTCTTATGTACTTGGCACATTGTCGTTGACTTTATCTAAACATCAGATTTTAAATAAGGGCGTATTATGAAATTGCGCTTTAAATTGAACAAAACACTTTGGAAGTTTATACTGAGCATTGAGCATCCTGTTAGTGTCCATTGTTTGTACGAAGTATTAAAGAGGAGGACACAAATAGCCCAAAACAAACTAGTAATAATAATGTGTATAATTTAGTATACTGTACCCGTAATTAAATAGCGTTGTCAGTTTACGAATTGATATACGACGTAATTAGCTACAGTAGCGCCCCCTTCGCCAGAAAATAAGTCTATGAAACGGTAACATTTTATTATTTAGTTATTATTATTTCAGTCAGTATACGGTACTTAGACTATACTAAAATAGGAAATAACATAAAACCATATTGATACAAACTTAAATTAAAATAACAAATTATTGTCATGTTATACCCGGTTATAGAGATTAAATAATTTCGACAAGCATGAGTGCCGCTAAACAACTTGAACAATTTCGCTACATTTTACTGAACAATTTAGGTTCGCTTGGAAAGAAGTACAGTAGGGAGCGGTGGTCTGAAATAATGCGCTTCGACCACTCAACCGAATTTCCTCCGCATGGGGTATACGTTCTGTTTGCTTTCTATTGCTAAAAATGGTGTTCAAGTTGTTAGGCGACATCTGTTTAATACTGTGTATACTTGTATTTATCCTCATAGATAAAAAAATCTATCGACAAACTTAAGAAACGATGTTAAATATGTCAGCTGCCATGCATGAAAGAAAAATACTGTCAGTGATAAATAATGTAATTAAACTGTGTAACTTAATGATATACCTAAATATATTAATGACTTTTAAACATGCTTCATGTAATTAGTTTTTCCTCCTTTTGTGTTTTCTTATATTATAGGTAGGAGTGAAGGTATTCAAGAGAATGTACATTATTTTATTTAGATTAACTCCTAAATAAAATAAGTTAAAAAAGTTTGTCGACTGATTTTAAGTTACAATTCTACAAGCCTTGTATTCGCTAGGAAACATATTAAAAAAAAACGTAGGTAGTGCGACATTGGGCGCGAGACATCTTCATGACCATTGCATTAATTATTCTGTAAACTGCGCGATAATAATAATGAATTGGTCATTGTATAATTTCTTTCAATTTATTTATTGTTACGACCTGACAAGATTATGTTAATGTATAAATTTTATGTTTCCTAGATATGTTGATTATAAATAAAGTTAATGATCCCTTTTATATGTTCTGTCTAAGAGTTTAAAGAAGTAGTTCTGAGCTCTTTCGGAAGGAAGCGCTCGTATCCGTCGCACAATATCATCATGAATTTCTATCTCTTTGAGTTTATACAACTCTGGTATACAGAGATCTTCATACAACTTCTTAATTCGTGCCACGTCGCCGGGGTCTTTGCTAGCGTAGTGTTTCACGAAGATTTGCTTCTGCTCTTCGTTACATCGTTCTAAAGCAGTTACCGCCAACCAGCTGCATTTGCCTTCTTGAATATCCGTGCCCGCTTTACCCGTTAGAGCCTCATCGCCGAAACAGTCGATGTAGTCGTCCTTTAAAAATAAATATGCGATTAATTTTAATTAGTTGTAAGAAGGTGACATACTAACAAATATTTGCGTGTACGAGCATTAATTTGATAAATAAATCTTAACAATCGAGTTTATTTATTACTAAATAAATAATAAATAAATAGACGGATACCTGGGTTTGGAAAAGATTTCCAAGCAAAATAAATATTTCGTCCAAATGAACATACAGCCCTTTGTCAACGTCTTTGACTAAAGTGAGGGCTAACAATGTGGGCAGGCGGAATGTGTAATAACTAGTCTTGTATTGTATAATTTGTTGGTGTTTTTCTATCGTGAATAGGCTGTAATCGTCTTTCTTGCGATGGGCCATCGCCAAGTCTAGGTGCTGTCCCATTGACGTCAACAGAACACTCTGAAAACAATATTAAGTATAAATAATCGTAACCAAATACACATTAACGTATGGCCCTATAGGCCGGCCAGACAACTTGCTAGCAATATCTAATAACAAAACAAATAATGGTGATTGAATTTTTTTTATCAGTGTCAGAGTGCTTATATGGTACCACATGACTTCCAAGTTGTTTGTATAATCCAGATATGGTCGAAATGACCAGATTTCGCATGGAGTAAAAAAATTACGCCCTTGATTATGTAATTACCTCATTTACGAGTCGTACAAGTTCAGCATAATGTGGTGTATTGAAGAAGTATGTTTCAATTATCTGCATGTAAGAACTGGACATAAGTACAGCGTCGTTCAAGGCTCCCATACCGACGTTTGGCATAAGATGCCAGCAGGGGGACCCTCGGCGAGTCGTTGAACTGTCCATCACGTCATCCAAAACGCAAAAGTAGCCTTGAATCTATAATAGATATAAATAAATATAAACATATTTGGAAAATTTACACACAGTCTTTAGATTCCAGACTAAGCAGAGTCTGTACTGTGGTAACCAAACTACTAAAAAATTTAACTATAAACTTCAAAAAACTAGTATCAATAAATTTACAGTAAGAATCAGAACAATACTAAGCCAATAACATAAATATTTGTTTCAGAGGGGTTTCAAACTCCCACTTTGCCAAACATGTCACACTTTCGTTATTTTTGCCAGGTGACCATAGTAACTACCGTTTGCAAACATGTAGTTTTAAAAAAGGTATGTGCAAATGTGTATTATTTTAATCATATTAACATGTTTAAAATCAAGCATAAACTCACCATTTCTAAACACCATCCAAGAACTTTAGATAAATGAAGATATTCTTCAGTAATGTTCTCTGGTTTCTCCATCATCTCATATGCAAGCATGGTCATGCATCCTCTTGCAAGTTTACCACCGGTTACATTATGTTCTATTACCTATAACAACAAGTAATATAAAGTATAACTCAAACTTACAGGTTGTTTATAGTATCCAATTACCATCTCCATTTCAATCAAATAGAAAAAAAAAATGTATTACTGGGAGCTCTACTGAATCCACAACCCACCAAGCATGTATTTTATAAGTGTTATATAGAAGTCAAGTAATTGTCATATATCTTAAATTATACTTTTAAATTGTTTTAGTTTGCAATACTAAACCTGAACAGTTTATATAAATGCCATCAAAAACATTCTGTAAAAACCTCAAGTCTCGCCGTAAAAAGTTGTGAGATCTATATAATACCAAGTCGATTAATCTATTTAGTCTCTACTTAAAGGACCTTCTGTCTTAAGTTATTACGTATGTTATTATCATGCCAATTTAAAAAAAATACCTCTAAAACAAATAGACCGACCTGGCCATCGCATGATTTGATTATTAGTATGTATCACACTACACAGCACGACGAGAAGTTAATGCTCCTGAAATGTTAATGGCGAATTTGTGTTTTCTTGCGATGACCAAGTCGATCTATTTGTTTTAAAGGTTCTTTTTTTTAAATTGGCATGATAATAACATACGTAATAACTTAAGACAGAAGGTCCTTTAAGTAGAGACTAAATAGATTAATCGACTTGGTATTATATAGATCTCACAACTTTTTACGGCGAGACTTGAGGTTTTTACAGAATGTTTTTGATGGCATCTCACTTCTTTTTGTAGAGCGAATAGAGCAAACATAAGTCCAATTTGTATGGAAAGCCGTATATTTTTCATAATTCAACATATTTTCCTATGGGAATGTTGTTCAGTTTCATGGGCTAAACACCCTTACCCACCCTATACCCCTCCCGTTATGTCTCATATGGTAGATACATATTTACACCTATTTATTTTATTTTCTACAGAAATAATAATTTAATTCATTAACTGCAAATGTAACCTTGTAATCTTATACATTTATATGGGATTACAAAGTTATGGTTGCAGTTAGTGTATTTAGAAAACTTGACCGAAATTAGAAAATATTGAATTTTTCCCATGATTAAGACACTAAACCCTATTTGTATTCTAAATTTTAAGCTTCTAAGTCTGCTAGAAGTACCTTAGACTTTTGATGATCGGTGAGTCAGTGAGTCAGTGAATCAGTGAGTGACAAAATTCAAAATTTTAACAAGTTGTCATTCTTAAACTACTGGTTCAAATTGACTGAAATTTTAAATATACCGTGTTTATACAATGACTAATTAGTTGCTGAAAATCCAGGCTTCTTGTTTTATCCACTACGAAATTATAGGGGTGTCAAAAATAGCCCGAATTGCTTCGAGAAAAGGATGTTACGGCCGTGCCGCTTTTTTTTTGCTCGACTTGCGGGGGCACTTCCGTGCCCCCAGATCTTTAAAAAAATGTTGAGCCTAATTGGTATGAGGACTGATTCTCACCTTTTTTATCCAACTTCCAACTTCAGGCAATTGAGCAACCCTAGGGCTAGTTACTAGGCTGTCAATTACACCAGGCAGTGCATCAAGAAAAGTCTCCTTCTCTTTTTTTTGTGATGCCACTCCTGCTGCATAAGACCTCTTTGCTAATTGTTGTAACACTCTGAAAAAAAAATGTTTTATTTTATTTTAATAAATTCTAATTTCAAAATTAAACTTTTAGTTAAAATGTGGAATCCCAAGCTTTGTAATTAAATATTTAGGTATACTTTTTCAATCACACAGCCATGTGACAACAAGTTGCCGGGTAAAGTAAATATTTATTTTAGCAGACAGAGATAAGTTGCTGAGATAATTTTTACATTGACTGAAGTCTGGTGGGCATACAGGTTTAAAAACGTTGAATTAAAAGAGGGTTTTTAGTATTATAGGGCAATCTATGTGTTGTGGACAACATATTTTTGAAAATTTAATGATCATACCTACCTCCTTTTAAATTTGTACATAAGGTTAACATCCTAAGACATATAGTGCCTTAACTTAACAAGCTGAATCACGTACTATATAGTCAAGATATCTTTCAAGTATCTTTACAAGTATTCTGATATCAGAAATATCGCCTCAAAATTTAATTTTTCTGTGCTTAATATAACAGGCTCTACTTAACTTACCCCGAATATTTGTCATAGTTTCCGTGGAATGCGCGCGTTCTGTTCATAATCCGAAGAAAATGTATGCTATTCATGTTTAATAATTAAATACGCCAACTTTCTTTGACCGACTTTAACAAATTTTTGTATTATATATACAATGGAAGCTTCGTTGAACTATTGTTCATACATAAACAGATGTATATAGTATTTAGTTAGTACAGGCCTGGCGTTGCTGATGATATATAGACACGTATTTTATCAGATTAATGATTGACTTGATTCCACTTCACACATAACAGCAATTTGACAATGACATTGACTTGACTTGGCTCTAACGACTGACGATGACGGGAGTGGATCTTTAGCAGTCGGAAGTGACAGTGACAGCTGGTGATGTTGACAAGATGACGTTTGACAGCTTGGGAAAAAGTGTAGCCAATTCAATATTTTATTACGGTGTCAATAGCGGACCTTTAAAAGGGCAATGTGACAATCCCGGGCGTAGCACAAAATAAATGTTAGGTATCTAGGTACAGTCAACTACAAAAGTCCCTGGATTACTCAATATTTTAAAAATCTCATCACATTATGGTTTTGAAGCATATGTACTTAAACAAAAACAGTTATAATTGGTCGCACTCGCAATGAGCAATCACGCTCATTTATTTTACTAAATGATGAAATGGTTTTATGGTAGAAAAAAGTCTAAATTGTACAGCGACTTTTACAGCTGACTGTAGTTCGCGTAAATTCACGTATTCTATTATACATTGAACATGCAACGCGAAAGTTTAAAAGTTATGTTATATAAAATATTTTAGGAAAATTTGAAATCGACCTAAGCCTTAAATAAGACGCCTGTCTTAGAGTAATCGTGGAACATACTTTTTTATGAATTCGACGAATTGAGAACGTCCTGCTTTTTTGAAGTCCAAGTAAGATTGTTTAGGTGACACAGACCTTTACTCATTATAGGTATGTAGAAATAAATATACCCAACTATGAATAGGTTGCCCGGAACAATAGACGCACAGTCGCGTCGGCGGCACTCGGTAATGGCAAGAGCAAAATGTATGAAACGCGCATATGAGTCGAGGGCACCTAGTGTTGCATTACAAAATGCACAGACGCGTCGGGGACACTGAATGCGGTAGCTGAATCAGTGATATTATTATTATTTTGAAGTAACAAAGGGAAACTACGTCTGTGATCTAGGGTCTAGCCTGTAGTGTAAAAGACTGCTGATCACAAGGCCTGGGGTTCAATTATCGGGTTGAGCAAAGTGCTATTGATCGTTTCTGTTATTTATTTTTAAAATACGATAGCCGGGACGAGTTTGTTCTACTATTTATGTAGCAAGTAGACTTGCTCGCCCCCTACTACAACTATACTAATATCTATACTAATATAATAAAGCTGAAGAGTTTGTTTGTTTGTTTGTTGGTTTGTTTGAACGCGCTAATCTCACGAACTACTGGTCCGATTTGAAAAATTCCTTCAGTGTTAGATAGCCCATTTATCGAGGAAGGCTTTAGGCTATATATCATAACGCTACGACCAAAAGGAGCAGAGTACCGGTAAAAAATGTTACAAAAACGGGGAAAATTTTTACCCATTCTATGTAGCGCAAGCGAAGATGCGCGGGTCAGCTAGTTTCAGTATAAATGCAATATACTATTATATTGCAATTAACTTTGTTTGTACCTTATAGACATGTGAATTAAGAGCCGGCTTCTCTACAATTGAGTGTGCAAAATAATTTCAATTTAGGCAGATCTATTTCTTTTGTTAAAAGAGGAAGAACAGGTAATGTCTTCTTTTACTAAAAAATCTTTTCTGCATTATAATGATATCGTTACTGTAGGGAACACCACGCAAATATTTATTAATCCGAAATGTTTACTCAGTGTTATTAACTATATTACCTCGGCCTTTTACTTATATCATTTAAGTTACAAGGAAATAAAAGGCTTTTTATGTTATAAATTTATTATGTACCAATTAAAATGCCACCCTAATAATAACTAATAAATAAAATAATTACTGTGATTATAATCCATTAAGTGATTGTAAACATAGTTAACGGTCCCTTTTATAAATGCTGTTTAACAGTACAAATAAGTAATTTTGCGTTTTTTCGGAGGGAAGTGCTCGTATCCGACGTGTAATTTCGTCATGAATTTCTATCTCTTTGAGTTTATACAACTCTGGTATACAGAGATCTTCATACAACTTCTTAATTCGTGCTACGTCGCCGGGGTCTTTGCTACCATAGTGTTTCACGAAGATTTGCTTTTGTTCTTCGTTACATTTTTCTAAGGCAGTCGCTGCAAACCAGTTACACCTGCCTTCTTGAATATCCGTGCCCGCTTTACCAGTTAGTGTCTCGTCGCCGAAACAGTCAATGTAGTCGTCCTTAAAAAATATATTCGGGATAATAAAATAATACTTATACTTATTTATGTCAAGAATTTCTCAGTATGAGAGCATGTCAAGCTGTTCATGCGCTTGATCACTAATCGATCATCTCGGATTGCCGTCTAAATCGTATGGCCATCGAGATATGTGAACGGTAGAGTAGAGAGTGTAGGTACCTACGTACTTTGTGTTGTGCACACCTTGGACACTATAAATAGTATTTACTAACTCTAAGAATTTTAGGAAGGTTTAAGATACCTTATTATATTTGCAACGTTGTGATCGTATTGCATCGGCCGTGGTCACAGGCTGACTAAGTGACTGAGTCAGCATCACACAAATATTTATCCAGGGTAAGATTCGAACCCAAAACACACGGCGCGGGAGATAGGGATTATCACATTAACCAATGCGCTTAACGTGCTCTGTTTTGATAATGTAATTAAAAACGAATGTTTACCTGTGTTTGGTAAAGCTTTCCAATCAAAATAAATATCTCTTCCAAATTGACATACAGTCCTTTTTCTTCCAAATCTTTTACTAAAGTAAGTGCTAACATTGTGGGCAGTCGGAATGTGTAATAGCTAGCTTTGTACTGTGCGATTTCTTCGTATTTCTTTATTGTGAACTGACTATAGTCGCCCTTTTTCCGGTGGGAGATCGCCCAGTCAAGGTGTTGTCCCATGGACGTCAGTAGAATACTCTGTAAAAAATATTCTTTTTACAGTCGTAGATATCACAGCGTGGCTGTAAAGTTAGCGCCTAGCAAAATCATATGAAAAAATTCTACAGCCGTATGTTATACCTAACTAATAACATTTTTTATGCAGTTATTAAGGAAAATTAGATACAATCAAGTCTTTATGTTTAGTGATCATAATAATATTATCATAATGACCCCCTACACACTTTTATGTACTTCCATTTCAGGAAAAAAATGCCTGACTGTCGGCAATAAATTTATTTGCATACAGGTATTTAAAAATGATAATATATTACCTCATTTATGACTCGTACGATATCAGCATAATGTGGTGTATCGAAGAAATGTGTCTCAATGATCTGCATTATAGAACTCGACATGAGTACGGAATCGTTCAAAGCTCCCATACCGACATCAGGCAGGACGTGCCAGCAGGGGGACCCTCGGCGCGTCGACGAACTGTCCATTACGTCGTCCAATATACAGAAGTAACCTTGAATCTATAATCATGAATCATCGCAATAAAAAATGAGGGAAATAGCAATATTAATACACGGTTATTTATAAATTGTCTACTCATCTATTGGCATTCAAAGACAAATTAATGTTCGCTTGTTCCACTCGCGACTTTGTCCACGTGTTTCTTAGTTTTCCCGTTTTTACAACATTTCTTATTATTATTCCACTCCTATTAGTCATAGCGTGATGTTATATCTCCATGCCTTCATTAAATGGACTATTCGACACAAAAATATTTTTCAGTTCGAACAAGTAAGTAGATCAAGTAAGTAGATAATTGTAGTTATAGATTTGAATCTACCGCTGTCTCGAAAACGCGGGTTGTTCGTTAATGCTGGGGCTACATTAGCGGGCTATGGCGAATATTCGTGTTAACGCGATGAATGTGGCCGGGTTCATCGTGTCATCGCGTAGTATTCGGGCGAAGACGATGTAGTATCGAGGAGCTGTCGGTAAACTGGCGCGAATCAAAGGGATTTGTCGCGCCAATATTCGCTTAGGTGGCTACATCTACGTCAATTCAGTGTCGTCCAGACTTTGAAGCGAGACGGACGTGCATTTAATTTTTTACACTATGGAGTGGAGTAACATTTTTAATTTACCGCTCACGTCTCCGCACAACAAACTGAACAGCACGAGGCACGATGCATCGCGTCAACTCGACACGAATCTTCGCCCGCCTTAATGTAGACAAGAACATCGCCCATACCCGAACACGATGTTTTTGTCGCGCCAACACCATACGAATCTTCGCTCGCTAATGTAGCCCCAGCATAAAAGAAACGACAAAGACAAAGAACTCACGGCTTGTACTTTGTAATTGGCAATTCACATTTTTATATTTGCTTTACAAGTTAATTAAAAATTCTAACCTTTAGATATAGTTTTCGGTAAACAAAAATGTTCAAGGATCGTTTTGAATTTCTTATTTGTAAGTATAATCATTCGCTCGTTACACCTTAAGTGTTACCTTGGGCATGAGAAATGCAGTTTTACTAACTAAGCTAAGTATTTTTGATATCAAACTTACCATTTCTATACACCATCCAAGAACTTTAGATAAATAAATATATTCTTCAGTAATATTCTCTGGTTTCTCCATCATCTCATATGCAATCATGGTCGTACATCCTCTTGTCAGTTTACCACCACTTACATTATGTTCTATTACCTATAACAACACTCGTAAAATGTTTTAATACAAATTGTTGCCCTTGTCACAAGCGTTTTCTTAAACGCTTCGGACGAATTCTGTTAGCATTGTGCTCGTGCAGTAAAGAGTAATTAATCATGCTTAATTTTATTGTGTGAATTATGTAAATATATGTCGAGCCCAATCTTTATAATAACTTAATTTGAATTTTAAAGGTACATTGTCGTGTCACTGTTTTGAGTTAAGTAAAAAAAAATGTAGGTACATTGTCTTTTACTTCATTCTGTCCAATCAAATACGTAATCTGATATGTATCGAATTCATATTCTTGAATACTATTTTTAATATAAACAATAGGTATATGTGTTATTGATATAACCCCAAGTGGGGCAGATCCTAAGATTTTATTGACTCCTATTGTTGAAAGTCCGAAATGTTTTGCTGGAGGTTTACCGTCATACATTCGGACACTTGTTTAACTAAGAATTTGTCGAGTAAAAAATACACTTAAGTTATGTATCTGTTACTGTAAAAGCCCGAACTGTGGTAAATCCTAAGATTTTCCGGTTAAACCTAAGATTTACCAACACTCAATGGTAAAAGTCCGAACAATTATTTTATTTCGAACTTTTACCTCTATTCACTTTATGATGTCAAGATGTCGCCGGAGCCTCGCTTTGCGGGGCTCCTCCTTCTGGGTGGTTTAAAAAAAATAACTACGTAAGCTGAGGTGGGAGCGAGCGAAGCGAAGCTCCCACCTCAGCCTTCTAACCTAACCTACCCATGTCGGTTTGCCAAAAACTCCTTATATACCGTAACATAGTTATAAAGAAGGAGTTTTGGTGAATAGTGAATGGTGGTATAAGTTCGAAATAAAAGAATTGTTCGGACTTATACCATTGAGAGTTGGTAAATCTTAGGTTTTACTGGAAAATCTTAGGATTACCACAGTTCGGGCTTTTACAGTAACATATCCATTTCATTTCAAATTAAATAATTTTGTTTGAAGTCAACTAAGTACCTTTCCCAATATTTGTCACTGTAGGTTCGGTCTGCTTGGATACTTATATGTTTTTTAAATTCTTCGGTAGAAAAAATGATTTTATGCAGTTCAAAGTTCATATTATGAAGACTTAAATAACTCCGAAAAACACCAATCTTTTAAATCAAGGGATAGTATTCACAAATTTCAGATTTGTGCTACCATTATCAATAATCGACAACCAGATAGCTATGAGTTGAGCGCCTCAAGTGAGCGCCGCGGAAAAATATTTTGCAGTAAAATTTGAATGTTTAACTTCCTGACTGCAGATAATCATGCTACTGTTTAGTAAATTGAGTTACTGAGGTTAACGGGAGGAATCAGGAAAATCATCTCCTGCCGTGAGAAGACAAAATAAGCGATTGATGATGATGAGTAATGAGTAAGTACACAGCTGTCTCTCACCTTTTTCATCCAATCTCCAACTTCAGGCAACTGTGCCACTCTAGGGCTGGTTAACAGGCTGTTAATGACACTGGGCCACGCGTCACGAAACCTTTCTGTGTCTTTTTTTGGAGACCTTACTTCTGCTGAATAAGACCTCTTCGCTAATTGCTGTAACAGGCTACAAGAAAAATAAAAATAAAAATGGAATGATACTCAATTTTATCGATTTTTCAGTAAGCTAATTATTTATTAGAATCTTAATTAAAACTTACTGTAATAGGTTTTATAAAACTTACCCCGAACATTTGTCGTAGTTCCCGTAAAATGGGCGCGTTCTGTTCATGAGCCGAAGAAAATGTATCTTATTCATGTTGAATTAAAAATACCAAGTTTCTTCGAGCGACTTTAAAATATTTTGTATTTTATATACAGTAGAAGTCAAGTTTAACTGGTGGAGCCTGAGCGCGTATAAATCGTTAACTGGCAAGGCGCTGCGAGAGATTGTAAAAATATTTATATTTAATCGATGAAAAAAAAAGTCGCACTTCACGACGTTATTGAAATTATTTTCTTGAAAGATGCTTTTTAAATAATAATTTAATCATGTATATTGTCGTAACTTAAAGGGGCAATAAGGCCCGGTGCCCATTGTCGGCATCGGCAAGAATCACTCGGCTTTTTGAACGTTGTTGAGATGTCGATGTCTAAAGCAAAAATAGTATCTGACAGTGTGCGTTTGCAAATAGGGATACCGAACGCTTATATTCCTTGCCTGCCCTTATCTACCCTCGAGGGTAGTTAATTTTCTTGTTATTCAGTATTTCTGTCGATTAATATTTTTTGTTAAATTCGAATGAAAATTTATTGAACTTCATATTTCCTGGGGAAGTTATGAATTATGAAGTTTCATGTAATAAATACTAACAAAAATCTTTATTGGCTTCATTTTCTATGTTGTTCGGGTTTTGGTTTTGCTTTGGAGCAATAAATGTCGTACTCTTTCATAGCCAATTTACATTTTCATGTTACGTACAAACAAAAGAGAAATAAATTGTGATGTAAAACAAAAGATTAAACACTTTATAAATTAATTTACAGACTAAATATAATGAAGAGTTTGAGAGTCCCGATTCCGAATCCGATTCGGATACGGACACATTATTATCGGTTTCGGATATGAAATTATTTCAGATTATCCGTTAGTTTTGGTATGAATATTTGATATTGAACATTGTTTTTGAAGCAATAAACGAATTGGTTATTAATTTGGACTCTACGTCATATCCAAGACTTTTGATCAGTTATGGTTGCCATTACGGATAGTGCTTTATTTTGGATCTGTAACCATAAACTATCGGATGGTAGTTTAAGGTTGAGGTACAGAGCTTCATAACTGCCGATATTTACCTAGGTTTTATATTACGTCTCGTGTCAAACGGTTATTTATTTAACATAACTATTAGAAAAGACAGTGGAAATAACATAGCTGCTGAAAAAAACTAAAGAATTACAAGGCTCCCCTCATTTGCATTGACCATTTGTCATCGAGACACCGTTGGCGTTTAATAAGCGTCAAGGACTTTTATAAAGAAATCGGACGATTCAAGAGCATGCTTAAACAAATGTTGTATGCATGTTTTGCGATTCATTTTTCTTGTATGGTTTTCTCGGTCATCACGCCAGTTTTTATTCCTAAACTCACCTGCCTGCTCAGATAGCAACCTACAGGAAATGTAGGTACTGGAGTCTATATTTGCCTTCCACGCATAAATATTTCGTAAAGAAAAAATATTTATATATTTTCTTATATTTTACGGTACTGGACAACCAAAAATTATAATTTTTGTCAGCGTTATTGTCAAACCACTTGATATTGATATCAGATTTGTATGAAGCATGTGAAGAGCTTCATAGTGTGAGGCAGTCAGTTTTGTAAAAGCAATCCTTCCCTATTTCTTATATGAATCTCAGGTAGATACCTAATTAACCAAGAAATTAATTCGTCATTGACACTGAGTTCTAAATCCATTGGTGTACATTTTTGCGATAAAATAGCCTGTAGGCGCAGTTAGTTTTGGTCATTACTTACTACCTTTTTGTTAGTTAATTTATTTCAATAAACATAGAGTATTTTTTACAAAGGATATTTACCGTTTTGGGCCATACTCATATGCAATCTACCTTGGAGCTCATCTACATTGGAGCGCTTTGAATTAGAATTAACATTGATACGTACAAAAAATATATTAGAAAGAATATCGGGGTCATTCCTTAATGTTTTCCCAAACGTGAATGATCAATGTTTTTTTGTTGCCTTACTACTGCGTTTGCAGACAGAACTAAATACTGGCTAAAGACTATATTGCAACTTGGCAATTCATTGTATGGGTTTTAGTCAGGTTTGTTCTGATTGTTCTGCACTGCAAATTGTTGTATTACAGCCGATTGCTAAGTCCTAATCTGAATATATTTAGTGAAGGAGTTGTCCAAACTGGTCCATAATAAAGATTGTGTCAGATTTTCATCTTTTAATTTCTAAAAACTAGACATATCGATATTATACTAAAATGATAATTTTCTACGTATAAAGTTGGTAGGTCATATCAAGAAGCTTTTTATAGAGCTCTCGTTCAACGTCAGAAGAAATATTTTCTATCTTTTGTACGATCTGGCTATATAATTTCTGTTGCTCCTTCTTGTACAGTTCGGGGATTTGAAGTCGAATGTAAAGTTGTTGGATGCGCTCCACATGAGCCGGCTCCTCGCTTCCATAGCATGCGGTAAATACAATACGTTCCTTAGCACTGCAGCGTGGAAGAGCGTTAACAGCCAACCAAGTGCATTTGCCCTCTTGGATGTCAGAACCTATTTTGCCAGTTACTTTTTCGTCACCAAAACAATCAATATAGTCGTCCTACAAAAAAAACAATTTCTTATCAAATTTGTAAATTACAGAAAATGTTATTTTGTTCTATTAGGTCGGAGAAAAAGTCTTTTCGAATTTGAGAATGTATGAACTTGTAATAAAATCTTTTCTCTATACAAAAAAGCTCGATATTTGGGTACTTCACGAGCTCACTGAAAGAAACCTAATGAACCGTGTACTCATTTGTGATTCTTGAAGCCAAAGAGATTTTATTACAAGTTCATACATACTAATGCGGAAAGACTTTTTCCCCGACCTAATAAATCATAACGGCATTTCTTACCTGTATTTGAAACAGCATTCCAATCATTATTGACATATCTTTACAGTTTTGCAGGCTTTCTTCAGTTAAGTGATCGGCCAGCATCAAACCGATACTAACCGGCAGTTGATATGTATAATAAGCAGACTTGTTTATTATGATATCTTCATAGTTTTTTCTTGTAAAGAAGTCGTAGTTCAATGGACGTTCTGATCCTGTGAGGTCCAAGAACTGTCCAATGCTAGTATGGATTAAAATCTACAAAATTATAAAACAAAGAATAATTAACGCACGGAAGAAAGAAGTTTTAGGATGTCTACGATAAATAGTTTTTAGCTTTATATTAAGTATAGATAAGTACTTGTTTCTCTCTTTAAGGCTTTGAAGGTTGAGTAACAGAAAAGTGGAGAATATTTTCTTCTATCTTGTGTTACATATTTATAAAGGCTGGTCTCCTAAGCCAGGCTGTCAGATTTTAATCAGTTTAATCAATCTAAAAATTAACCAAACTTAGCTCTACAAACCTCATTGAAAGTTTGATAAAGTTGAACGTAGAAGGGCGAATTTCCAAAGTTGTCTCTTAATATTTGGTGCAGGGCGCTGTAGATGAGGATAGAGTCGTTGAGGGCATGAGGAACACCGACGCCATCTCTGAGGTACCAGCAGGGTCTACCGCGGCGGGTCTGGGAACCGTCCATGATGTCGTCCAGTACCGTACAGTATGCCTGAAACTGTTCAACAAAAGAGTTAATCAATGTTCGTGCTAATGTCTTTAATAAAAGTTAGATGCGCAGTACTCGTAATCGGTTTACGGGTCCTGCGTACAAGATGTTGTGAATAAACCAAAATAAATTTGCAAGCATCGTCGTAATTTTTCTATACTTACAATTTCAGTACACCATCCCAATGTTCGAGCGAGACGTACTGTTTCATCTGTCATGTTCTCTGGCTTTTCCACCATTTTGTAGGCCATAACTGTGGTTAGCCCTCTGGAAAATTTGCCGCCCAATAATGTTCCTTTTAAAACCTAAAAATAAACACTCATGATTGCTTGTACAGATAGCGACAATAATAACCAAGTTATTTTTAGTAAACATATTAATCACTAATAGGTACCTGCGTCATATTCAAGTACCTACATAAAGCTAAATTTGGCTTATTTATGTAAAATAAGTTTTTAATGGTTGTTCCTTACATAAGATTCTTAAAGCACATACCTTTTTTACCCAATCTTTGGCTACCGGTATATCAACAAATTTAGGATTATTTGCAAACTCATCAATGACTGCTGGTAGGGCATGTAAGAGCCCCGTCTTTTCTTTGGCCATATCAAAATTTGATGAGGTAGAATTTATACTAGATATGGGTCTGAAACACAAAGTAAACGACAGGTTCTAAGCACAATCATTGAAAATCTACTTGTATCTATCCTAATATTATAAAGCTGAAGAGTTTGTTTGTTTGTTCTCAAGAACTACTGGTCCAATTTGAAAAATTCTTTCAGTGTTAGATAGCTCATTTATCGAAAAAGGCTATAGGCTGTATATCATCTCGCTACGACCAATAGTAGCAGAGTACCAGGGAAAAATGTTACAAAAACGGGGAAAATTATGATTCTCCTATGTGACGCAAGCGAAATTGCGCGGGTCAGCTAGTTTGAAATAAAGATCGTACCTTTCAGGCAGCTTCTTCATAGTTAAAGTAACTTTTCGGCTGATTATCAAACTGTTGGCTGTAAATCTTCTGCAAGTATTCATCGCTGACACTTTTACACTTAGGAGCCTATCAAAGATGTGACAATGGTATTGTTTACGCTGGTCTTTATAACTGACGAAAGATTTTATCTTAGTTCGAAATGGCGTTTGAAAGTATTGTTCAGTAGATAGAAATAGGGGCTCGCTTTTCTTATTATAATTATGTTTAACATAACAAAGTATTTTACATAAAGTGATCGATAACGACTGCTATATGGTGACCCTGCAACTGTCTATATTTAGCTTCTAATAGAAGTCGAAGATCTTTGTGGCATGCCTATGACCAAGAAACTGAAGAAACGAACACGAATAATTTAGTTTAGGTAACATAAAATCATCAACAGTAGAATAATGCATCTAGTAATAGATATTTAAATGAGTACTCCTATTCAGAATTTTAAGTCAGTTTTAACAACCAATCTTTCTTAAATCTTTTTGAAAATATATTTTTGACTCATGGAGACTTTATGTAGAAATTGATTAAAAACTAACTTCAAAATCAAAATCCAGATGAGATGAGTAACTTTTAATTATTCTATCTTCTTATTGTAATTATCAATCTTTAAAAAACTTTCACCACCAAGCAGGTACCTATATATCGTATAAAAGTGATGCAACTCAGATGATATTGGTCCCGCTTATGTGGATTGTGATAACAGGCTCTCCTCTGGAGCCAATCAAATGGTACCTTGCTATAGTTTTTCAAGCATTGCTATCCATTTTGAGTATTTATAGTAATATATAAATTGTAACTGAAGACCTCGTGCTGTTAACACCTATGTAGCTTTAATTTCCATGCTGTAAAAATTACGGGAATCATAAAGGTTTGTTACCATTTTCTTATGAAGCCATGATAGGCACGTTTTTATTAAATATCGTCAATCGTTCTACTAAAATCAGAACTCAAGCATTTGTCCATACATAACTGCTAGTAAAACAGTTTTCGATCCCAACAATGATTGGATGCTTGCTTTTTGGTGCGTAGAATGGTTCCGCTATATAAATTGCTGAATTCCCCATTAAACGATTAGTCACGCGTGGCAATCAAGATCAAACGATCTGTGCAACACCGTAATTAATTTGCTAGTGACGTATTTACCTGTATGTACATGCACGAAAAGAGTATAAATACATATACCTATATATGGATTCTCTACTACTATCGACTATCGGCTGGCTATCGAAAAATTTTATACGAAAATCTGTTTAGCGCCTCTACCGGGCTCCGTAAGAACTGTTTTGGCAGTACATCTTAAATGTCAAACTCTCGATACTCTACAGTACCGACTATACTAAATGCGCTACTACTTACTGCATTGTTTTCAAAGTAAGTGTCTAGTACATGGTTGGTTACCGCACATTGGGACTTTTCCACCATCGTGTTAAATAGGTAACAAATTAAACAACAACTGATTTCAATCAATACTTTTAATATCATCATCGAGAGAAATACTAGTTCTAACTTAGTGAGAAAGTATACAATATCTATAGACAAGTATTACACGAAGAATCTATGACATTTAATTTTTTTTGATATTAAGCTTAAATTGCTAAATTAATTGTAACAGTAAAAAGTTCAAGGTATTTTACAGCTAAAAATCATTAATATTTTATTAGTTTTATTGGAAAACACTCTTGTTTATTTATTTCATCATAATTCTCCCGATGTTAAACTCTCTTCTTGACGCCTGACGACTCTTCTTTCTATTCGAGGCCATAAACTGACGTAATTATATCGGCTTCTCGGCCGTCCATTCTTTTAATATAAAATATGGCATCTCGGTTATCACGCCAGTTTTTATTCCTAAACTTACCTGCCTGCTCAGATAGCAACCTAGAGGAAATGTACTGAAGTCTATAATTTACCTTCCACGCATAAATATTTCGTAAAGTAAAAATATTTACATGTTTGCCTATATTTTACGGCACTGGACTACCAAAAATTATGAAATTTTTCAAACAAACCGCTTGATATTGGTATCAGATTTGTATGAAGCGTGTGAAGAGCTTAACGGATAGCGTAAGTTTCAGTTAGTTTTCTAAAAGCAATCCTTCCCTATTTCTTAGGTATATGAATCTAAGGTAGATACCTAATTAACCAAGAAATTAATTCGTCATTGACACTGAGTTCTAAATCCATTGGTGTACATTTTTGCGATAAAATAGCCTGTAGGCGCTGATAATTTTGGCCATTACTTACTACCTTTTTGTTAGTTAATTTATTTCAATATACACAGAGTATTTTTTACAAAGGATATTTACCGTTTTGGGTCATACTCATATGCAATCTAGACATTGGAGCGCTTTGAATTAGAATTAACATTGATACGTACAAAAAATATATTTAAAAGAATATCGGTCACATTCCATAATGTTTTCCCAAACGTGAATGGTCAATGTCTTTTTGTTGCCTTACTACTGCGTTTACAGACAGAAAATACTGGCTAAAGACTATATTGCAACCTGGCAATTCATTGTATGGGTTTTAGTCAGGTTTGTTCTGATTGTTGTGCACTGCAAATTTTTGTATGACAGCCGATTGCTAAGTCCTAATCTGAATATATTTATTGAAGGAGTTGTCCAAACTTGTCCATAACAAACATTGTGTCAGATTTTTAGCTTTTAATTTTCACAAAGTTGGCAATTCGATATTATACTAAAGTGAATATTTTCTACATATAAAGTTGGTAGGTCATATCAAGAAGTTTTTTGTAGAGCTCTCGTTCAACGTCAGAAGGAATATTTTCTATCTTTTGTACGATCTGGCTATATAGTTTCTGTTGCTCCTTTTTATACAGTTCGGGGATTTGAAGTCGAATGTACAGTTGCTGGATGCGCTCCACATGAGCCGGCTCCTCACTGCCATAGCATGCGGTAAATATAATACGTTCCTTAGCACTGCAGCGTGGAAGTGCGTTAACAGCCAACCAAGTGCATTTGCCCTCTTGGATGTCAGAACCTATTTTGCCAGTAACTTTTTCGTCACCAAAACAATCAATATAATCATCCTACAAAAAAAAACAGCTTCAAATCAAATATATGTAAGTCAGAGAAAATCTTATTTTGTTCTATTAGGTCGGGGAAAAAGTCTTTTCGCATTATAGTATGTATGAACTTGTAATAAAATCTTTTCTCTATACAAAAAAGCTCGATATTGAGGTACTTCACGAGCTCACTGAAAGAAACCTAATGAACCGTGTACTCATTTGTGATTCTTGAAGCCAAAGAGATTTTATTACTAGTTCATACATAGCAACTATATATCATTATATATCATAACGCCATTTCTTACCTGTATTTGAAACAGCATTCCAATCATTATTGACATATCTTTACAGTTTTGCAGGCTTTCTTCAGTTAAGTGATCGGCCAGCATCAAACCGATACTAACCGGCAGTTGATATGTATAATAAGCAGACTTGTTTATTATGATATCTTCATAGTTTTTTCTTGTAAAAAAGTCGTAGTTCAGTGGACGTTCTGATCCTGTGATGTCCAAGAACTGTCCAATGCTAGTATGGATTAAAATCTACAAAATTATAAAATAAAGAATAATTAACGCAGGGAAGAAAGAAGATTTAGGATGTCTACGATAAATAGTTTTTAGCTTTATATTTAGTATTCTCTCTTTAAGGCTTTGAAGGTTTAGTAACAGAAAAGTGGAGACAAAATATTTTCTTCTATCTTGTGTTACATATTTATAAAGGATTGTCTCCTAAGACAGGCTGTCAGATTTTAATCGCTTCAATCAATCTAAAAATAAGCCAAGTTTAGCTCTACAAACCTCATTGAAAGTTTGATAAAGTTGAACGTAGAAGGGCGAATTCTCAAAGTTGTCTCTTAGTATTTGGTGCAACGCGCTGTAGATGAGGATAGAGTCATTAAGGGCATGAGGAACACCGACACCATCTCTGAGGTACCAGCAGGGTCTACCGCGGCGGGTCTGGGAACCGTCCATGATGTCGTCCAGTACCGTACAGTATGCCTGAAACTGTTCAACAAAAGAGTTAATCAATGTTCGTGCTAATGTCTTTAATAAAAGTCAGGTACGCAGTACTCGTAATCGGTTTACTGGTTCCGTGTACAAGATGTAAGGATGTGAATAAACCAAAATAAATTTGCAAGCATCGTCGTAATTTTTCTATACTTACAATTTCAGTGCACCATCCCAAAGTTCGAGCGAGACGTACTGTTTCATCTGTCATGTTCTCTGGCTTCTCTACCATTTTGTAGGCCATAACTGTGGTTAGCCCTCTGGAAAATTTGCCGCCTAATAATGTTCCTTTTAAAACCTGAAAATAAACACTCATGATTGCTTGTTCAGCTAGCAACAATAATAACCAAGTTATTTTTAGTAAACACATTAATCACTAATAGGTACCTACGTCATATTCAAGTACCTTTATAAAGTTAAATTTGACTTATTTATGTTAAATAAGTTTTCACTGGTTATTCCTCACGTAAGATTCTTAAATTGCCTACCTTTTTTACCCAATCTTTGGCGACCGGTATATCAACAAATTTAGGATTATTTGCAAACTCATCTATGACTGCTGGTAGGGCATGCAAAAGCCCCGTCTTTTCTTTGGCCATGTCAAAATTTGATGAGGTAGAATTTATACTAGAGATGGGTCTGAAACACAAAGTAAACAGCAGGTTCTAAGCACAATTATTGAGAATCTACTTGTATTTGAAATTAAAATTGTACCTTTCAGGCAGCTTTTTCATCGTTAACGTAACTTTTCGGCTGATTATCAAACTGTTGGCTGTAAATCTTCTGCAAGTATTCATCGCTGACACTTTTACACGTAGAAACCTATCAAAGATGTGACAATGGTATTGTATACGCTGGTCTTTATAACTAACGAAAGATTTTATCTTAGTTCAGAATGGCGTTTGAAAGTATTGTTCAGTAGATAGAAATAGGGGCTCGCTTTTCTTATTATAATTATGTTTAACATAACAAAGTATTTTACATAAAGTGATCGATAACGACTGCTATATGGTGACCCTGCAACTGTCTATATTTAGCTTCTAATGGAAGTCGAAGATCTTGGTGGCAATGCCTATGACCAAGAAACTGAAGAAACGAACACTAATAATTTAGTTTAGGTAATATAAAATCATCAACAATTCAGAATTTTAAGTCAGTTTTAACTACCAATCAAATTCCAAAAGATTTTTCACTCTTTTTGAAAATATATGTGTGACTCATGGGGACTTCAGGTAGAAATTGCTTAAAAAGGGACTTAAAAAACAAAATCCAGATGAGATGAGTAACTTTTAATTATTCTATCTTCTTATTGTAATTATCTATCTTTAAAACACCACCACCAAGCAGGTACCTATCGTATAAAAGTGATGCAACTCAGATGATATTGGTCCCGCTTATGTGGATTGTGATAACAGGCTCTCCTCTAGAGCCAATCAAATGGTACCTTGCTATAGTTTTTCAAGCATTGCTATCCATTTTGAGTATTTATAGTAATATATAAATTGTAACTGACGACCTCGTGCTGTTAACACCTATGTAGCTTTAACTTCCTTGCTGTAAAAATTACGGGCATCATAAAGGTTTGTGATCTTTTTCTTATAAAGCCATAATAGACACTTTTTTTGAGATAGTTTGTTACCTTTTTCCTTTGAAGCCTGATGACAGACAGGTATTTTTTTAAATATCATCAATCGTTCTACTAAAATCAGAACTCGAGCATCTGTCCGTAAATAACTACTAGTAAAACAGTTTTCGATCCTAACAATGATTGGATGCTTGCTTTTTGGTGCGTAGAACGGTTCCGCTATATAAATTGCTGAATTCCCTATTAAACGATTAGTCACGCGTAGCAATCAAGATCGAACGATCTGTGCAACACCGTAATTAATTTGCTGGTGACGTATTTTCCTACATATGCACGAAATGAGTATGTATAAATACATAATATACCTATATATGGATTCTCTACTACTATCGACTATCGGCTGGCTATCGAAAAATTTTATACGAAAATCTGTTTAGCGCCTCTACCGGGCTCCGTAAGAACTGTTTTGGCAGTACATCTTAAATGTCAAACTCTCGATACTCTACAGTACCGACTATACTAAATGCGCTACTACTTACTGCATTGTTTTCAAAGTAAGTATCTAGTACATGATTGGTTACCGTACATTGGGACTTTTCCGCCATCTTGTTAAATAGGTGACAAATTAAACAACAACGGATTTCAATCAATACTTTTAATATCATCATCGAGAGAAATACTAGTTCTAACTTAGTGAGAAAGCATACAATATCTATAGACAAGTATTATACGAAGACATTTTTTTGATATTAAGATTAAATTGCTAAATTAATTGTAACAGTAAAAAGTTCAAGGTCTACTATAGCTAATGATCATTAATATTTTATTAGTTTTATTGGAAATCACTCTTGTTTATTTATTTCATCATAATTCTCCCGATGTTAAACTCTCTTCTTGACGCCTGACGACTCTTCTTTCTATTCGAGGCCATAAACTGACATAATAATATCGGCATCTCGGCCGTCCATTCTTTTAATATAAAATAACAGTGCATATCAACCTAGTGCTAGCATATAAATTCGACAGCACTCTAGATTCCTTAATTATTCCTAAATGCATGTCTATTTAATCTAGAACTTCAGTATACTTTAAATTACACAAATATACATATACTAGGTATTTGCACCATTTCTATGAGACTAACTTAACCAATAATTACAGGATATGTGAGTTTAGATGCTTCGCCTGAAGATGTTATCTAAGATTTTGAAGAACAGGTCATGTGGCAGTCCTCTGGTGACCTGTTGGATTTGAGTCCTAAGGAGATCATAAGTAGCCTCTTCAAACACTGAGTATGTGTGGGGGAGTTGAAGTTCTTCGTACAGATCCTTTATTTTGGCCACTGCGGCGGGATCTGAGCTGCCATAGTTCTCCTCCATGAATTGCCTTTGTTTGGGACTCGCCCTTTGTAGTGCAACTACTGCCAACCATGTGCATTTTCCATCTTGAATGTCTGTTCCGCTTTTGCCAGTGACAGCTGGATCACCGAAGCAATCTAAGAAATCATCCTGGAAAAATAAAGGTCTTGTTATTAATCTGTGATGTTGGATTATGTTACACGTACTACTAATCAACGAATTTATTTCTGAAATGAATTTATCTCGGACATCACGAAAGTTTTTATCTTTTAATAACCAGATAGAAAATTCGATTAAGCTGATTATTTTCTTGCGTCACACTCTCTTATCTCAATAATTGGATGCTGACTTACAAATGTTATCAGTACACGGTGATATGATTAACATCCTGGGGGGTCTCATAATCTCCATAATCAGTGTTGACAAAATGTTTGCTAATATTTAATCTGATTGATTTGATTATCAAACAGATGTGAACTAAAATATTTTAGAAGGCACTAAACCACCGTATCAAATTCTAAATACTCACTTGAATTTGGAAGAATTCTCCCATTTCTAGAAGAATAGTCTTGGCTTGTCTATGTGTTTCTGGGTCGTCAACTCCCGCCATCAGTAAAGCTAAAGTAACAGGCATTTGGAAAGTGTGGTATGAAGTCTTGTATTTTGTGATAGCTTCATATTTCTCCATAGTGAATTGTGACAAGTCTGGTTTATCAGTCTTCAACATCAGCTTCTCTAAGTAATGTCCGATGGAGCATTTCAGCAACATCTGAAAGTAGATAAACCCATTCATATAATGCAAGTTCTAGAGTGTTGTACGAAAAGAAAGTTCATGTGCAGTGAGCAAAACCGGTTTGTGTTTGCATTTATTATCCGCGTGTGTTCGTGTAGACGCAATGAACTCAATTAGGTGAAAGCTCCTTTTAAGGTCTGACTGAACTTGTGTACGAACATTATGTTTCTACATATCCAATAGAAAATGTGTAAACAACGTTTCGCAATAAGTTTTAATCTAAAACATACCTATTTACTTTACAACTATGTTTATGAACACATTAAGACTACATATAACACCGTTTCAAGTACCTACAGTTTAGTTTCAACGCATTTATTTATATACTTGTTGAGGCACCTAGTGTATTCAATAAAGTATGAGTAATAGGCGTGTGTCGGTTGTCAGCCAACCAAATAAAATTGTTATTGCGACCGCCTAGCTTGAGTAATTTGCAAGTGTTAAGTCACGTTTGAGACCACGCGTTCAAATAAACTCACTGACGTTTTTTGTTTACGATCAATAACATTCGAACAATGTAACCACATTTGCTGATAAACTATAATTATGTATGACACATATCTCAATATTCTTAGTTAAAAGTAATGACAGTTTCATGCGTCGATTAAAAGTTTTCTACTGAATCTCACGTTTGCGTTGTATGATTACTGACCAGTTAATTAGATAAAGTAATGTTATGTTGTTGCTATTTGCGTGTGTAGATTAAACTGATGCTTGTATTATCACTTCTTACATGTTAATACGTGTGTTATCGGACAGTTCAAATGAACATATAAGATGTTAATTTAATCATTGACAACGTTATAATGACCCGTACAATTTCAAAGGCATTACACAAGATCTAATTGTAGCGAAATCACTTGCTGCATACATATTAGATATACAGGGTGTAAATGACAGCTAACCGAAAACTTTACTGGTAAGTTTGTGACACTGTATGCGCGAAATTTACTCCAACGATATTTCTCGGAAATGATTGGTTCCCGAGTTAGTCATTTTTGAGCGTTCAATGTATAGTGAACAACGCGATGTATCTCCGCGCATGCCTACGAGATTTCTGGCGGCGGCGGCGCGCTGAGCGACGACATGTCGCGACGCGTCGTAGGTACGTACGCGTACCACCACGTCTATGCGCTCACTAGTATGCAACGCTATCATTAGATAACAATCTTATGTATCGTTTATGGTATCGTAAGTAGGCCCGTATGTTACAATAGCTCATAGTAAAATTGTAAGTAGGCAGGTACCTACTTGGCTTACGTGAAATCAAACAATAATAGCAAAATGTAACCAATAATAAGAAAGTGCTAAAACAAATTGTTATCAATGTCTATCAACACGCAAATACCTGGTGTATGGCGAGAGTTTGAGTACCTTTGGATCCGGACGTACACGTGCAGAGCACGCCGTGCACTTCCACGTGCTTAACCACACATAACACTTCAACATTTCTTCCTATTTACGAACACAACTGTACTTCGAAAACAATAACAACAAAAATAATAACAATAAAAACACTAACAACTCAAAACCGGAACAATAACAAGTAATAATAAACAACAGTTCACACACGACACGACGAATAGGACATAACGAACGACACCGGTGAAGAGCTTCCGTCTTCCGCGAGCGAATTGCTCGAACTATCGATCAAAGAGAGCCGCCGGCGCCTCTCCGCTCACTCGCGCCGCCCCTCGCCCGCGTCACCCGCTCCCTCCGCGCCGTCCGCGCGCGCGTCGCCGATTTGGTGACGAGCGACGAGTTAGGATCCCAGCGAGAGATTAGATTCAATAAAATATTGATGTGGCATTACTATTTTTACTTGTCACAGTTGTTACTGGTTGCATTGTAGTTTTATTCAAATACCGAATAACATTACAAACATTATTGATGTAAGTTTAAAATACTTTGATATTTATAACATAAAATCAGCTTAAAGTAAATAAAATAAACACGAAACGTTTATTTAATTAAACCATAAAAAATGTAGGTACATAACAATGATAACAATCAATATCCATTAATATTCTTATCAGAGAAACTAACTTATCATAATTCATAATCCCCGGAGAATTACTTAGCATCCATTTTGTCGCATCCCATCTATGTAACATCCACGCGCGATCGCGGCGTCACGCGTCACTACGGCCATCTACTTTTCGAGTCGCACCGCGCTTGTATGAAGTATGAATGAGCGTGTAAATATCGAATAGAATTTTGCAAGAACAAATGGAACAAAGCGACAATACATGTTAAATTGTTTATTAGAGATTTTTATAGCGCTAAAGAATATCAATAGGATTTTTTGTCGTTCTGTATGTATTTGTAAATAAGATATCATAGATAGATAGATAAGATATAAAAAATAAGATATCACACATTTAAAATCTTATGAATTTACCTTTTATCGGAGAGCGGGATAATTATGTAATTTTCATTTTTAACATAGAACAAATTAATACTAAGTAACGCTGCATACTAGTGAATGTGAGGTTGACAGCTGTGTGCGTAATCGTGTCTGTGTGGCGCGCGTAGGTACGCGGCGTGACGTCGACCGTCGCGGCCGGCCGCCGCCGGCGCGGTGTCGTTGGCCGAACAGCTGATTGCGAATTTATACGTTGTTTTAATCCATTGCTGTTTTTTGTGAAAAACAGTAATATGACGGATTTTTTTTTCATATTCATGTTGCATTGTGTAGTATTAACGAAATAATACCAAAAAAATTTAAAAAAAACGCATAAAAAATCGGAAAAATCAAGAAAAAACCGATGAAAATTTTCAACGCCATAAGCACCAGAATCGTGTCTAAAGTCATTTTTTTTCGTTTTCGGTAGGCTGTCTGTTACACCCGGTATAAGTATTCGTTGTTTTTAAAATGGCTCTCATATTAAAAGGCGGTTTGCTTGATCTCTATAAATCGTTTTTTTAAGATAGGACTCAGTCTCTGTGAGTGTTCAAAATGACCTTTAATCTAAGAATAACATTGCAAATGTAACATGAACATGACTTACGTTGGTACTAAGATAAAACTAGGACAAGTTCAACGACTATAACTCAGTAATTACTAAGTACTGACTTAAGGGCACGACATATTGTTTCTGTACGTACCACATTGAAGGTTTCCAGCACATTCTTGTAGTAAGGTTTGTTGGTGAAGTGTCTCTTGAGGGTGGAGAACATGGCTGACTGTACGAGGGATGCATCGTTGACGCCGCTGAGGCCGACGTCAGGGCGCCTGTACCAGCAGGGAGCCCCGCGCCGCATCTCTGTGCCTTCCATGATGTCGTTCAACAACAGTTGGTGAGTGTGGAACTATGGACAAAAAAAATATTTTAGAAAATTATGTTCCTATTTCTCACCTAGGGGATGATACCCGTCCTTCTTTAGGCTTAGTTCCGTGGTGCTACCACTAACAAAAAAGCCCTGTTAGCCTAATTTCATGCGTGAATTGAGTGAGGAGCTCCGGGTCCTATAGTAGGTACACTCCAAGCATGTTTGTCATCGACCTATTAATACTAACTTCGGTAATAAATGAAAATTAATTGATTGACCATGCGGTCCTTTATATCAATATGGTACATATTCGTGTTCAATTGTATGCCATTTATGAATATTATTCATGGTTCGAATGATTACAATATTTTTTTTTTTTTTTTTACCTACTGAGGGAATACCGACGTGTGTTAGTAGAAATACTTAGTTGTAGTGGGTGTATAATGTTCAGTCGTATCTTTATTAGTTTACTGTGCTGCGTAAAAGTTATTGCAATGGAAATTGGTAGTTACTATCTATCCTAGAAGTACTTACTGCTGTTTTATCACGTTTCGCAAGGCAGTATTGAAGAACGCGTAATTCATTTTAACTTTGTAATATTTGTCCTGCCATTGTTTAACTACCTACCTCAAGTCAAATAGTTTCGAATATTTCCCAATTAAATGAACAACAACGAAGGTGTACAAAACATATTCGCTAACCAGGAAATTATAAACGATCTACGCATTAAACCGTGTCGAATATTTGTTTGAATATTGTGCGCAATTTTGTGCAATATTCCAACGTGTTTAGGATATAAATACAACATATAAAATATAATGATAGTCATTAATTTGCATAATAGTCGAATGCTAGCTCCTTATAATTTCTTTCCAGGAAAACAGCAACTGATAAAATGAGATGTTTTTAAATTGACGTTATGTAATTTTACAATCATTTCAGCGAAGCATTCTAACATTATTTGCCATTATCTGATAAGAGTTAGCATACTGACACGGTGTTTATCAATATTTGAATTCTTAAAGTCAATAAAGGTTTAAAAATCTCATGTTTATATGACAGTTCCGACGTAGATTGTTAGACAAACATGCATTAACATGCACGATGGCTCAACAGCGGCGCTTAGGTTCATTGTCAAGAATACTAATAAGGCTAAGATGTTTTGGTCAGACCAAAATAATATTGTCTTATGCTATAGTCACGATTAGGTCATTTAACCAAGAACAACTCTGAAGGTAGCGTACTTAAGCAAAGTTTGTTTTGTTATCATTTAAATCATTTACCGACGTTACAAAAATGCAATACGATTGAATCCACCTTCTATTTAAGGATTATGAATGTTTTATTTTCGTCTGTGTTTTGGAATAAATTATCCGGCTACAGAATTAGATGAAGCACGTGTT
Organism: Anticarsia gemmatalis; assembly: GCF_050436995.1. Taxonomy (NCBI): domain Eukaryota; kingdom Metazoa; phylum Arthropoda; class Insecta; order Lepidoptera; family Erebidae; genus Anticarsia; species Anticarsia gemmatalis. The sequence goes on from NC_134761.1 coordinate 5,196,216, forward strand.
TTTGACATAGGTCCGCGGGTGCCACACGACTGCCAAGGCTACACTCTATAGAGGAACTTGATAAACTTGTTTTTTGTATAACAATACCACATAGGATCACGCCGTATCCTAACAATGATTTAAATACATGATGAACACACAAGATGTTCATCGGCTGGTCTTAAAATCAGAACAAATAACGTTTAGCAGTAAAAAGAGGAGGTTTAGAACTTTTTTTGAATCTGCATGGCAACGAAATAAGTTCCGTTACTACCCGTTACTACACTATCTCTGTCGACAAGAATCTCGACTCGACTTAGCTAATTTAGATGATGTGGTTTGAGAAAAGGAACCAAAACAAAAATAAGTAAATGGGAAAGAAATTTAACAGACCTAAATCCAAAATTAAAATTATCTACTGTTAATTTACTTAAATACCACGTGTTTGATAAAAACTTGGACAAGATAAGCACAAAAATAGTTTAAACACAATTTAAAGTTAATAACAAGGTATTTCTGCTAGTAACTTACCATTTCCACGCACCATCCCATCATGTTCGCGAGATGTACGTTCTCAGGCGTTAGATTGTCTCTCTTCTCCAACATTTTGTAGGCCAGGACTGTCGCTAGACCGCGATTCTTTTTACCGTTCGGCACATTGTATTGCAACAGCTGAAACAATGAATTTATTTATTTGAACAAGCGCAACTTATCACAAAGAACTGACATGACGATAAGTGTGTTAGGTGAGTAGAACGTTGACTTAAAATGCTTTTGTTCGATAAATGAAGCAGTTATCGTTAGAAAATGATGTCACTTGAAGTTTTTCATACACCTCTAAAAAAGCATTTACTTAGCATGTTATACAAGCCTTGATAACTACAACGCAATACATTATTTGAGAGACATACTACGATTGTTATTGCACGGCTCAAAATGCCGATACGGTGATTGGACCATAAAAAAACTAAGCATACCAAACATGTTTAGCTACTGCGTAGTTTTAAAGTACTTATTTTGAATTCTAGTCAGAACTAGATTTTGTTCCACTATAATCAAACAGAAGGTAAAGAAAATTCAGTCAACTGTAACTGAGGGATATTTGCATGCGAGGTAAAGAAATATTTACTTTATGGGCAGATTAAGTGCACCTAAATGAAACTCTAATGTATGACGTCAATTCTTGTTGTGTATGAAGCAATATGGGACATAATAATCAGCATTCGAGCGATAACTGTTTCGAAAACAAAATCGAGCTACTGACGATTATCAACGTGCAAATAATGTGCTTAATGACAAACAACAATATGACTACACTTAACCGCTATAAAAATTGTTAGTGCAAAGTATATTACTATTTATAACGTACTCATTGCAATGTGCTATTTATAGCAAGTCCGAAGTCCATCCAGACTGGACAGACAAGTTTCTAGTCAATTTTTATAACAGGTTTAGTGTCCAACGCACTTCACTTACGACTGACTGCGACATATAACGTACCTTAGCCAACCACTTGCTGGCTTCTGGCACATCAATGTGCTTGCCAGTCTCAGTGAGGTCCCTCACGATGTCCGGAAAGCAAGCCATGAACTCCCGGGACTGGTCCTTCGACACGGCCAGTCCGCGGGTAGCCATCGGCATTTCCTGAGGTGTCAGGGTTGACAGGTATCTAGACACCAACAAAAGTTTCTATTGACCAAACACATCATCGACTAACTCACCAAACATAAATATGTAGGTACCAATATACTAAAGAAATGATTAATTACTAATATTAAGATTATCTTATCTAAGATGTAACAAATTATTATTTAACTTTGCACTCCTTAATCGTTGATAAACAAAGTCGAAGCCGTGCTTTCTCTGCTATAATACATTTTAATAACACAGATAAACAGAGTCGATAAAGATAAAATATTGATTTGAATGCTGTTCATTTCAAATGTTTTACATGACTCGAATTACATTAGCAATTTTATAAATAAAACATGTGAGTTGCATTTGATGCCTGATGGTACATCACGCATCTCTAACGTGATCACACACTTATCGGCGGGTCAAATTCGCCATGTTCAACATAACATTCTCATATTTCTAATGCACATTGTGTTTATATTTAGTACGTACCAACATTATTAGTGTAAACTGAGTGCATGATACGGCTTCGACGGTTACGCAAACTTATGTCGCAGAGTTCAAATGAGTTCACTGACCTGTGATATTTTTGCAACTTCAAAAGCTTCTTGGGCAGGCCCACGTCGTCGTTCTGGGGAGACTTGGACGCAGGCTGGTCCAACCTCGGGGCCATGGCATCGGAGTTGGTCACACTGGTCGTCTTGCTGATTTGTCGGCGAATTTCTTTCTTGTACGCCTGCAGGATCTTATCCAAACTTTTCCTTGTCGAAAACATCTTGTTCAACTTTCTTATAGACTTTCGTTCAAAATCTGACTTGTAATATAGAAACTTAAGGGTACTTTGCAAATGTTTAATTCAGTAAACTGTTTCTCTTTTAAGAAATGTTTGTAGCGTCTGTTCGCGTCGAATGTATTTAACCGACTGATTCTTTGTTGTGTTTTGCCTCCTTACCAGTTCCAGTGATACGCTAGCGCCGTGCGTATTGTTTACATTACTTCTATCGATATCGACACACTGATCATGCACTCGTCGCGTGATTATCAACTTTATAGGAAAACATTGTAGGTATCTAGTGATATAGAATTGAGGCCTTATCGTAATTATTGTTTTATTACCACTATTACTACAAATGTACGACATAAATAGCAACAATACCTTGTTAACGAATATTACTTCAAAAAAATTGTTTTCTTTCAGAAACCTGACAATTCATGCACATAATAATTTGCCATACCTATTCATCTACATATATCTGGAATTGGATGTTATAATATGTATATCGAAAGGTTATTGTTCAGCAGCGTTTTAGCGAAACTTTGCGGGCAAGATAAATCGAATACAACCCAAAAAACGAAGAAAAAAATCTACTTCCCGAAATGTATTTTCTTCAAATAATCTAGATGGAAATGTGCATCCAAAATTATTTTCGATATCAAAACATGGGTAATGGCCGTCCCTACGATGCGCACGCAACAAAACAAACGGGTCGGAGCGCCCCGCGCCTCGGTCCTCGCCACGCGGGCCGCGTCACGTAGGCACCCGGCGAGCGAGTACCGCCACCGTCCTATGTCTCCTCACCCATGGTACCGCCCGTGACCCAAAATATACCTCACACAACTGCTTTCTGATCACGTACAATCTTACCTAGCTTACATAAACGGTCTAGACAAGAAGGTGAACAGCTTCCGAAATAATGCAATCTTAATGCACTTTTTATTCCATTTTATGTAACAACTCAAAAGTACGATTTGCATATTAACACAAAGATTGATTTTCAACACTTAGGCCTATGCAGCGAAGATATTTCCCGTTTTATAGATTCGTACTGGTGATGTTTTATCTTTTAATGACAGTCACAAAAACGGAAAATTTTATGTCATGTGTAAATGAATGTTATGTCATATCGTATGATATAAAATACCACATGTTCGGTAGATACAGATATATTATTCACAGAAGAAAACGTGTACACGACCATTTGGGCAATTTTGTTTGTTGATATCAATGATAACGTTAATTTGCTGGAGGCCATGGTAACAGTAACAGTAGTGTAGATATAAATTGATATTAGGAGCTATGTTTTTGTAGCAAGTACTCGTTTATCGCGTGTACTATCTCTTGAAGAGTACATTAGGACTTGCCAGGCTACACAAATAAGCTTATCTATAAATTAGTTAAACCGCTCGCTAATGTTGTCCATAAAATTATAACAACATAAAAAGACCTGTCCACCTATCTATAATTTATTACCTTGATAAGAAAATTAGTACAAGGATCTTTTAGCTTTCTTTCAGCAATTTAATAAGGGAAACTATAATGAAATTAATCGTTTCATAACACCAACCGTTTGGTTCACAATTTGTTCGGAAGGTGTTGCAACCGGTTTCGGTGGGGTTTTCGCAATTCCTGTGCAACAGTTACTCCATCGTCAAGTGTAAATAAAAAGTGGAGAAAACCAAAGGAGTATTCTAGAGGTTTCCATCGTAATACTGTTTTTTCAGTGTTGATGTCGATGTGCAATCTTTTTCGGTAACATAGCGGTAGGTAGAGTCGTACGTGACTCTTGCATCTTACAGTCTGCCCGCTGAGTAAACTCGTGCTTCGCTAACTGAAGAGTTCTTGGCTTGAACCCATAACCACTTTATTATTTCCTGTATCAGAATACTGTAATGTCATAAAGTAAAGTTCGGTAGAGTTTTGGCTTATTTTGTTTTTTACAGATCACTGCAGATAATTATTGTAGTACCGAGTTTGAGTAGACTAGACTTAAGATTAAAGTGGTTTTGTACATATATCTAATTAAGTGTTTAAATACTGGTCCAGGTTAGTGACCTCAAGAAAATTACATTTGTGCACCTCACGTCTTGTGAAAGCGAAACCAATTACTAATTAATACAGAAATATCGTCCAAGAGACAGACTAATATAATATTATTCCTTATAAACTGTAGAATACTGCATTATGTACTGTATAGGCAGATTCATTCATTCAATGACGAATTGACTGTAGAAAAGTTATTAATTCTATTCTTCCTTTTTTTTTCTAAGTAATATCAGATTAACGATTTGTTTGCTCTTAAAATAATCTTCATAGTCTTAGAAAAAAAAGTTACCTAAAATGCAATGCATAATCGTACTGTCTTGAAACTGCAACGGAAATAGGAAAAATTAAACGTCTCGGGAATTTCTATTTTTAGCACCGATAAGGATTACGTGTGTTATACAAGTTCATAAAATTAATTGAAACACGTGTTGAGCACGTATGTAGGTGTGACTGTTAGCAAAAGTTGAACCAATCACGGTTAGAGAACGTGTAAAACAAGGCCAAGTTCATGAGCGAAGGATCTTATAATGTTTATCGAGTTTTAATACCACACTTGGACAGAAGCAATCGTATTATTCAGTAGCAAAGCAATAAATATTATACAATGAGAATGCAACTGCGATGTAACTCTATGTACTTGCATCATTGATTCCATGTTATACTAGCTTCTGTACTTATTCTTCGTGAAAAGATTACCTGGAGTAAAAGATACCTATTGTTCGTCATCCAGGTTGTGTATAGGGTTCAATCCATTTGGTTATTTTTGTTCGAAAAGGTATCAAACACCCATACAAATACATGCATAATTTTACTTGAAAGGAAATTGTATAAGTAAAAAAAATTGTATAAATAAAAGCACACCTACTACTTGTACATGTGTTTTTATGAGGAAAATATATTTTTTTGTGTAACTAGCGAACTCTTTAACCATTTTAAGAATAATATTTATTAACTTAAGTTTTTAAAACAGACGCAACGCTTGTAGTCAAGCCAGAATTCGTTTAAAAAATAGTTCAACGTGATGTCATGTTGAGATCTTTACTAATAGACATTTGATGGCTACATTTGTTTTTTGTTATTCACTGACTTGTAATTAATTCTCATTACAAATCATTCAATAGTACAAGTTTGCTCGATATAAAGTAACTCGTTCTGTCAGTTTGTAATCTCTATGTCTTCCTGACTAATAAAAGTTAATAAATAAAAAATAACCAATTTTAAAATATTACCGTAGATCAAGATGTAACTTTCACTGCTCAAAACTAACAGTATTTATAATTATTAATACTTAATATAAATGATAATAATAATATAACAGTGTAGTAAATTTTTATTTCGTCGAAACAATCTCACCGAGTTCAACTAAAGCATAAGGGTTATCATAACATGACGAAGATTTCCCTATCTGGGTAAAGTATTCCCGTCATTTGACGCCGAGCAGGACATGTCCCGTATCATCTTAAACTTGTTTGTAGCAGTACAGTTTAAAATTAGACGGTTATCTGTATTTTATCTGATTCTGTATTTGTGTCTAGGTTTAGGATATAGTGGTAGTTAAAGCCTAGCTGTCACTAAAGGGACGCTAAAATCTCGGGTTTCAAAATCAAATCATTTATTCATATAGGTTAAGTACAGACACTTATTATGGTCAAAAATCATTGATTTACATAGAATATGTTTCGGTTAAGCAAGCTCAACTAGATTAGGCGCTTTACCTTTTTGAGATTGAGTATCTACGGCCCTTTTTTTAAAACCCACTCTTTCACTCTGATCATAAGTCATACAGTAAAATAATAAATTTGCATACATGCAATAATCTCCAATAAGGAAAAACAGGGTGTTTATGAGTTTCGGATAGGATTACGTAGGCTCTGTAAAGTCTTTAAGCGCCAAGTGCTAATTATGATAAAAGAATTAGAGTATACTTTAAACGTCACTGTTTACGAATGCTTGTTATTCAGTACGTGTTGTTCAGAAATAGATTTAATGGGCGTGTATCTATGTAATTAAATTATCATCGGTATACTAATTTAATTTCACACAAATGTTGTCCACCCGTACAGTCGTCATAGCAATGGAAATTGTTATTCAATACTAATTTAAATATTAGATGTTATTCAGTCAATATGTTTGCGAATATTTATTGATATTTATATGTAAATTAATGACGATGTAGACAAATATTTGTTATATTTTTACCTGTCAATGGTCATATGATGCTGTTTGTTTGAATAATGCCACGGATATTGAATATTAATAAATGCATAATCGCTTTGTTTCTTACTTAAAATACAGGTGATTAGAGTTTATTTATGAACCAAAGCGCTTCCGATTTTACAAAACATTTTGCCATTCAGACTAATCACGTCATTATTAAAGTTACAATACTTAAGTTTTATGACTCATTTTACTTACAAAAATATAAAAATCGTGGAAAGAGGCGCGGTATTTAGAACAATGAAAATGTGTAGGGCATTGCCCTTTACATAGGTAGATAATACAAACATATTTAAATATAATATGTAGGAAAAACCACATTACTATTCACATTGTGTAACAGTCAATACAGTCAGAGGCAAGGTCGATTTGTTAGAGGTTTAAGTAAGAAATTCAATGCAGGTATTGCTCTGAGCAAGTGTTGTAACAGGCAGGTAACTGGCAAAAACTGAACAATAGACCGTAACAAAAGAAATGTTTAATGTGAACACACGGAGCAGACAGTCTCTTGAGAATTATTTAGACTATCGAGACGCAAAAAAGATAACAATTTCGATTGAATCGGGTTACGAAGAGTGTTCTAGACGGATTATATTTTTTACTACATTGACGGACTGATTCCTGGATTTATAAATTACATAAGTATGATCTACAAAGTTCTAAATTATCAAGAAATTATTTGCCTGGATGAATTGTGCACATCTATCACCTATCTATCTATTTCTTGGTTTTCGTTATCAAAATGAAGACCGATCGCTAATCCTATGGTGTTGGGTTCATACCCGCATAGTGTTGAGAGATATTCTTCTAAGAATCTCTTTCGACTATTGGTGGAAAGTTAGCTTAAAAACTGTACCAAAACGAGCAAGAATCCTAACTCGTAAGCGAAGAATGTAATGATGCAGTAACTTCGATAACTCTTCTTATATCACGCACGCAACTGATGCTCTCACATTACGTGATACCTACTTACCTATCATTCATTAATGAATGGGTGCACTTAAGTACTACTTCAATTGTATTGCGTTTACAGATTCAAAGTCCTTATTCAAGTGTTGTGACAGTTCATTAATGTGAAGGCTATTGTAATTGAAACAGAATTGCTATAAAATTATGGTTTATCTTTTAAAGAGTCCTTGAAAATTCAGTTCTTAAGCTATTGTAAAAGAAGGTATACCGTTTTTTGGAACTGTGTTTATTCATTACTGAAAATAGATACACTTTACGAGATTTTTAATTAATATATAGCCCCTAAAAGATTTTGAAAGTCATTTTAATGAGAGAAACGATCAATGACAGTTCTATTTTATAGGTGGAGAACAACTTATGTGAGATTACTGCAATAGGCTTGGTGATTTAAAAAAATGTAAGAATTCTTCTAGTACCTCGTGTAACTGATTCATAAGTGGAGATTTAAAAGTCTTTGTAAACCTATTAAAAAGAAAAAATAAAATTCACATGACCATTATAATATGTATCAAAGATTTTACTAGGTATTGCAAGAATTATAACTTGCTTATTCAGTGATCTCTAAGTAAACGCAAAAATGGCTTTATTATATTTTTTTAACACTAATTTACAGTTCAGGTTACGTCACTGTATAATGATCTTGTTTTATTGTGCTACAGTAGAGGAAAACATATAAAAATGTAGTCATTCCTTTCAAGGTTTCGACCGATGTTACCTGAACATTACAGATAATATCAATGTCAACGTTTTGCTTCCGTTTTTCTATTGAAACAAATAATATATTAGTCATGGTGAAGCACTAGTGGTTCCGGAGGCGGGGTAGCCTCATAAAAGCACCCGTGACTATTATTTCTACAGAATAAAATACTCAAAAAATTGTGTATAAGAGTGATTTGAAAAACATTTTAACATCTAGTCTTTACAAAGCAATAGATATCTTGTATGCTCAGAGCAATGAAGCTTTTATGTTTCATGATTAATATGTTAACGAATTTGCTTCAGGTTATTATCACACCAATCATTATGACTTTTTACGAAGGACTTATGTAGGCTCTGAACCTTAAGAAGTCAATATGAGATTTCAGAATTCATTATGTAAAGTGTAAAGGTAAATAATATTCATACATAACATTCATACTATTTTCTAATCACTGTAGTATATTATTTTGTACTAATAGATAGGTTTTATGTTTAGTTATAGTCTTTGTTCTTGCTCTACATCCAAAACTATTTTCTGCAGTTTATTAGTAATCTATTGTAACCTCATATCAGTCGATCTAAGGAATATTCCAACTACTTACACAATTCGAAATCAATAGATTGTAAGTAATAATATTTGTTAGTAGTGATTAGATAATTACTTCAATTTACCCCCCACGACCGCAGGCAACGAGGCCAATGGTCTCAATGAACGTTAAATGTTCAGCGATAACACACTGAATTAACAAACCATATATCAAATGTTTGCCCACTTATATGCTCTTGATATAAGCAAAAAAATTTATGTAACAACTCTCTAGAACTGTGTTTGAGGGTTGATAACAGAAAATGTACAGAAGATATAATTATTTACTCCTATTACATGAGATTGTTTAACTTTTCACGTTGCTCAAATAAAACGGCGATGTGTATTGTCTTTTTATCGTGACTACGTACAGTGATAGCGAACTATTTTTAACTACATAAACTCACTATGTATTAAGTTTATTGGTGCGTGTCCAATTTGTCATACAAAAGCAACGTTATATTTAGCAGTAAATTATGATTTCCCTGTACAGCAAAAAGTTTCTATAAGTGCTTTTGTAGTTTTAGGATCAAGTTGTTAGTCATCGCTCTACCTGGCGGATAGTCTATGCGAGTTGATTAGTTAGACACACATAATTATAGGTTAAATCAACCTTGGAATCAAAGATGATTCGATATTGATGGTAGAACGTACAAATGATATTTATTGGTCTTGGTATACTAATGCAACTTGGACTTGTCTGGTATTGAAAAATTGAATTTCGACAAAAGTGAAATGTAATCCATAAAAGCAATCTAAGATCGATTCAATAACATGCTGTCAAAGGAGAGCCTATGATGCGTTAAGCTGTATTGTATTAGACGTTTACCTAACTTCTACTTACTTTGACTCCAAAAAAATGCCATATAAATGTGTGGCATTTTCATCTTTGGTAACAGTTCTAACTTGGTGAAGCAGGGTAGTGAGTTTTATTATTTCGTATGACTCTTAAAAGAAAATAATTAAATATTATTTTAGAATTCTCAGTTCCTACTGGTTCTTGGATCTGAATAGCAACATAACAATATAATAGAGACCATTACCTGCCTTACATGGCGTCTACATTAGCAAGACTATAATTTAGTATATTATATAGACGAGACTAATCGGTTCGACCATGCCATCACACGGCGTCTTGACGTGATCACTAGAACTTATGTTATAAGTAACAGACTTCGTTACCTACTAATGACTAATTTAACTACGTGTTCCTACTATGACATTCCAAAAATAATATTACTCGTATAAGGTAAATGGGTTTCTATAATTGCGTTTTGAATCAATACGTCTCTGCTTGGCTAAGATTGGATTTAAACTTTTACAGCTAATAATAGAGAATTGCATTGCTTTTACCAATGCTAAAAAATGTATAGTAGATCTAAGTAGTCAATAGCTTTGACAATTCACTTTTCTGCACACAATTATAGCGCATTCATTGTAAATTTCGCAAAAGAAAAACAATGCACTTGATTGTGCTACGTCATTTTCTTGCATACTTAGCCTTATTATTTCAGCTAATATAATTGAGTGTGCAATATTTAGCTCTGATATTTTAATGAATTCTTTTGTTCGTGATGGACTAAGATAAGGATTTTCCAGGATTGACATTGTTGATAAATGATGAACACGGTTGCGAATCCGCCTCCATTATCGTGTGCTATTTAGCAAATCCTGTGAACCGACATGGTGGACGGTAATCTGCATTTGGATCAGCGATGATGAGTGATGACCGTGCGTAACCGCATCCAAGGTCATGGAGGAAACAATACGGTAATTAATTCCGTATGTACTACCCGTGGCGCGTGGTGTTGCTCGCTTATTGTATCACCAGTAAGTATGTATTATACAAGGCGTTGAGGGTATACCAATGTAAAATTGAAAAATATTTGCTTGAGATTGTGAAATAACATTTGTTCACTAGCATAGTGAGTCGATATAAGAGCAAATGTTAAGCAACGCTTTTCCTTTATAAAACTTCAAAATGATGTATGTATAGACAGAATACTGAAAGTATTTTATGAATGTTTTGCATGGACATGTGCTGACTCAAGCACGTAATGGTGTATGGCGCGAACTGGCGGCCATGTTGGATAGTGAGCCGCGCCGACGACACCCGGTGCCATTGTACGTCGCTTCCGGAAAAGCGCACTCTTTGGGGTCACTGAATGTACGCTTGTTAGCTTTAATAGCGTCTCTTTTCAGTAAAGAACTAGAATTAATTTAATTAATGCCAAGATTTATTAATTACTATGATTGATCATGATTTTGAGGAAAATGTGGACTGCGTGCATTTCAAGTATTTTTGTTTTGTAAAATAGGTATTCTTAAAGGAAACAGCAAAGCATTTTTTCATAAACTATTTCGGCAGACAGATTTCTACGTTTCATGTTCAACTAAAAGTTATAATGATCATACAGGTCGCTCGCATTGGATTTGTTTAACAATAGGCTACGCATGTCCATAAAGTATTATAATTTCGGTTCGGTCACCGGCGTCAGTAAACGTGGACCACTATGGAAAATTAGCGATGCGTAGCGATGGTGTGATTCGCTCACATCGATGCTCTCCCATTGTCGTCCCCCCCTTAATGTGATTTAACTGAATTATGGTGTAGAAATGGTCACAATTTAGTTTCGGCTGTCCAGTGGTATGCCCGTGCTGTGATCCTGGTGTACGCCACTAAACGACTGTGTGTGGGGTGATTACTACCGACTAGAGAATAAGAGGTACCTTTGGACTTAGTGAGACTGCAGTGCTACGCGCCGCGTGCTACGTGTCGTAGGCCGCCTTCAGAGAAAAGCTCAAGTAAGTTTCCGTCTCGGCGTAGCGCCTACGTCGCATTTAAAGTATTCCAATCCATTTTTCTGGCACCTTTGCCTGAATGTTTTAAAATAAATTAACGAGTTTAACAACGAATAGAAAATTGTCGTGTTTTGTTTACTAATCATATAACAATATTTTCACTAAATATTTAGTATAATTATACAAGATTAGTTCTGGAATGTCGGTCGATAACAAAAAGTATAAATATGTAGTTTGTTTTCAAACTCAAATGTTAACTTGTATGATTATGATAAAAATGTTTAGTTACACAAGGATTTGTAGAGATAGGTATATAAAAGAAAGAGGAAAATCCGAAATAACTTACGAATACACGTTTTTGTTATCAGTACCAATATTTATCATATTATTTACTTTTATAAAGTAGCATTAGAAATAAAATCAACGTCACGTACATACATTGTATTTAGACACAATTAAATAAACGACTGTAGTTATTGTGGAGCCCTTTTATAGTTAGTGGTTTAGAATATTTAATTAGTAAAGGAGCATGGCTGGTTGACGTTAGGGCGGCGTCTGCGCACCGTTGTGTGACTGCATTATGCAACCAGAGTGCGCTAGGCACGTGCAACTACATTACAGGCCCTTAAAAAAACATATTCTGTTTTGTTTTTATAAAGACTACTACCGAACTAAGAGTTGCTCTTGTATCGCGGGGACTTTTACAAACATACAACTTACTTATTATCTGTTGATCGCACAAGTATTGGTTCCACTGAGTGGAAATCGAACTCACTATCTTTCGACGCACCGGTAGTGGCGTGGTGGTCATCGTTGCCACTGCGTCACAAACGCGTCAAAATGTTCATTTTTTAACAATTTAATTACACGATATAAGCGTCTGTTTATCTTTAATACTAATATTAACATACCAATAGTCGAAAAAACTAATTTACGTGAGCCAAAATGTTAATTTTGCTGCGTTAATTAGTAGCGTATGCAGAAGGCTTCTATAAAACCACGTTAATCTAAAACAAGCATTGAAAAGTATATTCAAATTGTAATTGACAATTAACTTTCACTAAATATAAATTAGTTGAAAATGTAGAAAGCCCAACATTTTTGTAGATCGTTGTCCACGCTAAAATTATTAAGTAAAAGTAATTTTATCGTTGATCAATGATCATGCAACAAATAAGCAAAAATAAAAGTTATAATTTCAATGTATTGGATTCTTCTAATACCGAATGTCCTAACTGATCTTAGTTCGTGGTTTTGTAGTAGTAGCAGTAGAATGTTTACTTACATTTCTATGACGTTAATGTGAAGTACTTATCGATATAGTATTGGGTTTTTACTGTTCATTGTCTCACTACTTCTGCAATTTTGCATCTTATCTTATCAATCAACATATTATGTAATACGTATTACCTTTTTATTTATTTGGACTAAGGTGTAGAGTTTGTAAACTATTTACGTGCGGTCGACCTATTTTATCAAATGTTTCGACGACCTGGGTGTAAAATAAGGGATTAGAGATTTAGGGATGGGCCTGTAAGCCTGAAATCTGATTACTTTTTGCAGTGCGAACTGTTTGGTCACGTCATAGCCGTATTTTTGAAAAAAAATGTTTTGAGATCTTTACAAAATTGCAGTATTTATCTAAATCCCTGGACAAGGAAGCCTCGATCGCATTTTGATAAAATCCCAAACACATGGCGATCACGAGGACACGGTGTTTGTTTGTTTGTAAAATATAAATAGTTCAGATAACTGACTGATAAATACGACGGTTATCTGTTCAATAAGGTTAGATGTTTTGATACAAGATAAGTGACATGCAAGTATCACGTGTGTACGAATGCATTCCAAGGTTTGTTTGTGTGAGTTAATGTTTGTGTGCTCTCACTGATTAAATAGACGATATTTTAAGTAAACCCTACATTGTCGTAGTAATAAGTAAATATTATTAGACAAGTGATGAAATTTGCTGTCTTAATTTCTTTTTTACTACACATGTAATCGACATGTCTTTATTCTAATTGATGTAAAAATATTTTTTAGCTTTGCATAGCCAATTGACTTTCTTGAACAGGTTTCATTTAGGTCTTCATAAAAAAATGTTTTCTCCTAAAATGTTAACATGTTAAGTGTCACACATATATTGTGAAACTAATAAGGACACCGTTGGCTTATTACTGACGATAAGCAGGCAGCACTTTAATTCATAGCCTTTTGGTTTCTCATTCTCATGTAATTAATATAGTATTGTTATGTCATTAACTAGAATCAATTTCAGAAGCCAACATCTCCCTATTCTTAATTCAAAGAGATATAAGTGTGGTCATCAGTATCTGAATAATTAATTGTTATGTAATTGGCTGAACTAATTTCTATTTATAATGAGGCGATTTCAGAATGTGCAGTTCTATTGATGTCTCATCTTCTGGTATGAATAACAATTGATCTTAGACATGACATGTTATGAAGATATTTGAATGAGAAAACGTTATATTACCGATATCTAGTTTTTGTATCTCTACTACTCTACTCTAGGGACTACCGATTATCGAGAGATTGACATTTAAAATGTACTGCAAAAATTGATCGAGCTAAGAATTTTTCATCTATAACAAATATGTAGCAGCTAGTCCGTTGCCAATGCTAGTGGTAGAGAATCGCGTAACAAATGTTCGATTCTATAATAACAAGGATTGAAATTTTATGCTGTTGCAATGAGAATAATTAATTAGAGAAAAAATTAAGCCTAGTTGTTCTCGCAAATTCAGTATTGGAGTCTAACTACTGCATTTACGTATGGTTTACCAGGCATCTTATCGCTTCAAACTCTATTACGTCCTTGGTATAAAATATGCATTTTTATGGCGTCTTTAAAACTGAACGTGAATGAACTTTCTCGAGAATGATGTAAGCACGTGTAACAGTATAATCTTAATTATTTCCGAATTAATATTGCAAAATGCTAAACCAGAAAGATAAGGTTAACAATTCGTTACTTGGATATACACTCAGCGGCAGAAAAAGTGGCCCAAAGCAAAACTACGATAAAACTTTTTAGAATATCAATATATGGTTACTATTTTGGCTATAACTATTAGTTAAACAGTTTATACACAAGTTTACTTACAATTTACACTAAATAGTCGTAATTTTTAATCAAAAATGGGAAAAATTAAAAAATACAGCTTTTGTCGAAATCGCTTACTGAAAGTTTTTGCAAAAACCTAATTCTGCACCAAAAAAAAAACTAGTTTATACCGCGTGTTACCTCCTCTAGCATTTATGGTGACCTGCATGCATTCTGGCATGCTTTGGAGGATGTTTTAATTACTTCTTGAAGAACTTTATCCCACACTCTGACTAGAGCGGTTCTTCGCTCACCAAGTGATTCTGGTGGGTTGGGCAGTGCGCATACACTGTTTTTTAGCATGTGCCAGACATGTTCTATGGGGTTGATGTCTGGACTGTGAGCAGGCTAAGCCAGTTTTTGAATCCCGATATCAGCAAGGTGCGATTCCACAACGCGGGCGCTATGAGCGCGCGCATTAAACTGCATTAGAGTTAATCCTCCCGACCAATGAAATCCATAAGTGGTACAACATGGTCTTGGAAGATTTCTTCAATGTACCCGGCTGCTGTTAGGCGCTGATCTACGATGACAAGCTCCGTACGTGCCTCCAAACATATACCTCTCCATACCATAACAGACCTACCTTTGTAACTGACCGTCTGACGTGTTGTGTTGGGAAAAAACCGTCCTTAATGGCGTCTTTACACTCTCTCACGACCATTTGGTGCTCTTAATGCTACTCAGCACTCATCGGTTAACAAGAACTTGCTCCATTGGTCGATAGCCAATTCACATGTTTACGAGCAAATCGTAATCGCGCAACTCGATGGTGTCTCTCGAGTTCTGGTACTCGGGTTGGTCTTCCTGCCTGTAAATTACGTTCTTTTATCCTTCGCCTCATGTTCCGTTCACTAAAAACGACTCCGCGTGCCGCTTGAAGCCTCTAGTGAATCTCAAACGCTGTCAGAAAGCGGTTTCTCAGCACCTCGAGGTTAACAAATCGGTCATCTCTTGCGGATGTACATCGTGTTCGTCTAATTCCTAGTCGCCGCGTGTAGAGACCAGTCTCACGATACCTCCTAATCGCAGACCTTAAAGTGGTACGCGATACATTGAAAAATGCAGCCACCTCTCAATGGTAATGGCCCTGATCGGACAACAAGACCACCTAAGCCACTTGTTCAGCAGTAAGTGGCATCTTCAAATCTTTTCTAAAATCTAAATAGACCAATAATCAATAAAAATCATAAAGAAAATCGTTTCCGTGCAGCAATATTTCAAAATACAGAATTCAACT
Source organism: Anticarsia gemmatalis (assembly GCF_050436995.1). Taxonomy (NCBI): domain Eukaryota; kingdom Metazoa; phylum Arthropoda; class Insecta; order Lepidoptera; family Erebidae; genus Anticarsia; species Anticarsia gemmatalis. Next base: position 5,212,294 of record NC_134761.1, read on the forward strand.
GACCTCTCGAATCAACACTGAATTCAGTTCTAACACACATTGTTAGAAAAAGTCATCCGTCACTTAAATTAATCTGAAATTCAACACTTCATAACACTAAACAGATCACTTCGCAACTACTTACAACAATATATCTTTCATATATTACTTAATTTGTTTACAAATTCACGATAAGCGCTTGGGCCACTTTTTCTGCCGCTGAGTGTATATTTAACATTGCGCATTATCTTTGAGGAGAAATTAGAAAAATAGGCACAGGCCGAAATAAATAATGATTTTTAGGCAGGTACGAGAAATAATGCGAGCTTATTTAATCAAATTAAAAAGTATTATATGTTTTGTTTTCCCTAAGATAGTCACAACACGCATGTTTATATGTTCTTTACTTGTAAACCACAGCTGTGTAATCATATCATTAGATCACACACGATAATAAACTATTGATGATGATGACCTTTAAATAACACATTAGTTATAGCAACAAATAGTTATACAGAAGTAACTGCAAGCAAACACAAGGATAATCGAAAAAATATTGACATGAAGTCTGAATTGTAAATAAAGTTACATAATGCATTGTAGGAAATATATTATTGCACAGATATAATTATGTGAAAAATAGGTTCCTGTAATCTTGAGGAATCACCGCAAATAGAAAAACAAACTGTAGAGTGAAGAAAATGAGCGTTACGTACAAATTACTGAGGATCATAATTTACATTTTGCGTTAGAAATGCGTCATTTTAATATTTACATTTTTCATAAAGCAAAACACATAAACGTCCTTTAAAACATTACAATAGAACGGAATGTTTTGTTTAAACAGTTTTATTATAGGAAGTGTGCCGAAACTATTATTTCCCACGAGTAGACTGGTGGGTTTTATGAGGTTTCCCACAGAATCCTGTTTCGTAGTCTAATTTCGAAATGTTTGGAGATGTTTAGGAAACGGTCGGCCTGTCCCTGATACCTCTTGCGTCACTCTATGTTTCCCACGAGCCCATCCTAGCCCATCCCACTATCCCTACAATAGATCCTCGAACAGTTTTCACACCATTTCGTTTTGCATGATTGGTTGCCGTGAAAAGTTCACTATTTGATCAAATGAACATCCGCATTGTGGTCTTTGAATTTGAGGAACGTTGGCGAACAAAGAACTTTCACTAAATAGGTTAATTGCTAAGCTTTTTGTTGGTTGTGTAAACTTGTGTTAGTGTAACCTTCGATTCAAGCTTCATAGCAGATAGTAGACATGCTATGAAGCTGAAAATATTTGTTGTTATTTTATATTATTTACTTATAGTTCGTATTGCTTTGGTCTCAATACTTTGCCGCAAGGTGCTGCACAGTAGTCACGCTTAAATACTTCTTGTGTTGTTTAAAAAGGTGTATTCTTTAAATCTTTGTCATTATCGGTTGACGATCAACAACGCACAAAACAATAGAATACTGTCAAAAGGATAACAAAACAAAAGAATTTGACGTTCTAGATAACAGAGGTTTTATGAGCATTCACTCACATTATTATTTTACGGATTTTATTTTCTCTAAATATGTATGGAATTATGAATTATGCAATAATGTACTTAGTACTGGGAAACTTAAAGATTGCTCTCGGGTTTGTAGCAAGGAATGTAGAGCAGTTGTTAGTTGTTTGCGGAAAATATTAGTAGATAAACCATATTATCTTAAACGTGATACGACTTATAGGACACGCTAGCCTAAAATCTCTTGTAGCAAGGCATGTGCATTGTACAACCTCGACAACAGATGGCATACATTAAATGAAACTAAACTCTCCTATTTCAAAACTATAAATCACAATCGAGTATAAATTTCAGTTCAAATGACGCTTAATTGAGGCGAACAATACACGGAATGTATTCAAAACTCATCGATTCTGCAAACAGGCCAGACACCGATTTCACGGCAAAGATAACTGTATCAAAATTTGGTAGCCACGTCATTTGTCCAATTGGCCTGGCGAGGACATCGCTCGACCACAATGTACCGGAAGTAAGCATCCGCTTTCCATCGGCACATTTTTTTGGAAACACCAAAATTTTCATAGTCCAAGCCTTCGAGCCGTCATTGTCATGTAGATGTGTGTTTTGTTGTGCGATTTGTACTAGCCACCTGTGGTATGTGGGTTGATACTTGCGAATCTCGCCGCTACTGCGCATTTAGGTTCGTTTAGAAAAGAGTATCTACCTGAATTATACAATTTCACCACCTTTGTAATAAAACATTATGATATAGTAAAATCAAGCAAATGAACCAAAATTCAGAATGTGGAAGTATAAAAATATGTGTTCCGAATGTACATTTCTAAGGTAGCCAATAAAAAAAATTAAATGGTTTAAAAAACGACGATCCACGAGGTTTCATTAAAGTCTCACCAATTTTTCCTTTTTCATAATAACACCATCACGCTTAGCTAGGGTATTGATTACATACCATTGGGTTATTAAAAAAATAACAAACCTAGAAATTGAAAGAATGTTATTTAATTCCTTTACCTTGCGACATAACAACCCAGTTATTGTTATTAACTTAATTATGAAATAGTTCGATACGGGAAGGAAAACTTCGAAGGAAACTGATAAGTTATCATAGTAATGATGTTCTAATTGTAAGCAAAACAATGGCTGAACGATTTTATGTCCGACGCTTTAATAGGACGAGTACTCTCTTTATTCACCTTCCTTACTTAAGCCAAGTAAATAATATAATTGCATCTTATTTAATTATATTAAAAAAATCATAATTTATTGAACTAAAAACAAAAAATCGAATATTATACTTAAATATTAAACTGCCTCTACGGTCTAAGAAGAAATATACAAAAGAATTAAGCTACTGACTGAACACTTATTACTTTTGATTTCCGGGTCGGTGAAATGGCTTTTCTGATTTCTATAAGAATATTCTCATAAGCGCTGAGACTGATAACGTGCCAGGTGTGTATGGTTCGCTCGCCCGCTATTACAAAAATATTAATGGCGACACTTGAGTGTAACTCTGTACATCAGATGCATACAGTAACTTCACTTTTTGAAAACATGCTTCTTGCACCATTAAAAACGCAAGAACCAGTTCCACTTAATAATATACGACATTAAAACCAATTACGTCTATGAAAAGAAATATCCAACTGTAGAGGTATAAATCCACTAATGTCTAACTGGTAAAGGACCTCAAAAGACCATAAGATTATAAACCTCTACGCTTTTTTGTTTTGTAGGTTAATGTTGTATATCTCTGAGGTACAGAACTATTCTGCATCTTCGGGGAACAAAATTAAAATAAGTACAATTCAACGTTTTTGTAAGGAAGTACAATGTTCTTGACAAAGATCATAGTGCTTACTCATATGTAATCAGTGTTCTTTGTTCTTTTCGTTAAATGCAAATGTTTGCATCCAAATAATCGGCTGTTTTGCACGGTTCGTTTTTGTTCTAAATCTGGTAGTTAAACACAAAAATGTTCTTTTATTATATTTATTATAGGATCAGTCGTTCCACACGTGTGAGGTGAACTATAACAAAGAATTCATGAAATGTTTTTTAAAACAAGCGAAGTGAATCATAAGGATGAATAGTATTTTTTCAATCGTTCAGTGTCAAAGAATCGATTTATTACACAAAAGCCGCATTTTTCTTTATTTTAAACAATTACCTACATCATTTAAAATGCAGCGATCCTCAGTGTCCAATCACGTGTGCTAATAATGTAGGTACTTTTGTATATAAGAAGCTAAAGAACTTTTTTTGTTACGTTGAACAATCAAGTATGCTATGCTCTCGTAATGAATGTTTATTGACTGTCAAATCGCAGAACAACATACAGAAGTCGGGTAATTCCCATAAATTAAAACTATAAAACAAAGTTTATCATATTGACAATATGTCCTAGTATTAAAAAGCTTGTAAAAAATCAGGTTTATGATTGGCAATTTAACTAAAAAAATTGCTATTCCGTTGAACTTTCACAACAATATATTGAATACAATTAATTGCATCCATTTCACGGCTTCGGACAAATAACGGTGTCTATGTCAGATCCGTTTCAATTTGTCGACGGACATCGATAAATGTACTGTTATAATGTTGTCAATGAGTAGTGATCCATGGGTTTTGTATATACCATGAGTACTTGCACCGACACTTCGTGCTCCGATAGTTGCAAATGTTTTATTAGCCAATTGTTAACCGGCCCACCGGCTGTATTGGACTACTGATTGTCAGGAATTTGTGTCATATCGATATGATGATAAATATGTTTTCACGCATTTCTATTGCGATTGAGATCAATGACATAAATAAACTTGAACAGACACTTTGTAGTTTTTGTTTTTTGCTCTCGGTTGTTTGGCCATAATTTCATAATTTCCCTTGTATGCTTCAACATACAAGGGAAATTATGCTTATGCTTATGAAATTATAATCAGCCTTGTTTTCGTAAAAAATTATGTAAACATGAAATAGTTTTTATTATTAAATAAATATAATTATAGGTACTGCTATTTATGTATCTATTTTACTTTAATCTGTCGTAATTGTGGTCGGGGTTGCTACTCCCGCATAGGCCTTTTCAGGAACGAACGAAAGTGCACTAATTCTACCTGACGCCACCTTAATCATCTGATAAAGATGTATTTAGGCCAATGATGACTGCTTTTTATGTATTTAGGAAACAAAAGTTATAATATCCTTTTTGGTCAACAATGTTTAAAGCTTCACATTATGAAAAAATCATACTGGCCGTTATATGTCAAAATATTCATGAACAACCATTAGACCGTAAAAGAAAAAAAAGCTTTTATTTTTTTTGTAACACAAATGGCTATTAATATATTTTTTTAGGTGTTTCAGTCTGTATTTTATTCCTCTATTATAATAAAATTTTTAATAAGGCTTACGACAACCTCGTTTCTTAGCTAAACTGTATTTAATTGGTGCAACAAAATGTGTAAACGTCAAAATTTTATTGATTTTTTATTGATATATTGGAGTATTATTGTGTGGTCGGTTGTAGCTGTTTTTTTTAAATACATCCTTTTACACAAACTGGCCATTTTCACAATAATTTAAGAAGTTTTTTTATAACAAAGGAATACAGCATTTTTTTGTTTATGTTCTTTTTGTTACGTACTTAATTCGTTTTCTTTTTGCTAAATAAATCGACAATAATATAGATTTTTTCTTGTCGTGGGTTGCAATTACTCGATTAGCTGCTTGTTGCTTGCTTTTCCTGTCGTAAAACTATCATCACGAAACAATATATTCATGAATGGCTTTCAAAGAGACATGAATAATGGTGAATTTTTTTCTTTCCTACGACGTAATGCAAAAGGTAGATATTTGTATTTTTTTATATATTACCTACTGCTGAAACTGCAGCGTGGATTTGTTTAATTATTTTAGCTTATATTATATTTCTTACTTTAGAAAATTTACGTAATGAAATATAGAAAATTCTCTGAAACGGATAATTGTCTTTTAATGTAGCAATAACATTGCGATATTTATAGTTAAATAGAACATCATTTTACAATAATGGAACACGGAGCCCCATAATTTTCTCAACTGAAGGTCGTCATTACAGCTAAACGTTTAATTTGAAGCCTGTCATATGCATGCATAATATTTGTTTTGTTCAGCCTTGCTCCCGATTGACGTACGATGTTGCGTAATGAAATGATCATCGTTTTCCGAATGACATATTGCATACATTAATGTAACTGAGCGTTTCGTTTTGATGGGTTTTGCGAACATTAACATATTGCGAAAATGCCCATGTGTCATATTGTTTATTAATGTTAATCGTAATATTAAGTACTGATTACATATTGATATGACTTAACGTTTAAACTATCAAGTGCTAATGAACCATGCCCTATATATTTTCAAACTATCCAGCCCTTTAATTTATTATTAACTTTGAATTCTAATTTGTTTGTAAAAATATCACACCAATCGTAGAATTTCCTATTTTTTTTGGATGAGAGTTCTAAGAAATATCACAGGCAGTTAAGGTTAGCCGTAGTTACCTAGTTCATAATAAGCTTTTCTCACAAATTTTCAGAATAAAGTGTTATATAATTTATGTGTTGTACAGGTGACCATATGTGTGGTCGGTGACGCAGCGCCAGCGACATCGTCAGAAGATGAAGCCCCGGGGGGCGAGCGTCATGCACGCCTTCACTGCGCTCACCATGCTCACCATGGCCAATGGTAAGATCGCGAGAAGTCTTGATATACTGTTTAGAAATAAGTATATTACCTATCTGTTGGTAGAGTACAGGGGTAAGGTAGAGTTCTATAAATCAAAGTAGGTGCTACTATTTTGTATTGTTAGGACTCGAGAGATCATATTTTCTTGAAATTGCATAAAAAAATCCCATTGCTGTAGCAATTGATGAGCAAAGGTGGAATGAATGAATCATGAAGAGAAAAGTAAAATTATTTGTATACTAGCTGACCCGCAACTTCGCTTGCGTCACATAAGAGAGAATGGGTCAGAATTTTCCACGTTTTTGTAACACTTTTTACTGTTACTCTGCTCCTATTGATCGTAGCGTGATGATATAAAATATGCTTTTTTTCACGAAAAATATTCTTAAAATTATTTATATCTCTTATTATAACGAAGTCGCGCTAAGGCATATCCGCCATTAAAACAGTTGCCATAACAACGGAATTTTGTTAATTTAATGTCATTATAATATTGATTATTCGCGACTTCGTTCGCCACCTGAATTTTCCCGGGAAATGCGTCATTTTCCCGGGGTAAAAAGTAGCCTATGTCCTTTCTCGGGTATCAAAATATCTCCATACCAAATTTCATGCAAATTGGTTCAGTAGTTTAAGCGTGATTGAGTAGCAGACAGACAGACAGACAGAGCTACTTTCGAATTTATAATATTAGTATGGATTTATAATATTAGTATGGATTATCAAAGCTTGATAGTAGGTAGTAACAGGAGGAAGGAGGAACAGGAGTAATTAAAGTGATGCTTGGGCGTTGGTTCAGTACAAAGTGTCTTAGTCTGAGGAAGAATCAGTTTCACAATTAAAGTACAAAGTTCGGTACTTGAGTTCACTGTTTGAACGATTTCGTTTATCAAAATTCAATATGTACACAATAGTAATCCTTGCTACATGTACCATTTGGTAACGAATGTAAAGATAATTTTAATCTACGAGTTATACGCAAACTGCGCGATACTGAAGATTTTGTGTCCAAACTACTTAATAAATACCGGAAAATGTAAAACAATAAACACGGAAGCTTGGTTATGAATTGTTTGTTTGTTAACACTTGTGTTTATTGACATAACTGCGATGTTGACCAGAATAGCTTGATAAATATTCTAAACATCTGTCATCGATAAACATCTTTCCCGTAACCGAATTAACAGAATATAAATTATATGATTTCAACTAAATCTTAATTTCATATGGTTGTTTTCATCACATCTGTATAAGTCAAAAATTTTAGCCCACTACGTGCGGGTTGGGTATTAGATTTTACTTTCATTTCAAAGAACGATTATAATGAGGTTGGATATTTAGTAAAAATATATTATTTATTTATTTTGTACATATGAACATTACAATTATTGTTTATTTCAAGTAAACTCGCAAAACTTAGAGTTTTGCGAGTTTACTTGAAATTACGTTTGATGGCGAGAAGCGCACTTTTTACAAGAATAATAACGTAACAATAATAAACTATAATATAGAAAACAATATCACATCCATCAATAGGTACTATTTAAATTATACATAGTTGTTATTATAACTAAAACTGTTTTTGTTTATTTACTGTTTATGAAAGTAGACATTATATTAGGTAAGTAACTCGTCTCTTATCAACCATCTCAGCCTAGGTTCACATTGCGTTCATGTTTACATACATATTTTATTTTGAAACAGTCATAGGATGTAAGGAAGATGGCACAATAGAACAATGACTTGATTGCATTATTCGCAGCTCAAACAACTTGCAACCAAGGGATGGGTCGTGTAATGTACGAGCGACTTCCCAACCAACAGTTACATGGATTTGATGATGATGTTGTAAGTAAACATAGGAAGCAACACTTCTTTAGTATGTGATTATGTTATTGCATTATTTTTCCGTCTATAAACAAAAACACATCCATGCAAATTATTTTTCCCATACACTCTATAAATGGCTATATAAATCGATTTGGGATCTAGAGCATTATTATAGTCACAGAATTGAAGTTCGTTTATGCCTACTTAATCGTAATGATTATTTCGTTAATGTAGTTGTTTACTAACAAATGCCAGCAGTGTTGCAACACGTGATGCAAATCCAGTTACACTCGATTTAGCGATGCATTATTCATTTCTCATTAACATAGGTACGCGAAACGGCGCCACCTTTCCGCGTCTTGGAGAAATGCCAGGACTTGTGCTTACGTGACCGTTCAGGGAACAGCCTGGTGCGAACCTGCAACTCTATTGACTTCCAACCTGGAGCTCGAATAGCTGCATTCAGTCCTGAACCAGAATATGAGGAATCAACCTGCTATTTGACCAGGGAACAAGCCGCTCCAGAAGGCATTGGCACCCTTATGATAGTACCAAACAGCGTGCATTTCAACGAAATTTGCCTAACGTGTAAGCTGTGATTACCAATATCAATATTATTGCTGAAATATCCTGTCTTACACAATGCTTATTGTGGTTTTCACATTTTAGCGAATCGTCCGGAGCGTGAATGTCCATCTCGTCGGTATGTTTTCGAACGTCACGCACGCAAGCGTTTGAAACTGCCACCTTCTGATCTCAAGGAAATCATGGTCGCCAACCGAACTGAATGCGAAGACAAATGTTTGGGAGAGTTTAGTTTCGTATGTCGTTCTGCTACATACGATTCTGCTTTGAGAACTTGTTCCTTGAGCAGGTTTACAAGGAGAACGCATCCGGAGCTATTAGAGGACGACCACAATGCAGATTATTTGGAAAACACGTGTCTCAATGGTAAATATTTTGAAACTTATTTTATCTTCATACATACATTGTAGTATCTATACCTATCTAGACATATCTAGGGTAGTTTTTAAAACACAATTCGTTGAATTTTAGCGGAGCGACGTTGTGATGGTCTGGCGGTATTTATCAAAGAAGAAAACAAACGCTTGGGAGGACCTTTCGAAGCTGATGTGTTCTCTAACATGACGTTAGACGAATGTCAGGCGATGTGCGTTCGGGCTGAAAAGTAAGGAAACCTCTTTATGTGTAATATTGTAGTAAGTCCATCGCAAATTGCAGTAGCAGAAATTGTGGCACCATAAAATACTAAAATTGTCTTACGTAAACAGCCTGCTGCAAATATTAAATGATTCTTGAACCCAAAAAAGACAGTACAGACTCAGTCGGTCTATTATATGTGTTAGACGCATTGCTCCATATTTTCCAGGTATTTCTGCCGTTCGATCGAGCATGACGCTATGACGCGTCAATGTGTACTTTCGGAAGAAGATTCGGTGTCTCAGAAAGACGACGTGACGGTGAGCGCGTCGCCCACCCATCACTTTTACGACCTCGTTTGTCTTGACAATCGTGAGTATTATCAAGTTTGTTTGTTTTTCTTAGATAATAATAGACTTCAATGTAATAACAAGTATGTAGAGTTCCTAATGACGTTTTGGTTTTCAGTTTTAATAATCTTAATTAATAATTAGCGTTAATTGTGTTTGTGTTGTGTCGAGTGATTACCAATTGTACATAGAGTAAAAAGCACATTAGATAAAATAATATTCATAACTTTTTTGATTACCGACTATTAATTTCAATATAACAGTTCCCGGTGTCTAAAAAAATGCACGATTCCTCAATTAAAAGTAGTAATTATGATTACCAATTAACATACTAATATTATACTGCATGAAACCACATTAAGGTTTTTCTCACGATTATGATCAGTCTCTCATCGGGTGACAGCTCGCGGCACGGAGTACCCGGACAACAGTGTGACGTCACACCTGTTCTCGCCCGGTCGCCGGCCTGACACCGCCTTCCAGAGATACAGGAACAGCAGAATCACCGGCGAGTTCCACTCAGAGATCACTGGACGATCATTGAGCGAATGCTTAGATGAATGTTTGAGGCAGACCAGCTTCCAGTGCAGGTAATGTATCATAGTAATGTACTTGGTTACGTTGTCAATGTGCAACTCGAACATAATTTCGACACGCACATGATATCTCTTTTCAGTTGACGTCCATATATTAACATAATTTATGGAGCAGCAAAGGCCATTTTACTAACGCGATTTTCATTGTTGAGTGTGTAAAGATAACAATACAAGTACTCAACTTTTCGGCCTTGTAATCTTTCAAAAACATCAATAAAATATATCAGTAAGTGCTATATTATGGACAGTAATAATCCACATTTTGATAGATGATATACAACCTAAAAATAAGACATTCTGACCTATAAACAACAAAAACAAGCGAATTATCTTTAAAATGAAAAACATCAATATTTCTGGCCAGTATTTGTGTGTCATAAATGTAGAGATAAGCCGTGATGAGTTCGTTGTACGATTGCGTGTATGTTGGCTATTTATTTCACGCTAACATACCGCTGTGCTCTTGAATAAAACAATATTTGTTCATCTGAAATGATTGATTAGTTGCTCTGTTTTTATTTAATAACGAGAACGAGAGATGCTTGGTATAATTGACCACTTTTGTTTAACCACTTATTGGATTATAGGTTTTCAGGCAAAAGCAGTGTCGGAAATATAATGATCACTCACGGATATTTCTTGAATCCAACTGGTTTTTTAGTAAAGTTTATTTCAAGTTAAGAAATAGGCCTTAGTTCCCAAACGTTTAATCCAAATGCAGATCAACTGTTTTGGGGAATGGTCTATATCAAAATTTCCCTAAAAGCAACACAATGAGCTATAAACACTAAAGCAAACTTTTTCATTTGTAACAGCATTGCGTGCTTGTCGGCTATTTGGCATACGTGTGTTGACAATATTGCATTGTTCAGGTCGGCGGTGTACAGCGACCGCGCCAGGACATGCCGCCTGAGCAGGTACAATCAGAAGGACGGCATGCGACTACTTTACGATCCTGATTTCGATTATTATGAAAATTTGATGCGTGAGTATCGTTTGTGTTTCAACTCACTCGTTAAATACATACTTAATAATATGTATACCGTAGACTCCGAGATTCTAAATGATGTATTTTTAAATAATGAGACATGCGAAATTCAAAAGTGAAAACGAGATATTGTTTCAAAACAATACTACAGTAAATCTATAATGATTAGGATTCCCAAAATAGAATAGAGCAAGTGAATAGATTTAAGTTAACTATTCAATACAAAGTAATACACACAGAGATGTTACTAGTAGGTACATCTACATCAAAAGTAGGTAACCTTAGATTTGATTGCGAAAGAATAGAGCCACTTACATGCACAGATTGTGCCGTGACCCGTCCATATTCATTGCACATGGCCTGAGAATGTTTAGACGACACATGACGTATTGCACTCGGAAAAGACGGGAAGGAAGATACCAATAAACGTATCAGTATGAATTGGGATTAATAGAAACGAGCGCAGCGTAGTAAGTTTATTATTAGTAGCAATCAGGGGTGTCAACCACAACACTGTGTAGTAAACATTTACTATCAGATTACTCATAATGAATGACTCATTGTCTGCATTGTATGTAATTACTTCGACTTTAATTACCTTGCAGTTAGCGCTGAATACTGTAAGTTACATAAAAAATAACATGCACATGTATAGTGAGATATTTTTAAATATTCCTTCCTTCTCCGTATCTTTAGTGCATATTCTCAAAACAATAAAATGAATTTGCAAATCGTTCCCACTGGATTTCAATAGAAGCATTATTAGTAGTTTCATACTCACATCCTTAGACTCTTGGAAATTGGTTTAACAAGGCACGTTCGTATCATACGACATTGACCCTTCTGGGTCTACAAATAGTTCTCTTTTATCACTCTTATTAGTGTAGATTACAGGCTAGGTGTCATGTATCGTAAATAACTTAGATGTGTGTCTCAAAAAGGAAATACTTCAAAAAACTGAGTTAGAACCAACTAACTAAGAATACACGTCCGTGGGAGTTAATTTGTCTTGAATAGCCTGTTGCCTTGTTACCAAGTGTAGCTTGCCGATGTATGGTTTGAATATGGTGCAAAATCTTGAGAGCAATTATGATAATTTTTATTACACAACATATCCATCCCTACTAATAAATAAGTGGGGTCAAAAATTCTGTTGTTTTATTACTTGTTCATCACTCATTTAATACAATTGAAGAGTTGATACGCGTGTATATGGATCATTAGCTCTCCTATTTTCAAAAGAGCCGTTATTGACTTTGATGTATTGGGCATCCAGATCAGCTAGTGGGTGGTGAGACAGAAGCAGGAAGTCCTGGGACTGGTTCACAGGGCAATTGGGGTCGCCCAGCTACTTCCACAGGTTCGATGCATGGTAGACAGGAACGGGTTTATGTCTTATTGATTGATGAATGATATCGTCTATATAAAGAGTAACTTTCTTCTCTAAATCTTCGTCAGTTGCTTTTATTTGTATTTTCTTAATATATTTATTGAAATAGGAATCAGTTAATGTTTTGTACAGTCAGAATAATAATAAAAGAGTACGGTGACAGGTTATGCAGTTTTTATTATGGTCTTGTGACGCCGTTTCTTATTCTCATTTTGTTTTTGTGAACTGCATCGACTGATAACATTCAACAATCACTCGAGACTGTCGTAGTAGTAGGTATGAAAGGTATATGGATTATTTATATTTTATTATGTCTGCTTCGGCCAGACGTTTTGACGTAGACTGTTGTTTTTGTGTAGTTGTAGATACAGGTAATTCAGGTGACATTGAGTATTTGGTAAGATACCTATAGGTATAATTTATTTTCTGTTTTTTGTAGACTTTATTTTATTATAACTCGTAAGTAGGTTTTTGTAATAGTAGATAATGTTTAATTTAAAATTGTTTGTTATTTAGTTTAAGTTTTAATTTTAATTGACGCATGTTAATATTAAAGTAGTTAGTTAAAAGTAGACAATAGTAACTTCTTTCGTTAGTAGTTAGTTGAGTTTTACTTGCATGCTATAAACCCAGCTTGAAAGATCACTATTTAGAACACACTTTTCACACAGGTGGTAATAACGGCGGCGACCGGGACCGATACCCGGCTGACGTAGACCGCTATCCGGATGACGACCGTTACGGAGATGACGACCGGTACGACCGTCGACCGGAAAGGTACCCAGACGACAGGTACCCGGGCGGTAACGACGACCGGTACGACGACAGATACCCTCCCGGCGTCGGATCAGATCGCTACCCGTCTGACAGATACCCACCAGGCGTAGGCCCCAGCCGATACCCATCAGATAGATACCCAGGAAGCGCTGACCGCTATCCGCCTGGTATCGACCGCTATCCACCTGGAGCTGATCGGTATCCACCTGGCATTGACAGATATCCTCCAGGTGCCGATAGGTACCCCCCAGGCGCTGACAGGTACCCGCCCGGTGTCGACAGATACCCACAAACAGCTGGCAGGTATCCTATCGCCAGTGGAGATCGCTACCCGCTTGACAGTGGACGATACCCACTCTACGACTATCCCACTAACGATATTGGAAGATATCCAGTTGACAGATATCCAATCAGTAGATACCCTATAGATGTATATCCCGAACGGTACCCAGCAGAAAGATACCCAGAAAGATTCCCCGTGGACAGGGAAAGATATCCAGTTAACCCAATTCGAGGTAATAGTGGTCGGTACCCAGCTAGACCCGGTTGGTATTCCAGCCGGTATCCTGACAGATACGATCAGGACCGCTTCCAAGGAGGTAACGATTGGGGACGTTACCCGTTCAGTCGGTACCCGGTCGGAGTGAACCGAGACCCGGTACCGCTTGGCGGCGACCGTTACCCCGACTTATATGACAAATATCCGCCGACCGGATCGTCATACCCTGGTGAGCACAATAATGTACAATACATGACTAACAAGGTGTAACGTTCGTTTGTTCGAGATAATGTCAATGAGGTCTTTCACAGCAGGCTACGGTCGTGGAGGTTATTACGGAGGACCAGATTACGTAGGACCTGATCGCTTCCCGGATAGAGGAATTCGACCTGGTCCCGACAGGTAAACAAAGATAGATATTCTAGAATATTTTTCTAGGCCCTACAAATTGGAAATTAAAATGGTACTGTGATATTTTTTGGATAGATTCCCAGTTGAACCGAGACCAAGTTTCGGCGTGCGGCGACCACCCATAGATAGGCCAAATGGTTATCGAGGAACTTACCCACCCCCAGGACCCGTCGAAAGACCAATCGGTAAGAAATTCTATTTACAAATGATTTACACATGATTTATTATCAACAAAACGTTTTAAATAATAAATTTATTCCTGATTGTAAAGGTGGACCAGTATACGGAGGTGCTATTGGAGGCTATGAACCCGACGGTCCTGTTGGTCCACCTGTAGGACGACCGCCAATAAACGGCCTTAACAGTCCCATCGGCGGCCCTATTGGTGGTCCTATCGGAGGACCCATCGGCGGGCCTATTGGACCGGGTGTAGGTGGACCTATCGGTGGACCACCAGTCGGACATAGACCTTGGCAAGGATCTCGATGCGAGGAAGATAGCTTCAGACAAGTCGGCAGACAACGTATGCAAAGACGATACGTGCGTCGTTTCACTACAGCTCACTCCTTGGCGCACTGCCAGCGGGAATGCATAGAAGCCAGAGATTTCATCTGCCGGTCGTTCAACTATAGGTAACAGAATCAGCGATGATGTAATGTTTGTGTTGAATATAGTGCACGACAACTGACCTACATTTCGTCACCAGGGACGGGGGTTACGTCGGCGAGCCGCGAGACAATTGTGAGCTCAGCGATCGTGATACAAGAGAACTAGATGCTGCTAATCCTGCACATTTCGACAACACTGCTAATGAATATGATTTTTATGAAAGAGCTCTAGGACGGATAGCTGACGACTGCCTAGATGGTAACAGTTGCTCACACCTTAACTCAAATGGATGTGATTGAAATACATTAGGATTACATTTTTTCTCTTTCGTAGTTTCTCAAGTTTGTAACGAAGATGGAATGGAGTTCACTCTCCGTCTGCCAGAAGGTTTTTACGGTCGCATGTATACGTATGGCTTCTACGACCGGTGTTTCTTCCGCGGTAACGGTGGAGTAGTCAATGTTCTACGTATCACTGGTGCACATGGATACCCGGAGTGTGGCACGCAGCGGGTTTGTATATCTATTACTTTATTAAGGCAAACTTAAATATCAAATATCACGTTATTATCCAAATCATGTCACGTTTTGTGAAATAAAGTAAACAACGGCGATATGTCGTCTTAATTTTGTTTAAGACCAAAAATAGTACTCTTTATCTAGTTAAACAAAGCTGCGGGGGTCGCGTTGACACTATCAAGCTAAAAGATAATGTAGAATGTAAACTAAACCCGTTGTTTATAAAGAAATAAAGTGCGCACATAACAAATCGTAATACGAATGGCACTGATGTTTTCGACCTGTAGGATTTTCGTTTAAGGCCACCTGATATAACCTGACATCTTTATTTTTCGTTTACTAACTTATGAATCCTGGCTGGTGACCACAGTTTGAAGGTATGATGTATATGATTTATTTCAGTATGGAGATACAATGACGAACATAGTAGTGGTTCAATTTAGCGACAACGTGCAAACCTCTCGAGACAAACGGTTCAACTTGACATGTCTGTTCCGCGGCCCCGCGGAGGCTGTGGTCACGTCCAATTACATCGGCGCCGGGTGAGAAACACTATCAACTAATGTGCTAACGTGCCTATTTGATAATACATTGTTTAACATAGGAAAATTTACCAATGTTTCGTCACGAATTCAATAATACGTGTATAACTGCTGCTAATTGAATCAGAACATTTTCGGAAAGTTTTTATCAAATAGACATTAAAGTTTACATTAACAATGTAACAGATTTTTGCGTGTTTTCCATGAGTTCGCTTTTGAAATGTTTTCCTCTAGATTTGCAGTGTTCGTGATTGTTTATTTTGAGTTTCCTAAACACTAAATACTTCGTTGAAACATACTCGTTTGTTTATTGGTGGTGTATTTTGGGGAAATATGTGTGTTTCGTATTTAGTTGTTTTTTCGAAACGATTTGTTTGTGTTTGCTGCGATTTACTTTACATTTTGAAGTTACTGGAATGTAGATACTTATTAACATTTGGTTTATTTTGTAAGGTAATTGAAGTGGTTTTGAGTGCTGTTATTTCACTAACAGCTACTAACGACGGACTTTGAATGAATGTTTATTTATTTCAAATAAGTACTACATTTCTATGTAATCCTTGAGTTGTTTATCTTGGTTTTTGTTTTCGTTAAATTCATTCAAAGTCAGTAAAAACTACAGATAAAGACTGGCCTCGAATCTAACCGTAGCCTTGGGTATGATTTGGTCGACAGGTCTGGCAGTCCCATACCTATCGAGTATCTGCCTGAAGAAAGCTCTCTCAACTCTAAAGTGCGTCTCATGATCCTGTATCAAGGAAGACCGACTACCACGATAGCTGTTGGAGACCCGCTCACATTTAGACTGGAAGCTCAGGACGGATATAACTATGCTACAGACATATTTGCTACAAATGTGATCGCGAGAGATCCCTACTCAGGGCGATCTGTGCAGTTGATCGATCGTGTCGGGTATGTCATTTTTATATCATATTCAAGTGTTATGTCCTCGCTCTCGTTACTCTACATTGATTTATTTTCCAGTTGTCCTGTCGATCCGGACGTGTTCCCTGAATTAGACAAAGGTCGCAACGGTGATTCTCTCGAAGCAAGGTTCAATGCATTCAAGATACCGGAGTCTAACTTCTTAGTTTTCGAGGCCACAGTGCGTACCTGTCGCGACGGATGCCAGCCAGTAAGTATACAAAAGAAATTAGTAAAAAGCAATTTGCTGATTACAAACATGTTTGTTTCTCTTTATCTAAATGAACCTGTCAGTTCGTAACCTACAGTTTCAATTACGTCAATGGTTTTAAAATATACAATCATCGAGCTTCATCCAGTTTAACGAGGTTATCGGACGTTATCATCGGATGTTGTTGGGTCTGCATTGAATAAGAACTGCTGTTTATGCAATTTAACTTTAGGTAGCTATCGCCTTTTTGAACCGGTGACCTTATAAGTACTTATTAGTATCTTATCTAAATATATCACGTGAATAACACATGGTTGTCATCTATTTTCCTATACTTCTCCGATATAATATAGGAAATCGAGATAGAGTTTATCTTTCTTTTGATATAATTATCAGTTTCTAGATTGTGAGAATGTTGTACAAGTAATAACTATTCGACCCCTTATTATAACTGTTCAATACATGTTTTTATATATTTTTTTGCAATATAAAACTGGTCCGTCTTTGTGAACAAATGCCAGGTATGTAAATAGGTGCTGAGGTAACACCTCATCAGGTGCATTGCATTTAAATATTGGCAGGACATTGTCTTCACGGTAACCCATTGTTAACACTTCTAACTTCCGTATACCTACCACTCCTCTTATCCTAGCTATATTTACAACTTACATTACTACTTTTTGCATTTTCAAGCTTTCATTTATTAATAGACTAGCAGTAAAGATTGTCTGGGCATTTTGGAAAACATTCTTTGTTTCTCCAGGCATATTGTCCAAGTCACACTGGCAGATCAGAGCCGTCGTTCGGCCGTCGTCGCAGGGACGTGAACTCAACACTCGGAGCAGAAGGCAATGACACCGCTGAGGCTAAATCTGACGATACCAACGACACGTCGGATAAAGACAAGTCAGAGGATAAAAATGCAGGAACCGTTTATAAAGTGTCGTATGAAGATGCGACTGTCGACAAGTATTTGAAGGATGAGGTCGAGACGCCCAGTCATGTTAGGAAGATGATTGAGGTAAATATATGTAGAGTTATTTATAAACAACGTATTCATAACTAGGTTAAATAAATTATTAAAATAAATATGAAATGAATTAGCCTGCCCGAGACCGCGACCATTGTAACTCAGTTGAATGAAACATCGAGTGACAAACAAGAGAACTTCTAAATTCGTTGGCAATGAAGTACTATATAAAAGTTTCAGTTAATACTTAAGTTTATGGCTAAACGCTGTTATGGTCTTCGGATAAATTGTATCATAGGCATTGTACTCGCCAATCATAAATTTATCTCTAGCTCATAATAGGATCAAAGTCAATGAACTTATATCTGAAATTCGAATCGTAAATAAGTGCTATTAGATATTATTATTTGATGTTGTTGAATCATTATTCATGTCAATTGGAGCTCAGCTCTTTTGAAATACGATGCTCCATTTTAGTGATTTAGGTTGACAGCTGAACGAGTTTTATAGTTGTTATCAATGTCCATTATTTTTATATAGTACCTACCTAATGTCAAATTATCATAATAAAATAATACCTATTACTTGTATTCTTACTAATCCCCGCGCTAAGCCGTAAAGCTTGTGATAGGATTGGTAGAGCTATGAACATGAGTACCTAAATGAAGGGTTTCCTTCAACTAAGCTATTGGTAACTTTAAGATAGTGTAATTTTCAAAACAGTGATGCACTACCTACCCTTTTTAATATGTGTATAGTCTTATTGCCTTCAAAGTATACATTTATCAAAGCTCATATATTCCACAGGTATTCGACAACCGTAACGAGTTACTGGAAGAGAACGGCGAGAGTGATTCATCTCCAGTAGTGTCGGCGGCCGGGATCTGTGTGCCGCCGTACCACTATAGGGCGCTACTGGTGGCTCTTTGTGTTCTGCTGTCTTTACTACTGGCTATGTTGACTGCTGCACTTTATATCTATAGGTGAGAAGTCGCTATAAGTATAAGGGACTATGACTAAGTATGTGTATCGAGCTGAAAAAACTGCAATTTAGGGACTTGCTACGACTGATAAGGTGAGGTGTGGACAAAATCACTATCATTATTTGTTGACATTGTATCGCCCACGTCTTGCAGTTGCAAGACGTGGGCGATACAGTAGACCTTGAAAGCCATGTGGGTATTAGATAATTCGAGATCGATGATCAGCGACACTGATTGAAAGAATATCATTGTTTACCTAGCAGTGGGATGTTGTAGGCTAGGTATAATCCTTTCAATATCTTCTTCTGATTGGGACTTTTTTGTAAGACGTTCGCATATAGGTACGGCGTGTCGCGACAGCCGATTAGTATTAGATTTTTCACGCACCTTGGAGTAAGAAAATTGGAAAAAAATATTTCGAAATTCACAACCAATCTAAATGAGTTCTCAACATAATTATTATAAAATAGAAATATCTAGATTTCTCAGTCTGTTATTATTATGTATGTCTGTTTAACATCTCGGGACTATAGAGTCCCGGACTTTTAAGAGGCGTGCGTGGGGCCGAAGCCAACACGTAGAGGCCCATTTAGACAGCTTTAATATGCAAAAAATATGTAAGGTGTCACAATCCGGTGATTATCCCTGTGAACACTATGAAATGCTCCCAAGGACAATCACCGGGCTGCGGGGAACTATGATATAACTACGGGAATAAACTACTAGGGCTATTGGATGGGGTGCTGATGGATTGAAAATATGGGAACTACGGGTGCTATGGCGCCTGCCGACGACAATGTTGAAAAACACGTGAAAATGGCAGGCGGAGACTTGCCAACTCACAAACTGGGCCACCCTAAACAAGTCGCATCAATAGCAACAAGGGGGCAACAGGGACGTGAGCGGCTGAAGGACGGAGAGGCTTCGCTGGACGTTAAACTCAGCTCACGCGCCTTTGCTAGGCTCAGGCATCACTGGCCCACTAGCCATCTTACGCTCAGCATCCGTCCTCCGAACAGAGTGGGAGCTCTGCTCTTGCGACTCCACTCTGGACGGCCAATGAAGGCAAGCCAGAGGCGGGGGACCGCTTCCTCGTCAGTTTTCACTCCGACCAGCCAACTAAGGCAAGCCGGAGATGAGGAAGGGTGACTTCCCCCTGGAGCACTCAGGTACCGCGGGGTCGCTACTCCCCGTCACCTCGCCTCAAGGTGCCCTGCGGGCTTATTATTATTATTATTATCTAACTTACCTTGACATCCAGTTGTACTGCGTACAATTATCACTATTAATACCTCTTCCGTTTACTTGTTTGCTCTGCTATCTCAATATAATCTATTTATGCAGTCAGTAGGCATTATCTGAACAACAGAAAGGTTGACACATCTTTACTTATGTGTCAATCTAATTAAGCTATAAATATACGCACAACCTACAAGAGCATTGCTCATAATCGAGTTCTAATATTTAACATTACTTAGGTGCATAATATTCAATAGGTACTAAATTTTAATATGAGTATTAAATTATAAATACTGATACTTAGGTCTCAAGTTGGATTTATCTGTGGCTTAACAGTAGATACTGGGCATATTTCGCAATTTATCATTTTAAATTGCCAATTAGAATTGTTATTGTAGAACATAAACAGCGTTATTAATACATGATTGTATAACATTTGTTTACTTTTCCTTGTGCAGGCGATACTGGCGGGTACTGCGCAAGAACATTCAGGCGTCGTCGCCTGCGCCGGCGCTGAGGCCAGTGACCCCAGGACCCAGGCCCACACGACCCTCGCTCTTCTCCGCATCGCATCTGCATAAACCCTTCTCATTGAGGTAACGGTGTACTCGTTTGCGATGTAACAATTAATCACAATGTACCGCTACTCACTCGAAATGTTATTATGAAACAAAACAACCCGCATGAATCATTTTTTTATTTCCCCTTTCATTAAGCGTATTGTTAAAACAATGGGCCATCTTTGATCAATATTTTTCGGTAGGTATACCGTATAAGTCATAAATAAGTAGACAGGTGCTATCAGCTCTGAGACTCTGCGTCATTCGTGTCAATAAAAAAAATACGTCTCATTTTACTAAGACTAATTATGTATTTAATTGCAATACCTACTTATCTACTGACATGATAATGCATGAGACAGTTTCATAATAATAGATTAAGTGCACATAATAGGTACAATTATATTTTTGGATTTTAAAGGATTTAAAGCAACTGCATTGATATGCGCAATTTTTTCGTTACAGTGGCCTTGGAAGGACGTTCGCCGAAGTGGGTGAAGAAGCGGGCTCGTCGGGACGTTTAGCGAATGCATTTGACGACGGCAGCGAGCCAATTTACACGGACCCCTCGTTGTTTGAGCGTTCACGGTCCTTGCGCTCATTGCACTCGCTGGACATGAAGCCAGAGAGACGTGACCACCGCGCGTAACTTCCCGCCAAAACGTTTATACTCTGTAGAATATAGCAGTTTCATATTAACAAGATCATAGTTGAAAAATGTCGCATTCCAAAATGATAAGTTTTAACAAGGTAATGGTATTACGATTAGTGTCGCTAAACTTGATAAAATGTGAAACATTTTTTTTATATGAGGTCGAATTTTTGTTTATAAAGTATACCTACCTAACTCACTGACATCGTTTTGAAACAATACCTACTATATTTTACAGAGTACCTATGTATTAAGGGGTAATCCGACTGCAGCTAAAATTCTTTAGGTCAGCAAACTAATGAAAACTATGCTAAAGATGCCAATCAATTTTAATAATAATAATTCGAACAAGCGGCCGGTGAGCACCTTTTTACAGCATTTGCAATTCAATTAATATCTAACTCGAATATTTATTTTAAGTACAATTTTGGAATGTACCTTTTGCAATCCGGTGTATTTTTAACTGCCAATGCTCAGTACTTAATCTGTCTTAATGAATGTTGTATACTTTACATGAAATATTGCATAGTTTATTTTAACATTTTTTATATGTATTAATTTGAAACATTTTACTGTAAGTTGCTACTAATAAATATTTTACAGTGATTAAACATTTTTGTTTTAATTACTTCCTAGACTTTATTTTCAGATATAGGAAATACTGAACATACAAATAAGTTATATTTGTCTGTTGGTTTTATAAAGGAGACACTTCATAACTGTTGTAATTTTTTTATTTTTGGCTACAAATAAATAATAATATTATGTGAATCAAGTAGTTAGGTTTTTATAAAAACCTAATACATTTTACAACAGCGCCATCTCTTAACGATTTGCTGAAACTTAAGCTTCCACTGTTTATCAAGTGCACAGTTTTCTAACGTTATACAATATACTGGTGCAAACTACATAATAGTTTCAGATTTCTTTGTTATTGTCGATCCACCAGAACACACAAAAAGATTCAGCACCTACTAGTTAGGAACAAAGTAAATAAAAAGCTTCAGTTAATTTTAGGAAGTAATGATCTTTATTATTATTGAATATACCATAATAATATATATTAGTAATACAAAATAGAATCTTAAATCTAAATATGATAAGGAGCTGGTGTGGGAACACTCATGAGAGGTGAGTCTAGATACTCCATTTCACTAGTGCTGGGGACTGGCTCTGCCTGAGTTGTCATCTTCTGCTGTAATGTCTCATATAACTTGTGAACAGACTCATTATGTTGTGTGCCTGGTTGCAAAGCTTTCATGAGAGTTTGAATTCTGGTCTCAGGTAATTTAGGATGGATATACCATAACAATTTCAACAAATGCCTTGTGACATTGTCCTTTGAAAGACCAGCAAAGAAGAATTCATCAAACAGCACAGTACTGAAGTCCTCTCCTTGGAATTCATCGGGTAACTGTATGAGTAAAGCCACTAAAGCATGCAAGAATGGATCTTCATAGGCTCTTCCATCCTTACAACTGCCTAGAATACTCAAAATACGTAAGAGAGCTCCTCTATCTCTCAATTTAGCAGAGTGAAGGGTGTAGTACATTGCTAGGACACCACATACTGAACTCTCTCTCATGTAGGCTTCACAGGCATCTGGCGGTGGACCTGAATGTTCAATAGTTGTAATAGCAGACTCTCTTTCATCTGGCGGCAGCTTATTGTGCAGAGCTCGCACTTGATCATCCACCATAAGTGACATTAAAGCTGGTAAATATTTAGTCACCACTTGACTGTCTAGTTTCGGCTCCTTGAACTCTTGTGAATCAATCATAACCCAGGCACTTAAACCAAGAGCCAACATTCTCAGAAGTAAAATTAGTATGGGATTGTCTCTTGGTAGAGATTCTGTGTTGATACAGTGTTGTAGTATCTTAATGACTGATGTAGCTAGAAAGTTTATAGCATATGGATCACAGAGTGTCATCGATAGATCACCTAACACTTGCTCTTGTCCTCTTTTAATACTGTCAAGAAATCCTTGTAGCTCTCTAGATCTCTTTATGTCCACATTTCTCTCCCTAATACAAGCATCAAGACACCATGTGAACTTGTGACAAGGGTCTACAGATATAATATCCTGTATTTCCCAGTCATGCAGAGCCATCAGCAGCTCAGCTCGTAAAGTACAGTAATGTACATTTCTAGTTCTTAAAAACAATGTCCTCAAAAATTGTAGCACCATGTCATATAACTTAATACTATGACCGATCATGTGTGCTAGTTTAATAACAACTGTCCCCTGTCGTCTCATTTTTGGAGATGGTGTGAAAAATAAATGTGTGAGGTTTTCATGATCAAATAAAACATTCTCTTTTTCTCTAATATACTGACTCAGTAATGGGGATACTTCATCACCAAACAAAGACTGATTGTCTTGCCAGATCTGTCTTTTCACCTCAGTGTCAGTATCATTGTACAGTTCACGATCTCTGACCAAAACTCTGAGGTATTTGTCGTCAATATGAGTAGTGTTCTTCAATATACTCATAATAACAGGTCTGAGAGCCTTCACTCTAACTACTGGAAAACTTTTGGATAATAATTCTTTAAGTTTCTTGTCATCTCTAGCGTCTTTCCGCCCAAGCTCTGTAATATGGGCTATCAGCTTGTCTCGTAATTCTTCCAATACAGAAGTGTGAAAATCAAGTCTGCGAACTCCGTGCAGGTCGAGAAGAGGGAGCATAGGTCGTAAAGAAGGTAAAAGAATGCCATTTTCAAGTTGGAACTCTTCAATAGCTTTTAGAGGATCGGTGCAGCTAGTGAGTGCATCACGGAGAAATGACTGACCCGGCACTCCCACTTCTTCTAAGCCAGTACCAGGTAGTTTGCTGGAAGAAGCCATGGTTTCAAAGTATATATATCACTTCACCATTTAATTTTCAAACGTTTTTCAATAGCAAATCAATAAAAGCTTTTCATTTAGCGGGATTTTTTAGTCAATGGTCGACTGTCATCACAATTTTGACAATTTGACATCAAATTGTGACATATTCAGTATTCTGTCATTTATATGAAAACCACTTTGATGTTGGATATCAGTCTTTTAGCTAGATTTAGCTAAATTGTCTTCTTGCACATTACAGATCCGGTCCCAAAACTATTACAATTAGATCTCGCGAAATAATAAAAACTTATTTCATCTGATTACATTTTTAATCAATTGCTAAACTTCTTTTTTAGTTTAACTATCTGAATTTTTATATGTCAACGAAAGTAATTTTCGGTGGTACTGTTGCTGTTGAATTCATTAATTTTGATACAGCATCTATTCACCCCGTTTTACGGTATTTAATTGTTTTATAAAACAATTAAATACCTATCTAGGTATCATCGTATCTGCATCTAAAAACTATTAAAAAACTAAAATTTTCTTTCTTAAATACATATCAAATGTGGTGTGGTCCTATGTATGGCAACAAGTGCGTCAACTGTCACTGTCAAAAAGTCAACAGAATTGTTGTTGTCTGCAACTGCAGATAGTTTTTAATGATTGAATACAAAATATAGAACAAAAATGGAGAAACAAAAAATGTAAGTACTTTGAGGAGTATTTCTAAAGTGTGCATACGTCCAGCAGCAGTAAAACTTGAACACAAGTCTCCTTAATAAGCTGTTGGACTATATGGTTACCAGATTATTGATAAACGTACATTTATTCTTCTGAGTACAAGTACTCATCACACACTGTCCTAGGATGCATTTGACCCTACCATACATTTATGTTACCCTGTTGACCCTACCATAATTATTTAATGTTTTATCGTTTTACTAACGAATCCAAAATATTTACAGGTTAATTTGTGGTGATGTGAACGGGAACTTCAATGCACTGTTTTCCCGTGTTGAAAGCATAATAAAGAAATCTGGTAAATTCGAAATGTTGCTATGTGTGGGAAATTTCTTTGGCGATGATAATTCTCAGTTGGATGCTTATAAAATGGGGACGAAAAAAGGTGAGTGTGAGAGCATAAATGATTTAATATTTGAACATTACATGAAACTGTTTTAGAACAATTACATGTAACTAATTACTGACAATGCTCTTTTATTATAGTTATTGCTTTGATTTGGTGCATAATGCTATTCAAATGATTTCAATAATGTTCTGAGTAGAGACTATAAACACCATCCACAAACACCCTTGAAGACAGTACCAATATAGGAAAATTTGTTACTAAACTTAGAGAGATATCTACCTAAATCTTTTACCTATTTTCAGTGCCTATATCAACACTTGTTTTTGGACCTACAAAACCTGAACATGTACCACTTTATGGTGAAGAGGGATCACCAATTGTTCCAGATGTTCTTTACATGGGTAAGTTAGATGAATGGTCAATTGGCACATATATTTTGTTTATACAACCCTTCAATCTGCACTACTTTAATGTTTAAAAAATTGTGAGATAATATGTAAGGTTTACATATTCACACAACACTCACAATTTTTTAAACATTTACTTTGTAAGTAATCTTTTATGTGACTGCAGGTTCCCTGTGTACATATTTTCTGAGAGGAATTTATACTTTCCTAGATATTTGTATTATGCCTACTAGCAGTAGCAAATGGCAATAATGTAGTGTGTTTAAGTTTCTGGTGTATTTATACACAATGAAATAAAATAAAACAAATATTTCTGCTCTATTGTTGGGCAAGAGTCCTCCATGGGCAAGCAGTCCACACTGGCAGAACAACTTCAAGTGCTAAACAACAAGCAATATTAAATTTTTAAAACTTAATTACTTTCCAGGTGTAAGAGGAGTTTTCTCAACAATCTCTGGTCTTAAGATAGGGTACCTGTCAGGTCTCTCTAGAGAGGAGCTTGGCAAGGACATTGACCCAATGTGCACATTTGAGCCGAGTGACTGCAGCAAGCTGAGGAATGCTTGCATCAGAGGAGTACATGAGTACAGAGGCTTGGACATACTGGTCACTAGCATATTTCCAAGGGGAATACAACAGGATGAATTGCAAAAGGTATTTTTGAAGTTTAATAACCTAGCTTAATTTATTTACTAAGCAAGATTATAATTTATGCATGACTTTACTTTAGTCTCACATGTTACATGAAAAGAGACTCAAGTATTATCTTAGATTTTACTTCGGTCATTAATGGTTGCCATGCTAATTTGGAAACGCTTAATAATTTGTGCAAAATAAATTGGATATTTTTATTCATTTCCATTTTGCAAAATTATTAAGTGTTCCCAAATTGGCACAGTAACCATTAATGACCAAAGAAAAATACAGCATGGATTCCCTGTCTGAATCAAATTGAGTGAATTATTCTAAGTCTTAAATTCTACTACATATTTCGTATTGTAAACCTCCAATCTCAGTATACTATATTCTTGGACATGCTCTCAATCAAAATGTTGGTCTCTTGCAATTACTGCTTTACTACAACACATATTCTTTCAGGTGGATGTGCCAGGAGATAAGTTATCAACTCTTATAGCATGGCTGGCTATGAATATTAGACCTAGATATCACTTTGTACCATTTGACAAATATTTCGAAAGACAACCATACAGGTAAAATAATCAAAATTATAAGATTTAAAGAAAATATTTTTATGTTCATTTATATAAACAAAATAAATTTTATTATTGTGAAGCAAGTTTGATACAACATGTTTCCTCTTAAAATCATACTGTGAAGAGGATTTGGCTAATGTTTTTTTCAAAATATGTTATGTAAAGTTGATTATTTATTTGTACAGAAACTTCAGCGTCCATGAAGACTACAGGGAGTGTGCAACAAGGTTCATAGCATTAGCCCCAGTTGGCAACAAGAACAAAGAGAAATGGATCTATGCCTGTTCTCTACAGCCTATCTCTAAGATGAGAATTGTGGACCTGTTGCAAGGCACAACAGATGAAACTCTTTGTCCATATGATCCTGAGATGTTGAAACAATATGAGCCAGGGAAATGTATTAAGGTAGATTTTTATCGACTTTCTCTATTGTAACTGTTGTAATGCTAAATTTAGACAGACAGTTAAGTCCCATAATAGGGTCCCGTTTTTACCTTTTGGGCCCCTAATGACCTTCTTTTGAGGTATTTTATATTTTTTACGTCCAAAAACACACATGTCCATCATCCATACTTTTTACGATATGATTACCTTAACAAATCTTGGTAAAAATAA
Source organism: Anticarsia gemmatalis (assembly GCF_050436995.1). Taxonomy (NCBI): domain Eukaryota; kingdom Metazoa; phylum Arthropoda; class Insecta; order Lepidoptera; family Erebidae; genus Anticarsia; species Anticarsia gemmatalis. The sequence continues at coordinate 5,239,902 of NC_134761.1, forward strand.
GTTTGAGTAACCAAGTTTCTAGTTGTGGTAGCTTCTAGATCTGAATGCTATGCCAAAATCATGCTATTTTGTGGATAATGTAGCAAAATTTTGGCATAAAATAACTAAAATGATTGTAGAAATATACTTTTCCTGAAAGAAACGAAACAAAATAAATATAATCCATTTTTCAATATTTTAGCCTAATCACAATGGTCAGTATTTCTTCAACATGGATGCACCTGAAGATGACCATGGCAAGAGGAAAAGAAACAGAGATGATGGTGCTGAGAAGAAAAGGAAAGAAATTGACCCTGGTAACAATCAGCTCTTACAATTTTGTCATATTAAACAAGCTATATAAGGCTTAATTTGCCGGTTACTAGAACAGACAAATGATTATCAGCCCAAAGTGTTCTACTGCATGACAAAAGCCTTCCTATATTTTTTCCATCTATTTCTCTTTAAGGGTTCTTGTACCCAAAGTTATTTTTCTTATGGTTTGTGGTCGACCCAGACTAGTGTCAAAGTTGTAAACAAAAGGCCTTTAAGATGATTTAACGACTGTTTTAACTGACAACAACTGAGACCGCGATTTTTAGCGTATCCTCCAAGGCAAGGAGACAGTCAGTTCAAGTAATACTATGCGGTCACCCACCTATGGAATGACCTTGTCAAAGTTTGCTCAAGTGAACACAACTACCTATGAGCGCCTCGAACGTTTGTTTTTAGTAAAACAAAGTAACTTTTCAGATTCTTGCTGGTTTTGTCTTGCGTCTCCGACTGTGGAAAAGCATCTAGTGATATGTGTTGGTAGACACTGCTACCTCGCGTTAGCTAAAGGACCTTTGGATCCTTACCATGCACTTATACTACCCATAAGTCACCATCAATCTTTAAACAAGGTAAGACTGCAAACTTTTTTGTGTGATTTTAGGATCGCCAATGCTGGTGGATATTGAGAATTTTTATTTTTCGTATGTTGAGCTTCGAAGAACCGCATAAAACTGTAAATAATTTTCACTTATTCTAATAATTAATAAAAATATCGCCTTTGTAGCCAAAAAGTTAAATTATCCAAAGTCCCCAAAATAGACATGGCCAGCATGATGTACAGAAGGCCTAGTCTCTCCCCCATTCCGGGAGGAGACTTACCCAGAAAAAGAACAGTGATGGGTGATATTAGTACTTTATTTCTAGATAAATAATTTCTTAACGTATTGGTTTGTAGGTACCTGATGTAATAGTAGAGGAAATAAAGAAATTCAAGGAAGCATTATTGAAGTTCTATTTCTCTATGAACAAGCTTGCGGTGTTTTTTGAGAGGAACTACAAAACGTCGCACATGCAGATTCAGTGCGTGCCTGTACCTATTGCATGCAGTAAAGAAATATTGGAAGTGTTTCAGGTAAGATATAAGATCTTTTGGAGATTTTGTTTAACATCCTGGCTGACATTCGGCCAGTTTCGTTGAAATCTGCCAACAGAGTGGGACTTTGTGTCCAAGTGTGTGCACAATATATTCCTTCTCTATCATAGATAGTCTGGCGGGACGGATAATCGACAGGACCAGAAAAAGGTCAGGCGCGGCTTAACGTGTCTCTGAGGCACGGAATCTACAAACCTCAACTTCCTAACTGCAGACAATGCATTCGGAATTTCTTAGTAGAAAAAATAGGAATCCATTTGTAGTCCTGACCTGAGAATTGAAACCGGGTCCCAATGATCAGTAGTCAGATACACTTCCGACGGCGCTACAGCGACAGTCATTTTATAATAGAATAAAAATACCTTAACTTACATTATGTATGTATTTCAGGATGAAGCTGGTATAAACAGTATACAATTGGAGGTTCTCCCGCCCTACACGGATATAACGCAAGTGGCACTGCCGGGCGCGCCTTATTTCCACGCTGAGTTGCCGTCCGGTGATCAGGTCTACGCCAGACCTAAGCCACACTTCCCTATACATTTTGGCAGGTGAGAAATATTTATACTGTCAAGCTACTTGGTACTGCGTGCACATGGTCAGCATTTCTGACTTAGACATTAATACAAAGCAACAAATCCTTACGGTCCCTTCGATCCGATTCCGACCAAGTGGACACCTAGCTTTAGTGACTATAAAATACGCCTTAATCACGTGATGAAATCTTTTTATGCAAGAGTTTTTGGAACAAGACCCACCAGTCATAATATTTCATTTATAATTATTTTGTTATAAATTAATGTATTCTTTCAATAGTCAAAGTAGTTTTGCAATGTATTGAACACATAACAATTGGATTTTCATTGTTTTCCAGGGATGTGTTGTCAAGCCAGCCTATTCTAAACTGCGAGGACAAATCAGACTGGCGACAATGTCAGCTCAGTAGAGAAGAAGAAGAAAAGTATGTAAAGAATTTTAGAGAGGACTTCCGACCGTTCAATTTTACTGTTGCCGATGACGACAGCGACGATTAAAAATAATATTGATAATATTTCATTCCGATGAGAGTACTTTGGTTGAACTTAATGTTTTATATGTATAATGAAAAATATGCATTGGTTCGGTTTAAAATTTTCTGGTAGCTCTGGCCTAGGAATTTGAGGTTCTAGGCATCCGTGTCTCGGAGAGTACGAAGAAATGCCACCTCAAAGATTAAAGGTACACAACTTTTCTCAATATGTTATCTACTTTTATCTATTTTAATATAAGTAGCGTTCTGTCGTAAATTTATGTAGAATTAAATGTTCTCTCAAATATTTCAGCATTTCCATTTTTAATTTAATGTGCCAATCTTAACTACCCAGTTCTCTTTTGAAGTGATTTTATATAATATACACAAAGAAAGCGAAACCAATGAATAGTAGACACATGTTTTATGTTGATATTGTACAGACTACATAATTTTAACTTCATGATATTTAAGGGTATTGATAAGTACAAAACTAAATAATTTAATTGCAATAATAAAACAAGTTTCAAGTAAATGAATTTTTATTTTCGTTCACATCATACTGTCCTAATAACTCATTTGTTTGCATTATAAAAACATATCTGTAACAACATGATTAACTAACCCTTACAATTAATACTCGTGTATTCATTTATATTAACAAAATGTTTAAAAATGATATGGTACATTGACTAGAATTCAGAATGATTACAGTTAAGTTTTGATAACAATTTGTTTTTTCTAAACGTGAGAAACAATATATGAGTATATAAAGATGTATGTTTCAAACGAGAGACTCGTAATTTGTTGCTAATTTTGTATTCCAAACTATTTCCACTAGTGCCAAGAAAGCAGAAATCGAATAATGGATGCAGATTTTTAGAATGACCTTAGTGATAGTAACATCATGTAACCAAACATTAACATTGTTAAAATCATTTCGTCTCACTAAAAAAATCTACGTTGTATTATTGACTAGCATTAGGTAATTGTGTCTAGATTATATAAAATAGATCTCAATTAAATATAGGGCAGTCTTCGTTGGAATTACTAAAGAGTGTCAACGTAAACAATTGTAAATCATTATAAATCACACAACTCACATAAAACGTGTTACAATACAAAACGTATGTGTCCAACACTCATAGACTATGCTACATGATACAGTTCATAATGTACATACAAATTGTAACTTTCTGCCGTATTCACCAAACTATAGGTAAGTGTATTGTCACGTGTTACTGTTTACTGAGGATTGTATATTACTAACGTTTACTTTACAGTGATTATAATGCACGAATTGATGAGTGCGCCTCGCTCCGAGCCCGCGCACTTAACGATAACACCCCGCGTGTGCGGCTCGCAGCGACCCGCCTAGACTATAATACAATAGGTATAAGTATGTCAGTGAGTTTCACATCATTGTCAACGATACAAGAAGCTTATTACCAAAGTACAAAGGATTGTTAATTATTTTTAAAAGTATTAAGCAGTCTCCGAAACAAAAATGGTCAGTTTTAGGCAAAGATAGGATGGCCAGATTACAATTATTCATTCAGTTTAATGTGTAAAAGTTGTCGAATTTGTGTAAATGGTTATTACTTGTATAGAGATATAGTTAACAGATTATGCGCAATGATTCACTGTTGGCACTTCAACAAATGCTTATCATAACCCTAAGATATAAATAGTTAGTTGAAAATTCATCAATTTACACACTTCAAAACCTTAATGTTATAGACAATGATAAGATTTGCCGATGAAAACTTTACCGTTTCCATAAACTTTACAACAATCAAACAATTCGTATTTAATTAAATATGGGATATAATCATACAATTACATCCGTAACTAGTTTTAAGACTTTGGTCAATAAGGCATTAAGTTTAAAATATATATATTTTTATTTTAATTATTGTTCTCCTTATTTTTTATATTCGATAGTCATTAACGTGTACTTAACATTAATTACATTAATATTTACACAACGACGAATGGTTTTAGAACCTACAACTTTAACGGCGTCCCAAGCCGTTCGTTTAAAATACTCGGTTTCGGAGTACAAAAAGGATTAATAGTTTCTATATTATACGTGGCACTAAAGAATAAATACAATTATATTGGCTAAACCTATCTATCTACAGTATTATTTACATTAACGTCTAGTAATATGGAAGTTATACGGAGTTTGGCAACATTTTGTAAAAATATTACAGGCAAAGTTCCAACCAAAACAATACAGTCGTTAACTCGTAATGTTAGAAAATGGAAGATGCAACATTTGCACTCGGTATAGGAATGTTTAAACTGGCGTCAGGCAGCTTGTAGAGGAAATACGATATCACTCGACCACAAATAGTTACTTGGGACCAGGTATAAAAACCTTAAATGTATTGTAGTAACACTAGCTTTTCAACTTATTAATAGATATATGAGATTCAACCATAAAACAACTAGTCACGATAAAGCCCTAGATTATTACACATTATAGGTTCGTTCAAGAAACTGTTCGTGGCCGAGTTTTGAAAGTCACTTGAGCTTGAAGAACTATTGTCTTTTCCAATTTACGTTAAAGTCACATTGAATCGTCCTAGATTCAACATGTATGGCAGTGTATCTAGTACCGTTCTACAGAAGTATCCAAGGGAGCGAAGAAGCTTTTATGAAAGTCCAACTTCAGCTAGGAGTTTTATAGGATGTTTCAATACGCGATCTTTTCTCGATAGAAACGATTCACTGTGTATGAGAACGGGTCGGTACCGTTACACTTATTCCTCCATACATGTGTGGAGCGCGTCTCAGACGTTGATCTGGAAGGCCTCGCGCGTGATCTGCTTGTCGGCGACGTTGTGCGCATGCGCGGGGTGCGGCGCGCGCTTGCGCCGGTGGTGGCCCTCGCACTCCGTGTCGTCCGAGAAGCGGGACGGCGGGTGAATGTGCTCGTTGAACGATGGGTAATTTGATATACTGTAATATTATTAAGACGGTCAGCTAAAATTATAACAAATCGCATAGATTATAGCTGTGAGCAAAAAAAGTGACTTATTTAAAGCATGCCTTTATTTTATAGCATTCCAACGATTTTTTGTGCTTCGTTAATAAAAATTTGTTTGCATGTAACGGAAAATAAGAAGACATTCAGCCTTACCTGACCTTGTAAGCGCAGTCAACACGAACACTCCGGGAGCATGTACGTCGAGCTGGAGGTCTGTATACTCTGTATAAATAGAGTTAGGTAGAAAGTGAACACACACTTGTTTACCTGAAGGTGGTCTCGTCGTTGTGGCTGCTGTAGCCGGAGGAGGAGCGCACGTGTCGCTTGCCGAGCGCGCCGGCCTTGCCCTTGCGCGACGGGAACGCCTTGCGCACCACGCCGCCCACTGAGTTCTCCGACGATGATGATGACTCCTCGCGCTCTACGCTCGGATCTAGTGCAGGTACATTAGGTTAATTAAAATTAGTATAATTATATATTCTTCCAGTCAATGTTCATTATCTTTCAAGTAATGTTTACTAATTTCTGTGAATATGGCTTTTCCCAAAAACTTCATTGGTATAAATTCAGACGTTTTTTAAGTGCCGCTCTAACTAAGATCAAAACCGTTTATCGAAACCTAATTTCAATATCTCAATACTGTTCCCCACCCCTCAAAGAATAATTTGCAGATAAGTATCATAAATATATGTTTATGTTTATAGCACCGCGTGGAGCTTTAGTACAACTAACATGAAGTAGGGTGTGCGGGTCGCAGGCGGGCGGCGGGCTCGCTATCGGAGTGCGGCGCACTGGCGTCATCGCTCGCGTCGTCCTCGTACTCTGTAATGGGCAGGTGCAGCGTTAGTATCTTCTTCACCTCCGAGTCCGTCGACCCCAAGTTGTCCGACTCTGTAACATTACGAAAACAGTCACACGCTGCGTAGACAGGGTTACGCCGTAGATACGCTACGAAAACTGCTACGAAACTGCGTAGTGCGTACAAAGATTATTTAAAAGGTAACATTTAAAGGGCTTTGGATCACGTTCAGGGGGACGCACTTTCGTAGCTTTAGAGCTGTAATCATTGTTATATAACCATAGATTTTTTTCGTAGCGTATTCTACGACAAAAGCACATGACATGTAAATGAATTAAAATCATGGTTGATGTGTAGAATGAGTAGGATCAGCGTACAATGAACACTAACGAGGACTCAACAAACATCTCAAAGCGGGTACGTTCACACTAGACAGTCCATGACAATGAATGAACGGGTGCTACACACAATAAATAAAACAATACAAAGGTATGTCACAATACATACTGTGTGCATGCTTACCTTTATAAATTACAACACCATTTACGCTCCCATAGGTTGCATAAAAGGCGATCATTATGTCAAATTCGAATTATATTACTTAAACTTAAATGGGACAAAGTAAACTTAATTAATAGAAGGTGCAATCTACGTAAAATAAAACTATATGTACTAACTACTTATAGATAAGCTTTCTGTTCGAGACTGTGTACTTGTAAAGTTAACTACGGGTTAAGTAGTGATATTACCTTGACTCTCTGAGTGCGGGTCTCGGAGTCTGTTGCCTTTTCTTCTTACTTTTGTGTACTCTGGCTCCTTGCCCTGAAGCGACAAATTGATCTTTCAACATTTGTACGTCTAATTCGTAAGTCAATAAAATGAATTTTTAAACATACGGTCGTGCCTGCAACTCTATTTTACATACTTTTTCAAATTCAATCTGCGTCTTTATCTCTTTCATATTTAGAGGCGACACTTTCGCTAAAATAACGAGATATTTCTATTTAAATTGAACTGTTTGAACTGTAGTTTGAACTTACCTTATACTTGTCATTTTGCTTAAGGTCGTGGTACACGAAGGAGCCTCTGACAGAGTGATAAGGGCCGCTGTACACGTTGCCGCTGTAGCTGCTCTCGCTGTACGCTGTCGGCTTCGTCAGTTGGAAAGTCGCGTACGGACATATGTCTTCTATGTATTCTACAAGGTGATAAAATTAAATTGCAGAGCAAGAAGAAGTAAAAATGGTTTGAGCATACAACTTGTTCTAAGTTTTTTAGTTCCACCTGTAGCAATAGAGGGCTTTTGCCTTAATTATACTGAAGTTAACAAGTACTTAGTTTCTTAAAACAAAAGAAGTGTTTTTCGATCATTCCCTACATTAATCTTCATGATATGGCAAACGTCCGAAATATGTGTAAAATACATTGGGCATACATAATAAGCATTTACAAAAGGAAAATCTGAATTGGATTCATGAAAGCTGATAAAATAAGTGCATACCATTAGAAGCATGTTTGTAATGATGCTGTGGTGCTGGGTGTTGCGCCCGCGCGGCCAAGTACTGCTGGTCGCGGTTGACTTTGTTCTGGAGCTGCGCCACCGACGGCGACTCGCCCACCCCGCTCTCTGTGGCCACCGTCTCCGTGCCGCCAGCTTCTAAACACAATGTGGATTTACATACATAGCTTACGATCACTAAATATACAAGTGTCATAATATCATAGCTCTAATATCATCGGATCGAATTTTGTCCGTTTTTATACTTTTGTATTACCTGTGAATTTATCCAGGACACTTATGCATAAGCTGTAAAACTGGTCTTCAGAGTTATATTTTAATATATAGTTTTTGTCAATAATTCCTCTAAATAGAGAGGGGTACATGAGCACATGAGCAACAGACATATTTTAAAATCAAAAGACCTTATTCTCTAGTTCTTTCTTTTATTCTCCTGATAGTTGTCCAATATGTTACAGGGTTAATCAGGTTATATGTATGTCAAGGTAGACGATTAGGTACTAAGAGTATAACGTGTGTGTGCGTACTGTTCCTGCGCACGAGCAGCACGATGGCGAGCAGCGCGCCGAGCACGAGCAGCGACAGCGCGGCCGGCAGAAGCACGCGGGCGCCGCCCAGCGCGCGCGACCCGCCCGGCGCCGCCGGCGGCACCTCGCCCTCCACCACTACACACAATTGACTATGTTAGTAAGGTACATAACCATTGTGTTGTGTGAAAAGTTTTTATTAGGAATCTTTACATTATGATTTATGATCGGTCACTTAATTTGTAGATGAATAGTGACATCTAGTTTGTGGAAACAGTGACGAAGCGCCATTTTTCCTTAACCGAATTAAAGTTAATTGGCAACTTTCAACAACATACTAGTTATAGGTGCTTTGTTTTTGTTGTGACGGATATTTGTCTTACGAAGGAAATTCAGAAAAGATTAGATTTTTTTGGCAACAGCGTAGTTTCAAAATTTTACGTCGACACTAACACGTAGTCTTCAATAGTAATGAACATAGAAAATAATGTGTACACAGTCCTAAATGGAACAGATATAAGTTTATATTACAGTATGTGACGGGGAGCTATAACATAAGTGATAGTACATTGCTTACTGCCGGTGAGCGAGTGCGTGGTGAAGTTGTAGAGCGCGACGGCGTGGCCCGCGTTGTTGTGTGCCGTGATGCGCAGCTGGTAGTGCGTGGCAGGGGTCAGGCCCGGCACGCTGAACACGCGCTCTGTCGCTTGCACGCTGTTTGATACTAGGCGCCACTGTACAAACAAGACGAGATCAGAAAGATGAATAGTAAAATGGGTTTAAAATCCAACCACGTTGTGGAAACTTATAATTGCTTGAAAGAACCCCGGGACATAATTCGAGAGAATAATTCAATGGAGTATAAAGTGTGTTTTTAGGCATCAGCTGTTGTTCTAAGTAGAATTATGAGCGGCACTATTGAGTTCCAGTCCTTTATTTAAGCTGTCCATCATATGCCATGTGTATGGTAAAAATCTTAAGAAATTAAAGATTTGAATTAGGTAGATAGGTCCATACCTGTGATTGACTAATCTCTCGGTATTCAATAACAAAGTACAATATCCCACAGCCACCATCGCCCCACGAGTCCAACCATACAGTTACTGTTGTTGTGTTCAGCGTTATCATTTGGGAATGTTTCGGTTTTACTGGCACTGTAAAAAACACAAACAAAAGAATTAGAAAGAAAATTTAATAGTAAAAAGCGCAATTATTTAATAACTGAATATTTGGGTTAAAGAACATCGGTTATTGAAATAGGACTAAAACTTTTGGGTGTAGTTATTTCAAGTTATTTGAGGTGTAGTTAATCAAAGCCCAGATAAAAAAACTTTGAAAGTATACTAACCAGTGCCTTTAGTGTAAGCATGCACGATATCACACGGCAAGCCAGTGCCGATGCGGTTGAACGCAGTGATGTACAACTGGTATCTCGTGCCGCACCACAGATTAGGCAGCACGTGTTCCGAAGTGCCCGCTTCCACCTGAAGTTCTTCCCAGTCACCGTGCTCGCGCTTGTAGTTGATCACGTAACCTGAACCGTAAATATATTTTTTAGGAAGTGGTCATATTGCAGCATATTTAACCTAACAAGATGAATGCAGCAGTAACTATGAGCATCTCCAAAAACACAATAACGGAATCTTGTTCATACAAAAGGTATAACAGAATCTTGACTAATGCATTTTTTATCTGCAAATGACATTTCAAGTAACTGTAGACAAAAAAAGTAAGTCTACCTGACTGCTTTTACATTCTATACTTATTATTATTTGAAATACACGTCTGACGTCAGCAGTCTGTTAAAAAGTGCCTTAAGTTTGTTATCATTTTCATACTGTGATTATGTAAAATTTTGAGCCGTAAATTCTTACCAAGTATAGGACTCCCGCCATCACCCTGATCGCTCCACTGCAGATGCAGCGAGTCAGCATAAGAGTCTACAACAGCGAGCACGGGCGGCTGCGGCGGCACTTTGACTTCTACGCTGTACGTGACGTCATCGCGCCCGTGCACGTTCTCCACCGCGCACGTGTAGTTGCCGCTGTCCAAGTACTGCGTCATACTGTGAAAATATATACAGAATTGTTACTAAGATGCATAAAGGTCTAGCTTCTTGCTAGTTTCCTGTGCTTTTTCGCAGCCATCTATGATATGGATCACTTATTTAGGCTTCAATCGTAAGATAAATAAGTTTGAAATGCAATCGGAATGGTATTTTTTTCAAAACCTTACCTTATGATCAAAGAGCCATCACTAGTCACGTTCTTCCTAAGTGTAGACTCCAAGGTCGCTCCGTTCATACTCCAAGTGGTCGATGGAGTGGGCACTCCCACTTTATTACAAGGTAGCGATATGTTCTCCTTCCATGGAGTCACTATACTCCGACTGAAGGACGTGATCCGTGCAGGCACTGCGAGAAAACGGGCTTTTTTTGAATAGAAAATATTGAATACCAGTAACCAGGTTGATAGGCAATAATTGGTGTTAATATTACAACGTAATTATATACTTGCAAGTATATAATTACGTTGTAATATATACTTGCTTAATCTTTCCGAAGAAAGTACCTGATAAAAAAGACAAAATGGATACTCATGTGTTAGTTTCAAAACACATGAATATAATTTCACAAGTTAAGTTTTCAGTAGCACAACTGTTTCTTTTCTTTTAAAAACAGTTGCCTTCTATCAAAAATACTTATTATATCAATAACATGAATTATAATCACAGGTGCTAGTACTGATTTAAAACAAACCTGATTCGGAGGGCAGTACTGTGACGACGCGTGTTGCTTCTCCCTCTCCGAGTCTCGTAGACGCAGAGACCCAGAACTGATGGGTCGCTCTCGGCGGTGATCGTGATGTCTCGTGGGATAATGTACTTGGAGACAGCATGCGTTTGTGAGTGCCCTCCTTTAAAAAGTTGTAGACAGTTTTATTGGAACGTGTCACACATTCGTTAGACCCATAGATGCATTTCGCCTAGTCATAATCATATATCATTAAAAAAAGCTATCTTTTTTACCCATTTATTGGCTAACCTTTTGCGTATACCAGATAGCCTGTAGTTTATATGTAACAACAAAATATTTTTTTGCCGAATTTAGACAAACAATTGCAAATTATTTTTTTTTTTTTTTAATTCAATGATAAAAGCTATTATTCTAATACAAAATATATCACTTACCATCTAAAATAACAAAAGTAAAAGAATACATACCTCTCTCCCATCTTCAATAACACTCATGTACAGAGTGTACCCCACGAGGACTCCGTTCGGCGAGGAAGGCGGCAGCCATGATACTAAGATCTTATTACGCGACGAAACTACTGCTTTTATATCAGCTGGAGCCGAAGGCACTGTGACAAACAAAAATCTACGATTAGGCAGTTGTTTACACAGACTCAGCAACAAATTTCACAAGTAATCTTTTTTTAATTATGTTTGCATGGTGTGTGATTTTATTCTTTTGTTTATTTTATTACTAAGTCCCAAACCCACACCTGGCCAGCGTGGTGGATTCGAGGCCTAATCTCTGCCTCGTTTGGGACCTTTGCCCTGCAGTAGGACAGTAATGGGTTAAAAGAAAAAAAATACACATTACTTGTAATTTAAGAACTCGTTAAGGAAGCTTTTTGAGATTTAAGACGTGAAAATAAATATCTTACCATCTTCTTCAGTGTGGCAATAAACTGGAGCGGCCCTGACTCCATCCCCGGCGGCCGTGAACGCGCACACCGTCACAGAATAGTTGGTATACCGTCTTAGTCCTGATAGTGTTGTATGTAGACCCGAGATTTGCTTCGTTACTGCATCTTCGTTCCCTAAAAAATATGAAACATTTCCATTAAAATCATATAAGAATATCTTTGGCATTTCATATGTCCTGTGAACAACTGCTCTATACTTTGGTGAGTAGAAATAAGGTATTTACCAAACCAATCTGTAACTGGTGCATAAGTAACTCGGTATCCTTGCAGTACGCCGTTTCTGCCTCGAAGTGGAGGAGGCTCCCACGCCACGCGAACTGATTGCGAGCTTAACGCTGTACACTGTAATGCTCCAGGGGGCAAACTCGGAACTGAAAATAAGAGAGATATTGTATTGAAGGTGCAATATTGTGCATTGTACTGAGGTAAAGATAGGTAGTTTTTTTTTTGTGCATTCTATCTGTGCACTCTCTAATAGAAGAGTGACATTTAACCAATCTTAGTGACAGGACTACGCGTTTAATATAGCAACTTCATCTAAGTTTAATGTAGCTATATCTTCAGTTTTGTTTCAACCTTAATTTAGCTTTACTCAAGTTTTGTATCAACAGCTCGTAGACTACAGCTATTTTACGTCTTATCTGATAATTCAAAGGTTCTATGGTAAAGTTTACACTATAATTTGTATTACCATCTTCCATAGTGGTAGCAGTAGTGGGCGGCGAGGCGGGTCCGGCGCCTCGGCTGTTATACGCTTGCACGACGACGGCGTAGGCGGCGTGTTTCTGCAGCCCCGACAGCGTGGTGCGAGCCCGCGCCGCGCCCGCGCCCTCTACCGTCCGCACCGTGTACGACGCGCCGCCCGGACCACTCGCACTTAGGACTGTGCTGTTGCTGTTTAACTACAAGTAATGTTTGAACATGTTATTTTGTTCAGTAGGGTCGGTTTGTTCGACGTTTGGAGTTTTCAACATATGGAGGAATTTTGAAATTTTGTTTGATTTCACTTGAGAAGCTTTCAGATTAGTTTGCAAATAGGTTGATAAAATGTAAAACCAATACGTTTTTTAGATTTTTGCAATAACTCAACGTCGATTTTAACAATTCAAACTCCACCATCTATAATAGCAGATGTGACGTTATGTTATGAAATCTCAGTGCCTGAAAATTTCAATAAGGGGTACTTTACATCTGTGGGTCCAAAGGTTTCATTCGCGAATTTATGGGATGACGTAGACGACATTCTTACAAAGATATTAAGTACTTACTTCCTGAAATCCCACGTAGTAACCAAGTATGTTTCCGTTCCATAGGTCTCTTTGAGGCGGTTCCCAACTAACTACCAACTCAGTTGAACTTTTCGCTTCTACTCTAACATCCACTGGCGGACCGCTCGGCACTGTAATACACAAATTTAACGCTTATTGTAGCATTAAATAACGAATCAAATATTATTTCCACTATCTATATAACTTCGAGGTGTATACATACAAAATAATAGGCATTTCATACAGAAGCCTGAAATTTCAATTTAAGGCGTCCCTTGTCTTTTCAAAGTTATTTCATAGGATGAAATCTTTTATGATTATGTGTACTAATGTCCTGGCTTTTACTAACATAGTTTAAACAAAACTTATTATATGTAAAGTTTAAATAAATGTTTCACCACTAACTGCACTGCAAGGTTCACTTTGAATTCAATCGCACTACTGTTGTTGTTATTGCGCTTACCTTCTTCAGTAGTAGTGACTTGTACAAGTTGGCTCGGTTCACTTTGTCCTAGTCTGTTCTCGGCTATGATTCTCAAGTGATACGATGTTGCCGGTTGAAGATTTTGTACACTAGCTGATGTCACGCTTCCAGGCACGATAACTTTTTGAGGAGTGGTCGGCCAAGAATCTGTTAGTGGAAAATTTATTAAACACACCATGAACTATCATTAAAACATGCTGCGTAATTATTACACAAGTAAAAGTGCACTAAAGTTTCTTAATTTTGGTTCATATTAGGTACAAATCTTTATGTGATTTTTGGATAAGGATTAAGGGTCCTTATTTGTTTGTAAAATCGTCTCCACGATCCATTCCAGAGTTCGTTAGTGTAAGTGTATGTTTTCAAATCACTTAACTGTAGCAAATTTTCTACGTAAGGAACACCTTTTGTAATATAAACCTGATTTTAATTAAAATAAACATAGTATCACCATATTTCAATACAATTATAAAGGGTCAATTTATTACGTGACGCAAAAGGGCCTAACTTCATAAGTTAAAGGTCTGTATTGATTAATAGGTGAGGTCGTTAGTGGTTTAAAACGGAGGTAATATTTTACCTGGGGCTTCCTTGTATTGTACTATGTAGTTGATGATAGGACTGTTCCCGGCGTACGGCTGTGTCCACGATATTTGTATAGATCGCGATTGTTGGTCTATAATTCTTATGTTTTTTGGCATTTCTGGCACCTGTGAAAAATATTTTTTTGTTATTTGTGTAACTAGAACCCGCCTTAAGAATATTCGGAGAGGAGACTAGGGAAACTTTTTGATATAATTGATTTCTTGATATTTTTTTTCGTAATTTTCCTGTTTGAATTAGCAGTGTTATTTTGTAAGTATTGAGGAAACAATTATCAGGTTTTTAACTAAAGCAATTGAAATTGAAATTCATTTGCAATGTAAGTGCAGTCAGTATAAATATTTTTGTTTTGAACCGGAATAAATAAATAAAGTATTGATTTTAAGGCCTTTAAACCAAACAATAGCTAGTAACTCACCTCTTGAACAACTAGATGAATAAGCATTTCGTCCTGGCCGTATGCATTGGACGCTCGACACGTCAAAGCGCCCGTATCTTGTCTATAAGTCTGTAGAATGCTCAGTTCAGAAACTAAACCTTCGTCTAATACCTGCTCCCGGATAGTATACCTGGAAAACAATTTAATTTAAATGTCTCGAAGTCAATCTAAGAATTCTAGGAAAATTGCTACGAAATCTCGGAATTCTAATAAATTAACAGTGTTATAAATAGAGGAAACTGCTCGACTATCTATTGAAATCGAAGAGATTTCTCGTGCTTGATTATTTTTAAAATCAATCATTTACTATTCACAAGCGATTACGAGAACTCGACTTGTCTATGCCATCGTTGTTGAAAAGGAAAAGGTAGCAATTTTTACAAACTATTAACCAATAGTTAATAGTTCTTTATCTTTTAACCTATAGTTATCAAAGTACCTTTGGTCCAAATGGTGTGCGATAGTGTGATGGTGTGGACTCCGCCAGCTGACTTCTAGAGGTGCGTCTCCCGAAGCGGCACATTGTAGGTGGGCCGCTTCTCCCGCCGTCACTTGTACTGTTTTACTTTTCATTGGAAACCTCGCCGGAGCTGACGGAGACAGTAGTAATATTAGGACATTCAGCGCGACGCTTCGGCAACTAAGGGATATATTTAAATCATATTTTTGGCGTTTATAAGCACATTGTTTGGATGCTCAAAGTAATGAGCATTTTCGTACGTGCACGTTAATAAACGTATACGCGAAAAAGATTTACGGCGTGTTAACTGAAGCATCTTCATAGAAGCATTTAGATTACACGATAGCTTTAGTTGCCATTATTGCGAAATGATTACCTTACATTTGCTTCTGTAGGTACGAGTCAATCACGCATATCAATCTCAGTACAAAACCTTTAGCTAAAACTTGGAAGGCTTTGTCTAAAATCAAGGATATTAGGTATACAAGGCAGGTACACAATCAACTTAACTAATCGACCTTGATCGTGCTGTGCTTCGGTAACTACATCTCCGAAATTTCTAAGACAATATGAACTTTTCTTGGGCCTATTTATTTTTACAAAAGTCTTCTCGGTACTACTCGTATCTATTATCGTAACATCCGAAATGTAATATTCTATGATGTAAAATAAACCTTTTTAAATGCGCAATAAAGGTGTTTTGAGTGTAATGAATGCAATGCTTTCGGCATTAAATCTCTGAATAAGCAACTAATGACTACTGCTATCAAGCTTGAATATTTTATCCAGCGGTTCTCTCTGCTACCCACACTGTATATATCTTAGTGCCTATAAACGCCTCGTACAGGTTGCCTAGGTTACAAATAAGTTCACTAATTAGCGGTTACTAAACAAACATGTGGAATACGCCGAGCGATCAGGCGGTCTTGTTCGACACTACATTTAACACATAATAAATACGTGATTAATTTCGTTTATTTGTTATTTATTTTATTTCTTTACACGTAAATATATAATGAAAAGATATACAATAGATACTGAAACCTTGTATAGTTTTTACCTACGCGTTATGTATTAAATAACCTCTATAATGCAAATGAAAAGTCATTCGTTATAAATGTAATGACAAAAACAAAAAGCTTACGCTATTAACATTACCGCAAAAACCCACTTCACGGAATATTATTCCCTCTGAGTGCGGCAGAAGTGAAGAAAAAAATTTTTCCATAAAGGCAGGCTCGTTACGTTGAGGTTGTGTAGGCCCAATGTTATTTATTGGCGAGCACCTTGTTTACGAAACCCTCATATTCTTATGATTTACTGCCTGTTTAAAATATTACAGCCACATTTGCGACGTAATACTAAAAATCTGTTCTATTTTTTTAGAGGACAGAAAGGAAAAAGTTTCAAATCTATTTATTTAGGTTCACGTGAACGTCTGCAAACTTTGTTCATGTGTAAATCCTGGTGAACCTTGTGTCAAACCGAAATAAACAAGCGGGAAATACGATTACGGCTAGAAGCGGAACTGTTTACAAACTGTTCGCGGACGTGACGGGTTTAGGAGCCGACGCTGCCGGCCACAATCGAACAAACTTTTACTGGTGTTTGCACAATCCGCGATTTGTTAACGGCAACATAAATAACATCTTTTCCTCCGCCGAATGTTTTTGTCTTGAAAGGTTTGATTTAAAGTATCATAAATAACAGCCGCTTCATAAACGTCATGACGTTTCGATATTTCTTGATTTCTGCTTGTTAACGCAAGACAATATCGGCAAACACAAACACGTACGCCGCGGGCGTATTCTAGTGGAAGCCAACTGTCTCGTTTTCCAATAAAGAGGAGACGTATTGCAACGTACGGTCATTGAGTTTTCTGCTCAGACGCGCTCGACTCGCGTGCCGCCGCCCGCCGACAATCGAATAAACTACAAATACATCGTCACCTTTATTGTGTCCACTCAGCAGGCGAGTGGACCCATCTTTAATTATAATTTTCCATGGTAACCCAGCGACCGCTGATTCCTTTCAACTTATACTGCATAAACAAACTAATCAGCTGAAAACAACTAGCACGACCAACTTATATTTAATTTCCTAGAAATTGTAACTACTACTAATTGAGAAAGTTACTCGGCTACCACTATAAGCTTTCATAAAAGTTAGCAATAGAATGTAAGTCCGACCTCAGAACGATCTAAATTAAGTTTAAAAGTACCCACAGCACTAGCATCAGGACTTAGCAAAGTGGTGAGAAAATGGACTTCCTTTAATTTTATATCGGAGGTACAATAGAACGGTGCCAGTTCAGCAATTTGAGCGAGTTATCGGTGAGCGGCGCAGAATTCTATAGAATTAAATAAAGTCCAACAGAGGTATGGAGGACGTAAAAGTTATTGGAGTGTTCCATTATAGTATTGTAGAAAAATTGCTTTCTTAGTAATTAATTCATTTTGTTGTTGAATGAAAAAGTAGACATTCCCGTTCATTTGTAAACATTTGATTGTACTTACTTTTGGTATCAACTATCTATTTTATGTTCGACAAATAATTGTTTTATTTCATGTTTTTTGTTACAGTTACTGCATTGTTCTGTTTCTTCCATTTCTTGATTCTTTTATTATGAATAAAATTTCCAAGTTGAAAATAAAATGTAGAACGTAATAGTGACGAAACAATGCGTTCTTAACATTTATTTTACTAAGGACAGCTCCACTTCTCCGCAACAAAACAATAATGACGCAAAAGAATTTTCATTTGAGTACGGGCCGGGCTTGTCCCCGGCGAAACTCATCGCGGCGACGGATCCTCCATCAAGACATTCCACAACTTTTCACAGACCTTTGACAAAAAGATGCTTCCTTTCTTTTATACTCCAAGTTGATAGAGCTAGCTGTATGATCCACGCGGTAAATTCTATTTCCTCCACCAAATTGACTGACCGAATTTGAAAAAGATCGGAATCGAGAATTCTTTGGATAACGCAAATTTATCTACTATAGAATCTGTAATACAAAAGTGTCTGGCACGATGTTGATATTTATTCTCGGTTTATTAATTAGAAAAATATAACATTTCGTTACATACCGTTAACTTTCAAGAAGATGAGCTTGCTCAGTCCCGCGCCTATGTCGTTTCTCGCTTCACAGAGATAATGTCCTTCACTGTCTTTCGCTACTCGCTCGAATACAAGCGAGCCATTCTCCAAGACCCTTGAGCTCCCTTCAAACATGAAGTCTTTGTATTCCCCCGGCGTGTTACCTGTTCAAAATTTCATTTAGTCACACTGTTATGTCAATGTTTTGCGACAAAAACGTAGAGATTATTGTAACAGTGTAAATGTACGTAGAGATAACAAAATTGCTCAACAAATACTAGAACTACTACTAGTTTTAAAAGAAAATTGTGTAAAATTACTTTTAGAGATAATGATCACATATATGTATAAAGAAACTTTAACGGATTCATTAAGAAAATGTTATCGATATAATAACTTTATTAATAAACTTAATAATAATGATACAACTTACCCACGGCTTTTTTCCACGTGATGGTTGGTTTTGGGTAACCGTCTGCTTGGCATTGTAAAGTGACATCTTGGCCGGCGGCTACAGCCACGTCGTTGGGCTCCAATCTCCATCGAGGTGGCACTGTTCAAGTTTTACACGTTATTCTATTCATGCCATAATTATAAACAAAAGATTAAGCTGTACAGATCATGAGTTAACTTACCGTTCACAGTGAGTGGTATAGTATATCTCTCAGACCCAGCCACATTTGATACTATGCATGTGTAATTTCCGCTGTGGAGGGATGTCACTTGCTCTATAACCAGCGAGGCACTGTACTCATCCATTCTACGGGTTATTATACCGCTCGGTGCGTAAGGTGATGACGTCACAGGTTGCCCGTTTTTCTCCCACCGAAATGCAACCGGCAAATCACCCTCTAAGATCTGACACGATATGGCTGCTCTCATACCTTCCCGTAATAAATTTGTTAAAGCCGGAATAGGCAGGATTTTGGGCTGAACTGCAAAAAGAAACGGCTTGTTTAATTTTTTGTGCGGAAGATTTACCTGTACTTAGGGAGGGAAATTGTGTTAGCAAATCTTGTCTTCACTGTAGCTATGCTGCAATTTATTTTAATGGCTACCTACAACATTTTGTTTTACCGAAAAGTTTATTGTGTTCCAACGACTAACTCAAACCGACTACGACGCAAGGATACCTCGAAAATGTGCATTTTTATTTGAAGCTTTTAATTTCCAACATTAATTAAACTGTAGTAGTGCATGTAACAACCCTGTTAAAATTATGGGAGAAATTATTCACGCAGAAATTTTAAAGTTTATGAGCAATTTCGCCACGTAGACACACTTAATTTCCCCATTTATTTTTTAGCTGCCTAACTGTTAATTAAAGTGAAATCTTAAGTCGCGTTCATGCCTTGATTTTGCAGACCTCATTTCGGAGCGTTGCTTTGTGAAGTTTCCATTCATTTTTTTAATATTTTTATTTTATTGCCCTATTAACCAGGGAAAGCTGGAAGTTTAACGCTCCGTGGATGCCGCGGTAATGGTAAACGTGCTAACTTTAATGAATTACGGATGAGTAACTCCGCCCCTCTTGAATTCGTGATTTTATAGCGCATTAAATCTTAGTACAGAAAATGAGAAAGTTTATGCTCTAATTTCTCTTCACAGTAGTGTAAAGGGCGGAGAAGAATTCAAGATTTGTGTTCAACATTCATGGACTTTTTTCCGCTAAAACAAATGTTATCTTAGGTGCTTACTAAAAATGTCAAGAAAGACCCTGAATATAAATAGGTCTTTGAAACGTATCACAGAAAGTTTCTTCCTGAATTTGAATTTCAACTACTTAGGTTTCTATCAGTTGTTTGGTGTACTGATATAACAATACCTGTTAATTTTGGCGATTTTTCCTCACTACGGTAGCAAGCTCTAATGAGGCAGTATTAGTTTACACAATGAGCATTATTATAATATTTACCTAATATCTGTACTTCGACGTCTCTCCTGGCGGCGTGTCGTTGTCTGTTGGCTGCTTGGCACGTGTAGGTGCCGGCGTCCTCACCTCGCTGTGTCTGTTCCACGATCAGCGTGCCGTTCGGAAACACTTTCTGCCTTCGGTTTAGAGGAAGAGTTTGCCCATCTGTGTAAAGAAATTAATATGAAAAAAAAAATTAAGTATGTATGTAAGCATTTATTTATTTTCATCGAAAGACTACATTGAAACCCAAGTGCGGTTGTGCTTTCTAAATTAAAATGGTATTTGTAACCTGCATTTTTGCCGTGGTGCCCGGAAATCGTCCGAGACTTCGACTGTGTACCGAATAAAATTTCAACATTTACCAACTACAAGTTTGCTGAAATGTGAACTGTCTTCGGATATGCCCAATTTTGTATTTAAATATCGAAATGCCGTATTGGGTCACTTTTTAACGACAGTCATTGAAAATTTAGTGTCTATTTAATATTTAGTGCTGTTGCAATGTAAATGGGTCCGATGTCAGAGTTTGTTACGATGTAAGTATACCAAGGGAGGTTGCTCAAGGGACTTACTAATGATTAATGGGTAGTTTAATCGATCTACACGGTTGAACAATTTTGTCGTCCTCAGCCCTGAACTAGATGACCGTTGTCAAATTTAATTTACATATTCTGCTTTCCCTAAATTACGTAATCATATCATACTTTACTTGTTATTTGCATACCTGTATGAATTTCTGGCGAGGGGTTAAATTTTTGGTTTACTCGTTTAGTTTAGGCAGGTGGATTATTAATTTTAAATAGCGTAATATGATTTTATCAAGTAGGGTAAAGTGGAGTTTAAGGGTTAAGTACGCTTTAGAGACGATTAAAAATCCAATGCTTGTTAGACTAGATAGTGTTCTAAAAAGTCTTTTAAGTGCCGGTTTTGCTATTCGATTTAGCTTATTTTTTATCAGTAGTCGAAGTAGAATCTAGTTGGATTTGTCACGTGCAACAGCTTTGTGTAACGAAAATGGAGGTGTTATGTAACGTACATCCGTGTAGAAGTACGTGACATCGCAAATGTACCCCGGGACTGCACGGAGAGCTAAGATCAGTTATTTCGACAGCTCAGGAAGCACCTACATTGGCCATTTGGGAATATACGTCCTGACCTTTCTTAATAGTGACGGTAGAAAGTTTTCTGTTCTTGTGTCAAAGTAGACTAAGGTTAATTATTTTGCTACGTTATGCGATGACTTAAAAGGTATTTACACGTCTTCACTTTCAATTAAAAAAACAGAATACCTATGTTACAAAAATACTTTTTTTATGTAGCCTTTTCTGTGTCCCACTGCTGAGCAAAGGTCTCTTACAAAAATACTTACTTCAAAAATATTATTTTTTACGAGTCTCGTAATCCTACTCTAAGGTATGCTTTGTCAGTATTCACAGTCATAGAGTACTTTATATTATGGTTATTTAATCATTATAATAACTTTTGCTTTGATCTCGAGCAAAGCATTAAAGGTGTTTCTAATTTGTAATCTTATCCTCTATAATGTATTTATGAGGCCGTATAATCTTCGGTTCCCAAGACCGTCTGTATCAATGCAGGTATCAAAAACCGTAGGTCAGCTTAATGAGAGTGGGTACTCTATGAAAAAGATAAGGTTCGTTGTTGACAAGGGTCCGAAGTGAAAAGGAAAATTACGAGGGAGTGACCGAAGAGTCTTAATTTGATCTTTCGCAGTATTGCTAGTGAACGAGAGGAAGGTTTCATGGACGTAACGATTTTATTCCGAGGTAAATTCATTTAGATACAATTTTTTTTATTCTCTCTCGCCTTATGTAGTTGTTGCTAAATATTGAATACCTACAATATGTGTATTAGTTCTCACACCGAAGCACATTTAATCATCCTTTATCGATTAGTTCTCACCGTTAAAATTCCAGAGCCTTTTTGCTGAAGCTACTGCGAAGAATGTAGGTTTTTACGGTCCGCTGTCCCGCAAATTAAAATTTCAAATGAGCTTTGAAAGGTTTTTATATTCTCAATATTCTTTTTCTGGTAAGCGTTTCCAATTAATTATATTTTATGAGTTAACAAAGGTTTAAATAGCAATTAAAATAAAACAATATAAAGTAACCACACCTGGCTCTAACATAAGAACAGAAACAACACCAACGACAATAAAGCGACGCAACAAAACCAACATCAATTCTGCGTATCTTCCTTATTTTGTAACACATATTTAACAACAATGTCAGAGGCCAGTAGCTAAGGAAAAACAAGAGAGGAATAACTTAGATTTGTCCTTAATTGGATGTTGCGAAGGTGTCTAGTTTATTAGATTGTGAGACGCAATTTTCTCTGCGGCTGGGATATTACTAAGGCGGGGATATAACGAACATATTTTCAAGCCGACGTTACACAGAATTTTCAAATAAACAACGACAGAATATATTGGACGCGAAGTATTTTTACGGTTTTACACACGACTCGTGTCTCTGAAAAGCGCCGAAAGAAATGTACGTGAAGTGAATCATTAAAACTTGTGGTTAGTTGGTTGTGTTGCGTTTGTTTTCTCCTTCCTTCAAATTATGATTCAAGAGAAGATCTCCTTTATAAAACTTTTGGGGGTCATTATTTAGGTGCTAAATATGCTCCAAACTATTTAAAATAATAAATGTCTTGGAAGTTGTGCGACATTATGCTAAGAACCATTCTTAGCAGTAGCGATACAGAATAAATTGTCTCGACTGAACTAAATAAATCAGCTTGGGATTTACGTAACAGACAATAGTCACGAAGATAATCTAAAAGTTATAGTTATTTCGCCTCACCTTCGCCCTAGTTTCGTTAAGGACCTGTTGCTAAAAGACGTAGTTACCCGCGCTCCCTCGGGCCTTTAATTCGATACTGTTTGACTAAAGTGTCGTTCGTTTCGTCGAAGTATTTTATTTATGTAGCAGACATCGAAGATCCATTTTTGAAGACTTTACGTCGATAAGTAATTGTCTAAGCTTCATCTCAATTTTTAATTTTTCTAATAATTTCAATTTTGTTTATGTAGCGCCTATTAGTCGTATTACTTCGTCTGAGAAATATTTTTTACATGGTATTTTAATGTTCAGACATTACACCAGTTGCTGTACTCACGAATTGTATGAAGCAGCAGGTGACTTTGAATAGTGCAGATAAACCATACCCCTACACACAGGGGAAATCAGAACGAAGATATCGCTATTAATAATAATGAAAAGCAAAGAAATACATAAAGTTCTCCTTGAATTTTTATTTCTTTCTCCACAAGGGTGGAATAAACAGATGGCTTTTTCCAGGAAACCCGTAAATTGAACAGTGTTAAAGTAAGAATGTTAATGTTATGTAAAATGGCACCATTTATAGCGAAATGTGCTATTAATTAACATAATGTGTCACAAATAACAATACGCTTCTATAGAAGTTTATTAATAAATGTTTACAGAGAAAAAAAGTAATAAGTGTTCTGGTAGGGAACATAAAATCATTTTTACAAAAGCCCCTGGGCGACAATTCAATTTCTGTACGTGAGGCTGCGACGAAATTATGTCAATTTCGTATCATTAGCGAGCCTAGGGCTGCCTACAGTCTGTTACGAACAGTAGTCCCCGAAACCTATGTGTGTGCTTTGAATATATTATTACGACCACATTATATTGCTTTTGTAAAACACACATTATTATGAATAAATACGCATGTAGAATTTTTATTAGTAAGTCTTCAATTTACTGATTGAATCTTCAATCTAAGTTCGTACGTTTTTTATTTTATCTATATGTCTTATTATCAGACAAAGGTCTCCCCTAAACCCCTCCACCCGCCTCTATCCTCAGCCGTTACCTGCCACCCTAGGTGTCCAAATCGTCATACTAATGTTGTACGAATAGCCTTTATCATTCAGTGAATATAAAAATGCACCATCTATCATTTTATATAGAACTGCAAGACTATGTATACTTACTCCTAACTCCTAAACTAATTCAATAGCAAGCTTATAGTAATATTTGGAACCCATTACTTAATCCAAGGAGTGCAAACCTTAAGATGTTTCGAGTCTCAATAACGACTCTAGAAAATAAGACTTTTATTAGTTGAACGTCTAGTAATATTCATTAAACAAATCTACAGCTCCCGGGGGATAAATTTCGTCTCATAAATAATAATTATGTATTAGTACAGCTATTATCTTCAAGGTGATAATGACCGTCTTAATATTTCACCTGCTATACTTACTTTTACGGATTAATTAGTCTAATTATAGCACGTTTTTGGCGATTTATAAGAAACGGAAAGCTTGTTATTAATATATTATTAATGAGCTGAATTTTTACCTTCATTTTTACATTTTAACTAGCGGCTCACCCCGGTTTCACTCGCATTACACCGGGTTTCCCTTAACAAATGATACACTAAAACCTTCCTTGACAAACGTGACAATGAGTCATTGGTAAAAAGGACGATAAGATTTTATTTTATAATATAGTAGTAGTGATAAGTATAAATAAAATTTCAACATAAATACAATTTTAGACCAAATACAATACATATCTACCAGTAAAATTACATAAAATTTCATGGGCCTTCAAAACATTTATTTATTTAAACTCTGGGGCATACTTAATTGAATTTTTATGTCTCGGGGAAAATTTTGAAAATAAAATTCATGCTTTTATTTCCATAAACACAATGTATGGAAAACACAAAGGGTAACACAGTGAAATCGTGATGCAATATTACCTTTATTATGAAAAAGAAAAGCTTTTCTTTGCAATAAATAACGCAAGTTATCGTCACAATGTTGCTGTCTTTTGGCAAAATGAGTTCGGGAGTGTTGCCAGGGCGCACGGTAAATCAACTAGACATTTGGCAAAGAATTGACGGGGAGTATGTTATATTCAGTATGAATAACCCTGTAAATGGCCATATCAATGTCTATTTAGCAAGATTTTCTAGATATATTGAAGCTATTCTGGTATAATCGTGTTTGATTACGGTGACTAGGTTAATTTTGAAGCAATTTTTGGTTTTCATACTAAAAATAAAGTCGGAATACTTTAGTGAATTTACTGAAATTGTAACATTTACCGAATATGTCTCGGTTGACAATCCGGCAGCGAAAAAAATATGTTGAAGTCTCTCCCAAACTCCACTTCACAAAGTGCTCAAGTTTTCGAGCGAAATCATTTCACATCTCCCCACGTTGTTCAGTAAACGACCTTTGAATAAATTAAGAAGCTCACCTCTTTCCCACGAGATGGACTCAATGGGGTAGCCGGCCACCGGACACTTGATATTCAAGTCACTGCCCGCGACGGCCGTAACTTTGGGCATTTCGCGAATGTATGGAAGCCCGTACACGTTGACTCTGGCGGCATGGATGGCTTTTCCTGCTGTATTGGACGCAACGCACGCGTATTCCCCACCATCTTGCTCTGTCACTCTACTGATGTTCAAATGACTAACCACGTCGTCTTGAAGAGTAACACGCTGACCGACGGCAAACCTGAATAATAGGGGAAATATCAAAATCAGTCAGAAATGTCAGAATGTATGCTTTTTTATATTTTTTCCGTAACTGTCCTCGCTGGGAGTTTTGGGCAGAAACTCCAGCAAATATTTCAGCAGCTTAATCTATTTAAGGACCAGATAATAAAGTAGAATTATACAGTATCGAGAGTTTAATGACTATCCAGTTAAAAGTCTAGCCTAACAAAACGTGACCTCTTTCTATTTTTACGGTCGTCAATTTCCACTTTTGTATTCCGTATAAACGTATCACTGGTATTAAATCGATGAAAACCGTTAAAAAGTTTTATGACACGAATATAAACGGCACAGATGACAAAAGTTCGTCAGTTAATATAACTTTCACTGTTACATCACGTTTAATCCGTGCCGCCACTGTATTTCATTTATACGAGAAAAATATAGTGCCCTTATTTCGGACGTAAAGTTTTATTAGTTACCTAGTTTCCGAAAAGTTATCTCGGCTTTAGCAGTATTTAAACGAAAAAACAAGTAGTAATTTTCCACGTGGCTTATAACATATTTTACTGTAAATACGACACTGAGATCAACGCAATTTTGCATTATTTACCTTTGGTAGATCGATCGCGGTGGCTAACCGGCCCGAAACGTCAATTTAATGAGATGATCGCGTTAATCCCCCTGTCGTATTATCGTATTATAGTCATGCAACGCAAAATACTGAATTGTTTCCTGCGTATAAATATATTAACGTTTCGATTATTCCTGTAACAGGATCTATAAACATCCATTAAATATTCACCCCTATTTAGAGGTCGTAAAAGTCATAGTAAATTAGCACTTACCTTGAATTAGTAGGTATAGGAAAGCCATCCAGTAGCCAAGTGAATTGAGGTGGAGGATGCCCCATGGCGACACACTTTAACGAAACGCTCGGTCCTGGTTGCAACGTCTGCTCCGAAAACCAGTAAACCAATTCCGGTTTTGATTCTGAAACAACAACTGAAGTAAATATGTGTCAGCTACCGTCTTCTTGTTTAACCTGTTGGTTGGAATATTCGGAAATTGTATTTAAAATAAACAAGAGTCGAGCTTCTACGACATTTGGAGAAGTTATTGAACCCTCCCCACTATTTTGTTTGCACAATATATTTGCACGTATACTTTGTTATATTGGAGTAACATGTTATTGGTTTACAGAATACGAAGTACCTAGGTATCTACTTTATTTGGTTCTTTACTAAGATCCTACTTGTACTCTACGCCAGCAGAGGTAAGAGGATCAAATAATGTTATAAACATTTTCACGTTCAGTTAAGCTGCACTGCATTGGTAGATAACGGTAAATAGACAGCGCTCACCTCAGAATATACATATTTTAAAGGTTATTTTTCAGTTTCACTTTGTCACTTTAATCTATACTAAATACACAACACCAATGTGCAGACTGGGTACTCTACGTTTCTTCGTTTCTTATTAAAAATCCACCGCGACACCAAGTACGATTTCAAAGGGGACTTCATTTCACATTTTGCATTTGTCAGAAATTTTCCTTTTTCACTCACACAAACAAAGCTATTAACTGGCGAGTATTAAAAACAAAGGCTAAGCTTATTATCTCGGGTGGAAGGGGAAAGAATAATAAACCCCTCGGGCACTGGCAGAGTTCTCTATTCACTGCAGTGGATGCACCGGGTTCCGTCTGATTAATATGCGTCTTTAGACATGCACAGGGAAATCTCTCTAGACGTTCATGTTATCTGAGATGGCGAGATAAGCATTACATTGAGAGAAATAGTAATTGTTGTTAAAACTGTAAACATGAGACAATGTTTCGAATCTGTATTCTAAACGTTCCGACCATACAATAACATAGAAACATAGTATACATAATGGGCTATTATTTAAG
The DNA here is from genome assembly GCF_050436995.1 of Anticarsia gemmatalis. Classification (NCBI taxonomy): domain Eukaryota; kingdom Metazoa; phylum Arthropoda; class Insecta; order Lepidoptera; family Erebidae; genus Anticarsia; species Anticarsia gemmatalis. Next base: position 5,267,564 of record NC_134761.1, read on the forward strand.
AGCTCCTATAATATGTCCTTTAATATTCACTGGGCAAAGCTCCAAACGTTAGATACATAGCAACGTTGTCGCCTGCGTTCAAGTTTTGCTCATTAGCAGATAAGATTCTTTAAATTACAGTTTGTAATGTGTGATTTAAACATATGGCAAAAGACTTTTCTATAAAAAATCCGTATAGATATCTAGCTGGAATAATTGACTAGAAAATACATCTAGTACGATGCTGTGTGAATCATGTCGCGGAGGTGATCATTTATAACAAGAGAAGGCCATCGGAACGGCGATCATTAGTAGCACTTTAAGGAGATTAAAATTGCTTTGAGATAGCATTTCAAAGTGATTGCGAGTTTCTCTTAACAAAATACAAGAGCGGCTCGTTTCCATATCGCGTAGCATAAGTAGTTAAGGTCGGTATTACGGAGGCAGACGGACGGGACGCACAAATCCGTCCGCCAGTCTGTTCGGCACGCCTCGCCTGTGTATAATTTTTCCACCTCGAATGATAAAACAGAGAGTTTAGCAACGCTGTATAAAACTTTTGTGATTGGATTAGATGTTAAAGGTATTTCGTTTGATTTAATGTTTGAAATTAAGATGGTTTAATTAATTAATTAGGTTTGGGCCATGCCGTTGATTACTTTTGCGTCTGTGATGTTTGAACTTGTTCTTCTCTCTATATAAGTTATATACTACAAATGGACTTGTGGTCTTGTAATGTTTTTATTCTACCAGGATTGGTAGGTAAAGCGAAACCGGTATATCCACCAATACCTTTTATAAACATAATTAATGCATATAAACATTAACAGATTGTAGCGACTTAAATACACAAATTATAAATTTTCAGTATTGTGGTGTTTTCAAACTCGTGTTTCAACAGAATTTCTAATTAATAAAAACCACGGCAGCATCAAACAAAGAAAAGAACAACAAAGTCGTGGAACAGTATTATGATAACAAAAAGGTGAACATCCCAAATGAATTGGACGTTCCGTGAACGAATCCACCGGATTACTCTTTGACCTTTATTTCAAAAATTCACGCTTCCAAACACATGTCTCTCGTTAATTCTTTTGATTGTAGCTTCGTTATTAAAGGGATGTACGAAATTCTTTAATCCGTTCACTTTTTCGTATTAAACGTAGCCGGGCGTGGCGTGACTCTGGCGCGCTTAATCCTGCCATTACCATAGTTGCTGTACACCGTTAGATTAAACAATTTGCATAATTTATATGCATAACATTTCTTTACATAACTCTTCTGTAGAGGAAAATGTAGTCCATTAGTATTCTAATACTGTGTAATAAGTGTCTACTTAGTTCCGGACTTTAAATTAGCGATTCAGTGGCTCCAAAGTTAATGGTAATGTATTTTATTCTGTCGTTTTTACAATCAAGCTACCGTTTTTTTTTTGTTTTTGGTTTGTAGTTTCATTTGGGACGTTGGTCTCCATTTTTAGTTTAAATGAGCTTATTACTAGTATTTGCTACAAACTTTTTGCCACGACGTGACTAGTATAGCACTTGCATTGCAGAAAAACAGCTCATGACTCTCATGCAACAATGCTTCTAATCTCACTTTAGCCGTGGAATGTAACGAAAACAAAATTGCTTTTGTAATGGAACTAAGACAACAACATTAAGAGTGCCATGAAACGGTTCGTAACGGGCTAAATAATGTAAGATAAATAAATACTTAAACTACTGCCATTACGATACAAATTCCCATTGTTTCGACGGAGCTCCTCTGTAAATGGCCCAATAAACTGTGGATTAAAATTATGTGTAGTTCGCGGGACCGATACCTCGGGTTCCGGCTAAATGTAATAATGCAGAAGGGCTCCGTCCCTTCATTAGAGACCACATTAAATTGCGACATTTATTTGGTTACCGTTAGCTACATGTTTCGGGCACAGCCTTAATGGTTAGTTTTAAAGCTACATCGATTTTGTATAGGGAGGCGAGTTTGTTATTTATTGTTTTAAGTTTATTATTATTTTGGCTTTCGCCACGATTCGAGTGGAATTTGGGTAGTTTGGGTAATATTTTAAGTTGAAACGTACGTAATTATACACGTACGTCCGTAAACGTCCGTTAGTTAGAACAATGTTTTTGTGGGCTATAATAGAGGTAATATTCATGTTATGGACACATAATACGAAACGTAATATCAGGCTAAAACAGCTTTACGTCTTCATTGGTTACGATAAGTAATAGCAGCCATAAACAGGCAATTACACAAAGGCTCTATACATAATTCCATTAGCGATAAGTACATAAAGAGCCAGACATATACGACACGTCGGCGTGATTGTTCGCCCACAATAGTTTACCTGCAGTAGTGAACTTGCCAACCGACGCCGCCTATCAATACCAGTCGTAGACGTACACTTCCATGCTGAATGCTGCTATGTGTTTAATAGATGGAATAACTCGATTATTTACTACTTTAAATGCCTAGCTTGTATTGATATGTTATCTTAGATTGAAGCGTCTATGGTTTTGTAGTCAAAAGCGGCAGAGATTTTGCAGACGTCATATTTAAAAACTAGTTCTAAAAGCAACTTGTACGATTTAATGTATCCATTATTTCATACCGATATTTTTCGTTACGAATTGGACTGGTCTTAAGGTCATCCTTCTTTATTACATTCTGGCTTATTTGACATAATTGTTTCGTAGTAGCGAAAAGTTTAGATATACTTTTATAAAATGAATCGGGGAGGGCAGTTACATATGTGACACCAGTCCACGGTCAGTGTCTCTTCGTCTTTTTTCACTCGTCACAGAGTCGTGGTCTTGTTTGTTTGTGGTTCTCTGCGCTTGGTGTACGTTCCGCCATTTGTCGCGCACCATGCCTCCTCGTGTACTATCCCCTAGAGACCAGTTTGTTAAGACATTTTATCTGCTCCGTAGAACTTTACAAATCTTACGTTTTTCCCTGAATCACCTCGTTACGTAACTGAGTTACGATTGTAATAATGCTATTGAAAGAGGATACTCCCTGTCCAAATTCTTCAAGATCCCTCGTCAAGAATTTATTTATTTCTAAATTCGTTAAACGGGATCAAAGAACTAAGTTTTGCGAAAAAGATTTTTGTCTGACTACAGTGAAGGAAAAGGTTGAGTTTATTTTTGTGATTTAGTTCGAGTTTGATATTAAAACATTCCGCTGTTAGTAATTAAAAATTCTAGGTAGGGTTTTAATCGAAGTCAAACAAACATCACCTCTATACTCTACATGGATTTTCTTATCTAGAATTATAGAGGTGTGCCTCCATAATCTCTATATGTTGAGGTTACCAAATCCACACTCGGTTTTCCATTTATCGTTCTAAGAAAGGGACCTCCTTCACACAAGGAAAACAAAATAATAAAAAAATCGGCATAGAAATAAGTGGTTGGGTGTACGTCACGGCTCTACTTATACTGAACCCCTGAAGAGCAGCGACACCAAATAGCGGGGAACGAATTAATAATGAAACAAAGCGGCTTATATTTCGTGGTGGGGGCGGGTAAAACCGACCTTACGAGCTGCGAGATACGATCTTAATTGGTGGTAGCGCGGTTAGTATTTAGTGCGGCGGTGGATGCGCCCGCGGCAGCCTGCCTGCGTCACTGAAGCTCTTTGTTTGAGCTGAAGAGCTGACTCTAATAGCTTGCACCGGATCCGCGCTTAAAAATGGACTTTTAAATATTTTATGAAGAAGTCGGGCGGACGGATAAAAAGTTTAAAATTTACATATCTCTCGTATGCACGTATATAGCACGTGTGGACGTAAATATACAACTAAGTTTTTATTTCTACTTGTACATTTATGGTAGCGAGTATTACCGCAAAACGAACTTCTATTACTGGAATGGGTATGACATGAAAAGTTCGTGTTCTCGCTTATGAATATTCGATATTGAGAATTTTACGTAGGTATATATTTACATAGGTGTTTGTCATGGGCCGTGTCTTATTACACGGGGGAAGGCTGGCGAGAATGAGGACTCCCATTCTCTGACTTATTGTACAAACATAATTGCAGATAGCTAGTGCAATTTTTAAAAACTATTGTATATAGTTGCCAGAGTTAAAATGAACAATCTTTATATTCAGTATCACCTCTGAAATTCGCTTAACCGTGCCAAACCTTAGCAGAATCTTTTCCAAGTTTCGCAGTAAATATTTGCTTTATTTTTCTGCCTCGTAAGATTATAAATGCGTGCCGTCCAAACATTTTTGCAAAAAACGCGGTTTAGTATCGTAGCTCAACGTCGAAACTTTGTTACCTTTTGTTTATGATAAAGTTGGGAGCAGTTGTGACACCGGCAGTAAGTGGAAAAGTTATATGGAACCCTTGTTTATTTCAGATAGTTGTAGGTAGCCGCGCACTAGATAATTTGTTTAGCAAATTACCACCTCGCCTGGCTAGTCGTTTGTTTAATAAAATACGCGGTGTAACTTCGCAAACTTTTTAAATTAATTATATTGTTTGGAAGTAAAATAACATCAACTATGTTCGCGTGTCCCGGAACAAGAACACAGCTTCAGTTTGTTACATTTTCTCGAGTACAGCTTTTTTAAAGTTTAATGTCTGCAACAACCGTTAAATGGATTTTCTTTTTAAAGATTCTAGAAATTGAATTTGTATTTAAAAGTTTTACTGAATACTTGACTCGGGAAAAGTAATATCCAGTTTGATATGGAGATACCTGAATTAAGAAATGTCTGCTACGAATCTTGTATTTTCTTGTAGTCTAAACATCGCTGCGAAGTGCATGCACAACATTATATATATCTACACATACATATTATAAGACGGGATGTAGCACATCGTTTTTCTTCATGTCCAGTTGGACGGTAAAGCTAGAAACGCTAAGACGTGTATATATTATTCATGGGCCATACCTCTAGTGCCGGTGAAATTCCAGTCGGAGTCGTGTGTGTGGGTGCTTCTCGCGTAGGGCGCGCGCCGCGAGCGGTTACCGGCTACCTTCATCCGACCCTCGGACACTACACAAACATACAAACAAACCCTCTCAACCAAAAGGCTTTAAAACCTTTCTTAGGAACGTTTTTTAAGAAGTTGGAATAAGCAAAAAGTCGCAGCGGGTTCCGCCTTTACAAAGTTTCTTGGTAGGCTTCACGGGAACAATTTAAAACTTGAAGGAATTTTTGTATAAGAAAAGTTATCCAATCAATTTTTTAATTGCGTCTCTTTAAAATTATGAAGTGAAGGGAATCTTATTACCTTTTATGTTTTCTCATACCTTTTGCTATATGTAAAGGGTTTTGTTGTAAAATATGGACATTAGGAATGTTTGAAAATTAAAATAGAAAGTAAACGTATATTGATCGGTATTAAAGATACTTACCGTCTATTAAATATTCAGATACACCATAAGCTTGATCTTTAGTATTACTGACAAAACACTGATAAACTCCTTGGTCGTCCCTCTGAGAATTTTTGATATGTAGTCTTAGGCCGTCCTCAGATATCTTGACTCTTTCATTCGGCTTCACAATTCTCGCGTCGTGCACCCAGTAGACAAGCTCTATTGGATGGCCCGACACTTTGCATTCGAATGTGACGTCAGCATTCGGTTTTGTTCGTACGACCTCGGGTTTTATTCGGACGGAGATGGGCTCTGTAACAAGAGGAAAAATACACACGATAAAAAACGTAACACGTTATTTGTTCATCGCTGTTAGCAATAAAATTTTACGATTAGCCCAATTAGGAGCGTAATATGGAAGTAAATCGAGTACTCGGGGAAAAGGAAACTCCTAACATAAATTAAGCGGATGTTCTTCACGTATTCTAAGAAGGGCGTTGCTATTCGTTATTATCTACATATATTTGGCTTATTTTTTCTATTGAAATTAAATACAAGTTATTGATATGACGTTTTATGGTGTTTCGTATTACGTGATTTTTTATTAGCTATTGGTTTTTCGAAATAAATACGTTCAAATACGCTACTTACGAATATTACAGGTAAACCTAATGATAGAACTTTAACGACTTCGAAAGATATATTTTAGATAGTGTTTTCGAGTATACTGACCAGTAACAATGAGCGTGAAGTGCACAGACTCGCCCCCGACGGTGTTGTTGAGCCAGCACACGAAGCGGCCCGCGTCTTCTCTGCGAACTGACTGCAAGCTCAGCAGACCACCGCCCAGGAGACGCGTACGGGCCCATAGTGATGTCTTCTCTATGGGAATCAGCTCCTCGTGGTGCTCACGAAACCACCTGAGGGTTGAAAATTTATTTATTAGTTCACTAGGAATATAACATTCATAATTTATGACTACAAATATAACGATAAAACAATAATCTGGAATGAGTTATGTATTTATTTATCTTCTTATACATTTGTTTATTGATAACTATTGCAAATTAGGAATCTGTTCGGCTTTTCAACCGCCATTTAAAACCTTGCTAAAATCGCAAGCTAAACACCAGAAAGTGAAATATAGAGGACAAAATTTGTGACTCCAAAGTCGTTGACGGAAAAGTAAAGTATGGAAGGATGTTGTAATATTAAAAATAATTCAGCAGTCAAATTATTTCCGAGCCGCGCTATTAAAATACGCCTGAAATCGGTTGAGTCGTTATAAAGTTATTAATATTTCGGCTTATGTAAATTTTTCGGTTCTCGTTAATGTACTTATTGGTTACATAATGGCCTTATTCTGAGGAAAGCCCATTACAATCCCGAAAATGGCGGACACGTATTAAAAGTTTCGTTTCTAACAAAAAATACTACCTACTTACTGTAGAATAACTGCAACATGCTGCATACTATTAAGATGTTTTTTACAATAAGTTTTTCCTTGATTCAGCACTCAGAAGTTTTTGAATTAAAGTTTAAAGCAAAACATTTACCATAACTTGGCTCGGTACTATAAAATTAAATATAGTGGAATAAGCTTTTATATTTTCCATTTACGCCACCACGCAACCTAGATTGCGATCGTAAATAAATGTGATATTAGAATAACATTGCAAATGGATTCCCTGACGACCTGCAGATGCATATAATACTCCTTTTCCTTGCGCACTGGTTATTTAGGTCTTATATTATTGACTTGGCTTGCCTATAATTTATCACAGTCAACCTTTGTGTTGTTGTTTTAATTTTAAATACGAATATCTTGACAAAACGCGAAAAAGATGGCACACTTCTAGTATTTGTCCATTTATCGGTTTAACAAAATGTTAGTGGTATTAGTAGGATATCGGGAAGATTCCTTTTAAGTTATTCAATCTGTTTCATTTCTTTGGGAGTTATTGTTAAGCAACCATGTACCAACTCCAAGTATTGGTTAATGTAAAGGCAGTACTTTCATATAACATTTCATGCTTTAATTAAACCATACTCCGTACACAAACTGTAGCATAACGATATTACTGTGATTTATTCTGGTCGCTCTTAACAAAACGACAGCCTAATGACCCGACATCTGTGCAATAAAATAGAATATGACCAGTAACCACTAGTTCCGTTTCAAGAGTAAAACACACATTAAAATAATCATAACCGTTTAAACTCATTTAAAATTTTAAAACGATTACTAAATGGAAAATGTTCGTAACACCGCCACCGCTCCAAATATTTAATAACCCTTGACATACTTAGCTTCTGTAAAGAGAAATTTGTTTGGGATTGAATTACTGAGGGTTAAATTGAAGCAACTTATTTCGGCACCGTCCGTCTAATGTGAGGCGAAAGATACCGTCGCATAGTTTCAGCTTTCAACTCGTTCCAGAACACTATTACATGAAGGCAAAAGCTTTGTGAATACGGTCTAATATCCTATGCGAAATTTCGCGGAAATGAAATGGCTATGTGGCGCGAAATCTTCAATGTTCTCCAAGTTAGGTTCCCTTTTAGAAATAGTTTTGAAAGGAGTTGAAATGCACCGAGACATTTGCATTCTAAAAGGTTTCCTCGAACTATGGCTGGATATGAAAGTTTATGGCGTATTCAGAAGCTCTCGCCACCGTAATTCTTTGAAAACATAACATGTTATCAGTTCACTGAGGAAGTTAGTGAACTTTTATATAGTCCGTAACTCTTAGCCGTTTTGGAATCACAGGGGAAATTTTATTATGATTTTGTTCTCATTGCGCCGGTACGTAAGTTGCTTTTGTGCCGTCACTAACTTTGTAAATGGAAGTTGTTTCGTTACGAGTATAATGACGTCTTTGTGGCGAGTGGTGATTTACCTAAATACACTTTAAGTGGGAGTTACGGTTTGTGTAGCAGTTGCAAGCACGTATAAAAGACAAATACGAAGTGAAGCAAGTTCTGTGCGCTAGCCATCGACCCATGAGCTCAGTTTGTGCGGTTATTTGACTAAACATGACCAAGTTTAGCCACGGAAACTTGGCAACATTTTCTACGTGTATGTACAAACTGCTCAGGTAAATAAAGTGCGAGCCAGGTTATTACGTATTAGTTGGTATTAGTGCTAACATAACAAATGTGTATACCTACTAGTGGCCAAATAGTGAGCTCAATTAGCCCGTACCTACTTTATTACTGTTTTATGTTTTGACGTTTTTTATGTCCATAGCCAATGGAAAACAAATATTTTAAATAACATGTAAAGTATCATGATAATATCATTTACGGCAAACATTTTTGACAAAGTATAGCCCTGCTCCTTTTTAGCCCCAGTGAAATTGTCAGCACTTAGTATTGAACGTCATAATGCAATCTAAATGGCTACGCAACGGCACGCGCCCTAAACGATAAAATTATGAAAATCTATTTAAATAATATGCCACTCTCGCACTGACGATACTAAGTATATACAGCTATGTAGATGTACTCACATTTCCAAGGATATAATGCAATTTGCCGGGTTTTGCGAGCTAAATTGCTCCTTGGCAGTTAAAACGAATCACGTCGCATAGGGATTATAAAATTGCGGTTAAATCTCGACGCGGGATCAAAACGCTTTCACGACGAAATAAAACGGCCAGTTTGACCCGCTCGTGTATCGACAGATTTAAGAGATTTAAACTGTGAATTTTAGCACGTTGTTGTCGGGACAAGCGGCTATCTTGCTTTTGGAAGCGCCCGTATTTATTTGAAGCCAATACTTGTTCAAGCTTTCAATGCAGAATGTTCTAGAAATGTAACATAGATCACACGTAGTGTGAAATCTCGTTGTGATTCTCTTACTTGCTAAAGCGTGCCTTTATCCTATAGGGACGTTGACAGAAGTTAGATGAAGACGGATTGAAATAAGTGTTGTCACAAAAGAGGCACAGATAAAGATCACTCGCAGCTACTAAATAATACAAAGATGAGTTTTAGTTATTCTCTTCACATACTGAGAAACTATGAAGATGTGGAGTATTCGTATTCTTTTTGAAAACTTAAAACAGACTTCGAGTCACGTACCTACGTCAAGCGAACGTTCCTTTTTATTATTGAACCTTTTGCAAGTCGGATAAACTTCCACATGGATATTTGAATAATAAATCACGACCTGTGTTTTTAAGACTGAAGAAAAAGGATGTCTCAAGGGCTTCACTCGGAAACTGAAGGAAGACAATAATATATCTACAATACGGTACTAAGTTACAGAATATTTACGAGGTTTTGGTACTTACAGTGTACATTTAATAATTGTGTGTGTATAATTTTATACCTATAGTAGTTCAAATGTTAAGTTATTAATAGGAATGCACTTAAATATAATACTAGGCTATATTATTATACAAAGAAGAAAGTATAAGAAGTTTTTCTACTTATCAGTTCAATAAACATATACTCGTAACTTGACCAAAAGCAATGACATTAGCATGTGTTAGTCTAGGTCAAACCGATTATTACATTAAATGAATGACTAATTACACAAACAATTAATTGATAATCATGTTTGGTTTACAGCTGTTAATGTTGGCAATTAAACGAAATCATATTAATAACTACTATTAAAACTATTACGTTAAATAAATGATATTTTGTACTGCTAGCTTTAAATTGAGCTTATTTTATACGCGTTCGGGCACGGCGTAATTCGTATTACGGCTTGTGAACGTACGAATCTGGTAACAGCGAAATATATAGCCGTACAAATAAACAGTCGAATAAAAAAAGGATTATTATCTGTCGGTTACATTGAGCGTTGTACTAAATAAGGTTTTATACCTGAAACCTTTTAAACGAATCAGCAGTCGATGGCCATTACGCGTCGTTTGGTACACAAGACCTATTTCTGAGGTAAAAAGTAGAGCTACAACCTCTAGCTGTGGCCATTGTACTAGCGATAGCGAGTAAAAGTGCGACGTAGAAAGCTTTTGATTTTGTCAAAGAGTAACTTCTTATTGGTTGTCATGTTAATATCTTATCCTTCTAGAAAAAGAAGCGTGTAGAAGAATGGCTCGAAAGTAAAAATGTTATTCTGTGACTACGACCACAAAAGATTAAACTCGAGAAAGAATATTTGAGGCAAGACTATGCTCATGAATTGTAGTATTCCTGAAACTCATACAGAAACTGGCTACTTGAAAATTTATTCAGCAAAGGTGTATAGGATTCTTGGAAGGAGAAGAGTGAGGCCTTATTCATCAGTGGAACTTTATTAGAAAAGAAGCTTTACGATTGTAACAACAATCTAGTAATTTTTGTATGTAAATCGCTAAGCATATGCACCCGCTTGAACACGAACAACAGCCTTACTTTAGCCTCTTTCCGTTGTGCGGGCGGCGGTAGACGCTGTTGTTTGTTTACAGTAGCGATACCTTTTAGCTAGTAGATACGAGACCAAGAAAATGTTGCCGGAGCTTTTTAATGGTGCTTGTATTAGATCATGATTTGTAAAGGTGCTTTAATGTGTAAGTGCTTCTATAATATATTTTTATTGTTCGTGAAGTACACCTTTCTGAGAACATAGCATACTGCATAGTAATAAATATAAAATAAACTATTGCCTTAATAATGCAGTAGGTAGTGTATCCGACTGCTGATCGCGAAGATGGGACCTCGGGCAAAGTGCTGTTGGCCTTTTTCTAATTTTCACAAGATTATTATTATTCTCAATAGTAGTGCCGGGTTCAGTAGCGAGCTCAGTTCATATTATGGCGATAGGCGTATTATCTAGGATAAACATTGTTAAAGGCGAAACTAGTGTGTATTTTATACACTTCTGCCTACCCCTTGGGGTATAACAAGCATGACATTTTTATTGTGTGTTCGTAGAAAAACCTATGTTGTTTCTATTTACAATTTATTAAAAACTCTACTCATTTAGCTATAAAAAACAGAACCGTATTAATTTCTATTGAGGCACAGTGAAATATGATTTCTATAATAAATTCTGTGTATACTGTCAACATTTCCACACACAATAGAAACACCTGATACGGGCTTGTATTGAAGTTTTCAGAATCACTATGAAAAGACATTGTCAATTTATTTGTAAAATTCATAGAAACTGTATTGAATGTTTATGCAACTACGGATTTCATAAAATATATGTTTTGATAGTTGAAGTGTAATATGAATAGCCATGAATAAATACGTTTTAATTAATTCTAGTAATATCAGTTTTCAGAGCCGATATTGAAATTAATGTTGAATATTGACGTTAAATTGAAAATCGTATCATCAAATGTTACGATTAAAATGATACATCTGTTTTGTTTGCATATGCCTGTGTCGTTATTAGCATGGTTAAACCGATTTTCTATTTACATGCAATATTATTATGTATTTTTTATAGGAGACTGACATAAATATAACAAATAAATTAATTCCCTCAAATTTTCGAGATAGTGCAAAGTAATAGGCATTTGGAGCAAATAAGTTATTGCTATGCTTTTAATACCTAATCTTCATCCAGTAAGAGACAGCGGCAATATTAGTATAGGATCCCGCTATACAACGACCTTCACCGAGCTAGTTAACGGATAAAATATATTTTTTATACAAATAAAATATGACAATTAATATGTCAAAAAAAAATCAGTCCAGTAGCGCAATTGTAGTGTACTGTCAAAATAGTTCTTACAGAGCCCGCTAGAGGCGCTGATCAGATTTTTGTGCCAAATTTTTCGATGTCTAGCCGGTTGCTAGTAGTCGATAGTAGTAGAGAATCGAGCTACAGAGTATAATTGATTAACATTTGTTTTTTATTACTGGCTTCGTTAACAGTTCACAGTTATAGACAGATAGAATCTACGTAAGTATGTACTCACCTGTAGCTAGGTACAGGCCACGCGTGCGCGGCGCAGGGCAGGCGCACGTCCTGCCCGGCTTGTATCCGGCGTGTGCGCGGCTCCAGCACCACGCGGGGCCTCACGCCGCCCTTCGGCTCTGTCACTATTATGTGACCTGTTCACACACAACCTTATTACCCCACTGTATAAATTCTCCAACACTAATCAAGGCTTTTAGGCAACGGAATAAATAGTGGGAAAAATAAAATGTGTCTTTAGTAACAGAAAATAACTAATTACACTTAGTCAATTTTTAACAAGAGTAAAATTGATTTCTTCCTTCAAAACCGATGCAAAATTTCTGCAGCTGCCGTAATAATCATCAAGGAGTACATACAGGAACATAAGACTAAAATAAAGAGTATAAATACCAGTATAAAGAGATTTCCTTACCAAAATACTGGCTAGTGTACATGGCCCCGGTTATCCGGTCGCGCACCCGGCAGCGGAACGCACTGTGTCGGTCCCGCGGGCTCACTCCACTTATGTACAGCGAGCCGTCGTCCAACCGCTGGTACTTCGACCCTGATTACAATAAACTCGAAGCTCTAACAATAGTCATAATAGCTACAACAATATACTTAAAGAGAATATACAATATACTCAAGGAGATTTTTTTGTGGATCCTTCATTTTCAAACAAACGCCGATCGTAGCTTCAATTTCTTTTTAATTGTTCACCTTTTTGGTAATGGCTTGACAAAAGAGCTACCTAGTTGCTCCTTCTCCGTTTTAAAAAACCCCTTCGAAAAAGGAAAAGAACACAGAAAGTTATCATACATAATAATTTGCAAGCGGTATTTCTGTTACAAATCTGTTTTTATATTTAGCTAACTCTGCCTTATATCAGAGCGTTTAAAGTAAATATTTATTTAAGAGCGTCTTCAAAGCGTCGTATTAGTCCGCTTGCTTAAGCACTATGATTTAGACGCTAGAATATATCTGTCAATAATATGCACATGTTTATACATAGAAGAGAAAATCTGTAAGCAAACTTCGTATGTCGTTCAAGCGGGAATCTCTTGTTCTTGAGAACGGTATGTGTTCAAGAGGAAACCCTTGCCACTTGGGCTCGTAGACTGGTAAACGAAGTGTAAGTAATCTTCGGTAAGGATTAGCTGTCTAGCTGCATGATGCTACTCGTGTTAGCTAAGCGTTTTCGTATGTTGTAATGATTTTAGATACTTTATTAAAGATCTAATGCGGTAGTTATTATAATTTATAAAAAAAATATATGAACCATGACTAAAACGTGAACTTTTTCGCTCTTGTTAACCCTTTTTTTAATTCCTATGAGGATTATGTTTAGCTTTATAATTGACCTCATAAAACTTCTAAAAACGTCGAAAGTATAAAATCCTATAGCTAAAAATAGCTCGGTTCTTTTATTAATCTTAAATATAGGAAAGTTCAGGGAAAATATTAAATACGGTTTTCTCGCAAAAAATATGCTTTAAATAATCATGACATTAAAATTTCACGAGTAAAATCTTTATATATGAGGCGTTCAACTTTCGTTTTAACACCTCAATTTATTTTCCGTGGAAATAAGATTCCGGATGAAAATGTAATTGCGTGTGTCATCAGTTGACAAGTGTTTTGATGAAAAAAGCAACAATTTCCTTTTGGCGCGAATTCTTATACCGCGAAATATATTTTTGTTAACATTTCACGCTTCAAATACAGCTTTTCCCGTTGACTACGGACTAGGCAACTCAATTGTGTTGACTAAATTATTCTGACTATCGACTTTGTTATACTACAAGCCCTTAGTCGCAACAAATTATTAATATCTTAATATTTTTCTTCGATCAATGGACGACAGGAGTACTAAACTTTCGTAATAAATCATCTAGCTGTGAAACTATAACATCCCAAATAGTTTGTTAAAGACACAAATAAATCAACACCGAAGTTTATTGTCATTTTATTACGCTCTATTCCATTCATCAATATGAAACCTTGGAACTGGGATGATATTCAGCTGTTAACGATTATTCAGAGCGGAGTCAAGTACTTATCGTAGATAGTTCAAGTGGAAAGTCAATAGATTTACGAGAATGCCTTTATGGTCGGCTTCTGATCTGCCACAGGGATTGCAGTTACAGTTCACTATTCAAGCTTCACTGGTGACGACATAAAGCTGGCTAGTATAAACTGTATTAGTAATTTAGCGATAGGGAAATACATGAACTACATTAAATTTTGAATTTTGTATTCATAGTTTTTACCTTGTATGTTATTAATTGTATTATAGTAACAAATAGTGTATTGTATTTCTAAGAACGATATGAAGCGCTTTTGTTGCTGTGTTTTTTCGGAGCGTTTACCATAGTTTATGCTTTATATTTTGCTTTCAAATGGCGCAAAAAAATGTAATATGTTGTCAGAGGCCACAGGTTAATTCTTGTGGTGACCATTATGTATTAGCTATAGTTACCTAGATAATGTGTGACGGTGAGATCGTCGTCGGTGAACCAGTCGGTGGCGCTGACGCGGTCGGCGCAGTGTGGCGGCACCACGCACCGCAGCACGGCCGCGTTGCCCGCCATCACGTACTCGTCGCGAACCACCACCTCCCATGGAATGTTTAGTGCTGGACAACAAATATACGCGCTGTTAGTACGTTTACACAAGTTTAAATAATTTATGTTTTAAATTGAACATAATGACAACAAATTTTAACTCCTTGATATTTTTTTTATTTCCGCTGTATACCTAATTACTAACATTAGGTAGTAATACAGACATGTGTTACATCAATAGATTATATAAAAAGATTGCATTTTTTAAATTTTGACATTCACAAAAATAACAAATTCATTTCGGAATGAAACGATACCGAAATTAATCAATTAGACCGAAATTAGTTCTAATTCAATAATTTCCTTAAAATTTACGGTCTACGGCTATAAAAACTCACTAGCTTAATTACGGGGATTTCAGCATTAAAGTTTATCGCCGCATCCTTCACACCCTTAAACTAAAAAACAAATGGCCGCCAAAGCCCGTTATTATCTACTTAATTATTTTAGGTCAGCTCGAGTAGGGCACACAATTAAAAGACTGCTGACTACGTATTATCTCAGTAATCCCTTTTAACACAAACTGTGAATTTCTTCACAGAGCCCTAATTGCGGATTTCAAATCGCTTTCATCTACGCTTCATTTAGTTTATTTCCCATGAATTGTAACTGAGGGCACGGTACATTTTATACAGGAGGAAAAGCCTCAATTAACTTTATGTTGGTAACATTATTACTTGCAGGTGGGTTGCTACATTTTTAATGAACGGCTTTAAAGACGAGAGTCAGGCTGTTCAGACTTTAAAATAGAGTACATTTTAGTGAAAATAAATCTCAGACTCTTGCTTTTTAATAATATTCAACTGTCTTTGGGGAAAACATGAATTATTTTATGTTTGTTCTAAAACGTTTCTAGTTATTTTAGTCGTAGTCTTGAATTTTTATGTTCAGCGTAACCTACAAATCGAAAAGTTTTAAATTATTATTTGCATTGCAACTACACTCTGACGCGCGGGAAATAAAATAATTCGCTTTTTTTAACCAATATTGTTTAAAGTAACAAAAATAATATTCCATTACTTGAATTAGAACTGTAAATTACTATGCTTTTTTTGTTTGTTTTCGTTTGTCTCTCATTAATTAGTAAATGGCAAATGAAAACAAGAACTATTTATATGTACGTGAATGATCTTTATATAATATGCACAACTCATTAGCCGAGCAGCAAGTTAAATTAAAATAAAGTAAGTAAGTCATTAGCGAATAGAAATGCATAAGCACAATTAATTATCTCATGCACCAACAGATGAGGTTAGAATCCCGCTGTCGTGATTAGAACGCTGGCTCCAGAGTTGTGGTTAACCAACTCGCAAAACAACCAATTAGCTCTACTTTAGATCGCACAACTAGGATTACGTGCCTGCGAAGGATTTTAAATAGAAAAAAGAAGTTTAATGTAGTTAGATGCTTTTCATATTTTTTTGGTCTTCTATACATATTATTTATAGACTTAATAAATGTTTTCTAATGTTTTTCTACCTTTAAAAAAGACAAATAAGAAGTTATTCTTGTGTCGCGGGCACTTTTACAAACATAATACAGTGGACACAAAGTACAACCAGACCCGAAACAATAGCTTGTGGATCGCACAAATAAATAATTGTTCCATGTGGGAATCCAATCCACCACTTTCCGACACAATGGTAGCGATAAATCTATTATATATACAAATAGATTAAAAAAACATAAAATAATAATAAAAGAAAACAATAAAAAGAAGTCTACTATAGTATTAGCTACTGAAAGGAGCGTTTTTTGATACCGTTTACTAGTCTTGAGGCAATATCCTGGTCAAGTGGAATGCATACTGGAAAGCTTTGCGTAACTTTGCTGGTCTAGTTGCATTTTAATGTTCGATACGGGTTTTATAATATCATTTATTTTATTTTAACATTGTATCATGCATATACAGAAGCGAAATACAATTTATGACTCATTTGATTCCCACAATTTGACTTGTTTATGCTGTAACTTATTTGTATATTTGATATTGATTAAAATAATAACATCAAACAAATACATTTTCAAAGCGTAAATTGAATTAATATTGAACTTGTCGAGTAACATCGAACAGAGAATTCTTATTAGAGAATTGTATAATTTTCAAAATATGTTACCCATATCTGCGATCCTTTGTTAATTAATATTTACATGTTTAACTTTCAGGTCAGTATTAGTACCTAAATTGGTGAACAGGTAACAATTCAGGATGTATTAGAATTTTTGATATAGGTAAGGTTTCGAATTTATACGCGGCGATTACTTTATACCAATATAAAATTTAGGTTGTTTTCATGTGGTCGATCCCTAGTCGTTAAATAATTATTATGAGATACCTGTGTCCTTGTATGTTTCCGAAGTTAAATAATTGTTATTTGAAGACTTTGATCTAAAAGTAGGTGCTTCTATTATTGTCTGACTACATAATGTCCTTAATCCGTAGTATCTTAATCCTTAGTCCGTAGTAATAATACTCCTTTAACATTAAGTAATAGGGCTTAACCTATAATCTTCAGCAATCATTGCACTAACCGGCATGTACATGAATGTTCTTGGAGAGCACGGCGAACCCGCTGCTGAGGCGCAGTCGACAGCGATACGTGGTGGTGTGCACGTCGCGGCGGAACTGCTCTGAAGGGAAGGGGGGCAGCTCCAGCGAGCCGTTGGCCAGCACCCGCCGAAGACCCGCCAGTGACGTCACTGCGGTGTTGTCGGGCAGCAGCCATGACAGCTGCAACAAGTTTTACAATTAGTGACTCGAATATGTTTGAAGCGATTTGTAGATATTGTATAGGTATAGTGTAACATAAATTTTCTTAAGATTCGTGCTTTTAATAAAGATGCGATAATCTTACAACCTTTGGTCAATAAAGTCTTCTAAGCCAAAGTACTACATTAGTTAAATATATGTAAGCTATTAAACTATTTCAAATGTTTGACTCCACAAGTGTTCTGCTTCGACTAAAATTCAAAATATTTTAGCTTGAAGATAATGCGTAAGTATAAAGTTCCTACCCTTACTCCATTATTACTGGTATATTTTTTGATGGTGGTACAATTTTATAAAGAATAATCAATATCATATTGCAATAAAATTCTATCAACTCCCAAAAAAAAACCTTACACCGAAATAACAGAACGCGTTAACAAAACAAAGTCTCATCGTGGAAAATACGCGACTAATGAAGCCATTCACCATTACATGTTCAAGCTAATAATAACAGCCTCCGTGGTTCCGTAGCTAGGATTTCACCCTCCAATGTTTTCGCAGTACTATGTTATGCAGAAGTAAGTACAGTAAAATGTAACAGGGTTAAAGGGGAGTCGTTTGCAGGTAATTATGTAAATGTTGGATTAAGGTTAATGATAAATACTGTAAGTATATGGCAGTAATAGCGAGTTGAATGTGTGGAGTCTGTTGTAATAATACCATATCACAGTTGTGCAGAGATGTGATGTACCTTCGCAATTCTGTTAACGAACATACGTTTTTATAATGGCAAGGTAAAGCGATTAATCCTGGTATATATCATAATAGAAAATATTTATTCAGATTAAGTGCATGTAATATGTTAAAAACAAAGGTAAACACGCAACAGACATAGGTATCTGAATTTTACTCTTGATATGATCAATTACCAGTCCTAATGGGTATAATATTAAGCAATATGAAAAAGTCAAAAGATGTTGTAATATCTGGGGGCACGGAAGTGCCCCCGCAAGTCGAGCAAAAAAAAAGCGGCACGGCCGTAACATCCTTTTCTCGAAGCAATTCGGGCTATTTTTGACACCCCTATAATTTCGTAGTGGATAAAACAAGAAGCCTGGATTTTCATCAACTAATCAGTCTATGTATAAACACGGTATATTTAAAATTTCAGCTAATTTGAACCAGTAGTTTAAGAATGACAACTTGTTAAAATTTTGAATTTTGTCACTCACTGATTCACTGACTCACTGACTCACCGATCATCAAAAGTCTAAGGTACTTCTAGCAGACTTAGAAGCTTAAAATTTAGAATACAAATAGGGTTTAGTGTCTTAATCATGGGAAAAATTCAATATTTTCTAATTTCGGTCAAGTTTTCTAAATACACTAGCTGCAACAATAACTTTGTAATCCCATATAAATGTATAAGATTACAAGGTTACATTTGCAGTTAATGAATTAAATTATTATTTCTGTAGAAAATAAAATAAATAGGTGTAAATATGTATCTACTATATGAGACATAACGGGAGGGGGTATAGGGTGGGTAAGGGTGTTTAGCCCATGAAACTGAACAACATTCCCATAGGAAAATATGTTGAATTATGAAAAAAATACGGCTTTCCATACAAATTGGACTTATGTTTGCTCTATTCGCTCTACAAAAAGAAGTGAGATGCCATCAAAAACATTCTGTAAAAACCTCAAGTCTCGCCGTAAAAAGTTGTGAGATCTATATAATACCAAGTCGATTAATCTATTTAGTCTCTACTTAAAGGACCTTCTGTCTTAAGTTATTACGTATGTTATTATCATGCCAATTTAAAAAAAAATACCTTTAAAACAAATAGATCGACTTGGTCAGCGCAAGAAAACACAAATTCGCCATTAACATTTCAGGACGAGAAGTTAATGCAACTTCTCGTCGTGCTGTGTAGTGTGATACATACTAATAATCAAATCATGCGATGGCCAGGTCGATCTATTTGTTTTAGAGGTATTTTTTTTTAAATTGGCATGAAAATAACATACGTAATAACTTAAGACAGAAGGTCCTTTAAGTAGAGACTAAATAGATTAATCGACTTGGTATTATATAGATCTCACAACTTTTTACGGCGAGACTTGAGGTTTTTACAGAATGTTTTTGATGGCATTAGTGTTAATCAGAACAGAAAAATGCAAAGTATCGAAAGGAAACTGTGACACGTCAATGTTTTTTTGAACGGATCTTGAAGGGGTGCCAAATATGCCAACCCGCATTTGGCTGGTGTGGTGGGCTATCGACTATCATCTAAAGTAATCTAAACTAAGAGCAGACCCAGGTTTGATAACATGGTGAGACGGTAATGAGTTGAACATTATGCAGAATATTTTTATATCACACTCAACTTTGTCGTACTCCGTAGCAGCTGTTTAATAAAGCCACATTTTGTAGCGAATTGCATAAGTTTCTCACAAAAAACTGGAATGTTGAGAGATGGCAGTTTTTGTGACAGTTAATACGATACAACGTGATATTTATATTACTCCGGGGCATGTTCAGGATCGCTATAAGCTACGAATTTCCATCCCCCGAGTGTCTTTCTCGTATCTCGCACTTTTTACATCGCCGAGTTGTGTTTTTGAAGTAAATATGTTCCTTCGCTAAATATTCTTTACGATGAAATATATGTTTTCTTGAGTTTTGGTGTTCAGTTCGTGTCCTATCGGTATAACATGGAAAGGGTCGAGCTATTTGTTAAGTCATGCCGAATTTATTGGCGATTAGGGACCTCTGAGCATTGGCTTTAAGCATCAATAATACTTTTCGGAATGATATACGACGTCCATCCGAAATAAGTATTATTTTTTCAAAACTTTGGCATTTAGATAGACGTAATCTATATTTATTTGGCATTAATATGTCCTGTGTTTACTGTATGCCTTAACCCACAGTATATTTATTAGTCCTTAGCTCCAGATCTTGGTGTATTCGTAAGAAGGAGAGTCATAAATAGAGCGTACGTGTTTCTTACGTCGCAATCTTGAGCAGACGTTTCTCGGTATTTTGATTAACATAGTAATATCTTTACTGTAGGTCCTAGAATATCAACCACACGCTCTTAAACGTGTTAGTATGAACCTAGCTCTCTAGGGGTTCTTTCACTTTGTATTACGATGATATGTATTAAATGAGATTCCTTTGAGGTATTAGGTTTTTATACCTAAGTATCTATATTATAAAAGTTATTATATAGTATTTTTTTGAGTAGATCTGTCAGAATAACGTTATAAGAAAATACTAAGTTTTTTTATAAGAGTTTATTTCTCAGAATTGAGGACGTAATTATACTATACTTAGTTATTAAAGACCACATTGATACTTAAAACTAATTACTAAGTTGATATAAGAATAAATTGCAAAGTAATACACGAACTATATATCAGTTATTAAAAGTATAAAGTCACCTAAACAGATTTCATAAAATACTTAATTATAAACTCTTCTTTAAGAAATCCAATTAGAAAAGTTCTGTAATCTGAACTGGTAAGAGATTTAATCTTAATACTTTTGATTACACCTACGCGTTTGCAAAAATAACTGTTACAAGAAAACAACTCTTTAATCGTTCATGTTAAAACGCTTAATCAAACTTTAGACCGAAGACAATATAACGACTTTGATGAATGTAAAAAGCCAGACGTTGTGACTTCGTGAATAATTATTTATCATTGCGTGGTGAAACATTATATAAGTTTGTGCAAAAGTTGTGATGTGATTGATCATTCGAAGTGTTATCTTTGTATCAGTTTTGATCTAGGATCGTAAGGATCTATGTGATATTTTACATTAAAAAAATACTTTTTTTTTATTTAGATTGGTGGCGATCTTAATGCCGCCATTAATAAAATAAATAAAAATATATTTTCAAGTTGCATTTTTTCGACTGCTTAGCAACGGTTACTTAGCGGTCGAAATAATGTGACTTTAAACCAATGTCGTTTTAACCCAATTAATCAACTTACAATTAAAATTTGTGAAACATTCGTGTAACACGCTGCAATACTATTAAGGATATTATATAAACACGTAGGTATTTTTACTTAAAAACGTTTTAAAATGTATAAAAAAGTAGTAGACAATGACAACAACCAGTATCGACATTTGAAGGCACTTTCCGAAGCACAAGGCTCGCTATCTCAAATACCACTAAGCTGTGCTTAGTACGTCAAAGATTGCTTAATCTCGCTAATCGTTCACCGACCAGTGAGTGGATTTAAGCATCGAAGATAGAGTAAAACGAGTTTAATTGAAAACGTTTCAAAATAAGCTGGGGTCCAACGTGCCGCGGAAAAGTGTAGAACAGTTGTTTAAGAATGCTATTAGCTGTATTTCTTATACAGTAAGATATCTACGTTTAGCTTCCGATCTAGAGTGTTCACTGTAGATCGTTTTTTTACGCTCTTTGCAGATTGCAAAGAGCGTAAAAAAACTATTCTTCATATTACTTTGAAATTCTATATTATTACATTTATTTTATTGACCAGGAGACTTGCAATAGGTCTCAGGATTGATGGCTTCATAGCCGAGTAAAGCGCATCAAAGTTCTGCTCGGTTACGTAGCTATCAAACAAAACAAGCAGTTTAATCTGTTAACTGAATACTTTAAACAAGTTGGTAGGTAGCGAAGTGCGCGCGTGATAGTTTGCGGCGGGTGCGTTGTGTGCAAATTTGCATTTTTCTGCACCATTGAGCGCGCCCCGTCCGACGCCGGTACATCCGTGCTTAATTCACTGTTATTTCAATATAATTTACTGATTTCATACTGACGTGAACAGAGATTTTATAAAGAAGGATTTTAATTGAATTTTATTATTGTACACAGTTTACTTCCGCCTACTTCCTGTTAATTTATCAGGAGGGAAAACATACTCTCTATAACCGTATATTTTACGGTTCGTTTATCAGATTCACAATGTAATCTTCAGTACTATTTTTGCTCCAGGCGCCTAAAATCACTATGTTCCGTATTTACGTACTAAGCTTCCTAGTACAATATCTAGTGGTATAACCAGTATACTTAGTGTAGCGTATCTTTCAGTAGGTCGTTTCCCCCAGTCATCGTACACAAGCTGAACGTAAGATGCAAGGCGATAGTGCCGCTGTTTTGCTGACATTGCCAACTAGCGAACTTTTCCATCTATTGCGGAAAGAAGGTAATGTTTGTATGAGGGAAGTAGCGATGTCGGCGTAGAAATAAATATATTATGTTTAGGTAGAAACTAAACGTATCGTCTAAGGTATAGTCAATGATTTGGTTTGTACCACATTTTTGCTAGACGGTAGCTATTTGGTGTAAAATAATATTTTAAAAATAGGTTTTAAGTATTGTAATCTTATGAGAAACGGTATCATTCCGGTACAGTTACCAAAAATGGACCACACTTTGATATTTGATGAGCATATACATAAGTATATCAAACTTCGTGTTGTATGAGAAACTTTATTGCCAACTATTTCAGTTAAAAGCTCCACTAAAATTCAAACATACATTAAAATCCTTACAAAACGCAGTAAAAACTCCCGTACCGTGATATAATTAAAACATTTAGCTCGAGCTAGTGTATTCTAATAAATAGCAACAAAATAATAAAGTACCTGTTTGTACAAAAGCTGTACAAATCAAAGAGACGCGGCACATCCTACCTATTTACGTAGAACACGAGATTCTTTCTGTGAAACAAGTTTAAACCTCATTTAATTAAAACCAAAGCTTTTATTCAAAGCACGTTTCATTAAGTAAAAGACAAATTCTTCTTAATTAATTAAATAATTTCTCTGGCGGGTTTTATTTTTACGTTCTCGCTCCTAATGATGTTTTGTTTGGTTCGTCTAGGTCTCACCCACACAGTCGCTGAATATTTGAAAAGGCTCAACGTTTGCTAGCTGACACATGAAATCCCGGACCACTGCTGTGTATATAGCAACTTGTACAGCTGCAGTTGTGTATGTAGTTTTACTGCTCATGTTTACTTATATAAATATAGTTAAAAAAAGTGGTTTTACTTTGCGAATAGAACTAATCTAAATAAATTTTAAATAGCATATAAAACGATACATGTAGATGTTAGTTAAAAATGCGTATTTAAAGTCTTTATGAACTTATTTTTGAGAAAAAATACATTTGAGACGTTGACGTAACATTTTATAATACTTGACAACTTTACTGCATAGATGTAAAAGATTTTTACGATTCCCTAAAGTTATTTTATATTTCTGTGTTTAATTTTTATAGTTTACTTTTATAGCGGGCTAAAAGACCCTGGAGTAAATCTTTACAGCGTTTTTTTATTTATAATATTTTATAAGAGCTTAGAACAAATAGCAAACTATTAAAGTCAAGACAATTTAAGTAGGTACCTATTTATTGCACACTTTCAAGGATAATGTTACGATCTTAATTAAATACTTCGTTTAAATAACACTCCCACGGCCGATAGAAATAGAATAGACGCACAAACTGCCTAAAAATAATATAGAAAGATTAGGTCCTTTCTTAATATAACATGAAATAGAAACGTTTATCTTAAGCTTTCCGTGAGTTATTTTTGTAGGTACATTAATTATTCACACCTGGCAACCCTGTACCATTGTTTAAGGAGGCGGGAATCATTGCGACTGCTCACGTGTGCGTGACGTGACGGGTCACGTGTGATCCGTCGCTATGGCAAGTTAAGTACGACACGTTAAAGGAGGGACGAATTCCACTCGAATGAACTACGCTTATTTAACAAAAGATTTTTGCATATAGCAACCCTGCACTGTCATCGTGATTTTCTGTCCATTGCACTTTTGCAATGCACATTTTCTTTTCGTTGTTTCGTCTGTACTTAGTAGAAAATAATCTCTATTTAGAGAAATCCGACTCTGTTGTATACCTATCTATTTTGAAACATACATTGCATTTTCTAATTAAATCACATCCAGAGGAAATGAGAAAAGCGAGCTCGCCTTTTTTTTATGTGGACTCTCATCAATTTTCTCAGCATTTATCCTTGCTAGAAATAAGATACTAATTTCATAAAAGTTCATAATATAAATCTTCTACACCCACACTTCCAATATCGCTTTTCTGTGAGGTAGCCTTAATGTAAAATGGGTGTACGTTTCAAAAGCTATTTGTGCTTATCTTAAACGCTAATGTAAAAAACATTGGGCGCCTTGAGCACCTTCCACGAACCACATTAATTCGAGATCATCAATCCACCTGGATAGATTATCGGGATTTAATGTGGTTTACATTTAGATCGGGATGCTACTCGATTTCACTTTTCTTCCTAGGTTCTTTGAATCGTTTGTAGTCCAAGTCTGACTACCTAATTTGTTTGCTTGTAATCTTTACTATAGCAAACTATGTAATGTAAACAAGTAATAACTAATGGTCACACGCAATTAAAAACGCCTATTCGTTGACAAGTTTTCAAATTATTCGTGATCAGTCCCCTGCCTAGCTTTTATTGGACCGGTTGTCGAAAGATTGCAATGTGACGGAATTTAAAGAATGTTTAGCTCCTAACTCCGTCACGAGTCCATTTTGCGTCTTGTTGGGTTCGGCATTGTGGAATTTTCCCGGATGAAAACGGTCGTTAAACCGTAATTGAGTTACATACACGTTCACACAATTCATTCTCATTCAAACGAGAACTTTAAATGAATTTGTTTTGAAATAGAATAGTCGCGTGATATTCTAATTAGGCATTACCTGTTGATTACGTTGTATAAAACAACAGAGATAACTGCTCGTTTTCAAATAACGCTGTGCGTTGCGAATTAAACGCGCCAATTAATTGTATTGTGTCTAGTTTATAATTAACTTTGCACAATTTAGCTTCGCCGGGTAATTTGATAGTATCTATAAAATTATTTCCAATAAATTAAGGTCTCATTAACCTATATAGTTTAAAATAGCTGTAATGATACTGTTATTCTAAATCGCGTATACGTAAAATGAAATGATTTTATATTGCTTATTTGTATTTATACAAATTTCAAATAACATACATAATACTCACAGTCACATAACGAATATTGGATAAGTTGTTTTGTTGCTGTCATGACTTGACTTATACATACTGTCAGATTTGTATTCCAGATTCGCACAAGCAACCGAGCAATTTAATAACAATAATTATAAGCTGAACTGCAGAATATTGCAGGCAACTTGTGCTTACGTAACTATTTATTGAACAAAGAGCGAGGAGGTCCCGCAATGCATCGCAGTGAGTAGGAGCCGTACAACTGCTTCTGTGAATAATTGGCTCCTTGAACCGCAGCGCTCAGGTAAGGAGCTTTCACAATAGTATACTAAGTTGCCTTTACTCTGCTATTGATTTTAACATCTTGCCTCATATTTTCTTAGTACAATGCGGTGTTTTCTCCTCAAAGTTTTTATATTGATTACAAATATCTCAAATTAATTTGTTATTCATGGTAAATAAACTACTTAAACAATGAATTATTCGTTTCAAAAATATAATTTATGATACCTACATAACGTAATATCAACATTAAACTCTTTGTTTGCCGAGCGAGTAAAATCCAAATCTGGTTAATAGGATTTGTTTCTTTTAACGCTTCCAACACCATTCATCATGGGTATTCCATTTCGGAACAAAAAGAGAAAATAAAGGGATCATCCCTTTGAAACTTACAAGTTTTATATTTTTCTTTGTACTTTCAGCTTTGATGGAAGTTGGGCTTTGTTTGGAGGGACTGGCCGCTCGTAAAGAGTTCAAGAAACCCGCCCTCGGCATTAGCGGGGGAAGATTCTTCCACGCTTCTATGGAACTCGCTCAATAACAAAACAACTGGGACCGACTGCTGAATGAGTTCTGATATCAATGGGACCAACGGAACTTATTAGCGATGACAATATGTTGTGTTACCAGTCTAAAATTTAGCTCTACGACTTTTGAAAAGGGTTCATTTGATTATCCAAATCTTGAATACTCTCGAAAGATTGGGAAACTGACCTTTTCGAATAAAAGGATTTCAAAATACATCTATTTATTTAGTTTAAGTTGACACCTCCTACGCAAGTGGTCGCAGGTTCGAATCCCAGGCAACACACCAATGACTTTTCGAAGTTATGTGTGTATTAGAAATAATTATCACATGCTCCAACGGTGAAGGAAAACATCGTGAGGAAACCTTGCATGCCTAAAATTTGTTTAATACATTTATTGAGGGCATGCAAAGTCCCCAACCCGCACTTGGCCAGCGTGGTGGACTCAAGGCCTAACCCCTCCCTCATTACGGGAGGAGACCCTTGCCCAGCAGTGGGACAGTAATGGGTTAAATTTATTTATTTATTTATATGAAATAGTCTCGCATATAAGGTTAGCATACATCTCGATCAATCCCCGCAGTTTGTATGCTTCTTTGAACATATCGTGTAAGTGCTACGCGTAATTTTTCATCGTGTTACGTAGAGGTGTTGTGGTTGGATTGCTACGGCGTAGATTGATCGGTCTACAAGCGTGGCCAATGACGGTTACGTATGTAGACTAAGAAAAGCACTTTCGTGATGTTATGATTCACTGGTTGAATTATTTTGGTTTCATCAAATGGTATAGGAATGATTTTAAGGAATAGAATTCCTAACAGTATTGAAATATAAACAATAACTTTTATTATACAGCGCAGAAAAATACGGTCAGTTCTTATTTCGTTACAGATTTAAGCGGTAAAATTAAATTTTTCACTAGACATTATCACAAGAGTAATATGAATCTTACAATATACATTACGTAAGAACTCTTGGGCAATTTGGCGTAGAAAAATTGAAATAAGTTCTCTATTTGCATTAGGGTATTGCGTCGAACCCGAGGCAAATAGGAGTTGAGAAAACTACTCGACCGTTGATGTCCTCAATAAGCGACCGCTCTTACATCGGACCGTATATTGCTGGGAGATGGAATTCATACTACCTAT
The DNA here is from genome assembly GCF_050436995.1 of Anticarsia gemmatalis. Taxonomy (NCBI): domain Eukaryota; kingdom Metazoa; phylum Arthropoda; class Insecta; order Lepidoptera; family Erebidae; genus Anticarsia; species Anticarsia gemmatalis. The sequence goes on from NC_134761.1 coordinate 5,295,066, forward strand.
GAGTATATGCTTACTACTCAATACTTCAAAGATGCTCCTCGTGACGAGATGAGAATCTTTGTGTCGATATTGCTTCAGTTCTTCTCAAGTGGTGTGGACTCAAGTAAATGGGATCTATTCGGTGGCTAAATATAAACGAAAGTAGTTGTTTCGACAGTTATAACGGATGATTTAGTGTTTATTATATACGATGTTTTGTGTAGCTGTATACAGCAAATCTCTAACTATTTAGCGAGTCAGAAATTTAATTTAAAAGTAAATCTATGCAATAGTTGAGCACTTAGTTTTCAAGTAAATGGCATTTATTTTCAAACTTCTAATAATATACGAAAACAAACCTTAAACAAACGAAAGCCGTGCAAATTAGGATTGTGTTTGAAAGTAATTCAAATGAAAATAAGCCTTTTATTTCATTCGAATTACGTTCTAACCGAACCAGTTGTTTAACATATTTAATAGGTAGAAGTAATTCGGCCCCATAAATTGTACCTCCTAATTCTTTTACCCACTTTCAGGCCGCTTAATTACTTTGAAAATAAATCACAAAGTTAACTCTTAAAAGTCAACTTTTTCTCTCATTAAAATTATTCAGAGTTATTCTTATTTTGGTAAGAGCAGTTTGTGTGACCTTAATTGTGTGAATTACTATCTTAGCGTCTGGTATAGTAGTTCAATTACGAGTTAAGAGGTATAAAAACAAATATAGTTGACTATTTTGTATCAGAGATGAAGATGATTTAGTAAGAATAGATTTTTTGACCTTTTACACTCTATTAGAAACTTTGTTTGGAATGAAATAGTAGTAGTCCACGAGTCTGAAATACCTATTCTGCAAAAGTAACAACAAAATAATTAACGTTGTTCAGCTCTAACGACAGAAACAACATTCCAAACCACTTTTTTATAAAGTAATATCCGTATCGGAAACCTCACAACCAGTTTTAAACAACTATTCAGATGCGATGCGACACACACTGCAAATCTGCTGAGTGTTGCGTTGCAAACAAGTTTCACAATATCGCACACCACACATGTCCCCTACGATTTTCAACTACGTGACTTCACAATCATAAAGAAAATTGTGTTATCTATCTCAGTTTTATTCTAGCGTTACTACAGTTGAGATAGTTCAACCACTCGGACGTACTTTGTGCACTGTTGCAGTTTTTAAGCCAATAAGTTACGGCTTACGTGACTTTGGCTTCAAACGACCGCTGACTACGATGGCTCCAAATTCTATTTATCTACGAAAAGTGTTAACTGTTTCAATAGAATTGTCGTATTATGGCTTTATGAATTTAATGATTGAACAGAAAATAGAAAATATTGTTACAAGTTTCTCTCTATTATTGTATCCCATTATTTGATATAGTATTGATGAAATGACGCTGTAAACACACAATTTAATTATCTAGAACGGACAATAAATTGACAAAACCACAAATCAATTCTTTTATCTGATTGTGGTGGACAGATAAATCTTTGTTGACCACATTCCATGATGTAGCATTTATTATAACGTTAGTGTAGCAAAAATATTTTTGTAATTATACATAAATTGAACCCATTAATGTCCTGCCTAAACGTAACTGCTGGCCAATGTTCCTTTTCTAGGGGGAAGGGTTAGGCCTTAAGCTTATTAAAATCAAAAGCCAAGATAAGCTTGTAGTCATAAGTATAACGATGTATTCAAACATTTTTAAAACGATACCAATAAATATAAGTTACTGTGGAATAAAATCGATTAACGTTTATTCAAAGATGTACCTTTTATTTGTTTTAATAAATTTAAATCATATAAAACCAAGCAAACTAAATGTACCTTCAACAAAATGTTGTCTCACAATTAATTGTGAAGACAAGACAGTCTGTGTCTTACAAACTTTTGCAATTACACAGGTCTAATTTAAAACAATAAAGTTTACCTTCAGATTGTTTTTATTTGAAGTCCGGAACTGTTTCACGGCTTTGAAAGCTTTTTAATTACGTGTGTGTGACTTTAGAAATGTTAATTAATGGTGTTTATTCAGTGAGTAGAGCGCAGTCGGAGTTGTAAACAAATAAGCCAACTTGTGAGATACAACCTGGAGGAAACGCTAGGCGTTCTGACACTTTATCTTGAGTGTAAACGAAAATTTGGCGCGAGTGTTTGCAACTCGGATATAAGTTAGTGTTATAAACACACCGAACTGTTCTCGAAAAGTAAGTCTCTTGACGCTGATTCATAGTTATCATAACAAACTTCAACAGTCGTTGAGAGCACCGATTCCCGTCTCGATGTACCTACACTAGTTTTGCTGGCACATATGCAATCTTATAGTACGATTTATTAGTGATGAAAAGCAAACATATATTATGTGTTTTTTTACTGTATGTGTTTATCTGAATTTTATAGTAGAATTCCATGATATCTAACCGTACTCAACGTTACCTTCTTTTAGACGACACAAAAGAGTCACATAGCCGTATTTGCGGAAAATTGCCAAGATTTACAGGTAAAAATTCGTTGGTACAAAACAGACAATATCCCCGTACATTGGACGTGCATGTCTGACAAGGCTCGTTGGCATGTTGCGTGTTCGTGTTATAATATCTGCATACGTCGCCTTTGTTCAAACTCTAATTTGCGTAATGAAGCAAGAAAATAGCTCGAATACCGTCTACGGTTATACTTTTTTGGCGCGATTCGTTTTTTGTTTCTGAACGTACTTTTTTATAATTTGCGGTATCGGTGTGTGAGGGTTAGATTCTACGTATTATATTTACTTGTAATATTTATTATGTAAGCTCATTATCCTTGCAATTATTACAACGTGTGAAATTCTCAGAATTGCTAATAAACATGATGTTCTCATATGGATTCATACCTGCTGCTTCTATTAGATTTATTAATGATGTAACAATCTATATGTTATTAACATATGGAAATAGCATTGTTTATAATATAGTCATATTATTAAAACACAAAAGCACTTTTGATAACACATTTCCGGTACCATTTAGTATCGACTCATCCTCCAATAAACATTGTCGTGCGTTCAAAACAGATGGTATTGCAGTAATGTTTCACGTTCACTTCGATTCGCATTGCAATGGTAACGTTCAATTTCTTAAAAGCTCCATAGCGGTACGTTCATTAGTTTTCCTCAGGCATCTGCGACCCGCATTCAACGATTGTTTGGCCCGCGACTCATGCCCTGCATTGCCCGCCTCGCGCTTTTACACCCACTTCATTAATAAAGCTGTATATTCAGATTTTACGGCCACCTCCTTTCGTATATTTAAAAAAATCTCTTTGTTCTAGGAGCATAAAACACAGTATGAAATATAGCTGAGATGAATTCGTATAATGTGTGTGTCGTGTTAAGGTTCTGTATTTTTACTTGAATTTTATGCCGTTGAAATACATATTTTATGATGGATAGTAAAATTGATTTGATTATGAAAAGCACTCTATCAATTTGAAGCTAACGAATTAAATGTATTCAAAGACGGCAAAGGTCACAAAAGGATAAAACATTCTTGAAAATGAAATTCCTTTAATTCTAACAGAAATATAAATCTTTAGTTTCCCGCTCATTAAATGTTTTCCACTCCACCATTAGTCGAATTGCCACCAAATAATATTTACATTGAAAAGTTAGGAAATTAATTGTAGAATTCTGGCAGGCTCCGTATTAAACAGGTAGCGAGGATCCCGGGGGAGCGTTCGCAGCCAAATTCCAGCCAACTCCGTCTGAATGTGAAAACTTTGCGGGGAATTCAAAGTCGGTACCGTCGAGTTTTTGCTTTAATTCGTATAACTAAAGATCCGTAAAGGTTCTTTGATTAAGAAGAATTGATAACAGTTTCTTTGGTAAGGAGAATTCCTTGAGGTGTAGCGTCGATTAATTACGTCGGTACACGACTCATGTCACCCGAGGAAAGGTCTTGTACAGAATTAACACATGATTATCCTTGAAGGGAACACGTGTCAGACCACGGGTCTGTCTTCGCCGGGATCAACAGATGACGTTGGCTAGTGAATGTTTATTGCTTGTAATAAACAAGGCTAGGGATTATATACGTGACCCAGACACACATAATACATAGAACTGTTTATCTTAATCATCTTGGAGTAAGAAGTTGAACGTACAATTTAATTAATATTGAATAGCTGCCTATGTTCAATATTAATACAAAAATAATAGTTATTTCGTCTATTCTATTATATTTAATTACTATATTTACTAACTATATTTAAAAATAAATCCCTTAATAATTTAATCACAGTATTCTGTATTGTTTATACTCGTATGTATGTATAAATACAATATTGCTTACTGACACAACAGTTTATTAGTGTTGGACGGTACGATTTTCTTCTAAATAACTCAAGCCTAATTTTTAACGCTCCAAGAATATATTTACCAAAAAGTGTGGATAAAGTCATAGAGGCGGGCAGGCATCTGGCAACCGTCTGAGTGAGCACGACACATTACATTAATGAGCGAGGATGAGTTAGCTTAGCACACAGACACCAAATGAAACACTCACTCCGCACCGACTACAGTTACACGCATGTCTTTATTTCCCGGTAGGGTCTGCCAACCGTAAACTTCCAAACTCTGTCGAATGGAAAAACTTTATTTATATTTGAGTTGGGAGCAAAGGTTGTTGAATACTAAATCGGATTGGTGCGGGACGAACTATGTAGAACAATGTTATATTTCATCTATTGTATGCGCTTCATGGGGAATTCCTTGGTACTCGTGTCACATTACTCTTTGCAATCTAATTATATCTTCGTAATAGATTTAGCTTTGAAGAGATTGTTAAAATGTTGCACCAAATAATTGCCTTACTAATGGTGAGCGTTAGATTATTCTATTTTATACTTTTAAACTTCGTTGTATAAACCAGCTTGCATGAAACAAATAAAATTCCTAGAGATTCAGTAAGTTTTCTTGTTTGTGTAGAAAATACTAACTATTAAACTTTGCTTTCGAAGATTAAGCTTTAAATTTGCGCTGGCGTGAGCTTAGAGTCTAATTTAGGTGCCAGATTTTGAAAGCATCGTTTTATAATGGCTGTTTCTTAGTATAAGAATTACCTCTTTTATTATTACTCCAGTCAAAGTAATATACTCACAAAAATATGTATAGAACTTCATCTACAAAACCATATTCCATAAAAGAATGGCAAGACAAAGCCATTTTTTCTCACTAAAACAATAAGGGAAATAAAATAAGCAGGCGAGAAGATATTCATACATAAAATAAAAACAAATAATAAGTAAGTGGGTCAAGTTGACACGAATATCTCACCGCGACGCAATGGAATATCCACCCGAAAAGGATTTTGTTTATTCTTTTGCGAAAGAATTACGAGGGAGGAAACAAATTGGGAAATATTCCGTTTAGTCCGCCCACTGTCTCCAATTTGTTATTGCGTCTCACTCCATTAGTTACACGCTTCTCGTTTGATTCCGAACACAAAAGGACGGTATCATGCAAAAAGTTATCCGAAGTAAAACCTAATACGCCGAGTGGCGAACTTCTGATATTTTTTTTGTTTATCAATGAGAATCATTTTGGCGGTAATTTTTATTACGATGTTTTTTCGTGATAAGTTTGCTAAAGTTTTTTGGTTATATATCGTGTGATACAATTATATGGTACATCGTTTATCTTTATTGGCAAAGCTCGGGATGACAAATGGGCGTACCTGACGATAAGTGATTACGGTCGCGCGATGAGACCGTTAGCGTCTTTCTGACTTCAATATTATCTTACTTTCATATTATTCATTTTCGGGGAATTATTTGAGTAATAGTATTATGTGCGCAGACAAATGACGTTATGCTTAATTTATGTCAAAATAAATAAAAAGGCAAATTCAAAGACTTTTCTTTGAAAAAGGGAAAGACCTTTTTTAATTTTATAATGACATCAAATTTAAAATAACAAGCGTCGCCGGACAACGGGACCCCTTTCAATGGGATCTTGAAGCAAGTTTACAGAACAAGGAATTATTCAGTCTTTACTTCAAAACGACTTTATTTCAAACTAAGCTTTTTCCTAGACTTTAAGACAGAATTCTGCTAATATTGAATTTGAACGTTGGCTCGAGGCTTCAGACCTCCAAGTAAAGGCATGAGAGCAAAAGGTAGACAGTGTCTAATTGGGTACTTGTCAATTGTAAACGTGACGCGGAGAGTCTATTTAGGCAACTCACTCGTGGCATTGAAGCGCCTTCTCTCAGCGTGGCTTGTGGAAATGTATGGATGTACAGACACCTGACGTATTTTTGGCACGCTTTCTTTATTTCACATGCTAAGCTTGAAAGTTAGTTTTAGGAAGGTTGTCGATATTGCGATATATCCTCGAATCTGGTTTCTTAACTAGCTCTTGTTTTTTTGGCAAGTTTCCACAAAATGTTACGGGTGTCATATGTAATAGCGACATCCGAAAACAGAAGCACGTCTGCCAAAAAAAGCACGACATGGGAACTCTACCAAGGGTTCCCGAAAGAGGTTGTATAGAAGTGTTCAGATGCGGGATTCATAAATTTATTGCAAAAATAGTTTCTACGACGCCCGCTAGAGGCGCTGATCCGACTGTCATACAAAATTTTTCGATGACTAGCCGGTTGTCGATAGTTACCTGGTATTCGCCGCGAGTGGCGCAGCTGAGCACGGCGCCGGTGTCGTTGGTGAACTCGACGTGGTGTGGCGGCTCCAAGATGCTGGGCGCGCGTCGCGGCTCGGGGGATGCTCGCACTGCTGTAACAACACAAGAATGACGTTAGCATTAAAAATTAACCCTTCTCTTAATATTTTGTTCTAATATGTCATTTGTTGGTTGCTTTCAAAAATATCCCGTGGTAAGGAACTTATTCGGGTGGCGTTACCTTTTAAAATCAATTGTGTGACAACTTATAGTTTTCAAATGCAATCACAATTTTATTTGCTACATACCTAAGCTGTTACATTGACAGCTTTACTACCTGACCAAATCCAATAGGTACCTATTTTTTTTTTGTAAATTGTGTATGTGTAATTGTGAATTGGGACAACGTTTGCGACAGTTTAATGTTTTGTCATACAAAAGTAAAACGACATAAATATTTCAATGGTGCAGCAAAAAGGATCCTTGGATCTCGGTATTCTCGTCTGCTACCATTGCACCATAAATACAGTAGCGGTAACAACGTTAATTGTCTTGAAATAAAATACTAAGTCACTAGTAGTTTCTTTCTAGTGTTGCCATGAATAATAAAATACTGTGGCGAATAAGGAATTCGCGTGAGTAGATGCGCTGCAGCAACTAAATTACAGTTGCCAGCGAAGACGTGCTTCTTAAAATAGCTTCATTTTTTATTTAAAACCTCCAAACTAATCGGAATGAGACAACTTTGCTTATAAAAGTGGAATTTAAAATGAACGTTTTAACGGCAAGTCTAACAACACAATTTTGAAAGCATTTCTTTTCAGGTTAAAATCTACTTTCAATTAAACATATTTTTGGATTTCGCCGCATTGTAATTGGTTTGAATATACAAAATTGGTTTCCAGTCTTATTTGTAGAAACTTCTATAAAAATCTTGTTTTATCTTTCGTTTAAAAAAGATTAACTCGATCCTATTTCCAGGGAGGTACGTTAAAAAAACGAATACATTTTATAAAAAGTTTGTTGAAATATTCCTTTAGGGTGCTACTATAAATTCTCGAATATCTAAACACGATTGCCAATCAGCCGTCGAGTAATGATGACGCTAGTCTCATAGCTGTTGATCATCGTCTCGGCGCTAATCGTTGCGGTGCGCTGTGACACGAACTGATCTATTAAGTGATTGACTTGTAAACTGGTTAATCGAGATCTGAGGAGACAATACAGAGTGAGTGGTAAAGCGGATTAACAAAATATTTGAAGGAATATTTAAGTAGCCTAATGAGTGCCATGCCATTTTTTGGGTTTGAATCTGGATAGATTGTGATCGAAATTGCAGCATTTCTTTCAAAGCCGAGGTTTCTAGGTACATTGTATTGACATTATATACTCTTTATATGCAGATAAGTGCTGCTAATTTTATTAAGTAGTAGATATTATCTCTAGATATATTTTTTTATAGAATTTTCTAGTATAATATTTCTAGAATATTCAGGATGATTTTAAATTAAAGAATGGGAAATCATCCTGAATATTCTAGGAATATGAATAATTAATCCGGTCTTCTGCACTTCATCGGTACCGTTTGTGTGTGACTTTTTAAATTTCTTCGAACTTCTCTGGTTCTAAATTTCTCGTGAAATTGCTGGTCGGAAAATTATTGAGAACGCTTATTAGTAAGAACTGCTCGGATACTATTATAGCAATTTAAATGCAAGGTTTCTTTCGCGGAAATATTCGACTCAATCTTTCATTGAGAATATAAAATTACTTATAAAGAAAATATAGAGCACGTACTTGTTTGCGAGAAGATGTGAAAACAACACAGTATAATTTATATACTCAAGTGCATTCTGACGATGCCTGCTTGTAAATTTTGTGGTTTGCTCAGCTTATTACAACGATACGTAGCAAGTTTAAGTATAATAAATACGGTGCAAGTAGGCGTAGCAGTTTCTACACAGACTCTTCATTCACATCACCTTCGTTGCATACTTATAATGTATTCCTATTGTATATCTACGTTTGTGTAAATATCAGTGTTTTTGTATAGGCTCTGTTGTCGGAACTTACTTGTGTTAAACCGAACTAAAACACATTAGTAAGATAATAAAACGTATTAAAACCTTTTGTTAAACCAACTCTACTGGCTGCAGTTTACTATTGATTTTATCTATGCAAATTTAACTAGCGCCTTCAAGTAAAACCGTTCACAATGTCACGTCCGTGGGCGGGTTCTCCTTGGGTTAATAGAATAAAGACCCTAAGACGGTATTAACGGGACAGGAATTTTGAAACCATTCTCGGTCCAGCAATTTCGGGACTGTGAAGATTGCATTGAAGTTTAAGGAACCGGTAACGTGACGATTGAACTTAGAATTAGTTTTATTGATTTGTTTCTTCAAACAAGACTGTATTTTATATCTAGGTAAGATTGATTCAAGGAAATCTAACTTTATTCATGCGTAAAAGAACTCTCTTAACCGTAGACTTTTACCTATTACCAGTCCTAACAAAATATTAGTATAGCAAACTAAAGTCTTTTATAAATAAAAGTAGCGGTACGAAACCAAGCTGGCTGAAATCATTCCCGTTTTAAAAAAAGGTCGCAAGCCAATGACCCGAGACAGATCAGACAGAGAGACACAGTGCGGTATTTGTACAGTTGACGTGTACATATAGCTCAATAGCAGCCGAGGCGGCCGCAAGCCGCAGCGTTCGATTTCCGTTTAATTTCACGACAACCGCGCCGCCGTGCCTGTCTTCATACAACTATAGGCTTTCATCTACCGTGTAGTCGTGGACTAATCGCGTTATAATGTATGAATCGAAGCTGACTGGCGGTGATGTGTTGATCGATCATTACGTGAATACCTGAGGTTCATTGACTTTGCGTTTAGCTTTAACGGCATCGATTGTCACGATATCAGAAAGTAATAGTAGTTCATTTTATCTCTCGTTGTGAAACGATTCCTTTTGGAACATGATACTTATACGCGTATAATTATGATGGTAACAGTTTTGTACGGAACTTAGTTTCTATATAAGTTTTCTTTGAACTATCTTGATGCATTGAATCAATTTTGGAAAGCATTCATAACATAAGTAACATGTTGATATGGCAATCATGATTATTGGATTGTGTGCATTTTGTAGTAATGCGCATTGCTTTGATGATAAAATCACGTACACGCACCAACTGCCGATAGGCAAACGCTATCAACAATACTATTTGTAGAGCCTCCGGTCTATACGCCATTGAATTCACTCATGGTACATAAGACAAACATACAAAACGGGATGTAAACAGCGAATAGGCGGAAGCTTTGCAGACAGCCCGTATCACATCCGAAGCTATTTCATCTCAAAGTAACTGCGCTATGCACTTCCGACGGGACACGGCGGCGGATCAATGAAACGCTAATACTAGACACAACTGTCAGCCTTTATAAAATCTCATTGAAAACACAAAGCAATTATACATTGGCAACAATACAACTACCCTTTTCTTCTTCCGTTAAATCTTATCCGATAGGTAATTTGCATTTCGTTTTTTTACGATCCAATCAACTGTATTAATTTACTTATTCAACTCAGTACTCCTCATATTTATATTCTTAACAAAGGCACGTAATTGCGTCTCCAAATAAAAATATTTTGCAGTATAATTTACTCCACGATAATTTCATTCTTCACATAAATCTGAATTCGAATCTACGTGAGACTTGTACGTTCGGCTGTTACAAAGGAACGCCGTAATGTAAGCACACTATAAAACGTCTTCATAAAATAGATAGAACATAATTTATTACGGACTGAGGAAGATTAAAATCATTGGGCCGCTATTCATACTACTTTATCGTGAGATATTGAATCTAACATCTATTATTGGTCCAAAAGGGATTTTGCTTTTGATATACGGTGTACATAACTTAGGTACTACATCGTTTTTTTTTTCCTTTAGTGGACAGTGCTTTTTCAGATACCGAACTACGTAATATTTGTATAAAATAATATACCTAAATACTTCATTTTCGCTGCCGTATACCTGGAACTTCAGACTAGTTTACAAGCTTAAATAAACTTGCTGTTATTATTTTACGTTTTAAAAAAGCAAATAAGTACTTATAGATCTTCGTTCAATTATACACGGCGAGACAGGTACTCGATGCTTATAACGATGTAACTCACAGTACAGTTAAAAACTATGTCAAGATTTTAAACTATTTCACATTCTCAGCAGAAAAGTTTGTAGGACTTGTATCATCTTTACCTAATAATATCCACGTGCTAACATCGTGCCTTTTCTCTAAGAAAGTACTATGTTCTATGTAACTTTAGTTTAACTTGACTGATATTATTAATTTACTCAGCCCGTAAATGCTTTCTCCGATATTCTAAGAGAAAACTTATTTCCATTATCTTTAAGTCCTAATAAGTCTTGAAAGTAACTTACTTATTATAATTTAATTTTGCTACTATAAAGTACTTAGTCGGTTCGTTAATAATTTCAGAACCAATTGTTATAGTCTTTTGGGAATGGTTGAATTTATTGAATGAAATATCGTAGAAATTATTTTTTGGTGGGTTCCAATATGTAGGGTCTCCTATTGATATTTACAAATTAAACAAGCTTTTAATTGGTTCAGATATACTTAGATCATACTATTATTTAAACTAAGATCTTCAAAGGTTTCAACTTAGGTGGTAAAATTCTGAGAAAAATCGTTATTTGAATAGATAGACGCTTTCGAAACTTTATAGGATTTTTTCGGACTATTTGACTACGCCAATAGCAGTGCCAACTGGTAGGCCGGAGTTTGTCATGAAAGCCTGCCCTAATATGCTTAAAAACCTCCCCTATTTCATTCAAATGCGAAGTTACATTTAAATGCAAATTAAGACCTGTATGTACTTCCGTATAGAATGTCAATAAAAATCACGCATACAAAAAAAAAGATGACTTGCGGTCCTTCCGAATAAATTACCCCGACTTGTCTCATAATATTTTACTGTTCTGATACAATAAATATTATGAGAAATGCCCAAATAAATCAAGAATATTTACGGAGCAGAATAAATATGATAATATGTTTCAATAAAATCGAGCTGTAATATCATTGATAGTAACAAAGCACTTGGAAAGAGCCGGCTAATTAGCGCGCTCAGAATATAGACCAATCGAAATGTTGCATTCATTAATAGTTTTGTAAATGAAGTAAAAATAGCGATGTATGGTGTTCGATCGCGTGGCTGATTGAGCCTCGCTTTACTGGATATTTTCCGTGGCAATATTAATTGGTAAAGTGTTGCGTCCTTTATCATTGTGCTTTTCGTGTGAAGCACCGATTTTTCAGTTAACTTATTTACGAGCCGGAAAGCTGAAGTGCTGTTTTCTCACTGGTTTATAACGTCAAAAATATACATTTTGTAATTTCAATATGTTCTCTTTAGCAATCCTTTAGTCTTGTATAATAGTACCGTCGTACTGCTATGTATGTATTAAAGCGGCGACGCACTTTAGTGCTTCAGTTACAGTTGAATAACTTCTTTCTTCTATTAATGGCGATACTTTATGGTCAACCGTTATTCAAGCTACTCTAACATTACTTGGTCAGACTGTAATAATCCACCTATTGCAGATTTAAAATATGTGACCGCGTATGTGCTTATTTTGTTTACTTAGGTTTCAAAGAGGAAACAAAGAAATGGCTGTACTTAGAAATTAAAATATAGCTGAAAGTGATTATTTTAAAATACATTTTCAAATTCAGCTCTGCTTCTCACGGCTTCAAGAACTCAAGGACTCACAAAATATGTTAGAAATAATATTAAATGACTTTTAAACATGCTACAAATAGTTATAAAACAACAAACAAAATGTTCAATACAACATAAAGTCGAACTACGCCTTTGTTGTGGTAAACCAGTAAACCATAACGAGCAAGCAATTTTGATCCGTATACTATATACATATATAGGTGATATTAATATGAACGTACACGATGTAGGGTAGAGTTACAATTAGTGTTCACAACAGACCCTAGGTGCTTATCTTCTGGGGTAGTAAAAGTGTATTGAGGGAGAGGGTTAGTGGTTCATATCGTATGAAGGGTGAGTTGTCATTACATGTTCAAGTTGTAAACTAAGATATTTGAGGCGAGAATGTGTTATTTCTAACTATTTACTATAACTATTTTACGGCTTTTTAGGTAAACTTGAATACATGTTAAGAGTGTTGTCTGTGTAAGCGTTTTGCGAATATTTCAAGTATTTAAAAATGTTTTTATTATTTATTAATTTTGTATATTAATAATATACACATTTGTATGTAGGTACAAATTATAATGCAAAATCAGCACTCAGTTATTTCTGCTTCCTATCTCATATATATTACATCTCGTATAAATATAGACTAGTGTTTGAATTATAAGTGGTTTTCAAAGAGCCTTTGAGTTATGTGTTTCAAACATTACGCTTGAAGGGCACAAAGTTTTGCTTTGTTTCGTTCAACACCACACATAATTACTATTATTTTAAACTTGTTACATGTTTTAAGTATCCAGTTATGTAACGATATAAATTATTTGATATAACTATTGAACAATGGGTCATAAATAGATCGTAATATCATCAAATCCTTAAATTTGTTACGCATTCGAATAGTTTTACGACCAAACATATAGGAGTTAGGGAATTACCCCTCTCCAATATTAGTAGTATAAAAACCTTCGTTTCCTAAAGAATCATTCCTAGTTTCTTGGAATTCGAATCCTGTTATACAGTTTAAGTTGAAGTTAAAAAATAAGAGTGTCTATAACTTAGTCTTTGACTATAAAAAAAAAATTTACTCGATCATCTATAGCCTGAAACAACGATTCAATAGCACGAGGGAAAAATATATTTATCTACATAACATACAGAGGACTTATGACTCAGAAATATATTTTATCCTAAAGTAGTCGGTGCGGTTAAACGTCTGCAAAACGCCGCACTTCTCAGCGTCCTTTTAAAATGTAAGCAAATACATACACCGCAGTGTATGAACTGCATAGGAAATATATAGTATGAAGCTCGCAGAGTGCACTGGCATACTTCATCCCTTCACATGCAGAGCTGATTGCCTCCATTCAACATTGCACTGGGTCGTTGTGACGTTAAGCTCTTATAATCTACGCTTTTTGACAGTAACCAAACTGTTTTTGTATTCAACGTTGATTCCATATCTTTGTCGATCGAATGATGCGTAGGTAGCGATTATAGTCTGAAATTATTATTATTTTTTTTTTTTTAAAAAGACAACTCCCGCACTAAGAATTGCTCTTGTGTTGCGGGGACTTTTACAAACATACAAACAACGGACACAAAGCACAACCAGACCCGAAACAATTATTTGTAGATCGCACAAATAATTGCTCCGTGTGGGAATCGAACCCACGACCTCCCGATGCAGTGGTATCGGCGTGGTGACCTAAACCACTGCGCCACGGAGGCAGTCGAAAAAAAAGCAAAAACTTTGTAAATGGGCTGGTCCACTACTGTGAAAAGTTACATCGCTGGTGATTTACCTAAGTTTTGAACCGCGATGCTCGATTTTCTTGGAAAACATCTATTTTATACTGTAACTTTGTATAATAAGGTCATAAACTGAAAAGAAGTTTCATGCACCAGAGCTCTGCCAAGAGAAAAGTTCTTGCGCATATGAATTTTGTCTTTCACTTTCTAAGCTCAGTTAAAACTTAGTTTGAAATTATTTTGCACAAGTTTGGCAACACTTACAGATTTTCTAAGAACGTCGAACTTTGTCTTGGCATTAAAAAGAGTATACAGGCAGTTAATAAGGTAATGTACCTTCAAGTTGTGAGATGAATCTAAATATTGAATCGCTTACGAGATTTCTTACTGTAGTTTCCTTATAAACATTTTAAGTTCTTTCCTTTGTAAGTAGTTCAGATTCTAGTTGCATCCCGTATAACACACCAACGCCACAAAAAGAGTAAAACAACTCCAAAATGTTGCTCAAAATATTCCGTCTAATTTAAGACAATGTTTCATAAGCATTTACAACCGCAGTAACAACATGTTTGATTGGATTTATTTATATACACGGATCACTTGATTGGCCGTTGTTCCTCAATACAATCACTTGATTGAGGATAAAGCTTACACAAATTATGTATCGTATCACGTATCTCCCTTTTACTAAATTACATTTTGTTCCATAGATTTATGATATCAATTTATTGCAAGCTTTATTCGTTTTAATGCGCAACGGGATGCTTAGAGATGCGATTTATCGAAACATTGATATATGTTGTTATTGTGTGCTGTAGTGGAAACTTGCTGCATTTCAACTAATGTTATGCCATTGGTGTTACGTTAAATGCTGGCTGATCCATAATTTTACATATTACTAGCTGACCCGCGCAACTTCGCTTGCGGCACATAAACGTATCATATTTTTTCCCGTTTTTGTAACATTTTTCACTGGTACTCTGCTCGTATTGGTCGTAGCGTGATGATATATAGCCTATAGCCTTCCTCGATAAATGGGCTATCTAACACTGAAAGAATTTTTCAAATCGGACCAGTAGTTCCCGAGATTAGCGCGTTTAAACAAACAAACAATCAAACAAACAAACTCTTCAGCTTTATAATATTAGTATAGATTATATAAGGCTGAGTGAACATGACTATAAACAGTGACTAAGGTCTAAGGTAAGGTATTTATAACAACTAAACTTGCCATATGAGGTCAGAACACTAGAAAAACAAAATAACAATATTTAACTTCTACGATATAGACTCTGAATTTTGTTGACTGCGTAACAGATAAAATAATTCCTACATGCGTGTTTTAATTAAAGCTTTCAACATATTTGCTAAACATGAACTATTTTATATAACAATGTGTATTCGCAAACAATTAATATTGTGTTTTTCAAATTGGATTTTTAGATTTATTTGAATTTGAATCATCGTTATGATTGAAAATGTTGTACCTAACAACATTTTCAATCATTTACAAAATATTTGCTTTTAGGTTTACAAAAGATAAATAAAATGTTAATCGAATGTAATTAAATATTTATCTGGATTACAGACAATGCAAAAAATCGATCACTATTTAAAATGTTGTTTCAGATAAACGCGGAGAGAAAATCAAGTTGAAATTTGCACGAAAATCACTGCGAGTTAAATTATATTTTCTTGCAATACTCTTATCATTAGCTTTTTTACAACACGATGACTTCACAAACAATGCAATGACGACAAGTAATCACGATTTCCGATTACAATCATAACCTACATTTCTAACGAGAAATACGCACAACAAATTCCCGGACAAAAAACATCATTTGAAACTGAACATAGCTATAGAAAAGTGAAGTTGCGTGAAGTGAGTCGCGGTGATTGCTCATTAGCAATACAATAGATCGAGCTACAATGCCTCTATAAGTATACATAAGTACGCCTTATAAATGAACACTTTTGGAGCAAGCTAGCGTACGCTTTTAGTAACCAACAATGCGCCGAGTTAAAGGAACCGTCTGACGCTAAAATAAAATGTAAATTGCAATTTGATTTCAAAAGATGGAAGAAAGTGGATTTTGAAAATCTTTTAACTGATTATGATAAGCATTAATTTGATTTAATGATTTGTGCTGACGATATGCATACGGTAATATTTATTGGCAAACGCTTTTCATAAATATGATGACCGCAAATCTACATTATTTTCCTCACTACCGGTATATGACAGCTTCAACCATTTAAAGAGCCGAAATATTATCGTTCACGAACGCCTGTCGTAAACATTTTATCTGTCGAAAATAAATTGACATGTAAGGATTGACCTTGATTGAATAACGTGAAAGAGGGAAAGCGTGCCCAAAACTGTAATATTATGTTAATACAAAAAGGGGAAGGTAATATTGTATTCAGGTACAGGGGATGCATTGGACCCGAAATCAGAGCAAAGAAACGTACCGCGTATCAGATGTGATTATGACACATGAGCGAGTTTAGTCCATTTAGGTAGGAGTAGGTAATGGAATATGAAGGGTCTTGAAATAATATTTATCAACTATTGTGTGGTTGGAAAGATCAGCCAAGTTTTACTTTGTATAATAGAAGGCAATTAGGATTATATCAGTCGGCTGGCCACTGGGGTCACCGTGAAATAAAAGTCTTTCACCGGAATAATAATGTAAATACTCTTTGTTTGTATCTTTTTCATAAAGAGCTTACGCGATTAATAGTTATAGTGAGATATAGTTTTACACCTTTTGAGAAAAAAATATCACATAACTAAATTTTACATTAATATTTTTTTTTAAATTACAGCTAAAAAAAATCGAGTGAAAGAAAATATTGTCATACAGCAAAATTTCTTTTGAAATGAATTCAAGCAGGTATAAAAGCATATTGTTGTTCAATATGTATTATAAAATACGATACATTTTAATAAAAAAAATGATAATATCATATAATATATTATGTTTGAAAGTATCATATTAAGGCTTTTAGCGACATAAAATATGTATGTTGTGAGACTAACGACACAATATGTAGAATGTCTGTTCTTTTATTACGATCTGAATTCTGTTATCTGGATGACCACCTGTTGCGTACTTCAGTTTCATGATAGATGAGCTTTTAAGCACACATTTATCTATCCTGATAAGTCAAGGTTGAAGAAAAGATATTATGTTCTAGGTTTATGATTTTATAGACTTTAGTCTTGTTTTTGGTTTTTAAAAGACAACTCCCGCACTAAGAATTGCTCTTGCGGTGCAGGGACTTTTACAAAAATACAAACAACGGACACAAAGTACAACTAGACCCGAAACAAGTATTTGTGGATCGCACAAATAAATTGTTCCGTGTGGAAATCGAACCCACGATCTTCCAACGCAATGGTAGCGGCGTGGCGACCTAAACCACTGCGCGGAGGCAGTCAAAAGTGCTTGTATAGAGACGAATATTGTCGAAATAAGGATTGACAAAAATATCTTGTTATATTTCAATGCCAGTACACTAATAGTATAACTTGTAATCATGAGCTTGTTTTTGTGTGTAATACTTAAGATTATCATTAGTTTTTGTGTACAGTTAGTTTATTACTGTAATATCTCAGTTACTTACGTAACTCACAGATTTATGGCTATAAATTAATTCAATTAATGTAGTTGTGTTTATCATTTGTATATTTTTTATATAGCAGCATGTGTAATAGATATCTATGCGACCAAAAACTTCTGTCCCAAGGTTCAAGTATATGTTAGCGTAATCTTAAGTATAGGAATAGTACGTGTGTTTTTTAATAAAGGTCTATAAATTGAAATAAACTATATTTCACGTGATGCGGTGTCGATAAAAGTGCTATTCGCGCTATTGCGATGAGTGCAAAGAGGTCAGCAGTCAGGTGCGCTTGGAATGCCATCAGCGCTATATTGAGCGACACCCGCGTGCCCGCGTGCCTGTTCCCACTCACATTTTTCCGATACGATTAATATTCATTATATTATAAAGAAAACTTTATATAAAAAGAATTCTTGAAATGATTTCAAAATATAAGAGAAAATATTTCTCGTACGATATACGATGGAAAATAACTAAATAATATTTTAATGTTCCCATTTTCCGTGAAACAACTTTAGCAAAATGCTCGGCTTATCGAGTGTTAAATTAATCCCACCTGCGTATTTATTAGTGAAACTCGCAACATCAAAAGTTATTATATTTTCATTGAATGTTTTCCTTTGAGAGTTTCGCAAAAATCACGTACACAGGCGTCCAAAATTTCGCAATAACATTTTATTGACTTAATTTTTCTGCTTCAAATGTTGATTTAACCCTACGCGCGACGTTTTCAAATTGCTCCCAGTTTAATGGTTAATTAGCAGCGGTATATTCGTAAATAACCATTTTTATTTCTAGGGAGAATGGTGGAATTGCAAATAATTACTTACATAAAAAACCCCGACCTGAATTTGCTTAATTGATGAAGTTAATTACCCTTTCAGAGCTCTGCAACAGTTGCGGGAGAGGGCGGAAAATCGTTTTGGAAGAAAAACAAACCGTTCGATAACTGTAATCACAGTATATTTGTGTAAACAGTTGAGAGTAAACAGATTTAGGCGGTTTACAAGCCTTTGTGACGCGCGCACAGATAACAGACCACTCTATTACAAGGCTCACTGATTTAAACCGCCGCGGGTTATTTGAGAGTGTTCAGCTCACCAAATCAATAGTTTCATTCTAACTACAAGTTTCAATCTAACTTACTATAAAGTTTTTTGTAAAACCCACCAAGTTGTAACAAGACTGTGATTGATTGTTATAATGAAAAAAAAAATGGTGTTTAATTGGTTTGATCAAGGTCTACCACATAGCTAATATTTTTCTTATAATACGAAAATACAGGTTAACCCAGTTACCAAAAAGAGTAAGTAGGTTTCACGAAGTCGAAAATAAAAGAAATAACAACACAATACTTTGAACCACGTTGCCAAGATGTGGGGCAATAAATTCTTAAAGTATTTAGTTGAGATCTAAAGCTTATTTTGTTCACGAAGGTATAACAAACTTCAAACATCTCGACAAAATGAATTGCTTTATAAGCTAAATCGGTAATAGAAGCCATAAATAAGAGTTATGTTTCCTCATTGCACTTATATTTTGTTTGTTTACCGAGAATTTTCGAAGAGGGAGTTAGAAAGACATTTTATGGAAAGAATTAAAGTGGTATCGGCTATTAGTTTATCTTACTGTTGTACCAGAACAAAATTTGGCACTTTTTAGTTGTGGAACTTGTAAAGCAATGATATACCTATTATTCTCAAATATATTTAATTTACATATTATTCCAGTATCAACTGTGACGTAATAACATCTCTATAGCGAATTTGTTCTCGAGAATTGAGGATTTTTTTTAACAAAATTATCTATCAGCGCGGAGGCTCAAAAACGTACGATTTTTATTTATTTCCTTAGCGATTCTTTCTCGTATGTATACAAAAGTAATCAAGTAATTATCTGATAGGCGTAGAACAACATTCGGCCATCATATTATTATTTGTCTGTCAAGCATTGTTATTGCGGTATCTATTGGAAGAGTGCCATGCACAACAGCATGTGACGCCGCGATATTATATACTGCAGTAAGATATTATGCAATCTCTAAGTATTATAGCTAACTACACATACAAGGTGTATTTTATGTGAGTAGAATTTCAAAAAGATGTTTAGTACTTCGCATGTATT
The DNA here is from genome assembly GCF_050436995.1 of Anticarsia gemmatalis. Lineage (NCBI taxonomy): Eukaryota > Metazoa > Arthropoda > Insecta > Lepidoptera > Erebidae > Anticarsia > Anticarsia gemmatalis. The sequence continues at coordinate 5,314,985 of NC_134761.1, forward strand.
AATAAATCGCCACAAAGCTAAGGTTACGTCTTGTGGAAGATAATATTTCGATGAGAACGCAAAATTTTAAAACAGTTTCCATTGTTAAAAACAAATAGTTTGGTACATATATTTGTTATGCATTCCATGCGTTTGTCCATGTGTATCAGGCCTGAAATTAACAATCGGTGTAGTAGCGGGCAGGGTCGCGTGACGCGGCGGTCGGGCGTCGCGCGGGCGCACTCAACCGAACATCGCTAGCTTTCACTCGCCAAATTACTGCTGTCGCCGCTTTTCACCGGAGAGTTCCGTAAAAATGCTTTCACATCATCATTTTTCTACGTGATAACCTTAATAGATTGACGTCGTTTGTGGAAAAATGTTATATCTGTTCATTTCTTGTTCTACAGATTTACAATCGAAATGGGAAAGGGAAAATCATTATTGAAACGTAGAAATAAAAATTAAATGCACTCAGTCTACTACGTACGTGGATAAAACAGTTACCATTTATTTTATAAACTCTTAAAGCTTGTAACAAGATTATGTAACTGGTTGAAGGTAAGGAAAATTCTCAAGATTTAATTAGGCAGCCTGTTCAGGTATGACATGGGCGTATATGTAAAGCGGGGATGACGGATAATCGCCTAACATTACACTTCGGCGGCAGAATTCCTGTACAATAGCTTCTTGAGAAGATGAACACGCAATTTCTCGAAGGCTTCTAAAATCTCGCTTACGCAGCCACTTGATTCTAAAAACATTGAAGGATAAGCCGAATTATTTAAGACCAAGCGAATTTGAAGTAGCTATTTTTAAAATAAGTATTTTAAGGACGAGTATCATGTTGTGAATAAAGTTTTGTATTACCTATCTAGACATATTTCAGTTTTAAACAAACAAGCCGTCATAATGTCCGGATGACTGGGTTATATTTTCACAAAATAAAAACAGTGTGTTTTTTAAAATAAACACGCACTGTTAAAACTTGGTTGAAATAAATCTTTCACAGTGCTACGCTGCAACTAACGTAGCAGTTTGTATATATCAGGCTACGGCGTAGAGGGCTACATCGTGCTACAAACTATTTACGCATTTAATTCTTACGAATGTTGCAAGTTGCGTTTGTAACTTTACTACCTTCGTTAATTTAATTTCTTAAAGCTGTCCTTGTTCTGATTTCGGTTTATGCAAACATTATTCCTGAAGTTATTGTTAATGACAATGGGAGACGTATTTTATTTGATATTCTACTGTCATGATATATTTGAAGTAACGAAAACAAATCAAATAAAACAAGCTTCAATATATCTACATCAAAGTGACACTAACATTGCCATTTTATTACACCTGAGACAGCCTTTAGTTTCCACTTACGTACGTAGTAAATCTAAATAAACCTCGCCATACACATTAGCATATCAAAAGGCGACATTTTACGTGTCTACCGTGCCGAGACACAGGGGTCGCGTTTTGACGGCAACTCAACGTCGGCGTCTCAATCTTTACAACATTTCGAGGCCAAAATTAATCCCTAGTCTCCTGAGGCTACAACATTATTATGTCTTACCTAGGAACCTACACACTGTACACTAGGTATTTTACCGCAACAACAAAGTCTGTATGTAATTTCTTAGTATGGAAGTTATATTAACTTCCATACTAAGAAATATGTTACGTGCTCTTCGCAATTTAATTATATTCGTGTGCAGAATTTGCTAGCAATATTTGGGTAATTGAAATTAGTAACATTTTTCTTAGAGCTCACCAATAAACTTGAAAGTTGACTTGAAAGAATTGGCTATTTCCAGTGGACTAAATATGAACTCGCTCGCCTCGCTTATTTGAATATGAAAATACCTAAGTTATTTTATTTGATTGTGTTCTCAAAGCTTACTGAGGATTGGTCTTCAGTTACTATATACTGAATACATCAAATATTTTATAGATTCTGTTCAAGAAATCACTTAAATGTATAAAATATTTATTTTTTTTTTTTAATTATTGGACACTATCTGTTGGCAATAGTTTAACTGGACGGATAGCTTTCAGTTACGAGTACGTTCCATAAAGTAATTTATACGTTTACATATAATTGTCTGTGATTTCATAATAATTATTTAACATAATATTGTTAATTTTAACATTTTCATAACCAATATGTAAATATGACGTACATATAATTAATGTGCCCGATATTTCTTCCTTAATCAATGGCTGGCAGCTCATGGGTAATGAGCGAAGCTTAATACAAGCATCCGTTTTAAAATATATGTGGTAAACGAACGAAATTTTAATAAAGTTGGGCTTATGAGAATATCTGTGTGGTATGAAACATCTGTGCGCTTATGTACTACGAGTACCTACATTATGTATGTAATATGTAGCTATATGTATGTGTATGAGCAGATGTTACACAAAAGTCCAGTGGAAATTTACAACTCTGGAGTTTTTGCCACAGAGTTGTGTGCGATTTTATTATTTTATAAAAAGTGTGGTAGTTATGTGTTAAAGTTTGTTTTTAAATCAAAATTTCTGAAATTGGTTGCTAACCCTAGTGGAAAATAATCGTGACAGAGATTAAATCCAAATTAATAAACGCCTAAAGAAGGTCTATTTCAAACCAAAACGAGGTTAGCATTTTTTTACCGAAGTAAATATTTGAAAACACTCACGTTATTATTAAAAAAAATAATTTTAATTAAATTTCATTTAATTTAATCAACAAATTAAGGTTACAAAGGTATTCTTAGCTTGACGCCTAAGTTACTACTTTTTAGCTAAGCGTTTCCTCTATTAGGATATTAGAAGAATAAATTAAAAGAGTAATTGTTTAAAATGTTCTCGCCCGGATCCCAGAAGTCAAAGTTACGGTTGTTTTTCTTTTGAATTTCTTATTACTTACTTTTAATTTCCCTGTTGTTTGCTTTTAAACTGAAATTGCTGTCGTCCAATATTATTTTACGACCTTGTTTGTATTGGAGGCAATTTTTAACTTTTATAATGAGGTTATCAATTTAACGAAGTAAGAATAAGATTTTTAATAATGTTTTGGATGTGTCCATTTTACGGCAGTTTTGATGATCTTAAAAAGCTTTTAAGGCTTTGGATTTTTTTTCTTATATAAAGAGATAATAACATGTACGTATATAAATATTTTATTTATTTTCACAAAGTGTTAGTGTACTACGTGACATGAAAAAACTATATAGGTACAATATTGTGCTAAAATACCAACAAAATTATTTTATCCCCTCTACATTTACTTTCAAGAAACGATCGGCTTAGATAACCTATTACTTGTCTATTGCGTGAGATATTTATAATAATCTGTCAAATAGATAATAAGGCAATGTTTTCCACAGCTGTTCCCAAATATAATGGGATACCGATCTAAAAATAACACGCGATAACATCGCTACAATACCGAGGACGTCTCAGTGCCCTCTGTTTAGCTAAACGAAGATCATTAATCATCTCTTGGAGGCTTCCAGACATAATCACTTATAATTACGCTTGTAGTCAGTTTAAGCCTTCCAAATTTCGCTTCTCTTCACATAAATGGATATCATTTGTTTCTCTCGAGTTTGATCGAAACACCATTCAGCTGGTGTATCAATTTGCTCATAATAATACCTTTCATAATAGAACAATGTGTTTGTATTAAGTACATTTTGTAGCGAATTTGATAAGCCGCAGACAAACTGGCGTAATCGAAGATTAATTATTATCAACAGGAGTTCGAGGTGAAGTTTAATTGTATGTATGGGAGCTGAGCGCTTTGAATCTAGTTAGTAGGGAAACTCACATACATGTTTATGTGTTTGACAACATCACTTGCAGCCGTGAACTTAGGTAAAGTTTCTGTGAGTTCGCCGTTTCGGGTATTATTCAAGATCTCTCAGAATCAAGCCATTACTCTGAAATATCGTTAATTTAACACGTGAATGGAACTTCCATGGTTTCTTCAGACCACGTTTCGTTTTGTAACTGCATATTATATACATAATGCTGCGTTAAAATCTTACGCTTAAATTATTCGCCATGATTAAGCTTTACAGCTCAAAAGATTAAACTTTACAAACAGCAAAGTATATTTTTCCGCTTATATTATGTACATAGATTAACATACACGTTTCCGATAATTCCTTGAAACGAGTACGAATGTATATTTGTGTGAATAACTTGCAAGAGAAATGTTTAATAAAACCGTGGATTAACTGCACAAGCCAAACGATTCGCGCGGAAGCCGTGAACAATATATGTGCGAAGCATTTTTCTTCGCCTTCCCTCGTTTCCTGTTATATTTATCATCATATACGAAATAAACCACCGACATGTGATGCTTTCTGAAGGACCTCTGCTGCCGACTGACCCACTTTGCTTTGGGATTTCGTCTGCTATTGATTACTGAACTAAGGGGCATCACATAAGTGCGTTTTGTAGTGAAAGGGATTTTTTCGTTTGTTGAAGTTGGGCACAATTGCTGCCTCATCTTTTTGTAGATACGAACCGTGAGTTTTTGTTTATGCGTAGATTTTTATGTGTTTATTTGGATTTAGTTGCAATTAGTATTCGTTTTTTGACGACAATTGAAATATTTTATCAAGATCTTTTATGATAGAATAAAGATTAATCTGGAACTCTTGAAATGCATTACGCCTTTTCTGGAACCTAAAACTTTAAAAATCAATATACGTAGTTACGCTCACGTTTTTTTTTTTAAATATATTGTCGTTATTGTTCTGCTAATTATTAAGGAATGTGGCATTTTCTTTATTACCGGAAGCAAACAAACTTTACGTATAAACAGTACCCTACCAACAAAGAAATACAAAGCCTTGAACATACGTCTTCAATTGCCAAACTTCCGCGTCTCATGAGCTACTACAGAGTCCATAAAGCAACGCGTCGCAGAACTTTGCAACGACTGTTACTTAAACGTCTTATATAGCTTGTGCGATATTAAGAGCTACTACGCACTGAGGAATAGTCTCTTGGTGACTTAACCCGTAAGCAGTCGCCCAAGTAACTGGCTACTCTGTCTATACTTAGTTTAAAACTGTTCAAATCGCCTTGTGTTGGCTATGTCAACGATTGTTATCATAATTGATAACAACCATGACCAACTTCATGCTTGTCGCAGATCACAGTACAGGCCTAACTGATATATAAAATAACACAACTTAGCGGCTAACTAGCCACGCTGAACAGTCCAATTAATATCCACATAATTATGTTTGGTTCTAAGGTTGAGTCTTAAATACAAAACTTCGAATAAACTCTACATAAGCCGTGTTACACTTTAGACTTGCGTATTCATCCGAATGCGGATTGCTGGTATTAGCTTTATTTAGTCGCGGGTTACGTTCGCGTGCGACAAGCCTAAGTTCTTTATGTCAGTTGAGCTTGTTCGGTGACCGCGAGGATTATACCCAGCCCTTCCCGTTAATTGGACTTTTTTGTAATTAAAAGAGCCTCTTAATACGCCCCAGTATACAGGTAAAACGTAACGGTTCCTGTTCAAAATATGGATTATTTTTTTATTTTAATGCTTTTGTTACATATTTTTAGGGATCTTTAAAAAGACACACCATAGTTTGTGCCTCCTGCAAATCTCTGTAATGAGAGAAATGGTTTTTAAAAAAACTCGTAACAACATACGCCACGACAAACATACCTAAAATGATGGTCACGGTCACCACACATAAGCTAAAGACTGCCTGTATGAGACAAGGCAACATTGGGTTATCAATGATGTATCACTATATTATAATGCCTATATTACTCACTAAAGCACAACATCAGTGTACATATAGAGACAAGCAATGATTCCAGCATCAAAGCGTAATGACATCGTACTATTGAATTGTCTGGATTCCGTGAAATACTATCGTAACAACGTGTCAGTTCCTGAGAAGAGCTAGTTCATATAACAATATTAATATGGTTACATAATCAACTAGCTCCAACAACTAGTCGAGCACAAGTACTGCAACTTATATGCACGTCGATCATTGCTTTACCTAAGCTATTTCCTTTGTAGTAAAGATATAGTCTTATTTTCTATATAAAAGTGTATAATATTTACCTACCTAATCTCATAAAGTTACTGTCTTATAAAAACCAATCTCACAAACACTTATAATGCAAAATAAAGAATTAACAACAAATGTTACAAAATTATTCACGAGATAGTATATTAAAAGTAAGACCGGTAATAAAGTCTGTCTGAAAATAGTTAACTGTATTGAAACCAGCGCTATCGGTAATTCGAATTTACCTACAAACTAACGCTTATTACACATTCATCACACTATCAAAACCGTCTAGCAGTAAGTCTATAAACCCACGGATTGGTTTATCGAAACTCATTTGGGTAATAACGGTTGTCGCGCAGCAGTGTCGCGCGTCGTCGCCGACGTTCAGCCACCGTTCACTTTACGACACCGACATAACGTCGCTCGAATAACGCTTATCAACAAATCGTAGTCGCAAATCGAATTTTGATAAGTCGTCTAGCCAGTTTAATGTATAATTTATTAGACTGTATTATGAAAACAGTATATTTATTTTCGTTATATAAATAGAGGAATAATAACGTATGTTATTATTTTAGGCTAGACTTGATAGTTTGTTTATTTAACCAATATGTGGGTGTTTGAAAAAGGGTTTGTTTGTGTAGGTTGCTGACGTGGCACTAAGGATGGGATGTTTGTATTGAGAATCGATCTACCCTTTGTCGTATTGACAAATCAGCCTTGTGCGGTCACCTACTAAATGTTAGCTTGTCGAATCGTTGTACCGTAACATGTTGTGTAATCGGTAAACGGTAAACTTGTTTTTTACCAAGATTATCATATTAGTCTTGTTCAAATCTCAACAAACGTTGACACGGTAAAAATAAACACTGTTAAAATCAATGGATAAGATCAAAATATGATCTCGTATATTTTTTACACTGTTCTAACGAATAAGTATTTTAGATGAAATAAGGTTAACCTAGTCTCGAAGCATGCTTTCGATATTTATAAAACTAAACTTTTAAGACATTTAGTCTATAAAAATCAAAGCAGTGCTTAAGACGTCCTGTATAAACGAAAACAAAGTTGTTGAGTTAGTTGTAAATAAGTAAAGCGAACGGGCGGGGCTAATGGCGCGTTGGTGTCGAACCGGCTTGTTTACGGCTAGTGTACCGGGGATACTTTATCGAAGGTACAAGGCCAGGGAGCATCTGGCAGTCTGGTGCTGACGGGACTCTAATATGTTACTTTATTGATAGGAAGAAGAATAAGAAAAAATCTGCTTCTTGAAAAATAGCAATCCGTAAATTAAGCCGAAGCTGATGATGCTCTTAGTAAATTCAAATGTGATGTATTATGATGGTCAATGGTATTTTTTGATTCGGTATATACGAGTTTGCTTAACTATCGGCCCGTGCTTTCTCAGTTCCCAGAATTCACGCAACGCGGGTTGTGAAGGTAAGTACTTAAAGTAGATTATGTAAATAAAAAGACGTGGTATCAATCCCTCCCCTATAATTAAATGTCGTATAAATATCGGAAGCGGAACACGATATAATGTTTGGTACTCGCTTAAACAACCAAACTTCCCCTCACCAAGTTATTTTGTTCCGCACTCTATTATCTCCTCATCGTTCAATTTCCTTACAAGATTAATGCTTAACCCGCTAAAATAAAGAGGCAATCAAAATTCTAATATCCGCGAATCTCTCGTTCGTGTCATTCGCATCGCAGCGAATAAAAACCGTTCGACTGCGGTCGAGATTGAAATAACCCAGCCCAAGTGAAATGGGTCAACGAGCTCTTAAGTAATTGTTCGATGGAGGCTATTGGTTTCAAGCTTTGCGCCGCTAAAACATACACATCAGCTAACCCGGAAGTAATGTACATATTTGTATATTTACGAATACGGAACTCGGCCGAAACCATAAGTTTTAACCCGGTAAGAGCTTTGAATAGAGCTAACACCGCGAGTTTATAAGTTATCTTGTTGAAAATTTCCGTCGTCATATAGATAAGTTCAAAGTTGGTGAGCTGCGTTTTACTCAAACATGTAGATGGTTATACCGAGCACGTGTTAGTCGAACATATAAGCCGTTACAAATTGGCGCCATTTCAAACTTAAGACATGTAAAGACGTAATATATGGGCATGTCCACTTTCAGAGCGCGCGCTAAGACAATGGACGAAGATTGGAACACTTCCAGCCGATAACTCAAATGAGGTCAAACTCGTCTTAACTTTTACGTTTTTATACATTTTTACTTCCAATGTAGTGAATTTTTTATAAGTGTACCTTTTGTTTAACTGGAATTTATAATTTAATTTTCAGAATTTTTTGATGTCTATTTTTTTAATTGACATGAAATATAATAATATTACGCTCGTAGCTTTGTATTTATTTTAGAAAAGGCCAAGGTAAGTTAAGGATTGTATTTTTAGAATTGGGATATAACAATCTTGTTACGTTGAGTGTCAATAAATTTTGGAAACAAACTACAAGTTGCCTGGCCATAGTCAACTATCTCATAAAACAAAGTATTTGGAAACTATAGGAACTTTCTTGATATACTGAACGGTGCATCTCCCTGAAATTGCATACTATGTCATCGTGGAGTCCTTAAAAGTGACGCTCCATCGAACAAGAGCAAATTGCTTTAAAGAATCCCGAGCTATATTCAGGAACTGTAGATATAGATCAATTCAACTTTGAAATATATTTTTATCGAGAACTTTTAACCTAGTGAGGAAATAGAATTGAGTTTTCAGTTACAGCTCGCGTCTAGGAATTTTAGTTATCTGTATTCGCAAAAATGGATATAAGAGTTATAGTTTCCTCGTGCTATTGCATGCTTTGTAAAATTTCCTGTCGTGTAGAAGAAGTTGCTTCTAAGTTCTTAAATGTATATTGTAATTTTCTTTTCTTTCTCTTTAGTCTCTTCCTACCCATATGGGTAAAAGGCATCGTTTTATGTTTGTATGTATTTCTGTTAGTTTAAAATATAACAACAAACACGAAACTTAGCTATTTATAACGTCAGCACATTACGTATACCTGTACAAAACACGTACATTTTCCAATCGTGTATCAAGTCAGATGAAATGCGATAAAATTGATTTATGTGCATGTATGTACAACAGCTCAGCTAAACCGTCACGCGCGCCATATATTCCTCTCACCGAGTCACCGCATTAATTTACGATACAAATGGCATACCTTTGTCATCCTGACCTCACCTGCGATGAGGGCTCGGAAAAATCCATGTCAAATTGTTGCGATCCGCCCAAAAGGTCGAATTTCACAGGTCTTAATAGAATAATGTGCGAGAAATCGACGGTTTTATTTGGGTTCTGCTTTGGATTGTATGAAGGTTGGTTGGACATGTTCGATAATATAACTTGGTATAGGAGTTTTATACGAATACGTATTTGAAATTCTATCGTTATTTAAGGATCCAAATATTACCAAAGTGTAGGTTATTTACTTTGGTTAACGTTTACAAATACAGTCACTATGGGGATTTGAACCTGTTAAAAAATGTTGTGTAGGATGTGCAGGATGTATCGTACACGAACGGTAGAATTGACAAATCTTTTATTAATTCTATCACATGTCGATCGTCATCGTTTTTTTTCTATAATGTCCTCCTTTTGTCGTCACAATTACATATTTACTGCGTGTGCCTTTCTCTGACCAACAAAATAATAATATATTGTTAGAACACAAAATCAAGAAGGTCAATGAGGTAAACACGAGTATGAACACTACAGTAATCAAAAATAATTTAATATACTACCAACCGGCTCTAATGAAGTGAAAGTAACGTAATAAATAAGGATAATTAAATATTTTACAGGCAACTTGTTTATTGCGGAAAATAATTAAGGGATGATCAAATTGCTACACTTTACCTGAAGGCCCGTGGATGAGATAAAGATTACATTTACTACCTGAATTATTTTATTTTTTATCTGTACATTTTCGGTGGTCCCGTATGAACAGATGTATGGATTCGAAAGAAGACAAATAAGTTTGTAAGGATCGTAGCAAGTGACGTTCTTTGACCTCTGCCTACTACTACGCGCAACTTCGCTTGCGTCACATAAGAGAGAATGGGTCAAAATTTTCCCCGTTTTTGTAACATTTTTTATCGCTACCCTGCTCCTATTGGTTATAGCGTGATGATATAAAGCTTATAGCCTTCCTCGATAAATGAACTAAAAAATCTAACACTGAAAGATTTAAATCGGAAAAGTAGTTCCTGAGATTAGCGCGTTCAAACAAACAAACAAACTCTTCAGCTTTATAATATTAGTATAGAATTTATTATTTATAGCAACAGTTATCCTCGAAAAGTAAGGTATTCACGCTTTCGGCTAGTAGACTTTTGACCTCATTTAACAGGAAGCAAAACCTATTAATCCACTTGTTAGTTTGGGATTAACACTGATAAATGAATAACAAGCGCTGATTGGGAGAGGCCAATGTTCAGCAGTTAACTACGATACGCTGAATCGACGGGTGTAAAACGTTGATATGTAGTTATACCCAGTTCAGTACATTATTGACTAGATTTTCTGCTATATCTATACACAAATTTAGGCGTGCAGAAACATGATCTTGGACTCGATACTATTCTACATTATCAAGTGAAATAATGAATATTATAAAGTAGTTATACATTTTTCTATGCCTCCAGGCATCACATTGTGATAAATATCAATGTTCAATCTAAGAAATGTATTTATTGTGCTACCTATGTTAAACAAACAATAAATGATTATGATTGTGATTATGATTTATAGGTAGTATTATTTTTCAAACCCACGCAATGATAAATTTTTCATATTGTTAGGTCAACAGTAGAAAAATCAATCCTCAGATTCATATGACAGCCAAGTCAACAACAAAACCGATATCAGTCCCGAAATGAACATCGGTCAAATCAATATTCATCTGGAGGTAAACACGAAACCTCAACCTCAAAAGTCCAACATTTTTCTACTCGCTTACACAACAGGGGTGCGTTTATAAGAAAAGTTTGTTCGTTGAATATTGTATACGCGGTGGCATTATAAATACAAAACACAATTTAACTTGGGCAATGGCGGCCGCTCGATGAGAATAATTGTACGTAATTAGAGGCACAGACTCATTTGTGACACTAATTAATGTATTTAAATACGTACTTCGCGTCATTTCCTTCAGATCGGTTGTGTGTTGAGCTTTAGAATTGTGTGGGCTTATGGAATGTAATTAAAGGGCAGGGACCGTTTATGGGATTTCGTGCTCTGTTGACCTCTTACTTGTTGTGTCATGGTTTATTAATAGTGTTATATCTATATATAAAGTGTAGTAGGTATTCATAAGTTTTGTGGACTATTCGGTAGGTTCTTTTACGTAGTTTTTAAGAACAGATTCGTTTTTTGTTATTTAGTCTACAGATTCATACAATGTTTAGAATATACGCGGCTAAAATAAATTAAGAGTGTTCTCACCTAAATAAGCACAGAATTTAAATATTATATCCCGTCCGTTAGCTTAATATAAATAATTAATATAATATGTAACGCTGATTTATTTTACAAGTAAATGTAACGAGTCGTTAAATACTTTCAGATACAAATTTTATTGAGTAAAGAGTATTTTCCTATTCGTTTTATCTGAGTACCCACAATAATTGCTGTTTCAACATAAATGTCATTACACGCGATCAAAAGAATGTGATACCGATACAAAAACAATTGGCCTCCGCAAAAAACGAGTAATAAACATACAAGATAAAGAAAACGTGTAACATAACGCAAAAATACAAAGGTATTCTCAATAAAGTTGATATAAAAACATGACATTTGTTAAACGAAAGGAAAAGGGACACGGAAAACAATGTCGGGATGGAGACGACGACTGTATTATCATTTATCGATATAAGAACTAAATTCTGAGAAGGGATCCGTAGACTTCGGGCTCTACGAACCTCTACGAACCTCTACGGCGTAGGCCTGTGTAGCTTTTTCATAAAGAGAATATTGATGGTTGGGATACGCCACGGTATTTTCCTTGTAACACTGAACAAAAACAAACAAAAGCATTGGTTTTGTTGTGATTTCTTCGGTAAATCCGATGATATTGGTTTTTAAACAATTTCCGCTATAATGGCGGACTTGATAAACGACCCTCGTAGACACTAGAACGTTAGTAGTACAAACATTTATTCAGCGGGGATTGGACTGCATGCACATAACTCATTCGTAATGGCGAAATGATCACAAACTAGGTTTATTAGAAAACAATAGTTGCATGTAGGTACGAGTTTTTATTTAGAACTTACGATGTTTTTCTTTACTCAAGGGCGAATGTTTTCTTGTCAAGATTGCGAAGGCCTTCGTCGAGTTATCAGCCTCGCAGAATTATCTCGACAGTATATTTATCCCATGGTGACGTTTCAGTGTTCTCACTCTCCTACTTGCAGGATAACTTATTGTAATATTAAATATTTGCCAGCTTATTCTCAGCTGTTCACGGAAATGTAGCTTAATATGTACCGTTTTATTAAAACTGAAGTAGACTGTTCAAAAGCAGTAAACTTCATGAAATTATAAATAGTGCGTTCTGTAAGTATGTACATGCACTGTGAAATGACATAATTTTGTTTTTGGTTTTCATATAAGTTCAAATGTATGCTAAAAAGAAGTTTTACTAAGAACCTTAATGTATTTTTATACACCAATCGAAGAAAAAAATTGCTTAGTTTCAATACCGATACCCGCTAGTTAACATCGCGGTTTGGAGAATATAAATACTCGTATAAGCGGAGCATAGTCTGTAGGATTAGCAGACGAATGACATTTTAAGCTATCTGGATGACATCGCGCGAGGTAGGCGCTGTTGCTTATGTGTCTGGCTTTATTTGTACAACACATATCTGAAATATCACTGTCTCCAAACGTACAGGTCCAGACAGAATGGGAGCATGTTCTATTTTTGTTGACAGACGAAACACTGAATATACAGTCTGGTTCGAACATTAAAATTCACAAGTTGCCACCGCGATTCTTCCATGTAATTGAATGCTGAACAGGTAAACACAATAAATTTCCTTCAAGAGCTCCAAACTGATGAAAATTTATTGAAGCCTCTCTCAAACCTCGCCTTATCACTTACATTTTTATTGACCAATTTTTAACTGAAATACGTCCGATTATTTTTGGTTCCGAACCGCTTTCTGGGATGAGCTTAATTAATTTTCAACGATAAATATTTACACCGGCATTAAGGGCGGCGCATTTCTTTTTTAAAATATAATATCAGAGGATTTCCAGCCAAGGGTAAAAATAAAAAGACAATCTTTTAAATATTTCGTTATTTTGCTGTTTCACGTTTAAAATTATATGATAGAACTAAAATGTAGACAAAGTAAACACTATCGTAAAATAAACAACGTTGTTATACTTAGAAACATGCCAAGGAGCCACAAATGTTTCGTTAAAACTAAGTTCCGGACTAATAGTTAATATAACCAACGTTATAAAAGTTTTAGCTTGCTTCCTCGACCTGGAAACGACCTCTCCGTCGTTAAGAAAACTCATGTGACTTAAATTATTAATTTAAGCAAACAAAGTGGGAAAAGTTCAAACAATCAAGGCGCAAACAGAAGATAGAGTAGCGCTATCAGTTTTACCGACCAACTTCGGCAACTTCCCTTTACGACTCGCCGGCTAAACATTTCCTCTTCTTAATGAATTTAAGAAACTGCTTGTGAAACAGAACGAAGCCTTGTTTATTTCACTGGAAATTATAAGTTGAATCCTACTTCAGCGTTCCGCTTAACCATGTCCGTTTGAGTTTGAAACGAGACCTTAATTCTGTTAAAACATTGCAACTTTAGCACCATAACACGGCTACAAGACGACGAAGTGCCGCGTTCGCCTTCTAACTTAAAGCAAATAGAAAAACAGACATAATGGAAAATTTATTTGGTTCAATTTGGTTTTATTGGCTAATTCATTGGCGGTGGATAGCTGTCCGGGCTCTCAGGGGCTCAGGCAAAAATATTTGGCAAATCCCTGACGTACGACGCTACGGCACCGTTGTAAGTCTCACTTTGCTGTTCAAACGACATTTTATTACGCCGCGTTTTACATATAAATAGACTCCTGTGAGGAATTACTGTTTTATTAGCCATAAAGATCCGCGCGGTGTTTGATAAGGAAACTAACTTATCACTTATGTAAATACGAGTGTGTGACCAATAAATATTATTCACGGCAGTAAATTGCATAAATAAGTCAAGTCGAAATAAACGATGCACAGTAATCGCGACGCGGTTTTTTTGCACGTCCTTCCGAGTAAATAAAAGAATTCTTGGCTTTATTGTCTAAGGTTTTATAGCTAAATTAAGGCATGTTAGGATATCGTAAAGTTTTGAGAGATGGCAGCAGACAGTCGTGAATTTTATAACGACGCGTTTTTATACAAACTGGACGAAAATGGGATCGACTTAAATCAATAAAAATGAATTGAACAATCGTTTCATTTAACTTAAATTGCAGTTTAAGTTAAATATTTTTGTGAACTAATCACTTGCAAATTCAAATAATAATATCTAGAAGAACCTATTGACATTTCTTCTATTAATAGATTAGAAAATAATAAAAGATTCTTTTTAGACGATCTATGAAGAACTTTTATCGACTATGAACACGCTTTCGCTTACAGTGTATTAAATTTATTTAAGGCTTGAGCTCCTTCGATGAGGCGCTTCAAGGCGTACTGGGGTTTAAAAGATTGCAATAATACCTTATCTATAACAGTAAGCAGGTAATCCTTTTACCCCAAGTGGCTTCTAAGAACTCTTGGCAATCATTCTATGTATTTTCTTTTTATAAGCACCGTATGTGGCATCGAACTCTTTGCAGGCAAAGAGATTTAAGAATATGAATCTTTTAGGCCCTCTTATCTTTGTGGTCAACACATTATTTTTAATTTGTGAATCTAGTTTTAGACAAAGATACTAGAAGACATTTTTTGATTCCTAGGCCGTCTGTTCGTATTCTGGTCAAAGCATTTGATTTTTTGTTGTATTTTTAGGATTCACATCTTTTATCCTTTTTTTATAAATAACGGAAACGTAACGGTCGAACCTCATAACTTAAACCAGTAGATTATCATTTTTAAAGACAGATTTGTTTCAAGCCTTGATTTTATTATTTCGCAATTAATCAGTTCTCTTTGAACTTTATTATTTCTACGACCTAACAATTGCTCTTAGTCGATATCCAAGGTATTTGTTCTGCGTATCCAACGTTTATTCTACACACGATTCTGAATAGGCACTCAAAACCCAAGCCATAAAGGTGTACCGTAATTTATAGCGACGTAGGTGGTCGACAATCACCGTATTGTTTATAACACCAAACTAATTAGTCTGCCACCCTATTGTGATCTTGAAATAACTGGCAGATTCGAATGGCGAATTTAATGGCTCGTTAGTTGATGCACGACATTCTGTCTCACTCACTTACAACAAGAGCAAAAGAGACGAAAGACCGAGGTAGGAGCAAATTGCGGTAATAAAAGCGAAAATTTCTTTTATGGCTGCTTCTACAGAATGTTATCAACATATTGTGATCTTGTTTATTAGGCTGTAGTTGAGGAGTAAAGTTTTATTTGGTAACCTGCAAGTTTAAATGAACAATCAAACGGCCTAATGCCGATTGCCATAAAATAAGTTTACGAGGTGACAACTTTTGATGCCGTAGTTACATTTATTAGCACCGTGATCATCAATGGCCTCCGGAGATCTATTTGCCGTATGTACTCATTCATACATTGATCGACAAATCAACGATCGAATTTTCAGCCTAATTCCAGTCACGGAGAACAATTTCAGCGAGTATTTCAAACATTATGCAAAAACAAATAATACATTTTCTTTCTCATTTTACTTGTATAATACTTTGAATCTACAATCTACACAGTTATTACTGCATAACAACGCTATAAAGCTTATCCCGCAACTGGCTACTTACAGATAAGAAAATAAAACTATATTTTCTTTTTGTTAGATGTCCGTATACTGAAGCACAACATTCTATTATATTTAGAAGCTCATACAAGTGAATAGGATATTCTCTGTTCTAAAAAGTTGACCTGGGTGTTCTGAGAAATGTTGTCTAGTGTATTATGCTGTGAGCAATTAGCAACAAAACCAACTCCGTAGTAAATTTAATTCTCGTGTCTTGAGGCTTTTACAAACATACATACAACTGACACAAAGTAGTAAGTACCCGAAACAAGCTAGTTGTGGCACAAATATTTAAGTCATATGGAAATGACGTGCACTGGTGTGGAGATTGACTAAACCACGGCGTCAAAAATTACAAAATGTTTAAATTTACTTAATTTTTAGGCAAAATATTTTTATGAAAACGTTTTACATTATGGCTTGAAACATGGATCTAGGTTAAAATATACTGTTGGAGAGCTGGTACGAAAAGTATGGTGGTTCTGCCTCAGTCTGCCTCAGCATAATCAAGTAGAGGACAAGTAGCAAGTTGGTGGAACAACTTTGTAAACTTGCAGTTGCCAAGGCTAAGTTTTGGAAACAAACCGCCAACCTACAGTTACTGCGAGACATTCGGAAAAGTCTCACAAGTTACTTTCTAAAAAACGTTTTTGAATCACTATTTCTTATTTAAATTTCTATGAGACTTACCTATTTAGTTTTAGTTTTAGAAAACTACATGTACGTTGTCCATTTACATACATTTAAGTGTAGAAATACGAAATACGAAGTACGAAATACGAAGAATAAAGTCGTGAAATCGGCAACCAAAAAAACGGCTGCTTATAATTTGATTATAATATTGTACATTTTTGTCGGTGCTCGTTTTCCAGTAAAATCATTGAAAATCTTGAAGCAAGACGATATGTGTAGTAAAAATATTTAAATTCGAATAGCATCATCAATATATTTGGTAGCACTTATGTGAGTAGATTACTTGTTAGTCAGATGGATTCGGAATAGCAATAGTTGCGATAGTAATAGAGATTAATGACTGCGCCTGGATAAGTTTTTAATCACCTTTTAATACTTTCAGACGCCAAGTGCCACCAAACTACGTAGACAAATGATGGTACGAACTCGAAGAACGATCAACACTCTAAACTAAGATCGAAAGAATGCTAAAATGTTTTATAGTAGCATCTTATTGTGAAAATGCATGCTTTGTTTTCATAAGTATCAATTAGTTTGCTAGAAATATATTCGAGTGTAAGCAATTTTTGTCACTGTTTTAACAATAGAACTGAAGCTCCATTCTGCTCTCGTAAGTGAAACAAAACAGTCCACGAGCCAGGCGAAAGGGGAACTATAGAATTGGGTCATTTCTAAGTAAAACGTTCACAGATTTGATTATTGTATCGCCTTTGGTGCAGTGGGACAAGATTCCAATAGATTTCATTCCTAATTCATAACCAGGAACTTAGAGCTCTGCATGAATTTTTTACATAAAATAATTTATTTTCACACACGAGATACGTACTTTTTTAATAAATGCGAACCTCGGCCGACACGTATCTAATTTTGGGGGCGAATAATGGAGTTCTTTTTACGTGCTAACGCTTTTTATGTACAAACGTACGTAGGTACGTGTTACGGGCGCAACTGACGATTACCTTCGGCACGCACGCACGCTCATCACTTGTTTAAACTAAACCCTGTACCTTTATATTTATTTTTATTTTGAATGTACTGCTGCTATGCTGTGATTGAACATATTCGCAGTGCATGTGAATGTTGCTATTGAGGTAAAGTAAAACGTGCGGTGGAAGAAACTTTATTGCGTTGCCGTCGCTGTTTGATTATAGTCGTCTTCATCCATACGGCTACTAAGGTAACTTTTATCTCTAACAAAATAACGATATAATCGACAAATTTAATTAAACAGCTACCTTTGTAATCTAAGATATTAGAATTCTCCCCAAATTGTTCAAATTGCTTGATTTTTTTTGTTATAATCAAGCAAAACAAAGTTTTAACGATCTACCAGAACGTTGAGGTCGGCTTTAATAAAAATGCTCCGCCATTTTTAATTACGGATCGGCGTCATTGTCGGGCTCTCGACGTATTCTCGATGGAGCTTGATCGACAACCGTACTGCGAAATATTACTAGCTATAGCGCCACAGACTGATTGATTGCACTGTCTGATAACGCGCCTTTTATTCTTTAATCACCATCCTTGATACAGGATTAGTGGAGGCTGTGGTCGACATCTGTTATATTCAGTGCCGAACACAGCATTTTGTGGTCATTTTGAAAATATTTCATGGCTTAATATATTCGCCACAAAACGCTATGAAGTATGTGGAACTTCGAATCGTAACAACTGTTTAACTTATCACGGCTTTTGACATTGACATTGCATTTAAGTGCAAATAACTTAACTACGATGCCTAAATGTTATTTATCAATGAAATTCTATTAAACCATCAAAGTACAAGAACAACCATGCTCAGATAAAATTTGGACACAAGGTTTCCTCGAACATTATTTTTCACGTCACATCATCCGATGAAAGTACCACTTTCCTATATATTTGCTTATAAATGTATCAAGATAGAGAGTCCTCCCACAGACCGCTTTATCGAATAATTCTGAGAAGATGTTATTAACATAATCACAAGGACCGGTTGGACGTTTGATCGTATGGGGTGTTATAACGAAGGGACGCGGAAGGACTTATTAAGGCTCTCCGGAAAAATAACAGACGAGGTTTATCAATGGGATTATACAATTCCGGGAATATAATTACATTAAAATGTATTATTGTAAACTAAAACGTACCCAGTAAGGATTTAGAAGTAAAGTAAAAAGTAGCATTATAATGCCGTGCCAGAAATGTACTCGCAAGCTTCCAGCATCAACGTTTCGAAAATGAATTTTAAATTACACAATTCTCACCTTTGTAGAGGACTCGCGCACACGTCAACGTAACTATTTCCGAGTGCCTAAGCTGCTGCAAATATACCTACGTTTTAAAACAGAATAACTATACTAAAGCTGTCGTACTAAAGGTTATTTGTTCGTGTTAAAAGTTATACTTGAAATAATAACGAACGTGTCAAAACGCAGACCAAAGCGACGGTTGTATTGATTCCCAATGGTTTTATGCCGATAGTGTCAGCATTCAGTTGTAGTCAAGTATCAATTAGTGCTTCACAATCTGCTTGAACGAGAGGCGTGCTCTTCAGCCTAATGACCCGGGCGTGGATCGACGCAAACACCTGAAATTTCCAAATGTTTGAGGAATGCAATTAAAGTACCGCAGTTTGAATCTATGCAGAAGTTTTGGGACAAAGGCCATGTTCAGAATTGGGTGAAATCCGTTCCACCCACACCAAACTTGGAGCGTATGAAATTTTACACTTCCGAGTTAGCATGCCACTACTTTGTTTGTTATAATTAGAGGGAATATAATTTATCGTACATATCTTATAAGTGACTAAACTTTGTAATAGGTACTACTTTATTTTTATAACTACTTTAAGACATTTAAAAATTGACAATGTTCTGTGAAATAAGCAACGAATTGCAACCAAAAACAGTCACGAAATTGTCAAAACTATTCAAGCCTACGTTACTTCATTAAATATTGGTTTACTAAATATAGACAGTATTTACTATCTATATTTAGTAAACCAATCGATCTCGAAGAAAATACAACCTAAACATTATCTTATATAGTTTACAAATATCATTCAATACATAAACCGAACGTTTCGAGTAACACAGCCTATAACATAGGTATTCAAGCAAACCAAATGTCTTATTAAGAACAAAACTACCAATAGAAGAAATAAAAGACAATTTATATTTGTTACTGATACCGATTTTATTGCCTACAATTACATGTACAGTGTTATAAGTATTGCTACATGCGTGTGTACAGTCAGCTCCAAAAGTCTATCATACTAAAGCCTGCATTTAACAAAATCATTTAAGATTTGTTGTTATTTTATTGATTGGAATGTCCAACAAATGAAAAGACATAAGTTAGTGTGAGGTTTCCGAATACGGTGTCCGAGATGGAGCAAAGTGAAGGAGAAAGATTCAGAAAGCTTACCCCACTACCATATGGGATTCATAGCAAGGAAGAGAGTAGTACACAGAGAGGTATTTATCAAAATTTTGTGATAATGACATTTAGAAGATATGAAGTTTGTTAAGCGTTTGTGTAGTTGACTGTACATGTACATAGTACCTATGTGTGTTTGTGCGTGTTGTATACGTGTGCGTGTACTGTGTGTGCATATGCGTAGGTGTTTGTGTGTGTGCCAGAGTGTATTACTGTACAATATAGTCAGTGCGTCTATGTAACAGTATTATACAATAATTGGGAAGCTCCGGTAACGTAATACACTGGCTCAAATTGCGTGTAATGGGAAATCATCTTGTCATTAAAGTAGTAGATCGCCCGAAATAGATATCAATGTTGGTAGTTGTGTGGAAAGATAAACAGGAAGTATTGTATTAATATTCTGAAGGTAATACAGTTATTGAAGATGATTGTTATTTTCAAGGGCTAAAGGTTTGGAGTTGTAAGTTATTACTATTAACAAAGAGCGCTGTGTTATTGAACGATTTTTTTATAATAAGATATATTTACTACGGGAAGTACTCTTTCTACGGGAAGGTTCTATTTTTTTTAACTCACCGAGCGGATATATTTTTTGAAAAATATAAACACCTATTTTATCCCAAATTAACCGTTTACATAACCGCCTCTAAAGCAAAAAAACACAACAAGTATGCACCCTTAATTTAGAATATTTTATGATATAAGTAAGGTGAGGTAATTTTGACGATTTCCGTGAGATATTTCTACCCCGTGATTACTCCAGGGGATCTTCTTTTATCCACAACAAAGTAGCCTAATTTCGAAATAAGCGTAATCTGGACTCCAGGCTTCCTGCCTCTAAAAGGTTTAACTAAATCCGTCCAGTGAGCCTACCGTAATACTGGCATAAACGCAAAAAATACTTTAATACTGTTTGTGTACCGTCTTAAAAATAAGATTTTCTAGAAAAAACTTTGTAATATTAACTAAAAAGAATAAACTAGTACTGCTATGAAAATATGAGTATTACTTTGGGGTGAGATATTGATGCAACTTTACTGATTTCTTTCCCCAAAACAGGCATGATTTGAAATAAATATCGTTTATCATTTTTCATACATCCCATAAAACACAATACATCGTTATTGCAATAAATTATACACATAACCCGAAACAAAAAAAAATGTATAGCAATAATATGTTATATATTCATTGAACGCCTACAAAGGGAACCGAAACACAATATACAATTAATAATAGGGATGTAAAGCGAATACAAATGATCCTTAAAACAGATCGAGCGATAGGGCGCGCGGCCGCAAGGACCGACGATGGCGGTAGATAGCGCACGCTGGCCCACTTCCCTACCTACACTTCACGTGGAAACCCGCTGAAATATACTTTAGGATAATTCTTTTTAAAAAAGCTGCCAAGAATTGGACGAGGGTTTTGAGTTGTGCGCATCAAGGGTGTGAGGTGTCACCGCTGTCAATTTGCAGAGATTTTTTTATTTCTAAATAAGGAATTTGTTTTTTTTTGCAATGCTGTGAAAGGGGCTTATGGATGAGTGCCAGGACTAGATTTTAGCACTGCTTTAAATGTAATCATGACTGAATATAAATTTTGTAAATGCAGGTGGCAGGGGCATACAACATTTAGAATTTAGACCGTAATTCACCCGCAAACTTTTGCAGCATATAGTAGACATTTACTACGGCTGCTTTTCTTTGGACATACACCTAAATCACTACTATAGTAGATAAATCGTGCATCTCAAGGCTCTCAAACGATTCTTGCTCTAAATTTCGACATTTTCAGTATCCACTACATTACGCACTTCTCAGTACAAAGTGACGTAAGTCATTCTAATTGTAGGTAGGTACGAAGCCATTCTCCTTTTATTACCAAGGAAGTCTTAAAATATAAATTTGCCTGAAATCTCAAAGGAGTTCTTATGGCGCTTTGAACAAAGAAAATGTAATTCAGCATACTCGTATTGTTGGAGCGAAAATCACTTAAGTTTATTATTATTTATGTTTTATGTATTTTAATGCATATACATAATACAATTATTGCCATTAGGCGGTTAAATGGTCGAATGATCAAATATCGTATATAGTAATTTACAACTGACATTATTGCTAAATATGAACGCAATGTATTTTTGAATTTGTAAACGGGACAATCTAGGGTCAAGGGTTCCACTCATATTAAATTTCCAGAGAGTATTCTTATTGGTAGCTCGGAGATTAGTAACATGCTTGTATCCAGGACTACCAATACAACGAGCGAAACGTGGGCGTAACTCACAGGCCTCTGCCTATATTTTTTTATATAACTGGCGAGATGTTACAAAAATAAATAAAAAATACATGTAAAAGTGACAATGTCCGTTCGTTTTTTGGTTAACGCGCACTTTGTATTTTCATTGTAGAGGGCGCGCACTACGCAATGACCGAAAGGACTTTTTATGGAAATTGCTGGTGGTACACATTTTATATTTTTACTATATTTACAATGTTTTTCTGATGGCACGGCTTTTTCGTTCTTTTATTACTATGGATTTTTCATATATTGGCAGTTAATCACACTAGATAATAAAATATAGGAAAATATTAAAATAAAATTGCTCTGCCCACGCTTCCGCTAGCGTTGACTATTTTTAAATAATCCCATGTCCACGTGATCGGGATAATCTATTAGCTTATATACATTTCATTAGAACCTGATTTAGTCGTAAAAGTGAAAAAATACACTCACTGTAAGTATTGATCTTGGTTTAATCTTTTGTATTACAAATGCATATGTTAGTATTAAAAAATCTTCAAATGTTCAACTTACTATTTCAATGCAGAAATCCTTATCAATATTAAAACATGCTTTAGCAAACTTTCTCCAATCTGTATATAACAAAAACAATATAAACCGAGGTATCTATATTTTCGTTAGGTTATTTCAGAGGCATGGCGGAATAAAGTACATTATCATGAAGTTGTTGTGCTCGCGGCTTATACCGTGCAAGTTTGAGCCAAGCGCCAATGTTTGGAGAAAGGTTAACGGCTTTTTAAATCCTTTGGTTTTTTACTTTTCTATAAAACTACGAGAACTAAAACTACTACAGGAGCGCAATTCTCTATCTCCATCGACTACCGACTAGCTAGCGAAAAGAATGTATGAAAATTTGTTCAAAGTCTCTAGCCCAGTTAGAATTAGTTTTGCAGTACTTTAGGAAACTATGAGCTGGAAAGCACTGTCACATTTCAAAATCCTAAGTCTTTACCTTGTCATAATTGTCTCCCTTAATTTGAGCAAGTAAAACATAACTCTCATATTAAACTACTATTCGTCTTGAGGGGATCACCAAATATTTATTCTGTATAGTTATCGAACTATATCTAACTATGCCATGATCACTGTAATTAGTATTTTATGTTTAAATTTCCCTCAGCACAAACCTCGTGGCTAGTTGCACTCACCGGTCGGTAAACGATCAGTGGGTTAAGCAACCTTGGCGCGGACATTCCATAGATGGGTGGCCGCATAGTGGTATTTGAACTGACCGTCTCCGTGCTTCGGAGGGCACGTAAATCGATCCCGGTTGTTACCAAAAGGATAACAGTCGTTAAGCCATGTCAAAGGCCTTCGGGCGGCTGGAACAACTTTGACACTAGGTTGACCACTGACCATACGACAAATGAATGAATCAGCACAAGAACTATTTATTCCCTTTTCATATTATTATAACAATTAAAATATAAGAAACTGTTCTTAGTGTCCTTAAACGTTTTCTCAAGTTGTTACTTAATTAAAGTTTGCCATTGCACACGTCATCAGCCTTTAACCTTCCACTGCATGTAGCGGTTTCAGTCTGCTTCAGTTTATTTAGAACAAAAGCTTAGTGCAAGGAAGCTACGAGGTGCATATCAGTGCCTTTAATTAACACGAAACAACGGCGATGTAATGTTAAATACAATTTATGTAGTAGATCGTGTCTGTTACGTTTAGTTAGTTGAAAGTTTCCAATTTGTAGATTTTCGACTACTACAGACTACTTACTACTTTTGCATCTTGTGACACATCTTGCATAAAACTCATTCATACCCGAACCAAATATTTGTGGGTATCGAACCCACAACCTCACGCACCTTCTTAATTACAATGTTTTGAAAAGTTTTCTTAGTACAAAATCTTATTTAAATTTTATATTTTCGTTTTGTATCAATAGGAAACGAAAATCTAACATTACAATGCTTTGGAGGTTTTCTTAGTACAAAATCTTATTTAAATGATATATTTTTGTTTCGTATCAACAGGAAACGAAAATCTAACGTAATTCAAGATTTGACCACCTTAACCACTGCGCCGTACATCAAACACAAAAGTAGAACGTGATTTATTTTCTAAAGCAGGGTGTCTGAGGGCTCCGTATTTAGACCTTTCTTCGTAATGTTGACAAGTACAGCCTCTGTTTAGTGAAGCGGATTGACCCCTCCTTTTGTTATGTTTCATTTAATTTTGGACGCTCTTCTTTATGTAGTGAGCTGGAAAATTATTTGGAAGGATTTTCACGTTACAATAGAATTTCATGGTAAAAAGTTCTTAAGTATACTATTAAATTATATTAGCGCTTAGTTAAATCATAAATCTCTCGTTTTGTCTCCATTACACTATTAAATACTTAGTAAGATATAATTTTTGAATATCTAAACAAATAGGTTTTTGTATTCATGGCGGATTCTAGAGGTTCAAGATAAAGACTAAGGCTAAAACAAAAAAAAGGCTGTTTACAAATTCATTACATCAGATATTTAAAGACTAATCTAATTGCTCAGTATCAAATCCAAACTCTATCTAAAGATTTAAGATATTAGGACGAGTCATAAAAACTACATTTAAAACAACTTTTAGTGAAAGTAATGAGATTTTGATAGCTTAAGTTTACTAGTATACGATAACTACCGTCTTTATGCTTTAAAATTGTTATTGTACGAGTACTAACACGCTTCATACATGTTATGCTTCAGCAATCTTAATCCAAACACGTTGCCTGCACTCCCGGCGGTAACGCACTGAAACAACTATTCTGGCACAATTTAATTAAAATCACAACAACGCATTTAACTCGTATTATGAATTTCTCTTGTTAATTTTTACATAAGTACTAGTTTTTATGTTATCTTTAAATATTGTCGAAATTGTAAGTGGTTTCTGACAGTGTAGTGACAGTTATCTTAAGGAACCAAAGAAACTTGTGGCAGGTTCGCAAACGTATTAATGTACTATTTTTGACTAACCCACGGTAAAGTCTTGCAAAGTGACGAATTGTATGAATGTTCGTATAAAATATTTAAAATGTCGTTGCTCTTTGGATCACTGCGCCAATATAAGATCGCACCAAAATAAGTAGTTATATAATTTCATAATGAATTACCGAAATGACTTCCGAGAATCTAGACACATGTCAGAACAACCTTGCTTATTGATTAATTATTTCTGTTCACAAGGACCTATAATTCGAGGAACAAACAATTAATTGGTGGCGAAACAGCTAAATTGAATGTCATTAGTTAGCAACAGTCGTTTGTGGGAAGCCTTAGGCCAACACACGTGGCATAAGCTACAACTCAGGTGCCATGTTTGGCCTCCGGCTGCTTACTGTACGACCCAGTTTCGATTTGTACACGTATAGCACAACATCACAGCAAATATAATTGGTTTGAGGTACTTTAGGTGGGAATATTCCGAGCGTGATTTATTTCGAGAATGCCAAGCTCTTCAAACACAATTTTTCGGCTAAATTACGAACTTATTATATTTGCACCATATTTAATGGTCTGACTTATAAAATAAGAGACGATACCCGATATTTCTGCTCACTTCGTAGCCGATGGAGCGTAGCAACGGTCAATAAACCGCAAAATCAGTGGGATAATCAGAAGTCCGCAAACTCTCGAGCGTTCTAATATTTCATTAGCGAAGTTCGAAGACTATCGCCAAATAGTGTGTGGGACTCAACAAGTCGTGATGTCGGCGCGGTGGCGCGTCGCCGCGTCGTCGACTCCAAGGTATTCGCCGACGTTCACCGACGACGCTCGCCCGCTCCCTAGTCGTCGTTCGTTACACAACACTTATTGAATTTCACGCCTCAGTCTCCCGAGGTCCCTCGTGCTCAGAATTAATATTAGGTTTTTAAACGATCAGTCCTTAAACATAATTGGTTGGAGGATACGACCACGTCTGTCTAGAAAGGTAAAGAACTTTGTTTTCAATTTACTTACCTTTCTGTTTTTCTGTCGAAATTAAAGAACAACAATGTGCCCCGGGCTTATTAATGGCACAAGTCTTAGGATTTTAAAATGAAATTGGTTACAACTTACGTACGTTGAAGAATATTTTATGAACTGTACACAACAACCCAAAAATTAAAGGCGCCCGTAGCCAGTTGCGCTCACCGGTCTGACATAGATCTGTGGGTGAAGCAACCGTTGGCGCGGTCATTCTATAGATGGGTGACCGCATAGTGGTATTTGAGCTGGGCGTCTCCGTGCTTCGGAGGGCACGTAAAAAGTCGGTCCCGGTTGTTGTCTACTAAGATAACAGTCGTTAAGCCATGTCAAAGCCCTTACGGGCGGCTTGAACAACTTTGACACTAGGTTGACCACTAACCATACGATATGAATGAATGAATGTCTTGAAATTCACTAGAACTCTAAGATCGGCAATTAAAAATTCTCCAGTTTATTATTTCTATATAAAGAATCTTAAGATAGAACTTTATGAGCAAGTCACGCACGTGTGAATAGTTTGTTTTATTTTGTTGCCTCAGTCACAAGTCAGTAGTAGAGCGGATGGCAGTAAACTTTGCAGCGGGAAGCTGACGTCACGGGGAAAGAACACGGATACGATATGTTTCATCACGATTAAATAAGTAACCTGATTCAATATTACAACTTCAAGTAATGTTATATAATTATACTGCTATCGAGTCTTTAACTTTTTCCTATAAAAAAGTCAAAAACTTCATAACAAAAACTATACCTGTTCATTACACAGGTCTTAATAATATCTATGTAGTACTAATATAGATATTATTAAAATCTGTGTATTCAAATAGTCTCACTAGCTAAAAAGGTTTTGAAAACAAATAAATTGACGACGAAATGTGGACATTGTGAAAAATATTTGAGATTCAGTTGTTACGACGATTGCTTTCAAGTTTGGTTTTCAAAGCGTTATTTAATTAATAACAATTAACGAAACAAAGAGGTCGTACCTATCCGTTTTAAATGAATTGCGTTTCACGTTAAATTACTGAAGGATAACACAAATAGAAAAGTTACTCAGACAAAATATTTGCCTGCCAAAAGTTTGCAGAATACCGGTAACGAAATAAATGAAAATTTAAATCTACCCTGTTATCTCGGCCCTAGTTAGTTAAACCATTTATAGACACCAAACTTTGTATTGTGTTTTCAATATTTAAAAACAACATTTCAGTTATGGACATTTCGAAAATGACATCAGTGAAAAGCTGTCGCATGTCAGTTTGATAAAAAGGTTCCGGCTTACCCCCGAGCGATCGAACGTTACCGACTAAAACCTTTTTATACAATCTGTTTGGGCGTTAATATTAAAATCTAATTTATCGGTCATGTTAAAAACTCACGCGGAAAAATATTCATCTAAACTACTCCATCAATAAAGTTTTTGTTATGCTTACTTTTGATGGAAATTGATTTCATTCGGTTTCATAAATCATATTTCCATATTGGCGGAAAATATAAAGGTATACAGGCTGCATTTGCATTTTTCGTCCATCACATTAATTATGGGTAAGTACTTAACAAAGAAAGATAAACGACGTATTGTTCGAAAATGAAAAACGTTGTGCCATTTCTGTTAGAGTGTCTCCACAAGTTATCACAATAAAACGGCTGACTGCAACGTTATATAACACTGCGGCCATTTTAACCGGGTAGTCGTGTGAATTATATCCGGATAAATTTTGTAAAACCGTTCCTAAAATATAGAAGAACTGATATGAATCCTCGTCTTTCCACCACATAAATAATTCTTGGAACATTTTTACGCGCTGAGATTGCGTGCGGGCCTTAACTCTCTTAAAAACGACTTTTACCTCGTAAAGGTGAGTAACGACCGACGCAAAAGCTCTAAGTATAAAATAAATTATTCCGCCAATAATTTGATTGCAGTTTTAAAGCTGACGGAGCAGTTTTACTACAAACCCACTTAAGGATTCATGTCCCCAAACCTTTTGGAAATGCTAATTGATTTTATAACAGACTCTATATAAAATTTACAGAGGATATTTAATTAAATGAAGCCTTTCAGCTTCTATTTAAATATAGTGTGTTATTTTTATTGCTTTTAAAAATGTAATAGAATTTTGACTTTAAGTAAACTGTATAGTGTTTCACGAGTGGGCAGCTAATTGAGTGTTATTCAGAGCAAATAACCGAATAAAAATTAAGCGTAAGCTATTTTATGATGTTATTCTCAGGAGCTAACTATATATCTTGTTTAAAGTATTTATCTTCAAGATCCGTCCTCATTGCAACAACGACGCTTTACTATCAGGATATACGAGAGTGTACGCGAGCTGGAATCACTGCAATATCTCACACGTAACCAAACAAAGAGTAACATTTACTTTGCTTTATTTCGTCCCCGAAATTAACCAGATAAAAAGATACAACGAAAGCGCAGTCACGCCTATACCATTTCTAATGTGTTTGTTTAAAAGGGACGTGTGTCAATTTGTTCAGCGCCAGACGCGTCGCCACAGCCAGGGTCATCGACCTCCCACGCTGCCCTTTAATCATCCATTAAACGGATAAACCTTTGTCAATAGGCCATCGATATTTTCTCATTAAACGTGACGTTTAGTATTGGTTTTCGGGGAAACAATTGTAAAGGTATTGTGTATCAGCTATACCAAGGCCTCTGTAAAAAAACGGCTGAAAACTGTAATAAAATATATCTATTACTGTCAAAAATAAAACCATTTAATAAAACTAGTCTGTGTTTTTAGGCGGAACATTTGACTCACAGTTTATATTCGGAAAATCGTCGGTGTTTTTCGATTTTTATGGTTGGATTCCTGAATATACTCGCGTATATTAAAATAATGGTGAAAACCTCTGTTTGTGTCAGTGATTTAGGTGTATAGAAATGGAGTCACGGTTATAGGTGAGTGAAACAGTATGTACTGATGGACTTTTATGCGTAATAAATTAAAATGCGTATAGTGGGCATATTGTGATATGTATATCATTAGTCTATTTATCTTACGATCTCGTTCCTAATTAGCTTAATGCTCCCAAAACAAACAAGGACGAATAATGTATTAAAAGTTTCTACTAAACATTTTACTCTTCTAAAATGTGGACTGTATTTAGTACACTACAAAGTAGACACAACTGTCAAATAACACTAAACGACAATGTGTTAAACCTTTCTAGATTTCACGACAGATTTGCACGAACCATTGAAATTTTATTGCCTTTACTTTGTAAGTGAAACTTCTGTTTACGTTCGAATAAACTGTTTATCAAAGTGGTAAGTTCACTACATTGCGTTTGAAGGGTTCAAATGAGATAGTTCACTTAGAGCTACTTTTTATTACTTTACTAAGAACTATGTTTAATCAATTACTTAACCAACTTACATTGTAAGTTGTACCTTTAACCGCCCGTAAGTAGCAAATTTATGGATAAATATTAAACCAAAATATTTTTTCTTTTCTTATTTCTTTTTTCTCAAATATGCAACTGTAGTCCAGTCATTATAGTAAGTTCACCTCGGAATTCGAGATACCCAGCTGTAAGTCTGTAAATACTTGTATATTGACACCCTAAAAGTTGTCTCAAAACCTACATATGGTAGGGTGTACGCAACTATAAAATTTCAAGGTCCAAAGTCCCAAAAACCGGTTTTTTGAGCTTTTTTTGTAAATATCTCATTTCCTATGGAATTTTTGCATTCGTATTCATTACCAATATTGTACAGTATAAAATTCTCTACAAATTTTGTTTGAACTTTTTTTTTTACGGTGAACCGTTTTCGAGATAGAGGGCGGAGAGCGCGCGGTCACAGGATCATTTCAAGTCAACCGGTGCCTCCGGTCGAAGATGCGCCATATATAGTTGATGAACTATCGATAAATCAATGATTATAATAATAAATAAATTTAACCCATTACTGTCCCACTGCTGAGCAAGGGTCTTCTCCCGTAATGAGGGAGGGGTTAGGCCTTGAGTCCACCACGCTGGCCAAGTGCGGGTTGGGGACTTTGCATGCCCTCAATAAATGTATTTAACAAATTTTATTCAAGCAAGGTTTCCTCACGATGTTTTCCTTCACCGTTGGAGCATGTGACAATTATTTCTAATACACACATAACTTCGAAAAGTCATTGGTGTCATCATTTTCTTCATAATTATATTAAATCTATATCTTTTCAATAATACTGATTTATTTGTTTTTTTTTCATCATGTAAGAAGTTATTAATATTAATTAGGTTAAAATTCAAATATAGTGCCTATATTTTCATGAAAAATTCTGCAATTACATGGGCAGGTAAGTGTTGATAAGTTAATTAATACTGAATAAAAAGTGGATAGGTTATGAAAAAAATGATAAAAAATAATGTAATAGTTAATAGAAATTGACAAATATTTATTAATCATTGATTTATCGATAGTTCATCAACTATAATATATATGGCGCATCTTCGACCGGAGGCACCGGTTGACTTAAAATGATCCTGTGACCGCGCGCTCTCCCCCCCTCTATCTCGAAAACGGTTCACCGTAAAAAAAAAAGTTCAAACAAAATTTGTAGAGAATTTTATACTGTACAATATTGGTAATGAATACGAATGCAAAAATTCCATAGGAAATGAGATATTTACAAAAAAAGCTCAAAAAACCGGTTTTTGGGACTTTGGACCTTGAAATTTTATAGTTGCGTACACCCTACCATATGTAGGTTTTGAGACAACTTTTAGGGTGTCAATATACAAGTATTTACAGACTTACAGCTGGGTATCTCGAATTCCGAGATTCTTACCTAATTTAAGCTTAATTGACTGCACTACTGATATTGCTTATAACTAGTAGACCAGTAATTCATTTTACCAGCCAGAGTTATGTTTTACGATCACCGTTAGAACTCAATCTATCCCGCCTTCAGTTTGCACATGATCATAATACGTAAGCCACGATTTTCCGGCTTTTGTGTAAATATTATCTACAAATCAATTTTACGATATATCAAAAAGTCTTCCAGCGTTCTTAACCCCCGCATAATATAACGATGTAACAAAACAAACCGGTGTATAACAGTATAAGAGTGAACTGTGAGTGCAAATATAAAGATATTCTTATTTGCATCGTGAAACACTTCCGCGCAACCTATATCAAAGATAATGTATTCCAACAGTTGCTCCCCTGCGCATAAAATATGTCCGCTTCTATTATCTTGCTCGTTTCGTTGTATATTTTTCGCAGAATAATTATTTTTCCAGGTATTCTACGAGAGAATAATCATAGGGCAACAAACAATACAATTTATTGGCGCTTGCGGTATCTGCTCTACAATACTGTATCGATATCAATATTCTACTGGAACTATGGGAAAATACATTTTTATTTTAACTTTGAAGATATTTTTACACCCACAATGGCACTATAGTGTAAGAATAATAACAACTTAGTAGAGACCCTTGTCTGCAAAGGCAAAGCTATAAACAATTAAGATTTGGAACATTAGTGACCCGCAGGCTTAAGCAACTGACGCTGACTAATTCGATACAGCTTCTTTATTTAGAAATACACAGAATAAATATGTTATTAACATGTATATTATCGTGCGTCTACTAAGTTGTCGGACTGTAGTGTAATTAAATTCTTAGAGCACAATTATTTCCAACCTTACATTTTAGTACCACAAAACTAAAATGGCGATAAATGTACTAAAATTGTATAAGTCCATTTAACCAAGGTCACTTACGACTGTAAGTTGAAGCTTTTATAGTAATTGTAAGGGTCTGTAATTGTAGCAATTAGTTCAGGGAAGGTTCTATTGTGTAACGGTGACTTTTGTCCATCGGTTCATTATTAGCGAGAATTCCTTCTTTTATTATGAACTGTTAATTGACTTGGAAACCACCGCTAACTGTACTCTAATGGAATCCCCATTAAATTTATAATAAAATAAATTTTCCACAATAAAAGTATCGTATTTAAACGAAACCTTTATAAGTATTTTATTTTAGAAGCTTTCAATTAACTAAAGACATGAAAACCTTTCCAATATTCCTATCTATATCGATAAAAAAAAAAGAATGTAAGAAACTGAGCGGATCATTCTGTTTACTAGTTTTCTATGTGACGAGTATGCATTATACCATCACACGTACTTCCTTGTCTAGATGCTTCAAACCCTTAAATATTCGAAACTTAGCATTGCACACATTCACTATGTTTTTGAGACTTTTATACACCAGTTAACTATTTAACTAAAGTTTGAGTAAAAATGAGACAGAAAGCGTTACTTTACGACGCGTCGGCAACTGTAACCCGGAAACACAGTCAGCACGAATGGAATCAGGTTAATGAAACGTCTGTCAAAACAGTCGAGGGCAAATTTTAATTGAAAATTGGTTTTTGAACCCTTCACACCTAGCGTTGTTTAACTTGGCTGGAGAGTTTCCAACCATTCGGCCAATTAATTTAGTTGAACATACCGGAATAATAAGTTACTATGTTCTATTTGAAGAGTACGGATACCGTTTCAGGTTCCGTTCGGTGAATTTAGCAATTTCATTTCATGTATAATAATATTAAAATTAATAGTTCACGTGCAAGTCTCGCTATGTTCAATGTTGGTTTAGCGAATGAACTGATTCTGATTTTATCTTGTTGGTTATATGAAATGTCATTATATCCTCGACTAGTCACTGTTGTAATAAAGCCAGAGAAAAATATATAGAGATTGAAAAATCTCTGTTTTAACCGGCCCTGTAAAATCATAATACATTTTCAAATATAATAAAACTTTATCTCCGACATACGTGATGTAGTATTTTATATGCAAGTTTTATATTCTGAACGAAATTTTGGAACTTTTATTAAAATACTTGGAGAGAACGACGATAATGCCGCCCTCTACCGTATTGAATCAATAAAAACTTTCTAAATATGGCTTTGCGGAATTCCAAATACGAATACTTTCGATCGACTCGATGTTCATACATACACAGCCATACACAATGTTCTACTTCATTTGAGAAATGTGATCAGAACTTAGGAGGAAGCCGTTAATGGTTTTTCTGCCTTTAATAAGTTACTGCCATAAGTTATTCCGTCTTTATTAATGATGCAAACAGAGGAGCGATAAAAACCAAGAATATAATGAAAGGGCAAAAAGTAAACCCGAGTCTAAGCGAAGAGAATATAGCCTTAAAGGAAATGAAAATTTTCTCTCTGATGAGAAAACTTAGGGAGTGCAGACAAGAAACCGAGAAAAACCACTAGGAATCCAGCTAATGGAGTTATCTGGCGAGCTCAGGCGATTTAAAGAAAGAGCAAATTAAAGAGAACGAAATGAATAATTGTCTGCTTGTTAAAATATTTTTCCTTGTTTCCATTTAACCGATTGTTATAGTTAGAGTTTTTGTACAAAAAAATAGAACTACTAGGTAAGTAATACAAGTTTTTGCTAACACAGACTTATTGCGAGTCAGATATCTTGATAGAAGGTGAGTGAACCCACGTAGGCTTCAACTACGCTATATTATTTTATTCAGTATTACTTTTGGGCCGCCTACAGATGTCTGGCGCCTTTATAATAAGCAACTGGTATTCAAACAGCTGACACGAAATTAAGTTATGAAATTCCAGCCTCATATCAGGTATGACTTTATATGCCTTTGTAATATTTTAGTAGTTTTATAGAGAATTCAAGTCAAACTAGTTGTGAACTAAACCAGCCACTATCTAAATAAATATTATATGGAAACTAAATGAATACTATATTTACTTTAAACTACTTCATAAATATGGATTTTATTCAACACAATTCCACTGATTGGAAACCTCGTAGTTTTAATTTAGACGTCCACGTTGGAAAAAGATACACTATTTCAAAATCAGCTTTGAATTTAAATAATATTTCCAAAACGTATTAAACTCATATGCAATTTAAAATTCATAATACTCAGGCCACCGTAAAAGGCTTAGATTGAAATATATGTTTCTGATTTTAATAATCTAACCGTTTTTATGAAAATCCGATATTTTATATGCATGAAATAGCAAAGATTTGATCAACCTACGCTAAATATATTTAAAGTGAAATTAGTTTGATAAGCATTTTGTGTTATCTATTGCGTGGTGTTAAAGGTTTTCCCAGCACAGGTATATATTTACTTAAAAGGAGGTCCTCATTAATGTTTATCTGTAAACGATTTGTATAAGTTAAAGAAATAAAAAAGGTTGGCGTTGAAAGCTGTGAAACTTAATCCTACTTATATTATAAATGCGAAAGATTGTGAGTATGTATGTATGTATGGATGCTTATTACTCTTTCGTGCAAATACTACTGAATTGATTACCACCAGAATAACACATAGGCTACTTTTTATCCCAGAGTTCCCGAGAACGAGATCGTAAATATTCAACATTAGTTACCTGTTACAGTACCTTTAATGTATGATAAGTGAAGAATATATGATATTTTTCCAATAACAATGTCCCATTAAACCCGAATCTAGTCGGTGCATTTTATATTTACAACATAAACTAGCTGCATTTAAATATTGTTTGAACAAAAGCTTTCAAAACGTATGATACAATACAATAGAAGTGCTATTCTGTGAAAAACATGGGACGATTTAAAGTCAAATATTTTTTAGACTTACTGGATAAAGTTGACTAACGTTTTTGTAGCTTTCAACAAAAATGCTTATTTATATAGACATGTACATACATACATAATATCACGCCTTTTTTCCATAGGGAAATGCAGAGACTATAGAACGACACTTATTACGATCCTTATAAACTATTTTTAAGCTTATTTACTCAGATTTGTAATTCATAATTCAAAATCCTCTACCACTTTTTTACTTCTCATACTATTCTCATTATTATCCACTTACTCGATATTAGCTAAGACTAGAACAAAACACTCCACATAATGAAATGCTTGCAAGTCTTAATGGCGCTCTAGTGAGTCCCAATAGTAGTGGTGTAGTCGTGACACTAGCAGTGACGTTGATGAGCAACCTGCGGCTCGTGCCAAGAGCAGCCTAATTACAGCCCTTCGTGCCGCACCTAGATTACAACTGATTGCAAAATGTTTTTAAGACCTGCTGAAAACCACTCATTAGTTTCTAAATCTAACCTTAATTTAAATACATTTATACTAATATTGTAAAGCTTAAGAGTTTGTTTGTTTGAACGCGCTAATCTCAGGAACTACTGGTCCGATTTGAAAAATTCTTTCAATGTTAGATAGCCCATTTATTGAGGAAGGCTATAGGCTATATATAGTCACGCTACGACTTATAGGAGGAGAGTACCAGTAAAAAATATTACAAAAACCGAGAAAATTTTGACCTATTCTCTCTTATGTGACGCAAGCGAAGTTGTGCAAGTCAGCTAATAGGTGATAAAATACCCAAATTTGCTTTCATTCTATTTGAAACTCAGCAAAGGGGTAAGAATAAACATTGGTCCAATTTGTTTCTATTCCGAATATATGCGAAGGGTTAAAACTTGTTGATTACAAAGGGTGTTCGAATAACTTTAATTTATAATAACATCGCTCTTGCTCTGCTCCGAGAAATGTAAATATTAATATCAATTTGAAAGATATTATTTTACAGTTTATTTTCTAGGAAATAAGCTTACCTTTGGATAGTTTAAAACAAATATACTTTGATTAGTATTTACTTAAGAATTTCTGCCGTAAAATTAACTAGATTTTTTTAAAGAATTTAAAACAAAAGCATATCGTTGAGCGGGTAGCAGAGTTAATGCTGCTTTTGGCCAACTAGGTGGCTAATTATTATTTAACTGGCCTTACAGTACGTCTCGCGTATAAGTTATTCTCAAACGGTACCGTATAAATCCGTGTTAGTTCACATTATTACTGTTAACTACTTCCCGAAGTAGTTCCTTTGCTTATAATTGTTTAATTTACTTACGTATGTACAAGCCTCAGTACCGTTTGATCTCACCAACTTAAGTTAGCTTATAAATCTTGTATTTCTGGTTTTAAGACTAAACTTGTACATGCTACCGTCAAATATATTAGTCGGTATAAATTAATTTTAACTGGGAAAAGTAGTGTATATAGGTTGGTTTTGCTTAAACGGGATGGGTCCAAGGTAGTTTTGCTGAGTAAGTCAAAAATAGTTAAGTTTAAAAATAATTTATGATAGGTTAAATAATAAAAAGTATTTTCTATCATTAGTGACTGTAATAGGCAAAATTATTAAGCCTTCGTCGTTAGCTTAAATTACTTTTGACTGTATTGTTTTTTTGACTACAACATTATACAACAAAATGTTGTCTCAGATCAGCGGCTCAAGCTCTGTAAGGGCTTAAAACTAAGAATAGACCAAGTTATCATTCCCGTGGGGGTCGTCAGCGACCTCCGAAAGCCTTTCCCTCGTGTATACAAGTCAGTGAGTAGGTGTAAATGAAGCCAGACATTTATGTGAGCAGAGCTTAAGCTTAAACCGCAGTGCTTAAACCAGAATACAGTTTGAAGATTCCTTTTGCGTATTACGTACGATCAAGGAGACAAATATATCCGCTGAGACGTATTGAGGCTGTTGTAAGATCAAGGATGCTATATTGAGATGTTTATAGAAGTTATTTGTAAATAGAATATGTTCCGGGAGGTAAAATAGCAAGAATGTCTATGAACTGAATGAGTATTATATAATACACTAATTTTGCAATAGCTATTAGCATTGCCTAAAATGTCTTATCCAATCATGATAACATTCTTCATTTGAAAAAACAGAAACCATTAAAAGTAATGAAAATTGTATAAGAAAATGCGTAGTCTTGTTAGATAGCATCTGTGTGTAAAGTTATATCAATTTACGACCTCTGTGTCGGTATCTCGGTAAAATAAAACATCTGAAGATTTCCAAAGAGTCTCGGTGTATTGTTGGAAAATGACACCATTTCCACTCTCTTCACGGCCGGATAGAATTTCCTTATAATTGTTATTTGTTTTCGAAGGAATTTTCCATTTCAAGAGTTAGATATTTAATTAAAATCGCGTGATCCGCTACAAATATACTTGTTCAAAATGTATCGAAGGTACATAATATTGTTATTTACTCGTCGAAGCTGAGATTAAAACAAGAAACTGAATTATGTAAACTTTGTATTCAATTGAGCTTTCTTAGTAATTGGCTGAAAGACAAACAAGAGATTATTGGAAATATATTTAATTTTTATTTCATTAATATTAATTTATCTATTTTCGACTGAATTTCAAACTGGTTCACATTTCACATTCTGTTACGAAAAGTTTATTTGGAACGGCTTTTAAAACTCGATTCACTAACAATGTTGTGTAACGACTCTGTCATCACACCGCTCACGAATGACCAAACATAAAAGTCTGGAAGGTTTAACCCCAGAGCTTAAAAGTCACATAAATTATTACAATCGTTATTCTGAGCGTACAGCTACATTTAGACCACTTACACAGCGAAAAAGGGTGATACATAATTTAGTATCGACAAGCGAACAAATCCCGAGCATTACGTTCGAGATATTAGCGCTTTCGAAGGCTCTCGAACACGGTAACACTTACATCCGCGTCCCCGAAGAGCACATTTGCGTCATTTACCACTGGAGCGGGACGTGTCGTCGCATAAAACTCGTATTTACATAGAAAGCGATGCGTGAGAATGATTGATACGAATTTAGTACGCGGCGGGAAACGGTATTCCTTGCGACTGATGAGCCCATTCATCAACCGGTGACAACCGACGCCATTACGTTTACGAATTTAATAAATATAATTTATGTGTAGCCTATTTATCACTGAGAAAGGGTGGACATAGAATATTGGATACCGAACGCTCCGATTTTAAAAAGGGTAACGGACCGTTTTTTTCTGTATCGGTCTTGTTTTATGTGCTGTCATGTGTCTAAATGTGTATTTATAAAGTACTCGTTTCGTTTTTATTTACTGAGCATTGAAAATCTATCGGTTACGAAAATAACGATTCTTTATAGGAATATTATAACAATGTATCACCCGTTCTAGTTAGACTATGTTTAAATTATGTAAATAGCTATGCTTAGGTTAGAGCACCTAATGAAAAAAGTGTTATTTTACACAATTTTTTATCAAAATTTATCTACCGAAACAACTTATATGTTTTAGAAATGTTTAAAAAATAACTACATATGAAAATGTCCACTAGCTTTGTTACAATTGTTATTGCTGCCATTATTTCACGATACACCGACAATTTCCGGAAATATGAATATAAAGTTGTTGGAAATGTTAATTTATAGTGAAATAACGCAATTAAATAAACCATTATTGCTATCGCCTCGCATAAATAAACATCATTATTGTAAAAAGTATTCGATTATTGTTGAAAAATTACTAGAATTTAATTTATTATGCAACAATAATACGAACATTACACATTACAATTTAATATCACTATAATATTATTAATTGGAAAATATTTATGGTATTCTAAGTAAAAATTTATTTCAAATATTAACAGTTCGCTCCTTCAATGCAAAAGGGCCACAACTCAAAAAAAAATGAAAATCGTTTTATTGCAAAAATGACACCTGAACCGCCTATATTTTATAGTAAAAAAAAACCCCCATCATTTTTGCTTATGTTATGGCTGCACTGACTTACTGCCCTTTTTGCATTAGCTCACTTTGACAGGTAATGTCAGTGCAAAACAGCCACTTTATGAGTTACGCCCGAAAATTTTACGCAAACACACGTCGGTTGCGTGAAAAAGTGCCACAATCCAAAATATGTCTGTATTGGATGCAAAATATCAGGTAAGTGTGATTATATTTTACAATACAAAACAGCCATATTTTGGAAAACGTCCTTTTTGCATTCAAACATTAGTATTTGTTATTTTTTATTTTGTAATACAAAATTGCCATATTTGAAATACGTCCTTTTTGCAATCCAATTTTAGTTAAGTATAGTTATATTTTATAATATAACAGTAGAATATTTTGAAATACGTCCCTTTTGCATTAAGTTATTGTGGAATAAGTAATCATTTTTAGCGTGCTAGAATGGGAAGGCCAGAAATATGACCGTTTGGCATGATAATAATTTTAGATTTCGTTTCAATTTTAAAAATAAAATAATACATTTTGATGCAGGCAAATGCAAGAGGCACCCTTTCCTTTCAAATTCCTCTTTCAGGGGCAAGATCCGACCAGTCCTTTTCAAATGCGTCTAGGTCATCCCGCCATCTCTATTTAAGTCTCCCGCGTGTGCTATGACCATCCTCTGGTATCCAATTGGTAGATATGCGGGCCCACCTTTCCGAATGCATGTGGATAATGTGGCCGGCTCAGTTCCATTTCAGCCAGGTGGTCTCTCCCCTACATCGGCTATGCGAGTTTGGGAGCGCAGTATAGAATTTCGGACGTGATCTGTTGTTTTGACGCATAATATACTACGCTCCATCGCTCTCTGGCTCTTTCTGGTTTTCCGTAAGGGACCATGTTTGGGCAGCGTAGGTAAGGACGGGTAGTAGGTATAAACATGTCGACGAGCTTTCGCTTTAGTGACAATGGAAGGTTACCCTTCATTAGCTCTTTCCTGGACCAGGATCTCTTTCAGGCACTTGTGACACGTTTGTCCAACTCTTTGCCCCGTCGGTTGTGAAAAGAGGTTATCTGGCCCTAGCAAGTGTACTCGTCGACATAGTCTATGACGTGCCCGTCTACCTCGACCCTACGTTTTGTTTTGTTGGTCATAACCTGGGTTTTTGTACGGTTCTTACTTAGTCCAATCTGAAGGCTTGCCTTGCTCAGATCTTTGAGCATTGATTCGAGTTCCAATGCCGAAAAAGAGAAGAGGACTATGTCGTCTACAAAACAAAGGTTTGTTAACTGTTTACCACTTACAACTATGCTTTTGATTGCCATAACACCGCCAGGCTCCTGAAAATTTCTCCGAGGGTGCTGGTAAATAATTTGGGAGATAGCGGGTTTCCCTGTTTCACGCTTCTTTGGATTTGGAATGATATTGTTGTCTATTGCTTTGATGAGTTTGATGTTTGAAGGTTCGATTCTACATAGTATCTTTGAGTAGGACTTGGATGGAGTGATGATTCTTTGGCGGAATGAGTAATGCTATCAAAACCTAAATATAAAGGCTTATAAAACTCAAAAACCTTTTCTATTATCTTATTTCTTTAATACTCCTGCTGCACTCAGCCTACTCGTCACGTTACCCATTGATTGATGATGATGATTGATGTTTTATTTTACTAAATAATGAAAGTTACGCACAAAGTTGATCTCAATAATTTTACTTACTTAATAAAAAGTTAAGATTGTTTAATTTAGATTGTTTAATACAATGTTTTCCTGGTCCATTCAGTTATGGTTTTACTTAGTAATTATTATTAAACTTTTTGATACGGTTTTTTTACCAAAAAAGTACAATTAACCATTTTTATTTGTAAAACTGTGTTTAATTTTTGACATATTTTTTATAATATTGGTTTAAATTTTGAATGCAAAAGAGACTTATATGCTTTTTTCTCTTAATAGGTAACAGCTATTACAAAGTTTATTTTGTAGATAGATAGAGCTAAAAAATACGCATCTAATGATATATTAACATATTATATTTAATAAATAAATATATGAAATGTTATAAAAAAACAGTTTCGAAAATTTGTTTTGGCTCTCCTGTAAAATTTATAGATTTCGATTTGTGGCCCTTTTGTATTCAAGGAGCGAGTTGTGCAATAATCCCTAAATCAATAAAATAAACATATTTTAACCTCACTGGTATATTCCAAACTAGAGGCCGCCCGTGACTTCGTCCGCGTGGAAACCCTTTCCGTGTAAATCCCGATCCCTCAGTAGGCAATGTGTTATTCCAAAGGAGAATGCTCAAAAAAAACCCAGGCTGTACACAAAAGTTATGTAACTCAAAAACTTAGTTATACTGTGTAATTGAATTCCCAATGTTTACCTCTATCAAATTCGATGGCTGAACATACTATTTTGCTATAACTTTTCAGTAGGGGTTTTCAATATATTTTTATATTTTTTAAATAAGTTACCTATATAAATGTTTAATCTTTTTTGAGTCACACATTTTTAATATAGGTATGTAACTGAGTTACAAATTAAAAATATTAAAAAATATATTTTTGAAAAATGAGTCATCATCACCAGGTCATACATATATGTCCCCACCGAGGGGCACGAGCCTCCCCTCTTAACAAAGAGGGGGATCAGGCCTTAGTCCACCACACTGGTCTAATGCGGGTTGGCAGACAATTGGAGGGCTATTATAAGGTAGAAAAGTGTTGTCATGGTGGTAGATTGCTAGCCTATAGCCTATGAAGCACCAAACCCTTCCATCCCTCTACTGACTTTTGCAGTATGCACGGGAAGAAATGCAGCTGGCACCTTCTATGTTTTTTTTTCGCTCTCAATCCAGCATGGTAGCAATGGGAGAAATGAGTGATACTGCGTAATTAATTCCAGATATTTACCTCTATCAAATTCAATGGCTAAACATAATAATATTATATTGCTATTACTTTTACTTTGTTTTGTACTATGTAGTGATAGAATATAATTATTTTATTGTTAATTTTTTTTTTTAAATCACAGTTCCATTAAAATTAATTAACAATCATCTCCCGGCTGAGATGATTGTTAATTTTTTTTTTTAAATCACAGTTCCATTAAAATTAATTATTTATTAGTATTAGATATTTACTTATCCAATTATATTATTAAAAAAATAATCATTGTGATGAATGTTTGAAAAATATTTATTTTTTAAATTCACCTTTTAAATAGTAGATAATAGCAAAAAATAGTATTTAGCCATCGAATTTGATAGAGGCGAATATCTGGAATTGAATAACTCAGTATCACTAAAATTCTGAGTTACACACCGTTTGTGTACGGCCTGGGTTTTTTTCCCATACATTTTGAGCATTCTCCTTTATAACTAATATTTATATTATACCAAATTTCATCGTAATCGGATCAGTAGTATTGGCGTGAAAGAGTAACAAACTTCCATACATACATACATACATACATACATACATTGTCACAAACTTTCGCATTTATAATAATAGTAAGATAAAAAATCAACGCTTCGTAAACTCAAGCCTGCATACTTAACTATGAACTCGTAACACAGAAGTAACGAAATCATAATTCTATTGGAACTCTCGCCGAAGTTTCATGCAAAATGAGCTTTAAAACTTCAGAATGTAGATACTCGTAAGTGTAGGAAATGTTTCATGACGCCGGCTATATTTTGCGAGGCGGTGGCACGCGGCCCTGCCAAATTACCCGTCAAAATGTTAAATGCGACTTGTTACGTTCTAGTTGTAAGTAAAAGTCAAGAGTTGCATTTAAAATATACATGAAGTTTTCGTATGGATGTAAATCTTTCTGAATTGGTTCTGTGATCTACAAATAGTTATCTGGGTCAGGTTGTATTTTATGCCTTTTATTTATAAACTTTTACATATCACTGCAGGCTTGGGAAAAAGAAATTAAAGTAGGGCCGCTGAATTATTACCGATTTGACACATTACAAATTGACAATACTAGTGAAGTGACTGAACCAGTAACCCTAATATCATTTTGGATCAGTTTGTTTTTAAATATTCTAGTATAGAGTGTAATTAAATAAAAACAAAACCAATAATAGTTAAAGACACAAGTTCTTCATTAGGTGGAGTATCCTTGATGATCTAAAATAAATATCCATATTCCTTATTCCATCAATATCATTCCATAAATAAAAATCATACCTATTCCAATGAATTCGGACCGAATACTATTAAGCAAATCTCTATGAAAACAAGACGCACGAATCCGCACCATGTAACTTTATACAAGCGCACCAAAGAACAAAACATAAATGTTTTCATATTATTTACAAACTATTTTAAGCTTTGAAACAGTGTTTATTGGAAAATTACTTAATTCTGATATTTTGACATTAAGTTTTATATTAAAGAGGCATTCTAAATCATTCGGTCAAACTTGTCGCTCGTGTAAGGTTATATCGATAAATTTAAAGAATAATCTGTCAAATCGGTAATTACTCAGCGGCCGTACTATAGAGACGTTTACATAATAACCTTTTATTATATCACTGTATCATTGTATTTTTTTTAAACATAAGCATTTCATCTTCTGTTTAAATGAATATATATGTTATATCTTTGAAAAGATTTTGTGATCCAAGTTTATCATTAGTGTAAATTTGTTCGTCTTTTACAATATTATATTATAATCAAGTCGTATAACACATGTTATTATGTTGGTAACATCGCACATCATTCTACATTACATTCCCACCTTAATCTTCATCTGTTATTTCTTCAAGTAAACCTTTCTGTGACTGCACAATACTTTCCCCGCGTAAAGTAAACAGCTCATTCGTCGTTTGTCACCCGCTCTCTGTACATATTTACTGTGAACTCAAGATCAAGCGAATGCTTTTATACGTATTCTTATTTCGTTTTATTTACTTTGCAGATAGAAACTGCAGTAAGCGATGTTTCAAGGGATAAACCTTATTAGATAAGTGTCGAACATCCTATGATAAAGTAGTATTATTATATTTAACCCTCTTATTCATAAAAATATATGAAGTTATGAAAGGCTTATAAAGAGTTTTGTTTCTGTCACTCCTTAGCGAAATGAAAAGAGAAAACATATAGTAGCTTTTTAACTAAAATAGGTTTATAGTGTGTTTATGAATAGAAGGGGAAACCACTCCCGTACTAAGAATTGCTCTTGAGTCGCGGGAATTTTACAAACAAACAAATAACGGATACAGAGTACAACCAGACTT
Organism: Anticarsia gemmatalis; assembly: GCF_050436995.1. Classification (NCBI taxonomy): domain Eukaryota; kingdom Metazoa; phylum Arthropoda; class Insecta; order Lepidoptera; family Erebidae; genus Anticarsia; species Anticarsia gemmatalis. Next base: position 5,359,249 of record NC_134761.1, read on the forward strand.
GGTTGTTTGTTTTATACCTCTGGCGACACGTTCGAATATAACAAAAGTTTGAAGATTCAGCGTGATATTATGTGTATGTGTATATAAATAAGTAAATGTATGATATAAATCTGACAATACATAAAGCAATACAAATAAAATCCAACTTGTAACGTCAATTGATAACGTGAATGTCAAAGTTGATCATGTTATTCCTTTTGTGGTGAATGTCTTCAATTTGATTTTCGCAGATCAAATTGTACATAAGTGGCGGAACTATTAAGGTCTGTATGCTTTATTTTCATATCGAATAACGTTAATCATTGTCCAGATTAGTAGTTTATTTGTATGTCGATTTATAAAGCACTCAGAAACATTGAGAATAATTCCAGAAGCGAACTGTCTAATGAAGGAGATATATTTTTTTATTTATGTTAAAAGCTATCAAATATATTAACGGCTAAGCTTGTAAACTTGCAATAGTAGCGAATTTACGCTAACACCCGATTCAATATTATATGCCACTTCGTTTAATATTACAAAAATTATATCATTCTTATTATTATTTATCTATTAGAAAAACACTGTACACAAAAGCCTGTAAAACAAAGCGATGGTCAAAATGACTAGCGTGCTAAGCCTAGTACAAGCCGGCGGCTTATCGGCGCGGTCAGTAACCTGTCACGTTACGTGAACAAAACCGTTCGTTATTGCGTTATCAGCGGCCTTTATATGCTAAAGCGATAATGTCCCGGCGATTATGTCCAACGTAACCTCATCAAGCTGATATTGTTGTAGTGCTTTGTGTGTAATTGTTGTATTAACTAGAGTAATGATACCTGTAATCGTGTAAACTGTTCGTGTATTATTTCCATACAAGACGTCTGATATAATTTTTTGTATTCTAGCTATTCGTGCTAAATTTACCGAACATTATGAACATAAATTAAACAGTTATATACTAATAGAATATACTACATATAATATGTATGTATATAGTATATTTCAATTCCAACTTCATCTAGAACACAGCAGGACTGTATAAGCCGAGCTAAAAGCTAAAACTAAGCGGTGGTAAGCTCTAAAGCACGATAAATAACGCTTAACACTCGCTGCACACTACGTTTCACTTCGTTGTTGTCAGACAATACAAATATCTCATTTGACAACTGTCGGGGAATTACGATGCACCTTTATTTTACTAGCCACTTACATTAGGGAACAGTATGCGTATCATGTATCTCAGTTAACAACTAGTGTACGTCAAATTGATGGACACTATTGAGTACATTGCTGCTTTGACGTAACGTGTTAATAACTATAATCTAAAGGAGAAAACAATGTATAGCATAGTGGCTTTCAAATAAATGTCAACTGAGATACTTGAATCCCCCAGATGTTCCGCGACATGTATCGGCGACATGTTTAGCGAAGTCGGGTAACATCGCGCGACCTAATTTATGTATGTACTAAAGGCCGCCCGCGACTTCGTTCGCGTGGAAACCCTTTTCCGTTTAAATTCTGATCACTCGGGAACTCCGGGATATAAAGTAGCCTATTAGTTATTCTGGGTCTTCAGCTACCTGTATACCAAATTTCATCGTAATCGGTTTAGTACTATTTGCATGAAAAAGTAACAAACATCCATACACACATACATTCTCACAAACTTTTGCATTTATAATATTAGTAGGATCAACGAGTAAAGTGTTGCATGTCGAGCTATGTTGTACAACATCGTAACGCCTCTCCCGACGTCTCTGGCGACACGTGTCGCAGGACTCTTGTACTCCAGTCTATCCTTTACTTTACGACGCGCCTTTATTCATGTCTCCAAGGGTTTATTACAAGTACAAATTCTGAATTATAATTAAAAGTTTCAGGTGAGTAAGTCGAGCTTCCTCTTATCTTTTACCTTTATTGTTAACCTTGAATTGTTGTTTGTGAAAATTTGTAAAAACTAGAAAAGAGTAAATAATTATTATTGTCGTATTTTTTTAAAGTATTTTATGAAAACATTGAATATCGTAACATATTTTTATATATTATGTAAATCACTAAATGATATTCAAGTAAGTTACAAGCCCCAAAATTCTACAAACTGTCCATGACAAAGATTTCATGAAAGCACATTGTCCATAGTCACCGACAAATCCATATATCAATTGAAAAACATGCCTTTGGAATAGAATAGAACATTCGAGCAAGAGTAACTGTGAATTTCAAAATTTCAATCTTATTTGCACTCGGATCGCCGCTCTCACGACACATTAGATTCACGAGTTCTTTACGACGACAGTAAATATACCGATTTCTTGGCTGCTAAAACTTTTACAGACATTTGTAATATACACAACAAACACTCCCTAGAATTAAAATTTTAATAAAATTGTAAAACTTTTGAAATAGATTTCATTATCAATACTCGCCTAAAAACTAAACTATCTTCTTTTAACTGATGCTGTATGAAAGATTGGGAGGCACATACAATAAAATCTATGTAATTTAAACACTTAAAAAGGTAAACGATAATATATTTATAAAGTTCATTGATACTATGATGTCAAACGGGTTTTGAGCATCATCTAGAGATTACGATATCATATTTAATACCTCAGTACGAAGTAAATATAGAGATCGCGATAATTTAAAACCGTTAAGAATTTTAATTTGTCAAATACGAGGCCAATTTTACAAAAATAATACACGGAAAAGTACCTTATTAGTTACATCTACATCCATTTGCGTATACAACTAAAGAATGTTTTGTAGAGAGCTTAACTGAAACACCGAGATAAGAATGCTAAAGTTTCATTCCACTGACTCCGGACTACCACTAAGATTACCCAACAGCCAGGTTAAAACATAAAATTTACATATACCTGTGTTAATAAATACAAAGTATGGAGCTTACAAGTTGCTGTAAGAATAAAGATTGTAGACCAGAGATAAATCTTTCTTTTGAGTTTTTTTAGAGGTTTTGAAACCAAGACTTTTATTCTCCTTTTTCCGTTCTTCTGATATGTGTACAGGCGATTAAGCTTGCTTATCGTAATAATGTAATGTAGGTAGTTGAACTCTGTATTTTTAAAAATCAATATCTTACGTTAAGTATTGTGTTTGTGAAACCTATTAATCCAGATCTAATCCACTAATGAAGACTTAATTATAAAAGACTCGTGTTTGTGAATTGACTTTATAATGTAATCACCACGTCTGATTATTTAAGTTTTTGTCAATAAATTATATTTACAGTCACCGTTTAATTACACCAAGTACAAGTACAAATCAGTGTTACAACCCTACACCAAGTTGTTACACAGTAATTATAGCTTAAGCCCTCTGGGGAGAGATTCGTATCCAGCCGCAGCTCGTAACAGTCTGATAATGATAATAATATATCAATCGGAATATATCGCTGCAGAATATGGACTTAACCCTTAAACCGGTTCGTGAATACACGCACACGAACACACCGCTTATATCCACGGTGCTGTACACTTTCAGGTCAAAGTGAAACTTAAGATAGCCAGCTGATGCACTCAACACTGGCTCATATTCTCAGAGGAACTCAGAAATTAATCTCAAAGAGCTGTAGTTGCATCGCGCTGTAATATTCTGACAATTGACCTCTGGCCTCAACACAATATTACATTGTGCATTTCTCATTTATACTGCTCACCAGGGATGTGACGGCCTTGTACATTCAAGGTAGTTGTAGGTACACAGTAACGCCAACGTTTTCTTTGAAAACAGATGGTTGGAAATCCTCTCGTATGATGTGAAATGTGTGACAAATGTGAATCTAAGTATTCCCTTTTTTAAACAAATGTTGACTTTGTATTTTATCTCGATCGAGGTTCGATTGAAACCTGAAACGGTGATTGTTCACGTCACTCTACTTGTCTCGATTTCAAACGTGCACTTATTTATTTATCTTTACAACACGTCTGTGTCGGTTTGCCTTTCCGTGTTTTAAATTAAGTTCAAATTCCGTTGAAGAATCGAAAGAAATGGTGACGTAAAAGTTTTCATCTCAGTGCAATTTGGTTCGTTCGACGAGAACACTCTGCGGAGACCGTCGGAGATAGCCATCCTGTATTACTAGTAATAGCGACTTGACATATTTTTGCACAAAGCAATATCGCCACGGTATAAACCGATATTGGCAATATAACAAACCACGAGCTTTCAATAAACCATGTTTACAAAGGCTACGTTTACACAACAATATGTTTCCTTAATAAAGGCCTTTATCATAAGTTGTCCTGTTAAGTAGACGTGGACATCTCAGCGCCATGCCGGTCACGTAATGTTTGTATCTCCCTCAGTAGATCCAACCTTAACTGAATATTTGGTACACAGCTTGAAACGTTCACGTTTTATTATATGGGCCGACGTGAGCCGCTTTATTTACTTATTATATTATGTTATTCTGCTTTATATGGAGTTATATGAGAACCTATTGCGAACTCCGCGGTATTTTCAAGCGAGCTTATCAACTCGCCCGTGTAATTTTGACACTACGAGTGCTCGTATAAAATAATGTAATAGTACATTTCATGTTATATTAGAAGAAGAATATAAAGAAGAATTTTCAATCTAGAAAAGTATTAAATTTGTTATAATCTTGTAGCTACAAAGTTTATGGACTGGTGTGGTCTCATTTTAGGGTTCTGGAAGCAAGTGCCTTGTAACATACTTCGTTTAGTTTATGTGGTCTAGCCTTTAAGTTTCAGCATTTTTTATATAAACTGGAACACTATGAACAAATGTTATTTTACTATCTAGACTTTTCACGTTTTTGCGTTCTACTGCGGTCTTTCAAAGTAAAAATAACTACGATATCTCTGTAAACTTTATAGTCAAGACCTTTTACAGTTACAAAAACACAGGTACTTAACAAAGTTTGACTTATCTAAGTACGCAATAACTTCGTATAACTCAAGTAGTTGACTTAACATTCAAATCGTTCTTTGTAAAGTGTATCTAAAAACTAGTCGTCAAGTTGTTTGGGCTGAATAAAAAGCTAGCTGAAAGGATTCATAGGGCGAAGTTAGCGAGCGTTAAACTATGTTATCTAGTTTTAAGGCCCCTTGGGCGCTTGCCGTCTGACTTTAACCTTGGTATAAAGCCTTACTTGGAAATTAAGTTGTCTATTGTAGGATCGAGAGATTGCGTTAACGCGTTGCTTTAAAGTTTTTGTGTAAAAACGTTGGTATTGTTACGGTTAACAATACTTTTTTTGGAGATTTTCAACTCGTATTACGACTTAACATGCTGTTCGAACACGTTGCTTAGAGCTCTGAGGAAAGCGCTATTTCTTGGAATAGTGGTATGAATAATCTTAAAAAATTAAAAAAATATATATTTTCGTTCCGTAACAAAAGTTTTTTCTAAGAACTTTTACTAAAATCCTACCTTCTTTTTCGTAGAAAGAGTTCCTTCGTGGTCCCATTCTTAAAGAATAAGTAATTAGATACTTAAAAAAATATAGGTATAATAAAACGCATAGGTATAATTTTTTTCTCGTTAACTGCGGCACACAAAGATCTTCAATATGCCGTGTGCTTAGTTCAGTGTACGGAACAACGTCGTGCCATGTTCCCATTCATGGGAGGACAAATACGCCCTGTTTTGATTGACTGATTGTTTCTTGTTCTCTTGTGTTCACTGTCTCCTGCAAGCTTTATGCGAGCCCGCTTCGAAAGAAACGAACATCAAAGGTATTTTCAAATAAACTTTATTTTTCTGCATAAAATATACGTTTTACTGGTAAATAAAAACATTGCATGAGTTTTAAACGCAAACAATACATCGCAAAAATTCTGAAATATCATAAAAATAAGCTTATGACACAAATGTGTAACCGAATATTCTTTTTATAACAAATATTTGCGGTGCAGAATTTCCATTCTAAAATGTTAAATACTAAATTGCCTTTCGAAATGAAAATGTTAAAAATACTCGTCGATACCGCTGTCATTTTCTTTTTTTGATATGGATGGACGGGTTTGAACATTTATAAATATCGTTCGGCATAAAGTCTTTATGTGACACGAATAATTATACCCGCTCCGAGAGTATGAAAGGGGTTTAATTATTTTTGATTAAGCTTCAAAAGACATATTTATTGACTGCACGTACGGAAAGTAAAGTCTTTGTTCGTCAGTTATGAAGTTATTATAAGGAACCTCGCCTTATTTAATATGCTTAAATCATTTAACTGCATGAAATACTCACTAGTACAATAACATTATAAACCGACTGACACCTTATACAGAGACAAGCTACAATGGAATGCCATGAAGAAAACATTTTTGAAGGAATGAAAGAACATACATATTAAAGTCCACTAAACATATTTTATCTCTGAGTATTCCCATACAAAACACAAAGATTTTGAATGATATAATAAAAAATGTACCTTTGTTAGTCACAAAGACGAAATGTGCCACTTCCAATAAAATTCTCGTCAAACACGTAACGCAGTAAGTAGATGCTTACACTGTAATATATGCACATCACACGTCATATTAATAACGTATCGTTGGAATCAGTGACGTTTGAAACAGCCTGCCCCCAAGGAATGTAACGCGTAGGTGAGAATATCAATTCGACGGTATCCGTGAGGCTCATCAATATTGAGCTTTATGTACTGGTAAGTATATGAACGGGTTCAGGGTTGTATCAGTATGCTACAATTTTTCCGGGGAATTTCTCTGAGAAATACTTGTAAGTTAACTAAAATATGTACTAGTGTACACAAACTGCACGACTGACGTTTGGTTAACGTAATCACTTCGCAATAACTAATTTATATAAGAAATTAGAGAATCGTGTTGTCTAAAAACATTTATTATTATTTAGTTACTAGCTGACCCGCGCAACTTCGCTTGCGTCACATAAGAGAATCATAATTTTCCCCGTTTTTGTAACATTTTTCACTGGTACTCTGCTCCTATTGGTCGTAGCGTGACGATATATAGCCCAAATCGGACCAGTAGTTCCCGAGATTAGCGCGTTCAAACAAACAAACAAACAAACAAACTCTTCAGCTTTATAATATTAGTATAGATATTAGACTTGGTCATAGTTATACTGCCGTGGAGTTCATTAACCTCCGGTTTCTGAGGGACATTTAGCGGTAGTTTATCTATTACCGTTTTTTTAAGAGTTTTAACGCTATTGAATAGATAAACTACCGCTAAATGTCCCTCAGAAACCGGGGGTAAATCAACAAAATATTTACGTCTACAATCGTCTATACATCCACTGCTGTCAAAGTTTTGATATTTTGACAATAGAATGTCGATACTCGATACTATATGGACTATCAAAAGTTCGTAACCACGTTCATTGTTTACGGTTTCAAATAGAGAGATTTATGACACTATGGATATAGATAAAGGTTCGTATGCTCTAAATTTGAGTAGTAGATAACTAAAACCGTCCAATTTTTTAAGAAATAAATATGTTTTTATGTTAACTGTACATACATACATGCTCGTACATATGTACAAACCTAAATAATGTAACAAAACTTTCACAAACAAAAGTTTGAAAGATGTTGTACGGTGTAGTTTTATTCAGAGTACTCCAGAGACTTATATTAGACTGTTCTCTACACCTTTACAACGATGACAAATGGTGTATCGTTTGACAAATGCGTCTTGATATTCCACGTGCTGTACGCCACAGTTTGTGTAACTGTATTATGACGTCACATTACATTTACATAGTACAGTTTTCTGCACTCGGATATATTATCACCAATATCATGGATTTATTAGGAAAATAGTTATATTTCACTGCAAGAGGCTACATGCTAAGTGAATTAGATGTAATTAACTGGCAATTACATCAATGTACCGCAAATTCGGTTACTACATACTACTACTACATATTTCGGTTTCTAGTAGCGGTAATTTGAGCTATCCATAAAAATGATTCACGCGTTACGAGATAGCATCGACCAAACATTTTCAAGCAAACGTCAAAGACTCGTCCCAAAATCGATACGAAACAATCGTTAGCTCGTGATCGAGCGATAGTATACTTAAGCGTTAATCTCCATATTTTGCCATGTAATATCACTCCAGCTCACCCTAATCACGATGAAAGTGGTTTCACAGCTCACCGCCTCGCCTCATACAGCTGAAATGTCTCATTAGTCATTACAGTCATTAGGGATATATCACCCTATAACATCCCATGAGGCTCGTAAAAAACGACCGAGGCTTTACAACAGGTGGATAGATGGCATTCACCTGCTCACCGAAATGTTACGGCGATCATAAATCAAGACCACAAAGTGATTATATGAACGGATATAAGCAGATATGTGTACATTGTCACTAATACAAACCGTACCGTACGAACCGTAACGTACGAAACATTACCGTACGAACCTATACGGATATGTTTTAGACTAAGGGTCGGCGCAAACGGACCACCGACCACAGCCATTGGTGGCCAGGGACACCCACTTAACACGTTTTTCCATATATTTTGTATAGACACACCGCACACGTGTAGCCGGTGGCGGCCACTCGCTACAGAACACAATATATATGGAAAAACGTGTTAAGTGGGTGTCGCTGGCCACCAGTGGCTGTGGTCGGTGGCCCGTTTGCGCCGACCCTAAAAGTGTCATCGTTAATTGAATTTGAACTTTGAATTAATCTTAATCAAACGTGGATGTCATTTGACAGTATTTTTATGTCTTAAAATGTATGCTGCATGTGTTAATGTATTTGAGTTCATGACTGTACCATTCGAGTATATTTATATAGCGAGTAGTTTGTGTAGGGAGACGCATGCAGTAATACCCCCGATTTAAGCACGCCAGTTTTGTGTGGATTTATTCTGATGCGAAGTTTGAACATTAGATGTAATTCTCAGCAAACGGGAACAAATAGGGAATGTACTAGCCCGACAGTATATCTTTTTATTAGAAAATTTGTAAATAAGATAAATGTTCAAATCTTTATTTATAATGTTACGATTTTGACAGATTTTCACACATTTTTTGCCTCTTTTCCTTACGTATAAACTATTTGTAATACCTAAAAACTCGCTTTAGGGTAATATCACTATCACAAAACAGAACCATACAAGAAAACAATATCCATATTCCAAATGTATCGTTTAAATAAAGACTCACGAAACCTCAACATGTATGAAGTTTCAAATTCATAATCGTAACATATTCCAAAGAGTCAAATCTTAAAGACATACAGTGTAATAAGAAAGGAGTATTAGTCCCTTCGGAGTGCTATTATAACGGAACACAACACTAATTTCGTACTTAAAACTAACAAGACACTAATAAACACTATCTTAAAAGTAATGCTGTTGACACCAAAACAGAACAGCGATTTCTTACACTCGGTTCTAATGAGTAGAAGGCGTTTTGTCAATTAGTTAAGAAATATAGTTCTAATGGCATACGCTAGGGGCGCTAATCAGTTCTTCGTAAAAATATTCTTGTTACTGTCTCGGTTTGATAACGATTTCTATTTCCTGCGACGAAAAAAAATAATTGAGCAGCATTAAAATTCTCTAACGATGTTGACACCAAAAACAAAAGTTTTGATACAAACATCCAAAAGACTATTTTATCCATTACATCAAATTTTATTATACATAATATACAGTCCAAACAAACCCACAGGTTGTATGTGACCAGTCTATTTTCTAAATCACCTCATAATGTACAGAAAGTTTGAGCCATAAGTAACGTGTAAACAGACGCTTTGCTTGCAAACAACATCTAAGCGGAACTATTTCGGACATTTGATACTACATAAAAAGATCATAGAATACGTATAGCCTTTGAAAAAGAAACCGTATGTTTGTCCTTCCAAAAATACAGATTGTTTTGTTAACAAATATTTTGTCAAGAATTACTAGTAGTCTTTGAAGTATATCAATAAACATGTATATTTTTAGGCTCTAACATACGTAATAAAGCAATAATGGTACTTATATTTGTATTTAATATTTAATGTGGTTGCGCAATATGTTTTTTCCTTCCTCCTTTTCCCGATATAAATGCTTTTTTTGGATGCTTAAGAATGATTATCCTCACATCAGTTAGGATCAAGTCAGCTGAGCTCTTTTAGATCAATTCTTTGATTGACAAAAACCCATTATCCGTCCTTGTTTCTTTTCCGTGAATGCAATATACGACGACCTATATTGTGCACTAGCTGACCCGCGCAACTTCGCTTGCGTCACCTAAGAGAATGGGTCAAAATTTTCCCCGTTTTTGTAACATTTTTCGTTGCTACTCCGCTCCTAATGATCGTAGCGTGATGTTATATAGCCTATAGCCTTCCTCGATAAATGGGCTATCTAACACTGAAAGAATTTTTCAAATCGGACCAGTAGTTCCCGAGATTAGCGCGTTCAAACAAACAAACAAACAAATAAACAAACAAACTCTTCAGCTTTATTATATTAGTATAGATTCACTTGCGACAATCTTGTTTTAAAACCATTTCATAGTCCCTATGGCGTCTTGAACTTTATATGTTAGATAGAACATAGGATGTCACTTACAATATTCATTCTAGAAAAATGCACTATTCCCAAGAGAAGTTCTATGCGTAAATCCGAGAGTAAAACTAGTTAAAAAATGCCATGGTTGGGTTATGTGTGCGTGCGTACACATGCGATAAAGCCTGCCATTCCGCGAGCTCCGACAGCCGGCTCTAATGGCTCTCGCTGAATGACGAAAACGTCCCGTTTATGATAATCGCAGTATTTCACGACCACATAAACCCGAGTGGTGTCGCCGGATACCGATTTTCCTAGATTATATTCCCCTTAAAAGTATAGTTAGTATTTGCCGATATATTTTTACTACTATATTTTATAACGCTCGTTTTTCGTAGAACCTTATCCATGACAAAATATAATTTATTTATAATGCAATGATTTAACGTTATTTAATATAAATTGCACAATAAGATAGTCATCAAGCTTAGCACAAAATAGTAAATAACTCATGAAGGTAACAATTTTAATACATTGACGTGAAACTTAATTGGAGTAAGTGACTTTATAAAGGCTTTCGTAGACTACAAAGAGTTTATCAAAGTGAGTGAAAGTATAGATTTAACGCTGTAGGTATATAAACATATAAACAGCTACAACACGCACATTGTATTTTTTCAAAAGGTCTTAAAAGCCAGAATCTAGATAACATTGAATACAAATATGAAAATAACAATAATACCCAAACATTCAGTCTGAATAGTGAAATAAAACTTGCAATAAAATTGTTCTATAATGAAACATCGTTACGTTGTAGTGTTCGCAAAATTTGCGGTAATTGAAAATTCATTGTACTAAAAGCCACATGCAAATATTTTGCGGTGAACTCCAATCCGTTGGTATTAACATAATAAAATCGTAACAGACAGTTTATTATGTCTCTTATTTGTATGTTTATCACAGGCGTCGAGGGGAGATTGGACCAATTTCTACAAATCTCTTTCTTATTTTCTTGTGCGAGGGATTTTCCTCGAACGATTGGATTACTATGATCATCTTAAACCTCAACCTGTCAGTACTTAATTATGTTTTTATCACGCGAATAGAACCTTTTGCTAATAAATTGGACGGAAAACAAGACAGTTTTAACTGAGTGATCAGTCAGAACAGAAAAAATGTTCAAGATAATATTTCTGAAAAAGACAGACAAGACAGAAAGATATCGTCAATAAAGAATAAACCGTGTATATAGGATAAAATTATTCCCTTTTACTTATCATGAAATTTATCTAACACGCCAATTCTTTTTAAGTTCACAATAATATACGTAACATAACAATGAGTGAATTTTCTACGATAAAGAAAAGCTAATTTTACTCTCACACTGCTGGGTATTATAGTGTATTCAGTAATTCTAAGCCCACAATATAATGGTGCGAGTCTGGAAGTACTTCTCCTAAAATGTAATTCGCACTACATTTTTACGTCCTAGACAGTCACGGCCCTTATTAGAATAATCTCACCGAAATACGCACTTAACTAAATAAAGGAAACTTTTTCGGTACTTCACTTTAATTAGAATTTACGGTAGAATAAACAATTGTTAAGATTCGAGTTGCGACTTATTTCTTTTGGAAAGGGAGACTTGAACTCGGATATAGTGTTTTTTTTTTTCTAAAACGTAGTTATTTTACTATTAGACAGTATTTTTATCTTACTTAAATACTTAAGGATGATAGGTATAATTAGATATGCCACTGATCAGAAAGTTTATGAAGTGTTTAATTTAAAATTATATGATATTGACACTTGGCTTGGAAAGCGTTGCTTTCCACTCAGAAAGGAAATTTTCGTTGAAATAAGACTGATACGTCACTAAACTTACTTAAAATATTTTAGAAAACAAAACAATACGTATAATCAATATATTTCTATGTCTTTCTGCAGTAATACAATCACATTTTAAGTAAATTGGTTCGATGGCAAACGCATTGAGACGTCATTTAGTAAACCCGATATAAACCCCTTGTAAGCTCTCAGCCACGGAATATGCGAGCGAGCTTTGCCTACAAACACAGTAGTGACAGTAGATAATGGATCTGTTGAAATTTCCTATATAAAGTGTACGTTATGTACTTTGATAACGTAGTAATATAAATAGATTTCGGTAGTACAGACTTGTAGCATTTTTAAGAACACGGTTTACGACCACGGCACGTACAGCTTGTGCCGAAACGTCAAGCAAACCAAATAATAACACACACACACACATGCATACTATATGTTTTTCGCAAATATTTTCCTATTTACCATATTCATGTGACCATATTGAATAAACATAATATTTTATGCCACGGGATAGTAAAATTTTATGCAACTTCACGTAAATGTAACATAAAATTTAGTTTTATTCAATTAATTTATTCACAATTATTGGTTCATCCCGTATGCGTACATAACCTCCAGCTGCAATGTACATGAAATAGTGTAAACTTTTTCAATCTAGTGGTTTCAATAATACACGAACACTCTAAAAATTCTCACCCGCACTTTACAATAGATTTATAACGCCCAATAGAGTTCCACATGAATAACTTTTGAAATAAACACAAAGCAATATTAATATTAACAGAGGCTTTTAAAGACGTCATGAATGGGTTCTGTGGAAAGTTCTGTCTCGTTCTAACGGTACAGGAACAAAAGGGAAATCGTTAAAATGTGAACTCCAACAAGTGTTATCAGAGGAAATTGCCTTTTGATATACCATTGTTGTTACTGGTACATTGTAGCTGAAGATTACCGCCAGAATGAGGTACCGATCTATACAACACTTACTATATTCTTACGTAATATTGTTCAATAGACATCGCCTGTGACTTTGTCCTCATAAACTTTAGTATTCACGTTTTTTTTTTCAAAAAAAATTATTGCTTCTCCTCTATCTATATCTATTCATATATCGTTATTATATGACGTTATTGTCATTTTAAATAGCTTTAAGCCTTCCTCAATAAAAAGACTATTCTACACAAAATTCATTTTGTTCAATCATTTTCAATTTAAACCAATAGATCCTGAGATTAGCGCGTTCAAACAAATGAACAAACAAACATTTCAGTTTTATATTAATATTAATGTTCAATATAACCGTATATTAAGTTCTCTAGTAAATGTATGTAGGGGCGTATGTACATTGTAACGATATACGTTGCCTAAAATAGACAATTTCTAATAGAAACACAGGCGATGTTTCTCTAATCTGCTATGTAATTGAGGTTGAAATTGTAGGAGGTGCTTGCCCACACTGTAGTTTTAGTCACTATTTTCTCATAGACAATATTTTGTTTTAGATGATTTATAACAAACCAAAATAATATCTATTCTGCTAGGCAACAAGGTTTGCTATACCTCTGAATTACGAAGGCTAATTGCTTTTGTCCCAAGGTATTAGTACGCTAAAGGAACTAATCCATCGGTGGTGCTTTTAACAAACACTTTTTTCTTGGTAGGTAAATTGAACTTGATTGAAGTAAAGATACCTATTTCCATCTAACAAAACAACTACCAACAAAGAGCGTTTCTCTTTGTTCGCCTTTCATGAATCTAGTATAACCGCATTAACACACTTTTTGCGTAATCACGAACCCTACGGAAACCCCTAGAGGTTTTATTTCCCTTCCGTGAAGCCGCTACGTACAGTAAGAAACCTGAACAAATAAATCTTGCTTCAATATTAGTATCTTAGTATTTCCTGAGAATACACATTGCCATATTACATTAGGACTATTTATGTGGCTTTTATACATCGAATGAATCTCTGGTTTATGGCCCGTGCGATACTAAAGGCGTCAGATCACTGAGATGAACCATTTGCGTGAAATACTGTTAACTGTTCAACTATTGTGCATATTATTATTATGGAGCTTGTATGTTATTCTTTTATTCAGAAACATTTAATAGTGTTTCTGTAGTGTTCTTAACTAGGTTTAAAGACTTGTTGATATGACTATTTTATTTATAGAATATGTTTAACAATCACACTAATCATAAAACGTTACTCATCTCTGCAGCTGCGTATTAACTAGACATGTCTAGCAAATAATTCTAGAAGTACAAGAAATGCTCTACAATCTATCGCAGGTTATCTCTTTAATCCGTTTACAAATAAACGAAATATTTCCACACAATATTTTCCAATAGATAGAGATTCTGAACGATAATGCAGTACATCCTTACGATTCCGCAGCTGAATGCGCACGACTGGTATCGATACTTCAAGGAATTTAATATGAGAAACCCAAGTTCGAACTCACGCAAGTAGGGGCAGAGTTCAACTGTAAAGTGTGAATTTCGAGCTCAATTTCCAAAGCATGATCATTTCAATAGTGTACCGAGCCCTCGGCGTCGGCCGCGTGGAAAATTTGCTAACAGTCTGCAAACAAACTTGGTGGGTACTGCGGACTGACAGACTGAGGCAAACACTCAAGGAAACTTATTTAACTTGAAAATGTCCTGCGCACACATAAATCTAGCGGACACGTACACCAGGTGCTTCGTTTTTGTTAAGCTTTGTGATTTATTTACCGTTGGAGATATTGTTTAAGTAGGTTGTGTTTACACAACTTCCTTAAACTTTCGTGTTGCACGATGATTATCTGTTATTATGCGGGAATCAACGCTAACGGGTATTTTACTTTGGATTGCCGAACGTTTTGGCGCATTACTTATTCACTCTAGCCGTAGTTTCAAGTATTAGATAAAAATATGTCTCAGCTCTAGACGGTTACTGTAGCGCAATGGTCAAAATGTACCGACCACCTTAGCAATAACATTTACAATTTATATATTGGATTCCATATGCAATTCTTATACGGAGAGAATATTTATGTGACCTACAGACAATAAATGGTTCCAAGTTCTGTAGTACATTGTGTCCTTGAATAATATGTTGGAATAGTCCTCTACTAGAACTAGTTATCTACTAGTAGATACCTATAAAGAATAGCTGGTATACTTGTAAATACCTATACTTGGGTTCTAAATATTCTGATGTATACTTTGCAACGCATTTAAAGTTGTAACTTGTTTATGTGCTATTGTATAATAAAATACATAACAGATAACACCGCAATGCTACATTTCTAATTTCCTAATGCAACAAATCAAACTTAAAACTTTGGAGCCATACATTATACAGATACTGGAACAGTACAATTAGTATTAAAGTTCATACAAAAGTTAGCAACACAACGTTAGTGCCCCCGTCTGAATACTGTATAAAGAGTGTAACATAGCATAGCGAAGTTGGAGATCCCAAAGGCATAAAATGCATAACAGGGAACAAACAAAGTTACTCTGCGGCTGACAAGTTTGCCTCGCGTGCCACGTTATTGCAATATTGGCTGTTTCTACCGAATAATAGTTAATTCCCGTTAAATAGGCACTCAAATTTGAACTATGAATCGCACTAATGAGTCGATTTCAATGCTTGTTTCGTGCTGTGGATTAACCATTGTATTTTAGGTGTAAATCGAAATTTATACACTTTAGGCATTCGGCTAACTTTAGTTAGTTTTCAATAAAGAGGATGTCCTGTCCTTATATTGGTAAGCGTGGGCGTACCAACTTCCTTTACGGTTAATCGCACATGTGTCGTTTTACAGACGATTCTATTTATGGTAGTAGCCTACCAGGAATAATTCTACAAATAAACCTACCTAATAACCAACTATGTATCAAAGAAACCCACCAAATTGGTTTACCTACTTAGGAATTTAATAGTTAGTATTATGTTTTAGCAATATTACTCCTTCATAATAATGGGTAGTTGGCGTTTAATTAAAATGTATTGAAACACGCTCACTTTAACCCAAGACATTCAACTCTTTTCTGCCAAATATTTTGACAGTGACGAACCCTAATTTGATCACGATTCTGAAAGGCAAGAATTTTAATTGTGAACGTTAAATAAAAGCCGGCCGACTGAGCGTTAATGGAATAAAATGAAACTTGTCTTATCATAGGACTCAAAGATCAAAGTTTAATAGAACTAAAAGAAGGGAACATTCCTAATTGCTTTTGAAAGTTCCACCGTTGCTAAAATCACGTTCGGCGAAATGATAGTGCTTAGACTGATTCGTTAGGAAGTTTAATTGAAAGAATCCTGCTTCCTGGCAGTCATACTGCAATTGTACTTTTGGAATCGAAATCGAATTTCGTGGTGAACTACGAAAGTAACGAGAACGGTGAGAAAATAAATATTCTTATAACCTTAATTTTCTAGAACATTCATATCACAAGTCACTATAGAATTTTTTTTATTATTGTTTCTAATACCTACTTATTAATTCATGAACATTATAACAAACAGTTGTATAGTTTTTAGAACATATCTATGCCATCAAAAACATTCTGTAAAAACCTCAAGTCTCGCCGTAAAAAGTTGTGAGATCGATATAATACCAAGTCGATTAATCTATTTAGTCTCTACTTAAAGGACCTTCTGTCTTAAGTTATTACGTATGTTATTATCATGCCAATTTAAAAAAAATACCTTTAAAACAATTAGATCGACTTGGTCATCGCAAGAAAACACAAATTCGCCATTAACATTTCAGGAGCATTAACTTCTCGTCGTGCTGTGTAGTGTGTGTGATACATACTAATAATTAAATCATGCGATGGCCAGGTCGCTTTTTTTTTGCTCGTCTTGCGGGGGCACTTCCGTGCCCCCAGATATATTCACGAAAATTTAACAGTGTTTCTTAACGTCACAAGCAGTAAGTATACAATATACTGAAGAATATGTACGAAATATGCAGTTGAATACATCGCTTGAAAGTGTTAGCGTGAAGTCGGTGGCATGTTTGCGCTTGTTCGGTTACCGCACTCGCGGGTGACGTCGCGCGCTCCTTGTACACGACACCTATCCACTGGAACTTTCGTACTGTATCTATTTTCATCGAAGAAGAGGTACGATGTTTGTTTGCATTTTAAGATTGCGATAATCATAATCTATACTAATATTATATTAATTCGTTCGAATTGAAAAAATATTTTTGTGTTGAATAGACCATTTATCGAGGAAGGCTTTAGGCTATACAACATCACGCTACAGCCCTTAGGAGCGGAATAGCAACGAAATATGTTACAAAAACGGGGAAAATTATGACCCATTCTCTCTTATGGGACGCAAGCAAAGTTGCGCGGTTCAGCTAGTAGTTAATATGTGGGAAACTAACAGTAGATTGATATTAAAATACATAATATCATGCCTGCTATGCCTGAAATTGTAAAAAATACACCGCAGAAGCAGTCAAGTTTTTATTAATTTTCAAGTAACGAGTTTTCAGTTTCCTTTGTGGTGTTGAAAATCGAAGAATAGATAGTATCAAGTAACAATTACCAGCATCCGTTGCAAACCATGCAACTTTTTGCGCAATTAGCTGGCTTTTCATAACGGCGAAACTTTTAATCCTGTATTTAGAAAGTTATTTCTTTCTTGTTTGGTGTAGATTACTACCGGCATCAAAGAAAATAAGACAGACTTCGAAAAACTAAGATATAGAAAAGCAGATAGCTGTAAATCTATACGCTTGAGATAAAGAAAACACTCAGCGGTACATCTACAAAAAAAGGTTTACCACTCCTTCCACTTCATGCTTCCTCATAGCAAACTTTAAAAAGATTGCAGAAAAGCTTAATAAATTGTAGTTTTCTCTAACATAAAAGTTTTAAAATAAGCTGTAAGAAACTGTTTGTTGCCTCCAGTCACCGTTCTTCACAAAACTAATTACTAGAACAATGTTGGCACAGTTTATGTCTCAGTATCTCTGCTTGTAAGGATATGAAGGTGTCAGTGACTACGGCCTGTTGCACTCCACGGTTAATGATACGTGTTGTGTCGCGAACACCACCTACTGAATCTACTGCTGTTTATGTACAAGTATGTATATGTGAGAAATATGTTATCTGCTATGAGTTGACAGATGTGCTTGTATAGTTTGGAAGTGACACACTCGTATTAATGAAAACAAACTAAGATGGAGGGGTTTTGCTTTGGATGAATATGAAAATTTGGTTTAATACTGCGAAAATTTAACGAAATTTTTTTTGTCTTTTAAGGATCATTTTCATATAGGAGTTTTGCTCTGCAACACAAAGAAAATATTAACATTGCGTATTAGCCCCATTTTACAAAACGGACTCTACCAAAAGTATTATAAATGCGAGTTATAAATTTCATCAAAACGACCGAGTTATTTAAATAAACAACGGCCTAACCGAACTAATTTGTTACGAACCTTGAAGCGCAGTAAATAGAAGCGGTAACAGAACTCAATAAAAAACGTTGAAGTTAATAAAAAAGCAAGTTGATTAATAACTGGGTCTAGACTGAAACTAATTAACGAGAGGTCAAACGGGCTATCTGGCCTATTCCCAGTAAATTGCGTTATTAAAGTTAAAGGTATTTCTCCAGCGAACTAACTCCTTGTTGTGATACAGTTTTTATTAGCGGTTTTCTTGTAAACTACATTAAGAATTGAAAAACGGGAACTTACCTACTTAGAGTTTCTAGATAGTATGTAGCCCTGGGGCTGAATACTGAAACATCACTGAATTTTAAGCGAAGCGAAGTATCTCCGTCGCTACAGTGCTTGATATAAATGCTTTGGTAAAACTGTCCATCGTTTGTTATAGACGCTTTTACTGCTAAACGAATGCACAGAATTCGGCAAAACAACATCGAAACACTTTTTGTCAGAGCGGAGATGGGGGCAAAATAGTACACGTTAATGTTTCTACGTAGAAACAGCGTTATATTCAGGCATTACTTCATAGAAATTAGTAGTTTTGATTATCAACTATTTTAGACCCAAATAATAATATGTAGTCGTAACGTAGACAAAATATAATTGTTAGTTTTGCTCCGAAGTCAAGTTATATACTGTGTAAGTACTGTTTTCTCAGATAGAAAAGTTTTGAATTAAAAGTTGTTTTAATGAGAAACATAATAGTTTCAGATTGCGATCATCTCAAACTTTTTTTCTTTCTACTAAATGAGGCAACCACTTAGTAGTTTTTAATAATCTTATCACCTAGGTTGTTTTTCTGGAAATTTTAAAAGCAAATTATTTACTTTTTCCATAATATACTTACAAATTTAAAAGTAAAGGTACTTAATGGTATATGGTACTTCACCAGACAGGGTGAGGCCCGTAGCACGATGTAAGGCTGTCCATCGAATAGACAAAGGTCTTTAATGGGCCCTGACACCTCCCTTGGGAAGTGATTAATTACCCCTTCAGTTTAACAGCTAGTGTTGTTTTATTGACATTTTTATTTCGAAGGCTTTTTTTTCTAAAATAGCTGTTTATTTGGTTCAGACAAACAGCTAATTTTAATATGGGCTGAGCTTGGGAATATATATTTTTTTTAATTCAGCGGTCATTAACATCATCGTATAATAATTGTGTATATATTTTTCTTCCAGACAAAAAAATTATCCAAAGGAAGGCCCAATCATTCATATACTCTGTTAAAGATTAATAAATTCTCACCATATCACATTGAACATTAATCAACTCACAAACTCGTCGACGGAGACAACCAATTTTTTTACTTTTTACAAGATCGAACATGTAAGTGACGTTGGTAACAGGAAAGTGCAAAGTCCCGGGCGTCACGAGTCCACCGGGATCCGATGTTCGGTAAGTTACTTGTACAAACTTGCTCCAACTTTTACCTAAGTGCCTTAAATTTTAAGTCAATTTCGTGTCCGCCCAACGGTAGCGTCACTCTCGAGCGGATTTCGGATATTTAAATATGCTTCCCCAAACCTTCTACAAGGTAAATTTTCATATTAAAGAATTACTTAAAAAGTAATTTCTCCTAGATTACCCCACGGCTTTCACCTGGGAATAGCAAATTAATTTAACTTTTTTTAGATAGGCAAATTATTTTAAAGTGAAGCAACAAGGGCGGTCATTAGCTTTCAAAATTACTTGCGAACTAGCGGAGACTCGGTTAATTTTGCGAAAACTTTAAGTAAAACTTTCTTCAAGATTCAGGAACTGGAATACAAATTTTATTTACAGGAATAAGTGCTAAATAATAACGGTCTGAACTGTGCAAAAGTGGTACAACAGTTAATTGTTCTCGCTCTGAGAGACATACGAATGTAACCAATCTAGGCTCTTAACTATCGTAATAGTGTATCAGAACTTTAATACACATTCATAATGTAGCACTTTGTTTAATTTAGCAATATTATCCAAAAGCTAAGATTTAACCTCCAACCCACTGTTTACTCACATACGTAATACGTATATTGGGCAAACACACAGACTTTGTACAAGCAACCTCGCCTATATTGTGAGCCATAAACAAAGAGAGTTTATAAGCAAAACGTCGCAAAGATTATTACTCTGTGTTTACTATACGTGAAACATTCACAGCAGTTTCCGTTTACACCGCCAGATGTCGCTATATCTTCGTACATTCGCAACACGTCGTGATAGTTGCCGAAACTTGTTCCAAACACCACGTGTGCTTCCATACTATTTGTTAATTACTATAATACATTTAGCGCTTCCATATTCAATGTTGAACCAGTAAAGTTGCTTAGTTCTAAGCAAAAACTAATATTTGGGTGCTAAATAATGTTATTACAGAAAGGAAATGGAGGAAACGTTCTACGTTATAATGTAGAGCTGAAAATAGCTTGTAGAAAATTGATTTTAGTTTTTAGAGCACTATTACTTGTAACAGCCACTCCCAACTCTTCGGTGAAGGGAATTTAGTGGCCATTTATAATTTAGAACTCATTTCCGATGGAACAAAAGATTTTTGGTAAAAGAATATTTTAGTCATGTCGGTTCTGCTGTTTAATGTCTTTGGTAGAACGTTTTATTTTTAGAGAGGCTAATTAATTCATTTAGCGTATGTTGTTAAAGCGCTTCTAGATCCTTTGACTAGGAACAGTTTGAAACGCTATAACTCTCAGGCAGTTTTGATGGCAAATTAAGTAATAATATTGCGTTGTCGATCAGAACAGGGAATTCGACCATCAAGTGTAAAGTCTGAGAATAAAATAAATTAAATGAATAATTACGGCTCAAAACACGTTCAAAGAGCCCACGTTTGTTTTAAAAAAACACTTAATTTAACGAGTTCAATAATTTATTCTTGAAATAACATCCATTTTCCACTCAATTTGTACAGCAAAATGGCACATTAACGTTTTTATACTGTGTTAAATACAAAACAGTAAATTACATTGAGAACCTAATCTGCATATTAAGTAATTAACGAATAATGTCCGAAAAAGTCTGGACGTGCCGGGAATAAAGCAAGGGACGACATAAATTAGCCGCGCTGCCTTTTTATAATTACTTTTATACAAACTTTTGTGGTCACTGTGTTTTAGTAAAAGAGAGATCTAACTTGATAGATAGTCGGGTGTAAGGGTTAAAACTTTAGTTGTGCATTCAAGAACATTATGGACAATGAGGAAAATTTATATCATTTGTATTTAAAAATTTATTGGTGTTTCATTAAAAAAATGATATGGTAATATCATTGGATATTAAAAGAAATGTTTTCACAAAACGTTTTAAACTTCGTAAAGATGAAATAACAAAGTTACAAAGAAACTAAGTTAACATACGGTCGTGAATATAAGATACAAAAAAAAGAGCTTTATGTACCAAACTTTGTCATAAAACAAATAAATGACGCTCTTTGTACCGCTGTGTCCTTTCAAAAACCGGGAAGGTTTCGTTACTTCCCCATTAACCATTAATCCGTCCCATCAGTCCACTCGCACTGCGCCTCAACAAAGTTGTTTTGAAAAAGTGCACAGGTGTACAGTTGCCCATTAAGGCTATAGTGGCCATCCCTTGAAATCCTTAGATCCCTTTTACAACACCCAAGGGGGAGTGATTCTATTTTTAACCCCTGCTAAAAAGAGCTACTTATAGCTTTACTATTTTTGATGGTAAATATCAGCCATTATTAACGTGTAAAAAATTATCCTCTAGTTTACGTTTTCCTGTTAATTTTCGGTAGTTGTAAAGCAGTAATCATTTTGTTTGAAGAGAATAAAAATCATATTTTAACTAATAAAAAACGGATCGTATCGATCGACGGACGTGATCAAAAGCACGCGAATTAATAAAAGATAATATTTAATTTTAATTTTCATGTTAAGTTTGTTCCATTTCAATTATAAATTGTAATACTATTTCTCAAGGAAAACTAGTAGCAGTTCAAATAACATTACACGGTATATCCTACAACATACATCTTGTGAAACTCCCGCTCAATTTGAGCACTAATTCGCACGATTTCGCTCTTAATTGGTTAAATCTAGATCGCACACTCAGTTTGTACTCGATCAAGATATATCTAATAAACGAAGCCTTGAGACTGTTGCTCACTATAAACATAAATGGCGAGGAAAAGCCTAATAACAATTGAGGGTCAATGACCGCTTTGTGGTAATCATATTTCAAAGGACATATGTATTAAATTACTAGCTTTCGGGGTTAGATAGTTGATAAGTCGTATCGAATAGTGATTAATGGAATACTCAATTAGTGAATGGATTTATTTTTGTACTCGAAATTTCTTGTGCCACAAAAAATGGTATTTATATTTAGACGGCATTTCATATAAATTGAGCGAGCTACGTCGTAGACATTCTACGCCGTAGCCGTCTATCACGGTGACGTAGCTACTCAGACGTTTAAGGTAACGTAATATCTGGTGTACGCTATCGCTACAAATTGAATGAGACCACTTTTACGCATATTATCACATATCTTTAAGCTCATTGATTGGCCCGATTTCCATCTATCGAAGTCAAATTCGAAATAACATAATCCAACAAGATATTCTAATTTTACACGCGATTGAACTGACTTTATTTACTCTTATACTTACATGTTTGATGTTTTTCTCATGATATAAACTACAAGCTTCTGTCAAAAAACTAACAAAACTATCAGGTATGCCAAATTTAAAAAACAATTAAAACAAATTTATCAAAATCCATGAAGTAATATCTTTGCTAAAGAGAAACAAACATCCGTAAACCCATCAAAACAAACTTTCGCATTAATATTATTAGTTGTATTCAAAACAGTGAAACAATGACGTGATCTCAAACTTTAAGTTCTCCGCAACTAGTTTCGTCAGTCGCCTTTTGTCTACAGCTGTTAGTCGCTCCAAAACACATTTCCCAAACGCGATTTCAGTTGCAACGGTCACACTAAACTAGCGTACATTTTCAAAATGGTATAAAGGAAAACTAGCTTCTCGGAATACAATAAGAGAGGACAGGAGGCTAACTTCCTCGCTACCCTTTGGTGCACTCAAAGTCGTTATAACCAGTTCTCAGTTCTTGGACGCAGCAAATAGAATATAACGTGTCCTTTATCTACAATTGTAGTGTTGTTTCTCTCATTTTGAATGCAGCTTGTAATGGACTGAACACGCTCGGAGACTACTTTGTGAATGTTTCTCGGTGCTTGCACTACTACTTAACGGATTTTAAGCATCAAAGTCAGTGTATATTAGAGAGTACAACTGATTCAAGTTTCAGTGAGTCTGAGTAATCAAAAGTCTCGTATCTTGCATGTTGTTTTTGGTTCAGATTCTGTGCTTCTAGTAAAAAGGGTATAAGTCCGATTTTGTCGAAATTGAGTTACGAAATTAGAGTGCACTTATATCCCACTATTGCAATATTTTGAGTGTAAGTTAACCATTTTGCAAATTGCTAAGCTTCTCTTTTTTAAAGATAAACAATATGTGTTTTCACCAATCGATAGAGCATTTTTTTTTGAACATTTTTCTATACTTAACTCATTTTGGACAAAATCGGACTTTTCACTAGAGGCACAGAATTGTGCTGTTCTTTAATGACGTCACAAGACAACTGGTTCTAATAAATCGTTGGTTTACAGTCAACACTTAAGCTAGGAACCTGTTTATTCATTGCAAACAGTAATTATTCGAGGCGTAGTTCTGCATCTGCCACACTGTATCATGTCGGTGGCGTTGTTAGCACTTAACATAACGTAGTCGGATCGGCTCCGTGTCTTTACATGTTAAATATACGCAACAAAATAGACATAAAATCAGAAATAAGAAGCCTACAAAACCTCACGACATTATGTTGCTATCACCGCCTAAAGATTACCTGTAATATATCTAAATTTCGCGCAGTCTATACGTGTCGTATATCATAAACGCGTCGAATTTATGTTCCAACGAAAAGATAGGCGTGCTCATAGATTTACCGATCTCAAAGGACTGCGTTCAGTTGCTTGCAAAATTCACTTCGACACGCGCTCCCACAAAAATGTGTGGAAATATGAAAAATGTATTGTGAGAATAAAGTTATGAGTGGGACACTTCACCTTTAAGCTTGGCTTACTTTGTTATATGTTGCCGGTCTCGACTGATTTCTTATTCGATTTATGTATTACAGTGTTACGTTACTCACCGCATTGGTGGCTTATTTAGACTTCGTATTCGTAAAGGATTAGTTTGTGTACTGTTTAGATGATATATACGACGACTGATAGTTATGCGATGGATATAGATTTTCCACACACGTTATAGCGAAACCTTAATTTATGGCTATGACAGTTGGACTCATTTTATACGAAAGCCAAGTTTAATATTTTCAGTCACTAAGACATAGGATCAATTTATTGTCTAGTTTACCGTGTCGTAAATTTATCATAACGTTACTTTTTTTTAAAGGCACATAGTTCAAAATACACAGAATGAAATAGGTACCGTCTACTCGTAATTTTAAATAGAATAAAGTATTAAAGCAACTTACCTAAAAAACTCAACAACAAATACGTGCAGATCTTCATCTTCCCGCGTTTCCTGCAAAAGAAAATGGCGTTGAGAATCTTTTTCAAACAACATTAAGCTGCTACAAGCTCGTTCATTCACGACACTATTTTGTAAAAATATTTTACTGCAACTTAGTAGCTTATCCTTAGTATTAAGTCCTTTTTTTGATACATTTATTTTGTTAACAGATCTTTGTTGTTAGAATCTTTCACTTCCATCTAAATACAGGGACAAGTTGATATTGATACCAAATTATGAATAAACACGTATTTTGACAGAGCTTCACTTAGATTATAGGGATAGTATTAGGATTTTGTTATAATCATACATTTAATTTTTTCTACGTACTATTCAGTAATAGTTAAAATATTATAATCGCTTTGTAAATATTATGGTAACGATATCCTTTATTTGAAACAGAAAAAGAGCTCAACTTCAGCACAATGTATTTTTCTTAAGACACACAAAATTTTGAATAAACTGGTAAAAAACCACAACGTAGCAAAAACCAAATTTCACAACCACAAAATTTAATATAAATTTAGACCATATCATTAGACAATATCAAATGGTATATCTAAAGATATAATTGGCAAGCTCAAGTTCCACGCACTACAAGCCCCGTCCTTGATACCTGACCTCAAACAGTAACGGATCGAGCCACTGACCTGATCTGCTAATACGATACAAAAGAGGATTCCTGAGATCCAGTCAGGCTTAACTCGGCCACGACAACCCTTACAATTTACTTACTCACTTGTAACTTTGTTTCAACACTGTTAACCTTACTACTGGTTTGTTTTTGGATTTTAAAAACGAAATCTTTAGGCTGAGTGCTTTATCGAATTCTGGTTCAATAATGTAAGGTTATTTAAAAAAGGTTTTAGGATATTCTGTTACATTTTATAAATCTGACTTATGCTTTGTAATAGAGTATATGAGTAAGTTTTACTCATATACTCTCGAATGCAGATTTTTTCTTTTAACTATGAATTTCTTGGGGTTGAAGGGGTTGCTCCCTGGATGGAAATTATTTTTGAGTCACGTAAATGCTGCCAAGACACGAAACAAGAAAATCTGTTGTTGAGTTTTTCTTGTTTTTCGTGATGATAATTTTGAATTTATAGTGTAGCAAATACCTCAATTATAGACACACACCTTATATAGTAAAATCTTCTAATACATGGAATAATTGTGATATTAAATGTTGAAACACGACGACAGATTAATTTACATTGCACCAGGAATGATATAGCTAAAGTGTAACCAGCAATGTACATTCCAGGAAATAACTAAATGATACAGAAATTGTACACTGCATTTGCATGAGTAGTTTAAAAGCCAATTGGTTGTAAAAACGTCACCCCATTTCATCCAATTTAGTGAAACATGCATAGTTAATAAAATACCAATATTGATGGCTGAAAATCATCACTTTTTTACTTTTTAACGTCGACTTTCTGACATTTTAAAGCTTTGCCGAATTCGCGTACATTTAAATTCGGTATGCGTTTAAGTTATTACGAAAATTGATATCAATCGTCCGTCAGATGACTTATCGGTAATTTGATTGTTCATACGTGACGTACGTACACAGATACATAACTGTGACTTGTAGTGTATTGCTAATTAATGTAGATAGATATCTTAATAGGCTTACTTATTAGGCGAGTATCTAAGAGGTAATTAAACAGTAGCTAGTTAATATTATGTTAATAATGTACCAATAGTATATTACATATATTGTATAGACTAGCTGCGTACGTATATGCAATTAGTACCTACATAATTGGTTTAGTGTCTATAATACTCATTTCTGTCTTAGAAATTAATATTACGATAGATAGCTCAAGCCAAATATTTCTAATGTCTCTCTAGTGTATGGTTCTCCAAGAAATCTGTAAATAGTTTAATATCGTTTGCAGTTTTAAGCGCTAGTAGACAAGAAACATAAACTGGACTAATAAATTAATAGAGTTCTAATTACCTCAGCAAGTAAGCTAACAAACACCAATAAAAATAATGAACCTAGAAATGAAAATACGCTTTGAAGAGTACTTGCAAGGCTTTAAAACCTAGCTTGATCCAAACCAGTTGTTCCTCATAAAATAGTGAATTAAAAACTATTTTACAAAGGACTTCAACTAGTTTCAAAAGAAAATTTATAGGGCTACCTCTTTTATGTGGTTTAGTAAAGTTCACTTTATGTAAGCAAAGTCTTTTAAGTAAGTTCTTTTAATAACAAAGGCAGCAAACAGCTTAAATAGCCACCTGCTGCCACAAAGATTTACTGTAGGATTTTATGCCGCTTAGATATTTTTAAAAGAGTTTTCCTTAACAACATACATATTTATTAGATGCCATTTACTGTACAGTATATAAAAAATATTAGTATTCTTACTTTAACTATATTATTTCGCTAATCCATTATCTACCGCCTCTGGTTAGCTTCTCTCAAAACACGAAAAAGTTAGTACAGCATGTTGACAGAGTGTAGTTTTGAACCTTTACATGTTTTCGTTTGTTGTTGAAAGAAATATAACCTTATTTGAAAATATTTCACTCTTTTACCATAAGTTTGAAATACGACATTTCCTAAAAATATGTTTATTATATCTATACTAATATCGAGGAACTCGTGGCTTAGTTACCGACAGCCGCGCGGATCGATCTCTGAGGTTAAGCCATGCTTGCCGAGGTTGTTCTGTAGATGGGTGACCATCTAACACATATCGAGTTCCTCCGTGTTTCGGAAGGCACGTTAAATTGTGGGTCCCGGCTGTCATTTCGAAGACCTTTGACAGTCGTTAACAGTAGTCAGAAGCTAGAAAGTCTGACAACCAGTCTTACCGAAGGGTATCGTGTTAAATCCCAGGTAACTGGGTTGTGGGGGTCAGATAGGCAGTCGCTCCATGTAAAACACTGGTATTCAGCTGCATCCGGTGAGACTGGAAGCCGACTCCAACATAGTTTGGAAAAAAGGCTAAGCTGATATATATATATATATATCTATACTAATATTATAAAGCTGAAGAGTTTGTTTGTTTGTTTGAACGCGCTAATCTCGGGAACTACTGGTCCGATTTGAAAAATTCTTTCAGTGTGAGATAGCCCATTTATCGAGGAAGGCTATAGGCTATATATCATCACGCTACGACCAATAGGAGCAGAGTAACAGTGAAAAATGTTACAAAAACGGGGAAAATTATGATTATCTTAAGTGACGCAAGCGAAGTTGCGCGGGTCAGCTAGTTGCTTTATAACTGTGATAAAATATGCCAAGTAGAAACATTAATACATAGCTACAGTAAGTCTTGAGTATCCATACCTATTTTATATGCGATTCAATGAAAGGTATACAACCGACGCTGTGAACACGTATAATATAAAGAAAAAACATAAAACATAAACAATGACGTTTACAGAAACGCGTAAGAAAACCTGTAACTATAGCAACCTTAGAGGAACGTGAATAATTCGCGAGTTATATAAACTGGATGAAATATCCAACTTGCACCTGTTACTTTCCTACCGAAGGAATTGACGTGAATGTGTACGTCATCCAAATATGTATGAGGAAACGAAAATTCAAATCGAATGCTCTCATATTTCCGTAGTTTTGTTTGTACCTTTTGTTGTTGGATTTGCATACGAAATGCAGATACGTTTCTTTGCAGTCCGTTTATTGAACAGTATGAAGCTATTCTATGCATAATGGTAAATTGATTCTTTTCTACCTAAACGCTTGTACATTTTGGATAGGTTTGCAGTAGCATTACATTACCGTCTCTATTTTGATGCTAAAATTAAGGTTTGAAAGGTTTTGGAAATGTTTTTTCTTTCTAATATCAAATTGATTATTTATCTAATCGATGTAATTTGTAGCGCGATTCTCCACTACTATCAAATATCGACAACCGACTAGATATCTAGAAATTTTGTTTAAAATTCTAATCAGCGCCTCTAGTGGGCGCTGTATTCTTTTTTTTATTTTATTTTTTTTTACAACTCCCGCACTAAGAATTGCTCTTGTGTCGCGGGGACTTTTACAAACATACAAACAACGGACACAAAGCACAACCAGACCCGAAACAATTATTTGTGGATCGCACAAATAATTGCTCCGTGTGGGAATCGAACCCACGACCTCTCGTTGCAGTGGTATCGGCGTGGCAACCTAAACCACTGCGCCACGGAGGCAGTCACTATTTTTCCAGTACATTTTTTATGTCTAATTCTCGACAGTAGAGAGTCGTGATTCTCTAACATAATGGGTCAATTCCCATTACCTTAATTCTAACTCGTAACTTGTGATGTAGCTTAGAGTAACACCACTAAAAAAAGCCTATAAAACCCCTAAAACACATAAATTGTGTTCAGAACGCGAGCAAATATCTCAATTTATTGTTGTGCTCTCAAATGGGAAGCTTGGGCCCCGTACTGGGTTAATGTGGGATCAATACAGGGCCGCATTCATTATCATTAATGTTAATTTGAACGGTGCTCGGTAAGAATGTGCGGCCTTTGTGAACATTACAGTCTACGTGAATGATCTGACTGATAACGTCTGGAGACGTTTAATACATTCCGCATTGTACGATGAAGTTTTTTCACTAAGTCCATACTAAACCGAATAATAATATTTTCTGAGCATGTTTTTATAATTTATGATTTTGAGAATGAATTTCAGATGGTCTGCTTTTGAATTTGAATATGCTTAATATTATATTCAAAAGTGGTACCGTATTTACTTCTATTTACCTTTAGTTAAAGTATATTATATTCAACATTACGTTATAATTTGGGCTAAGTTATAGTAGTTAACGAAATTATGTTAACACCGACTATATTTATGATCATAAAATTTATTATCATCTTGTATTATTATAATTTGTAGTGTAAAAGTGGCTGTTTTTAGATTACTTATGATTAAATTAAAGGAACATAGAAAAAATCATTACAATTTGATAATTTTATCTTAAAGATAAACTATAAAAACTCTAGTTAATCGACAAACATGTTTACGAGTGACATTTCGATACAATTGTGAAAGTTTCTCAAGGTATACATTTTCAGGAAACACTAATGAAGTAAAGTTTCCGAGTATTTTACCAAGTTACACTTGAAATGTATTTGTGTCGTAATAATTCAACGAATTTATCGCTCACAACTTTTTTAATGGACCTATTAATTCGAACACAATTTGAACATTTTCGGGTACTTATACTTTTGGAGGAAATTAAGTCTATATTCCCCATGGATAAACACTGAAGAATTGTAATTAATTTGTTGGTTTTTGTTTGGATAATTCACTTTTCTAGTTGTAGGGACTAATAAAGACTACTGAAGAGCATTCTACGTGATGTTTACTCATTTCCTATAATATTATGCATATTCCTGCAAAGTGTTTTTATTTGTAAATGTATGGGTTCTTTAGTTTTCGAAGTGTGTATTAGTAGACAGGCGTTTTACAATTAGAACAACTTTAAAGAGATGGTTATATAATTGAATCCGTTTACCGCGAAATGGGCTAAACAGAGGTGACTCAATACACTCGTAGTATCACTAACCGCACCAGTAAAGGCTATAGTCGATAAACAATAACTTTAAACAACTCTTGCTAAATATACATAAACAAGCAACAGAAGCTTAATTAAAATAATAAAATACGTATTTCCAAAGTGAAATTGGGTTTCATGTGATCACTTTATGCGCAGAGTACCGGATTCCCGCGGTGAAGCACAGGTGCGACTGAACGGTACAACTTTTTATACGACGACCGTAAATCTACTGGCTGTAAACGATTCCTACGAAACACCCATAATGTCGGCTAAAGTGATAGAATAACAGTGGGAAAATCCTATTTTTAGCTGCCTCTAAATGGATTTTAAAACTGCGAATTTATTTTTAAATAAAACTTTATGGATGTGTGCGCGGAATGTGTACTTAAAACGTTGAAATGGAGAGGTTTAAAGTTTTTAGTTGTTTTTTGAAGACGTCTGCGTGGAATAATTTATATGGTGGTTTTACAAATGTACATATATACGACAGGCACCGAGGATAGGATACACCGAAATCTCGTTTTAGTCAAAAAGAAACTGCCTAATTCATGACCGAAACATACTCACGTAAAAACAGTACCGCTTTTACTAAGTACTAATGCTTTGATGAGATAATTAATAAATGAATAGCGATAGGAACAGCATTTATACTGCAACAGATGTCTTTAAAATTTTCAGAAATAGATAGACAAATGCAGCACTACACTCGCACTTTTCAATTATGTTAATGTGCTAAACAGGTGAAATGATCGAGTTAATTTCTTAGAAAGTATACTGGATTACCAAGGCTTCTTTGATAGGCAGTGATTAAATGTCGTTAATACACCTTTGTATTAAAGGACCTTGATAGAAATTGGGAACACTTTCACCTACTTGTAAGAAGCCTTAAGGTTTCACACGTTACTATTGTTACATCCAGGTAATTTATGTTCACGTGTAACCTATAGAAAGTTCTATGTGGCACGGTAACAATGTAATGTATAATTAGGTTAAACGTCAACGATAAGTTTTAAATTCCTCTGAATACGTGTGTAGTTTTTGTTTAGATTAATTTTAGCATACGTTCTGTACCTCGATTCTCTACCACTATCGACTACCAAAAACCGGCTAGCTATCGAAATGTTGACATTTAGAATGTACTGCTAAAAACGTTTCTACAACGTCCGTCAGGGGAGCTGTGCCTCGATTCTCTTCTACTATCGATTACCGACAACCGAACTGTCATCGAGAAATTTTGTATGAAAATCTGATCAGCGCCTCTGACGGGTGTCGTAGGAAACATTTTGGCAGTACATTCTAAATGTCAAATTTCGATAGCTAGCCGGTTGTCGGTAGTCGATAGAGGTACAGAATCGCGGTACTGATCAGATTTTCATACAACTCGATGACCGTCGGTTGTCGGTAATCGATAGTAATAGAGAATCGAGCTACTGGACAGCATATTGTTTACCAATATATAGAAATTATTATAAGAGGCAAACTAAGATCATGAACCAACGCTTTCTTTGTCATACAAGTTTTTGCTTTACACATTTATTTTTTGCATGGCGCGTCTAATAGCAGAAGCACTTAATACACGATATCACCGTCGAAACGTTTGAAATTGAAAAATAAATTGTTCAAAATTTCCACTGCATGAGCGTGACAGTATAATATCGAAATTTTATGACTGCGCTTCTAGAAAACACTTCAAAGAAAAATCAATTT
Source organism: Anticarsia gemmatalis (assembly GCF_050436995.1). Lineage (NCBI taxonomy): Eukaryota > Metazoa > Arthropoda > Insecta > Lepidoptera > Erebidae > Anticarsia > Anticarsia gemmatalis. Next base: position 5,391,873 of record NC_134761.1, read on the forward strand.
AAAGTTATCGATAGTCTCACACTCCCTACTCAGTCGTCGGACCCAACAATCTATAATTTCATAAAACTAAATGGAAAAGCAGAAGTGCATGAAAAACGAGGGATCCCTTCAATTGTGGCTCACGAGCGCAATCCACTCACGTGAGTGCTAGAAGTAGAATTAATGGCGCTTCATTTCTCACTTCAACTGCACATGCCTCGCCTTACAACGGTATAGCTAATAGAAAAGATAAGTTATTGCTAAATGAATCAGGGACTTCACAATTCCTTTGCGTGATTGGTGTCCATGATTTGGGAGGAAAATGGGAAAATGTTCGTAAAATGTTTTGTCTAGCATGGTTTTCTTTTGAAGTAAGTTTGTTTATGCGTGGATAATTTGGAATACTTAACTTTTGCACACCAAAAGTGCAAATACTCGGTTTTTATATTGAATTTATCTGTGTACAAATTTCTTTGAATGTTTTCAAAGAAATTTGTACACAGATAAAGTCACTCGTAACGAAGAATTTCTTTAGGTAAAAAATATAAGATTAAGTTAAGTATGAAATGATGTGTCCGATATACAAACGTCAATAACTATGTATATTTTACTTGGAAAAATAATAAATAACAACATGTTTATTCGGCACTTTTGGGAGTTGCCGTTTCAAACGTGAGACTAAGTGACATGTACTAACGATGAGAAATGTCTAGTACTACTAGCAAGACGGAGCTTTGCGCTAGAATATGTCACAAAAGTAGCTTGCTGTTTAAAATAACCTACAAAAAACAGAAATCGTAAAACATGAGTGCTTTATCAACTAGCCATCGTAATTTTCATGTAAGAAAATCGTCTTTTGTTGCCTTAAGGTAAAGAACGTGCTCCTTATGTTACTGCATCAATATGTTAATAATCGGATAGACATTTGGACGACAGGAACTCGATACTATCGTATCGAACGTCCATGATCGTCACAACAGTAGTGACCTGCATAAAATAATAATAAACAAACAGTTCTGTGAAATCTACGCGACGTTCTCGAACCTATTTCTATCTTCTAGTTCGATACAAATAAAATAGTGACCTTCTCATTCCGTCGAGTTTTACGGCTTCATTGTAGCGATAAGCAAGTGATAGCTTTTTATGTTTTCTTAACTTCTAGATAACCAGGGATTTTATTTTACGAAATACTTGGAAGACACTATTTAGTCTTATAAGCGAGTATGTACTTAAAAGGCTGACTTTTTATAGTAACTAGTTTATATCTTTAAGACGGCTACGTCGTCATAGATATTGTCGTTGATATATTTATGTACCTGTAAAACTTTAATCGACTTTCATTTTATTCTTTTATAACTTTTTTTATAGGGAATGTCGCTTTTGGTTCACATTTAGCAGAATTTAATTGTCCTATAGTAATATAAAAACACATTTCATAACCATCAAAATCTCTTGAGAGATTTAAAATCGGACAATATTAAACTTAGACGGACGGGCTTATAGAAAACAACGTTTTCTATGGACATGGATGGATAAGTCTGATCGAAAATTAACAAAAGTGTAAAGGAAGCCTATGCTCAGCAAAAGGTATTAGAAGCCTAAATAGAAAATAATTGAAAGCACTGAGTTTTTGTACAAAAAAAGAACGAAAATGCCGATGAAAGGTAAAGGATAATACAAACAATACCTTTACAACAAGTATTTCTCCCACATTGAAGCAAAGTATTGAAGCCATAGATACCTCCGTTCATCCCAATATTAATATTCACCTACAACAAAGTACTGATAAACAGTGCCTCGATTCTCTACTACTATCGACTACCGACAACCGAACTGTCATCGAGAAATTTTGTATGAAAATCTGATCAGCGCCTCTGACGGGTGTCGTAGGAAACATTTTGGCAGTGCATTCTAAATGTCAAATTTCGATAGCTAGCCAGTTGTCGGTAGTATTTTTCCACACATATTTATGTATCTCACATTACAAACAAAGAAAACGAAATATGTTTTCAAACTCATACAAATGTTTTGGAAAATTACGCTTTCTAACGTTAATGTTGATTTATTTTTGTTGTGATATGAGAAAAGTTTAAAACTGTTTTTACCTTTGTTTGTCAGTTTATGAGAGGTTTGGACAGATATTGGATATTGTATGACATGTTAAAATTGTTATGATCTAAGACTTTTTGTCGTTAACCTTTTCACAGTGAAGCTATTGTGAAATAAGTTTAACTATTTTTTGACCCTATTCATTAACACAAGCCTGTACCTTTCTTAACAACTTTAATCATTTTAAGGAAATACTAAATACCGCGGATTTTTACAGACAATTAACGATGTATATGGCATAGTGATTAATGTAGCCGAAACCCTACTATTCCAATACGTTGTGCGTTTGATTTCAACGAGAGCATATGTTTATTACATAGTAAGTTTATTAAAGTTTGCAGGAATGGTTTTTCAACCAAACTAGCAACTCTTCGCTTCTAAGGAGTTTAGCTAATACGTTGTAATTTAAACATAACCCTGTAGCATCAACAGCTTCAAGAACACCGGAACAATGAATAACATTCTAGACAATAGAGTAACTGTAGACTTAAGTTCAAGCTGCAATTAAGTCAGCTGCTGCATACTTAACGATGTTATTATGTGGCTTAAGGCGACATGCATGCTGTACTTATACTGTTAGCTAAATTATGTACTCACTACATTGTCACGTCTGCTGTGTTAGCAACAGTTTTGAGTCTACAAAGTGTATTGAAATATTATTGACACTAACAGTTGATAAGTTCTTACATATTATTATGTGAATTTTGATAAATATTCTTTTGTATTGATTTTTGGTTTAGGAATTAGTAATTTTAACAGCTCAAATCCCGTTGACTTATAATCGGTTTTTTTTTATTACGTCGTTGATATTACAAAGCGTTGTTTTTACAGGTATTGCCTTAATAAGTAAAACGTACAAAAATAAAGCTACCAACTTAGATTTATTTACTTAACATTGTAACAAAGTATTCTAAAACCATAACGATACATTGTTCTACGGCGTAGAATCAACAGCGTAGCTCAAGTTACCCGTAAGCGTAGAGCTAGACTGCTACGGCGTAGTTTATCATTTAGATACTTATGATAGAAATGTTAGAGATTTTTATTGTAGGTATATTATAACAAAGTGAAAATCGTAAATAGAAAAGACCTTATCCAAAGAAAAACACCTAAACATCGTAACTTTTTTATCAATTGTTAAATGAGAATACAAAAATTTTCAAGTTAGTCTCAATTTTAGTAGTGTTAAAATTACTTTTTTTCTAATTCAGCCCAGAAAGTAACAAAGTACAGGTCAGTGATACTTATCTTATATCTTAAGACGTGTTTTTCTCCCTATCCCATAAGCCGGTCTCAAAGCCTGTTATGTCGTTTGTTACTTATTGTAAAGTTTTATACAAAAACCTACTCCAATATTTCCTTAGAAAACATATCTATTATTTTTTATTTATTTAATTCTAATGGTTTGATCTCGCAATAAATCACGCTGTCCTAAGAGCGAAAGACTAAAGGAAAAGGTAATTAAACTGTTAGAATTCTCTATAAAGATAAAGAACGAAAGAAAAGATTGATATAAATTTTATATTGCTTTTACATCTACAAACGCAGACAAGTAAGTTGATGCAGTCCGACAACATAGTAACGATATTGGCATACAGAATTTGACTAGACTATAATTGATAATATGTACTTGCAAAATAAAGTAGCTGTATCAAACCAGCCACCGTAAGCTGCACAAGTCCGGTCACCGAGGATATACGTCAACAAGGCTCAAACTTTACTTACAGAGCTTTTTACTAAGTTGTTGATTTATAGGTTTATAATGCACTAGCTGACCCGCGCAACTTCGCTTGCGTCACATAAGAGAATCATAATTTTCCCCGTTTTTGTAACATTTTTCACTGGTACTCTGCTCCTATTGGTCATAGCGTGATGATATATAACCTATAGCCTTCCTCGATAAATGGGCTATCTAACACTGAAAGAATTTTTCAAATCGGACCAGTAGTTCCCGAGATTAGCGCGTTCAAACAAACAAACAAACTCTTCAGCTTTATAATATTAGTATAGATTATGGTTTGTAATGCTAACCATATAAAATGAAAATGATGACTATTATTGAACAGTTATCATTCTTAGAAACACTAAGATATCAATATTTGTTCTTAATTCCAATATTTTATACCAAAGTAAAAATATTAAGCAAAATATTCAGCTTCTATAAAAGTCGATTGAGGGCAGTCACCTTTTTCGAGGTAAATCTGAAGCTAGAAATATAAATCTGAATGAAAATTTTATCCCTAATTGCTAATGCAAGCTTATGATATTATTAAAACTTGATACCTTATTTTCATTTAAATATCGTTGATATTTAGAAAAGTAAATGACTTTTCTTGCATATTTTTCTCTTCAATGACACACAAATACCTAGTTTGTAGTTTATCTGTACCTATTAGAAAAAGCTTAAGATAATTAAATTTAAAGCAACAAATATTTAAAGTATTGAAAACATACTTTTTGTTACATCATAACTATCAACGGTTGGACACAAATAAACTAATAACTTTAATTACATTCATGCGCTATTTCCTACACTTGGCACTATCGAGTATCAAAATGTTGACATTAAATATGTACTGGATAATTTGTTCCTACGGCGCCCGCTAGAGGCGCTGCACACATTTTCAGCTGGCCGGTTGTCGATTGTCCATAGTGGAAGATTATCGCGCTACTGAACACTACTTAAATTGCAGAAGATGTCAGATTTTACCTAAAAGTCTGTAGTGTAATAAACCAAAACAAACAATATAAATAAAATGCTGAGTCGTCACGTTATCTTTCTGGCACGAGTGTGGCTGCAGCAAGATGGAGCGCTAGATGACAGGCGTAATCCACAGATTATTACATTGCATTTCTCACGCGTGGCCTCGATACCTCGCTCTCTTCACTTTAATCAGTTCCACTGTGATTTATAGTTTTACAGCCAGTATTCATCTGTAATATTGTGCTAGTATTACTAGTAACGTTTCTAAGGTTTTCAAATGATAGTCAATTTTCGAATTGGTCATTTTTTAGAGACTTATAGATACTTAAAAGACAATACATATGGTTTAAGACGCGAACGACTTTGCAGCAAAAAGTCTTGCTTTAATTTGATAACCGCAAAATGATATTTAGTTAAGTATTAATACTAAGAGATTATTAGTTAAATCTAATGACACCTAAATTACGTAAGTAAATAAGTTTTTCCTCTTGAACACCGTGAATCACAGAAAAATATATAACAAAACTCATGATTAATGTATTACATGGTAAATTATGTATGTACATAGTTCAAATAAAAGCTCAATTTGTTTGTTATCTAGAATAAATTTATATTAAAAGCAAGTACATCGTCGCAGTCTTTACACCGCGCACTCACTTAATACCTTGCAGGCTTGTTATTAAATATTTGTCTGCACGCTTGAACAATGCAGACTTTAATGAATTCTTTTTGTGCATGGAATCAGTCTCGACACGTGTACGCTCATAAAGTCTATTACGAATTTCAACTTAAATCTTTATTCCGTTTGAGAATATATCACGAAACGTATTTTCAAGATTTTAATATAAATTTTAATGCTGTATGCAAAAATAGTAATACAAAAAATAATCACTTATATATCAAAAACTATAAATAGAGCATAATTTATTAAGAAATGGAGCACAATTTTAATTAATTATCGTCGTTCATTTTAAATGTGTCCTTTCTTTTTGTTTAGTGACGTTATATTTCAAGTTCTTTTGTTTTAAAAGGTTTCTCTTGTAAGCTATTTTTATACAGATGCCAGTTGCTATACATTTAAAAGTACCTAATTTGATTGATGAAACGTCATTTATATTTTTACTAACGAATGTATATAAATACACATTACATTACGTATGTCGCCAAGTAGAGGCTTAAACTATGTATGTTTTGCGTTGTCTTTAATTAAGCACCTAAGAGTACCGCGATTCTCTACCACTATCGACAGTAGTCGAAGCCAGTCGTAGCTGGTTGTCAGTAGACAACCGGCTAACTATCGATAAATTTAGTATAAAAATCTAATCAGCGTCTCCACGGGGCACTGTAGAAACTATTATTGCAGTATATTTTTAATGCCAAACTCTCGATATTAGATAGTACTGACAGTAGATAATCGCGCTAGACTAACAAAAGTACATTATCACTTATCACTTTTCATCACTCAGAACTTTTCTATAGAAAAATAAACTTTAACTAATTTACCTGTACCAATACATTTGAATCCAACCATCAGACAACAGTACAATTACAACGCAACAAGTCTAAAATAAAACCAGAAGCAAACCGCAAGCTACATAAACATTTTAATAATAAACTATACAGTTGTAAATTCTCTTGAACGTGGAGTAGTGGCACGTAACTAACGCAACGGTTAAAGTTGGCAACTTCCAAGTGGCCGTGTCGTTTACATGAGCCTACAATTTACTAGCGAGGGAGCCGGCTGCGCCTGCGTTTAAATTGAAATTCACGAATATGAAACGCTGTATATTCTAGGAATTGTTGCTCGCTTCATATTGCCTTTGTTTTATTATACAATAACTGTAACTAAGATAGCGTATCGTAACTTGGTTTGTATTGAAAATCTGTATTGGTTGAGTTGATATTTCTAAATATTTTACTGGAGTTTGGATCGTGTTTTGTAACTTCAAAATTGGACTCTCATGTGTTCGCGTCATGTGTATGGGTCAAATATAAATGTTTCATCTTTTGTACTCTAAAATATGTATAGGTAAAATATACACTAAATTAAAATAAATCGAATAAACAAAGTTGACAACATTATAAGAAACATATTTCAACATTTTAATTAAAGAACTAATAGTAGAAAAAAGTACTATATAAGTTCATCTTAAGTCACACAACTACAACAATGTTTATTGTGCTACTATATTTTCTCGTGATTTCCGTAAAATTTATGAAAGGAGTTATTGCATCGCTGGTTTTTGACAAGAGTTCAGTGTGAGAGATTGCGACAGCTTTGATAGAAAATTACTAGCTTTAAACTTACTTATTCCCTGCTAACAACGAATTTTCAAAAGTTTGCGTTAATACATATTCGATCAAGTAATCGATAAAGAGATAAATTTTGTCAAATAAATTAAATATACCGATAGTCACAGATTATGGTCTTATTTAGGGATATGAAATTCTAATTTATTACCAATACTGTTAATCAAAAACATTTAAAATTAATATTATTATAACATATTTTAATCAAACGAATTATTTAACCGCTACCAACAAACAGCAGTTCCTCTACACAACATAACGATAGCCGTCGACATAACACAAAGTAGAATTCTCTCCCTGTAACATGATACAACATACAACTTAATTGACATTATGAAGTTGTATGAGAAACGAGTACAAATGAAACCGCACTGTAATGTTTTCAATGAAATTTGAAACTCGTACACAGTTACTTTTGCTTTCAACCATGTTTCAGCTTTCAGCTTTCAGCTTTCCAAGTGTAATGGCAGCTCTTTGCATTTATTCCCGTTAATTAATTTACTGAAACGTGTACGGTATGCATTTTACATGTAATTATGAGAATATTGCATGTGAGAATTTGTTTATTAAAATTTATTTTCATGAATATGGAATTGCTCGACAAATATGGCACAAGTATCGTGGAGTATACTGAAATGTATAATACAGAATGTCTACGAATGGCTCTATCCGTAATTATAAAATATGTTATATTAAGTAATTAAAAAATGTTGTTTATTTTCTTGCCAGTTATCGGTAAATGAAAATTTTGTATTTATTGTTTGAGGTCACGTTTATAAAATGTTTACGATATTGACGCAAATAAGAGCCAAAATATAACTTAACTACGCGATTAGGAGATAAAAATCAATAGTAAAAAAAACGCTGACTGACTAATTCGATCGAAACGTCGAAATAAAGAAATAAGGTATACTAACCTTTAATTTTCAATCGCGCTTAAGCATTATAATATATTGTGTACAAGTCGCGAGAGTTCAAAAATGTTAAAATATATGCGCATTTAACAGTCTATAGATAATATTATTACCACAACTAAACTTAGAAATAGGATCGATATACAAGTTGTGTAGTGAGTGCATAGCATGCTCGGGTGAGCATAGTCCAAGTAAACTGCCTTTGGCCCCCGAGAGTACGTAAAGCGGTCAGTCGCGCTTGTTATTCGAACATTTATGACCATCGTTATAGCAGAATGCTAGTGTAACAGAGAAATAGCAAAACCTACGTAATAAATACTAAGCTATTCTAAGTTACAATATTATTCAACTATATTGCAATATGGTGAACCTTATCGTAACATTATAAATGTAACCTTACAAGCTTGATCGGAGACTCAAACTTATTCTGAACAAAATATTATTTTGAAACGATTCATTTAAGTAATTTTAATGTCGAATACTCAAATCATAATTAAATTTGATATACGTTGTATAATGTGTATGTAAGTACTGCACAAGAACTGGCAGAACTAGATTGCAGTTTACTTAAAAAATATTTTTAACGAAACACAAAAAATAAATATTTATTTAGTACCATTATAAGTACGAATATAAGTTACTTATCCTATGATCCCTTTCTTATAAGCTTTGCGGATATTTTTCTCTGTGATATAAGGACTTTATTTCAATTTACCAAAACAGTCTATGTTTAAATCATCTTGATGTTAATATCTCAACAAACGTGTGGGATGGTTAATAGGATATTCAGTAAAAGCCCACACTGAAGGGTTATTTTCTTTCATCTTAAATAAACTATTGTAAACAAAATAAACAAATAACGACTAGACAAGAAACTTGAACATAAAATGTATCACAACTATTAAAATATCTTGAGGTTTATGTGGTTGAGACAAAAGGATAATGGTCTTATAGCTCGTGCTCAATATTCTGAACCGCAAGACACCCTAATGTGTTCTTTTATAATTAAGTAATAAGTTTTTCCTTGTGGTTATTCCTCAACAATCTATTTTTTTTACGAACGATTATTTTAACATCTTTAATTTAAGGCAACGGGTGATATTTACACATTTCCCAGAGCAGATACAATCAACAAACTGATAGTTGTAAAAATAGAAATCACGTAATTAATAATAAGAACTGTTAAGGACGGGCCTCATTAACTAGATATTATTAGGACAGGCCATCTTCTGTGCTCAAATTAAGGACAAACAGATGATTCGTGATCGAAAACCGTGTTGAGTACTTTCAAAAACAAATCGGCTCGTCATCCCTCGTGGGCGTCGTAAAACCGATTAAGAGATTATTTTGGGAAGAACCATCCATCTGTGTACAAATAAAATTATACTGCTATCATAGGTCCAGATGCTTTTGACATTAAACTGAAGATCATGGAACAAGTACATTATTAGACTATCCTGCCAATATTTTAAGCTTGGAGCTAATAGAGATTCTATTTCTCATAAAAACTTCTGACAGTTATATTTCGGTGTAATTTTGTACACGAGTAGTTTTTAGCTTGGATTAATGCGTAAAACTTTTTCCTCGAAAAAGTGCCCCCTGTGCGTGAAATAGTGGACGGAAGCTAGAATCATTCAAAGTACAAGACCATTTTATAAAACATATCTACAAAATACGAAATTATTGCAACGTAGTAACTTTGCTATCATGTCACTCTCATCATCATCATTAGTCATTTTTATGAACAAAATATATTTTCAGCCTCTAGGCAGTAACAAAAAATCCAAGTCGATCTAATTCACAAGATAGCACGAAATCGAGAAGAGTGCGAAAAGGTCGTAATCAAATTCGTGTTCTTAGCTTAGTAAGAAGTTCTTTCCATATTAAAAGAGCTTGCAAATAGATCTTTATCGAATTCTAGCGGCTGACGGTTTGAATATATTATGTGAGACCCAAAAATAGCTGCTAAGTATATTGAGTTCTCAAAAAAAATATAGAATGAATTAGCTTTGTACAATCCAAGTTTGCCCAGATTCAAAACGGTATTTCACTAAAACAGTTACAGTCGTTTGTAAAATATAAAGCCCCACAGTATTTAGCCTACATAGCTGCGGCCCACGGCTGAAGTACCTAATGCGATTTATGATGCTACCGGTAACAATTTTTTTATTTATATTTCCCCGCCAGCCAGGCAACAAACATTAATCGATTTTTAAGCCACACAGCGAATGAATTCGAATGGCAACTGGCAGGGATCACTAATAATGATCAGGGTGGGGCGTGACTGCTGCCAATACCCTCATATGTACACATATGGCCGGATATTAATGAGGCAATCGACGCGACGGACCCGCCGGAACCCGATCGCATTAGGGACCAAATCGCTCATCCATTATAACCATAACAACGATGGATATTAACTTTTATGGTTTTCGATACATCGATGTAAAATCACGACATAGATTTTTATGTACCACTAAAGTTGATTAATTTAGGATATGATCATAATGCTAATAAGGTCAACGATTTAACGATGATGTTAAACGAAATTTGTGGGAAAATTAATTTAGTGTTTTAGAAAGTCGCGGAGAATTTAATTAGTTCAATTGTATTAATATAAGCCACCGCCTGTTGAAGCATTCCTCTAGAACTGTTTCAGTGAATGTAGGAATTCAGGTAATAACTTATTCCTGGCCGTACTTGAATTTTATTCGTGCCGGTTTTTGTTACCGAATAGTAAAAGTAAAACTCTTTTTTGTCATGTCAAATTATGTAATATCAGCCTGTTGATGCTAACATATTTCACATTACCTTCTCGTACTTTCATTTGATTTTCATGTCATATGTCTACATCAAAAATGTTACATGACAGGTATATCAAGACCAATCTTGAATAATATTTAAAATGCCTAATTAATTATGCATATTATAATTTACATGTAGTATAATATTTCATGTAGTAATGTTAGAGCACTGATATCCCAAATTTGTTAAATGTAATCCAATATCAGCGTAAAGCATTCCAATAGGTGTATCACAATAACGTCAGTCGTTTGTTTCAAATGAACATCAACAAGCGAGTTATTGGGCGAGCATACACTCATTTTCATAATACGCTCCGAATATCGGATCGCAGTGGTTCGATTACTGGCGTTGATGTGAACCAGACGTATCGGTGTCAATTGCCCAACTAGTTGGTCAATTGCTCTTTAGATTTTACTACTAATTTATACAAGTCTGATTTGAGGATTTGAATTTTGTAATAACTGGATTGGATCTTACTTGATATATTTGAAAAGAAAATGATGACGATTTTTTTAAAGAGTAAACGTAACTGTAACTGTAATTTACAAAAACATTATTTAACTTTAGTATACGCCTTCGCGATTTCTGTGATATTAGTTTTTTTCACAAAACTCGTAAATATTGAAAATTACGACGTAAGCATAGATGTATATAATCATTTACTTATGTAAATAATAGTATATGTACATGAAATTAAACATGTTAAACTTACAACTAATTACGGATGAAGTGGCTATTAATCGAGTAACCAAAGATCAATGTTTACGTAAGTGGCGAGTTTTATTATATTTTATTTTATAAAATCCATATCGATATTTTCCTTTGAACGTTTTAAAACCGTTTCGCGGAAGCCTACCGATACGATTCTGCGAAAAGCTCTGATAGTAGTTGTGTACACAAACGCTTCTGAGATAAATCGATGTAAAATATTGATAACGGATTAAACAATAAAAGTTTACATTTTCAATTTTCAAATACAATATTTATTTTAAAAAGGTTTTCGAATGCCTGGAAATAAGTTGAATGAAATTATGTTTTGACGCCTGAAACAACGTACAATATTTTTTAACATATTATTATCTGTGTTATTTAAGGGTGAGTATAGACTACAACATTTTCTGGAGCATTTCTGTGTAATGTAATTTTCTTACGAATGATACAATACAGGCAAAAGCTCAGTTTTCAAAGCATTTCCATGTAATGTAACGTTCCTGCGAATGCTCGGCGTTATGTTACGGGTAAATGCTCACAGCGTGTGTGCATTTACCAACATTTCGTTGTACCTTGCGTTCATTCTTTCTTGAAATGTCGGACCTACAAGCTGCGTGTGCTGCGTTTATCTTGATGAATTATATTAGAACAAAAAAGAAAAAGAGACATAGAAGATGGTGGCAAATGAACATATACAATAGAAGACAAACTCGACGAAATGTTACACCAATACGCTCGACGAAATGTTACACCAATATGCTCGTTGGTTTGTAACAAGAGGCCTGCGTGCTCGACGTTTAGTTCGTAAGAGGATGATACACTAGAACATATCATAGAGCGGCTCGTTGTTCTGTTACAAGTAAATGTTGTAGTCTATACTCACCTTAATAGTAGCTAGTAGTGTGTTACAGGTACACGCGTTTTACCCAATCTATGGCTCTTACAATATGCTCAAGTTAGTTATCATGTAATAAAACGCCAAATAAACGACATTTACGACAAAAACTTTCTAAAAACACATTCAAATAAATACTTTTCTACATTTAAATAACATATTTGGAGGAGAGTAATACCGTAACTGAAAAACCTTCTGAGATGTACGCGGGCGAAACTTTGCCCACTAAAGTTAGTTGTGTACTCGTAGTATCGACTTTCCGCTGCCAGATTTGGTCCTACTTCGACAACCAAGACCGAACCTAGTTACAGACTTTGATACCTCTTACTTTGTAGTAAATAAAAATTGTTAGATTCTTTCATTTAGTTATTTAGTTAAGCTGTAAATAATTACGTTTATATAGCTTTTGTTTGTACAATCGACAGTAATTTGATATTCTTGACCCATTTTGTTTTTAAATAACTGGGAAAATATCTTGCTTTACATTGATTTTATAAAGCAGAAAGGGGTAAAACAATTTCTTATCAAACGATGAGCCTGTTCCTAAGACAAGACACTATATGAGTTGTCTTTTCGAAATAATAACATAGTAGCTTATATTCCTTGAGTATATTTAGCCTTACTTAACTTTAAAATATGTATAAACCAACATTGATGTTTATACTTTACAAATAAATGATCATTTAAATAACACGATAATTTAATCGCATGTCCAAATTTGACGGCATAATTAACCACTAAACGTCAAATCTACTTCAAAACAAACTGGCGGGTAATCCTATAATCGTACCTTACGACCCTAAAGGGAAAAAGGTGGTTCTATTTTTAAACAGAAACACGAAGGGGAATTACCTGTCGGTCCATTTATAAACAGCTACACACACTTAGTTTAGTATTCTGTATACATTAGTCCCCGCAAACGATACTGCTCTACAATTCAACTGCAAATAGCAGTAGTCAATGAACTCTAGTTCCTGATTCGCGTCCATTAAATCGCGAACGCAGGACCATATCACATAATTTTCGGGAAAAGCTTCCGTTGATATGAATATGATTCGACATACCTACTTAATAATACTTTGACGATGTAAAACAGATAAACTTATAACCCACACAATATACATATATTGCCTGAAGCTCCAAATATTTAAGGTTGAGACAACAACTTTTTGGCCTTATCATAGACTCAGGAAATTAGAAACACGTATTGTTAGGTGATATCTACTTTACAACATTTTTTTTCTGTTTTACTTAAATCACGATGCATGGATATAGGATACAGCATACCATTTAAGTATGGTACCACATTTTATGACCATAAATTTGAAGTCTTAATAGTCAAAATAGTTCCTAGTCACGATGCACTAACTTTGTGAGTTATCAGACAGAATTCTCAGAGCTAGCTTGTATTTCGCTAAACAAACAAAATATACGTGAGTAAACGTAAGCTTTTGGTCATAATATCAGGTCATAATGTCTCTATTCTCGTTTAAAACGTCCAAATTCGGAGTCATGTATCTGAAACGTGATGCATTGCGGGAACATCTGCAGTCTCTACGTTTATTAGATTCATCATTGTTACTGTAAACAACGCATACTCGACGCAATACGCCGCATATTTGTTGACTGATTAGGCAATACTGTTCATTTTGGACCTTAGGCCTAGTTTTTGAAAGATTTGTCCACATACAAGTATTGGTAACCTGTCAATCTACGTCAAGTATCTATTGAGTAGCAAAAACCGTTTGATTTGAAAATTATATCGCCAAATTACATATTAAGAATCAAACAACTTCCCTAAACAACAAATCCATGTACTCATATAAAAATTTAAAATTAAAATCAACCACAAATAGATATTTAAATTACGTTAACGGTGAAAATTTCAGTACGGCAATATAGATATTTTAAAAGTTTCGCATATAGATGTTTATCGAAATAGAACCGAAACTGTGCCAATGTAAGTAATATTTAGAACATTTCTCAACGATGCATTGCGGACGAGTCACGCGTGCCGGCGCACGCTGTCCGCTTATTAAACGTATTCATCATAGTTACAGTAAGCTGTGTTGTTTCTAATTAATTGAATCTATTCTGTTCGCAGTCTGGCTTGTAAGGGGTAAATTTTAACTGAAAACAGAACTTTACCTACCCTATTAACAAAACTGATCTCATGACCCTCTAACGTAGTGAACTAAAGATGTCATGTGCCAAACATCGAGAAAAAATATGAAAATAGCAATATTCCTTGCCTTATTGCATATTCTAATAAAGCGAAAGATAAAATGTATCTACCCATAAGTTACGATGAAATTCTCAATTTTCCATAAGCAAGTTCACAACAAACAAACAAAACATAACTTTTACAATATTGCGTCACATCCGTAAACAGAGCTTAAAGTTTCAGAGCTTTGCCTAGAACCACTCCATGACAAATAAGTATCAAGTTCATAAAGTTGTTGGTATAGCTGAAATCCGGTGGCAGCTCAAATATTAAGGGAAATAACGAGGTCTATTTCAGAAATAATATTATAAACAAAGCTTTATGTATCAAAGTAGCTGCAAAAATAACACGGACCTTACAATACCAACGTCACGTACGGCGTTATGCACACACAGCTAACAACTCCTCAAACGCGGCCAAGATCAAAGCGTTTCTTTGTCATTTCATTTGTAAGTACTCGAGAAGCCCTCCTTAAAGGTTTTCGAACATTCTTTCAAATTATTTCCCAAGTGTTTTTCTTGTGATCTGTTACAACTGTATACATTTTTCCATTGGTATTTGGAATATTTTGCATTTTAATTTTACAGCACGGTTTTCTTCCACCTAATAAATTCTGTAAAGGTTTTCATTCAAAATAGGTGACCTAGATCTGAATTCCATGAGTCAAGTCCGCCGTAAATGTTTAAAATATCATAAAATAACTTTACGGCCGTATAACATTTCACTTGTACTCATAAATCTACGTTCATTTCAACAAATAAAGCTTCAATATAAGGTTGGTTTCATAACAAAAAGTTTTACCTGTCAGTGTGGAAACATTCGGACTTTTTATTATTATATTATTCACTTTTAACTTTTCCCGTTGGAAATAAAATATCGTTGAGTTTATATTCGTGTTTGGATGAAAGTACTTTATTTATTCATTTATACCTAAGATCATTTGAAGAGATATTATCTTTTGACTTTGTTAATAGGTTATTTAATGTACCATAATATTATAATACTTCTTTGCTTGTTATTATAGGTCTTGATCGACTACAACTACCATAAAAGATCTATAATAACTAAAAGGTGTGTTCTATTTAAAATAGGTTAACTTGTTATCAAATAAACAAACGTACTAATCAAAAACACAGCACTCAACACCACTGACCACTCCACGGCTACCAATTTATCCATCCTTTGATCCGACACTCAGGAATAAATCGCGAAACGACCTAATTACTCGCAATCGACTCTATTAACTTCTACATTTTACTTTATAAATCTAATTTCTTTGAATTCACTTCTCTGATTGTACGTCATATCAACGACTGCGATCAGGAATTAAAATATATTCTTCAGAAGTTGCTCTCAGATCCACTTACAAACTTCTAATTAGCTGGCCCGGTTTAAGTCCTTGTGTAAATAAGGAGTTTGATAAAACTACTCGTGCTAGTGCTCTGGCTTTTTGACTCAAAGGTGAATTGAACTAATTGCTTTTGTGAAAATTTATAATGAGGTAAGAAAATAGGATTGTTGTTCTACTGAGCGTGTTTTTATTAATTGTTTTATCTGTGAACCAGTATTAAAATAGTAGTAGTTTTTTTGCAGTTATCAAGCAGATTTTAGAGTAAGATGGATTCATTATAATATTATTGGTTATTTAATAAATCAATTCTTGTAAAACTCCATAAAGATTGTTAAAGTTGGACTTTTTATAAACAGTATAATACCTACGGACCTACCAATATTGGATTAGGCGTTCCCTAAACTCAAACTTTTAGGTCAGGCAACTTTTAATTAAAAAGATTTACCTACAAACGAAAGGTAGAAAAAATACCTTTTAGCCTTAATACACAAAAATTGTATTGTATATTTAAAATGTCAAATTTGATAGTAACGTAAAAATTCAGTATCTTTGAAATCCTTCGATATTTGGAAGTGTGAGAGCAATATGCAGTAACTACTGCAGGCGACAGTTTGTTGAATAGAAAACCATCGTCGAAACTGCCGCACATAAGTTTCAACGTACAGCCAAGCCAGTTTTCCTACTATTGCCATAGCTGCTTGCACCGTATAGAGCCTTGAAACCGTATACTATATTTTATTGCACAAAATGTGAAGTTTTAGTTCTATCCTGGACTATCCGATCGTTGTGTCAAAAAATATTAGGTACAAAGCTCCGTAGGTGGTTTAAAAAAGTAATGTTATAAGTTTATTTTTTGTTTCTGCATCACCCCAAATTTGTTAGAGCGCATTATAATTATTCGTATACAAATAACGTAATGTACTCCGAACATTATGTAAAAGACCAATGCGTAAAAAAACAGCAACTCACCACCTACATTTCTCTGAATCACTAATTAGATCTCATGTCATAACCAACGAAATATCAGTTTCCATTTCAAAGAACATCTCGTTTCGAACACATTCTGAGAGGGAATGCGCTTCAGCGATTTTATATGAAGTATTTTTTTCGGTTGAACCCAAGAGTGGTCCTATCCGATAAACGAGATCGGTTAGAATGTTCTCTGGGTTAAAAGCCTTCTGTCACATTGACATGTAATAGAGACATCGCAGCCCTTGTGAGTACATCGACACCGTCCTTTCACATTTTCGGCTGTCTTATCTTAGGACCAGAATGATGTAAGTGGATATAAAACTAGTAGCGTATTCTGTCATTCTTAATCTGGTTCTAAACAGAAATCCACTTTGCTTAAGAATCCAATTTAAAGATATAAAAATTAACGTTATAATACCAAAATTATTTTATTTTGACGCCAATTTCACGGCCTGTGGATAACTGTCAAAATTCCTCCTGATAAACTATCCAATACTTAATCATCATCACAATCATCATAAGATAATTCTATTTTCTATTTCAAAATTCAAAGAATTTCTTGTTTATTTATTAAAACTCATCACTCGACGATCTAGATTTATTACCTATCTAGTTTTAGAGAGATTTCTATTAAGAAATATCCAGGCAGATTATGATGAAATAATCGTAAAACGGTTACTTTCAATATACTATAAGGATTAAAGCGCTACTGCTTTATTCTAGAAGAGAATTTCGATGTTAAAATATTAGATAAGATCTCTTGTTAAATTCAATTTAATTGCTATAGAATTAGATAAAGGACTATGGGCGGAATCGTCCCCACCCATCAACAAAAATGAAATGTAGCTCAATTGATATATCTTGGCAAGACGATATTTTTATACTATGGCGACATTGCCCAAATGCATGGGGTTCTCATAGTATCTTACGTTTAAACAAATATCTCGTTAACGTATTATTGACGACTAATTCCAAAATACATGCTCATTTATTTATTAATTAGTGCACAGCGGCGGACTCCGCATGCACATAAAGATAGCTGGGTACAAAATAACCCCCTCCCCCCGCTCTCCAACCCACGATTTTAGATCTGATCAGATTTTAATCTGCTAGCGCATCTGTTAGACAGCATTATAATTGACGAGTAAAAATAATTATTGAAATATGAAATCAATAACATGTATTAACCATATAATGGAAATGATATAAGTATATACATATGAGTGCCTCTGTGGCGCGGTCGGTAGTATATGCGACAGCGGTGCGAGAGGTCTCGGGTTCGAATCCTGGGTCGGGCCAAACAGTCTTTTCTGAGATTTTCTGTTAAGAATTTCCTAGAGATTGCCCGGAGTTAGGAAGTTGAGGTCGAAGACCTCCGTGTCTCGGAGAGCACGTAAAGCCGTCGGTCCTGCGCCTGACCTCTCACTGCTCGTGTTGGTTATCCGTCCCACCAAACTATGAGAGTGATGGAATAGAGAGTATACCTGTGTATTGTGCACACACTTGGACACTATAAACAAAGTCCGGCACAGATGGCCAGTTTCAATGAAACTGACCGCCGTAGCCGTATATCGGCTAGGAGGACATTATTATACATATGAGTTAGTACTGTAATATAACAATAATGTTAAAATAACTTACAAATGTAAAATAAAAATAAACGTTAAATAATAATTACAAATTGTTTTTTTTTTTAAATATATATTCCCACTGATTTATCAAAAACAAGGGATTTTAATTAAATAGGGGGCACTTTATGAACACGTTGGTATCAGTTCAATGTTTGTTGGTAGGTGGGGACGGAGCCCATACATTTTTGCCCATAGTCCTTTGTGTTACATAAACCATGTAGCTATAATTATTCAGTATTTTACTTTTATACACAAATCTAGCGACTGTTACACTCGTTACCGATATCCAGCTTGCTGGATATATGCTAGACTAAGAATCTTTTCTCCTATTAACACTTTTGTATGAAATACGAACTTTATATACATTCGGAATAGCAGACAACGAGGTATCGAGAGACAAATCAACTATCAATCGACATCTACAGTTTATAGGAAATATGTCATATTGTACACACAAGTCATTGAGTTATTGTTGATATAGACCCCTAAGTTACATGTTAAATTAAGTTTGAGTAATTGGTTACACGGGTCAACAATGTTTGGGTCTTTGATACTTACTTGATGGGGTAACAACGGGGTTTACCCTCACGTCTAATGTTTCATGGTATTGTCTTGAACGAGGTGTTGAGGTGACAAACAGTTTCGAAAGCAGTATGCATGAACTATCTTACGCATTAATGGGGAGGGTGGATCGTCGGTTAGAAAGAAGTTTTGTTTCTGATATTACACAGCAAGTTTCCCTTTAACTACAAACCTAAGAAAGAAGTAAGTAAAAATGTACCGAGACAACGAACTAAAATCATGTACCAAATATGTTTTCAAGAACTTGCACTATCAATATTTTTGAAGTATATTGCGATTCATATTAAACCTTTGACCGCCACGATAATTTCATTTCAATAGTAATTGTTTCGTCTGTTTAATATGAAGAACTTAAAATAAAAGCAGTATTTAGTCCTTAAAATAAAAAGGATCTATTTCCAAACAATTTTCAGTTGCAAATAGCAAGCTTAGCACAATTTCGATTTTGTGCTCTTAAACCTAAAATGCCGTAAGGAAATTAAACTATCAATGGTTACGTAATTCCTTAGGTCTAGAACTACAAAGAGTCTATTGTAGGTAGTAAAACGCGGTATCGCCGGTATTGGCTCATCTCTCTAGCACCTGCCAGTGACATGATTGCCAATACCTTTGTGGATACGACTTATTTCTGACGAACTATATTGACGCGGCGACGGGTTATGTCATTCCCATGCGAGGTTATATTTACGTGCGGTGTAGATGTATTTTGTGAGGATGTTTGTTTGCTAAGTAATCATTTATATATCGCTTAATAATTTTATACAGTAACATGTTAATGTTTTCTTTCACTATGGTGTCTTGTCCCCTATTAAAAAGTGTGTTTCAAATCGATCTGCCAATTCTAACTCAAAGCGAGACTAACTAAGACTTAAATTTTCTGTTACTTAAAATTCATTTAAAATGAATTAAACCCATGAATGCCCCACGTTGGGCAAGAACCTCTACCAGAATGAGAAAGGCTAGGGTCTTGAGAATCCATTTAAGAATTTAAAATAATTAAGTTAGTATTATTAAATGTATCCATTACGTCCTGATATAACATATGGTCCGTTTATTTATGATATTTATTTATCTACATGTTCTATCGTTCATTCGATATTGTGGGCTTAAAATAAGAAGTCGATAGCGGGAGAGGTCGTCGGCTAACAGCCGCTGTATATTGGTATTGCATTGACAATGCATTAAAACTCGGTCTTTTACAACCTATTCTCGAACTGTAGCCTACTTCGCGACGAATATAGCTTAGCAAACAAGACTCTGAAGAACCAATCGCTATTTTCGTGATACTGTGGTAATTAAAAAGTCTCATGAATTACTGTCGTTGTATAATTGTGTATGTAAGAATCTTGTTTGGGTTTGATTAGGTTAAGTATGTGTGTTGCATGAGATCGATAAAAAAAATTACAGACTTTTAGTAGTTAATTTTATAACCAAATCAGACAAAACTTTATGATGATATTATCACACCGGCGATCACGATATTATTACATTAACAAAATTTGTTAGGAAAACATCATATTTCCTTATTTATCTTCAAAACTATCACTATAAAGAAACAAAAGCTTTACCACCCAATTAAAGACACCAAACAGAACTCAATCACTTCACCACCTCGACAAATTGCAACAGATATTCCGTCTATAAGTTCTCGACTATAAGTGTTAGTGCGCAGTGCACACGACACCACATGTACTACAGACAGTCTATAGTGCACCCGCCGCCTAACAAGCTACGTGCCCCCGCATCAGCTCGTTTTATTACCAACATTTTTCAGTCCGCACCACTTCAGCCAGTGCCGTCAGAGAACTTATAATTTTGCCACTTAGTAATATGCTTTTAGAGTGTATGGTATAACGATTTGATAACTTATGATGTGAGGTTTAGAAATAGAAGATTTGGTGCTTTTGTGTGCAATATTTATGTAAAATGAGTAGCATTCGAATCTTAGCTTATGGAACCTAATGACTTGATAATGCTGAAGAATGACAATAATGCTAATCTTTCATTTTTATACCGCTAAGATAACTCCTTTCTCAAATTAAAGTTTTAATTGTGGGATCTAAAAAGTTTCTTCTTCTTTGTCAACCTACTCTTAACGATCTGTCAGTATGTATACCATACAATTACATCACACAGATCATGATATGGGTTCATCGATGGAATTCCAATTGAAATTTCATAACGGAATTTCATTCATCTCGAGAATTTAAAGATCGAGAATTTCTCATTATTGCGTATTCTTTCCGATACAAAGCGGATATTTCGCTAATGGTGGCCTTTGTTTTATTTCGACATTAACGCTTAAAGGTTATGAGCGACGGCAGATCGACTCCCTGCTGGAGTATGAGGCACCCTTCGCGAGTAACGTCTTTTCACGTCACATCAAATGTGCTACTATTGTTTAGAAGCGAATTTTATCTGAGCGCGTCGTGTTCGATAAAATTTAACGTTTATTCGAGCGATTGTGTAACAAGAGCGCGCGGGTGTGGGGCTGCCCGCGGCGGCTGTCAGCTTCGCCGTACAATATTCATTATTGACAATTTGAATGGAAGAGAAAAATGTCAGACCCGTGTTGTAGGTAATGTTAATATTTGATCAAAATAGAGCCGCCCCACCGCTGCGCAGATGCGAGATATTTGACAGTTTTAAATTTACTATGTGAAATAGGGGCTTACGTGGGCTCGCGAGTATTAATATATTACGCAGATAATACGAACATAAACCTGCCAGTTGTTTCGAAAAATAACCTGACCGCACAGACCTTCATTTGCAATTTTTCACGAGAATTTTAATTAAAATTGACTTTTGAACTAGAAATTTAAATTGTGGTGTAATCAGATAACGCTTCAGAAAAATTACATCACATTGCGATTTACATTCTAACCTTTAATTGTTTATCTTAACGTTTAGGCCTGATTTAAAAAAAGTTTTAAATTCATGAAATTTATTAAACACGAAAGCAATTTAATTGACATTCCCAAACAATGTTAAGAACAAAAATAAACCACTTACAATTTGGCTATAGTACAATTATCCAAAAATATCTATTACTTAAGTAAATAAGTGGGAGAGAGCCGCGGGGCACCGTTAATGCCGCCATAACCAACACTTGTTGCGAACGTCTGATTTACGAACGGATTTTCAACTTAATGACGATTTATTTAACTAATTAATGGGATTTTGTTACAGCTATAGATATAGCTTAAGTTGTGATTTATCGAAGGGTTTCTGGGAAACGGATTTCGGCTTAAAGTAAATCAAATACACGGACACTGATCGTATTTTAAGATGTAATTGGTTAGTGCGATAAAAATTCGCGTACAACCTAAACGTTGTAAATATGTATCGTTACTTGGTGGTATGATTTTCGATTTAAACTTCCAAAAAAAGGAGTAAAAAAGCTACTAGCTGAACTATTTTGTTAACTTCATAGTACTCTAATTAGATACTCAACGTAATTTGTTATTGACTGTACTAAAGGCTATTTTGCGAACCATAGTTAGCATTCGTTACGAAGTCATTACTACATTTAAGTTAATCACTTACTAGCTTGTACTAACAAAATGTTAACATCTTATTCAGTACAAATTCCTGTACACGAATTTAGTAAATGCAGTGTACCAATTCTATTCGTTTCCCCAAGTTCATTTAAGAGCTGAAACTAATCGGAATTCAAAGGTACTCAAGAAAATTACACTACACGCAAATACTACGCCGATGTTTCCTTAGTGCCTTCGTTCTATAGTAGAATGTAAGAGTTTTGCATCTTCTAGTGAAACGAGACGACCTTACGACATGTCTTCGACTTTTATTCATTAAGAATATCAATGTATTCCATTGCTGCATCAATATATCCCAAATTCTTTTTGTTTTCAGTTGCGGTCAGTGTAGTGTAAAAGTTTTCGAAGTTGCCCGAAAACTAACTTAGTTTAACGATTGTTGTCTTAGTTTCCTACAACGAACGGGGTTTCATACGTGAGCATACTAACAGTGCCATGTTTGGTCTGATTACTTGAAGTATTTTTCAACACGTTAGTATTTATAATGTCTACTGTAAATTTTAACCTTTCGAAAATGCTACTTTTGTTATAGTCGCCACGCCCGTCGTGGGTTCGATTCCCAAACAGGACAATATTATTTTTGCTATCCACAAATTTAAATAATTGTTTCGGGTCTGGTTGTACTTTGTGTCCGTTATTTGTATGTTTGTAAATGTCACCACGACACAAGAGCAATTCTTAGTGCGGTAGTTGTCTTTTTCAAAGATAAATGTTTTAGCTTCTAAAATGTGGTGTTTACCACTCGACGGTAGCCTAATAATCCCTTCTTTTTAGAACCATCTTTCCCATCTAATTAAATAATTTAGAAAGTACAGTCAACTTGTACACAATTGATAAAAGTTTGCAAAACAAAAATGAATCTTTATCAATTGTGTTGGTTTCATATGAAAAAATAATCGAAACTAGTACAAATTCCCACGTTCAATGTTACCCAAATGATTCAAAGCTACGAAAGTTGACTGTACGTCAAAAGAACTAAATATCTGGGGGCACGGAAGTGCCCCCGCAAGTCGAGCAAAAAAAAAGCGGCACGGCCGTAACATCCTTTTCTCGAAGCAATTCGGGCTATTTTTGAATGACACCCCTATAATTTCGTTGTGGATAAAACAAGAAGCCTGGATTTTCAGCAACTAATCAGTCATTGTATAAACACGGTATATTTAAAATTTCAGTCAATTAGAACCAGTAGTTTAAGAATGACAACTTGTTAAAATTTTGAATTTTGTCACTCACTGATTCACTGACTCACTGACTCACCGATCATCAAAAGTCTAAGGTACTTTTAGCAGACTTAGAAGCTTAAAATTTAGAATACAAATAGGGTTTAGTATTTTTATCATGGGAAAAATTTAATATTTTCTAATTTCGGTCCAGTTTTCTAAATACACCAACTGCAACAATAACTTTGTAATCCCATATAAATGTATAAGATTACAAGGTTATATTTGCAGTTAATGAATTATTATTACTGTAGAAAATAAAATAAATAGGTGTAAATAGGTACCTACTATATGAGGCATAACGGGAGGGGGTATAGGGTGGGTAAGGGTGTTTAACCCATGAAACTGAACAACATTCCCATAGGAAAATATGTTGAATGATGAAAAAAAACGTCTTTCCATACAAATTGGACTTATGTTCGCTCTACAAAAAGAAGTGAGATGCCATCAAAAACATTCTGTAAAAACCTCAAGTCTCGCCGTAAAAAGTTGTGAGATCTATATAATACCAAGTCGATTAATCTATTTAGTCTCTACTTAAAGGACCTTCTGTCTTAAGTTATTACGTATGTTATTTTCATGCCAATTTAAAAAAAAATACCTTTAAAACAAATAGATCGACTTGGTCATCGCAAGAAAACACAAATTCGCCATTAACATTTCAGGAGCATTAACTTCTCGTCGTGCTGTGTAGTGTGATACATACTAATAATCAAATCATGCGATGACCAGGTCGATCTATTTGTTTTAAAGGTATTTTTTTTTAAATTGGCATGAAAATAACATACGTAATAACTTAAGACAGAAGGTCCTTTAAGTAGAGACTAAATAGATTAATCGACTTGGTATTATATAGATCTCACAACTTTTTACGGCGAGACTTGAGGTTTTTACAGAATGTTTTTGATGGCATTAATATTACTGTGACATAAACGTGCAACTAATGTTCAAACTGCTTTACTGGTCACTTAGTCTTACAACCGGCTCCACACTGGCTACATGCTCTTTGGTTCCCACTTCAGTGTAATGTCCTTTCAAATGCACCGGCCAGCGACATCTTTCACCGTTAACTCGCGTACGTGAAGTCTGTTGGCCAGTTTACATATCGAAAAGTAGTTTTGTTACTTGCTGGATTGAATTGGAAACTTACTGCTGCACACAATTTGTGAGTTATATTGTTTTTGACTTGGCACTGAAGTTCAGCGGGGAGAAGTTTTATGAATTGCATAATAAAGTATGCGTTACTTGTAGTTATTTCTTTAATATTGTTTTTTTCTTATGTATAATGGTTCTGAAACAAATATGATAATGAAATAAATCCATAAAAACTAGTAGATATAGTTCAAAACGTTTTGCTGCTTTTATGATTCGACGAAAGAAAATGTCTAAATATTTTAGAACAGTACCTCGATTCTGTACTACTATCGACTACCGACAACCGGCTAGCTATCGAAATTTTGACATTTAGCATGTACTGCCAAAATGTTTCCTACGACGCTCGTAAGAGGCGCTGATCAGATTTTCATACAAAATTTTTCGATGACAGTTCGGTTGTCGGTAGTCGATAGTAGTAGAGAATCGAGGCACAGAAATAAAAATCTAATATTTAAAATTTGGTGCTGTCACGATAACTCATGTTCGCGCCATTACAAACTAAATTCGTGCAAATGTATGCCGAGTGCTTTTTGTGAACCAACGTATTACAGGCTTGATACCGTAATTCAGTACGTCAGGTGCAGATGACGCCAACGACTCCGAGCGATTAACCCATTTGAGGGCACGACCAACCAGCCGACCACTTAAGAAAGACCTCCCAATATCCTCGCAAGCATACTTCAACACATACGCACTAATACAAGTCAACGACTGCGAGGAGCTCACCCTTCAATGGCGTTTCATCCTACAGAAATGGAATGTTTGTGCCAATACTTGAATATTATTGATATTGCACTTAAATATTCGAATATCAAAATCCCTCGGGTGTTTACTCTGACATAGATGTAATAAATTGCAATATTTACCCACACTTTGCGCAATTCAGTTTGTATAAACACTTTAATGTGAAGCTGAACTGAATAGATTATGTTAATATAAATTCTGCGGATATACGACTATAATGAAAACTAATGTTTATTGAAACGAATGCGGTTTACTGTGCATGTCGTAATTAAATTTAGAAACCGATACATCACATATGTGTTAAATATATTGATGCAATTTTCAAATGCATTTGTATCACATTATTTGGATTTATACATTACAAATATGTGGAAACCTAATAATAGGTATTGTAAATATTTCATTAGGTTGACGCTGAATGTCATTTTAGTTTAGGGCACCTATTTAACTGCACGTTTGGCGCAGTGGTTAAAATGGTCACCTCGCTCGCCGCAATAGCCACAACGCCGCGTGTTCGAATCCCACCCGGGACAAATCTGTGTCTGATCAGCACGACTATTTGTTCTGAGCCTGGTTGTCAATTTATCTATATAAGTATGTATTTAAAAGTATATAAGTATGTGAGTTGTCCAATTATATTTATTTAGCTCACTGTCTTTACTTAATAATTGCAGCTTTAATTAAATACACTCACAGACATATCTCGGAACCTCTCAAACATTTAAAACTCTAAGCAGATAACCCTTCTACAAACTAACCACGGCTAAAGATTACCTTAATGAAAACCTATCTACTGGTGAGCGCAACTGACTATTTGCGATAATAAGGTAATAGATACAAATAAAATACAACCACGTGCCTTATTTTTCCAGTTGACATAAAACCTCCACTATCCTGTATTATATTACATCCAGTTTGTCGAAAGGATGTCACGTTCGCGTCACTTTTACTTTGTTTATTTATATTTTTCCTGGATAAAAGACTACTGAACTAGAAATAACTTTTGTTTTTGTAGGATAATGTTACAAACTCATTAATGAAAGAGACTCTTGGGTAACGTAACGATATGGGGGTAAAAGTATAAAGATAATAAGAATAATGTCATCCTGGCCGATTTCGATTACGGCGGCCAGTTTGATTGAAACCAGCCGACTGTGCAGGACTTAAAAGTAATTCGTCCGATGATTAATGCGAAAGATTTTGGTAATCAAATTTAAGACACCAAGTTTAAAGTTATCTCACATATATCTTAACGCATTTTTGATCAAATTTTATTTAATTACATTCTTAAATTTTGACTTTTTTAAAGACAATATTACGAGTAGAAAATTTAAACTTCATCAGTGTAAATTCATTATTAATTCGCCTTCCTCTATTGTTAAAATAATACACACATTCAGGTAAACAGGCTTCATAATTTGAGCCCAGAAATGGCTCAAACGGGTGCTAAGCCTTTGCATCAATTAGGCTATTTACTCCGCCCGAATGGAGAATGTACGTAACTAGTCCAATTACCAATAATCAAATCATATCACGATGCTAGCTAGTTGCCAATATGCAATATTGTCTTGGAAAACAAACGGAAAGCGTTCAACCGAAGGGTATATACCAAGCCTATTAATTATTATAATGGTCGCTTTAATTAGATAAACGTATAATATTGTTTTAATTCATTGTACATTTTCGATACGGATTGAGTCTTTTTCTGTCTTTTATTGCCTCTAAGCTACTACAGATGATTTGATTCTTATATTGGGTATTAAATCGTTTAAAATTCATATATAAAATCCAATAACGTTCCGGAAATTTCTGCCTAACATCATCGTAGTTGCCTAAAATTTTTAAACCCGCGGAAAATATTTAAGACACTGTCTGGCTTTAACAAAAAGAAAACCAAATTATCTAAATAGAGCACATATTTAATTTTCTTTTATTTCAAAACGGACTAAGACAGAACAAAATGTTGCGAAGTTTTCACAAATCTCCAAATAGTTCTTATTAAGTTTTAAGTACATATTCAGTCTTGAGATTCTCGGATGAAAATTAACTACGTTTGCTGTAGAGATACGACGCTCAAGGGATTTAGACCTTAAGCTAAAAAATACACTCGTATTACGTAATGAGCACGCTACTGGTTCAGTACTTTTAGTTTACGATGAAAACTGTAGTCAGATAGGATGATCATTGCAATGACTTTCTGACAAATCTAATTACTTATTCCCTATTCTAATATAAGAATTGTTTTAGTGCATAGTAACTAAGATAATTATTATTGCTACATAGGTATGTCTATATTTCGGGTAGCAAGCTTATTTTCGCATTACGTAGACATAGTATAAATTTCCTTTAAGTTATCACGACGAATATTTCAGAGCTATTTAACAGCTTATGGTCTTATTCTAAAGGGCATAGATAAAAGCTAGAATTCTACCCTTGCATTTGGTTATATTGAACTTAAACGCTCACAACTTTCAATGCTGATAGATTTAGTACAAACCTCAAGAAATACCGAAAACGGAAAAAATCGTAGTGCGTCAACACCTCCAAACATCTTACTAACAAACAATAAAACGTCCTTCCAATATCATAGCAAACAATGATAAAGGAAACAAGACGACATTTCCCCGCTAAGTTGAGCGTTAGGGCTTGCTCGACCCACGTCACACGGCTTAGCCAGTTGACAAGTCCCACCAATACGGAAGGGGGTCTAATACACACGGCTAATTTGATTAGAAACATCCTGATGAATAAAATAGTTTCTGATGGAGATGTATGGGGGTTGGATAGAGTTTTGATTGTGGGTAGTCTTGTTTAATTTTGTACTACCTACTCTATAAATGAGAAAGGTACAGAATGTTTTTTGTATTTTTTTTTTGTTCAGATACTTATGTAAAAAGTAGTTGGATTATACTTGAATGTTCGTAAGTTGAGTGTAACGTAGAGTCCCCTTTACAGCAAACAGAGTCAGTAGGTAACTGCAATTAAGCACAGGGCCGTGAATAAAATATAGTTACTCTAGTTACTCCACATTGTCTTTTCCCATATTGTAATAGACGGCTTACGAATTACCCATGGGATGGACGTCCACGTCCACTTAGGTTGTCTAAATTAAAGAATTCCTCCAAGGGGAGAGCCCTTCGTCCCACGCCCCGCCACGAGTGTAATGATGATGACATTATGTTATTTTATATTGCTGACGATTTTCCGGGTGTTCCCGGAGGATTATTAAAAGAAAAATAAAATGTACCTAGAGATAACGTTAGCAGATTGGTTTTTTTTTAAACTTTATAACTGAGAAAACTCTTCTTTTATTCCAAGGATTTTGACAAAAATCTAACGACGCTAAATTTGCCGTAACTAAAACGTACACGACGTACACGTGAATAATATAAATAATTTAGAATGTATAATTCATGAAATAACAAGTTTAACTTTCCACTAAAATATATAAAATGTAAACAATTCGTACCGCAATAACTCAGGTTTGTAGTTATAATTTTTCCAGCAAAAAACATGAATAGGTGAGTCAGACAACATGTAATTTAACTTTCCTAGACATTAATTTTGTTAAAAGTACCAAGTGTAACATTTGGGAGTATTCAGGCGGTCGCGTCGGAGTTTTGCGAGAGCGTCCCTTGTCAAATCTCTCTCGTTGCGCGCAACCGACCGAATTTAATTTGAATACGACACCATGGAGTTCGCCTTTAGGATAAATACAGTGTTTTAAACTTAGTTTTCGAAACTGCGAAATTGTTTATGATTTATAACACAGTTTTCATGGTAGTTACGCAGATTTATAGTTACAAATTGGTCTATCAAGACGGTTAAACAACTTCCGCACGGAGGGACCGATTTTATGGTTCACGATCCTTCTCGCCAATCTAAATATACGTTAATTTATTGGCTGTTGTGAGTTCGATATTGGAGTTAATTTGACGATTGTAATGTTCATGATTTGTGGTTATTGCTGATTACTAAAAGCGATTGCGTACTTACCTATCTGTTAAGAAAGAGTAGATAAAACACAAAATAAAAGTTTTACAAAACTTTATTGTTCTTAAGCTTAGAAAGAATCAGCAGGATTTTATCCTGAGCGGTAGTTTAAAGAGCAAACATCTTTATATTGTTATCACCTCTCCGCTTGCCAAACGCAATGACAATAACAATATTCGAGAAGATGTCCAGAAACCGACTGTTTCTTTTAAAACTTTATTATTCTTCAGTGAATACTTTAAGCAAAAGTTTTATTTAAACCACGGCGCTTTGAGGTAAATTATAAGCAAGGAATTTTAAGATTATTCTTGAAAGAATTTTCTTTCGGATTTTCAATTATTGCACCTGTCTGACCTAGTTTTTCTAACTTAAACTTTATCATTATTACAGTAACTTAAATATATTTATTCTACTTTTCTATCGCTTAAATATAGTGCAGCTGATAATTTCTATCTTATTCGTACAGCACAATTTCACCGAACTGTCATAACTTTGCCTTTACACAATCACTCTTTCTTATTCGCTCATCCATTTAATACTTTCTGATATCAAAAATAAGAAACAAAAACTTGACTTTAGCCCGAATTTACATCAAAAACATATAGTACTTCACTAAGGATAATGGAAGCAAAGTTTGGTAATCTTACAGCCGCCACAACTGATTTGAAAAATTCTTGACGTGATTGATAGCTTCAAAGTTTGGATACAAGCTACAGAAATGAGATTGTGAATACGTGAGCAGAATATGTAATGTAAGTACTTTATTATTTTTTAAAACATACACAAGATACAAGATACAACCATTAATTTAAAAGTATTTTAAATGCAAATTTCAGTTAGTACATCAGCAGTGATACTCTATATCAAACAAAGACGAGACTACATCTACAAAGAATATTAGGACTAGGTTCCTAGAAGTAGATAGTAAACGGGCGTCGCCTAACATTAGTTGTACATTTCTACTTCCGAGAATTTACAACTACGCTATGACAATACAAAAATGTTGACTACGAATGAATGTAGGCGACAGTCACCGAAGAAATTATAAACCTAAACATTACAGATTTGCTTTGGGACCTATTTTGTAACTCGACGCAGTCGACTAGTGCGTAATGGCACTAAGTAATTCAATGTACAATTACACACACACAAGAGACAAGAAAGTTTTCAGATTATACACACAAAGCAATTGCCAAACCACTAACAAAAGTCCAGCAAACAAGTCACATACAATTCTATAGTTTTAGTTTCGAAGCCGAAAACTGACACCAATAATACTAATATCATAAACTGAAAAGTTTGTTAGGGGTACACATAAAAAGGGGTTGGTATTAATGTAAATATTTGGCTATCACGTTCGTCGGTTATTCGATAACGGATACTGGAAAGTGGGGTCTCTGGTCAAGTTTAACTATACAAATTGTAGTAGGTATACACAAAACGTGTAACATGAGTAATATCCCTTGCATTATAGAATCAATCAACTTAGCCGTAAAAAGTTTATAATTATACATATTTCATTTATCCCAAACAGCAAGCAATTAAAAATTAAATGCCCAAAGCGGATTTCTCTCCATATCATATTAAAGCCTTTAAGCCATGCATAAATTGAAGTATTTACGGAATAATGAAGTTGCACCTCGCCCGCGGCTTCGCATACTTAAACTAGGCATTGCTAACGCATTTACCCGTCATCGTCGCTGCGTTATCGAATGAGAGAGTTAGCAGTTTTGATCCAGGTATAACAATGTTAGGTCTCAGGTGCGAGGTGAAATTAAACTCCTGTCCTAAAAAGGTTTTGTAAGCAAAATAAAATTGGGTAAGGGTCGGTAAGGATGGTCCCACAATGATTACTCTACGTTACCGAACGTTACACCGCGTTACCCACTGTTACCCAAGTTTACCGCACCCCCAACCTTGAATACTGATCGAAATTCACTGATGCTGATTGATTCCAATTTTTTTCATGTAACAGATTTGGGATATCCATTTAATACCTCTCTCGAAATTCTCATTGTTGTAAAAATCGGGAGGATTACGTACTCGTAGTAGCTTTTCATAATTCGTTTTGTTGTTCAAGTACGTGAAGATTATATCAACAAGATCCTCAAAAAAGTTAAATTGAGATTATGTAAAAATCTGAGTACTTCCTTATCCCAACGCTTCATCTAGTACAATGAAAACGTAATTATACTCCAATAACGTTTACTTTTTCTGGTATATTTCTAAAGATCCTTAACAAAATTGTTCGAATCGTCACATTGGTATGTTCGATATAATGTGGATATAATAATAAAGCGTAAGGTCCGAGCCACGAAGACATTTGTCAACGTTTACACGTTTTTGGACGTAAAACCCAACGTCGGACCCGGATCTGACATACATTTCTATTTTTGTGACTCGACCAAACGATGATCTATGGCGGTACCCTGACGTATTTCCAAGAAAATTAAACCGCCTCACAGGCTCCAAGCCTTCAAAGTAACTTAATCAAAAGAAAAAGAAGATAAACACTGAAAGTTCGCCATTTTCCTAGACAATATCGGTTTTCTGCTTATTAATTTTCAATTTGTTAAACAACTTGGTGTTATCAATTTACTTAGACTGTTACATCGGTTCTCAATTTACTTGACTTTGGTCGAGCTAATTTAAAGAGCTATCTATGGTACGAGAACTTTTTTCATTACGCTTTATCAGTAACGAACACTCGTCTGGGTATTACATTATAAAATCATAGACTTGAATATCAACCGTTCGCAATTCTTGGTTTATTGAGTAAGAAGAGTGTCTAAAATGATTTTTGTTACCTATTCAGTCATTTTTACAGAGTATTCGTAACAAAAAAAATGTGAAATGTAATACGAGATACTTATTCCATATCTAATGCGGGCAGAGACGTCAAAGCGTCCAAAGTGGCTTTGACACGCGAGTTCATAAAGAGCGCAGACAATGCAATCAACATATCATCTTACGAGACAAGAATAATGCAATAAACCGTACAAAAGGCTACCAATATCTCTTACAGTTAATAACAATTTCCTCCATAAAAAATCTAATAAACAAAATCGTATCAAAATGTAACACAAAACAATCCCGCAATTACTGTCTAACATAATGAGTTAAGATAAGGCGGTACCGCCCGGGGATATTGTTCACAATTCATGTTAATGTGCTGTATTGTACTCACATTCGCAACGGAATACCAAAGAGACGTGTACTGAATATTAGCTGTGTACTCGCTAATGAGGATTTAGAGTATTAGGAAGTTGAGACTTTTAGTTTAAAATTGCTTGTTCGTATGCTACAGGGGTGCCGTAAGAAGCGCTATAATGACGGTTTAAATGCGGAGGAGAACAGCGCTTTCGTGTAGTCTTCCTTAGCTTTTGTTGTAGATTTCAATTAGACTTATACCTACTGTAACGTAAAAGTACGTAAATAATATTAAAGTTGCTTTGACCTATTGCCACACAGCATGTATCTATTTCAATGTAAATATTTAGATTTTGTGTATCTAAAACAATGTACCGTATGCAAATAGGAAATAGTTTTATT
Organism: Anticarsia gemmatalis; assembly: GCF_050436995.1. Classification (NCBI taxonomy): domain Eukaryota; kingdom Metazoa; phylum Arthropoda; class Insecta; order Lepidoptera; family Erebidae; genus Anticarsia; species Anticarsia gemmatalis. The sequence continues at coordinate 5,425,284 of NC_134761.1, forward strand.
TTTTCTAGTATCTACATTATATTCTAAATAAAGACTTCAATTTCAATCCAGCGTATCAACCCAAGCTTATAGGCTAAACCAAATCCCCGCCATTTTCGCAAGCCTGCATCTAAACGAATTTTCCTCAACAACTCGACGTAAGGCTGAGAGCTACCAATTCGTCACGAACTGTCCGTTCTATGTGGCTGATATTCGTATGTTGTCTATAGAAAACAATACTACAAACACTTATCTCAAAGCTCTTGTCAGCAAAGAAGCGTTAATTACTTCAAAGATAATATTTTATATAATTTTTCTGAAGTAACACGTTATCCGTCACCGTTCGCACAATATTTACAGCTGCTTGAAAATACTTGATTTATTACCAACATCTACCTGTTGTAAATTTTATCAAACTATCCCTCTACGGAAATCTATTCTACGCTATATTTAACTCAACTCTGCCTTTAATTTAGCTCCGGGTATAACGTTAAATATTCAACTAGTCGAAACTTCAATAACAGAAACCATTTTCGAACAATAAATTTCGTAGCGAAACACGTACTGTGTCGATGTTTATTTTCCCTAAAACCTTCGTGCAATATGTTACAGTAATAACTTATTATGAAGACGTACACATATTTGAATAACAAAGTCTACGCAGCAGACATAATTTTGATTTCGAAACGCAACACAACGCAAACTCCTGTCACGTTTTCCCGCCCAAAGTGGTGGCAGCCGCCATCTTGAAACGTGACGTTGACGCCTGACGAGCGCGCCCGTTGACGCTTCCCTATTTAAATATCGCGCCTCTTTTATTCGCCACCTATTTTGTTTTAACAAATAGCGGATCTAATTTATTGTGGGGTCTTTTGTTAGCTGGTATAATGAACGAAAGCGTTTGTTTTGTTTAACACTACGTGGGATATAAGTAGTTAACTGAAGGGCTGTTTGAATTGCTTTTTCACACGGGCTTATTGTGTGTCGTCTCCGTACTCTACACAATATCAAGAGTACCATGGAATAAAACAAAATTGGAATTCTTTTGATTGATAAACTATTAGGTATCCAATAAAAAATGGCATAAATGGTTGTAATTCGTGCTAAGAAAAGCCCCGAAATAAGGCAACCATAAATTGCAAAAATCTTTCAATACCCGGGTTTTGTCTTGTGTATCAGTCACAATCGAATGTGGGCAAAAGTAACAGGATATCAATTTCTAGTCACGTATGAGCCCGCTACGCAGATAACAACGTGTGTGATACACCTTGATATAAAACACGAACAAGTCTCACTTCTGGCCGGCTGCTTATATTAAATTCATCCGACATCTGTTTCTGACACTCTCTCAAACACCGACGGTAACTCAGCTTTTGTGAAAATTAGTTGCCTCTAGTTCTAAGGTACTTTGGACTCGAGATCCTAAAAACAAAGGATCGTTAGCGCAAATTACGCTCAGAAATTTAACGAGGACGTAAGTAATTATTCTGATATAATTTGGAGTACATTCATTAAGTTGTCATAATTATGAAATTTTACTCCTTAGGCTTTAGGGAAATTAAAGATATTACCTACTATTTATTACTTGACGGAATGGCTTGTTGTAAATTATGGTTAGTATACTTTCTCTGTTTGTGTCGTTTTATTTTAGGAAAGAAGCAGACATGAGCTTACAGGAGCATTTAAGCATGAACTGTTATAAGAATGAAGGCTTCATACCTAAGATTTATTCAAATAGTCCAGACAGTTAGACATCAGCCTGCATTCACCCCTGATTAACCCCTTTCATTCTGAGTCGAGACCCGAGCCCGGCGGCTGGGTAATGGGTTCAGAATGAAAAGAAAAATAATTAAAATCTGGCTTAGGTAATGATATTCCTCCGCGGTAAAAATATTCTTTGTCGTTACAGAGCTCATTATTCCGCGATTTATACGGGCCCTCAGAAAGTGAACTAGGGACGCGCACTTGACCTACTTCTTTATAAACAATATACAATACACCGCATCCTGTATAAAAGGGTAAAAGGATAATAAATTCCTTCAAGCAAAGGCAGTTGATTTACGAGTACTCACAATTCAGATTATTTGGGTGCTTTTGACATTATTTATGAGTTAATTTGCATTAGACCAGTTTTTTCCTCTAAAGAAATATTGTGAAACGACCCTCTTTCATTCACTCTACCAATGTTAATGACTAATTGACTGTGTTATGCTGACAGCTCTAACATTAATCAACATATGCCTGTCAAGTCGGATAATTCAACTGAAAGTCGCTTATCAACATTCTACTTAATAGATCATGTCTGAGAAAATGTTCTAATTCAAACTTGTAACTCTCGAGCACTCAAAGTGAATATCGACTTATCTTTGACAAACATCGTGGAAGTAAAATACAAACCAAAATAACTGAACGCCAAACATTGCCGAATTAATTCCATGAGAATATTTATTCTAGCAGTCTCACTAAAACTCCATTCCCCTCCCGGTGCGTAACACTTTACGATCTTACTTTTCGAAAGGAAAAAACTTCAGCGCTTGTAACAAAAAGTGCCTTTTGTAATTAATATAGCGAATTTTCCTTAGCGGCCCAATGAAACATAGATCGCTAACCCTTAAGTTCGATTACAGCCATTCGTCGTAATTGTCGATCGTCACGATAGTTGTATGTAAAGGGCTCGGGAGGATAATTGGTTCGCATTAAGCCATCTTCCCGCCTGCTCCGGACATTGACTTACTGAAGGGCCGGGCCGACTCAGCGTTTCGACGCGAACTCGGCAAGTCATCAAATTTTTTTTATAACGACGCCTGTTTTCAACACTACGAGCCTTGTTTAATAGCGGCTCTTGTATAAAAAACGTTTTAGCGAGAATTTATGTGAATTTTAGAAGCTTGTTTTCGTAGAGCTGGTGGTATGGCTTGCATTATTGATTTCTTTTGATAGTTGGGACGGGAAGGGAAGAAGTAGGCCGGAAAATTCCACTTACTTTGTGTGATTGTAGATCGTGAGCATCCTCATACGTGCCGTTGTTCGAAAATCGGAGCCAAGTACCTATTTAGTGCTACCTCATTACTAACTAAGATACGTAGCGCGTTATATTGATTATAGTTTTAACTGATTTTCGCTTTACTAGAATTACGAATAATAAAACATTTGAAAATAGAGTCGCACGGAGACTAGCGAAATTAAAAGACATTATCTACATCTGTGCTTCCGTAATTGCATTTAAGACGTTAACCTATCTAATAAAACGTGGTAGTTTTTGGTATATTTTTACATCACACTACTGAATCATGTTTAAAAAGTTTCGGGTCTATGTACTTTCCTTTACTGACATGTTAAAATATAGGAGCGTGAAAATACGCTCGATCATTCCTACCTTTTTTCAAGTAGATTGACAAGTTACAGTTGGTATAGGCTGCCTCTGATTGATTACCTTTTACTAATAGAATTGCAATATCATACGTTTTGCTTGCTTTTTATACGATTTTTGGTGATAAGCTTTTAAAAATATATGCGTTTTAAATAAATAACTACATTTTGAGTGATAGAATTCAGGAGTTTTTAGCAATTTGTTGCAACTGTTTCTGCCTTTATATTTACAATAAAAATATGTATATAATAGGTACCTTGTTCAGCGGACAATTTGCCCTATAAAATTTTATGGTGTTACGTATATCATTACTTTCACAAAGCATTAAGTACGCAGACACTAGTGCCAAATTTCATTTAAATCGATTTCTAGGATTTGTTTGCTACATTTCAGGCTCGCACTTCATTTACTATAAATGAGTGTAGTTTGTATTAAGTGTGTTCATTATAACTATTAAATGAACAAACAAATTATTCTTATAGCCTAATATAGAAGGCATAAATGTATTCTCGTGAAAGTACAAAATTGTTCACCAAAATTGTAAATATTCCAAGTCAAGCACGATGTTCCAAATTACCAATATTACCTATAACTAAAAAACATCTAAACCCTATACATCATCCACCACCTGAAAACTCGCTACCTACGCGATCGCTTTTATTACATTAAAACGGCATTTGAAAGCCATTTATTAAGAAAGCCCGCTTCAAAAGAGCGATATTCTTTTATAACATAACGTGTTTACGTTACCTATATTAAAGTTAACGTAAAAATCAACTGGGAATGCTTAACAGAAATCCAAGAGCTTTTATTTTACGATGCCGTATTTTTTCGTCCAACCAATGTTTATTCTTCGACGATATTCATTTCAATTTTATTTATATAAGATATATTTTTATATAGTATCATTGGTACTATGGTTTTATCATAACAAAACTCTGTGAGATTCGTTACACAAGGATTATTTTTCACATAAAAGCCACGACTCGAAGCTGTTATAATTTTATTACGAGGTACGAATTACTTGCCAACGTAAATGGGAATGGGCATACCTTAAAGTTAATATAGGTCAATGGATAAAGTAATTTTGAATGTAGATCACTGAATATTTTGACAGAAATTAAATAAAATAATGAAGGAGATGGATATATTTCCATATTTTCATCTGTAGTTAATAATTACGAAATGATACATGGTAAAAGATGAATACTGATACTGATTACTAATATGCTGAATAAACTTGTTTGTTTTAAATAAAACATTATTTCAAACTAATAACAAGATAGTTAGTCCTATGAATATATTTTTAATTACCCACATCAGGAAACTTAACAAAATAAGTACACAATTTATGCATCACCAAAATAGAATAGGCTGAGGGTCCGAGACCGAACGCTTCGTAGGGCTAACCCTTTTTTGCTTATGAAATTTCGATCAGCGTCCGAAAAGTTTTTGTTTCCATTTCCTTGTACGTAATAAAATAAATATTCTTGTTTCTCGATAACTAATAAAGAAACTAAATACAAAAGAAGAGATAACATCACTGTGCTACAGAAACACAAACAAATCGTAGAAATCTAACTCATGTATCGTGACGATATGAGAAAGACATCAACGCCAATTGATAAAATCATTTTGACATATTTCCGCATGTTAAGCTTCTTCAAGAAACTTACAAATCGTTATCCAAGCATGAAACGCTCAGTAAAAGGCAATTTTCCGCGAGAACGACATCACAGAACCGAATAAAAACATTGAAAGTAAGGTTATCTTTCAATACTATGTTTGAAACTTTTTAAAACAAACATTGAGAGCCACTTACTTGAGAGAAGTCGAAGAGAAACACGATAGCACAATCGTCGAAACACGAAAAAATATCCGTCAACCACCAAATACATTCATATACATCATGACACAAACGTAGTAAGTGTGTAGTAAGAGTAGCACATGTAGAGGCGTGTCGTCAGTTCGCCGGTGCACGCGGCCGCACTCGATCAGCTGATCGCGTAGGACAATTAATCAATCGGTGGTACGCGAGCGAGGGGCTGGCGCCGCGCGCGGCTTCCACTGTGACTGAGCTAGGAGCCGGTCTCCATTCACACCAGCAGCGAAGGCTCGAGCGCGAGTCGGCGGCGGCATGTCGCAAGCTCCAAGCGGGCGGCCCCGCCGCACACGCCGCCACACTAATCAGTAATCGTTGCTGGGAAGGGAGGCTGCGTCGCTCTCGCCCTCGCGCCCGCCCCCCGCGCCTCCCCGCGCGCCCCTCTCTCACAACCCCCGCGCGTAGCCTACTACATCCGACCAGAATCGGAAGACGGGCGACTCGGTAAAATACGGGAAATTACTCTTTAGTTTAATATTCGTTGTTGTGATTTTTCCACTCCAAATATTTTGCCGAATCCTGTGTTGTTGAAAAACGTGATTGTGCTTTTGTTTGAATTGTTATTGTTTTGATTGAATTACTGTAAATAAGATAAATATGACCGTAAATACGTATTCGTAACCAATCGTGATTAAAATAAATAAACTAATTTATTTCAAATACAAAATTGAAACAACACTTTCTGTGTGTTACTAAAACAATCGCTGCAAATCATAGGAGTTTACACTCTGCGTTCATTACTTGTTCTATGACCACGGTAGCCAAATTTTCAGGGGTGACACACTCCCATTAAATATTCATTCGTGGATTGTAAATTAGTGAATTCTCAGAGATAACAGGGCGCCTCAGGAGGCGATAAGGTTGAACGAGACCGACACTTGCGGTATATATGAGAGTATTACCTGTACCTGCTTTACACGCCGCGATGCATTCACTAATACCGCTAATGATCGTTAGCTGATAAACTTTGCACATAGGGAAGTAATTAAGGTAAAGCTTCTTCGTAACGCGAATAGTAAAGCCGCGAATGGCTTTCATATTTTCGTAGATGTTTTCGTTGCTCTACAACAGACCCTACGTACCGTCTTAGCTTTAAATCAAGGATATACTTACTCATACTTAGAAAGTTAATTAGTTATAAATAGTTGTTAGTGCTTTGTCACAGTAAGGTTCCACAGATTTTGCAGAATAAGTAACATTTCTCTTTAATTCTGAGTTGCTTCAGTTATTTGGCACATATTAGAGAAATACCTTATAAACTCCTCTAGTGACTTTACTACAAGAAGTTGTAAACATCAATTAGGTATAAGTGGTTACAATTATCCCTAGAATATTCTATGTGAATTACAAACTTGTCACCACCATCATCAGCTGAAATATGGAAATTGTGTATTTCCTCTCCGCGACCCTACGCTGTGCGCATGCGCGATGACTCCACGTCAAGTGCCGATCTTAGCTCGCATCTTTTAAAATGCAACGACTCCATGTGCCTACAATCTAGACATTCAAATTGAGCCTAACTAGACTCCGATCGAAACTGATACACTTTCGATAATCAACTTTAAATCAAATTCAACAAGGTTTAAAGTTACTTTGTACTAATAGCGCAGTGCAAGTGTGGGAACGATAATTTTGGCGGCTGACCCTGCACGTTTTCATGTCTCTTGTATACGATTATAGCTAAGCATTGATACAAAACGGCTTTAAAATATTAGTCTGCGAACATTTTGCATCTTACGAGCATTCGCTTAATAAAGTCATATCCCCGCGTAATGGAAACTTAGTTAAAATTTACTGAAGTGGCTTGAGGTGTGATTTACGTAATCGCTTAAGGTTGCTTAGCTACATCCCTGTTATAATAGTTCGCAGCTTTGGAACGGGATTAACACATTTGATTTAGATTTAAATGAATAATTAAGATCAAAATGCCGTGTTGATTTTGTATCAAATAACAATCTATTTGGAATGAAACTACAATAGAAATAATGTCGATTTTGCTGTTGAGTTTAAGCCTCGGTGCGTATTCGTTTTTTAAACTTTATCGTATTATTTTTAGGCATAAAAAATACTTTAGCTATTATTAAATGTTTACCTCTTTATAATATTGGCACAGTAAACATACTGACGTTAATTTAGTATATGCAGTACAAAGCCTTCAGTACTAAGTTTCTGTTATTAAATCTAGAACTTCTCAAGACTCTTTGAAGATATACTTATACATGCTATATGATGTGGAAACTAGTACTACTAACTAACTAGTTTTATTAAATCCTTTAGGGAGAGCAGGTAACATTATCATAACATTTCGTAAAACAATTTATATGATCATGCAGCTGATTTTCAAATCTCAGAGAGCTAAGTGCGATTCTCTACAGTCGTTTCTAACGGATATCGAGAATTTGACATTCCAAATGTACTAAAAAAATAGTTCCTACGGCGCCTGCTAGAGGCGCTATTTATCGATAATTAGCCGGTTGTCGACAGTCGATAGTAATAGAGAATCGCGCTACTAAAATCTGAAGGTTCTAAAAAAGATCATCCAGCCGCAAAATACATAACAATGTATATCCATACTATAATATTATAAATGCGAAAGTACCTCTGTCTGTCTGTATGTCTGTTACTCAATACCGCCTAAACTACTGAACCAATATGCATGAAATTTGGTATGTAGATATTTTGATACCCGAGAAAGGACATAGGCTACTTTTTATCCCGGGTAAATGACACATTCCAATCGGAAAAATCTGATGGCGGACGAAGTCGCGGGTAAAAGCTAGTTATTTATAAATCTTTAACAGGCAATTCCATTATAAACTTGGAATAAAAGTGTACAATGAATATGCATAGTCTAAAAATACATTTTTCCATGGCAGCGAATGGTAATCTCTGTAGCCGTTCTTTGGCCCTATTCTTTTTCTGTCGTGACCACAGAAATTATAAAGTCAAATTATGCAAACTGTATTTATAATGACCTCATCACTCATTAATAGGGAAAAGCTTTGCTTAAATTTATCTTAGTATCGGCTTGATTGTTGTTTGTGATAAAATCGTAGTGTTTTTAAAACTTTGTCTGAGAATTTGATGGTCCATTTAACAATATGTACTAGAAATAATTAGTTGTAAAAACTCTTTGAAAGTTAAATCATGAAGTACGTCTGTATTATTCATTAAGTTTGATATTTAAGACAATCACAAACGGAAATCTTTTGATGAAAATGAGGCCATTGTTGTTTTCTTTATATGAACTTTATAAGTTTTCAACATGCAAAACAATATTTAACTCACATTTCATTGTTATCCTCCACTTATGAAACAACATACGCTCAACTAGGCCGCTCCAATAAGCTTTAGACTGTCAAAATTTTTACATAAAAAGCCATTTGAGTCAGGTAGCATCAAATTTTCAAGTCTGAAATTCGTGCCGGCGACGGCGGTGCATGCCGACAGGGGCTCCTCGCCCCTCGCCCCTCCTCGCCGAACCATGAAGGTGTGGGGGCAGCTATTGTTCTGTCACAGGTGACTGCAGCTGGGTCGCGGCCGCTGGACGACATCCATGCAAGGGTTCGCCTAAAATTACCGATGTGAATAACTTATTAGTTCACCTTTATGGTATAACATTTTACGGTGTACTCAAGTGTTTTAAAGTAAAATAATAAAAACGGCAGACTTTTTTAATTACCATAAAACCCCAAATGTGATATAAAATTTTTGAGCTTAAATTTAAAAGCCTCGTGGAATTGAAGTGGAACATTTTACAGCAAAATATTTGATTCAATGAGACTGAATAAAATTTGTAAAAGTGACCGTGTAAACATTACGTTTCAGTTTTGGCCTCAATATAATATCGATATTCGAATAAACGTTGTGAAAGTATTTCACTAGAAAACTGTTTTAAAAAATTAAAGAAAGCGGACAAAAACAAGCATCAGGAAACCATTGACCCAAAAATAAAGATGTACGCTGTGAAGGATTACTGACAGAGTCGGATGAAATCATTAGTAATCGTTAGAGGTCCAACTTTGTTTTGCAAACGTCTAACTCCTCGGAACTCATCAATCACCGTGTCCTATACAAAACGGAACCGAAAGTAAACATCGACGGGGCCAAATAACTTCTTATATTACGCACTTATCTTTACTCTTTCGATATTGACCCATTGAAACTTCGCTCAAGGAGCCCTCCGATCATCTGAACTCATCTCATGATTTCAACATAAAGTTGTCTCTATAGGTGGAGTTTGAGTGAACTCAACGCTAAATGCATTGACACGACTTCAAACTTGGAGCGGTGAAGAGTCCGGTTCAATTAACGGCGTTTTGAGCTGAACTTCATAACAGGGTTTTTATCGACGTAGATTTTTATAAGTTTTTTCTCGTTTAATTTAAATCGTTGAATAGTATTCAGTAACTTTATCGATTTCTTAAATTCGATTCATGTAGTACCTATACTTCAACTACGCTATATATTTTTGTGAAGTTTCGAAGGACACCATGTTAACGATTGTGTAATCACAAGCAAATTTCGTACCATACATCTGTTCCCATATTTGTGTCATGGAGTTCTCAGAAAAAAACCCACATATTCCTAGCTCACTTCAGAACTTTCCAAACTATTTGGTACAAAAAGCCACAAAACTCTCACATTATGTGGAAAGTTTTAGAGCCAAAAAGTTGAATGTATAACAGTGGTTATATAAAAGCTCGTGTCTGATTAATACGTGAAAGGATTTTATCAAAAGGACGCCGCTAATATGCAATAGTTTGACAAGTTTCGTACTTTGAAAACCTTTATGTTTGTTGGCGCGTGAGTGATTCCAAACATTGAAATCCGATAAAATTATTGTATAAATCACTATTCTATGTGAACTTGTGATCTACCAGTAATCTTCGCAGTATTTTCCACGGAAATAAGCCCAGAGGTACCATTAATACATAGTGTCGCTTTAGAATGGAAAGTTCGACATCAGATAGTTTCATATAATGTTAGGAACACTGATGAATTTTCCAAATAAAATTGTCAATAATGACTCGATACCTGAGTTGATAGTGGTTCGTAATCGTATCTCTAAAGTAATTTAGATTCGGTACGCAAGTCACACTCCATGGCACCCGTAATCAGCATCGTATCTAATAAAAGCTAATTTAATTAATTTATTGCTGAATCTGCCGTTCCTTAGTAAAGTTCAATTTTCCTCAAGCATTTCCTCACCTTAATTTAAAAATTCTCGAACATATTTACGTTTGCAAATTTTCACAAACCGTAACGTGAAAATCCACTCATAAAAACGACAACTTATTTAAAAAGTACATTCGAGTGAAATAAATTAGGTGGAATATGAAAAAGGTCCATTGGGCCGGATATAAAGATGACGTAGCAAACGAGTACAGAACGGGCACGTAGAAAAAAGTCACTTTGGCGCTCCGTGACTCAAGTATTAATAGGCTCTAAGAAATATGAACTTACGTGTACGACTGTACCACAGTTTTTGTGTAGCCCCGTAAAGAATGTTCACATGAATAAAGGTCCCCAACAAGGGCGTTTATTCGTGTCAATTTCGTAACTATTTAATAAAATAATATTACAGACACTTACCTCAAACAATCATACGCATAGTTGACTGTCTAGAGTGAGGGGTTAGATTCATACTACATTTTCAAAATATTTAAGATCCGAGCTTCTGATCGCCTAAAAAAGTACTTGATATGTAGATAACTCTTTAGCAAGGGGATTACTATTTACATGGGATCAGATGTTTTGTAGGTGAGTTCAGAGGTTAAAACCTATTTTTTTTTATTTATAATATTCTAGCTCATAACATAGAGTACCTACTGCTAGCCCCAGTGCGTTCATATTTTATATTGACATTTTCTGTGTAAATATAAATATTGAACTTAATATCCGTTCTATTGAATATCAAAACTATAAAAAATGCTTGCCTTTCAACAAAACTTTTAAAATACGACTACATTTTCTAAAAGTCGCTAGTACGATAAATGGCAAGTCAAAGTTAATGGATTGAAAAGTAACATAATGTAGACTATTAAGGCAATGATAGATACTAACTGTTTCTTTTTTATTACTCCTATATGAATGAAGATAACATTAAACTTTTAACTAAATTGAGGTTTCTGTTATAAGCTCTTGATTGTTTTATTGGATGTATTACTTGATCTTGTGTTACAGAGGACTTACCAACATAGTAATCTCTGATACACGAATTACTTATGATGCAGTTCACAGAAGAATTTGTCTTGGATGAGCGACATTATGGGAATAGAATCTACCATAATATTGGCGTGGTGACACCTTAGTATAGGCGTCAAAGGGAGGAGGAGTTATTTATGTTAGCCCAGTGTGGTAGGAAATTCGTACGAAAAACCGATCAGCACCTCTAGTATATTTACAAAAGCTAGATCCTCGAAAGTGATTCAGCAATAAGAAGTGTAAAAAAGGCAATATAGCTTCATAAAATCGAGATATTTATGTAACGTACCGAACTACTTATTTCAAATACAATAAAATCTACTACTAAGCGACCACTGTAATCATGACTACATTGAAGATTACTTGATCCCGTTTAACTCCCGATTGCATCCGAGAACATTAGCCTACAGACGCTTTTACAACTAAGCAAGTAGTAAGAACGAACTCTAAGAAATAGCTGAACGTTCGAAGCTAATGGTCTGAAAACCTGTAGCGCTTGCAGATAGAGAAATAGCCTTAATCTTAGAACACCGATAGGTATCTAAACTGTAGAATATATTGCATATGCCGTGTTTCCATAATGGGACTCTCTTGGGACCAAAATTTTGGGTAGTAAGCTAACTTTCAAAGGTGATTCGTCTTCGTTGTGTTCTATCAATTCAATCTTATGTTGTTGCTGTAAAATTACAGTGTTGGTATAGCACCCAAATTTTTTTGTGGAAATTGATATTTACTGATTTTACACCTAGTATTGATTTTTATTACTGCGTGCACAAAAAACATGTTGGGTCGCAACAAATCCTTTAGAATAATTTCAACGATGTTCCTTTAAAACTGTCAGCATTTGTTTATACCACATCCCTTTATCATTGTAAACGAACACGTATAACCAATAGAACGCCGTCTGTTTCAAATAAAAGCGTACATTACACAAAAAAGCCCAGCTTTTCACACAAACGCTACGAAAACCCGTAATTTCAGTTGTTTTCCCACAATGAGCGACGTAAACACACCATGCGTGTCCGGCTATGGCAATAGACAATCCATCAAGCGTCCGCCCTGAGTCGCGAATGATTAGCGAAACAAATGATACGGAACACATGTATCAACGAACACGATACTGTGCTGTGAGGGGTTTATTTAGTAGAAGTGCACCACGTGGATTATAGATGTCCCTGTTTATGTAGTTGTGATTTAGTTGAATTAAATAATAGCGCAATGCCTGTGAATGAATGTAAATGAATATTATTATTTATCTTTTGTTTCAGGGTTAAAACCCTAGAAACTGTTGGTAGAAAATATTAATAATTATTTCATTTCCTAACAATTAAAGAAAAGAAAACTTTCTAACATACGAGTACACAATTTCACATCAACAACAATGCAATAAAAAAAATAATCACAACCGTATCATAAAACTGTTAAACCTAAGGTTACAAACAAAACCGTATGCAATAAACAATAAACAACGCATTCCACCTCAAAAACCTAATTTACAAGTCCATCAAAACAAAAACTACATTAATTTTCACGGCATAAAGCCACACGTGAGCGTGATACAGTACACAAACGAAGCTTTACCTGACCGCAGCTGACCATTACCACGCTATTCTCATTTCATAACAGACCCTAGACTTTCTTATTTCAAGGCTGGGGCAGGCAGCTTAACGATATGGCAGGGGCGGTTATAAGCCTGCCCGTTTAAACCCCATTTTATTTAAGGCAGTCTGCCAATGAGCGGAAGGCTGATAACGACTGTCGATGTTCGGAAACTAGCACAGTGAAGCAATTAGAGGAGCAAGTTCGAAAATTCGCGCGGACGGGCACAGATAAAAAGTTAGTGCTAGGTCATGTGTGCCGGTTCTACGTTGAATTAGATTTCTATTGTTTCTTTTGTTAAGTTTATAGTTATTATAATGTTTTGGGTCACTTTGACTATTTATTATAAGTAACTGTTGGAAATGAGATTCTCTGAGATGTGTATGATTTGAAGCTTTCTCTGTATTGATAGTACTATTTCAGTACTGTGTAAATTATAAACTTTGACAACATTTCTAAGAAATATTAACCCACTTAAATACTGGTCTTTAAACTTTAATTGTTAATGTATTTTGACCTAATTTCTCAATATCTAGGCAAACTTACTAAACTTAGCAGATGCTAGTTATATATTATAGTTACATACCTATATTTACCTTTAAAACTAGATTTTATCTTTGAAAACGTAACAAATATGATGACAATGGTTTAACAAAATATAAGAACGTCCGAAGCTTCTGACTCTCTCTCATAACAAAGTTTATTATTCTGTTATAAATATGAAATTGAAACCAATATAGTGTTAACTACATTCGAATAAATGTTGTCCTATTATTATGTTCTATTTATGTTCTCCAAAACATTTTTTTCTAAACCACCGTGTTCACGGTAACCTCACTATTCACCAGTTACATCAATAAATTTGAACGTTCGCAACTCCGCAATTATCTCACTTACCGTTAAATTTACAATCTAAGATAAAAAAATACAATGTAAGCACTAACACTAGTTCCTACTTAGCCTCGCAGTAAGTCGTTAACAAGTACAATATAAACTAAATGACTCAAGTGAGGAAAGAAGACATCAGATGTTCATTACACTGCACATTAACTTGACTTGAAGCCTGCAACTGTTACTACTTATATCAAACTTTAGCAAACTTCACTCGCAATACTCATATAAGTTTGTTCGAGGTTACGGCAACAATGACCTTTTTTATATCAATTACGGCCGTTTTGTATACCCTATCCCTCCACTGTTTACTTAAGTAAGTATATGCGACTACTGATCTCAAGGTCCTGGGCTTGAATTCCGGGTCATGCAAAGTGCAATTGATGTACTTCAATTTGTATTTAAATATTTTTTTGAAGTAGACCGAAGTTTGGCAACGCGCCAGGTATGGGTATGGCAATAGACACGCCCCTATTATATAACTTGGCATAAATAAATTAATCTAAGATAGCAATTAAATACTTTGACAGACCATTGAAATTGGAGGCTAAAATATCCTTGGAGTAATTCTAGCAAAAAATAAGGACCACGCAAAAGAAAGAAATAAGTTACCTCGACTAGTATCCGCAGATGACATCCGTCACACATACAATATTCCAAGTAATACAGAATGTTTTAATTTTCACAATTAACACTACACTAATATTTACTTAAGTCTGCCTCATCACACAAAGCATACACAAAACAGAATACATACATTGTCAATAAAGTGAGCTTTATCATCAGACTAATGTTATCAGCAGACAATACATAAATAACTTCTGACCTACCCTTCTTTCTGATTGAGGAATATTTACCGAGAACATAATAAATAAGGCATCTTGACTTGGACATGGTAATTTACCAATGCGTTATTAAATTACAAATTGATAACTTGCTGTTATTATTCTTGCCGGTTATAAATAAAGATGTAGGCAATAAGTGTATTAAATTTTTTTGTGTTCTGCGCCCTCACACAAATAGTCGATGGTTCGAACCCAAGGCAACACACCAGTTGGCATTTCAAAGTTACGATTTTACGAATGTATCAGTTATACAAATCAGAAATATAATATATGACTTGTCCTAAAGATGATGAAAACGTTGATAAACATTTTAATGTCTAAGAAATCTTAAACACAAGTCTTGAAAGAATGTAAAGTCCCTAGCAAGTATTTGGCTAGCGTGGTGGACTTATAAAATCTTAGCCCTCCCTCATTCCGGGAGACCAAAGCAGTGGGTCAATAATAGGTTAAATTTATTATTATTGTTAAGTTAACAACATAATAAAGATGGCGCAATTGAAAGATCATAATAAGGAAAATAATAAACATACGGAAATACGTATTACCTAAATACTTAGTAATAATTAACTTGTATTTAAAATAGCTGTATAATTTCAGTTATAATCTAATCTACAGTGGATGTAGACAGCGAGACGGGGAAGTATCGATTTTGTGTGGTATTTTGGATGCGCCTAAAACGAATCGAGCATAGGTAGGTCAGCTAAGTGGTGGGCTGTGTAGATCGTCTGGATATCCTCCTAATGAGCTATTTATAAGAAACACTTATATTAAAATCGGTCACTTCGATCGTCCAATTTCAAGTTATATGAACCAAGTGATCTTTTGATAGGTTAGCAGGAATAATCCTGGAGGAAATAGCTCTAAACATGTGTTATAAATGAAGAGTCTCTTAACAAGTTTTACTTTACTTATAACACATCATACATGGCTTTTTCTATTTATGGATATTAAACAAGTATCTAGGTTTTAAGTAAGTTTTAAGTAAAAAGTCGGTCCCGGTTGTTGTCAATTAAGATAACAGTCGCTAAGCCACGTCAAAGGCTTGAACAATTTTGACATTAGGTTGACCACTAATCATACGATGAAAGGAAGAAAAGAAGACATAGGTACCCTAGATTTCCCTTTCCATGTGTTTGTTCTGCTCTAGAATACATATTTATATAAAACATGCTACGATAATAAATAAAATATGTAGATGGATGAACTCAAAAATGCAGGGGCGCCAAACTTTTAAACAACACAGAATATATTATTTAAAGTGTGCGGTCAAAAGTTTGAAACAAAATGGCCACCATGACCGGGCACCCTGTTTCTATGAAGTAGAATGAAACAATGATATTAAATACAGATAAGTTATTCCATCGTGCTATCGTACGCTGACTGAAACACGTATCATAGAAAAATCCGGTGATGAATAAAACCAAAGATAACAAAAACTATCTCTGTAATATAAAAATCTAAATATTGAAATTCTATGAGTACAGATATTAAGACTTCGGAATAACTAGTACCTAATATAATTTGCTTTATATTTTTCCACGCTTTTCAAAGCCGTTCTCTATTTCAAAATCTTCATTTTTTGATATTTAAAATATGTGAGCGACATATAAAATTATTCGCTGTTTATTCCTGACAAAGTTAACTATCAGTACATGTACGGACTTTTAAAGTAAAAACATTTATATAGCACCATTCCTTTTTATTCATTTCTCAGCGTCACTTCGCTTGTCAATTATATCAATTAACTCAAAAATGGAATTAAACTAGTCGAATGAGTCCGGCCTTGCTATTAGGAGATCGATAGAAATATTTTATTCATATTTTAAAGGCTTTTAAATCACCTTCACTAATTTCTATTTTTCATCTACTTTGATGTTAAAATATAAAAGTTTTGTAATGCGATAGTGAATATATTTAAGTATCAGAGCAAATAAAGGTCGTTTACAAAACTAATATTATAATCGAGCATCATCAGCTTCTTCAAAAATTGTTTTCATCATATAACAGAAATGTTTTCTTTTGTTTTATTAACACAGTCGTTTGCAATTTGGTGACCGAAACGAAAGTAATACGTTAATAGCACTTTATGAGGGTACCACATAGTATTAAAATGGTAGTTTAATTTATTTCCTTACGTTTCTTTAAGCCTTGTAGTCTTTAATATTTTGCAAATTATGCCCGATAACTGTTGGAGGGACAATTATACTACACGTTACCGTAGATAAAATCATAAGTTTCGCCGTCACATATTATTTTAAGAGGAAAACGACAAAAGAGAGACAGACAAGAGAGGCCTTTTTCTCTAGAGATGTGAAACCCTAATTAACATTATAATTGTATTTGATTTCTCTTATTATGAGAGTATACGCCTTGTTGCTTTAGAATCTTTTACTTCATTATTTCCCTAGAGATATCTAAGTTACAAAGATTGTGAATAACGAAAGATTATTCATTTAATTTCGTGAAACTTGTACAGTATAATAAAATATGTTTGTCGCTTCTGTTCTATAAAATTATGCCCATCAATTTATTTTACCTATGTGTGTTTTAAAGGTTTAAATAAAAACCGAAAAAAAAATATGGAAAAAAGATATAAGGCTAAGGCTAAAGCGATACAAATATACAATTATACCATTTGCAAAACTTCCTCTGATAGATTATATCGTAACGGAAAACATCTGGGGGCACGGAAGTGCCCCCGCAAGTCGAGCAAAAAAAAAGCGGCACGGCCGTAACATCCTTTTCTCGAAGCAATTCGGGCTATTTTTGACACCCCTATAATTTCGTTGTGGATAAAACAAGAAGCCTGGATTTTCGGCAACTAATCAGTAATTGTATAAACACGGTATATTTAAAATTTCAGTCAATTTTAACAAGTAGTTTAAGAATGACAACTTGTTAAAATTTTGAATTTTGTCACTCACTGATTCACTGACTCACTGACTCACCGATCATCAAAAGTCTAAGGTACTTCTAGCAGACTTAGAAGCTTAAAATTTAGAATACAAATAGGGTTTAGTGTCTTAATCATGGGAAAAATTTAATATTTTCTGATTTCGGTCCAGTTTTCTAAATACATTAACTGCAACAATAACTTTGTAATCCTATATAAATGTATAAGATTACAAGGTTACATTTGCAGTTAATGAATTCTTATTACTGTAGAAAATAAAATAAATAGGTATAAATAGGTACCTACTATATGAGGCATAACGGGAGGGGGTATAGGGTGGGTAAGGGTGTTTAACCCATGAAACTGAACAACATTCCCATAAGAAAATATGTTGAATTATGAAAAAAAAACGTCTTTTCATACAAATTGGACTTATGTTTGCTCTACAAAAAGAATTGAGATGCCATCAAAAACATTCTGTAAAAACCTCAAGTCTCGCCGTAAAAAGTTGTGAGATCTATATAATACCAAGTCGATTAATCTATTTAGTCTCTACTTAAAGAACCTTCTGTCTTAAGTTATTACGTATGTTATTATCATGCCAATTAAAAAAAAAATACCTTTGAAACAAATAGATCGACTTGGTCATCGCAAGAAAACACAAATTCGCCATTAACATTTCAGGAGCATTAACTTCTCGTCGTGCTGTGTAGTGTGATACATCCTAATAATCAAATCACGCGATGGCCAGGTCGGTGTATTTAGTCAGTATTTAGTATTAGTAGTGTATTTAGTTCAGTTTAAGAGGTATTTTTTTTTAAATTGGCATGATAATAACATACGTAATAACTTAAGACGGAAGGTTCTTTAAGTAGAGATTAAATAGATTAATCGACTTGGTATTATATAGATCTCACAACTTTTTACGGCGAGACTTGAGGTTTTTACAGAATGTTTTTGATGGCATACATTTTTCCCGTCCTATATTAAGTTAACTTTAACCAATCAGTATTATCTTTTCACAAAAAACGAATCATCATTTAGAATGTATAAGGCTTTCGCAGTAAGATAGCGGGTCCATGTTCCTTAAACCAAAACAAAGCGTTCATAAAATCTAAATAACCTTTGTAAACGCAAAGAGTGTAAAAGAGACTGGTAGTCATAAATCAGAATGAGATTGCATTACGTACACGCAGTATTATGTATAATATTCTAACGTTCGCAAGATTACTTCCAGCTTTCTCAATGTGTGGCATCGTAATATGTTACGCTTAAGGTTTCAGGAACTATACGTCAATGTTCACATGTATTATCATTTTGAAGCTTACACCAAATTGGCAATCTTTATAGAAGACTTGAAAGGGCAACACTGAAGATGGAAGCCTAATATGACTGATGGAGGTCTAATATCTTCGTAACCGGATTACTTTATTCGACTTTTAGATGCATCTGCATACGTTGATGTGTCTTCGAACGGTAAAATTATTCGTCGTAAGTTATGTTACTATGGGAAAATCGTCGTTATTAACATAATCATTTTAGAGTAAAACGTTGAACGTATTTACAGCAGCTGTACGTATAGTACTGTTTCACAACGGATTCAAACTATGTAGAGTCAAAGCACTACTTGCCGCAATGCTTTCTTATAGTTCTCGTTACTAAAGTATTTTCAAAGGTGCTCGTTCTGCTGACAATACCAAAACTATTAGAATAAGCATTTTAACTCTATACACCTAGGTAGCATATAAAAAACCAGGGTTTAAAAAAAAGTAAGTAGGTACGTTCAAAGGTTTAAAGATTTTCCTGCAAACAATCTCGCAAATTATTTTTCTCTCTTCATAGTAAACGTACCTATAGATAATAATAATTAATCCCCATCGCGTTTAAATTCCTTGTCTTAATATTACTGTTCCTAGTATACGTATGATGATAGGGTACTGGGTAGCTAGGGGTTAGAGCTAATTGCAAAGTGCAACCATTGTTTTTCCATGCCCTCTGCGCCGCGGGGAAACCTCCACCGCAAGCCTTTTAATTATTCTGCGAGACGAGGTCTCTGCGTTGTAATGAAGGATGGAAGTATTTACCTAAAATACTGGAATATTTTAAATATTTACGCTACTTTAAAATGAGGACAAAATTTGTAAACACTGTAGTTTACAATTTCTGCTTGTATATTTGGTATAACATAAGTTGTATTTTTTTAAAATGTGATTGTATTTAATGAAAAAGTAGGCCTGACTGATGTGTACTTTTGAATGGATCTTTTAACATGATGTCAGTTGTAAGCAGAAGATACCAAGATTTATGTGTATGATTACTTTAAGACGGCTTCTATAGGATAACCACGTATAAAGTTATTTTTAAAACCTGTATTGCAGAAGACTAAGTAACAAAATACTCAAATTGCAAGCAATATATTTTTTTAATAGAAATAAGCGCTTTAATACCTTTATGATTCACGTAACGATGGTATTTCTGCCGCTTTGGTATTCAGGTCATGGAAAAGAGGGGAAGTCGTTAGCCATAATGTTTACCTAAGTTTATACCGACTTAGCATTTAACTGGTTTATGGAAGGTTTAAACGTTTATTAGTTAAATTTAATGCATAGGTAGGTTAAAATCCTCTTTTTCTTTGATTTTAGAAAGTTGTACATATTTAATGTAAAAATATGTTTTTTATTTGTCGCCTGTAGTGGTTTATTTCTGCCTCAAAAAAAGCATCTCCACGATTTTTTTTAATAAACAAATCCAAACAAACATACCCTTACTACACACAACAAAGCATCAAATAAAACGGCAGACCGTAACCTGTCTCACTCAGTATTTGTTCATATTATTATGTTTATTTCCTCGGCCGGTTCCCCTACGCCTATAGCATTAATCTATGGCAAATAAAAACCATTGTAAGAAAACTCACGTGTGTACAATAAAGTCTAAACGTGTGAAATGTGTTGAGAAAGCCGATAGGTAGCGCCACTGGCACGTTTTGCATAAAATTCTACGGAAAGTGTAGCCGATATCTCCGGAACCGAACATTTTGCTCATAAAAATTGGAATAAATGCACACTTTTTGCTGCAGGCTGTAACTTTCGTATATGTAAACAGTTGAGACACATTTCAAATTGTGCCTGCGTGTATTTATCAATACAGAATAGGGAGGATGTAGTAAATAAACAAAAATAAAGTAACAATTAAACACCATTGCTATGCTGAGCAAGGGTTTCTTCTAGAAATTAAGGAGGGGTTTAAGACCTTGATATACTAAACTATAAATAACCTCCTGTGGTTTAACAGCGTGAGTTTTCAGCCAATCAACTTAAAATTTATACGGCTGCCAAATTATTGTAAATAAGAAGTTTAATTAGCAAGGCTAGCCACCCATTATTGAAGTTAATAAACTCGTTTCCTATCCCGGAAACTACACTTGTTCTCAACCTTTGAGGAGTTGGCAAGATTTCCTATTACCGCACAGCCTTCCCGGCTTCAACTTTGTGTAGTTCACGGAATCCAACAGTTTTATTTACTCGCCCCAACTACCAAGCTACCAACCGACATAGTTTTCAAACGGAACTACCGCAAAACCAATTGTATTTCACCCTTTTGTAAATTCCTCTAAGAAGCTAGAATTTAAAAATTCTTCGCGCTTTAAATGAGGTTTCAATTGTGAGTTCGCCATTTTTGTTTTTTATTCTAATTCTTTTGCGTAAGTTTTCTTTATTTTCAAAGCAGTTTTCTTTCCGTTTATATTATTATATAAAATAAGTATCTTCCTTCAGAAATAAATAATATCTAGCCTTAAATACGACATTCGACGTGCTGCCACACCAAGAAACTTCGGGGTAAACAGGTGCATTCACGGTTGGCACTACGAACCGGTTTTATTATAATTCTGACAACTAATGAAGATATTGAGGTAGTTACTTTGTCCTACACTGCTATTGGTTCACAGGTGTATCAAAGCGTCAAATCTCTTCATATCAACCTCTGGTCGACTTTACGACACACATGAGACACTATAGATACTACCCTAACCAAGAACCGCACTACATATTTTTATGGCCGTACTATAGATAAGGATAAAACAAGCATATTATTATTATAAGCCATTACATGTAATAGATATTACGCTTTTAACGGCGACCTGATTCAGATTACTGAAACCTTTACTGTTTATTAGCCCATTATGCAACCTTTCGATACTAATTACTTTGACATAGAAGCCCAATACTAACAGTAATAAGGCGAGATCCCAATTTTTATGGTCTGCTGATTTTAGGTAAACGAAAATAATATTAGTTGGCTTATCGCTTACTGAACAATGTGAGAAGATAATGGCAACACTTTGGTTTTATATAGCGCTGGATCACAAAACCTACTTTTCGTCCGTGTTAATTACATTTTCAGTTTAACACAAAACTAAATGTCATAGGTATCCTTACTGAATATTTTTTTTACTTATCTACCGAATAAATTAACTCCAACAAACTGAAATGCGTGTTTCCAAGAGAAATTAAATGAGTAATAGCAACAGTAATAAAAGCATTGTGCATTGCTTTGAACAAACAATCGCCAATCCACATCATCAACTTATTTTGGAGAAACACATAAACGACAAATACCTATTTAGGTACTTGTTTTGCTTCTAAGTAATTGTCAGTTTAAAGACACGCTAGTAGTTTTAATGAAGTCAACACCTAAATAACTAGTGAAGTGTGAAAGGGACTCATAACGAATAAATCGTACGCAACGCTAAAGCGGTCATGTTATACATAGATGGATGAGCAAACACTAGGTGCCATTATATCATATTTCTGAAACATTATAGAATATTAGTTAACAATGTTTCGACAGATCTAAAAATCTCGGCCTAAGTTTTTCTAGCTTTTAAAGAACTCGTGTGCGAACTCCGTAATGCCAAGAAAATTTTCCGTTTTTGTGATAGGTAGGTACCTACTTTGTTTGATTCTAGATTAACATATAAAAACCTGCGATGACAAACAGACACGTAGGTAATAATCATTTCTGTGTACCTACCTAAGTACCTAAAGTTTAAATTTTTTTTATAGGAATTTTAGGGAATAAAATGTCTCTTTCTAATGACCAGTTTAATATAATACCTACATAAGTAGGTACATAATTATGTACTTTTAAAAGCTTTTAATAGCCTAGTAACCAAATACATAATAACATAATTATTATCTAGGTACTTACCCATTATATTTCACCATTTTCACAAGTCAAACGAGCCTTCACGTGTTCCAAAGCAAACGTTACCCACATAACACACAACAACAAACTACTTAGTTTTGAAGCCTCTTTGTACCTAACTTCAACACCCCCATGCCTGAGTAAGCCTCTACGTGAGATTTCTCTACGATTAACTCTCATAGCTACGTGCTACTTTAAACAGTAGGTAGGTATGTGTATAATTTTCGTCTGTGATATTGTATTTTTATCTATCGACGATGTATGTAGGTACCTACCTCTATTTATTAATGTTGAAGGTACCTAGGTATATGCATTAAAATAATTGCAAGAAAAATGTGTGAAATCATTAGTTCAGGTATGGAAGGTAGTATCTGCCATTTTTTTCTCCACATTACTATAAAATATTAACGTTGGCATAAATTAAGAGGAAATCAAATATAAACCTTCAATTTCAAATTAGAAGCAAAATATTAGCTTACATTTTAAATTTTGTAAGCACAATAATTCGAATCCCATTTTCCCTAAATATGAAAACTTAACTTGAATTCAGTGTCTGTTCCGAATAAGTCTACACTCCTGAAGTGAAAACTGTAAAGTTGTAAC
Source organism: Anticarsia gemmatalis (assembly GCF_050436995.1). Lineage (NCBI taxonomy): Eukaryota > Metazoa > Arthropoda > Insecta > Lepidoptera > Erebidae > Anticarsia > Anticarsia gemmatalis. The sequence goes on from NC_134761.1 coordinate 5,448,761, forward strand.
AGAGTTGTATACGCGTCAGCGAGGCGTACAATTGGCGCGGATTCGTTCGGAAATTGGCTCTTTTGTGCCAGTAGTCGTGTAGAGGCTTACAACGTACGACCGAGTCGACGCTACCAGACTAATTAGAGAGGGTGCTTTGTAAAAACGAGTAACAGCTTGCCTGCCACCTGGTAATATCAGCCATACGATACCACCTCAGGGGTATCACACCCTCGTGCTGGCTCTATATGCTGTAGTCGACGGGGTGATTAAATACTTGGATGGGTAGGTACCTAGTTACATTTTTTTAACATAAACATTCATGTATACTGGGAGTAATCACTAGCACCATGACACATTTATTTCCACTAAAAAATAGTACCTCCTTAGAAACAATACCTAAGTACTAAAGATTGAACTTATTGAAATCGAAGGTTTCTCTGAGTTCTCGCTTTTCTCTTTCCCGCAGCGGCTGGAGCTATATTCAGACTCACACCTGTCTAAAGTATAATACCTATATTTGTTTTAATTTTATTGCCTTTGTGCGAAAGAAATATAAGTTATAAATATGCCGTAAATAAATAAAAATTTACTTGAGATATCATTAATTCTTAGGACAGCTAGAACTTTTTCAAGTCTCGGGTGAGACAGTGTGAGACGCAATGTGGTAAGTTGGTGTAAATTCCAAATTTAGTTGCAGATAGGTTCCTACAGCAGCCTTCTGATCTGCTTACATTAATTAGTGACGAAGTGACGACGGATGAAAGAGCAACACTCCGCATTGGGTGTCTTTTCATATAGAGCTATGAATAACTTGAAAAGCTCTATATTTCTGCGGTTCAAATAGACTGGGAGACTGCATTCTATAACTGGTAGTTTTGTTACAAATAATAAAATCCTTTCAATCGTGAAAAGACGCTGATATAATTTATAATAGTACCTACTTGGGCACTAGCCAAAACTGTTTGAATGCAAGTAATTTAACTCCTTATTAGTGCGCACTGTAACTAGTGTTTATAAAGAATATTATCAACATTCTAATACGTTATATATTATTAATTGGTAGTGTCTAATCTATCCATCTAGGTAGGTACTTGAAATTCAGGCCCGTAGCCGCGAAGTGTATTTAGCGCCACCTGTTGGCTAATGTGCGAACTGACACTATCGAGTCTTGCAAGTAGCTAATAACCTAACATTAAATTCATAGTTCGTCCTCATTAGATATAATAAAGCTGTCACTGCTGCTGCCATTGTTTTCCTACACATACATTAAAATGCATGAGGCCTGCCTACTATTCATATAAATTATTTCACTTCTAATCTACAAGACTTTTATTAATGAAACCAGGATTGGGTATGGGATATTATAATTAAAATAAAAAGAAAACATTTATCAAGACTCTATATTTGGTAAAAAGCTGGAATGCAATATTAAATGCCTTAAAGAAAACAATTTCCAGCCAGAAAATAAATTTAAAAGTATAGAAATATCATGACTCTTAAGTATAATATTGGAATTAAATATTGTCTTACAAAAACCAATCTCATAATTTTATTAATGAAGTAATTGTTATTACAATTATAAAATATTTATACTTAATAAGTCTATTTAAGTAAAATAAATCTTAAAATTATAAATTCATAATTGCTTAAAAATAGTCAACATATTAATATTGACTGAATACTGGCAATGAATTAGAGTATAATTATGTCATGGTGCCAAATACGGGATTGTGCCTGCAAATACTGGGTCCATACTCCATGTATGCTTGTTTGGTGTGGCACACTTGGTAGAACTCTGGGGTAGAGCCCAACATACTGCCTCCAAACCACACAGCATACCGCTGCATGTTGTGTGAAATCACTTGAACATCTACTGGTTTTGGTGTAATGCGGCCCTCAGACAGAGTAGTTGACAGCTTCAGTCTTGCATCTACAGTCCTCTTGATGTCACGCTGCAGTCTCCTTCCAAAGTCACGGAACATGGTGGAGCCACCAGACAATACAATGTTCCCATATAAACCTCTCCTTACATCAATCGGGCAAGACTGTATAACCTCATCCACCATTTCATTGAGTGGCACAGTGAAATCAGCATTAGAGAACTCTGGATGAAAGAAAATCTCAGGTCCCAAAAATCTTTCATAGCCCACATCCACTGAAAATGGGTTTTTAGTGATTGCATTAATACCTGTGTATTTTTTCATCCATTTACCAGGATCTGCGTCATATTTAGCAAACTCTTTGGCTATATCGGGGCAAATATAACTATATTTTTCTTTGATAGCTTTGGCTGTTTCCAAACTTTGTTCTGGAGGAATACCAACCTCCCTCTCTCTCAATAATGACTGGATGAATGAGGTAATATTTCTTCCTGCAATTGGAATGTGCTTAATACAAGATCCAATCACATATCCTTCAGCCACAGGCACAATATGGGTGACACCATCTCCACTATCAACAACAATGCCTGTGAATGTACGCTCAGCCGACGCCCGCGACTTCCACGACGCTGCGAGTGCCAGCACAGCTTGTACAGCTATATACAGACCTGGTACATTGAATGACTCAAACATTATCTCAGCTAAATACTCCCTGTTCTCGGGAGTGTTTAGAGGCGGCTCGGTGAGCAAGAAATGGTGATCTTCTGGCTCCGCCCTCAAGTACTTGAAGATACATTGCTCAATGTAACGTTCCATTAGATCCCAATCTTCAACGAGTCCATGGCGCACGGGATACTTGACAGAGTAGCCCGTGGCATCGAATGCTTCATCGCCAATGAAGAAATCTAGATCTTCTACGGCCTTAGCCATACGACGAGTATTTTGATCGCCAACTTTCGCAGTTTCTTTTATCGCTATGGCTGACGGAATGATAAACTGTGGTTCCTTGTTACCGGCAAAGCCCAGTTTGGTGTACCCCGTACCGACATCGATCACACACGCAGGTAAATGATCACCCATGATTACAGCTTATTGTGTTAGCGATTCTAATTACAAACTACTGTAAAGTTTTAAGGAAAAATTGTAATGGGTGCGGTACAATCACCGTAGATTCACAAATTTGACGTATGATAAATGTCAAACAAGCGGAAGATGATTAATAAAATTCACGTTCCGATTCAATACGATGACATCATTACAGAATATTATGATAGTAATATGGAAGCTATAAAAAGTATTTTAATTATTTTATAGAAGAAAAAAACAATTAAATGAGGCATTTGCAGAAATTCTGTGAAAACAGTGGCTTTTTTCTAAAAATATTTTTTTATGTTTTTATCAATGTCGACAAGCTAACATAATCATCACTGCATTTATCTACTAACGGATTTTTGTAAATAATATGTTTATTAAGTAAATAATATGTTTCTTTTGCTTGTGTATTCAATTGCCTCACAAAGGGTGCTACATTTTCAGGATCCGATAGTTAATAATGTTCAAATATTCACATACTTTTTGTGTAGAGGAATGTGATCTAGACTAGTGAGTACTGAATACACGAATACTTACTCCCTGGGGGGTCTAGGATAAATAATCACTACATAGGTGCTAACTTCCCTAATATTCTGCCTCTCTACCTCTGATACGGACTGCGTAGACTATTATTATTTTATGTCACGGACAAAACTAAGGGTAAAAGTTAGTATTTCTGTAACCCAAAGTTTATTTCGGGTGCAACAGCTTAACTATCGCATTTATAATATAAATACTGATAAATGTTAAAATTGTTAATAAATGAAATTATCCAGATCATGTCTATTTTCTAATGAACCTATTTATTTAGAGACTGTCATTCAATAAATAATACCTACGCGTAATTTTTTTTTTCTCCAATTATGGCTGAGCAGCTTAGATACCAACTTAAAAGTATAGATGACTCGAATTAAATTTAAAGTAATTGCTGTGATCTTAAATAAAACAATTTGTAGGTATATCTTAAAATATTGCATGGGTAAAATAAAACGCAAAGATATAAAGCAGCTGATATTTTATTGTGACCGGGTACTAATGCTATATTTACACCATTTACATTACAGGAATGTAATTGTACATTTTTATTTTGTCAAGTTAACCAAATTTATTTTATGAACGATTTAAGTCACAAAGTTATACATTTTCAACCAAATTGTCTTTGTAGGAATTTTGTCTCGCTGCGGCGAAAGCTTCCTGTAGGCGTATAAAAATTACGTGTGAAGTCCATTAAATGCTTTTATAATTCCAATACTTTATATTTATAACAATGAGAATTACGCGCCATAGTTAAGCGTTACTCACAACAAATCAGAGCTAAGACACAGGGTAATGTTTATCAGCCAAGTCATAAAAGGCCATATACCACATGTTCATTTTTACAGATTGTTAAAACTATTTACATGAAGTATTAGTAATACAAGCTCTCCTCACTTCCAACTTGTACCTTTCACGAAGAATTCAAGTCATCCTCCAACTGAATAGAATACCATACCATCAAACAAACCATTACTTACAGGCATACAGTATATTATCTTTCCTTTTGTTGTTATGTGTACTTATGAAAACTATTTCTGAAAATAACAATGATTTTTAGAACACATAAGACGCCATCTCCATGGGTTAGTAAGTTAGACGACGCGAAGTGCAATAATTATGGTGGTAATAAGGAACAAATGTTTGCCACGAGTCTCGGCTATAGAAAGCCGTTTCTGTGATACCACACCATGATCACATGCATTGAAAAAGTAAAGAAGTAATGTAAAATTAATATGGATACGCAGCGAGCGATCCGACGCCAAACGCCACGGAGCGCTCAGTCGATTTCGGGATATAGTTGTTCTGTGGAGATTTCTCGACGAGAGTAGAGCGACGCGTAGTAATACTCATCCAGGGAGATGGCGCCATATGCGGTAGTGTTGATCTATCTGGTACATAAAAATTATACATCAGTCTAGGCATCCCAACTTGGCCTGTTTATACTTTAAATGTGTTCATATTCCGAGCTTCTCTAAAACGATTGTATATCAGATAATCTCAATTATTGTGTAGTCTATAAATTAAAATGTAAACTGAATTCTTCAATAATTATATTTTCTTTTTGGTTTTCAGTGTTTCTATGTTTATCCAGTCACCATTCACAACACTTCAAACATTAATGTAGAATATTTACTAAACATCATCCGCATTCATTTCACAATAGATACACATTAAGGTAATATGCCAAATATGTACTAAAATTACAGCAATTTGCATTAGCATTAAAAATGATGGATAACATGAATGGCATAATATGCTGGAAAGCCAAAGTCATACAACATACATGTAAAAGCTCTTCTTAATTTTAAATTTGTTGGATGCTGTTCTGAAGTCCCAGATAATAAAAAAATATCTTCAATATTCTTTTTAATTTTCTTATACTAAAATTTATCTTAATCCAAGTTTAAATAGTAACAAATTGAATTAAATATGTGAGTAAAATATGTAGTGTTAATAAAAATCATATCTTTAACTTATCTGTATATGTTAAAATTTTAAATCAATGTTAATATTTCAGTGCGTCTATGATTGATGATGGTTCATATTTGCATAACTTGATTTAAATAAAAGGCTTAATATTCTGCTGTTTGTTTTTTCACTTGAATAACATTCAATAATTTATCACTTTCAAGTTGCCCTTATAAACGAACAGAACAAATTGTTTTAAACAAAGCCATATCAAATCTAAAAATAAACATTAAAGATATGAACCATCACATGACAATTAAATTACAATTTCAATATTCATAAGTATAAGAGCACAGTTTACACTATTCCAATACTGGACCATATTAACAGGTATTCTATAACATTATCATTAAAAAAATTGTTAACAATGACATTTATTTTCGTAAACACCTTCACATTCCGTGTTACACTATCAGTATCAATATCAGACTTAATTATAAACAAAACCACAATATGATCTTACGATACAATATATTATTTGCCTCAGAGCGTCCATTTTATATTCAACAATGTTTAAATCTCTCACCACATTGTATAGTCGGAGTCGTCCATATCAAAGATGGTGAAGAATCCAAGGATAGTGAGGTACACTATCACATTACCGGCCAGTGTCAAATGACAGGCTCCCCACGCAATCTGAAATATTAATAAAAATATATTACAACATAGAAAAGGTGTAATGACACATGAGTAGGTGAGATCATATCTTATCAGCAGCTATCAGATTATTTGACAGCCTTTTTTGGACACAAAGGCAATTGTTATTATGGCATGTCAAGCATTTTTCAGTTTCATATGTTTTGATGAGTTTTAGAATAATTGGATTATGCAGCAGATATTACTTGATCATTACTGCTGGCATGTAGAAAAAATCATAAAAATTTAATACATACAGCAGAAGCCCTCGCCAGGACGATAGGTAAAGCAAAGGAGCTGACAATGAATCCCATTGTAATGAAGATTGCTGTCTCCATGCATGCTGAGTTAGTGCCACTGGTGCCGTCGGTGTGGCGACGCGCGATCAGAGTTGGGACAGGGCACAACACATAGAATATCACAACAAAGAATGGCCACCATTTCCTGAAAACAATGTATTGGTTAAATGACTGTTAGATAAAATACCAATAAGATTAAATACCTTCATACATCTTCAATAGTTTGAAAAAGTACTCTTTGTTTCATACATTTGCAGTCAGTTTCTAGCTTATCAGATGCTTTTTTAAAATCTGTGAGAGAGGCCTCTAATCCTTTACATAGAAGGTGAAGTCTTTAGAGGTTCTAAGCAGGCCAACAAAGAAGCTCGACCAAAAGCAACAAATGCATTTGGAAGTAGTCCTCTCTAATATAATCAAACATGACTTGTAATAAGCTATCAAATAGAGCCTGTTAGTTTAATTTTTAGAAAAAATACTATTGATTGGGTTGTGGAAACATATCACAACCTGTATGAAATAAATCTAGACAAAATTGTGGTGACTAAGTAAGCAAATGTCTGCAGCACATTATCAACGTCTGCAGACATTCTGCTGATAAAAAGTTAAACACAATAACAACTCAATATATTTTAAAGATAGGGATAGGCCTGTTTGTATACAGATAAAGATGGATTGAATAAACCTATAATATTTTTACTAAGGTTCCCAAATTTTCCACTCTCCATGGTAACCTGAATTACATAATTTATTGAATAAACAATTATCCATCTTCATTAAAAGTTTCATACCAATGGCAAATTCAAACAAGTTTGTGGATAAACACCTATACTCCCAACTGACCTGATCGGGTCAGATGTAAAATATACACATTACCAGCAGTTGTTTAGGAAACACTGGTCATATAACTAGAGAGAATGATGAACCATTTTAGTACATAATATCTTCTGATCTATAAATTGAGATTATAGCATTGTCTACTTACTGATAATCTGGTAAGGCACAGGCAAGAATAACTAAAGTCATTCCAATGGAACCAGCAAATGCCAGGGACACCAAACTGAAATATAAAAAGTCAAATTTGATGAACAAACACATAATTTAATTTATTTTTCTAGTAATAATATTCTTTAAAATGTTCAATAGTCAAATACGTAAATGCTGAAATATAAACAAATTGTCAAAATAATCTAGTAGGTGCATAAGATCATTGTCAACATAACAACAATAGTGATGATTTCATCAAAGAGTTGTTCATCCAAAATAATATGTGATGCATCACATCATGCAACATACAGCAGAAGGATATTCTTTATAATACTAGCACATAACTTCAACCTTGTATGAAAAGAAAGCTTATATCATTAGCGGCGCAAACCATCATGTGAAAATTAGACTTAGGTAGGTCAGTGCTCAGATTATAGGTGTTTTAGAACAATTATGTAAACATAAAAACTTACCCTAATCCATCACAGCACAGAAAAGTACATGGAAAAAGGAAAACTATGATTAAACAGCTGTTTTACTCTAATTAGTACAAATATAAAATTATTTGTAAATAACATGAGTCATTCACACTGCAATAATGTCATTTCCAACTAAATTCAAGTTTCCAGGTATTCTTGATGAGGTTTAACAGATACTACATACCTTTGATTCCAGCCATTGTAGTTGTTATTGAATTATAACAAAGCTTACAATACAATCAACAAAAAGAAATCTTAGATGATAAAACTTCAATCAGCCATCAACGAATTTGAAGAAACTGCACAGATAACTTATTCTTAGATTTCAATAATGACTACTATAGATTATAATGGTTACTAAAGTTAATCGACTAAAGGCAGGAGAAGCTTAAAATAATAATCCCTAAATATACCTATGCTTAGTTCCAAACTCCAGAAGAACAGAGATGAGGAAAAATAATCTATCATTCATAATTATTGCGTACGGCTTCACTCCCGCATGGATCACACTTGTATATTTGAGTTCTTTAGCCTCATCTTCAACATAATTAGTTAATCCAAATACAGCTAATACAGAATATCTATTGTTGACATAGATTTTTTGCAGGTAGATAAATTCATGCCATATTTTATCGAACATAGTCGACTAAGAAATTTGACACTAAAACGCATTAATAATTTCATTTCGCACTTAACGCTACAACACTACTGGTGACAACTTATTGTTCTGAGTTGAGTGCTGTGTTTTTGTGTGGCAAAACAGCACAAATTTAAACAATAACTACACAATTATAGTCATATATATCAATAAAACTTGACAAACATTTTGTACCCTAAACATGGATGATGATGCGGAAACTTACAAACTTTGGCGTATCCGAAAAACAGTGATGCAAGTAAGTGAGGTTATGTTAAAGTTTTGATAACTTAAAAGATGTTTTTAGCTGAATAAACTTTATTATGAGACAATTCCATACGCAATTATTGTTTTTATCCTGATGTTATCTAACCTAAGAAGTGTTCAAAATGAATATACACGATTATTATATAAATAAATCATGTTTTAGTTGTGCCATGATCGTGGATACTTAGTCACGCAGGATGAATTGGACCAGACGTTGGATCAGTTCAAAGAACAATTTGGAGACAAACCCAGGTAAATAATACAACATACTTTACCTATGTGTAGTTTTGCAGTATCTGACACTGTACGATTCACTAAACTTTTTCTAATTTTCTCATCCAAAACTTCCATTTTTGTTTATTTATCAATATTTTGACACACACAACTTTAAAGTATTTATTGCACGGAATTTTGTGAAAAGAAATGCTAAATTTAGTGACATCTGTTTGTTTTGACATTTTCTTCTAAACATAGTTTACTTTTTTATGTAAAACTATTTTGATGTATTGCTTCAATGGCCAGTTAGTATTATACCACAGATCAGAATTAGGCTTATAACCTCTTTTTACTTGTTAATGTCCTTTAATCAAATCTTTACTGTTTTCAGTGAGAAGCGGCCATCAAGAAGTGACTTGATTGTCCTAGTAGCCCACAACGATGACCCTACAGATCAAATGTTCGTGTTCTTCCCTGATGAACCTAAAATCGGTATCAAGACTATCAAAACATATTGTACAAGAATGCAAGAAGAAAATATTCATAGAGCTATTGTCGTGGTACAAGCAGGTATGAAAAAAAAAGTTATTATGTACTTCATTTTAAGTCCATACAGGTACAGTTAAATTCAGTTAGTGACTGGTGAGTCCAGAATATAGCAGATAATATAACTTTGAGTCTACTATGAGGAGCAGCATTCTTATAAGAGCTGAAAGAAATAAAAGTGTAAAGCCTTGCTTCACCATAATGTTTTTTTGCTGTTAAACCTATTGATACTTATAAACACATCACTTAGAAAGGCACACCAATGGGATCATTGGGAAACCAATTTGAAAAGCCATAAAATACTCACTACTGATATTCATATTTTTACACTTTAATTCATACTATGTTTGTTCCAGGTATGACACCATCAGCCAAGCAGTCACTAGTAGACATGGCACCCAAATACATTCTTGAACAATTCTTAGAATCAGAGCTACTGATCAACATCACAGAACATGAGCTGGTGCCTGAACATATTGTACTGACTCCTGACGAGAAAGCTGAATTATTGACTAGATAGTATCCTTTTTAAATCATAATTAATTAAGTTGATTGGCAATAGTGGTAAGCAGTTGCTAAGGTATGGTTTTGAAGGAGGTAGGCATTTAATTTTGTGAGTATCTCTCACAATCTTGAAAGATATAATTGACTCTTTGAAACTTAACTGTTACAAATGTAGTAGCATGGTATAAATCAGGCATTGGAGTTAATACCTGTCTATTAAATAGGACCTTACTCTCATCAATGTAAACTCCAAGGTACTATTGAATAATTTAAAATCTTTTTCTTGATTTTCATATTTTTCCTTAACCTGCACTACAGTAAATTGAAAGAGAACATGTTGATGAGGATACAAGCTGGTGACCCAGTGGCGCGATATTTTGGACTTAAGAGAGGACAGGTCAGTATTCATTTGTGTTTCTAATATAGACAAAAAGGCTGCCTAACTATTTAATCCATCCATATTTCCCGGTTTATTTTTATCGTAGCCTTGCTCCGCGCCAATAGACAGGTAGTCTAAGAGCTGTGGAATTTATAAATAAAGTTATGGACCTCCTTGTCTCTGTCATTTTAACTTGTGACAAAGAGATAAAAGAATCAGTCACTACAGAAAAAATAAATACACCCCAGTAATGGCAAACACTCAATATTAAAATATACTTATTTGAAATTGCAACTAAAATTAGAAAAGTCTAATAAAATTTTATAAATTATGTCAAAGCGTCAAAATCTTACAAAACATACATGTTGCGCGCTTCCAATGGAGAATGTTACCTAATTTTGATTTTTGGCACTCCATATTCTCGTTAAAAAATAAAAAATACTGGTGAAAGAATTACTTCGATACGTCAATTAGTTTTCGATTTATAAGTAAAACAAGTTGTAACCGCACGACGCTAGCTCTCGGTGACGGTGTGACGTCACTCTACACTTGCTCAGTCTGGCTCACACAGTCCGCTTACGGTCGCGCGCTCAATGCGTTGAAATTATTCCTAAATACTTTTAAAAATGTCCAATTCAAATACTAGGAAATCATATGTTGTGCCTAAATGTAATTTAATTTTATGTAGGTAAGTACATAAGGAATAATAAATAACTTCATCTTATAATGAAACAATTTCTAACCGGATTGATCGCGAGTTTATTGATTTTATTGTGGCAGGAGAAATGTAAAATCAATAAGTACGCGGTTATTTCGGTTAAAAATTGTTTCATTATAATATGCAGTGATCGTAAATATCTAACATATTAAGTACTTATATGTATAATATACTAGAAGCGGCCCGCGACTTCGTCCGCATGGAAACCCTTCCCGCGTAAATCCCGATCCTTCGGAACTCCGGGATAAAAAGTAGTCTATGTGTTATTCTGGGTTTTCAGCTACCTATACATATATCAAATTTCATCGTAATCGGTTCAGTCAAATTTGCGTGAAAGAGTAACAAACATCCGTACATACTTATATACATACATACGTATATACATATACAAACATACGTACATACATACATACGTACGTACGTACACACATACGTACGTACATACATACATACGTACGTACGTACACACATACGTACATACATACATACATATGTACATACATACAAACATACGTACATACCTACGTACATACGATGACATACATACATATGTACATTCTCACAAACTTTCACATTTATAATATTAAGTAGGATTTTGGAGGCAACAAAACCTCACCTCACCTTTGTTTCACAAAATAATTCGCAACCATTATTCCATTTATTTTAGGTAGTTTATCCGATTGCCCTTTTTCAAATCCTTTATCCATTTTATTAATCGAATAGTATTTACTATTATTATAAGTTATTTTATACATAAGCGGACGAAAACACAACAAAATACTACGCAAGCTATACTAAGACTACCAAAATACTAAGCGGGACGCGGCCGGCGCGGCGCGGCAATGTAGTATGACGTCACAGCCGCTCACGCGGCTGCTAGCGGGACTCTATATTTTTCGAAACTTTGAATGCTTATAAAATCAAAACTATTCGGTATTTTTGACTGAAACAAAAACTAGTTTATATGTATACATACAGGCTATACTGTGTCAAAATTTAAAGCGATTTGGCATACCTAGTAACATTCTCCATTGCTAGTTTACACACGTTCCTCTTCCACAATTTGTCGTAAATCGTCTCTGTTTTGACGTATGTGATATAATGAATAAGTTTTTACGACATAAACTTTTTTATAGCTTGTTGATTCATGCGAAGTTGCTTGTAATACACAGATACAATAGCTATCTCACATTAATTAAATTACTGCATATAATTATTTTATACAGAGTTATTGGTCCCAGTGATGAGAATCCAATTCATTACGCCATTTCTTTCTGAGCCTTCCGCGCTGTCCTTTTTCGTCAGACCACTCAGTGGTTGTTTTTGCCCAGCGATCACCCGACATGCGGAACATAGCATATAGCCTTTGACAAAAATAGATGGAAAGAGAGAAGGGAGGCCTTTTCCTTGCAGTACGGCAATAAAACCTAAAATAAATAAAAATAATATATTTTTTGTTGACAATATGACGTTCCATAATAGAGCAGTCTATTCGTAATTCCTTCTATGGTCTAAGCAAGTATACAGTCTCCATACAATAACTAGTTAAATTAGCAAAAGTAATCAATATATCACATGACTGATGTAAATTAATGTTCGTAAACAATTTGCATACGTTTTTAATGAATATGTATCAGCTTTCGCACATGTATGCCAGTAGTTTTTATGCCCACTCTACCTGCCTTTATTGTAATTTGTATATGCCAATGAATGTGATAATTGTTAGTTACGTGCCAACAGGTTAGAAGGAAAACTTATTTTTCCGTATAAGGAAGAAAAAGTGTTACAAATGGGTCATGCATAGGCAATTAATAAATAATGTGTTCGCATAGAAGCTTGTTTAACGTTTGTAGTTCAGTACAAATTGATTCAGAAGAGATGCCGTAAATAGTAAGCTTAAAAATAAATCAAGATGTTTTAGTTTTGTTTCGTATTCCGAAGACTTGAACTTATTGTACCCGTCCGCAAATTTCGGAACAAGAAATTTAGAAAGGAGTAGTCAACCACCATGGGGTTTTTGAACCACTATAATAAAATCGTATGGAAAAGAAAGAAACATTAGAAATTACGCTCCTTTTCAGGACTAGTCTCATGTTTTGAGCGTTCTTTTCATCCTCTATGTTTATGTATTTATATTTTAATCATCTCTTGCAGGTGGTGAAGATCATCCGATCGTCAGAAACTGCCGGGCGATACATTTCTTATAGATTAGTATGTTAAATTAGATTTAATACCAATAAATATAAATGCTATTTTTACTGATCCATTGTATTATTTATTTTTTACCTTCACAGTCGCTATTTATATACCACTGCTAGGTTGGTAAAGAGGGATCTTTTTGGGGATAACGCGGTTAGCGTTAAAAAACTGAAAAAAGTATCATCTACGATTGCTAAGATCATAACTGAGACACTAAGGCACAGTTTTCGTACTATCAGATGTTTAGCAATAAGGTACAATCGGCATTTACCATAATCGATGTAGAGACCTTCAAGGCGCATTATAGCGCCCTGAGGAAATCACGTCCTACGTGTGAACTTACAAAGAAAGTACCTACCATATTATTATTACATACAAGACCTAAACAACTATGTTTAACCTTTCCTATCATACAATTAGAACGGTCATCACCCTGTCAATAAACCTTTACAATTGTTTACCAACTAATAAAACAATCGTCAGAAAGAACAAAGCAAATTATATACAAAACAAAACGCAACGAGTCACGGTAGGCCTTTGAACAAGCGTTTAGTAAACAATTACAAACTTTTATTTGTTTAATAGTTGAACTTTCATAAAATACCATGATCTGTATATAATTGAATCACGCAATACGTCTCATTGTGCTCGGTACTGGGTAATGTGCGCACGCGACGCTCGACCGCGGTACTTCACACGGCGCAGGCGCATCACAGTTCGCGCACGTCGCAAAATTCACGCAATTACAACTCGAGTGTTGCGATTATCGTAATGGTTACCGATTTCTGTGAGACTGAAGGGCTGAAAATGTTTTAACAATTTACTGAGACCGGTTTTAGCTGGTCCTTTGCTGTGGTTTAGATTGATGTGTTTGTGATTGATTGAATGTTTTGATTGATCTAAGGATTGTTTGTTGGTAAGTAAAATAATAGCAGTCTTATATTCGTAGTTCTCGTAGAAAATGAAGCGTATCCTGTAATATTATATTTTGTATTTTTTTTATTGTCGATCCATTTATTTGTAGGAAACATATAATTTCACACTAGTTTTATAGTTCACTTTATAGTTCACTTTGAAAAAATATGACACATACGTGTTCTTATAAACCATACACCTATGTATGGATTATAAGAATAAAGAAAACATAGATAAAGAGGAAGTTCCTGGAAGTAACTCTAATTATGCTGCCACGGAAGAGTAAAAAGGTGGACAATGTATGTTTATCAGCACTTATGAATAAACAACTGAATACTGAATGGAGTATTAATATTTATCGAGTTTTACTTTATCATAAGCATACTTATTCAGTAAATCGTTTTAGTTTCGAGCAAATCGGTTAGATGTCGCTCGATTGATACCGACTTCAAAAATAGTGGATGTTGTGATAATCTGTTTATAAAATCTGACAGGTAAAATTTGTCACCACAACTATCACTATCACACGTAGAATTTATGCGAAAATTCTCCGTACTTCGTAAGATTATTATCTTAAGTTCTTAAAGGACCTCCGTGAACATTCTAGTCCATTCCTTCAGGCCTAAAGGCGGTTGAAATTACGAATATAAAAAATACAAGAGAAAAAGTGATATTTTTTTAAATGCTCTCTAAATGTAATTGTGCTGAGAAATTCAAACAAAAAATTCACGAAAAGGTTCTCAGGATATTTTCGCTAGTTTATTCTAATAAAAAAACAACTTTCTCGGATTCTTACACTGGTATAACACCTATTAGCTATCGGTCTGTCGGTCCCTGTTGGTCACGACTTCGAATTAGAAAGTTTAAAAAAAAGTTATACTTCTTTAAAATTGCTTGAATTATAATAAAACCGGTACTACACAATCCATAAAAGCGGAA
Organism: Anticarsia gemmatalis; assembly: GCF_050436995.1. Classification (NCBI taxonomy): domain Eukaryota; kingdom Metazoa; phylum Arthropoda; class Insecta; order Lepidoptera; family Erebidae; genus Anticarsia; species Anticarsia gemmatalis. Next base: position 5,463,938 of record NC_134761.1, read on the forward strand.
AATGTTTCAACCTTTTTGTAAGTTTAGCAACATTGTTTATGACGAGCGAATGAGCAAAGCACATGGTCATAATTCGATGAGAACTGGGTCCGCCAGTTTAGTGATGATAATAGACAATTGAGAACGAATTAAATGATGAGTTTTTCGACACGAAGGTATTACTTTGTTATCCCAGTTTTGTGGAAATAAAGTGGTTCCTTTTTTGCTAGGAGTATTGTTCCATCTGTTACTGGCATTTTCTAAACCTTTACTTAAGACATGTAAATAAAATTTATATCTTCTACTATCACGTTGTAAATACCTAATTGGTTTATCCTATTGTAAGAATACGTAATTATATAGTTGGCTTGTCCTTTGCTAATGATGCTACGATTAGCTAGGAACTAAAACTGCGCCTAAAAAATCCTCACTGTTTTCAGGCAATATGTTCCAACTTGAACTTTTAAACCCAATACATACTTTCATTGCTTTGAGCATACAGTATTATCTACAAGTTCTAGAATCGCATCGCGTGTTAGTAAATTATTATTTACGACGTTAATATGAACCAGGATATCAAAATTGAGGCTTCACATTATTCTATAAACGATAAAAACATTTTGATGTTTTGTCCGTTTCAGATTTGATTAACGCTTATACAGGTATTCCTTTCAAAATAAAACATGATAAATAGTTTTGTCTATCAAAAAGTGAATTGATAACAAAAACACGTGTGCGTTTGAGATAAAAGTTACAATGTTATTGAAAGTATGCTATGATAAATGACTTAGTAGTATGGATGTTCAATATTTTCGTTCATTTACATAAAGAAAGCGATACATCGCGGAAATTGATTTAACGTCTTACAGCCGCTAGTAGAACGTTGGCCAATATTTGACAAACATTTGTATTAAGGAAGTCGTATTAGATGTTTCTTATTAATGCAGTAAATAATTATGAAGATTGTGGTTTACGTGATTTGCTAAGCTTTATTAAGTATACGTAATAAATTGTTTTAGCGTATAATTTATTGGTTAGTGACGATTTGACCTACTCCAATAATGACTGTTTGGTAACTTTGCGTTTTTTAATGTCGTTAATTTTATCCAAGCCTCGTTTATTATCGTCTTAGAGCTGTTTATTGTATCGACTTCCATTAATGAGATTGGTTACGAAATGTGTTAATATAACGAATATATATGATTACTAGCTGACCCGGCAAACGTTGTTTTACAATATAAATTTTAAAAAAGTGTGCCACTTAGGGATCTGAAAAATAGATGTTGGCCGATTCTCAGACCTACTCAATATGCTCACAAAATTTCATGAGAATCAGTCAAGCCGTTTCGGAGGAGTACGGCAACGAAAACTGTGACGCGAGAACTTTATATATTAGGTTTTATTTATTTAAACTTCATGTACAGTAGTAGTACATAGGCGGACTTAATGCGCCAAGGCATTCTCTTACAGTCAACTATTGGGTTTAATTAACTACGTCGTTTTACATTTGAATAATTAAATATATTCGGGACTAAAGGACTAAAGGTACCTATTAAGTAGATGTTCAGTTTTTACAAATACGGTTTTCAACTACAAAATTTATCGCACTCTATAAACATTGCCCTTGCAATCAGGCAAATAAAAAGGAAAGTAACATTACAATTAATATACCGTAACTAACAAAACTTGCCCTTTTACATTATTATTCAAATTTCTCCATAGCTATTACACATTTAATAACATTCATACATAAACATGTAATCAATCAAAATATGAAAAGTGAAGATGTACAAACAAATGTAGCCGCGTTGATGAGGTGAAAATGTTTGAGATATCAGAGTTATTAAATGTTTACCGACACGTTAAGTCACGCGTGGGTCTACGTACAGAGCAGAACATCCGACGCGCTAATCACGCACATGCTCACGATATTTCCACCTTACGAACTTATTGTCTTTTCGATATAGTTTGATTTTAGAATCATTTCCTGAAACCGATTATGCTTTAGTTATCTATTTTCATTCATAGAATTGTCATCAACTGAGCGTAGATTAGAGTGAGTCTAGTCTTACTTTTTAAAGTCTGCCTTAGGTCAGTGGTCGTTCGTATTTTGACCTGTCTAACAAATAAAATCTGTATTTTTGTAGTAGGTATATACTTACAATTTTGTCCAGAAGACGTCTTGTTGGCCCTTTTAAATTGATTTTGTAAAGCAATACTCTTAAATCAATCTTGACTTAGGTCTGCGTTCAGCCTTACTGTTTCGTGAAATATAAAAAATAACTATAAGCCTTTTTATCTCCTTTTTACATCGGTATTTATAGCGAAAGAATAACTAAGTTTTCATGGCATTAATTAAATATATCAAAGGCAGCCATATAACGCTGTAAATATATTTCATATCTAGAAAATAAAACGCAATTTCGCATAAAAACTGACTGCAGATGATATCTACCATAATTAAGATGGCGTCTTAATTATCACCACCATAACATTACCGAACTATAAACATTTTATAGCCAAAAAATATAGTTAATATTATAGCCAATGAAATCTGATACTTAAGCTGGCTTGAGACTTTGGGACGTATCGTATATCTTGAGTTGCAGTGTGAACTAGAATTGTAGTATGTATATACACTAAGTATATACATCACGTCTGTTGTACCCGAAGGAGTAGGCAGAGGTGTATGAAATACATTTGCTTTTTGCCGTTTATCGTTATCAAACTCCAGACTACTATTGAAAATAATCTAAAAATTTAATAAATTAGAAAATACCGATGGCGTTTTGTCCGACCTGGGAATCGAATTCGAATATGTAATTGCGAGATATAATATATGTTATAGCACCATGCAACAAAAATGTATGCCGAGCGATAAAAATATCATATCTTAAGATGTAATAAACAATTACATTATACCTACCGTCGAAAGCCTTTAGTCGATCAAGTATCAAGTGCAGTTGACGTTTTTTTCCACAAGGTTTTCTCAAAGCCTCAGGAATTCAATCATCTAGATTGCTTCCTAGCTTGCCGATTGGTTGGGAAAATTGCGAAAGAGAAATTGTAGTATTGCCATTAGATGGTGTTATTGGCGTGTAATTTGTATATATTTAACTGATTGCATTGTTTTACAATGTTACTTTGTAGTTAGTAGTTGTATATTGAGCACCTATTATACTCATTACGAGATTCGTTTCTTGTATTTTTTCTAAGAAAATGTTGCAGGGCATTAACCTCTCATCCTTAGTCTAATCGCTGTTTCCTCATTTAACACATCTTCGCGCATCAATCATTATTAAGTTATTTTTTCCTTTAGTGGTCTGTTATCCCATATTACACGCGATTCAAAGATTTTACCTTAGTTTGCTGTTTGATGTGCTATTTATTTCATAGCCATGTACACGAGAAGTCAGCTTTCGTTGCTAAACCAGTGTCGAAATTCGAGCAAATGAAAGCAAAACGTAAAATTAACAATAATTCCCACGCACCATTAAAGTTTAAGTTATTCAGGTCCTTAAAAAAATGCATGAATTCTCATACGACACGAAAATTTTACTTATGCAGGTCTAACCAAAAAGTACCTCAACAAACGAACCTAACCGTATTAAAAACGGGTGACACAGCAAAGAACTAAACACTATCATACAATATAATCTTTACTCCACATTGCTTGTCTCATGTCAGTTGTCACTACAGTTGCAATTATGCAGCGTAATGTATGCAACGCAAGTGGACCGGCTATAACGGCGGCAGTAAAAAATACTTATAAATCATCCAATCCGTAATCCTTGTGAAGCAATCGTATTGAGGCCAGTTGCGAATATTGTTTTTTTGTGTTTTGATGACATTTCAAGGTCTCCATGGACACAGGTTATCTTTCAATGAAAAATAAAATACAGTTACGTACTTGCTGTTCTTGGAAAGCAGTCTGTTGGCATATCTGTTAAACTATTTGATAGCAAAACTGCTGAACATTTATAGATAAGAGTGATACGGTGATCGGGAGAGTTTGCTAATATTTAGGACTCGAATATTAACAAAAAGATAGGCAGCTATATTCGTTACTAGTTCTACTTTTTATCAATCATTTAACTAATTTTATGTATAACATGTATGTGAGTAAAAAAATAGTTTGTAAAAGAAATAGAAGGAAATATGATCTAATATAACTTAATAGAATTTTATTTTCGCTGCGTATGTGGTCTGCCTTGAGTATTACTTCAGCTCTGTATTTCAACCGCAGATCAATAAAAACGATAAAAATCATCGAATACATAATACTTATTGAGTATGTGCAATATTTGGTACAAAGCAGCCGATTGCGAACGTTGTCATAATTGTCAATATTCGTAATAATATTAAACAGTATTACATGATTACTTCGGTATTAAAGATAAACTTAATGTTTATTATCTTTTATTCGGTAATAATGAATTTAAATTGACGTGCATTTATGTAATCTTATGTAAGGATTGTTTGACATATTTTTGTTTATTGAAGTCAGTTTGGTACGGACAGAAGCAGTAATATGTACGCACTGTCACTTTTTCAATTGCATTTTGATTAATGAAAATACTTAAAGTACTAATGTACATTATCTTCGTACTAGTTTTACAACCATTATGGAGTTCGTTGAGTAAAAGTAGTAATTAAATTGATATTTTTATACAGAAATGTACGATTGAAAATATTACTGTCGTTAAATATATTGTATTTGCTCGTGACTGTACCAATAATGTAAATGTAAAATAATTTATTTTATACACAATGAAGTAAGAATGATTGTGTGAATTACGGTCAGTATGCTACATTTTTTAAACGTTATGCTTCGTTTGTTGACTGACAGACGGACTGTCAGTTTTACGTTCATCAGCTGTCCTAGTTGCTTATTCCTCGAAAATATGAGCAAATTATGACGTTTGTTAAGGCTCACATATTGGAGGGCAAAGGTCATTTTTTATTTTGACAAGACCAGCCAAACCCATGAAAATGAAAGCTAATGTTTTACTTTAAAATGTAATGGGACGATTTGTTTGCGCTTTGCAAAACTTGTTTTTAGTAAAAGAATTCATGTTTTTATAACTTTCATGTGGAAAAAACAATGGTTTAAATCAAGTCTGCAGACAATTATTACCAAGCAGGAACTGTTTCAATTGCTAAAAAACACTTTAAACTACGAGCGCGTTGATGTCTTTTGTACTAACAAAACGATACCGGCATCTATCATGAAATAAGTGTGTTTATCATGTTAGATCAGACGATACACAGCTACTAAAAATTATCATGTAATTAGTAGTGTGAAATGTAGCGCACGACGGTTTGATGGTTAAACGCCTTGATTGCCTTTCATCATCGCTTCAGCGGCTAAAAAAATAGATTTATGTGCAGCTTGCGATAGTGCTCGGCGCTGTTGCACCAATGTTCCAATGTTTGGACAGTTGATATTAGAGGAATGTGTTGCGAGTGTTGCTGTAATATGGAATGTTCGGCTTTTGAAAATAACGATAGAATTGGATCGGAATGTAATTAAGGAATACTTTACGTAAAGTAGTTTTATCGTCAATACTGCACAGTAGGTATATCACGTGGCGGCAAAAAATATATTTTAAAATAATGCGTAAAAATAGTTAAGGAATTAAATTAGTGTTGTTATTTGTATTATTGGGAGCATTTTATCAAGTACTAACTAAGGACTCAATGTCATGTAGTCAATTATGTTGCATTTTTTCACTCTTGAATTTTACTTAGTTAGGCGTCATAGACAACTTCGACAGCAACGGCCGACTTGCAATCATAAGCCCTATATTCAAATCTTATGTAAATAGGTATATATATAATATGCATCTTCAACTTTGAAAATCACAGCAACTACAATCATAAAAAAAATACTGACGGACTGGAAGTTGGTCAAAAAATTACTATACAGCCTCCGTAATATCTTGTCCTCGCCTAGCAATACCAGTAATAAAGTATATCACACGAAGCGTAATTCCTACAAAACCACAATATTCGGTAAACAGTAAACAATGATTACTCGAAGGTGAGATCGGATCGCTCCTCATCGCAATCAGAGCATCGCCAGACGTGATTGAGCGGGGACGTCGCGGTTTTAAATAATACACTATAATAACAATACTTTCTATCAATAAAAGTGATCTGAATTACGTGGTTTTCGCTGTTATAGTATGATGTTTCCTTTGAAACTGCTGAAACTGTAGTGTATACAACGGTCTAGGCAGTTCCTGCGTTCCAGGAATCATAACACAGGGCTACCCTAGTACAGGCTCCAAGTATCTCAAAGGTTTATCTTATATTATTATTATTGATTTGTAAAAGTGAAAAATTGTACTACCTTTGTGGAGAAATAAATACTTTTTATTATTATTATAAATAACATAATTAGTCCTGGCTTTTTCTGCTTTTGGAGGTACCCTGCTTCGAGCAAAGTGCCTTTTACTTGTAAACTACAATTGGACAGCTGTTGTAGCCCGAAATTTGGTAATATGTCGATATAGCAATAGATTCGCCTCATATTACATGAATCTAACATAGTATATAGCGAAACGTGGGTGTATTTCACACACTTCTGCCTACACCTTAATTTATAACAGGCGTGTAGTTATATATGTTTCTTTTGAATTTCTCATGTCAATTCAATGTCTTATTAGAATTTCCTAGAAGGTGTCTACGTACGATTTTTCATGTGAAAAGTGTTACTACTTATTAATAGCAATTAAATTCAAATCATCATCCAATTAGTAGATACAGTTTCTTAATAATCGGTTAGTAAACAGCACTCTTATGTGCTCTAATTCACAGAGTCATAAATTAAAACATTATCACCTAGTATGTTCTTCACAGAAACATCAATCTGAGCACTCTGCACTGTGCTGTGCTTTGTGTATTTCTGTATATAGATTTTTTCATCATTTTGTCTAAAACTTTCTGCGAAAATTAGATTCAAGCCTTGTAGTCAGTTCCATTAAATTTTTACATATCTATAATCTGGTTTATCCTAAAGGGACATCGATTTTTATAGCCAAAATACCTTCGCTTTCCGCGCAGGGGCTTGTTACCTACATTCAATGTACAAATAGTACCTACAGGGCAAAACCTAAATGTCAAAAAAAATTAAGAATGGGGAGTGTATTAACCGGCTATTATTACGCAAGCATGGGAAACGCCTCTTTTGTATTAGTACCATCCCTGTATAACTAATGTCACTAGAACGTGATTTCATTTTTTTATAATAATACTTAAAATTTAGCAATGATACCCATACTTACTTAATTAATACATATGATCGGCAATAGTTTCTCAAAACGTTTGCTACTTACGACACCCATAAAAACATACAGAAAGATTCGAAATCGAGATGTACCACGCATACTTATTTATAATTTCATACATAATGTCGGGTTCTATGTCACACAGTTACCGTAAGGCCCTCGGAAAAATGATTGAGCATTTTAAGGGCAAATGAGTTCCATATTTGTGTCTAATGAGATATGTCACGGACATACAAGTCATGATGAAAATACAAATCTATATGTAATCAGTTTGTTGTGTTATATTTGTGAATCGAAACTGTTTCTTTTCATTGAATATAATAAGAACTGGTTGGTTTTGATTGCGTTCCGTTTGCGTTAGGACAAAGGTAAAGAGGTCATCTTTCTAGTAGGTAATGCACGTGTGTTGTGTATTTGATACTCGGTTTGGAGGAAAATGTTTTAAAGTCTAAGAATGAATATTGTGCCGCGGGGCATCTTACAGACGCATTAATCATGAATACGAATTTCAAGCGATACAGCTAATTGTGAACGTAGTCTGGGTCGTATAAATATTTACACTGTATGGGATTCGAGTCCCTTATATCGAAGGCATCGATAGTAACGTGGCATCTACTTCTTACTTTAATACTTAACCTTGTGACCCAAAAATAAGTAATTATAATATTTCTTTTCTAAATTGTGTTTTCAAGAAAATCATTAAACTAATATTTTGACGAGCACTAAAACAAAATTTCTACATACTAATTAAGAAAAGTAAATCATTCATCATAAAGAATGTCCAAATAATGACACTGGCAATAAATACATCATACATTTATATGCCCATAAAAAGAAATTAAGAAACCTGCTTGGACACCATAAAGTTAATTGATCAACTTTAGAACACAAGGTCGAGAGTTTTAGAGATTAATGACACGAGCTTAAAATAGCTTGATTTAAGACATTACTGACCGAATACTGAAGGGTCTCGTAATTTAAAAAAAGTAAAGCTCAGACCTTACGCTTTCTTCTTAACATTGACTTATTATATTCTATCAAAAAATTTAAAATTGGATGAAACTTCAATTTTGGTGTGAGCTGAATAGGATTCCTTCGCGATTGTAAAGCTTAGTGCCTCTGCGACGAAGGAAGTAAATCATTAGGCTTGTTTTTCACTTGAGGTGTGCCAGATAGGTAAACAGTGTGCGAGCGAAAATATCATTAGCTTCTATAAGATTAGCTTCGTCGTGAAAAATTATTTGTCTAAAATTAAAGATTTCCTAAAAATATTATATTGGGTTTTTTTATTTCTTATGAAAAAAGCGTTTAATTCGATTCAATAAATGGTTATGTTTTCAGTTAATACTAGAACAAATAAAACTAAATATTATCAGAAAACATAGGTAAGTATCGAATGAAAGCAGATAATGTCACACACACTTTTGATGATTCGAAACCGATTAACTAATGAATCCAAACACAAATCCCACGTTATAATGCAGTGAAAACGCAGCTTAAATCTAAGTTCAATAACGGTATATAAACCAATAGTTTTAAAGCTAGGAACAAAGGCAGCCTGCAGGTACAATTTGCATTGTGTCGCGTCCATCCATCTGTGTTATCTGTTTTCGAGAGAACTGTTGTTTGTGAACGACTTGATGTCTGTAATAACGCCGCGGTTTGACCGCCTGATCGTGTCCGCTGTTATTTCCTCGAATAGAGACATTGTAGATTAGGATTTAGTATACTTTATGTGAGGAAATGGTTGGTCGGTGAAATAATAAATCAGTATAGTTTAAACATAGTATTGAGTTTAAAGGATTTCCTTATTGTTTAGGTTGACTTTCAATTGCTAGAGACTTTTAGTAATGATTTATATTCGATCTAGATTGCTTTTTTCTTTTGTTGTGACCATCACTATCTTGTAGGTACAGCAAAGTTGTAGGACAATATATTTTATCACTATATCACTTAAGTTCATAATTTTATACACCCTAGCAAATGCCTTTGTGAGAAACTACAGGAAAAGAGGAAATATTTGATTGAATAACATACGTAAGTTTCATTATAAAGCAGAAATAACGAAAGTAAACATCAGACTTACATTGTTCAAACTACGCATTAAATTCCTCCAATGGGTAAACACATTGAACACCGAACAATAACATAATTACACCTTAACATTTCCTTTTTACACAATAATTATGAAATATGAATTATAAAAACTCATGGAAAGTGTAAAACACGCATCTTGCGCAACTTACTTCAGAGGAATTGAATTAGAATGTGCATTTAGTAAACTGTGTATTATTATAATACGATTTGGTAGCTGTTGCTGTTAGCAATTCTCTAGTAATTTGTGCGTCGGTTCATTTAGGTTGTTCGTCACTTTCACTCAGTTTTGTTTCATAACACACATCGTATGAAGATGACCCTGTGTAATTGCCACTGTCTGATGTTATGACTCTTGTACCGTATAATGTCAAAGGCAAACATAGTAACATGTACTTTCACGTTGTTTTTTGAAGGCTTGAGTGTAGTAGAAAGTTTCAGACGATTATGAAATTGTGTTACAGGAGCACGTTCTCATATAAATCAAGTTTGAACAACGATGTCAAAAACGTACTTTATTTTTAGTTACATACTGTCGAAATCGAGATCAAACCACTTTAAGGCCTGCATGTCAAAATTATGCGCGCAGTTTAATGCTATTGACGATTTTACAGCTTAAAGCCTTCATTTTTCACGTGTTTTTAAAAGTCTGTTCTTTAGTGTATATTTTGTCCACCCATCAATTACTTTTAATAACTTTGTAAGTGTTATTGTCCGACTACGCCTACATCTCCGTCACTTAAAACAGTTTCTGAGTATTTGCTATTATGATATTCTTGTATGAACTGTTTCCTCCATTGATTTCTTGAAAATCATAGGTGCGAATCGGAATGTTTTGTCGACACGTGGCCAGTTTTTAATTTTCTACTTTAATGTGGCAGCGAGGCTCCTACAGTGATAAGCATAGAAATTCAATCGGATATTAACAATCAAAATCAAAAGGCTGACCACTTAAGGTGATATCACTATCTTAATAAAAGTTGCCGAACAAAACGTTCCACAATCAGACACGTTCAAAATTAATAAAATTAACATACATAGCTGCAATCCGGAGATTACCTATTATAAAATTGTAACGGGATCACTATAATCGGTCGAGATAGTGTCGTTACCCCAACAGTTTGCATTAAAAGTGGCCTGACGTGTGGGAGAAATGGCCAAACGGTGAGTTCTCACGACCAAGTCTTTAAACAATTCACATGCTAATTCTGTTTGAACATTTTGAGGCACTCAGCATGAAGAAGTCACTGATATGGGATGCATTCGTTTAATTTCTTTATACGCTACAAGTCAAATTATGGAAATCGCTGTTAATCTGTGTTGAGCAATCCAGATATAATTTCTTAAGTTTTTTTTTGGCACTGTCAACCGTTTTTGAGTAGTTAGTTGCCTACTCTAATGTCCACGTTGTTAAAGCCATTTAAAAGAAATCCTTAAGAAAGCCAAATTGTTTTACTAAAAATGTATGTTACCCTTTACCTTAAATACTTTCATGGGTGGAGGAACACGAGTAAAAATAAGGATTCTTGCGTCCCTAGCAATATTGTTAATAGGTAGATACATCATAAAGTTTTTCCTCTACTTTAGTATGCAATTCTTCATGTAGTATGGCTTGTCATTGCACCAGCTGTATTCAAAGAGACAGACATTTTGATCGATATGGTCCAGGTAATCTTAGGTACCAAGATCTTATCTCCTAGGCCGATGGACAATACTTAGTAATTGCTTATCATTCTGCGCCCTGGGTGATCTATTGATAAGGGTTCTACTAGTCATTGCGTGTGTTTGCAAATATTGCGCGTCATTCATCAGTGTTTAATAAGGTACATGACATATTTTGACAGTCATGTAGTGGGTCACAGTTTAAAGAAGTGCTTGTTGGTAATTAAATGACACAATTCCTATACAATTAAAATATGGATACCATTAATAATATGTACTTGTTTGACTTATTTTGTTAGACATGACATTTTTAAAAAGGTTTAACATGCGGGCAGTTACACCTTTGAGTTGTAAAGGTACACTAAAAACGTCCTTCAAAAATCTCGTAAGGTGGAATGGTTTGGATATTCGTGCTAGCAAATAAATTAGGACAGCATATCAATGAATTCGTGCTAAGCATAAGTAGCATAAGAAAAGAAGTTTTGAAGAGTAAGTATGATCAAACTTATAATATAAAAATATCGATAAAATGCCAATTGCCCAATATTTGTCTCATTTTATTGATGCTAAGCTAGGACTAGCTCGTTAATATTAAACGATAAAAAACAAAGCTGCAACGTACTCTATGCTGCACCCATAGATAATTGTGGGCGTAACCCGATAGCCTTCAGTTCATTATTTCATTATTATCTTATACCATTCTCACTATTCAAGGCTGTGCCTTTACTAACTGTGCAATTATTCTAGTACACAGGAGCTAATCATATATTCTATCGTAATACGATCGAACAAGCATAAAATAATCATACTTGTTACACTCCTGTCCTTCTGTTAGCTATAAAATTTACAACCCTGCAGATTCTACTCTTAATTGGTTCAGGCAATTAGCTGCTCGAAATTGTAAGAGATAGACAGACACAACTTCTGTTGCTTTTATAATTAAAAACTAATTTAGATTTGTCTCTATGAAGTCTTATGTTGTTTACAGCTGTATGTATTTAGGATGGTTAATTGTTTAGCCTTAGCGATAGGCATAATTTTCCTTTCCTAATAATGTTTTATTTTACCGCAAAAGTAAGTAGTTGTACTATAAATAGACCCGTAACTCAGGAAATATATTGGATTATGTCTAATTTTGGAATCCTCAACTATTTGTGTGGGAAGAGAGTGCTTCTATCACTTACGAGTATCTAAGTGCGAGTTAAGTGCTTGACTGCTTCACTTGGAACAAGTATTTGAGTAATCCACAAATATTAGAAGTGCGAGTACCCATATTCCGTGCTGTGGAGTTGTCAGCGTTTGACATTTAAAGTTACTTGAAATAAACGTTCTTGTAGAATCCGCTAGGGGCGCTGGCCAGCAACAAAATTATCAATATTACTCAGTGAGTTATTAGTGGTAGAAAATGTCATCTTTAATTGTTATTAGTTTACTTGTATTTTGCATTCACTCGTAAAGTGCATTGAAAAGTCTTTAAAATACTGTTTTTTTGGGGTTTTAGACACTAACGAAAGAAGAATTTTAAGAAAAATTGTAGCAAGGAAGTTAGTTTTACGCAATATGTATCAATTCTAATAGTCATCCTGTAAAGCAGTATTATGTCATTTTGCTTACGAAATACGGAAACCATTATTTAATTTAATTGCAATTTGCAGTATTACATATCAGTGCTTCAATTTAAAAATTGTCTATTCGGTTCAAAAGTTACTCTAGTATTTGCCTGATGAAGCGATTTAGCTTTAATTGCCCAACATGTGCAGAAATTTTGCTAAGAGCGAGTGAAACCCAACTGTGTATTGGGTTTCATAGATTTATTTTTTCGTTTATTTAATAAAAAAGCCTTTTCAATTTTAAAGAAAGTATTAATTATGAAAATTACACTTAGTGTATTTTTTATAGTTGTCCTTCAACAGGTTACAGTAAATCGAAACATTTGAGTAGAATACATTTTGTTTTTCTATAAGAAAATAGGTTGCTGTTATAACGAGATGACAACTGAATTTCAAACCCAGAAAAATTGACAGTCGCTTTATGAAAAACCTAGTAATTACACCATATGTTAAGCTGAACGACACTTGTCTAGTGGAAGTAAATCGAACCGTAAAGCTCTTTTGACATTAGTGCGATTCTTTACAGTCGGTACTGTCGAGTATCTAAAGTTTGATATTTAAATTGTTCTTCAAAAATAGTTTCATCTTGCTTATCATATTTTAACACAAAATATCTCGTTAACTAGCCGGTTGTCGATAGTGGTAAAGAATCTCACTACAGATCCCTAAATCCTAATATGGCCCGTATCTACTGGTTACCTTTGAGCGGAAACAAACTCAGTCCGTCATTAAAACAGTTTTAAATACTCGCTCAGCAACCTAGATGTTGTTTTTGGCAATTACAAGTCGTAAATATAAATATTTTAGTGTTTCCGAATAAGATTCTCGAGATATTTGCATAGAAATGACGCCGATAAAGAAAAGACTATTAGATTAGAAAGGCGATTATCTATACAATTTATTGGACGGTTTTTGCAAATGAAATAAAAGTAAATACAAATCATGTTTTGGTCCTACTTTTAAATTGTTTCTTTTATCTGGTTTAATGGAATTATTAGAAGTAAGACAGCCAGTAGCATTTATGGATTGGTTAATAAGAAACAAAACAGTTGAATTAAATTGAAGACGCCCAGACTTCTGATTTTGAAAACATTTTAGTCACTGGCTGGTTTTCTTGAAACACTTTCTAGAATAATAAACACTACTACTTTTAAAAACGAGAAAATAATGTGACATTTATATGCTTCTATCACTATGAGACCTCATTCAATAGAAAAAAGACCCGGAACTGCGTTCACTTTGCCAATTTAATTATTACATTTGACAAATGTATCAATAGAAGCCTAAAAATAGAAAAAAACAATTACCACGCACTTACTAATTAAATATCAATTAACACAGGACGAATGTATTGAGGTCATTGAACTTCATAGAGTGGGCTTTTATCCTCGAAGCTTTTTCCAAAAAAGTGACGTAGTCTTTTACAGTTCGACTGTTTTACATTTATAACGAAATGCAGACAGATGCATAAAATATATCTTTATGTGGTAACTGTTATTTTTGCATAGATAATGTGTTCGTCTATCCACTTTTGGACAACGCTTTTAACCAACGCTGTATCACATTAGTATTTGTCTAAAAAAGTGGCAGATTTATATCTGAATGGGTGAAATAGTGACATAAAATAATATTTTGTTGGGTTATAAATTAATATAAAACCATTTTAAGTTGTCATTATGTTACGGTGTGATCAGACATTTATTGATACGTGTTTCGGGTCTCGCTATATCGGAAAGGTGTATTAGCTTTTTAATTAATGTAAAAATGTTGAGTTCACCACCTTGATATGAACCCATTATCGTCCCACGGTCAGTGTGTGACTAAACTTTTATTTTGGCCAGGTGTTTGGAGAAAATCATACTAATACTCTGAATGCGAAAGTCTATCTATATGCCTTTATGTGTATTACGTTTACGCGGCTAAACTGTTGAACCGATTTTAATTGATCAATTTAGCATAGAGATAGCTAGAGGCCAGGGGTCAAACGTATGCTATTTTATTTTCTTACATCTACGCGAAAGTAATTGCGAGCCGAGTTCACGTAGATAATTCTGTTGAGAGTTTAACAACTAATGGTTGCCGTAGATCGATACAACTTGCAAGGTTAAAAAATCTCTCGCCAATTAACTAACACGCGTTTTGTGTCCATAATTTTAAAGATAAAAAGTTTCTAAGTAGACATGATAATTGGTGTAACAATGAAACGTAAAAGTGACGGTTACTTAGTAAACAATGTATGGCGAAGTTCAAAAGTCACGCGACTGTCTCACAGAACCATTTTACTGGTGGCGTGTAAACTGTCAATATTTGAGAATAATGAGTTTTTACTTCGAACAAGTTATGATGACTGTTGTCATGATTGTAGACACATCAAAGACCTTAGACAATAGACAAAGAAATAATGTAATTTATAGGTTATCTATTCAAGCAGTAGGTAGTATGTAGGTACCCTAATCCTTCCGTCAGAGCTACTTTCATTTTTGAACATGCATAATGTAACTAGAAAAACACATTGAACAACTCGATTCTTAAGTTTCTTAAGTAAACAAATCGGTTTCTGGTAACACGAAGATTATCTTTTTACATTTTACGATTATGACAAACTAATGAACTAATTTTAAAATTAAATATACAAATATAATTTATCTCAACGGGAGACAAATAGAGGAATTTAGAATAGTGACAGAAAGTCAATTAAGGCGAACATTTGATTACATATTCATAAGTTTCTAGTGAACAGTCTACCGTGTTCACGAATGAGGATTTCATTTCTTTTAATCGTCTTTCAAAGTAGCGCGGACTTTTTAAGAAACTTGAAGGTCAGTCAAGGTTGTTGTGATGCATATGAAGATAGAAAATATTTTATGTGCCTGTTTCGGCTTTCCGTTACCGTGTCTGGCGAGATATGAATAGTTATAAATTGATATTAGTTTACAATAGCAGCTGTCATATTTGTTACTATTAGCACAGAAAGTGTTATTTAATGTGGTTACACCAGTTCTTCTGCTGTAGAAATTTCTTATTGGATTTTTGTGTAACAAAATAAATTGCTTCATTTTATGAACACTTGTTTTTTTATTTAAAAACCTCTGTTACCTTCGTATTTTTCAGGGCTTTGATATGACACTTAAGACGTACTAGCTGTGTACTGCTAGATAGCCTTTAAGTACAGTTTTCTAAATCACCACGATAACTAGAGGGTCGACAATAAACATCCAAAGTAGTTGTATCTCATAAAGGCTCACATATTTAACGTTTCAAACTCAGTGAAGAAAAGTCGTAAAACATTAAAACATTCACAAACATAAATCAGTAGGCCCCTTACCGTTAAACCTTAAGCAGTTAGTCATTTATGTTAATCAAATATGTAGCTGTAGAGATAAAACACTGGTCGAAACGTAGAAGCAGTGTCGAACGTTCATAATTGTAAATTATGTTATTTGATAAAATAGTGGGAACTATTAAACTAGCCGTTGCCTTTTATAATTTGACAACTTAAGTTTGGCATGCACGATTTGTCTAGATTAAATTCAAGAATTCTGTGTATTTCCAAAATAAAATAGCAGTAGCAAACAGGCCACCGTCAGTTGCGAGTTACTAATACATTTATTCTAAACTAGACGCTGCCCGCGACTTCGTCCGCAAAAAAACCGATCCCGTATGATTCCCGATCCCTAGGGAACTCCGGGAAAAAAGCCTTTGTGTAATTATTGGTTCTACCTACATACCAAATTTCATCGTAATCGGTTCAGTAGTGTTTGCGTGAAAGAGTAACAATCATCCATACATATATACTCACAAACTTTCGCATTTGTAATGTTATTATAGTAGGATTAGTAAGATAGTAGGAAGTAGGATTTTGTTTACCTACGCCAGTCCCGAACCTTACATGCAAGGCTCTCTACTAAGTTGCCGGACTATAACATTATACGTAACTAATGACGTCTATACGTTATCTAGTTATGACAAGAATACAGATTTATAGGAATGCTGGTTTTTATATTTATTTAAGGTTCGCGTGAGTTATGGCTTGCTTCTGGGGTAAAGCTTCCGAATGCCATTTAGTAGTAACTACTTAAAAGCTAAGTTTTTGGTTCTACTTTTGACAAACTGTGATTTATCGTCTGTCTTTGAATTTATTAGTATTCTAGTAATGAGACATTACACATTTATTTTATTTACAATTTGTTCTTTTCAGATTTTCCTCTTACTTACACCCCAGCAGGATTTATATAACTAGCTGCCGCCCGCGACATCGTCCGCGTGACATTGTTTCCCGGAATAAAAAGTATCCTATATATGAATCTTGGTTACTTCCAACTTGGTTGTTTAATCAGTCGAAACTGTAGAAAGATTTATATAAACCCTCACCCCTTTTTAAGGGATGCTTACGTCACAGTAGCAGTAGAAAATATAACCCCTAAGGCTAAGTATTCTTTGAAATAGTACACAAAAAGCTTGCGGGCGAGATTATACAAAAAGCCTTTGGACTAATTGCTATAGAATTTAATGAGAAATAAAGTGGATTATAAACTTCAGACATAGATTATGTAGATTATTATGAATAAATCTAGGAGGAATATTCTAGCCGGCTGACATTTATATCAACTTCGAAAGCAAATTTATCTGGTTTAAGTTTAACTTTACACATAGGAAACTATTTCTTAATTTATATTCACAGTTCTTTGTTTGCGTACTGCGCTGGAACTGTGTGTTTGAAATAAAAACAAACACATTTACTAAAGGGAACGAAACAAGACGTCACATTTATTCAACCACCGTGAGAATGATAACGATCTCAAATTGTTACAATTATTTAGGCCTGAGATATACAACACGAAACTAGTACAAAGGCACTTTAAATACGAATTATTTAAACAACGAGCTTATTTTGGCATTTTCTTTTATAACTAAGTTTATCTATACTTATATTATAAAGCTAAAAAGTTTGTTTGTTTGTTTGTAAGTTTGTTTGTTTGAACGAGCTTATCTCTGGAACTACTGGTCTGATTCAGAAAATTATTTCAGTGTTAGATAGCCCATTTTTCGAGGAGGGCTGTATATCATCACGTTACGGCCAATAGGAGCAGAATTCCAGTGAAAAATGTTACAAAAAGGGGGAAAATTATGACCTATTCTCTCTTATGTGACGTAAGCGAAGTTGCACAGGTCAGCTAGTCTTTAAATACAGCAACTTTGATTAATATACACATGACTAAAGTCCTCTTGACCTTTAGCCCAAGATCCGCATAAACCGACTAATATCTATTTAGGAGCACGGTATTAGGGACATATTTGACATGTTCATACCAGTCGATTAAAAAGGACTAAGTAAATTACTAAGACTTTAGTCATTGAGCTGCATCTGCATTTTAATAATATGGTTATAACTTTTAAACTCTCGCGTTGCATGTTTAATGTATTATAGAATACGGGAATAAACCAGAACACGCATTTTACGTTAGAATGCCTGCCTGCTTAAAATGTCAGCCAGCCTGCGATCACGGCGATGCAACCTGCGTCGAAACGTTAGGCATTTTAAGGTAAAATGCGTGTTGGCATTAATTCCCGTATTCTATTATACATGAATAATATGGTTATTATGACACGTCACATAATACATTGTTATAGACCTAATGCATCATTCCTGATTGGTTTTCTTCTTTATCACTCCATAGAGAGTCAAAACAGATCTTGAACCGCCACACTAACATAGTTCTGTGCTACTTATCCGCGATAAACAATTGACCCAGTATATTTAATTGCTTCTTTGTTATGTTCAAAATAATCCCTGTGACCGCCTTCTGTTAAACACCTGAATTCACATGCTCGTGATTAAATACGATTATTTCGGTGAATATTAATGGAAGAACACATACTCTATTTTGAAAGTGAGTGCGGAACTGACGACACTGCCGGGTAATAGGTTTTGTTGACCTTGATTCTACCGTGCTTTATTAGAAACTTTTTTCTAGATGAATCTTTCCTTAAGTACATACTTTGACGGGCATGAAAAACTTTAGTTGAATCGGTAAAAAGCGTCTTTACAAACAACTTGCATGATAGCAATTATATTGGTACGTTGCAAGGGTACTTTATAAACACTCAATCATAGGAGTTCTTCCGTAATTGCAGCGGATAAAATAGATTAGACAAAAAATAGAACAAAATATGTACAAAAAAAACGGGCTCAATAAATTAATAAAAAAACGAATTTGTTTTCTCCTATTCATATTCTATTGTGTTGTTTAAAACAACAGGAACGAAAAACTTTTATTGACATTTTCCCATTATAGTAAATATGTTATGGATATGAACCCTTCATACGCAGTATGTAATTAAAACTAAGTACTTACTTCCTTAGAACGTTTTATTATAAACAGGTGCTCTGCATTCTGTGAGAAACTGTGTACTATAAAAAGACTGACAACTTAGCAAGTATCCTTTTCAAGCACCATTTATCAACATAACCTTATAAAAATAAAAATATTAATTTTGATATGAATACTTCGCCAAATGTGTTGATAATCGCATAACTCAAGAATTGCTCAACCAACTCAACTTATTGTTTTGTCAAATTGTCTTAAAGACACAGGAAATATATTTTAGGTAGAGAAAAAAAACAAAAAGAAAATTCGTGAGCAAAGCTGTGCGGGTCAGCTAGTATTCATATTTCTATGTATTTCCAAACTAAATTAGTTGTATCAAACAGACCGCCGGCAGCTGCATGTGCCCGCTGGTCAATGGTGTTCTAAATTCTGCATTTTGTAGACCGCTGCCAATCGTGAAACTTGCACACAAGGTTCTCTACTAAGTTGTTGAACTATAGTAAAAACTAAATTTAAATATTTTCATTATGTATAAACTGTCCATGTGTAAAATAATGAGAGATAAACGGCTCATTGGTTATTTTCTGGAAAAAATAGGCAAGGATGTGATATTATGTTCGTTGAATAATGCATAGAAAAGATCGAGTCAACGATCTAAATTGCATTAATACGCTATTATTATAATGAATAATTTTCTCATATTTTTTATCTATTATTCAAGTAGTCCTCGTACTAAAAAAATATTTCATTTGCCATTTTTATCAAAACTTTTTTATTAATTTATTGTAGCGGTTTATAGTCGCTTACCATAAATAATTTGCAACTTCAACGGGATTTCAAATATGATATTTTTAATTACATTTTGACAATCAATCACAATTTTGGAAGTGTATTGTAAAGAGCGATAAGCATGATAAAATTTAATTAGACACTAGAACATTGTACACGTCTAGGTATGCTAATATTTATGCAGATATTGTATAAAACGGTATTATTAATCTAGAAACTGTAATTCATATAGAGCATATTAATTGACAACTTTATCTAAGAAATAGACGAGTAGAACGACTTTTATCGCCTAAGTATTTTCAAAAGTAGGTATTAAACAAATTTTAATGAGCACTATTATCCATTCCGGCTATCACATGTCTCTATACAACATTGACTAAAAGATTTCTAACTTATCTACCTACGTTTTTGCGAAAGCGGCTCCGATTTTAATATATTCGAATTTTAATCCGATACAGTATCGAGAATTTAACATATAAAATACATAATCATTATCCGAAAACTTCTTTTTTCTGTCGGTATGTAAATTAACGATTCAAATGTACAGATTTATCATTTTATGGTGTCTATACGTATAGTGAACGCCTCCCGGTTACGCCTGATAGTATTTATTTCTCACGAAACAGCTCCAACTGTAGTGAAAGTTTTTATTGTTTGTTTATCTATTGTCTGAAACGCGAGAGATACTTCAAAAGTTCAAAATATATCCTTTCATATAGGATTAATTGTTAAGTCTAGCTTTCTGACTGGACAAGCTTTGTTACTTAGAAAGTTGAATGATTTTAATTAATAAAAATAACAGTGGTGTCAAGCGTCCACTTAAAATTAATTTGGCAAAACCTTTCATGACCTGAGTGTTAGTCATAAGATTTTGACTCTAGTATATTGACAGTCAAAACACCCACAAATTTTTATTAATAAATCTTATATTTATTGATTGATACACATGTTTAGTTATCATGTTTTCCTGTACAGATACAGCGATATAAATTCTATTCAACTCCTAATAAGATTTAATTAATATTTGTTTAAGTTATAGTTAAGCTTGTATCCTAACAAGTCAATCCGTATCATATGATTATCTCCCGTTATCTTGTTAAACCATGTAGGTCAAATTCAATGCGCAGAAAAAATAGAATTCTATGTGACCTAAGTATAGCTTTATTTGCTAAGCAATAAATAACACATTTTAAATAACATGGACAAAGATTTGCTTATAAACTTTTGAGTGTACAAACGGACAACATTGACTTTATTTCTTTATTGGCAATTACTAAGGTGAATTTACAAAAATATATTATTTACAACAACAATAAACTAAATTTACACTATATAAAAAAACGTAACATAGCAACGGACAAACAAATTTTAACATAACGTTTCTATAGTGAATACTTTTCTACATTCGTTGAAATAAATCTGTTAATACGGTGACCATATATCTCGCGGCCAGTAAAACAAGTGTGGCTCATTTGCAACCAAAACACGGCTTCCATGTTTTCCCATAGTTAGGCTCATTTCTTCAGCTAAAGAATGTTGTTGTGCTATCAACTTCCCTTGCATTGTGTGAATTTTCAACGGACTGTTATTATGTATCAATTATTCAGTATTTTTGTAATTATGCTTGTTTAATTATACGGTATCTGTGATCGGACAGGGAAAGCGGTCCTTGCTACTTTTTAGTGCTAGGAATTTTCTTTTAAATATAAGGTTGATATTATTTTAGTTTTTCATCGAAATGACGTGCATTAAGTTTGTAGATGTTTTTCAGTGACAGTGGTAGAGTTGTGATTGTTTCGTTTAGAAAGTGATATTTCTAGAAGACAGTAGGCACTTTATTTTCCTTTTCTGAACTGAAATCTCATACACTAAACAATACTTAATGTGTACAATCAAGTTTTTATGCCTCTAACGCCTGTCTATCTTGTGTGCAGTAATCTCATAAAGTGCTGAACGAATTACGTTCCAGTTTCACAAAATCATAAACTGATTCCCAAGGAATGTGTTCGTGTTTTACTCTCATCAGAGCAATAAATTATTTATTCACTTCGGTGTCATAAAAGGTTAATAAGATTTGAGTATATTTGCGTGGGTTGTAACGACTACGGTAGATGATGACATCAGAGCTCGTTAGTTCGCCAAATGTGGTGTTTATGATATTATTTGTTTAAAACTGTTAACTATCAAATTATTTGGAAATCCATACCTTAATGGGTTTGGTTTTGCGGTAGTCGTTGAGATAATAATTGCACCTATTATCTATCCAAAGAAAGTAGAGTGATTGAGATGATTGATTTGTTAAGTGTCAATTTTCGGACGAGTTTTGGACATTTAATAACAGGACTATTTGATCATCAAATTTAGTGATTAAGGCTTTTATTATTGTTGTAAGTGTTAGAAGAATGAATAAAATCAATTTAAATTTAACTTCTATACATGAAGAATAATAAGCGCGAATGTATCCACTTCAAAAAAATAGTGATCTTTTTGTTGAGGTGCTGACAAAAAAACATTGAAAGATTATGCAAATAGAGATTCCTTTCACAGAAAATATTTGTTTAATATATTGACTTGCTAATATATATTAATACTAATGATGTCCACAGAACAAGGCAATAGGGACCATCAATAAACAAAATTATCATATCATACTTTATTGTTATTACTAAGTAAATTAGATTTATTTTTATGGTCAAAGTAGAGACAATAATTCACCATTTCTTTTAACGGATATTTCGATTTAAAAAATAAGTCAAAGTTAATTTAAACCGTTACTATTTGTCTATTTAGCAAGGGTCCATTTTAAGACCCGAGAAGGGTCAGGTATTAAGTACTGAAATAAGTTGCTGAGCGGTGAGAGTATCTCTACAATATTATTTGTATCTAAATAAAATTATTTTCTTAATCAGTATTCAAGATTATCTTACATACAAGTTTTTTTTAAACATCTTTTGGCCTACTTTCCGATTTACGATTGAGATTACATATTGCATATTTTACGTAAACTAGACGACGGAAAGTAAAAATATTTATGACTAAAACTCACATTTTATAAGCGGTTTAGGTGGACTTCTTCAGTATATAATACCATCAATATACATCATTCAAATCCTGTACTAGTTTAATGCATTAACTTTTCAATTCAATATTATTGCTGGGTTTCTCGCACTCGTTGTTACAATTCGTGGTACTATTGGAAGGTCTAATGCCCGGTTTCTGAGTACATTTAGCGGTAGTTTATCTATTCAATAACGTTTTTTTATATGACTTTAAACGCTATTGAATAAGTAAACTAACGCCAAATGTTTCCAGAAACCGGGGGTCAGTAATGCTCCATGGGACATCTTTTCTTGAATATGACTCGAACCTGGACTGTCAGGTACGAACTGCAACATTTTAGAATGCTTCAATGGTAAACTCTTTAAAACAATAAGCCTTCCTAATATTCTAACTACAGACAATGTTTACTTTAAACTACTATAACGAAGAAAAGGTTCAGATACTAAAATCACTTATTACTTCACGTAATGTCACATAATCTTAGATTAGTGGCACAGTTTTTTGTCTTGTATACTCATAAATAGTTACAAACATGATTGAAAGTGACAAAACATAATTAACAAATCAGTTCTTACAACGCGTTTATTACTTACTAAGGTAGTTATTTTACAAAAATGTTATAGTATCCTACTAGATTATTATAGACGATATAAAGTGGAATAAAATCAGGTAGCTGATGTATTATTTATAGTTAATATTCACTCGACATTGAGTACTGATAACAGGATGTAGTAGTGCACGGATGCCTTCAGGCTTCCGTCAGTTAATCACCCTACTTGTTCTAACTACGATATTTTCTAGCCATCGTAAAACATCCTAGAGAAAGCCTCTTCCTTGATAAACTACTCTTTGTCTTTAAACGCGTTTCTATGTCACTGTTCCTGTAACACGTTTCTCTAAACTATCTACTACTATCAGCTATAGAGAAATTTTGTATGAAACACTGATCAGCGCCTCTAGCGAGCGCCGTATGAACTATTTTTGCAGTGCATTTTAAATGTCAAACTCTCGATATTCGATAAAATTGAGTGAAGAGAATCGCGCTACTGTTATTTTGACTGATAATAATCATTTATTACATTTGTTCTGACTACAAACTAGATGTCGCTTCCGTTTGATCAGTTTTAACTTTAAATAAAACTTATACTCTGTTTTGATAGGTAGGTACTTACGAACGTGGCTTATTACTAAATATCTGATTACTTTGAAATGATTTAAATGAAGTGTCCTAAAGTCTAAATCGCCGTTTTTACGAGAGGGGACTTCCACTCTCGTAGATACGGTGATTTGATCGAGAGAGAGAGAGAGCGAAAGAGAGAGAGCAAGATCTGTTTGTTTATTTATGAACTCACTTGAGTTCATAAATAAACAAACAGATCTCTAGGATACTGATACTGTATCTGTAGAAGAATAATCGTATTATCTGTTCTGAATTATTGTCAGCGGATATCGTTACTAATGATTGAATTGTCGGCCTAACATTAATAGCCTACAGGAAATTATGATATCCTAATAAACTGTAGCGCGATTATGAACTTCCGACACAATCGTATGTGTGTTTGTTCTTTTGAGTGGCGACAAAATTGTTATGACATATGCTAGAAGTATGTACAATGACATACATACATAACATGCTCTATAATTAAATCTATCAAGTAGGTAGTATAACCATTCGCTAGCGTGGTTTTTTAATAAGTATCAGTAGCGCAATTCTCTATCTCCATCGACTATTGACAACCGGCTAGCTATCAAGAAATTTGTAGAAAAATCTAATCAGCGACTCTAGTGGGCCCTAAAGAAGCTATTTTTGCAGTATCTATACGAGTATTTAAGTGTCATACTCTCGATAGTCGGTTTCGAGTCACGCTACTGTAAACTTCTAGTAAATTATAAAAAGTCCTATAAATTAAGTATAATTAATCACGCATGTTAATTTCTCAACAACTTCACCCCTTTTAAGTACTAATGAATACGGACATAATTTAATATACGCAATTTAAACAACACAATTAACAGTATGAATCATTGCACAGATATATATTGAACATAATTCACATAGCTTAATTAGTGAATTAATGAGGCGTGCTAATTGGAGTGACCAAACACGGACACGTTCGACACCCTTCACAATCGCGGCTAGGGCCACCAACCGATCGAAATTTACTGTATGTGTATACCTACTCGTATTACCTAGGCATCCATACTTAATTCTTAGTTTTAATTGGTCGGGACTCTCGCTTGGTAGACAGTTTTTTTTCTTTCCAGTCATGAAATGTAGTTTTTTTATATACACACCAGATATAGGAACATCACTGACTACATGTAAGGATACAATGTAATGTGATCTTAGGATACCTTAGGAACTCAAAAAACAATAATACTCCCTTTTTACCGCATACCGCAGATATCCAGACTCCTCAGTCGTTTCCTTTTCTTGGAATCTAAGAATGCGTATAGGAACAACTAATGTTATAAAGTACTTTATTGTACTGTAAAAAATGTATTTTTTCGTAATGGTGGTCACCAATTGCGGTAAGTAAGTGCTTGTAAAGCGATGTAACTTTCATTGACATTTGTACCGCGTGGTACGTTGACCAATAGTGAATGGACTCCTGTATCAATGTGTCTCAGCCTTGGAGGACTCCCTTTTACGTTATATTCTAATGACTCAATATCTCATCATTAAACAAATAGATATATTTGTATACGTTTGCAGTTGCACATTCCTATCGTGTTATTGTGGTAGATATAAGTGAATCAGCGTTAACTATTTAGTAAAAAAAAATAAGTTTACGTTCTTTGAAAAAAAAACTATTTATACAAAAAATATTTCGTACTTATTAAAAAAAAAGAAACCGTTTAAAGATACCACAATGTTTGTCTGTCTGCGCTATAATATCACGATTCATGTGGAACGGCAACTCCTCATTTTTTCCCGCAAAAAATATTCTATTAAGTATTTTTATAAAACATCTTTACCTTTAAAGTAGTCGCGTGCAAAACCTAGTTAGATAATTTGATTAACCTAATTAAAAATTTACCTACTTGGGTTACCTAATAGAAGGCTCAGGTACAAAATTAATTAGTTATCTAACCCTACAAAGTTATTCAATGTATATTCGGTAACGGTAGTCTAGGTAGTCAAAATTATTCGGACTCCATGTTGCTGTCATAGTTTGACATGTGTGACAGATTCAGATGAACTAGTTCCTATGGCTATGTACTCTATGTAGGGTAACTTTAGGTATCGATGTTAAGTAATATTCAAGATGCATATTTGCATAGTATATGAGGTTGTTAAATCATACTTTTGTGCTAGTTTACAGTTTCTTAACGTTTATCATAATAATATAATGCCGAGTTAGTATGTGCCCCAGGCATCAGGATATAAAAAAATATTGTCCTAGAGTCATCAATTCTAATATCAAGTTATTTTTTATATACTGTACTGCTGGCTTCGGAGATTATGTTAGTTTTAGATACATTATTGCTATTTATTAAATGAAAATCTCGTGTACTTTACTCTAGAAAATCTCTTTATTTTAGCCATACAGTGAACTTAGATGTGAATCATTACCATTCATTTACACCACTATTTAGGCCACAAACTCAGCTAAAATATGCACCTAATTTAGATAGTAAACGTTCACTAGCAAGTTATTCGTGCATCCTTGTTCATAATCAAGGACAAAGACGGGATTGAAAGCCTTCATTGCACGCACTTAGAACGGCGCAGATTTCCATCACTGCACTTTATAGTTCCTTACTATTTTATTAAGTTCTAGGTCGAACAATATGAAAATTAGATGCTCTTCGTTTAAGCGAAAGTTGGTAATGACTGATCTAGGAACAATTTGTGGTACTCGCGATGTCCGTAATGATAGGCATCTTTGTACGCGATAAAGGCAGGCATAAAGCCTTCGTATATTTTTCTAAACTTTAATTTTAAAATGGTCGAAAGAAGTTTTGAATTGATTGATTGGTTACAATAGTTAAACAGACAAAAAAAGTGTAAATGGCTGCAATACATTGCATTTTTTGGTGGAAAATAGCAATGTAAATAATCGTACTACTTCCCGCGGTCTATTAATTTTCTTTTTGTAAATTATAGCTGCTAAGTAGGTACTTAGGTGGAAAAATAACAGAGTAATTATATTAATAAATATTGCCAAACAATGGTAATATGTATTCTTAAACCCACATTTTAATACAATAAATCAATACATCACTGTATAATATTTACATTAGTATATCTGTATAATATTTATATTAGTAATCTGAATAGAATGTAATAAATTACGCAAGGAGTTTTAAATACATATAAAATCCACAGTCTATGTTGTTCCGGTGTAAAACGTAACATAGAGGAAGAACAATATTCTATCCGTTATATAAAATGCACTGGCAAGTCACATTACCTAACAGCCGATCACATGGAGACTGAATAAGCTAGCTACACGTGCCTAATCAGGCGGCTAGAAAAAGTTATTTAAAATCCTAGATTGCGAAATCAAACATGTTCTTTTTTCCAGTTTTAAAATTGAAAGTAAAAAAAAAGAAATGACCCTTTTACATCTAATTAGTATCGGGCACTGACAAACTTTTTTAAATGCCTACCGACTACTGATTGATTTATTTGATGGCCAGACATTTTTTACCACTTGTAATTTGATTAAATTGAGAATCTTGCATTTATATTTAGGCTGAACCCAATGGCGGTATAGATGGTTTAGTACTATAAAAAAATCTGGTAATACTGGTTTTCTATAATTAGCACAAAAATAAAAGTATGTAGGTATCGAGATGTAGGTTTTATTGCAACACTTTTTAATTGTGCTTAGTAGGCATTCATTTTTTATATCGAACATATTATGTAGAGGTTATATAACAATGATTTTGATTATTAATTATTCGAGAACGTAGATTCAACTAAAACCTCGGAAAAGGTTAATGATGGCTCCGCTTTCTGATTTATAGTAGTTTTAAATAACATCAATTCGTGTTACGAAGTCGGCATTTTATAATTGTTACTTGTGCCATTACTTTCCATTGCTATCTATGATCCTCATCTCTATGGGAATTTAAAAAGTAGGCATATCTCTATGCAAAACATATGCTAAGCGTTTAAAATTCAAAACTTGTTTAGATCTTAGATCTAATTAGGCATGTTTCCGCATAAATAAGCTCTAATTGAATCTAGAAATAAATTCGCATGTTTGATTAGATTGTTACGTGTACACGTTTTCAGCTCAAACTGTTGTTTTTTTTTCTATCTTGATTTGAGTAGTTTTTATTTTTAATTAGACTTACATAATTGACTGCAGATTTTGTGGGTTATTGACCTCTACTTTGTCAAAACGATATGAATTGAGATGTCCCGAGGCTATTGTAGGCTTCTCACGCACGACGGTAGCGCCGCAGATAGGATCAACGATTTATATCTAAAAAGATAGATTACTGCGGCGCGTTTAAACTAGCACCAATGTCAGAACATTATCAATCATATTTTTCGAGAATTAAGTTTTTTAGTATTTTTTCTACAAATTCATTGAAATGTCTCTTTATATTTAGGCAGAAAACAGATAGATACTTTGACATGAAAACAGTTTGTTATAACTTTTGCATAACATCCTGTGTGCCACAAACAGGGAAAGCCAAGATGAGTCTATATGTCTCAATGGAACTTTCTGACCTAAAATAACTATAATTCAAAACTTGTGCCAAAAAGGCTCATGCTTGGTGGTAACTCAACTCAAATGGTATAACTGGGATACACGATCTATACTAAAGTATCCTCGAGCTCTTATGACAGGCTTGTAACGCAATCAGCCGAAAATCGTAAAAAATAACAGCAAAATTATTTACAAAATCAGATTTACTTCACGGGTGAGCTTTCTTTACGATAAACTAAACTACCTTACGCATATTTCAATGTACGACTAACATTCGAAAGTATCGTTTGTCAACCTTATATTTATTTACTTACGTAAAACATTCGGAAGGAACTAGTTTTTAATTACTCTCTGGCATTGATTTCAGCAATATATTCTTTGAGAATTCCTGGTATTCTAATGAAATGAATCCGAAATCTTCTAATATATTGGGTAGTAAAATCATATAGCGCTTCGGTGAGGCGCATGGCCATTAAAATTAATTATTTCTTCTCTGAATCATGTGAAAGTAGTTGCCATCAATCCTTAGTTTTGACACTGAAATATGCACTTTTATCATATATGCATTTACATAAACGAGTTTGTACATATTAGTTACACCAATCACGTTTACTTTTTGTGAACTTATGACTCTTCATTTAAATTACTACGCTTGCATATAACTGCAAACAATAAAAAAGAATCGAAATATTTAAATACCGTTTGAATACGGGATCTATGATTTGGAGCATTTTACAAGCTTTTGCAAAACTACATCAATCATTGTCGCGATATGCGATATATAATTGCAGATCAAAGCATTTCAATTCTTTATCACCCCACGCAAGATTAAATATGCCTGAGCCAAATGCATACGAAAAATGTAAAAGTATCAATCTAGGCAATCTAGACAGACTATATTAATATCTAATTAGCACCTAAAAATCTAAATGTCATGTAGCAAAATCTAGACAAGAAATAAATTCAATTGCTAGAAAAAATCTACAGCGCAATTTAAATGATCAATCATGCAGTTTTAGAAGAGATTATATGTAAGATTCGTCTCAATAATATTAATGGTATAAAGCGTATTCAAGTATTAAGATTTTATGAAGTCGCTAATTGAAGCAGGTTTCTAAATCTATCATCGGTGTTTAGAAGGCGTGTCTTTAAATAGATATAAATACAGTAACAATTTGGCAAACACGAGTTATTTATTGATCCTGCGGTGAAACGATTTCTTACGTCGTAAATTATTGCTGGCTAACTTCAAAGGCGTGTATGATAAAGTTTTGTAATGTAAATAATAATGGTACATGATAAATATGTATTGGTTTTTAATGTCTTACCGCGGAATAATTTATCTACCCTGATCTCGAAATCGTGAACTAAACGGTTATTTAGATTAACTCAGGAACTATATCAAACATTGTTAAAGAATAAGTAACAAACACGGCTATAAATTAATTGTATGGGTTCAGTTTTATGTGTTTATCCATTATAGAATTCTGATAGAAAATTCCGATGAATGGCGGATAGCGTTCCGCGCATATCTTCGCAAGTTTCCTGTAAATATTGTTGTTAAAGAAGTCACAACCGGACACCTCTTTCTGTTTCGTATCAAATTGCACTTATAAGTATGTGATGTATGCACGCATCGGATTTAATACGTAGTACATAAAAATAACACCATTTTAAAAATATACAACAGTTTACTTAAAAGACTTGTTGTTGAGTTCGACTTTTCTGTTGAAAAATCTTGTTGATAACCTATCCATTTGTTGAGTGATAAAACGCAGAACTTGAGAGCGTGTTTTTTCAGAACGATGACCTCTGACACTGAACAGCGTTAGTGAAATTATATTTTTTTCTCGCACGCTCTCTACATTACATCGGTTCGGCAGTAAAAGCAACACCAGGGGGCAGCACCTATCACCGCTCAAAGTGCATTTTATTTTTAAAAGCTTATAAATATACATAAATTTTTATACCACTTACTATGGGAACTACCATGAAACATGCATAAAAATAGAAATAAAAAGTTAAATGAATAATAATGCATAGTAAAAAGTGATGGGTTAGACGTCATATATTTTTATACTTAATTAATAAAATTTTAATAGCTATAACTTTATTTACAAAGTAGAAGATTAACGGGTAGGTATTAGTGGTCGCAGTGCTTTGATCATCGTGACCAATCATGAAGCGACCTTATCTAAAAAGTAGTAAACTTCACTGATAGACTTTGCTAATGAGAGATGATCGTTGAACAGTCAGGTCGCGACGCAATCATTTTACTATCTAGGGATATAATTTTAATGGAGTATTAGACGTTTATGCTAAAGACTATTAAGTTTACAATCAAGTACGAGCTCTGCAATCTCATGTCGCAGTACAAACACACCTAGTCACGTAACATCAACATCAATCTACATTTCCGAAAACATTTACCTTTAATTACCATACTTTTTGCATACATCGTCGAGTACGTTTTGAATGTCGTATAGTTTTTGTCATAATCTATTAACAGACGAGGAAATGGAACGCTCATGTTGCGAGAAAAACGTTCGTTTATCCGGGAAGTGAGACATGGCATGTTCGCAAGTCGATCAGTGTACACAAGCCGATGTAACTGCTTCATTGTTCTCGAAGCGTAGTCGTCAAAACTTCGACGAAACGGAATAAATTACGCACAATTTCCTTCTAGAAGTGATTTAGGTTCGTGTTTAACCTCTAGTTGTTTTGTCTTCATAAGTTCTGTTAGTAATAAGTTTAAGTTTTCATTACGATCGCATACAGAAAAGGAGTTGCTTGGTGTACAATTATTGTTAACTTTTCAAAATTATACGCATGAATATTTTAATGTGTCTAAGACGTCATAATTATTCTAGTCTATTTATAAATATTACGATGGAACCGGATTGCATTTAAACACTTTCTTTTGAGGTTAGAAAGAAGTACTGACATCAAATTTAGGACCCTGTAGTAAACCTTGTAAGTTGATTAAATTAAAAGTAATACATATAACAAATCATACAAGAAAATATTTAAGAATACACCAGAATGACACTAATAAGCAAGAGTATAAAAGTATTTTTGTTTTTTATATATTGTATAACTATTACGACAGTAATAACAGTAAAGGTAAAGTAATATTCATACAGTTTACTGGTAGCCGTTAATTTCCATACAAATGGATGATAGATGAGAAGGGCATTAGTACAAGCCCACATATTTTCTTCTGCCGTTAAAGGCGCGTTGTTTTTGCAGCCAGTCATTTGCCTACTATAAGCCTGATGGAGTCTCGATGCTAATGCCTTCATTCCAATCATAGCGAATTAAATTGAAATTTTTGTAGGCAAGTATGTGGTTAAGGGCAATAATGAGCTATAGTAAGAACTTCTAGTTAATCTATACGCAATGACATAAGATTTCATCTTTGATGTTGTCGCTTGCTTCTGTTGTCGAGTCAAAAAGTACCTAATTGAGGAGTAGAATTAGCGGTCATGTTTTTGTGGAGCTTTCCATAGTGAATACTATCTACATTCTCCTACATTATTTAGACGTAAATACTATACTTAATGTATTATGATTTATGACCTGCTAGCGTTAAACATTATGAATATCTCGGTTTAGG
The DNA here is from genome assembly GCF_050436995.1 of Anticarsia gemmatalis. Lineage (NCBI taxonomy): Eukaryota > Metazoa > Arthropoda > Insecta > Lepidoptera > Erebidae > Anticarsia > Anticarsia gemmatalis. The sequence goes on from NC_134761.1 coordinate 5,496,041, forward strand.
TTTACCAACGTGTAGCTTAAAATGTATACAATTTTTAAATATCATAGCGAAATATGGTCATAGATTCCTATAACAAAAAATTAAATTGTTGTTGACTATTTACGTTCAATTTGAACACAGTGTGCTCAGGGATAGTTTTGTTGTGATATAGTTCAATAATAATTGTTCTACACAATGAAGTGTTAGAAACAATAGCATCATTGTACAATTGTTAAAAATAATTTGACCAATATTTATGTATTTAATTGTCCCAAGGCGTTCATTTTTAATACTCCACATAGAAAATTACAATCTTTTTGATAAGCTGGAGATTTTTGGCTAAACTAATTAACGATTAAGATGGCATTGATAGTCAAAACGTTAGTCATATTGATTACGGTTCTTGCCCGCGGCTCTTATGTGTACTTTAATTACGAGTATGTGGCTTATAACCCCCATAGTTCGTATTTCACAACAATCCATTCGATTCAGTTCAGTGGTTTAGGCATAAAGAAGAGACAGACATGCAGAGTTAATTTTGTATATTTATAATGGTAGTAGTGAAGTAGGGATATTCATTAACCTTTGCTCTCGCTTTCTTCAACTTTTATGATTGTTCAGTGAGCCTCAGAATCGTAATATACATATCAGTAACATAAACTGTCACGTAATTTGCCTATTTATAACCTTGCTATTTTATGTACTTTAGCATTTTATGTGCAAACGCTTTGACCCTTGGTGAATATATAGTGACTGTGTCCATACTGATTGACTTAATAAGCATATTGGTTGTAAAGTTAACTATTAATTGATAATAGATTTTATGTTTAAATTCCGTAAACATTTTCATATTTTCACTTTTTGATTAGTCCTTTGATCAATACCTCTATTCGGTCAATACTGGGGATGGTTTCTATGCGTTAAGTGGTTACTAAATAGATAGATAGGTAATTTTCATGCCTGTATGTACAAGTAAAATGATTGTTACTGAATAATTGTCGTTGTAATAACATACGTCCGCTAATTAACTTTAAGGATAAATAGTCTGTCGACTAATAAAAAAGACAGCGTTTCTATTTCGTAAAAAGTTTCCAAGTTATTCAAACAATAATGATGACGTTAATATTTAATGTAAGCTATAAAACACGGTTTTCTGTTGTCAATTCGTTTCTATCTAGCCAGGAAATACTTCCATAAACTAGAAATCTACCATATTCTTCAATGCAACAAGTCAGTTTGTGTAGGATCAAACGCAAATAAATGTAAATGTGATCCAATGTGTAATAACATTTGCACACATAAGACGTTACTAAGTTCTCACTCACATACGTTCTAAAATATATGTAGAGTACTACTCAAGTGCTTACGAATGATCGTGTAAGTAGATTTGAATGAATTTGTACAAATGTAATGAATAGGTAGAAGGATTTGTATATAAATTACTACGCACTTACAGAGAGTGTGGGCTTGGTGTGTGAGGAACTGGGAAAATACTTTTTGAGATATCTGAATAAGTAAACATTTTAATTCATCTGCTTCGTCTTTCTTCTAACTATGTTGCAGTCAGCTTCTAGCCTCATCTATATTTTACACGGAACGAATGTCGACCCTCCACAACCTTGAACATGCGAGATCGATCCGCGCGGCCGTTACTTAGCCTGGACAATACACATATCAAGTATTTAATATAAAGAAATATGAAATAACACACACTGAGAAAAATAAGTGCAAAAGCTCCATTTACCCATATCTCACATTCGTGCACTTTAAAAGGTTTTACATACGAGTTTATCACCGTAATAAACGTGCAGTAGGTAAGTAAGAAAAACACTTAATGAAGTGAAATTGATGCCAATAAAACTTCTATCTAATTTTAGTTCTGAGATTAATAAAATATTAATTTCACTAAGCACAAGGTTATAGAAAATTTTACGCATTCAAATAAGTACGGTCAGCGTCAAAAATATGTTAACATCGACAGTTTTTAAACGGCATTTACCTATATCAATGAAAATAGTAATACTTCTATTGTATTTAAACTCAGAAGTAGTTTTACAGTCACAAAGTATTGTTTTAAAAAAAATATTACAAAAATAAAAACCAAAATATCTAATTGATATTTTGATGCAATAAACTACGATTGAAAATGTGACTGTGTACCTATACATATTTTTGACGCCTACTGTACAACGTCAATATTTGTTCATAATATAAAGCTAAAGAGCAAGTTTGTTCGAAGGCGCTAATCCTTGGAACTAAACTGTTTCGAAATTATATTATCTTGTGTGTGGAATATTTATTAAGGAAGGCTATACGTTTGGAGCAGTAATAAAAATCTTATGTCTAAAACTAAAGTTCACGCGGACGAAGCCGGGGGACGCTAGTATAGTTGATGCAGATTAAAAGATGGTAACCAATAAACAGTTTTACGATTTAAAATCAATGGCTATAAAACGGAGTCTTTCAACATACTAGGAACAACTTCAAACATACGATCGCAACACTACTTGTTCTTTAGTTACAAGTAAAATTGAATTTATTGCGTGTTTTATTAACATAATGCCGCGTTTCCCTAGTGTTGTTTGTAATAAAATTCATTAATGTAAATGTGTTTTTCATTTTACGATAGCATCCGAGAGTAAAATGTGTGACCGCGGTAGTGAGGCCGCCAAGTTGTTTGTGTTACAACAATGTTTCAAAGACAAGCAAGCAGCTTAGATACATGATGATACTAGATAGGTACTATAGACTACCTAATAGTTGCTTCCCCGTACTTAATACCATATTTTAATGTTCGTGTTAAGAGGTTGTTTCCATCGTAGCTGATAGAAAACATTTTAATATGTAACTACGTAGTTTACAATGTTTCTTGTCAAAAGGAAAAAGATATGACGTAGGCATCGTAGGATAGAAAATAACCGGATAGAGCAAATCCAAAAGAAACGATTCTAACATTTCTTTTTATTGAAGAACTTCGATCCGTACATTTAACGCTTGACTTGGCTCTCTTTCTCATTCTCAAATAAGTTCTGTTTTGTAAAAACTAAATAAGCAACGCTTAAAAATCTGGAAATAAAATCGAATAGTATTAATCTAAAATGCTTAGGGTCTGAGGTTAATTGACCTCTTGAAGTTAAAGGCGTTTCATGTCTTTTATTGACGTGTGAACTACCACAAAAAACTAACAATAGACACTTAGTTAGTTCAAAGAGTTGGAAAATTTGTAGTAGCTAGTGTAACTACTCATACATTTCTTCTATACATACCTACCGAACTATGTATTTTAATTATCGTGTATACATCGATCAAAGCTTCAATCAAAATCGAATGATTGTCATTTCGCAATCAAATGCCTGATTCTTCATTTAAAATAGCTATTCATTTAATTGTTATTCAACAAGCGTAGGTATCAATCTATCAATCGAGATTGATAAAAGCAATTTGTAAAATCGCGTTACTTTGTAAATTTCCTTCAACTTGACACACAGAAGACGACGTCCGTGGCGCAGTGGTTAAGGTGATCGCCATGATACTACCAGTGTGTTAGAAGATCGTGGGTTCTATTCCCACACAAAACAGATATTTGTATGGTCTACAGATAGCTGGTTGCACTTTGCGTCCTTTGTTTGTATGTTTGTAAAAGTCGCGGCGACACAAGAGCGGATTTTAGTGCGGGAGTTATCTTTTTAAACAAAAAAAAGAATTGGGTTATGGTACTGCTTTTATGTCAGGCATAAAGTTTTATATTCACGACATGAAATGATAGAACTACATCATATAACAAGATCGTAACTTAGTGTGATGTAAAAGTGTACGGTGGCTTACAGTTTAACTGACCTCTCGAATGAACAGAGTCTACGGCGAGCATTTACGTTTGTCCGTTATTTCACTTACTATATGATACGAAGAATGTTAATACGATTGAACCTGATGACTGAACATGACTGAGCTATTTTTACCACATTACATGTGTTTATCTTATTTGTTATTTGTCACTTCCCTTTTACTCGACAGCACAATAGGCAATTATGTGTTTTTCGAGAAAATATTTGTAATATACATACATAAAACCACGCCTTCTTCCCATAGGGGTAGGTAGAGACCAGAGAACGCCACTGCGTACGATCTTTATATTTGGAATATATTGTCCTTATTGGTTCAGGTGCTATTCAAATCTGTTTGGAGTCATGTCGGGAGATTTTCTTTATGGAAGTACGATGCAGAAGTTTAACATCCTTGTGTCTCGCTGACCTAAAAACGTGTCATTACGGCAAGACTATAACTTTAATATTGATAGGTCAATAGTTCAATATAATTAAAAGCCTTATCTCCGAAAGCATTAGACTACTATGTTGCCTTAGGCCGTAAAACTATAAGGCATATACATTATCAGTTAGCCACTTAATTTTGTGTTAGAAGCTGACCCCAAACTACAATCGAAATCGATAGGATGACTGCACATAAGGCAGACTAACGAACTTTTTGTACAGAATGAGACGCAGATTCAGCAATCAGACGTGTAAAATGACGTCTGTCTGTCTGTCTGTCTGTCACCTTGACCTAGCGTGTATGACGTTTTTGTGGTATGCGTATTGTGCTTTCGGATGGGTTACGAAGCAAAAAAGTACAATTGTACGAGAGCCGACACAGAAACACGATTGCCTGAGCAATGACTAAGATACTATAAGTTTGATGGTAGTTTGTATTGTAGTAGTATTGGGATGTTACTCGAAACAATAAAAATGTTTTCTTTTGTTTTTACGTCTTTCAACGCCAATAGCCGTCTGCCTTGTGTAGCGTCTATTACGAAGTTCAGAGTCCGTCAACAACTGGCAATTGAAATAGAATATATTTTACTTTTACTAACAGTCGTCTCCTGTTTTCTAAAGGAATATTTATTCTCAGTAGGTAATGGCAAATGCTAATTTAATAACATATCTCATTAACTAATTAACTCGCAGACTAGTGTTAAAATATACAATACTCTTACTATTGTGTATAAAGCGCCATTAAGTCTAGCATTTTGAGTTATAACGTTGGCCTATGGCATTATATCATGTCACATGTCATATTTACACACAGGGATCATTGAATCGAGACAACTTGCATAGACCCGTGGGCTGTGATGCATTGCCTTTCAATATTTATTATACTACTCAATACATCAACATCTGCATACCATAAACGTCCCTATCACTAACAAAATTAAGTCTATAATTACTTGCAAACGAAAGGGTCGCTAAAGGTTTAATAACTCAAAATTAAAATTCAATTTCATATGGTTGTGACCGTTTCTCTGATTTTAATAATTATAATTGGTGTTAAGTAATAAATTCCGCTTTGGTAGAACGATTAAATATGACCTTATTATGAAGAAGTTATGTGTGAAAATACACGGAACCTCCGTAGGGTCTATTTTATTGATCGTCATCTTTTATGCCGGTGGCCGCAGTTACTTGGGATTTTTATTATAAAATGCTATCAGCGCTATTCGTTTTAAATATTATATTAATAAGTAAATGTGTGTTTAATATAAGTTATTGACAGTAAATTCATATATTGCGGTTACTTTAGAAGACAGATTTTCTTAGTAATACGTACTTACTCAATACCTAAGAGAAGTAATTGAAAACTGACATCAGTGTTAAAAGTGTAGGTTTTGGAAACCTTACTTTCTAGGAAAGATTTGTTTGAAGATTGATTTTCTCTACTATATTATTTGATTAGAATATCTGCTAGTTATTTTTTTGCGTTGGTCGGAATGTTAGACAAAAATCAATAAGTCATCCTTGCAATTGTTTAATAATTAACACTGGATGCCAAACATCTATTAGTTATACAAATTAACTTCAACTTATGCTAATAATATTGGTTTTTGTATTAATAGACTAACTAATAAGTTTTAGTTTGTTAATGGAATTTCTTGATTACCATTTAAAATGAGAGTAAAAGTAGAAAATTACCATAAAGGATCTATGCAAAAGATACATTCCTACATGAAAATATGTTGGAAAGCTAGGCTACCATTGGACAAATTTACGAAGCGCTCGAGAAAAAGTACATAATATTTTTTATATTAATTAATATTTTTAAAACACTAACAATTCTACACCCTATCTAAGCAACTAATCACTAATATACATAAACAACTAACCATACGATAGAAAAAAAAAACAACTAATTCTAGAAGCATCTATAGTTCTTCAGCGATACACGTAACCTTTCACCCCGTTGACTCTTCGGTGAACTAACAAGAGCTACTACCAAACTATCCTTTTCCGTTACACTACAAACCACAATGACCACGCCCTTCAAACTTTCTAAGGTAAATTCATATAAGTGAAAATCCCTTGTAACTTTGACAGATGGGCGGACAAGTGAACAACCAAACGAATAAATAAGCATTTCATTTTAATAAACCGTACTAGTCAAAATGACAGTTTAAACACCGAAGTTATGCAAAAAGTAACTTAAAAAAATACAATCACGCCTTTTACCTCTTAGAATAGGCAGAGGTCAAAGTACTTGCTCCCTACGAACTTTTTTTGCTTTACTCGCAATCATACATTAAGTTACACATTTAAAAAAGAAACTTTACTATTAACTAGCAGATAATAACTTTATAAACGTATGAATCAATATTCGCAAACGTTTTAAAACATCGATAATAACATAGAAGGCTCGGCATCCATATAATTAAACGCGTTGATGGTATAAACAGTGTTTTGAATTAATAAATTTTATAAGTGAAAGTTAGTGATTTACTTGAGTAGTTCCTTGGGACCGGCTTCTGCGTTACTTATGAATATATTTTTGTAGCCTTAGTAAGCATTATAGCTACAAATATAGAATTTGATGAAATAGTTACAGGGAATTGTAACGATGACCAAGGCGCAGATGTTTTTGATAAAACGAATGTTCAATAATCTGCATTTCAACAGGTAGATCTAATTACCGTTAAATCATCACCTTTATTTTTAAAATCAATGGTGTATACTTGATCCTGTTTCTTTGAAAAATCTTAGAAAATAAGCGGGTTTAGACTTATAACTTCACATCATAACTTTTAAACTCTCGCGTTGCATGTTTAATGTATAATAGAATACGGGAATTAACGCGAACACGCATTTTACCTTAAAATGCCTAACGTTTCGGCGCAGGTTGCACTCGCCGTGGTCCCAGGCAGACTGCCTGGGACCACGGCGTATTCTATTATACATATAACTTCACATGTTATGTGAATTTGGAGATGGTTACGTGCACAGGTAAGGCTATATTTCTACTGAACTTTTTACAGCAATAAATCAAGTTTGAACCCTCCCTCCTAGAGTTTTTAAGCCGTCCATTAAACGTAGTAATTAACTACGAATATATTTTGTAAAACATATTCACTGAGAGTCAGGCCTAGCTGAAATATGGCTGGTGAAAGTGCTAGCTTGAATTAAACTTTTTTCGTTGTTTTTTCTATGATTACACGAACTCTCCTTCATTACCAATAGCCGTGTCGAGGGTTGTGGACGAATAAAAATGTTGTCCGTGGTAACAACTATTTAGCAGTTTATTTAGAGTTTAGTAGTGTTCATAATGATAAACATTTTGAGTAAAGTTATGGAAATCTACATAACACTATTAAGCAACTATGTTTTTATTATTTGACCTAATGGTATTTATGAAAATAAACCATCTCGTTTCCGGATCAGCCTACATCCGGAAGCAAAAGTGTTTATCCGAAAAACATATGTAAATAAGCTTAAACACGCGAAAATATTAAATCAGAAATTCTAAACAGCAATAAAATCGCTCGAGCAAAATCTAATTAACCCGATTTGTCCCACCACTATCACGAATTTTCATATTTTGTCGATAGAGCCCACTGACCGTGTTTCCGATTTACGTTTAGAATCGATCCGGAATCGAGCGATATGCTGAGGGCGGGTCGGGTCGATCTGTGCAGAAACAGATAGCTACACTTGTCCGCCGACCGCTCCGACAGACACGTCGCGTCACAAACCGCGGGAACGCTCACCGCTGCCCGTCCTTGGATTCGATCGTTTAAAAAAAAACAATGTGATTGTTTATTTTTTTATTAAAGTGAATGACTGTCAAAACTTTTGTGGATTGTTTCGCATTTGGAAATAAAACTGGATGATGCTTTCCTGAACGTTTACCGGTAAGTTTTTAAAAATAGGAATTGGGATGTTTTTTTTTAAATAGCGGTCTATATTATATCTGGGGGCACCGAAGTGCCCCCGCACGTTGTTAAAGATTTAAAACTATTTTATTTACTGTAATAACAACTACCCGACCGAGTCAAAACTTTGTTGAGATAAACCTAATGAAGCTATCACGGAAGCATAAACAAAAAGTTTTATGGTGAATCTATTGTCAACTAAGATAAGGCCTGTCATCACGATTTAAACTTTACTAGTCAGGAGATAAACTATAATTAATTTACATACAAAAACAGTTTGATACCACAAAAGTGTCGTCGAACCCATCAATCGATGGGCTGTCGATGTTTATTTATTACTAAAGGTAATATGTCCCTTTGAATCTGCTGATAAAACAAATTTATAGACATAAATGAGAGTTTTATTCTTCTAACAACGGAACTTATGGCTTTTTGGAATTCGATAGTTTATTTTGATAGAATTTATCTTTCAAACGGATCGGTATTGATCGTAAAGAATTAATATAGTGATGTATTTTTTCGGTAGAATTTAAGTACGTATATTAACTTAATGTTTTTTAGTTATTGACTAGATAATTAATTTAATTAGTATTTTTAATGAAGGGTTTGTACCGATAAGATTTATTACTCAGATGGTTTAATGATTACATGCGTTGATTGCGCTTAGAATTATTTTATTGCTGATAATAAGAACATATTTCATCATCAAGAGTAATAATATCATTAATTTTTAAACATGAGAGATTATTGCGACCCGCTTTTAGGTCAAATATTTTAATACCTTGAAAGCTGTTTAAGGCACTTTTTACCGTTCTAATATTGGATATAAGCTTCAACATAGTCGTAAAACGTTATGAAATTTAGTTTCTTTTGTTTTATTGAGTTAAAAAATATTTTAATTTAAAATGTCGTTCGGGCCCTACAATTAGCGCCGGACTTTATTCAGGCCAACTTTTTCCCTGACTTAAATTAATCGTCCTATATAAATATAGTAAAAAATACTTTGCACATTCCATAGCGCACTTGGGGTCATGATGTCTTTTCAATTTGATCTTCTATAACAATACACGAAATTACCTTTACAATTTCTAACACCTTAGTACAGTATTGAAATCCAAACCAAGATAGCCTAACTGCCGTATGTTTTTAACCATAGTAAGTGCGTAAGTCCATAAATATGTAAAGTACTCCTTTCCAATGTCTATCTGTATGACAACCGATGTGATTCAAGGATTGCCTTTGACCCGGATGAAGATTATGGAAATAGTATACAATGGCAAATTCATACATTTACAGCTTATTTTATTCTTGTGGTAATGATATGCAATGTTGGCCAAATATTTGCCGCCAGCTGCAATAAAAATATTGAACAATTGTAGTGTTCGTATCTTGTACCTAATTCTATTTATCTTATAGATTTCAGTCGATTTAAAGTTTTGTACCCGGTCGATAATAATAAAAATCTTGGTATTATACATTTAGGCTAAATGTGTTTATGTAAACACCGTTTAAATTACAGGCAATTTTTTTTTCCGAGTAAGACTTAAGCAATACCTAGCTGAAATGGTTGGAGATAATTGTGTTGCAGATACCTAAATGCTCAAACATGAATGGAAATTAACTTTGTTTATTTATAAATATCCTTCTCACCTTAGTTCAAACACAGTTTAGACGGCCTCGTTGAGTGTAAAGCCTCCTTTGTTGGTTTTGTTTACAAAAGTCCCCACGATACAAGAGCAATTACAGCAAAGCTAGCGCAGGAGTCGGTTTAAAAAAAAAACAAAAAGTTCAGGTCATTTAGATTATTTTACGACGTCTAAGAATTTTTGTCACAATGAGCGAACATACTTGAACATACCACACGTTCTATCTTATCATTGCCAGCCATTGCCTGGACTTACGATTATAAACGAAAGTGTGCGAAACAGTGGCAGACAACGGTTTCTTTATTATCATCCATCAGTTACCGTACAGGCCTAAATATTACTTTGTTGTTACTCTACAAACGATACCTATTCTACTTTTATGTATATTAGGCTACTATTGTCGATATTTGTGGTAATAGTACACTTGCAACAATAACTCGAGTCATCTTAATATGATTGACTAGCTGCACCTTTAGACAAATGGCACAAACGCTATTGAAATGGAATAGAATAGAATTCTCAATGTATGGGATTGACATAAGCATACGATAGGTAATTTGATCCGACGAATAGAGTTTTTAATAGGTAGCCAAACGTTAATGTAGTCTAAACGATTTTACGAAACGTCAGAATAGTTCATTCATTTTATCGTTATGCGTAGCCAAGTGGTCGGTTTGACAAACGAATTCTACTAGAAGCGAACGACAATAGACGGACGCCAAACACTTGAAGTTAACGCTACAAAATGGCGAATATTTTGATCAGCTGACAGCTGTGGAAGTGAAAGTTTGTTGATGTGAATGTTTGTTGTAAAGAAAAAACATTATTTTGTATAATGCATAAGCTAAGATCATTGTGGGCTGCCCATAATGAAGCAGTGTGGCTGAGGAAGCATCGAAGAAATGTTTCAAGACGTAATTTAGAAAGAATTTGTGAAATGCCGGACGTTTTATTTATAGAATTTAATGTATTAGCGAGTTCATTCCACATTCTCTCACTTTTAATTCGTCTTTGAGGACCTTGCTGGGTCTCCATGCCTGTAACATAAACATAAACTACACTTAAAGTGTTCAACACTGATAAGGGCTTTGTGACTGAGTGATGTCATTGTTTATTGTATGGTAGTTTCCTATTAGATTGAAAGGGATTTTTAAATAAATGTATGTAAGTATTTACCTTTCCATATAATCTAAAAGAATTTAAAATTGCTCTGGGCTACGGGCCCGTACTCTCGGCTCCATCGCTAAAACAAGAAAAAGAATATCCTCCATCATCCAATGTTAAAAAAGTATATATTTCTATGACAACAAGTTCAACGTTTGGTTTTAAAACATGAATTTAAAGTATAACTCTTCTAATACTTGAACTAATACTATAATTACTATAATATTTTAGTGTTTTACTTACCAACTATTAAAAAATAGAAGACAAACTTTTCACAAATCATTATAAAACTCGCGCGCTACACTTCAAAATGACGTTTGAGAACGGACTGAACGGAATGAAATTCGGAAACATAAACAACTTCATTAGCGATCGAATAGAATAAGCGTTCGCCATCTCGTAGTACCTTTGGCTACCAACTGATGAACGATATCGCTAAGGCGTTAATATTTATTAGAATAGAATAGATAGGAAGCGTTTGCCATTTGTCTAGAGACACTGACCCGCGCAACTTCGCTTGCGTAATATAAGAGAGAATGGGTCAAAATATTCCCCGTTTTTGTAACATTTTTTACTGTTACTCTGCGCCTATTGGTCGTAGCGTGATAATATATTGCCTATAGCCTTCCTCGATAAATGGGCTATCTAATACTGAAATCATTTTTCAAATCAGACCTGTAGTTCCTGAGATTAGCGCGTTCAAACAAACAAACAAACAAAAAATCAAACAAACTAACTCTTCAGCTTTATAATATTAGTAAGTATAGAAGATATTAAGTCTGGAAATATTAAATTTAAAAGTTTGAATCGCGCTCTCATAGAGCTGCGTTACATAAACGTTAGATTGTAGACTGTAATCACATACGGCTCTATTATGAATAAAACCCAAAGTTATCATTAGGATTTTGGAATACAAATAAAAACATAGCCCAATACTATCCTACCGCCAGGAAAGGGTTTCATACCTGAGTAAAGACGGAATTAGGCCTTAATGATTGAAGATGTATGGTATACTTATTTTATTAAAGTAACAAGTAAATAGGAGTTTATTTAATTACTATTAAAATAAGTAATCCAGTTAGCCAGTGACATGCTAGTATAAATTGAACACCTCAACCACCTCCGTGGTGTCAACGGAAGAATGATACACGGATTAACCCATATATTTTATGTGCAATACATAAATTGGTCTGCTATATGATTATAGGCTGAACCTTGTTGATCTAAACAATTTCCGTAATAATATTATTTATTATTATCGACTTTAACGGCTGAACCGTTCAATCCATTTCAATAATATTAAGCATTGAACAGTGAAGTAACACTTACTTATTAAATATATCCGTTCTAAATTACTAAACCATTGGGACAAAAATAATCAACTTATGTTAGTCAGCAGCAGTAGTTAGTAGCGCGAGTCAGCTACAGTTTGTCAACTTAATAAAAAACCTTTGCATGCTTCACTTATCTAAATTATTATTAAGAATTCACTGTATTTCCTTAAAAAAACTAGCTGTAAACAGATAGGCCACTTTTAGTTACATAAGCTACTCGTGACTGTAGTTTTAAACTCAGAATTTTGTAAAACTCCGATAGCCGCGAACCTTGCACACAAGGCTGTCCACTAAGTTGTTAAACTATAGATAGTTAATAAATCTGAATAATATTTTCCTTTACAAAGAGCTTGTTGTATTTGTAAAATACTTCACAAATTTTATTTAATTTATACATAGTCCGTAACTCATACTTGAATATTAAAATTAGTATTTAAATGGCAGTTCCCGTGCCAACACTGAATACGGTCGTATATCAATTATTTTATAACTCTATACATATGGTAATCTTTACATTTCATTAATATGTTAACTCATATGTAAAGTTAACAATGGCTTGTTAAACGTGTCGGTGAAAGAAATGAATACCGTAGCTTTGATACATTCTTTGAGTTTACATTTCTCCGGCTTATCAAAGGGCTTGCATAACTTTATTCGTAGATATTATACCCATGAGATGTTTTCAAAGTTTGATCGTAGAATATACAGTTACTAGAATCGGAATAATTAAGTAGAAAATGTTGCTAAAGCAAAGATGTACTTTTATTATATGTAGAGGCTTTGTAGAAACTGCGTGATACAGGGTGTCCCATAAATCAACATCAAGACAAAAACGCAATATGGGCCAATGTATGGGAGTTCTCAAAAATATGAAACTCTACTTAAAAACGGTTTGATAAAAAAAATCAACATCATGTAGTGCTTTTCAAGTACTGGAACACCCTGTATATTTAGTTCCGAAGTAAGGTTATTCAACTTTACCAATTTAAACATGATTTTAAAATATCAAATCATCTTAATTAAGGATATTGATTGCACTGTGTCTTAGCTATTCTGCATTTGATTAAACGTCGTAAAATCATAAAAATTGTACATGCACTTTGGCAATCTGGTCTGTTAATATATGATGTTATAAAGTAGAAGTAGTGAAGTATATTTTAAATAAATTGAAAGAACATATTCCAATTAATTTAATTTCAAAGTGAATTTATGTGTTATTGATACTTAATCCCGATAATATTTTGCAGTCGTATATTCTATAATTAATCATATGCGTTTTATGATCGGGTCATATCTGTATCAATCATGTCTTTATAGCCTAGCTCAGTAACTCATAAACCTATATCATAAGGTCGTAAGTGACAAAATATCTAAATATGCAAGCTGTATTAACTTTATGCAAATAACGGATGGATTTTAATACCTTTAGCGAGGCGCTCGTTGTCAGTTCACCGTTTGGTAAACCATCTGTGGGTTAAGCGATCCTGGACGTGGTCATCCCATAGATGGGTGGCTGCTTAGAGATGTTACAACCGACCGTCTTCGTGCTTCGAAAGGCACTTAACAATTCAATCCCGGTTATGATAACAGTCGTTAAGCCAGATCAAAGGCGTTTCAAGCGGCTTGAACAAGTTCGACACTAGGTTGACCATACGATAAAATAATTATATCCCTTTAACATAATTATAAACCCTATTAATAGCATAAACATTTAAACATATTATAACCTACATATTTCACTATTTTTACCACATTTTAACAAGAAACGAGTTATATTTAGACGGTGGTTTATAATCTGTCGGTAAGGTACGGCTAACTGTCAAATCAGAGATATACTGGGCTTTGAATCTCGGTCAAACGCATGCCGAAAAAAATACGGGCACCATAACTGTTGTGCTTATCATTCTTTATGATAAATCTATAAAATATTATAGTTTTGAATCACTCTAAATGTGCTGCATGATTGCCATATTCTGGTTTTTATTGTTATGTCTTGTAATTTAAAATCGATGTGTTAAAGTGCATCTCTGATATACACTGGTTCTAAAAATAAAACAATATCTAACTGCAGTTCATTTTATTATAAACATTAAGATCACTTATCCTTCATGTCAATGGCGGCTGTTACGTTAAATACATTTACAAGATTAGAATCAAAACATGAAAACGGTTGGCTTAATGTCTAAAAAAAATATCGTAATAAACCATTTATCTCATAAAAATATCTAAGATATAAACTCAAAATTTTAAATACCTGTTAATCTACGTCGACAAGTTTTTTTGTATTTTGCGAACGGAAATGACACCAATTATTACTAATCAAAATGTCTCAAAAATATCTCAAATTAAAATTAAATACAAGCTTGTTATCTTATACATAATATAAATGCGAAAGTTTGGAATTCTTTCTTTTAAAACCACTGAGCAGATTTCGCTGGAATTTTAAACAAAGATAGTTTAAAACCTAGATTAACACATAGAATACTTTTCACCCCAGAAAATCTGGTTTAGTCCCTTAGTACCGATCCCCAAGGCTCCCGTTCCCGAGTACCCCGATCTATTTTTGTCTTGATAAACTATTAAAGGACTCAAAAGTCTGCAAATGATATGTGAAATACATTTTTGTTAGTTAATACTTAACTCTAAGGTTTAGGAAAAGATATTAAAATCAGGGACTAACCCAAAAATCTATCCTCCCGGATAAGTCACGGACAGGTGCTAATGTTAGAATAATATAACGGTAACGATTTAACTGCTATCAAAAGCTGTTACAAATAACGCGGTTGCTGACCAAACACTGGCAATGAATAATTTATCACATGTTTTAGTATAAAGCGAGGGTTATCTATTACTACTGCCACCTGTGACTTAATACCAACACTATTTAGTAGAATAAAATGTTCACACGGGTGTCGTATCGAGCTCAATAAAAAACTTAACTTAGCACCTATCAATTACTATCAGATAATGGTCTTTAAATTTAATTTGTTTTAGTTACAAATTGTTTGGAGATCGTGTTTTGTTTATTTAGTGTTGTGTAAACTTTAATCATTATTGACTAAGTCAGAAATTAATTCTTAATATTATTATTTTTCAAATAATGGTCAGGTGTTTTGCTGAAGATAAGCAAAAGTAAAGCTAGGCTGTAAAACGGTAGTAAAACTATGTGAAAAATAGGACCGTGTATCTCTTTATGAGTCTCATAGTATTTGTTATCTTGACAAATTGTATCTTCTCGATTCTTTCTTCTTGATCTATTGATCTTGGCCTATATGATCAATTTATATAAAAAACCCAGATCAAATGTCACAACATCTAGATCAAACATCACAATATCTAGAGCTCTATGTCAAAGCTTAATAACATCTAAATCATGTGAAAGCTTACTTGACATAAGATTAAAAATATTGTTTTGGAGCCATATTACGAAAAGACCACCATGTTAAACGAACTTCAATCGATAGATCTATTGTAATAGGCCTACCACACACTACCGTAACGTCTAAACGAGTGTGAAAATGCTACTAGTCGTCGCCCAAGGCAATATTATCTCATAGCAATGTATAATTATTATGTGATATCGCCTTAAGCAGTGCAATTAGTAACAGGTATGTGAAACGGGATTAACTTCTTGCGTTTTAAATTCCGTTTGATTACAGAAACTTTTTCACCATTGTTTTCTTATCTAGATCATGGTGTTTAGGTTAATAAAGGCTTAAGATAATTATGCTACTTTGTTAGTACGTATTATAAATTTATTGTTTCCAGATAGGGTAAGAAGTAGGAACATTAAAACACGTTTCTGGTGTGTCCGTAGGTCTGTGAACATTAAACATTTGGTAATTATGCTACAAAATATATTTTTAATACCACATCAAAATAATTTTCGCGTTTAAAAGACTGAACAATTCTCAAAATAGTTGCAAGTAAACATATCTATTATTATTTTAATTTGTTGATTCATAAGAGCTTGATACCAATTTCCATAAAGCATTACAAGTAACTCGGAACTTAAGTGGTTTACTATTATGTAGAGCGGCGACCATACCGTTCCGATCTAAATGAATACAAACTGGCTACCGAAACCAGAATATCAAACCATTTCGGTTCATCTCTCAGACACGATGGCGTGTAGAAAGCCACTTAATACATAAAAGATAAGATAGTGACATTATAAGACACACGTATACATCAACTAATGCTCGAGTGGGCGGCTTGATGACCACCGTCCCAGCAGGGCGCCGGCACTCGTTGACGCTTTACCAAGACCACTGGACTAATATCACGAATTTAGTAGAAAAACACTTTTGAATAGCACTCGGAATGGCTTTCAAATTTAGTTTTTTGGTATAAAACTGTTATTCGTACAAAGTATAAACTTAATTTGTCGAATTTGTTTGCGGAGAATTTTCATTTGTTATTCTTAAAAAAACTGCTACAACTTTCTTTAATCTGAACTATGCAAACATATTTTATGTAGTTCAATTAGTAACACGTCTAATGACAACGCAAAAGCGCTTGGTTAGGATCTGTAATCAAACATAATACTATTAATACTAGTATCTATTACGTATGTATTGTATCACATATTAAACTAAACTAAACGCAAGAATATTTACAATCATTTGTCGTGTAAACACGTAGTACTTCCCACTATGCATGGGAACCGGCGTAATATTTAAAACACTCACGAACTTACAACGACATGCACGTTGTGTCTGTCTGTTTGTTGTTGTACACGTCAATGTCTCGCTCTTTTTATAGGTATTTGAATACACGATGTTTTCCTTAAATGGCATTACCAGAAGTTGTTTTTAATTGATTCCTATTTTCCGTTTTATAAGTAAGATCGGAAACTTAAAAAAGCATCTTATAATTATATTGCGGTAAACAAACCGATTGTTTTTGATCTTGACTCGCTTGAGCTCTTATAATACCAATCGAGTATTACCAAGAGCTTTGGTGTCCAAAAGGGTAACCAAACGCACCGGTTATGCTTTACTGGCGTTACCCGAATGCGACAAAACGCGCGTTTTGTGCTTTGGAGTGGGTTACTGTGTTATGAATACACATAGGGTGTTTATCATTTTGAATAAATAAGGGAAAAAATATTTTCAAATGCCACATTTCACACCACTCTGGTTGTATTTTTATTAATTTAATCGTTGTGTCTCACGTGGGAGCTATGAGAGGTGCTGTAATTTATTTCAACGATCTGGTCATGAACCTCGCTGTTCGCACTGAGAATTACTGATAAATCGGTAGTGAGCCTAATGCCAACTTTTGGTGAGAGGTCATTCAGGTATAAGGAAAAACTGTAGTAAAAGTAAAAGCGGCATCTTACATTAGGTATCTTCCTTTGAATTTATAATAAGTATAATATTTGCGTATTAGTCAGTGCAAACCATAACCTTTAATCACGTTGCATGTTTAATATGTTATAGCATACGGGAATTTATGCATGTTCGCATTAATAATCACTGCTAAATTTAAGATTTCATTGATCAAACTGAACTTAATCACTGTCAAGTAATTTGAAAATACAAGATCATACGACAGTATTAAAAACACTTCGCGGTTTTATAAACACGTGTTGATGTTCTCAATTTCAAAATGATTAACAAACAGCAAACAAATTATTAGCGAGTTGAATGTATGAGTGATTATACCAGTTTGATGTTCACTCTTAGTGATGATACATACTTGATTCGATTTTTTTTCGTGAGAACATAGAAAGTAATCGTGCATATGATACCGCGGTATGTTATACGCGTATTATAATGCTATTATACCAATGTGGTTAACTTTTCAGACATGATGATTGATTAAATAAAAGTAATGAATAGCTTATGCGAGTATGATTCAGAAGTAGGTAGTATGGTTCCGTTTTCGTATATTTTATTTGCAAACTTAGTAGTTCGAGACATACATTGAACAATCATCCTGATTCCCGTATAGATAGACATAGGCAAAAGAACTTCCTTGTTACTTCTATATTATTTTTCTTGCTAGAATGCGAGTCGGTTACGAGATTTTCTATAATAATGGGCAAATTGTATATTCTGTCATCTAACTATATTATCTACTCACTTAGCAAGATGACATTAAATCCGAAAGAGACCCTAATTTTTCGAAATAAATAATACTTACGTGTCTACACCAAGAACTAATATAGTTGTCATTTCTATCTAGTGCAAATAATTTAAACAAATGTTTCGCCATTAGAACTTCCTGACAAATTGTTAATTAGGTACCTAATCAATAAACTTGTATTACATTAAATGAATAATGTAATCAGAAGTTTTAGCCTAGTTTAAAAGTTATATAAACTGCCCACGCGCATTCAAAAATACCGCGTCGTCATTGCGTTAAGGCTGTATGAAGCTTCTAAAACAGTTTTGTTTAATTTATATATGTAGCTATTTATGTATGTATTTATTTATGCATGTAAGTTATGGGACCTTTGCCAAGCAGCGTGTATGCTACAAATTACACTTATCATTTACATACAGGTAAAAAGCCCACACATAACTAGGCTTCTTTGACGCATTCTCTGATAAAAAAGAAACTCCTTTCATTTTCTAACCACTTGCCTGTAAAGCATAGTTCTGACTTAGTTATTTGCAAAGCTTAGTTATTAATTTATGAGTACAAAGTTAGATATACTGCTTGTGGTTGATGGTATTTTGGAAAAGTTGCAAAAGCTATTATGTACTAAAGGAATTATCATTGAACTCCATATTGAGCTTTTCAAAAGGTTTTACGGAACCATAAAACTCAATTTATTTATAAAAACAAGTCAGTGTCATTCTGTCTGCTCATCTATCACATTTAAGTTTTTGCTTTATAACTTTCTGAAAAAACAAAGTTAAAAATTGAGGCCGTAAGGGATCTAAAGCAGAAAATTTGGAATGAATTTCGTGAATTGAGTTTGAAGTGTATCCCGTGTTTTTTTATATTCCTAATAATTATGTTTCTTTATTAAACTTTTAATAAGAGGATGAAGAAATCAATTTTAATATTGCACGGATGAGCTTGAGATCTATCAAAATAAACGTGTTAGCTATTTAAAAAATAAATCATCTGTTCTTTAATTAAGTCTATCTGAAAGCGAAATCGTGATGACCATTTCACCGAATGAAATTTCAGAGCTATAAAAAGTAAGCTATCTATTCATAATTTTATAGCATAACACATCTGTTTATATAAATAACTAATAAGCTAATTTGGATACAATTCCGGTCCGTCTTTATTAAGCAATCAAAAATACTTTTTATATCTATCATAAATGTGCACTATAAATTTATAATATTTAAATCTCATATAAAAGTGGAGCATCTTTTTGAGCGCAGTTTTCGACGGTATACTACAGTTGATACTTATTAGATTCATGGCATACTTCACCGGGGTCTTTACGACTTTGGTGATCGAAATTAAAAGAATACATTAGTTTACATATGCAAAGATAAGCGCATTACTGACCCGATATTCTTGAATACTTAATAACTGATTCTCGAAAGTATTTTTAATTTTAGCTACCAACGCTTTTCATTTTTTTATTGCCAGCTTTCCCCTATTAGTAATAGTGTGGCCAGTAGAAAATGTTTGGTGATTTACATTTTGAATTAATATGAATCCTTGGCGATGATATCTTGTTGCTATATTTTCGAAAATTTAGATTTATTGCAAGATACGTTATGTGATTTGCATTTTGGATTATTCGGAATGCTTTTGGAAATTCTTATTTATGGTGCAATATGTTAGAAAACATATTATTATTATTTCACATTTTATAGCTAGGTTACCTACCGTTTTGATTTTAAAGCTGCAGCTATATTCATAAGACTGTAACTGTGAAAAGGTTATGATTAGAGACTTTAGTCAGACAACTTAGGAGAGAGCCTTTTACATGTACAATTTATCTGATTAAAATCAAAAACTATGTGTCTTAACAAAATAAATTAGCTACATCAAGCAGGCCACCATCAGCTGCATAAGCCTATGGGTCACAGATGTTCTAAATTGTAAATTTTGCTACCATTAGCTGCGAGCTTTTTTACTAAGTTCTTGTACTATAGTCATTCTACACTATTGATTGCAGTCTATACTACTAATACAGACATTTCACGGTATAACTAGCGTAATAAAAACGTAGACATACCGTTTTGTTGTTCTGACACGAAATAACACAGTGCATTAGAGATGCACCCGAGCAAGTCTAACTTGTGGCGCAACGGTCTGAAAACTTCAACACTGCTAATTGTATTATGAGGCATTGTGCAATCACATGCTAATATTATTTAACTCTTATGGCCGGTTTGACACCTCATAGAGGGCTATGAGAAGATTATGTTCCATTATATATTTTCGCATAATATAATTATGATAGTTTAGTGTGAAACCGTTCCTTCTTTTCATCCTTCGTACTATCGTAAATCAGATTCACGAGTGTACCGTATCAATGTTTATCCTAATCATAATAAGAACGTCGCTTAGTTTGGAACAATGAAGACGCTTTTTTCCTAGCAATAATACTCACTATTTAAGAAATTAGTCAAAGTATTTGATGCCAGAATTCTGTTGTATCGGCAGAAAACGAGTGGTCCAAAAGAATTTCAAATTCGACAACAAGCGCTTTCGATATTTATTTAAACTAGATGGCAATAAAAATGTTAAATATTATCACATCATTATTTTATTGTAGAAACTAGGTATCGGAAACTAGCTTTCTTTTTGTACAGGATTTGATAAATTATTAGAATATTTTTGAGGTTAGTAGATTATTCTTTTTAAGCACTCACTAGCATTAACATAATCACGTGATATAGTGATTAGAATTTTACGACTAAGTGACACTAACAGCTAATAAAGAGTAGAAATAACGGATCTGGTAATTTGCGAGACCAGTTTCCGAATCTAGTTGAAGCCTACGCGAATATACGGGTGTTCTTTTAGCTACTTATTAAACACTTTTATCTGAAAACTTTATTGTTTTTAAATTATCTGTTTATATTTTTATTCATGTTAGAGATTCTGTGGGCTTGTCGTTGACCTTTTTAGAATTTGATGACTAATAAACCGAAAATCAGTAAACTGTTTGATATAAATTTGAGATTTTATTGCTTTATTTTCAACACAAATGTTTTGAAATTTTCATAGATAAGTACAGCAGTAAAACCTTTTTTTAGATTAGATAGTAGATTAGCTTGCCAGAAGTATTATTTTAAAGCGCAGAAAGTTTGAGTTCCCGATCAGGACAAAATATTCACTCAAGTTTCAGGGAAAGGCCGAAGAACAAAGGTTACAGTCATAGAAGTTTGGCTTCGGAAAACACCTCATTGGTCCAGAATCTAATCTCTTGCCGGTCATGTCAATCTATTACTAGTTAAAGTTACACGCTACTTACCATACATTGACAACTACACAGTGCAAATATTAATAAAAATCGAAAGATTAATCATATTAAAGACGACTGTCATCAGATACAAGTAATTGATTTATTTAAATGCAGCAGCGAACAAAAAGTGCTCTTTTATTATGATCGATCCATTCGTTAAACATAACTTATATACATCGATCAAAATTAAGTGCAGTGATCGTTAATAGACTAACTTTTTTGTTTGATTTAAATAAGTGATTATCATATTAGTGCACAAAGAATTATTACTACACAGCGAGTTAAAACGAGACAACTTATTTTCACACGTTTCTTCAATTCAAAACACTGATTTAGGTTTTATTTTTATTTAGGTTACATTTTATAGCACAGGAGAGGGGTAAAATAATTTCTTACTCTGTCTAATTGAACTATCAGATTGGTAAAACATTTTTTTCTTTTGTGATACTTGAGCAGAGATTTATAGGGAAACTTTTTATAGTGATGTGTGTGTTTCTAAAACGATCTGCTTCTACTTTTACGACATAAGATGCATAGACCAATTACACACCCAAGTCCCACACTAAAAAATAAACCATTTGACATCCAAACTTTATTACGAGGTGATATCAACATAATGTTCTCGTGCATATTAAAATAAGCCGTTACTTTAAATCGCGGGTGTTAATATATATAAGACAAATGGCACTCTGCATAGAGATGTGTGGACAGCCGATATATAAACAGACTACCAGGGGTCATAAACTTTTGATAATGTGAACTTGACATCTCGTCCATACGGTCTATTAATGACTTGATGTTTTATTCATAGAGAACCGAAGGGCTTCAGTCACGGGCCGACCGGCCCTGATCTTGTCGTGTTCAGCTGTCAAATTGACCTGTTATCTCGAATTAAGTATGATGCTTAAATATTTATTGATCAGATTGAATTGATGTGTTTAACGCGCCTATGGTAATCTTGTTACAGTTCTTAGAGTTTCTTTTTTAATAAGACGTCATTAGCACGTGGTATTTTGAATTCTATTTAATTAGGTAAATTCTATGCAAGAATTTCTCTACTTAATTAAAATTCAGTGATGCGTTCAATATGCGGCCCCGCGCCCCAAAAACTTTAAATTTCATAATTTTTCGAAGTGAAAACAAAAAAGTTGCTATGAAACTTGATTCTATATAAACAAAATAGATAACACTAAATAGCCGACCCGAAAATATTTTGAATAGATTGCCCATAAAATATTTAAAGGGCTAACAAGTTTAACTCAAAACTGCTTTATCCCGTTAAAGTGTTAAGCACCGAGCTCATCAGTAACCAAATCACTATTAGCGATCATAAGATAATACACATTATAAGTAGTCGAAATAATTTAATTAAGTACTCAACAAAAAACCGTTATAAAAGTCTTAATATTTTGAAGTGCCGACAATTTCGGCCACACCCTCTCCTCAATTTGGACGTCCATAACTTGTAGCGATTAGTGATTTATAAACCATTAACATTCATTATTAAAAATTACCCATTCATTTAATTAGACATGTATTTATAATCCTACTTTTTAGTAATTAATAATTCAGAACCTACTAGGCCATTTATTTATTTTTGTGTTGCTAAAAACTCGATGTTATCTAAGTGGAAATTAAAAGATGAAAGTTCGTGAATGTAATAAAATGTTTAATTACTATGCAATCTGTTGCCCACGAAGTAACCGAAAATTCTATAAAAGTAAATTTAGAGGGCGTCGAAGTGATTTCTCTCTGAGAAATATGATTAATGGGTTTGGAAGGCCTCCCGCTGTGCCCACGAGTTATCGTATTAGATTGTTCAAACATGAATAAAGATATGTAAGGGCTTCCTATGGGTCATTTGTTAAACCGAACCGCTTGCGATTAAGAAAAGATAAAATACAATACGTTAACACCGCAAACTAAAAATAAACTTAAAGAATGTGATGAAATTCCACCGCATACGAATGCTCTCCTTAGAAGCTTATAGCTAGATTATTTGACAAAATGCCTCTTATTACCCAAGACAAACATTTTGAAAGGCAAAACGTTGTAGTGATATACTTCAATACACCCCTACCTACTCGTTCCGCTACAGCAGGCGTAAAGTTTAAAAACCTGCAATAATTTCAAATAAAAACAGTATCTACATTTTATTCGCGTGTCAAATCGGAATAAACTTCAATCAAGAATTACGACTTCGGAAGCTGAAATAACATGTCACCTCATTTACTCAAGCCCTAAAAAACTTTAAACATGTGTAACAAGACCTTCGTAAAGAAATGCGTAACTTTGATCTACTTTCTTCCAATATTATGTCACAAGTAGCGTTGCTATACCGTCTCTGACTTAACTGGAGCAAGTTTTCGACGAAACTCGATCAACTCGTTACCTACTACACGTAATATGAACTTAATGAGTTCAAATGAAAGTATTTTTTGTTCCACACTTCTATAAAAAGCGTACTTGCATATTTCATCAGTTTTTTTGCTTATGTAATGTTATGGGTTCATATTAATGGTTCATATTAAGTATGTACATTATAAATTGATTAGAAATCGAACACATGTACGCTTAAAAATGAGTTTATATGAAGATCGTGACATAAATGATGTTTATGTTTGATCATATCATAATATTGGATCATTATTCAGTGATTTCGACACTGCATAAACTGGCATCTCTTACTTATTAAACGGGTGCAATGAAACGTTTATAAAGGTAACCACTATAGTTTGTAAAAAACATGACAGGTGCAAGAAATGTAGAATTCCCTAGGGAGAGCAAACATGAATGCAAAAAAGGTTTGCTCTTTTATTTTATTTTATCCTATACTCATTGGTCAACCTAGTGTCAAAGTTGTTCAAGCCGTCCGAAATTCCTTTGACGACTGTTCTTCCTAGACACCCACTGGGACCGACTTTTAACGTGCCTTCCGAAGCATGAACACACTAGTAGGTAATCAAAATAAAAAACAAAAACAACCGGGAAAGGCTAAAGCTCATAGTAGATTCCTACTCCCCGAGGTGATATCACGATCGGCTAATACAGTTGTTGAAGGCACGTATCGAACCTTTGATATTATCTTAACCAAAGGTCAAACGGCAGCAGCGCGGTGTAAATATCAGTCATCTGCTATATCTGATTATACTCCCAGTTTGAAGC
Organism: Anticarsia gemmatalis; assembly: GCF_050436995.1. Lineage (NCBI taxonomy): Eukaryota > Metazoa > Arthropoda > Insecta > Lepidoptera > Erebidae > Anticarsia > Anticarsia gemmatalis. Next base: position 5,520,917 of record NC_134761.1, read on the forward strand.
CGTTGAGGAAATTATATGATAATAGATACATTATTTTCTTGAGCCGTTGTGGGCCGTTGACTGGGTTAAATAGTATTTATGTAGAGTTTTAAGACATTCTCATCATCCACCGAATTATTCAAATTGTTATTGGTAACTGGTGATAATTGAGTCTTTGATAGTAAGTCTGTCACATAAATCCAAAAGTTCATAATTTCGAATGTTTTATATGCATGAAGAGCGTTATCTTAGCAGCTGCGTAATGTGTTTTCAATCCTTCAAAATAAGAGTCGAATGCATTGATTTTTATATTCTTTTAGTTTTATCTTTTGCATATAACAGTATTTTCACATTAGGCCTGGTTCACAATCATTCAAGTCGTGTGTCATCCACTAACTTAAAAAGGCTTTTGTATATCCATGAATTATCTTCAAATAACTATGTTTCCTTATATGGATAAACTCATCTATGCAATTAAAACATCGTCGTTTCCTGACATTTTTACATAACTATACGGTCAAAACTTAAAAATGTATTGGGGTAATATTATATTATGGTTTTATATAAAACTAAAATTACCATTTTATGACAAAGATGTGTTTTACGCAACATTTATGAAAATCCATATTAAACTTGCGTAACTGATTCGTTTAGCACAAAACGCGGAAACATTATGAAGCTGAGCTACTAAACATTAATCATAAGTTTATGTCATTATATATTACATAATGTTAATGTAATATACTTGAAAATGGCCAGGAAACTGTCTACACTTTTACAAGAAGTGATGGACAGAGGTATTATGCATTCCCATTAAATTATTTTAGTATCAGTAATGTAACTACTTACTTTGTTTGACCATAACACTAGCATAGAAAATGAGTGAAATTATAAATTAATATATTCTGAAAATAGCTGCATATTTATAATTGAACAATAAACAGAATATCGATACAAAAGGCCAAGCCATTTTCCATTGAAGCGAGTCGGTTGCCATAATGAGAATGCCATAACCTAAACCAAGAAAATTATATAAAATTACTAGCGGACCCAACAGACGTTGTCCTGTCTAATGAATTAAAAATTAATTAAAAAAACAATGTCCAGCGGACAAAATTGTAAACCTAAACCATTCTCAGATACCCTTGAACACACACAAAAAATTTCATCAAAATCCGTCCAGTCGTTTAAGAGAAGTTCAGTGACATACACACTTACAGAAGAATTATACATATAAAGATTACCACTTAAAATGTCTAATAAAATATTTTAACGCTTTTAAAACATAAAATCTTATATTTTAAATGTAAAAATCTAAAATAACCTTTTTAATCATAAGAAATAGGCGTGAACTTCGTAAAATCTCAATAATATGTAAAACAATCTCATTCTCGTGTACTAGTTCCCAGCAATAAAACTGAATCGTGTTACAACATATAATAAACGACACACATAATAACCTGGTAATATTGGAGACATGTTTACTTTCATTTTCATACAAAATCTGATCACCTTGCAAACTTTAAGATCGAATGAAGACCCACTCACTTGAAAGCGCGCGCTTACAGGGACGATTGTGTAAGTTCATTGTCCTTTTGACAAGATTTGGTTTTTAAATATTCGGATCGGAATTTTTGTTTCGAAATTTATATTTTTGCGATTTAATGGCTTTCAGCTTCAATGCATAGGTGCCCACTACAGGTATTTTATTTAAAAAAAAGAACAACTAATTTCAACTCAGGGTTTTTTTTACAAATTACAAATCTGTTCATAAAATTACAAAAAAGTGAGATATTTAGAAAATAAAATTAATGAGAAGTTTTTCAGGGGAATATTTTCATGCTGACTTTCTTGCAATATTTCTCGTTTTCGAAATAAACTATCTCAAGTTTGAGTCTTCATTATTCTTAGTTGCGTGCCTCAGTAACAAGCATCTATTGTTTTGAAGCCGTTAGTTTTAAATATATCATATATTATAATTATTTCCTAAATAATGCGGACTTGACAATAGATGATTAAAGATAAAAATGGATGGTTAGATAACAACGACGAAGTATTTGCTGGGAACATACGAAAAAAAAATGAATTAATGAATAGGTAAGCCACGGCAAACTACATTCAAACAAATAAGACTGGAGGAAATTTAGTATTAAGCAACTCTTCCTTACAAGTATCATATTATTATTTTAAACGTTCGCTTTGATTCACACGTTTTAAGCTGACAAATCTATACTAATATTATAAAGCTGAAGAGTTTGTTTGTTTGTTTGAACGCGCTAATCTCGGGAACTACTGGTCCGATTTGAAAAATTCTTTGCGTGGTAGATAGCCCATTTATCGAGGAAGGCTATAGGCATATATATTATCACGCTACGACCAATAGGAGTAGAGTACCAGTGAAAAATGTTACAAAAACGGGGAAAATTATGATTCTCTTATTCTCTTATATGACGCAAGCGAAGTTGCGCGGGTCAGCTAGTAAATTATAAGCGTTAAAAGAATGTAATAATGTGTCAGTTAAGATGTTGCGATTCTGAAATCTCTAACACTGGCCACACACGATCGCGTTTGCTTTAAATCCGATTCACACGCGGAAATATAGAATGCATTTAATCTAAACGCGGGAATTGTCTTTGAAAAAATGGAAGTTGCATTTTCACAACACAGCTCTTGACTGTAATGTCCTAGATAAAATAAAACTGTATTGTTAGAGCCCCACTAGCTTCAATTCTGGTGTAACAATCAATTGTGTAATGTCCATCCTTCCGTATTACATCTCTATCGTCTCAATTTGTGTATGTTGTGTGCTTCTAATACATACTATACAAAGTTCTAAACGCGAAGCGACCGAAAAAATACATGATTTTTCAAATTTATTTTCTGCTACAGTTCAAAATGCGAGCACAGAACACGTGTTCATATCTTCACTCGTATTTATTATTCCCTTTGTTATTTTTTTTTTGCGAGAGGATGGAGTTATTTCTGGATAAAACAGCCTATGTTTGACTCCTGGTCTACAACTGTAAAAGCGTAACCAGACAGATTTTTATTATTGAGTATAAATTCTTCGATAGATAGAGATCATTCTACTTTCTTGAAAGAATTTTCTTGAGAATTAAAAGTTTAAGATATTTTCTCCTACAAACAAACCGATTCGTATTATGTTACTTAATATATGTAGATATATAGTTTCTACTAAATACATATTCTCTCACTGATGTGTCATTCATTAGAGAAAGCTACGATTAGGATGACGCGATCTCGGATTTTAGGAATCGCGTTTCTGTTTTAATGTGGACGAGTTGATTTTATAGTAAGTATTTTAATAAATATAAAAGATATCTTAACCGACTGATTTCATAACATTATAGTTCTGTAAGCTACCTGAAAATTGGCTCCTCTGGCTATTACATATGTAATCGACAATGCAATTACAGCTGTTATTTATTGATCCGTACGTTTATGAAATAAAACAATACATCAATAAAACAGAAACATGACAGGCTTTTCATCGTGAATTGGCTTTAACCTCCGCAAAAAAAAGCTATCAATTGCGAGGCATGCGAATTTCCTAACGGTCTCCTATTCGTAGAACATACAAATGAAACAAGCATAAGTATTAAGCAGGTAATTATTTTTTATTATTCATATCGACTCACCACGACCTTTACTTTGCTTGCCGTTACTCGTTCCGTTTCGATTATGGCAATGTCTATGTCTTTTATCGCTTAGAAAACTTAAAAAAGTTAATAATATTCTTTCTATTATACTAAAATGGTAGCTAACAGTGTCGAATGTCGGATTGTGATGGCGATCGACCGCTGCTATGAGAGATGACGATCGGTCATTTGACGTCTATAAAACATCGAATGAATGCCGATACTATGAAAAATATCGGTAGCTTGGTACTTTTAATTAAGTGTTTTATTATACCTGGTCGTTTCGTTTATTGGGATATCGTAGACTAATTTGGTGTGGGTAGGTATGTGGGATATGGGAGTATATATTTTTAGAAACACGATCGCAGACGGTGATCGTTTAATTACTTATTGTAAAAAAGAAACTTCGCTCTATCAAATTCTGGCGAAAGTTTAACACGTTAAACTCTCGTAAATCCTTGAAGATGATTGCTTTGAACATTTATGAAATAGAAAAGTATTATCTAAATTTTTGTAGGTACAGTAAATCAATCAAAATACTGACGAATAAAATTAAATTCAAATCCTCCTTAATAGCTGTACTGAATAGATGTACCTAAACAACAAAGAAGGGTGTACAAGTGTATGTGCTAAATGTAAATATCTGTGTTATTGGAGCGGGAGGTCTCACCATTCTACATGTTCCTTAGAGTACGTTGCGACCCAGCCCTTACGCCTCGAGCCTTACCATTCAGCCATCAATACCTGAATCAATGGTTAACGCAAACTACAGTCTCTTAGGATGCTTAACGGGAAATACCGCCTCATTACCATCCCAGATGATAAATAAGTACCAATTTTTCATTCACGAGACACCAATTTTCATACTAATCGTGGGATACCTTCCGTCAACGTTCAACATCTGCAGCTTAGAAATCTTTAATCATAATAACTCATCTCATCAAAGTTTTGTGATAATCAATTTGTAAGCAGGTCACAACTTTGGAGATATTCCGCCGGCTTTAATATTCGGATGATGTATTTTCAATTTTTCTAAAGCCATAAATTATTAAGTTTTATATGAGAACTTCGGAAATTTAAGTCATTCATTATGTTTTACGTAGCTCACAGTTAAAGATGCATGTTGCCGGTTAGAATATTTATAGTTTTGTGGATGCGCGTGCATTTTGAATTCCGAGGTCGGCTCGAGCCACAGACTAATTATTTTCAAGTTTTCTATATCATATAAAACCGGTATACTCTCGTTTTTTAACTGCGTGAAACTTATCTAGTCGTGGTGTCAATATGTAGGTATGGTAACGGGCCCAACTGGCTTATTGATTGTGCACCGGTGCCCGCGCGTGGCCTCTGACCGTCGACGAAATAAATAAGATTTTTTTTTATAATTATTTAATGATCTGTTGTGAACTCTCACTGCCGCAGTTCACCGACGGCTCTTTCATAAACAAATTAATGGTGCTTTGCTACAAGATGTTCAATTTACCGTAGCTAATCATTATGTACGTACTTGCTATCAATTAAGGGATTTGTCTTTAAATTGATTGATTGTAAAGTTAGATATGTTTTATGGTCGAACTTTATGAACATCATTAAAGTAAAGTTCAGAAAGTTCAACTAGGTACTTACCTGACAACTACAATAAGCTTGGATGATTTCCACGATTCATGAAGTGGAGATCGTTTGCCTTTGCCATATACAGACCACATTTATGACTTATAACTTATTAAAACTTGAAAGCAATAAATATAAAACAATTAGCAAAGAACACGAGCCATTACAACGCACTACCGGAAAGCCCTAAGCCATTGTATAAATCACGTATGTTTATGCAAATGATCAGAAGTCGAATCGATTAACGAAACAATAAAGCTAACAGCGTGCAATAAGTCAACCTTTTGTGACTCTATAAATTTTGTCTATGGGCCGATTTAAAATAGCCTATGGGTAGGGCTGCCATCTTTAACATCTGCCAACTGAAGTGCGAAAAACATAGATTTCGGAGCTTTTTATCCGGAATTGCAAAAGTATTTTTGTTTAAGTTTAGTACAAAATTAAGTTCGTCTCTAGTACACAACAGACATCTGCATCACTAGCTACGTTAATTTATCTTTCTATTCAGCCCAGGTTTACTCATTGTAGAGTATAGACCTCCCCATTAGTACCTTATATTTTACGATCGCTTGTCTACTACTCTAATATACCTATGTGTGTAAATGATTGTAAACACTGAACAGAACAAACCGCAGCTGAAAGCAGAAAAAGCCCAGACGTTCTCTAAGGTCTATCTACGGGCTAAGACAGTTCCGAGATAGCCTAACAGCCCTACTTGGCCGAAAAGCCCAAAAAATAACACAACACGGACATTTAACCTCAGCGACCTTTCGAACGATTGATAAAGAGACAATTCAAATTTCACACCTACACGAGAGATTAAAGCGTTAACATCTCTATCGATCCAATGATAGGTTAAGATTGACTGATGGTATTTTAATTCCCCATTATGATAAGGTTACAGTTCAAAGTTATTTAAAGAATAAGTAATTGTTTTAAACGACTCGCTTTTGTGAAGAATGCAATTAAGAATACATTATTGAAAAATTTCGTAGGTGGGTGATGGATTTTCTTTATGAAATGGCGTGTGTATTGATTGCTGCTTATTATAAGCTTATATGTATTGACTATTGAGTATTAAAAGTTATTATAGAACGTATAATTAATAACCGTTAGTAATAAGTACTTAGAGACAATTAAAAAGTATGTATATCTATTGTACCGACGAATATCAGAAGATTTTCAGTGCGACTGAAAAAACGTTAAACATTTTAACACGGTTTTCATCTATCCGGATACTAACTACACAAATTAGGTGGAAAACATAAACAGCCAGTTTAAATTATTGTAAAGCCGCAACTGTAACGTATCAATTTATATTTATACACATTAATTTATATCCACTGTTTATAGAGTCGCAGCTCTACACAATGTTTTCACTACCGGTAGAATTTTATTGGAATGGTTTAATGGACTGTTTAATAGGTCTGCCTAAAAAGGATATCTCTTTCAAGTAGGTTAATATTAAATGGAAAGTTATGTAGTTATTTATGTAGATATGTAGTAAAAGTATCAATTTATTCTCAACTGCTAGATGTGGGTAAAAGTGGATTTTAGCGAAAACTGTAATTTCGGTGTCGTGTAACAGGTTTTATTTAATTTCCGAGTTCATATGAATAATTAATATTTGGATAGTACGATTTCGAAAGCGCCTAATATTCGGTCGTGATATTTTCTCTCATGTATAAATTTATCTTTGGAGACATTAATCATGAATATTTTTGTATTAAATCAGTATAATGTTACGATTTTTAATAAATTCTATTTTTATTTGTGAAGGTCGCATAATTAAGTATACATTATAACACTTTTCTATTTTATTTATAATCTCTCTTTTTATTTTTTCAGATGACGAGGGAATCCGTTGCGCGAGGAATGGGAGAAAAAAATAAAATAAATTCAAGTAATGCCATCTGGCGGTTATCTACAAAATGACAAATAAAGCTTATCTTAGAATTGGTACATTATATACGCGCGAGATGGCGCGACTGCTGATTGTGATTATGGCCGCCGGTATAGCGGGAGCTTCGGGTACCATGGAAGAGGTGGCGCTGGCGAACGTAACGAGATATGCGAATGGAGATTATTTCTCACTTATCGGTAAGAAGATTACTTGTTTTATGTATCAATCTATTGATCGCATACTTTTAGTACTTAATCTTTATTTCATTAATGGCCTTGTAGAGCTCTATCGGGGCTCAATTAGCTACCTACCCATTATTATATTGTTTTTATGTTTGTCCTCTTTATCTTCATAATTTAGTTTAGTCTCAAACCAAAAAGCCGGGCACTGAGCATCACCAATCATATACCTACGCATAATCAAAGACTAGTATAAAAATTCTCAAAACGATAATCGCAGAAGAAAATGGCTCTACACATCTAAGACCTAGCTACAACTGTATGTATGTTGCCGAAACGTTATGCTATCTAAGGAGTCCATTAAAAGACCGATCAACGTACTATGACAGTTCTTAACACCTTATATTTTCTATTTCAAGGTTCGGACTGCGGCCCCACTCGGTGCATGGAACTGACTCACGGCACGGCTCTGGCTGCCATCGGTGCCGATGACACTGGGTGTCGGTGCCAGTGCCGGAGGGACACGCCAGCTTTCCGCGAGGACCAGGGAGGGTGTGTCAATCATATTGATGGTTAGTATTTGAGTTCTGCGTTCTATAGCTCGCAAAATTCTTGCAAGTAGAGACAGTTTAGTGTATGAGTTTAGTGAGGACTTTTACAAAATTTATACAACTGATACAAAGTTTCGTTTAACTGATATAAGCCTGCCGTGACATCTTTAAACAAAATGAATAAGAATATTATTTAGTATTACGTACTAAAAGAATATTTACAATATAAACAACAGGGTATTTCTTCAGTTTTTACATCCAAAACCATGCTACACATCTAATGGTTTAATCATTCCAGTCTTAGTTTCATACCTTTAATGAATGATCCATATCGTAAAATAAGTGACTGTTAAATCTTGAACCATGTAACCTATAACTGGTTATGATTGACGTCTAAGACTAGCGATAATTGGAAGAAATTTACAGGAAATAAACACTCTAGAACAATAGAAAGGTGAACATTGACAATGAACAGAGGGCAGGAGAAATGAATGATTTAACTGTATTCCATCTCACTAACAATTATTACATACATAAATAAATGCGTAGGTACTATTGGATTATGAAGGGTTGAATAAAATTTTATTCAAATAGGTTCCTAGCTCCTTTCCGTTATGTTACAAGTACAAGGGCTTTTATTTTGATGACGATGACATGTATAAACAACTGACAGTTGAAAAATCATACTCACTCCAATATCAAACCAAACATTGCCAATTTTTAACAGTAACTATTATTAAATTTGTAGATGAACACTCTACATAAGGCTCTACCTTGTTATTATGAAGACTCTACCTTGATAGACATGCTCCATTAGCTACGCATAATTTTTAGGTGTTTTTTTAACTATAAAATGAAGTTTTCTTAATCTTTTTTTTCAGAATGTTTGATGGCCAGCTTCGGGCGTGGAGCGACAAAACCACAAATACCATTTGTCTACCTCCCCCTCAAAGGACAAATTATATATCCGTCTAAAGAAATAATTTTCACTGGTAAGAAATATTTTAATCGAAAATTTAAAAATTTTTCATTATTGCGTTGGAATAAAAGAAAAAGTCACCATAATGTTTCCCGGTCAAAATTATTCCGATACCGGGAATCGAACCCGAGCCTCCTGGGTGAGAGCCAGGTATCCTAGCCACTAGACCATATCGGATAGTGAGAGATGGGACGAATTTTATGTATGTACTTTACTTTTAAATAGTAAATAAAAGCTTATTCATATATGTACTATCGAACCAACTGAATCATGACCCATTTTGCCGATAATTCGCTTGACACTGTCAAAACAGTAAGAATTTCATCTCTATTGTCAAAGTTGCACTTAGGACATTTTAAACATGCATACGACTGTGTTATGATGTATTACGACTACAGACAACTTTGACCTTTGTTATTACAGTACGTAGATACGATTTCGATAAATCACTCTTAATTTGAATCTAGAATGTAAATAGTCGAAACTCTTTTCACTACGAAAAAACCTATTTGTGTCAAATATCAAATAGCACGTCATTGAGAAATTGTGAAACGATTAGGGTAACCACTATAGTCATTGCCCATCATACAGTGATTGCCAATGTTAAGGAATAATACGTTTATTTTAATTTCTAAAGTAACCAGTTCAAATTAATTGCGATATTTGTCACTTTTAGAATATTGGTAACATTTTAATTTATAGAACTCATGTCCGACAGGTGTGTAGTTCGAAAAGAAAAATTAAGTTTGTTGCAATATTTGTTAAGGATAACACATTTGAATTAACAGTATTCGCTAGTATTTCTTGTTTTTAAGTGTTTTATATTGATTTAGTATAAAGTAATTGAAACAAAGGACTGATGTTCTTTTAGAAAGCATATTTAAGTTGCGTTTATAATAGAGTTTATGTCAATGTTTTACTAAATAAAGATACTATTGACTAAAATTGTGTATCAATTCCTTAACTGGGTAATAACTATGCTGGTTACCCTATATTATTTAAATTTTTATAGTTACATTATTTCCTATGATGGCCGAATAAACCATGTCCTGAGTGGGTATCGAACCCATTCCTGACGCGTCGCAGTCGTAACATCAACCCACTACGCCACGGAGCCTGTTGAAAACGGTAGCAAAGCATTATTGTATTGGCGCACAAAGATTTGTCGCAATAATGACAGATAACAAATTCATTACCAAGGAAACGTAGGTTCAAGCCAATTTCGACCTACGCGTATACAGGGTGTCCCAAAACTCAACGATAATCCGAGACAGGATGAAAGGCCAAGTCATACCGGTTCTAGGAAAAATAAAAAAAAAATTCCATATCACTTAGTTAAGCAATAATAGACACTTTTCAAAAAAGTTGAAATTCCACACCCTTGGTCGCATTTTCAAGTCCTGTGATCACCAATGTCACAATTTCGCTGTGTTTTTTTCAATTTCGTGATCTTCATTAAATGTGCTATTAATCGTAAAACAAATTAATGCACAAAACATTGTTAATTTAATAAAAAACGTTAAGTTTTAGTGAGTCATGGTTCACAAAAATATCGTTAGTTAACTTTGACGCTTCATATTGAAAAAAAATGTACTACACTACCCTTGGCAAGTTATTTCAAAAGTTATTATTACTACTGGTTATTATACGGAAAGCGAGACGTCATGATTGGATTATTGGACTAAATGTTTTTTTCTCTATGTATCCATTGATATATAGGGACCGATGAAATGGTTTAATGGAAACCTTTGTCCAAAATTGGGACAGTAGTTAGCCGGTTGTCGGTGGTCGATAGTTGAAAAGAGATGAGTTCTATTGTAAATAACTGGTGATTTGTTCCTCAGATGTGGATGATGCGATCTGCGCCGTGACGAGCGCGCAGTACCTGTCCCCATCAGGGTGGGTGACGCTGCGCGACCTCATCGACAACGACGTCCCCTTCGGACTGTACCGAGATGAAGGCAGCACTTTCTTGCAGGTAATATTAGATGATAGCCATATTGATGTACAATAAATACCTACATACGTGGAGTGGAAATCATAATGGTTTTATGGGTATCATAATATGTTAAAAAACTGATCCTTAAATCATTTAATAACTAGTTGAGCGTTATAACCAATGACGTGAAATCTACAAATTACAAAGTAATATTGGGCCCAATTTATGTAACCCTCAAAATACGATCAGCCTGAAATATGTCTTAGGAAAGGAAGCTTCATAAAAATATTCTTACAGGTTGCAAAACATAACAAAGATACACTTTAAAAACCAAAATGTACCTATTCATTATAATTATTTCAAATTTAGCGTATGTTACCATACGACTTCATACATAGTGTACAAACAACAAAAAAATACGGGAATTTTGTAAGCAATCAGCACGAGTAGCAATTAAGAGCATCAATGTTTGAACATCAGGAGGGGTCCGATATACCACCCAAGTAGACCATTTACAAGAACAAATTCAATACCAGTTATTAATGAAACTTATCAAAATAAGGTAATTATTTTCACATATTTATTGGTAAATTTATAAGACGAAATTAAAGGAACTTCCCTGAACGACTACTAATTAAATTGAACAAAATTATAAAAGCTTATGCAATGCGGTGTTGAGATTTTTATCTCAAACTTGAACAATATTATATGGAGCAGTACTGTGGACACGGAATAAAAGATCGTGTTGCAAGATATTCTACTTGTATTATAAAGTAAACTAAGGAGTAAATTCAAATCGAAGCTACCCACGAGCGTAGTATTAAATATTGAGAAATTCTGTAATTTATGTAATTTTGCAGATTTGAGTTACATGTTAAGATGCTATACGGGTATATATCTAAACCGATTAATGTATTAAGAGGTCATACACTTAAATAGTGCTATGTAGTCTAAGCGATTGTTGTCTAAGATTGCAAGACTGCAAATCATTTTTTAAATTTGTCTTTTTATTAAAGATGCAGTTATTCGTTTTATGCACAGACAAATAACTGTATTTAATACTAAAGATAATTTAGTTTATGTCGAAAAGTAAATATTGATGAATAATTGATAATACCATACCTACTCGAAAAGCCAACGAAAGCTTTATATTAAACAGGACAACAATAACGGGTTTGTTTAATAAATTAGATGCACAAACAAAATTTGAATAAAAGCATGTCACATCTTGCATTCAGAGATTGTCGGATTAAATCTGGGGGCAACTGGTAAATCCATAACGCGGTTATGCACACGCGCCGGCCACATAAAATGTTTATCGTCAAGCGGACCCAGGACCGGTCCTTTTGATACAAGGACGGAACTCAGGATTATTGTGGACGTTACTAAAACTAGATTTGAAATTTAATATTCAAGTTCCGTAAGTCAATGCAAATATTCAGGATTTAAAAAAACCTTCTAATGATTTTTTAAATGACTATTGATTAGGTATCTGTGATAATTATTAATCTTTTTATTAAGCTACATTACGGAAATCATAGCGAAGAAATACAAATAAAAAGCATAAGATATCGAACTAATTCTGTGTGGTCCAATAAATTTTTGAGACTTTTCTAACTTAATGTTTTACACACAAAAAAGAGAACTGCAACTACCTGGCCAGAACGATAAACGGCGATGCCCGGACATGTCGCCTCGTTCTATGGCAGAGATTACTATCTCTATGTTGACGAACTGTCCAGCTACTCAGAATTGACAGATAAATATTGCTTCTTTCTTAGTATTACCTCCCGCACTGTAAATAATAACCTAGACGTCCATACAACAGACACTTCCGAAGAAATGTAATTTTTATACCGGTACAGTGCCAATAATATTAAAAATTTATGCAAATTAAGTGTTATCAAGATATTTGCTTCAATTTTATAATAAAATGTCATTGAAAATTTACGAGTACATAAAACATTGGCCACGCATAAAACGGCACGAGCCAACCCAGTTATTGAAAACCATAATTTTAATGTTGAGACTGTTAAATGTTCTGGAATTAACTTGTACACTGAAGCAATCCAGTTTCTTCGTCTGATCTTTATTACAACGACGTCGATATCGAAATGTTAAAATAAAAACCTAAATAAATGTAAGAACAGTAACCATAATATCCTGCTAACACTTCTACCAATCAAAGTACCACTGTAAATTTTTCAATAACAATATAAAAAATAAAGAATATTATCACTTTAACGACAACTCTGAGATGATGAAGGTAAACCACCATCAAATAAATGTTTTTCATTTTCTATATGCACCGCTCGCCAACGGGATATATCATCATAAAGATATTATCTTGTGCTCACAATTTTACTTATTTTTGGGCGGTCTCGACGGAACGGCTCAGTTGTAGGATTCATCAATCGAGCGGGTGTCTGCGACCGACGGGCGCGTGTTGAAATGCAACTCGTACCTGATGCTGCACCAGATAAACGCACAGGCGTCAAAGGAGCAATTTGTATAATACGTCCAAATACTTCGCATTTAGATCTGTTCACAGTGATAAAGTTATAAGATGGATTCGCATTTACGTTTCGTTTTTTGCAGGTATCACCCGAGTAGACTCGACATTATGTTAACAAATGTACACAAACGTTTTTGGCCGATTCGTACATTTTATGCCCTTTAGCTTTACATTTATCAAGTGATTTGTGACCAAAACTCGTGTCTGCTTAGTGACAAATGCTGCAACGTATTGCACCTGATAACTGTTGATTTAATCTGCTTAAAATTGCGGTTGAAGAAAATAAAGGCGGAAAGCTTAACGCAATTTGTTACAGCTTTAGACCGAATTATAAAATTTTGTAACAAAAATCTGAAATGATGTGAAAATTGTGACAATTTGTTTGGCAGTGGCGTGGGTCGGCTGCACTACACGCGCGACTCGAGGGTCGCCTAGTGGCCGTGCACGTCCTCTGCTCTGCTACTTCTACAACACGCCTAGCTGCTTCTTGCGCAGCCTTCCGCGTCGCTGGAGCTGCTCAAAACGCTCTGTTAGGTGAGTCACAAATACCATGAACAACGTGTGATAAATTGATGTAACTAATTGTCTAATTCGAAACTGAATACCAATATGTGACTCATTCACAGATGTGCGTTCAATACCCTTCCACGCTGGGGAAATTGTGACTACTGAGGCGACACAAAACCAAGGACTCAGCGTTCTGGAATCTCTTGCGATCGGAGTATGCGTGCTCTTACTGATCTTCGTATACGCCGCTGGGATCATCTTCTATGTTCATTATAAACAAAGACAGAAACGAAAGCAAAAAGACCCTGAACAAAATCATTCTAGTACAATGTCCACTGATAATGGGTCGCTCGAATCACGAATCGATATGAGTAATGTGGTAAGAATAATGGCATTGTGAAATAGTCAAAAGCTTCATAGATGTCTATTAATTTCTCTTTATGTTTCAGATGTTGAAAACTAATCCTCTACTAAAACTAAACGGTGGTATGGGTGGAGACTTTTTCCATGATTCGGGTATGCCTGATGTGAGCGAACATACTGAAGATAATCTTGACATGCAATCTCATAATTCACATAACACACACACGTCACACACTTCTACGCATAAGGTTGGTTATGTTTCAAATTATGTTTAAACAAATTGGTTCTTGATAACAGTGATGCTCAATAATTGTCTTAGTTTCAGAAACTTAACGCAAATGTTATATCAGCAATGGTACATTCTCGGCGTAAAAAGACATTACGCCCATCCATAAGGAATGCTAGTGCCCCTGAACCAATGAGCGATCGTTTCCATAGACGATCGATGTCACCCGATGCTTTAGAGCGCGCGCCACATTCAGAGCTGTCTATAGTAGATTGTACCATGGAAAATAACTTCAGTGGAAGCCGTCAACTGCCGTCTTCAAATGGAGAAAGTGCCTACAGGAAGAAATTGTACTTCAATCCTGTATTCTTTGAGGCCGAACATCTGAAGGTAAGATTAATAACAACCATTTTATTGTTACAACTTAGTAACACCATCGTTTAACAAAATCTTATGACTGGTTTTTATTTCAGAATCCACCGCCGGCGGCCATAGAATTTTTAATCAAAATCCGAGAAGTTATGTCCATTGCTAAAGAAAAAATGACTTCCAAGAGATTTCTGCCGATACTATCAGATATACCTGAAGAAGATTTATATCATGCTATAGATCTCGGCTGGGACATTCCCTGTGCTCGACGTGGACGCAGATTTAGCGCCATCAGTCTCAAACAAGAAAATACAAGAAAGGCTGCACATTGTGGAGGATGTCCAGGATGTGACGCTAACCGACCACACAAAGCAGTAGCTCTCACCAGGTCTAACTCTTGTAAGTCTTGCGTGAGCGAGGACTACAAACAGAGAATAGTTAGGAAGTGGTTAGATGAAGTTCCATCACCTAACGCGAAGCCTGGAAAATCTGTTGCCAAAGTAAGCGGAACACCAAGGAATATAGAGTTGAAGAAGAGAGAAGAAATTCCGCGACCGAAATCCGCAGAATTGATAAGAAGTGTTTGCAAAAAATCGAACGGAGCGGAAATTAAACTGAAGAACTCAGAAATGAAACATACTGCTATAGATACTAAGGCTCTAATGGCAGAGATCAGAAATAGAGGTCCAGATACTGTTCCGGAACCAAGTATGCCAGCGCCAAAACCTAAAATCACAGACGTTAAAGCAAAGTTAACAGAAATTAAAACTAAGATTGCTGAAACCAAACCTAAAATAACTGAAATTATTACTAAAGAAATTGTTCGTGAGAAGAATGCTAAAGAAAACATTTCAAAAGAAACGAAGCCAGAGGAGAAAAAGACCATAAGTAAACCGCTTAATCTGAAACAAATTGAAATAATTAAGTTAGATAATGTTACTACAGAGATGAGCGAAGCTGAAAAGATATCTAAGCCGATTGTGACTACTTTGGAGAAGAAGAGTCCGCCAGCGAGTCACACATCGCGACGAATTAGAAAGAAGCTGCCTCCGCCACCTCCTCCTCCCGTAAGTCCCCCAGAACCACCGAAAGCTGAAGAAGACGAAGCTCCCATACCACCTGAAGTCAAAGTAAAGATGGAAGCTGTCATTCGTGAAATAAAAACTTGTCGACGCGCAGAGCCAATAGAATTGGAGGAAGTCAAGATGGAGACGATTTCCCCCATTGCGCCTAAAATTGTTATACCAGTTCTAGCGGCAGACTCTCACTACTTCAGTGATGATAACTTGCTCACCTTGTCTAGAAAAAAGGGAGGACACGGTCAAGGTGATAACTTTATGGACTTTGATAGCTTGGAACGCAGTATGATGAAGCGACGACGATTTTCAGTAGCTTGTGGTCCAGAATTATCACAGAGAGTATTCGATCACAGTCAAAACTTGCTAGGAACAAAAGACAGGTTAACAAGCAGCTGGCTTGATGTGAAGAAGGCTGTCGAAGATTCTCAACAACCCGTAGATAAAAACATTAATGTAGGTGAAGTATTCGTAAACAATTATATCGAGGAACCTTTATACGACAACCTTGACGAATTTGAAAAGCCAGGCCCGTTGACTATTCAAGTACGCGGATCGCCGGTTGAAACCCGGCGCACATTCCAAAAAGATGACTTTGATTTTGATCCAGATACTCTCGATAGACGTGAAACTAAAAAACGTGTTGAGAAAATACTCCTTAAGTCAGCCGGCAGTTTCAAGTACAAATCGACGTCTTCAGAAAGTGAATCGTGCAGAAAATCGCCTATTGGAGTTATGACAAGAAAAATTGGTAATCTTAGACAGATATATGAAGCTAAGGCCAAAGCACAAGAAGAAGAGATGAAGTTTTACAAGAGACGTCAAAGTATTGCATACGGTCAAGACCTATCAGCGTTCATGAGATCTGTCAAAGCTCCCGATCTAATCAGACACATTGAAGGTCAAAAAGATCCCAAGCCTCCTATACCACCGAAACAACGAAGGGGATCAGAATTATCTCCTAAATTCTCTAGTGCCATGCGCGAAAGTCCTCCTGGCGACCGGCGAAGAATGATTGAAGAGAGGGATAGGTTCCAACAATATACAAGACTGGACAACTTGAACGCGAGACGATCAGGTCGTCGGTCTGCAAGAACCAGATCGCGAAGAACTGATCTGAGAAAGCTCTACAGAACTGAAGACTCAGGCTATATGAGTACCGATTCAAATGAATCGAAACGTAGAGCAAGATACTTGATGCAGTTAAGACCGGTGAAGAATATGATGACAGAACCGGCTCCAATACCAGCCATTAGGTCAGTGGTCACAAAAACACCCGTTCTGCAAATGGAATCAGATACGGACGACCTGGAGTCTTTGTGCGATGGAAGAAGTGAATCTGGAGGAGAGAGCGTGGAGACCGACTCAGTCTTCTTTGGAAACTTTGATGATTCGAAGGAAATGTTTGCTGAGTTAGGATTGAGCGCCTTTGACCCTCAAAGTAAAATGATGTGTCATGAGCAGATCGATTCAGGTTTTATGGGCGAGACCAATATAATATTGAGTGGCGATAGTGACTCGGAGCACAGAAGTGTTATTTCAATCACAACGGGCCACGACGGGAGAGCTTCGGCCGCGTCTATTAGTAAGTTAGACGATGCACCATACATGCACACAATAGAGTGTTGAGTAGAAGTATAGAATATGTAAGAGTTTGTGTAAATAAAATTTTGTTAGATGTATTACGAATATTCGTTATACCATTAGTTATGTCTCGTTATATGGCAATATCGCGTGGTAAGATTTGTAAATGATGCAATTCGGGATCAAATGCAATTATAAAGTAGGTTAGTAATCGTTTAATTGGCAGAGTGTGCGTCGAGTCTGAAAAATACAGGGTTCCGTGTTCATATCAATTAAACTTTCTTATACATGTTCAATACCAAAATTAACTAACATAATTTTAGACATAAGTTTAAGTATATTGTTAACAACAATTTTGATACCTTAATTTACAATGAGTCAATTCGCGTCAAGTATTGGCGTAATCATTTTAGTTTTGACTGAGACTGACTGACAGACAAAATACATGACGATAAACTATAACTTACTTAGAAAACTACGGAGCCCTGAGTTTAACAAATTACTGTATAATGTTATTAGTTATAGATAATATGTGTTTTTCAATAGTTTAAAGTGTAAATGTGTACGTACTTAGGTAAGTTGATAGTCACCGAATTTTACCTCAAGCCTTGTCACAGTAGACGTGTTTATTGTGCTTATGCGGTGTTACCGTTAATTGTCAATGTTACTTGTTATTACTTTACTCTGTACTTGTTTGTAATGTTATTCTAGAACTATTTATTTAAACGTGTGCGTGCAAACAGCCCACCATTGATGTTCGTGCCTTGTTTTAATTTATCACTTTATTAATTATTATTGTTTCGTTTTAATTAATTGTTATCCTTATATGCCATTTTATGCTCAATTTATATTTAATTCGATTCTTAGTGTTAATGTAAATAAAGCTATATACGTTAAACGATTTTGTAAATTTTATAGCCGGCCGGTTGTGCAATTAAATTTTTATTAGTTTTTCGGGAAATAAAAGGATTGGAGTTATTATTATGGTGCATGGTACACATAAGAGGCTCAATTATTTATTGAAAATGTATGTTAAGTGTAATAATTAATGAATATAACAAAATAATTTACAATATGAATGTATTCAGAAACGTAGAGAATAGTGTCGGAGCGTGTACTTATAAGGGAATATTTTCAGACTTTGTAAACAAAGTAATTTTAGAAAATATTTTTGTATGAATAAAAATATAATATGTTGTGTTATACTTGATGTTTCATTAAACACCTACCTGTTACAAAAACGCCCAAAAGTAAACAAGAAACAAACAAATCAGACTCTTTTGCAAATCACTGATGTAGTAATTAGTTTGATAAATCTTTAATTCATTTAAGTCTAAATCTGAAATATTTATTATTATGAGCTTCTAAGTTGATTGTAGGAAATTTAATACATCCGAGAAAAAAATTTACTCCCGTCAATAAATTAAAACACACCAATATGTAATCGATTCTAAAAAATCGGATTGTTTATCAATATATCTTGTGAAACAAAGACATCTCTTTTTATGTTCTTACTAAATTCAAATTTGACGTTCCAAACGGCCGTTACGTTAAAATTATCGCCGTCATCTGTTAAAAACCTTCGTCGCGTCGATTTTATTTAATTCGTACGTGAATTTTAAAATCCTACGCATCTTAAATCACAATCAATCGAAGTCACAACGATATCTTTGATCGCGCCGAATTGATTTACGTTTACCAATTTGCGAAGCAATTCTGTAGCATTTTCATCAAATAATTCAAAATGATCTGTGTTGCGAGACTTAATTAATGTAGGCCTTTAATAACTGCGACTAAATGGATACGGGTTTTAAGCTTAATATCGCAACTCGAATATCTCGATACATAATACTTTGTACGTACAAACTTTAGTATTTCGCCAGTGAAAGTTTATTTGAAAAGTGCATTTCGTAATTAGGAATATATTATACTAATGTGTTTGGCATTTGGAGACTAAAAAGGTGTTAGAAATCTTGAATATCTATTACTTCATTAAAGTATTATACGCTCGTCTGCCAGATAATATTTTGATGGAATTGGTAAAGTAAAAGCTAGCCTAACTAAAATAAACTTAAAATTGAATACTTTTGAATCAGCAAAACTTCAACTACATCCGGCACATAGGTAAAAGCATTACAATATAGGTACTTGATATGATGGATACAAAATAGAAAGTCCTCATTAGTTTTATTCAAAAGACAACTCCCGCACGAAAAATTACTCCTGTGACGCGGGAACTATACAATTAAAAATTGTTGTCTGTTTGTAGTACACAAAGTAAGTACGACCGGATGCGAAACAACAATTTGTGGATTGCGCAAATGTTTGAGAGAGAATCATACTTTATTTGCGTTTAAAGACAAAGGTCTAGCTACTTATTATTTTATCTCTGGTATCACTGTAATAGATTTAGTTAATCTCTAAGGAACCCTGTTGTCAGCAGTTTGGGCTACCGTTGTCATCGGCCCATTAGCTCAGTTGGTTAGAGCGTCGTGCTAATAACGCGAAGGTCGCGGGTTCGATCCCCTCATGGGCCACAACGTTCTTTTTGGTATTTATCTTAAAACTCACTGTTGTAAAAGCGCCTAGATACTCGTGATGAGATTTGTAGATCAACACGATCGAGAGAATTTCTTCACTAGGAGTTTATCATTATTTTGCTATTCAACATAAACTTACCTGAAAACCAAAAAAAAAAACTACTTACTTATCCCACTTATGTCGACTGCCCTTCTATACAACAGCATGATGCCATTCCTTATTTAGGGCAAAGTGGAGCTGTAGTTCAGCAACATAACAAAATAGTTATTATTTACATTAATTCAATGTAAAAAGTATTTAAATAAGTGTAAGCATAACACTAAAATACAAAAAATTTTATGTGGCCCATGAGGGGATCGAACCCGCGACCTTCGCGTTATTAGCACGACGCTCTAACCAACTGAGCTAATGGGCCGATGACACTTTCATACATAAATGAAGATCAAAAGAAAATATGATAATATGATATCAATGTATTATTCGTAATTTTTTTATTAAGCCGGCAATAAATAAATTTAATGTAGGCTATGATTTCTTGTGGTAAATACATAGCTTATTCTGAAACGTATTGTCAAAGGTGTATAAACCACCCAAAGTTTTTATCAATAACAACGGGGACGGACCTTTTTGCCATCTGAAATATTGAAATTCTGGGCTGAAATAACACCCACCTTTGTATTTCTGCGCCAAGAGTTGCTGAAAAGATGATTCTTCAAACTTTAAGAGAAAAGAACTTATAATGCAATCAAGTCATATAAAAAGTTAAGTTTAGGGAATCAAATTTTTATAATCTTGTTGAGTGTTTGTAGAGCTACTTGTATTATTCACATGTAGAGTTACATCGGCCCATTAGCTCAGTTGGTTAGAGCGTCGTGCTAATAACGCGAAGGTCGCGGGTTCGATCCCCTCATGGGCCACAGTCATTTTTTTATATATTTTCATAAATAGGACAAATGGTAAAATCACTGCTTATTTTAGAAATAATGAATCTACTTATTAAATAATAAGTTCTTCGAGCAGTTTAAGGTAAACGTATTTTTATAACACTCTGTATTTCGAATTAAAATATACAGGATGTTTATGAAGATATAAAGAAATCAACAAATTTTGCACAAATATTTATGACTGTGTTTACTTAAAAACCAAAAACCGATAAAAATCTTAACATTTGTACCGATGGGTTTCCAATATGAAGCGTTTTCCTCATTTCAAAAACATAAACATCTCGGGGAATAAAAGTAATTAACATTGGTTTCATTCGTTTTAAATTAATACAGTTATCACATTATCAAGTTAAATGTAGAGCCGTAGTATACACATAAACCAGTGAGTGAGCATCGTTCTTATGCTACATACACTTACGTAAAATCTAAAGTAAAAAACCTTTTTTTTTCAATATGATTCAGGAAATTCTAATACATTGATATTTATCATTTTTTTATGCCACTTTGACCGTATGATATAAGCGTCATAAGTATATCGTCTGATAGTAAGGGGTTACCGTAGCCCATGGAGGCCTGCAACAATATGGCCGCGCACGCTACCAACCCTTTCAAAAACCCATTTACTCCCTTAATGCAGATTACGTCAGATTGCTGTTTAAATGACACATAGCCAAATAAGTGTAATATATTTATGGGCTGTGAAACAATTAATATATCAATAATGATCAATATGCCACTATAGAATTGGAAATAATCTCCCTTGCTTTTTATATCAAACAACAACAAAAACCCCTTAAGAATTGGTTCTCAATAAATTTGCATACTTGGCTAGTGATTTAATTAATGATTTAATAAATGAGAATAAAGCAAATTGACTGTTCTTGTTATTACAATGTACTTACAAGATAACGGTTGTAAAAATTTATATTTTTTCTAACTGGTCCCGCCCAATGCTCATCGCAATCATTTCATCTTGTTGGCAGTTTTTCAACGCAGACCTAATAATAGATCGCAGAATACTATACAATGTGTAAAAGAATTAGACGTTTCGGAAGAAATTCTTTTAACTGGTATAAGAAAATATACTTTTTATTATGGTCTATTAATGAACTTTACCATTTAGAGTAGATTTTATAAAGCATTTTACCTTAGAATGCTTGACGTTTCGGCGCAGGTTACTCTGGCCGTGGTCACAGGCGTAAATTCTTTTACGTCATTACAAATATGTAACACGTAAGTTTCAAAGTTATAATGAACTATTACAATACTGAAAAACGTCAGATCTATTTTCAGGGAACAAATAATAAATATAGATTGATAGAATGAGGTACCGAGACAGGTTTATAAAAAAACTAGCTTTTAGTTTGACACAGAATTTAAAATGGTATTAAATAAGGATTAACACAGTTTGTAAATTAAGTCATATACGTTTTAATAAATTCATGTTTCTAATAGCAATTGTATCGGAAAGTTGGATTTTTTACGACATATTTTGTTTTTGCGTGTACATTTCATGTATTAGGTGTGAGCTTGTCTGTCCTGTCTGTCAGATTGTAATGTCTATTCATGAGATCCGATGATGCGTGCCGCTTACAAATGTTCTACATTAACGTGTGATTTTTATAACCTCTACTTTATATACAGCGGGCTACGATTAGTTTAACTTCAGTTTAAAATAGAGAAATTGATTATTATTTTATTTGATAATAAGATACTTAATTATTCTAAATTATAATAACAATATGTTATTTATGAAAAAAACTTTATCCTCATTTGAAAAGTAATTTCATAGGTATGTAGTGTTAAATAAAAAGTCTATGAAATATCGAAATTATAATAAGAATTTGTTAAAATACTGAATAATTAATTTATAAATATCTCATACATATATATTTTGTATACTTTTTAATAAAACACGTATTTATATCTGAGTTATCAAGTGGTCAATAAATTATATTGATACGCTACTGATAGTTTTACAACGGGATAATATTTAATATTGATTAAACGACTGACCTAAACAAAGACTCGATTCTTTTGATATCTTCTCTTATCTATCAATGACACGTCCTACGACGCAACTTAAGAATATGAAACACGGTGCAGTGAAATACTTAATAAACTATTTATCTTCAATGCAGAAGAGAAATAGGATTAATTTTAAATGAATTCTGCCATTTTTATACATCATTTTAAGCAATAATTATCAAGCTAAGCAGAATAATAAGTCTCACCTCACCAATCTAAACCATTTTTTTTCTTTATCGGGTAATTTTTATGCATCACTCGCTTTTTGCTGCGCATTGATACGTTGCAGTATTTAAACGTTATATCAAAAAAAAATTTATAAAATGATACGGCGAAGTAACAACAGGCTGTATACGACGCAGTAGTCAACGCCTCTCTGATGAAAATCCAATGTGCTCTAGAAGCTGAAGATGAGTATTATATCTCTATTGTGGCATGATAAGTGTGGGAAACTAGCTCGATCCACATACCATGTTGCTGCGTTTACACCGACATGTAACATTATCGGAAATATTGCATAGAATAGTGTGTTTAAACTATCCAGTAGAGTAAAAATAGACGACTCTACTATTACATGAATGGTAAAAAATAAAAATAGCACTCGATTATGCGTATACATATGTATGTATATGGTATGTTATTAGCTTATTTGAGCTTCCTACTGCTGGAAAATACTATTGAATTTAGACTTCAAACAAAAACACTGTCGATCTAATAAAATTATGTCTTTTTTCAACCATAATTTTAAACACACGGAGTTTAGAGACCAGAAGAACTGAATAAACGTATACATTTAGTAGTTAACAATGATGCTCTAGTAAAGCCGTAACTAACTTACAACTCTATCAATTAACTACGCTACGGTGTAACAGAACACCAAAATTAATGAATAATTGTGTATGTAATGTAAAAATAATTACAAGAAAGATGGTAGACGATATTACGATCTCATATCAGAGGTTAAGCAGTACACGCCCGTAATTGTAGGCCTCGTATTAAATTGTTAGTGACCCGTGGTTTCACGTGATCGTTACGATTATCTAGTAGCACCTAGCTGTTTGTTTATCACGATTATTTAAATATATAGAGTGGTGTTTGACCTGCTTTGTTAATACGGTTAGCAACGCTCATCTGCTTATTTCAAGCGATTTATAAAAGGAGGAGACTGCTCATTTCGGTTGGTATGATTTTAAAGAAGTGCTCTTGGCTATTTTTCTTCTGTTTCTAGTCTGTCGTAGTCGTTTCTTTATGCAGGGTCTCTGTGTGACTAGTAACATCCTAGAAAGTGAATTGTTATGATGATATTAGATATTGGCTCCATAGTTTTAAATTTTTAACTAAACATACTTTAACTAATAGATAGAGCAGTTAGTGAGTACGATCTGTCTGGAATAGTCTACATCACCGTCAGCTACTCATTTTGACAAAATATTCAAACTTTTATTTCATACTCAAAGTGATATAGTGTTAGTATAGTCCCAAGACCGATAAGTCAGACAATCTCATTCACAATCATTGACCTCTTGATGTCACTTACACGGTTTTACATACTTTTACATAAAACATCAAAATATAATATATATGCAACTTTCTTATCTCGTACATTATTTCATATCTTTTATATAAATGTTTTGTTAGCAGTCGTAGTTTTCACTGAAGAGTCTTCATCGGCCCATTAGCTCAGTTGGTTAGAGCGTCGTGCTAATAACGCGAAGGTCGCGGGTTCGATCCCCTCATGGGCCACAATATTTTTTTTTGTAATTAGGTATACTAGAAAATAAAAGTTTGATTTATAAATGGAATGATATAAAACATATAATAATTTTTTTTATCTTTGGTTATACAACAGAATGTAGAGTTCGTAAAGTAAATTATAAATAAACTACCCAATTACTTTTCAGTCAATACCGCGATTTAAAATATACTGAAAAGTAAGAGTTTTCAGTCAATCTGTTAAAATGATGACGATAAATAATAAAGTGCATATTTGTTTTTCTCTAAACAACTATCACTTCAGTGCAAAAACGGCATAAGCAATGTTTCTTTAATTCCATCTTACGTCTTTTTTCCACTGTGATTGGTGTGATATGTGCACCTCAAAAGTGAATGTTAATCTTTAGTAGTATAGCCCTTTCGTAGATCCAGTCGTGTTATTCACACGTAAAGCGTCATCGGCCCATT
This sequence comes from Anticarsia gemmatalis, assembly GCF_050436995.1. Classification (NCBI taxonomy): domain Eukaryota; kingdom Metazoa; phylum Arthropoda; class Insecta; order Lepidoptera; family Erebidae; genus Anticarsia; species Anticarsia gemmatalis. The sequence continues at coordinate 5,546,051 of NC_134761.1, forward strand.
AGCTCAGTTGGTTAGAGCGTCGTGCTAATAACGCGAAGGTCGCGGGTTCGATCCCCTCATGGGCCACAACATTCTTTTTGTAAAGGGAAGAAAAAATTACTACCTGTCTGTTATTCATTTCATTCAATAAGACGACGGAATAGATTTATGAATGTATTGGGGATACACAGGGTACCTTTTATTTGCATTGATTTTAGGTAACTTGGTTTATTTTTATTGTCTGTTGCTAGGAATATATAAACACTACCAGTTAAGTCAAAATAGATTATTTATATCCCAATATATGCTAAAAACGAATATCCTACATTCTTTTAAGATATTAAGTGCGACGAGAAGTTAGTAGTACCTATGATATTAAATCGATATTGGTACGAAGAAATAAATAATAAGTACGACTTAACTTTAAAATGCTGTTTTGGCTTTAATTCAGTTATTCAAAGACCTGCCTGAGTGACAGATTCAATATTGTTACAAATATAGACCAATGATTTTATAATATAATTTATTTAAGTATTCTGTTTAGAAATACAGTAATACAAATATAAACTATTATTACCACAGTAACAAGTTTAACAGTACGTTAACAGAGAACTAGGTGTAATATTTGTCAGTCAGTGAGTACGGCATTCTCTTTACCCGGTATTTACGATATTTAACTAAATATGAGGTAGAGTGTTACTACATGTTGACGGGCTTCACAGTCTGTCACTGTTTCGCGAAATACCTGTCAAAATAGACGAGGTAATTGTCATTATTGAAAGTACGCGTATGTCGCTTACAGGAACTTAAAGTAATATAGTAATTATATTACTAGCTCTACTGACTCTTTCCTGGTGTAGGTACCACTGATTGAGTTGCTACTGAAAAGCAAGTTTAAAGATAGGAATATATAGTAATATTTTGACACGATAATGTATCTCTTTGAAAATATTAAAGTACGAGCAAAAAGCTTTAGACCTTATAGTCTATTCCTTACTGATGATGGAGATGAGATGACGATGATACATGGATGATTATAAAAGACGACTGGTCGATAATGTTTGTAGACCAGAAAAAACTGTGATTTGAGTAAATAATTTTACTAAATATTGGAAATGAATTATGTCATGCGTTTTCCTGCTTCTTGAAAATACCTACGACACTCGCTAAATTGGGTCAGTCTTTCATACAATATTTATTTACAATCGATAGCGGTAAAGTATCGCCATAGAGTAAGATCCCAGAGCTGCCAGACCTACGTCATTTTAGCAAAGCTGAAATTTTGAGGATTGTTAGTATAAAGGGTCTGTTAAGAGGTATGCACATCCACTACCTTGAAAGCGGGGCCGTTTCTGAGGTAGCGCGGAGTGAAGGTGCGTAAAAAACGACCCAAACTACGTCATAGTAGCAAAGTTGGTTTTCAGATATGTTATTAATGATATTATGTAGAATTAAAATTGACTATTGCCAGACCGGTTCCCGGGGCCATTACTTCTGCCAGACGCCTTAAATGTTGTTAAAAAATGAGGTCAACTACGTCATAGTAGCAAGCCTAAATTTTATATATGTTATTAAAGGTACAATTTTAAGACCCCCTGTATGCGGACAGACCATTCCGCAGGGCCCTTTGTCCCCTAGACGCCATTAAACTTTCCCTATGAGTGCGAGAGTAAGAGCATTATTCATACGCATAAATGAAAAACAATTGAATTAAAAAAATAAAAATTGAAAAATTATTGAATACTAGCTGACCCGCGCATCTTTGCTTGCGTCACTTAAGAGAGATAGGTCAAAATGTTACATAAACGGGTTATGTAACATTTTTCACTGGTACTCTGCTCCTATTGGTCGTAGCGTGATGATATATAGCTTATAGCTTTTCTCAATAAATAGGCTATCCAACAGTAAAATATTTTTTTATTCGCACCAGTAGTTCCTGAGATTAGCGCGTTCACACAAACAAACAAACTTCTCAGCTTTATAAAATTAGTATAGATTAAAAGTACTTGGAGTGTTTAGGAAGATAAGTAACATTATTTTGGGAATTATTTTAAAAATAGATATGGTTTACACTAAAAATTATGAAAAAAAAATTGTAGTCATTCATCATCATCATCATTATCTGAGCTCTTACTTCCCTCATCAAATTGAATATTTAAATCATCTCCACCATCGTCTTCATTGTTACTTGAATTCTCTGTAAAAAAAAATGTAGGTAATGATGTTGAAAACAGTTACAAGTAGGTATATTGAAATAATTTATAGTTAAAATAAAATACCTAATTCGTTTTCAAGTGATTCGCTTACGAAACTTGGCAATTGGTCACCATCAAACCACTTAAAATGATAATGGTTATCCTTTTAGAACCCACCCTTTATTTGCGGGCTTAAAATGTTAGGACGCTTTATATGAGCATTACTCCAGACACCCGCAATATAATTTGCTCGTCGAAATTGTTGAAGCAATTCAGATTTACAAGGAGGTAAATTACTTGCGTCGAATTTTTTAACATTTTGCCGGTGGAATTTCTCATTCACATCGCCGACTGTATACGTGTTAATGAAAAGTTGTAGCCGTGCAGCATCTACATCAATTCAGCTCAGACCATTTAAAATTTTGAAGAAATCGCCAGAATATCAAGAAGCTTTTGTTCAATTCGGAGAAGTTGAATTATCTATTGATAAAGCGAAAGAACAAAATATATTTGATGTAATTCAAAAATTTATCTGCGAGTTATATAATGTTCCCGGATTAAAAGTACTTGGAATGTTTAGGAAGATACCTAAACATTCCAAGTACTTTTAATCTATACTAATTTTATAAAGCTGAGAAGTTTGTTTGTTTGTGTGAACGCGCTAATCTCAGGAACTACTGGTGCGAATAAAAAAATATGTTACTGTTGGATAGCCTATTTATTGAGAAAAGCTATAAGCTATATATCATCACGCTACGACCAATAGGAGCAGAGTACCAGTGAAAAATGTTACATAACCCGTTTATGTAACATTTTGACCTATCTCTCTTAAGTGACGCAAGCAAAGATGCGCGGGTCAGCTAGTATTCAATAATTTTTCAATTTTTATTTTTTTAATTCAATTGTTTTTCATTTATGCGTATGAATAATGCTCTTACTCTCGCACTCATAGGGAAAGTTTAATGGCGTCTAGGGGACAAAGGGCCCTGCGGAATGGTCTGTCCGCATACAGGGGGTCTTAAAATTGTACCTTTAATAACATATATAAAATTTAGGCTTGCTACTATGACGTAGTTGACCTCATTTTTTAACAACATTTAAGGCGTCTGGCAGAAGTAATGGCCCCGGGAAACGGTCTGGCAATAGTCAATTTTAATTCTACATAATATCACTAATAACATATCTGAAAACCAACTTTGCTACTATGACGTAGTTTGGGTCGTTTTTTACGCACCTTCACTCCGCGCTACCTCAGAAACGGCCCCGCTTTCAAGGTAGTGGATGTGCATACCTCTTAACAGACCCTTTATACTAACAATCCTCAAAATTTCAGCTTTGCTAAAATGACGTAGGTCTGGCAGCTCTGGGATCTTGGTCCACCACACTTTATAATAATATGTCGATTTCGCATCAATTTTGTTTCACTCGTGTCAAATTGATGACAGCGTACTCGTCATCTAATCTACCTGTCGTCATATAACAAGAGACTATTAAATAAATAAGTCCCACGGAACAAAGATTTGTAATATTGCGACAATAGTATAATTTACGTTACATGCTGGTAATGATATAGGTGAATGAAATAGGTGATAGAATATTCCAAATCGGTTCTATACTTTCGGAGCCTATTCATTACAAACAAACAAATATGAATCAAATCCTACTTTATTATATTGTTAAGTATAGATTAGCACAATGATAAAAATTAAAATTCTCTAATTTTGGTCACTCCATTCACAAAACTGACAATGATGATAATAATATCCTCATAACACATCTTCTAAACCAAAACCCGGACTTTTATTACGACCTAAACGTCAGATAGTTGGTAAAATTTGTTAATACATCTTATGATCCTTTACACTTACTTATACACTTTAAATAATGGACCAAAGTAACTGCAGTTAAATGGGTCTTGGACCATATAGTTTTACTAAAAAGGAGGAGTCGTAAAATGCAGCTCGTAATAAGATATGAAATATAGAACAGCCAATATTATCTACAGCTGTTTCACAGCTCTCTCTAAGCCAACTATATTATCATCGTTCTACCTAAAGGATTAGACCAGCGTTCTTTAAACTTTTCCAACTTTTGAACCCATAGAAAATCCAGCACAATCGCAAGGACAACTTGCCTAAGTAACAAAAAAACTGCGCTACTAAAGAAGTCTAATAAATAAAATTTTACAATAATATTTTACAATCCACAAGGTAAAGTCGCATACCTCTTTGCACACCCGTAACTAGCGGCCTTCTGGGGCTCCGTGGAAGACAGGTTAAGAATCACTGGCTTAGACAAACAAATCCTTAGAAATTACATGTAAAACTATCACTGGGCACTGGAACCAGTATATTGACAAGATCTTAAGCTGAAATCCGCACTTTATACTCAAACGCTATTGACACCAGTTTCTATCGACTTTTACAACATAAAAATAATGTTTCTAGCGATATCGCCAAGGCGTAAATCGAATAATGTGAGTAAGTATCGATTGGTGCAACAGAATATTCAAATTAAGAAGGTAAAGCTTATGGATAAGAAGGTATTGGAGATTGTTCTAGACTTTCAAAATAACGGACATGGTTGGTGTTGCAAGCATATAGAATAGTTTTCAAGATATACTAGGTATTTAAGTAAATATATACGTACGTTTAATAATACATACCTACATACATGGTTACATTATCTTTTTAGTTTATTATTTTCACAAAGTGTTAAATAATATACGAATTACGATACCTAGGTAAATAGTAATTTTCTAAAGTTACACTTTTCTTTTTGCAACTTTCTGTAGAAATGTAACGAAACTTATTCTGCCGTCGTAAATGTAAACACAGTAACTTAAGTTACTGTGTTTATAGTTTGTTTAGTTCTTTAGAATCAGGAGACCGCGGGCTATTTGAGAAAGTTTTCGGTTTGTTTGTACGATGGATAGTTACCGAAATACATTAAATAAAAACACAGTATTTTTACAAAAAAAAACATTTTTTTTAATAAAAAATACAGTATCTGTGTTATTTTAAATTAAATAACAGTATCTCACTACTAACTGTGTTTTTTTAACGTGAATAGATTTACATTTCTTTTTTTTTGCTTGACTATAACACGGCTTCTTCAGTTACTGTGATTGCGTATAAAATATTGTTCAAAGATAAACAACAAATACTTGAATAAATCACAGTATCTCATTTACTGTATTACTGATTTTATACGTATTTCTAAGAAACATAGTTATAACACAGTATGTACATACTTACTGTGTCGTAATTCCCCTAATGTTAATATCTTTACAAAGTTACAACACAGTAATAGGTAAAACTTGGTTACAACACAGTAACCGTTGAGTTACCGTGTTGTAACTTAAAAAAGAAAAAAATATTATATTATTACCCTAGCTTAAAACACATTATCTAATTTTATTATTTATACAATAATAATATACTAGATATATATATACAGAATCAAAGATTTAACTATATACCAACATTAAAAGTTGCATGAAATAATATACAATAATTAGTATCTTCATGAGAGCAAAAATTAACCATTAAACTTCAACCGCGTTTTTCTCAAAACGCATATTTTGAAGTTACTGTGTTTAGATTTACGACGGCAGTATTATTGTATGAATGTTACATTTTGCGTTAATTTGTAAAAAAATAGTTGGTTTTTGTAGAGCTGTTTATGTATTTTAACATTAGTTAGTTGAAAAATATAAAAGTTTAGCATAATATTGTTTAATTCATGCTTGTTGTTGTAAGTAATGGATATTTTAAGATGCGTTTTTGATATTTACCTATTTAAAAACTTTAATACAACACTGCGGGATAGTGTGAGAAATGGGGTCAAATAAAAATAGAAAATACAACAAAAAAAATCAGGGAACCAATTTGTCTATTTCAGACGATTTGTCAAGTGGTAGCGTGGCCGAGCGGTCTAAGGCGCTGGTTTAAGGCACCAGTCTCTTCGGAGGCGTGGGTTCGAATCCCACCGCTGCCAGAAATCTTTTTGTTACATTTCCCATTAGCATTACAGTTTATCGACCGAAATAATAAGATACGACAAATTGCCATTTGTTTCCTTTTAACTAAATGTCAGATTAAAAATTATAATAAACTAGTAGTTTGTAATAATAATGGAACATTTTGTAACAGTTAAATTAGCTACTATTGAGCGATCAATCAAATTTGACAGCAAACTAACAAATCAATTGACTTAACTTGTAATCATTGATTGAAGACTTTAGTTAACCCCTAATGATTACAAAATGATTACAACTTAATAATAGTGATGTGAACTTAATGTTATAATATCGAGTAATGTTCAAATATCGAAAACAAATTTTATTTTAAAATGTTATTAAACCTCAAAAAATGTATTCCTGTTTCTACTCTACATTAAATTCCCACAAATGAGATAACATTGATTTTTGTTATAATTATACATGTCAATATTCATAAGCAACACATTTTCACAACTTAAACCCGTTAAATGTGATAGTCTTCTGTATCAACTAGTGTAAATTTACACAATATTTAATGAAAATTATTTACCGTATAAAGTTTTCGGCCAATAAAAAAATTGTAATTAGATGTGAGAGACAATGCACAACTATAAAAAAATGCTCGACATTAAAACATATTTTAGTAATCTAAACATAATCGATAAAAATAAAGTACAGTACCTCGATTCTCTACTACTATCGACTACCGACAACCGACCTGTCATCGAGAAATTTTGTATGAAAATCTGTTCAGCGCCTCTGACGGGCGTCGTAGAAACTTTTGTGGCAGTACATTCTAAATGTCAAAATTTCGATAGCTAGCCGGTTGTCGGTAGTCGATAGTGGAAGAGAATCGAGGTACAGCACTACAAAGTTTGACGCCTTCTGCGTGCGCTAGTTTACCGCACAAAGGCAGTAACTCACATTGAATTCACTGAATCGTAGTTGGAACTTCTGACAAGTGCGTTCTAATCCCACCCATACAACACCGGGCTTTTAATTGATATGATGGGCATTAATCATCATCAATAGCAGTTTTAATTCGATATTAATTTAACGACGTACGTTTTTTTATTGCTGTACAGTTCAAGTTCGATTTGCAATTACGGGTCATTATCATTGAAATCGGTGATTTATGGGCTCTAGTGATCTCTTTCCGAGAATTTGGATAGAGTTTATTTCGCAATTGACTTTCTTGTGCGTTGAACGAAATTTTAACTAGTCTAGATAAAGAATTATAGCACATTTTCCTTATTGAAATAGACTATGTGAAAAAAATGTTGTAAAAAGTGGTATTGCAATCAAACATTCCGTGACACAATAAAAATACATTTTAAGTACAAGTAAAAATTATAACAATCGCTTACATTAATGTTGTTACTCACTAGAAAGTTTACGATTACTTAAATCAAGGTAACAGACCTACAAAGTTACTAAGTAAATAACTGTTACCCAACTTATTGCACTTGTTCAAGTCCTTCTCGTGGCTTTATTTCAACCTTCGTAAAATTAAGTTTTACGATATCTGTGATATACGCGTCTAGCAGGTTTAACCTGCATTTGACCGGTTTCATCTCCCTGTACTGTTGTTATTATTTCCTCTAAACTATGTAAAAGTATCACATTTTGCTGGCACGTACCTTATTGTATTATTATGTACTCCATCCTAGCGGTAAACTAGATCTTTTGGCCTTTTACTTGAAATAAAATACGATTGTAGTCGTTTTATATAATTCAATTATTAAAAGATTTAAATATTGAAGCTTTTATTAATTGATCTTAACGCTATAAAAAAATACGCAGACTGAATCTGAGCACGCATGTCTTAATAATAACCAAAAGGACATTAATACGCTATTAGCAATGTCCAACGGCGCAATCGAAGTAAGAGAAATAGTAAAACAATTTGGCGGCACGTAACCGCGAGCGCCGCGAGTCCGGTGCAATACCACATGTCCGCAGATGAGTCGCATTCGCATCGCACAGGTGCTCTCTGCATCCACACGCCATTTATCCGACACTCGCGGTACCGGCGAGTCACGTCGCCAGCGCACTCCCCGGGGACACACGTGCTCGCGAATACTCGAATACACGATCACAACACTACGCATTCTTTTTTAAAAAAAGAATAATAGTTGAAAATAATTCGCGTTCTATTTTCGGAATTGAAAAATAATAATGCCCTCACAAGTGCTCTATGGCAAAAAATATAAACAGTGGACTTTATCAATGTGAAAAGATTTTAATTTGATTTATTATCATCAGTAAACATCGCAATGTACCATTGTTCCTGCATTTGAGAGGTCGCACGGTCTTCTTGAAGAACCAATTGTTAGGTAAGAATGTTTGTAAATTTTCATTAATGGTTGCGATAAATTAAATTGATTATGTATGAATGGAGGTGTAATATTAATGGAGTCTAAACAAAGATTCCCAATTAGTTGTTTTACCATAAGTATCGCATTATTTTTGTGTTACTTACATAAATATGAATGCAAATGAAAGTGTTTAATATGTTTCTGTATAAACAGCGTCATTTGCATTTGCGAAAGTAGCGACAGTGTCTGGGGAGGAAATGGTTTTGTAATAATACTCAACATTTTGGAACTTTTATAACCGTTTATGTAAATGTATTTCTGAAAACATCTGTAGTTTCACATTTGATGTTATAACAGATGTCATGGGATTAATGGACAGACGATTAATGCAAAGCATGTTCACATTTTGCAACTATCTCTTTTATTTATCATTTTGCTGCAGGCTCTACATCATCATAAAAATACATTGCATTAAAAGACACTTAAATTAGTCAAAACATTCAAACCGATTTTTATGATACAGAATTTTAAGCTAATTTTGTTTTCATTACCGGTTTTCCGTTTGTCAAATGCAACTACTGAAAAAAGCCGGAAGATTATGCTACAGTATTTTTCTCGTAACACCATGCGTAAGACGAGAGGGGTCAGTCACTTGCACGTATAATTACTGAGTGAAATAATTACACACCCTGTTTAACCCAGGGTTATGAGAGAAAGTGTTAAGAACCTTTGAGATTATACTCATTTCGTTCAAATACAAGCATATACACGAATTTACAATCGCCTTTAAAATAAACAAATTAAAAAAATATATTCTTACCCTGACTATCCTTATATATATAACTCTTCTGTAAGTGTGTATGTCACTGAACTTCTCTTAAACGACTGGACCGATTTTGATGAAATTTTTGGTGTGTGTTCAAGGGCATCTGAAAATGGTTTAGATTCACAATTTTGTCCGCTGGACAACGTCTGTCGGGTCCGCTAGTTATATAAGTAATTGTAGAGTGACGATATTGCACAATTACAACAAATTTAATGAATTAATTTGTTCTCTTGTTATCTACCCTACAGTATGCTACTAATTTACTACGATGGTTTTATCACAAAAATCATGCATACATCATCTTTTTGCTCTCAACTGTACATACAAGTACATAGATATGCATGTGTTTAAACATATTTTTTACATGTATGTGTATTTAATTATTAGTTTGAGTGTGTGCGGTTGCTTCCGATAATATTGTTCCGTTGAGTTCCCACAAGCAGCCAGGCCATAGTAAAAAGCAGTGCTCTCGATAATTAAGTGAAGATAATTGAGGCGCAAGCTCCACAATACATTTTGATGCGGTATTTCACGATGCTAAGATTCTAATTAGGTATTCTATTATAATTACTTTCTATTTGATTGATGCCTATTTTTAGGAGAATGATTGACGATTTTATGAGAACGGTTGAGATTTTAAAGGTCGCAAAATAATTATATCGCAAAATAACAATGTATCATGCTCTACATTTAGCACGTTACTGAAGGAAAACATTGTATTGAAAAATCCGTACACGTTTGAGAAATATTTAAACATTTCTTGGGGTGTGCAAAGCAAATCTCCCCAGATCACAAATAACCAGGGTAGTGGACTCAAGATCTAATCCGTACCTAATTTCGTGAGTTCTCTGCGATGGGACAGAAATGGGCTAAATCTATCTACTTCATACTAGCTGAGCCGCTACAAGATCAAACAACTCCTACCGTCTTATTTTCTTAACTCGTTACAACTACATTCATAGTTTTATACTCAGTTTATCTATATTGTTATTATACATTATACAATACCTCGATAATAATGACTTGACTTGACTTTCCTTCAACTGCAGCAGTGACCGTTGTGTGGGTAAAGTTAATAAGAGCTCATAGTAATTTTATGAGTCGGGTAACCGCAGTATACATAATATGCATGGTTTCTTTATACTATAGTTCTTGATTTTGTAGTTTAGCATAAGCTAAACTACAAAATTCAAATTTGTTCAAATTGTTCAAATTTGTTCAAATTTGTTACCCCAAGGATAACCTTGGGGTAACAAATTTGAACAAATTTGAATTAAATCTGGCATGGAGATAGATAATATCCCAGGGACGTATTATACGGCAGTGGTTGTCACGACTCTACCAGTGCGTCGGGAAGTCGTGGGTTCGATTCCTACACGTAACAAATATTTGTGCAATCCACGAATAATTATTTCAGGTCTGGTCGTACTTTGTGTTCTTTGAGTGTTTGTTTGTAGATTCCCCACGTTAAAAAAGGGTTGTCTTTAAAAAAAAGGGATGATATTATTAATTTAAACTGGTAAACGCTAAAAAATCTCTAATTAGCGAAGAAGTGAATCGGCAAACTTATCTGTGAGCATACTATAAAGCTATAACTCTATTTTGCATTGGCAATTATACATAATTTATAGCCCTGTTGTCCTAAAGGTGAATTTATATGTTAGTAGGTATTAAGCAAGTGTCAATATTTCACCTAAATCCGTGTCTAGACTAATAAGTCTAGACACGGAAGTTTTATAAAGATTTAATATATTAAGATAATAATCTTAATATATTAAATCTTTATAAAACTTTCTTCGTTACCTAAATTCCAGCAAAAAGATCAAAGTATGAGATTAATCAAAGAACGGATTATCCATGAATGAATAAGTACAACATTCTTGGAAACTTAAGTGTCATTTGATTTAGAAACTAGACATAACTTTAATCACCTTGCAATATTTTTTGCATTCCGTTATACAAAGGAAGAAAAATTATCGACAATGTTACTATTTTGTAGGGTTCCGTACCGAATGGATAAAAACGGGCCTCTAAAATTAAGACTCCGCTGTCCGTCTGTAAGTCTGTCTGCTAACATGCAGTAGTTTAGTAACTATGAAAGCTAGATAGTAGAATTTTCCCAGAGGATTTGCTTCGGTCGCTTATAACAATCAATTGTAAAAACAGCATAAGATAATAATAGAATTTTCCCAGATGATGTATTTCTGTTGACGCTATAAAAACAAATAATAAAAACAGAATAAGCTATTTAGGAGATTTTCCATATAAACGTTTGGTTTTTAGATATTTCTTAAAGATAATGGTAAGGAACCCTTCGTGCGCGAGTCAAACTCGCATTTAGCCAATTTTATATGAGACACACATTTTTAACTGTCATCAAACAAATCGATGATAATTAAAAATTTGATTTAGTGATCTAGGAATATATGGGTCTGATCGTATTCTTCTGTAAGGTCAAGGTACATATTAATTAAGATGGCAATGCAAATTGATAAATGATCCGGTCCATCAAAAGGTTAGAGTTAATAACAACTTGATAAACATAAGTCATAAATTCTATGACATTTTGAAGTTAGTATAAACAGGATGTTGCATATTCCTGTTAATTTATGTACCTTGATGAAAAAATAAAGCCTTATTTAAATGTCAACCTAATAAATTTGTGTTGAAGAACAATATATGATTATTGTCTTATTTAGCACAGGTCTGCTGTCAGTAGAAGTTAAGATAGGTCATCTATTAATTTGGATAAGTAAAGATGGGCAGAATGGTACTCTTTCAAGTTTCAAGCATTCAGATCGCGATGACGCCTTTAATCATTTCTAATGTAAGCCATGACATAAAGGTTAGCATGAAAGTTTTAGCAGTGCAGTTATGCAATGTATTTCATACACCACTGTCTCCAATCTCCGAGTGGTGATATATTATAAAAAAGGTTAAACTAAAAGTAACTTATACAGTTTTACTAGAATTCAAGAACGAATATTTTGAAAGGCACATACCTAATTACGCCTAAGTTTTAGCTGCTTGTTTCCAAATATAATAATTGTTGTCACTTCAAGTGTTAAAAGATCGATAACCTCAAATATTTTACAGTAACTTATTACATATCGTTACTGGTTAAGCGTATTAATTTAATGATTTGCGCATACGTAAGTGCGGGCGCATTTGTCTTCTTATTATTTATTTATTTGAATATCATCACCAATAATCAGCTTCCAGTAATGATGTCGATCAGTTAGTCAAAATGCGCTGCAAGTTGAATGACCCAGTTAATTGACATTATGAGGGAGTACAGACAACATTAGTTACTTCTAAGTAACTTATGCAGATGTTCGAACATTGTAAGAAGAATCATATAAAAAACAGAGGTCGTTTGCAAGACTCATTCTTACAATATACTACTATATTTAGGTACGCCTGTAAATAAGACGTTTTAAGATAGTACGAGGATTTAGTTGAGATGTTTGGATCAAAGATATGTATGAAGTTACGTTAAATGCACGCGGTAGATAAACTTTGCTGTAGGTACGGCGACGTTGTAGAGTCATATTGTTGTCGTTGGAATTTTTTGCGACTTCTTATTTTGAAAAGCAATAGAAAAGTGACCGATGGATTAAACGTATTGTTAATACACTCAAATTCCAAGATGGTTACAAAACACCGGAACTAAAACACTAAATTCTTTAAACCAATAGAAGCATAGCAAAAAACCGCTTTTCCATTTTTGTAATAATTGAATACATGCAACATAAACACAATAATCTTTTCAAAATTGGTGCTGACGGTACAAAATACATAGTCAAGTATGTTTGACTAGGCCTTTCGACCAATATAGTTGTAATGAGACAGCTCTAATAACAGACTCGGTGGGTCTAAATAACATAACCGTGCTTTATCTATGTTCATAAGAATATCGGCTCGTTACGCGCTCGTATCGTGTAATTTGATTGATTAAAGACGATGCGAAGAATGTGACGGAATTATATTGAAGAAGTTACAACGGTATTCTTTTGTGAGATATTCTAAATCGATTTTGATAATCATATTCGAGGTAGTACTAATTTGATGTCGGTTTTGTGTTTGCCTTTTTTTGAAATTGGTTATGTATTTCCGGTGTTTTGTTATGTATTTTATGAGTAAGCTTTATTTCTTAATTCGTGTTTTTTTAATGGGTTCTTCTACCTAATGGTAAAGTCTAGCACCCTTTACTTGTATTGGTATGATTAAGGACTCCTCTACACTTCAAGGCAGCATGCCAAGGCAAAGTTACCAAAAGTGAGAGCTTTGATGTACATAGGGATTTCACTGGACCTGAGAGAACACCTTCTCCTGTGTGTACATAACGGGACAAAAAACATTCAAGTTATAATAAATCATTTACTGAACAATGTTATGCCGGAACACTATTTGTTAACTATCAAAAGTCTGTAACCTGCCTGTTTTAATTAATGTCTCGTGATGCAGCTCTTACGTCAGTAAATGTTCACCCATCCATAGTGTGCACCCGGTGTTTGCTACATGCGATGCCCGCCCCCTATTACATGGGACTAGTTATCAGGTCCCATGTTACACTACTTTGTAACGTGGGACTAATAATCACCTTGAGGAAAAGTTACATTACGAAAAACAATAGCTGCTTGCTTCCTGAAGTTATAATTTGTGTATTAAACATTACACATTGTTTAAACTAAAGAACTGACTAACCACAACAAGTTGAAAAACTGAGTCCAAATATAAGTATTTAAAATATTTAGGTATCGGAAAAGCTCTTAGCACTAATTAAGAAACTTTTTTAGCATCTATACACAAGGAAAAGTGAGATTTCATTTGGCTTTTCGTGTTGTCATATTCATTATTTCTTGCTATCTTTTCTACTCAATGCTATATTAGATAGAACTGTCTTATTCGAACTATGACTTCAAATGGCTAATACTCATGACTAATTAATAGAAATAATATAATTTAATACGCTGTGTGTAACATACCCAGAATCTAATCATCAGGCAGAAGCTATGCCCCATGGCCCATGGTAACACACTCTCCACAAAAAAAGACTAGCTATTATTGTATAGGAAGTGTTTACCTTTCTTCAAAGCAATTATTATAAGTATGAAGGTTTTCCAAGAGTTGTTCTAACTAGTTAGTGCTTACAGTAGTCACAGACGATCGCGCGAGCTCACCCACTGTAACTATCTATTATAGACGACTATTGTGCCGCTCTTTATGTAATTTACAATTAATTATTGCACTGATTATACTCTGTATGCGCATATTATTATCTCAACCAACAATCGCAGAGGAAATAATAGGTTTTTTGTGTAAATGTATGTTGTAAAAATGATATAATACTGAAGTTGTTTTATTATGGCTATTGGTCATTTATAATTGTTGTTCTTTTGATAAGTGTGCCATAAACTTAATCCTTTACTGTATCTATTACACTACTAGTGGATAGGCGCGTATTTACTCTTAACATTAGAAAGATTAATCTTAGGGATGATTGGTAGATACAACAACCATCTACCAAAACATTTAGCCACAAATTATATTATTAAAATTTATCCTTGCCTCTTTTGCTTCTGAAGTAAGTCAAAATGAACCATAATAGCGAAATAATATATCCAATACCTACATCATTCATATGGTCTCAAAGAAATAATAAAAAATACATGACTTTCAAAAAATTGGCAAAAGAAACAGTCGAATTGAGAACCTCCTCCTTTTCTTGAAGTCGGTTAAAAACTGGGTACCACTAATAAATTATATGGCAAGCGATAAATCCGATCTTTCACTCAGTGGTTTCTACTTGCATAGAAACATTGCAATAAATTTTATATCAGATACGATGAACTTTATCGAGAAACTTTCTTTCCGATGTTGAATTCAAATGTCCGAATTTCAATATTGTGCAATAACTTTTACTGTTCGTGAATTCATTCGATCTTCATGCGTCATATTATGCTTAGTTTAGAGTTTTTTGTTACCAAATCTTTATTTTTAGCGTGAAACTACTGAATATTGAAACGTGAAACTATTATGAATAGTAGACAGGTGATTGTGCAACTTTGCAGATTTGTTTTGTTGTTTATGCATAATTTAAAGTGAAGTAAAATTGTACTGTGTATCATAAAAATAAGTAGGTAAGTTCTGCGTGGAAGTAACATACAATCATAGATTCAATCGACATCTTTAAAACCTACTGGTCAACGCTTACTAACAGTAAATAGCATTATAATAATTTGTACATAACGATCTCTGCAAAAGAAACCATAAAATTATTACAAAAAACGGTCATTACGATGATGACGTCAAATACCGATACCGCACTTTTTACCGGTATCAAGCCCTGCCTACATAACTTATCGTTTACCGCCTTCAAACCTTTTTAGGTTAATACACGCCACAAAAACAGATGAAAATCCGCCATACATAATGTACTTAACTGTACATAGATGGTATTATGTTTACGTACCGCCTCTGCGAAGTGCAGAAGGCGTTACCAGATGGCTGTGGCCAATGTGGCCGTCATAACGGTCCGTGAGGTGTTGGTATCCCCACCTTCCGTCAGATGGACCACCGCTACTGAAGAACTGTACTTAGGTTGCGTACCTAAATATTTCGCGAGTTATGACCTCTGTGGCTTACTTTTAGCTTGTACTTGAACAGGATCTTTTACAGTGTCTCTTGATGCTTTGTAACTTATGTATTCATCGTTTATCGTCTACGTCCAGTCATCTTACAAGCTTCTCTATTTTTATGACTGGTCTCTGTTTTGCTCTACAAATCTTGTGTTCAACATAAGTAAGAAAGCAGAGGAACAGAAACTTTTAGCTTTCTTTCCGAAGATGTCTGTAGTGTAGATAGAAGCGGTCGTCAAGCACGAGTCGAGTGGGATTTCCACTCCGATCAGACTACTTGTATAAAGAAAAAGCGATATGTAGTTATTTTGGGTTAGTTGTTTTTTCATGAAATAGCAACACAAGATACTACTACAGAAAATTTAGTAGAAAGTTCTTGACTTGTCGGCTTCTCCATTGCTTCATATTGCAAATAGATAGCTTGTAATGTTGTAATGCACCAAACGGATGCCCTTAAGACAATATAAATCCGGGAAGTAACGGAGAAATGCCTGTTATACCGAGCTGATGTATTAAATGATCGCCAAAGGTTATAAAGCTCCTAGTTTACTTTGTGTTAAGGAAATGAACGTTACATCGGGATTGGCAAACAAATATCATTGCGTGAACAGTTTATTGCAATGCTATTAAAGTTCTTCTACGTGATTGATGTCATCCAAGGCGTATCGATGTTTAATAGTGATTTGTGAGGTTTCGAAAAGACCTAGAGATTCCCAAAAGCTGAACGTACAACTCTGTCATTTAATAAAATATCACACTGAACTCTATAAGGCACAAAATCTGTGCCATCTCTAAACGACTTTCATCTAAAATAATGACCATAAACTCACTTGCATTCCATAAAATCTTGACGCAACTCCAAGATATTCTAAGATGTTAATTGTGACAAATTAATTAAGAGAGATCGTTGCGCACGCGCCGCCGTTACATTTGGTGGACCTATTATGGTCAATTCGGTAACGGCACCGTAACGAGTGGCTAACGGACGATATTTCATTATAGCACGCGATATTCTCTAACTGCTCTCGACATTTAGATCGAGTGATTTACTTTATACTGTTTTACATACTTCAGTACAGTTTGCCGAGAACAGTTTTGTTTACCGTCCACAATATTTACGCACGGATTTGTTCAAACTTACGGTTTTTTTCTTAATAGTGGCATGCGACCTTTTGTTTGACTTAGTCTTCACAAGTTGAGCACTTGAATTTTGTAAGATAATTTCGGAATATAGAAATATCTCTTGAATGTAATTTTGTGGCTTATTGACTTTTGAGTGTGTGTAGTGTACGGTGGTTGAATGCTAAGTGGCTGATTCATTACCTGCAAAATATAAAACTTGATTTATGACATGTTTGCTGACCTGTTGGCTCGGCAACACATTTGTGGTCCTTTCGAATAATCATTGTTGGAGTATTGTTATGGTAGATGTATCCGTGAACGATGGTCGTGTGATAGTTTTGTCTCAGGGATGGTCATTACGATACGATATATGATACAACACTGAACGATATATCGATATATATTACGATATTTTGACCATACGATAAGCTACGATTTCGATCTCGTATTTTGATAAAATATCGAATTTAGCGTTTCGCATCGAAGTTGATATCGATTAAAATGGACGCGATAATATCGCGAATCGATAGGAAAATAAGCGATACAGTTGCGATTCGATACATCGATGTCATAGATCTTTTTGGCATCTCTTTGTCTATTCGTTTCATATCCCAGGTTTAGGGAGCACCTTGTAATGTATGAGTATGAATAGTCAAAGATTTATAAGACCGGCGATTGATACCAGTAAGTTTTGAACGTGATCATGAAATACGAACATAAGCTTCAAGTTACTATTTCTAGTTAAAGCTTTCTTATTTTCGTTAAATAAAACACAATGCATTAATATCAATCTACGTTGAAAAAGCCATTGTATCATTAGAACATAAAATACATCGATCTCCATCATACATGTGATTGCAATGCTTAAATGGAATCCAATAAATTCGATATCACGAAGGCGACATAAAATTCAAAGGGTCGTCATAGACAATGAAGTACTAGTCTTATAGACGGTCTATAAACGTTCACTGTATAATAGAATAGATCTTAATAATCGATGAATTTCTGAAGGGCGCCAGACGACCGATAAAAAAAGTTTTAAAATCTATGGGAAAATATTGACCTGTTTTCAAAGTGTAGTTTGCCCAGCAGTCGTTTACTGTCAAAGTAGTTAAGTTATAATATAGATTATGTTCTCTTTACTAGGAGGTAGATTCACGAAGTACAACGGGTATTTTACGAGTTGATCGCCCGTAAACGCGTTTATCGTTTATTGATTTAAGTAAATTATACAATGTTGTAGTTTATAAACAGTTTTCTGCACTAAATATGCTCATTAAAACATTCTATATTTGTCATATGTAATGCCTTTATTAATATTTTCAATATGAACAGCATCGAAAGTAAAGTAATTTACTTGTAAATAAATGTAATAAATGCTCCTAGTAGCAGAATGTCTAATTACGACCATAGACTTTCAAACGGTCTGTCAACGCACCGCGCATGGCAATAAAATTACACTTTAATCTATCGTAACTGGCCGTAAAGAATATTGTTTGGTATATTTATTTAACTAGCAACACTAATGTGCGATCACGTTTACGATTATGCTACAACACCAGCGGAAAGCCGGCGCATGCGCACGCGCCTCGCATAATGTCTGTTCCATGAAACACACGATCCCTTTTCTCATAACTTTTATTCATACAAATCGTTACGTATTTTACTGTCGTTTACAATCTTAATGTACTAATTAGCTGGCTAATTTCGTCCATAAAGCCAAATTTCGATAAATATAGGTGTGTTCCTTCCTGTTACAAAACTTTGGCATTTAGAAATAGAAACTTGTGTAGGTACTCATCAGGATTTCCTTTACTTTTAAAGATGGTATCTTCAATGTGAAAGTGTTTAATTAGAATAGCAAAGGATAAGGCTATATGGCAGCAAATAGTCTAGACTAATAGACTTCTAAATTACATAGGTATTTATAAAATGAGTTCATAGTTTTTAATATGTTATGACTGGATTGTTATCTAGGAATTGAGCGCAGGCGTCGAAACATACTATTTTACTAATTTAACTGAAAAAAGTGTATAAAGTAAGTGGCTCGGTGCTGGTTATTCAGCGTACATAGTTAATTTGTACGACAGGACTCTCGATTCAAACGAATAAAGCCTGTTTTCTTGACGTCCGTTTTTTGTTCGACCTCAAAGTAGAGACATAAATATGTAAATAGCATTGAACATCTCACGCAAAACCTATAAAGCAGACAACACGTGGAAGTAAAACAATAAACTCATTACAATTACCGAATGTTCCGTCGAAATGGAAATGAGGTATAATAGGAACGCGCCTAGACACATCACGGTCTAGTTGTTTAGACAAAGTAAAAGTCGGGCGCTATCACGACTTTGTCAATGCGCACTTCGCATAGTAAATGCGATATTAATTGTTTCGTCTGCTGCTCCGTACTCTGCACCCATAGTAAGCCTTTGTTACGAATGCTATTTAAAACTGTGTGTAGTCTTCATTGTCTCGATCTACTTCCTCACTCGCTAATTTGTTTAACAAATTATTATATTATCATTTTATGTAATTGAACTTAGTATTTATTCAAAGTTTGTTTCATTGTTATATAATTTCTTGATTCTAACTATTTATAGATGTGATGCGATGCTTGCATCTTTTATGAACTTTTAGAAAGCTTTAGAGTGAGTAGTAAAATACTTTATGTTACAGTATTTTGCGACTAATTATAACTAATTACTTTTTGGTTTAAAGAAATACTATAAAGCTTTTTATTTCGTGTTCGTAAATTCTCGAAAGAAAATACTGAGAGCAAAAACACACTGCCAAGCAGCCAAAATATTTGTACAAAACAATCTTATCAATAACTCGACGACTTTCGAACGTATCAAAAAAATCTTTATAGATATTTTGTTATTTACAAAGTACTCCACTGTACACGCGCCATCGTCTCGCATTTTTGGTGTGACCATTGATTTGCAAATAGCCAAATATTTTATCTTACGTTTCGCATTAGTAACACTGGGAAATACTAGAGAATGTAATTCAGATCACGGAGCATCGTGTTGTGAATTATAATGTACAAATTATAGGAGGAATACCCACATGGAAATGTCTAATGTCGACTTATAAATAACTCATTAAGTCATTATGACGTCATCGCAGAAGCGCGGATCAGAATAATTTCACAAACGAATCCTAAGTTAAAACGGGCAGACGTAGTTCTTTTTTTTTTTAGCATAGCGCGATTCTGGCAACTATGCTTTGCGACCATTAGGAATTAAGTTTAAGACACGTATTCCCAGTTTTTTTTATTTTATTCATAACTATATTCAATACAAGGGTTAAAACAAGGATAGAAGAGAGCTTTCCTAAACTCATTAACTTGTTAGTTCTAGTAAAGCATTTTTATTCGCAATAATTAATGCATTTAAATCGTTTAAATTTAGTCGATTGAAACGTATATGTTAATACTAGCCGACCCGCGCAACTTCGCTTGCGTCACTTAAGATAATCATAATTTTCCCCGTTTTTGTAACATTTTTCACTGTTACTCTGCTCCTATTGATCGTAGCGTGATGATATATAGCCTATAGCCTTTCTCGCTACATGGGCTATCTAACACTGAAAGAATTTTTCAAATCGGACCAGTAGTTCCCGAGATTAGCGCGTTCAAACAAACAAACAAACAAACAAACAAACTCTTCAGCTTTATAATATTAGTATAGATATGCCTGCTATTAATAAAACATCAGAATCAATGCAATCCAATTAATTAATGTTTTATGACCTTTTAATGGGTGATGTCATAATACAAATTTATAACTCTGCAATCTATTAATCAAAATATCAAAATAAATCAAAAATAAATGTAGAGCCACTTCGAAGTAAAAGAAAAAACAACATGCAATTTTATTAAATGTAATATCGCTAATTTTATTTTAAAAAAATATTTATTCTATATCGCAATACCTAATACCTATCTAGGAATTAAGTTTGTTGTAAATTGATGCAATTAAGAGTAAATTTCAAAATTGATTGCATTTAAGTCAAACCAGAGGATTAACTACTTTTTCGAAAAAGTAGAGTCAGTTTCATTTCCTGTACAAGTAAGGCAAAGTTCTCTTAATACTTATTTGTAATTATTTTACAAAACGTTGAACTTAATAAATAAGAAACTAATTAAGAAGTCATAAGCCAGTGAGTACGTGGCTCGTCTCGCGACGGTGACACGGGCCCTTGACCGAAGGTTGCATCTCTCCGCACTGTATGTCGTGCATTCAGTAATCTAACTCGATGCGGCAACGCAATTAAATGAATTAGTTAGAATATATATTTAAATTAGCCCCGTTCCGTGCTCCACTGCAGAGCAAAGGCGATTTCCAGCAGTCTTGGAAAGAATTCATCATACCACCGGATGGGCTTCTTAGATGGTTAGCTATTTGTCAGCTGAACAGAAACAGTCAGAAATTATCATTAATTTTCCTAGATTTTTGCCCATTTTAGCGCAATACAAATATACCTAACTTGTTACTTATTAGCTAAAATATATGATTTCCTGATCTTTTGAAATATCGTAAAGATTTAATAGCCACATATTTATATTTAATTTAATGATTTATTTACTTTTAAATTGGCCATCCGTTCCCATGACATTAACAATTTTACTAGCAGAATACGAAAATGATATATAAGGCCAATAAAAAGTAAAATGTGTGCCATGAATAAATTATGGCCAATGAACATCCTTAACAACATTGAACAACAAACAAATCTAAAGAAATAGTGAACGTTTTATAATTCTAGTACCAGTGAGAAAGAAGGTCAGTCAACGTCACGAATCATAAGAAAGATATCATTAAATAGGTCAGCTTATTAGCGCTATTCTCTGCAATTGGCAATATCAAAAGCTTGACATTTAAAATGTACTTCAAAATTAGTTCCCATCGCTCCCGCTAGAGGCGCTGATCAGGTTTTCATACAACATGTTTCGATAGGTAGTGGATGAATGAAATCGACCCTCGCATTTGTCTCAAGAGAGAGATGTTGTATTTGGAACTTCTGCATGTATTCCACAGACACTGTGAAGCACACACCCTCATTTACTACGCGGTGAGCATGCTTATTACACAATATTAGCCGCGATACGTTGCTCTTTGCAGTAGACTGTGGTTTTTTGAATTTACTCAACTGTGGGAAACTGGTTAGATTCGCGTAAGTAGATTGGTCACTTCTAGAAACTAAAATTAGATATTTGGTAACGAGGGAAATGAAACTAACTTACTTGTAGTTTTTAATCTATTCTAGAATATTCGGGGAAAGATTTATTCCGACAGATTTAAGTTTCCAAACTCTCAAACTTTATAAAGCAATCCTAACAAAATGGCACCTTTCCTAAAAATATTATCTTGCATTATTATAAAGTAGATTAATTATATTAATACTTCTAACACTATAGTTTGTAACAATCCAAGTACACTGGCTCCTAGAATGTAAAATCAAGAGCGTTCCACGTAATTTAAAAGACAACGAACTTAGATACACTGTAAGGGAATAACAACTGATGACATGTGTAAAAAACCAGGCAAGAACATCTTAATTGTACCTTTAGAACAATTATTTTTAGAATTATTATCAATCAGTCATCCATTTCCGGCGCAAAAAACCAGGAAGACGCGGCGAATGGGCAGTTATTCGGTACGCTCCAGTGCCACCCATCCTACCATATCGCACGCATAAGCGCACTCACCTGCCTCACTTCAACTCTCGGCGAATATCACCTCTAAATACCCGCACTTACGTCTACTCTCCGTGTTTCAAGCCCTCATCGGCCCCACAGTAATTGCTCTTTAAGTGAATGAACGCTACGT
The DNA here is from genome assembly GCF_050436995.1 of Anticarsia gemmatalis. Classification (NCBI taxonomy): domain Eukaryota; kingdom Metazoa; phylum Arthropoda; class Insecta; order Lepidoptera; family Erebidae; genus Anticarsia; species Anticarsia gemmatalis. Next base: position 5,568,972 of record NC_134761.1, read on the forward strand.
ACTTTATTATTTGTAAAGCAATCATAAGTAAATTTATTCTATGTAATTAATTCTTCTAACGGTTTTTTAGGTTGAGGAGCAGATGCGTACAACACGAAAGTGCTATTACTTACAAGGCATTACCGGACGACACACCTTGTATTGGTGGTAAAAGTCATGGTAAATTTAAACAAACAAACATTATGTGAGGCGAGTGAATGCGCCTGTTTGTTATGTGCGACCACCCTATGACAATGGCCGTCAATACTGCCAGTTTCCCGCGAAACCTAGTGAATCGTAAAACTACCTTTGAGCTAACACGTTTTACCTTAACGAGTGACGATACCGTGCGAATGTTGACATCTTTACTACACTTAATCAAACATGTCAAACAACATAAAATCGTTTTCCTAGTAAAATTGATTTTATTGTCTATCTTCATTTTTATGGGGAACGTTGATAGTCGACGGATCTTTTGTGTTAGTAAGAGGTTATTTATAGAGCCTGATAAAATATATTATTTTGAATGAAGGAGACAGATTATTTAAAAACTAAGAAGATTCAGTCGTATAATTATGTGACAATGAGGAAGAAAAATCTGTCGACGATCTGATATATTTAATTTATTAATGTGTTAATCGTTATGAAAATAACTGCGATGTTATAATTATACGATTGCTAATTTAAAACGATGTGACATTCATTAGTTAAAGGTAAACCACTCTTGTCATCGTATAAATGATTATTCATTTGTTTATTTAACACTCCCGGATCTTGTGGGCTAAATATAATTATACGTAGTTGGTGCTTTTAACTCATTATTGTTCCATTTCTGGGCACTTGTCTCCTCCCGCAATGACAGATAAATTTAACATCGACTCTATCAAAGTGAAATTTAGTTATAATACCATAATTAATGTAATTTAAAACATTCTTGTAAGAGTGTCTCGTTTTAAAAAGTACGCTAAAGTCAAATGGACCCTCTTATTTTATAACAATAAACTTTAAATATCCATCGCAAACACACCTAGGAGAGATAGATTTGCAAGAAAAACGCAATAGCATTTGTCCAGCAGTAGAACACAGCAAAGCCCTAGTCGAATTCATTGGCTGGAACATTGACTACTGCAAACTAAATATAGGTTTATTTTAGTGTCCGTATAAAGTAACAGTACTAATAGAGATGAATGGCTATTCATTGGGCGGAGCTGTGAATACGCCTTCTGCGGACACGCGCGTCCGCGATTTTACTTACACCTGTTATTTTGTTATGTTGAATACAAGCAATGAATAATAATATTTATTGACCCTTTTATCTACATATTACTTTGTTTAATAAAAGATAGACTTACTTTAGTTCGATGTTGTTGATAGATCGCAACCTTAATTACAAAGTGCAAGAATTTTTGTTTAATTTAAATAGTTATAATCTTATCTTTTCTTTTTACAGGACGAACGTCAAAACCTACACGATGAAGATTTAAGGTAAGACAAGAAATATTTTAACACTTCAATATACAACACACATACATATTCAAGTTAACACCATATTTCATTTAATTTTAATTTAATTTCTATTCATCTGAGTAGAAACTTACTCCTCACTAAAGGGCTATCTCCACTTATGGATAATCTATCGTAAGGATTAGAAACAAGAACTATATCTAACATTGTAAAATCAAATCAAGGATCAAAATCCTAACACTTATTGGGTACAATGAAACCGGTCTATAAACTCATAACAGACGTACTTGATACATTGAACGAGTTACAAGGCCCGAGGGATGTCGCGTCGCGAGCGTTTATCACGCGTCGATGATGTCCACGCACCGTGAGATTGTACGTCCAGCCTACATTGCGAGATGACACTGCGATATACCGATATTATCTAAGAGACCGATGCACTGATAACATTACAGTGAAATAAGCTAGCCACATATTGTACCTATAAAGGACATAAAAAACACTGTAAAATTGGTAGAAAAGTGTTTAAAAAAACATTAATGGAGGCAGATACAGGAACGCAATTCTGTACAACTATCGAATTTCGACAACCAGCTAGCTATCGGTCAATTTTGTATGAAAAATTAATCAGCGCCTCTAGCGGACGTTGTGGAAACTATTTTTGCAGTGCATTTTAAATGTCAAACTCTCGATACTCGATGGTTTCATCTATAGAGAATCGCGCTACTGCAGCCATCACGCTAAGAAGACAGATCAAATGACATCGCGATAATAACTAGCCAGTTAAATAATACAGAATCAGTAACAAAGCTCAATGGATGTCGCGAACGATCATAACGCGTCAATGATGTGTACGCACCGTGAGATTGTACGTCCAGCCTACATTGCGAGATGACACCGCGATCTACCGATATTATCTAACATATTAGCGATCGATGTAGCGATTACGTTACAGTGCGATACGGTACACGTATTGCACTTTAATAATCAACATTCGTATATTATTAAGACAAAAGAAAGTCGAATCAGAGAGCCTTTTTTTAATAAGTATACCTGAGTCTGTTAAACACACTTTATCGTATAGTAAATGGCAACATTTTAAAGGGTTCTCAAACTAAACTAAGCTTTACGTTTGATTACATATTCGACTGTAGATTCTGTCTAATGTCCTTCGATTAACTAATGAATTATGGGCATTTATCTAGGCTTAACGGACAGTCTACTACGCCTGTTTTATTAAAAAAAATATAAGAACGTATCTAGACATTGATGAACTTAATGAACCTTTAACTACAATCTAATAAAATTATTTCACAATCTTAATTCAGGTCAGTTTTTTTATTGCAATTTGGCAATACGAAATTGGGCCGAAAGCTGCAGTTCTAATTGCCTGACCCAATACAATCTTCTCCATCCTTGGCATTTTAGTAAATTCTCACACACCTTTCTGTCACCTTGCTCCGAATCGTCCGTTAATTTTGCATACTACTTTCACATTAAGCCTATCTCTGCGATGTTTGCGAAAACAGTATATACTACTACTACTACTTTAATATTCTAGTTATTCCCACGGTTACTCTAGATTTTTTAAGTACAATTACATTGAAATCAGTATGGAAAGTTTGATACTTTAATAGAGCTAAATTACTTGCGAACATTAATGAATAATTAAAGTTATTTTTTGCACATAAATATAAACGGTTTTCATACAATAGAACTTATATATTTAGTAGCTTCAAAGATATTTAAAGAAACTCTAAAGCAGAAAGATTCGACCGTTCATAATAACGACAATATCTATAAGCAATGTCTATTAATAAAGAAGTTAATTAAGTTGTATAAAGCATTATAAACAAATTAATATTATAAAAGTTACAATAATAATCAAATAGGTTATATTTAAGATTTGCACAACCAGTTTCCAATAAATATAATGGTGGTGCTGCAAACGGCAAATGAATACTGACAAGAGACGATCTTATTCAGATAGCCACCTGCTAGTATGCCAAGAATCTAAATAACATGTAAGGGCTGTCACTTAGAAAATAGTCTCATTTAGTTTGATAATGTGCTCTAAGGTTAGCTTGGAATTATTCAATGTAAGTACTTACTCAAGAGCTTTCTGAATATGAAAGCTGTGCTTTAGAATTATTATAAACGAAACACAAAGCACTTTACTTAAGCTACATAAGTATCACATTAACTTCACAGTTATGGCCACTTTTCATTATCTTTATAATCTGAAAATGTGTATTAGCTGATTTAGAAAAACAAAGGCATTCTCTTAACACATACTAAACATCAAAGCAACATACTGAATATTGTTACCACTACATAGTTTTTCTTAAAGCTTGCTAACCCTGATTATGAGTGATGGATCATAAATGATGTAAAACAAGGTGATATACGACGCGCCGTCAATATCGATACAAATGACACACTACATTATATTGCACAATATTCATACTCGACTATCGACTATCGCATGTATCCGCACTATCCGGTCCCACTTGCCCCGATGACCGATTGCAGTTTATAAACCTGTCCGTACATCACCGTCACTTGCAATCGATTTTGTGAAGTGTACCGCAATCGATTTTATCATCGAATCGATTAAGCTATGCTTAGAGGGACTCTACTCCAGTTTCTTATTTAGATTTGTCACATAATTGTGTAAAGAAATACGTCATGTTTCGTATAGTGGTAATCAAATCTGTTCCAACGAATTCATGAATTAGATATTAATCGTAAGCTTTCAGAGTTTATGGTTTAGTAGTTTTATTTTATAGGGGCATAATAACGGTAATCAAACGCTTACTGAATATATTGTAGTGTATGTAGACAAATTAAATTATACTACTTTTTATTGAGTAAAATTAAACTATATGGGAAAACGATACGTGCTATAGAGGAACCAATTCTTTCACTAAGGAGCTAACTAAAATTATAGCAGCTTTAAGCTTCTACTACACATAGACCAAGAGCATAGTATTTAATTACGGCTCAGAAAATTCTCTTACAAGTCACTTAGGTCATTATGCATCATAATTATACGAAGCTAATTGACCATTACTGAAAAGGCTAAGAATAAGCCTATATTCATGTTCCTTTAAAGCCTGATAGGCATTTCCATTAGATTATAGCTTTATATTACTATTTAATGTTATCTGACAAGTCAATAATAGGAGATCATGAATACATTTAATTGAGCATTTCATTAAATTTATAATTTCTTGAAGATAGATTTCTTACTGAGCTCCCATACTTCGTAACGTCTATAGCTTAATAGAATATTAAAATGTTAGTAGTCTTTTCAATGGTATTTAATAAAGTTTAATAAAATTTACGATGATAGCCGAGTGGTATCGTGGTATTTACTATTCACCTTTCACGCAAGTGTAAACGGTTCAAGTCCTAAGACCCACACCTTTGACACTGGACTTTGATGCGTGTTAGAAATATATTATAACTTTGCAACTGTAAAGGGCAATATAGTCGTAGTCTTTTGCTTTTTAAACAGTCTACCAAAGAATGAAAAGGCTCAAGGCACCAAACCACTTATAGAAGTAATGCATACATTTTTTAAAATCCCACTTATTTTGAGAGGAGAGCCGTGCCAAACAGTAGAGCAATTTAGAAGTTAATTCTGCAGAAGTGTTAACACGAAACTCACTGACTCGTCGAGACATGTCAACGACTAAACGTCGGTGGTTCTTCATTTCAGAAGAATCAAGTCAGCGACATTTAGACTGCTTTTGAGATAAAGCGACACGTGTCGGCGAATCGCCGACATTGTCGTGTTGACTCCATTACACAAAACAGAGAAGCAAGCAAGCTTGAAAACAGTTTCTATAAATCAGTAAATACTAAAGCAAGTAAGCTAATGTGAGCATTAGACTAGTAAATATTAGTTCTGAGTGGTACACAAGGAATGCCGGATCTCAGATTACAAGATCAGTAAGCAGTTACCAAACAATATTATAATGAACTTTACTTAGAAATTATACTAACCGTATTTTTGAAGTTTAGGTCAGTGTACTTGTTTGTACTATATAGTTGTTTTTATTATTCTTAATTGTTTGCTCGGCATCATAATTAAATTATTTACTATTCGTCGATGACCCCATTGAGAGAGATTTGTGTATGATAGTTCTAGCGAATACAGGTAAAACAAAGTTGCAACCCTCATATCTTAATACGTCAAAAGCCGCGTACTGACTGACCGAGCAGCCTCGCAAGGCAAGAGAAGAGACATAGATATTGCCTCGCGACGCTGCTCGGTCAGTCAGTACGCGGCTATTGATGGCTATTCTTTTATTCACCCGCGATTATAACATATCACAAAGGTGGACCGCTACAATACGTACCTAACCTACCTACTACTTAAGAAATCTATTAAGTCGTAAAAATAATCTCGGAAACGGAAGCCCCTTTATTTCAAGCCTCCCTAGTTATATCCCTTCTGTTAGAAACAAGTTATACTCGCTATCACTAGTAAGCTGAACTAGAAATAACGTAAAGGAAATAACTAATAGCCTTGTTAAAGATAATAGTCTGTTGTACACCACATTATTTTAATAAGTGCATGTGTAAGGCTTCAGGAATCTTGTTAATTACTTACCTCAACAGCCTCGATAATGAATAGCTTATGTGTCCCTTCTGCTTCTTCTATTTAATGACATCATATTGAGACGCAAACGCGAACTGGTTGTCGGAAAAATAAGCTAATTTTGTGTTTTGTGATTGTCGATTTTCTGTGATAATTTTTGACCTGTTATTCCATTCTTTTAGAGCTTTATTATGGTTAGATAATAGTTTATTTGGTCGTTTTTACTTTTGTAAGCCACTGTCACATGTATTTCTAAATGTTACTGTATTTCTAAAATAATAACGTTCAGCTAATTGTAAAGGTTAGGTGCATAGCATTCGTAACCGACGGTCCTATATGACATGATGTAAGGATGAGAATGGGGCAAGGGAAGTTTGTAAGGATTGTACCAAGAGGAATTCTTTGGTCTCTGCATACCCCTATTGGAAAAAGGTATAATTTGATGTATGTATGTAATTGTAAAATCAATCGAGTCGTCCAACAATAACGTTCTCTATAACAGACCTGTAATAAATACTGTTCGCCACTACACTATGAATATGCTGTCGACATAAAATCATCCGCAGCTGCAAAAGTAGGCAGCCTTTTATAACGACATAAAACACAGAACTTCCTTCGATGAAAATCGTAAAATAATTAGTGACAAAGTTGCTTCCACAGGCGTCTTGTGGCCCGTAATTTATTACTCACTCTAAGAACAGTTACTCGTACATTATAAATCTGTTACCTACTGTAAAATATAACGATGTGGTATACCTCTACGTTCGATGAATACAACCGCATGAGGAAAACGTACGCTGAAAAATGTACAATCTATATTAAGCCGATTAAATTCGTCGTGAAAGGCAAAGCTTTATATTTCCTCTATTCTTATCGCTATAAATTAAGATTAACAAGTTCGTTCGAAATCTGTTCTCGTCTTTAAGCACTCTACTGTCTTTACTGTTTTGTTGCTTTCAGCCTTTAACACTAGTTAGGTAGCACGTGGTTTTCAATATTTCTTGATAATATTGTCGTTTGGTAAAAACATCCGTGATTTAGATGTGCTTCTACTTCATTCCAACCATCTATGTCTTGCCTCAGATAAAAGCCAACTTTTTCATTTTAAATCGCATTCTGCGTTGCAAATGGTCAGACGAATACAGTCCCTCGAAATCTTATCTCACGAATCAAGAAAATACTTGATTTTGATATTTATTTACTTATTACGCGTAAAATATGTAAGCTCTGTCAATTCCAACGCAGTGACACTGGGTGGCCTGAAATATAAAGGAAAGTCTTTAATTCTTGAGCTGCTATAATCAGGTAATTTCAAACACAACTGAAAGGTCATTAATTACAAATCCTCAGGTATTTTATTAAACAGTTAAACGGACATTCTAGCTTCGTTAAAACACAATTACTTGTAGTACAACGAACCACTCTGTAAAGTAAATATTACGCTTTATTCTGGAATTCCATAAGGTCGTAAGTGATTTATTATTGTAAGTATCAAAAGGAACATTTCATTGAAAATTTGTCTTTCTAGTTTTAATTACTTTAGTGGCTATTGCGATGACAATATTGTTACCAAGTTATTGTATGGAGTAACCTCAACATAACATGTTATGTAATTTATTAGTTAGCTATTAATCTTTTAAACATCTCGTAATTCTATTAAATAGCTGTTATAACGATCCCGTAAGGTTTCCGTACGATACTGTGTTTATATGTTAGGCTGTTAATATCTTTTGTTGATAGTAACGGTGACGTGCTGAGATAACCGGGATGTTATAAAAGTACCTAGTTAAAAGTCAGCCAGTTATAAAACTGAAAATATACTTTAATACCTTCGTAATGTCTTTAGCCGTGTCTACGCACTGCTGGTAATATAATATTGGGCAATGGCATGCTATCAGCCGCAAATGTTATATATTTTATGACATTTTCTTTATTGTTTGTTCTAGTTTTTAATACAACTTCGACGTTCAGTGGATAATAGGTAATATGAAATCTATTTTTTAAATAAACACCCTACGTATATTCAAATCATTTTCTATTTCCATCTCAAAGACAATGTTAGTTTTCTTAAGTAGAGATGCACGAATGAGTGAGCTTTAAGAAAATCTAGAAAATAACGTAACTTTAAATGGTCATGTGTATGACATCATGACCGTTACATAGTGTAAAACAGTCCAAATCCGGTTCAGTTTAGGTCTAGTCGCTAGGTACAGTAAATTCACACTCTGTCCGTGTGATGTGAAATCCGAAAATACCGCGAAATGAAATGTTCACGTAGTTGTGAAGATCGATGTCAATATTAACTCAGACTGTCATACGATATTTTAGGAAATTCCTGTGTACTGCGTCACAAGTGCCACTTCTACTACTTATTAGTTCAATCACTAATTAAACCTTTATAAATCTTTAAGATCTTGATCAAATAAATACGTAGAATACCGAAGTATTTATTGGAAAAGTTTGAAAATAAGCATGCAATTTCAATGTTCTCTACTGTTCTGACGAGTATGATCAATATTTCAAAATTGTTAACCAGTGTGCCAAAGAAACTGTAAACGTAATAGTGTGTTTTTATACTTCTTGCAAGTGTAGGTAAATAATTAAGTCTCAATTATGCAAATGCCAAAATCTGTAACATCATCTCTCGCAATATAAGTGTTTACCAATCTTCAAAGTGAGAGTGTAGTTTCAAAATAAAGTAACGATGATTTTGGAAAGCTATAGCTCTAGAAAAATATTATCAGGGTTTTTGAGATACAGTCCAGTGACAGAAAGACAGATAGACTACGAAATGTCAGCGAAAGGATCCTGTTTTTACCCTTTGGATACAAAATACTCAGAAGCTAGAGTTACACTCAACAGATTTATTTCTTCATACTCCCACTTATTTCTGACGAGACAATTTGTAACACTATCGAGATACGTTCACTTCAACACATTCCATTTTATAAGTTTTTCTATAAACAGAGCGTTGCAAAAGGCGTAGATACATCCTCCATTAAGTCCAGTGTTGGCCATTAGGCTACAAAGGCATCGCTTGGCTCAGCCGACCGCAAATAGCGCGCATTATCCCCGCACGGGATGCGCACGCGATCAATGTCGTACGGTCCTAGCTATCACGCATGCGACGCGCGCCGACAATCAGTGCTCGCGTTCCTTACGCATGCCACTAGGGAGACGGGCTAGACAGTTTTTCACATGTATTTTACTGCAAAATAAATAGTTATTGCTGTAATAATGTCTAATTTTTCTGTTACTGTAGGAAAATATTAAATTATTTTAATTTTCTTGCTTTAAACTTAATAGCAGTACCAATTTTTAAAACATTTTCAAATTTTTTCAGCTTGAACTAAATCATTTTCACAATTGTGTGAGGGCTACATACGTACATAATCTTGTATCTCATAGTCGTAGTCGTTAGTATGGATGAAGAAATATCATAGATATTGAAGAGATTGTGAAAGAGACGCGTGATGTTATGTCAGTATGTAATTAAGTTGTATCAGAGTAAGTTACACGAACGGAGTAGTTCTTTGAAAAAGCATGCGTTTTTGCAACTAATGCGCATTTGATGTGGTCGGTGACGCACGCGGCGCGGCGTGTGCTCGCTCCGCGGTATGTGGCTTTTTACACCAACCACTAGCCATCTGCCGCAGACAATAATTGACTGACATGCAACCCTGTCACAATAACACGAGAGGAAATGGCTACTAGAAAAGCACTGGCATGCGTATGTTACAACAGTTATTACATGCTTGTCTTTTCACATTTCCTTAGTAATCAGTAACTAGTTGAAACAACTGTTTAAGTAATCTTACTGCTCGTTTGACAGAAGTTTTCAGTTGTTGGGCAGTTCTTCATAGTCGAGTATTACAACGTTAAAGCCAGGATATAGTTTATTATTCAAAGTAGATATTGCTAGTGTCGAGAAAGTCTAACCGCAGTCATGGACTTGCTAATTTTCCTTACTATAATGCAGCGGAAGAGGTGTCAAGATGTACCAAATGAATACATAACAAGTCAAAGGTTACGACACGTATTTGTTATTGTATTAGAAGATTGTCATCACTAACAATCGCTTCATACTTTGTGTCGGCCGACAGTGAATCGGCAATTCTCTTGAACTTAGGTTGGTCATACAAAAGTAATGGAGGTCACCATTCCATAAGGTACTGTGACCAACTTTCCTGATATAATTGTTCTCGAATAATAAAATCACGTTAATGGATCTTTGATTGCCATTTGATAAACGAGAATGATAAATCAAAGTGGACGAGGTTATTGGTGTTTATCCGTAAGTAAAGTTTTTGCTATGTTTTTGATTAAAGATTCAAATTATGAAGATTCCCTCGGTGGTTTGATTAATGACACTTTCTTGCTGGTGGCGCCCGCGCACATTGTTAGGCGCGCTTCTTTGAACAAGTTACCATGATTACTAAAACAGATACACTTCGTCATTATGGTTTTCTGTACTTTATAAGTGGTGTTGTCACACGTAGTAGTAAAAACAGCCAATGTTAAATTAGATTATACGTAGTTCCATCGTCCACTTACTTAGGTGTGATGTGTTTTATGCATGTGTTCATTGCATGATCAGCAGCACCGATAGACAATTTGTTCGATGAATTATAACCTTGTACCTTATCGTGGGAGTGTAGAGCACTGTTATACTTTTTGCTAACGACTGTTGGAACGGTTTCATATATTTTAATTTGTTGGTAAAATTAATAAATTGTGTCGTTATGATTATAAATCTGTTATATTGTTTGTGCTAAAAGTATAATGTGCAATGTGTGTATTTTTTATGAACAAGTTAGCTAATAACTTTCATCGCATTCGATTCTATTGCTCTCTTTAACTCGTTGAACATTACGGAATCAATGAAATTTAAACAACTGGCAATTGTTTTATAGAAAATGTATTAATGGTCCATCAGATGTCAAAGCGAGGTGGCGTGTTGTGATTACCGGTGGAGGCTGTCCCAATCGGCTAGTCGAGCGCAATTACTGACCGATCGGCGATCACCTGTGCGACAGACAAGATTGCGGCAAATTGCAAATAAAAGCGCCGTTTGCTCACATACGAATGCCAGAACCGTCCACCATATGTCGTCTGCATTACCTATGATTGCAATAAAACTATTGCGGCTTTCTCCACACCATGCGATACACGCTAACGTCGCGTATAAAACTTTAATGGTAACGAGAATACTTTCTTAGTACGTGTTTGCATTGCTCGCCTTTTTACGGTATGAGATGAGAATGCAGCGATGAGAATGTATTTAAAGCGTGTCTTATAGTCCCACATAATGTCTAGATACTCAACGTACCGAAATATGACGCGTGTTGATTGCTCTACCGGCCGCCAAACAAGGAAAGCAAACGAACGTTTTCGACAAAACCGCACTCAAGTCTATAAAAAGCATAAAGTATAAATTATACTACCATATGAAGCGATCTGAGCCGTGTTTATAACAAGTAGTGTTTTCTATTTCTCTATTAATGATAAAAAGAAATTATACGTCTTTGTGATGACTAGCCGGAGCTGTCAGTCGTTAGATTGAATTATCGTAGTTTTGTTAAGACTACTTCGTCTAGTATTCGTTCCCAGCCTTCTGAGACGATTTTTTACTAAAACGCGCTCATCAAATGAGTATAACCGAATGAACTCGAATAGGCATTACCACCGTTATTTTTTCCTTTATTAATTCAACATTATGTCTACAGTAGAACAGCGACAGCCACAAAACTGTTCGGTAGACCATTAAAGTGTATAATGACGACGTAAAAAAATATAAATATACTTAATTAAAATGGTTTTTTTGTGAATTGTGGCGGCTTCTTGTCAATCCGGGGTTTAAACCTTATTAATAAGCTTACGTTGTGGTTAACGTTTATGAGAGACGTAAATCCGCTTAATACTGTTTTTGCTTTAAGAAATAGGACAACAATCGTATAATGAACTTGATTTTATTGCTATTTAACATAGTTTGCGTGACTTCAGAACAACAACTCTTAGAAATAGTATAACATTCTTCATTCAATAAAAGTATAGAATTTTTACTCTTAGTATTTATTTCTCGAAACAAATTATAATAGTTCCATTGGTTTCTTAACAAGGATTGACAATATTGTTCTTTGTACAATGGAGTACGATCGCAGATGACCTGAGACACAGACAATGGCCGGTACTGATTGTGATGGTGAAACCTCGCGGGTCAAGGTCAAGATGTTCCAACTTGTTTAATATTTTTATTTAGCACGCTTTTTTCTTAAACTTCGATATGGAGATTTCACAGATATTCTCACTCTTAGTGCACGTGTAAGAGGATAAATGTTTGTTGTTATTTAAGCTCGCCTGTCGATTTAAATAGACGGCTTGATCAACGTCATTTTAATTTAGTTAATTAATCATAAAGAATCCAGTTGTCAAACTTTGTGGTTGCTTATAGCTACATTTAATAGTGCCTCTAGCGTTTGTTAAAAGTATCGATAGGAAATATGAAGTTATGAACTTGCTAATGGCTTCATAAATGTTCGACGTTTATGTTTTTAATTTTGGATATCGAGAGTGTTTGAATGATTTTTTATTTAATATATTGAGTTGCGAATATCCTCTAGAATATGATTATTATAAACTATTTTCTCAATAATAGCCTGGAGTTTGCGGTCAGTATTTGACAATAGGCTCGTCCCCTTTTACATGGGACTAACATTGCTAATGGCCAAATGTGGATGTATTTCATACACCTCTGACTTCTCCTTCGGATATAACAGGCGTGATGTTATGTAAGTATTGATTTAAAATGATCTAGAGACTTAACTTTTGCTAAACGAGCCTTATTGGTAGTCTTCCTTTTAAAGCGGCTCCGTAGAAACTGTTTTACAAATACGTCAACTTATTAGCATTAGTAACGACCGGACAAATGAAAGTTTACCATTCAGAGTACTTGATACAAACATGTATTGTATAGTAGACACTTTTGTTAGGATATAAAATGTCGATAGTAAAGCAATTTGTTATTTGAGATAAGAGACAATAACATTAATACGTATTGGTATTTAACTTCTATGTAGTATGACAAGTAAAAAAAAACTACACATCATAAAATCTAGAAACAATTTTTTTTTGTGTTGAAACAAGCGTTTCCCCGCAATTAATTTCGCGTAATAAGTTTCAGTCTGCTTCAGGTTGATTATAAAACGAAAATCATGGTTACTTTTAATCCCCAAATAGTTTATAATAAAATTGTAATACTGCAATAACCAGTTAAGATTTATAGAGTTGTTATTATTATTTATATCTAACGTGACATCGGTTAATTTATTTATTTCACGACTAGATTCTTTATTTCACTTTAATTAATTACCTCGAGAAACGAGCACGATTTATATAGTTCATAAATAAACTTACTTGATACCTAATGTTTAATTCGCATAATAATTTGCTTTTGAAATTAAAAAGCTATAAAATTCAACAAGAACGCTATGACTTACTTTCTATAGAGTCGTTTTATGTTCCTATCGTTTAAACGTTAAACTTTGACATTTAGACGATCGATACAAAATTAGTTCTATCGATACACGCTAAAGGCGCTGTTCTTATTACCCGTTAAGACACATTTACATTTATTCAATAACGGAGCGCTAAACGTAATTCCTTTTGCCTCCTTATCTCACAAGCTCAATAATTACTTTTTCCAAGCAATATATAAGTTAACGGTCGCAAGTCCTTCGTTTCTTAACCACTGACCACTTTTGAACACTGGCTGGTTAACCACTATACGGATATTATGATGATCGTGCCTTTCTATCGTTTATTTTTTCCTTTATGATATAGTGATACTTCCGTCTATCAAATGCCTCATTGTATGTAAAAGAATAGTTGCAGAAACAATACGCACGTCTTCAATACAATAGATCGATCGATCCCTAAGAATATTCTCTTCGGTTGTCAATCTTGAAGCGAAAAAGTACAATTAAAAGTGACGTATGGGCGATAAACATCTGTATTGATTCCTTCTAGGTCAAAGGTCAACATAAAACCCTACCTACAAAACCTCAAACCACTTTGTCGACCTTTAAGAAAAACTTTCTCTGTTGTTTTTGTATTAAAAAGTCTTACGATAAACTATTTTCAGTCGGACAAACCTTCCTCTTATGGTTAAAAGATCCATTAAACTTTCAGCGCTTTGAAAAAGTATCTGAAAGTTGAAAGCGAACCGCTAGTTCGTTTAAGACGTACGAACGAAATACGGTACCGTGTAAAGAAACGCAGCATTTCTAAGTTCGCCGTCTAAACGTCGCGTGGCAAAAAGCTGACATCGAAATTGGCGGAACTCGCAGCGAAAATCGGGTAAGTGTTTGAAACGACGAACTTTTTACCGTAGAACTGTAAGCGGCAGGCTTCCAACAATAATGAATGCACTATTGTTTCTACCATTCATTCACACATACTCGACTGTTAGGTTTGCGTTATATATTTATACTTGTTTTCCCCTCACAAAAGATCATTACGAGAATGAACTGACATAATTTTACAAGCACTATATCTTACGTTGTACTCGCATGGTACTGTAACTGTGGTAGGTGCGGGGGGCTCATTAAAGATTGATACATTTCTGACATTGATAGGCAAATAAAATCAATCATATTTATAGCATATTATCACTCAGTTCATGCAATGCAAGATCATCGTCCTGTGATTATAAAAATAAAAATAAGAAATAAAAGTAAAAATGTGAATAGATATTATGTTTGTAAACTTTTCATTAGGCAAAGCTCACTGCAGAAACTTAATGCGACTATGCAAAATTGGTTGACATCTGAAATTAAATTGTTCAAAAGAAAAAGTTTAAAATAAATTTACCTTATACCTTCTGAATTAAATAGACTCATCGATGAGTCATCTTTTTGAAATGTAAATCTTTAACTGTTTGTATACTCAATCTTACAAAAACACCGGTGTTTTAACTTTTTACGCGTGTAAAAGATAACAATGCTCTATTATTTCCCTCATTACAATTCCCCATCGATAGGGCGCGAACGGGAGGCGTAAGTACGAACCATCATTACAGTATCTATGCTATTACGGCTGATTGATGAACACACTGCGACGGATCACCTTGTTTATGTCCACTGCATGCGCTTATCGCCTCCCGATACAATCGTTGTAATTAATGATGCGATACAACACTGTTTAGATTACTTATAAGGGCTTAATTAGAGCATTGGTTTTATTCGTAGGTGAGCAAAGGTTTAGTATTGCCAAAATATGTAGAGAAGTGATGAACTTTTGTTTTTATTTTAGCGATTGTTGTTCATCATTGTCCCCTTATTTAATAAGGGGACAACCAACACGAAATTTAACAAATCACGATAGTTTTAAATTCCGAATATAAGAAAATTTTATTAAATAACCTCTAATTCCTCTCCCTCGTTTTGGAGGAGACCCTTGTACAACCGTGGGACAGTAATGGGTTGAAAAAAGTATTTAATATTACAAATATTAAATTGTATTGTTATTATATTTCTTTCAGCAATATAAGATCTCGACACGCGGTAGCTTATCGAGCCAGAGTTCTGAATGAATATACATAACGACATCAGCTAAACAAAAAGCTGCTAATACGCATATAAGCAGCATAAAACACATCACTTTCTTATCCACCAGCATTTAGAAGTAAAACCTCTGAAAAGCAATGAATAAAAAACCTTTACAAGCTAACAATCTGAACAAGAACTTTATATCGAGTTAGTAGTTTTTATAATAAATTAACTTTAACACATCACTCGTGCGGCTCGTCCCGATGAATCTCAATTAAACTAGCTAATGACTGTATCTAAATCACCGGCCTACCAGTCTTGAGATTGCATCGAGTGTGATAATTTGCATCTATTTTATTGCCTACACACCTCGCCTGAGTAATTTATGTTTAGCGGCTGGAAATAGGAACAATGCACATTCACACTTTTGTTAATTTTAGATGACAGGCGTATCATTAGTGGTTATTACTGTTTGTCACAGCTAAAACTTATGTTTCGTTTGATATTTTAAGCAATAAATTTGATTCATAATTTCCAAAATGGTGACATAATATTGAATGTGTGGAGGTTTGTGCTTCGGGGTAGTGGCGATAAATAACGTACTTCATTATACATGATATATATATATTTTCTGGTACCAGACTATTACAATAAACTTCTACATATTAATAACTAAATATATGTCCTAACTAAGTGAGTGCGCGGAGACGACTGCCGCGTCGGACTATCGCAGGCGTGCGCCTGACTACACAATGCAGCGTCAGCAGTGTCGCTACAAATGTATTTTTTAGGCGTTGAATCTTCCTTTCATATAAGTAATTGACCCGCACAGCAGCTCTGCTTACGCATTTTTTTTTCTCCAAAAAAACCGTGTCCTAAAGACTATTTTGCAAAATGTTTTCAGCCTAATCGGTTCAGCCGTTTTTGAGTTATAAATAATGTAACTAACACGATTTTCTTTTATGTCTGGGTAACAGATAGAAACATGGATTTATCATTTATTTGTTTAAAACAATAACGGCTTTTTTATAACGGATAACTTATAACTTTTACTGTTAAAATAAACTTCTTAAAATAACCAATTATTATTTTTAGCTTCGTCAAATAGAACCTAGCCGTCTATTTACACAGAAGTCATTACAGATATTGTATCCGTTAGACCGTTATATACAATATTGGTATTGCACACACTCATAAAAATATTAATTACTTGCCAATCAATAAAATTTAATAAAGAAATTCCATTACAAAAAGCTCAACGGATATTCTGTGAAGCGTCAGTTAGAACTCGATGGTAATATATTAACAGCTTTTACACTTAGTCGACTAGTCGTCAAATACATTCTATGATTTTAAATCACTTTTTAGTATCTTAACAGATATTATTACATCATTGAACAGCTTGGGGTATCGTTAATTAAAAGCAGGATTAACTGTTTATTGGGAAACGTTTTTGATAGCGGTTTTATACGAAAAATAATTATTGTCGCTTACGTTAAATTAGGTTACGCCTTATTTTATTACTACACGCCATTTATTGAAATTAAAATACTTATGTAAAAGTGAAAACGAGAATCAAACCGAAGGTGGAGAGTGCATAATTGTTTCTAATCAATAATAAAAAAGGTAACTTCTCCACCAGAGTATCGATATTAATAATATAATCAAAATATGTCTTATGATCAGCCTAACTTAACTGCTGTATCTTTAACTAGCAGACCATTAACACCTCATAATTGTAGTTGTTTCTCATAGCGTTTTATTATCTTCTTTAATTGCTTAGTTAATTTAATTATTATTAATTACGTGTAAGATATGAAAAGTAATATTTTAAATCAACACTTATACAATTGCTATAATATATTTACTTTTCAAAAATATTTTACTATCTTACTTAATCTTTCCGTAGACTAAAATATAAACTCCAACTTATACTAAGTTTAAAAATAGAGGTGTATTTATAAGTCTATCTTTCTACCGTACTGTCGTATCTACCATCAAAATTGCAGTAGCTGCCTTAAAGTATGACGCTAAAATCCGTGTAACTAGGTCTACATAGTTAATCTAACACTAAGTCTAGGAATTCCATACAAAATCTGCATACTCATAAACCATACATCAAACACGATCTAACACTACTTTCCATGTCAAATGTCAATGTATGAAAGCTTGAGTATAACATGTTCCAATTAAACGTGGACCGGTGGTCGTTACTCCTGCACGTACTTGAGACACCTCGTTTGTGGCTGCTACCGAATGACGTCACGAGCTCTATGGGACATGTTGACTGTTTACAAATGACGTCTTATTTTTGATGCCGTATAAAACCTGTGATAATACGGTCTATGCATTCGGCCTGCATTTGGGTGATGTTAAGGTGAGTGGTTGGTTTTATTCTGAACTATGTTTTGTTTTTTGGACGGAGTTTGTTCCTGTGAGACGAAATTTTTCTTTCGTTGATCTGGTGGAAGTGTAGAAATTATGGTACAAATGTAAAAGTTTAGTTAGGTCTAGGGCAACAGTCTCACATAAATATTTGTTCAGTGTGGGAATCCTACTTACGGTAACGGTTATAATTGTCGTTTGACTTTAATAAGCATTTTATCACTGGCAGTCTGAACAAAAAAATCTGTAGCGCGATTCTCTACAGCCGAAACTATAAAGCATCGAGAGTTTGACATTTAAAATGTACTGGAAAAATAGTTCCTACGGTGGCCGTTAGAGGCGCTAATCAGATTTGGAACTAAATTTATCTATAGTTAGCTGGTTGTTGATAGCCGATAGTAGTTATAGGAAATCGTTACTCTAATTTACACTAAGAAAAATGATTAGAGGTATGATATAAAATGCTAAGAAAGATCATTTCAAATTACTGTCTATAAAAACACACCTCGTTTGAGTGTCTCTTAAGCTCTAAATTTCGACATCAATTAAAAATAATGACTTGAATTGAGAAAGTAATTATTTTGTTGTAGCTTAATACACCATAGTCTAGACGAATATCTATTCAATTTAGATATAACATAGCGGGCCTCATACCAAATCAAGATATACATATTACTACTGAAAATTATATATTGAATAGAAGTGCAGCGATCCAAAAAATGTAGGAACACGAAATATATTTTTGAATACCATATCAGCGTATTTCATTCAAGCTTCTAAAGCGCAGAAACCTCAACCTCGTATAGGTATCTGTTATAGATCCGTATAAAATATACTCAATGCACAGCTTGACTTACATAATATGTAGGTACAACCTTATCTCGTATTTTGAGTGTATTTGTATCGGAAATTCTTTAAATAAAATAAAATGTTAGGAAACAAATAATAGTCTGCAATATTTCCTGTGTTGCTCTCATGCGCTAGTTTATAGACATAATATATTATGCTACAGGAATTTTGATGCGGTGTAAAAATGAGCCCGATACGCAGAAGGCTTCCGCAGTTCGCACATTCCTCATGATTGGTGCTGTGATGCGTTCGTTTGAGTGGTCTCTAAGCTACTGTTTCTTTGGACTTTACACGTAAAATAAAGCATTCTAGAACTTACTATGCATATCACATAAATAAACTTAATATCATAGTAAAAAAGGTACCTATCACACAGCGAGACAGTTCAACATTTTTGAACATTATTATTTTGAATGGAAATGAATCAACAGGTTTAGTAACTACACAAATGGCTTAACAACACAAAATAATAATTGTTTATTCATTCAAAAATACAAATCAGATTCTCAAACCAAACTTCACCGCACTAACAAGATAAATGGAATCAAACTCGAACAAAACATAAAAATGGTTCATTGTAATACTATAATTTGATTGAGTAAACAGTTTACCAAATCATAGCCATTAGTTTGGACATTACATGTTTCGGCATCTGATTTAAACTCCGATTACCGTTCAATCAAATAAATAAATCGACGATTACATGCGTTGGAGTCTCATTAAAGACTGCTTAATAGTGTTTAAGTTTAGTTTGTTTCGTTTGCTGGTATTTATATGAGCTGTGGTCAGTAGCACGATTCTCTACAGTCGGTGCTATCAAATATTGAGTTTGACATTTAAAATGTTCTGAAAATATAGTGCCTAAAGGCCCCGCTAGTCCGTATAAAACTGTTTTACAACATTTAACAATGATTACAGATGCTAAACAAGTGTATGTTCTCTAAACCGTTGGACATTTGCCCTTGGGGTTTTGATAATGAACCCATGGCTCAGATAATTCTCTGTTCTATCTCCCATTACCTAAGTGCTGCTCGTAGGAGCGAGTCATTAGCTGTCTACCACCGTCTTACTCACTTATTATACTTCATTCCGTTACCCGATCCGTACTATTACCTAAGATTAAAATACAAGGTGTTGCCAGCAAAAAGTCCATTGGTTAAAAATTTTGTGCTGTGAAAGTCCTGCTAATATTATAAATGCGACCGTTTGGGATAATCCATGTATGTTGATTACTCTTTCAAGAATAAGCATTGCCATTCAACGTGGCAATGCTGCCAGCCTTCTGGGCACGTTACCCGAGGACGGCGATGCGGAGATATTTTATGATGCCTTATTTTAATTTTATTTGTGTTTAATTTATTATTATTATTTTTTCGTTTGTACATATAAAATTGTTATATAATGTATTAATTTCTGTCCTCTTTCAAGTCAAAACTACTGAACAGATTTAGTTGAAATTTTTTTACGCGAATGGAGTCGTGATGAGAACGTAGTATACCATAATTTTATCGTGTTTCAAATAAAACTGTTGTTACGTGTATACGATTTCATTGATAGGAAGCGTTTTGTTATTTCGATATAAGTGTAATGATTTCGTCATGACATATGTGACAAGGATTAACAATATGATCCTTCTTACACCAACATTAAATTCCTCAGGTTTGAGAAACACCCCATCTAATCTAGTTAACTTATTAGAATTTGATTGCTCATATGATTTGTGCAATAAATAAGCCGTTTCTAGTTTTTTTAATTTATGTATAATGCAGCTTATGCGTTTGCTTCATATCTGAATTTCATATTGATTAGTTTGCGATGCAATCATTAACAAATTAAATAAGGATTTAAACATCTATTTCGCAATGCGATGCAAATTATAACGACGAGATGCTAACCAAATTGCATTAATATTAAATCAGGAATTAAGTTATAATTAAGCAATTAGATGCAGCTTAACTTTAGCATAATAAGTCACAATAAAATGTCCATCCACAAGCTTTAGTAAAGTTGCATAACAATTTTTTTTTCATAATCTATCGCGTACAAATACGAAGTCGATCTTTAAATCGGCTTATCTTTAATCTCAGGTAGGTATAAAGTTTCATCGCATAAAGCTTGCTAAATCCATTTGTATGAAGATAAGCCTTTATCTGTATAAGAGCGGACAGGTGCGCAAGCGCCGCGGCACACTGCCGTGTCACGTCGCAACGCTGTGCGTGTGTAATCTTAGACACAGTCAATTATTCTCGTCGAGAATCAAACCGGCACACGCTCATCCACCCGTTACATGAACACAACTAATAACGACACGTAACTAAATTCAAGAGCGGCTCGAATCGTTTCATTTTATACGCATAGATTACAAATTAATAGAATAAAATGCTGGAACATCTATGTCTGAAACGGGTTTCGCCACGTGCGGTGTAAATGTTAAGTAAGATAATCGCGTTAACGGTCGTAAAGAATCATAGTGTTTATACGAATGTTAAAAGACAGGACACATCGTATGAGTTCTTAGAAAAAGCATTTCTTAAACCACTTTTTACTATAATATTTCGTTGTTCTCGCTACTAGAAAACATAAAATAAGGCTTTTGCTTTGTACATCTAGGAAGTGATAATGTATAGGGGCTCTTTTAAATGTGCTAGATTCTGGATAGAGCGTTATAACAGGTTACATATGTTCATACTGACTATCTAAATTGCGTGCAACGAACATTATTGCATGATAATAGTAATAGAGATATCATCATCACACTTGTTATCTTGAAGACACTCTTGACACTCTCTTAATAGTTATTTCAATCTAACAATTACTCCTAGACAACTCTGAAAAATAATGCACTTTTATAACTCACACGACCTACTGCTCAAAAGACACTACATTTTAAGTGATTCACTTAGTTATTGCTATCACTACAATGCACGTCAAAGTAACAATGACAGCATGGGTCTAAGATCTGACTAAAAATTTTGTGATATTTAAGCATTCGGTCATTCAACTTTTGTGTTGCCTGTGTATTACATAATTGAAAATGGGATTAAACGCGAACATGCATTTTACCTTGGGTTGGTTGAAGTTTCGGCGCAGAATACTCTGGCTGTGGTCGCTGTTTAACCAGCCAAACGGCCTATGTTACTTTATTAAACATTAAAGTAATTTCAAGAAAACACTGCATGTTATTGGAAACAGATCTCAGAGAAATACTCATCAACTAATGTTTTATCTGACCAATATCTATATCAATTGATTAATATGAATCATATTTTTTATAGTCGTACTTCCCCGCAGTTAATGCCCAAACATCATACCAAACTGAAGCTCTACCTACCTGTTGTGTGGTACAATTCCGAAAACTAATTCGCAGGTCACCGGTTCATGTCTGTGTGAGACATGGCTAACGATGGTCATTGTCGTCAGTTTGACAAACAACAATACATTGACCGACACCGTAAAGGACAAGGAAAAAGATTACGTTTGTAGTTTTGTATATAGTAGGAAGCTTTTGGTTTGTTAGTAACACCTAATTTGACATCGTTTATGTACTTTACTGTATTGAGGATTCAGATTCTGGTGCTTGAATTTTTACAAGGAAATATTTTATGTAGGTACATAAAGCTTCTAGTGGTATACTATTATGTATGTAGCTAAGAGGCTGCTGGTATCCAAAAACCATGGTGCATAATTTTGAAATGTGTTTCAATAACCAGGCAATTTTAGCAATGCTGTGAAATATTTGAAAGTTTTTGGCGGTATTTGTCATTATTCAACAGTTTAATGGACTAGTGTTTTAACTTTGCATAGTTGAATAATTTAACAGTTATTTCACAAATAAACTATAAGCTCGAAATGGGCATACCTATATTTATAGTAATTGAGAATGTTCGTAAATGTAGAATCAAGTGAAGGTCAACTAATACAGAATTATAAAGAGCTTGATTCTCTTTACATGGTAAAATATTATGAATATTTGATACAATAAATATTTTATAATGTTGAACCGCTTTAGCGATCGTAAATCTGTAAAGACTTTATGTGCACTAATGAAGCGGTTACGGTAGTTCATAGCGAAGGTTGAAGATAGATATTGTACAGAATAACGCAACACTAAACGGACCATTTCTAAAAGCCTGATTTTACAAAATAAACAACATATTTATTAATTTCCTCAGCTTATCTTTTTTTTCTTGCAGCTGCATTTATATAATAGGTAGGTAACAAACTTTCCGTCCGGTCATTCTAGGGCTTACTTCACTCATATTTTTCCAAGAACATAAAACCGGTTTTCACCATAATTGAATTTCTTCTTAACTTTGTATCCCTAAATTTTTATTTCCTTACAGTTATCGGAAAATGACCCGGCTAATGAGATGCTTGACAGTGTCAATAGCGGGCGGACAATAAATGTCAAAGTGTGGCCCAACTTGCTCGTTAACCGAAACTGTCCAATAATTGACGACCGGTAAAATCAGTTGTCGCATACAATTATCAACGCAAATAACATTTCTCTCAATTTTATATCAGTTTTTAATACACGTGTTTTCGAATCGATGGCGTAAATTATCTGCTACCGCTGCAGCGATAAAAGGAGTACAATATTATTTGCAGCACTTAAAGTTTTGATTGGATTGCCAAAGTTGCTAATGTGCCCGTCAACAAGGCTTAAGGTCAGACGTTATATAAAATATATCAGCTCGTAAATGGATTGACATCGTATCACCTTAGGCAGATTGGTATCCCTTATAAAAAAAAATCTTTCGCAATGCTCATTAATCAGCATTTTATTACCATTGCCTCGCACGCTTGTTGCAACCACACAAAAACTTGGTGTCAACCAGCAATCCACACCATCTCTTATTACCAGGTTGTTGAAGCTGTTCTGCTTTTTGTTAGGGGCCTACGTTATATTGACGCCTAACTGATGGCAAGGCAAAAGGAGATAGGTACTGTATCTTTCTCCTTTCACATTGGATACTTGTGAAAAAGCGTTCTAAAACAAATATTATTGTTACAGATTTCTTTGACTCCATGAGTTGTCGATTTTAAGTAAGCATATAGCAACTTGAAACAAGTAATTTTCTTTCTCTACAAGTGCTAACGGTTGTAAAATGAGCTATGAATCTTTCAAGCATGTTGTTTTAAACGACTTGTCACTTGTTGACCTACAATTAGGTAATTAACATATGTATAGGAAATGCTTTGTCGTGACAAGTGCTTCTTCATCATCGATATGAAATGTCTTATCCGCTCTTAAGCTCAATGAAGAATGCTTGTTTCTATAAGTGCCTTTTACCCAAACAGTATAATACTTCGATACAGCCCTTGGCATTTTTGCGTAGGTTTTAGTATGTAGCTGTCGATCTTTGTGAGAAAATAGATAATTATATATTATAATTAGGTTGATGGTATCTTCAGAACGTATAGGTAGGTACGTACTTACATTCTATTTAGTACCTACATTCCTACACTACCAAATACCAATTCGAATGGTGTTTATAACAATAGCTGTGTCAATACAACAGATCTAAACTTAATCATCGTACAATTTCTAAAATAACAACTATCATCGACCTATCAATGAAAAGTAAACTTTCACACGAAGATTGAAGATGATTAAATTGAAAGGATATTAATTACGTAGAATTTCAAACATAAGTAGATGATTGGCTGAGATCTTTATAATTGGAAAGAAGAATGTATCGGTATGATAATAGAAAGAGTGGCAAAGTCTCGTGCATACGCGAAACCTTTACCATGAGAACGTGGTCCCCGGCGCGGGCGCAACACAATAACAGCCGATCGACAATTGCTCTGACGTCACACGACACGATGAGAACAACGTTCACACGGTAACGTCTTCGCATACTTTGACAGAAATAATAACAAGACATGACACTGATTGTTTGTATGTAATTAAAGTTTTTATACAAATAGCTGTACTTGTTAGAGATTTCTAAGGGATACATGCAGATAGGTGTTATTAGACAGGGCTTAAGCTAGGTTATATCGCTAAGACTAACATTAAACTCAGACACGCAACTGACGTAGGCCCCTTAACAAGCTTTTATCCGTATTACCCACTTGCTTGAGACCGTAATCTAACATTTTTGTTCTAGTTCATAATACGGTAGCGTTCGAAACTTCAAAACTACAATGGGATTTACGGATTGATAAATTACATAGACGGCACTTGTATAGTGTAATAGCAAGTGGAAACATTTAATGAGGTGTAACTCGCCGTGAGCAATCAATGAAAGTACTCGTTAAGCATATTTAATTAGACGTCGGCTTGATTGATTGTTATTGCTTCTAATAATTTCCAGTGCATAGTGCACTGTTTCTAATACTGCTCGTTGCTTGTGCGTGACGGCGAATTTACTCTGCGAACGCGCAACGCTAATAATGATTGATGGCTTCTTGTTAAGTTCTGCAAGAATGAACGATAAAACATTTTTAAAATGTATTTTATGCTGAAAGTTATATTTTAGTTCTACTTTTGTAACAATACATTTGTATCGACTTGGGACATCTAGGTTGTTTTAGTTAAAATGTCGAATGTGGTTTGTCTTAGCTGTTACAATTTATTTTATATTATTTTAATTCTACTGTTGTGGTCCAAGGATTTTAATATTCAGCCAATCAACGACCTTGTGCGTGGAATTGAGCATTATATTGTCGATAAACTTTATAGCCCATACCACTTTATTGATATTTAAAGGAACAGTGTATTGCAGACGCCAAAAATCGTATTATAACAGGTACTGTAATTAGCTTACAACTGCATGATAACGATACTGAGTGCTTTCGGGCACATCGGTGTGAGGCACCAACCAATGACATTCGTTATTGGATTCCCTTATATTATGTGTACAAAACTGTTCATAAAATTATCGTAAAACGCATACCAAGAAACACTCGACCACTAATTTACATCACGAGCATGTAAGACTATCACCAAATATATGGAAAAAAAATGTTTACGAATTTACGTGAGTCTGAATACATTTCGGTGGTAAAATATGCGCGTTCTAAAATGTAGCCAGTGGTGAGTACACTCTTAGTATATTTCGTACAAATAAGTGTTCTCGAGTTGGGCACTCGACTCGCCTCTACGAGACGTCGACGCAGGGCCTACAAATATTTCACCGAAAACTTCACTCGGATAGTTCATACATGTCTAATGGTGCGTGGCAATCTTTGAGGAGCAAACACACCAGTATTTGACTATCTGTGTTTGATAAACACTGGGACTACGTAGTTTACTAGACCGAACGTCTGCCTCACGTGGAATTACGGGGAATCAAAATAATTCGTATAGAGTGGCACGCGTCTTTGTTTGCCACAGAGGTTTGTGAACTCCGTGTTTACTCAATGTTCGTTGTTAAATCGATACGATACGCTTAATTTACTATACAATACGGTTAACGATTATATCATCTTAAGAGGACAGAGATAAGGAAAAATATTTGATGACTCAAAACTCAACATTTAAACAACGCTCATCTAAGATAGGTGTACCTTGTAAACTTACAAAAACTGTAATCTCAAGTACAGAATATATTAACTTTAGGTAATACAAACAAGGAGAAAGTACGAAAGATATTACTTATTATTTTGGAATGCTTATTAAATATGACGCAGAGCCAGTGTACACGTGTATATCTCGGCACTCGAGACCAAAAATTCGTCAACCAAGAAACTAAATATTTATATACTATATACAAGATTAAATCTTGGATAATTCTGAAACAATCTTAATTTGTTCTCTGGATTAACTTATAAAAAAAATACCCGTCAAAGGAGTGTTTAGGAGGGGGTACATTAACCAAATACTATACCGGTCAATACCAAGATGGTCAGAAGCCTCTCCCGGTGGTCAATATTTACGGACCTGTGAGTACGGGCCGCCGGTTGTGGGACCGACCGGCCTAACTGTCTCAAGTGGCCTCGAGGACTTCATTAGCTATGGCTCGCGAAATTCTCTATGTAAGCTTAAGCATTTCGAGTATATAAACAATATGCTTCGGTAGATCTAAATGGCTTTTTGATATTTTATACCGCCGCGCCTTTCGTTAATAGTTTTGTGGTTTACGGAAGCTAGTAAAGCGTTAAGCATCCGGCTTAAACTGCCAATTTGTTTGTTTATGATGATTAATATGTGTTTTCCTTGATTAGGTATGACGAAAGTGGCAAAACATCCAGCTTATTTATTTTATATCTTGATTTTCAATCGCATCTACATATACATGTATTTATGTACAGTCACTATAATAATTGCAGAAAAAACCGCTTGTAGAATAAAATATTTAGTAAAAAGACATTTGTTAAGAAAATATGTAAGCACATTAATTCATTTCATTTCTATCTTAGAAATCGCAATATTACAATGGAACCAATTCATTTAATATCCATTGGACGTTACCATTACAGTGATATTTATGTGTCCGGTCTAGAAATTCTGACCCGGCGTTAAAGTACGGTACAAGATCACACTGATATGATAATAAATAGCAACGGTGCAAGCTCATGGATCCAATCAAATTATGATTATCTTTACTTCGTCGCCTCACGTGTGGCCATTGCCAGTAGCTCTGACCAAGTGATAAATTGCTTATAACATGCTAATAACAACGACACTGCTAATTTATCAAGCTGGATGACCAAAACTAGCTTAGCTTATAACGTTATACGCTAATACTAAGATTGTAAGTAGCTTTGGGCGGCACCGACTAATAACTGTATAAGTAAATTAAGATGTCGATATGATGTGTGAGCGAACACGAAATAGCTGGTCATTGAAATTACTGTAATGACTATATTATTTGCAATCATTTACAAATTTATTTCAGTTAGATATTCAACCAAGCTATTCCATATAAGGTCGTGAATTCATCAAATCTAGATCTATTTCTTTCAAGGAAATACTCATCTCAAAAATAATTTCGGTTATTTTTTTGCTTTATTATCGAAACTTTAAATAATAAGCATTCAATTTCTTTAGCAAATAGTTGTCTGGTGTCCGGTTTGTCTTCAATAATAAATAATTTATTAAGCTTGCAGCCAGAAACATACAAACACAGGGCTTAAAAGGAATAGTGTAGATTAGTTGCTTAATGAGCTCGCGGTGTATTTAAGGGCGAACCAACGTGGTTGGAATATTATTCATCGTGCTTACTTACTATTTGCCTTGAATGAATAATTTGACCGGCATTTTTGCTACATTAGAGATTCATATTTAACATTAATTAAAACTCTAAACATAGGTTACAGATAATATCGAGCAAGTAGCAATACATAATGTCATGTCAATGAATTCCTGCTACGTATTGCGTGTTATGAGTTCCAAATTTCAATCAATAAACTGCAAAGTTTTTCGGCATAATATTTACAAGGAAGTGGCTAACACCAGACATTATTTGTATTACATTGGTACTAACAGGTATTTTACCCAAGGTTTAGGACCCGGTTTTGTTTTAGAAAAGAAAAAGAAAGATTTACTCTTTGTGTATTTCTAAAAGCGGCTGCTATACAAAGCATCTAAACGTATGTATCTTCAGTAACGACATACGTATGAATGAGTATTCTAACATAGCAATCATTAATGTTTATGAATACAAACTTGCTACTAGATGTAAATAATGTCCGACAATTAACCAGTTCAACCGGCGTCCATCCCCGGCGCCCAGGGGTTTCCTTGCCAACCACTGTAATTTTTGCGACTGTACACATACCGCCAAATCGTACACACGAATATGAACCGAATAAGAAGTACTTTAGGTTGATATTTCCGTGTCGCGCTAATCATAACTTGACCAATATAATTAGAGCACAGGAATGTATTGAAATACCTACGTATTTAAGGTCTAATTACGTTGGTTGGACATGTGATGTGTGTACTTAGTCAAACACGAGGTAGTCTCCAAGTAATGGCTATGCATCAATCGTTATCTCTACATGAGGAATCAATAGATGCATCTGCACACCGGTCCTCTTCCGGAGGGCGGGGTCCTTCGTAATGGTATCTTAAGGGACTGAGGCTTAAGATTAATATTATTTAGTACCGCAATATATACAAATGTAGTTTTACAACTTAGTATTTATAACCGATCTTGATAAGCAACGTCTAACTGATAATTCGTAGAGAAATGAGAACAGTATCTTATTTTAATTAAAAAAGGACTTGCTATCTGACCATCTTCTTCGTTTTAATTTTGTCATTTTACAATCAACACAATTTCATCAACATAGTCGTCTACATCTCTGTTTATGAATGAATGTTCTTTTTCTTTCTCCCGCACCAAGAATTTCACTTGTCGCGGGGACTTTTACAAAAATACAAACGACGGACACAAAGTACAACCAGGTCAACCAGCCCCGAAACAATTATTTGTGGGTCGCACAAATAATTGTTCTGTGTGGGAATTGAACCCACGAGCTCCCGACGCAATAGTAGCGGCGTGGCGTCCTTAACCACAGCGCAATAGAAGCATTCACAGAGTTTCAAAGAATAACAATCATTTCAAAAGCAATTACTCTAATAAAAGCCTTTTTATTTAATAATATGCATTGAAAATTGTTTTCAACACTAAAGTAAACTTTGTATTTATATTATAAGGCCCTAAATAGCATCGGCGCCGTGCTAAAAATAGCCATTAGAGGTGCACGTGCCAGGTCTTAAGCGCTGCAGTGCATATGCGACTGGAAATGTCAGATGTTACCATGATAATTCACCCTCGACATTATCAATCAGATTGTGGTCCCGAGATTACTGCAATCAAACTCCTATGTGCCATGTGGAGCATGAAGGAAGGATCGGTGTACCAAGTGACAGTTCGTGTAATACTTGATCTTGTTTATAATTATTATAAGTCTCCTGTTTCGTTTTAGTTTGCTATTAATTTTGAGAGCTATTTATTATGTATGTAATTAATACAAAAATCTTACCTTCTTTACGCATGTATTTAATACGTACCGAAACAAATCTTACCTTCTTTACGCATGTATTTAATACGTACCGAAACAATAAAGATCATGATTGAAAAGAAGAATTTATACTTACTATTTAACAAGTAAGAATTTGCATTACCAAGAAGTTGACGTTAGGCAGACGGCCGCTCGTACATTACGCCATGTTTTTGAGAAAAGACACGTTGTAACCCCCCACATAACGTGGACTAAAGTGAAGAAAAAGAAGAAGTAAGCATTTTCATTGCTCATGTATCCTAAATTAACCTAGATGTAGTACCTAATTAATATCTATATGCAGATTTGTAGAACTACCTTACAAAGTCCGTAAGTGAAAAACAATGGTTTTCTATTACCGAGCACTTTCTTTGTTATTAATTCTTTACCTTCCAAGTTCTATTGTAAAGGTTTTAGCGATTCTTCCCTCAAATGCACATTTCACACCACAAGTTGTTTCTTTATTGTAATCGTCTTACTGTTTGCCAATGACGTATAGTAAATCTCATGAAACATGTGTAGCCTTTGTATACGTCAAAGATGCAGTTTTCTTAGTAACAATAGCCTATTCCGTCGAGTTTAATATTTAGTCCGGATGTGTTAAATGTCCATATTTCAACAAGTTTTACTGCTGGGTCCTAAATGATGGTAGGACCGCTATGTGGAAAGTTCTACTAGATCACAACTAGAAATATTTTAACGAAGAACTTTGAAGTTCAGATTAAAAGTGTAATATTTCTAACAAGTATTGAAACAATAGGATGTGTCGAGTGAACCCAGCTGATTTGAGTGCAATGCTTAAGTAAGTACTTTATTAGCCATAAGTAATATTTCCTATAGGCTTATGACCTCTCGAGCAATTTCTGTTAATGATATTCAAACAAAGCACACCTCATGACAGTTCTGTGATGAGGAGCAAACGTACACGGTTATTAGTTAAGGAAATGACTAGAAACAATAATCTTAAACGCGCACGTTAAGGTTAGCAGCGATTAAGGAAACCTATTAGCGTCCAGGGATACATCACAACAATAAATCGACATCTGTCCGATGGAGATATGAGTGTCCATATATCAAGCTTCAGTGTTAATATGTTAGGAGCTGATATTCTGAGAAGTGATTGACTGTACGTCAGAACTCTGGGTTAAATCGACAAAGTGGGTGTCTACACACTCGCCCACCGCTGAGCGAGTTTGTCACTGTCATTAGATCTAACACCGTCGCTTCTATAACATTAAATACCGTTTTTTGGATTTTTAAGTGCGATTTTTCATAACAGTTAGGTCAACACTTACTTGTACAGAATAGTCACGGAACAGAAGACGAGTCAACAGTATTGACGCGTGCTAACACTCGCCGGATGAAAAGTAATTTTGTCAAATACGTGGAATCATCGCAACTTTTTATGAACTGTTACACTTGTTTGATGAGTTTTAACAGTCACTCTTAACACGTATGTGGTATAACCGTGTGTACACAGATGTTGGTGGTATTGTAAGCTTTCGAGAAACTGTATCAGTTAACTTGGTAAATTTCCGTTCGAGTTTTAAGAGTTCCGGACCTTGCGAAGAAAGCCAACAATCTTGTTAATACATACGTCACAATAGACAGTGCCTACAATGAATCTATAATACATACTTACCTCACGTCTACCAATGTGCATTAATAAGAATCGCATGCAAAAATCTCGATGTTATTATGAACGCCACCATGGAGGAAATCATGTGAACAGAGAGATGTAACAGTGAACAATGCAGTTGTATTTTTGCACCGATGCTCGAGCTTTCACTACAGATACGCCGCTTCATATTACGATTCACTATTTTCACTCCAAATTGCTTTCATTCGAATGTCATGTTGTACGATTTTTAATTTTGTAATACTTATGAAACAATGGTATCGCTGAGATGCAGAAAAGTATAGATACATTTACGTAAGATTTTCACATGCAATGACATTTTGTATTTATCTGCTAGTTGTTGTAAACTGGGTTCTAGACAGTACAATTCGGGGCTTCAAAGAATCTTGCCTAACTCATTAACTCCGTTCAGTCGTTTAATAATAAACATCTGAACATTTTAACAGAAACTTTACGAGTGTCATAATTAATCAATTAATATTGAAGATAAAATAATAATACAATCAGTAACTACAACTGTTAATATAAATTCCCCTGTAGCCGTTAGATTTAGTAAATTTTATCTAAGTATTTTCAATTACTTAATTAATATCTTCACAATGTCTTTATTTTATTACCTACTTATAATTATTGCTATTCAGTAAGATATCCGTAAATAATCAAACTTAATACGTACCCGTTACTTTGGACCATAAATCATTTTGAATAGTTTCATTTGGATTAATAACGAAATTGAAAACTTATTTCATATTATCGACACAGTTTTGCCTTAAGCGCATCTTGAAGTTAGATTTTAAATCTCTCTGATATTGCCCGGAGTTAAAGTTTCTGTTGACCCATTACCGGACAACCTAACGGGACTAGTGAAAAACATCTGACTACCGTTTCCAGTTTTTAGTCTTAAGTTGATTCATCTGTCCTTTCATTTGAGTAATATTTTTAATTTGTTCCCAGGGTGTCGTCTGCGATGGTGGTGGCGGGCGGGTGCAGGGGTGCGGGCGGCGGGGGGTAGCATGGCCGCCACGCTGCTGCTGCTGCTGGCCACGGCCGCAGCCGGCGCGCGCCTCGGAGAGCTCGCGCGCCGAGACACTGGAGACATCTTTACTATTATTGGTAAGTGCCTATTCTACAAATCTAAAGTAAATAACACCACGCTAGAAGAATTTTGAACAGGCTCTCTGGACAAGTTGATGCACCCTTAATCAGTCTCTATTTAGAACTAAAGCTGATAAGTCTATAGTGGTTGGAATAACCTCCTGTTGTAGACAGAATGTATGTCAAAAGAAAATCTCGTTAGCATAATTTTACACCATTGGATAACCTATTACAGATGATGAGTGCAGTCCAGCTCAATGCGCAGAGCACGGCGCGGGCGCGGGCGCAGGCGTCAGCGCGGCCGGCGAGTGCGCGTGCGCGTGCCCGCAGCGCGCGCCGCTCTTTAGAGAGGACCGAGAGCTATGCGTCGATGATCTCCCCGGTAATTACCTACTCGTTACTTTTTCATACGTTTTCTTTTTATTGCCTACTGCTATGCTAAATGACAGCTAAACATTTAGAGTAATATATCAAGTGATTGATACTCTACAACTAACGTGTTTGCCGTAAACAGTAATTTAACGCTTTCAAGCCGAGATTTATATTGCGCTGTCGTGCTTAAGGAATCAATCATATAAAAGAAATGACAATTTTAATTAAAGATCTATAGAGGCAATAAATGTGTGTGTAATATCTTGTGAAAAGAAATAATAAATGTTCATACATAAAACTTTTCTTTACTTCATTTGTATGAGGTTTATTTATTGATTAATGTAGGGTTGCCAGTTCTTAAATATTCAAGGATAAAAAGCATGAAAACACCGAATTACTTATCGCCTACTAAGTACTATGTTTGGTTAATCTGAAGTTTCGTTCAATTTCTATATTCGAACTACACTCAACGCTGTCAAAACTAAAAAAAAAGGCCCACACGGATGGCAACCTTAATTGAAGAGAATCTAGCCTACAAAACGAGTACATAAACGCAGCTATGAAATTAAAGCCACTTAAAAAAGATTCTTTAGAGAACGATTGTGCTAAATCACTATTGAGATTGAGACGCTTGTCTACAAACGGACACGGTTATCTGCACATTTGCGAAATCTCACACTTCACTTTCATGACGATGATCAACAAATAACGAATGTTTTTTTTTCCGTCTTAAGATCATAAAACTGTTCATGTTTCGTAAATAAATTATGTCCGGTACATTCCCGTCATTAGATATTTGTATTCTTGGATGAGTCACTTATGAGAATTACATTGACAGGCGTACGGTTAAAAAAACTGAATAGTAAATTGAACAGCCTATTTTTATGAAGAGTTCTTATGCGTAGTATTTCGTTTTACTTGCAAATTAAACGTAAAGTAACACAGACTTGCCCCATGGACTCTTTGTGTCTCTCTTCCTGGCTATTCGTCCCATAAGGTTGTGGGGTCAGCCTTCCTTACACCTTTCCTCCACTTCGCCCTATCCTTGACGTCGTCTTCTTCGCCCCATAGACCAACAAAGCCAAAACAAAACTAGTTTTGATATTATTTTTGTAAATTAAAACTTGATGATTAATTCAAACGATTTGAATGCTTATAGTTTACGCTAAAAAAATAATAAGTATTATCTAAAAGGTCGTATGCGTATATCGAATCATCAATATAGATTATGCATTAGAATGCACACATTTTTATAACCACGCTCACCTTCAACGAAACTAATAAATTCAGGAATTTGTATCGCGTTAATTATCGCATCCAATGCGTTCACATTTAAATAAATCCGATTTAACTTGAGAGCACGTTTACAGACCTGGTTTTCGTATCTTTCATCTGTGAATACTTACTTACGTTTTTCTTGCGCATGTTATATTAGAAATCGACAAGAGACGTGCATAAGTGAATTAATTATTGGAAAGAGGTTTCTATAACGCAGTTTCCATCTGCATCATTCAACCCCGGTTTCTGAGTACATTTAGCGGTAGTTTATCTATTCAATAGCGTTTTTTTGTGTGAGTTTTAACGCTGTTAAATAGATAAACTGCTGCTAAATGTACCTCAGAAACGGGGGGTCAGTCAAATTTCAATAAGAATTGATTTATAGTATGTTACTTAAAATGTAGTGTACTTAGGTACTTAGGTCGTCACCTACCTAAGTAATGAAGTGAAAAATGCAGTAATCATAAGTACGATTGGTGGAAGATAAGCAACAAAGTGCATACAGTATTTTCAATGGCAATGTTACGTAGATACCCCGTGTGGGAAATCACTTCATAAAAACAATCGAATAGCTTTCCATTTTCTTTTAATTAGACAGAGCTTCAGTAGAAACCATTTGAATTGTTCGCTCAATTTCCCGATGACTATCTTTTAATAAGGGCATAACTTCATAGCGGCAGTCTGTTATTAAGAGCATTTTCACTGATTGGATAAGAAAAGCATGCTTATTATGAGCAAACATTGCCATTTAGGCTTGCTACACACATATTCCGGTCGGCATGTTCAGCAATATTTATCGAGCACCAAAACCGACATGAAGCAAATTACTACATTTGTTCGGCTTGTTCCGATCGTAGAGGCTATCACGTACTTCAGTTGTCGATTATTTGAAAGCCACTATGCTGTACATTGTTTTCTCTCTAAGATCATAGTAATTAACAAGTTACCTCAAAACAGCAATGTACTGAATAGTGACCATTAATTTGACATACACTAGGTGTCAACTGAGATACGTGATAAGCCCGCAGGTCGTTCCTTCGGTTTTGATCGTCATTGTTCCCGAACATCCATCTACACATATTCGGTTTTACCGAACGGCTAAGCCAATGATTGCCGAACCGAATATATGTGTAGCAAGCCTTACTTACGAGCATATTTGCCAACGCATATAAATTGTGCGCACTATAGGTGCATATTTAAAAATATTATCGACAGTTATATTCCAATTTCATCGATAAAGCTAAATCCGGTCATGAAAGGTATCGATGACCATAATTACCGACATATCTGAAACGAAATCTAAATAACTTAGCGTCGATGTCGCGTGATAACTATCACATTTGCAACGTACGGTGTAAATGAGAATCAATGAAATTCACACGGATAATAACACCACACATTTTCAATATAATCTTTAAAAATGACACTTTATCACTGTTAATTCCTTTATAAATGAGACTTTCATTAACAAACTACCAAAGTCCCGCGTTATTCCTTAACAAATTTGACAAATATTTGTTTACGGGAAAAGCCTTTATTGGATTTTTTACGTTTATTGCCCCCAAATTTACATCTTCAAACTGTTTATTTGCAAATATTTTGTTTTTCAGAATGTTCGTTGGCAACATTTGGGACTGGCTCTGCTGTCCAACGGATACCATTCGTTTATTTGCCACTGAAAGGCCAAATTATACATCCATCGAGGGAGATTACTTTCCAAAGTGAGTGATATCGCTCATTTGTTTTAACGTGTGCATTATGCACATTAATTATTTTTCTTTGAAGCATCATAACTCCTAAATACATCATGGTTCTTTTTATTACAGATGTTAAAACTCCCATCTGTGCTGTATCAGGCGCTCAATTTCTAACAAGAAAAGGTTTCCTCGATTTACGAAACACTTTAGATGCCGATGTACCTTTCAATCTATTTCGCGATGAAGGCAGAACATTTCTACAGGTAATTTCTTATCTAATGTAAGCAGCTAGGCGTTTTTCTAAGCGAGCTAATAAATATGTTACGTTCCCAGTGGAGCGGCGAGGACGAAGTGCGTGCGAGAATGACCGGCCGTGTAATGGTAGTTCGATTGCTGTGTCGTGATGTCGCCGCCACTCCCACGTCGCCTCTTGATCTGCGAGGAGTGTTCACACCGTGCGTCGCGTTTAGGGTGCAAGGAACTCCACCTAAACCTTATTCAAGTATGTTTTAACCTTAAGAAATGCTAACAACTTACGCTCAATTTTATCTATGACATTGAAAAATATACACTTTCAGATATAACCGAAGTTCAGTTCGCGCCAAACGCACAAACGTCCGAATCGTCCCACGCTTCCGGTCTCACTGTATCTGAATACGTTGCCATCGGCATCAGTTCCTTACTTCTTGGTCTCGTCTACGTTGCGTCTGTATTTCTCTTCTTACACATGCGAAAGCGTCGAAAGGCAACGTCTGATGAAGATGGCAGAAGACTAAAAGGGCTGAAGAAGAAAGACGGGTCTATAATCACAGAACGTGATATAGTACGAGTTAACAACGAGCGAATGCAAAATTTACCGAGTTCCATGGGCCAAGACGACGGAATAATTAAGAAGAATCCTCTATTAAGTATTGGCAGCCGTCAGCTTCACGATGTAAAGCACTATCCAAATGATTCAAGTAGTAATCTGTCAGACTTGGATGATTTTGCTGATAGCAGTGCGCAAAGTGATGACAATTTATACACTGTAAGTAACTATCTATTATTTTCTTACGCGAAATTGTTTTGGGTTGTTGTTGGTAACAGGGTGTTACTCGTCATTTTCCAGAGTCAAACAATATCAGCAGTTGTACACCACAATCATGGCGATTACAAAATGAAGAGTGAAAATTCAGAGATCAGTCACCGAGATGAATCTGGTATTGAGCGGCTCCCACACGAACACGTGTCGATCGTAGAAACTACAGACGACCGAGAAATTGCACGACCGGTCGGCACAACGCGCAGGAAATTATACTTCAATCCTGCTTACTTTGAACCACAATTAATGGCGGTATGTCGACTTTCGTGATTTTAATTCCTTAAGTAATATTTAACGTAAATAGATGTTTAAATGTATTTTACTGTGCATTTTCAGGAACCTCCTGCCGCAGCCCTAGAATTTTTGGTCAAAATCAGAGAAGTCATCTCAATTGCAAAGCACAAAATGGCCGCAAAACGCTTTCAACCTATTCTTAATCAAATACCTGAAGAAGAAACCTTCCCTTCAAACGGTAACAGTATAGACCTATATCAAGGAATGGGAAGTCAGAGAAGTGGGAGTGTAGTAAGTTTAAAAAGAGAAAATAGTAGAAAGAAGAACTGTGTCGGCTGTCCTGGCTGCAAAATAGACAATAACAACGATCTCCACCACATAACGAAATACAATATTCCTGCATGTGCCAATTGTCTTCATAATAAAGGAGACAAGCAAAGTAGTATACGAAAATGGCTTGAAAACTTACCAACTTTAAAACAACACGCACTATACAATGATTTATTGCCGGCTAATCAGAACGTGGCTGAATCACTTTTATCACTTCCTAGCAGTGAAAGTAGACGAAAAATAAGAAAACAGAATAGTTTCTCCAGTTCAAATTCCATGTATTTAACCGATAATTTTTCAGTTCCCAAAAAATCTTCAACTTTATCAGTGAGATCTGAACCCATGACACGAAATTATAATCTACCTCTTCCAGATTTTGAAAATCTGGATCGTCCACACAATGATTTTAATTTCTATTGCCAAACTGTTGCACGAGTAGAGGATATCCGACCTATCGGTTTCAACGAGTTCCGTATAGCAAGTTTACAAAATAACCCAGATAAAAGATTAATTCAGACTTTCGCTAACAAGAATGCTTTGCCCGACATGGTAAACGAAGCGATAGCTTTAGACCACTGCACGAAATCGTACAATCAGGCAAGTTCTGATGAAGAGAAGAACAGTGGGAAAAGTCCAGAAGCCGTGAACCAAAGTATTTTTTCTCGAAATGCTTCTGAGAGCCCTTCAGGAAATGACTACGAAACAGACAGCCTGGAAAGAAATTCAAATAAGAAAGGATTATCTACTCCCACCGACTATCCAGATGTGCCATCATCGCAGGCAAGCCCAAGTCTTAGTAACGCATTACCTTTAGAAGAAGAATTAACAATGAGAAATGCTGTATATAAAATTCATTCTAGCAGTAACAGCAATACACCTTCTCCACACAGAGATGTGCATGTCAACCAAAATCTTTACGAAACTATAAACAATAATAAAGTTCCTACATTTGAAACTCCGAAACCAAGTAGTCCTAATAAAGACTATAGTTTAGTAACAGAAGTGTATGTAAATAACAACTATAACTTTGAAAGTGCACCAACATCACCTAGTGGATCCGAATGCTCTATGGGTAGTAGAAAATTGCTAACAGGGATCAATGAAATTGAGGAAAAACCAGGTTGTTTAACGATAGAAGTCAAAGATTCCCCTGAAAATTATATTAAAATTCATGAATCTGATGGTTTCGAACCTGACACGTTAGACAGAAAGCATCCAAAACACCAAATCAAAGATGTTGTGGATAAGACGCAGTTCAGTAGAAAAGACTTCATAAAAAATATTGAAGGCAGTAGCGAGAGTCCATCCAGCCCCCAGCGTATACAATTAAGAAGTAGCGGCACTTTTACAAAAACGAATGAAGAAGTGGAATACACATCAAAATTTAACAGTCTAAGAAATGAGTACGAACAAGGAAAACTTACAAATGATCGGCCTAAGCTGTCTACAGGTGTTTACAGTGGGTCAAAAAGTTTAGAGGAAACAGTAGATGAAGATTGGCAAGAAGCGGAAGATTGGGTCACAGAAGAAGGTCGTATTTTAACTCTTGAACTGAGGCATTCAAAGCGACAACGACAATGTACGCCTCCGACTATCAAACAACTCAAGAATTTAGCACGACCTGATGTTTTACCACCTTTACCACCAAGTGATGATGACCCTATATACGAACAGCCGATTTATCCACCCAGAAGGGTCGACACGGAGAAACTACCAAGCAATGAATTGACTCCAAAAAACTTGAGTGGCAGAAGCCTCAGTCCGAGGTCATATATAAAGAATACGACTAGTGAATCTACACTACACGATAGTTCAACATCTGATCTGAATTATGGACCCTCCTGCAGTCCAATGAGAGCTTCTGTCCAATCACAATCCTCGGAGTATGAAAATATGGAGTCCGTTAGCAGTATAGTGCGAAAACCGGGCGACTTATGCAGGAATGTTAGCAGAAAGCGATCAGATAGGATTGCTAATATAAACACTGATACTTTTGTAAAGGCTACGAAGGGAGATGGTCACCCTAAATCTCGTTTCCGGAGAAAGAAAGGTTCGAATGTTCAGGATTCGGGATACTTAAGCAGTGACTCCACGAGTTCGAGACAAGTGCAAAGAAAGTTAGTGATTGCAAAGATAGTGAGTTGTAGTGAAAGTGACGATACTGAGAACGAAGCTCGAAGTGAATCTGGTGCTGAGAGTATAGAGACACATTCGGTGTACTTCGACAGTTTCCGGAAACTTCAGGCGAATATTGA
This sequence comes from Anticarsia gemmatalis, assembly GCF_050436995.1. Taxonomy (NCBI): domain Eukaryota; kingdom Metazoa; phylum Arthropoda; class Insecta; order Lepidoptera; family Erebidae; genus Anticarsia; species Anticarsia gemmatalis. The sequence continues at coordinate 5,608,746 of NC_134761.1, forward strand.
GACCTACAGTTTCAATAGTAGCTCAAGAGACAGTAGTGGAAAGTTTAAACATTCTGATTTATAACGAATTCCTATTAATTTTAATGTGTAGTGCAATATTATAATGAACTGTGTGCAATAACACGTGCAATAAGTATACTATATTATTATGTATCAGTTAATTTAAACTTTAATAACGATCTTTGTAAATAATGCGGTCGCTAATTAAGCCAATGTTGTTGCTGTTTTTTTACTTAAATATTTTACTATAAGTTTTATATTTATAACGTGTTTGACACGAAATAATGCAATAATAATAATATGTAACAGTTATATAATAACAGTACCTCTTAAAACATCGATTTTACTTAAAATAGGAAACATAGTTTATATAGAGTGTAGAGAAAGGCCGGACGTGCAATGCAAGAATAGAATAAGCAATCTAATATTTTGTAATATTACAATATTATTTATTATTGTACAGTGTATAGAATCTGTTGTAGAATAATATTTTTGTGTATATATCGTTATAGGTGAAGAGTCAGGCAGCAGTTTTAAGCTTCCTAGTACCTGACAATATGAGAGTGCTCCGGAGAGGGTAAACTTAAATGTTGGGATCCTCTCTGTAGGAAATTAAGAGCACAAATATCGCGGTTATGGATATTAGACTAGTTGGGAACAAGCAATCCTTTTGAATCGGTCAAATATAGTTCAGTAATTTCTGAAAATATGTTTTGCGCCATCTACTGTTAGCAGTCAATGTACTCACTAATGTCCAGTTTATCTTGGCCTGAATATTGGATGGGCAATAACACTTGTTAAACAACAAAAATGTATTCTTATGTTTTGAATCCTTTATCAAGACTTTTACTTTACCTTGTCTGTTATAAAAAAGCATTGTGCTCTTACTTTATGTAGACTCAAGTAAGCTCTTCGAATTTTGTCTCTAAAACATGTATTTATTTCATATCGCGTGATTTGATTGTTTGTTACCAACAGTCCGGGTTAAAAAGGTTGTGGGTAAATTACGAATATTATTATTTTGTTATAAAATAACATAGAAAACAGCTGATTAAATGGTGCTAAGATATCGCAAAAGGGGGAAACCGGGTACATGTAGTGTGTTAAGTATTTTGTGTATCCGAATTGTATTGCCAATAAAATTGCTAATACTTATTAATTCGTTTTATAGTTAGTTCAATGTGTAATATAACCGATTTTTTACTGCTGTGGAAATGCTCAATAATTAAAGAAATAAATCGATGTATAATAATAATTATGTACTTAGGTTTTGCGTAATTCGTTTATAAAAGTGTTTAGTATTTTGTTTTATTTTCTTGAGTTCTTGCTACACACGCAATGATGATTCAATAACGACTAGTGAAACTGATTCAATATGTAGATTTATTGATCAACTAGCTCTTCAGAATCATCATGGTCACGAGTGTAGCATTTTCTAGAAGAAAAAGATGAGGATTTTTTATGGTTAAGTTTTTTTAAGTTGCAATTACGATAGGTTTAGTAAAAAGCTCTCTTTACAGCCAGTATTAGGCTAATATTTGTACATTGTATTTATGAGTAATATAATTTTGTTATATTTTTAATTTTATTGTCACCGTTTAGACATTTTTATTCGTTTATCGCTCAGTCTGCAATTTCATTCTGAACTGACGTCATCGTTTATATTGTGGACTCATAAGTTTTTTTTACGGCCAAGACATAGACACTTGGCGAAATGTATTTTATATAAAGTTTGTATTGTTATCATTAAATGATGAAACAATTAATATTGTTTTAATTTAGATACCTTTATTTTACCCTACAATATAATAATATGATTACATAGTAAATGATTATCACAGATATTTGAAACTACTTCCTAACTGATTACATTTTGAGACATGCAGTATCTACCAATAAATACAATTTTGAAAGTTAAATAGAAGTTTAAACATACAATCTTATAAGTATGACTAAGATCAGAATTTTACTTCACTTACAACTAACGACATCTAGTGGATAAATATTACAACTCACAGTTCAAATTCTTTACTCTATATTATCCACACACATTTCATCAGGCACCGCGACTGACTCCAAGTCATCGTAGAGAATTTTCACGCCTTTTGCAGCCTCCTCGCGCATTTTTTCTTTAAACTCTTTAAAGACTGCTTCACCCTGAGCGAAAAGGTCGATTTCAGTCCCAAGTTTCGCTTGAAGAGCGAGATTTTTTGTCTCACTCATCTGAATGACAGAGCTGTCTAAGTATTGTAGTACTAATTTCGTTCGATTGAGTACTGATGATGCGTAGTTCACGTAGTTTTGTGTCGGTCCACGGTCAGGTATAGTACTTTCGTTGTACATTGACAGACTGTCATTGAGTGCAGTGATTTTTTGATCAGGCGTCGTTGTAACTACTGCGAATGGGACTGCGTCATGAATGTGGTGGATTAGAGCTAAGACTTGAGATGGGCACCTAGAAATAAAATATTTTTTATTTTATTTAAAGCTAATTAATAGTATGCAGAGCATGATAATATAAAATAAGTCAAAATCGATAGGTCAAAATCGAAAGTCAAAGTTTAATATTATAAAGTATCAGGCATTATATGTTTTAATGGAGGTTCCTTTTTTACTACTTAAGGAGTATCAAACTATATTTAGTTTACTTTTTCTTTAACCCAAACTTTGGTTGGTATTACAGAGCCTAGCTTAGCAGAAGTAAATCCCATTGCTATAACAGGAGTTAGATCTATTATAGAAGTTAATTTAATTTCTCATTGCAGCTAAATACAAATCTATTTCAGAGTAGTGAGCACTCAAGTATTTCATATTGAAATATCAAACAATAAAATAGTACCTTGAATAAACAGTGACAGCCAACTGATTTTTCTTTTCTTGTTTTACAATGTCTGAGACAACCATCACTCCATTCAACACATGGTATGGAGACTTCCTATGTATCACAATGTTCTCAGTATTAGGTACTTGTTCCATTTGTAAGTACTTGATGAAGATGTCCAAGGTTAGAGATTGTTCAGTAGATCGTTTCAAAATTGGGTCTGTGTCTAAACGTCGCATTATTAGATCTGTTTTCTCTGTTGATGCTAGAATTGCCAGCATGATGTTAGGATCTGGAAAGATATTTTAAAATATAAAATCAGTTTTACTTAGAATCGCTACATTCGTTTTTCTTAGGCTACCATAAAAAAGTGGTTGCTTATTTTTATTTTAGTTTAGCTAAAGATTATTACATTTGAATAGAATTTTTCAGATAAGAAATTTTCAATACCAGCAGCTACTAATATTTATTTAATGGAGATGAATTCATACAATATCAAATATGACCTTTTAAGTCCTAAGAGTCTAAAAGATTTCTTGCAAAATAATTAAATACACATTAACAAGTTTATAAGAATTGTACCAAGTAGCTTTCTTAGGTCTCTGCCTACCACTATGAGAAAAAAAAAGCGTCATTTAAAGTAAGAATGTAAATAAATACCAACCCATTGGATCGCTGCAGAGTACATCAAAGTCTTGACCCATAACTTCCGAAGACGAGAGCCTCACATCATCTATTGGCAGAATGCATTCCTTATCATCCTTTGTATAAAATATCACTCCATTAAACTGCATCTTAGTAATCACATTATGTTTTAGCTCCTCATAATCAATAACGGTCACAATTGCGTACTCAATGTCCGGTTTTAACACTTGTGCTGTGGTCTCATTCCAATAAGGTGGGTTGTGTGACCGTTTAAAGATCTTTGTTGTGTATTCTATAGATAGTTTTGTTGTTCCGTGGAGGAGTATATGGACATTTTCCAGGGCCCTGAAATTTGAAAAGCAGTGTTGAGTTTTATGAAAAAGAAGGACATTATTATGCCCTAGATTTTATATTGTGCTTTACAGTGTTATAATTAAATTTATTAGTCTCAAATACTAAAGCATTCTACATCAACTTACTCTTCATTCCTGTTACAAACACTGAAAGCAACAACAATCTTCTTGTTGCAAGTTTTAATCCAAGGTTTCTGAGTACTGATCTGCAATGCATTGGCCAACTGAAAACATAAAGAATACACATGAAGGATCATAAAACATATGAGTTTTTAAAATAAGATGCTATTTTAAATAATATTTATTTTATTACCTTTAATCCATCTTTAAATACAGACTCATCCAAATTTGGATGTATTTTCTTATAAGATGAAAATGCCACAGCCTGACGCATCTTCAAAAGTTCGTTGAGACATTGCTCATTACATTTCACACTGTATTTAGCTTCCACTAATTTCCTCATTAAATGATTGATTATAACTGGTAAAGACTCTTCATTTTTCGGCAGACCAAATGATGGAGAAAAGTTTAAGGGTGTGAAATTTTCAAAGTTGTCATCGGGAGTCAGTGGTATTTCACTGTTTTTGCATATTACTTTCAATGTAGGCTGTCCGGAGCAGGCAGAATCACTTATATCATACCTTGCTACTGAATTCAATATCTGGTGGATCTCTAGATGATCTTTTCTAGACAATATTGTGAGCTCTTCACCACCCGCCACTAAGTAGAAAAGCTCACACTTACTATTCCTTAATATCTTTACATCTGTTAATCGGGTTGTTGTTTCGAGGTCAACAGAAGATACAAGATCTCTTTGGAAATACTCCCGAGCTTCTCCCATCTTGGTACAAACCAAAATGTCAATATTTTTCTCATCTCGCGGATGATTGTCGTAGAACACGTAACATGTAATATCGTTGACAATCGAAGCTGGTACAAGCTGTATTATGGCTTGACGAACATTGTCAGTCATTGCCGACATATTTCACGATTATTTTAAACGTACTTTCATTTAATATTATTGTACAATGATCACATTAATAAAATAATACAGCGACCATGATAAGTTTTCAAATATTGTGACAATCGTTTTGTTGTGTCATTAGTGTCAGCGCTTATTGACAGATTCTTTTTTTTTAATCTATTGCGGTACTGTAATCTCTCACTTTTGAACCAGGCGCTTTGAAGTTTCCATAATTTAATCTTCAGAGACTAGGTAGCATCTTTGGAAAATGTAAATAATTAGGAACCTATGTATCTTTTCTTATACTTATATCTCTCACATTATCTACTAGATACCTACCTACCCGTAGTAGGTACCAGGCGTGGTACCTACGTACTTCCATAAGCCAGTTACAAACATGTCAGCGTTGTAACAAATTGATTAACCGTACAGAGGACAGTACAATTCACGTTATGCATCAGTTTGTATTGTAATGCACAGCATCATAACAGATCGTTTCCCATCTCACGGTGCCCTGTTATTTCGCGGTGACAGGTCGTTGCATACAATGCGCGCGATTTGACTCGCATGCATAATGAATATAGCCATATTGGTTTTTTAATGTCTGCCGACTAGTCCGTAATAATATTTGATACCTCCTGTATTCATGTATACGCCCTACGTTAAACTATTGAAATGGCTTAACAACAATTATTGTTTGGGATAAATCAATAATAATAATAATACATTACCTGTCAATGCAAGTTGCAACTCATAATAACAAAATTAACGCAGATAAAATAATAATTGCCTATATCGCACTAATTTGAGGAATGTTACTAACTATACGGTATACTAAAGTAAGGTAACTAAGTAAGGGTTTATGAGTTCCACAGGGTGTTTAAATACCTATCGACGGTCCCTACGTACATTCCCTCAAGTGGTACTTACGGGATTTGCCTTTTTTGTTTTCGTGACCTTCCGGTTGTAATACACTTTCGATTGATTAAAGAAAAATTAGTAAAAATGCTTTAATTCTACCCTAAATCAACACTCGACAAACCCCAGAACTACAACACTTCCAATGTAAAATGTCACTAGTGAGAGTTAAGACATTTTACATTGGAAAGTCAACAACACCCCCGCGCGCCTCCCCCGTAACTCCCACATACGGGCTTGTTGCGCTCGCGCAAAAAAGAAAATGAAAAATGTAGAAGATAAAGGTAAAACCATCAAAATATCATCAGGTAAGTTGAATTTGACGTTTGATTTTATTGTACCTTCTTTAACTTTAATTATTAGTCAGTAAAAAGTATATTTTTAATTACATTATCAACTTAAATTACTTTTCTGGTAATCTAAACAAGCTTTATTCAATTCCGACGTAATTAGTCGCTTTTGGTAGTTACGTTATTTTACTTGGGAATGTTTTGAATCAAAAAGTCTTAAGTGTTACATAAGTGTTCTTACGTGGGAGAACATATACTACTGTTTTAAGTAACTGCCACTTAAGTTATTTTACATCGGGAATATTAAATTAAAAATGTAAGTAATTACCATTTCTGTTATTTTACGTTACTTTTTGTTATTTTTTTCGGGTCCATTTTCGCTAGCAAAAGCTAAAGATGAACACTCAGATCTGGAAAAAGATACATCAATTGAAGCCGTGGCTCAAATCCATGCAAAAATGAGTCCTACGCCACCCTCAGCTCCATTAGTTTCAAATTTGCTCGGTGATAATACTGTCAGATTCAGGTATAGTAGAAATATTGGAATCGCCACAACCGACGTCTTCTCTTTGGCTGCAGGGGGTTTCTCAATTACCTTCCAAACATCGTGCTCCTTCATGGACTCCAACTCCCGCTTCATCGCTGCTATCCACTCAAGGCTATCAGGTCTTCGAAGGACTTCTTTGTACGAACGTGGTTCTTCCTCTTACTTGCATGTACTGTTGTAGCAATATAGTCCACTTTGTGCGCTACGAAGCCTATTCCTCAGAGGATACCTAGGCTCTTCCTCGATTTTCACACCTACTGTTCTGACTCTTGTATTACAATGTTCAGCATCAGATTCATTTGAATTCACGGGCTCCACAGATTCAACACAAGGATCTGTATCCACATCTGCTGAGTTTGAGCTCTCCTCCGCATCTTCAATACTGTCTGGGTCTGTCAGACGTGTTTCGTTCTCCACATGCCTCACGAAGTCTTTGAAAAAGTTTAAAGCTTGAGACTTCTCCCTGAGAAAGAAATTTACTAGTGAAATCGTCTACTAATACGAACATGTCACGAGCTCCACCATAAGAACGTTCCGACATGGGACCACACAAATCAGCATGTAATAAACTGAGTTTGTCTTTCCCTCGCCTTGCTTTACCCTTTGGAAAAGGTAACCTATGTGCCTTACCTCTTATACAAGCAGCACAAGGTTCCATTACACTTTTACCTCCAACCTCGATGTTAGGCAACTTCCGTAAATCATTCAAGTTAACATGCCCTAATCTACGATGCCAAAGTGCCAACGAGTCTTCAATTTGAACCGTAGCCAATGCACCATCTACAATAGCAAAACAATTATCCTACTTATAGATACCTGAGACTTCACTAGCAGTAACCACAAGTTTACTCGTTATCTCGCTTATCGATTGGTGAAACATCCTACATGGCTCAGAATCAAAAATAACTCTCCATCCATTCTGTACCAACTTAGATACCGACAAAAGATTAACTTTCAAGCCAGGCACAAAGGAACAATCTTTTACAGTTAACAAAACTCCTTTCACATTAACTATAATATCACCTTTGCCTTCACTTGACATTCTATCGTCATTTGCACACGTCACAACATTCTTATCAGTAACCTTAAAGTATCTCTAAACCACTGCTTCTGAAAACTCATGTGTGTCGAGGCTCCACTATCGAGATAAATCGTCGAGGGGCTGAAGGATTTGTGCACCGACAGTGAACACTTGAACAGCATAACGCAACTTTCTTCGACTTCGAGGAAACCGTTGGTAAGCGTGCACCACATCCTTGTCCAGCATTGGGCAATCGGACTTCTTATGACCTTTCTTTCCACATTAAAAGCACTTGAGCCTTAATACTGACTGTTGTTTCTTCACTACTAAAGCCGAGTTCGACGAGGAATCATTTGAAGAGCTCTGAGCGCTATCTTCTTGTAGAAGCTTTTGCCGAACATTTTGAGAAGTAATCTTCATTCCTGAATGCTCTAGTGCCATTCGTAATGGTCGGTAAACATCAGGCATACCTCGCAAAAGTACCACGGCAACCAAATCGTCATCGAAACTTTGATTGATTTCTTTACGCTTTTGAGCCTGACTCATGACAGCAGATCGATGGTTTTCCAGTTTCTTATCCAAGAGACAATTCATCAGAGTTATGCGCCTATTTATTCCCTTGTCTTCCAAAATTATTGTCAATGCATCCCACACTTCTTTTGCGTAAGTAAGATTTTGAACATACGGACAGATGAGATTCTAAGTGAAGGCATATTAACCTGTATGCTTCTTGATCCTTCTCGATCTCCGCTTCGTCATCCTTCTTTGGAAGTGTTGATGTATACTTGAAACATTTTTCTCGAGCAACCATATTCAACAAGTACCTAATTATGATTGCTCAATATTATTACTATGTAATATTTTATATCTTTATGATGAAGAAAAGGGTTGCCTATTGTGAATTTAATAAAAAAAAAATGTAAAATATTTCTTTTTATTTTATTATCAGCCTTTACCTCATGGCTCCCAGTATGAAAACACCGTAATTCAATATTATACTCAACGTAAAATGTAGTAAAAGGCAGTTACAATTTAGATCGTTGTTCAATCCCCCAAGTAAAGATCAGTAAGTACCACTTAGGTAAATGCTAGTCAGAATGTTTCCGATTTAAAACGACGGTTGTGACCAATGGTACATAAAATGAATATATTTTAACGTTTTTATTTTATTTTCTCATAAAAGACAACAAATAAAGACTTCGTGCAAAATTTCATAGCTCTGCGATTGATAGAACTTGAGATACAAGTGTTTGAAACTTCAAACAGCTCTCCTGTAAAATTTGCGTTTTGCAATTAGGTTATTGTACGTAGGGACCGTCGCTATGTACATCCATAAAACAACTTATATGTCATGTTTTGTAATCGATAGTGTTTCATATGTCCTAGACCTCAAAGAACTTTGGTCGAATCTTTAATCCAATACGTCGACGGAGAAATTCGTGTCTAAACTTTCTATGTCTATCGGCTTTCAAAAGCGAGACCCGTGTATCTTAGATCAAGAATTTCCCCACACGTTCCAATGTTAGTGTTGTTGGAGAGTTAACAGGAAAATTCCTACGTACTCGACCACTCTATGCAAATTGGAATAAGTGCACGTCGTACAAGGCATACCAGTAGCTGTGAACATCAATTTAAACCAATCCCACTTTGAAATGTCAACATTATGTGCAAATTATAGAAGTTAGTATCTACGTGTTTGTGCGATTAGAATGTGAGGTATGTAAGATACCTAGCCACTCTAGCCAGTTTTGATAGAGAACTGTTTTGCCTACGAATTTCGGAGGATCATGTAGGCACCCTACCCTATAAGTATTTGAGTAGAATGTCGGGATTAACACTTCATAAAAAATATAGTCTATATTTAGCTGCAATAATCGCAAAAGCTCGCCCCTTCAAAAAAATATTCTATAAACGCAGAAGCTGCACAAACGACACTTGAAATATAATAAAAATAAAATAAAATAAAATCTAGCAAGATTAAAGTGCGTCAAAGGCACTAATTGTATTACCCCCGGTTTCTGAGGTGCATTTAGCGGTAGTTTATCTATTCAATAGCGTAAATCACACACAAATAAATATTGAATAGATAAACTACCGCTAAATGAACTCTGAAACCGGGGGTTAGTAAAACGCCCGCATATAAAATGTGACAGTGTTCTTTAAAAGCTTGTAATTTTCTTAACTTTCTTGTAACACATATTTCAATAAGAATACACTTATTTTTCCCACAGTAAACTATAGATAGCTGTTTGTTGAACAATCGATTGCGAGAAGTAGGTTAGTAATGTCCTGTTATTTATGGTAATACACGCATGCTATCCAAGTAATGTACTTTTATCATTACTAAGTATAAGTATAAGTACTATTACCTTCTAATAGTTTTCTATATCAACATATAATTTAAAAAGTGGACAAAAAACTTAAGATGTGAAAAGTTTCGCCACCTCTGTAGGTATCCAGATTTTTTGTGAAAAGAAGAAGCATGTTTTCCGGCGTTCACCATTCTCAACTAAAACTGCGGTGCTTCATTTCGTATTTATCAATGCAACAATTTAATAGTCTTTTTTAATTCAAATATTTACTTGATGTAAAATATATAAATGTAAATATCGATAAAAAAATATAAGTCGAAAAGACGTTAAGGAATTTAGAAATTGAATTAAGACATACAGATATCCCCAGTAGCTATAACTTGCTACTGTTGGAATTATCAATCTATAATTCATTCGTTAGGGTGGAGTACGTTGAACTGCCCCAAATTTTTACCACTTATTTGAAGGGCTACATAAGGAATAATTAAATTGTAGAAAACAAAACGAAAAACAAATAGGTCTATTATAGTGCGTGTAATCAATCGTTAATATTATGAATATGGAAATTTGGTTCTCCTTCTTTTACGCTAAAATTGCTAAACCGATTTGAATTAAATTTGGTGGGGTGATAGTTTATTACACTGAGAAGATTTTTTTAACAGGGTATGAAACATTGAAAGCATTCGGAGCCGTGCGTTTCAGCTGATACATTTTTTTAGTTATTTAGGCAATCGAAAAGTGTAGTAAGTAGATATTACTGAAGTGTACTATGAGTGTACGTACTGTTATGATTATTGCTGTTCTTATCGAGACCTGTCAAAATATTTTATATCTCTGCGTATCTTATCTTATTGAATGCAACCTTCAACTCTACCTGAATCTCAAACGCTATCTGAAAACATGAGAAAATAAAAGATTTCATTCATTTCATTTTACGTGTGCTCGATTTGTAAGATTTTTTGGCATGTACGATAAGTTACAGTCACTAATTACAGATATTTTTTTATTCCTTAAACTAGAATCGAATCTGTTGTCCATATTCTGGATACGCCTTGTTCCACAGCCTACAAGAAAGAAAAGGCAAAATAAGTTAGAAGTAAAGTTAATACATGTAATATATTGGTAAAGACAGCAGCCATGCCCTATCTACATATTATGCGGTATCCCATGCGCTATTTAAAGCGTTAATTAGCCTATTACAATTTCTTGACAATAATGTAAAAGTCCTTTTAAAAGCCGACAAGCCGGTAAACGGAAACAAGTTGTTGATAAGATGATTACACGCCTAGGATATTACGACAATACTGTAACAGTGGAATTAGTCAGTTCAATTGGTTCCCAGTCGATTCAATTATAGCGGATTAATGAATTAATACAACTGTTACGACGTTGACGCCTCATCCGATATAAATCGTCTGCTGATCGTCAAACAGATTAGTCGATTTTTTTTTCTTTCTTCCCTGTAGAGATTAACATTACCTACTGTTAACTCATATCTAAATAAAAGATATATGCATTGAATTCAGAATCTATGGTTAATTTGCTCCACACTTCAATATTGAACCATCGCCGATGAATAGTTTCTAAAAATGACAAAAATACGATAATTAATATCCACTTTCTCAATTTTCGTTGATTGTCCTTTCCACTAGATGGACTACTTAATTGATCATAGGGGATACGAGTATAAAGGTAGACCCGAAGACGTTATTAAACAGGTAAGGCACAAAAGGTTTACAACAATCTAAAACAACATACAATTACTAGGTGGTCTTGAAATAATAGTACCTATCATTATATCATGAATCATGGTCCTTCCCAATACTATGAGAGTAACAGCCCTGCGTATCTAAACGGGTTAACGAGTAAATTGTTCGGCATTCGACACCACTCGACACGGAACAAGGTCGTTTGAAGCTGCGCTATGCAACCGCATTGCACCATCTTTTGTTCCATATTGTTCTTGAACATGTGTGGACAGGTGTATGTGACTTCATATTGGAAAGGAAGATGGAAGCAAGAAGAAGAAATGCTTTCGCAAAGAAAAATTGCTTTCGTATTTGACTGTACTTTAGCGCGCAGTGATTATCGTGGTCATGTCGACGCATAACCGTAGAAATGCGAGAGGTAGGTTCGAATCCCAACTAGGACAAAATAATGATATTAAATTATGAGTATCTGCAATGAGTTTGATTCTATGATCGAAGTCAGAATTAATATGTTTATCAGTTGTCTAGTTATAATAGAACAAGTTTCTGCTCAGTTTAAAAAAAAAATGTGTGATAACCGCGATAGTTTAAATAAGTTAAACGGAGGACAGTCGTTTGTTATAATAATATACCTACCTACTTAATTAAAAGAGCCGCCACGTCCGTTTATTAAAGAGCCTTGTCAACACATTTCAATAATGATAGCTGTATTTAATTTTAATATGAGAACTTCACACATGTCAACTGTAGTCGTCTAAAAATAACTCGTATTTTCAAAATACATTTAATGTGACTAATTGGTGTAGACATTGGTAAAGAACAAAGGTGTTATTGGAAATGATGCATGCAAAAATACAATTTGCAGGTGTAACTTTAAACAGAGGTTATCACTATAATGATAAACAAGAAGAATTTTGGTTAATTTTGCTTCAAGTACTTTACGTACGCTTTCCTACCACGAGTTCTACAGGGGTACTTCTTAAGTTGAGGGATGATTTATCTGTGGCTAGTAACATCTTTATGAGGAAAACAAAATGAGTAAGTATTAGGATAGAACGATAATAAAAGGTATTTTAAACCAAGAGCTAATGTAAATGCTGTCGACTTAAAAAAGAAGAAATCGTATGTAACGTCAGCAAATAACAAGCGGTCCCCTCACAGGCTGAACAGAATTTCCAACGTCCAAAAAAAAAAGTTACAAACGAGATCCGTCACGTTACACAAGTTCACAAATTAAATAAATCTCAACGCGTTGTTAGGCGTGTGACAAATTTCAAGATTACTTGTTACCCAACCTTTTTTTTTGCCGTCGCATCATGGCCAGCCAGCGTATCTGAAGCCACAAATAAACTAAGAGTACGGTTGAATGACATTTTTTTCATGAAATTCAACGTTTTCACGTGAATTAACTTATTGTCAACTACTTGTTAGTACCTACATTGTTAATTCGTCGCGGATGGTGGCAATTATAGGAATTGGAACTGCTCAACTCGATGTTGTTAAAAACGCTTCCTTTAAATTATGTACCTAAATGCCTAACTACATCTTCTTTTATTTAGTGAAGTTGATTTGGAACCTAATTTTGTTTAATGATAAACGGATTTCTATCAAGTTTTAGTTGGTCTAGTCTACCACAACTGGGATCGTTGTAAAACATTATCTGTTTATGTAGTCCAGACCATGCAGCATACTTATCTTTAACTGCTTTTAAGTAAGAATATCCAAGCAACTAGTGTAAAATGAAGACCATTATAACATTAAGATCATTCTAAGAATGTCATCAAGACGGCTCGTGTTCCTTTTCTTCTAACAATCAGCTAACTAGGAATATTCCAGAGCAGTGGTCAACATTGTAGCCGGGTACATTATTCTAATATTAGCATAGCAGACCTCCTGAGTCCTGTCACCTACGCAAGCGGTGGCCGTGAGGCGGACGTTTTAAAATAGTTACTTTAAATGGCCACTTCCTCCGACAATGATTGTCATAGAAATCGCTAGATATTCGCACCGTACGTGAATCACAGGAAGATGAAACTATGGTTACTTAGTCACGTTATAAGTATATTAGTTATGTTAATATATTAAAAGTAAATAGCGGGATATCTGATAGAGATCTGCTGTACTTTTATTCAAGTCAGTAAAATAACGTACTACTGCAATCTGGTTTAAGCATCTTAAGAAACAATGACTGCTTACCATTGAGACAGTCTTCATTTTGTTACATATTTAAGGGATCTAAATTGTTTCAGTTATATAATTTACGACATAACACAACAAAATGTTTTGATTACAAAAGTACATGAGTGTTTTGATCAAAGACTATTTGCCATAGGAGACCAAACAGCTGACAATCTGCAACTCTACAAAATACGGTAGGTAACATTATACTCTCGCCGAATACTTAGTAAAATTGTATCCAACAATAATATGATTCCGTGAAACGATTAACTGAATAATGATTACGCTTAATTTGTATGTCTGACGAATCCATTACAAATTACTTATTCATTATAACGAACGTCCTTGGCATTCAGTTGCAAATCGCAGTACAATTAGGGTTCAATCGATATGACAACGAATAAATGCATGTTTCTAGTAATTGATGTCTATTGTCTAACGAACGTGTAAAGCTAGAAAAACTTAAGGCATTTCAGAACGTTTGGTTGAGGTTGCAGAAATTTTTCCTCAAGAAAAATTACCTACGTCATATTAATATTGGTGTCGAAACTGGCAACTAAGAACCCCTAATACAGATTCGTATTCAAAAATAGTTATGTATCGCTTTACTCCTCAGTTTCAAATATGAACATAATCAAATTTATTATGTACTTTTATCATATTACCTTCATAGCCAGCTTTTCAATAAAATTTCTTGCTTATAATTTTCATCACACAGGTGCATAAAGAGCATTTTTTTAATTTCAGATTATATTAGGTAGTTTAGGCTAGCAGCAATTTTTTGTAAGTATGTTAAAGAAACTAAAAGACATTTCTTTAAAACTCAAGTTTCTCTATATCACGTTTTATTAATTCCAAAATGGCTCCGCTATGCTACAGAAATGGGGTCGGCTAATGACTGAAATCGAAGTCACGAGTGACAATATCACGAGTTGTTTCTAACTTCCACATTGAAACTAATGGCAGTTCGTTAGTTCATAGTGCAGTTTAATGGTTCTGCTTTAATATCATTAAAGGTTCTAGAATACTGTTTACCTGTCCTTGGTACCTAAATCACAAACTCGTAATCCTTTCCGGGTTAAAAGAATGTTTGTTAACCTAACCTGTGATGAGTTTACACAGTGTTAAAAACTGTCAACTGGCCTATCTGAATTGTTGATGGACTTAAGGCCTAATACCTTCAGTTGGGGAAGAGCCCATTGGCCAGCAGTGGGACATAAATGGGTTAAAAAATTGTGAACTCTTCTAGATACTATTTTATTTTCTAGTTATTCATAGACCTAAACACCTTTAACAAATATTTAAATAGTTATCTACTTGTATTCTGAGCTTTCGAATAAAATGAAAACAAAAAGATCCAAGACTAAACGCATAACGTTATTTCTAACGTCTCAGTTTTCAGTTTAAATTGTTTATAGAGTCAGTATATCAAGTTCAAAGGCGACAGGCGCTTTGATTTATAAATAATAATACTGTTTACTAGCCATTACTCAGCAACTCACGCTTTGCATGCACGATTTATAGAATAACTGCAGGGCTTTCAAAGATAGTCGTTTACTGGGAGGATTTACAAGATAACTACCACTGTAAAGATTTGTCTTGTATCGCAAGGGACCACAAAAATCACCATACCAATAGGTAACTATTTTTCGATCACATAAATATTTGTTCCGTGTCAGAACTGATCCTCTGCTATGGTGTTTTCCATTGCAGAGTCTTTTTTGTTGAGCATTCAGCAGGATCTTCAAATAGAGACTGAAATGTTTTTGTAGTTATGTCGATAGTGTGGATTAAAATGAATATGTGTTAATACTTTTCCTCATGAAAACTACAGAAAATATTTCGAAAATTGGTCACACAGGTTGTTCAAAACCTGGATTAAAACACACTAAACGTTTTAGCCGTTTTCCTTTCATATTTTTGCAGTAAGTCACGGCCAGAAACTAGTAGTTACTCACAGAAAAACAAATAAAATAACATCGACCCATAAAATGTGTTTCATTTCAAATGACCTACCGTTAGATACGTATCAAATAGTATCAATAAAAGTACGTGAACTCCGTCAACACTCGCCATTAGCAGAGAACATTCAACCAAAACCCTGACAGAGGTGCGCCCGTAATTCACGCGATGGATCGAGAGCAATTTTAGGATTTATACCGTCAAGCGCCAAAATAGATTGCTTCTATTTATGCTGAAGAGCTTCTATTATAAACTATTGTATAATATCGGTTGAATGCATTTAGTCATACGGATTATTTCTGTTCTAACTGAAACTGGTCTCATTCATATTCAGATGCCCTTAAAATAGATGTCTCTGAACTATCGAGAAATAAATTAGAGACCAGTTTCAATACTGTCAAGTTAATGAGTTACTAACAAGTGTAGCTTATATTTTAATAGGTCAGCAGTTATTTTTTCAACCGTATAGAGTATACGTGAGTAGTAAAAAACTAGGCATCAAAAGACCACAATAGACCATCAAAAGTAGGTATAATGACTACAAAATTGGATGCAATTACTGAATATGCTAAAGCTAAATTAAAACTGACTGAAAATTGTTTTCACTTTTTCTAGATAATTTTCGCAAAGTCCAAGATTGTCGGTGGGAATAGCTGATATCTTTGTCTACCCCTGTACCTGTGTATAGATCTGATGACCTGTACACGTAATTTGTCTGGTAATTGTGACTAATCTCTGACTATACTGATGAAGTCATTCATCCTGCTTCCTTATCATATTCCCTTCCATTAACGTTTCTTCTACGTGACATCAACTAAATAATATCTCATCATACTCAGTGTATGTCTTAAAGCAAAAATAAATTAAAGTGCAGTTTTAAAAATTTTATTATGAAATATTCTGTCAACAGCAGCACCATTGTTTTTGTATCTAATTATACACTTAAAAGCATGTCACGGGCTATTTTTCTTAACTATTTGTCTTGTCAGAAATTATTCAAAGTTTTTCTCTCACGAAACCCTTTATTATTTTTAACAATGTCTGTTGCTATTAATCAAATAATCATAGAATTTTCTAAAAAAATATGAATTTATTAAAAAAATAACTGTTTTTGTTCATTCTCTTTTTTTACTGTGTCTATGTCTACTGATCAATCAATAATGACAGGAAGTATTGTATCGTTCCCTTCTAGGCAAATGAACACACAGATACTAGCTAGAACAATTCTCTCATCAAAAGTTCAGTCACGTCTCAACCATATGACACTAGTGCACAGTTTACTAGCGCGAGTAATGACTCAGATTTCCATTGCGTGTTTACCATTAGCATTCTTGGCTAATGTAAGCTAAATAAAGCGATGTATATGAACGTGCGGGGCAAACTTAACGAACTTAATGATCTAGACGCGTTTGAAGTACTTAGAATGGCTTTATTTTATGCGGATATTTGCTGCAGTGCTTTGGTAATGATCTCTTTAGTAATGAATTAGCCACAAAGGCTCTATCACTAAGACTTGAGTTTTAAATGTAATTTAACAAGAAATTGTCCGTCAAAGTTTAGGGTTTAACTTAAGAATCATAGATCAATCATATAAGTTAACTTAACTCCGACTCATTGACAATTTTTTGACCTTTTGGTCTACTTGATCTGAATTAGTAGTTAACTATGTGCTATATTAATCTAAAAGTGCGAATATCTATAAGAAATTATTTTGAAAACCATTGAGATGTATGATAGAACGTAAGAAGCGACGTTAAAAAGAACCATACTTCTTAAAGACTTTGTAAAAGCTAATTTTCTGATTCTGAATAAGCTTAATCCTGACTAAAGTAAGCAATAAGATTCATGATATTTACCATATTATGTAATGGAAATGTCTTAGTTATTACAGATAATAACAATAGACAGGAAATAAATACCTCAAATGACTCTACATTATCTCGCGACAACTATAATTTTGCTATAATTGGATTGAACTGCGGCCTAGGACCTTTCACAAAACGTGTGATTAGCTTTATCTAAGTATTCATAGCTCGTGGGATCCTTGTGACCTAAGTCGACGACCTTGAAGGGAAGTACCTGTTCTTTGTGCCATGGGTAGACTCAAAGGTCAAGTTACGTCGTTTACAAACAGACATTCCGACAGACGAAAATAATCGCGGATGGATAAAAACTGTCCCATAAAAATATTTTTAACTTAAAAGAAATTTTTCTAACGAATAACTCGACCGAAATTTAGGAACAAGGTCATTTAATCAGCTGATACCGGCGGGTTAGACGGCAGCCCTCTCCGTCACGCATGCGTACAGACGAACGTTCCGCCGAATTTATTACAAAAATATAATAAGAGAAATGTAAAAGCGGGTGATAAATGTAACCGCAGAATTCCTCGGCGCAGTCTACGGAACCGGGTCAGTGGCTTGGATTTTCGCATATCGCGGACTACGGTTGTTGGCACATTTTTGCAAAGAAAACACAATGTCGGAACCGTGCTAAGTGTCGGGAGAGCTGCCAGAAATAAAGCTGCAGTGCAGTAGTGAGCTTGCAGCGGCAGACTGCGGTGCTGGCTCACCATTCATTGTGATGGCGGGAGGTCGATACGTCGCCAGTGTCGCCGCGCCTCCTGTGATGCGCGCTCGTTCCGACCACGTCGCTCGCTTGTTCGCATCGCTCGCTTGACATTTGTGAGCACTGCGCAACCGAATAATATCCACAGTGAAGCCTTTATTTATAAACAAATTGTAATTACCCGTGATTTTAACTAGTTTTTTAATATAGTTTCATTCATAAATAACCGTTTAGACGCACGCAATGAGATTTCAGTGAAATTTTTGATGATATCGTATTTATTTCATGATTTTTACGTGAAAGCGCACGTGACGACAGACTCTTATATAAATATTGAAATAATATGGACACAATTTTAATTGATCAGTAAGTACACAGACAATGTTTTGAATCAAAACATCATTTTCGCAGATTACACAATCATATTTCATAATCCACCGTCTTTGACAACTATTAAGTAATGACAAACCTGACGGAATTCGTGTTTAAAATAAAGAAACTTCAAAATATTGAGAAGAAGATAAATGTTAAGCGATAAAAATTGATAAAATGAAAGATAGTAGACAAGTGAATGATGTAATTGTTTAGTATGATGCTAGTTCCGTAACAGTTGTCAATTTAGAATTAATTTCCTGGCGACAGTAGTTGGTTAAGGACCGGTGCAAAGTCAAACGCCAACACTACTAAGCCGTGGCTTTAGCGATGGTGACACGCTCGTAAATCAAATTAAGAGGCCGTACAAGACAACAGTGAAATAAAACTGTTGGAGACAAAAAACATTTTTTATGTTTTACGAGCAAAATCTGAGGAACAACATTATAAAGACGATAATATGATATGCAATGTTTACGATAGAACCGGTTGGCAAATGACTCAAAACAAACTATTATGGTGCTACATTATAGTATTATAGTTGTTCTACAACAATTTATGAGCGATCGATGACAGATTTAATGTAATTCAGTTATAATCAATTATGTTCAGGCCTACTATAATTATGTTATAAAAAGTATACGAAATGGGTTTTTTGAACTTGTGCTTATCGTAGCGATCTTCAAACTTTTAATATTGGCTTGCGCACAATGCCAATGGGCAGGTTTCGTTCCGCAGAGTTAAATAGGAATGATCATTTCGCGTGACGAGGCCTTTGAAGAATTACCGTACAACTTACGTGTATAGTATTATGACAATGGGCGTAATTAGTGATAGCCTATACTTAGTCATTGACCTGAAGAAACTTCAGGTTCAAAGATTAAAAATCTAGCCGCTACATACGAATATAACCATGCTTGTTTGATGAGTGAAATCTATTTCCAAAGAGACAGGATTTTCAGTCATCGCGATTTCAAGAAGTTAATGTTTATCGGGATCTTTGTGCAATTCTCAATTCTTTTTGCAAAATAATAAGGTGACCGTTATAAAATATTTGCTCAATTAGCAATTTAAAACAATTTTAAAAATACTGGTATATTCGAAGTATCGGCACTTGAGCATTCATTTGTCCCAATTTACGTTTTTCCTTTTTCGTTGTTTTAATGATTTATAGATATCATTGAATATAATTAGTATAGTAGGCGTATTGAGCGTACCTCTGGCAAATTCTCTTCGGCTTATTTGAATAAGTTTGAATGAATCAGAAGTTTTGGCGAGGTCAAACTGCCATCACAATAGCTACCTAGTCGCTCACCTTTTATAATAACAGTTAAGTATAAATCTTATGCATCGATAGTTTGTTTATTATCTTATGCCAAAACAGCATTAAACAGACGATGACCAACAAAAACTTCTTTGAATTTAAATACCTAAAAAATATGTCAAGGTTACGTTAGAATTGTTTTATTTTATAGTTTTTTTTGTAAATGCCTGTTATAAATGTTGTATTTAGCGACATTTCTGGTTTCTTCTAAATATTTGTGTCAGACTTAGACTGACGTGAAGTTCATGAACGCGGATTTCAAATTTTTATGCTACTTTTTCACTGTACCTATTTAAAGACAAATACGAGAAAACGTGAGAATTAAAACTTCCTTATTCCAAAAAGCCACCCCCACACTACAGTTATGGCCAAAAATATTAGGCACTCAATGTCTATTGATTTTTTCGCGAAGACTAGCAGACGCGCAACAACAATTTGTGGATCACATATGTACATAAACTGTTCCGTGTGGGTATCAAACCTCTTAGCACAATGTTAGATCGAGGCGACCACCATAACTACTCAGCCACGGAGGTCGTCAACGTTTTGTCAATAATTACATTAATTAGGCAACAAGTGCAAAGTTAGAAATATCGAATTTTACTACACTACTTGGTCTTCCAAATTTCCTAATTCCGATTTAATCGAATAATAATATATTACATAATAATGACGAGATTTTACATCGATTTTGGTATAAAACTCAGATTATGGTTACGTAAACATCGTTCGCATCAACATTTGGAATAAATTATACGAAACCGGTGCTTTTTGATAATATATTCATAGTATTGGGTTCCTCATTAATTCTGCGTAAGGCATTCTGTGTGTCAAGTTGTAACCTCATTTGATGATTAAACTATAATATTTAAATGCAGGAAATTTGATTCGAGTACAACACACAGTTAATATTATGTTGCAACAAGAGAAGATTTAAGCAGATTATTCGTCAATTTCGGGGTAGCCGAATTCACATCTAAATGGGCTCAGCCGTATAAGTCTATGAAAATGTAATAGACCGATGGACAGTTATTTTCATATTTATTATAGGTAAGGAATTAAGTATAGTATAGCAAAGGCGGCGTTTAAAAACAGAGTAAGTGTATCAATCCAGCATAATCTACCTATATAGTTTTTATAAAGAAAGTACAGGACATAATTATAGTTTAGTCTTAAAATATGCATCAGGTTTTTATCGCGATTATTATAGTGCTTAAGTGTACAAGCAATGCTACAATATGCATATCAAATTATGCCGAGTAGATGCAGCAAAGCAAATTCTTGAGCAGCTTAAATGAAGCCGCAAATTCTCTACCGCTGTAAGGAATAGGATTAGATACAAGAAACCACTAGTTGAGAATATTTTCTGTATTACAAAAGAAAAAGTACTAAGTTACGCTTTAAGTTACTTTTTTGGTACTAAAAATAGAGTTTAGATATTTGAACTCCTCTTTGTCTTTTTCTCTTCCTAAAAATATTTTGACAAAATGCATTGTCGGAGTAACTAACTGTCTTAATATACACCTACGAGTATGCTTGAAGAAAAAAAGATGCTTTAAACTGTGATAAGTACGTCCATGTAAACATGTCGGCATCCAATAAAGACATGTCTATTATGAATAGACACTTTTTGCTAACACATCTACGATGACGTGTTGCAAATCATTTAACATGTAATTTAACACACATGTTTCTGATGAAAATAAACAAAAAATAAATTCCTCATTAAATATACTAATCACAAACGAGGATGTCTGAACAACAGTCGATTGTTGAGACGTCAAAATGTAGAGTCCGCGGGCGAATTCTAACCATTGTGACTCATAGAGTACCAACTTTTAAAAACTGTAACAGATAGTTAATCTTGCCCATCTCCATCAATTGTCGGCTCGATTGAACGATTGATTGGCAACTGACCCATAGCGAACATACTATACAGTTATATGGGCCACTGCTGTTGCCCTCCGTCGTTGCTCACAATGCTCACGTTTTCGTTTCATTTTTCTCATTACGTACCCATCAATCACAGTTATTCGCTTTAATTGAGCGCTTCATTGCCTTCATTATTTTAATAATTTAATCTTCAAACAGGTTCAAAATGTCTTATCATTTTTGTTCGGATGAGTCGTCCGAGTATATGTTTGTTCGCGTAATTAGGGTCATTAGCTGACTCTCGTTACGTTTTCGTAACAAAAATATTTGTAGACTGACGAATAGAAATAGCCGTGTGAATTTTATGTAGTACAAAAAAGTTTCAATGTAAAACATCGTGAGTATGACATCCGTGGGAATATATTTCTATAGTAGATAGTATAGTTGTGAAAACCATAATAATGCATTTACTTTTGGTTGCGAAAATCGTCGACGAGTTGTGAATGAATTGTGGGGACATGCGGTCAAGTACAATTTGAATATTAAACACTAGTTGAAATTACTTAACAAATTAACATTGAATGATTACTAGCAAGTACTTTAACCTACTTTGAAAACACACTTATTATGTCACCCTTAAAGATAGGAGTATCTATCTTCTTCTCTCGCCAAAGTATATGCGTTTACCGCTCCTTCATCCTGTTTGACTAAATCGATCGTAATATTTGACTGTGTTCGACGTGAATATAAATTGAGTATAACATCCGGGCTGTCAAACTCCATGTGACTTGAGGAAAGGTTAAATGGAGGAAACAACTAAGATTAGAACAGCATATTAGATAAAGTAGATCAACCGACGGATTGGGATCCGAGTGCGGCATCACGTGGAGGCAGAGATATCGAAAGATTTGATGATGTTGATATTTGTTCGCGAAACCGTAACTCAATCAGGAAAAAGAAAAAATTACATATCCTTGGCTCTTTATAATAAAAAAGTGTTCTTCTTTTTTGACATGTACGGATTATTTTTCTATTTTGAATAAAGTCGAAAAAGTTCATGATAATAAAATCGCAGATTTCGGCAAATTCACGTTTTAGTCTCTTTGGACTGTAGTAATAGAGCATAGGCATAGAAACTAAAGTAACACAGCATAAAAATAAGGTCGCCTAAGCCAGGAGAGGTTAATAGTTTATGTATTGAGTTGCGAATGGCTGCTGGTAATCCTTATTAAAACCAAAAAATACCAACGAATTTGAAGGTAAAATCCAAATCAAAACAAATGGCCCCCATCTTGCGTAGTTGGTCATAATGGGACGAGAATAACGAGTATCTCCTGTCGGTGCGTAGAGGTCAGACGACAAAAAAGTTAGGTCAAGATCAAATATAATGTTATTTTTACTTAAAATATTCTAATATAAATATGCATGGATTTAATAGTGCCATATCATTGCCTGAAAATAATCATATTAGAATTCAAATGTAGTCTTGAGAGGTGTATTAATTGAGACACGGCATCTAATTAGGCCTTAAATATTTGTAAGTTGCTAATAAAAAGCCGAACGAGTCTTAAAATTAGCAATTAAGACTGATTACTATTATTACTAACAACATAACTTATATGAACGAACGACATGAATCCTGCAGCGTAATCATAAGATGCAATTCAAAACCCTAAAAGTTTATTTTGGATTTTAGTAAGATTTAGCGTTAATATATTTTATTTCTTATGGTGTCAGTAACATCTTTGATACTCACGTAAGTTCTTAATATTGGCCCTATAAAAATCTTCAGTATGAAAAAAACTTCAGTGTGTTTTTAAGGTGTCCTAGCACGACCACAAACGAAGCCTGTCAAAACCACAGCCCTGTTATAACCTGTAACCGCACGTGACCACGCAAAATATATTTACATATATTATAAAATAAAACATACGTATGCATTACAAGTTAACATGTTAGTAAGGTGAGGTAATAATAAAACGCGATAAGAAGCATTGAGGAGAAACTGGTAACTGAACGTAACTCATCGAAACACACTCCTTTAGAAAGTAGCGCCTTGAACTTAATGCACACTTAATTATACTGAAATATCCTGTTTTCGTACTACCGGTATTTTTGAGGATATTTGCAGAGTTGCAATGCTTTTGAAGAGCATTTCGACTTGTTGAGTTCAATTTCAAGTTTAAAGTAAATGGCAATTTTAACAACAGCAATTTAAAAAGTGCTTCAATTTTGTATGTAGGTACATAAATCGGTTCTCGGTTAATATAAACATCGGTTTATGTATGTAGTTTGTTGTGATATAGAGGTGAGTGTTGAAGTGAAAAGAACTACTTCAATATTTTAATTGGGTTTTGCAATAGTGTTTTTATAGAATCGATTTTTCATACTTAGTAGGTCCATTAATTTTCGCATTAGTTTAAGATGACCGCCATATACAGTAATGTAATTAAGCCTTATGTCATTGACCCTGTCATTATTAAAATATAGAGCCCTATTGGCAGATATTCAAGTAATGCTAGCAACCACATTCTCTATAAAAGAATTAACGATTAGAGCAATCCATACGAAGAAAAGTAACAAAATGTATAGCGCAGAGTCAAGAATCCTTGGCCGGGAGCCAAGCTATGTATCCCCAAGTACCAATCGTCGGTGCTATTGACAATTCAATAATTATAGCTTTCAATAAATAATTTATTGACATCATATTTCTCGAAACACTCTCCCACTTTATCTATTCGCCTTTTTACGAGAAGAAAATTCGTAAAGGTCAAATAACTTAGACTGCTCTTAAGAAACTGCTAAGAAGTTTTTGACCTAAATTGTTTTTGTCAATATTATGTTAACCAATGGATTTCTTCATATTATTGACGTATGAGTTACTATGTCCAAATATACTAAAATAGTCAGTAAAGTTCAGTCCTTAGTAATTTTTATTTAGGATCATTTTTGTTTCGTTTTTTATGAGATCTACGTAAACGCAAATCGCTTTTTATTGTCGTGGCTGACTCTATGAAGGCTAACTCCTGTCTGTTTCCGAAAAAAAACCAACAATGTCAAAATTAATGTAACACCTAGAATACGCGGACAAGTGAAATAGAATTTACCTATTATGTTTTCGAATCACAGTAAACAGTAATGAATAAAATTTCATAGTTTATGTATCCATTAGTCCATTACATTCATTGAGTGAAGGTGTACAAATAAAACATTTTAAACAAACATTCTTTAATGACAGCTATCAATGTGATTATTTAATCATAAACTGTTATGACAAGGTATTTAGGTTCCCAGACGTTATTTACACTTATAAATAATATGTAAATTTATAATAGTACTGCCATTAAATAAAGAGACGCTTTCGTTCAAAAGTGTTTGCTGAGTTGAAAACGATGTTTGAAAAATCGTGCCGTTTGCTTATTCCGTGCCAATTGTGACTGAATTTATTGGAGCGAGTGGCACTTTAGCTGCAATAATCATATGATATTAGCGATAATAGTAATGTGACAATGTGTTTTTAATATGATTTCACGTAATAATGAACAATTCGGTTCGAATAATAGTTAGCAGGATGATAGACTATATCCCAGGGAAAGACTACTATTTGCAACAAAATAACACACGCCACGGTCATCAACCAATGTGTTAATAACACCTGTTATCACCAAATCATTTCACGTGCAAACCAAACGTCATTTGTTTCCAGTCCGCAAACATTATAAACTGAAAGATCTTCCGTGGAAATATTGACAGTTGCAAACAACCATAGAATTAACAACGTAAACATGCATTATTATCACAATCATTGTATGTTTGACGTATTGTCACTTCTCATAAACTTTATTATTTCTTGTGTGATAATCTCTCAACAGCGGAACTGCGCGGTTCCTCACGCGCTCTTTCTTAATAGAGGGATTAACTTCCTTTAATATTTAATCTCCTAGTTCAGTAGCTTAGTAGTTGATTATAAACAGATAATTATCTATTGAAAAAAGGCCATTTTTGATCCCGAGTTTTAAACCAGCTATATGCGACTATCCATCAAAATCGTTTTATGCCCGGTTTCTGAGTACATTTAGCGGTCTTTTATCCACTCAATAGCGTTTTTTCGTTAAATGAGTTTAAGCGCTACTGCATCTATGATGCCGCTAAATGTACCTCAGAAACCGGGGGTTAGTGCTTTACTCGTGAAGACGTAGCAGACAAAATCTGTCTGATTTTAGTATAAATTTATAGTAAGGATTATTCCACTTATGTCTATAATATATAATTAAAATAAAGTATAGAAATATGGGTTAGCGCAATATTCTCAAGCGACAATGCCGGTTTTATTAGGTTGTTCAGTTAATTTCTCATCATAATCTAATGATTAGCAAGGAAGGGTAAAACAACACATAACACGATTACGTTAAACTCATTTCACAGCTGTGGTAGAATTTTATTAGAGAAAATGTAAAGCTAGTCATTTGGGAAATATTTTTAGGTCTTAGGCATTAATAAAACTCTAGAATGAGAACACTCGCCAAGTTGTTGAAACGCTCGGTTGATTTATGTTTTTCTCTAAAGTCAATTTCACTTTGTTTAATTTTATTTACATTTTTAGAGACAGATGTGTTTTAAAGCTAGGAATAAAAACAAAAAAATGTGCTAGGTAGCACAAAATTGTATGCGTGAACATTATTAGTATTCAATAGTATTCATACATACTAATGTCACACATGTTATACCCGAAAAAGTAGACAGAGTTTTATGAAGTACACCGGCTTTTCGTCATTAGAAATTTTAGTTCCATGAATCAAACTCCGGACTACTATTGAAAATAATATTAATTGTAAAAAGACGAAGCACTTGGTCCGACCTGCAAATCGTAAAAGGGTGAAACCTAGTGGTCAACAGTCGGATACAATTTGGACCGCGTCGTTTTCAGTATGTAGTTTGATATTATGTGTTAAGTTAAAATAAGTAGAAACGTTAGGTATCTTACTCCTTACTTCAATGGTATTATTTCCAATGCGGTGAAAATTCATTTCGTCACATTGCGATTTGTATGAATGCTATTAAATGTATAAATCACTCATTGGCAACAGAATTGTATTATAAAAATATAAATATAATCATTTTTGCAACACATTTTTATCGGTTTCCCCTTAGTGCGATAAATTCTATTGTGTTATCGGTAACTTGCAATGTAGGTATATTTTCATTGAGTTTACTGACCTTACAGTTTCCAAATGAAATAAGTACACGACGTATTATACGTTTAGTCCAAAATCATGTCACTATGATCTTCAAAGGAATTAGCAGTATTACAATAATGGAGAAATCTAAACCAAGATTATTGATAAGAAAATTTGTAATCTAGACTAGCTCTTACCGGCGATCCGCCCCCATAGACCGTAGTTATTCAATGGCTCAATGCACAGTTCCCGGTTCCGTGGGATTTTCGAGATAAAAAAACATATTAATACACACAGTCGCAATACTAGCATAAAATTGTATCCAAACCAATGTAGCGATTTATAATTTTAGTAGAGAAGAGGTTGTAAACTACCGGAATTTATAAGTAATTTTGACATATATTTTCATATAACATTCGCCTAATATCTTAAAAAGATTTAATGTTTCCGCCACTTAAGCGTATTTATCTCACACTATTTCATATTTCAACAAATTAATTAAATTATATCACGTAAATGTTCATAAAATGTGTCTATAATAGAGATACATTCAAACATATTATTGACTAATACTTTTGCACGTAAGAGTACCTACGCGTCGAAGCGGCAAATATTCCACGGCAAAAAGCGTAGGATGGCTCGTGCCGTCTAATTGTTTGAATGTCTGTGTAAATGGCCACGTTAGCTGCATCACTTGGTTGCAATGTCAATGTTTTTATACATTCAATTACACTTACTTGTGTTAGTTATGATATTTTAGAGTAGATTTCAGATTCGTATAGTTTATTTAATTAGGAACTTGTTTGATTTGCTAGCACTAAAATCTGCATTTACATGCTTGATCGACCCCGTGTTTGCATCACATATGAGTATAAGCGACACATTACAGTGTACAGGTTCACCAACACCTCCCATTTAATCGTAACTGGAACCGAAAAAGTTAGGCAAAAGCTACAGACATCTTTTTTATTAAACTCAATACAAGCCACATATGCAAAACTAACTCTCTAGCAAATATGACTTTGTTAGATGAAATCTGATAATATTAAGAGGAAGCGTGAAAAATTAAATGTAAAACAAATCACATCAAGCGTGCAACATAGCTAATTACAATATTAACCATATACTTTCGTGTAGAACTAAAAAGGACTGAAAAATACCTATATAAATCGTTCACTATTATAAAACATTCGCATAAAATATTATCTAATAAAAGTAAATGAATATCCATAAGTTAGTGTCTACGTAATCCAGTATGGTTTCTTGGACTTGCTGTCAAGGTGCAAAGGCCGTAACATTAGGCAGACTTAAACCAGGCTGAGACCTCAAACAAGACTGAATCCCCGCATTTAATGATTACTTCTCCATAATCTCTTCAGAGTCAGGGTTGTGGATGACCATCCCACAAAAACAGATTATCTAACAGTTCTATAACCTAACTGTGGCCCACAATACAACTTTTGTTATGCAGAAACAATCCTTGCACTAATCTATATTTGTTCGATTGTAATACAATTTACATTTCATTACATCAATGTTATATTGAATCACGACTCTACATCATGTTCGAGAAAATCTAGATTGTTAACAAAAAGTACCTGACGAATGGTCACGCGAACCTCCTTCATAAACATAATATATTCATTCAACAATACATTATGTTTATGATTAAATGCCTCTGTGGCGCGGTCGGTAGTATATGCGACTGCGGTGCGAGAGGTCTCGGGTTCGAATCCTGGGTCGGGCCAAAAAGTCTTTTCTGAGATTTTCTGTTAAGAATTTCTTAGAGATTGCCCGGAGTTAGGAAGTTGAGGTTGAAGACCTCCGTGCCTCGGAGAGCACGTAAAGCCGTCGGTCCTGCGCCTGACCTCTCACTGGTCGTGTCGGTTATCCGTCCCACCAAACTATGAGAGTGATGGAATGGAGAGCGTACCTGTGTATTGTGCACACACTTGGACACTATAAACAAAGTCCTGCACAGATGGCCAGTTTCAATGAAACTGAGCGCCGTAGCCATTACCAACATTATTATTATATTGATTTAAGGCATCATTTGTTAGGCAATGAATATGACGCCTTAAACTGCTTTATGATCAGTTGTTTCAGTACTTGTCTCATTATACAGCGAGGGTCCATAAAATAAATGACTTTTAAATTCTCATTTTGTTTATAGCATCGATTTGGTCATGTGGGACAACCAGTTACAAATATAAAATACGCTAATTCTCTGAACGTTACGTGTTCTAGTTTCTTTCAGACTATATTTTCGATACTTTAATAATATATTTAGTACATACAAATTGCTGTCTCATGCATCATCATGCGCCAAAAAGCATGTCATCTTTGTTTTTTTAAAGTGAAGGCGCGCTAAACAAGACTGACCTTACATAAAACTTGCTAAGAAATAATTAACTTTTTCCTCTTCATCCAATATTCAACGGGTACTACATTTGTTAGGTACTGTTACATAATATCCAAGTTGCAATCTGAAAGCTATTTTCTAGAGAATGCGGAGGTCATACAATATGAAGGTATAGTAAAATGGATTCACAGCGAACCAATTTTCCCGGCACGGAAGGTGGATAATCTCTTAAAAATTAAATTGCTTATTCTACAGCCTCTTAGGGCTGTGTTCGGAATTTTTTTAGAAGATTAGATAGGTATTTCGGGAGCGTAAACATTTACGTTTTTCTTTTTTTATTCCCCTCTACAGTAATTGGGTACAATTCAAAGATATTTGGAATGAATTCCTGACGCAGTCTCTGGATTTTTTAGGGATCAATGTTTTAGAGTTGCTTTTGTTTTCTTTTTTATGTGTTTCGTACTGTATTTATTTATTTGTTTTCATTTCTTTTACGTCTTATTTATCAAAAACACTTATTTTCCGATATGATCGTATTATGTTCAGTTTTCATTGTTCAGTCATTCAACTTTACATTATTATACTATTTGAAAGTAGACTCTCTTTATTGCAACTCTGGTAATATAAGACTAATGATATTGTTATATACGTCTAACAGTAACTGTATGTAGCGACATAGTTTTCGAGATAAAATTTACTATAATCCGTCCATAAAATGAAACAGACAAACTTAGATAATATTTTTATCAAAATATTCCGCAGACCTTTGGCATTGACAATTAGCACAACGTTCACATGACCCGAATAATCCACACTATTTAAATACCATCCGAATAAAAAACTTTAAAACATTTAGATACATCTACAAAAAAGGAGACATCATTAGTGTTGATATTCTAATATAATAAATCATATTTCGTATAGCTTTTAGCTTTTTCATTACATTTAAGTATCAAAATGGCAGTTACCCTATGGATTAGTCGTTTACCGAAATGGTCTGCCTGCTTCTGCAGCTAAGTTTTCCGAACGCAGGAATAGAACTGTGTAGAAGTTATCAAAACTACAGGACATGCGATCGTCTCCTGTTAACACGGTAGACCAGATCGTCACCCACCTATGCCCGGCTATTGAATAGATAAACTACCGCTAAATGTACCTCAGAAACCGGTAGCTAGTCTTTTTTTTTTAAACACATCGAACAGATAGCCCGCAAATGACGTCACGAAGTCATCAGTAAATAAATTATTCTGCTCCCGAGTTGTTAGAGCGATGATTTGGCCAGTATCGGCTTTTGATAGACAAAGGTATTGCAGCGTCATACTTGATAATGGAGAAACAAAGTTTGGCGTGAGGTCAACTCGGTGTATTGTTAGAATGTTTGTTCTGTTGCGTCCTTCGGTTAGAACAATTTGAGTGATGATTGTGAGAATTGCATGAGTAATGCTTATCGTTGAGGGTTTGAAGATGGTTATAGAGATAAATGACATGGCTAAACGATGGTTTAAATTTAAGTGGGTAGTTGAAGCTAATAAAGTCAGGAACAGCGCAATAAGTTTTGTAAATAATTATAAAAAATTACAACGTGTACATTTTGCCTCAACTTACGACCGTCAGATTTTAAGGTAGAAGACCATACAATCAGAATAATATGAAAGACAAATATACAGACGGAAATATTAGTAATAGGTTTCTGTTTTACCTTTCGGTATGGAATCCTAAAAAGGAACTGTTCCGTGAAATTCCATTACATGTAGAGTCCATATCATGTCACCGCCAAGGACCGAGAGTACGTCAGACTTTATCGTCTATTGGATTACGCTCATCACTTTTATCTAAATCTCTATACTACGTGGGAATATTTGCTTGTTTGCTATTTGTAAAAAGTGGATTACAACACCCTTATAGAGATAGTGTACACATTCCGTATGCTTTTACGATACATGTCTGAATTAAATGATCTTATGTCAACATCTGTAGCCTCTACGCGTTACTGCGAAATAAGGGGAGTTCTATTCCTTCGGAAAACAAATATTTATTTTCAAAATTTGTTTTTTTTTGGGTCTGTGTGTCCGTCGCTTGTGTTTGCAATTAATATTCGCCACATATAAGAAGCTCTTAGTGTGAAGTGTTTTATAACATTTTAAACTCTTCGTTTAACCACAAATTAGTTCTGTGGTTAAACTGTCGATGCATAAACATAATATGTACCTACTTTCGGAATTGAAAAGTCGTTTGTTGTTTATCTCCAACCAATAGGATGATTCCTTGTCCAGTCTCTTTTTAATGTATGTGCATAAATGTAGTTTTTCTACGATAATCTAGGTTCATAATTAATTACGTGCTGAGTCGCGGTCAGCGCTTTGTCTAGTGTCAGAATGTAGTAAAAACTGCGGAAACAAGGACGAGGAATTCCTAGCACCGATTAGTCTTACGATAAAATTATATTGTTTAAATTAATTTATTAATGATTTATTAGTATCTTGCTAATCCATTGTGGTGAAATCATAATTTTTAATAAAATTATAGTAATAAATTTTCCCTATTAACCACTAAATCGTTTTATTTTTTAGTTCTTATATATACCTATACTATTCTAACAAAATATACCTAATCGGAAAAGTATAAAAACAGTATATAATTGGTAACAAAACCACATCATCAAATTCATTAAATTTATCAAACATAGTATTTGCGATAAATACAGCTCTGATTACACAATAATTAATTGAAACTGGCATAATATCCACTTACTGGTCCAGTTAAATTGTAAAATTATGATTCACAGTAATTCCATCATAGTTAGTTGTTAACAATGGGACTACTGTATGTTCGTCTATTATGTTCATAATGAAAACTGCCGTATCCAATCATCAACATCCGCGCTGATTATCTAAATTTAGATCTCGAATTTTATTTGCTTCTTTCGCATCGTTAATAGTCTGTTTAGTATAATATAACACTTTGTTTTGTTATACATTTTTTTGTTGATTAATGGATAAAGTCTGCCAACATGATCTTGGCCAGCGTTTTGGAATATGTCCGAACCTCTCTCATACTGACGGGAGACCTTAGCCCAGTAGAGTGTCAGAAATGGGTTAGCTTTTATTTTCTATGTTAATATTACTGTCTTACCGAAGAATTCTATCAGAGTTAGTATTGTTTAGCTAATTATTATAACTTATTTTCTTTCTATATTTCATTCACGTCGTACGAACTTTAATAATTTAAATGACATGTTCTGAATTTCGGGTAGCCATAAAAATAGCGTAACACAGTTTTTACTAATTGGTCTTAATTTTAACGTGACTTTAAGAAACACCCCAACTAGCACACAAGCTGCTTATACAGTCGTTATACAGCCTGATAGTTGCATAAGAGTCGTTCAAATGCTGTACAATTCTCTATAAGTTCTATATTAGCTATTTAAAAAACCCTTTAACAGCTAGGCGGGACAGTAGCCGTTTAGTAGGAAACTAATGACTTATAGTGATATATGAGCATGTAATTGCATCGCTAGACAGCCTAGGGAAGTATAACTGAGTTAATGGAATCTTCTATAACACCGTTAACTGTATAAGGGGACTTTAGGAGATAAAGGAGTTTAAACGGAGTTATGCGTTGCGCTTATAGCGCTCAAGAGCGTAAATAAGCTTTTTGTAATGCCTTAGGTTCTATAACAGATTTTTTTAGGGCTAGTGTATTACTCATCTATAAAAGAGTTGCGTAGGTCTTTAATAGCGCCTTAAGCGTTATATCAGATATTTATATGGCTTCTGTACGGCAAATAGATGTATAAGGTATCATTCGAAACATTTTTACAGCCATGGGGATTACAGAATTATGTTAAGCACCTAAAGCGCTATAACCGAGTAATATACCTTTATACTAAAGCTTAAAATTATTATCATAATATATTTACATAGGTGCAGTGGTGGTTCAGTCTGTCAACTGTTTTTAAAGAATAAATAAATAAAATAAATAAAATAAATAAAATAAATAAAATAAATAAAATAAATAAAATAAATAAAATAAATAAAATAAATAAAATAAATAAAATAAATAAAATAAATAAAATAAATAAAATAAATAAAATAAATAAAATAAATAAAATAAATAAAATAAATAAAATAAATAAAATAAATAAAATAAATAAAATAAATAAAATAAATAAAATAAATAAAATAAATAAAATAAATAAAATAAATAAAATAAATAAAATAAATAAAATAAATAAAATAAATAAAATAAATAAAATAAATAAAATAAATAAAATAAATAAAATAAATAAAATAAATAAAATAAATAAAATAAATAAAATAAATAAAATAAATAAAATAAATAAAATAAATAAAATAAATAAAATAAATAAAATAAATAAAATAAATAAAATAAATAAAATAAATAAAATAAATAAAATAAATAAAATAAATAAAATAAATAAAATAAATAAAATAAATTAAAAAATAAATGATTTTCAAACTATTTTAATATTCAACGACTGACCCCTAAAAGTACGAGTAAAATGCTGGTGTGCGACCAAAACAGTTATATTGAAGCACTCTTATGCCACAACTGCAGAACCTTGAGGTCTACAACAGCAAACACTAGAGCCTTTGTACAGCTTAAGGCGCTAGAGCAGATGTAACCAACTCTGAGAGCTGCTTGATCGAGACGCCATTATAGCATTTGGTAAACATATTTTTTGAGGTTATTACGATCTTTTGAAGATCATATAAATCTATAGCCTGGTAACGTTAACATAATTAAAATCATTTTTTATTACCTATAACCCTAATTAAATTATCTGTAACCCTCAAAGTCTTATTTATGTTCAAAATACAATTTCCAAATCCACATATTTATATAATTTTTGCATTTAAAACTAAATATTTTGAGGGCGCATGAAAATATTGACGATAATATACACATATATTGACAGCAAACTGGAACTCGCACTTTCATATCACGTACACAAAGAAATAAAAGCGATAGACTACTTGTTATTTTAATAATCCAATCCGTAAAAATAAAATGTCTCCTCATTTGTCACTGATGATTCATTTTAAAAAAATATATTTAGTTTACACCATAATAAACCGACCATATTACTAATTTAGAGCGTTAGCATTTATAACCGTTACACAGTAGCGCTAAAATAAGGTAAAGGTGGTATAATCGCGCTGCAAGAGCTTTTTCGAACGCTCGTGGCGCTAACCACCTCTGTACAACAGCTGGTAAGCGCCACGAAGCTGCGAAAAAGCTCTTGTAGCGCGATTATACCACCTTCATCTTATTTTAGCGCTCCTGTATTACTACTATACTACGTACTATTATAATTACTATTTACGACCACTGTAGATCCAATATCGAGCTATAAGCTGGACAGTATGGGCCTATTTGACGCTACAAGAGATCTGTAGCCGCTTATAGAACCACTATACTTCTTACTAAGGAGCCTAAGGCGTTATAAAAATCCTTTAACCGGCCATTGTGCAGCTTGTTATAGCGCTTGTGTGCTAGTTGGGCACTATAATAACAGAAAAAGAAACAATACTTCGGAGTTGCCTATAATCTTAAAAAATCGAACAGCAGTTAAGAACGGAAGCTATCAGTTATATTTACAAATACACGTAATCAGTGACTAAGCAAGATCAATCAATTTCCAAAGCCGACGCTCACGTTTGATCCTGTACATTGGCCGTTGTTAGAAGGATGTCAGGTTATTTCTCAATGGTCCATGACCGTGATGTCGTTTGTTTATTTTAGTCTACATTCCAAACTATAAACGCGGCTTTGACAATCCCTTATAACAGACAACTTCCGAACATAAATAACCGAGGATATCTAAAATTAAGATGTTTCTTTTCTTAAGAGACAGCTCTGACCCAGGCTGAGGAGAATAATTTCTGTTTTTTTTTTAACTTCATTATACTAATCCTGAATGTTTGTGAATAATAAATAAGTACTAAGTTAGGTAGGTAATCATGTCGATGATTGCAGTACATTGGATTATTACTGACACAATCAGACTATAGCGCACATCTAAACTCTATTAAAAACAAAGGAATCTTCAACTGATATGTAGAGGTATAATGCAAATACACTTAAACACTCAATCGTATAAAAAAATGACTACAAGCACAAGCGCAGAGGATGAGATAGTACCTATTATGTTAAGTTTTACAAACAATTTACTCTACCTAACCTGCAAAAAACTATAAACAGACTCGTAGAAGTAAAAATTGTGTTAGCATAGTCTCATAGGGGCGGTAAAATATAGCTTCCGTAGGGAACATTAGCGGCCGTTACATTACCAAATACCGATCGATAATACTTTGGACATGTCTTTGATACTTCGATACTTTACTGTGCTCCCTTTTATTGCTCCACCCAAATAGATTAGGTTTCACTCGCTATGACAATATTGCTATGAAGACGCTACTTCATACATGAAAGTGGTTGATATATAAAGGCATAACTCAGTCATTTTGCTGTAAGAGCAAAAGTAAAATACCTTCTTCCAAATCTGGCAATGGAAAAAGGGTTTTGGAAAACAGTAGGACATTGAAAGTTGTTTAGAAATCTGTATGTTTGTGAAATGTGTATCTCTATTCCAGAAGTTAACACACGGTTAGGAACAAATTACTTAAGTATTTTGATATTGTTTTATACATTGTCGTCATGTGCGCTTGCTAATAAAAATATAAATATAAAATTTTATTATTCTATTCGTATTTATATTTGTACAACGTTATTATAGTTAACTAATTCGACTCTCTTTTCCTCAGATGCTATAAAGAAGAGTTCGCGAACAAATGAAGTGTATAACGTCATTGGGAAAATCAGTTACATAGTGTCAAGATGGTAGCCGGTCGAAGAAACGTAAGCATGATGAGACTCGGGAGGTGCGTCGCGTTCCTCGCTGCTGCAGCTTTCCTGCTACCCTTCACCATCCTGCTCATGGTAGCAGACCAGCAGTACAACCTCACCTACAGTTCTAAGAGAGTATTCTACCAAGAGGTGAGTGTTACCCATAAGAGTGACAAGGACAGCACGAGTGACTGCACAACAATAACAGTATTAACCTTATGTTGACACTTGACATCACTGCTTGTTTATCTAGGTTTAGGAGACACTAATGATTTAAACCTAAGTGTAAGGAAATCGTCAGGCGACGAAGCCAACATCAATCAATCAAAGCATAAACTTATAAAAGAAGTAACAAGCTCGTAAACATGATACATTTGCATTTTACGGGACTTTGTTACTTGTTCAATGTACAACTGTATAATTTCAATGTTTGTGTTCACAAAACCTTTAAACTATGTTAGAATCTTAACGTTCTAATACGTGTAGAGACTATAAAGTCGTGCCACTATCAACCGCAGATTGTACCACGATAACAGTTCTAAGTAAATACATAAAATAAACTGTTTTATCCATACGAATAACCTACAAATTGGCATTTAATGACGCATATCGAATTGCATCGAGATACAAATGTTCGAGAGAAATCTGAGTGGAACACGCACGATGCTGACTCGAAAAGTGCCTAACGAGAGTAAATTCAGGCATTCAGGTCAAATTTCTTTTTTTGCAGAGTGACTTCTATAAAATTAATGGAACATATTACGCGCCCGCATTCACGATAACAACACCTATGTTAAGGACACAGGTAACAGAGTTGTCGAGTTACACCGAGCCAAGCTAAGGGCTAACAATGTAAACACAGCGGGCTGACAAACCTAACTGTATCGGGCCGCGATATTTGCGATTTCTTGGTACTGAAAAACAATTGTGTGGGAATTGAACATTTGAAACATGTTTTAGTAAATTGAGGCAAGCAAGCCATGAAATCGACATTTAACAATAATTTGTTTGTGTTTGTGCCGTGTAAATAAGTTCACTACACCAGTGACTACGCGCATGCAACGTTCGTCACTCTCGTGGGAACAAGAGTTCTGCCAATACAATGTTTATAGAAAATCGGAAACAATAACCAGCCAAATTGGCTAATCTATGGAAAATTCAGTTCCAGGAGTTGTAAATAATCGCGTCCCGATATCAATTTGTCTGCTGTGTGAAGCCTAACACTGCACTCCACGCTTACAAACTAAACCAAACATACAAAGGTCTGAGGACGGCTGTGCACGACTAACAAACTAACATACTCATCCCACCTGGGAGAGACACTGAGCACTTGTAGACGTGGTTGTGAACAAACTGTGACAAACATATGTACTTCAACCCTTGGATATAACGCTTATAAGATGAACTATGAAACAACAAGTCGATACTATCTTGTTATGGTGACTGTTATGTCTATAATCAATTGTGAATTATTGGTTGTTACGTCTCTTTGTAATTATGAAACCTCACGACTGACTTAATGCTAACGTGTATATTTGGTAATGTTGATTAGGACAAAACAGTCACCAATACGAAATCCCTTGCAAACCTAAGCCTTAGTTTATAAGTGTAAAAGCAACGAACGAATTTCGAAAAAGACGAACGATACTTCAAACGATAGTCTTACTTAAAGGGTGTTTGTTTTTAACGGTACAGTGTGTTACAAATAAGATCAAGTACAAAAGATAGCGCCACGCTTGTACACAACACGCGAGCTTTATAATACTTCACTCGGCTATTCCCTCAATCCATCTGCAAACGATGGACATGAAAATCACATCATAAAGTTCTTAACCGATAGATAAACTATCGATTTTCTATACAAAAAGTGTTTACGTTCCAAAGGAAAAGTATAAAGGACAGTTGGTAAGTTTGATTGATTTTGAGACATTGTGTTGGTAGCGTGTGTTGTGTAATGTTTTTGATGATAGTGAATATAAGGAGTGCTGTTTTGATGGACAGCTGGTATTACAATGGGTCATAAGGTTCTACTTATTAAGGATCACAAACACATTTATATGGTTGAAATAATTATCTGCGAATGTCAGTAGCATAAGGACATAGTACCTAGTACGATAAGGAAATATTTGACCGAAAATTGTATATAGGACCTTAAGTAATAAAGTTTAACAGAATAAGTATTTATAAAAATCTTTACTTGTGGTGCAATGGTATACTATAGTTAAAATAATCTTCATTCATCTACACCTTTAGCAATTTTTCTTACGAATAAATAATACTAATTATAAATATTTTCGTTATCAGAATTACTAACAATCTAAGACAAAAAATATCAATCTGAATAAGCCTGAAGGAGTACGTTTACAGATTTCACTTTATGCAAGATGATTCGGTCTTTATTCACCCATAAAAACTTCGACTGCATTGTCCCAGAATGAACGTTAAGGATGCTTTATTTTATGTCAAAACTACTGCACTAACCTCTGCGGTAAATTGCTCCATTTGTGGTCAGGTCAATGAATTCTCATTATATTACATGCATTGTGCTAATTTCTGAAACTATGACGTAGATTCATAAACCTATAATATATTCTTTAAGATAATTATGGACATACAAGTCACATCTGTTAGTTCATGTGTTAATGAGTAACGGTACTCCTCTGACTGAGCTAGACTAAACATTGGTTAACTCCATTCACAAATGGACACTGAAACTGTCCAAATTACGCGGCCCAACGGTTTTTCTATGTTTTTATGATGGTAAATTACATTGAATGGACCGAGTAACAACATCATCTATATAATGTGAGCATGGCAAAAACGGTAATGGAAAAATTACTGACGAATGAATTGTACGAGAACCAAAATTGATTTTGTATGTGTTTATTTTATTTGTTTTCTGAGTGAATCAATCTACAATTTTAATAATCATTTTTTATGTAGGTGTGTTATTGTTTGTTTCTAAAAAACTATGTTCGAGTAAGAAGTTGGTAATTTTGTTGGATCTATTTATTGATACCGGTTGCTCGTGAGGACGACATTTATTCTTTTAATTATATATTCATAAATAGACACGTTGATAATTGCGCAAACATAATTAGCATGACTATAATAATAATATTATTAATAAAAACTCAATTAAATGTGGGTAAAAGATGTATTTGAGAAAGACAAATGAGCCTCGTAAGTTTCTTATAAAGAGCAGCGGAGCACAATAACTTGTATTAACTCAAGGAATACATGTATAATCCTGACGTAAACCATAGTTTAATAATTAAATAGTTACTCTTTAAAACCACAAAGTTAACTAGAAAACATTAAACACAACCATTCTACTTAAAGCATGACATAACCGTAAAACTAAACAATATAAGAATTTATTAACTGAGTACATAATATTATATGTGTTAAGTAACAGTTCACTTAAACGTATTCATACAGCATATAGCACACAGAACAATGGTGGAAGTCAAATAAAATGGTCGTATTTGTATGCAGAGAACAGCCCTGACCGTCGCGCCATGACGCTCTATTAGTCACGCTAAAACTTAAGACAATACAGTGCAGTGTCAAAAAAACGACATTGGACCACTTTAAAAGAAATAATTCAAGTTCAAAGATCATTGAAGTGCAAGAACTAAAGATGTAATGCCGATTGCGGATGTAGGTTTAGACAATCAGATATCAAAAATAGATGAGTAGACAGACTGTTTTTGTATAACTTGTTCTAGTCGAAGTGTTCAAGATCAATAGAAGGACATGTTAGATCACTCAAATATACAAAAGACAAGATGTGTTGTGTTTTTGATAATTATATTTCCTCTTTCCGGAAAGTGGTGATGAAAATCCAGGCGCAGTCTATCTCAAGAACTAAAACTGTCGTCATGTCACTAGTGTGACGTGTTACTTTCAGGCAAACTAATAAGAAAACCTCTTGCATTTTAAAAAGGTGATAAAGACTGAACATCTCACAAATAGTTATTTGCAACTTGCAAGAAATACGCGTAACATAATAATATTCAGTAGACAGCAAGATTATTATCCTGTACGCATTAAAAAGCTCTCAGTTCCTACACGTTAAAACAAAGCTGCATTTGCATATTCTTTGTAAAACGGTGGTGTGAACATCACTTATGTGCCTAAGTACCGGATCACATTACTGTAGTCGGAGTGACGAGGTCTGGACTAAAGAGTTTCTGCTTCGACGCGTATGAGTGTCACAAAGTGCGTGACTTTTCCTCTAACTGTTGACTTTTGCACTTGAGGAAACTTGTTAATAAACTAAAACATGTTTTATGTTTTCTTTACAAGCTTGCGAACTTGCGGTTGCTTGCTCGAAGGTCTTTCGATCTTTTAAAGCACGTTTTCCTTGTGTCAGATCAAAGTTCGATACCAATAAAACCATTTAGTCGTTATGCTTATAATGTTCTGTGGACTTTGACGGCTACATACATTATAATTATGATTTGTATCACATTGTATGTAGACACCTATATCATAGGTATTTATTGTTTATTTTTGTAGAAGGAAGTTTGACTCATTTGTTTGTCATGTTTTGTGACCCAAAAAGGGACAAACCAATTGACCCGGGAGGTACCCACATTTTACGTTCCCTCCAAAGCATGAAAAGTCTCGAAGTTCGCGTCATGATCGTTTTCCGATCGATGCACCTATAAGCCACTATGTAGCGTGTATGCTTGAGAGAGATATGGGCCATTATTCAACTTAACACGTAAGCGAACCAGTAACAGATAAGAAAAATACATTTCTCACGGTTTAGTAAATCGTGACCCCCGCTTAGCGTTAAATCGCGACAACGTAGTGCAGTTTTTGTTATCCAAAGAAAAGCTTAGCGATGATTCACGCTCGTATCCGTCAATCTCTTCGTCTTCTTGTAAAAAAATACTTTATCACCAAGGTACGGTTAAAAAACGCCCTAGGCAGTTTAAAATTCTGCAGTTCATTTATAACTCTTAAAACATATAAGTATTTAAAGTAATCTTCGGTAATTCAGTTCAAGTCATTAAGTAAAATACAGCTTTTACTGTTATGGTTCTACTCGTAATAGTGCATAATTATTTCTGGAAAGGATTTTAATGGTTAAGTTTCATATTTTGGATTTGTTTCTTTGTAATATTTTAACATGCGTTGGCATTACTTCCAATCCGTCGATTTACCAATCCGTAAAAACAAAAAAAAATCTGAGTAAGAAAAAAACTTCTTCTTTTTTCCTTAAACCGCATGAATACTACGGGGGGTAATTGCTGCGGAAATGCTAATACGGCGGCTAATAGCCAACACAAAACCTTATCTTTGTAGGGTAATCGTTGCAATTTTCAAGTCACTTTCACAGATTTATAGAATGTGGCTTACGAACGTTAAGGGAATTAAGTACAATAAATTTGGTTTTATTTTATAACGTGCCGTTAGTTCTTTGTAACTTTAACTCAAAAATACAATGTTTCGTGAAACCTGTGACTGACTTTATAACTGCGCTATGACACCAGAAGGTAATATGTGAACTTTTACACTTCGGAGTTCTTGACCCAAGCCTTCATTTGCCTTACGGGAAAATTTGTTCTATAAATGTCGAGCTGGCAATGACGTAGTACGTGATAGTTCACTTCCCCATCCAATCCGTAGCAGCTTTCTCGGCCCTACGATCACCAATTAGATAAGGCTCATAGTGCATGCATTCCGCAATACGCATGGTAATGTTCAAATTTCATGCGCTACTGTTCCAAATAGCTAACGTAAACTCCTGGCAACAGCACCGGTACCATTTGAAACTCTTTACTGCGTGACAATGCGCACATAAATTTTAAAAACAAAATAGTAAGTACTCATAGCTGTTTATACATTCGTAAATTCCTTCATTTCTTTTTCGTTTAGAAAAATTTTCCGCGCCGTCGCGTTTACCGAGTGAAAAATTTTTCGCTATGTAATTGGCATATTTTCAAACAATAACTTCGTTATTCGTAAGAAAATACGGAATTAGCGTCTCGAGTTCATTTTTTAAAGCAGACTTGCTGATATGGGAACAGCGCACGCGAGCGTATAAGCTAGTCGGCAATCTTTCAAAGTTGATGTTTAATATGTTTTATATACCTACATACCTGTAGAAAAAATAGCAAATTCTTAACAATAAACTTACCTTAACTTACTATGCATAGCCAGAGTAAGAGCCTGACTTTTATTATTATTAAACGTAGGTCTACGTAAACTTATTATTATTGCCGTCACGTTGTTATAACTGGCGCATACCTAATCATTCACAAAATAAAAAATATTAAGAAAATTTACTACGACCTTCAATAAAATATTTCATTCGATGACAACTATTTACAAAAAATATCACCTGTGTGAAAGTAGAGTATGTATCCACAAGTCATTCAAGCAATTTTGAAACAGACGTATTTACATTCTCACCGCAAATTTTCGTCATGTAAATTACACTTACTATTTCGAAATGCAAGGAAGCGTTAGACGTGAAAATCCGTTTGTCGATGCCGACGTTGTTGCGATACAAGCCTAGGGTATTAGTGCACTATTTCAAATGCTCTTAAAGGAAACCTTGCAGGTCAATGACCTACTTAAAAGCTAGGTACGAAAACTCTTCTGTGACACTCGCGTGTATATGTGCATACTATGATAACATCGTATGTGTAAACGAGTCGGATTACTTTCTTTTGTTCAGTATTAATTTCACTTTTATTATACGTACAGGATGCACAAACACGCACCTACATTTGTAGCATAAAATTTACGTTTATGCATAAATTCTTACAGATATTGCCACGAGAAAGTGAATCCCAGTAAAAGCGAAATTCAGGATTGCAATACCGGTTTTCCTTCTGTGTTAGTGTTATTCAAATGAATAAAATAATATGAACTTAGA
Organism: Anticarsia gemmatalis; assembly: GCF_050436995.1. NCBI lineage: Eukaryota > Metazoa > Arthropoda > Insecta > Lepidoptera > Erebidae > Anticarsia > Anticarsia gemmatalis. The sequence continues at coordinate 5,651,909 of NC_134761.1, forward strand.
GCTCTTTTTTACTATTATTATCATATTCACACGTTTTTATATTTGCAATAGACAACATTTTATATTGGAGTCATAAAAACAAATCACATGTAAAAAATTAAGTGGTACATCCTCCTTGAAATCAATTTGTACGCAAATTAAACCGTGTAAAGTGGTTTTACGGTTATTTTATCCGAAGCGCGTTAGTTCTAAGATCTCTGGTAGGAAGACGTCCCACGCTGTTTCCGATAGACATGGAAATTATAGAATAGTTCCTGCAATCTGTGGGCGTACCTATTCATAGTTCGTGTAATATTGCTCTCGTATTTACCTTAAAGGTCAGGCAGAGGTGTTACACCCACTCCTTGCACTTTTATCTTGGGTTTAATAAAAAGGGGATTCAATTTCAAGTTGATGCAATTTTCTTGGTAAAACTTTTTTTTTGTATTTACTGCAATGGTGACTCGGTTATTAATAGTAGTTTATTGAATTGCCTTTTGTTTTATAAACATGACTTTAAAATTAAATGTTAAATGGGTCTTGATTTCATTGGTTATTGTCACATTCTTAGAACAGCTATAACTTATGTTGTTATCATTTTTATGTGACAACTCAAATACAGAATCTCATAATCAAATAATATAAAATGATAAAAACGTCAGATAAAAACCAGTAGGTCGCACAACAGATGAATCTTTGTACGAATATCAGTTGACAAGCACTCATCACTTATCTCGAGTAGATATAAAATCATAAATTTACTTTAATATCAGTTGTTCAAAATGAAACGGAAACCCCCAACAAACCGCCAGCAACTTGTATGCACTTGTCAAAAATACGGTGAAATAAGAAATTGCTTTTGAAGTTCCATTTTTTAAATCTTGTTTTCGCTAGTTGACGATAAGATTTTGTTTTAATACGCGATTTCATTCAACAATAAAATTAAAACAAAGTTTAAACAACTCCAATCGCCTTCCAATCAAACTTCGCAGTTAGATAATACTGCCCACAATCATCCCTGTTCGTACTATATACCTAGGAACCTTGCTCCGTAGTCCATAAACGAAAAACGGCCTGCCAATATCACACAGAATTAGTTACTCAGCGGAATAACACACTCAACCGCTCACTTAAGACCCCCTGCACGTTTTCCCTGTTGTATCGTGTTACAATAATTAATCCTGTAGCTAAGAGCAGGCGATGAGCCGAGATCTCTTCCTTATCGGCCATTGCTACAGATTTCGGAAGCTAACAGGATGTAACAGTTTGATTGATTACGTGTATTATCTTAATTAGTAAGACAAATATTTTGACTTGACGAAAACATTGACTTATAAGAAGGCTAGCTTTGGCGTTTGAAGTTTTAAAACGTGATTTTTAGGAAAATAAATGTTCTAAAATATTGTTGGCAGGAAATTCCAGGAATATAACAGGGATTGAGTCCCATCCAGATACTAGCGTATTTTCAAACCCAGCGTATTTTCAAACTCTTAGGAGATCCCTTAAATATTTTGACACTTAATAAATGTTGTGCGATTTCGAACTCTACTATAGTGCACTGTGCAACAAGACGATGGTAGAGAGAGGGTGTAGCTGAACGTAATGACAATTATTTTTAAAAAATGTCAACGCTTTGGTAATGCTACAAACCTTACAGCTAAACCATGTTACCAAGCAGTACTAGAGTTGATTTATAATAAAAAATACTCCATATAAGAACAAAGTAAACCTTGTCTACGTCAACAATATAAACGATCAGTATTGACATCACTAATGTATACTCGAACTATAAACTCCATACTTTATCGCTTTGTGAAAACCATTACGACAATGTACTAGCCAACGAAACGTAAACACGAAGCTATGTGTTGTTTTAATCACCATGTACGGAGAAATATGACAGTGACATAACATAGCATCTGATAATATGTTATTCAAAAACTAGCGCCCGAAATGGTCCAAATGATATAGAGTCATGTTTACTTGTTTTATTATTTTCTCACAAGTGAAATATCAAGTTCAATTTTATTGAGAAGTTGTCTTCCATGTGTTTGGCACAAGCAAAGATTTTGAGCGACGTGTCTAACTGCGTCGGAATTATATAATTTCTATGGCGCAGGCACCGACAGCGACATGGCGATCCTGTGCACATAAAAATTAATACAAAGCAACAAATCCTTACGATCCGTACGCCAATTCCGACGTAGTGGACGCGTAGTTTAAAAGTCTTACGTCTTTATTTATCTTATTGTCAAAAACTAGATTTAATTGCAAGGCAATCAAAGCTTTACAGTATTGAACAGCTTATTTAATTTTTAACTCAATAAAATCTCCTGTTACACAAATATTTACTCCTTCTTTCAAGCGGAATATAATTTTCTCCCCGTCTACTGGTAGATAGATACTTAGTGCTGTCAAAAGCAGACAGAACCTTACTTGCAGCAACTGCCATAATCCGTTAAAATAAAACGATGGAACCATTAACGCCAGACTTTGTTTATTTATTCGTCGGGTCATGAGAACATGGAATTTTCTTACGTAATACTTATGTATCATGTAAATAGACGTTACTTTGGTATTATATAAGTACCCTGGGGTAATACTTCCCTGACTTATACATCCATACAATTTGATATGATGATTGTAATTGTACTTAGAAAAGTAATCACACAAAGTATATTTACGTTTATACTAAGAATAAAAAAGTTTCTAAAGTTCATAGTACTTAACACGTGGAAGCATATTATGTACCTAATGGACAAGAAAGTCACAAAAATATCTAAAGAAATTTCTCGCATTAAATGGTAATGTTTGTTTCTAATGTCAATACTGTCGTTGACATTCAGACAGACAATGACGGACATCGCCCGTCGTGAACAGCCAGTGATGTTCCTGAAGATTTCCGTTAATTTGTATTTTTGAAATATTATTATTTTCTTTTAGGTGTAGTGAGTAAACTACGATACTAAAGGGTAAAGGCACACTTCGAACTGATAGTTGCCAATAAGTTTTGGTTAGTTTGTAGATTTTCTTAACTTTCAATGACTAGTTGTTAGTGAAGTTTATGGCAAAATAAATCCGTAGTTAATAAATTATTTTCATGAATATTTGATAAATAATGCATCCATATTGTCCATAATATGGTAATCATATGACAGTATGAGTATTGAAAACATTTACAATAGATCGAACTTTAGAATTCGCCATATTAATCCATGTTAGGCGTAGTGAAGTCTATTCGAGAAACATAGAAAATAGCTATTGATCTAATAACATCTCTCGCTAGTAGTTACACAGAAAGTACAAAATAATATTCAGTAATTTATACACAAGCTTGTTGTTTGACTTCAATAAACTATTTTCTATTTTGCTTTATCGATATCATAGACATGCAACGGGCAATTATGTATTGAATTATAGAAGAGAAAATTGAGTCAGACTGTTTTACTTGTAAACAAATTATTGTAGGGACTATTAACGTTTTTTTATTGTTTGTATAGCTTTAGTATACTTTTAACTTTAGTACTTATGTCAAAGTCGAAAAAAGCTATTGTAATTGCAGTAAGTCATTGACCTGTACTTTTGTATTATACTATTTGTGTTAATGATATTCTAATTCTTTTGATAGGCACCCATTTATAGGGACTATTTTATCGTAGCTTTTTTTTGCTTGCAAGTTTTTGTTGATGATAATTGCATTACAACAATTTTATTTTAGCAACTAACTAAATAATGCATTCTAAAACAATATTTTTTTCACAATATTTTTAATTCAGTTGCAGGCTGCAATCTCTGTGAAATTTTCTTTTATGCCTGTTTTATTTTAAACTTAGAACAGCTCTCATTTTCTCATCTGTAGAAAAAAGTTTAAGGATATAAAACAAAGAGGTTGCAAATAAGTCCATCTGCGGTTCGATATTGAGCATTGAAAAGTTGGCGGGTCGCGTGCCGCATTGCGTCATCATGTTTACTGCATAATACCAACTTAAGGACGATGAGTAAATAAATATCTTGTCTTTGTATAAGTTACTAAGTATATTTCATTGGTATTTTGTTCTTTTTTATCTGTTAAGTATAGTTAAACTAATGGTTATTGAATGGAGCGCTTTGATAAAAGCAATTGTTACTTTATTTTTCTGATTGATTATGACAATAGAAGCTTTTGTTAGCTACGGTTGATAGCTTTATGTATAGAGAATCAATAATTAGAGTTAGTTACTGATGTAATTTGTCCTTGTCATGTCATGTTTTAGCATTTAGGTATAAATTAATGTAAAGACTAGAGCTAGAGCGCTTAAAAGACCGAGGTAACTGTCTTTTTTCTTTGATTGTTATTAGTAGAGAACTAAAATTATCAATACGTGTATCAATAATTTAATTATCAATCGCGTCTAACCCTGATTAATCAGAAGATACTAAGATTATTAACTTTGCAATTTTTGTCAAAGCCAAATATTTTTGATACAGTGAGGACATCTGAAGCGTTCAATTGAATTTCAATTAATTTGTTTGCGCAAAATAAAGTCATCAAATCTCTTTCGGTCGTATCCGTAACAGCCTATTGAGGGCAAACGAGAGCTAAAATTTCGCGTTATTTTCATTCAAATGAAGCTAAAAGGAAACATTAGCAGTTTGTTTTCTAAAATAACTGTATTTGATTCTTACTAATTGAGCTAAATCTCATGTTTCACTAGTTACTAACTGATAAGTTTCAACAGCTCTTGTTTTAGCAATAGTAGGAGGGACATAAATATATGAGCGTAATTTTTAAAAAATATGGAGCGTAAACTATGTAACTAATCTTGAAAAAAATTGTATTCGTGATAAGCTCCTTTTAACTCAGCATATTTTATATTAAAAGTTATTCAAAATTTGATGCATAAAAAGCGCAAAGCTAATTCGTTTCGAACTTTTTGTCTTATATTTTTTTACCTTAGCGAACGATTACAGAGCATTGACAATCCCATAAACTGTCCTCAATTTCCTTACAATCGTCAAAAGGCAAGACCAGTTACACGAAAATTGGACCATCATTATAGAGTTATGCTTTCCTATTCACAAAAAGTTCCGTTTTGTAATGTTATTGAAGAAAAAATGAGAACGGTTGCTTCTTCATGCGTTTATTACATTTCAAGTGAAAGTTGTGAAGGTACAAAAACATAATAATAGTTATCTAATTTAGTGAATTATAATGTAAGCGGTTCTGGCAACACCGTTGGTTGTCATGGCTGACGTTATGGTAACACACTTTATAAATAATGGCGTTTTACATTTAGAATTATAAATGGTTACATGCTTTTACGAATGGTCTACTTATGTCTTTATTTTATATTCGATTTATCAAATTCTTTTGTAGTCAGGGCCATTGCTTAAGGGCACATGTTACTTACAAGACAATTTAGTAACACTGGACGCCACGAGACTGCGATTTGAGTCGGTAAACGACTGCAGTATCTATCTTTCAGACCGACGCCTTAACACCATTGGCATTAAATAAAAAACCGAAACCGGCCAAGTGCGAGTTGGACTCACGCAAGAAGGATTCCGTACCATCATAAAAATTTATAAAATAACTAAAAAAACATTTAGGTAAACAGGAGCCACCGAAACCACCACACGAAATAATAATTTTATTGTTTCATTTTTGTATTTTTTGTTATAGTGACAACTGAAATTTTCAAACTATCGCCTTTCATAAAATACAGCCTGGTGACAGTCATATAGGCATCGAAATCTCTATAAAAAGGGTCCGTTTTTACCGTTTCAGTACAGAACCTTAAAAATCTATCCCTAGACAGTCGTTCTACATGTCGGTAACTGTCAATTTACGAGCTAGACGCGTTTTCTTACCACAAATGAGATGCGTGTCGCGTTACACGCAATGTACTAGTTGCGGTCGCGGATTATCGTATTAACTGTCATGCAATACGGTTTTATACATCTTTTGAGCTCACACAATATAGGAGGGAATTAGAATTATATTATGGACCTATCTCGACTTACTAAAGAGCGTTAAGATAAGTATATAATGGTAAATAACGTCTGTAAAAATTGCAGTTCTTAATAGTTTTATTCTAAACAGTCAAGTTTAATTTTTTTATTGTACATAGTGGCAAATATGATTTTTTAGATGGACCTGAGTAAGATGTGTCTGTATCTTGCTTATGCTTATACCTTTATCTGTGAACATTACTACCGGATATTTCATCGAAAAATTTAAAAAAAGAATGCGTTTAAAATTTCCCATAGTTGATTATTTAAAGCTCTACTTGCAAAGCGTTTGCGGCATTCATTGCTCATCTGAAGAATGATATTGTTATCTAGGGTCCTTTATTTTAAAATCTATAAGCTACTTATTATAACAGGTGCGTATGATATCTGAAAAACTTATTCTAACATTTAAAGTTGCTGCACTATTTTATTTCCTTCGAGTAAAGTAAAAGTTGCTTATCTTCAATCATACATATTAAACCGCTATCGGTAGTTATTTCTTGAATATAATTGACCATCATCGACTTCACGCACTACGATGTTATACTACAAATAGACTAATATATTTGCATTTGAAATTCAAAGGGGTTACAATAATAGAAGTTCTATTTTCATTTCTTGAAGGCACTCGTAATTACTAATGATATAATTATTTAATTGGTATGTTATATTTTATTTTGTGCTTAGTGTAAGGTTCAAGGTATTATTTTGTCACAAGGTAACTATTTCAGAATACTATTGTATTTAATATTTCAAATAACAATAATTTCGATTAAGTATACTTAAATAATGGCAAATCTGTGTGGTCTTGAAATTCTACTGCTTCGATAATTTAAAATTGTGTATCATTGTAGATAGTATACCGGCAACCTACCTAGCAACAACAAGGACATAATTATGCGGATGGGTACAAATCATTTTAGCTATACATGTCGATCGTCATTTCCCTCAAATACAAATTCGGAAATGAGACTCTAAGTAGATTTCACACTCACAATTTTCTAGGGAATTACACACATATCACGACTTTCCCCCTGTTCAATTCTCAAATCCCATAATCTAATTACTAAGAAATTCTGATCTTCAATATTCAAATGTTGTATTCTTCGACGCGGAAATCAAAACCTTGACCGCGTCATCAGCTGTCGCATCAAAGAAACCACGCCTATGAGCCATTTGTCTATAAATAATACAATTCATATTCATAGTGTTCTATTTTGTTCCAAGAAACTGGTTTTTAGGATTCCTTTATATTTTATTTTTCGTACAAATTGTGAGACGCGGCGGCGCCATCGCGTCTCTACAGAATTTTGATCGCGTTTTATGGATTAACATGTTACGCTTGAGAACCAGCCAAATCGCTTATACTCGAACTAACAATACACAATGAATCATAGATAGCTAGTAGTTCACTCAAGAATGTTATTTATAGTGCAGTCAATTAAGCTTAAATTAGGTAAGAATCTCGGAATTCGAGATACCCAGCTGTAAGTCTGAAAATACTTGTATATTGACACCCTAAAAGTTGTCTCAAAACCTACATATGGTAGGGTGTACGCAACTATAAAATTTCAAGGTCCAAAGTCCCAAAAACCGGTTTTTTGAGCTTTTTTTGTAAATATCTCATTTCCTATGGAATTTTTGCATTCGTATTCATTACCAATATTGTACAGTATAAAATTCTCTACAAATTTTGTTTGAATTTTTTTTTTACGGTGAACCGTTTTCGAGATAGAGGGGGGAGAGCGCGCGGTCACAGGATCATTTCAAGTCAACCGGTGCCTCCGGTCAAAGATGCGCCATATATATTATAGTTGATGAACTATCGATAAATCAATGATTAATAAATATTTGTCAATTTCTATTAACTATTACATTATTTTTTATCATTTTTTTCATAACCTATCCACTTTTTATTCAGTATTAATTAACTTATCAACACTTACCTGCCCATGTAATTGCAGATTTTTTTATGAAAATATAGGCACTATATTTGAATTTTAACCTAATTAATATTAATAACTTCTTACATGATGAAAAAAAAACAAATAAATCAGTATTATTGAAAAGATATAGATTTAATATAATTATGAAGAAAATGATGACACCAATGACTTTTCGAAGTTATGTGTGTATTAGAAATAATTGTCACATGCTCCAACGGTGAAGGAAAACATCGTGAGGAAACCTTGCATGAATAAAATTTGTTAAATACATTTATTGAGGGCATGCAAAGTCCACAACCCGCACTTGGCCAGCGTGGTGGACTCAAGGCCTAACCCCTCCCTCATTACGGGAGAAGACCCTTGCTCAGCAGTGGGACAGTAATGGGTTAAATTTATTTATTATTATAATCATTGATTTATCGATAGTTCATCAACTATATATGGCGCATCTTCGACCGGAGGCACCGGTTGACTTGAAATGATCCTGTGTCCGCGCGCTCTCCGCCCTCTATCTCGAAAACGGTTCACCATAAAAAAAAAAATTCAAACAAAATTTGTAGAGAGTTTTATACTGTACAATATTGGTAATGAATACGAATGCAAAAATTCCATAGGAAATGAGATATTTACAAAAAAAGCTCAAAAAACCGGTTTTTGGGACTTTGGACCTTGAAATTTTATAGTTGCGTACACCCTACCATATGTAGGTTTTGAGACAACTTTTAGGGTGTCAATATACAAGTATTTACAGACTTACAGCTGGGTATCTCGAATTCCGAGGTGAACTTACTATAATGACTGGACTATTTAAGGCCGCCGTATTTATAATCTATCGGTAAACCATCCGTGTTACAGGGAAGCTTCGGTAAGGCTTGTCGATTGATCAGTAGCTGCTCCGTTACTTATGAACTTAATTTTTACCTGCTAACAAGACAGCAGCTAAGTTAAGAGTTTTGTTCACAATTAATTTCATCATTTTGTCGTTATCATATAAAAAATAAACTTACTTAAAAATTACTTACCTCAGTAACACGATTTATTATGATCCAAATGATCCTAAATTCAAAACTGGATTTGACAGATTCTGCTTTTCTTTTTATCCATTAAGTTCAAAATTAGGTTAGGTTGACAAACAGCATGCAACCTACAAGGTTAGCAATTAATGCAAAGTTATAAATGGCCAGGATGGCAGCAGTCCAGTTATTCGCAATGAACTGTGGACAGTCGCACGTTGCTGTGTCAAAAATAGAAATGATGAAAACTAGTAAATATGTGGCTTCGACATATTCAAATAATTTTTAGGTGTCGGTAATGTTTTGAATTGTTTGCACATGTTAATGGCTGCCGGCTGCAGTAAAGTCAATATGCTAGACCGAATTACTCGTTTACAAATGGGAGGTTAATTCCACACATATGTTAACGCCAACATTATAATAATACGCTTGAATTAATACTATAATTATAATTGTTGGCGGATCTATTTTATTGTACACTGAAAACAGATCTTGTATTCTCAGAATAGACACTCGTACAGAAAAGAAAACGTCAACAGCCACCATGGAAACGACAAATAGAACTCCACTTCTTGGCCATTTTGCCACACGTCAGTCATGTCATAGACCACTCAAGACCACTACTTCTATGTACTCAATAAATAACAACTGTATATTTATCATTATAACAAGTGAATGTTTTACTGGAGTATCACAAATTACTTACTATTTGCATTCAATGTAAGAGTCAATAGGCCGATGCCACGAGCCTCAGTATCACGCGGCACCAAGTACGATACTTCAATTTAATGACTAGTAAACTAAGAAATTCTTCATACTTCTAGTCTTGCTTCCAAAAAGTTTGTTGAATTCGGTTTCTAGTCTTACCGGATAAAGCTGATTACCAGTATTTTACATGGAGAGACTGCCTATCGGAACTCCACAATCCAGTTACTTGGTTAAAACTATATTCGGTAAGACTTAGAACTAGAGCTTCTAACTTCGCCGGTAATAGTAATAATAAATTCGTAATGTAATATATTAGTTCACTCGGTGTAATACGCGCCAAATAAGTATGAGTATCTGAATATAACAAAAAGCTGCTGCGAAGAGGATTCAGGAGAGAAATCCGGGCATTATATTTTTTGCTTTTTCGTATCGGCTTGCAGCTATATTCAGAGACACAAAGTAAAGTTGCGCGTACTTTACGATCCTACTATTCAATTACAAGTAAACGAATAAATTCTTCATATTTTATTGTAATACATTCGTAATGTAATAGCGTGTTTAGTTCACTCGGTAATTCGTTAACAACGGGCTGTAAAAGATGTTTATCACCGGCTATTTGGCGGCTCTCGTTTTTAACCGAGAATTATCTTTGATCTAGATCGTTTTACCACTTAAACGCTTTATGACAGTAAATCCCGTTCTCACTCCACTTGATAAGGGGGGTAATGTGTTGCGTGCTTCAAATATTTCGAATTGTTGTGTTTGTGTAATTGTTGTGTGCAATACACTTGATTACTTTATATCTTTGAAAAGGCCGATTTTCTATCGCTAATCGAAGAATAATTTTGACAGTTTTGCAAACATCAATAAATGTCGAAATTATTGTTTGTTTATGTCAAATGACAATGGGAAAATTGGCCTTTAATCGTTCAAATATCAACTTCGCTTACCTTTATGGTATTATCTTTGAAACTTTCAAACCGATTTTTTTTAATATGTTGGCCTATAGTGATGAGTGTGTTAGCAAGCTCTCTTTCTAACGTCATCAAAAAAGAAAGTACTATGTTCGCATAATTGTTTTATTTAAAAAGTACCGGGGCTATAAATATAAGGATGCGTTTTCAATATAGGTTAAGCGGTAATAAATTATATTGTTCCTTTGATAATAGCATTAAGGATGATCTGTTCATTGTTCCTTAGCCTTATAGAACGGTTAAGTTGAGATAGAAACTGAATATAATACCTAATATGACGCATTTTTACACCTTGTGAGGGAAATAAAAGTACCTATCTAATTTATAAATATATAGGTATTACAATTTATAATTTTAGACCTCTCCGACAAATGACTGTACCTACCTAATAAAATCTCATTCTGTGAACAGAATGGCACAAATCACAAAACCGCAAATCACAAAACGATAAAAAAAGCAATTCAAAAAGCATAGAACGAAAGGCAGAACAATTACACTTGACCTTTGATAGCAGTGTGACGTCACAGGCCACAAATAGCTTGTCCCAGTGCACAGTGCATTGTGCAGTGTGGTCCGGACGCGGTGTGGTTACTCCTTTGTTGTACACTGACCCACTTGGACTGTTATGCAATACACGAGTGTGCCAGCTTCTGTGGTCGGTGATACGGGCCGTGAAAATACTGTAGCGCTTTTATTTTCCCCTTTGTGAGATTACTTTGGTCTTTTTTTTGTTCTAACTTGTATGTACAAGTTTAAACTTAGATGTGGGTGGAACTTCTTTATTTAGTTTAACTAGGAGGACTTTTGCGTATTTTAGTTGAAAGCTTTGATAGATTGTTGTATATTGCTTTTTCCTGCAATGATGATGATTAAGGGTAAAAACCGCAATGTTGTATTGTCGCTATCAACTTAGTGTAGGTACACTAGTTGTCAACTTACTGAGACACGCATAGGCATACATTCTAGATTGAGCTTTTCCGTTTTAGGCCGGGCGAACTTAAAAAGCGATTTTAACATACTGATTAGATACCTACTTGACTATTTTAAACTGGCGAGGCATTTAAGAAAATCTAAGACTTTACCTTAAAATTTAGTTACAAAGTGCGTTATCTTAAACAGAACCAATCTAATAATAATATCTGCAGCCTAGATTGAAAGGGATAAACAGGACGTAGATAATAAACGGATATGCCTAACAGTTAATAAATAATCGACTAATGTAATTCGAGTAGCGATACTTTCCAGGTATTCCTCGATAGCACGTTTTAAACACATTTGAATACACGACAACATTATTACAGGTCATGTGTCATGCAAATACGTTATTTAGATAGTTATCGAACAAAGTAATAAGGATTACATGCCAGTAACTTTCCTAAAAGTTTGTGAACCCCATAAACAATTTTTTTAAAGCTTTATCGTGAAACGTCAATAAGCAATACACTTGATTACTTTATATCTTTGAAAAGGCCGATTTTCTATCGCTAATCGAAGAATAATTTTGACAGTTTTGCAAACATCAATAAATGTCGAAATTATTGTTTGTTTATGTCAAATGACAATGGGAAAATTGGCCTTTAATCGTTCAAATATCAACTTCGCTTACCTTTATGGTATTATCTTTGAAACTTTCAAACCGATTTTTTTTAATATGTTGGCCTGATTAAAATAGTAGTCTCTCTTTAAATACAGTAATACAATTGTTTAATCCCTAGACACTAGTCCCTCATAAAAACCACAGTCCCTACGCTAACCTAACAAATATACCTACCGAAGTTAAAAAAGTCGTGTCAGGTTAATGTACTTTGGTAAAACAGGGATCCCAAAACAAAGGGTTGAGCCTATATCCATGTAACCGTGGGTCCGTAAGTACCGTCCTCTCTCAATAAAACCCATATACCCGCAAATGGCTGCGATGGCGTGTAACCAAAAAAAGGACGCTTCATTGCATTTTTTATCTGTCATGAATACCAAAACGCCGGTTGTCACAGGAGTTAATCCACTTTGTGGCATTCGCATGTTTTAGTTAAAAGAGTTTTACGCATGTAATCGTTGTTATTTTTCTACATCCGCCATATTAAACAAGCGGTTTTTGAGGTAGTAAAACAGAACCTTAATATACTTATTTAATATTTGATCCTTGACTCACACCTACTGTAAAACAGGGTAAACTGTAAACAGGTATTTTTGGAGGAATAAACTCCAAAGCCCTCTTGCATTTTTTAATTTACGTACCCTAAAAGTATAACTTTCTTATCAAAATATGTAATATCGAGACCACACTCGTTTAACTCTTCCTGGCAATATTACCTTCCTGACAATGATGGCAGCATATAACAATATCTGTCGTAAAGTTCGTTTGTATCGCGGTATAAAGTGCGTCCCTCACGCTTTAAATATTATCGCGAATTACAGAATCCAGCGTGTGTACCGCAGATTAGACTGGCCACCGCTAAATAACAAGGATTAAGCAAAAACCCGGATGTTTTTCAAAGCGTGTACAAAGTTTTGGATATCCCGCGTATTGTCGATTTTTAGTCTATGCTGTTGCGTCAATCTACTAGTCAAAACAAAGTATTCATTCGACACTTTTAGGTTTTGATAAGTGAAGTTAAGGTCTTTCATTCATAAAACTGTTACCGTTACTGTTACTGTCCCATTACCGTACTCCGGACTACTATTAAGAACTATTCGAGGATAAATTTGAGAAGACTAATGGCATTTTTCCAAACCAGGAATCTAGCCTGGGGTTTTTACAACAGTCAGATATACAGCCAACCGCCCTATAGAAGCCGTCTAAAACAGTAACGACTACATTTATAATCAGTATGTATACAGTCTTCCTGTCGTACGGTAATTCTGCAATTCAGTAGGCTGGCTAACCCGTTCCCATAACTCACAATGGCCATCAGCATAATGGTGAGTTACATCACAACTTCCGCAGTTGGAACACTGACATGGGTTTTATCTTCGTGTGTCGTGTCGCGGAATAATTTGCACTCATGCACAACGAACCCGCGATACTTTGTACGTGTTTGATAATAAACACATTGTATCATGTTTGAAATATGAATGAGTAGCTTCTGCCCGCGAGTTCGGCCGCGTGAAAATCCGGATGTAAAAAGTATCTGACAATCCAGGTTATAAGCTATAAGCAAAATTGCATTAAAATCCGTCCAGTAGTTTTTTTTTGTGAAAGTGTATATACGTACAAACTTTCGCATTTATAATATTAGTAGGATTTAACTGCAAAGGCAGTTTTTAAGGACCAGTGGCGTTTTTTTTAAATCTGCTTTGAGAAAGACTAGTTTTTTTTTTGTATATATGTTTATCACTTTTAATAGAGTTTTTCAAAAACTTTAAAGTTGTACTTTTAAATATAAAGTTTTGCGTTAAAATACGCTAAAATGGTCGCCTGTTTTTTTATGCTAAATGTAACTGCCAACTCAACCAAATAATTTTAACTTAACATTATAACGCTTTTATAAAACCGAATAAGGTTATGTAACGGCAGCACATTTCTAACAATTAGCCAACCATTACACGTGTAAATGTAAATGAATATGTCCCACATGAGCAATTAATGACCTTTTTAAGTCTACTTATTACAGGAAACATTATGGACGATGTTATTTAATAAACAGGGAATAATAACGCCATATTACAATAAGAAATTTTGAAATTCAAAATTTTGGCCGTGCTTGCTTGCTGTATAAAGCATAAAAATATTAATTGTTTTGATTTACAGACGTTCCCCTACGTTGCAGAGAAATAATTTTGCCGTTTTGACAGATTTTACGCACATAATAATCTGTAAAAATGGCAAAATTACTCGTTAATTAAGTAATGTGTCAAGATAAAAAAGCTGTTACAAGTCCTGGGATTGGCCTTTAAAAGTCCTGCAAAAATACTTCTTATGTCGCCCGCTAGAGGCGCTGATCAGATCTTCATACATTTAGCATTTAGCTTAGCATAGCTAGTAGGTAATAGCTTCTCTGTTGACGGCGATCTTCCTCATTCATTATGACACTTGACTGACCAAACGCAATACATCGTATGACAAAACTTTTACGATTTAACTAATGACCAATACAACCGGTTGTTTGAAAGTTACGTAAGAATGTCTGATTTATGTCTGTACTAATGCCGTAAAATATGTGATTTATCGCATTTTTTTTTTTCATTTGTAATTATTTATTATAATTTGTTTTGTATGTTGCATAATTATTTGGTGGTTTTGACACGCGACGAGGTCAATACACAGACATGCTTTGTTTACTACTTGTTTTTTATGCAAAGAAAATTTGGTAACCAAATTATTAAGAAGAATAATTCAAGTCTGTCATTAAATATGATAAAACAAATGATAAGTACGTAAAAACAGCTTATTCTGCCGCAGTTGTTTAAATTGTACGCTGCAGGTGGTTCCTGTGTAAGAATAAAGCCAGTGACTGTGTCTATCAAATATTAAAATTACTCAAAGATTATTCTCATGATAAGTACCAAGAACTTTTACCCAAGTTACGCAGTAGTACAACAATGAATACTGAAATAGTATCCACGTGCCATAGGCAAACATCAAATGTCAATGTCGACGCAAGTACGAGAATACCAGTACAACTGACATTTAAGTGATGACACCCACGGGATGTGAAAGGTGACCTATAAATAGCCACTGCATTTGCATGCGGAGAGAAATTGAACATGCTACCTAACTAGTTCGGCTTTAAGGATCACTTGCACTTTTTATTAGTGAATCTAAAATGTATTGAGCTTATATTAATTTAACTGAATTGCTCAAAACTTTTAAAGTTTAAGTTTAAGTTAACTAGTCCGATCAGGCATTTGTTCATAATATTGATAGCCCCGATACAGGCTGCGCCTAGTGGGGTTGTCGTAGTTATAAGCATAATTTTGTAATACTGGACTGGTAATAAATGTTTTTTTTTTACTATGTTTATATTTTCTTCGGAAAAAAATGGTCATTTATCCTGTGTCCCAATGACAGTTTCAGGAAGTCCGGAAACAAATAACCGATGAGTTGACACGCTAGGTGCCTTTAAAGTGATCAGAGAATGAGACTTTTTCTCAATCGACTTATTCTTCTTTATTATTATATTCCGCTCCCACAAGTTAGACAGAAGCAAAATTTAAAATTAGTAGATATTATTTGATATTTAATTTTGAAATAGTAGTAAAGATTTTATAATTTAATTTCAAATAAGTAGTAAAAACTAAATTGCGAGAGTCACCCTAGAGATGCACCTCAATAGTGATGCAATCTACAACAACCGCGCTATAAAGCTTCGTAGTAGCGAAATTAATAACGCTACACTATCAGGCTATAACCATTAACTGGTATTTGACGTGATAGCATTGAGGCATTGATTGGCTGCACTTGCCACTTGCCTACACTTTCTACTTAACGAGAATACGATAACTGGATCACAAGGCGATTAATCCTCAAGACCCATTATAGCCGGCGGTGATAGCTACTCAATTTCCACTACACACTTTGATAGTTTGATGATACCCGATTGATGTGTTATTGGCAAGGGGATTTAATTACTATCTAGCGTTTGGTGCTTTAGTTATTACTACGATAAAGAATGCGTTATGTTATAATTACTTGTAAATGGGTTTCGTTCTAGAAGTGCATGCAGAATTGGATGGTAGAGAGACGAAAATTTGCCAGCGTTGACAGCAAAAATTTTCACTAGAACTCTTTTGCCATTAGTAACTTCAAGCCATTCATATATGATATTCTATCCTAATATGAAGGTTACAATCACATCTCGCTTATTGGGGTTGACTTAAGCTCTCAAATAAATTTAAAAATAAACTTGCCTTGCCTATCTCCTAATCAAGAAACTTTAGTAGCACTTTAATCTAAGCAAACAATGATTAGTAATTGTAATAAGCTCGTCGCTTGAAGACAGCTATTATTACTCTATCCGTCAATAGCAAGGCCTTCCATTCACGCTAGTCGCTATAGTTTCTGTCTGAGACCTCTATCGAAATACACTTTTAAATGCAGGTCGTAGTGAACTGTTTGTATTCAAAACAAAAGAGCCTTTTACAGTAGTATCTAATTAGCAAATCAAAGATTTACAGAACGATCTCGTTAATAGTTCGTTTCTACAATGCAGCCAGTGAGTCAAACTGACCTATAAATCACAAATAAAAGAGACTGCCCCTCGGCCTTCCCTCTCATTAAACGCTATTCATTGAATCGTAATGCTAAATCATTGCGCTCTGTGAATCGTTTGTGCAGCGATGTGATTCTGCTATCTATACCTATTAGTTACTATTATGTTGTTTAGCTGAATATTGTACAACTATGATTTTGCTTTTACTTATGTATTGGCATGTATTCTTACCATAAATAATGTTTTAAATCGAAAACCGATGTTTTAAGCAAAGAAAGGAAGACTGTGGATTGGCTATGCCAAAAATAGTACAATTTTTTTTATTTAAACATTAACTACCCTTTAACAACTACCTTTAAGAACACGTAGGTGTTTTACTCAACGACCGTAGTAAGGATCATTTGAAACTAAGCAGATGGATTTAGCTTTATATCCTATCGCTGCATTAACATACGGAAATAGCCGCGCGAAAAATCAGTGTGAATCCGCCCTAACATTCCTATAATAAAACCTAAAAACATTGAAAACGTAAAGTATCATCATACTACAATTTTAATCAGTTGTAAACTTGACCGAGTGGTTTCCGTCGAGAATAGAAATAGAACCGCTCAGCTGTTTGAGTGCGTACAAAGTAAATTAGTGATTTAACACCTAACATGACATGGGGGCGGGACTTACTGCCACCGTGTGCGGTTATTTATATTTAATTTCAGTATTGCTTGAGTTAACTCTTTATTATTACGATGTGTGTTTTAGTTCTGTCGGATTTTAAGTTGGCTTTAACTTGTTGTGTTATTAATTACTTAAAATATTTAGTATTATACTTTTTGAAATCTATAGAATTGATATTTAAGTAGGTAACTATCATCAAAAGCTTTTAATTATTGTTTTACGGTTTATTTACCGCGATAAGTATGAGATAAGTAATTGCCTTTAAAGTAAAAATTATATTATTTTGACTGCCTCTGTGGCGCGGTCGGTAGTATATGCGGCTGCGCCGTGCGAGAGGTCTCGGGTTCGAATCCTGGGTCGGGCCAAAAAGATTCTCTTTTCTGAGATTTTCTGTTAAGAATTTCTTAGAGATTGCCCGGAGTTGGGAAGTTGAGGTCGAAGACCTCCGTGCCTCGGAGAGCACGTAAAGCCGTCGGTCCTGCGCCTGACCTCTCACTGGTCGTGTCGGTTATCCGTCCCACCAAACTATGAGAGTGATGGAATAGAGAGTGTAGGTACCTGTGTATTGTGCACACACTTGGACACTATAAACAAAGTCCTGCACAGATGGCCAGTTTCAATGAAACTGACCGCCGTAGCCGTATATCGGCAAGGAGGACATTATATTATTTTCCTCTCGAGGGTTGCCGATACGCTGTTGTGTCCGGCCTATCGGCATGTGGAGTTAAAGGCTGGGCAGCCTCTGTGAGGAACCCCTAAATTGGGGTGACCGCGAGGCGTGCGGCTTGTGGTACATGCTTCGGCAGTTATCCCGCCGCACGCCGCCACAAGCGGCCGTGAGGACACACGTGGCGGTTTAGTGGGTATGCCTGCCCTTCTGGCGGGAGAGCCCCACATAACCCTGCACTCCACCCAGGGTGCAGGTGTATGCTTAAGGCATTAGCCACGCTAAAAAAAAAAAAAAAAAAAAAAAAAAGGACATTATATTATTTGTCTATTTTTCTCATAATTGTCAAAAAAGATCAAAGATGACGATTATGAATTAATTTATAAGTCGAATAAGCCAAATTACCTGAAAAATAAGTGCTATGTACATAAATAATTTCGAACAATGTTATATTTAAGTAACCACAAGTGCCCAAATTCAAAAATACGACTCACTTATAACTTCGCAAGCCAATCACAACACCCCACTAGTGTTGCACTTTTACGTGAAAAATACCGCCATTTCAGCGCACCTGTAAACAACATTACGAAAACTTTCCCTCGAGACTGTCGTAGTGATGTGCTGTTAATGTCTAATGAATTTCACACTCAAGGGCTTGGCTCACGTTAAGTAGGTATTGTGTGGGCTGTGGTGGAGTGGCGGACTACGCCCAGACATTCATGTGATGTACGGTCGTATCGTGTATCGTGTGTCGTCCGCCACGAGGGATTCACTCGCTTTGTTACTTCTGTGTTATTTGCTTATTTGATGCACTTGTGGGAATGTTAGTAATTTAGTATGATAGCGAAATGTTGGGTTTAACAACACTAATGACTGGAAGCTAGTTCTTTGAAATTATCTATGACTAGTAATGACTACTGTTTACGATCTATATTATGTGCGATGAATTAATGTTGACATTAAAAATATGTGCTATCAAAAACTAGAATACGTTAAGTAGATTTTGGGTTTATCGCGAACAAACTTTGTTTGGTGACATGTAGTGATTAGTAAATCCATACATAATTTACTTACCCATTTTGCGTAGTATTAAAAAATACAGCTTGTTGTCTCGACCGATTCTTGCAATTTTCGATGCAGGTAGTGTTGATACTTATTTATAGCAAAGGGCTTAAATTAATCACTTACCTAGATCACCAAAGACAAGCATCTAGTCTAACAAAAAATAAAATTATCAAGTAAAATAAAAACTTTTTGCTATACATATACAAACGTATGCAGTCTACAGTTGCGTGCACATTTCTACTACTTTGTATTACTAATAAAATAGAGAACTTATTCCATGATACGTGTCTGTTTTCAAACATGCAACAACAAATGACATGCGACGTTATTATTCATGATACTTGTATTTAATGTACCATTACATGAATAAAACTTGAAATTGTATCAAGATTGTTTTGTATAACTACACCCACACGTATAAATATAATTATTTTTTTAATTCTCCGTAAATAATTATTGTTCTAGCTCAGTGCCGTGCAATAGTCGTATTCTGTCGTGACATGTTTTAGAAGATTTGGCTATTATCTCAAAGATTTTTATTCTAAACACATACTCTGTCAAATTATAGTTATTCCCAATAATAATTACCTAAAAATGGAAAAGTCGGCCTATATAATTACTATAAATATAGGTTAGGTCGTATTTTTTTATAAATATCTCAAAATACGGCACAGCCTAATGAAAATGTCAAATTGGACAAAATAATCTATAGACTAGGCCTATTGGCCATAAGTCTTTCAAAATCGATCACCTGACATTTTGTTCTAGAAACAAACAAAAATAAGTCGTTTATAATGACCGCCATAAATTTTAACTAATATTATATTTATTTTACATAGACAGTGTAACAAATTACCGTTTTTGTAAAAGACTTATTGCAGTGGAATCAATGTGCTGGATTGCCTTTTAAATTTATCAAAGGCCAGGAAATCTATTAAAATTTGTTTCATAGAAATTCATAGTTAGTGCTTTACTGAAGTGAAAGGATGAAAGCTATGACATTAAACGACATTTATGTATCCTCTGATATTAAATTATTATAAATTGTAATAATTTATGACATTATCCCACCCACATAGCAGGGGGAAATTAGAACCAGCAGAAATAACATTTACTCTGAACTTCCTAAATAAATTCGTTCTTCTCCATCCCAAATTTGTTGGAATATGCATAAGAAAGAAGGCTTAATGACCACTGATTTGTTGGTATTTTTTGTCTTTGAACAATTTGAGCAAGAAGCTAATATGGAGATTCGGTATTTCTGTAATAAAATATTACAAGCACATTTATAGTTTAAGTTTAAAAAGCCTCACTGGTAGATAGGTATAACAATATTTTATTTTTAGATAGCATCAGTTTAATCGTGAAGTTACAACTAAAAAGGTTTGTTCCATTATAGTAAAACTATCTGGCCAACACACGTCAAAAAATTAATTGAAAAGCCATTTATCACTAAAAAAGAAAATTAAAAATAAAACGTTAATGGCTGCTGATAAATATTTTGACGTCAACTAGCCAGTGTTCTGCCTATTAATACATAAAAAAAGTTTCAACATGAATAATTATTTCAATGAGTCGTATGTCAATCAGTAGGTATGTGCAGCAAATGAATAATTTATGTCACAATTATGGTTTACTCGCGATTTACATTGAACGAACGTGCATTAAAGATCTATAGACTATCAATAGCAAAAATGCAAATTATTATATCTAAAAATAAATAAAACACATTTATGTTGCGAATCCGAATAAATTTAAAAAATGAATTTAATTGAAATCCACTCGAATCTCTCTTCATTCGTAAACAAAAACAACCGAAGCGTAAAAAATAAAGCACCGTATTCAAAAGCTTTATGAAGTGGCATTCAATCTGCTTTACGTTTACCATAAAACGTGTATAAAACAAACAATTGGATCGTGAGCCATCCTCTTCGTGCAAGTGAATGCATTTGATGAAATTGCTTTCCATCAATGGGGCAAGTTCGTTTTATCGCTGCTGAAAGTTATTGGATTTGCGGGATAATGACGGGATGGCACGCGAGTTTCCGCGGAAATGAACACACTGTGACAGCTAGTATGTACTGCACGTATTTGTGTGTTTTGGGTTGTGTAGCGCACTTTTGTTGTATGAAATATCTGTACAGACTAAGTCTTTTGCATTTACGTTGCTTCGAATTAAGTTTAGTATTTTGTCAACATTTTTGAACATTTTTTTAAACGTTTCTTTTTTGGTCAATTCTTTTTAATTCACTAGATTACAATATCCAGAGTAAATTATATAATCGATAACAATGTAGGCCTGGACAGAGCGGGCACACTGAAAATAAATCGTATGTAGGTATATGTTATTGTTTATATGTTATGAGTGAAAGTAATTCTAGTGAGAAGCATAACACGGAGAAAGGAAGGGCGAGCGGTAGGTACCATTTAGGTATAGACAAGTGCATAGGTTCACATTGTATTTGGAAAGTACTAGTGAAAGTCTGAACACCTAACACAGGTCTTATAGTACCTTCGTAGGTACATGACGTGTAAGTGATAGCGAATTTTAGAAAGTGTTTCGCAAACCTGTGGGATTTTCTAAATAAGCAAACGCGTTGACTAGACTAACCGATAGAGTTGTTAACTCGATTACCTACTTGTGTACTTTTTATTATATTACAGGATATACTTACCTATGTGAGCTCATCATTATATTTACTGAACTCAAATAACTTCCTAATTTGTTACAAAACGTAAATAAATAAAAAAATGTTATTTTAGTAATAACTTTTAGCTGGCTTTTAGCTATTTTTTTCAAATAAAAATCTTTGTTTTTGAGACTACACGGATTCATGTCAAATTCCATTCGTTTAGTAGCAAATTTTGAAAATATACTTAAGTACAACAATAGTAGAATAATAATACCTACGTAATTAAAATGAAATGAGAAATGATTTTAGCTAAGTTTCACTTTGTCTCATCGTATCTCTACATTCTTTCTCACCGTGCTCTATGAGAGAGTCTCTATGGTATCTAGTCGTATAGTCTGTGTTATCAAGAGCTGCGTATTACGTGGATTGTAAACTCATTCTTTTAACGGATAAAGACATGGTCGCCTGCTGTATTATTAGATACGGCAGCACTTACTGCACTTAACGGACCGACACTTACATGTGAACATTACGTAAAAAATACATTTTGCATACCGATAACGGTTAAAAGACTTCGTTCAAAGTAAATACGTCATACATAATCTAAAAACGAATTGTAAGCGATGTAACTATTTATTTACAGCTACTTAGCTTTCAGCGCTTAAAGACCGATTATCTACTAAATATACATATAGGGTTGCTTTATACCAAAGCTAAAAAAAACTAAAATTATAGTATAGGAAACAAAAGGAAATAATTTAACAAATAACTAGACTAAACATCTTATATTATTTTTAAATAACTATTAGTAAATTCTGCGGACTGCATACAGTTTCTTCTTGCAAGTTTTTAGTTTTTCAATCGAAATTAGTTTGTTAGTTAGTATTATGTACCTAAGTATTTTTCTCCGAACCTCAAAGATATCCTAGACCAGTCCAACACAAAGTAAAACAAAGAGCTATATAGCAGGTACTGTGTAAGTAAATAACATCGCGTGACAAACAGCTACACGGCAATACGCGGTATAAGATCGATCGACAATTTATTCCGTCGATCGAACTACTTCGACAAACTGCAGTACACGCACAGAACTTGTAAAGGATGGGATATCGGCAGGTTTAACACATTTCTCTAGTACTTAGCGTCTGATTGTCAGATTTTGGTAAAACTCATTACCGCCCCTCTGCTAGGCAAGGGTCTCCTCCCGGTATAAGGGGCTTTGGTTTAACCATGCGTGGATTGAGGACTTTGAGGAAAAGTAATGTATGATAAGAATTAGTATGATAGTGATAATACTTAATACTTACATACCTAAACGCTGTTATCCCATAGAGGTAGGCACCAATAAAGGAGCCCCTGTTGCTACGATACGAACAAGCATTCCTTGCTTCATTCACATCCATACATCTTTTCATGCAGGATTTCAGTGTAAATAAGGTCTAAAAATGAGAAAGTTTGTAAAAATCATTGAGATAGTTTTTAACATTGATTATACCTATCAACCTAGTAACGTAGTCAGTCTGATTCAAAGCAACCCTATCGGGATCTAAATATATTATGATTTAGAAGATTATGCTTTGGTAAAGCAATTTTTTTTTAATAAGAATAGAAAAATAATAATAGTGCAACCTCAATATTATAAAAAAATATGAACAATGCACGTTCTGAAAACTTATAATACTGATTGCTGAAAGAATACAGGCGAAATTAGAACTCTGTCTTTTTTACGCCGATAAAAGAGGAAAAGGATGCCTTAGTATCCTTGGGGTATAGTTATTAATTTGATAAGAATTTAATTACTTTTATATTTATAGCTTTAATTAAATATTTATAACGGTCGACCGTCACCCACTTATTATTTATTTATATCGATACTATTTAATGAGTACCTACGTTGTTTAGTTCATACATCAATATCAGTGAATTGAAAAAACTAGTTAACCGTTACAAACTTGATTAACTTGTTCCAAGGCTTTAGGAAACATTTTTTTATAAGCAAGTCGTTAAATTCATAAAAACAAACCACTATGCCGTAACATAAGAGACGTAGAAAATACATTTTATACATAAACAAACCATACTTACTTTTTTAAACGTTATGATAAATATGTATACTGTATGTTTCTCGAAAATACAATAAATAAAATATTAATATAACCGCTAAAGTAGAAATACTAATGAATTCGATACATGTTTTGTTATTTTTTTAAGTAGGTACTTATTATAATATATATTATTCTCTCTAGTTGATGAGAAACCAAAGTCTAGTTCTTTTCATGTCATCTCGAAGTATATAAATATATAACTAAATATTCCGAAACTGCCTAGCTTTAATATATCTAAGCGGTCATCCATCAATTAAAAATTTCAGTTAATAGTTCAACGACTTGCGAGCAACTAACTATAACCGCTTAGACAGCATTAACAATAATTGCATTTTGATCATAACATCACAACACCAAACTACGTAGATCAACTTAATAGAAACTGTAAACTGAATTATCAGCTAACTAGGTAACCTGTTAGTAACATATTGAAAACGATTAGTTAGCTTAGTTTAACGACATGAGGCCGACAGTATCTCGTTTACTATGTTGAGGCTAATTGAGACGGGTTTTTCTTGACTGCCCAGTTTTCCTATTCTGATTTCCATTGCCGTATGTAACCGTTATTTGCACTAGAAATGTAAAGTCCTGGAAAGTTCATGGACTATTTGAGATTTATTTAACTTTGTAACGACCGTATACAAAAACATGAAACAGTCCCAACTTGAAGCAACTTTTATGTCATCCTTAGTCGTTCGTTTGACGAGTATCGTAGCGGCAAAATCCAAAATGATTATGAACGTTTTTAAAATTGAATATTGTTTCTGCATACGACTGTAAATGAATACTGAAATAGCACCTAAATGAAGTAATGCTTAGGTATCGTGTGCGGATATTGTACTACGTGTCTATCTATAAAAATAATATGTATTCAATTGTACAATTAACTATATAAAAGTGGGGTGAAATTGGGGCGTGCCGGTATTTTTTCAATAAATTATTCTAAAAATAGGCGAAACTCGACCAATTACAGGTCAATAATAATTAACCTAATTACGGAAGTGAAAAATAGTGAAATAAAAAATGAACTTTAAACACGAAACATTGATAAAATTAAACGTGAAAGCACATGGGACTATTTATAAGCAGTAGTTAACAACACGTCAACGTCGATCAATTATGATATTGTCACGAACTTTTATTTAGAGGCATGTTTCAGGGGAATACTAACAATTACTTTATAATATTATTTCTGGATAATTTCTCAATATACTAACCAATATTTACTTAGAAAAGCTAGTCGTTTGAGTCATCAAACCATGTTACTATGGAACATAAAATTGTCTTCGAGATTCTACAAAGATAGGTGACTTAGCAAAATCATCCAAAACACATCCCAAAAGGCTTTGATTGTTGATGCAATGCATTTTATCAAGAAATCACATTGGTTGTCCAGGATAAAGCTATTAACTAGTTCTCGGACTACCTCAGCACGATCGAAAAAGAAAGACACAACTTTTCAATAAACTAATGGAATTTATTGTTACAGTATATTTTCGAGAATGGTTCCCACGACGAAGGTCTGCTCACAAGAGACAAGTTTATGGAAGTCAACGCGAGGATGGACGCCAGAAGAGATTATTTGAGATCTGAATGCTCCAAGCTGGGCCTCGACAGTTCCAGTCAGAAGTCCAACGCGTGGGAGTACCTGATTAATAGGCAGTACCATGTTATATGGTGAGGGTTCGATACAATTTTAAGTTTTCTCCCAATTTATATAGGATCTTCTACCCTACCGCATGAGTGTAAGAAAAACCACAAATTACTTTACATTTATATTGTTTTGAAAAACGCCACTTACTGCGATCCCTACAAAGATTTAATTAACACGTCTTATTATTATGAAACGCTTAAATCACAAGCTGTCTTCAGTCTATTGAAAATCCAGAAAGACATGTTTAATGATACTTTTTAAAAGCAATGTGTTTATTTTCGGTACCTCAATATTTAGTTATATATGTTTTAGGTGCAACATATTCAAAGCAGCTTCAACTTCATGGATGTATAACTTCAATTTAATGGCGAATTATTCTGCTGCATTCCTCGACAAGACCAAAGAAGTTCCTTTAGAATTGGCTAGAAGGAAATACGCGAGGCCTACAGCCGAAATGATCAAGAAAGCGCAAGGAGATTCCATCACTTTTCTAATTGTACGACATCCTTTGGAGCGGCTAGCTTCTGCGTACAATGATAAAATCGTGCATGCTTGGCCGAAGTCTTTCCATGACAAAATGGGATACAGGATTATTAAGAAATATCGGAAGGTAGGTTTATGGAATCTTACTTTTTAAATTTAGTAATTCGGTGGTTCTACTCTTAACTCTGCTGATCTCCAGAAAGTTCTCAGTTTGAAATTGATTCCCGAGTCGGCAAAGTGACATTACAATTTTTGTTAGAAAACTTACAGCAATATTTCTGAGTTTCGTACTGTACCCGGAAAATGGGAGCAGTTTTGCTTTCGCTTACATAGGAACGATAAAAAACCTATCGATCTTATGAAGGAATTCAGTTTACTGGTCCTCTGTGACTAGTTTATTAACATTATTTTTCTCTAGGCTGGTGGTACTCAACCTGTCCCAACGGAGAAGTATCCAGTATTCGAGGAGTTCGTCGCATATGTTTTGGACGAGGTCAAAGCGAAACGTTCGCTGGACATGCACTGGACTCCTTACACGACATTCTGCACGCCCTGCAAGTTTAACTTCGATGTGATACTCAAATTCGAGACATTGGACGTAAGTATGAATATTTTAAAGATAGCATATTCTCAATGTCCGTTATACTTAAATTTTCTGCACTGTTAAAAACATGTTATCTACCTCTTACCCGATTTTATCTCTACACAACATCATTTATTACATTTTGACAAAAGGAGACCTTTAATTTTTAGAGCAGTCAAGTTTGTAGCTCTACGAAAATGGGGGCTGCGACCGTATGTTAAAATTATGTGGAATCTACAAAAAATATCCCCCTTGGCTTGGTTCGGATAAAGCTGTTCTAAGATTATTAATCAATTCTAGGATTACGTATAAAGTAAATTATGTTCTACAGGAGGACCAACGGTACCTGATTCAGTTAGCTCGGCTACAAGACATCGTGAAGCCAGAGTGGCGGAACAGCGGGAAAGGTCCCAACACGCTTCACAACATCAATCATCTGTACTCGCGACTGAAGAAGAGTCAACTTGACGGACTTTACAAGCTTTATAGGTGGGTACATTCTTCTATCAACTTTGGATTTACATTTTTAACGGAATTTGTTTTCCATTTTTAGTAAAAAGCAAGATCAAGAAAATAATCACCAACTATCTTTATTTAATAGGAGAAAAAAAAGCCATGACACGTCCAGTACTTGTAGTAACAGAAGGTCTTAAAGAAGTATACACTCTGTATTATTGTGATGCTTTATATAGTGGGCATGTCTTTTCCCTCTGTTAAAGTCTACTAATGGTGTAATATCATATTGTTTCAGATACGACTTCCAGTTGTTCAACTATACAATAGAAAATTACTACGAGATAGTAGGCGCGGACGAGAGCAGCAATCACGGATGAACTCGCCGACAATCAGTTTGAACGCTTCACCATGTTTCATCAAATTGCGCATAAGCAGACAAGCATCGAAGGTTGATGAATGAAATTCATCAATGGAAAGACTGATCGTTACACAAATGATTGATGGACGTTTTATTGATCCGGCGGCCGAGTGCAAACTGTGCCCCTTGCGTCAATTTCCAAATTTGTTGTCGCTGCAAATATATATTTTGTGATAATGCGTTTAAGTTGAGTAAGCATAAGCACTATAGTCAGCCATTATAGAACAATGTCACGGCCATAGAAAATGTAGCATTTTCAAATTAGGAACGTAGTTTTGTTTTCTTACGTCGAAGAATTTATTTATAAGTGTAATAAAAACAAACCTAAACAAGAACATAAATGGTTGGTTAATCTTGCGTGTGGCGGTTCATCAATCACATTGTTAAAATAATGTTAGAATTAGGATAAAAAATTACGAACTGTTGAGCTAATAAAAATTATACGTAGTGCTAATAGCTGAATTTAGTTGGTATTGACGCATAGGACAAATTATGTAAATTATATGTTTTAGTTTTATAATGCAAACAAAATTCCTTAGTGCTTCCATAAATTATAGAATTATGGAAATAAAGTGTTGATAGAAGAGAATTGAAGCCACTTAGAAAAATACTTATGACATAGCATTTAAATAAAAAAGAATAAACAGTTACTCTTTGCATGATTCGTCTGTTAGTAAATAATTTAAAATGCAAAGAAGATAGCAAATTATTGTTATAATAAAAAATACGTTGTAAAATTATCCTACACTTGCATTTTCTGTTTCAAATTTGTTTTATTTTGTTGATTTACATTGTTTAATTTTATGATCCAGGTTTTATTAGGTATTTAATTGTTGTAAAATCATAAATTAACCAAAATAAGAATATTTATTTAGAATGATTTTATGATTTTTTTTTACATTTGCCTGTTGTTCACGTACTAGTACCTATCATAAAAGCAAACCTAGATATTATTTAAATATATAGATAAAAATATTTGCATATTACAACAATAGTCATCACAAGAACAATAAATTTATTTGTAATAGTCGTTATACTTTACTAATTTTAAAGTATTATAGTTTTAGTAAACGTTTAAAACCTGTTGACATTTTGTTAAAATATTTACATTTGCCTGAATGCTTACAAAAGTGGCTGTTTCACAATGACATTGAAGTACAACACTTTTCGGAAACGGACGAAAGATTGTATTAAAAAATAATAAAAAAGTAAATCATATTCCTATTTCAAATTAATTATAATGTAAGTCTGGGTGTGTATCCCATTAAAATGTAACTCAAACACCAATAAAAAGTTCCGTTTTCTTCAAAGTTTGTAAATAATAAAATAGATGTAATATTTATTTATAAGTACAAAATAGTATTTGTAAGATTACAATAACGTTTTAGTTGAACACTTTGTAAGTAGTTGTTGTATCCTAATATAGTTTTCAATGTTAAATGTAAAGTTCCACATATAATTCCCCAGTTACCATATTTATGAATTCTAATAACTTTTCTAATTCGGCCACGGTCGTATAAGGTAGACTGTAATTAATTACGTATGTAGGTACCTGGTTTATGAATATATTAACATCGAAATATGCCTTTTATCCTATAAATTGTTCTCAAGATTCAAGTGTATCGGGGAATCCGCTGATAGTACAATTACTTAAAGAATAAACTGTTTTGATACAATTAATACGTAGATGAATGCTACAAGGATTGGATCAGCTGACTCCTTTATGCACGAAATATTTTATTACAAGACTCAAGATCGTTATGCAATGTTTACATGCGTTGATTTTGCACGTCCGGAAACCGACTCATGTAAACTGTTTACTAGATTTTAAATATGCAGAATGTCAGAATAGAATGTTTGACAAGCTGCTTCCTTTTCCAACAAAAGTTATATCTTTTCAACGGGCAAATTACAATACGATTTGATTGGCGATCCGAATAATATCAGAGCTAACTTCAAAGTACAAAAAAACGAATAATAATCCGACATTACCTTTACTGTTGATTGGTCGGTGTTTATTTACTGAAGTTCGACTGTTACGAATTCAGATTGCCAATAAAATCGTGCAATGTAAATGTTCAATAAGCTTTGTAGTGAGAACTAAGTTTACTAGTCGTAGCTAATTCTACTTCAGCTTAGGATCAAATTTGATTAGCGTAACGCCAATTTTAAGAACTTTTCCACATAGTAATTAATAATTTGCTCTTAGATGTTTAGTTAGGTCATAAATAGTTGATACGGAATGAATTAGACCAAAAAGATATGGCCTATGAAAGTAACTGTAATGGTGCTATAGTCCTATAGATTTTGATCTCATATCAGAATGTGAGACGCGATGCATGCACAATCGTTGCTAATTACGTAAAGCGTTATAGATTCCAACGGTAATTGAGTCGGTTGTGTTTATAATAATGTTGAAAAGAATTATTCTTAGTACTTATAGAAAAATAAATTGATTATTTAATGTTGTTTTGTTTTATTGCTTCCTTAAGAAAACCACAATAATTAATAAAAGCGTCGTTATTGAATATTATAAAATAGACATTAAAAAGCAAGGTCAGAATGACGTCGCATCATAAGTTCGATCCCGAGATGTTTCGAGTCAACGAAAATTGTATCGATAAATTGTAATATTCCATGATGTATAACTTAAGAATTTATAACAAAAGAAAATAAATCATTAAATTATTAACCATTTTATTAAATAACAATACTGACTTAAACTGTGTTTTGTATTAAATGCATTGGAAATTGAGGTAGATATTCTCTTTTCTCTGGCACTTTAGTTTTGTTCCTGAAAGAATACAAACTTGTTTAATATTGGATTAATAACAACTAATAACTATACTATTAATAAATTAAAAGATTTACAGAAATATTTTTCGCAGTGAACAGTGAACACCTCCAAAGCGAAAACGCGGGTAAAGGTATTTTTATGCACGTAGGTATACCCTGGACAAAGCGTATACGTATACGTTTGTACGTCTCCGTATAGCTGAGCACATGCCTACTTAGCTACGTAAGAAAATTCAATAATCGACCCTCATTGTTAAAGAAATAGATTACCTAGTGCTGAATAGATTAGTTTACCATTTCTAAAACGCCTTTACACTAAGCGTAAAGATGAAGGACATTTTGTAGATTAACTGAAAGTGATATTTGTATTCAAACATCAAATATTAACTTTTGTGTACATTATCTTCTATTCAAAACGAAGAATGTCTTATTATTATCGTGCCAATTTTTCGCCTTCCGCAGTATTGTTACTTAATTAGCGTTTTACAAACAAGCATCCAGACACTAATGAGTGCCTATCTACGTATGTAATGTCTTATCTCATGCCACATTCCTCATCTCTTTATTTACAGGATTGGCTATCCATTATTTTTCCAAGAAGAATTATTCTTCAAATATAACATTATGAATATTAAATAAAAAGACAATATTTTTTTATCATAATCACAACATTGGTACGATGACAGGGTAAAATATGTCGCAAATCGCAGGACCTTATCCAGTGACGTACAAAGAGAAGCCTGTACCCAATATTTGGTTAAACTAGGCTGAGAAGTTAGACAATAAAAATTAAAATATAAAAGAAACTCACTCAGTCTTCCTCTTCCTCTTCGGTATGTCGACAATGTCAATAGGATCAGTCGTGATCATGACTGGACGTACTGATCCAAAGAAGTCTGTGATTGGCACTCTGTCTGGATCACGCTTGAACAAGTCACGGCGCACGCCTACTGTAGATAGGCACGCACTTTTCGGACAAACTGCCAGCTAGAAAAGAAAAAAGGGGTATTAGTGATGAAAGTAATTAAAACAAGTTTAGTACAAGAAAACAGCACTGGAGATTTCCTGCTTACATAGTATATAAAAACACCTCTGAAACAGTATAGATGACAGCAGGAATTAAGGAGTATCTTAACAATTGAGTCAGCTGCCTTCAATAATAGTTACAAACAATGAATACAGAAAGTATAAAGTGGAAGAAAAAAGGTAGAGCATTTAACTATCACATCATACTTACAAATTCTGACATAGTCCTCTTGCTATTAGGGTGAACATTTTCTAAGAACTCCAGCACATAGTATGTGTATCTATCAATGATGTATACTCCAATAGCTGAGTCCACATGGTGCTGTAACAAAATAAATATTAAATTTTATACATTACTGCAAGCAAATCCCACATCAAATTATGAAACTTGTAGCTCAGATATCTTTAGGAAAGTTACTGTTATTTAGAAGTGATGAAACTGTTCATCTTTGTTAGACCAGTGCTTAAAAATCAATGGGCCCACTAGTAATAATTTACTTATACATATTCTTCAATGATAGGGCAATTATTTACCAAAATTTTGAAGCTAGAATAAAAACTCATACTTACAGACAGAGAATCCTCTCCAACCAAACTGGAAGCTGTTGCCAAAATGTTTGGAGAATAGAACTTTTCATACATAGATGAAGCTTGACATGTGTCTATTATGAAGAATATCTCATTGTACCTGTAAAAGAATTGGTATGTTACTTAAATTAGAATATAATAATAATCAAATAAAATATTATTTATTGTCTTGACAAAGAAATTATTTATCAAAAGGCTGGCAATGATATGCATATTTAAACAGTTGGTACATAAATAAACTCGGCAATAAAAAAAATGCTAATAGTTGGTACCTATTTATGTAAACTTAGCATTTAAAAAGCCAATACCTTCTCTTTTGCCACATTTGTTCTAAAGCATCAGCTAACTCTTGACTAGTAATTTCCTCAGAGTCTTGGAACTTCAGGAAGCCATCACCTCCATGGCCTGTGAGGTAGATGAGAATGTTGCTGCCTTCATCAGTTAACAGCCTCTTGGAACGAGGAGTATCAGGTGGTACCCTCCCTGTTAGGAGACGCACAAAGTTCTCTACTGAAACCTGAAATGAAAAAAAAAAAGTCAATGAAGAAAAAACTAGTTTATATTTACGACTGGCAGAAATATTACTGAAAGTGGAAATTTGTTGTATAATCTCATTTTTACTGTAATCCGTACCGGTCGGAGATCGAGGTATGCTATGGAAAGTAAATCTTGTCATCTTATATAGACTTCAGTTAAGTGTGTATAAGCAAAATATTTTACTACATAACTTCTTCAATACTTTTCTACGACAATAGTAGTAAATGACTAAACTAACCTCATATCCTCTATAATCTACTTCAACATCATCACCATAAACATTGATTTGTTCATGAGCATTGTTAAATATGGTTGCAGGTCGCGGGTTCCTTGGGTTACAAGCCATGTCGTCCGATATCATCAAGATTATCTGACTGTCGGGAATGCCTAACCGCTTCACACTCCGGTATATAGATAACACATTCGCTACATGACGATAATTGAACCAAAACCTTGAGGTATCCACTAACACTGCCCAGTTGTTCGAGTGATTGGACTTTTGGAAGTCTTCTGGTATCTAAAACATTATAAAACATGAGTAAGAGGACAATATCTTGGTAGTTTTGTGTGTGACAAAGACTCTTATCTTACCTCTATGCCATGGGCAAATGCGAAACTTGCTAAAACTGCAAGTAATATGTGATAAAGCCTACATGAATGAGACATATTTAATTCATTAAAATGTGTTTTTTTTATATTGTTATCAATTTATCAATAAAGAAAGATCTTTATTTTGTAAATTGTCCGCAATGTCATTACTGTCAGACTGACAATTAATTTCTGTCTCTGCAGTTGTTGCACATGAAGTAAGTGTTGTATGACTTTTGTTTCAATATGGTTGCTTTGAAAAATATAAATAAATAAATATGATTGGACAACTCACACACGGTCATTTGATTCCAAACTAAGCAGAGCTTGTACTATGGTAACCAATTAACTGTTAAACATACTTATATACTTCTAAATACATACTTATATAGATACATTAACATCCAGGCTCAGAACAAATACTCGTGCTCATCACACAAAGATTTGTCCCGGGTGGGATTCTATAACTAAAACTATTTTTTTATATAATACTGTGTTATTGTCAAAATTAGGCATAAAACCAGGATCAACACCACGGAATGACAAACACAAGAGGAAGGGCCATGTCATACAAAATAAGTGTTATAACTTAACAAACTTATTTAAGTCGAATAATGTAAAAAAAACAGTAACTATTTAATTTCTATGGATAGACTCTAGTCCATATTCGTAATCTCAAAGCAAACTAAACTTAAAAGACTCGTTTTCAAATTAGACTTACAAATTAATTAAAAAGAAAAACGTCAAAATAGGAAATGGCTGTCAAATTGTCAATTGTCTCGTAAACAAGGTAAACATAAGCTTTATTGAACGTTTAATTAAATTTAAATCATGAGCAGCCGCAATCCTAACACACTAATGAGTGTTCCTGATGAACAATTTGATTATTTATTTAAAATAGTACTCATCGGTGACTGTGGTACCGGAAAAACATGCATTGTGCAACGGCTGAAGTCTGGTAATTTTATAGAAAGGCACGGAAATACAATAGGCGTAGACTTTTCTATGAAAACATTGATAGTGGATGGGAAGAAAGTCAAGGTTAGTCTATTTATATAATGCAGCACTACAATTGCGTTGTTTTGTTATGGTACATGCAATAAGTCGATAATATTTATAGCTTCAGATATGGGATACGGCGGGGCAAGAGCGCTTCAGAACTATCACTCAGAGTTATTACCGCTCGGCGAACGGTGTAATTATTGGTATGTATTACTGTACGCCCCCTCATTGCATCAATAATTCCCCCTAGATAAGTGCTCCTGCTTTTCGATTCACATGAGTCATCGTAATTCTGTTGAAAGGCTCATAAAAATAACTAACAGTCTAGTTACGTAGTCATAAACAATAAACATTATCTAAACTGCTTTTAATTAAGTCATCGAACTATATTTATTATCACAACATAATTTTTGTTTTGTGATTCAATTGCTTACAATCGGCTACAATGATAAGACAATGAACTAACTGCATATTACGTGTATAAACAATACAAGCAAATGAATCTATAGAAAATAATTCGATTCTATAAAAAATATTATAGACTCAAATAATTTTTCTGCCAATAATTGTATACACATAAAAACTGTATCCTTAATATTTCAGTATATGACATCACTAAACGGTCAACATTTTTGTCACTACAAAAATGGATTGAAGAAGTCAGGAGATACACTTCATCGAATGTGATAGTTTCCTTGATTGGTAACAAGTGTGACTTGACCGATCAAAGAGAAGTAGAGCCAGATGAACCACAGTCCTTCTGCCGCTATGTTCCTGAGATAATGTTTGTAATGGAAACTTCTGCAAAGGACAACACTAATGTCGAAGATACATTCCGCAGCTTGGCTACAGAATTAAAGGTTTGTTATGTGAATAATATTCTTGCTAATTATCCTGTTCTACTGAACTGATTTGTTTATCCTTATCTGAGGCCACAATCTATATGTTATGGGCTCACTCACAGGAGAATATTAATATAATTATGTGTTTTCTCTTGTTAACTCTACTGTCTATTATAAATTGATTACATACTGGCTGAATTTTCAGCAGGTATATTAAATGTTCAAGTTTAGAATCCACATTGTAACAAGAGTGGCCAGTAATTTATTGCCTATATTCATGGTCGATTACAATGTTGGGAAACTCCTTTTCTCAACATTCAATACAATTTCTGTTTTTTTTTTCTTTACTCACTTGGACTATTGTCTGTGTCATGCTTGGGTGACACAGGCACTTATTTTAAATCTCAGATTTGTATTCAGTTTCATCAATTTAAATTGTGTGCTAAAATAAAACAAGCGTTTTTCATTTCTGTTCAATTGTGTTCATTATAGTCTAAATACTGAAATCCTGTATTGATAAAACATTATTTTATTATGTGCCTCACCACACGATTAGTTAATAACCGCATGTGCCACAGCCTGATTAATTAACGAGATGCCAAGCAATGATGAACATGGCAGTTAACATACTAATTTTAAATAAGCATATTTCTTATCTCAAAATAATTAGTTTCATTATCAAGTATGACAGGGTAAAACATAGTTTTATTCGAATTTTATTTAAATATATTGTATTTTTGTTTTCAGAGACAACATGACAACAGTGAGGGTCCCCCTGCAGAGTCAGACTCAGTTGTGCTCGGAGAGAGTCACTCAGTGAGTAGGTGTCAACCTTGCCGATCCTCCTAGACCTATTGTAATAGAACATACATCAGTCATTTTATATTGTTTTCCTTGTATCTCTCACACATCACAGACTGGCTACATTTTTGTCATAAAAACTTATTAAGAGATATAAAAATTAGCCAAATACTGTGAGGCCTTACTCAGTGCTTTGTGCACCTCTTTGGTTACTAATAATTTGTTCTGCCGTGATTGTTGTGGAGCTATGCATTGAAGACTTTGTTCTCTTGTCACAAGTTATAGTTTTAATTTTTAAACGAATGTGCCTACTGAGTGGCCGGAATGGTGAGAGGTGATGCGTTAAATGAATGGTTTTTTTGAATACTACTACTATTGAAGGAAGTAGAATTGCCGTGTTAACTGTCGCTACTTTGTCGGTACGTGGGACGTTGCACGCGATGGCCACTTAGTCGTAAACATACATCAATTGTATGTAATTTCTTTAGACTACTGATAACTTTTTCACCTTATACATGTGGCTGTAAAATTATCTATTCTATGACTAATGTCTTGGCCTAGAAAACTTCAGTGAGATTGCCTCAATTATAGCTAGTAATTTACAAAATCAATTATGTTTACATATCCTACAGTCATTGTTTTGAATAATAATTATTAGTATCAATGCTCAAGGCCGAGACAATACTAAATCGTAAAGATGTGCGTAATATGCTTACATTTGAATCCAATTTGATTCGAGATTATATTGGTGTATGAAATTATTTCAGTAATGTATACATAATACATATTATTATAGTAAAATATACATAAATGTTTATGTAAAACATAATTTTGGAGATAGATATGAATATGGCTTTAAGTTTTAATTTTAAGATCCGTAAAATGTAAGTGAATTCTCTAATTGGTTTATAGCATAAAAAATATTGAATAGAATGAAAAATCAGTTTCGTTATATGTAAATAAGTGTAGATAATTGTAACTATTTGAACCACCTGCTCGAGACTGATTTGAGCCATACAATTAGTATTGAATGTTATTACCCAGACCATAGATTTTTATCTATATATGTTGTATGTTGTTAAATTCTGAATATACAGGGTGTAAATGAGTATTCTGTAGTTCAGTACGCGGGATTTGACTTGATTTTGGCATCGGTTAAAAAGGCAGTATTTTGTATAAGTATAAAGTGCTTTTTAAATATTTTTTTATTAAATTACACCTTGTATATCATTTTATTAGCACCTGTCCGTATATTAATTTGTGCCTATAATGGAATTGTAGAATGTGACGTCCAAGAAATTAATAATATGACCTGTTTTATGAATATCTAGTAAAAGTATTCAGATTAATAACTTAGATTCCTTTCAAGAGAATTTACAATACAGTATGTAACTAACACAATTTGAGAAATGTGCATTGTCCTAAACTAGCTAGTGACTAGTGTCTCATAAATACTTATGAATTCATACGAATTTCTGAATTATTTTGCTAAGATATACTAAAACAGGTCTATAACTAACTAATACTCATAAAATGAGGGTACTGAATTAAATAGCCTTCTCGTCTTCATTATTCTTGTGGGGTCGGCAACATGTTTTCTCCCAATAACATACTGTAAAGGGGATTTGGCCAAATTTTTAATCAAGGGCGGTCTTACCTTCCCTGTCTGGCGTCAACGCTCCTTGGGAATTTTACGTTTAATTGGAAAGTGGAAGGGAAATTTAGCCAGTGGTGGTGGTGTGGGTTAATGGTCTAGGAATCTGGTATATAGGTGAGGACGGGACTTTGGGACCCTGCAGCTGTGGGAAAGGGGATGTTATAGGGTGCAGTGACTCGGGTAAATCGGGATTGCATGCCCAAATGTCTCTGGTCTATGATCGACCATATCCATAAATGGAGAATGAATATGATTATGTGATTATGGAAAATAATGCTATTTAAATCAGTACTACATTTTGAATAATCGTTAGTATAAATATATAATTATTATTATGACTAAAGCAATATAGTTATTTCTAGGTATTCCAGAAAGGTGCAGATAGCAACAAAAGTTGTTTAAGATTGTTTTTCGTTCATCAAAATGATCTATATATAACCGTTATGTATAGATGCTTGAAAAACTACATTTGTTCAGCAACTTTTGTGGCTTATTCTGTGCTCCTGTGGTCAATTCCTATCTGATATTGACTACTTGACATTTTTGGAATACTGATAGTATTGGATATAAATAAGCTAAATTATCAGTTTTATCGGAGCGACGTATTTTGCAACCTACTTTAAATTATCGAGGTTTGCATAGATAGTTAGGTAGCGAAAATTTATTTCGAAATTATTTGACGTGTCATAAAAGGAATCTCTAAATTTTAATTTGTATTACGACGTAAAATAAAACGACTTATTAATAACAATAATTTTATTGAACTAATCTGAGTGCTATATCACGATCTGTATTTTAATTTAGTTTTTTTTATATTGACGACATTATGTTCTACACTAAAATAAATTGTTATAATTTTAATACATCTGTTAAAAAAAGTTTACGCAGTGGTTTTTAGTATCGCTTATGATGATGTCCAGTTGTTTTGTGACGTGTATGCCGGAGATCCAGCCGAACTTGCCTGGTTGAGTTCCTAGGCCTCCGAACACCCTAACAAGCTGTCCTGAAGGTTTGAAAACCTGTACTCGGCAGTTTCCTGAATCTCCTACTAGTATGTATCCTAGCGGGTCGACGGCTAACACTTCTGGCTGTCTGAATTGTCCTTTCCTTTGTCCCATGGATCCAAATTCTATAATCTTACTCTTATCGTGCTTGTTGTACACTTTAACTCGTCGGTTACCGCTGTCTAGTACGACTACACGGTCGTTAGTGACTGCCACGCTTGTGGGAGCATTTAACTCGGTACATAGGATGTCTTTGGTCTGCCATAGACTAGCAGCTTCCGATGTCTGTGGTTTCGTCGCTACACCGATCTGGTCGACGAATTTACCATCAGGTTGGATAACCTGAAATAAAACATACAGTTTTATAAAATATTGTACGATAAAAGGATAAGTTATCGATTATTTTTCTATATTTAGGAACAAGGACAATGTTAAGTTTGATTATTATAAATATCCTTTATTACGCAGTTTTGGTAATACTTACTTAGTGATTTAGATAATATTTTATGGCTAAGTATTATGCAACTAGAATAATTCTTGAAAATCTTTCATAATTATACATTTCCGTGTGATAAGCTAAGCTGCGTATTAAACTTATTAGTTGCAAAGATTACTATTCGTAAATAGTAGAAATGTCATGAATTGGCGTAGCAGTAGTAGTACAGGTAGTTTAACAGGAACAATAATAATTAATAAGGTATATATTTTAAAGGACACAGTTTTTAAAAATCGGCCGTAACAGTTCAAAAGCTTATAAAAATCAAAGAAACAACTATATACGAATGTGGCTCCTTATAGAGAGAAAAAAAGAAAACCTAAACAGCTCCCGACCGAGGGTAGGTACAAATGACTACAAAAAATAGTTCTTAAATAATACGCTAGGGGTGCTGGAGAGCTTAATATTAATAGAAAATAGCTCAATATTGTGTGAGCTCATGTATGGTACTGAAACGTAAACGAACAACTTCAAAACCTATTCAATAAGCTAAAGGAAAATGTGAATTAATTCACTATATCGTCATAACAAAAATATTACCTGTATCCGATCATTCCCGGTGTCAACGACGTAGATGAGTTGGTTCGCGTTATCAGTAGCTATGCCTTCAGGTGACCTGAACGTGCCAACACGACTGCCCTTCTGACCGACAGAGCGCAAGTATTCGCCGTCTTTAGAAAACACGTGGATGCAGTGCTTCCATTTGTCTGAAATCGAACATAATTGTATTTTAAAATAATGTTCTTCATAGTCTTTGATTTTAGGAACCTGTAAAGCAGAGAACATAATATTACCTATTATGTCAGCTACAGGTACAACATTTGGTATTTTACAATGAGGTGACGCAAAGGGTCTTGATTCGCCCATATAATCTGTACCTATCTATGAGTGTAGCTAAAAAAATTAAAGTGGGTAACCGTTTTTAGAGGAAAGCAGCAAAAAAGTAGTAAGTACTAATTTGGGGTGATTTCAAAATTTTTTCAAAGTAGGTAAATTGTTTAGTTATTGAGTTGACACAAAATTCCAAATTGGCAATTAATACTCAGTCGTTTAAGCTAAACCCTTGTCTTGGAACGGCTTAAGGGACTATCCTTATTTATGACTAACATCTTACCTGTAATATAGATTTCTCC
Source organism: Anticarsia gemmatalis (assembly GCF_050436995.1). Taxonomy (NCBI): domain Eukaryota; kingdom Metazoa; phylum Arthropoda; class Insecta; order Lepidoptera; family Erebidae; genus Anticarsia; species Anticarsia gemmatalis. The sequence continues at coordinate 5,691,875 of NC_134761.1, forward strand.
CAGACTCTTCATGAACGCGATATGCACGGGGCACAGCATCTCCTCACAAGACAGCCTGGTGACGATCTTGGCTTGTGTTCGTTCCATGATGAGCACGCTGTGACTGTCCATGCCACACACGTAGAGGTGGTTGCTCCATGGACTGACTCCAACGCCGCATGGACGAGAAGTCTTGCGCCACACGTAGTGAGGAACGAAGTTACGGGATCTAGAATATTGAAACTTATGAAAGGCATGTCAGTGTGCTCACGTCTTAATTCCCAATTATATCTTGTAGATATTCCCGCCAAATGTATCGATGACAATTTGTTAAAAATAATAATAAAATTGTAAGTATTACAACGAAATGTTTAGTCGACTACTTACAGTTAATTGCCTTGCAATAATTATACCTTTTATGTACTTATATAATTGGAAATATTTCGTTGTTTCAGAATGTGTTAGAATCATGTAAAATTGTACTCAAGTTAATCTTAATTAATTTTTCAATTTGATTTTCGTAATCGTGAGCAGTTCCTATTCATTAAAATACTTGATTTTTGTGTGGAATTTTCGTTAATCACTTTTCATAAATAATCACACTTGCAGAGGTGATTGTACTGGAGTTGCACGCAAGTACACAATGAATGCATGCACATTTTTTCGTATTAGGAGATTTTCATCGGTCGTGGTAAGTGCCAATTTTATAGTTTTCTAACTATTTATAACGCCAAAAGACTATTGGATTACAACCACTAACTCTATTGCTTAGTTTAATTTAAATAATCTTATTTATTTTAATAGCAAACTTTTAAAAATATAGCACATTCATCGCTCGGCTCCAAATCACTGCTTATTAGCATAGACATTTTTGCTCAAGTATTCTTCAATTTCAGTATTCGATTAAAATTATTACATTTAACGTTTTCCTAGTTACAGGTATCAGATGGTTAGCTAGTTTTATGACTAATACTAGTATAACCACTGAATACAAGACACGGAAAAGAATTGGGGACGTGGTTGCCACTGCTTACCATCATAGAGGTGAGTTAATTACTTGCATTTAATTTGTAGTAAGCAAAAGTATTGAAAGAATTGGGAGATATTCGCGTGAACACTTTCAGATGAGGAAAATTGCGTGTTCACTTGTCATAGTAGTTTGTCTTGTCTGGCATCTACTGTGCGCAACAAAGTTAACTGTCAGTTTTATTACCGCGTTCTTTTTGATTGCTTATTTAGCACTAGCTGACCCGCGCAACTTCGCTTGCGTCACATGAGAGAGAATGGGTCATAATTTTCCCCGTTTTTGTAACAATTTTCGTTGCTAATCCGCTCCTATTGGCCGAAGCGTCATGTTATATAGCTTATAGCCTTACTCGGTAAATGGTCAATACAAAAATATTTTTTCAATTCGAGCCAGTAGTTCCTGAGATTAGCGCGTTCAAACAAACTCAGCTTTATAATATTTGTATAGATAAGAGAACCTCGTAGCTAAGTAACAACCGCGTGCATCCATCTCTAAGGTTAAGCTACGCTTGCCGAGGTTGTTCCGTGGATGGGTGACCATATACTATAATATAATACTCATAACTACTTAAAAGAATATACAATTAAACTAACACGAAATTCTACCAAATACCACTAAATGGGTATAATATTAACATTAAATACGAAAATAATGTAATTAAAACTATTTAAAAGAATATACAAACAAATTTATTATAACTAACACGAAATATTTAGTGGAAACTATTTCAAACTAATATCAATTCGAAAGAGTATAACCTCAACTGATAAGAATAACGTAAGTAGCATAATAATCAAATTTCAGTTAAAAATCTCCAAAGCGTAGGCTTACCCAGCTAAGACATAAAACGTAATGATAGTGCGATTTAATATTGCCAGTAACGCCATCTAGTGAAAGCGCCAGTGCAACCGCAAAGCGGTGGAGCGGTTTCTTCCGATTGTCGCTGTTTTCCGTGGGAATGAGATATTTTCCCGGAGTAAAAAGTAGCCTATGTCCTTTCTCGGATATCAAAGTATCTCCATACCAAATTTCACGCAAATTGGTTCAGTAGTTTAGGCGTGATTGAGTAGCAGACAGACAGACAGACAGACAGACAGAGTTACTTTCGCATTTATAATATTAGTATGGATAATTAACAATTTATTACAAAGTGAAGATCAAATTAGTTTTGGGCCAAATCGTATGCCAGAATTTCGAATGTTTTATTTTATAACATTTCTGGTACTGCGATTTTACCGTATATTATTTTATTTTCGTTCGTTCAATAGCTCTAACATGAAGTAAAGTCGTAGAGCACCGTTCCTCGGAGAGTACATAAAGTCACCAGACCCACCCACGCCTAACTATTCACCCGTCCACCGTCCTACCTAGTTATTAGGGTGATGGTCTTACGGAGTAGGCAAGAGTGTTTCTTCTTATTCGCTTCCAATCTTCTTCACACTCCAATTCCCTGGTTTATTTAGCCTAGGTTTACAGTATTCGTTTCTAACTTACCGGTAGTGCAAAACAAGGTTTTCTTCACTTTCCAGTGGGTCATTTTGTTTCGGAGACTCCAACACTGGGTCATCAGATTCAGCGTCTATTGGTGTGGCTGAGTCCATCTCTATGCGGAAATTCTCTTTGTCGAATACAAATCGTTCTGTGTCCCATTTGGATACCTCTGATAGGAGTTGTACCGCATTCTGGTGGAGGTTTATAAATGTGGCGACCTGGGAAATAAAACACAGAATAAATAGGAATACATTAATATAGTAGGGTGAACGGTAATGTGCGCAAGTGACTGCCGATCACGATGTAGCGAGGGTGATAAGAGACCATCCATCCAGATCCAGACACAAAGTGTTTTTAGATTTTACCAACAGCAGTACGGAGTTTGGTAATGCGTCCCATAAATGAATGGCTTCTCCCTTTTTATATGGTGCTGCAAACTATTAAGTTGAGTTGATTGTACGGATGTGGAATTCTCTTATATCTTCTACTTATACAAAACTCGACGAACAAACTTCAATAGTGCGGCTGCGGTTCTTTTACTAGGTTCAGTTATTATTTACTAGCTGACCCGCGCAACTTCGCTTGCGTCACATAAGAGAGAATGGGTCAGAATTTTCCATGTTTTTGTAACACTTTTTACTGTTACCTACTCTGCTCTTATTGGTCGTAGCGTGATGATATAAGATATGCTTTTTTTTTCACGAAAAATATTCTCAAAATTATTTATATCTCTTAGTATAACGAAGTCGCGCTAAGGCATATCCGCCATTAAAACAGTTGCTATGGCAACGGAATTTTGTTAATTCAATGTCATTATTATATTGATTTTTCGCGACTTCGTTGAATTTTCTGAATTTTCCCAGGAAATGCGTCATTTTCCCGGGGTAAAAAGTAGCCTATGTCCTTTCTCGGGTATCAAAATATCTCCATACCAAATTTCATGCAAATTGGTTCAGTAGTTTAGACGTGATTGAGTAGCAGACAGACAGACAGACAGACAGACAGACAGACAGACAGAGTTACTTTCGCATTTATAATATTAGTATGGATTTGCGAGTCCATTGTCACCTTATGAGGTGCTACCACAAACTGTACCTATTGTCAACACTTCTGTACAATTACTCTAATCCATACTAGTAATGTTGTGTTTGTTTGTTGGATGTTGTAATTAAATCACGTGTTTAAAAAAGCCTTCACCTTATTAATCATAACTGTTATAAAGTCTATACACCTAGCTATCAGTGGCTGTCAAAACAGCTTAGTAACAAATAAATTTCGATGTACAATTTATCCGATAGGTACCTACTGAGCAAGGTTTGCTCTAAACATTAGCCTTTTGAAAAGGAAGCCTGTGGCTGCCCTTTCCGTCTCGTCCGAAGACGAGGTGGGCCGTTAGTTACCTATGTTTATTTTTATAACTAAGGTTCAAAATAAGTATTATCTTTTGTTATAAGTAGATTGATATGGTCTTAGATTACGATCTATTAGGGCGAGTTAGTAGCGATATTGAAAAGATATCAATTAACCGTGCTATTAGCAATATCTATATAGAAATCTATGAAAACAGTTGATTCATGACTTCTAGTTAACCTGGTTTATAGAATTGTTCGATTTTATCTAGTCGCCTTTATGACATACTTGTTTTTTTTTAATAATCACGTGGAATATATTTTTCTCTCTCAATATTTTTTTTTATATTGCCCTTTATAAAGTAATCCAAGACTATAATCAAGATATTATATGGTCTTAACTTCAACATTGGTGTGTCATTATCTTCACAAAAGATTAGGAACACCTGTTGTTTCCTCAATAAACTTGCAGGACATTCATTTTATAAGCAAAGAGGTACTTCCCAAAAAATTTCAAGTTATTAAAACGCATTTGTGACAATGCGATAAGATATCGCATTTCGTGATTTCACAGTTGTTTTGTTTCGTTTTATAATCAGTCCTTTATTTGATTCGTTGTGATTTAATTACGCAGATAAGATGATAGATTCTATGAAATCATTGTTATTTCAATACGATACAATACCTAAACATCAACTTTTTATTTTACTTTGATTTTATATTTCTAAGGATACATTTATAATAACTTACAAAGCATCTTTCTTTTTCATAGAGTTGCCATTTTGCATATAAAATCCGTAGAGCCTACGTTTTTTTAACGGCGGCCACATAACGTTCTATTCGTTCTTTTAGCCACATTTGCGATAACCTACCGTTTTTTGACACAAGAATAAATCGTTATACATAGGATCACCGCTTTATAAATCCCTAGAAATGACGCACTGTCAATAGTTAAAGCAAGGCTTCCCTACATAAACTACGGTAACTGTAGCAATTAGCAATCGACTAGTTACGACTACGCAATGACGCTGATAAAACAAGCCCTATAGATATGTGCTCAGTATCAGGGCCATATTAATGGGGTAACTGGCCGACATCATACGCATTTTATATGAAATGTCCCTAAAACACAGATACAGTGTCGTCCGGGTCGACGCGATGACGTATACGAACAAGTTGTAAAATAATCCTACCAATGTTTATCCTGCTGGGGAATACCGCAGGGAAATCTTTCCATGTAATTTTATTATACCGAGTGTTAAATTATTATTGTCATTTTCAGTCAGATTGTGTCCCTGATTTAAAGCATGTTTGATAAAAGCTATGTATGTATACAGAATCTGCTAACATTATAGGTACTTACCAACTATTGGGGTGAAAAGCTTTTGCCTATGAAAACTTATGTGCCTAATCTTAAGATAATGAATAGAGCTATAAATATCTAATATTTTGAGAAATGAGAAAGTACATGAAGCACTAAAACACCCTAAAGTAGCCTTTAGTCAGCCACGATCGTACATGCAGACCTATCACAGATCAAAAATAATAAACCGTTTTTAAATAAACTTACCCTTTCATTATCATTCGCATCACTACTTTGCATGGCCTTCACCGCCACAGTCTTAGCTTCAGCCAAGGAAGTCTGCAGCGCCAGCGCAGACATATCCGCAGACTTCTGCAAACTCGCGGCTTCATTCAACATGCTGTCTTTAGCGTCAATGATAGCCGCTATTTTCTCCTCTGCTGCTATGTTTATTTGTTCCGCTATGCGTTCACAACGATCCTGTAAAGATTATTGACATGCTGAGACTTTATTACGCTAATAGTGGACTCGTGTCGGTTACTCTGATTTACCGAATTTTTTAACTTAACTAGGAGAGACCTTATCTACCAGTGTCACTACTTGCAATTTGATGTTCTATAAATGACTTGAAACTATATCCAGCAGGCATATTTTCAGCCAAACCATTAAGCTTAATGGTATGTTTTAGTAAAGCTAATCGTAAATTAAAATTCATTCCGTTTTTTTCATGTTCAACAGTTCTTTAGACTCACACATGAGTGCACATATAAACTTACGTCTGACATTATGTTTGCCATTTTTCCTGGTAATACCTAAACAAGTTTTGTATGCCAAGACATTCTGGTCACGTACCTTATAATGTTCAATTTTGTGTTCAAGATGACTGGCGGCTGTGTCCAGTTGTTTCAAAATAGATTTTAGTTGGATCCGCATATCATCCAAGTGCTGCGACCAACATACGCGGCAGAATTTCTAAAATAAAATATTTTTAAGAATTTCTTCAATGTAATACTTCTTTGAAAGTTTAAAAACTTTACTTTGTTATTTTGAAATATTCTAGCCAGCTAGAAATATATAAATGATTATTAAATCAGCGCTACAAGACTCTACCTTAGAAGGTAATAATAAAAACACCGTTTTAGTCTAAACATGTATAAGGGCAGGGTAATTATTACAATAAATATGATAAAAAGTAAATTACCAGTTTGCAATGATCACACAGGGTGATGTCAAAACTGTCGCACATAGATTTACAATGTACGCATCTGACTCCCCCTGCAAAAAGTTCTACGCTCTGTCCGTTGTTTACTGCGGGAGACGAGGGCGGGGTCCCTGTACTCTTACGAACATCACCGTTCATACTACTGATCCCAACTAACTGTAATAACGAATCTATGTACAGATTTGAAGGCAGATTCTCTATATAATTCTGCCCTTGTATCTGAATCCGCGTCCTACATATAGGACATCCGATTATTATCGCATCTGAAAGTAAAATTGCAAATTTAATACCTGTTTGAATATTTAAAAGTAATAATGTGTATGATTAGTGTTTACCAGCGATGTAGACAGACAGACACGCCATACAGAAAGTGTGTTGACACGGTAACATCTTTGGGTTGTGTAGTACTTCGAGACAGAGAGCGCATTGTACCAATTCTTTGATGCCACCAGCTGATAACCTGTTTGCAATGTTGGAGCTGCATCAATAAATATGGGTATTAATTCAATTTTAAAAGCGTGAACGAGTGAATAAAGCCTTTGACAAAGTTTGTTTAAATGGCCAGCCAAATCCGTAAAAACTTTAGGCACTACAATTCTAATTTACGTTTTTTACCAAAAGTTAACCCAACTCAAGTCCCGAGGTACAATAAATTGTTAGTATTGACCGTTTAGATTAATTTATTGACACATGATTGTCAAAGGTACAAATTACTGTTTATGTGATTGCCTTTACAGAGGAATAACGTTAACAACAAGTTAAGAAAATAGAAAATTGGTGTGCTGAAATAGTATTTTTGATTTGAATTTGTTGATTATTTGGATGTACTAAAATAAATTAAATAAAAATCTAATTCAAATTACATAAATCTAGTTCTCAGATTATATTAACGTGCATTTGGTATTTTATTAACAACCTAATCAATCATTATTACAATTTCGTTTAAAAATAAATATTCGGAGAAACCGATGCAATCTATCACGTCACCGAATAAATGCAATTTTATATAAAATAGCGTGCGGATTGGCGATAAAATATTCGAATTTATATTTTAAATATCATTTCTGTTTTGGCTGAGCTACCAACTACCTACTTACAATGCAAAGTGAAGTCGACATTCCACTTAGTAAAACATCGTCTAAGATCAACAGTAACAAGATCAATGAATATAATTAATGTCTATAAGTAGTACTCACTTTCTAGGCTTTGGTTCTGAAATGGAATTGACCGCCCTCGATACGACTGGTGGGGCCTGGGCCCGGTAGCCGTGAGGGGTGTCCTGCGCCGCCAACGCAGACGGGCTCGTAGGCGACATTGGCGGACGCATCCCTGCCTCCAACTTCTGACTCTGCCATCTCTTCAAAGTAAAAAATGGCGGTTTCTTCTTCACCTTCTCATTCTGCATTGTAACATATACACTTCACTCGTCAACATGTAATTAAACACTGAAATATAAACTCCGATAAATCACCGATAACACAAACTCTTATCAGATATTATACCGGTAATTATGTAGTTCATTATCTACCCTGTAATAGATTTGAATTCGATTAGCACATCGACGTATTTTGTAGATAAGATAAAATATATTTCTGTACCGAAACAAAATTCGATTTTTCACCAGTCATTAACATAAACATTGGGTGTCCTGTGAAATCGAAACTGGCAGACGATGCGAGGCGAATTTTCTCTCGTAATAAAACCGAACGTAAATACCATTGATCCTCTTCAACGACATTGTACTTTATGTATGAGAAAGTTATCAAAATAAATGTAGGCTTTTAGGTTGCCATATTTTAGGGGGAGGCCGATGCATTATAACGGTGAAAACAGGTGAAGTAATGTTGTGCCCGAGGCTCCTTGCCGAATTTGGTCACATTAATGCCAACCAGTCGTGTATTCTTCATTCGCACGCGGTGTTTATCTATTTTATTATTCTGTTAATCTGCTGCTGTTATTTCGGTTGGGGTAGTGCGACCGGTTGTTTTTTGCTAACACGTATGTAATTACTTAGGAGACACGTAAGTACTTAGCTATGAGACACGTAAGCCCTTAGCTATGAGACACGTAAGCTTTGTGATATCAGGAATTTGTCTGATTATAGTTTAGTCAACGGATCTGGCGGATTTACGAGTCAAAATAATCATGCGCATATCTTTACTACTTACCTACAAATTACTGTAAAAGTCTAATAGCCGGTAAGCTAATTGGAATGTAGTTAATTAAGCGTAAACCACAGGAGCCGCATCCTAATGAAGAAAAGATTTTTTATTCAATAGTTGAGGTGAATGAGACATCCATTATCAATATGTATGGCCAAACTAAAAATAGATAAGTTAGTTTACAAGTTAATTCGCTTGTTTACATACAAATGCACTTAAAAGACGTTGGTTGTAGTTACTTTGCGGATATTACTTGACTGGTAGGCTATTTATAGTATTTATACTTCCATGGTCTCTTCTATTCTATCCCTTTAATCGGTGCTAGATGTACTATATCTAAGTATTAACTTCGGAAGTCCCAAAGATTAAATTAAAGTTGCATTTTAAAATTATAATGAGATTCACACTAAGCCTGCAGATAAAGCTAGGTACTAGGTAGGTACACTTAGGCAGATATTACCTATGTAGCAAGCGAGTTGAGTCAGCCACGGTCTGAATGACAGTTTCTTTACGTTGAGTAACCAATTAAATTACCTAAGCGGAAAGAGTTATAAGACATTTAACATCTTAACTAACGAAGATTACCAAAATTAGCCGCTATAGTGTACACTTCAAACAATAAATTATGCTTCATTACAACTTACGTTCAAACTTGATACCTACATCTGTAAATGAGTTACACGCTGTAATTGTGAGTACCTAGCTTTACAGTACATATATGCATAATCGTATTAGCAATGAATATTAGGGATGTGTGAGGCTAACCGTGTCAAGCCTACGACAGATCAGGGTGAACAGCTTTGCGTTTGCGCTGCCAATTATATCGTCGCCTCGCGATTACTGTACGCTGCGTTAGAGCGCGTGCCTTTACCAGATTATTTTCTTACAAAATCAAGACTAAAGGCCGTACGTACGTGAAAGACTTTCAAATCATTTTTATTATATACGTTATATGTTAGTAGGTATATTTAATCAAAAAGGCTCTATGATATTTTGGCGGACCACGCAACTGACACTGCGCAGAAATACCTTTGAAAGAAATTATAGTAAAGCAATAAAGCAGTTGTAGTATAGTTAAAACTTGAGAAAAAAATCTTAGGCAAGATGTAGCAGAGCGTTTTTATACTCTAATGAATGCGCAAACTGCTGACATGTATTTAAAGTAATTTACGAATAATGGCAATTGAATTAATTCATATCTTTTTGAAAGTTACCAATGTCAAATTCAAATCAAATTAATTCGTGATATAAATGACTTTCAGATAACATTTTGATTGCCCTCTAATCAGTCAATACTCATCTACATAATTTAAAAAGGCTTAAATCTAATAAATAATTCAACAGAAGTACATAATAATATTTTAATTCAGATAATTATCTTAAAAAAGGTTGACAAAATCGTCTCAATTTTTAAGTGTGCACATTGTTCATGCGCATGCGCATTAAAGCTCACTGTTTCAATTATATTCGTATAAACAACTTTAATAGCAATTTTATCAGGAAATGTTCGTATTAATATCGACTTAAGTGAACTTATTTTTCTGAATAAATAAAATGTACGATGTCTTTAGTTCTTATAAAACTGGATTATTTAACGAATAAATTGAATAACAGATTGAAGTGAGAACTGGCAGTCTAAGATTTATAAATTTCTTAAAGAACGGTATTCTTTTTACGTTTGCGTTTGGGAGGGACGGGATTCCATTTGCTAATGATGGTTTTTACTTTCAGTAAGTTAGATATTCAGCTGTACACATCTACTTCAAACTTTTCCAAAAGTTATTTGCTGCATAATTCCGTTATCATCCGCCTTTGATAAGTACTTATATCAAAATTTGGAATGAATTTTATTTGACTGTGGTTTGGAAGGTCAATAAAGTGTGTGTTTTTGTAAAACTTGTACAACAATTCATCCTTTTTTCGTTTCTCACATCCCAAATTCACGAAGAAAGTTTTAATATCACACAGAGCTCGATGTTTCGAGATGTTTCCAAGTAGCATTTTACTGAACCGTAAGAGGCAACATTAATTTTTAAGTAGGTATATCTAGAAAGTCCTTGTATGACTACGTTGGAACAGGAAATAAGTAGGCAGGTGTTTTCATACTACACTCGTGGTACATAAATGACGGATAAGTATTTACTTTAAATTGGCTGTCCGACAAATCTCGGTTTCATCTCCCTAACAATACGTGATTCGACTCAGTATGTCGATGAAAACATATAACATAGAAATACTATGTTCGTAGGACATTTTCCTTGTTTATATACTTCTCTGTAGAATCATTCCTACAATAAGTTTACAAAGCATCGCCGTCGCGGTGGTATTGCAATAAAATGTACGAATATTTTATCGGGCGTTTTAGGAGCAACTTCTTTTTACGATCGGCATCAGAATTTGTGTAGGCTGTAAGCCAACAACTGCATAAGTCATGTCGCATGCATTCAGCGCCGTTAAGGCGTCTCAATTTACAATTTAGACATAATCGCGTGTAGGGCTTTGATCGCAGTGTTAGTATTCTAGTGCCTAGAGCTTAGTGAATCTGTGCCTCGCATACATACCACTTCGAGCCGGTTCCGGTTGCCAAGCAAACCTGAAAAATCACTTCCAACTTTTTACCATTCCGTTACCGGTATTCCCATTAGTCTGATCGCGGAGATTTGCATGCGCTCTATGTAGATATGTACTGATAATGCAGAGGTCAGATTAAGTTAAGAGTCGTAAAAATGCGTCCTTGAGAAAGCATAAAAAATGGCTGTTCAAGTTTATGTAAATCTGATTGTAGCAGTTAGAATTATTGCCTCTACATATACCAATTCATCTTAATGTTACTTTCAGCACCCATAAAATTAAATATATTATTGTAAAACTATTATTCTTTTAACTATAAAATCTGTTTGTATAGTAGATGAGATGGACTTTGACAGCATCTCTATTAGCAGCGCTTCCGTCTCAGTGTGTTTCACTCGTACATCAAAAACTGAAACTAACTGCCAATCAATTTCGAAGCCAGCTCTCTACATCGCTTCAGAAGTAATTAGAATACAATGAGTGACAAAACAATAGGCTTGAAACAAGCAGTTTCACCAGGAACCGCTTGTTTATTAAAATGCTTTGTGTTATTAAAATGTTCATATGTCATGAAAGATAGCTTCCTAGAAAATGTGTGTCATGAACAAATGCCCCTGGTCACTTGGTCACTTCGCATACAAATCTATAGCTTTCGGAATTTCACCCCGGGCATGTATCTGGGCCAAATTAATTACCATGACAATAGTGTTGTAAAGTACATTATTTATACATACGGGGGTGCGAGTTTCTACCTACATTTGTGTACATTAACGGCTGGTTTATGTAAAAACAATACTCTGTGACCGTGGCATTGCCTATTGTTGGAAATATGCGTAGCCTGAACGGTACTTGCGTAATTTCAACTCTCATACCGTCTAAGTAATATTTGTTCATTTGTTATGTTTTGAGGAAAATTGGGCCGTAACCCACTATGCTACTATACCCAAACCACTTTCCATACAAATCTTCAGCTTGAAAATAATTTAAAACTCATACTTTTATTGGTAAGTCAAATAAACTTTATAATCTTGTTACCTGTTCAAAGAATTAAAGCCATATTTTACTCAAGCAGTAAGTATTTATTTACAGTATTTGGTCACGTAGAGATGCATTACTCTGAAAATTTGCAAGAAAGTATTGAACAAATTTAGCTTTAAGACTGCAGAAAAACATTTAAATTATACGTTTAGATAAACAACTCTACTCTCTCAAATTATCGATTTAATATTTCGACAGATAAGGACTCCGGATCTTACAAGTTAGGTTAACTTTAACTAATTTGCTTGGTGTCATTTACCTCGTGGATCTTACCCCTTGTTACATTATCTTGTACTTATTTAATAAGTCCAAATAATTATTTATAAAATAAACAAACAGCATAAAGGACCGAAAGTCGGCCATATTAATCCACACAAAATGATTAAACATGATTGACTGTTTCCGGCGCGATGATGTGATAAATTGCATTACTCGATGTTATTGATATTATGTAGTTTACATGTGATTACATTTCCTTATTAAATCATTTCAACCAATTGCTTTTACATAGTTACTCGAATGTAACACGTAAGCACGAAAAGTTAAATGGCAAGGTTTAGGGTACTTAATATCTGCCTTGTATAACTAACAGCAAAATGCAACTAGAAAACGTACAGAAATAAACAGCCTTATAATTCTTCTATAACCAATCCTAGTTTTCAAGAATGAATCGATTACAAAAAGACAGTATATCGATACCTATGTTCTACAATTAATTGTTACACTACTCTCTAGCTGTCTAGCCATTTAGCTCTATTAAAACAGAGATATTTGGTAGATAGATCTGGAGTCTCAGTACAAATACATAAAATCAGATACTCACGTGTATTACAAAATAGACTCACAATACACAATAATACTTACATAAAATTGTAGTTAAAAAGGCTCGTAAAGATAAAGGTAGCGGCATACTAAGAGCTTATTGCGTACAGAACATTCAGAATATTGTGAGCATCTCCTTCGCATTTAACGCTAGTAAACAAAACAATTTAAATCATTGTTTTGTTTACATATTTCGTTTTAACGATTAAGATGTCAGTGAAGGTAAGTGCTACGGTATGTTGTCTGAAACGCGGCCTAATTGTTGCCACCATTGAGCAATCTTATATAATTTGCGTAATTCCGTATCTCACGATATGTTCCGGCCCGATTCTGTCATACAACATTGTGTCACCGAAACCTTACCTTAATTACACTTATGTACTTAGCTTTGTTTTTACTTTCATTGTTATTTTTCCTTATTTTTATCGCGAGTAATCAAACTCACTTTACCGTTGTACATTTGAAGGCCTTAGAAAATCTAGTATTTCTCTAATCTTCATTCAGTACGGTAATAGCCTAGCAATTTCCTTTCTACAGACAATATGCAATGATCACTCGACTACGATATTATCTTACCTGGGAAATAATACCTGTAATGTGTTGTGTAATGTTAACAAATAGAGATTAGTTTCCGATCCGAACGTGGTTAGTGTTCCAAATACATAGGTAAATGTTCTGCGACTCTATTTTGTATTACAACTGCGGAGCAAGTTTAACTTAAAATAAAGCCATTCAATCTTCATTATAAAAACATTTCCGAAAAGTAATAACCGTTTGCATACATAATGTATTTATTCAAGATGCAAAAAAATGTTTACGAAAATGAATACGAGCATACGACCTTCACACTTGCAAAGGGCGCAGACGGCTGGTTCGCATCAGATTCACTTATGTGTGTTACCCATTAAGAAACGAAGCAGGAAAAGGAACACCGCTAACCCAGTGGCCAACTGGCGAGGCGACGTCGAACGATTATACCCGCCCGAGCCTCCATTCCGTACCGGTATCGCCGCGCCAGCGCTCGCAACCAGATACTTAACTGACTCTCATTACTACAGACATTGGCACGGCACTAAACACACGACCTTATGGCTGTCGAGCCATAAGCGATGAGGACCGACCACCTGTCACCCCGGGGTGCTACGCTCCATTGTTTGACAATGCGGAAAGCGAGGAACGCGCCGCGCATCACAATTAGCGAAGAGAGTTTCGGCGACATGTGAATACAAAGTTGTCGTCGATATTGTGCCACTCGAAGAAATTACACACGACGAAGGACTCGAGGACGAACGTGACGGACGCCGCTACATAAATTTTCAAGTATCAATACTAAAAAGAAATTTGTCGCGGATTATTTCGAAGGAGGGCGGCTGTTTTATGGAATAGTGTTTGTATTGCGCGAGCGTGCCCGAAAGTTTGCGAAATTTTGGCAACGACACAGCAAGGCAGACGCGCGCGCAGCTGACAAGCAAACATTCAATACATCCTGTGATGATCGCTCGTGAGGGTTTTCCGGAAACTGTGTGATTAAAAGTGGTCGATACTCGGACAAGGACACCATTGCTACGTTTGGTGCGTTTTACATTTATTCCTACGGAACAGTTGTGATAATATTAAGGTAAGTTTAATATTTAATTGTGACCGTTAGAATATTTTCAATTAGCGTCAGTGCTCAAACATGGGTCATCATTGTAATAATTTAAATGCGGCCTCGATTAAATCCTGTTTGAAGTGTCACGACAAGTGCGGTTTTGCTCGTCCTGGTTTATAATTATGATCTATCAGTTTTTTAACGCATTCGTCAACACAAAGCTGATCTATTAACACATTACTTAGCAGTGAGTGTTTTATAGCACACATTCACAACGCGAATAAATTAATATTAATGATTTAAACGAACGATAATGGACTCATTTCGAAAAGCTGTCGGTGTTAGCACGCGTCTCTACATTAAACATGCAATTATATTAGATTAATACCCTGCAAATAATGACCATAATATTTTCAACTTACAAACTATTCCAGTTAGACTTTTTTATTGGTACTTTTTATAGTCTAGTTAATTTGTTAGAAAATAACGTGTGGCTAAGGCAGCGTTACTAGGAATAATAAGATAATAACAGTTCATTCAACTTCATGTACATGAAAAGTAAAGAATTTAGTTTGTTAACTCGGTACAACTACACGTTTTAAATATTAGTTTCATGATGCGGTAAATTAGCTTACCTTAAATTTTTTGCAATTAATGAACTTATCGAATAGACGATTAACGTAAAAATAATATGTGCAGTCATTGAAGAAGTCGTCGTCGTACAGCTGTAACATTGCAGCGATTTTAATCTAAAATGATGGACTATGTAAATGATATGTTCCCATCGAATCGTGATTTTATCTAAAGTGGGGCATGAGAGGTTGCGATGCTGCCAAACCACAGCGGCACTAAATAAGGTCGGGTCGTACATAATAAGAGTCATGCCGGTGCCATAAAACGGTCCACAAGTTAAAACAATAACACATTTGGCTGAGATGAAATGCGGTGATTTGGACCACAACGAGCTTTGGCTCTTTGCACAGCATGAAGCTACTGTCGAACTAGATGTTCTTTAGGTCATCCGTATAACTGACTAGTTTCTGTCCCGCGACTGTACCGCGCGGAAACGTTTCCGTAATCTATCGACTACATTCTGCGATCAAATATATCCCATAGTCCCTTAAAAGAGCTAATTACTAAATTGACCACTATTCTTGTCAGCTATTAAAATTAGTAGGTTAATGCTGGAGCCAGTATTCATCTCTATGTCGGCAAAATAATAATTAGCAAAATCGGTCCAGTGGTTTTTGAATTTATACACCCGAAACGAAGAAACAAGTCTCCTCTCTTTATATTATTCGTAAAATAAGCCTATAAATGTAGTCACGGAGCTGTAAACGGGGCAGATACAGCAATTTGATCTCAGCAGCTAAAATATGCAATTTGAATTTAGCTTCTGCTGGCGATAAGATATTTTTTTCGCGTACGTTTTTTGACTAATTAGTTATCCGTCATCGTCATATTATAATAAATATTTCTTATAGAATAAATGGATTGACCCAGAAGCACACTGTCTTCACCACATTATAATCGCGATTTTAATAGTGAAGTTCTAATATTTTTTTATCTATATTATCTATATTAATTTTACAGTACGCAATACCATGTGCGGATGATAATAACGACTGATTTCATAACTTTTAAAAGTTAGATGTTATTTACTGCAAACTTGGTGCTTAGTATCAATCTAATTCGTTTGGCAATAACTCTTCTGCACTATAACTCTACAACTACTAAGAAGTCTCACAAGTAGAGCAACTGTTTGCTACAATCGCTTATGATAGAGACATGTATGATTGACACATATTGTTTAAGAACATGAACACCTTTTAGACTATTTTATCTTTATCTTAAATTAGCTAGTCGCGTTTAAAATCGAAATTGAAACGAAATGGTTCAGATCTTTATGTGAATTTCAAGGCAAAGTTTCAGAATTAATTTACACTATAAATTAATACTTAAATGTAAAGCTTTTTTTAATTTACCAATTCTACGCGGATAGTGTGTTCATTGCAGTGAGAACTTTACCGACGTTTATAGTGTGCGTGTACGTCGAGCTCCAAGTTTATAGCCTGACACTATCACGGGTTTGTCAGACAAGATGCAATTTATTGTGTGTAAAGCTAATTTACTTGCATTGAATGAAGACTTTTGGATGCTGTGACATCACAAACACCGAATGTAAATGAAGTGTAAATATTTTTAAATTGCACTTTAAGGTTTAAAAGATAGACCCTTGTAACTTTAGAATCTGACATTTTTTAATCATTTTTAATTGATACAGATACATATTTACTTTGACATAAAAATACCGCGTCCTAATATGCAATATTCAGTAAGTTAATTGATGTTTTAGTAGTCTTTACATCTAATTGCGAACAGCGCGACAGAATCATCCAAGCGAACTTGACATACGCGTTAAACTGTAAGATTATTATTGTTTACACGGCAAATCAGTGCACATTCCTCATCCAATTATGATATAATCTAACGTGACATAACAGTAAGTACAGTCATTATGGATGAAGTAATCTTAGTAGCGGTGTTTCGATCTAAGTGTCTTGACAACCGTTTATTATCACTTGCTGACTTGGAGCATTATACTAATGAACATATTTTTTTCAATTACTTTAATCATTAACACAGTATAAATACCATATGAATTCGTCTGTGTTAATACAGACAAAAATAGTTTAAAGTGTAGAGATTTTAGTCATTTATGGGACTGACAAAATCAATATTATGGTCCAAAGTCTTTTAAAATAAACAAACTCAAAAAATCAAATGAAGAAACAAGCGTTTGTACTGATCGCAATGATTGTCGGTTATAAAAGTATTAACTCCAAAACATATCAAATCATATCTAGAAAAATCTTAAGTTTATGCGGCGCTTTACTTCTAAAGAGTTAAAATAATTTCCAGTGATAGCAATTATCACAGGAATGCTATGTCGCCCTAACTAGGGCCACGACTTAGGTCAATGTAGATAAAATGGCTTTGACCTCTAGCGGTATTCTGTTAGAAAACCTTCATTTCTTGTCGTAACTCAAAAACGAGGGGAACTAAATTGTTTGGTGAATGGAAAATTCTGGCAAAAAATAAGAACCTCGAATAATAAAACTTAAGGTTTCGTTAATTTTGCACCTGTTTCTTAGTCTAAAAGAACAGCAATACGAAGTTTGCGTAGATAGTTTTAACAAATGGGATGCTTTAATACCTCGCTATTAGATAGCAAATTTCCGTATTGAATAATAAAATATAGAGGTAAATACAGGATTAACACCCGATTTCGTGCATGAAAGTTCTAAGAATAAATAAAATATACAATGTCCGGTGAATTCATGATGACATTTCGATTACATTAAAGACTTGATTGGAAGCATCGGCAAGTACTCTAGGGCTCTCAAGTGACTACACAACAAATACATTAGCACACGTGCTGCGAATAACAAATACTTACACGAATAACAAAAATGGCTATCGATTAGAAAATTTGATTAAGTGCGACGATAGTTTTCTAGTGCTATATGTAGAGCAGGAAATAAATAAAAATATTTATGAATAAAGACGAAAATAAGGCCGCAATAAATTCTTTATTTTACTGGACCAGCACAAATAAAACTAAGCAATCACATTAAATAAAAGATCTTAGAAGCAAAATGTATTATAAGACAATAACTAAGTACTTATATTTATATCAAACATACATTTCCAATTAAATAAAACATAAACAATCAAAATAGTAATAAAATTAGTCAATTTCAATGATTAACTAAGTACTAGGGACTAACAGGAACATGCTTATCAGCGCTAAGTAATCTTAAATATTGTTTATTATAAACTTTCTTGAATTCAGACGCGCAAGGCACGATTAATTCGTAATATATTGGAGGCATATTTCCAAACACTTTTTTATAACCCACGGTCGTTATTTTTATTGTGAAATGGACTAAACCATTAGATGGTTTATCAGCCACCACACCTTTGGAACAAAACCTTACTACAAACGACACGCTTGACATTGCAGGCACTACACATTTCAACGGCGAAACAGTTATCAATCTCTTTATTTTTGTAGTTAGATTAATGAAAACGGTGATAGGGTATATTCCGTGCGTATTAGTAATGAAGAACCGATCTTCAAAATAACCGTGGGAAAGAGATAGTTCGGACATGTCCAGAATTAAGGGTGCTATTTGTATTGGGTTAGGAAGAATCTCAGCAAGAACACTAACACTTTTGGTTATTACAACACATTCTGTTACTGGATCGATTAGTTCTAAATCATAGCAACTATGATGGTAACCTACATGCTCAGCTTTTGTTAAATAGATAGGTATCTTTCTCTTCGAAGATGGGGGTAGAAACAAATAGTTGTATTCGAATACAAACGCTTCTAAAGCCATTTGCACAATATCATAAACAATCAGATATAGAGTAAGATCCCAGAGCTGCCAGACCTACGTCATTTTAGCAAAGCTGAAATTTTGAGGATTGTTAGTATAAAGGGTCTGTTAAGAGGTATGCACATCCACTACCTTGAAAGCGGGGCCGTTTCTGAGGTAGCGCGGAGTGAAGGTGCGTAAAAAACGACCCAACCTACGTTATAGTAGCAAAGTTGGTTTTCAGATATGTTATTAATGATATTATGTAGAATTAAAATTGACTATTGCCAGACCGTTTCCCGGGGCCATTACTTCTGCCAGACGCCTTAAATGTTGTTAAAAAATGAGGTCAACTACGTCATAGTAGCAAGGCTAAATTTTATATATGTTATTAAAGGTACAATTTTAAGACCCCCTGTATGCGGACAGACCATTCCGCAGGGCCCTTTGTCCCCTAGACGCCATTAAACTTTCCCTATGAGTGCGAGAGTAAGAGCATTATTCATACGCATAAATGAAAAACAATTGAATTAAAAAAATAAAAATTGAAAAATTATTGAATACTAGCTGACCCGCGCATCTTTGCTTGCGTCACTTAAGAGAGATAGGTCAAAATGTTACATAAACGGGTTATGTAACATTTTTCACTGGTAC
Organism: Anticarsia gemmatalis; assembly: GCF_050436995.1. Lineage (NCBI taxonomy): Eukaryota > Metazoa > Arthropoda > Insecta > Lepidoptera > Erebidae > Anticarsia > Anticarsia gemmatalis. Next base: position 5,711,469 of record NC_134761.1, read on the forward strand.
TCTGCTCCTATTGGTTGTAGCGTGATGATATATAGCTTATAGCTTTTCTCAATAAATAGGCTATCCAACAGTAAAATATTTTTTTATTCGAACCAGTAGTTCCTGAGATTAGCGCGTTCACACAAACAAACAAACTTCTCAGCTTTATAAAATTAGTATAGATTAAAAGTACTTGGAATGTTTAGGAAGATACCTAAACATTCCAAGTACTTTTAATCTATACTAATTTTAATCCGGGAACATTATATAACTCGCAGATAAATTTTTGAATTACATCAAATATATTTTGTTCCTTCGCTTTATCAATAGATAATTCAACTTCTCCGAATTGAACAAAAGCTTCTTGATATTCTGGCGATTTCTTCAAAATTTTAAATGGTCTGAGCTGAATTGATGTAGATGCTGCACGGCTACAACTTTTCATTAACACGTATACAGTCGGCGATGTGAATGAGAAATTCCACCGGCAAAATGTTAAAAAATTCGACGCAAGTAATTTACCTCCTTGTAAATCTGAATTGCTTCAACAATTTCGACGAGCAAATTATATTGCGGGTGTCTGGAGTAATGCTCATATAAAGCGTCCTAGCATTTTAAGCCCAGCAAATAAAGGGTGGGTTCTAAAGGATAACCATTATCATTTTAAGTGGTTTGATGGTGACCAATTGCCAAGTTTCGTAAGCGAATCACTTGAAAACGAATTAGGTATTTTATTTTAACTATAAATTATTTCAATATACCTACTTGTAACTATTTTCAACATCATTACCTACATTTTTTTTTACAGAGAATTCAAGTAACAATGAAGACGATGGTGGAGATGATTTAAATATTCAATTTGATGAGGGAAGTAAGAGCACAGATAATGATGATGATGATGAATGACTACAATTTTTTTTTCATAATTTTTGTGAATAGTGTAAACCATATCTATTTTTAAAATAATTCCCAAAATAATGTTACTTATCTTCCTAAACACTCCAAGTACTTTTAATCTATACTAATTTTATAAAGCTGAGAAGTTTGTTTGTTTGTGTGAACGCGCTAATCTCAGGAACTACTGGTGCGAATAAAAAAATATTTTACTGTTGGATAGCCTATTTATTGAGAAAAGCTATAAGCTATATATCATCACGCTACGACCAATAGGAGCAGAGTACCAGTGAAAAATGTTACATAACCCGTTTATGTAACATTTTGACCTATCTCTCTTAAGTGACGCAAGCAAAGATGCGCGGGTCAGCTAGTATTCAATAATTTTTTAATTTTTATTTTTTTAATTCAATTGTTTTTCATTTATGCGTATGAATAATGCTCTTACTCTCGCACTCATAGGGAAAGTTTAATGGCGTCTAGGGGACAAAGGGCCCTGCGGAATGGTCTGTCCGCATACAGGGGGTCTTAAAATTGTACCTTTAATAACATATATAAAATTTAGCCTTGCTACTATGACGTAGTTGACCTCATTTTTTAACAACATTTAAGGCGTCTGGCAGAAGTAATGGCCCCGGGAAACGGTCTGGCAATAGTCAATTTTAATTCTACATAATATCATTAATAACATATCTGAAAACCAACTTTGCTACTATAACGTAGGTTGGGTCGTTTTTTACGCACCTTCACTCCGCGCTACCTCAGAAACGGCCCCGCTTTCAAGGTAGTGGATGTGCATACCTCTTAACAGACCCTTTATACTAACAATCCTCAAAATTTCAGCTTTGCTAAAATGACGTAGGTCTGGCAGCTCTGGGATCTTGGTCCAATACGTAAATTCGATGATAGACATGTCACCGTTTGTTGAGGACTTTGCCTCGAAAGTATGACTCTGAAAGAAGGTTGACTTATTATTTTCAACGGAAAACTTGCGTTCTGCTAAACTTTTATCACTCGGTGGCGCCGGTATTATAGATGCTACCTGGGAATCCCCTGCAAAATTCACTTCTCGTTTACGAATATGTAGGTGATACGAATACGTGTCATTAACAGAAATGCTCAAAATACCATTCGGGAATTTAGATTCAGAGTTGTTTTTTATGAGCCACGGATAAATAGGAGGTATTGTTACTATGTCTGTTGCTGTTACTGAACGGTCTAATCCAAATGTACTAACGATTGGAACAAAAAGCGACTCTGTAGGTGCATTACAGTAAACATCACGACCAATAGTGAATAACAAACCCGTTTGAAATGCTTCTTTTGACTGAAGCTTAAATATAAATTTGTATACCAATGGTATTCCGGGGTACAATCGCTTTGGTACGACAGGCAAAAGATTGGTCATTGCAAATGGTTCAAGGTCAGAAACGTAGTTAAACCTAATATTTAGATATTCCCCTGTTCGGTTCGTCAGTGAGAATAATAAAAATTGCTGATCCGAAACATTATCCTTAATAATTACTTTTGAAGGATTACATACCACTGCCGAAGTAAAAGTTCTTGGTTCTATGATGTAAGTGTCCTCACTAGGCGACAAAGGTTTCTGAACAGAGTGATAACTAAGTTCTTTCGTTCGTAAACTTAGAGGAGATAATAATTTATGTGTGTTTGTGTTAATTTTAACCGGTAAAGCATACATAGAAAGCTCACTGCTTTGTATTACAGCTTCGACTTTTGAAGGTCGAGAAACACCAACGAACTCAGATACAGATGGGTTTTCTGTATTGGGGTGAGGCGATCCTAGGTCCTCATCAACTTCTTCACCTTCAACTTTTGACGGTGTTTCCACTGAGGCTTCAGAGACCAAAAACGTTTTAGATTTTCTTGAGGCAGCTTCTATTTGACGCCATTTTGCAGCTGTTCTGGCTAGTTCTGCAGTAAGTTGGAAGGGTGACGGTCTTGTTGACTGGATATACAACTTTTCTATAATAGCCGCCTTCTGTAGATTTGCATATTGAACTCTCCGCTTGTAGTCAGTTTTTGAAACATGTAGTCGTTTTATCAGATCTTCCCATCTTGGTAAAGATCGAATATCAAAGTCAAATTCCTTTTCAACTGACTTTATTAACGCTTCTATATCGAGATTGTAATCGTTTGTATCTCTTTTACGAATGTGGATGCACTTCGATTTCTGCATGCCTATATAATGTAATTATTTTTTTCAGAAGTATATAGCACAGGGTAACGTGGTTATTACAATGTTTTGCCAATTTCAAAGTCTTTATAGATATGTATACATACGTCTGCATGACAATGACATAGACGTAATGTGTTTTTTTTTGTTCGAAAGTATTTCTGGTTTTATGCCAAATAATAATAAGGATAAACATCCGATTTGTGAAAGTATGCATTGTACAAAATGTATGTCCGGTGAATTCTTGATGACATTTCGATTACATTAGAGACTTGATTGGAAGTATCGGCAAGTACTCTAGGGCTCTCAAGTGACTACACAACAAATACATTAGCACACGTGCTGCGAATAACAATTACTTACACGAATAAAAAAACGGCTATCGATTAGAAAATTTGATTTAGTGCGAAGATAGTTTTCTACTCATATTTTAGGGCAGGAAATGGTTAATTGTTAATTATTTAAAGCACTTCTGTCCCACTATTGGGTACTAGACTGGGTTTAGCTTACAAATTCAGCTTTCTCGTATCAAATTCATAAACTTTAAACTTACACATAACTTAAGTCAAAGATGTGTGTCCTAATTTTTTAACCTTTGGCGTTCGTATTGAGGTTCCTTACTTTTCTCATAAAACGTTGATACAAAGATTTCACACAGTTTACAACAATCATGTCTAATTATGTAGTGGTAGATGTTGCTCGGTAATAGTTATTGAAGCTGCAACGAATTATTCTATGCTAATATAACAATGCATAAGACCTGCTCATTTACCGATTGTTATCGACTATTCAAACCCCTAACGGTCACGCATGTTACTAGTATTGCAAGCCTGAAAGCAATTACCATTTACGACGCTCGGAATTATTTTAAGTTGTATGTTTAAGCTTTTTGTTAACTTTTAGTGCATACATTTGCAATTTTCACGCTGTTGTTCTCATTGGGCTTGTAGCTGCTTGCTTAATGGTTTGGACTTCATGCTTTTCTACCAATTTTCTCATATTATTTATATACGAGCTACTTAAACTTTGCCAGTGTTTATTCCTTACTGGTTGAAAATTGGACTCACAATAAAATCTCATACGAATCGAACTATAGGTACCATTCCAAAGATATATTTTAAAGGAAAATAAGACAACGCTGAGAGCCTATTAACGAGTGAAGAAGTCACTAGTACATTTAGTTTTTCTTAATCAGATGTAAAGTTACATCTCTAATTGACACTTGTATGAATAATCTCATAAAAAAAAGAACAAGTCATGACTCAATACCACAAGCACGTAAATCATGTATTACAGAAAGCAGCTATAAATATTGTAATGTAATCGGAACTATTTGTGATCTGAGTTTGTTTGATTTATAATCGATTGTCACATCCAACCGGCTTGTGACCTGTAGATCTGGTCTGGGATATTATGCGGGTTCAAGCAATCAACGCACCTGGCCTGTATTACATACACAAGTCGGACAACTCAACAGGTTTATTCCTTTTCAAGAATTACTCACAGCTCGGGAAGGAAGAATATTTTTAGTAGCAAATAAAACAAATTGTCGTAAACTTCGTTGAACTGTTGTTTTGGCTCTCATTTGCTTGAATAAAATTACGACAAGACGTTTTTTACGTGAAATAAAATATATAAAAGTAAAATGTGCTGTAATTACTATATTTCTATCAAATATACATTTTAGATTTATCAAAATATAAACAAGGAATCTATTAGAAAAATACATTTACAAAGGCGGTCAAGAACATCAATAAAATCTAAGTGCTAGGGACATGCTTATCGGCGCTAAGTAAACTTAAATATTGTTTTTTATAAACTTTCTTGAAATCAGAGACACAAGGTACGATGATTTCATAATATATTGGAGGTATAGAACCAAACACTTTCTTATAACCAATCGAAGATACTTTAATCGTGAAATGTACTAGATCATCAGATGATTTAGGAGCTAAAAAAGCTTTAGAACAAAACCTTACAATAAATGGTACGCTTGATCTTGTGGCCAATAAACATTTCATCGGAGTCACAGTTATCAGTCTCTTTATTTTCGTAGTAAGATTTATGTAAACGGTGATAGGATACAGGTTATGAGTATTGGTGATAACAAACTGATCTTCAAAATAACCGTGGGTGAGTGGTGGCTCAGACATGTCCAAAATTAGGGGCGTTATTTGTATTGGATGAGGTAAAATATCCGCAAAAACTCTAACACTTTTTGTCATCATAAGTATCTCAGTTTTTGAATCAATCAGTTCTAAATCAAAGTAACTCTGATGGTTACCGACTTGTTCAGCTTTAGTGAAGTAGATTGGAATTTTCCTTTCTGAAAACGGTTTTAGAAACAAGTAATTGTATTCCAATACAAATGCTTCTAAAGCCAGCTGTACAATGTCATAAAGCACCAAAGATATAAAATCGTTAGTAAGAGTTTCGTCATTTTTTGAAGGCGCTGCTTCTAAAATATTGTGACTTTGAGCTAAGGCAGACTTATTTTCACCGAAACTTTGGTCTGCTAAACTCGTTTCACTCGGTGGAGCTGCTTTCATAGAGGCCACATCAGAATCACCTGGTAAACTCAATTCTCGTTTACGAATATGCAAGTGGTACGAATATGGATCATTGACAGATATTTTTAAGGTACCAGTTGGATACTCCGATTGAGGGTTATTTTTTATCAGCCACGGATAAAGAGGAGGTATTGTTATAATATCCGATACTGCTACAGACCGATGCAATCCAAATGTACTAATGATTGGAACAAGAAACGGTGATGTAGGTGCATTGTCATAAACGTCACGACCTATATTGAATAACAAGCCTGATTGAAACGCTCCTTTTTTCTGAAGCTTAAATATAAATTTGTATACCACCGGTATTCCTGGGTATAATCGCTTCGGTATTACAGGCAAAAGTTTAGTTAAAGTAAATGGCTCAAGGTCAGTAACGTGTTTAAATCTTATGTGCAAATAGTCCCCCGAACTATTCGTTAGCGAAAATAATAAAAATTGTTTCTCTAATATGTTTTGTTCAATAATTATTTTTGAAGGATTACATATGACTGCTGATGTAAACATTTCATGTTGCTTGAGGTCAGTGTATTCACTGTGCACCAATGGTTCCTGAACGGAGTGATAACTAAGTTGTTTCGTTCGCAAACTGAGAGCAGATAATAATTTGTGTGTGTTTGTTTGAATCATAACTGGTAAACTGGATATAGGTTTATCCTGTACACTAGTGCACTGTATTTCTGCGTCGATTTTCGACGGTTCGCTAACGCACACGAACTCGGATGTAGAAGGAATTTCAGTGTTAGGATGAGGTGTGTCCAATTCTTCACCAATTTCTTCATCAATTACATCTGATATTGTTTCGACTACAGGTTCTGATACCAAAGAAACTTTAGGTTTTCTTCTATCAGCTTCTGCTTGGCGCCATATTGCAGCTGTTCTAGCTAATTCTTCAGTAAGTTGGAAGGGTGATGGTCTTGTTGACTGAGTGTACAATTTGTCTATAATTGCCGTCTTTTGAAGATTTGCTTGTTGAACTTTTCGTTTATAGTCGGTTTTGGAAACATGCAATCGTTTGACGAGATCCTCCCATCTTGGTAAAGATCGAAAATCGATATCAAATTCCTTTTCAATTGACTTTATTAACTCTTCTACATCGATATTATAATTATTAGTGTCCCTTTTACGTATGTGGGTGCACTTAGATTTATACATGTCTGAATCTAGGTATATTTTTTACAAAATTATATATGAAAGTAAAGGTGTTATCACAATATTTTTGTCAATAAATGACAGTGACATAATTATATCATAGTCAAAACTTGTTGCTTTTTAATAGCTTTTTTCGCATTGATACAGATATTACTTGGTTTATGACCAATATAATTATTCGGTCTTAAGTACCAGTTTAATTGAAACTAGCAAACTATACGGCAGTAATTTACTGTGGGCAAGGCAGTGTATGCTTAATTCACGTCTCACAGATACACATTATTTCTTCACTCTCCTAATTCCATAATATGATAGAGCAGCACCTCAGACGAAAGAGCAGATGCGAAACCGGCGGCTTTAATGGCTATTTCTGAAGTAGAAAAATTTACGGCCGTACTGTTTTACTAATAATAAGACAAAAGCGAATAACCAGTACGATTTTTTTTGTTGCAGGTAGGCGATGGATGCAAGAGTTCCCCGTGTTATACTAAGCATAGCATTAGCTGCTATGCTGCCAATGGCTTCGCTTAATAGACAAGAAGGAGTTTCAAAGGAGAATGTGCCACATTCACGGCAGAAACGATTGCTGTGGATCACTAATGATGGGCGGCTCGCGTTACCGCCCGGCACTACCATGACTATCACACCATCACTCTCTTTGCCATTTGTTAGACATCCACCTGTAGGATTTTTATCAAATATGACTATGGCTTTTCCTTTCAGCAGTAAGTATTTTAACCTATTATCTTATTGTTAATATTTTTAAAACCAGTGTACTTCTAACCATATAAAAAAATATCGATCACCGCCTACTTGTAGGTACCTTTTTATAATACTTTTTAATAATTAAAACAGTTTTAAAATCAAGATATGAGTGCTTAATTTTATTCAGAAACGGCCTCAATTTTAAACAATGTGTTAATGGGCTGTTTGAATTGAAATTTGTAAAAGATTTTTGATAAACGTAACGATTTTCAGGTAAACTGAAGTACTCCTACGAGTTTGAAAGTCAGTATTTTCAGGTCTACTAGCAGTTGGAGTAGAAAATTCTGTAGTAGTAGAAAGTATACCTAATGTAGAAAATAACCTCAACGTAAATATAGTTTGTAATTCTTAGTATAATGATTATACTGTATGTTAAATACTTATAAAACAACCGTAGAGTAGTGTTGTGTAGATACCTTAATAAGACTGTATTACTTACTTTTTAAATTAGCTGTAAAGATTATTAGTTTTAGTTAGTAAATTGTAACTTAAAATGAACGATCACCTTAAGGCTATAAAATGCGATCGCAAAAAACAGTCTGAGAGAGTGTCTTAGTAACAATAACTGTATTATACGTAGAAATAAATTCTAGAGTTAGTGAAACAGTTATCTAATTAGCGAAGATGCCGTAGTTTTACATTTTAATATAATACAACTATGTAAATAATAAAAATAAAAAGTATTATAAACCACTTTAATTCGGACACTAATCTATTTTTTACAAATTTACAGTTGACTTCGATAAACTTGGTCTGACGGACAATGAAAATCCTTTTGGAGATTTTCCGCCAATTTTATCGCGGTCCATGGGAAGAGCTGCTGTTTCTGTGATGGCGGATTATATAGGACAATATTTAAATAGAAGACGAGGAAAACGATCTACGATCACAGTCACTCCTGAGCAAGAGAAGGCGGCGCTGGATAAATTATATGGAGGAGAAAGGTACGATTAGTAAAACAGATTTGTCGTTGTAATCTTATGAATGGAGCGCCTCTTTAGCGATGCAAATTTGGCCGAGGGTAATCAATTACCGTCGAGTGAGTTTTAACAATGAGAACAAAGGGAAAGGTAGTGAATAAGGGACCACACACAGTAGCTGTTAGTGCGTATTTCAGTATCAGAAACCACGTGAACATTAGTGACAGTAGCTGTTGAATTATTGGCATCACTTTCACCTTCATGCCGATGAACGCATCGAGAATTCTGCTCACGGAGGACAGTTGGCGACGCTCACAGGAAGTTTGCTTACAAAAGGTGCTTGGAATTCGTTCTGTGATTCGAAAACCGGCGCCTATTACGCAAGTTTTAAGAATTAGAACAAAGCAATAGGTTTCGATGGTAATTACGTCAAGTGCATTTCACCGACCGCCAACACGAACTTATATCGCTCTATCGATAGTATTATATTTGTTTTAGCACATTAATTTATTAAAACTCGTTCAGAAACTCTCAAGAGTCATTGTTCTCAACGAGTATTCTTTGTTTTATTACGGGCCTAGATGGACAGATAAGCCACAACAAAGACTAACAGTGTAAATATCGTCAAACGCTTAAGATTATCTTGTTTATACTAAAAGGAAATTTCTTTTACAGAGCCATTTTATACGGATTGGCCGAAGATATGTTAGCGAACTTCGGGCTATCAGGAAAGGAGTGTCTTTTACGAGCTATCTGTGAGATACAAGCACATCCATTAACAAACTTCGGGTTTATTGGAGAAGTGATGAAACTGTTCTTTACGTGAGTAAATAACATTTTTAAGACCAGAACAAGATGCACACCAAATTCTTTATCTATACTAATATGATCTGCTAAAAAAATCAATATATAGGTTAAAATTCGTAAAAAGCGAAGATCTTACAAATTATCAATTTTATTTAATGAAATGTTAGTAGGTAAATATTGAATGTATGATTACTTTTTAGGCCAAGCAAGTCACCATATGCAGGGCTAATGGACGAGTACGTGCAAGCGCAGAAGGCAGGCGAAGCCGGGGGCGAGTGCTGGCCTTACTATCGACTTTGCCCCAAGAGTATCTTCCAATCTTCGAACAAGTATTCGTAAGTCTATATAAAATTAAACTTCTGTTAAAAAAATTAATGTACCTAATTATGATACAATCATCCATTTATCTAAAACTTACACCTAAACCAATAACCTATGTATGTTTTTTAATATCTAAGTAAGTATAATTTTCATGCCTCTCCAAAAATTAGAAACATGTTTATCGACCCAATTTAATTCCTCTAGAATCTCCAAAGACAACTACTAGGCCACGTTAAATCGAAAGAAGGCTAATAGGTATTATTATCTACAGGAAAGACGCAGAAGACCTACACAGGCGACAAGAACATGAGAACATCGAAGATAACAAAATAGAAGAAGTACAGGCGATGTAGAGCAACGTAGTGACGTCATCAGAGGCTCGTGAGGGCCGACCAATCCCAAATGTAGTGGTAGTTAGTTCCGACCAAAGCTGTTGTTATTAGACTTGTACTAAAATTTATTTATTTTTTACACCTAAGTGCCATTCTATGAATAATTTAGTTGAATTATTTCGATTCCTTTCGAAGTTTTCGTTATTTTTAATTATATTTTATCCTTATATTTTTATTGATATCATTTTGTTCATCTTTGTTGTCACTGTTTTATATTAAGTTAAGGAACACGTGAGTCTTACGTAGCTAGTGATTTTGTAAATTTATTTATAGTTGTTAAGTAATTTAATAAATTTTATTAATCAAACCTGTCTATTTGCTTATCTTTAGTTTCATAAGACTAGCCTAAAGAAAGGGCGTGAAAATCAATAATAGAAAAGACGTCCTTCGAAGCTCACGAAGTATAACTTTTTAAAGCTTTGCGTGTCAACGAGCCATCAAATAAACATAACCCATATAAAATCCTAAACAACATTGATGTGACTATGTCACAAGTGAAACAGATAAACAATTTAACGATACGAAGCTTGCGACTCCACGATATAATAAATAAATACCGATAAGCCACGTGAGTCAGTCGCAACCCTACTAAAACGAACCTGAAAGCTCCGTCAGGGGGCGTGGAAATGAAACGTTACCTACGCGGCCCGATTATTTTCTATTTTTGGACCAAAACCCTGCTATGATTAAGGTAAGAACAACAATTGGATGTGAACAACCTTCGTGTGTGTTTAGAAAATGTGTTTGGGTGTATTGTGTACGTGTATTACATGTTCCAGGCGCAATATGTAATGTTTGCGTTAGTACTTATGTTGAGTGCAATGCTTGAAACCGCTTCGATAACGAAGCGAAGCTACTCGGATCAGTCCGTCAGGGGATACATCACAGAGGTACAGTACTAAACGCTTATCTACATTATGTAATCTTATCTTAACAAAAATATAAAAGCGCTAATGGCAAATCAATAAAAACTGTTGTAGAGAACATGTTGGTGGAACGAAGTTTGCAAGGAAGAATTCCAAACACTGTTTCGGTGTAAATGTCCATCATGGTCGTATTGCCGGAGCCCTGGACGATATTACAACGCGGTGTGCTCCATGACGGAGACCGGCTACATTTGGGACCAGCCCAATTCGGAATGGCGCGGCCAGTAGCAAACATGAATAAACACAAATATAATCACAACACCCTTAATATTATTGTAACTTGACACTTAAATATTCTAGCTTATTACTGTAGATGATAAGTCTCTACGAAACCTTAAATCTGCAAATGTGCCAAAATTCATACAACGATTCTAATTTGAGACTGATTCAGTATAAAATGAAATCAAATTTCGTCTTCTATTTTCATATTTAGCCTAAGATTATGCACCTCTATTTGTTTGTTTCATCACAATATATACGAAAACACAAAATGTCGAGAGTGTGACGCGTTTTTATCTTGACCAATTTTGTTGAATACACTTGTTAGAATTATGTGAAAAATAAATCTATGTTTATTCGATGTTTATGGATTTCATTTCTTGATTCCCTAATGTTGACCTTGAGAATATATTGTGAGGGAAGCCATTGCTGAACTGCGCATGCGTGCTGTGGTGCCTGAGTGCCAGTAATCAATAGTGAGCACAGAGCAAACGGACCCTAACAATAGTGGATCACAACAAATACCTAAGTACCGCGACGATCGACAAAATGCTGCCCTGCCTGTTGTTTCTCTTCGCTTTCCCCGCAATTCATTGCGAACCAGAAACAGTGAGGGATAATTTCGACTACTTCAATTATGGTGGCAACGAAGATATCCTGAAAAACTTGGATCTGCACCTGGTACGTGGCATACATAATTCTATTATAAAGTATCTACTGTGATATAGTGAAAGTGATGTAACAGTATACTGAAGGGATGGTTATAATTCAATAAGTGACCAATAGTGGAGATAATAGCTTTAATTTTCCAGCCAAAAGATGAAATAGTATTGAGACCTCAGGAAGTGAAGGACTGGCCGCAGCAGTCGTTGAACGTGGGACAAATAACTGCGGTGTCTATTAACTCTCTTGGACAGCCTGTTATATTCCACAGAGCTGAACGAGTATGGGACGAGAGGTAAGAGACGAAATATTACTATCAAAGGTTTAGATTCTTCACTTAGCAAACTTAAATCTAAAACGTGTCCTTTTGCAGTACCTTCAACGAATCCAATGTGTATCAGAATTTGGACAAGGGTCCTATCATAGAAGACACGATCCTGGTGCTCGATCCTCACACAGGATCCGTGCTGCACAGTTGGGGAGCGTATGCTTTCTACATGCCACATGGATTAACCGTAGACCACCATGACAACGTCTGGGTCACTGATGTGGCTAAACATCAAGTTTTCAAGGTAAGACGCCACAAACACAACTAAAAGTGCAGTTTTACCCCGTATGTTTTCTAAACTTAACTAATATTAATTACAGTATACCCCGAATAACCACAAATATCCAAGTCTAACTATAGGAGAGCCGTTCACAGCTGGCTATCCGTATAGAAGACGTGTTTTGCTGTGCATGCCAACATCAGTTGCAGTAGCGACCACGGGAGAAATATTCGTCGCCGACGGCTATTGTAACAACCAAATACTTAAATTCAACGCTGCAGGGAAACTATTACTGGCCATACCGACTTATTCCGACACCTTGACCTTGAACCTTCCGCATAGCGTGACTTTGCTAGAACATTTGGATATTGTATGCGTCGCTGATAGAGAAAACATGAGGATCGTGTGCCCTAAAGCTGGTCTTAAGAGCTATGTGAAGATGCTGGAGCCCGCGACTGTTATTGAAGATCCTACTCTAGGCAGGGTGTTCGCTGTGGCGTCTCATGGTGATACGATTTACGCTGTGAATGGACCTACGTCTCAGAATATTGCCGTCCGAGGTTTCACTGTCAACGCGGTATATGGAAACATTCTGGACACTTGGGAACCAAGCACCGTGAGTATGATCACTTTATTTCATTCTAAATATCAGCGAAGAATCTAATCAGGGGATATTTTGAATCATCTAATGATTACATTTTTTAATGACGTCATCAAAGATTAAGATAGTGCGGAAATTCAAGTATCTGTTTGACAATAATTTTATGATAATAATTGTTAGTCAATCAATGCTCCATGGTTTTACCGTTATTTACTACATAATTCTGAAAACTCTTTATTACGTTTATCTCTAGGATTATCACATTAAAACACTAACAGATGTATTTGTATGAATCACACAAAACAATTTTTTTTCGTTATGCTTTTTTTCAGGGCTTCACAAACCCTCACTCGCTGGCAGTAACCAGGAATGGATCCCACCTGTATGTGACAGAAATCGGACCGAACAAGATTTGGAAGTTCGAGCTGACAGACGTATATGACAAAAAGTAGACCGGTCTAGCGCAATAAACGCATATAGAACTATATTTATTACTTCAAAGATATACATAGGAAAATGCTTGGGGCGAATGAAATTCGTCAAATTATAGGGAAGCGATGGAACAAGAATGTATTTGAATTGTATTTAATAATAGTGCAAGCTCAAAATGTTTATAGATATGATATATAATTGCATATTACTAAAGGAATCAGGTAGTTTTAGTCTATGTACATGTTCTTTCCAATGCTTCTATGGCTACTTAAACCTGTTTCAGATTAGACATCAGCTTCTCTTTACGCGACATATACTTGTAGTGTATAAAATACTCGATTATTTAATATTCCTGCCATATTGGCGTATGTAACGAAAAATAAATATATATTGATAGTATTTTAAAGTGAATTCTTTGATATTGGAAGCAGAGGTCCAATAAAACACGCACAGTGAATATTTTACTAAATTCCCTGATAACTCTTCTAGCAGTATTCATGTAAAATTATCTATTTTCATAATAGGTCATTGTGTAGAGAAACTTTCGGCTTTATCTCATTTTTGAACGTAGCCCTAAGTTGTCTGCAACGAGAATTGTCGTAGATACTAACTTAGTATCAAATATGGACCAATCTATTGGCATGTTCGTAAAGAAATTATTCAATATAGAATTAAACAACAAAAGTAGAAGAAAACGAATTGATGTTTTATTATCATACTTAAATTAATTAGGTACTACGAATAAATGCATTTACACAATTGGTAATTAGAAGTCACAAGTTTATTGATCCGAACATTCATTTACATATTCGACGACATTTATAATAAGTTAAAATATAATACAAAAAATAATATGTACATACATTTATATAAATAGGAATGAAATCTACACACATAATCTTCCACTTTCCGCTTAATTCCTGTAATACCGTCAACTAATACATACCTTACAATTCAAACTTTCTTTTTTTCATAACCTTCATGAAGAGCACCATATCTGTGGAAAAAAAAGAATGTTAGAGCATTACACAAATACCCTATAATTAGAGTTCCATGCTCATATAAAAATACAATAACAAAAAGTATTTTTTGACTAAATATTGCAAACTCGAAAATTGCATCACCGAGAGCTCTTATGTACAGTAGTACTACCCTAGTCAAGGTCTAGCCCCCTCGGGTCAGTCCTTGTCAATAGTGGCTTAAGGCCTTTGCATAGAGTCATTACAACAACTGAAAAAAAATGGTATATAAACATTATTTTTCTGTCAGAATTTTATACTTACTAATGAATATGACCATGACAACCGCCAGCATGATCCAAAGCCAGCACTTCCAGGCACTCCGACTGTGTTCCTGAAGCCTTTCAGACTCCACTTTGAGTGATGACAAGTTCTTATCAGTCAGATCTGATGACTTCTTCAATGCCTGTCAAATATACAAAGCAATGTTATTTTTTTATAACGTAGTATCTTAGTAAAATTACACCTAAATGTTAAATCATGACTTGTAGGAAATACACATCTTTGACTATAGAGAAAAACTATATAATACTCATAACAAGCATCTACTGCAGACATGAATGAAGCAAAGGAAATTGTAAGGAATTTAAAGTGAAGAAAAATATATTGGTATTCTCTGGTCTCTGCTAACCCTTATAAGGAAAATTTAATACTTGTTTAAGCAAATAAATTACTATTCGACATAGAAGTTCCATGTCTGTCTCATGTTTGAAAACAGACAGCATAGTTGAATTGTTAATAGTCAGTTTTATAACATCACTTGTAAAATATTCATGTACTATTTTCCAATAGACATATAATAATAAAAGCAAATGGTTCCTCACCTCAGTATCTCCCTTGATTATAGTGCTGGCTATTTGTGACTGTTCCTTGAGACTCTTGGTGAGCATCACCATGTTTTCAGCCACCTTCTCTTGCATGTTCTGATGGTATTTGAGCAATGAGTCTATGTCTTCCTGACTGCTGCTGTTACTCGTGAAGTTAGCTGCCTTGATAATGTTCCGTTTACGTAAGGTGTCATCACTGTCCTCTGAAACAATAACAATAGAATTTTACATCAAATTTTACTATTAAACACCCATCCATTCATGGGCTGCCTGTAACAAGGGGTACTATTATCAACTCAGTGTTAACATATAAAGTAAAGCAAGTACTCTATGATTATTCACTGATTTGTTAGTGCAACTCAATATGAGGTTTTAAAATAGATACTAACCTAGGCCAAACAATTCAGATCTGAGTTCCACTCCATATTTGACAACAGTCTTTTGATGTATCTCCTGAGCTGATGCATCTGCTGACATTGTTGCTGCTCCATGAGACAGTTGCTGGACTGCTTCCAACTGAAATAGAAACATAATAGATGTTTTACTATGGCTACAATACCTCTTTAAAACTACTAATATGTTGCATTCAAATTACTTGGCTGAGACACATGCAGGTAATCTGAATGATTGGTTCTTAACACACAGTTTCCTTTTAGTAAGTTATAATAAATACAATTTAATTGTTAACAATGTTTTGTGTATTCAATAAATAAAGTTCATATTGAAGTGAAAATTTTTTACTTACTTTTTCTATAGGACTGTTCAATGTGGCTGTCTGAACCACTCCTTTCAAGAATGAAGCTCTCTTTGTGTATTCGGCTAATAATTCTTTGACAGGTTTACTGGAATATGAAAATAAAAAGTTTAAGCATAAACTTTCCAAACCATCTTTACCCCAATAATAACACATTGAATTGATGACTCAGGTTACAATTAAACATGAGTATCCTAATTTATAGTAGCAGAGGCAAATAAACTTTAAATTGTAGAAATCTGTGATAACTATTCTGTATTGAAAAATCTATGCTCTATATTAGCAAAACATGACATGGTGAACTTTTGCTAAGTGATAACGTACTCAGGCCCCGTCTTCAGTTCTGTAAGCATCTCGCTGAGGGACTCCACATACTGCTTCAACCTCCAGTTATTGTCCAGAGACTCCTGCTTGGCTATTTCTTCACATTTACTTAACAGCTGCCGCACATTCATCTCCAGCCGAGACTTCTTCGGCTCGGGAATCCGAGACAGCTGCGGCTTTTCTATAATCATTTTTGGTAACCATGTATAAACACGAATTATATGAATAATGTTATTATTTAACTTAAAAATACAGACCGATTTTCATGTTTTGGCAAAATTATTATGACACTGACGTGTCTGACAAGTTGTAAATTGTAATATCAAATTGCCTTTTCTCCGTTTTACGCAGCTTTACGACAGATTATCAAACTTGTGTTGTGTCAACCTTCTATTCATTGGTCTTGCGCGACCTAGGCCACAAATCTCTTGGTATTGTAGGTTTACTGGTGCGTAAGCAGTGGAATTTCCTGGGTTGGAAAAAATCTATTGGGAGCGCGATTGCTCGGTAAGAGTAGGTATTATAAAAAAATATTTATATATCGATATCCTGCTATGAACTAATTTGTATATTATTTTTCTAAAAACGTGACATCACTGTTTGTCCTTAGGTGTATTATGTTTCCTTGACAAACTTTTTAGCTGAAAATTCCAAATCACGCAAATGAAACTAAAATTAAACTTGTTTGCGGGGCTGGAAGCTCTATACCTATTTGCACTAAAGGAAATTACTACCTTTACGTCCTTTACCCCGGCCTATAAAGTGGCTATGAACTGGGTAATTTTATCAGATTTTTGTGATCCTTTTGGTCTTAAAACATACAATAATAAAAAATAATTTTGTCAACATAGTCACTAAGGTAATTTTTAGGGCGGCTCTCTCATTTCGAGGCTATCGCTGTTCAGACTGTAGCTACAGCTGGGTGAACCCATTAAACTTAATGACATTTATTTCGTCCGCGTTTCATCAGAATCTACCTACTCAAATAAATAAATAGCTGTGTCAAGTTGGACAAAGATCGAATTTTGATTTTTAACTCTTTTCTATAGAGAAATATAAGTTTAATAAAATTGATGACGAATAAATTAAATCAGTCTTAAATTTATGTAGATATTGCAACAAAAATATCGATTTCATGATTGCTAACAAAAAATACATATTGACTGTAAAATTACTTTGAAGTTATTGTACAACATGCTGTAGTTATTTCACAATACGCATTGATGAAAATGCTTTTGAAAATGGGTCAGTATATTTTTGACACTGGCCAGATCAGAGCAGGTGATCTTTTTCAACTAAAAACACAGTAGGTACCTACCTATTCACAGTAGACTATGAAATAAAAAAAACAACATACTGTAAAATATTTAATGTACCAATATGAGAACACTTATTTCAAACAGAAGCAAGAATTACGATTTGGGGGGTTGCTTCTTGGCGGCTTCGGCTTCGGCCTCACTCTTCTCAAAGTCGGCAATCAGCTTCTCCACTTCAGAACTTGTTAGAACTCTGATGATCGTCTTGTTGTCTTTACGGGTTAGTGTTGCCATTTCCACTGTAATTAAAATAAAAATGTATAACATCTTCTGTAATAACAATAAAAAGCCGAAAAGTTTATTTGTTTGTTTGAACACACTCATCTAAGGAACTACGGGTTTGAATAGTTTTTTTTCCTTTGTGTTATATAGTCTATTTATGGAGGATGGCTTAATGCTATATACATTATCATGCTTTGACTACAAGGAGTGGAGGACATCCAAGTAGATTCCAAATCTGGTAGTCTAACTATATTCAGAATCCATCTTTTGATAAGCTAGGTGACAAGTCTAACCTTTTTCAGGAGTCAGCTTGGTCATGTCAAGAGTCTTGCTCAGTACTTTGATAGCCAAAGCTTGTGCCTCGGCAAGGGTAGTCTCGTTTTCTTTATATTCTTGCTTCAAACTGGAAACAGCAGCCTGAAATGGAGCATGTTACTTTGTTAATATAGGTACTTATCATAGACTACTAACACAGTAATGACTATGAGTGATTCCTGAAAGCTGTATAATTTTTAGTAATTTGAATACTTAAGGTCCATGAATGCGATTTTCGGTAGCACCAGATTAAAATGGTGTTCCTCATAAATCAACCAAACAAAAGTTATCCACACTTACAGCACTGTTATTTCCAATGCAGGTAGCCTTCCAGCCACCATAGTTACCACTGGGGTCAGACTGGTACAGCTGGTATCCATAATGCTTGTCCCATCCCATGTACAGGATTGAGACACCGAATGGTCGCTTACCTAGAGGAAAACAGAGACATGAAATGATTTTTAACTATTATCAGGCCTTTGTTAGTCAGTTTGTAAACTAACCAACATTCTTATGAACTTATTGTCAGTAGGGATGGGCTTATAAGATTAGTTGCAGTGAGTTAGACTATAAGTTGGTTGCATTTTCTTCATAGTTATATTCAATTAAAGTAGTTGCTTAGTTACCAATCAATGCTGGACTCTCACTGCCAAGAAAATTAAAAACTACTGTTCAAAACAAAGATGTTAATAAATTAAATCAAAATATCAAATGTTAGTATGGAAACTATATACAACTGCTTTAGATAGTTTGATTAAAATAAGTAAGGATACAATTTCAATATTTATAACCATAGCAGAGAATAATATCATAAAAACTAATACATTAATGCCAACCTACCTCCATACTGTGTGTAAGCTTGCTTGACATCACACAACCAAGACACAAGTTGTTCACAGGGAATAGATTCTCCATACTGCAGCAAGTATCTCTGCGCAATCAGTCTGAGTTCATTCGTCAACACGTTGGCGTCCGAAGTGATTCCAGCCACAGAGCACACCATATCATCATTCAGCTTATAAATCTTCTCAGAGAAGAATACTTCATCAAGGAGTTTGTTTGTGTTTCTGCGTTCTGCCGCGAGCAAGATACCATCAGTGGCTAAAATACCGAGACATGTCCCGGCGTGACTGATAGCTTCCATAGCATATTCGACTTGGTAAAGCCGACCTGAAAACGAACACTCAATTATAATATACATTTTTTTATTACCTTATAGAGTAAATTATACTTGTTTTAGTGAAATATTTACCTTCCGGCGAGAAAATAGTCGTACGTGTATCATAACGACGAGCCTGTAAAATGTAAGAAATTGTTATGAATCTGAATGACCAAGCAAGATTACTAACCTAAGTTTAAGCGATTTCCAACAAAATTTGTTAGTTTAAAACAGTAACTTACCATTATGGAAGATAATAACTACTATTTCTTGTGAATATAACTTGTTTTACTTCGATATAGTTGTTATCCGTGATATTATAGAATGAGAAGCAAGTTTGCCGGACAATTCAAAGATGACATTGACAAATACAATTGTGTTTCAGTTCTAAAATAAATGGTTTCGTAAAAGCATTATTTTCTATCCCATAATATACAGTAAGAGTAAAAGAGATAGCATAAGGTTTATGCTTAAGATAAAAATTACGCTGAAAGAGACAGCGATGACAACAAGCTTTTGATTTCGTGAATTTGAACTTGCCAGTTCTAAAAATATAGGTTTTCGATTTAGGTTCTATTTATTATTAAGTGCCAACTTATTTAAGACTTAGGACTTTTAAGAAGGAGAAAAAATAATTGGTATAAAATAATTAGAATTATTAACTTATTTTTCCCGGTTCCCTGCACGTTACATTTTTATGGTCATTATATTTCACAATAAAACGCCTGAATAAAAACGTACAGCAAATGCACTAAAACATTATAAGAAAACGATCCCAGGCGTCTGAAATGATTAAGATTACTATAATTCCACATTAATAAGCACAAGGGTGATTACGGGCAATGTAGGTACATTCTGAGTGCTGGATTACTTTTGACTGCAAAAAGTTCTTCAATTAATATAAAATTGAAATAAGGCTCTATTTCATGTTGAGTAGGACATTTAACCATCCAAACCATCCTTATGATGGCACAGCCTCAAATGAAGTGTAAAACAGAATACAACCCAATTTAAAATGACAAATTTTGGGAGTATTTTAGTTGGTAAATTGATTACTATTGACTAGGCAATGTCTGGACACCATTTTCAACAATCCTGAGGCAAAATGAGGGCAATTAACCGGTACCTTACTTATCACCTTGTACCGACCCTAAGTGACGAAGGATAAGGGTAAGGCATAGAAGACTTATTAACTTGTTCTAATATTCTGTAGAGAACAGACATAAATTTGATTTGTTTTTTTTACAAATAAAACAACAGAGTTATCAAAAACCTTTATTCATAAAATAACACTCATACATGCATGTATTAGGTTACTTATACTTAGTATTATTATAAAGAATAACAATATAAGTAACAAATAACTGAAAAACTTACACCTAAGCCTTATAATTTACTAATATAAGAATTAAATAAAATAATAAATTAATTAAGTATGGTATGTGGTATGTAAGTATGTGCGTAGGTTCTGAAGTTGAAGACGTGATGACAATGAATATGAATGCACGATAAAATGTCAATATTAGCTAAACAATTTTGGGATTTCTTATACGTAACATGATGTTACGCATAAAAACCTATTTCCAGAATCACTCATTTCCACACACAATAAATATTTTATGGTTATATTTTTACTTTTCATAAGAATACTGTATTCCATAGTGCAGCATTATTTATCATAATTATAACAAAATCAATTATTATTAGAACGGGTACGTATTTACAATTACCTATTATCTACACGACAAACTTAGGCTGACCACACAGAACTGCGATTCGAAGCGAAGTGACTTCGCAACGCTAAAACTGGCGATGCGAATTATGCGAATGCGATAAAAAATTAAAGTCGCAAGTTCTTGGGATACAAAAGTCGAATCGGAGTTTTGTGTATGACTGTTCAAGCGGTGCTGTCGCCGTCTGTCGATCCTGGAATTTTAACTAGTCACATTGAGTTTCTGGTGGTAGAAACTAAGTCGTAAATGGGTTGAATCAGCACGTACACTAAAATCATCATTACGAAAACTATTAGCGCAGTCGAGAGGTTTCCCATTATAGTAGCGGCATAATCCATATTGAATCCTATTGCCATAGAAATAAGTCCCATACTGATTGCGAATAGACCGACACCCATGTGTAGGATTTTGACGGGACCACTCTTGACCATCAAACGCACTTTTGATGAAAATAGCGCGATGATGCCCGTGATAAAACTGAGCAGAGTGAAGGCTAAAGCAATGACACCTGAAATTAAAATAAAATAAATTGTTATTCACAAGAACCAGGCAAAATACGTAGATAATTACAGAGTTGCTTAATTGGTCATAGAACATACTTAGATTCTAATGAGTCGGTGTTTTACGATACTCATAGCCGAATGCCTCAACGACATGTTTTTTTGAGTATGCTCATTTATTTCGATCTCTACATTACACGTATTGAAGCTTAAGTGTAAAACAGTGTGTAGAATAATGTTTAAGTCTTAGGATAATGGAAGTTATTAGTTAAGCAATTCACTTTATTGTCTCTAAGTAACACAAGAATCCGATGAAGGAGCTTTTGAAAGTTTCAAAAGTGATTCATTCTGATTTGATTATAATACAGTAGGGTCAAGTAGGGATCAGTGGCTCAGTCGGGTACTATGACTCATGCGTAGATTTCCTAGAAAGAACAACAATATCTATCCATCTCTTTCACGAATCGTAAGCGTTCCACACCCGAACACGTACAAACCAATCATCCGCCATCTCTGGCGCCGCATGAAAGTGGTGCAGATAGTTTTGTGTTTCGGTGCATCAAAAATTACTTTGCAAGGTAAATGATATGAGATTTTATTAGTTAAAGTCCTAAGATTTATTGTTTGTTACATTTTTTATTGAAAGTGCCATTAATGCACTAGGCAGTAGCATAGATTAGCTTACAATTCCATAAACAATGTGAGATTGGTGCGTCATTTAATGAAAAATGGCGACGGCGTGTTCACTGACTCAAATTTAAGAAGTCTACAGTGGCTCATGAGTCACTGTGTACACTGTACAGTAAGTACAATTAAATAGACATATACATTACATTTTATTTGATACTATCACTTTTATTTGATGTATGACTTTAATTAAGACATATAACTGAAAATAAATCATAGTTTTGATGGAATCTTTAAATGAGTCACTGTGTACTGTTTGGGTCACTGTTGAATATTTATATCATGCGCCACTATGTACTGTTAGAGTCACTGTGTACTACAGGGTTGAGTCAATGAAGACCAGTACCAGTACACAGTGGCTCATTTCCCACTTTTTAAAAAACATACTGTTACAACTTTAATTATGTCTTTATCGGAAAAGTGATAATGCAGAAAGATAGTTTAATAACCCAAGTATAACGGGTGTGAAATTCAGCTCGCTACTTTAATTTTATAATGATCATTTCAGCATCCGAAAAAATCCGAGTCAGTGTTGCCTACCTGACCCTACTCTCAGGCGGTGATATTTTCTTTATAGCTTAGGATCAACTTTATCGTTTGTTGCAAAGATGGATGCCGCTATCTGTCCTCCAGATGATTATTTATCTGAATACACTTTTACGAAAACTGAGGACTTTCCGATAAGGTAAGCAGAAATTGTTAGTTGCAAATTGTGCAACATTACCTATCTATGTAGTATTTTATTTTACCCAGGAAGGATAGTAATATTCTTATTAACGGTAAGATCGTCCTTTAGAGACTAGTAACCCATTAATATCCCGCTGGAAAGATTGAGTCCACCACGCCAGCCAAATGCGGGTTGGGGACTAAGGGGACTTAAATATTTTTTATCGATAGGTAAATGGCCAAGTTAAACTGTGGTGACTGACATATTTTGATGAACTACAACGGGAGATTACACGCATTGTTTATACCCTGAGTCACCTTTTACCAGTTGATACCGTTCCGTCGTATCAACCACGAAGTACGATCTTCTATCAAGAAGATATTTTATCAATACATAGCGATAATACATCAAAAGATAAGGGTTTACTATTTACCTACATTTTTAAACATTGATCTCAGTGTTACTCTTCTAAGCTATGTTTTAGACAATATTGTAAACAATTTATTTGTATTGTCAAGCAAGTAAAATCATCAGTTATAACTCAGTATGACATATTTTTAACATGTTACTGCGACCGACTCAGGCAAATGGTTAATTAATAGGTACTTGCCAATGTTGCAGATTCTTTTAAATACATGTTTAAAAATATAAATACTTAATCACCCAATAATTTCGTATTCTAAAATGTGGTACCTATCTAGTACAGGTAGAGAATAAATACGTTTAGCTTAAAACGGTGTTATTTTTTAGTTTGGTTTTTTCCAATTTACGATAGCTCGCATTTGATATCTAATGAGTCGTGAAGTGGATGTGTCACAAATGTTATTGCTCAATTTTATAGCTTTAATATAACAAAGTACCTATATACCAAGGAAAAGCCAAAGTATTGGTAAACGATTGTTATAAAGTAACTGTTAGTTGCTTACCGCATATGCCATGAGCCGTGGAAATCTGCATATTGACTTTGGCCAGTCCAAGGAAAGTGCCTGCGATGACGAACAGAGAGCCGATGAGTTGTAGACACCCATGCACGATGCGTTTGGCATCTTTGGACAGTTGGAACGACCATGAGTTGTGTCTGTGTAGCGTCAGGATTGCCTCCACCAGGAACAGTTGGTACTGAAATTAAGAGTACATCTGATCAGATGGTTAAAGTGCACGAGTGGAGATGCTTAAGGGCTTGTAAGTTAGCCACTATTAATTAATTAAAATTATATTAATTACACTAAAATGGCTTTATGAGTTCATGTAGCCAATTGTATACATATGTACTCTTAGGAATACTACTACTAAGTAGGTACTATAATTTTACAGAGTTACAAAGTACCTACCTACTAAGTGATATTTGTTGATCGGAAAAAACTGCCCTTTAGATCTAGTGGGTAGCCTTATCTGTTTCTCAATTCGCATAAATCGAACGAATCTGAGTTACATTTTTGTTACTCCCACTAACTTAAACCAAAATAGTTAAGTTCTAAATTGTTGCATGACTACTTAATAAAATGCTTGAGTAATTTAACATTTCCTCAGTCGTAAATGATTTATTTGACGCGATTAAGATAACTACATAAGTATTATAATTTTCTATTAGGATATAAAAACTATGAACAGTAACGATGTTCAAAACAAGGTGTTTCATCATATATTATATTCGTAATTGGAGAAAAATGGTCTCGAAAACGTTTAAACATAGTGCCCTGCGGCAAGTTGCGCCACTTCATACGTCATGAACTACTGACTTAATAATACACTGGACCCAGCACGCGACTATGACGATCGACTGAAGTAAACCACCAATTTATGTTATACGTAAGACGGCTACGCCTTCCACTCAAGACCTATTAAAGTTACGCATTGCATGTTTTTGTAAGTATCTAATGAATAAAGATTTTAATGGGGTAAGCTAAAAAGCTGTTAAAGTTTAAATTGGTATTTGAAAATTTGTGTCAAAAAGTTTACAATACTTACACCGGTTCCAGCAAAAATAATATGCAGCTCCAAGTTGGTGATTGCTCCGCTGGGTACTGAGGTCAAAGCGAAGTGCCAAACACAGAACACTACTATGGCGACTTGCATGTGGTGCAGGAGGTTGATCAGCTGGCAGATGGAGCGCCACGCGGACTCCCAGGAAGAGTCGTACATATTCCCGCTCTCCTCGTCGTACGCTGTCGGAGCCCTCGTCAGCTCGGCCGTGCCCGGGTACGGCACGTGCTCCCGAACCTCGAACATTTCCACCTTCTCCATAGACTGCTGACTCGTGCTCGGTCTATCCATTTTCAGGCACCACACACTACGGACCTACTAGTTTCCCAACTTCGGTAATCCCACACAGACACGCGGTCACATGGAGTCCCGTCGACTTTAGAACTAAATCGCCAGTATGTCAAAGATAGCGATACTCTTGTTAAGATAACAAGAGAAAATTCAATTGATAGTTCACCTATCGTGAGTGAATTGACAGTTTTAAGATTATGATCTTGCGTAACATAGTGATAATGCGGGATGATATTATAGTTATTCGCTAGATTAGACGTTCTATTATCTCGGTCATTCTTTTAGGAATGTCGAAATTTCGTAGACTTCTGAAGGAGTGGTCACGCCGCAGGTAAAGTCTTGGTTTTCGTGACCTACTTTTTGTGTAGAGCTGCCTAATTCATATAAATCACAACATTTCGCATTGAATTCTCAGAATACCCAACTGTTCGGAGTTGCTGAAACCTTGGTGGAGTGTGCTCACCTTGGAGTTTATATTTTATGCACAAATACTGTTCGAGATTAGCCGGTCTATTTGGTTGATGATATAATATTTATTCACGAATGTGTTGTTAGTATTTTGATAAACAGTTTACATAGAGTTTGTATTGTACCTGTAAAATCTGCCACTGTTTTGAGTCGTCATAAGTCTGTTTCTCCTCGGTTTTGTAGCGCAGATGTTTTTTGATTTCTTATATTTTTTTGAAAACGGTGTTAATTTTAATGTAATAACAAGTATATCCTTGTACCCTAAAGACATGTAGACTGAATCACTCATCCGAAATGTTGAATTCACGCCGTAAACTATCCCTGCGAGATTTGCATAAAAAATACATATCCTCTATTGTCAGTGAAATTCAAAACACAATGTTATGCTCACTTTAAATATTAATGTGCTGCATACATTGTTGCATTATAATGTAGAGCTCGGAAACATAGTACCTTCGTACCTATTTTCGGGATCACAGTACCTGTATCAGTACTCAATAGTCATTAACTTTCTTAATTTTTTGAGAGAAGTTACAAAGTCTGTTTATCTAGGAGTCTAAACAAAAGAACTAGGTATGTACTAAACAGAAATAATTTTAAAGAAGCCCACATCGCACTGACACCTATCGTTCAAAATGTAAGGAGTGCTTTGTACTAGTACTGCTACTTGACACTAGATGGCATTACATAAAAAGTTTATTTTAGAGGTAACAGATGGCGCTACCAGTCTCGTTACAATTTGAAATCTATTCGGTATTTTACATTCTGACCAAGAACATATTAATTATGTAGTTAATATTTTTATAATATATATTAACCTGAAATAGCGGAGCTTGTCTTTTATGGGGACCAAAAAAGGTAACAAAAGCAATCTGTGTTTTATAACCTTTATTTATCGAAATCAACTCTAATATTGTTATCTTACAGTAAAAATAAGTTGCAAGATGCCTCTCCTCCTGTAATTGAATTTTTATTAACAGCGCCAACGATGCGACTATCTGACTTCGGCTTCCAACCTCACAACTTAATTAGTTGAAGCGACACCGGGCGTTCAATTTTCAAGCTCCGACTGAAGCTGGTTAACTGGCACAGTCGAGCTCGGTAATATGCAAGCTTACGAAGTCAGTACCTTTGCACTGATGAACTTAATAGAGTTCGTTTACAAAATTGAATTGACGCAGGTGCAGCAATGTTACTCCTACTATGTATCTAGTTAGAATGTATGTAGCACTTTTGTTCGAAGAATAGTGTTTTGAAAGTAGCTTTTTGTCTAGACTGAGTAAATCGGACCAATATAACTAAGTAATTGGAATTTTAGTTAATAGTAAAGAAATCTGTAAATTAAATCACTCATTAAAGACCACACAGCTCATTTATACAAAACTCTTCACAAGATAATCTATACAATCTAAATTAACACAGACTCAAATTCCAAAGAGGTCACAACGCCTAATAAATATCACAGAAAACAAAACGAATGACATTAAAAAGAGAAAAAGAAAACACAATCCTAGAAAGAAATAACTGTTTCAAAGGCACCGAGAGTTATTAGGGAGGAAGGACCGCCTATCAATTAATTAAGGACTAATGAATTCCTACCTGAGGGGTTATTGTCGAGGCGTAACCCATTTGTCAACGCAACACGTGATAACGAGGGGTCAACTGGACCCTTTACACAACGCCGCTCAGTGCACTGACCTGGGAATAACATGTCATATTTTAATATTTTATTGAAAGAGAAAAACAATATGTACCTACCTACTTCTGCTTCCATTATTTATGGCGTTATTATTACAAGAACCAGGAAAATCTCCAATCAAAAATAAAATTAAATATAGACCTGTATTGAAGAAAAAAAGGACATTTATTACCCCTGGGCCCTGCATAAAACTTACGGCATTTTGTTAAATCTTTCGACACTCGGCACTTTCGAGTAGAGAGCGTTTGACATCTAAGACAACGTGAAAAAAAAAGTTCTTGCAGAAGACGCTAGGAGCGCGCATATATTTTTCATACCCACATTTGCCGAAAGCACACAGTTGTAGGAAATCGCCACTACGCTTTCTTTTATTCTCAGAGAGTCCTTATCCTCGTAATTCTAGACTTCGCCTCGTATTTACGTATTTGGTCAAGTTTTATAACAAACCTAATTAGGGTACTCAAGAAAAGTAATAAAACAAAGGCCGTTACTCCAAAAAAGTTTATTGTGACTGTAATTTGCCGTTCCATCTTTATTGTCAATTTTAGTACGCAGAATCTCTTAGTGCGTCGAATGCGTCTTGTACTGTAAACATTTTAGATAATTAGTATTAATATCTCTGATGGCAAACATGCTGGGAAAGCGTGTACAAGGAAGTTCTAGTGTGAAAGTACTAGTATTTTTTATAAGTACAGAAAGAAGTAAACTATCGTAGCAATAAAAGTATAGACAAGTAGGTACATCTTTGTGACACCAGCGGATACGTTTAAAAAGAAACCAAGCAGAGACGACGCTACCAACTAGAACTTAGTCTTGCAATAGGATTTCCTTGACTATAAAAATATATAGCTTTCTAAACTATGGCTTTACCTCATAAATATCTTAGATAAAACGCTACTTCATGTCGTTTTCTAAAGACTGTACTTGTTTTCACATCCTTTTTTCGAAAAGCTCCCATACAAAAGGGTCGCAGTTGAAGTTAGTTCAAATAATTACGTCATTATAGATATCGCGAGCAAGGTTGTGGAGTCTGGACGGCACGGGACGCATGAAGTGAACGCGGTCATTACCTCAACATGTGGGAGTCCGCCGATACACTCCCACTTGCAACGGTTATAACGATACAGGATCGATTATACAGCTATATCGATTATGTTCAGGACTGGATCTTATTTGCGATTAGCAGATTATTATTGGTAGTCGATTAAGTTGTAATCTTTAGCATAATATTAGAAAATTATTCACCGGAGCCACGCTTCCGCAGTACATCCAAGAAAAAATAAACTACGTATGATTTTCCGATGAAAAAACAAAGTTATATCGTGATTTAATAATTCTTTATGACGCTTGTTGCAGTTGTAAGATTGGTACGTCCAAAAACAGATATCGGAAGTCTATATCATTAACATAACTGACGTAATTATGTAACTCATATAAGTTTTATATCGTACACTATAAAACCACATTACACGGTACAAGTTTACGATAGCGAATAACTCTGACACCTTCGTTTCCTCAAATATTTCGTTCGTTCATAAATCTCTGTATATTTTGTACGGTAACCGCGTGTATTGCACGCCTCACGTCATTCCCATGATTGTTAATTATTATAAATCGATGGAGGCTGCGCGGCGAGCCCGTCGAGTGCATTCGATTATTATCATTAGATTTATCGCTGGTAACAGGCCGACGACGCTTGTGAAGGAAGATCCAACGAGACGTTACTTCATGGACCGATCATCGACTCATTGTCGGTAAATTTTAACTTAAACCACCTGGAAGAATCGTGACAATACGCCACACAAAATACTGTAAAATAGTAGACCTTATTGACTCTACTACTTTCCTCGAGTACGTTTAAATTACATTCGAAATCATTGAGCTAAACGTTTCGTCATAGATAACAATGAATTATGGAATGCACATGAATTATTGAAAGTAACCAAAGTGGATCGAAAGTGCATCATATCGAACATCCATTTACACAGCGTATAGATTTTTAATTTATTGTCACTTTGTCGCCGTACATCTTTCGAATTTATGACTGATTTGGTAATAGCTGGCTCTAAATTGAATTAATAAAAGTATTTTATAGTTTTGTAATTCGATGTCGTATCTTTAACACTTAAAAGTACAGAATTATCTTCACGGATATAAGCGTGACAGGGCTGGAAGTGCTATTAAAGAAAATAGACGGCCCATCAGACATTTCCTGCAATCGGACGACAGGTACATTGAAATCAAATCATAATCATAAAGCAGTAACGCAGATATGAGCGGCGGCCGTGCCATTAATATAGCGTTTGCGAGCGGTAGTTAATATCTTAATAAGAAAGCAATAGAGATTATAGAATCATGGTTGTACGGGGGTGGGCTGTAATACCAAAGTATAGTGTAATAGCTCCCGCAATGTGTGGTCCCGTCGTTGCACCTCGGATGTATCGATAAATCCCACTGTGACTACGCCCGCAGTTAGTGCAGAATAATACATAAATAACAGCCTTACAAAGTGACTTTTATAACTGATGTTCAGGTAATTAAATACTGCGACGGATGCTGCCTTTGTACCGGCTATCTTCGATAATTATAGAATCGGTAAGGCACCGGCTGGCTGAGCTGCAGTTGACTTATTAATGAATTGATGATCGTATTACTCAAGCTGTATATTTGTGCAGCATAAATTCAATTGCATTTATGGTTATAATCTGTAAGGTAATCTAATTTACATGGCATTAAATGCTGTTTACGAGTTTGCAGTGGTTCTAAGTAATAACAAGTCGTCAGAACATTTATTTAATAAACGGTTTAGCTATAATTGCTAGAAGAATGGTAATTATCATATATTTATGGCTTCTCATATTTCAGCTATTAATCATTGTGTTCACTTTTCGTACTAACTATTATTCAACAAGTCAACAATAATTTTATTCGATCTCACATTTTTGAAAGTGATACCCTTAAATTATGTATATTCGTCATAGTTTTAATTTATCGATGTCATATACTTACTAAACAGGAAAACAGAAATATCTAAAATATATAAATAAAACACCCAGAAGTCCAAATACATTTCCTAACATAAAATAGGGCACAGAGGCTAGATTTTAGCATCTCGTAACTTGATAGAAAAAAAAAGATTTGTGACATATAGTTTACAGTTAGTTTTCGTTTTAAACATTTTTGTTTTTTATCGATAGTCAAGTGGCCAGCAATAATACCTAATAGTAAAATGTCGATAATACACAGTGCGTTGCAAGAGGATACTAAGTAATTGTTTTTCGTGACACACATATTATGCAACCGCTTGTAATTATTGGTCTGCACGCTCATCCCTAGTAAAACGTTTTGTTCAATTGCTTTGTTGGTTAAAGTGACTCCATATTGCTACTTCACAGGAACATTCACTAGAAAAATAAGCTTAAGCTTGGTAGAGTTTGATAATTATACATTTATATGGAATTAGGTTTGTATGAAAATGTGAAACGGTTTTTTTTTGTATTAAGCTAACATACATAAAAGATTGTGCAGCAAAATAGCAGAACTTTAATCAACAGTGGTAGCTAATAATAGCTGTCTTTAACAAAATTCTATTTCACTCATCATGGCAGCAAAAGTCGTGTGTAACGTTTGGAAGATTTTTAGCAATAATTGTTTGCGTTTGTGCGAACATTTAACTTTTTATTTATCTGAACGGGCCTTTATACCTTACAAAAAGATAAAAAATACAGTGTTGTGTAAACTCGGCGTAATGGTAACAGGTAAAATAAACTATGTAACTAAGTATGATCATTTAATTATCGTCTCATTTATAGCAATTCACTTCTCTGTAATTACATGAAAACACATTTTAATAAAAATGATAATTATGTACATACTGTGCACACATAAATGACATATTTTTTGTATTTTTTGACAATAGTTTGAATGCAAGTTTGTTATTTAACATGAGATGTATATATAAAAACAGCTGAATCAATTCGAAGAAAATGTGCGCTATTTCACAGTACATTATTATAGAAAGCACTGTTGCTTAGTCGCAGTATTCAAAATAAATGAGTGTGTAGGTATTATCTTTTTTGTAGTAGTGCATATTGCAGGCACAAAATATTTCTGTGCTTCTTCGACTATCCACTGTCAAATAAAAAAAAAAATCTCCTGATACTGGGTCCGTATACCATAAGGTGGTCGTGGGATTGTCCCTATTCACTGTCAGCTCTACCTATTTTCTTTACAATCCGTTGTAACACTTTACACAATCCATCCACACGCGCCGTAATACATAAAAACTGCAAACCTATATCCATACCTACATTATATACATTTTCGCACTGTACCATGCAATTTCCTGGTATTATATAGACAGTTTTAATAGTGTAAATGGGAGACGAGTCCACATGAAGCCATGGCGTGGCGAATGAATAAACGCCGCGGTACAAACCCGCGGGAACATCAAGCGATTTTTGACGAGAAACCCTCCCTCTACTTAAATTACTATAATAAATCACGTAAGATTGCTTAGAAATAACTTCGCTATTACAACGTTATTGATAATTTTGTTTTGTTTGTGTACAAGCTGTTGAAGTTCTAAGCGTATTATTAACTTGTATGTTTTTAGATTGTAGAGAATTAAAAGTAAGTATGAGACAGTTGGCGTTGTCGTAATTGTAATTAGAAGACATTGGGCGTTTCAATAAATGTGAATGCCTAATTAAGGAGTAATTTAATTAATTCGAAAATTTTGAAATTGCATTGCAAAAAAATGTTGTTTGCAAAAATGTGTACATTTAGTTAAAATTAAGCTTGAATAGAGTAAAAAAACATACCAATTACAATACAATTATAAATTAGAACTCTGTCTCTGTTAGCTTAAAACACCGTTTTTATCAATCAGTGATTTTCACGTTCGGTAGCTACTGGGTCATACTCTGAAATATTTCGCAAAATTGCTGAATATAGAGCAAATTATGTTACACAATTCCAAATTCCAGTTTCTATCTATACTTAAAGAATTAACCGCTCGAATTACCCATAATTAGTCAGCATTATTAAACAATTTCCCGACATCAATTTTCCACCTTATAAATCATGTACAAAACACACGCTTGAAGTATTTATTGCATATTACGAGGCATGTCCTACGTTTTATATTTCCGCACCACACCACGCCGGTTACAAGTCATAATTATTAGAACTTTTACTCGCATTTTTACTTTCCTCTCGAGTTATGGGCGAGATCTTGAGCCCTTTTTCAAACAGTCGAAAGCCGGTGCCCGCGTCAGAAGGGACTCGTGCGCACGCTGCGTCAAAGAAAATCCTGCAATTAAGAAAATTATACAAATATTACTGTTTTATACAACATTTTCTTTTAAGAAACTTCAGTTATTTGTTATTTGTGTGTGAATAGTGTTAAAAATAGCTTATTGGTGAATTTAGGTGAGTAAAATTTTCAATTTTCCGCACTACTTTTCAGCGATTTCTGCAGCTGAGAATGATTTGAAGTACGGTACTGTTTGCAAATGTGAAAATAACAACCCTTAACGCATTGTGAGGTCCCAAATGACTGTACTATTTAGTTATCTGTCTTTATATAGTTTTGCGATAGCTTTCAGAGCCATTTATTTTATAACTTTTTTTGGTGAAAATTATCAATGTTTAGTAATGGAAATTCGTGTTAATCATCATTTTTTTCGTTCACTTTTCAAAGATTATCAACCATTTGACCGTAATTTCAAAATACGTCATGTCCAAAATGACATCAGGTATTTACTCACACTTATAATAAAGTCCGGCGCTTGCTATAAAGATGTCAATAATAATCGCGTGTATTATTGAAGTTTCCTACATTCCTGTCTCAATTGGTTACCGTTAGAACATAATTAACTTGATTGTCTCGCGGCCGGACAAAAGGGTTCATATGTCAGCACCTTTTCTCATCGGAAGCGTGAATTTGCACAAGTGTCGGTTAGTTTATAAAGTTGTATGTATTGAGTACAACGGGTTAGCGTAGCAGCAGGCGGTATGGTTTATCTTGGTATTTTAAAAGCTGTGTTTGAATACGGATCCTGGTCTGGGAATATGTTGTTCTATCATAGGTTGGACTAGGATAGTGGGACATCATAGATGATTGTAGTTGTTTTTTGTAACTTTCTAATAATCGTATTTTTTTCAATGGGTTTATGAGGGATTAAAGAATAAAACGTTTTAATGATCAAGACTTCTGAAAAGATTTTCGGGATCACAGATATAGGAAAGCATAAAAGGAATATATCGCGCCAAATTTATCTGACGATAGGTTAAAATTGGGTGCTGAAAATGTATAAGACATTATGGATACTAAATAAATACCACAAAGCATCCGCCTCATATTTATTACATATGATTCTGGTACATGCATCATGGCATGTTGCGACTTTGCGACTAGTGAGTACATCCGCGAGTGTTGCGGAGCGACCGGACGGACGGCGTGCGTCGGTCGTGTCGTGTCGGCCGCACCGCGCCGCACCGCGCCGCCACCGGCACTCTGTTTGCACTGTGATGCGCGCCACGTGCACGATAACAGGTTATTCAGCCTTACACTTACACCTCACTGACAAGCGGAGCGATTCTGTTTTGCTACAGTTGCCTTTTCGCACGTACCGTGGTCTAATCGTAGGTCAAAGGTACGCTGTAAACCACAGCTATCTTAGTCATTTGCTAGCCTAATCTCAGTCGACTCTACTACACCTAAGATAAAGCTTATTTGCGGTCTAACTAAATATTCTGTTCCGGTCGAGTTCTTGGTTAATTCCCACAACGTAGACTTAAGCCTACAATTACAACTAAATCGTGGCTGCCAGACAAATTACACAGATTATCTCAATTGCTGAGATACAACTAATTGCTTAAACGCTAGCAGGAAATATCTTAACTCGTGACACCATAAACCTAAATCAGATTTTGCAAGAAACAATATAATTTTATGTGACATAAAACCGACAAAATGCGGCACTTAATTGATTCCGGTAATTTTAAGAGGAGAAATCTCGTATAAAATGGGTTTGGTAATTAGTTATGCATCATTGGAATATTTATAAGATATTAAAAGTCAACAAAGAGACAACCTAACATGGCAATAAAGATTATGATCTGTACACGAAAGAACCAATACGGTGGTCGGGCTGTATTTGCATAGTCCGCAGATTGCGCTCACTTGTGAACTACCCGTTGAGATGAATCCGACGATAGCCAGCACAGTTAGACCGTGCTCTATGTATATGAATGAATGCACCACCAAGTGTTTGAATAAACAAGATGTGTTCTGCAACACGGCAGCGTGGGACTTTCGAGAATACCTTTTGGAAAAGCTGTGGTGAAATTTGTGCGATGTCATGTCACGCTCGGTTAAATAGCTCGATTAAAACACACGTACACAAGCTGTGACTGTAGGTGTTAAAGAGATGAACCGCTACATCAAAATGTATGAGCAGTTCTTGACTAATTAGGTAATGTTAAAGAACTTGTCGAGACTATTCATTTACATATTATGAATTGTAGACAGAATGGCACTAATCACTCTTATAGATCAGCTCTACGCTTTATTTCTGTGCTGCAAATTCATAGGGCAAGCAATCCGCTTGACTAATAGAGCAAGCCAAAAGCGCTAGCATCAAGTAGGCAGATAATCCAAAATAGGTAATAATTGAGAATATAGCTCAATTACTATCGTAAATTGTTCAACCGCATTGCTCTAAAAATCTGCACGACAAACTCGTCACTATGTCATGAGTCTATAGGATTCGGTCTGCCCCACCTGTAATTGATGTTAGATAATCTGACCGGCGGCTCTATGATGTGCCTCTTAATACATTAACGTTACATCCTGTAGACATGTAAGTTTCGTGTTCGCCGATTTTATCTATCATTGGTTAAACAAGGTTTTCGTTACCGCGCGCGGCAACAATTCAAGATTCTAATCGCACTTGATGTAGAGACTGCCGTTGTGTTACTTAAATAATAAGGCAACCGGTATTGAATAGCTAATTCAATTATTATTTTGTTTATTATACCGGTGTATTGTTAATTGTGTAAATTCGGATGGATTAACTTGTCAACAACCGTCTATTGCTTATAATAACAATTTGCATGATGTAATATTGGCATTAGTCGATTCGTTGTTCCGTTTTATCGAACTAGCTTTCAGTACCTCGTTCGATTTGATGTTTCCTTGCAATGTTCCAATGATTGCCCACCCTATTTTAGTATCTAGTCAATTTGCAAGTCAAGCCTCTGTAAAAACTCTAAAGAATGTATGTATTGGCATCTCCGTAGCTACTTTAGCTACTTTATAAAACTGGTATTTTAAGTTGATGACAACTAATATCAATGGCACATAATTTAACGGGTACGCCTTTTTAAAAAGCATCAATAACGCGATTAAGGGAACACCTTGATCGATTAACTAGCTGCCTACATTGTAAGTTAAAAGCAGAGACATGAGAATTTTTACAGCTATTATTAAAATATTAATTTGTCGTCCATCCGGCTTAAAATGGCATCAGAGCTTAATACGACATCCTGCGCGTACGCATCATACTTTAAGTTAGTTCATTACATAATTACAGATTGCTCGGAGACATGCCACGTATTATGCAGTACTCATTATTAATAGGAGCGAAATATGTAATGAAAGTAATTACCGTTTATGAGTACAGACAGGTTCTAAAGTATAGTGCTTTTCAGATGTTAATATCTTCGAAGAACAATTATAAGTAGATTCTGATGATGACATTTGACGCTGTTGATGCTGATGTCTGGACAGGTAAAATGGCGTTTGAACGCTATATAACTTTATTCATACAATAGTTTGAGGTAACTTGAAAAAACGTCCTTTAGACTCCCGAAAATTAATAGCGCTGTAAAAAAATAATGATCTTCACAAAGGGTAATATTGTAAAAGGAAACTAGACGATTACAATACGGCAGCATCTAAGGAAAGTTATATTTTCAACTCTAGCATAAATTTTCCGTCAGACAATTTCTATAGCAGTGAGCTTGCCAGTTGACAATCGGTCACCTGGATGGGAGTCAAGTCTAGTCATAGGTTTTGTTCAGTTTTTACGTTGTTTATGTCCAACATCAGTCAAGGTTATAATTTACGCGGATGTTGTGATGTCCAAATATTTACACCAGTTCCGAGCAGAAAATAGATTTATTGCAGTTTACGACTCCGAACGACACAGTTTAAAAATATGATATCGCTGAATAAATATTGCGCTATTTCGGATACGTTTACGTGTGCTATCTGTACTAGAATATAAATTGGTTTCACTTGCAGTTATGCTCGGAATGGAATTAGTTTTTTGACGTAGGCCATAGCACAGACTGTCCCTCGATATTTGACTGTCTAGTACCACGGTATGGTATATTTAATGGAAAACATTAGCGAACAAAAATGCAATATCGTTAATTAACATTTTAGCAGTCTACAGGTTACTTGTATCTTAAAGATTGTGGTATCACAGGGATAATAGAACATTACAGAAATATATACATACATATGAACAAACTCAAAAATGGGCAAAAAAGAAGAATTAACACATACGCTGGTATAATATAAATTATATATATTAAGCTAACTATTAAGTTTCCCACGGGAAATAGATAATAATCTTGCAGAACTAAAGGAGAGGATTATATTTTTTTCACATAGAAGTAAGTGTGCGGTGTGTATAGATGCGCGTGCGCAAGCGTCTCGGGCAGGAAGAGAACCCGACACCGCCGTGCTAATGGCACGCTACGAGCTAGCGACGACCGACGTCGGCCACCTCGCTACATCTCCATCGGATCATGTTACCGTAGACAATGTTCCTAGACAATGTTATATTATACGCTTTTTAAAGATATTGCAATGTCTAATTATATCTGACGATAGGGAAAATGGATTGAAAATTGCTTGCCGCTTAATAAATTTAATTTTCGTGTTTTGCTTTATAATATGTATGACAAGGTCTATAGACATGAATGATGCAAGGTAAATTAGTAAGGTGTATCGTACCAAGTGGAGTTCTTTGGTCTCTGTCTATACCTAGGGGAAAAGGCGTGATTTTATGCAAACTGTAATAATGAGCTTTAATACTTCAAAAGAAAAGTTTTCTGTTTGTAAAACTAAGAGAAAATGTATTTACGCCAAAGCACGTTTTGTTGTTTATATAGCTTTTCAACTGCATGCCCTTCCGAATATGACTTCTTGAATATGAGTAGAGAAAGCTAGCTAGTAAAATTGCGGTAAACAAAGTATCTAAAAAAAAGAGTAACGCTTCCTATTACCATAATAAAGGCCTAGTGAAGGTTAAAGTATAGTGAAGGTTAAAGTATTGATAGATAGTTGACAGTTTGACATTTTGTCGTGCAGAAATTGCTGAATGGATTATGATGAATTTTGGCACACACGTAGTTTTACCCTAGGAAAGCTTACCATATAGACCAATTCGTAGCAGTTTGATTGACATAGTATTGGTACTTATATGGTATTCACGGGAATGTTTTGATGATCGGAACGAGTTGTCTAGCCAATAATGACCATTATATTTGTTTGCGCAGGCGCTAAATAATACATTTCACTCAATTGATTCTTAGAACATGATCACATAACAGACAGCTATAATCATCTTGTGCATACAATGTCACTTGGACGTCAAATTACTGTTATATGTTGTTTACTTTGTTAAACATATTGATAAATAGAATTAAGATTTACTGTGGAATTGATGAATTTATTAGGAGTAAGTTTGTGTTCAGCTTAAAGGGTAATTATTTTGTCTAAAATGGATGGCAGCATGATAATGCTTTATGGAAATTGCCTACAAAAAAGGTAGAGCCGCTAGGGACTACAGTTACTATACATTACGACACTATACCTCTCATAAATGAAACCATTTTCATATGTTTTATGCAAAACAAAACTCTATATTTTCGAATATAAACATCACGGTATCTGTAATATTTTGTTTCTGTTTTTTGCTCCTCTTAGGCACATAGCTCAGTTTCCTAGCTGACATAATAATTTCTATATTCCTGACAATAGTAAGTTCGTTAGTGGACAAACGCTACCGCATAGTAGGGGCTTAATCGAGCGTGTGTGAGTCGCGGCCGGCGCGCGCGCCGCCGACCGTGTGAGTATTGAGTGAGAACCGGCTCGCTGCACACTACCCGCCGCTCAATATTTTGATACCGTTCATTGTAGCCAACGACTTATTTGTATACAGCTGATAATACCGCCTCGGGAATTTTAGGGTCTAACCAAACCAGGGTTAAAGAACAATGTACTTATTTAATTTATGCAGCTCCATTTTTTGGGACGTCAGCCCCGACGTGTAATAAATACTTCCGTAAATAAACAAAAATAAAACCTTATTACCAGATCTCATTTCTGTAAAGAAAACACTTCCTATAACTGCCGGACGTGTTGGACTGAAATTCAGATATACATATAACTCTATCACAGAGAGTATTAAGACAGTTTTTAAGCTTCAGAAGATTTCAGTGATATTTGCTATTAAACTGGTCAAAAATAGAGAGAGATAAAAAGTCTCTCTGTGATAGACTTTTTTAAGCAGATCTTTCGATTTCATCGCAATACATTCACTGGCCTCTACAAAAAATAAGAAGTATTAACAACTCTATGAAGTAACAAACTCGATGGCTCTAACCCTGTCAGTCGATTAACCGGAGACGCAATGTAAAATTAAATTTATTTACGTACTGATACGATAGTTGAGTGATTCCGAGGTCTGGCACCAATATAAACCGAACAAGTACTTGTAGCGACATTCCATTTGTAACATCCAATAATTTAATTATTTTCACGATAACATTACCATTGGCCCTTGATTAAGCTAATATAAAAGTATTAAGTTGGAAATTATTGAGCGACTATACGCACTTGTATCATTAATTTTACGATGTTGTATTTTACTTAGACTGTATACATTGTAAGGCACTTATTTTTTGCCTTAAACGACATAAAATTGACTAGCGTAGTAATAAAAATATCTCCTGTTATGATAGGTTATGTCCATAATAGGGTAATGGCAAGCTCAGAAATAGAAATCCTATTTAGACGGTCCGATAGATCATGGAGAGATATTAAACACATTTTCTTTGCTTTATATGGGTATGATAAAGTTAGATAATTAAAAAATGAGAATCGTTTTCTTTTATTTCTTTAATAAAATTTTACCAATCTTATAGAATAAAGTACACAGTGACGTCATAATTGCAGCTCTTTTTTGTACGGAGCTTTTACCGGGTGCTGGCGTGTGCAAACTTCAAATGCCTATATCTTCAGAATTTTTTGTAACATAAAGGTTTTCATTATTCAGTTGATGACCTTTCGGATGATACTTTGGATTTTGACTATAGGTACAGAAAATACTCACATAGCCAATTTAAGAGGATTTTATTTATTCATATTGGATCCAATGTATGTATTATTTTTTTAGTTTTACGTAATACTTTCCCGGGCTGAAGATTCATCTATTAACTGTATCCGTTACGAGTGCAATTTTATCCATAGAATTATCTGCAATCCACTTGAATCTATCTTTAGCTTCAGATTTAAATTAACTTATTAGCTTATACTTAAAATATTACATTTACTAGTTTCTCGCAGGACTCGTTTTCTTCGCTTTAATGTCGAATTAGTTTGAGATAAAAAAGATGTCCAGTCATTACGATAATGTGTAATCTTTATAAAATAGACATTACATTGACGATGCATGGGATAACTGTCTTTGAGAATATATTAAAGTTATACATAATAATGTGACTGACTTTAATCCCGCGTGTCAATATTTTATTATACCGATTGACAATACACATTCTCTATACTCGATGTGAAAATCGATACCTTTGTTATCGAGGAAGTCATTGGGACATCACAAAAGATGCACTTTGTTTGATTTCATTCGGAATGTTTACTTTGACAGTAGCAATAAAATTTAAACGTATTTGAAATTTTAATTGGATTGTTCAATGAGGCTTGTTTTTTTTATAAACAAGTATCATAACAATGGTCCGTTACAGTAATTTGCTTAAAGGGAGCGAATACTGTTTTTTTATTGTCAACACTCTGTCCAATTTCCATATTAAATTGAGGTTTTGTTCAGCTAACAGAACATTGTTAGCGCGGGCACGGAATGACCCAATCTCGTCATATAAAACGATGGCAATGGAACACCTACGAGTACCTAACAACGGTGTTAATTTTTTAAACCATTTTACATTCCATCTGGTATAATGGTAGATGCATTTTTTTATCGATGGTTATTAAATTGTTCAAAATATAGGTAGATATACTAGGTATTGTTGAAATAAATATATTACAAACTGTTCTTTATGTATAATTATTATAATACCTGAGCAGTAGAATTCTCATCACTTTCATGTTAGCATTGCGTCACATGCGACTTATCGAGTGAGAAAATTTATGGTTTCTACCATAAAAATTCCTCACATTCTGCGGTTGTTTAAAGGAAACGGTATCACATTGTACCTCTATTAATAACATACATTATGTAGTTTTATACAGGGTGTCCCAAAACTCAACGATAATCCGTGACAGGATGAAAGGCCAAGTCATACCGGTTCCAGGAAAAATAAAAAAAAAATCCATATCACTTAGATCAGCAATAATAGACACTTTTCAAAAAAGTTGAAATTTCACACCCTTGGTCGCATTTTCAAGTCCTGTGATCACCAATGTCACAATTTCGCTGTGCTTTTTTGAATTTCGTGATCTTCATTAAATATGCTATTAATCGTAAAACAAATTAATGCACAAAACATTGTTAATTTAATAAAAAAAGTTAAGTTTTAGTGAGTCATGGTTCACAAAAATATCGTTAGTTAACTTTGACGCTTCATATTGAAAAAAAAATGTACTACACTACCCTTGGCAAGTTATTTCAAAAGTTGGCGCATTTAATCAAGATTTCAAAACTGTGCAACACTTGTCACTTTTCTTGCCATTAAAAATGTTATTTTTATTTGAACGACGAGTATACTCGAAAATGGACGAACGCAGTGGTACAATTGTATGGCGTCCTCGTTCCCGCGATCTAAATCCAGTAAATATTTTTTACTGGGAATGCGTAAAAGAAAAAGTCTATTCGAAATCAATACAAAATCTATCAGAACTTCGCCAGAAAATTGACACAGCGTCAGAGGTAATAAATGCAAGGAATTTTGCTGGACTGGTGCAAAAGTCTTTTGTAAGGCGTTGCAGAGCCTGTATTCGTGCCAGAGGAAAACAATTCGGAATTACTTTAGTTTAAGGAGAATAATTTAATAAGAACGATGGTTCGTTCATTCTTTTTTTTTTATTATCATTACCTATTATGTTTATTACATTAAATATTGGTTATGGACTGACTCAAATACATCTTTACTAAAAATAATTGCTTTCCTCTGGCACGAATACAGGCTCTGCAATGGCGTACAAAAGACCTTTGCACCAGTCAAGCAAAATTCCTTGCATTTATTACCTCTGACGCTGTGTCAATTTTCTGGCAAAGTTCTGATAGATTTTGTATTGATTTCGAATAGACTTTTTCTTTTACGCATTCCCAGTAAAGAATATCTACTGGATTTAGATCGCGGGAACGAGGACGCCATACAATTGTACCACTGCGTTCGTCCATTTTCGAGTATACTCGTCGTTCAAATAAAAATAACATTTTTAATGGCAAGAAAAGTGACAAGTGTTGCACAGTTTTGAAATCTTGATTAAATGCGCCAACTTTTGAAATAACTTGCCAAGGGTAGTGTAGTACATTTTTTTTTCAATATGAAGCGTCAAAGTTAACTAACGATATTTTTGTGAACGATGACTAACTAAAACTTAACTTTTTTTATTAAATTAACAATGTTTTGTGCATTAATTTGTTTTACGATTAATAGCATATTTAATGAAGATCACGAAATTCAAAAAAGCACAGCGAAATTGTGACATTGGTGATCACAGGACTTGAAAATGCGACCAAGGGTGTGGAATATTAACTTTTTTGAAAAGTGTCTATTATTGCTGAACTAAGTGACATGGAATTTTTTTTTTATTTTTCCTAGAACCGGTATGACTTGGCCTTTCATCTTGTCTCGGATTATCGTTGAGTTATGGGACACCCTGTATAACGAT
The DNA here is from genome assembly GCF_050436995.1 of Anticarsia gemmatalis. NCBI lineage: Eukaryota > Metazoa > Arthropoda > Insecta > Lepidoptera > Erebidae > Anticarsia > Anticarsia gemmatalis. The sequence goes on from NC_134761.1 coordinate 5,753,991, forward strand.
GGACAAAAATTTTAATGTTAAAATAATTTTCAATAGTTCTAAGGCAGAAAGTCATTTTGTCCTCTCCCTCGTTAATTGTGAAGTGACAATTAAAGCGAGCGCGGGAAAATGGCGCCGTAAAATTCAGTAAAATGTGTAATTTAAAAATCATCTGGCGAGTCCCTTTGTATTATTTAATTAATGTCATACCATTTCGTAATTAATTAATTCGTTTGGACATTTGTGACACCATTGTTGAAGAAGACAATGCATTCTAAAATCTTGAAGTAGTTGTAAATATACCTGCAAAACGCCATCCCGAAAATGTAACTACCATTTATATTTGTTCAATTGGATGCGAACAATGAACTGGTAAATTAGACGTGCAGGCTGCCATGCGTAAATACTGAATTTGGCTACCTACATACAGGCTACGAATAGAAGTTTCTTTATTAACGTTTAGAGCACATTTAGAGCTATTCAAATGGCACAGCAATGTGTGTGGGGTGTCATTGACCCGCTGAAATCACGGGTGTTCAGCAGTTATATCATTATGTCCAATAGTTGCCGATCGTTGTCGCCTGTTGACCCCTCGACTCTATCAAGTAGCCAGTCTCTATCTATTTATCGGCCACTTCAATTATTCCTTTTGTTTTTGTCCTTGAGCCTGAAACAGAATGTCGTAAAACTATGAACTGTATTGATTGACATCACATGGATGTTAAATGAAAAATATTTAAATGTCGTATTAAATACGTGTTGGGCAAGTAATATAAATTCCAAGCCGCACTTTTAAAAACGTGGCATTTTCCTATTAATTTTCCATTGAAGAAATCTTTTCGTTAACATTAACCATGGAAAAAAAATATTTATGATATATTATATTATTTACTCGATCCAATCAGAATACAGTATCGAATCTGAAGTTCTGTTTCTTCTAAAGCCAGCCAACCAACCATAATATTTATAATGATATGTATCGTAATTATCAGACAGTTCCCGTTTATTTTCCTCAAAGCCTGTAAGCTATTTAGATATGCTTCAGCCGACATTAGAGCGGTGTACTTACTGTACTTATATAAAAACTTAGTGTTTGCTCAGCGTCGCTAGAGGTTATTTTAAAGTAAACAGACCTCGATGGTACACATTCCCGATTAATGGCGATAGATTGGGTCTAGCGCCTAGAGTGCGCCTTTTTGTATGGCTCACTCGCATTTACCGGGTATAAGATAAATACACAATGGTGGGAAATTAACATTTTAATATTTAATGTTTATATTTTAGTTAGATAAAGATTGCATGCATATTTTGACTTGTTTAATGTATAAACGAGTATACAAATCATAGTATAATTACTATATAGTTTTGCTGTTAGTAGGTATAATGATTTTTCTCATATAATACGTGGTTAATAAGAGTAATTTTTAGTATCGGGAAATAGTCAAAAATTGCGGTAAATTTTCCAAAGCGAGAGCATTCACAGCAGAAGCTATTCTAAATATAATATTCTGTTTAGTAACAATGGCTTCATTGTCTTTCTCAAAGCTACGTACTCAAAATATGACTAAAGAAAGCCGACAGGAAACGTAACACCTAAATCAGGGAGAAACAAAATTACGAAGCAAATTTTACAGGCACTTGCGGTGAGACTTTTACCTAAAACCACTAGGAACTGCGTGTGTCACAAGCTTTAGCCACTTGCAACTGATATGCGGTTTCTAGTCTAACATGAGCTTGCTGATCATTCAAGTAGCCACTTCGTCAGAATACGACCTATAGAAAAACTAACATTATATCACGCGAAATTATAAGTACGCAATCCATTCCGCGGTAATAGGGTAATATACATTTGCATTGAACTTGCCTTGAATACCTTGTTTGTTCTTAAGTATCTACTTTTCTTTTCTTCGAGGACGTGCGCCGTAATTATTATCAAAATGGTGGCTACGCTACAACCACTTGGATTTAAATGTTTTCTTTATGAACATAAACATTTTATGTACCAGTGTTCTACGTTCAATATTTTCGTAGCCCCGTCGTATTCGAATTACGATTGTGTACGCTTAATAGCTCGGTCTATTCGATTTGCATTTTACTGTCAATTTTGTTAGCGGCTGTAACTTTAACGGCCCTTTATGTAGGCTGCGTTCTAAATGTCAAAAGAAAGCAGATAACTAACGCGAGCAATAACAATATACCAAACATGACGGGTAATACCAAGTAGGTTAGTATATCGAGACCCTGTATGAGGTCAAAGGTTCATGTCCGTAGTGGAAGCCCGCTAACAGGTGATAATTGAACCCTAACTTACACCACTCATATTCCTAATTTGAATTGTTTGTATAAACAGTTATAAGCCACCATTTTCGATGTCGCCAGCCTTTATATCGACGAGAATGTATTACGAAAATTTTAATTGAAATTATTTGAAACATGACTTTACTCTTTAGCTTATTGCGGTAAACCTATTCATATTCACTTTAAATGATTTATTAATATTGTATGTTTTATAACATGATAATTGGAAGCGTTTTAGTCGGTAAGGTAACAATTCATAGTCGGTAATAGAATTTGAACTGTCATGCTTGAATCGTGAGGACGTACTTCAAATTAATTACAAATAAACTCGGAAGAGCATGAACTTTGATGCAAGGTCACTTTCTCTTTATATGGTATAATAATTCATAATCATTACGAAACTGATTTAATACGTTTTTCGATATACAATTCCTGAAGAGGGATCATTAGGAAAGTCGAAGATTTTGTATTTACAAACACGAAAGAGAGTTACGTATCTTTTCTATCAGCATTTACATTGTTACTATACTTTAAGTACAAGATACATTAAGTGTGAGAGAATCCATATTTTGACGACTATTTATTCGTTTGGTAATGGAACAAAGTGACATAGAAGGACAATAAAAGTTATCAGACGTCCGTTAAAGGGGTCATTGTGTGGTAATGAAATGTATGGATGTTAGTAGACCACCTAGCAAGCCTCTCGCCTCTTGTTAACGAATCGCAGCGTTACGGAAATTTTATGGCGTTTTGAATGATTTCACTTGGTATCAATGGAATTCGTTAAGGGGAAACATTCAAATTAACACCCACGGATGCTTAAAGTGGTCTAGTCAGTGAATTGTGTTCGATTGATATATTTATTTACGTTCCAAAAAGGAATCTCTTTTCGTTGTTTCTTTTTTGAATTTTTTCTACTGTCCTTTTTTCGGTTGGTGTTTTATTATACGAGCCGACCGTAAATAAATGACATTGCGATATTTTATTACCTCGCTATTTTAAAATTGGACACGCAAGTTACCTTCTTGACGGGGACAGTTGGAAAGAAAATTGGGGAATCCTTTCCCCTATTTTTCCCAAGATTTCCTGAATTCCTGGAAATAAAAAGCGTATCTTTAGCACGAATCATGGACCGCGTTACTATTTAAATTTAAAGAGTGTTCCTTCGGTATCTTTCACAATATTAAAGTTTAAATTTAAATAATGGTTTTTCCGGCATCCTCTTTTTGCATGATCAACCTTTCCCACTTTAGCTTAGCCTTAAACCGTAGAATGCAGTTGATGAAATTAACGCAGGTAAAATGTGATAGGGAGCCGGCGCGGGCGCATTAGCTACGTAAACAGATATACGTTGTTTACGGATGCATTCTCTGTTATTTGGATTACACAACATGCATGAAATAACTATCGACTTCCACTTATCGTCACCGATACCATTATTCCATCTAATAATTATGCCAAATACCCATTCATAGCTTTTTAAAAAGACGAGAAATAATAATTATAACGTACTTTTTTTAGTTTTATGAATATATAAATACGGCTGGGCTCTCGTTTGTTCAAAGAAATAGCAATAGGATTACATCCTTCCTTCCAGCCTTCCTTTGGAGATGACAGCCGGCCTGAAAGCTACATGAATTACAATATTTCCGTATGCACGTGCCGATCTGCCTAGATCGTGTCTCATTTGGTTGGTAACCGCAAAAATTCAGCCTCAGCCTAGGCATAATATACAAAACAACAATACCCGATTGATGTCGACATTAATGCCCGCTTAACAATTGAATGATAAACGACATATTATTGCAATGCGAATAACCAAAGATTGATTCTCGATTCGGTTCACGAACTCGTTTTTTATTGCCAATCAAATTTTTGTCTATTATTCCAGAACACATATGCGTCACATAGCTATACAAGCTTTACTGTAAAATTTAAATTATCATCGCGATAAATTAACATATTATTCGCGTTTTGCGCGGGCGCATTCCATTGTAATCATAAAAATAGGTTCTTGTTGATCACTGCGTAAATTAATTCCAGCCTGTTAATAAATTGCGTGGCGTTGGCAAGGGCCAGGAATGATTTCCTTGTCTAACGAAGTACTCTCCATCCATACTACTTTGGAAGTTACGGATGCGTTCAATGTCCAGTCTGCTAAAAGCAACTCGCACGCGCGTACATCAGGCGACGCGTATGCTCGCGGGATACCGCCCTTAAATCGCGCGCCTATTTTAAATTTGTCAACGACTTATAATAACCATAAAGAATTTTTTATTACAAGTTTGACATAAATTAGTTTCATGGTGAATTGTTAAATTTTTACGTGGGTGTATTAATCGGCAAAATCACTTTAAGAATAGGTAAGTTTATGTATAAATTCATCGTATTTTTAATTGTGATTTTAATTCATTGATTGCGAACAATCAATATTGATATAAGCGGAGACATGAATAACTTGAGTGTATTTAAGTGAAGAAGTACTACATAAGAAAAGCTGTGTTTGTAAAACGTCTTAATTTCCACGATATGCGTGTATTGTGAGAGTCGGTTGCGTTATGACCCAATTCACTGTTCGTTATTTACCTTAGCAACGCAGACGCAGTGATAAACTATTGTTAAGGTACACAGTACTTTAATTCGGGCCATCACTGAAGCTTTCGTAAATACTGCTCTACTAGTTTATACAAAACGTGCGAATAGAGAACTAGGTAATGTAGATAATACTATAATGAATCTACTTTAAACTGAGAAAGTGGTAAAGTACATTGATTTTCAGCTATTTCGTGTAATCTAGATACGAATCAGCGCTCGATCATTCACTTTCTAAGACGATAAACGTTCGACCAGTAGCGTCTTAACAAGACAAACTTAACACAGTCTAGATAGATTTTACGCAGGAAAAATATTTATTTTTCATAAAAAAGAAAACTGCCGTTAATTAAACATTATATTTAGATAAGGCCATTATTAGAAAAAGAAAACTGCTACATACTTTTAAACTATACAATTTTGTACATTTATTTCTGCTTAGCGTTCACCTGAACAAAGTGCCACAGGTACTATACCTGTATCACAAGTTAATATTCTCGTTACCGTCGTGTATGTTTGTTCAGTACACTATTGATAACAAGTTGTCTGCTAACACACTGACACAGTGCAGTGCATGTCGTAATAGTTTTGTAACACACTGTATCACAATATTTACCTCTGTTATTGACTTTGTTCTCAAGGAGATAAAACAGTGTGAGAATAAGGAAATGTTGCTGAGCTTTTCTACAATATATTTATCAAAAAAGTATTAATATAGATTATAGAGCTTTGATAGCTTCCATGGCGCAGTGGTTAAGGTGGTTGCCACACCATTATCTTTGCGTCGGCAGTTAGTAGGTTCGATTTCCACAGGAAGCAATTATTTGTGCGATCCACAAATAGTTGTTTCGGGTCTGGCTGTACTTTATGTCCGTTGTTTGTATGTTTGTTAAAGTCCCTGCGATACAAAAGTAATATTTTCTTAAAACGTGAGCTGTTTTTAAGAAAATTTATATAACAAAGATATAAAATTTATTCAAATCTTGTGTAGGTTTTGCAAGATCAAGTGTCACGTAGTTTGTGAAGAAAACTGATGATATAGATAGACTTGTAGGTGTCAATATTGGGTCATATTTGCCATAAATGTCTTCTTATTGAGAAAGGGAAACTTGAGAAGCTGAAAAATATGCTTTGTTTTATTATTGTGATATAAATGTCCGCCTACTCACGTTTAATGTGGCCGACCAATGTGTTAATATATATATTAAACTTTAGGAAATCCATCTTTATATTCATCCTTTGCAAATCATCTGTTACAATACGTCTTGTGTTGTATTTTAAATATACATATTTTTTTATTGTTAAGATCATGTACAACTCCTGCAGGAAAACTTAAAGACGTGGACAGTTCTTGACAGGGGGCGAGGGCTGCGACCCCAACTTGACCTTTTCCAAACTGACAGGATAATCGTAAATAGGTGTACTGAAAATTCATAATATAGAAACTTAAACCTTCATTCCGAAACTTTAGGAAAGTCATTGCATTGAATTTTAGCATTAAAATGTTTAGTTTTTTTTTGTTCTGAACTGCTTTATAATTACCAACGAATACTACATGAGCTTCACTTTCGTATTCTTCGTTTAATGAGTCAGTGTTTCACACATGTTGTTTACTTCTTATCTTAGAACCTGCTTCCGTTTCCTAGCTCCGTTCTATTTTGTTAACATCTTGAAAATCGAGAGTTAATTTGGACTTATCTTGCTCTGAATTAGAATTGTGGAGCAGTAGACTAATCAAAAACTTTTGATGAAAAGTATCGAGTTTCTGTCATCTGAATGACAGATTCTTGATAGTGTTTGACAAATACACATCCGCATCCGCAAACTAGACAAGTTTACAGACAGATTAAAAAAAATACATTCTGATAGACTCAGTAACTATAATCAGGCTATTACAAACGTCCGGACTACGTCATTATCAAAAGAATGTGACAATGTGTAAGTGCGAGCGATAGACTTCGATAAAATGACATGACTTAGTTCGCACGTTTGAAATGGTCCGAGTATATATTCATTAAAATTTTATCGATTGACACTTTCTCTGTAAATTATCTAGCATTATTATAAAGTAATGTCAAATTTTTTGTTCCAGAGCACAGAAGAAAACATGAGATGGGAGCATACGGCCCTATACTGATGATCTATGGAGTGACGTGACATGTTGTGGCGACAAATGAACGACACTTTGACACTACATAAATCAATCTACTTCATGAGATAGTCATTAAGTTGTCGTTACATAATAAAATGAACATAGACAAGCATACGTTTATAAGTAATAAAAATCTTCAGTGAAGTCGTAAAATGGAGAAGAAAAGATATTTTCTCAGTAAAAAGTTATTATGGTAAGTATTAAATTTAAATGTATTTATAAAAGTTTAAAGTATTCATTATCGTGTTAAGCGTATTCATCAAAAGATTCTGAAAAGTAATATGGATAAATAATATTTCTTATTTATAGGCTTAGTGAAGCAGATGTAGAGATTTGCGTAGTTTAATATATCCGTTACCAACAAATTCGCCTGATATTAAAACAAAAGGTATGGAATTCCAATCGAGTTGTTTAGAAGATGTACTGATCATAAAATTATCCATCGACAAGGTCGTCTCAACGTATTTAATGTTATTTACAAACCGTAAAGGTGTTTTCGTTGAACTACAGAATAAACTCAATGCCTAATAAATCTTAGGAAACGGTACGTTTATGAGCGTAGAGTACGTGTAAGCTTGAACTGCAGTTACCGCATTGCATTTTGTCCAAATGTCTCTATATCCCTGAGCTGCATTATTCAATGTTTAGTGTGGTTATGAAGAGACCAGTAAAATAGTCTAGTATAACATTTCTAGATAATAAATAGCAAGATGATGATGTTGCAGAAAATAAAAATTCTACACTAAGTTTCTTCAATTTGAACTGGCGAGACTGATTAAATAAATCCCACAACCAAATTTGAATATGTACATTGTTTAAAATTCAGTAGTTGTGAATAACAGTTGTTTTAGAAAACAGGTAAAATTCTTAAAAAAATCATTACCGAGCGAAATTTCTTAGAAATACACGAAATTCAGACAAATATTACTTTTGAGCATATTTACTTCGTACGTAAATCCATAGTTAAGTTGTGGAGAAAGGTTTGACATGGTTACATTAAGTTGGGTGTCTTTACCAAACAATGTAATTGACATAGCTGTTTGGAAAACGGTTCAGAAAGAAGATGGCGTCATGACAAGCACGCTGATTATGCTTACCTCCCAGCTTGTGACCTATTATGTGGCATTAATGGATTGTTACCGTCAGGTGCCGTAGAGTCTGGTAGAGATAACTCGCTGACGATGTATAGAACACTATGTAGTTCCTTTGCGTTGTTCATGAGAAAAAAAAATACGAAATATGTTTAATATGCGACGCATGAAATATTTACTGAAATAGATAAAGTTTTGTGACAATGATGAGTTTGTTGCTATACGCACCGGCTAGAGCTGTTAGGTATGTTCTATCTGTTAACAGGATTTGTGTATACCTTAGTCCAATCAGGAATTGATGTACCAATCAGTCAATTTCTCCTTTTTTTATTTAGATTGAAGGCTGTCTCTACCGTCTGGTATTACATAAAATGCGTGTGAACCATAACACAATGGATCAACTAAATACATTCACAATGACCGTTATAGAAACATTTGTCCATCGTAAATATTTATCTACGTGTTCAAACGGTAAACTTTTTATGATCACTACTTGAGGGTCCTTTGAGAGTAAAAGTAAACAGAAATTATACGGCCCATTCACTGCGCGGGCGCACGCGCTGCGTCAGGATAAAAAAATAAGGTCAAGAGCGGAGACCCGTGATTTTAAAATTGTCCTTTACACACCTATGGGCTTCGAAACCTGTTATAAGTGGGCGGTAAGCGTTCAGTCCTATTTTTACTATGATAGAGCTGTCTCGTAAGTTCATCATTCTTGAAAAGGCTTAAAATAAAATTTGAATTCGTTATCTATAAATCCTTACCAACATAAATGGCTAGTGAAAGTATACGACAGGAATATAGTTAATGGTTTAACGTATTGATGATAGTTTATGTCAACATATAGTAGTTTTATTACAAGTTTATAAAGCACATAAAACTACAGTGTAGAACGACAAGTTTAGCTATAACAGCTAGTATCGTAGGGCGGAGCGGCAACTCCGTGTAACTGTTTATAGCAGTGTTGAATTGTATCTATTTGTATCTGTGGAGATGCAATTATTCTTGTATAACTGTGTATCCAGTACAAACTGTGGGTACTTAAGTTTAAACACTCCGTTTTATGGTCAGTAATACACCACAGCAATAATAGTTAACGCGCAGATAGGTGTATGAAATGTTTAAAGCAATTGACATTACAGTAAAAACATATATCAAATTAACGATCGATGAGAAAGTTACTAACAGTTTGAAGTTTACCTATAGGTATACCTATATGTAAATATCTATCTGAAAAAATAAGCCCAGGAAGAAATTGCTAAGGAGCGATCTATGCTGCCAGACTGACTACACTATACCTATATTTTATCAATAATTAAAAAAAAACGCTTTATTTTATGCGATCTTTAAAACATTTTAACAATACACGCATATATCCAGGTTTTAATTTATTTTATATGATAATTATAATGTCCTCGGAAAGGTTATGTGGCCTTTAAAATAAAATAGCTCGATAGAGATTCCGAAAATGTTTAAAATGGTTGATGTTTATGTGAATCTTGAAACATTTAGAAGCTCGTAAAGCACAGTGTAAGTACGTGTAGACGTCTCTAACGACCTCATAATTCCTCGTGGTTCACTTGTTTATTTTCAAATGTGTTCATCACCTTATAAAGCGCTATTTCCTTGCGCGTGGTTCCGCGCTCAATTGGCCGCGCCGACCGCCGCCGCCGGCGGTTGCTCCGGTGTAAATCCAATTAGTACTATTGACATGTTTATATTTATTTTAGTAGAAAGCCATTAGTTAATGTTAATTATGATTGTTAATTTTGATTTGTATCTATATTTGCGTTGCACTCGCCCTTATATTTAATTGCTTGTGATACGCGCGTGCCAAGTGGACTCGTATTTATCAACCAGATTAAATTATTTGGTACATTTATTCTAAAATATTTAAATAGTTATTAGCTCATGTTATACAACGAGGCGTCAAAATGTTTCGCTTCGAGGCATAAAACTAATTAGTCAATTAAAATTACAGCCATAAATCTATTGTACGTATCAAAGTAATTTGAAATGTTTATTATTAATGACCATAAACTTGCAAATAGTTTCATACCATTAGAATTTCGTCACCGAGTCTGTTCAAAAGAAAAATAATTTCTCATGTGGCAGTGGTAGACGAAGTGATTTTAACATAAAAATAACGGCGATCGTCACTTAATAAACCACTTAAGATGTTCATTAGGGCGTTTTACAGAGTCGTTTGATCGTTTTAATGTGGAGTGCGATGCGGGTGCATTCGGGCGGTGCTTCTCGCTCCAGCTTCAAACATCTAATGGAGTTGTCAGATTGCGCAACGCGGTGAGAACTGCGTAGGCGCAGCCCGTACAGGGCTGTCCGCAACCAATCACCGATGACCCGATGACTTACATTATTGATGTATTCGTGCACATATTATTTAATGTGTATACGTTAGAAATTTGAAAATGTTTACTCAAAGCTAGGGAACTGGGACGCAATATGTTATCGAACGTATTTTTATTGCGAAAGTATAAAATGGGTATCGTCTATTTGTCTAAAATGAAGTATAATGTATCCATTCAAATGTTATAAAAACAAGGTGTGTTATGTTAACGCTGATCCATTAACCGTTCGGCAGCCCTAACAACGCGACCAAATCGGAAAAGTAGTAACATACAAAGTGATTCCATGTCACTTTGAACACCCACCGATTTAGCTGTGTACCGTGTACACTCGTGCTTGTTTAACTTAAGACAATCGTGTAAGTGGATGTTGTTAGGTCTCATTACCCTACGTTTACCCGTGACAGAAGACTGTGTGAAGTATGGTTAGACTGACAAATTGTTTGTACACGGGGATGATAATTGACCTCTCGTCGTTACCTCCTAGCTCTTTTTAACAATCTGCTCATTAAATTGTCGTGCAGAATCACTGGCACGTTGTAATTTATTGCACAATAGGAAATACGTTCCCTGATCTAGTGCCTAAGCATATTGGGGTTTAGTTAAGCACAAGGAAGAGCTGAGAGGAAAGTGCAAATATGCTATTAGTATTTTATCGCTTGGATGTATTTATTTTCACATTAGGTTGGTTTCAATATTGGGTATAAAGATGAGATTTTTTTCTTTTCAGGGCTTCCGTAATAGTGCAAATCGTAATGTTGTCTTCAGCTACAAACATAACCACTACAGATATACCACCGCAGGTAAATTATTTACTAATTACAGTTTAGATTTGTATTCAAATTATTGTTTCTCCTTCAATATAAAGACAAAAACGCATCGAGGTTTTTATTCCTCTTGCAAAATATATTACCGCAGCTCGCAATTCCTAATTGATTTTCCATTTATCAGTGATGTTAAAGCACCGAACTGCTAAGTTTATTCAACTGTAGATTATTATTAGAGTTGAGCGATCCTTTTTCTTTCAATAAAATATGAATAGTAGATCAGATAGTAGTGAGTAGACATAAAATATTGGCCTTATGTTTCCAGGTGGTAGAGGCTCAGGTAGCTAAGAAAAGAGAGGTGGAGGGTTACGCATGGAGTGCGTGGGGCAGCTGGAGTGCGTGCTCCAGGACCTGTGGCGGAGGAGTCTCAGTGCAGGAGCGACAGTGTTTACCCAGGTATTGACAGTTTTGATGCTGGGCTACATATCATGTGTATCACACTAGCTAGCGTATGTCTGTATCACATTCTAACGTCACGTTACGTTCTACAACGCTAACACGATAAAATATGATTTTTGATTTCGATTGCAGTTTTAGCAATAAAATGTTCAAGTTTATTCTTTGAGGAAAAGATAGAATAAACCTTCTATGACAATTTTCAAGCATAATAGTTACTTTAAGCTACCTTTACTTAAGTTTCTTTTATTAGCCTCTGACTATGAAATTAAATTGCGTAATTTATTTTAACACGATACTAATTAGTTAAGTTTTACAAGGACTCCTTAGTAACTACACAAAGGTTAATTAGATACCGAACTCCTTTATAAAAGGATACCGAGAAAACGTTTGTTACTATAAAGTTTTTGAAATATGGGCTCAAGGGTACAATATAACTGTTCGCGGTTGTCGAATCGCCTCGTGGAATAAGATTGAGTTTATCTATTCTTAGTCTGCAATCACACGGTTAACGATGTTGGTCGTTAACCGGGTTCGATAGTGTGTTACGACTCCTCGAAATAAGTTTCAATGACATACGTTACATGCGCGAACAATTGTATAACATGAGAGCACTTGATATTTACAATTCGTATAAGTATTATTTGTAAACAGTCTCTAGAGTGTGTATAGTTTCTCTTTAACGAATTGTTCGTGTTATTTTGAGTGGATTACAAATTGTTGAACAAGGCGGTGCCGACAGCGCGCTTGGAGGCGTACTTAATATCTTGTAATGTACCGCATATAAAATCAAAAATTGTAAACACCAACCACTTATGTGCCTATTAAAGTAATCGTTTAAGAGTCTTGCACACCTGTTAAGAGAATGGACAAATTTGACGTAAAGGTCTTTGTCAAAATGATTGTATCCTAATTTAATTAATGATTTTTGCGGTTTAAATTTCACTTGGGTTGAATACGAAGGTGGATTAATTACATCATTTTTAAAATCCTTCTATACTTAAAAAGCCAGCATTAGAACAGTTGGCGTCAAATACGTGATAATACATAAAGCATCTTTAATTTTAATTGAGCTTCTTTGGTATGCAGATCGAATCAACACCAATTGTGGCTATGAACATTATCCCGTCTGAAGTAGAATAGATTATATTATAGGCGCGACAGCTAACTCCTTTTTTATTTGTACAAATATCCAATTACTTAATCAATGAATACAAGTTTCAGTGCGCGACTTCGGTGGCATTTCGGCTGTCGTCGTTTATTAGATCTAGTTCATTTGCGTTTATCAAACTGTTGACATATGCAATTTAGTAATCTGACGGTGCTTGATCCTGCCAGTTCACTGGTCGCGTGATTTCATTAGCTTTAGGATGTGGTCTGTGAATAAATATGGAGATGAAATTGTTAATTTCAAAGATATCTACAATTTATTGACTACATTAAGATGCAAGATTAAATTTATAAAGTTGCAAAGGTAACAAATAATGTCCCATCTGACAATGTATGTTACTGTTAAGAGAAAGTAAACGCTCTCGATGGGAATACAAAATATTCGCCATGTGTAAAAGGTTCTAACGTGTGCGCGGGTCAAAGGTTAAACATGCCCTCGCGACCCGACTCGTACGGTTTTTATCGACTAAATTAAGGTAATGGAAACCCCGTAGCGTCGGTTGTAACAAGCTGTTATTGTAGTGGGAGCATTGATTGCTTGCACTCGCGCCTCTTGATTGACACGTATCAGCTTCGATACAGCCGGTAATGAGCTCGCGATTACCGTCCATTTTACAAAGAAGACAAACTTCATTTTTGTCTACATATTTGTACTTACATGCACTAATGAGGGATTGGTTTTTTAACATGCGGTAATTGACGTCAGTGACGTGATGTTGAATGCAGTAGTGTTTGTTGCGCGCTTGTTTCCCATGCGCGTGCGCAGCTATGTGCCGTGACTCGAGTGCTGTGCCACTCGCGCTGCGATGGTCATGGGTCACTGTGACGCGATGCGCCATAGAATTTCATGAGAGATTTACGTTCAAATACACCTTGTTTGTTTTTCGTGAGCATTTAACACTACAATACTTGAGGAATAATAAATTAAAACTCATCATTAACAGTACTAGAGCATGGATGGATACGCTCTAGTCATAATTAATTATTCAAACAAAGTAATCATGTGCACCGTTACTGGTAATCGGGTCAGGCTATTTAAGTACAAATGAATGCGCGCGACCCGAGATAATTGTAACGAGGATCCAGGATTAATACGACCAGATACGGAGTCCTGTTAGATAGATAAGTAGGTAATCAAAATACCGTCACTCTTAATTAGAGTGGGTGCCGCCGGCGGCGCCGAGCTTTAACGGTCTCGAGACTACATTAAATATCTAACACCGTAGCGGGACGTGAGCACGTACATATCAGTTTTGTTGCAAATTAACCATAATTGGAAACCGAAAAACGCTAGAAATCTTTGTTGAAAAGGACGAATTATGTAGTTAAACATTAAAGCTTTTATTTTTTTACAAAATAGAGATCGGATATTACACCTGCATTTTCAGATTCTGGTATAAATATCAAAGGATTAAATTAAAGCCATTTACTTGGTGAATCGTATCCTACAGAGCATCTTCAATATTAACAGGACTATTTATATTTAGACGTTCTCCGATTTATTTCTCAAACATATTAATTTCTTCCTACCAGATGGAAATGTTAGAGTAAGTTATAAATTCGTTCATTATAGAGACGGTGGATAGTATCCTGCTGATAGCGCGTCGTATAACACGCTCGACAAATTAGGATGGACGTCGTTTGTCATGTACCTCGCACCGCATACACGTTTCATTAGGACAGCTAAAAGCTCGCATGAAATATTGCCCTCTATATCGCCCCAATGAAAATTTTAGTTACTCCGCCGATATATCAATGCACTGTTATTTTATTCTATATTTTATGAAGTGAGTTTGTTTGATTGTTTTTTGAATACGATTATTCTGTAAATATGGGTTTTACTTCTTGTTGCGGTGCAAACTTTTTTTCCTTATCGGAATTACAAGTAGAGCATTTCTAAAGATATGTCTTTGGTTATTATTCAAGCAAATACCAGTTTAGTTTTATGGAAAATTAAAGGTACAGTCGATACTAAAATTTGTTTCCCTTTCAAACTAAGTTGCAATGTAGCAGCTGGCTTTTCATTTATGTTTCCTACGAAGTAATCTTCAGGTGTCATCTTTTTAATGGCGCCAAGAAACCTGTGATGTCGTACTTATCTTTTTAAAGACCTTTAGATAAATGTAAGTACCGAGCGGAACTAATCTTTCACTCCGTGAACATGAATATTCAAATTGGTGGTTGAGTTTACATTAAATTAATGTCTTGAGTCCTGTTATATGGATAGAACAACATTTGTAAGCTTCGCTTGTACTAATATGTGGAATAATTTGAACGATACATCACTTTTTCTTCTTACAAATTAGATTAACGTGTTTCCAACTTTGTTACCGAGTTAGTTGATTTCATTATAGGAGCTTTGTGTTGACGCCGCTACGAGCGTTTTGTTCTTTTTGCCTTATAAAATATTAAAGCAATTATGTTGTACGATTTATCACTTTTAATTAATATTGACACATTCACTTTGATTTATTGTTATCCTTAACTAGATCGAGACATAAATCGTTTAAGTGGGTTTTAAAAAAATATGCATGCGTATATTTTATTTTAAAGTAGATAATTATTCATATTAATTTAATAACTAGTCATTTATTACTCTTGACAAATATTTTAGCTAGCTTTAAAAAACGTCACAACTTAATCTTTACTTAACGAGAAAGCATTTCATCAAAGCAATGATTAAGTAAATCTTTTAAGTGCTATTTCATCAATACTAATTGTATATGTATTGTTTCAGAGGTAGATCAGTATTACCAAGCAGCAACAGCAGTATAGCACCGCCAGTGATCACAGTTCGAGTGACGAGACAGATACACGAACAAGAGTGCAAGGGAGTTGATAAGAGATATCATGAGTGTAATAATGTGGTACGTTTATTTAACAATTTCTTTCTACCTTTAAATTAGAATTGAAGATTCGGTAGTGGAATATTGACTTCCTCCGTGACGCAGTGGTTAAGATCGCCACGCCGCCGCTACCATTGCGTTGCAAGGCTGTGGGTTCGATTCCCATACGGAACAATTATTTGTACGATCCACAAATGGTTTTCTCGGATCTGGTTGTACTTTCTGGCTGTTGTTTGTATTGCTCCCCGCGACACAAGAGAAAATTTTGAGTGAGTTAGTTGTCTAAATTAGAAGAAAAAGAGTAAAAATAATCTGTAACTTGAGTTTTTTTTTCCAATGGGCGTAGGTAGAGGTTCACTTTGACATTAACAATTAATTAACTACATTAATTAATTACATTAATCTTATATAATCTTCTCGTGGACCCCCATTTTACAAGTGGGCACACATCGTATGTTTTTTTTTCGTGTGTAACAAGCTTATTAGAGATTTGCGTAACCTTGTGTACCAAGGGCCTTAGAAAGTAAAATTAAAGCACGGAACTGAAACTCTCAGATTTCCCACAATAAACACCAATAAAATGAGTAATAACTTTTAATCATTTGTTCAATCACACATAAGGGCTATTACAGCACTCAATCGATCACATTAATACTGAATACTGATTTACGAGTTAGTGCATCGTAAACATTTTCCGTGATTAGTATTGTTCTATTCAATTTGGCCCAGTCATAGGCGACATAAAAGTAGCCTTTATTGTGTTTGTTTATTGCGATGTCTTCGAACAATCGTCGTAGAATGTACCACCTTATGTAAAATGCAAGGACTGTTGTTCAACCCATCTTGTAGATTTGTCGTAAATTCGAAAGGAAATGGTCCTTTTGTCCTATATGTTTACTGATTTACCCCTTTTGTTGAACGAGCTGAATAAGTGATGCTTTAGCTTTTCGCTATCCTTTTTAATGTATGAATATATCCTTGTTCCGAGAAAATGAAACAAAATATTCCGTTTATATGCTTATTTTCTACGAAGGCATAATGTATTAAGTAACTAGCTGACCCCCGCAGCTCCGCTCGTGCTTTCTTGTTTTGATATAATACCGCGCATTTTCAAATGTATTCACCTTTTACACCTTCTCTGGACTTCCACAAATAATTCAAGACCAAAATTAACCAAATCGGTCCGAGTTTTAGCGAGACTAACGAACAGTAATCCATTTTAATGTATATAAATAGAAGATAGATTACCAAATATTTTTGTATGCTGTGCTTACTTTTGCAAATAAAGTAGATAATATTTAAAAAAATGTATCTACCAACTGAAGACATGTAATGGATCTGAAAAACATATTTTTTAAAGTTGTCCTTATAAATAAGAACTTTCTCCAAAAGCTCGAGAAAGTGTTGGTACCTACCTGTATATTCAGCAAACATGTTAGGAGTATTCACTCTTGTAACGAAAATTAACTTCAAATATGCGAAAATAAACGTGTAATGTTTAATGTTTGTTGTAGCCATGTCCTGGCGGTACGACGAACACACGCGCGGAGCAGTGTGCTACGTATGACAGAAGACCGTTCCGGGGACGATTCTACACCTGGGTGCCTTACATAGACGGTTAGTATTTATACTAATAATACAGCTGAAGAGTTCGTTTGTTTTTTGAACGCGCTAATCTCAGAAACTACTAGTCCGATTAGAAAAAATCTTTCAGTGTTAGATAGCCCATTTATCGAGGAAGACTATAGGCTTATATATCATCACGCTACAACGAATAGGGGCAGAGTAACAGTAGAAAATGATACAAAACGGGAAAAATTTTGACCTATTGTCTTGACGCAAGCGAAGTTGCGCGGGTCAGCTAGTCAGTTATATGACGACTCTTTGGCATCTTTTAAAGTATTAGTCGGTCCCATGTGTTGCACTCATTATCAGTGTAATCCACCATTTGCTACTTTTTGGCGTTTTGTCTGTTCTTTGCAAGGTTATAAGTCTTGCAACACCTTCTTCCATTTTATTCCAAGTGCAGCTAAAAGTTTGTGAACTTTTATAAAGACTCCTTTTTGCACTCTCGCTGCTGTAGACAACGACAAAATGAACAATATAAAAAAAATAATTGGAGAAAATTCCAAATACTTAATACAATTTTGCAAAAACTAACTTATGTCAAGTGAAAACCTCTCTAGTGACACAACGAAAGTTAGAAAATAAGTGCTAAGTTTTGAATCATAGTTCGTTACGCTTTCTACGGTAGAGCTTTTCCTTAAAATTAAGTTCATTAAAACGTAATAGCTAATAGTAAGTAATTCGCAAATGACATGACTGCGAGACCGCCTGCGTAACATTTTCTTGGAAGCGGAAGTAAGGGGTAATCAACGGTTATCTGTTCACGTTGGCCGACTGACAGCGTTACTTAATCAGGGAGACCGATCAATCTGAGCAGTAGCTTATTGATAGCATAGTCTAGTTCTCGTCGGATTGTTGATAATGTTAGGTTTGAATAAGGTTATTTCGATTGTTAGTAGCTATGTTTCGACAATAAAACATGTGACTTAGGGTCTAAATCTAGTTTAATGCTATTTTGACATAATACTTATCTTGCGATATCGCGCGGCTCAGGTCCGTAGAATATCGAACAAAAACTAGGAAAGTCCCATCATCGTCGGCACGTGTTGCACGTCATTTATCCCCCTCATTATTTAATGTAAATGTGTTATCCCTCAGTGCATTCAAAATTTAAACCTCCTTTTTTCGGTATTCATTGATGGTTTTTTACTGTTTTCGTATTTGAACGATTCCTTTTTGGAAGGACTTGTTCTGTAAACATGATTTCGCTTTTAAATATCGTAGTAGAGCTTCGACGGTTTTACACGTGTCAAGAGGATCACATGATATTGTGTCGTGTATTATTTCAATACATATTATTCTTCCTAATGCGTAAGAATAAAGTTATCATCAAGCAGTAAAGCATGTTAAGTACTAGCAAATGTTCGGCGTCAGTTGCGACAAAAAAGCGGGACATAACAATTTGTATGTCGACAGCTAATCTAAGTTATTACATCTCTTGTCTGCGCATTTGACACGCTTGTTTTGTCAATTTGCTCGCCAATAATCTGTCAGAATTGTCTCTCATTTTATGTATCAACGATAAAATTGAATTGTGAATGAATGCTAATAAATTTTATGGTTCGTTGTGTTTGATTCGGGCGTCTCTGTGTTTTAGACTAGAACATAAAATAAAATCAATGCTGTCTGGTGATTTTAATAAAATCGCTCTTATTTGAACGTCGATGATAGAATTTCCACAAATATTTTATGAAAACAATTGTCATTTTGTGTTCGAAGTCTTGGCGAACTAGAACTTCAGCACTGCGGATATAGCATGATTTATGGCACACGATCACCACTTCTGAAGATAAATCTTATGATAGGTAATGGTATTTTGACCGTCTGTGGCGCATGTAGCAGGAAATAGAAAGCGATTAGTCGCACGGAACTGCAAGACATGTTTACAGTACTTGCGATTTCGATGATTGAAGCGGATATCACACTTTCTAGACAAGAATCTGTTGAAACAAAAGACACGTAAATCTTAGCGGTTAATAGTAGTTCTCCTGTTTGATCTGCTGTGATTTATGTGAAAATGATTTAGTATACAGATTTATTGGAACAAAAGATTCAATTAGTATCTCATCGTTTTCATTCACGTGAGATATTTTATTTGCTTTCTAAAGCCTAACAAGCTGAAATAATCACTAAATCATTATGATAAATGTTTATTTCTGTGGTTATAGACAATTATGTTGGTGTGTATTTGGTGCAGGTAATTCGCCATGTATGTTGAACTGCCGGCCGCTTGGGCAGCACTTCTACGCGTCGTTGTCGCTGGTCGCTGATGGCACGCCTTGCACCAAGCAGGGCGGGCGAGCGATATGTGTGCAGGGCACTTGCAGGGTAAGTGAAATAGACACACCATAAATATATTTTTTTTCTATTGCTTTATCGTTGATCGATAACAAAATCTTACAAAATATGTCGTCGTCCTCTCATATTTTGTAAGATTTTTCCAGGGAGGGGGTTTTTTACCCTTTACTGTCTCGCTGCTGGACAATGGTCTTCACAGTACAAAGGTTTCCTGAATAGATGACACTGTGAAATCGAAGTGTTGAAAATACACCGTTTTTTAACATTATCGTCATACGTACTGGTCTTAGTTAAGAGTAAAAGTCTTCCTATTCAATCAATTAAGTTTCGTGTCATGTAACGCAATACAATTTTCTCTTTAGGAAAGCTAGACATGATGTAGTAGAACTATGATGAGATTGCAACATAACGTATAGTATCTAGACACACTTGAATTTCAATGGGTTGAAGTGGGTTACAAGCTTTGTTCTGTGTGCATTATAATTGGCTGATTTTCTCACACACTATTCTTATTGGCAGGTGGCAATAACTACCTAACGTTTATTTATAGAAAAGCTATAAATAAATGTTACACTGTCTTAGAAAACTATGTGCAGACGTATCAATCACGTGGAAATAACACATAAGAAGTAGAAAATGAAATTAACGCTTGATACTCTCGAATACAAAGTTTGTAAGAAATCTCGGCAAAGGGTAAATATTGCATGAAAAAACGTTGCCTTATTTGGATGAAATATTATGTAAAACTTATAAATAAATGTAAAGAAAATTATCTTGTCATCCTCTAGTCTGTGGTAAGATGTAATTCAAGGTATTATCCCAAAACATGCCCGGAATTTAAAGTCAATTTACATTATAATAGGAACAGCATTTTCTACTTCAAATTAACAACATTTCCGCCATAGCCGTTACGGCTTCACTTAGGTAAACAAGCTTAGTTAATTTTATACTTTTAGAACTTACATTAATGCAAATTGTAGAACCAATTTTGCAGTATTGGCAGGCAGACCACGTCTCAGCGAAACGTCTACTTTACTAGTTCAAGACAAGCGTCCCATTCCCTATACAGCTATCAAGTGGTGCTATTAGATCTTGTACAAAGTACGAGGGAAGCATTTCTTCGTCTGCTAAGAACTGGCTACGGTCAGGGGCAGACTATAATTAGAAGTCTGTGACGTCATTAGAGAACACTGTTCAGTTTGTTTTGAGTCCACTCGGGTTGAGTTCGGGCATCTCGCCGGGATGTAAGCAGGGCATTCTTTCTGGTTATAAACATGACTAGCGGTCAATGTAAGCGGTTTTTCTTTGATGATGTGTATTTTTAGGGCGTCGTAGAGACCGCCACTACGTTTACATCAGATGCTAAACTGTATACGTGTAAGCCACAGCCACAAATTGCGTTTTTCAGGCAGAAGTTTTCGTTTAGTACGACCTAGTCAAACCAACAAAACCTTTTAGGGAATACGTCATCCTACCTAGAATATTATAGTGTGTTCAACTGTCCAGTGGCTAGGCGGTACATTGGTCCACACTATAAAGCTAGATGAATTGTCTATTGAGTATTGAGCGAGCACCGTCTCGTTGTTCCACTGCTCTATAAACTATTCAATCGTTGCAACATTGTGGGGCGCAAGGACGCGCGCGCCGTAATCGTAAATTATTTAGTGTATTGTTTATTACGTGGTAATGATTCCCGTGGTCGTGGCTCGTTGACCAGATTGACGCTTTAAGTACTTGCCTCTTTTGTTGTCGAGACGATGGACACTTCATGCGGTTACCACTTTAAAATGTATGCTTTCAAGATAAATATTCGTACATTTTGTGTAAATATGGAAAGTTCATGTATTATTTGATAATTTTGCTACATGACAGAGTTTTGATAAGATGTAATAATTTTGTAACGAGAAACGGATATTCTCAGCAGTTCTATCTCAAGATTTTTTTCGTATAGTTAGATCGTGTTACTTAAAATACCGTTATCAATAAAAAGCTTAAGCTAGTATCAAAAGTAAAGTCGTGCTATTTACTTAAACATCAAAATTAGCAAGAATTACTATATTATGAAAACTCAATTGACCCCTGCAAAGAGGTTTCGATTACCAACGCATAGTCGTGCCGCAAACAATATTACCATGTCAATGTTACGACGGCGATAAAGTATAAAGGGAGTCCATATAAATACTATTAACACCTCGGGTGCCAAGATCGGAGCCTTAACTCTAACTAAAATAATGACTTAGCCCACCATTATGTTACGTTCATGGCGCCCAAGTATGAAATAAACCTTTATTTATCTAAAATATATCCGGATACAACGATTAGCTAAATTGCAATTAATTGGCTTTATCACTGCAATTATATTTTATAATGTAACAAACTACATACTCGTGACTAATAATGTGATTAGTGATTGAAATTTACTGTATCGAGTTTGTTAATTCATTAGAAGCGATTTTAATATTGATAACGTTTGCAAGATTGGACGTGCCCACTGCGCTTGCTTTGTCTGTTTATGTTAACTTAATCACATAAGGTGAGGTCTTGAAGTATTTACAAACTACATTTTACTTCACAAGTGCCTCAAATACAACAGTTCTGCGAACAGGAAGAGATATCAAAACATATTGACTTCTCCTTAATTCCGGAAAATAGGCACCTGCAATTTCTCTACGCCTACACATCAAAAGCAGTTCTTAGATGATTTCGAACAGTCCATATTTTCCGTTTTCCACGAAATAACATATATACATAAGAATACATATAGTGTACCTTAGCGAGTGAAGGTGGCTCACGGCGCCAGCCGGTATGCGCGCGATCAGTGATTACCGCCACCCACAGCCGCGGGCTCTACGCACTGTTCCTATTCCGACTACTGCCTCTATATTATTATAATCCACAAGTAGATAGATTAAAAGTATTAAAACTAAATGGGAAAATATTTTGTTGTTATTAACACCATTTTCTTACAATGTCTCAAGTTAATAGAGTGATCAAAAGTAGTTCATCCAGGTTATTAAGGGATTTGACACCAAGAAGCAGAGTTAGAAGACTAACTTCGATTTGTAGAAGATGCACCACATAATTCACCTTCTGCCCGTTCATACTGTTACAAAGGCCTTCCATATTTTTAGTAATACTTTGTGTTTAGGCCGAGTCTTTAACATAGGTTATGTGCGACATACAATGCACTTCACTGATCGCAAGCAAAGTTCAATTAGTGGAAGTGGTTTTTGCACAATGGTATAAATTAAGAATGACTGATCGCAAGACTCTCGTTTTTGATAGCTCACCAAGTTTAAATGTAGTTGCGATTGTAAATCTTCCATATTTGCATTACCAATGTAAGACTTAAAAATACATCTTCTTTAAATGTATCAAAAACCATGACGTATTACTCCCGACTTGGATATGAGCATATACAACAATAGTCTTCCGGATGGTTGCATTCAGCGCTCGAAATTAATAATGTTCGCGATAATACTGTTATTTATAGTAATGCAGATAAAAGCTTTACAAACTACCTCAAATAGATTACAGCTATGAATGTAACGAACTATTGATACACCTACACGAACAACATAATATGACTTTATAGAATAGGTATGCTTTATAGCGAGTTTAAAGGAAAACTCTAGCATTCCTTCACTGTTTATGTAGAAAGCTCAGTAGTGATTTGATTTAGACATGATCAGAATACTGGTCTGACGAATGGTACAGGCTAATTAATCCCACGAGGCATTACTTTGACACCTTGCAAATGGCTGGAACATTTCTATAGGATACGCTTTAATTACGAGTTGCTAGTAGCCGTCAATCAACTGAACGTTTAGCCCCCAGATAACTCATGTAATAGATATTTAATTGCAATCCTTCTGACAGTCATTTCTATAAACATTGCACCTGAATAAAATATTAATACCCTGTTATTAGCTGCTTGTAAACAAACACATTTAACGTGTAATTTTAGCTTCAAAATGTATCACAACATTTTCTTTTAAATTAATTAATATGTGATTCCAGAATAATCAACTAATTTAAATACCTTCGCCTGTTTTATTATAGTCGTGGTCATTACAGCCATTGAAATAAGTGTAGTTACTTTGTGAGATGCATCAACTCCAGATGTAAATTCCTATGAAAAATCAGATAGCTCTACATATAGTAGTTGTACTACGAATATAAATAAACAACTATGAAATAATAATAAATATGCTGTATGATCCCACTAACCATCAACCAACCAACCAACCAACCACTAACTAGTCATTTTATAGTTCACTATAAATAGCGAAATAATGTTACGGTACCATTCCCTATACTTATTATTGCCGATTTATTATTTTCTTTGTGCTATACTTATTGCATGACTCAATCTATCTTTTCTACGAACTGGTTGTGTTGGCGGCGCCAGTGAAAATGGCACAGTTAGTTCTGCGATTAATATGTATAATATGTCAATTTAGAAACTTAGTCCTAATGTAATTTTCGAGGAAATCTTAGGATTAAAACTGACTACAGCTAACAAATACAATTTATGAGGTTTAATCCAATATGTCGCCGTGGCGCTAATCCTCGCAGATTTCGTGAATTACCACTAACTACTAGCCAATGTCTGATAATACGTATATTTATTGTGTATGCAAATGCGATATTTGTAGGGTATTGTAACTAGTTATTGTAAAATGATTACGGATTTAACATTTAGCAAAACGTTTTCTTGCGCTGGGTCATAAACATGTAAGCACTGAGTGCCTAACATTATTGAAAAGTAACATTTTGTATGTTTAACATTTTAACTAGTGAAACTATATCAGACATTTAGTTTCGTAATGTTTTACTTTGACAATAAACGCCATATTAGAAAACAAATGAACAGATTTTCTGAGTCATTCCTTTCAATAATTTGTTGTTCCCATCACTCATCACTCTAAAATCTGGTATGTATGGTGTGTCATATTCAGCACATCTGGACCAGAGAATATTGTTATGATTTCCCTATGATTCATCATTATAATATGGGCACTGGGTAGCTGATCAAATGAACTAATTAAAGTATTTCAAACATGACTGCTTTGAAATTGTTCTGACAAGTAGTAAAAATAAATCATTAATTATTCTTTCAAGTAATTACAGCAAATAATGGTAGAAAATCATGCAGATCGTGGTCATGAACAATAAGAGTTTTATGAGACAACAGACAAGGGTGTAAACTATCGTAAAATACGTAAGCAGTTTTATATGAATAGATATTTATGTTCACGATGACTTCGAATTGATCCCTTAACCGTTATACGTTAAATAATACTTATGTGACATCAAATTAAATTGAACAATACGCGTTCTCAATTATTGATTAATTCACATAATAGACAATGCATGTTAAGTTGATAGGTTTTATGTAAAGAAATATACAACCTGTTTTAGTAACATTTCATGTAAGTATTTTGAAATATTAACTTGTGAACGTGTTTTAAAAGATGAAAGTCTTTTTATTTAATAGACGTGTTGGAGTCACGGGAGCGATGCTGATCAATTGAATAAATCATTACATTCGGTGCGAGCTTTACGAAATTGAATCTCTGAACGGGCTATGACGTCCGATGCATTAGTAGTAGGTTCGTGACACAACGGGCTTTAAACATACTTTAAGGTGCATTTTTCATGTTATCGAAATGGAAATTATGTATAAATAAGTAGGTGTAATAATGGATTTTCCATTTTACAACTAAGATATAAAGATACTTAAAAACTTTTTGGGTAAGGTCCATTTCAAAACAAAGAACTATATGTTTTTCCACAAAGGTTCAATTTGTTCAATTTCTATCGAATTAATAGTTTGTTAGGCCATGCAGTAGTTTATTCTTATTCGAAAGTAATACACGATGATATATTTTTGTACCTGACATTTATTGGCCCAGTGACAAGAAATTTATCAAGTTTATTTAGTAATATATTAGCAAATGATAATCACGCTTGTTAATCACCAAAAGCCGTTGTCATGAGTTGTTATGAGAGCATATATCACATGTGAACAGTTGGTAGTGAGTTAGTGACATATGTATGTGTGGTCGCAGTGCGAGTGTTCTCAGTATGTGACGGGACGATGTCCACTCTGTCAGTTTGTCGGTTTTCCACATATGAATGCGCGGGAGTTGCGTGCTTTACGCGCCAGTAGTGCACAGCATCGCGGCTCGCGGCGCGCCTCCCCGCAGCGCATACGTGCATACACTCGAAAAACTCGCATATTTTTTATCAACACATTTTATTAATTAAAAGTTTGTTCGAATAAAAATATTAAGTGAGAAAATCGTTCGAAAAAAGTGTCGTAATGACAGTTTGGTTTATGTTTTATTGGAACTTACTAAAATTACTAAGCATTACAATAAAATATCTTATCGTTAAGAATGTGTCGCGTTTACCGGCGTTTGGAAAGCTTTTATTAAATTATTCGTATTAGCGTTTGCTTTCAAGCGAATAATTTAATTTCCGTTAATAATCTCTTATCTTTAACAATTATGGTGTATGTTGAGTGATGTAACTATTGGTCAATGGCGATTCGATGTTAATTCGACGGCTGTCGGAGTTGACTGTCGAGTGGACGTTTTGAGTCCCGTATTCCGGATGCTTACAACCATCTTATCTGAATCTCTCTTTTACACACTTTTAATAAAAGGAT
The DNA here is from genome assembly GCF_050436995.1 of Anticarsia gemmatalis. NCBI lineage: Eukaryota > Metazoa > Arthropoda > Insecta > Lepidoptera > Erebidae > Anticarsia > Anticarsia gemmatalis. Next base: position 5,780,308 of record NC_134761.1, read on the forward strand.
ATGATTAATGAATGTGTAATTAACAGTTATAAAATTATATTTAGTAGTTGTGAATGGTTCGCGTGTGGTATTCTCAGTTTGAAGCCAATTTTCATCGTCGCGTATGGTATGATTGTAACGTGAAACTGCACTAAATGCAATGTATCTTTTTTCGTTCGTATTTATTCACGTCTTCCTGTTTCTCGACTGCTGCGTAATTTATTGATCGATTCGATTACTTCTTTGAAGTTCGTAAAGTTTGAAATAATTTTATCTGAAACTAAATTGTAGTTTATTTAATATGAAAAACTGATATTTTAGTATAAATATTACTCACATAATACCTGATGTTGTGAATTCATATTTTTTTTACAAATAACCTTATTATTTATTTCGAACTCAATTCACGATCAATATGAAAAATATGAGTGCTCCCTGTTTGACTCTATGCCTTAGTTCAAAAGATATCTTTCTAAGCTACTACATAGACAATATTACGAACGTTATTTTATATTTGATTTTACATACTTAAAAATTGAAAAGATGAGATATTATGCAGACCATGATAATTGACCATTTTTATTTAACAAAATGTAAAAAGAGTTTATATTTAAGTTAGAAAGTTATTACGAATATTGTTTTATTAAAGTCGGCGACAGTGCGTTGATCTCGTCTGATCGAGAATTTTTCGCCGCGTCATCCGCGACACTCCTTGTGTTAATTTTTCATTAAGAAATTATTAAAAGACCGCTATAAAAGCTACACAAGTACTGATCAACAAATTGGGGTTACTACAAGGTTGATTAACATCTGCTGTAGGGCTGGCATTGTCCTAAAACTCGACCACACTGTGCTAATTAGTGTAATTTATTTTAAAAGAACTACGTGACTTTAATTAAGATATATGCGTCTGACGGCTAAAATAATGGCTTTCTTATCTGTCGGGGCCCTTTCAGTCATTCAGTGATGTCATCTCGTACAAATTTGCCTGTTATATTTGACGTGAAGTAGAATGTTATGGTCATAGACTTGTTTGGAATGTTGTCAACCCTAGTGGGGACATTCTAACTCCTTAAAGAGTACATCTTTATTTCGGACATATTGCCATTCATCATCATTGTTATTCTCTGAAATGTGTAATGGCACAGCTATTAACATGTCAATAGTACATTGCTTTATGTTCTCTGACCACAATTTATTGTGTGGTGATTGTGTACAGAATGTGGTATTTGCATCGTTTAAGAAGATATTTAATGCCTTTTGATTCTTATTTGCTTGTCTAATAAATTTGAATATTTGTTTGTTTCTTCTCGTAATGTTTGCGATTGTGGACGTTAAGGCATGAATATTGTCTTTAAGAAATAAGGCGCCTTTGCAAGGTTACATGGTTTTGCAACACAAGATATATCTTGTTATACCCAAATAAACTTTTAACAGACTCGCATTAGAACCCGAAACAAAGATTTGGTCACCAAAAGTGCATAATGGCACAAACTGTCATAAACTACTGCTGAATTACACAGGGTGATGTAAAAACCATTGTTAGACTTTTTGAGTCATATTGCCCATAGACACCTTGTTTTAGCTAAATCTTTAGTCGTTTACCACTTTTTTAGAGATATGGTGAAATATTGTCTATAAAACATCAAGGAGAAGTTTTACAGTCATATTTTACACCGAATTTTGCAATAAGATAGTGACTGATTGTAGAAGTGTACGTACATTTGATAAACTTTTCATGTCGCTTACGTTAAAATTTTTTTTTAAAGATTTCATGTGTATAAATCTTCGTATAGTAAAAGAATATTTTCACTAGTCAGCAGTTAATAATATAATTAATGTCTTGCAAACATCGTAATACTTTATGACCAGTAACGCATTTTTCTACAGTCGGTATTGTTGAGCATCGAAAGTTTGACATTTAAAATGTACTGCCAAAATAGTTCTTACGGAGTCCGCTAGAAGCGCTGATAAGATTTTCATGCAAAACTTCTCGATAGCTAGCCGATGGTCGGTAGTCGATACTAGAAGAGAATCGAGCTACGAAATCAAGGGATTAGAAGATACAGGACAGTGTTATTCTTGCACTATAAACGTATAGATCCTTCTGGATTTTATGTTGTCGCCGAGAACACAATATGTTACAAACTAAACATTTTACGAGGAGCTAAACGGCAATATTTTGTTTGGCTTCCTGTCCCTTGTAAATGTGTTGAAAGATAAATGCAAGTTATTACAGCGTCATATGATCGAGATACTCACCGTATAACAGCTTGCACCTATTATTTGTACACTTTAGTGGCTGGACAGTGGCCAACGTTGACAACGGATTAATCGCTTATGTTCTGTTTACACGAATTAAATACATATTTGACAGTCAAATTGAGTAGTGTTCTGTATAGTGTAGCCTATCTATACTAATATTATAAAGCTGAAAAGTTTGTTAGTTTGTTTGTTTGAACGCGCTAATCTCAGGAACTACTGGTCCGATTTGAAAAATTATGTCAGTGTTAGATAGCCAATTTATCGAGGAAGGCTATGGGCTATAATATATATCATCACGCTACGACCAATAGGAGTAGAGTACCAGTTAAAAAATGTTACAAAAACGGGGAAAAATTTCACCCATTCTCTCTTATGTGGCGCAAGCGTAGTTGCGCGGGTCAGCTAGTATTTAATAATCCCGAAGAGAAATAATTTCATTGAAATATTGTCTTTCACTACTTTGTTTAGTTTTCTCTTTTTACCTTCTAGCGGATTATTAGGTATCTATTTCACATTCACGTTTAAAGGGCATCAGGCCACGAGGAATTAATATTTTGTATTCCTTATATCTGCATGAAACGCAGCACTTTGCTTTGCATTTATTCGGTCCAATTTTAAAGTCATGTTCCAAAGAGGTCGAAGTCGGCCTCATCTTCTGTACGTTTTGATTGTATGACGTGGTCTTTAATGGTGTATAGCTTGCAATTGTACATGTAGTTAAATGTACTGAGAACAGCTATTAAGTTTAAATGAACCCTTTGATCGAAAAATACTTTAATATTCATTAATTCAGTCAGTGGGTGTGGTGTTTTCACACAGATTCTATTTTATGTTGTGAAGTAACATGGTTTGTAATTGATTACTAATAAATCGATCGTATAACTTAATTTATTAGATAAAGTATATGTAGATAACCAGATATATGAAGAAGGTTTATGGATGTCCGATCGTAAAAAGATGATAGATTGACAATTATGTACTATAACTATAATAAAGAACGTGAAATTTAACAGCTTTATCATTTAACCACAAATTTATAAATAACCTTTGCTGCATTATTATTTATTATTTATTTATTTATTATTATTAAAACAGTGTTTCTTACATGAAACTTATACTTATGGTCCACAAAACTGTTTGAACAGTTTGTCTGTGGACACGATCGAGTTTCAACAGAGCAACAGTCCAATAAATACAATAATTCCCAAGGCAAATAGAAAAAGAATGCCCATTCATCTTAAGTAAAGGGGTTTAAAATTTTATGGTGGCCGCGTCACATCGACAAATATCATTATAACAATAATTGAAATATTTAGTGGTGACACGCGACCAAATCGGGGTTAAATAGGGACACAGCTCCGTTAGATTTATGGTTTTAATACATGTCATCGACAATAAAAATTTAAACGAGTTTAAACTAAAAAAATAACACAACACTTTCAAGGGTGTGCTTTAAAATAGATTGATGGTTTTACTTAATAGATTGTATTGGTTCTAAATTAGTCATGAGGTTTTAAATAAGATGTATGTAACCATATCTAATTTAAAAAGTATATTTGAAGACGAAATAAATTGTACAAATATGACGTCGTTGGGATAAATGGATTTGGTATCACGTTGTCCTCTAACACGGGTGATTCAGATTAATAAAACGTATTTCCAGTACCGATGAGCTCATATACTGCTCATAGATAAAATTGGCACTAAATGCATGACAGGAACTAAGTCATTAAATCTTCATCGAGGTGGCTCGAGTGCATGTTTCTTGTTCTGTTCTGGAGCTGTGAGTACAATGTCAAGTGCATGACGCCCGCACATAAAACTGTTGCACACTGTAGGCATAATAAATAAGGACTAACTTCCTTATTCAACCTATATAAACGCTGAAAAGATTTTATGTAACCAATTGTCCTTACTTTTGAACTTTCGCGATGCATATTATTATTAATTGGTGTTTCGGGGAAGGTTCCATCTGATCGTTAGAGGTAGGTTTTTTTGTAAATACTTCGTAAACGATCAATATTGTTAACACGGGATATTTTTGTTACTTTAGAAAGCCCTTTACTTCTGAGTAAAGTACAATCGGGGCTTTCCACGAAAGGATCTGAAAAGGGTTTGATTCCCGGATAGAAGGTTATAATATGCTTTTAAATGTTTTAAGTATGATTAAAACATCAATTATTTTCCGTGTCTACATTTAAAGTTTACTATCATAACAATGTTAGCAATGATAAATGTTTTGATAGATAGCATTACTGTGCCAGTGACCGTGTTATAACAATACTAACAGTTGGTGTAGAGCGCACGTTGTTGCACCTTCATGAATCGCAACGTGAAAGCTTGGCGCATGGCCACCGCCTGTTTTATGATCCCTGTGATACAGGTTTAATATGTCAGGCCGTGTTCTGCATGCATGGGACACTTACCAACTCGGTCAATAGCTACTTGGAATACCTAATTATGTGGTGATAAGATACATGTTCTTTATACCATAATGAATATTAAACAATACCCTTATTATAGGCTTTTGAAACAAAAAGCTCAAAGTGCATTAAGGAAGCAGTTATTAAATTTGTCTGCTCGTATTTTTAACAGAGACTGTAAACATCTGCATGTGTTATAAAAATAAACTAAAAGGCACATTCGCATGAATATTACAGATGATTTAATGTGATAAATTACGCTTTTAACAGGTCTTTTAGCAGACTGCGACCAACAGTTAAAAACGTATTAAATTACTGCGACACAAGATTGCTTGTAATTCCAATCTAACTTAAATAACTGTGCATATTCCTGCTACTTTCAGTAACAAGTTAATATGTAATCAAATAAGTAATACACGCTTATTACATGTCCGATTCAACGTACAGAATGATAATGATAAAAGTAAAAGACTACCGATGATCAAGTTCAGTGATACCAAGATTACCATTAAAATACAGTAAAATTCTAATAATAGTGTTTCTAGATTTTCTAGTTTAGTGGCGCCCCTGACTTGCATACCTGCGTCCTGCAGTCGTATTTAGATTGTATCACAAATAAACTCCTCTTCTTAATACAATCTATGCTAAATGTTAGTATTATCCTTCGATGTTCTGAGGATTGTGCATGAAATTCATGAATGTAAATTAAGTCGGTCGCCAAGAGCATAATGGAATCTTGAAATGCTTGAAAATGCATATCCGACTTATGTAAATTTAAAATAAAGGAGTTATGACGAATGCGCAAGCAATAACATCGAAGCGAATGCAGGACGCGCGCGGATTTCGTCAAAGCCACCGGTAGTCGTATAATCGTATAAAGATATCAATGTGGATTTGCCTAAGACTCGTTTAAATTCAATTCAATTCATGTACCGAGATCAAAGCGGCCGTTACTCTTGGCAGTGCGTACGACTAACAATAAAGTAATCATTACCACGAGCACCGATAATAATTACTTTATTTAAATATCTGCTTGTGTTTTGGCTCGTCTCTCCGCACTTTAACCTTCAAGGATATTAATTTAATTTATGACGCGAATTGTTATGTTCCATTTATTTTACGCATGTTTTGGTACAATAAATATTTGGACGCGGCAAACGAGTTTATTTGAATGTGAACCTTTATGCCGCTTCACAAGTAAGATAATCCAGACTTAACTTAGGGTAATAAAACAAAACATGGAACACTTTGTTTGAGGAGCTTTATTATCGAGATTATTACCCTGTAACATCTGATTCACGAGACAATGTTGTGATCACAATTTAACGACTGGTACCAAGAAGTTGCGGTCGTAAATTAGTGAACATAAATTATATAGAAAGTCATAACTGTATAGTTTAATCGTTTAACAATCAAATATAAACACCTACGACAAAACCATCTGTCATCTGAAAATGATGCATTAAACGTTTGTTACACAGAGAATTAACGAAGTTTTGAATTTCAACATGTGTCATTGAAAATGATAGACATCCATCAAGTGTGTCTGAAAGATTATCCGCGTGTGAATAACAGTGCTATCTAATAAGTTATCTATTGCACACATCGACAACACCGTCACCATGCTGCCTACTTCCGGCCTAGTTTACGTGCTCTTCGTCCTAGTAAGTATTGTTTACTCATCTTGTGTACTCTAACTATTATAATAACATTAAGTAATGTAGGTATTATTAGATTAGAACAAACGCACGGCAATATATCATGATGGATTATCCTAATTAATGTTAACAAACTAAGTAATACGACGTACACCGGTGGCCGGTACCAGTTTGATGTTTATTACATTTGCTGCTAAGCTTATAAATGATACAGTTCAATGAGCAAGTCGAGAAGTCAAGATATAATCAGTGCAGTCCAAGAAAGGAGGTTGTTGTATTAATTGATTTATAAGAAGACATTACGGCCAATTAAAGTTTTCTGACCAATTACATAGACAGTTTATGGACGCGTCGCTTTTATTATGTTAACTTGTGAACGGCGTTATTTGACATGTCGCATTTCGTGACATTACGCATTTGTTTTGTGAGAAAAGTCGACATCGTTACGCCCACGCTTCATTAGTCAAAACACTGAATCCTCGAGCGTTTAGACCGCATTCATTGTAATTAATGCCTCGTTATAGGATTCCGTCGCATATCATCACATTTTGAACAATGTGAAATGCGCACTTCGGTGTGGGCTATAAAAAAAGATGAAGGGGGTTTACGGGTCAATTGTTTGTCACAGTTAAGCAACTCGTTCAGTAATCAGCGAGGCGCATAAAACACAGTTCAAAGCGGCGTGGACCCGCTCACCGACAGGTGATTCGTTAACTCACGCTTAATCCTAATTAATAGCCTATTAGTGGACGTTTTCAATTACCACTTGGGTTGATTTATAAATACACTGCGCTAAGTATTCGCTGATTAATGTCCGTGAAAACATTATTGTGATCGGATTAATAATATTAATGATTTGAAATACCACTAACTTACCTTAGCTGGAATACCAATGTTTTTAAAAATTAAAATAACACGACTTGTCTAAATATTGTGGTATGCGTCAGGTTTTAATTACGTTATATTTTATCATTAGAATGTTAGATTTGATTTTATGATCGAATTAGTAAGCGTTGAGTATACTCATTTTAGGCGGACAAGTATATTCCTTTTATGGCTTTTCTTCACATAATTTGGCAGAGTGTTTGATATAAACTTCTTTAGTGTTTCTATTAATTAACAGTATACAAAAAGACGAGTAATGCTCTTAAAGCGATCTTTGCGTACGTAAAGTGAGCGTTTTGTGTGAAGTTATCAGAGACAAAGCCTTAGAGGTAATAAATGTCAGTAGAAGTGAATCGTTAATGCAGCAGCACCATAATTTAGTTGGGTGTTCAATTACCTTGAGTTTGTTCATGTTTGGAAACAGGCCAGCTTATAAAATAACGTAGGTGTTACTAATACATACAATTATTTACTTACTCATCAGGTTTATTAGGAAGAATACTAAAATAGACATAATTATTAGGTATGTAAGCTAGAGTACTAAAATAGTAAGCATCATGAGAAACAATAATAGGCCACAAATATAAGCCTATAAAAACAGGGACATAGTTCTTGAATGATCCTTCTACGAGATAAAATGTTAATAAAGACGGTATACTTGTAAGTGGTTTAAAACATTTAGGGGTAATAAAGGACAAGACGAGTTAAATGAGCAATTTTTATGAATATCTGCAGCATGTAGTACAAGATGTAGATAACACCTCCGATATGAAATAAAACATTTTTTTTCTACTTCATTGGTCAATATCAAAATAAAACTAGTGTAATAATATACACGTGTGTTATGCACTAACCATGTTATTTGATCCAAATAATGCACTCGGATCATTGGCCAATCTCCAATCGGTATTTCGGCGAAATTTACAAATGACTTGTTCTATTAAATGTATCTTTGATATTAACTTGAAGTTTAGTAATAGACATTAGATACGATACTATCGAAACTGTTTTTGTAGAACAAGTGATTAATATATCAATTAGTTTGTCCATTTTGGTAAAAGTAACATTTCAATTGACCAAGAAACTTGTTTTATTTGTGATAAGATAGCCTCTGTAGATACAATATTTTCATCCGGCTTAGACTTTCCAATCGGCTCGTTAGAAACCCTAATCAACATCGTAAATCGTACTTTGTTAGCGCACAATGTTGTAGAGAGATTGAGCGTGGACACATCGTCGAACAATGAGTCGTAGAGCGCGACGCATTACGATCATGAAGCATTGTGTTAAGATTGTCGTCACCGCGTATCGTTGGCGCCTCGCTGTCGCTACAGCCTCTTCTCTGCTCATTTACTTGTTATTACTTTGTTTCTACAGTTCTATATGTCTCACTTATCACGATTACACTGCCTCTTAGTATACGACTTTAAACTGTAATTTAGGTTTACATTTTATCTTCTCTTGTGGTTTTGTATTAGTCGACATTGACTCATTGTTTATGTTGTTATTTACATCCAAGACTTTTTTTTCTTTTAGGGTTAGTCAGTCGGTGTCGGTTGTTGACTAAATTGTCTAAAAAACTGGACACATTTTACAACGGAGCGGCAAAGTACTGTAAATAGGATACTTGAACATTTCGGTTCGACATATTCCTGTATTCAAAATACTTTTGAGGTCATCTAAGTTTAACATAGTTCAAATAGCTACTAATCTAGGAAAATGCTTAGATACACTGCGACAACCACAATGGACCCCTTTACTCATGAAATTAATGATACTAATTGTAAATGTTTCTGTGGCAGGCAGTTGGACACGAGAGTGTGTTGGCGGTATCATCATCCCGCGAGCTACGTTGCGGGCGGCGGCTGGTGTCAGGGCTGTTCTCTCGGCCGCGACTGCCGCTCGGCTACTCGTACGTCACCACCGTGCCACGCGGCGCCTGCAGGCTCAACGTCTCTGAAATCATGCCCAGCGACAACTACATAGGTTTGTCTGCAACTCGTATTTATATTGTTAGCAGAAGTTCAAGCGCATACTGATGTAGAGTAAACAGAAATTTAGGTTAGTTTAAAATATTGTTTGCAGACGTCAAATATAACTCACTTTTACGCATCTTGCTCTTGAAGGGACAGGTGTGATGTGATTGTTAGTTGAGCTTTGTTATTGCACCAAAAACCGAGATTTAATTCATTTCAAGCATTAGTCGGGTACAAGGTTGTAGCAAAAATCATTGCACCATTGTTAAATGAGATTAGTTATTCGGCTAGACGTTTTATCGACGATTCCACAATACTTAATAGTCCTTTGATGAAGGCAAATGATCCGCAAACGTGAGGTTGGTCACTTATCAATCAGTATTGTAAATAGAGTCAACAGTAAATGATTTCAGATAGTCTAACTCTACAATACCAAGTTCCGCCCACAGCGCTTGCGAATATGCTTGCGATTTCACTACTAGTTAATGTGATGTGAAATCAATTTCGGACAGCACCGACAGCTAGTTTACAATATGTCGATCTCGGTAATTAATGTGTTTAGGGGTATTGTATGCTTGTTGCTAAACATCTGTGAAGTGGAATGTAAATAGAGGCGTGGGTGCTCAATATACCGGTTGTCGGTCAAGTCGACGATAATGCTCAGTAAATAAACATACTTACTTTGCAATATATCATTGGCAGCGTTGAAGATATCCAACGGTTCGTACATAATGAACGGTGAGTTCGCGGTGAGCGCACCGGGCACGTACGAGGCGGCGGGCGCGCGCTTCCTCTACACGCGACACGCCGGACAGGACCATGTGTTCGTGCACGGACCTGTACACCACCCCATCGACATTATGGTAAAATATCAATCATACATACAGACACACTGTTTTCAAACCAAACATCTAGTATCGACTTCATTTATATAATTATTGTAACAAATAGATGCATGTCTAAACAAGCACTAATATCAACTGCTTCTTTAATGCATCACAGGTTAAAAATATCAACATATGTAATGTTACAGTATAAACAACGTTACAAATTATTCATGGGCGGTCTAGATCGCAGCCATATCGCCAACGAATTACGATATATTGCAAACATAAATTGTTCATCAGTCTTTTAGCGTGTATCAAAACGAGATGATATTCGTCTTATTTTCAGATTCTTTATACGCAACCGAACCCTAGCATAAAATATGAGTATTTCACGGAATCTCTACCGGGTGATATAGAGTCAGAATCGATTACTAAATCAGAATACGCTGACGTGACTCCCACGTCAGGATCGAAACATTTTCGAAGACATCACAGTTATGACTCGTTTACAAGAGGCAGCGGTTTATCAAAGCACTCTGATGTGAGCAGAGATGCCAGCGCTGAAGAAAGCTTAGAAGTAAATGTTGTTGGAAGTAGAAAGTTCGTCTGGAAGATATTATCATACACTCAATGCACGCGCAGTTGTGGCGGCGGTATTCAAGTAAGTAACTCACAGGCTAGATTCAAGATCAGTTCTGCACCATTGAACTAGAATTCAAACAGTGTCTATAAACGCCCATAAAAAACTAGACACACTAACTTTGGCCTATATGCTGTCAATCGAACAATGAGGCGTCTAGCCGAGTTGACCGATAATATCTAATTGAAGTCAATCTATCTGTACCAATGTAACATTATGACACAAATGCAGTATCACAATTTGGCAGAATTTGATTCTTGTACTTAGCCTGGAATGAAAATTTTATCAATTTTACGCATGAGTACAGGTTTTTAGTCAGATACGTTACAAATAACAGTGAAATTACCAAGAGGTTAATCAATAAAAAAAAAGCAAAACATGCAATTGCACAGGATACATGACTATTAATGTTACAGTTAGGAAAGTATCGTTGCGTGGAAGCTAATGCTGGAGACCGCGAGGTATCAGCGGTGCACTGCAGCGGGTCGGCGCCACCAGCTCGGCGCAGGCGCTGCGGAGGAATACCGTGCCCACCACGATGGAGGGCAGCGGCCTGGTCGTCTTGCCCGAAGTGTGGACCCGCTACTAGGCATAGAATTGTTGGCTGCGTGCAAGATCATGCCAGAGGCATCACTAAGGTATCACTTAAGTAATATTTTGTTTCAGTGATGAGAGGCTGTTTTACAATTAGTTTGGTCATGCCAATTTTTCTTATGTTGTCTTTGAATCTATTTCCTTGCACGGGAAATAGATTCAAAGACAACATAAGAAAAATAAAAGTTTTAAATCCAATCACGGTTTGTCCAATTTACCTAGTTTCTTTACTCTTACTTCTACTTACTTTATAGTCCTTATATATAATGTGTATTTTTAGATCAGCGACCAAAAATGTCCAGCGCCAAAGCCACATACGACAGAAAAATGCAACATTCAGGACTGCAACGAATTGATCGGTGGCGAAGTGCGACAGATTACTTCTAAGCGTAATGGACGTCCTAAAGAACACACAGACACGTTCAGGGCTGGTCCGGTGTACTCTGTGGCCGTCAACAGTACTGATATTGATGTTGGGCCTGAATACTCTTTTAGTGCGACCGCTGGATGGCTCTATACCGAATGGTCTGAGGTAAGTGCTATTGGAGACGATTGGTCTACGGCTACATTTAATATGATTGAATGAGATTCTTGATTTAGGCCAGTTATATTTAAACTTTAATAGTAAACCTAAACAGAAGCAATAGTAATCCATCATTACAGAGTTAAATGCTTTTAAAATGTTTTCTATTCATAAACAAATAAGCTGCAAAACGTCAACATTCTTAAAATGCAATTTGCGATTTACGCAACATGCAAACAAAAACACCTGTTGGGATGAATTTTATGAATAATTTTACCGGATTCTGTTTTTGTGGCTAAGTGCTGTCATTGTTAAACAAGAACATATTGTGAAAATATTGCAACAATGCATTGTGTAATGGTCAGAACAGTCGGAGGCGGATTTTGATTTATGTTGCGGATAAGAGCATGTCAGATTTGCTTATTCTAATGATACTATTGGGTTTACTCGTAAATCATTACAAACGACTAAAATATTATTTGTTAACGTTGTTTTGACAAATGTGTATTATTTTTATAATAAAAGCCGTCAATAACGAATAAAGTCTTCACAATTTTATTTAAATATGCTGTAAACATTTCCAGAAATAGTTTCCATTCACAAAATATCTCAACTCTATCAACAATTCAATTTTAGCGAAAGCAAATGTTACGAGTGGTTCAATCATAATATATTTCATGAATGATTATTCATTCATGCATTATCGCCAGTTGCCAAGCGATTATTCTAACAACTTACCTTAAAATAACCAATGTAATTTGTTGAAAGAGTTTTTATTTACATTTTCTGCTGCATTAGACTACTAGGTTTTATTTTGAATATTTATAATTTGTGGTGTATTTAGTGTGTGGGGTGGTGCGTCGGCGGCGGTATACAAACCCGTGGGGTGCGCTGCGCTGACCCATCAGGGTGTACTCCGAACAAAGCCCCGGACACTTTCCGAGTCTGCACGCCGAAGATCACGTGCGAACCGCTCGAAGGCAACTGGTTTACTGGTAAAGTATTCGCAATAATAAAGAAAATGCTAAACTAAGATAAAAATAATATTTTAATGTTTCGAATCTCCTACATTGCTAAAATATAAATCCTCCCTGAAGTTTCCGACAACAACTTAAAACACGATTATTTTTTGTACACACAACATTTATTTGCTCGGTCTGAGGAGACTTATTTAATTGTAGTACGAAATAAATGCCTTTAAAGCGAATTTAACAGTATGCATTAAGATTATTTATAGAAATTCGACATTTAACGGTCATGACAATTTTCACTAGGTGAATGGTCACCATGTTCCGGCTGCAGTGGTAAGCAAGTCCGTGGAGTGCTGTGTATCGGCGGCTCTGGACGACACTTGAAGGACTCCGCGTGCAAAGCTCCCAAACCGACAAATGTTAGAGATTGCGAGGGCGAATGCTCTCCGAGGTGGTTCTGGAGTGATTGGGGACAGGTAAGTCTTCCTTACTGTTACTGTACTTAATTTAAAAAAATTGGTACGTGTAAATACTACGATAGTAATATTATGACGCAAAGCAATATTTAACACCGTTCCTTCATTTAAAATTGTACTGTCATAAGTTAAATTTTTATGGTCATCACGAGTTAGAATTTCTCAAAATACACACTGTCAGGGCCAATGATACAAACCCCTCGTAAAGGTAGCATTCGGTTCTTAGCGACCGCGACGCGCGACCGCCACCCGCGACCATGGTCGCCTGTCGCGAGGCGACCCTAGCTTTCGGATTTCAGCGACGCCGGCGACATCGTCACTCTTCCCGCAGTTTTAACGGGTGACGGTTGTGTTCTAGTGCTGTACGATATGTCGGACAATTATTCCGCAGCTAGGAAAAAAGTTATACAGCAGCTATTGGAGGATGAAGAAGATGATGATATTCTTATTATGCTATTATCTATGCCTCCAGAAAAAAGAATGAGGATTGATTCAATCTTCACATCACGAGAAGAAGAGGGTTGCTTTCAAATACTCATAAAACAACATTTGAATTAAAAAGAAGAAAAGTTCAGAAAATATTGTAGGTTAAATCATAAGCAGTTTTTAATATTAACTAATTCTATTAACTTCTCGTCTTAGTTCGGTGAAAATGCCGCCATTTTGATGTGCTTCTCGCCTGCGTCGCGTGACGGCACTGCCTCCGATGCGACCGAGTCGCTGTCGCCACGCTGCTCTCTAGCCACGCCCACCGGTCGCGCGTCGCGGTCGCTAGATTTGTTTAGTACTCCATATAAATCCATACTAAGCAGTGGGTCGCGCGACCCGGTCGCGGTCGCGGGTCGCGGTCGCGCGTCGCGGTCGCTAAGAACCGAATGCTACCTTTATACCTCACCCAGGGTGTACGTGTAAGCATAAAACATGCCCCATTTTTAAAAAAATAAATAAAAAAGGGCTAATGGTACATCTTCTCTGCTATCTGTGTTCCCAATTTAGTTCGAAAATACTTTAGCAACAAAGATTACGTAGAAAGATAAACTGCATTCCTAGATAAAATATCGGAAGTATAAGACGTAATACTAATCGCTTCATGACGTACTGTCTCACAAGTATTCAGATAAAACTGAAAAATCAACACTCTCAAGAATAAGTAACTATTCCAAACAAGGAACATTCTCGGCCTTGTAATATCTATTAAGCGGTATTTATCATTACGTAAAAGGACACTTTGATTAATTGAACGCGAAGGGAGCTTGTGATTGATATTCTAATTAGTGCACCAACAATATTGGTTTAGACACTTCTGCGTATGCAATAATAACTTTATTACTATGACCTTTTCAATTCTCAAAGATCACGTTTAACGTAATATCTTGGCAGTTTTGGATTAATATATTGACCTGACAATTACTTGTGTGCTATTCTTAGACTTTTGTGATATTTGATCACGGTCTAGTGTCATAGTACATCGATCTAGAACACATTTTAGCAGTGCAATCTAGCTATTTGTGGTTTGAATGTCCAAACTTTTATTATATCAATCCGACTCCAACCAGAGTTATATGAAACAACTGGTCTTCTGTATTTTCTTTCTCTTTTTGTTTGATGGTAAAAACCTACGGAATGAGAAGATTTAATGAAAACCTTAGCTACATTTTAAAAGTCAAATCCGTTTCATTACGCAGTGTGTTAGCAACTGCACACCAACTTCAACGTCAGGCGTTCAGCGTCGCTCGGTGGTGTGTTCCGACTCCGACTGCTCGGCCGCGCCGCAACCGCCCGCACAACGTAACTGCGAGGCTGTCTGCGACACTGTCGTCGTCACTACATCGTCTCCTGCTTTTACTATTGGTACGTATTCGATCGTTGAGATGTCTGCTAAAGTTTTTTTCATTCGAAGGTACAATGTCTAATGATTGGCATTGTAGACAAAAGGGGTTCCCCCTGACTTACTTATACTCGATTATGACTGAAGTGAATCTCCAGTTTAGAAAAATCTATCAATTTTTCGTAACAAGCAGGATATTCTTTAAACGGTAAAATATGTTTGTTGTCACTATTGTAAATACCTATCTGTACATCAAACTTACTCTTTACGTATATTATCTACAGTATCTATAATATCTTATTCTAACAGTTGATTAGATTATAGTGGGAAAACTGGACAGCGTGACATCGAGTCTGGGGGCACGGAAGTGCCCCCGCAAGTCGAGCAAAAAAAAAGCGGCACGGCCGTAACATCCTTTTCTCGAAGCAATTCGGCCTATTTTTGACACCCCTATAATTTCGTTGTGGATAAAACAAGAAGCCTGGATTTTTAGCAATTAATCAGTCATTGTATAAACACGGTATATTTAAAATTTCAGTCAATTTGAACCAGTAGTTTAAGAATGACAACTTGTTAAAATTTTGAATTTTGTCACTCACTGATTCACTGACTCACTGACTCACTGACTCACCGATCATCAAAAGTCTAAGGTACTTCTAGCAGACTTAGAAGCTTAAAATTTAGAATACAAATAGGGTTTAGTGTTTTAATCATAGGAAAAATTTAATATTTTGTAATTTCAGTCCAGTTTTCTAAATACACCAACTGCAACAATAACTTTGTAATCCCATATAAATGTATAAGATTACAAGGTTACATTTGCAGTTAATGAATGATTATTACTGTAGAAAATAAAATAAATAGGTGTAAATAGGTACCTACTATATGAGGCATAGCGGGAGGGGGTAAAGGGTGGATAAGAGTGTTTAGCCCATGAAACTGAACAACATTCCCATAGGAAAATATGTTGAATTATGAAAAAAAAACGTCTTTCCATACAAATCGGACTTATGTTCGCTCTACAAAAAGAAGTGAGATGCCATCAAAAACATTCTGTAAAAACCTCAAGTCTCGCCGTAAAAAGTTGTGAGATCGATATAATACCAAGTCGATTAATCTATTTAGTCTCTACTTAAAGGACCTTCTGTCTTAAGTTATTACGTATGTTATTATCATGCCAATTTAAAAAAAATACCTTTAAAACAAATAGATCGACTTGGTCATCGCAAGAAAACACAAATTCGCCATTAACATTTCAGGAGCATTAACTTCTCGTCGTGCTGTGTAGTGTGATACATACTAATAATCAAATCATGCGATGGCCAGGTCGGTCTATTTGTTTTAAAGGTATTTTTTTTTAAATTGGCATGATAATAACATACGTAATAACTTAAGACAGAAGGTCCTTTAAGTAGAGACTAAATAGATTAATCGACTTGGTATTATATCGATCTCACAACTTTTTACGGCGAGACTTGAGGTTTTTACAGAATGTTTTTGATGGCATAACAATTTACAGCATAACGAAAACACTGGAAACTACAAGCTGCCTTTAAAACAATTTTTCCTGAAGCGAACAAAGTAGATTATGAAGTGCACTTAAAATTCTTTATTATTTCGCAGAGTCTCAAAGAGCTTTAGCTGACGAAACGCCAACAACGCAAAGGAGCACTACAAAGGGGCATTTTCCTAAAGGTAACAATGTCACTTCATAATTTCTAGCATTTTAAAATATTTTGAAAATAATAATAAAATTGTTGTGCAGGTTGTAAGGACAAGCTGAATAACTGTGCGTTAGCCGTTCAAGCTCGGCTGTGCCACTATAACTACTACGTACAGAACTGTTGCCATTCGTGCGCAGGGCGATAGATCTAATGCCGCATTTCTACTGCCATTACTTTTCACTTACTGCCAATCTATTGTCATTAGTTTTAATTTCTGCTTGAAAAAAATAGAGTTGCCATATTTTATATCGATAATATGAAATATGGATCTCTGAATAAATGCCTACTGACTACTCATTGACATTCTAATTCACATTAAATAATATGAATTTTCTACCATTATTTACTTCTAAATTGGATCTAATAAAGTATATAAAATCGCAGATAGTATTAACATTTTTGTATTTTGCTTATTCGGTGTGATATTTAAAGTAAGTATATTTTTATATGATAATATAATTTATAGTACAAGTAAAATCATGACTCAATGTAGTACTTAGTATAATTACCGACGCTTCTAAGATAATATTGAATCATTGTATTTGTAGTTGTTAAGTGTACTTCAGCTTAAGTTATGTAATTAATGATAAGTCAGTGTAAATAGATAGTTATAAACAAGTGATGAATAGACGAAATGATATAAATTGGACTTTTATTTACACATTTTTTCAAACTTTGTATCCATATCTTTTTACTTTGAGACACTGAAGCTTTCTTAAATAAAGCTACTTAAAATGATAGTAAACGATTGCTACGCATTTAGTGGGGTCGGCACATTTGGTTTGGCAGTATTTATCGAACAACAATACCGACTCGAAATAATTACTGCACAAGCTGTTTTTTTTTATTCATTCATCGATACATATTCAGTTTTGCCGCCCGGCTTTACTGAACCGTATATTTGGGTAACGCCCCAAACGTAGAAAAATCGCTGCTTTTTAAAAGTTGTAGTAACTATTTATTTATACATAGATAATGCCGAGAATATTTATATTATAGCATTGGAAAACTCACGGCTTGAAATCCACCCACTTATGTATGTCCACTTGCTTTCAACAACTTCAACAACTTATTATTATATCAGGTAGCATTGTGCATTTTTTGCTTATCTTTTTCAAAACATAGCAACCTACTTGAATATGAAGGCAACTACTGAATATTTGCTTCCGTGATGCAATAACGATAGCGTTGATAAATCTACTGAAAATTTGTTTAAAGAAGAATAGGTCAAAAAGCATACTCACATAAAATTTAAAAAAGTAAATCAAATTCTCACAAAACACAAAACAGAAAAATATAGTCTTAATCTTAACAACATCTGGAAAAAAATATATACAGCTGAGACGACTATATCATACAAAAAGGACAATTCTAGCGTGTTTCTGAATATCCAAAGGCATAATCACATGACACTATTTATTGAAGATTCGTTTAAAGTTTGTGATCTTAGCCGACAGCAAGGTGCCGACTAATGAAAAAACAGCAAACACTATAGAAAAATTGGCATATTTGTCTCCCAACAGATTTCTGTGAAAATTTTGGAAGGCAAATATTACAGTAATGAATGCAAACGTGATAGTAAAACCGCCTACACTAGAATGTAAAATTTTCGTTACTCTGGTGTTCAATCCTGGGAATAATAACGTTAGTATTCCTCCTACGAGATTTATTATTGTTAGTATCATTGCGAGGAAACCTGAAACAAACGTGTGAAGATTAAAAAAAATGTATAAATTAGAAACGGTGATTGTAAGGTTCTTTTACTCTTTTTGGCTGGTTCAACCCAAGATGTTAAATTTTGGTAGTCTAACATTCGGAGCTGTGTCCGTGTGACGGAACACCTTTTGTCCGTTTTTTGCAGTTTAAGGCCTAACTGATATATTTTTGGGGAATTAAGAAGTGATATATTTCCTAACTGATTTTTCCGTAACATAATTAATGTCTCTTGTATGAAAAGACGTATGTCGAAACGTGAATGAGGCAAGGTAAGTACAAAGTGGCGTTCTTTGGTCACTGCCTACTCTTGTGAGGAAAACGCGTGCTTTTATGCGAAAATACTTATTTTACAAACTTACCACATACTGCATGTCCACTGTTTAGATTCAAACCAATATCAGCAATGCGAATGGCGCTACCAGTAACAGCCAAGAGAGAGCCTAATATTTGCATTGACAAGTGAATTGTTCTCTTATTGTAGTAACTCAAGTTATTTCCCCAACTAAATGGACTGAACGATAGAATCGCTTGAGCCATCAAGACGAAATACTGAAATAACATAGTATAATTTAAATAAATATCCAAGATCACATAAAGGGTAAAAAGTATTATTTTGGGCTCAAAATAACCTACAACTATTTTATTTAGATTAGATAAGAACTGGTCGAATGTAGACTTTTACAATATTAAAATGATAGGGAAGATGTAAAATTATGTTTTTTTTACGGGCGTGTGTTTTCATGTGACATTTCTAATAAATTGTTTATCTCTGCCAAATTATTTGAATAAGAAAGTGTAATATCTATACTAATATTATAAAGCTGAAGAGTTTGTTTGTTTGTTTGAACACGCTAATCTCAGGAACTACTGGCCCGATTAGACATTTTTTTTCAGTGTTAGATAGCCCATTTATCGAGGAAGGCTATAGGATTAGGGAGCAGAGTACAAGCAAATATACTAAAACGGGTAACATTATGCCCCACTATCTCTTATGTGACGCAAGCGAAGTTGCGCGGGTCAGCTAGTTTCTAAATAAAATATCTACTTACCCCAACAGTACACAGAAATATGTGCTTGTAAAAGCTGTTGCTGTACCCAGTGATTACGATTGGCACAATTAACGTACTGGTAATGAGCCCACCGAGGAATAACTGGGTGAGGTTGTGGGCTACATTCATGCAAAATATATATCTTGTTGAATGTTGAAGTGTATTACGTCGACCATTTTCCAATCTTGAAGGATGGTATTCTGTATGAGCTGGGGGTGGACTCGGTGAAGACATTGTTCCACAGTAAGTAAAGCTCACGGCAACACTCCTTGCAGGCTCTTTAAACACTAATGTTGTTTATTAGTTTCCCTGTCTCCTAAGTATTGGTAATAATTGTGTTATCTTTGAGTTGCTATGCCTTTTCTATAGCTATCGATATTTTGCTGATAATGATGTCCTAGCACACATAGTCACATCTAAAATTTAATCAGTAATAGATAGATAGAATAATTTAATGGCCGAAGAAAACTGATCTAAACATTTTTTTACGAACGATCGATGGAGGTACTTAGACTCAAGCTAGTGGCATTCATAATCTCCCTGTGGCTTGTTTAGTAAATAGGTGCTCTCGGTATATTTCCATCGCATCTCCGAGCAATACACAGGAATGAAGATAATTTTTAATTGTGAACTCAGTGCATTGGCAATGACCGCGCTGGCACTAGTTGTAGATGTTGCACCTATGAACAATTAGTACTAAATGTATTCAATTAGACTGATCAACACAAATAAGATTGACAACAATGTTTTGTCTATATTCTGACAACACTAATAACATTGACAACAATGTTGTTTCTATATATTACTAAGAACTTCAGAAGTAAGGTCATGGATAATTATTTAAGAAGATTTAAAGGTACTTTGTTGTAGTGCATAATTTCGGGCTGAAATACACGAAAAATAATACACGGTGTTATATTTAAATAATTTATTGGGACATATTCATATTACCGGTAACAGGAATACAATAATGTAAAAAGTAACATACAACACTAAGAGCATACATCACACAATAATTCATAACGACATAAGTTAAACTCTCTCATACAAATAACTTTAACATTTATATTTTTTTGAAACTTGTTCAGTGGTATGGAATGTGCTCGGTTTAAGTATTTATAGATGTTCTTCTCTGATATTCTTATCTTATTGATAATACAGAATGCGCAATCGTAGATTTCAAATTGATGTTGCCCAAAACACTGGACATAAACAAATTAAACCTCAGTATTATATATATTTTTGTATTCTTAAAGTGAATTTAATATAGAAATCGTAAACGCAATAAACTTCAAAGCAAAATCTCTACAAACGTTACTTGGCAAAAAATTATCTGTCAAAATAGGTGCCGTGGGTATTTTTTTTTTATTAGAAGAAAATTTTAATAAGTTTAATGTATAATCATTATGCAAACTGCTAATGTGACTAGCAGTAGTAATGAAACATTATATCCTCGCTGTAATTGAACAAAACCTAAGTATTCATTAAATACAAAGACATTGTTCGTTGTTACTTATTGTACACGATTAACTCCCGGTTTTTGAGGTACATTTATCGGTAGTTTATCTATTCAATAGCGTTTAAGCTCATATAAAAATGACAGTTTGAATAGATAAACTTCTGCTAAATGTGCCTCAGAAACCGGGCATAAAAGCACATTCTTTTAATATATGGGGTGGCTAGGTAACTAGTCAAAAAAGTAAACTTAACTACAATAAGGTTCTTGCATCACTACTAATTGTCAGCTTATATTCAGTTGCTAATCCGAGTGTGATAGGGATTTTTAGCTTCAAAAATTATCAGGAATAGACTAGGTTAAAAAAAATGTTGATATCTTGAGTAGATTAATATTTAGCAATGCAAGAATCCAAGTGACCAAAATGTTATAATATGTATGTTCATCGGAGCTATGTAGTTACATTTGCCCACCCCTAATCTATACTATCTTATAGTAGTAATTTTTTGTCGGCCTATTTGTTCAATATTCGTCGTGCATTATTAGCTGCTGCCATAAGTACAGTGCCGACTAAAGCAAACATTGTGATTACAATAGAAAAGTTAGCATTACCATTTCCTACAGCTGTTCTATAATAATAATGTAGGGCAAAAACTAAAGAAATGAATGCAAACATAAGAGTCACAGTTCCACAGCACGAATGTAAAATCTTCATTAGATTGTTGTTCATTTTGTTAGAAAATAGAAAATTCAGCACTCCTCCTATTAAAGTGATTATCGTTAACAACATTGCGAGGAAACCTGAAAGAAAAATAATAAACTTTTAACATTTTCCGGAAATACATATTGTTTTATGAATTTCTTTCAGCAGCAACTCGTTAATTAGCGTGTTTCAAACGTCATGTACGTACAGGACTGAAAATATGTTTGGGTCCATATTTTATTTTCCATCGAATGGGAACATAATTTTAGTTCACTTTGTCACTTCCTAAATTCGGAAAAAGTAGTTAAGTACTTAGTTTTTTCAGGTGAAGCAATAGGTGTATATTCATATTTCAACTTACCACATATCCCATGGGCAGAATCAAAACTAGCATCGGAATCAGCAAATTTTACTATACTGCCAGCGATAGCTAAAATAGAGCCGAATACTTGGAATGCCAAGTGAATTATCTTCTTTTTTTCATACTCCAAATTATTCGCCCATCCGTAGGGACTGAATGCCATGACAGCTTGAGTCATGAGGATGAAGTACTGTAAATGTTTTAATTTGTTTAATTAGATTAACGAAAAGCGAGAGCTCGATATTACTTTTTGTCAATAGAGAAGTGAACCTACGACGCTTTAATTTGAACCCAATCGATTTGGATTCGAGCTGATGTTAAATCGTACTCCTACGTTCCAAACTAAAATAATTAAGAGCTGTTTTTATTGGTTGATTCATTCAGATATCATTTTCATTTAAAATCAGCGTTGGTCTGATCATACGTTAAAAAAAATGATTTTGACAATATGTCGAATCTAACACGATTCAATTCAAATTCGAGTGACAGTAGTAAGCCAGCTGATTTATAATCGAAGATCTGTCGTATATTATCGTGAATGATCGAAGTCTGTAAAAGTGTAAAAAAAAACAGACGAAATTCTAATAATTTATGCGTTTAAGGCTTTAAGTTTTAATAAATATACAATAATATGCAAAATACCAAATGTACTTACGCCCATAGTACACAAAACTATATGGATTGAAACGGTCTCATACCACGATATCACATTGGGGAGAATCAACGCACTAACAATCACGCCACCAAGACACATCTGTGTTAGATTGTGTGTCATGTTTAAACAAAGCACGAGTTCTTTGGACTCTCGCTGTCCAGGGTGACCACCATTTTCTACCATTGCTGGATGGTACACGGGAGGCGCCGGGGGTGGCGGCGGTGGTGGTGGCGGTTGCATTTTTATTCACAAAAAAAAACAAATACTACGAATATTTCTCACACCGTGTGACACAATACTGACGCCAAAATTTATCTGCATCTGTACTCATCTACAGATTGTGACTTATCTTGTGATTTCCCGATAGCTATGAATTGAGATAAATATTGGCCCCTTTATATCTTTACATCTGGTGCTAGAGACAATCTGATTGTGTAATGAATCTACGAGTACCCAAATAGAAAAAAGTATTGCGGCGTTTATTTATCATATCTGTTACATACAAATGTAGTTTTCTATGTCGTCAATGTATGAAGATATTATTAATCAAAAAGGTAACTTATTTATTCGCCGACTTAGTAAATCTAGACACATCTAACTTCTTCTAGTTTCAACATTGCAACGGAGAACGGAAAGAGTACAAACCGAGAATAATATTTTTTGTACGTCATTATCAAGATCGCGTGTCGTACAAACACAATTTATAAACAGTATGAAATATCATTCGATACCAGAAGATAGTACCCAAAACTATCTAAATACATTTTTATCGAAAATTTGTTACTATATCATTAATCTTCGATTTACCATATTTGTATATTCTAACCTGAAATATCCCCAGCTTTTATTAGAATCAAGAGCTTCTTCAATTTGTTGCATGACATCGAGAAACATTGGTAAAGTGCACATACTATCTGTATTCTACATCATAATATTGTAATTACTCTCGTCGAAAGACAAACACTTAACTTGAGCACCCACGTTCATTGTTTAATACATAACATAGCGGTGGAATATATTATGTAAACTCAACTAAGTATTTTACATAACGAGCGGGGAAACTTATAAATATATCGTGGAAAATAGCTGTCTATTTTAGCACTACCTTGCTTTAGAAATTGTTTCGTAGCGCGGAAATTTTGTTTTATTTTTTGCTACAGTCCTTGTTATGATTCGGACGTGAGTTAGGTACAAAAATTTCGTGTACGAAAATCCAGCTTGTATTTTCACGTAAACAGTAATAACGAGGTTTTCCATGTGTAGAAATTTATGATACATTTGAGAAAAACTCTTACAAATTTTATAAATGCGAAAGCTTCTTGGGATGAATGTATAAATAAATAAATAAATATTATTGGACAACTCACACACGGTCATTTGATTCCAAACTAAGCAGAGCTTGTACTATGGTAACCAAATAACTGATAAACATACTTATATACTTCTAAATACATACTTATATAGATACATTAACATCCAGGCTCAGAACAAATACTCGTGCTCATCACACAAAGATTTGTCCCGGGTGGGATTTGAACCCACCACACCACCACGTATGTTTGTTTGTTACTCTTTAATGAAATAACTACTATGTGGATGTGGATGAGATTTTGTACACAGATATATTATATTTATAGTCAGGATTAACACATACGAGTATAATATTTTTTACCCCGGGAAATCTTTTTACGTGGACAAAGGTGCGGGCAGGAATTAGTAATTGATAAAAGTTTCGAATGGTAAAGGAGGAGCTAACTGTAGTTATTTTATCTCCTTGGTTTTCCTCTTGTATTTATCAAAGTAGTGATATATATAAATATTGAAAGGAGCAGGAAGGAAGGGCGGATATGTAAATAACGACAACGAGCAGTGTTTAAAGCTTATTATTTTTGTACATTGTTATATGCATAATTAGTACAGACAAATTTATTAAACGGTAGGCAAAACTCTAGTTACTTTAGCGAAAACCAATTAATACATACATAATTGTGATGGTACAATGTTTAACTAATACGATTGTATAAATACTTAACAGCCAGTAAGTAAATGCACTATACATATAAAAATAATTATCTATTTACACAAATCAACTCTTTATTAATACAGAAGTGACTCTTTGACAATAGAATCGGTGTAATAAGTTACCGTGAACACTGTTGCGTTCGCCACACATCCAACTATATACTTCATCATGCTGAGGGACAACTTGCCTTCAATTTAAACAAGCTTGGTATAAAACTAAATTGTAGTTTTCACAAATAAATACGCCTGTATTTGTCTCTAGTGATTTTAACTCTACATATGGCGCGCAATTTGATTGAATGTGGTCATCCCTCACTGACAAAAGATTACAAATAATTAATAGATGTGTGGACACCGCATCTTAGTTTCTATAAGTACATACCGTAGAAACTATTACAACAAATAAGAAATACTATTTTGCTCTTATTCTAATACATAGCCTAAGTCGCGTACAAACGCAACACGAACTGCAGTATCAACATGCTTATTTGTAATTAATCTCCTAAATAATACACAAGTATAAGAAATTCGGTAAAATGCTTCCATTACTTGGTTATAGGCAAGTTATAATACTACGCGAAGTGCTCAACTCGATAACATGTCGTGCAATAATAATGTAAAAGTAAACAAAAATATTTATTATTTATATATAATTTTGAGTTATATTCTACAGTTCACAGATCGACTCCAAAACTCGACTAAACAATCTGGAGATCACGAAACTATTTCTAATACTTACACAACTCGAATATTACAAGTGTTCATAATGAGCCGCGCGCACACTCTACGAGACTTATCGACGAATATAATTTTAATAATGAAAATGTTATATTATTTTCAATACAACGTCATCGATAATGGTAAAGTCAATCCGATACATAATCCTAGTCTGTTTCACTTTGGTTTGATTCAGACTTTAATACTCGGTTCATGTTCACCTTTCTGAGCTGAAACGATACTAATGTTCCGGTTTCTTCGTGAAAGGATTCATTGTTACACCGTCTTGTAGATCAGTTACATTGATATACATACATACATATAGTTAAATAATGTGTGTGTATGTTTTTATGCGTGTGTTTGTGTGTGCGCGGCGTCCGTCGCAGTACACTGTATGTAAAACATTACGTATCTCACTATGCGTCCATTTTGTATCACAATACGTGTCACTGCGCCTTAGTGCTGCTTTACTGTACTGCTTCTACCTGAGAATAAAAATAGAATTATTCTACTTTTTAGCTATCCAAATAAGACTATTATTATCTCCATGGGAATAAATTTTAAACAAAATAAATATTTATGCTAAGTGTTCAACCATTAGTTATTACTTACTAGTGACTATCAAAGTAATATAAAGTAAGCTAATCTCCTATTTTATCTGCTCAAAGTTTAACCGTATTAAGATTTGACATTTAGTCGATACGATTTCGATATTATCAACCTTGTCGTATCGAAAGTAGAACACACGTTAACAAGATGTAGTGAAACTCACCCTCGTCCATGGTGTACGTTTATCGTCCATGGCAGGACTTGCAGCAGTAGTCGGCGTAGTATGGGTAGTGACAGAGACGCGCCTGCACTGCCAGCGCGCAGTTGTTCAGTTTATCCACGCACGCTCCTGTGCATACAAACATTGCATACATTTCTTAGTATTTATACGTAATTTATTAGATCGTTTAGGTTTGTTCGTTTAAATAAAAATCAGGTAGTTTCAACAAGGGTAGTATTTAAATAATTCTGTCCACCTATAATATAATTAATTACTCTATGATGAGCCTGAGACAAAACAGGCTTGGACTACAAGGTTTTGTAGGGACAGTATTTCTTTTGACAATGGTAAAATATTAAACTAATGCATTTGCTATGTCATTTTTTGAGTTTACAACGTATTTGTGGTTATGTTGACCGTCCTTACCGTCAGCGTAAGACCTCTCTCGTACGTTTTGTGTAATATGGCTTTGGTGTCTAGTCACACGCTGTTGCGGATCTGAAACTAAAAATTAATATTTAATCTTCAATATTCCAAGTGTTGTCAAAAACCACCTATATGCAGTATTACTTTTATGGGCTCTCCTTTCAAATCTTATCATATTTTTAACTTAACAATCGATTAAATGATAACTATCATAGTTACTCGCGACTTATTTCATTGACGAGTAGTTATCGATCGATCTGACAAATGTAAGGTATCGAAACTAATGTAATTTATTTTACTAATATTATTAATCAGATATAGATATGATATCTTCAAACAATCACTTAATTGTAATCCGTTATACATATTTTATCGATCTACATGATTATCTATGGTTACGAAACATCAAATCGGAAACAGTGGGGGCTAAAACGTTCTATATATTCATTTCAACAAGTGAAAAATCTAAAACCATATTTAAAACAAACTAAATTTACAATTGTTACTTTAGATACAGAAAGGCATCACATCACATCAAAGGAATTTGCATTGCCATTCGGCAAAAATCTTCGACGTCAGGCAGGCTTACAATCGAGAAAGCTACGCTAAGTCTACGCAGATCGTCAAAAAGAAGTTACAGCAGGTCAGGGGGTGTCTGTGGCTCACCTGAGGGTGGCTGGTCGGGACGCGGGGTGGAGGCAGGCGGGCCGCTGGAGCATCGCGCCGGCACACAGGAGCGACGCGCGGGCGGTCGCACGCCGCCGCACTCCGTGTCGCGCGCAGCACCGCCCGCGCCGTCAGCACCTCCGCGCGCGCACCACACGGTACGCGCCTGTACGCCCGCCGAGCACGCGCCTGTACACTGTGCACCCACATATACGTATTATACCGACAGGAATCAACCTTACTGAAATTATTGAAAGATAGAGGCGAGATCTGTTCGAAAAGGTGTTCCGAGAAATTCAACGACAACATTTTTTTACAGGGACGAGGCATTGTTTCGTGATTTCGAATACGTAAATATACGATACGACGCCAAATGGTAAAATTGAAGCGAATGTGACGTATCTTCAGATATTAGTATTTGAGAAATTTATTTACTACATGAACTCCCGGGTGAGGTTTAGATCGATCAGTGGAGTTGTAGTCCTAACCCGTATAAGCGAGGGCGAGCCCGACGACAGTGGCATATTTGGAATTTTTGTCGATCGTTACTACTGCAAAGCCTTGATCTCTAATTTTAAGGGGGCATAAAAGCGTATAAACGGTGACTGGAAAATAGCATTCAAAGTAAATTTAGACCAAAATCCAAGGCTAGACTAGTTGCAAAACATCTGAAAATTATGGTTACGGTGTTATTGCGGTTAGCAATTATTTCCCTCATTTCAAATTGATGGGTAGAAGATAATTATGAGGTGAGCAAGAATATAATTTCAGCCGATAAGGTTTTCGCGACGTAATTGTTATTGCTGATCTTTCCAACTTGATGTTACATCATTATATCTGAATAACTGACGAATACAAATCACATTTACTGCAAGGATATTTTCAAACTTTATTCTTAAAACAATTTTGCTACTATACTCTTTCATCCATTAACACCCCCTCTGCTCAAAGTACAATCACGAGTGCCAGTGCCCATTTAAAAAAAATGTATTTTGTCTTTGTTATATTTTTTACTTCTGCTTGTATTTGCAGAAACAATGAATAAAAATATCAGTACACACACCTACATACTCGCAAACTCATTTCTATGCACTACGTACCTCGCTCCAGTCACTAAGGTACCAGGAAGGACTGCAGGTGCCTCCACATTCTCGCTTGGCGTCAGGTTTGGCTCCCCTACAGGAGGAGTCTCGCAGTCTTCTGCCGTTACCGCCGATACAGATCACACCGCGGACTTGGTATCCTCCGCATGTAGCGGAACATGGCGACCATTCACCTAGATCAAACTTGAAATTAGTGCATCAAGCTTTTTTATTGACAAGGCGATGATAAAATACTATCATTGTCGTCCTTAGACTTGGCAATGAGTCCCATAGAAATCAAATAAAAAGATTTTATACATATCTGCCCAAATTGATTTGATTGATGAATGTGATTGTATTTTATTATTAAAAAAAACATCTGCAAGTCATACTTGTAAACCATTGCGCGTCACACTGTTTTCTTATGGCGCAGGTTTGTGTCGACTCTGGAGCTCGATGCGATGTGCATCCGTTAGGATTCGCACACCGAACCCCACGAGATTGCACCCCTCCGCCAACACACCAGCCTACACACTGAAATAAAAATAACATATAAATAAACTTATATAGCTATAAAATCTACTTAAATATAAATCGTCAATAAAACTTTATTATCCACTTACACTATCAAGTGTCAAATTCGATAAATAAGGCAGAAAAAATGATTTATTTTTTAGCTATCTGCACTATCAGGTAAAGATCTATCTTAATGAACTTAATGTCGATATAGTCTTAATGAAAAGTTATTAATGTATAGTACCTCAGACCACTCAGTGTAGAGCCATCCCCCTCCAGCATTAAAGTTGTAGTGTGGTGCCGGCGTGGTCGATATGTCGTTGTCTGTATAATTAGACACGAGAGAAATAACAGGACCTTCTCGGAAGGTGTCGGTGCGATCCTTAGGCCGAACCTGCCGCCTGGCGTCGAGTCGAGGCACGGCAGTCGTTACAGCGGTACCGTCACAGTTCGGAATGTCACACAATTCACTGCTCGGAGGCATTGGGAGTGGACATTTTTGATCACTTATCTAGAAAATAAACAATTGTTAAGCCAATATCGATACCGAGAAAAATCTCTTTCCGTGGTAGCTTCTGCATTACCTTAGTAATACCGCGCGCATGGTCTTGCACGCAACCAACAATACGTGTCCTATGCGCTGGTCCACATACAGGGCAGGGTCCCCAAGCAGCGGCTCTCCAACGTGGTGGACATGGAGTACCTCCACAACGGCGCCTACGTGTCGGTGGAGGAGCTCCCTTACAATTGAACGGAGAAACCTCGCGATCACCCTTATCAGTAATTTCGGCACACTTGTACTTTCCGATTTGTAGTCCTCCGCCACAACTTCGCGAGCATTGTGAGAACTCCATGACTTTCCAAGTAAACCTTCTGCTCCCGATCACATTGCTATCGACTTGTGATTGACTCTCCAAATTATTGAAATCTGGTTTTGAAAGTGAAGGATTGGGTTTTGTCTCAAGGTCCCTGGTGTGGGCTTCAATATTATGATGCCTGTGATGACGCTGTGCCACGTGATGTGGTGGTGCAGGGTTTGAAGTCGGTATATCGTTACTGGTTTCGTCTGCTTCTAAGTCAGTCAAGAATTCGTATTTTATGTTCGGATTTGGTTGCGTATACAAAATCTGAAAGCATTATAAAAATAGGATTGTTAGGAACTTGTTGGTGACTGTAGCAAATTCAAAGCCAGAATCGAATACCAAGACATACCATAATGTCGATGGAGTGGTGTAACGGTCCGTGCACAAACACATGGTCCTGTCCAGCGTGTCGTGTGTAGAGGAAGCGCGCGCCCGCCGCCTCGTACGTGCCCGGTGCGCTCACCGCGAACTCACCGTTCATTATGTACGAGCCATTTGAAACTTTCAACGCTGCAAGCAAAAGCACATTTGTACCTATCGAATAAGCGAAATTAAACGAAAGTAATTGAATAAACAAGCGTTCAACAAATTATTGAACCCGCCTAAATTGCTAGTTGCTGCGTCATGCGAATAATTAACCACCAATTGTGCAGACGGCTACCTCCATTTATCTCACAATTTGCGGCGTAGGCGCCTCTATTGAAGAGTTGCGGCGCGGTACGCATGTGCAATTCCCATTAATCGATTCGACATCGATCTTTGCACCGCCGAACACTTCATCTCTCGATTAAGATGTCTCCTTTTGACCCTCTATTAATGATACACGTGATATTTTCAATCAAAAATCGATACTGACACAATTATGAGTGAGGTTACTTAACGAGACCAATGAGATGTTGGAATAGAGTGACCTACTTTTTCGAGGACATTTCTGCGGAGAGTTTGAAAGCTTTCAAATGAGGTCTTCCATACTGACCTAAATAGTTATCACTGGGCGTGATTTCAGAGACGTTGAGCCTGCAGGCGCCGCGTGGCACGGTGGTGACGTACGAGTAGCCGAGCGGCAGTCGCGGCCGAGAGAACAGCCCTGACACCAGCCGCCGCCCGCAACGTAGCTCGCGGGATGATGATGACGCTAACACTCCCTCACGACCTACCGCCTATGACAAAAAGTTTGAATTTAAATGTTTACAGAATCTGATTTTATTTTAAATATCATAGACAGTAGTGAGTGTTCACAGTTCATTACATTAATGTGCATATGATACAGACATTAACAATTCCCGCTCCTATCTTGTCGAATAAATGTAGACTGCCTCCATGGTTGTACAGATGATGGATTAGTCACGCTATTTCATATAGAGCGCTAAGATGATTTACGCGCTGAATATTAAGTTGTCAGCGCGTTACACGGGTGTCCAATCTTGGTCTGCCAACCAGGATTACGGAACTTCATATAACATGCACATTGACAACGGAAAATATTTCACGGTCTTTATTATGTTTTTTTACTGAAATACACTTTCATATGTACTTATCTTGAAGAGTATTATACCTCTAGAAAGTTATATTTCTTGTTGTGAAACGCAGATCGTTGACACATTACAATTTATACACAATATTACTCCTACAATGTAATCTATCAGACGATCAACAAAAAATAATCAGCTAAACCAGAGCCAATTCGTACATAAACACACACATACTTTGAGTTTGTAAAGTAAATGAATCCTGTTTCAATAATAACAATATTAACCTATATACCATATATTAACAACTTGTTTATCAAGCAGGGCAAGTCTACAATGTTAGCTCGAGCGATGCTAATCTTTGTTTTGATATAACTATCTACTTACACGCATAAACTGAGATTATACTATTTCTGGAGCTCCCGCCATCCAATCCACTGATTAATTCAATAAATTGCCAAGTCAAGGATTAAGTTCATTGAAATGTTGACGATCTTATCTATTATTATTTACCCGAGCTTACGATATAATGTTATTGTTGTTTCCAATCTTGTTTAATGTTAATTTTATGGTATAATTAATCGGGGTTTAATAGGTCTCTCGATGAAATAGAATTGCCGATATTTCACAAATAACATGAATTAATTTGCCATTTCAACTATAAACAGAGTGAGTAATGAAATCGTTCAGTTTTCTTTCAACGATGTTAAATTTATGTTCTTTGTTGGAGAGCAGAACTAACGCAGACGTTCTCCTGAATAGTGCTCGCTGCACTTTGCGTTATTATACTAATATTTCTTTTAAAATGTTTCTCATAATAGCATAGGCCAAAATAATTTTAAAATGGCTAGGTAAATATTGAAAGATAAAGTGTAAACCAACGTACGTTATACATAAACAGAGTGAACGGAGACCGCTATAAATAATCCGCTAAGAGCCCCATCCTTCATCCAGCTCAGTTAATTGACAAATTGTACGATACCAGCATATCGAACTAGATGTAAATGTTATAATGAAGATGGCTAATTAGCATTTAACGACTATCACTCGTTGAATACAGATACATCATTGAGAAAATGGTTTCAATGTAGATACGCTTTACTAAAGTTGAGTTCAACTTTGTATTTTCGAAAGTTAAAAACGTTTAGCGTTGTATTTGTATTATAACTAAAAATAAATAGTACATATTGCATACAAAGTGTAGAAAAAATGCTTTTTAATTAGGTTTGATTGTTTAACCCTTCATATGAAACTGGATCACAAGGCCGCAGGGTCACAAGGAACGAGAGTTGTGTACTAAAGTACGCTCGCACTTACAAACATTTCGTAATTATTAATGTGACACTAATGCATTTAGAACATTAGCCGCCTCTAATGTGCACTTTTATGAGCCTACACTATAAGATAAGGACATTTAAATCTCACGTTGGGCGGAGTGTACTCATTGCGACCTCAATGCGAAAAGGCTATTTCTTTTAATTAAGTGTGACATGACTCATTTTTAAAGGGCAGTAAATTGAATTCCCCTTTGTGTGGCGAAACTTGTAAGCTTACCGGACGGAAGAGTGTCGACATTGATACATGGAACTGGGAGTAAGCGCTGCTGAATCAGTTTTATTGCGAGCAATAATTTACTTGATCTAAGGAGCTGAAGCCGGCAGAATTCCCAACTAATGTATACTGACTATGTGGTTCGGTAATAATGTCTAGATTAATAAAATGTTTTTTATATATTTGAGACATTTATTTGAATTATCAGCCATCAATTGGTCGTGGAAATACATAACATGGTAAAATAAGTATATTGACAGAACCAGCTCGCTTTACGATTGAAACTCTTACGGTGAAATACGTAGTTTAAATTTATTTAACCAGTAATTGTCAGTTACTCGTAGAGGTCAACATTTTAAATAAAGGGCGGGGTCGATCTTTATGTAATTTAAAATGTTAAAGTAACAACCAGAAGCGTTACACACCACCATAAAAACCCACTCATTATTGTTTAGGTCGGCCGAATTCAGCACCGCAGTTAAATGTATAAAATATGACCGTTGTCAGCCCAACGTTCTAATAGAGGTCTTCCACTTGAGTCATGTATTGCCTCGTTCATAAAAATACGCTACCAATTGAAGGCAGATTCATTAAACTCATTGACATTGCTCTACCTTAATAAGTTTAATTTATGCATAACACGTACTACACTGATTAAGTTACGCATAAACAAATAGCCGATATGTTTTGATTGCTTTGTTCTGAAAATTGCTTTAACACAAATTCTATAATTAACTGTTATTGAAATATAGTGGCATTCATAAAGAAGAATAAATTACTAATGATTCATTTACTTGGCAGACACTTGTGGAAAAATATGTCATTGACACTATACATACAATGAAGTCATTTGACGTACACAGTTTTCAGGGTTTCGTAGTATTGACCTTATTCGTAAGGATAGCTATCGTGTAGCTTTACATGTATTTTGCAGTTAAGTTTGACTGCAATAGTCTTCATTAAAATATTTTGATATCTTCTGCGATTTATATGGTTATTATAATGGTGACCGCTCAGTGAGTCTCTCCTTAACACTGCTACAAAGTAAGTATTTTCACTGTGCAATCAGTTGTCTAGTCAACGCATATGTTACTTTATTACTTTCAATTGTTTGTCGTTTATGGTTCGAGACACACAAGCATGGACAAGGCCAAAACGTTTAGGGCATGCAATTTATCGCAAACAGAAAAATAGGACAACGTGTTGTTAGACCTGAATCAAAAAAAGAAATATCTTCAAGGTAAATAAAATGTCTTCCATAATAATTTTCATAGTTAGCATCCGCTCTATAGCACAGAGTTTGTTTTGTCGAGGCTACATTTATTATTCTAACTGGACCAGTCGTTGACTTTTCATTATCATATGCGATGAGGTGCGCTCATTGGGAATTATAAATTTATTAACTCGCTTGTCTCTTTGGTGTTTCAGGGAATAATTTCGCAGAGCATTTCGGTACACCGGCACCGCTACAATGTTCATTAGATGTACAAATTTAATGAATGAAGCAGGACTTAATGGTACATAGCCATCCTTGTAAATACGGACCGAATTTGTCCAGGGGATTAAATTTTTTAAAGTTTTTTCATGATCGCCTCTGTTCTAAAATTGTATCTGAAACTTTTATCCATCTTAAACATACGGGCCTAGTCATTATTATTGACAGTGAAACAAAGACAATGGCGTGCCATCGATATGACGTGAGCACGAAATTTATGAAACCGGAATATTCAGGTCGGATGAACAACTGAATCAGATAAGTGGGATTCTAAATTAGCTATTCAGCCGTAGTAGGCAAGCAAGACAAAGGTGGCTAGGGAGTGCGTCGAAGCGACTATGCAAACACCCATCTGCTGTGCGTGCGGGCAACTAGGTCGCTCTGCATAGTGTTTATCAAGCAAGATAATAAGTTCTTATTCAACATGACATATGATTAGTTCGGTAACAATGGTCACCAATCAAATTAAAATCTTAGCGTTTGGGATACTATAAATAAGTACTGAGTACATAATGTTATATATTTGCCGATGGTAATAAAAATGAGCAAATCAAAGAATCGTGACTATTCAGTTTGGACGTTTACACGGCGTTTACGTGATATCCGCTTTTAAATCCAAATAACGTTGAGGTGTGAATGGCGCCAACATTCTCCGCCCATATCGTAAGCGTGTGTACTAGACACAAGGCTTAAGGTATTCACACAACAATCATTAACCAATATTTTTTATAACTGAGCACCAACAATTTTCCACAAAAATGTTTATTTCCTGGCAGTAAAACTGAACAAATGGTTTCAATGTCAGACTTTACGAGGAGTAAATTATATTCTTTATCGCGTAAAACCTTTACACTCAACATCACCTTAAATCTTCAAAAAGTATTATTTTACAGAAAATTAATGACAATCAAATACAACAAGACGTAGGGCTAAGATTGTTTCAGTGGGATGAGGGAGCAACTACGAAGAAAATGTATAAATCACGCCCTGGTTTTTAAGGACTAGTCACATCAACAAAATAAGTACCCTACTGGTTACAATTTTTGTTTTACATGAAGTATATTTTAGTTTAAACGTGTGACGATTACAATTATAAAAGTTACTTGATTAGTGAACTGACACGCAATATCTATACAAAAAAAATTAAACAGATTTTTGTTTCGACATAAAATGACTTACAACAACAATGTCGTTTTGTTTTAGTATTTCGATAAATAAATGAATACTTACCAAGACGATCGCCAATACAACCACTGCTAAGTTCATCATTTTGAACAGTTCGTCAACAATTTTATAGCACTCACTGTTTTCACTTCTTAAACTGGACAAAGTGTTTATTTGGTCAGTAAAGAGTCGTTTGTTTTTCAAATACACTATCTTTAATCAATTATCGCAATTGATAAAAGATGTTTGTAAACTGCAGAATATACTTAAACATCTGAATGATTACATCTCTACTAAACATTAGATACGATTTAATTGATATAAAATATATCTTAATAACATTCATATTGATAACACTAGTTTATGATTAGTTAATAGCTGGCGATAACCTACATTCGTTTTAGTATATTTGTTCAGTGACAACAATAAGCATTGGTATTTGTTACACCTGCCAAATTTTCTATACAGATTGGGTATGCTAAGCGCAAACAAAAATTAGATATGGACGTGAGTGTACGTAATTTAGCGTTACTGTGTTTTGTGATCAATTAGTTCTGTAATCATTTTCAAAGAATACGTTGAGCGTTGTGATTTTATTTTAATTAGTAGAACATCTTCATTTACCTAGATTGTTTAGAATTGAAAATAGGTTTTTCATTGATTAGTTAAATAGTTGGTGATTATGAACCTTAATGACAATGAATCGAAATGGCATTGGCAGAAAACCCATGCAGTGAATTAACAATACAGAACCATATTCCTAAGTGCAATAGTTTGCATACGAAACATAAATCATTACAGTTATTCAAACAAGTATATTAAGTGGGATATGACCGTGGTACAAATCAGCAAGGATGCGAAAATGGCAATGAAGATTACCCCTGAGTTGTAAAAAATACATTCTTTCGTAATTTCTTACAGAGATACGCCACGTGTTAATAAAACATTGAGCTAGATCAAACAAGTGAAGGCGAGATAACAAGCACACTGAGATACCGACAAGAATATTGCTACGCACATTTTTTACGTGTCTATGTCAATGTATTATTATTAAGTTTCATTCACCGATACGAAAAGGGCCTTCATCGCAAAATAGGAACTATAACTGAACGATTCATAGTAAGACCTATAATGTTTGTTCTAATAACTCTTGGACAACATATATGGGTTACCGATTTGTCTGGGAACTAAGAGTTCCCGTACATTATGAACTTTATATTAATTTAATCACATTTACAAGTCAAAAATATACGGCATAGTATGAATCAATTTGTGACGGTTTTTATGAGCTACAAATCAAATGGCAGTATTTTTGAAAATGTTATAAATAACATCGTAAATAATTTACGATTTAAAACGTTTATGTCGGAGTTTGCTAAACCTTTTCAAGGGCGGGATGTAATAAGCAAACATCTTTTATATCTTCTTAAAATAGATCATCGTATTGATGCCGTCTGTATGAACCTATCTCGTATTTTACGTCACGAACTTTTATTTTTGGTTTAATTTACACAACATACCGATGTCGACGGCAAAAATAACAGTTTGTTCGATTTAACTTGAATGAAGACCTGCTTCTGTAACGGCAGTTAAATTACGTAGTTGGCTACTGTGGAGCAAAGGTAGACATTAGTTTAAATTAGATTTTAACTATGCAGGGGTTATTAACTTAGATCCCTGGCTCTAGACTTCAGTACATTTAGTTCGGCTTCATTTAACTAATATTGTATTGTTAGTGTAATCATTATCTAAATTAAGATGTGCTGTAATATTACTTGTAGACGTTTTTGTAGTATCGATATCGTATGTCTGATATGAACTTACTTTATGTTTTACATACATAATTTCATGTTTCCTTGATTTTGATTAGTTTATATGTACCGTGAATGACGGTTCTCAATGAGAGCCCCGGGGCACTACTTTTTGGCTAGTGTCCAATACGCTGATTACTTTGTTCTTGTAATATTTTACTACGCTGCTACTAATCTCTTTGTATCTGAGTGAATTCTTTCGAAAATCTATAAATCAGATCGGCAGTGGCGCGTTAAAATGTTTGTAACTTTTTCAGCTGTTAATGGGGCCATCATCATAAAATTATTTTGATGTGGTTAGTAGAAACACCTCAATTCATGCTAAATCTTTGTAATATTAATGAGTTTGCATTTTATAATAGATTTATGTCTTTATTGTCACGTCTTTTTCGTAAATTATAGGCGCTCGTTAACATTTCACAACGAGAATCATTTATTAATTTGTTTTGAATATTTTTTTGCTGTTACGTTCACATCGCTTCTAAAGTGTTAAGAGTTGAGTTTCGAGTAAAGTGGTGATTATCGCTGTAGTGAGTGTCGACAGAAAGGAGTTAAACACCATCATTGTTTTTAATCTCGCATTAAGGGTACGCTTAATATATTGTGTAGTAATTTGGTAAAAGATTACGATGAAGTATAAATCCACATTATGTTAGTAAAATATATGTTTTTGTAATATAAAATTTGGTATTTTTTTAAAACACCAGTTGATTTTATATGAAGTTCTGGATAAAATTAAAAAAAAAATACCTTTTAAAAAAACTATTTATCTTCATGTTATTCAAGGGCAACAATAACACAATTTTTTACAAAATAATAGGGTAAAAAAACGTAGCAAGACGATATCACGGATAGTATGTGGATGTTAAAGTAGAAATTTACCGGAAAAAGCGATAACAAATTGAACCGGAGGAATCGACACCGAATTTAGAATTATATTTTTTTTGTCATTATTGAGTTATATTTACGCACTACTGTTATAATATTGTCTCTAATACAATACTGTCGGTCAGAACAAA
This sequence comes from Anticarsia gemmatalis, assembly GCF_050436995.1. NCBI lineage: Eukaryota > Metazoa > Arthropoda > Insecta > Lepidoptera > Erebidae > Anticarsia > Anticarsia gemmatalis. The sequence continues at coordinate 5,818,587 of NC_134761.1, forward strand.
CTTGAATATTATTGTATGTATAATGTAGTTTCGCCTTAAGAGCAAGGCGTGTTAATTGCCGTGTCGATGGGTTGATACACGGTTGATGATAATAGGCCCTTTGATAGGTGTGGTCCACACTACACGCAATTATCTTTAGATTTATTTCTTATAAAATTTACTGCTGCACTACCCTGTTTTTAACTCGTCAATAAAGGAAGATTTCACATTATTTTAGATTTTTGGTATGTTAGTGGACGATGGACGGATGCGATTAAACTTTTCGATTAATTAGAGTTGCGTATCGTGGTAATTTAATGTTACGACACACGGATCAAAAATAGGGAGATTTGTTAGCAACGGTTTGTTATCACGAAACTATTATATTTTTTCCTAGATGTCTTTTTTACAAATATTTACACCGGTTTTGTTGATTGTGAACTAGTTATGTATGACAAGGCCATAAATTATTGTCAAATTATAAAATTATGTAAAAATGTTACCTTAATGGCTAGTTATTTGTGAATTCATTATTACAAATATTTTTTCCTGAACCTTTGATAATATTTCTTGTAGGTAAGTTTTTAGCACGAATATTTAAAGGACACATATTATTCTCAAAGTAAATAGTTAAATAATTTTCTGAACAGACATTTTAATTAAATGGGACTATTTTAAATGTTGGCATTGGTTCGTGTTGTGGCATACAAAGGAATTTACTAAACGAATTTTAAATAATGTTCCAAAAAAACCACAAATAAGTATCACCTGCGATATATTTTAGCCGAACTTCTCTAGGTACTTTAATTTTAGCCTTCTGCTTGGTCTTGTTGAAAGACTGGTGATCTATGTATTTATAATTTATCACTTGATATAATATGCGTCGTCCTAAAGCGTAATAAAGAAATACGCATTTTATATCTTAAACACTAGACTTGTAGCTTATCATCAAATAAAATTCGTCATTATCAGATTTAATAAATAACAGTAATATATTAAATTAATGCATCATAACTGATTGTTAGTCATAAGCAAGTTTACATAGGTACCGTGAGCAGGTAAGGAAATTGTGTTATTCATATCTCGCGCAAAATTGACATAGCGAGATAATACGGTCCCTTTTTAACCAATTTAGGGCAAGCAAACTGTTATGGTTAGGGCGCCTCGAGGACGAAGTAGGTAAACTTTTACAATATTTATTATATTTTGTAATTGGCCCATTTTTGAGGCGTTTTATCTCGTCTGTCATAGATTAAATAATAAACGACTGTAAGTTGCGACACGGTTGCGGATAGCAATCTGTTATGTTCTACGCGGTCGGATATTCAAATTAACGTAACGTTTGGGCCCAGGCTGTTATTAAGAATCCGTCATGTGCAACTGCGCCCTTAATCGGTCGTTACTCAAAAATAATTGTGAACAAATTAAAGCAAAACGAAAATAGAACCGTTAACCTGTCGAAAAAGGTAGCCCGGAAATTTCAGTAGGTAGCAATCACGATACGATTGAAATATATACGATACTACGATATTTAGTATTTTAATTAGCTTTATGTGCCAAATTACCTACTATTTTTATTCGCAATTATCATTCAATGTCTATTTTAGAAAATCTGTAAGTGACTAAGAATGTTGTTGACTACTTGACTCTAAAATTAAGGAAATACCTAGAATAAGAATGTAATTAAAGTTTTTAAATGTATTTAACGTTGGTAAATGTTGTTATATAGGTAAATTAAAATATTTTCAGCCAATATAAAATGTTTGCAAATAAACCTAGTTGTTAGTCACACTATTTGTTTGTTAATTAATAAGGAAAATGAGTTAAAAATCGCATGCTTCTAGAAATCGCAGTAAGCGAGAGATAATTTAATAAGCATAAACTTATCATTTATAATAAATAATTATATTATCTAATCTCTATGACATGGAGGAACAAAGCCTGAAAGTAAATATTAAAAATATAGGTCTGTTGCAAATGCAACTGTATGCGCATCTAACGCGACTGACCCAGTTTAGCATTTCTGTGCTGATAAGAGAAATTAGATAGATGAAGTGATAACCGCCTTACCTACGGTGACATTGAAGTCTGGCAACCTTGGAAGTTTTGGCTACGCACTCAAATTTTGTAAAAACTAACCACGTAGTGGTCACTTGTCAATAGTTACGCGAAAATCGTGCCGTACAATTTAGGGTTTTAAATTATTCCCGATTGAATAAAGAAAACTTACTCTTATTTTTGAATGCTGGGTTACGTTTCGTGTATTGATTTAATATTATTTTTTTATTGAATAATCTATTAGAATAAAATAGCACTTATGTATGTAAATAGTCTTAAATAAAAACTTATTTTCATAAAGTTAAAAGCCAGTTTCTCTTGAACACTTTATTTGTAATGTGATAAGTGCATATTTTAATGTTCTGTTATCTTGATTATTGATATACATTCAACTTTATGCTCTACTTTTAGAAACTTTTATTTTTCTACAATTTATTAAGTAGGTAGGTATTGTACACAGGTGTTGAAATTGGAAAATTGCATAAATGAAAGTAATTTTCTGAAATAAATTTAAATAATAGCATATTTGTCAAAATTATTAACTAATAGTTTTAAAATATTTTAATTTATCTTGTTCCGAGGCTTTGAGCTCAACTATTTAATATAGTACTGTTTGTCTTTATTTACACACTTTGAGAGATAAGTTACGACGACACAATAATAGATTATTTTTTATCGCAACATCATTTCTATAAAAAATAACACTGAATATAACGTGTAACACGCGCAAAATCTGCGTAAGTTTGATAAATAACTTTAAGAAAGTATTTATTAAACCGTTAGAAGGATAATAATTAGTATTTTACAGTAATAAATCTCATAGAGTTCAATTTAAAAGAGATGAATCATTCAGATGTAAAAGCCGCGTGGAAAACACAAATTATATATAAAAACAACATCCAAAAGTCGTACACTTCACATAAGTCCGTTGGCTGTTACGGTTTATGCCGTCGCTGTACGTGAACAAAAATTGATACGCTATTCAAGCGTTTTATCAGTTCCGCATTTTCGCGCCAATTTTCCGGATCGCGCGGGAATCAAGCGGGTGCACGGTCGGTGGCGCGGCCGCGCGCTCTCGTCGTGGACTGTGTCGCCGCCGCGCTGCGCCCCATCTACTACCTTACGATTTACGAGCGTGACGCAAAAATGGACAAAATTTGTAGCTCTACGCTCTCGGCACCGCAAACCACGTGTCTCATCGAAGATGATAGTGTACAACATACTTATTATTAGCCTGATTTTCCATGGGTACATAGGGGTACGTGACTAAAAATGTGTTTGAATTGGTATTTAGTTTTATTTTGTACTTAATCGTACCCTGTTAATTATACTTTCCAGGTTGAAAATAAGCGATTATACAAAAAAAGGGTAATTTTATAAAAAAGTTGTTCTTCAAACAGCATAGAGATTTAAAAGCCCCTAAAGAGTTTTCGGGTCTTTTACGTAGCAGGTACAATTTAACGTTGAATGTTGGTAAACCGATATTTTGATAACCCATGCTGTACTATTGACAGGCAAAGATCCCCCAAACTTCCAAACACATAAATCACACTTCTGTGAATCCTATTCCCACTAATTCAAAAATGAGATCTGATACAATGCTATATATTTATGTATTACCTATTAGCTGTAAGTACAAATAGTGATACAATGTTATGAGAGTTTGTCATAACAATATCCTCTTAAACTTGGCCGCTATTCCATCACGCGCAGGAAACATTACGATATTGTGCGATTGATCCACTTAGTGAACAAATTGCTCATCGGTCAGCTACAAACATATGTATACGTCTACGGATCTACGTGTTTAAGTTACGAGAAATGTATTGCTGATTGTTTGTTCAAGGCTGCCCCAGTTTTCTTTATAAAATATGTTAACATCTTGAAATAAAGTTTTCCAGGGAATTTTCTTTATGTCTTTATTGCTTACCACATGTTTTTGCACCTGTGTACAATATCGTAGTCTAGATTTTACTATACGCAGACTGCAGAAATACTATTCCCCTATGTAACCTAGATTCTACATGTTCATTCTTTTAACATACACAGGAAGAAATTAATTTCGAGCTGTTCTAATTATTTACGTTGAGTTTTCCACCATATGAAATGTAGATCACCGTAAAACTAAACTTGTTTCTTTAATTAAGACTTCGTCAAATTTCTAATTAAAGCGAACTCTATCTCAGCAAGTTTCCCTATTGTGCCAAAGTTCGGAACTTGATCTAAGTTAATTAAGACACAATGATGACCAATTTTATCCGTAACACGAACAAGACAGGGAAAGTCTTAGCGGTACAAATTCCTAACTAAGTACCCGGTATCTATTAAACTAGACATAAATCTTGGGTAGTTGCGACAATATCAGATATTTGAATAAATATGTACTGGTACGTCTTAACTCGGTGGCGGGTAAATGCACGATAAAGCTCTCCCGATAACTTGCATTTGACAGACAGGTGTAATTAGCCACTCTACTCGCTACCGGCAAATGGAAGCGTGATGATAACGGCCGGAGTCAGAATAAACAACGATGCCCTTCGCGATTACATCTGATGCTTACCTAAGTGGTTAAGTGGGATTGCGAAATGTTCCGATATTGATAATATATGTCTCACTCTTGCCGGTACAGCTCAGCTGTATTCTTGGGTAACATTGTATGAATGGACTTGATTTTATGAATGAAGTAGACAGCTATCAATGAATTTATTTTATTATCGTTTCTGTCTTGCCTTTGATTACATAGTTTATTCCTAGAACTGCCTGAGCTAATCATAGTAATTTAAAGTGTGCCACTGAAGTATATAAAATCCCGAGGGCAGTGCTCTACTAGAATCATTAGCAAGGCTCGTTTGACAACGAGTTATGAAAACCGTCCTATTGTCTACAGATAACATCACGATAACACGTTGCTGGTAAATAAATGACCACTGCCGGCCCCACGACACGCGGGTTTATTCTAAGAATTTACTGTTTTGAAAATAAAGGTTTTTAACAATACGCAAATTTACCGCATTGGTATTGGTCCCTAATTTTTTTTCCGAGACAAACATGCAAAAAATGCACCAGTATCAAATTTACCTATCCATTTTTATTTGAACGATAGCCCGGAATAGTTTGGTTTTATATTTCGTCTACTACAACTTAAATAGAAATACAATTCATCAATGCCACAGCTGTATCCTATAAATCTGCTTACTGAACACATTATACATCATATTTCAAAGGACACCCCGCAAGCACGTGTGCGAATTTAATAACACTTATCACATACCAGTGAGAAACTGTTAAAATGCCTCACATTTGACATTACAATTTGATATCCTATGCCTAATTGATGTTGTATTTGGACTAATAATTTGTTTAATGTTTATTTTATTATGTCAATGAATGCTGAATTGTCAAAATTCAAGGTTGGACGAAAATTCTTTCAGTGTTAGATAGCCCATTTATCGAGGAAGGTTATAGACTATATAACATACGCTACGGTCATTAGGAGCGGAGTAGCAACGAAAAATGTTATAAAAACGGGGAACATTTTTACCAATTCTCTTAGGTGACGCAAGCGAAGTTGCGTGGGTCAGCTAGTAAATAATATAATTAAAAAGTTACTGAAGTCCAGTCAATTTTTTACATGCATCAATTATTATTTAATATGTACCATTTAAAAAGTAATTCCACAAGTGTATAATAAAGAAGTCAGAAAATAATGTAATGTAACCGGTAGGCTACCCATATGGCATCTTGTACTTTTTGTTTCATCAAAGTTTATTGATACCGACATTTTGTCGCGGTGACAACAAAGCAAAGATTTCCCATAAAAGGTTCAGTAAACAGTCGGTTGATTCGCTCATAAATCATCTCGTGTATACTGATGGAACGTAATACGTATGTTTTCACAGATACCATCGAACTAAAGACTAATCTAGAAGTGGAATTTATCACGCCTAGGTACCTTCGCACACATCTGTACATACTACATTAACGTCTTTGGGTAATCTCTGATTCATGAGATCAGTGACTTTTGAAGCGTGTTACGATTGTTTTATTCTCGATTGTTTGTTTTTTTTATATCTTCATCAAGAGTTTTTATTGCAATCCAGCAGACAAGTCTAATTGAGCGCGTAAATAATGACTTTATGAATTTCGTGGGAGGTTCATATTAATTATAATAATATTATTTTTTGTTCATAATAATATACATAATGTACATTTATGTAAATTGATAGTCTCATTACGCGCGATTTCTCATAAAATTACGTAACATTCATTTCGGCGTTGTCACCAATGATGATGATTGATAATACATTATGTAAATTACAGACTCATAAACACATTAAGGGTTACCTGCTATACACTATTAAGTGCAATTTTGTGTTATTTTGTTTGCATATTATGATAATTTCACACTTCTGTGAATGGCGTATTTGTAGAATTCATTTGAGACGCGGGTAATTGAGGACCAAGTTACTTAAAAATAAGTATTTGCAACATTTATGTGTGATAATGTGTAGAGAAATTATATATTAGGTAAATATTTGTAAAATTTATCTACATAAATGACCGATTTTTATGGAATTTGTTTTTATTAATATTAGCTTATTCAGGTCATTACCTTAATTTATTAATTATTTACATACATAATAATTAACGTACGCAGTGATATGTTAATCGTAGATCTTTAGCGTGAGCGTAGTCGTAAATATTGTCTCAGCTAGTAAATGATATCCATTCGTATTCTCACAAGCCCTATACGGCGAGCACTGAACTCGGAGACCTTGGTCAAAAATAGTCTAACGAATTTAACCAAATTTACACGCGACTAACACAAATTTGTTTAGAGCTTATCTCAGTGTCTGTGATACACAATAGCACATTTTTCTCTGTACCTACGGTGATTGAAAAGCTTCCCATAGTCGGATATGGGTAGAACGGATCTAGAAGGTAGGTAGCGATCAACAATGCGTGTAATTGTTTTGCTGTAATAGCTTTGTATGTCATTGCTGACAGCCATTGATGTATTGAATACTATTTTTGAATGACAGGCTTTGGTTAATAATTTTATAGATTAGTTAGTCATATAGTTTCGGGTTGATATTATGATAAATGTAGTTTTGTTTTAATTTATATAAATATTTTTGAAATATTTGTCACACAAGGAATAAATTTGTGACAATATTATAATGACAGACATCACCTGAAAACCATAGGTTTGTATTTATAACGGTATCTTATCCGCCCATTGAGCGGTAGGTACAATACTTCTTTGCAAAAATATTTTTGGGGCCAATAAGGAAGCAAATCCCTACGCCGAAAAATGTGTAAATGGGTCGGCATACCTTCTTGACATGTTTCGCTAACAATTTATTTATTTAAACAGGAATGATTCAGCCGGTAACACGTGATATTTTTGCGTTTGATTTATATCTCACTCGTCAAAATAGAGCATGTCAATAATAATAAACTCACGTTTATAAATAGAGACATAGTGATAGTATGACGGCTTTAAACCTTTATAATCTTTAAAAATATATCATAGAGTGAGATCAAATGATTTATTTGAGTAATTATGTGAATAACATCCAATAGGAATGTTAAGTAACACCGCATGCGTGTGCGCATGATTCAGACGATTATATTCGGTCAATGCGCTAACACTTGGCGCCAACGTATGGAGCATCATCGGAATTTTCATGTTGTAGTCATTGTACAAACTTATGGCTTAATAATCCGTCAAATTGAACCAATTAACGTTGTAATTAATTATCGGATGTGGGCTTAAGGTTATTCGAGTATGCGTTGTACCTAAAAAAACTTGACCACAAGTAAGATCGTAAAATTAAAGAATTGCTTCACCATATGAAAAAAAAACAGAAGAAGAAATTTAATCGAAGTGGTAACTATAACTTGTTAATCGTATTCGATTCAATGTAATAGTACAAAAATTCTACAGTATACATCCTTTAAAAAAATCATTTATCTTCTGCACTTTGTTCTCTGTTATATTTGACACTAAGTATGACCTTGATTTATTAAAATAATATTATCATTATTTTTATGGTAATCAATGATCAAGATATTTATTGTAAACTCCGATGAATTGCACCAGTACCATTCCTATCTTACACATATTACGTTGCATTATAAAGTAATTAATACCGTACTGATCCGAGATTTCTTAGGCTATGATGTAATGTATCGAACGAACATACTTATTCCGTATACATCTTGCTCTTTGAAAATGTGCTAGTATGCTATCATTGTCTGAAACTAATTAGTTGGCAAATATTTTGGCATACCTGTGATATCAGCCGACATACGCAGCGACAGGACTTTGTGTACATTCCTGGCATTTCTTATCTAATCAAATTGTGCATTTGTCATACATTGCAAATAACAAAATGTAGCGCGTACAGTTATCGTAATAACTAAGACATACGAAATGAGGAAATATCTTGAAACGTTCTGTTTGTCTTGTTACAATGAATTTTTGCCAGGCTTTATGTGACAGTTTATAAGTAATTAGAGGTAGTATGCAAGTATATCATGAATTATGTGAAAGTGAAATGGCTATTCATGTAGTTTTTGAGAAAATATTTTGCCTGCTTCACGCGTAAATTGGGAAAAAATTAGGAGGTGGACAATTTACTATATTTTTTTAAACACAAACAGTTCTTATTCTGGGATATGAAGTATATAAATTAGTTCTGTACTTATAAAACAACTATATTGCTGTTATAAAAGTTCTATCAAAACCCCAAGGTATTTCAGATAGTTGGGAAAGTACGTAGAATGTAGGCTACATGCTGTCACGCGAATCTAAATGTTTGTTATACTTGCATACCTAAATAGATATTTCAATCTGTAGGTAAATGGGTTTAATTGAATCTTTTATCATTATGTAAAAATGATTTTCTTTAAAATTATATTTTACTTCTGCAATATTGGTTCTTAATAAAAAAAATGTTTCCTGATTTTGATATAAAAATAATCTTATATCTACAAAAACACAAGATTTGTGCTTTATTTACAAAGCTCAGATAAAGCCCATAAGCAGTACATGCAATAAACATCGTTTATCGATACACTTCGCCGATACGCAGATAACAAGTGCCCAACTCAATTGGTATATTGTTGTATTAAGATTGACAGCTGTCAAATTACAGATAACTATCGAGCTAAACATTCACTTTGTGTCTGTAGTGCATACAATTATACGTTGTTACGAATTACATTAATCAAAATCAAGCGTGTGCCATTTGTCGGTAAATATTATTTTAGTGAATGACATGTAGGAAGATAAATTATCTGTTTGACGTATGTATGGTTGGATTCGCACCTGTAGGGCTAGTCATTTCTTGAGTTTTTCTTAGCTCTGTATGTTTTATTTTTAAATCATAGTTGCTATTTATTACATGACCGGGTATTGTTGAGAGCACAATAAACGCCGTAAGGGGAGAGGTTATAAATCGCATCGTAACAATTTATTTTGACACTGGTCGTGGAATTCCATCTGTTATCACGACCATACCGAATGCGGTCGAGTTGATCTCCTAATGCCGATTATTTACAGTTGCTTGCAAATAAATAATGTCTACTTTATCACTGTGTCGAAAAGCAGTAGCACAGGTAAACTGTAGGGGAGTAATAATAATCCTGGTTTAAATCAAAGTTAAGTTGTATTTACGATGTTCTAAACTGTAGCCCGCCGCGTGCCCCAGGCGTGCGTACCTTGTCTATTCAATTATATGTGTAAGTTATCCTTATACACGTATGTATAGTCAACAAAAATTATGTGAATACCTAATATGGCAATACAAGATTCTAAACGCCGTTAATCTTGATGTTTGTCTCACTTAATGTTAAGCTACGCTGCGGGTCTCTTGATAATCTCGAATTAAGTGATCGTTGTACAGAGATGTAAATGTAAAATACGATCCTTTACTAATACGCTAATTTAGAGACGACTAGGGATGTATTATTGATATTATAATGCAGAAAACTACTGTATATAATTTTGTCGTGATTCGCAGAAAACAGGTATTATAGTAAATATGAAAATCCCTGGTACCTACTAAGTATACTGTAAACTTTGTAGCGTACGGATTGCCGAGTAATTATTCAGATGAGAGATGCAACTATGTAGCTTAATGGAAACACTTTGTATGAGAAATACCAGTCAGTCGAATTTTCAAATATACCGACACTGTAAAAGGGAAGACTTTGATGATACATCGCCGTCAACCAAACAAATACACTAGATAATAAAAATAGTATATTTTCTAAAGACTAATGGGATAAAAGTCTGCAATAAACATTGCACGGTTACGCACTAAAACAGAAGTTATTTTCAACACTAAACACAGACTCAAAATATTTTGCATTCTTTGTAAATTTACGATTACATTTATAAAACGGCAAAACCACGTTTTTGTGATGTGTTTTCGGAGTGTTTGTTTGAACTCGGAATCTGGCGGAAGCTGTAAACTGAAGTCAACATTGGCCACTATTAGAAGGTTAATAGGCAAACATGTGCATACTATGAAATACTGCGAGCCAAAGTTACTCTGCCCGTGACTTTGTTCACTTTGACCCACTTTCATACTAACCCGTAATAGTGACCACTGGGCAGAAACCTCCCAAACTAGGCAAATTTATTCTAATGTTTGTTTAGTTTTATTGCCATACGCAGAAACAGAAGTTTCCTTCATTAGCACCATTTACGCAACGGCTTGTTTTGATTTATTATAGTCACCTTATGATACACGTAGGACGTAATTAATTCATAAATGTTAAAAATTTTGTCAGGCTGGATTTCTTTTTTATAGAATGAAAATAATTACATTGACTATAATTATTTCATGCACTATTAGACGGGATTTCTTAACATACCATATGTAAGCATTTGTTACGTTAAGTACGTATGATAGATTTCGTATCTATCATATATTTTTGTAAAGTACATCTTTGAGAATTTAGCATATAATTTGGGTAACAGACGTAACAGTAAATAACTGAGAGGTATTAATCTTAAAAATACTCAATAACATCAGATTATCTGTATACTCAAGAAAATCGTATGCTCAATGAGTCAATATCATCCAAATCCACAGAAAGTAAGCAGGCAATTTTAAACCCACGGGATGTGACGTAACAGTGTGCTTGCGTCGCGTTTTATGCGAGTTTTACACGCAGACCCATTTCCCTTAGTTGACTTAGGACTGCGGCTTGACAAGCAACTGACAGCGTTTTTCGCAAGGGTTGACAATGTTTTTCTTTTATTTCAGATCACGAGTGAAACACATTGTGTTGTATACCTTCCATTTAGATTAGAGGTATAACCTTTTACGTGCCAAGGCTGGCACTAAATTTATGTTGATGCGTATAATTTACTGTAAGTGATAACTGATAAGTTCTTAAAATATTTTTACGATACAGTATAACACACAACTCACAAGTAATATACCGTATCAAAACATTTGTTGCTTCAGCAGTATGTCCAAGTAGTATAATTCGATGTATCGACGTATTTTTGAACAAGAAAAGTTTCCCTGTGAATGGTAATAAGCTTATTCGCTTACTATACGGGATGAAAATGATAAGTAAGCTTTGGCTATCTGCCATGCAGTAATCAGTTCGTAGATTGTGCAACCAAACTATTAACAATGTCAATTTTAATGGGTAAGTCTTGCAGTTGTCAACGATTAATGATTGATCGACATGTTTAGAGTTCAATAATATTGTAATGTATTTGCTTCAATCGTTTGTCGAAATGCTTGTTACTTGTCAACCTTCGCTGACTATTTTGAAACCCGATAGTGACTTTCTGGATGTTATTATAATTCCAGATGATATTATACAAATAATCATTCATACTTTATTTTTAAACATTTTATATTCTCATTTTTCGAAAGAAAGTTGTATAGAAATTGATGGCTGACGAGAGAGACCCCTCTCTTTAAAGGCACTTAGTACCTACTACAATGTATAATATGAAACAATCAACGTTTAAGAACACCATCACAAAAGGTACTTTACCTTTCAAGTAATGACGGCAATCAAGCGAAGTTTATAGAAAATTAGATGAAATAAAATACAATTTTTTATAATGATAATACTATAAAATTATCTCGTTCCAGTAATAATAAAGTTTATGGTCAATTCGCGTTGTAATATGCGGTCTAGCGAGCAGCATTAACTCCATTGTGGCACTTTTACTCTTAATAGAGGCTCATTTTATCTATATTAAAAGCTCTTTGTGAAAATTACTTTATAAAAGAAACAGTCGATCGAATGAAATAAAACATGCGCCGACTCAAGTATAATATTGATATTTAAAGAGCAAAGCTAGCAGTAGACAAATAATGAATGGAAAGAAAACATTAGTTACAAGCGACACTAGACCTAATTAAACCATTTGGGAAATAAACCGCAGACCATTCTTGTATTAATTACTTTTCTTTTGAAAAACGGTAGAGTGAAGAGCTTCTGTTTTCTGCTGTAATTCTTCCTAGGATTTAACTGCTGAGTAAATTTTTATTACGTTTTGTATATGTTTCTGCGAATAATTCCGTACAACAACTTCAGCTATCATCGACCGTGTAGTTTAACATAATGGGATAGAATTTACACGATCGTTTGCATATAATATGTTTAGTCTGTACCTACGTAATTCTGTATTTGTCGGCAACCTAAGATTTGTGTAATAGATATGTTTAACAACTTTATACCAGGTTTGCACAATAATATTATACTTAGTTAGGAATGAACAGGGGCAATTTATGCATCGATAAGTTAAGATAATCCTTACTTATAGTAAGACAATTATAAAAGCAATAGTGAACACGTGATACAACAGATTACGACGATTTAGTGCTACGATAAACTTTTAAACGTAGTAATTTGTTGTTTGTTCTAAATTAGATATTTGTCTAATAACTCATCGCTGTTGAAGCGTAGCAATGAATCTCCTTGTAATGTCACTCATTTTGGAGGGCGTCTAGTCTAATTTAATATAGTAACTTCGTAAAATATTATAATGAAAATGAGCGGGTGCATTGTTCCCAAGTTATTAATACCCGCGCAACTTCGCTTGCGTCACATAAGAGAATCATAATTTTCCCCGTTTTTGTAACATTTTTCACTGGTACTCTGCTCCTATTGGTCGTAGCGTGATGATATATAGCCTATAGCCTTCCTCGATAAATGGGCTATCTAACACTGAAAGAATTTTTCAAATCGGACCAGTAGTTCCCGAGATTAGCGCGTTCAAACAAACAAACAAACAAACAAACAAACAAACAAACAAACAAACAAACAAACAAACAAACAAACAAACAAACAAACAAACAAACAAACAAACTCTTCAGCTTTATAATGTTAGTATAGATTTCTGTTAATTACAGCACTGTTAAAATGTTCAAAATCTGCGTAATGAAATGCGTGTTTTATTCATGATGTTTACTTGAAGCGTGTAAAACTATTTGAATACAACCCTCCCTATGCCTTTTAATTCCCTTCATCAATCTATACCTACATATAAAAATCTTCAGTTTTTGAGTGACTGACTGACTGATGGACAACACACAGCCGAAACTACTGAGCGAAGAAAGTTTAAATTTGATGTTTTGAGGATTCCTCAGAAAGTGTAGAGGAGATCTAAGAGAGAATTTTTGAAAATTTCATATCCTGAGGGGTGAAATTCCACGCGAACGAAGCTGCGGGAGGATAGCTAGCTTAGTGAAGTATAATGCGTCCTCTTGTTTGTAATAGACTTCTAACGGTGTATTGTAGACACGTTCTTTAACATGTACTGAGTATATAATGTTGTTGTTTGCGGTTGTATCGCCCGCGGCGCCGGGGTGAAGGTTCGAGTGCCCGCTCGGTACGTCGTTGTAATTTACCAATTAGTCACTGTGATCGGACACTCACGTTTCACGCTCGCGCCCTTTAACTACCATTACTTACTGAATGACTAGTGTTTTGCTATGACCAGCATTGTGGTCAGCAATTGCATTAACAGGTGCTATGTTCAACACTTAAAACGGAAGCTTTCGTTATAGAGTATCAAAATAATCGGAAAATCTTGAAGGAAAAAAAAAATGACACATGTAAACAATAATTAAAAATCTATAAGTTTATGAGTTTTCCTTAACTAACGTGTGACATAAACATGCTTATGTATACATGGTATTGAAGAACTAACACACCGGCGGCGGCGCCATCAGTGTTTATACACTTTATTTGCGGTTCATTAAGTATTTGCTTCTTCTATATAACTTAGTTTCATCTCCTCTCACTATATTATTATGTAAAATCAATAATTCCGACTTTATTCACTTCTACATCGTAACTCATATTCAAGCAGGGTCAATTTATTTGCTTAGAATATTTAAATCCTAACGTTTCCGAATATATCTTCGACGTACAGTCAGACCACCCACAAAGTATCAGGGTTGAATGTGTTTAGATTTATCTGTCTAAAATAGGCGCTAACTAAATTACTTGTCTGAGCGATACTTAAGTGTATCTTAATGCAGCATAGTACGCGGCTTTGAGGCGGTTTTACTTTCCGTAATAATTTATAGCACGATGTTTGCTACTCACAAAAAGGTTAATTCCTAATATCAGTTTCAAAACATCCCGTTTTGTTGTAGATATCAGATTTCATAAGGTTTATTATATTTATATTTCATACTGGCTTTTAGTATTAAGGTGTTTTAGATTGTTGCAAGAAATTTAAATATTTTGTATTAAAGTTATGTTTTCTCATACGGGAAAACAAATTAAGTTCTAGATTTAAGATTTTAATATTTAGTTTGTAATATTTCTATGTCAGTTATATTGAATGCTGTGCATTGTCTCTAATAGGTAGATATAGTAGACGCCCATTTATTTCATTTTTTATGTTTTGTTTAAATGTTTGTGTTTATACTGTTGACACGCCTTTAATAATAAATAAAATTTAATTAATTTTTTATTATGGATGACAATTTAAATCTACGATGCGGATCATGTCATCTTCAGGCCCTATTTTTATTTTATTCCAACCATACCTACTCTACATCTTACAGAAGTCTTGATATTTTGATCAATAGCTGTAACTGTAGGGTGCTATATTTACCTTGACCATGATTGAATGTTTACCAAAGAAATATAATGGGTTTCCCATTCCTGTATACGAATTCCTGTGGTTTTCCCTAGGTAACATTGACATAGAGGTTAAAAATAGTTTTGAATGCCGTCATCATTCTTCCGTTACGTTCCCGCTAGTTCTACTATTGAAGTATTTAGTCCTTGATTGTTACGACGGTGATGTAATAGTGATGGTATAGTCATCGACTCGGTATGGGTTTTGTAAGTGATTTTATATTTGACATACAACAACCATATACCTACTAGTGTCTACCCATACACATAAAAGTATGTGTAGCATTGGATAAAAATTTGCAAAATTCTGCAAAATTACAAAAGAAATACATTCATTAAAATTTTTGGTTTAGTGCTATGGATGAGATCTAAACTATTTATAATTGAATGGAAAATAAGTACATGAAATGAACATTTGTAAGGATAGTACAAAGTGGCGTTCTATAGTCTTTGGCTACCCCTACGAAAAGGACGTGATTTTATATATGTATGGGTGTATGTCTTATTATTTTGTAAACTAAGACATAACTCGCGTGTTTTACACGTGCACTTTAAACTTATAAATCTTATCAATTACAAAATACAAACATGAATGAACCTACTTCTTAAATGGCATAAGATTGACCTAACTTCTTAGAAATATCTTGTTTAGTACACCGCTTATGACACGTAGGAGATACCGTTAATTAATTTATGTTCTAGAGTTTAACAATGTTATCGATAGCGTTTCATGGACCCTCATGGCGGATATTAATTTAGTTCGTTCATCAACGTTCAAATCGACCTGACGACCTGTTGAAAAATGGTCCTTGTGGAAATATGGGTCAATTGAGAACTTGTGTTGCTACTTTACTTACGATAGTTAACTACGTCATGATATCTATAAAACAAGACTTATATAAATACAAGTGATTTGTAATTTAAATGTTTTATTAACGTGTAATGT
Source organism: Anticarsia gemmatalis (assembly GCF_050436995.1). Lineage (NCBI taxonomy): Eukaryota > Metazoa > Arthropoda > Insecta > Lepidoptera > Erebidae > Anticarsia > Anticarsia gemmatalis. The sequence continues at coordinate 5,834,716 of NC_134761.1, forward strand.
TCTTTAATAGTATTCTCTTCGTAGTAGTATTCTATTCCCTATTTAGATAGTTCATAATGGTTATATTGCTTCAGATTGATTTATTTTACGTACATGCATAAAATCACGGCTTCTTTCCCATAGGGGTTGGCAGAGACCAGAGAACGCCGCTTAGTACGGTTATTACAAGCTTTCTTGTAAGTAGAGTTATTTTAATTGAATACAATTAAACTAGTTCCCAATAAGGAAACAACTGCCTAAAATAAAACAGGGAAGGAAAGTTAGTTTCAACTGTATACCACTCTGTACAGTTTTAAAACAACTACCTATAAGGCAACACGATAATTAACTACCAAACATTTGTCATTATTAATTGGCTAAGTAAATAGAGCCTTAAATTCAGATGCAATAAACAGGACGTTTACGAGTTCGCGTGCTTCATTACGTGGAGTACGGACGAAAGTGGTTAACGTGAAACCATCGGCAAGTACTCGCCTACACTCACCGGACAGATAAGTGCCCGTGTTTCTAGCGGCACTTTCAATTATGCATGAGCCCACTTTTATCTGACTGCTTGACGATCTGACAAATTATATGGCAGTTGTTGTTAACGTAATTTCTTAGGTTTCCGTGGACGCAATCAATGTTAGACTTTCACGAGCCAGTATGGATTACAGCTGAAGTTGGCTTAGCAATTGTATCGAGATATTTGTTTTTAAAGGGAATATAGCCATATTATTTAAAGTAATAATAATGTTATAATCGAAGTTTACAAGGGCAACATTAACAGAATAGAACACCTATCAGTTACATTATCGTCAGTAAACTTTTGTTAATTCTAGGAAATTTAATACCTGCTAGTGTCTAGGCACGTCATTCTCGTACATTTTTAAAGAAATAGCACATTTTGTTTGCCTTGTTACTTTATGTACCTAGCTGTCTAGTTTACCATGTGTAGGCATAAAACACGAAACATATTTTTTGTAAACATTGTTTGCAATTGATTAAACAAAGTACACAGTAATAAATATACCGTTAGGCATGTATGAGTAATAAACATCGTTTTTTGTTTCGCCCAGACCAATTGCGTACACAAATTAATGTCAGATGTAGCTTTTTATTAAAATAGAACGTGTGAGAGTCCATAATTTTAAGACAGTAAATGATATGTGACTGTCAAATTGAAACATTGATATTTTCACAAGAAATATTTTCCACATAATCATGATATCATTTTAAGGTATCTTAGAAATGAAACGATAACAATCTAATAGAAAATGTCATACATCGTTATTTTTCTAGCACTTTTTCTATAATGGAAAATTGTCAATTGATTGAAAAGGTCTGAATCGTGTCCCCTTTCTTTTGGTTATTGTTTTGCCCTGGAATTCTAAATAAAGAAGAAGAAAGTCTAAAAGATAAATGTTTTAAGACGAAATTATAAAATAATAAAATTTAGACAAGCAAAACTAAAAGGAAAACTTTTTAAAATTACCATAGTAAAATATGATCTCGAAACGGTAATTTCTTTACATCACATCTTTGAAATAAAATCTGTAATAAAAAGTGAAGCAACAACTAAACCCATACATTATTAGCAAAATTGCTCACTCCAAACAACCAGTAGTTAGTGTTCCGACGGATTGGTAATAGCTGAGCGATAGAAATCGAGTAACAAGTCATACCGGCATCAAGTAGAGCCGGCTTGTCATTAATGTACAATTAATTTGTCGTTCTTGCAAAGTAAATACTGCTGCAGGCAAAGCAAGAACTACATGATAATATACTCGTGAATTTTTCCAATACCGCCTTTTATATTGACTTGTCAAGATTATTGCGATGAAAAGCAGCAATGAAAATGTGAATGATATTATGGTGCGTAATTTTACTGGTCTTAGTACGTTGAAAATAATTTTGCCATCTGCTTGAAATGCAATTGCATTAGTTAGTCTGTCAAGTCCACCACTTATAAATCTGATGTATAGGTTAATTTAAATATCTAGCGGTTTGGTGTTGATATCATAGCCCTTATTTTCAGAAACACTTTGATTCACTAATATTTTAAGCAACTTTTCTAAATTCATAAAAAAGGGCACTATAATGATTTGAAAAATGAGTCGATGGAAACAAAGCAATCAAGAACGGAACATTTAAAACGCCATTCGAGTGAGTCAATCTTCGATAAGTTTGTGCCCATCTGTGGTCCATTGGCGAACTGTGACGACGCGGTCTTCGTCTAAAGTTCGCCGCTTAATCTGTCAAACGATGACTAACGTTTATCGTAGTAAAGATGTTTGTACAGCTAATGTAAAATATTTGAGGCACGAGATGACGCGCGAGCCTATGAAGTACTTTGTACGATATAATTATATGACGCTTTAGAATTCCAGCGAGGCCTCTATTCCTTTGTTATTTCTCTAGGTTGACCAAATTGTATTTTTGCCATTTATATAATATCCCATGTCATTGTAATCACTGGGTCTTTAACGTAGTATCTCCTCAATCATAAATACATACTTAGGATCAAAATAGGGCCAGCAACAGAACCAATTTTAAATTTAAAGAGACACGCCTCAAAACCTGTAATATGCACTTGATTTATAAAGCCAAAGTTATAGACACCCTTGTTTGGGAGAGTGTCTGTAAATTGTTGACAACAAGAAGGAAGCCAGGGGTCAGCTGAAACTGGTCTTACTGTGGTCGCTGGGCAATCGACAACAATTACTGTCAGAACAATGGCAACCGATCTTTCGTTCCGTTAGGGGCCCGCGGCCTCTCGGTCAAGTGTGGCCAGATTTTGCAATGATACTTACATTACCTGTGAAGGTATTCGCCCTTTGGTGGATGGAAATAAATTATGTTCAGCGTTAAAGACCTGTGTAAAATAAGTTTATTGTAACGGACTATATTTTGTATTGAACTCATTTTTGAGTTGTTAATATTTTATCTCGATCGATTCTGAATCACTAAAATCTTCAATTGCCTTCTTTGTGATCTTGAATCACAAATTGCCATAAATCGACATAAACTATTTAGCACAACCGGAAGACGGTTGACGAAAAACAGGCTACTATGATGACTCAATTGTTTTCAATCAAACCACGCGAGGCAGTTTCGGAACATTAATCCTCGGATGAATGGAAATGTCTTCTGAATCGTTTTCCGATGGACAGAAATGTATATTATGGTGCCAAAATTAAATGTTAATACTTATAATGACGTCAGTAGTAATCCGCAACCACGGCCAAATCCCATTCTAACACATGTACGAAGGCTGAGTAGATTTAACTAATGTAATTTATATTAAATGTACGTATGACAGATGTAAAGATTTATTGCGTCAGTGTGAGGCATCACGGTATTTTTGGTAGCCCTATGGTAGTTGCTATAGTGGATTTTAATTATAGACCATGATTGTTATTTAATTCAGTCTCTACTACATATTATTTTTGTAGAGCTTTAATTTGGAAGGCTAGTTCAAGAAGCACCCAATATCTTGAAGTTATTTCTTTGGTACGTAATGTAGAGGAAATGCAAAAACAAAAAGAAAATGGTTGGCCTCGTGAATGATCCTATTACAGTCAGTATATCAGCTAGCCAAAAAAAATGTTTTTTACCACATTTGCATGAAAATATCTACTTCTACTAGTATACAAGTATACATATACGTATTGTTCTTTTATTTCGTTTAGATTACATTCACAGATAATAATATTATTTTCCTTATACAATCCCCAAGTTCCGTTTCATCAGATATGCGGTTTTCAATTAATGAATTACACGTAATATTGACTAAATCTGCTTCTATTAGTACTATTATAATTATCAAAATGTAATAGCCATTTAATTTTCCGATTTATTTTTATACAATTAAACAAAAACTTAATAACACGCTTCGTTCCGCAAAAGAGCGAGCAGAGGTTAAGAAATGCGCGGTTCTATGAACTGTACAAACTTATTTTGCCTCATCGACATTCATAAATCTCACCATACATGTTATTATAATAGATACCTTTTCAATAGTAGCAAACGAAACATCAACACCAAAAGTATCATTTGATCTACCATTATGGGGTGTTAACAATATTCGCTCCATAAAATGAGAAGTACTGAGAACTTCATAATAAGGTCTCTATAAGGATCATCTTTCCTTAATCAACGAACGGAGTCTACGTTACAAGAGTAAAGTAAATATGCCCAGACTCTTTATAGCACGTACTAATTAGCCATTGTTTAAACTGAGCCGAAGAAAAGCTTGTTCTCATTTAATGACGGTTTATTAAACCTCTACTACTGCTTATAAGGACCTAGTCTTTCTATTCATTGTTAGTACTTTGTTTAATAATATTAATAAAGAATAAATGATTTTCACTGCGTCTGCGGGTTTCAGATGTATAATAAAAAGTGAGCTTATTGTATCTAAGAATAGTTTATAGTGGTTCGAGTAGTGTTCTTATTCATGCTATGTTAATTACAGCTACAATTCTGTTCAGCCAAAGGGCTTCTAGATTGAATAGTTATCGTCGTTGAAAAATGCACGGGACTCCAAGTGTACCTAAATTTTATCATGACAACATTTTTAATAAACATGGATGTCGGTGACAATAAATTAGAAAAAAATGCTGTATGAACACGATAAGCTTATGATAACTCCTCGATACAGGAGAAATTTGTAATTCATTATTTTCTTTTACAAAATATTACTTTAAGGTGGTGTGGTATTTTAATCCTATATTCCACCTTGTTATATCCGAAATTCAGTTATATAACTTAGTCTAATCTTTTGGTAAAATGGGTAAGACAAATGGGCTAGACGTATGAAATATACTTAATGGTAGTCCGAGATAGTTTGCGTCACAGATAGCTTGCCAAAATTATGACACCTGTTATATTACCGTAGATAATGCTGTCTAAATCCTTTGTGCAAGGTGATATACGTTTGCGTACCCTAAAGGCGTGCACTTTCGAAAACGAAAATTGTAGAGTAAAATAGTTGTCCAGTGTTTTGATTTGTGATGTTTATTTCCAAAGTTATGTTACAAGGTTCTCGAAAGACAGTCTTAGACTATAATGTTAAGACAGATATTTTATGGGTCAGTTAATTTTAAGGAATGGGCAAGAGACGTAGAGGCGTTTTGAAAAATAAACCCAGGATATGGTAAAAACTAATATTAGCAGGTCTAAACAAACCCCTTTTCAGTTTTCTTTCATTACTTTAACTTTGCAGAATAAGCAACTAACTAAACATAAATTGTCAATTTCGATACGGCTATTTACAACATCGTCTCGGGCAGTTATCAATAAATGAATTCGTAATTTAATGTCAACGCTACATAAATGACATTTCAACTACATAACTTCGAGGCCGTTAAAAAAAAGCGCAATTAAACAAAATCTTCCCAAGACGTTCTAGCTTTACCTAATACAAAATACACAAAGACTCCCATTGCATAAATTATTATCTTAACAAATAGTAATCGTTTTTCGTATATTATTTTTCTTGTAGATACATCATAATAGTCGGTTGCATGTTTGAAAGCTGATTGAGATAGGAAGTCGAGTCAGGACTCACACGAACCGGCCGCGGGCCAACATACGCACCGCACGCACTGATTACTATAACCTGCAACTAAGTGTATGTTTGTAATAGGCTATTAGAAATCGCAAGAATATTCTACGGGAAAATAAGTTTACTGATGCATCTCTATTAGGTTGGCTGTATAATTTTAGTTGTTTGTATTTAAAAGGATAAAAAAATGTTAATGACTAAAATAATTAAAGTTAATCGTAAGGTAAGTCAGGATTCATAGAAACGAAAGTTAAGTTAACGGTAGAATTGTAATAGGCGGTCGATACAATTGGAGAAACATAAACAATACATTTTCTTTTACAAGAAAGGCTTATATCTATTTCCTCGAAAACGTGACATTTTAAACAACACCTTAGTGTAGAGCTATTAGAATCAGAAACCTACATCAAAGTTTTATAGCTGAAGTTCTTCTTTTAAAATATAGTTCAAATAAAAAAAGTAACACTTAGAATATTATTTTCCTATACCTACTACAACAGAATTTACTATCTACGTGTTTTAAGTGTAAATAAAAATTGTAACGGATAGGAATAACACTATCTGTCTATTCGCCGACAGATGGCGCTAGTAACCTCCGAACGGTATCTAATAGGAAAGCTCAGAAGTCTCACATAGGCTAGTGCCTACTAGATGGCGTTGTCATAGGAAAAAAAAAATGTCTTGTTTTTAATTCGTCTTTAAAGGTTGGCTCTGATTTTACTTCCTTTTGAAATTTAGGCTTCAAAAGTATGTATTTTAAAACATTATTTTTAATAAATATAGTGATAATAATAGAATGAGTAATATTACGTTTAGCGCTTTAGTACCTATTCATCATTTGAAAACATTATACGCACTCAGTGTTTATTTTAACTTACCTTACAATCTCCTTGCACGCAGATAGCTCTGAAGCCTGGCTTGGTGCACGGCGTGCCGTCGACCACCAGCGCGAGGGATGCATAGAACTGCTGTCCACGAGGCCGACAGTTCAGCGTGCAAGGCGAGTCGCCTAGAATAAAAGAAAATAAAGACTTTTAGAACAAGATCTTAGGGATTCATTAGGGTTCGTGGAAAATCTGATCATAATTAGAAAACTTTATTATCTATAATTAAAATAGACTCAGCTTTTTATTACCGAGTTTTTTAAGGACCACAGCTAAGCTAGGACCAAGCAACTAGCTTGGTCCTAGCTCTGAATTAAATTCTATGGAAAATACTAATTCAAAAAATGGGCCTTTAAATCAGCATACCTACTTTATTTATAACAATGTTTTTGTAGTATACTTTTATATAAACTTACCATCAACGTAAGGCACCCAGGTGTAGAACCTGCCGCGGAACGGACGGCGGTCGTACACGGCGCACTGCTCCACTCGCGGGTCGCGCACTGGCCCCGGACATGCCTGAATACAAGCAAAAAATATTTATAAAGCATACAATAATAATTTAAATGTTATGGCATTTTAACTACAAATTATTATACAAAGGCGAAAACGTTTTGAAGTATTGAAATTGAAGTACACCTTTTTGATAATTACAAGACTGACGCTAAGAAAAAAAATAATCAATGAAATTAAATACAAATTTTACTTATCGTTTCAAAAATTAACTAAAACACAATCTGCTTATGAGCTGAGCGTGAATAAGTGACGATCAATGAGTCATTCGTAATATTTAAATTTCAAAATTGTTTTTTTTTCTTCTTTCTATTCTTTACAACCAGACGACGAAAATCTATGTGGCCTATTTGATGAATTTCGAAAGAGGTATTTATGAATAATTCTTTACTTATTTATGTTTTTTTTTTGCATAAACGGCTGCTGCAACTCAATTTGCTTTTGTTAAAGACTTTTTATTTCATGGGAAGAAACAAAATAGGTCTTTCGCAGAGAGAGGATCAGAAAAACCATAAACATACCTAAATAGATTAGCAAAAAGTTTTTTAGCACGCCAGATTAATTTTACTACTTGTTAATGTAAACTTTAACAAAAGTTATAGCATTCTTCAGAGCGTTGTAAAACAGTTTGTAATAAATTCTGCGTATGACTGATAATATGTAATAGGTTGAACCGGTCATTGACCCGCGAAGAAAGAGATTGCCGCTTCGACAATGAGTTGTGTTTATTTATTATTATTATGAATCGTCATGCTTCTTTCACTTATTGTGTGAACAAAGGTCTCAATGGTACTTATTTGTATAAGATGTATTAGTATATCTAAGTGTTGCAATATCAATCAGTCAGTCTATTATTTTATTCAGGTGAGGCACATAAGAGTGAGTCAGCCATGAGAATTCACAGTAAAATAATTTGTAATAAAGATTTTTATGATCCAATTCATTTTTTCAACACTTTCTTACATAATATTACGCCTGTTAACCCTAAGGTGTTGGCAGATCTGTATGAAATACACCCACGTTTAGCCACGAATGTGAGTCCCATGTTATAGGGATGATATCTTTTATAACATGTCAGTCGTACGCAAAAAATTGCTTCTTTTCTAAAGTCTTAACATATTTCAAAAATGTATAACTCACAATAGTGTTGCACTCATGATACCGCCGCGCTAGCCCGGGACAGTCAGGTCCCGTGGTATTAGGCGCGTGGATCACGTTGCGTACTCTTCTCGTATGCTCGGCGCTTCTCACTAGTTTCCTTCTTTTTCTGCTGCGACGCATTCTGGAATGAGAATGAGGATTTTAAATGAATTTAAATAAAAATAACTGTTTGAAAACTTTGATATACCTATTTAAGTTTACAGTAGTAAAACTAGCTTCTGCCCACAACTTCGTTCGCAGGCAAAGATTTTCCTGGGTAATGGCTATGGTCTAGTAGTTTAACGGTTTAGAATAGTAACAAACATACATACATTCATCTCCACAAACTTTCGTAATATTGGTTGGAAGTAATGGATGTGTAGTAGTGATAGGTCGTATTGTTAAATTTTGAGAGACTATTAAAAAAAAAATCTTTAGGTGTAATAGGTTTATCATAGGCAACTTATGGCTAGGAATATAAAATACATAAACTAAAAACAAGATTTTAGGTAAACACGACAGAGAAATGTAAGCAGTATGAATACATTCAATGACACGCATCTTTCAGCACATTGAAAATCATCAAGGATGCAAATGACCTCAATGACAATGTTGTCAACGAAAATAGCTGCAAAGTTGCATATGCAATGTATGGATATTTTCGTATGTTCAATCAATCAAAACACGTTGTCCAGTACTGAATATCTATCAGAAAACCGTTACGATGGACGTCAAGGGAGGATATTACCATATTCATCATGTATGGCAGACGAATTGGAGATCGCTATTAAGATGCTGATTAGATAAACTGAGTAGTGTTTAATAGTTCGCTTTGTTTTATTGCGTGTTGTTAAACGGTAACCTTGTTTCAGTTGTATAAGCTACCTGATAATCTATGTGATCTCAACAAGAGTATTACGGGTTTAAATCGTAGGGAAGATCAAGAATCTCGGCATAGAAAAGGTAGAGATAGGTATTCCCTATCCAATATATTGCTATAAATAACATGTTGTTACGATTGCTAGTGAATTTTCTGTTAATTTTCTCTTCGTCTGCTCAATTAACTTTAAATAAGATAAGACACATACATATTATTCTAATACATATTTTACAGTATTTAAACAAATAAGTGTTACTCCTGAGTCGATGCAATTCGATCGAAACGTCGGGTATAAGGTATCCTAACCTTTAATTTTCTATTACGCTTAAGAGCCGTTGCATTATAATATCAAACTATATAATACTATATATATATATATATATATATATTGTTACTCTATTACTGGCGAAAAGTGATTAAAATTTCTCAGTAAATTACTCTCATGAAATAAAATTCTACAGTCAGATAAGCAGCTAATTATCCTTGAGCGTTTATAAATATTAATAAGTTCTGACTAGCATTAGTATGTAAATGATCTCATTGAGGCAAAGCTGGAGCCAACAAACACATCCTAAATTCCTTTCATTCAGAGTCCGAATGACGTAGGACTACGTACTTACAGGAATTCCTTAGTATTTTTTACGATTTGTTCTCGCTAATGATAGTAATTTTGCAAGAATCTATACTAAAGTCTTTCTTGTAAGTGATTCATATAGAATTTTCATTAGGTACATGTGACATGTAACAATTAGAAAAAGACTTATTAAACCGTAAATATAACAGGTATTTGGCAAAATATTTTCGGTGAAGACGATTTTGGTGGGAAAGGAAGTACTTATGGACGTGAATGCAGCAAGGGAAGTTTGTAAGGATCTCTATTTATTCTGAAAACGCAACCTTTTGTTGTTATTAAGTAACCGCTAACTACGCACAGGTCCTAAAACCGTTTATAAATCCTATCATATCGTATTAGATCAGCATCTATGATCCAATCCCTTATTACAATTCAAAACCAAACTTCCAGTAGACGTGCACTACAAAAGTGTGCCATCAGAACATTAAAACGCAGTGCAAAGGACCGATCATCTCTTATGATTCCGGGTCGCGATCGCATTGTGTTGAGACTAGATAGAATCTGTGACGCACATGATACGAGCCTACCAAAGGGATTTGGTTACGATAGTACCGTAGTAGTCGTATACGCAATATGCATGTGTTCGAATAGAACAATTACAATTTCTTGGAATCACAGTTCAAGTATCAAATTTCTGAGTTGATTGTGCGCAGTAATTATGATTCAAAAGTTTAAGTTTAACAAATTGTTGTAGTGTGTTTATTTGAATATTATTTTGTAGATATTGTTGCTCGATTATTATTCGCTAACCTGCAATTTCTCGTACTACTGTTTGGTCACAAGTAGCTGGATTCTCTATCAATATCGACTACCGGTAACGGCTAGCTATCGAGAAATTTTCTATGCAAATCGGACCTCTAGTGGTAGCCTTAGGAACTATTTTTGTAGAAAATTTTAAATGTCAAACTTTTTTTATTCGACTTTAGAGAATCGCGCTACAGTACTATAAATTAAATAATCAGTTGCTAATTATGCGAGAGTAAATTAATGGGAATTATATGGTACATATACCTACTTAAATATGCGCACAACGAATGCTTACTTATGCTCTAAGCAAAAGCTATACTAAAACACTAACCTACAAACTCGTGCCAAGACCTAAGACAATTATAAATCATTTTGACTTTAAAATCAATCACTCAATACAAACTGAACGGTTACGATAAGTTAGTCACGGACTTAAGTATAGAACTAAATAGATCATTAAAATAATGATTAAAATTTATCATTAATTAAGAGACTAAAATGGTATGTCAATGTTATGTTTGTCTTAAGACAATAGGAGTTTCTTTCGATGACTAATCTCCTACTTATATGGGTTAGGGAAGCTCCAAAATCTGTGGTGCCCTACGTCTCATTTCCTTAGTCTACTTTATTGTTTCGGTTTACCGTTTACCCATCAATATATTTCTTATCAGATTCTTAAAATCCAGTTGTGTGATGATATAGTCTTTTCAAAGGCTTTTACTAAAGGCTATATCATTTAACCATTAACTTTAGCATTCAACTTTTTAGAGTCTGCAATATAGGTCTTTAATATCTCGGAATTTTGCAGTAATACCTTTCGGAAAATAAATAAAAACGATATAATAAAAATATTTCAATATCAATATTGCACTTAAATCCAATATTTAGTATCACAATACAGTGCGGCATGCGCAAGCGACGCACAAACGCATCGAGGTAATGAAACCGCATTGTTTCAGTTCGTCATTAGTACGGGGCGCAGCCGCTACGGGGAGCCACACACGACTTTTGTCTTGTAATTAAAATTATGAAACAGTACAGCCTCGCCTTATAATACGCCTACAAATAATTGGTTCCGATATTGATACTTCGTTCTTTGATGATATGTTTTAATTAGTTGTTCGCGCCGAGTCAGCCATTTGTTTTATCAGTGAGATGCGGTATCTAGGAATGTTTATTGTTTATCGCTTTGTTTTAACGAAAAGAGATGGGTTTGATACTATCGGGTGTTTACTGCGATGTTTCTGGTTTCTCTATGACAGAAGCTATTTATATAAATCATAGGGAAATCTACTTATACATTTTTCACGTTATGTACCAAATTTACACGTAGCACGTTGTTGACTTTATGCGGTATCAATTTTTATAGTGACCTATGTCCCATGTTGACCCATGTCCTCTTTATTGAACATTCTTAAAATATGAAAGCAGGTATGTTTATGTCCTTGATCTCAGTGCATGGTTGATAAAGTTGGAACTGCAAAACCGAAACTTGACGGTAGACTGTTACCTATGCTCTGTAATTCTGTAACGAAAACAAATAGTAAATTATTTCACAATTTTAGTAGCAACAATTAAGATATTAATATTTCGCATTGACGTGATATACAATTAAACAGCTAATGAACACATGTGCTATGAATTTTATATCGAAGCAAACTTCTTCATATCTCTAAGTAATCGTAAAACTTCGGGTCCATTCGGTTCCGCTCGTAAAACGGTTGTAAAAACAAATTGGAAAGCAATATCTCTTTGCTTGTCTCTCGTTAACATGACTATTTAGCTGATTAAATATCACTCTATCTACAATCGTTGGAACATATTTGGAACAGCTGCGAGAAAATATGTAACGATGTTTTGGTAGTTTATGGCAATGAAATTGAATTTTCATGTTTTAATAAGCATTTATTACTGTAATAGTAAATAAACATAAGTTACATATATTACTTAAATAGTTTACCTTCCTCGCTTGCGTTAGTACCAGTTATGACTAAATAACTTTTTGTTTTACCTAAGAGAAAAGTTCGTATACAACTATAAGTATGGAAAATACATACTTAGTATGTCTCTAAAAGAAAACAAGTCTCCAAAAAAACCTTAGGATTTTTCATTAGTTAAGGTATATTTTATTTAATAATGTTGATGCATCACCACTTATGCAAAAGACCCTAAAATACAATAACTTTACAACGACCCAAACATCTTGTGTAACACAAAGGTTAAGCCAAACTCGAACACATTTTACATTTCTCACACAATTCATATAGCACTTACAGACATTTACAAGTAAACAATACGATTAAAATCATGTACACACTAAAGAGCTTTATTTGTACGTCAATCAAAATCATGGTAGGGAACATTTGAGACCGGGATCTTGTTCTATTGGCCCAAGTTCAGGCCAATATTGGCTTAATTTGCCATGTTCGATGTGAAAAGGGCGACGCAGAGTACAGTTTTCTTATTAGCCTTTGACTTGGTGAATTCGACACGAGATGCCTGTCACATTTTGACGTGATGCTATTGATTCTCGCCAATAAGTGATTTGTGTTTGTATATTGGTACAAGGGTCATATCAATTGGTGATGACATAAAATCTTTTATCGTTTTAGAATCACTTAAGTCTAATTTTGTCGAGAGAGTTTTATAAGTCCAGAAAGGACAACTGTTTCTTTAGAATGTGTTATCGTATGTATCAACCGTCAAGCATTTGATACGAACTCGACGCGATTTCGTAATTCCGTGGTCAGTTGTCTCATTTATTCATTTATTTAAACAACAATTTCGAGGCAACAAACACATATTTGGATATAATATTATTTACTCTGGTGAATCAATTTATAAAGGTTCGTCCACAACATCGGATCGTTCGACATAAAAATGTGAAAGTGTGTATAATGTAGCGCGGATCGTTTTGATGGGCGAACGAAATTTACGTGTCCAATCGACGTTCATAACCGTCACATCTCACTTGTACGAGCGTGAGTGAAGGACATTAGCCGAGTTATTGAAAATGTTTGTGACTATGTTGCTATGCATGTAAACGAAGCTATCACAACATGATTTTGAGACTAAACGAAACATAAACGTATTATTTTGTTGGCTATTTAACTCCATTTGAAGATGTTCTAAAATATTATAAAACGTCATTAATTACGTTTCTGACATTGACATTGGCACACAAATACTTACTTACGAAAGGTTACTTACGTACATTTAAAATGTACTAGAATGCAATTTAAAAATATGTTCCTACGGCACTGGGTAGAGACGCTGATCAGATTTTCATACAAAATTTGTCAATAGCTAGCCTGTTATTGACAGTGGATAGTAGTAGAAAATTGCGCTATAGAAAACATAAGCCAACCCTTAGAATGTTAGGACGTGATTAACAATCTATGGTATTAAGGTATGCCGATACAAGCAGTTAAAATAACCAATCAATGAATCATAACATATAAGGATTCCTAGTCGCAACTCTCGATTGTCGGGAAGCGATATGTTTCGCGACTTGCTCACTTACTGCAATACGACCGTCGACCATTAGTCACGGGCATCGTTTGTCACTGTACTTGAACTTCTATTACATTGGAAGGGTTGATGACTTCCCGATGATGTGGGAAGACAACCTATTCTTAAAGAGATTGATGGATTTGTGGGCTAATAGTTAAATGTGATTTAATTTAATGCAGGATTTGATGTGGGAAGATACGTCTTGGATGTCTTAGCGGGTTCAAGTGATATGTGGTTAAAGACGGATTGCACATTTGCTTCTGTAGTATGCGAAATTAGATATAGTTTTTTATGACATGACCTAAAAGTTATCGAAATATCAAGTACAATACAAAGTATGAGTTCTAATATTGTACCAAAAAATGTTGATATTTTTTTAATGAAAAGGCCTAGCTTTGTTTACTAATATGCATATTTTCAAATGAAACAAATGAACTCCAAAATTATTTTAGTTATTTGTAATTACAACATGTGTTAACCGTATATTATTATGTATGCATACCTCGTAATTGCATGTATTGTTTCCAACATAATACGTGTATGAGTAATACCGAACAATATCCTCAATACTGCCAAAAAATAACTGTTTTCTATCGGTTACCAACCGTTTTATAAAATTTACATTTCTTAAAAAATTTGAAGAAAGCCTTGCTTCTTACTGTTTTTTATTTGTTTTATGCTAAGTTGAACAAAAGGTAGGTCTTAAACAAGCACCTAACATTTTATAAACAAGTAAGCAACATTGCAAAGCATTCTTTAGTGAAAATAAATTATCATATTTTTATGTCTAAAAACATGTTTAACGGAAAGATAACAACAAAAAAGAGTAAAGTAATTGCTTCCTGCTATCAATAACTAAGTACTTGCCATTGAAATAATATAATAAGGACATAAAATAAGTAAATTATGATATCCATCGTACAAGTCGGGTCGTGAGTCGGCGATACCGTTGTGACTCCACTACTATTGGTTCTCGAACGATATTTTAACAGTTATTAAAAATTCCCTTCCCGATTGTTTTGATTATAATAAACTAGACCTTAACAATTATCGTGATTCCTGTAATTAAATTAGCTCTATTGAAACAAGCGATAAACTAAAGTTTCTCAAAGTACCTATATTTGCATCTCACTCAAACACTTTGACTGAATGAGGACATTTTGAACATAAAAAAATTTTTTTGACAACAACTCATCGCACTCAAGTAATTCGAATCAAGATGTAGCTCTATTCCAGTATAGAAACGTTAGCGTTGCATGTTTATGACCTATAGGTATTAGGGAGAAACTCGAAAATATAATCGAAACAGTTTCGAGTATCCGTGGTAGTCACCACCTAGTACGTAACTGTAGACGCGCGGTGCGGCGGCGCGGGCGCAAGGCTCTCCCGCGGTGGGCAGCCCTCGCTCCTTTATCGATCACAGGCCCTATCATTAGATATCATTGTGATCTATGATCAATGCGCCCGCGACCCAATAGGGTTGATACTATTGTTTCGTATTATATTGTAGTTTGTGTGTCGATATATTTTTTATAATAATCCAATATTTTTTTTAAATACGATTAATTTAAGTCGTTTTATTGTTAACAGAGCAAAGAGACAGTGGTTTTTCGATAAAGTGATAATATCCTGACGTTGAACTGCATTATTATTTCCGCTGCTTAATATGGTTAGAGATAATGTAAATGCATACGTAAAATTATTTTTATAATTAACCCCAGTACTGTTTTGGTTAAAAGATGACATCCCAAACAGGTAATCATTTCGCATTGTCTATTAAACACGAAAGCCTAAATGGTTTTTTTGTATGAGATTCTAATACATTACATTGAAAATAAAAATGACTGCTCAAGTAAACAATTGACATAGAATACCATTTATTTAAATTCCTAGATACAAAAACCTACAAAACAAAACCCTGTAACAATCTAACAAATCCATATCACAACGATAAAACAATATCTTAACGACACGACTTATAAATAGCGGTTCTATAATGATATAATTAAGTCTTCCATACAAAAAGGTCGAACATTCATCTTATTCAGGCCCACTTGTTTGTTTTATGTTGTCAAACACGAATACGGTTTTTAAAACACTTGAGAAATTGTAATAATGACGTATTTATTTGGAGTTTTATCAACACACGGCTTGTTTGGTTGTTAGATTGTATTATTAGATCGTTCCCACTGATTGTTTATGGTCTATTTAGAATGTAACATTGATTTTATTTTACTGCATTTGGTTAAATTACGAAGAATTTGGACAGTTTTGTTCCAAATGTTCTTATAGTGTAACAATTTTGTAGAGAGCCTAGTAAGTAAAGTGCAGCCTTTAGAGGTACTTATACAAATTCATATTTTAAAGCATCAGTGACCGGTTCACGCAGCTTATAGTGGCATATCTAATACATTTAATTTATTTTGGAAATCCACAGTGGTATTAATTAACATCGTCGATGCTGAGACTTTTTACTAAATTGTCGGACTATAAGAGCGTTATTTCACTTGATTTAATTCGTTGAAATATTGTTATTGACTTCGTAGCGAGTTAAACCGGAAGGGAATTTGTGTAACTTAGTTATAACATTGACACTTTAAGCCGAGTAAGCCTTTCTAAAGGATGTTTTCCAGTGAAAATTTGACACAAATATTTTGCATCCCTAAAGTTCGTAAGTGACTGGGAAATGGCATTAACGCCTATAAACGGGAATTATTCCTTTGTATACTATAGTAACTTATCGTTATAATATATTTGTCGTAATTATAATAATATTATGATTACTAAATTCCTTTGTTCTTCATCAAATGGTTAACAATTAATCATTCAAGAGCCTTTGAAACAAACATTTTACAATGGGTACGTTTTTATCAATAGTATATGTACTAGACGGTACATATAGTAGTAGTAGTGAATTTGGAGGATGTGGAGGATATGGAACTAATTCGTGTTTGACATTACCTGGCGGGATCCCTCGGCAGACAGTGGCGCTCCTGTACTGCAACACCTCCCCCGCAAGTCTTGGAGCAAGCGGACCATGAGCCCCACGAGCTCCACGCGTACACAGTCGCGTTCGTTCGATATACTTCTGTCGTTCTTGACACCTGAGGAGCAATGGACAACACCTGTTTTTAATTGTCGTAGATATACAGGCATGCGCAGTTTCAAATAAATACATCGACGATTATTACTTATACTCAATTCTTTAATCTTCTTCTTGAAAAGCGATGTATTCGGAACGATAGACATACAGTTATGTTATTATCTAATATTCTAAATACCTAGTGAAGGTTTCGTCACACAGCAGGATTATGTAAGCGCATTCCCACATGCATTTAATTAAATAAATGGTAATAAAACGATCAGAAAAGCGAAGTTATATTTAACGATGCATTGCTGTAACAAGTCACAATCACAAAGAGAGTGCGAAAGCCGTCAAATTGCATAATGCGAACTATGATAAGTGGCCCATTGTCTCTTCTCATTTGCAATAGTTCCTCTAATCGTATTCATATACACGGGAACAGAATAAAGTCTAGCCTTTATGTGCTATTAATTATTGGCGGAATTGGAAACTAATTGACATAATTAAGGAAAAAATAAAAGAGACATTAAGTGAGTTAAGATGCAGAACTCAAAAGTTAATGAGGTAACAATTTGATAACGCCGAACTGACTCCAGAGTCCATAACTTTTTAAAAGTTTTGACTTTCCCGACATAGTGAAGTATGCCCAATGTTTACTGGTGTAGGTATGTGTGAGCCTGAAGTCAAATTGGCAATACGGATCTCTCTTTATTACTGTCACTGTATACATGAGTACCAAATTTTGAAACGAAATGAGCAGTCAAGGAAACATTGATTCAACTGATAGCCATTTCTATTAGATGAATGGTGGATTGATTGATGGGTCATTGACGTTGTACGAAATATTCCACTTGGCCATAAATTATTGTTGAAATTGTGTCTAAATTGGTCCACATGTTTTAGTCTTGCAGACTAATATTGTTTAAACAGTTATAATATATTGCTTTTTAGAACATGATTTCAGTCACGTATCTAGTATCTACGCTCTGGGATTGTTCACATCTTGTGTAGACGTTCACCCCATCACGTATGTACAAATATTTTCATGAAATATGTTCTGCTGTTCAAAGCTTCCCAGCAACCGATCACTTGGCACTACAGAACCAATATTTTCTCATGTAACAAGTAATTCCACATAAATACTCGACAATAAATCTAAGTCAATATCAAGTGCAACCGTTTAACCAATTTCAAAGAAAGTGCTCTTCGATCAGTGCAAGTCGAGATCAAAGCGAGATAATTGATGACGTAATAACTCACCGGTCGTCCAACTTCAGTGCTCGTTGTTTGTGCATATATTAGTGAGTCCCGCGAACACACCGCGAGTATCCTGCAACAACAACAGTTTGACTTAACGTCTGATATGTAAACATGTATCTGTGTACGAAAACAACATGTGATCCTACAAACATTACGTGTGGTATTACTCATATGATTTATCACTTTTATTTGTCGAAGGACTTTGTACGATACTGAAAGTGTTGAGATTTCCAGAAAGCTTTGTCCGAATTATATTTACGGTGTGACGAGAACGTCACTTTACGGAAATATTTCGCTGTTTGTGATCGCCGACTCATCTTTTGTTAAACAAAGAAATGCTTTCACTTCGTAAATCACTGACGACTTGCGTTTCAGATTTTATTGCTTTGCTACTTTGGTTCGGAGCTTTGACTTGTGAATTTCGCTTTTTGTTACATTATTTGTAGGTTACTAGGTAGACATGTTACTAGGGGCTTTGTAAAAAGGTGTGTACTTTTCACAAAAGTAAGCTTTCAGGTCAGCTCAAACTCTTTAATATTTTTAACTAATACGTTATCGTTTGTTTGGTTATATTGTTAGGAAAATAGGTTCTAAATATTTACCTAGCATGCAACGGTCAGTTTGGCACTAACATCTGGATAGCAACATTCTAGTGCAACATGATAGGTGGTCGTTCTCATTGCATTCCACACGTTTGGAATTTATTATTGATACGTGACTTTCCCCACGATATTCCTTCAGCATTTAAAGACGGTGATACATTTATTTTGAATGCCTAACTTAACGAGAGCTTTGAAAATAAATTGGTTTGCTGCCAAGCTGTAATATCAGATGTCCTAAATTGTATTCCTGCCCTAAATTGTTTGGGAAACTTTGATATGAGCTAAGTCCTTGAGGTCCATTTTAAACCAGGAAGTTTGTGATGTTATATTTATTCGTTAATAGCCTTTGTTGTTACCATTTCAAGGAATTGGAAACCGACCTTCAATATTACGGACCCTTTCTTAGAACCAGAGGCGCCACACAACATCAGCTAAATTCTATACACAATACGCAATCATAACAAATTAATATTAAAACAAAGGGCTCTTAATAACCAATGGAAGTGTCAAATGATGATTATAATTTCCATCACAATCCGAGGTAGTACTTTATGCCGCCGATAGAGGGCGCACATGAATACAAAGTAAGCGATAACATCAAAAGGTAGAGCCGTATTAAACTAAGCTTTACTATGGAGGAATTAATAGGAAATCATTTTGCTACTTTGCATTGGATATTATACGAAAAGTAGAATAATTTATTGATGGTGTTGATGGGGAATATAATGGTCTTAGTTTTAGTTACTGATGTTTTAGGCAATTTCGTTCAGAGATTTAGAGATTTCATCCTATTGCAAATTTGGCATAGAATCTTTAAACGACTATCACAAAGCTTGAACCAAAATCAAGCTACGATATCTCTAACCGCTTTTGGGCTTACTGTTTGACCTAGAAGGTAATATTAAGTCTGAGTACCTTATACTTTTCACTGTTTTATTTGGGCAGCAATTATTATCACATTTTCGTTACAACTCTACAACATTTTGACGTATATCTCCACTAATATTGATAATATGGGAGCTACGTGTACTTGATTTATGTCCTAAAATAAGCTCATCACTTACAGCTATTGTGTCTTTGTATCATTAAATTTGTTCTTATCTTGGTCGTATTTGAATATTTGAAACGTCCCGCGACTTCCTCGTGGTTTGTATCTCGCCAGATTCGATGCAGATAAGATAGGAACATTTTACTTGCAGTGATATATACGTAATCCAGTGCATAAAGGGAGCGGCTGTCTATTCGAATTTATTACCTTAACTTCTTTACGACTATGAGTTTGCACGAACATCCATTCGGAGGCTGTTTAATATTAGAACTTTGTATTTATAATTCAACTTGACGATATTGTACAGGGATGGCAAATAACAAATAAGAGAAAAACTAGGTATATTTCGGTTGATAAGTTTGTTGATTCGATTTTGTTGAGTAAGCTGAGAATGTTGTGTAGGTATGGTGTAATTAAATACAACTTTTTGAATAAATTGATACGATAGCAGACTTAATCTTGACCTTATTCTAGTATTTCTAGTGAACATTTATTCATTATTCAATCAACACACCAGTCATGGTCTGTCTGGACGATAGCTCGCAAAGGAGTCTTAAGTAAACAACCAATATCACCATCGTTATTTCAATGGCATTTTTCAGTTCACATTGCCATGTGTAAAAATAGGACACATTGGGTACTAGTGTACAAGTCATCAAGGAGTGTTCGACAGTCACGGATGGGTGGTCGGTTACGTCACCGCTTCGACACGGACCAATCTGACGATAAATCACTCGTTTCTGGATCGGAATGAGATCACGGGCCCAAATCGATACTAAATGAAAGACAAGCTTAATTGGAGTAAACCACTCGGTCGTGCGGGATTTATTTTGTTGTATTTCTTTTGTTACGAATCAGTATTGTTGTGTAGTGATGCCTTTGTCTTTGCGCTGGCAATTGGTTAATTGGCTCTTACAACATCTGCGAAATAACGAATGGGGGTCTATGTATATAGTACTTATAGTGTATTGTTGCTTTCACAACACTACATACCCAGTTGAACAAACTGATCGATGGTATTTTAATTTGCATGAAGTTTACCCAATATATTGCAACAAATATATTTTTTACATACATAAATAATAACGCCTGTTATGCCTGAAGGTGAAGGCAGAGGTGTATAAAGTACACCCACGTTACGTCAACGATATTAGTCCTATGTAAGAGAGGACCAATTGCCATTTTTTTTAAATAATGTAATCAAAATAATGTTCGAATAAATCGCAGCAAATAGTAATCTTAAATTATCGTATCGTATAAAATGTTTTCCAAGTTTCTTCCTCACGATTTACTTAATCACTTGAATATGAACCATTAATTGTTCGTAAGGTATTTAGAGGCGGTTTCGTGTGACTATAATTAGAGCAGGTTCAAGTTCATCTCATCTGGTTCAGAGGTAAACGGTCGGAGACTTAACTACCGATAAATACCTACCAGTGCACCACACACGAATAATGGTTAGGGCTGGCAGGATTATAGTTTGGAAATTAGCTATACTTTTACTTGGAAAAACTCTCTCTTAACCTTTATTTAATTAAACAAGTTACTTTATGGTTCGCTTTTTTTAGCACCTTTTTTTAAAATTAGGAATGCCATACCAGATTTTCATCTTTCATAGTAATATAATTTTAGTTGGAGGCGTAAGGTAGCTAAATTATATAGGTAGCATAAATGATAGAAGGTAACTAAACAATTATCAGTAAAACTTTCCTTGCAATGATCACATTTTCTTCAACCATCTTCCTCTTTTATTGATTCGGAAGTAATATAACTGTTATTAACACTTACGTACTCGATAAAGCTACGAATTATTCATCTGGATGTAGCGTCAGCCCTAAACTGACCACTGGTTTTATTTATTTGTATGAAGTGTGTTACCGGGCGATAGATGCAGTGGCATTAGTTAGTGGGTGATAAAATCTGTTCCGGCACACGCACCAAACGTTCCGGCTCCCTATTAAATACAGGGAGAAAAAACTGGCGCCTAGCTTCTTATAGTTAGATCTTTAAACACGTGCCGATAAACATTTATTAAGATTTGAATTAGATAACACTATTAATCTGATCATAAAACCTGCTAAATTATCATTATTAATTTGATAAGCATCTACTTAATAAATATATCAGATCTATCTTATTTTAAGTTAATGAGTTTAACCATAAATTGGAACAACAATACCATATTTAGACCCAAAAATAATACAGGAATTTGTCCCTGTCAGCAAAAGCGTCCATGCCAAATAAAAATTATAATTTACACCAAAACATTAATTAGATTAACTTATCAACATTAACGTGACTCAAATTTATGATCGGAATATGCAAATGGCAGCCCATTGAAGCCCGCACGGTAGCCCACTCGTACCGAATTATTAATATGTTTACAAAGCAGATAACAGAGGCCCTTTGTGTAAACGACCATAAAAGTAATTGGTGTAATTCATCTCAATAGGTTATGTTGTAAAATTGGGGTTATAACTCCAGTCCAAAGTACCGCGTGTGCGCATTACACGGTTCGAGTTCGAGTTTCTCGCGGGGTTGCACCTGACTGTATTTTTTATGACCAAGATTTATCGTTTAATTGGCCAAGAATTGATAATTAAACTAATAACTGTGTTATTTTCATAATTGGTCTGTACACAGACTGTAATATTAAGATATTAATTTTATAACGTTGACGGAATTTGTTGCGCAAATAGAAATAGTTTTTGGGGTCTCCTGTCTAACAATTGATAAGTAATCAGGGATTAGGAATATCTTAGACAAGATAAAAGGAGATCTATGTCTACTTTTATCGATTCTAGGAAAACACAACTCACGCTTAATAAACGAGTCTTATGTCAGATGGTTCACGATGGTACAATCGTAGAATTTACACTTTCAATCCTGACTATGATAACCTTACACTCAGGGGTGTATTTACCCTAGGGCTAGAAGGGCTATAGCCCGGGGCGGCAGGCCGCGAGGGGCGGCCCAGGGGCGGCCTAAGGGCGGCCGGCAGGCCGCCTCGACGGCTTTGGTTTGGACATTTGGAAAAGTAAAAAAAAAATAAGACGTAAGGCTAGAACGCGCCTGAGCCTCCTTTTCCAAGTATGCAAGCCGCCCCTTATTCTCTCCTGAACTCTTATGTCTGAAGTAAGTCTGACGCCGACGAAAATATTTTAGTATATGGCTAACGTCGCCCTGCGCAAAGTAATTTCTAGAAGTTCTAACCTGTACTCGTCTATCTAGAAAAATAATAAAGTTATACAGCGGTGGAACAGAACAGAATTCATTCTGTGACGGTTCGAAGCTTCTGAAGTGAAGTCAGTCTTTCTTGGAACTAATAACTATATCTTGGGTCTCGGTATGTTTAAATGTTGATCGGCTCGCGTTCGGTTAGGCGCGTTGTTTTTTCCCCTCGTTGGTCTGCATCTTGTCGTGGTGAGGGGGCTTAGTAACATTGAAAGTTTGGGGAAGCAGCGATCGCGATGAATAAAAAAATTCATGTGCATGTCCCTCTGCTTGGAGAGGACACAGGTGCGGGACAGGTGAGCCGTCAGAGGAAGGACGGGCTCGGTGGGCACTCACACTGCCCCGAGCTGACGAGGAGCCAGGCCGCTGCCACCCTCGTCAACCGTCGAATATCGTAAACCCGCCCATCCTTGACCGAGGGCCTTGCCTTAACCAGCTGGGTCGCGAGGAAACCTGCACTTCTTTGAAAATCCCGAGTAAGCCCAGCAGTGGCGCCCCCTTTGGGTGCCTTGCGTGGTCAGAGTTCATTTACTTTGCGAGGGGCTGGAGGGAATAACAGACGCAAGCGGCCACTGGGGCACCTCCCGCCCTCCAGTAGTATAAAGGTCACCGGACCTTGGGGCCTCTACTTTGGTGGAACGATACTTGCCGCCACACTCGCGGGAACTGTTTGGATAATACAAATTTGAAAACGAACCCAATTGATGTAAGTGGGAGAGGCGAGAAGCTCAAACCCAAGGAGATCGGGGGCGAGAAGCCCAGCCGTCTTGACTGCATAGCATAGTTGCGGAGGGTCGGAGCACGCCTGGTTTTGCGCGACCCTCGTCGCTGAGGCCGAGGTCGCTCGGGAGTCTAGTGTCGATTCCGACACTGGCTCCGACATGAGCGTGGTTTCGGATGCGACTCATCTATCCGAGAGCGGCCGCCTTTGGCGGAAGAGACGACCGCGCCTTGAGTCCGAGGAGTCGGATGGGGCGGGGAAGAAAAAGGAAGCGCCGAGGAAGCGAGTGTCAGACAATGACCCCAAGGACAAATCCGCCATCCAGCTGGCG
The DNA here is from genome assembly GCF_050436995.1 of Anticarsia gemmatalis. Lineage (NCBI taxonomy): Eukaryota > Metazoa > Arthropoda > Insecta > Lepidoptera > Erebidae > Anticarsia > Anticarsia gemmatalis. The sequence continues at coordinate 5,858,856 of NC_134761.1, forward strand.
GATACCATCCTCACCAGGCAGTGGTGGCCGACAAATCCGAATCCGTATGCCACGAAGGAGAATCTGGCGCGTCAGGCCCAGGTCGATCACATGCAACGAGAAATCGCTCGCTCGGAGCCTCGCATCCGTCTGCCCCTAGTGGTGGAGAAGACGGGCAACCAGGGACAGCCACCGCCACCACACCGCAGCTCACAGGTCCCCGGACCAAGGAGAAGCAGGGTAAACAGCCGCAGCCCTCTTACCTCTTACGGTGGCTTCCAAACCGCCGTTCACTTACCCGACGAATGCCAATGAGTAGCAGTTCGTCGGGAAAAACAATAAGGCAGCCAAGGCGCCCAATGTTACAGAAGCCGACAAAACGGGCAAGAAAAAGAAGGCGCCCAAACTTCGGGCTCCGAAATCGGCTGTAGTGATCATCATGCTGCAGCTAGAGGCGGCAAAAAGCGGTGCGACCTACAGAGACGTGATTGGGGACGCGAAGGCCAAAATAAACCTGGCCAACAATGGAATAGTCCGCTTCTTGGTTGCGACTCCTGGAGCTCGAATGTTTGAGCACCTAGGGGTAGCAAGGGCCGGAAAAGCGGACGCCCTGGCCTCTAAATTGAGGGAATTCATCGGCGAGGACACCGTCCGAGTGTCCAGGCCCACAAAGACCGCGGAACTGAGCATTACAGGTTTGGACGACTTGCCTCCCCAGAGGAGGTGAAAGTCGATTAAAGCCGGTTTAATAAATAAAATTGACATTGACAATGTAAAAAACGAATTTGTTAAAAATTAAAAAAAAGTTTAGTTTTTTTCATTCCCTGATGGGGCGGAAAGGTGGCAAAGCCCGGGGCGCGCCATCTTAAAATACGCCTCTGCTTACACTACTCAATATAGTCTACCTCATCACAAGTTCCCACAAACCGATTAATTCATCGATCTACAATCATCGGCAACAATCGATATCAATCTGAACGTTTTTTCATTATCTGTACAGACGTATGCTCCAATCGTTTAACTCAGTTGGTATGATGCAAAAGGTTCGTGACATCATGTCAATCTGTGGCGAATATGGGACCGCTCCTATACAATAATAACACGTTGGAAGTCGGTCAGACCGACAATGTCTGCCATTGTCTTCGTACTAACTAATTGCCGTAATCATTATAGTATTATTATGGAAGCTCTATACGTAAGTAGTTGCTGCTGCGGTTATCAAATAACAGCTAATAAATAATTGGTGGCGAGCGTGTCGGGTGACCCAGGCCAGGGTTAGGGCTGAAATTTATTGTTCCACTGAAAGCTTTGTTTCCATTGAAGTGAAATATATTGAGTTTAATAAATGTTTTATGGAAACTTTAATAATATTGGCCATGAAAAGTTGTTACTAAGAATAAATACCTGAAACATTTCTTTAAAAAATCTGCAACCTATCACATAAATCGTGAAAGCTGAGTTCCTTTCGATTTCCAAGAAAAACTGCCTAGTAAAATCCCTAATCGTTTGGGCTTTTAACACTTAACCAAATAGCTTGCCCACACCGCAGACTGAAAGCAAATAGCGGCAGAGTTATATGTATAATAAAACACCTTTAGCGATCTATTCCCATACACACTTGTCAGACGCATGCTTCGTGTCAAAATAACTCGCCATAATCGGGCGCATACGATAAATATGGCTACCCGGATATATTGACGTCCGCCGCTGTCTATAGCCGCTTGCAGACGTGTGATGGCTGCTTGTTTGTTCACATTTCAGTAGCGCAATTCTGTATAGTCTGTACTATTCAGTATCGAGAGTTTGACATTTAAAATGTACTGCGAAAATAGTTTCTACGACTTCCGCTAGAGGCGTTGATCAGATTTTCATACAGGATTTCATAGTAGAGAATCGGGCTACCGATAGCTCGATTCTTAACCACAGCTGTCGTCTACCAATAACTGGCTAGCTATCGAGAAATTTCCCTCGTAAATCTATTTAGCGCCTCTGCCGGGCTCCGTAAGAACTATTTTGGTAGTACATCTTAAATGTCAAACTCTCGATACTCGACGGTACAGACTATACAGAATTGCGCTACGGATATATCGATGTCCGCCACTGTCTATAGTCGCTTGCAGACGTGTGATGTCTGCCTGTTTGTACACATTTCAGAACAATTTGCGATTTCCGTATGGAAATACAACTGTTAATGCACATTTGAGATCTATCTGTTGAATCAAGTGAGACTAATAAATCAACTCCTTATTACTGAGTAATCTTACGGTTGTAGATTCGTACTATTTTCGATCAGACTGTCATTGTTTTGTCTGTACTATTTTGGTTCTGATCATTCTAAAATAGTACGTTTGTTTTATAGGAATTTTATGGTTAAGGAGTAAAGGCGAACAAGGCCGCTTTCAAACAAATGCCAGAATCACTTGCATTTCTATCACTATTTCTCGGCATCCTATGAGGAAAAATAAAATACTCTTTATTGAAAAAAATATTTTGATTACTATGTTTAACGTACTTATCAATCGTGAAAACGTTTTGCCTGTTAAAAAATATCGAAGTAGTCGTGGGAAATGTTTTAAAATTCTGGAAAATTCCCAATATTACAACTGTCTCACGACATTTAATGCGTATTTTCAATTGTTTGATAATAAAAACGTAGCCATAAACATTTTATTAGGAAACAAAATGTTTGTTTATAGCCACAGATATTTGTTATTCTCTTTGTGTTAAGCCATTATAATTAATGTGATTTTTAGAAAGTCTAACGGGATCGAGAATGGTTTTTCACTATTTGAACAATCTTTTTCCAAAAATATACGACAATCTCCTTATTGCTGTTAATTGTACAGAAATTTCAATATCGAACGAAAATTAGCGTAAATGAATGTAACTGACAAAAAACATAAAATAATTTCAGTGTAGTAACTAAACTTAATTATTACAATATTATTACATAATACATAAAATCAAGATTTATATACCCGAAGTTGTAGCCAGAGTTCATTGAACTACACCTACGTTTCGCTATTAACGAAATTATTAAAATAATGAAAAGTAAACAGCAACGAAATGCAATATAACAATCAAACAGTTCATCAACATAATAATTTTCTTTGAAGTCCACAAAACTTCTACAAAGTTGCGTAATAACATAAGTAAAACATTATAAACAAACAACGTTATTATGACTATTCGTGTATTAAATCAGTACATAATGTTCCAAACAATAAATTAATTTACGTCAGTGACGTCACAGGCAGTATATGTTATAAGCTAATGTGCTGGACTAGATAACATCCGGCTATAATTTAACTAAAAGCTAAGATAACGGGCGTAAACTTCATTAATGCCTGCCAATTGAGCTCGGAATGAGACCGCCTCTAGATATGAGAATGAATTCATAGTAATGTGTGATGAATGTCTTCGTAAGTAGTTAGGCATTTCGTATATTATATACCTAAGTGCATCAGTAATACATAAATGTATGTAAATCTTTTATAATTTTGTACTTTTAAATATCACTGTAAAACTCAAACGCGGTCATTTGATTCAAAATTAAGCCGAGTTGTACTCTGGTAACCAAATAACTGATAAACATATGTAAATGATAAAGATGACATCCAGGCTCTGAACAGATACCTGTGCCCATCACCCTAATGTTAGTCCCGGGTGGAATTTGAACCACTATTATATAGACAGGCAAGTAACGCCTTAATGACATAACATTAGTCATAAATACATTAAATACTGATTATATAAAACCGTTTCAATTTAACTCGGTTGACAAGGAAATGTAGAGCTTCTAACCTCAGAATACTTATCAGCTATTAGGATTGCAATTGTAGATAAAAATATAATTATCAGTGATGTAAAGCATTTCTTCTTCACTCCTATAATTCTTAAGAATAAACTTAACGAACTCATTCATATTATTAAACATCATATTTCCAGTGATGAGTTTAGTTTATCTTTCATCTCCAATAAATGAACTATTAAAATAATCACCAAAGCCTTGTCTAAACATCAGGTTAGTAATTTAATTACGTACCGTAAATGGTCGCAAACTAATATACAGTTGCATTCAATGAAGTCTTCCCGATACTGAAATAGCAATTCCATTTATCTAAATTACTTGGCGGTCGTATTTTACAGCTCCATTTTCTTGGCGTGTAGTTTAATCGTTTGACCTAGTAATTCATACAGCTAATTTCAAGCCAGTAACTGGAGATAGCTTGCGCACCATTGAATTTCAAGATCGCGAACGAATTGCTCAGCGGAATACAGAGGGCAAATGGGCAACGTACCGGTAGAGTGTTATAGGGCTACAATATTAATAAGCTTAACTATTATCATTGTCGAGATGTGTTAGCAAACTGCTTAATAATTTAGGAAAATAAAGTCATCATCTAGCTAAAATAATTCCTTAACTCTTAGCTCATTTGCCACTAAGCTTTCCATCAACAATTGCGTACCTAGTTCTTTAAAGTTGATTTTATCAAGTATCGAGAGTTTCACATTCGAAATGTAGAGACTGTAGAGCAGTTACCGGTATCTGCCGCATAAACTTTAATTCAGATTCCACAAAAGCGGAGCACTTTTGAATTAGTCATTTATGCTCGAAATAGGTACAACTTCATAATACATTATCTGATATAAAGTTTCACCGGTTTACAGAATAAGTACGTGTTGTCGGTTCCGTCGGTACCCGCGTTGTGCGTGTTCACTAAACTGAGTAACGGTGTGGAACAGACTGGGCTCGCAATTAACAAGGTCTGGTTCAGAATAGGACCAGATGTACACAAGCACATGTACTAGTTTATAGAATACTCACTTTATAATGATCGTATGCATGTATATAATGTAAGCTTGCACGCCCCGAGATTCCACCATCATTACATGTTACGCTGCAGGTTTCCGACTACTAGTAGGATATTAAACTAAATATTAGTCGTATACTATAATTAAATTTACATAAACGCAGAACAAAGATTAACAACATAATAATAATAAAGATGTGAAGTATAAACCAAGACTCTCAGTGACATTCGAAGTTTCATCGCTTTTGAGAGCTCCGCACTTAAAATATAATTAAAATGCCTGCTTGTAAACTGGTCCAGTGCAAACGATATTAATATGCAAAATGTTTGATACTTTATTAATTGCTGGAGTGTAGCTGTTTATGATCGGTCATTTAAGTTATGTTTCGTAGGAACTTGTCAACAGACTCGTTTCAAGAATCAAAGTAATGACATAAAAATTATTAATTTGCTTCCTTATCTCACTAAATGCTATCGGGATCAGCCTGATTCGGGCCTAATTTTCACCTTGTTGGCGTGAATCGAAATAGGAAGGGAAACGATAAATTGATAGCCATTCCAGCAGAACACGAATACAATAAGTTCACAGGACCGTAGTTAGTTTATCATAACACCATAGGAGGTGCATAACATCGGAATATGCAAAACAGGTTGAGGCGAATGCAATTATTGCAGTCATAGATAGATGCACAGAATTTTAAACATAAATCAATGGGGGTTTATGCTGCTTTGGGCATTCACAACGCGTCGGTGGCGCCAGGGCTCTGTAGGGAATAGCTTTGTGTCATACTTCAAACGTTTCATGCTGTCATCGACATATTCTAGCGCTTGGTCCATCGGTACTTTATAGCTTCCACGTGTCGCGAATTGTGCATAATGCCCGACTGTTTGACCCAGTAACGCTGACCCGTGGTACATTTTGTGAATAGAACTCTGTTTGATCAGAATTGCTGAATGTATTTACTACTGTTGTGTTGTATGTACCTCAATATTTAAGTCAACAGTGTACTTTATGTCTAAAGTAATGTCACTTTGAACGTCATATTCCCACATTGATTAAGCGTAAGTCCAGAAACGATACTTTTTGCCAAGATAGAAAATAATTTTCTGACAAATCTCCAAAATTTAAGACATTTTTTGATGGTAGGTGGCCTTTTTTGCTACATTGTCAAGTTTTGCCGCATATTTCAGCTACGCGTTGAAAAATATAAATATATTATTTCTAGATGTTCGGGTTGAAAAGCTGTCAAGTTGATCCAACACACACGCCGTTACAGTTATTTCAATATCTCGTAATGGTACATAAATAGTCACACTTTGTAACAAATTGGCTACGAATACTTTATAGCTGGCTTTTAGACATTTCTTGTATTTTTAATCCAGGCATCAGGAAACAAATATGACGGGCAAACTTATTGCCAAGATATCGATGAAAAATGTTAGCGTCTGACGTCGAGTTTATAAATAATTGGATCAATAAATAATTCTATAAATTTTCCGTGTTGAATAAAAGTTTATAGGTGCCTAGAAAGGCTGTACTTTATTGCATCAATTTCTAAGCTTGTATTACAAATGGTGATCATATATTATCGGCGCTGGCGAGTCGATGCAAAATATTTGGACGTTGGGCGCCTAACATTTGTACATATTTCTCGGAGCGTTTTTACCCATTTAGAATTAGGCGCAACAAGCAGGCTACGGCGTCACCCATAAAATTTGAATAGTTAAATGAAATATGAGGCCACGTAATTGTTTTACAACTAGACTAGCTTGAGGCGGCCGTCGGCGCCGCGCAAGGAGACGAAAAAGTGATTTGGCAAAATTAATGACTTGCTTCCATTTAGTTAGGAATCTGATCTACACAGAGTAATGATACAAACAGAGCGCACCATTGAGGTGTATTTATAGAGCTAAGTGTAATTGATCATCAGTTAATGGGCGTATCCTTCTTTTACTAATCACCTTTATCATTTAATCCTTCGAAATTAGTAGGTAGAGTTGGTGTCCAGTTATTTTAAGGTCAATTATAGTAAGTGGTATTAACGTTGTTATGTCGAGTGGTTACAAGAGTTCTGTTTACATTTGATACTAATATCAATAGAGTTTCCATAATGTACACAATTGTAAAAAAATATGTTAAGTTGGAATAGATATCAATTTTATCATTCCATATTTTCATTGCAAAGTTCAAGGAGATAAATATATGGTAAATTATTTCTATTAAAGCTATTTTCCTCTATAAACGTACACATGTTTCGCTCCAGAATTATAACAATTACGTATTCACTAGCTGTGTTACAAAAGACGTACCAAAAACGTCAACATTGCCCAATTGAAACGAAGGCGACATGCGACACTGTCAACGAGTTACTACACGATACCCAGATACGGGAGATAAACTTGTAGATAACCAAAAGTTGATTCAGTCGTAACGGTTATTCGAGCGCGTTTTATTCAAGAGATTGTTTAGATCTATAACTTAACTGGCGGATAAAACTTTCATAAAATCTACAAGAATAACTTTTACAGAAATAAAAATTGTTTACCGCTCTACAATTTTGAAAAAATATGTATAGTACATAAATATGTAGTCTGTTTTCTTACATATTTATGCGTAAATGAACCGCATGCAATGAATTCAAACGCTTTCAAAGGGGTCTATCCCACTAGTCCCGTTGAGTTGTCCCGTGACGGGACAAATGGCACTATTTTGTCCCAGTTGTCCCGTGACGGGACAAGTGACACTGTTTTGGTGCCAGTTGTCCCGTTGCAGAAAAATCACGGGACTAATGGGACAGACGGAAGGGTCAAAGCAACTGGTTCCATTGAGTTGTTGTTTGACAACAGGTACTTGGTACTTTGGTAAGATAGCAGACGTTACACAAACTAGTACATTTTACCAAGGGTAGATATCTCAAATGGAATATGCACTATACTTGTGTAGATAAATTATAAAACTCAGGGTATTTAAACCTATATCTTAGTAATAATACTCAAAGTGTACACAGGGATAGTTACCGGATTGTGTCCCATTACATCTTTATTATACTAAAACTGTCTAAAAGGGTCTCTGCGAGTTTGCTTACTATACAAGCCTAAATGGTAAAAAAAAACTTCTTGTGAATTTGAAGTTTACATAGATAAGCGTACAATTCATCATCTGCTATCTTACCAAAGTACCAAGTACCTGTTGTCACACAACAACTCAATGGAACCAGTTGCTTTGACCCTTCCGTCTGTCCCATTAGTCCCGTGATTTTTCTGCAACGGGACAACTGGCACCAAAACAGTGTCACTTGTCCCGTCACGGGACAACTGGGACAAAATAGTGCCATTTGTCCCGTCACGGGACAACTCAACGGGACTAGTGGGATAGACCCTTTCAAAGGACTGACAAGTGTCTGATATTTTTATTTTCAAGGTTTTTAATTGGATACTTTTTAGATTATTTCCATTCCGCTCCTATTTGACAGATTTTTTTATAACTTGCTAAGGAATTTCAATTGATACGTTCATATTTTTGTTAATAGTGTCAATGTAAGCGACATACTTGACTTTTTGCTATCCCGATTTTATCAGGTTGTCCTTAGCTATCTCTTTTAAGATTTGACTCTAGTTAGTTCCGACAACATAGGTACTCGTACTTACAAAAGCAAAGAAATCACAATGAAAATTGATTGAATCGCGAACCAAAACATCTAAACGATACATTGATCTACAACTTGAATACCAAAATAAACACTGTGAGCAACAAATTATAATTGAGATGTGTCTTGTTACGGCCACTTTGTATGTTTGCCTAGTTATTAAGATCAAATGGTCAACGCATGCACATACGACAGACATTCACCCAAATGTTTACTTTACACAAGATATTAAAATACTTGTTGCAGGAAGAAATAAATCGTGATCGGCTTAAACCAAGTTTAGCTCACTTCCTTGTATGTGTATGGAAATAGTGGAATGTCTCGATTTATAGCGGGAATTATTGTCTCTTGTACCACGATTATTGTAATACTACGAATTAATTATGTGAAAACTGTAACGGTAAATGCTGGAACATGTTTGTTGACTGAATAACGATGTAATTGAGTTGCCTTTCTATTGTGATAGAGATAGAAGAGAATTGTTTTACTCTTAAGGAATTGTACTAGAGAGACGTTTCTGAATTGAATAGGAGGTTTTATAAATCCGCCTCGACAGCACGATTTTAGTATTCACTACATTCCGAGGAGTGCATGGATATAAATTGTGATGCGGCGCTAAGTAATAATGTTCCGTTTTCCGAAGAAAAGTTACATTATTTTAATTTTAATTACTGTAGATTGTGTCATTCCTATTTCAGACCAGAATTTAGAGTTTGATATGCTTATAAATAGCGTAAACGTTTCGTAGAATATAAAACGGTGATTCCGAAGGCAGTTTTGATAGCATTTAGGTTGCTTTACGGCATAAAGTAGCATAATTTCGATGCAAAGCTTGTTGCCATACTGACTACGTATGTTCTAGTGCGGACTAGATTTCATGTATTTTTATTGATGGTGCTAACGTTTGATAGCGATACTTATTAAATAATAAGTGTCTGAACAAGTGTCTGGTATTGCGTATTTGGGAATTCAATTCTTAGTAATTGGTATCAATGAGTGAGGATTGTCTACTTTTAAAGTCTGTGACACTGATTTAGTGTATTGCATCATACATACGTTTGAACTAATGGACATCTTACATACAAATTTTATTTTAAAACTTTGCAAACAGTTTAATCAAAAGTACCGATTAGAAGATTCGGAACTGTAGATAGATCAAACGAATATTTCCGATGCAAAGGTAAATAGTAAAATCGGTTTCTATTGCGCCACATCAGTTGCACGCGAAGATCAATCAAGTGAAATTTCATATACAGTAGAACGCTTTGTTTTGAAATGGGGCTTGGAAAATAGTTTAGAAAAAGTTAAATAAATAGTTTGTTTTATTTTTTTATTACAAAATATAAAAATACCTTCTTAGTTCAAGATCTAAGTATATAATATATAATGATATGAACCTACACAAATGAATGTATCTGATTGTGATTCTGAAGCACATTGTAACGAACTGAAAAGATAAACCGTACATTAAAAAGAGTGCATCACTTTATCGCGTGTTCTTATTGAATTATTAGCTCAGTAGATATGCAAAGATATGTATGTTTACAATATTATGACCTGCTTGTAACATTTATTCACAACAAGTATCAAATAAAATGCCAAACATGTTTCAAAATAAGTTACATTTAAGACTGAACAGACTCTACAAGAAAACTAATTGTACCGTTGTCAATTGTACTCTATCTGTTATAATATGAGTCACAGACCTAATTCAGAATGTATGTTAAGTTTTACTAGCATGGCGCTATAAATGTGTCTAAGAATATCCACTACTGTATAAAGTGCGTAACTGATAGCGATCTTTAGCAAAAATAAAACTTTCTGCAACCCTCCTTATAAAGTTTAACTGATGAAAATGTCATAAGTATGACACATTTGAATTTTACTTTTATGATAGTCTATAAAATAAGCTGGAATGGATTCAAAGTTTTATTTCTGGAATCTTCTAGGATAGAAGATTCCATACACAGCAGTTATGCATTAAAGGGTTAATTATAAATGATAAACAAATGTGTAGAACAACGGCTATATGATATTATAATTTCATCATCAAATGTAAAATCAATCACCTTTCAAATTTAAGTTTTCCATTAAAATCTTTTGACCTAAAACCGTGCAGATTTTCGAACACGATTGCAAACCTCACTCATGATGTTCGACCTAGAACGATTTTCTCACTCGAAGCAGTGAGAGCAAAATCCCAACATTTCCGACATGGCCGACGTCATGTCAAAACAGTGTAAACATGAGCCACACTTGTAGTTTGCTTTACATTGAGGACTTAGAATAGCGGAGCGTTAAGCGGGCTCTAAAACGCTTGAGCAAAACATTCAACGTAGAGAAACAAGCTTAATATGTCGTAAGATGCGCAATCAATTTAATACATGATCGTTTGTTATCTTTTTGTCAGTCAACTTAAAAGCAAAACGGTGCAACTAAGTTGCTAAGACACACGAACTAAGAAATAATAGCGTAAAGACTCCACGCTTCATCTTCTAAGCGCTTTCCTTATTAAAACGAAGGGCTATTTGCTGAGAAAACTATTACAGCATTACGTATATAATGTAGTTATGTGCTTGTTTATCTGTGTGGGATTGAAGAAAATATTTGGCAGTTTTGCAATATCGTCTCGGCAATTATTACGTGATTGGAAAGATAAGTGGTTAATGGCTTTATTAACGACTCAACAAGTATTTCACCATAACAGATAACTAAACAAACTTTTTTAATCAAAGATATTCCGACATTCCGTGAAATATATAAATTAATGGTTTAAATATAACTAGTAAAGTCACAAAAAGGTTTTTTTTGCGCTACAAATCAATGCAAATGAGAAATTAAATCGCATAAATTGAATCAGTCGTATTACAAGCTTAAGCCGGCGTGACAAAGCGACCGATCAATTGACTGACGTATTTGCGTCAACAGCCTCTGCGGAGGCTCTAGCAAAAGTCATCAAACGCATTCAACCAGTTCTCGGATTAAAAGGCGATGAAATACTACAATTTATAAGCTTAGCAAAAACCAGTTAAGCTCTATTAACATTCTACGTGAAAAACAAGGTGAAGTTGGTACCCTTGTGAATGTAATTAGCCACTGTATTTTAAGCACAGGGTTTTAATTATAACTAGATTTATCTGTTATAATACAGTATGAAGTTCGTTATGTATTGTTAGACTGAAGATATTTTTTCTAATATTTTTTATAAAAGAAATTTACAAATCATGAGATTCATATTCTTCTCAAAATTGTTCTTATTATAGGTACGTCTTTGGCAGAATCTTTTTTACATATATGTATATGCCATAATATTTTTCTTCACATAATTTGGGTTTATCGGAGCCATTTTTATACTCTATAAAAATGTTGGTTTTGCTCACAATAACATTATTAAAATAAATTCAAAGGAAACCGATCTTTGGAGTTGAATCTCACTGAGTATTTATACAAGTATTTAAAAAAATATGGCAAAACCAAACTATATTTTATCGTGTTGTACTTTCTGAAAAAAGCATACATCGACATCGATCATCGCTTTTTACCGACTGCAAAAGCAAGTCTTAGTAAAAATACAAAGTAATGTTACTTTACGAAATATCGTTGAACCGTTGTAACCGCTTCAAAAGTAACATAAACATGTAAAAGTGTCTAACATCGGAGTACAAAGTCAACTAGAAGTTATTTATTAAGTGGTAGCGGTTTGTCCACGTGTTGTCGGGGTCAGTACACTAGTGGTGTCGCGCTGCGCCGCGCGTGGTTGAGCCGTGTAATCATTGTTTACATAACCCGCTACCTTGCGTTCAATCTTGTTTAACAGATCGGACTTAACATATGTAGATTTTGTCAGCTAGCACGCTTACCTCAATTTACCCTGAGAAAAATCGAAAAGTTGCTACAAGCAAAGGCAGATTTTAGGAACTTCTACTTTTATCAAAAGAAACTCAATTTTCAATACTCTATGTTTTTTTTACCAATGTATTAATCCTTTTTCTGAAACATAGTATACGATTAACGAGGTTTTCTGAAAGCCTTGTACTTATAGTAGTAGTGCGTGTGTGTATGTTATTCCATGCTAGTAGCAAAAAGTGATACATCTGGTTGATAACATCTTATAAGTAGCGTATATATTAGTTGCAGTTTCACTTATAACTGACATAAATAATTGACATCAATCAAATTTGTCGGCGCGTCGAGTATTAGTGTCGTGAAAATTTTCTTTAAAACTCAACATCTGACAGCCTGTCTTGTTTTTCATTCGAGCGAAGCTAAGTTCGTTATGAGATACCCTGGACTTACTATAAAAGGACCTAATGACTCTTCGTGAGGTGAATGCTAATGCTTTAAAAGTTGTTTCAAATCTTTTTCTAGTAGATTTAGTGGGACAGTAATTACTCGCTCTATGAGATACTTTATGTAGTGCGAGATACGATCCTTGACCTTTTTAAGCATTTGTTTTATGTGTGGGCGGTTTGTCGTGCCCTATTAAACATTTGTCGCGGACAGATTAGGGATTGTTTTACCGTTGTTTCAGTCATCGGGAAGAGGTTGAGATATCTTATTTCTGTTTTTGGATACTAAATTTTGGGGACGTTTTAATGCCTTATTGGTGAATGGAAGGTTTATTGAGTATTTCTATTTTGTTTGGCTTTTAATCGGATTCAAGTATTTCAAATGGCCTTAAAAATGTATTAAACCATTTGATTTATCCTTTATGTGACATATGTCTCAGATTTAACAGGTAAGAGAAATGTAAGTTGTAATTTAAAACGTTTAACTAATAGTGTAACAACTACAAATTATAATCAAGTGTTCGTCACGTATGTCACTCAAACAAAAAACCGAATTCCTCCAGAGAAAACAAGTACAAAGTAATTTAACTAATCAATTTATTTTCTAAACTTCATTTCACATGACGCTCCCAGAATTTTTGATCAACATGTCAAACTTGGTGGTCCGTGTTGACGTAGTTTGTACGTTTTGAGTGAAATGGTGTCGCATAAATAAATAATTTATTTTGACTTCAGAACAAATATCGTGTCAATTTTTCTTGTATGGGCTTGGCAACTTGCATTGCATGCAACAATACTTTGTAAAGATTGTTACCGCAGTTTTAAAGATACGATAATGGCCGACATTTTTTATGATGTGTCATGCGTAGCACTAAAAATACCTCTACAAAAGTATGTAAACTTATTTTTAATAATTGTATAGAAACTAATGGAAAAAACGATTTTATTCTATTATGCATAATTAACACTGTACGTACTGTATAGGCGGTATTCAAATCTCATTTAATTCGTCCGTCCGTAGTATTTTGTGATAAAGTACGATTGGGCTTAAATTGCATTAGACCGCAGCTGACGTTTTGGCCCATAAATCCCTTATATTTACGTAGTTATAGACTCCATGTTTACTGATTTATTTTATTCTATTTAAGAGCCCGCGGTCGTGAGGTTTATCAACATTGTTGCCTCTGATGTTATCACACGAGGTTTGATGTTAAGATCCTGAGATTTATGTGTCATGGGGTGGAAGGCGCTTAGCTCTTGCTCATTTAAAGGATTTATTATTTAAAAGGTTAAGCGGCGTCTTTTACTTACTCTGGAAAATCATACACAATTGAGCGGCTGTACAGGGCTATACCTACTCCTCAACAATTGATATGAGAATAAAGGTAAATACATAGACGAATTAAAATAAGCTATTCATTATATAATACTATGTGCATAGTATTCTATCAATTAGCTTCAATTACACTATTTCAGAGACAGGCTTAGTAACTCGCCTCTGAAATAGTATATAGTAATAGTATATATAATATCTGAAATAACCTAGTGGTCATTTCAGATATTTTATAGGAAATTACAAAAATATCTATAAAATAACAGTTCGATAGTGAGGATAGATTATATTGCTCTAACCAACCTGCACCTATAACCAACCACCAAACATTGTGAACATCAATCTTCACCTTAAACCTCATAAGAATAATTAAATAAATTACAATTAAAACAGATGTACCCATCAATCAGGCACGTCATCAAAGACATAACACGAGTACTTTATGTAAAACAATTGTAGAACTCGACAAGTAATGGTGCAATGACTACAGTTTACAACACTTCATTCAAAGTGTGGCTCCATCAATCAACAACGTTTAGTCTTTGTGGACAAGTGAATGAATTATAAGCTGATTATGTATTACTAGTGTGTTTCACGGTGTTGCTTGCGTGGCTTATGATTTTGGCTAAAATTAAATTAAGTAGCTTAGTAAAATTGGCTTGGCGGGGCATGATGGTATTTAATACAGGTACGCAAAAAAGAATGACGGGTATTTAATACAACCGTTTTTAATCGTTGCTTTTAAAATAGTAAAAGCAGTAATGAGATCAATTATATCAATATTATGGTTGTGATCTCATAATCCATAAGTCACTGTTCTCTCGAAAAGCTGATCAAATAATTTAAATTTGAAATTTGATGCACCCGCATTTTTTTCTGCTACAACAAACAAATTGACGTTGTATCTGTTAAGGAGGCTTTTGAGACCAACATACAAACGAACAAACATCACATTCTCTATTAGTGGTGGCATAAACTGAGTGTCAAGCACGTGCCGTTGGGTAGGTCGTGAGTGAAGCACGAGCGCTTTAAGCTTTGTTTCTTTGTACTTAAGAGCAATTATTAATATTCAAAGACGATTAAGTAACTTACTGTCAAATACTATTTAGCCGGTTATAGTCAGATTACTAGGAACGAGGATCATCTCCGTATCTTAGAAGTTGGGTCATACTTTACGATATATGGGTTGAAGATTTTACACAATGTATAACGACTCGGAAACACTGACTCTGGTTGAAAAGTAGTCTTTAAAATCTTTGTTTATTCGATTTTATTTGTACACATTTACCTAATAACTTTGGCTACTTACATCTGAGTAAGTATGTGTAACCCCCGGTTTCTGAGGTACTTACATTTAGCGATAGTGTGTCTCCTATTCAATAGCGTTTTTTTATATAAGTTTAAACGCTATTGAATAGATAAACTACCGCTAAATGTAAGTACCTCAGAAACCGGAGGTAAGTAACTTTAGATATATTTATTTTCAATATTGCTAGCTCTATCAGACACTGAAGCAATTTAAATATTAGAAATTTGGCAGTAGATTTCGAGTAAAGACATGCTGACTATTTTTTACTCAAATATAAAGCCGACTAGAGTCACGGACAATAGCAAGTAGGCAATATTTAAAGTAAAAAAAATGCCTCGGTGTCTTCTAAACAAGTTAGTATCTATTTTTAGTTGCATCCGTAAACTATATAAGTTTTTTATCACTCACTCGTTCACGTTCAAGCAGTAGCACGGAACTTAGAAATCACGTTCTAATACGTGATTTTAATGTTATTCTATTTTTTCTATAATAGTGCGGCAAAAGTGAGAGATATTTTTGATAGCTTTTACACCTTGAAACGAATATATTTTCTTTTAGAGATTATTTTTACTCTTGCTTATAATTCTGACCTAACAATTACCTTTATAGGACTTGTACTTTTAAACTTAAGAATATGAATTAAAACAAGCGTTCAAAATCATTAATTACGAACTGCAAGCGTTTCGTTTCAATACGTCTTAACTGATATCAAAGGTTAAGAGGCGTTGTCTTAATTTTTTCCTTGAGCTGAAACATATTTCCGTCCCATGACTCATCAAGCACTCAAGCATCGAAACTTTCGCTCCAACAGTAGTTTATTTCGCATACTTTCTTCGCATCACTGAACAAAATGACGTAGCACTTTAATTACGGTGTACCAAAAATCTCAATCACTGTTTGTGAATGACGCGTCCTATATATGTGGCCGATGATCCGGAACGTCGCAGACGCACCCGTGCGCCGTGTTGCGACAGCGCATGCGCACAAAGCGTCACTGTCTCTTTGTACCACTACCTAATTGTGGGTTACACGAACCAATTTTTTATTTTGGCGAATGGAAACTGTTTAAAATGTTATTAAAATACTGTCTGAAATGTTGGAGTTTAAATTAAACACGTCGTTTAAGGAAATATGAATCTGAGTTACAATGTTATTATTGAAGAGTGAGAAATTTAAACTGAGACGTAAAGGTCAATTTTATTCGTATAAAGTAAAATTTTGATATCAGTTTTGAATATACTGATTCTATATTTTACGTTATCTGTAAAAGATAGCTATCCGGAAATCTCTTTCGTAAAATATTGAGCCGTTATACCGTGCGAGATAAATAAATCGATATAATAGATTTTAATATAAGACCGGCTACAGTGAATATTATATTACGTGTAAGGTTTAGCTCACTCTTTATAAGGATATCTAATCGTCACTAAAATATCCTGTCGTTAAAGATTAAAATAAAGTGGTCTACGTAATTACGAGAGTGATGTAAATCTGTTCTTAAACCAGACTGGGTCTTGTATCATCCATTATTCATACAAATCATGAATATTATCTTGTTCGGTGATCTCTCAAACGAATTGCTACAGTTTTATTAATAAAATTAAGTACTTAATAACGACACTTATTCAATTATTAAATACTAGTGGCTGGCCGCGACTTCCTCAGAACGGACTATAGTTTCCCGTTTCACAAGACGTTTAATGGTGCTGCATCCTTATATTAGCCACATGATGTTATAAAGCCCTAAACCCTCTTCAATATATGTATATTATAGAATATCCAATACATTTTTTTTTCATTCGAGATAGTAGTTACTGAGATAAGCGCGATCAAAGAAACAAACAAAATTTACAAGTAAATTCTTTAGTTTTATATGATTAGTACAGAATTATAAGATTAAGGCTAATTCGTATAGACATTAAATATTGTATTTAGCAGCTATCAAAAGCTTGACCTCTTTAAACTATTGGTATAAATCATGGCTATGAATACTAAAGTGATAATGTGCTTTAAATATTGATTTTAAGGCAATATGAATATTAATTATATAAACGCAAACGGTACTGGTGAATATTAAACTGTCGAAACGTATTTACCGATTACGGTATTTAGAGTATGTATGAATAAGTATAATGTAGTGTAATGTGAAGTTTTATAGAGATTTTCCGTGAACGGAATGTTTTTGTAGAATACTTTTATAATGTTCTTTGTCAAATGTCAGGTATTCCTATTAATATTATAAACCCGAAAGTACCTCTGTCTGTCTCTCTGCTCGTCTAAACCACATAGCCGATTGGGATGACATAGAATAGTTTTTATCCCGGAAATGCCTCGCGAACAGGAACTTTGTAGGTAATAAACCCTATTATTTAAGTTCACGCGAACGGAGTCGCGGGCAAGACTTAGTATTGTATCATAATAAACTACAAAGTCAACAGTAGAATAATAAGAAACCCAAGCACACATTGATTTACCGAATTTACAATTGAAATCAAAATGTAGGTTAAAGTCACAATTTACGATCAAATTCGTAGACCATCAGTACAAATAGAATGATTACTTGTTTAATTTGATCTTTAGAGGCCATTAAACTAGCGTTTCAAAAGAAAACGTTTACATTACAGCATCAATTGTAACAAGATTGATCTGTTGGCAAGAACGGATAAATTGATATCGTAATTTCTTGAATGTTTCTTTATTATAAGTTAAACTTTCGCTTTGTGACCATTTCCCAATTATATACTAACCGTAAGTGTTTGTTTGACATTTCGGCACGTTATTTTTTGTATTAAGTAAAAAAAGCGTCAGGAACATCTTTTATATATTAATACCAGCAGACCCAGCAAACGTTGTTTTGCCATATAAATAAAAAAAATGGTCACTTAGGAACATGAAAAATAGGTGTTGGCCGATTCTCAGACCTACTCAATATGCTCACAAAATTTCATGAGAATCGGTCAAGCCGTTTCGGAGGAGTATGGCAGCGAAAACTATGACGCGAGAATTTTCTATATTAGATTAGGAGCGCGAAAGTTTGGAAGAATGTTACTAGTCACGTCAACGCTATTGAACGGATTTAGATGATCTGAATTGATCGTTTATAAAGTAAGTTATTATCACATATAATACTTATAATCCCGGGAAATCTTTCCATGCGATCTAAGTCGGGCTAGTTGATATTTTTCGATCTGAGTGTGACCGACATGTAATAACTATGCACTAATAGTCACGTAACAACAGCTCATTAACGGTTAGACTGTTAATTAGTAATTATTTAACACTAAACCTAAAGATTCATGTGCGGCCTCAACGATTGTGAAAATCAATTAGCCATTCATGAATTCAAAGCAATAAAATTATTTAATATCAATTACGTAACTTTACAAGTAATGAAACATAATAAAATAAATGAAATATCTGTTTCTAAGGTGTATGTACTTTACAGTTGACAGTTTGTGTACACAGTCTTTAGATCGGAATAACACAATATATCTTTGTACATAATTACCGATACCAATTGAAATAATATTTATGTTGTATTGTACTGTTTTCGAAACTAACGGTTCGGTTCGGAGTAATATTTCATGGATGTTAGACGTGTCATTCGGTCTAGTCGTAGTGACTCGGGTGACGACATTTATCTGATGAAAAATTGTACCTACTGCTTGCAAACTTTACATGATATTGTGCAAAATAAGTTGTATACTTTTGTGTTTTCGCTGTTGATATGCCAAATGAATAAATAATAATAATAAGTAAAAGATTGTTATTTTTTATATTTTCGCAAGAATTTTGCACATCTTGTGAATGACACACGAAGTAATACTTTTCAGTTAGAAGCTTAGTTTCTCGTTGTGTGGTTTCTTTAACGTTATTTTCTATGCGTGCATTACTACGCATGGTGCGTGGTTATTATAAATTTATTACTATACATGTTCTTTGCAAGACTAAAATATGGTTATTGCAGAAAACATACATGCCTTCAATCTTTGCAATATAAATCTTGGAAATCTGAAACTATCTTCATATTATTTATGTATTAATAACTAACATGTTTCTGTAAGACTATAAACAATTGTATAAAGCTATGGTCTTCAATCTTACTCTGTTTATTTAAGAGTTAGTAAGACTTTATACTATGTACGTCGGTATTTCTGTTGAAGGACTCTACATTTAAATGTTACGCGTCTATTTACAAATTACTCATATTCGTCAGTAACGGGATACCACCATGACCTAAATAGCATCTAAGATTCATTGTTAACGTGACTAGAAATATGTACAAATTCATAGTAAGACGCGCCTCCGTCGTTCTAGGAAACATTCCATTGTCTAATTAATCCAAGTAACGAGTGTACCGACATCCGACCGACGAGTTGTGTGGCCATCTTTATAATTATTATTACAAGAATTATAATTACATGTTGACAAATTGTAGCTAACTATAGTTGAGTGAGTAATGGTTCCTGTTAGCCTATCTCACGAGCCCTTTATATATTATGTACATATGTTGTTCTATATGGAAACTACGGACGACCTTCCATAAAATATTCTGAATGTACCTGCTGTACGGAATTGAAATATATGGCGGAGATTTCCGAGACACAAATAGTAACTGAAACTATTTATACTTATTAGAATAAATAAGCTCGCAAATCTTTGTTTTCTAGAATTAGAGAGTAAATCTAAAAAGTACATACCTACCTACTGAATTATTAATGCCTAATTTAAGACTTCATTTACAAGTACGTAGTACAATACGTAAACTGTAATTTTCCAGGATTACGTAGGTACCTACCCAAAGCCCGGAATAACCCAAAAAAGAATCATACCTAAGTAAAATTTAAATTAATTCAAAACATAATATTTCCAACCTACAAACATTTCCAAGTAAATGTATACTTAACAGTTATCTTCAAGTGAAATTCGTGTCGTAACTTTAAACGTAAAAAGGACTAGTCGTGTTAAGTCACATTAAAATAGTTCACAATCGCGGTCCTAAGTATAGAGCCACGCGAGTTGTATAACAAACAACAATATACCCTGATCATACTTTCACCTACTTATTCTTTAAAAATAAAACTAAAACTATTAGTATGATAAGTATTTTTACTCTCAGTATATTTTTGCCAATGGTATTCTTCACTTCAGATAAAAATTGAGTTATTATACTAACTAAATATTGCCAAAACCCTTAAGTTTGCATTCAATTTTCCCGTCTTGTAAACTTAATAGCTCATTATCTTGTGTCACTTTTAACTAGTTTTAACGAAACTTCTCTACTGACTAACTTAACGTCGAAAAACTGTCACAAAGAATGTTTGTTTTGAGATTTAGGTCACATTCTCGACAGCACGCGTCTTCAACACGTTGTTAATGAATTGTAGAAATAAAAACATAACTATATCACACACGGAAAACGAAAACTTGAAGAAAAAATCTTATCCCAATCAAAAAATATTGAGTCATACACAATAATAGATATGCTGATGAGTAAATATTATAATAAACTTCTTTTTTTTCTTTGGCATGGACTCAGAATGTTTTGTGAAAGGAGTCGTTGAACCAGAAGGCAGTGTCAAGTTGACATGTCAATGTCCGTGCGCGTTGATTAATTTGCTACATTCTGTATTTTTGGCGCCAACATTTTGACATTTCAACTTTTTTATATTTATTTTTATTAAGTGGTAACCCTGTTTTATACATCCCAAATAATTCGACGACATTAAAATATTAGCTAAGCAAATATTTGATAACATTAAAGATTATTGTTTTTGTATAATTCTCCAATAAATTAGCACAAAATTATTTATTAAATTAGATTCTCTTAATTAAATACAAAAAATATTTTAGTTATTTTAATGAAAGTAATTTATTTAACTATGAATATTTTAATAAAATTAACACTTATTGATATTTTTATAATGTCTTGTCAGAAACATTACAGAAAAGGATATTACCGATACTGTTATAATATATGATTTGTATTTATCTTTTTAAAATACTGATACAGTACAAAGATTTCCCGTTGTTTAAACGCGTCTTATAATAAATCGTTAAACAACGTCCAAAGGCTTTACGATATAAAGCCAATTCGTTTGTCTCAACATGTCAACCTTTCACTTTTTTATAAGAATTGAATATTAAAACTATGTTAGTAACTATCTATCTTTTAATGTAATTAAAACAAATTAAGCTCTCATACTGGCAGGGGACTTCATAAAAAATAAGTTGCTTGTAATTTATCGCTCATTTATTTTACATAAATCCAATCAAGTAATATATTTTACTGAGTATTTTAATGAACACAGGAAATAATATGCAAAATAGAATCAAGTAGCTCACTTACTAATCGGTGACATTTATATTATAATTTATTTTCTTATTTTTATCATTTAAAATTTTGATAATTTCAAATAGAGCAGTTCTAATATATTTGTAGACATATAAAATCGTGGAACGTTTAGTACAATCTTAATTGTGGTATTTAATGCGTATATATTAGAAGCTTTTAGGGAACAAAAAAATATTAGTTAGTATTTAGATAATTTTATCTGTCGAAAGTAGAGGTATAAGGACGTGCGAAATTCAATAACATTATTAAATCAGACGTAGATGATGCTACTTGAATAATTAAATTTAATATCGATGTTCGGTACTGTACGGCACAAACAAATCAAATCAAGTCTTCTAAGCAATATTGTAGAAAGCCTCTAACATACGTTACATCTTCATGACATTAGTTAGATTTAATTTGTTCTCTACCAACGAACAACGTTGTAATAAAAGCAATCGAGACACCATATTCGCACGCCTCATTGGTCCCGACTGGCAAATTTATTTCAAGTGCCAACATTTGATACAATATAATACAGATCAGATTCAGCGACGCTTCCTTATTGCCATGCAAATTTTAGTTATTGAGTTACTTCGCCTCACAAGACGTAGCTCATATCAAACTGTACCCTGTTATTGATGGAAGGTGCTATTTCTGAACTAAAGCGCTTGCAGCGATGCGAAATATTCCATGTGTTGACAACATCACAGTTGTTTGACGGTAGATAAGGTTTTATCGTCAAAAATCCATTAGCGAAACCCCTTTAGCCGTCGTGATAGCAAATGATTTCGCAACTGTTTGAGTGAACTAATTTAGTAAAATGCTTGTCAACTCTGTACTTTTTGTCACCTAAATATAACGAGGTTGTAACAAAAATGTTGGGAAAAACTAGCCGTTTTTGTTGACACCGTTGTTGAATATTTTTACTGTACTTTTATTGATATAGTGTAACAACCGTTTATAACAGTTACGAGTTATCTAATAGAATGAGACCACCCGCGGCGTGCCGCAAAATATTCGCAAAACTGACCTTAGAAGTGAGTTTTATTGTTGCTGTTCAATTTATTTGTATCGTGCTGCGCTTTTAATGTCATACTAAGAATTATGTCAATGTTAAAGCATCAAACGTACAGGAGAGGATACAACATTATCCCATTTACAAGTTATTAAAACGAATATACACATGAATAGAAATATTATCAAGTTTTATACGTGGGAAAGCCTTTAAAGTGTTTTTACTAGCTATTTTCAGTCGATTGATTAAATTAGATAAACAACTAGATACGATCAACTCTAATTAATTATAACCTACTGCGTTTTGACATTTACGCGAATGTTTAGTGGTATATAATTGTTTAATCGATTTTATCGCAGTTCATGGCTAAGGCTAATATTACTATAACACGCACTCAAACTGTACTTATACTTGTCTTTATAATATACATATTTTATTGCAAATTTTTTTATAGGTATACCTCTTTATTGTTAGCGTTTCTTTATAAACTCGTAAGTAATTTAAGTTTTTATTTTATGTGATTAAATAAAACGAAAACCATCTTGACACCAACCTTTGATAGCTACAGAAATATAGAGTAACCTTACACAATTAATCTTACTTAAATCACAGCATGTTCCATAATTGCCGATTGTGCTGTCACCGAATGTCGTCGTATAAGTTGTCCCTAAGACATTGAACCAGTTACTTATAAAATAATACGACACAAACATTACCGTAACGAATTGTGTCGAGACTATGAATACTCTAGTTTTACATCTAAAGGTTATAGTATGAGCTAAGATCTTGTCTTAGCATTAGATATTGGTACTTGAATAACAATTCGGAAAGATATCGTTGCGATAGATTTTGATTATTATAAGTGCTGTGTCGTAATGATTGATTGCGGGGTATTAAATGGTGTACAGGTTATAGTTTAGTAAGAGTTGCTATGGGTGTGGATCGAGATTTGTTTTACTGTCGCATAAGACATATTTAAATTAGTCATATGCGTTAGCACTGCTCTAACATCCCGATTACCTTTATAAAAGAAGATAATGCCCAATAAATAGCTCTTGCGTTTAAAAATGTGGATTTCTCGTGATGTTCCAGGCTTATGAAAAAATAAATGTATTTTTGGTTCGCTTAACGCCAGTAATCAAGCCAATTGTTACATTTCACGCAAAAGATCATTCGAGCTTTGATTGATTGAAATCATGTTTATTATTCATCACATATTTGAATTAGCTGTTAATCACTAAGCCGTGATTGAGACCGGCCAGTTGAAGGTCGTCTTCGGGTTTTTTGACCATCCAAATTCGGTCATATTAAGCACGACATACACTTAATTATACCCAGACAGATAGCTATTAATTCCAAAACAATTAGCCGCAACGATTCGATAAAATATTCTTTAATAATTACTGATATTATTACGGCTATAAAACGTTTACACCTCGCACTAAATCATCGGTATTAGGCACCGTAAACTATCTTGTTATTTCATGATTTATGGGTATTTAAATCACTTACATAACAAGGTTTATATGACTGTAACAAAATGATATTCGTACAAAATATATATTATTACGAGGCCGGAACATAGTGCTGTTGAGCAAGTGTAAGGTGTTTCAACTTTATAATAGAAGCAATGTTTTTTTCAAGTGTATTCCGTATTAGGCTGGAATAAATAACAGGTTTAGCACTAAAATGTACTGAAATAAATTTCAAAAGTAATTGTGTAAAGAAAAACTATATCTATCATAAGGTGAAGTGTTAACTACGAACAAGATCACCAGTTTTTTTTTGTTTTCACTTACTGAATAAATAGGTGGTAGCATCTAATCGCATAAGGATATGCAAGTAATAGTAAATAGCCAGTTAGTACAAATAGCGATTTTCTAGTTTCCATCTCGTTCTACAAATATGGTAAACCAATAAACACTTTTATCTATTTTCTATACCTAGGTGCAAGTGCATTCACTTCATAAGGTGTCATGTCCACAACCTGTCTATAAAAGAAATTTAATTATGGTTTTTCTATTTTAAGTAAGTGTCATAAAAGAAAACGTGAGATCAATCATGCATGGATCGCGACAAAATAAAATAATAGACAGACGTTCCACAATTTCACGCTTAAAAATAGTTTTGTTCTTATTTTCACTATGTTTAAGGAAAAAATACATATCAAGTGTAAAAAAGTACAATATAAAAAAAAACATATTCCAAATTCTATATTTCATAAACTCCGTACCGAGTATTTGAAATTGTGTTCTTTTTTAATTCTTCACGTACATACATTTATGTTTTTTTACTTGCAGTTGTATTGTTTTTTGAGATCATCAGATCACAACATGCAGGCATTTAGATCCGTTCAAACAATCGTAAATATAAGGTCTAACCAAATATCGATCCATAAAACTGGTAACCGATAAATAGGCCGCAGTACTTAGACGGAAAGTGTTCCCATATTTAGAGAAGAGTTTCTTATACACAGAGTGCTTTGTGGTATTATACAACTCTGGCGTTTAGTTAATTAACACTATTATCATCTCCTGACTTCTTTGGACGACTTTATGGCTAAGATAACCAATATTACTCAAGTTAGTACTACAGCTAATTTGTACGACTAAGTTTATACCAAAATATGTGTATGTGTGCGTGTGTGTGGGCGAAAATTCACATAATTTCAATCAAAACGAGCCGTTACAACAAAACTATAACGACATTAATTACTTTTTTATTTGAAATCGCCGCTTTTGTAAACTAGAAAACGAGTTTTTCGAAATACATTTACACGTTTCTTAATATAGAATGTTTTCGGACCATCTTCATTTTAATTGGAACTAAAAATATTTCTCTATGAATAGGTGTAAGTCGACTTGTTCAGTCGCGGGCGCCGCCATTCAACCCGTGCGCAGCCGAACAAGTTAACTCTGTTATCGTAGAGCCATTAATCAAGTCTCACACTTAGCCTTTAATAATTATAATTAATAATTTTATCACGTATTGAGTCGCTCCATGTCCACGCGAGCCACTTGACAGCTCTTGCTCACAAACTTTAATGGTTTCCGATTTATCATAGATAATGAATAATTTTGTTTTTAACTTTATTTAACAATCATTAACGTCAAATGTTGGCGTGTTCATAACTTGAGTGTTGTTCTTTGTTTGTGTTATGTGTATTGATAGACATGTGAACGTTTGATATTAAACATTATATTATGTGAAGTTATAAAATACCTATTGGAATCAATGAACAAATTATCACTCGTTATGTTTAAAAATTAGTCTTCTGTCATCACAGTTTTTCTCAAATAATACTTTTTGAAATAAACCTATGCGTACATTAATTGCATTTGGTGTGAACGTGTGACACTGGCTTTATAACCCTCGCTATCCTAATGACATCGTGGCGCTGTAAACATCGTTGTTCATCACCGGTATCTCTTGTTATTGCTATCCTTATTAATTACTTCCGATGTTAGGTCGTAATTAACGATAAGTTCTTGCTTTTGGACCTATGTACATCGAAGTTCGTCTAAGAAGACTTCAAATCTGGGGTCTATTGTCGAAGCAAGTAGAAAATATGTGTTTCGATTGTGTCGTTGAAACAAAATTATAAACCAAATATTCGAGCAAATAAATGCTTGTTTATGCATGTATGTCTAATTTATTTAATTAGGATTCTTTATTCTTGCGCATTATAATAGAAGTTATCATTCTTCTCGTAACCTTTAATTCGTTACGTAAAAGTTACACAAATCGTAAAACATTAATAAAGACTTTCATTTTGTCAACGGAAGTTAGTGACAAATCAATCAATAATCATTAAAGCAAACTTGTAATAAAACAGAAGGCTGACCACGCGACCATTATGTATAAATGGCTGTGTAGGTGGAACATTATTGCTACGGTTAGCACAGACTAAGGGCCCGACAGGTGGATTAATGGGCCCAATGTTCGTGACATTGATTTGAAATTCTGACCCTACCGGACTTTACTTACACAAACTGTTAGTTTACAACTGAATAATGAATACTAAAGTGTCAAATTGCGCATGTTCCATTAGGCAATAAGCAAGTCTGAAATGTAGTTTCATGTTAATTTATTTTAGGGCAAGGAAAGGACAAACAATGCTTCTAGTGACGTGAAGATGTCAAAATTTTGTGAAGTCTTTAAGTTAACAACGGAAACTACAGTGTCAAAATTGTTTAAGTCATTCAAAAGCGGTTAACATTACATAAAGACTGCTACTATTATTCATGACAACTGTTTTTACATGTTTTACAAGTGCAATATTTAGAGCACGCGGGAAAAGCAATTAATACAGTTTCATTCATGAGAAGAATGTCTCCAAACTAGTCCAAACCTTTTAAAGTATTAAAAACGTCACAAAAAGCCTTAATTCTGTTGTTCAATAGTTCTCTATTGCTAAGGAATTGTTTCTTTAACAATCATATCTTTCATCATAAACTCTACCTACGACAAACAAGGAACCGCGCAATACAAAACAGTGCAAGACCATTCATTTTATATCAATGAATATTATTAGTGATATCTGTAAACATGATTTGTACCCACCAAACTGGATTGTTGCAAATGAGACATTCATTTCGCTTTTATCATCCACGACGAATCGAATCGTAGGTTGTATTTGTATTGCTAAATACAATCGAGTAAGGTGTAAAATGTATACGATTGATTTTAAACTTTGTATTTTCTGTTCCGTTGAGTAAGGATCTCTGACACTAGAGAATTTATTAAGTAAAACAACGCGAAAGTTAGTCTAAGAAATACTCGGAAGTCTAAGTGGGTAAAGTTGATTAAAGTTGATTGTAAATAAAATGACAATCTTTAAAACTGATAAAAATAAAAACATAACTATAGAATTACCTTATTATCTCATCATATCATCTAACATCACAGAGATATAATGAGTCACTTGTTATACCACAGATAATTGGCACTGGAACAATATTAGTTCGTAAAATAAACCTAAGATGTAAAGTTGAACCATTCAACATAATAATATAATTAGTACTAGTCGACCCACTAATTTCACAACACAATTTTCCTCATACATTTTTTCAATGAAACAAGGCACGTTACATTTCCTTTAACAGGTCATCAATCACCGCAATTATTTATTTGTCGTGCAATTGACGATTGATCAAACTCGAGAAGCTACTCTTAACACAGAAACTATTTTCCATCGGCGTTCGGCCATTACATCTTCAAAAACTCGTGCGCACTTTAATCTGACGTTTAGTTCAAGTTCAAATCATACAAGCAGACGCCTTTGAACGTTATAAAATTAGCATAGTATGTGTATGAAGTGTTTTCTTTTTGTAACAGTTATCTTTGATTATTTATCCGTTACAGCGAGTAGGTCATCGAGAGTTATAAAGTAGCTTATGGACTTTGTGTTAATTTTATTAGCCGGTAGCTGGAGTTTGACTGAATTGGAACGACTTTATGGTACGTAGTTTTATATTATGCCTTTAGAGGTGTAAGGTACTGTTCGGACTCAGCTTTTTTACTTTTGCTTTTGAAGTACTTAACGCAACGCAAACGGAAACTTAACGGAGTATCCTAAGAAAAACATAGAGTTTAGCCAATATAATTTTTGATTAATTCTTTTAAATATAATATTTTCTTTTATAATTTTACATTTTATTACAGAAAATTATAAAGATAGAATACAAACCGAGCTTGAGTTAATTTAGGAAAGAGTTTAAGAACACTCTTTCACTATACTTGGCTCTAAGTATGGACATGTCTCTGACCAAAACTATACCAAATATGGTATGAAATAGCTTCAACGTGTCGTAGTAGGTTCATGACCCTTTATCCCTCAATAAGTGTTTTATTTGATGGATCTTAAAGTCTACTCTCGTTATTTGATCACTTATTTTTCACATTTTTTCACCCCTTACTTTTACCATTTTGCATTGAATGGTTTATTAAGCAACTAATAAAAAAATAGTATAACCTCTGATAATATTGTATTTAGACTTTCTAATTGCTAAAAGCAATCCTAGTAACAGATCGAGTTCTGCAACTTTAGTATCTACTACAATATCCTTGTTATCATTCTTTAAAGGTAAGGTTCAATTCAATTTATAATAACACATTTGAATGCTCTGCCTTATTCACATACTTGCGTGCCCCCCGCAGAGTTTCTTAGTACCACATTCAATGAACTAGCCCACAAACTTCAACAATATACATTGTATCAACCATTAGTCGTACAGGAAATGTAATCAATTACCTAAACTATTTGTAATACGTCTATAATAGTCACGCATTTGTCAAGCATTGTAGTCTTTTACTGTGATTCAATTAACTTATTTAGGTGAGGAGGCATGGCAACATTGACATATGTTTTGGTGTTACCATTGTTAAATTTAGGTTTACCATCAATGATAAATAAATTGATTTGTATCGCGCTTCATTCCTTTGCGTAATAAAGTTGTAAACACGTCCATAAAATATTGTCATGTATTGATTAGCTGAATGTTGAAGTGTCGCAATTGTATATGAGCAATTAATAGCCACGCTGGGTCCATATACAATGGAGTAGGCCAACAGGAGCCGACGCCGACGTGGGCCAAAGTTTATGAATGCTATGCATGCGAGCCAATAGCCTTTGTCATAATATATTATTATATGCCGCACTAAAAGGCAATTCGTTTTATGTGCAATCCTTTACGAAGGAATCTACAGTTAGTGATTTCCAATACATGATATGATATCACTGGCCTTATTATGAAATTCCATGTTTAATGAGTGAACTCGCAAATAGCTGGGGCATCTTGATCTCTATAAACAGAAGCTTAAAACGATCACGTCAAAACATTGGTATACGGTGCCTACAATTACTTCTTTATCATCTACTCTACCCACGACCCAAAAATGTAGTTTCTCTTTATAATCAAATTACTTGGAGCGAATCGGGTCTCTATTAACATTCTGGATTAGGCCCACACAGGTTAGCAGATAATAAATAAACGTATACATTTTGACACCCTGGCCATTTCTCTGGTAAGTTGGGAAAGAGGCTGCTCTGGTTTGAGGTGACACAGAATTCGCCGAACCGGGCTTAATCCGGATCGCCCACAACACGTCCGCAGTCCACCATTCATAAATATCTAACCGCACAATTACGCAATTTAGATTAACACTTTAATAGTGTACTGAATTAAAACGCGTTTAATAGAGATAAAAGATTGCGCGGGAATATTTCTGGATGAAGGTTAAGAAACTCATGCAGACAGGTTTTTTATTTCCCAATAAATATGACTCATAATCGTACAGCAAATGGATATCAAGATACAGGTTTCACTTTACAAATAAAAGTAATAGGCTAAAAATGGTATAAAGTACTAAACGTTGTTATTGGAAGTACTTTTCACATGGAGGATCTATGCTAACAGCGTGCTGTTAGCAGAGAAAAATAGCTTATAATTGATTTATTACTTGCAACATCAAGCCATTTCTAGATTATGAGCTTCCATAAAAATTTACTTATATTTAGGAAAACCCAAACAAAAATCGAACAAAGAAATGTTTTGAGAAATGAGCCCTTGAGTTGAAGGTGTTATTATGTTTATACGTCATCATTTTCATACAACCCCTGAAGCCTTTTACTAACACCATAACCGTTACGCACACCGTTGGCGTAAAGTAACTGCCACGCTGTTGAGTGAATGGTGATAACCATTTGATTTTATCACTGCTCTTCCGACGCCTCATAATCACCAGAAAATAATTTACTCGACTAGCTACACAGTTGACCAAAAAAGGGATACTTTCGGAAAATGTCCCTGCTAGGATAAACGAAGACTTGTTTGCTACGGGACTAGTAATTAATCAACTAATTAAAATAGTTTCAAGAATGAATTAATGAAATCATAGCGCAATTTACAAAGTTACTTATTAATATCATTCACATAATTTTGTTTAGCGTTCCAAGCAAAATTTGACAAATAAAAAGCTTCCAATTCAGATATTTTGAAACGCTTTTGTTCAACCAGTGTTTATGTTACTTATAAATGTAGTTACAAGGGAGGAAATTACAGACGGACATATTTCTCGAGTACTTTTACATGTCAATACACACAACGTAGCGGTAGATTAATTGTGCACTATTGATTGGAATCTCGCTACAGATTGCGCGCGCTCGACCTACGCAGTTTGCTGTAAAGTTTCTATATTGAAAATATATACCTATTATAGTACTATATTGTTAAAACCATTGGCGTCCTCATTAGCCTATAAGTAATAAACAGTTTTTAAACTGGTTTAATGGCAATGTATAAAACTGCTTCTTTATTGGCATGCGCGTACATATTTTGTTTAAAATTAATATCTATTATTGTCAAACAGTTCCCGCTAGCCCCAAATTGCACCAGACATTAAGTTTTTAGGAAGCGGGAGAATTTGCCGGATGTGGGCTGTTTTTTACTCTTTGATTGACCAGCTAGCTACCTGCAAAAGGGCTAACAAGCTAGTAACTATGTTCTCGTTCTCAAACATTTTTCGGTAAATTTGTTCCTTGTTAAGTTATTAATCCTCCCTTTACTAAGT
Source organism: Anticarsia gemmatalis (assembly GCF_050436995.1). Classification (NCBI taxonomy): domain Eukaryota; kingdom Metazoa; phylum Arthropoda; class Insecta; order Lepidoptera; family Erebidae; genus Anticarsia; species Anticarsia gemmatalis. The sequence goes on from NC_134761.1 coordinate 5,890,150, forward strand.
AGTCCCATTATGTATTTGCTACTAAACAGGAAAACGTTACCTGTTGCTACAGTTTAGCTATTTTTGAGTGTACAATAAATTGCCATCAAATGAATAACCACAAACACTATTATCATAGCCAATTAAGTAGCGTCACACCTTTGTAAGTCATCAAATAAATTTATTTCCGTACAAATTATTGAAGTAATGTTTTCAGGAATCAAATCCAGTCAACCATCAATGGAATATAAGAATCAAGCAGACTGTTCAACAGAACACAAAGACGAAGACGATGATTCTTCAACATCAGTATCAGAGAACGAATTCTTAAGAATTTCGGAAGACGTTGTTAAAAAAGATTTATCTTATGATGTACAATGGGAGGTGATAGGAAAGTCCATCGGCTACCAATTACGAGATCTAAGTAAACAGCAATACTTTATAGTTTCAAAACTAATTTCTGATGCAATTTACTATGGTAAATTAAACTACTTGACCGAAGTCTCACATATTGATCTGGGTGATGATACACAGACACCATCTATGTCCACAAATCTTAGACCACCGCCCAATCCGAGCCTTATGTTAAACGTACCAAAAAGGCAGCTGGAACCTATTGTAAAAGAAGACGATGATGATAATGATAGATCTGTAAATAATATAACTTTCCAATATTCTATGAATATTATTATGCTGGTTTAGATGTATTGTTTGTTATGTTTAAGACACACGAGTTTAGATGGCAAGTAAGCCATGAATTAAAACTTAGTTCTAACTAATCAAAAATGTTTTAAAGTAACGATGCTTATTCCCATTTATCCTATTTGTTAGTACTGTATAATTAAGACAGCCAAATTTATGAGTCGGTAGAAATCTAAACATAAAAAATAGATCATACATAATTAGATTATCTAAGATTAATCTAAACCTCCCGCGGGCTTCCTTCTATTCCACCTACTATGTTGGACACAATATTTCTTTTAAATACGACCACATGCCTAAGGCGCACCTTGACATTGTATTTACATAAAATAATTAACATTTCGCTATCACAATATAAATGACGTGAGTTCAAACTTGTTGAACAAGATCATATCGACGTTACATTTGTTTTAGAATTATACTAGAGCTTATACACGCATAAATATTATTTACGATCCTAAGATGCCGCATAAATACGATCATAAGTAGTGTAGCCATAAAATAAATCTTCAAAGACAATGAGCAAGGCGTTGGTAGACAGCTTCGTGTCTATTTACAATAGACAGACGTTTTATAGCGATTTGTAAATCATAATTGAATCTCGAGACTTTTATAGCTGTTCTGCTGTTGATTGGGCACTCAAGCACCCAACAATTTGTTTTGATAGTTGTAGAAATGTTTAGATAAACTATTAAACACCAATATAATGCAACAAGTCATAAGAATGTATTGTTGAAGTATTAGGTAGGTTGTATAATTCACTCAGAGCAGATGCTCAATACTCACATTATGAAAATGTAGAACAGAAGGGGCCCTTGAAACATCATGGCGGCACTATCGCTTCACATACGAACACCGTAACGAAATATCACTTATTGCGAGTGTCTATAGTGAAATGTTACCACTGAGTCACGCCACCGATTTAGCATTAGATTGAAATTTTAGTTGATCGAACTTCGTAGAACTGTACATAGATTGTTTTGAAGACAAAAGTTTCATGTTCCATGCTCATGTGACGCCGGTCATCTTTCGTAGACACGGCTCGGCGCGCCAAAGACCTGCGAAGAAAGGAAACGAGTAAATTATTCATGTCGGATTCTTAATGCAAAAATAACTGAATATCAAATGTGTGCTGTCAGAGCCTGGGACCGAGAATGGCGCCATCGGACAGATATTAAGCGTTATTAACACCAAATATGGAAATTATTTCCAATGTTTGTGTTGAAGGGAATAGATGATGTCTAGTTTGTTACTAGGCCCATGTTTCCTTAAGGCTACGTTGCACTTAAAGAAGGTACTTATTAACTTAGATTTATTATTCACAATACGTACAGATAAATAATATTAATCAGGGCGCTTTTTTATGCAAACATCAGAAAATAGGGCTTGATTTATTAAATTAGATTTCTCTCAATCCCACACAAACCTACAGGAAGTATGTATTTATCTGTGATGATGACCATCTTCAGAGAATTTAAATCGTCTGCTAACCATGTTGTATAGAGACCTTGACCAGCCATAACCGTCGAAAGAATTTCCAGACATCCATAATATTCTATCAAATAGGCACATCATTTATATCTTACCAACTTCAAAGTGGATTTGTTACAATATAAATCTGCAATATGATCGGATTAGCCGAGATTTCAACCTTGAGTCTTAAATCTGAGTTCCTTGAAACGTATTAGTTTGTTCCGTCGTTTAAATCATCCGGGGCTTTAAACAAAATCAAGTGTGTGAGCGTGTTCGAACTGGCAACATAGAAAAAAACACCGCAGTCAATGATCGATCAATTTATGACGTAAAACAACTGAGACTATAAATCGTGCGTGTATCTGAAGGGCATCTTCCCGATTCAAATACTCTACAGCTTCAATAAAACACGTGTTAATATCAGAATATTGCCTATGACTAATTTTAAAGGCTTTTAGCTGGCCTTGTTTACCTTATTTTATGAAAACACAATTATTTGCGCCCAATTTAGTTGTTTGTTATTGCTATTATTCATAGACTATCGCAAATTAGCTGCTTCATGGTCTATGATTGTATTGTAACAGGAAAATTTAGTAAAACAGGATTTTCCTGCTTCATGTAATGATCATCGGAATTAAAGCGTTTGACACGGCCCTTGTATAAAGCATATATTGAACTGAATTAACTTGCAGTTAACAACTACACGTCAGAATACAAAAAATCCTTTCAACTGTCTCGTTGGTTTAAGCGGCAGTAATGTGTGCTACTAAATCGGGTTTAGGTTTTTAAACGTTTAGTGTCTAGAAAGGAATCTAATAAAATACCCGGTGAATGTATTATATCAGAGTTTCTACATTTAGTTCGTCAATTAATTGTCTACAAAATCGATCAAATTCACATTAAAAAATACATCCATTGAAAAAAAGCTTTACATAACGAAAAGATATGTTTACAATACCTACCTCAGCCTACAAAATGATATTAAAACTATAAAAAAAAACTCATTAATCTTTTGTTCCAAAACCGTTACAGACGGAACATGTAAGTATTTCTATTTATAAATACTTGTAGGTACATGATTTAGCTTATCACAGATACTTAAGCTAGCAAAAAATTAAAACCAATCGTAGTTACAACAATTTAAAAATCTCATCGATATTTGTATAGATGTAGGTAATGACAAAAAGTCTACTGAATAGGTACTTACTCATTGAAAATTAAAATACAAGTATCACGGACACACCTATCAGTGATTCACAGTTCATTGTTACGAAACGTGATCTTATAACAGTTCAAGTAGCTGTTACACGTAACTGGTATCTCCTAAAAAATAATTAACCATTTTTTTACCTGTTCCAACGAATTTTTCATGATGACAAGACATATCGAATGATTAGAATTTTCTACACGATATAAAAAAATTGACGTTTCTACTGTCTGCATCACACGCCGGAGAATTTCTCTCTGGGCAGTAGTTTCTCAGTACCTAAGCTATTCCACTTCGAGCTCTAATAAAACAAAATAACCTATTATTTTTGAATAACAGACTATTTACGAGCTTGTGAAGAATTTTACTAGTCAATAATAAGTTAGGTACATGGATCTGCTAAAGATTTTGGCTCTGACCAAATTGATGAGATCCATTAACATTGCTCGATATACACGTCATGTCATAAACATATGATTTACATATCAGTATATATTATAATGGTTTCTTTTGTTAGCCGATAGGCATTTTGTAAATGTTTTTTATGTCGTACATATATTATAAATATTTCTTTAACAATAAAGTACAGCATTATGAGATCACGATCTAAACTGTAAATAGAATATATTTTTATATTTCTATGGCCACATTTTGTGCTACTTACTAAAGCTTGATCTGATTTACCTTTAAGAATAAATTGCTCCAGATCACCTTAAAACTAGAGTAATAAATATTTTAGAATAAACTTGAAACAATTACAACAGTAAATATCAAATGAATAAGGTTTGTCTCGATACTGGACCTCTTGGTCCCATTCTGGTCACACGTTAAGATAAAACTGTTATTTATTGGTTTGGTTCAATAAGTCATACAGCCATATTTCTATTCATAACAAGATAATAATAATATGTAGTTAAATATAACTAGAAATACGAATACCGATCGGCTTAGTTGGTGTTCATTTTTGGCCGATATCCGATTCCGTCTAGCACTGACATGATCCAGACGATACGATCTGACAGGTGACTCTCGCCAACTAATGGCAATGTGAAAATTCTATATTTAGCCTGTGATGTTCCTGTGATAGAAGCCACTTTCACGGAATGCAGATATTGGCATTGCAGGATCATGTTTTGATCAACTTATTTTTATAAGAATCAAAAATCAGTCAGCTCTCGAGAGTACAACTTTTTCAAATGCTAAATACTGGAAGATCTATTATTCATTTGTAAAAATAACGTGAATATGATAAAGTGAATTTTGGATTTATAAATCTCGAAATTTTCACGTTTTGGGCTTCTCGAGTCATTTATCAAAACGAAAGATGCGAAAGTTTAGTTTTTACGTATACATGTGCTTTACAAATGTCTGAAAGAAATCGGAAGACTTTACACATTGAAAAGAATACAAAGAGTTAGAAATTATTTTTACTTAAATTTGAGGCATAAACTTGTTCAGTATAATTGATTTAAATATTGTTTATGCGCTTTAATGTAGCGTTATATTTAGTGCCGACAGTGTCTAATATAACTCCGGTTACGATATTTGTACATTCTGGGCCATTTTCTGGGTGGTCATTCAGCATTTACATTTTCATGCCATATTTTACTTTAAAAATGCTTCTTAAATTTTATAAAATACATGCAAATGTAGTCTTCAACGATGTCCGAGCATCATTCTTTATAGTAACAATATTTATGACCACACTAATGATAACTATTCCGTCACAACTCGTTTTGTCTTCATCATTCGTTTGAGTTTCCATAAAAGACATTTAACATGGGTGTTTTAAAATCGTCCTACGCGAAATAACATGATATTAATATTTAATAAGATAATAAAATCCGGGTTTTGTTACACTGACTGGATCCGCGAAGCGATATTGAGTGGCGCTTCGATTTGTAATTCCAGATAATCTGCAATAAAACTGATCCTGTTTCAATCGTAAACAAATAAATTTTAATATGTACTATAAACCGGTATATTGATTTTAAAACCTTACAAATGTTTCTATTATACGAAATTTATTCGTCAGATATGTTAACAGTATTGACCAACTTTTACGAGCCATAATAATTCTATGTGACTCTATTAATACACGCATTTGCATGAAATAATTGTTGAATATTAATCTTAAAAGTTAAACAAGGTGCTTTCTTTTCCGATCGGATAGTTGATAAGTGGTTGTATTTATATTTATTTAACTAGATATTGGGTCAAGGAATTTCACTCCGGTAACGTGACCTGTGGGCGATAACAAATCAATATATCTGACGTTTCAATTTGTATATTGACACGTTTTTAATCTTCTCTCATTGTTTATGTGTTCGGAAGCTGCGTTGAGTTTGTCTTAATAAATATCTCTCATAGTTCCGAGTTATAGTTAATGCTCGAACGGGCGGCGCCCGCTGTAATGACTATAAATCTTCACCTGTCTTTGGTTGTTTCTTTTTCTTTTGACTTTGATGTGTATATCAACGAGACGTCCTATTACACTTATTAATCTTGTAGAATCGTGATGTGCTTGTGGTTTTGTTTTGATGGATGCAAGTATTACGTGCAAATGGCTGTTGATACGAAGAAAGCAAACTTTCAGATATGTTGTTAATAATTTCGTGCCACTTTTGTGACACAAATATTTTACATTTGTTTCATTTGCAATGTCCTATTACTCTTGATTATTAAATGATAATTTATTGCTATCAACTTCTCCACATTACGGCGTCTAATTAAGACCAAGCATCTATTAGATTTCAACATTTTTTATTTATTGAAATGTTCTATCCCTGACCGGAATTAGAAGAAATGGTGTCAAATCATTATTGTTAGAGCAATTGTCTAAGCAATGTGCGGTAACAACTGCACAAATATAAGCTGCCATGAACCAATTTACACGTTAAATATACGACTATTTAAACACGACAATACGTACAGACAAAACTATTATTTTACTATTATTCCGTACCCATTATTTGAAAGAATAAGGTATGTGACAAGTTATTTTCGTAACCAGTTCTGGTATCTTCGAATCTTAATATGAAAATTAATTAAACACGTTATCGAGGAATTTATTAAGAATAATCGTTAATAATTTAATCCTATCTATTTAAATTAGGGGTGATTATTATATTTTAATGTGTGATTTTGGACAGCTTGCTTAGTTTTAGTCGTTTGTTTGAAATAGGATACGTTTTTTCAATAACGTTTAGATTCGAATTTTCCGGCATAATCGATGTTCGAAACATATATTTTTTAATTTTTGCTTAGAATCTCTTTTCTAGGGCCAGCTATGTAAACGGTGAAGCAATGCTACCTTGGCTTGGTTTTTACGATGAATGATCGCTATTAACTTTACATATCAATACCAGTGGACTAGTGGGAAAATAATTGTCGCTCTTTGTATTCAAACAAATATTTATGACAGTTACTAAGGCTGTCAGGACAAATATCTCACGCAATATTTTTCTTTAGTTGACAAAGCTTTTCAAATAGAAAACGCCTTGGGTTCATTTTCAAACTAGCATATTTCTACGTCCCACTGCTGAAAAGACTCTCCCTTAGATTTCCAGTCCCATCAGTCGCTTGCTTAATAATTAAATTAAAAATATCACATTAGGTGTTTGGATTACGATCAAATCACCAACCGCTATATTATGTTATAAAATTATAGCATGTAAATATATTCTTTATGTGTTCAATAATCCTATCTTAATATCCTTACATCTGACATTATCTTAATTTATTTCGATATTTTAAAATCCGTAGCGTTAAAACGTTAGCTAAATAGCATTACAATAATCCTACTAATATTATAAATGTGAAAGTTTGTGAGAATGTATGTATGTATGTATAGATGTTTGAAACTCTTTCACGTAAATACTACTGAACCGATTACGATGAAATTTGGTATATAGGTAGCTGAAGACCCAGAATAACACTTAACACTTTTTATCCCGGAGTTCCCAAGGGATCGAGATTTACACGGGAAGGTTTTCCACGCGGACGAAGTCGCGGCCTCTAGTGAATCATAAAGACAGTGACCGATTATGCAGATTACAGTTAGGTAACACGTTATCACTGGATGTTCCGTTTGGTGTTAACGCGTGTAAATATGCGATTGCGTTGTTCACGTAATCTTTGCACAAGTCATCAGGTGTGAAATAACTGAGTTTCCTGAGAAGAACGTGGACCCTATTGATATAAACACGTCATCATTATTACGTAGTGAGCATTTAAAAATAAAACATTGATTCTGTATTTGCTATTTTTCAGGTTTAGATTTTGTGCTTCGATTCTATACCATAGTTCATTCATTTACTTTACATTGTAATAAATTACTTTGGTAGCTACTTATTTAATTTAGTAAGTAGTGCCTATTATTTATTAGAATACGGGAAGGTGAAATGCTTGTCGTGTTGATTCCTTAATCTAATATGTAATCAACACGCAACGCAAAAGTTTATAAGTTAAAATAGTGCCTAGTTAATTTTCCCCGGTTTCAAATTTCCTACACATACACAGTCATAATATTATTACTTCATAAAATTTTATATCCTCAACTATCTCTTCAGTGCGGATGTAAACAGCTACTTACAATAATACAGCAATATTACATTAACGGTGTTCGATAAATAAACAATTCATTCACTCTCTGTCGTAAGCGGCGCGCTGTAGAAAATATTCTAATACAATATGCGATAAGCGAACGTAATTGGGTTATCTGTGCACTACCCATCTCGTAAACAAATAGATTGTTAGAAAAATATACCTCATCCAGAGCAGACGGTGTTTCGTAACGCGTGCATAGTACATACTGATATTTTTATATGCCTCAAGAATGCTTGGCATTTTTTTATTGCCCATTTTCGAATTTTCGACTTTTAGAAGTCAGAATCTGTCGATAGATTGGTACAAATTACTATGTACGAAGTATAGGTTCTTCTTCTAAATTTTAATGCATTATTTAACAGGATTTTATAACAACTATGTCGTAACCGCGAAAGTGTCGTGAAATTCGCAACTTACAATCAGCTACTGCTTTCTTATTTGCAACATTTTTCATAATAACCTGTCAACAGTCGCTATTGACCATTGTCACATGAATATACTGATTGACTATACTTGTAAAGATTTTTTTAAAGAGGAACGTCGTTACTCAAATCGATTTCCATTCTATTCTTTTATAAAAAGTTTTTTTTTTATAATAAAGAGCGTCTACGTCTATGGTGTCTTTAGCGTGTCACCTAAAATTCCGAATGGCACGGTTTTTTTGTCATGACTCATGAACGTCAATCGTTTAAAGATTGTAAAAGTTTGAAAATAGCGAAAGTTGACATCGCACGTGATATTTTTTTCACCAACAATGCTATACAAAATTAATTGTATAAAAAGTAGCAGGTGCCATTTTTGTTCGTTATATTATGACAAATTCATAACATTTTTTACGAACTCTATTCGGAAATATTAAGATTGACAGATCAACTGTTTTATTTTATTTTGATCTCTCTGGTATAATATAACACATTTTAAAATAAGGACGTTTGAAAACTGTTAGCCAAAATGTATTCTTTTGTGAAGTTTTATACAGTTAGGTATGCAAAATAACAACTAAGATATAAATTGTAGGGCAATAAATCATAAAATCTCGAAACCAGTACAAGAATAATATTTAAATAATCAATTTTAGTTTATCAAGTCTCGGGTTAAATGGTTACTTGCTCAAAGCAATTATGTTGTACGAAGCAAAAACTTGAGTCCTTACGAAAGTGGTCTATAAGTGGAATCTTTATTGAGCCGACGTTTTACGGGATTTTTTTCTAATTACACTAGTTGTCCACCTTTCAATTACTGTCAGTATCGACGGCATAAGCACTAACACATTACAATAATAGACCTTTTTTCTAAAACAATAAAGTTTACACTTGTTTGTGGTAAATTATCGCGTTTTATCCTTCGATTGAAAGCCGTCGAGTGGCCAGTGTGGCCACACATGAAGGTATTAAAAAAGTGGTTTTTCATACAAGAGTTTTGAAATAGACGTACTAGTAAAATTGAATGCAATCATAATTTTCGAATTTACCGAGCTTACACGCGTACGAATAAAAATAGCGTGAAAAGATGGCAATAGGTGAGTAATTGCTTATCGATTGATCAGTGATTATCGTTATTACAGTCTAATCGACATCCGATTCAGGTTTTAGATAAATAAATGACAAGTGGTATTCTAACGGTTCTCACTTAACAAGTAGCTGTTCAAAAGTATAATTTAAATATGGAAGCCGAAGGTTTTTTATTCTTAGATGTAATACTTTTCAACCAGGATTTAAATTGAGCAATCTTAAGCTGACTAATTGTTTATTATTTCTTAGTAAAGCAGCCTTTACGCATCTAGTGTTAATTTTGACATATTTCAATTAACCACTTAATGTTGAGTTTTTAATTAATCTTCCGAGGAAATCTAAAAATAGATTCAATAAAAATAACTCTTTAGAACATAAATCCGTCAATAAAAAGAGTTGCTTGGCTATTTTTTGACTCTGATCTATTTTTACTATTTATTAAAGTTAATAGATATCTACGATTAGGTGCCATCGTTTGGCCAACAGAGTACAAGCTTTACTACACAATATATTCGTATTTGATATTAATGAAATATTTTTCTATTATTTTAAAATAATTAAGGTTATAACAATAATTAACAAGGAAATGAAATATATATTTCAATGTTGTCACCTTAAACGTTAATATACTGTTACTAATTAACGTATTTGCCTTACAACAGGACGAGACCATTAATCACTATGTTTAAAGAGTATATAAATAAAAAATACATCATTTTGAGAGACGTCTCGAGACATGTCTAACATAAAAACAGACTTAAGTGACCATATTAGCCTAAAGGAACGTGTCATTTATTATATTTTAATTAAACCAAAACCTACTAAATATTCCTAAACATTAATAAATTATTGAAAAAAATAAATTACTGACAGCCGGATACATGGAAAACAGATTAATTTATAGTTTGTCTATGACATCTAACAAGTATAATCTGTGGTAACAATCCGTAAATCATGATACTAGTTCATTTTTAAATTGGCGAACAACGTAAATGATTCATTGAATGTTATAAAATATAACTGCACGTTTGGCGCAGTGGTTTAAGCGGTCACCTCGCCGCAACAACCGTAGCGCCGCGTGTGGTGGGTTCGAATCCTACCCGGGACAAATCTTTGTGTGATGAGCACGAGTATTTGTTCTGAGCCTGGTTGTCAATTTATCTATATAAGTATATATTTAGAAGTATATAAGTATGTTTATCAGTTATTTGGTTACCATAGTACAAGCTCTGCTTAGTTTGGAATCAAATGACCGTGTGTGAGTTGTCCAATAATATTTATTTATTTATTTATTTATTTATATTCTAGAGAATATCAGTTACATGCAATGGATATCTCAATAAAAATTATGAGTTTCAAGGCAACTTCCGCGAAGCCAATTTAAAAGTTATACGCAACGACAACCTGGCCTGTGTTATTTATACACTAAACTAATTAGAAATGTGTCATCTGGGATATTTGTTACGCAATCCTCCGAAAACGGTCGGCAAGCGGGGAATACATAAACATCGATGGAACCGCATAAACCGAATTCCTAACACAAAGCCGCAACGAAAAACTATTACCGTACACTCATTTGCATAAATTGCGTGCGAACAAAAGCATTTTTTCAAATAAATATGTAACCTTGAAATTCAAAACAAATATAACAATAACAAGAGCGCATGAATGCCGACAACCTGCCCTTTCGTATCACAGTTCTTATCGCAAAACTAGCGACCTACATGCAAGAGTCCAATAGAAAAATCACACGATCAGACCCGTTAAACCATCCGTCGATATGTTATCGGTGCCCTAAAACATGTCACAGGACTGCACTGCGAACTAATGGAGCCCATTTAATATACATAGCAGATCGATTCACACGCCAGCTGATACTCACTGCAATTTTATTCGTATTACTCTGTGAATGTTCATTGCACATAATCTCAACGCTGAAACTAAATATTGTATCGACGTATTGAAATTATTTTCTACTATTTTTTTCAACATATTTCTTGAGGGCATGCAAGGTCCCCGCACTTGACAAGCATGGTGGACTCAGAACCTAACCCTTCCCTCGTTTGGGAAAAGACCCTTGCCCAGTAGTGGAACGGTGACGGGCTGAAAAACGTTTTCGATAGTATTCTGATTGTGGTTAAAATGTATACTCTTCATTAACTGTACCTGCCGCAAAGAAATAAATACTCTCTATAAGTAATACAAGTACTGGTACAATTGACGAGAATAAATGTGATTGCATCCAGCGCCTGTAGGCTTGCTACTAAGCAGAGGCCGAACCAAGACCATCCATTCAATATACATGTGTGCATTACATCTTCGTTTGTCTGAAGCGCCCATAGCCAGTTGCGCTCACCGGTAGACAAACGATCTGTGGGTTAAGCAAACCTTGGCACGGTCATTCTATAGATGGGTGACCGCATTGTAGTATTTGAGCTGGGTGTCTCCGTGCTTCGGAGGACACGTTAAAAGTCGGTCCCAGTTGTTGTCAATTAAGATAACAGTCGCTAAACCACGTCAAAGGCCTTTGGGTTTGAACAATTTTGACACTAGATTGACCACTAACCATATGATAAGAAGAAGATCTTCGTTTGTAAATTTATTGGCAATTTAGTGTGAAATGTATAAGGAACCGGTCATCCTTGATCAAGGCTCGATAACGCCGCGAGCGCACGCCGCTTTAGGGATTAGGATTCTAAATATTTGATTGGATATTTATCTATAACTAGATAATGCCCACGGCCTGGTATTAAGGGTGCCGTAACGGGATTTGATACAGTACTGTATTTTGTTCAAAGACTAGACACACTTCCACAAATTGTTGAAATAGATTAATATTGTTTGAAGTCATTAATAAATTAGGACAACATCAGTTATGAGCAACAAATCAATTTGATTTCAGTATGTAATAGATAAACTAAATCAATAAAATGACATAACTTTTGATATCCCGCCGTAGGTCACGATGCTAGTCCACAGTGCATTAACCTAAGCATAAACTTCATTAAGATTACTAAAACAGTTGAAGTACAGTATGTTTTTATCAAACTATGTTAATTATGCAGAAATGCTTACGTTTATGAATCATAAGGTGACGTCATCGTTGCACTGTAGTTGTTAATTGCAAGAGTAAAGAAATTGTTGTACACTACTTACTACATGCCGACGTAATTGGGAACGGAAGAAACGAATGTGTAACTGAGAACATGCTTTTGTTTTGGATTTAAACTATTGCGGGGAACGTAAAACGTTGGTGTTGGATATTGGAAAAATGTTATTCTTCGATCAAAGAATATTGGAAAGCTGAGTGTAGAGTTTAGACAATATCTAGTCGACTAATATTAAAAATTTATTGGAAAATAAAATACAATTTCACGTAGGAAATTGTTACAAAAATGTTATGTTTTTAGCCGACTTCAAAAAAAGGAAGGTTCTCAATTTCATTGTATTTTTATAACAACGTTAACATAGAGCTTTATGTAGTTTTAAAAGTTTGTTTATGTATTAGATTTATTTCTAATATTATATGGTCAATAAGACTAAAATAACCTAGATAGGACAAGTTCCAGTCTAGCATTACCAGACGTAATAAATACCACTATTAGCTGAGTTAGCTCATATATCATCCACCGGATGCATTTCATACAATAATTATTCAATAGAAATCAGTAATTTACTTTTAAAATATACCTCCTAGTAAAAATACACACTGTATTTAAAATATAATAGGAAACCATGGCGTGAATACAATATTTTGAAAGTCATTGAATCAAATACCGCAACACAATACATATGTCATAAAACATTATTATGATCTATTAACACAGCAAAAAATAATTGTTCGCGCTTTTTATCCTCCGATGTAAAGTTGAGTGGTCATTGTCCTGACCAGAAATGCTTCAAGGCATCAAAAATGACAATGTCACTGATAACTATATCAATTTAGACTTATAAACTCATGACATCTTATTTATGTCGACAAAAAACGCAAAAAACTTTTGCTTACATTCATTAAGGACGAATATAAATGGATAAAAGCTAAATGACCATTGGAAAAAACTATCGGTACTTGTATAAAATTATAACTGGGAAAATTGACGTAAACATTATCGATCACAGCTGATCGATAAAAAATCGCCGATAAAAAGTACCGATCGGATAAATCGATACCTACCTCATGTCACTTGTCTCATAACTCGTTTGAATAAATTTACATATTAATGAATGAATCCCATTAACTAATTAAATATGATATAATTTTAATCGTCTTTACGTTACATTTAACAGTTTTATAGATAATTTGATGCTAATTACACGCCATTTCCTATGAGATTTTTAACACCTTTATACCTGACGAAATCGACCGCTTATAATTTTATATCGCCTGTATTAAGTGTAAATGTTCCTAAATTACCGACATAAACTTACTATGTACATTAAACGGTTAAGGTTAAACGTTGAACTCTTGTCTGCCATGCGATCGTAAACCTCCATTGATTAATTTTCAGTATCGTATTTAACGTAAACATTAATGTTAATTTATTGAAAAGTATACTAACCTTTCAATTACGGGTCAATGGAAAAGTCATTCACTGTTTCATTCACAAACTAAAGTAAAAAAAAAAACAAAAAACAAAACTGTGGTGTGAAAAGATCAATTGAAAATTGGAACGGAAAGTTTTTTTTTTATTGTATGGTTTTGTATCACTAGTTGTAAAGTTGCGTGCTTATATTGTGCCGCGTGGTCGCCGCGTCGGGTGTCGCGCTGCGCGTCCTATCACGAACGCGCCTTGTCGTCGACTATGAACGCCTCTCGTATGAACCGGCATAAATTCAACTACAATTTTACTTTTGTATGCCTCACTCACCTATGTATGTACTGACGAAATTCCTAAATTGAAATATGCATGCTTTTCTTTGTGGATTTTCGTTACAATGGGCTGCTATTAGATAGGTTTGTAGTACCAAACCTTGTGTAGAATGTTATCATTTAAGATAGCGATCTCTACATTCTGTTGTTGTTGACAGATTGAGAAAGGAAGTTTATGTTTGTGTATTAAATTTCTTTAAATAAATCTTATTTCAAAATATTTTTTTGTATCAATAACAGTAGGGTTTCTTAAATGAAACTCTAGTTAAATAAAACGGTTGTTACATTGGCATGTGCCAAACTGCCAATATAGAGTCGTCTCTACATAGAGCAGTGGTATCGGCTGAAGTGTTTCGTTTCCCGTCCATCCGTCAATGTCCACGTTCATTTCCTAGTAACAGGAGATTGTTTACCAACTAATTATTAATTACACTGTTTCTGCGTATTTATAATAATGTAGAGAAAATAGTTTAGTTATGAATGAATGTTTTGCAACTGAGATTTCAGACAAAACGTTTATGGTCCAAACCATATTCCGCTTTTTTATTCGCGGCAATTGATAAGATTTATAGGAAATTATTTAGTTGTTAAACTTTTTAGTAATAATTGATTCAACGCTTATTCTAGTGAAAAGAGAAATAACTCATTCGAAAAAGTCCAAATGTCAAGCCCAAATTCAAAGGTTAGGTTATGATAATGGTATCGAAAGTTCAACTCTACGGAATAAAAAAAATAAATTACAGGTGTTGACTGCCAGTATTCTAATTCCATTCAATTCGCACCTCGAACAGTAGCGTAAACTGAACGAATAGACAATTAATAGTGCACTGTAAACTTTCACACGTGGACACGCGCCGTTCATTCGTTCACTCGTTCATTGCTTCACAGTAGTTCACAGGGCAGTGTCAGGAATTTGTCAGCATTCTTTATTGAAAGGTGTCGCGCCGACAAAAGACATCGCACGGGTTTGTGTGACAAGTGACTATAAAAACGATATTAAGGTTATCGAAATCACTATTGACGGAGGAAAATTATTGTCTCGATGAACTATTTATTTTATTAAGTAAAATATTAGCTTATGTGGGCTATTATATGCAATTTTTATATATTTTAATATATAAAAATTGCATATAATATATTATATAAACATTCGGAAGTAAATCGACAAATAGCGCCCAATTTATTAATTAACTAACTGACCCGCGCAACTTCGCTTGCGTCACATAAGAGAGAATGGGTCAAATTTTTCCCCGTTTTTGTAACATTTTTTACTGGTACTCTGCTCCTACTGGTCGTAGCGTGATGATATATAGCCTATAACCTTCCTCGATAAATGGGCTATCTAATACTGAAAGAATATTTCAAATCGGATCAGTAGTTTCTGAGATTAGCGCGTTCAAACAAACAAACAAACAAACTCTTCAGCTTTATAATATTAGTAAGTATAGATAAAAAATCCGTTTTAATAATTAATATATAAATGTTAAATTTGAAGATTCTTATGTACAGAATAACTTAAATGAATATTATTAAATGCCTACTCTCCACAAGTTCCCCGAAATTACTCACTTCAACCACACCTATGTAACAAAAAGTAAACAATTTCATCGAAGCTGAGCTTTCAGATAATTTAATGACACATTATGTAATGAATAAAAAACGTGTGTTACATAAATTGTAGAGTTAATAGCGATATTGAATATAAACATAATCAAAGTAAACGAAGAAAAATAAAATGTAGTTGTTATCATTAAAAATTAAACATCTTTGTATTGCAAACAAAAAAAATCTACATGTATTTACTCACCCTCAAATATAATAATAATACAAATAAAAGAAAATATGCGGAAAAAAATCTTCAAAAATCAAGTCGCTTAAGATATGCTGATATGAAAAAAAATCACGTCCTTGCCCCAGAAACATTCGAACAGATATTGTTTGATACTATACTATCAGAAGATAAAATTTTAAATCCACATTTTCAATAGATATGTATTTAAGATGCTGTGATAGCCGTAAGGTTTATTTGCATTCTTCATCAAATACTGAGCACTCACATACTTGGTATTTTGCGATAGTTTTCCTCGAACACAAGCAATAATCAAATAAGAAGTTTTTTCCCCGATGCAGTACCCTGTTACCTTGATGCACGAGATACCTCTCGTGGGTAGAAAACGCTTTGATGCATTAAGTCCATCCATGTACCACTACTGTACAATTATCAATTTAATTAAATAAATAATTAATGTGTGTACTGTAGTGAATGCAATCCCGATCTCGCGGGATCCCGATCTCGCGAGATCCCGTGTATTTTTTCGGGATCAATCCCGAAGCATAATATGACGAGATCCCGTTCGGGATTGTCGGAAAGGGCATTTTCAGCAGCTGGGTACATTGCAATAGACTTAAGATGCCGATTAGAAGCTCATACTATTGATACACTTTGTATTTTAAGAGGCTACTTTCAAATCGCATCTGATTACTTTTTATTTTGATCTCCTGGAGCTACACCTACTTTTTTGATTATGTTCATGTTATTACACCTGTTAATTATGTTACGTTGTTAGTAATATTGAAAAATAAAGGCTTTTATTTTCTTTCAAATAATAATTTATTGCATTCACCACACTATCACACACATATTACATTAAACAAGGCGTTCGAATTGTATTATTTTTACTAACTAGACGGGATCCCGAAAATCTCGGGATCCCGCGGGATTGATATTTCTGATCGCGAGGGATCTCGAGTTGACGATCTCGAGTCGGGATTGCATTCCCTAGTGTACTGCAGACCTCATAACTCGGTTCCCATCGTAAAATATTTTATTAGATCACGAAGCATCGGGCAAAAATCACAGCGCAATCGAGTAAAATAAGAAGCTTTATACAGAACGTTATAGGTAAAATAAACTATTTAACCCGTTAATGTCTGCTGGGCAACGGTCTCCTCCCGTAATGAGGGAGGGGTTATGCCTTGAGTCCACCATGATGGCCAAGTGCGGGTTGGGGTCTTTGCATGCTTTCAAGAACTGTTCTAAAAAACTCTCAAGCATACAAGGTTGCATCACGATGTCTTCCTTCACCGTTGGAACAAGTGATGATAATTTCCAATACACACATAACTTCGAAAAGTCATTGGTGTGTTGCCTCGGATTCGAACCTGAAACTACTTGCGTGGGAGTACCAACTAATTCCACTCGGCTATCACTGCTCTTCCAACATTATAGGTAGAAAGGTAATTCTTCACCTACTTACACATTTTCACGAACAAATTGGTACAGGAAGCTTAAATTAATTACGTTAACGATTGGTTGCTGACCGGATCCAAGCGTCTCAGTTCACTCCATTTTAAACACTTCTACAATTTATTGGAGCATGCGGTTTTCATCAACATGTTTTTCTTTATCGTTTAAAGTCTATAATAAATTTATATTGTGTATAAATTTGTAAAACATTCTCCGGTCGAGCTGATCGTTTACGCTCGATGGCTATAACCATCGTGCCTATCACCGCACCAATAACATACTTATAATAAATAGGTACTGCCCGTGATTTCGCTTGGAAAGATTTTCCATGCTCTTTTTATATCTTCTATTGAAAAACTATCTAGCCCTTAACGATTTTAAGACTAGACTAGACTAGACTGCTAGTCTATCTACTATCAAGTCTTTAGACTACTACGGCGAATAATATCAACTCCTACTATTCAAACCACTTGTCTAAATTTACTAACGACACAGAAATAAGATAGAATTTGGAGATGATACGATCAGTTTCAATAAAATAAGGTAGATATGCCAAAATCAATAGGCCAACAGCGATTGATAATATAAGAAAATAATACAAAATGATAGTTATTACATAAGAAGCACCAGCAAAAAATATGCCTACCAACTTACTCATAAATTAGCTTTACTTGCGTTTGAAAGATTTAACTTATCTGCTCTGATTAACATCTCCACAAGTAATATTATGTTTACCTACTCTCAAACATGTACCTACACGTCATGCAAAAAATCTCATTCATAATGTATAATGTTTGTTACACGTAATATTTCATTCATCTTGTGCAAAAATGTTTAGTTTAGCAAAATTATGTTCAACAGAGTATGTAGAGCATTGCACTCAAATTTTGATTTATAATTAGGCTTAATTGAAGTAGTATTAATCTTTGATCTTATTTTTGGTATTTTATTTGTTTCTTTAGTCCATTTTACGGCTCCGCTTTTAGAAAATAAAGGATTACCTTGGCGTGCAGAAATACACAATAATATGGGTAAATCCTGATCAGTGGTTTTCTGAAATGTATTCAGCAGTACAAACTTTTAAACCCGGTACTATCGAGTTTCTTAACTTAGACATTCAAAATCTATTTGAAAAATAGTTGGAAAAATAGTCCCTGCGGCACCTGCCGGAAGAGCTTATCAGTTTTTCTTTCAAAATTTCTTAATAATTGGCCGGTTTCTATGTCGGTATTCAATAGTAGAGGCGAACCGCCCCATAGGTCACGCCTAGTCTCCATTTATATCCACCGGAGTGACCCGCGTCTGCGTCGATCGTCCACTGAAATCAGACTGGAGACAATACGAGCAAAGGTAATGCATACTAACTGTTATCGTTCTTTTATTTCACAAAACTGTTTGTCTTGCAGCGAAAGTTTATAATATTAAGTAATAATATCTGTTAAAATTAACGACACAAACATTTTATTACCTAATTAGAATCAAATAACATGTCATAATTCAGCTATCTCGATGCGCCATGATCGTAAAACTTACACTCTTGCTTTCCGATTTATATACGTATAAGTTTTATTGCTGCTATTCATTACATTCTAAATAGCAATGAAATGATTTATTACTTGCTAATTGCATTATCTTGTGAATTGCAAATATTTGTACACTTAAGTCAGTGACACACACATTCAGATATTGGTAAAATGTATTCAGTTGTTTTTTTTCTCTCTCATATTTAATTTACTTTTTGTATTGAGACTTGTATTTTTTTTAATTTTAATGTTCCTATTTGTAGTAGTCTCCGCGACAGGTAGTATTATAACTTAACTTATTTTATTGTTTGATTTGGCGGAGACTGCTGTGTTCTCAGTTAGCTTTTGCACTTGTTATTAAAAAGATTTAACTTTTTTTTGTATGGGGATTTATTGTTGCGAAATCGGAATTAAGTGGATGCCTTTATCACTGAGTAACTTACTTTACTATTTGGTCTTTAAGAAAATAACTGCAAAGTGAGGTGCATTAACACTGTTCCGCTGTCCGGAAAAAACAAATCTGAGTAACAAATCTTCAGTGAAACCTTTACTTTAAGGACGAGTTTCCCAGCTTATGGATAACTGTCGGATAAACTTTCAAGAGATAAAGTGAGAGGCCTGATAGAGTTACCGATAGTTATTCAAAAGTATTGAAACCGGGACTAAGGTTTACTTTCAAAACACTTCGCAAGTAATGGTTAAGTAAGTCATTGAAGGTTTTTGTTTAGTAAACTAATCCTTATTTGCTGTATTGTTTATACGTAGTCCACAATAATTGATTGTTACTTGACACGTGAACGACGGACTGCTTTGCGAGTTGCGACGGTTTTGTGTGGACAAATGGTGTGTTCTGCTTTGATCT
This sequence comes from Anticarsia gemmatalis, assembly GCF_050436995.1. NCBI lineage: Eukaryota > Metazoa > Arthropoda > Insecta > Lepidoptera > Erebidae > Anticarsia > Anticarsia gemmatalis. The sequence continues at coordinate 5,910,132 of NC_134761.1, forward strand.
TTGTTATTACTACCGACTGATGAACGATTTAGCAGAAATATGGGCTCAAATATTTGCGCTAACTCTACTTTCAATTATTAATTTATTACGTACTTCTGTGAACTTGGTGACATGCTTTTATACCAACGTAGACGAAGAATTTCCATATTTCTATGATGTTTGGATGTTTATTACTCATCAACAGAAGATAAGCATGCCAGAACTTCTAATCGAATTTTTTAATTACACGTATGATTATTTTTACTTTGGGATTTTTATCACTCTACAGTAGTTTAGTTATCAGCTAAATTGAAAGTTTTACGTAATTTGTCGATGAATATTGAACTTATGCTTAAAATATACAACAAATTTCAACTTTTCTTATTCATAATGATGACTCAGAAATGATGTAAGTATATAAGAATGTAGATAAATGATACATTGGTTGATTAGTTTCTTATGTCTTTTATATCTAATTGATTCAATATCTGTTAGATGTAATACACGATATCCTGATAGATAGTTTTATAGCTACATATAATGTCACCGATACAAAACATATCGATTTATGAATAGATTAGAAAATAAATAGATTATGATATTAGATTAAAGTCAAGCAACTAAACACTTACGGTTTTGCTTAAGTTACATATAGAATGTTTATCTATGATAATGTGTGACCAATAATTTTGAACATAATCTCCAACTTTTTTCTCGTAGAGACTAGCTGTAGACTAGTGGAGACCTACATACCTACATAATAAATAGATATAGACAGCTGGAAGCAGGTTACGGTAACGTTAAGGGCTTTGGCTAACAGAGGGCAAAAGAGACTGATAGTAATAGTCTAAACCCCCCCCCCCCCCCGTTTTGGACCCTTGCCCAGTGTGATAGCTATGGGTTAAAAAAAGTATTTTCTGGTATCACGATATCACACCACACTTTAAAACCAATAAGATTGAAGCCATTTCACCAAACACACCTTTAACGCATTGACCACTAGAAACACAGATCAGTAAAGAGCCCACCAGTCCTAACACGAGTAGGTTGAAACACGAGCTTACGCCCAAAGACGTGTAGTTTCTCACGCCCGGCAGCGTCGGGTAATCGAACACTGAGCAATATCATCTATCACATTCGTTACCGAATTCTCCAACACCTTATTAGTGCTTTTCATCACTAAATATAACCATTAGCTGTGGTTTTGTGGTTCAAAATTAAAGGTATTAATGTCCGGATGACGGCGTTATATTAATTTTGAAGATTGATTGTAGTTACCGAAAATTGGTGGTTAAGGCTAAGTGTTCATTGAAAATAGAGAAAGTATGGAGAATTTAACCAAACAAACTAAATAGAATATGGTATTTGTTTTTAAAAATCGATCACTGAAAAGTAACATCATCAGATCGTCTTTTGTCTTAAAAACTTACTCTACTAGATTCCAACCTAAAATTTTCCTACGGTTTTAAGAAAATTTATTAACGACAATACAACATAATAATAGAAATAGTGATTACGTGATGGGGAAGAGTCTTAAGAATAGTAGACCAAAGGTTTTAATCTTTAACAATAGAGTCATTGTAAAAACGAAGTTCCCTAACCCTAATTGACATGCCATTTATTAGCGCAAATAATGATATATTTCACATAACAGATTACCTCAACTAATTGAGAAGTTCAAACTGTTAATTAAAATGAATTAATGTTTTGATGAAAGTTTTACTCTCGATGTGAATTGACATGTTTGTTATAGACAAAGGAAGGGGAACTTTAAGTAGGTCGACGCCATTGAATTATAGGCTTTTGTATCGACCTTTTTGTTTTACGATGTAAACAAACATTTTGAAGGAATATACGCCGCAAATAACCTATAACATCATTATTGTTATGATGCGGTTTCGTTAGATTGAACTGATAGAAATGTTGGCTAATGCTCTACGTAGGTAATATTTGTGTGATGATTTGCACATGAACTGTAAAGCCAATTGTCTATAAACTTTGGAAAACCAATCACATATTATGTCAAAAGGAGATTGTTATTGACTGAAGACTACTTTACGTTAAGTTCTTTTGGCATTCTGACTTTATTATGAGAATTGTAAAATCTAGTTCAAATCACTGCTTTATACTAAGTCCCACATATTTTGGAATTGAAGTTTGATGAAAGGATTTAATAACAATATTTACACGTGGATAATATCGCCCACAACAAATGTACGTCTTTGCGTCGTTACCAGACTTTCAATCAGTATTGAAAATGCTATATTTGTCTCATCTTACTACAACAATTTTGTCATAATTTAAACCACTTCCACAAACATTTGATAGTAAACCAGACTTTATTAGATCAGGCCAGCTCTGATAATATAAACAAGAGTATCCTATTAATAGTCATACGGTATCTGGTGGGCGCTGCGGACAGGCTCATTAGCCGGGGCGTCGAATACGTCATGTCACGATGATGTGTCGCGAAAGTCGCTAACTGCATCTGACGAGCCGCCTGGTGACGCCACTGTCGTAGCGCCGTCTGACGCTGCACGTGGACCAACTGAAATGAGTAGAGTCGATGAGGCTACTTCTTTTAGGGTTTGTTTTTTGTTGGGTATTTGAATGTCTTCTCAAGGTAGGAAAAGTTTATAACACGAATTTTAAACAAAGAAAATATATTTAAAAGCTTAAAAAACAAGTCCAAACTTTAGCTTGAGGGACTCAAGCCATCGGAATGGAAATTTATAGGAATACGGCAATCGTATAAATATGATTTGTTTTGTGTTTCGTTTTTTCAGGCTCATAGAAGTAACTGACCTGCTGTCTCACGCAATGGAAGAACGCATAGTTTGCATATATTTTCTAACTTATTTATGAATTTATTTACAGGAGTGTGTGATCGTCAAGGTAAATAAATACCTACGATTAAAGTTTGCTCATTGAAAGCCTTCTGGCAAAACAGCAATACAGGTTAAACAGCAAGATCATAATTTTCTCATTAATATTGTTATACTAGAACACGCAGTAAATAAATATTCGCTCTGCAGGTATGTCACATTAATCAATCGGCCTGGCGGGGATATATGCTAGTTTTGTGCTTTGCGCATACAAATATCATCTATGCTGTGAGCTAATTTGTTAGGACATTTTCCCATCCGTTTGCTTTAAACATCGTAATTATTATTAAAATTATTCAATGACTATTTTGCACGACAAAATATGTAAAAGATGTTACATGTAAGATATTGAATTGACTCAATTTAACATACATATTTTTTAGATTTCATTTAATAAAAATAAAATAATCGACTCCATGCCCTCTATAGCCCGGCGCGTTCTTCACAAAGTAAGAAGCGGCGATGACAGCTAATTGTCCTACTAGGGTAACTAGTAAAACTGTTCACAGCACATACATTTACATCTACGCACACTGGACCCACATTTCCATACAAGATGATGGGAACTCTAGAGCTTTGCATTGTATACTGTAATTGTATTATGTAATCTAATTGATAAACATTGCAAACGGTTGAACGAATGCTCGAAAACGAAATGAAGAAATAAATAGATTGTTGATGCATTTACGAGCGTGGGAAAATTGCAGTGCTTTTACGAATATTGAGAGTTTCCTTAGTCATATATGTATAGGATTTGACACGCTATTACCATTTTTGTAGTTGGAACAACAAGTTTACTATTGAAGTACCTAACCATACCATACCTTATATCTAACCTTCCTGTTTACTTATTAAAGCTTTTGTAAATTTATTCCCTATGCTACAATCCGTTGCAAGTGCATAAACATTCGTACTATAACCGCTTATCTTTCAAATCAACGTCGCGTTAACACGACATAATGACTACGCCCTTTCTAAAGTGTCGGAGTAAACTTCAATCTCACCTGTAGCTGGTAAATAGTAACCACATGTCACCACCACCTCCTAACCTCTATCGTAACCTCGATAGAATATCACCAACAGAATGCTTCACTCCTTGACAGAATTTCCCAGGCTATACTGTCTCTCAGGGCGAGTGATGCTGAAAATTCTGCAGTGTATTTTGAACTATATTTTGTGATCATAAAGGCTCAAATTGCTTTAAAGGTATGACTACTCGAACTGTTGTGGAATAGCCCGAAACTTTTTAAAACAAATTACTTTAAACCAATTTGTATTTTTTTCTCTAACGCATAAGATTCAAAATTCGTCGTCAAATGGTTTTGCTTGTCCGCTTCGGTCTTTGGTGGGATTTGATCCTACGATTGTCATACATGTTCGCACGCAAGCTTGGATTGTCGGGATAATAGGCGGTCTTAGACATTATTAGGAACGAGATAAACGTTGGTCAACCGTGTTGCAGTTGTAAAACTAATCGCGTGTGTGACGATGTTCTTGTCTCAACAATCTGTGGGAGGACTGAACAAACGGTTGTTTTAGAACTTTATACGGCGAAGAACTGTGTAAGATTCGAACTACAACTTCAAACAACATCACTGAGTTATTGTAGTCTAAGTACTATAATAGAACATCAAATGCCAAGTAATAAGTTGTAGTCTTTAATTAATTTCCGGAGATCTTTTTGACTACCAAAGTCCTAAGGTAACAAGCAGGTACAACATTCATGATTAGAATCAACAATCCCTCGGTTCATTCAACGACTATTATCTAGACTCGTATAATGGGTATAATAACAAAGAACTGTTTGTCTAAAAAAAAATGGATGACACTCCGTTTGCGTCTAAAGGATACGCTTGGGCAAATTTCTTATGGTTCTGTGTCACACACCTGTGACAAAGGCCTGATTTATAAACGGCTCGACCAAAACGTTATCGATGACTACCTTTAATCGAATCCGTAAACCAGTTGAAGCCATTTTCTTTTACGACCCGTAAACTGATTTCTGCTGAGGTCACATCGTGTCACGTAAATTTAAATCACCGGCGCCGAACATAAGTGGTTTTCCAAGAGTTTAACGGTTCTATAAAACAATAATGAAGTCATTAATAAGATAATTAATTATTATGTTTACTACTATTGTAGAATATTTTAACCTGTAATCTATATTTTATCAAGACTATAAAACTTTTATAGATTATTTTTACCAAATTAACATTATTATGGTTATTTGCAAATACTTTTTCGGCTCTGTTTGTATTTCAAGTATTTTTATGGCTTTTACTTTTATGTCAGTGTTAAAATCTTTCGCGAGTCATAAAACCTGTAAAGTTGCGTGTCCACTGACTCGAAGCGAGGATTCGATGCTCAGAAACGGTGATATAGTAACCAAAGGAGTCTACAAAATCTCCACTACTCTGCAGTTTCAATACGATCGGTAAATATTTTTGCGTATCTTCGTATCGCAGCTTCGCTCCGCGTCAATGGACAGGTAGCCTAATGGGTGTATAATTTTCTGTTTAAAAGCTCTTCAACCTGCCCATAATACCTTTTGATAATTTTTAAAAGTTTGTATTTTTGTTTAAAATTATTAAGTAGCTATTAAATTGGATCATTTCCTGTTCATAACATTTAGCAAATACATATTGAAGTATTAATCGATATGTAAATGTTTCTTATCGAGAAAATGTTAGTTATTTTATGTTATTTCGATAAAGATGTTTAAAATTGTTGCATAAAATAATAATCTATTAAATTGTTATCGGTTTCTTTCAAAGTATGGTGGTGGTGCTTCATACTATTTACTATGTAGGTAAGGCTTAAAGCACAGCTGCGCAAAGAAAATCAATAACCCAGAAAGTCAATGACATTATTATAAATACACGTCATAAGCGGTAGCGCGATTCTCTACCATTATCGGTTAACGCCAATGATCAGCGCCTCCAGCGGGTGCCATAGGTACTATTCTTCAGTACATTTTTTTTAAACACAACTCCCGTTCTATGAATTGCTGAGGCAGTCAAATGAGGCAGTCAAAAGTCAATTTTAAATGTCAACTCTCAATACTTGATACTTCCGTCTGTAGATAATCGCGCTAAGTATCAAAACGACACGAACTATATAACTCAGAATATTGTAAAGCTTATATTAAGCAGTGTGTCTGCTCCTGTATTCGTAGTTTTTAGTTCCAACAGCTTATAGTGCATTTCAGCGAAATAATCGTCAAGTGGTTGCCAATAAAGCCGGTTGCAAGTACGCTGTTAATTTTACTACGGTGATAATATATGGAGTTATGTCTTCATTGACATTTAGAGAATTCTGGCAAATGAATTTGGAGAACTGCTATTTTACCCAATTGTGTAGTTTATATGAATGTAAAGAAAAAACGCAATATATTCTGAGACTATTTACATTTCTCCTGCTTGCTTTTGCTGACTGCTTCTATCTTTAGCCCCATAAAGACCCTTATTGCCGCAACGCCAACCACTAAAAAATTTACCAGAAGAGTAAATAGAAAACTTAACCTTTTGATGGTCCATATTTTCTCTCCTCTAGCAAAATGTGTCAACATTTTCTGCGCAAAGAAAATATCCACTATTTCACAGGTTACCAAAATATTTACTGCCAAAACCGGCTAACCTTTTACCTTTTGTAGCGGTTTGAAGGTAAACCAACCACAATTTCAAACAAAATGTATGAAAATTCAGCATCTAAATTTCGCCTCGACCAAGCCTGTGCCGACAAAGTTAAGACCACACCTCTGCGTTGTCGCTTCTAACACATAAACTACAGATCTCGATATCTATAAATAGTTCCGCTATGTGAGACTAAACATTACATGTGGAACTGCTTAAATTATAATATAAGGAGAAGAGAATACTGTTTTTTCAAGGACGACTTTAATTTCTGACTTTGAACTATACAGATTTTGAAGCACGGTAAGATCATTTTGATATCTAAGCCAGTAATTAGGTAGGTAGGGCCTAAATTATCTTTTTTATAAGTCAGTGACGGGTACCTACTGATTATTGTATTGTTGAAACTTATTTAAGTAACTTGACTTTCGTGGTATGCGAAAAAGCCATGAACTAACACTGTACAATGACTATTAGATGCAGTACCCAATATAGCCGTAAGTAGGTACTATAAAGTATTACCTATAATCTAATCCTTCGCAACATGCTATTTCATCAACATTCCATAGATTTATCAAGAACACACGGACCAGCAGATTCTGTGGAACATTAGCGTGGATCTGAATATCGTATGAAAGGTAAGGGCACGTCCTATTGTTGCGCGCTTGGGGCGGTCGTGCACAATGTTCATTGTCTATTCTGAGAAAAGCTTAGATATGTTTTAAAATAATACTTTACGACCTACGTCGATTACACTCGTCGGTTGACAAAGAAAACGTGCATATATTTGAAAGATATTAGACAGATCATGCAGATTATTCATAAGAATTCATAATGCTGCTTTCCAATCGTGATTATGCCTTTTATTGTGAAGCTCTAAACGGAAAAACAGGTAATGTTGTTAAGTTATATTAGTGACATTACTATGTAACTGAAAATGTTTTATGAGTAATTTACCGTAAATGTTATTAATTTTGAAATGTATAGGCTAGCGGTTTTCCAATGATACTGACATTACTAGGACATTTCATTTGACTCTAGGTTATTTTACGACTACGAATATTTATATTAATTAAATTAAAAACCAGAAGTATCATGTCAATCGTAACTATTCAGGTGCAGTTTTCTAGATGAACGTCAGTCGCGCAATATTTGGAACTAAAGCGCACATTTTTGTTTACATACAACCGAAAGTTACGCATACTAAAATCGAAATTGAATTCACCAATCGAATGCCAATAACTTCGATCATCGGCAATTAATTCCGAACACTTCCTTTGATAAACCCGACGATACAAATACGATTATGGCTAAAATCAATGCGAATTCTTTGATAACATTCGATAAGTGATCGTTGGGAAACAGCCAACAATATGCCACGGGTCTCAACTCTCAATGTAATCTTAGTTAGAAACGATTAATTAGGTTCACTTGTACACGGTTTGTTATCTTATCGTAGTCTTTGATTGCGCCGCGTCATAAACAAACGGACAGTCACAATCGTTTGGTATTGTAAATTAATTGCAATGCACCCGACATCCTATATTCGGCGCGGGCGCGGGGTGCTTAAGACATAGCTAATTACGTCATTTTCAAAACGCTTTTAAAGTTTCTGTTAGATTTGAACTGACCATTTTAAACCTATTATTTTGGTTTTGCTGTATTTGTGTTCTAATCTAATATAATTAGGGCATTTATTCTTCTTACTTTTAGTAGAGTATCACATTGAAAATTCGTATTTTTTGTTTTTGATGACGTTAAGTTTCTTCTAAGCATTTTATTTATTCCATGTCACTTAGCTACTGTTGCTGGTTATTCATCGAATGCTTTCTAAAACATTTTAAACCACAAACCAATTTAGTATCGTTTATTTCACGCAATTTCCATTTAAGAAGCGTCATTTTAAGTGCCTAGTTATTTGCGAATTGTGGGCGGTCTGTTTTCTTAAACAATTTATGCGCCCGGCGCCTTTGCGACGGACTATGGGGGACGTGCTAACCAAATCACTGTGATGTGCTTACTGTCTTAATGTAAGTAGAGAACTTGAGGATCTTTTACAAGGAAAGAATAGATACAAAGGTTACATTACTTTTATACAGTAAAAAAAACGTATTTTCGAAGAGATACATCGTTTTGTTAAATAGGTACAAACGGTTTTTCTAAGAGATAGGGTTGGTAGTTTGCTTATCCCTAAAGTACTACTTCAAGACTGGAAATCTAGAGAGAGATACACATAAGTATATTAAAAATACAATGGTTTATTCACAACTCCTTCCTCATAGATCGAAAACGTGACACACACAAAACAGTTTCCATGTGCAGTATAGATACTCTCTCCAAGTTATGGAAGTGATAACTCGATAACCACACACAGTAAAACCCCGCCAAAATCGTTCGGCGCCACGCGAGCCCAAACATTGATAATGTAAATAATGGTCTTTAATAATTCACTGCTATCTAGAAATGCTATTTGCGACGATGATCGGGACACTGATTCGTTTAATTGGCACTGAGGGTGTACTTAATATCAATAGATGAATATAAATGAGCATACATACGTACTAATTAAAAAGAAGATAATTTAAAATTACTAGGTGCGTGACGAACCGGTTCGTTCTGGTTTTAATTGTTGTCGTCATCATCACGAATAGATACATTTTCAAGATCCTTGGACGAAGATCATCCTGTATTTTTGTTATTTGCATTTCGTTAGGGACTTCAGCATGAATATATTTCTTTTAATTAAACATTACAAGAGATAGGATTTTTATGTGTTCCTTTCTTTTCGTATCAATATAATAGCACAAATGCCGATGTAAAAATATTTCTAAAGTTCCGTAAATTTAAATATTTGCTGATAAATCTCTATAACTTAAAAATAATTGGGACTAGCCATTATAACATAATAAGTTATATCTAGACAAATCTATAATGCTTTAAGTTTCTATGTAAACAAATTACTGTTCTGAAAACATCAAACAAACTACTGAACTTGAATGCAGTTTCGAAACATCAATAAACAACTGTCGCCTCTACCCGCCTCTACTCGCCTCATCTCGCCTCTTTGTGCTGTGATCGTGCCGCACTCATTACACTTGGCACGTACTTAATATTCAATTTTGTCTACCGATCTTTGTTTGTACAGAAGATGTATTAAGACTACTAATCTAAGTCTAGGCTTATTCTAAAGTAGTTCATAAGTAACGCGAAGGTAATACGTTGCACTATTGCAAATAGTTGTAGACTATTTTCATAATATCTAGTTTTGTTTTGTGAAAGGACATAATGCCAAATAAGAACGTCGAATAACACTCTTAATGATTATTCTCTTAACTCTTTCTTTATTTTTTTATCATACTGCGATGTGGTAAATTTGGGCGAAACATGTCGATACAAACTATTCCTTATTGCATATAGATTTCAAATTAAAAACAAAGGACCGTTTTCACCATTTCTAGATACGAATAAGAGAGTATTACATATGTTTTTTTTTCTAATTCTTTCACTAGCTGTCACTTTATCCAGCAGGATAGTTCTCTGATGAAAAATCATAAACTATGAAACTTGCCCTAACAGTCATAAAGTATCCATAGCTAATCATCGCATAAGTAAAAAACTATAACACCTCCAACACACATACTCTTATCCTAGTCGTGACAGAGATATCGTTACAACATACTAAAACTATACATACAAAGCCATTTACAACAGGAAGCACTAAAAACTACCGTGAAAGTGTAACCTCTTTATGAAACAAACAACTTTCCTTGAATCATATAAAAGTTAGTACAATCGGGCCCTTTATTAGCAAATGTTCCGATCAATTGATTCTCACCTCATTCGAGTGTCTATAAATAGCTGGGCCCGATTCACGACCGCAACCGCTGCGGCTTGACCCCTCAGATATTGGATCAACATGATCGACACTATGTTGTGCATTCCTTAATACGTGTTTAATAACTACTATAAACTGTTTTATTTTGTATATTGGACTGTTGAGTTGACTGTGAAGTGCGCTGTTTATTGTATCCCTTGGAGTTTACGGATGGTCTTTTATTTATAGTGATCTTTAACATTTTAGGATAGTGCAACGAACGGTAAGGCATGAAAGGCATAGAAATGTCAAAGGATGTGATGACCACAGGAAATAGGAATTTAATAAAAATAAAAAAAAATAACCCATTACTATTCCACTGCTGGGCAAGGTCTCCTCCCAAACGAGGAAGAGGTTAGACCTTGATTCCAACAAGCTGGCCAAGTGCGAGTGTATTATTCTTTTCTTCGACGATGGCACCCTTATAGAGTATGAATGCAGCATTTGCTAAATTTGGTCACAACTTTTGTTACAATTTAATAAATTATTTCTACGATCCAAAATCTTCACGGGAGGTATACTTTAAAACCTCATAAATCTAACGCCACACAAATCACTGAAATAACATTATAAGAAGCAACAATCAGTTGAATAGCGTCAATATGGCGTCAACAGTTCGAATATAAACAAATCAAAATGAAGCTGTTCAGTATCAGTATTGGGAACAAAACGTTTGATTTAATGCTCATCGGACGATTGTCCACAACTCATTGAACTAACACAAAAGTTCTCACAGCTGCACTTCCGGGACCTTACTTACATCATCCAACGATTTATAGAGAGCATCAAACATAAAAAATCACACGAAATTCAACTTTAATTCTTTGTAATAAGGGCCACTAAAACTCCTGTAAAAACGAAAACTGTTCACACTAACTCGCCTTATACATTCATACTCGCCTTATAGATACGTTCATACATAACTACATAACTTGACGCCTGTTATACCTGAAGGTATAGATAGAGGTAGGTATATTATAATGTCGGCATTTATAATGTTAGTCCCATGTAATAAGGGGCGAGCCTATTGCCACGTTCCCTATTTCCGAGTTACTATTGACAAATATTCTAACATTAATTAGAAAAAAACATCTATTATTAGATACTAAAAATACAATTTAAAGTACAGTTGTTTTAAAGGTAACCAGTAAAAGACCAATAACACTTTGCCCAACCCGGGAATTGAACTCGAGACCTCTACGAAACAGTCGCATACCTACTAAGAGCAGTCAGATACACATGATATATTTATCAAAGGAACATCGGGGCTATTCAGTTATCAAACTAATAAAGTAAGGAGATCACACATTGTGGGCCGAGATAAAAAGATTTAATGTTAGATAAATAGATTTATAATGAGAGATAATCTCGTACACAGATGTCCACAGTCAGTCAAGGTCGGTAAATTAGGGACGAGTTTGTAGAAAGCAAACAATTTGTCACTGATTTAGCGCGAGACGTTTTTATTTCTATTTGCTTTTTTTAAAGTTGAAAACTGTTTAAGAGCATTATATTAATCTACAAAATTACGATCATTTTGTGCTCAAAGGCTACGTTTAATAACTGGAAGATCTTTCACTACTTTTGCTATAATATAAATGACTAGATAATCTAATTAGAAATTCGGTAACGTAAATCATTGATAAAAGTGTACAAAATATTAAATAATTTATTAACTTCATTGCAAGAAGTCTGCGAACATAGTCATCAATATAGCAAAAAATAATAAAGCCTGTCATATTTTTAATTATGCTACCGTTTGTTGGCCAAATGTGTATTTGTCTTCAACATTAAGGGCCTCAGTGAATTTATTGTAAACAAATTAGCATTTCAGCTGTGGGAATAGGGATTTAAATTAATTCTTAATTATGTTTCCGTTCCGGGTTGAGATGAAATTAGAACTAAACTGTGCTCGCGGTATGAACAACAATAAAGAATTTAATCCTTTTGACTTATTTATGCACACAAATGTCTTTTTACGCAATAAAAACGGCTAAAAGAATTAAATAAGTTGTTTCGGCATCTTAGTGGCTAGGCTACTATTACTTTGTTGTAAAGTTGATAACTCTATAAATACAAGATTACTTGAATCTCCCTGTTAGCGTTCTTTAAACCGTACCAATACACACAATGTAGGCAATTAGCAATTCTATCTGTGACTATCTCATGGCTAAAATAAAACCAATTTTAGACCGGTATTATAATAATATGTATGTTTTAATGCAAAAGTAAATCTTATACATAGGATAATTTGAGTCAAATATCGCAGAGTTCATAGCCATTCATTATACATATTATATATATGTTACTGTAAAAGCCCGAACTGTGGCAAATCCTAAGATTTTCCGGTAAAACCTAAGATTTACCAACTCTCAATGGTAAAAGTCCGAACAAGCTAGAGTTTAAAAACTATGTTACGATATATAAAAAAATCCTCCTTCATAACTATGTTTATAACTATTTCACGGTATAATTATATACTGTGACATAGTTATAAAGCAGGAGTTTTGGGCATAGCGACATGGGTAGGTTAGGTTAGAAGGCTAAGGTGGGAGCGAGCGAAGCGAAGCTCCCACCTTAGCTTTCGTGGTTATTTTTTTTTAACCACCCAGAAGGAGGAGCCCCGCGAAGCGGGGCTCCGGCGACATCTCGATATCATCAAGTGAATATAGGTAAAAGTTCGAAATAAAGTAATTGTTCGGACTTTTACCATTGCGAGTTGGTAAATCTTAGGTTATACCGGAAAATCTTAGGATTTACCACCGTTCGGGCTTTTACAGTAACATATACACACAAACTTAAAATCACGCCTGCTATTCATAAGAGAAGGCAGAGACCAAAGAACCCTAACTTGCTACATTTCCTACAAACATATGTAATACAAAATATACACATCACAGTCACCATCTATCTCAACGATTAGGTCCCGTTTTCACCTCGTATTGGTTTGAACATTCAACCCAATTCACGTAGTTGATCACACCACTGATATCTGTGAAGCAGTCTGCCACAGGACAATAACCGATACTATCTCCGTAATGATACATATCATGTATGGAACGAGGTGTCGACTCTAGAATAGCTGCAGGGTACACGGAAATATGGTACGGGATGTTTAAAGTAGTGATGTTATGAGCTTCGACAAATAGAATTCGGAACTTTTATTTTCCGATTCCGCATTCGGCTGCTACAGATTCGAATGAGAAGTTAAAAAGAAACCATTTGTATTGCAGCAAGACTTACTGAGCAGACAATGTACAACTCTAGGCATGCTCCGGACAAACTTTGACACTGAAACTTTGACGTTGTATTTTAATACGATTTTTATGGAAAAAAACAATGAAAACAAAAACAACTAAAAATTTAAGGCATGATGGGTCACAAAATAGCTAAAACGCAAAAATAAAAAAATAAGTACTTACCCTACGTACGTATATTGGCTATAGAACATACGAAATCTGGAATTCCCACTTGATCCGCACCTGGTTCCAACTCCGATTCCGGTAAATCACCTTTGTAACATCCCTAAAGTAGAGTAATTTGTAACGTAGAACAACCTAGTTTATGTATCGTTGAATCCAATTGGCAACATTGTATGTTGGTAATTCTATCGAGAGCCAATGATACAAATGGGTTGTACATTTCTTGTAGAAAGAAAGTATATATTTGTCGACTCGCAAATGAGCAAGATACTGTTTTGAATGCTCGCTTAGCCTTTGTTCCAAACTATGTTGGAGTCGGCTTCCAGTCTCACCGGATGCAGCTGGATACCATTGTTTTACATGGAGCGACTGCCTATCTGACCTCCACAACCCAATATCTGGGTTATAACACGATACCTTCGGTAAGACTGGTTGTCAGACTTTCAAGCTTCTGACTACTGTTAACGACTGTCAAAGATCTTCGAAAATGACAGCCGGGACCCACAATTTAACGTGCCTTCCGAAACACGGAGAAACTCGATATGTATAAGATGGTCACCCATCCACAGAACAACCTCGGCAAGCATAGCTTAACCTCAGAGATCGATCTGCGCGGCTGTTGTCAACTAAGCCACGAGCTCCTATATATCCATACTGTTTTGAATGCAACCTTGCTAATCATAAAACATTCAGTAGCAGTCCAATTCTCTTTCGAATCGAACTAAAACAAACATTTTGGTCCTCTGAGCCTAGTTGATAATATTTATCCAATACTAAAACTATTTACTTTATTTCGTTCTTCGTAAATGAATCTAAGAGTCGCATAATTAAAAATACGACTGGAATGTTCGTTGTAAGGGCTCATGAAAAATGTATTTTCATTTAAAATTATTTGTATGAGTTTAAGTAAGACAATGACATGTATAATTTCAAGTTAGGTGAAGGTAAGCAGTTGTTTGTGCTCAATGTTTTAACAAGTGATGTGAGGTCAAAAGGAGACCTGCAATATATCATGTCTTGACGATATTTAAAACTGTGTCAATATATTTAGCGTATTTATAATTATTATGAAATAACTAACTTTTATAGTTTATTACAAAATAAAAGAACTAAGGTACATACTCGTTTTGACAGACTGTTTATTTTACAAACATATTATTATGTGATGAAATCTTAACAAACAGAATATGGTAATTTTATTTTATTAATAGCTTGTAAAAAGATACTCAATATTATAAGTCTGGTGGCAATATTTCACTTCAATTGGTTTACATTGTCTTGCATGTTCAACAAACCAGTAGCATGATTCTCTACTACTATCGAATATCGACAACCGGCTAGCTGTCAAGAACTATAGTATGAAAATCTAATCAGCGCCTCTAGCGGGCGCCGAGGAACTATTTTGGCGAAATATTTTAAATGTCAAACTCTCGAGTCTCGATACACGATAATAGAGAATCGCGCTACTGCATCATAACTCATAACTATTTTTTTTTTTGGATAACTTTTGCAGCAAAATACTCACCTAAAAGTTGATAACCCAATTTACTTACACACACATTTGTAACCTTACTTTGTAGTATCAACCAACCAAAACTACAGATCAATAAGAAATAAAATATTCAATGTTTATCTGTATACGATCTAAAGATAGGATAATGTCGCCGCAGACAAGCATTATAAGAGCCTTTGTCCGCCCCACGGACGATAGGGGTGTAGACAGTACAATAAGGGTATCATCTACCATTATCGATATATTCAAGCATTCAGATTAAATCGACAAGCCATTGTATAAACCTGTGAGAGTTGTGACAAGCCTTAATAGTCATCTATTAGATAAATGCTCAAGTATTTTAATCTTTGCTGTTATTTATGTATAACTGAGTCGCGCGGTTTCACTCGCGTGCCAATAATTTAGGTAGGATTCCTACTAATGTTATAAATCTGACTGTCTCTTCTTCATTTCAAAACCATTGAACCGATTTGGATAAAATTTTGAGCACAAATAGTTTGAGACCCGTGAAAGGAGATAAGAAAGTTTTTTTTTCCTGGAAATCCCACTCGATCGGGGACTATGCATGTAATATAACTGTAGTTCAAGCGAAGCGGAAAGCGGGCAAGAGTCAGTAAAATTTTAATTTTAGGCAAATGGCTAAATGCAAAAATTTTAATCTCTTTTAGGAAATGAGCTATATTTGCCCCGGGCATTTAACTATCTCTATACTAGATTTGAACAACATCAATTGAGGGGTGCAGCCGTAAACATGTAAAGATAGACAGACAGGCAGACAAACCTTCGCATTTATTTTAGTATGGAAGTATGGATGTATTCTGTGATAGCAAAATGATTAATGTTCCACGCATTGTAGCATTCAATGAGGGTTAATATTACTAGTAGGATAGTTAATATAAAATATATTATTACTGGCCATTAGTAATTGTGATGATAGGTTATTGTATGCAATTATTTTATTGATTGCTGCTGATATAGCTGATAGAAATCTACAATGTGCATCACGAAGTTTGTTTCTTGGGCATGAACAGGCAAATATTCTATGAAAATAACAAATTAAATGGAAAATCATTACTTTAGTTTGTTAAGGAACCTAATAATAGAGTAGCCCGAAGACGTATTCTGGCTTTCTGGGCATGCGTTGCTTTAATCCTGTAATAACTTTGATACTTTAATGGATGTGAATGAAGCAAGGAAAGTTTGTAAGGATCGTACCAAGTGGCGTTCTCTGGTTTCTGTCTACCCCTATGAGAAGAAGACATGATATTATTAGAAAAGTATGGATTTAAGTATGGAACTTTGATAGTCTACTAACATATACTTGTGATTGATAATAAATTGAAAGGCTAAACAATAAATACTTAATGTTATTTTTTGCAGAATTTTGTTTATCAACAATTTATTCTTCTTTTTTTGTTACTAATAAAGAAAAGTAAGATCTTAAAACGCGAAGTATTTTAAAACCAAGCACTGAAATGATACCGAACTCAAAGAAGTAGTAATAGATCAGCAACTATTCGCATTTACGACAACGATAAAAGAAAACTCAAGAGATAATGTAAATACGTAGCGATGTTTACACATTGTGAAAATAAAGAGAACTTTGCTGATCCAAATATAAAGATCATTAAACGGCTAAAAACAGCTGTTTCTAATATAGGTGAGTGGCCTTTTAATTTTTGCAGCAAACACCTGGAAATGTAGAACAGTCGTATAGGTAGAAATTTGAAGAAAATAACTATCAGACATAGAAGAATAAATGCGTAAATAACTAGAGAGAGAAAGAAATACATACCGAAAGTTTAATACATTATATTGAAAATTCGAAATCGAGTAATTGCATTACTCCAGCTATATTAGCAGAACATTTTAGAGAAAATAACTATCAGACATAGAAGAATAAATGCGTTAATAACTGAAGAGAGAAAGGGAAATACATACCGAAAGTTTTATACATTATATTGAAAATTCTAAATCGAATATGTAATTGCATTATTGCGTTAACCATACCTTGTTTTGTACTAAAGTTAGCTTTGTGTACTTTACCAAGTGAAGTAATTCAAAGGTATGTTTTTGTAAATTCAAATTAAAGTACCCAACCAATAGGTGTACGACCTTTTACAATTTCATCAGGAAATCACCATAATCAAGCTGAACACGGTCCAACGATTTCTCGTTAAACTGAATTCCAACATTTTCCTACCATTGTTCGAAAACACCATACAATTCGTGACGGACAATTTAGACTTTTAACTTGGATAAGACAACGTAATGGAGGGGTGACGCCAAACATTTTCATTAATAAAGGTTGCCCAGAAATTCTTGTTAACAATGATAACTGCATTCGTAAAGAAACGAGGCATAACTCATTCGATTAAACACTGACTTTGGCGGGCTGCGGGCCGTGTTAATATTGTACCACAACCATTTTACAAAGACCCTCAAACGCTGCACTTTTCTTTTACACTTCATACGATATAGCATTCTTCACGGTTCTTGTTAACCTGGTAATATTAATCTTCGGGGACGACTAAGCAGATCATAGTGACGCCGAGAAAGTGTTAATCCCATTTTAATATGAGTAATGACTAATTGTCGCTTCACTTGACTACTAAATAACGGTATGCTTGTGGGTGGAGGTGCAATTAATGGCGGTCGAATTACCTAACGTTGGTTTATTTGTTTTATACTTTGTGTCTTTTAAGCTTTGGCATTGAAATCGTTTAATTTTAATGGAGCAATTGGCTGAATGAATGGTTCTGGTTAAGCAAATAATAAAAGGTTGCAATGGACTGGGCTTTCTGTTGAATTCGTTTTAGATGTATTTGTGTTGTTTTTAGATGCATGTTTTGGAGTGTGGATTTTTAACTAATATCGCGAGAAAACAGTTTACTTAAGCTTGAAATTATTACTGACAATAAAAACATGCTTTAAGTACAATTATTTCAACACCCATTTCAGTAAAATTTACGAAAATTGAAAACAGAGATTACAAACTTTCTTGTTGTTTTGGTAAATTCACGGTGTTAACTTACGAAGCCTAATTGCGTATGCTTCTGGCATATTGAAGTTCGCCAATTACAGCTTTGTAATTTGATAAATTGTTCCCGGGCGATCATAAATTTGTTGGTAACTGAAAAGTAACACGTTTTCCTCCACATAAACGAATAAATTCAACACAAATTATTGGTAAAAAATAACATTTCATTGTTACGCATAATCTAATGAAAGTTATCTAAACTATTTTAATGTTATATTTTACCTATTGAATGAAATTGGGCTAGTTTTTATTTCGAAAAAGGACAGGATTTTTATCAACTGTCTCCAAAAACTAACTAACACACATGTGGAGCGGCAAGCGATAGGTCATACCCGAGTTATTCTATTCACGAATGACAACATTATATTCAATTTATGATAAGAATAAGACAAGATATATATAATATGACAAGATCAAGTTGAAAGGTTAAATCCTTATTAATGTTGCTTTATTGATTTCCAAGCTCAATATACTTAATCACGACAAAGCTTCCTCACTTACGTCTTATTTAACTGTCAAAAACCTTTAGTAATGGCTATTAAAGCTTACGAATAATGAGGTTTTATTCCAGCTTTCAGTCGGCTTTATAATTTGTCGATCCATATATTTATTGCTTGATGGAGTTGCTGGGATTTAGTTCATGATATCCTTCTTTTTGGGTCTTATTGTTTCTTTGCACTTCAAATCAGTTTCTGCCTTCAGGTCTCATGTTAGATGAGTTCTGAAGGAAGAAAACAAAATGTTAAATGACGGATAAAGTTGCTAGTTGTTTAAATGCTAATTGATTCACAGTATACAAGAGTGAACCATTCAACGGGACTTACATATATTGGACATTAAGAATAAGAGGAATTGGTACCTATAACATGACCCCTCGCCGGTATCATAGTCATTCTTTGGTATAGCAATGATCGTTATCAACCTACAGCAACCGCCAATAAAAGTGCTTAGTAGCAAATCAAAATTCTTCCCAAAAAATATAAAATAAATCAACATTCAACCATCTCCGGCAATAAAACATTAAAAACATGTTAAAAATAATTAATTGGCTGCAATTTACCGACATAATAATTACGAAAACATATTAATAAAAGTTAAATTGACCAAATACCTACACACCGGGCTCCCCTCGTGATTATCATATAATGGTCATAAATTGTGACTTGTTGCCAGTTCACCGCATGCACTTGGAACATGTTCGGGTAAATTTATTGGGTGATTTGGTGGTTATTAAACGATCTTGTTCGGTTTCAGTTATCTTAACGTTATAGCTATGTAGTTTGTGATTTTCTTGTGAAACTGCATGCAATTGTTTTTAATTGAGGGAACTTACGTAACTATTAAAGCACTTTAGTAAAGCACAATATTAAAAACAGACAACAAACTTTATTTAATGTATTGAATATTCAATGCTACTTGCTTTAATCTTGCGCAAGGCAATGAGTTAGTAGGTAGGGCATTCAAAAATGTGCTTATTTTTTTATTCGTAATAATATCATTTTTATATTTCACAGAAAATAATAAAAAAAGACTTTATTATTGCACGTTGCACGACTGATCAATCAATAATTTAACGACTTCAAATGTCATAATTCTATCTGATTATTGTCTACGCGTGACTAGCATTAAAAGCCTTGCTGTGTGTTCTCAGATATAATTCAAATGAGTGTCTCGCATTAACCACATTATCGTGACCAGCTGATCACTATGGTAATTCCTAAAATTACTTTTTTACTATTAAACTTGACGCAGACATGAGCATAGATGTAAATAAGTTTTATTTAATAAGGCACGGTGTTACTTTACGTTGTTAACAAATGGCCGAGTTATTTGTCAGGAAAAAATGGCTTTGATCGCGTGGCCTAGCGTGTAAGTTTGAACTAACGTCTGTCATGGACCCCCGCTGTGCAGTTGGCATGAACGACTAATAGCTGCATGTTAATCGACAGGCGATCATTGTCGGCAATCACATCGGAAAAATAAAAAACTAGAGCGTCATACGATATCTCAAAAGATAAAATTCGTAATCCGTTCCACGTATTGAATATCGATGGATAGACATAACACGATTGTAACTTGTTTTTTTAAGGTGTCAGTTCTGTAATCATTATCATCAATAAAAGTTAACTAGCCTAAAATCAATGGCGTTTGCGATGCAAATTAGATAGTTAGGTAAGGTACTTATTTATCTTAATATCTACTAGGTAGAATAATAAATAGTGACCAGACAGTTTTTTTGTTGTCGTTATCAAATTAAAGCGAAATATGAAATTATTTTGATTTATTTATTAGTAAATTTTTAAGTTGTGTCTTCTAGCGACACCTAGTGTTGAGTAGCAGTAATGTTGAAGACTTTGTTTTATCTAAAATACTAATAGATGGCGTTACTTCGTGACTAATCATAAATATAACATTCCACTTGTTTGTTTGAAAAGCACATTAAATAAATGAAAAATTAATATTTACACATTATTGCTCTATTTTTGTTAATACCTAGCTACATGTTTATTTTTTGTTCTTCTTTGTACATATATTTTTTTAGCTTGGCAATACAATTATGAAATGTCACCCCAAATCGTCAATGTCAATGTCAACAAAATTGACAACTCAGCTGTTTATCGTTATTATTTTCATAATCATCGTTTTTATAGATCCAAAAGTGTATTTAAAGTGTAAATAGAAAGAAAATGAAGTATATTCCTGGATAAAGTGATACTCAGTATTATCTGGACGCCTCAGCAAAGACCTAGCGAGTAAATAAGGTCGTCTAGTCACCTTTCTCAAACAATGAATACCGCGAGGTTACAACTGACGAGATATCTGCTTAACTATGTAAGACTTATAAACAATATACAAAGACTAAAAACAAGCATGCCACATCAAGGCTTTTACTCTACTTTTACAATGGACGCATTTACCAGTGAGTTGATAGAACGACATAAAAATAAGTTCCATCGACATGACGTATTGTTATCGGAGCTGAGCGTACAGCACTGTACAACAACAGAATCTAAATATAACGTGACTGAGCTTACTAACGTACAAATGGACAACATGTTTACAGATTTGTTATCGAAAAACAAAGACAAGCAGGTCCAAGATCTAATATTAGAGTGCCAGAATTATCGTAAATTTATAACAAATGAATCATTGAAAAAATTGTTCAGACATTACGGTAATGGTGGCAAACCTGAAATGGTTGTAATGCTTCAGACGTTTATTGCTACCATAGACCCGATCTCATACAAACGTAATGGAGAGTTCCTACATCACTTAGCGAGAGCTCAATGTATGAAAGGCAATTCAGAAAAAGGGTTGTCGTTACTTAAGAGTATTTATATCAAATATACTGGTTACAGAAGTTTTTATAGGTTAATATTTAGAGATTTGATACAAGATTCAGTATTGAATAGATCGGAAGCCTCTCTGATGGTGTTTAAGAAGTATGTGATAGAGTTTAGTGAAGAGTTATCGGAGCACTACCCATTAGTATGTTTCTGGCACATATGTTGGGCAAGTTCTTGGTTTTCTGACCAAATGCTGTCAAATGATTTACTAGAAATGTCAGAAGTCTTACAAGAGATTGTCAGAGACAAGTAAGTATTTTGTATTTAAGTTATACATTTACATCAGTAGATAGTGATTAATCTTATCTTATTATTAATATTATAAACATGAAAGCTTAGATGGATGTTTGGTGTTCGATCATCCCAAAATTACTGAGCCAATTTTAATGAGATATGTTTGGTGCTAAGATAGATTATAACCTGGATTAATTCTGTAAAATATTTTAATGTTGTGTAAAGTTATAATTGGATTTCAGATTTAATTAAAATAATAGATTAAGATTGTTGTTAAGTATTTAGTGATCTGCAGTCTGTAACTATAACTAAGTATTTAATATAATAAAGAAAAGACATGTAAGATACTTCTTACTCTGGGACTTTTAATTATGTAATGAACATATTGTATCCCTTGTTATTTGTTGTTAGTTGCAAAGATTAAAACATCGTATTAATATAAAATATTTATCAATTTCCAGGGCAACAGCATTCAGTATAATGGCTTTAAAAGACTTCAATGAAGATGCAGTGGTCCGACTTCTACAAACACTACTTAAGTATGACATGATGATAGAGTATGCTGCAGTACTGCAAGTATTATTTAATTATAAGTGTAAGTAACACTGTTACAATTTAATTGTATTTGTATTTAAAAAGACAACTCCCGCACTAAGAATTGCTTATGTGTCACTGGGACTTTTATAAATATAAATAAATAAATATTTTTGGACAACTCACACACACGGTCATCTGATTCCAAACTAAGCAGAGCTTGTACTATGGTAACCAGACAACTGATAAACATACTTATATACTTCTAAATACATACTTATATAGATAAATTAACATCCAGGATCAGAACAAATACTCGTGTTCATCACACAAATATTTGTCCCGGGTGGGATTCGAACCCGCCACACGCGGCGCTACGGTTATTGCGGCGAGGTGACCACTTAAACCACTGCGCCAAACGTGCAGTTTTTTTTTGCATATACAAACAACGAACACATAGCATAACCAGTATTATAATGACGATGAACAGTTTTAGGCATATTTTGCAGGATACAGTTAATAATAATTTAGTACTACTTATAAGTCTGTTAGGTGGAAGTTGATATGTTTGAAATTGGCACACTTTCATACGAATTTATCTAATAGACTGACAATAGCTTTATCATTGTGCCAGTTTGTATAAGGTCCGTGATCCCGGCGTCCTATAATGATATAGTGATTGAAATACCTAATGTATCAAGTAGTAAGTAGTTTACTTATTTTAGTGGGTGGTATATCAAAATTTACCAAGAATGATACATACCTAACTTGTGAGGCTTGACATTAAAGATATATACCCATAGCCAGTTGCGCTCACCGGTCTGACAACGATCTGTGGGTGAAGCAACCGTTGGCGCTTTAATTCTAAACATGGGTGACCGCATAGTGGTATTTTTGAGCTGGACGTCTCCGTGCTTCGGAGGGCACGTAAAGAAGAAGAAGACCCCATACTTACGCATACAGCAATTGTGGCTCATTTCTTCTACTTCGTCCATATGGATAAACTATTTTTTTGTGAATATTATGCTCCTGTCGTTATTGATGGACGTTGTCACCTGTATCTTTGATGCTGCCGGTATTTCTGCTTTCAAAATATATGGTTCTATAAATATTTCTTGCGAGATCCTTGTAGTGTCGCGAGCTTTTTGTAAACAGGATGTATTAATTAAAGATTTCTGATCTGTTTTCCTTTCATCTGTTTTCTAAGTCATAAACAAATATAAATATTAGGTAACATAGGACAATATTTCAATACATCACACCTAGGCCATAGATATTTTATCAACAATAAATTGTGGTACCTACTTGGCCACGTTTTCACATTTCTATATTTTGTACATAATCGCGTTTGCACGTAAAAACAGTATTGCAATAAAACCTTATTTGCTAACATTGACACACAATATTCTAATTGTTAATCTAGAGCACACAATCCATAGTAAATATACATTACCTTAAGTACAAAGGATAATGCTAAATAAATAATTAGATAAATGAGTTCAAACATTATGACAATAATTTTGTTTGAAAATAATTAAATCGGTTCCTAATCGTTTTGCCCTCGTGAACTTAGAGCAAATAACTAATTGAACTGAATGTATGGTAATACCTACATTAAGTAGGTAGGTACAATAAAGTAGTTCTTTATGAAATATATGCGGAATTTTAAACGCTATTTCACCAAAAACTACTTTTTTGTATTTTGCATATGGGTTATGATATAGATGATAATTATAGCAATTATTTTCATAGAAACTATTATTTTGCGATAAATCAACGTGTGATTAGCGTGCAAAATATACGTCCGGGATCAAATAAATAATAATAATATACTTGCCGCCTTTTGGAAACAAATATAAATTTATAATTAGTACTTACCTATCTATCTAGTTCATTTTTTTACTGTAGATGATTGTGGATGAGGTACCTACCTACTATATCTTTTATAAATACATAGATTAACATTTTACGAGTTGATTAAATATTAACTCAGCCAGTTATAGTGTTATCAATTAACTAATTTCTAACCTTAGGTACTTAAAGTCCGTTGATCTTGAGTCCGTTGAGTTCCTTACATTAATATAAGATATCTCAAGATTAATTAGTTTTAATTTCTTAGCTTTTACCGACTGCTATGAAAACGTTGACCTCTCTTAGAGGTAGGTAAATATTCACTTTGATTCTTGTACCTCAGAAAATCTTACACACGCATTTTACCTCAAGAAGTAGGCAAAAATCTAAATACTACACTTGCTACGAACCCCAGTAATTTTTGGCTTTATTCACACCTATATCTTTTCATACATTACATACATACACAAAATTACGACTCTTTCCCATAGAGATAGGCAGAAACATCTTCCTCTGAAATCTAATTAATATAAACTGTTTTTGTTCCAGTAAAAAACCGAGATATTCGTGGATGTACGGAAATTATAAGAAATTGCGAAGTTCTTGGTATAGTTCTGCCTTCGAATCAGCAAGGCAGATACATCACAATGCTTATTGAAGACAAGAAACGAAGACCTGAAGAACCTTCTAGAAAACCCTCTCTCAAAGACTTTAAACTTAAATTTTAAAACCATTTTTACCGACAAGAAACGGAGTCTCGGGGAACCTTCTCGAAAATCTTCCTTAGAAGACTTTAAGCTCATATTTTATGACCATTTTACGGTCAATCTCAAAAATATGTATACACGGTCACATTTTAAAAAGCATTTATATAAATAAAAATAGTGAAATTTCTACTTTGTAACTTTGATTATATTTAGCTTCAAAATATTTTTTAAATGTCTGTGTAATAATTGTTTACTAACAACTTTAACAACATTCATTATTTTATTCAGAGTAGATACGATTGAAAATATGACAGCGTATATATATTTCTGACGCTGACTGTACAAAAGATGCACTTGTCAAAAAGCAATCTAATATCTATCGTGTGAAAAGGATAGCGCTATATAACCCGTATAGTGCTATCCTTTTCCAGCGGCGGAACTTGGATCGTTTAATCATGCCATTGTACAGCCACATTTTGTAAATTTGTAAATATAGAATAGTCGTTTGTATAGAATAAAAACAAGAGAAAGCAACAATGTTTTTGTTTATTTAAGTTATTGTTTTAGATTCGCCGTGTTTTCTATGTCCAGAGGTGAATGCAAAGATATACGCAGTAAGATTGCTAATATTTGTTAAAGATAACGCTTTCATTCATATGATTGAGATAGCGAAAAATATTTCTCATCAACCAAAAAACAGTGTTACAATTTAGCTATAAGAGGGCTTAACAACTATAGGTGGTATTATTCGTAGGTTGGTAGAGAAAAAGCAGAAAACGTTTTCCCATTTTGGCTGTTTCTTTTCATAACAGTTAGTGGTCAACCTCGCATCTAAGTATCATAGCATTGGAGTAAATGGCTTTGACATCACTTGGCTAAATTATGTACCTGCCTATTAATAAAGAGTGGTAGACAAAAAGTTGTTTACCAAAAGCCCAAAAATGACTGCTACCTTAATGAAAAAATAAAGGAATGGCGTTGTATTTGGGTCAGAGTATCCCTTAACATGAAAACAGAAATATGAAATGACCAAAGGAAATAGTATTATTTCGGTAATAGTACCTATATGACATCATTTGTTATAATTGACGACATTACGATGCTTTATCACTGACGTTATCTGCATTTCATATAACTTACGTAGACACAGGTACAATGGAAAATATTGTGTTTATAAGTAATGAGAAGCCAAAAGTAAATTTCACGAAAATAGAGGAAAACATGCGAAGTAATTCTGAGAAGTTGTTATATGAATCAATTTTGTGTAAATAAAAGATCTTAATTACTCGAGCGATGGATAGATGACTAAATTTGGTGGTTGTTCGTCATTGCTGTCTCATTTTTATTGTGCATGAGTCTTTCTTAATTGTAGGGCGACCAAATACATCTAACAGGTGGGTATGCAGATTTTGATAGTTAGTCTTTTTTAATTGCTTTATGACCAATCAAAGAGCCTTACTGACATGCAGATACGGATTCTAGGTACTAAATTTTAATCAAAGAAAAACCCAACGCTTTTACTGACCACCTCAAAAGTGATAATTGGTTAGCAATCTAGTGGGATTTTTTTCATTCAATTTAAATTTGACTTATGCATCATCGTTCTTGTCTTTCCTCTTTTCCATTCTTAGACGTAGGTAATAAAAAATGATCTTGCGGGTCTTATTTCCTATAGTTGTAAAGTCCCGTATTCAATTTGAAAAGTTTTGAATTCTTAGTGCGGGACATAGCCTTTTTTCTGAAAGCCCGTAGAAGTGAATAACTCGTTAGAGAGCCATAGGTCGCACAATTTATCTGAAATATCCAAATCAAAATAGTTGGTATCATACAGACCATCATTAGTTGCATAAGATGCGCAATGCGGGTCACTGAAATCAGAATTTTGTATAGGTACCTCCGCCAACTAAGTTATAGGGTTATAACAGTTTTAAGTCTATATTTGACCAAAGAACAACTTAGTCACGTGTCAAACAGTAAATAAAGCTCGCAATATGTTTGATAGCATTGAATGTTATTTAGATAGCCTAATTATGTCCAACTTTATTTGACTATCAGTATCTTCTACGTAGGTAATTGTGCGTTGTATGATTTCTTAGTTTCTAACAAGGCATATGTTTCTAATACGAGTAAAACAAGCCATTACAAAAATATACTTTAAAGGAATCAGTAGTCCATCGTCTGAATCGAATCAAATCAAATGCGTTGTATTAGTGCATAACGGCTAGTTTCATAGCACATCTATTAGATAAATTGTCAGGCAAAATTTCATTTGATAAACTACCTGTTAGATATAGAAATAGGCGAAACCGGTGTTTTCATTCTCCTTCAAGTAAATCGTCTACTATGTTAATGGGTAGGTAGGTTGGTATAGATGTAATTGCTACTCATAATCGAATTTTCCCCAGTTATAATTATTTGAGCTGTTGATTAACTTCTTTGATTGGTTTTGATTACTTTAAAGGCGTACCGAAGTCTATAAAACTCACTTTTAATTACTTATATAAATAGGTAGGTAACGAAAGTAAGCTAGAATTTCGCTTCATTAACTAAAATATTATATACTATTTTTCCATAATAGGTATGACATGAGTAATACTTGATACCTAGTTTAAAACTAGACTCTATTTCAACCTGAGGTTTTCTGTTCTAACAATAGAACGCTTGAAAATCTTCACGGTTCTTAATATTATAAGTAAGTATAACTAAACTAATATCGACAACTTTAATTTTTACTTTAATGCCAAATATTCCATGGAAATTTTGCGTCTTGTGATTTTACTTAGAAATAGGATTTGAGGAGAGTTTACTTTAGGCTTATTTTACCAACTGTTTGACTCTGAGTGGAACATGTGTAGGGTAATTTAGAGGGGCTGTCTCTATTTGAAATAAAAATAATGTATAGGAATTAGGATTAATCATATAATTATATAGGTACCTTACCTACGTAAATGTATAACATCCATATCTACTTACCGAGAGTTTACATAGCTATTATCTTTATATTTTTAATTGCTACTAATTTTATTATAAGTACTGAAGATACCTAACAGACAATCACCGTGTCAGTAGTCGAGTGAATCAATAAAAGCTGTTGATCAGTTGACGCCTAACTAACGTCGATACATGAGGTGATATAGCAACTATCCTATTCTGGATGGATAAATTGCTTAGTCCTAGCCGATTTTCGTCTGATTCGCGTTGGTGGCCTGCTTTAATTGAAACCGGCCAACTGTACATACTTTGTTGCAAGAGTCCAAGTATGAGCACAATACAACGACACGATCTGTAAGATATTGAAGAGGCACGGAGTTTTACGACCTTCTAACTCCGGACAATCCCTAAGATATTCTTACTACCCACCACCATTTTTGGCCGGACATAGGATTCGAAATCGATACCTCTGCACACGCTTACAATATTGACAGCGCCATGAAGATAGTTAAAATGTATGCCACAACTATAATGGCGATAATAATATAATAACAAAGATCTCTTTGTCAAATACCTACATAAAGAGAGGCAATGAACTGACCGACGGGTTATCTCATACAAACCTTTATTGTTATAATTAATATGTAGCCGCTACGTGATGTGTTATTACAATATAAATATTGCAGACTGATACGCAGACTTCCGTGTTAATTGCGTGTTGCTAACAACATTCTTACAAAGTGTAATTTACGCTCTTCTAAATAGTTTCCTGTATTGATCGTTTTATTGACAAGTTAATAAGTTTTTAATGAAAATGATATGTCCTTATATAACCTGTGGGTTTAGAACATCAGTGACTCTTCGACTTATGTTGCTGACGGTAGTCTTTGATACAGACAGATTATTTTGTCAAACAGAATTTTAATCAATTTAATCTGAATCTGGGATAAATCATGCATGCCAAGCCTTAGTCGTTGGGCTATATTCACGGTACTTGTGTTACAATTTTGTAAATAAGCACGTATTATATAATTTTAAAGCCGTAAAGTTATGCAAATAGCGTGAATTTAAAATTGCGTTAATTCCAACCTAATATGAGAGGCTTTATTTCTTTTTCAATATGTTTTAGAAAAAAAGACTGCGTTGAAACGTAACCACCAACATAACGATATTTTTTTTTACTAATTGTGTATTATTGTAAGCGTTTAATTTCGCTTCATTATCACTATATTTTCTGACTATTCAGCTCTTAAAATTGATTAACACCTTTCAAATTTTCAAAACCTTTTTATTATTACGAAAATTTAGTATACCTACTTATACCTGAAGAAACTCAGTGTCTTTTCGATTAAATAATATCTATGCATGCTTCAGAATAAAGGGGTTTCGAAATATTGCATATTATTATGTTCAGCAGCTGTGCGATGATAATTATTCTTCTTATAATGACGAATCAATGTACGCTATTTTATTTTCTGCTCCTAGAAGATTTGCTCAAGAGCCCTTTTTTTCAGAGAGTTAAACGCAATGGGATGGAAAGAGGGTTTTGGAAATAAAATACGCACGGTTTTCTATACAAACCTTAAATTTATTGAGATTTTAAAACTTAACAATAAATATTTATCAAAAACGAGTGATTTCATTCTCCTTAGGTTTAGTTTCGGGCGCGGGTAAGGCTAGGGCTTCTTTCCTTCGGAGGCTGAAGAGTAATCTGTGAAAGAAAGAAATAAAAATTTAGTAAAAAGATTTTACTCTAAAGGATTTAGATTCGACAGTTTGCAATAAGTCGGATAGGTATTTGGAAAATTATTTTTTTACGCTGCAAGTATGTATGTAAGCTTCATATCTAATCAACTATGGTGAGTATAACATAGACATATTATTTATTTATGTCAAAAGATCTTGACCCTTAGTCTGTTCCAACCAAAAATATGTTTATCACGATCTATGAACATTGTAGGACACATAATAATACAATGTCAATCATAACCAGAAACAAGGATAACTTAAATTGGTTAGGAATTTATCTACCGCAGAACACCCGTAGCAAACGTCTCAACAGTCGCTACTAGCGAGTATTGAGAGTATGACAATTAAGAAGTACTGCAAAAATAGTTCCTACGACTCACGCTAGAAGCGCTGATCAGAATTTAATGTAAAATTTCTCGATAGCTAGCCGGTTGTCAAATAATCGATATTGGTAGAGAATCGCGCTCCCGCATCCCTTATTGTAGGCCAAACGAGATTGAAACCAGAATGTGTTCCTATTCCCATGTTACGGTTGACGATATTTGATTTCTACGTTTCTTCCTATTTTTCTATTATCTTCGTGTTTTATGATCGAGGGAATATTGATACGTATACGTAGCTGCATCTGTCTGTCTGGGCGGTAGTGTATATGATAGTTAATATATGTGTTGGGCTCGATTTCCGCATCGAAATATGCTATAGCTTAATAGTAGATTGGGAATGCATTTTATACTTCTGACATATTCAAACGGCTTCTTTAGTGTGATTTCTATACGATACAGCACATACATGAAAACGATTAATGAACTGAATGTTCGTGATAATACGAAAGACTATTTATATTTATTCGTTTGAAATCGTTTACGCAAGGATTTTTGTATACAATGAAATTCAAGATCTTGGCTTATTTGGACCGAAATATATTGCTTAGTAAATAAAAGCGCTGAATAGACGCCTTGTCTGAGTTCTGCGTCGTAATACTAAACGAATCAGCGACTGAATGTGGGTACAGGAAGTTTTTAATTAAACGTCGATTTTCTGAGTGGAACTATTTAAAACGAACCAGAGACTAGCGTAGGATGGCTAGAACACAAATTGAAAAAACGTCTGACCAATTAACTGGACAATGTCTAGGATTTCTGCTTTTGTCTGCAGACGTAGTGTTTCACGCTAGGTACGTTTTCTTAAACCGCTTTAGAAAGGAATTAAATAGCTCAAAGATCTTTGGGTTTCAGTAACTATTGATTTCCATGTCTTTGATAAAGTAATAAATACCTAAATATAATGTTCGGATATTCGTTTTTATTAAATGCACAATTGACCAAAAGACTAATCAGTTTACTAAAGTAGCAATAAATCTTTGAAAAGCTGTAAAATTTGTTTTGTTGGGATGGCTGCTATTTATCCAGATGAATCCGGCTGTTTATGTTAAAGATGTCTAACCAGTCGACAAATATTATGGCATGACTAACAAAAAGTCCTTTGGTATATTTAAGTATATTGAACTCTACCTGTTAATATACATTATGGAAAATAAATGCTAAATGACAATCACATTTAAAAAACTTTGAAGTGCGTTATTATGACTTGTTTGTTTACAACCAGTTAGCATGAACCTTTGTAAACACCTATTGAATCCTCAAAACTTCGGTAAATACGATTGCTAAATAATAAATCAAATTGTCCTGATATTTCAAAGCCTGCATATTTCAATAAGACTGCATAATTATCTTTGCTTCAACCAAAACTTAGCCAAGAATATTTGAGGCTTTAAGAACTTGGACAATAGATAAACACAGCCCTGGGGTGTTGCGGGCACTTTGGTCAAACTAATATCTAAATACTGCGCCATACATAACTTATTGTTATTTATGGGCTGACTAAACTTTCCAACATTTTACAAAATATTTTCTTTGTGTAAATGCGCAATGTGCAAGATTAATGCGTTCTTGTCAAAATAGAAGCAAGGTTACAAATAGCTAATAAGTTAAAAATGACATTTCTAAATTGAAAGTACATAAAGATAACCTCCAGCAGAATAATGACTTTTATTTTTACTTGACATTCACCAGTCACAATAATAGAAACAAATTAGATTACGAGATACACGCAATTACTAGATACCTGTACGCAAATCAAGGTCCCACAATTTCCCATTTCAACAACGGCAAAGTGTACACCATAAAAAATACTATCATAGGGCTTGTAAGGCCATAAAAAGTTCATACAGAAATAGAAAATATCGGTTCAAGGCTACAATAGTGAAATCTGTTGATTGACAAAATTAAGTATAGTAAGGGCGAGCGCTCGATCTGACCGCAAGGTCTCTTTTTGTTGCGATGTTGAAATGTAATGCAACTGCTTAGGCAACGTGCAGCTATGCGCTTGTTTAGCATTTTCGAGATGCAAGCATACATACATTATTTACATTGTTGATGATGAAAAATTATATGTTCTCTTTGTTGTTACAGATGCTGCAATTACTTTGGACCACAGCCTTGCTTTTTTAGATTGTTATTGTATTACTACATTTCTGATCCTAGTTTAAATAACGTACTAATGTAGTCAACCTCAAATATTCAGTCAATTTGTTTTTAATTTTAAGTTTTGAATTGCATTTTGTTATTGGGATTCCCGAATTAAATTGCAATTTCGCATGGCAAAGACCTACACGTCACCGTCAATATTTTGTCTGGTTAAACTAAAAATAATGATTCAGCAAATCTCCATTGTTGCATGGAATCGAACGCGTTTTTTATTTCCGTTCATTGATACCGATTCAATGTCTGCGCCGCTCCGGATTTTAATCGAAAAGGCTAAACAAAATAAGTTAGTCATCACCTTCAGTCGTGATCCAATGACACTTATGATTTGAAGTCTTTGTCTGTTCAAACAGTTTGTTAGTTCAGGTAAACTTGCTTACATACAGAATATACCTTTTTATACCCGAAGGTGTAGGCAGAGATGTATCAAATACACCCACGTTTCTTTTTTAACAATGTCAGTCTCATGTAAATGGGGGCGAGCCTATAGCCATTTACCATAGCACTTTAAACGACCTGTAAATTGAATCCAAGGCATCATAATCTGCAGTTTGATACACTACCGTGCCTCAGAGGCAGTCCTTTCAGTTTAAGTCCCTTTAAACCCAAGCAACGTAGAAGCTATTGACTCGGATCGAAAATCGGCATGACATTAAGGAAAATGTTTACCAAGAAACCAGATAAGTGGCACCATAAAGACGTCATTCATCTGCTTGCATTTT
Source organism: Anticarsia gemmatalis (assembly GCF_050436995.1). Taxonomy (NCBI): domain Eukaryota; kingdom Metazoa; phylum Arthropoda; class Insecta; order Lepidoptera; family Erebidae; genus Anticarsia; species Anticarsia gemmatalis. Next base: position 5,943,095 of record NC_134761.1, read on the forward strand.
TTTATAATAATACCTCATATCGTGTTCTGTTGATCATATGCCTACATTGCAAAACGATTGATGAGTATCATAAGTTATTGTACGCATAATGAATATCTATTAAAAAAGGCAGAAAATTACTTATGTGGCATGAGATTCCCTCAGTTAGTACTATTTATTTTATTCTATTTCAATGCATGATCTGTAACAAGTTTGACTGTCTGGCTAAAACGGTTTAAGAGATACAGCCTAGTGACAGACAGATAGACAAACGGATAGGGAGGTCTTAGTAATAGTTTCTCGCTTTAACCTTTAGGATAAGGAACGGTAATAATGTCCTCAACGTCAAAAACACTAGATTTGGTGTATTGAAAATGTGTTGAATAGTATCTCGATTCTCTACTAAGACTATCGACTACCGACAACCGGCTTGTCGTCGAAAAATTTTATATGAAAATTTGATCAGCGCCTCTGATGGGCGTCGTAGGAACTACTTTGGCAGTAAATTCTATAAGTCAAACTTTCAATACTCGACAGTACCGACTACCGAACGTACAGACTCGCGCTATAGATACTTACAATAATATAGCTATGGCAGGAACGGCGAGCGCGGCGCTGATGAGGTAGAAGGCGCCGGGCATAGTGGATAAAGTGCTGAGGTACACCTTGCTGTACACCGGGGAGTACACCACCGGTACCAGGGCCTCCGATATGCTTATTAGAGAGCTTGTTTTACCTGTAACAGACGAAAATACGGTTTAAAAACGTTAGGAAAACTGTCATTCGCATAATTTTAAATGGGTCAAGATGATTGTTCAATTAAAAACACATGCATTATTATTTATATATTTTTAGCCTATGTCGTCCCATTGCTGGGCATTTACCTATATAAGATAGATAATAGCTTGTCAATGTAGCCTGTCTCCACCCGCACTTAAAATAAAGATAAAGACCCCTTTAAAGCTCAAACACTGCTTAACCTTCAGTATAAGTACACAATTTATTTTATCTGAAAACTTGAAAAAAAAAATGAAATTTTAACATAAAGCACCGATAGCTGTACCTACCTACAGTTAAGCAAGACCGATAGTTAATTTACCATGTATTCTATCAGATTAACTCTTAGGAAAGGTCCCCTAAGTAATAAATACAGTCTGATCAGTTTCCAAACACCAAACAATGTCCCGATTGAACACTCAATTTCCTTTAAAGTGGTTTATCCTGCATACATTTGCAACTAGGAAGTCATCATTAATGTAGAATTGACCTGACATATTTGGAAACTATGTCAAAGGGCACAAGGCTATCTCGTTTAATAACACAGTTATAGTTTAAGTAAATTATGACCTAAAAAATTATGCGCATTATCTAATACAACAATATTTTTGTAAATAAAGTCATGAATTAAGGGCACTCATACAATTTCGTGTTTTTAGTTCAACAACTAAATAATTTACTTTGGAACAATGAAGAGTAAATTCTGTAGAAAATAATATTCCATGCTGTATTACTCGTTGGGCTTTTCCAATATTCGATATAGGGACGCTAATAAGTTTTCTATACAAAAAACATTGATAGCTACTATTGATAGTTGTTCGAAATCGCTTCTCTGTATCGTGAATGCAAATATATAAATTTTATAGAAATTATATCATTTTATGTTTTTTTTATTTCATTCGCAACGCATTCAATTTGTATTTTTAACCGACTTCAAGATCGTCATCTGTATATTTTTTTTAATTGTAACAAAATGTTCATAGTCAATAGTGCTTTGTGATCGGTAAATGACCTAAGACTAATTACGCAATCTTACAAAATACGACGGCACCGATAGCACAGTGGTTAAGGCCGCTGTTAAAGCGGTTATTGTGCCGGGGTCGATTCCCAGTCAAAATAAATATTAAAAAAGTTTATATGACACATAAATGATAAAAAGAGATTTCTGAAGCACGAAATTTAATGCAATACGAAGAATCAAGAAAACGAACCGAAATTATATGCCGACGCTTTTTTATATTATGTAGACACCAAAAAATCAAAAACCACTGGTATAGATAGAAAAAGATATAAACCGCCTTATCCGCTAGTCGAATACATTCGTTATTCTCCTTGCATTTGTCTTTCACGTTCGTGAGTAAATTGGGACGACTGACTGCCTGCTTTGTAACAGGACATTTACTTGTCTACTAGGAAATCCTGTACCACTGTTATAATCGAACTAGAAAATTAGCTTTAAATTTACCGATGAATGAGTAAAAGGCTAATAAAATAAAAGGTTTTAGACAACCGCGTTCATTTTAAATAAAATAAGATATAGTTTAGTGGACAAACTTGAGTCGATTTTGTAAGAATATTCTCAATATGCAGCATAGTATTTTGTATTTTTACCCGACTGCGCAACGCAAAGGAGAGTGATTATAAAAGATGCGAAGCGTAGAATTTGTGACGAACTCTTCGTCGGAAAACCCGTTATATTTACATCGAAATAAAACAAGTACCCATCTAGTTTTTTTATTTTCTCCATGTTAAACATTCTGTAACTGCGGAATTTTTAACTACGAAACAAAGTTTTATTTTTGTGAAGTTAGTATGTAAGTCCGTACACGCGCATAAAATTTCTTGGAAGTTTGAAGAACATATTTCTTCACAACAACAGTTCAGGGTAAAGAGAAAATTTTCAAGTACAAGCCTTTCATTCTAAAAATAGTAAAAGAAAATTTTTCGTAAATTAATAACAATAAAATAATAAATTATCAAATACTATTGTTTGTGGATTTATTCGATAAAACATTAATACTAATTGAGACGGATTAATAATTTATGAATAGAATTAATTGTTCGTTAATTAACGAATGCATTTTACTTACAGACCTGTGCAATATTACTCAACAAAAAAAATGTGACGTCACGCCATTATGTTGGCAACACGTGTCGAAAAAAAAAGTTTATCGATTGTATAAGATTCCATAATGTAAGAACTATAATGTTACAATAATTATGTAACTAATGTGATATTATGTATATTTATATGTGGATGTCGTAAAACAGTGTTGCGATATAATATAGACCTACAATATAATAATAATATGTATAAATAAATGTATCATTAAATGTGTTGCTAAGCGCATAACTCAAGAACGGCAAAACTGATTTGGCTGATGCTCTTGTGGAGTTTTATGACGTTTGAATAGTCTCACATTTGTGAAAAAAAATCTTATAAATATTAAGATAAGCATAAAACATAATCAAGTTATGTAAATAAATCTAAAACAAGTGAAGGTACATCAATTTTGCAACATTTGACTATTTTGTGTTTACCACTTACTATCAAAATAAACAGAATGTGGCTACGATGATTTAATTTCCTTTATATAATAGAGCTAGTTTCAATAACCTATCGCCGGATAAGAACAGTACTACTAGTACCACTTAAGCTAGAAGTTAACTGTTGCTAAGTAACCAAACAATCCCTATCCGACAATACCTTATTGAAACCGAGTCTATCTAAAGAAACGAGAGAACAAACTATCTTTATTTAGATCAACCTATCTCTCTTCAATACATCCCATTGTTACATTCCACTACATAAAAGGTAAAACAATATAAAAACCACGTTTAAGAGTAACAGTTAGTCATCATACAATTATGCAGTTAGCGGATAATATGCCACCGGTATTGGATATAACATGCTTTGAATTAAAACGTGATCTATCGAACAGATAATTTATCTCGAGACCCGTTTAGTTCGCTTAGATAATAATATAATATAGAAGCAGATGTGTCATCTTTTTGCAGTAGCTGATTATGTCCTTATCCCACGTTTGAATGTGTTTCCTTCTAAACTAAGTACATACTGTAAAGGAGATTTTGCTGATGTTTTCAACAACAACAACTCGCCACCTGTCCTCCTTAGGAAGACCAAGGATTGTGGGAGTACGAAGTATAATTTAAAAGTAAATAGTTGAGATAAACTTTTTAAAGTGTGGTTTATAGGAGATCATTTAAATATTGATTAAATTTAGTGAAAATATATGTAATTTGCATATGAATGATGAATACTAGAAAGAGTAAGAGGGACTTTTAATTACGTGAGTGCGTATAACGAAGCTTTGGAGTGCGTATAAGATGAATGAATGATTGTATGGAACTATCCAAACGGTGAACAGTTGATAAAACAGATCGTTTTTTAGCAAAAGATGGGTGTATCGGTAATTTATAAGCATTGTCGTCTCTAAATAAATTACGATAAGATTGTAAGAGGAAAAATAATTAATGAAGACAACAAATACTGCGGGCTACGGTTCATGTGTTAACTAAACACATTTTTTTACACTGTGGCCCTTAATACGCAAACAAGTAGTAATTGTGTAAATAAAATATTAAAATATAACATACGTGCTGTAATTACTGATAAAAGGTTTTGTCATCATAACAAAAACTATAATATTTATCTTATGAATCGTTTTAACTTCCGTACTTTAGAGTAACAAATGTAGTAGAGTTACACGTGTCAGTATCATTCAGGAATTTCAAATAATCTTCAGGAAAACTACAAGTATGAGTAATAAATAATAAGAAACAATTAGTTACCCACGGTTTCTGAGGTACATTTAGCGGTAGCTTATTTATTGAATAGCGTTTATTTTATTTCATATTAGTTTAAACGCTATTGAATAGATAAACTACGGTTAAATGTTCCTCAGAAAACGGGGGTAAGTCGCTTCCAAATTTACTCTTAATAAATCACGTAATAGTTTTTTGCTAGCAATATTATTTGGGCATGAAAATAACACTATTAGCTAAAACTTGACCTGTGAAATCGATATTAAACAAAAGATTAGCACATATTCGTTAAGAAAATCTGTGCAGATTTCTGAATTTGCGTTATTCAATAGAAATATCTACTACCACTAGTTTCATATTTCCACGTGCAACAATGTTCTGAAATTTCTAATAGTCCAGCAACTTCTGTCGCTAACTGTGCGCAATATTACGCCGGTTACTTAATAACCGACAGTATGAACATTTCATCACGTATTCGTATGTAATCAATGAAAGTTTCCTCCGGACGTCGAGTGATAATGTAAATAGGAAAAATCCATTGGTACATAAGTATTTCCTTTATATCAAAGTATCAAGAATACGCAGGTACCTACGTTATACGAAAGACCGTTATCGTTGAAGTTTTTATCTCAGGACGAGTTGACAGCCTGTGTTCATTGTTTCAAGGCGAATATTTGTAAACAAATTGGACAAATAGAGTATGCCTGTACATGTCGCAATGCGCATAGAAACGAGAGGCTGTCTGCATATTTGTTATTAAGAGTGAAAATTATACTGTCATTTGTTTTGTTACTATTAATAATATCGGCACCTGTGTTCTTTGTTTGACTTCTTTTGTGTATTTTTCCAATGTTTAATATTTCATAATAGCTAAAAATAACATTGTAATTAAAGATGACTGGCGTAAACTTTACCTGTAGGTAATGCATAGCGAGGAGAGGGAAGCTGTAAATGTTGATTTTCTGTGTGATAAATAATTTTCTATTTTATATTAGGTTATTAAACTATACTTTCGCTCAATTTACACGACTTAGCTCTAGGCAGAATCTAATATAATCAAAGCACAGTTTGTAAATAATTTATTCCAAATACTTACTTAGGTTGTATTTACTTATATTCCACCTCTATTTATTCCATATACCTATTTTGAGTTCTACTTAGCGAGCAGACTACATCTTTGTATATCAAACAACATCATCGTGGATTATTAATAGCCAAGTTTTCTAGAACCTTCCCCAACCCTAAAGCCAATATTAATACGCCTGTTTCAACACAATTGTTAAAATAACTGTCCATAATTTATTTACTTTCATGTAATTAAATGACTTTACCTTTAGTTACCATGTGACTGTTACCAGAGAGCTCATACAAAGATAAATATCTGTTTCATCATTTTATCTTAATTTTGAAAAGAAGAATGTTTCTAATCAAAACTATGACTAATTTATTAGTTTAAATACACGTGAATTGCGAAATGAATCTCATCATACGTTTCAGCTTTTGCTAAATGAAATTCTGGAAAGAAAAACATAAAGTTACTGAAGTCAAATTATGTTTGAAACTTATTTTTTAGGTGTGTTCAAATAGAAGTCACGTTAGCTTAAGCTTAAATACGAATTTCTTGAGATATATCGTACTACTATGATTACTAAGAGGAATGTTTAACGTAGCATCTACAACTAGTATGAGAATGGAAAATACTAATTTAAATGTTTCTTTAAGTAGCTGTGTGAGAAACATAATTGCTTTTATATTATTTACGTTCTCACATCTAATCAGCCTTCATTTCTCTTTCGTCTCCTTAAACTAAAACTGTAAGATTTTATCACAATAAATTTCTGTACCTAGTGGACCTGAAAGATTAGTTTTACCTGCGAATAAATCACTTATCTCTATAAATTTAAAAGGTAGATAAACCTAGGTTTTTCTAAATTTATCGAATAAGGTACGAGACTAACAGACATGGACTCACTCCTACTGGGTTTAATAAATTGAATTCGGTCACTTTTCTCAAACAAATATAATATAACAGTTTTTCACCGATTACAAATGTTGATTGATATAAATAGGTGACCTCATAAATTGAATTGTTATTAAAATGGACTAAGATGGTCTCGTAGCTTTCAGTCCTGCAAATATTGGTAGTGCAAATACTTATTTCCATCTGATCTATGAGATTGTTACGTTTGTAAAGATCCCAAACTTTTTTGAACTTAATTTGAACACGTTTGAAAACTCACGGAGGTGGGCGTTAATGACTGCGACACAGTTTTAAACTAATGCAGTCATTACCGTGCACATAACTGTTTTGTATTACCAAATCTTTTGTGTTCAAATGAATACATTTTTATTTTATTTATTTTTATTTTTTTACGTTAACGAAAAACAGGGACAGTTAAAGACATTTTGAAAATCAGGAAGTGATTAACATAGGAACTCTTTAATTAGGCCAGAAGTTGAATGACTGACCATTGATAACAATAATAATATTATGCGAAATGATAGTGTCTGTTTTTTATTTTGCATGATAAACCGTGACTGTTATGAATATTATGTTAGATAATTATATAGGTATGTAGCGTAACGTGTACGCAAACTATATCAATAATATATTTTCAACACAAAAAATGAATTTTATTACAGTTTATGAAAAGATTTTCATATGTGTAGGCAAAGATGTACTAATTAAACACGAACATTTGGCCATTAACTACTTCACTCCAATGAAATAGGGGGCGAGCCTATTATTATTTACCGGACAGGTTACCAAATTTCGAGCTACTATTGAGAGATATCTATACATAGGTATAATAAAGCAGTAATTCTTATATCAATTTTGAAAGAACAATATCACAATAAAACATTTAAAAGTTCTAAACTTTTGCACTCATCCTTGTCAAAATGCCACGTACAAAACAAAAATATATATTCATTTATAATTTTATTGCGTCAATCGTAATAGGACAATATTATTCCGTGAATCACCGTGCAAAGTCACGGATAATGCATTTACGATACTTCAGTTATTAAACGCGAGAGAAACTAACCTTATAATCTGAGTAAAAATATTTACATTAGTGAATATATCTAAAAAATAGAACGAAGGTGATTCAAGACTGTTTGGTTTTCACGAAAATGGCGATAACACGGGTTGTTGTTACTCGAGTTTTCGAGAGACAGGAAAACGGTAACATATCATCAATCTGATTCATAGACTACCTGATGAACGTCTTGTAAAGTTTATCTTAATATTTTTATTATTTGCAATTGTTATTTTAAGATTAAAAGATATAAAGTAGACAGTGAGAATCGTAAATGGATTATTTGTAATCTTTTCGGGAAAACTTCGTGGGGTAACATGTGAACCGTGTGAGAAAAGGATTAGTATAGCTTTGAGTTTGACAGAACACGTGTTTAGTCAGCCCCTTAAGTACGTTATATGGTCGACTAGCTGACCCGCGCAACTTCGCTTGCGTCACATAAGAGAGAATGGATCAAATTTTCCCCCGTTTTTGTAAAAAAAATTACTGGTACTCTGCTCCTACTGGTCGTAGCGTGATGATATGTAGCCTTCCTCAATAAATAGGCTTTCTAACACTGAAAGAATTTTTCAAATCGGACCAATAGTTTCTGAGATTAGTGCGTTCAAACAAACAATCAAACAAACAAACAACCTCTTCAGCTTTATAATATTAGTATAGATTAATAATGTTATTTTTAAGTTATTGTAATTATTCTAAATCATAACGTTTTATACACTGCACCCGAAAATGTACTTATTAGGTATATTTACTTTTCCGTTGGATATTTGATAGCTTGCGGCAGTCGACCTGCAATGATGCCAGAGATCTTTTTTTTCAGTAGTCCTTTCGACACCAAATTTTAATGATGATTAATTTACAAAAACTTGCTTTGAACCATCGTTATTGTTGCTATAACATAATTCAGTGCTTTTATAATAATATGCATACACTGCGAATATAAATGCAATGATTTAGTTTACGCATGAAGGCATTGTATTACAAATTGATAAAGTTTCCATCTCAACAGTGTTCAACAACAATTTACAAACATTAGATTTGATTCGCCTTCGCGGTTTCCAACTTACGTCATTTACTTATCAATTCAGTCAAGTGTATGGCTATTTTCACAGTATTTTAGATAATACACATTTGCCGGTGTGAAATATCATTATTTTATGAAAAGTTTCGTATTAAAAATACGTTTGAAGACAATACTCGCATTAGGAATGCATGAGCGCGTGGCACGAGTAAGATTAGGATGTTAACGAATGTAGGTATGTATGTCCTTACCGACAGATGTCGACTAAGGAATGTATTTCTAAGAACCCAATTTTGAAATGGTTAAACCAGATAATAGAAGTCGGCCTTTAATATAATTATAATAAGCTGGGGTGATCATTGTCGTATTATAAATTATCTGACTACTTAGTAGAGAGCCGAGCTCAAGTTATAATTATTCTTACTGTGTATCAGCTCCAAAATAACACATCATCAAACAAGCCACTGTCAGCATAAGTCTGCATATCGCGGATGCTCTAAATTCTGAATTTTGTAATTATTTGCAAGTTGCGAACCATGGATACAAGACTCTTCGAAGTTGTTGTACTATATAACGCAACTACTTCAAAAACAGAAGACTTTTAAAATTAAAAACACATATAACAGGTGTTTTGCGACCACACAAACAAGTTGCGGAGATTGGTTCCGCATTACATGTATTTACAATAATCTAATCATACACCTACTATTACATTTCACAGCTAGACCACAATTACGAACTTTGACAAATGTTGTGGAAAAACATTCCGTTTTTCCACAACATTTATTTTATTAACATTAAAAATTTCAATGCATTGAACACTTCCTTACAATTCTCCCATTATATAATTAGCGGACGCCCGCGACTTCGCCCGTGTTGCCTAGATTGAATAGCTGTACAGCAAAAAAGTTTCATTTAAATCCGATCAGTATTTCCCGTAATTAGCGCTACAAACTTACTGTTTTATTATAATATGTACTAACAGAGTTCGAGAAATATAACCTATAACTATATAACCCTACAAATATCCTACCGATAATACCTATACTAATATAGACAGATACCTACTAGATTGTCGACTTTTTATAAATACCACACTTTACATTTGAATACCAATGTTTAGTGTAATTTAACTATGTATAGGAATAATACAGGCAACATTTAATTTTACATACTTTACATACGTACCTTTGACTCATACTTCAAAGAACCGTTTAATCAAGATGGACACCATCTTCATCATAAATTAATTATTTATAGACCATACAACATGCTTATCGAACATCAAAATGCAGATTCAAAGTTGTTTGTTTTCAAAGCTGTGGTAAGTAGCCATATTATTCTGTCTTAGTGATAAACTAAGTAGAAATAACTGGTTATTACGAGTAGATATTATGGCTTTATTATACTCTAATGTAAAGATACAAGATCTATTAATTATATTATAATAATCAGTATAATATAAATGCCTATTTTTTACAATATCATCTAATCTGTATATCAAAGTCTTCCGTTACTAAGTGACTGACCGACAGACAACGCACAGCCGAAACTACTAAACCTTAGAAACTGAAATTTGGATATTGTAGGGGCGAGATGATTTTTAGAAATCCCATTCTAAAGAGAGTGAAATTATGTGCAGGCAAAGCCACCGGCGGAAAGTCAGTACAAAAGAATATACAAGGGAAATTTTGGGACCTCGTTTTTTATTTCACGAGAATAAAAATGAATTTCCCACGGCTTTCTGAGGTACATTTGGTTAGTGTTTTATCTTATCCTAGAGTAACAATTATTTCCTAATTGATAAAGCTCTTCCACTTGTCAAAGGATTCTAAAATATATTTATATATTATAATAGAAGGAAACACCTAGAAACCAATGAATATTAATCAAATATAATAAATTACCGGTAATTACTGTATCGGTCGAGTGTTCTTTTCAATTACTTAGCAACAATTTATGCATTCTCAAGTTGATAGTAGCGTCTTAGTAAATTTCCTAACATTTTCAGCGACTAGTTTTTTAAGTAATGGTATAAAAAATCAATTGTACCGGAGCGTGATTTCATACTGTTACATGATGAAGCGTTAAGTCGAGAATCGAAAAATGTGTACAAAAATTAAAGGATGATCGTTTATTAGTCCTGACATTTTTAATGAATTGCAATGAGCACACAAGGGTCACGTATGACGGATGACATTTTAGTAAAATTTTATTTTCACAGATTTTTTTATGTTAAAATACCTTTCTATTTTTTTTACGTTGTATCGTAGCTGAGATTTGAATCGTACTAAAGTACCTATTTGTCTTAAAACTGGTCCGAATATGATAATATATTTTAAAATAACAATAGAAAAAAAAAGAATATTAATATTTTTATTTCGTTGCGTAAATAGCAACAGCTGTTTAGTTTTTCCTTTACTTAGTCTTAAACAACCTATCAGAGCTTCGAAGAAGAGATAAAAAAAATATTAATTTATTTTAACAGTAAACTGAGCATAATTTGGACATTGTGGACATCGTTGGGGGAGGCATATGTCTAGCAGTGGACGTCTACAGGCTGATAATATATGATGATGATAGCATAATTTGTTCAAAGTACAAAGTATCATCAGTACAAACTCGTGCGTTAAAGAAAGTATCTAATCGCACTAAGCACCCGTTTAATGCATGTATTGATTTATTTACGCTACACAGACAAAAATATTTATCTAACACTAATTAACTTTACACATTAATCATTTTCTTGATAACTTTGTCACACTTCTGTATAACAATGTAGGGCAAACTCGTTTTACATAATATACGATACATAATATTAGGTATATCGTATGCATCTGCTTGACCTTTGCTCCTAAATTGATATAGATTATAATAATATACTTGTTTACTAATATTGTCTGAGTATTTATGCTTTAGACGTGTCGCTAGGTGGAAATACTTGTGATTGAACTTAGCTGAGTTGTTCAGTATTTTGGGATATAAATCTGAACCTTACTTTTTTGTAGTGTTTGCATTCGATTTTATTCAACTAACGTTTTGAGCTCATTACAAATCATTTTAATACCAGTCCAGTTCAGGATTGCGAAATGGTATTAAAAATTATACAGCACGTAATCTCAGATACTGAATCTTTTTCGTTATGGAAAATTAATTTACCGACAGTCTTTTGAAATTATTTCAGTCTTGTTTTAGAATGAATACGTCTTAATATTAATCTATAGACTATAAACTAAGTCATTGTGATAATTATATTTTTTTCCAAATTTTAATATTATGTATTATGTTTATCCTCTCGTTATTTTGATTAACAAACCCTGCACATTTTTCGAAATAGAATCATATATTCTTCTAATTTACATCCGCAGACACAGAAATAGAACAAAATTTGTCTTTTACTCACCAACTTCATCATCATTCACCAACTTAGTGGCAATGGATCGGAGAGACGTGGCTCCAGCAGAACTGAACATGTCCAGCACTGGGCCCAGGAAATACACGGTGCGATTCGGCGCCATCGCATACACCACGCTAGCTGCTATCCTGCTCAAACACGCGATGATGCCGATAACGCTGTCCTCTATGTTCCATCGCTTGCTGAACAAATATATTGTTATGAAGGAACCTGCAGGCAAATATTTATCATGAGATAATGCAATTATTTGTTACTGGCACTTTGTTAAATGTCATAATAAGATTTAGTACTAGTGCGTTTTAAATTTTAAAGCCTGTTCTTCCGGTTAAAGTTGCCAGATGGTTTTTAAAATTATCTATCTTACCCCCGGTTTCTGAGTACATTTAGCGGTAGTTTATCTATTCAATAGCGTTTTTTATACATGAGTTTAAACACTATTGAATAGATAGACTACCGGTTAATGTACCTCAGAAACTGAGGGTTAGTAAGTAAACTGGCCCGTAATTTTACTTAATGAAGAACATTATGTATCCATGCTGAACCAAAAAAGAATAGGTTCACGTCAATAACGGATAATGATGGGTTAATGTTATAATTATGTGTATTACGATAATATCTAAATTAATTCTGCAAGCCTTTGGGCTGCCGAATGAATATAAATATATCATATTAAAGTATAATCAAAGCTTGAACATTACAGCCAAATATAACGATCATAAAATTTGAATTAGTTGCTAATATATCGTAATAAAGAAGATATATTATGAAAACAACCAATTAGAAATTATAATTATTATACCTTTACGAATACTAGGATACCTTGACATCACATTATCATAGCAGTTTTTCTACAACATTATATTTGATCGATGTCCGTCATTTCAGTCCGCAACTTATGATTATGTCATACGCTGCAGTACTATTATCTAGACCTAGCCGGTCACAGCTACAATTAGATGAACAACATATTATTGACATAAAATATATATTATTATTGTATAATAGTAATATAGTATCAATTATAATACGTTTCCTATCACGCATGTGCATTTGGACAACAAAGTCGCCAGACAAAAATGGCGCGAAACAATGTTAGCTGCCGTTTTTCTTTTGTTGTAAAAGGCAGTCTCTCGAGTGTTGTATCAGACAGCCAGGAAAGTTTATTGCTAATTAATTAATTATTAGTAAAGATACATAAAAAGAAGTCTGGACAACGAATGATAATTTTGTGATAATCATTGACTTATTTAATTGTTACACTTATTTTCCGAAAATTAAAGAATTTCAAGGTTTTATTAAAGTTTTTGCAGTATTATTTTCTCTAAAGTGAATTTAAGTTACTTGAAGAGAAGGCAAAGGGTAGTCGGTACGTGTTTAGCGATGAATTGATATGATTACATTATAAAGCTGTCTTTGGGTAGGTATATTTAATGAGTTTTGTCTAAGAGTGACGGTGTCAGCTGTACCTATCTATGAAATTTGACTTTTGTTACGGCCTATGGCCATTCGCTTTGCACTCAATGTAATACATATTATACATATGTACCTATTGTTACCTTCCAACATTTAAAATAATTTAGTCGTGCGTGGCGAAATATATTTATGTATTTCATACATGTATATGCGTAGGTACGTGTATTTAAATGATAAAAATTACATAACATATATTCGTTTTGGAATTAAAATAAACAACTTTATTTGAATGAATATTTTTGAAATAACGCTCCGCATTCAACGACACTTAGTCGATCGCTCATAATTAATTTGAGTAGGTATATTTTTGTGCATATTTATGAGACTTTTGAAGACCGTAAAATACCTATAAAATTGTTATATTTTGAACAAATTAAATGTCAAATTAAGCGAATGCACCTTTTTTCTTAAAATCATAAACAATCTTGTTTTTGAGTCCCATAATTTACGTTTCATAATCAGAATAACAATAGGTGGTATATTTATTTACGATCAATACTGAGAACTTTGAAGTGACATTTTAAAAATATTTTTGGCTAACGACTCTACCGATGAAGTACGGTTTTTGACTTTGTTTTGTTTTATTGTTTAAAGGGTTCTTATTAAACCTGTAGTTTGTTTACTAACGACTGATAATAATATTATTCATCTATAAAGAGTTCAGAATTTGCATTTTTGCAGTACTACATAATATAACCTTTTGTGATGAAATGTACAGCTTTCGAAAGACCTAAATTTATTACGACATTACATTTTTTTTTGTATACGAGATTATAAACAAACGCATTTAAAGTAATAAAACCAAAAGTAAGATTGTTTTATTTTTTAGGGTGTGTAATTTTCAGTCATTCATATAGCTAAGCTACCTAATTTAATTTGATAATAATATGTTTGTGCTTGCAAGAGAACCTTAAAACACGGGTACCTACTAGATTTCCTACAATTTCCTGATGTACTTATTCCGTGTGAGAATCAAATCCGCAAACGACACGAAATCCTCTGTGACGGGTCCGGGAGTGCCGACAGCCGTGGTGCCTACTTTAGCCTTTGCACTACATGCCCTTTTACGCTTTACTTACGGCTCATATTAGGTCGGGGAAAAAGTCTTTTTGCATTATAGTATGTATGAACTTAATAAAATCTCTTTGGCTTCAAGAAGTACAAATGAGTACACGGTTCATTAGGTTTCTTTCAGTGAGCTCGAGAGGTACCCAATTATCGGGCTTTTTTGTGTAGAGAAAAGATTTTATTACAAGTTCATACATACTATAATGCGAAAAGACTTTTTCCACGACCTAATATAAACCGCACTATTCCTACTAATATACTCGTAAATAACGTATGAAAACTAATTACCATATGAAATCATATCTCCCGTCTTGCGTAGTAGATTTCACGTAGCAAGTAATTACGACGCATCACCTTATCTCCTAACTTCACAATAAAATTACAATAAAAAAGAACTATTTCATTCTCAGTTTGAAATCGCACGCTGTCATAATATTTGTTATACAGTTTATCGCCCCGAGTTTACATTTAACGTGTATTTTACCAAAATAAATAACATTTTCATGATTTTCCCAGCCCGTATCTTTTTTTATCTAATTTATTTAAAGTAGTATTATTAAAGAATGCTTCTACACATATTTATTGCAAAACAAGGCGAAGAAACTCGTCTGATTATGATTTGCGTTACAAAATACCAGTTATTATTATGTCATTAGATTGTGAAATTCTTTGTGACAATCCATTGGGTAATAGAAGTAAAGGAATGTAATAACATACGTACTGGTATTCGCTGTGACACGTGCGATGGTCAATACATAATATGTTTGTAATAAAAAACTATACTCGGTTTACAGTTTTTGCCTAGCTTCTGTCCGCAACTTCATCTGCGTGAAATGCTTTTCCGGAGTAAATAGCATCATATCAAAAAGTCCAGGTTATAGACTCCCTGTGTAACAAATGTCATCAAAATATGTTCATTAGTTTTGACGTGCTTGAGTTACAAATATCCATTCTAACACCCAGAAAAACAAACTTTTGCGTTAATCATACCTACTTGTAAGATTAATGCAAAAATAATGAGATTATAACATTATGCCTTTAGGAAATTAAAAGAGAGAGGAAATAAATATTTTTCGCTGCGCAGTATGATTTTTCTACCACTGCATAATTATTATATTAGTTCAAATTGGTGACATTTTAAATAATTGGTATGTTTTTCGCATAGCTGCGGTCAACTGTGACGTGGTCTAGGAAAATGTGTATATGTTTTATTAACATGTTCTGATCATTGGAAATTAGAATCATTGTTTCGTTGCATTATTTAATATAATAATAATAATATAATTTACGACCTAACGATTATAACGAGAATAATCTATCAATTTTGCATTTATTATTTAATCAACTGAATTATTTTAAATAATTGTATTTTTCTTGCATGTGCAAACCTCCATATTATGCCCGTGTAATTTGGTAGAAAATATTTGACCCTTTTAAATTCGAATAACAGTTAAAAACATATTAGTTAGCAATAAAAGTCGCAGAAATCATCTATTTCTGACAATTCCTCCTCAACGATTAGCGGCTGCGCCTTTCAGAGGCACGTTCACGATTTAATTTGAATCAAATATGCATGTTATTTATGCAAATGCCACGTGAACATATTCACGTGCATATGACATAAATAATAAAAGCTATATTTGTCGTCACTCATAAAGAATGATATTCCGCGATGAGAATATATTTTTTGTCACTTGTGATAGTGACACTATCTTGTACCAAACTTTCGAAGCGTTTAGAAGAATATTAAGGAATATTACTCAAGTTAAAAGTCTATCTATCTTTCGAATGGTTAGTGGTCAACTTAGTCTCAAAGTTGTTTAAGCCGACCGAAGGACTTTCAAATGGCTTAAAAGATACCGAAATCCAAATTGCATGGAAATTATATAATAAAAAAATATTAACTGATATTCATTCATATTCAATTTGGCATAACTCACATATTTTGTAAAATGATTCACGGAATGCTTACTGCAAAATATGTAGATAACGCTTATTTACCATTATGCATTTATGTAACTGTAATCGCAATATATAAAAATATACGTATTTAATTTACCCTATTTTGAAAATATGCCAATATATTATCTGTTTAAAGCCTCATATTTGTATGGTCACGTATTTTACCAACAAACTTCAATATGTTTGCCAAAAATTGCAATTGAAAAATATGATGCGATTTTTCGATGTCGGTTATCTATCTCGCGGTTCGTGCGTCGCAGTTTCCACTTTCCAACAATATTTATGGTGCATGTGTTGGACGATTTATAGCCTTTTGCTGCATAAACTTCTCCTTAACTGCATGAGCACCTAGTTTAAAATACAGCAATTTATGCTCTTAGTTTTGTCAGTCGGTAATTTCTGCCGCACATTCTCGGAAGGAAATAAACATACGCATCTGTAATAATTTTCAAGTTGATGACTGTACTATTATTATTTTAAAGGCTTATGTAATATTGCATATCGTTACGACACATTTTATATTAATATTATGTTAATTTTCAAACAAGTTTTTCTTACTTTTTTGAGTATACAAATGTTTTTTTCTAAATAAATTGGCCAAGTCTTTATTTTTGTACAGATTTAAGAGATAGATTCAATCACTGCAAGTCTATGATATAGGCATATGAGGTTTTTTTTATGACCAATATTCATGAAAAGTCGCAAAGAATATTTGAAAATCGTGCATTTTCTATGTTTCAAACCCTAAATAGCACACATATTCAGGTGGTTTGGGCTAACACATTTTGTTACTGACTGAATAAATAAATAGTAGTGCGCATAATTTTTTATGTCATATTTTTTTTGTTATTCACGCAAAAGCAGGCTGTACAACTTAGTCTGCGCAAAGAAAAGACTTAGAAATATTTTATTTTTGATAGTTTGGACGTACCAGTTGCTAAGAGTACGTCAGCACTGAAACCTCGAGCACAAACTTGTCTTCTTTGGAATAATAAGCTTCGAATTATTAATATCTTAGTTATTATTACAAGTTTTTCGAATGACTTACACATATTTATTGAAATAAAATATTCACAGATTAACAGAGCTATTAATATTTTGAGAAAAAGTAAGTTGAGATTCATGTATTTGTTTAATATCACCTCAAATCAATGCATTTAGTTTTATCGAAACTGAAAGAGGAAATATAATGCATTTTTTTCTTCAAATTCATAAAATATTAACACTATATTCGGTATAATTGCAAGCAAATATTATTCCTATATTGCGCAGCTAGCATGAAAGATACATGGAAAAACAAAATTCTTTAGTTGCGTACTATAATAATAAAAATGTAAACATGGACTTTTCCACTTTGGCCTTAGCACTTACGTGTTATATTAACACTATCATTGTATATTTTAGGAAATACGCATTATTGACGTGAACCCATACATTACGAAAACAATTTTAGCTATATTCGGTACTATCGAGTATCAAAAGTGTGACGATAAAAAATTAGACTCTTCGGAAAAAAACGCTAGGGGCGTTGAACAATATATTATGTCATCTCGATAGTTATCCGGCTTTTCAGAGTAAAAATCGGTAAAAATCGTCTTTCAGTAACTGGGTTATACAACACAGGTATGCAATATACTTGTTTTATAATAAAAATAGTAATAAAAGTAAAATAAAACTTACCAATACTACCAACAAGGACGGAGTAAGTGAGGAACAAACTGTAGTCGATCTCCGTGAATTTGAACTTGTAGCGTGTGAACCAGTACGTCATCTGCGCCTCACCTTTATCCCAAACGAAACAGGTATTAGTAGCGTCGACAATCTGCAAACATTACCTGTGATAGGCTCTGTTCTTTGTCGATAGGTACACACAAAATTATCAGGGAGAATATAATAATACTGTCCTCTTGACCGATTTTGGTTACAGTGGCCAGTTTCATCGAAACCAGTTAACTGTGCGGGACTGTGTTTATAGCGTACAATTGTATGCACAATACTCAGATATATTCTCTATTCCAACACACTTATAGCCCTGGCACAGAAGACTCTATGAGACATGAACTCAACTTCTTGACCATATGTAGTTATTGAGAATTTCTGAAGAAAAACTCATGAGTAACTTAGTTACTTTTGGCCCGATAAGGGTTTCGAACCCAAGACTTCTGCGCTGCGATCGAATACACTACTGACCGCGCTTCAATAGGGATCAGGAGAAAACATATTCATTAAAAAAAACGGCATCTAAACAGACAGTTTTCAAGTAGAGCCTTTTAAAGAATAATTCTTGGTGAGAATGTTATAGTGCAATGAAGCCATGCAGTCTGTGTGATGATGCTATGAGTCATTAGTGGCTGTATATGAAAGTAAATATGAATCAGATCCCATGCGATAGACAAAGCTATGTTTAATAAGTAGAGGTGTGTTATGACTGTGATAATTGTATAATATTAGACATGAGCCTATACCTACTATTATAGATGAAATCCCATCAAATCTAAACGGATTATTTATGAAATACAGAAGTAAAATAAAAATTCAATATCTTGGTAAAATAAAAATATAAGAAGTCGGTTAAAAGTAAAGGCTTTGGTAAAGTGGCGTTCTTTTGGCTTTGACTACTCCTTTAAGGAAAAGGCTTGATAGTATGCATATAAGATAATTTTCTTTCAGAATATGTTCTTTGTTGTTTTGTTACAAGTAATAAAGTTATGTTCATCGATACCCTAATAAAAAATACATTCCTTGACACAAAAAAGATAGTCGAAAATTAATTTGAAACTAGTATCAATGTATTTTGAAACTAATAGACTGTCTGAAACGTATAGTAAGGAATATCATTTATATTATCGGAACAATTTCAAATTGTTTACAATAATACGTTTATGTACGTACAACTTGCTTACAATACTTTCGCTCTCGTTACAAACGCCCTTATCTCGATATTGACATTTGAAACACAAAAATAAACCATACCATACATAATATCATGCCTATTATACCCCAAGGGAATAGACAGAGGTATATGAAATACACCCACAAATGGCAAGCCAAATGCCATTTAAAAATAAACCAAGTTTTCTAATTATAAGTTCGATAATGCAACAAAAGAAGCGTTTCAGTAACAATTATGACGTTCAAAAGAAATTATACACTCATTTATTACTGTTACGGGAAAATTTTAGAAAGTTTTCCCATATTACAATATGACCAAAGAAAATCGTCAATAAAGTAATTAACAAAATTGCTTTTTTTGTTGCAGAAATAAATTCGATTATTAATGCTTATTTTATTGCTGATTTTTGCCATTTTACATATTCTTTTGCCAACACGTGTCGATTCTGTAAAACTAGAAATATAAACACCGTGTATGAGTAACGATAGAATTGAAATAAACGAAAATACAATGATGAGTCGATATCGTTTTGGTATCTGTATTTGTAAAAATGATCATATATTATATCCTACCCATATTACTATATCAGTGTATCTATAACTCTGCAAAATTTTATGTAAATTATTTCAGTCATATAACTACTTTCTAATTTTTGACTACGGATGATTTGTTAGTATTTCTGTGTCAAATAAGATTCAAATATTTTTTTTTTACTAGAGAAACTGTAATATAAATTTCTAGTGTTGTACCAAATTATATAGTCCGCGATATAGATAATATAATATACTGCGTAGAATGAAGAAATAGTAGCAAAATGTATGGAAATAGGGATTCCAATATTGGCAATAAACTGGTTTATAGTAACGAAACTAGAGTTGGCCATGACCGCTACCGTTGTGGTGGCATCATACTTTTTACTGATTATTTTTTTAGCAACACGATTCCACTTCCATTGTGTTTCGTTCTGTTATTGGAACATACTTTTTGTATGCTTTCGATAAACCAGTTCAATTCTAAATAAACTTGTTTTAGTTAGTTAGTTTAGTTGTATTTAATACCTATCGACTTTAGATGCAACTAAATGACTAATGATCCTTTGTTGCATTTGACTCGACAGTTGATGTTGTCATTTCATATTTGCCTACGTCCTGTGGTCCAAAAATGGAAAAGGTGAACCTCGGCAAATGGTACGTGCAAGAAGACAGACTTTTTAAAAGATACTGATACGAGCTTGACGGCTACATTTTAGAGTTGATATACACCGACGTATATGATATAGACAGTAGAAAGTATAGTAGCTCTTTATCCGACTTGGGAATCAAACTTGAGTTTATTGAATACTAGCTGACCCGCGCAACTTGGCTTGCGACATCGAAAGAGAGCGGGTCATAATTTTCCCCGTTTTTGTAACATTTTCCGTTGCTACTCCGCTCTTAATGGCCGTAGTGTGATGTTATATAGCCTATAGCCTTCCTCGATAAATAGACTATCTAGCACTGAAAGAATTTTTCAAATCAGTCCAGTAGTTCCTGAGATTAGCGCGTTCAAACAAACAAACAAACAAACTCTTCAGCTTTATAATATTAGTATAGATAGTATAGATAACTCTCAACATCTTTTAATCGATGGGGACCAGTCGGACCATCGGAAAGCAGTAAAAATTTAATCTGTAGTATCTATGAGGAAATAAAATAAAATGCAAAACGTCTCTGCATCGATAAGTGCTCTGTGATTCCAAGTAAGGATTTATAACACGAATACGCATGTTCCTTCCCATTCATAGTCATCAAGTACTACGTAACACAGAGTAATTACGTCTTGTAATTTTCCAGTTGTGTTGATTACTTGCTGTTTTGGCGCTACTATTGTTTCGATATGTGGGCTAACCGATAAGTAATATGGAACACGGTACTACAATTTTTCAATTTAAGTCTTAGGCAATGCTGAAGGTTAAATAACGAGAATAGTACTGTTACTTAAGTTTTATGGACTTGTTTTCGTTTCTTTAAAACATCTTTTACTGGTAGTATTTTTGACAATAAGAACGGACACAAAGTTCATCTTGAATTGGAAGAAACAGTTTAGATCACTCATAATTTAATGTTTGTTCAGAGTCAGAATAAAAAATAACACACGACCTCTGTGCACAGTGATAATATTCGTGGCTCATATAACCATTTAGAACAGCGCGCCACGGACGGTATCAAATAAAAGTATAATAGCTATATTAATACTATTTTTATGCTATTTTAGTCACTCCAGTGGAAAAGGAATATAATTTCTAATATTCGGAGCTCAAAAAATAAAGAAAAGATATTTATTTAGCAATGTTTGCCGCGATCAGACCCACTGTTAGTTGTTACCCTTTACATAATGTGACTCCTCAAGAAAATGCTTTGTTTGTTTTTGTGATGCAGTAGCGCGATTCTCTACAATTGGAATCATCGAGTATCTAGAGTTTGACTTTTAAAATGTACTGCCAAAATAGTTTCTACGACGTCCGCTAGAGACGCTAATCAGATTTTCATACAAAATTTCTTCGATAGCTAGCCGGTTGTTGGTACTCGATAGTCAATGAGAATCGGGCTACAGGTTCTATAGTATTTTTTCTTCGCTACGCTAGTGACTTCTTATAAATTAAGTGCGTATTATAATTTAAGTTTTTATACTTCTGCATATGCATGACAAATGTAACCTCAACAATGTTATATCTTTCTAATTTAAATTTAAAACTTGTTTATGTTCGGCCCGTGTTGAATTTTATTTATAGGTGTCTTAATATTTAAATTTAATGTCTTTATTAAAGACTAGTATTCGTTGTGGCCTAGGCTTTTAGTTGTTACCAGAATTATAGCATTTCAGCTTTTCTAGGTCGTTCTTTATACGAAAACTTGAATAATTTTAGACACTAGCTCAGCTTTTAAAATAAAAATAATAAAGTGAATATATATCATACCTATTTTGCAGTATTTTGAAAATTGGTTGTTAATATAGTGGAGTATATAAATGCAGATCTTATATTTAAGAAAACATGGTTGTTTTAATTTTGTATATGACAAAATAAGATCTTTAAGTTACGCTAAAAAGCATTGTCTTTCTAAAATATGAGAAACTATTTTACGTCAAATTATTCGATATCGTTCTACGCAAATCGAGTCACGGCTAGAAACGACTAAGAAATAAAAAGGTACGTAAGAGCTGATCTTGCAACATGTTCGTAACACCACGTACGGCGCACGTCGTCTTGATAGCAACGTTCAATACGTGTCTGCCACCAAATCTATCTATTTTCCAACAGATAAGTCACGAATAACGCTTTATCTTGACTTTCCATATTGATATAGACTTACAACTTGAATTCTATATGAACTATAGTCCGACAACTTAGCAGAGAGCATCGGTATTGACGATTTGTCTAGATTGTAATTGAGATTGCTGTATATTTCTAAAATAAAGTGGATGTATCAGACATTCTATCGTCAGCTGCATAAGTTTGTTAGGGTGTTTGACGTTCTAACATCTGGACTTTTTATACCTCCGACATTTGCAACCTTGCGTACAAGATACTCTGCAAATTTTTTGGACTATATCTTGTAGTGCAAAAGTAAAATCATTTTTCGAAAAACCAAAACGTATACTAGACAAATAAGTTGAACATAATTATTTGAAAAATATGCAAATTTTAATACTGGTATATTTTTTCGTTTTGAAGGCAGTTCTAAGAAATCAATATACTTATGATTTAGCAGGTAATTAAATTGGTGTTCTTCTTTTTTAGACAAAAATAATAAGAAATTTATAATCTATTTGATTTAAAAGAGGAAACTCTTTGCTTGTTTCTTTTCTATTCTATGTTTGGTATGATACAAACATTTCCTTAAAACTGAATAGCATCATAATTGTTCTTTTTCGTCATTGTAACAAATGTTTCGCAAACTTTTAATATTTTAATCGCGTGTTAAACCGTCGAACAAATCTCATCAAGAATCAGTCAATTAGATCAAAACATCTCTACAACATGTATCATGTTATTCCTAGTAACGATGAACAAAGGATTACTACATTGCTTCCAATACATAACAAAGAAGTTACCTACTTATATTAAATAAGGTGATACAATTACTCATATTATAATGATTCAGAGAGAAATTTTTATTTAGAAGCACATAAATTCGTCATGGAACTCATTAATTGATCTTAAGTCATAGGTATTGTGTGTCATGACCGCAAAACCTTTGACCCTACTTGATAAAACTTTTTCTATGAAATAAGTAGTAACCTGGGGCATAATGACGAACTCTCTATAGTCGTATCAAGCGTTGGATATTTTGACATTCCTTGATTTAACTAAGTCCAAGAGATAGGGATAAATAAACTTAGTTATTTTAAATATCATGGTTATAATCGATACAAGGTCGCCCCCTTTAACATAGGACTAACTACCTAAATACTAAATAGTATAATGTAGGTGTATTTCATTCAACTTTTTTTAACATCTTCGGGTATAAAATTGTACCTAGTTATTTTGAAATACGCTAGGGGCGTTGATTCATTTGCCAATTATTCTCAAAGCCTAACTCATTAGTGTTTCAGCTTCAGTTTTTAAGTGAAAATAGATGTTTGTTGTTAAACCTATGATTATTAACCCGCATATAATTTCACAAATATTTTACGACTAAGAGGTCTATTACTAGGGGCGGTAATAGACCTCTTACCACGTTCAACTTCGTTATCAAGTCGCTAATCGCCATCTGAATATGGAAAATGGATCAGAATCTCTACATTAAAATAGCCTTTTTTTAAATTGCTGCTTTATAATTATACACGCCTCATACGTGACTCAATAGTTTCAAACCCGTCTGCCGTCAAACAATAAGTATTGTATAAAATATCTATTACTTACGTAACACATAGAAACACGTAGACTTTTGGATTGATTGTTAAGGTTGATGATTATAGCATTATTAATTGTGACCATTGGCATTTTCGGTGTTCAAAAGTATTGATCGCATTTCTATTTCTAATAAAATTGCTTTGTACGATCAAATAGTAACAACAATAATAAGAAAATATAAACGACTTTTTCAATCTTTGTCAAAGCAGGAAGGTAACATGAAGATGGTCTCATAGCGACTTGTAAAGTAACTTATATCGTAGAAACAAGTTAACGTTGTAACACGTGCTAGTAATAAAACTACGGTACTATACAATTATGATATGATAGATCAGTTAAATTTGCATATTGTTTACTAATAAATACTTCTGGTGTATGATGTGGTTTCTCGAACATAATGTGTCGTTACGTTGCTTATGAGTCATGAATTGATCAATATGACTAACTGAGAGACTGTTATTACTATTTCTGTTGTAATCTGGTTAGATACTTTTTGGCTTTTTTATTAGCCATTATTCCTTCCTGCAACGAATTTTATAACATTATTGCAATAATATAGAGTTTTGAAAATGCAAAAATGTGTTTTACTAGATAGACGACTATAAGAATAAATTATTCATAGCGTTGTTTCATTAATATACTAGTATTGTAAATGCGAAAATGTGATTTACTTGATAGATGAGGCATATCTCTATTCTTACAATAGATTTTATGCTAAAAGCTGGAGAACAACTTATGATGATACTTAGACATATTTTCTATGAGAATCTGTTCATACGAATGAAATCCACGACAGAATCAAGTATTCAAAAAATATTTTTCTTGTAAATACAACTCCATTTATACTTTTTTAAATAAACTTTTTTTTATATGAAGAATTTAAAAATCAGACTTCATTCATTTTCATCATCCATCTAAATTCTAAATGAACGTTCATCGAACTTGACAATTGAAATAAAACAAAAGCAAATAAAACTTCTAACAAACTTTTACTTGGAACACGCAACTGAATACAACGGCTAATTGAATTATAGTACAAATGAATACGATTCTGTTTGTACTGCAAGCCATTATTCTAACATATTGGCTTGAAGCAAACAAGATTACGTTTTGGTAAATTGATATAAATGAAGGAGATTGCCGCTAACGAGTGCATGCACCCCTTAATGTACACACAATTGTACATACGTAGGGATGTATATCTAAGGGAGTATGGGTAGAACGATAGACAAAGTACATCGTGGAAGATGTTGCTTTTAATGAAGCCTTGTTTATTTATTTGTTTACGGATTTAAGGATACAGTACTCACATGATTCCGTGTGTACTTTAAGTATACTTATTATATGGGTACAATCATATTATCTTTTCTATTCGTCGATTATATTTCGTCTGAAAAATGCTCAAAAATATATTTGGGCACGTCAATTAGTACGTTTAAAAGCATTTGTTTGCTGATGATGATACTAACGTCACCCAAAATGTCTCCTGTTTCCATATTATACGTAAAGAGGTAAACAAAATAGTATAGCACTCTGCGTTACTTTAGGGTAGATTTTGCTAAGTCACAATCAAACGACGCGGACCATTAACTTATCCGAAAGCTTCGTAACTTTATGTGGAATTAGACCGAATCCCGAATAAATCCCTGGGTACTATAGATACATAGTTACGCGAAAGTAATAAAGAGGTTTATATATTCGTAGTTAAATAAAAATATGAACTCGTTAAACGCAATGTTTTTGCAATGCATCACTATTATGATGCTGATGACAATTATTGCATGGGTGCATGCAATTATGCGTTCTTGAGCTTTGTTTTTCAGGCCGAAATGTCAAGCAAAATCTTAATAATTCTTTGTTTAGAAAATATGACCCCGTTTCCTCTAATGGCACAAAAACGATACACAGATCTACACACCAAACAGTGTCAATATACTTAAATACAATGTGTGTAGTAAGGAGACCAAAATGTTGAGTTGGAGAAACTTATAGAGAAAGTTACAATTTCTAATTAGACCAATTTAGATAATATACATGAATAAACAACGAATTTCAAAACAAAAAACCCGACATTTTGCTCAAGAAATAAATTAAATTCCTATTCAAATACATCTGGTTTTCGCTGCATAGATAACAATATAACTAGTTTTGAACTGTTATTTTTGTTTTATTTGTTTTAAACTAGATTGCAGTGGAGCTGAGAGGATTTCAATGTAAACAGTGGAGGGATTCTGTTAAGACTTCCGCTGCCTTCCACGTGGGAAACCCGGGTAAGATAATTACAATTGCTGACTTGTAATTTTACTTCATGTGTTTACATTTTAATTCAATCTAAATACAATGTTATCAGATGGGTTTTTTGTAGATTTCTTTATATGCAACTAGCTTATGCTCGCCATTTTGGTCGCGTAAAAAGTAGTGTAACATATCATCAAAATCGGTTCGGTAGTTTTTGATGGAGTAAGAAACAACAACAACAACAAATTCTTGCATTCATAATTTTAGTAAGATTAATGATTTTGATCGAGGTTAATGTTAGGCATTATGCTTGATAGCCAACGAAATGGCACACTGCAATTTGTAATTCTTAACACACCTTTTTAAAAAGTTCAGAAGGACTCCAGACTCTTCGCATCCATTCTCAAAATTGAAGGAACTTGAAAATTCGTAGTTTTTTATTCAAGAAATAGAAAGCCGAAATAGCGAGTCAATTATGACCACACCCTTTCACTGCTCCTTTTTATTTGGAAAACTACGTGTGAATTATGAAAAGTAATTAAACTCATTACTCTAATCTGTAAATGCTTTCAGATATAAAATGATGTATGGACTAAGTCTAATTGCTGACTGAGTTAGTTTCTTAATCTTGATAAGTTTCTGCAAACTTCAAGTTTATGGTTTGTAATTAAAAAGTTTCGCTCTCTATAAACGAACTGAAAAAATATATTTAAGTTGGTGATAGTGCAAATAGTGTGGTTGAGATAAACTAAAATAAAAGTGGTCTAATTTTTTATTCAAAAATAACTTATGTTAAAAAAATACATTAATAAGTACCTAAGATGATATGATTTTTAAATTGTTAATAATAATTATTAAAACGTTAAAAAGTTTAACACGTCTCTATGGTTCGTGATATTATTTTTATGTATTTCTCAGAAATAAAGATGAGAAACAAAAAAAATGCGGCGTTTGTCAACTTTAGGCAAAATATTAATGTTAATAAATTAATTAAGCATTCTATTTCTGAACGTACTTAAAACCAGTTTATTTTGAATCCAAAGATTGTGAATATTTTAAAAACAGATAAGTGAATTATAACTTTAAAACTCTTACGTTTATTGTATAGAATACGGGAACTAACGCGAGCTCAACCTGCGCCGAAACGTTAGTCATTTTAAGATTAGTGGATTATCTATGAATAGCGAAAAGAATCATCGATCATTTTCATGGCAATATAAGGGAGTATACAGCAAGGACATAGGAAGGTCATTGTCATGCGAGCAACGGAACGCAATAAGAGCAACTGCGGAATGAGCGCGGATATAAAAGTCCGATGTTTATCTTAATTAAACCGTTTATCTGAAGCCACACTTGAGAAAATTGAGCTAAGGCATTTTGTATTTTTTTTTTAATACGATGTAAGTACTCTTTTTTGGGCAGAGATCTATCCGATAGTCCTCTATCGGATAGATCTCTGCCCAAAAATCATTTGATAATTCCTATTATCAAATGATCTTTTTAGAAAACAACTAACAAATGTATACAACATAGCACGCTCTCCTTAGGCTTAATTTTAGTGAGTTTAGTTAGTTACTAGTATAACTCTTTACATACATTGCAAAAATATCTAGGTACTTATAACCGCAACTTCTACAGCAATTCCGTTGTTAAATTATTTTTTATTCTTAGACAATGACTTCGTAGACTCGTTCAATCACCTATTGTTTTACTAAATTATTATTACCAGTGGTACGCCTAGTTATTTAAAGTAGGTACTACTACTATTCACAGTTTTTTGGAAAAAAACTAAATAAAAAATACTTAGGTACTTAATTTATTAATTGTATATTCTATTTCTAAATATAGATGAGAAACCCAATTAATCTTCTAAGTTTTTTACATTTATTATATTTGTTTTAGGTGTAACAC
The DNA here is from genome assembly GCF_050436995.1 of Anticarsia gemmatalis. NCBI lineage: Eukaryota > Metazoa > Arthropoda > Insecta > Lepidoptera > Erebidae > Anticarsia > Anticarsia gemmatalis. The sequence continues at coordinate 5,971,553 of NC_134761.1, forward strand.
TTACAATGATAAACTGATATTGTATTTATTCGTTCTCTATAAAATAAATTTCGTACGGTATTGGTTGATTTGCATTTAATTTTAATTGATCAATGTCAGAAAATAATAAAATAAAATGACAAACAGCTGCTTAACTGCGTATATAAATGATTTACGTTAACAAGAAAAATGCACAAAAAAATATTGACTACAATTTTAGCAGGATAATGCCTTTAAAGTTCTATTAGTAGAGTCAAAGAATTTTATTTGGTCTGCCTACTTTTTTGTCCTGGGGACTTTATATGCAAAGGACTCAAAGTTCAACAAGACTCGGAAAACAGTCAAACATAAAAAAGTATGATCTTTTTAATTTTGTTTTAGTACTATAAGACATAAAAAAATACAATAACTCGATTTCTTTATTAATTAATTTATTTATTTATTTATTTATTTAGGACAACCAACAAGGCATACACCAGGAAGCATGCATAATACGATACATTCATAAAAACTTAAACTAGGTGTTGCCTCAATTAAAGGCTGCCACGGCATGCAAAGTAATAAAATATTACAAAAGATCAAAGCAGATCGTGAATACAGATTTATGTTACTGATCGATTAATAGTTTTTTTTGTTATTATTTAAAAAGCCGAAAAAAGTGCTAGTAACAATTTTGAAAAGCATGACATCAAAAGGTTAACAATGTCGATTACATATTTTTTAGTTGACTTATTAATTGTTTTATAAATTTGTATAGGCTATTAAACATAATATCATTATCGAGGCTGCAGGAGCGTGTCAAGTGATTATATTGAGCTTGTAATCGTTTCAAAGTTGAGAAATGACCCAAGTTAGTTTTAGAACAGCCAGCAAAGAACGGTTGGTACCTTGATAGACGGGCGAGCCTGTAGGGTACATTGATATTTATTTGACTTAATAAATGTGAACAGTCTATGTAGCCATTTAAGACTTTGTAAAGAAACAAATGATCCAGGAGCAAACGACGGTCCTCCAAACTCGACATATTGAAGTGGTGTAATTAAAAATAATTAATCAAAAACTTCTGAAGAAGTATATGACCCGGGTCTATTTTGATCGTTAGAATATATTAAGTAGCATTTATAAGTACAAGCAATAGAATACTTATTGCTTATACTTATGCTGCCTATACTTACAACATAATATTTATATTTTAGGTTTGCGTAGATAAAAATGTAGTCTAAAACCAGTAGAAGATTTCGTGTTTATCAATTGTCTTTTAAAACTGTCTACCGGCAGTTCTTAAAACAAATTGTTTAATGGAAATGATAGACACGTCAATATGTAGTGATAGATTGTAAACAAATTGGATTAAATAATTATGTCACATGTATTGTGTGTGTCAGTCTGTTGCGTTACAGATGAATTACGAGGCTATCTCTATTGTGCACGTCCGTGTTTCATGCTATGCACAATGGCGAATAGTTGACGCTATGTTTATGTTGTCTTTTAAAACTAGCTTACGTACACTTCTCTTATGAATAATTCTAACAAAAAATGACTTCAGAGCTCAGTATATCACTTTATTAGCACTTCGAATTAAATTAGAAAATAAAACATATTATCAATCTATACCAAGTTACGCTTTTTTGAGGATATCCTTTAAATTACTCGTCCAATCTCAAATACATTTGGGACTACATAGAAAGTACATATTCCAAATTATATCTCAATCAGTTCAATGCGATCATAGTTATGTATATAAATTGTTACTAAACAGTGACAATGATAAGGTAAAGAACAAAAAAAACTAGTAACTTATAGAGCTGTCGAAAAACAAGTCTTTGACGTTTATTTGCAGGTTTCGATAGTGCCTACTTTGAACATTTTTCTCGAAGTTTCGCTTAATCAAAATAAAATCAGCATAAAATAACTTAAAAAAGTACCTCAGTAATTCATTACGTAGTTTACGTTGCTCATGACTTAGGATTTTTCCACGGCTGTTGTAGTTGGAACTAACAAAATCGTACATTTTTAACAACAAATGACTACCTATCTGAAATGCTCGACCGTTAACTATTTTCCAAATTATTGGAAGACTGAATACTGTCATTTTAGACAAAAGACTTCTTCGAACTTCTACATACTCGAAGGCTATATTTTTTGTAATATTCAAAACTAAATAATTACTTATAGTGACATTAAAAACTGGACCGGCTACGCATTACCTACATCTACGCTTTCGGTGTTTCGAAACTCGAAATTTGTATTTCGATATGAAAACACATGCTAGCTCATTCTTACAGTTTCGTCCCCGTGACAAGATCCCCGCGACAAACCATATCCTATGTGGTAATCAGTGCAGAAATATTAATTATTAATAAGGTTACAAACTATCTTTGTACCAAATTCCATTAAAATACGTTGAGTAGTTTCGGCATTATTGAGTAACAAACGTACATCCAAAAATATCTAGTGATTATATTATAGCTGTAGATATATGATCTGTAATACATCAAGTCGAAGATGAGATGGCAATTCGATGAATATTTTCACCAGACACCCCACTAATGTAATAAAAGGAAATGTATGTTTGTTGGAATCAGACGTAATCTCCTAAACCAATGAACCGATAAATGTTTTCGTTATCTGACGACACGTTCTGTTTCGTCATAGACTTTATTTAATCAAATACCTTTTCTATAGACGTAGTTTGTTTGAAACTCTATACAGTTTTAGCTTACCAGTTTGTAAGTAAATGAACTATTAAAAAATATATTATTATACATGTTTTAAATAGGGAAACATCTAATTACATTCATTACCACTGTGGATAGCTATGGTGAGTCGACTAGGCAAAAGGGTCCCTACGTCTTACAGAAGGATGAAAGAGTAAATAACTCTTAACAAGTGCGGCATTAAATTTTACTAGCTGACCCGTGCAACTTCGCTTGCGTCACCTAAGAGAATGGGTCAACATTTTCCCCGTTTTTGTAACATTTTTCGTTGCTACTCCGCTCCTCATGACGTAGCGTGATGTTATATAGCCTATAGCCTTCCTCAATAAATGGGCTATCTAACACTGAAAGATTTTTTCTAATCGGACCAGTAGTTACTGAGATTAGCGCGTTCAAACAAACAAACAAACAAACTCTTCAGCTTTATAATATCAGAATAGATTCAAAATAAACGTTAGCTTGGTCGTGAAAGCATAACTAAGTTACTTTTCTATCTCTAATACTATTGCTACTATCCACTTTATGATTTCAAATAAAAAACAAGATAACATAAATTTACTTTGGACTCGTAAATCCGTTGTTTTTACCGGTTTTCTATATATATTCATTTGTGAGAGTTTGTTCGTTCAAAAGGACAAAAACGGTTATATTTGTGCGAAGGACGAATGTATTCAAAAAGCGTTTCATAGATATTTATATGATATTGCTAAATCAGTAATATACGTTCTTGTTTGTTGAGTATAATTAATATTATGCGTGATGTTATGTTCGCGGCGTGCTGTTTCATGTAATGTTCCTAGAGAGATTTAAAATGTACCCATACAGTTTTTGTCTGATATATTGTTCATCAATTTTATTATCTTTTAAAAAATAAATCCCTTTTTGATATTTAATAGTATATTTATCTACAATTTCATGTTTTTCGGACGGAGGTAACAAAATGTTTAAATCGTGTGCGGTTTAAAATGCTACGATGTGTCGTTGGCGCGTAGCAAGTTCTACGAAGCGTACGCAAAACGACCAAAATGAGGCGCTAATTGACATTGATCACTATGCATTCAACTTTATTATTTTAGATATAATTTATGTACAAAACCAAATAATTTTAATACCGGACATAATTTTTTAAACGTCTATTTGTGCAAATTATGTAAAGTTCTAATAGGAAATGCCACGTTTTCGAAACATTTGAACGTCACAAGCAACCTTTTAACAAACTGCGATGACATCTGCATTAAAAAACAAATTAAAATAACCGAATCTGTTTTTTACCCAAAACTTTACTCAGGTAAAGTATACAAATATATGGTAAACTTAGTTCCGTATTATTAAACTGATCTCAATTCCGGTCTTAACACCTCAGTTGATAACTGTCAAAGTCAATACCAGTATCTTAATCGTGGCTTAGAAACTAAGTCTAGTGTGAAACTTATGTTAATATTAAAATACTTATTGAAACCGGTATTTAAAAGACAAACAGCTAATCTAAAATTGTCAACAAAAAAATTAATAAGAACGCCGATGTCATTTCAAATATGTTTTAAATAATAAAATTGTATAAGTTGACATTACAAGAGATCAGATAAAAATAATGCTACAGTTTGATCATATAATAGAGAGCATGGGCATGCACGATTTTTCTAGATTATAATTCATAATTTTGTGCGTTTCTAAAATATAGTAGCTGGATAGAACAAGATACTGTTAGCTGAATAACCCCCGGTTTCTGAGTACATTCAGCGGTAGATCTATTCAATAGCGTTTTTTATATGAGTTTAAACGCTAGTGCCGCTGGCTTGTAAGCCATCTGGTCACTGATGTCCTGAATTCTGAGTTATGTATAACTTAGCCAGTAGCAAACCTAACTTACAAGGCTCTCTACAAAGTTATTAGACTATAATGTGAAGACATACTTATGAGAAATAACAGTGTACTTCACCATGTTTTAAAATAGGTATTAATACGCACGTCTCAATAATTTATAAGTAAAACAAACGTTTGAGTAAAAAGTAGTTGCTACGTCACTTTAATTACGATAATTGTTGTAAATTCGATTTTGACTCTAAGACTGACAGTATTGTGTAAATTCTTAAAAAGTATTTCAAGTATTGTTTTTTGGATACCTATGTATAAGCTCCTAGATACAGCTAACTACTCAAGATGAATGGCAGATATGGAGGCATATGATAGTTGTCTTTTTATTATTAGCACTGAAAATAAAATTCATGAAAACGAATTTTATTTTCAGTTAGCTTGGGTTGGTAAGCTTGGTTTCAGTAAGCTTGGGAACGATTAGTTACATAAGTAATGCAAATCAATAGCCATTGATCTGTATATAAGATAAAGTTTTCCATAATTGTAAGAAGAGGGACCAATACTTTATGGTATATTGTTTAGTAATGCATAGTTTTATGGTAATTAGTGCATAATGACAGTGTTTTTCCACACAAGTCTTTATTATGTACATAATTATCATTAAAACGAAATATTTTGATATAATTAGACATATTGTTTTGTATATTTTTAATTATTTGCCATTGGTACTTCGGAGTTTGGTGTCTTATATTTCTCAAACGTAGAATCTAATGCGGCGATCCCAAATTCTAGTCAAGTCTCTACTTGCTATCACCTATTTAATATGGTAAAGCCAAAAATGTGCACACACAATGCCACATTTTTAATCCTACTATTGCGTACGAAAATATCAATTTCTTTATTTCTATTGATCTATTTGATGCTGACCGCATATTCATGAACATTGCTGGTGTACAAGCATATAATAAATATTTTTTTCAAAAGTCCATTTAGCTACTTCTAACTACTCTACTCTACCAACAGGTAATTTTTTTAACTTATTATTTAAGATTGACATTGAATAAGGATATGACTATTACATATCCTTTTGAAAAAACTATTTGATCGTTAGAAGTAAGATAAAATAGTTTAAATAAATTATAGGCAGAGGTCTGATTATGATTAATTTGTTCACATAAAATGTACGTAGGTTTTCTTAACTATTCTCATTTCAAGTTCATGAGAGACATCGGAATTTTGTTTATTTGTACTCAAACAGACTTTGACCGCTAGTAACCCACAGTTAGACATAGACACAGTAGCAACCATTATCATTAGTTTAATTATAACGACTTTCAACTCATTTACTTATCTTTAACCCCACCAATTATTTCCTAAACTTTATTGTTTGGCCTAAAAGATAAGGATACCAGTAAATACTAGTTCAAATTCAAAATATGATAAAATAACTTAGAAACCATGTTCATTAAAATATTTAGGTATCAAAAGGTTGTCCAACTTGTAAGAGACTACCTATCGTATGTGTATGAGCTGTATATACCTATTAATGTACATTATAGAGGCTTTTAAAACGCATAATATAATGTATGTTAGGTTATGGACTATATTTCCGGTCTTCAAATGTCTTTATTATAATTTTTGAAGTTATATGTCTGAAAGGTTGATAGGTATATTCTAGAATTAAAAGTTTTTGGTAATTGAAAATTCCCAGGCTAATTTAATAACAGTTAAAAAAATGAAATAAGGCACAATTTTTAGAAGAACAACTGTTCTGCATTGCTGAAATTTTGGGGATTTTTAATCCCTACAATCTCGAAATAAAAACGAAATTTTGTAGCAGAAAAAATTACCATTAAAATTTCAAAATACTTTACTTTTTTAACAGTCAAGATGCAATAATAAAACCATTGCTTAGTTTCGGTCATTCTCCTTTGTCACTAAGGCTCGGACAAAAAGTTTCAGACAAAACGAACTCCAGTACAAAAGAAGCATCGTCTTGCAATCTCAAAATTAAATACCGACCGACTCAAACAACAGGATGAAAACTTCAATTGCTTTTAATCTGAATTCTAACGTTATCGCTCTGACAGAGCAATGAAAACGTTATGACTGAAAACGTAAATGAACGAAAGGAAAGGAAGTTATCTAGGTTTTCAAATTTTTTGAAGTTCCTATATTAGGTTATGTTACATTTTTTGAATTCTTTGTTATATATTTTTATAATAAAATATCGGTCCTGTATGACAAGATGTATGGATGTGTGAGACAAAGAAAGTTTGTACTATGTGGCGTTCTTTGGTCTCTGCTTACCCACATGGGAAAGGGCGTGATTTTATACATGTAAGCAACGTTAGTTAACTAAATCTTGTATTTTCTCTATTTACAATGATGTATTAAGCTGTTACGATTGAGTGAAAAGTTAGTTTAGTTAAGTCACCACATGCATAATTATATCTTTCGGGTAAGTTATCTACCACCTATCCATAAGCTGTGTAGCTAGCCTTAAATCTTGAAAAAACTATTGAAAAGCTGCTACTAAAATACCAATTTAGAATAAAACAAATAAAAATGATTTGTATTTCTGTATCAGCGACGACACATTCACGGTGAATTTGTAAATCGACATTTTCATCGATATAAAAAGAAAATATGCGTTTGGCAATAAAATCACAATAAAATTATGCGATCAGAGCGCACATGGTGAAGTTTGTTTTATGTTGCGATAATATTTGAATATTCCTTACGATACACTTTCTATTTCCCATAAATAACATCACAACTGTTCTTTCTATTCTACGTTGCCAGTAGTGGAAAATCCGGTATCATGTGATATGTTTGCTAAATAAAATAAGCGTTAATAATGCGAAGATTATGATTCTATGTTAAAGATATTAATTTAAAGCAAATATAATGTGTCAAAATTATGTAAATATTTACCTAGAACCGGTCCAACGATGAACATGTATGCAAACATGATTAACATGATTTGGAGGCGGCGCGACCCCTGGCGGGTCTTGAACGCCACATTCACAGTCGCCATCAGATCACTCACAGAAAGTAACGTCACTACACTCGACGACTTCTCGCCCTCCACCGTTTTCTTAGGCTTCTCTTTTAGTCTCAAAACGATGTAAACAAACCCGAACAAATAGAACACACAAGCTACCATGAATACACCGTAGTAACCGAAACGCTTTGTCATGATCCCACTGAGCGCAAGCCCTATGGGCCTGCTGAGCGTCAATATCGCCGTTATGATCCCTAACCGAAAAGTCCTCTCGGTGTCACTAGTGATATCAGTGATGTAACTGTACACGGCCATGGTCATGGCGACGCGACCGCCCGCCAGCGCCGGCGGGAGGCCTTCGATCAAAGCCGTTTCGTTCACACCTACTTGCAGAAAGAACACCGTGGTCAATATTATCCCGATAGCCGATATCAATTTCCCTAAAATCGGTAGCACCATAAAAGTTTTCCGATTCCCCGTTCGATCGCTCCACGCGCCTACGAAAAGTGCTAATATTCCGGGTAAAGCGGTTTGCAGTGGAAAGCTCCAGGCGGTCATCGATGCAACTATAGTTTGCACATTTCTCTCCTGTTCTGTATAATTGTGCGTTCGACCCTGCATTATATGTCGACAGGTTCTTTCGTCGTAACGTAAGTTTACAAGACATGATTTCTCTAGGCACAAATTTTGAACGGCTAAACCTGCAAGTACACTTGGCAACACGTAACATATTACAAATGGTTCCACTGTTATTTTCGATCTAAAAGCCCAAGAGTCTTTAATGAATTGTTTCAGTCTTTTGCTCAATTTCATTTCCGTCTTCTTGAGTTCGGTGCTGTATTGCTTGTTGCACTTGCATGATTCCACACTCACGATCTTTTCTCCGGGCACTTCGACCCGCAACGTCATTTTGACAACAGAGGTTCACTATAATGTTCATTTGTTTTTTAACATATTATAAATGAGATTAATGTTTATGAAATTGCATGTGTTAAATCTAAATAAATAATAATTTATTTAAATATAATTTTTGATTCGTTTGTTGTATCACAGTTAGCGCGTATGTAGAGTGCGGGCGTACAGGTGCGCGTGCGACGACGGATTGTGTGAGCGCGGCGCGGGCGGCGAGTGTCGGCGGCTGCTACGGCCGGCTCTACGTCTATTACTGCCTATCAGCTGGCCGCTGGCTTTATTATGTTATCACGTGGCGCGCTGGCCACCCACTCGCGTGGTACTTACTTTAATTAATAATTTAATTGATCAAATGTGCAACATTATAATCATGCAAATTTTACCGTAACCCTAACGAAACTATTGTTTGCATCCATAAGTAAATCGCTGTTATTGTAAGAGTATAACAATAGACTTTTAGTACCTACAAAGGAAAATTACAGGACTGTAAAATTATAAAAATAAAATATTTGCGTAACATTTCAGTAGAACCTATTTATGAAACGATAAGGTTTTAAAACTCCTTTAAACTTTAGCTCTAAAGGTAGACTGCTTTAATAACTATTATAATAAAATAAATCTGTGCTGAAGACCTAAATACACAGAATACAAGCACTAACTAACGACTAGTGCTTTACAAAATACAATTTTGAACTAATTATTTTCCGAGGTCAAAGAATTCTAAACTAAATAGCCTAAACTTAATTATTATTTTCTTTAAATAAATCAAATCAAGCTCTGAATATTTTAAGAAAAGTATTCATTATTATAATTTGCAATTACTCGTATTATTAACCAAAAAATCGATTGAAATGAAGTCGTTTTAATAACATAAAGTGGCTCACGTATTGTATGCGTTCCAATTTTTCCCATAAGTCGGTCAAGAGGACTGAAAAGTTGCGTAATGTGTGTATTACCGAACAAATTAGATGGCTTTGACAATGACCATATTTTTTGATTGAGTGAACAATCAAAAACAGATTTTTGTTGTCTCAAGGTCCGTTAGACAGAAGTATGTTGTTAAGATATCTTGTTTGACTTTACACAAAGAATGATTATATTAAATGTAAACGAACTTTAAAGGGTATTGCTTGACAGGGAGACATAGACGGGTAGACAGATAGACAGGAGGCAAAGGGGAGGATCGAAAGGTCTAAAAAGATCCCACGCAGGCCCGAACGTTTTTTATTATATTGTAGAAACGCTAGACTTTAGAACTAAAATTTAATGGAATAGTAGTTACTGGTAATTCATACAAACAATGTTAATCAACAATTTTAACTTGATCTTTGGAAGATTATAAACCGTAATAATTCGAAATATCAACTAATCGTATTTTTTGTTGCTCGCCTGCCTTGAAAATAATTTCTCTACGATATTTTTACATCACTTTTTTGCAGCAATCGTCACATTAAAGGAAATTTTCCAAACGTCTCAAATTCTTTTACAGAAACCTTAATTATATTATTTTTATATTTATGATACGGTTACATACGATAACACAAGCTAAAAATTTTACCGTACAAAATGTAATGCATAATTATATTATTAATGGATACTTAATATATTAAACCAAACTAATGCACTTATTACAAATCTACGCCTAATTTTACAAATGTGAGAGTATGTCTGTCACCACGCCACAGAACCGATCTTGAGGATCTCTTGTAATTAAAGAATTTAATTTAACGGATTTAATAAACAGTATAGCGCCTGATAAAATATTGTAGTGGATGTTAACGTACGTATGAACTCTTTTCTGCTTAAAAAACAGTAGCGCGATTCTGCACGGTTGGTATTGTCGAGTATCGAAAGTTTGTCATTTAGAATGTACTGCCATAATAGATCATACGAATATGCCCATCAGAGGCGCTGATCAGATTTTCATACAAAATTTCTCGATGACAAGCCGGCTGTCGCTAGTCGATAGTAGTAGAGAATCGAGCTACATGTGCAGTATTTAAGTTTTAACAATTGTTAATTAATCCTTCTAAATAAATGCTCTAAGCAGTCTGTAGTGATGATATACCTAATTTACATATTACAGTACAAGTAAGATTGAAAAATCAGGCTGTCTAGCAAAATATTTTAAAATCTAAAATGCTAAAATTTTCTTCATTAAAACGTAATGGCTAAGACAGATAGCATATCAGCTCCTACGATCATACACATCCCTACGCTAGGACCTCAATTACTTTGCTAATTTAGTACTAGTTACGAGATAAGGGACGAATACCCTTTTATAAAGTCTAGAGCTAATTTGTTTCAAACTTTTGGTCAACTCTTTAAAAGATTTTGTGAAAGGTCTTTGAATGTTACAGTCCATTAGCGCTTGTCTTTGGATAGTTTCTTATAGATCTTCATTAAAAAGTACTAATACAGGTTGACCTTTTTTAATATGGGCAGAATTATATGTTATAATGAACCCTTCTTTTCGCAAAGATTAACCATTAAATTTTTATTTTCCTATTTGGAAATTCGTAGAATTAATTTAATTCAAGGAACCAAGTAAATTTTATACTTTCATTTTTAGGATAGATTTTAAATTAGATAATTTAGTCATTACTTTGGTTTTTAGTTAAACAATTTATGGCTTGAGTAGATTTCTTCAGGGCATAATCTATTTCTTAAACGCGTAGGCATTATCATCGCCAACCAACGGCTGAAACTTATTGGGCACATTGAATAAATGATCAGAAAGTTGATGAGGTAATGAGCACATCATTACCTCATCAACTTTCTGATCATCAAAGCTTTTCACCACCATAGAAATAGTATGCATAGCATTTAAAAGCCTACATATTTATCAGTTAATTAAGATAATAAAAGAAAGACTAAGGTCCAGATTCACCTATTCTAAATAAGAATCAATCAGATTCCTAGCTTTCCTAACGAATTTTTTACAGTTGGTTGAATAAATTTGCTGTCACTTTACCTGGCAAATAAGTTATCTGAAACTTAGACATAAGCTGTGCACAAGCCCTAAGTTACTCAATTTTAAATACCTAAAAAAAGTAACCAATGTATGACGTGAGATTAAATCGGTCACGTATCTTTAGGGCCTGTAGTATTGACTTAGGAATCCTTGACTAGAGGCCGTAATAGAAAACGGCGAACCTTCTAACTAATAGTCCAATGACCTGATGAAAATTACGTGACTTTGTTATATGAATGGGTTACAATTTTATACAAATATAGACTGAGTTAAGCTGTATTGTTTACGAGCAATAAATGCCATGTATTGACGAAAACATAAGTATTTTTATATTATCAGCAGACTAAGTGCTTTCTGTTGCGATCTTATTTTAAGATTTACGCCATAGACTTTCAGCTATTACCGCGTAATAATAATAGAAATGTAGAAATGCTGCCTTTTAGCGTACGGGAAAATCTTTCGTGTACCAATTTTCTGGTGGTGAAATGTAGGCCTATGTTGTGTGTCCACTAAAAGTGAAAATGCTGCCTCTACCTTTAAAAGACTTAAGGTAGAAGAAACAAACTGTAACATTAATATCCACGAGTTCATAGAATCTGAAAAAACGCCTATAGTAAAAATTATGTCAATCAGTAAAAATATCAAATGCTCACACAAGACTCAATTCGGCACAGTGGTCAGTTTATTTTGCCCTAATACTAAATCTTCGATTTACATTACATTCAAAAGCTATTTTTTTCTATTCAAAAATACAAGTAGATTCTCTTCAATGCTTTTTTAAGTTTAGATGAAATAAATTCTAGAACGCTATTGATTCGAAAGTGGATTCATAAGCACCTAAAGTAAATACATTCATACATCAATGCACAAATTGCTATAATAAAAAGTATCATCATCTCCCGAGTTTGTAATAATTTCACACCATTTGGTATTATGTTTTACACTTTATTCATGGTAAAATAAGATTGCAGTTTTAATATGTGCCAAACCTCTCCTCAGCCTACAAATATTACTTGATTAGATGTCAACTGTGCCCCTATATTTTAGAGTATGGCAATTGGTATGCCTAAGATATTAAACTTTATTCTGTTCGAGTTCAAATACATTATTTTTCTTCATTAACATCTACAACAAAATTCTGATTAATATTGTGTGCGTAACCAATTTCATATTTTAGAATATAATAGTATTTTTGGAAAAATACTTGTAACTCTTGATCAGATTTTTATTGAAGTTTTTTGTCTCATATAGGTAAACTCTATTACGTTTTGTTATTGATCTCAAAAAAAAACTGACTGTATAACTTACATATTATTTTATACATTTCGAGCTTTAGAAATAACTAACTTTAAAAATACTAGGTACTGATACCACCAAACAATATTTTTATTAAAATTATATCAATAACTTATTGCTGGTTTAACTACTTTTGAATAAGTATCGGTTAGCTTGTCAAGTGGTATTTGATACATTTGCGACATTTTTCATGCATTCGCTTTATCTTTCAGATAGATTACCCGACGCTTATCCACTTGTAAAACTTACTCTTGGCCCTTATAATAAAATTCTACTAAACATTTTTTATACACTGATTTAATGTACACACATAATGTTAAGAGCAGTCATGTTTGAAATTATACTTTGATTGAATTCTTTGAATGCAGTATCTAACGGTTCATTTACCTTGAAGAGAACCGGATATTATGAACCTTTGCTCTGTCAGATTAAAATATATATTTGATGTAACTTTAAATTAAAATTCACTAATACCGGATAACTATTTTTATTTATATTTAAAAAAAATTACGAGCTTAGTTTGAATTTTAGATAACCATTTGAAATTGTGTTTTCGAACTCAAATTTGTAAGGACTACCTATTACCAATAAATCTATTACGAAAGATTACTAGGTAAAGTTGTACTTTGTATGTAAAACAATATTTGCTAATTATGTTAATCATTTACTAGCCACAAACCCTGTTAAAAATAAAAAGTACCTTTACTGTGTAAAAAAAAACCGATAAATTATTACGAAAGGTCGAGAGTAAAAAATCTTGTTTTGGTATTCATAGATTTTACAAGGGCACTTTATGAGGTATTCACATACTTCTAAACCAGCCGTGTGTACTAACGTTACTAAATAAGAAACGAGTTTCCGCGATGATTTCGGTGACCTGCGATCAACCAGTCAGTCTTAGCGTGTATTTATAAACAAACGCACTCGTACACAACAACCGCAAAGTAACAGTGACACATGTGAATATTATAAAAATATAAAAATGAGTTCAAAAAGTGATAAAAATGTGGAGCTTACAGATACAAATGGACACAAACATATTGAAGCCAATGGAACAAATGAAAATCGTGTCGAAGAAACACCAGTGTCCTGGAAGCAAAGAATACGAATGTTCTTCAACTTCTTCACAGTGGAACCTTTTTTACTGTGTTATATCTTGCCCATTGCTATATCAGGACTAGCAGTACAGAAACTTAATTTTGAGAAAGCTTGTCGCACTGACTTAGGCATGTCTGAAGAAATTTGTTTAAAAGCTGTAAACGGTGAAGTGGATGACAACGATACTTTAGGAGTAGCAGCGCAACTGAATGCAACTATGTTAGTCGCGGATATGACAGCATGGCAGAATCCTTTGCAAAGCAGTATTCCCGCTATCGTGATATTAAATGTCGGTGCATGGAGCGACAAAACTGGCAACAGGAAAGCTTTGATGTTGATACCTGTTATTGGAGAAATAATTTCGTCTGCTGGTCTATTATTGGCGACATATTTCTTCCTGGAATGGCCTTTGTGGTCCACTGCACTGATAGAAGCTTTGCCCTCAGCGTTAACAGGCGGATACGCTATTGCATTGATGGGATCGTACAGTTTGATCGCAGATATGACCTCGATTGAATCTCGTACATTCAGAATCGGTATGGTTGGTATAATCGTTACTCTGGGTGTACCATTTGGCACGTCGATAAGTGGAGTGCTAACAGAGGCGGTCGGTTATTACGGAATATTCGGGATCAACTTGGGGCTGTATATCATTGGTTTTATCTATACTCTCTTAAGGATAAAGAATGTTAGAACAACAAAGCTAGAAGGTACTTTGGGTCAGAATGTGTTGGAGTTCTTCCATCCTAAAAATGTGTGGGATACTGTGTCGTTGCTCTTCTTGTCTCCCAAAAAACAACTGATACAAATAATCCTAGTGATTTGTGCGCACATTATCATCATGGGACCGGTATTTGGTAAGATATAATTAAATATTGACATCAATATGAGATATGGCAAAAATCTGACAACATCCTCGAACAATATTTAACTAAATTAGTTTCGACAAAACTAGATTTCAAAACAACTTATAACATATAAAAAATCAAGGCTTTTCATAATTCTCTAGGATGTTTACGATAATTTCATAATTGCTTTTTTGTTGAATGAAGATTGATGATACTTTGAACACTAATTTCCTTTTTTGTTTCGTAGGTGAAGCAGCGGTACTCTTCTTGTATGTTTTAACAAAATTCAGTATGAATGTGGTGGACTTTAGTTTATTCAGTACCTACTCTATTCTCATGGGAACCGCAGGTAAATAGAATAATAAGAATTTTATAAACCTACATGTTGCTTACGTTCGCGACTGCATTTGTGAACGTAATGACGTTCGAGTTTACTTTTTGTTTTACAAAAATAGTACTTGGAATTGACGTAGGTAATCACGGACACACGATATAGGTATAATGATATAATTGTCTTTGATTTAGAGAAACCAATTCAGATAAAATTAAACACTAAATAAGTCAACTTATTTGTAAGTTTTCAAATAAGCAAGATATTACATACACACACATACAAATAGTCTACAACGAAAGAATACATGTTCATTGTTCCAACTAGTACAAACACTATTCAATAATTGCACTCATCTATTTTAACTCGTAGATTACTATCTGATTATGTCTATGATGAAACAGTTGCAATTACAATGAAGTAATTACATTCAGAATCATCAGTAAAGCTATAAATATAGGTACAATAGCAATCTGCAGTAATTATAAATGACAACGCTATTCTTTAAGAAAAGTCTACCTATGTTTTTTCCTATTTAGGAGAGTCTCATAGAAAGTCATAGTAAGCTTATATTTTGAGGTAATCGATGTAATAATGGGTTAGTTACGCTGGTTATTGATGATCTAAATTCAATGATTTTGTGTATCTCCGCCAGCCGCGAATTCTGCATTAAAGACTCTACAAAGTTGTTGAACTATAGTTATAGTTTGAATACTAACTTAGAATCTAAGTAAGCCGACTTGTTATGTCCAATAATGGTCTGTGTGTCAATGTAAAAGAGAAACGGACAAATGACAATTTACTCTAAAAACATCCAGAAATATTCCAAAATATATGGCATAGCTTTTTATAATTTTCTATTTTGTTATAAACGTAAAGCCACCAAGTTAATACAAGCAAGAATCTCATTTCGCAAAAAGATTATAATCTTATTACATGTGGTTAGACTTCAAATATAATATAATTTGAAGTTGGGAACAAAAAGTACCTACACTTAAGTCTGATAAACATAATAACAGATGCCTTCAAGATATTGTGGCTGTTTCCTTATACGGCTATTGAAACGGTAATCATCAAATCATCATTAACAATCACCTAAAGTGTTGCTATAAGCTATTTCCAATTATTCAAAATATACATATAATCAATCTCCTTTTTAATTGTCTTGTCGTCTTGTCTATATTTGTATCTTTAAAAACGTAACTTGGACTTATTTTATTTTTTTGTACTGTGGCTAGTGGTTGACCACTAGTCAAATACCACTATGCGGTCACCTACATGGGGAATAATCGCGCTAAGGGTTGCTTAACCCACAGATCATTTACCAACCGGTGAGCGCAACTGGCTATGAGCCATGAACTTGGCTTACATTGACGATATGTCATGTTTATTTCATAACTTTATAACATGGAAACAAACTAGTTATAAGCTTCGGTCAAAATAAAAAATATCTTTGGAGTAGTTTTTTTTGTAAGAATTATCTTATTCGAATTGTACAAAAATATAGTAGAAATGTATTTTGAACGCAAGATTATACTTTTTCACAAAGAAAATAGTTGTACAATAACTAAGTTTTTAAGAAAATAAATGGTATTTCTTATCTGACAAATGATAGACGTAATAGACTGTTAGATACCACTGAGTTACTTTGTTTAAAATGAAAGTGCGTGTAGAAATTATCTTAGACTTGCTAGAAGCTTGGAATACTAACTGAGAACTTTAGAAGGACGACTTATTGTGTAAAATAAAGACGTATGTATCAATATAAAAGATAATTTCGATGCTATTATAATTTCTGTTTTATGTAATAGCGTAGTGATAGAGATGCAATCGCTATGAATGCATCTCTCAGAGGTTTTATTCGAACACGGAACAAAAAATTGTGTTAACCGTACATAGCTGTCTGGCATGCATAAAATTAATCCTATATGTGGATTTTCTTTACTAAATAAATGCTAATATACTACAAATTCACGTTTCAGGGTCTGCAGTAGCCGTAACACTGTTTAGTAAGAAACTGAAATGGCACGACAGTTTCATAGGCATCATCGCAACGGCTTGTAAAACTCTTTCGGGTTATGCGTACGCATTGGCACCGACTAGAGACTGGCTGTACGCAGCTCCAGTGTTTGACTTCTTTGGGAATTCCGGAGCTATAGCAATTAGGTCTCTCGGCACTAAAGTTGTGGATCAGGATAAAGTTGGTACGTAAACATGAGTTTTCATTTTCCAGGGACATAAGTTTACTTTATTTCTCATTAATTGTTGTCACTCTTATACGATAGAAACTTTTAAATTCTGGCAAACCTCAAATGCTTGACCCATTATTTCAATGAAGCGTCTAAAACACCTGAAACAAAATTTTAGGATCAGCCAAGCCAATATGTATTAAAACATAGGCTGGAATTGTATTTAATGATAATACGAAAGTAGACATGTGTGTTGAATATTAAAGAATAATTGTACATTATAGGAATAAGGTTTGAAATATTACACTGGTTATAAGAGGTAAAACAATTCATTTTAGGTGTTCCATAGTAACGTAATCTAAGAACGCCAATTAGTAATTAGTCAGAAATCTATGTCAGAGAAAATTATATTCAAGAGATACATAATTACACGCAGAATTATGGTATAATTACATTATGATAATGTTGTAGGCGGATACGAAGATAATATGAGTAATCACATTTAGGAGACTAGGAAGGCTCGTTCCTAAAAATATTTATCCTACAATTCAAAAGTCAATGCCTAACCTGTCTCTTAATTCTAGAGGAGACTTTTGTCCAGCAGTAGGACCGAAATGAGTTAAAAAAACCTATGAAGAATTCTGTTCCTTACTTGTGTTTTTAAACACGGATAAGAACAATTAAGCAAAACTAACAATAATGACTTAATTATTGAATTAATTACGATTTCAACAAAAGTGAAAAATCTTTACGAAAAGCTGTTCGAAAAAATAATATAAGAATGCAAATGCGTAGGCTGATGAATATTAAAACTCATAGATTACCAGTTTTTTTTAAATGTTATGTTGATGATGATCTCAAGGTGTGTGTAGTACCCATTATAATGATAAACCACAAAAAGGTTTGATACCGGATTCCGATGAAGCAAATCATTATAAAAAATCAAAGGTATGAATCTTTTTATATCTAGTTCTGCCTGATTATAATAAATATTATTATAAGTAAACAATATTGTAATAATTTATGTATTTCTATAGGCCTGGCAAAATATTAATAGGTTTGTTTTGTTGGTACTCGTAGAATTTAAAATAGAAATAGGCTCACATTATTGTGTAACACAAAACGCTTTCGATTTTCGTATTTAGCTTTTTTATTTTAATAGTTAAGGAACATACTACACTATTGCAATTGGTAGTACGTAAAGGCACTTACTCGACTACTGCATTAAAATATCGAGAAGTAGGATCAATGTTCGTCTAAATTCGTGTGCTGTAGCTGATCACAATATTAATTTTTCAGTCATTACTATACTAAAGTAATTACTCCTAGTCGATAGTGCGCATTAACTTCTAATATCGCACTTTATTACCGACAAACAAAAAAAATTTTCAGCAAAATTTGTGTCAAAGCTCACAAAAAAAGTCGCGAATGTCAAATTATTTCAGCCACCGAGAGATTGTACTAATCATTTATATCGACAAATCGTAAACTACCACTGCACTGAAATACAGAGAAGCAGCTTAAATTTTCAACGTGTCAAAGTGGCCACAACATGTAGGTGTCAATATTTCGGGCGGTCGATATCGAATTAGGATCGGTTAGGATATTCCGCTTCAAATTATAATGTGGTTAGCTGTGTTAATGCACAGTGGAACTTCGTGTGACATTTTGAATTCTATTCGTAAGCGCTCGTAAACCTTTATGGTGAGGTTAGCTTTTGCGGGTTCGTGGTCATTCAATGTCGTGTTATGCGAATGAATAAGCTTGCATAAATGGAATTTTATAATATTGGTTTAGTGAAAGTATGTTTACTTCTTATTTTAGGTACTAAATTTGCAAACTAAACTATACTTCTTCACTCTAGACACGGCTACCTTATCGTTTTAATTGAGTTTCCTTTCATCCAAATATTTCTAAGGTTTCATAAGTTTCATATGATGGGTTGGGATTTATAAAGATTCTGTGTTTTTCGCATTACCAATGCATTTATAATATTCTAATAAATAATGTCTGTTTGACGACCCCAAGGATTGATCCATTTTAGTTTCTAACTGCAATAATAGTTGTGTCTGTACACCAACTTCCTTTACAGTAGCAGACATAAAATTTATTAAACAGCAATTGAAACCTTATTTTACTTCTTACGTTGTCATAAAAATTATTATACCGTCAGATATTTGTATAAAAAAAATTTATGGAGGCACTATCACCTTTCATATAAATATTCAAGTTTATTTTATTCCCGTATTAATAATAAAACATTGGGTTTATATTTCACTAGTTTTTTAAACATAAAATACATTAAAAACAGCTTGACAGAACTTTAGGTAGTTCCCAAGTAGGTACTTACGTTTAGGTACAATCATGGCGTAGATACTTATGTTTTCCGGATGTATTATTTTTAACAAAAAATAAAACCATTTGTAAACCGCAAAGGCATGTGGGTTGAATGGAGTTGAAGCTAAGGTTTCTATTACTAATTTGAAACGTTAATTTAACTAATTGCAAAGCATAAAGTTCAATGTTGTTGTTGGAATTCCAGCTATTTTCAAATTATACATGTAATTAAAATAATTAATTTTCTTAGCAAATGCATTGATAGATTATTTACACTTTAAAATCCATTCAAGTTACAAACACAAAACCTAAACTACTTAAAACTTTTCCTACCTGAAGTAACCGAACGGTACTAATGCTTTGTTTAGAAAGAAACCAACTTCGCTTTCTCTACATTCAATGTAGGACGCCCTAGCGATATTTTTCTACTGCAGTCGAAGAAAAATATATAGCAAACTGATCTACCTTAAGTATTTATCTTGGATGTTATAGAAACTTAGTAAATAAATCGACACGTGCCTTATTCTTACACGAGGCGCCCTAAGAAAAGAATGCGCAGCTAAACCATAACAAAAAACACTTGATGTTATCAATTATATTGAATAATATATTTATTTCAATGTTGTGGGAACATGTGAACATCTTTATTACATAAAAGTTATAGTTTTATATAGGTATTGGGCGCGAAGGACCTTATCATTACAATTATATAAAATATTATATGTAGAAATGAATCGCCAAATATAATATATAAGTGCTAAACTCAAGAACGGCTGAACCGAATTGGCAGGGACAGCTAGTTCACAACAATAATTGAAGAATGATGACAGATTTCGGCAAAAAAATAAATGAAGTAACTTTCTTCTAATAAATAATTTTAACGCAATAAATAACCTTCCCAACAATTCCTTCATTTTATACTTGGATTCACATAAAACTCTATTTCAAAATACAAAACCCAATACATTATTCATATAGACGCGAAATAAATAGCTGTATAATAAGGGTAGACAGTAATAAACATTATGACAAGGCTTTATTAATATACAATACATTTTCAGGGAAAATATGTTCATTGATCGGCTTCGTGGAAACTTTGATACCAGTTATATACATACCCTTGTATAGTAAGTTGTTTTCAAACACAGTGGAAACTCTACCAGGTGCCGTGTACTTCCTTGGCGGGACGATGACAATACCAGCTTTCCTTATATTTATGTGAGTATTATTCTTAAAATAAATAAAATATATTTAACCCAGTACTGTCCCGCTGCTGGGCAAGGGTCCCGGAATGAGGGAGGGGTTAGGCCTTTAGTCTACCACGCTGGCCAAGTGCGGGCTGGGAACTTTGCATGCCTTCAATTAATGTATGAAACAAATTTTAGGCATGCAAGGTTTCCTCACGATGTTTTCCTTCACCGTTGGAGCATGTGATAATTATTTCTAATACACACATTACTTCTTTAAGTCATTGGTGTGTTGCCTTGGGTTCAAACCTGCGACCACTTGCGTGGGAGGTGTCAACTAATACCACTCGGCTATCACTGCTTATATTATTCTTATCTGCTTTTAATTGACGTCGTTATAATTTTTTGTTGAAGCTTTTTTGAAGTATAAGTTTAAGTATAAGTTGGTTTTTTAGATGCTATCTGCATCTTGTTTTTTAATTGCTGGACTTGAATTCAAATGCCCTTGTTTTTAAATGTGGAATGCTCACATCGAGTTTTTGTTTTCTTTTTAAATGCATGAGTACACAGAGCCAATATATTATTCAGCACGCTTTGATTTGAATAATACCTCAAAGTTTTCATGCACCATAGACCGTTTTATTTAAATGATATTCATTTGTTACGATGCAAGTAGTTCTGTTATTTATTCTTTGAACCCAGTTCCACATACAGATTAAAAACCTTAAATCAATTTCGACAAAATTACCGCAATAATAACAAACACACTATATTATTACATCTCAAAGTTACTCATAAAATACTATAGTACATCTTGTATAACAAACACGATATGAAGGTACAAATTACAAATTTGAATGATACTTACAAAATTTCGATATAGTACTAACTGCTGCCCCCCTGACTTCATCAGCAATGAAAGATTTCAGTAGTCAAAAGTATCCTATGCATCAATGTAGTATGTAACTCTATCTATGAAACAAATTTCAGCTGAACTAGTTCTGTAGTTTTTATGTAAAAAACATACATATAATATCTTCACAAACTTTCGCGACCCATTATAATATTATAATTGCGAAAGTAACTTACTAACTAACCTAAACCACCATAGCCTATGCGGGCGGAGTCGCCGGCTAGAGCTAGTTTATAATATAAGTATGATCTTCGCAGTGTATAACGCGTTTAAAGAATTAAATAATACTTAATTTCTATACACTGACCAACAAAAACTAATTGATTGAGTGTCAAAAAAGTGACAAACGAAAAGGTCGAGGCCACATCATGACCACATAACCACGTAACAAGTGCTCGTACATGACGGAATCTAGCCAACGTTGCGGTTTTAAATCGTATTACTATTTACTTATATTGTTATGATATAGGCACGTCTTTCTGTCACGTTATTCGGTCAAAGGCCGATCTCAATGACAGTAAGGTTTTCTAATCGTTTGTGTTGTTGGTTGTAGTGGAATTGGGATTTTGATAACATTCTTTTTTCTTGTCTCATAAGGCTCTACCCCATTTCCGAGGTAGTGGTAGATTCAGTAATTGTAACGACTATCATAAGTGTCAATATTTGACCTAAATGAATAAATGATTTGATTTTGATTTTGATTAAGACACTTTACAATATTTAAATATCCGATGATCACAATCATTAGGTAATAAATCAGAATTAATAATGACCTCAGAAGTTTTTTGTTTGTTAATTGAATCAAAACAAAAAATCATTTCATGAATAACCAGAATATGGTAATTGCCTTTTTTATACATGCAAGCTGCAACTGTCTCTATTTAAAAGTCAAAGTCTTAAATAGTCTAGTTATACAAAGATTGCAATAAACTGCTAGATGTCTGCTAGAATGTTGTCCAAAATCCCAAATTCGTAATTTTCTTGCAACATACATACTGTTATATCACGCTTGTTATCGATACCTAATTATTATATAAAGTAATTAGGTCGCACACAAATTTAAACCTTGCATTAGGGTGTATACACATAGTAACACGAATGCGAGATTGACCGCTGCTTGTACGCTCTGACCAATCGTGCCTTTGACACGTGTTACACTTATAGTGATACTTTACGCAAAAAAAGTATTTTCCATCGTCCCAAAACCCGGAAAGTAGAAATGTTTAAGGAATTTCGTAAGTTGACACACATAATACAAATGTAAAGATAAAATAATATCAAAGAAGTTAATATAATAGTAATATAATTAAAAACCGTGGTTTTTCATAAGTTTGACGGAAAAACCTCAATATTGATGTAATACATTTCGTAGCACGTGTCTCGTTCTAATAGATCACGTGTCTGTTACAATCCACAGGCATATTTTATGAAAAAACGTACACAACGTTTATATAAACAAAGGAAGACATTATTTATTATGTTAATAGAAAATGTTATAACATGAATGAAAAATGTTTCGTGATAGTCTTTATATAGTCCTTATTTTTTTGATAAGCTAAACGGTATTTTATATTTTTTATTTGTGATGTTTATTGATTTATATTTTTTGTAATAATTTATATTATGAATTAGTACAAGTTACAAACATACCATTTTAGATATCTTTTCTTTTAAAATTTGATTTGATAGAGATCGCTAAGCACCGCGTGTGCTCAGGAGACGTATTGAGAAAGATCCCGAGTGGTTTAAATTTTATTAATATATTTTTTTTTATTTTACAGCGCACTGTACACGATCCACAAAAGACGCCAAAGGGATATAGTGACAGACCCCACCAAGAAAGAGATGCACGCATTCGACAATGACGTCACATCGCTTTAGTAATAAAACTATAGTTAAGAATATATTTATCCGATATGTGATATGTAACGAGATTATATTATATTAAACATAAGTTATGTTAAAGTATAGAAATGTGAGAAAGTGTGTAAAAGAGTGTGATGCACTTAAAAACATAAATATATTAGTTTAATTTTTGTTTGAATAGTATCAGTAGTATAGTGTCTAGCAACACATTTTTACCAAACGTTCGGCAACAAAAGGTACGACAAACATCCATACTAATATTATAAATGTGAACGTAATTCTGTCTGTCTGTCTGTGACTCAATCACGCCTAAACTACTCAATCAATTTTCATGACATTTGGTATGGAGATATTTTGATACCCGGTAAAGGACATAGTCTATTTTTTACCCCGGGAAAATGACGCATTCCCATGGGAAAATTCAGGCGGCGGACGAAGTCGCGGGTAAAAGCTAGTATGTCATAAGTGTCTCAACAGAGCGAGTGCATTGAGCGTATCATTAGACTAACCCTCTTATTCATAAAAATATATAAAGTTATGAAAGGCTTATAAAATGTTTTGTTTCTTTCACTCTTCAGTGAAATGAAAAAGAGAAAACATATATTAGTAGTTTTTAACTAAAATATGTTTATAGTGTGTTAATGAATAAGAGGGAAAGTGTATATTCACTTTTTTAAACTAAAAAAAGGGAAATCAGAGAAACATACGTTGTGACGGTCTCAATGACTTCTTGCCATAGATTACTGAGTTAAGTTATTTAGTTGATCATTTGTCTAATGTTACAAACGGTGACATACTTAAGTGAAAGTCATTCTCACTGAAAATAGTCATAATATGGTCTAACGACTGTTCTGTATGATTAGGCTTATTGCTGTATCTAGTGGACAAAAGACGAGCAACATAATTTAATGTGTTTTTAAATATCAGGTTCAAACTGAAACGAGAATCTTGCACTTATTTCAAGAATTTCATATGCATCCAAATACTATTTTAATGCTTCTGAATTTATTATATATCTAGTTATGGGTTGATAATTTAATTGGTGAAAATAAAAACATCTTTACTTATACAAATTAAAATATTTCAGTTAATCTAGTTAATAAACTATAGTCATAAGCATGATACTAATATACTCATTACACGTAATGTTTTTTATTCCAAGCAATTTTATCGTTATAATTTTATCTACTCCTTCATCGCGTATCATGTAGCGATTAAGTAAAGGGCACCTCTATTCACCCTTTCCCAAGTGAATGCATCGAGTTATATTACAATGCAATGTCAATTAGTGTCGTCTTCGTGTATTATCGTTACATGTCAAACAATACTCTAGGTTATAAGGATAATCTAGATCTAGATCATTAATAAACAAGCTAACTATTTGTTGACTACGCAACTATTTATTGACTGCACATAGTGTAAGGCTATATCATATTAAATACAATATCTATACTAATACTAATACTAATATACTAATAATATTATAAAGCTGAAGAGTTTGTTTGTTTGTTTGAACGCGATAATCTCAGGAACTACTGGTCCGATTTGAAAAAATATTTCAGTGTTAGATAGCCCATTTATCGAGGAAGGCTATGGGCTATATATCATCACGCTACGACCAATAGGAGCAGAGTACGAGTAAAAAATGTTCAAAAACGGGGAAAATTTTGACGTATTCTCCTATGTGACGCAAACGAAGTTGCGCGGGTCAGCTAGTAAATAATATTTTTGAATGATATGCAAGCTTATAATGAAATATCGGGCTGGGTATTTACGTACCTATTTGTTTATTTTTACTTTACCAATGCTATTCAAGGGTTTCTTTTAGGATTCATTGCTTGCTTTCTTGATTTTTTTTTATTTCATCAAGGATCATTTAGAGACGCACTCGTTTGTAACGTTTTCAATTAGCACTCTACACTTGTAACATTTACGTAATAGTTACATTTAGTTAGTTTTGATATTATTCAGTCCATGAGCACTATAATAAAATGAATCAAATTCTGAATACTAGCAATAATAACAGTAAAAGCACTTATCTATCACTATCATGAGATGGATTGAAATTATTTTGCGTAGTCCGGCTTCCATATCACAAAGTCAGATAAAAAATTTATTGTTTTTTTTCCGGAAGCTAAACTAACAGGAAATGCTGTTCAAAACATTTAGTATAAAGCCGGAACAGGAAAGCTTAATACTGAATACATACCTACATTTATTACGCATTCAACTAAGTGAAAGTAGGAATTTATTTTTAGTGTTTATTTTTTAACTGAACCTGTTTTGCATTATGTTTACCCGAGGATTAATGAAGTGTTTTATAAGTAAGTATTGGGCCTTCTTAAAGATTGCAATAAGAATAATGTCTTGTGTCACATTATTATGAGAAGGCTTAATTTTAAGCAACAGTTACGTAATCACTGCTTTTGTGTTCGAGCAGTAACTCGATTCTCTACCACTATCGAGTACCGACATCCGACTAGCTATCGAAAAAAAATTGTATGACAATCGATTCAGCGCCTCTAGTGGGCGTCGTAGAAACAATTTTGGCAGTACATTTTAAATGTCAAACTTTCAATACTCGACAGTACCGACTGTAGAGAATTGCGCTACAGTAGTGTAGGTATGAAGTAAGATAAGTCCAAGAGTCTCAACTTGGATTCCGGAGGGTAAAGTGCTAAGACTCAGTTCTGAAATGAAATATTCTTGCTTGGAGTTTAAGGTATACATGGCAAGGACTAGAATATGGTAAGAGCTATAACTAGGAGTATGGTATATTGCAAAGAACATTGTATAATATGAAACCTCGATGGATGTTTGGTTCCTATATTCACATTTTCAGCCAGTGACAATCTAAAAAACAATGCGTTTTATTAAAAGGCTATCATTTAACATTCATACCAGTTTTGCAAGGCTGTAACAGCATGCTTTTAATACACCACTAGGAGTTTTACATACAGAAGTTCTCGAACTCTCCGACTTCAATCATACTTATTACTATCCTTTATCACGACAAATCTCTCTCAGATGAAAATCCTTTCTCAAACAAACTTATCTCTCATCTCTCTCATTTGAGTTCAATCTACAGTATACGTTCACCAGTAAAGCTAATTTGTACTTCGCTAATAACAAGGCTAATATATTCACTTACTAACCAAGAATGTACTCTACAATTCCCGAAATTCCTAAGGGATGGTACTGAGGTTTCCAGCAGGCACGCATCTCTATGTGGTTACTAATTTACGTGTTTTAGACATTGAAATAGGTTCTTAATTGGTACACGGTATTATTTGCGGTGCCTACGAATTTATTTTGAATATGTAGGTATGTTGTCGAGTAATTCGTAGTACTAATTTGGGTTTGCTACTTCACGCTATGTTTGTGTGACACTTTACACTTACCTCTTGTCTTAATTCTTCTAGAAAGGCATGATTGATGTGGAAGTCTATATAATTTAATATAAAGTGAATATTAAATACACAATATACAATAGTGGTAGGTATAATATACAATCATGCATCTTTATCTATTTGCTTGATGTTTTGGCAAAGGATACTATGACCATAACAACTAGCCGACTACAGGCCTTTGTAATTTTCAATATTATCATACGCATAAGTTTTAAAGTTACAAAATACGCCCGAAATATCAAAACAAACCCCATATTGATATCGAAACGCCTGCATCATTTCTCACGGCAACAAAACTCAGTACACAATAAAAAACAAAACTGAACAAACAGTAATTGGAACAATTCGATACAGACGTCCTTGGTGGTATTTATGAAAAAGTTTGGTCTTATTGCAGTGCCGGGTGACAAATGAAATGAGACGAGACGAGTCCTTTACAAGGCTACCGACAATTGGGACACATTGTACAGACATGTAACAATATTAATGGAACATGCAAATTGTGTTACTTTGTAAGACAGCGTTTTAACAAATAAACTTAATATACTAAAGAAAAATTGGAATAAGTATTCATTTTATTTTTAGTATACGTGTTTAAAGTCTGTGCTTTTACCGAAAGTAAATATTTGTTTTGCGTTTAGTTGCAAGAACAAGATTTGTAGGTACCACTTCATGTTATATCACATGCTAGCAAACATATGCCGCAAAAATCTTCAATGTGGACGTTTAATAAATATGTTAGCTTGACTTTTTACAATAGGTAAGTATACTATATTAGGTAGGTTATGTAAAAAATCAAAAATAATTAATAAAAAGTAACACTTTCGCTTTGCGACAGGCGACAGAAAACATTAACGGCAATGGCAAAACTTGTCTTCCCGGACAACGAGAGTTTAAAAATATTGTATGACTTAAACGGAAGATTAATTATTATTAGAGTGACTGAGAGTGTTCTTGTATCGTGAAATTGAAAGCTAACGAAGTCGCCTACGTTTAAGAACAGCAATTAACAATCTACATTGTTCTTAGAGAAACTTTCCCAGACTGACTACTGAAATAATTTCAACAAATTCTAATTAGATTTTCGACTAGATTTTGCCTATTGTCTCACTCTGATTCAATCCCACACAAATGTCAAACGAAATTCGTCGTATCTTATCTGATAGAAAAAAGAATTATCATCTCTACGGTGATGTAATGATAAATTATTACAACGATGGCTAAAATCTTAATAAAATGTATAGGAAGTTCCACTTTATGTAATTAGTCTCTACAATTTTATTCGGCTACTATGTGATTTACTGAGCCTCTGATGGCACGATCCATCCATCTTTCTCTCACCATCGTCCAATAACTTAGTAAAGAGCTTTGTATGAATAGTTCGCGGCTGGCAGAGGAATACAAAATTTAGAATTAAGTCCACCGGTGACCAGAGATTCATGCAGCTGAAGGTGGTCGCTACGTATGTTTGATTTAAAAGAAATTTATTTTATTTAAACCAAACCATACCACATATATGGAGAAACGATTCAAAATTAACATTTTACTCGTATTAGTCAGACAAAGGTCAGGTAGTTTTTAGTACAGCTATATTTTATACCAATACAAAAAACGATGAAACAAACAATATCATATTTTTTGTGACGGTTTTAATAAATTAAATATCAATACGCCTGACCTTGGCGGTAATTATATTTTTAAAAGTTAGGTAGGTACCTATGAAGCCTTTTTGTAGTGCTTTATTTTTGATAAAAACCATTTATACCATAAAACGAAAAGCAAAAGAAAAATCAATCTAAATGTGGGTGGAACCAATAACCATAGCAAAAGAAATAAAAGTCTATAATCTATGTTTAAGTACTACTTGGAGCTACTACTATTTTTAGAATATTTTAAGTGATCACAATTATCATAACTTTGTTAAGACTAAAACTGAAGTATAAAATACAACCTATTACAGATATTTTTTATTAAATTTTCTGTCGAAACCTGTGATTTTGGTCGACAATTCAAGGCAAGGCAACGTATTCTTTAAAATCAATGAATAACAAATCGTTACAGCTTGATCGACTTCCAAAATGTCCGTTCTTAACCTCTCCGTCCCTAATTAAAGGTGTCGGACGTCTCACAGTGGTATTACGTAAATAAAGGTTTTATTGCAACTCGTTTTTGAGTACGTTTCTTCACTTCACGGTTACCAAAATAACTTGAGTATGCAAGCATTTTATTTTATACTTTTGTAGTCACAAATCCAGTTTTTCACCAAATAAGAAATTTGAATACGATGGAGTTAATTTGAAAATCGCTGCATTTCTCATAACCATTTTTTAACTTTAAATTGTAAATGTCCGTTTATGATGTAAGTGACAGCATAATGACAAAATATGGAAGCCATAATGAGAGAAAACCTATCGATTGACAGCAGTTAATTTACGAAAGGCATTGGTCACACTGATGAGAAATAGTTTCGACGATTTCTAACATAAACTGTACGTGTCGGCTTAAAATGATATGGTTCACCGCCACGCTGAGATATTTATTGAATAATAAAAAAAGGTTAACAACCTCTGCTTTACGACACTACTACGGTTACAATCTGTAACTAGATAAGTCCTTTATTTCTTAATAAGCATGTTAACCGGCCGTACTATCGTAGAAAACGTATTTACAATGAATAAAAAAACAATAAACTTAAAAACGAAACGTGTATCTACCACTCTTGTGTACATTACGATTATACTAATTGTAAATTAAAGCGCTTCAGTCGTGTACGTCAGTACATAACCATCCGAGTATCAGAGGAACAATGTTGGCCGAAGCGTAACTCAAGGTACAAGATAAATGAGCTACATATTTATTAAAAGTGGTGTCGTCGACAGTGAGACCTGTGTTATCGTACTGAGCGAGATGCGAGCGACTCGTATGCATCGACGCACTCTCATATCGCGCTTAATTTTACAACCTGACATTTACTGCTCAGGTTTTTGGAAACGACAAACGAACAACCACGGATTAAACGTATAGTCACCATCGAGTGCCGGTAAAGAACAGTGCGGTGTGTGAAGTTGTGAGCCGGAGGACTTTTACTGACTCTCACTTTTCTGAAATTATACGACCATGATTACGAGCAGTGTCAACGATCTGACCAGATCCAACGTACATCTTACAGGTGTCTCTAGTGAATCAACATGGAAAGAAAAATCGAAAAAAATAATAAAAAATATAAAATATTTTTTCCGCGAGATGACGGTTGAGCCCTGTTTGTTTACTTACATGATGTGCACTGCTATCTCATCGTTGGCTGTCCAGAATATGCATTTAGAGAAAGCCTGCAGAGTGAATCTGGAATACGGGGACGAAATTTGTGACCGTGTGGCAAGCAGAAATACAACAGGGCTGGATGAGGAGGTGAAACAAATTCAATCACTGGTCGCTCAAGTGGTCGCCTGGAAGTTTCCCCTTCAGACTGCAATACCAGCAGTGATGGTGCTCTTCATAGGCGCTTGGAGCGACAAGTACAAAAAAAGAAAAATATGTATAATCTTCCCATTTATCGGAGAGATCATTAGTAATATTGGATTGTTATTCGCGACTTATTTCTTCAATGAATTATCTTTAACAGCTACGGCCCTGATCGAAGCCTTGCCTGCGGCATTCACTGGAAGCTACATCATCGTATTTATGGGAATGTACAGTTTCATGGCCGACAGGACATCGATAGAAAATAGAACATTCCGCTTGGGACTAGTGACAATATGTGTAACTGCGGGAACGCCGACCGGGACTGCTTTGAGTGGTATTTTGTTACGTCTCTTAGGTTATTATGGAGTATTTTCTTTGTTGCTGGGATTGTATACGTTATCGTTTATATATGGTGTGTTGAATCTTGAAGATGTAGCGTCTTGTGATGAGACGAAGATTGGTATAGAGAAGAATAAAGACAGACGCGGGAAGGTGTTGAAGGATGTTTTTGAACTTGTCGGCAATACTGTGTTGGTGGCTCTGAGACCTCGTGCTAGCGGAGGAAGGGTGCAAATATTCTGTGTCTTACTATTATACCTACTTATGGTCGGACCTCTTTACGGTAAGTCTAACAGTTTATTATTCTAAAAATATAACCTTTTTGTCTTCATATTATTAGTACAACGTTGATAACAGAATGGGTAAATATTGTCTTTCCTTTATAACCGTAAAGACGGACTAAAAAGAATCGTCACAAGGCAACATCAACCAGGTCATTCAGTTTTTTCTAGGTTCATCCTTAATCGAACATTAAAATTCTATTGCGAGTTTATACAGCAATAAATGCATTAATTATAACGAAAGTCTTCTAGAAATGCAAAAGTTAGTGGAACTAGGTACCTATAAATTGAAATATTTTATGTTTTGCAAAATTTTTAAATGATATGATGATACGTATGTTTATTTCAAATTTATAATATTAATGTGACCGCTTGATGGTGATATAAATTTGACAATTTATTATATTAATCGATATGTACTTCTTTAATAAAAGTGAGTGGATTAAAAATTAAATCAGCGAGTTCGTGTTTTAATGTCATCAATCGCGCGTCGAACGAACGCAATCGATCCGAACTATGAAACAATTGTTTCTTTAAATCTATTAAATCACTATTCAAAGGCACTCGAGAAATATTGTTCCCTTTATTAAGTTATTTGCTATTCAATATGGCCCAGTTTTAACAAGGTAATCAAGCAACCAACTGGCAAGCCTTGACTTCATTGCTTTCCTGCTAACTTACTTCAATACTTTTGAAAAACGTCGTATGTACTACTTACAACGCAGTGCAAGACGTTTCAAAGATACCAAGAATATGATAGTTTAACAAAAAATATAATGAAGCAGCTGTGAAGGTCACCATTTAAAAGTAATCATACTGGTTATATAAACCAAAAACCTATTTCATTCTAGCTTTTTAAAAAAAAACATGTCCAAAACTCTACAAAAAATAGCGAAACCAAAAGACCTTTTAAGAAAATCCCCAGTAATAATGTCAGTTTGTAATAAAACAATACGCGAGCGACCTTGCAAACAAACTAGTTGAATTATAAAAATTATAACGTACAATACATTCTTTTAAGGCCACAAAACGACATAAAATGCTTATCAACACACGGCTTTTAGTACCTTTTAAATGTAACTATCTTAATACTTAACCGATACTCACGCACTCACGACTTCTTACTTATTAATACATTGTAATGATTTAAGAATCGTAAAAAAAAGAAAACTGATATCCACTTTCACGTGCTTAAAAAGGCAATGAGGTTGTATAACAAAGCCTTAAGCATAAATAAGGTTTCTAAAATGTAAAATTAATAATTAATCTTTCTTATTACATAATTTACCTGTATCTTGTAATCTTCGTGACCTAAAAATTAATACCATCATGAATAATTTGCAAAAATAAACCTGTCTGTTTATCTAGAATATAAACTACACGTGTTTGAAATTTTATTAAAATCTGTTCAGAAGTTTTTTTGAATAACAAACATATGTACATACATCGGTCTATTCTCCAAAATGAGTGGTATATCGAATAATAATAAATTTTACCCGTTAATGTCCCACTGCTGGGCAAGGGTCTCCTCCCGTAAAGAGGAAGGGGTTAGGCCTTGACCCCACCACGCTGGCCAAGTGCGGGTTGGGGACTAATATCTAACTATCAAATAATATGAATCATACATTTTTGGTCGCTGTATCACTCGCTTTTTTACTTGAAAGAGAAGCATCCATCGTCGTAATATAACTGCCGTAACGAACACACTCCAGACATCTTAGTAAATAAAATAAAAGCGTAAAAGCGTTATGTACAAACAGAGAAAAACATTAACTTTTAATAATGGATAATAAGTATACTTAAATAATATATTTAATATGGAAGGACAACCGGTTATTGTTCGTATTTTATTTAAATTCAAAATACGTTTCAAACTGGTTTCTGTCATCAAAATCAACAAGAAAAAAAAACCACTCATCTGCATTTTATTTTACTTCTCTGTCCACCCTCATGGGAAAAAAGGCGTGATTATATCTATGTATTATATTATATGATAGTCTATCGAAAAATCAGTCTCCTTCATTTAAATAAGCACGTTTGCTAGAGGTATTTTTTTAAAGCAGTAGGAACTAGTTATTTTAGCACAAAATATATATCTATTTCATTAATTGGCCTAAAGGTCAATGATCGAATATTATTTTCCTTATATCGAAGGTCACAGGATTATTAGCTAGCAATTCAAGATTGTATAGTTCCGCTTTTGCGTGTGGATCCCCTTTAACTATTGGTAATATACATTGACGTCAACATCAACTCGTTGGCTCAGCACTGGGCACGGAGTCCTTTCGCAATAAGGGCCTTTAGGTCTAAGTCCATAACGTTAGCCGGGTCAGGTACTTCCCATCCTTCAAGGAACTATACCATTTCAGACATTCAAGGATTCGTTGTTATCCGTATTCAAGTCACTAAAAACACATTACCTCTATGACGCGGACGGTGTATATCAGACTGCTGATCACGAGGTTTCGATTTCGATTTCCGGGTTGTGCGAAGTGGTATTTTCTAGGTCATATAAGAATATTTATCAACATTAGTCCCGAGCTTGGTATCGTGCCCGGAAAATGGCAATAGGCCTCCACCTTATTAAGAGAGACTAACATTGTTAACGGCGAAATGTAAGTGTATTTCGTACATCTCAGCCTAAACCTTTGGGTATAACATACGTGGTAATATGTATGAATGTAAAAAACACGCTCGGAAATAAAAATAGTACCTCTTTCAAAAACATTGGAGTCAATCACACCAGAGTAAGGTTTTAACCGGTTAAACAGTACTCATAGTTTATTTTGTAGACTCAGGTACCAGTATCAGGTAAAACGAGCACTCACTTTTGTTACTGATATACAAATCAAAGGGAAAACCAATTATAGAATGTTATTAACGAACAATAATAATAATATCAATATAGAGTTTGTATGTCTGCAATCGTATAATTTATGTTGATGAATTTAGCCGTGTGCGTTTGGACTTGTCTTTGTCGATATAAACTTCTGCTTGCGCCTTTGTCCACATATAAAATAATAATTTCGGGAACCAAATTTCATAAAAATCATTCAGTACCTGTGTTTGCGTGAAAGAGTCATCCATCTAAATAAAATTAGACGTATGCATTAATGACTGGAGCGATAACAATTATTTTTTATTTATCAATTGAAATCCACATCTTTTAATTCGGGTTAGTTGTTGTGCTGCAGTCTGCAATGGACTTTACGCTTGATATTTTATAGAAATTGAATTATTTTTATGGGGCTTCAAATATGTTTGTTTTACGGTCATTAAAGGTGTGGAAAAAACAAAGTACCGTGATCAGTTCGCAATACTACGCGATAGTATTCGCCCCAGATTGGACATCCGCAACTGTTGCGAGAATCACACCGTGCAGGAATCGTAATAGTGTGGCCTGACCTTCATCCAATCGAACAAATATTAGTGTCGCGATACACGGGCCACTTACTACCACAAAACGCTGTTCAACGCTGAACAATCGAGTTGCGACTCGATAGTCTCACTACTCATGAAACGCTTTGAGTCCCGATCGTTTCGGTTTGCGAGATAATAAAACATAATATAAAATAGCGAATAATCCTTCTATGTAAAGAGGTACTTAAAACTTATTTTAATACAAAAAACTTCGAATGAAAATTTTAGAGGACTTTTAGTAACTTTCTGTAGAAGTAAAAACAGAGAAGTTGACGTTTTGTATGACGTGTGTGACTGGTGTGCGATGGTCCTTAGTAAGCAGAAGCAATATAGAGGTTCATACAAATTAGAGCATTTTATTTATCATTTCGGGCGAGTGTTTAAATGCAAAATAATGGCGTGCGAAATAAATAGCCTTGTTGCATTTAATATTTATGTGGTACGATAAAGCAACATGCAGTAATATTGTTCGATTACGCATTAGAGCTTGTAAGTCAATGATCTTTATTGTTTACACGATAAGGATTACCTATTGTTTACTCCGCATCGTTTAGTGATTTGAAATATTACGAGTATATAATAAAGTTACACATTCTATATAATGAAGCGAAATGAACAACGTCTATCGGTATCATAATTTCATTTAAATTTTGTTTGGTAAAATAAGGCAGAAGCAACACTCGTAACACAAATTCTTAAGCATCACATGGTGACTATACGCCGACGAAATAGTCTTGTCCGGCAAAATGTAGTCAAATACAAAATCTGTGTTAGATAATTTGATAAATCAATCTAAATAATAATATTGCTCTCGGTTACTATCTATAAATAAGGTCCAATATCTACACAATTTAATCTCGGTAAAACTTTCCCGCAACAGTATTATCTATCTCTACCGTCCGTCAACTAAAACTGTACGGTATCTATCTGTGCTCATGCTTACTCAGCTTATTAGAATTTTGACCACGCGCTCGACAAAATCGTATGCGACCGTGACCGATACGATACGACATCAGTCCCGATACAGGCATTACTGCTGTTACGCAAGTCACGACCTTGCGACACGTCATCAGGGCTGCCTATGCATCTAAAGGTGGGTCTACGCTAAAGGAGCTGAGCACAAGCGAAACACAAATTCGAGTTGTGTGGACTAACTTACGAGCATTGCATGAGCGCACTTCTTCTGAAGAAATGTTTGTGTTTGTGCTCGGTCCGTGCTTCGCCTTTGGTCTTTTAGCGTCTTCTTCTCTGTGGTTTCGCTCTTGGCAGAGTGGTCGTGGTCATTATTTGATACTCCGGTCAATTTAGACATTTGACCCACGACAAATTCAGGGGAAGCTGAAAATTCTTAAAATTGTTTAAATTATAATTATAAACATTGTCTTAAAAGTCCCAACCGATCCCATGTAAGGAAAAAATTTTAGCGGGGTAATAAGGTCCAAAAAATGAGTTTTTCGCGATTTTCTTGAAAACGGTAAGTTTTATCGCAAAATTACCCCAGACATAATTTGTAGATCAGGGAATTTCCTATAAAAAAGGTATCAATATTTTTTTCCCTAAAAGCCACCGCTTCTGAGATATAACGATGCAAAACCTCTGGAAATGGATTATGTATTGAGAACCATTCCAAAAGTTTTCGTAAGTCTTTAGCATCTTTTTTTACTCGTGAATCACTTGCATCAACATGCTGCTCGGTCGAATCCATCCTAACATTAGCCAGATCTTCTAATTTTTCACAAACTGTATTCATTGCATGCATACTATAAACCCATTTACTTATGACACTCTGTTTTGTGCTTCTTCCTCGAGCAATACCTCCATCTGTCTTCATAGCTTTCATCATAGACTGCTCAATTACCATGTCCGTTGAAGTGCCACAGCTTAATTTGTCTGAACGTCTCACAGTGAAAATTTTTTATAGACTTCAGGATCTATGAAATTCTCTAATTGTAGCATATCCTGCAAGTATAGGTGTGCAGACTTAGCATACGGAAAATGTCCAGACGCGTGAAAGTAAGGAAGCATTTCTTTGACGCAGTTTAAATGAGCTTTCCAATCCCCCATACGTTCAGCTCTTAAAAACTCTTTAAGAATTGAAACCATATAAAAATATTGAATCCAAAGTTTCGCTGTTGGTCCTCGTTCCTCATAATCCTTAAGTTTTTGATTCAGTTTATTAAGTAAAGCTCCAGATATTTCATCATTTTCAATATCATTGTATGAAAAAATTTTATCTACTATATTTTCGATATTAATTATTAAATCAGCATCCATGATGTCATCGATTTCAACTTCTTTTAATATTATAATTGCTAAAGCAAGTTGAAGTAGTGTATGAGTGTATTATGACGCTCGCAATTTTTTGCATCGTTATATCTCAGAAGCGGTGGCTTTTAGGGAAAAAAATATTGATACCTTTTTTATAGGAAATTCCCTGATCTACAAATTATGTCTGGGGTAATTTTGCGATAAAACTTACCGTTTTCAAGAAAATCGCGAAAAACTCATTTTTTGGACCTTATTACCCCGCTAAAATTTTTTCCTTACATGGGATCGGTTGGGACTTTTAAGACAATGTTTATAATTATAATTCAAACAATTTTAAGAATTTTCAGCTTCCCCTGAATTTGTCGTGGGTTTACTGATTTTTTGGTCTAATTTGACCGGACTATGACGTTCACGTTACTGTTAGAGGCGGACACAGCTTTCGTCACGACCTTCGTCGTCCGCTAGTGTAGACACACTTTAATATATTGAAACAAAGTGTTTAAAAGTCGATTAAACTGCTGCCATTGATCTAATAGAAAGTGGTGGCAGTCATCGCTGCGATGGGAGGTCGTCAATTCCTATAAGGAACAAATATGCGATTCTCAAATAGCATAGTTAGTGTTCTTGTATGTTTATTGACATGCCTCTTTTTCAAAGACTTGCTTTTTAGGTAATATAATATATGTGCTCACTGTTCACCCATTAAGAAAGTGGACAGGCTACGTGATTCACCTTTGATATTTTTCAACATTGGAGTGAATACAAATAAGTTGTTAAAAACATGTTTTAGAAATGACATTTTTGAGGATGGGGGCAAAGAACTTAGAAACGCTAAAATAAACGCTAAAAACATCAGATTCAAAAATCTTAGAATTTTCAAACATAGTAGATACACGGTTACCGATTTAAGGAAACATCGCAATGCTTACCTTTAACTCCTTACTATGATGACAAGGCATGAGTTTTGCGGCTTAACAGTGGTTTAACCCATGAGTAAGAAATTGTACTGCGTTATTTAATTGCAACGTGATTAGAAAACTACTGAATTAGTTAGAAATGTGTAATTATTACATTTAAATACTGCCAGCGTTTACAATCTTTAAGGATTTGTGAACTAACCTTTTTAGCTATTTAGGTTATTGAGCAACTGTCAAATTAGTTTTCATGGAAAACCTACCTACCTTGTGTACCTTGCAGGACTCTTTTTCATGTGTTATATATAACAAATAAGCATGTCAATCAGGCTAATAACTGAATATTATTAAGTTTGGTCGTACTTATTTGTATATAACGAAGGGCTATCGCTGTTATAATCCCCAAAACAAGATCAAATCATAACTTTAAAACGAGATCTGTAAAAATAAATAATGCTACCTTTTCGAATTGTTTTTCCTCAGAGGTCATTGACATTGGTCATATCGCAAAATAAGGCCCTATTATATACACAAATATATTGTATAAGTATATGAAATATTAAAAGCAATTACTCTTAATATTTCAACATTTATTTAGATGACTGCTAGCTGCCGCCGGCGGCTTTGTAAAACATAAAACGTAGTAAAAAAGGATCCTATTTGTCTCCATATTATTATAACAGGCAAAACAATTTTCAGAGAAAAAAAATCCGTTTATTCAAATTTCATTTCAAAACAATCAGTTATTTTTTAAAAGTTATTATACACTAGTAGACCCGCGCAACTTCGCTTGCGTCACTTAAAAGAGAATGGGTCATAATTTTTCCCTTTTTTGTAACATTTTTTACTGTTACTCTGCTCATATTGGTCGTAGCGTGATGATATATAGCTTATAGCTTTCTTCAATAAATGGGCTATCTAACACTGAAAGAATTTTTAAATCGGACCAGTATTTCCTGAGATTAGCGCGTTCAAACAAACAAACTCTTCAGCTTTATAATATTAGTATAGATTGAATCCGCGATCAAATAAAATCACTTATGTACGCGAAACTGCTTTGACTTGTATTACAAATATTACATTTGTTCTGCTTTACACAGTCCCTAAAAATAGTTCCACTCGGGTCATTGATTGTGGTTGTCAATGCCACCTTTGTGTATTCATAGACCTTTATATAAATAATGAGCGGCAATAAAAACACAAAACAATGAAAAATTGCGTAATTACCGGTGTACCTACTATTAATAATTTTATTAACAAGCAATTTTTTCATGCATATGTCCGTCCTCCGCCTGGGGCTGTACGCATCTTTTAGCCTGATTGATTAGATTTTAAAACACAATACGAGCTCTAAGAATAAATCTTGATACACGTGGAACTTTATAACTTCTTCTAAAAATACTAATGTAGGACCTTTAAAAAGTATGCATAGATTATGCCTACTTTTTTACAGTGGGAACAATTTTGTGGACTACAATCAAGTCTATGGATTATTTAAATCATTAATTTTTCTCACTAAACAGATTATTGCCCATACGAAATTACGTAATAACATAATCAAAATTTGTCAAATCATTATGTGGATAAAGACAGTAATCCTATTAACATTTTCTTTTTTTAGATTTCTGCATAACAACATTGGAATCAATCAATTATAGGCAAAGTGTTATGAAGATTTGAATATTTTTCTATGTTTATGCAAATGTTAACTTTCTTTATATATAAAATTATGTAACTTATTTATCCATAGATACCAAAAAATAGGCCTAAACTTTGTAAAAAATAAGCTACTAACTTATTATTATTATTTCAAATTGTCACTCTTTTGGCCTAAATAAAGAAAAGTTATGAATTAGTATGAAGAATTATTATAACGTTATTACCAACCAAATTTATGATTGGCTGCTTAATAACTTAATTTTATTATTTTCAGGAGACTCACAAGTGGCATATTTGTACGTGATCCGCAAATTTAGCTTCACTGAGGTTGAGTACAGTATCTATGGTACCATCAACATCGTCCTAGGTATCTTCGGTAAGACCATTTATAACTTTGATTCATATTTAATTTTGTAAACTTTGATACCAATAGTCCGTAGGCAACACAGTACGGAGTATTGGCATGCATGATTTATATCTAGATAACAACAAATAGTTCTAATTATTTTCAAAATAAAGGAGATATTAAACAGGCCACAATCAATTTAATATGCCCGCTCACTGATCCGTCCTAAATTCAGAATTTTGTGTGCCTCCGCCAGCTAACCTTGCATACAAGGCTCTCTTCTTATCGTTGGTGGACTCAAACTCCAAACCTCTCCCTCAA
Organism: Anticarsia gemmatalis; assembly: GCF_050436995.1. NCBI lineage: Eukaryota > Metazoa > Arthropoda > Insecta > Lepidoptera > Erebidae > Anticarsia > Anticarsia gemmatalis. The sequence goes on from NC_134761.1 coordinate 6,011,442, forward strand.
TCCGGGAGTACACGCTTGGCCAGCAGTAGAACAGTAATGAGTTTAAATTACTATATAAGAAGTAACTTACCTACATAAATTTAAGGACCTTAAAAGGTTGAAAATCAGAGAGTTATAAAACTTAATACCTTTTTGGAGTATTTTTAATTAAGTATGACTGTGAACTTGGGAAACAATAATAAAATATAACTAATTACGGGTCCGAAAAGGACACAGGTCCCTTCACAGTATGAATGAGGTTAGACTATTAGTCACCAGTGTATAGCGGATGGGTAAAACCCTACAAGGTTGTTTAAGATTACGGCCTTAATAAATAACAAAGACATACATAAGCACAAAATATCTACAGAAAGTAAAATATGCATTACAAATAAAAATAAACTCTTAACTGCTATCATTGCTCAGATAATATTTATAATGAGATAAATTCATACTTATACTTAATATTATAATTGTGAAAGTAACTGTCTGTCTGTCTGTCTGTTACTCAATCACGCCTAAACTACTGACCCAATTTGCATGAAATTGGGTATGGAGATATTTTGATACCCGAGAAAGGACTTAGGCTACTTTTTACCCCAGGAAAATGAGGCATTCCCATGGGAATTTCAGGTGGCGGACGAAGTCGCGGGTAAAAGCTAGTATTTCTATAATCGCAGAAAGAATTTGATTACTTTCAATTAAATAGGCATCTCAAAAGACAGTTGTTACCACGGAAGCACATCTTATTCACGAACAAAACTATAATTTACCAAAGTGACCTTCCTTGAATGAAACCTTCAATAAATTGTGAAAAACATTTTTGAATGAGAAACGCATCTCGTTGCGTGCGCGCAACAACTGCGACTTTATCAGCCTAGGTCAAGGATGGTGGTTTGCGATAGACATGCATTCATCACGCAACCACTTCCCGATTCCGAAAAATAAACTCTATTCTCATATAAATAAAGTCCTTTATTTCATATCTGATAACGCTCATTAATTTACTAATTATTTTTATCGAAACGGGTATTGAGTACACCATGCAGGTGATGGTTTAAGTTTATGAATATTATACTTTATGTTAATACATTTAGCACTTGACAAAAGTTTGGTGTACACTACTTACTACTAATTATATTTCATTGTTTTGAATTTCAGTATTCATAAACTAGAGAGAGATAAAGTTATCTTCTGTTTTGATATTATGAATGAATTTAATAGTAATTACACACTTTGAGAACTGATTTACGTATAATTATAATGTATAGGTACCTATCATGATATTTAAATTGAATTAATATACGAAAGTGTTGGACGAAGTACACTCGTTTATTAAATAGTGTATTAGTAGTACATGAACACAAGAAAAACTTAAATCTAACCAAACAAAAATTATGAACTGAACTGATTCTATACTATTATCGACAACCGGCTAATTAATTTTTTTTATGAATATCTAATCAGAGCCTCCAGTGGTCGTCTTAGGAACTATTCTTTTACTTATTACATTCTAAAAGTCAAACTCTTGTTACTCCTTTGTACTGATAGTAGAGAATAGCGCTATAGAATATGACATAAAATAGTATTTTTATTTATTTTATATCTAAATATAGTATTTTCATGTATCATAACAATGACCTTTTCAAGCAGATGACAAGGTTAAATTGAAGAGTAAACGTACTAGTTGTTGTAAAATGAAAAAATAGTAATCAAGTGCATATCGATCGAATGCGGAAAGGTCAGTGCAAGTTGAATGGCTATCATCGTTTTTAAATACGATAAAATAAACTTTAGGTAAGTATTCTGTACACAAATAAGAAAAGCCGATGAAAATGTATATTTTTTGAAATTATTTTATTAATTCAGAACTGAAGTATCGAAATGGGAGTAACTTTAAGAAAGACACAAATATTTCATTTGTTTTTCACTTTAACTTACCCCTCTTCTTGTGTTCTGTCTAAATATAAAGCTATTATTGTCTTATCTTTGAAATTCAAAACAAAACGACATGTCTGAAACTATACCTGAAGGTGTAGGCAGTGGTATATAAATACACTGGCGTCTTGCCTTCCATTACACCTATGTAGTCTTTTTCCGTATATCAGGCACTTTACCAAACTATTGAAAATATAATGGTATAAATTATGAAAAACTCAAAAGCCCTTTCCTGGAAATCAAACCCATACAACACAGATCATAGCGTCAGTTCCTCAAAAATTTACATAATCCTAGTAGACCAAATCCGTGCTGCCTTGCCTTACATAAGAGACTAGTATTGTAATCATTTAGCAACCAGCGTGTTGCTACTGTACTTCTGAATTATTCATGAGATACGTCGGTTTATCTTACTGACCCACTACAAATAGGGCTGCAGAGCGCCTCTAAACGCATATGGCGGTTCACTACCGTGTACACAAACACTATATGCAAATAGTATTGCGAATTTCGTTGTAGATATACATACATGTTTGTATATAAATGTTTCGAGAATTTCCATTTTGGTTAGTGTTTTTTATAGATTGTGGTTTTTTGTTGATAATTAAAAATGTAGGTTTGACTTAAGTTCACCAACTTCTTCTTCTTATCGTATAGCTAGTGGTCAACCTAGTGTCAAATTTGTTCAAGCCGCCCGAAGGCCTTTGACATGGCTTAGTCGAATTGGCTAAAAAACACAATCGGTTTACTTAAGTTTTTATTTTACATGATAACATACTGATGATGTTGATGACTTACTGATGATGTTGCACAGTCCTATTGATGAATCTTTGCATTACACAGTGTAATAAAAATAAATTAGGTTACTAAACGTGTTCTCCAATCCTCCCTTCCAGCTTTGTTATGTGTCGCAATGTTTTTCATTCGTTTTTCAATGAAAACGAAAAAATCCTTATGACATCAAAATTGCCACTATGGAGTGGCAATTTTATAAGGATTTTTTCGTACGTTATGTGAAATATTTGTATTTGATACCATTATCAAATACAAATATTTCACATAAAGTAATATTGTTATTAAACCTATTACATCAAGGCTCGTTTACTCTGTAGGCAAGTTGCATTGGCTTGCATATCAAAGGCGTGTACCGAGCTAATGTAAACACCTAGTATCGTTTGACGACTACTGTAGCCGGCTTCACTCGAATGGAACAGACAATGTGCTTTGACCAAACGTAGAGCTTCGTATACACTTTCAACAGTCTAAATGCTCCTTTGATTGATGGTAGTGTAAACGATACCTTTGAAACAAACAAATAGACTCAAAAGATATGTCGACAATCCATCCTTACATACTCTAATATCAAAAGGCGAAAGTCTGTCTGTCCATTACGCTTTCATAACGAATTGTTTTTGATTTTTATTTTGTAAATAGTTAAAAACCCGATATCACTTTTTGCCACACAAGTCAACTCTTACATAGTAACGTTATTGAATCAGTTAGTATCGTATAGTATATAATTGATTATTTATTATAGAATTATTTAGAATGAAAACATTTTTATTTCTAAAAGAGTTTATTCAATCCTCTTCCCTTCCAGGTACGGTCTTCTGCATATCAGTGCTCAGCAAAAGATTTAACGTAGAAGACAGCGTTATCGGTGCTCTCGCAGGTGCGAGCAGGATAGGCAGCTGTTTCGTATTTGCGTTTGCGCCGACGAGACCTTGGTATTATTCAGCACCGGTAGTGAACATATTCAGCCACACAGGGCTGACTGCTGTCAGGTCGATAGCGACTAAAAGCGTCCCAACGGAAGAAGTGGGTAAGTAAAGTCAATATACACACTAATATTCGAATGAACATTTTGGATTGACTGCAACTATCGAGATCTCGAGAAATTTTGTATGAAAATCTGAGTGAATATATTTAATTAGTACAATTTAAATGTCAAAGTCTCGACACTCGATAGGACTGATTGCAGGGAATTGCGCTGATTGTAGTTCCTAATATGTTGTGTAAAAGTTTAAATGATTAACTAGGGCCCATAACACTAGGTATAACTATATATAGACAGACGGTCAAATCAACAGGTATCTAAAACAAAAGTACATTATGGAAATATTGGATGACAAGATGTAGTTATACTTATGAATAAATAACGTTGATGATAAGTGATCCTGCCGTTAATTTTAAAATATAATATGAAATCATTTATTATGATCATTTTAAAAATACACACTTAATTGGTAAATGATCGAAATGCCATTTTAAATATAGGCTTCACGAATTATGAATATTATTAAAATAAGGTTTATTTGCGATATAAGCGGACATTATTTATTATAAGAGGATATTACTGCATATTTGAAATATATCTACAATTAAATGGTTTTGAAACACCTTACTACTATTTGGTAAAAGATACCACCGGAATTGGTAAATGTCCTATTTATTCGTAAGCAAAGCTACACGGAACAAATGACGTAAGAAATTGGTCTTTATAGCGTTACTGCTTGATAAGAGAAAATTGCAAGAAGGCAGAGACTGGCAGTTTATACAAGGTGAAAAGCCTATTCAAAGGATTAACACCTGTTGATATGGAAATGTTGTATTTTTGTTCTTTCACCTTAAGATAACAACCAAGGATTTAGGCAATTAGGAATTTAGTTTTATTGTACTTCTAATATTGTTTTATTAGTTTAAAACCGTGAAACGTGATGAGATTTGCCGGAAAAACCTGATTATGCTTAATTTTTATTTCTTTGTTTGCATAAATGTGCTGTTAAATGTTTCTGACGTGGAATTAAAAAACAATTGTGTTTAAAGTAAAGTATTTTTTCACGGTAATTATATTTTTATGCCAATGGAACATTAACAGATCGCCATAGCTAATGTTAAATATTGAATTTGTTTTCAAGTGTCAAACGTTTTGCTTAAACGAAAAAATAATATACTGTAGACCTGAGTATGTACTAAACTTATAATATCCTTAAAGTTTTTCGTGTTACAACAACGTTTTAGGTATTTTTTCTAAGCGCTTAATTTTTTTACTTATATATCGTATCCAAAAAATAACGAGTATTTGTTCTTTGTCGTCCTTTCACGAGGTCACGTCGATTTAGATAAAATTGGTCAAGTCAAGGATATAGAACTTATTACCGTGAAGTATGCTAATCACTTAATTTTACGTTGTTTAACATAAAACATTATGAGTTTGACACTTTATAAAGTCTTTAAAATTAAAGTAAAAGTCCTGTAATAATTTATTTATTTCACCTAATCGTTAATAATAATATAATTTAATATTTAATTAGTCCATGCTAGCTCTCTGTTCTTTCATTACCAACAACGTGAAAAGGCCAGCCCTTAAATCACGTCAACTACAGAAAGAAGCATAGATAACTTGGGAATAATAACAATAAATATGCTAAGGGAAGTTAGAAAAATATGGCGACTGAATAAATCTGACGCGTATTTCCGTTGTGTGCAGATTTACCACGAAGTCTTTACTTTGTTCCAGCTAAGCTGAGTGCTCTCATGGGGGTGACAGAAGCGATAGCTCCATCGATATATATGCCTTCCACGAGTTATATTTATATGTTGACTATCGACAGTTTTCCTGGCGCCTTTTATATGTTCGACGCGGCACTGACAGTCGTCGCTCTGGGATTATTCGCGTAAGTTGAAAAGCCTTTTGTATTTATTTGGAGGAAGTGACATTTATCAGAACGACAGTAAGTTTGAGAGTCGAATTTTCGAAGCCTTTTCTATATCAACAGGGACATTTTAATCTTCTGCTTGATTTTTCTGAAGTAGGATTTAGATATAAATTATAGACAGTCATTTAGTATGAGTAGGAACCTATGTTAGTTCTATGATAAATATTTTGATCAAATTAAACAGAGACGTTAAAAAGTAAATATAAATAATAAATCTTAGCCTGACTCAACTATTTTAAAGATAAAAGATGACTATTCAATATTCATTAACACAAAATGGCGGAATAGTTGTGCAGTTTTTAAAACTGTTGCATCGATAAGGAATATTTTTACTAGATAACATTTGACATGCATTTTTACAGATACTGCTAATATGTTTTGCCATTAACTTATAAAGATAAGCTTCAAGTGCGTAATACAAGATGCGGGCCCATTCATATTTATTGATTCAGAAATTTTGATTGACGTCGCATGAATGTAGTGTCGTTTATCTTAATCGGCGTGTTGTTATTAAATAACTATAACAAGAAATGAAATGCAGTTTTGAGTTTAAACATAATAATATTAATAACCTACGCTTTTACGATACGTAGAGTTAAATAAATTGTAAATTGAACCTATTAATTCCCACTCCTGGGCAAGGGTCTCCACCCGGAACGAGGGAGGGGGTAAGCCTCGAGTCCACCACGACGGCCAAGTACGGGTTGGGAACTTTGCATACTTTCAAGAACAGTTTTCTAGTGATTATAGAAAATAAAATGTTTTTTAGACTTCGACACTCCCGTCATTGCACCACTTTTCAACTACTGGCCGCATTACTTCTTTATGTCTCGCAAGTCATACCTTTAATCATATAAGAAAATTAAGCTATCAAGTAGGCAGTTACGCCTTAATTCACGCTGGTTAAAGTAAATGATACAAAATCATTTAAAATTGAGTTGTTCCATACTGAACGTGAAAGTAGTGCGACGAGATTTTGTATTTACCTTATCTAGAATACGAATACTTTTACGAAATATGTTGACATAAGTAGAGCAACCTACTTACAAACTGTTGGTAATACTAATGTAGGTAACAACCTGATTTCTGCATCTGTTTCAACTAAGGTTTAAATATGGTTTAATATATCTGTTTTATGTTTGTAATATATTATGAAAGTATTTATAAATAATAAATTAATAAATTTAACCCATTACTGTCCCACTGCTGGGCAAGGGTCTCCTCCCGTAATAAGGGAGGGGTTAGGCCTTGAGTCCACCACGCTGGCCAAGTGCGGGTTGGGGACTTTGCATGCCCTCAATAAATGTAGGTATTAAACAAATTTTAGGCATGCAAGGTTTCCTCACGATGTTTTTCTTCACCGTTGGAGCATGTGATAATTATTTCTAATACACACATAACTTCGAAAAGTCATTGGTGTGTTGCCTCGGGTTCGAACCTGCGACCACTTGCGTGGTTAGTCAGTTTAATACACATAACAATTCACTGTAAAAGTCACTGAGATTTGTTACCAGGCACAAACAGCTGTTAATGCTTAGGAATAGACTATTTATGCTTACATTAATTAAGGCATTTGTTTTTCTCTCTTTATCTCCCACAAACTCAACAAAAGATTGGTTGAGAAAAGTGTTATTTAGTTACATTTTTTTATTGCAGTTTTGTCTCTACAGGTTAATTTACGCGCTGGTGCGACGAAGATGGAAGACGGTCAAGGATCCGAGTAAAAAAGAAGAATACGCCAGGTCCAACGATGTGTCGCGGTTTTAACGTTGAACTGTAAAATGTGACATGTTCCTTACAATTAGCCATAATGAAAATGAATTTATTTTTGCCTATTACTAAGGTTTAGATTAAAGGAGTGTGATGTTCACCATCGCGCATTGTCCAGTATGGTGAGGCTCTTCTCATAATGAGAAGAGGCTTGTGCCTAACAGTGAGACCTTAATTAGTTAGTTTTAATGATAGTATAAATTAGTTCCATAAGAAATCTATTGAAATAAGAAGGAGAAGCTAGTATGGTGGAACAGAAAACAATTCTTTATGTTTTAAAAAGACCACTCCCGTAACGATTTGATCTTCGGTCTTGAGGACTTTTACAAACATAAAAACAACGAACGCAAAGAACAGTCAGACCCGAAACAATTATATTATTAATGTGGATTGCACAATTTTTTTTTTCCGTGTGAGGGTCGAATTCACTAGTGACTTTTTAACTTACTTGCCTTCTTGTGATCTACGCATTTGTTTGTTCTCATCGAACATAATATATAGTTTATGTTTATACACCTATCTCAATTGACGTACTGTTTGATATTTTTAATCAATTCTTAGAAGCACGAATACAGGATTAAAACTAATGTAAAATTAATTACATAAAATTACTTTACAAGAATCTAGTTAACTTACATTTTAACCAAAAATATTTTTATTAGTTCTGTGTATTATATCATAGAATACCGAGAACTAATGACTTTTTAATTTGATTCTTGAGGAAAATAAGAAAACCACACTACTTTATATGAATGTTATTCAATGAAGTAAGATAAGAATTAAGATGTAAATGAATTACGCAGATTATTGCGCAGTGATTACGATTACGATCGTGATTGATCGAGAGGTGAGAATGCAACTTTGTTGCAACCACACATGCATTCTTCTTTGAAGTACCTACTGAGTAACTTAGGTAAATCTTGACTATTACGAAGTTTATTACAAATACGTTTGATTCGAAGAAAACTTAATCCGAATTAATTTTCTCGTTAAAGATCCTTTGCATTATAATATTATGTGTACAAGTCCCGAGAGTTTAAAATCATTAATCGGAAATAGTTCATACTTTGGATTATTGCCCATACTTAAAACAATTTTTATCTAAACGTGCATCTAAAGAAGTAACAACTTCTTTATTTTTATACTTTATAGTTCCGGTTATAGTACATTTGAAAAGTAAAGGTAGATTTTCCTTAAAACGCTGTACCCCGAAGTGAATCCTGTATTATATTATTTTTTGTGCCATGTTATCATCTTGTAATATGCAAATTATTGACCACACACGTTTTGATCAGGATATTTGTATATTATAAATGTCTGTATGTAGGTATAAACCCTTTACGTCACTTTCGTAAACTATACAATAAGTTCGTGAGTCAATGTTTATATTATTATGTAGATCTATTTCGGGATTTGGCATCGCCTTACTTTTATGACGAATGAAAACTAAAAATAATATAAATATGAAAATGTGTACTAATTTAGAGAAATACTATACTGTGTGCCAATTTTAAGACCTACCTAATTTTGTGCATTTCAATTACCATCGACTAAACCTATTTGAAGTTACTATAGCAGGTATACTAATTAATACAATTATACAATTAATTTGTACGCAATTGCATTGATTTGCTGTGTAAATGGTCTAATCATATCTAATCCTAATTTGTAAATAAATTGATTACTAGGTGCTAAATGCACTTATATATCTCTAAAACCTTTATTTAACAATGAACGAGCATTATCAGTTATCAGTTAGCTCTGGTTTATTCATTGAGTGCTTACTGATTGATAGCTAGAGATAATCTGCTATTTATTTTGTGAGTCATCGTGTACCTTCCTCCAGTAATAGAGAGCAAAGATTTGATATTATTCAGGGTTATTTGTAAAAAAACAAAAACCTTGCAGGACTAGATAGCTAACATCATAAGGAACAACTTTCTTCTTCCACGAGTTTTGACATAACTCGATAAATGACGAAAAAAAACGATGGTGAGCCCAATAAACCCTGTATTATAGAATACAGAAATTAACACGAACACGCATTTTACCTTGCAATGCCTGGCTTTTCGGCGCAGGTTACACTGGCCGTCGTCGCAGGCTTGATTGATGATGATTTAATATGAGAAAATGTGTCTTTTTTGAAATCATGCAATAAGCAGCTGATAAGTTTTATTTAAGGTGGTAGCTGCTAAAATGCTGTATGATTTTTATCAGTGATATGGTTAAATAATTCTAATACATTTATTGTAGAAAATGTTTGTTAAGTGATATGTGAATCTATCTAAGATGATTATACAATGAATTATCTATTTACGAATGTAGTATGACTATTAAACAACAATATTTTGTTACAAAAGAACTGAATGTTCTAAGCATTTCTATGTAAAATATACTTAAGAAAGATCTAGTTTTATCTACCCTTATTTGAAGGTCTGTACTTCAGGTCTGATTCAATTAGTTATGTAAGACTGCTATACTTAAGTTGTTTTATACATATAAGAATTTATGTGAGAAAATCATGAAATATACGTTTCGTTATCTTGGAGTTTGTAGTATTTATTTGCGAACCTCGAGTTCAATGCCCTGTTATCTATTGATGATTGCACTGCAGAGGATGACTAATTTCTGAAACACCTAAATAATTTGGAACGTCTTGTGCCTATAAACGTCTTAGTAAACTCATAAGCCAATTGTTGTTTTGCTTTTTGTCTAAGGTCAATAACATGTGATTCATGTATTCCGGTTATACAACACCTGGCTGGCTAAATGTTTTATTTTTGTAACTCTCCTCCATTAATATCAATCATTTTTAGTATGTTTCTAGTTGACTCAAACGGCGTCTCCCGGGTTTTAACTTTTGTCTCTTATGTAAAGATCGGGGTTCCAGATTTCAGTTTTGTTTTTTTAAATAAAGTGTACCATAAGATTGATCCCGATTCCCGGATCTTTTATCATATCAGTAAGTCTAAAGGGACTATTACTTTTAGAAATTATTAGAATATGTGTCAGCATTGTTGTAAGTGATATTAAAACTTTTACCTACACCGCATCGAAAATTGGGGCATAAAAATATATTTTCGTCGAAAAATGTCTTTTCGTCTGCACTTACATAAACTGCGAACGAAAAACGATGTCGCCTGAATTTAATCTTGAAAATGACTTGAAAACGTTTGGGGAACATTTAAAAGTATGCAGTCGTATATTGTTTGAAGTCGCGTCGGTATTTATGTGATCATAAAAATTTACTATGAACTTGGGACTCAGGAGTAATTGAAAGTATTTATTTATTAGTTAGTAAGACACAGTTGATTTTAAAGGAGAATGGGCAAAATACTATGGAGCCTGGGCGACCCGCGGCCAAACTTGATTTTTTGTTTTTTTAATGTAGTTTAGTCCTATAATTACCGTGTAGAAGTTTTATTGCCGCGACGCACTTATATGATGAACAAAATACATTTTTGTTTTTGAACACTTTTAATAGTATAAAAACATATTTTTGGCTTATATTCGGAGATTAAATAAAAAGTACTATTTATATTATTGCATACAAATGTAGACATTATTAATATTCGAACAATCATAACATGTAAATATATAAATATCGTAACAAGTAAACAACTTGCTCTTGTATAATATATTCACTGAGACGACTTATCTGTCTTGAATGCTCAGCTTAAAAACGAGGCGTTCATAGCCAGTTGCGCTCACTGGTCGGTAAACGATCTGTTGGTTAAGCAACCGTTGGCGCGGTCATTCTATAGATGGGTGACCGCATTGTGGTATTTGAACTGAGCTTCTCCGTGCTTCCGAGGGCACGTAAAAAGTCGGTCCCGGTTGTTGTCAACTAAGATAACATTCGGTCGGCTTGAACAACTTTGAAACTAGGTAAGCCATATGATAGATAGATACGAGTTACGATTATTGTTCATGTTGATGGCATTGCAATCGTTATAAGAAGATGTAACGTTATTACACAACATTAAATGCATTACAGACACGAAATAATTGTATTTGTTCTATGAAATTCCATTATATTTACATGTCAATATATTGTTTCCTGAAAGGATTGCAGCGAAACGTTCTTAGTAAAAGTTGTTCCTAGTTATCATTACTTTAATTTGACACTACTTTCATTAATGGCCGCCGACAGCCCAGGAGTGCCCATTCTCCTTTACGTACGTAATTATATTCGCATAGTATTTTTTTTTATGTATAAACAAACTGTAATTAACTTGTCCAGATCTTGTTCTTAAAGCAAAAAATATTTATTTAATCTATTAAATAAGATAAACAAATCTCAGTTCTTAACTCAATAAACTAGTTTTATTTTACAAAACTGTTTTCTGTTTACTCATATTGAAATCGCAATGTCAATATCAATTACTTAAAGATAAAGTAAATTTGTGGTTTTTAAATAAACACAGCTTTATTTCTTAAATACATATTGCCTGTATTTTTTTATGAAAATCGTTAGGCTTATTACGTATCATCTTTGCTTAAAATTGGCCAGTTTCCAAGGTGCTCACAGCCAGAACACAATAAAATGGGAAAATATTTGCAGTATTAGGTAATATTTGGCTTGAAGAGTCTATTATTCTATCACTTGCGAGCTAAATGGCCATTTTCTCATCATGCACAAGCCATCGTTCAATCGCTCCTACAATATGAAGCGCAAATAGCCAGTTTTTCGCGAAAAACGATAAGTGAGTTCAGTTCGTATTCTTCAAAAACTTGTTAGTGGTCTCCATCTGAGCTGAGCTTCTCCTCGCTTTAATGTTGGTTCTGAATTTTTTCAATACAAATATCTATTAATATTAAGTTACACGTATAGAATCTTGAGCAGTCTTATGCAGCCACAAAACTTATTTTATAGCCAAATAAACGAAATATAATAAATATTGTTCGAAGACTGATCAACTGCTAGATAAAGGTTTCATGTTCTAACTAGTGGCTCCTCCCAAACTAGTTGAATCTAAATAGGTAAGACCCAAAAATGTTCTCACATCCGGTCCCATAACCACCAGCTAACGCTTGCACGTGCCGTTGATGGCGTCATCCGATTACCTATAATTTAATATTTGAATTATTATCTCATCAATTATGATAGAAGTAAGAAAATGAGTCACCTGTTTATGGTCACTATTTTTCCTAAGGCTGTAATAACATCATAGATTATATTAGGAATATTAGAATTTCCATGCAAATCATAATAAAAAGTAGGACTAACAAAAAATTCGTACAGTTGAGTTATTATACCATCAACTTGTATTTAATTCAACCTCAACACTCTAGAGGGTTATGCAACGTCGCCCAGTTTCTTTACAACCACAGAATTCACATAACTTCACCACTTCAGGGAGCCTTTAATATTTAAACTTCCTCATACTTGAAAATTAAGCGCCTATAGTCAATTGCGCTCACCGGTCGGTAAACGATCAGTGGGTTAAGCAACCCTTGGCGCGGTCATTCCATAAATTGGGGACCGCATAGTGGTATTTGAGCTGGGCGTCTTCGTGCTTCGGAGGGCACGTAAAAAGTCAGCCCCGGCTGTTGTCTATGAAGAAATTATTAAAATTATTATTAGTCACTAAGCCATGTCAAAGGCCTCTCGCGGTGCTTGAACAACTTTGACACTAACCATACGACAAACAAACACACAACAACCAGAAAATTCATACCAAAACGTTCAATAACATTAAAGTTGTTTTAAAAATGGCTGTCAGAGATGATAAATGTTTAATTGATTAATACATCTACCTGCTTTAAAGTTATTCTAGACTTTAGTTCATTGACTTGCATTGCGAAGGCCAATTTATCAAAATAGATTACAAAGGTGTTCTAAGAAATCGTCTATTATGTTTTTATTGTTTTTTTCCTTGTAGAAACAAGAAACTTTGAAATCATATTATTATGTTTTTCAAGTTCAATTTAAATTGTTGACAACTTTACGCTTTAATTTTAAGAAAACTTACATTTATAATTATGCGGTCTTCTGAACCCGCCAATCGTTCCTTGCTATTAAATAATAATATTCAATGATAATTTTCTAGAAATGTACACAAAATATATAAATGGCATCTAAATTTGCATGCAAATTGCGTTTGTCTGTGTTTGAGATATTTATAGCTTACCTACAATAATATAAAAATGTATAATTTACCAAAAACTTAATAAACAGTGGCATAAACCAAGAGAAAATACCTTGAACTGCTACAACATTCAAATATATATTTTATACGGAATATTTACACTCAATTGTATTATCCCCGTATTCTAGACCCCAAAACGTACTAAAGAGCTGTATTAAATAAAGCCAACCCATATCATATCTACAATACCTGGTCTCGTCTAAATGCTCAATTTCTATTGTATAAATCTCTTATAATGATAACAACACCGTATTGTAATTCTTGTAGTTTATATAAGCTTTATACAAGAGACATGAAATCCTTAGTTGACAATGAAATTCAAGGTTTTGTGGTTCATATTATCTACAGTGTTAAAGGCAAACGGAATTCAGTAGCTTCATACAATATGTTGCTAACCCAACGTAAGTATAACATTTTAGTTGTATTGTGATAAAAGAAACTTATTTCAAAGTTCAAAATGCGCACGATAATTTTATTTTGGTACCTTTTTTCATCAATGTAAATAAAATAATAATAAAATAGTCATACATAAATCAAAAAGATCACGACTTGTTCCCACAGTAGGCGGAGACGAAAGAACACCTCTCAGTACGATCCTTACAAACTTCCCTTGCTTCATTTACATCCTAGGCAATACGAGGCATGCATTTTGTAACATGAAAAGTCGATTCAACATTGCAAACATAAGTCATGCCTTTAACAGCCAGTAATTGAATGAAACCTGTCAATTGTCTTCTAACTGAAATTCACTCGTAACTATAATATAATAGTTAGAATATGGTTGTTTTAGCCAATGTTCAATAGAACAGGATATTCGGCTTTGATATACGAAATTCACTGCTGTCGGTTGCAAGTTCTGATGCACTAATCGGAATTAATTGTGTGCTTTGTGTAGCTGTTTCCAGTTATCTACGCAGAAAGCTAGTCTTATGCATATAACTAGCTGACCCGCACAACTTCGTTTACGTCACATAAGAGAGATCGGGTAATAATTTTCCCCGTTTTTGTAACATTTTTTACTGGTACTCTGCTCCTATTGGTCGTAGCGCGATGATATATAACCTATAGCTTTCCTCGATAAGTGGGCTATCTCACACTGAAATAATTTTTCAAATCGGACAAGTAGTTCCCGAGATTAGCGCGTTCAAACAAACAAACTCTTCATAATATCGCTTTATAATATTAGTATAGATAAGATTTGGTTCCTATATTGTTACATTTTTCGTGTTACTAAAGATCAAGAAGGAACTACAAGCTGAGTTAAGAGATTTATAACAAGTCGAAGATATCATTTGGAAATGATTAATTATGATCTACTGCGGAGATATTCATTTTGGATATCGTCACAAGTTTTTTGTTATCATTTGGGTTATTTGACCGACGCATATTTATTCTCAGCATTCTTTTTTTTTTATGTGTCGTTATATTTTTCCAGCGATGCTATCACCCGGAATATGTCAATAGATTGAAATGTTAACTTAGATTTTCTCAAAAACAACGTAGTTAAGAAGTTAGGTGAAACCTAAAAGATTTGGCTACAGTTATGAAAATACAAAGGTATGTACATACTTATTATTATATAAGAAGAAATTATAACAAAGTCATTTTACAGGTAGGTATAATACATAAATACTCCTCTGAAGTAAAAAAAATATATGTAAAGAAAATAGTGTGAGAAACTTTAAGATGAAGAATATAGAACTTAGTTTAACTTCTTAATAAAACATTCAATCGGTTTAGTCCATGTCCGTAGAGCAATTGAACGAACCCAGATAGCTGTTTGGAATAATTTGTAGGAACAAGCTTCTAGGCACAAAACTTTAACAATAATGGCATCTGCTGAAGACATTCAGATACCGAGGGGCGAGCCAAGACCAAGAGAGCTTGTTTTAACTAGAAGAGATTACTGACCTATAGCGTGATTTTCCACTTTTCGCATTTACACACACACTCTATCGCACGTTCTTAGGAGCGTACAGGATTACGCGTGGGAAAGATTATTTTCGGACATGACAGATTATGAGCGCGGCACGTGGTCTAACCCCCCTTACCCGCGCGCTCTTTTTCGCGCGATTGTTTTTTTATGCGCGATAGAGTGTGTGTGTAAAGGGGGCTATCGATGAAGCCTGCCTTTGACTATAGAATTTGAATTTGCAGGTCTATAAATTTAATGTAACTGCCTCTGTGCTGCTGTCGGTTGTGTATCCAACTGATGATCACGGTTCCAGGTTCAATTCCCGGGTTGCTTACTTGGGTGTCGATAGTCCAAGGAGGTTAAAAATTCTTCCATTTATATTCAATGTTTAATGTTCGATGAGTAAGCGATACGATAATACCTACTAAATACAAAAATAGTTTGAGTAGACTTGTTTAATTTGGTTTCTTCCTATCACTTCTTTTCGCTTTATATCCGTATACTATTTTTGTTCCAAGTTTTTCCTTTGAGAGCAAATCTTTTCGATAGTAAGAATTTAAAACGAAAATTAGTGATATCGGTCAAGTGAGTTTAGTTTAGGTATATGAATTACATGATACTTATTTGAATATTATCCGTCATTACATAAAAGTTTTTTCAGATTATTATCACAATCAAATTGGTTTTGACCGGTGAAGTTAATAAGATAAAAGACATAAAACAATTTTCATTCTATGTAAGTAGGTACCCTAGCTATAGCTATAAAAATCCTCATAACAAACAATAATTTAACTATAGCAACATAGCAATAAAATATCCAGTTTATTCCCCCTCGTGCGGTAATTATATCCGCTACTTGTATAAGTTTAAAAAGTCTCCGTACGGGTAAATAAAAAATAAATTATATTTGCATCAAAGACATTTAATTAACCTTGTTAACAATTTGGAAAAAATATTAAATTGATTTTCGATTTCCGAATTCAAGTATTTAGGGAGCTCTGCTTTGTCGGTCCGAAAATGTTACCATGGAGCAACCAATCTGCTACAATCCCGTTTCTTTTGCAATAAAATTTCTAATAGAAGGGGCAGCTACATCGACGAATACCGGAGGAAATCCTGGCAGAGCACAAGGCACGCCGAAAGATACTATTCCAACTACTGTACCGCCTTGAACAGCTCCACCACCAGAGTCTCCCTTACATGGTCCTAGACCGCCTGCCTCAAAATCACCCCCACACCACATATTCCTCGTAATATATTTTGTTGCGGTCGTCCAACACACGTAATGGTTCACCACAGGAAACTTAACATGCAATAAACGATCCTCACCTGGCATTCCTATATCTGTTATTCCCCAGCCACTGAGCGCCACAACAGAATTGTCTTTCAGAGGTCTATGTTTCACGGGTAGTTTAACAGGCTTAATGACATCAGTAAACTGTATCGGATTCACAGTTTTTATAACAGCCGCGTCCGAATCAAACCTATTGTCTACTCCGTAATCAGGGTGTCGTACATATTTAGCCACAGGAATAACGGTGCCGTTCTTATGCCAATTGCTTCCTGCACGAACGATGGTTTTTTCGGGTTTGTCCGATACGCAATGTGCTGCAGTTAGGATGTATGAGTCACTGATAATAGACCCTCCACAGACAAAATGTTCTATATCATTAGAAAAACGTATTGATATTGACACTTGAAACGGATAGTCTTTTATATCTGCTTCTTGTCCCCCTACAATGGTATCTTCCGCTGTTGGAGATACATTTTCTTTCGCTGTTGGCACCCTGGTCAAGTCGAATGAAGTGGCTACACCAAATAATGCAACAAGAACAATATTGACCGTAAAAGCCATCATTGCTTTGTAGTGATATTGTGAAAAGTATATAATTATTATGATACTCCTGTGTTATATAGTCACTTTTATCGCCGCCTACAGCATTGTGTTTCAGGCATTTGAGAAAAAGATTCTAAATATTTAGCTTATTACATGTATGTCGCTATTTTTTATTGCTAACGCTTGTATTGAATTTGCATTCTAGCCAAGGTGGAATGTACTTGATATTTGTAACAAAAACTTTCAAAAATGTAAAATAGATAATCTGTACAATTTTATTATCTATACTTACATACATGCTTATCGTACTAAGGCATTACTGGAAGCAAAATAAATAACACACTGACATTTAAAATATACTGCCAAAATTGTTCCGACGACGCTCGTTATAAGTGCTGATCAGATTTTCATACAAAATTCCTAGATAACTAGCCGGTTGTCGGTATTCGATAGTAGTAGCAAATCGAGCTACAGTAAATACCTATACGATAATAATAAATATAGACAGATGTCTATATTTGCTACACTGCAGCAAGATCTTAATCCATATGATCACTGCCCGACTGTGATTGATTGCTCTATTAATGGCAAGTGACACGCAAGGTAGCAATATGAACAATATCTTAGTTGGTATGAATGGGGTCCAGTTTGGGTTGGGTTAGAAACAATTTGATATCAGAGATTTTGAAGGCGCCCATAGCCAGTTGTGCTCACCGGTCGGTAAACGATCTGTGGGTTAAGCAACCGTTGGCGCGGTCATTCCATAGATGGGTGACCGCATAGTGGTATTTGAGCTGGGCGTCGCCGTGCTTCGAAGGGCACGTAAAAAGTCGGTTCCGGCTGTTATCTACTAAGGTAACAGTCGTTAAGCCATGTCAAAGGCCTTCGGGCGGCTTGAACAACTTTGACACTAGGTTGACCACTAACCATACGATAAGAAGAAGAAGAAGATCAGAGATTTAAGTAATGTATGTATCAATACGAGTATCAAACTTTCAGATAATAATAAATGACTTTACACATGGGTTTACATATTATGGCTATAAATAAACCAATATTTAAATGCAAATAAAATATAAAATATAAATAAAATATAAATAAACCAATGTTTTAATGCAAATAAAAGTATATCTAGGGTATTTTAAATACCCATATGATTGATTGATAGATATTTTCTTGACTTATTTTCTTGAAATCGTAGATCATGCTAATAAATAAAACAATCATTAGAATCAAGAATATACTGAAATAGGAATATGAAACACGAGAGTTTCAAAGTTACTATTAGAAAGAAACAATTTGTTTTCGAGGCTTCCAAGTATTACAAAGTCATGCTACAGAGTACCAAACATTCCTGATGATGATGAATTTAAATGCAAAAACATTAAAAGCCCTCAGAGAAATCAGGTCAACAGCACAATTGATTGCTTAAATAAAACGTATCGAGTACACCACTGGCGCACACTTTTATTATTAAGTAACAATTTAAACTGTCTGCTGCCATGCATCCTTATTATGAAATAAACGATCCCATTACTTACGTCGCCCTGAAGGAAGTAGCTATTATACGTGTAGTTAGCATAGCGTGTGTTATATCAAGAAACGTGGACGCTGAAAATTTCAAGAAAAAAACATGGTTTAAAAAATAAATTGGCATAGATTACTATAGCATATTAAACGACTTTATTGTTTGGTTCTACAAAGCCATCTTTTGTTCTCATGTCTATGAATGAAATATTCATAAAACGGAAAAGATTCTATATCACTTCTATTTCTGTTTAATATTTATAGAAAATCAAATTTGTACCTTAATGGAATGGCTGTCAATATACTAATTTAATTTACCGACAACAAAATTGAAATCATTTATTCGTCTTTCTCCATTCGCGAAAATAAAAAAACCGATAAACACGGAAGGAAGCCTTCAAAAATCAAAATAAAAGGAATCGAGATAATTCGTGTGGATATGAGGGTATTTCCACACATCCAATTCACGAGTCCGTTTCAATCAAGTGAAAAATATATTCCAAGGAACTCTTTGTAGGTTATTGGTATGAAAAATGAGTTTTTCTTATAAGAATTTATTAAGGCTACATGGTGAAGGTTTGCAGGATATTAAACTTATGTCTAGACCAAGAGTGCGTGAGATTTTATGAGAGTCAGACGGTAAAGGCTTAGAGCGCACTTGCGGTAATTACTTTTGTCGTTACAAGCCACGGTTATGTCGGTGATTTACGCTGAGTAAACATATTATATTATTATGATATCGTTACAGCTCAACGATAAATCGAGGAAGTCATTCTAAGCCTTTCTTTAGTAAGCGTTTGATGTCAGTAGTGCCATTATAATTTGGGGTACGTTTTGAAACCTATTAATAACTAATCGAGCCTTGGAGATTCCATATTACTGAAATATACCGCATAAAAAACTATTATGATTCCTTTATTAAGTCTACAAAATAATATTACCATAAAAAATATTAATTATCTCTTTTTAATACCTTTTTATTTATGATCATTTAAAATAATTAAAGCTGAAAATAAATATGTTAATAATATAATTATATTTTGCTACGAAAACAAAATTAAATATTCTGCATTTACCATGAAATCTTAATACGCTTCATAATAGTAGAAATGTACAGAGCTATTTGCACCAGACGAGTATAGCCTCAGGCGTCGAGGCCAATTTTTAAATCATTTCACGCAGGAGGGCAAAAGCTCATTGCATTATTTTCTTTAATTTTAAGAAATTGTTGTCTGGGCCGACAGGCATGACAATTAGTTTTGATGCTTCAATAAAATTGAAGAAAATAAATATTAATGCTTGATTCTGAATTACTCAGACACTATAGCTTAACACGTTGTATTGTAACCACGGTCATTGTAACTTGACCGAAACGTCAAGCAAGTAACAATAATTTGTAATCGTGTTTGTGCTTATGGCATTGTTGATTCCGTATAAATTTAAGCGTTTGCGTAAGAATTGTGTAATTATTCCTACAAAAATTCTGTAGACAAATGCACAAAGTATCGTGTACAGCTACATACAACTAGATATTAAATTAGAAAAGAAACTCAAAATTATCTCACCCAAGACCGTAGTTATTGTTTGCCAAATAATTATTTCATAAAGGTATTACGAGGTGAATAGTAACCGTAAACCTTCCTACATTCCCGGATAAACAGAAAAAGCAATTACTTTATTGCCGAACTAATAGCCGGACTGCCCATCGATCATTTATTAATTGGTCCGATGCCAACTAGTAACGCCTCTAATATAATACGATACATTAGCCTAATAAGCTGTAATGTTGAATCACATATCTTTGTTATTTAAAATCGGTAATTTTAAATAACAATATTTGTTGATACTTAATAAAAAAAGTTAAATGCAATAAAATACATTTTCGGTTTAGAAATACATTTTAGAGATTTTGTAATACATGCAAATTTTAGTATCCATCGGGCTTCCTCCGGGTTAACCTTACCACATAACACACTCAAATATTTCTCTATCTATTGGTCAAAACCGTATGAGTACCGTACTATTTATGAGTTTATTGCGAGCAAACCGACTAACCGACGCGGTAAGAACACTTCTTTATAATGCGATTATATAGTAATGGAGTAATTATTTACATTACCGTTAATTTAATTATGTATAAAATTGCATATTTAACTTAATATTATAATTTATTTAATTTCTCGAAGCAATATTATTAAGGTCTTGGAAATTATCTAGGAGTTAAAATTCCGTTCGAAGAAGGTAGAGCCTGTTTAAAACACTTAATAAGATAAGTAATCATTTCAGTATATTATTTTAAAGTATATTGAAAAAATAAATAATTAAGAACCAGTTCTTTATGCTTGAAGTATATTAAATAGCAATTTAATAACTTTAAATTATTCTTGACACCAGCGAACCCGCGGGCATGATAGCATCTTTAACAGCAAACACAAAATGATTGCAATATTTCTTGCACTTGAAGCAAAATAATACTATTAATATCTATCTGTATTTTAGGGCTTACGTCACCATACCTTTTAATTACTACAAAATAATCAAGTTTAATAAATTACATAGACAAACTCACGCCTTTTATACCTGTAGGCAGTAGTACACAATATGAAATACACGTTGTAAGGCTGATGTTTGTACCTACATAATGCCAAATTAGTTCTTGCGACACTCACTAGAGGCGCTGAACAGATTTTCATACAACGTTTCTCGATACCTAGCCGGTTGTCGCAGGTCGATAGAGAAGAGTGGTAAAGAATTAAACTACCTATCGCCATAAGAGACGTTTTCAAACTCCGGAATATTAAGAATATTCGATCAGAAATTGTAGACCCTACGTAAATGATATCACGCCTGTTATACTCGAAGGTTTACGCAGAAATGTATGAAATACACGTTCTAACAAAATCCTATTTCCGAGAAAATTCAAAATTCGCTACCTTTCCCAATTTACCTAATATTCAGCACTATCTATTGGCCCAATTTGTCACGGCCAGATTTCGGTCCATTAAGCTGGATGATGATACTAAATTGTATTCTGATAGTTCAGTATGGCAATGGCGGTTCGATGAGCAATAAGTACCCGACCCGATTTACACTGACAGCCGACTAACGACGATTGATTGAATAATTTACTTGTTACTGGATATCTTGCAATGATGAAAGCTATTGAAAGTGAAATTTCGGTGAATATTTGATTGATATGTAAATTTAAGATTGTGATTGTAACTTACTAAAGTCTATATTTGGAAATGATATTTCTGTCGCAGTTTCGGTGTGTTCAGTCATAAAAATCAATGATTTGAGGAACGCTCACGAGACAGAATCTACTAATAGAGTAATAGAAACTCTTAATGTTATTCGCAAAATCAATGAGCTTTTCTGTCAAAATATCAAGTAACTATCAGTATTTTATGTCTTAACTCAAATGCAACCACCATATCTATTTTTAATTTCAGCTTCAGCATCTACAACTATACGTTAAAATACGAAGTTATGCATATGTAATTTAATTTGTACTAATGTTCACGAGGAGTAATACTCTCATTGTTCATCTTATGCGAGTGAATGCAAATTTAATTTCATTGAACTATTACGTACATACTAACTTCATCGCATGAAGCAACATATAACGTCTTGATAATTAATGAGGTTATTTTCTTCGCTTAGGTTCAGTATTTTAAACAGTTCAATTGCTTTATTTTTAATATAATATACCTTTTTATATAATACCTTTCACATAGAAAAATAAAAGATGCTTTACATACATATATAATATTTAGAAACATGTAACCCCAAGATGTGGGCCGAGGTGTATGAAATACAACCGCCAAACGCCGTTTCAATTTTTGTCCCATGTAAAAACTTCAATCATGCATGAAAAATCACGTTATCACACAAAATATAGGCCACCCTAATCATTGTAAACAAATAATGTTTAGTCTCAAACTCAGCAAACATTAAAACCAAACCAAAAACATCATACGGAAAAAGTGAATTGCCAAAATTGAAAAGAGTATCATCGATCCCGTATCTCAATAAGTACGACGTCGAACGCTATCGAATTCACCATAGCCATCAATTTTTACAACGATGACTTGTCGAACGTTCGGGAAGCCGTGAGAGATTTGAAATTACGTTTCCGTCCAATTTAGTACGTCCATTAACACCCTTTGGCACGCGAGTGTACCTGAATGCCAGCAAAGGGGATCTGGCGAAAATAAAGTTATTTCCACAAATACAGTCACGAGTATTGACTAGTGAAGTTTATATATACATTTGCTAACCAATATTTAGCATTAAAGGCTTACATTTTTAGATATGTCCTGTCCTGGATAAAGTAGGTATAAAAAATGAGTATAGTTGGAAAGCAGATTCTATCGCGACACAGGATAAACGCTGGGATAGAGAAAGATTGTGATAAGTAATGAAGACACTGATACTGTTGCAGTTGGGTTTCTTTGAAATTAGACAAACAAAAGCTCAGCTGAAGAATTTTCAATTGAAGCAACGCTTGATCAAGACTTTTAGTGATAAACCTACATCACATATAAAAGTTGTACGAGTACAAATTTGTGCTCCTGACTGTACAGGGGATCCACAGCTAGAGCTTCCACTTTCAAACAATAAATACGTCTTTGAGTCTCGATATTGTCTCTATAAAGGCTTGAATGCTTTTAGAGATTCCTTGTATTTTTCAAGTGCTAGTTCATATTTCAACTGTACGTTCTACAATTTTAGATAGAAGTTTATATCGGTTATAGGGATATAGGGAAAATATGGGGCAGTTTTACAGCATCCCATAGGTAAATAATCTACGACTATAATAGGTAAAGAGTTTGTAGTAACCAAGAAAATAAAAACTTATGGTAGCTTTCTTTGATGGACAAAGGGAAAAAGCAGGAAAAATAATTGTAGCTGGTTATTAATCAACAAAGCTACGCAATCGTAAAGCTGTGTTTAAGAATACTTATTAGTAATTAGTTTGTTTTAATTCATTATAATAATTATTTTACCGACATCTGACGGTGTGTAAATGCATGTCGTTAGGTATTAAGTTCACTTTTAGTAAGTTTATCATACACACATTTCATAAAAACCTAAAAAGCAAGCGCCATTACAAAAATATGGAACAATACATCGAATAAAATAGAACAAGAGTAAGTGTAAGTATTTTGTCAGTTCGTCGAAATCCCCGCTGAACTGTACGTGTTCACGACTTCACGTACCGTCGCACACTTAACTCTTCCTATCAAGAAAACTCCAACAAACTTGTACAGAGAAACTTCATGTACTATTTACAAGATCGGGATGATACTTGGCTTGTAAGTCACAACTCTAACTCAATTTGTAGTTTTATTGAAAGCTCAGAATTGCTTCTAAACTGGGTTACAGAATTCTTGGTGCTGTGAGATTTATATTTATTATGATAGTTATATGTGTTATGGTTAAAGTTCACTTCTATACACTCGTATCTCTATAATCTTAATGTAAGTAATTCATAATATGAAGGATATGCAAACACAAATACTCAATTGAAATCTCTTAGAGTGAAGCAGTGAATGTAGTTTATTCACCTATTGTATAGGAAAACCCATTGTCAAATACCGGGTACAATCAACAAACTCTGGATTAGTAGTATTCTAGAGAATATTCCAAGACTAGCTGACCCGCGCAACTTCGCTTGCGTCATATGGAATGAGAGAATGGATCATAATTTTCCTCGTTTTGTTACACTTTTTACTCATACTCTTCTCCTATTGGTCGTAGCGTGATGATATATAGCCTTCCTCGATAAATGGGCTATCTAACACTGAAATAATTTTTCAAATCGGACTAGTAGTTCCTGAGATTAGCGCGTTCAAACAAACAAACTCTTCAGCTTTATAATATTAGTATAGATAAATACCAAATAATACTTTGCTTGACGCGAGATAATGCGTCCAAGGCTTCGTGTGTATTATCAACCAGACTACAGCGGCAGTCTTAATATTATTTTACTCATACTCTTCTCCTATTGGTCGTAGCGTGATGATATATAGCCTTCCTCGATAAATGGGCTATCTAACACTGAAATAATTTTTCAAATCGGACTAGTAGTTCCTGAGATTAGCGCGTTCAAACAAACAAACTCTTCAGCTTTATAATATTAGTATAGATAAATACCAAATAATACTTTGCTTGACGCGAGATAATGCGTCCAAGGCTTCGTGTGTATTATCAACCAGACTACAGCGGCAGTCTTAATATTATTTTACTTATGTATTTTGAAAATAATACATGTAGTTCGAACTCTAAGAGCAACGTGCTTTGAAAACCTCATTATACAGAGTACGCCAATAGAAAAACATCCAATAACATAACCGCAAGAACAAAAATAATGGAAGAAAAAGTGAGTTATTCTGTTCGGATCCCCAATACTGATACCCTAGTATTTTAAAATTATTTTCTATTCCGGTCTGATCCCCCGTATATAAACAGTCAGGGTATCCGATCGGAATGAAATATTTAAATTTATTATAATGTTTATATACGGGGGATCAGACCGGAATAGAAAATAATTTTAAAATACTAGGGTATCAGTATTGGGGATCCGAACGGAATAACTCGAAAAAGTTATCTTGAGCTACAAACAAGGTTTTCTCAGAAAATATTTTTCTTGAAGCAAATGTAAGTATATATTTCCAGGCGTGTGAGTCGACGTCCGCTCCCCGAGTCATGCGGCAGATGCAATATCCAGCGTGGAACTTAGTTACGTATCGATTGGAACATATTTACCACTTCGTAGGCACGCGTGTATTACCACTGTATTGCTTTCTATGCCTGTTTCAGTTCTGTGTTATTGTCTTATAGATGTATCTACTGAACATAAAATTATCTGCGTACATTTTGAGCATAACTCATTTTTTGCCGAAATGTATTTAGTATCTCAGTATAATACATGTTTAAGGCTTTACCTAAAACCAAGAGATACTACTTAGGACCAAATTTTACAAGACTAATATGAGTTTCAAAATAAAAATAAATATTATTCTATAAAAAGTTGTTTGGTAGTTAGCTCAATGTCCTAGTTCCTTGAAATGCCTTAACAAAATAAATAATATATAGCAGCTGAAATACTTGCGTATGCTATTCTTGTAGGCGTTTGTCTCAAACGCACTAAAACGCCTGACAGAAATATACATTTGATTCAAAAGATCGATTGATCTATCAAATAAAATTCATTTTACTGTAACTGACACACAAAACTGAATAAAAAATATTTTTCCAAACGTTTGGACAATAGCAAAGCTTCGATATGCAAATGAAAGCTTTAGGAAGAATGTATAAGACATCTCTTCTAATTCAATCACCGATCTGGAGGCACGTTTGACCGACTTCGCTGAGTGCTGTTCAAAGGAAACGAACATTCTCAAATATTAAACACTTAAGATCTTTATTTACCTTTATTTGATTTGTTTCGGGAAATTTTACAATTGAAATTCAAGCTATATATCATAGCAAGTTTATCATATAATATAAATACTAGCTGACTCGGCACCCTTTGTATTGCCATGTTTTTTTTAAATGTTAGCCTTACCTCAGGAGTCTGAAAAATAGGTGTTTGCTAAATTGTCAGACCTACTCAATATGCTCACAAAATTTCATGAGAATTGGCCAAGCTGTTTCGGAGGATTACTAACATTGTGACATGGAAATTTTATTTATAAGATGATATACAAACATCATCATAAAATCACGCCCCTTTCCTATGGAGGGACGCAGAGACCAAAGAACTGATATGAAAAGATATACCGAATATAATATGGGTAATGTACCAATTTCTATATTTACTTTACCTTTTGTTTGGAAACTACTCTCCTATAAAGGGATAGCCAATTCTAAGGCTTTATAAATATTGAAATCTAGTAAACAAAGGTAACTGAAATGTTATCTGAACTTTCTGTGGGTAGTCAATTTTCTTAGGTTATACAAAGGGCTCAAACAAAACCCTGTAGGCTTATTTGTCTTATGAATTTGTAAGTATCTGTAACATATTTTTTGGAGAGTAAAATAATAGTAGCGCTATTTTTTACCCCTATTGACAAGCAGCTAATAGTAGAGCATTTTTCTACCCCTGCTAATTATTGGCAACAGGTTAGCTATTGACAAAAATTGTATGAAAATCTGATCAGCGCCTCTAGCGGGAACTATGAGAACTACTTTTTAGTACATTTTAAATGTCTAACTCTAAGTACTTGATTGTTGGAAATCTCATTAAAGGTGATATATTTTTCCTAGTGTAATTTTGCGACAATGTTGATCTAGACTATCAATTAGCAACGATGGCTATCGACTTTTTAAGTACCTCGGACAGAGGCCATCTATCTCTGGATTAGCGTCGGGCTTCGCTGATACTTCTCTCACATATTATTCACAAAGCGGTGAGTTGTTGCGTACATTTAACTGGAAGGCGTTTTAATTTTTTTTTCTTTTACATTTATGACTAACATTCACTATATCTATACAACAACGATTAAGCCCAGGTCTTACCAATTCTAAATAGATATTAGAAAGCATCAGGAAGTATGTTGACAATATTTTTCAAACATTTGATGTCATTTATCTCTATAATCAGTTACTGGGCAAGTGGACACTTATACGTAACCTATGAAAATGGCTCTTGTCGTTATAATTAATAGTATTCAGATCCAAATTCGACCAGCTTATGCCGAATCGTCAAGAGAAATATAGTAAATTTATTGGATTGCGGTGATCCCGTTTTAATATTTCGTATAAGTATCTTTTTTTAAAGTTGTCAAAAGACTAAGTTACCTTCATATATTAAAACTTTAAACCCAATATTCTATTACCTAATACATTCTTGGGCATGTTATACAAGTTTGTAGAATAAACAGGAAAAGTTTCTGGCGTCTTGCCTTGTACACAACTTTGGCTCACGTTTTCTTTCACTACCGAGCATCTCAGTATTATCCTTTTACATATTATTATATTATATTCTATAAGCTTTAGTACTGATATGATTATGTTTGGGTGACAATGTTTAGTCACTTAGATATATTTCGGAGTGAAGTTTTTCCTTATTCAGCCTACTTCGGTATTTTTACGTATCTCATGATTGATTGTACGGGTGTGATTATACTTTATGATAAAGATAGGTAATAAGGCTTCGAAGTGTACTTACATAGTGAGCATGCTTGATTAAAATCCAACTACTTAGTAAACAGTTATCATTACAGTGACCGGCAGCTTGCAGCTGAGGGTAACCCATTTGATGCAATTGCACAGAAATATTAATAGTAATCTAGGTAAGTCGTGGAGCCATGGCATTGTTCTAAATTGACGGACTATCGTATACTTGTAATATGTATCATTGTTTAATCAAATACTAAACCATGCTTGATTTTCTGTTAAGTCCTATTGCGACGAAAAATAAGCCGTTTAAATATTTTCAAAGCTTCAGCTTTCACATTGCTACAATAAAAAATATGCTCTCTCTGGCTGTATTTTGAAGTTCTTTCATATTTAAAACGTAAGAACGACTTTGTTCAAAACTAGCAACGAGTAGGTATACAACATTAATTACTGAGGAAGTGAAATGGGTTTCGTAGTTACCGACATCCGTGTGCCGACATCCTTTGAACCTCTTAGCGAGGAAAGGGTACAGTGATAACATAAATAAAGAATTAAAGAGGGTCGCGTTGTTTTGTAACTGTACTGAAATACGCGCTAGACTTTGTAGTTTCGTGGAAAGAAAAACGTAGACAGGTACTTTTACAAAAGCATATTATTATAACAGTTGAAAATTATTTTTTGTTGCGTGGTCACTGGTCACAACATACAATGGTAACTAAATTAATATTAAAACTATAATTATTTCACTTGAGAATAGCTAGTTTGAAATTAGAGACAGCTAAATTAATATAAACACAGCGCATTTAGCTCAAGAGCTCCTTATTATATATGTTGAAGCTAAGCTAGGTATATTAGTTTATTTTCTTTATTCTGATTTATATAGAGAACAACTTCAATCGCAATTAAAATCTTTATTTATTTTCAATATGACTTTGCTCTAAGGTCGTAGACTAAGTAAACATCAAAATCAACATTTTAACGTACTCAATTATACAGTCAACATTTTTCACGCTTTCATAAATGCAGACGATTTAAATTCCAAATTGCTTCATATAAAAAGTGAAAATTTCAATTTGTAACGAGTAGCTATTGTGTGGAGGGTGCACTCGTAGTAGCACCATTTATCTACAACAAGCTGTGATTAATAGACGCTCTGACATCGTTGTAACGGCTAACATGCAAATTTTGTCAACTTTATTTATCATGTTATTAATTTTGTTGAGTATTAGTCAAGTTTGTGTCATACAGACTACTTTAATATTTGAAACACTCTAGTAAAACCCATATTTTGTTTCCTACTCACATAGAATATATTTGTGTAAGTAGCCTTAAGCATTTAGTTATATCGAGAAATAACCAGATCTTCGCACGAACCTTTTCAGACATAGTTTTTATGCAGGCATCTCTGTCAAGAAAAAAATAAGTAAGGGTAAAATTCTGAAATTAGACACAAGAAGAAACATTAGAAACATCTAACAAAAATACAATATATTCGTTGCCAACAAATATTAGACGCTACGTCACAATACTCAAATAAAAATTTCGTAGCATTTTCGTAGCAAGGCATACCAGTAATTTCAATTCCATTGCCTGTTGAATTGCTAATCAAGTCACAGCACACTCGTATTCACATCGTTGGAAAGATTGAAGGCTGCGATATCAATCTTGGTACAACAAAAGCTATATACTTTTTTATATGTCCATAAAATGAAATCAATTCGATTGATTTGACATAAAATATTCGTCCTTGGCAAACGCATCTCTTTTCACTTCAAAGAAAGTAAAGCTGATTACAATTTTTTACTGGTTTTTTATACACATGTTATACAATACTGAAATGTTATTACTTCTTAAAAAGAGGTCACTTTACCCTGTATGTGAACTAATGTGAAGTGATGCTCTTATTTCCGTAATTTATGATTTCTGTAAATAATACGTCAGCATTATTTTTGTTTGATAATATATTATGTGACAAAATAACTAAACACAGACTGTTTTTAAAATAATTGTTAGTTTTATATCACTGCTGTATAGTTTTCGATAAGTAGCAATATTTTAATATAAAAGCGGGCTCTAAGTTTAAAAAAGAAAGAATATTTTAAGCAAACACTACACACGGTTTTGTACACACAAACGCAAGCTCTGTAATAAAAAGGCGAGGTAGACACCTGCTAAATGTTTAATGTGGCCAAGACAAACGACAAAGACTTGGAACACGCATTTCATTTCACGTAATCTATATTTAAGCAGGGCCCAGAGCTTTTGTACAAAAGTTCCGTAAGTACTTTCTCTTATAGTCAGATAGATTCGTTGAAAAATGCAACACAAAGTTGTGTCATATTAAAAAACTTTGAATATTTTCATATTGTCATACATATCTTTCCCATCTTCTTACTGCTGGTATCTTGGAATCATAATTGGTTGACATGTATTGGTTTATTTACTTTAGCCAGTGGTATAAAAGTAAGTTTAAAGAATATATTGGCTAACGCCAGTTTATTTGTGAAATAAAATAATGCAATATCCCCAACCCGCACTTAGCCAGCGTGTTGGACTCAAGGCGTAACTCCTCCCAAGCTGTGGAACAGCAATGGGATAAAAAAGACCATTAACATACATTCGGACTTCCAACTATGTATGACCTAACTTTTGTCATTACGATTCATCAGCACTTTTCTTAGAACGTGACTATCAAAACGAAAAAAACTCTAGCATAATTTCGTAACGCCTACAGCAACATTAATAAACATTACTGCGTTATCAGTCTCTCACCAAACACGATTATTTACTCAAGACCAGAAGAAAAAAGATATCAAGGGGTTGTCCGTTGTCTAAATTACGTTACCGTGGCACATCATCTGTATCCCTAGAGTTGAATTAGTCAGGAGGGTATAAATCAGTCCACGAGTTGATGGGACCCGCTGTGTCCGAGCGCAACATTTATTATAGTAGGGAAAGAGGAAACATTCTCGTCTTGGTACAGCCAAAAGGCAGGCTCGAAGATATTTTTTGCTTGACGTAAACCATTGCACAAAAAGACGAGTGTACTGCTAAATTATCAATATGAAATAAACTAGGACCACAGATGATTTTATTTCAATGATGAAATAAATTAAAAGCGTTTCTTTATTTGTTGTTCATAATTATACATACGTTAATCCTATATTTAACACTCTTGATTCAAAACTCTCACTAATAATTTGATGCTATTGGAAGTGTTGAATTATGAAACAATATATCTTCAACCCAGTTTCAGGAATTAGTGCTGCTCTGTGCATTGTACAAATAGACAAAAGGCACCCATCTAAGAATCGTGATATGCGTTTGATAGTTTAGTTACAAAAGAGCTTACGTAGCGCGATTCTCTAGTCGGAACTTGACATTTAAAATGTATTGTAAAATAGTTTCTAGGGCGTCCTTAAAATGTTTCGGAAGCGAGTCAGTTGTTGATAGTTGTAGAATATCGCGCTAACGTTCTCTATCAATTTTGTTCTATATATTTGTGAAACTCAGTAAATCAGTGAGTTCATTGACCTATGTCAGCAAACTATGTCGTAAACAAACTAAAAGCACTAGAACAACAAAACAGCCTCATAAAATACTGACAAATGAAGTACCGCTATTTCTTAGAAAAATAAAGGGTTAATATTCGAGTTATAACAGAAACTTGGCTAGATTTCTAAAATGGTATTTTTATTTGAAGACAAAGCAACGTGTTGTTAGGATACTTTAACCATGGTTGAGTACTAAACAATGAAAGTAAATATTTTACGTATTTTAGTAAACTTAGAAAACCTGTTGAAAAGTAATATTTAAAATTTAAGGTGTATTAAAGCATAGAATTTATATCAACCTACATATTAAAATTTTACAGACCACAAACAAAGTACCATAAAATCAGTGTGTAAAAAAAATAAAAAAGCTGATACAAATACGCCACTCACAGATAGGGTTAATCCTCATAACCTCGGGAATTATAAATTTCGTTAATACCGTGCACTGAAACAGCTGTCGGTGAATCGCGATACAAGCATTTATTTAAATTTTGGTTGTGCGTGTATCTGACCTGTTGCTACCAACATAACGTAGTTGGTCTGGTACCTTTGGTAAATAATGATTTAAATTCATATAACTCAAAGGTGGCTGGCTAGTGATCTATCAACGCACAGTTCAAACTACTGGACAGATCGGGCTGAAATTTAGCATGCAGCTAGATGTTATGACGTAGGCATCCGCTAAGAAAGTATGATCAATCCTACCCTCAAGGGGATAAAATAGTGGATAAAAGTTTGAATGAAAATCTCTCCTGAGTCGCAAACCACGCGGACCGAATCACAAGCAAAGGCTAGTATACATATAAACGTCATTTAGAAACCCACGCGAGGTGATTTAACTTATCAGACCAGATTCAGTCAGTCAGACAGTTACATTCCAACCTAGACTGAGCCAGTAGTAACTAGACAACGAATAAACTTAATTACAAAGGTACTATCTACTAATCATTTTTGTCCCTAGACTATGATAATCCTGAAAGCATTTTGTTGTAGACACTATAGAGTTAGTACATTGTAATATTCTCTTATTCGCAGAATTTTCCACATAACTAAGTTCAATGAAAAGTAGGACCTATCAGATTTACACAGTATAAGTATGATTAGCATTGCCCAATTGATAACATAGTTCGTAATTTCTTTCATTTTTCTAGAAATTACACTACTGTTGCAATAAGTAATCCGAATTCCGCAAACCAATTTAGGTATTTGTTTTATTCAAATAGAAAAAAATCTACTTATTGTAAATTGATATTAACCTAAATTGAATTCCCATCGAAGTATAAAATGTCAAGAGTCATATTTCGTTTGAAATTGCTGCTTGTTACTTTTAAAATTATTTTCGTTTCGTACCTACTTGATCAAATTAAATGTTTGATTCGTAAATATTGGATCTGAAATCACGCCATTGTTTATTTTAAAACATCTTGATTGTTATGCAGACGTATAATTTATTGTGATCCGCAAAATTAATCGTCGTTAAACGAAATTTTTCTACTAAAATTAACATACATAAGATTGTAATCTGGCATGTAACCTTTGAGGTGACAAAAATAATTATGTGAAGCTATTGGATTTTCATGTACTCTCTCGTGATTCTGGAACAAATATATATTGTTACAATTCTATAATAGATAATAATTCGTAGCCCTTCTTCATATACAAGTAATAGGTACCTACTCCTTAAGATCGATCATAATTTCTCACGGTCCTAGAAGTGTTAAATTGTCTCACCGTCTAACAAGAAACAATTTTGGTCAGACACCCATTTATTTCCGTTCAAAATTGAGCCCAATTACGTCCAGATACTATCCAGTTACTATTCAGATAACGTGGCTAATATTTATAAACTAGTTTTGACTGAGCAAGCTCATACAATTTTTACTTTTATTATTTGTAATTTTACGATTATTTGTCACTAATCGTTAGTGTTAAGGTACATTTTAAAGTCAGTAGCATCGAGTATAATTTCATTTCGAAATGGCTAATTTCCGTAACAAAGATTGATTAATGCCTCTAACGTAAGTTGAGAGAATTATTTATTTTAAGTTAGCTAAAATAATTTGAAAAAGACTCGATAGTATCGAGATTACGAACAAAATAATTAGCTGAAATTATAAATATAATGTAAAGTCTAATTCAAATACAAGTATCAAACTGAATATATTAATTAATTCTGTAATAATCAGGCTCCGTAAAATTGTATGTAATTATAGAGAACAGATCTCTGTATATGGTTCATTGAGTCGTAACACGGTAACGGGATTAACGGATGATATTATAATTCTCTGAATACATTACACGTTTGATGTAATATTGCGAAATAGTAAATTTATAGCTACTGGCGGTGATTTAATCACCATAGCAACAAGTACTTTGTGGCACTATATCTCCAGAATTATGCAAATTTTTGCCTTAGTAATGATGAGCTGTCATACAGATTTGTTTTAAGTGGTTGATATATAACACAAACCTATGTTACACTAATTTTATTTAATGACGCTTACTAGCGCTATGCTTTGTAAGTATATAGTTTCAAAACCCAATAAGTAAATTATAGATAGTCGGAAGTGGCCCTTAATTTAAAGATAAGACACTACATTTTGCGGGCATAGTATCTAGTTTGGCAAAGTTTCTGAGACTAGAAAAGAAATCTCTTTTGCACCTACCTAAATTTTGTAAGGAAAAATAAACAGCGCATCTAGTGTTTGTCAAATGAACTATTCTTTATAAAGAAAATACCAAACCCTCAAAACGAAAGCGATACGATAACATCAAAAGTACGTAACGTTAATTTAGTTATGCTCTATGTTACGAAAAAAAGTTTCGATAATTATTATCATTAAGTATTTATTTGCATGTCGATTTGTATCACTATAGACGCCTACAATGGACTCAAAACGTGGCCAACTGCCCACCATAAATCAAAGAACTCATTAATTATTTGTGACGTATAATCATTTCGTTTTTGTTTTGATGGCTGTCATAATACTATTTTTAAATTGTTTGTTTTTGTTTACCATTTTGTTAGTGTGCTACTGATATATTATGTTGTGTATTTTGTAAAAGCATATCTTATTTGTGGATTTATACAAACTGCATGCAAAATAAGTAATTTATTAATGCCCACTTATGTAGGTAGAATATCCAAAATAACATGAATATTATTTGATGTTGTAACATCAAATAGCACATAATAGATACCCGTATAGATTTTAAGAACCTATCCTTATTACGAACAATTAGAATAAACTTGTTATCATACTTGAAATTAAATTTGAAAGTACTTACAAAGTCACGGTTGCATCTTCCAGTCCATCCTGTACAACGTTTACTAAATCATTGGCAAATTGAATAAGCGACGAACCTCCGAGGTGCCAATATAATTATATATGTATATGCATTAGTACTATAGCTTTGAACCGAAAATATTTTAAATCTGCCCATGAGACACAAACTTTTCAGGTAAATTAATATCGACACTTGCAAAATTGCACCGTATTTTATATAAAAAATACCACAAAAGATTTCTCTGATCAAATCAAGAAAAATTTATTCGACTGACGCATTCATAAATTTTTTTCATCACAAATATGTTTACATTTCTAATATATTTACGTTATTTCAAATCCCCAGATTTTGTGCCACGGCGGCACTAACTCAGACAAAGTAATTTTGAAAATTTTATTTATAATATTCATAAGACATTGTGAACAAACTTGTGGTTAATGTAATGCATGAAAAGCGAAATGACAAAAAAAAAAATAGATTAGATACCCTGACATTCGTTCGAATAAATCCTTATAAATTTACCTTACATTTTTTATTTAAAAAAACACATAAAAATATACTTTGAAAGGTTTTCGGTCAACCCCATACTTGCTGATAAAGACATTTTCCACCTACATTAGAACTAACAAAACATACATACAAAATAAAAGCTTAACGATGCATTACAAAAAATATAGGGTAGACAAGAAAAAAACGAGATCTTTAATAAATAAAACTCCCTAAAACGTTGACAAAAGACTGTATCGTGAACTAGATTTATTTGGGTCAAGTGTGACAAATTAGGGTTGTCAAACACTTGAACGGAGAGTTCGATTTTCCGTGGCGTCAGTCGCGACGTAATTACTGCAATCACAGTTAGTAACTTCGCTATCGGAGCATGTCCCTAGGGCACTTAGCTGTTTTGCTACTTGATCAACAAGTGGCCCATATAATGCAGTTGCAACGTATAGGACGGTAAACTGTTTACGCAAACTCTCTAGAGTTTTCCGTGGAAAATCACGTTTATACGTCTAATAGTGTTCTTGATTTAAAAAGAAATGTGATCTATGCCACTTGAGATTTTAGAATAAATAACGTTATCATGCAATGTGTGTAAGATTGGTTTTAGTAATTTGACTGATATTAACTTTCCTTTTGCTGAAACTGAATTAGATTTTTGCGTACAGGTGGATAATTTATAGTTTCTTTTTAATATTGTACGAAACAATCGTCTTCAATCTTCAACTATAAGTAAAACTTGTTTTTATATATCTAATTTGAAGCTGGCTAAAAAACTCTTCTCATTGGATGATTCTCGCGTATGCTTTATACGCGAGAATCATCCAAAATTCTAACCTATATTTTGTTAATAGTTTGCAACGTTTGCAGCTAACTTACAGCTTTGATTTGGCTTTCAGCAATTAAGTCTAGTTGTAGATTTCGTCCAATTTGCATCTCAAACCCGTTGCTTGGTCTTGAGTCAGTCAGCTGTTTTATAATTGGCTAGTTGAACAACAGTCAAACAGTAAACTTTGCTTGAAGCGCCCACTCTCGACACGACAGGGAGTAATTAACTACTCAGCCACTGAGGGTATCTCACAAAACTTTAGCAAACCTATACTTGTTTAGTATAAAATAATATTATAGACTTGTAAGTTTATACTGCCTTAGCTATAGGTACCTACTTATTTATTGATACTTGAATATCTGTACTAATATTATCAAGTAAAAACTTGCACATCTCCTAAGGGGATAAAATATGAGCACTTCTATGGTATCAACATTGCTTTATGTATTACCATATTTTTCAAATAGGGAAATGGCATGTTAGTCTGTTTTTACGTTTAAATGGCTAAATGCGTAGAAAAAAACTGGCAAATTATAGAAAGCGAGCATAGCATTAGCTGACCTTTCTTGCAAAAAAATGCAAATTTGGAACAACACGGGTCTAAGCTTGTATATTTTAATATAGTTTAGTATGTAAACATGTATGTAACTGCTACCGCGAATCAAACGAGTCGGAACTGTTACTCTCGATGAAGGTTAAAGTGGAAAATTGGATGGTTTTACTTGGAATCCGGTAGAGATTTTGTATTACATACATATTTGTTTACAAATTTTACGACCTTTGCTGCTTACACAAACTGTAATTTAAGCCTCACTACCCAACATTTTTAAAAATCGTTTCGGATGTACATTGTTATGTATAAACACTAAATATATTCTGTAGCTCGATTTTCTATCACTATCAACTACCGACAACCGGCTATCAAGAAATTTTGGACAATAATCTGATCAGCGCCCCTAGCGGTCTCCGTCGGAACTATTTTTACAGTGCATTTTAAATGTCAAACTCTCGATACTTGACAGTTTCGACTGAAGAGGATTGCGTTACCGCATTTGAAGACATTAAGCTCTACATAAACAAACACTATATCCATGTGAAATTTTGATGATTTCTCAAAAAGTACAACCCTAAGAAATAAGGTTTACTTTTGTCCTAATTCAAAATACATAGCATATGAATAGTAGGTGCTGCTTAGTGCTTACTCAGTTCCGGTATTTTGTAATCTAGAACCATTAATACTGGTGATTTACGTGAAAGCCTGATAGGCTTTGTGCCAGACTTGATGTGACACATTTATTGCCGACTAGCCTTTAAAAATATGAAGTAGAAATGTTACTTTTATATACCAAACAATTATTATTTTATCATGAGGACAGGCACAGCAAAATTATTATTTATATATAAAACTACACGGAACAACAAATATTTAAGTCGAAGGAATAGATCATTCTTTGCGAAAATCTTTAGTCTTTGATAATATTATTATTACTATATGAGGTTAATGTTAGAAATGAAACTTACACTCCGTCTACATCAACTCATTTTCTGATTCTAGGAATTCTTGTCAAATGAAGATCTAGGCTATTGATATTTTAATTACATAGATCCTGACCTACAATCTCGTAATAAAATAATAAATAAATTTAACCCATTAATGTCCCACTGCTGGGCAAGGGTCTCCTCCCGTAATGAGGGAGGGGTTAGGCCTTGAGTCCACCACGCTGGCCAATTGCGGGTTGGGGACTTTGCATGCCCTCAATAAATGTTTTAAACAAATTTTTAGGCATGCAAGGTTTCCTCACGATGTTTTCCTTCACCGTTGGAGCATGTGATAATTATTTCTAATACACACATAACTTCGAAAAGTCATTGGTGTGTTGCCTCGGGTTCGAACCTGCGACCACTGGCGTGGGAGGTGTCAACATATACCACTCGGCTATCACTGCTTACAATCTCGTAGTAAATGAAATTAATTATTAACAAGCTATTAATTTTAAGGTTGAACAAATGTTTGATACTAAAAATAACATCAAAATTTTCCGACAGTCGTTGGCGGTATTTACTTATGGCTAGCGATTCCAATTTAAGGACTTAGGCAAACTTTATGTAAGAAAAAAGCAATTGGAAATATTTTTCACGAGTATTGTGGGGGTGTTAAATTAATCAAAGGCACATTCCTACGTGATAGATGGAATCATTCATTAACAATTTTAAGAATCAACTTGGCGACAATTTTCGCAATTATTTGTAGTAAAATATAAAGATTTCATCAACTATTGATTACTAAATGAATAGGTACCATCTATACCTATAAGACTAGCATAAATTAGAATACTATTAATTTATGGTGTAAGAATATCTTTACAGCTAGCTCCATTTGGTAGTAATTATCTCAGTGTAACGTAAAGTATAAATATTAAGATACATTTATTTTTCACAATTTTGCGTCCTTGTATAATACGTCAGCTGTAAAAAACGTTTTCTAAACTACCAATAAAAGCCATACTAAGTCGAAAGGAGTCGACTGTAAGCCGATTGATTGCTGAGACTTTCAAAACATTTTGATGGAGAAAGTTCGTTGCATTTGCTCGACTTTATTTTCGTTTTAGAATGGAACCCCTTTATTAAAGTTGCCAGTGACTACCAGTGAGGTAACAGGTACGATACTTGAATACTTCCAATGAAATTCAAATCAATTTTAGAACTGTGAAACGAGAAATGTGTCCTCAGGGCGCGTTCCCACTATGTCGTAACGATTAATTTATCGTTGGACGACTGTCGTCTCTAGCTGTTCCCATTATAACGATTGTTTGTCGTCAAATATTTTATCGTTTCGTGACTGTCGTATCTTACCGTTCCCACTGTCACGATAATCTGTCGTCACTGCAAAAAATGTCGAAGATGACAGTAAGTCGTGTCGCTCTATATGTGAACACCTACATTTAAACATATAAGCCACGACACTTAAAATTACGCGATTATCTGTAATCACGACATAGTGGGAACGCGCCCTTAGTCGCAATACGCAAAGTTTGGAATGTCCCGGTTCATTTAGTTCAAACTTGTCTCGGGGCTGTTTCTTCGAAATTGGGGGATTAAAGAAACCGAAACGTATAGAAGCGATTCGGAAATAAATTAAAATAATCTTTATTGGATTTCTTTTGCTATTGAGTAAAACGTCAGGCTTTTTGTCTTAGGAAGTAAGGTTATTAGTTTTCCATTATTTCATAAGAGCAAGCGAAAAACGGCGTAGTTTTTCAAATACAAGCAATCCTTTTGCTTAAATGGCGACTCCAAACCCATGTAATGTTGTGCACTTATGTATGTAATTGAAATAAATATTTTTATTTTATTTCATATCCGAATTACGTGGCACTGAAAAAGTCTGTAGTATTATTTTTTGTAATAACTAAATCACGCACTTATTAAGTCCCTAAAATTAGTTTTCATAAAACATGATGAGTAACAGACTAGTATATTATCTTATAATTAGTCATTCTAAGTAATTAGAACGTTAAAGCCTTGTAAGCCGTAAAAGTTAGAAAATCAAGCACATTTTGAGTGTTTAGTACATTATTAATTTGGTTAATGATTAGTTTATATGCGAGGCTCTCCAAAAACAAAAATATTGGTATTATAAATATAATTGTTTATGATATAAAATTATGCCCTCTGTTACGTTTAAATTGTAACCTATCCAAGGCTTGACCTTAAAGCCTAACCTACGCCAATACACAAATGGCTATCGATAATAAGAGTTTGACATTCAAAATGTACTGCAAAATTTGTTCGTACGGCGCGCGCTAGAGGCACTGATGTGATTTTCATACAAATCCTATCAATAACTAGCCGGTTGTCAATAGCCGATAGAAGTAGGAAATCACCGCTTAGTAGACGTGACGAAGCGATTAGATCTCTTCTCTCAAATCAACATGTTTTCAATTAATTTTATACAATTTTGACGACAATTACCGAGCAATGTATTACAATAATAATTATAACGTTTCAACATACAATATTCTCTTTACGTTTACCAATTTCATGAAATATTTTCCTCCATTAATTTCTATGCCTAACCTATGTTAGGCTTTTGCTTAATTTATTAATGAATTAATTAACGCTAGAATACGGTACTGAAATTTATAAATCGACTATGTCGTGTCACACGGCATTGCTCTTGATTAAGTATTCATTAACGGATTGATTTTTTTATGGCCTCCATCAATGCTGTTGGACATCAAATGATTTTACTTATGTATTGTAATAGATAGAAAATAAACGTAATTATACGAGGAGGTAGGCTTATTTTAGTTAAATATGTTAAATACTTAGTAGTTGGCAATAAATAAGTTCAACTCCTCTAGCGCAATTCTTTACAGTTGGTACCTTTGAGCATCGAGAGTTTGACATTTAAAATGTACTGCCAAAATAGTTCTTACGGAGCCCGATAGAGGCGATAAACAGATTTTCGTTCAAAATTTATCGATAGCTAGCCAGTTGTTGGAAGTAGATTGTAGTAAAAAATCAAGCTACTAGTCACTTCATTACTCTGTTATCGTGGTAAATACTAGTAATTAGGTACCTCAAACGCAAAGCTAAACTGAAGTTTTAATAATGCCCAGTCGAAGATCTAGGTCAAACATCAAAGGGCTAAACAACAAAAATATACATTGCAATTAGGAAATATAAAGCAACAAAGGACAGTACGTTCCAAGCGACTTTTCCGCTCGTGTAAGGTGAATTTAAATGTATAGAAAATTATCCAGTAAAATGGCTAATCTAGATGTTATTAGTCATACAGTACAACGAGGTATTTAACTGGTAATCAGCTGAACCGCTATAGCATAGCGATAGAGCCACTCCACGAAATTACTGGAACTAATGAAATTACTGAGAAAATTCCCACTGCCATAAATTAGAACATTTTAGTTGAAGCATGCAGTAATTAATTTTCAGTAACGTGGAACACATTTTTGAAGACTCCGGTTACTAAAAATAGACTATATTAGCGCAATTCTCTACAGTTGTCGAGTATCGAGAAATTGACATTTAAAATGTTCTGCCAAAATAGTTTGAAACAACGTCCGCTAGAGACGTTGAACAGATTTTTTCAAAAGTTAGCTGGTTGTATGTAGTCGATAGTAATAAAGAATCGAGACGTGAAGTTTGACATCAAGGTATAATAGAAATTGTCAGTCGATTCTTTTTTATTTATTTGTTTTCGCCTGTTAATAATGGTAGAGTATGACGTCGAATTATTTTATGGTCAATTTTTTTAAATATCACTAGGCTATATTTCCCCAACGTTTGAAAATAGCCTCCCAGCCTGTCTCAGGTCGAGGCTATAAGGGAGTAAGTCATTATTAATACCACTAGGTAGACGTACGAGTAGTTGATATTTTATATTTATTTCAGAGTACTGTAATTTTAGCAAGATATATTAGAATTATTGGTCAATGAAAATCAAGTACAGGAACTAAAAATACTCCACGTTCAACTCACGTGCACTCACCAAACTAAGAAGGCGCTAATAAAAGCTATACTGCATACAAACAGTAACATTACACCCCACAAGGAAACATACATGTGTACCGCATAACATCATCACTATTATGATATGAACTGTTATCGAATATCATTTTAGCACCACTTCGGACGCACCCTCTTTCTATTGTATGATTTGGCTGGATGCCTAATCATATGTCATTGAATATTTCATAGAACGGGAAAAGGAAGACGGATCAATTTAAAAATAATGAAAAGTAAGTTTACTATGTACATTATCGTACATCCTGGAAAAAATACAAATAGTAAAATAAATAAAATATTTTGCTTTGGAGCCAAACTTCTTTGCAATTAATTCAATTATAGTTCATTTCAAATATAAACTCTGCTATATGGACTGTATTTCCTTTTAACAATTTTTTAATTCAAATAAATATAAGGGTAAAAAAGAATAAACATCTATCTTTGAACATAAACTGTACTATTCGGACTTCCTGTTTCCAAGTAAAGATTTTTAGAATAAACATATGATAGGGCAAAAGCACTAAAATACCATCAAGATATATAATTTTTGTTCGTGGTTTTATAGAAAAATTAAACGAATTGCTACGTGTCCTATTTAAAGGCCTTGGTTACTTTTTGGTGATGGTGAAACACAACACTTTGGAATTACAGGGGATCCCTTAAGGGGTAGACAGAGGTGCAATA
This sequence comes from Anticarsia gemmatalis, assembly GCF_050436995.1. Taxonomy (NCBI): domain Eukaryota; kingdom Metazoa; phylum Arthropoda; class Insecta; order Lepidoptera; family Erebidae; genus Anticarsia; species Anticarsia gemmatalis. The sequence continues at coordinate 6,053,790 of NC_134761.1, forward strand.
TGTGAGGCCATTGCTCTCCAATGACAGCTTTATAGCGCGTGTTAGGGGGTGAGAGATCATTGTTTTCCAGCCACAAACCCTGGGGTTATATTTGGGGTTTGTTTATTTATAGAAAAAATCTGCTGGTTTGTCTAAAAAAAGAAGGTGCTTCGTCATCATCGTCTTTTGGCTTAGTATTTTTCTTAATCTTGATTGTGGAAAAATGATTGAAAATGTATGTTTTTAAATAATAACCTAGAAATTAGAACCTTAATAAAGTGAGTTCACTGAAAAAAATTACGTTTTGGCCAAAATCTAATGAAAATGTCACAATAGACTAGCCTTGCTTGCAACCGCTGTGCTGTGAAAATTCCACGAACTGCGGTTTTCATAGGTCTGTGACATCACAAGCGTGCATCCGACAGTTTTATTGTTTAACCACTTTCTAAAGCTAGTGAAATATTTACGTTGAATTTTGCAAATACCCAGACATATCACCAATATCCTTGATATTAAATCAACAAATTTAAAAGAACATTTGAAAATAACTCGGCAAAATAAACAGAGAAAAACGGCCGTCGCTACTGCATTCATAATGAGCGTAATTGTTACGACTGACGTCACAATTATGACGTCAACGAGTTACGAAGATTGATTTGCAAAGCTACATGTAAACAATAGCGGCACGCTTCGTTTCCGCTGTGAAGTGTAACATGTTATGCTAAAAAAAGTAATTATAAAAGGTTTAGCAATGCATCATTTTACAATCGATGTTTTTTTTTAGTATTTCTATTATCCCCCATGTCTATAAAGCTTAAAGTCGCTTGAATGTCCCGTATAACATTTTCTGGAGCTGCCATAGAAGACGATCCTCCCAAATACCTTCGACACGTAAAGCTTATTACAACAAAATCCCTTACACGCTTATCAGTGAACATGCACTCGTAAACCGACAAATAAGCCGCAAATAACACTCCCCTTACACATCCCTATTAATTTTAGCCCTATATACAATAAATCGAACAAATCCCAGGCGCTCTTTGCAGGTCAACGATCAAAAGAGATTACTGTATCAGAAACCAGGCTCCCACGACCTACATTTGCGGGAGAATATGCTTGAAGTAAACGTAAACTACAGCCTGTTTTGCATCTAATCTCGTTTCCTTTATAATAATTGAGTTCTAAGGTGTAGGAAATTGAAATTATGATGCGCAAAACCATGTTCCGGCGACCCGTAAAGGATTATATTTGTACCGTGTGTTTGTGGGACGTGGAACGCGGAGGGCGTTTAATGTGCGCAAACAATGGCTTTTGCCCGTCAGGTTTTATGTTTTTAATTTCAATTTGTGCGTTTTGGGTTAACGACTGAGCTGAATGCTGTGCGTTAGATCTGTATTTTACGACGAAGATTATATTGGTTCTGTTACTACGATCTGGTTAGCGTCGATTTGAGTTCATTTTGAAAGGGACGAGCTAGATTTGATTACCTAAGCAACTTCTTAGTTGTTTAAGGTTTATTTTCGCATGTTTAATTTAAAAAGAAAAGAAAGGAGGCCCGAGACCGCAAAGACAAAACAAACGAAATGTATACGAATGTAAAATTATTATTTGCGTTCTAAAATTTTTATGATCGGTAGTCATACACTAAAAAGTTAAATCTATCTTTCAGTTTCCACCGTCATAAAAAATATAACAAATATCAAATATTTCAACACAATATGATTACCCATTATCACTCGCTGACAAGCATTAACTATAACCCCATTTTTTATTGACGTCATGTGCGAAAAGATGACAATCTAAATTCTCGAACAATCTATTTTTCTTTCATGTAAAATTGAGGTTATGACATATGAATGAAAGATATACATACACAATGACAGTATACACATGTCGAGCAAATTGACTCTGGGAAATGAGTTATGTGATAATATTTATTGTAGCTACTTGGTGGTCTTTTTGTTGTAATTTACAGAATTGATATTTGTCTGTTAAAAGTTCAAGGTACAGTATAATATATTTTACAGATAACATTTTTTTATCTATTAGGTCGGGGAAAAAGTCTTTTCGCATTTTAATATGCATGAACTTGTAATAAAATCTCTTTGGCTTCAAGAATCACAATTGAGTACACGGTTCATTAGGTTTCTTTCAGTGAGCTCGTGTGGTACCCAAATATCGAGCTTTTTCGTGAAGAGAAAAGATTTTTTACAAGTTTATACATACTATAATGCGAAATGACTTTTTTCCCGACCTAATATTTAGAAGAGCATATCTCTAAAATTACCAATGGCAGCAGTTTTTTTAGTGTATTCTATCTTACGTTACGAAATACGGAAGTAGAGTAATAGCTTTAAATAAGTGACACCACGGGACACATCTATTCACCAATAAAATAATAATATGTAAGTACGTAGTTCTAAGTACTCAACGGGGAATAACCTACCTCGTGTGTGAGCAACTGTCTCATAATATAGTAATAACGATATTGTCAACACATACATACATAATATCTCTACTATTATACCCGAAAGTGTAGGCAGAGGTGTATGAAACACACCAACGTTTCGCCAATGAGAATGTTAATCCCATGTAATTTCGGGCGAGCCTAGTGCCATATACCAGGCACGTTACTTTAACTCCGGACTACTATTAAAAATATTATAACGTAAATAGGAGACCAAAATGCTTTTAGCTGACCCGAGGATCCATTCCGCAACCTCATGATCATCAGTCGGATACAGTCAACACCTTAACAATATTTGTACATATCCACGTCCCCGTGAATAATCCGGTAATGTGCTATTACGGGGTTTTTCATGTTATGTGAATTTCGGATTATAGAAGATAAAATACACCTCATAATATAATAACAAATACCTGTAAAAATATTTACAACCTTTCCTGTTCTAATGACGGTGATGTTTTCAACAGAGCACGTGTCGTGGAGGATCTCTCAGCATCCCTGCTCCTTCAGGTTGAAGAGAGACTCTCGTATTCGCCTTGATCTCACAAGTATCACTTTCTGTGTCAATAATAACGTCGTCAAAATAAGAGGCCGTCCACTCAGCTGCTCGAAAAATTTGCAAATAACGATGTTCGCTTTATGTAAGCTGTGAGGAGACTCTTGTGCTGTCGTATTGGATTTACGTTAAAATATGACACTAGACCTAGATATTGAAATTTAATGATCTGTCAAGATTTGTAAGTTAAAATCTAGCAGGCTATAAGAGTAGAAACTGTACAATTTGTAGACCTAATTTCTATTTCCGTTTGTCAAACTCACTCCTTCTTTTTCATTCTAAAGCTTGCCCATTCATAAACATACTTCCGAACGAAGTTCCGGAATTAATCCACATAAAATTAACAAAATATCCCGATCAATAAAAATATTTTGGTTAAGTTGTATAGCGTTTGGACCTCTACTTTTATTACTTTTATGAAAATAAATCTCCGTTTTTTATTTAATGGCTCCATCCTTTATGTAATCCCTTAATCGGTTTACAATACATGGCCACTGTCCAGGAAAATTACGTCTAAATCAAATGTAATCCCGCACTATTATTTCCTGTAACATTTGCAAAAGAAAAGGAAAGTTAATACGCATAGAACTACGTATTAAAATCTAATACAATAAGCTACTATTATAGAGAACTAGTACTGCCCGCGACTTCGTCCGCGTGACAACATTTTCCGGGTAAAAAAGTATCCTTGTGTTAATCCAGGCTATAAGCTATCATAAGATACATACATTCATATATCTAACCAACCGTAAATACAAACTTTCGCATTTGTTATATTAGTAGGAAGTAAGATAACCCATACGTTTTCAAAAATAGACTACCTTTTTTTAAGGTAACAATGATAAGTAACCCGCAATATACTGTAATCTATCGAATGGAAGTGAAACTAAATGAAATGGAATCATATAAAAAGTTACGGGGAACCCGAGGCTTTGTGGAAAATAAGACATTATATCACTTTGAGGCTAAAGGAATCTTTGTGAAATATTTTCTATTTCGAACATTCAATATTGGTATTACACTTTATACGTAAGTGGCTATATGCATAAGTAGACAACGAGAATAATATAACATGTCCTTATTTTGTACGCGGGTCAGGAATTTTAAACATTTGCTAAACAAAAATTACCTCCAGTGGGTTATAAGATAATCTTATCGCAAATTGAATCATCATAAAAAGTCTGCCTACCTACCGTACAAAATTTATTGAACTAGTCTAAAAACGGTCTCAAGTAAGTAAAGTTATGGATTCATACCCTTGCCTATTTAATATTAAAGACGTGGCCGTGTATAATTAAAACAAAACAAAGGTGAATTTTGAGCTAAAGGGCGAACAACCACTGAAATTTCCCTACATAGGAGCGTCTGAATGTCTCAGTGCAATTTGAACAGTGACGGGACGCGGGCGCGCGCATCACGCTCTCGCGAACTCGCACGCTCTACGCAAACTTATAAACTTGTCGAGATACTATCAATATAATAGTAGAAAAAAAAATAACAACGTGAAACTGTGTGTGTTGTGAAAAGTTTTCGTGAAGTTTGTTCTCAGTGCTACGAGGATTTTTATGTACTAAGGTAACAATTGTTTATGTAATTTTGTCTTATGTACGTGATATGTAGCATCCATCGAATCGTTCTTGTTATCGAGTGACCCCGACGATGAGACGATGTTTGTTCAATTTGTTAATGCTCCGATTTATAGACGTATCACTTTTAAGGACGTGCGAAAAACATTGAACACTACAATGTTTTATATCGATGCCCTAATCGTTTGTACAATCAAACAATTATATAACAAATATAATTTAGTTGCATTGTATTTGAAACAATGGGTTGTTGCATATTAGTACAAACGGTACTAGATATTAGATAAACAATAAATCAACTTGTTTATGTTTGTAGACATAATATTTAACTTTCTAGTTGTATTACAAATATCGTACTATTTAATTAAGCTACGACATAGAAGACAAAAACATATGATACGGGCTGCTAATTTCTGAGCAATTAACACGTTTATTTCTAATGATATTAGAAATATAACAGCTATTTTTAGATTCAGTACATAACTCAACCATTAGCTAAGTAGCAACTAAGTCCAGCAAGAAGTAAAAGTATTGATAGATACTAATAAAATGATACAAACATTAACATCTGCTAACAAATTATGTGACAAACTCGCGGAAATTGACTCGAACTTCCATCAATACTTATCACAAAGTTGTTTTTGGCTGCCAGTACCTACAAATGCTATAAACTTTATATGTAAAAGTTATAATTCTGAAAAAATCTTGAGTATTCATTAGAAATTTTACTGTTTGTATAAGGTCGGCCTTCCAAAATTGAATAAATTTTGTGTCCAAATCTGTATTTGTCGTAAATATTTTGTCGTTCCGAGCCAAATTGCGCCGAGTCCAGTGATAAACAAATCGAAATATAGACAAATGTTATCGACTTATTAACACAAATAATGCTTGCATAATTAAACTGATAAAGAAGACATTGACAATGGTGATAAGATGATGACAAGCTTTTATAGGGACTTGCAATACTACTTGTTTTATGAAATATTGATAACCTAGCTCAGAGACTTAGATTGTGGAGTCTGGGGTTCAATTCCGAGATACCAGTAACGGAATCATTCTATATGGTAAAAAGTCTGCCTGGGACCACGGCGAGTGCAACCTGCGCCGAAACGTTAGGCATTTTAAGGTAAAATGCGTGTTCGCGTTAATTCCCGTATTCTATTATACATTAAACATGCAACGCGAGAGTTTAAAAGTTATGAACGGAATCATGTAAATTATTTCCATAAGAATTTAAATCGACTTTTGCTTGAATTGAAACAAAAACTATGCTGACTTTAAAAACAAAAGGTTAGAAAAAAAATATTTAAGACTATTTCAAATGCTTTGTACGAAGTTGACGAAATAAAGGACATTTTGAATTCGAATTTGAGAAATATGGATGGTCGATTATGTTTAATAATATTAGTTCTTTAAGTAAACAATCATGATAATTGTTGTTATTTGACCATCGTTGCCACCGCGACCATCAATACTCTTAATCATGCTTTGGATATTACTAAAGTGTTGGCAAGTGTAAAGTAGGTATATCTAAATAAATTTACGCTAGATATAAATGTAGGTACAAGAAAGATTCTGTAAGACTCAAAGACTTTATCAATAACGGTTGATTTCGTATAGGTTTCCGACAAAAAGCAATTATTTTTACAATGTTAATTAAAGAGCCTAGTTTCTCTTAAATTCACACGTTAAAAAGTAATTTGCGTAAGTGTTTACAATAAAATTCGCATTTTGTACATACATATTACTCACTAGTTTCTGTACAGTACTTTGTCTGGATAGATTAAGAAGTAGGTAAAACTATTCTTTAGAATACATTTATATTAAAAGATTCAATAACACATTACATTTATCAATAAAGAATAGATGTTATCCATATGTTATATATTTATTTTAGTTGCTATGATCGTTGATCATGTTACATACCAGAATTGTATAAATAGCCCTTGTGTGTGAATATGGTTAAAAAACGAAAACTTAGAAAATTTTAAAATTTAAAATTAATGAAACTAAAGCTAACTAACAATAAAACCAACATTTTTACAATTATAAAATTAAAACGAAATAATTCCACTGGGCTTCTTATAATTGGTACGCACCGTTGTCGATCGCTGTCTTCTACTTATATGGTGAAAAAATGCGAATTCTAGTTTGAATATTGTTTAGTTTTTTCTATACTCAACATACACCTATTTTCGTTTAACAATTTATTTAGTTTTAGACCTAGCGTACGTCCAAAAACAAAATAGGTTAGTAACAACACAATTAATTAACGCATTTAAACCAAAACAAAACAGTATCGAACCATTCCACTTATCAAAACATTATCAGAACTCTATCATTCTATTAAAAGGTGATGTGTTCTACTAAAGATAACAATACGTAACTCGGTGCTAGTCACACGCCAGACCGTAAAAATACTCGTAAAACTGGCTTAGTACTCGTTAAGGCGGGCACTTCCCGTAGCCAACGATACAATAAAGTAACTTATTGAAATAAACACACCTTACTTTATACTGTCATACTGTCACTCTTTGTGGGGGACCGAGTTCTTTATTACGTACTCAGCTCGCCGTTGTGTGGATCGAAAATTGGTGTAACGGCTGCTTGTATGTTGTATGAATGAAACTGATTATTGTTGTGATTGGTTGGTGTGTTGTGTATTGTGTGGTTTATTTATGTATGTTAGAGTCTTAGGAATAGGAGAGGAAGTTTGAAAGGATCTACCAAGTGGCGTTCTCTAGTCTCTTGTCTATCCCTATGGGAAAAAGGCGTGATTTTATGTAGGTATGGATGTATATTTGTGTATATGTCTAATTTTTAGAAGATTGTAGGTAGTATAATTTGGTATATAAATCTTTGATTGACCTGCTTAGGTCTAGATTCATAGATTTATAAACTGGTGTCCGGTAAACTATATTTAAAATATAGTTACGGCTAATGTATGAAACCACTGTCAAAATTAAAGTTGATAAGATATCTGATAGATGTTTAGAAGTAGTTACACCACTTATTATTACGAATTATTTTGACACCGCACCGTTTGAAATATTAGGTAAAGTGTGATTTCTCTTGAAAACAATGTAATTACAGCCTTATTGTTTCTAGTTCAATTGCAAGCAGTTTATCATAATTTGAACCAGTTTCATCCAGAAATAATGCGGCACGGTACTGAGTCATAACTTTTATGTTTCTATTCAGTTTGCCATAAAACGGTTTTCTAACCTATATTAGTTCCATTTCTGGTAAATAGTCTCCTTTTAGAATGAAAGAGATTAAGTTATAAGTCCTTTACGTTGACTAAGTGCTGGAACCTTCCAGGAATTAAAACACTGTTTATTTTCAATGTAAATAAAGGCACATTAAATTAAATGACTGCAAAAAAAACCGGCCAAGTGCGAGTCGGATTCGCGCACGATGAGTACGTACCAAAAAATACAAAAAAAACACGGTTATTGTACGGGGATCCCCCTTAATATACTTTAAATTTTTTTTAGTATTAACTGTCATAGCGGCAATGGAAATACATCACTTGTGAAAGTTTTAGCTTTCTAGATTATCACCATTTATAAGATACAGCCTGGAGACAGACAGACAGACAGCGGAGGCTTAGTAATAGCTCCCGTTTTTCCCTTTGGATAAGGACCCCTAAAAAGAAATGTATTATATTTCCAACATCTTCAAAACAAAACAAACACAACATTCGTTATTATATTTTAAGTAAAAATGCAAACGAGTTACTGGAATTCATTTTAATCGTCGGTTTGGGCGTAACGTTTTTAAGCACATTTTCGCCGGTGAAATGCCTCGGGTACGTCGTCCGCGCTCGCATGCACAAGCGAAAGCATTTTGTTAAATATTTATAACATTGTATTGTATCGTTTAAATAAACTTGTAAAAAATGTTTTCCAATTTTCACAGCAATTTCTTAATAACTTACTTCACGTTTTATTACGATAGCTTCTTATTCCTAGAAAAGCTGCTTTTCATTTGAACTATAAAACTACGAAAAAATCGTGTTCTCTCTAAAGATTAAATAGTAGCAGTAATATTGAATAATGCCAGAATAATACAAAACACTTGTAGTACGTTTCTAGCAAATCAATATAACTTAATTTGACAAAGTGAGGTTTTTAAAAACCATTTAATTTTAAATAACTAGCATAGTTTAGTAGTAGTAGTTTAGATTTGGTATTATTGACTATAAATAATGGCGCTACAGAATGGCTGTTATTATAGTAAGTACGATGTTTTTCACAAAGATTGAGAGAATTTCTAGCAATTTCCATCAAGCAGAATATTAATTTTATTCAGAACGGTGCAATAAATAAAAGTTTACAAGTTAAGCTGTGAAGTGCTCTCATCGAATAAACTTGCCTCATTATTGATTTCAAATCGTTTCTTCAAGTATCTGATGGAGTTGAGTTGAAACTTTTTTCTCGTCATTAATGTGCAACGACTTTTGCAAATATTTTCTCGTGAATAAGTGAAAAGTAAACGTAATTACGTTTTTAATTTATTTGCTAGTTAACTTGGAATATACTTTTAAAATTCGCGTTAAAATCAAGTACCCTAAGTGAGTATTAAGTTTTTTTTTTAAATCAATCAAAAAGCTTACTTTCTTATGCATTATTTGTTCAATTAATAGGACAGGTAATCTACTTTGAGATTGCCTGAATGAAAGAATACTTTCAAACTTAGGTTAGTTTTTGCATAGTATCTTATTTCTTAACTGAAAATATTCATTATTATCAAAGATTTAAAAAGGGTAAGTGTATAATGAGCAAAGAGATAGGTAAATGAAAAAGATAACAATTATGAATCATAGTTCAGTTACAATTTACCGGGAAACTCACATCAATGATTTAGATTATGGATACTACTAAAAATAACTAACAATACACACGTAATCTACGAAGGTTGTAGTATCTGTAGAGATTTATAGGTAGAAAAAAACTGGCTGTGAACATCTTGTGATCACGAACTTTGATGTCGTCAGCTGTTTCTCTGTTTGGAAACTAAATCTTTGGAACCGAGTTCAACATATTGTACCCATTAGTCTATGTTTTGTGTGTTATTACGTCTTTAGGTAATTTTTTTACATAGCTGTTTTACTCGATCTTCTGCAGTAAGCACATATTTTCAAAATCGCTCATCGTGTAAGAAATCAAACATGCACATATAACCAACATAATTAAAAATTCTCATATTCCATTTATTTAACCATAGCCATATCCGGAGTACTTACTAATAGGAGTATTGCAACAGTTTGTTAAATCCAATAGCTTTTTGTTTCATCTACAAATCAAATCCGAATCAGTTTGGACTACGGACCCACGAATTTACCGTAATACCTAAATATTTAGCGTGTTCATCTGAACGCAAATTACCTATCCAACCAACCACCCTAAACAGATCAGTTAACATAGGAACTCAGCAATTTTACAATTAATTGTGATCATTAGCACTCGTATTGACTAGGACAAATGATCCGTAGTGCTTGCTGTTATTACTCATTAGATATGCTTGTGCGTTCATTATAGAATACATTTATTACTGACACACATCTCGGAATGATAACAATCAATCATGAATCAACAAGTGTTATTTAACATTATTTGATTGTGATAAATGGCCATAGCCACTATCTGTATAGAACTATAACACAATACTGTACAGTCGGTAGTATCGAGTATCGAAAGTTTGGCATTTTAAAATATACTGCAAAAATAGTTCCTATTGTTCCCGCTAGAGGCGCTGATGAATGTTCATACTAAATTTTCATTATAGCTAGCCTGATGTCGGTAGTTGGTTGTGGAAAAGAATCGCCCCCCTATTATCTGTCTTTCTCAAATAAATATTACAAGTTATAATTTGTTACATCTAACGGTTTCCGTATACTCGCTATCACTAAGCCTTTCTGCCAAGTGCCACAGGTCAATGTTTACACTGAATCGGTATTTGTTTTCTGTGCTTTTTAGTTCCTATTATTATAACAATGTTAGTTGGAACAACATAAATAGTGGAAAGACTTTATATAAATTTTGCTTTTTAACGTTTTCCGCATAAGATTTGTAAAAGAGTAATTATTTTATAATATACATCTTCTAAAAGGAAATTAGGACATTCGTACAATAAATAATTGTCAGAAAATGGGACAATGCAAACAAAAAAAACCTTCTATAACCGCTCTTGGACATACCGATCTTATAAAATATATAAAGCCTCATCACACTAACATACTGAAACAAGCCACACCTCAACTTGCGTTTTCATCACATGACGTCAAAGAATAAGCCGCAACATTAAATTAATTAAACTGGAGATTATATTAGCGCTATACCACCATAATACAAGTCAAGTGTGTGTTCAGATTATGCGTATCAGTTATGTCATAAAATAACCAATCAGTGCCAGAGTTTATCTTTCTGACCGCTCGTATCTCGCACTTGACATTTAACGCCGATGAAAAAATATTATAATGGTTGGAATATTGCGATTATTATGAAATATTTTTTTTAAATTATTAATATGATTATAGTTGATTGTTTTTACTGGGAATTTTGTGTAATGTCTGTTAAACTGCTGGGGAAATCCAATTGAAGATCTGAGTATAAGTCCGTAATTTGATAAAAAATAAGATGAAGAATAATTAACTCATCAATAAAACGAATTGTATAAACCTTTATAAATTACTAGCGGACCCGACAGACGTTGTCCTGTCTACACGTCTTTAATTTGAAAATTTTAAACTTTTTTTAATAATCTGAACCATTCTCAGATCCCCTTGAACACACACGAAAAATTTCATCAAAATCGGTCCAGTCGTTTAAGACAAGTTCAGTGACATACACACTTACAGAAGAATTATATATATAGGGTGTCCCAAAACTCAACGATAATCCGAGACAGGATGAAAGGCCAAGTCATACCGGTTCTAGGACAATAAAAAAAAAATTCCATGTCACTTAGTTCAGCAATAAAAGACATTTTTCAAAAAAGTTAAAATTCCACACCCTTGCTCGCATTTTCAAGTCCTGTGATCACCAATGTCACAATATCGCTGTGTTTTTTTGAATTTCGTGATCTTCATTAAATATGCTATTAATCGTAAAACAAATTTATGCACAAAACATTGTTAATTTCATAAAAAAAGTTAAGTTTTTGTGAGTCATGATTCACAAAAATATCGTTAGTTAACTTTGACGCTTCGTATTGAAAAAAAAATGTACTACACTACCCTTGGCAAGTTATTTCAAAAGTTGGCGCATTTAATCAAGATTTCAAAATGGTGCAACACTTGCCACTTTTCTTTCCATTAAAAATGTTATTTTTATTTGAACGAAGAGTATCCTCGCAAATGGATCGGACGCAGTGATTCAATTATATGACCTCCTCGTTCCCCCGATCAAAATCCAGTAGATATTTTTGACTGGGAATGAATAAAAGAAAAAGTCTATTCGAAATCAATACAAAATCTATCAGAACTTCGCCAGAAAATTGACACAGCGTCAGAGGAAATAAATGCAAGGAATTTTCCTTGACTGGTGCAAAGGTCTTTTGTAAGGCGTTGCAGAGCCTGTATTCGTGCCAGAGGAAAGCAATTATTTTTAGTAAAGAGGTAATTGAGTCATTCCATAACCAATATTTAATGTAAAAAACATAATAGTTAATATTAATTAAAAAAAAAAACAATGAACGAACCATCATTCTAATTTAATTATTCTCCTTAAACTAAAGTAATCCGAATTATTTTCCTCTGGCACGAATACAGGCTCTGCAACGCCTTACAAAAGACCTTTGCACCAGTCAAGGAAAATTCCTTGCATTTATTTCCTCTGACGCTGTGTCAATTTTCTGGCGAAGTTCTGATAGATTTTGTATTGATTTCGATTCTTTTATGCATTCCCAGTCAAAAATATCTACTGGATTTTGATCGGGGGAACGAGGTCATAAAATTGAATCACTGCGTCCGATCCATTTACGAGGATACTCTTCGTTCAAATAAAAATAACATTTTTAATGGAAAGAAAAGTGGCAAGTGTACCACCATTTTGAAATCTTGATTAAATGCGCCAACTTTTGAAATAACTTGCCAAGGGTAGTGTAGTACATTTTTTTTTCAATACGAAGCGTCAAAGTTGACTAACGATATTTTTGTGAATCATGACTCACAAAAACTTAACTTTTTTTATGAAATTAACAATGTTTTGTGCATAAATTTGTTTTACGATTAATAGCATATTTAATGAAGATCACGAAATTCAAAAAAACACAGCGATATTGTGACATTGGTGATCACAGGACTTGAAAATGCGAGCAAGGGTGTGGAAATTTAACTTTTTTGAAAAATGTCTTTTATTGCTGAACTAAGTGACATGGAATTTTTTTTTTATTTTTCCTAGAACCGGTATGACTTGGCCTTTCATCCTGCCTCGGATTATCGTTGAGTTTTGGGACACCCTGTATAAAGATATACTAAAATCTTCGTTACAAACTATAGGTTACTGCAAACATACATTAGCGCACTACGTTAAAGTAAAAAAAAAAACGACTTGAGAACCTTCTCCTTTATTGAAGTCGGTTTAAAATACATTCATAGCCCTTCGAGTATTGCATGCGTATACTCTATTAACAGTGCTCAGCAATCGATAATTAGTAATTATAATTGAAACTAATTACTTGATGTCTGTATTACCCGCTTTTAAAGTATCGTATTAAAGACAATTAACGTTTTATTACCAACATCAGCTATAATTAAGTAATCAATATAACTTTTATTACCTTTTATATCTAGATCTTCAATTTTATTTCTGTCATAATTTTGTAACGAATATGCTGGAGCCTTGCACGTCTTGTATAAAAAATCAGCTAGAGTTTCTAAAACAACCTACTTCTGAATTTTGACATTAAAAGTCTTTACCATACTTTGGTCATCCATATTTTTTTAACAACGGACTCTTTGTATGGTTTTAAATACCAAAAGTGTTAATATTATAAATAATGCTTATTTTGTATGTGTATTCAAACAGCTGAAACTTGCTGAAGAGACAGATAACCTAGAAAAAGAATAGCCTTTTTAAATATACATAATTCATCGCGAGTGCAGCGAGAACAGCCTGTAGTAATTTATAATTCTTTAAAACCTTACTTAACTCATTTGTAGGCTCCTAAGCGTAAGAAAATAGCTTCAAGGAGAGCAGTTATTATTAAAAAGTTATAAAGATGTGAAGTGGGAGTATAATAAGTTACGGCCTTCAGGTCCCGAGTACTTCTATTTATAAACTAAACTTTCTAACTAACTTGTTTTATAATTGCAGTACAGTACCGACAGCAGCAAAATACGGGGAACAATTAGAGTTTTACTAAAATAATACAGTTGGGGTTTAATTCCGAAAAATAGAGACATAATACATGAACCCTTGAAATAGCGCATTAATATTGGTATTTAAGTAATTTTTCTTCAGAAAAAAAATGTTTTCGAGATGACTGGGTAGCAAAGTCATTTCACACACATTTGTTGCTAATTATGGATACAGATTACAACCACAGGTTAGTTGAACAGAACTACAGCAAATATATTCCTGATGCATTTTTCTTTTAACTTTACTCTTATTATCAAAACAAAACACAATCATCAGGAATAGTAAGCCTCTTTGATTGAAAACAATCAAAGTTGGTGCTGTAGTGGCCCCAATACTTTGATCCTCACTTCTCAGGAAGTAGGAATAATTGATAAAGTTTAATCAGTTGTCGGAAACCAGAAACTAGCCTGACTACTTGTTTTGACAATCATAAATGTTTGTTTGATAAACGGAACTGACCCTTCCATTAATTGAAAGGGATTATATTTAGGATTAGCACACATAATTGTTTGAAGTTTAATTACTATTACGAAATATAAAAAATGGCTTACAGGAGTTATTAGTAATTATATTTATTGTAATTTTTCCAAAAGAGCTGTTTCCATACGACTGTATTCCGCTCCTAAAGTTTATAACTGTCATTCTACAATACCTCTAGCATATTACTTATCTATATGTTCATAAAATTAACTAAGTATAGACTTTCGACATATACTTAATTACCAAACACTATTTTACTTGTGACTAGTTGCGAGACTAACTTGAAACAACGTAACAAAAAATGAATAAATGTAACTCAATAATGTCCCACTGTAGGGCAAGGGTCTCCTCCCGTAATAAAGAAAGTGTATGTGAAGTGTTAAATCTGGGTACCAAAAGCATATACAAACAGTGCAAGTAAATGGAACCAACATAGCCCACCGAGTCAACTTCCTCAATCTTCACTTCACTGATAGCACAGAATGCACAACCACAAACGCGTCGAAGGAGACGAAGTGATAACATTCTTAGTAAAACCGCAAGCCCATAAACACAACACAGCATGTATGTAAGCCATTCTAGTTATAAACGATCCATATGTGTATCTATCGTTGATGCTTCTTCATTAACACTACCAGCGGGTTATAAAACGCCCCAGTTTTGGCACCCAGCCAGTTTCAACAATTATGTATTGCATTCAGAAATTGCATTCGAACAATATAGTAACGTTTCGATTCAATAACAAACAGATAAATCTGGGTAACTAATGCTACTGTTAATCGTAGAGTTCCGGTTCCAAATCCGGTAACGGAATAATACTTTTAGTATGAGACAGCAAATAAACTCATTAAATTAGCCAATAACTCTTAGCAAAATTAGTAGCTATGTTGAAACTGCTGACGATTTTTTGAAGTAAATTTAATGTAAATGAATTTAATTCAAAGAGTTCAAACAGTATGAAATTATTTGATATAAGATAGAAAGAAAACAAAACCAAAAGGCAAAAGAAAAATACATAGCACGAACGCAGTAGATGAGACCCCAAATACCCAATATAAGTTTAGAGCAAACTTGGAGGGACTTACAGTAAATATCAAGCCTTAACAACGCCCATCGCAGCAAAATATCGTTTATTTCAACTCTTCTATTATCTGTGTGAGCCGCAAGGGCGGTGGGTTATTAGGATACAAAGTTACACAAACAGTAAACAAAGCTGTGGCTTGCAAATTGCTACCTATATTCTTGAAACTTTATAAAGCACAATACACATGAAAGTCACCGACCCGCCGACACAGCTGGCCGACCGACGCCTATAATTGGCGGCATGCGATTCTCTGCTGTCATTACTATCAAGTGTGGAGTGTTTAACAATTAAAATGTACTGCAAGGATAATTCTTTCGGTGTCCGCTAGAGGCGCTGATTCGATTTTGATACAACATTTCTCGATAGCTAGCCGGTTGTCGGTGGTGGTGGAAAACCGCGGTACAGTTAACCAACTAGCCCACACAACAAACAGTTGCCGACATAGGTCGGTGAGTCAGCGATTTCAGTGTGTATTGCGCTTAAATTTAACACACTACACTGTTTATCCACGTGTTTAAGAGATACGTGTACTCTTCACATGAAAGCTAATAATCGAATTTCGTGACTAACAACACATCGGTTTATCGAAAAACCTTTGAAAAATAAGGTGCGTGAAAACAGAATATTTTCGTGTCTATCACGTTTTAGAAGCGATAAAAATTTTGATCGAACGTTGTAAATTTTATCGCGAAACTATTAAAGTAAATGAGGACTAAAGTACTTTGGAAATGGGACTGATTACGGAGTCTACATTGTAATATTCATGCCTGGTTTTATCAGAATTTTATTAAGTGGTGTTTTTGGGTATTAGTCTATCCCCATAGGAATAGGTTATATTGTTCTTAGGACGTAGTCCTGAAGTTTAGTGGATCTGATTATTACTAACAGATTAAAGTAAAACATATTTTTTCCTTATCTCAAAAACATTACAAAAATAATGTCTTCAAATAGTCGAAGTTTGAAAATATTTCTCGAACCATCCGTCATACGCGATAACGTCCCAAATCACCCACTGAGCCATTGAGACGACAAAACCAGAGCCATAATATTTGATTTAGAATAGGTTTTTTCATATTTCGTATTTTAGATTTTTCAAACATTGTTCCTTTGGTTTCAATAAAAAAGGTTTTACTATATTTAAACACTACTATATTTATATTTCACTGAGGTTATTTTATATAATGATATTATAAACGAATAAGAATAAGCACTTGAGCTTAGTTCAGCCTTAACACAGCTTTCCCTCTGACTACCAAACCAAAAATTTATAATAAAATATTCTTAAAATGAAAGCACTATAATCAGATTTGACAAGAATTTAGCTCAGAGGAGCATATAATATAAAAATACTTGTACCTGAAAACTAAATGACAGAAAAGTTTAAATCTGTAGTCCGATCTTCAAGCAACAAACAGTTTCAATGTTCGTGACCAACATTATCACGTTGAAATATTACAAAACACTCGCGACGCCATCATAATGACGTTTCCGTAGCGCACTTCCTGTTCCGACCGCTTCCCATTAGCTACGGATCAAATGGACGCTTCAAAAACCTTGAAAAATACTTCAGTAGCCATTTATACTTGAACGATGGTCTAAATACGAACGAGCAAAAAATATATAATTGCCTCGAAAGCACTTACAGTCTTCTTCATTTTAGCTTACGTCTATACATTTCACGAGACAAGACGTTAGGTATTTTTGCCGACAGTACTAAAATACAAGTAAGAAAAAAGTTCGTTAATGAAAATAGATTACTTTTGTCGCACTTACGTTATAGTTTGTCAAAGAATGGAAGTAATTGTCGGATATCTAATTGTATTTATGAAAGTTCCTAGATGTATTAGTGATATTTAGCGGCACTTTCGGGAACATTATCTTTGTAATAGTTTCAAAGCTTCATAGTATTACAGTTTCCCCCTCTATGTTATGAGCTATCAACGTCTATCAATTAATTATCTCTTCATTTATTGCTAACACTACACACACTCTTTTCGTTATGTTCTTAATTACAAAATATCCAATAACCCAAATATTTATCAAGCACCAACTGATCTCATAAAATATTGATTGAATAGTCCATTGAAATGTTACAATTTGAGGGCCGAATATTGCATTTCTTAGAGGACGCAATTTTATTTTTGGAACATGTAGGGGGGGTCAATAGAAGCTTAACTTGAAGTTTGTGGGGTCGCCACCCTTGTCCCCCGGCCGCCATCTTGGAAAAGGGGGCGGAAACACTTTTTTCGCTATATCTCGGAAACTATGCGTCTTACAATGAAATTGTAAAAGCATAATTTGTAGCAAATTATTTTACCTACAAATATGTCTAATAACTTTTTGTCCTAAATTAACAATTAAAGAAGTTATAAGCAAACTAGTGAATTTTTTTTTACAAAAATTTTCTTTTCAAATCCGGTCTATTTCGGAGCGCTGTTACTGAGTTTCTAATTAATGAAATGAAAAAAATATATAAGGCAAAATTTTCCTCGAAAAATACTCTACAAGATTGGTCTGAGTTAATTTTTTTTATTTATTCATATCAGCTTACCTTTTTTTCCAAACTATGTTGGAGTCGGCTTCCAGTCGCACCAGATGCAGCTGAATACCAGTGTTTTACATGGAGCGACTGCCTATCTGACCTCCACAACCCATTTACCTGGGATATAAAACGATACCCCTGGTTAAGACTGGTTGTCAGACTTTCAAGCTTCTGACTACTGTTAAAGACTGTCAAATATCTTCGAAAATGACAGCCGGGACCCACAATTTAACGTGCCTTCCGAAACAGGGAGGAACTCGATATGTGTAAGATGGTCACCCATCCACAAAACAACCTCGGCAAGCGTAGCTTAACCTCAGAGATCCATACGCGCGGCTGTCGCAAAAAAAAAAATTATAGAGCAATAAAGAAAATAATAATAAAAAAAGTTGCACTTTTTTGCTTATAACTTCTTTAATTGTTAATTTAGGGCAAAAAGTTATTCAACATATTTGTAGACAAAATAATTTGCTACAAATTATGCTTTTACAATTTCATTGTAAGACGCATAGTTTCCGAGATATAGCGAAAAAAGTGTTTCCACCCCCTTTTCCAAGATGGCGGCCGGGGGACAAGGGTGGCGACCCCACAAACTTCAAGTTAAGCTTCTATTGATCCCCCCTACATGTTCCAAAAATAAAATTGCGTCCTCTAATAAATGTAAATCTCATGTAACATTTCAATGGACTAGAAGTATTTTTATAATATTAAAAGATTTCACCCCTATTTCGCGCTATATTTCCAGCCAAACGCTCACAAGCAATCTAGTGTAATGAGAGGCAAAATTATTACAAATACCTTACTAACCTTTGTGGTACTGTACAACTGAATACAAATTACTGAAGAACCTCACGCAGTAATCTAAATGACTAAATCATGCTCGCACTTCCGCTAATGTAATTGCCTAATTCCAAAGTCAATAACGCACCAATTTATTTGTGTTCGTGATGACGTCACTGTTTCTGCAAATATGACGTCATCGTGGAACGGATCCTTTTGCTTGCACAGCCGCAGGACTTTCGAAGACATGGCGCCCGATTTTCACTCCTTGTCCCAATTAATTAGGCCACCGACACATCTAGCGAGAAACATAAATCAAGTAGGCGATTGTAATCTCCTTTTGTAGTTTCTGGCTTAGATAAATCTTCGTGGGTGGAAAGTAGGCGATTAAATTGTAGTCTAGACTTGAGTAAATATTCTTTTTTGTGTAATTTATTGAAGGAATTGCTGTGAAACATACTGGTTCTAACCGAAAAGAATAAAAATTATAAAATGATTGTGTTATGTTTTTCTTAAGAAACTCTACTACTATAATAATAATGGTTATATCTGTCCTTTATAAAGATATTGTTAATCTTTTACCCTATAGAAGGCATAGAGTATTGCGAAGCTAAATGCAGACTTAAAGCAGTTTTCACATTTCAAAATCATAACCAATTCAGTCCCGCGATTCGGGAGAAATGTAGTATTAAAATCTGATTAGCGTCTCTAGCGGGCGCCGCAGGAACTATTTTGCAGTAAATTTTAAATGTCAAGCTCTCGATACTCGACGGTACCGACTAAAGAAAATTGCGCTACTCGAATTCAGTTAACAAAGTAATGATATATCATCGAATAGATTTACTTTTTACGTGAAAAATGGTTAGAATGAAAGAGTTTTTGTTGTAATGTTAATCAAGAACAATACCGACCTCGAAACAAGGTGCTTATGAATAGACCGCAAACATTTGCCAACTCATGCTCCGCATATAGAGAGATATAGAGCAATCTGCGTGAACACCACCTCTTACACTGTAATCCATTTTACGACCAATAAAAATATAGTACAGACTAACGTAGGCACCATGGTATGTGAAAGCACATGATTGATTACGTATAAAACAACTTTTGATTGCTTAGTGGGAATACACACTGATAAAAACCGATCCGGTTTTATCGAATAAGTTTATGGCCGGACTTTTAGTGATAGGAAAATTACAATATTATATGTCGCGACTTCTGATGTTTAATCATTTAACCGGGAAATGAAATCAGTGAATCTTGCTAAAGTTGCGCGAGGGCAGGGCTTCTTAGAATATCGTTTCCTTTTATTTTCTTCAGGTATTTTTTTGTTAAACGCAATGCTAAAATCAACATCAAAAAGATGTTTGATTGATGGCTTTGTACTAATATGTAACTTAGTCGGAAAATATATGAACATATACAAACATTTAATGAGTATTCAAGTTTTAAGGTTTCAGCTTGTCATCGAAATATTTTAACCGGTTGTTAGAACCGGATTAAAACCAGCGTACGTATAGTCACCTTAACACCTTGTATTAATTTGTCTGCGTATTTTTGACATTCAGCAATACATCATTGGGATAACAAATAAAAACGTATTAGGAATCGTTATACAGTGCTATTAATAGCGAATGATGGTTTTAGGTCAACGAAAATTGGATATTGGACTGTGCGGATAGCTAATAAGTCATGCTAAATTGCTTTCATTTGAATTATCGGTTTGAGTACTTGTTCTCACTTTCCATTAGTTAATGCCTTTTTGATATTTGATCTCTGAATACATTAATTTTAGTACCATTTAATTTTCATCTATACGTACTTAAAAAGTGATGTGGGTAATTGTTAATAGTACTTCCGCAGGCTTTACATTTATATGAGTAACATAACCATTTTATCTTGCGATTTTGTAAATACTTGACGCGTTTTACTACATTTATGGTCCTGCGAAATAGTGGTGTCAAACATAGTAAACTTTCTTGTATCTCTTTCTAAATAGAATTTACACCATTATTTCAAATACGTTATCTCACTACGCTGGTCATAACTTAATCTTCCTTTCATAATTTTAATTAAGAATTTCATCAAGCATAGTAACATTCGTACGTCCAGTAGCAAATAGTACAATGTGCAATATTTGTGAAAACACATTTTAGTTTTGCTCGATTTGCTTGCACTCGCTCGCTCTCAAGTGAAATAAAACAACATTTTCAGTTGCAAGGTATCACGTAACAGAAGCACTGTATTCTAAATTAAAATGGTTTATTTTAACAAATTACTCAAGCGATTACCTACTATTTCCAAAGGAGTATGAGAAGTAGAGCGATTACTAGTTTCTATATTATCCAGTCACTTTCTTCTGAACGAGATGTATCATGTAAGCTTGTATAATTAGACTGTATTGTGCTATTTTGTTGTTCACGTTGAGAACTTTTTACTATAGATGAATTGTTTAAGTTCTCGTGATATACCTAATAGGTACTCAGTCTTTGTTATGTGAGACATAACAGTGCGCAGTGTTGAAAAGTAAAATATTTTGTATTGAGGGCCAATTTTTCTACCATCACAAAATTTCGTCAAGTACATGAGCAACTATGAAATATTAACATTCGTACAAGATCTGACAAAATAGCACAATTTCCAGAAATAAAATCATAAGTATATTATCCAGTTAATAATCGCAAGTGAATTGTAATCACTACTACAATAAGTTGTACAAAACCACATTGTTTCTAATTAGACACAATTGTGTGCAATAATATTAGTATACACTTGTAACTGTATACGTCTCATTACATAACATTGACATACGGTGTAACAAAACAAACAATATAACAGTAGATGTGTGAAATATTTATTACTCAAAGTCAAATAGATACGTACGATAAATATTTGAGGTGCCTACAGAACAAATGGTATCTACAAATAAAACGGGCAAATGTGCACGCCGATTACGGAAAATATACTAATCTATAGGCACGTTTGTATGAGGGCAACCCTCTACTACGAATAAAATGAATTTGTTATAGTCAACTTTACTATAGCAATTATAGTTAACGGAATTACAATACAATGCGATGGGTAAAAGATGAAACTCTTTTTTCTTGTGTACCACTTATTGTAATGTTTGCTCTTCTGTTTAATCAAGGAATGCAGCATTTAAAATAATCAATTAAATAATCAAACTAATCGGGATGTAGAAACAGCTAGAACAGAAAAAGGTTCTTAAAAATCGCCTAATGCTGCATTAAAGACAAGCAAAAGTACTTAATAAAATATTGGAAACATAATATCCATCCTTTAGCAAAATTAATCACAGTATTAACCCGTTAAAAGGAAATCAGGAACATGAAAATTTTCGGCTAACTTAACACCGTTAACAGTTATTTACTTACTACAGACAGAGTACCTATGGTAGGTGCTTGTTTGCTATATAAAGCATTTGTTTGGCAACATCTGAATGTAGAATCTGTAAACTGCCATATTTCGGACCCTGTGCCAAGTGCTGGGTTCTTTGCAATCAATACGCTGACCCAGACACA
Source organism: Anticarsia gemmatalis (assembly GCF_050436995.1). Lineage (NCBI taxonomy): Eukaryota > Metazoa > Arthropoda > Insecta > Lepidoptera > Erebidae > Anticarsia > Anticarsia gemmatalis. The sequence goes on from NC_134761.1 coordinate 6,076,171, forward strand.
CTTGGTCTTCCAGAGCTTTTAGGACGCTTCATTTGAGTGCCTTTGTGTTGAACAAAACGCATGTATAATGTATAAAATGTGAACGTCCTTTTGAACCGTCTGAGATGTTTTTAGAAGTGTCGCTTGCTTTTTTTACTTGTTGTAGTCTTGAATAAATCATGCCTTAAAGTGAACGAGAAAAAAATGTTTAGGACTCATGATCATCATAGATGTCGACCCCAACTATACAGGGTCAAATTATTAGTATGTACTTGTAAGTATTTTTCTTCTTTAGTTTAACAATGAAGTACGAATAAATATGAGATCTATTAATTGTAATTTGTACACAAAATGTTATTTTACAGCAGAACTGGTACCTTAGTCTCAACAATAAACAATCTGTATTGTTGGAAAACTGAATTACAATGATTGCCAAGTAAATAGCTGCAACCAATATTTGTTACTTAATTCCGGTAGATGGCAGTACTCTACTCTCTCCAAATAGCACGCAATCAAATAAATGTAATCTGCGTATTAACACTACAAACCCGTAATGTTTATTGTATCACCGTACCCATAACTTTGCTAAACAATAAAATACAACAAGGCCTGCGGTCAAATACATTCAAATATCAAGTTGTATAACTCTTTGTTGACAATAATATAAACTATTATACGCTGTTTGTGGTACAGTATTTTCATACCGCTCGTTAATAGTTTCCCGTATAACGTAGTTTGACCATTTAGTAGAGAGCCTTGTCATGCACGAATAATCTAGATTATAATACGTATTTCCAAAATAAAGTAGCTGTATCAATCAGCAGGTTTATCATGCATCTCGGTTGTCACTAGTGTACGTCAAATTGATGATAACTATTTAGTACATTGCTGCTATGACGTAACGTGTGTATCACTATAATCTGAGTAAGAAAACAATGTACAGCATAGTGGCTTTTAAAAAGATGTCAAGTGAGATACGTGATAGCCTCCCTGGTCACCATCAACTGCATAAGCCGGGTCAATGATGTTCTATATTCTGAATTTTGTGTACGTTCATAAAGCGAGCCTTACATAGAAGGCTCTCTACTAAGTGGATGAACTATAGTTTCCCGTATAACTAGTAACTCGAATGAATACAAATCTGTAAGCAATGTTCGGATGTCGTTTACAAACGGAATACAAAATGTCCTCGGCATTATCCGCCGATCTTCGATAATAATGTTCCGTGATTTGTTTTCCAAGTACTTACGGGATCCGGGGATAATCCGTTTTCTTAAGGATGATATTTATTGGAACAAAAATATTCACTGTTACATCTTTCGTAAAAGTTCGTTCCACTGACTCATAAGGGCAATTGTCTAGTAGTCTTCTGAATACTTAAAATTCGTCACTTATTTTGTAATTATAAGTATGCATAATTATTATTAGTATCAGTTTTTATTGTCAAAAGTGAAGAAAATACGATTTCATATTCAGGTATTCATCCATTTCTTTTTTTTAAACGAAGTTCTTCGTAGTAACCTTTTTGTGTCTGTGATATGTGGTTATGTTCGAATAGATTGCTATAGGTGCGTATTTCGGCACCTACCACCATCTACTCACCCTTTTACAAATGTATGGTTTTAAAAACATAAATAAATCACACTGCATTTGAAATGTGTAGCTCTTAAAAGGTATTGAAATGAATCGACACCCTAAGTATCTGCGGGCGCGGTGAACGTTTATCACTATATGCCACACCCCATCAGTGACATTGTGCGAGCTTTTTATTGGGTTAAGGTCTGCTTAAGTATGCTTTTAAAAGGATGTAAGAGTCTTCGTAGTGTGAGTTTGAGTGTAGAAGAGTTTTATTTCACTTTAAGGCTTCAAATTTTTAGGGCCCGATTTTTGAATTAGATACTTTTAGTTGTATTTTTCGCGTAAATTTTTACCCTAAAAATAGTAATATTACATTTAGAGTAAGTGGTATATTTGACAGTTTAATATTCGAGACATTATAAACGTTTAGTGCTACGATGTATTTTATAAAAGCTACTTCAAACTAAGCATATTTCTTCACAAGACTAAATTCTCGAAAATATTACGCAACATTTTGCTTGCTTCAAACATAGCCCTAATTATTTCAGAGACGAACAAAGATAGGCGAAAAATACTGTGAAACAGCTAAAATATTCATCAGACGGAGTTAAATACGTTTTGTTCGGCGAATTGTAAGCAACAGAAAAGGAACGTAGGAAGGATGCAAGAACTCCGTCAAATGAACATCCTGTAAAGAAAAATGTATTAAAAACAAAAGAACATCAGACTTGCAGCAAAACTTTTTAAATTCTGTCTAGAGAATGTCTAGCTAAAGTCTGGTATTTTAATTATACGATAGCGGATTTCAGCACCTGTATTTTTACTTTATGACAAAGAGAGCGCAACGGACTAGATTCCTGTCTGAAAGAATGGCAATTGCTGGCTCATGATATTGTTTGTGTAAAAAGCAAATAAGGCTTTTGTCTCGCAGTATGATACACAAAAAGAAGGATTACCTAACATTTTTTTCTTTTAAGGCTTGTCTTAATGTTATTTTTCTTACTTTTTCTTCTTTGTTCGCAAAGACAATATTTATCATAGCCGTGTTAAGTGAACGAAAGCCATAGATAAATTGACTTGTCAAAAATACACGTAATAATATTTCAAGGCTTTTAAAAAACATGTTCACATACATAACATGAAAATAAATAAGTATATATCATGTGGAGAAAATGAATAATACAATGTAAATCAACCCTTGAAAGCTTTATTTTGTAGATGCCATCTCCTAAATACGTAAAATATTGCGTTTTGCTTCAAATATGCGGGCAGAATTTGAGCTGAAACGCGAGTGATTCTGAAGGAAGTTGGCGGTTAGTTGTACCTACCTATGTTTAAGACTAAATTACTTCATGGTGCGTTCCAAATTTTTCAAGTAAAGGCGAGACTTGACTATGGAGAATTAAGTAATTTAGAAACCTGAAAACCTTTATGTGTGCAAGGCGCATAGGATAAAATCAATTGGTATTGTTTTCGAATAAATAGGCCGTTGTCCATTAATAAGAAAGTATTTGTTTGGTTGGATATTTTTTATATAACCAGCTAGTATCCAATAAAACTTATCTAATCTAAATCTTAGACAGTTTTTACTAATGAGACTAGACGATGATTCAAAGAGAAGACTAACTGGTATGAAATACTTTTCTGTTTAATCTAACGAATCTTTTAAATGAAAAATGTTACTGTTCAAACTACAACCCCTTGACCTTCACAAAGTTTTAAGCTACAACAAAATCGTAAACATTGAAATCCCAGATGGTAACACTAGACTCTTCTGATTTTGCGGATAGAGTGCATTCTAAAAATAGCATAATCTGTTATAAAAAAACACATAAGCTATTCGTCATCCCACGCAGTCGTAAAAGTCGGTTACGGAAAACATTTACTGTTACGACTTTAGTAAGAGATAGGTGACGTACAAACAACACTCACATTTTATAGACTCAACTTTAAAAACAGTATACTCGTAGTTCAGAGGCGGTTTATTATTGTGAAAATTGATTTATGAATACGGTTTTAAATTGTGGTGTGAAAGACGTTTTAATTTAAAACACAGTACTGTACCCAATCTATGGACGATATAGCTGATTTACCAACTTTTGATTTCGTAAAAAAACTACCTTTCGGCGGACTTTACGAAGAACAGAGATCTTCAGTTAAATTACGTGTATGTATACGTTTGCTTTCTCGGTCTGAAAATTATTTTACAATATTATTTCGAAGTTGTTATTTCACGGATGCGTGCAGTTGGATGGTATGGTAAACTTTTCTTAACATTTACATGATGGGTTAAGAACATAAGATTGAAATTAGTTCCCTGGTTTTAATTTGTGACATATTAATGTTAAAATTGTACTAAAAATAAATGCGAAGACTCTTCTCGACATTATAATTGGTAACATATTTCTTCTCAAATCTCTGGCCTGTAAAATGAGTTTCTACAAAATGTTATACCAAAATTATATCAAGAAAACCTTAGTTTCTTACCCAATTAATTATTACTAAGGAAACTGTCGTTATTTTCAGAAGTAATTATAGTGGCCATTTTGTCGCACAATCTCGTGATGTTTTATAATTGGAAATACAATAATTAAATGGAAATGTCATTTGGTATTATATTTTAACTAGCTGACCCGCGCAACTTCGCTTGCGTCACCGAAGAGAGAATGGGTCATAATTTTCCCCGTTTTTGTAACATTTTTCGTTGCTACTCCGCTCCTAATGGCCGTAGCGTGATGTTATATAGCCTATAGCCTTCCTCGATAAATGGCCTATCTAACACCGAAGAATTTTTCAAATCGGACCAGTAGTTCCTAAGATTAGCGCGTTCAAACAAACAAACTTTTCAGCTTTATAATATTAATAATTAATAATTAATATAGATTATTTTATTAATTTGATAGTATAAGCCGACACGCGTCGTATTACTTGTTGATAATTTTATTTTCCACATTATTATGAAGTGCCTATTTAATTACCTATATTTAGTTCAAATTATGTGTAAGCTTTTTACTGCTGTGACTTAAAGATACATATAGAAATAGAGATATATTAAGCACCAATTCTTCCGTATCTAAAAAAATTGTATAAACTAACATTTTTACGTATTAAACGGATATGATGTCATAAACTTTAAACCTTTCCCCAAATAAAGTTATCTATCTAAACCAAACTCGTCCCGAACTGCCATACGTAAACTACACTCGTAGTTCTCTCACTATTCAATAACAAATCCAACTTTCACGTGATTATAGCTTCTGGGTTGAAATCGAAAGACTGCCCCATTACCAAGCTAACGCAAATATTTGCCCGCGACCAATAAACCTTGACACAGGGTGCCGACAGATCTGTGACGTCATCGTTCGCTTTGATTTACATACACCAAACCGTAGCCATGACACGAAAAACAACACCATTATAATTTAGGCACATATCGTCGTCTACTCATTTATGAAGGTATTATTTAAACTGATTAAGCAGCGTTTAAGCGAACCAAAAAACACACTCCAATATTAATATAGACATACTAGCTAACCCGACTTCGTTCGCCTGAAATGATTTCCCGGAGTATTTAGTATCCTACGTGTTAATTTATTTTCGTGTTAAATTATCTACGTATCAAATTACGTGAATAGGAAAACATATCCAGTTATGGTCAAGAGCTTTTAAAAAATATAAAGGAAGGCAAATATATTAGACTCATCTATAATTAAAATGTTTGTATATTGTTCTCGTCGTTGGTCATATTGCATAATTTTAGTATGATGTCAAGTGAAATTATGCAATTTCATTCGTCCCTCAAAAAGTCTATACCTACCTTGTATTGTACTAACGCTTTATATTTAACTCTGCTATTCATACAAGAAGTTTCAAGTTCACTTTCATTTTGCTAACATTTTCTTCAACACATTCCTATTATATTAAGGTCGACTTCCAGTCTTCCAATACGGCTGTACATCCGTTTACGCGAGGCACTGCAGGAAACCTCCACCACTCAGTGATATTGGTTCTGTACGAAGACTGTGTAGGTGAGATCTTTTAAAGTTCACTAACTTAAACAGACACTTGATTTAAGTTACGGAAAGTTTTTAACCTTTCTTCTCTTGCTGTTTGAATGGTTCGTGCATTTTGTTAGTAAGTTTCGTTCAGTTTTATATTTTATACGACCTTTAAAATATTGTTTGCTAGACGTTTGGTTTGTTATCGTATAACGGTATGAGCTATGATGAAGCACAAGATACAACTTTCATGTAATACATTAGTAAACTTATTCAAAAGATTACTTTTATATTCTTATAGTCATTAACCGAACGTGTCTCTATATACCTAATTCACTTTTTAAAGAACAATTGTACGGGCTCATTGAGCTAATGTTTTTATTAGACATAGTATTAATTGAACTATTGATTCTCCTGTAAATACAAAGATTTTGCTCCACTGGCCACTACAGCAATTAGAAATGCAAAATACAGATCGACATTTTGACAAGCACGTTTATGATACATCTATCAATATCACCAATACTGATATCCGTAACACGCCCAAATACCGATTTATTAACGTGAACCGTATTGGCAATTTGTCGGCAAACATAAATTGATCAGATGTTGATTGAAGCTAGTATTAATACACGAACCTACGTATTTATGATCGCTGCCAATTGGCCGTCGTAAATATTTGATATTACTTGTACTCTGTTAATAGACGCTACTATGTTATTTGTTCGTCACTCTTAGAACACAGTAAAATATTCCCTCTGACACATAGTTGACGCTCCGTACATGGCGCAGGACGTTGTTGGTCGGTGACAAAACGATCCGGTGGGTAAGTGTTTATACATTACAATATTTACAATACAAACAATATTTTTTATGCTACGGCTACGGGATAGTGGGCACATAAGCAAAAACTACTTTCAAATGTTCGTAGTGTTACACTTACATACATGCAAGCATTATCAAGAACTTTAGTTAAACTAGCAGTGCTGTCAGTCACGAAATTGCCCTTAACCCTTGATAAAATATAGTTGTGAAACGTGTTAAAAAATATATTTTAAAGTATATGGTTAGTAACATATGTTTTGGTTTCTTCGTTGAATTTGTTATTTCGAAATAAAATTTGCACCAAACAATTTATTTAAACACAGTTGATGCTAAATCTAGATTTATATCCAAAAATGATAGAACAATTTATTTGTGAAAATTGCACTAAAATAAAACACATTTCTGAAGAATTACATTTTACGCGTTTAGTATAACTATAACACAAGCTATTTCTTTAAAAGAAAGGACTTTAAATACAAAGTCCAGACATAAAACGAAAATGGAAAGCGGTGCAAACATTTTCACAAACATATAAAACGAAGTTACAAAACGGTGCAAACATTTTCACGAAGATTTACGTTTGCAAATGCACAGGTGGCACTTTCCACTTAAACGTATCTCACACAGCCATTTGTCTTCAATTTGGGGGCGGATGCTGTGGTCTAGTAGCAACACGTAAGCCCTAACCTGCATAGAGTACTAAGTGCTTCGGCTAAAAGCCATTGTTAGTCGTGGCTTAAACGTGGTGAGCTTAAACCTGTACTATCATTCGCTGAGATATTAGCACTATGCTTGTAAAGCTGTGGGTGAATAAAGGTACGGTTGTAGAGTGCACTCTTGCATTCCGTTTTGCAAATACTAGTGTATTTGTGTTTATTTGCATCAATAAAATGTTGTAGATTGGATTGATGCTAAATACTAGGTTTTATTTTTAAAAACGTTTTATTAATTCCCCTAAATTGTAAATTAGTTAAAACCTACGTAGTATAATATATACTTTGCTTCATGCGATGACCACACAGGTTATCAAGTGCCTGTACAACATAAACTGCATGGGAAACGGAATTGCATTCAATACAGCTCTTTGTATGATACAAAACAAATTTCAATGCTACTTATGCTTGAAACTATTGTCTTATACTTAGGTCAATGTCTCCCGCAACACAAGTTATATCGTGGAAGACGTATATAAAAGTTGTGGTTCAATAATGAATACAGAATAATTTTCCATACCAAAGTTCTAAGTAAAACAATGTACATGAATGAATAAACAAAACATTACATAAACAAACTTCACACTAACTATGGACGTCTGCAGATGTCAGTTTTCAAACTCATTTCACGTAAATATTCAATTAAAATGAAACTTTTCGAACAAGTAGATGGAGAAAATTTCACGTTTAATAAAACATAATAAGTAGCCCCTTTTGTCCTGTGGTAACAAGCGCTAGTTGGATCTTGAATGGCTGGAGTTGGCTTCAAACTTTACTAATGGTTTGAAAACCCGACTTTGAATGTAATCTGGACTTTTAATTTGAAACTTTGACGGTTACACTGTGGAATTAAAACTATAATAGCTTCATTTTTTAATCCTTTAAAACATGGTAATTTAGTTTAAACATGATAATAAATTTAAACATTACTATAATTTATGCAATAGAATAAGTTAAGGTTAGTTATAATATATGCCTGCTAGTCCCGTATCACTAAGGTAATACCGATGGTATGGATACATTCCAAAACAGTAACTCTTATCCAATTTCAATACAAATCGAGACCCAGATATCACGCAATAGGTTCGAGGACGTCAAATAATAACTATTTGCTTGCTCCAAAAACTTTGCGTGTTTCTAAGTCACAAGTATTTGTGAAAGGTGTTTTTTTATTCGTATATATTTTTGTAACCGATCTCTAAAGGTACGAGAATGTGTTTAAAAAATACTTTTGAATAGCATTATAGCGAATTTTACTGAAAAATCGCAATGCCCACTGCATATCTTCAAAGTTATAAGATCGCATCAAATATTTTAAGTAGAACTGAAGAATTTAATTTCTAATAAATTGACCACTAAACTTATTTCACTGCCACTAATAAAATTAATTTCGTAAGTAATTTTAGAGCACTTGAGTTTTAAACATTGACGTAAATCTTATTATTGTTCAAAGGATTCATTATCATTAGCTTTAAGTCTTTAATAGTTATGTTTAAAATGAAATTATTTATCATAAGCCTGTAAATAAACGAAACATTTGAGATATTTGGTAGAAGGCTCACGAAAGGCTTGATAACTTTAACACTATTTCTAGGCAAATGCGTAGGTTTGCATTTGAAAATCATAATATTGACTGTAAGTTACTCTTAAAATTATAAAAGAAAAATGTATTTTCAAACGTGAAATTTTTACTTTCTATAAAGATAAAGGAACAATTACTGATAAGGATAATTATATTTTCCTGTTTGTTATAAAACATTGTGTATTTTACGTTCCTAATTTTCGTGTTTTTAATTATCTTTTGATACAAAAGTTACACTGTTGCTTGTAATAATATATAGGAAGATTGCAACGAGGTTAATGAACTCTAATCCCATGTTCTTTAAGAGAAAGTCATAAGATGCTACAACTCATGTTCTTTAAGGCCTTTTGCATTATTCTTACGCCAAGTCACAAATCATCAAATCGTGCCGCAAAAATACACTTTTTGTACCTTTCTCATAAAATTGTGATGAAGATATTTCTCCCTCAACATAACTAGTATTTCTACTGACTATTTTGATTTGAACATAAATAAGAAACGTCACATCAATAACTGGATCGCACGCACAGTACTGACAGATGATAGCCATCAGCTCTTCATATTACTTCATAAAAACTTATTCACTCGGCTATATTATTTTCCTCCCAGTTCGATTAGGAGGATCGAAAGAGAAACACAAATCACTAGTAGATTACCCATCGTGTCACTACTACGTAGATTTCTTTTCGGAAATTAACATTGCTTCAAGTAGCCTTTAGAATTAATATTACTCTTTTAATTGATATCTTTCACAAAATAAAATTTATACCAAGAAGAAGCGTTTTAATAATAATTTGTTGCCTCTGAAAGTACTGCCTACGTCTAAGAAAAGTTAACTTAATACATCGGACGGTTAGCGAAACATCACTATCTTTTTAAATGTAATGAAATATTCAGTCAAAGAACACGAATCACCGAGTTGTCACATGATTTACACTACATCATCAATATCTGTCCGTAGCACATCTACTATCAAAAACAATCCATTATTGATACCAGATAAAAGTTTATCTTTAAATTGTTTAGTGGTGAAGCTTAAGTGCTACGCCGTAGATCCATTAAGCTACGAGATTCAGTGACGTTCGTGAATTTCATTTGGAATTGCTACACGTGATGGTGACATGTGAGAGTTTTAAATAAAATGTTTCTCTGGTCTAAAAATAAATTGGTGAATGCGTTTTCTCTGCTAACATGGATTGCGGTTTTGTTTTGACTTTTATTACTTCACAGAAAAATGGTAGGGTCTTTGTTGATTTTATCGGTATGCCTTTTATGTTTATTTTTAAATCATAAAAAAACATATCTACAATTAAATTATTTTCAATACAATAAGTAGATATGACTAAAGAATATTGTTATTTGTTTTTATATTTTCTAATATAAGCTGCAAAACAAAAACCTCAAAATGTTTACGACTATTTTTAAAACAAAATCATTCTAAAATATGGACAACTCTTGCATGAACAGTATTCTGCTTTGATTTCATAATAATAGCTCGAGGCAAGAAGCGTCTGAACACGTAACATCTTTAATTAATATGCCTTCTATTATAAGAAATAATATTTACTTCAAACTGATATTTGTCTGCAATTTCCATTCAGTTTACTTTACGTACAAGACATAACAATTTCTATTGAAATAAAGTTTTACGTTACTTGAGTAAGAATAAATAATAAAATGTTTATTTTTAACATATTACGAGTCTATTTATAACTTTCATAGAAACACGAAACATATGGGCTTATTTTAGAAGGAAATTAATGCTACCATGTGTTTTATCTTGATGTTTCGGCACAGGCTTAATTAACGTGGTTAAGGTGCTAGATGGCGTTATGTCCCGTACTTATAATAAAGTAAGGTGTATTTTTTATTTTATTCTAGGTGACACTTTACTAATACATACCACGATAAACACTTCGATTCTGAATGTTTATATCAATCATTGTTCATTTAATTTAAATTTTCATTTATTATTCCAGACGTATTGATATAATTTGTAGCCTTTTCAACTCACCGCATCAAATCGACTTCCTCTACTACGTGCCAATCTTCCCTGTTATACGTCAATTTTCTTCCGGCTTTACTAACCGAAAAATATTACTCGATATATCTTTATTTCCTGATAGAAATAAGTCACTTAGAGCGTACGAATTCTAGCGCAAGAATTTTGTTATAAGCTACACGAATATAAGTTTTTAAAAAATCATGATATCAAGCATATTTAACCGCAATACATAATCAGATGCAGTTATAAAACAGGCAGTGAAGTCTCAGCAATAAGGTCCCAATTTTACCCTTTGGGTACGAAACCTTAACAATATTATTGGATTTTTATTTCAATTTCAAATAATTTCAAATTTTCTATGTCCAAATCTATACTAATATTATAAAGCTGAAGAGTTTGTTTGTTTGTTTGTTTGTTTGAACGCGCTAATCTCAGAAACTACAAGTCCGATTTGAAAAATTCTTTCAGTGTTGGATAGCCTATTTATCGAGGAAGGTTATAGGCTATATAACATCACGCTACGGTCATTAGGAGCGGAGTAGCAACGAAAAATGTTACAAAAACGGGGAAAATTTTGACTCATTCTCTTAGGTGACGCAAGCGAAGTTGCGCGGGTCAGCTAGTAACAAAATAAAAGAATGTCTATGACAGGTCCTTTATGGATAAAGATCTGAAACGTTTCTCAACTAAGATGTGTTCACGTCTGGACCATAATAGTTTGGAGCTGCTCAAACACCGATAAAATCTATTTAATGTCTTTCAGATTTAGCGGGGTCAGTAAAAGCTAGAACATTAAATGCTAAAGGAATTTATCGCGTAGGTGAAAATAGGTGAATTTCGAAGATCAGAAGACTTTAGACTAGATTGATTGAATGCTTGTCTGGATTAGATGATTTTATGACTTTATTTGTCGGCATGATACGCGATTTTTTAGCCCATTTTTTTATGCTTATTGAGTAGAGCTTTTAACCTTTACAATAAATGGCACATTTTCTGCCTCCAGACCACGATTAGTATATTCTACGGCTAAACACCAATTCAAGTAACGATTCATACTCGCTTTAATTCCTTTACCAAAGTTTGAAAGTTATGTTTACAAAAAATATTATAATTTTCAAAGCAAAGTAAAATAATGCAGTATAAAATTGGTTCAAACTACTACTTACTGGTTACTAACAATAAATAAATCAAATATTCTATCCAATATAGCTATTTTAAAACATAGATAAACCTAAAAAAGGATAGAAAATAATGATCATAACAAAAGTTCATTTCAAGTTAATTCTCGAGGTTGATACATGGGATCAAAACTAATCTTAAGACCACATTAAGACTGACTCACAAAAAGAACTTTCTAGATTACGTCCAATCAAACGTATAATGTTTTCATCTGCACTATCTTTTTTCTTTCTCTAATGATTTTATTTTTCAACATACAGATTCTTAAGACTCTTGTTAAACATTCAAGTCTCATAGGTATAAAAGTACTCGTAGTTTCCAAAATCATATGCATAATGAAATCCATAAACTATCACACGGTTGGAAAACTTTCAAGAACAGCGTAGCGTCTAAGTAGCTACTTACAAAAGTTCTACGTAACGTTTACGAAACTAAAATAAAGTACTCCTTATCTCTGTAGGATTTTACAGAGACAAGCATTTTTCTTCAAAGAAAATTTCATTACTGCATTAAAGTTTTTCTTTATTTATTTTCACACTAGGTTGTACACAGTCAGTGGGCTTAGGGAATGCACAGAGCACACTCTGTAAAAGCGGTTCCACGGTTCAAAATAAATGCACGAGAGAAAATGGTGTGGCACTAAGCTTTATGAACGCTAGACAAACGGAGTTTTCTCCTCACGTTCATTATTTCTGCATTCGTTCCACAGTATTTTCTATATATAAAGAATTTCGCAATTTAAAATATGAGAATGTTGTTTTACGCTTGTCATAGATGTATGAGTCACTTCTACATTCACTGTTTAAAATGAAAGTAGACAAATAATGAGTTTGTTTCTAACGAGTTTCTTATTGTGAATGAACTGTGTTTATTTATACAAAGACAACAGTCTACCTCAGTTTCACTCCAATGAAAATAACTAACAACCCAAGAAAATTAATAATACATTAGATCCGTCTATCATTTTGGATTGTCATCTCATGAATACACATTGTAATTCAATGCATTCATTTGGGAAGAAGTACCATTTCAACAAGTCCATTATTGAGATATACGCATTCTTTGACTTTGGTACTAAGCTTTGTCATATTTCATCCTTCACGATTTATTCATGCTTCGATTACAAAGTTCGTTTATATGTTAACTAGCTATACCTACATATTCAGGTTCGATATGAACCAAATTTGATTTTTGCTCTATCATCGAAAATAGGCATACATTAACATGGTAATTGAACTGAAGCTGAGAACGACTTGTTAATTGACTTATGAATAAAGCAGCGATTTGTTAGAACAATCAACAAGAGTGGACATTGTGAGGTGATGACGTAGTTATTGACAAAGATACATTTTAAGGTAATCGTTATAATAATTAATGCTTTCTATAAGACATATCGACAGCTTTTCTATGAAAATATATTTATCATAGACATATGGCTTTTGTACTGTTATGCCTTGGAATGGCTTAACGATATAAAAAACCTAGTTGAACTGGAACTTTGTTCCTTAAAACAAATTTTATAATCGGCACAAGATTAACCCATTATGATAAAAAAACATATTCGGACTGTCTTAATGACACAAAAACAGCCTTTTAACAACAACGTTAAGCTTCAAAGCGTCTTGTATTTTGGAACTAGCTAGAATCTTTTTCACATCAGATACTTTCCTTACACAAAGTAACCCAAAATGTTATTGTATTATCATATTATCAGAAGGCTTTAAGCCAAACCACATACGCCAGTGTTAAGTACTTGCTTTGTGCCACATATAAAACGATTAGTTTATTTATAGTCTAGGAGCAAGTTGCCTACTTGCCTCACATCACATCCACTGAGAAATAAATTTTCTACGGGAAGTCTCGCGTCGTACACATTCTAAAAATAGTACTATAATCTAAGGTAAGACTTGTAGAAGAGTTAAATTGTGTGACTTATTTTATCTTTTACCATTTTTGAACGAGAAAATGCAGGATTTTATTCTGTATATTTGTGTATCTAGTATTGGGACAATAATGGATTAAATTTAGGTCACCCAAGTGCCTTATACCAAGCTCAATAGCATTTCGCATTTGTTCATAATTTTTTAACTGTACCTATTTACAACGTTATAATTTCAACTTAAAATTTAAATTCAAATTTAAAGAGATATTAATATAATTCATTTTAATATCTCGGGGAGAGGCTTTTGTTTAACAGTTGGACACAGAAAGAGGATAGATTAAAAAATAAACAAATTATTGTCAGTCACTACAAAAATAAAATACGTAGTCATCATTGTTTTGTCACTTGCAATAACAGATTCGATTTCGAACTGTACTTCCCCACAATTACTATTGTACATGCTAAGAACTAACACATTCGCTTTCACAATCGTGATTTGAAAGCACGTTATAAACAAAAACAACGTTTAGGATTCGCTACGTTTGCTACGAATAGACTTTGTCTTCACGTGGGTGTGCAACTGTAGACAAACCAAACAGTTGTGGTTTGGCAACACTCTCTGTACGCTAATAACATTGTGTACTAACATTTTCCTGACTATCATTCACATTACTCACACATTTATATACTCTATTAACACATATGTATATAAGAGACAGATGTACGCATAAAATAAATATTCCAGGACAACTCACACACAGACCATAGTCTGATTGCAAACTAAGCAGAGCCTGTTTCATTTGTAGCGTGGTTTTTTATTGTCGCTACTATAAAGTATCCAAAGTTTGACATTTAAAATGAACTGTAAATATAGTTCCAATGCCGCCCGATGGAGGCGCTATTAAGATTTTCAATCAAAATTTTCAATAGCAAGCCGGTTATAGTAGCATGAAATCGCCCGGCTGCTGTGTATTTGGATTTTTTGACAAAGAATTAAACAGCCATTTAAATATTGTTGTTTTTCTTAACAATTCGTTCATAAAGCTCGATTTTTTACTCAAAAACTGTTGTAATTTTTTCATGAAATAAATTTACTTAGACAAGCGTTGACGTTCAGTTAACCAAAGGTAAATGAACTACCTTATTAAATATTTGAACGGTATAAGGAAGATACTGCGATTTATTATTCTGTTTTAAATTATTTCTTAGAACACCTTCACTGAGTTTACTCTAATAATTAACAAAATAATTTATTATTTAAATAACATAATTATATTTACGCAGCACTTGTTAACAAGCAATAATTTATGAAAAGAAAATAAAGTAGTAGATGGAAAAATCTTCTAGGTCGAGTAAGTGAAATTGAATGTCACTCTAACATCAAATATTAGAGAAATGAAATCTCCACCGCGTCTACAAACTTCTCGGAGAATTTCCATTTAATTTCCCAAACTTATCGACGACCTTCGACAGGCATCTCACAAACTTGAATAAGAAACGAACCTACAAAAACCGGACAAGTGCGAGGCGGAATCGCGCACGAAAAGTTCCGTATAATAATGTATAAAAAACGGCAACAAGATCACGTCTTTTTGTTTGTGAGCCCTCCTTAAATATATATATATATATTTTTTTTTAATTCCATAAATTCCTTTAATATAAATAATACTTAAATGCTGTCTAGTCATCAAAGTTCTTGAGATACCTACAGCTGATAGACGGATGAACGACGGAGTCTTAGCTATAGGGTGACGTTTTAATCGTATTACTACGGATCCCTAAAAGTGAATAAACGAAATCAAAAGAATTACTTTTAAGTTAAAAGAAAAAATAAAAGTTTGGACCAACTTGTTATTCAAGTACAATTGTAGCGGAATTAAAATAATATTAGTATAAAGCGCAAAGTTTGAAGGGCTCGTACAAAGGTTCGGGCTCTAACGAAATCTTTGATCACGGTTATTCAGATTTATGTTTTCACGTGTTTTCTGTTTACACGGTGTCTTGGATAAAAGGATTTAAAGGATAACGGGCTCGTTGTCTTGTTTGTAATGAGTTTGTGAATAATACATGATAATGCGAGTATTTTGCTTTCCAATTTACGAATAAACCCGAGCTCTTAAAGATGTTCTGCAAACATTTTGGACTTTTTGAAGCATTTGCGTGCATGTTTGATGAAAATTATTTACTTAATTATAATTGGACACGTTTTTAAATAGATAGAATTTATTTAGCAGTATAGTCTTGATACAAAAATGGTTGGAAAATTATTGTCGTAGGATGTCTTCTTACACTTTCTTCTCGGTCGTCGAGGGAGCGATTGAGTATCTTACACAAAATTTCCTCATAGCTACTCGGCTGTTGATAAACAATCGATAATGGTAATAGTAGAAAATTGCCCTCATGAAGCATAATATGTAATCGGACACATTGCATGACTACCATACAGTAATTATTCTAACATGGAATAACAGTATCGACCTGCATAATATGGGAATCGAACTACCAACTAAACATCTGTTATTGTACAAGTTACTGGGACAAGTCCATTCATGTTTTCGTTATTCAGACAGTGTTAAAGTTATGATCACATTCAAGAAATTGTCGAACTGAGTTAGTTGTCTCATTCGCATTATAAAACAGTTCGTGTATTACGTGCTCCAGTGAAATATTTGGTGTACGTTCTGTTATTGACAAGTCATGCTGAGTTAGTAATATTGTATCATTGTATAATATGGAATATTTTTTGTTTAGCATAGCATGATGAATTGATGAGCTGTATATGTTCCTCTAGCCGTGTTTTCAAGCTATGAGAGAGACTCAGTTTTCGATTGTATGTGCTGCAACCAGTATCACATTTTTTTACAGTCGGTATCGGGAATTTAAATGTCCTGTAAAAGTAGTTTCTACGGGGTCCACAACAGGCATTGATCAGTTTTCTAGAAATATTGGTCAATAGCTAGCCGGTTTTTGATTGTCAATAGTAGTAGGATATCGCCCCTCTGCACCGAAAAGTAAATCTAAAATTGCGTTAACTTTCATGTAATGATAGTTATATTATAGACCACACGATAATCTTATTATTACCTCGTTGTCACAAGCAGAAAGCTACCACGAAATTTCATATCACGTGCTTTTAAAAAACAAGGTTGATGTTGTTTGTTTGTAGAGATTGTATCCTAACAAGTAATAAAGTGTTAACGAGATGTTTATCGAGTTCATTCGGTGCACTAACGCGAGAGTCACGATCACATTCCGACATGACGACGCATCAACTATCAGCTGAAAAGTGCCAGTATGTTTCCGCCTTTCGATCGTGCGGAAACGAGAGATCCGATTGTTGAAGGACGATTAGAAAGTGATAGAGATACGTATGAAATAGAGTAGTACTCTAGTTATAAGGATCACGTTTGTATTTATCTGTGCCCTCAAAACTAGAACAGAAAAATAATAATATTATGGTTATAACATGAAGTTTGTCGAAATTTGCAAAATTCTACGACTGCCGATTTCGTTTATTTCCTCTTTTAGCTGTGTTTTATTAAATTAATGAATGAATAACGAAAAAGTAGTCGTATTGATTCTAACTCAACTGGAATTCCATATCTATTCTACCTCGATTCTCTACCACTATCGACTATCGACAACCGGCTAGCTATCGACATTTGACATTTAGAATGTACTGCCAAAATGTTTCCTACGACGCCCGTCAGAAGCGCTGATCAGATTTTCATACAAAATTTCTCGATGACAGTTCGGTTGTCGGTAGTCGATAGTAGTAGAGAATCGAGCTACTGTTCTTTGCCCTATAACAACATATTATTAGTAAACAATATATAGTTGAAAATTATACTACCGAGTACCACAACAATTACAGCGAAGGTAATAATCATGTAGTATGCATTCCTCCCAGACGTTTACAACACTTAATGTGTATTTAATGCCAGCGTTACTGTTACTGTCGCTTATACGACGTCAATTCAATTCCAAAGCGTGCTGTTAGGGAGAATTAATTTTGAAATACATTGTGTCTATAGCAGTGTAAATGTTTTGTCTGCTTAATTTATTTAGAGATAAGCGAAACCAATGAAACGCCACTTGCAACAATCCCTACTTACTCGTACATTTTGCTTCAATCACATTTATAGAATGACATCTTGTCCAAAAAGATCTGAAGAGTAATTTCCTACTACTATCGGCTACCGTCAACCATCTAGCTTTTGACAAATTTGGTACAAAAACGTGAGCAGCGCCTCTAGCTAGCGCTGCAGGAATTAATTTTGCGGTATGTTTTAAATATCAAACTCTCGTCATTCGATAGTACCGACTGTAGAAAATTTTGCTACTGGCTGTCTTATATGTGCGTCAACGGACATTTTCGAAGGACAAAGACTTGACATTTAATTTTGAAGTTAATTCACGATCTCTCGATAGTATCGAATTCTTATCGTCCAAACGTCAAACTGGTATCAAATGAACGTTCCGTTCGAACGTAGTTACGCATTAAATTAGTATATTTTACGTACGCTACATACTTTCGCTTCGTTATGTATTCAAGTATCTGCTTAGTATTTTTCTTATCTCATTTGTCTAGTCTCATACTATTCTAATTAAAGTCTGGCCTGCAAAATCAGATGTCGTCGACCCCGCTCCGAGCTTACAAGTAAAATATTTCTTCGCATTAACTAAGTCGGGATCTTTTCAGTAAGCGTCAGTCGGGAGAACATGAATGTGTTATTAAATCATTTTAGTATGCAAATTTCTAGACGATTCTCTTATTTATTCCTGTAGATGCATCTCGAACGCACGAGCGTTTAATCCTATTTTATTGAGTAAAAACGAATATATTTTACGCATATTTTTTTCTACTAATGTAATCTTTTTAACGCTATCTTAGCTAGTTATATAACCATTTTAATTAAAACATATTTTTATTTTATCTTAAGTCTTTCTCAGAGAATATCTCGTTATATTTTTGGTCCTATAAAATTTGGCTGGGGCTTTATTGTTTTTTTTTTATCTAGAGTCTAATCTGATCAAACCGTCTTAAGGGATATGTCCATATCGAAGTTACGCCACCGAATCATGTTATTCAATCTCTGACATTCAGGAAACTTCAGTTATATAATTATCATGAACACTGGTTTTATAATTATGACTAGCTGACCCGTGCAACTTCGCTTGCGTCACCTAAGAGAATGGATCAAAATTTACCCCGTTTTTGTAACATTTTTCGTTGCTACTCAGCTCCTAATCACCGTAGCGTGATGTTATATAGTCTATATCCTTCCTCAATAAATGGGCTATCTAACACTGAAAGAATTTTTCAAATCGGACCAGTAGTTCCTGAGATTAGCGCGTTCAAACAAACAAACAAACAAACAAACAAACAAACAAACTCTTCAGCTTTATAATATTAGTATAGATTATATTAATGCTAATAACATCCATATTTAATATTATAAATGCGAAAGTAGCTCTGTCTGCTAATCAATCACGCTTAAACTACTGAACAAATTCGTATGAAATTTGGTATGGATATATTTTGATACCCGAGAAAGGACATGGGCTACTTTTTACCCCGGGAAAATGACGCATTCCCATGGAAAAAATCAGGTGGCGGTCGAAGTCGCGGGTAAATACAAGTCTCAAATAAAATAAAACGTCGTATCAACTCTACAACATACGCGGAAAACGCTAGCAAGTGAATCTTTTTCACAGATAATTGGATCACATAGTAAATTGCGTCGACAGAGCCATGTGTCTGTCTTATTAAAGGCTCAGAAGGGGAATATGAGTGTATGACTAACAATATAACAGCGATGGAGAGTTCCATTGACACTCGCTACCAGCGTGGAGATAAAACATGATTGTTTTACTTTCACTACTGATAATGTTGTTATAGTTTGTTTATTTATAGAAATGCAGTTTATCTTTGTATAATTATGTTTATATTTCTGATTACGAGAGTAAAGTTGTCTGACAAATTAATTTAAGAAAGACTTTCTAATAACCTTCAATTTGAGATTTATGGAGATTACAAAGAGTGTACAAATTCATTTCATAAAAGGAAAAATAAGGAGAAAAAAAAAAGGTTTTGTTATAGGCCTCAATGTGTGATTTTCTCCAAATTTAGATGCCAAATGTCCTCTGCAAAAAGTATTTTTAGTCATTTGTATACAATTTACGTTCACTATATTTACTTTCGTCTCAAAAATGTTTATGTCTACGTATCAATTCAGGCCAAAAAGTAGGATTTGAATACGTGATCTTTCAATGTTAGTTTCAATGCTTTAACTAAATATTTCTGCACTATACGATCTTAACGTCGGAATTAACGTGAGGTCTTTCTGTCACATAATTTTCTAGCAGCCTGTACGCTGGAACAATGCCCAACTATTTGTGTTATATACTCGCAAAATATGTAGGTAAGACCGCCTACATATTTACTTAAATAGCTGCATAATGTATTGTAAGTCACATTTTATAAAATACAAGCTTCTGCGAGCGTATTCGTCTACATGAAAAAAAATCCTGGGGTAAAGTAAAAGTAATTTTATCCTATGTATTAGTCTAGGTTATAAACTCGGTCGACCAAATTTTATCTAAAACCATTAAGTAGTTTTGCGTCAAACGCGCAAGCTTTCGCATGAATGATATTAGTAAAATTCCATTGTTATTTTAGATACAAGCTAAGTAAAGCCCAATGACAACTTTAATTCAAACAGAACCTAGATCAAAGGCAAATTAGATGCGGAAATGTTGAAAGGGACGCACACGATGATACAGCGGACTGACATATTCATAACAATTATTTTAAACAAAACATTAGCCAAGGTTTTCTTTTGTCTTTTTATGAATAACCTTGTGTTGAAATTATCAAAATTACCAAAGGCTTTGGGTAGAATTTTTCATTATTTCTACAGACCTTGAAGTTTTTCGTAACATTTGTAGCTGTAGAACATAATAGCATCATCTCTTTCAATCTAAATTACGCCAAGATAATGACTGAATGCGAGCACCAACTGTGTCCCGCGCATCTTGCAGAATTGCGAACTAAAGACATAAAAAATGCATCATGGTTCTATTAAACTTAGTATTGAATCATTTTATGCTATGCAATTCTTAATAAACCTTGCATATTTCTACAATGTTATATGTTATAAAGATACTTGTGCGTCAAAGGAAATCTCATAAAAAAACGCCGTGAAAAGAAAAGGAGTACTAGCAGAGACACGAGCGCCTTCGTTATGTATTACGAAGTAATAAATACAACGTCTATATTCCCCTATAAAAGGGAAACTCATTAAAAATCAGGCGGACAGCTATAACGTGAAGTGGACAATACCGATTTTCCGGTTCACGGATCATTACGATCTTTTTCCTTTTATCGTCGAAGCGCGAGATGATTCAATATTAGTCGATAACGTGATAGTGTTTGTAAATACTCTTAATAAGTTCGGGCGGCTTTTATGTTGAACCCCTCATTCGGTTTATTGGAGTAAAGGCGTATGATCAAATGAATGTAGGACCACTTGTGACGTTGTGGTACTAAAGATGTTACATTTTATTTGTTTAAATTATGGACTTCTTTCGTTTCTTCATCCCTTGTTTGAAATTTTATCTGCTATCGTGTCAGCTACTTAAATACAGTAACATATTCCGTTCGGTGTTGACATTTTTCCGACTATTTATTACCACAGTTGTACGTAAAACATTATTAGTATTTAAATTATACGAGTAGGTAAACAAGTGATGTTATTATAAAAGATCTTAAAAATAATTTTAAGTAAAGTTAAATAGAAAACGTCTTAGCATCGCTGCTATTCCATTATTTGACCAAACTGTCGGTTATGTGAAACTGCAAGCCGCAAATAAGCAACGCCATCCATCACAACTGTCAAACCATTTTAAAGTTAGCTTTAAAGCTGCACATTTAGGAGCGAGTAACGTTATATTGTATGTATAGTTAGTTTCTTAAACTAACATTATGTAATCTACTTTTATTGATATTATTAGTTCACAATATTGTATTTATATACGTTTATAAAATAAGAAATCATTTATGTAAATTAAACATTTGATGAATCAACCTCAGCTTTTATCATTGTTCTAAATCTACAAAAAAACGATAAAAATATCGTAATAAATCTAGTTCGTAAGCCGTTTCGGGAAGGTGATAGGATGACAATAAACTTACTCGAACGCAATTGTGGATTGAAAATTTAATTCTAGCTGCCCTATTTTGGTTTCTACAAAATAGAATAAAGATTAATCGATGAAGAACTAGGTCCCTCATACCAACCGTTTTACTATCAATACAGAGATTACGAGTTGAACCGTGAGTACAAAATAGAAGGCGTAACACATTGAAAGTGTTATGTGGGCTCAGCAAGTTGTGGAACACTCCATCACTTCCCGTGTCGTAAGAGGCGATTAAGGAATTATGTCAAGAGCCACCACGAGTGTCCGTGAACGACATATTATAACACTAGTGAACAACCGCGGCTTTGTTTGTGGGAAACTTCAATTACTTTTGCGATTTTCCTTACCTGTTACTTTACACGGTATGTTTGCGACTTCCTCAAAAAGGAGGATTTTAGTTCCTCACGATTTTAACAAAAGTAAGTGTTGTAACGTTTCATTCGATAACATCACAAGTGATACGATAGTACTGATTCTTAATACTCTATCCTATTGATAACATAACTAATACTATATATAAAATATAACTACCTATAAAAGTTATTCGTTAGCCTTAAGAGTTCGTTAGTGACTGAACCACAGAATACTATTATGAACTTGCGAAAATGCGACCGGAAACCTAAACATTGAATCCCTAAATAGCATTTAGAACAATTAACGTTGTTGAATAGACACAGATGTCCTTTTGTTCTCTTTATAATTATAATTTAAGCCGTAATTATTTCAGTATAATGTTGTCTATTAATAATAAAACTACCAGGTAGTCAATTTGTTAATAATTATGCGGGCCAATATTACTGGCCGCAAATTCGTAGAACCTATGTCAAAATGTCCCCATTCAACCGACGACATTTACGCAGAATCGTCACTAGTCAAATCCTGGTTCTATGGAAGCTCAAGCGTGGTTCAACAGGATAAACTATTCCAGCAGACAAAGGCCACAGAGCGTGCAGTTCCTAGAAATCGGCCTTTGATATGGATGGGAGACGGGACAAGTACCTTTGGCATTTTACTATGTGTTTGAACAGTACAAAATAAAAAAATCCACCTTTGTTTACTACCTTTACGCATTCCCGTTTATATATTTTGCTACAATAAAAAAAGCAAATTAAAATGAACCCGAGGAACACATTCGCTTGATTATTTTCTGAACTCTATACAACTTGTACTACAAACGTATTTTACAAAGTTCTTATTAACTTAAAATGTATATTTCCCTAAACAAAATATCTACTAACACACCCACATTAGTTACTGTGCCAAAATATTACTCAAGAGTGGTAGTCCCTTGAGTAATATTTTGGTAGCCGTAAAATTTAATAGCGAGTCAAATATCACTATTCTACCTCTATAGTTCTCTTGAGTACGAAACATCTTGCATTATGAACTAGACTTAATGTACTTAGAGTAATGGGATCTTGTGAATGGAGAGACGTACATGCCTTGTAATTGGTCTAATCCAAACCACAAGCTTCTAGTGCTATCCGCTGCTAATAGAATGAAAGCGAGGCTGCAATGTCTGTCCTAATAAGGTGCATAGATGGGTGAGTAAGTGCGTGGTGGTTCATTTCGTTTGAGATTATTATATTTGGAATTTATGTTCAAGGTTTTCGGCTAATAGACATATTTATTTGCTGTGGGGAGCGGTTGGTGTATGTTGTGTTTGTATATTTAATACCTAACTTTTGTTTTGTTTTGGGAACATACAATTTTAAGAAGGACGTGTCGATGTTTCAAGAACATTATACTATACGACGTTTCGAGATTGTGAATGATTTCGAGCGTGTGTGTGCCTGGAAATGAACTTTTTTTATTTTGACGCTTGATTCCTACAAACCGGTCGTAATTATTCATTAGAAGATAGAACTCTAGTTATTTACTAATAAAAGTCGAACACGACCCATTTCCATTTGCAAAGATACGCACTTAAGTGTGAGTGAAACATAACTATGTTACAAACGTAATAAATTATTTCAAGGAAGTCACACTTTTCCTGTTTCCAAGTATTCTTAGAAGTGAAATGTATACTTTGACTATTAGTATAGGAGCTTGTATAACAGTGAATAAACTTTGTAGGTATCTATTTGGTACTAAAGCTTGATAGACTGCTTGCGTAAGTATGAAGCCTATCTCTCCGAACTATAAGCCTGCCTCACATAAATCGTCTAAATCCCGCATACTAACAAAGGCATATCATTCCGCGTGTACTACTAATTAAGTAGGCTACTCAAGCCGGAAATAAAGCCAATCTAAAAGGCTGGCGTAAATTGAACACCCGCCGGTATCCGACGCCAAATGAGATTTTCGGGACGCAAACATCACCCGATTAGACCGTTTGAACTTGTATGAATATACAAACTAAGATAGATAGCCAACTTCGATAAGTATCAGATATCGGTTATACGAAAATGAACCTTATTTCCTTCATTAAGTTTGTTTTCGGGATAGATTTTAGCTCGGAATTCGCCTTACATTGTATTTTATCCGAAATATGTACGGGATTATATTGATTACAATGGAGCTTTAACAAGTTGACCTGTTTGACGGATTCTCGGAAGCTTTTGCGTATTATTT
Organism: Anticarsia gemmatalis; assembly: GCF_050436995.1. Taxonomy (NCBI): domain Eukaryota; kingdom Metazoa; phylum Arthropoda; class Insecta; order Lepidoptera; family Erebidae; genus Anticarsia; species Anticarsia gemmatalis. Next base: position 6,100,688 of record NC_134761.1, read on the forward strand.
AGTGCCTTGCTTAGAAAAGAAAATTATATTGAAATTGGTTACTAATATGTAATTTTGCTTTTAGATTTGTAAAGTAGTTTCCTACACTCGGTTCTATAACACATATCTGAATAAAAACTATATTTTAAACTGAGTGGCAAATAAATTATCTATCAAGGTACTTTAACCACTACCTCTAGACCTAGAAACTTAACTTTTAACTGTCTAATAAACTTAATAGAGGTTTCAAAACAAAACAACACCCTTTACACCGCTGACTTCATCAATAATGTCGTTTAAAACCAGTTTCTAAGAAAAATAACATGTTTCAGGTGGTTGCTATCCCACGCCTCGCACTGTCTTGTAAGAGGAAATGGGTCAGTCCACGGACAGTAGGGGTTAACGACCTGTCACGTGGCTTCACACAATGTGTTAAACCACTTGATATTGTTTGACGTCGGTATACGTCATCTTCTTAGCCTTTGAACAAATATTTTGGAGCCCGTTTAGCGGCTTAGCTTGGCGCGGCCGAGAATTTATATGGGTAAGCGCTGTCTGTACATACATTCGTATATGGTATGAACAGTGTAAATAGTTGTTATAAGACGTATAAATGTCGAATAAATCGTTATTGTCCGTTTGCAATTTTGTAGTTAATCGTAAATCTTACTTTAGGTGATATTAAAATTCGATTTAAATAAATATTTACTAATAATTAACCATAATAGAACTAATAACAAATTCCTCAACTATATTTAGTTACGATAACAGATTACACCGGTGTACAACTACCTAATATTTGAACTGCAAATTTCCAAAACATCACTGATTAAGTACTACACAAGTACAACATTCAATTAACGTAACAATCTCAAGGCACTAGAATCCCTAATGAATAGACGGCTTAGTTCAAGACAGATGCGGTCTGAGTCTAAGCTACTCAGAAATGTAATCCATGCTTTTAGGGCACGTCTGCAGCAGCCGAGCCCGCTTGTTAGCTACGATTTGCAGTTGACTTGTCGTGGTTGGGTGTCAAGAGAAAATACGAAAATTTTCCGTAAATTTTGCCGGCTACAAGACCGTTTTAATGAAGTTGGCGCAAGTTTTAGTGACAAGAAAACTGTCTGGATAAATACTTTAAATAGAGCAAGTTTGTGCTAAAATGGTGTAGCAGTTAGTTTGTATACATTACTTGGTTTTAAAGCGGCTTGAGGTATTCTTTACTTTACATAGCGCAATCGTTACAATCATTCGAAACTATCGTGTCGTCTTCATATCGAACATGACTCAATCTAACTTAAAAAAAGAATTCTGTTAAATCAACTTTCTCTACAAAAGTTTTCGATAGTAACTCGATTAAAACAGATTCACAGGTTCGCCGTGATTGCCTCTAACTGGGGAGTTTAGATTTAAAGCTTACACATCACATCCACGAATAAATTTATGGATTAGAACAAAAGCGTTTTTTTAAATCATTTATTTTTTACCTCAATATACATTTAATTTCTCACCAAGCAAAATAACATGACGAGATAAATAAATGTCGTCTAGAATGTAGAAAAACACGTGTATGGTCTCCAAAAGCACAGCTTAGTAATAAACAGGACCTCAGCAACCGGTGACGTTTATTGAAACTACAGTTCCAATCTTCGAAGTAATCTGGCGTGCCAAAGAGATTTTATTTTCTCGTAAACTGGTCACATGTCGTCTAAATTGGAAATACGTGATCGAGTTTCATGGTAATGATCCTTTTATGTTCGGTTGTAACTTACGCGTCATATAATTTAGTATATAAGTTATCATTTGACTTGAAGAATGACCCTCAGAGGGTAAGGAAATAAAGGATATTTTACTCTCGTATTGTAACTACAAGGTCAGTTTGTACTCGAAGAGTTTTCAGTTATAGTTTGTAGACTCGCTGCTATCGAGTAAGAATCAAATGATATAACGATTAGCATATTTATCAGGTCACTTTTAGGTTACCACTTGACCACGGGTCTTAGTCGAATGGTCTTAACATGTTTGAATAACAGCTTTATGGATTTTTTTATGCCAATGGTAGTCTATACGCGAACCTACGTAAAACTGACAAAAATTAAGATATATGAGTATTCTACACAAATCCAGCCTTTAACAAAGTAAGTGACAGCCGTACAATAATCCTAGAAATAAAAATTATAAGTTTCGTTGCGCCTAACTGCGTCATAGGATTCCCAAGCATATAATTTCTTTGACAAGGATAAAACAAATATTAAAGGACAACGACCCCTCGTAGAGTATTATTTATAGAGAAAATATTCTGATATTCGAGATTCATAACACCGTGATGAGCAAAACACGAGACAAATTTATTTAACCATGAAATGTCGAGTTATTCCGGTCTGATCCCCTAAACCGATCCACTACCAATTAATATTATTCTGTACTGGATCGGTTTGGGGGATCAGACCGGAATAACTCGAAATGTCGACGAACGACCGTACTACCAATAAATCTTTGATACAATATTTATATCAAAGATATATTTATAAAGCAAAATATATTTGTGATGTTTAAATAGACATTATTAAGTACGTAATAAGTCATTTAACGTTTGACTTTCTGTCTACTTTCAATACCTAAAAATATCTGAAACGAATTTGTTTATATAAATTTTAGCTTCTGCCTGAAAAGATTTCTGGGGGTAAATTATAGGTTCATCCAGGCTATTAACTACCTGTATACCCAATTTTATAACATCAAAATCCGTTTAGAAGTTTTAGCGTGAAAAATAAAAACATTGAAAATGAAATGAAAATACTCTATTGTACTGAAAAAAACAAGACAAAGAATAGACATGAATAAAAATAAAAAAATTAAATAAAAATGGTATATGGCCTTATCGCACAGTGGCAATCTCTTCCAGGCAACCATTAAAAAATTATACTTATTAAAATCTTTTTCATTTATACTAGTAGGATGTCTCAATGTATGTATGTAAAACATGTGGGGGAATATGGCTATTAGTTTTGACTCGCAGTTTCAATGACTTGCAAATGCAACATGATGCAGCTTAGCGTTAGCTGCTACTAACGGGTTTCAATAACGTGGGTGATGGATAGCCCTCTTCCAACGTTGCCTAAATATTACATTGTTTGCATAAAAGATAGACCATATTTTTTATTATAACTAAAATATTGAATATCTGTTATCAGTTAAAGATAGCTTTATTGAAGCTATACGAAACTAAATATTTAGTTATGTACTTTTAAGTTTAAAAAGTACTTTTTAACACTTTTTTAGTCAGCTGTTACTCTTCTCTAGTTGTCACTTTGTCAATATTCAATCCATTATTGTGTAGAATATACATATGTTTGTGTAAAATAAGTTTCAAACCGTTGAAATGTAAAGAATTTAGTTAAAAGCATTGAGTGACGTGGAGCACTCTGAACAATTTGGCATAAAAAAGCTATAAAACTATTTATTTAACCAATACATTTACTTTGTAAAACTGATTTATTTTACTACTGTCAGACTCAAGTGCGAATATCTGTTGTATTACAAAACCAAATCATAAAAGTAAAATTAAAAAATATAGTGATTTGAATTGAAATATGATACATCGATTTCACGAAAAAAACTGCCCTAATATCAACAAATTATTTACATTGGCACGCCTTCTAAAAATACTGATATTGAATTAAGTATAATAAAATATTTTTATAATTATATCGCGCTGTAGTTAATTTTCAATAAAACCTTATCCATGGCACCATATTATCATCCTTACCCTAATTGCATATGACTATCCCAATAATATAATATGAAAAAGGAAACGCGAATACATTGCTCTAACTATACGTAGTTATTCTATTTCCTTACAAAGGTGCTGAAATAGGAATGTAGAGGTTTTGCAAACAAATAAGAAAGTTAAGCCTTAACGGCCACGTTAACGGTGAACAACTGTAATTTTTAACAAACTTGGATGAGCTTTGTGGCGGGTTATTATTTTGTTTATAATAACAATGTTGTTCTGTTAGATGCATAACAACTAAGAAAGTTGGAGGGAAACTTTAAAAAACAATTTTGTAGTTGAAATATTTGGTATCTTTTGATATAAAAACCGGTATGGTTTGATTTTTTGACAGCGAAATTAAATTATACTTAAGTGTTATTTTGAAAGTTAAAGTATTTGAAACGTGTATTGAAATTCCTTAATCTTGAAAAATATCATAGAATAAGAAGATAAGCTTTCTTATTTAAAAACAACACTTTTTCAATCGCCTTTTATTATATATTACGGTCCAATAGCACAGTCAATTTACTGAAAACATGTCCATATTTTAACTCAAAAAATTACTTTAATCAGTCCAAAATTGTTCTTAAAAATCGCGAGCCAATAAACGTGGCGTATTTTTTTCAGCGATGTAAAATGCAATTTAAAAACCCGTGTAGCGAAGTTTACTGACCGTGAAACAGCGAGTACAACTTACTGATGCAGTTCAACCGACGCACAATGCAATGAAAACAGTTTAAACCGACCGTGACGGCTTTTGGATCTGTTGTTATTTGGACACTGACGATTTCATTACTATGTTGGCTTGTACGTGTATTAATAGGTAGTAGATTCTATGAAACATTAAATGTATAGATTTTTGGCAATTCAGTTAGACACAATAGACACTATTTTCAAATGACACAGTACCTACCTTAAAATTTACGAGTTAAAATCCATTTTAATTATAAATGTATATTATAAGCACATTTGTTTTAGTATTTTTATTTGAAACTTTTACATTATTTATATTATTAATAGGAATAAAACATCTTAATAACATGGGTCATACAATAATTTTGTTCGGTATTGGAGTCAGTCCCAATGCACCCGATGTTATAATACGTCGCAAAGGGTCTTTTCAATTTAGTTCCTTATTCAGTGTAAAGGGTTTTTGGGTACCGATAGAACTAAAGGAAACTGTATAAGATTGATTAAATAGCAAATTGCCTAGTAAATTAATTTAAATATAACTGATGTGTTTTATGAGTTCGACTTTATTATTTATTAAAACCATACTATAATATTAATTGCTTCACCGTAATCCATCACCATTAGTATTCATGAAGACCTCAACATTCTTAATAATTCACTATAAATGCTTGTAAGTCAGAGTTAGATTTCAATAAAATCTTATCCATGATACCAAAATAATATCAAAAGGAAACGTGAATATATTGTACTAACTATAATATGTTGTTATTCTATTTCCTTACAAAGGTGCTGAAATAGGAATGTCGAGGTTTTGCAAACAAACAAGAAAGTTAAGCCTTAACGGCCACGTTAACGGTGAACAACTGTAATTTTTAACAAACTTGGATGAGCTTTGTGGCGGGTTATTATTTTGTTTATAATAACAATGTTGTTCTGTTAGATGCATAACAACTAAGAAAGTTGGAAGGAAACTTTAAAAAACATTTCTATAAGATATATTATATAGAAATATTTTTATCTTTTGATAAATAATAAAATAGGTATCTTTTGATGTAGAAACAAGCATGGATTGAATTTTCGACAGCGAAATTTAGTTGTAGGTAAGTATTATTTTGAACTGCAAAAAGTATTTGAAACGTGTCTTACAATTTGTTTATTTTTGAAAATATTGGAGAATAAGAAGATAAGCTTTCTTATTTAAAAACAACACTTTTTCAATCGACTTTGATTATACTTAACGGTTCAATAACATGGTCAATTTACTGAAAACATATCAATATTTTAACTCAAAAAATGACTTTAATCAGTCCAAAATTGTTCTTAAAAATCGCGAGCCAATAAATGTGGCGTATTTTTTTCAGCGATGTAAAATGCAATTTAAAAACTCGTGTAGCGAAGTTTACTGACCGTGAAACAGCGAGTACAACTTACTGATGCAGTTCAACCGACGCACAATGCAATGAAAACAGTTTAAACCGACCGTGACGGCTTTTGGATCTGTTGTTATTTGGACACTGACGATTTCATTACTATGTTGGCTTGTACACTCAGCTCCAAAAGTAGCTGAACAACTTCATATTTTCAAAACCTCTGTGTTACGTAATTTTAATAAATAACTAATCAAAATCAGGTAGGATGAGTTAGAATTAAACATTTCAATCAATTGAAAATGGTTTTTCCATGAATTAATGTGCACACTCAGTATATAGGGTTTCAAAAGATTGAGTATGATCAGCTATTTTTAGATCTGACTGTACGTGTATTAATAGGTACTTAATACTAGATTTTATAAAACATTACGTGTATAGATTTTTTTGCAATTCAGTTAGACACTATTTTCAAATGACTCACAGTACCTTAAAATTTACGAATTAAAATTCATTTTAATAAACAACATGTGAGCCTGTTGTTATGATATACTTATTTGAAACTTACATTATTTATATTATTAATAGGAATAAAACATCTTAATAACATGGGTCATACAATAATTTTGTTCGGTATTGGAGTCAGTCCCAATGCACCCGATGTAATAATACGTCGCAAAAGGTTTTTTCAATTTAGTTCCTTATTCAGTGTAAAGGGTTTTTGGGTACCGATAGAACTAAAGGAAACTGTATAAGATTGATTAAATAGCAAATTGCCTAGTAAATTAATTTAAATATAACTTTGATGTGTTTTATGAGTTCGACTTTATTATTTATTAAACCCATACTATAATGTTAATTGCTTCACTGTCATCCATCACCATTAGTATTCATGAAGACCTCAACATTCTTAATAATGTTTCCAAACTTAATAATTTAGGCTTTCTTTCTTTTGATGAGCACCAAGGGAAATTATTACTTGCTTTTACAAGGCAATTGTTTACTTCAAAAACATAACTATGTACAAACTTTTTGTTTGTGCTTACACGAATGTTGGAAGTTTGGTTCAATGGAATTATTAAAGACTAGCTGACCCGCGCAACTTCGCTTGCGTCACCTAAGAGAATGGGTCATAATTTTCCCCGTTTTTGTAAAATTTTTCGTTACTACTCCGCTCCTAATGACTGTAGCGTGATGTTATATAGCCTATAGCCTTCCTCGATAAATGGACTATCTGACAGTGAAAGAAGTTTTCAAATCGGACCAGTAGTTCCTGAGATTAGCGCGTTCAAACAAACAAACAAACAAACTCTTCAGCTTTATTATATTAGTATATATAGATTGTTTTAGTGTAAGATGATCAAACAAAGAAGCGATGTACAGACGTTTTTATGTGAAAACATTATTTTAATGGTGAAAGTTTGTACTTATTGAGACCATAATATTCTCAGTAGGAGATATTAAATAATATTGTACTGTTATGGAGCTATTGTGTTATTACATTCAATGTTCTTAAGCTTTGTTTTCCAACATTACTTAAGTATTTTATATGTGGGAATGTTAGTGTAATGGCCAAAGTTTTGTGCTTAACTTATTTGCAAAAACGTTATTATTTTGTCAAATTATCGTGAAAATTAATTGACTCGTAACTTTTTAAACTATATGGAATACTATTGTTAAATTGCTTTACTTTTGTAATGTAGGTACTAAACAATAGCATAGCATTTTAGTCAAAGATTCTATGTATGTTTCGTTTAAAATATTGAACAGTGAGCTATGAAGCGATTATTTAAATTACGTCGGTTGTTATTTTACGTAAAGATAAAATAAATAAAAACATACAGACAGTCGATCATATGTTTTTCCACACAACATTCGGTTTGGTTTGAATTTACTCGTAAAATTAAAGTTTGTTTCAATCCACTGGCTTGTAGCCTCAATCGATATGAAATAACTAAACGATTGGGTTTCTGGGAAAAGCGACGCAGCATAAAATGGATACGTAGTTTTCATGGAAATACAGATCCACGTAAATATAATAGCTTGTCAGTATTGTGGGTTTTAGCACTCTTCAAATTTTTAACGGCCGAAGAAGTGCATAAGTTCTATTCAATATTTTGATTTTGAAAATTACCACGAATAAATGCATTTTGAAATATTTTAAAGCTAATTATCGAAAGCCACTTTTTAATCAATAACTGTACTTGCGACGAAAATTTACGATCTTATGACCCATTATAATATAAAACTTATTCCGAAGATAGTTAACAAAAAAAATCCACTAAAAACCTTACTTTCCAAATCTACTGTCTCTTTAAACCAACAAATTCTTTCTTCGTAGAGTACTTTTCTTTACAATGTAGGCACGTGGACTATCCAAATGGATTCTCGGTTACTATGGTATGCTCATAGGCAATATCAATCAATCAAACCAATCTACGCATGTAACAGCTGCGCGAGAGAACCACAATGAACGATCAAGGGTACGACCATAATTTCAATAAACATAATGTAATAAGCATAAATACGGCACACATTACTACTCGTCTAAAAGTATAGTTCTACTGAAGCGGAACTGAGCGGAGTGGAGTGCGTAAAACCTAAAAATACGATTTTCGATTGATAATAATTTAATTTAAGTCAGTATTTTGTGAGCTAGCAGTTGGAATCGTGCTTTTTTCCTGGAAATTTTTTGAAATAGTTATGAGCTATCAGCCAAAAACACCTATCTCCACAATCCAACTTTTGATATAATTGGATAAATAGTCAACATATTGTTGAGTATCGAAAGGTTGACATTTAGAATGTACTGCCAAAATAGTTCCTACGACGTCCGTCACAGGCGCTGATCAGATTTTCATATAAAACTAGCTGACCCGCGCAACTTCGCTTGCGTCACATAAGAGAGACATAATTTTCCCCGTTTTTGTATAATTTTTCAATGGTACTCTGCTTCTATTGGTCGTAGCGTGATGATATATAGCCTAAAGCCTTCCTCGATAAATGGGCTATCTAACACCGAAAGAATTTTTCAAATCGGACCAGTAGTTCCTGAGATTAGCGCGTTCAAACAAACAAACAAACAAACAAACAAACAATCAAACAAACAAACAAACTCTTCAGCTTTATAATATTAGTATAGATTTCTCGATGACAGGTCGGTTTTCGGTAGTCGATACTTGAAGAGAATCGAGCTACTGTAAGATGCATCCACATGGAATTTCAACAATTTGATTTCACAATGGCATTGTTTCCAAAGACGCGGAGTGGAGAAAGCGAGCACTAAGACTGGTCAATTCTTAGTTCGCTTCACAACGCTTCACTCAGCTCTACTTTAGTAAAACCACAACCTAATAATTTTGTAGTAACTATTTACATTACGCATGTTTGGTGTGACAAGCGGATTTGTTTGCGTGAATTTATATGTACTCCTTCTTGTGGTTTGTTTACAATTACATGTATTAGTCGAGACGTGGTAACGCAGTCTTATAAAGTGGTAGATTTTATTTGCTATTCTGGATGCGTATATACCCTGTAAATAACACTAGACTTCCCTATTATCTGGAAGGCAAACATGACTAATACTTTGTCGTTTTTGTTAAGTTTTTTGGGAATAGCCGGAAAGAAGGAACACAGAAATGAACGCCAATTAATATCGTAGCCACAAGGTTTTTTCTCCTATTGTAAATTGGCAGATACGGAATCTGCTTGCAGACATAAATATCGGGATTTTAGAAGTTTTTGTAAATATCAATCTGAAGACTTTAATCCTTGCTTGCTTAAGTCTTTGTCCGGTTTTAACAAGAGCAACAAATACATAGAGTTATCAAATTGCAACCAAATCTGAACAACGTAGCACTTACTAACTGTGCCAAACTAGCAACTCCACAATATTATTAAAATGTTTACAATATCAGATATGAAGCGGACTCTCCGATGGATCTAAACATTGACTAGATTCCTGGATGGACGCCAAACAAGCATTGTATTGGTGATCCCTCAAAATAGTTGCATCAACATAACATAGTTTTATTGTGATCCGATCGGAAATATCAATGATCCGGTAGATTTCCATTTAAAACTGCTATTTTTCTTTCGCACTAGATTTATAAATCGTATACAATTTTTACTGTCTAAGGCTTCGTATGTTCAATTTACCTACAAAACAATTTTTTATATGATTTCAATTTATGTTTCTAAGACTCATTATATCATCCAATGATTTGTTAGTAATATATGTATTTTAAAAAAGCGAGCTAGATGAAACAATTACTGTTTTGTGTTTTAACATTTAGACCACAAAACCATGTGTAATTCAAATTCAAACAAATATTTACTTTTAGTTGTAATTCAACTATGTAACCACAAACACGGTATATTGTTACTGGCAGAGTAACCCGCTGAATACTAAACTAACCGTCGTTACCTACATATACAATGTTATATAGTGTTCTATGCGTACATGTATAATACTGAATAAATGGCCTTTCTTCCAACTATGTTGGAGTCGACTTCCAGTTTCACCGGATGTAGCTAGCTATCAGTATTTCTCATGGAGCGACTGCCTACTGGACCTCGGTGAGACTGGATGTCAGACTTTCAAGCTTCTTATTACTGTTAACTACTGTCAAAGATCTTTGAAAATGATTTACGATTTAACATGCCTTCCGAAACACGGAGGAACTCGATTTGTTTATGATAGTGACCCATCCAGTGAACAACCTCGGCAAGCGTAGCTTAACGTCAGAGATCGATCCGCGCGGCTGTTGTTAACTAAGCCACGAGCTCCTCTATACATATATAATAATATACATATGTGATGTCTGTACCCAATTACGGGTCTAACCAGCCGTATGCCTTGGACGGCGCTATCTAAATCTCAAGCGTTGCATTACATAATAGTGCACAGGGATTAACGCAATCATGCCTGTGCTAACTCTGTCAGTATGAGACTACGGCCAGGTTTACCTCGATTAAATGTTTAGACTTTGATACTAGAACTTTGATAGGTTTGTTTATTCTAAGGTTTTTGTACGGTTTGTAATAATATATCTCAAGAATCGTTTTTATAAGCATATGTATACTGTCCAATTGCTCGGAAGAAAAAAGTCTCCTAAACTCTTTTTTCTTCTCTTGACGGCGCCCGCTAAAGATGCGATTGAGATTTTCATACATTTTTTTTTCAAAGCTAGCCATTTCTCGATAGTCGAAAGTGGTAAAGAATCGCGCTACAGTTATTTAAATACGTTGGAAAAATCGTCTAGAATTAGAGTATCCAATGCGGATCGGCCAATAATTCTCATTAAATCAATTCATTAGTAGAAAGTCTGTCTCATTAAGCTACTTTTCAAATATTTACATTCACTTACTAAATAAACCACTATCTCTTGAAGCAGAACTTATTCCCGGCGGCAAACCGCAGGTGCTTAAGATTACTTTCATTCATTTCCTCTTATTTTTCCCCCGTTTTCCTTATGCAAGTGTAACTAGAGTCTTGAAGGCTTATTGTAATTTATGTCCTTTCTCATTTCAGGTTGTTACCCTCGAGATTGCTCGGAAATATGGCGGCTACGGTACGTGACTTGTCATATTAATCATAATGATATTTGGTGGATATAGCGCAAATGATATTCATGATAAATATAAGAATGTTCTGGTACTATAGGAACAGCATGGTATAGGAAAATTTCTTAAGAATACCAATACAATATGCAATCATGTGTATGAAAACGAGCTATACTTTTTGCTTTTAGCGCTACTCTTGTCTTTAACGTAACTTTAAGAAATAGCCTCTAGGAATCCTTCTCTGCATCTTCTTTTATAATATCTTCTAGAAATATTTGTAGAAAAAATCAGTCAACTCAATAATTTCGTAGCACAAGAATTCAATTTTAGCACGCTAATAGAATTGTTTATAGTAACGAAGGACAATGACCAATCACTTTATCAGTTAAAACAACGAAGCTATGAAAACGCGGCAGTATTTTGCCACGATTTTTGTTTGACCATTTACAGTGAGATTGGATGTTGCCAATAAACACAAAAAGTATTGTTTAAATTCAATTAAAACGTACGTCTACGTAACGAAATATTGTTATGATATTCCTACGAAATGTAGCCACAATTTTTGAGTTCTTTTTACAATACTGGCGAGCCTATTGTTGTTCTTTCTGACTGAATGAGCAGTATTTTAAGTATAAAAATATATTTAACACAGGGTAAAATTCACTGAACTTCAAACGTAGATTTTTGGACAATTTATTTACGTTGTCATAACTTTTGCGCTACATATTTGATACACGCGTAACAGGGTATTTGCTTGTTATCATACCTTATACGATGATGAGCAAATATTAAGCTTACTGACTGAAGACAAAGGTCAATGAACCCAAATATACTTTAAGACGTAAAACAACCGAAACGAAAAGACAAACTGCTTTAATTCCTTAATCGTAATATATTACTGTAACAAAATTCTCTTACAATCTAGAAACAAGGAAAATAGGCAGCCAACCTCGTACTAAATTGGCTGGGACTAGGCTGTCTGCGCGCGATAGGTAGATGGATCTCTAATTTAATAACCCTGAGACACCAGCTAAAGGTCAATCGGTCGCCGCCTGCCGCCGCACTGCATCTAGGAAGATATATTAACGTGAGTACTTACGTATGGATGTGTGAAGTCGGCCACGATATTGAATAACCACTTTAAAATGATAATATTACTGCTATAATAAATTGAACAAACGGTTTCTATTCAACTTCGGATACATTTGCTCTTTTAGTAACCAGTTGAATCTATCGAAGAGTAAATGAAAGTTTCGCCTTACAAATCTCTGATATTCCCACGTGATCTTTCAAACTTCATCATTATGTATCTACCGAACTGTAAAACAAACTCTAATTATGTTCATAATTTGAGTTCTAGACTGAACTTTCCACGAATTTTGACGAAAATAAAAGACGCTCTAGGCAAAAACAAGTTAATTATATTCTAACCTTTATTGTTAAGATTGAATTATACGCCTAGACTCAACCGTCAATAGCACACAAACACCAAACAAAAGCCAAAATACAAACGAAAAATAAAAAACAGAACCGATATAAATCAGAAGAGTGAAGTTGTTTTCTACCGAGTGGCTAATTCGATCTTTCTGCTCATTGATTGAGAATGGAATTTGTATATTTTTGAGACAACCACAAAGAAATATGAGACACTTGGTGACAAAAGAAATGCGCGAAATATTTTCAATCTGGTAATTCAATTCCGACATGAAAAGCTTACTGTAGAAGTTTCTTTGCGGATTCTTTGGTCGTTTGATCTTCGCAGAAGTTATTTTTTAAATATTATTTTGCTTTTGAGAAACGATTGTTCAAAACGGAACGACAAACAATATAAAAATGGTGACTGCACCGTTAAAACCGACATAAGAGAGATCGGATTTCACACAGTTGTTTTTCAAAACCTCGGTGCTTAAACTCTAATTGAACAGGCTTTATAAAACTATATCGTCTCGAAATTTACGCGTAGATAATTCCAATGTATCACCACAACATTAATAAGAAGATTAACATCGGATGTTTACCTTAGTTATTGTTTTGAGATGATCTCGATAACAGAGAACCACAACGTTGATTGGCGCAAATACTTCTGACAGATAACGAACGTTCTTGTTGTACGACTACTCAGTAAGTCATTATCTGGGGTCATATCTTTGTAATGATTAATTAGAGGCTAATGGTTTTGTATACAATGTGAAGTAGCTGTTACATTGAGTGAGGCAAAGATTTACTGATGATCCAATGTTCGATCTCCTACTCCATTCTTTCTAAAAATACTTAAAAATTTATGAACACTTTAATTTTAAGAAACGGTGATCTACAAGTGAGTGAAGAATTTGGGAGATAGAATTGTAACCCGACTATCTACAGTCGGTAATAATGTAGCATCGAGAGTTTAACTTTTCAAATGTTCTATGACGTTCTAGTTTCTACGACGCCCGCTTTAGGCGCTGAGAAGATTTTTACTATTTTGATAGTGATAGATTTTTGATAATGTAGAGAATCCTGCTATAGTATAATTGAAACGTACCTTCGATCCTAGGTATGCGTTGTAGCTTAGGTGTTGATATGTACATAGTCATATAAAAATCTATTCAAAGTAGTATTAAACTTTGTATTTTTCATTTAAATAATTTTAATAAGATTCAGATTACATGACGCGGACGATCATGTCTCAAGGATTCATTAATTAAAAAATAATTAAAAGCGACTTCAAATTACGTATTAAGGAAATAGATCATAAACAAGAATGTATTAAAATGTCCATTAGATGACAGAATGTAGTGTAACACGATCAGGAATATCTGATACTTTCCTTTCAAGTTAGAGTCAAATGTTTGTTAATTAATATACCCTTAAACAAATAACGTTTTTTCGATTTACATAAAAAGCCTCTTGTTTTGTGTATTTTTTCGAGATGCGAATAAGTTGATCATCGCTCATTTTGAGACTTACTTTTTTTACTAACATTTACTAACGTATTATGTACGTATAACATACACAATTACTTGAATAACAAAACTAAAACACAATCATGATACATATATATGAACTCTCATACTAAAGCATACAAAGTCTTAATCAAATCAAAATTCCCTGAATAATAAATACCTGCCAACATTCAAATTAAGTAGTGGAGCAGTCTTTCAAAGTTCAAACATGTCGAGTAGATTCCTACAAATCCATATTTGCTCGCACCTGTTACACTGAAACTCGTACTCCTATAATATTCACCTCGTTGAACTACAGTTTGAAAAGTCGACTGCAAAACTGCATAGCCACTTAGAATTTCATTTCCAACTCTTTGACTTTAAAATTGAGCGACGAGCGAATAAAGATTTGCACGTGATAGAATTTTTTGATGCAAATAGAAAGGTGTAATCTTGTATGTTGACCTTTGAGACAAATTTTGTTCTGAATTTGGTATATTATGTTGTATAAAGCTTCATTTTTGGTTGTTCGGAGACAAGGCCAGACTTAGTTGATATAATTGACGTCACTAATGTAAAGTTAAACATAATAGCCTTTTGTTAGCGTTTCTGTTTCTCTGGAAAATTTAAGATATATGTATATGTTATTTTTTTTTTATTTTACTTTATTTGGGAAAACAAACAATTGTACAATGTGTCTTACATCTAGGATCATTTGCATCAGAGTTGTTAAAGGTACAAACAACAACGTGTCCACATATTAATAATGTTTTTCAAATTTATAATACTATAAATAAATAATTTACTACTATATACATATATAATATAATATATTTTAATAATATCAGAATGTGTGGGTTGGCATCCATCTGGCAATATCTATTTTGATTTTATCGATATTGCTTTGATATCGCATCGAATGTGCTACGTAAATAGTTTTCAGTACCTCGTTTGAAGGCTATTTATAGATTTGAGTCGAATAATCCCCAAATGATACCTGTTCAAATAGTTGCGTGTGGAATTTGAACTAAAATTGCATACAGGAACAGGCACAAAGGGTCCGGCATAGTCTTTGAAAGCAATGATTCGTACATTCAAAGAAACAATTTTAACAAATGGATAATAATATAATCAATGCAACAATTTTAATCTGTAGCCATACAATATATTACAATATTTTCCTAGATTTTTTATTTACGCATTTTCATCCCACTCCTAGGCAACGGCCTCCCCCATTTTTGTCTCGTCCGAATCAAAATTAAAACCTGAAAAAAGTCGTTATGTTTAGAATTTATTAAAGATCGTGGAAGCAAACAGTATTTTTGATTCTTGTAACTCGTCAAAAAATAAACAATTTAAAATAAATCTACATAATGTCTTCAGTGGTATAAAATTTCGTAATCAAGCCATTTGACTCGGTTTTCCACTTCAATTAACATCTAGAATCCTTGGTAGGAACTTTTAATGAAGTTCGTTTTCGGAATAAAATACAATCGGTCAAGTGAAAGTCAAATTTGCAACGAATTTTCACTTTGCAACTTTCAAATTATGTTTTTGAGAAGAAGAAGACAGTTTGATTTTGTCCAATCATTTTGAACATTTTGGTTTTAAATCACTTTGAAATGCAATCACAACCATTAAGTAGCGCGATTCTCTACATTTGGTTCTGTCGAGTATCGAGAGTTTGACATTTAAAATGTACTTAGTCCTATTTTCTTAAGGAGCACGGTAGAAGCGCTTAACAAATTTTCTTGTAAAATTTATTGATAGTTAGCCGGTCGCGGTAGTCGATAGTAGTAGAAAATCGAGCTACATCTCACAAGTACTAAAATCTGAATGGAATTGGAATTGGAAATGAATGTATACAATGGATTAGATTTTTGACATACACTGGAGGCGCTATATAATTTCCTTTGTCAAAATTAACGATGATTCAATAAGTTACAAGTGATTTCAAATCGGCCCTTTTTTATTATATTTTAACAACTGTCCTCTCGACTTCGTTTCTTGGAAAACAAACGGAGATTTCAAAAACAAAATAACAGATTTAAATGAGTGTGCAAAGGCCAAAATGGACGCTCAATACCTTTATTGTAACTGACAAATTAAATAACGTACCAAGTTAATATCGTAAAAAAATTGTTGATACCAAAAGTGAACACTACAACTTGTAAAAAATCGCGGAATTCAGTAACGCGATTCTCTATCAAAATCGACTATCGACAACCGGCTAGCTATTAAGAAGCTTGTATGAAAATCGTATCAGTGCTCCTAGCGGACGCCGTAGGAACTATTTTTTCAGTACACTCTAAATGTCAAACTCTTGATACTCAAAAGTACCGATGGTTGGGAATCGCGCTACTGAATTAAATTTCTACATAACAGTGACAAAGTCATGAGATTACTTTTTGGGTTCGTATTTGAATAGACATATAAAAGTGTTCATTGTAAATATGTGGCATGATGATAATCATATTTTTTCTTTCACTATAACCTTTGTCACACATAGTATGGGATTCTCGGAATGTTTTCGTGTAAGTATATTTTCTATGAAAGCAATTTTGATTTGACTATCGATAATAATATGTTTACCACATTTTATTGAATACTTAGAAACTGAGTGACGTTGAAGGTTAAACATTGTATTTTGAAAAACATAAATATGAACAACAAATGTAAAATAAATGCAAAGACTTTTTTTTTATTATAGTTCTTTGGTTTGACTTTGTGTTTTAACTTTAAGAATAAAATCAATCCAGACAATAGTTCTAAATTAATTACGATTTTTTCAGAATAAAGTTTTAGAATCCGAAATTCAACTATTGATCATAAATAAGTCGGTTTACTGAATAATAATGCGAAAGACTAATACGATGAACGAAGTCTCGATACTTAATTATAATCAAGATTGAACTGTACTGTAATAATGAACATTTCGTTTAATTCAGGCTACTTATTACTTAAAGGTTTACTCTTCAACCTTTGATAAATCAATCGTGCAAAAAAAGAAAAAATAAAGTGAAGAGATTCACGCTACAGGGATCAAATTAAAAGCATTGATGAATTACGATGTCAACGAGTATCGGCCGGCGCCAATCAGGCTGTTCGGTAAACCGCATTCGAACTGACATCCAATGAAACTCACATTCGTTCACACTTCACGTAACAGGGGGGCTATTATGAATCTCAGTTGACATTATTTTGAAAGCTACTACGCTGTACATTGATTTCTCCCTTATCATAGAGATTACCACCTTATGTCAAAGCAGCAATGTACTGAATAGTGACCATCAATTTAACATACACTAGTTGTCGGCTGAGATACGTAATACGCTTATGACGGGGCTAGCACGTATCAGTTCACAACCATTTGGAAGCCATTACGCTCTACATTGTTTTCTCCCTTATAATATAGAGATCATCACCTTATGTCAAAGCAGCGATGTACTGACCATCAATTTGTCGTACACTAGTGGTCAACTGACATACGTTATACGCATACAGTAACACGATAGCTATCGACAACCGGCTAGCTATCGAGCACCTTCTATGAAAATCGGATTACCGCTTCAAGCGGGCACCGTAGGAACTACTTTTGCAGTACATTTTAAATGTCAAACTCTTATACCGACTGTAGAGAAACACGCATCTGTTCTGACACATTAATCCGTCCCATGTTTTGTAATTTATGCGACCGCGACCTTCATGGCTATTGAACTAGAGCCGTCTCTTTATTCTAGAACATTCTTTTATAGATAAATTCTTTGGATTTGTATTTGTTAGTGACTAGTTCAGTGGATTTGGTTAGGAGGGTGTACGGTATTTGTTTTTTTTTTAGTTTCTATAGGTATGTGTACAACGGAACTTTTATTTACGTAAACCAAGAAAATAATACAAGTGTGTTGCTAAGCGTAAAATTTGAGACAAATTTTGGCTACATTTTTAAAACAATATTCGTTAGAGTCCGAAAAAGATCTTTAACAAAATAAAAAAAAGAAGAGCTTCTAGGAAATTGCTTAAAACAACTCTTTCTTCCCACCTCCGTCCATCATTTAACTAGCTGTCGACTTAGGTGGTTTGTATTTAAAAAAAAACAGTATTATGTGTAGTTAGACTCATAAAATTATTTGATCGCGTATTGTTAACGGTTTTACTAATTTAAACCAAACATTTTAAGCAGTTTAGTATAAATAAACACACACCTCTTTTACAACGATACAATAAGTAAAAGAATCATCTCTCTTCATAAACAGCATCGCGGCTGTGATTTCCTCGTATTTTCCCATGAAATTTGGATATCTAAATAAAAAAGTTTATGCAACACGGGTCAAAGGATAAAGAAAATCTTGATTTAATTTTTTACCCTTTACAAAAATTGGGAGACATGAACATGGGAATCAATTGAATTTTCTCATAAAAAGCTTTTATTATTCACAATATTTTCTGATAACGTGTAATGTGATTTTTATCGTTTCTGAAAACTGGTATTGGTGAAATATTGCTAAAGTAAAGTAGTCAAGGAGGATGCTTTCTGAGAAACCCATCAAAAAACGCTGTAGGCAGAGTATTTGATGTTTCAAATACAATCGGAAGGTGACATTAGGTAGGTATATTGCATATTGAACTTACACGAGTTACTATAAAAACATTTTTCTTTCAATTTAACTTTAGTTTATTGCGGCCTAATTAACCCATGTAAATAAAGTTAAAAACTTTGATTGCATAACCTTTGGTTAGAACTTTTCATACCGTCGGTCGAAAAGTGTAGCACGTTTGCCAAAATAATCTCTTAAGCGGAATAATCCGGTTCACATTGAATTCAGAACGTTTTAAATAATAATAATACTGCTTTAGCTGGTGAAATATCTGAGACCTGAATTTAACTAAATACCTAAATAATAGTTAATTATTAATGTACCTACACTATTGTATTGGGGTAAAAATAGTTGTAAGGATGAATAAATAAATAAAAATAACTTTCCAACGCCCAGCACTGTACACTTTACGGCTGCAAATAGACAGTCATTATTCAAAACTACTAAGAGAGAAGTATTATAAGAAGTATATTTACAATTGAATAATTAAGAGTTACTCTCCGCAAAATTCTATTTAATTTAATAGTTTTTGTTGGAAACGAAAAAAATGCACCGGTAAAAAAAATATTTTTAGATAAGTATATAAATATTTATAACTACTAGAATGCAAACAGAAATGGAATACACACTTCGTTAAAATTTACAAGCATTCGATACTTCAAAAAATTGTATACACACTCGTATTAAAATACCGGAACGGATTGGTGCTTTATTTTATTCAAACGGTCCGATACACGTTCATAAATTGAATAACTGATGTTCGCTCACTTTATTTCTTTTTTTAATTAAAATGACCACAGTTTTACTAATGAGGTATACGCTGATAAAAACTTTCTAGCTTGAAGTTTATTAAATATTCCAGGGTGTAGGTACTACACACGCGTTTTAACATCACATAACATGCTTATTCTACCTCTGAATAAAACATATTAGTGATAGTATTAAAATTATAGCTATATCATACTTTTTATTAGATTAACTTCACTTTTCACACAAAAACCGCTTCTTTGCCAAAGTTCCATTAAACATTACCGTAAACATAAGAAATTACAATGCGTTAACTTTACGGCAGCTATTTGTGATAATGTTGCAATTTAGATATCCGAAGGTGTCTCAAGGTGTCATGGCCGCGGGTTAATCGAGTAAAAAGCAATTAAAACGATCTGACATCGATACTCCCGCCAATTAGGCGCCGTTTTTACGCAGCCTTCTCAATAAACACCTAAAAGGAATGCCCACTTTCTGGTAATTTGAAAGCAAACTCATCTTTCTGGTATATTTTTTTTACGAGAAGGTTTTTTTGTATGGGAAATATCTTTTCTTTATAACTCGGTAGTATGAATAGCGGGAAACGATTAGACCTTCGTTAAGGCTTATTTGCTCAGAAGAGATCCTTTTTGATTCCGTGAATGTTATTGTACATGCTTAATTACGGAAACCAAACCAGAAGACTAATGACTTAATTATGTTTTATCACTCTTATTAGACGGCTAACACTTGACTTCTTTCCAATATTCTACAAAAACTGTTCAGCTTTTGATCAATCCGATGATTAAAAGAACCCATAACAATTTACGGCAGATTCCTCTAGGTTCTTATAATAATGATAGTTCTGTTTTCATTGAACCTCCCGTGTAAGTACCGTGTTCAGTTGATGAAGTTTGTTGTCAAGAAAAAGCTGTAGGTGGCTTGAACAACATAACCAGTCACGCAAAAGGAAGTATTTCTGTTTCATATTATTTTTCTCTCAAATATTACGAAACATTTTCTCCTGCCCGTAAAGCCCACATACTTGAAAAAATATTGTGACACCGACACCCACAACTGGCAATAGGTTATACTATTTTTGTCGGATGCCTTTCAAAGAGGATGCGGGCTATGAATAAATACACAAGACTGGATGACAATGCGCAAAACATTTCCAGACTAAGTACATAATAAAATAGTAACTGGAGTTAGTTACAGTTCCTCCTTAGTTTTAACGTGAGCGGATAAGCCGAGCTTCAGTTGAGATGTGACTAGTTAAGCTTGATACTCAGTTGTTGGCTAAAGTACTTTCTACAAACTATAACTCGTAGTTTCGTGGTGATTTCCTACTACCTTCGACTACCAACAACCGGCTAGCTATTTACAAATTTTGTAAGGAAATCTGATTGGTGCCTCTAACGATTACCGTAGGAACTATTCTTGTAATATATTCTAAATGTCACTCTTGAAACTCGATAGTAAAGTCTGTAGAGAATAGCGCTTCTTGTGTCCTATGTTTGATTTGTTTTACAATGAGATACGACATGTTGCGTCACGTCGCATTGCATCGGTTTGTCTACGTTCTCCATGTAGGATAACGTGTGACTACGCCTGACACATCATCTGTATATTCGCAATCATCTTCTTATTAGCGATTAATTTGAGACGGCTTCAATTACAGCAACCTAAATTTTATCCGTCGCAATGATTGTAATAATCATTTTTTTTCATGAAGCTTTTTTCTTCGAGATCTCTAAAATCCAATGATGTTTCTGTTTGTTTTATTACAATGTATAAGTTATATAACTTAAATAGATATAGTCAATTGAACACCAACCAAGTGTTTACATCCGTATAATTTAATTGAAATCAATTTACACTTGGATTAAAGCTCTATAATTACTGCCAACACGCTGTATTCGTTCCGAGAAACTGATTATGCGGCACATTACACGTCCTCTCAAGTGAAATTATTGTGAAATCAATAAGGCTTAATAATTGCTACTATAATAGGGCAAGGCTAATACGTAGGTATAAGATTATATGCTTTGGTGAATACTGTATTAGTATGTACAAAGTTTTTAGGTCAAACCCTATTTTGCGAAATATTTTCACATTAACATATTTTTTGACGTTGAAAACAAATAGTAGGTATTATGCGATCGTACATTATTTACCCTAATCTGTTAGACGTTTACTTTGATCACCCAAGTTGGCCGAAATATCAAGCATAACTGTTCTACCAGTGGGCATAATACCAATATGCAATAAGCCCTCTTAAATGCCTTCGTCGAAATCAAAAAATCCAAGGCTAACTTACAAAACGAAAACATTTTATTAACTGAACTGACTTACAAACATTCTTTAACATCAGCAATAAACACCACATAAAAGAGATACTTAATACGACACTCGCATCCCACAATATTTTTACATAAACGACAAAGTGATGCTTCAAAAACAGAATATTAAACAGCGCGAGTGAAACCACAATCTACCGAAGCGTATAAATAAATAATTGTAATCACAAAACCGCAATTCACTCGCATAACATGAGTGAAATTGGCAGTCGAAATGTCGGAGCTGGTGGCTTACTCCCGACAGGATCGAATTCGAATGCAATCGAGTTTTGTTCGAGCGAATGTCAAATCGTACTCTTAAATTACAAACTATTATCCAACATCTTAGTAGATAGCCTTCTATGCAAGATTTCTAGATATCGGAAGTATACGAAATTCTGAATGCGGAACTTGCAACTGATAGTGAACTATTTGATACAGCTACTTTAAGAAAATAAAATAATAATTATTATTAAATGTAATCTCATTAAATTGTGCGTGCTAAGGCTCTAGCGAGACGCTAGACTATAGTGCATGTTAGAATGTTGATTTTAAGTGTAAGTTATGTGAATCCAACATTGCAATTGGTTCCACTTTAACACAACGTTCAATTTGTATGATAAGATTTCGATTCAAAACTCGCTTGAAATTAACTCGATTGTATTCGAATTTGATCCTGTCGGGAGTAAGCCACCTGAATTGAACTGAAATACCAAATTCCATAATGAGCCGTAATAAAAATACCGCAGTTTGATTCAAAACTCTTTGTTTATCAGTTTGCATAACACCTACGTGTTTTAAATTTTGTAAATGACTGATGGATATTTTATCAAAAATAGATGGAACGTTTCCAGTGAAAATGCGCTACGATTAAATGTGATTGAATTCACATAAATCTATATTTAACATCGCAATTGCGATAAACTTTTAATAACATAATGATCCCCGTCCAGAACAGAAAATTATTATCTATATAACCTTTTAAAGGTTTAGAAGTCTCAGGTATTGAAATACCTGGAGGCCTGCTATATATACTGTTTTGTTGAAAGATATAACATTTTCGAAAACCAAACACGAAGGATATACTTTAAGGGATATATTTTCCATGCAGATAAACAAAATTCTAGCTAATCATTTAAAAAGAAATATAAAACCAATAAGCAACAATTGTCAGCCATTTGCGACGTTATTTGATTGTCCACGGGCTATTTAAATTCGTAATAACTCCTTAAATAGTATAACGCTTGCCATTATAAATGAAACTTGGCAAGGATTCTTTACTCCGAGTTCTTAGCAAATTCCATTGTGTTTGGCTTGAAGTTGATAAAGGAAACGACTTTCGAACTAAACTCTCATTAACGTTTTTAGGTTCTTTAGTAATTGTAGCAAATACTACGCAGTAAAACTGTATACAAATAAATAAAATTAGGCATAAAAAGTTCGAGTCAAATTAAAAACCTTATACCTTTTTCGTCGGTTAAAAAGCTTTCTATTCTGTGCCTCGATTCTCTACCACTATCGATTACCGACAACTAGCTAGCTATCGAAATTTTGACATTTAGAATGTACTGCCAAAATGTTTCCTACGAAACCCGTCAGAGGCGCTGATCAGATTTTCATACAAAATTTCTCGATGACAGTTCGGTTGTCGGTAGTCGATAGTAGTAGAGGATCGAGGCACTGAATATGGATATTATGTATTTTTATGATACATGATTCCATTGGCTTTGATTAACTAACCAACACAATAACAATGAATTGTTTTTATGTTATATTCTCTTCCTGTTCGCAAATTTCATATTCCAACCTTAGATAGACACATAAGGGATTATTATCTCTTTACTTACTATAGTTACTACTTAATAATAGTATTTATTTATAGATACCTTGTAGAGATTAAACAATAACCCCGTATCTGGCTACATGAAAACATCATTCACGCCAATTAATTTCGGAGCTATAGTTACGGACATTACAGATTTATTTTCGGAAACCTGTCAAGATGACTGGACCATACCATGACACACTATATTCATAATATACCTATATATAAAATCCACGATACAAACATAATATCACGCCTATACCTATTAACCGAAAATAGAGGCAGAAGTGTATGAACGTTATACACACACGTTACCAAACTCTAGGCTACTAGCGAGAAATATGCTAATTTAATAGACAAAGACTTTGCCTGAGCGGAACCCAAAACTTCATGATAGGATACACTACCGACTGCGCGAAAAAAGCTGCTGCAGCCGTATTCGCTATCCGTGATAATATAATTATAACGAATAAAAAAATGCTGTGTTTCTTCTACTGTTTTGAGTATATTATCCTTCCTCTTAACGGAAACTAATAGCAATCGCAGTCCATAAAATAAACCTTCCTTTATTTACATATTTTTAAACAGAAAATAATTCAAGCAGGTTATATCAATGTTCATTTAATAGACAGAGACGAACCGTATTGTTCCGTCACTGTCTTTCTTAATTCAAATGAAGCATAATTAATGAATGCTGCCACCCACCTAAATACCTTCCGTTGTTTTATACTGCCAGTGACAGTTATAGCATGTAACAGGGTGTTCTATTTTTGTCGTGCCCATAGTACTAAAAATGGGAAGTTATTTTTGTTTTGCAGATGTAGAAATAAAGTCCGACCTTTGTATTTCGGACCTGCAATAGGGAAGGGCTCTATTACATAGGACCGAAACTATCAACCGCACCACGTATTGAGACAGAGTATCCGATTAGAGGTACCGCGTCCTGTCGGCTCATCACGTACAACTAGTGTTCGTCAAATGAATGGTCGCTATTCAGTACATTGCTGCTTAAACGTAGCGTATTTATCACCGCAATCTAAGGGAACAATCAATGTCAACTGAGATACGTGATAGCCTTCCTGGCTTCCTAATGGTGACTCTGGAAGTAACACCGTTAGGGTTTTAGTCGGTATGCCCAAATACCGAAACGTCAAGCCAGCGGGAGAGCTCGACATACGAAAAAAAAAGTGTATATACTTCTGTCGATATCTTATCGAGAGAATGGGCATCAAAGTCGATATTTCTTCATTACAAATCGGACTTTTTAGTCTACCGACCAATTAATCTCGTAAACTAATAAAAGTAAGATTAAAAGTGCATATTACGAATCATGACACGACTAAAGAGGCTTCACTCGCAATTACCACCCTTTAGTACGCCTTTGAGTTGTCCCACTGTCTTTAAAACGCTGTCTGTCAATCTCACAATTGCCTACTGATTTGTTTAAATAAGTTTATGAATGGTTACGTTAGCCCTTTTAATTTACTCTTGGGTTTAAAATGATAAAAAACGTGAGAATGGGCAAATAAATTTATAGTGTTGACATTTTCATAAAATTTAACGGTCACTCATTCATTAAAACTTACAAATTGCGAGTGGTTTGCCGAAATAACACAAATTTAGTTCACAAAGTTAATCAACATCTGAAGCAAAAAGTAAGCAACTCAAATATTATTCTACTTTTTAAACTTCTACAAAAATAAATAAAAATCTCATTTGCGCTGTCGAGCAAAGTTATAGCTTACAATTTGTAGCGAAAATCAACGTTCTGAAAAAATATTGATAGCGTCCATTTCTTTTTTAATTCCCCGTAAATTGCTCAACAAATATTTAAAGTGGGGAGAAAGCCGAGCACGGACGGCAAACGGCACGATTCGATAGTGTAAATTGGACTTAAGCCGGGCTTACAACGCAGCCTACGAGACGAAAATGACCCGTGAAATATTAACTACGGCCTGCCCATTTCATATTTCTCACAGAAGATTTATCAAAGGGTAGCGCCGTACATAAATAAAGTAGCCAAAGCCAAACAAAGGGAATCGTTGAAGCGATCTGCGTCCAATCCATGTTTTGCCTTCTAATAATAAATGACAAAAACATTATTCTGTTTTTCAATTTGATTGCAAAACCAAGTACAAAGTAGTTTATTGTTTTATTCCGTGCCAAATTGTAAAGTCTATTTACGCAGCCTTCACAACATTGGGACGTTCAATCATATGTACACAAACTGACGGGAGCTCAGATTTCTAAAAGTTGCTGAAGGTTTACCCAACTGTCAGTGGAAATGAAAGCGGCACGCGCACATCAAAAGTAGAACACTTTTATCCACTCGTTGTAAACACAAACGAAACTAAAATAACAAGATGATAATATACGTAATATTTGTTCCATTTTCCCAAATATTTTTCTATCCGTGATAGACTAAAAACGAGGTATCGTTATCCTTTTGAAATGAGTACATAAAAAAACACAGTGAAGTTTTTCAGTGAATTAATGGTAACAGATGAAAGGCAGGTAGCGGGTTGTTTTCCTTTATTTATTCGGTGGATTTAACATCTTTTTGTACAAATAATACTTTGATCCTCGTACTCCAATACAATATGTGCAGCAAAGTAATGTAGAAATGGGAAAATAAACTACATAATAAGTATAGTTCTAAGGAAACATAATATAGAAAATGTATCGTAGATTCACAAGAACTTTCTAGACATACGAAACATGAGAACACTTTGAAAAAGATTGCTTCTCGAGAATTTAAGCACCGGTGGGACACAGCTGAGTTTAAATCATAAGTTGTGTAAAGGCAGCCTGGCCTTGTGTGACTACATGCATGAAATGTTACGAGAATATTAGATGTTGTATTTCAGTGCAGTTTGCTTTATTGCATAGGTATTTAGTACATCTCGATTTTGTGCACACATTATACAAACAATTTCGTCTGTGCGTGGTCCATCTAGCCAGTCAACTCAGTAATGTAAGAGTTTATCATACTGAAATTGATTGGGTATGAACTAGTAATTCATTTAATTTAATTTTTTTGAACAATTTACTTAATTAAAACGTCGTTTTTCATGCAAAACAAAGTTATTCTTCGATAATTTGACTTAAAAGCATTACAAAACACTAAGAAAGATTATGCAAAATGTAATCACAATATTTCGACAAAGTTCGCTGGAACATCGGCTTTTAATATTTTAAAGGCAATCTGGCGCTTGAGAGCTTGCCGAATATATCGAAGGCACTTTGCTTTACGTAACAGGAAGCATCAAAGCTGCCTCTTAATTATATAATAGCATCTTGGATTAAAATAGCTACTACGTCAAGGACAAGTTCAACTTTAGGTTCCTGTTTTGTACAGTTGTTACAGCAAGACGTAGAGTCGGTTTTTGTAACCTGTCATATATTTACATTATAGTACTCGCCATAAATAAATAATTTGTTTTTAACTCCATATTTTAATGAGTTCACTTTACGGAGGTTTTATGATGAGTAAAATAAATATTGGGATCGGAAAGATTTGTGTGTTTCTGCCATTGTCCTTTTAATAGAAAAAAACAAATGAATGTCGTAACACGATTTAACAGAGTCAAGACAATTTCGCATCCAAATTCCAAAGTGAATGATCGCTCTAATTTATTTCACACATAAAGGTCGTTTCAATTCAAAACAAACTAGTATTTTCTTTGACTTTCGCGAGTTCTAGGCCCTACACCTTTTCTTTCATGTTAACATTTTAAGATTACAGAAGTAACGATGTATTTATATTGTTTGTGCCCTTGTTTGGATCGTAAAAGTCTCGTTCATGTGTTTCTGTACCATTTGGGAATAAAGATATCGAAGAGAAATGGCTTTTATTTTATTTCCAATACGGTGTTGTTACAACTGTATTGTATTGTACTTGCTGTTATCAAGAAAGCATTTATTCACGTGTAAGTGTATCTGTAGTGAAAACTTTCGGCCGTTTTCTACAGTTCGTGTTTATTGTGTTGTCTGTCAGTGAAGTCTTTTATTACAATTCTTGTTCTCTTGTATCTCTAATAATTTTGCTTGTGCGATGCTTGGGATAGATATAATACAACAACAAATAGCTGGGGGTCTTATATCTACCCTTGTAAAATAATCGTTTCTTTACAGGTATGAGTGAAATAACTCTACGTTTTATTACACCTTATAAATGATAGTAAGGCTTTGTATAAAGATGTACTTACTAACATTTATAGTCAAGCCGCATTGCAACATAAATGAAAAATATTTTACATCTACAAATAACTAAAGAATGTATCAAAGACTGTATTATCCTTCAGAAAAATAACTATTCCAGAGGTATTTAAAATAACCTCTATTTTTATTCTACCACTGTACAATAAAATGAAAACAAAGAGCTATTTATTTCAAAGCGTTCTAAAAGAAACAACGATGTTGACTTTGTTTTTATAATACTGTTAACAAAAAATATACAATTTACTCTTAAGTTAAATATGACTGATCAATTTTAATTTATTGTAATATATAGGCAATTTTATTGCAATAATTTTTTTTGTTGTACTTTCACGGCGATTTCGAATTGTAACTTTGAAACAATTTGTTTTGAGAGATTTAATTTTCGCATATTCATATAAACTTGTTGGGAAAACACCTTTTTCTTCCAAATCACCATATTGGTTACTAGTTTCGATCAGTTCTTCTTATCAATCGTAATCCTTCAGCACCTTCGTTTGGGTCGTATTCAATCTTCGTATAAGGTGTAAAAAAATCGTTTTTTTTTTTCGTTCTGTTCGTTTTCACATGCATATGTAAAGATCAAAATATGTAAACATACGCGCCCCTTCATATTTTATTTACAAGCCAAACTTTTCTCTTTATAATATTAATATGATTGTTCAATGTTCAACCCCTATAACATACTTCGAAGTACTTCTTATTACGAACAATTGCTTCAAGTTTTCGCGTTTTCGTTCTTCTAAAGAAAGTTTCTGTTGTTTAACATTCCTTTAGACACAGAGGTAATACAAAATCATCACTATTCTTAGAATACCGCACAGATTGTAGGAACAAATACCTTTATTCCGTTTATAACTAATTAGTTCGATGAAAATAAACTAAAGCCAAGTTGATAGCTACAACAAATCAATTTAGAATATAACAATTTGTTAATTGATAAATTTATTGTACAATATTATAACATAGAAGTAAAAGGGTACAAGATTTCTCAATTAAACCACCACCAACCACGGCCTTAATTATAAATATTATTAGCACTAAAGACTGAAATCCTAAATATTTTACGCAGAACGTACCTAGTCGTTTTTGTTTAGTACCCAACAAAAGGAGAGCCGGGTAATCTAGACCGAGTGCGATCTTTCAAGTCATTAACACAGAGCCGTCTTATATATTTTTCTATGTACATTTATCCTAGCTAATCTATTCAACCATTTCACACGCCAGAAATGAATTTACTACGTTCGTAATAGGAATTTTATTCAATTGCACACGAAAACCGTTCCCTGTAATTTAATTTAATGCGAAAATTTTCCCAAGAACAATTCTAAGCTCTATAAAAATTTCCTCCGCAGTTACGACCGTAAAAATTATTATTTATTGGATCGAGCCTCTATGGTACTTTATGAATTGAATATATTATGTTGCGTTTTGTAACAGATTTGTTACTTTTTTTATGCTTCGAAAAGTTTTTTTTGTGATTTATTTTTATTTCTTTAACAGGATGTGAGAGCTATTTATAGAACATCATAATAGTCTTTAAAAGTATTCATACAAAATCTCAAATGTTGAATACGCACAACATTCAGTTACATTGCTGGCGAGAATAATAAATATTTTTATAGTAGAGTAATAATTAGCACAACATAATGTCCCAAACTACGGTGTGACATCGAGCGCGTTCGACGTAAAACTAATTGTGACAACCATACATGTATAGAGGTATATTTCAAACCAATTGTAAATCGTTGGTCTTTAGCAATGCCTCCAACGTTTGTTTTCTAAAAATACAACGAAACTCTAACCGCATCTAATGCACTAAGTAATTGTTCGTGTAAACATTGGACGATCAAAAGCAGGCCAGCCTGCAACGCGTGATCCCGCCTCCGGAATGCCAATGTTTAAACTGCCAACACAAACAGCTATTTTCCGCGAGATAAGCTCTTAAGTAGCTTTCAGCCGCTTTTCCTCAACTATGGCGAACTCACTAAAAATAAAATGTGCTTTTGATTCTACATTTCATTTCATTTCGCAGAACAATCGCGTAAATGTCAGTTGTTTTATGATTCTATTTATAACTCAGAATTTATATGTGAATAAAATAGATTTCCTTTTGTAAAAAATACTTGGAAAACGTGCAGTTTATAAAAACAATGACATCAACCTCTGTATTTTCAAATCTGTGATATTATGCAAAAGTTACCAAATAGTACAGTTATAAAATGTATTTAATATTTTTATTGAGAGCATGCAAAGTCCCCAACCAGCACTTTACCAGCGTGGTGGACTCAAGGCTTAGGCCTCGCGAGTGAAGGAAGGGATAGCCCTTCCTTCGCTATCGAGGAGACCCTTGAAACTTGGTCTCAGCAGTGGGACAGTAATGGGTTATAAATGTGAGCGCGCATTATGAAAATACATTCTTCAACCTACAATAAACTATTAAATCTATAGTAGAATTCTTTTGTTAACAAAAAAAGCAAATGAAAAATTACATATGAACTTACGGAATTCAACAATATAAGAAATTATAGCGAACGGGAAAGTTACGGATATATGAAAGAAAATCGGGTTTCCACCCCATTTACGACTACTGCTTAGTGGATCCAGTAATACTTTTTTGAGAACAAAGGGGTAACAAGTTCACACATGTACGAATTTTATATGCACATACAATGTTCTTTGAGTTTCACATGTGCCTGTTATTTACTCTTGTAGTTACGTAGTAAGTTTTAAGCTTACGAGTCACGTTTTGAAAACAGATTATCTCGAGTGTGAGATTGTGGGAACATTTTCTTCCGGCAAATGTAGATGTGAAGTTTGTAAAGCTAAGTTCATAATATAATCAACGGTTGCAACTGAACGGATAGATCAATAGGAAGAACTATATTATTTAATGTTTGCTCGTAAGCGTTCGGACCAATGCAATGTTTTTATTTACAAACTGTTATATTATATTACACCCTCATTTGATACCAATTAACATACAAACCTCTGTCGTCACTACGTCATATTTTCACACTAAAATGAGTTTCACAAAGAGTAACTGATTAGATTGGTAGTCAACTACCCTATTGCAGAATACTAATGATATGCAATGTACTCACAATGTTTCCAGTTGGCCACAGAAATAAATAAGTATTTCCATTTCACCGGTTCTCTTGGTTTTGATTGCCACACAAAACAAACATTTGTTCAATCCAAAGATACTTATTTCGCATCTGGTTGTACTTTGAGTCCCGTATTTGTATTCGCTAGTTTTTAATATCAAACAAATATACAAAGGAACTTTTAAAATACATCTTTAATTATTCAATGAATGAACAACAAACAAATGAAAAACACAATTAAAAAGGTGAATTCACCAGTGAAATTTAATATTTATTGGACATAAAGCAAACAGAATGAACATTCGAATAATACACATTTTTCCTTTACTCCCCGGGAAGCTTTTATTAAAATCTAATTAAAATGCATAGAGCTCCAATAGACGGTGTCAAAGAGAACTCACTGACGGTGCCAATCAAATTAGGGACAGCTGAAAGGGCTGCTCTATTAATTTCCTTTGTCACTACAAGATATAATTTAAAATTCTCGACCTTCTGGAACATTCTCTAGATATTGTTCGAAGCCATTCTTTGTTGGATTAGAAAAGTCGTGGAATCAGACAGACATTTATCTTTAATTTCGTCTAGACTAAGAAACTAAGAGTATTAGACGAATCATTTTGAGGTCAGTTAAACGCTAGACGGTACACATTAGTTTAACCCAGTAAATATTTAGTATTCTTCTTGTAGTTGTTTTATACTTTTTTATAAATCTTTTGTGCAATTGAGACACCTCAAAACTATTCAAACAAATTCTTGAATGTCTTCTTAACATTGAAAAGTCTCCAGTAAGAGACTCACACATCTAATAAACATGAAAGTGGCTGACTCACTTCAGAACACGCTTTCGATACTGAATAACGACGATGCATTGTGCTTGAGAGCCGCTCCGTGTCCGATGAGCTTCATAAATCAACCACTATACGCAGATCCACTAAATCCACATCTAGCTAAGCGACCTAAGGTCTTACTAAACTGGCCAGATTAATGTTCATCGTTAACCGTCTGAGTTTTGCACAGTCGAGGGAATCTTTTGATCCCTCCGCATCGCTCACATTTTTTACGTCGGTAGACGCTTCGGTTTCATTAAACACTCTTCACGTAACACATTTCGTATCAAAGGTAAGATTGGTAAACATATTTTGATAAAAAATAAACAAGAGATTGTGAAAAAATCACAAAGAATTTATATTGGCGACAAGAGTGAAATGTTTGCGTCCGGAACAAAATCTCATTGGTGCATAACAAAATGAAATTTTCCCAGTCAGACGTTTATTGGCTGATTGCGTTTGGAACGAGATTAGCTTCCGAGAGTTTGATGGCAGTTCGGTCCGTCTATTGGCATATCCGGAAACTTTGACTGGGGGATTAATACGGATTCGTCGCGGTCGTAGTTGTTTTCACACCTAAAATTGAATTTTATTCTCCGCAAGTAAGCTTGTGAAACACGATAGTACTTTTTTCAGATTTCCCACCCGTCCCCATTAAAGCTGATCACCATTGGATAACGAAACAGAATTTCTAGGTAACTAACTACTACTTGACCAGTTATAAACATTTTGCATTTTCGCATAATAATTGCCGTCTATAAAAAGTATTTACAACATAAGCAGGACTCTAGCAATAAAAATCACTCAAACACAATTTGCGTTAAAAGCCTTGATTAGTTGGGATTGTAACTTTATTCAGCATTCGTTATTCACACAGGGACGGGGGAATGGCTTCTCATGATACATCTGCGTCGACGGCTCGACCCTGATAACACAATAAGCCTTTTATGCGATCCAACATCCTTATTTCCAACGTGATATACTACCGATTTCAAGGGAAAGGCCTTTAAGTAATATTTACAACTATATGTAGGCATAGATCGACGAATCTGTGCAAAGCTTTTAACTGCTCAAAAGATGCCTACGTGCCGGATTTACCCTTGTCAGGATAGGGAGTTATTACTTATATTTTACAGTAAGAATAAAAGATTCATATACATTTGTATAGATCATTTTGGAATAAATTAACGAGATGCGTTTACTGTTTCAGGTCGTTGAATCCGAAATTTTGGTTTATTTTACACGTGTGTTGCTCTACTCAAATGGTAGTTCGCTGAGCTTTTGTAAGTGGTCCATAGCTGCAGCTTTAAAGCTTTAGAGGTTGTAGGTTTGCGGTAGAAATAAAATCATATATTATATATTCTGATACTGTAAGAACCAACTAGTGATTTAAATGTTTTTCTTTCAAATAGTAGTATGATGTTTAACTTATTCTTTGTATTATCAAACACACCAATTTACGTCCGCTTTAAAAGCGACAAATGAATGACGTTACATTTCAATTAGTTATGACTCACTATTGAGCGAAGCCGCACAAAAATATAATACCTACTCGTATATCAAACTGTATTTAATCCCCACATATATTATGAAACTACATCGAAGTTGCTGGCATAAAAGAAAGAATTCGAACATAAACCAGCGGCGAAATAAATAACGCACGAAAAACCGCCAGCTTATGCAAAAACATTCTTTCATCATCCGATTTGCATAGCACTGAACATTTGCATTCCGGAACAGTGTAACGTTTTAAAACAAAACATTACTGGGGATTCGTACAGGTGCTTAAAAATACATCCCTGTTTAGTATTGCATAACTTTTTTCTCGCCTAAGGTCAGGTGACCGGTTGACCGTTAGCCAAGAATAGCCGTTTTTCATTCCAGTGATCCCTTTCAAGCCGACAAACCGTTGTAGATTCGCCGTTTGATTCTACTATGTAAGGTTTATCTTTACGCTTTGGTTATCACAGGCTTTGAAACTGCGGGATACGGGTTAATTATGTATGCTGAAACGTTAGTTTTTTGTCAAACTTGCTATGTAAGGACTTTTTCATTTATGGTTTTTGTATAGCCACAATTTTGAGTGATTACGTTTTGTAGATAAACATACACGTCAGTAATCAAGGGTTGTTTCGAAAAATAATATTCTAAAAGTTTGCTCTTGAACTTTAAAAGGTGAGATCGAAAGTTCAATTATAATTTTACTTTAAAAAATAACCTTTCTTGTAAGAAAATTCGTAATTAATTTTGACAACAATGAAACAATAGGTCGCATTGAGTTCGTCGCCATTGACTCGTGAGCCACAGTTAACAAACAACAAATTATTAACTTTTTGTTTTAAATAGACGGGCTTAGATGGCTTAAGAAGATAATTTGAAAGGCTATGTTAAACCGACTTATAAGCTTTGCTTTATTAAAAGTTTTTGTGATCGACAATTTAAATATTTAACTCTTTTGAACCGAACACGCGATAAACTATAAGAATGTTTTTAGATTGTTGAGAGAACTAGACGATAAATTATTTAGAGATGTTTTTAAAAAAAATAATATTGCTAAGTATGATACTTGTTAAAACTGCTGATAAGTAAATGAGTGACGTTATATAATACGTGTCTACAGACAAAGTTGACGAAGAATTATTATTAATGTATTCAGTGGCTACTTTCCTATGGGTAATTTCATTCAAGATCATAAAAGAAGCTTGCGGTAAAATATATTTTACGTTGCGTTTTATGAAAACGTCTTGTATTTCGTAGTAAAATTAGAATTTCTTATGAGGGACCAAACTGTAAATTCAGCAAACGTAAATTAAAATTTAAACTTTATTCAGGCCCATGCTTCTTCACTGACGACATCTTTACATAGCATTTATTATTTAATATAAAAGGAAAAATCCTTGTCGTTATCAATCCAAAAACCCTGCTGCGTGCCGTGAATAACAATTTTATATATTTAAGGCTATTTGTTAAATGAATTTATGTATAAATTATGAAAGATACCATATTTTCAGAGGAAATTCTTATAGAGTTCTCTTCTGAAAAACTAAATTGAATGTACGAATAACTCCCGGGAGTAAATCAAAGTAGACTTGCTTATAACACTTAAATCAGCATTTTAAAAATGGATGTTATTCAAAAATGTAACGCGAAATTTTACATTTTGCTCTCTTGCCAGCTCTGGGGCCCTTCGCGTCCCCCTCGAGGTTAAGAGCTGCCCTCAGAGAGCCTGATTCAGCGGTATACATCGAAAACACGTTTTAAGCAAAACCTTTGGATCGAGTGTTGCTCTTATGAAAGTTTAATAAAGCGATTCCTTTGTCTATATGTATTACAACGTCCGCCATGGCACAGAAAGATTACACGCGTTTGTACATAATACGGTTAGTAATACTTTAACACATACACGTACACAGTTATAGTCTTTATTACATCGCCATAAAGCCGTGAATACTATAAAAAGGGTCGTTTGAAGTCGGCCACGCAATCCCAAACTGAATATTTTATTGGACGGTTTACAGCGTTTATATGATTTTCCCCTGGCCTCAGGGATTAGTGTGTTAACTGACGACTTCGTTAATTAACATCAAACGTGGAAATTTATATCAAATTATAACATAGGGTGTGAAAAGATAAATTGGAATGTTATAACAGTTATACACACTAAAAATCAACTTATTTAAATAGGAAAATTTAACTACCTCACCTATTTGCGAATTTGCTGATACTTGTTAGTATAAATAAAAATTAACTTGAATTATAAACATTTATATAGAAATGCGAGCGGGCAGTGGCGTAGGTTTCAGCTTATGTAAAGTAAATTATTAAAATAGTAAACGCATTATATACAACCAAAATACCTTCATATTAAACAATGCTGTGAACAATTTTCACTGTTTATTCCACAAAAATATCCATATAAGAGTAAATAAACGCAATACGCAGAATACAAGTAAAATATTTCCCACACCCCTTTCCCTCGCGTAACGAGAGAACGGAATTCGTTTCAATAGCGAGAGTTCGTTGCATGTCATGTCATTATGACGTCACACACACGGTACAATGTACAACATGTAACGGTAACGACTGTAAACGTTCGCATTTTAAGCACAAATTGTGGACTCATTTACTACATAAAATAATACAAATTGCTCGTTATAAGCAGCTTGTGGAGATCATGTTGTTATATTTACAATGTCGGATTGCCTTGATCATGTGATATTATAAAATAAAATTTCCCATGACACGTATATCGATAACAAGTAATTTTCTTTTTTTATCTAATACTATATATTAGCTACCTCCAGTATTATAATCGTTGTCTTTTCAATTCAAGGGAAGTAAAGGAGCTGAGTAGTATTTATCACTACAAAATTGGTCTGTAGAGATATGTAGGTAGATAATTTTTCAAGCACATTAACCTGCATATGTCAGTAGGAAAGAGTAGTCAGGTAGGAATTAATGTATATTTTATACAAATAATTCAAATTTTCAATGTAAAAAAGATCTGAATGTATTCATATAACACGAATCTCTGTATATACGAGTCCAGTCCCTAGCGACTTATGTCTCACAAAGAAATATATTATTCCGTTTCCCAATGGAAGTGCCTTCTAAAAAGTGGCCTATGTCCCTTTTCTGTCAAGTTTTGTCAAGACACCGACAAACGATTTACATAAAAAACGGTACAAAACGATTTTTTATTCAATGTACATAAAACTCCTGGATGCTCAAGATACTATACGGAGAAAATATCAGTACTAAAATGCTTAAAACAAAGGTATTTATTTGTGTGTTCTACAATGTGTATTGAAAAAAAAAAGACAGATTTGCTGATAAAACTAATTCATTTAATTAAGCACAAGCCTGAACCCTTTCTTCGGTTCGGGACCCTTACCTAATAGTGGGATAGCAGTGGGTTAAAAAAATCAAATTTCATAGATTGCATTTGGTGTATCTACATCCAACGCTTTTTTATACTAACAAAACTTATTTACTGATAAACGTACTACAATCATAAAAAACTAAGTTTCAGTAAACAGCAATCCGTTTCGATGTTACAATAAGCCGCGGTAGAGTTCTTAATGAAGAAAGTTCATCTTTATACACACAATGTAAAGGAACAATACAGATAGTGTATAATTAAGCCCGAGAACAATAAGCCTTCAAACTGAAACTAACTTTACAACTTGCGGCGTCAATTTTATACTTCATTCAATATTTAATTGACTATTGAATTGAATTTAAACTTTCAATATTTAACACTTGTTTTAGTTTTTGAACTTCATGTTTAATACAACGAAAGTAAATAATAGAATTGCCCAAAAAATATGAATCAATATTTCAAATAAATTAATTATTTGGTCACTATGAGGTACCTATTCCTGTTTAGTTTAGTAGAGAAGTCTTGTTGGGGATCAATTTTTAATTGGTTAACTGACAGTAAAGTGACAGATGAACTACGTTGATAAGGTCTTCAAAATGTACCCTAAACATACTAATACGAATACTTTTTATTTTTTAGCGAGGTGAAACAAATTCTAACTTTTTATATATCATATAAAAGTTTATTTTATCGCTGCAAGCCGGCACCGTTAGAATCCTAAGCAAACAGAAAGCTACGATTGAAAATAGGCAAACATTCTTATGCATTCCAAAGTTGTTGTTGAAGAGAACTTGACCCACATTTTGTATTATCATTCAGTTCTATCCATTCTGCTTTTTATCTATTCGGAAGGGACATTTGTACATCAAGGCTCAGGTTAATCTACTGACCCAGTTTTAGTACTCGGTATTTACCGAGAACAATAGCGTTATATATTTAGGCAGGTATAACATACAGTTATTATATTTGATGAGGTAGTGGTTTCTTGCATACTTGTGTCTTCAATTACTCAATAATCACTCAATATTCACTCAATATCAAATTACTTAATAATAAAATATTCAATACTGTTTTACTTATTTTTCCTATTTTAGCCATGGCGTAACATTTTTATATTTTTTAATATTTTGTTTTATTACCTATATACATATATGTAGGGTATAGGGTCTCCTCCTGTAATGAAGCCTTGAGTTCACCACATTAGCCATTTGCGGGCTAGGGACTTGAGTTAGTTATATTGACAATGAAGAAGAGGCGAGGTTTTCAGTGTAATACTAAAACAATACTGTCTGTGTCTGTAACAATATAAAAAAGTGAGTGAAAACGAATTATCTGATAAAAATCAAAATCAAATCATTTATCCATATAGGTCAAATGCTGACACTTATGATAGTCAATGATAAATGTTACTGTTGCTAACTGAATTTAACAAAGGTTAGAAAAACCTGAAGTTATAAAGAATCAGGCTTACGGCTCTTACATTTACGGTAAGTTGTTACTGGGTATAGTGACTCAATAAAAATAAGATATTTTTGCTTGTAAACATTCTTTATAGGTACACTTTACTATCAATAAAAACTAGCTACTTGAAAATGATACCTGGATATACGAGTAAATAGAAAAGCCGTTTCCAACAACTTTTTATATTCTTCTAACTGTATTTTAGCAGTGTAGTGTTGTATATATTGTATCCAAATGGTGAGTTTCAATTAACCACCATATTTCCGTTTATTTTTTTGCTTAAAATATGAAATACAAAACGGTATAAAAGGCTACTTTTTATACTGACAGTAAATTAATTGAAACTGTTAGTTTCGCAAACAAAAGCTGGATCACACTAATTTTAAAAATATTTTCCTCCTATTTAAAATTTGAAAAGTATATTCACTTTTTAAAATCTCTTTTCCGCCTTTATCGTCTACTCTACTCTCTTAAACGGTTATTTAAAAAACAATCAAAAGTATTTCCAAAGATATACATATAATATCTCTTTTCAAAAAATACTGTATATTCCACCTGAATTTGTCTATTTGCTCGAACTTATTTTCTTCCACTACAACCTCCATGTCATAGCTCATTGTGGACCCTGATGTCATCCGCCTATAAACTCTCGATGAAACTATATAATGAGACTTCATGTCAATCTGATGATTTGTTTTTGTGAAGCCTAACAAACAAAGCTCTTCTGTTTATTGTCATTACTTACGATTTCATGGAGAGAGACGGGTTTTGATGGGATAAAACTCTTTTACAAGTCTTTGTTTTTTATCTAACCTCTACGATAAACGCTCATGTCGTACTTGAACTATTGCTACTTCTACTCGAATACTCGCATATTACTATTTACGTCGCATTTCATAGTAATAGGTCCTTAGAGTTAATCTTAGGTCATTGGCTTATTTAATATTATTCATTCAATCCACTGATTGGATATCCATGTACTATCGAACCAACTGAATCATGACCCATTTTGCCGATAATTCGCATGACACCGTCAAAACAGTAAGAATTTCATCTGTATCGTCAAAGTTGCACTTAGGACATTTTAAACACGCATACGACGTGTTATGATGTATTACGACTACAGTCAACTTTGACCTTTGTTATTACAGTACGTAGATACGTTTTCGATAAATCACTCTTAATTTGAATCTAGAATGTAAGTAGTCTAAACTCTTTTCACTACGAAAAAACCTATTTGTGTCAAATATCAAATAGCACGTCATTTAGAAATCTGTGAAACGATTAGGGTAACCACTATAGTCATTGCCCATCATACAGTGATTGCCAATGTTAAGGAATAATACGTTTATTTTAATTTCTAAAGTAACCAGTTCAAATAAATTGCGATACATGTCACTTTTAGAATATTGGTAACATTTTTAATTTATAGAACTCATGTCCGACGATTGTGCGACAGTTGTGTAGTTCGAAAAGAAAAAGTAAGTTTGTTGCAATATTTGTTAAGGATAACACATTTGAATTAACAGTATTCGCTAGTATTTCTGGTTTTTAAGTGTTTTATATTGAATAAGTATAAAGTTAATGACACAAAGGACTGATGTTCTTTTAGAAAGAATATTTAAGTTGCGTTTTTAATAGAGTTTATGTCAATGTTTCACTAAAAAAAGCTACTATTGACCAAAATAAATTGTGTATCAATTCCTTAACCGGGTAATAACTATGCTGGTTACCCTATATTATTTTAATTTTTATAGTTACATTATTTCCTA
This sequence comes from Anticarsia gemmatalis, assembly GCF_050436995.1. Taxonomy (NCBI): domain Eukaryota; kingdom Metazoa; phylum Arthropoda; class Insecta; order Lepidoptera; family Erebidae; genus Anticarsia; species Anticarsia gemmatalis. Next base: position 6,140,764 of record NC_134761.1, read on the forward strand.
TAATGGCCGAATAAACCATGTCCTGCGTGGGTATCGAACCCACTCCTGACGCGTCGCAGTCGTAACATCAACCTATTACGCCACGGAGCCTGTTGAAAACGGTAGCAAAGCATTACTGTATTGACGCACAAATATTTGTCGCAATAATGACAGATAACAAATTCATCACCAAGGAAACGTAGGTTTAAGCGAATTTCGATCTACGCGTATATAGACGTGTTTTAGAAAATGAGCACATGGTGGGTCATGATTCAGTTTGTTCGATAGTACGTCATTTACGTCTCCTCCATTAGTTTGACCTAAATAAGATTTTATTTACAAATCGATTATTTTTAGCTTAATTCCATACCAATAACCATTTAAGGGTTTACTATATTTTATTTCACGAAACGGTAATATTTCAATAGTTATTTCAACATTTTCATTAAATAATTTCGATTATCTGCGTAACTAGGGGCGTATGTACTCGACATGTTTAAAAATATCCCCGGCCTACGCACCAGGGATTTTGTTTAATACGATATCCAACAGGAGCTGTCATCCGCACAACTTGGAAGTTTTGAATCTAAATCGCACTTTAAAAGGTTCCGGAATTGATAAAATTATTTTCTTTCCGGAAAATTGCTCCGATTTAGTAGGTACCATACTTTTGATTCGCTCTAGTCATTTGCCCTTGGCATAGCAATTATAATAGTCTAGCATTGTCTTTTGTACACTAATAGTTATAATATTATGGCTAAGCTTTACAAAGCTCCATTTCGATTTAAAGTGTTAATATGACTGCATAGTTTTCGTGATGAACACGTTTGAATAAACTACCCCTGCTAGGTTTACGAGAATCCGTGACTAATTATGACAAACGTCATTTTTTGTCGTAATTCAACGTGATTTTCAATTGGCGTTTTTCGTTTGGTCAGCCAAAGATTGGAAGAGTGCCCATCTAATGACAATAGCTCCCTACTACATGGAACTGACGTAAAACGCCTGTAATTCCTTCGAGCAAATACAAACGTGACGTTATGTAAGGCATTGTGAATAGAGCGAACTGCCGAGGATGTAGAAATTTCACACAAAGGATAAAAGTGGAAATTCTAATGGTTCCTTCATACAATTCTTTACGTTAACTTTCCGCTTGTATAAAAACTAGTAGGCTGAATAGATTACAATACAATTTTGACAACCAATTTGTACATTTGGGAAGGCGAATTGGTATTGGTTTTTTTTTTCAGTCGTAAACATACAAGTAAATAAATTGAATATGCCAAACGATGCTCGACTAATTTATTTATTAAAAAATCTGTTTTAAAATACGGCTTCCCGAATAAAAATATCGGTACTGATTTTAATGTAGTAACTTTTTTTGTTATTGATCAATGCGGTCTTTGATTTTGGTCAAAGATCAATCAATGTTTTATAGAAAGAAATTATTATTCATGACTTAAGATGTATGCTAGTAAAAATGTTTTTGCTTCATGTTTTACAATAACTTTCATTGTTGACGATGAAAACAAACTTTTGTAAGACGCGGCCTAAACAAAACAACCTAATTTGAGGCAAAATTCATGAACCTACGTTTAAATATGGAACGCCTCTGATTTTATTATAATATCGAGGTTATTGAAATTCAAATATAGAACTTAGGATTCATAGGAATATATTGATACTGGCAACTTAAGTTCTTCGTTGTTATTTTTAACTTTCAAGCAAACCTCCTTGGTGGGAAACTTTTTACTCTTACTTTTCTATTCATAGAACTAGAAGTTACCTATTATTGAGAGAAATATTTATGGTAAAATTAAATTCTTTTTCTTTTGTAACTAGTAACTTTACAAAAAAAATACAGGATCATACTGGCACATTGTACTACCGATTTCATGCCGTGTACATGTTTATTTTTTTTGGAAATTCACCCTCTGTAGAACAAAAATATTATTTTTCAGAACTTAATATCAATCTCAACTTATAAATACTTTTGATTAACCTATCATTTAGAAGATTTATTATTATTGATGTTTAGCAAAATCTTAGATTTTATCCCTCGAGCAGTTCAGTTGACCTCTTTGATTTGTACCATTTAAAGTCAAATCAGTGTTGTTTATCCGTTCGTAACAAACTCCGAACAAGTTTAGTGTTTGTGGAGGCTTCCAATTGAGTTCTGAATCACAGAGCGAAACACTCAATGTAGGGCAATTACACAGAAATGTTCATTTCAACAAGTCTCTGAGGATCATTTAAATATTAACAAGACTTCAGATTAATCTGATTTTAGTTTTTCCAGTTATATCGTTACAGTTTCAAAAATAAGTTTAGTTGAAATATATACGAACAAAAAAAGTCTGGCGCTCGAATAAAATTCGTAAATATTATTTGCGGGAAATTAAGTAGACGGATTATATTGAACTAAATACAATAAATATGTTATGTATTGTAAATTGACTGGACAGTTTTGAATCAGTTCTGTATAACGAGATGATGAAGTTAATTAATTTACAAGCACGCATGGATCATGGATGTCGTTTTAATCTTATTTAACCTCTCTGCTTTTCGTCTTAAAATAAGAGATAAACCTTCAAAAAGAATACGCTTTTCATCACCAACAGTAATTTATAAAAAACCCAAAAGTATAAAATAGTACCTATTTATTATAACATAACGCACATCTATCACTTTTTTCTAAGAAAGTAATCGAGGGAAAATGTTCTAAAAATTCAATTAACCTCACAAAATAAAAAATAGGTGTTTCGAACCGCAGCCACTGTTGCCCAAAGAACGAAAGGAAAATTAACCGGTCCTCAATCTTCAGCGTTTATGTATTTCTTCAATCTCTACAAGAATAGCGTTACCAAAAATATAATTACTTATGTTTTAATATAATACTCCGCGATAAAGCGTTGGGACTTATACCGAAATCCACCCACCTTTAAAAGATTAAAGGATGTAATGTAAAAAAAGTTTAAACACAAAATATTATATCATCATTTAACATGATATGTAATTTATACCGACATATTTTTTGTCTACATACCACATCAATATCAATTCATTTCCACAAAAATGTAACATACGTTTTTGTTGGAATATGTAATATTCAGTTTCAGCTGTAATACTTAAATATTTCATAATTAAAATTTCCATGACCTGCCTCATGAAAACACATTACATAATATATTTGTATGCAAAATGTATTAAAAGCAATAAGAGCGCACTAATTAATAGAGTCACATTAAAATACTGCGTGTAATTATCTATGTGGTTTCAACGCTCGCAAAATTAATGTTTCAATCAAATAATTATAGCTTCAGGAATTTATACGTAGATATTTTGTAGTAAATAATAGGAAAGCCATTTATAATGCTAGTGTATTGAAAGGTGAATTTCGACATGTGTAATTTGACCGTATTTAGAATTCCTATTATCAATTTGTTACGCGTGATATTCGAAGTATTGTGATTTGGGAAGCCTATTTCGGGCCAGCATTGTGTTCTATTCAAAGAGTTTGTTTTACTAGGAAATAAGTTAATGATTATTATATTTTGGATCTGCTTCTTGTTTGTTTGTTTTATCACATTATTGTATGCAGTTTTGTATAATTTCCCTCAGATTTTTGTTAACACCGTCACCATTACTTAGTTAGTTTACGTAACTGAATTTAGTTTTCGTGTTAAAAAATCTTTAGTTTTATCGCAACGAACACAGCCACTATAAACGTAGTGACCATCAAATTCGTGGAAAATTTTAACCCTGATTACAATACACTCGACACTTAAAAGTTAGAACCTAATTTACACAAACTATATTTCATTATCATTGTACCCAAAGAGTACTTATAAAATATGAAATACGAATAACTTAAAATTTACAAAGCCAACAATTATATCTCAGAAAGTTATTATTGCAGCCATGTTTTAAATAATACATTTTATATTCGTAATGAAAACGGGTTTGCTTTTGTTATAAATGAGTTTAAAACCTCAATTTGTTCGCACAATTTTCACTAGCAGCAAAAATAACTTTGCATGAAAGTTTTGAATCAGATTAATCCGAAAACTATTACATTGTTACTTAGTAAAACCATTATAAATTGCGAGGCTTTTGGCTTCATAGCTTAATTTAAATATACTTATCACCTACCTACATACATATATCGGGAACTATTAAAAGTGTTTATTTGTTCCAATACAACGTAATTCCTCGTTCTTCTTTTAAAGACAACTCCCGCACTAAGAATTGCTTTTGGCTTTTACACCCTAACCATTACGCCATTTACTTAAAGACTATAAGCTCAGCGGTATATATGAATACTTACACTTATTCTGATAGTCTAACATCACAACTATGAATATACTATAAGTTGGTCGCAGATTTCCTTTCCAATCCTCGCAAAACATTTATTTATGCGATCCACGCATACCGTTTTTATCGGAGTCCAAACATGCCTCATGTCCCTGCGTTATTACACATTTTATTTCATAGTATTTTTATATCAGCAACAAATTTTCTAATAATACACTAGACTACTGTCGCAATGTCTTCTAGAGGTACTACAAAGTCCTAATTGAATGTATTACAGCACATGTGCATACGTTTAAACAAGGTTACGATGCAACTCTAAGGCTAACGATCGAAGTGGCGCGCCCTATCGCCCTGCCCTACACAAGTTTAGAACATGTTATCATCGAGTAAGTTTCCTTTAAAGCCTTCAAATTGAATAGAGAAAGTACTTTTTGTTTGATAGCAGTTTCGATCAAGCGCAATAAACTTAGTTTTATTTTTGAGACGGGATAAGTTTTGTCTGAATTCTTAGTTCTTGGTTGGGTGATTTATCGTTTATACAAATGCTTATTCGGTAATATATTTAACCTATAGGTAACTAAAATATTCCTCGATCTGACGCCTCCAGAATCATGTACAATAGATGGACATTGTTTGATGATAAATAATATATTGTTTTATGTTACGCACTATTAGATTATACCTATTTCCTTCAAGATTATACAATCACAGAAAACTTTATTCATAAAAACCAGACGACAACTTAATAACTCTGTCCTTTTAAATCACGTTTTGTGAACACCAAAACGAAGGGTGCCATACAAATACTTTATTGTTATAAATGTCAGCCCACACGCTTTTCATTCGTACCACTTACTATAGATTCTTCCACGTATAGAAGTTATGTCCGACCGTTCGAAGACTTTTCCATTACAGCCACAATACCGTTAACTATTCCTTGATAGACTGGGCGTAGCCACTTCGAACATTTTATTATAATAGAACACATAAAATAAGTATTTTCTTTCTTTAACTGTCGTTTTTTATAAGAATAGAATTAGATTCGCCTTGGAACAAATTGAAAGAGCTTTTTAATATGTATTATGTGTAATGGGAATTCCATTTGGGATTTTAAGTTTCATACTTTCAATATTGTGTTGTACATACAGTAGAAAATATTAGTAATATATTTGTAGAAACTTCTATTGTTTGACTGACAGTTTCTTCTCAAGTTTATATAAAAAATACTTGCGATTAATTAGTATGATGAAATTGTGTTTATATTTTGCTGACGCCTCTATCTCGTTGTTCAATGAAAAGCGTGTTCGTAAGTAAGTAATACCTACTTCGTAACATGTATTATAAAATTTGTTACGAAAGCAGAAAAAATATTGTGTTACGTTGTTAAGGGTACATTTTAATGAAACATTAGGAATACGAGTAGACCCTTAGATCGTGCGGACCCTCGTAAATTATTTAGTCATATTAGACGAGCTATAACCTATAAACTTTGCATGATATAAAGCCTGGCCATTGATAAAACATAATTTTATTACGTGAAATTTTATGAATATTTTTTAAGGTTGAAAAAAATTGCCTTGTGTAATCCCTAAGAATTTCCTCGGTCTTAAAAGGCAACAGTAACGTCGAATGGTCATAAAACCGTGTCCCCTCTCGTTATAAAAACGTAAGAAGATGTTTGAATAATTTCGTTTTTATTTCGTTACTCGCCGGCCTGGAATAAAACGTTCCTGGAGCAAATTACACGGCCACTTACAATTACTAAGATTATGTTTATGGCTAATTAGCATTTTGTTCTTAACAATAGCAATTACGTACTTACTTGAACGGTTATGTACTACAATAAGGGTTGCAAGATCTTTGTTCTGCAAGCTATACACTCATTAAACAACAGCATAATAGTAATAGAACTATTTAATTTAAAACAATCCTAATAAAAATCAACAAACTATATTCGTTCCACACATTCAATTTAGTTTCACAAAAAATGCTTTCAAAGAATTGCAACATGTGCAGAACACAACGAAAATAAAACTTTCCAATAACTGTACAGAAAACACATAAAGAGCATACATAGAAAACAATAACACTCAACAACAATAAAAGTAAAAACAATTGCAAAGGTCAACGCCCTCCTTCAGTTGTTCATTTGTACGTTACTTCAGATGAAACTTTCTTCGTATTGGCCGCCCACTCATAATAATGGCGAAGACTGAAGAGATCTACAATTAAAAGCTGCCAGTGCTATAACCTGATTTTATCCATTAAAACCACCCGTGTGACACGAAGTGCGTGGGTTTGGGTTACTTTGTGTAATTTCTACACTTAAACTCAACCTATTTAATATTTCAATTTTAAGAACGATGAGCCAGCCTCACAGATTAAATAAGTATCAGATTATTTAAGTACCAGGTTACCACACATAAACATACCCAATACTTTTGCCAGTGGCCTCGTTGGAAATCAATTAGTTTTCAACCATTTTATTTCATTTTCCCATTATTTACCGCTAATAAGACTAAAGTAACAATAATGGTTCGTACATACTTTCCCAACATCACTGAGTGAATAATTCCTGCTGCTATTTTGAGGTGCATTTCTCACTTTTTTGTACCTGTACGTGAGCTCAAAAATAAAGTTGGTTCGTTCGGGACAGCTGTCCGTTTCATGTGGTTTAGTTCATCTGTTTTTCTCCATTCCGCATATCCACAAATAAACTTTGCAGAACTGTTGTACCTAGAGCTATTGTATACTGCTTCTTTGTAGAAATAGAGGATGACTAAAATTCTAAGTACTAACTACTAATAGTTTAGTTATTTTTACTTTAGTAAGACATGAGATTGTAAGCAGTGCGTTCTGGATCTACATTCTTTGCTATTAGTTTTCATTGGTTATTGAACCGGTGGCTTTTTCAAGCCTTGGTTTGAATTTAGTATAGTAAATTATTTTAGGACGCGTTAAATCTTAATAATTGATTGCTTTCAAAATTAAAATAACTATTATTAGAAGACTAGAACACTGACAAAATACAACTATCCTATCTTTTTCTAGTATCAAACAACATCCTAAATAAACATCAACATTCTATCAATTTCATTTCTATACATTCTTAGAAATATAAAGGACAACACCTACCTACTTGAGCAAACAAACTTGGCATTATCCTTCTACATTAAAACCGTCTGACAATTAAAGGTTATTACTTGTATCAACTTATAAAGTTGGATTGCACGTGTCGTATGCACTTCCAACTCAGTTACCTAACTCTATAGTCTAACAACTTAGTAGAGAGCCTTATATGCAAGGTTCACACGTGACAAAGGAGTACAAAAACCAAAATTTAGAACACCAATGACCCTTAAGCTTATGCAGCTGGCCATGGCTTGTCTGAAGCAGCCACTTAATTTTGAAAAAACACAAAAATATTTATTATAATCTGTACAAATCGTTCATGTCAAGTCTCTCGACTCAGTTGTCAGACTATAATGCTAACGACTCGGCTTTCACAGGCGTGTGTTCAACCGTGCAGATAGTCCTGCTAACTCCGACGCTAATTTTATATTCAAACTCTGCGAAATTATTATAATGAGACTTCAAAGGGACGTCTGCACTGATTTTACAAATGCTAATGTTTGTGTGACTGTTTCTCGTCTCTTTATGCGGTTTTGATTATGAGATTTAATGTAAAAAATTGTACCTGTTTTATATACATACAAACATAAAATCATGCCTTCTTCGCACAGGGGCAGGAAGAGACCATATATAGCCGTTTTATAAGATGCTTTGTTTAATTGTGATATATCAGCGCCGTAAGAAATTTTAAAAAGTTTACAAACTGTACAATAGTATGTGCAACCTACTCTCAATATACCTATTACAAAAATATCGAAATATATAACATAAGCTTGGTGCTTTATTCAATTTTGTATGGGAACCTTGTCGACACCCACTCTAGTAACAAAAGCTAGTAAAACTAATTAAATTGAAGTGACACGGAAATCATCACGCAAGCTAATTAAATGTCAATTTGATGGACGTCACACGCTTCAATTTGTTGATTGAGTACCGCAACCGATTATTTTGGCAATTATCGCATCAATTTTTGACGCAACTAAAAGTTCATGGGTGAAATATTTTTCATTGTGCTATGTATATAAATTAAGTTAAATAATTTTGCATGCAATGCATATTATATGATAATTTACTTACAAACCGTAGAAAACTACAAATTACGAACTCGAAGAAGAACCAAACTTAAAACAAATCTTCAGTCTTCTTATATTGATCACTCTCGGAGTATTGCCAAAGATAAAGTGACTTTCTTACTATGGGGCCACGTACACTGTCAAATTAAATCCGTAGCCAGTTATTATAAAGTGTTTTTCAGAACAAAAAAATAATTGTCTTTAAAAGTAGTCGACTGTTGATATTTCCTGGAACCCAAAAATGATTCCATTATAAATCTGGCAAAAGGTTCCGCAACGCTGGTTCTATTTGGATCTTAAATAAAGCACTGATGGAATTAATTATCTTTTCCTGTACCGCTGTTATGATTTCCCTAGAGGGTTTGCATGATTTCCACCAACTGTTGTTCTTAATTATCATTCAATTTCCTTCTGCGAATGTCCAGTATATGGACCGATACACACCAGTGGTTTTCAACCTTGCAAAACGTAAATAATGGTAATACAAGCTTCATTTTCCTAATGCATATTAGAACAAACAACTACATAATTTTAGAAAGATCAGCCTCTTTCCATATTATCTAAATCTTGGCTACCAACTTTGTAAGGCATCCGCTACAAATGCAATCTTGTTGGCTCATGTCCAAGAGGAATACGGAACTCCTTTGAAATACATTTTGTGTAAGACAACCAAAAAGACAACTGAAGCAAACACTTATTTTATTGAAATATACGCGTACTCTGGTATATTTTTTATCACACTTCCTTTTAAATCAGCAGTAATAAATTTTCGTTTAGGAAAATTTCATTTGGTTCCCACAATTAATTCTGAGACTACAAAAGATCAAACAGAAGAGCGAGATTAATTACAATCTGTCGACACTGCTAGTCTCCCGCATTTTACATTTCATTGGAATGAAACTATTCTGTAACGAATTCTGAATGGATGGAAGCCTAGTTTCATTTGCAAGTTGGAGTTTTAGTAAGAGCTTTGTTATATTGGACGTTTTAAAAATGGTTTGTTTTGGCATTCAATGTAGCTAGGAAATTTCTAGATTTCGTCTATATGGAAAACACCTTTATTTTAACAATGTGCATAAGATTACCGTCTGCAGTATTGGTCTGCATCTACTTCTTCTTCTTATCGTATGGTTAGTGGTCAACCTAGCATCAAAGTTGTTCAAGCAGCCCGAAGGCCTTTGACGTGGCCTTTGGCATAGACTAAAATTCAAATTAAATCCGGAATGAATCCACGAATGTCAAGCGTTAGATATACAACTGCATAAATATTAGATCACAAACAAAAATACCTGGCGATTGAAGTCGAATATTCAAAGGGCAATTTGTTTATCAAACAACTTCCAGTGGTATTTGTTTACATTTTTTATTTTTACAACCGTCGTACATGGACGCGTTTCGATCCCGAAGTTTGTTTCAGAATTTTTCATTCCACGAAAGCTTGTACATCACAAATATTTGTGGTTGTTTTTTAATTAAAGGATCGTGATATAAATATTGGAGTAGATCTATTAATATTCGATACATTAATTGGTGTTTGTATTGAATGGTGGGCGTTCAAAAGACTGGGGCATAATTAATTAATTAACCCGTCATCATTTTATTGGAGTATGTGAATCACGCATCTGTTAAAATTGCAATCGTATGCTTTATTGTTTTATTATAATTAACCAGAATACGAAATTAAAGTCAGCTACAGTTGATTATATAAAAACACAACCAACCAGTTACTTTAATTTTACAAAAAGGTTTTCTCTTTCAGTGCGGTAAGTAGAGAACGGTCTGTTTAAAACATTAAGCCTAAACCGTACCTGGAAACTTTGGGATAACATCACACACATACAGAACTTTGAAATTCATGCAAATTTCGGACACCTGTACGTATAACTAATCTAATCACTAGCGTATGAGCGAAAACTTTGACCTAAACGAATATGTACAACTAAATGGGAAATATTAACAGACAAGGAACGTTTCCAACATAAATGGTACCGGGAAATGAACAACGCTTATTTGAAGTAACAATTTCATTGGAAAACGCGTGACTTTACGCGCCAACAGTTTTGGTATCCGAACAGATATAGACGTGGGAGGCTGGTCCACCCAAATGCTAATGGGGAACATTGTTGCGGCGAATGTGCGGGAATTCTGCCCAAATAACCACCCACGCAAAATGTTGACTCATTTTTTAACTTTCCACCCATTAAAGGTCAAATTTGCTCTAATTTGTACAAGATTCTATGAAGCAACCTTGTCGTATATCTGCATAACGTGGATACGTTTATGAAAATTAACGACCTGCATGAGGCTGCAATTTTTCCAAGCCCCTTTTTATTAAATAGGTGCTAGGAAGTGTTTTTTCAGTGGGGTTAAAAATGTTTTATAGAACTAGCGACTACGACAATGGCCAATGTAATATGCGCCGAAACATCAAGCGATTTTCCAGTTAAAAATACATGATGACTTTAATTACTCTTTAATTACATAATAGTCAGGTGCCATGAAAGTGAAAAGGTTATAAATAATACTCAGGCCACGTTTATATCAATAGAATACAATTTAATCTACAAGTAAATACAGCAAAGATAAATTACGTCGTATATTTGTGCTGAGATTCCAACTGCATATTTGATTAACTAGTACATACTGTATAATATATGTATGTATGTACGGGCTGTTTTCAGGTTCATTGTTAAAAATACGTCGCCATTCAAAGCAACTTGTTGATATTAAGCCGCGGGAAAATATTGCTGTGAACCTTTTGTTTTTCTCCCATTGTAGCCATTCCGTGTTCAAAGTGTTTCGGAAATATATGAACGAATGCAAACCAGAAACTGCCATAATTTTCAACCATGAAATGTTTTTCTTTTTGTTTATGAAATTCGTTCCCAAGTTTTATTAATTTGAAAATTCGAGTAAGTATATAAATTGTTTTGGCAATGGACGATTTTAATTCGAAATCATATTTTTTGTTGCCTGTTTTTGTTGTTAAATAGAGCACTCGAGTAAATTCGAAAAATATTAAAAAAAAGAGTCTGTTGTGAAGCTACAGTTGAGGTATTATGTTTGCCCTTTGAACTTCTAATCGTCGCATTTACGTTTCAGACTAAAACCATAAAAAAACAAGATCAAAGTTAGCCAAGTCAAACATTTGATGCATTATAAACGAAATCGTGGTTCTTACTCTGTAGGGATTAATTCCAAATTTTCTGCTACATACAGAAAATTCACGTCGGTTTTACTAAGAAGTTGTTCAATAGCTATTAGTAAATGTTTAATAACTTGGGGTCCATTTGAAGCGCTGTACTTACCCGACCAAACGGCTTAGTTCTTTTACTTCATTTATATTAAATAAAAAACTCATTAAACGTTAAATTTTCCGCATTACTGGTCAAGCGACAAATAAATTATAACTATTAATAATTCTATGTCATACGGATCATAAAGTTCGTCAATGCTCGTCAAAAATTTCGAATCGAATCCGGTGATGATCTTAAAAAGTTGTCGAACACCGACACTTACTTTTAAATAAATCAGACTTCGGACTCGAAATAACTTTGGAAAGTTGGTAGCTTTGAAGTCAGAAACATCGAATTAGGCGCTCGGCGTCTGATAATCATAACATTTTTAGCGTTTCCGAACAAGTTTAACTTCGTTTTTTATCTTGTTCACAGTTCGCAAAGCTGAAAACAGCAAAAGTTGATACGCCTGTGTTATATGTTTCGTTCTGGGCGTGAATCGCCTTCGGCTTGGCACTAAAATAAATTTAGGACCAATAAAACGCACAATGGCTTTGATTTCCTTTTATTATGTCTACCACGCGCGTCATCCGACTCTCTTAAGACGAAGTATATCCCGATTGTGATCTGCAAACGAGAGTGTCGGCTTTCGTTTTAAAAATGTTTCCTATTGGCATATTTATAAGAGCTAAAAGCGAAATGGATTTTAGTACATCCGCCTTTTTGATATTTCCTTTTCTTAATGAATTTTAGGCGAAGATTCGTTAGATCTGACAGCTGGAAGTAATTGCATCTAATTGTGCGATTTCTGTGCAAACGTTTTGGAATCATTACATTACTTTCTTTAGCTAGCTCTCATGCATAAATCGTATATAATGTATTTTGTTTGTTCTTAGTGTAGATTCGTAAGTGGATGTGTTAAGTGACAAAGGTCGTAGAGCAACAACAAGTCAGTGAACTGATATTGTTTGGCAAAGTTTACCGCAACATTACCCAGAGGAACCTTACGAATACTAAGCTTTGTTTATGCGATGCCTATCAAACTTTAACGTGTTTTGAGTGTTACACCAACTGATTATGTATTAAGAGATTTCGGAATTACTTGGATTTGTTTATTGGAATATTATATGTGAAGTTGAAAGGAAAACATTTATGTCGTCATCAGTTGATGTAGCAATCGTTATGTATAATAATAAAGTTTGTATAATAGTTTATATTTTGTGGGTTCAGTGGGTTCAGTGACCTGTTAATCTGTGATTATAAAATATTATTGTCTTCTTTCATTATTTGTACTACTTGCAGTAGTGAATTCAGTTTGAAGATTTGTTGTCAGTCATCATTGGCTTATGCTTCTTAGGATTTCATGGCATTATAAATTTTACGAGATATCATGGTACTATAGCAACTCTACTCTTATTCCTGCTTTTATATAAGTTTTAGAAAGCACTAAGAATAATTGCGAGGTGTCATTCCCATAAAAGTTTTACTATACCTTATTATACGTAGTAGACACATTAGCACCGCGCTTTTATCGCGTCATATAAAGAACTGTATAAAAGTGTACTAAACTAACGATAATATCTAAAAAAACTAGGTCGTCAATTCTCAACAATATCATGTGATGTTAATAAAAGTAACTAGGTACTAACAACGCTAACCTTTATCGTTGCCATGGCAACGGTTATCCCAAAAATATAATGTGGGTCATTAAAACAAAAAGCCTACGAGAACGAGGTATAGGAAAATAATGAGCATAAATAAATATTGCGAAAAATATTTTTATTCCTGAACATTCTCAAACTATATTCCATTAGTGCGATTCTCTACTACTGTCAACTATCGACAACCGGCAAGATATGGAGAAATTTTGAATAAAAAAATTATTAGTCCCAATGGCGGGCGCTTTGGAAACTACTTTGCCGTACATTTTAAAATGTCAATCTTTCAATTACTCGATAGTACTGACTGCAGAAAATCTACATAACACTTTTCTTCTCTCTGAATACAAGCTCATATTTACTAAACTTCATATTTGTACAATCCTTTCAACAAACTCTTAGAAAATATAAAATTGCTTCAAATAAATCAAGTTTAAAGAGAAATTTCTAGAAGCTCGAGCAACAGGTCTAACAAGTTTAGTGCAAACGAATTATTGTTTGTAAACGTCTGGAGGAACTTATTAAAGAAACGTTCACGTTGAGTCACTTGCTTAATTATTCAGGACAAAGTGGAAATTCCTACAATGGAAATTAAATATACATAAGTTATTGTGGTAACAAAACAGGGGGATAAATTAGATTTTAGGTTTTAGTAACTTTATAGACATGTTTATTTTTGTAACGACTCGTTTGAGCTCCTCATGTAGGTAAGACCTAAAATTTAAGACTCTCTGACTGTTTTATTTTGTACATTCATGCGAGTTGAGTTACAATCTAATATTCAATTTAAGCCAAAAAAATAACAAATTAATTACTTTGCAAAATAAAGAATATTTAGAATTTGAGCTTTCGTTTAAAAAACTATTTTTGTATTGAGAAAGTTTTATATTTTTTCTTAAGAGAAGTTTTCAAAAGTACTTTGCAGTTTTAAGGAGGTTGAGACACAAGATCTTGCTGAAAACCTTGGAGAGTTTAAGAAAAATAGAAAGGCACGTGTTTTACTCTACACGAGGCGAACCAAGAGGCACGATAGAAATTGCGTTATATTTTTATAAACCTTTTAGTAGATCGGTTACAATTGTTTCTAGGAAGAGTGTACCTTTATTCCTTAATGCTTTTGTGTAACAACGACGTAAGCCTCAAATATAACGATTAATTCTGTACTAACTTTTGATAAATAATAAAAAATATAATTTCTTCTTGGTTACTCCAGATTTTCCACCTTCCTCACACCAGAAGAGAGCATCGCACATCAGTGGATCGGCTATTGGTTTTAATTATAAATTATAGTTTTTTTTTTATAAATACGCTCATTTTTTATCCAATACAACCAAGCATAGATAGCAAACTATTATAAAATAGAAAAACAATTTCTAATATCTACGATACACGATACATACAAAGTAATTTAAACCTTGAAAGTTGAAAGCGCACTCCACACAAATACGATTAACCCTTATCAATCCTATTAATCAATAAACAAACAACGGGTCGGATTAGTTGCTTGTTAAGTTTTAGATTACCGCCCTGATTGCGTGGATACAAAACCCTCGGGTTATAAGCAGTTTCGCTCACAGATGCGCTCGTTTACCATTTTGTTGTATCGTATTTTTCGCTAAACCACATTTTGCTAGAATATTTTTGAATTTATTTAGTAAAGAAATACTGGAACTTTAAGAATAATATAGTTAAACCACGCTGAGTCAGTGACAGATCCTAAATCTACTGGAATGTCACGCAGCTTTCACCAATAGATAGAACGAATTTCTGTTTTATTGTGTAAATTGTAGATGTCGAAAGATATTGTCGATCGGACGACCACTGAGTTCGAGCAAAGGGTAGTAAAGTGTCTACCAGGTCCGATTGTTAGATATAACTTAATACTAATACTGTCCTTCTGCGGGACGTGGATCTTTTCCCGCAATATGGGACGAGTAAGATCCAGAATACACTAAGTTCACAAATCAGGATTGTGCTTATTTTTAAATTTCAGCCACATTGAGAAAAACATATAAAAAAGCTAACCAGGAAAGAGTTGCATATAAAACGCAGAAGATAAAAACTGACCGTACCATCAGTGACGTTATAAAAATGTCGAAAAGGGTGCAAATAATAATAACCACAACATCATACCAACGATCTTCCGCTCAGTTAAACGTTAAACCCGAGATGACGAGCCGTTAATACACCTTAGCTACCTTATTTTTTATTCGCCGCTCGATCATTACGAAAATATAGGTCGCATTTTGATGGAATGCTTTTTTATACAAAGACGGATCATATTTTATTCGGTTAAGATGATACCTGTCTAATGTTTTTACTTGACTGCGCGAAAAATTGGTGACTGTAGTTATTAATTGCATATTTCTTACCTGATTTTTATTCAGAAGTAAGTAGGTATTATACAATCTAATCGTTAACAGGGAAACGTCTGTGTATCATAATATTAGACGTATAGCTGTCGTTGATCATGCGAACTACTACATGCAACACAAGAATGCACATAAATATAGTATTAATAAAACAAAATATTAATTACCAACTAGCAACAATATTATGAACGTTAAAAAAGCTTCATATACGCCATTAATTTACCTTCATCATACCTCTTATCGCTCATAATAGCTTTTTTATTTACATTAAAGCAGGCAAAGGAAATAATTATACACGGATTCATCCCTCTATTTAACTGTACAAAGTCCTTTTGTTCATCTAAACATTTAGCCTTCGAGAGTCTCACCTGTTGCGACTTACGACTAATTGGCACTGTTTATTAAGCTAACCAATGACTGGAGAAAGTTGTTTTAAAGGTAGAATAACTGTCGTAGATTGTATGAAAACATGGCTACTATGTTGCTTTATGTTCTCACTGCTTTCTTACTAGCCGTTTCCGTTGCATCAATACTGAAGTTTCAGATATATTTATTTTGCAGTTCTGTTAGAAAGTGTAGATATAATTGCTTTGAGAGTTCGCTAATTATTTTCCCTTTAAAGATATCCATTATTTAATCGCTTGTCAGATCAGTGTTATAGTCATAAAGTACAAAATAATACGATTTGTGGTGTTTAACCTTAACCGAAACGATAATAATTCTATATTTTTACACAAACTCTTACAGTACTGGTTTTAAATGCAGCGATTTTATTTTGAATTGGACTGAAATATTTGGCAGAATACTCTTATCCCATTGAGGTCAAAATGGTCGAGTATTAGTTATTTTCCTGTTCTCCCACTGACAGGGTCCGGGCTAAAGATACCGCAACCCTTTGTAGACTGATACCTGCAACGAAACATGTTTGTTAAAGGAAACATGGGGTAAGGTAATAGGGGTCTCTTGACTTCCGCGAAGGGTTAGGAAAGCAATGTACCACAACTTCTAATATTAGATATTACTGTCTAGAGTAGTTTAACAATACACCCATTAATAGTTTTTTCATTGAGAAATTATGACGGCAAACATGGCCTAAATATAGACTTGAATTACTTCGTATATAGTAATCAGGAAATCTAAAAGAAAGTAGTTTAACGAAGACGTAACGTGGTGGTCTAACCAATCCTGCATTATCAGTGGCGCAATTCAGTAAAGTCGGTATTATCGAGAACCTAGAAATTAGCAGTCCATTTAAAATGTAATGTAAAAATAGTTCCAAAAGCGCCCGCATGAGATTTTCATTCAAAATATATAGTAGCTGACCGGTTGTCGATAGACGATAGGATTAGACAATCACGCTACAGTTCTATTAAATACGCCAAATCTCACTTTCTAGTAATGATTTATTATAATTACAAAAAGTTATGCTTAAATTCAGTCATGGTTTGTCGCGATTACAAAAAAGCTACACTCAAAAGAAAGTAAACTCTAATTAAACTTTATAACGAAGTACATACGCAAGATGGCAACAATCTAGCTCGGAGACAATATGCCCACAATATCTCAACTTTAACGTCATGCAATGAAATTAATCCCGGCTTGCACTCAGACACCCGCGGCCGTAATCCTAGCTGTAAAACCTTGGGAGTAGAATGACGAGGATCTACGTACAGTTTGCATTCCTGACTTAGTTATATCTACATACGCAGACTCGATTAAAATTAAATCGTATTAGCGGATAAAGGAAGTAAATTTTGGCTAAGTTATTTAGTCACGAAGGAAACGAAGCCGACGATGCAACGCAAACTTCACAATAATCTCGGTCTGTAAGGTCAACGTTACTTCCAGCTAAATTTGTCGCCTCCCCATTGTAAACTGGTTTTGTAGTAAATAGTTATGTAAAATTAAATTTAAATAATCATTTGAAACAAAGGTGAAGAATCTTATTCTGAGTTTATTTTCATCACTAGCGATAAAAACTGTACAAATTTTAGCAAGACACTAGATTTTACGTGGGAATATAAAACTTACTTCTATTTCGTTCCTGCATTCATATTGCTTCCTTCAAGTATACGGCATTCCAACGTGCCAGCAGGTACTTTATTAATGCTCGTACATATGTACAATATTTACACAGATAACTTGTCCCATTAAGTAGATGTATACAAGGACCTAATTAGCGAGTTGACCAATGTTTGTTCGGCCGACATCGTCAAACAACTTACCGCTCCTTAGTCACTACGCTTACCACTTATAATATCTTATTACTATTATTGTTAGTCTTTGAAATGTGTATTTTAGCTTCACGTGGCTATTACGGCTATCTTTGATGTAAATTACTAGAATTCTGTCGAGTTTCCTAGTTTGCTAATGTTATATGAGTTTTTAAACGTGTTTTTATTTTTATAAAGTATTGTCAAAGTCTCGTTACAATAACCATTTTTGAACTATCATTTTATCACTTTTAGGAACTTTCATGACTTTAAATTTAAGGTCAAACTCTTCTCCGTCAAACTCATCAAACTTTCCACAATGGGCTTGTTTTTGGACTATCAGTTACTAAAAATACCTGACAGTACAACATTCTTATACTCTCATATTAAAATCATTAGGTTCTCTGTACCCGAAGGCGGTGCGGTGGTTTATTTAAAAGAGCCTTCGCCCTCTGTTTACGTATCCCCCTACACCCCTCGACAACAAATATGGGGAAGGGTGCGTCAATATACTTCGAAAATGTAACTACACTTTATTAAATTTGATTCCCTTGAAGGTTTGATGTTTGCGCGTCTAGAAATTGTAGAAAAAAAGTATTTTACAAGAACAAATTTTAATAGTCTGCGGTGGTACGACAAGCTTAAAAACGATTAATGAGATCATGAATTTACTATTAGTGTTTAACGAACAATACTCAAACGTTTGTCTTGGTTGATGTGTTGCATCGTAATTGAACGTAAAACAAGAAGAGTATTTGGCAAGGCTAGAGACGTGATATGTTTTACCGAAATACCTATAAAGATGCAGCAAAAATATATTATAGGTGTAGTAATTTATATTGTAGGTGCTTGTAAAAAATAGTTCTTATGTATCCTCGGTATTTTTCCAATGTCTAACAAACAAGGATAAGGGCTCGTCATCGGCAGGGCGTTTACCAAAAAGTTTGATTACGTCTCCTGCTAATGAGCGCTCAAGTTTCCGTATCACGTACTTTATAGACTCACGTCTTTACAATACTCTTACCGTAGCGAATTTGAATATGCCCGGAATATTATCGGCTCTGGGAAATTTTCCGTCGTAACAAAAAAAGTGATAATGACTCCGTGTTTGGAATCTAAGTGGGCTGCTACTCGTACAGTGATTTTGTTACGAAATTTGCTTACGGTAATAAGGCGAGCGGTTGTACAAATAACCTTGTTAAGAAAATGTAAGGAAATACTTCGCTATTGTCAAGAGAGTCAATAATCAGTTTAATTAAAGTATAACAGCAAGATACAGTAAAATCTACGTATAAGTAATTTAAGTATGTACCAAACTGAGTTTCGATATTATTTTTCTACGGTTTAGTGTGTCATCCCTTGTTCTGACTTCCCCATTTTCACCGATAACGACATAAAAATGGCGTGAATCCGGTCGGAAGCCAACCTAAAATCAAATTTCAAGGTGATGTACTTATGGAACATAAGCCCTATAAAAAGTTCGTAACATATTTTTATGGATACTTTGCTGATGCTACGCCCGTATTTCTCGTTCAATGTAAGATGATCTTTTAACTTATTTTTAAGCTTAACCTAAAAAGAAAGGAGTAAAATCTTTTGCCAAAAAATATCTGAACATGGCGTAGTCGTTTATTTAATCAGGTTTATTCGACCTTCAAATAACGGAAGACTAATTGAATAAAGAAACAATATTTAAACTAATTTCTAATATTTAAAACAAAAGAAGTCTTAAACATTCTATCATAGTCGAAATGTAAAACTACTTAGTCTTACTCAGAAGTATAAAAATAAAGAACTAGAAAGCAGTAACTAACTCTTATTTTTCTTTTTTTTCAGATGCCATAAACAACCGGATGAGCCTTATCTCTTAACAGCCAGGTAAGGTTCAACATAATACTTAGTCGCGTCTCCCAAAATTATTCGCAACACCGCTCCCTTGAAGCAACAGGTGTTCTTCGTCTTATATGTATAACTCTATACAAACTTGTATGACGGCCTTTTACCTTACTAAGTAAACAAAATGGTTTGTTTTGCTCAAACAAAATAAATATACGGCATGCTCCCGTTTGATCTTTTACAAGTTTCGTATTGGTTTTGAAAATTACATTAGTTATTAGTTTCACAAAAGGTTTTCTTCTTTCGGAGTTCAAAAGAAGTAAATATGAAACTGATTAAGAAGCGTCGTATTTATTCCAATAAGCAAACGTTTTTGAAAGATTCTCCATAAGATAAAAATTGTTCTTTACTAAGTTGATTGTAGTCAATAAGGTTAACTGCCAAATGTTCTAAAACAATCCATATTTTCTTATTCAAGAGTACGTTATCAAAAAACCAGTATATCTTGATTACAATTACACAAACTAAAAACAGGAACAAAAACAGATAAAATGTGAACCATTTATTTATAACATCAAATAAAAATAAATACGACTCAAATAACCTGCAATTAAAACCGTACTTACCTATTAATAGAATTCCAATTACGTACGTACAAGAATTTCAAAGAACGGGATTTATCTGAGCACTAACGTTCGAACGTTTCCAATATTTTTCTTTAATTTCAACCCACCGTTTTACCTTCACCCGTTTCATACGAGCCTGAATTAACATTCTCGTAATAAGAGTACTATTTATTCTCTTTGTTTATTGAAGTCTAGTATTTTATTTTCATTCAGCTATAATTAAGGCTCAAAGTGTTTCTTAGTTGCTTTGTAAACATCCTTGCTAGTAGACAATTTGTTTGTATGCAAAATACAAAACTGTTCAAAAATAAGGCATTCGTCTTGTGAGTCGGTCGACGTTTTAGCGGAAAAACGTAATATTTCTTTCGTGCCAAACATTTTTAATGAAACGGCTCATTTGGTAGCGTTTTGATATTATATTTTTCGGCTCTGGTATGGGATTAAGCGAAAAATGTAACTCAATTATGCGAAATATATATTATCTCAGATATAAATTGGCACAAAGAGAAATTAATTGAGCGAAATAATGTTGATAAATGTCTTAACTGAGTGAGAAAAAATTAAAACGCGACAATGCATTTTTTTGGTTTTCTTGGTATCTGATTTTTATTTAAAAAAAAAGCATTGCCAAGAACAGCAAGAAATGCTCATAACGGTCATTGACCTCTAAGTATCCACAAAACAAACAAACACCGTAAATAAGACCACGTGCATCTGTTCCACGAACGATCAATCAAATATTTGATTGATCACTGACCCCTATTAGCCACACGCGATCATTTGCAATCAAGCATATTACACGGCATTACGGGAGCTAACCCTATCTAGATACGGCTATTTTATATAATGCACGGATATAAGCAGATATCAATATTTGATGCTAAATGTAAGTTCTACAATGATATTTCTGTAAATACTTTATTTCTGTCATTGTTTCAACACCTTTGAAAATTGTTTTTTTTTATTTTATTATTTTATTGTTAACACGTAAGTCATATCATACTCATTACAACCTGAAATAAGTAGTAAGCATATATTATAGTACATGTAGCGTAATAATTATGAAATTAATCAACAAAATTAAAAAATGTTCCATCATTCCTCTTCCTGTAAAAATTAACTGAAAGTATTCAAAGAATCGCCGGTCATAAATCTTACAAAAGAAGAAGCGAAATCCTAGCGCGTATTATAATTCTGGAAATGGGCAAGGTCGACTAGACTTGAGATGCCATTTGTAACACTCATCAGTCATACCAGTCATGAAAAGACGGGTAAAACGTCTGAAAAGTTTCTCATCGCAAATTGGACTTTATAAGTTATCCTATAATGTGGTTTTGATCCGAAGAGCAATGATTCTGAATCCTTAAAATCTATTTTCTTACGAATCTGCGACGTAACCTTTTTGTCATTCAGTTATAAAAACATCAGTAGGATATTTCAGACCCTTTAAGTTTAATGTAAGATAAGTTTTTTTGTATGAAAGTAAGTTGACCTTAAATCAATAGGTAGCTTGTTGAGTGCTTGAATAAAGCAAAGTACTACCCTTAAGGAAGGCAAATTTCTGTGTATTTGTAACTTAAATTACTAACAGCGTATTTGTACTTTCCTTTTTCAAAAAAACCATTACCTCCCAATAAAATAAAAAAATAAAAAATCTGTAGCAGACAAAAGGAATAACTGCAATATTCAGTAGGTACATTACAGTACATATTTCATATTCAAACAAGTTGCACCACATTCTAGGCGGAACTAATAGTGCCGGTCTCGTAACAGAATTACTCGGGTAATGAAACAAGCCGACGGTGGCACAGGAAATATCTATTAAGTCCTTAGCTGCCTTCAAAGATAAGTAGGAAGTTAGTTTTCCGAGTAGTACTGAATTCTGCTCGTTTTTTTCAACTGTAAAATAATATATTTTATTTCTGTATATTTATTAGCTCTAATGTGATTAAGGAATGACAAAATCTTTGAAATATTTATATTAAGTATGTGGTTAGCCACGTAATTGTACGGGTACATTAGTTATACCATATCATTTTTTACGGTTTGCAATATTGTCCAAATTAGACATAAAGTGTCATATTATGCAGTAAACGGGAATTTAAAAAAATGAGAATACCAAAATTGCGCAATGGTTTCGCCATACAATAAATAGATTTACTATATCGATTAACAGGCATCAGCTCACGAGTAATAGGAAAATATAACCCAAACAAAAATATCACCGCATAGCATATTACTTTCCGGAACGACCTTTAAAGACTATAATCATAATAAAACACAGCAAAAGAAACAAACAAAAAAGCCATTTAACAATGATCGCACCCACAATAATGGCTGACAAACTGACCGCAATACAAAGTGCAATACATGAAATGCTAACTACAACAAGCGCAAACTTTCATAGCCAGCGGTTAGGAACTTTCCACCGGTACAGAGAATGTCAATAGAAGTCGAGAGAACTTTAATAACTACGTATTTACATGTCTCATTTCATAGTAGACTGCTCTTTGTGTACGAACAAAATGGGTTAAAGGCGATTCCAAATTTTCCATACGGTGAGGCTTTGCATCCAGCTACGAAAAGTAGTAGGTCCAAAAAAATATAATTAACCATGAAGACAATCATATTTATAAAAATATCAATAGGACGCTTAATGCACTTAATCATAGCTTGTATTATTAATAATAGTCATTTTTATGTAAAATACGACAACAGAAGTTACTGAATGCTTATATAGTAACTTCTGTTGTCATCAAGGTATAAATAAGTTCGATAAGCATCGAACTTATTCATACCTTATACTTTGTATTGACCTGCTACGACTTCGTAGCACTCGTAGACCTTTCTACCTTACCTAACTTGGATTCAGCTACAAGGTTTTGAGTTATATTTCAAAGAATTGTTTGTTAAATAGTTTTGAGTTGATGATGCGATGAGCCTCAGCCTTAAGCGCTACTTATTTAAATTTTGTGGGAAATCTACTATATTATATTCTTTACCAAAACTAATGTCGTTTTCCATCTTATATACGTTGATATATTAGCAACTGTTCATGTTTACACTCAAATTAACATACTGTAATGTGTACTACCAATTCCCATAGGAACTTAGCGTTAACGTGTATATTATATTGAATGAACAATCAGTTCCCGGCATGAATATTATAATTGTAATCCGCTTAGGGGTTACGCTATAATTAGTATTGTATTCGACATAACAATTAATTTATTTATGATTGTTAATATTAAGGAGTAAATGTACCCATAATCATAAATTTATTAAATACAAGACACATAGTTGTCAAAAGTAGCAAGTTACACATGTGGTAGCAAGATTCTCTACAGTCGGTAGATACTGTCGATTATTAAAAGTCTGATATTTAAAATGTTCGTCCAAAATAGTTCCTGTACCTCGCTAGAGGCGCTGATCAGAATTTCATACAAAATTTACCTATGGCTATCCGGTTGTAGTGTTAGAGAGTTAAGTTGCGGTTCATATTTCACAATAATGCATACCACTTCTCGGCTTAGAAATTGGGGATATAACTGACATAGTTCGTTCCAGTTTAATAAGTTACCTCATCTATCAGACACCTCCTAAATGCCACTGAAAAAAAGGACATTAATTTTCGAATTCAAATTACGCCAACCATAAACAATGATTATCAATCATACAACTTTGTCACACGCTGTCACAGGCGAAATTCCTCAAACAGTGTTGCCAAATTAAAATTCTTTAAAGATATACATTCTTTTTGTTGAAACGCGGATTCTGGCAACTGTGGGTCGACCTTCGTCAGATTATGACAAGGTCACTGAAGGATTACTGGTTTAGCTTCACTCACTAATTCCACTGTGAATTAAAAACTAAAGTAAAACCTGGAATTCTGTCTGATATTATAATTATTCTGCTTGTTTTTTGATAGAAGATCTTAAGAAAATATATTTCAAATAATTTAGATTAAACTTTACTTTTAAATCGAAAAAGATTTTTATTATAAGGTATTTGGTATTTGCTAATTTATATTAGAATGTTTTTCAATAGTAACCCGGAGCCTGGTAACGTGCCCAGTAAATGGCAATAGGTTTGCCTCCGATAACATGGGCCTAACTGTTAATGACGAAACGTGGGTGTATTTCATACATCTCTGCCTAAACCTTCGGGTATAACAGGCGTGCTAGTATGTATAAGCATATAAATGTCAAATCAAAGGTCAAATAGGTACTACGAGTATACAAAAACATATTGAATGACGGCAATATACATGACTGAAACAAACATAGTTTGCTTGTTATAAATTCACTAACATTCTAAACAGGCAAGCATTGTTATTCATGCGTATTACCTGTAAGCATACAAAGGCATTTTTTCTTTTAAACAAAATACATAAATGTATGGAAGGATCCCTTTTAAAATAATAGTTATGAATTACCTATTTTCAACCCGACGATAAGAACACCCATCTATTTATCAATTCCTTTTACACAACTAGTAATATATTTTACATATCCCAGCGTTAAATATAGGCTGTATGAGAATACCCTATTATGTAACGTTTGACTTTTCATGAACTAATTTCCATATTTCCAAGGAGGTCGTATATTAGCATACGGTGCTCTTTCTACCGGGAATAAGCCTTCCAGATTACTCTATGTAGCACCTTAGTATGATAGCGAGCTTGTATGTTTTACCATATTAAAATAGCTACCTGTTTCATACAGGTTTGTGTTATGAATATAGAAATTCTTTGAGTAATTACTCTCTCAACTATTCACGTTATTACCTACATGAGAAATTGTGTTAAAAGAATTTTATTTTGTGAGTCTGTATATGAAACATACAATTTGATGTAATTTAAAGTTTGTCATTTTACGCTTGTAAAAAAGATTGGAAGTATGTCGTATACAGGAAATATGTCGTTTAAATAAAACTTAGGACTAACGAATTTAAAAGGTCCTATGTGCTTAGTACTATCTATAAGTCTAACTATGTTGGAGTCGGCTTCCAGTCCCATGTGGTTGCTACTTCTTGCGTCATTACAAAAAACTCTCAATACGACGTAATAATTATATACATGGCTATAACTGGCTTGTTCCTGAAATAGAACAATAGGCTAAGCCTGGTACGGAAGCTCGCCATATGCTGATTTACAGCTACATATTGCTTTGTGGCTTCTCACTACATAACTGAGACAGGCAATAATTTAGCTTCCAGAAACGTGTCGGTTGTACGTCACACGTTGAGATACGCAATCGGGAGCCGTCAAGTGAACGGCATCTTAGATGTCGACCACAATTCCATATAATAGCTGAAATTGTACCAAATGTTTAGGTGGATGAGTGTGTAATGCAGTAGTGGTCATTTGGCCATCACAATGTAATGTACTAACAATTGTGAATACTGAATATAGTAATGTATTCTAGTACTTTATGTCCGTGTTTTTAAAACTTACCTTCACACGAGGCTCATTCTTAGTAGGTATTCACGGATGCTTCGATGTAATAAAATAATCAAGGTTATTTATGAAAATACTTTATTAAAATCATTTTTGGAAAGATTCTCTCTTTTCATGACTCTGTTAAGGTATGCCATGCCTTACCTTAAGTTTTTGCAAAGCAAATACAGAAACTGATAAGTATAATTCCTATACTACAACGTTATACGACGAAAATATCGGCTTATAAAAAACAAGTAATAAAGCCATGTTTTCTCGCCGCTGCAAGCATCTTACTGTACTAAATATCATCATCGTTTGCCCCAGCGCGGGGCTGCAGCAAAAAGTAAGATAATAAAGAAATATCGCTCGCTTCAGGAAATCACTTTGTTAACGACTATCGTATTTTAAGTTTAAAAGTATATCGGCTTCTTTTCTGTTAATATTTGTACAAGCTTATACGTCGTATCATGCTGAGATTGCCTGTGTGAACAAGGTCCCGGTCAGGCAAAATGCTATGGATCTTTTCTAATGTAAATTATAATACTATTCGATAGTAGCCTGGAGTTGGGTAAAATGACCGGTATATAGCAATAGCATGTTAAACGTGAGTTGTCTATATATGTATGAACTTCAAAACAAACTAAATCTCAGTGAGCTCCGTCCACTGAATCAGTTTTGTTAATAACAAAACAAACATTTAAACGTGATCAAGTTTAACGTGTACCTACTAGAACGCAATTTAACACGAAGATCTTTACTCAAAACTTGCTCAATCTTTTATTTATCGTTCTCACTCAACGTAGAACTTCATTTACAAGAGGTTTTAATCCCGCTTAAGACAAAAAAGTGATACTTTAAACCTAAATTCTGCAGCATTTATTTGAATACATTATTTTCGTGGAACCTTTTAAAGCCTTTTTCTTATTTCATTCTTCCCGGGTGCTTATTCTTATCTCCGTAATGTCCTAGCTTAATTTTTTAACATAATCTACTTGAGATAGAGAAACAACTCTGTTTTTGTCAGTTATTATATTTATGAAAAAATATACCGAGGATATAGATGTAAGTAAATTCGCGCGATTTATATCATAACTCATTTATTAAATCTTGTGATTAAAACGTAATTATGGTCAATCAAGGCGCTTATAAAAAACCTGTAATGTTTAATTTTACTTTAAATACCGTGTATATGCATTAAATAGATTTAATGCACTCTAAGTTACTTCGTTCTTTAATAACATACATAGTTAGTTAATATTTTGTAAGCAGGTGAATATTATAACCTCGTGAGTAATCCCTAACTAACTCTCAAGTCAAACTATTAACGAAGCTAAGTTTCATACAATCTATGCAAAATGTTGCTTACTTTCATGCTACTTTATAATAAGTCAGCTCGTCTTAACGCACTCTAAGTATATTAAGGGTTTGTTTGCACTAAGTTGACAATTTGTATTAAACCTTATATCAAGGAATTATCATTAACTTTTTTTCGTATCCAGTGAAAACATCGCTAGCTAATGAAAAAAAATGCACTCGACCTGACAGTAATGTTATTTTAATTTAATTGTCGATGAAATGTCAATTAAGAACTTTATAAAGTCTAATTATTATTTAATTGCACAGTAATCACATGAAAACTCCTGCAATTTAGTTTTTTTTTGTGCAATCTAAAAGTTTCTCGCCTGTATATCGATTGACAATAAACTATTTCGTTTTCACTGCAGCTCTTACAGAAAAGCTCAATTGAAAACTCATTACGCAAGTGATGACGTCACTCCTCACGAATGATTTACTATCGTATTCAAATCCACGCACCGCAAGTGAAACTATAGCTTGATTAAATTGCTTTTATCACTATTTTATGGTGTCATTTATCAACTTTTATACTGTTAAAAGTTTTATTTATGTGGTTAGATTAATCAAATATTTGATATCGTAGCAGTAATCCCAATTTTCATGCGTAGTGTACTAAAGTTTATTGTTATTTTGTGTTGTTTTGTTATTTCAAACGTATAAGTATATGTTATAAATAAAATAACGCATAACGTGCCAAATCGGCAAAATATTATTCGAACATGAATCGTCATCGTCATCGAAACTAATCCACATCGTTCTAAAAAATCAATATACTTTTTATTTTTTGTATCAAATGGATACTTATTAATTGGTAGTAGTAATCTAAAATCTACCATAAGCGCGATTTTCTTCAGTTGGCACTATTGATAACTTGATCAGCTCCATTACTAGGTTTATAAGGGTGCCGTGGAAACTAATTTACAAATTGATAGTACCGACTGTAGGAAATCGCGTTACTGCAGCTGTTACCATTGGGATCTATTGACTTTTCCTTTAAACTCTGAAATTTCTAATTAAAAGAGGTCTTGAATATCTGCATCACGGTAAACTGGTAGAAAATACTTTTGGCACTAAATCCATCTGTATACGAATTACTATATCAAGCTAAAAACTCCTTTTTGTATGTATTGTAAGTATTTAATTATTATTGCCTTCTAATTAATAAGGCCAATTGTAATTTTTTAGGTGTTTGTTATATTTGAAAATACTCTGTAAATATACTCAACTATAATAAACAAAGAAATAAATAATAAACTAGCGACCACAATTAGCAGTTGAATGACACGTGACTGAAGAAGACGTGAGTGCAGCACCGGGTTTGATTAGCTGGTCTTCATAACCTAACTTAGTTTACAACTTAAACCGGATGCATCTCTGCAACGAAGCAAAGCTTAAACCGTGTTACTCTGGTTATGCAGACTAGATATTAGAAGCCTTGTCTAACTTTGTAGAGGATGTTAATAAATATCAGGCGTCCATGTGGAATGACAACTTGCTAGAAGTTTAGCTTGATACGTTATAGAGACGTTTATTATCGATGAAGTAAACTATCGAGTGGCTATCGATGTCTTTATAATATGAAAACGCCGCTAAGCTACTGATTTTGAAAGACTAGTAGCTCGATTTTCTACCACCATCGACTATCGACAACTGGCTGACTATCGAGAAATTTTGGATGGAAATCTGATCAGTGCCCCTAGCGGGTACAGTAGGAACTAATTGTTGAGTAGATTTTAAACGTCAAGTTTTCGATATTCGATAAAACTGACTGTAGAAAATGCGCAACGGCTCCCGATACGAAAACGCTATAATAATAAATTACAAATCATGGCCAATTTAAGTTTCAGAAAACTAAGAACTACTTAAAAATGCAATTTACATCCACTAATTAATTAATATTAGAACGTTTAAAAAGCACACAATCTAGCCTTAGGCCAGAAGTACCCTTATAAACCTTCGCTGACTGGAATTTAATATTAGACAGCGTTGAACGTACACCGGTATATTGTGGTTGTACGGTGACCCTCCGCGGCTAAATTGAATACCATCGTATATAACCATCACTTGTATGTCGTTGGTCAGCCGTCCCATCGTTTATTATGGCTTATTATTCATTTATGGCAACGTTTTATAAAAACTGTTAAAACGAGAGAGCGTTCGTTGCGATAACAATGATTTAGTGTGTGAACGTGAATTTGAATGCTGAAACGCATTATACACTGTTTCGGTGTGCAGTCGTATAAAAAACAATCTTGTTGAGCTAAATTGAGATTAAATAAATATTTAATACTTTAATTTGATAACATATCAAGCAACCTTTAATTTCAATCCCGCTTAAGACTCATTGCATTAAAGTACAAGAAAATATTTGTTAAACCTATGCTGTAATTGTTATGTATGTTACTTGCTTAATAAGTATGGTTCTTGAAAATGAAAAAAAGTGTCAGCCTGAACCAAATGATATTTATTTTTCCACGAACTCTGAATCTTTTAATTCAGAACATAAATCACTGACACATACACTCTGGAATTCGCGCCAAATTCTTACAAAATCTCTAAGTGAGTTTAGTTCTACGATGGAACGAATCACTGAATATTTCACAAAGTGAAAAGTAAAGCCTGAATCATTTGGCGTATTGATTAATTATGCACTAACAAACCCTAAACTATGATAGAATAATATAGCGTTAATTTCGTTTATTATTTTAACATCCCAACTTTTATACACCCTATAGTGTAGGCAGCGGGGTCAATATACGTTTCGTCGTTTATATCTATGTCCCATTTATGAGACGGCGACGTCGGAGCCTATTACCACATACTAGATACCTTCTTAAATTTCTTTACAATAAAAATAGCCCAACAGTAATAAAAAAATCCTTACAACAATGTGCTTGAACTAAGAATCGAACACGAGATATCCTGATGGTCTACCGCATACTGCCTTTGGACCACACAGACAGATTACCTGCCTATTTTTTCATAAGTAAAAGTTATAATAGAAAAGAAAACAAGCTTCTAATATCCGTCATATAGTTCACTTTCTTACAAAACTCGTTAACATCAAAGTTATATACAACTACAGAATACGTGAAACAAAATAACAGAACTAAGAACAACTCCTTTAGATTTCCTTAGCGCATTTCAATATTAATATGAAAATCTGAAGAGAATAACTAGAATAAATATAAGAACTAGAAAAGCAAACGGTTTAGTAATTCAGCCTCAAAACCGCAAGTTTTCGTCAAGGTTTTAGTTTTAAATATTTGAATTAGCTCGAACGAGCCCCGCTGTGAGCACACTTGTATGAATTAAAAATTTGGTAAAGAACTAGTGCCTGCTCTCAGGTATAACTAGGGCTTTCGTATTACTCTGAATTTTAAACATATGACGTGGAGTATTTTAGGGATCAGTAATATTTGTATTCATTTTATTTTTGCTGTATAACTCGTTCTTACTTAGCCGCATAAAAGTTATTCTTGTGTCACAGTAGCATGGTAAGGGAACCAGTGCCTCGATTCTCTACTACTATCGACTACCGACCACCGAACTGTCATCGAGAAATTTTGTATGAAAATCTGAACAGCGCCTCTGACGGGTGTCGTAGGAAACATTTTGGCAGTACATTCTAGTCGCTGATTAGATTTTCATACAACATTTCTCGATGACAGGTCGGTTGTCGGTAGTCGATAGTAATAGAGAAGTGAGCTACAGTACCTCGATTCTGTACCACTATCGACTCCCGACAACCGGCTAGCTATCGACATTTGACATTTAGAATGTACTGCCAAAATGTTTCCTACGACACCCGTCAGAGGCGCTGATCAGATTTTCATACAAAATTTCTCGATGACAGTTCGGTTGTCGGTAGTCGATAATATTAGAGAATCGAGCTACTGAACAACATTTTTTGCAATTTACTTAACCTTCCTGTCTTGGAATCGAGCTCGCGACTCCTGCTGTATTTAACAACGAAGCCATGGCGACGTTGTGTTTTAAGATACAGAAAAACATGACACGGATTAGAAAATAAATAAAAACAAAATTAGATGCGTGATTTCAATTACAAATACTCTTTTTATTTTCTACATCAATTTTCCTTGTACGTACGCACAGCTGATTACATTGCTACAAATCCTACCGGCAATTATGATAATATATGATAACTTTTGTAAGTATTTATCTAGCCACGTTTTCATTCTCATATTTCGCCTGAGCATTCATTGTTTGGACGTCAAATTGACTGTACCAACCAATTATTATTTAATATTTATTGTTATCATCGTCCATCTTCTAATAAATAATAGTCTTTATTAATTACAGACGGCCGAATAGTCGTACGTCACTCAATTTTAAGTGGCACTCAAAACTATTCATGTTACAATAGCTCTCCAAGTTATTATTGACAACTAATAGATATAGACGTTACTTAGACCACCTACACAATGTTCTTACTTAACAACTTTGAACACCAAGGTTGTTAAAGCAAGCAACCACATAGGGTTACCACCTATAGAAACTGACTAGTGGTACTAAGAAATCCATTTAAGACATAGAAAAAATATCTGCAGCGATCGGTAACAGTATCGAAGCCGACGTGGTATTTGGTAAGAAGACGCCAAACACCACGAGAGATCGCTGTTGACAATTTTTTTATGTCTGTTATACAAAGTTACTTGCTTAGTTCTCCGCGCACATTGGCGTTTCGATATTCGACTGTAGAAACTAAATGTTAATTAGTAATTACTGACTAAATTATAATATATTTTTTCCTTATGTTTCAGGTACAGCACATCTAACTAATAAGGAACAGGTGACTATAAATCTCAAACAATAGACGATTTCATTTGAATAGACCAAATTATTACCTCCAGTTGAATAGATCGTATCACTGTCAAAAATATATTCAAATTTAAGCAAATATAGGCAAAACTCATTCAAACACCAAACCTAGAAACTCAGGTACAATTAGGCACCTAATTTTGAAAGATATTTTGGCTGCCATTTTTGTTTCATCACAATAGCAAATGGTTCTTGCAACGACTTCCTTTAATGTTGATGTTGCAAAACAGTTTCATAACAATGATGACTCATAACATCTCATACGTATGATTACCATGCCTATATAATACATTATTACATTATTTATTCCACTTACTACAATACTATACGAATTATATAACAATTTCGCTATACCGTAATGAACGATCTTTAGGTCCGCGTGAAATAAAATTGCAGGCCGCGCTGGCGAGGGCTATTGCACTCCGATCACCGAATTAGTGGTACAGTCAACCGAGTATCCTCTGCACTAGTTTTACGTTCAGTTTGTTTTCTGACACTCTTTCACACACGTGTTTAAGTTACTTAGTGACACCTATACAGTCTATATAACCCGTGATAATTAAAGTGCTTCGGTGTACATACGTAACGAAGATTGCGAAATCCAGAATCGTTTTTTGATGATCAAAAATAACGATTCTAGTTATCTAGATAGACTAGCAGCATAAGAATTATTCTGAAAACAAAGCATACATTCAATGAGTAGAAATAACAAACATCTAAACACGTCTGCATAATTTACTTAACTTCAGACATTAGCAGGTTTGAAATCAAAAGATAGCGTGACAATGGTGCATAATAATTGATAAATAAGCGATTTTCAAACTAATCTTGAAGTTAACCCTCGTAAATAGTAGTAATAAAGCCAGCTTATTACGAGAGCACTATACATTATAGTAGTGCGAGTAAATCTAGTTATCGTAAGCAGCCCATGTGGTCTCGGCGTAATCCTATTCAATTATACGCGACTAAACAGTAATTAGTTCTACAAGCAGATTGTATTAACGTTGTATCAAGTGCTGTATATCGTTATAAACATTTTTATAACATGTATCATAGTTAAAACTCTAAGAAAAACATGATTCTCCTAATTTCTTAGTCCATTTTTGTATTCAAATTAGTGAAACTAGAAGGAAAATCAATCTGGACACCACATATAAACGAAACTTTAGTCTATTTGCTCTTTTACTGACCGATCTCAGGTAAAAGATGATGAAGACTTTAAAAACAATAAGAAAATGAATGAAAAACAAAAAGTAAACCGAATAAAAAATAAAGGTTATGAGATCAATAACCCAGCATTCTAAGAAAAAAAACTGACGGCTCCTAAGATCTATTTTCAGAATCCATGTTTACAAACATCATGACGCGTAGGTCTCATTTCATTAAGCATTGTTTGCATAAATATCAAAATACATGAAAGATAATAGATGAGACAGCTACCATAATGGATAGCATGGAAAACCAATAAGCTAATTAAAGTTACGAACAAACTTAGGGCGAGCCTTAGCTCTTGTAGATGCTGATTGAAATTGCTGAAGTACTTTATATTCATCAGAGTAGACACGTGACCCTAATCGGTCAGTGTACGGTGTTTCGTGATTGGAACACGTGAACGACTTACAAAGTTGATACGTTAATGGAAACACGACAAAGTGTATTTCTTTTTATAACATTTAATGAGGGTCTAATATTAGATTTTGTTTGAAATCAGAAATAAATGAAGGAAGGAAATTGATGTTTCCTGTTCCCTAGAATGTACTGTATGTTTTTATTTCAAAATGTTTTACATTCGTTAACATAATATTATTATTATGTTGCATAAAATCATAATGGGTACTTGGCACAATTCAAAGAAACGCTTGAAGGCAAGTTCTGCTCTGTCTGAGTTGTTACAACTTGTTTCAACTCTGAGAATTCACAATCTGCAAGATTCTCAGAAATTAATGTGCTTATTTGTATAAGTACACATTTTAGACCCCTTATAATGCGATGGGTGGCAAACATCACCCACAAGCATCTGTGCCTGTGAGTGACCACTTAAATGTCGGTCTCCCGATTTATGTAAAGAACCAAATCAAGAGCCGAGTTTGTAAAAGTTTCAACGAAAAAAAGATTAATTCCAACGGAAACTTGACGAATTTCGTCGAGAGTGGTCCAGATTAAATTTTACAAGTGTTCCGGTGATGCTGATGTAATTATTCGAATTTGCCTACTCGAAAAAAAAATATTTTGATAAGTTTTCGAGGGAAACGCCTCGGGAAATAACACGGAGTTTACATCAATTTGTTTGAGATTTCTAATGCTAAGAAGGGGATACACCCACGTGCTTAATGTAGGATTTGTATTCGTAGTATTTATAAAGTTTATTTAAAGTAAAAGAGATGTTTGCCCAGACATTCTGTAAAAAGCAGTTTCCTTCTAGTTCAAATATTAGCTAAACTAAAATGAGTAGGTCGCTATCAGACCTCGTCCCACTGGTCCGCCGATGCTATCTTAATTACAATTATCGTAATATCCCTCGAGAAATCTATTAGGAAGAAGACTTATATTTATCGTCATACTGAACAACTTATGAGATAAATTAAAATAATTTCTTGGTACGTAATAAAATGAACGGGAAAAGACGTGCAAAAAAAACGAAAATTATGCTATCTGCATATTATTATCATGCCTACTGAAATACATGAAATATGTAATTA
The DNA here is from genome assembly GCF_050436995.1 of Anticarsia gemmatalis. NCBI lineage: Eukaryota > Metazoa > Arthropoda > Insecta > Lepidoptera > Erebidae > Anticarsia > Anticarsia gemmatalis. Next base: position 6,175,540 of record NC_134761.1, read on the forward strand.
ATAAAATAATTCGTTAAATAAAGTAAGTATTACTATCTTTTAGTTTTTGCCAAGGACAGAGTAGAAAAAGTAGTTTGTTTGTCTGACCCTATCGAGGTAAAATCAACTTTATTTGTAACTTTATGATTAACAGAAAAACCAAACAGACAGAAAAACAATCGTTTTTAAAGCAAAGAGTACTGCAATTTTTAAATTGTCGGACATTTATTATTGCAGTCGTGAAACACTGGCTCCATATAATCTGTATTAGTATCATATGTTCTTGCAAAGTATCGGATATTATCTTACGTAATGCGGATTTGAAACTTAATATTTCCATTTGCAATATCAGTTTAGAGAATACGCGATGCAGTCGTAAAGCTTTAGAACAAAATGTGTGTTGGCACAAGTCCAACGAAGCTAAGTTAAAGATTTCATTTCTCTGTTAAATGAATTTAATATTATTGAGAAAGTGTTATGGTTTGTCCTGCTTATTACAGTATAGCTTATTCTCGCGACCCCGTTCTCGGAAAATTAGCTTTTGTCGTACCGAAATGTAATAGTAATGTAAATAAAAAATGAAATCTTTCACCCGCTAATATCCAATTCTGTTGAGCAGCTTGAATGTACAGCAGATAATAGCAAATTATTTGATAAAAAAAACTTAAAAGTAATTTGAATCGTTCTATCCCATTTTATAAATGTTACAACTTTATAGTGCAATCGCAACTATCCAACTACTAAATATTGAAATCCAATAACTTAATATCTTTTTAGGTAACGTTTAAACTCCAGTAAGTACTCTATATTAAAGAATTCGATCACCTAGAAATGGGATCTTAAGGAATTCGAATTCAGAAGATTCCTACTTTCCGAGTGCTATTTTCTAGGATTGCAATAATTTGGAATTTATCTTCAAGAATTTGATGACCAGAACTTTCAACCGTTTAATGTATTTTGAGATTAAAATTTCAATTTTACTAGATTTGCGTAAATATATCTAGAGAAGTTTTCGAACTACATACTAACTTACCTCTTTGACTGGGTTCTAAGTAAATTAGTAACACCTATCCGTTTCGAAACGTACCAACATAATAAGCTTCTTCACCCTTTATAAAGTGAGACCAAATCATAGCATAAACTTAAACGCATTCATTACATACACTTAATTCTACAATTTCAGATGAATCAGGTGTAATACTTGAACACAATAAAACAAACTAAGCAACGTTGGTATAATACCTACCTTCGCACTACTGACTCTATACATATATAGGCACACGTAATGTATTGTTCGTTACACCTAGCCGCAGTAAATAACGCGCTTCACCGACATAACCGCTACGTGAAACCTCCCGACATAAACATCTGTACAGTACAAAAACATGGCTATTTGTCTCGTAAATCTAGTTAATTTGATAAAGATATATTAATATAATTTGGTATAATTTGTTTCGTAGTGTGAAGAGTACTGCGAAAATAATATTTGCTCTTAAAACCGAAGTTTGCTTTTTTTGGGTTTTGTGCGAGTGTGTAGAGTTTTGTAGGTAGAATTTCAGTGAAACATGTATTAGCCAAGAGTGTCGTCTCTGCATTGCTTCGCCTTCACTTTACCTACGCACTTAATAAGTGCCTACAGTTACATAATTATCTAACATAGACTTAAGGATATACACATATTTAAGAAAGTTTTAAGCAGATCCTTCTCCAAAGTCGTATATTATTTTCGACGTGAAATAGATCTTTAATTAGTTACACAAAAGTTGAGTCGGTGTTTGATTTCAAAGTAACGCGACATAGAACAAGGAACTTAAATGGGCTCAGAAAACTCAACAATAGGAGATTCGTATTTGAGTTGTGTAATTTAGATAAGGTGACCTTTCGAGCCCACATCTTGAAGTTTCGAGATTCTTCCAAGTTTGTTATTGTCTGTATTTTGGGCTATGTATCAAGTTAATAGGTCAATTGAGCGGCACAACAAAAACATTGGCTGTTTGATGTAGACAAACAAACAATAATAAATAAGCTATTTAAGTACAAAATAAAAAAATATGTTTAACTCAGGGTTCTGTTTAAAAAAATAATAACAATATATTGATTCTTACATTGTGCTTTGTTTCTTACAGTGTGCATTGCAAGCAAATAATTACCCTTATAGGACAAATAGCTGTGATAAAAGCGCTTTAAACAAATTGAACATTTTAAATTCTAAAAAAAGATTATTGGCAACTCTGAACTGAACGGTGTCTCGAAACTTTTCAATAGCCACATTAAATGTTTAAAATCACCGCAATTTTATTATTTCACGAGCATTTTACGATTAAAGAAATTACTCTTTTAATAAAGCATCTGTAACATTTGATGTTGAGGGGAATAAAAATATAATGGATATCGCAGCGTGATACAATCACATAAACTTTGTAATATTAATTAGCTATACCATTACAGTAGTTCTTTCGGGAGTTATATTTGGTTTTTCCTGCTTTCCATGTCATATTTTATGTTTGTTACATAAATAAGTTCACATTGATTCAAAATCAGTTTATAACTAATGTATATTTAGCCCTCGAATACTTGTAATTTAATTGGGACAATAACTCCATATTTATTTAGCCACCGAAGGCTCGTAATTAAAGAGCAATCTACGATGAATACGTAAAAACAAACCACATTCGAACAGACCACAAAAAGTCCAAACGCAAAAAAAACCCTCATCCAATAGATTACTAGGACAGCATAAAAGCCAGGCAGGAACTGGTGTAGCGTTGAAAAAGTGGCGCAATGAAAGACCTGCACCGGGACAGTCGGTCGACTGAATAGATGAACAGATTGCGCGTCACGTACTACGGACCCACTGAAACGGAACAGCTAATGGAAGGATGGACTATTTTATGAATATAAAGCAGAATCAAATATAATGAGTTTGGGCGGATTTGTAAGGAATCCCTAAATCTAGGTCTACCTATTGCTTTATTTAAACTGTTCTCAGTTTTCTTACTTTTCATGCTAACTGTGAATTTGCTTATTATAGGTTTATTGTAGGATAACTATTACTATTAGATTCTTTTAAAACAGGGTAGCTAATAGTTCGTTTTTTTTATTATCTTAGTTTTTGATAGTTATGATTGCAGTCCTTATTACAAGTTTTAATGGCCAATGACTAGCCATGGACCAATAATACTAAACGTTACCCTAAACTACAACCTCATTACGCTTAAACGCTATTAAAAAATTGCTTCTCAAATCTTATTTAGCTAATCTTTTCTAAAGTAGAGCACGCCTTACAAACTGTGACAATAACAAAGCCTCACTTAAAACTTGCACCTTGGCAACATCGTAAAAGTTCATTAGCTGCGTACAAACGAATATAATCAATCTCGTTAAACTTACTTCAAATATATTAATTGAATTGGGGAACGGGTCCTTCATACTTAGGGAAGTAGATTCAAGGGAAGTATCAACACATAAGGAACACACTTGAGTGAAAGCGAGGAGCGAGTAAACAGCAATTGCAACGCAGCTGTGTGCTGTTTGGATAACAGAGGAAATGAACGATGGCTTGTGACATGAATTATGTGCATTTGAAAGAGTTCGCTGTCAGCAGTAGGGCATTATGATAGCTATACTACCATTAACTATATTTGGAATTACATGTAAATTTTATCAGTGTTTTTCTTAATTATGTTTGAATTGCTGATTAATGTTTAAAAATTGTCGAAAGCAGTTCGACTTGAATAAGAAAATTAATTACTTATTTTTGTACGATTGAATGACTTAGCCGCCCTAATGTTCTTAAAGAAAAATTTACTAAATACTCTCTGTCTGATAAAACCAATCAGCCAGAAATTTCGAGACTTCTTAAGACATGTCTGGCTCGCTAATCGCTAACAAACTGACAAATACCTGAAGGCTGACAAGGGTACACTCACATTACAAATTGTACAATTGTCTGAAGTATTTACTTTCTCTTAGTAATAGATCAGTTTCAATGCCAAAGACTTTGTAAATATAAACTTGCTTTAAATAAAATTGAATTGTTTCTAGGTTATTAAAATTGCGTACAGCACATAGATATGTACTTACTAATCACATTTTCAACAGTATTATCAATATAATAAAAATAATTTAGAAAGTACTATTTAATAGCTTGAAAGTAATTTTACAATCACTGTCCATTAATTGGTGGCTTAAAACAATAATTATACAAACAAATGATATTTTCGTACAAAAAACGTAAGATTGAGAATGTGAAAGTGTATATTTTTTTCACTCGGTACTGTACATTTAAAACTCCCATATAGATGTCGCTCTCTATATAGATGTTTTTATTACGTTGTGAGAAATTACCAAAATATTCCGTATGACGTATTTCAGGGTTGCCTCTTTTGACCTCCGCGTAATTACATGTTAGTAAACTATTAATTTATTCATCACAAGCCTTTTCATTCTGCCTACATAAAATAAACACAGAACATATTACGTGTCAAAATATAAATTATGTAGGCTATGTTAATGGAGATTGACAGTTTGATTATACGACATGTAATTAGAATTTTGCTTCTGAAAACTATCACCTATTTTACCATGCTAGCGTTTTAAAGACAAAACTTTTGAAAACTTAGCTCAATGGTAGTAGATATAAAATACTTTGACGATTTTAAATACTTGTTTAAGTTTATGAAATAGAGTATGTTTGACTTTGACGTTATTTACAGATAATAATATTACCACAACAAACTGTTTTTTCATGTAATTTCCCTTTCGTTTATAATATTACTTTACACATACTGTAATAGAAATTCCCTCTGCCATGAAACATGTAATCAAAGACATCTATTTTCGTTATAACATTACTTCAAGGAGAAGAGCGCAGTATTGTAACACAGTTACGTCAAAAATTGATATTATCAAGGTAGCAACGTTACAGAAGGGAATCAATTAAGAACATTGATACCGCGGCAAACTTTATCAATCTATTGATCGGCGTAATTAAATTCGTAGCGTAATGTCGTGACGTGCCCCACTAAGGGAACACCATGTAGTAGCCGTATAACAGGGCTGTCTACAAGACAAAAACTTTGCAGGATTTCTGACATGTTTTACATGGCGTAAAAGAGCAGGAGATTTTTTTTTATAATTATGTTAAGGATATGATACGCTGTGGTACATAATGTACAATGGTTAATGTTTTTCTGTAGATACCCAATGTCAGCTGAAATCAATTTACTAATTTAACTTTGCAAGCATTATAAGATATGCTGACGGTAAGTAACTAATCGCAGTCGTTAACACGACAGTCAACAAGCCACTGATATACTAAAATATTTCAATATTTGCTGCAGAGAAAACCGTAGTATTCATAAATACAAACAACGTTAAAAATATAAAATTCTTTAGCACGTGTTGAAGTTTTACAATAGCCTAACCAACATTCGCCAACCCTGGAAAGAATAAAGTACGAAGCAACCGCCAGGGCTGCGCTATAGAAATGTCGGCACTATAGTTATTTATATTTAACTAGTTAAAACTTGAAAGGTCAGACTTCTGTGGAACTTAGCCGTATATCCCTGCGTTCCACCTGAGGTGCACCGAGTATTTTGCATAATTTAAACTTTCAACGAGATGAATGGATGAGGGACTGACGGCCGCACTGGAGTCTTACGCGAGCAATTTCATTTCGAAATAAAAAGTGCCAACAGCAAAGCTTGTAAAATTTTGTGGTGAAAAATATTGGGGTTCGGCCTTTTGGGAAATAAGAATGTATTATCCACCTTTCGTTAGTTAAGCTAGGTCAGTTCGTGGACTGAGACTCGTGAGAATATCCTGAATGTTAAACCCGACTGTATTTTATTCCGGACTACCTGAGAGGGAGTTATTTTAAGCAAAGAACACCGCTTATTATAAAAACTTGGAAGAGATAATATTTACATTTTATTCAACTACGTGAAAGGAAGACGTGATAAAGAAAAGCGTATGTTTTATTTTATCATTGTGCAATATTTTTATTTTGCCTTCAAGCCAGTAACACATTATTGAACTTCAGTGTCAGAAATAATTATTAATTATAATCATTAGTGCCTAATAAATTAATTATCTTATGATACACCAGCTAAAGGAAATAAAAGTAAATATTTTAACATCCAGTCGTTTGTTTCCTTTCATCTAAAACAATAAACCATTCACAATGCTCAAACAAAATTTAAAAAATAAAACATTTTCCTCTACATTTGTTATCAAAATAGACGTAGGACGCATCACAAAGTCAAAAGGCTTAATATATGTTTACTTAGTTGTCAAACGTGGCCTATATTTGCACAACCCTAGGCATAACATAACTCTAGCACACCCACACAACTGTTTAATATGCGCCTCTAAACCATAGTATATGTACGACGAACAGAAAAAATCTAGCCTTGTTCTGCCTCGTTCTAATATTTTACGAGGAGCCGATGAGAAAACGTCTACAAGTTTTAAGATTGTAACACATAAAGTTTTTGTCTCTACAAGTGCTGTAATAAATTTTCGTCAGCGTAACAAGAGGAATCGAGCCTTTTTTTAAGCGTGGTTTATTACAACTACTTTTTTATTCAACTTTCACTGTCCTACCACAAGACCTCTCAAATTATTTTGTAGTCTCCTAATTCAAGTTTGCATACTATTTAATACTTAATGCGATGAAAACCAAAATAGCCTCTTGGTACATGATAGTGAAGGTTTACCGTCCACCTACACGTCTGATGCGATTTCAATCTTAATATTATATACATTTCATGTTATGTTTTTTTCTTCCGACAAAGATAGACTACAAAACAAATATGTGTTTTGTAAAAATTGTAGGTGATAAATAAAAACACACGAACGTAATTTTCGTACTAAAAATGTGGATACGATAAAATAAAAGAGCACAACGATTTGATTAAAATCTCGTTAGTCGATATTCAACGCCGCCATTGATAACTGTAACTGCGTGACGAATTATCAATTCCATTCAATCATCATAAAGCTTTGACAACGAATGAAAAAGCCTTTTTACGAATGTACAAACAAAATATTTTTGTGTAGGATTTTTATGAAATATAGAAATAGAATGTATGTTTAACATTTTCGTTTATTTATTTTTCTCTTTTTCGAGGGATTTCTTTCATTTGAGAAAGCGTTCCATATTATTAAAATTTTCTAAATCAATTTTATATTTTCAAACCATACCTTGTAAGCTGTCTATCGTTTTTTTTTTGTGGGACAGCTTACAAGGTATTTTTCCTATAAATTATTATTGATTACAAATATACATTGTGCTATTATAATTTCACATTGCGATAGAAATGGATTGATGGAAACTATACCTACAAACATATAACTTAGATAAAGCTAAACTTGGGCCTCTCGTAGACTGCTACGATAACCCGACCGCTACGAATGGTCTACGGTGAATATTGCCACAATTATCTTGGCATTTATGACAAGTAGATTAATGAACACTGGCTAATGTTGCTATTCTGTTTATCAGAATTATAGTAGAGCTATTAACGCTTTATGCATGTATGTATATACAAAGGTACTTGCTACGATCATATCTACAGATACGTAGCATGTTTAGTACATGATAACGTAGTCTTAAAACTGTTATGGATGAACTTAGAGCATCTATACAGTCATTAGCTGATAAAATAGTATAGACAGGTTACGTCTTGTATTTCATGTCTAGAAAAATAAATAGGGTACTATAGAAATACCACTATAATATTATGAAAAAATAAAATAAAATATAGTAGACGATTCTACAAACTAAACTAAAAAATACGCAAGTAAATCAACTTCGTGAATCTCATTTGTAGTCCTAGCTATTTTATAGGCCTGTTTTTGCAAAGGGACTGCAAAAGGAAATCGACCGATTGACCCAGCTGCCACCCAGACGTCTCAACAAACGTTTTAGTTGCAAAACTATCGAAGCTAAGAACGTTTTACCATTAGTTCGGCCAACAAGATAAATTATGCTATCTGTCAAACTCACATGTACCACACTATGTTAGTAATTGATGACAAAAAGAGGCAGACACGAGTTTGACAAATGTTTTGTTGACTCAAAACATAGATTTTATTTTGAAAGTAAAATAAATCAACTGCTATTAGGGGTAGGAAATTACGAAACCGTAAAGGAAGAAAACAAACGTATAATTTTGTTTTCTATTCGACCGTGTTCTTACATTTATCAAAGGCTTGGCAATCAGCTTCGTTTTTAATTAAGTAACATACAAAATTTCATTTACTTAAATACAGGTTTAAATAAGAGCAATACTGTTCAATTCTAACTAAACGAAAAAAAAAGTAAGGCGTCGACTATAAAGCTCTTTTCTTTGGTTAAACCGCACAATAACCAGTTAAATGATATCGTTAAAGCAATCTTGCTTTAACATTCAGTTTCGAAACCTTATAAACACATGACACAGTTGTTTTTACGAAACAATTCTATCTAATGCCATCAAATATTGTTTTAATAAAAAAATCCAAGAAAGACATTTCAAATTCCCAACTCAATTTGGTCGGCGACGGAAAATGGTACCATCTTTATCAAATAAATGCGGTAAGTAACTGCACTTAAAACAAGACTTGTAGAAGTGTCCTTATAACTCTTGAACATGGCATTATAGAAGTTTATAGCTCTTGAAACTACTCAGTCATAAACTATTTTATTCTTTCACCAAGTTTACGTTAGGAAAGTCAATGTTTAATCAGAACTGGATACTTCGCTTGTGTGAACACAGATATCGATATAAAGGTGTATTTCTATTTATTTTTCATTGAATTAAATCCATTGTACTTATCTAAGTGTTCAACTGCCATAATTTGAAAATCAAACATATAATTTTAATCGTTGAACACTTTACGACGGCAAAAAGATATACTTACTATATCATTCATGAATAACATAACAAAAATATACAATTCAGTGCATTGCTTAATACATATTTATATTGTTACGTAATGCTGATAACCGTGTTACATTCAATGTCAAACTGTCGAATTAGTTCCACCTACTTTAGCATCAACAAATATCTCACAACAGAACTGAATATCGTAAGCATTTTCCACCAATCATCGTTTTACATTGTTTTAATTTCGTGGGTAGATTCAGCAGCGCGATTCTCTATCACTATCGTCTATCGACAACCGGCTAGCTATCGAGAAAATTTGTAGGAAAATAGAACTATTTTTGCAGTACATTTGAAATGTCATTCTCGATACTCGTTAGAACCGGCTGTAGAGAAGTAAGCCTTTTTAGCCTATAAACTACTTTTATATTATGTATAAACCCGTCAAACAAAATTTACAGCCACAAGACATAGCAAAGATAAAAAATCTCTCTACGTCTCGCCGCAATGCAGTACACTAAACTGCTTCCGTAGTCAACTTAGAACATTACCTTATCAAATGAATAATAAAGTGTAACTAGTTTAAAAATATCGGTTTTATAATCGACGATAGTATGGAAACTGCAGTTCTCTCGCATCGTTGAGATAACGGAACGTGACTTTTAAAGTCGATCGACTTATAAACTCCTTGTCGCTTAGAAGGTTTTATGTTAGTTGCGCGGTAAAGTTTCAGTGCATCAGTAATAAAACGCTCGGAGCGCAATAATTGTGAAGTTATAGGCACTTCACGTATTATCCCGTGATTTATTATGATTCGATAAAGTCTGGTTTTAAACTGATCGTCTAGAGTGCCTTAGGAAGTAGTGATAAGATTAAAATGTCGTATTTTGTTGACATTAGCAATCTTGGAATAAAAACTACTGAATATGAGGATTACTGATTTATTTTCGACCTTTGTCTGGCAAACACTGTCAAAGTACAAAGGCACAAAAAGACAAACTGTGTGAACAGTCTAGCCGACGAAACCTAACCAAATTTATATTCTAATCTGAAAATCATTACTTAAATTCCTCATAATAGGCCATTGTTATCACTTTGCAAATTCAGTAGCTTACGTAATTTAATGACTTCCTTTTATTTCTAACGATATCGTACTAAACGGTTTCTTTGTGTAAAATTATACATTTATTAACTCTAATTAAACGTAAAAATAACTCGTTAATTTTGCCATTAAACAATTTTCATAGATGAGAGTTTTCCTGTATTTGTATTGTAGCATACCGTCTGAAGCCTGAGGCAAAGCTGATTTACGAAAAATAAATGCGAACATTCAGGTCCCTAATTGCGGTAAAAAAGCAGCTGGAATATATCAGAATAACAAAAACAGGGAGAGCTTATAAATTATTGAATAACTTCTAAAAAAATATATTTTGCTGTGAGCGGTCGGAACCAGTCTAGGAATATTCGAGACCCAAAATTTTACCAGTGAAACGCCAAGTGAATTCTGCGGGTCTAAAAATATGAATGCAAAGGAAATTCTGTAATAAATAAAGTCTCAGTGTTATCCCGAAACCGGGATTGTCTTAAGCCGAAGAGGTACGACCAATTTACTGTCTCGAACGTGGTTCGAACCCTACTCGTTACATATTCAAATACGTTTTGGGTTTTGTTCGGTACACAGATGGGCTCTAGCAACATTTGACCCCTATTGAATGTTGGGCAAGCAGCTACCAAATGTTCGTTTCCACTTGAATTCCAATTCCGTTCTGTGAGGGGGAGAAACTTGACCAGAAACAATTTGAACCACAATACGATAGTTCGAGCATTGTTTCTCAATGTTGGCTGTATAGATTTTCCGCTTTCATTCACTAGGTATGCTAATACAGTAATAAGTTTTTGATATATGGCTACGATATTATATTTAATAATCCTTCCTATTTTTTCAGTTACTCTTTAGGTATATAATATATTTTGTAACGTAATATTTTAATTCTTTGAATTTTTGTACTCACATCTTTAATTACTGTATTAATTAGGATGTTCGTTAATATTTAATACGAAATCCATTTACCTTGATTAGAAGGAAAAATTACCAATTATTCGTGCTTACTTTATCAGAATATGTTTTTAATAAAATATTCTTTAATAAATCTAATTTTACTTTTTCCCGTGAGATATGATGTTAAACGAAAAATGCGTTAAGAATGTAAAGATTTAATTTTGCAAGAATAAAAAACGTCGATGGTTTCTACATAATAATATTATTATTCTACACCTTTGAGTAGAACTGGCTCGATAGTATGCGAGTATGAAATGTATGTAAGTAGGTATATAGAATATTAAAAATAGTTTTTTCCCAAAATTTATGGAATACTAAGTTAAGAGTCTTATAAATATTGTCAGTGCAAAACAAACGCGAAATGTTTTAAAATAACTGTACGGTTCTTGAATTCGACTCATTTGATATTGATTCACAGATGACTTACAAAGATTTAATATCTGTTTGTAGAGGTCATTGACCCCCACGCTAAGATTTTCACTACTATGCTCAAATCTCTATAATAATGTTAGTATTTACTTAGACACATTTTTTGAATAAGGATGGAATAATGCAATAGCACTGTATAATGTCTGATATTGTCGCATGACTCTACGGATTGTTGATACTTTTTAAAGTATGTGTAATCAAAGTTGTTTCTCTTTCTTATGTAAGTTTCTCCTATGCCTACTTCTCCGTTTTATTGCTAGGTTTTCTTACGAGCTTTCCACAAAAAGGCTTTATACTTGCCGTGAAAGTTTAACAAATACAAAGGAAAAGATTAACCAATAAAATAATCGAATTGATTCTGACCGTTACAAAAACTGGCGTAATATTATATTTCACCAACCCACGTACATATTTATATCTATAATATTTTCATATAACTCAGTGACCGCTATAAGATAAAAGCCTTTATCTTTTACAAGCGAATCACGTAAAAATAGCATCTCACGTACCTAATAAGCAATGGTCAGTTTTATATGGATAAATATATTGTTCTATCAAGATAGAGCATATAAAGAACCGTATATTATTACACAGAATATGAAGGAGCAAATTGTTGGGATAAATGTAAGAAAATAATAATAAAATGTGTTAAAAGAGAATTGTAAGTAAAGATAGATTTAGAAATCTAGATGAAAATAAATTGGAATTATATTTCTTTTTTTAAACAACTGTCAGAAGGCATTATTTGGTGCAGATCACTTTAAGAACATAGAAAATCCAAGTAGTCTACATAGTACAAGCTTTACTTGTCAGCATGTCTTACTATTCTTTTTTATTGTTCACGTAATTTTCTAGTTTTATAACGTAGGGAGACAAATCATTGAACAACTTAATACGAATTAGTCTGTTTAAAATCTCAATTCGATTTTAATGTTATCTTACGTAAAATTTTATCGTAGGGCATTTTGATATACTAGCAAACATCTTAACATCAATATACCTACAGCATATAATTTAACAGCGAACATAAAGGCATAAACTAGCCGAGATTGCACTAGTCAGAGCTTGTCCAATAAGTACCCGTAGTTTCCTATAGTTCGATAGCTTTAGTGTCCCAGTTAATGCGAGAGTGCCACTCTATGTTGGAACCGATAAATGTATAATAGTTTATCTCAACAGCGTTATCAATTGGATTATTGGGTTTGCGGATTAGACTGCCGGATTAGTCTGTAGTGTTCATAGCGTGAATACCGTCCGGCTAGTTACTTAGACGGTATTGTGGTTGGCCGGCACTCGGCAAGATTTCGGACTATTTTAGTTGTAAAGTGGGTTTAGTTTGGCTTCCAATTGAGGAATCTCTGGCATCGGAACATGTAGTTGTAGAGTAAGTTTATGTTTTGTCTCCAAGATAAAGACAATAAGCAATACTTAAACGCATTCTATATACATATATATTTTTTAATATAATTTACTTTAGTCAATTTACCATTTACTTTAGTCAATTTGATACCGATTGAAACGGTTTTTTGACATAGCAACAAAATAAATCAACGCAAAACCAAAGAGGCCTCTTCAGTTTACATGTTGGCTGGTAACAGTAGAGTTCCAAGAATTAGCTCTCCGATATTTTCGCTAGTAACGTTTGTTAATATCGTCAAAGAAGCCAATTAATATATCAAAATTGTATTACTTGTGCTTGGTCAAGCGATATGAAAGGAACATTTAAGACGTACGGTAAAACGCAATTAAATCGAACATTCTCGAAGGCAAAAGCCTTCCATTTAACATGAAATCTAACTCATGTCTCATTCAAAATTTAATTACCTGCTTACTCTTCAAATTCCCGAAAAGTTATTTAATTAAAATGTTCATTTCTTTATGAGACAATTCGAGTTAACGGATTGTCAGTTTTAGGAATGATATAGAAATGTATATTAAAAAGTTAATTCATATTTTTGGGGTGTATTTTATGATCTTAATTCTTACTAACATTTCTTGACACTACACAACTTTACGTAGGCGATATAACCTCATCTCATCTCACTCATTTATGTCTATTTGAAAGTTCTCGGATTGTGCTCGAAGTTCGAAACTGTCTTTCCTTCTACAATAAAAAACATTCTACAAACCACTTAATAGCTCGAAGTTTCACAACACTATATTGACACAAAATAATAATTGAGATACTGTCTGCCTATAAACTTTCTTAATAATCCAAAAAACTATTTGCCAAAAAAAACCTTAGTTAACTTTCTCAAATACTTGCTTCCATTTTCAAACATGAAATTCACGCGCTATGTAAAATGGCTTTAATCTTACTGGCCAGTGGTCAGTCCTTGCAGTTAGTGTCCTAAGTCTACCTCGTTTCATTAATGACACCTTCAATATTACCTTAACGTCCAAGTACCTCTTCAGATATACGGCTCCGAGACAGTTATTATAAGTTTAATGGCGTTATAAATTGAAACGATTTTCCACAAACACATTACACGGAATGACCGGCTGATGGTCAAGTAATATCACTTTCAAGCTCCTTAAGTATATAGTTTTCTATCGTATTAACCGGTTATTGTTGGCTATTTTGTTATAATCTAGGTAATATACGGTCTTTGGCTGTTGGTTCTTACTTAAGAATAAAAAAAATATATAAAACTATTTCTACTATTTATAGAAGTAGCAATATTAGATTAAGCTTAAATTAGTCATTAAGCTTACTAATTAACTTTAGTCTTCTTGATTAATGAGTTAATTCGTGAAAATAAAATTACAAGCCATCTAGTGCTTAAGTAGACATTAATATTAAAAGTCAGCCGTAAACGCCAAATTTTTCATATTAATCTTTTCATAGCATTTAAAAAACCCACGCATGGCATTTAAAAGGCCAGTAGGCATTTTCTTCCCCGTGAGGAGTTGCTGGTCTCCCATCGGGCGCGTCCCCAGGTGGTGGATAGGGGATTGTCCCCCAATCATGGGGGATATCGGGATGTCCCCCGGCGCGAACCAAAACCAGCACATTGAAGGGTCGTCTGACTATATGTTGTTGGATGATGCCTTGATTTTCGCTTCATGGTATTCCTCTGTTAAGCAGAGGTCATTATGAACGTGGAGGATGCATCGGGTCTTATTAATTGAGATATTCAATTCGTAAGACTGGTAATTATATTACCACCGTTGCAAAATCGTAATCCTGGAGTCAGGTGTCGTGGTCATGTCTCGCGGCTTGATTTCAGGACCGAGGGTCTTGGCTTAATCGCCCGGACCACGAGGAGATAACCTCTATAAAAAATCCCTAATTTCTACGACTGGGGCGCCCTTCGGGGCCTTGCGCGGTCGTAGTTTGCTTGATTTCAAGCGGCTGGGGGGTTCATCAGCCATTAGCGGCCATCTCTGGAGGAATTTCCGCCCCTTCAGTAGTATATAGGGTTATTAGGGTATGAGGCCACTGCCCTGATGGACTGGATATTTGCAACTCATACTCGTGGGATTCGAATGGATTCAAACAAAACTAAAAAAACTAAAAATGCGAAGAGTCACAGTCGTGACGGAGAATTAAATGCTAACGAGGCGTGCTTTGTACGTCCTGCAACCCCAGTGAAATCTATAACACTGGACAATGATGATGAACACACTGACTGTTCCTCTATGTCGTCGGAATCGACGCTGTCAATAGCGTCAGAAGCATCAAAATCGCGAAAGCGACCTTTATCGAGCAAGAAAGGACCTAAGCCAAAGAGACAGTCAGTTTTGATGAAAGGTCAAAAGGGGGAGCCTACAGATGCAGGAAGGTTTTCTGATGTTTCGGAAACTCCATCTACTTCTCATACTACTTGCAACTTTGCTAGTTCTGAAGATGTAGTACAGGAAATTCGAACTCAACCAACAGACCAACTTGGTGCCTGTATTGAAGAGAACTTAATGGCTATTGAGAAGGTTACAGATAAATCTAAATACCTTAAGGGAGATCATGTTAATACCATTCGAACAGCGGCAAGAAAAATACATATTGCTGTCAGGGAACTTTCTCAACGGAGTTCTGCTGAGCTTATGGTTGCCAGGTTGCAAAAGGAGAATGCAGAGTTACGATCGCAACTTGTGAATTTAACGGCAGAAAAACCTTTACACGTTGAGTCAGTAATGGCATCCAAAAGAGATGATGAGGCGTTTTTAGCACGTATCGTGGCTCTTATTGATCAAAGAATCTCTGTTTTCAATAATGCAAAAAATTCAGCTTATAGTCAACCACAGGAGAATCAATCGGGAACTAACGGTTCTGGAGGATCTGTCCAAGTCAATTCAAGGAAGAATAAAAATAAGGTGAAACCTACGCGGAATCCGCCATCATCAATTTTGGAGTTACCACCTGTTGCAGCACCAATTCTTCAGCCTGTGCTAGTTTCTAAGGAAAGTTGGACTGAAGTTGTAAAGAAGGGTAAGAAGTCTAACCCTCTTTCTTCTCGAGTTGAGGAGGTATCAGTTAAGGCGAATCAACCAAAAAAACCGGTTTTGCAGAAGCTCCCTGCATCTGCGGCCATATTAGTTACAGTTCCAGAAGGTTCTGTGACCCTTTTAGGGGACGTAATGAAAACTGCAAAGGATCAAATCAGATTATCTGATATAGGTCTTGGCGCAGAAAACATACGTCAAAAACGGTCTATCAACGGAGGTATTCTTTTGGCCATTTCAGGTTCTGATTGTTCAGTAAAGGCTGACACTTTGGCTAGTCGAATGCGAGAAGTATTCGCTAGCACAGACGTTCGAATTTCTCGTCCGACTAAACAAGGTGAAATAAGAGTAATGGATTTAGATGATTCCATTACCCCACTTGATGTTGCAGCTGCTATTGCTAAAGCAGGTGAATGTACAGAAGATGAAGTAAAAGTAGGAGAAATCCACCGATCGGCTACGTCGTTAGGAACTGTATGGGCGAAATGCCCTCTATCTGTGATACACAAAATATCTGCTCTCAAGCGTATTTGTGTTGGCTGGGTTTCCGTTCGAGTTGAGGTGTTGCCAGCAAGGCCAATGCATTGCTTCCGCTGTCTTGAAAATGGGCATGTTAGACAACAATGTTCAAATACAGTTGATCGAAGTTCTCGCTGTTATAAGTGTAGTGACACTAATCATAAGGCAAGCCAATGCAAAGCACAAGAATTAAAGTGTCCTTTATGCGTTGATCTGGGTTGTCCATCTAACCATCGACTGTCAAGTAAAAAATGTTTACCTCAGACTGGTAAGAAAAAAAAGATTAATCAGGCAATTTCTACAGCACTACAGATTGACAAAAATCCAACATGCCTGCAGGATGAGAGCCCAGCGGAGGAAATGGAAGTCTCAAATTCCCAGCCATGAAAGTTTTGCAAGGCAATTTAAACCATTGCCGCAATGCGCAGAATCTATTACTGCACACCATTGCGGAGTGGTCAATTGCCTTGGCAGTAGTTGCAGAACCCTATAATGTCCCTGAACATCCACGATGGTTTGGAGATAATAGGGGTTCCATAGCTGTATACTGGGGAGGAGGGGAGGGAATTGCTTCTTGTTCCTTGTTAGAAAAGGGGCATGGCTATGTCGCTGTAGAATGGGGCCCTTTGGCTGTGGTTGGCTGTTATGTCTCTCCTAACATTTCTTTGGCTGACTACGAACGCTACTTAGACGCGGTAGGGTCTTGCATTCGCAGAAATTTGCCACGACCTATAATTGTTTTGGGTGACTTTAACGCCCATTCCAGAGTGTGGGGTAACAACCGAAATGGACCAAGGGGAGAGTCACTTCAATTGTGGGCAGCAGGACTTGACCTTCGTCTTTTAAATTGTGGGTCTATCAGCACGTGTGTTCGTTGGCAGGGAGAATCAATTGTAGATCTCACATGGGCATCTACTTCTGCTGTTCATATGGTTTCGGGATGGAGAGTCGCCGAAGAAGCAGTAACGCTGTCTGACCATCGGCATATTACCTTCGATGTAGTCCTAAATTCCCCGAATTATGACAACGTCAGTATTAGACACTTCCAACGACGTTGGTCCCTTAAGCGCCTCGATAGGAATCTTCTTATCGCTGCGGCTAATGTGGCTGCTTGGATAGGTCCTAATGATGCTAGTGTTTTGCCTGATCCGGAAAATGAGGCTATTTGGTTTAGGGACACTATGAGATCCATATGCGATGCTGCAATGCCGCGGGTTAAGAGACAAAGATATCGAGCTGCATATTGGTGGTCACAAGAAATTGCTTTGCTTCGAATTAACTGCTTGAGGTACCGACGTCAGTTTCAGAGGACTCGGAGAAGGAGACGATCCACAGCTGAAGAAGTTGCTACTGCTTATGAGAATTATCGGGATGCTTCAAAAGCGGTCCGAGAT
Source organism: Anticarsia gemmatalis (assembly GCF_050436995.1). NCBI lineage: Eukaryota > Metazoa > Arthropoda > Insecta > Lepidoptera > Erebidae > Anticarsia > Anticarsia gemmatalis. The sequence continues at coordinate 6,193,233 of NC_134761.1, forward strand.
GCGATAACGGAAGCCAAAACTCGGTCTTGGAATGAACTTTTAGAGGGACTTGACAGAGATCCGTGGGGACGGCCCTACAAACTCGTACTTGGAAAACTTCGACCATGGGTTCCTCCTTTGACAGAAACTCTAGAGCCGAATCTGCTCGAAGGAGTTGTCAGCACTCTCTTTCCTGCAGACCGTGTGAGTTCTTCAGTTTCTTCCATAGCAACTGAGTGGTCTGTAGAATTAAATGTGACGGAAACTGAGTTGAACCGTGCAATTCGTCGATTAAGTGCTCGCAATACAGCTCCTGGGCCAGATGGAATACCGGGTCGAGCATGGGTGCTTGCTTTGAACGCTCTTGGTGATAGGTTAAGAAGACTATTCGATAGTTGTTTTTGTGCTGGCAAGTTCCCATCAATTTGGAAGGAAGCAAAGTTGGTCCTAGTGAGAAAGGAGGGTAGAGCAATTGACTCTCCATCAGCGTATCGACCGATATGTCTGCTGGACGAAGCCTCAAAATTATTTGAGAGAATAATCGCTGATAGACTTAACAAGCATTTATCTCTTGTTGGTCCTGACCTTGCTGATTGTCAGTATGGCTTTCGACAGGGGAGGTCTACGATAGATGCTATACTCCAAGTACGGTTGATATCTGAACAGGCTGTCAATCAAGGGGGAGTGGCATTAGCTGTTAGCCTGGATATTGTAAATGCGTTCAATTCTCTTCCCTGGAATACAATTAAGGATGCTCTTATATACCATAGAGTACCTTCTTATTTGCGAGCCATTATTAACGCATATTTAGATGGCAGGCGTATCCAATATGTGGGGCGTAACGGGCTGCAACAAAAGGAAGTGACGTGTGGTGTTCCACAAGGGTCCGTTTTAGGGCCTTTGCTATGGAATTTGGCTTACGATGCTGTCCTTCGCGTTACTCTACCTGATGGACTTCATGTTATATGTTACGCTGATGACACTTTGATTGTAGCTTGTGGAGACTCGTTTTTGGAGACAATTCAACTTGCTGAGCTTGGAGTGGCTAGGGTGGTGAATAAGATCCATGAACTAGGTCTGAAGATAGCGCCTCGTAAAACTGAGGCTCTATGGTTCCACAAGCTTCGTCGCGGTAGAGAACCTCCAACCCTCTCACTTCTGATTGACGATACGGTAGTTCAGATAGGCCGTCACATTAAGTATCTCGGATTGGTTCTAGATAGCCGATGGAAGTTTGATGAACACTTTAGTCAACTCATTCCACGTGTTGAAAAACTGGTAGGTGCGATGCACCGCATTCTACCTAACCTTGGAGGTCCTTGTGAGGAAGTTCGTCGCCTGTATGCAGGAGTAGTACGTTCAATGGCTCTTTATGGTGCTCCTGTTTGGTCAGAACGACTTTTAAATGTCCGTCGATGTAGAAAAAAATTCTATAGCATGCAGCGCAAAATAGCTATCCGTATAGTGAGAGGATACCGTACAATATCTTTCGAAGCGGCCACACTATTAGCACGTTTTCCCCCTCTAGACATATTGGCTGATATGGATGCAAGGGTGTATAACCAAATACGCTGTATGCGGCTTAGTAGCGAGGGCACATCATTTAGAACCTATGACAACATCAAGCGGCAAGAGCATAGTCGTGCTATCCAAATTTGGCGTGAAAGGCTTAATGAGCCACAAAATATGCATCAGCGCATTGTTGAAGCAATTTTGCCGTCTTTCGAGGCTTGGATAGGGAGAAAGGAGCGTATTACTTTCAGGCTTGCTCAAGTGTTCACTGGGCATGGCTGTTTTGGCCAATATTTAAATAGAATTGGGCGTGAGGTTTCAACGCAATGTCACCATTGCTCAGATGACATGGATTCTGCTCAGCACACACTACAAGTGTGTCCTGCATGGGAATGGGAAAGGCAAAACTTAAAGGAACAAACAAGTCAAAACTTGTCTCTACCAGCAGTAGTGTCGTCCATGCTAGCAGATAAATCTGCGTGGAGGGCAATGGTTTCATTCTGCGAAGTTGTTATGAAGAAAAAAGAAGATGCTGAGAGAGAAAGGGAAAGATCTGATCCCACTCGTAGGCGTCGAAGTCGACCGGTATGATGGTTGATTGTCAGCTGATGTTGGCTTTTTAACGGCGTGTGGTGATTGATTTCACAAGAGGTGTGCTTTTCAGCAAGGTACATAGGAAAACTTTGGATAGCATTCAGCGGTACCAAAGTTTCCCTGATTAGTGCCGTTGGCTGGTCGAGGGTGGTTTTAGTCGGTAGGAATCCGACATAACACGACTTTCAGTACCTGTGAAAGTCGGGTATCTTACAGAAGATTTCCCCCTCGTTAATAAAAAAAAAAAAAAAAAAAAAAAAGGCATTTTCTTCACTGGCTACACATTTAAACTTGCCCTATAAATATTATGCTTTGAGTCGCTCGGGAGATATTCACAGATTGTGTAGGTGTCTCGATGTTGCCTTTGTAGTAATTTATGTTCAACAAAAATACAAGACCTTAATCTAAACCAGTGGTTCCCAACCAGTGGTCCGCTGACCACCAGTGGTCCGCGGCAGTCACATATGGTCCGCGAATAATTTTAAAATTCAATTTTTTTAGGATTATTCTTACACTTTATTTTAAGTATACTTACATAGTGGTCCTTGCTAACAAGAATAATATAAAAGTGGTCCTGGATTCTCTATCACTATCGACTACCGACAACCGGGTAGCTATCGACATTTTGACATTTAGCATGTACTGCCAAAAAAGTTTTTACGACGCCCGTCAGAGGCGCTGATCAAATTTTCATACATAATTTCTCGATGACAGGTGGGTTGTTGGTAGTCGATAGTAATAGTGAATTGAGCTACCGGACTAAGAAAAGGTTGGGAACCCCTGATCTAAACATTCCAACCTCCAAGTCGAATCGGATAGAATCAAATAGCTGCGGTGAGAAAGGGTTGGACTAAATTCACTTGTATACTATTAACATTTTGTTTACAGCCCGACTGTTGATTCTATTACCTTACAAATTCACCAATTCAAATGACCCACAGAAAACCTAAAGCAAACACGACTGAATGTTAACGAAGCAAAATTGTGAAGTTACACTCGTTTGCAAATATTTTTCGAATCAAATCCATACATTCTCAATTTATTTATAAAAAATCAAAACTAGATCGTGACTTTTGAAAAATGAATTAGTTCGCTTCATATATTCCATTCATGTGCAGTACAATATGAATATTCAGGTCTAAACGTATTTTAGTGGTACGGAAACGCAGGGCATTGATCGAAATCGCTTGCAATCGGCGGCGTCGGTAAAATAGTCAAAACGAAACAAACGTACCGATAACGCTTCGATGCGTACCAATTGACTTTCAATTTTATTTGACTACTGGACAATACAGTTGCATATACTAACAAACAAACTTTAAAAAGAATAGTATTGTAATAACACGTACGAGCGGGAATATTAAAATTTTGAACACAATATTTAAAATTACTTTTTAAACGATATTTATTTTCAGGCCAGTACTAAGTTTATGCATACAATGTAATAAGTGTATATAAGTTCGCAATCCGCACTTTACCAGCGTGGTGGACTTGAGGCACAACACGTTCTTCATTATGGGTTGCGGCCCTTGACCAGCAGTGGGACATGAATAGGTAAAATATACATGAATATGGTGGATAAATGTGGACTGAATTAACTTTTTTTTTATTAATTTTGATGATGTAATTTAGTTGATAAGGTAAGCTTATATCTATTTCTTTTTCCCGTTACGACAAGACCACTTTGCGTTGTGTGTTAAAGTGTATACGCTCACCATTTTCATAAACGTAACAATAAAGTCTTATGAGGGGTATAAGTGGCGAATTAAAACGTGCTGTCGTATCGCCTAAGTCGAAGTTAGAATAACAACGACATTGGGAAGGAAAAACTTAGCACTCCAGTACTTTTTATTTTTTATTTATTTATAATTTCAACAGAGAATAACAACAATTACTTATTAATAGCAACAATAACCCACTAAGGATAAAACCTGTGCTATTCTGAGTCTATCTATTACTTAACCTAACAATTTCAAAGTCTTATCAAGGTAAATACTTTGTAAATAGTTTCCTTTTCAATTTTAGTGTCTTTACTTAGAAAAATGCAATTCTTTAAGATACTAAGCGTAGGTTGAGAAATGAAAGAAGCTATTTTTGAATCATTTTCTATAGAACAAATTGCTCGTGAGTTCTTCAAAGGTCATGGGCGTATCTCTACATTAATTCTCCTCGTTTACTTAGGACGCATAAAATAGGAGGTCAGTCTTTGAACAAGCCCTATATACGATAGTCATTTCTCAACTAAAAAGTATATATTCTTCTTATACTTTAATTCTATTGATGTCAATATCGAAAATAACTTTGACGTTTTTACAAGAGAAGCATTCCCGACGCATATTTAGGTCACCCTCGGGAACTTAATTAAACTTAATCTGGGTCCTCAATATTAATATACCTTTTCTTCTGCTAATATTTTATTTGGCAAAGAGGTCATGCTTTCTTATTTATATGCTTAAAACAAATGTTTCTGTTAAATAAGCAACCGCGCAGCGTTGGTCCCGAGATTTTGAAATTCAAATTCTGAAATAGTTTTTTTTTTATTTGATCCCATACTATGATATATCATAGTAAATAAAAAAAAGACCAAATATAAGTATACCAAATATAATAGCCATATATGGCTTAGGCTCGCTGTCTCTAAAATATAGGTAACGCCAAAAACAAAAATGACTAGACGCCAATACACCTTCGGGTTAAATAAATAAGAATAACAAGAAAATTAGATATGTATATTTTGATCAAATTGAGGCCTAAGTAAGTGGATATAAAGTAGTGAGATTATAGCAAATCCTGGCTCTAGACTGGTACAATATTAGGACAAATACATTAGTAGGGCAAAGTAATACCAAACAATATTGGCTTCAAGTCAAATGACAGCTCGTCAATGTAATGCTTTACTTAGGAAGTTATACTTAGTAATGTTCTAAGAAAGTATGTTTTTATTCTCGGTAATAATCAGTAGGAAACGAAATAAAAATATGGACATTGAATTTCGTGAATTGTTTTTCTTGGTGAAGTCTACATTGTATATTTTATTGATAGTGTAGAACTTTATGATTTTTACACTCGGTTGAGTAGATTCGATGCTCGCTTTATACTATACCTATAAATTATTTTAAGCATAACTTATTATGTTAAAACACGTCATTAAACGTCTTAAAATGTGTAACACCCAATTTTGTTTGATAATTATAAACACTCGAACAGAAGTTTATATCAATTATTACTCGATAATATGGGAACTATAGCAGGTATGTATCCTAAAGGCAGGGCGTGTTAGGTACATAACGGTGTGTAAACACGCAGCCACTCGAGACAAACGCGATCAAAATCTACTTAACTATACAAATGTGTAATAAATCAAATCATATCTGAGTCAAACAAGATAAACGAACGCTCCTAGAGTCGCGACCTACAAGTATTTGTTTTTTTTACAGAACTCTCAAATAAATATAAAACAATCAAATATTTTCCCAGTGTTTGCAACTCGCAAACGGCAATTTCATCGTAAATTTGCGGAAACAAGACGAATTTCATGTCGGACTACCGTCTTCGCTGTGAATTAGTTATTGTTTGCCTTTATATCTACGCTCAACGGAATCAACACGAGAAATTGTCTCGAGACGACTGAAATCTTTTTAAATATTTGTCCTTTCGTGCTACTTTGGTCGTGTTACGTCAGCCATGAATTAATTTTAAGGAACAAGTTAATATTGTTGTTGATGTAATCTATTATTCAATAGTAATGCCAGAAATGTTTGATTTAGAATTCTATTTTAAGTTGATTGGCAACCATGACTGATAACTGAAGAAAATGGTTAACGACCTTCATAGGTCAGAAAAGAATAATATTTTCGTGTAAAGCAGTTTTGTGTTACAGAGATATAGTTTTTGTCACCACCACGTAATAAAACTACCGAGTGTTAGTAATTCTGAAAAACAGCCTACTACCATAACTAATCTGCCTCTTTGGCGCAGTGGTTAAGGTCACCATGTCGCTACCATTGCGTCGCTCAGTCATAGGTTCGATTCCGACACGTAACTATTACTTGTGCGATATACAAGTATTTGTTTCGGGTTTGGTTGTACTTGGTGTCCGTTGTTTGTAAGCTTGTAAAAGTCACCGTGACACAAGAGCAATTCTTAATACAGCAGTCTTTTTTATGGAAAGAAAAAACAAAAATAAAGTAAATAAGTAATTGATATACAAAGTCCATACGTGTCAAATTATACCGTTTATCGTCCCACTTTCCTCATTACCTTTTCATATTATTGTCAGGAAACGAGGAAAACAGCATATAAAATGAAAATGAAATATTTTATTTCTGTATTGTGGTAAGATTGTTGATAAAAGTAATTGAGAGCTTGACAATGGACTCGGAAGTTAAGGAGCGTGATATTTTTGTTTTATTTTGCGTTTAAAACGTGACGTCACAATGACGGGATGAAAGGAAAATTGATAGAATGTATTTGTCTTCTATATTTTCTTTTTCTTTAAACAAATAACTACCGCACTAAAAAAAACATACAAACGACGGACACAAAGTATAACTAGACCCGAAATAATTATTTGTGGATCGAACTAATAATTAATTGTTCCGTGTGGGAGTCGAACCCACGACCTCCTGACGCAATGTTAGCGGCATGACGACGTAACCACTGCGCCAGAGAGGCAGTCGATATAATAGATAATATAGTATATCTGAGCTTGATACCTGAATAGTAGTAGGCAACAGGTATTCATGTTCGCTGCCTAATTATAAAGCTTCATTAACATGTCAAACTGTATTAGAGTTTCACGGAATTCTATTCAAATAGAGATATTCCGAATTCTGCATAATACATAATCCTTGATTCATGCTCTATGCCATTAACTTTTCAATATCCCTTTTTGATACCAAATTAAACTTTAAAAGCGATAACTTACAAAGAACAAAGTAATTAATAGCAAAAATATTTTCATCAAAACTAGAACGGCCCAAAACTAATTTAACCCACGAAAGTTCGCCTTTTCCCTGTGGGTCTATAGAAAATTATTGAAAAAGGTCGGTAGTAAGTTAAACGGATTTTTCCGAAGACTCCCGCGGGCATCATTCCGACGGTTAAAAACGAAATGTTGATTTTAACCCAAAACTCATTGGTGTACGTATTATTCGAATATCCTCGAATTGATGTAGGAAAGGGGTAAATTGAAATACGTTGCAAATTGTTATTTGCTTTTTTATTATATGATATTTTTAGAATAAACATGTGGATGGAGAATTGTAGATTCTGATCGTAATTTATAAACCGATATTATTTTTAGCAGGAATATTTCTGTTGTAAAATGTACAAAAGCCTTTGTTTGTAGTTAAAAACTTTGATGAAATCAAAGAATTCTCACTTATTGTGTCGCGTCAATTTGCTTTCGTATTAAAATAACTATCAAATTAATAAAGGATATTTATTAGGAACTCATAATAGCAAAAATAAGAAATTACGAAGCACGTCTGTTGAAGGACTAATTGGCATTATAAATATTTTAGCACCGGATTACGAAACAATATTTATATTATATATTATTTCCTAGATTATAAGTCCGACATTTTTATACTAGCGACAGAAGAAATGCCTTTCAAAACCCTGTTTAATCATTTACTCTGGAAATTATTAAACCTATTTATATCCACAGACTTATTTTATATCATTAGATATCTATAACAAAGAAGCCGAACTGCGTTTTATGGACTCTCTGACAAACAAGTTAATTATTATAGTAGTTTATCACTGAACTAACAGCTTATAAATCAATCTACCGTATCACTTTTCAAGAGAAAATCTCATTAATAACTGTGTCGGAGTCATCTTTGAATAAGCTAAGACAAATGTTTTGTCGTTTATTGGTGGAAACTGTACCAAAGTATTTTTTAATATTGTGTAGTATATTAGTATTGTATTATACTTATACTAAACTAATTGTTATAATTCTATGAGTCGTAAGTGTTATATTGTTATAACTCTATATTTTTAAAACGAATTTTGCCAAATTATATTAACAACTCGCTAAAAAGTTGTAAAATAGGTACATAAATAAATAAAAGGGCCTATTAAGTTAGTTCAAATTACTAAATTTTTACTACCTCGATATAAGGCCCTCAAAATCCAAAACACAGAGATGTTATCCACATACGTGATTCTCACTTGGTCACATGTGGCTAACGGATCAGAGTAAACAAGGAATTCCGTCGGTCAGATCTGTTGGGAAGATATACGGGCGTCGTAATCGGCGATCGGGCTCGCATAGTAACCACAGTTACCATGTGGGGCCACGGGTGAGGAAATAGAAATACACTATACTATAATAGCTATACTCCGTACTACTCTTTTGATCTGCTGTGCTCAGTACAGCAGCGCAATTTTCTACATTCGGTACTATCGAGTATCGAAAGTTTGGCTTTTAAAATACACTGCCATAATAGATCTTACAGAGCCCGGTAGAGCCGCTTAACAAATTTTCTTGTAAAATTTCACGATAGTTAGCCAGTTGTCGGTAGTCGATAGTAGTAGAAAATCAAGCTACTGTAGTGCGAACACAAATACTATTTATTAGAATGTAAAAAAAACTGTCGTATAGGATTCGTTATATTCCTAATCAAACAAACATTTAGCGTCATTTGGAATTTAGAGATAATACGTATGCAATTTATCATATAAAATAGGCACAACACCTGCCTGCTATAGTAAGTACCCATAATTTAGTCTCACAGTCGTGGGTCTCTAGTACGTCACTAGAGGTCATATCATCCAAATAAAAATTCGCTCAGCAATAACGTCGCCATATACACTGTAAAGGCACTACAAAGGACGTCCATTGGGTCAAAGAACAGACGCTAATAAAATCAAAGAGGAGGAAGTCGATAAAATTTAATGTTTAATTACAGTCCGTGCGGGGCGGTAAATCAAATTATACTGGCCATCACTTTGTACCTTTGTCCGGTCATTTGGCTCCCTTAGATCTATCTCCTAGTGATATTTGACTGAGAAATGCTTTTACTAACCGTTCTTTAATTCAATTTCTTAGTACCAAAGAGAAAATGGAAGAAAAATATTGAAGTCTTGCTGCGAATTCCAATTGGTGTGGGGTGTAGAGTTATTGAATTTAAAAAGAATTCAATCGATTCAATGCTTATTAGTTTTTAATCTTCTTTGCTGAGAATTACCGAGTACTTATTTACTTTATTGTTGAAAGCTATGTGAGATTAATTCCAGGGCGTCATCAATTTAACTACGACATTCAAAACTATTTCATATTGGCGTCAGATGCATGATAAACCGCATCATGATGTCGAATTAATTACAAATATCAATTGAACACGAAATATGAAATTAATAACAACGTGTTTGCGACGTGATGGTATTTATCGGTAACAAACAGCGGGCGTCATATTTGCATTTTGTTAAACCGGATTAACTAACCGACATCATCCACACATTTACATACCGCCGCGCCTCACACATTACACATCAATAACAAGTACAAACACAAACGATATGTGATATTAGTCTTCATTCATCTGTCTTAACGTTACCACGTCTCTGTATAACCGCCTCAAACAAAATCTATTGTTGATACATTCAGTCCTATTATCATGCAAGTATATTCAGTACGAAATTGAATAATCAAATCTTCATCAACACAAAACATCCGCTTAAAGTAGAACAGCCGAAATCAGAACACTATCCTTGTTTCATATTCATTTACGTTATAAATGAAACAGTGATAGTAACATGTACTCATTTATCTCGAACACGCTCCTTGAATATTAACAGAGAACACATTAACACTGTATCAAATAATAACTCATATAAAAGTGTAATCACAATTTACACACCATTATCTTAACGATATCATGACCAAAGGTGTCTCTTTGCAGGTTGCACGGACATGAAGGCTTAAATGGGGCGAAGGCAATTAAATTAAAAACTAAGGTTCCTTGCACGATACGCAAATACTCGTACAGACTGCCGATGTTTGCTCTCGGAACGTTATCACTTGATAAGTTAGAACACAAGCCGCGCGCAAACAACGTTATCATGGTAACGTTCTTACTGGGGACATCGAGGTTCTCCGCAGACTCCGCTCCAGTCAGGCGTGCCACGCAAAACACCTGAGGCTCGAGTGCACTCATCTCTTGCGTCAACGCGACGCGATGGAACTTGACACCAGATAGATCTGTGAAAGTGATTCATGTGACTCAAAGTGTTAGTGTAAATAGTCAAGCCAAAGAACAAAAACCAAAGCTATTTAGCTCAAATTACTAGTCCAGAGTAAAGAACGGCGTCAAACTGGAGGACTTACAGACGTTGGACAACAGCCCCGACGTTGTAGAGAATGTCAGCGCGAAGGTGGAGGAGTGCCTGGCGAGGAACGTCGACGTGTCGGACAGGTTCTGCCCGGCATACTTCGACGGGCTGCTGTGCTGGGACCCCACGCCCTGGAACACGCTCGCCATACAGAGGTGCTTCAGCGAGTTCCATGGCGTCCAGTACGATGACACACGTAAGTACTTTTTCTTCAATAAGTATCTGGTGTAAACTAGAATTTTAGGCGAGACGAGTATGTTGCGGCATCAATAACTCCTAATCTACGAGACCCGTTTACGTCACGTTCATAATCTATTCACCATAGTTTGTTTAATTTGATAACAGATTTTATGAAAATGTACTTATTTTGGGAAAATAACTCGCACTTGATAATGTAAAAGTAGATGAAACTATAGCGCACCTACTGAGTTACGCATTAAGTCCTTTGGGAATCTTTTGTGTGATGTAAAACAAAGGACAGTGTTGCCTGAATGTTACCATTTTCTATTCAGTCAACTCTTTTTGTTCTTCAATTTTTTTTGTTCAAGACATTCGCTTTCCCGCACCGCACTCTATTTCTTCAGCTCCACAAACGTAAAATGTTTTTCGCGAATGTAATATTTATCACCTTCAGACTTTTCCTATTTATATTTGGCTAACAATTTAGTTGGTTAAAATTTAGTTCAGAGCCTAAACATCACAAATCGTAATTTCTTAGTTAACTGGAAAATAATCAAAGAATTTTATCCCTTCACTTGTCATTTATTTTTCGAACCTTTCATATACCAAAAGAATACGATTCCAATTTATTTGTGGCGAACAACAAATGGAAATGAATAAAGGTGAAAATCCTAATGAATGCTAAACCAAATTCCGTAGGCATTTGCACGTCACAATTCACAATCAATAGCGGATTAAGATCACATAAATATCCCTTAGCTAGATTGAGACACGAGGCAGGGGAAATAATTGAAACTGTTTTATTTGCACTCCGGGATTAACTTTAAGGCATTGAAACGAAACAAAAGTAGAGAACTTTTGTTTTCAATGCCTGGGCTTATTTTCGAGTAACTCGATTTGTTTGTATTAAAGCGTCGCAGTCGAATTATGTAGTAAAGTAAACAATAGAAATCGGAAAATTGTTGACCTTGTTAATGTTTTTGACATCCAACAAGGTTATAGCTATTGATTGTATTTGTGATTTAGAAACACTTATGCGAAGATAAGAAGGCATTTGCTGAACTCCTCCGAGTTCACCAATTTCAAATGCCAATGACTTTATTAAATTTAATAAACTAGTTGTACTATGCGCGTTGCTACGCCACCAATTTTCATTTTTACGATTCTTTATGGATAATCAGACAAACATACATTTTAATATATCTAGATCATTAGAAGTATATATAGGTTTTTGCAAGATGCTTAACATGCGTGTAATAAGATTACTTATTAGTTTTATTCGGGTATTTTTTCTTGAATTTTGAGAATGATTTCGAATTCAAAATGGCCAAGTTATCCTTATTTAATGCGCTTCGAATAAGCATGGCCAATGTTATTAAATCACACCAGTCTTATGAAAAATCTATTAAAACAGGTACTTGCCACTTGCATGTAGCGATTAAATCCCTATATTGATGGGTTACAAACTTTTGTCCTAGTTTCCAAATTGTTTTTAATAGTTCTAAAACTGCTAGCGGAAATTAAACATCCGACGGCTTTTATGTTTCATATTGCTTTTAACAAAATTTTTCATTACAAAGTTAGTTTTGATTCACATGGGAATTCTGCTTTGTTGTTAGGTAGTGTTTGTTATTTCATATTTTAATGTGCGATGAGTTACAAGAATCTCGCCAATTCACTTTGGTAACTAAAAAAACTCTATCATCTATACTAATATTATAAAACTGAAGAGTTTGTTTGTTTGTTTAAACGCGCTAATCTCAGGAACTACTAGTCCGATTTCTTTCAGTGTTAGATAGCCCATTTATCGAGAAAGGCTATAGGCTATATATCATCACGCTGCGACCAATAGGAGCAGAGTTCCAGTAAAAAAGGTTACAAAAACGGGAAAAATTATGACTTATTCTCTCTTATGTGACGCAAGCGAAGTTGCGCGGGTCAGCTAGTGTAGCTTATAAGTGTTTTAGTCTTGCAATATTAACGTACCTCATCATATAGACAGGATTAGTCATAAATATACTATTATTAGTTTTATTATGACTAATCCTAATCTGACTATCTGATACTGATCTGTACTATCTGATCTGACCGAAATAAATATTGTAGATATGATTTTATACAGTAAACTCAGACAATTTTTTTTAACACGCTAGCTTTATAGATGTTTCTTTCTGTGACTTCCGAAAGTGATCGGAATAAAAACTTCTTTCGTGTTTATCAAATATTTTTGACAGATTTTTTAATAGTTCAAATTAACGAGTTGATTTTCTTTCAATCTTGTTCAGTAACCTTTTGCACGAGTAACAAATCTCAGAACATGATAATGCGTTCATAATAATATTAATATTTAATATTACAAGAATACAAGAAATAGGAACAGAATAAGGTTGCGGCACAACAAACATTGCTATAATAATGAATAAAATCCGTTGTTATTTCCACTACACAACGCCCGACTTCAACAACAATACAGTTAGTTATTTTTTGAAACCACAGGTCGTTCAGATCTAAGGCTATGTTTCTTAAGAGTTTTTCGTACAAATTACTCTAGCAACTATTTCGTGTCAAGTAAATTTTACACCCAAACTTCCAATAAAAAAAATCGTTTGTGAACTATGAGTAGGTACTATTTAACCAGTAATCTGACTCCAATTCATGCAATTACAAAAGTTCGCAGTTTGAATGCAAACGTGTAAAATCTGTAAATTGAAACACAACATATCGTGAATATTATCAAAATTAAATTAAATCCTAATTCAAAGTGCACCATCGAAACTAATCGGCTTATATAATTACAGAATTAATCGACTAATTTCACCTCGTACGTTACAAACAAAAGCTGGAACACATGACAAACATCGTAGCACGGTAATTTCAGCCTATTGTTAACACTACACTAATTATTGTTCGTGTATTACTTAAGCCATATCAATCAAGTCGCGTGGTCGGCAACATGAGATCAACGAAGTAATCTATCAAACGTAATCGTAGCATTCAAGACAAATTGAAGAATAATTCATTTGTTTTTCATTGTGGTAACGTTGAAAGCCTGCGGTATTTTTCAACTCTTAATAAATTTACTAAGCTTTTCTTGATAATTTAACTCAGTTTCATTTACTAGTGCGCAACTAACATGTTTTTGTCTAAGCTGTTTAAATTGTAATGAGCCGACTAGAATACCTTTTTAACTTTTTGCTCACCTTATAAATTCTTCGATTTACAAATATTGCATTAAACTAACAAGATGTCACGTTAATCAAACTTTAATATAAATAATGATGATTGTGCTTTTCTTTAAAGTAACTTTGCGTCCAACTATTATCAAATCTTTTATAACCCTTATGTGCCCTTGTTGCGGCTTGGCTGACTTCTAAAGCAAAGACTCTTATTTCACATCCGTTTAATCAAACTAAAATACAACAAAACAAACATTAGTACACGTCGTGTTTGAAATCTCAAGAATCCAACAATACAGCGTGTGCTAATGTGGTTATTAATCAGGAGTAACGAAGACGTAACGCAAACAAGGAAATATCTCACGTTTTGTCTCCAGTGTATTGTGGAAATGCTACTATCTTGTTGATTCAGGCACATTTACTTGGGTTGATGGAAAGCGTGGGATAGGAAAAGCTAGGATATCAAAGTTTTAATGAAATGTACTTCTATTTACGCGGCGTTTTTATCAATGAGGATGCGAAACGATGTGTGGAAGAAATGCGCTGAAAGTGATTATCAGTTGGGTTTCCTAGCCTCACTTTAGCTATCGTGTTGGTGTTGTTTTTTACAAACATTTGGTGGAAAACAAATCCCTATTGAATACGAGTTGGAATCTAGTCAAAGTCTTGATTTGGTCTGTGTTTGTTAAATATTACAATATTGATATATTACAGTCTGAAAATTGAAAAAGTACGTCTTACTTTGGGCTTCAAAAGTAAAAGGTATTGAATGGAAAATCTTAAGCATTATTTGATATTACCTTAATAAAACTATAAATAAATCAATGACGTACAACTTTCCATACTCCACACATAATCTACCGATCCTACTTCCTAAATATTTCTGTAAGCGTGTCCAAACACTGACATAATCGTTTAATCCATCAGAGAACGCATCAAGGATGTGCATGGAAGGTGTGTGGCGGAACTATTCGAACTATGCGAACTGCACGGAGCGTATGGCCAACGTGTCGCCGACTGACGTCACCAGTCACATATACCTCGCCGGCTACTCGCTCAGCTTAGCTGCGCTGTCACTGGCTGTGTTCGTCTTCCTTTACTTCAAGTAAGTATAATTTTCGGTTCATTAATATTTTGATATCTGTGCATGTTTATGCTGTAATTTCCAGATAAAATACCATTCTGTCGACGAATCGGAATAACAGTAATTGAACAAATATTTTATTTTATTAATCAACTGCGTTCACGTTTTTTGAAAAATAAGCACAAGTTTATTGATATTGTCTGACGAACATAAATTATACACATACTTAGAAATACATTAAAAATATGTGAGCAATTTTGCGTTTTAAAACAATATATTAGCATATTTTTTTTGGCTTTTGGAAGGGGGTAACCCTCCCCAAAGCCAAAAAAAATATGCAGAAAACTCTTAGATATCGAAACGATAAATAAGATTACATTTCCGCATATATCTTAGGGAATAGGGTTCGGACGTGACCGATGACATAGGGTCGGAACTATACATAACTAGACCTTCCTAGCTTAATATCTCATATACTTTGAGTGTACTTCCATTTATTACAAATAAGCGCTCTATTTATAGATAAAAGGGCACTTTTCTGTAGAAGAAACATTAATTGAAGTAAAGATATCGGCCTGTTTCTATGATATAGAAGTTACAATGAGAGTGACAGAAGGCTATCATTTCTTGTGTAGTGTGTACCGGCTATGACAGCAATTGCTTCAGTTCTGTCTCATATATCCGTAAATAAATGTTCTAGACAAACACTTGGAAAGATTTCTTTTGTAAGACTGTCTTGATAGATGTTCCACTTATGTAATAATAGCGACAAATATTATGAGACATGTAAGTCTTTTCTAATTTGTTGGATAATAAATAGTTTCTCGACAAAAATAAATATATCGTATTCGTAGCACGATTCTCTGCAGGCGGTATTGTCAATTAACAAAAGTGTGACATTTAAAATATTCTGCAAAAAATTTCCCGCGGTGCCCGCTAGAGGCGCTTATCAGATTTACATACAAATTTTGTCGATAGCTACCTGGTTGTCGATAGTCGATAGCAATAGGAAATCGCCCATATGAGTTGCCTGGGCAGTGTAAAAATATGGAACCTGCATGTTCACCAAACATGTGTGATGTATCAAAAGCATTACCTACTTACGTTAGCATAAATAATCTGATAATTATGACCTAGGATCGAGTGTAGCTCGCCGGGGGACGATAATTTTCGGTCCTTCATTAAACCTTGTTACTCGAGCTATCATTACACGCTTGAAAGACTAGTGTTCCTAAGCGGATAGTGGACATTATTTATTTATTTTCTCTATTCGACACCACATCCCCGTATAAGGGTGGTGGCTTTGATACCTACATGAAACAAATCTTAATGTGATCCACACATAGTTGGTACGAATCATTTTGTCGGTATGTAGCATTTAAAAGTCCCTTCTAGTAAATATTTTTCATGTAAGGTGGGTAGTCCAAATAAGCACCATTTCTTAAATTTCACTCACTTCTATATACATAGGCGGCCATTCGAAACCGAGATAATACAAGGAAATGTAAGAAATCGGCCTTATTAAGACATGGGCCTTATGTGGGTTACCCACCTAATATTTTAAGGAAAGCAATGTATAATATGTAGATCATTATAACAAATAGCTTAGAATCTCATTGTTTTTACTTCAGTATAATAAGATTGCGATTAACAAAAATCTTCATTGTTATTTGATAAGGTATCGTTAAGCTCACATTACCAATTTATTCTTAAAAGTAACTGATACAAAATTTTCTACTTTCGAAAAAAATATTCTTAGAAAAGCAATTTGAATATCAGATATTGAAACGATCAAACTGATAAATATGAGATGCGCTACCGAATAGATAAAGTATACACGTGATAGTAATTTACTACATTTGTGGATCAATCATGTCTGAAACGGTGAGTAGATAGCGGAGATAAACTGGCGTTTATCAAGATCTCTGGTACGAATGTGGGACGTGTTTAGTAGTGCATTGGAGAAGACATATACACACTATAATATTACTATGAACCTTTAAATACGTAATTCATACTCGTAACCAGTGGTCCTATTAGTCAAGATGTATGAAGCAAAAGAAGGTTGAAAGGATCGTACTAAGTGGCGTACTTTTGTCTCTGCTAACCCCTATGGTAGCAAGGCGAGATTTTATGCATATATGTAAAAAACTGTATCAAATTTCAAGTGCTATGATTCGCATGATTCAAACTAATATGTCCCACACATGTGGTGGTTTATAAAAGGTTCATTTTCACGCATTATTATTTCGTCAATAACTTAATATTGAGTATTGCTTTATCTTTGTTACTCAGTGGCAACCTTTAAATAATTCGCATAATCATGACTACTTGTAATATTACCAAGTACAATAAATATGTTTACCTGATAACTGACAAATAAATAATATCTAAGTAACAATATGTGTACAAAAGCAATATATTGAATGTTTATGATTAATAAGCATCTTCGCAGCATGGGAACAATTTTTCATACGATTTGCAAAATACTACAATATATATTATAGTATTATATAATCCCTTACTTAACAGTGGGCAGAAGTGGGCTGAAAAGATAGATAAATAGATAGATTGTAAAATACACTACGCCTTGTAAAAGTTCTATAAAGCTCAAAATGAAATTGACAACATTTGGTATCAATTTTAACATCCGTACAAAATTTTAGGATGTCATTTTTAATTTTGCCAAGCTTAATTAGGTACAGCTAATCCTTCAGCTATAAACTCTAACATCAATTAAAACATTCCGTAAAACCCAAATAGTAATCAACCATATCCTTTTCAAATTTACCAAGCTTTGATTTCACTTTTAATCAGAGTATTAAATGAATACGTTTACTGCAAAAGGGATCTTCAAAGCTATATGTTGATTAATTGAAATCTTTGAGTGAAATCACTGTAATTGAAGATAGCATGGACGGTTTTCTCCAAAGGAACATCCTGTAGAAATGGCCACGCCATAGCAGTGCGTCTCACTTCAAAGGCATCGGATTTACATGGCGTTGTATTAATTACAATATTTTACCCTTTCATTTAGACTAAAAAAGAAATTTTAACACTATTTTCGAAAGCTTTACGGATAATCTTCATTCAATTAAATTAGGTACTTGCAAATTATAGTTGAAAAGTTACGTTGGAAAAGACGATATTTAATAGCATATCACCTTCCTAAGCTATAGGTTACCAAAATAATTTGTTATTTATTTTTTTAAGTATTTATAATAATTAATAAAAAAACA
This sequence comes from Anticarsia gemmatalis, assembly GCF_050436995.1. Taxonomy (NCBI): domain Eukaryota; kingdom Metazoa; phylum Arthropoda; class Insecta; order Lepidoptera; family Erebidae; genus Anticarsia; species Anticarsia gemmatalis. Next base: position 6,211,340 of record NC_134761.1, read on the forward strand.
TACATACGCCTACCATGATATAATATTGTACTATCTTATACTTATTAAATAGACATTATTTTAATTATCATCATATCACAAGATTTTTATTCAAACCATTCTATACTTAATCTTATATACTCTTCTTGTAGGATATTTACATATGTGATCCTATTTGTTTAAGAGAATTTATTTTACACGTGGAAACGGGCTATACATAACAAAACAGGCTTTCGATAACTTGTTTATATATTATGGAAATCTGATCATTATGAAGCTAGTACATATACACGCCTAAGGTTTTATTATTTTTAGTTATTCGATAAGTACTTAAAGCAAAAAAAGTATTTTCTTAATCTCCTATGAATCAAGTTATTTAATTAGTTAGTTACTTAAATGCTCTTTTCTAGCTTACGTCCAATCCAATTGATTGATTATACGGAATGTCTAAAATCTATTTAGTATTACGCGTTAGACGTTACAACAAAATTTAAAATAAGAGGCGTAGAATAACATGTTACTTAAACTATATGACCTGTACCTCGATTCTCTATCACTATCGACTACCGACAACCGGCTAGCTATCGAAAATGTTTCCTACGACACCCGTCAGAGGCGCTGATCAGATTTTCATACAAAATTTCTCGATGACAGGTCGGTTGTCGGTAGTCGATAGTAGTAGAGAATCGAGCTACTGTGCCTCGATTCTCTACTACTATCGACCTGTCATCGAGAAATTTTGTATGAAAATCTGATCAGCGCCTCTGACGGGTGTCGTAGGAAACATTTTGGCAGTACATTCTTAATGTCAAAATTTCGATAGCTAGCCGGTTGTTGGTAGTCGATAGGGGTAGAGAATCGAGACACTGTGGTGTCTCGTAGATAAATTATGTCGACACCCACAAGTCTACGTCTATTTACTTAATGGCTGCATCGGGACACCTCACATCAGCAGGGTTCCCACACTTTAGACTAATAGTACATTATACATAGTACCTGAATGTATGTAGATTGTAGTAGTAAGTGTAACCTAGAGTGAGGCACGGTGATTTATTTCTCAGGTAGTGTAATCAGTTTAAGTGTCGTTTCTAAGTGGTAATAAGTATCTGCACACATAATAAAATCTATTTATATCTAGACAAACTGTAGATACTTTATGGTCTTAAATGTGTGACATTAAGAATAGGTAATTGACGACTTTGCTACGTTAAACTGAATTTTAAGAAGAAATAGGTTATCAATTCGACTGTCTGTTTTAAGGCACATTCATCGGCTCCAGTGTAACTCTAAAAGAATTTAATTTATTAGGCATAGAATTTTTACTATAGAGTGTTTAAAATGTAGACAAAAAAGGTCGTAAGTATTGTATCAATAGTTCGTAATTGCTATACAAATCTACGATTAATTCGATCTATTTTTTATTTAATGACTTTTGTTATTTAAAACCCGTGACCGATTATAACAAAAAACTCCAAAGCCTCGGGACATCCTTTTATACATTCAAACAAAGTTTATTTATACGACTCATTTGTGCGTATGTCCGTCTGTCACAAGCCGGATTCCAAACGAGGCCTTTGGCAAAAGTTAAAGCTTTATACATGTTCTATTTAGCTAATGCTTCACGTATTATTCTACGGTTTGAATAAAGCCTCCGACGCTAATGTACTAATGGTGGAAATAGTCGTTTGTATAGAACAAGATATTGTAAGAATGTATTGCTGACCGGTTTGTTTATACATGTTGAATGATAATACGGTCGTTAATACGTACATACTAAATATAAACCTATACCTTAATACGGACTATTGCTATAAATAGAAAGGATCGTAAACGAATAGGAATTTTAGTAAATATCGCTTTATTTACTTATCTACATACGTAGAGTCTCGCTTCCTTCTCATAGGCAGAGACCATAAAACGCTTTACTTCCCTAGCTTCATCCATATCCTTACATCTTGAAGGCCGCCGATTACGAATAATATGTACCTGACCTTTTTGCAAGACATCGCCTTATATCTGTTTTGCATTGACTAACAATAAAATAAAATAATGAAGTATCATTTAGTTGAGACATTATGTACGTAACAACACCGCAAATCGCAAACCAGATTTATTATAAAAGTCTCATCATCTGTACTTAAATAACACATCAAGCAATTTACTCAACAACCATTTAGCAAATTGAGACATCAATCATTTGTTTACTGAATAAACGGAAATAATTAAGTAGAAGCATGTGAGCGCAATCAGAACTTAAATAAATACATTGCTAATTGCAATGTATTTATTTAAGTAAATTAAGTAAATAAAAACTCTCAAAATAAATTGAAACAGACCAATGTTGACACATTAATATAATTTGTACAAATTGTGGTACAAATCATATTAATTTCGGTGGCGGAACCGACGCAGATTGCATTCCACATTTAGCGCAAATTGAATTTGATATACAAATAAACGCGACACAATTTGATCAGCAAAGTTATACGTGTGGATCGAAAAGTTTTACGGAATTAATTTGTGGCTGCTTTTTGTCTACCGCCGCAATGTTCAGAAATGGTTTTGTGGATCGTTTAATTTACTGATTCTGACAAAAAATATATATTTAGACGCGACAAATTTAATTGTACATACATACATAACATCGCGACTTCTTCCCATAAATTTAGTCGCATACATAATTAACTTCCCTAGACAAACGATTTATTGAAATCAATCAACAAGTGGTCTTGAAGACGCATAAAAAACAATATACATATTTCAAGATAGATTACCACGTTGAGATAAAATACATTTATTATTGAATTTTAAACATTACGATCATATAACTTATATAAATGAGTTTGTAATTCCAAAAGAACAATCAGATACACACGCAAACAGTTGAATATTGTTACGAACAAAACATAACCCACATTTTTCTTAGAAAGAATACTAAGAACTTTGCAAACTCTTATTGAGGTTCTTTATATCATTATCTTTAGAGGCAAAAACCCAAGTTCCCTTACAATAAAAGCGTTTGTTTATTGTTTTGCCTTAGTTCCTTAAACTGATTCCTTTCGCAAACACTGTAACTGCTACTATAGTACCCTATTGAACCGATTGACCGCCTTTTTCAGTGTCTAGACGGTCTAAATGCTATTTGCTGACTTGCAAACATTTAAATGAAGTAAAAAATACTTTTACAAAGCGCGTTCTAGATTTCTTTTGTAGCAATAAAGTATACAACTTGGAATGTTAGGATACCCTTTACGTATTTTCCTTTTTTATGAGTCAACCTTTTCTCTACAATAACAGTTTCACGATGCAAGTTTAAAATGTCTTGAAGTTTATTTTCTATGATAAGAATCAGCAAGAATTGCTTCAGGTATTATATTTTATTATGCTGGAGTACCACATCGTAAATATTTAAGTATACTTGTCATGCATCTAGAAGATAAAAATAAAGCTTGCAGAATGCACGTTTCAAATATTCGTAGTACGTTGGAGACACAAGGGGACTGTTTTATGTTTTGAGTTCCTTCACCGGCGCGTTATAGTACCTAGACAGACTTTATGACGTACACTCGACTATATTAAGTGAATCTGGTTTTATGCAACTGTTGTACAGTCAGCTCCAAAAGTAGCTGATCATACACAATCTTTTGAAACCTTATATACTGAAGTGTGTACATTATAACATTTGCCATTGATTGAAATGTTTAATTCTAACTCATTCTACCTGATTTTGCTTAGTTATTTTTTAAAGTTACGTAGCACAGAGGTTTTGAAAATACGAAGTTGTTAAGCGACTTTTGGAACTGACTGTATCTAGGGATTTTGTTTGACTAGAAACGTAGGATCACATGTTTTCAGCCAAATATCAGACGGATCACTAGTTTACGAAGACCCACATACGTCTGCCTTTATGCATAGAATATATACTGTGTCCTTGCACTGACACCGTTGTATTCACTGATTTAGTACACTCTACAGCAGTTTTAATTGAATTGGCTAGTACATCTCTTCTAGCTATTCAAGCTTAAAGTAGAGTCCAATAAAGTAGTAGGGACTTTAACGCTTCTATTGGACTAGTATGTATGGCTTAATACATTATCTAACAAAGTTTTCAATGTCTTCTGAAATCATGTTAGTCGGACATCTACAGCACTAAAAATATTGTGTGACTTTTACTAAAATATAAACAATATAAGCCATATATTTGGTATGAAACCCCCGACCTTTCGATATAGAAGTATCTGAGTGCTGACTACCTAATCCGTAGTGCCACAGTAGCCGTAAATTATTAAAAAAATATATCTTCCACATATTTACTACTGGTACCAAGTTTATACAATATAGAGTGTTTACGTAATCTGCAAGTCTATTTGGAAACACTGCTGAAACACAAAGGTAACCTTTAATATTGTCCGTATAGTTAGTTTTACGAGCTTTCATCCATCACTGGCTAGCCGCGGACTCGTGAGTCATTCAACTTGTACTACATGTATAATATAATATACTAGTGTACTCTGTGTTTATGAGAACAACAACAAAATGTGTTGGACGAATAGTCAGAATTGATTACGTTTTCATCCATATCATTCGATCTGCGACAAATTGAAAAGATAAGACTATTGATCGACTAAAAGCATTTCTGAAAAATGTGACTTTTTTGTTGGTTGTAGTTTTATCTAGGCTGAATCTCACACAAAAATTAACTTCTAAAAATGACTATTTACATCTAGATTTTGGATTTAGATTTTATTTAAAGAAAATAGACATATTAGCTACCGTCGAAACGTATAAAGATTCTTAGCATGAACGTTTTTTGAGTAACGATCTAGAAGAAGTATCTACGTAAAAAACAGCGTTCAAATATTTACAAAAATCTTCTAATTACAAAAAAGTCTTCTAGTTCTAAGCTGTTCTGAACTTAATACCTTCAAGCCGGCAATACCTGCTTTGACATTTAGAAAGTGCTACGTAATCCTACTCTGAATAAAGAATTTAAATTGAGCGTCTCTTTCTATACAAAAATAAAGCTTTTTAGGTCCACAATTTTTATTTAAATACGAGCATTTTATTACAAAAACCTCGTTTTATAGAAATGACAGAAATATATTAATATTTTTCGCCTACGCGCCTCTTGGTAATAAAATAAATTGTTTCACGATTGTCGACATAAAGACAATTTAAATGACCTAGTTGCTATCTTGCCTACGCATGTACTAACTCATAATTTATGAAATTAGTCGACCTGATTTTGTTATTGTCTTAATCTACAAAAAAAAAATGTCCCGTTCACATTTATAAAACTAAACTTATCTTTAAAAAATAAATGACATTTTAAAGTATTGTAAACACTTTTAATTGCCATTGTGATAAGACAACATCTCATAAGCTTAAGGAAACATTGTTTTAATGCTTTTTAAATCATTACTATCATACTGCTGGACCTGCCGTCAAGAAATAATTACATTAAAGAACTTAAAGGTCATGATGATCGTCTTTCACCGTTACAGCAAGTGATAATTATTTCTAATGCACACATATAACTTTGAGAAGCCTAAGGTTGATAGCCTCGGCTTCGAACCGCTTCCACCAAATTATCATAATTGTGGCTTATATTTTTTTATTTGTTTCAGGGACCTGAGATGTCTAAGGAACACGATACACACGAATCTTATGTCTACGTATATATTGTCAGCTTGTAGTTGGGTCTTAAACTTAGCTTTACAAGTAAGTATACCAATTTTATCTTATCTTAATTTTTTAAAGCCTGTGACGCGATAGCAAACTTTCTTTCGTTTAGTGCATAACAGTTTTAAATCGGGAAAAAAATACTTTGAGGGAGATTCCATGTTTCTGTACATAATACTATATAATCAGCAATCGGACAATTATTGAGATTTTACTGAAAAAAATGCGTATTCGAGTAATTTTAAGTTGTTGAATAAACAGTTTATGACAACTCTATAGTGTTTCGTAAATGCCGCCTTAAAGTTAAGTTAACAAGTCACTTTAATATTAATGTCAAACTCCAAAATAACTTAGCAACTTTCATCTAAATAGCGGAGATAGTAGGAACTAAGTTATTAAATTCTCGCGTAAGTGTAACTTTAATATTGAAGTTTTATACTTTGTTGTGACACTATATACGAAATGCCTAGTTTATTAGGAAATAATCTATCTAACACTTCACTAAATTCAGTGCAAAGAACGCAAAAATAACAAAGAAACTAAAAAGAGCAACATTAAGAGTGATAATGTAAATCCTTATTTGTGTTTTTTTGTCCTAAGCGAATGTACTTTTTAGATTCAATCTAAGTGGATGTGATGCAAAAAGAACATATAAAGTACAAGGAGCAAAGTGAAGAGTGATAATGTTAATTCCCATTTGTTTATTTTTCAATCAATTGTACTCAGATATAATTTAAGCGAATATTACACGATGCTTTGTGTGTGTTGTGTAGTATTTTCAATTAATGCATAAGTACGAGTATAATATTCAAGTATAAAAATACTCTTTTATAAACGCAATTCCCGTTTATGAAATAAAAACAGCCATATGTTGGAATAAACACCCGTTTACTTTCTATTTACGTATAAAAGCTAATATTTAGCTGTGTAATAAATAACAACATAAGGTTCCACAACGTATGTCGGTGTCAGCCGTCTACTATTTATGGTAATTTGCCCGTAAAACATCTGTAAACGTTACATTAAACTTTACGAGTACAAGACAAATTCGATGGGCTTTTTATGCCTCTATAGGTCTAACTAAAATAGGTTTTTAGTAGGGTTGAATACGAAAATATATTGAGATGAATTGCTGAAATACTTCCTTTCTGTATTATAGTCATATACTAGTATTACTCTAATAACACAAAAACAAGGTATTAATAGTTGTGCAAGGAATGTTACTTCATTTTATACGTGGTTTGGCTAGACGCAACAAACGACCGGAACTACAAGAACTTTTGCTCAGTCATACAGAAGTTGTCCTGTTTAAAAAAAATACATATCATAATACTGTGTTTATCGACATCAAATATTCGTACCATTGTTTTATAGGCAAGTCGAATTAATTTCCTATTTTCAATCCAAATCGAGGAAACGATTCAATAGCATTATAGCATTTTTATCAAACACAAACCACATCCCACCCGGCATGACCCAAAAAGGCGCGCGAAAATCCCAAAATCGGGATATCGGATCTACAACCTTCGATCCCTATACCAGTAAAGCAATACATAGATATAGGTACCTAATAAAATATCACACAAGAAAGAACTAAATACATAATATATTGTAAGAACTACTGTTAACGAGCTATTTTTCACTTTTAGTGTCCTATTAATTACAATCCGTAAACTGCACTTTCATGGAAAAGCCGTTCATTTGCTTGCGAAGCTCTGTTATTTACGATAAACTTGCAGACGATCCCGGCAATAAAGGAAAGAATAGGGATTAAACAAATGTGTGATTTTGTGCAGATCTAATTAAATAGTTTATCTACTTTTGTCTTGAAGTATTAAGCTTTACCTTATACTATTTAAGGAGGTATAACCTCACACTCTTATCTATATTTCTGTATAATTTACAGCATCTATTTCGATTAAATATTCATTCAAAACAAACGACTTGCTAGTTCTTTATCTAAACTTTCTAAGTTTATTTTACGTATTTATAAAACGGAACCCCAATACTGAGACTTTGCGATCTGTCTTACCAGGCTGTATCTCATGAACCGTGATAGTTAGAAATTTTCACAGATAATGTATTTATGTTGCCGCTAACAGCAAACAAATAACTGAAACAGAAAAAAATAAATAGCTCCCATGCAACACGATTTTTGGCCGTTTTAAACTAATACTCGGCCGGTTTTATTTCAAAAGCCTCTTTTTCACAGTATTCAGTTTACAAATGAAAGGAGAGAAACGCTACAAGTGGCTGTTAATGCACTTTATTAACTCAAGTTCATTAGGATGTAACGACGCTTATTTCCTACTCGTCTTTCACTCGCCTGATTAACTTTGCTGTGCACTGACTCTCAAGTAAATAACATTAAAGGGATGTTAACTATAGTGTAGTTTTACTCTTATTTATCTTTGAGCTTTTAGTATTTATCGGAAAATAAATATTTGAATCGGTGCTGACGTGACAAAAACTTTTATTTTAATATTTAACGACTTTTAAGCATATTTTTATATCTTAATACAATACTCCTTTTTCGTACCGATAGATCATTCTACTTTTCCAATAAGACTACTTCATCATTTCTCAAACAAAATAATATATGTAGCGACATGAATGATCAGAATCTGCAACATTTGTGACAACTTCCGTATTAGCGCAATCAAAATTGCATGCAGTTTTCCTTGAACCGTAATTACTACGTGACATATATAACACGACAATGTTACTTACATAAATAACAATATTTTTCAAACACAATATTAGGTTGTTGTGGTTTCAATTACATTGTCAGGAGTCGTCTGTCGTCGCGAGCTCGTCACAGTTAATTAATGGTAGTGTCCTGACCCTCGTCCACGTGGTAATGGCGTTACACCCGGATCTTTTGTTTGCTCGCACATGCATTAACCTGATTTGCCAATTCATCATTAGCCTAATAAATTGTCAGGCGATTTCTATGGTCTTACACCATTTTGCTATTAGTATCTCGGCCGTTCGTTTTAAAATTTTTACTATACTTTCTAAAGCAGCAGTCAAAATAATCTTTAATTATTATGATTGATTGATTATTTTGATTTTCATACCGAAAATCAACCGCAGTCAAAACAAGTTTTAATTTGCCAAATGACAACACACATAGATTTGAGGCATTAAAGATTTATTTATTGGCGTAACTTATCTTATTTCTAAAAACATCGCACTTAAGTAATCTTACTACCATCCTCTGTACAGCACAGTGACTTGCCTGCAGGCATTGAAACGATTCCCTGATATCACTTGAGGCTTACAACGCATTCAAAATAAGTTGATATCAGCATTACGGTTTCTCGCACTGCAAAACGGAAAAACATGATTTTTATCTTAAGTGCCTATGTACATATGTATCTAGGAGGTGCCTTCGGCTTCACATTTTTGGTACTTTATTTTTCGATAGCGTAAAATATTGTATTCGCGGCTTACAAACATGCATACTTTCATGTCAGAAAAAAAAACCAGTTACATAGTTCTATTATTACATTAGTATTTACATCGATGTATATGTATTTTTAGTGAACAAATATATACAATGTGATGTATCACTAGGTTATTCTTTTGTAGTTTTCTAGTCCTTCTTTGAATCTCTCAAATCAGTATTATTCATGTAAACATTGTCTGAGCAAATACAAAAGAGACTAGTGAATTTTTCACAAAGCGGAATTTTAGGTCGAGTAAATTTAACATCATGTAATCTAGTCTCGATATTTTCTTTGATATGTTTTATAGCATTTTTTGTATATCCAATATGTGTCAAAAACATACTATCCGATAGTCCTAATAAATAGTTCAAAGGAGTTATAAATCGGGTTCAAACATTGTGTTCCGTTTAATGAGGTTTAAATTTACTGAAGCTTTGCAATTCGCTTTAATCTGTAGTATGTCAGGGTTAGTCTTTAATAGGGTTAATTAATAGCAAAGAATTTACACTAGCGACCTAATTATTGTGCTTTGTTCTAGAATGCAGTTTTTTTTTATCGCTTGTTGTTAACGTCTAAATAACAAACATAATTGTTTTCTCAACAAGAAAACTTATATTGTCTATTTCAAACACTTTCGCAATTATTGTACCGGATTATTTCCATAATTGATATTCAATGAAGTGTCCCAAAATTTGTTCTATGTCATTTATCCGTTGTTTACTATTTCGAATCAACTTAAAAAAAAGCCGAAACTTGTATTACCAAATCAACAGTTAATAACAATTAAAATTATACATTTACATACCCTTACATCAAAAGCTAAAACTTTTATTGTTATTTACTGTACTTATAAAATATTCCTAAGTTATTTGAGAACACAATCATGAGCGATATTATAAACTACACAACGTTAGCTATAAAGGTTGTCGAACAAACAACGCTTGCATAAATAATCCGAGTTGAAAAGTTGCGTTATTAAACATTCACAGTTTTCACGTTAAGTCTAGGTTTTGCATAAACTGTGGGTGGTGAATAACGTTTATTATTATGCGCTGTATTCAACCGATAACAAGCCTAACGTTTTTGCAGAATACTTTAACTAAACGGCAAAGTAAAAGATTTTTTTAAAGCTTTTTTGATTAGTTACATCACAATGAGGTACAATTCTTGGTCGTCAAATGATCAGTGAAGATGTATAAATTCGACGATGGTAATTTCTCCAATGGTTTTGATACCCATAGCAATAATTTTCACTAGCTTTCAAATCGATTTGCGTCCATTCCATGCAGACATTCTTTAATAAAAAAAAGGAGAACTGTTGAGCTCAAATCAAGTTATTTTACTTTAAAATACATCATGAGATGGCTCATTAATCGCAAGCAGAGTATTTAGTACTAGTAGAATTAAGTTGATAATGGTATGTTTGTTTCAGAACTGGTCAGACGAGGCCCAGCATGATCAAACATCGTGTATGATACTCGTCATATGTATGCACTATTTTTATCTTACTAACTTCTTCTGGATGCTTGTAGAAGGTAAGAGACTAAAAAAGTACCTAACACGGTACTTTTTATCTCACGTAGCTGGCGTTGATTTATAAGTCGGTTATTTCATTATTGTAGCGATACTAAACTTGTAAAGCAAGTGTGTTTCATAATTTCAAATGTAAAGCTTTATCCACAATAAAACATTACTTTATCACGATAGCAGCTAAAATAATGTAACAATACCTACACTATTCACAGATCTGTCACAGATAACCAAGTCGGTCTATTTGATTTAAACGTAATTTATTTTTAATATTGGCATGATAATAATGAAATAACTTAATCCTTAAGTAGAGACTAAATAGATTAATCGACTGGGTATTACATAGATCTCACAACTTTTTACGGCAGAGAGACTGAGCTGCGAGACTTAAGGTTTTTACAGGATGTTTTTGATGGCATCACTATTTCCTAAATAGGTTCTACAAAACCATTAAATAACAAAAATGATTACAGTTCGTGCATTAAGTTTCATTTACATCTATAATATTATACTGAACCTAATAGTAGCCGAAACGTAACGATAAATATTTTCTCCCAAACAAGTATTTACTAAGAAATCAACGTAAATGTATATCATAATTACCTCGGTGTAATGAGTACATAAATAATTATATTATCTTGTACGTGGCTTATCTGTTCGTAATTATTATGTTGTATTTCAGGCCTCTACCTGTATATGTTGGTTGTTGAAACTTTCACCGCTGAAAATATCAAACTGAAAGTGTACACCACAATTGGCTGGGGTGAGTGACCTTTATGATACGTATTTAATTATAATTTCTACGAGTTTTAAGGTGCGTATACATTATATGACATAATATGCTATGTCAAACTCCAATTAATGTTATAAAACATGTTAAATAACGTTTAAATGTAACCTATTCGAAAACACTTTAATGCGATATATGAAAGCTTTATGAAATGCACTCACGTTTCGCTATTGACAATGTCAGTCCTATGTAGTAGGGGGTAAGCCTATTGCCATACAAAAGGCATGTCAAAGTCCAAGATATTGTTGAGAAATATTTTAATAGGTATAAATTAAAAAATACCAATAGCACTTTGCCTGACGCGCGAATCAAACCCGAGAGCTCGTTATTAGCAGTTGATACACTTTCGACTGCGCCACAGAGGCAGTTTACGTATGATTACATAAAAACAGTTATAAATATATCCTGTTATATCATAATAATGTGTACGCACCACGGTCAGTAAATAATAATAATAAATTATTGTTGCTTGTATTTACGCAAATAAATTTAGTTTTAGATTGTCAATTAATTTATTTCAACTTCTCGTAGTAATAACTTATGAAATAGATTTCAAATTAAATAATTGATAGTAACTATTTATGAAGTGGCTCTTAAATCTTAAGCCTAGTCTTAGACAAGTCTTAAGAGCGAATTCAGATTTGAAAACTATTTATTAATATTTGTTAATTGAAGATTATGATTTATTAGTTTGAATGAAAATTATTAATTTACTATTTGGAAAACTAGATCCATTTGGCTAATTACCGTCTAAGCTACATTGCAAATATCAAAAAATGTTTTGACTGGTCGGTAAGGTCACTTTTGTAGTCAGCGAATAGTCGATTATTGGGCTAAAAGCGCCGACCTACCTTATGAAAGATCGGCTTAGCCGACTATTGGCACTTTATAAACAATGTCATTTCTTAATTATACTAAACAGCTAAACAGTCCTAATATATGATTAGAATATTAAAGGCTACGATATCTAATATTTTATAACTCGACATTTCAACCGACTTCCATGGTCTGTATGCCTTGGTCTGCAAATTTAATATTATATTGTACAAGCCGCGATAGTTTAAAGACTTTAAAGTCAACTGTCCACAATATTCGAGTATTATATTATTAAAACGCAACATTGCTGAATAAATAACGGTACAAAAATAGCACTGTTATTTCGTAGAATCTGTAACAGAATAACGACATGATATTATGTATTATTACCGTATATTTTGTTGGTAACAGGTGCACCTGCGATATTTTTAACGATATGGGTGATATCGAGGTGTTTCGTCAGCGTCGTGCCTTCGACGGGAGCCGATGGGGTAAGTGATACATCATCCATCAATTTTGAGGTCTTATTATGGTTACGAAAATAGAAGCTATAAATAGATATTTCGTATGTTTGTAGATACGATTAGCTATTTACAGGCCACTTATAACATTTTTCTTCATTATTGATAAATAAAGTCATGGACTTAGATCTACTCGTAGTCTCGTCTTACGGGAATGAGTACAAACATACAAACAAAAATGTAACGCCACATACTTATAACGAGTCTCAAAATAAAAATTATGTGAAAATATACAAAATTTGTGTGGAAATTACTCACATCAAGGGAAAAATATTTCTCCAAACGAAGAAAATAGAGAGCAGTCACAATTTAAAAATCAATCGTTTTGAAATAAAGAATCAACAAACGATATCAATCTAAAGATAAAGGAAAGTAAACAAAGCTTTCTTCGAACCGGTCATCCAATTCTCTTATCATTTCCTGAATCTCAACCCTCAAGCGTCCCTACAAAGCTAACAGAAACAAACACACAAATAAACAAACACGACTGCTTCTTAGTATCAATCGATTACATATTGAAAACTTTGTTAAAAGCTAGTTTTATTTGCTTATAGCTGACCCGCGCAACTTCGCTTGCGTCACATAAGAGAGAATGGGTCAGATTTTCCCCGTTTTTGTAACATTTTTCGTTGCTACTCCGCTCCTAATGGCCGTAGCGTGATGTTATATAGCCTATAACCTTCCTCGATGAATGGACTACCTAACACTGAAAGAATTTTTCAAATTGGGCCAGTAGTTCCTGAGATTAGCGCGTTCAAACAAACAAACAAACAAACAAACTCTTCAGCTTTATAATATTAGTATAGATTGTGTATAAGTGTGGAAAACCTAATCGATGGAGAAATTGCCAGATAATGTATAAAAAAGTGTTGCCAAATTCCACCCGTTAAGCTAAGCGATATTTATTATTTTATTTAGAAGTGGTAAAACGACTACCAGTTGATTTTCATTGAAAAAAAAGACCTAAATTACCTACTAAGATAAAGTTCCCAAACCAAGGACTACGAAAACATTTATCAAAAGATTGAAAACAGATTTCTCTGTTCCCTAAAAATCCTTCTGGCTTCTTCACTTACCGCTCTCGATTCTGATATAACGACGCTATCAAACAATATTAGAAAACCTTAATTTTAACGAAAGATTCCTTATATTACTCCATCAGCATTTCAGAGGTCGGAAAGGGTAGCCAATCTTATTTTATGAGTAACCAATTTGTTTTTATTTCACAGTTGGCCATTACGGGTGAAACCAAGATGTGTATTTGGATGCACGAACACCAAGTAGACTGGATACATAAAGCCCCGGCTTTAGCGGGGCTTGCGTTGAATCTTTTCTTCTTAATTAGAATTATGTGGGTGAGTATTGTTTCAAATTGAATTGTCACAAAACCTTTTATTGGTAAGGCTTTCTTTCTAGCTGAATCGTCGGCTACATGCTACGCATAAAAATCTGCCGAGCATGTCATGGTCGCTGCACAATTTCTAATACTACATCGTGTATATACGAACGTTCGACCGTCGTATGCCATCGACTTTAGTGTAAGAAGAAAATAAGCCCTACTCATATTACACCAAGAAAACCTTTTTTTAAATGTAAGATTAGACAATCGATGTCATTGACTTCTACTATTCCGCTTCAGCGCTAACTGAAAATTAGAAGCTTTGTCTTCTAGATAACTCAGTATTTCCTTTAATTTTAATTCCGAAACAGACTTGTATAAAATCTTTAACTATATTTGAATCAAGTCAATTAAAATAACTTGAATAATGTTCTGACTGAACGTTAACCTCCCGGGAAATTAAATAGCGCATCGAGTAGATCGATTTGTAACGGTAATAAATCGTCGATATCAATTTTCTTATGTAATCATCGTATTTTTCCCCGAGGATATCTCACGAAGCATATACACAATACTCTTATTGCGGTAAATATCATGAAACACGTATATCTATTTTGCAAATGAAAAAAGTTAACACATCTTTCCGGGTGTATTTTATCATTATTTTTCTATTATTGAAAACCACTCCTGCACTAAGAATTAATCTACCATCCCTGGGGATATAACAAACATAAATAACGGGAATATTACAACTGGATAATAACAACTATCAGACAATTGTTTTTGCTCTTCGCGGTAATTATTAGTTTCAACCGCGTCATATTGAGGGCCGATTTCGAACTCGTACTATCGAAAAGTTCCGTACAAAAATACAAAATTCAAATTTTGTATTTTGGCGGTTTTAATCATTTTTATTTGGATGAAAAGTGATCAGTGCTTAATGCATCTTGCGAGAATTATTTCCTCAAAGTAATTTAAAACGGACTACCGAACAAAGCAACCGAAGCATCGGTAGTTATGTGATAGTTGCCATATTGCCATAGTGTAAGATGTTCCTTAAAAAATAGATCGATATGTGCAATAATATATTTTATCTTTTTCCCACAGGTGTTAATAACAAAACTCCGTTCAGCCAACACGTTAGAAACAGAGCAGTATAGGAAGGCGACGAAAGCGCTTCTAGTATTGATCCCACTGTTGGGCATCACCAACTTGCTGGTGCTGATGGGGCCGAGCGACGACTCCTGGTTTGCCCACGCCTTCGACTATACGAGAGCACTTATGTTGTCTACGCAGGTAATTCTTCTTTATTACATAGTAGAAACCAATTTTATACTATTTTTACAGAAAACTTACAGCTAAACATAGAACATAAAACATACATAGCAAAAATAACAAGTTTTGGCAGTTGAATGTAATGCAATGTCCCGCGTCTCTCCCCAATCCCCATGTCTGTATGTATATAAGCTTAGATCTTTAAAATTGCGCAACGGATATTGATGCGGTTTCTTTAAGTAATACGGTGATTGTAAAGGAAAAATGATGTGTAAAAAATTATATATATTAAAATAATGTATATGTTGGAAAATAACTGTTTAAGGCAGGTGAAGCTGGAGCGTGCCGTTAGTATAATATAAATTTGAAAATTTGAATGTATGCTATTTACCCTTACACCCAAAAACTACTAAACATACATATATGAAGACACCTTGTACTAAGAAAATTATAACAGGACTAACACATAGAATAATTTTTACTTTGCGAAATCGTTTCACGCATACGATGTTGCGAGCAGAAGTTAGTTCTATGTATTGCAGTTAAGTAACTACTTCTCTTCCTGGAATAACTAATGAGGATCGTGAGCTTTGTAAATAAACCTTCGAGATCTGTTTCATGTTCCAGTTAATGCTATATTTAAGTACGGTATTAAGATCAAGATAAACAGAAATTAAAATTCAACTAACCGGCGAATTGAGCTCAAATGCTGTTATACCTATGAATTGGTTTTGTAAATTACAAATGTTGCTTTTACTGCGATAGAAGTTTTTTTTATTGGTATAGTTTGTTTGTTTGTTTTGTTTATTTTGTGGCAATACTTAACTGAGAACTTCAACTACACGCCGATAATAAACTTAATGTTGAAAACTAAATTAATTTCTTGAAATAAACTACAAAACTCAACACGACTCAAGAATAATCCAAACTATTGTCCTTTACATTCGAAACAGTCAGCAAGCGCTTAATAATGTCCCGCCTAAGTCTCCACAGACCGTTGCAAATCTTCTTAAGAAACCACAAGATCACTTCACCGTTTATTTACACAGTTTGCAGTACATTGCTCGTTCAAAGAAACCGTTCGCTTTGACTTCCACTCGGGAACAATCAAACGTAAACCTTTAGACAGTTTGCGTCATAAAGTTCCGTCGTAATGAACTTTGAAACTTGTGGGTATGTCTGTATGTTCTGCCTCGTAATGCTTACCTTTTGAACTGTCGTGATGGATTAATATTGTGGAGAACAGACTTTACGTGAAGACGTATGGCTTAAGTTTCACTTGTGTGTTGTACTTGTAGTTTGTTGCAAACATTTACATCTGGTACGAGATTAAAGTTCATTTTGGAAATAGTTTCTTCCTTCTAGTACGTTTATAACCCATTATAATTGTGAGCTCTACAAGGCAATACCGAGGCATATAATAAAATGATTTTTGCTGCCCTACATTTAAGGACACCAGAAACACATTTTTTTTCCACTAAAATTTTCTAAATATGTTTTTCTATTATAGGGTTTCACAGTGGCGTTATTCTACTGCTTCATGAACACAGAAGTACGTCACGCAATCAGATACCACGTGGAGAGGTGGAAGACTGGCCGGACTATTGGCGGAGGAAGACGAAGGGGCGCCTCGTACTCCAAAGACTGGTCGCCTCGGTCGAGAACAGAGAGCATACGGTAAGGAACCTTCAAGGCAAATGCATGTGCCACTAAGAATAAGGGCGCTAAACCGTGGGAGTGTTGTTCGTGACAAAGGCTCATTGCAACGGATAAGCTCGCTTTTAACGTAGTTTATCATTGAGGTCTTGAGCTATCTGACAACGTTGGATCGAGAATAGCACTCACAGTTTTATAGTTCACAACAAGCGGGTATCATGACACTAAAAGTGAATGCATGTAGCACCTATTCATATTGAAAACAAATGCCTTTCATCGCAGTATTAATATTCAGTTTAACCGCAACTTGGATATAATCAACCGCACTTCAATGAATACTCGCAATCGTCGAGTTTAGGTAACATTTTTCGAGATTTTATTTTCAAATAAGTTTTCTATAACGTGTGCACTTTTTTCGCGATTTTAGAGCACTGCGAGACACAACTTAAGTAGCTTAAATATCGTCTAAATATATAGAAAGGACCCGTATATCCTTTATACAGAAATAACATCATAATTTCAGCAAAGTTTTGCTCTTGTACTAAAATATTTGTTCTGTAGAGTTGAAATTAGGCGGAGGTAGAAATTTCCTTTTGTTCTGTCGACAAGTTAGTTGAGGTGCGTGTCGCCTCCCACATGTAGAGATACCGCAAGGTTGTCACAGCCGTTTCTGACGCTATATTTTGAGCTCCAAGAACCACATCTGTATTATATATTCTACACTTTTGTTAAAACATGTGAGGAAACAAGCACAATTTTATAAACAAAGTATTTAAAATCTTCAGTAACGCTCGCAGTCGTGACGTGTGTTCTTAAGTTAAATTTCTTTGAATTGCACATAAAGTTTTGAAGCGAAATTCTTGAAAGAGGTTCTTTGAAACGCAAAAGTGCTTTTATTGTTTTTGTTCCTGAACGTTAGGGAACTGAATAATTTAGGAAAATTGTTATTTCTGACAATCACTGATTTGTTTCGCCAAAATTGTGCCAGATAGTATTTTTTGGAAGGATTTAGCTCGTACAAGACCCTTGTAAAAAATAACCTTGTCATTGTCGTCTTATAATTAAGTAATGACTTGCAGAATGCTGAGTAACCTCGTTTCTATACGCTTTGTCATTACAACCGCAACCGTGAATCAATAGTACAGGTATAAACATAGTACACGAAGACAGACCACATTTGTACGAGAAAATTGCTCTCTCTTCCAGTTTCCTTCGAAGGAAATAACCATTTAAGTTATAAAATGGAGTTGAAACTAAATCAGCTGTTATTATGTCATTTAGTTTGTTGCTACTTTATGAGATTGTTCATGTCACAGACAATATTACTTGCGAAGATTTGAGAAGATTACTTCCAAGAACATTACTTAGTTTCTTATACCTCGTAACGTCTGTTTTATGTCGCTCTCAATTCATCGAAGTTTTTACAACAATGTTAAATATGCAAAACTCTTTTAAAATTCCCGTTCGCCTTTTTCAGTATCCGGCGACTAATTGCAATATAAAATTCATAAAGTTGTGTTCTCGCAGAGCTTAACTGCACGCTTGTGGTCCGAGCATAAAATTATATGCATTTTCCAATAACCACTTTTCCAAATCCATATTTGATCAGGTTATTTTTATTTCCCAATAGACTCACGGTATGAAGAAGCCTGGAGGCTCGAATCTGGATGTTCAACTTATTTGTTTACCGCAATGGACTAATGCATTTAAGAAGATGTTTTAAAGACGATACAATGTGGATTTGGATGGAATTTTGATTGTTTTATTTTTGTTACGTATTTTATTAATTTTACAATAAATCAGTGTTTAATCTTTTGCACGCTTCTTATTCATTTATTACCCCTTGTCTACTTAAGCATCATTTTTGGTTTTCTTATTTTTTTATACAATTGCACGTCATAATTTCATGCACGATTTTAATTTTTAACCTAATCCTAACTCTACGACAGTTTCAACACATTAGACCGAAATATATGAAACCACACTACATCTGCAGTAGCATAGATACAAAGAAAATTGCCCTCTCCAGTTGACAATTTATTTTCAACACATAGAGTTCTACAAATGTATTAATAGATCTTATTTCCCAAGACACTTACGAATTTATATCGATGCCGTCTGTAGAGAGAGCTTCAAAAGGGATCACCTGAAAGGATACATCTCCATATCTATTGACAACGAAGTGCAAACGGAATGAAAGTGAAATAAATCTTACTTCTTTACTTGAGCAAGCTACTTCGAGTATTACTTTAAACTTAATAACATTTGGACTCATTGTCTGGGCAATATAGAAAAAAAATGCAGAATTGTACAATGATAGCATTTGTAAATATTGTATAATATTAACTTTAGTGACTAAGTAAAATCTACAAGATTCTCTTGAATGTAAAATGTTGGCTAGAGCTAAATATTCCTCAGCAAATAAGTGCTATTGTGTAATAAAAATAAACAATAAGTAAACCGTATGTGTATTCATAAATCTCAACTTAAACTCATAAAGCATTCGAGGATATAAAGGTGTGAAACTTTATATTACATTCTCTTTCAGCACGAATTGCTCGACAAATTGTTTAGAAAGTACATAAACACAAAGTAAAATTTCAAGTAACGTTTTCAAACAAACAAAGTCGTCCAACTTGTGAACTCGAGCAATATTTTCTAAAGATTGCAATTTTAAATCGCATTTTGAAGTTTCAAAACACAAAGTTGTTTGAAGAAAACATTCAAGTGGAATACATTTATCATTTTATTAAACAAAGAGATTTTGGTATATTTAGTTTTATACCAATATCTGTTGAGGTTTGTTCACACCTGATGAGTGAGAGGAAAAATATTTTACGTTCATCCTTGATTTAAGGTTCTAGCAGTTTATAGTTTTTAAACAATTGTTAACTTTATGATACATACGATAAAAATACAGGAATTTACGTTTGCATAAAAAAAAGTTGATTAAGTTTAAAGTCTTAACAAACTAATAAACATAAATTAAAAGAAAAAGCAGTTAAAATAATAAATAAATAAAAACAGTACCTACACAGAAACTCCTTCTAAATTAACATCTTACACTTATGTACTTCATCTTAAAACAAAAGGGTAATAAAGACGTCATAGATTAATATGATGAACAGGGAAACTTCGCAACTTTACAACTTGTTGAACTTAACCGCTTGCTTCGAAATCCACTGGGAAAGCTTTAACTGTTAAGTATGCATGATACCTTCATTTCATTATCTTAAGGAATTATTTTTAAGTAACGCTTCTATTTTCGCTATTTTCTTAGTCTTTCCTCCTTTCCCAATCTCCATATCCAATCTTCTGGTCTTGCAACGGCCGTAAGATAATCATCAATGTTATGATATGTAGTGTGATTCTCCAATCTTTCGACTATCGACAACCGGCTAGCTACCGGAAGATTTTGTATGAAAACTGGATTACCGCCTCTAGCTGGTGCCGTAAAAACTAATATTCAAGTACATTTGAAATGTCAAACTCTTGTCTTGATACTCGATAGTATTGACTGTAGCGAATCGCTCTACTATGATCAGATTCTATCCGTCCCTATACTTTTCCTTTATCGCATGAAACATATGCCTACCCGTTCCTACTACAGCTTGACTGTTTACTTTGCTTTGACTATACTTTGTGAACTAAGGTTATACATATTTAAGTGATGTGTTAATATAAGCGTATATACACAGAGAGTGTTTGAATACGGATGTTAACAAGAAGACTGTGGGGCAGGTTGTACAGCCACCCATCTAAACGAGAGTCGGCCGCGTCGGAGACCACCACCACGACGTTGCTGGTGCCAAGACACTCGCTAGCACCGCCCCATGATGGCAGGCACTTGCATGCCGTGAGTATAAGTAAAGATGTAAATTAAAAATATGGTTATTGCAGGTTCCGGCGGAATTAATGTATATTAATTACCTTTTAATGGATTTTAAGCATACTTGGATTATCACAGGATATTTTTCACCCTCAAACCGCCCCAGTTGAATGTAGTCGCAGGCAAAATTAAATCAGAAAATTAAGAAATGTTATAAATTATTTATTAACATTTCACCTAAAGGATAATAATAGCATATTATATATGATGTATGTTTATAGACAGTAAATCATATATGATCCCCTGCCTTTATATAGGTACTGAATTCTTTACTCTATGCTTATGCATTCTCAATACTAAAAGACCCAAGTGTGCAGCTAGGTACTTTGTCAAAGAATGCAAAGAATTATCTAATGGTCAAGTAAATAGTGATAATGTGCGCAGGATTACATCACGAGCGGCAGCGCGAGCGGCGAGCAGTCTCCCGTGTGAGGAGGGGGGCGGGGGAGGCTCTCGCGCCTGCGTACTCTGCCCGAGGAAGACGCGCCGTCCGTGCCCGACGCGTCCGCCCCCGCCTCTCCCGCCTCTTCGACTCTTCTCTGCCCCGCCACCAGCCACGACTGGCTCGACTCCAACTCGCCCCCTAACTTCTCCATTCTCCCTAACTGCCCCCTACACAACGGCATCTCCAAACCCGACGCAACACCGAACGAAAGGGCAGCGAATGGACCCTTCTCTCTCACTAACCGATTGGACTCTGTATCCCCGAATTCTACGAATTCAAGTCCAAACGCTAAATATTTCGAATATTAACTGTACGCATTTAATGTTCCTGTAATTATTGTAAAATATAGACGTATTCCCATCTTATAAGTGTTGATGAATAGTGCTCTTAGCTTGAGTCTTGTCTCTTAATCTTAGCGCATTCAATGTAGAATAGAAAGAGGCGACAAACTATTTGTCAACGTTTATAAGTATAACTTTAAGTTATTTATTATTGACGCAAATGTATGCACGTAGTCATAGCGTATAAAATACATTTTAATTCGTAAGTTTAAATAATACATTAATTAATAAACCAAGAAAAGATTTATTCGCTGATATTCTCAAATAATATTATCGTCATCTATTTTAATATATAAATTCATAGAATTAGATATCGTAATCGAGAGCTGAGTTTTCTTTAGTAATTTAGACATTTTATATTCATGTGTAACTATGCGATTTTATAACGAGTCAAGAAGTAACTTTTTGTACGTAATTCATGTATTGTAAGCCAGTCTATAAAACGTTGCCAAAGCTATAAAAGCTTTTAGATTATTATAGTACATAAGTGACTAGTTATAAGAAAGAAAATTGGGAAACAATGCGCTATTTGTATCATAAATTTTATAGCATATCGTAAATTTTACATGCAAAGACGTTATTTTCTGTCTACGTAAACTATTCAAGTGTAACATTTATGTGAAACTTATGAGTGAGTGTAAAATATAACGTAATACCAACTTACTGTCATACTAGTTGTAATATGATCCACAAGTTAAATGCTAGCTGTGTATTGAATTGTACTAGATGTTACTCGACGTGAGTATTCTATAAACAACTTAATAAATGTATAATAATAATCCTTTATGATGTACATGAGAATTCAAAAGTGATTTAATGTTTGTACATTTATCTGTAATAAAATTTGTGATCGTCGTCTTGGGTTTTATTCAAGCATCCCAAAATTAATCTACATGTCAAAATTATATACAACATAGTACATACATACATTTCATAATCAAAGTTTTTTGATATTAAAACTTACTCCATAATATGGTTACCAATATTGTGACATAAGTTTATTTTATTTTTCTACTCTACGAAATAGTTTTAATTTTTTATTTTATTAGCTAATCACACAGAAACAATTTCCAATCTGTTTCCTAAAATCTCTTTAACCTTTAAGAACTTTGAAGAACTAAGATAAAACCAAATCTTACATTTTCATAAAAAAATCTCCACAAAACAAACATCTCCAATGTAGTCACGCCTTACTACAATACGTCCATGAATACACAGTACGTTGCGATAATGATCGAAGCTACAAGCGATGCATAGAGCCAGCTGTCTGCTTCGACGTAAAATATTGGGTGCATTGAGCACTTTGACTGAGACAAATGAACCAACTGTTTCAACTGAAGGTCCATTCCATTCAATTAGTTCGCTGCAAATCCTTTTACTTTGGAATTATGTGGTAAGTGTATAAAATACATTTAGTACAGAGGATTCTAAATAATGGTGTTAATTGGCGAGTAACTTACTGATTTATGACACAGTTAGATTAAGCTAGGACTGAACCCGTATTATCCTTTACCTCGCATCCTTTTAAATATGCAGTAGCGCGATTTTCAACATTTAGTACTACCGAGTACAGTACAGTTTAAATAGGTTATTATGGCACACGCTAGCATAGCTAAAGTTTTCTTACAAGATTCGTCTTGGTAGTCAAAAATCGATAGTTGTAGAAAATCAGCATGAAATTAGCAGCTCAACTACAGTGCGTAAAATTCTTGAATAACTTCTATTTAAAATGATAAGGAGTAATTGTTTTTACTAAAATATACTGCAATTGAAATAAAATCCAGATTTTAAATATACTAACAAACTTTAGAAATGTATTATTAGATCGAATGATGAATGTTTTTTTTTCTTGGAAGAAAACAGAGTCTTTTTTAGCCTGGGGCAAAAACTAGCACGATATTAAATTAGTTTAGCGATCAATAAAGGCGAATATAACTAATTCCTTCTCTCACAACACAAGGCGGTATAAGCAGAACTCAATCAGATTGTTGGTTAATCTCAGGCTTGGATATCCGTAGCAGTAATCAACTCGTCATCTGTCACTACAAAGACGCTTTGACATTTAATATGTCACGTCCCCGACACTATCTAATGACGGAAACATCGCTACGTAGCAATTCGTTTACATATAATTCAAACTTTAATGTGGTGAAAACCGAGAACGACACAGCGTAAGCCTTATTTATTACCCAATTTTCACAAATACAAACAATTTTTTTCAAATTTTATGTGTAACAAATTTATTTTTTAGATTACAAAACTAACAGAGTTTCGGTATCTTAAGCTAACTATTGGTTTTTTTTTTTTTAAATCACGATCTTTTCCTTCAATCAGTAACAGAACATTCCTCAAATATCAAAATAATTCGTTCAAGCTCAGAAAATCACATTAGACATATCCCAAATTATTCCTGTCACATTAGCGAAGGAAAGCTCCGATATTACACTCAAGTACAAGGCCTTAAAGACAGGAGACGTGACAGATGTCTGCCGAAGCAATTTGCGACGAAAGGATTACTCCAGATTCATGTAGATTTATGAGCCTTACCTAGTAAATATGTTAGAGGCACTCGGTCAAGGAAGCCATATATTTTTCGTGCAGGAACTCTATATTGTTTTACAACGGTAACTTGACTAGAATAAATGTTTCGCAAGTTGCGTTGTTTTCTGAAGAATGTTCTTGTTGAAAATTGTGTGTGTTGCGTTTTGTTAAAACTTTTTCGTTCTGCTATGGTTGTTAGTTATTAGTCAACAGTTTTGTAGGTATGTATTGCCTTTTAGATATATGAGTAGGTGTGTATTTAATATGTAACTAAATCAAATGCGAACAATTTTGTTTAAAAACATGTTTAGAATTTAATAAAGAGATTTATATGCAATAATGTATTAAAACACGAAGAGGAGAATAAAAACAAAATCTAAAAGATATTATACAACTAGTCAATAAGGTCACGGAAATAATAACTTATACAAAAAGTATCCGAAGCCTAACTTACATTTTATATTTCCTATACATAAGTACTCACACTAATACACAGATCTAATTTACTAGAAGCACCTGCGGAAATTGAAAAAACACTCGTGAGATTTCAATAGCTGGTAATATAATAAGAGAGGAGATGGAACGTCCATTCATGTCAGATTACAGATATACACACAAACACCTTCGACAAAATACTCAGACAACTTACGTAATTTTAACAAAAATATATGAATTGTCGGTATAAAAGTAGTTATTCTAAAACTTACTTCTGAAGACGTCGAAGTCACGTTTTCAATTTGATATGTCTAAAACATTCCACTGACGTGTTTCCTTCGCTTTATCTTCTTCTATAGACTGACAATACTTAGTCATTTTAAAAATAACACTTCTGAGTTCAATCGTTTATTTCTATAATATATTCACTGGTTATTCTCGAAAGGCAAAGATGTATAAGATACTCCCACGTTTTGCCATTTTTAACATCAGGATGGGGACGAAGACTATGCCATATACCGTGCATGTTTCTAAATACAAGACTACTACTCAGAATTAAATAGGATAAATAATATAGATAAATAAAAAAAACCACTACTGTCCCACTGCAGAGCAAACGTCTCCATAATAACGAAATAATACAACATGCTGGGAGTTGACTCGATCACGCTGGCCAACTGCAAGTTGTGCTAGATTATAATATAACATTACAAATTGATAATTAGGTACAAATTAGACATATAAATACATCTATCGTTTAATAAATAATACATTCATATACAAAGTAATAAAATTGAGAATACAAGATTACTTGTCAAATGAGTGAAACTTTATCTTGTAAAACGTCTCAATTCTCTTTAGTTTTAAGACAGTAATGAAATTAAACATTTTTGAAGTACCATTTACGATTACATTTGTGGAATATGACTCAAGTTTAAGTTGACGGTTGACGTGAAGTACTTGTGTAAAGTTTTAACAATGTTTCAAAAGTAATTACACTTTTATTATTGTTAGTCATCGTTAATAACGTTTTTTGGCTAAAATATTCTATATTATACTTAACTTTATAATTCTGTAGCTATCGAAATTTTGTATGAAAATCTGATCAGCGCCTCTAACGGGCGTCGTAGGAACAATTTGGCAGTACATTATAAATGTCAAACTCTCGATACTCGACAATACTGATTATACATAATTGCGCTATTGTATTTTAATTAACTAGACATTGTAAGGGGTTGTTTAATATCAAGGTATAGAAATACTCATTGAGTTGAGATTTATGAAAAAAAAATGCAGTTCACCATTACTTAAAGTTATCGTCCAGACGTCTACTATTGTTGGCTCAAACTTGTAGCATCCGCGCACTCACTACTACACCTATATGTATGTATTATGTTAGTGGAATACCTGAATATTTTAAGAAGCTTACAGTCGAATTTTAATGTAGTTTAAATTACCTTTTGAACTTGAGCGGCTAAAATATCATAACATTTTACGAAAATTACACTTAACGTATTGGCAAAACAATTAATTTAAATTTTCCATTAAAATACAGACACAATTCTTTATAGCATCAGACCGCATTAAAATTACTTTAAGTTGATAAAATTTAAATTTCATACCACTCACTTAGCGGGATTTATGAAATATTTTAGTCGTAATGGATCCATTATGAGTTACTAAGTGAGCTCTGAGTATATTCAAATATTACATTTAGTTGTTTAAATGCATTGCATCTCATTACTTAGTGTAATGTAGTCTTACTAACCTCTTTGGCCTTAAAAAGCGTGACTGTAAAATTAATCTTAAAAGATACAAATGAGAGTCGTATAACTAGTAAATAAAAATGTAATTAACCATCTTTAATGAACACTTAACTAGAGCGTTTTAATATTTATTATTTATATACGATGGCAATACATTTTTATAAACAGCTTACAGCTGAAATCATAAATGAAATCGGCTGCAATCAAGCTCATTTAAAATTATAGACCTTAAAAAATCTGAAAGATTACATACAGACACAAAAGTACACCTTGTTCCCAAAGGGATATGCAGAGACCGAAAAACGCCACTTGATACGATCGTAACAAACTTCCTTTGCTTCATTCACATCCATACATCTTCTACAGTATCGCCAGTTACGAGTCCAATAGATTTTCCAAGAAAACATACGAAAATCTAAACACACGTAATTACATTGACCATTCAACTGATTAAAGCCAGTAAGCTGAAACTGCCTACACCGCTGTAAATAATTCCGCAAGCCGTGGGAATTGAAAATGGTCAAACCGAACGGTAATTACGACTACCATTCCCCAATAATAGCCGCAACCAGTGCAATAGCAATTGCAAGCTATAAGACCACAGCACTCCGGGCCAGTGCGCCCGTAATGAAACCTTTACTAAAACAAAAGCACTCTCATTCTGTTAGTCTGTTACTAGTGGAATG
The DNA here is from genome assembly GCF_050436995.1 of Anticarsia gemmatalis. Taxonomy (NCBI): domain Eukaryota; kingdom Metazoa; phylum Arthropoda; class Insecta; order Lepidoptera; family Erebidae; genus Anticarsia; species Anticarsia gemmatalis. The sequence goes on from NC_134761.1 coordinate 6,238,483, forward strand.
AACATTACTGCTATTTAGTGTCGCTGAATAGATAATGAACGACTTGGACATTTTGGTTTCTATCATTAAGTTGATATAGTCGACTTTTGTATAGAGAAACATAGTGTTAAAATGACCTAAATAATTTTGAAACACGAGAGTTCCAATTAAACCAAGACTTTTATTTATCCTAGAACCTAATATTATAAATGAGAAAAGTAAAGAGAGCGAATTGTGTTACTATTTAACGCAAAACTGCTGAACATATTTTAATGGGTACACAGACAGTTTATAAACAGGATATGTTATATTTTCTACCCCGGGAAATCACACGTGGACAAATTCGTGGGCAGAAGACAATAAAAAATAATACTAAACATTGACCTTTTAAAAATATTTCCAATAGCTATACGAAAACAATAAAATTTATTTTACCTATGCATTTGATTTAATAATATATTTTTCTCTTTTGTTGTACTTTATAGAATACTTTGAATACAAAAGGATTGTATTGTGCATTTTTAATATCAGTTATTTTGACATACACAAAAGGCGCTGTAACTTTTCTAACATACTATTATTTGTCTGGAACATTCAATTTGTCTGGGACCATTGTTATTTCGTGTACCTATTTTATATATTTTTTATAACTAGATACCCCATGAAAAGCTCATATGTGGCTTTTGAACTGATGAAATTGAGAGAACATTACCTAACTTCTAACATTCTACACTTCATTTAAAAATAAAGTACCAACTAACTAACACGCTTTTAATTTTTGATGTAGAGTGAAAAAATAATGTAGATTGGTAATTCCGAAAACCATTGAAGTCTATTTAAAAACTCTCATTAAATAAAACATATATAAACGTAGACAAAGATAGAGCAAGTCTCTTATATTCACATAAAACACTACATGCCACAAACATATTTTGTAATTCACACAAATCAGTAGCACTCAATGCCTTACACGAACTGACTAGAGGCGGTGAAAAATCGTCTGCCAATCGCGCACTTCAATCTATTTGTATTGAATAATGTACTGAGTGATATATTCTATAGTCTGACAATTTAGTACAGGGTCTCGGCATATACAATTAGCTCGATTGTCTACTACTATCGATTATCGACAACCAGTTAGTTATTAAGAATTTTTGTATGAAAATCTGATCAGCGCCTGCAATGGGCCCCGTAGGAACTATTTTTGCAGTACATTATAAAAGTCGAATTCTCGATAGTTCCGACTGTAAAGAATCGCGCTAAATTGATGTTTCAAATTCTGTTTTTTGTATATCCCCGCCACTCGGAAGCCTCGCATACAAGGCTCTCTACTAAGTTGTCGCGTATTCAACCTTACACAGACGTGGTTGCCATCTGTACTATGAATTACTTGCTTATTCATTCTCGTTTTATTTAAGAAGTAAAGAAAGGCTTTGAATTGTAATTAAATTAAAAAGTAACCTTCTTTATTCTCCCTCAAATACATTTCAAACATGTTTTCGTTGCGTAGTTTTTTGAAACTTCGTAGAACCCAATCCTTAACTCTTTTACCCTTTATCAACAAACCAAAAAAAGAATGTGTAATTCAAGGTTAAGTCCTCATATACACAAAAGATAAATACGTTCAATTTATTTCCAACAAAGAGAAAATTGGAAAACACAGGTCAAATAAAGTCGCAATAATTGTAAGTTACTATTTAATTACCTTTACTATAAGATTTTAAAGTTTAATTAGGGAGAGAGTTCATGCAGTAACTTCTAAATAATAGACTACTAAGACTAGTAATCCCTTTTGTTTAGATGACTTGTTATCGCCTCATTTATTTCCATTAGTGCTTTGATTAAATACTGAATCGCTTTGAAACGAATGAACTTTTCAAATCAATCACGAACACAGTGGATAAAGTAATAGGTTGCACTCACTGATTCGAGGCTCGCAATATACCTCTACATGTATATAGCTGAAACATTTTGTATTTCGTTGTATTTCGAGCCCTTTTAGTAGGGTGATGCCTTAATTTGTCAGAGTATGAGCTACTTTTAAAAACTTTTTTTTTAACTAGCCTGTTTCGGTGTCCCACTGCTGAGCAGGAGCCTCTTCCTTGAATTTTCAATAGGCTTGGTTGCCTTGCTGTATGCTATGACTCACCGGGCGCCCATAGGTATGAGGCGCCCATAGCCAGTTGTGCTCATCGGTCGGTAAACGATCTGTGGGTTAAGCAACCGTTGGCGCGGTCATTCCATAGATGGGTGACCGAATAGTGGAATTTGAGCTGGGCGTCTCCGTGTTTCGGAGGGCACGTAAAAAGTCGGTCCCGGCTGTTATCTACTAAGGTAACAGTCGTTAAGCCATGTCAAAGGCCTTCGGGCGGCTTGAACAACTTTGACACTAGGTTGACCACTAACCATACGATAAGAAGAAGAAGACCGGGCGTTATCATCTATAACCCGTCAACCTAACCAAGGATAAACTATGGACTCCGATTAACTTAAAGTAAATAATAATAAAAAAGAATGTATTTAAAGAAAATTGGTAAAATAGATACAGTTTAAATCTCAGAAATTATAAAGGTTTTGCAATTTTAGGTGCCTGTACTAGGTTAAACCTGCATCACAGGCTATTACTATTCGTTGGGCCCCACCCAACGAAAAATTAGATACACGAAAATATTTTTAAACAAAAATTAAAAGTATCTGTGTTATAAGGTAACTGAAATTGGAAACGTGGAAACATCTCGTATTCTTTGCAGCGATAAACTATGTTGAATTCCAATGCTGACTGGAAGTAAATGCAAGTCAATTGCAGGAAGACATGCATAAATCTTGTCCGACTACAAAAAGCTTTGATGAGGTCTTGATTCTCTATTCCAGATATGTCACTGAAGTTGGCAATGGCACAGAATACGTTTATAGATAAACGAATTCAAAGAGTAATTTGTTGGAAATGGTTTATAATGGCAAAATAAACGTCGTTGACGGTGCTTGTTGCGTGGTATAGTACCTCTGTGTAGTGTTTGTAAGTAAAAAAGAAAAACACAAAAATGAACTATGTACACTGTTTAAATGGAAATTGAAATACCTTAAGTAAACATGGTCAGATAATAATTAATTTTGATCGTTCTTAAAAAAGACAAGCTGCGTAAAAATCTAGAGCACAACGTAAGAAAATATGTATGGATGTAAACGAGCTCAACTAGTTTATAAGATTAAAAGCAATTTACTGTTTTTTGGTCTACCCTTATAAGAACAACGCGTTATTTGCTATATAAGTATGTGTGTATAAAAGCAATTAAAATTCTGATGTACCTTCCACTGAATCAAGATTAAAAGATTAACGTTTATTGCTGAATAAGGTAATAAAAAGGGGACTATGTTTACTTTCCCTTAATCCATTGATTTTACGGCATCACAAGTACATAGTTGTACAGATAAGTACTCGGTACAGACATTTTTACGGCGTACGGGAATTTATTGCAGTGGGCTTCGAAAACCTTTTATATTTACCGGTTAAGTATGTTAATATATCTTTGTTTAAGTACTTAAATACAGACTTTCTTAACAAAAAACTTATATACTAACGAATGTACACCCATAAACGCTATGTATTAAAGAACGGAGAAAAAGAAAAATAATGTGACTTGAAACATTTAAACGTGGTTTTTTTTTATTCGTAGTAAAATGTCCTAGCATTTTATTCACTACTAGCTGACCCGCGCAACTTCGCTTGCGTCACTGAAGAGAATGGGTCAAAATTTTCCCCGTTTTCGTAACATTTTTCGTTGCTACTCCGCTCCTAATGACCGTAGCGTGATGTTATATAGCCTATAGCCTTCCTTGATAAATAGGCTATCTAACACTGAAAGAATTTTTCAAAACGGACCAGTAGTTTCTGAGATTAGCGCGTTCAAACAAACAAACAAACAAACAAACTCTTCAGCTTTATAATATTAGTATAGATAATTAAATAATTTATGCGTAAAGTACTTTAGACTTTTGGATACAAATACGAAAAAATCTCACTAAAAATTACATCTTTACATAAAAATTCACGAGGCATTCTTTTTACGATAGTTATAAAAAATTAAAGAATAAAACCTTAAAACCTGTCCAAAGAGTCTTGTAAAATTTTAAAACCTGGTATCATTACTATCATTACCACCGAAATGTAGTAAAAATCTAGTCACGTTTCTCGTCTAAGGTAATATAAGAATTCGAGACAAAAAAAAAACAATTTAAATTAATGTTAGAGACATTGATCTCTATTACTCGCGGCTGGAACATCAATCTACTTGTTTTATTATAAGATTTTACGATTTTAAGTATAAAGTTTGTTGTCCAAATGTACTCTGAATTACACCAACTTTTAAGATTATTGGACACGCAAAAAGATGAACATGCAAAGTTCTCTTTATCATGATTTGTTGGTAAACATTTTCGTGAACATTTTTCTAAAGTAAAATAAGCAAACTTTTGTATTCTTTTGAAAATTTCACAACTATTTTAGAATGTGTAAATCAGAAAAAACTTTGCGCTGAATTTGGGCTTTGGCATGTCGACTGATGACAATGTTATTAAATGAGATCCACAAATAGCAATCCTCAGTAATTTGTCTCGGTAATAAAATAAAAAACATTAAAAAGCCTCATTGTTCATAATTTATTTACAGTTAAAAGCATAGAATAAAAAAATAAAGGGTGTCCGGTGGCAGAATTAGGATTTAAATTTCGAACTCTTTTCGAATCGTTGATCGGAGGTGCGTGCAGGGGGTCACGTACGATTTGTCATTTGTGCGGGTTCCTTAATTCATCATGTCACAGTGGACAGGTGAACAGCGTGCGTTCGCAATAGAAGCATATTTTAAAGCAAACGATTCCTGTGCCGTTGCTCGTCGAAGATTTTGTTCGCAGTACAATATCCGACGGTTACGTGATGCACCAAGCGAAAATTTGATTCGATTGTGGGTGCGGAGGTTCAGAACAACAAGTTCAGCAGCAAATAATCCGCGGCCGGGACCCAGCCGAACGACGAGGACCGATGACAACATCGCACTCGTCGCAAACAGTTTACGCGATAATCCACGACAGTCCGTGCGCAAGAGAGCGGCTGCTCTAGGGCTTCCAAAAACGATTGTGCACGAAATCTTGAAAAAGGACCTTAAATTTCACCCTTTCAAAATTCAGATTGTGCAAGCGCTTAACCCTAATGATTACAATTTGCGCAAAATTTTCTGCGAGACAATGTTGCAGCGATTTTGCACAGTAAACACAATCTTTTGGAGCGATGAAGCCCATTTTCATTTAAATGGAAATGTTAATAAACAAAACTGCCGTTATTGGTCACTTAAAGGACAGAACCCACAGTTAAAACATCAAAAGCCACTTCACAGTCCAAAAGTCACGGTTTGGTGTGTCAAGCAGAGGAATAATCGGACCATATTTTTTTGAGAATAACCGAGGACAAGCCGTTACCGTGGACGGCGTTTCTTATCGGCGCATGCTTAACGATTTTTTTCTGCCACTATTAACAGAACAGCCTGTCTACAGTTCACAGACATGGTTTCAGCAAGATGGCGCCACGCCTCACACTGCTAGAGAGACCATGGCGCTTCTTCGTGATTCGTTCCCTAACAAATTGATTAGCCGTTTCGGTGACCTCCCCTGGCCACCCAGGTCGCCAGATCTTACTCCGATGGACTTTTTTCTGTGGGGGTATCTCAAAAGTAAAGTTTATGAAACAGCCCCGCCGACCATCTCCGCATTAAAAGAAAATATCGTTCGCGAGGTGAATGGCATCCCGACGTCTCTTCTCCAGCGAGTGGCGCGGAATACTGAAGCACGATTCCAAGAGTGTGTCCGTCGTAACGGTCAACATTTGGACGACATAATTTTTAAGAAATAAAACCCGCACTTCCCTGCTTTATTATTGTCATTGAAATAAAAATAAATATTTTGTAGTTTTCTTATTATCTGATTTTGAAATCCAAATTCTGCCACCGGACACCCTGTACCAAACAAATATTTACATAAAAGTGACTTAAAAAAGGGGTGCGGTATTTACATATTAAGTAGATAGGAAGGTTATCGTATCTGACGTCATTAACAGCCCGTGCCATAAACTTCGATGCAGAAATTTTCTGCGTCACGGCCCACTAGATTTATGGCCCCGAAAATCGTTCAACGATAATTCTGTAAACATCTCGGATATGAGAATATTCGCTCATTCTCTTCAATTATTATGATGGAACGCAAGTTAAGTTAGTTTGTAATTTACATTGTAAGGTAATAGTTCCGACTTGTATAGTGTTTTGTCATAACTGCAAAAAGACTACTTTAGAGAGCTGTTACATTTCAAGTTACAGTTTCAACATAATGTAACATCTCAATTACGCATTGTACGTTACTTTTTTATGCGTGTTCAAGATTCAAACGCTTTCCTATTTAGTAAAGGATTAGATAGTTTAAATGTTTTATTAATAAAAAAAATATCACCGATGAATTCTTAGATTCGAACTCAAAAACACGTTTTTCCAGTATTTATATATTTATCAGAATTACGAAAACCATTTAACGATAAGTTTTCCGAGAATTCGTTGCATTTATTAAAAACTTTATAAAGTTTTCCACACAACGGACATTACCAGGAACGAACTCGACCTACTTCATAATAAAACCACTATAAAGAAGCCTCACAATTGAACAATACAAGCGCGACATTCATTGCACCATATACTTTTAGTTTAAAACACAATAAGAGGTTATAAAGTGCTTGCTTTGTGGCGAGTCTAAGTACAATCCCAGGCAATTGCAGCGAAAGGTCACACTGAACGGAATCGAAACGTTTCAAAGGAGCGGAAAGTGCGGCGAGCTATGCAAAGCGCAGGAAATGGAGTGCTGTAGTCAAAACCCCTGTAAAAATAAGATCGGATTTCTTTATCCTCAATACAAAACGTGCCAGATGTTGTTTAAGGATTGTATACGTTCTATTTTATTTATTTCTATCGCAGACTGGTCTCGGTGTATTGTAAATGTTATTCGAATGAGAGTCTGGTCGTTTTAAAGACTGTGTCGTCTTTTTAGGATTCGTGTTGAGTTAAGTGAGTGCATGATTACAATTATGTATGTAAATTGTAAGTACTATTTATTTTTATTGTAGTCATGATTTCATGGTTTTATCTACTGCTTTTGAATATCGTCATCACATAAATACAATCTCAAAAGGGTTGACAAACATCTTTGGACGATTTTTTATTCGTAACGTCATAATTTTATTATTCTCCGAATAAAAATATTTATTACGGTGAAGTAGGCCAGTATATCATATACCTCTTAAATTAAGATAATAAATAAAGATTTTTTTCAAGTTATAGATAAGTACGCGATCAGTCATTCAGCGAGAGACAATCTTCTACTTCCTTAGCCTCTCGAGCGCCCCAACGTCAAAATTCAAATATACCGTTAAGCGTCCGGGCCAAAAATGGCGCGCGAAATTGAATTGGCGGTTGGCGTTTAAGCGCCGATTCCGTCATATTTTAATACTAACACCCTAGTCATACCTTATATATTTAAAATCTACATAAAATTTGCTATAGATTAAAAAAATAAACCACAAATTATATTTGATAGTGGTAGTACAATAGTCGGTTTAATCTGAATATTTTGTGCTTTAGGCATGTGTTTGAAGAAAGTCTAAAAAATATTTTTAGGCAAAAAAAATAATACGACGAAAGGTCTTATTGTGTAGTTAATGAATAATGACATTAAAATCCAACTGTAAAATATACTCAAATCTTTAAAATTAGTTAAAAAAAGGATTTACCATATTGGTCATAGAGGAACATGTCGTTGGGTCAGATGTTGTTTAAGGTGCTCTCTGGCCTATATCAACCACTTATTCAAGTGTGTGCATTAGATCGTCGTCTCGTTTCATCAGCTTCAATTTCAAATATGTTTAAAAGGGATAAACATAGTTTAAGCATTTCGTTTCTACGTTTTTTAAATGTAAGATCGTTTTGCCGTACCACGGTGGCGGGGCGCTTGACGGGGGTAGAACATTCAACCGTGACATGGTGGCCGGGCGCTTGAGAGGATAATAACAAAGTGATGGATAACGTAACGTTCATCTCAAATATGGGATACAAAATCATTGTTTTTTTTTCCTTTTAATTCTTAAAGGCATCCGACCGAGCCTTATCGAGCCTTTGCGCGTATTTCGCCGGTACTGTCAAGTAACGAGAAAAAGACAATAAAAATCTCCTTTAAAAATTAGTTTCTATAAAGGACGCTAGGGGCTTATTATGCAAACTTTTCAGTAGCTACTCGGTGGTCGATAGTGGTAGGAATTTTCTCTATGATCTGTCTATTAAAACGATATTATTCGAATAAAAATGCATTCTATAAAAGTCCCTTGCATACACATTACCCACTTAGAACGTGTGAAGACCGCCAAATCGTATTTGGCAAGTGCATTTGGATTGCATTTATTTTAAATCGTCTAATACAAATAAAAGTATTCTCGAGGCCAGCAGAGAAACTACTATTATGTTGATTCCCTTTTTATCTTTAGTACTTTTTAGCTTGCTTACAGTTTGAACGAAACCAAACCTTTTTATTTATTTTTATTTCAGTATAACATAGCATAGAATTCAGGAAATTGTATCTCATGAATTCGTAAAGGTAAAGTAAAAAAAATCCTATAAGTACGAGTTTAAGATATGTAAATAAAACAATGTTTTTAATATGAAATTCAAAGGAAGATATTATTCGTCTTTTGCTTAAAACCGAAAAAGCAAAAATTTAGTACTAACCCTTTTTTTCTGTAGTTTTTTTCACCTTTTCTATGTTTTATGATTCGTATGATGACCTCATACTGTATACCTTTTGAGTATTTCTACGTTTCAAAGTAGGTAAGTACAGTGAGTATTCGATTGCAATAAAAACAAATGGAGAAATGCGCGCCACTTGGCCTTTCGTACCGAGTAATATTTTATATCGGTCCGATCCCAAGTTCCTCTTCGTATTGGAAGGTACTACATATCTCCGCGTCGTCTCCATTTATCAAGCCGACTGCTAAGAGCTCAACGGCTTGCACGTAACAAGTGCACGTGAACGTCATATTTCTCGTGTCAATATTTATAAATTGACTTGCGTATTGAGAATTTTGTGGCAATTGTTGTTGTGTTTGGTAATGACAGGTGATGTTAATGTTGGCAATATATGTTTTCGCGGAAGAGTTTGATTTTTTTCGGACTAACCCCCGGTTTTATATGAGTTTAAAAGCTATTGTATAGATAAACTACCGCTAAATGTACCTCAGAAACCGGGGGTAAGACGTCTAGAGAAGTCGAGTACAAAAGCTTTGCTAAGCAGAAAAAAGATCAGGAAAGGTGTACAAAGTTATGACGTAAGGATGTAGAATAAAAAAGAGAGAACCTACGAGTAGATTTTTTTTTACGCCAATGTGACAGTTATATTTTTTTTTATTATTTTGTATCTGAATAATATTTTGCACAATTAAATGGCAGATGGTTCACAACTTGTGTCTACATTTTTTTATTAAAAATAATAAATATTGTGATAAAGTGACGGTCTACATATCGTAAAATATACCTGTTTGTTTCTAAATAAAGTATACTTAGGTACTCTATGAGACTTCAAACACACATTTCAGAGAAAAATAGTACAAAATACCATTTCGAGAAACATTCGTAACAAACGTTGCGTCGCACAATACAGCTCAAGTCTAGTACAATAATCGTAATTCTTTATTATTTTCTGCCCAACAATTACGCGTCTTGAAACTACTTAGTAGAAGTACTTGTAATAGAAGATTACAAGTTCAAAGCTATAAATAAGCTAAATAACATTTCTCCGAGGTTCTTAAACTCAGCAAATGGAATTGTTCCACAAGCGGATTTAGTGCGGACAGAATTGGATGTGCAACTCGACAGAACACTTCCTCTGTACAACGATATAGAATGGAGCAATTCATTATGGACTCACTTCAATGAAGATTTTCTCAAGTATTAATACGAATTGTTGCGTTTTATTTGTGTTGTGTTTTTCGATTTTCTTAGCTTCATTAAATGTTTACTCGAAACTGATTAATTATACATTAACTATTATTATACAATTACTTGTTTATTCCTACACCTTTTTAAATTAAATTAGTCCTTTTTTTATACTTTGCTTCTTTCTGTTTCTCACTGCTAAGCAAAGGCCTCTCTCCTAGACATCCAGTCCCCTCGGTCGCTTGCTGCGTCTGGCTAACCGTCCAGTAAATCGTCCAAGTCGTCCCGCCATTTCTATTTGGGCCAATTCGTTGTCAATTTAAACTTAAAAATAAGTCGAAGCTAATTGAAACAGATTTTCAAACTTAGAATATCATCATAGTGACCGAGCTTTTTTTTTAGGGAAATGAATATGATATATTGCTAGTGACCAATAACTTGTATCTAACATAAAGTCGAGTGAGACGTTAGGGCAAGCATCTAGATGGGTATTTACTTTTTAATTCAAACGTTTTCCCTTGCATCCGTGCATATAGCCTTTCAGTAATGTAGCCACGTTGGAATTCAATATCTTAATGCAAAACGAATGCAAATCTAATGCACTTTTTATACTAAGACTAAGACCATACTGGATTCCCTTTTTAATTAAATTTTTGCTGTGCTCATGCTTACGTGTCCATTTAAATTTTTCGCCGCAAAAACATGCTGGTTTTAAGCGCTAAGCCGTTCGTAAAATGTTTTACTTGGTGATATGTTTTTTCATTTATATCTATAAATAAGATATCCGCACCCAAAAAGTTTCTACCAGAATTATCTTCCCTTTGAAATGCAAATTACTAGATTGTTACACTTTTACAATTTTTCAAAGTTTCTCTAAACCCTATATAAATTAATCTTTAGAAGTAAAGGAAGGTAAAAAAAAATTGTAAACGCTATTCATAGGAAATGAATCATATTTTATTTTTAGGTTATTTCCTAATAGAAATAACTAGAGATTGAAGAGGCTTTTAGGAAATATCGAATAGTTCCCGCGGGAGGTGCCCTAGTCGTCCTATCGGTCAGTGTGCCATTTATCAGCCACGTGTGACTTATATACCGACCACCCAAAAAAATAAAGTATCTTTAAGATAGTAGGATTGTCTGGTAAATATAAGCACTTCGAAATATAATGATGTGAACACGTTTTGACAAAAATTTTACAAAAAAATACATTTTAAATCAAATAATAATAATAATATAATCGGAATATTACTTATTATAGATTGGCTTTTCCAATTAAAACAGGGCGTAGAGGTCGGCTAAAAAATTGTTAAACTTATCTTTAGTTACAAGAGACCAACGTTTGGTAATTAAACTAGTTTATTTTTCAGTACACTACAAAAACCTTGGAAAGTACAATACTCTCGCAAGGGTTAAATAGGACATCTCTTAAAACGCACTAGTAAAACTGCATGCTACTATCACAATTCTCATTACTATCATTGGAAACTTAGATTAACTTTTTTCGTCCCCCAAAGTTTAAGGCTGGCAATAAATTGTGATTGTGTTCGTAAAAGCCATTAGTACACGTCGAGTTGTCACCTTACTTACAATCGGCGACACCTCAAGCTTTCGGCGCAATCCTTCACGCACTACTGAAAATGAATCGCTGTAATAACAACTAAACTGAGTGAAAACGACTATTAGACTGTTAATGTAAGTGGTATTATGAAAACACTATTTTATCATTTTCTTTTGAGATTTTCCTTCGTCGAAATATGAATGTATTTCGAACAATAAATTTGTTTTAAGTAAAAATGTTTCGTGTTTCTTTGTTTTGTTTGTCGTAGCATTTATTCGTAGCGCGTAGTAGAATCGTAGAACTTATCGTAGCAAGTTGACTACGTCATTCAGGTATCTTAATTTTTTATTGAATCGTGCAATTGAATACTCACATGTCATTTCTATATTTTCTCACAGAAAATGACTTCATTGAACATTATCTCCAATAACATACATTTGTCACGGATCACGGGTTTTTCTATATCGGCAAAGTCGCAAGCAAAAATAAGCTTCTAAAATATTATTACAAAGCGACTTCGCGAAAATATATGATAGACAATAAAAACACAAACATTCCATTTGTGTCTCTCAAATGTAAATACATTCTGCCTTCTTACCTCAAAATGACTGGCAGGTAAGCTTGACAAACGTAACAACATACATCGAGATGAAACCAAGAATGAGCGGGTAAATTACCATTACGAAACGGCCTCCGTCCTTAACTAAATTGCTGTCAAAATGAAGAAGCGAATGCGTTATGACAAGAGGTAAATACAGGTATCTTATAAGTATATATGTGGCTTCTATTTGAGAATGTAAAGTGTACATAATTTTGTAACAAACTATTTTAATTTCAGAAAAGAGTGATGTTAATTAACAATATTGAAAAGATTTCTGGCTTGGTTTTATAAGTTGCGGTATGATTCCATTAATAAAAAAAGCATCACTTTCTTATTCCTGCAATCTCATACAATAGTTGAAATAAGAAATAACTATGAAAATTCGAACTGTTACTTAAATTAATACGCATATAAGTTCTTTTAACATCTGTTGTATATTTATTTATACTTCTCTTTTCATTCGTTTCAAAAGAACACCACAACACAACGATAAAACAATTCTCAGAATTTTTGCAGTACTTTTAACATCATTATCACGCATGAATTGCAATCTCATTACACGTAAATCCACCGACTGTGTATTTATTTCGCGTACAAAGCGGGTAGACAGACAGGCGTACTCGTAAAAGCATAATATATGTTGTTACTCCGTGGATGTCGATATTGCAGTCCCTTTGTAACGAGAGAACAGACGCTGGTGGCCATTATTGTACAACAGACAATCACACGTACCACGCAAATAACTACATGTGGAACGTTTGTATGTACGCTGGTTTTAAAAGTAATTATTCGATGTGGATACTGGAAAATTTTAAGAGCTGTGGCGTGAAAATGACTATAAAATACAGTAAGATAACTATGTAGTAGCGTTTCGTGGTCTCCCTCAAGCCTCGCGTGTGGATTTAATTATTTGTTCTGAAAGGTTAAGGGCAATTTGCATGTGCCAATAACATAAACTTCATACAACGGGGACCAGTTGCCAAACCCCAAACTGCAACTGAACGTTTTGCAATTGAAACAGAGAAATGCAAATTCAACATTTAATATTTTTTAAATATCTAAAAGTGCTTTCGTTTTCATAATATCAGATGTGCACACGGAGCATTTTGCGCACAACAAAACAAATTCAATTTCTGAAACAATTTTATTGAAGCGAACTAAGTGTGAAACTACATTAGCATAACGTATGCCGTACATTCACAATGTTTACCTTTCTCATACGAGAGGGAGACGAGACAAAACTTAATTGAAAACAGCGTATATTTTGTAAACAACCTGCGCCACGTCACCGAAAGTCTCTCGGTTCATTACGAAAATATCAGCAGCAGTTAAATAAAGTGGTCGTTGGGAGAGGCAAAGCATTAAGAGAACTATTTTAGCTTGTTTTGGTTCCATTAGCTCCCAGCCACACGTGTACGCGGCTGCAGACATCTCCAGGCCGGCGGATATTAGGAGCTCGCCGCCGAAACAATACAAGAATAACGGCATGATACCCGTCACTCCCGTCAAAATTGTGTTCCTTACGTCCCACTCGTTCATCGTCTGCAACGTGGTCACCAACACGATCGTCATCATGAGGAAATGGGCTCCGAAAACCACTTTATACAACTCTCTAATATATTTATGGTAATGCATCAAAAATTGGTGATGTTTCACGCAGAATATTAACTTCTCATGTATGTTGGCTTCTTCTGTTTGTTCGGGATCATCCTTTTTTTGTTCTTTATTTTTCAACATGTCATAAATCTCGTTCAATGTTTCCGTGATGGCGTAGAAGTGTCCGAGCTCGTGAGTTAGCAACGTGATGAAGAGCACAATGTAGCCTGTTTGATTTATGGCCGAGAATGCGGTTGCGACACATGTCACGACAAATGTGATTTCGTAAAACGGCGTTTCGTACTTAGGACTAAGACCTAAAACGAAAAGAAAATATTTTTATTTTTTATTGTTGGATATAAACCTCCCGCTCTAAGAATTGCTCTAGTGTAGCGAGGAGAACAACTAGTTGTGGATCGTACAACTAATCGTCATGTGTGAGAATCGATCCCATGACCTATGCAATTAATGCAATGGTAGCGGCGTGGCGACCTTAACCACTGCACCACGGAGGTTACCGAATATTATAAAGCAAGATGTTCTAAAGTAATAAAAAGTCGATCATAATATCAATAAAATTAGAGTGCACTTGCCATATTTGAAAACTTATTTATTACATCTAAAACTACTTTAAACTAGACCAAATTTTATAAAGTATTCATACCGTAAGAATCTCCGGGAGTCGTCGGTAAATATCTATCGTTGCCAAATATAGTGAAGATTAAAGGCATCAAGAGATAGAATATATGCGTGAACGCTTGATTGGCTACGACCAGCCACGACGCGTACCGAGCACGTTGAAGAGTACTCAACATTTTCTTCTTGGCTGCACTCCCTTCGGGTATTGATATCACACCTTGATGACTCAGCTCAAATATATTTCGGAGGCGATCTCTAAAAATCCAATACGATTTGGTTTTAATCCGAGAAAACAAAATACGTAATGGTAGACGACTGTCCTTGTAGCGTAGCTTCCGAGTCGATAGATACAAGTTAGTCAAATTTTCGGCGATTTGGGAAATTTGCCGCATAGATAAATAATAAACCCACTCATAATAAACTGAGACCAATCATATAAACGAGATAATATAGATGATTTTCGTACACATCTGCCACACAGCCCAGAAGTTATAAAACACCTTAGGCTGGAGGCTACAACAAGTCATAGAACTGTGATATTAACTTTTTTTTTTTATAGCTTACCTGGATAGAAACATAAAGAAATACTTGGACAACGGCACCGAGGTTGCACTGATGCAATTAAGGGCCTTAAAGCTCTCGGATTTATCTGGAAACACTTGGTACAGATACACGATCTGACTGAAGGTTCCAACGTATATGAACGTACCACCAAACAGCACCGTAGCGAAAATGGATAGTATGGTAAAATCTGGAAGAAAGCAAATACATTGCAATTTTTTTTATCTATAACTAGATACTGTAGAGTACCTACTTGGGTTTTAAAAAGTGATTTCCATTTTTCTCTGCCTTGAGTGCATCCTGTTCATCAGAAAATATTGACTTACATGTTTAGTTCTCCTGAATTGATATAATGTCTATCAATAAGGCAAAAAAAAAACGTTTACTTTTTTGTAGAAACATGTGCAAAATTAAACTTTCCTAATTCTGAAAAAGAGGTTTAAAGAAACTGTAGCTCTAAGCTACGAACTACTTCGACATTTTACAATACGTGTTATTAATCATATGCTTACTGCGTTTCTTATTTCCAAACAAATTACGAATGCCGACGAGCCTCTGTATAGAGCTGACCATAGTCTTAGCAGCCTCCACTGGATCTTCAACATAGTTGATTTTCTCCAAGTACACCTTAAACTTATTTCTTAACACGTTCATCGTGTCAAACAGTTCGTGTAATAAATGAAAAGTGCCTATCCACTTAATTGCTATTATTAACATTCTATTAATTTGTTGAGTAATTTTGTAAAATAGCCCTCAAATTGTTTTGAAAATTACATTCAATATTATTTTAATTGATGTAAGAAAATGAGATGAATAACTGATGGATTGTTTTGTTTAATTTATTTTTAATTGTAGATGGAATAAAATATTTATTACGAATTGTACACGATGTCAGAATTTTTGAAATTCATAATTTAAATAAATGTTTAATTTTATATTGTTTAGACATTATTTTATATCAATTAATTTTAGCGGGTAAGTATTTCGAATAAACGAAATACTAACTACTTTTAACATTCGACGCATGTTTTTATTATAATATTGCCAAATTAAAGTTTGAGATTTAGATAGTTATATCCCTGCAAAAATAAATATATATAAATATATATTATGTGATATTGGGAAATGCACGATTTCTCAATATTACACCACTACGCAAACAGCTTGTTAGCTGTTAAAATGAACCACAAATAATCGTAGAAACTTGACACGTCTGCCTCCGTAGACGTAACGTCCAAAAACCAATTTCCTGTCCACAATATCCGGAAGTATCGGCCTATTTGCCATTAATTTGGTAAGTAGTCGAGATTGATTCTGGATACAGTCGGAACGAGTAATCGAGTACGCACGTCATCGTCGGGTGGGCCTCTAAATTAATCACTCAATTTAGGAAAGTGCTCCCTACAGTTCGGAGGTTGTGTTCGTACATACATGATCCCATTCGTACACAAAAAAGACTGATCATTTTGTGCCTAATTTTGTGAGTACTTTCTGAAAACGTTATAAATAATTTAACAGCTTAAAATCTAAGTCTTACATTAGTTACTCTTTAAATGTCTCCTTAGTGTTACTCCTGCAAAAATCTTCACTCATATTGCAAAGAGTGAACTTAGCTTTCAAACAAAAGTAACTAATCTTTCACAATCAAGACACAAAAAGATCACAAAATTGGTAGTAAATCTTAACACAGATGAAGTAGCGAGTACCAAAATATTGTGCCGAGTAATTTTAGTTACGAATAACCTGCGTCAATTTTCACAACGAAAATCTATTTTTGCCGAAGTTTACTTAATCAAAGTAAACAACTTGCCTTCAAACAACAATATAAACAAGAACTTTAGTGAAGCTATTTTAATGTTAACGAAGTAATTGAATATATTTTGGAAGTTGAAACCTTATATTAGTTATTGAAGATGTGAGGCAAAGGGCAGAAACCACTACGACCTATACAAACGTTAAACTTACATGTTACGTCCACAAGATTAACATAAATCGGTAGAAGATTGCGAAACTTCATTCACACAATTTACTCTGTGGTCTAACTTACGAATAAACTAAACTTGTGACCGGACCAAGAGGTGTTGTCAACAGGATACATACAAGACTCATGAGTTATGAGGAAAGTTACTTTATATGGCGTTTATATACTGTGAGAAAAGTGTGTCATTTTTCCGGGGTAAATAGTGGGGGATTCATGGCCATCGTAGGCAGAAAAAAAAATAGGTACTTTAGTGATCTTCTAATTTAGGCAACCAATAATTTTGGTTTAAAGCACAATTAATTTTTAGACAGTTTAGTAATTTGGCAAAAAGTACACATGAATGATATGACTCTATCACAAAGCACAAATATCTCAGTTACATTTCAGTGATCTCTATTTCTAATATTTTATTTAATCATATACTGGAAAGGTATCAAAGCTCACATAAGCCAAACTTTGACCTTAGGTATTTAACTACTTTTAACAGCCTCCCGTCTCGCTGACTCTGGATAAAATCGGGCAACCGGCCAAATTGGATAATATTTTTTATAATGCTCTTAAATTTTCACTTTAAAACATATACTTAGTAAGAAAGTATGACTTTTACTACTAGAGTGAGTTATTTTGTGAACAAGTTTTGCAAAGCTTTTGAGTCATAAGCATATAACTACTTATTAGCTAATATGATTCTTACTAGATCACGATCGAATACTGCGTAGACATGTAGCTGTTTAACATAAAGTAAGCAAAGAAATAAGCCCTACATTCCGCGTAGCACTACGAATTGGCTACGACCGTCAGTCAATGTCTTGATGAATGGCCTCCGTACAGCACCCAGCTTATAAATCGTCCGTGACTCGTAAAACACGTCGAACCATCAGTTCTACTTGTCTAGCCAAATGCCAATAAATCTACAGACAAAACTTGAAATATCTGCTAAAACGTTCTAAAGCCAACTTGTCGCTTAAACTGTCAATAGTAAAGACTAGAAAATTCAGACAAATTGACTGAACGAGTGCGGGTAAGCCACACTTTCTTTCAAGTAATCTAATTTTAGAACTAAATATACAAATGTACCTAAGACGAGGTACGTGGGAAGTAAATAAAGCTAAAAAGAAAAATAGACATCATTCAGTCTGCTAATTCCATTTAGGAGTAAAAAGCGAATTTTCTGTAAAAAGAAGACACATTCACGACGTTAGATACTATTCTATAGAAAAGGCTTTAATTTCCGGCGTCGAACAAGAGGTAATGGAATGAATCGGTGAGGTAATTACTGCAACAGTTACATTCTCCGTGTGCTTCGAGGAACACGTCTCCGGTACCTACACTATTGCGGAATTACACAACGTCGTAGCGAGAAGAACGAATTCTATTTAACGACATTTTACTTCGAACGTAAAAAGTTCGATGCCTAATTTTAATAATGATGTTAGCAAGTTGTGTAAAATTCTTTATCTACTTATGTAATACGTGATCTAAAGTTGGAAAAAATAGTTAAAAGTTCTATTTACCGTGCCATTCTCTCATTCAGAAAGGAGATTCTGCCCAGGCACTGCTAACAGTGCCAACTTTTTACTAGAAAAGATGGAGACGACAACGAGAAAATCAAACAATGTTTCGATATACAGATTGGATTTAAGATATAATGGTACTTCTAAACTTAAATGTCAATTTCAACTAATGTTTATTATATAGTCTTTGTACCCAATAAACATAGTTCATCGTGCTTATATAAGAAGAAATCAATGTTTATCTAGAGTGGAACTATCTGATACCTACCTACTTAAAATCAAGATAACGCATGAATCCATAGACTTAAGCCCTTTGGCTTTTCATCAGTTCAACCTTGATTTCATATTTTACTTTAATGTAAAGATTGCCTTCAGCATTCTTATTTATTAGACGACCAACGAACTGAGGCAAAATTTATTATCATTTAGGTATATCGTTGTTTGTTTGCATTAGCTATTGTGTTTAATATTCGTATAATTGCTAGGTATAATGTAACTAATTCGATACGCTGAGCGGTTTCTGATATTAGTATCTCATGAATAGGTATTGTATTGAAATTCAGATGCTATAATTTATACAATACGAGGCCTGCGTCGAATTAGAGCCAGCTTTGAGTAAGCATGGATGAGTTAACATTAGTTCAGGTTTAGACGCAGTGGAGCGAGCCTAGATTACGTGGTTCGTAGTTAATTTGAGTAAAAGCTTTCATTGGTTACGATTTTAAGAAATCTTACAAATTAAATTGAATTTTATTGATCTATAATTATAACTACACTATTGGCATTGCATAGGAGTGACATACTGCTACACAAAAGTGGAACAAATGTATGATTTTATTAGGCAAATTTTATTACCAATACTTTTTCAATAACCTGGCACATTTGACTTCAGGTCCGACTGTGAAGCTAACTATTTAATTAACTACTCAAACAGAAAAGCACTTGATAATTTATATACTTTATTATTTAAGATTGCCCGACGTGGAAAATACATCTGAATAAAAAAAAAACAAAATTCAACTATTATTCTTTTATTAACATTGATTTAACAACGTAAACACAACAAAAATTCATTCACTTTTACAAAACACATAAATAAACATTTTGTACCGCTGAGTGTTAAAATATCACTCCAATGCATCACACATTCATGCATCCACAAAACTATTTACAAAATCTACTTTTTATTGTCCAATTTTTTTATTTGTTACATAAGGTTTTTTGTAGGCATTCTGCGTTGACCAAAAGGCATCCTTCTATTTTGGTACGAGGACCCTCTGTCGTCCGATTTGGATAGTTGAATCTCTGTATTCAGTAACTGGTCGATTGTCTGCAAATATAAAAACTATTTTAGTATAGCCCGTGTCTTCTTTACTTACAGACGATTATGAACGTGATCGAAAGAGACAAACATAATAAGTGATAGATAAAGTAACAGCAAATGTACGAATATATGTATAAAAATAATAAAATGCTCATATAGCTAAGTACCTTATTCTCAATAAGCCCGCGATCGTTCAGTGCTTTGTAAATGTCGTTAAATTCTTTCTGTATATCTTTATTTTCGGTTTTCTCGACGGCTTGTCTCACTCTGTCGATCTAAAACAGAGAAAAAAACATTTATCCTCCTTCAAAAGTTGAAAATCGACACAGTTTTTACCATTTTTTTTACATGTGGTTCATTTTGTGCTCAGTTGACAACTATTTGATAGATACGACACAAGATCTGAATCGAAATTTAATTACAAAAGTTAACATGAACAAATAATAGTAAAACATACGGTTTCCGCAAAGAATGTGTGTTTGTCCTTTTGAGTGGGGCTGTCTATTTCCAACACTGATCTTAATATTGGTAACGTATCATCTGCTCTGCCTAAATCTGCTAAAGCCATCGCCTAGAAGAAAAAAACATATTACTTAAAAAAATGGAAGCACAATATATTCAGTTACATAAATATACTTTCATTGATAAAAAGAACTACTATGCACACATTCCCGTATTTTCAAGCACGACGTGCAATGATAATTTTAATTTGGGCAAACTGTGCTAACAGGTTAAGTACAATATCATTCTGTTCATCTTTACCTTAATATTTCTAATAGTCACATAATGCTGTTTCTGATTTGATAGTGATTCCAATGCAGCATGAGGTGATCCCTGTTTCAAAGCCAATGCTGCAATCAAAACAACACAGGTTATGATATGTTCCTGAATACATTTTTGTACGAGCAATAATATAATTTTTACACCATGCAATGTGGCAATGCTGCCAGCATTCTGGGAACCAGTTAGACAGCAATGCGGAGGAGTACATCAACGCATAGGGCGCTCTCCTTTTTCAATTCATATTTTGTATATAGAATTGTAAATATTCTTGGGTAAATAATAAATATATAATATGTTGGATATATTTCGGTAACTTTGTAATGAAGCTAAAGCACGTAAAGTCATCAGACCAGTGCTTAAGCTCTTACTGTGTTATGAGTGAGAGAATAAAAAGTGTAATGTGCACTATTAAACCAATAAACAATCCTCTTAATACAAAGGAATTTCATTTCTATTTACTAACCTGCAAAGAATACACATGCTCTTCTTAAAGGTAAATTGCCAGCACTGTTCATTTCTGACCATAGATGAGATGCATATTCAAGACTTTTTGGTGTATTCTGAAAATGAAACAGAATTTAACATGAATGGTGCTTAAAAATATGATTAAATTTAACTCAGCAAGATGTTTAAAAAGTAATATACTACAAAACAAGGAAAATCTATATTTTATTTTTTCCTTGTTAGTCAAATGTTAAGACTTCTGACGTTATTACAAGTAACAGATGCCTAATGGCAAGGGTACCAGCCCCTTGTGGGTGCTGAGCTTTTCATGAGGGATGGTAGGTAGCCAGTACAAATACAAATAACAAATAAAATGTCTTGCAAAAAGGACAGTTGTGTAGTTCTTATCCAGTTGTCCTGTATTACAAGGTGTATGGATGTGAATAAAGCAAGCAAAGCTTGTAAGGATAGTACTAAATGGAGAGCTCTGGTCTCTGTCTATCCCTACAGAAAAAAGAGTGATTTTTGTATATTAATTAGTCTGTTTTACTTTTTCAGAGCAAAAGCTGGCAGTCCTACATAAAAAATTAGGTGCCAAAGCTTCATACAAAACAGTATTTAGCACTTACTTGTTTGTAGCAGGCAGCCAATATAAGGACCACACAGTATTTAGGATACTTAGTCATGTTCATTTGTTTCTCCTGCACTTTCTCAAAAACTTTGTACATGTCGTCATACATCTCGTGGCTGTAGAGCAAGTCTAGTAGAATTTGACATGATATTGTTTGATCAAAGAAACCATCATTTCTTGGTTCAAAGTAGGACTGAAAAAAAAAAAAATACTTGATATTAGTATAACTCAGGGGCTTTGTACTAACATTTGCCTTATAGAGTAACCTACTGTCACTGTGGGAAATTCTGCTGCTAAATAACTTTTACAGCAAACAAAACTCATTATCATGCTTTTTAATGAAAAATCATAAAATATTGTATAATAACAATGTAAAATGACACTTATACCACTAATGACATAAGTGGATCCAGGGAAGTTTTGGGTCTCCCAAACTTCCCCCAAAACTAAATTTTGATTATTACCATTAGCAATATGAAAATAAATACTTTTATACTTAATCCTGGATTGCTTACAAGCATTTTTTTTAGAATTAGTGTGTTTATAATACCAACCTCAAGAGCCTCTTTAGGAGCATCTAAGAAATGGTACATTCTCATGACAACTGGTCCAAATACAAATGATCCAAATCTATATTCACTTTGTTGTGCATTAAACCTGAAAACAGAAAAATATAATTTGATTTAATTAAAATATTTCTGTTGTCTCCAGCTATTCTCAATTTGATCAATTGAAAACAGTTAATGCTATAAATTAAATATGATTAAAAAATACAAGGCATAAATATCAAATCTTACATTATATTCTGTCAAAGTATAATCTTTACTTACTTTTTAATCATTTTTGTGATTAATTCCAAGTCAGTAGGCTCTGCTAAATGCACCATGTTCTTTAAGTCTTCAGTGAATATCATATTCTTGGAATCGGCTACAAAGTCATTCATCTTAGTCCTAAACTTCTCAGTGAAACTGGCAAACTGTTCCTTGGATCGTTTCCTTGTTTGAAGATAACCGTCGATCCCTAACGCACTGGGCGCGAACAAATATCTGACTGAAACAATAAACATTTATATTACAGCTGTATTTACAACTTCTGAATTCAATGAAAATATACTAATGTTTTTATATAATCCTATCTGTAATAAAATAAGAGTAAATTAAATTACATACCATTTGTCATGTATAAACTCCGGCATGGCGTCAATCGTAAATTTAGATGTAAGCTGTTTCTACCCAACGTATTTGCGAAAAGAGACATTATCAGAATTTTGTTCAAACTTTTATTAAAAAGGCCGACGGACAATATAATTTTTAGGTTAGATTAAAACGTTGGACATAGACAAAGTATACATGACATATTTGACATTAATAGTGAGTAACAACATTGACAGTCATAGTCAATACCATCATCATAGTGAGTACACGACACAAAACATTTTTAAGAGATTTTTTAGTTACCTATCTATTATTATATTATATCGCAAGTGTCTTAGGCCGATGTAGAAGTAAGCGCAACAACTGATATAAAGAGAATAGAATTCTTATTATCTTTACGTTTACTGAATAGTATATATTATCTGTCAAATTAAAAATCTTCCATGTAACATTGACAAACTGACAATGACGTAATACAAATGGAGGTGTTTACGTGAAGATGTAAATTTATATTTTTCTATTTATTGAACAAGATTACAACAATTAACATAACTGTAGTGGACGGACTTATGTCGAAGTAATTTTATTTTAAAGATTTAGAAAACGAGTGTGAACCAATTACGTAGTTATCTTTTATAAAGTGAAGAAATACTGAACTCATTGATGAATCATGTTTCTTTGAAAATAATAAATGCAAACTAAATGATTCATGAGGTTGTGAAAGTTAACGAGACCCGTGTAACATACGAAACCACCATGAATATTAAGAATCAATAACTGCTTTAGGTTTCCTATGTTACACAGTTACATGCTTACCAGTGCCCATATCATGATATTTACTTGGAGACTATGATTTAAACCTTTATAATCATGTACGATTGATGCTCAATATAAAGTAAATATTAATTACTTTGTATTCAGCATTGTCTATAGACTATCATGCTATGAGGACTGTTCAAACACGCTTTCTGTCAGTATAAGTAATGACAGATTATTTATTATTTTTCAAAGTATAAATGTATGGTGACACTAATATATCACTATATTTTTTCTAGCTAGCACATAGAGATTATGATTTGACGTCCATTACAAATAGATAAACATGGACGGATCTGTAAAGTGACACAGATCAGTGGACAATATGACTGGACAAATATGTGTCATGAACAGAAGGATGTGTGGGATGAGAGGTCAACAATCAACATGAAAAGTATTCACCACTGAGTAATGTTGGACCTGATGATAATAGCAGGGTGGAAATGTAATCAAAGATATAGTTAACAATAATTATGTATAGATAGCAACAGTCAACTTCATGAGGGTTGTACAAATCAGCCCTTAGTTCTATACAGTACACAAAAATGGCTGCTAAACAACATTCATGAAAGTGACAACAGGCTAAGCTTTTAAATGCATTCAAACCGATAATCATTACACCTTTTCTACTTCAATCCATTTTTTTTATTGGCTTCAGTAGTATTACATATCTTTTCATGAAAAATAATTATATTCTGTCTTTACAGATAAGTGGAACAATTCTTCCAGCGATTATATTATGCTAATCTAAATCATTAGTCTTCATGATGTCCGAAAGTTACAGTCGCCAAAGTAAATCATCACGACGTTCCAAGGAAACAGAATCAGTGAGATCTAAACCTAGATCTAAATATTCAGAACACAAATACCCCCAAATGGAGTCCAAAACACCTCCATTACCAACCAAAAATACCTCAACCCTAGATGAATTGATAAAAAAAAGAGAATCTTTGAAACAAGAATTAAAAAAGATAGTAAAATACTCTGACAATGAAGTCAAAAATATTAAGAAACGACGACATTCCAGAGATGAATATGCCTCTGATATAAAGTTAAAAAGAATTCATAAAGAAAATGATAATAAGTCAAACATATCTAAAAAGAAATCTGCACACCTGTCTTCACCAGAGCTAGATAATGCACAAGTTGAATCAGAAGATGAAGAAACTATTATAGAACAAAGAAGACAGCAGCGCAAACAACTCTTAGAAAAATTCAATGCTTCAGCTGACACAAGCAAAGATGTTGAAACAAAAGTTGATGACAAATCTGATGAAAACAAAACCATCCAGGCAACTCAAAATCAGCAAAGTTCAAAAGAAGTAACAGACATGTTTTCAGAAAAAGATGAATTTGTATCAAAGGTTGAAGCCGACAGTGTAACACAAGGCAGCAATGATGCTAATTTAAATTTAACAGACAACTGGGATGACCCAGAGGGATACTACAACATCAGAGTGGGAGATATTATACACAAGAAATATACAATCAAAGGCATATTGGGACAAGGAGTCTTTGCCAATGTTGTAAGAGTTCAGGACCTCGGCGATGGAAATGACTACTATGCTATAAAGATAGTCAGAAATAATGACTTGATGTACAGGACAAGTTTAAAGGAGATTGCAATACTAAGAGAAATAAGGGACGCTGATCCTACTAATAAATACCATTGTGTTCAACTAATCGGCCATTTTATGCATAAGGGTCACTTGTGCATATTACTTGAATCTCTCCATATGGATTTAAGGGCAGTCATCAAGAAGTATGGTAGACATCATGGCATCAACATGAAGGCCTTGATAAGCTACAGCAGGCAGCTACTGTTGGCTCTTAGACTGCTGAGGAAACTTGGTATTGTTCACGCTGACATCAAACCAGATAACATTTTGGTCAATGAAAAGAAAAATGTATTAAAACTGTGTGACTTTGGATCTGCTTGCAAAATAGATGATAATGAACCTACTCCTTATCTTGTCTCGCGATTTTACAGAGCCCCAGAAATCATATTAGGTGTGTCCTACAAACATAGTGTTGATATATGGTCAACAGCTTGCACTATTTATGAAATGGCTACTGGTAAAATTTTGTTTACTGGAAGTTCCAACAATAAAATGCTAAAATGTTTTATGGACTTAAAGGGCAAATTCTCTAGTAAAATGATAAAGAGAGGGAAGTTTAAGGACCAGCACTTCAACTACAATAATAATTTCCTTCTTCATAAGAAAGATGAGTTCACTGGCAGAGAAAAAGTAGTTGAATTGAGCAACATTGTTCCTATTAGAGATTTGGGCCATGAGCTTAAGAAAGCCTATAAGAATGCATCTGCTCGGGAAGAGAAGAAAATAGTACAGCTCAAAGATCTACTTGATAAGATGACAATGCTAGATTCTAGTCAGAGATTGTCTGTTACTGATTGCTTAAAGCATCCTTTCATTTTCGAAGATTTAGAAAAAGATCCTAAATAAAAACTTTATATTGTTACAAAAGGTTAATATAATTAAAACAATTTTTCAATAAAAGTATTTATTTTATTAACTTCTAATAGACGAAAACAACAAAAATATACGCCACCAACCAAAATATCACTTAAAGTTTTAAAATGGACTATCACAATTTAAAGGAAAATTGACTCGGTAGTCAATAAAAAAAAAACTGATACAGTATAGAAAATTGACATGACCACTTCACACCATGACTAATTCTGAGTATATCTTTAATCACAAAACCAAAATGAGCGAACATATAATAAACTAGATGTTGGAAAAATAAATAGGCTTATTATATACAGCGTTTTAGTGTTTTAAAAAAACATTTTTTTATTCAACTTACATACTCAAATATAAAATCTTTTTAAGGTGGGAAATATTTGTGAGAAACATTGGTAACAAAATTGATACAGGCAAATAGCTAAAACTCAATGACATTGATGTTATATCTATGAGAAAATTACCATCTGTATGTTGTCTAGAGGAGCACAGCAACATCACATAATACAGATTAATTTTCATTCAAAAGGTCAGCCAGGAATTAACGTTTTATTTTTTTTATATCTTTTATTTTTAGAGCTGAGTTCTTATATTTAAATGAAAAATAATCTAAGCACAGATAAAATATAATGAAAATGCTGCTCCAGACAAATTATTAATTACAATATTCCCTCATGTCTGAAACCTGCCTTACTCTTCAGTTTTTCTATACACTATTTATATTTCATCCAAAAAAATAATCATAACAAATAAGTAGAAATAATGCATCACAGTACGATAATATAAACCAATATATTGTATCAATCAATCACACAAATAGTAA
The DNA here is from genome assembly GCF_050436995.1 of Anticarsia gemmatalis. Classification (NCBI taxonomy): domain Eukaryota; kingdom Metazoa; phylum Arthropoda; class Insecta; order Lepidoptera; family Erebidae; genus Anticarsia; species Anticarsia gemmatalis. The sequence goes on from NC_134761.1 coordinate 6,265,382, forward strand.
ACTTATCTCTTACAATAAAGTATCTGTAGCACATTTCACAGTACACACTCTCAACAGTTCTGTAATACTCGTCGTAAAGTATTAATACTGCGGTAATGAGTTGTGTTACAATTGACTAATACATGACAATGTGCTGTTCTAATCACAATCCGATTATAACTAAGTACAGAAATACATTGAAAATGAACACCACTATGTGAAATTGCTTTATTCTGATGAACCATCAGATATGTTCGATTCGATAACATAATGAAATGATATGGTCAACATAAAACACTGACTTTACAACTAGTTGCTTCAATTACCTTATAAACAAATAAACTCAGACATCACTGAATGAAATAAGGGTTAATTAATTGGTCATACAAATATATATTTCAATCACAGGTGCTACAGAATATTTTAGTGTCCTTTCCAAAACATTTTCTTGTTTTACTCTTGAGTACAACTTTTTAAGTTCTTTCGTTGCAGTGTCTAAAACAGAACGAGGCAACTAAAATATAAATCACAAGACAAGTCACTACTGTCACAGCAACTTTTTTTTATAATAAATCTACAATATAACAGCTATGATATAATCTAATGTCAAAATCTTATGGATGGATCCATTACACGATGAATTTATAGGTATTATTAGAAGATATGGGATGAAATGCAGTCTCAAGTTATTCGATTTGATCACTGGCTTTACCTATCACAAAGTAAATGGTATGCAAACATGTTGGTAAATATAAAAAAGAGTTGAGATTCATTTAATGTAGAAAATAATATCATCTAACTACTAATATCTCTGTTTAAACCTATCGTTACGCGACTCTAGTTATATAGTTAATAATGTTTCTTTGGATGTGTGAAGTTGAATAACACAATGATGAGCACATGCGGTGCCGTGGCTGTTATGTCGAGAGCATGTTTTGGCTTTGGAAGCCAGAGGTGGGGGCACCAATGTCTATAGACTGCCCGGACGCTATCGAGTCGGGGCTCTGCAACGACGCACTGTATACTGGGTTCATGGGAGTGGTCCCGCCAGCTTCGAATAATGTGCTGTCGTACACACTGTTGCTCTGCTGAAAAATTTATAACGTTTTAGTGATACATAAATACTAAAATATCTATATATAATATAAAATATATAAGATTAAAATAACAAAGTTTTAGTAGAGAGTTTTAGAGAGACAACGATGCAAGCTGCTTCCGATTTACCAGTAATAATAAATTATATAAACACACGCAAATCACCGATGGCCTTGTTGCGCTATAATTGCCGATGTAATTATTAATTGAAACTAACACACTTCATTTTAATTACAATTCGCAACTAAAAATGATGATATTACCTGATAAATGTAGTCAGAATCTGTTTTGAGTGAACTGAAGCTTTGTTGGTGCGGCAACGAGACCTGATCGTCGTCCATAGGCTCATCCATCTGAGCCTTGTACGAGAACATGATGCTTGGTTGAGACACACTGGAAATATACAATAGCAAAACTAAAATAAACATTTTAAATTAATTTATTTGTGAACAATGACCACGACACCTAGCGGCGGACATTGAAACTAGCAAGATGGAGTTCTGCTGGTTCCGGTGGCCGCCGACTGTTATAAACCACGCAATGTAAGTTAAAAAAAAATTATACTGAACAACATCTATCATGCATCAAGTTTAAGAAGATTCCTTTTAAGTTAGAGGAATGTAATAATATTCAGTTCGTCATGTTCTTATAGAATGCTTGCGAAATGTCTCGCTAGTAAGTGCGGAAGAATACTTAGCATACGCTTCCAAATAAGCATGTATTTATTTCACTACATTGTTATGCATAGGAGGCGTCGTATTTACTGCTAACCCACATTTGTGACCCAGTGCATAACATTTAATATTCATCATCTCGCCCATACATATACATATGCGTTTTTATAATGTGATTTCTTTTACAAATACCTGAAAAATTCGCTGAGGAAGGTATGATAGACAAGAGGAGTGTAAAGAGAGAAGTAGAGCCACGTGGTGACGTCGACGACGCATAGGCCAGACTGCATGTTGCCCCACGCGAGCAAGCCGGCCCCGACCGCCTGGGTCGTGTCGAGTAGCGCCAGTAAAAGCACGTAAATGTAGAACGAAAGTTTCGCTGGAAATTAAAAACAAAATAGGTATAGACAATTTATTACTCAATTTAAAAGAGTTCTTTTTTATTTTTTATATCTAAGAAGACAGTGAGAAGAAAGGAGTATGTTGTTAAAAATATACCTTAGTAAAATCATCATTGCCATACTTTATTTTATTTAAAGAAAATGAACATTTATGCATACAAAGCTTGGCCTTGACAACTTAGAATGTTATTATTAGCTTTGAGGTACTTGAAGCCATACTGCAATCAGGGTTAAAGAATCTAGAATCTTTAGATGAACCAATGTTTATAACATTTATCTTAGTATTTCATACTAGTAAATATTTATACTAACATCTTTTTTAATAAATGTCTCTTGTAAAACAAGTCTGTGGCAGTTTGTAAATTATCTCTAGATCTTGTGAGTTATTATTTATCTATGTTTTATTATTAAATTATACTTATACATAAACTATTATTGGTTGTCTTGATATTTAAGAGTCAGTATTATTAACTGTCTCTAGATCAAATTCTATAGCATTAAATACAATAAAGTGACTAACAAGTTTTATTGTTGGGATGATCTCATCACATTCACAACTAGATAATAATCAAATGGTTTATATAGAATCTTTAATCTTATGGATAAACTAATAATACCTTCTAATAAGTTTATAATATTAACAATCAATTCAATCAGGGTGGGACTTGATTCTTGGTAAATGTGTTTTCAAAGATATGATCAAGACTTCTTTAATAAGGAAATAGCTATGTTGTCAGGTGTTTGTATTTTGCAAATGTAAATAGTTTCATAAACATCGAAAGAAAGCAGGGAAGAAGTTGGCAACATTGATAAATTGAACTTTACTTCAAGATACATCTGAGATATATAAATCATAAACAAAATAATCACTATGACATTTGCCTATAAATTAATGATGGATAGACCTGCACAAGTTATTGTTTCTACACTTTATACTTCATAAATAATGATAAGAGGAAGAGGAAACAATGCCAATAACTGTCTCGTTATCATAAAAATACTATGCAGTATGTAAAGCAAAAGCAATCTTGTACTAACAGTAAAACAATTACAAATTATGTTCATAATTAATAAAGAATTGTTCTCTAATTGCATGGTTACTCAATATAATGGCCAATTATATTAATATTATACTTTAGTAAACATAATCATTACATAATTGTTTAGATATACTGTTTATATCAATAGAAGTAGAAACTTCACACTGTTTACCTCATTTATTAAAAAAAGCATTTTTGTGCACTATGGGTGAGTGATTTCCTGGGCAAGTGATAATGAAAAATGATATTGTCCTATTTGGGTTTTAGAAGATAAGGAAGGTTTGTTGTCTTATAAGATTCTGATAAGACTGTTTAATCATAATGTTTCTATTTTTATTCAAGGTTGCTCTGTAATTTAGTGTAACAAATAAATAAAATTAGAATAGTCTAAATTCAAGTAATACTCACTTGGTAAGGCCAAATATTCCCTTAACGGGATCCATGGCAGAAGTAATATTAAAAAGTAGATCAGAGCAAAGACTAAAGAAGATGTGAACCAGAATAGCATGCCTCCATGTCCAAAAAGGTCATAATCTCTGGTGTCAATGTGGAATATATCATCTGGCATAACAATCTCAAGAGTGCCTTGTGTTACAGTAAAAGCAAGGGATATGAGAGAAGTGGCCAGTAACACATATCTGATACTGCTGCGACTGTCTAAATGACCTGAAAATTAAAAATCAATAGTCACATTAAATACATGTTCAATTGTTTACATATCTACCAAGAATCAGTTTGACAATGATTTATGTTTTTATAGCTCTAAGACTATTGTTTATGCTTGAATAAAGATTTTCTCAAGGTTATTCATTATTATCTGAACTACAAAATAAAAAAGAGTGAAAGTTTTGTTTTAGGACAATAACAATGTCCTAAAAAGACTAGTATAACACAATACTTTTCTTATTGAACAATCTATGAACTTGTATGAAATATAAACAAGGATACTTACCAAATGCTAAACCAAATATAACAACACTCATCTCAGTGGCAAGTAGAAAGAATCTGACCATGACCCATAGGATCTTGTCCACAAGCCCACCAAGTGGTATTGCTGCATTCACAGTCATAGACACAGCACATCGCACCAGACTTATGATCACATTGCCCCAGACCAATGTATAAAACGTCAGGAATATAGGGCTACTTGTAGCGCGCAATTTCAACTGAGCCTTGTTAAACCTTACCACTAAGAACAGCACAAACAAAGCATTCGGTATCAAAATAATCAAATCCCAAATGCGGACCCTGCGAAGAAACAACACCGTGAACACAAAAACACGCAAAAAAATACAAGGACGAAGAACATTTACGTACCAAGAATTATTTATCTCGTAATATAAAACATGTTTACAAAATGTATCCTCTTTAACAGGAGGAAAATCCGAGCCATTAGCCATTTTTATTTGTTTGTTTCTACTGTTTTGCCATTTAGTTTGTTACGAAAGCGTCTTGAGCCCGTGGCAGCATTACTCCAATAATCAAGTTATTGGAATAGGCCACTGTTACGTCAACTTAGTCCTATCATTATAAACATACACTCTTCGTTTCTTTCCTAGTAGTTCGCTCGCTTTCTAATTCAATTTGCAATGACGACACTAATAAATGATCACACCACGAGATAAAATTATTGTGCAAAATAATTCTTTTTTATTCACTCATTCGTCGCTACCTACATTGAAGAATGACATTGACAGAGAGTGAGAAAATAATGCAGAAAATGACGCACTAAAATGTATGAACTAAACGCAATGCATAACGCGTTGTATAGCAAGTCTAGCTATAATTTTGTTGAATTAATATGAACCTGTTTATTTATTTATTAAGGATAACAAAGTATACGACTTAATAAGAAAATATAGTCTTTTATGTTTCTATCTGTATTCATTGGATGAAATCAGTTTATTACAATGTGACTCCGACCTTATAAAGTTTTTTTTACAATTGAAACGAAGCGATGTGGCTATATTCATTAGCAACACATATGAATATAGCGTTATTATATGAATAATTGTAACAGAATTTTATTGACTAGCTAGATCTGCGTAGGTCTGTCTGTAACCCCTGGGCCCTGGTAAGATACTATTTGTGTACATACTATTTTACTTATTAACCTATTTTTTACCTGTATCAACTTTATCTTGTCAGTTGTCGTTGTCAAAAATGTCAAAGTCAATAATTTTTCAATGTCAAAATTGAACTTTTCCATAAGTTTACTGTGATTTCAGTCTACTCAATCAAATGGTTTAACTTTAATAAAAATATTTAAAGAAGTTATAAAATTTGCTTTACAGACTGGAGGTATTTAATGTATCCTGATATGAAAACCAAATCCTTACTTCTTAAACGGAAGTAATATTTACCGGATACATATTAAGGTTATGCAATACCTTCTAAAGTGCCATACAAATTAAAAATAAACATTGCCAATAATGTATAGCAGGTGCAGACATTTCTGGAGCAGGCTGTCGCGGTTCAGCGGCAATTTCAGAGCTGTCCCAATAGTAACTGTGAAGCATATACCTAAAAAAGAATTTACAGCACCATACATTTTGAGTTTCTCGCTATTTACATGGCTAGGATTCGATAAAAAAGACAAAGTCTCCGCTGAAGATGAACTCATTCATACTATCAAACATTGCATTCTATTTATTCAGAGGGAAGAGTTTGAGAAAGCTGAACAACTGTTGCATGTAGCATTAAGACAAGCACAACAGATCCATCACCAGCTGGGCATTACTTATATCTATGATATAATGGCCAACCTGGCTCTACAAAGAGAGCATTTAGACAAAGCGAAACAGTTATTTGTTGCAGTGACGCAAAGAATAATGGCAGATGGGGCTACTGAAGATGATGCACGAGTAATTCACCTCAGTGCAAAACTGGCAAGAGTTAGCCATTTAAAAAAAGAGTATTCAACTGCCCAGCTTGGTTATGAATGGTGCTTGGAGAAACTACACAAAGCAGTAGAACAAGATCCCAGTGAAGTTAACAATAAACTCCTTGCTTTGACTGAAGATTGGTACGGGAGGTTGTTTATTGACTGTAACCGATGTGAAGATGGCATAAATTTCATGGTGAAATCATTAAATAGAATGAAACAGGTGTCAGATGTAGAACAAGAACATTTGGTGATTCAGTTGAATGACATTGGTACTGTTTGTGACAGACTTGGCAAAACTGATGAAAGCATACAGTACTTGACTGAAGCTATAGAACTGGCTAAAGCTGTGGGTATGGATGAAGTTGGTGCCATGTATGTTAATTTAGGAAGAGCTTACATCAAAAAGCAGCTCCTAGATACAGCAAGAAAACATTGTGGTTATGCATGGCGATTAGGAGTCACTACAAAAAATAAGGAAATCAAGGATGAAGCTGAAATGTGTTTACAAGAAATAAAAAATATAAGTTAGACAATCTCTTTTATTTTACTAAAAATAGTATTGGCATTTTACTTATTTAATACACTGGAAAATAAATTGAGAATTAAATCAACACAATGTTTATGAAACAGTAAACTAATACTTATTTCAATTTGAGACAAAATAACTAATATTTATTCTTACAAGTAAACATTTTTAAAATGATAATGCAATGTATAAAATATAATAATATTCCTATACATAGAATTAAACAGCACTATCTTTTGTGACACTGAAAGGTTCAGCGACTACTTCAGCCTTAGCATCAGCGATGACAACATCCTTGACAGGTCTGTCATTGGGCCCAGTGGTTGTCTTTTCAATCTTTCTAACAATGTCCTGAAAAATAAAAATTTAATTATTGAATGGAACAAAAAAGTTATGATTCTAGAAAGTTGATCAATAATGAAATATCATTTTACAAAGTCTTATGATTATAATTACTCCAAAATTTCAATAGTTATTTAAACAGTCTGTTATTAACCATCTGTGGCATAATTACATATTGATAATGTAATTAATAAATTAAATATTTGTTATTACCATTCCCTCCAAGACCTTGCCGAAAACGACATGTCTGCCATCAAGCCAACCAGTCTTAGTTGTGGTAATGAAGAATTGGGAGCCATTGGTGTCCTTGCCAGCGTTAGCCATTGACAGCCAGCCAGCGCCATAATGGCGGAGCTTGAAGTTCTCGTCTTCAAAACGCTCGCCGTAAATGCTGCGTCCTGTGAACATTTTAATATTCATTAGTAATAATACTTGACAAATAAGAATTTTTTGTTCCACATTTGCTACAAGATTGGTTCACCTTCATAAAATCTTGTTTGCTAACATCATAAAATATAATTGTATTTTATTTTTAAAATGTATTTCTTTTATTTATATATACTTATTACAAATAGTATATTTATATGACATGTACTGTACTTACACAGTATCAAAAAACATCTCAAGATAAATAGTATTATAGATTGGCTGTGAGTGGTCTCAGATGAGATTAAAGGTTATCAAGAGGAATATTATTATCACATCTTATACTAAGTCATTTAAGAATAGAAGAATGTAAATGATAACAGTGTTTATCACCTTACATGTATGACAACTAAAATCTTTAACAACTTTGAAAATTGTGTAGTCCAAGTTTTATCCAATTAATTAAACTAAATTGCTTTGTGCTATAAAAATGTTTGCTTATCAAACCAATCAAGTTTTTTAGCAGTTTTGATTACAACACTTGCAATGATAATAAACATTTCATATAACACACCTTTTTTCCAATTGGGGTGGGCAGAAAACAGAGAATATAGATAATAGAAAATAATGTTAAAATTCTTTTTTTTTTTACTTACCACCAGTGCCATCACCCTTGGTGAAGTCTCCACCCTGGATCATGAAGTTGTCAATAACCCTGTGGAATTTGCTGCCCTTGTAACCCTCTCCCTCGGGCTTCTGGGCTAGTTGGAAGAAGTTCTCAACAGTCTTGGGCACAGTCTTGCCAAAAAGACCAATTTTAACATCACCAACATTTTCATTTCCTATTTTCAATGTAAATGTGACCTAAAACAATAAGTTTTTGTATAAGATACAGAGAAAAATCTTAGTATAGAATCATAAATTGTATTTACAAATTATACAAACTTATTTCTAGATCAAACAAGACTTTATGACTAACTTTTTTTAACTGTAGTCTTAATATTGATATACAAAAAAAATTAAGTCATGAATGGATGGCCATTACACGCTCCGTCAATGTTTTGTAAACATACCAAATGCTTTTAAGATTTGAATTTCATGAAAAAAAATATTTATGTTATAGTAGATGTGCCATAATATAACATTTATTAGAACTCTGATAAAATATTATCGAAAATTGGAAAGCACATGTGTCACAAACAAATAATATTATCTGATAACAAAAATAGATAGGTGTATCTGATCAATTAGTAAAATCTAGAAGAAGAAAAAAATAAAGGTGCTGACGCTATAAAGTTACTTTTTGGCTCACAAAAACTTGTAGCGTCATCACAGGTCACCGACCGATCATCCGTGATGAACTTATAAAAGCCATTTTAAATTATACCGTTACGAGGTCACAATGGTAAATTAAACCACAATGGACAGACTATAATGCTTACCGTGTGGGTCACTTTGGGTCCTTTAGCACCTTCATCTGAATGGGCCGTAGAGAACAGGAACAGAAGACCAAGAGCCGCAGCTAGAGCGCCCATGATTAGAAATAGTTTAAATCTTTTTCTTATAATTTTTGCGAATTATCAGTACTGTCTTTGTATTATTATTGCAGAGTTTACTAGCCGGTGAAACTAGTGTCCTTCTTCTTAGCCGGCAAACGAATAAAAGCCAACGCAACGAGCGATTGAAGAATGAAGTTTAGATTGCTTCTCGCTTCCGTCAGTTTCCTGTCAAAGCGGATGAACACGTCATTCTAAATAGCCAGTGACCACAGATAACGTCAAACAAAATAAAGAACTTATATGATGTACCTAGGTCGAGGTACCTTCCTCTAGCTATTGAACTATTATAAAAATGAGCGACATCTTTACTCTAGAATAGGAAATAAATGGTAAAAAAAACTCACATCGAAATGTAGTGTCACGTACGTGTATACTACTTCAACTACATGTTATTTTTCGGTCCCTTTCCCATTTACCATTACGTACATTTCACAGGAGAAGTCATCTTTATTACTACAATTTAAAGTATAATATAATCTGCTTATCCTTAACACATCAAATACTATGCCTATGAGTATTATTCTGGCTCTGTGTGTCCCAGCGGTTGCAGCTGTAACTGCTGTTATATCTCAACTTTTTTGATTTATATATTTACTGCTATTATTGGTGAAAACGTATTGGTAAACATTATGCGTTTAAATTAGGGGAAAAGGGCAAAAATTAAAGCACTTGGGTAGTTTGATCTGATATATTTTTATAGTATTTATTAGGTACAAGAACCGACACTGACTTTGACGATGTAACTAAATATCTGCATTATCCATCCTTTTTTTATAAACCAGCTCTCCATGTAGGAGTACCCCTGAAAAAATATATACCTAGGTAGTTTTAAAAACATTGCAGGCCATGGTTATTTTAGATGAATTTGACAAGCTTATAAAAAAACTTACAATTTCTTTATATTTTCGATGTTATTGTTTTTTATTTCGTTGTTGATGTCCTTGCTGGAACACTTAATATCCCATTGTTTAGTCGATTTCAAGAAATGTAACGCTGTTTGTTTATCAGTTCCATGGTATTCTTCAAAACTGCTATTGAATTTCTTATTTATAAACTCTGACCTCAATTCATCACTAAGACATTTTCTAGCGAAACACCTGAAATATGTTCGTTACATAAACGCTAAAGTAATTGAGAAGCTGGTTCATAGAACCACGTATTTCTAGAGATAATTCTATACTGTAGCATCATATTCATAAGAAGTCCTTCTTCGACCTTGAGTGCTGGCACAAAAAAATAGTTTTACTGAGGGAAACGTTACCTCTTTTATGAGTAACAAAATAATATTAACTTTACGCTTACCGAACTTCATCATTTTCTACAACTCCATCTTCAGAATTTAATTTATCTGTAATAGAGAACAGGATATCTATTTAAGGCACAATAGCTTTATCTACATGTGTGGGTAGTGTAGGTCCATATACTGCTCACACGCGCTATAATGAATTGAATGTTAAATGACCTACCGATGTTTTTGGAATGGCCACGATTGATACGGATCCTCTTTTTGATATCTCCGTTTTTGGCGACACTCACCTGCTCAGTCTGTTTTTCTATCTAGAAAATAAGAAAACTTGCTTGCTCACAAAACGACACAACACAAATGTAGTGATCGAGTAAAAACGGAATAACTAATAATAATTAAAATCGTTATTAAAATGAGAAGAATGTTCTTACACAAGGCTTCATCATTTTCCTATTACTTCGCCACTTCTCAATTGCTTTTTGCTGACGATCCTTTAAATGTAGATACTTGGAATACCATTGAATATGTGACGCGACTTCTTCTTCACTTACTCCTGAATAAAAAAAGCAGAGAATGAAAAATATTCCAAAGTTTTTTTTATGCTTACATAAATACTATTGTTACGCGCTTAGACCTGGGTCTTAGTGTGTTTATGTAGTGTTTATGTGGTCTTGAAAAATGTCAGATCCAAATCCATGGAGATTAAATTTCACTTAGGTATTCAACAGTGTAATCAGAAAAGAGCGTTAAACTAACATAAAAATAATATATGACAATTACCTAGTAGTTTTGGCATAAGGTCCTGTATAAACAATGTAAACTCCACTGACTTCCTAATTCCAGACAAACTTTCTTCTAAAAATATATTGCTTTCAGTTTCAAAATGTTTCAGCCACATATTGATAAAGATGTTATGGTGATATTCGTCCCAACCACCGTAACGATTTTTGCTTGTTCTCATAAATTCTTGAAAATCTTGCACTTCCTAAAATATTACATTGAAGACACCGTTAAGTACCTAGATTAATTAATAAACAAAAAATACCGTGTTATAAAATTACCTACCACACTAGAAAGAGTTTACGTGGTCCAATTAGATTATATTATTAAACTATTTAAATAAAAATAAGCTAAAGAAATGTCGCCGAAAATCGCCGCATGTATTCTTTAATCGAAGATCAAGTGATTGCTAGTCGGTAAAAAATACATTGGCGTCTTCATAATGGAGGGCAATTTGGCAATCAGGACTGTCCAGACAAAATTGCGATGGTTGGTACCTCTGCTTGGAAATGAATGGAAATAAGGGTCTGGGAAGACTTACTGAACACTTCAGTGGAGATGTCATCATTGACTTCACCGGACTCGGCACCAGTTCCGTGTATTTTGCTGTTTTTATTTTTGGTTTCCTTTTTAAATAGTTAGTAGCAATAGGATCGTTCAACTGTAAAAAAGCAGAATACAAATAAGTTAAGCAAATCTTTGAACGGCAATACATTTTCTAAATCCAAAACACCCTCTAGCCTTCTTCAGTATCGTTTCCTTGGTGGAAATGTTGGGATTGGTACATAATAACAAGACTTGATTTAATGTGCAATTATGGTTATTGTCATCATACCTTTTGATTTAACTGTCGCTCAGCAGATTTCAGTTTAATTAATTCTGTGTGGAGACGTAACTTAAATGATTTAATGTTGTTTTCCAATTCCAGTGTATTCTTCTTGATGTCATCAATATCTACAAATATATTTGTTAAAAATGTTGACACTATATCAATGAACAAATCTATTTTAAAATAATATTAATTGTTGTCAAATACTAACCCAAAGATTTTATAACTTCTTTGGAAGATGTACTGGCCTTGAGATCTTGAAATAACTGTTTCAGTTCGTTACAAGAATTTCTCGTGTCTGCTAAGAATTGTTTAAACTCATTGGACGTTATATAGTTTCCTGATATCACTTCACTATCATTTTGAGAACACAAAGGTGAACTTTTGCTTAAATTTTGTATCAGAATACTTTCTTCTATCCTCAGCCTTCTCAGTTTTGCTGAAATGTTTAAACTCGAGTCAGTACTTGTACTATTATTAGAGATGGACGTCTTATTACTGTATATTGTAGATGTATTATCCATTGTTCTTATATTAACGATAACTGACGGTAACTTTCATTATTTGTAAGAATCACAAAAACTAATGCGTGTTACTGCGATGTTGTGTTATTGATCAAACATTTTGTATTTACCGCTTAGCAACTATTCGCAATGTTGGTAGTTTGTCGAGCCGTCAGTTTATGACATCCGTCCGTCATTGAAATAACAACATTGGATTATAGTTGGGACACTTTAGTTAGGTATTTATTGATCTCACATCCATTTCTAAGATAATATTTACAATTACATTTTTAATTAACACCAATAAACTTACTAATTATATACAAATATATAAAAAATAAATTAAAGAAACAAGTATTAAAATAGAAAAAAAACATGGGAAGCGCACTACGCGTCACTGCGTCGCGTTGGGACACTTGACTGAATAAACTACCTAGGTACCTAAATTATATTTTAAGGATAGCCGTACCTATTTTCTGTCTATATATCATAGAAGAAGTTAGTTTAAGGTTAAGTATCCATGAGTTCATTCGAGACAAATTATTAAATTTTTTTTTATTACCTACTTTAATCGCCTAAATTAAATTTCTTAGTTATATTGGTATAAAAAAATCGATACATCACTTGATTCAGATATAAATTTGACATTTCATTTCAATTTGAAGGCAGATAGATAGTCTCTCAAAAAAAGCGAATTTATGGAATGGAAAGTGAAAATTCTCACCATTATACTTTAAATATTTAAAAATGTTCACTCGATCCAGATACTTTTTCTCCAAGGCCCTTCCTTTACGGGTGTGTACTTGTTCTCAAAATTTTATTTACATAATATTATTGGATTTGGCTAATGGTACATAACCTTATCACCTATCTATTGTTTTCAGAGTGTTTTTAACTCGGAATATCAAAACAATGCCCGAGTTTTATATAGTATAACAGCTACAAGGAGCAGATCAACCACTCCATTAAATACTATAGTTATGTTTGTTCCACAACAAGAGGTATGTAATTCTGTTGTAACCGCGTATTCGCTGAAATTAGAACTGCTTTTCTAGTCAACAGATATGAGCAATAGCTTGTAAATATCTAGATAAAAAAAAAACAGTAGTAAAGCGTAGTACGGTAGTAAAGCTTAACTGATAGATATAATATATAAAGCTTTTAACATAATAAATGCTAAAAATTCGTAAGATTTTGCCATCGATTTTCACGTCAAATTTGCTGAACCGATTTGACAAAAATTACTCCATATGATTTTTGTTTTTGAAAAAGAGCTATCAAGTGTAGTCTACTGTTTTCAATCCAAAAAATAATGGATAGATCATGGATTACTTACTTTATTTCATTTCCTCTTTTACAGGCATGGATTGTGGAGCGTATGGGTAAATTTCACAGAATACTAGAGCCAGGTTTGAACCTGCTATGGCCTATTGTGGACAAAATCAAATATGTTCAAAGTTTGAAGGAAATAGCGATAGATGTTCCTAAACAGAGTGCCATCACATCTGACAACGTCACTTTGAGTATTGACGGAGTTCTTTATCTTCGTATTATTGATCCATACTTAGGTAAGCTATTACATTCTTTTAATTTAAATATAAATAAATTATAGATTAACCCATTGATGTTCCACTGCTGGGCAAAGGTCTCCTCCCATAATGAGGAAGGGGTTAGGCTTTGAGACTATCACTCTGGACAAGCACATGTTTGCATACCTTCAAGAATTGTTCTAAAGAAATTTCAGGCATGCAAGATTGCATAACAATGTTTTCCTTCACAGTTCAAGCAATATATGATAATTATAAATATAACAATCCATAAAAAACTTCTAAATATTTGAAAAAATTTAGATTAGTATGAGTGTAGTACTATTTTATATAGTTAATCATTTATCCATTTCTCAATAAGCTTATTCTGTGTTTGCTTCATACTGCATCTATGTTTATCAGATTCAAGTTCTTTTTAAAAAAAGATGTTGTCCTCAATTACCTAAATTATACTCTTGTATGATAAGATTATCTTTGGTTTATAAACAATTATAACCAAAATAACTTTTAGGTGTTTCTATAATATTGCAACATAATTATTATTTAATTATGAAGCCCCATTTTCCATGAAATAAGGAGTGCCTATTTTATTATTATCTTAAAATTAGGTAGTTACACAGCTACCTGCTTACTTTTGAAGGAAAAACAACTAAGTAACAAGATGATATCATGATAATTGGTATATTGAATTATTCTGCTAATCAATATAATATGCAGTACAGATAGTGTGCACCTGAAATGGACTTTTGAAATACCTAACACTTTATTAACAAACTAGCTGATACGCGAACTTTGCTTGCATGACATAAGAGAGAATGGGTCATAATTTTCCCCTCTTTTGTAATTTTTTTTACTGGTACTCTGCTCTTATCGGTCGTAGCGTGATTTTATATAGCCTATAGCCTTCCTCAATAATAGGCTATCCAACAGTAAAATAATTTTTCAATTCACACCAGTAATTCCTGAAATTCGGATATTCAACTATACAAACTCTACAATTTTATAATATTAACAAATTAAATACATAATACAACTATTTAATACTTTTATTATTAACTTAATGAATAAATTCTATTACAGCATCATATGGTGTGGAAGACCCTGAGTTTGCCATCACACAGTTGGCTCAAACCACTATGCGTTCTGAACTTGGTCAAATATCTCTAGACAAAGTGTTCAGGGAGAGAGAATCTCTGAATGTGTCTATTGTCCATGCTATTAACAAGGCCAGCGAAGCTTGGGGCATTACCTGTCTTCGTTATGAAATTCGTAAGTATAAGTGTATTCTACTAGAATGGTTATTGGTTTAAAGCAGGGGTTCCCAACCTTTTCTTAGCCTGGGACCACTTTTATATTATTCTTGTTAGCAGGGACCACTATGTATAAATTCATGTACATATTTTTTTCCTGATTATGATAAATCACGGTATAATAGGCCATAATTATTATTCTTAAAGAATCATAAATTTTCAATTGATAAAAATATTTGAAAGCCTTAATGACTGCTAAAACTTTTCACATTTTTGGGGGGAGGAGACCCTTGCCCAGCATTGGTTAATATTTCACAATACACTTTTCAGGTGATATAAAACTGCCAACTCGTGTACATGAAGCTATGCAGATGCAAGTGGAAGCAGAGCGTAGGAAACGAGCCGCTATTCTCGAGTCTGAAGGTGTGCGAGCTGCCGATATCAACGTCGCGGAGGGAAAACGTCAAGCTAGGATTTTAGCATCAGGTAAGCTAATCAAGCAATGATTTTCGTCAAGCAATTCCGTATTAGAATAAGGCTTTAGGAAAGTCCTTGAGGTCCGTACACCTATACTTTTCTAGGTCTGTGTAAAAAGGCCTATGCAGCCTGACAGGTGGATTGTCAATTATTTGTTTAATCTAAATAAACCCAGCCAGCAGTTTTAATGGTTGTCCTTTCTTCCACATATCTAACAGTATACAAAGCAAGCAAGAAAGGGAGAGAGAGAATGTTATTAAAAATTACGATATTGGCTTATCAATGTCTTAACACTGAACTTAACATTGAATTTTGTCATTTTACAGAGGCTGAGAAACAAGAGCAAATAAATAAAGCGTCAGGAGAGGCGCAAGCCATGCTCGCCGTAGCTGAGGCGCGTGCTCGAGGACTGAAGCTCGTTGGTAGTGCACTGTCCGAAAAAGTAAGTTACTATTTTCCATAAGAATAATATATTTTTAAATTACTATTATGTAGCCTACTAACCAATGTCAACGAACCACCAACACATTATCTTTTAAACTTTTGTTTCTAGATTTCGTATTAGACTTTGGTGTGTAGACTACGTCTCCATGACCTCGCTCATAATTAGAACTGAAACATCAGACTGCATCACATCACACAAATATGGGAAGGTTCATATCTGACGGAACGTATTATCGGTCGCGTAACGCCAGAACAGACAAATGTATAAAAAGCACTCGACTGTTCACACTCAACCGATGATGCAGTGCGAGGCCCATACAAATTAAGTTAGGCCCGACTCATTTTCCGTCAGATATGAACCTTCCCTAATTAGTGTGGAAAAAACTATAGGCCTTTTGAAGCCAGAGGCGTTATGAGTAGAAAGGCGTTTTGTTTAGGCAGTCAGCGAATTTGTACATTTTTTCGTGGTTCTAATAAATTGGTATATTTTTTGTAACTACAGGATAGCAAGTATGCTGCGTCATTGACATTAGCCGAGCAGTATGTGGCTGCATTCAACAAGCTAGCGAGGACAAACAACACTCTTATTCTGCCAGCCAATGCCGGAGATGTATCTAATTTAGTTGCTCAGGTAATAATTATATTTATTATTAACCTAAAGTTTTATGGTGCCATATACTGTTTACTGTCATATACTTAGATTTTTTGATTTATTAATTCGTACATTAACCAACTTTGTTATGTTTTTATTAGAATGGATAAAATCAAGTTACCTATTTACTCACTTTTTTAAATCTCATTTCAGGCTATGTCAATATATTCAACAGTGACTGCACACAATGCTCAAACTGCTAAACTTCAGGCGGAAGATATCGCATACGATGATCCTCTAGTCAAGCTCAACGCGCTAACAGAGAAAGGTTCCACAATGGCCGGCCAAGCTGTCCCCTATGAAGATGACAGTTTAGCTGAATACTTCTCAGACGACGAAGAAAGAGAAAAAGCTTTACAGGCTCAGAAAGAGAAGAAAGATCAACAGTTACATAAGTTAGAAAAGGACACATAGAACTGTTACTAGTACCTGTCATTGAAGTTATTAAGAATTATCTCTGCATTTCATCAGATGTAGCTATGAAACTTTGTTGTGTATTTTGGTGCATTAGGTCATAGTTCTGAATGAAAGCGGAACAATAATTTGCAATAAGAAGCATTTATTTTCAGATATTGTACAATACAGTCAGTTCCAAGTGTAACAAAAGTGAAGAAATGTAACATTTATGTACAGATATGCAATATTTTTAAAATACAATCATATCTCATTAGTTGGTCATTTAAGTTATTTATTGTTAAATAACTCATTAAAAAACAAAAATAAATCTTTTTAATTATCATAAATACATTTTATTTTACTTTTAGTGACTATTCCAATTTTTTATAAAGCCATCTCCTAACTACTTACATTTACATAAATCCCTTAATTCTTAAATTCCAAAAACACTATAAAAATATAAACCACATTTTTTAGTTTAGACTTAAATACCGATCATTCAATAATTTGGTGATACCACACAGTTTTATACACCATTAATATATTGTCATGAAATTTGGCACATATCATCCATACATATAGTTATTAGGTTACATTTTCAACTATAATTATAATCCAAACATAGCCAAAATAGTAATAGACAGATTGATAATATCTATCAAAAGACCAACTTCGCATGTATTAGCATTTTTATGAGGTCCAGAAATGTAGGTATAAGTGTATGTTATATGCATATGCAATACAATCCAGGTAGACATTAATATATTCTTGTCTGTATCTTGGTTTCTAGCTAGGAGTGTAACTACAATCAAATTTATACCTTATTTTAACACAAATAGTGTCTGGAATGTTTTTTCATGAACAAAACCTGTTTTGAAAATACATGATATTCATCTAGATCTAATCTGAAGATTACATGACAGTATTATCATAAAAAGGATATAAACAGTAAATAACACGTTTTTATTTTATATCTACAAAAGTTAGGAAAATCAGACTTATTCTAGAGCTTGCTGTATCAATTTTAGGAAATTTTTACATATTTTTCTCTCTGATTAAAATAACTGACTGTGCCTTCTTCAGGTTGGTTCGTATTTATTGGCGCAGGCATCTTGTGAAGACTGAGATACGACGCAGACTGTTCTGAACCATCAAATTTACGTAAATGTATCTGTAAGAAAGAATTCATTTACAATCAATTTATGTAGAACATTGTAATAAAGTATAAATTACATGTGGTGATAAGGTCACAATCTATTTCCTTAGTATAAAGAGTATTAAGACATGAAAGTACACACACTCATTAGCATTGATATTTATTGTATGAGTCAACTTTGCCTGAATTGTAGACTCTTTGTTTAAGATATGTAGATGTGACATTCAAGGTTTACAGAATATTAAATGCTAGCTTTTCGCTTGCGGCTTGGCCTGTGTGGAATTTAAATTGGGGGAATTTGCAAAAAATTACTTAGTGCTTGTCTACACTTCTTAAGGAATCTTCATAAGAAATTCCAGCTCTCTACACTCAGTAATTTTGTCTGTGTGTTGTCTGTCCATTAGTCAGTGAGTCACTCAGTAATGGAAAAGTTTTATATATTTATATTGATATACTTACTAGTAAATGCAAGTTCACTTCATCACTTCTGCTTAAATAAGGAAAGTTGCCACCACTTTTTAAATGTGCCAGTTTGGCATGAGGATATGACTTGTATAGGTCTTCCCGAACTCGAGAACTTAGAGCACTTTCATCCCATACATCCATTACTGTGATAGGAATGTTGTTTAGTACTTGGGGCTTTACATAACAAGGTGTGCAGTTTAAGGTCAGCCTTGATGCCAGTTCTGATTGTGTGAGAGATTCCAGCTGTAAAACAAAAAATAATTTATTAATTTCTGCATTAAACACATAAAAGTTATGATTGTTGTACTACAAACATACATTATTCAGTTTAAATGCATGCCTTTATCAGTAGTAGGTTTATTACTTTACTAGTTGCAGTAAACTCAGACACTTTCATAAATTGTTTCACAATAATTACAAGTGTGTACATCATACTGTAGTTAAAATTCATACTTACTTTTTCAACCATAAAGTCAATAGATTCAGCCATTCTCCTGTCAACCTTGTTTGTGGTGAAATTGCCCATTAACATTCTTTTAAGTACTAGTGAAGGTAAAAGCCAAAAGAGAGCTGACGAGTCATTGTATTCAAACACAGTAGTGTCTGTGAAAGTGTTACAGAGTACTAATGAGGCAACACGAGGACAATTGCTGGTTAATTCTGCAAACTTCTGAGCTATGAATCCACCTAAAAACCAATAAAAATATCTTTACAGTAGCATTACAAAAGTTCACCTAAAGACCGTAGTAATCTGACACTTAGTAACTATTTCATAAGTAGTATGACATGTATCATATAAATTGCTTCATTTAAATTATTATTAAACTGATAACACTTGTGTGATTACTAACCTAAGGAGGCGCCAAAAATGTGAACTTTGTCGAGTTCAAGGTAATCAATCAGTCTTTTGAAACCATCACACCATTCTTTAATGTTCCAGTATGGTGGAGGTTCTGCAGCTATTACACGGACCCCTCGGGAAGCAAGCCCCATCACTTGTTTGAAAAATATGTCTGCAGTCCCAGATACTGGCGGTAGACATATCAAAGGGCAGGTAACAGATTTTGGACCACTGTCGAATATTCTCCATGCCTAGAAAGTTAGAGGACATTTTGTACTAAAGAAAGCAATGCAGGTAATTAGGAAGTCATTGACAAAAAAGCAGGTCATGTACACATTGATATTCAAGTAACATTTATCCAATCTTCTATTTAGATAAAACAGAATTGATAAAGTTTGTTTACCTTTGCTCCGTCTGAGTCCACCACTATTTTTCTCAAAGGAATACTGCTTCTAAAACTTAGATATTCGTTTGACTGCGACAATTCGCTTACACAACTCATTTTTATTATTATCTCTATATCAAAATACACGACGTTGTTCCCTATAATATATTGATAAACATAATCAAAAATCCTTCGTATTTATTTTTAATGAAATGACGTACGTATTGGAAATGACGTCTCGTGTAAATGTCAAAACTATTTTTTTACACGGGTTCTTGCCAGAATAAAAAATGATAAAAAGAGTAAAAAAATCTGATTAAAACCACAGATGTCGTTACGTGCAATTTTTATTATAAATACATAAATTTATTATTATTTCTCTCTTTAGCGCATCATCAAGAATATTCGAGAGGTCTAAAAGTCCGTAGTAATGTGTTGAGGCACTCTATTGCAATAGTATTATCGCACATCATTATGCCAAAGGGTCACATTGTGGATAGATAACTAAAGCTTAGAGGCTTGAAGACATGTTAGGGGTACAGGGACTGGGTCTTAGCTATGTAAATAATATAGTTCTTCTTCTGGCATAAGTTATAAAAAAATCGCACGATGTGAGTTGACAATGGGATTTGCCAACGTTTTTACAAATAAGACCAGTTTAATTACTCACTGCCTCTGCATTAACGAGAAGCAAAATATTTGTATGTTAGCAAGATAAAATGTTCCATTCTTATTCAGTTTCTAAGCATACAGCAGCAGCAATAGTAAGCAAAAAAATAGTATTGGAATAATAGCAGTTTTTAAGGGAAAGAAGACAAACAAACACATGGCAGGACTAGGATAAACAGGGAACCAAAAAACAATAGCAATTCTCATCCAAACACATTCTGTTTATTATTTATTACGTAATTAACATTCTCGTCGTGAATTTGTCCTACGATAATTTTCCAAACCACTTACTCTAACTTAAAATCTAACTAATGAATTACTTTTGGACGATTTTAGCAGGATTTTCGAAAATATTAAGTTCTGACCGAGAAACAAGATTAGGTTTATCTATTAACGTATTAGACGTCAGGAAATAGCATCGCAGTCGATGATAACAAGTTACATACAGCTTAATAGAATTTTGAAGCCAAAGTTGCAGGTAGTCCTAACTCTTAAAAATACAAATCATACAAGTTTACGTTACAAATCTATATAAATTTAACTTAGTGCACACTAACCATTAAAATTCATTTTTGCTTAATATACATTACAAATAATTTCGTTCATGAATCACTAAACATTTATATTAATGTACTGTATCCATCTTTAATATTATTATATGATTTGAGCATACTCATTGTTGTAAGTTATAGCATCTCTGTACACATTCAATTTGTCAGTATCGGATAAATATCAAATTATTTTTAAACAACACAGATTATGAAAGGATTAAGAATTGTTTAATCACATTCATTCGATACGTTCTATAAACGAGAATTGCAGTGTTAAAATAGAAAATGTTTGGGTTACGACATTTTAATGATTCACATAATTAGAAACACAAAAAAAATAACTAAATAAGACAAACAAATAATCAGGCAATAATTACAATCACAGAATTATTATTACACATTAATATAAACAAAACTAATAATATAATTGTCTATTTAAGAAAGATTCTAACATTTACACAATGGCCTTGCTCGCCATGAATATTATAATGAAACAACAATGATTCATCCACTGTTGTTTTAATAAAATTAAATTAACTATCCAGTTCAGGCAAGCGGTACGGACAAATGAAAATAATAAACATCATCAACAATTCAAATGCAATAAATAGTCAGAAATAATTACAGTTGAAATTGTTTACAGTTAATATAAGTATTTCAAAAATAGTTCATTAATATTCTACTGTTATACATACACAATACTTTATAATCATCATAATTCTTGTTAAAATATAGATGCATAGGTTTTGATATAATTTCCAATATAGTCATTACATTTTATCATTAATTAATATTTATATATTTTAAGTAGGCAATTTTGTATTATTGTGAATTAATTACTAATCACAATTATCTAAAACCATTAAAACTTTGTTACATAAAATAATACTTGAATTATTTGACAACTATTTTAAGACATAACATACAAACCAATACAAGTTTTTGTGGCAATAATATGGATTAATCGTCTAAAACATTCCAATTGTTAAAAACTACTCAATAAAAATAAGCTGATCATAATTGAAAAGGGCCGTTGACATTTTCAAGATAGAATTAGAGAAAAGTTTGCTTGAATACGTCAGAGTCAAATATTAAAAATATAATGAAATTGATAGGAAATAAGACAGACAATGCTTCTATCACATTCATACATTAATTATTAGAAATGATTATACTCAGGATAGTAAAACTGCAAGCAAACATGTAATGATTGTGTAATGCGAAATGTATAACTGCGGAAGTCGGTCGTAGCACGCATGAGCAGCCAGTCGTTAAATCAAGTCACAAGTCATGGCTGCACTCTACCTGTGACACGTTATTGAAATATCGTTATAAAGAAAAGTAAATATACAACGACGCAATTCAATATCGATCAGCGACACAAATAATAATGAACTAACTTTTTTATGATAATGCAGTGGCAATATTCGAGGAGGAAAAACTACCCGGAAAATGTAAGAATAAGTCAAAAGAATTAGATGCGGCTCTACATAAAGCATAATATGATTGTCGTTTCTATTTACGCCACTGACAATATACTACGTTTCGTTTGCACGATCGCTCTTCCGCGTGTACAAGGAGTGGCGTAACTTAAATTTGGCAAAATGCCAGGGGCCCCGTCGATCCGACCCGACATGTAACGATTAATAGTCCTTTTCACGGAATCCGAGGTCTGATCAGTGAAGAGGTCTATCGAGCGCTCTTTAGATTTCAATTAAGCGGGGGCCCCCGTCTTAGAGGCGGCGGGGCTCCGTGGGCCCCGCGGTGGTTAACTGGTTACGCCAGAGTCGTCAGTGCCGGTGGTGGCGGGCGTGCTACGCGGCCGCGGTGTGGGTGGAGGTCCGTACGCTGCGGGGGAGGGCGGGCGCGGGCGGAGGGCGCGCGGCGCGGGAGGCGCGGGCGGCGCGGCCTCACGACTCGCCGTTGCCGCTGTCGTCGCCGTCGCCGTCGCCGCCGTCCACCTCCTCGTCGGAGTCAGTGTCGAGATCATCGTAGTCGTCGTCGTAGAAGTCTGTCATGTCCAGCTGCACAAAAAAATTATTATGTATTATCAATGTCAGTTGTCGGTTAAAAGGTTAGGGTCAGATCGACGTGTGACGACTAGTCGGTAGAATCTGTTTTACTTGATATTCAAGTATTGTTCTCTTTTATTATTTTGAGGACTGTTGACTAATTTGTTGTCAACGAGGAAAGAATTATGTTTAAGCGTTTGGAACAACTTTAGTTTTGTTTACCCAATTTATCTGTAAACCTTAATTGCATCATTAGCCTTTAGTAATTGACGTTGGTAATTAATTGATGTGTAGGTATTTGAGTGCAATGATGCAATTTAAAGAGTGTTCTATACAATATACATATTATAGTTGTTAAATCAGTTTTAATACGGTTCCAATTTTAGTAAAGAAACGTATCATGCCTATCGAAAAACCCCACAATTTTGAATTGCATTAAGAGATTACGTACTTTTTTCTTTCCCAGTTGAATATCTATAGGGACTACATTTTTACAGTACAGAACAGTTACAGTACAGGAGCCAACACTTCATTCGCGTCAAATATGAGCCAAGTTCTCAATCGGCCTTATTATTCACTAGCATTAGTGCATCACATTCATGATGCCTTACATAACCTGTTACTTAGACATTTGATGATGCACTACAATTAATATGGAATGTCGCATTACTGGCTGCATAATAACATCTTAAATAGGGACTGCATACTACAATTAGTTCGATATGCACCGTGAGTGCACTAAGTTAACCACTGCGTTGTTTGTTTTAGAATGGTGGGAAGTCATGCTTTGCAGTCTTTAACAGATATTCAATGACTGTTTCTTTGTCAAATGATTTTAGTATAAGAATGTCATACATTTTCAGAACTATCTGAGATGACAACTGTTTTAGTAGCGAATTCTGAGGGCTGGAACTAGGGGCCCTAGTTCTTTATCTCTGAACACTTTCAGTTTTAAGAAATCAATATCCTAGATACGCTTCTATGCTTTTCTGTCCACGAGCCGAGTTTTAAGTTAATTGGATTGAACAACGACCTCGTCAGGTATATCATAGATATGAAATAAAAATGTTTTCTTTATAACAATAAAAGTACGAACCTGTGGCTCCTGCGTCGTCGACTTGACTTGCGTTTTGATGCAATAGTCTTCTAACGTAAGAGGTACTACTATGCCTTCCTTCTCCGCCTCCATACGCGCCACTTGGGCTTGTTTCCTGAAAATTTACAAATAGACCGTAAGCATAGATACATGTTATTGACTCTAATGTTTACTTCGCGATTTTTCGAATACCAATATGTTAACTCGGTTGACAACTAGTGTACCTACGCCAAATTGGTGGTTACTATTCAGTTCATTGCTGCTTTAATGTTACGTGTTACAGTTTAATATAGGGGAGGACACAAAGTACAGCATGATAGCTCTCAAATTATTGTCAACTGAGGTATTAGGTATTCTCAATATTCCTATATAAATTTATCATAAACATGACTCTATTAATCTGTTACTCTCGTATTTCAGCACAGTGCTGAGATATACAATAAAGCATTCCCTCAATAACAAGTTAGCTCAGTATTTTTAGTTGCAAAGAAAACAACTTGAACATTTTACCAAACTTTGAAGCGAATTCACAGATTTTGCGAAATGTATCTGGGACGCGACCGAATAAACTCATTGTTACTTTCACCGAAAGACGCTCGGTGTTGTCAAACTAACAATTGAGTTTAAGATGAGTGTCTCTAGAGCTAACTATAACGAGTCTACCTACGCAGTAACGTGTGTGGAATTAACACTCGGTACTGATAATCATAATGACAGGAGGAAAAAGTAACTCATTAATTGTTTTAATCTTCGTGCTGTAATCAATGATGAAAAGTGCAGTTAACGTACATTGTCTGATAATATAGAATTCCAGAGAGATGTTGATTAGTAATGGTATTTTTATACAAACCAAGTATTTTTCAAATCTTGGCATATACTGTAAAATAGCCTGATAGAGGACAGATTTTTTGTAGTATTTCTATGTATGGAGAATTTGTTAAATGTGGAGTGAAAGTAAACAATTTCAGACTTTTCTTAGAAGCCCAATGAGAAACTCGTCGACATCGCACGAATTTCTAGGGAGGTCAACTTCAAACCCTGCGACTACTGAAGTTTTGAACATTTATAGTTAATTTCTTACATAAACACCGCCAGACGAGTCATCTGACGCTTGTTATAAGTATGTTATAGTATGTATAGTCAGTCAGTCACTCACCTGATAATATTCTCGTATTCCTTATCTTTGCCTTTGGAGTCGCGCCAGCGGCGGTACATGACGCTCGCGTCCACGTTCGCCGGACTGAAGGTGTTAGGCTCATTGAGTAGTGAGATCACTGACAGTAGGACCGTGCGGACAGACTGTGTGGGGTTCCAGCGCTCGCACGGCAGCTCACCAGATTGTGGGTCATCTACAGGCGGGTGCAGGATCGATATGCATAGGTCACCATTCTGGAAATTAAATATTTTACTTTTTAAAACCTTACAAATAAACTTGAAACCTTAATTGTCTTAAACGAATTCCAATAAGCCAGTAATTTTATCTTATAGGTACTTAATCCAAAAACGTACTATAGGTATTTTTGTATTTTGCACACGTACATATATATTGGACGTTAATTGGCTCGGCTGTTGTTATTGGGTGACAGCCATGTTTTAAATGTCAATTCTTTGAAAATAATGTTGCTGAACTTGGCTTGGCTTACCTAAACGGAATTAAAAAGGAAACCCTATGTCACAGCAGCTAGTTTGTTCTTTAATAACTTGTGATCGTCCCTGGTGCAAGCCGATTACATTTTTAAAGTATTTATGATAGTATCATGAAATAGATAATCAAGATCTTAGATGAAATGATTTTGCCTGTGCTCTACTTTGCACAAATCATATTTATTATCTATCTATATGATTTTATCGAGTAAAGTCCATAAATAGTATCAATGCAGTGTCAGGTTACAAGTGGATTGGCAAACGACATCAAGTTGCAAGTTTCCATTAATTGAGTTTCAACTTGCGTGGGACGTTTTTCTATTAACCCCTACATAGACTTGCTTCAGCCACATGTATTCAAATGTGCGGTTGATCTTGAATACTAATATGAATATTTATACGTATACAGATTTTTTATTCATACTTGCCCGAAAAACCCAACTCCAATATTAAAAATAAATAAAATTTATTTGACCTCCATATTGGAGTAGGTCAAGCAAACGAAAATAGCCGGTACAGGTACTTCTTGACCAGGTTCCTATAATATTAACAGTTTAATAGCTTTCCCAAGCTCTCTACGCATTATTCATCGGTTTATCGGTGTTCAAAATATGAAGTCGTATGAACGACAATTATTTGTACCTTACTCAATCTAGGATATAACGATTTTTCATTTCGATTTATTATTAAGTACCTACATAATATGGGATTTTCCCAGAAAATATCAATATCAAAACGGGTAGCGTCATGATTGGCAATACCCATGATAATAATTGCAAACATTTGATAAGTTCAAGTATATAAATGGTACGTGGATGTATCTGTCTCGATCGCAAATTGGAGATTGCACAATAAGCAACGAAGGCCGGAGTTATTAAATCTTGATACGATTTAATGCTTCACGGTTAGGAAGACAGATTTCGTTTTCGTTGCGTTAGAGTGCGCGTAACACAAGTTACATAAAATCCATTGTTGCCTCGCCTCCCTCAGTGAGCAGATTACCACCAACCTTCATAACAATGCTTACGTGTTCGAAACACGCGGTTGAGGAAACCGGGATATCGAGCAGAACAATATTTGTACAAAAATTGTTCATTAATGATAGCTTGTAAGGGATGTAACTATAAGGAAAACCTGATCAGCAACTATTGCTGTTGTGTTTAGATCAGCATGATTATTCAAAATATTGTTTTAACACCAAAGTATACCTATCTAACTCAGTTTCTCAACATTATGTTATTTTTTTAAATGATGTCATAGTTCCATATTCTCCAGGTCCTGGACTTGATTTCAGGAACGGGCTAGTCATTGCGTATTTCTAATAACCGCTGCAATGTTCTAAGAAGCCCAGAGGTTGGCAACATGCCTATTATATGGCAATGTCAAGGCTCTCCCCATATTACATGAGACCAGAACTTTGAGTGGTGGCGTAACGTGGGTGGCATTTAATCGTATAAGTACTTAAAAGACCGCATATCCGCAGGCCCTGTAGCAATATATTGATACTATTGAGTATGCCAAAACAAAAGAGGTTATCTTAAACGGTTGATAATATTTTTGCTTATAAATATAAATGTGTCTTATGAAACAAAATAGGCGGCAAAATAAATCTCTAATCAAAATTATCGTCATGTTTGTAATACTGGTCTTTAAAGAAATTAAGGGATAGAGGTTTAAAGCATAATTTGCAGTTAGCTCTGTAAGGGACTGTAATTAAGCGTGATTGCCCTCCCACATAACGATTATTGAATACTAACACCAGAGTCACAAGAATATTGTGTGCATTTCAAGCTCTTCTAGGGTTAGAACATTTAAAATATTGTTTATTTTTTAGGACTTCAAGTAAGAATAATAATTAAGTTCATACTTAAAAAATCCAGGAAGTCTAAAAGTTGATTGATAGTATCTAAAATTCAAGGACTGTCGGAACACTTCCTGCTGAAACTTAATCGTAAATTCGACCGACAGTCTAGACACGTGTAGTACCTACCTACTACGTATTTGCAACAACTTGCGTAGAACATTTTCCATGCAGTGGGTAAAATAGTACAGTCTATCTAAGATTTTTCCATAAGAATTCCACAGTTATTAAACAAACAGTCGATCGGCGTATCGTACGATATGTTTGTAGGAACAAGTTGCATGCGATTATGGAATCAGCCGTCTATTCACTTGTTTCTACTGGGAAATAGCTGCGTAACTGGTGAGCAACATTATATCGTTACTCCAAGTTTCCTGCTAAGAATCGATACTGGGTGTACATGATAGTTATGGATTGCAAGAAAATAAAACGCCTCGTCGTGTCGCTGAAATTGACAGACGATTAATTTCATGGCAATTATTGTCACAATTAAGTCTATATTACTCATTCCAAGTTTCACTTTTTGACTGTGAATCACCATGCGTTTTCTATTTTTGATTAATATAAGCTCGATGAAATATCGACAACATAAAGGCAGTGTGATTTACAGTTATGTTTGGACCTTCACCTGTCACTAAACGATTACTTTATATTACTCATCAGGTTGCAATGCCGGCAAGGTCCGTCCGTATGATACACATCCTATCTAGCTACCGTGTCTTTCTAAGGAGATAGCGGAAGGAGGTAAGCGATACGGAACGGACGAGAGGCTTACCTCCGCAATTTGCCCTTGACGCTCTCAGTACTGCAAATCGACGACCCACCCCATTTACATTGTAATCTGCTCAACGACTCGTGAAGGCTGTTTTATCGGCTTTATCGAATAAACTTCAATATTGTATGAACACTGAATCGTAATAGAGAAGACTCATAATGATATCATTATGACAGACAATACACCAAGTGGTGGCTCGAATCGTTCGATTCAAACCAGTGCCAGTGCAGTGGCCTACTCTATTATACGCACGACCCAGATTCGTTGGGCTATCGCGGTAATTATTATTAGGAATACCTATAAACTTGATAAACTGTATGAGAAGAGTTTTGGTGATAAGTTGATAAGGTCGTATTGGGTCATCGAGGGCGTGATGCTGGTATAATTACATGAACAAGAATGTGATACGTCTAGTGGAGTTTGACGATAGATAGCTTAACCTATACCCCCGTCACGTGACTTCTATCAGTTTTATTAGAAACGAACGGCATAAAGAAATCGTCAAATGAAATCGATTCCGATTATCATGCAAGTTATACTGTAATACGGTTAGGTTGCGGCTTGTGGGCTCCACCAAGTTCGTAATGTGTTTGTTGATATGGGTCACTTGGTTGTTATCTAAGCGTTTGGCTATTTTTGATTGATTATTTATTTTGTACGATTGGAAATCATAAAAGTCGCGTAGGTAAGCAAGCCACAATAGCACAGTGAAAGTGTTTCGTTCTAACGGTCCTTTCTGACGCATTCCGAACGGGTTTGCGGTGTTCAAGCTTTTGAGTGTTATGAGCATAAGGATGTTTTTATAAGCAATAGCAACTTTTGTTTATTTACGTCTTAACATCGATATTCCTAGAACATATTTTTTGAATTAACGACGAAAATCCAAAGCAACCTTTAATAGAAATTCGGAAGTGTAAAACAACAGACTTACGATTCCGCCTACGATTCCTGAATATATTCACAAAGGGCGATACAGGAAGTGGGTAGTTCTAAATCTAAATAGGTGCTGAATAGTTTGTAGTAAAGTCATGATGATAGAGCATAAAGGCGCGGGCACGTCTACTGTGATGGCATGGAGCGTCGCCCTCGGCTAAAAATATGCCACCGGTTCACTGCGCGCTTCCTCACAAAGAAAATGCGTGTGTTCTGACCTCTAAATCGGGAAACGCTTAAAAACGTACACAATGATTATTTACAACGCAATCGCAGATATGTCTAGAAACACACCTATTGTGCAGACTGATTTTATTCCGAACCATGTCAAGGTACATGGTCAAGAATAAGTTAACGGAGCGGAAAACCAATCGTGACTGTGTGCCGAAGGAATAACGAAAAGGCGAATAACAAACTAGCATTACTGTGGATTCTTTGAATAGATGATTTCAATCCCTAATTTGAGTGCAGAATGTGCGTTTTTATATTATGGGGTCTTCATAAATATATGAAGAAATGGCTGGTGATTAAGCAGATGAAATAATATTATAATCTGTGCACTTATAATACAATTTGCATGTCAAAGTATTTATTAGCATTCAAATTAACCCAGTTACAGAAAACAAAAGTTGTATTACACGTATACGCATTGGTATAGATTACAAATGTAATTGGGCTAAATAACAAAACAAGTCGGAATTGATGAGCATTTTTAATTATGCTAAATTGGGGCCACTCTTTGACATTTGCTTAAAATGAGACAAATGTTTAATTGCGCTCAATGAACAAATGCACAACAGTGCAGCCTCTCAGATTGATGTTTTTGTGGAAATGCATGCAGCTGTCAGCATTTAAGGCCACTCCCCTGAAGTCTATTTTTCAAATGCTGTGATAGTACGACGATGAAGCCTCGGAATATGTTACAGACGCCTGATAGATAAACGTAACGGAATTATTTAGTGTCTACCAAGAAATCTTTGTATTTTTACACAAATCAAAATTCAGTATATTCAATGCTTTAGAACTCGACTTCCTGTGTAAGTTCTTCTAACGGAAATGAATCCAGCATTGAATTTCTGATAAGTTGAATGTGTAGAGATTAAGTGGCTGGTCTGGGCAGTGAGGCGAGAACCTTGGTGAGTCGGCCGCGGGTTGAAGGCCCGGTGACGCACGCGACTGTCCACGGAAGCGCCCCCGCCTTATTACGAACGCACCTCCTCTGATGTTTAACAAATTGTTCCTATTTTAGTCCTTCTTCTCGTAACGCATATATGTTAATACGAACTAACATACCTAACAATTGAGGTCGAATTCTTTGCTCGTTTTCCTTACATAAAAAGAACTCCGACAAAATTTAACAAACTACATATTCATCATTACACATTTATACTTCTCGGTCAGGTTTAAGCCTTGAGCGATAAGTCTTCCGGAACTGCAAACTTAGTTGCAAGAATACTGTGATTTTTTTCCTATTGTTCTGTTGAAGTTTAGTTTGTACAGCTTCAGCCATTGTAAGACGTTCAATAGGGCGCGTGTGACGGCGCTGGCGACCACGTGGCTGGTATAAAAAGAGTGCGATTGAGATGTTGGCACCAGCCTCCACGGTTCGGACGAGATCGCGTCTCAGGGGGCGTTATTTAAAGAATCGCGTGTGAATGTAGCACAAGTTCAAAGCGGCCACCGCGACGCAGGTCGACGGGATCGGGAATAAGGTTAATTACCCCAAGGCCGGGGAGTGCCAACATCGCCGGAGATCATCCTCAAGGGAAAGACTTTTCTACGGGGAAATAAAAGCAAATGAATGCTCCTTGACATTGTGCCAAATATACATGTTTATAAATCTTTTTTATAGTACTAGTTTATCACACCCTACGATTCCGTTGAACAGCTAACCGTCGTCATCGCAAACTTAGATGACGCCATTTTCATGTTTGTAAAGATGTTTGATAAAAATATTTATTTAAAATTAAAAACATTTGTGCGCGTTGTTCATTGTCTGAAATTGCTTTTGTTCAGCAGCAACCGCTGTTACTTCATCAGTATAAAAATGTGTCTGCAACAACTTTCGTGTACGCCAAATCATTTTGCTGACAAAAAGCTATTGACTATTAATACGAATTTAATATGAATTTTCTAATTTAGAAATATAATAGTACCAACCTAAACCCACTCAGTTTCATGGAACACTTTACAGGATAAATCGCTTCGTAAAGGTGTGCACATGAAGGAAAATCGATTGAAATGTTCAAAGGACATTATGGATTTGACTGGAACGTATGTTTGGCGATAAAATTATCCCTGATCACGGGAAGCACGTACATGGTTTTCGTGAGCAAGCATAAAATATGTATAACATGAACGAAGGCAACGTCAAAAGCTAGTTGACTACAAAGTGATTCACAAGCGTTTAAATTAAATATGTTCGTTGGTTACCATCGGCGGTGGATTCATGCAAAAGGTCGTTCAACTTGTACTACATCCTGTTTGATGTAAATGTTTTGGTAAAACTATGCGCTATGACATTATTCGAATATCTGCACACAACATTTATTTAATCATATTTAACGTATCAAGTACTGTAAAAGTTTATTCTTGTTCACGTCAGAGCTATAAATATTCCCTAAATTTAGCTTTGCTCATTCAAGACATGTCTGTCGTGTTTGTTTAGCTTAAGAGAACAACGCAACGGGAAAGTGGAATACAGAACTGGTTTACTAAAACTTTATTAACTCTTATGATAGTTCCTATGTTACTGTTACTCGTAAATAGGCATAATTACAGGTACGTTTTAATAAGTACAAGGCGGATTAACTAGGTAGTTGACTTCGTTCGTTTGTTGAACAATAATCTTTTTTAAAGGGTCTTCATGAAAATATATCAGGGCAAATGAGTCACAACTATTAAATCAGTCTATCGGACTGGTGACCCCCGCGGCCGAGCTACTACACAAGCTACATTATTTTGTGCCGACGACTCACAGTTGACTCTTCTAAAAGCTAACGGTAACGCTCAGGCGACGCGAAAACTGTACAACCGGCTGTGCGCTGAGTTTTAAGAAATAATATACAGTAAACTCCGGTGTAACAATACGTTGTATATCTATTGCAGAATTGCAAGTTCTGTTACAATGTGTTAGCATATTATAGGAAGTATTAATAAAGCCAGTAGACACAAATAACTATAGAACATTATGAATAGTTTTACAAGTAACATTCGTAAGAGATATTACGGCTACGTTACGCGAAAGCTACAGGATCGTGCCGGAAACAGATTGCACGTTGTGTCCTAGTTATTCCAATATTGAACAAATAATACTGCAACCGTCGAATCTAAAAGTCAAAAGTCCAAGAATTTTATAAAATATAATGACACTCTGACAGTGATTAAAAGATAAATCTAAATTATAGAAGTAGGTCAAAGTATGATACAGTGTGAAACGTTTCGCAGCCCGGGGTCATAGACGTCGTGTGTCGCAAGTCGCAACTAGATACTTACGATAGCTCAGGCTACAGCTGAATTGTCTACATGACCTGTATTCAACAACTTGATTAAATAGATATCATCATCGTTCCAAAATATTTTTCGTGAAATACAATGTCAACTGGTGACTGAAAAGGTTCAACTTCAAACACAATAAAAAGAATATTAAAATGCGTCTTTGTCACCTCAGCAGCGATCTTTTGAACTCAATAAGTGCAACCACATGTACTTGGACAGGCCCAAAAGTAGCTGTGTTTACCATTCTAAATAAATTAGATCATATCGAATCTAAGATTAGGAGTCTTTATAGATGAAATTAATTACATTATGGCTATATGTCTATCACCATTCAGTAAATTATTCAGGCTATGGGATGGCACATAATTATAGGTACCAATATCATGAAACTATGAAGATAGACGCGTTCGAGCGTATCGACGGCGCAAAAGCGTAACTTAATAGCAAAGGAAGACCGATAAACGTAGAATAGTTTTAACTAGAAACGTCCAATAATGGAAGGTCATCAATAAAATTCCACGAGAACTTATGTTAGGAATGGATGTTACTTAATGACTTAGCAACAGATGAATAAATGTCGACCTAACTTCCAATTAAACTGATAAAATAACAACGTCATGTTTATAGAAAGAAATTCGTATTTGTTAGGGATTTAATCGATATAATTATGCAGTTCGAATGTCCGAGGCTCTGAGAAGATGTCCAGTTAACGTGAATATTGAATTGGTTAGAATTTCGAAAACGGTACTCCAGAAACATGGCGATCGAAATAGAACGTGTTTACAAAAATCTCCTAACCACTTCGTATTAATATGCACCCCTCGAGTTATCTCGTCTTTTGTCAGATACTTTTGTATTGTAAATAGGTATTTTTACATTCATATAAACGTTTACTTTAGATTTTTCACGTTGCTTGACACCAGTGGGGGAAAATTGGTTGCTGTGTAACATTTAGGTCTTGCGTCAACAATGCTATTGTTCAATGTTTTTCCCGTAACTATTTAAGTCTTAAAACGATTGTTTGTCATCATCCAGACACACACATACTACTTTTGTAAACATAGCAAGTATATTGAGTGGCGTGGTAACATGTCTGGACTTGTGTGTTGGTCACTTTAATATTCAGATATGCAACATTAGTCAAACGATATCAATTTCATGACGTCGCTCGCTTGTTTTCATATAAACATTCTCGATTCCTACTATCAATCGATTGAATTTTAATACAATATATTATTTTCGGCCCTAGAACAAGACCCTGTAGAATCCCTATGAACTTAGTTTGGTAAATCAGCTATTTATCAGTAGTTTGTTGTTCTGTATGCATTTACTAAGAAAGTATACGAGAAAGATCTAGATAGCTTGATGTAGAATCTTGTTGTGATCCACATATTTTTAAAATATGGTTGTAGATGTAGTAGAAAGGTTTTTGTGAAAACAAAGTACTTTTAGAACCATTTTCTACAGAACAATAATTATAAAAGGGATAACAATTATCATTCTGCCTGTTGCTGTTCATTTAATATGCAAATATAAATAAATCTGTAATGTACAAATAGAACTTACCTCATACACATTTGGATGCCATACTTTTGTTAGAAATCTAATGGAAGGTGGAGAGTATGGGTAGTCTGGAGGAAATTTCATATGTGCCTGTAAGAGAAAAAAATAATTATGAATAGGTATATTTATAGAAACCCCACCGTAGACAGCATAGACTAGGATATAAATGGAATGTATACTTGATTTATATGAGTATTGTAGTCCAACCTCATCAGAAAATGTATGACTGTTGATTAGTACTTAGTAATTTATATACTTACCCTCTTATTCATAAAAATATAAGAAGTTATGAAAGGCTTATGAAGTGTTTTGTTTCTTTCACTCCTTAGTGAAATGAAAGAAAGAAAACATATTATAGTAGCTCTAACTAAAATAAGTTTATAGTGTGTTTATGAATAAGAGGGTAAGTATAGGCTTCAGACTGACTTTTATTTTTGTGTTGTTTTGGAGCATTTATAAGTGGAACATCATAGCATTATGTTCTTGTTCAGCAATCTTATTTGTTCTATACAAATTAAATAGTGGCTGTACGGGCTTTGTGATGTACTGATAACACAAGAGATAATGTGCTCTGTTGATTAACCCAAATAGCTTAAATGATTATCAGCATATTAAAAAAGAGTGCCTACATGAGTTGAATGAATTTAATAATAGTTGATTACAGTGTTGTACTACATAAACATGGGTATAAAATAAGGTAATTTTATGTTGTTATGATGCTATACCTTACAAATTTACTTAAATAAGTAATTATAACAAGTATTTTCTTATAAAGGGTTATTCTATACTAGTTAATCATTCTGCTCTACTACATATTGGATTTTATCCCAATAAAATCAAGAAGCCTAGCCAAAGAAGATAAGGTGAGAATGTAATGTTCAGATGGTTTTCCTATACCATTGCAAGGAAGTGACATTTCATTTTAGTATAGTACACAAGATATAAGAACTAAACCTAAAGGAATTTATGCTTGGATTCAAGCCTCTAAGTAAAGTTGCCTGAAGCTATTGCTGCTTTAAATTGAGTAAAACTATTCCTACCAGCGCCTAAATACTGTTACAGACTATTTATACAAGTTTTATTAAAACCAGCATGAAGTTAGAAAGTTATTTATGTGCCAATTAACAATGTAATTACAGATTATCTAATGCAGTCAAAGTGTGAAAATTAAGCATTCTGCATGCAATTTCCTGATAACTTTCATTACATAGGTTTTTCTTTACATATTGTGGAATATTGTATGTAACATTGGCTCAAGGATGAAACATTATAAAGGAAGTAGCTAGTGGAAGTAAATATTTCAAACAAATGAATACTGCATAATGGGTATATAAAAAATGTAATAAGGATCATAACATTATTTATAGTAAATTGATTGTACTATTTATTTTATATAAATGTTTAATTTTAAAATCAATACTTATTGTTGTTTCTAATGTAAGATAGAGTGGCTTCTATCTATATCTCTATTTCATTCTATATCATTGTTAACTAAGTATTTGTTATTAAATAACAAGGGTATATACAATCATGTAATGTGTGTTTAAGTGTCATTGTAAAATTTTACATTTTAGCCATTAGGTACAAAATAAGTCTAAGTTATTTTAGGTAGGTAAACTAGGTTTTTTGTTACATGAGAATGACAGCATTTTATAATAAGGTGAGTAACTCATTGCTTCTACAATAAGTATATGATATAAATATAATATAATAAAATACTGAATACCAAATACCTATGTGCAATATTTTCAAATATTTCACACATTATCAATTATTTCATTGCCTCAGACTGTAATTGTTCTGTTTGAGTACAAAAATCTTTCATAAATCCATTCTAAATAATAGATAATGACCAAACAATGGCTGGTAACAAACAACAAACAGAAATAGCTATGGTTTTTATCCTTTTGAAATTAGAACTATTTGTTACCAACATGTGGTATTTTATGACTGTTTTAACCATAAAATAATGTTGAAATAGGAATGTAAGTCTTTAAAATAATTTATTGAATTTCATTTACTCAATGACATGAACTGATTACTCATGTAAAAGGCAAACAGTGGGTATGAGTACAATGAATCTAATAAATGTTTATTCAAATAATTTTGTGAGAGGTGACTGAACCCTGACTTTGCTATGTTTCTAGTGCAGACACTGATGAAACAATAACAAGCCATTAATATTAGCAAGGTTTTTCAATAAACAATGGTCCTATTTTATTGTGGCCAGTGTCACAAGCAATATTTAAAATATAAATTTATAATTGCATGACAATGAATAATTGTATAGCATTGAACATATTTCAGTTTATACAAAACATATATAATTCTTCAATGAAGTCTTTGAACTAGTAGGTAGACAATTAAATTTTGAGTCTTAATAAAACAGGTCTGATTAAAGTACCTAGGTACTGTGTTTTGGAGTATCTACATGAATTGTGTGAATTTAAGAATGTCTGTACTCTGCAATAAAATTAAACAATGAGTAATGCCATTCACCTGCACTTACCTACCTAACAAAAGAGTTCATGATAGCATGGTATTTTTTAAAGGATGCTTGAAATGTCTACCCACATTTGTGTTATATTACCAGCATGCATGACAGTTTAGTTTTAAACTATTAAAATACCATGACTGTTAATACAAGCTGAGTCAATTTTTGAGTCATTTAGTTTTATTTTTTGGGCGTTTGACTGCAAATTGTGCCATCAGGTCATTGCTAATGCAGATACATATCTAACGTGCTAGACCTTACCTTGAAATATCCACCTTGATATAGCGTGTCAGGAGGGCCAAAGATTGCAACTTCCCACTCAAATAAATTGTCCTCTCCTAGAAGTTTCACTCGGAACCCTTCGACGGGTTCCTCCTGCAGACTCTTATACTCTAAGGCCAAAGCCCTCAGTGCAGAACTGGTCGGAACCGTGTTAGACATTGTCAAGAACAAATTTTCCTAAAATCACTATCTAAAAGAGATTCTAATAACATAACACTGTAGAACTCTCCTCGCAGTCCACGTATTCACGAGGCATTTCAACTTGAGTCACAATAACAACGAACGAGTAATTTTGGTAAACATAGCGCCAGCGTAGCTTACGGATTTATGATTCACACACTTCAAACGCCAAAACTGTTAATATATCTTCAGTAATATACGTTGAAAATAGGGTGAAAGACTAGTCCAAACTACACGGTGAATAGTACAACAATGAGAAAGCAACGTCCAAACAATCGCGATCCCAAGGAAAACGGCTGCGTGGTACAGCTGCTGCCTGAGTTGCCCGAGCGAATATTGTAGAACAGCTGTTATTTTATTTCCGTGCTTGATTGCGCAGTGGTGTGACGCACGCGGCCATTTATCGACTTTTAAAACTGGTGCTGCCATCTGTTGAGTTGACAAAATTCACCTAGACTTTCCTCACACAAAGTAGTGAAAGGACGGCATTTCATAAGAATAACATTAGATGGCAGCACTCTAGCGTAGCCACTTATTAACGCCATCTATCGTCAGCAAGCATAGTAAATATTTAATTCATGTTATGCTAGATGGAAGCACATAGTTCTTATGAATTATGGCATTTTTTTGGCGGGTGATAGAAACTTAGATTTTTTTAAGAGAGCGTAAATATAGCTTTATGCGACTGTATCGCTAACAATTAAATTAATCCTCTTGCGCGATTTTATTTTTAGGTAATGTCTCTTCAAGAATGTGTGTTTTATACATAGGTACATACGAAAAGCTTTAAGTATTACGCTGATTGCATTTTTATAATTTTTTGTAAATTAGGTAACTTTATTTATTAATTAACACTTCAGGGACCTAACCGTTACGGTCGGGAATATCTCCTAGAATTAATGTTGAACGAACACGTTCCTTGGTATTTTATAGAACGCAACCATTTCTTGCGTGTCGCAACGTACATACCTATAGATTTTAGTGTATTTATGTTACTGTAAAAGCCCGAACGGTGGTAAATCCTAAGATTTTCCGGTATAACCTAAGATTTACCAACTCTCAATGGTAAAAGTCAGAACAATTCTTTTTTTCGAATTTTTACCTATATTCACTTGATGATATCGAGATGTCGCCGGAGCCCCGCTTCGCGGGGCTCCTCCTTCTGGGTGGTTAAAAAAAAATAACCACGAAGGCTAAGGTGGGAGCTTCGCTTCGCTCGCTCCCACCTTAGCCTTCTAACCTAACCTACCCATGTATCTATGCACAAAACTCCTTCTTTATAACTATGTCACAGTATATAATTATACCGTGAAATAGTTATAAACATAGTTATGAAGGAGGATTTTTTTATATATCGTAACATAGTTTTTAAACTCTGGCTTGTTCGGACTTTTACCATTGAGAGTTGGTAAATCTTAGGTTTTACCGGAAAATCTTAGGATTTTCCACAGTTCGGGCTTTTACAGTAACATTTACACCGTTAGCGTTGATTCTACTTACATTTTGAAGTAGGTGTATGATGTCAAAATATTGGACTATTTATTAATCAACATTAAAGTAACGGTGTAATCGAAAATTGTAATACTTGTGAGCCAGTTGCATTCAGACAAGACAATCGTTTCGTGGGCGCATGATTCAAAGACAAGTCGCCCACCGACTGCCATTTAAAGGCAAAGCCAACGGGGCCTTGCGCAACCCACGTCTGGCTCTGGTAATGCCTATAGCTGAAGTTTTGGGTATCGATAACTCGGTAATAATCATTTTGGTGGACCATATTTTGTGTACAAATTATCGCAAAAAGTTTCGATAAATTTTATTAATTTTTTTTTTAAAGTATGGATTTCATATTTAAACAACTGACAAACTGTATCTAATACTTACTTGTCTACCGGCAATTATTTGTGCGTCAAGAACTCAGTTGGGTAAAAAATTTGAATGATTCATATTTGTATTGTGTCTCGTCTCTTCGGCCTTATATACACTCCGTCGATGCTGCGGCTATGAGAAATAGATATAATAGATAACAGGATAGGCAATGTCCCTATGTACTAAATACTAGCGATTTTATAGCTTGCGTTAAAAGTAGGTAGGTACCTTACGTATTTTATACTGGTATGGTAGGTACCGCAGCTTGTTTAGGTGGTGTACTTTCTGAGACATCCTTTGATCGCAAATAAAATATGAAGAAAGTTATCGTTATCTTATTAATATAAAATCGCTACGTCTCCAAAGTAAACTAGAAAAAAATATAGTATCAGCAATTAATGGCTCACAATATTGATTTTCCTTAAACGCAGCGCTGCATATTTGTCCAAGTTCGGATTGCTTTGCAAAAAACCAGGTCATTGGAGTGCAGTAGGCAGGTAGGTACCGATCGAGCCGCTGACTGGATGGCAAGACATGCCAGCTTGTAGTCGAACCTGCAGTCTGTGGTAAACCAAAACCTTATGCTAATATCTGTGTCACATAATCAGACTCGATACCTATCCTTAGATCATACAAGTCTTAATGCTACGTTTAACATAATTAATCTAAGAAAGATTTTAATTAAAGCAGGATTGCTAGATCAAAATCTATAATTAGTTGATTTTAGTCTGAGATTTTCTAACTTTTCTACTGTACCTACGTGCCAGGGACTGATCTGCAAACAAAACCCTAGAAAACCTTAGAAAAGAAAAGGAATATAATTTTATTAAACCTAATATGCTTTTAAAATGACTTAGTAAATTACCTACCTAAAAAACTCAATTATTTTACAAAATATCCGTTTATCCGTCCTACTACCACTGGATAAATCTGAAATCAAGCCAAGGATGTAAATTAATTGAAACAAATCCTATTAGGCATGAACCATTGACACAGAACTCAATTAGTTAGATCGGGGTCAAACGGGAAACCACAGGGAAATGAACCCTTTAAACACACAGTCTATCCCAATACCTGAATCCCAAATCTTTAGAGCAAATTTAAAGTGATTTTTGTAGGAATAATATCTTCTCAACGTAAGGTATATATTTACGAACACTTAAATCTTATGTGTTATTAACTCGGGAACTTGAATTATGTTCGATATTATCTTCAATTCGGCGAAGCCCATTCAATGCCGCCAAAATTGCTCAAAAGGAAGGTGACATTGAAAAGACAATAAGGTCATATTTAATATTAAACATCAGCAAAATTGTTGAATGTATTTCATTAATCATCATCACACATTTAATTTACATTCGTAGTAAGCGACCGTGACAATGACGCTCAAAATGTAATTAAGTCAATTTAACGGCTGCTAAGGAATTCGTTGACTTGATTTGATTATCCGTATTCCATGGAATGGACGCACAAATTTCATAAAACAAGAAACTGGTAAAGCCTTAGTCACTGAAAATGTCAATATGTCTGTACTATTTAGGTTAATCAATAGGCTATTTCACCTTACACACAACGACACTCCGTGTTCGACTTCATAGGATTACAGGCGGTGGAGGCCTGAAGCCGCGCAAGTTTACTGTAGATTTGCAGATATTCACAATCACGGGTGGCCGCTGTTACAAAACCAACATGTTTATAACAAAATAGTGAGTATACTTGCACAATTTTTATTATAATTTCTTGAACTTGTACTTTTATTTATAAGCAATACCTTATTTAAATGTTTAAGTAGATTCAACTAATCGATACGGTTCATACTTATACATATAGGTATACACGACTGTACGGCGTCTTTTTTTACAGGCTTAGGTGCTGAAAGTATCATACCAACTGAATAGTGATTGTTGTTATATTATTACAGTAAATTAAAAAGTCAAACATATCACACAAATGTTGGTGACTAAGATTCATGATTAAGTAAGCAATGGGTTAGCAGCTTTTACACCATTTTTGGTATGAGTCCAACAGCGAGATGTAAGCGCTTACGTGTCGCAAAGGTCTGGTGGGCGCGAGTTCGGCGTCGCGTCGGCGTCAAGGTGTGAGGGGCGCCTGCGCGAGCGCAGAGACACAATCCGCGAGTCAGTTGCGAGGAGCGCGCGCGCACTCCGCGACACACGATACGAACGACTCTCGCGACCATTATTTACTTTGTACATGGCAATTGTTTGACAGATATTTATATTATGTGATTAGTTTTTTAATTTAAAACATATTTAAACGTGCTAATATAAGAATCTCCTATATAAATTTAAAGTATAGTTTGTATGTAAATTATTTTGTGGGACCAAAATGACGATAAAAAATAAAAAGACTAAACAATCAAAATCGTCCGAAGTGACGTCGTCCAGTAGTGCATCGACAAGTGTTCAGAAGACCAGCTCGACTACTTCGGTGCAGCAAAGTAGTAATACTTTGCAGAAGGTCAGCTCCGGTAAGAAGGTTCGCTATATCGAGGTAAAGGTCGAGGAAGATGACCCGCTAATGATAACCGACGTAACCGACCATTCATCGATAGCCGGCTCGACTATATCGGAGCATTACAACAGTCACCCGCACTACATCATCACAGAAGCACCTTCTATATCTGACTTGTCACAAGTAAGATCACACGAACTGAACGTGAGTGATATGGCGCAGTCGACTTCGGGTGAATTTGTGTCCAGTTCGATGCTGCAGGAGTCCTCTTCGTCCCACCAGCAGAGTTCCAAAACTGAAACATTCCAAACTTCATCGACTTCAGTACAGCACTCTGGTTCTAGTCACAGCCAAACTTTTGACAGAACTACTGATTCATCTGCTGCTAACCAAACTTTGGACACAGCATTCATTGACAACTCTTCGGGTAATGTCTCTAATACTAATACTTATACGAAGCGATCTCAAATTGCTAATGCTGCAGATTCTTTCCTACAAAATGAGCGCCATAACTTAGTTAGCCAAGCTTCTAATGCTAACAATGTCAAAGCTGAAACAGTAAATACAAAAAAATCTACGGATCAAAAAAATATGAATCAAAGGAAAGTTTTGATTGGTGGCAAACTTCAATACCGCAATTCTCCTGAACCATCGCCAAGGAATAAGACTGTCCGTTCTGATAAAGCTAATTTTTATGGAGGCGAGGGCAGTCTGGACAAAAAGGGCAATACGAAAGAGTTCAGTAGCACTTCTCATACTAGTGAGTCTAAAAGTAGCAGTGTAGCAAAGTCTTCATCATCATCTTATGTTGTTGAAATTGTAGACGGTAAAGAACGCATTATTGACAGTTCCAAAAGGGAGTGGGGTGATGCTCAAGAACACGCTTCAAGGGAAGACTATGCGAGCGTTAGTGGAACTGGAATAAAGCCCCAATCTACACACAGCATTCAAAACTATGACGTCAAAGCTAAATATGACACAGGTAAAGATGGACAGAAACCTACAAGTGAAATGATTGTCGCGGAAGATTCTAAATTAATAAAAGATGGAAAACAAGTAACTTCACATGCTAGTGTTGTATCTGAAAAAGATAAAATAGCAAAACATCAACAATTTATTACAAATCGTGAAAATATTACATCTGATCAGCAATCTTCTATTACAAGAGATGATCAGCAACAACAACGTATTTTACACCGTGACCACGTCACTCCTGGCCAACAGCCTTCAACTACAGACGGCCAATATCACCAGCGGATTGTAGATCGTGACCAGACAACATCTGACCGTCAGTCGTCTATACACAGGGATGATCAAAAGCTTATCACAAATCGTGAGCAAGTGACATCCGACCGCCAATCATCTGTGCAGCGTGATGAACAACAATATATCACAAATCGTGAACATGTAACATCTGACTATCAAACGACTGACTCACATCATTCCAGTCATCAATCAAAGGTGGTGTCTGAAGATTACACTACCAATCAAACCAGCAAAGACATTGTTCATCACACAACTGTAAACAGAGATGACGCAAGGCGCAATACAAATAAAACCGATTCTTCTAACTTTTACGGTTACGACACAACTATTCAAAATGAGCTTAAAAAAGTCGGCAATATTTTACAAGTTCCAAATACTGAAAACATTAACTTTTCCACAAAAATACTGAAAAGTAACACAAGCAGCGCTCAGCAAGCTTCTACGTCATCATATGTAGTAGAAATTGTTGATGGTAAAGAGACGATTGTTAATTCGGATCACAGAGAATGGGGAGATAATAAAGAACATTCAACCTATGAGAAAAGTCATAATGTTAGTGGTACGGGAATAAAACCACAGCATGAATACTCACGACATGTCTTGGACAAAGAATCTCATTATGACACTGGTAAAGATGGTATTCCTAAAAGTTCTCTGCAAATATCCGAAGAATCTGCTTTGTATAAGGATGGAAAACGAATTGCCTCTACTAGCAACACTTATGGTGGAGATTTTACAAAGAAGAAGCCGATTACTGAGTACGTTCCCGGTACTGATGACGTGCACAACAAACGTATTGAAGATGTGACTGATCGTGTTCACACTACAACTCATGCGACTACGTCTTCCGATATCAGGGATATTAAAGACACAAAAGATGTAAAAGAGACTACTGAGATTATAACTACTGAGAAACAAAATGTAACTAAGGAATCTACATCTGCAACTTCGTCTCAGACTAAAGACACCTTGACTACGTACGAGCGAAGCACCGGGACATGGAATGGAAAGTTTGTGTATGAGAAAGATGATGACAGGCCTAAGAAACCAAAACAAATGTCCCC
Source organism: Anticarsia gemmatalis (assembly GCF_050436995.1). Lineage (NCBI taxonomy): Eukaryota > Metazoa > Arthropoda > Insecta > Lepidoptera > Erebidae > Anticarsia > Anticarsia gemmatalis. The sequence continues at coordinate 6,309,451 of NC_134761.1, forward strand.
ATTTGGTAGGCCAGAATCACCGAAGCATCATCTGAAGCGACAAGATACACAAGAGAATATAATATTGTCCTCTAGGGACATAAAAGATTTTACTTCCATTAGTGACTTGCGGAAATTAATTGAAAATTCACAAACGAAAAAGGACGTGAGAGTAAGCAACAAAAACATCGTAATTAATAGAAATATTGATGATAAAATTTTGAGGGAAATTATTGAAACAGTTAAAAAATATCCATTCAAACGAATTGAAAAAGTAACCCTTGGAACGAAATTCAATGAAGACGTGAAAGACTTGTATGAAGGTATAGATACAGAAGAAACTACTGTATTGACTTCGACTACTGGTGAAACCACTAGGAAGGCTTTCGAAGTGGAAAAGAAGAAAAGTCAAATTGAAGTCACCCGTTATATCACCGAAAATGGCATTACGAGAAAAATAACAACTTATGAGGATGCAAAAGAAGACGATAAGATCAGAACGGACGTCTTCGTCGACAAGAGCAAGTTAGACTTCAAAAACTTGGTGAGCATTTTGATTTTCTTACTTATTATATTAGATTTTAGTTCACACGCAGATATTGAGACAATCTAATGTTTTACTTCTTTATATCAGTGAGCAAAAATGATAAAGAGCCGAGATAACTCTATTTTCCATTTTAGCGCGATGTCCAAACGACCGAAGACGTTATTCGAGAATACGACGAGGTGGACCGTGCTATCACGGACACCACGAGGGAAGATACGACCGTCAGCACCGTCTACGATGAGAGAATCATCGACGACAGGAAAACAATGCGAGACGACAGGACCACGATTGAGGAGACCGTGATCATCGAAGACCATGAGACCAGGCCACGGGGAGGCCCTAAGAAGCCGGAGAAAGTTGTTATCAAGGAACAGTGCATCTGTGAAATGTGCACTTGTGGGTGAGTACTTTCTTCATTCATTTATTTTTATTGTTCAATTTGCATTTGATATCACACCTTTTGCGCGACACTACAAAAACCGCATTCTACAATAATATAGGACATAGAGTCGGTGTACAGGTCTATCGATCGCGCGATTGTCACTAATGGGGCATCCTTTTGTGGCACTAGTGCCTGTCATTCTGATTGCATAGTTAAATTGATGAATGCAAATGACTTTGGATTCGTATGCGAGAATGTTAGCTACGAATTTGTGATGTAGATTGACTTGTGTGTTAGATTTTTAGCTTACATAGACATGACACTATTTAGTTTTCCAGTAAATTAAAATTGCTACCAAATAGTGTTAATTTTTAGTACAAATAGGAGTTTTAAATAGGAATTATGTCACTGATATGCGAGACTTAAATATTCTTATGATAAATTTAAAATTGCAGTACTTTTACGTAACACATTTTTCATTTATCAATAATTCTGTCGGTATCGAAAAATACATAATACACAAGTATAAATAAGTATGTTTTTGTTTCACGGAATGCATAAATTCGGCAACGATAATCCCACTTCGTGATGTTATTGCATACAAGATAATGTCGTCAGGTGCGGCGCGTTGATATCGAGATAAATTTTGTAGGTTTCATGCTGATAATGGGTATCTGATAATATAGGTCATATAAAGAAAGACAACGCAAGCGACATTGTTTGAATATAAGATGTAATTTGCGTCTCAAAACATCACGTACCAACATAATAGTGTTATGTAGTAGGTAAAGTCACGCATTAAAATTATGTCTAGGTGAAAACATTAACAGTCTGATGAATTTATAGATTTTCTAAATTATCATGCAACTATGATTTAAATATTGATCCATGTTTCGGTGTAACTTAAATATGTGACGTAAAAATTCATGACACGATCATGACGTAATTTCTTAATTTAGGCAGTAAGCGTAAAAAAAATTCTAGGTATGATGATATTTGAAACTATATTCGTCACTTTTTAAATGTGAGTGCTCTGTACTGACCATGAGAATCATCTGTGAAGTGATCGTCACCTGTTTTTTAGGCGTCTAAATGTGGTTGAAATTCAATCAATAACTAACCGGTTAGCTACGATGTTTTAAAGTTTTTTTTGTATTGAATAGCGACACGTTCGATCGCTAAAAGTGATTGATGTGTGACATTATAAGCATTGTTATAAATAAAAATAATATTACATTATAAGCATTGTTATTATTTGAAAAGAAGGCTATCTAAGGCCTGCTCTATCTATGTATGTTCCTTAATAAGTAGCTTCAAATTGAGTCATATACGGGACAAACTATGTACCTATATCTTGCTATGTTACTCATTTGTTTTTTTATCAAACAGAGTTAGCTGTTACGGATTTATAACCTATCTGCTTTCGGTTTCCATAGAGGACAATTTCGGGGAATCTCGTTGTGGTATTCACAGTACAGCACAATGATCTTTGACAACGTTTGTCGATCAGCGTAATGAAGTGTGGCTTACGTAATACCGTCTAAGTACTTCTAACCGAATGTCTCGGACGTGTCATAGAAACAGGCTTATTGGTAGCGTACTCTTTTAGCACTTATCAAAAAGTGAGATGATTTATTGATTGTCTCCTTGCAGAATAAATAAACGTCTTGGGATACAGAACAATTTAATCTTGCAGTTTAGAATAACAGTTCCTTTTTGAAAAACATTGTATTGTTCAGGTACGTTATGAAAGAATACGCACGTAAGAAACGCAATAAAGATTCAATTAAAATTACTCACTACCCTAATTTTGTATGAAAATCTCAATGAAATGTTTCATAGTATGACAGCGAACGTATACTTATAAATATTATTCAGTGTTTGTGTCCGTAAAATGATCATTCTTTTCGCCGTATTCGCATCTGGCAAAGTGCCTAGTATACGCACTCTTTGTTATCGCTTGTTCATCCTCACTTCTCAGTGTCAAGGTTGCATTGCTCGGTGAACTCATAAGAAAAATAATTTCTCAACTTAGCGGGAAATAAATATGATAAGTTATAAAATATATGAGTCACGTCTTATATCGGTTTAGCAACTGCTTGCTGCCTTGCTTCATACAACAGTGTGGGCTGTATTTCGAATAATGCAATTAGTACCGGCCTCAATCCGAAACTCGTTTAGATATTATACATACATACAAATCTAGTTATCTTGCCGTTGGCATCCTGTATCGTTAGGAAATCATTAAGCTGTTATTTTGTTTAGTTGATCGCTCATTTGTAAAGTCGTTAAAGTCGAATCTTTATGATAAAATACCAACTGAGTTTAAAGGATAAGTAAAGTCATAAGTCATTTCTATTTTTACTCATTACAGTTGTTTTGCTTATATTTGCAGTTCATTGCGGAGGTTGGTAACCTGCAATGTAGACGTTAATTGTTGACAATTACATTTAATTGGACGTCCCGAATTGCTCTATCAATCTAAAAATACGGGTCTGTTGAAAGAGTTAGTGATAAAGTAGACAACTAACTGATAGATAAGGATTATCGTGTACCTTGTCCTTGCGAACATTTTAAAAATATAAATAGTTATAAGAAATCGAGTATCAATGACCTCTAAGTTGTTTTTAAGACTTTGATTAAACAGCGTTAATGACGAAGACAGGTTAACTCAAAAAATCAATCAAAAATATTTTATTGACATAAAATCTGTTACAATATCCATACATTGTCCTGACATCTATGCTAGCCGAAGCTGTGTTACAGATGCCAGTGTCTTCACCCTTATTTATTAACATGACAATATTTTGTCATAAAACAGAAAGAGTATTATGAACATAAAACTATAACTATAAACTTAATCAAAAACATTATTATGTGTGTGTGTGTTTGTGTGTGTGTGTGAGTGTGTGTGTGCGGGTGTGTGAGTGTATGCGTGTGTGTGTACGTGCGCGTTTGTGTGCGTGCGTGCATGTGTATGTGTGTGTGTGTGTGTGTGTGTGTGTGTGTATGTGATGTGAAATATATACATAGATATATATATATATATATATATATTATGTAGGTATAATATCTAGTCTGTAGTTCAAGTATTGTGATATTGAGAAATTAATATTTTCTCAGCATCTATGTAATTCATTTTTTCCAACCATTGTATAACGATTTTTTTAAATTTATTATTGTTAATTGTTTTTATGTTATTGCCTTTATAGTACTTAGCAATTTTATTATATATTGTAGGAGCTAGGAAAGAGTACTGTTTTTGTGCAAAGGAGGTGCTAACAGAAGGCACAGGACAACGATCGACTCGTTTTGTAGAGGGTGGTAGATGTGGTACTGTAACTTTATGATATCTTCTAAGGCTTTCATAAATAAATGTTTTTCTTACTGTTAAAACGCCAGTCACTTCATATAGGTCAGTTGTCGGGTGCCGATATGGTAGGCGCATTAGGACTTTTAACAGGACGCGTTGTGCTCTTTCTACAATTAGTAAATGTGTCTTGCCAGCACCGCCCCATGCACAAATACAGTATCTAATCAAGCACTCGCATAACGCACGATAGGTCTGTATTAGTGTTTTGATGTTGGCTACATCCCGTAGATTTTTTAGTATATAGATAAGTTTCTTAATTCTAGAGGCAAGTGTGGTCAAGTGGGGTAACCAGGTAAGTTCATTATCTATTATTACGCCTAGGTATTTAATGTTGGATACTTGGGACAAAGTGGAACAGCTGCAGTTGGTGTTACTAATTATGCGGTTACAAGGAAAGGTATGGATTTTTAGTTCTAGGTTCTCTGGCTTGGTGATGCGTGATTTATTAAAATACATATATTTTGTTTTACTTACATTAAGCGATAGGAGACTATCTTCTAACCATGTAGTTACAGTTGATAGTCCTATTTCAGCTAGTTTTGTTACGGTGTTCCAAGTTTTATCATGAAATAGTAACACTGTATCATCAGCAAACATCATAAGATTCATGCCAGGTAAGTTAACATTTGCGAGGTCATTTATATAGCACAGAAAAAGCGTTGGTCCAAGTATACTGCCCTGAGGTACTCCATAGGTGCATGAGGCATTATTACTAACGTAGCAGTCTACCCGGACGACTTGATTTCTGCCAGACAGGTAATTTTTAAACCATTCTAGAACTATACCACGTATCCCGATGTTCTCAAGTCTAGTCAAAAGGATTGGAATCGAAACCGTATCAAAGGCTTTTTGTAAATCTAGAAACACACCCAAACACTTCAGACCCTTATCCATGTTCGTAGTCACTTGTTCTACTAATTTGAGCACAGCATCTTCCGTAGACTTTCCCCTTCTAAATCCAAACTGATTACTATGTAAGATGTTATTACTTTCGAGAAATGATGTTGTTCTTTTATTAACTACCTTTTCTAATACTTTGGCCAGCGTTGAAAGAAGTGAAATAGGTCTATAATTTGTAGGCAAATCTCTCTGACCTGCTTTATAAATTGGACAAACTACAGCTTTTTTAAAAAGAGATGGAAAAACGCCAGTTTCCAAACTTAAATTACATAAAAATGCAACGGGGTGTATAATAGATAATATATTTTGTTTTAGTATATCAGATGTTATTTTGTCCCAACCCGGTGCAGTGTGTGGCTTTAAACCAAGAATTATATTAGAAATTTCCTCGGCATCTGTAGGATAAAACGACATAGAGTGTGTAGGCGCGTGACTAGACCTTGCCTGTGATGCTAATTCCTTGTCACTTTTGTTCATTTTGAGAAGGATATTGTTTGCTAAAGTACTTCCAACCGTTGTGAAATAGGAATTTACATTATTTAGTGAATCTACTGGTGTATGTGACGTTTTCAAAAGCTCCTGTGGTGAATCTCTACTTTTATTAATGTTACATATTTCCTTTATAGTTTTCCAAGTTTCCTTAATATTGTTGCTACTTTTTTCTAGTTTATCCTGATAGTATTGTTTTTTTTGAGCTTTTATTAATTTGGTACATAAGTTTCTATAGTTTAGATAGTTTTCTTTTAAATTCAGATCGTTTGGAGATTTTTGAGAGTCAGCGTGAAGTTTGTTTCTTTTTCTAATTGATCTTACAAGTCCTGTAGTTAACTGTTTGAACGTAGGAGTATTTATACGGAAATGTTAAACTAATCATTTTTTTGGCAGTTGGTATCCCACGCAAGTTTATAAAGAGAAAGATTCATATTAATATTTAAATATGGGTAACTTTTGACAGGTAAACACTTTTTCATAATATTCATAACCTACTTAGTTTAACCTACGTGATACAATTCAAATTGTTATAATATGTTTTTCAGTAAAAATCTGTTTCGATTTCCGCTGATCATACAATCACGTGTGTATAATTTATTCTATTAACGCCACCAATAAAACGATGACAATGTGTGAATTTATAATTTATGTGTCAAAAGGCAAATGTGTTCAAAGCATTCTACAATAACAAAACACTAACAAACATAATGATACAAAACATATACAGTCGAATTGAGAACATCGTCAGTTAAAAATTAGGAAAATATTTTACTTAGAGTCAGATATCTAAAGAGTGCTTATGGTTCTCAACATACTACAATAAAGTCTGTTGTAGATGGACAAATAATATGTAACATGTTCTTTGCCCAATAGACTGAAATAAAACACAAAAACAAATAAAGCATAACAATGACACACGTTAGATAATGTTAGACGTATATATAAGTATAACTAGTATTGAAGCTGTTGATCGTGGAACAAGTGCAGTGCGTGTAGGTCACGACTCTACTCGACCGCATCCACTTCCTCGCTTACGTACACAGGGTTACTAAACAACTGATTAAACAATGATGGGAACAATAGCTTAGAGAACAGTACAAGTATCAACGAAGCAAGAAATGTAAATTAGGCTAAGAAATTCTACAATTTATCGAAACTAGTACAACGTTGGTATCGTTAATTAGAAATTATAGCCATTAACTTTAGTAATTAACAATTTTCAGTCATTAATTAGACTAAAATGTATATTGTGGAAGCATTTCGTTCAATTGCATAAATGGAAAATGCATTGAATAAACGGATATTTGTGTAAAATTATCTAATAATCACAGATTACAATTTAGAAATAGGTGGACAGTATATAATCTCGTTGGCTGCCCACTATGGCATTACATCACGCTATGTTGTGTGTTCTATTCAGAGTGACCGAGCACGAAGGACACATTTTAAATTAAAGCCATACAAAAGAGACATATTTATATTTTTAAAATTTCCTACTGAAACTGTATCCTATTTTTTAAACAATAAGGTCTTTTATCGTTTGTTTTAGAACGTTACAAAATATGAACTTACAGAATAAATGTAACTGGCTGCAAAACGTTTCCCTATTCACGTTAAATAGCGGTGGATCGTGCCGTACCGCGCCAGGTACCTCTATCTAACCAATTTATCTTCATATCTCCATAATATAAGATAGATGATCCGGTTAATTAACTTCCATTCATTTCAATCAGGCGACTACATTAATGTTGATGACGAAGACATCAAATCAAATTGCGTCTCATAAAGTTTTTGCTTCCACATGATTGAAGCGGAGTTGACAATTTCAAGGTTTCAGGAACATCGTTGCAAAACTGTAATTCTCCGAAGTAAGATCGCGTGTGCGGTTCACGTTCAGAGTATCTTTATTTTGATCACATTGCTTTGTGATCTTTTCGATTCATTAACATAGAGATGTTTGGATCTGATGTTTAGACATATTTATATGAACTTTTATCGTCGAGACACGTGTCTGTTAAATACAATGACCGAATCATGGATTCACCTTTCTCTTCACATTATTGTAAATTTATCGACATCTTGCATCTTGATCATATGATAATAATATGAGTATTCCATAATTTTCTCAACTCTATGTTATCTTCATCGTAAGACATAATTATTCCTCTTTTAATTGACTAATAGTTAATTACAGATTAACTACCGAAGCGTGTAGAAAATTAGCCATAGTTTTGTGTAGGAATCCAGTCTACGATTTTTATTGGCGAGCCTGTAATGGGAGACTGAATGAAATCGGAACTCGTTTTGCGATAAGGCTCTCGTGAAAGCGGTTTAGTTTCTCCTTTCCTACTTTATAAACTGTACATTACTTTTGTTAAATACGTATAGAAAAAAGTTAATTCATACAAACCCGAGCTATAAATTGCCCTATAATTCGCCAAAGTCGAATTAGCCATGCTCTTCCACACAGGTGTTTTGTCTTGCAATATGGTTGTAATTAAAGAACTTTGATGTCAATTCAAAGTCAGTAACAGACATTGTCAAGTGCATATTGTTTATCAAAGCGATATTTTTGTTTAATTCCGTTTTAATCAATTAGGTATCAATAAATTTTGTAATCGATATTCGATAGATTAGTGATTACGAATTACGAGTATTATAAAATGCCCGTCAAAAATTATCGCTATTGCAACTGTACTTTAATCGTTGATAACGATAAATATTACAATCTAATGTTTTCATTATGTAATGTGTATTTTTCTAATCGGTTTTGTTTACGTTTGCTGACCTAGTTTACTGATCCCTTTACGTTTATACTACTCATTAGATACGGACAAGACGTTTCTTACAAAAAGTATCGTTATCATTCACGTAACATGACTATTAATTTGTCCGAAACTAAGCGAATACAGAATTGTTTTTTTTAAATGTGCAATCGGTATAATTATATAATGATTTAAGTGCAATTAGAGGCATAATTTCTTGTAAACACTTTTATATGCACAAGAGGCTCACGCTATCAGAAAATAATGCACGAATGCATGCTATCTAAATTCGGCCGATAAACTTGGATTATTTACCACCTCACCTTGTATATTTTTGTACATTTTTTCACAAACTATTGTTTGAAATTAAATACATAATATTAGGTCGGGGAAAAAGTCTTTTTGCATTATAGTATGTATGAATTTGTAAAAAAATCTCTTTGGCTTCAAGAATCACAAAATTAAATGAGTACACGGTTCATTAGGTTTCTTTCAGTGAGCTCGTGAGGTACCTAAATATCGAGCTTTTTGTGTAGAGAAAAGATTTTATTACAAGTTCATACATACTATAATGCGAAAATACTTTTTCCCCGACCTAATATGAATATTTTAATTACTAAGTGATCATTACGTAGGCCTCTATTATTAGTAGCGCCAGCCATGGCCTTCTCCTGACCTTTGTATCGAGATACAAGTGCATTATTCACTTGCATTGCATTCGTAGTAAAGTCATTATTATAACATTTGATTGGTGTGTTTATTTCGCTACATAGGGAGATATAAATCAGGATTTGAATAGTACGTTTCCTTTACAGTTATAATGCTAGTGTTGTAGACAATAGAATGACAATCTGTCGAATGAAAACACAGAGAGTACTAGATATGTATCGTGGTTACCGTTACTTTTACATAAAACAAAAACCGGTGCTAATACCCTGAAACAAACAACTCTTCTAGGTAGACCACAAATATTTATGAACAAAATCTTATATGAAAAAGAAATAGACCGTGGTTTTGTTTAGATATCTATACTAATATTATAAAGCTGAAGAGTTTGTTTGTTTGTTTGTTTGATTGTTTGTTTGTTTGTTTGTTTGTTTGTTTGTTTGTTTGTTTGTTTGTTTGTTTGTTTGAACGCGCTAATCTCAGGAACTACTGGTCCGATTTGAAAAATTCAGTGTTAGATAGCCCATTTATCGAGGAAGGTTATAGGCTATATATCATCACGCTACGCCCAATAGACGGGATAAACGGGGAAAATCTTGATTCTCTCTTATGTGACGCAAGCGAAGTTGCGCGGGTCAGCTATTATAAATATAGAGCGACAGATAGTCCTTTCTTTGATTGCAAGATCGATACAAAGCGAGGCTGACCCTGCTATTAATTAAACTCAATATACCTCTCATTTGCCATTTGACATACAGCGTGATCTATCTATGAGTACAAAACAAAGAGTCGATCATTCCGGGACCGTACTTACGTCATTTTGAGTACAAATAGTTTTTATAAGTTTTAGCGTACTGTTGAGTGCACGACTGACACTGATGTCAGTTGGTGAGATAAGCACTGACAATACAGTGTGTTTTCGCATTCCAATATAATGTAATTTATCTTAATGCGAACACGATAACGTTCTCTAGACTAAATACGTAAAGAAATAAACCTGAGTCAAGTAGAGACTTTATTTAAAGCAAGTTTTTAATGCATTGAGATTATGTTCATCACGATTAGACATCATTAATTTAGACTGAAAATCACGTTATCTGCGATTATAGCCAATTGAAATCGATAAAATCCTTATAAACAACAAACTCAAGCCAGTTTGAAAATAGTCTCTTAGAAAGAAACGAGTTTGAAGAAATCTTGAAAGACTAGATTATTATTAGAAAACAAAACAAGTAGGCTCTACCACTTGTATTATTAACGACAAGATTATAATTTAGCATAACTCGGCATATATTCGAATTCTACAGTCTACAATATAAAAAATAAAACGTTTTTCCTACAATACTATAACATATTCTCTGCTATGTCAATATTGGACAAACAAACGTAGGAGTTGATTCGTCAAAAATGATTAATAGTTCAAATATTTTCCTCCATATTGAGAATAGATCACACACTTACTCATGAAACAACCTTCATTTATTCTAGCGTTTATGTAGTCCGTGGCTTATTGATTTTAGTTGCTTACTTCTGAATAATAAAAACACCGTGTAGGTGGTGAGACAACAGAATAAGAGCGGGGTATTAAATAGGTCGATCAATTCCGTGTTCCACTGCCTAGGCCTACTTACTTATTTGGTATCGTTCGTGTGTATTCATTCAGTAGCCTTCTGTACTAAAAGTACGCCTATGGTTTAGCTGTATAAAATTTGAATAGCGAATAAGGCTTACGATTATACTGCGTTAGATCCTTAGTTCGATGATTACGTTGCATTTAGTGGTGTTGAGTTATCGTCTTCTGCTAAAGGAAAAAGTGACGCAAATAGAAAATGATCTCATCTTTTTAGATAACCAATTATATTCAGGATCTCTGCCCCAAGTCTTGTATACTGAGTCTGAGAGTTTCACAATTTTCCATTACTTTTATGCTTATGACTAAAAACAGTAAGAACATCGTGATTTGTCAGCACGCATTATGAATGTTTGTAATTCATTTGACTACTGTGAGTAATTGAGTTGTCACCGATTTGCTGCTTCAGTAGCCAGCAGTCACGATAGTCATGGTAGAAAGTGGTTCGACACTTCGCTGAGTATATTCCGTAGTTTGTAGTAGATTCGGACAGTTTGCGCCGGCGCAGCGTACTCGACTGTGACACGTGAGGCTTACGCACCCAGCCAGCGTGACCGAGAGAGTTTTGTTATGCCTTGCAACATGTTATTATTAACTGCTGTGGACCAAAGGGCTTTGTACGCAGTTCAAAGAGGATCCACCTGGATTTCCGAGCTCAATAAAATCTATAGAACTCACAGTTTGAGCTGGATTGTGTTGGGCAATACCATGATGCACGTAGCACCAATGAAACTATAACATAGAGTCACGTTTACTTAGAAGAATGACGTAGTTTTAAAGCTATGATTAATTCTATTTGTATAAGTTGTAGTTGCTTCTGTTTTTCCTTTACATTAACATGCATAATGACGTGTCTCATTGATATATGCAGAATAGTAATGTCCAAGAATCTATTTGTTGTTACTCTTCATTATTCCAATTAATCTAAGAATTAATTTGTTTATTTTTGAAAACAACGTTTCTTCGAACATAACGCTCATATGAAATACATGTTTATGAAGTTTAAAGTCTAAAGTAAAAATTATGTAAGGTCAGAGTTTGATTAGTTGATATTTTCTCCGTGTTCCCTTGACATAAAAGCTGGCATTTGCAGCTCAAGACGAAATAAGGAAAATAAAAATGTCTATTTATTGCTACCCACGTCCTGTTATTTGCATTTCCGTTCTGCTGGTGGCATGTATGTCCTCTAATTGTCACGTTATTATTGATCACGTTGCCGCCGATAGCCTGATGTCATTTGTGGTTTAACACGAATACGAACACACGAGTCAGTATGCCAGCAGGCACATGAGGTCGCGTGTTCAGACTCATTTGGAACAGGACAAATATTATTGAAACTTTGATAAATGTCTGTTTATAAATAAATATTACAAGGTCGAATCCTTTATGTTTGGCGGTGAGAAAAACATTTTGATTAACTGCCAGCCTTTGTTGCCCATGTTACGGGGACTAAGCCACTCTAAGGTTAAGAGATTCCTACCCAAGCGTAATAATAACTACTTCCAAAACACTGTTCCGGGGCTTGAACACTAATTATTATCTCAGTTTAGATTACAGAAGCTGGATTCTAAATACTTCAAAGCGAGTTTCCGAAAGTTTTACATAATATAGAGTCGATTCTAATATGAATAATATTACACGATCGATTAATAGTGGCGTGCCGTTACAATACTAATGACACATTATCCGTAATCAGAACGACAGTGCTTATTACATGTCGCACGTGACTCGATTGTCGGCCGGACGATCACTAGCAGGTCCGAAGCATTCATAACACGTCTAGACCACAAGATGGACCGACAAACAGGATAGCCATATCAGGTATCTGCACTAGATACAAATGATCGTACCAACTTCAAAAGAATCGAATATAATAATATAATATCCCACTAACATTATAAATGCGAAAATATGTATGTATGGATGTTTGTTACTCTTTCACGCAAATACTACTGAACCGATTACGATGAAATTTGGTATATAGGTAGCCGAAGACCCAAAATAACACATAGGCTACTTTTATCCTGGAGTTCCCGAGGGATCTGGATTTATACGGGAAAGGTTTCTACGCGGACTAAGTCGCGGGCGGCCTCTAGTCGGAAATAATTGCATGTTTCGTTTTTGCTGCTGTCTAACCTTCAGTTACCTTCATGGCGTCTGGGATGTAGTTTCAACATAATGTTATATAGTTTACTGGCGTGAGGCCGTTCGTGTAAAAACTTAGCTACTTAATACCCACAACCAGTTTCTTCCATATCTCCGTAGCTACGGAATTTAAATGAGACCAATGGGTTTTTTACTAACGAAATTGTTCATACATTTTTTGTTGCAGACGTTGTTCTTTCACTTTACCATAATATGCACACTACAAAGGAATGCGAAACTTATTTTTGTTAAGTAAACTCACGTAGTGAATGCCAAATTTTGTTTAATATTCCGTAGCTTAGTATGACATTTGTTTTTTTGCATGGTATGTTTAGTGGGTACGTTGTTTTGTTTTGGATTTATATGCGGATTCATAGAGTCGGGTCCTACGTGTGCGATTGTTGTGTGACGAAAGATATTAGCATCACGAATGCATAACTGGTTTCCAGTATGTTCGTGATTTAAGCTATTGTATGTAAATCCCTATTGAGAGAGTATTCTGGGAGACGTGCCACACACTATGCTTCGATATTGATTTTGTATAACGAAATAGATTTTTAAGTTGCGTGGTTTACCAAATTGCAAAATAACACAACACGACAAGTCGTTACGGCTGATTATATCAATCGTGACCACTCGTCGTTACTTTTTATATCATTGCCAGGTATTTATTTATATTCGTAAGTTTTGCAATGTCATTTTCGATACCCGAAATCCTTGGTTTAAGTCGGTACTAACTACTAGCGTGCTTGCCCCAGACGACGACTGTACTACTATAAAATTAAAACAAGTCATAAAAACACATAACGCTAGAATTATAAATGGCTATTTGATGATACCTGTCGTCTAGTGAGATGGTTGAGTGATAGCGTCTCATCAGGATAATAGAGAACAACGAGTAAAGTGCCCAGTTATGTATTAGGCGCCCACACGTCACTAGATGCTCAATTGAAAAATCTTCCTCGACGCTAAATTGACCTTAGTACGTCCTACATCTACGACTCCGAATACGAGGAACTATCTTCCGATGCAACCATAACGAATGACTCCAACCTAATTTGGAAAGAGTTGTTCACAAGAATTTATAGCCTAGCGACTACAGTTCTCAGAATCGGAATTAAATTAAATACAATGTTTTGCAAAAGCTTGAGTAAACAATTCGTTTTGCCTTGTTGAATCACGAGAATCATCTGCTCATGTTTATATTGCCAATTAAGTTGCTTTCTTCATGTGATGTGTAGCATTTCTCATGTATTTAGTTATAGCGTGAGAGTGATGTAAAGCGGGTATTGTGTACAAAATCGGCACGCCAATTAGAAAGATACGTGACGTGTAAAGTGGTGCAGGCTGCGACCTCAGACGGGCGTATTCGCGGCGATGATCTCACCGACTCGGGCCCACGTCCTCGCCTCGCACAAACTCGTTTGTTGTTTACTCGTGTCGATGTAACAACTTAACGTTTTCGAACACAGGACGTTCTGTATCAAGTGAAACAGGGTTTACGTCATGCACAGACTCACTTGATTATTACCTATTTTGACGCAAAACGAAGATGGTTTTGTCATTTTGCTTTGAATTCGAGATTTACATATCTACATGTGCTTCTGACGACAACGTTGAACTCGACTAGCTCTATGAGCCAATAATATGTTGATCTTCAAACATTGCACGAAACCAGTTTCTATAGCATTTAGTTTCTAAATGTTAACTGTTGTTTGTTTAGATGAGATTCGATGAGATATTATAGTTTTTGTGATGCCTAGGAAGTCGGCAAGGCAACCAACGAATGGAAGTGTTCAAGATCAAAACCATTTGGTACAGGAAATAAATCAGTTTTTGAACCATAAAGCTCTATTGTAAACCGCAGACGTAATTTAGATTTGTCGAGGACAACCTGGCCCGTAGTTAAGCGATCATATATCAAAAAGAGATCATTATTTCAGTTTATTTTTTATTACGTAATTTTGCGGATTGCATTGCGTGATAGCTTGGTTGGTGTACAGACAGGTAGGCCATATGGTCGACGACCTTGTCTAGAACTGTCGGCGGTGACTGGCAAACTGTTCCTGCACCTACACACTCATTATATCCGATTCTTCACACTCGCGATACACAAAATATCAATTCATATTTTTCAAACTATGCCTGCGTAGGTATACTCCAAAAGGAGCAATGTTTAATGTATACCAGAGAGATTAGGTATCTTATCTTTATTAGTTTTAAAATATCAATGACCTTTTTAAAACAATTCTCGTAACAAACGATGCAGCGGGCATTTAGATTTTCTGTGAACTATTTTGTTCAATACATACTTAGTCATACGTTTAATTTATCGCTTACATTTCACGTAAATGTTGGCATTAATTATACAATTGTGTTTATTCAGGTTTGTATTTCAATAGTGTAGCTTGGGGTTTATATTCCTCAGCTATAAGACCAGTATCCATTTATAGGCGCATTGTAAATTAAAATGCTCACTGGTTTGGGCATCAAGCCGTTTTTGGGAGGCTTCTTAAGGCAACTTTCCAACTCCTGCATTGAGGCCGAGTATTTTTTTTGAACCACCAAAATCGCCCGGCAAGAGCGACTCGAATATCTGGACAAATACGAACAATGCAGATTGAAAAAAAAACTAGTTTTACTTTTCGAGGCTTACTTTTTTAATTTCTTCGTAAATTTGTTGGTTGTTTTTCGGAGAATTTGTAGAGTTGTTATGTCATCGGTTCATTTATTGTATTTATTCGGAAAACTAAAGCCTTGTATGCTTTTTTTACTAGATAACGACATCCTGCCCGGATAGTCGTTAAAGAAACACGAAAGAAGTAAAATACATAGATACATATACTTATTATGATGGATATAGCAAAACACATATAAAATGTGGTGTTTTCAAATGTATGAATATGAAAATTAAGTGTTTCCATAGCTACAAGGCATATTTTAAACCAGATCTAATGCTGCTAGAAATATCAAATTCAATACAAATATTCCGAATTCGCTGAGAGTTAGTTTGCAAACACTCACTAATTTATTCGGACATCAATAGGGTTAGCGTCTATAAAAGCGTTCATCTGTATTCCGGCTTGACAAGTTCTTTACTCCGACATTCCAAGGGTAGTAAATTACTTTAAAAACACATTTGCTAAGATCTATTATAATACATTTAATGTAATTAAAAACAAGAAACACACAAATAGATAATACTTGATAAACTTTGTAGACCTACAGTTGACATTAAGTAAGTATTTTGATTTGTTAATTTTAAAAACACTTTAGCTTGACTCTAGATAAGTACAAAACTTGGAACCTAAAAAAAGATAACGTAAATTGTATTTGACTTAATTACTTAGTACAAAGTTATTACTCAATAGGTCAATGACCTAATGCATCGTTTTGTTGTCGTTAGAAATACAAATTCTTTCGTCAGAACTAAAAAAATATTCCTGTGGTACTATCACTCCTCGAATTTTGCCTTTAGATAAAATGTGATATACAGGTTTCAAGTGTAAGTATAAGTTGATCACTAACCATACGATGAATGAATGAATGAATGAATGAATTGTATGACACCTATCGTCTTCTCTAGCCCCCGGTTTCTGAGGTAAATTTAGCGGTAGTTTATCTATTCAATAGCGTTTAAACACATATAAACATGACAGTTTGAATAGATAAACCACTAAATGTGCCTTAGAAACCGGGCGTCAGTTTTACATAGTTCATTTTTGATGACGAACTGTAACCTTATACGACATCCCAATTTAAAATCTCCGTCACATATCTACAAAGCTCGACTACGAAATGTTTCCAAAGAACTCGTTAGTCAGAGCCGAGCTTAGGACAAGCTTGCATGTTCAAAGTATGTAGTGTTGCACATACGAATGGTTGAGTAATCCTCCCGATATAGCAAAGCGCCAAAGAGGCACCAAGCGCCTGATCTTGTACTTTCTGACTCAGGATTTAAACATATGTGCTACTTGAATGGCAAATTAACAGGCCACAAGCGGTCATTTGATTCAAGTAACCAGATACTGGGGCGTTTGTGTGACGCTTAATGCATTCTCTTGTAGATCTTAATGGCATAGTTTGTCTTTTTCTCATAAGGAGTGACTAAAGCTATCCGGTTCTGTGTGACAGTATAGTATCGTTTCTTATCTGGGATTATTCGATGACAAAAATAAAATGAACTTATACAATTAGGGTGTTCTTGACCCGTCTAATTTGAACTCAGAGCCTAAACGTGAGCGGATTCTCATAAACGTCTCAGGGTTTTCACTAGGCTAGGTAATTCAATTGTTAGTAAGTACATAACAATGGACATGAACCGCGTTCGGAATAATAAAGTGACGATAATATCTGCCGATTCAATAATGCATAATTACGTACACACCTGGTATTTGCCAATACGTGCTTTGGAAGAGCTTTCACTTAAGTCCTGTCGCTCTATTACGTCATATGGAGGTGCTGACTGTTTGCCAATATGGACATAACTAGAATTAAGTGGTTTGAACAGTCTAGGTACTACAAATAATGTATTATATTCTCAGAATATTCAGTAAATATCTCGGATGCAACCAAATAGAAGGAAGTTTTTGCTCTACAGTCGTCTTTAATTGTGACCTTTACCATGACTCTATCAAATCCTATAAATATTTTACCTGTATGAGCAATGAATACGTATAATAATTACCTGTTACGAAACATATGGACGCTGTGATCATGACACCCAAATACATACTAAGTAGGAGTAAATATGCAATTAAATGGATGCATAAAATATGTTAAAAATATTTATCACCGACGCAGACGGTTCATCGAATAACCATAAATAGCAACAACAAGTTGTTTACTTAGGTAGTGAAGTCATGAATATTTTTATATACTCGTCAGGGTCTGGTTCCCCGTACTTCTCATTGCCATTGATTCATGAAATCTCATTGCGGTCCGAGCTATCACGTGACCTCAATTCTGAGGACAACAGTATTGTATTTATAACCAACAGATGACATTATACCCTTTTCCTTAAAATAACTTATGAATAAAATTAACATTTCGCAATATGAATCAGCTGGTAGGAGGTAATTTTTTTACAGCACGAGATGACGTAATAAAATGTTTCCTGATTACTTCATTCATCTTTGATTTTGTTCGTGATTACTGCAGCTTGTAATACAAGTTTATACTTCCTATACCAATCAGCGCGGTGAACTAACACATTAATTAATGCACTTAACGACTTAACGAACATATTTTTTATAACTAAAGTTTTTTAATGCGCATACAATTCCATGTTATTTTTTTGCGAATGCCACGCGATTTACTAATAAAACAATGCCATGGAAATTAATTAGTCACATTGGATCCCTTGTTCTAATAGTTTTTCGCTAATCTGAGATGAAAGCGTGAAAAACTAAGTTGATTGATAAGCGCCGCCTAATCGTCACGCACGGCAGGTTCGCGATCGCCTATCAACGTGAAAAAGCCGCTGTTATCTTTGTAATAACTAATAACCGTACACATAGACGCGTAATTGATATTTGGTATTCAGTTGACGTTTAGTTTCGCGATATGGACTACATAATGTGACTCTAATCGTGATATTGTGATTTGCGAACATGGTGTGGGTTGTAAGGTAAAATACTGATTTTATACGTTGAATTAACGGTGAATTGTGATTGCACGTGAATAGGTGAAATACCACGCATTTAATAATAAACTTAATCTGCACTTGGCCAGCGTGATGGACTAAAGGCCTAACCCCTCCCTCGTTTGGGAGTAGACCCTGGCCCAACAGTGGGACAGTTAAGGGGTAAAAAAAATGTTGCTGCGAATTTTCTACACTATGAGTACTACCTAATTCGATTACCAAATTCTAAGTAAAAAGAGACTATTTCCCCGAGAGAAACAATAGCCTCAAAAGTCTTTATTATTTAGCTCGTTTATCTAGTAATTGTGTGGACAAAATAATACCTATCCGTAGAGTCTAGAAATTGTTTCACAATCTTGCAGTTTTCGCCCACATGCAATAAAACTAACAAATTCGGTTCGAGATATTGGCAGATAAGACTATAAGTACGATATAAATAATCAGAAATACTTAATTGTTTTTAAGAGATTATAAAGAATGACTCTTAAATTCGCATATTTTATTTATTTACTAGCTGACCCGCGCAACTTCGCTTGCGTCACATAAGAAAGAATGGGTCAGAATTTTCCACGTAATTGTAACACTTTTTACTGTTACTCTGCTCCTATTAGTCGTAGCGTGATGATACAAATTATGCTTTTTTTTCACGAAAAATATTCTCAAAATTATTTATATCTCTTAAATGTAACGAAGTTGCGCTAAGGCATATCCGTCATTAAAACAGTTGCCATGACAACGGAATTTTGTTAATTCAATGTCATTATAATATTGATTATTCGGGACCTCGTTCGCCACTAATTATTAATATTTAATACTAATTACTAATACAAAGCTTAATTATTCCTAAACAAAAAAATATGCTTTTTTTCACGAAAAATATTCTCAAAATTATTGATATCTCATATAACTCGCGCTAAAGCATATCCGCCATTAAAACTGTTGCCATGACAACGGAATTTTGTTAATTCAATGTCATTATGATCTTGATTATTCGCGGCTTCGGTGGCGAAACTTGAATTTTCCCGGGAAATGCGTCATTTTCCTGGGATAAAAAGTAGCCTATGTCCTTTCTCGAGTATCAAAATATCTCCATACCAAATTTCATGCAAATTGGTTCAGTAGTTTAGGCGTGATTGAGTAGCAGACAGACAGACAGACAGACAGACAGACAGAGTTACTTTCGCATTTATAATATTAGTATGGATTTTGGAAGCAGTATTGATAATTTCCTAAAGCCGGTCGTAGGAAGAATTTTAGTGTCTGAACAAAATAGGTTTCGTTAGGCAGGTAAATTTTCAAATAACGGGTGACAATGAATATTATTAATTAATACAATAACATTCGGTGGCACAAAGATACCAGTGGTCCAAGCGGTTTACCTTACATTCATTTACTAAGGTAGGTACCTATAGGATATTTCCTAACCACAAATTGGTTTCAATACAGGTGAAGTAAACCTACAAACAATAATAACTACATGTCATTGATGTCAGTAGACTATCCGTATGATCATACCCCTCGTGACCTTTTTAAGACAGCATATTGATCGAAGTTGTAAAAGGAATTGGGATGTGTTTGGTCCCCATCGCTAGGCGACAATAAACTAGATCAAACTTTTTAAATAATCATCAACTGTGTCTTCGTATCATCGACATTTATTAAGAATGAGACCTACTTTTTGTAGGTCACGCTTCCTCATTTAAGGATATTGTTACGTTCGTACATCTGGCACAAACCTGAAAGCCACTGCATTAATTCGCTAAACACCTGTCATCGAAAGAAAGTAAATTAGCTGTGTTTAATTGATTTTATGTATTGTAAAGAAAGTCACATTGGAAAGCTAGCTATACACATAGGTAGAGATTTCTATAAAAGAACACATTTAAACATGACGACATTAGGTTTACTTGCTGTCTCTACATTCCGTACTTGCTATTCGTAACCCTATTACAGTACCCGACTTTATAAAAATAATTCCTGAATTTCATCGTTCCATATTACACAGCAATGCAGGTAAATCACTTTTTATTGTCTAAAGGGTCGTACAGTTTACGTGGCTCTCCTTGCGAGTGGAAAGGGGGTCGCGACTCGCAACTTGCAAGCCAACTCATTGAGTCACTGGCTCATTTCTATATCTGGATAGCCTCTTGCGAATTGCATCCACCTACACTCCGTATGCACTCAGCAACGCCTGCTCAGTATTATTTTATCGTTCATTTTGATTTATATTCGTTTAAAGAAGCTCCTTCATACAAAGAACTGCCTAATTGGTCTCAAGTCGACGATGACGTCAACTTTTAAAATAGCGATGAAAGATCAACGAAATGAATAAACTGTGATTGAAATGTTGATTCATGTGCTAACTGTTGAACGATTTATTTGTTTTGAGAAAGGTCCTACAGAGCAAGCAGTTTGTTAGTTCGACGAATGTCAAAAATAACGAAAGGAATTACTTTAAATATTTGTCAGTTTATACCTGCTTCCACTGCACAGGTTTATGTTATTTGTCAAAGACTTTATATAATAATATAAAGCCTGCTAATTATATGTTTTTTCAGCTAATTATTACAGTAGTAAGTGTAGTAATTGATACGCAAATTGCTAAATTATTACTATTTTAAACAATAGTTCACGGTTGCACAGGTGTCGGTATGAAGTAATTCGCCTAGATTACAGTTCACGAAAGGTTCAGTGGGCGTTACCTTAGCAACCATAACTCGGTCGCCGCTTATTCTATTGATACGATCAGTGGGACAAGCTTTTAACAACATGGAACAGTGTGAACTAAAACTTCTATCCCATTACGTATTTATCTTTTAATGATGTCTTGAATAAACTCATGGTAAGTATATGGACAAGGATCGATCGTAAAGTCTACGTTTGTATTTTTAATGAAATTCATACCGACTTATTAACAAAATCTTGATACCTACCTAACGTATGCCAGGTCGATAATCATCACATAGGTCACATAGTTTTATGTCGATAATAGTTTTATATCCAGACAACTAATTGTTGAATATGTTATACATACCTACTTGTTGATACGAGAAGCCATTTCAGTTTCATGAGTCCGTACAGTACGGCAGTTCTCGGGGCGAGCTTGACGCAAGCCGCCGGATTTCAACCCCGCTGAAAATTATACCGGTGTCCTACTTTTGTGGGTCTATATTTACAAGATTTATATGAAAGAATAATGAAACCTCACTTCATTCGCGATTGAGTGAGACTAGAGACAGATTGCTTTATTGATTGGATAACAATTAGTTCGAATATTTGTGTGGCTATTTCCGAGTCGATAACATACGGTGTTTACATTTGCACCTCATAGTGTTCTGTAAGATTGGAATAACGTATCGGTTTTCTATAGCAATTAGATGTGATTTCGTTCAATACGTTAATTATGTGAAACGGCTTTTATACTTACGGTATTAAAATGCGTGGTAGGACTTTTTAGCGGCATGTTTAGACACGATGGTTACTAGAGATACAGCCGTGTAGTGCATCAAGTACCATTGCTTAGTGACTCGTACGTAACGGAAGGCAGGTGAATGGGCGCGATGGACGCGTGTGATGGCCAATTCACTGACGCTGCCACCCTTGCCCTTACCTCGAAGATATCCTTTGTCTCTACATCCATATCGTGTCAAAAGGTGTGATTTTATGCAATTTACGTT
Source organism: Anticarsia gemmatalis (assembly GCF_050436995.1). Taxonomy (NCBI): domain Eukaryota; kingdom Metazoa; phylum Arthropoda; class Insecta; order Lepidoptera; family Erebidae; genus Anticarsia; species Anticarsia gemmatalis. Next base: position 6,331,651 of record NC_134761.1, read on the forward strand.
CGTGTGTTTTCTAAATAAATAGTTCTATATCACTGTTACTTATACAGGGACCTAAAATAAGTTTTATCATACCTACTTACCTTCTTACGGTTTTGTCAAGTAGCTAATGATATTGTTTATGGTTGCAGGCGTCACCGTTGCCCACACAACGATGTCCCGGAGCCATTGTTCGATGTGGAGCACACGACGAGCGTGGTCTCCGCGTACAAACGCGACTACGACGAAAAACATGTAAGCCGCACCACCGCTGTCCACCACGAGGATCATCTTCGTCTTGAAGGTGATTTCCAAGAGCCAGAACGTCCTAAGTGGCAACCGGCCGAGCGACCTAAACAAAGGAAGCCGGAAGATAACCTTAAGCCTGAAGGTGATTTCGAAAGGAGGCAGCCTGAGGAATGGCGTCCGGGCGAAAGAGCTCCCGTGAAAAAGCCCGAAGATAACTTAAGACCCGAAGGAGACTTTGAAAGACGCAAGCCTGATGAGTGGCGTCCTGGTGATCGTGCTCCCGTACGCCGACCTAACGATAACTTAAGGCCAGAGGGTGAATTTACTACTCCTGAGAAGGAGCCCTGGCGACCCGCCGAAAGGGAAAAGCCCAAGAAACCTGAAGACAATTTGAAACCTGAGGGAGATTTCGAAAGACGTCAACCAGAGGACTGGCGACCGGGTGATAGAGCTCCTACTCGCAAGCCCGAGGATAACTTAAGACCGGAGGGTGATTTTGAAAAGCGTCGTCCAGAGGAATGGCGCCCAGGCGACAGGGCTCCCGTACGTCGCCCTGAAGATAATTTGAAGCCTGAGGGTGACTTCGAGAGAAGACGTCCAGAGGAGTGGCGTCCTGGTGACAGAGCTCCTGTGAAACGTCCAGAGGATAATTTAAGACCAGAAGGCGAATTCACTAGTCCCGAGAAAGAACCATGGAGACCCGCCGAACGGCAAAAACCTAAGAAGCCGGAAGATAACTTGCGACCTGAAGGTGATTTCGAAAAACGAAGACCAGATGAGTGGCAACCCGGTGACAGGGCACCAGTCCGTCGTCCTGAGGATAACCTAAAGCCTGAGGGTGACTTTGAGAGACGCCGGCCGGAAGAATGGCGTCCAGGTGATAGAGCACAGGTGCGTCGCCCTGAGGATAATCTACGTCCTGAAGGTGACTTCGAAAAACGAAGGCCCGAGGAATGGCGCCCAGGTGACAGAGAGCCTATGCGCCGACCGGAAGACAACTTGCGACCTGAAGGTGACTTTGAGAAACGTCGACCAGAAGAGTGGCGTCCTGGTGACAGAGCTCCTGTGAAACGTCCAGAGGATAATTTAAGACCAGAAGGTGAATTCACTAGTCCCGAGAAAGAGCCTTGGAGGCCAGCGGAACGTCAAAAGCCTAAGAAGCCTGAAGATAATTTGCGCCCAGAGGGAGACTTTGAAAAGCGCAGACCGGAAGAATGGCGTCCGGGTGACAGAGCTCCTGTGCGTAAGCCCGACGACAACCTAAGGCCAGAAGGAGAGTTTACAACTCCAGAAAAGCAGCAATGGCAACCCGCTGACCGCCAAAAGCCTAAGAAGCCGGAGGATAACCTTAAACCTGAAGGCGAATTTACTACACCTGAAAAGGAACGATGGCAACCAGCTGAACGTCCTAAGCAAAAGAAACCACAGGACAATTTGAAACCAGAAGGTGAATTTGAGAGCAGGAAGCCTGAAAAGTGGCAACCTGGTGAACGTGAACCTGTTCGCCGTCCTGAAGATAATCTGAAACCCGAGGGAGAGTTTACATCGCCTAAGAAAGATGAGTGGAGACCGGCAGAGAGGCCTCAGCAGAAGAAGCCTACTGACAATTTGAGACCAGAAGGCGATTTCGCGAAACGAGAACCGGAAGAGTTCAGACCAGCAGAAAAGGCTGTAGTGAAGAAACCTGAAGATAATCTGCGCCCAGAAGGTGAATTTACGACCAGGAGAACTATAACCGAAGATTACAAGGTTGTGACTGGCGAAAGAGCGGAAATAATTCGTCGCACAGATAATATCATTACAGAAGGAGAATTCACTGGTAAGCATCAAATTCTATCATTCTTTATTAGACAGCGAAAAACATATAATACTGTTACTGTTACTGTCTGTTTTTTCTAATCTACCTCTCTTGCATTAGTCATCGTCTTCAAAAATAATATTAATTTACTAACTTTATTATTTTTCTATTTTCAGACACTACTACTTCACGTACCGAGTACACAGTTAAACCAGTGGAGAGACCAAAACCAGTCAGACGCAACACCTGGACTAAAATCGAAGGTGATATGACTACTGAGACGACATCGAAATCAGAGTTTATTGATTACACCGATACTGTTGAAAGAACAACAATGGTCGCGCGGAGAACAGACAATCTAATTCGCGAGGGTGAAATCGAATTCGTAACTTCAAACCAGACAGACTTTACTGAGAAAGTCACCCCTGTCGAACGTCCAAAGAGACGTCGTACATGGACTAAAGAAGACTTTGAAAAGTTCTATTCAACAGAGGAGTTGGAAAAGATAACAACTTCACAAGAAGAGTACAGAACCTATGAGGAGAATGATGTTAGGCAACAAAGAATTATAAGAAAAGATAACTTACACATGGAAGGTACTTTTGATAGTCATACCGTCTCGAATGATGCATATCAACCAAAACTTACTGAAAGGCCTAAACAGAAAAAACCGGTCGACAACTTGAAACCTGAAGGTGACTTCGAACAGCCCAAGCATGAGGAATGGCGCCCTGCTGAAAGGCAAACACCCAAGAAACCAAAAGATAACTTGAAACCAGAGGGAGATTTCGAAACGCCAGATAAGGAAGAGTGGCGTCCGGCTGAGAGGCCAACTCAGAAGAAGCCTAAAGATAATCTGAAACCAGAAGGAGACTTTGAACAACCTAAACAAGATGAGTGGCGTCCCGCTGAAAGGCAAACACCTAAAAAGCCTAAGGATAACTTGAGGCCGGAAGGTGACTTTGAAACCCCAGAGAAAGAAGAATGGCGTCCTGCTGAACGGCCTACACAAAAGAAGCCAAAGGACAATCTGAGACCTGAAGGCGACTTTGAACAACCAAAACATGAAGAATGGCGCCCCGCAGAGAGACAAACTCCGAAGAAACCAAAAGACAATTTGAAACCCGAAGGCGACTTTGAAACTCCCGACAAGGAAGAATGGCGTCCTGCAGAAAGACCAGTTCAAAAGAAACCCAAAGATAACCTTAAACCAGAGGGTGATTTCCAACAACCCAAACAAGATGAGTGGCGTCCTGCTGAGAGGCAAACGGCTAAAAAGCCCAAGGACAATCTGAAACCCGAAGGAGAATTCGAAACACCTGACAAAGAAAAGTGGCGTCCAGCCGAGCGTCCGGTTCAAAAGAAGCCCCAGGATAATTTGAGACCTGAAGGTGACTTTGAACAACCTAAACATGAAGAGTGGCGTCCTGCGGAGAGACAAACACCCAAGAAACCGAAAGATAACTTGAAACCAGAAGGTGACTTCGAAACTCCCGATAAAGAAGAGTGGCGCCCAGCTGAACGACCAACTCAAAAGAAACCAAAAGATAACCTTAGGCCTGAGGGTGACTTTGAACAGCCAAAACAAGAAGAGTGGCGTCCGGCTGAGAGGCAAACAGCCAAGAAACCAAAAGATAATCTAAAACCAGAAGGGGAATTCGAAACTCCCGATAAAGAACAATGGCGCCCAGCTGAGAGGCCAGTTCAAAAGAGACCCCAAGATAATCTTAAACCAGAAGGTGAATTTGAACAACCTAAACACGATGAATGGCGTCCAGCTGAGAGACAAACACCAAGGAAGCCCAAAGACAATTTGAAACCTGAGGGTGATTTCGAACAACCAAAACATGAAGAATGGCGGCCTGCGGAGAGACCGGTGCAGAAGAAACCCCAAGATAATCTTAAGCCTGAAGGTGATTTTGAACAACCTAAACAAGACGAGTGGCGTCCTGCTGAGAGACAGACGCCTAAGAGACCAAAAGACAATTTGAAACCTGAAGGTGAATTCGAAACTCCCGACAAAGAACAATGGAGACCAGCTGAGCGACCAACTCAAAAGAAACCTAAAGATAATCTAAGACCAGAAGGTGACTTTGAGCAACCTAAGCATGAAGAGTGGCGTCCAGCTGAGAGACAGACACCTAAAAAGCCTAAAGACAACTTGAAACCAGAAGGCGATTTCGAAACTCCCGACAAGGAAGAGTGGCGTCCGGCTGAGCGTCCTAAAGCTAAGAGGCCAGATGATAACCTGTTCCCTGAAGGTGACTTTGAGCAAAGGCATCCGGACGAATGGAGGCCTGCTGAGCGACCTGTTCAAAAGAAACCCAAGGATAACCTCAAACCAGAAGGTGAATTTGAGCAACCGAAACAGGAGGAATGGCGTCCAGCTGAGAGGCAAACGGCGAAGAAACCGAAGGATAACTTGAAACCTGAAGGTGAATTTGAGACTCCCGATAAAGAAAAGTGGCGTCCAGCTGAGCGACCAGTTCAGAAGAGACCACAGGATAATCTTAAGCCTGAAGGAGAATTTGAACAGCCTAAGCAAGATGAATGGCGTCCGGCTGAGAGGCAAACACCCAGAAAGCCCAAAGACAATTTGCGACCTGAAGGTGAATTTGAACAACCTAAGCATGAAGAATGGCGACCTGCGGAGAGACCGGTACAAAAGAAACCTCAGGATAATCTTAAACCCGAGGGTGACTTTGAACAACCTAAACAAGATGAGTGGCGTCCTGCTGAAAGGCAAACACCTAAGAAGCCGAAAGATAATTTGAAACCTGAGGGTGATTTCGAAACTCCTGATAAAGAACAGTGGCGACCGGCTGAAAGGCCTACTCAAAAGAAACCGAAGGATAATCTTAGACCTGAAGGCGACTTTGAACAACCAAAACATGAAGAGTGGCGTCCTGCCGAAAGACAAACACCTAAAAAACCACAGGATAATCTTAGACCTGAAGGTGACTTTGAGCAAAGGCATCCTGATGAATGGAGACCTGCTGAACGACCTGTCCAAAAGAAACCAAAGGATAATCTTAAGCCCGAAGGAGATTTTGAGCAACCGAAACATGATGAGTGGCGTCCTGCTGAAAGACAAACTCCCAAAAAGCCTAAAGACAATCTTAAGCCTGAAGGTGAGTTTGAGACTCCTGACAAAGAAAAGTGGCGTCCAGCTGAGCGACCAGTCCAGAAGAGACCACAGGATAATCTGAGGCCTGAAGGAGACTTTGAGCAACCCAAGCAAGACGAATGGCGTCCAGCTGAGAGGCAAACACCAAGGAAACCTAAAGACAATTTGAGACCTGAGGGTGACTTTGAACAACCTAAGCATGAAGAATGGCGACCTGCGGAGAGGCCGGTGCAAAAGAAACCTAAAGACAATCTCAAGCCCGAGGGTGACTTTGAACAACCTAAGCAAGATGAATGGCGTCCAGCTGAGAGACAAACACCTAAGAAACCTAGAGACAATCTGAGACCCGAGGGTGAGTTTGAACAACCAAAACATGAGGAATGGCGTCCTGCTGAAAGACCTATCCAAAAGAAACCTAAGGATAACCTTAAGCCTGAGGGTGAGTTTGAGCAACCGAAACATGATGAGTGGCGTCCTGCTGAAAGACAAACTCCCAAAAAGCCGAAAGACAATCTTAAACCTGAAGGTGAGTTTGAGACTCCTGACAAAGAAAAGTGGCGTCCAGCTGAGCGACCAGTTCAAAAGAGACCGCAGGATAATCTGAGGCCTGAAGGAGAATTTGAACAACCTAAACATGACGAATGGAGGCCAGCTGAAAGGCAAACTCCTAAGAAACCACAAGATAACCTCAGACCTGAAGGTGAATTTGAAACTCCTAAACCTGAGAAATGGCGTCCTGCAGAACGACCAACCCAAAAGAAACCCCAAGACAACCTTAAACCAGAAGGAGACTTTGAACAACCCGAACCAGAACAGTGGCGACCTGCAGAAAGACAAACACCTAAGAAACCTCGGGATAATTTGAAACCTGAGGGAGAATTCGAAAAGCCAAAACACGATGAATGGCGTCCAGCTGAAAGACCTACTCAAAAGAAACCCAAGGATAATCTCAAGCCTGAAGGCGAATTCGAGAAACCAAAACAAGAAGAGTGGCGCCCTGCTGAAAAACAAACTCCTAAGAAACCACAAGATAATTTGAGACCTGAAGGCAAATTTGAAACTCCCAAACAAGATGATTGGCGCCCTGCAGAAAGACCAGAGGTTAAGAAACCAAAAGACAACCTGAAACCTGAAGGAGAATTCGAAAAACCGAAACAGGATAAATGGCAACCAGCTGAACGTCAAACACCTAAAAAACCACAAGACAATCTTAAACCAGAGGGCAAATTTGATCGTCCTGAGAAACCAAAACACGTGCCTGGTGAAAGACCTGTGCAGAAGAAGCCTGAGGATAATTTGAAACCTGAAGGTGAAATGGAAGTGATCAGAAGAACTGATTATACAGCCACCCGCGGTGATCGTGTGGACGTTGTCAAACATGAAGATCATCTTAGAATGGAGGGTGTTATTGATGTCCATCGTTCAAGAGACGACTATAAACGAATAGAGAAGACAGAAAAGGTTGTCATACAGAGGCATGAGGATAACTTACGAACTGAGGGCGAGTTTATAGATCTTGAAGTTCGTAATGATTACAGCGCAACCAAGGGCGAAAGAGCGCCAGTCGTTAAACCTCAAGATAATCTTAAGCCTGATGGCATATTCTATAAACCTGAGGTTGTACCATCTCAACCAGCAGAGAAACGAAAGCCATTCAAGCAAGTTGACAATATTACTATTCAAAGAGATGTTGATGTGCGACAACGACAAAAGATTGAACGTCTTGATATTATCAGACGAGAAGACAATCTAAGGATAGAAGGCGAATTTATTGATATGAAACAAAAAACCGACTACACCAAGGTCACAGGTGAACGAGCAGCCATAGTCAAACACGAAGATAACTTAAGAATGGAAGGAAAAATGGAAAACACTCGCTCATCGGACACTTACCGTGTTGTGAAAGGTCAAAGAGTAAAATTAACTCGTCGTGAGGACAACCTCAAAATTGAAGGAGTCTTTGAAGATCATACTCGACGCGACGATTATAAAGTAACCAAAGGTGAAAGGTTAGCTATAATTTATCCTCAGGATAATCTGAAACCAGAAGGTGATTTTGAAAGAAGGCCTAAAGTGGAACCGGAAACTGGTGAGAAGCGTACCCCCATTAAACAAACAGATAATTTGAAACCCGAAGGAGAATTTGATAGACCTACAAGACCAAAATGGGAGACTACTGATCGCCCAGATTTAAGCAAACCTCAAGATAATTTGCGGCCTGAGGGTGAATTTACTACGCGCCCGAAGACCAAATGGCAACCAGGTGAAACACCTGAACAAGTTCGGCCCAAAGATAACCTGAAACCGGAAGGAGACTTTGACAGACCTACGAGGCCAAAGTGGGCGTCAGCAGATAGGCCTGAACAGGTTAGGCCAAAGGATAATTTACATCCCGAAGGTGAATTTACCGATAGGCCTAAGACTCAATGGCAACCGGGAGATAGACCTGATCAAGTAAGACCTAAGGACAATTTACATCCTGAAGGTGACTTCACGGACAGAACTAAGCCTAGGTGGCAGCCCGGAGACAGACCTGACCAAGTAAGACCAAAAGACAACTTACATCCTGAGGGTGAATTTACTGACAGGCCTAAAACTCGTTGGCAGCCAGGAGATAGACCGGATCAAGTTCGTCCTAAAGACAACTTAAGACCAGAAGGAACAATGGATTCACGTACTCCGACAAAATGGGCTCCCGGCGAAACGCCAGAGCAAGTTCGTCCTAAGGACAATTTAAAACCAGAAGGTGATTTTGAGCGCCCATCAAAGCCAAAATGGACGTCGGCCGAAAGACCTGAACAAGTTAGACCTAAAGATAATCTGCACCCTGAGGGTGATTTCACTGACAGACCGAAGACCCACTGGCAACCTGGAGAAACACCTAGTCAAGTCCGTCCTAAAGATAACTTACGTCCCGAAGGAGACATGGCGTCACGAACGCCTAGTAAGTGGGCTCCAGGTGACACTCCGTCTCAAGTCAGACCTAAAGACAATCTAAAAACTGAAGGCGATGTTAACTATCCATCTAGACCAACATGGCAAACCGGTGATCGCAGGAGTCCCGTTAAACCTAAGGATAATCTGTTCCCTGAAGGTGATATGGACTCACGTACTCCAACTAAGTGGGCTCCAGGTGAAACTCCCGCCCAGGTCCGTCCTAAAGACAATTTGAAACCAGAAGGAGAGTTCGACAGACCGGGTCCGCAGAGATGGAGTCCAGCAGAAAAATCTGGTCCTATAAAACCAAGAGACAACCTCTACACGAACGGTGATATTACGAAGCACGATACGTCTAAAACACAATCAAGTGAGACAACAAGGAGGGTAGTGGAATCTAAAACTGTTAGAGGACAAGATGATTATGACAGCAAATCTAACATTGTACGTCATGATACTCAAGTACACCGTGACGACAGGTCGCACATTTCTCACTCTGAGACTCATGTGAAACACTCCCACACTACAAGCGACCATTCTACTTCTAAACATACGCAGTCTGGTACGCATGTTAAACACATTACATCTCATGACGTCGTCGATCGCAGTGATTCACAAAAGAATGTAGATCAACGAGCTGACAGCGTAACTGATCGTACAGATCGTAATAAGGTAGTCGGCGTGAATGATCGAACTGTATCACGAAGCAGTACAGACAGGACAACAATAAACAAGAGCGATACTAAAAATATCAAAACTGTTACATCGACCACTACTAAGACAGTCAAACAAATTACAGAAAAGAAACTTCGAGGCGGTAAATGGGTGATGGTCACTAGAAATGTAGAAGTAGATGTGACCGGTGGTGATACGGGACGTTTTACACCTCAACGGTCATCTCCGAGCCGAGATGTTGACGATCGTACAACACGTCCTAGACAAGTTGGAGGCGATTCAATTCAGAAGATAGTATCTTCGGATCATGTGTCCTCGACAACCAATAAAGACGTTCACAGTACAACTCACGGATCTAAGGGATCAAATATTATTGATCAACAGACTACTCGGTCCAATCAACAATACACTGATAACACTAACCGAATACATTCCTCTCAACAATCCGTCACATCTTCGACGTCCAGCCAAAATCTGAGCTCCAACCAACGTCAGACCATCATTTCAGAAAGCCACACTCAACGTAATACTGGAGGTTCAACTATTACACGCGATCATTCTGGCCAAAATGTTACCAGAACAACTCAACAATCTATTTCGGACGGCCATCAAGTAACAAGGCAAGGCAGCGGTGATACTACTCAAAGAATACTTATGACGGATCAATCCGGCAGATCATCAAATCAAAGTCATGTATCAGAAAGTCATATTCAAAGAAATGTTAATTCATCGACTCATGTACACAGGGGCACCCATGTCGAACAACATTCTACAAGATCAACACATTCAGCAAACAGGAACCAGATCAGCGACAATGTAACAAAAACTAGTATCGAGTTCCAGAGAGCCATGCATGGTGGCGGTGCTGACCCTTCAACCACCGTAATTGATAACTCCTCTCGTAGTGGACATCATAAACGAACTTCGGATCTGGTATCTGACTCGTCTTCTAGCAACGCAATCCTTCACCGCCGAGGTGTGCAGTCTACTACCGAAGCTCATCATTCTATAAGTTCTACAGCAGCTGCTCAGAGGAAGAGCATAGGCAATCTGTCTGAACGCGGTGAATACATCAGCAATTCAACCCACAGCACAGACAGAAAAAGTATTAGCTCTATGCATCGTTCAACTAGAGACAACGTGGGCGTTATATCTCAGCATGAAAGTTCCGACTCTCGTCGCGATCAAACAAGGAGGGATGGACAGTCCACGATGATGGTCGATCGTCAGCCACGAGTAGTGAGGGACAATCTTCGAGTCGGCGGTGAATTCTATGGTCATTCTGAAGCTCGGTCATATGGAAACTTCTCGCGTTCTGAACACGCGCAACGAGCTGAACGCACCGAAAGAAATGAACGAGTAGAGCGCGTGGAGCGGGTCACGCGTCATGGAAACACGTCGCATTTCGTTTTGGGTGACGGCAATACAAGTTACAAGCGAGAATTCACCTCGCACGTCCATGGAACCTGTCCTGCAACGCTGATTGAATCCGGACGTGCTCCATTCAAACACACACGCGATTCTCGTGAACATAAATTCTATGCGACGAAAATAACACAAAAACAATAAGCGTTTTATTACCCAGACAGATGCAAGTGATGCAACATTAGCCGATAACAGGCTAACAAGATTATATTCCATTCCGTATTTATGGAGCTTTTAAATTTTAATATTGTTAATGTTAATTATTATAAAATTATACGCAAGCTAACTGCTAGTCTTAATACGAATAACATGCCTTATATAATTATGCATAATATAACAAATAATTTGTTAATTTAACAAGTTTATCATATGTTTTGTCAAACATTGCCATGCAATAAACTTTTATATTATAGAGGGCTGTTTTATTTCTTGTTCATTCCCCCTGTTATAAATATGAAGTACATGTAAGAGAGTAGAACTTTTTAGCCATGAACGAAGATGTTTCTTCATTAGAAGTTTAGTTTTTCACTAAATGCTGTAGACCTAGCTGGCGCACCACATACCACCCTGAACTAGTACCTAACTGATCAATCTAATGCTGATGGAAACGAAAAGTATATATTTTAAAGTTTATAAACCCCGTACAGCGTCATTCCGTTGCAGCAAACGTTACCACGTAAAGTTCGCAATCGGAAAACCGATATACAGGGATTAATTTTTGGTATATTCCCGTTGTCCACCCCCTGCTTGTCCACCCCGGGTGGACAGAGACACAAATCTTTTAAAAAGTTCTCGGTGTCCACCCCTGGGGGACAGTGAGAATTCATTTTAAATTATTCCCGCTGGCCACCCCGGGTGGACAGAGACACGAGTTGCATATTACTACTCTCGATGTTCACCGCCGGTGGACAAAGCCACTGCTTAAATAAACATTCTCAATGTCCACGCTTGCTGGAATTGGGTGTAAATAATTATAACAAAATTAATTAAGTAGGTACATAGTTTAACCATATTATCAACATCTCTAGGGTAAATAGAAGTAGGTACACTATCTATTGTGTGTTTTCCCATATAATGTTTATTGACCCTAAGTTGCGGCACTCATTAAACCAAGGTATAAGTTATAACAATAAACGTAAAAAAATATATTTTAAGTGATCATTTTATTCACGACATGCGAATGGGACTTGTCAATGGGGACTTCAATATTGATTTATTTCTAGAAAGGATGAGGATGTAAAGATTTTTCTGTGACTTTGATTAATACCTATTGTGATAATTATTTGTGTAGATTGCAAAAGTAAAAGATGTCCACCCGGGGTGGCCAGCGGGACTAATTTAAAATGAATTCTCACTGTCCCCCAGGGGTGGACACCGAGAACTTTTTAAAAGATTTGTGTCTCTGTCCACCCGGGGTGGACAAGCAGGGGGTGGACACCGGGAATATACCTTAATTTTTGACCACCATTCAATAGTAATAAATATAATGCTAAATTCATTCGTTCCCCAACTCCCCGATACCTGCCGTAATAATTCAGAGATGCAAACTGGTTGAAAAAATGATTAAAAAAAAAGTAATTTTAAACATATTTATTTATAAATGTTACATAACATGGCTTATAAAGGGTCATTTAAAATATGTTGTATTTTTAATAGCATCTTTAGAGTTAACTACACCCTTATTTACCTGAAAAACAACAATAGTAGACTTTCATTCAACCTACCTGGCATAAATAATTATTTTGAACCTAAGCAGGTAGCTAAAGATCAAAGCGTATTATAATTGTAAATTAAAATTATTATTTTAAAGTAATAATAATACTTACAAAATACATATTGCTTCTACTGGTACGAACATAGCACAGTAAAGCAACACTCATTTTAAATGACCAACAATACTGAATCTTATAAACAAATTGAAAATAATCTAAAATAAATCAAAATTAAGTACAAACTAATGTATTTAAATGCAAACATAGTTTAAAATACATACTTAAAAATTATACAACATTTAACTCTCAAGTATCGGCTGTATTTTGGTCTTCGGCATCGTGCGACTGTTTCACGCGTCTTATTCTTTTGTATCGAGCTGACTCACCATCATAGCTCCGAGGAAGTGGACCGAAGGCATCATTTTCTTGGTAATGAAGTAGATTTATGTTACTTTCTGCTGGTGTTTTGACTTCATCGTCCACATTTAACGTAGATTCCGTCTTGGCTTGTGGGCCACCAGAATTATCTTCTGCAGTACGCCTATTTCTCAGTCCGCTATTGTACATAAGATTGTCGTCGACACCTTCTACACCAGATAGCACGCTGTCTGTGTCTGATCCTAAGCTCATCGTATTACTATCAGCATTATCGTTCGTCGATTTAGAGTTGTCAGGGTTCATGTTATTCGCGGGTGCTTGATTTTCAGACCTGTCTGCTGCTGCATCTTCCTCAACGCCTTTGTTTCTATTATTAAAATTAGAAGTACGATCATAGAAACCTTCATCATCGAATTCATTGCCTTCTTCATTATCTTCGTCGTCATTTTCGGCTTTGTACGGGAAGTAAGCCACTTTAGCATCAGGCAAAAGACCAGCGGCTCTTTTCTTGATCTGATTATAGTTTTTTCGTTTAACTCTGACTAATGGTCCAGAGTACGGCCCCGAGTCGTCATACGCATTGGAATTGGGAAATGATTCCTCTAGAGACTTAATAGAATCGGCTTCCGATGGTTGTTCAAGTGCTTCTCTTTTACGTGTTTTCTCTTCTCGCGGTTGATTTTCTTCATCCATTAGGTTAGAAAGATTTTCATCTTGCGAGCAAAAATAACTCTGATCGTTTGAATAATCCTGTTCGTACACTTTATTATCGCTCAGGGATTCATCTGTGTCCTCTAAGTCCTTCATATTTGCTTCCCTTTTATTTTCAGTTTTAGCTGTTACTTGTATATCAGCTATTTCGGCGCGGATGTTAGGATCTATATTCAAAGAGAATGTGTTAAAACTATTATCGGTTTTCTTCCAACTAGCGTCATCATTATGACTTGAAACTTCTGATTTACTTACAGAGCTTATATTTGACTCGGAGGTTTTTTGAGGAGCGTCGGAATTGTCAGTCTGGCTTTCTGACTGTTTATTATTTTCAGTAGTATCAGCTGGTTGTGGTGAAGCATTTTCAGTGTTTCCCTCCAAAGCTGAACTGCCCCCTTGCACTTTACTCAAATCCGATTGACAGTTTTCTATGTAGTTATTTTCTTCAACGGCCCCGGCTTTCTTTGTTATTTCTCTTTTATTGATAAATCCATTAGCATCACTAGAATCAGTATCGTCAATGAGTTTCTTCAAAAGTAATCTCTTTTCTTCAGTCAGTGAACCTAGAAGCTGATCTAATTCATCACTGGACAGTTTTTTTATATGTCGTTTTATAGCAGATTCCTCATCTTCATTATCAGATTTATCATTCCCTTCCTTGCTTGCTTCGACATTCGGAGTTTTAGAATTACGTGGTTCATTTGTTTCTTTTATTTCGCGTCTGTCTCTCAGATTATACCGTGTATTATCATGAACTTTGTCTTCAACTATATCCCTGTTTTCAGCTTGCATAGTATTATAGTATTGTTTAATATATCGTGGTTGTTCCGAGTCTGATGCGTCGTTAGCATTATACTCATTTTTATTCATACGGCTTACCTGTTCACTGTTTCTTTCAAATATCATTTCTCCGTCATCGTTAGTTGTTTCAGTTTCAATAGTTCGCTTGCTGACTTGACTTTCATCTGGACCCTGGGCTCGACCAGATTTGCTGCCCTCTTGATTAGCAAAACGTGTTTCTTGTTCATCACTAGCATCAACGTACCTATTTAACTGACGACGTTTCTTTTGATAGTTTCGGCTTTGTTCGTTATAAGCTGATTCGCTGGGATCTTCCTCCCGTAGATTTCGAATCCTGCTGGCCTTAGAATCTGAAGCCTGAAAAAGATTGCATAAAATTTTATTATCATATTTAAATAAAGTAATGGAAAGGTATTAATTACTTTATTTAAATAAAGTAAGGTATGCAGGTAATAATAAAAAGATCGTACTGTGTCCGAGATCACTCGTGATGTGTGTTCATCAGGTGCATTGCGCTGCAAGTATCTACTCTCTGTTAAATCTAGTAGGTGTCGGTTTCGAGGCACCTCATCTTCTTGAGCACCAGAGTCCTGCAATAATAGCAATTAGCAATACGTTATCATTCATATTTATGGGATCATATGATGATATAAATTTCATATCATTGGATGCCTCCGGCAGCCTCGAACCTTGCATGCAAAGGCTCCCTACTGTGTTGTTGGACTGTATTCGTGATCAAATTTCAAAATTGTAAGTATAACTTATTTTGCCATCTCTTTCTGATTTTAATTATATTCTACTTATTAAGTTATGGACAACGTATGTAATGAATGCTTTACTTGGTCACTTAAACGCGTATCATCATCGTCAGCTGAGTAAGTCTCGGGAGCAGAGTCGCTTTCATCATCTTCTGCAGTTTCGTCTAGATCACTGAAACATTACCAAACACTAACATAGGTCAGCTAGTAAATTTATACTTACACTCTATATAAAAAAAAACGAAATTAAATGTATCTAAGGTCTCTACCTCTATTACTGTCGCACTGAGTGCTGAAGGTTTGAATTCCATGCAAAATGAATAATACTTACATATTTAAAACAAATTTTGTGTGTCAAGCTCACGTATCAGTTTTACGGCTGAATGCATATTAACAGTAGAGTTGTGTTTTTAGATATCTTAATACATGCTGTACTTAGTTGGGAATCATATAATCTTGCGGGAGTTGTCGTGTTAGTCGTTGATTGATCGTGACACTCCTATCCGTCGAGGCTAAAGAATTATAATAACATAAAAATACTTTACCTATCATTATTGTACTCCGCCTGTTGTGGCCTGCAGATAACTTGTATTAGTAAATGTCCAAATAATATCAATACCAACCAAGATCGCATATTTGCAATTCACACAAAAGTTGCTTACAAAATTTGATTTATTGACAAGTGGGCGCCAAATTTAAATTTGATGTTTTATTTTCATTTATTTTGTAGCCAGTAATTTTATCAAAGACAAGAATCACAGAGGCTGATTGATTCATACTATTTTTCTCGTAATTATTCTCTGACGAAAAACATAATGCTTGGGAATGAATCGACGTATTTTCCATTACTATTTTAGTTTTCATCATTAAGATAGGTAGCTCTAGGGTTGAATGACCTAAGAATAAGAATTCCCTCTATTTGCTGCAAACTCAAAACCCTTATAACTCATATTCACACAAATTGAGAGAAATCTTTTAAACATGAATATGATAAAATTCCATAAACGTAATTTGAATTACTTTTGTATATTAACAGTTTTTTTAATACTTTTGTAAGCCATTGAAGTTTGCCCATTATATGTAGCGGCTCTAAAATAAATGACTGTGTGAGAAACACGTTTATAAAATATTCACGGTTTACAGTAAGATAGTGATTACTATTGCACTATAATCATGATAATGCTATAAAGCTAGATTAATGTTTTTGAAGCGCCTTGTCATTACATTATACAATTTGTATGTATGAATTGGGAGCTTGCAAAGCTTACTTTTCTGCCAAGTAGCCAGTTAATTACGATCTAATTTCTGTTTAAAATATTGCATTTTTATCTAGATGGTCGTTGCAATGTGATGATTTAAATATGGTTGAAGAAGACGTCTATAGAATACAGACGACTTCACAGCTTCAAGTTGTTCTGAAATACCAGTTCAATTAACGATCATGTGTTGGTTGCACTAAAAAAAATGGGAGTTGATGAAAAATAGTCATATACTTACAACAATTTATTTTTAAATGAGACCGTTTCATCTCTATCACACTTATGTACATTTGGTTTAAATAAAACAAACCTTTGAAACATTTTACCGCAAAATCTTCATTAAGTTTGTGCATATTTGAGAAAAAACATATATGTCCTATAATTAAATGTCGTATGAATCCATAGATTTAAAAATTGCAGAAATATTCAATCACACAAATTGGTGTCTCGTCGCCTTCGAGTTAATCGAAAACTTTCTCATAACTGCACATACAATTATCTTATTACTATTCATAACTTAACTCCAAAATGCAAAAGGTAAAAAAATCCAACAGGTTTTATAACTATGAGTACTTTTCAAATGCGATGTGACAACACGCAGGCGGCGCGGTGCTGGAGCAGTGCGCGGCCGCCTGCTCGCTGCACACAACACATCATCACGCACACTCACTACCGAAAACATTCACAATTTTGCCTTTGTACTTTTCCAATAGAATCAATGAAAACAATTCGTGAACGTAACAATAGATATAGCATTCTACAACGAACCCACAAAGTTCAGGGACGAGCCCCGAAGATACCAACACAATACATCATATTGCACCTGACTCGGACTCAAAACCCGATCGATATTCGTAAACTTCTGCATTTGCCAGACACTAGCTTATATGTATAACATGTACATAATGTATCTAAATTTAGAAAACACTATTTAATAAGAAAAAAGAAACTTACTTTAACGTCAGATTAGGCTTCATAATGAATTGTGCTTTTTTCCTTTATCACAATTAATTATAGTACATTAACTATTCATATAGTACAAGTATATCATCTGTCATACAGTACATACCTTTATGGCGGAATTTTAAATTAAACTTTAAAACCATAACAACACGAACAGTCGTAGATTGTGTAC
The DNA here is from genome assembly GCF_050436995.1 of Anticarsia gemmatalis. Taxonomy (NCBI): domain Eukaryota; kingdom Metazoa; phylum Arthropoda; class Insecta; order Lepidoptera; family Erebidae; genus Anticarsia; species Anticarsia gemmatalis. The sequence goes on from NC_134761.1 coordinate 6,348,592, forward strand.
ACTGTACACAACATAAAGATATACAACACATATATGTCGCTACAGATATGACTTTTGTAAACGAGCGGGTAGCCAGTACTACTAGTAGCCCGCACTACGGCTCCATCGATATTACAAATCACTGTATCCAAATTGCCTCATTATTGTAATGGAATGAAAACTGTACACATATATCATTTGAAATTGTATGAAAACTGTAAAAACTTCCTGAACATAATTTGATGACTAGACTCTTAAAACATAATATAATGAGCATTTACAAAACAGAAAAAACACAAATGTCTACTTGTATGTCAGTGCACTCGTAATATTAACACATATTATTAAAATATAACTTCTATGTAGATTTATGAACTCACGTAACATTACAAAGAGAGAAAACAGAGCGGTAACCTTACGAGTGCATTGTAACTTTAACAACTAAATATATCAAAACTTAATAACTATTTAAAGTTTAACTTCAGATAGTTACTGTTCTATAAACACAGAACAATGATATGATCTAGCATCGAGTAACTGTCGGAAACATTCTAGGTATCGCAAACAAAATGATGTGTGGATAGTCACAGGCAAGTCTTAGTACGAAAATTATTTACATAACAACACCGCTCCATACTTCAACACGACCGCCAGCGATATTCACGTCACATGATCACATATCTAACTAAAATAAAAAACGAACTTACATAATCGATGTATACAAGTCGGCGAACCTCGCAACCACACGTACGCACATACATAGATATGTTTGCGACAAAAGCTTATTAAAAAGCTCAAAAAGAGCGTCTCAGATATTTACAATGGCCTAAAGTGTTACTAATAAAGTACTATATTCAGAAAGGAATTGGGACACAAGGCATAACGTAAACATGCTGCATAACGCAGGATTGTTCGTGCGATACGAATGTGTTGGTGGAAACGTCGCTCGTTATAACTCGGTCATTTCTCGCGCGGGTAAATGTTCAAAATTCAGTCAACGCTTGAGCAATCGCTGAATGACAATCAATATGTCTAAGATAAATTTATATGGTGCTTTAAGTATAGATTCAAAAACCACGTCCACAATTCGTTAAACGACGCAACCGAAGACTCGTAGTTATACTAGCATGCAACATTAGCGATTTAAATGCAATTTCATCGAAGTGAACACTTTTAGTTTTTATGTACAAAGAAATAACCGTCAAGATTTTGACATAGAACAGTAATAATAAAATCTTTCTCAGTAAATCCGAATCGATCTCCCTAATGATATTCGAGTAAATATTCACAATACTAATTAAAATAATCACCTCGGCCTGTACAGGAATCGTCTATAAATCGATTACGATCGAAAACTCTAAGGCTACGGTACCTACCCCCTCGAATTAGAAACATGAGTAAAACGCTTAAAACCACAATGAACACTCGCACTGGGCACCGTACGCGGGAATGTGTCACGCTCGCGGGGCGGGTACTACAAGCGGTCCAGGCGGAAGGCGTGCTCCACGCTGGAGTCGGGCACCAGCGCCGTGGGGTCCTCCAGCAGCGTCAGGTCGTCCAGGTCCAGCCCCGCGCGCAGCCGCTCCTCCTCGCCGCCGAATATGCCCGCGTCCAGCTCGCCCGAGTAGTCTGCGGGAGGAAAGGGGAGTTAGTGCATAGAACACGCGACTCTACCGCCACACCAGCCACCTGGGCGACACTCACCCGTGAGCACGATGTCGGGGATGCTGGCGGGCGTGGCGGGCGTGGGCGGCGCGGACGGCGAGGCCAGCGGCTGCAGCGCCGCGTAGCCGCCGCCGCCCGGCACGGGGTCGCGCCCGCCGCGACACCCGCTCACGCCGCTCAGCCCGCTCACTCCACTCGCTGAACTCGACTGGGAATAAAACGAACACACTCATTAATATGCGAACATTCTTCAATAGAGCAAACAATCTTGATTATGTGATAGTGATTTCAAAGCAAAATTTGTACGTAATCAATGTAAAAACTCACCTGGGGATATGAAAGCGTTGAATTCGTCGTCTGCGGCGAGTGCGGCGAGCCGTGGTTCAGATACGTCGTCGTGTAACTCTGCACTGGCTGATCCAGCTGGCGAAATAAAAGTATATCTATCAGTCAAACGCTTCGAAAGTTCGGTACGAGGTGTGGCAAGCGAGAAAAAACAACGAGAAAACGCAGCGAGTTCTGAAAATAAAAAAACCACATGACGTCGCTAAGTCTACCGCAATAATATATCCATGTTTACATCAGATATAAAACTCTAGGATATTAAAAACTGAAGCGGTACAGCCACTTAACAACATTTGAAAAATAAAACATTGATTGTCTTACGTAAGGGCTTTATCAAAACAATAACTAACGTAAATTATAAGTACTTACTAGTATAAATAGTCATAGACATAATGCTCGTAAACTTTACCTTTAGCAAATACAAGTATCAATAAAATTAGTGATCAACTAAATGTTAATTTTTACTGGTTAAAAGCATTATGTGTATGAGTTTAACTGGATAAATGTGCGATAATCATGCTCATGACAATAAATAAGAAAACAACTTTAAACCTGCCATACGACATTATAATGACATAATGTTGAATGCATAGCAAGTTTATCTAGTTCTATAAAAATATCTCAAAACAAATGTCAATAGTTCACTAAATTTTGAAAAATATTGTCTACAAGTTGCAGATAAATGCAAAATTATTCAGTTGTTGAGCATGCCTATATAAACTGATACATTGTTTATTGATGTAACGCTAACATTATACAGCGTCAACAGTACTATTTATAATATTTAGATACATTATTTTTAAACTATTGAATAACAAATATCAAATTTTAAAGTCAATACAAAATTATAGTACTATTTCAGCTTTTGTCTAAAGGAGATGAATATGTGTTGTATTTAATTGTAAATCTTTTATTTAGCTTTTTATACGGTCTATATTCTCTGATCATGATTACAACTCATTTCCTTTGGCACAGATGTCGCTATGATAAAATTAAACGTGAAAAAGAATCCAGCGCTTATTGTAAAGGCAAAAATCTTAAATGAGTATGTGCGCTAATTTAATATCTGTGGAAATAAGTGTTACGACACGAATTAATAACTGAATATTGAATCAGCGTGAGGTGTACGATTTGACAGTATTACTACACAGAAACCAACCACAATACTTCTAAGACAATATGATTTTGTTGTACAAATTTTAAACAATATCATAAACTGTTATGAGACGGGATTAATTAAAAATGTTTTCTTGTGAGTAACTATGAAATCGTCCACCTTTATATAAATAATAAGGGCACTATATATAAGATGCGTGTGAGGGGTGTGTGTCGTACATTTTCCGCAACTTGGACGTGAGCGGTCCAGCCTGACTCCACGAGGCTCTGCACCAGCTGCGCCCAGTCCTTGGCCAACATCCACCAATGTTACACATATTTACGTACACGCTATCACACTTACATATATTCGATTACTGTCTGTCAAATATTGGAATTTGGATGAGAAATAAATATCACAATTTGCTCATGGGTCAAGTGAACTATGGATGTATGACAAGTACACTTTTGCTTAAGCTTTTAAACGATTACAGACAACAAACAATGCGTATTGCACATCACTATACTGCGTAGAACGAGAGGTCTATATTTGGCAACACTGTCTGTTTGTACCATAGATTTATAGACCTCGATAAATATACAAACTTTTGGGTTGAATCTTTGCATAGATAACCGGTTATGGTATGTTCGATTTAGTGCCAATTCTGCCAAACCTTACAGCTATTTGTTTGGCACAATGTAAGATTTAGACATCAATATTACATGTATAAATAATGTTATCTGACAGTTTCTTTAGTTTCTTAATTATTGTATAAAGAAATACTTTAAAACAAAGATAACCGTTTTTATAAATCCATATTATTATGAGCTTGGCTTAAATATTATACACATCTCGTCTATCACAGTATATGCTTAGCCTAAAATTTATTAAATATAAAGCTTTATGTACTTTATTACAACCTTTGTTCACTATATTTTATATACTATTTCCAATCACACAAATGTAATTCTTTATAATAGTTTATAGTTTTGACAGACAGTAACTATGCGCCTGTTATTATGGCAACAGGTAGTACATCAGACTAATTTATTCTTGTATATTATTTATCGTTTGTTCAACGTAAACCAGTCTCATATACTTGTTATATATATTTCAGTATATAGATATTGTATTCAGGTATATCATCTATCAGTGCTCATTTTATTTGAATGACTGATGAAGTGCTTCTTTATATTATTGTGCAAATTAAATACTTTATTTCTCATCAATGTGCCATATTAGGATCTAATCTCAATTTAAGTTAAATTGAATTTTCCAACTACTTTTTATTACATGGTCCATGAGTTAGACAGTGTTTATTTTTAATATTACTTATTATTGTTACTTACAATTCCTTGCTGTTCCATTGATGCAAAAGTATAAAGGTTCATGTTATTGAAATTAGTTTTAATATTTTAATATAAGCTTGAGCAGAACCGGGTTTTAGTAACGATATATTGTAATACTACAAGTAAATACTAATATATATTTTTATTCAAGAGTTATTATTATACATATATTTTTATTCAATAGTTATAATCAGTTATGTTCGAATATAATAGTAGGCTTAAATATGTATTTTAATTTTGACAATGACGCATGATTTTTTTATTGTTTAATATTATGACGGAATAAGTTTTATGTTTTTAACTTCGCTTTAAATATTAATCGTTATTTTAGGTGAAGGTTAACTTATTAATTAATGCAAAAAGGTGATCTTTATTGAAATAATTATTCTATTGCGTATAGATTAAGTATAATAGGGATGCCTACTGATTTCGAGTAATTTTATTGAAATTGAGTTACTGGACTTATAACACTTTTTTTTACAATCAATCAAAAAATTAAATACATAAATAAAACATAATGAATATCGGCTGGCCAAAAGAAAAGTTATTTTATTTGAAAGATAATTATTTTATCAATTTCCTTAAAACAGACGTTTTTAAGGAAGACACAAAAAACATTTATTGACGTCATGGCTCTCATTGCCTTTTGAAATTTGTATTTATCTTTTCGAAACTGCATACACTGATTTGTCTTATACATTTAAAAAATATCGTGTTTAAATGATATGTTTAAAAGTTATAATATAATTTTCATAACTTTATTGTGATTCGTAATGCCAATGTGTTTGTTCTACAACTAATTACTATGGTCAAGGTTGCTTTATCGCGTATTAAATCTGTATGACGTCACTAAAATATTATGCCTATTCTTATTGACGTCGAACAATATCTTGTCATACGCGTAACCGTATCGCATTGATTTCCTTTGTTATAATAAGATTTTGTTATAATAAGATTTTGAGGTGCTTACTATTTAGCTCAATTTTAATATTTTTTTCAGACAATACTCGCCTATTACAGTGTAAGTACTGCCAGCAACATTTCGCAGTTTTTTGAGACATAATGTCATTGTGTTTGTAAAGTACGATTATAAGATGAACTATGATTGGATGACTAATTACTTATTATTATTATACGGTATGAATTTATTAACTACTGTTGCCCACTGTATTTGTCTCTGTTTTGTCATGTTTTGCGGGTGAATCACAGCCTTTTTGTAGGTTTACTATTGAGGAAAATAGTAAGACGTAGCTTAATAATAGGTTTTCCAATATTACATGAGGATAAACGTGGCTATGATTTTTTACTTATTTTACTTAATCATTCAGTTTGTGACCACGATCGGGTTGAAAAGTCAATAAAATCCACACCACAACCTCGTGTAATATAGACAATAGTAATTAAACGCAAAAGTTTTGTGTTTTAGATATTTAAATGTATGTTCTTACCATTGTGATTTGCTCGAACGGTTGTAACAGTGCTTGATGTAGATTGTTGTAGTCTGGCTGTGGAGATCCATCCACAGGACTCCCTGGACTGTGTACCATCTGAAATATGGCGCCAATATGACATCATCTTACTCTCATTATCATACAAGAAATAATGGCTAACACGGTCTGAATAAAGAAATAATAAAAATGTCGATGTTGGCAATAAAATTCAGTTTTATCTAAGCCGTTAGTTTTAATTCAATGCCCTAGGAACTACACTATAAGAATTTTTGACAATGTTTTGTTTTTTTCTTTATTACAAGGAAATATCAATAAAGGTTTTCAAACACGTCATTTACAAAATACAATCGAAAATATATTGTTCTTAAAAATATTTTATCCTTTATATTATTATATGTTTTCCTTTAGTTTGAACATCCATAACTACCTCGCTGTTTTTCCTATATAACAAGTAAAACTTAGTAACATTAAATTTTCTTTGTTTACAAGGAAACAACATGCTCTACTGAAAGAATAACTGCTGCAAAATTTTCCCATGAACATTAATGTGATTGAGAATAAAATAACATAAACTCTGTCTACTTAGTTTTTTTCGAGCCCATTACTGTCCCAATGCTGGGAAAGGGCCTCTTCTCGAATTGAGGAGGGTAAAGCCCTTACAAAATGCAAAACAATAGATAGGTTAGTCAGTTAGTGGTCAACCTAGTGTCAAAGTAGTTCAAGCCCTCAAAAGGCTATTGACATGGCTTAATGATCTTATTCGATGACAACCGGGACCGACTTTTAACGTGCCCTTTGAAGCTCGCTCAGTTCCAATGTCACTTTGCGGTCATACATCTATGGAATGACCGCGCCACGAGGCATCAGGTAGAGGAAAGTTTAGCCTGTAAATAGACGAACGAAATCTGTAAAAATAATAAAGAAATATTTTAAGAATGTTGACTTACCGTCGGTGAAGGCATATTGATGTTCGATGTGGAGGAATATTGCGAGGGCGGACTACAGTGCGTCTGGTAGCTCGGCGACATCCAGCCGTGGTCTAACGGTGATATATTCTGTAACCAGTCAAAATATACACAATTAGATATCACTTTAACAAAACATTTACTGTCAGAAAACAGTGTGACGGGATCGAGAATACAAGCTTTTAAATTTATTTTTACATCGTACAGTCAGCAACTAGTCGATATTCAGGAACATTCAGAAACAACAATCAACATTTTTCTTTGAACAGCTTAGTTCTTAAGTTGTTCAAACTGTGAGAAGTTTTGTCATAACGTACAGCGATTGTCATTAAAATTCACAAGTACATGGCCTGTCATTAGAAGTCTCCTTGAAGGTAGTGACCTGCCTTAATATTAATAAGATGTCTGCACCAACAGTTTTGTAACTCATTGTAAGCTTACAGATCGTTAAACGTAACCTCATATTATACAACATCTGTAATAGATGGATGAATATTATTTCTTTCTCGTAGTCTTTTCGTGTATTTATTATTAGACTAAACTGTTGCTGACTGTCGTTTTATAAGATGGTAGCGGTATAACAGCAGGGTAATGGTTATTATAATGAATACTTGCTTTAAGTTTTAAATCAACTAAAACCATTTACAATTATATAATTTCCTTTTTCACAAATATACTAAAACAACTGTTGAACCGCTTCCGTTCAAAGTAAATTAATTAAGATTAGCAATCACACTGCCTTTAGCTGAAAGCTAAATTGTACATGCAGTTAGATCCGAATTGTTATATTAAAAGCTAATATAAAACGAGTATGTAAACCTTTATTTTGATATGGCAACACAGTGTGTCACCTACCCAAGTATTCCAAACTTTAAATAAGCTACCTTCTTATAGTTTATTAAAGTGATCTATTACAGTTATTTGAAATATAAACACCAACAAACCAGATTATTTAATAATTATTTCAAATAAACAATCTTACTTAAGTCACTTATGTAATTTCTATTTTTAGAATAAATCACTTTACAAACTATAAATAAATAAAACGTAATTTTACAGAGTTAAATTATGTACAAGTATTAAATCATGCCAATTAGAACACAATACCCCAATTTAGAAATTATTTATGTGCAAGCGAAATAGCACGAATTTCAATACGTGTATATTTTTCCATGAAATGTGTGTTAATGCTACCTTTGAAGCAAAAGTGTATGCAAATTATTACGGTAAAAATTATTGACGGTAAAAATAAATATAGTTTACGATAACCTCACTCTTAGGCTTGCTACACACTTCGGTTCGTCTCAACACAGGCCGTACAAGTGTAGTAATTGCTTAAATTCGGTTTTGTTATTCGATAAATACGGCCGACCCGAACGTGCCGGCCCGAATGTGTGTAACAAGCCTTACGCATGTCATAATATGTGTTAAAAATAAATACGTTTTTAATGCACAAAAATTTAAACACTGGATTTATGACATGTATAAGTTATTGAGAAAAATATCAAAAGACAAACGTTATAGTGCTTCTTAGCATTTTTGTCGCGTAAATCCTTACAGCAGAAAAATTTTAACATTATAATAATATGACCTTTACATAGGAGTAACATTTTATTTACTGTAAGTCTTCAAGACGACATTAATTGGAGTTAAAAAGCTTCGTAATTCACAAGATCCATAATTCACCATCTCAGTATTGCCGTATAGAGAACAATGGTTAAGGTCTCTCCCGGATGATAAGCAAATAATAAATCAATATTATTATTGCAATAGCGTGTTACACTTGGCCTGCGTGGTGGACTCAAGGCCTAACCCCTCCCTCATTACGGGAGGAGACCCTTGCCCAGCAGTGGGACATTAATGGGTTAAATTTATTTATTTAATAGCGTGTTAAGATTTAAGCTGAGGTGACGGCATACAAGTTAGTAGAGTTAGCTTATATCTACATAGTACTATTTTTAGTAACGCTCTTTGTTAACCACAGCATGGTCGATTAAGTCACCGTTATAGTAATCAAGTTTTATGAATAACTTAAAGCAAATCGATATCATTCAACCTCTAACAATCATTTATATGAATAATAACATTGTATAAATAATTTATAAGTGCATTTTAATAAATGACCACAAAGGATATTGGAAATGGGTTGAAGTGCGGTGCCGATATTAAAGCAATGTAATTGCTTAGAAAATGTTATTCGTTAGTGTAATATGGTTAGCTTAAAGTAAGTCCGTAACGCCAATTCATGCACTGATCGAAGCACCAATGTGATGAGTGAAGGAGAAAAAAAAAGAACCAATGTCGGAAATATAGTTAATACCCTGCAAGGATATTAACTGAGGCCCAGCTCTGTTATAGATAATCAAAAATATTGGCACCAACGACAGACAGCGTCAAAGCATTCAAGCGACCGCCTGTAAAAAGAATGAGCGGGAATAAAATTTAAGAGGAGGTTAAAAAAGAAAACGAACCTTATTATGATGGAGATAATTATTTGTGTTTGGTACAGATAAGTGATTCTGAAATAAACAAAAAATGATTTGTGTAGAAAGCAAATAAAACACAAACATAACAAAAACAACAAAAATGTTAAAGTACCTATCGGAAAATAAGTGCTCACTGGTAACGGTAACGGATATGTTATCATTTCCAAAGCCAGTATTAGGTCTAATGTACAATATACGTCTAGTAAAGTAGCTAATAGTTTGTGAATTGTCATCCAGTAAACAATAAGTTCATTAATTATCCAGTAGCCATCTACATGATGCATCACTACATCCATTCAGGTAAGGGAACTACGCCATGTTTGATACACAATACTCGATGGTTAGACCGACACATACATTCTTGCATAGTAATGTCCGATATGCCGTAATTAAAATACATTTTTTATGGGTTTTCATTTTTTACTTTGAACCAGTTTGGTTTTAACACACGTCAGAAATACTATCAATTTTTGAGTAAACCAATTTATATTTCAAAACATCAAATAGTTCTCGAAAAAAGGACCATTTAAATGCTGATAACATCGGTTTAGGATCGTGTCAATCGGTTTAGAAAGAATCGTGTTCGGTCAGAGGGCGGGTAGGAGCGGCGTGACGCAGACAGAGGGTGTACCACAGACCTGTGCATCGTAGAGGGGCGCTTGGTGTTCGTGGTGCATGTTGTGGTGCAGCGGCACGGTGGCGCCAACGGGCGAGCCCGAGGCGGGCGACAGGCCGCCCGTGGCCGGCGACACGCTGCCGCCGCCCGGCGACACCGCGCCCGGCGACGTCGGCGACTGCGCACACACACACGCTCACTACGGCACTAGCCACGCCTGGCGTCAAGCTACGTCACTACGTCACTACGTGGGCGGTGGGATGGACCCGCAACCGGTGACTACGCCACATACATTTATCGACATACACGAACACAATGATCGGTTGCTACTTTCAAAGTTATCAAAGTTTAAAGCGCGCCGAAGAAGTTAGTAGTTCGCTACAGATTCAGTCGGCCACTTTAATTTACCTCTTAGCAGAATGTTTAGCGAACGATTCACAAACAGATACAGATTATTGAGACAAATAACACCACAAGTTAAATAAGTAATGACGCTTTTTTGCATACCTAGTGTAATCAGAGACGCTGAGTATTAATAGTTCCAGACTGCAGTTAGATGATATCGACCTAAGTTTCCTAGACGTGTCTATATACGCGTGGAGCGTATAATGTGTAGTTGTTGATAGTGTATGTAGTATGTAGGGGGCGCTTACGTATCGCGGCTGGTGGTAGTCGGGCGAGGTCCGGTGCGGCAGGCAGTTGGGCTGCGAGAAGTGCGCGGAGTGCGTGAGTGCGGTGAGGTCGGGCAGCGAGCCGCCCGGCACCTGCAGCTCGCCGCACACCAGCCCGCCCGCGCCGCCGCCTCCCCCGCCGTCGCCCCCGCTCTTGTACACGCTGTACAAACAAGAATACGCAAACTGAGGTCACGCTGACTGTTCACACGGTTATTTAATACACATTACATTGCCTTTAGTGTTAAAATAAAGTTGTTTATTATGGAGAATCGATCACTGCAACTATCTAGTTAAACCGATAAGATGTTAATTTACAAATGGAACTAATATCAGAAAGTAACATAAGTAGTTTTTATCGTGGGAAATCGTCAAAGATAACGCGAAATTGTACGGCGAACGAAGTCGAAGTAGGTAGTTGGTGTGAGATAAAGACAAAAGACGTAAAGCCTGCCAAAGTTGAGATCGGATAATATAACTTGTCGATACCTAACACGAGATTGATTCGTGACGATTATTTCGTAATGTTTTTTATTTTTTTTCCATCGCATTAAATGTACTGCGCAGATGCATCGTAACGTTTTAATGTTTTCCGCTTTACTTGAGAGCTGAATGAATTGTACTGTACTCGATAAACATTATATATGTGCATATTTCATTCACTATTTATATCATAATTATTATAATCGTGTATAATAACTATGTTATACGATATGTGGATGAGTAAGGCATAGATAATACAGGGTGTAATCGTAAAGAATCCAACGATTATTCTATTAATACTCGTATATTTAAAGATATCAAAAACTTTAATGTGATATGAAATCTAGGTTCTGAATTACACATACATAGATGCCAAAAAAGAAACTATTACGGATCTCATAATTGAATCACGCTGTATTCAGTGTAAAAAAGAAATAACGAAATGGAAGCAACTACTTTGTCAACAACAAAATACATTTAAAGATAATAGATGTGATCTTAGATTTAAAAAAAATACTACAATCAAACCTTTTTCACTGATTTCGATATCTCTACCTATCTCTCTCTACACTTGGCAGTTCAGTTTTGTTCAGAATTAATTATTCTTAAGTTACCTAACTTTGGTAAACAATTAAAGGATTAATTTTTTATATCCTATTTCGTTCCAGCACTATAGGCCTAATTTCTACAATTCATAAAATTATTTCAAACATGTACTGATACAGTAAGACTTTGTTTTTCAAAACAATATATTTAGTCATTAATCTTAATAAATTCTACTTAAACAAATAGTCAGTGTTATGACGTGATTGATAATTGAGGTACTAGAGTCTTTACGATACTACAGTAGTATTATAGTTCATTCAAATAAATAAGGATATAGGAATATACAATATGATGTGATACTCACTTGTTGTTGTTAGGTATTCTGGGTATTTCACATGACGATCGCGGTCGATTTGCGGGATTCATCGGCGCTAACACATCTAAATGTATGTCACCTGCAATTTATATTAAAATATTTCAAACCAGTACTTATTCGCACATATTTTGATTTAATTGGCCAATTATATTCAGGAAATTGTATGCATTAGGATAATTATTTTTAAGTTGAATGAACGGTTTATTGTAGTTCATTATCATAGTTGGGGGTCTATATTGCAGAGTAATACATACTAAGAGGTAGAAAAGATCAATGATTTTGAGAACTAAAATTAGAGTCAAAACTATTTAATTATTCTAGAGGCTATTTCTAGAATCTCAAGCTACTATAATGCCAGTGCAAATTCTGTCCCACTGCAAAAATTAGCGATTTCTTTTATGTTTCATAGTTCAATTTACGTTTCAATCGTACGTTTCAGCAGTGGGACACAATTTGCACTGGCATTAAAGTATATAAACAATATAGTATGATGTGTCTATACTCGAGCCATTTTAAACGTGCGAACAAGTTATGTCATTTTATCGAAGTCTCTCGCTCGCACTTACACATTGTCACATTCATTCTTTTGATTATGACGTAGTCCGCACGTTTGTAACGGCCTGATTATAGTATAAACTTTGATATACATACATAGGTCGTCATTTCTTCGATGGTGGTTCTGGTGTGGGTGTAGATGCGGGTGCGCATGTGAGTGCAACGGGCGGTGCGGCGACAGCGGCTGAGCGACGGCCGTCTGTTCCACCCCGCAAGACTGGTGCAACGCCGAGTCTGAGTTCGTACGCCGCCAGTTGCTGTCCGAGGGCGGACTGCAAATGTACACAATAATATTACACTTAATATTGTTATCATTAATAAGTTAAGGTGTGTAGTACTCGTAACCGGCAAGTATTTTGACAAGATATAAGAATGTGTCTGAAGAAAAATAAGCTTGAAGGAGTCTTAGGTGTCTGCCGACATACGGGGATAAGGCTTAATGAGTTTTTATGTTTATTATAACATAACATAGATCTTAGTGAGTATTTTATTGTTTTATTTTCTATCTATGGCGATCGGAGAGTCAAATTGCGACACGGGACACCTATTCTTCCAGATTGTAAGATTTTCCGTTCTGATTCTTGACAGATATTTGGTGAAGAAAAGAGGAGACGATTTAAATCTCTTATGATTTTGGGTTTTGTTTCAAGAAGAGTCAAAGAAAACAGCTGAATACGGTGGCGGGAAAACTAGATGGAAAACAAGTAAAACAAGTAGTTGGCCTTTAATGTGTACGGCAAGAATTTGTATTATTTTTAAGTATTGATTTAAAATCACCAGTTTCTAGATAGTTCAAGGTTACAAAGTATTTGTAGATTTATTTATTTATGTTATTTACCTACGTAGATACATAATCATCGTTTTGTTCTAACCAGTTATCTATTTTGAATCGGATTTTCCTCTTGATACAGCGTTATATTAAAATTAGAAACTTGTAGAAAAAAGGCACTTAAGAATTAAGTCAAAAATAATAAAATGCATGATTACACGGAATCCCTTTCTGAATATTTAACCCGCTAGTAGTATTGAAATGTCGACATTCACTTTAATCTATGCTAAAAAAACTCGAAGACGTGAATTAATTTAATTCATACGAGACTGATAAATTTGCACACTGATCTTTTAACAAGTAGGATTGCAGACCAGACCAGACTGGTTTTATTGCTATTTTTTTCCAGTTCACTATATTGTTCGATGATATACGCGCTAAGAATCCATAAGTGTTGGTTTTTTGCAACGCATATTCAACATAGTGTCCTCGTACATAAGTCGGTTGATTTCCTCTACGTTTGTTGACACCATGTATTAAACAATTATTTATTAAATATGAATGAGGTTTCTCAGAACGCGTGACAATGAAGTTTGAATTAACTTATTGCCTATGACTCATGACATATTTTGCCTCATGAACTTAGCAATTAATCAACATATTTGTTATATTAAAACTTGAGACGGCTACTTCCTACTTAGCGTGTCGTATGACAGCGTATTTTAGATAATAATTCAGTATGACTACCACAATTAAAGAAGTGACGTCAAAGAATATAGTTGTATTGTAATTGAATTAATTATTTTAACCTCGATGTCTATGTAGTGTAGGTAGCCGTAAACAGCCAATTCAATGAATGAAAGTAAGTTTTTCATTATTTCAAACACGTAGTTGTAAATACAACAATACACATACAGGTATATTTTCGGTAGTTGTGACGCAGGCATAACGGAGGTGATTTACTATTAAGGAATATACTTATTACACCGGGCCGATTAAGCTTACGTATGTTAAAACCGGCGTGCTCGGTGTGCGCAACTTTTCAATGTAAACCAGTCCGTACGTCATTTATCTACGTAGAATTTTTGTTCAACATTGGCCGGACCGGCTCAGCGCGGACCGGGTCGAATTCAACTTTGTATAATGAGAATAATCTCTTAATTATTCTTTCGGGCGACAACTTTCTTAATATTTTTTTAGAAAATTATAAATTATGTCATTACGGAATCCGTGTATTTAAATGAGCCCTGAAGCCTTGCGGATTTAACATAAATATGATAATCTCTATATTTCACGAACTCGATTAAATAATTACCGCCCATTTGCGTCATATCTCAATTTTCCAAGGTAGACATATTAATAATAAAAATACAGTAGTTTCAACTTTTAAAAATCTACCCACATAATAAGTAGAGTTCGAAATTGTTCTAAAAGACAACTGATCTAACATTTACTTCGATTAGTGCTATGCGTGCCTGCCATTTACTTAATATCGGAAAAAACTCTTGCGTTAAGTATTTCCTTTCCTATTGCACAGTGCACCCTGTAAACACTGTTATATACAATATCTGTTCTATTAAACTAACTTTGAAGAAAATCCTATTCAAATCAGTTCAACTGTTAGAAAAACATTAAATTCAAATAGTCTTATTAGATATTCACTTAAGTAATTCAACATAAAATACCCACATGGAAGATTGCCTAGTTTACATAACATACTAAATATTTATAGGAATTACAAAATTTATAATTCTAGTAAATATTTGTTTAAATTAATAGGACTTTTCGGTATTAAAAAATTATGTTCTATATAGGAGAAGAATGATGATGTTCGGTATATTTACCTCAAATAGACAGTACTGCCGTATGGACTGGTGTCGTGTCTTCGGTCGGCAGGGCGGCGCATCGGGCCCACTGACGAGGAGGCCCGACCGCGCTGCCCTGGCGCCCGCGACGGCGACGTCCCACCGCTGCGACCACCAGCCGTCACATACTGATTTGCTATCGGTATATCTTCCGGCTATGGACAATGAAAAACCATATTAATAAAACTATTAACAACCAATATATTATTTGGACGGGAATACTACTACATAAATAATTCTATTTCTAAATAATGATGTTTATGACAGTTTCAAGCTTTACTTTCGAACACAACATAAAACTAATATAACAACTTTTTCTAAGAATTCAGTTACAATCACACATACATTTTCTACTTCTAAAACAAAATTAAAATCATGATGATGAAGAGTAGCTATAGAGTACTGCTGTAAAACATGCGGCCACACATTTGATTCATTTCCAACAATTTTATAAACTCCTCTACATTAAATAGGATTTTCACAGATACTGTTGATACAATTGGAACAATTCAGTATGATCAAGTCAAACAGATTATAGGGAATAATTTATGAATTAGTGCAAAATTATAATACATTTTAGTACATATATAAATGCTATTTGAATTTGACATGGTCATGAAAGAATTGGACCAAACTCTTTGATAACAATGAGTGTAAATACAAAAAAATACAACAGTGGGATAATAGTGTTAAAATTATATGTTATTAAGAAATTATAGAGAAAAGTAAATAAAGATATTTTTTTTATGATCAAATTAGATTTATTTATATGGCTTCTTAAGTAATTCAACCCCCGAAATGTTTTTTTATATGTGACACTCAATGCTGTTTATAAACTGTAAAAGGTTCTGGATTTCGTATCACACAATGCAAGGATCATAAAATATAATTATTTTAAATTAAATTAAAAAAATAAAAGGTATAATAGTTTTGAAACATGCTATAGTAAGGTCTGCTTCTAATGTGTGAGTGAACAGATGACGGAGTTGACTTTTGTGAACAAGTAAAATTATTAGACCACATGTTCTAATGTAAATAAAAGTTCGACACAGTTTTCTGGGTAACAAGAATTACTATACAGTATGTTTATTTTGACAAGCATTAGGTAAAATCTATAATGCAATATTTAACTATGTTTAGCATCCTTGTCACTGATACAAACAATACATACTTAACAATATAAAATACTAAATTACTATTAACTTCAAAGGTAAGGTTTATCTCTTCTTCTTTTTTATTGCAGACACAACTGACACAACAACCTAGGGAATAAAGATTACATTTTCTGGGCATAATTCATTAAAATAAAAAATAATTTCAGCCAGCTACAACTGCACCACTACCAAAACAAAGAGGTATATAGCAAATTCTACCATAAATCACAATCTATCACAGCCTTGCAGGTAAAAACACACATCTTTCCATTGATATATTACAAACTATTAGAATGACATTGTCATTAGAGGAAAAAATTAAATAATATATGTAAGACAACTTTATAGGAATTTCCCACATTTGTGATCTCCGTACCTGCAAGCTTGTTATTAACTGGTAGATTTACGCTATAAGGGTTTTATAATTTGATCCCAAATATAAGGAACCTTTATTGTTTCCTGTTCATTGACGGTGGCCTGTGGTGCAGCCACATTTGGCAGGGAACCACTGCGAAATGTGCCCAAGCCCTGCTGTGCAGGCCGGAGTGACGACTCCACATTATCACTAGGCTCAGGGGGCGGTTTGACTCTTGTTACTTTACTTGAATTGACCTGTAATCACGATGCCTGAACATCTCTTGGCTGTACTCTTAGAATAACACACATTGTTTTTGTTTGAACACAATGAAAAAACAACATAATTTTTACATCAATTCTTTGTGTCAACTTTTGCTATATTTTACTCAAATACTCATACAAATTATTATGAATACATTTACAATATGTCTGACTATACATGTGAATAAAATATCTTTATTGGCAAGTCACTATTGTTATCAGTTATGATTATTGAATAAGAATCTATATTTCCTTAGTTTCATTAGGAGATGTAACACTCATAATATTCTAACTAGCTATTGTGTAGGATACCAAATAGACTTACAATTCATTTTGACAATGACAATAGTGAACTATACACACAGAACAGAGAGTCGTATTTTGTTATTGAATTAATAACAGAACGTTCACTTAGAAGTTTAGGCGCAATAAGTGTATTGTAATGATTATTGTTTACGTCGGCGGGCACATTTGACGGCCAGGAAGCGACTGCCTGAGTAAATAGGCGACATACCTTTTGGGTTGCGTCGGAAACTTCGCGCATAATTTTTTCAAAAGCAGCTGTTTCCTCTGCTTGCTTTTGATGATGGAGGGCAATTTTTTCACTAAATTTTCTTGGAGTCCCCATGATGGCCAGTAAACATTTATTTTTCTCGTTTTTACATCACAATTTTTAGCGTTCGAAGATCCAAAACGCGCTTGTCTGTCAGGCACAGAGACAAGTTGCCATTTTGGAAAAACATAGTGACGTACTAAATTTAGACAACTAGAAAGGGATGTTTTTATGTAAAATTTAAAACAATTAGTAAGTGTACTCGATTTAGATTTGAATATAAAATCAATACTGTTTTGTTAAAATCAACTACTGCAATACTGTACCGTAATATATTTTCTTTTATGCTTAAAACTAATATAAAAACTGTTTCTTGAATACTATTCAAAAGTGTTTCCGCATTCATACATATAACTACAAATGTTATCATTTTTTTAAAATATTTCGCTCTTTCTTTAGTATTCATGTGGTCATAAATTTAGACACGAGTTTTGTGAATAACTGTTACGAGATACGTAGATGTATTGAAATAAACTTAATTTACAATTACAACCTAAGTATTGTGAAATTAGTATCTTTTTAGATAGTGCCTACTACACGTGTCTTCACTCAGCTGCATTTATTTGTCACAATGACATTGACAGCTTATAATTGACATTTTGTTTATTGAATTGAAGTTGACATTTGACCGACTTGTAGTCGGGTCAATTTTCAACTTATTAATTTATTGTACTAGGAAATGAGTTCGGACGAACACAACACTGTTCTATTTAAGCATTCCTTTTATTAAGTTAAAGTCAGTCAAATAAAAGTTTTGTGCGGAGACCAACCATGGAAGAAAAATATATTCTTACTTTAGATATAGGCACTAGTACAATTCGCTCGTTTATTTATAATACTAAAGCCGAAATTGTAGGAAAAGCGGTTGATCAGGTATTTAAATCAAAAGAAAAAAGTACAATTATTTATATATTTTTTCTGGAATTGGACATAGTGGATTTTTGTGGCATGGGCATTTTAATTTACAAGCTGCAAGAAATATTATTCAGTGAACTGTGTTTTGTAAAGAAATAAATGTTATTACACAGGTAGTGCTCCATTATCCGCATCCTGGATTTGTTGAAATAGATCCAGATGAACTATGGACCTCAGTAGTCAGTGTTGTACCAAAGTCATTGAAAGGTGAGTTAACAATACAGCCTATTTTTAAATATTATTTATGTTCTTTATAAATTTAAAGTGACTGGTATTCTTATTGAGCAGTCTTGCATCTTTACTATATTAAGTAGAGCTTGTATTGTTTATTAACAGTTATAAGAATAAGATAATGACATGTTTTGTTATTCAACAATAGTTTGTTTAGTTCAATGCTCCATTTACATATATTACAACACTCTTACTGATTGGCCTGGTTTCTTATAAAGCTAAGATGATAACATTATCAATTATTTATTAATATTCCATTGATAAGTATAACAAACAAGTTTAAAATTCTACATTCACTTTATTATCATATTTTATCACATCTGGCTTAAATGAGGACAATTAGGATATAGAAATTAAACATTATGTGTTACACAGATTTAACTGGCCACTATATTTAGAGTTTAGACAGTTTGAACAAATAATTCAGATTTACAGAAAGACTAATTGACCTCGCAAATGTTGTTTTGCCAAATGAATTAATATCAGAAAATAGAGATTGGTGATAAAAATGTAAAAATGTAGGATTCTACGTATTTGGTAGTGTCACATGATAGTTAAATAAAAAAATTTTGTGCAAAAATTAAAACAAAAATTTGTGTGATGACCACGAGTATTTGTTCTGAGCCTGATTGATAATTCACCTATATAATATGTATTAAGAAATAAATAAGTATGTTTATCCGTTATCTGGTTGCCCTTGCTTAGTTTGGAATCAGATAACCATGTGTGAGTTGTCCCACATATTTATTTATTTATTTAAAATGTTAGGGTTGCTAGGGACAACCATTATTTCTTTCTCTAGTTTTCTGGAAGACTTCTAGACTTTGCTAGTAGCCAGCTATAGATATCGTGTATAAAAATTCTTCCAATACCTGCCTATTATCAGGTCAAAATGTATCCCATTCTAATACACTGTGTAATTGTTTTAGATGCAAAACTTACAGCATGTCAAATCACTGCAATGGGTATATCAACACAAAGAGGAACATTTCTCAACTGGTCCCGAAAGACTGGCAAACCGTTTCATAAATTTATCACTTGGAAAGATTTGAGAGCTGATAAACTAGTCAAACAGTGGAATGCATCATATACGTGGAAGGTAAATAATATTAATTAAATAATTATTATAGAAGCTGTGTGTAGTACAGTATTAAATTGTATATTAAAAATCGATATTATCCTCTGAACTTGCTTTCATGTATCAACAGATAACAACTTGCTTTTATTATATTAAAATTTAAGATTTTTAAATGCAGTTTTCAAATTGTTTAATACATGGTCTAATGATTTTCTTCAAAGTTGCCCAGACTCTAATTTACTTAATGCCAATGCTTCCAAAAGTCTAGAAAAATATTCTTTTTATTTTCTTAGTGTTCAAAATAAAACAATAAATTAAATTAATTTAATTAATGTTTTTTTGCAGCTCTTCAAAGCGAGTGCCTACATACTATATCTAATACTAAGAAGCAAAAGATTTAAAGCAGGAAGTGTATTCAAATTTATGAACACACAGGTATGCATAACTTATTAATTCCTTTTATTTACTTCCTCAGTAGTTATGGCTTAAATATACAAATTTTTGGTTTGCATTTGTATTCTGTATCCGCAAGATGGAACAGATTTATTGAAAAATAATCATGATTTATAATATTTCATAATGAGAATGAACAAAAGCAATGTTTGTAAAATATAGTTCACAAAATAAATTTTCATAAAATTATATTTATTAATGTAACAAAATAGCAATTATTTGGTTAGCACATTCAAGTCAGTTTTAGGTAGAAGTTTTTAGAACACAAAAATTCCCGAACTTTACATAGTAGGAAAATAGTCCAACCATCAAAACATACTCGGTCACTGTTGTCTCACAGAATACGCGCCGGCAGGTACAACTCCAAAACGGTATTGTTCTACATACAGAAATGTTGTGCACTTCTTTTAATCTCTTCTGGGTAGAAAAAAATATATCTTGCTCTAATGGTGAATTAAGACATCGTGATGAATCCTTGCATGTTCATTGTTCAAAAGTTCTTTAAGTAACATATTTCTTAATAACATGCAAACTTATCCAACTCGTACTTGGCCAGCATAGTGAACTAAAAGCCTAACCCTTCAATCGGAGTTTAAAAAAAAAGTACTTAGGTAGTATGTCATTCAAATGATCTCTGAAAAACTGTGTTATTGTTATCCTAATTATTCATACAGTCACGTCCCGAGTTCATGACTTACACCGAGGGTAAGGTCCAACATACGTTTGCACAGTTACTTGATTTATGATAATTGACAACAAAATGCATGTAATGCGCATATAAATTAACAATACAAACATGACGGGTTAATGCATTGTTTCAGAAGAAAAAGTACACAAAAACATTTAATTATATTACTAATTGTAATATAAATTGCCAATATTCAAACGTAACTCAAATCTAAGTTAGTCTTGAGTCTCGTTTTGTCGCTTACTTTGACGTGTTTTGTAGCCTGATTATCTTTGAGCATCACTTAAAATTTAGTGTGGTTTAACACCTAGCCATAAGCTGTACCTGTGTTTGTGTTTAACATTGAACTAACTTAATTCGTCATTAATTTTATCTTAAATCAATGTTGATTGGTAGTTTAGGCAACCGGTTTTCAGCCTCTGCAACTTGTTTAGGTCGGGGATGCGCACACATCTTCCGGTCAACTTAGGTATATAAATATGTATATATGGATATACCTACTTAATATATTATGCAGCGACTGACACAAAAGTAAGGCCTTTTAAAACAGCAAATCTCTAAAGATGAGATCAATACGGTCTAAGTATAATAATCGGCCATCGATATTAGTTACGTTTGTGGGTGTTTACTTTTTAATTTATTCGTAGGCTTTCGTAGTTAACTGTACCAAAAATCAACTGTACATATTTTCAACAATGCTTTAATGCAGTTTCTTTAAAAAAATCGTCGGGCAGTAAGTTTAGTAGCACGACGTAATTATTATGCAGGCAATAACAGTCCGATTAAAATATGTATTTGTACCTTAATCGCAAAAGATGTAGTGGCGTGATTGTTTTTATTATTGGATTGTAAATGGAAAAATTAATTGCTTAACATTAACTTTATTACTAGTCTTTTGTTCATGTAACAATGGTTTGATTAATTGAATGGGACCTTGGATAGGTATTTTTCTTATTGCATGCACGTTTTAAAGGTTTCTTTCGTCGTAAAAAGGGTTAAACTCTAATCCTAATCCTACTCCGAAATATAAGTATAAGATACCTGTTTTTTTGGATTTAATATTTTATATCCAAAGTTTTCAGGGGACAAGAGGACAAAATCCTAGGCAGGCTAAGAAATCGTTTTTCTTAATTATTTAAAATGTTTATAACATATCAAAATAAACACATCTAATAATTTCATACCAATTACTTTTTAAGCAACAACTTAAAAGTAGGAAATCATAAAAACCAACAAAAAAACAAAACAATGAAAATTGCAATAGGTTTTTTTAATGACGTCAAGTATCAACTTACACTAGGCGCAAGGCCGCTGTATAATAACATTTATTAACATAATATTGTTTTTGCAGACTTGCCTAAGATTGTACTGGGCTCTTCAGAACGTGGCACCTCTAAAAAATGCGATACAAGACGACGATGCGCTCTTTGGTACTTTGGATACGTGGTTATTGTACAAATTGACAGGTAATTATATATTGTAAACAGGTTTTTTATCGCTATTATACTCGTAAATGTTAACGGCCATGGTGTTTTATCGGCACTTATCGCCAGCAGTACGAGAAACTTGTCGAACAAAGGTCCAATATGCAAGATGATACGTGCATTGTTATGTGTACCTAAATATCTTTATTCAATACGTGTTTATTCATTTATCGATTCTGCAAAAGGATCGTTATTTGACAATCTTATGACGCGCGTCGGCTAAGGGTTGCGGTTGCCATTTCCGTATACTTATTGCAAATAAATATTTGTAAGTTGTAATTCCAATGTTTTGTTAAGAATGTTTGTCAATATTAAAATTGATGGATTTACCATATTTATTTTGGTTAGGGATTGGTCATTACATTATCTTATTTGCAAAGTAAATCGTGTTTTAAGCAAGCATATCATCAGATATTTTGCGAATGTAGAAGTAATTAAGCACTTCCACACAAACAAATAACAAAATTGTACTTAGGCACCTAATTTAATAGTAAAATTCTACAATGAACAGCAGCGGTAGCCAAATAGGAGGTAGTTGTAGCGGCCATGACATGTGACCTAGAGTTCGCGGATTAAAATTCTATCCGTCAAATGCATATCGACCTAAACCCATTCTTAACAAAAGCCTTTGAAGTAAAGGCTTTATAAGAATGCTAGGATTATGCAATACAACTTGCTTTCAACATTTTCTATACCAACCAAACCCATTCTTGTCTTTGATTTCAGTAGAGCATAGAAAAGACAGTACTCATACCTTACCTCATAAGCATCCATTTAAATAACTCTTTAGCAACTAATAAACATACAACTTTCTTTATCGTAACTGGTCAGCCTGGTGTCAAAGTTGTTGAAGCCGCCCGAAGGCCTCTGACATGGCTTAACATCCAACTTCTTCTTCTTATCGTATGGTCAGTGGTCAACCTAGTGTCAAAGTTAGCGTAAGCCTTTGACGTGGCTTAACGACTGTTACCTTAATTGACAACAATCGGGTCCGAGAACATCCAGCTGATAAGTTTAGATTATCCTCAACACGTACATTATATAAAATGACAATTGTCCGTGACATACAATATAACAATCGATATTCCCGCAGGTGGTAAAGTTCACATGACCGATGTGTCGTCGGCCTCAGCCACGGGTTTCTACGACCCGTTCACGATGCAATGGGCTGGGTGGGGCATCACTATGTTGAAGATACCCAGGGCGGCCTTGCCCCAAGTCGTGGATACTGCAGGCGATCACTTTACGAGTACGCTGCAGAATATATGGGGACATCCTATACGGATCGTTAGTTGTGTAAGTATCATCACTACCTTACTAATATTCTTTCTCTGATCTTCTCGTTAAGAGATTTTGACGAAATTAGGCACATAAATTGTTTATGATCTGGATTAACACCCGAATTTTCTTTTTCCCTTTCCTGGTAAGTAACACTTTTTACGCGGTCTAAAACTAGATTTTATATAAAACTAGCTGACCCGGCAGACGTGGTTCTGACATATAAAAAAAAGTGTCACTTAGGGGTATAAAAAATAGATGTTGGCCGATTCTCAGACCTACTCAATATGCTCACAAAATTTCATGAGAATCGGTCAAGCCGTTTCGGAGGAGTATGGCAACGAAAACTGTGACGCGAGAATATTCTTAACATAAAATAGTACTTTAATAGGTAATATAATTTCGTTGGGTACTTAATTAGCGTTAACACAATAGACATGATAATGTGTTGCTATGTGGTAACTTGTCTAACTTCCAAGGTGACTGACAACAGTATTGTTGCGGCTTTTATCTATTTTTCTATGCGGGAAACAGTATTCTGTACCTACTTGCATAGATATCACGAATTAGGTACGTTTATTGAACGGTATTTTGAAACAAATTTAATTATACCTTATGGTGAAAACCTCAAAATATAGATGAGGTATAGGTAATTGATGCTTACGCCACGTCTAATTATAAAGATTTGGTTGAATTAAATGGTGATATTTTACCTTTAAGTCAGATGATAAATCTAATTATAAAATTATGCGCTAAACCTGTTTAATATAGGGATGAAGTGCGTTTTAATTAGTTTTAAATGCTTCATTGCCGTCACGAGGGTCGGTAATTTTAGAATAATAGCAAAAGACGAGGATTCATAAGCTGTAGAATCAAAAAGTGCACTTTAGTTTGAAAAAGAATCCCACTTTGGTAAAATTTAAGTTTAGATTTTAACTGACAATATTTCAGCCTACGATATCTACAAAGTAAGTAGATTCACACCTTGCTAATTACTATATAGCTTACTTTGTATGACTTTGATTTCATCTCAATAGGTAATACTATATAAATACAATTCACACGTGTAAGTTACCACAACAACGGCAACAATAACTATGTAGTAAATAACCTGGCATCGATAACTCATTTTCTTTTATATCATCACTTCATTAATCTGTGGTACATGTTGCATCCACAACTTTGTCACGGTATTCTATTCTGATTTGCGGTCGCATGCTATCCCTCTCCAAGTCTTACTGTGCGAAAAGGATAGCGCTGTATAAAACATACTAAAATATCCCTTATCCTGCGTGCCTCTGTAGTCTGGACTCTAGATGGTGTATACGACTGATGATCATGATCTCGTCTGCAATCCGCGGGTCGGGAAATTTGCTATTGGTCTTTTTAATTTACATGAGAATATATCTTAGTAGTAGCTCGGATTTTGGTAAGCCGTAAATTGCAATAGGCCTTCACTATTACATGATTATTATGATGTTCATGGCTAACTTAGAAAATGGTGAAACATGAGTGTGTTTCTTCCACGTCTCCCTACACTTTCCGGTAAAGAGGATCTTATTAGAAACATCCTTTCTAGAAACATAATTTGATTTAGCGTATAAATACGGCCTGTGATATAATTAAAACGCGCGTCTGTGTTATGTGCTGGCACTACTTTAGTTTGTTTATTTGTAAGGCGTCGTAAACATTACTATATTCTAAGTAGGTGGGTGTATATTTGTTATGGTCGTCTAGAAATTTACGATATCATAATTGTATTGCTTTTACTTCAAATAACAGTATTTTAAGCTACGTTATTACTTACTGAGAATAAAAAAGAAAAGCCTCCTATGTCATTCAAATCATTTTATCTGTTTTACTTTTGTACAGATAATTCTCTCAACTTTTATGAGCATCGATCCATTTGAATTCCGATATCCGATAGTAGATCACTTCTTCGTTCATTCCTTGCAACAGTTTTTGTATAGCATTTAAAAACAGACTCTATATCTACATAGATGGATAAAGTTATTCATGCAAGCATTCCAGCCTAGTTTGTCGTCTTGGCATGCGTGTCGAGTCGAATGGTGTGACATTTCGTAAATAGTCATCTCACTAAACAAGACCGAGATATAATTGCTGCAATTTTTACAGCAGTTTTTGCTGCAATTTACACTGTTAGCTATTATCTTGTGCTAGTTTTAAACCAGCATATAAGTGGCGCTATTATGTAATTTCATAAGCGTTTTGTCTGTCACTGGATAATTTGAATCAGATGCAAGATACAACGCAGTGTTTTATTTTTAGCTTTGGCTGAGTTTCAGCAGGGCAACGCCCTGTCGTTTTGTTTACACGTATCCCTATGGACATTTCTCTACATAATGTTGATGCACGTTTTAGAGAAAGCGTTAGTTTGTTCATCGCTTGCAACAATGTTACTTATGACTTCATGTTACGTAGAATACAATAGACTTCCTCAGTGCCAAAAACGCATACTTTCACATTTAGAAAAAAACACTTATGACCTTTTTTATTCACTAGCGATTTTCAGTGAAGGAAAATGTTGCGTGTTTAGTAGAATAATGTCATAAGGCACAATTAACATAAATATACTACCGCCGTTTTAGAACTGCAGTTGCGATGTGTTCTAGTTCCTTTGTCTAACCACAATATACAGTATTTTATGCAGTTATTTGTAATGCAAAAGACATGCCTGGCATTCTTTCAGTGTCACAGTGCTAATTTTCACGTATGCGTGTGAATAGAAAACTGTTTGTAGCCAATTAGATGTTGTTGTCTAAAATATAAAGGTGTGAACGCTATTATATTGATTTATTTAGGCTTATTGAGCCAAACATATAGTTTTATTTATTACACGTTAATAAGGTACGGTAGTTACGTGTTTTTTGCTGACAAAAATACGAAACGGTTATTTTTCTTATGACATGCAAACACGTTATAAAATTTAGATATATGACACGCACAATAGTATTACAACCTGCTAATTACAATATTTTATATCGCGATGACGTCACATAAACACTCCTTTACGAATACCGCACTAGTTTTGCACCTAGTAGAACATACCTTACAACTTAAATAAATAAATATTATTGGACAGCTCACACACACACGGTTATTTGATTCCAAACTAAGCGTAACTTGTACTGTAACCAAATAACTGATAAATAATGATTAAACATAGGTACTCATAAACATAATTTAACAATCAGGCTCAGCAGATACTAGTGCTCATCACACAAATAATTGTCCCGGGTAGACCATACTAACCACTGCGTCAAACGCCTACTTAATTTAACACTAGTTTAGTTACCACCGAATAAAAAAAATCGTTCCAATAACCTCTATTAACTGCAACATTGCTTCACAGATGGCTGACCAGACTGCTTCAATGTGGGGCTCATGCTGCTTCGACGTAGGGGACGTGAAACTTACCATGGGTACTGGCACCTTCTTCAATATAAACACGGGGACGGAGCCTCATGCCAGCGTGTCTGGACTTTATCCCATCGTGGGCTGGAGACTGGGGAACGAGCTGGTGTATTCTGCTGAAGGAGCGAACAATGATACCGCTTCTATTATCAAGTGGGCGCAGAATTTAGGTAAGAATTTCATAAAGTACCTCTATTTTATTTTAAAGACAACTCCCGCACTAAGAATTGCTCTTGTGTCGCGGGGACTTTTACGAACATACAAACAATGGACACAAAGTACAACCAGACTCGAAACAATTACATTGGTCAACACGAATTTTGAGCCTGAGTTCTGTACCTTTGATTTTGATTACGTATACCTAACTAAAGAAAGAAATAATATTGTTATCTAATAAAGTTTGCTTTTGTAGCTTTTAGAACGAATTTTAAATTTTAAAGGAAAAGCTCTTTTTTCACTTTCAATTGTTAATATATAAGAGTAAAAAAGTTATGATTTATATATTTTTATTCATTTAAATGATAGAATAAGGCATAAATAAAACACAAAATACAAAAAGGATACATTTTTTTTTTTAGAAATGAATACTTTTGTTTTTTCTTGTGTAAAAATAGGAACTTGATGTTATCAGTAGGCTCTCTCCATATTCGTGGTACTGCAAACTTCATCTTTTTTTTCTCTCCTCAGTACCAGGCTGAAAAAAACATAGAAAAACATTTATTAACAATGTACACATTTAATGTATATTTAAAAAAAATATATGGGCATATAAATGTTCATTTAATATGAGGTGTATTTTCTTACCTTCTAAAGTGTTTTTGCAGTTATTACACAAGAAGTGAGGTGCCCATATTTTATCCTGTCTACGTACTGACATGTTAAAATACGCTTCATAGGCTTCACAAAGTGTCTTATTTGATGATAAACAAATTGTATTGGCTCTCACTTCAATAAATTCATCACAAATGAAGCAAAAAGAGTCCACGTCGTGTTTACACTTTTTCGATGCCATTTTTAGACCTTGTGACGCAAAAAAATATTTTATTCCTTTAGAACGCGCACGCGCATACTGCCATGACACTCTGCTACCGCCCATTTCACACCCCCAGCCCCCTCACCCCTGGTTTTGCGTCATAAATGCAACGGCTCTTCAAGAAATCTACCAAAACCCAATATATTTAGTTTTTGTTACATTTAGTACAAAAGCAAACTTAATTTATTATTAAAGTTATTCCTATTTTCTTTTTGATTTATATAATCAGAAAATATTCACTAAAACACAGACTCAAAAAAAAATTTTTTTTTTGTCGACTTGTGTTATTTGTGGATCGCACAAATAATTGTTGCGTGTGGTAATCGACCCACGATATCACGACGCAATGGTAGCGGCGTGGCGATCTAAACCACTGCGCTACGGAGGCAGTCAAATTTTAAATTGTCTAAAAATGCCTCATGATGTTTTTGCAATGCGAGCGTGCACCCGCGTGCGTATACATCCTAACGTTCGTTCAAAAGTAATAAGTAGTTTCAGAGCTAAGTCTCTATAAGGAAACAACAAATTGAGTTATGCACATTTTAAAATAGATTCAACAACTTAACTGTTTTTGAGATATCTTGATCGATTAAGTTAACTCTATATTTGACCACAACCGCAAAATGTATACCTCCTTATAAAGACAGCTCATGAATAACATACCGTATTGGATTGAATACACGACAAGTTATCGACTTTAAATGAATAACGGAATTACAGCTACATATAATGCTTAATATTTGCACATACGATTTTTTGTGACTCCATAAAATGTTTGTTGTTCTTTTTTGCTATTCATATTATGAGTTATTGAATACTATATTATACACAAAAAGCGATACTTATTGATATTCGTAAAGGTAGGTTTCACTAACGTATTCATGGCCTGTGACCTTTTCCACTTAACTTAATTAGCTACCATATTAATTTTGTTTACCGTTCTTTCTCAATCGAAATAAAACGACCGTTTTCATTAATTGATTTGATAATTAGGCATTAATATTATATCAGCTTAGCCTTTCTTCCAAACTATGTTGGAGTCTGCTTCCAAACTCACCGGGTGCAGCTGAATACCAGTGTTTTACGTGGTATTAATATCGGGCCTAAATGAATGAATGATTTGATTTGAAACAAGGCATTAAGTCGTTTAACCAGTTTTTTACGAGGTCGCTCTGCTATACGATTTTAATTTGATATCAACTTCCGTAATACCTTTGGCCCTCGCAATAAATTAAAACAGTTTTTTTAAACCTTGTCCGATTTAAGAATATGTTATTTTGAGCCTATTAATTATATCAAGGTATTCTAATTAGTATAATTTTATTATGAAACCCTTTGCTAATATTCAAGGGAACGTTGTTTTTATTATTGCATAAATAAGCACTGATTTCATATTATAGAGTTAAATAATCATAGGGTTAAATATACACAAACGGGTGATATATGGATGTTCCAATTGGCACTTGAATTTAATTGTTTAATAGAGGAATAAATTTAGCGGAATAAATTTTCAAAAATTAAATCGTACGCGTTATTATATAATTGAACAAATGCACTGTGTCAAGGAAAATAATTATAAAGTTTTTAGAATAAACAAATTACTTTTGATTATTTCTTCTATTTTCGAGATGGTTCTAATCTATGCTTGGTAAATTCACAGTTTTATTATTCGTCGTTTATTTCATATAATTATTGTTGATTACAGGGTTATTCAATTCGCCTGAGGACACAGCAGACATCGCAATGTCAGTACCAGATACAGATGGAGTTTATTTCATACCAGCGTTCAGTGGATTAGGGGTAAGATTGCTTTTATAAGAAGGAAATAACCATTACTATATACTCGTTATATTGTGTAGCTCTGCCTTGTGCTGTGTGTTGAAGAACTTTAAGGTTCTTATTTATACACCGGTATCAGCTTAGAAGCAGTGTTTTGAGAACTTATTTTAGTATGTCAAATGGTCTCTAAAAACGATGCTCCCATATTGAAAGCAGTCTATTATTACGAACCTAAGAGACTCATATACATATTTATCTTATGTTAAAGGCATAAGGTTCTTGACAAATGTTAATCTTTAACTCCAAAAGTTCTAGACGAATTTGGCATAGAAATGTGCAAATAATCCTATTGATTAATATTTAAATGAGTACCCTATAAATATTTATGTGCTGTCAGTATCTATTTTGGTATTACCGTATTATATCGAATACTGGTACTATACTTTTTTTTAAGTTTCATCGATAATAATTAAACCAATACTCACTTTCAAGTGTTTCGGAACTCACGCAATTATGTTTCACATTTACCCAGTTTAATTGTTCAATTGCAATAATAAAACAAGTTTGAGTAAAAGTAGGTAAACGAGTTAAAGAGTTACTGTTGAAATATGACTTGTTTGCCTTCGTGTTAAATCAAAGTATGCTTGGTCCTTCTTGATTATGACACCTATGACCTTGTTAATAAGCGGTATGATACTTTGAATATTTAGTTTGAATAATACAGCCTAATTTGTTAAATCTCTACACCGCCACATATGATAAAACTAATTCCTCCGTGTGAAATATTCTTACGTAAAAAACTCAAAAGCCATTAAAAAGTTTTTGACTAGTTTTCACCAATAGTAAAGAGTGATTTATTTGAAAGGATTTAATGTATAATTTTGTAAATTTTTGTATAAATTAGCTAAAATATGTCTGCCGCATCTCTTACCTATAAACTAAGTAGCTGTAGATGTTTTTCTCTTTGGTCTCATGCTAATGAAATGTTTATTTAAACTGTCATTTTATTGCTCATTAATATTCATTCAAGAATATGTTATTGACTGTGTACATCTTATGCATAAATATTTACTCATTATGTAGTTTAAACAAGTCTTTTAAACTTTTGAACATATAATTATGAATAAGTATCGGAAATGTTGCATGCTGTATTTTTCTGTGATTCGCAAACTGATTTGCATATTTTTATTACCAGTGAAAACCTTCAAAATTGTCGGATTATCAAAAATGGTAATTGAAAGTTAAGGAAGCTAATTTTTGAGTTCCGGAGTACTAATAATAATTTTACACTTGGTTTCATTTGGCCGTGAGATTATTATTAAGCCACAGTGATTTTAAAAATTTAAAAAAATAATTTTAAAAACTTGTCAATTTACCTTATCGAATCGACTTTCACTCTTTTCTCCTTATTTCTTCTTTTTTGTCTTGTCCGTATCCCACGTTAAGTGGATGTACCATAGCTTTATATGTTTTTGTCTTCAAAAACATGCTGTAAAGAGATTTGGATGATGTTTTTACAACAGGTCTGACGTCAATACAAATAATATATTATTAAAATTTTGATGGCATTCTTGAGTTATATTTGTTATATTCCCACGATGATAAAAATAAACAACGTCATTCTAAGGTATTTACTACCATTAATGAAACATTTTATCAAATTTTTAGCTACAAGTGTCGGTTACACATTATTAGCGTATAAAAAAGTGACAGCATGTGTAAATATCTCAATATTCCGCTTGAAGTCGTGAAACTGGCCATTATCAAGTTACAAATTGAATTTAATGCAATATATTGTCTTATCTTCCCAGCCGCCATACAACGACGGCACAGCGGCATCAGGGTTCGTGGGCATGAAGCCGTCGACGACGAAGGCGCACTTGGTCCGTGCGGTTCTGGAGTCCCTCGCATTCCGCACTGCACAGCTCTACACCTGCGTCTGCAATGAGACTAACTACAATTTTAATACTATTAGGTAACGTATAAATACTTATCCTGCATTTATGCCCGGGTTCTGAGTAAATTTAGTGAAAGTTTATCTATTCATTAGTGTTTTTTTATATGAGTTTTAACGCTATTGAATAGATAAACTATCGCTAAATGTACTCTGAAGCAGGGGGTTTATAAATTAAACTATTTCCTCGAAGCTCTCAGTTAATTTTGAATGCATTGTAATTTGCAAATAATGCCAGTATGTAGACTATTTTAAAGTAAGTGAAACTTTATGAATTTTAGTTAGTTTATTTTAGTTAATAATATCATAATGATAGCATTTATTATGCAAGGTAATGAATATATCTTTATACATGAGTGGTTCTGTATATATTATACTGTATACATTGCGTTCATAACGCCATCTGTATTTTAAAATTTAACTTGTTTTGCCCACACCTATCGT
The DNA here is from genome assembly GCF_050436995.1 of Anticarsia gemmatalis. Lineage (NCBI taxonomy): Eukaryota > Metazoa > Arthropoda > Insecta > Lepidoptera > Erebidae > Anticarsia > Anticarsia gemmatalis. The sequence goes on from NC_134761.1 coordinate 6,380,966, forward strand.
AGGAATATGATATCAAAATGTTTTTACAATCGCAGGCTAGATGGCGGTGTGTCGAACAACGACTTCATCGCGCAGTTGGTGGCTGACCTCACTGGTTTGAGAGTGGAGCGCCCCGTACATGTTGAAATGTCTTCACAAGGCTGTGCACATATCGTCGGGTTTAAACTAGGTGAGTTGATAGTGGTAACTCTTGGAAGTAGATGGCGCTGCTTGTAGTGATTTTGTTAAGTTGTCAAACATAAATATGGTGGTAATTTTATTTCGCTTTAATAGTATCGGGCGAGGTGTACTTTGCTTGTGTAATATTCTAACAAACAAACTTAAAAATAGCTTCCAATCATTGTTTTAAAAACTACAATAAAAATATAAATCCTTCATATCCGATAACAGCTTCCGATATTTCATGGAAGACATTATATCTATTGCAATGCGACTTTAGCACCTTTAAGGTATTAATTATGATTACTTTTCTAGGTATTTGGAAATCAAAAGAAGAACTAAAAACGTTACGCAAAATCGACTGCGTATTCAATCCCCGTCCGCAAATGAAGAAAGCATACGAAGTGACATTCGCACGATGGCAGGACGCCGTCAAACGAATGTGTGGCTGGTATATATCGGAGACCACGTCACAGGCCGGTATATCCGACTCCAGCAGCAGTACAGTCACACCACAGAGCAGTTTCAAGCTTTCCGGAGGTCGTAGAAAGAACGGCAGTATATCTAAATAGCGGTGGCTTTTCTACTTGCTGGCTTTGTTCGCCGCGTGCTTGCCGTTGTGCAGCTGATATTGGTCTACTCTGTGGTCTTGTTGGGACTTCTGTAGGTGGTTGAACTGGTTTGATCAATTGTGGGACCCCGGTGTGGTTTACATTTAACTCGTGTGTATTTGTTGGATTGGCAGTATTGTCATATCGAATACTCATTAGATGATCTGTAAATTTTAACTGTAGTTCGACTATATTTAATTCGATGGCTGTGATTATAGGCTCTCTTTGTTACTGCTACGAATATAATTCTTATGTGATTGGAAAAGTGGCCATCTTGCCATGCACTGAGTGCAATCCCGAGAGTTGTGTGATGATCCAGATACAATTGTTTCAAATATGGCTGTAATTTGTGTGTGTGTTGTAAATACCCTGCGATAGGAGAATATTGTAGTAATGTAACTGTGTAAAATTTAGAAAAGATACTCAATAAAGCAATCCACAAAATTAATAATCCTTATAAACAGTAAGCGACTGAATCGCGTTGAAAATTGTTGATTTATTTTTGACGTTACTGCAACAGTTACAAAGTTCATAATGCCTTGACACTGTAAAGTACCGAAACTACCCCTAGTCCCAAAAGTCTAATCGCGTCGTTTCAAATCGAAACGCATATAAAATAAGATAATTGCGTTTAAAGCATGATTTGCCAATTCAACAAAACACACATCCATATAATAGCTTACGACCATAACAGTTATCGGGTGTGAATTACATTACCTGTCCTCATGAGTGCGGTGAACGGAAAACTTTGAAGTTAAGCATATGTATTTAGTGCCTATTAATGTGAATACGAATAAGATGTATCAAAAGATTTATTATACATAGTTTAGATAAGTGAACATGAATTATATAACTATTTCATATGCAAAAATATACGCTTAGTCTTATTTTGTGCGAGAACGAATGTAGTTAGCATGCAATATCTTTGCTCAAACTGTAATTATAATGTTGTTTTGTCTATTTAAGCTATCGTTTTGTATTTGAAAACTGTATTTCTAACTTTTAGACCACTGCTAATAGATTTATTATTGTAAACATACGCAGTATCAAGTTTTATGCTAATTTAAGATGTAAACACGTGTTTTAGTTCAGACGTAAACAGTTTAAAATAATGTGTTTATCCATTATCAATGAAACATATTGCTTATCACAGTGTTCTTAAAATATCAACTATTATGTATAAGCAAATATTTTGAGGTACGATTCTATGAGTTTAACACAGAATCTTGCGATCCTAGCGTATACGTACACGCTTGTATATAATTGCACGTATACGTTTCCAAAATGACACAAAATCCAACTACTTGCTTTTCAACTACTCTTATAAATTGAACTCATTAATTTCCCACTGCTGGGCAAGGATCTACTCCCGTAATGAGGGAGGGGTAAGGCCTCCACGCTCGCCAACTGCGCGCTGGACAATTACTCTTATCTTTATATATATATAATTCCTCTGTAAGTGTGTATGTCACTGAACTTCTCTTAAACGACTGGACCGATTTTGATGATTTTTTTTGTGTGTGTTCAAGGGGATCTGAGAATGGTTTAGATTCACAATTTTGTCCGCTGGACAAAGTTTTTTCAATTAATTTTTAATTTATTAGACAGGACAACGTCTGTTGGGTCCGCTAGTTTAGTATAAATTTTGTAAGTGTCACAGCTTTGAAAAATTTATTATTAACTCTATCGCTCACTACGGAATCGTACCTTATCTTTATTATCGTTATTATTTCTAATACTAAAATAACTTTATATGACTGTAACGTGAATTAAATGTTGTGTAGTAGTTCCGATTATTTTGTTCCTGTAGTGTCGAGGATGTGAATAGTCGCAGCTCAACTTAAGACTGGTGTGAAAGCGTACATATACATATGTATAACCTTTTGTGATATTATTGTACCCGCTAAAGAGTAGATTCTCCTGATTGTAGGACCTTCTTGACTTGAGAAGAATTGTAACTATACTGGTGTAACTAGTACTGACCTTTTGACCTGATCCTGAGCCTGTAATAAGTCTGCACAATTTTATTCAAAAAAATTTAATAAAATTCAGTGTCACTTTTTTAAGGCGCCCATAGCCAGTTGTGCTCACCGGTCGGTAAACGATTTGTGGGTTAAGCAACCATTGGCGCGGTTATTCCATAGATGGGTGACCGCATAGTGGTATTTGAACTGGGTGTCTCCGTGCTTCGGAGGGCACTAACCATACGACAAACAGCAACAGTGTCACTTTGTATAGAAACTGTGTAATTTAAAAAAAAATATCGCAAAGTATGAAGCCTAAGGTAAAAATAAAGTTCTATATAAATCCTAAAAGGTTTATTAGATTGTGCAATTTTATTGCAGGTCTGGGGGCAGTCTTAGTAAACTCTCTATTGTTATGTAAAAACCTTTTTCTATATAAGAGAATGACTAAAAGTAATTCTTTTCACTATAACGCTAATTTACACTGAAAAATTATCGTTGAGACGTTTGTCAAGTGCTTCAGATTATGCCAAGCCAGTTAAAAAACATTTTTCTTAAACTTTAAGTTGCATATTTATATTCAAACTCATTTGTTAGTAAATTAAATGTATTATTAGTGGGTACTATAGTCTAAGAACTTAATAGTGAGCCAGGCATGCAAGGTTATAAAATTCAGAAACCAAAACATCTGTGACCCGCAACCTTATACCACAGCTGTTTGATACGGCTAGTTTATTTTGGAAATACACAAAGTTATTGATTACAATCTGGATAAGTTATACATACTAAGGCTCTCCACTAAGTTGTTGGACTATAGTATATCTATCTTGGTATAACCTGCATCACTTGAGAAACGTAATCATTGCCAGTACGATTGTACTTCTTTAACCATTCTTAACGTCAAATCGCTTTAAATATTCCTCTTTCTTAGCACATTTGCTATTAAATACGTCTTAAAAACATGCTGACTGTTTAAGTTTGAAAATTGAAAAGTTTATTAAGAGTTTACTTCTATTTACTCCCCATCTGGTGAAAGTCGCATGGCGATGTGTAACTTAATGAAAATATATTAGTAGTCTATTGAAATGTTAGAATTTTTAGGCCTTATTTTGCGTTTTTCAAAGGAAGTCATTTTATTATTTTTATTGTGTTGGGGTCAGTAGATGCTTAAATTCAAGTTTTTGGGGTCGGCACCCTTATCCTCCGGCCGCCATTTCGGAAAAAGGGATTTCTATAGACCCCCCTACATAATAATATTATAAAATTGCGTTCTCTGAAAAACGCAACCCCTAAATGTAACATTTTAATGGACTAAAGCTATTTTGCTCATTACGGCATTTGTCCCTTTAGTTGTTAAGATGAAACATACTATATCAACCCCAGAGTGTATATTAAGAGATTATAGGACAATATAAATATTGTTTATTGTAGATAAATAAGATTATTGTTATTTCGGTTTGTGGTTGCCAATATTATTGTTCCTAAGTATTATTTTACTAGATTTAAAATGAACTTTTGTACCATCATTTTATATACTTTTACCCTTTCATGACATTTGTTAGTTTTATTATTATTGTTTGGTAATATTTTGAAAATTTTTCATTCGAAACTTCTGAATTAAGTGTTGAGATTTGATATGATTTATGGAAAATGTGGAATACGCAGCTAGTACAGTTATTGTAAGCCTTATTTCTTTGTAAACACGCAATAATATACTTTTTATAAATCCAAAGCGCTTGTCATCGAACCTAATTATGCGGCACCGGCAGCTAAACCATTTATTTTAAAAATGACATTGTATAAAGAATATTTTGAAAGTAAATTCATCAACATGCTGGAATTTGATTATTTTATTTAATTTCCCACTACGCAAAAAACATCGTCCACAGTCCACACTGCTTACATTGCACTGCAAACAGCCGTATTAATTAAAAATGTAACACCTATCTGCTAAACTTAGACAGATAACTAGACAATACACGTGTCATCTAATCTAATCAAAAAACTCATGCATTATTATTTACAGACTAAAAATATATCCCTCTAAATAAAATATCATCATGACTATGCAGTCTATCGTGTTAGTGCCTTTGATTATGAACTTTAATCATAACGGACATTACAGAATCGCGTGAAAAAGAAAATTCTTTGTTACATGACAAAGATATTAAGTACTTATATCTTGTACACTGTTTTCAACTCTATGGTACTTCAAATAAGGTTCAGTATCCGTTGATCAAAGAAATGATCCATAATTTTTTTTCTGCTTGAAAAATAAATAAAAAAGTACTTGATCAATGTTCCAACTAAACAATTTCTATTGCTACTTACTAGTTTTCACTCGACAACTACAATATTAGGATCACGTTTACCTCTCCAGATTTCCAATGCAAATACAATAAGAGATACAAAATATCCTAAAACAAGCATTCCGAAAGCCACGCATTGGTTTTCTAGCTTGACTTTAGCGAAGGGCCGCGGTTCACTGCGTACTTTGGGTAGAGACGATGGTACGCCGAGCATGTCACACGTCCATCTGTAGTAGATGTGTGGGAGACCTGCTTCCCCGATACGCTGCATAAACCGTTGTAGCTCTTCGTAGAATGGAAAACCTAGAAAAACAAGCTAAATATTAACGGCTTTTTCATGCCTTAAGCATCCACTGTTCACTCACCGCTGATCGTAGATGGTTTTTCTTACCGAATTAGCCATTGATAGATCATAGACGTAGTAAAATTACGGTAGAAAAACTTAAGTTTAGCGATGAGGATAATTTTTTGGAGCTCTATCCCACCATGAGAGGCTTATAGTGTTAACCATGTGTCGTGGGTGTCAAAAATATGTATTAATAAGCATGATTTTGACACGTTGTTACTAATGCTAACCTGGCCGAGCGATATACGATAGGTAAAATGTGTAGAAACACTCGTCTATGATGTTAATCAAAGGTTTGCCGTACTCGTCTACGTATTGCCCCAGAATTTCTATCAAGATGTCCTGTTTTCTTCCTACAAGTGCCGTCCGAGGGTGATCGAGGGCGAAACCTGTAAACAAAATGTATCGAATAAAAAAATACACAAACGTCTGAATTCAAAAAAATTAACGTTAATTATTAAAAAAAAAGTCTTTAGATCCAAATAAAAGTTTCTGATGGGACTAGGGAAGTCCCAACTTTCAAATAAAAATCAACTGACTTAATCAAAAAGTTTAGTTCACCCGTAACAAAACAGACGAATTTATAACCTTTATTCTTAATTCACAAAAAAATCAGCCAAAACTATAAAAAAATATTGAAGATTCTTACCTAGTGAATAACTTTCTGGAATCATTTGTGTTTTATTCATATAGCTCTCTTGTGCCTTGATCTCTGGATTAGTGATAGGTCTCAGCAACTCTCTAATTGAGGGCGACACATACAATGTCTTGTCGGATTCGTACAGTGCGCTTAGAGTTCTGATTGTACCGTATCGAGTAAGCGTTGTGAATACGTGGTTTATATGACTCTGAAATATGAACTGTACTTTATATAGGTAGACATAAAATCTGCATTTGTCATAGTTTTCTAAGTGATTTCAATTTAGATCTTTTCTATTCTGTCTAAATTTAATCTAGTCTTAATTTACTAAGAAAAAAGATATTTACGCACCTGATACACAGCTACAAACATAATTGAACAACACAGGCAGGTGCCTCTCAGTAGATACAATTTTCCACTTTTCTCTATCGAAAATCCAAACAATGTCGATAGAAATGCATCTTTGATGTAAAAAAACCAATGTTCTCTTTTTCGGTCGGTTTTTATTTTATTCTTGAATTTGTCCGCCACCCACATGCATATACCCATTGTTAACAATACGGTTACAATAATCACCCATAAATGAAATTCATATACGTTAATTACGTAAAGAAATACTGGTATTACGTCGGCACGTTTGACCACAGCACAAAGGGAATCGACAGCAACGTAATGCAAGAAAAATATATAATCTTCGGAATACATCGTCATAAATCTGGAGTTGAATGAAATATCTAGTTCTTTACGCACTATACAGCCGAGACTGCCAGTGACATTGTTACCGATCTCATACCCATACCTATAACAGTTTTGGTCTTGAGGAAAGTATAATTTGAATTTAAAATGCTTTACTATGTCATGCATTACCAATGCATCTAATCCGCAGTACCCTTCTGTTAGTGACAAGTTAATTTTCGTGTAGTAGTGTAGATTTTTACAGTCATTGATAGATGTCGGAAATCTAAAAAAAATATTTGCTCTCAGAGGATAATCCTCCGTTAATTTTGTTTCACTGATTTTTATAGGCTTGTTAATTTCTTTTATATCAAGTAATTTGATAGTGCGGTCGTATATGAGATTTACAGTATTGCGTTTTCCATAATAGACAGCAATCTTGTATTTGCAGGACATGGGAAATGTTACTCCGACGTGCGTTATCTTATATCTGTGCCACAACTTATTCATGAAAGACTGCAACTTTAAAAACTCACGACGTTCTAATGTTCCATTTTCACATTTGAAAGTGTCACTATCTGTTACAATAAAGAAGACTGGGGACCGATGAGATCTTAGTAGCTTCGAAAGCAAAGGTTCCGTAAAAACATTATTAGTCAAATGCTTCGTCATTATTATCACGTTAGGATCGTCGTTTGACATATATTTTCGTAGCACGAGGTTATGTAATGTATGACATCCATCAATTAAGAGTACAGACTGGCTTAGAGCTGTTCTTTTCAGTTCACATGTTTTTAAATCTGGGTCAGTACTTCCATCCAAGTCTACGAGTACCGATTGCGTTCCCTTTACAAACATGAATTTCGCTGGGCAGGTGACTTCTTGATATGGTACAAGTTGCCCATTTGTTGTTACAATTACGACGGTGAAAACAAAGGAGAACAACATTTTCATTAGTCTTTAAGATACACTCACTCGCATATCGGAGAAAACGTGACTCACATTCTGAGACGTCCAAGGAAAATACAAATTATTTTATACCTAGAAAAGTTATGACATTATCATAGTTCTCGATCGTCATTAAATATTTGCGTTGTCAATCTTTCAGTTCGGTAAATAATTATGAAACAACTTTTATTACTGTGTATTTTTGAGGTAGAGCAATCAAATATACTAAAAGGGTGCCTATTGAATTCTGATTTGTTTATATCGATTTTATTAATGACTTAGGCAGGGTGCAGTTTCTTTTATTCAAATATTTATGTTAGTATATATTACAAAAGAGTTTATGATTTTGAAATTATCGGTTATTGTATTTCGCTGAATACGTCGAATAAAACACCATTCAGCTTCACAATACTCCTGAAATAGAGTTCACAAATATTTGATTTTCATATTACCTACTGCTTGAAGTTTGCTCACTATATAACTTAAGCAAACATATAGTTATGTCAATTGAGTAGCGCTGTATATAAAAACTTATCTTAATAATATCACATCATTGTATTGATAAACCTTGGCGATGGCTAAGCTTAGTATAATTTTTATACTTTCGGTACTTTTGACAATTTCACACGGGCGATTCGATGGGTTACATTTGCATCCTGAAATGCTGAAAACTGTAGTAGAAATACGCGTTGGCAATGACTACATGGATTATAACCCTGGACATATGCATATGTTTAAAGAAGTGGCTGATGTTCCTGACTTGACATCCAATAACATCGTGGAAAGCATTGAAGAAATCGTTGAAGTAGAGAGAAAGTAAAATGGAAAATATTATGATGAAGGCTTCGCTGGATAGGAAAATATGAATATGTTTAAAAAAATACGACCAGGATATTGTAAAGAGTATGTAAGAAGAATTCGATTTCAGCAAGATATCTAATTCAATCTAGCAGCGATAATAAGAATCAAGAAGAGTGCAGAACGGCATCAACAGCATGCTTGGACCTGGAATTTTGGGACGATCACGAAAAATATCAACCTTCTGCGAATAATTCAGTATTTTATAGAATATTCGTTTTATAATATGAGCAAGGAATTAATTCTATTTAGGTATAATATCACGAAATCTATTTTTGTAAAGGTCGGTAGTGATTTACTTTTAATGTTTTAATTGCTACTATCTGTTGAAAAAAGTGAAACCAAAGATTGTCAATAAAAGTAATAATTATGCATTTTATTAACATAATGTTTTGACCATTAGGCAGTACTGATATCCTTATCTTAATGGCATGTAATATTTTAAAGCATTCGATTTGATTCTGTAGCTGTGTGGTATAAAAATTAAATGTGTTAAGGATTAGGATTCTGAAAAAAATTATGTGACTTGAGGTTATAAATGTTATTTTGTATTTTTATAAATAAATAAAATTATGATTCTAATTTGCTGTTTTATTGTTATGATGGCGCTCAAAAATATGAAATTTGGGTAACCTAGACGATCAAAATTAAACGCACCTTCACGTCAAGTGAATGAAATTTGATGATGATATAAAGTGAATTATAAACGGACCGTTTAAACAAAGCAATCTATTCAGTGTAATAGTCGACACTCAATCAAACTGTTATTTTTTTAATAAATCAAGTTTGACCAACTATTTTCTACTAGAACGCGCTTCATATACCTTTAGGCTTTGGTTCTCAATAAAGCCGCAAGGCGCAAATTACTACAAGGAAAAAAATATTATAACAAGACAGAAATTAGAGATGTAACAACGAAGACGTACCGCCTCCTGTACTCCTTTCTTTAATTTTACCTACTTTGTTCAGGGACATAAAGTTATTTGGCTATTGTTGTAACTCAAGTTTAAGCTGGAATGTCACATTCCAGCTTAAACTTGAGTTTGTCGTATCGAAAACACGTAATGAATACTGACCTTACTTAACAAAATAATCCGATTCTTTTGACCTGTTCATTTGATGATTTATTCGATTTAATAAATTAATGTTTAGTAAATATTAACTATCTGAGACTATCATAAGATCACAGGTCCCATTAATCACTGTTTTAATCAGTTACAAATTATAATAACCAAGTATATACGTAAATAAATTTAACCTATTACCGTCCCACTGCTGGGCAAGGGTCTCCTCCCGGAGTGAGGGAGGGGTTAGGCTCTGAGTCTACCGTGTTGGCCAAGTTTGGGCTGGGGACTTTGCATACCTTAAAGATCTGTTCTAAAGGTTTCTCGAGCATGCAAGATTGCATCACGAAGTTTTCCTTCACCGTTGGACTTCAAGTGATCATTATTTCTAATACACACATAACTTCAGAGAGGCATGGATGTGTTGCCTCAGCCTTAATTTATAAATTGATAAGTGTAAAAAGTTAGTTAGTGTCTTATTAGTTTGCAGCATCATATTATCCAGGAATCCCTGCTAGAAAAACCTTTAAGTGTTAATAAATTTATTTATTGTATGTATGTCAATCGAAATTATGAAAAAGTGTAAGTTTGTAAGAAATCTGATTAAAAATAGACAGAATGAAAAAAAAAACAGGGAATAATGTATAAAAATTAATTTATTTATTAAAACAAAATAACAAAACTTAACAATTAGAGCGTCTTACAATTGAGCATTAAATATAAAATATTTTTGTAAAAATAACTTATTCTAAATACATTCTAGGTACATAAGATCCAAAATCTTCGGCATCAGCAACTTCTTCAAAGAACATCATCGTTCATAAACATTTGACAACTTATGGGTAGTCTATTTTGTACTTTAAAGTTACTTGGATAATATATCTTCTTTAGCATTTCTTAACCAACAATCCATGCGGGCAGGAATTTGATCCTGCGGCCATCAAGACTGGATACTCCAGTTTCAAATTCAATTGCGTCCAGGTTAGCCAGTAAGTCATTGCTGGGATTATCTCCACGTATTGCTGATCTCTTTTCAACTTTATGTTCAGGCAGGCTGGTAGCTTGTTCAGTTTCAGGTTGAGAAGGTTCAGGAGATTCAAACGCCACCACGATCGGGATCTCCTGGACTGCTATTTCTTCGACGAGAAGCACATCTTTTCCGTTTGTCACTGTTGTAGTTTCAACTGACTTTTCTGTTGCAGCCGGAGCAGCCAAAGCGCAGCCGACAAAAGCGAGTGAGAGGAGAACAATCAGTTTTGAAGCCATTGTTTATTATTCTTGATTTCTTGTCAAAGTATTCACAGTAATTGTTCACGTAAGAACTATTATGTCTTGTTCACTTTCAGGCAGTTAATGATGATGTTCAGATGTGCACGACGTTTATATACCCCATATAAAATTCTGCTACATCATTTTATAAGTGGAATAGTTTACGTGTAGTGAACCTAGCTGCTAATAGGGGAACAAATATTGTCAATAACATGATGACCATGAATAGTAATTGTTATGCATTCGTCTGAAAAACTATGAGAAATAAGTTGTTTGTATATTTTATTTGGGCACAGAAAAGAGCAATACGTAGCATGATAAAGATCCTTCCGTTTTGATGAGTAACTCTGAGTCGTATATTACTATTGATTGATTTGTCACATACCAAATATGAATCATTATACTCATGTTCACATGATTTTCTGATAATTTTCACTGTAAATAGAATTTATAAATAATTTTGACTTGTCATGCTGATGAGATGATTTATTTTCATTAGGACATTGTGGTCTGGGATAATTTTAGATGGAGTATCTTAGAACGATATGTGGTCGTAGTGGGATCGTACCTCTTGGGTGAGTTGAGTAAATTCGAGTACTTTGCTTATTATTTTATTATTTCTTAATTATTATTTATTTATAATATTGGTTCAAGTAGTACTTATTCAGTTAATAGTTTTTTTAATTAGTAAAGCTACTTAGCTCATTATAGAAAAGACAAGAGGCATTAATGAAGAACCTAGGTAAGGAAATAACTATTTACTTAGATAACTTGAGTTCTGAGCTATTAATGACCATTTTTATAATTCGTTTTATTAATATACTTCTTCTATAACTGTGATTAACAATTTAGAAAAATATAATGTTGGTTATATCAAAGCCCCTAATTTGCCTGAAATTCAGGAGATCTCGGAAGAGTAAATCATTATCAATTAAGAAAATTTCTATGTAACATCTTAGTGGATTCTTACGTAAGATTCCATAAAATGTAGGGATTATGTACTCAATGCATCAAATGACATTTTACATTAACAGTCGTTGCATCGTTGTCAAATAACAATACTTATTTTATAAACCACACAAACCCTTGGATCATGTTCGATGCGATTTCAAAATTACCTGCAGTGTATTGTTTGTGCTTTGTGTTAACCCTTTGACAAATAATGGTTACCCTGAGTTCTGACATCACCGGTGTAATTTAATGCATGCTAAACAAAAAGGTTCTGAGGTAACCGTCATAAAGTAAAAAAAAATGCTTAAGTTTTCCTCTTATTTTGACACTTTGCTGAAGATGGACTACTCCAAATTTAAGATCCTGTGGTTCGGTAGAGCCCCTGCTACGAGGCACCGTCGGAAGGGCAGAGCATTTTTCGCTGTCTCGAAACGCGAGGACACCACACCATGTTTTATGACAAAATAATGGACGGGAAATAAAATATTATGAGCTCATTTAAAATGGACACGAAAAATGTAATGTATGATGCGAAGCATTCTGCTTACCTCTTACCGATATTAAAGACGATACGTTAAGTTCGTTGTAATGTGAGAAAAAAATAAATGATAAGTTTTTGATGCCTTGAGTCTTTTTATACTGGTTTAGTAAAGGTCAAATCCGAATTCTTGACCTTAAAACCATATTTTATAAACACAATATGTCAACTGAACCAAAAATAATAAAATATACAACACTAAAGGTGCAAATTGATGGCCAATGCAATCCTTGTGTATTCTTCAAAATATTGTAATGAAAGAATTCGGAAAAAAAATCACTTGTAATAAGATATTTTTAACAAAAGCAAAGATTGATTTTAATCTTAAAATCAGGAAAATTCATATTATTTATTTTAATTCGTTAGTTTATGTGGCTATATAACACGATTTTACAAAATCCTATATCTCAACAGGGCTTATGATTTTTCTCAATTCGATTCTTTTCCGATAAAGATAATCTCAGAAAATGTAATTTACAAGGTGGGAAAGTGGAATGGGTTTACAATGGCATAGCATAGTGGTGTTCACATTATCCAAAATAATCTTAATAGAGTATTATGATTATGAAGTCTTTATTTCACCCCATGAAAGGCGGATATTACGTCGGCAGGGTCTTAATTTCCATCAATTGTAGACAAAAGTCCGTATCATTAGATGTTGGTGTCTAATAAGTGAACGCAAGAAATTGTTTAGTTTATTGATTACATACTTATTCATGTAACTTTTTATGTGAACATAGAGAGAAAGCTTTGCTGAAAAACTTAGGAAACATTGATTTCATGCATCCGCCTACGGAATGGCACCTTGCTATTCTATCTTTAATTGTTCTGATGGTGGAACTGGTGGTTGAACGCTAAGATAGTTTGTGTGAGTTAATGTATAGATGTTTAATTTAGATTTTTGGTTAATCATTAGTATTCATTAATTGGTCTTTGCCAACCCCTATGGGAATTGGAGCATGATTATAAGTACGTATTCATTGAAAATTCTAATCAGTGGTAACATTTTTATTTGCCCGTGCTATGTTTAAGACATAAGTTTAACAAACACAAAAGATTTAGAGTACTTTATTAAATTAATATTTGTTTATATTTCAGGAATGCATAGCTCAATTCGTTGTTTCAACATGGGAAATGGACTAGAAGTGAAAATGAGCACTTTAAAACGCGTTATTTGGGTGACAAATCTAGTAAAAAGTAAGTACCTTATGTTTAAAACTATAAAGAAGTTATTAAATGTTATCTCAGAAATTGTATACAGTCATAACGATAAAATAAATTATATAAAACCATTATATTATTAACCTCTCGAGCGCCCCACGTCAAAATTCAAATATACCGTTAAGCGTCCAGGCCAAAAATGGCGCGCGAAATTGAATTGGCGGTTGGCGTTTAAGCGCCGATTCCGTCATATTTTAATACTAACACCCTAGTCATACCTTATATATTTGAAATCTACATAAAATTTGCTATATATTAAAAAAATATACCACAAATAATATTTGATAGTGGTGGTACAATAGTCGGTTTAATCTGAATATTGTGTGCTTTAGGCATGTGTTTGAAGAAAGTCTAAAAAATATTTTTAGGCATAAAAAATAATATGACGGAAGGTCTTATCGTGTAGTTAATGAATAATGACATTAAAATCCAACTGTAAAATATACTCAAATCTTTAAAATTAGTTAAAAAAAGTATTTACAATATTGGTCATAAAGGAACATGTCGTTGGGTCAGATGTTGTTTAAGGTGCTCTCTGGCCTATATCAACCTCTTATTCAAGTGTGTGCATTAGATCGTCGTCTCGTTTCATCAGCTTCAATGTCAAATATGTTTGAAAGGGATAAACATAGTTTTAGCATTTAAATTCTACGTTTTATTAATGTAAGATCGTTTTGCCGTACCACGGTGGCGGGACGCTTGACGGGGGTAGCACATTCAACCGTGACACGGTGGCCGGGCGCTTGAGAGGTTAATAAATATGTTTGAGTCATTTTTAAGTTAATGTTTATGATACCTATAAGATATATGTATTACTTTTGTTCGTTTTCGTATAACTTTGAACGTATGAGACACACCCATCACCTAATCGATACCAGTTTGTTAACTTTGTCATATTTTCCTTTAGTATCGAAAAAATATGGGTATATTAACCTTATAAATGAAATTCACTCTGGCGTGGTCGGTAATGTACCTATCAGTCGGATAATCTAACCTCTAGGTCCCGGGTTCGATTTTCAGGTCAGACACCGTGTTATTGGTATTTTTCTAAACATATTAGATAATATTATGGTATATGGCAATAAGAGTCGCCCCCCCCCCCCCTATTAAATGGGATTAATATTGTCAATGGCAAAACGCAGGTGTATGAAAAGATGTGATATGTTTGAAACATCTTCACACCTTCAAGTATAAAAAGAATAAAAATGCTTTTTTTATACTCCCTTTAACTAAGCTTATTTTCAGTAGAATTTTTCTTGGATATTTAACTTTCACCATCGCCGATAAGAAAAGCACATAGACGTTTGCTAAAACAGAAAGGTTTGTTTCGCCTTTAGTGCTTAAGGCGGAACTTGAAGATTTTTTTCGTGAATACTTCTTTAGTTTGTATGCAATTTCTGTGTTACTGATATGATAGTTTCCTTATTATTTTGATAACTGCCGCTGAAATTAATTTGAAGCGAACGAAAAATTTACTGAAAGCGTTTATTATCATTTTTTTTGTCTTAGAAACAAGTTAATGTCAATGCCAAATCAACCAATCTAAGCGTAGTGTTATTGTCTATTTTCAGGAGACTCCGGACGCTACAAAAGGACCCGTGGTAGGCAGCGACCCAAATCTTGGAATTGCCGATTGGGCTGACAAAGTACCCCCTGACTTTTGGAGTAGTATTAAAGTGAACGTAAGCTGCTGTAAGCTTTCGGTCGCGCGTGGCTAGTTTTTGTGAAACTGACCGCTGTAGCCGCATGATCACCGGGAGGAAATTACTGCTATATTGATTGATCTTTTGATGACAATTTAAGCTTTAGCAAGTTACATAATATGCTGTTCTTTACACAAAGTTTGAAGCTTTGCTTGGCTTGTTGGCTCTGTTTAACTATTGATATGTTTACAGGCAGTGGCCTCGGAATCTATTTGTATTCTGTTTGTAGATGTAACTGAATGCTTATACATAACAGTAACATAAACAAGGCTAAGTCTCATGACCATTGACCATGTGTTAACTTGCGATGTTGCCCTTTATTTTTATCAGTTATCGGTAACGTTTGGCGTCTCGTTAGCATGTTGTCCCAAGCCAAGGTTCGTAATGAGAGGATCACATACATCTGTGTTCTTAGAACCTCGGTTACATTGAATGTGCGTCAATGTTGTTGTGTAAATACATATGCGCATTATCTCAGTGTGCTGTTTCAATGAAACATAATACGTAAAGTCAGCAATAGGCTCTCATATAAGGCCCACCGGGATTATCGTGAGCACAGTTTGAATCAGTGCAAGATACAGCAAGATAGGATCTTTCGGCAATGCATTCAACATTATTTATCGTCGCGTCGCTGGCGCTGCTAGCGTTCTGCGTCTGCGCCCCCGCCGAGCAGGATGTGATCCAGCACATTCCGCCAAAGGCAGAGCAAACACCATCAGTTACCGCAGGAAACGCTGCGGCATCTGGTGCTTCGGAAAAGGCTGCTGGTGCTATTGATCATCCACGGGCTCGTCGCGCCATCGACGGACAAGAGAGTGACCTGCTTCCTTCCGGCAATGATGTCGACGTATCTCCTTTTGGTGAGATTTCTCAACTCGAAGGTCGCGGCCGCATCAAGGTACTGCCTGCCTTTCTCGGCTAAATGAATAACTACGACGATTAAACGCTGACTATTACCACGAAATTGGACCTATCTCACACCTAAGCTTAGAATAAGAACATGTACATGCTTTAATTATTTTTAGGTATTTGTATAAATGTACTAGATTTTTGTACATTATATTTAAGCTACAGTGATATTATTAAAGACTATTATAAAGTATTCGCTTTTGTTTTACTTATTTTCTCATCATGTATTAGATAATTTACGATTGATTACTCATAAGTCTAGGTCATAGTATGTTAATTGTTTCAGGAAATGCTAATACACTTAATATAATTAACATGAGGTTAATAATGAAAAGTTGACTATATAAATGGAAATACATCTCTTCAAACATGGTTAATCCTTGCATGCACCATGTTGTTCATACTAATTACAGTGGCATTAGGGCTGCTTGAAGTAGCAACATCACCTTTAAATATGTTACACAAGGATAGTGAGTTTGCCTTACAGGACACAATAATGTTAGAAAATACTCTAGGAACTGAAAATAAAGAATCAGAGAGTGTAAACAAAAGAGAAGCAGTCGATGGTACAGTTGATGTCAATGATGGAGACGATGAATTGGTTGAAACAGCCGAAGCAAACAATTTAGTATATCGTCCGCTGTTTACATACAGAAAAATTCATCATAGTAAAAAGAGAATTACTATGTTTAATTCCTTTGTAGGATAGAGATCAAGGTAAGACTTTTTATCATTTAAATCTATGTTTAGACCCTATTATTATCACTGAGAATTAATGAATGAAACCTTTATGCAGTCTATTGAAGAAGTCAATTGTAGTTTGCACTCTCAAAATTATGTAACAATGATATCGTTGCTATATCTTGCATGCCATGTACCAAAATTACTTTGCACCACGTAGTCATAAAACGACTAATTGCAATTAAAGTAACAGGCCGTTAGGAGAGTGCGATAAAAGTCTACACTTACAGTAAAGACCAGTCTAAAAGTAATTGTGGCACGAGCAGTTGCATACAAACATGATTTTGTATAGAATTTTGGCAGTGGTGACACTGCTTCTTGTAAGTCTTTATTTCATAAATGTATTATTCGGTATTTTCTTTTAAGTTTAGACTAAAGAATGTATACTTGCAGGTTCCTGGGTCGAAGGCAGGAATATCGCCAATCCACGATATGAAAGAGAAAGTGTTAAATTCAAAAACGTTTGGAGAACGAATTTTTATGACGTCACCTCATAATGCTTTGAAACATTTAGATACTTCCATATTAAAAGCAACTAAAAACGTAACTCAGAGTCCTGAAATGGATGAGAACCTTTATCAGATATCAAAAGACATGGTGTCAGCCATTTTGTCCAAGTTAGAAATTCAAGATAAAATTACAAGAATTACAAAAGAAGCTCTCGAAGCACCTGGCAGGAATAAGGGCATAACAGCTATTGAGACGAGACGTATTTTAGACTACATTTCCCGTACATTGTCTGGACATATTCTTAGTATTACTCGGGCTTCTACTGAGCCTGAATTGCATCGTTTGGTTTACGGTCTAGCACAAATCGCTGCAGAAGTATCTATAGTGTCAGCCTTAAAAGATACGACTTATTCAGTAGCACTATCTAAAAAGCAGTCTGTTGATTTATCTTTGCGTAAGAAAAGATCTATTGCATCTACGTCAGACAATGTAATTACTCCGGCTCCTCCAGTAACAGATACAACAATTTATAATATCATACTTAACAAATCATCTTCAAATCCTTTCAAGCTTGTAAACAACACTTTGCCCGCGAAAACTGGTTCTGGAAACCTAATATCCCCGTATTCAGTTATTTCCAGAAATGAAAAGAAATCAGTTCGGATTCTTAACGGTAAGAGTAGCTTACCGGGTTTAGTTAAAGGATTTTTGAATCAAACAGTTTTAGACATGGAAAATAAGGATCCATTAGATAATGTGACGGATCCAATTATGTTGGAGAAATCCATCAATAATACTCATTACATTGCATCTGATGTACCAACATTAGATGCCCAAGAAATGTCAGCACCAGGTCTTGTTGATGACTGGGCTGATCCAAGAGATAACATTTATAAGTCATCGTTGAACCCTGAGGTAGCAGCCGATATAGAAATCGACCAGCCAGAATTTGAAGAAGATGCTGGTAGTGAAAAACGAGCCAAACAAAAGTTGGAAAGATTGGAAATGAAGGCTAAAAAAGCTATACTTTATGCTGGTGATGTGGCATATCTGACTGCAGCCAGCGTTGTCGCTTTAAGGCGTGCACTGACTGCATCTATCGAAGTTCAAATGTCTGTAAGGTATGCTAGAAATGGAATGTCTAACCACCAAGACTTGATGATGAATTTGGCGAAAACAGCTGCTCAACAAGCCGGCAAAGAAGCGAAGAGTGCAACATCAAAGTCATTGGCTTGTGAAAGGGTTATAAAATTGGCCCTCAAGTACACTGCGCAGTCACATGGAGCTAACCTGAACCACGTTGCTAATAGAGTTGTAATGGACACCTTGTCGTTGGCAACACTTGCAAAATCTATGGCGTTTGTTTCTTCTGATATAGCAATTAATTCACTGTATCAGGCAACTGATTTAAAACAACCATCGTAATCAGCATCATGCAATACTTCATTATTATATATTTTATTTTAAATGTTTAGGTAAATAAAACCTGTCAAAGATTCGTCAACAGTTTCGTCATCTTTAAAATAGTGATAATTTGTTGTAATACTAAATTGTAAACAAAGAAATAAAATGCAATAATTCGTCGCATTCTCATTTATTTGGGTTCTTATTATTGTGCTTAAGTATAATTACAAGAATAATTAAACATCACAGTTGTTCCTAAAGTAAGTATCACATGGTGTTAAAATGAGACTGACGAGCGCTTTATATTCAGATTACCAATGCTTGTGCCAGTAGGTGACAGTGGGGACTCTGTAAAAGAAAATTAAATCAATAAAACAATTGTTCCAACAGCACTTACTTAAACAAGTGAAGCTCTACAAAGGATTAATGTTCACGACATTAAAGAAACGGCCGGTTTAAATATGTCTTTGGATAGTTCTATGGAAATAAAAATAGGCTCATTCACATGGCCCTTTAATCCTGTATAGATCCTTAAGCGATGATGATTGAAAGTCGTAACTGTATATAACATTAGCTTTAAAGAAATGCAAGTCTTACCTATGGGTATTGTAATAGTAAACAGCTGGGTAGTTATAATGGTACCACGAGTGCCACCAGGTGCTAGGGTCGGTGTTCAAGTCAGAGTCATCAGGCTTGGGAGGTTTGGGAGGAAATCCCTGAGGTGGTAGCGGAGGAACTCCAGCTGGTATTGGCACAGGCACAGGTTCTTTAGAATCCTCTACGGGAATAGCAAGGCAAACTCCCACGATCAGGAACAAAGCAAGCACTTTCACGAACTGCAAAGAAAACAAATTTATTTATATGCTGTTTAAAATTTATACTGATGTAACGTTTAGGTAGTAAATAAATTTCTTAAATAGATCAGGTTGACTGTCTGGGTCACATAAAGTCAAATTAATCGATACTGTCGTAAACACTCTATTACATAATTCACCTTAATATTGACCGGTACGTCTTTATCACGATCTAAGAAAAAAACTGATAGATGGTGCGAAAAGAATTCTTAAGCAACCTTTTGGACGATAGTATAAAATTGTATCATTCATTAACTATGAACGATGTCTATTATATGTTAATATGATAATTTCTTCTCATCCCGCCTTCGCCCAGGTTACGTCTTGTGAACATTATTTTATACACCTTCCTCGAAAATTACTTTATCTATTACTTAAAGATTTAGAGTTAACCGCAGATAGGCAAACGCGGCAGAGTACTTCCTATATAAAATGTTTAATTTCTCTATAATGCGGCATTAAAGAACAACCCTTCTTTCAACCGACCCCTATTTTTGAATAGTTATTTTAGAAGTATTTATATGACAAAATGTTTGCCAGGTAAGCTAGTCTTCTTACAATATGTAAAGATATATAAAACATGAGCAATACTTAGAATTTCAGAAAAAATAAACCGCACTTTTATGACAAATGATCTACAATTTGTTAAAGGTGTGGCAATATTTGTTTTCGTTGTAAACTAGAATAATAGTGCTAATTACTTGCGGCGTTAACTATGTAGTCTAGATCCTGTTGTATGTTACTACGCAGTAATTTTACCTACTACGGTATGAAGGAGGTGTGTCTTCACTATTTTTGTCAAGTGACCGAATGAGGTGATAATTAGAGTGATAAAGAGAACTAGCTGAAATGTGGTTGACTTGTTGCGGTATGATTCAGAATATAAAGAATGATTCAAGTGTAAATTCGGGTTCTAAAGTTCTTAAAGGGATTTTACCCGGTTTATTAATCTCTTGAAAATATAGCAAAAATATTATAGATAGACTTAATTCTTTCAAAATGAATTTTATTGTACCTCAATAGCGGAAGTCTGAAAAAATGCTACCTACCGACTACCCGAGAAAATTTCAGTCGTAGAGTTATTTTTACTACAATTATGTATAATAAAATTATAATTATTATAAACGAGGAAATTAAGAAAATTCAGTTAAAATATAAACATTTGAAGACAAGAACAATATAAGAAAATTTTGTTGATTTTCACTTACCATTTTGAAGAAAAAGTTCTTGGAAATTGCAACTTGGAGGTTTGGTTGGCGAACTGTGAATTCTGATGATCCTTGTATTGAGATCAGATTATATATCCCTCAATTTTGGCAAAGGACAAGGACAAAAAATACATCGTCTGTCCTTGTCTAACGCTCCTGGTCACCTCTACATGTCATCAATGGACGTTATGGACACTAAATGTAGTCATAAATTACGTTGACACTTTTAGACTTATCAAGTTACTTTTTTGTATGTATTTGAATGCAGGCCGTAAAATTGTGTGTAACTGCAGGATTATGCTAATCTGCTTGGTAACACGGATCAGATCCCAGGGAATTATATTCCATATGGATTAGAGGGAAGAACAAGATTTGCATTTAAACCGCTCTTTGAAACAGATTTTTTGGATTTTCTGAGGTTAAAGGTGTTTAGAGTTTCGTGGTATCGTGCAATACATTGTCGTCATAAATTGTGACAGCATGATCTTCTAAGGCCTTTTTCAAGAATCTTCTGGGAGAGTCCACGCATCGGTCGTGGTCTCTCCTAGATTTATTTTACCATATCTTAGTTCGCTTTTGACCGTTCCGACTATTCCTCCCGATTATAAGGGATTAGTTATTTGTTCCAATTTCTAAATGCGGGCAATTAACCCTTCTCAAATAAGCAATCGTTTTGCATATGGGAAATCAAGGAATTGATAAAAGTTAAGAAACCCTCGTCAAACGCCTATCTTACTAATGCAAAAGTTTGGTTTTTTGAATGTTTATATCTTTGGGGGGATGTTTGTTGATAAAACTAGGTGCACGGATAGTTTATAATTTAGATTGAACACTCCAATCCACAGGTCCTTAATTTTTCAGGAAATCCTGTCACATGAACGAAGTCGCGAGCAAAAGCTAGTTTCAAATACAAATGTTACAGAATGCGAAATCTCATTTGTTATCTTAATAAATGTAAATCACATAAAAAGAAAATAACATTACAATAAATCTAATTTAGGTTTTTTGGAAATAATCGGTATCGCACGATAAATCTACCCATAAAATTTGTTTTATGTCAATATTATTAAGGTCAATTATATTATTAGTTGGCTTGAGAATAAATAATAAAGGCAATCAACATTTAAGTAATGACATTCTAACAATCTTTTCTAAGTATAGGTGCGTTTTGAAAGCTGACTCAAAAAACTTACTCTGTGGTCGGTAGTGTATCCGACTGCGGATCATGAAGTTTCGATTCTCGGGTCGGGCAAAGTACTAACCCCCGGTTCCTGAGGTACATTTAGCGGTAGTTTATCTATTCAATAGCGTCAAAACTCATACAAAAAAAAAACGCTGTTGAATAGATAAACTATCGCTAAATGTACTCAGAAACCGGGGGTAATAGTCCTTCTAAATTAGAGTAAAATATATTTCAATTGCCAAACTTTGGGCTACGAGTTTGGTAACGTGCTGTTTTGCGCGAAGTCCTTAGCGAGTTTTTAAAAAAAAAAACTATTTATTAAAACCCGAAATATATTTATTAAGAGACCCAAAATTACACTACTACACGAACTCAAACCGTTGCACCCGGGAGATGTTAATGGAATTACTGAGTGATGCTAACTGCTAACAACAACTGACTACTGGCCGCGTGGCGGTGATGCTTTTATAATAATTATGTATTGCTTGCACAGCAAAACTTATTAACTAATTTCGGATATAACACGTCCCCCCTTGAAAACGGAGCTTCATCTTAAATAAGAAGAACGCGAAGTTTTAAAAACTAAACAGCGTGCAAGAGCTTGAGTTTTACAATCATATAAACATTAAAGTTATTACTAAGAAATAGAAAACATTAGTTTTATATTAAAATCATAGTGATATATATAAAAGATCACTTTATATAATGAAACTTAAGATAAATCATGAAACAAAATAGAAAAGTAAATTTTACTTCTAGAATATAGATTAGAGATAGTAATTATAAGTAGTTACCTAATAAATGCTTAGGTTGCGATTAGATTTTTCAAAAGGTCTAAATTTTACATTCTTATTCATTTTATTTATTTCAATTTCAGGTAAGCTTTGAATTGACCTTCTGTCAAATCCTTCAGAGTTTTCGGATACATTAGTTAATTCCATAGAGTGATTTATTGAAGTTTCATTACTACTTTTACTATCATTATAACAATGGTTATATATCTGTATACAACAGGATGGGTTAATGCATTTAGCAAAACATTTTTTATATAATTTATATAGTGAGTAAATGACAATTATACCAACTATTACATAAGTTAATGTTGAATAGTAATGACCATATTTAATAATGTGAGATTGATTCTTTACATTATTTATCTGGTTTTCTAAACTGTCTAATTTATGCGAAGCTAATTTAAATGATTCTAAATCTATGTTTGTCAATGAAATAGGAGAAATTTCGTGTAAACTGTCATTTAGTATATTAAATTTGCAACAATCATCTTCTGTTATGTCATAATTGATTGACAATTGACTCGGTAAAATTCTTTTATAAGTATGTGATGGATAGAATTGCAAGGTTTGGAAATACGCAATACAATCATTTTCCAAAGATAACAGGCCAGTGCCTTGCAGAGAATAATCTTTAATATTATGATTACATTTTAATGTTAACTTATTAGGTTTGGATTGGACAAATATGTATTTTCCATTATTTAGTTTTTGCCAAATATTAATGTTACCATAAATAAGCTTATTGTGACAAATATCAGGAAGTGACAAGGTTACTTCCGTTAACAGTTTTGACTCACAGGAAGGATTATTGATCGTTGACAGAATAGAAGGTAAAGGACATATCATATAATTTGTATTGACACTCTTACAACTAGTTATATCATCTAACATTGCGTAGTTTAATCTATCATCAGTTATTGCTATATAGAGTTTAGATGGGTGAATCAATACATATGTTAAAAAGTTATTACCTTCTTGAGGAGTAGGTAACGGTAGGTTTTTGTACACATTGAACCTCATAGGGTTAATCAGAGGAATTTGGATTACAAACATAATCTTATTATTATAATAATACGCAATTAATTGTGACAGATCTATAATATTATGTATATTTTGTAAAGATAAGGTTACAGGAAATTCAACATTCGATTTAAATTGTTTACTATTTGAAAGTTCGTTATATAATTTTGTAGGAGATAGGACATAGGGATGTAAAATATTTGCCTTTGCAAATAAAATAGAATTTAAAATTGTATCAAGAATATTAGAGATTGACAATAATGATCCTTCTAAAACATTAAATAGGGAATTAATTTTCTCAATATTCATTAAATTAGTATTTGTTTTATGATTTTCAGTAAATATGTAATTAAGTTTTTGTATTTGCTTATCTAATTTAATTTCATTTTCATTTAATTTGTGTATGGAAATATTAAAGTTACTGATGGTGGACTGAACAACGTGTATGTTGTCCTTCATGAGGGAAAATATTTGATTTTCATTTTCTTGACAAGATGTAATAGCTTGATCGTATTTTCTAGCGTCATCTGCGTCTAGAGTACCGAAAAAGAACTTTAATATTTCGCCACCTAATTCGAGTGACCTTTTAGAACGATCATTGAATCTTTCGGAGATAAGGTGAGATAAAGAGTTATACTTAAGAAAATTAGCATTAATTAATATTTCTAAAGGGTCAATCGCATTTTTACAATCTAACGAAATTATAGCTAAATTCTTTGCTTTTTCACAGAAAGCAGATACACTTAAAATAGATTTTTGGATTTTATCTAAATAAGGTTTGATAGGGGCGACTTCGACGTGAGTAATCACATTCCAGAAGTCGTTGTAAAAATATGCAATTGATGTCGGGTCAAAGTATATACCCGGACTATGAGAGATATATTCGATGGGGTCAGCCAAAACCAATCTGTAACAATGGCAAATCACGCTGGTTTAATTTCGTTAACATGATATTTGACATGTTTTCTATTTATGCTTAAAGAAACATTGTTTTTACCATGAATTTTTACTATTTTATAGGGACCTTTCCAAATTGGAGATAAGGCTTTCCTTAACCTATGATGATGTTTTAAATAGACCATATCACCGACTTTGTAAGTTTTAGATGAGGAATTTGTATCATAATATTTCTTTGATGCTTCTTTACTTTTAGTTATATTTTCTAAGGCCCTTTCGCGAGCAAAACGCATCCTGTATTGTAAGGCGCGAATATAGTCGTGATAGGTAGTGCTATCATTTGATTCATATAAACTACTGGGTATGGAAGGTTTGTGGCCAAATAATAACTCAAAGGGAGTATATTCTGTTGTACAATGAGGCGTTGTATTATAGGACAAGATGGCAGTCGCTAAATAGCAATGCCAGTCGTCGTGATTTTCGTTTACGAACGACTTTAGATACTCCTTGAGAGTGGCGTGGCTCCTTTCTAGAGCGCCATTAGTTTGAGGGTGATACGGGGTTGAAAATAGATTTTTAATTTTAAGAATTTCTGTTAATTGTTTGAAGAGATCGGAGGTAAAACAGGTACCCTGATCAGTAAGAATCATTTTTGGAAAACCGAATAGAGAAAAGAAATGAATTAGATTTCGTGCTACTTCGTCAGTCGAACATGTTATCATAGGATAAGCGGAAGAAAACTTGGTCAAATCGTCCTGAAGCGTTAGTATATACCTGAATTTTTGAAGGCCAGCTTCGGGCAGAGTACCGACAATGTCGAGAGCTAATCTCTCAAACGGTTTGGTACTGGAGGAGGTAATGACCATTGGTGCTTTGTTTGAAGAGCGCATAGGTTTGTTTATTTGACATAGCCTACAATCTTTTACAAATCGTTCAATATCTGAACGCATAGATTTCCAGTAATAGGATGCTTTTATCCTATTGTACATCCTTTTTACGCCTGGGTGACCAGCAATAGTGGTACCATGATTTTCTTTTAAAATATTCGGGACCTCAGCGGGAGTAGGATATATGATTTTATTTTTATAGATATGCACTTTAATTTGAGTGCCATGGAAAATATACGATATCATATTATAAATTTTAACATACACTAATTTTGTAAAAGGCTCTGAACAATCAGATATAGCTAATTCTTTTTCATAATTTTCGTTAGAAATAATTTTGTTCCGTAATTCCATAAGTAATTTATATATTATTTTATAACTTGTTTCATCGTAATGATGTATTTTAGTATAAAGAAAATAAAGCGTTCTATTATTAGAATCTACAGTGTGAACGGTTTCAAGTTCACGTTCACGAGCGCGTAACTCGTCAGCATTTTCTACAAGTGATAACAACTGCTCACAATGTGGCATAGAGTAATCAAGGTCCAGAGACATCGGGCATGCTATACATTTTTGTTTGGCTAAATGAAGGGATTGACTATGCTCTTCTATGACAGTATCGTTGTTTGATGCGGTTTTTAAAAATTGCTTTTTGAAGTATTGTTCATAAGTTGATTTATTTAAATTTGAGTTAGAAGTTAAGGCGTTTACGGGATATCTAGATAAAGTATCGACATTAGAATTTAGTCTACCTTGTTTATAGACGATTTCGTAATTATATTCCTCTAGTTTAAGTCGCCATCGTATAAGACGACTACCTGGATCTTTGACATTGAACAACCAAACTAAAGGTCTGTGATCCGTAACGATTTTGAATTGGTAGCCATATAAATAGGGGCGGAACGTTTTCACACCGAAAAGAATAGCTAGAAGTTCTTTTTCCGTTGTGGAATAGTTTCCTTCTGCTTTGTTTAAGGTCCTTGACGCATAGGCTATCGGTTTATCCTTGCCGATTTCACCTTGGGAAAGAATGGCTCCAATGGCATAATTAGATGCGTCAGTGGTAAGAATGAATGGCTTTGAATAATCAGGATATTGTAACAAAGGTGCTGAGACTAATTTATTTTTTAACGTTTGGAAAGCAAGTTCTTGTTCTTGCGTCCAATGGAAATTAACGTCCTTCTTTAAAAGAGAAGTAAGAGGTTTAGTAATCTTTGAAAAGTTTTCGATAAATCTGCGGTAGTATCCGACTAAGCCTAGAAATGATTTTATATCCTTGGCGTTTTTGGGAGATGGAAGACCTTCGATGGCTTTTATTTTGTCGGGATTAGGCGAGACACCTTTATCAGTGATTACGTGACCGAGATAAGTCACTTCTCGGCGTAAGAACTCGCACTTGTCTGGTTGTAGTTTTAAATTATGTTGCCGAAATCTTTCAAGGACAAATTTTAGCTTATCGAGGTGACTAGGAAGATCTGGAGAGTACAAAATGCAATCATCTAAGTAGACGTAACAGTGTAATCCTTGAAGACCAGATAGTACTGTATTCATAAGACGCTGAAAGGTGCTAGGGGCATTTTTAAGCCCAAAAGGCATTCTGTTGAACTCATAGTGACCAGATGTTTCATTTGTGCCAACAATTGTGAATCCTGTTTTTGCTGCGTCAGCAGGATTTAATAAAATTTGGTGAAATCCACTTACAAGGTCTAAGGTTGTAAAATATTTAGAATGCCCTAATTGGTCAAGAATATCTGTTATCAGAGGTATAGGATAAATTTCGGACACCGTGACATCGTTAAGACGACGATAATCTATGACGATACGCCATTTACGTTTACCTGAGGCATCTGCCTTCTTTGGGACCACCCATACAGGGGCACTCCATGGTGATTGAGAGGGGCGTATGATATTTTGTTTCAGCATTTTAGTTATTTGATTGTCCACTTCTTCCTTGTGGCATTCCGGGAAGCGGTAAGATTTTACGTGAATTGGAGCGGCATTTCCCGTATTTATAGAATGATCGATAGTGCTTGTATAGGTGAGGGGTTCACCTTCGAGATGGAAAATATCTGTGAATTGAGAACAACAGTCTAACAAAGCTGCTTTTTCTTCAGGATTTAAGTGAGAGGTTCGTATTTGATTTAGAACTAGATTTTGTCTATCAGTAAGAGAAAGAGAAGTTTTATTTACAGTTTCGATATTTGAAATTGGCAGACACTCTGTGAGGCTATTATCCACAGGTGTGAGATTAACGGAATAATTATTAACTTCAATTTCAGATTCAGTTGTATTTAGAATTGAAACATTTACTCTACGATTTGGCTTTAAGGTGACAACACAATTCGCGACATATACTCCTTCAGATATTTTATGATCAAGAACTAAGGCTTCTTTAAGAAGAGGTAACTCATCTGCACTGTTTGACACTCCACATTCGATTACAGCTTCGGAACGAGCAGGGATTTTATAAATTGGCAGTTTGAAACGTAAAGGTAAAGTATGATTTTGCATTATTAAACATTGCTTATCATAATCTATGACAGCTTTAAGATAACCTAGACAATCAGTACCGATTATGCCATCATATTCAAGATGAACATTATTAACAACATGAAACTTATAAGAAAACACGTCTGAAGATAAATAGAATTGCATTTGAAAAGTACCTAATGTTTGGCAATATGTACCGCTATCATTGATTCCTTTAAGTCTCACTATTTCTGGAGATAGATTAGGTTTTTGATAAAGACTTTCTTCTTTTACTAAAGAAACGCTAGATCCGGTGTCGATTAGTAGAACGAGTGACCGGTTAGTATGCTTAGTTAATAAGAAAACATGCGGAAGTGTTACCTTTTTATTAAACGAACTCGTTTCGTAAACTGGTATATTATTTTGATAAGATTTGGGACATTTTAAGGACTGGGACAAATCATCCGACGGAAAAGAGGTAAGTTTGCCTGCTGAATTATCATCATTTTCCTTACAAGGTAAGTCGTTTGTGTAGTACTTAAGAGAGTTATTATAAGATTTAGATTTATCATAAGATTTAGTATTATCATAAGATTTAGAATTATCGTAAGATTTAGTATAGGATTTAAGATAATCATAAGATGTAGTATAAGATTTAGTATCATTATAAGATTTAGTATAAGATTTAGGATTATCATATGATTTTGTATAAGATTTAGGATTATCATACGATTTAGTATAAGATTTAGGATTATCATACGATTTAGTATAAGATTTAGGATTATCATACGATTTAGTATAAGATTTAGGATTATCATATGATTTTGTATAAGATTTAGGATTATCATACGATTTAGTATAAGATTTAGGATTATCATACGATTTAGTATAAGATTTAGGATTATCATACGATTTAGTATAAGATTTAGGATTATCATATGATTTTGTATAAGATTTAGGATTATCATACGATTTAGTATAAGATTTAGGATTATCATACGATTTTGTATAAGATTTAGAAATAATTGTGTCATTTTTGAATCCTATGGATTCCGATCGACACGCATTCGGAATCCGATTTAGTTTAAAGGTTCGGGAATTAATGTTTCATTAACGCTTGAATGGTTCATGGCCGTATCATTCGTATGGCAAAAATTTACATTTGCGTTGCCTCTATGTACATCACTACTCTGTGCATGAGTATTATTACGGTGTTGATTATTGTACTGCCGCTTGCGACACTCGGTTATCAAATGACCGGGTCTTTTGCAATATGCGCAACTTTTACGTGGGAAATTATTAGGAATTTGTGACGATTGAATTTGCATGGGAAAACGATTTTGATTTGAAAGATTTGAATTAGAAAAATTTGTATTATAAGATTTTACATTTTTGTTCTTATTTCGATAGCATTCTGAAGACAAGTGACCTTGTTTGTTACACGTCGAACATGTCTTCGGTGATTTAGAAGAAAGTTTGGTAGCGTTAAATAATTTTTCTTCTTCGATAGCATGTGTGACCGCCTCGTTTAGTGTTTTAGGGTTACGACATCGAACTATATGCGAAAAACTCGGATTTAGACCCATAAGGAAGGTATTGAGTGCTAAATCTTCAATACCGGCGACTCTACCGACTAATTCGTCCTTTTTATCACATGAGAAATGCACATCTGCTAACAACCGCGTAAGACATGATTCTATTCTCAAGGAAAATTGCGTGACTGTCTCCGACGGCAAGTTTTGTTTGCAATTTTGTAAGTCGGACAAAAGATGTGATGAATGTTTCTTCTCACTAAAGTTCTGTTTTAAGAAATCCTTGAGTTCTGACCACTTACTAAAAGTTTTTAAAGAACATGCTACTTGTGCCTTACCTTCCAATTGGGAAATAATAAATTTACATAAGATAGTTTGTTGTTCAACGGAGGCAAGTGAAATGGCATTGTCACAGTTTGTAAGAAAAGCGGGGAGCGTTTCCCTTTTACCATCATATGGTTTAATAAATTTGGTAAGGAAATTAAGAGTTATAGCATTGGACATTTTTGTAGGATTTTTATTTTCCTTTTCAGATTTTACTGAAAGTTCGGAATCCGTCATTGATAATCAACAATAATAATAATAGGTATATGTTTATATATAATAATAGGTATATGTTTATATATAAATTTCTAATATAATAATTAGAATATAAGATTTAGATATACAGATTATTTGTTGTTACACGGCTAATTTAAAATAAAGTCTTATAATAAGATTTTCTTTTCAGAGTTGCAGAACGATGCACAAATTATTTCGAATACTTTTATCACAAAATTTCACTGCACACACAACACAGAAAGTTAAGACTTACGTTGATGATGATTTCGTGTTCCAGATGAAGGCGAAGAGGATCAGGTGAGTTAGCTGCATCATGGGAACTGGCAACAGTTGAAGACGTTGACAACACGGAGCTGCTCTACACCCAGAGGGTTTTATAGGCTCAGTAGAATTTGAGTATAAAAATTTCAGATTGAAGACGTAGGTAATTCAGGTCAGGGTTCAAGGTCTCGATTGCTGCGGCGCCGGCTCACGCTTACTAGCGGAGGCTGAAGGTCGGCTGCAGTCTAGTCAAGGTCAAGACTAGAATTTGGTTGACGGGCTAGCGCTGGCTCACGCTACAAAGCGGAGGCTGACAGTCGGCTAAGGGGTGTACTTGCGTGTCTGATGCGGGCTCACGCTGCAAGAGCGGAGGCTTACCGTCGACCTTGCGCTGCTAGTACACACTCACTAAGAACTGTCCGAATGCTGTGGTCTGAACACGGGTCCAGAAAGCCAACAGCATCCCACTTCTGACACCAAATGTTTTGCGCGAAGTCCTTAGCGAGTTTTTAAAAAAAAAAACTATTTATTAAAACCCGAAATATATTTATTAAGAGACCCAAAATTACACTACTACACGAACTCAAACCGTTGCACCCGGGAGATGTTAATGGAATTACTGAGTGATGCTAACTGCTAACAACAACTGACTACTGGCCGCGTGGCGGTGATGCTTTTATAATAATTATGTATTGCTTGCACAGCAAAACTTATTAACTAATTTCGGATATAACAGTGCCCTCGGGTACATGGCAATAGGCTCACCACATAAGACTGAAATTGTTAATAGCGAAGCGTCGGTGTGCTTCATACATCTCTGAATATATCTTTCATAACAGGCGTGATATTATGTATGTAATATGAACGTTTTTGAAAAAAGGTTTAGTAAGGAATTTCAAATCGTATCATTTCTGTAGCAGGTAACGACGTTTCACTCTTCCCAATTTATGCACATTTTCTGCATGATGACGCCTGTTTTCTTATAAATTAGTTTATAGATTGGATTTTTTGGGTGTGTGACTGCAGTTTAGGAAGTTCCGGGTCAGATAAATGTCATTGCAAGATACATCAGTGATCTAGAGATTGAAAAATACGCTCAGAATATGTTAAAACATTTTTATGTCATTGACCGGCTGCAAGCAGGTTCTAATATTCATACAGTTAAACTCTGTGAGACAAGTTTCGTCATTTTCCTCCATTTTCCTTTTTTAATACGATTTGCATGTGGGTGGTTTAGGAAAGGATCATCAAGGATTTAAAATTTATACTAAACAACGATCAAATTTAAACAACAAGCTCATCAAATTAAGATAACGCCGTCATTTAATATAATGTTCTCGAAAATTATAGCAATACTTAGACCATTTAATTAGGTTTTTTACGGATTCCATTTGGGTAAGAATTTCAACCTCTAACTTTTATTTTTTATACATTCGCCGGCTTAGCTACAGTGTTAGTATTAAATTGATTTTATGATAGGATCATCTTCACTCTACACTTGATAAACAACTATAAAAGTCAATCATCCGTATTTTAACGCCTCGCGAAATTCATAAAATTCGAGAGGATTTGTTAAGACTCCGTAAATAAATGCACCTGACTCCAAATAAGGCAAAATGGTTAAAGTTATAAATATTTTACTGCGGTAAGGATTAAGAAAATAGGTAACTAGCAATGTTATCATAGAACATTGAGGTCATTGCCCGAAATTGATATACGTCATTTCGTGAGAATTATGTTACTCGAGACGTTACCTAGTAAAGAAAATCACCATCAGGTTAGGTTTTCTTTTACATATGTTGGAGTCGGCTTCCAGTCACCAGTCCGTATGCAGCTGAATACCAGTATTTTACATGGAGCGACTGCCTATCGGATTTCTACAACCCAGTTACCCTGGTTAGAACACTATGACCTCTAGTTAAAGGACAACAATAACAGATAAATTTTCCCAGCACTGTATCCAGAATTCAAGAAAATAATTTCTAAGGCCGACGCCGGCTTGTTAAACATCCAGAATCCTGCTGCGACGGCGGCAAATTATTAAGCCAAAAATATTCAAGGTATTCCTAATTTCGTTATACGGGTATTTTAATTGCCTTTATATAAATCTCTTTTTTAGTTTGACGATATGTTGCGATTATTATGCGAATTCCTGTGTCACGGAGGAGAGAAAAAAAAATTGCGGACTTGCTGGGTATCTGTAAAATAGGTTTTTTATTAATGTGCAGCATCGAATCTTTAGAGTCGCAGACAGTGATAAGAATTACTGTGCGCTTTTCAGTTTCTCGCTGAAATATTTTTTCAGTGGAGTGATTATAATTACTTCATTCATAGGATACAAAAGAGGTAGGATTGATTTATGTCATTCTCACATGTGATTAATTAATTAAGGCATCTGCCAAGTATTATTGCTTTTTCTAAAACGGTCATTTTTAATATTCTAATCTTCGATTAAGTAAAAGTCGAGGACTAATTAAAATAAAACTAAATATCTTCATCTAAGGGTGTCATTAATCATGAAACAGCCATTAGAATAAAAATGTGTAAGTATACCAATCTGGCATATTATCTTCAGAATCGAAGCACCCACCCAATTCACCAAATTCGCGTTGTGATTCGATACCAACGCCATCTAGGTATCTAAATTTCAATCTTAACAGTGGATGTACTATAAAACTTTTTATAATATAACTAGATATCCTTTAATCGTCTTTGAAATCATTTTACACATGAACTCATATTATGTAATTTCTCTGCACATTTTTTACATTGGACTAGTACTTATTGCGATAGGGGCGATTTTAACTGAAAGTATTAAAAGCTCTATGATTTGCATCAATGAATTTCACGTATTTCCATATAATGTTAGTTCGATCAATATACTCAAGATGGCACTACCATAGCACCTAAAAGTTGTTAGCTCAATACCCAGGCAGACTCATACTATAGTGTTTTTTGCTGTGACCACTAGATGGCGTTGTACAATTAATAGTCAATTATCTCGTGTTATAAATCTGTTCAGTAATTCCAAATAAATTATTAGTTATTAGCTAGATGACAAAGACAAATGAACAAATTATGTTCAACGTGCCGGAAACAGTTTTTTCAACAGCTGTAACATAGAAGATTGGTAGATTGCGAGATTGCGCATGTTTCTTGTATATTAGGTTTTTTTACATGCTCATTATTGTTTGATTAAATGTTTAATCATAATGGGATGTAGTGAAAAATAACACATTTGCTATTATAATAATACACAGAATAAATAAGCAAACGAAAAGTAAAGTTTGTGGCACAATTTTTTAAACTATACTCTTCCCTCAGTTTCACTTTAAATGTTTGTGTTTTTTGTCTACTCTAGACTTGAATTTTAACAATACTATGTAAAAGTTTGCAAAGGTAGGTTACGAGGTAGCTCCAACAACTTAGCGTACCTATATATTATATAGGCTTGCCAAATTCGGCAAGAGAAATAAAAATGTTTGATCATGAAACATCTGAAAACCAAAGACCGTTGAAAAAAAACTGCACTTCCTGTGCTCTATTCATATAATTTATCTTTCGAATTTGGTGGGGCTCAATTTTACTACACTAAAAAGTTTTTTTTAGTAAGTACCTACCTACCTATCTAAAAAAACTAATACGGAAACACTATAAAGACAACTCCAAATCTAAAGATTTTCAGGTCCTCGAAATTATTTTCTACAAAACATTTTGCAAATTGTTTACAAACAGTAATTTTAGTTTTTTATGTTTATTTCGTGTAACTTGTTCGAAGAATTAATGGTTGCAGATCAATAATGTTGCACGCGTACGTAATCGAATTCACGACATAGTTATCACGAAGTTAATTGTACGAAACTGGGACAAACAGACTAGTTTTTCGTCTGTATAAAAGTCAATAAAACACATCTGTCACCGGCTTTACTAGGTTGCAAAGATCAATCGATGTTTGTGGTTTAGAATAAATAAAATCTCTCCTTATATTGGCCTCATAAACCGGGCCGTAAGCGAGGTAACATGACGGTCAAAGTCCAACTTTGCTCAATCAATATCACATTGTATGAGCATTCTCGCCCATAGAACGTCACATAACCGTGACTTCTTCAGTACAATACGTTTAGTACGTGCTTATCGGTTAAATGTGAAGGCAATTAAAGAGGTGTGTTGCAACGCCAAATTGATAATGTTTACGCTGGCCTTTGTTCTACACGGTTCTTCAATGTCTTATAATTTGTACGATTTGAAGTCGCAAGATACTG
The DNA here is from genome assembly GCF_050436995.1 of Anticarsia gemmatalis. Lineage (NCBI taxonomy): Eukaryota > Metazoa > Arthropoda > Insecta > Lepidoptera > Erebidae > Anticarsia > Anticarsia gemmatalis. Next base: position 6,415,654 of record NC_134761.1, read on the forward strand.
TTAGATGCGGTTTTCCCTAGAATTTTGTTCGAAGTCATACAAGAGGTTATGAAGCACAAAGACAGAAATATCAGCAGAAAATGTCGTTTAATTTGAACATGCCCTCTAGCTTCGTGTTGTGTAATCAATGGGTGTGTCAGTCGCTGCGTCTACGCAATTACAATGTGGCATTTACTTACTGTCGTCCTTGTTCGCGTTTTGCACCTTCTTCTTTTGGATGAGAGGTTGGTATCATCTTCAGGAGAACGGTCAATGCCCTTCTGGACTCCGAAACGAGTAGACTTATAGATAAGAGTCTAAACATTACATTATGATAATACGTCACAGTGTCTGGAAAATCAAGTTCATTGAAACTTAACATAACAACTTATGATTGATAGGTACGGCACGAGTTTCAGATTATTAGGTTTCTGTCGTCATAAAGAAATCGAAGTCGTTCGCTTCATACAAAAGTACACAAGGACGACTATTGATAGTAAGTCCTTATTACATTTGTATGTAAAACGTAAGGAAGTTAATATTAAGTAGGCCGATATAGATTCAAAATGTCGATGGATATAAATAAATTTCGCACTGCGGAAGTGTATATAACTTTAGATGTTAACGCTTTTATTGTTTGCGTTGTAGCATTTCGTCCAGGCGATCAGAGGCCAATTATTAGTTAAACTTTTAGTAATGACATCTAGACGAGACATGCGATTTCAGTATAAAATTGGGGCTTACAGATTTAGGGTTAGAAACTTGGCTCTACATGAGATTCGATTTCTTTTTGCTACATGGCTTCGTTTCGGTAACATTTTACATGGAAATATTTTTATGGGATGTACTTTAAATAAATAGAAATGGCAGCTCATTTGCACAATAGTAAACAACTTCAAGCAATTTGTTCCATGCCTTTGTTAGGTGCTTAGTTTCTAAGTATTTGTGGTTTCTCTGCAAACAGATGTCTCGAGTCGTCACTCGGCTCTACATAGTGCATAGTCGCAGCGCAGGTTCTGAACATTCTAGAAACGAAAGCAGGGTCGTTGCCCCCCCTTGCCTTTCGCGATCATTCTATCCTTTTCCAATCAGTTAACATTATTAACGCAAGTATTAGGCAATGTTCGATCGCATGCAGCAATTAATTCTAGAATCATTATCAATTTGGTCAAGGCTGCGCAAGTATATCGCACTTTCCGCTCTAAATTTTCAAGTACAATATCAAAAACGTTATAACAGTAATATTTCCATAATAAGCGGAATGCTCGTTAAGCATTACAGCAAAATCAACTAAGTGTGACTGTTGTACTAAGAGCTAGTGAAATATGTCTATGAAGATAGATAATATAAATATCTAAGGCAGAAATTAAGCGATTTACAACTACAAAAAATAATTACATCGATGGGCCCTTTTGTACAAAAAACCTGCAGATTATATCGTAAAAATACGTTGTTTTGATGTTTTTTTTTTATTTTACCGCTTTACCTTTAATAATTGTTATGTTTATCGATGTTCCGTGACCACGTGGAGTGACGTCAAAAGCTGAAGAGTTAACACATTAAACGGCAAGTATTTATTTAAACCGTCTGTGTTGGTAAGACACAAATAAAAATGAGGACATTCTCTATTTTGCGCCGACATTTGTGTACCGGCTAGTCTTATTGTTTTTGTTTCCAATGCGCTGAATATTTAATTAACTGAAAGTTAAAGGTATAGCTATTATTTCTATGGTTATGATTGTCGACTCTTCAAACATTGATTTTAGTTATTCATATATCTTTGCAAACAGAGGAAATCATTTCGTACAAAATTCGAGGTCATTATCTGTTTTGTTCTGTTCTGTTTAAAAAGACAACTCCCGCACTAAGAATTGCTCTTGTGTCGCGGGGACTTCTACAAACATACAAACAACGGACACAAAGCACAACCAGACCCGAAGCAATTATTTGTGGATCGCACAAATAATTGCTCCGTGTAGGAATCGAACCCACGACCTCCCGTTGCAGTGGTATCGGCGTGGCGACCTAAACCACTGCGCCACGGAGGCTGTCATCATCATCATCATTAAACAACAAATATCCGCAAAATTATATTATTATGTCTTAATATTATTCACAGTATGAATTATTCGAAAAGTGTTCATAGCTAAGTAGATTGTCAACAATGATTAGACAAATTTTCTCCGTTACCAGCTGACCCGCGCAACTTCGCTTGCGTCACATAAGAGAGAATGGGTCAAAATTTTCCCCGTTATTGTAACATTTTTTACTGCTGCTCTGCTCCTATTGGTCGTAGCGTGATAATATATAGCCTATAGCCTTCTTCGATAAATGGGCTATCTAACACTGAAAGAATTTTTCAAATCGGACCAGTAGTTCCTGAGATTAGCGCGTTCAAACAAACAAACAGACAAACTCTTCAGCTTTATAATATTACTATAGATTAAAACATTGCACAACTACTTAATTTGCTTTTAAAGAACGCCTAAAAAAAGACCCAACTATTTCTTACAACCTTAATTCATGTATGAAAAGATGTATGGATGTAAATAAAGCAAAGGAAGTTTGTAAAGATCGTACCAAATGGCGTTCTCGGCCTAACCCTTTGAAGATAAGGAGTGATTTTAAGTGTATATGTATCCTAATACATATTTAAACTACTTGTACTATCATCTATTCTGTGCACTTTTATATCGAGTTTGCTAATCATTTACGAAATAATCTATATCGCAATTTGGTCAAATTAAAATCTTTTAAATAAATTAACGCTCGGTTTGTTCGATTCAATTAATTATAATCACAAATGAATATATTCTATACTAAATTAAAGACACGAATCATTAATATTTCATGACATAAAGTAACACGAAAATCACCGTTACATTCTAGCGTTTTTTCGTTTATTGAGTGAGTTGTCACGGTTTTCATAAAATGTTACCTTTTTCTCGACTGAAAGTTTTCGTTTGTTCGCGTCTCATCCCTAAATGTATGTTTTTATTTATGTATTACTCTTTATATATTATGCATGGTTATATTGTTTGTATATATTAAAAGTTTAGTTTTTTTATTTAATCATAATCTTTTTTGTATTAATAACACACTCTTAAAAACTATAATATTATTATTTCGTTAAATCCATAGAATTCTTCGCGAAAATGTTTTACTGAGTCAACTATTTGAACAATGATCGCACATTAAGTGCTTTTAAATATAGATAACCTTGCTTCTGCCAAAGTCCATGTATGTTTTACCGAAATTATACATGTCAATATTTTGAACATTTTGCGACTTCGTTTCCTGTGTCTAGCTGTAAAGGACGACAGACATCTTTAACGATGACCTGACACTGAAAATACTTTAAGTAGTTGCGCGTTTATTTCCCTGTCCTTAGATTTTGAAAAAGACTATTTTTTACCCGTTTCACATGAATTAGCCATACAGTCGATTGTAGCACCTAGTAGAGATTAATAAATATACATAAATATAAAATCATCTTTTTCCCAAAGAGCTAGGCAGGGACCGATGAACCCTATCTTCATTCAAATCCATACATCTTGTCATACAGAACCCTGGTTACAAAGTCAGTACTACGTACCTGACCTTTCTGCAAGAGATAACCGATGACTTATTAACAATTGTAAATAAATATGTTTTAATCTATTTCATGTTACGTTTTTGTATGCAAAAAGAGATCGAGTTGGTTAAACGGCTTTTGTTGATGATCTTAGAATTTTTTGTTTGACTAACGCTTGGTTTCAAGGAATAAGCAGCTCTTCGCATGGGCAATGGTGCGTGGTCGTTCAACGGTCACGACGGGCGTGAAGAAAGAATTAGATATGTTTTATCTCAAAGATCTTTATAAAATATTGCTAAAAATAATTGCAAACACTAACACAGTTTTTTAAGTACAATTTAAACTGTAATTGTACTAAGAAACTGTTTCATTTGAGTCTATTTCACTCCTGGAAGATGCTGGTTTACTACAATGGACGATTTAATATAATAGTAACATTTGCATATATTATAAAAATATCTTTTATTAAATATGAAAGTCATTTTCGTTTGTTCATCATACGAAAAATTTGTTTGCACGAGATCTAGTTGAAAAATCCTAAACTGAAATAAACACAAATAAAGTTCGAAGTTTTAAAATACTGAACTATAGTATTGTACATAAGGCTTTACTTTAATATGTACATAAAAGTATGTCTATTTTCAAGTAAAGAAGGTACCTTTACTTCTAAGTGTAACCTATTAACTTTATAGCAAAACACAAGATTCATTTATCAATGTCGGCTATTCTTCTTACACACGACACGGCGATGATTTATATATAGAACAGGGAGGTCATTAGCTATGTATATAATTGTTGCTGATCTATTTTTTCTGCCGTTGCTATGGCAGAAGACACTTGCTTGCATGTCGCAATGGTTGAGATAGATATAACCCTGTACTATTACACTAGTTGTAGTGTATTCGAAGCCTACTAGCAGAAACAGTTCTAGATATCTAATTACCTACAATACTTTTAACTTTGTGTCTGTAAATTTGGCTTTGGTTAGAAAATACTTACCCCCGGTTTCTGAGGTACATTTAACGGTAGTCATCTATTCAATAGCGTCAAAACTCATGCAAAAAACCTGGGGTGAGTCAGTTACCTAATATAAATTAATTTTGAAATAATTGACAAAATGCTTCATACAGAATCATTCAGGAAAATTTATGTATTTCTCTAGAACTTACTTTTTCTCTACATTTTCTGTCCATAAAGAGTTACCACTGTTCTTATGTATCAACTTACTTTTCAAATTAATTAACACGACGTTTTAGAGACTTTTCTTTAGCGTAAGTAGGTACCTATTCTACACTTAGGTCGGTTACTTGTAGATACAAATTCTAATTAGAGCAAGTAACAGTGGATTGTATTGTAATATAAATGTGATGCCAATGCACTAGTATGTTAATAATAGACCTCTTTAGATCAAGAGGTTAACGAATACGTTTTATAAAGGACGATTATGCAACAATTGCAATGTTACCTATCAATTTACGATGCTTATCGTCTAGGCCTATTTTTCCAAAAAATAATCGTGGCATAACTGTACCTGTATGTTTTGAAAAGAACTATACAATAGTTTTGAATAAAAAAAGGGTTTCCAAGAGTTTCCGGCCCCACCTTCCGAACTGGCAGTAAATTCACTCTCTGTATCATTGACTATCATAAGTGTCAGAACTTGACCTACCTATATGTTGTATATTACAAAAAACTATATTCCTAAGCTTTTAAATCTGTATCAGTGCAGTTAAAATTGTATCATGAATAAAATATTAGAAAAATTACGAGTTGTGGTTAATTTCGGGTACAAGTACGAAGTAATGATAAATTGTATATATTCATAGAACAGTTGCTGCAATTCTTTCTGTTTTTGTTTTCAAGGTTTAAATGCAAAGTGCCTTCTCTGCCTTGAACTTAAATCTTTTATTTATGTTGCTTCACATGCTTTTTAATTCATTTTACTTAACGACTCTACATAGTAAAGTGGCTCTTTACATATTAAAGTTGCACTTTACATAGTAAAGTTAACTATATGGTTTGCGTTAACTACTCTTTACCATGGGTCAAGATGGCAATTATGTATGTTTACTAAGGATAAATAATCGCAAAAGTTATTCTGTCTGTATGTTAGGCTTCTTCATTTAAACTATATATTACTAGCTGACCCGGCAAACATTGCCATATAAATAAAAAAAAGTGTCACTTAGGGGTATGAAAAATAGACGTTGGCCGATTCTCAGACCATAATATACTCAATATGCTCACAAAATTTCATGAGAATCGGTCACGCCGTTTCGGAGGAGTACGGTAAAGAAAACTGTGACGCGAGAATTTTATATATTAGATATTTTAATAACATTTGTGAGGGTAATAAATTATATGAGCTGACTTCTTTTTCAAAAACAAACACGCGGCCTGACACGCGAGCAGTAACTAGAAATTAACTTACAAAGAGAAAAAAATAATTATTAGTTTTACAATTGAAATGAAGGTGTCACTAACGTATGTACCTATGTATGTCCATTTCTCTGTACATCATCATAAATATTGCACCTAAAATAATATAAATTAAAAATAGTGATTAAAAAGAATGGCCAAGAGTTTCTTGCCAGTTCTTCTCATTAGACCGATACCTTCCGAACTGGCGATAATTCTGACCTATCTATATGAAATTATGAATAAATAATTCGATTTTGACTTTGAAACAAGTTATCTAACGGTTACTGCGGTGCTAGAGACGCAAATGTCAAAGATTTGATTTCTCTCGCTTCGAGAGCTAAACTCTTATAAGATCACGAAAGTGGTCGCTGCTAAAGTGGTTCCAATCCTCTCATTGACGCACAAAGTCTACGGATGTAGCATATCGTTAGTACTACTTCAAGTTGAAAACCAGTCGCATTTAAACGTTTTCTGCATATTTATGTATGTTTATTTTTCATATGTTTTTATTTGTGTAGTTATGTGACGTCAATATAGATAAGTATAGCTTTTGCTTGCGACTTCGGCCGCGTGGTAATTACCCGGAGCGAAAAGTATCATAGGCGTCCGATCGGAATATCCCTAATCTTTCGAATAATTTTATACAGATTTTTATACAGACATTTGTATACTAAATGTCATCAAAATCAGTCCATTGGTATTGAAATGATTGAGTGACAAACATCCAAATTTTCGTATTTATAATATTAGTATAAGTAGTATAATAAATGCCATCAAAAACATTCTGTAAAAACCACAAGTCTCGCCGTAAAAAGTTGTGAGATCTATATAATACCAAGTCGATTAATCTATTTAGTCTCTACTTAAAGGACCTTCTGTCTTAAGTTATTACGTATGTTATTATCATCCCAATTTAAAAAAAAATACCTTTAAAACAAATAGACCGACCTGGCCATCGCATGATTTGATTATTAGTATGTATCACACTACACAGCACGACAAGAAGTTAATGCTCCTGAAATGTTAATAATGGCGAATTTGTGTTTTCTTGCGATGACCAAGTCGATCTATTTGTTTCAAAGGTATTTTTTTTTTAATTGGCATGATAATAATATACGTAATAACTTAAGACTGAAGGTCCTTTAAGTAGAGACTAAATAGATTAATCGACTTGGTATTATATAGATCTCACAACTTTTTACGGCGAGACTTGTGGTTTTTACAGAATGTTTTTGATGGCATCTCACTTCTTTTTGTAGAGCGAACATAAGTCCAATTTGTATGGAAAGACGTTTTTTTTTCATAATTCAACATATTTTCTTATGGGAATGTTGTTTAGTTTCATGGGCTAAACACCCTTACCCACCCTTTACCACCTCCCGTTATGCCTCATATAGTAGGTACCTATTTACACCTATTTATTTTATTTTCTACAGTAATAATAATTCATTAACTGCAAATGTAACCTTGTAATCTTATACATTTATATGGGATTACAAAGTTATTGTTGCAGTTGGTGTATTTAGAAAACTGGACCGAAATTAGAAATTATTTAATTTTTCCCATGATTAAGACACTAAACCCTATTTGTATTCAAAATTTTAAGCTTCTAAGTCTGCTAGAAGTACCTTAGACTTTTGATGATCGGTGAGTCAGTGAGTCAGTGAGTCAGTGAATCAGTGAGTGACAAAATTCAAAAATTTTAACAAGTTGTCATTCTTAAACTACTGGTTCAAATTGACTGAAATTTTAAATATACCGTGTTTATACAATGACTGATTAGTTGCTGAAAATCCAGGCTTCTTGTTTTATCCACAACGAAATTATAGGGGTGTCAAAAATAGCCCGAATTGCTTCGAGAAAAGGATGTTACGGCCGTGCCGCTTTTTTTTTGCTCGACTTGCGGGGGCACTTCCGTGCCCCCAGATTCTGCGATACTACATTGTTTCTTATCGGGTTAAACTGAAATAGAAAACCAGTTAAACGTTTTGTTTATTTTTAAGTACAGACAAGTTAAAGTTATGACGTCAATCATGAAAAACTCTACCAGTTTACATACTTTGTTTATATTTATTGGACTAAACTTAGTGCAAAACAAGTCGCCAATAATTAAATGCCATTTTCATTTTTTATAGACAACACACGATGTTAAAGCAGGTCTTCTTCTTCTTTCTCGTATGGTTAGTGGTCAACCTAGTGTCAAAGTTGTTCAAGCCGCCCGAAGGCCTTTGACGTGGCTTAACGACTGTTATCGCTGTAGATAACAACCGGGACCGACTTTTTACGTGCCCTCCGAAGCACGGAGACGCCCAGTTTAAATACCACTGTGCGGTCACCCATCTATGGAATGATCGCGCCTAGGGTTGCTTAACCCACAGATCGTTTACCGACCGGTGAGCGCAACTGGCTATGGGCGCCTCTGTTAAAGCAGGTAAGAGGGGGTTACTTGTTGCTTAGTTTGTTAAGCAATTCCCAGAGCTCTTGAAGGTTCTACTAATACATATTATGTATGTTTACTTACATATGAGTGTATTGATTCTGTATGTTATGTCTAGCGAGCAAAGTATTGGTAAGTACCTGATTATATTGAAGAGAATGATAACTAAGGTTCCTGATAAAACGCTCTATCTATTTAGATAAATATCATTATTTTTTCTACTTGTATATGTTTTTGTTTAGTTTAAACATACCTTAATTCATTAAACAATTAATATGCATTATAAATATTATTTTAGTTTTAATAAATACAAGCTGACCCGCACAACTTCGCTTGCGTCACATAAGAGAGAATCCAATAAACCAAACAAACAAACAAACTCTTCAGCTTTATAATATTAGTATAGATTGGTTGTCCGAAGAATCTGTTTAGTTAAAATGTCACCTAAGATATAAGAAACATGTATTAGAGATAGGTTAGGTTGCAAACTAACTCTAATATTTATTTCTGTTACCAAGAATTGTATTGTTTTAGCTCGAAATACAGTAGATATCATGTATATTTTAAACAGGTTATTGAACTTTGTATTACGTTTGACGATAGCTAAAAAACAAAGTGGAGTTAAATACAATCGAGTTTAGGGTACAAAATTTAAAAGTTCATATATATTTGAATATTGCTTCACTAGTTACTTTAAGTATACAATACAAAGTCTATGACAATGATCTAGAATATTACTCAATTGACTTTACCTTGCTCTACAACAATTTATCATTAGATTCTTGTAAAATGTGTAACATGGCACAGTGCCAATGTCATTGTAACGATGTTAATGACACAGCTTTAACTGACCAAAGGTTGATATTCCCATAACGAACGTATTTTAAAAAAAGTTAGCACTAATTACGGGGCACTAATTATTGTTACATACGATATTTTAACCAAAAATTACAAATAGCATTCCTGCCTTGTTTTAGGATATGTATATAAACGGTGCAAATTATGTTTTTAACCGTCTTAAAACAGGAAGAGATTCTGAATTAAATACAAAATTTACGCATACTAACCCCCGGTTTCTGAGTACACGGTAGTTTATCTATCCAATAGCGTATTTTATATGAGTTTAAACGCTACTAGGTAAACTACCGCTAAATGTACCTTAGAAACCGGGGGTAAGTAAAGTAAAAAATGGTTGTTATTGTCTGTATATAATGCGCCCGCAGTTTCAACTTTTCAAGTGGAATATATTTATTCATTGAAGTGTTTGACTTGTGGTCTACACATACACCTGTACACCGGCTGGCCGTCGACGCTCAAGCGAAAATTGGACTTTGAACGACCTTGTTTGAACTCGCGAGAGTTGTACCACCGCATATTTATTAATGGTACACGCATTTTTGCAGGTTTTGATCGATATCTGTTTCAATAACACTGCACTATATATAAAAAATATATAATTAACAACAAAAAACCAAGCAAAATACCTTTTTTTGTACAAAAAAAATCCCGGTACCCTTTAAAATTGATTGATTTACCTGCAAATGCTTATGTCTTTTTGCTTATGTCTGAAATGCAGTTAATTAAGATAAATAATTACAGACAAAATAAACATTAGTCACGATATAAGGACATTGACTCTTGCTATGTTTTGGCACTCGTTTCGGTTATTCATAAGAGATTACGTATTCATACGTTGACTTGTGCCGTTTTTGTACTCAAAACACTACAATTCAAGGTAATTTAAGAAAAGTAGATACAAAATGCGGTGTAGAAGCTTCTCGACGTTTGCGGTTAACCTAAGTTTGCAGCTTTACTTAGATATTCGTACTTCGCCAAGGTCTTATAAGACAAAGAATTTTGACTTGTTGACAATGTGTGAATCATAAAAACGTCTAAATTATAAACCAGTCTGTATTGCGTATTTTAATGCGGAAGAAATTAATTTTGCAAATTAATAGTTTGTCAATATTTATTGATACATATGTATAAATTTTTTGTTTGAATGTTCAGCATTGATGATTCTGACAAAATTGTCGGCTTAATAACTGTATATTTTTTTGGTAAGAAGATTTCGTGGATTATTCTCGTTATTATACCTACCGACGATTTTAGTTTATTAGAGTTCTTTGACTGTAAATTGTAAATCTTGCCAATTTTGTCTTTGAAGATTTTCTTTCAGTCTAGTTTTGTTATATACGGCTAGAAAAGTTCAGTTACAAAATAATAAAAATAAAGAGAACATTCTAATTGCAAGAGTATAACACAAAATTTATTACAATAAAACTTAACTATAAGTAACTTTTAAAAACTAAACTAAACTAGAAATAATTTAAAAAAACAAAATATTTACATACTTACAATTATACAATATATTTACAATATAAAATAAAATTATTCTAATTGCTGTATTTCTTAATTTAAGAAAACACACATACGGAAAATCACGCTTTTTTCCATAGGTAGATAGGTAAAGACCAAAGATCAAAGAAATATTATTGATTTATGTTTCATTAAAGCTAACAACTTCCAATTTTGTATTCTACACTAGGGTAAAAGCTTATTTTAAGGTTGTGCCTAAATAATAGCACATTAGTGAACATAAAATTGTACCAATCAAGGCTTTCAACAGGATAATGGTAGTTATATAACGACTGACTGAGATTGCGATTTGCCTGTTGCGTATTTCAATAGATAAATTTAATAAAGGCCTGGAATGCGAGTCTTTATGAAGCAAAGTGCTGGTAATAGGATTACAATTGAAGCAAATAATCCGAGTTAGCATTGTTGAGAGCTACTGAAACTTCATTCGAGTAAATGTGACTTTATTCGTACGAAAGGAGAGAAGTTCCCGTATGTCATTGTGTTTTGTTAAGATCGGTCACTTGTTATGATAGTCTGAGAGCTTTAATTTGGTCCAGTAATAGGATTCAGGAATGATAAAGCCTGTAAGGTATTTGGTCATTCTACAGAAAAACAAACATTAAAAAAAAAACTTTTTAGATTTGCTTTTATGCCTTCCATTGTTTTCTTTCACACTTAGCAGTATCAACCATAAGCAATTAGTGTTCAATTTAAAAATGTCTAATGATTAATTATTGTACTGCTATTACCAATTAAAAGTTTCGAGAAAACGACACTATTTATTAATGGAACACACTAGGTAATTACATAAATTATGCTCGGTAAATCAAGGACATCACCAAGGTTGTATTCTTTACGGAAAATAACGTACTCTAACACTTTTAGCACATCTTATGTCTTTGGTGATAAATGCTAAATATATCTTATACAAGTTCAGATTTTTTCTAGAAAATTCCAGTTCATCTTATTCTTACTAATATTATAAATACGAGAGTAAATGTCTATCTGAAACTTCTTCATGCCTAAATCACTGAACCAATTATAATGAAATTCTTTATAAAGTTAGGGTGAGACCCGAGACAGGACATAGGAAAGTTTTTATACCGGGAACTATACGAGTACTAAGACGTGAAGCTATTGTTTACGCGGACAGAGCCGTGGGCAAGGGCTATATTATTATATAGTCAATAAATACGTCTACATATAAATTGGCTTAAACTAGAATATAATAAACTAGTACTTCTACTGGGTAACTAGGTCTCTAAGGTATAAGAGTTATGTTTCGATATAGTATAACTTTGTCATAGGATTTCCCCCTGTTATTGAAACGATTACAATCATCGTGTTTTCTGACACAATGGTCTAGTTCTCTAATCAGGTTTGTTTCAATGATTGATAAAAAAGGGTTTTCACATGACCGACATTTAAAATACTATGAATCATTAGGAAATGTAGTTATGTAAGGTTTTGTAAATAATAATTTAGATAATGGTTTGTATATATTTTTTATAATATTAGGACGGTTTTCCGCCAAACTTGTTCAAACTGCGAAAAATACACACGCAAATGTTGACATTAATAAATGTACGGAAAGATCGAGATTTAAACCTTTTTTTACAATTTCATTGTGATAATGTCAGATAAATATTTTTGTTCCAGTTAAGTTACCTTAATTACTTGCTTTAGTTTCAAGTACTTATTTTTTACACAAGGTAGTCGAGATTTCTTCGCAGTTTTATTTTAAACGACGTATTTATAAATATTAACTCAGGAAATATAGCAGTTTGCGAAGAACATTCTAGAACAAAGCTCGGCTTGCTCAAACAACTTGAAAACATATTTGTATAGTAAGTGAAGGGGATTTTACTAGGTATGCGCACACACAAGAAGCAAAAACTATGCAGTTTTGCACTCGTATCAACTCATATATCGTGTATAAATCATGTGAGGGTCAACGACCGTTATTGACGTAAAGGTTCCCATACAGACTAAGAAATTAACAAAACCTTTGCTTTATTTTTAGAATGAATGCATATGGATGGATACGTGTTTAAATTGTTCCGTTTAATTCGGAAATCTTTATTATTCATAATTACAGTTGATGTTGTTGTATATTTTGGAAGGAAAAGGAGCCAACAGTTCTTTATTATAAGGTAGCTAAGCACCTTAACTCGTATTTCGTAATGATTTGTTTTCTTTGTGCTCACTGGGGCATGTTCCACCACATCTTAAGTTTAAGTTTTACATTTAAATTTGCGAGGATCATACCAAGTGGCGTTCTTTGGTCTCGTTCTACGCCTATGAGAAAAAGGCATGATTTTATGTATGTATCAAGAGATAGGCATCTTTGTATGTTTCTCTATATAAAGATCAAGCTATAAATCAGTACAAACATGACATATACTGGAAATTGTAACAATCAAATGCTCTTAAGATTGTCTGCAGTACAAGGCAATGACCGTTTCAAAGATGCGTCATAAATCTAGTTATCAGTCTGGAACATCCAGTTCATTCCAGCAAAATGCTGTTTCCCTTTACGTATAAAACATTGTAAGGGCTCTTTAGACTAATATCTTTATACTTATACGAAAGTAACTGTTAAGCCTTTTGCACCAAGACCGTGGGAGGTATATTGTATCACAATGAGGAGATAAGGAAGTCTAGACAGTAGGTACTATACTTCTATAAGTACCTCTAGTCGGTGTGATATCATATTGATAGGAATATTGCGTTTCCAATTATGTTTCGATGACAATAACAATGATTCGATGAATATATTATGTAAACGGTTTAAATACATAAGTAACCCGTTCCATTTTTTTAAAGCATCTGTCATATAGATGATTTACTTCCGCTATCTCAGGAGCTTCTGGAGAATAGATTTAAAATAATATCGGAAATTGATAAATGTTCTCAGTGAATTTTAAAAGGACGATTTTATGAACGGGTGCCTAATGAATACATACCTACTTGATACAAGGCGTTATTTTAGTACCTGATATAGGATATCACATTACGGGCTGCATTTTCTTTTCTTTCTATTTCGTACACACACTACACACTGAACATAGTACCGTAGCAGTGCTAAAAAGTAATGTTATATAGAAGAGCCTCCACTAATGAATAATTAACACAATAGAGGTTTGCATGTAACAGTAAATGCACCATGATTTAGATAGAGCTATAAGGTAACCACTACTTTGATATTTCCATTACCAGATTATATTTGCTTGACACAGCATTTCAGTATGAATTAAAAGCTTTATACCTTAGTCTTATGATTCAATAACTTAAGTTCACAGTGGGTGGTGGGTGGTAACATACGGGTTTGCGTTTTCTTAGCGCATATACTGTTATACAACAAGATGAACCTAGCGAAGCTTTCTAACTTTCACCTCTCTCGCCCTTTATGACAAAAGCTGTGAATATTCTTCGGGTTATTTGAGGTCGTTGAGAAGCGATCAAAAATCAATTATTTTTTTTTAACAAATGGCTTTCCGCAATACGTCACACTTACTGGTTTTTCCATATGATACGTCAGTCCATTCATTATTAGTTCTTCAAACATATACAAATATATATGAATTAGAAACAATCTTTGTAGGCTCTAAAGTCTCTTCTTAGATGATTCAGTCCCGATTTTTTTAGGTGAATTGCTTTTCTTAAGAGAGATTAAGTAAACTCTAGGAAAAACGGTTCAGTTAAGAACGGAAAATAAGTTCCATAAATTCATACTAAGTTGTTATTTTAAATATTGTGTAACTATGTTTAAATAAGTCATTGCACACACGTTTTGTGTAAATAAACGAAAATATTTACCTTCAGCAACATTTTGTATGTGCGGCTTGAGCTATTCTTGTGTGGTATTCGCATAAAACAAGTAGACTGTCTTCCTTTCTCCACCAAGAAATATTGTTCCTATAACTCATATGAATTGCAATTACGTAATGTTTTATAAAACCTTACACATCTGCTCGGAGGTGTGACATTCTTATTGTTGCGTAATACGTACCTACAATCATCGTCATTATAGATACAAACACTTGCATGCAACTGTTCGAAGTCCTCTTCCATTACTAGTAAACTATGCATTATTTATCATATTAATAAGTATTTAAGCTATTATTCCACTCGATACAAATGCAACACACGTCGCGGTGGTAGCAATGTTTACTTATATTACGGAAAATCTAGCTCTCAACCGGACTTTGATATCAAATCCTACGCAACTTGTTTTAAATAATGCGGTATCTGCTATCTAGTTTTATAAAGATGTAGATTATTATTTAGCAGATGTAAAAATAGCAAGACTGGTTGCCCATTTGATAAAATTAGCCTTCAAAGTTGTAGGAAAAATGACTACTGACCAGGAGATTAAACGACCGGTAATTTTAGAGGTTGTTTTTGTTTAGCTGAGTGAATTATTCAAGTCACTGACATCCACATCATACATAGCACGTAATTACGTGTACGAACAATAGAAAATGTTACGGCACGTTACTTCATACATGCCAAGTTTTTTGCCAATATTAAATTTGTCGGGTTTAATGCGCGTACTGCGCTTTAATTTAAATTATCTAAGAACGTCTGCAAGGCCTTATGTTAATGCATTTGTTTCAGGATTCAGAAAAAAATGATGATTACAATAATTCGTGCTAAGAGTAAATAAATGAATTAAAACAATATTTAAAATCTTAGATACAACTATTTTTTTTATTAGCCACAACGTAATTTTAATATCCTTTCGGTAGACATCTACTGGCTATAAGTACCATCTAACAAAATGATAATCCGTAGAGGCATTGAAAGGCTTTTGACAAAACTAATAGAGACAAAAAAGCTTTACAATATTTCAAACTTTAGTACATACTCGTATAGATAGCCGAACAAGGACTCAGGCTGAAAAGATCTAGATTTACATTCGAATACTCAGAATGATTAGCGTTTCGCAAACTACGAAGATAATATAATAAATTCAAATCATTATTATCGTTCAACGGCTCTACCTAACAAAATATTTTAACCTTGAATTCAGGAACTAGATATCTTCAAATCATTAAATTTGTTTTATAATTTCTTTAAGATAAGATAATTTTTTCTAGACTCATTTCGATTTCCCCCCAGCATTCTTCGGCCTTGATATTAAATAATTCAGTAGGAATACCTAGCAAATAGTCACATGAAAATTGTTCTATTCCGCATTTAGGTTGTCTTTATCGATCTACATATATTTATCACATAATTATGTAAAGCCATATCTGCTTGTAAAATATATATGTAGGTATATAATATAACTTTGATAGTATATATGTAGTTAATAATAATCTGCTGAAAAAGTGTCCTGAAATTGACAACACGTAATTGCAAAATATGTTTTTTATTGTAACAAAGTTAATATGAGCGGATTGAGTAGTAGAGTCAATAAAGTTTAAGGAATGAGTCACACCAGCACATCAAAATATGACTATTAAACATACTGCATTTAATTTGTGTACTTATGCTGATAATAATAGTTTTTGTTTTATCAAAATCAGGTCAAAATTACCGAAGTTACAGCGTTATAAAGTTTCACTGCTTTTTTAAATTTGCGTTGCTTCGCGCGCTATGCGCTGACGTCACATCGTGACAGACACGCTTGTTCGACTGCGGGTGATGCGGAGTTTTGATTTAAAAAGTGATTTGCATTTAATATTTAAAGAGTCTGTGTATGTGTATGTGTTATAAATTTTATCATCGTGTTTTTTGTAAAATAAGCCTCCACTAAGATATCCCCGATCTCGATCGCCATGCACACAATCATCAACGAAACCCAGGTAAAGAAAGTTGAACTCGTATACTACTAATAATATTGTGTGTAGTTAACAATAAAATTGAAAGTTTGTTACAACTGGCATTACAAATAATGAGTGTTACGTACCTACCAAGTGTAAATTTGGAAAACCTAGTTTTAAATAATATTATAAAAAAAAAAATTGTCACCCCTGCCTCTGACTTTAGTCAGGTTGATGGCTATTATGAACGCATGAATCTACTCTGTAGGTAGTCTTATATGATTGGGTGTGTAATGAGAACTTTTAATTAAACTAACATTTTAATTTTGATATTATTATATTTAATAAACATGAGTTCTTTTTTCAAAACAAAAAACCAACGCCAACTCAACCGCCGCGCTCGGCTCGCCGCCGCCTGTGAGGTCATTGAACTGCTCATTAAATAGTATCAACTGTTTAGTAGAAGTTCATTGCTAGGTAGGTATGAACATGATATGGCATCTTGATCTTGAGGAAGTGTTCAAAAGCCAATAAACTTCTATTTAACATTTGCGCTTGACAGAATCTGAACCGGCCTTTAAGTTTTAGATTAGGTGTCTTTTGCAAAAATATAAAACAATTTACCTACATGGTACAGAAAAAAACAATTTTTGGGGTGTTTTTTCACTGGAGTTAGTACACATAGGAACAATACAATATTTTCTAACCATTTTGTTTGTCCACTATAAGCAAAACAAATTATTTAAAGCGAAACCGCGAGAGCGCAACGAGCCTATGTAGGTATCGGCAAGTACTGACGAAATAGCAATGTCACGAGATGACGTCACACGTCCGTGCGGCCGCTTCGCCGGAGTTTGGTGCGAAGGCCTACTTTGACATTTAATATCTCGGTCATTTTTGAAGATACGAAAAAAATAAAAACAGATTTTTTATCCTTGAAGTACCTAGTTTTTAAATATGCTCATAACAAAAATCATTGGTGTGACTCATTGTAAGAATCGAAAAACGTTATCGTCACTACAAATTTAAAATTAAATAACCCTCTCCATGACAGACATGGAGAGGGTTATTTAATTTTAAATTATAAACTCAAAATCTACCTAACGGAATTATTAATTTCCGAGAAAGGCTTTAGTGTCCCTATAATTTGTTAAGGTTTCATGTGTAAGTCACCCTTCAAACCGTAGTAAGGGCGGGCCACAACTGATAGATTAAATAAAAATAATTTGAATCAACAATATGACGCATACTGGAAGTTATTTTCCGTTAATTCTTAGCTGGTAAAATGTGGCTCGAGTGCAAAGTTACGATCGATAATAAGATCCTGTTGGTGGGGATTCCAGTGTCTATTTTGTAGAATCGAGAACAATCGATACTGCTAATTAGCACTTAAATAATTACTCACAAAATGATTTACGATTTAAATAATGTACGTTGGTACATGAATATGTTTGGTAAATACGTTGCGGTGTTGAAGCTTTGAATATTTTATTACAACGAATTTTGTGTTTTCTATGGGTGAAATTCCCCTATTTCCGAATAATACAGAATTGTTATTAAAGGTTTTGTTGGAGTTTCCAGTAAACACACGTGATGTCAAGCTGTATTTTAGTAAATTATAGTAAACATTTTAGCAAATGAAAATTCTTTCTGAACAGTTTAGTTATTAATGTGAATTAGCTATTGTAATGTCAAAATAAGCTTAGGAAAAAAATAATGAAACAAAAATAAAATTTTCTTTTACCATTAAAATATATTTAAAAGGTATAATATATCAGGGTAATCATATCCAAAAAGAGGTACCGTTGCGATTTACGTTTATTAAAAAGTCGACAGAATGATTTCCAACATACTCGTTTACTTGCTACTGCGTTAATTTCGTCTATGTAGGTATAATCTTTAAAACTCTTCCGTTATAGAGTCACTGACTGACTGACAGACAACGCACAGTCAAAACTACCGCATACAAGAAGATGAAATTTGCCATGTAAGGTCTATGGCCGCGGTAAAAGAGCACTAAAAAAGGGATTTTGGAAAATCCACATTGAAGGGAGTGAAATTCCATATAGGCAAAGCGACGGGCGAAAAGTCTGTTAATAATGTGAGGTATACTCATATTGTTTTTATTTTTACATAAATTCCAAAGTTATGAACTTTATAATTGACGTCATAATATGGTTATTGGAGTTATTTTAAAAGTTTTCCTATGAATCACTGCAGTTAAGAAAATACTTTTGCTGAATGCGCAACTCTCCACTCAAAGGTCATTTTGGTGACCAATTTAAGCGGTAAGGATTATGATTATTTAATTTATTGCTCATAGTAGTAAACTGAATGCATGTATGATTCATTAACAATATTATTTATTAACACTTAATAACGATAGTCGTTTTTAAACTCTATGTAAATACTTTTGTGGTAGCGCATTTTTCCCATATTGATTGCTTTCGAGGCCTGTAATTTTATTTATGTAATTTATTAATAATATCTATATCAGCTTAATATCAGCAGTGTGTGCAAAATGTTAACAAACGAATAATTACGCGTTGCTAAATTTCCCGTTTCCCAGGTGTAGGTATATTGTCACGCATACTATAGTTAGGTAAAGGTTTTCAGAGACAGAAGTATATAAAAATAATTGCGGAACAGGGTTTAATGGTTCAAACTTGTTCTAGCGTAAAAAAGCTTATTGCTAATTAACATGGAGACTCCCTGAATTAAACATACGTAACCAATAAACAGCCATGATTTAAAGACTCAACCGTCGCAATAAGAATACATGAATGTGTTTGTATTTTTAGCTATTTTAAAAGATTTTCTGGCAGTGAACGTACCTAAAGCATTTGACCTACATCCGGAAAACATATGCAAATCGTTTAATACGATTAAACGATTTGCATACACACACTTATCACTCTTATACCTATCATTCTCATATCTATCTTTATAATTACATATGATGTGTATGAGCATAGGCTTAAGTATTATATCGATAAAGTATTATATTGTCTAAAGCCTCGCTGGGTATCGAGATAAACGGTAAACATTATCGCGTTATCGGTAGGCCCTTATCTTTTCTAATAATCGTTACGCAGATAATTTAATAACTTGATTGATACCGTTCTAGATCGATTTGATGCTGATGTATTTTATCTTAATTTATTAGATTATTTTATAGGTATTTTTATAAAATTTTCCACCCATTCTTTTTATCGCCCGGCAGGGGCGAATATTTCTCTTCCGTAGGAAATTTTACGGCAATCTGTTTCAGTTTTTATGCACACAAAATTTTCTTTGCGACGACGACTCTACTTACTTATTGATGATCGTTCCTGATCGACTAATTAACAATGTGAGGAATAATAATTATTATCATTAATTATTGCCACAGAGGTGCTTCACAAGTAGGCACATAATTTTGTTGATAACGTATTCACAATATTTCGCAACAATGATAATACTTTTTATCTACCAAAAAAGTACATAATTAAATCTTCAACTCACGTGACGTTGTATTCTTAAAATATCCTTTTGTTACATCATCGACAAAAACAAAAAAACCTTCGTGATCTACTTTTGGGTTCAAAATGCATGTAGGTAAGCACGCACCCTTGAATAACGTCACTCTCGTTAATAAAGTGCGTTTTTTGACACATTTTGGCGAAATCACAAATAATCACCATAGAAGGAAAAAAATACATAATTTGAGATATTCGGAAAATAATGTTGGCCACAACATTTTGAAAATATAGGCTTTAATAAAATTAAAAGTTGAGATTTGTTAGATTATTTTATAGATTAGCAGAAAAAAAGAATTAATTCTTGAACATTTTATTTTGGAAACCTATTGAATTATTTGTGAGTCACTAATTATGGTCAAAAGGCATTATTTCTACTGATTAATGAAACCTGTTTCAAACTAAAAGAAAATATTTTGATACACATACCGCAGTCTATTTAAATTCAATTAGAACATTACTCAATGGTTTTGCTCGTTTAGTAATAAAGGGAAATGTATTAGCGACTATTTATTTCTAACAATGGATGTTTTGTACACCGCGGTTGAAATGTCAGAATTTACAAGGAATAACAATGCGTTTGCGTAATTAATGTAAAACAGATGACTGAGTTAATTAGTATCGACATTGTTCGATGTTATTGCCTATATTAAATAGTCAAGACATATGAAATTACTTATTGAAATAGCTAATTGCACCTTCAATGAGCAAGTCAGAAAATTTCAGGACACACGAGACTGAAAGCGACCGTCACAAATATTCGGTTGCTTTACAAAATAAAATTGGGTCAGTAGGTAAGCTTAAAATACCAAAATCTTTACATGACATGACTATTTTGAGCCTATTGTGTGAGATTAAAAATATCTAGACTATTCGAATCATATAATGACTAAAGGGCTTATCATAGCCAGCTAGACATAGGATTACTATTGTCTAGTTTTAAGTAAACAAAGGTTTAATCACTCTAATCGGACTAGGTAGCTCGATTTTTTCATAATCTTAAGGATTAGTACGCACATTAAATACGCACAAAATTATAATTTATTAGCCCTAAATAATATCTACTGACGTGTAGTTTTCTTATCACATCCTTCTGTTCAAAGTACACTAGACCGGCCGCAATGTGACGTTATTTATGAAGGCGTTTGCATTATTATTACTAAACCACATATAAATTCTTATCAGCCGGTGGGTGTGTACCGCCTTGTCGACGGCAGCTATAACGCGAATAATTTAAAACTGTAAATGTTCGAGACTACCGATGAGTGAGGTTTCGTCACAACTCGATCGTATTATATCGCCAAGGCTGTTGGGTATAGCACAGCTTTGTTTTGACTCGCGGTCATACCCCGCGACGAGGTGCAATCGATCGTACGCCTAGCACGTTCTCCGCGAAATACATTTTCCATTCTTTAAAAAAGACCAACAAAAATGTACTCCATCGCTGAAGTAACTTTGGCTTTCGTCGTCCTCTATCTCTTCTCGTTCTTGTTTGAAGTAGTGGCAGGATTAGTGGTTTAATATAATTAAAACATAATGTTACTTTCCAAAATGTGATAATTAATTAATTTTAATTTAGGTCGTAAGTTAATTAGTCAAAGTATCAATGCAATTTAAAATAAGGAGTTTAGGTTATTATTTATACGTTATTCATAGAAATAAAAACTTCGGAATCAGATAAGACTACAGCATCAAATAAAATAAATATTTAGGTAAGTGACTCATACTTAAAATACTTTATTTAATTTTTTTTTAAAACCTTTGTGCAGTAATGAAGTTCTTTTCCCTTTTTCCAATGTCCAATAAATGAAGTTTTAGACAAAGTGTAATTTTCTCGTTTAAAAATTCCGCCAGATTAGCGCCCTCTGTTAGGCTTCCTTCGAAAAATAAGTTTGTGGTTTCGTGTTGTGGCAAGCTAGTTAATTTAACCGCATTGAAATTATATTTCTTGTGAATTCGTTCAATTATAATTTAAAATTAAGTAATAGTGGTATAATTAAATAAAGTTTACATTACATAGTGGTGATTATCAAATTATTGTACACTATCATAGACACGCAGTCTTCAATTCTTGTTTGTCTGCGACTTTATTTATGTCAAGTGCCAATTATGTCAAAAACAGCTGTGAAAAGTAGTTGCATTTCAGTGAATATAAATAAATAATTTCAAAATGAAACTTACAAAAATGTATCGTTTATTGAGCTATAAATATAAGACAATATCTGCTCGTCGTTTTGCAACAGTGTCTGATAAAAAGTGGCAAAGTGTTGTTGGTTTAGAAGTGCATGCTCAGTTGAATACTGAATCAAAACTATTTTCTGGTGCTCAGAACGTTTTTGGTGGTGTAGTGAATAATTGTGTATCCTTGCTTGATGCTGCTACACCGGGCACACTACCAGTTCTTAACAGAAAATGTGTAGAATTAGGCATAAAGACTGCACTAGCACTTTCGTGTAGAGTGAACGAAGTGTCTACTTTTGATAGAAAGCACTACTTTTATGCCGATTTGCCGGCTGGTTACCAAATTACGCAGCAAAGAGCCCCATTGGCCAGCGAAGGCGTTATTAACTTTCAGGTACATAAAGCTATTATTGTAGTTAACCTCAAATTATAATTAGATCACTGAATACATATTGCACACTTACAAGTATATAACTTCATATCCAATAAACAAAACCTGAGACACATGTATAACCTCAAAACAACCTTCTTATGATTGTCTTTGGCTGAACAATACTTTTTCTTTGCTTCCAGGTATTTACCCCAGGAATACACAAGAAGCCCTACAAAAAGAGTTCAAAGATCAAGCAGATTCAATTAGAACAGGACAGTGGTAAATCATTACATGATGCTGAACTCAAGCGCAGTTTGGTGGACCTCAACAGAGCTGGGGCACCACTCATGGAACTTGTTTTTGAACCTGATTTAGAGGTAATTATAAAACATTGCCTAACATTTTTCATTCTATTAAGAAATATTTAAAGCATAGTTACCAAATACATAGAGCTTTAATAATAAATGGGTATTTTCTGTTCATAACTTCTGTGGATCTAATGCTGTTGTGATAAACATTGTTATACTGTTATACTATTAAATTAACCATCTTTATTATTGTATAATAATCCCGTATTCTATTATACCTACATTAAACATGCAATGCAAAAAAAAACCATTATTATAATTGTTAAAAACAATATCCAATAATTCTAAAAGCATTTTACCTAGGTATATAGTTTTTCTGTTGTAAATAACTAATACAAAGCTTTGATCATGTTATTCTTTTTTTAAGACATGCATGAAATCACAGACTTCATAAATATTTAAATTGCAATCATTTTACTTGTTGAGCAACAAAATATTTCTAGGTCATAAAGTGGATATTACCAAATAATATATTAATATTATACAAACCAGTTAGCCTTTGATTCCAAAACTGACTATGTAGATGTGTTATTTGCAAGAGAACAATAAAATAAATTAATTATGCATGTACTCATTGTTATAATTTAATTAGTATTTCTTTTGTTGAATAGTTTGTTATTTTGAGTAAAAACAATACAGCACTTGATCTTTTAAAGGATACTGAGCAAATAATAATTTATAAAATGTCAATAACACTAATAATATAATTTTACAATTAGAGCATCTACTTATTGTAACAAAAATATATTGTGATATAAGTTCAAAGTAATTTTACTTATAATTCAAATTATTTAATTATATGCATGTGACTTGCCACACCTTTACACATGGCTTTTGTTCCACATTACTAGCATTCAATAGGTCAATTAATTTACTGGATAATATAAACCTTTCAATACCTACCAACGTCCAAACCCCTGACGTTAAACAAAACTTATTCATGTAAAATGATGTACATAGGAGGCAATTTAATGTGGACTTTAAATAGCCTTATTTAAAAAAAAAACATTTCCTGCATTAAAGTTATAATATGTACAATTACATTATCAACCGCAATTGGTTGACTCTAAAAGGAATTGTTTGAGTAGTGACAGTGTGTTAAATACTTTTGGCATTGGGTTTTATCATATTTTTGCTTGTTTTATTCTTTTTTATTCTAGGTCACATGGTTTAAGATAGCTTTTATGAATTTATTGGCAGTAAAGTTTTGATAAGCTTTTCTTTAAGGACACATTAAAATTTAGGCTTACAGCAGTACTAAATTAATTTCTTTAAACAAGATTAATAATACCAATCTGTATTTACACATAAAAGTAATACAATTTGCCAATTATGTATAATTGAGATCATTCTTTTTCTGCTCATTATTTTTGATACAAATGCTAGAAGTAAGGCCAGTCATCTAATTGTAGTAAAAACTAAAATAAACATTGCATGTCCAATGCTAAAAAATAATCGTCATAATGTCACACACATAAGATAATTGCTCAATTTTTTGCTTGTTTATCTACACGTATATTTGTATAAGACCTTTATAGAAACCGGATAAAACGGACATTTTGTGTACTTATAAAATTATGGCTATGACGTAAAGTCTGTAACGCATTAGACTTCGGACTATTCTGGTTGTTCAAATAAAAGTTATGGAAATTACTTTGAGTAAAATGTTCAGTTTTCCTTAAATTTATTGTTTGAGTTTATTTACTAAAATATTTAGGGGCAATTTAAAAGATTCGTTATCAATTATTTGGTTGCCATAGTACAAGCTCTGCTTAGTTTGGAATCAAATGACCGTGTGTGTGTTGTCCAATGATATTTATTTATTTATAAAATCTTGTGATTCCAGGATGGCGAAGAAGCGGCTGCGTTGGTTAAAGAGCTGGTGCTGATAGTCCAGAGGCTTGGTGCTTGTACTGGCCGTATGGAGGAAGGGGCGTTGAGAGTAGACGCTAACGTGTCTCTCAGGCGTCCTGGAGATCCACTGTCCACGAGAACTGAGGTAAACATCACCTTAAATACATGTATTAATGTGTAGATTTGTTTAGTTCAATAAATTGTTAAGTTACTACCTACCTACCGTATGGTTAGTGGTCATCCTAGTGCCAAAGTTGTTCAAGCTGCACGAAAGGCCTTTGACATGGCTTATCGACTGTTATCTTTATTGACAACAACCGGTACCGACTTTTTACGTGCCCTCCGAAGCACGGGGACGCCCAGTTCAAATACCACTATGCGGTCACCCATCTATAGAATGACCGCGCCAACGGTTGCTTAACCCACAGATCGTTTACCGTTGAGTGCCAGTTGATTCAAGGTAGAATCATTAGATTTGGCAAGAAACTCATGGTTAATCCTTTTTGTCTCCAAACAATTAATATCATAATTATGTGAGTCATTTATATTCCACAATTTCTTAATAATTCATCATACCTAATCGTAATTGATAATGAAAATGTTATTTATTTTTCCCAGAGGCGTAATATAATAAATATACTTTTTGCTACGTATTTCTCTAAACAAAAAACATCGTATTGTTCGTAATTTATGTTGACTGGTAATAAATAAATAATGGTAGGTAGGTTTTCCCACAGATATGTCTAAAAAATCCATTGATTTGTACGCCTAATCTCTTCACATGTTTACCTTTTCATTTGATACTTATTTTCATATATTATAGTTAATTAAAGTTAGTAAAAAGCTATGACGCACGTGTTAGTTGTTACGTATTGGTAGATTACCACTGGCATAATGGTAGGTAGGTACTCAATTGCTAATGGTTATTTGTGTTGATTCATTATAAAATATGCGAATATTATTATAATAATACTATGTTATTAATTTTCTTCCTCTTTACAAATATATTTCGCGAAGTTTCGATGACAATGCGTATTATGTACCCGTACCTACGTACGGATATAATTTAAAGGTAAATAAATAAACCAATGGGGTTGCACAAAATCTTCGTTCGTCTTCAGTAGGTCAATATAATTGGTTAATATTAGATTTATTATTGGTTATATTAGATTTGATTTCATATTTTTCTGTTTATTTGCACCGCAACCTCGGTCCGCGACAATGAATAGGAAACCGAAAACCGATGATGTTGTTGAATAAAGATCATCAAACGTTTTACAAATTATTATCAAAACCTTTCTTATTATAAAGACCAGTAAAAAGCCCTGAAAGACTGTTATCTAAAATTGAACTATGTATTTTCAGATAAAGAACATAGGCTCAGTACGAGGCGTGGCGGGTGCTATTCGCCACGAGATAGAACGCCAACAGACTATCTTGGACAACGGAGGCCGTATTATCAATGAGACCCGAGCCTGGGACGCGACCGCCAGAGTCACTATACCTATGAGGGACAAAGAGGTCGTGCAGGACTATCGGTAAGTGGGAAAAAACCCATGATTTATGCCATTATAAGAAAAACTTTTAAACTTTCATGTAGCATGTTTGTGGTATAGAACTTAGTGTAGGTGATGAGTGTAAACATGCATTTTACCTTCTCGACGTTTCGGCACAGATTATACAACATTTAATAGTATATGGGAATTACCACGAACATTAAGGTTAAATAGGTACCTTGGAATTCTTTGCATGCCGGCGCAGTTGCTTCAACAAAAAGTTAATATTTCATCGTACTTATTAAATAAAATAAATAAATTTAACCCATTAATGTCCCACTGCTGGGCAAGGGTCTCCTCCCGTTATTGATAATCGTACTTTATTAAAAATGAATAATATATAACAGTAAAGTTTTGCATGTTGTGAATACAAAGTGCAATTACATCCAAAACTGACTATCAGTGAATCACAGAAACCCATGACTGCCGGACTGCGCAGTCATTATGCCACTTACGGCAATTTATTGTGAATTGGGGCAATTCCATAAGTAATTTGTGTAATTAGTATTACTCATACCAAGGTACAATTATTTTTAAAACTTAAACAAACTTGCGACTGTAGAAATTACTTAGTCCACGTTCGGGATGCCCTCGGAATTACCTCAATGCAATTTTGTCTTTGAACCTAACTGTTCATTATGCTTAATATACCTCGGTTTTATTGGTTTATCTTTAAAGTCTTATATACAGAATTTCCTTTATTATTAGTTAAAATACTCTCTCTTGATCAAAATGACCCGATCTTTATGGCATCATTTTATTACCTAGGCATACGGAAACTGCAAAAAAATAAGTCTAATCTATTTTAATTATTTACATTCAAATATTCATCGACCGTTCCGTATCCATTTCCGCTATGTAATGCTTATTATTCTCAAATACAGTGTAAAATTATGTTCATACATATTGCTAATTAGTTTTATTATTACACAGGTACATGCCGGAACCAAACCTCCCTCCTCTGCGGGTGAATTTGAACACGAAAGAAGACCACAACGACATATTAAGCGTACCTCTAATACAGGACAAACTGCCCGAACTGCCAGAACAGACCAGAAAACATATCATACAAGAGTTCCAGCTACGACCAGAATCTGCAATACAACTGGTCAATGAACCGATCCTTCTAGAATACTTCCAAGAATTAACCACAAACAAGAAAAGATCTCCAACAAAAGTCGCTAATCTTCTCCTAAACGACCTTTTAACTGTACTTAATAAAAGAAAATTGGACCCAGACGACTGCCCTATTACCGTTAAGCAACTAAAAGAACTGACTGACATGCTTCTCAATAAAGACATTAATTTAGAAATCTGTAGAAATATCATCGACGAGTTAATCGTGTTGGCTGATGATGATGTATCGCCGTCAAAGCTTGTCAAAGACAAAGGTTGGACAATAACAAGCAATGAAGACGAAATTATGAAAATGTGCGTTGATGTTTTAGAGAATAACCCAAAATTAGTCAAACAATACAAGGATGGTAAAACAAAAGTTTTCAAAGCATTTTTGGGGATATTATCTAAGAATTCTAACAATAAAATTGATATGTCTGTAGCTTCTAAGATTATGGAAGGGTTACTGAAAAAGTGAATAAAAAAATTATAAATTGAAGTAGTATTTTTTATTTTTACTTAACAAATAACCGATTGATTTGTTTGTTAAATGAATACCTACAAAGAGCACTCTTTGATAAACTGAATGATACAAAGTGAAGCACAATGGTACTAAGTATGTCAAGATATTGAATGTAAACAACATCAATGGAAGAATAATTCTCATTGTTTTAAGTAAAGCGTAAGTCAATTGGCATTTTGTTTAGATCATAGCAGTTATTTCTCTAACTGCAAAAGTACAGTGCTACATTATTGTTATGACAGCAGTTGCTTACTATTTGAAACAGTTTAGGCAGACAACATTTAAGATAAACACTAATTAAGATTGAGATTAAGATACTTAATACGTTTTAAGAATTTGTACAACATATTGTTTAGACAGTATCTACTTACTAATTAAAGATAAACGTTAATTGAAATAAAATTGTGATTTAAATAGGATTTAGGATTTTCCAAGAAATATTTTATGCAGATGCGTACTTACTTAAGTACGCATCTGCATAAAATATCAATAAAATTATCCTAAATAGGTACTTACCTATTTAGGATAATTTTATAGATTTTTCACAAAACTGTTGCGAATTAAATCTGGAATAAGTAATTACAACCGAGTACTCACTTAGCTGCAAATCACTCACTGTTAGCAGCAAGACTGGCGCTTGAATGTAGCACTTCTACATCACAAACACATTGTTTATCATAGGTGAAATGTCTCTTAAAACGTAACATTGCATCGTCACATACATAGTATTTACATACACTATTGGTATGCACTGTGTGCTGCATAGTGGAAGGTTGTTTGTTTACGATGCCACATGCGCTAAGAATACATACAATGTATAGGGCTGTCGCAAATCTAACTACATATTGTGTCGTATTTTTTTTATTATTGTCCAGAAATGTGGTCTACTTTGAAGTGAATACAATATAACTAGTAGGTAGTAGGTACTATTATAAAGTAGCTATTAGGCATGAAACTTATTCAAATATATAATAGCACAGTGCACTAGCAGTCTAGGTGGTAGTAAAATTAGATAAACATATGATATGAATGTTTTCATGGGGAAGTAATTGTATTTAATTATACCTACTTATTATCTATTAAATAAATGATGTATCTATTAGGTACAGTGTTACAGTGCGCTAGGCACTTTAATATTTTGTATCATTACAATATTTAAATGAAAATTTTCAATGTTGGTACTGTTTCAGTTTCAAAAAACTCAAAAAGAGTATATGTATCTAAGTATACATATAAAAAAAAACAGAAAGGTAATTA
This sequence comes from Anticarsia gemmatalis, assembly GCF_050436995.1. Lineage (NCBI taxonomy): Eukaryota > Metazoa > Arthropoda > Insecta > Lepidoptera > Erebidae > Anticarsia > Anticarsia gemmatalis. Next base: position 6,444,943 of record NC_134761.1, read on the forward strand.
GCCTAAGATCACAACCGCTCTGTCGACAACCCTAATTTTGTTGTTCAAAATAAATCACTCGCAATAATTAAGCACAAAACACGTAATGTTACAAAACATCGGTGGCTCTACAATAGTGGTAGATTCAAGCTTCACTCCTTCATTCAGTTCAGAGCATTCAAACACTCCGACCATTCACAATGTGGGCACAAGTCATGGCTATTCTGTCTCTAACATCTCTTGTTCTCGGAGATCAATCACCTCCAGGCTTTCACAGAACAATGAGTGATGGAGTAAAAAGTATTAGCCAAAAAGTAGTCTACGGAGACGAAGATATGACCATCATCAATGAAGTTGTAAGTGACGTAGAGAAAAAAGAAGCTATTAAGAAACTGATCAATCCGAACGAAGTTATAGTGCCGCTGCCTGCTCAGGATGTGAAGTGCCTGATGTCTGTTGATAGATATTGTACTAGAGAGATGGGGGTTATGAAAAGTAAGTAGTTGGTCTAATCATTTATCTAATTGTGTCTTAGCTAAGGCTAAAATCTATTTGGCAGTAAGGAGACCCTAAACAGTGGGTGTTAGATTAAAAGTATTACGACAATTTCATATAAAGTATTTTTTGAATTTCAAAAAAAACAATTACCTACATAAATACCTGCCCTATTTTGATTGATCTTATCCGAAATGAATTGGTGTTCATTCGTTATTCACAACTGCAGCTAAAATAGGAGATAATCATTATACTATGAACTTACTTACTTTTTGTCTTCAGGTATACTGATCAAGGCTGTTAAAGAAGATTGTAAGACATGTTCAACAGATGAGAAGGAAAAAGCCGGTAAAGTGATTGCTTCCATGATGACACATGATCCTGTGGCTTGGAAACTCTTCCTCACCAGGTACGACGGACTACATAAAGTTCAGAGGATACTCGGATAAGGACCAGTAACACCATAAAAAAAATCTACAGATAGTTAAAATTCCTGTGTTGTAAAATTTCAGTTAGAATTATTGGTTTTAGATACGTGCCTGTCACGAAAATAAGCATGGATCGATTAGATTTCTAACTACTTTGATGTGAGAACATTACACATTTTCGCGGGCCAAGGTAATTTTAACTCATATTCTTCTAAGTCCCGCTTAATATTGTTGTAGATCTGCTCTTCAAGTAAAGAAACCAACTGAAGCACCAAAACGACAACAAGTTAAGTTTGTAGAGTTAGGAGAACCCGTCGAAGTAGTCCGTTCTCCTAAGAATAGATTTGCAATGCCAGGTGTCAAAGTTAGAGTCAAAAGGTATGGATCTGTATTAGTACCTTAGACTGTAAGGCATTTATTCGTTATCAATGATTTCTGTCAACGGTTGATCAACGGTTGTTTCGCTGAAGCACCGATGCTGACGATTGTCCGATGTTTTCAAGCATTTAAGCCGTTATTCTATTTGATGTTTTTTCTGGCTATTTTACCAATTTATGTACGATATACTTATAAAAATATAACTAATTGATAATTAATTTCAGTAGTTTAAATTTTAGTAGTATTTATCATAATAACATTGATAGTAAAATACCAGTAGTTAAATGGTAGTTAAACATATATTATAGCAAACTGAAGAACTACTTTATTTCCTTCAGCCGAGGTTCAATATTACGCTGTAACATTACTATTTGCACGTATGGCTGATGGTTGCTGCCCGAAGTTGGTGAATTGGTGCGTCCCAGTGAATATATCAACTGTCTCAACCGTTGCCGGATAAGTTGATATAACGAATAACCGTTTAGCGCTAACAAGCTGCTATTAGCTGTTCGCTAAGTCGCCGAGTAGCTGTCATATTCTAAGATGTAAATCACAGACGGTTTCTTGCACAAAATGCACAATGAAATATATTATGAAGATATGTTATAGGAAAGTTATTGTTATCCAAAAATATTCAAAATAAATTATTATCAGTCATGTTTATGTTTGTTTTTTCTTAATTATACCTATGTATTTCCTATAACCGTTGTCTAGAAATCAGTATACCTACTAGCCAAGACTTGGTTAAGTAGCCCCTGAACATATAACATTTAATTATTAGGGCAGATTAAGATTTGACTGCCTCCGTGGCGCAGTGGTTTAGGTCACCACGCCAACACTACTGCGCCGGGAGGTCGTGGGTTCGATTCCCACACGGAGCAATTATTTGTGCGATCCACGAATAATTGTTTCGGGTCTGGTTGTGCTTTGTGTCCGTTGTTTGTATGTTTGTAAAAGTCCCCGCGACACAAGAGCAATTCTTAGTGCGGGAGTTGTCTTTTTTATAAAACAAAAAAAAAAAAAAAAAAAGCTACGTGCAGAATGCAGAAAGAACCAATAGGTACCTACATAAATTTATGACGCGGTGGAATTCGATCTGAAAACATGAAAAGTTTTGGTCATTGGGTTCCCGAGTTATAGTAAAAACCATCTCCTTGGTAGAACATAAATATTTTAATAACATAGCGGCTTTCGTACATAACAAAATCAGGTAAACTTAGCTACGCTTGTCATAATTGCAATTAGCGTCATTTCAATCAAGACTTTATTAAGATTGTTCTTCATCTGAATTCTTGGTTCCTTCCGAACTAGTTGCATTCGATTTAGTTTCTTCAGCGTGTTTCCTTGATAAGTAATTCATCTTGTATGTGCCATCTGAATTGTATCTGGAATAAATAAAAGTAAATTTTAAATGACAATAGGTTTCCCGGAGAAGGGCCGACCCCAAGGTACAAATAATAAAAACTCGTTTTAACCAGCTGCTGTGCTCTTTCGATGTAAGATAGGGGTTCGACAAAAGGCCAAGAAAGGGAGACTGTATTTGTAACGATTATTATTACTCAGTTTAAATTCTTCAGATTAAATATCAAAATTTAAACTTGTATAATCTAAACAACTTAAGAATGACGCGGTGACCGATTTTTACCGAATTCATTTGGTTAATTTTGATCAGACTTAGTATAAAGATATGATTTTATTTATCTGAGTAACTAAATTTTATAGTAAGAGTAGGTAATCCAGTAAATTCGGTACATGACTTACTTTTGTTCAAGTTTAGTCCAATCCTCTGGTCGGTGGTCGATAATATAATGCATCACTTTATCAGCGCCTTCCCGTTGCCGCTCAGTGCATTTCTCACAATCGTGTTCAATTGCATCAGGAAGATTACCTGTCGCATCAAAATAAGTGCAAAATGTATGTGTACAACAAACGCCTAGTAGTTTTTTGCACACAAGATAACAGACATAAACTGATCAAAAGCAAATCAACAGGATCCTAATAGCAAAGAATAAAGATGAAGGCTTTACTTGAAGTGTTTTGATTTTTGATTAGGTAGACTGGATAATTAGCTCCCATAAAAGCATTATTTAAAGTAGCACTTAAGTAGATACGTCACGATACCTACTTAGATCATCATTGAAAGATTTCCTGACTAGAATAAATTAGAATAGAATTCAATTTCTAATACCTAGGTAGATCAGAGTAGGTAGGTATGTTTTACTCACTCTTCAACTCTTTTCCATCGGGCGTGCAAGGTCCTTGTTCTAACAAACAGTTGACATAGCCGGTCAGCATGCGCTCGTTAGCCAGTATTTCATCCAAGTCTATACCGTCATATTTGGTCGTGTAAGTAGATTCGGCGGCATTATTCTCAGTTATCAGGAACGTTAGTAAAAGCAACATACACCCTATGTACTTCATTGTACCTGTGAATAATGTGATTTATGTAAGGGATATAAAAGAACTGAGTAAAACGAAACATTCACACTGGAGCTTTTTTTCTTATGAAGCAATTGCGACTGGGGCTCGTTTATAAATGGTTATCGTACATTTTTTAACCCTTTCCCACTGCTGGGTTAGGGCCTCCTCCCGGAGTTAAGAGTTTCGATTTAAACAATCATCATTACAATTAAAAACACAGTTATCAAGATTGGTCGATAAAAGGCAATGACGTTAAGGTGTTACGATGTTAAAGACAGGCACGTTAAAATATAGATAGACACACCAAGCATGAAAACCAGGGGTGTGCAGTTTTTAAGTCGACGGTTAAAAGTTACAGGATCGCTGATAATATGAGTGGTATAGGTGGGTTGGCAATACTTTCAGATCAATACCAGTGAGTAAAAACAATAAATCCTGCGGAAAGTCTTTTAGTTTTACGCTCAATTCAATTTGTAACTTATGTTTTTGTAAGGCGTAATAAACTTATTATTGCTGAAAAGTAAACTTTACTTATTTTGGCAGGTAATATCTGACTATAAAAGTATTGTAAAGTCTTTTAACCATTTCTGAAACTTTTTAATAGCCTAGGCAGTAAACATAGAGGTATATTTACTTACAGTATCGCTGTGTATAAGAATATGGGAGACCCTATCACAGTTCAAAATGAAATGAATATTACCAGGAAATGCGTTATTTATATCCATAGAAAATAGCTAAAATAGAGGATAATTTTCTTAAATCGTTGAATACACTTACTGAAACAATCATAACTAGGTAACTACTGAAGGATTAATATGGCTCATCATCTTATAAACATTAAATTGCAATGACATAACGAAGGTAGCTGTTCTACACAGTTCGTATACATTCTTATATATATGTTAAACTTTTCGTTAGAGTAATAAATGTCTTGTGTTGCGTATATTTGTTTCTATATTTATTTCTAGAAAAACCTACGCAGGAGCTAATGAAAGTGCCTAAATAATAATATTAAACATCAGTGGACAACTTATACACCACGGTCATTTAATTCCAAACTAAGCAGAGCTTGTACTATGGTAACTACATAACTGATAAACATACTTAAAAAATACTAGCTTTTACCCGTGACATCGTCAGCCATCTGAGTTTTCCCATGGGAATGCGTCATTTTCCCGGGGTAAATAATAATATGTCCTTTCTCGGGTATTAAAATATCTCCATAACCAAATTTCATGCAAATTGGTTCAGTAGTTTAGGCGAGACTGAGTAACAGACAGACAGACAGAGTTACTTTCGCATTTATAATATTAGTATGGATATAAAACAACCACGCTCAGAATAGATACACACGTGGCGATTATTGCGACGAGGTGAACCGCCAGTGAAGGCAACCCACAGGCGAGAAACCGGTTCCTTGTCAGTATTCCTAATAGCCAACTCATAAAAAACAGAAGGGGTTGCAATTACCTGCCTAGAGGTGGCCTGGTCATTTATTATTATATTATTGTTATCCTACTTCCTACTAATATTATAAATGCGAAAGTTTGTGAGTACCTATGTATGTGTGTATGGATGTTTGTTTCTCTTTCACGCAAATACTACTGAACCGAAAGCGAAAAGAAAATTACGAAAAATGGAATTTGGTATACCTATAAATAGGTAGCTGAAGACCCACAATAACACATAGGCTACTTTTTATCCCGGAGTTCTCGAGGGATCGGGATTTACACGCGGACGAGGTCGCGGGCGGCCTCTAGTATATATTATTTTATTCATCGAAACCATTGGCGATTCGCGTTTGGTTGTAGTTACGAGTAGTCGAACAGTTAGCAACGACCACCAACGACGGACAGCGCTGTGAAAAAGCGTCCAGTAATCACGTTAAGCGAATTACTGGACGTGCATTAGGTAAACTGTACCCAAAGTGTTCAAAGTTAACTGCTCTCTTGAAAATCGTAGTTGGCATGTGTGTTCATTTTATACTGCCATGCACTTAGCCGATATTGATAAAATAGGTTTTTAAGTCGATACTTCTATGTCCATCAATTTTCTATACGTAACCTACCGGTAAAACAATTAAAATTTAAAACAGATACAGTACAATATTTTAAATTTATTTATTAAAGCCTTCTACATAGTCATATTTAAAGGCACAAACTTGAATAATCAGTAACGAATTACGATTAATATCAGTCAATCAGAATACTTCACGTTATCAATGGGTGGCCCCCCTTTTGCGGTTGCGGTGCAAGTTCCCGCTTGCGCGCTGTCGGCTCTCGTCGCCATTAGTCGGCCCGCAGTCGGCTGAAGTCCGCCATCATTGCCGCAGTGCCGCTTGCGGTCCGCGTTTGATAAAATAACCAAGTGTTTGCGAGTTTTGTGACAATGGAGAGTAGTTTCGATACAGACAAGTTTATTTCCCTAATACAATCCAAAGAGAGTATATGGAACTACAAAAGTCAGGCGTATAGCAACAAACCGATGCGAAGAGATGATTGGATTGAAGTATGTGAAGAAATGGTGGATGATTGGAATGAAAAAACACGTCAGGATAAAGATGCTATAGGTACGAACATATTCAATTTATTCAAATATATTGTTACTTATTTAGCAAGGGAAAAACTTCAACTAATATGAATGTACCTACTACGTTTGTACGATAATAATGCTTTGATGACGCATGTGTGTGGGGTGAACATAGACAGAGGCCACGGCTCGCGGTTGGTGGGGTGCCGGGTGACGCGCGTGACGGCCCGCGCGAGCGAGAGACCGTATACTGACTGTATAGCTCCTTCCTGCTCTCTCATTTCGCGGCAATGACGTAATGTTAGGCGTCGAACATTGTTGATCACAATGATCACAGTAGATAACAGATAGCACTGGCAGTATAATGCAATTTATGTAGTAAAATTTCAGTGTTATTTCATTTAAGTATTCCATGGCAAAGATGTTATAATAAATATCTTTTTAATGGTAGGTAGGTAATTTTGCTTGGTTGTTGCGCTTTCGCGGCAAAATCATAGACTATTTCAACCGGATAATTTGTAACTCAGGGCTCAGGGCTACTACTTCGTCACTTTCTTTTAAAAAGTCACACAGAAAAATCTTTTACTCGTATTGTTTCTGTATAGGTAAACTTAAGACTTATTTTTGTCTCCTTTTCAGTTCTTGAATTACAAAACAAATGGAAGGTTTTACGGGATGGTTTTACAAGATGCTTAAAACATTACAAGAAGTATGGTGCGAAAGGCAAGAGATTATACACTTACTACGAACAGTTACAATTCCTAAATGATCTGTACCGTGATTCATATCAATGGACATCAACTACTAAGACAGTATGGAAACCTAAGAGCATAGCTGAACCTGAGTCAAGAAAAAGACCACGTTCATCGAATGACGAGTCGCCTGTAGAGACTGCTAAAGAACCAGTAGTACCTCCAGCCGAATCTCAATCTAGAACAGAACCGGTTCCGAATACAATAATAAAAGTAGCCAAGCTTATTGACAACAGCGATCCTTTAGATGAAGACAAGCTATTCCTTTTGTCTTTACTTAAAGACTTTGCAAAGATTCCTGAAGAGCATAAATTAGAGGCGAAAGGGGATATAATAAATATAATAAGGCATTATAAAAACACACCGGCACCACAGTTTGACAGGCAAGGCAGTAACTTCACGACTGATATCCCAGGACTGACGCCGACTTCGGTAGACCGGCCACTGAGTCAGAGCTCCAGTTGTTTCGAACCCGCAATGGAATCCTCCCGTGACAGCGATTCGCCTATAGAAATAAAAGATTTTATTACAAGTTAATGTGACTTTTTATTTTAACACACACCATATTCTACCAAGTCTTAATGTTATTGAATTTGAAATAAAACATTTATTAGATTTTAGCAAAACTTTAGATTTAAACGTATGGTTTAAGTTTTACAACGACATCATATAAATACCAGACAAGCAAAACTAGGTGCAAAAGGAAATCGCATAAATTGACACGATCGAGGTAAGGTAGTAAGTATATTTTTATACTTAATCCTTTTAATATTTGTTTACGATGGCCAACTACCGAAACCAGTATTAACTTTTATGATATGATCATCGTTTTATTTTTATCGTATACGTAAGGGATTTTGATTGACAAGGGTTCAATAAACAACAACTTATTGTTTAGTTATCTCGTCGACCCTGATAAGACAAATAAACACAAAACTTGACAATAAAAATAAGAATTTAACTTTAGACACTACATACGTAAGTAGGTACCTATATTTTTCTCTTCCCTAAAAATATTCCCGTATAGCAGTTACTGTGGCGCGATTCTCTATAGACGGTTATAACGAATATCGAGAGTCTGACAGTTAAAATGTACTGCAGATATAGTTCCCTCGTCGCCCGCTAGAGGTGCTGATCAGATTTTCTAGCGGGTTGTCGTTAGTCAATAGAGGTAATAAATCGCGATACTGTGTCCTCACGATTAATTTGAAGGGCACGTGCTACTCCGACTACGCGACTGTATGTTACACAATTATTTCTTATAATCAAGATTAGACCGTCATCACCCGAGAATTATTAGATGACAAGTAGATTTTGAAGTTAGATAAAGTGTTTTCCTGACATCTGTCTGTAAGACTACGGTAACCTCTTCGTTCTTTATCGAATATGGAACACTTTGATAGCCTGGACTGTTGCGGCTAACGGTAAAACGTTAAGACGGCATATTTTCATTCCATAAGCCTGGGATACATAACAGAATACCTTTGTCGACACTAAACGTGAGGGAAACGCAACATAACTGCAACAGACGTCACATCTCCGGCCTGGGTACAGATCTTTGTTGGGTGCAAGCTGAACGTAAGTACGCATCAAGGAACCTTGAAATGTCATCTAAAATGCAGTGGAAAACCTAGGAGCGTATTGTTATGACATAACGTAGTACCCATCTAAGAAGTAATTAAGAAGTGCCGATTTAATTACCAACTGTGGACCTATTGTCTTTAAGTTATTAAGTTAGTACGCCAACTCGTACTTAGAAACTAACAATACAAACGAACATTATTCTTTTCGTTTTAGCTAAATTTCCTTTAAATTTTTATCGGTACTGTCGAGTATCGAGAGTCTGACATTTATTATGTACCTACTTCAAAATTAGTTCTAATCGTATCCACTAGGGGCGCTGATCAGTAGTGAGATTCTCTACAGTCGGTACTAATGAGTATCGAGAATTTGGCTTTTCAAATGTACTGAAATTTAGTTCGTATGGCCACCGCTAGAGGCGCTGATCGGGCCTTCATACAAAATTTCTTGAAAGCTAGCCGGTTGTCGATATTTGTCCATTTTGCACAGGAATAGGAATACATTCTGAAACCTGGTCTAATCTTGTTATATTTTTTATGCACTTAAAAATGTTAAACAGTTCGGATTCAAGAACATAGCAAGGACAAACAAAGATTATAATAAAACGATGTTATTTTGGTACATGATTCACTTAAAAGCTTTGAAAATAAAACAATATACTTACGCTCTAAATTAATTAGTGGAAGATTTACTAAAAATAACATATTGGTATTTTTTTAATTCTTAGTGTTGTTTACATTTTTCCGTCGCACATAGGTCAACTGAATAAGGAAAAAAGGACACAAAATAATATTTTTAACGCTAAGTATTTAGGTATAGTGACATCTTAGTAAAGAAACGGTGATTTCCAGGCGGCAGACGGTTGCTTTTATGGTACATCTACTTTATTTTGTAAAGACGTAGAATTATTCATTATGGTCTCGATAATAAAATTAATTCTATTAACTGTCTACAATAAGTGACTCACTCTGTTTTCATCGCACTTTAAATCTTCTAACAAAATCTAATACGTTTTATGCTAACAGGTAAATACCCCGTGTTTATGTACAAGTCGGTATTCAGTACCAAATATAAAAATAAAGTCGTGACGCATTCACTGACCTTCTTCTTTTCTAATTTATATACCTACCTAATTCTTTTTGAAAAGAAACTACAATTTCACAGAAAGTAGGAAAGTAGTAAAGAAATACCTGTAATATACGGTCTAGCCATGTTTTTCTCATTTGCATTGTATCTACTTGTACCTACTGTTTTACGTAAGTACTGCAACGTAAGTGAGTATATTAGACAGGTACGTTACGGGAAAAATCCTTTCGGATACCCGAATTTCCTGGGGGAAAAATCTGGGTTATGTGGCGCTGCAATTAAAAAACCATCCCCGGTAACCTTCTTTGATGTTTGGATGGATTAGCTCTGGGACCTTAAAAACACACCACTGCCCCCCACATACATCTTGCCTTATTGAGGCTCAACACGGAGAGGGCTTTGTGCCTTTCTCCTCTACTGCGTTTATTAGATAGGTACCTAATGAGGAACACATCTGATTGTTTTAATAATAGATTTTTATTCATATAGTTCAGTGTGATTTCTATAAGTAAAATATAATGAAATGAAATGTCTGAAATTTAAAGCTATACCTATAGGGGTACAAAGAAACACCTAGTTCGTAAGCATAACTCAATTTTAAATAAAAATAATAACATATGCAATGCAATCAACACATTGCATATTGCTAAATAACAATAAACTATTCTTAGAAAATACTAATAATATAACGTCTTTGACAGAGCAGTGCTAATTCAATGGTCGTCATAATGACCATCTGATTCTCATGACATTTATGACGCTTTACTCGCGTCATATACCTATATGGAGAATCCAGTTTTATTTACTAAGAGCTAGGGTTGCTATCTCTAAAATTTGGAAAACCGGACAAGACGCGTGAAACCCCGGATTTTAGAGTCCGAAAGCCGGACATGTCAACAAGAAGAGCAACTGCGACGGGAGGAATGGGGAACGGTGAATATATTTGGTTCGTCGGTTGATCGTAATGTGCGAGCATAGTGCGTGTCTCGCAGGCGGCCCTAATTTTTCAAGACACGGTCTACAAATGAAACCTTCCCCGGACGCTCCCCGGATGCCCTCTAAACTAGGACATATCCGGGGAAACCCGGACGGATGGCAACCCTACTCCGAGCTGACCTAGAGATCCAACCAAATCACCAAAATATTATGTTTATTATCAATAATCGCCGTTATCCTAGACCTAGTATCCGTATTAGTCGACCTTATTATTAGTAAGTAAGATCGTCTAAAATTTATTAATGAAAAACGACTGTAGTTTAATCGTAAAGATCTATATTTGTTGCGATTTGTTCATCATGTAATAGTTAAGTAATCTATACTAATATTATAAAGCTGAAGAGTTTGTTTGTTTGATTGTTTGTTTGTTTGAACGCGCTAATCTCAGGAACTACTGGTCCGATTTGAAAAATTCTTTCAGTGTTAGATAGTCCATTTATCGAGGAAGGTTATAGGCTATATAATATTATAAAGCTGAAGAGTTCGTTTGTTTGAACGCGCTAATCTCAGGAACTACGGGTCCGATTTCAAAAATACTTTCAGTGTTAGATAGCCCATCTATCGAGGAAGGCTATAGGCTATATATCATCACGCTACGACCAATAGGAGCAGAGTACCAGTGAAAAATGTTACAAAAACGGGGAAAATTATGATTCTCTTATGTGACGCAAGCGAAGTTGCGCGGAACAGCTAGTCTATACTAATATTATAAAGCGGAAGAGTTTGTTTGTTTGTTTGAACGCGCTAATCTCAGGAACTACTGGTCCGATTTAGTCTATTTATCGAGGAAGGCTATAGGCTATATATCATCACGCTACGGCCATTAGGAGCGGAGTAGCAACGAAAAATGTTACAAAAACGGGGAAAATTGTGACCTATCTTCTCTTCGGTGACGCAAGCGAAGTTGCGCGGGTCAGCTAGTATCAAAATGAAATTAAAGAAATTATTACAAAAAGTCATATTTTAACTAGATGTCCGTTGTTATATTAATTATATCAAATCTATGCAGGTACCTACGTTCAATATAACCTATTGAACTACGAACCTGAAAAATTTGAAGTAAATAGGAATTGACTAGGTAGGTAAGTTAAAATCACTTTTCACCCGAGAACGAGTTTGTATGTTGTCGAATGGTCAGTTTTTTTGTTAATCCACCTGTCTTAAAATAGCGATATTTTGTGATGATACAATATTCGATTAAATGTTGAATTTGCATATAATTGGCAGACAAAATGTCTGGCTCTTATTATTCAGGTTTGGCAAAATTATAGGAAGCTATTACTTTGCTGACGTACTTTAAACCGGTGAAGTTGTTTTATTGTTTTTGTTATTTGTTGTTTGTTAGTCATGTTTGGTTATAATCACGTAAAAAGTAATTCGGGGTAAAAAGTAGCCTATGTGTTATTCTGGATCTTCAGCTGCCTATATACCATATTTCATCGTAATCGAATCAGTAGTATTCGCGTGAAAAAGTAACAAAGATCCATACATTCTCACAAACTTTCACATTTATAATATGAGTAGGATAGTAGGATTTATATAGGTAGACTAAATCAATTAATAAATTCAAGGTTTTGCTACAATATTTATAAATAAATGACTCATTTGACATTAAAACTTCGTTTAAATAATTCAAATTTTGTTACCAAGTTTTAACGAATGACTGTCGACGCAAAACCTTTGTAGGTAAAGACTAAAAGATGGAAAATTATACAGAATGAGGAAATACTAACAAATGTACTCAACTAACATCTAACAATTTGCCCAACGAAATATGACTCTGCGTAATTGTCCTGTAAGACCTAAGTAACTGAGCACTACAGATATTATTGAGTCCAATATTAATACATTTTAGAAGAAGTGAACACATAACATACAATTTTGAAATAAATCGGTCTGAGTGTCTGTCTGCTTATCCGTAACCCAACTGCACTGTGTAGACACTATAGACACGCTTACGCTTTTAAGTCTAGCTCATTTAGATCAGCACTTTAGCATAGATATAATTGAAGACCCAGGGTCAATTATAGGCTACGCTTTTTTTACACTAGCAGCTAGAAGATAGTATGAAATGTTGTTAAGCAAAACCGCGTATGTCTGCTAGTCGTCTACTTATTTGTCATGACCTCTAGACCCATATTAATGTGACCGTAACCAATTATAAAAAATATACTTTTTATCAAACATCAAACATATTAGATTTTATCTTACGGTTATTTTATCCTTGTTTCCTGTGTTATACATGGACGGTTTACTTAGATCGTACATGAACCTCGAGAGTACTCGAGAGAGCAACAGAATAGGAGTAATGGAAGAAATTTTCAAATCAAATCAAAATGTTTTTTTTCAGGCTACTGCCCATAGATTTGACCGTTATTATTATGTTCCTGTTTGTTGCTAGTCGCATCCATGTCGTCAATACGGTACTGTTATAAATCTTTTTTTTCCTATTTATTATTATTTTTATTTATTATTATTCCACCTTTTGTGAAGTGAGCACGTGTTTCCTCAAAAAGATGCTGTAAAGGGGATTTGGCTGATGGTTTTTTTTAAACAGTCGTCTGCGTGACGTCAATGCTGCTTAGAAATACTGCAATATTTTCAAACATAATATAATTATTATTACATAGCAATTTGTTGTTGGGAACGTAGTTACATAATGTTCTAAACTATATTGTAATTTACGCTGTAAGCCATCCTAGAATAAATAAATATGTAAGTATAATAAAATTTTGCTATCAGATGTTCCCCACTAAAATCTATACTAATATTATACTAATTATACTAATATTATAAAGCTGAAGAGTTTGTTTGTTTGTTTGTTTGAACGCGCTAATCTCAAGAGCTACTGGTCCGATTTGAAAAATTCTTTCAGTGCTAGATAGCCCATTTATCGAGGAAGGCTATAGGCTATATAACATCACGCTACGGTCATTAGGAGCGGAGCAGCAACGAAAAACGCTACAAAAACGGGGAAAATTTTGACCTATTCTCTTAGGTGACGCAAGCGAAGTTGCGCGGGTCAGCTGGTTCAGAATAAAAAGTATGGCCGGTTTGGATGCACCATAATTCTATAAAAATAACGAATAAAAACAAGTCGGACTGGTTTATCTGATAATGCCAGGTGTAAAGGATACAACGAAGTAATTAAAACATAAATATTCATTTTTAATTCCGACTTATTATCTGATAATAGTATTCTAAATTAGTAGTTACATTTGTAAGATTTTTTGGCTATTAACGATAAAATTAGATGTAAGTATGTATAATTACCAGTTTTATGGTTCTTGTACATAACGTTCTTCTTATATCCTGTTTGTTAGGTAACTAATAAAACCTTTGACTACCTCCGTGGCGCAGTGGTTTAGGTCGCCACGCCGATACCACTGCAACGGGAGGTCGTGGGTTCGATTCCCACACGGGACAATTATTTGTGTGATCCACAAATAATTGTTTCGGGTCTGGTTGTGCTTTGTGTCCGTTGTTTGTATGTTTGTAAAAGTCCCCGCGACACAAGAGCAATTCTTAGTGCAGGAGTTGTCTTTTTTAAAAAGAAAGAAAAGAAAAAGAAAACCGGGTACAGATTTTGGGTAATTATTGGTAAAATTAAAAGGAGATGGCGGGATGACATGGACGCTTTTGAAAAGAACTGGTGGGATCTTGCCGCCGATAGGGGGATTTGGAAGGGAAGAGGGGAGGCCTTTGCCCAGCAGTGGGACATTCAAATAGGCTAAGGAAAAAAAATTGGTAAAATTACTGAGAAATATGTATATAGAGCACTGGTTGATAAAAGAATCTACAAGTATAAATTCAACTTGTTTTCTTACTGAAAGTAAAAGTTAGCATAATTATTATGATACCAAATAAAAATCTATTGATAGTTTTTTCTTTTCAAAGGTCGGTTGTTCACAAGTCAGTTGATATTGGTATTTTTTTGGGACTATAAATTCGTATTTATTGTTTAATTTTTAATCTTAAAACAATATCGTCTATAACTTTGCAGTTGCACAAACCAATCCACTGTATTATATGAAAAATCTATTTTATCACGTAATACATCAAATATTTTGGAAAAAGGTATGACTGAGGAAATTTACGCGGTTGAAGGAAAAATCCTCAGCTGTTGACGCTTTAAAATGTTTGATGACACTGATCAAATCGTATTCCTCGAATTTTAGGCTAAGGTACAACCAAACTAGTTTGTATTTATGCACTAAAAGGCTTTGTGTTCAGTATATAACGTGGAGGATTAATGCTGATCGTATTATTAAAGCCAGAGTTGAGCTCTCGGTCAGTAGTGTCCAGGCATCCGAAAATCTCAGGTAGGCGACTTAAGCGTTAGTTAAATAATTATTTATTTATTTTCTTTTCATAATATTTGCTTTTAAAGATCTCAAATATTAGGTCGGGGAAAAAGTCTTTTCGAATTACAGTATGTGTGAACTAGTAATAAAATCTCTTTGGCCTCAAGAATTACAAATGAGTACACGGTTCATCAGGTTTCTTTCAGTGACCTCGTGAGGTACCCAGATATGGAGCTTTTTTGTGTAGAGAAAAGATTTTATTATAAGTTCATACATACTATAATGCGAAAAGACTTTTACCCGACCTAATATATTTAAGTAATAAGAATATATTTTGTTTTAGTTTTCAATTAAGTGTTTATTTTATTAAGTAATAAGTATCTGCTTAAAATCTTTGGATAAAAAATTAAATTGTGTGGTGGTAGGAACATCGCAGTATTTTTTAGATATTAACCTTTCTTGGTTTTGGCTCCTTAGTAGGTATTCTGTAACGCAATAAATTAGGGTATTCGTACAAAAATGGAATTAAAGATCAATGTCAGTCAGTCTTCAAGTTCATCACTGACCTCTCACACTCATAAAATTTGAAAAATAGAGGTAGCTTATACGCCCACATAGTATTGTATTATTTATTTTTAACATTGTTTAGAGATCTGTTTAAAGATTTTGATTGGCCTATAAATAATCACAAAACTCTTATCAATAAATACTACATTTAAATTAAATCTTCTTCCCTAAAAATTTCTAAGCTCAAAGTAAAAGTGCTTGGGCCGTCTGATGAGAAATATGCGGTCTTCTCGGTCTAGATCACCTGTTTGAAAGTTCATAAAACTAAAATATTGTATATTTATTTTTTAATTTCAGAATGAAGAGCATCATTATTTTGTGCGTGTTGGGAGTCGCGGCGGTGGCTCTAGCGAAACCCCATGAAAGCACATACACGGACAAGTACGACCATGTGAATGTACGTGAAGTGCTCGCAAATGAAAAATTGTATGAGGGCTACTACAAATGCATAGTCGAAAAGGGCAAGTGCACGCCAGATGCTAAGGAACTCAAATGTAAGCTATAACTTTAACATTCTATCTATCTACCTATCTATTATTTGTGAATTAGGTATCTTATTTCGACACAAATGTAGGTATATTTGTTATGAAATTATAATAAACTAGCTATTAGTATAGATAAATAATAAATATGGTTAGTGGTTAACCTAGTGTCAAAGTTGTTCAAGCCGCCCGAAAAGCCTTTGACTTTAACATTCAGAATTCGTTACTAAAAAACTTTCGTTTCTCATGTTTTTAAGGGCCTGCAGAAATAGGGGACAATCCTCGACATACTTTAAACACATCTCTTTCTACCGTGGTGCATAGCTGCTCATACAATATACTTATTCAAAAACCGCATTTTGTTTATTATGTGATTTAGGGAATTTAAACCCTCGCAATTAAAAGTGATATTTATTAAACCCATTACTGTCCCACTGCAGGGCAAGGGTCTTTTCCCAAACGAGGGGGAGGGGTTAGGCCAAGCTGGCCAAGTGCGGGTTGGGGACTTTGCATGCCCTCAATAAATGTATTCAACAAATTTTAGGCATGCAAGGTTTCCTCACGATGTTTTCCTTCAACGTTGGAACAAGTGATAATTATTTGTAATACACACATATCTTCTAAAAGTCATAATTGTGTTGCCTCGGGTTCGAACGTGGGACCACTTGCGGGGGAGGTATCAATTCACTCGGCTACTAATTTACACTTTATTTACTAAATATTTATTAACGTTTCAGCCCACATCCATGAAGCTTTAGCTGAGCATTGTGCTAAGTGCACGGAGGCTCAACGGGAAGGCACTAAAATCGTCCTGAAGTTCTTGATCAACCACAAACCTCAGCACTGGAAGGAGCTGAAGGAAAAGTACGACAGCACCGGCAAATATGCCGCTAAGTACGAGGAAGAACTCAAAGAACTTAGCTCTTAGACTAAAGAATGTAACTCAAATATAATATAAATCTTTTTCTATTTAGTTTCGTAGAAACACGTTTATTTTAAAACTGCACGTCACTAAATGCTATAAATGTGCTAGGTACCTATAGAAATCTAACTTTTATAGTCACATTTGCAATGAGTTTCTGTATATACTACGACCAACTACTACTGCAACCACTAACGCCTAAAAGAATTGCACATTTAATTGTATTTCTTAAATGGCTAACCCACGGTTTCTGAGCACACTTAGCGGTAGTTTATCTATTCAATAGCGTTTAAACTCATATAAAAAAAACGCTATCGAATAGATAAACTACCGCTAAATGTACTCAGAAACCGGGGGTAAGCGACGTGCATTTTTACAATGAACGAACTTTACGGATATTATCATAATTGCAATTTACTGTAAAATCAAATTGTACTAACATAATTTTCTAAATTTTCTTCGCTGTAGTTTCACCTCTTCTGAATAAGTATCACGTAGCTTATAAGGTGGACATTTGGCAGTAGTTGTCATTTTATCTATTGGATAGGCTATCCGAAAGTTAACCAGAAGATGTGAAACGGGCACTTAGTCTTAGATTATAAACCTGTGATCGTATTTAAGTGAAACCTGTGGTTATATCTTGTTCCGATGGAATACCTCTGTAATAATACAAGGCTTGTGAATTACATAAATAAAGTGTAGAACACTGTATAATAAAATATTATTTGTTACATGTTGCTATTTTATTTTGTATCTTTAATCGATTATGTAAAGAACTGGCGTGTTTGAAAAAAATTACGAAGCGGTTTTTGGTCTTTACCTATCCCAAGTAAGATTTGATGTACGAGTATGTTCGTAAAATATAGGTTAACCTCTTATATAAACACCTACTCTTATAGAGAACCAAGTTCTTACAACACGCCCTGTCATCATTGTTTTCACCTCATCTCACGTGACGTAGGGTAGCTGTACCGACCACGATGATTTTTCAAGTAAAACATGATTATACGCCCTGTGCCAGTACAGAATAATGACTTAATTAAAATCTTATCATTAGCTAGTGGCTTTTAAACTCAAAGATTCTGAGAAGAAACAACTTTAAAAAAATATTATTTATAACATTGACATTTTTAAAAAATTCGAAAAGTTAAAATTATGTGGGATTCATACAATGTTCACATACTCGTTAAAAGGAAAATAAAAAACAAAGCTATTGAATAACTGGCATATATTAAGTGATCGCTGCTTAAACTGCATTCCACAAATAAATTTGTAAAGAAGAAATATTATAACTAATATGTTTGTTCCAGTATCCTATGATACTATTTGTCATTGCATTTCACATTGTAATGTTTATTTTGTCAATTTAAAATCAAACTATGATACTGAAAGATGTAGGTCTGTAACAACAGAACGAAATGTGTGAAGACGCCTTTACACGCGAATCCATTGTTATTTTAAAGACAGTCATAAATGCACGTGTCAATTGTCTTCGTGTGTAATGTCGGGTCATGAGCAATCATCTCCATGAATCTCACGTGTGGCTTACTTAATGACAAAATTATGTTTGATATTGACACTGTCATCAACACAGCTAATAATTTCAGGGAAAGGTTTTTGTATAAAAAACAGAACCTTTTGTTGCTTCGTAATTTTAATTTTGCAATGGAATTTGGTCTGCCGTACAGTTACAGTGTTTGGGCCTCTGCAGACAAGGAGGTTTGAACAATGGGCGTTAAGTTATGCGTTCAGTAGCGCGATTCTCTACAAATGGAACCATGCATCGAGTATCAATCGGAGTTTGACATTGAAAATGTACTAAAAATATAGTTTCTGCGATGTCCGCTAGAGGCACTAATCAGGTTTTTATACAACATTTTTCGATTGCTAGCCGGTTGTCGGTACTCGATAGGAGTAGAGAATCGGGCTATAAGAGCTGCGGGCTATAAGAATAAAGGAACGCACAGTCTGTCTCTTCAATATTGTAAAGAAGATATCTTAGCTTACTACTAACAATCTTATGGATCATGAGGATTTCAATGGATTATGCAGCCACATCAATAAAAAAATATAATATGAAACAATAAACTCCCAATTTGAGTAGGTTATGTACCTACACATTGAATCAAGGTACTGGTTCGTAATGCCATCAATTGTGCTGGAAACGAACTCCTTCACAAAAGCATCTATCTAACTCAAACTGGGAGTTTAGTGTTTCATATTATGAATTTTCATTGATGTGGCTGCATAATCCAGTCGCAGTTCGTCACTCGAAATAACTCAACTATATGTATATGTACTTTTTACATTTGAGCCTATTCTTTTAAAATGATTTACAGTCGCAATTCTACGAATTGCTACGTGTCATTAATTGAATCATATGAACAAAATTAAATGATTATACACATTATTAACGCGACAACTGAAAACACAATTTAAACTCAACAATGCCCCTTAAGTATAAAAAAGAACATGTATATTTTATGACTATGAAAGCTTATTTTAGTGATATATTATTAATATGCTTCAAGCATTTTATAAGCTGAGAACAAGTTAGAGTTAAAATATACAAGAGATCCGTAGGTATGCAAGTTGCTATAAAAAAGTTGAAGGCGCTAAGCAGTAGTATGAATTTCAAAACGTCCGTTGCCGTGTACAATTTTTTAATAATACTTTCTGTAAACCTTGAAGAACATGCTATTCCGATTTTGCGGGTTTAGTTTGCTATTCATAAACATTCAAAATTACTTCTAGTGACTAATTCGGCTGTCCAAAATAAAATTTAGCTAGCAAGAGACATTTTTATTAGAAATAGAGTTGTTTTATCTACAGGCATAGACGTAACAAAAAAATTAAGTATTATTAGTTTAAGGAAACGTGTTTGAATAAAAAGGTCCCTTGCTAGGTTTTGGTTTTGTACAGCTGTATTGCGTATCCAGTAACCCCTCGCATTCTTTAAAGCAGCTTGATCCTTGAGACAGAAATGGTTGATGAAATAGAAAGGATGATGATGGGAAGGAAACAAAATAGTTAGTTAACTTGGTCGCCCAATCAATGTGATTGCATCGGACGAGGGCTCGATTTCTTAATTATTTCTGGTCTATTTGCACTTTGTGTCCGTTGTTTGCATTTCTCTAAAAGACGAAAGAGCAATTCTGTGCGTAAGTTTTTTACTAGAATACCATAAAGCTAGATATACTTTAATCGTTTCGTTGATAGCTAAATTAATGAGCAAGATTTCGGGCATTCATGGTAGGTACATCCACCAACCACTAGAAAGAAGAGGGTATGTACCTAATCACAACGAAAACGAGTGAAACTACGGGGAACTCTTACTTAACACTATGTATTTTGTCATATCCATATGATATTTCTATGGAACTGTTTTGATCATTTTACTGAGTAATGGATGTCATAGTAAATAATATATTACATTAGCATGAGTTTGTTTGCTTTTTATGTATTTATCTAAGAGTTTAACACGTGACTCAGTTCTGAAGAGTAAAGCTAATGATTCTTATACATATTTATAAATAGGTCCAAGGTACCAAGAAGTTAGTTCGTAGAATATGAGGGTCAGGTCATCTAATTATTAGATACCTAGTTAATAGTTTTTTTTTTGCATGTGTAAATAGTTACACAGTATAACACTAGGTGGCGCAGTCGTGATCATTCTGCTAAACATTTTCTTTTCTTACAATAGTGGTGTTCTCTCATCTCATTCTGATTAATAATACGTAAAATATAGAGTTAAGAACCAAAAAATACCACAATATTGTATAAACAACTATAACTAAAAATTTTTTTGACATTTAAATCGAAAAATTCTAGTTTACTCAAGTAACTTTTCAAAAATCCTTTGGACGAGTCCTTGAAAATTTTAATTACAGTGCAGAAGTCTACCAATTTAAAGATCAATTACAGTTAACTTATTTCTATATATGTATATTTTTACATACATAGAGTAACGTTTTTTACGAGTTTATAAATTATGTTTGAACAATGTGACAATGCAATGTCTTTACCTTGAAAATAGTCACAAACATAAAGAGTTATAAAAATAGAGGAAAAGCAATTATTCTAAATAAACGTAGATTTACATATAAACAAGCAATTGCTAGCTATGAGGTCAATTATCACACGGCATCTTGTTTTTTACTACAATTTTGTTAAAACGTCACGCGTTATGACGTAGGAAGGTACAAAATAATGTACTTTATATAAAGAAATAAACAATTGTAGTTGTCTTACTGCTGAAGATTCGTATTACTAATACTTTACCAGTTTTCATAAATTTTGTAGTCACGTTCATCGGAGAACGAATTTTAGGACCATTATTAAATCAACATTTTTATATTTTTAATTATAGCTCCTATGTTTAGTGCACAAATTAAGGGCACCGCAGATTTCATTTTAAAGCGCTAAATTTATTTCCAATAATTAATACTATATAGACACAAAATTACGTGTGTTTCTAAAGAATAAACGGCCAAGACTTAAGACATGAAGAAAATGGATTAAATATCCTCACTCAGTCATATTTATATACCATCAACAAACAAAAATCGTTTTTACCATTCCACAGTAAAAAAGTCGGAATAAAAATGTAGTTAGGTATTTTTTTTACGTCGTTGACGCACTTTGTTTTGTTCGTCTAATTATGGAATATGGTTACGCGTGTTAACTACACACACGATGGGCAGAAATAATAAAATTAACGAACACAATTTTGTATTCGGCGAAATAAACTTACGCATAAAAAATAAAGGTATTCTTAAATTATACTGTAAAGCGGAAAGTTTTGTGTCTCCGTCTAAGGTCTTCGAAATCGGAAAATAACGAAATATAATTCCATGTCGATGAAGTCACACATTAAAACTAATATGTACAAGGAATTTTATAAAATAAGTAAGTGATACACTTTTTTTAAACTGTTTTTATGTAGGTACTCATCTGATATGTGGTGGTATACTCATATATAATAGAGCCCTCCGCAAACGAAGGATATTTATTCGATTCTGCCACGCTGGTCTCGTGCGGAAATGAAAAAACAAATAAAAAAAATAAATAAAATAAAATGCAACGCACAAAATCTAATCTTGGTAGAAAAAATAGCGAAGTTAGCATTAACAACGAAATAAAAAAGTATAGGCAAACACTTAGGTAATGCGCAGGCGTCTGAATACGTTGCCGGGGTTAAAGATCGGGCCTAGGAAACATTAAGATAACAACATTGACGTCATTTGAGCTTAGATTATAAGTAAATGTGCTAAAACTTAGAGCCTTCCTAATTAGGTATCCTAATAGTATTTACCCGTGACTTCGTCTATACTCTCTCTTACGATCCATTGGCTGTTACTGGCAAGTGATAATTGGGCCCAGTTAGTAACAGGCAGACACCATCGGTGAAGTTATATTTACTGAGACTTGATTCAAATGACTTAGACACCTTTAGCCCTAGATCCATCAATAACCGTAAGAAAAAATAAAGAAAGATACTAACTTAGTACAACAACAAAAAATAAAATTCAATCCAAGAATGTCCATAAAAAGAAATAATTCAAAACAAAGTAGAACCTCATAAAAACACGATCAAGTAATGAGATGGGATAAAAGGGATATTCCATTGACGTCACAGCGCTAATATTAGACGCTAAGTGGCTGGAATCCAGTCGTGCAATCAATGTGAGAAAATAATAATAAAGAAGCCTGATGACGTCAAACAAACGGGTTACTGCAACTTGTATTAAAAATATACGTTTACCCTTCGATACGAGTTTAAGGGAAATTCCATACTGGGTAGAAATGAAATAAACACATTTAAAAATATAATACTAATATTATAAAATTGTAGAGCTTGTTTGTTTGTTTGAACGCGCTAATCTTAGGAACTGCTGGTTCAAATTGAAAATTAATTTTATTGTTGGATAGCCGGTTTATTGAGGAAGGCTAGAGACTATTTAACATTTCTCTACAAACATTAAGAGCGGAGTAGCAATGGAAAATGTTTAAAAAACCGGGCAAAATTATGACCCATTCTCGCTTATGTGACGCAAGCGAAGTTGCGCTGGTATAAAATATGCCATCAACGTTGATCGAAAGGACGGTTTTAATTAAAGTTATTATACCTTTATGGATGCGTTAATTTATTATAAATTACATTTGAACTTCGCTTCTATATTTAGATAGTGAATAAACAAGTTTTTGTTGTATTTGTCGGCCTTGAAATGTATTTTTAAATTTGATTCTTTTATGCAACATCGATGATAATGCAAAAGAGAGAAGTGTTATTGGTTAGTGTCAATGAATTGGTTGAGGTGTTAGAATTAGAAAAATAATAAGATATATAAATAAAACGACTTAATGAATAATCGGTCTGAAGAATACATACATACATAACATCTAGCCTGTTATATACAGAGATGTATGATTCGAGGAGTAATACATACAATCATTACAAGCTTTCGGGTCCTTGGATTTCTTCGAGTTTTTTCGGAATATTTCCAGTAGTTAGTTAGTTAATGAACTGTATAGTAGTCGGGAGTGCCCGCTTTTGTCATGCCTGATATTAGCAAGAGGATCAATCTCTCATATCTTAGGATAGACCTGATGAAAAATAAATAAAGAGGACAAAGTAGGTACATGCTTTCGCACAATCGGTTGTAATCACTCTATGAAGGTACAAACGGGGAAGTTCAAGTAGGAAATTCAATTTGATGATAAACGTTTCGAGGAGCTAACTACTCGTCTTGCCTTGATTCTGTTGCTTGCCTTGTGTTCCCTATTTATAGCACACCTAATGGCACAGAAGATCTAAGAAATAACGTAAAACTTCCTTTGCATAAAAGATCTAGATTATATTGTCACAGTTCTTGGAAATAGTTAAGGATATGAGATGACTGTATAAATATCCTTATTGGATACATAATGGAGACTTCCTTGACTAATAAAAGTAAAGTATTTAAAACGTTATCCAGTTCTAGAATTTTCTCGCAATAGGCTCGAATTCTTCGTAGAATAGTATTCTCACTGCGTGTGTATTCTGGTTTCCCCAAAACATTGATTAAATAATTGCTTAATTAATTTCAAATGACGTATACATTACAATAACCTCCTTGGAGACCAAAAATGTGGAAACGTTGAATTGATATTTGACGGCCTGATACCTAAATATTTTTAACCGACTTCAAAAAAAGGAGGAGGTTTTGAATTCGCCTGTATGTTTTTTTTTGAAAATGATATCGTTCCATTTTATTATATTTTTGAAAATGGTGTATTTTTCTATGTGAAGATCGAATATATAAAAAGATATGGGATAATAGTATTAAATAAATTTAAATAATAATGCACACTACAGTGTCATTATGTAGGAGGAAGACTAAAATAAAATATATATATTTTCAGCAATATGATGTCTAATCGCACTTTTGCCTTGACCTCACGAAGCTTAATAAAAACATTTGGCAATGACTAAATTCAGCTGAAACCGCTAATTAAATATATTATAATTAACTACTTAATGCATAAATGTTTATGCGGTTTTATTTTTCACAATTTAAGTCGATGCAAGATTTATTAATGCATTTGTAAACGATTTATTTATAAACTTGTGTACATAAATCTAAAACGAATAGAGTTTTAAGGGTCGTTGAACCATTTGCAATTATAGTTTTTGATTAAAATGCTACAGGACCTGGTTAAAAGCCTAATACTAACGGTCGCCAGCGATTTTGTTCGCGTGATATTATATTTTGTCCGATCCACTAAAATTTTTGTGGTTGCTCTTATTAAACACACCGTAATGTTATGTAACCTATAGCCTACTTGACTAAGGGATTACTAAAATCAATAATATTATTTCAATTCGAACCAGTGGGTCCTAAGATTAGCGCGTTCAAACAAACAAGCATAAAAAACAATCTACCAAACTCATTAGCATATTATTTTTAGCATAGTCTAGTCAAACACAAAACAACTGCAGTTTTGACTTTATTACTTTGATATAAACCGCAATACTCTTAAGTCTATATTATTTTTTATTCCTGGTTAGACTGAAACTATACGACAGTCCCAAAATTGACATGATTAAGTAATCTTAAGGAACTACGATGCAGTCTTCCGTCATTTTAAAAATAAAGAATAAAAACAACAAGGCTATGAACATAATGAACATTTTTTAGACATTCAAGAAACCATTGTTTACCTAATCACTGTTTGTGATGCTTATAAAGAGGCTCTAACTATGTGACTCATAAAATTAAGTCGCCGGAGAATGGTCATTAAATCTCTATCGTTATATTGTTGAAGCTACCTTGGCAATTAATTAACTACGATTAAATAAGTATATGTTTTCAAAAACTTAAATTTTTTGGCTAATAATTTTTTTTATTTCTTTATTCCAAGTAGCTCTGGTAAAAATAGTATAGTTGGTTCAAATAATGAAAATCACTTTAACGACTTCCTAAAATAGAAATAATCCAGAATAATTTTATTCATTTATTTAATTTATTTTATTAGTGATCAAAAATATGGAATCCAAAATAAGATAAAAAAGAATAATAAATAAAAAAAACTAAAATGCGACAACACGGGATGAAGCACTGATGAAACGAAAATCGAAACTATTTAACCATCAGATATTTTACCCTCATACAGAAATAAACTAGAAATAATTCGAGGCACAACTGCTAGTTTTAATTACTAAGAATCGTATGCTAAGTGATGTGTCACGTTAAAACTGACAGAGAAAAATAAGCTCTGATGATTCAACAACACTGACGGTTTTTAGGGTTAAGTTTATTCATTAGACTATTTATTTATTTATTTAAAACTTCGTACACAAAAAGAATGTACAGGACGGACTTAATGCCTGAGGCACACTCTCCCAGTCTACCTTAAGGTGGTGCAGAGATAAGAAGTATTAGGTAGTTAGGAGTTTCTGTATACAACTACTATGATAGGTGGAAAAAATAGAATAGTTTGGGGCTCCTTTCAGCTACTTTGCTAAGGTCTCATATACTTTATTTTGAAATTAATGCATACAATTTTTTTATTAAGTTTCCTGCAGTAAATTATTAGTTTAATTCCATTTTGCCAGGCTCAGTCAATGTCAATAGCACAAGGTGGCTCAACAGGAAATTATTTAGGCCTATGCATTTCTACTAAACTACTAATTCAAGTGTAAGTGTAAGAATTACGCACAAAACTTGAGGTTATGTCGAACATTCTTTTGCAACAGTTAAATCAGTGCTTAATTGCATAAATAGGTATTAGTATTATTCATACAAAAAATATTATGTAGTAGTATGTATTTAATGTTTCGTTTTTTCCTAATAGGATTCTGACAAAATAATGCTTTGGTTTCTATCGAGTAAGTATTTGCAGTTGCAATTTTTATCCCTTACTCAAAAAATACAAATAAGTTGATATTTTTTAAGGTAAGGTCTAATAGGACTGACATGTTCTTATAGAACAAAAGTCCTTTATAAATAAAGAGAAAAAAAAAAATACAAAATTGAATTTGAAATCGAATTGAAAAATGTTTCGTTAAGGAATGTTTTAAATTATGCAAAATACTTATATTGTTCTATGCAATGTCTATAGTGAGTCTGGTCAAGGTACCAAGATAATTATAATTAACCTTTAAATAGGCTCTACTGTAAATCACAATAATTATCAAGTCAAGTATGAATTATTTAATTATTCGTAAAGATTACGAAAAGTAAGAATAAAATATAAATATATCGAATTTGAACCCGTGAACCTATTTATTAGAATTAAGTACTCGATATGGCCCTTTCTGTCTAGGAAATGTTTTACTGATTGAAACGACGGTGAGAAAACGAAACATTTTATAATATTTACCGGTTGGCGGATCCGTATTATACTAACTGAAGCCTTATTTCTTCAAATAAGATCCAGTAGGATTGCGATACTTCTTAAAGTTTAACAATAGTCGTACCTATTCACTGCTAAGGCTTTTTGCTCCGTATGTGTATTGAGGAAGCGTCATGTAGGTATTAAAAAAGTTTCATTAGGAGAAAACGCTCATTAGGATAGGTATAATTTGTCATTTAGTGCGTGCGTTCACGTTTTTGCTTAACAAAATGTAATGGTATATAAAGTCCTGGTCACGTCTTTACCATCAGTAGATACTTCGGGATTTGATTAGCCAACATCTTCTGAAAAGGTAAGCTAAAGTTTTGAATTACTTAAAATAATAGTGATATAAAAGTATACCAAGTGAATATTAATTTGGACCCGCTTAAAGATGACAATTCGATCAGCATTCCTACCTGTGATTTATAACGTAGAATTCGAAGCAGGATCGGATGTTTGAAGTCATGATAAATTGAATGAATAAGTCTCCATAGCTTTGTGACTCGAAGGTCGAATTCAGTTATGTATTGAAATTAAATCATCCATTATTTTTCCAGCATCAATATGAAATCTTTCGTCGCATTCTGTGTCTTATTCCTGGCTGCCGTGGCTCTGGCCCGTCCTGATGACCACTACACCGACCGTTATGACAACGTGGACCTGGACGAAATCCTGAGTAACAAGAGACTACTTGTGCCGTACGTCAAGTGCATGCTTGACCAGGGCAAGTGTGCTCCAGACGCTAAGGAACTCAAAGGTATGTTAAATTCAGTAATTTCAACATAGTAACCCATATTTATAGCTCAAGCCCCCTAAAGTCTTAATTCTCTTATTTTATCACTGTTACGAAATATTGAAATCAAGTTGTAAGGCCTTTACATTTTAAGTTTGAACTTTGCTGTTAAATATCATAAGTTCCTCATCTGTACCAAAATTTTGAAATTGCTTCATTCTACTTCTTCGTATTCATTATTTGTCGTCTATGCCTTCATTCATTTTAATTAACGAGCAATGAGCAAAGATTATGTTTAAATAACAGTGTCAGAAGCTATACGTTTCATCCCTTCTATAGCAGTCTCGCAGTAATTGTAATTCTTTTGCTACAGACCACATCAGGGAGGCTCTGGAGAATGACTGCGGCAAATGCACTCCAAAACAGAAGAACGGAACCAAACGCGTCATCAAGCACATGATCAACAACGAGGAGGGATACTGGAAGGAGCTCACCGCCAAGTACGATCCTGATAACAAATACTCCACCAAGTACGAGAAGGAACTGCGCGAAATTACCGCTTAAGAGTTGTAACTTAGCGAAGCGTCCATTGAAGGAAGGTTAGGTAAAAATGTGACGCTGGCTTTTTTAATAAATGATTTTGAAATAATGTTTGTGTGTTTTTTTATTGATAGCACATATTATATATACCCTGTAATCCAAAAAAAGGTCTGGAATAGTTATTTAGTTAAGTAATTTTTTTTTCTATGGCTGTCAATGTCTGTTTCACCGTCATGTAGGTTTTTATCTCTTCTCTAGTGAACCATAAGACTTATGATTCTATGAATATGTTTTAACCTACAACCGTATAGGTACTTAATGAGAACGTTTATTTACAACATACATAACGTTTATATCAACCTTGCACGAAAAAGCTACATTTAGTGATAATGAGCGTTAGTCTAGTTCGTCGTAATTTGTCACATGTGCGTAAATAAGTGTTTTTGTTTCCCGAAGTTTAAGTATATAATGCAGAATTTATTTTAAGGTTTATCAGTTCATCGTTCAGCATCTGAATAGTAAACAGTTCCTCAGGTAATCTAGTTTATACTTGTGTTATATAACCAACTTTACAAGTACGTAAACATTTTTGGCTCTGTGCTATTTTGTGAAAAAACAGTTTTCTGGTAATACAGTAAAAATATGTGTCGATTAAACATCAGAAGTGCACCTGTTGTGAAAAAAGAGGGTTCCCCTTATTATATTCCTTATTTTTTTCAAAGATCTCGGTCCTGTGCGATCTATTTCCGCGCTAGTTCTACGAAAGTGCTACATATTCGCGGCATCTACGCCTTGATCAGCCTTAATCGTTTTATTTTCTTTCTTATCTTTCATTTATTACTAGTATAATGGTGATACATCTGAATGTACATGTCCATGTTTATTAATATCGCTAATTTACTCCCTAGCATCAAAATGAAGTCATTCGTAGCTCTGTGCGTGTTGTTCGTGGCGAGCGTGTGTGTGGCGCGTCCTGATGACCACTACACCGACAAGTATGACAATGTGGATCTGGATGAAATACTGAGCAACAGAAGACTATTGGTGCCGTACATCAAGTGCATGCTTGATCAGGGCAAGTGCGCTCCAGATGGAAAGGAACTCAAAGGTGGTTTTTATTTTCCATACTTCATATTTACAAATTAATATATAGTATGATGGAATTTGATGGTATTGGACGGAATTTCATCTAGTCAATAGAAGAGTTCCTTCATAAGTCGTTTGTGCTCTTTACATAAGAAACGGCAGATTATTCAACCGTTGTATGGCGTTTACTAACTGTCTAACTAAGAAAAAATGTGGGTAGGGTAGACGGAAACCATCCGCATCCTCAGAAATCGTATCGATGATGGTTCCAATTATTTTATCTACTCTTCCATTTGTATCCACTGATCGACGAAAGCCTCTCTAACAGTCGTATTTTACCCTCGTCAAGTATTTCTTCAATAAATACATAGGCAAAGTCTGTCCGACACGTATTTTCTGATCTACCTCTATTTTTTTTTTCTTACAGCTCACATCAAGGAGGCACTAGAAAACGACTGCGATAAATGCACTGAAGCTCAAAAGAAGGGTACCGACCGCGTTCTCAAACACATGATCAACAACGAAGAAGAATTCTGGAAGGAGCTCACTGCTAAGTACGACCCTGAAAATAAGTACGCCACTAAGTACGAGGAGAAACTACGTGAAGCCAAGGAATGAGTGTCACTTCCTTTTAAAATTGTTTGATTTTATATCAATGTGTAGTTGTTTACTGTAGAACATTATGTAGAAATAGTTTAAATAAATATTTATTGAATGAATTGCACTATTTTATTATTTTTTAGTCTCGACTCTTTACCCGATAGTTGGCGTATGGTGCTCGCTAAAGGCTACGTCTACAAACAAACTAGAATCAGCTGCTACATAACCATGCTTATCCGACACCCCAAAGAGTATAAAAATAAAAATCATTTAACATATAAATAGATATGTTCGACGAAGCGAGACAATACAGTAGCATGAGGAAAATATTCTAGCCTAAGGTTTCTTTTATCTAACTGGCTAATACTAAAAAGATGGAGCTCACCTTTTTACCAACAATTTTAATTTATGTACTAATGCCTCAACCTCTATCTATATTTAGGCATGGAAATGTAGACAAAAGTATACATCAATAAATCATTTCAATACAAACCTAAACGGACATTTGTAAAATTATTCAATAATTACACAACGCACAATTATAATTAGCGAATTAAAAAAAGATTCACATGCGGTATTTTGTTTATTATCTTGTAAAATAATTAATGAATATGAAAAAGTACAAGGTTGCTTAATAAAAATGTTTTTTGTTAGTCAACATCATTGTTATAGGAATCATTCGTGTGGCTTCAAAATACCTAATTAAAGCGATAATTGGAACATATTAAGCTTAACTTGTGGGTAACTGTGGGTAATAATTAAAATGCCATAATATCTCAGTATTACGTTAATTAGGTTTATTTACCAATCAATCAATTTATTCAAGTATTAATCGACACTTTACTAAAAATCGTTATGTAACTAAAGTATTTTTTTATTTAGTAGAACAGTACAGTAACGGAGATGGCGGGATGACATAGACGCGTTCCTGGAAGATTGGCCGGAAGCAGCAAGCGACCGAGGGGACTGGAAGTCTAGGGGAGAGGCCTTTGCTCAGCAGTGGGACACAGAAATAGGCAAGATAAAAAAAAAGAACAGTACCTAACACTGCTTAGAATAATTTCATCGGCTCGCAAAACATATATACTTAATTAAAAAATCATTGGTAGAGCCGTGAGTGCAAAAATAATCGATACTACTAAAGCCAAACAAGTGCGGAAAATTTCATAGTACTAATGAAAATGCATAAGTCCTTATAAATACGTATCTATCGTGATTTTCCATTGAGTTTAGTTACTATGTAAACATGAATCCATACTCAGCGTAGATCACCATATCTCCGTGCTTTGAATGTACAAATTGTAGCTTATTTTGCAATTAGAAGCGATACTTTTCATTATTATTCACCAATATGATCACCATTATTTTGGTGGGCAGCTATTTTGGTGTATCGTTCGAAAATGTTACATAATCGGGGCAATTTCTGTCAGTAATTAGAAACATTATGAATTAAAATGAAGAACAAACATGAAGGAAAGGTAAACAGGTAAGAAATTTAAGTCCACAAATTTTCCTAAAGAATATCCAAAATATAATTATTTAAGTCCTTGAACTTACTAGCTTTTGCCTAACTTCCCTAGGAACTGAATAAAATCTTGCAAAAACGCACTCAACTGTATCTAGCATTAGTCATACAATGCGTATGAGCCTTGTTTTGCTTTGCGAATTACTTTGATATATAAGTGCGGGTGTCGCCGGTAGCATTAGTAGATCGCTAAGTACATCTGATCAGTAAACATCTCCTAACAAACAAGTGAGTACGCACTGATAGTAATTACCTGGAAACTTACGGGATTTTAAATAGTTTTTTTATCTTTTCGTTTACTTACTCTCACTTCTCTTCTTTCAAACAGATAGATATCAAATTAAATGTTATTTTTTAAATAATTTTAATTATTAAGACTTTCCATTGAACTTGGTTGAAATATTATAAACACATTTGTCGTCATAATACGTTTAGATTAAACATAATATCAATAATCTTACTTGTTTCAGCATCAAAATGAAATCGTTCGTAGCTCTGTGCGTGTTGTTCTTGGCGAGCGTGTGTGTGGCGCGTCCTGATGACCACTACACCGACAAGTATGACAACGTGAACCTGGACGAGATCCTGAGCAACAAGAGACTGCTCGGACCTTACATAAAGTGCGCGCTCGACCAGGGCAAGTGCGCGCCCGACGCCAAGGAACTTAAAGGTTCATACACTTTGTATATAGTGTCGTGATACAAATCATGCTTGTATCTATCGTGTTTACAAATAGTAACGCTGTGATGTACGTGTTACAGATCACATCAAGGACGCGTTAGAGACGGAGTGCAGCAAGTGCACGGACACACAGAAGGACGGCACTCGGCGCGTCATCAAGCACCTGATCAACAACGAGGAGGAGTCGTGGAACGAGCTCGCCGCCAAGTACGACCCCGACAGGAAGTACGCCGCCAAGTACGAGAAGGAACTGCGCGAAGTCAAGGGAGAGCGTTAAACACTAACTATGATGATAATTGATGAGGAATGAAGGAACATCTTGTGATATTGTTTGCAAATAAATCTATTTTATATTACATCGTTTATGCATTATTCTATCACCAACTTGTCCGTCTATTGTTATGTAATTTTATTCATTCATTTCATTCATTCATAAGGTAGAATACAATTTTAAAACACCATGGAAATAGTAATTTCATGAAAATCTTAAGACTCACTGTCGACGCACTGACGCGACGTTATTTTCCATCCAAAAGTTCACACAAAGATGTTTGACAAAAATATAGTTTATAAAGATTGAAAACTATTCATGTGAACTCAGAGAATCGGTATACCAATATTGCAGCTTCGTTTTACTGACAATGAACACCTATTATCCGGTGCTTCCCCAACCAACTGGATGTTCATGCACAAAAACCCATTAATACCTCGATGGATCTGGAGCTTAATTTCTGGTAAATCCTAAGATTAAGCTAATTACAGACGCATACGCTATCTATATATATGTATGTATAAAACTCAAAGGTGACTGACTGAGTGACTGACATAGTGATCTATCAACGCACAGCCCAAACCACTGGACGGATCAGGTTGAAATTTGGCATGCAGGTGGATGTTATGACGTAGGTATCCACTAAGAAAGGATCTTACTAAATTCTACCCTTAGGGGGATAAAATAGGGGGTGAAAGTGTGTATAAAGCTTCTTAGATTTTCGACTGATTGAACTGAAATTAACCTAGAAAGGATACTTTATACGACGGGAAACCTTTTCACGCGGACGAGGTCGCGGGCCGAAGCTAGTTAGTATATAAATTGCCTAGTAGTATATAAAATATATTCTGAGTAGTGTCTTCTTGTCAAAGCTCAAACTCTTCTGCTCAAGATCAAATAAAAATGGATGAAAACCTCCACATTTGATTGCAATCTTTTCGAAAATAACTGCACTTAAGATGGTGTATCAGAATTAAAAGTTAGTTAATATAATAAAAATTCCAAATAATTATTTATTTTGTAGGCTTGAAGAAAATCATAGAAATACAAAGTCTCAACTGAACTATAAATAAGGGAAACCAGAAATTCAGAATGTATACTTTCCAGTCTTTTTAGAAACGTCTAGGCTAGTTAAGTAAACAATTGACATAAGATACATAATGTCGAAGAAAAATGGTTCAAACATAAGTAATTTGAACGCAACACAGACTTCTATTCTGTTTTCGATCTATAAGCAGTCATTTTAAAATTCTCCTTAAATTGATCGTATTCCTCATTTCAAAAATTCCGGTTTTTTCATTTCTTTACGACAGATACAAAAATCTTTTTGTGTTTTAAAGAAACAAGAACTTTGAATAAAATACGAGATAAAATACTAGGACAAAATCATCTACGTCATTTAAGCAAAGCTGCAATTCTGAGAATTAATAATAATGTAGAAGGAAAGGTGTAGGTTCGAATAATAGCGGGTTTAAATCTTCGTTGTTTACCAGGAAAATAGGAAACTTACTACTAAAACCTAGAGTGCAAATTGCTAACCAATAAGAGTGTTAACAGTATGGTAACCATTAATGAAGTGTAGGTTTAAGAAAATATTTTTTATTGTAAACGCCCATCCCGCACTTGGCCAGTGTGGTGGACTCAAGACCTAATCCCTCCCTCATTCCGGGAGGACATCCTTGCCAAGCAGTGGGACATTAAAGGGTTAAATTTAAATGGAAAATTTTTTTTACGCATGCGCGTAATTCGAATAGTTTTGGTCAAAGTCATGTATAATGCCCGAAATATAAATTCCTGTATTTAGTAATATGTTTTTCAGGATGCTTATTTTGCAAATTATCTATGAATTCTATTAAAACCTCCTAGACAAACATTACAGACATTAGCTAGACATAATATTTAACCTTTAAACTTTCAGTGCTATTTCCCGACACGAGACGTCTAATGCTTACGCACGATAATATTATTATGATTATGAAGGCTACTGAATGTAAAAACTTAGACAAACGCAGTCAACTGTATCCAGCGTGAGTCACACAATGCGTATGAGCGTGGTTTTGTACAGAATATTATGATATATAAGTGCGGGTGTCGCCGGTAGCATTAGTAGATCGCTAAGTACATCTGATCAGTAAACATCTCAGCTAACTAACAAGTAAGTACGCACTGAAAAATCACCTGAAAGTTTATTAATTAATCCGTATACATTTTTTTTCGCAAAAAGCGTAACCTCTTGGAAGTTTAATATTTATTATTTATGACCATGTAGTACTTTTCCCCCCTGCGTCTTTATTTCGTTCAATTTATTTTACATGGTGATACATTTTACATAATTATTAAGTTTGTTCCAAACTTTGTTAACCCTTTATAATTTATTTCAGCATCAAAATGAAATCATTCGTAGCTCTGTGCGTGTTGTTCGTGGCGAGCGTGTGTGTGGCGCGTCCTGATGACCACTATACCGACAAGTATGACAACGTGAACCTGGACGAGATCCTGAGCAACAAGAGACTGCTCGGACCTTACATCAAGTGCGCGCTCGACCAGGGCAAGTGCGCGCCCGACGCCAAGGAACTTAAAGGTTCATACACTTTGTATATAGTGTCGTGATACAAATCATGCTTGTATCTATCGTGTTTACAAATAGTAACGCTGTGATGTACGTGTTACAGATCACATCAAGGACGCGTTAGAGACGGAGTGCAGCAAGTGCACGGACACACAGAAGGACGGCACTCGGCGCGTCATCAAGCACCTGATCAACAACGAGGAGGAGTCGTGGAACGAGCTCGCCGCCAAGTACGACCCCGACAGGAAGTACGCCGCCAAGTACGAGAAGGAACTGCGCGAAGTCAAGGGAGAGCGTTAAACATTTACTACTGTGATGATAATTGATGAGGAATGAAGGAACATCTTGTGATATTGTTTGCAAATAAATCTATTTTATATTACATCGTTTATGCATTATTCTATCACCAACTTGTCCGTCTATTGTAATGTAATTTTATTCATTCATTTCATTCATTAATAAGGTAGAATACAATTTTAAAACACCATGGAAATAGTAATTTCATGAAAATCTTAAGGCTCACTGTCGACGCACTGACGCGACCTTATTTTCCATCCAAAAGTTTACACAAAGATGTTTGACAAAAATATAGTTTATAAAGATTGAAAACTATTCATGTGAACTTTGAGAATCGGTATACCAATATTGCAGCTTCTTTTTACTGACAATGAACACCTATTATCCGGTGCTTCCCCAACCAACTGGATGTTCATGCACAAAAACCCATTAATAACTCGATGGATCTGGAGGTTAATTTCTGGTAAATCCTAAGATTAAGCTAATTACAGACGCATACGCTATCTATATACAGGGTGTCCCAAAACTCAACGATAATCCGAGACAGGATGAAAGGCCAAGTCAAACAATTCTTAATTACTTTAGTTTAAGGAGAATAATTAAATAAGAACGATGGTTCGTTCATTCTTTTTTTTTATTACTATTACCTATTATGTTTATTACATTAAATATTGGTTATGGACTGACTCAATTACCAAAAATAATTGCTTTCCTCTGGCACGAATACATGCTCTGCAACGGCGTACAAAAGATCTTTTTACCAGTCAAGCAAAATTCCTTGCATTTATTTCCTCCGACGCTGTGTCAATTTTTTGGCGAAGTTCTAATAGATTTTGTATTGATTTTGAATAGACTTTTTCTTTTATGCATTCCCAGTAAAAAATATCTACTGGATTTAGATCGGGGGAACTAGGAGGCCATACAATTGTACCACTGCGTCCGATCCATTTTCGAGGATACTCGTCGTTCAAATAAAAATAACATTTTTAATGGCAAGAAAAGTGGCAAGTATTGCACCATTTTGAAATCTTGATTAAATGCGCCAACTTTTGAAATAACTTGCCAAGGGTAGTGTAGTACATTTTTTTTTCAATATGAAGCGTCAAAGTTAACTAACGATATTTTTGTGAAGCATGACTCACTAAAACTTAACTTTTTTTATTAAATTGACAATGTTTTGTGCATTAATTTGTTTTACGATCAATAGCATATTTAATAAAGATTACGAAATTCTAAAAAACACAGCGAAATTGTGACATTGGTGATCACAGGACTTGAAAATGCGACCAAGGGTGTGGAATTTCAACTTTTTTGAAAAGTGTCTATTATTGCTGAACTAAGTGACATGGAATTTTTTTTTTATTTTTCCTAGAACCAGTATGACTTGGCCTTTCATCCTGTCTCGGATTATCGTTGAGTTTTGGGACACCCTGTATATGTATGTATAAAACTCAAAGGTGACTGACTGAGTGACTGACATAGTGATCTATCAACGCACAGCCCAAACCACTGGACGGATCAGGTTGAAATTTGGCATGCAGGTGGATGTTATGACGTAGGTATCCACTAAGAAAGGATCTTACTAAATTCTACCCCTAGGGGGATAAAATAGGGGGTGAAAGTGTGGATAAAGCTTCTTAGATTTTCGACTGATTGAACTGAAATTAACCTAGAAAGGATACTTTATACGACGGGAAACCTTTTCACGTGGACGAGGTCGCGGGCGGAAGCTAATTAGTATATAAACTGCCTAGAAGTATATAAATATTCTGAGTAGTGTCTTCTTGTCAAAGCTTAAACTCTTTTGCTCAAGATCAAATAAAAATGGATGAAAACCTCCACATTTGATTGCAATCTTTTCGAAAATAACTGCACTTAAGATGGTGTATCAGAATTAATACTTACTTATTATAATAAAAATTCCAAATAATTATTTATTTTGTAGGCTTGAAGAAAATCATATATGCAAAGTTTCATTAGGGAAACCAGAAATTCAAAATGTATACCTACTTTCCAGTCTTTTTAGAAACGTCTTAGGCTAGTTAAACAATTGACATATTAAGACATGTCGAAGGAAAATGTTTCAAACAGATTAGTAATTTGATCGTAACACAGACTTCTATTCGGTTTTCGATCTACAAGCAGTAATTTTAAAATTCTCCTTAAATTGATCGTATTCCTCATTTCAAAAATTCCTGTTTTTTCATTTCTTTGCGACAGATACAATTTTTTTTTTTGTGTTTTAAAGAAACAAGAACTATGAATAAAATACGAGATAAAATTCTAGGACAAAATCATCTACGTCATTTAAGCAAAGCTGCAATTCTGAGAATGAAGTGATAATGTAGAAGGAAAGGTGAAAGTTCGAATACTATAGCAAGTTTAAAGCTTGTTTGTTTACCAGGAAAATAGGAAACTTACTACTAGGGAATGCAATCCCGACTCGAGATCGTCAACTCGAGATCCCTCGCGATCAGAAATATCAATCCCGCGGGATCCCGAGATTTTCGGGATCCCGTCTAGTTAGTAAAAATAATACAATTCGAACGGCTTGTTTAATGTAATATGTGTGTGATAGTGTGGTGAATGCAATAAATTATTATTTGAAAGAAAATAAAAGCCAATATAGAATAGAAAATAAAATTTTTCAATATTACTAACAACGTAACATAATTAACAGGTGTAATAACATGAACATAATCAAAAAAGTAGGTGTAGCTCCAGGAGATCAAAATAAAAAGTAATCACATGGCATTTTGAAAGTAGCCTCTTAAAATACAAAGTGTATCAATAGTACGAGCTTCTAATCGGCATCTTAAGTCTATTGCAATGTAGCCAGCTGCTGAAAATGCCCTCTCCGACAATCCCGAACGGGATCTCGTCATATTATGCTTCGGGATTGATCCCGAAAAAATACACGGGATCTCGCGAGATCGGGATCCCGCGAGATCGGGATTGCATTCACTACTTACTACTAAAACCTAGAGTACAAAAATAAAGAGTGTTAAGAGTATAGTAACCATTAATGAAGTTTTGGTTTAAGAAAAGATTATTTATTGTAATCGCCCAATCCGCATTTGGCCGGTGTGGTGGACTCAAGGCCTAATCCCTCCCTTATTCCGGGAGGACATCCTTGCCAAGCAGTGGGACATTAAAGGGTTAAATTTAAATGGATTTTTTTTTACGCATGCGCGTAATTCGAATAGTTTTGGTCAAAGTCATGTATAATGCCCGAAATATAAATTCCTGTATTTAGTAATATGTTTTTCAGGATGCTTATTTCGCAAATTATCTATGAATTCTCTAAAAACCTCCTAGACAAACATTACAGACATTAGCTAGACATAATATTTAACCTTTAAACTTTCAGTGCTATTTCCCAACGCGACGTCTAATGCTTACGCACGATAATATTATTATGATTATGAAGGCTACTGAATATAAAAAACTTAGAAAAACGCAGTCAACTGTATCCAGCGTGAGTCACACAATGCGTATGAGCGTGGTTTTGTACAGAATATTATGATATATAAGTGCGGGTGTCGCCGGTAGCATTAGTAGATCGCTAAGTACATCTGATCAGCAAACATCTCCTAACAAACAAGTAAGTACGCACTGAAAAATCACCTGAAAGTTTATTTATTAATCCGTATACACATTTTTTTTCGCAAAAAGCGTAATCTCTTGAAAGGGTAATATTTATTATTTGTGACCATGTAGTATTTTCCCCCCTGCGTCTTTATTTATTTCAATTTATTTTACATGGTATTCATAATTATTAAGTTTGTTCCAAACTTTGTTAACCCTTTATAATTTATTTCAGTATCAAAATGAAATCGTTCGTAGCTCTGTGCGTGTTGTTCGTGGCGAGCGTGTGTGTGGCGCGTCCTGATGACCACTACACCGACAAGTATGACAACGTGAACCTGGACGAGATCCTGAGCAACAAGAGACTGCTCGGACCTTACATAAAGTGCGCGCTCGACCAGGGCAAGTGCGCGCCCGACGCCAAGGAACTTAAAGGTTCATACACTTTGTATATAGTGTCGTGATACAAATCATGCTTGTATCTATCGTGTTTACAAATAGTAACGCTGTGATGTACGTGTTACAGATCACATCAAGGACGCGTTAGAGACGGAGTGCAGCAAGTGCACGGACACACAGAAGGACGGCACTCGGCGCGTCATCAAGCACCTGATCAACAACGAGGAGGAGTCGTGGAACGAGCTCGCCGCCAAGTACGACCCCGACAGGAAGTACGCCGCCAAGTACGAGAAGGAACTGCGCGAAGTCAAGGGAGAGCGTTAAACACTGACTATGATTAGTTACGCACCACAGTGATTTGTGATAATTTGTGATATTGTTTGAAAATAAAGTTATAACTGCACGTTTGGCGCAGTGGTTTAAGCGGTCACCTCGCCGCAACAACCGTCGCGCCGCGTGTGGTGGGTTCGAATCCCACCCGGGACAAATCTTTGTGTGATGAGCACGAGTATTTGTTCTGAGCCTGGTTGTGAATTATCTATATAAGTATGTATTTAGAAGTATATAAGTATGTTTATCAGTTATTTGGTTACCATAGTACAAGCTCTGCTTAGTTTGGAATCAAATGACCGTGTGTGAGTTGTCCAATGATATTTATTATTTATTTATTTATTTATATGAGTTTTACATAAACTTTTGTCTTTGTTACTGTATTTGGATATAATAATATCCATGATAAAACAATGTTTGAGGTCGATACCTATTTATCAAACATATTTTTCAGCTAATAATTGAAAAAGTATTTATGTACAAATTCTTTAATTATTATTTAGATTATAAACATTGGCTAATTAAACGCACGTTTAAATTTGCCATGAGTCGTTAATAAAACAGGAGTAAAGTATTTTTGAACAAAAGATTATAGTTCATCAAAGGAAATCAAAAATGATATCAATATCTGTTAAAGCATAGTTAGTCTTAATAAATAATATACTATATTCTGTGCTTATTATATTTTAAACAAACTACAAATTATTGTTACGAACTAAACGTTTATTTGTGTAAAATGTATGATTCTTCCACGATTATAAGCTTCAAGAATTTAATTCAAAGATAAATCGCAGCATATAAGTTAATAGAGCATGTTTAGAATTACGAAACTGCAAACTTCAGTAACGCGATTCAGGGTCTCTAGCGGATGCCACCGCGACGTAGAGACCCTGATTGGATTTTCATACAAAGATTTTCTACGCCCAGCCAGTTGTAGGTAAAAGTAAAAAATCGTTCAAATGATCGTAAATATCCTTAACCATTAGGTGAATATACTGTTTCTAAATTACAATTATAAAGCTCATGGTTAGAACTTTAGATTAATAATAGTAGACGTATTTTGATGTCTATAGATGAATATGAACTTTTTTGTGTGCAGTTAATCTATACTAATATTATCAAGCTGAAGAGTTTGTTTGTTTGTTTGTTTGAACGCGCTAATCTCAGGAACTACTGATCCGATTTGAAAAATTATTTCACTGTAAGATAGCCCATTTATCGAGGAAGGCTATAGGCTATATATCATCACACTACGACCAATAGGAGCAGAGTACCAGTAAAAAATGTTACAAAAACGGGGAGAATTTTAACCATTCTCTCTTATGTGACGCAAGCGAAGTTGCGCGGGTCAGCTAGTCTGAAAAATAAATATGCAGAAATACATGTTTATGCTTTTATTTAATTTTCATTTGTGGGCTTTCTCATGTCAACCACAAATCACCCACTTGTTTTCTTAAAAGTCTTGTTGCTCAAAATATTAAGGCAGTATTAAATGAAGTAAAGCAATGTTTATAGAAATATTTGATTTATAAGTAAATTAATCATTATAAAATAAATTAAGAAATAAAATATTTATCCCGCTTTTTTGAAAACTTTATGATCTGCCAAAAATTACAAAAAATACGTTGTGGAGTCACTTTATATAGCTCAACGATCTGATGCTGTATTAATCTTAATATAACAACAATAAAATACTTGGACTAAGTATTATTTTGTGCGCCTAATTTTTTGTTATGAATTTCCATGGCACGTAATTACGGAAGCTATTGTGATACTAAGATATATTTTATATGTCGCAGATTTCTCAGTGTGAATTGTAGGCGTTAGTATAATTACTCGATTATATTGTGTAAATCACCTATAACTCAGATTACACCGTGGTGATTGATATACATAATAATATGTGTATAATAGTAGATATACAAACAAAGACAAAAGTTTATGTAAAACTCATATATAACTTTATTTTCAAACAATATCACAAATTATCACAAATCACTGTGGTGCGTAACTAATCATAGTCAGTGTTTAACGCTCTCCCTTGACTTCGCGCAGTTCCTTCTCGTACTTGGCGGCGTACTTCCTGTCGGGGTCGTACTTGGCAGCGAGCTCGTTCCACGACTCCTCCTCGTTGTTGATCAAGTGCTTGATGACGCGCCGAGTGCCGTCCTTCTGTGTGTCCGTGCACTTGCTGCACTCCGTCTCTAACGCGTCCTTGATGTGATCTGTAACACGTACATCACAGCGTTACTATTTGTAAACACGATAGATACAAGCATGATTTGTATCACGACACTATATACAAAGTGTATGAACCTTTAAGTTCCTTGGCGTCGGGCGCGCACTTGCCCTGGTCGAGCGCGCACTTGATGTAAGGTCCGAGCAGTCTTTTGTTGCTCAGGATCTCGTCCAGGTTCACGTTGTCATACTTGTCGGTGTAGTGGTCATCAGGACGCGCCACACACACGCTCGCCACGAACAACACGCACAGAGCTACGAACGATTTCATTTTGATGCTGAAATAAATTATAAAGGGTTAACAAAGTTTGGAACAAACTTAATAATTATGAATACCATGTAAAATAAATTGAAATAAATAAAGACGCAGGGGGGAAAATACTACATGGTCACAAATAATAAAATACTACCCTTTCGAGGAATTACGCTTCTTGCAAAAAAAAAAATGCGTATACGAATTAATTAATCAATTTTCAGGTGATTTTTCAGTGCGTACTTACTTGTTTGTTAGGAGATGTTTGCTGATCAGATGTACTTAGCGATCTACTAATGCTACCGGCGACACCCGCACTTATATATCATAATATTCTGTACAAAACCACGCTCATACGCATTGTGTGACTCACGCTGGATACAGTTGACTGCGTTTGTCTAAGTTTTTTATATTCAGTAGCCTTCATAATCATTATAATATATTGTCCGTATGGTTCGTGGGAAGAAAGTACTGAAAGCTCAGTGTCAATATTTCAGTTCACTTTTCATAACTCGCTACATGCGAGTTCGAGATCTTTGCAACATTACATAAAGTTCGTTTCAATTTCCATAAATAAGTATAACATTTACTTACATGCCATGGTTAGGAAGTAGTGCGTAAGTTCTATGATTAAGACAGTTTTTTTAATTGAACTGTTAAAATACAATATTTGGTTAGAGGAGGTTATGCATTTTATTTTCTTTGTAGGTAAAGCAAAGCTAAATCATATAACATTTTATTGAATGTTAAGGCTCAGTGTTAATAAATGAGAACAAAATTAATTATATGAATAAAACAAGCGGACTGGCTCGAACTCGTCCGGGTATAGTACAATTTTTTCCTGATCCCATCGCATTGATCCCACACAAATCTTGTCTCGACAGCTACAAAAATTTTAAGCAAGATTTATCCAATTTAAATTATACAAAACTTTAGGCTTTTGCAGAGTAAATGCTGTCTCTATCTTCAATATTAACTCCTGTGAGTATTTGAATACGACTGTTAGAATGTTGTAAAACTAACACTGTGGTCTGAGTACAATACGTATTTCAATAAAGCAAATATGAATCAGAATAGTATTACAGTATCATTAAGGAGCATTAGGAAATTAAAAATGCCAATAAGGATTAGGGCTTAAAATTATAATTATCGTTAGTAATTACTTATCATGTTATTAATTTTACCGGATAATTATGTAGAAAGTTCTACGTATTGATGAAAGTAATAATAATATACCTATTTATTTTGCTTGAAAGATTTACTT
Source organism: Anticarsia gemmatalis (assembly GCF_050436995.1). Classification (NCBI taxonomy): domain Eukaryota; kingdom Metazoa; phylum Arthropoda; class Insecta; order Lepidoptera; family Erebidae; genus Anticarsia; species Anticarsia gemmatalis. The sequence continues at coordinate 6,488,116 of NC_134761.1, forward strand.
AAAAAAGGGGGCTTAAACAGAACACAATTAGATAACATTTTTCATGCTCAAGACGAAATAGTCTTGGGTAAAATAAATGACATATCGAAAGTCCTTAGTTTTATAAACGCTAAGGTTTTCTCACATAAAAAATAAAATATTTATGTTAATAAAACTAAGTAAACATTATCACTTGATGCGATTTTGATAACAAACTATGATTTTTACAGATTTAGTTAAAATTGACGAACATATTGAAACAGGTTTTATAATTATACATTCACAATTCTCATATAAATTACATGATTATTTTTTGTATTATAATATTTCTCTTACCCATGACTCCGACGGCGTGAACTATAATAATATGGCTTACATTGTGTTACTTATAAAACTTCGGACAAAATCTATTATCTCTATAGCTTATCCGTCTTATTCCTGGACATGACCAAGGAGGGTTGATGTCAGGCAGGCGGCCAGTTGTAAAAACAACAGTTAAACTTTACAGCATGTTTTTGAGAAGGTATGTCGTGCCGATCCCACGTAACGTGGGATACGAACAGAACAAAGTAGATTCTGGTACATAACATATTCATACTGGCACATAACAAGTTTAAACAAAAACCGTTTTGGCATGTTAAAGTAACATCCATCTATCCAATGTCTGACTTTTTTCCATAATCATGGTTGTAACTATTTATTTCTCTGTGGTCATGGCGTGGTAACATGAATAACCTAAAGATGTCTGCTTTAGGTTACAATAATTTTGATACTAGGCGGGCTATTGTAAATCACGCAATGAAAAACATTTTTAAAGAAATTAATTATAATTTTTTTCTTCAGCTTGGTTGAGCCTTACCCTTTCCTTCCAAATCACCCTGTCTACTATTATCCCCAAATAATTACATTCCTGTAGGCTAAAATTACTATTATATTCCTCAATTTTTACTTAGGAAGAAAACACCAACCAAAAAAACCACGCAAGACTAACGAACTAAAATGGCTCAGCAATTATTCAAGCCATTAGTCACTATTCGTAAATATGTGATTTGTATCTCAAACTTTAATGGTATATAAGACGTGCGTGTGTCAGAAACATTAGTATACCGCTAAGCATTAGACCGGAATACGTCGTTAAGTAGGTAAGCCTCAGTGAAATTTTATATGACATTAATAATAGACTTACTTCTGCGTGAATAGATTTATTGGGTTAAAAAGTTATACTACGTGTTCATCCAGGTGATAAACTATCTGTGTACCTATCAAAATCTGTTCAGTAGTTTGCGTTTGAAATATTATCAAATATGTTTGCAGTATAATAAACTTTTGCATTTATAATATTACTAAGATCAGTGGAAAAGTACTTTGGCCAGTACTTATATTGTTATCTGTACAGTAAAAAATGTTTTATTAATAGTTCTCGATCTTTGATCAGGTAGATTAAATGCTAATGAGAAGTGCTATTAATAGCGGCAAGTGCATATCGGTAAATTATTAGTTTACATAAGTGACACGAATATTTTATTAAATAACAATTGATAACAATCACGGTTGAAAAAAAATCCTCGCTATTTCTTTGGAATTTATTTTTAAAAAAGGTTATCAAACCAATGAAGGCTATTATTCTAAATTTAGAGTTCTTTAATGCAATTCTAGAAGAATCGAGAAGTCCCCCGCCTTCGATGGCCTGGACTATATGAGGCCTAACCCGATTCTCATTGCAAAAATCTGGGGGTCTATTTATCTAGAATGAGCCCGGATTTGTGATAAATTTAAGTTTAATTTAAGCCATTTAATATTAACGAATAAATATTTACAGCATCAACATGAAATCCTTCACCGTATTCTGCGTGTTGTTCCTGGCTGGAGTGGCCCTGGCTCGTCCCAATGAAGAGAAATACACCGACCGGTACGACAACGTAGACCTGGATGAAGTACTGGGCAACAAGAGACTGCTCGGACCTTACATTAAGTGTATCCTCGACCAGGGCAGGTGCGCGCCTGATGCCAAGGAATTGAAAGGTTAGTAATTAACTTACTAGAAATTACTAGAAACTACCTCTATAATGGAGTTAAGTCGATTTTAAGAATGGCTGCTATATTATTACACCACGAAATTTTTATTGGGTTAGTGTGGCATAATACCTAAGATAAATAGAATGGATTGGTGTTTTTGAGCTCAATACCGTCAATTACCAGACTCCTTCGTTGCCAACAGACAGCTACATTTAAGATATTCCTGACTTTTGACACGACAAATGAGTAAACTTTTAGACCCCTAAAACTGATGTCCATTGTCATCTAAAAAGTTTAAGAGGTAAAGAAGAAATAGCCAACGTAAAGACTTAAAAACCGTTTATATTAAATGCTATCTATTTTCTACAGAACATATCAGGGAAGCGCTAGAAAACGAATGCGGCAAATGCACTGACGCACAGAAGAACGGCACTCGTCGCGTCATCAAGCACCTGATCAACAACGAAGAGGAATCATGGAACGAGCTCGTCGCCAAGTACGACCCTAAGAGGCAGTTCACCGTCAAATACGAGAAGGAACTGCGCGAAGTCAAGGCTTAGATCACTGTTTTGATAATTAACATGTGCCAAATAATGTTATATTTAGCAACGATAAGTTAGAAAATAAATAACTTAAAAAATATTTTTTGTGAATTTATTGTGCCCTTATAATATTAGCTAGGTACTGTCGGTCCGTGTTTTCGCCTGCGATGAATTTCTCCCGAATCGGATAGGAATTATCGACGATTCTCTCTTAGTGCACCTCTACACTCTTCCTAGGAATTTCATAGCAAATCTCAACTTTCTACGCTCAGCAGTTTCGGCTGTGCGTTGTCAATCAGTCACTCAGTAACGGAAGGATTTTACATATTGATTACTGTGATGTCTAGTCGAAAGTCAGGCTTAAATTACATGACTATGTAGGAAAGGTATAAAATATTGATTTAAGTAAAATCACAATATCTTTCGAATTCAACTTGCTCTTTTTCACCGGATTTCTTTGGCTCTGCTCTTGTGCATTTTATTATTTAATAGTCAGGAGGGCTAAATTAATGGACGTGTTTTAGTTACAAATATGAATACTGTCACCTTAAATCCAATTTTATGGACTTAATGCGTTTTTAGATTTATCAAGTAACACACTTTTTAACCGACTTAAAAAATGAGGAGAGTTTCAATTCAGCCGGTTTTACTTTTTATGTTCACCTCTCGAAATATAAGGAATCACACAGCCATACTTTATGTCAAGCAATTTAGCAGGAAAATTGTAACAGATAAACAGACTTACAACATAGATATATTATTATGACTAACATCTCGTACAGTTGTTAAGTTTTTATGTATGTTTACTTGTCAATAACTTGACTTTGGAGTTCAAGGTTCGAATATTTTTAGCATACAAACTCTTTAGTTTAATATTAGTTTAGTGCGTACTGAAGAGATTTGTTATCATAGGCTTAGTAAATATTGCTAAGTCATGATAATTGGAAAATTTCGAAGGACCTTGTTAAACACAAAAATCCTGCAATATTTTTATCATGCTTCTTTTAATAACAACAAGTTAAACTATTTCTTCGAAATTCCTTATTATAATGAAAAATCTTGATTTATTTGTGTTGATGTCAACTTAAACCTTTGAGTTCTTCGACTTAAAGTTTCCTTGTATGTTGCGGTAAATAATGAATACTGAACCTGATAATTGAGTTCTTTATTTTTACTGTTCGACGGAAAGTTTTCAATTGACCGCGTATTATATGTGTTTTACCTTTTTCCTCATTGTTTACCTATCTTGACCGTATTTTCATTTAAGGCTGGGAACTAAAGATTATAATTCCATAAACAGGTGGGTATTCCATGAATTCAAAAATGTAACTTCTTTAACTTTTTCTATTGAAAGAATCCATCCACGAGTTCCACGATTCCAATCCATCTACGAGTTCAGGATTTATATACATACTTACAGATGATTCAGGTGGACACAGGCCAACGACGATGACAGTTTTTAAAGCCGAATACTTAAGGCACTAACGGAGAAATTGGGTTATAAAAATACTAAAATTGTAGAAAAACTATGTTTATTTACAAACTATATCACAAGATAGCATGATTATCAGCAGTAGAAGTAAAGAGCAGTCTCTACGACATATCTGACGGTGTACTTCCTCTCAGGGTCGTATTTAGCGTTCAGCTGGTTGCGTTTCCCGTTTCCGTGGTTGAACGCGTGCTTGATGACGCGACGAGTGCCGTCCTTCTGGGTCTCAGTGCACTTGCTGCACTCGCCCTCGAGAGCATCCCTGATCTGTTCTGCGGAAAATAAATAAAGATTTTTAATTCAATAAATAGATTTATATAATAAAAATTAATTGTCGTTCGTTAGTCTCGCTAAAACTTGTAAACAGCTGGACCGATTTAGCTAATTTTGGTCTTGAATTATTTGTGGAAGTCCAGAGAAGCTATAAAAGGTAAATAAATTTGAAAATGCGCCGTATTAAATAAAAACAAGAAGGCGTTAGCGGAGCTGCGCGGGTCAGCTAGTAAATAAATGAATATCATTGGACAACTCACGCACGGTCATTTGATTCTAAACTAAGCAGAGCTTGTACTTTGGTAACCAAATAACTAACAAACATACTTATATAATTCTAAATACATACTTATATAGATACATTAACACCCAGGCTCAGAACAAATACTCGTGTTCATCATCAATACTGGATTGGACATGTGTGTCCTGTCTCACGTGATGGTAGGTGACTGTATCTTCCTCGTTTGGAAGGAGACCCTTGCCCAGCAGTGGGACAGTAATGGGTTGAAATAAAAATGTTGTCGTTAATGACCCAAATACTATATGCTTCTAAAACAAATTCAACTGATATTGTAAGGGTGCTCCCACACAGCTGTTATATAACGTTAGAAACTGACGTTTTTAAACAATTTTTTTCTAAAATTTTCTTAAAATTGTTTCATTATTGTGTTACACAATGTTGTATTATGCTATATAACTGACTAGCTGACCCGCGCAACTTCGCTTGCATCACATAAGAGAATCATAATTTTCCCCGTTTTTGTAACATTTTTCACTGGTACTCTGCTCCTATTGGTCGTAGCGTGATGCTATATGTGCTATCTAAATGGGCTATCTAACACTAAAATAATTTTTCAAATCGGACCAGTAGTTCCCGAGATTAGCGCGTTCAAACAAACAAACTCTTCAGCTTTATAATATTAGTATTAGTATAGATTAAAATTGTTTTATTATCGTGTTACACAATGTTGTATTATGCTATATAACTGATGTGTGGGAGCACCCTAAGGTCGATATAAGTTATTGCTTGGCTAATTTTTTAATAAATTATTTACTAAAGTAAAGTGACATAACAAATGATTATACGCAGATGAAAAACTACATACACATAGATATAGTTGCGTAAAATTTATTGACTTTATAACTTACCTTTAAGTTCCTCGGCATCTGGCGTGCATTTGTTCTGGCCGAGGATACACTTGATATAAAGGTCAGGCCTTCTCTTGTTGCTCAGTACAGTCAGTACGTCATCCAGTTTCATGTTGCCATACAAGTCGGTGTATTTCTCATCACTGGGACAAGCCAGGGCCACTCCAGCCAGGAACAACACGAAGAATTCGACAAAGGATTTCATTTTGATGCTATAAAGAATAAATAATATAAATATATCAGCTTAGCCTTTATTCCAAACTATGTTGGAGTCGGCTTCCAGTCTCACGGGATGCAGCTGAATACCAGTGTTTTACATGGAGCGACTGCCTATCTGACCTCCACAACCCAGTTACCTGGGATATAACACGATACCCTTCAGTAAGACTGGTTGTCAGACTTTCAAGCTTCTGACTACTGTTAACGACTGTGAAAGATTTTCGAAAATGACAGCCGGGACCCACAATTTAACGCGCCTTCCGAAACACGGAAAGAATAAATAATATAAAAATTGGAATGTACGCCGTGACGGATGTGTTTACTTCTTCTCCCGTTTTTATTCATTATAATTAGTTTAGTTTAGTCTAGTTTTAGTTAATAACTGATCTAGTTACGGAATAACTGAAAGTCGTTGCCACACGGCGACTTTTCGTCATGGACGAATGTTACCGTAGTCACGCCAGTCTGGAGGAAGCTAGTACAGAGGTAATGCAATGCAATTTCGCTGAAGATGTATTGAATAGGGCGGAGAAGCGAGCTCGTGAGGATAATTCATCGCATGATGGGTGGCAGACAGTCTCTAAGCGTCGAGTTTGCCAATATAAACAGTTATTGTAGTAATATAGTCTTAATGCACTTATTTATTATGTATTAATATATTTTTTGATGTTTTACGTTGTTACTTATAAATAAATAGATATAAATATTATTGGACAACTCACACACGGTCATTTGATTCCAAACTAAGCAGAGCTTGTACTATGGTAACCAAATAACTGATAAACACACTTATATACATATATACATAAATATATACTTACATATAAATATATACTTATATAGATAAATTGACGTAACATATTTCTTTGTTAACTTTTATTGGGTGATATAATCGCTAAGCGGTTAAACCCGTTAAATAAATACAAAAAAAAAACTATTGGAATTATTTCAAGCCTATCCCATAGTTGGGCCAAAGTATTCTAATGGAATAATGGTCGTCGTCGAAGGCTTTCACTATTTGGCCTAGGGTTAGGGCAAGGACTTTAAGTCGCTTTAATAATTGTTTGAAAGTCCTTTGAGTCGAGCAAAGGTGGTGAAGCTATAAAATGACCTCTGACTCTAAGCAATAAAATAAATTATAACAACAAGTTATAATTTTATTGAGACCATTGAACTAACGGTAAACCAGACGCATTATTACGCAATAAGCGAGTATTACCTGTTTTACAGAGGTTCAGTCACTGATTAGATGCTAAGCGATCTACGTGAGTCTACAGTGAGACGTGCACTTAAATACCATTTAACTGCCTTCTCCGTGTCAAAATTGAATAGGAAAGGTTTATGACCTTTCCTATTCAATTTTGACTTTCAATATTTCATAAAGCCGAATACTTAAGTCAGTATACATTAACTGAGAAATTGGATTATAAAAAAACCAAAATTGTAGAAAAAATTAGTTTATTTACAAACTATATCACAAGATAGCATGATTATCAGCAGTAGAAGTAAATAGCAGTTGCTTTAAGCCGACACTTCGCGGAGTTCCTTCTCGTACTTGACGGTGTACTTCCTCTCAGGATCGTATTTAGCGTTCAGCTGGTTCCAAGACTCCTCCTCGTGGTTGATCAGGTGCTTGATGACGCGACGAGTGCCGTCCTTCTGGGTCTCAGTGCACTTGCTGCATTCGGTTTCAAGAGCATCCCTAATGTGTTCTGCAGAAAATAAAGTTATTTTTTATTCACTAATCGATAAGGGTGATGTGATAGAAAGTGACTATATTTTCCTCGTTTGATAAGAGACCCTTGATCAGCAGTGGAACAGTAATAAGTTAAAAATAATCACTTATCGCTAATGATCTATATGATTATAATGCTTCTAATATAATTATATTAATGTTACAAGGTTAATATAATTCATTGTTTGGCTAATATTTCAATGAATTGTTCACTAAAGTAAAGCGACATAACAATTGATTATACGCAAACGGTAGATCTAACACACGCAAATAAAGCTAACCTTTAAGTTCCTTGGCATCAGGTGCGCACTTGCCCTGGTCGAGGATACACTTGATGTAAGGTCCGAGCAGTCTCTTGTTGCTCAGTACTTCATCCAGGTTCACGTTGTCGTAACGGTCTGTGTATTTCTCATCACTGGGACGAGCGAGAGCCACTCCAGCCAGGAACAACACGCAGAATACGACGAAGAATTTCATTTTGATGCTGTAATAAAATAAATATATTAGAAAGTAAGTCTATCCGTCAGTTGGGCCAAATACTCTTGGAATAAGGGTCGTATGGCTTTCACTATTTGGCCAAGGGAAAAGCAAGGACATAGACTCTCCCCGAGAATTGTTAAGACCTTTTAGTTAAGCAAGGGTAATAAAATTTCGCTACAAAACGAGCTGTCTTGAAGCAATAAAATAAATTATAACAACAAACGTTATAATTTTATTGGGAACATTAAACTAACGGTAAACTAAACGCATTATTAAATAATTAATTTAAATAAATAAGCGAGTATTACCTGATTTACAGAGGTCCAGTCACTGATCAGATGCTAAACGATCTACGGGAGCCTACAACGAGATGTGCACTTATATACCATTAAACTTTGTCATGCAAAAACTCGTACGCACGCATGTCGAGTACTTTATCAATAATATTATTTAAACGAGCTGCTACTTGACTAGTAACGGAGGCTATTTTTAAGTTGGAGTCAGGAGTCAGCAAATATTTTTGATTCTATTTGGCATTGCTTCTGTCCTATGCGTGTTGGTTGTTTTGATTCATTCTCGGTGAAGGACTTTTTAAAATTAGTTTGGTGAAAAGTAGAAATATTGAATTACTAGCTGTCTTTGCGAACTTCGTACCTTTTAAAAGTTTTTTGCGATTCTCTATTTTTTTAGAACCATAGGTACTCGTATTTTAAGGACAATATAAAAAATGTAGTGGCGATTTATTTTATATATAAGATACTAGCTGACCCGCGCAACTTCGCTTGCGTCCAATAAGAGAGAATGGGTGAAATTTTTCCCCGTTTTTGTAACATTAATTACTGGTACTCTGCTCCTTTTGGTCGTAGCGTGATGATATATAGCCTATGTCCTTTCTCGGGTATCAAAATATATCCATACCAAATTTCATGCGAATTGGTTCAGTAGTTTAGGCGTGATTGAGTAGCAGACAGACAGACAGACAGACAGACAGACAGACAGAGTTACTTTCGCATTTATAATATTAGTGTGGATAAGATGAGCTAGTAACGTGTATAATACACTTATTCGATGCGTTGATGAATTGGTTTGTTTTTTATGAAGGTTTAGGGTAGTGTTCTTTAATTAGAACAGTCGATTTGAAATTCAATTCAATACTGCGTTTTATTTCGAATTATCGCGATTTTGGTAGTTACATTTAATATCATGTGGTGATATAACTATGCGTAAGTTAACTTGTCTTGATCCATACCTACATAAGTTTATATAAAGCTTTAGCCTTGAGCTATCAGAATATATTTCACACTATCTGACCAGCGCGACTCCGCTCACGTGTAAATATTTTTTTTAAACTGTTTTCTGTACAATTTGTTTTTATTTTCCTCTCCATAAAATCTCCCCTGGGCCTTAAAAAATATGACGTAAAAAAAAATCAAATTGGATGAGCCGTTCTCGCTTAGCAACACATTTGGCGATTCAATATTTTTTCGTAAATAGACATTTTTATCAAATAATAGTTGATTTATTAAGTTATTTTCTTAAAATATGATTGGAGTATTCCTTGGTTTAAAGATCAAATAACTGAACCTGTTTTAATGAGTGAAAAACTTTACCATAAAAAAGTCATTGGCGGCTTTAACACGTGAAGTAACAAAGTTAATAATACCTACATTACAAAAACCGGCCAAGTGCGAGACTGGCTTGTTGGGCTGTCTGATTTAAAATTAACTTTAAATAGAAAAGCATCGAATACTTATTGAGAGATTGTATTGATGTACTTTTTTATTATTTGTATTACCGTTTCAATTGTTGTTGTTATTCTTAAACAAAAGTTGTCCTAAGAGAATGGCAGGGATATAAAGTTGCAGTCCAACAACTTTGTAGAGACTCTGGTTTACGAACGTAGGAGGTGCAGGGACAACATTAGTGACCCCCGGGTCTTTGTAGCTGACGATGATCTGTTTGCCATAGGTAGCTGTTATATTATGGAAATAGATTATTCAGGCTTGCCAAAGATCTTTACTAAGTTGTCGGAATATACTAGTAATAACGGGACCACTACTAGTACATAAAATCCTAGGTTTGAATTTATTCAAAGCGTCATTAACAAACTAGATTCCGTCGATGACGTCAAGGCATCATACCTACGTAAGAGAAGTAAAATATATTTAGGAAAGTTTAGAAAAGGTGTTAGCTTAAAAAACCCAAGACCTCGCGCGATGCTAAAATGTATGACTAATACGGAGCAAAGTATAACAAGCAAAACAAGCTTAGACGTAAACACTGGCTATAAATAAATGAATATTTATAGTACACAGAATGAATATTCTAAAAGGCAATTCTACAAATCTATATCAGTCAATGGAAAAGACCGATAAAATAGCACTATTACTGCATACTTAGAAACAGGTTCATAATTTTTATGTTGTTGTCTGGAGCCTTATTATGGTCAACGAAATCAAATATAAGTTAGAATATCGTTTCGTTTCTATCCCAATCTGCTGTAAGATGAAAAGTTTGTTACAAAATGACGGACGAATACGGTATATGGTTACCGTCTACCATTATACCATCTTGCTATGGTACAGAATAGTAAGGCATGGTTTATCCGATACTGCCTACTACCTGTCAAAATAGAATATGAGGTCATAATTTTCACCTATGCAGCTATGTGACAATCTATACTAATATAATCTATACTTCTATACTTAATATAATAAAGCTGAAGAGTTTGTTTGTTTGTTTGTTTGTTTGTTTGAACGCGCTAATCTCAGGAACTACTGGTCCGATTTGAAGAATTCTCTCACTGTTAGATAGCCCATTTATCGAGGAAGGCTATAGGCTATATATCATCACGCTACAACCATTAGAAGCTTAGTAGTAACGAAAAATGTTACAAAAACGGGAAAAATGATGACCCATTCTCTCTTACGTGACGCAAGCGATGTTGCGCGGGTCAGCTAGTGTGTAATATGCGACGATATTTCGTTTTTTCGAATCATAATAGACCCTCTGTTGCTATTCCTATTCCAATCGACGTCTGCCAGTTTGTTTTTTTTACCGTCGTTTTTGTTCTAACTTATGATAAAAAAACATTTTGTGGATTTTATTGTTGTTCTTGATTAACGAGATAATTATCGTATGATGGACGTATTACACATATGATTTAATTGTAGTGTAGTTAACGTGGTATATTGTATTTCCTTGTTGTACTTAAATAGTAACTTACGTTAAAATATCAACAGAACATGAGACTAGTATGTAACATATGATATGCGTTATCTAATGTTACATATTACTTTCAGTCCAGTTTAGATTAAAAGCGAACAAAGATGATAGAATAAAAAACTTACACGCATTGCACAGATATGAAATTACTACATATATGCATAGGTTCTACACAGGTCATTCAACTCTAGGCAAAAAGTAAAAAACGAACCGCTTTGATGCAGATAAAATCGTTTGTGGTTAATACTAAAATGCAGCAAAAACTATAAGTGCAAACTCTTGAGATTTTCGCAGTCGATAAAATTTCTTAAAAAAATCAGTACGTAAGTATCTAGGTTTGTGCTTTACAGATTACAAACCTTCCAGGCAACCATGCTGGTTTTTTATTGATCGTTTGTTATTTGAAATTAAGTAATGAATAACATAGTGTTTTCCCATAACGTAAGGGCGGTGATATGTTTTGCTATATAAAAATTGTTTTATGCACTCTACCAACACATCAAAGAAACTAAGATGTGTCTTCATGTCGGCGGCTTTATTTTAAAGAAAGACTGCTTATAAAAGAAAATTGCTGATTGGATACTTATGAAATAAAGTCTTCTTCAGTGTGTACTTGTAGACTTCATTAACTACTATAGCTGGATCGATGATAGCTATAGTCAAACAATTTAGTAGAAACACTTGTACGCATGGTTCGCAGTTGTCGGAGGTATGCAAGTGACCTGCAGGCTTATACAGCTGACGGTGGCTGCTAATGCATCTAATTGATTTTGAAATTATATACATACATGAAATCACATCTTCTTCTCATAGCGGCAGGCAGAGACCAGATAACGCCATTTGGTACGATTCTTACAAGTCTCCTTTGCTTTTTCATATCGATACATCTTGTCATACATGGCCGCCGGTTACAAGTACTACACAACTGACCTTATACAAAACATCACCATTCTTCTTATCTCATAATTATTAGCGATCTAGATAAATCGTCGATGCTAAAGCGCTCTACAAAATTATCGGGCTGTAGCAATAGTCCCACTGAGACCAAAAGTGGGATCCAAATCAATTATGACGGAACGTGATTGATGTTTTTGTTCATGTTCAAATGTACCTACACGTCTTTACGACGTTATACGTATGCCAATTCGCTGATGGAAGATATAACTATAATTGTTTTAATTGCAACTCGTAAATAATACGCCAAAAAATAGCGAAACACGTGTGCTTAGATACCGGAATAAACAATACAATTTTGTTCTCTACAAAAAAGCTTATGATTCAATTTGGATTATTTGGCTTATAATTCCACAAAAACAAATTAGGCAGTAAGCATATTTATTCCACAACTTTTAAAACTTTTGACTGAGAATGGATTCTTTAGGAAATTAATTTACTTCTGAGTATTACGCTTAGGTTGATGAAAGATAGGAAAGGAAGAAAAGGGAGTAAAGGTGATTTTCTAGTCTCTCTGTTTTTGGCCCATCTGGATGTAAATAGGACCTGATTATTGCTAAGTCAAAGTATGTATAGGTCATCGACGTAGCAATGTTAGATGATAGTTACTTGATAAATTTCAGAACGTTAAATAAATGGAGATACTTGCCATAAAGATTATGTTATTGTGTATGAATATAATGTATATTAATTAGTTACAAATCTTTTGTCATTGACTTTATCAATTTTCTAGTGGAAAATGAAAAAAAAATCAAATTTTTAGCTTTAATGTATTATAGATTTTCTTTTTTAGAATTGAAGTTGTTTGGTGGTCTTTTAAGTACATTGAAGTTGTTTGTAGGTTCTTTATAATTTTAACGATTTGAACGTAAAATACTCACATCTTACAACCGAACAGGTACATGAAACGTACTTTGTACTTGACAGTAAAATGTACTAACCTTTATCAACATACGTGTTTTATTTTTTATTTATAATACATAGCAACTCAAGACCACTGGCGCGTAACATTAAATATATCACGCATTCACGCTACATCTATCTCCAAAGCTTATCGGAATCGAACTAAGATTTTTTATATAGCACTCGATGAAAAAAACCTGTACCGATTAAAATCGGCAAGAATACGTAAGCCAAATGTTCGATTATATGGAAAATCGTGACGTTTTCGTTGTTTGTATACAAGTTCTTCGAACCATAAACCCGTTTTGGTCAGGCTCTGGAGATGGGTGCTCATCTCCCAGTTGCTATATAAAATAGACAGTTTGAAGGCTAATCTATAGACACTCGGTGATCGTCAGCAAGTGATCTTGTGCTTCTACAATCTCTTTATAAAAAAAGTAAGTCTTTTTTGAGATCGAGTTAAAATCCCAAGTTTTTTTTCTCGCACTATCATTTTATTTTTAAATATTTGCGGCCTGTACGGTACCCTAACTTAAACGTTCTTATTTACATCATATTTACTTGTGGCAACACAAAAAACGAATTACGTTGCATCTCTATCATTTATCGTTATAAATAATACGTTACTTATTCCTTGCTATAAGCTCAATAAAAACATATTAGGTACTTATAATTTTCTTTCTCGTAATCTGATCCCATAATTAGACAAAAAGTTCTAACACCATACAAAAAAGTTTTATAAAAAACATTATTGGTTGCGGTTAGTGACTTCGTACGTCTTTAATTAGCTCACTTTTTGCAATGGGAGTTGCCGTACCTAGTTCTTTGTTGCAATAAGATCTTAATGGTTGCAATTACTTAGAAAAAAATAGCACAATGGGCTATATTTGTGTTTTAACTACGAAAGCATTTTTGTTTACGTCTGCCTTTGAAGTAAACATGTGTAAACTTTATTTTATTTTTCTTAAGTATGGATAACAAAAAAAAATACTTCTCCTAATATTCGCAGTTTTTTGGGGCATAAAATTATAAAATTAAAAAAAAAACACTCAGTATTCTGATTTCGATGGAAACATGCTTTCAGTTATAACGCTAATAAGTCTCGCAGTATCATTTTAAGTAACCAAAATTTAAAGGAAATATTAAAATAATATTTCTTCTTACAGCTTAATCAAAATGAAAACCTTCTTCATCTTGTGCGCATTGGTCGTGGCCGTCAGCGCCCGTCCCGATGGCTTCTACACCGACAAGTATGACAACGTGAACCTGGACGAGATCCTGAGCAACAAGAGACTGCTCGGACCTTACATCAAGTGCGCGCTCGACCAGGGCAAGTGCGCGCCCGACGCCAAGGAACTTAAATGTAAGTATAACCTACAAATGTTTTCAATAACCTATCGACTTTATAAGATAGTTACTCTGCCGAAGCTTGGATAATATAGGAAAAACGTTGTTTTGCCATAAAAAATTAATAAAAAAACATTGTCCAGCGGACAAAATTGTGAATCTAAACCATTCTCAGATCCCCTTGAACACACACAAAAAAATTCATTAAAATCGGTCCAGTCGTTTAAGAGAAGTTCGGTGACATACACACTTACAGAAGAGTTATATATATATAACGATTAAAACGTTCAGCTTGGCTATCTGAGGATCGGATTAAACTTTATTATTGAGAACGGTTGTAAATTTAGTCGACGTTTACGGGATATATTTTAATTTTGCGTTCTAACTCACAATATAAACCGAGTGTTTTTTGGTTGAGGATATTTGAATTGTTTTGTCCTTGAAGAGAGTCGCATCTCGTCAAAACTCGTTTAAAATATAGTCCAGACCTTGCATTTCAATAAGCTAAAAAACTAAATTAAGCATATTTTTTAATCAATTACCATTCGATCAGAATATTATTAAATCAGTGTTATTGACTTCAAAATCTAGTAATATAATTTGAATCTTATGATTCAATTTACATACACATGATACATATTTAGCCAAGACTGTGATTGTTGCTATGTTATATTACTTTAACTCATACCTATAACAAAATGCAAATGATTCCACTAAAAGTTTGAAAAAAAAATAGTATGCTCTACTAACCATGACAAAAACCCATGTGTACAGACTAGCATAATGTTCTCAAAAGGAGCGATATTGCTGGTAACGGTAACATTTAAAATTCTAGTAACATTTACTGGAACCACAGTCCCATTCCCAAAAATTTGGGACTGATACTACAAACATTTTAAAGGCCACATTAATCGATCAGTAGTCGAAAATAAGTTTAAGAGCTTCTGGTCTAACAAATGTATCTTTTTCCAGCTCACATCAAGGAGGCTTTAGAGAACTACTGTGCTAAGTGCACAAAGGCTCAACAGGACGGCACTCGCCGCGTCATCGGGCACCTGATCAACAACGAGCCTGAATCCTGGAAGCTCCTCACCGCCAAGTACGACAAAGACGGCAGATACGTCGCCAAATACGAAACCGAACTAAGAACCATTGCCTAAGATAGCTTTAAGTTGAAGTGTGTTTGTTCGTGCGAATAAATTATGTGATACAAATTTAATATGATATTTTTTTCATGATATAAAGTCCCTGAAGTAAAAGCATTTTCGTATGAGTAGCTTTATGGCTATTTATTTTATTCTCGACCCACATTTTAATACAGTTTTGTCCTTCCAAAGTACCATATCATTTGAGTAAACATTAGAGAATATGATGCAAAAAATAATATCAAAATTTCTACCATGAACTAAGGCGACTGGCAAATTGTTCAGAAAGAAGAAGAGGGTTACAATTTCTTAAGTAATAGTAGCTCATGCTTACAAAAGTCGTCATAATTTTTATGGCATTCGTTATAGGTTATTACAAAATATTTAGCTAAAAAGCTGGAGTACCACGTCTTTTTTTTATTCGCAATCACACGTTTAAGTTTAACGCAGAGGTTCAAAATTAACCTCGACGTTGCATTGAAAATGGCATTTGATGCGTTTATTTAAAATCTAGCTTTGACCATCAGGTTTGTAAATTAGTTGTTTTGAAAGTATTTATTTACTTTCTCATTTGACAATTAAAGGAGATCGGCAGATTTCGTACAGCTTAAAGTTTGTGTTGTTTCGTAACAGAATTTGTACCACTTATTAAGGGGACTAAGTCACCTATTTTTATTTGGGAGTATTATTTTTAGAAGTCCGGATTAATTAGAAAGTATTTGTTTATTTAAATAATAATTTTTGGTCTATGGCTTATATTTGTTGACAAATAAAGAAAAAGAAAATCTCATGAGACGTCACTGTTACTCTGACGTCTACGCATCCGCTAATTTGCTGTTGTTTTGGATTGTGGTTTTGACAGCATCTGAGCAATTTAGCGAAATATCGGGGCTTCTTAAAATGGACATAACTTTTACCTCCCAACTTTTAAAAATATAATCATTTTAAAATAAGCTTGTCTATCATATTAGCTACCAATTTAAACAAAAAGTAAACCTAAACATGACATTTTATAAGCTGTACGAATTCTTCATACAAACCTGCCGTTCGCCTTTTAAATACTGTTCGAAGTTAAATATAAGTCCAAAATATTGCAAAAATAAAATCAAGACTAACTTTTTATCATAGTCTTTCTAAAAGTTCTAATCACATTAATCCAAACCAAATTGGAAGATGTTTTTGAACTATCGCGGCTTGTACACATAATGTATATAATAAGTAGTTAGTCTTCCGTTCAAAAATAAGGAGCTCCTTTTTGAAAACCAGTTTATAAAGTGTCAATGAACTGACTAAGTAATCATTCACGAATAGATTAAAGAAAGCGAGTATCTATGGTAATTGGTAATATCAATAATAATCACTTAATGCGCATAAATGGAAATATTAATAATCTTAGCTCATATTAAACACAATATTTATGAAACGGCTATACATATGTATACATATATGGTTTAAGTTGCGCCTCCCACGCAAGTCGTCGAGGTTTCGTAGACAAGGCAACATAGCAATGACTTTTCGCAGTTATTTATTATATTATATTGTACCTTAGTTGGACAAAGGCCTTTGTCCAGCAGTGGACGATTCCCGGCTGAGATGATGAAGATGATGATGATACCTTAGTTATTTTATAAAAAAATCACTTGTTCTAACGGTGAAGGAAAACACTGCGATGCAACCCTGCATGCTCAAGAATTCTAGAGAACAGTTCTTAAAGGTATGCAAAGTCTACAACCCTCACTTGGCCAGCGTCGTGGATTCAAGGCCTAAACCTTCCTGCATTACGGGTTCGTTGCCTATCAGTGGGACATTAATGGGTAAGGTTTATTTACTTTTTATGTATTATGGAAACTTTGGCTTCTAAAAGAGTAGTATCTTACGACAAAAGTTCGTAAGTAGAAGTATTATATTCACAATCTATTCAACTATGTATTCAACGAATAAATAATTGTTATTAAGGAAAAATAATCAACAAAAACTCCCCGAGACAGGTCTTACGATCGAAGTGCAAAGTATGTACTTAAACGACTTCTTACAATATTTTTTTTTGCACAGTAACTCTCGACAGGTTTATAAATATGCTGGCATAAGTTGAAGGCTTCTACTTTTAATATCCTTCGCTATAGTCGTGTAAATATCGCTTAATGTTATGTATTCTGCAGTTTACTTGTTGACCAAGCCGTTGGAATAATGGTTGACTTCAAGTTAAGCAGAGATGAGATAATATTGAGTAAGTGCACGTGATAATACGGATCTTGTAAAATAATTTTGAGTTCTGGGAACAAATATGTTTATTAAAACGTTACCTTGTGAACTCATATTTGCTTCTAGCTAGTAAACTGGACAGAAGCCAACTCTACTGGCGATTATTACCAAGAAATCCACGAACATGGTCATAGAAACAGCGTAAATATTTTTCGAGCTTGATAGTCAAGCTGGTGACAATTATGTAGCAAGTGTGAGGAAAACACTTGATTATTATAGACCAACAGCCCCTAGTATGACATCGACGTAAAAATACCTCCGGTTTACCTTAGACTGCTACTGACGAAACACTTTGCGTGATCCACAACAAATTGCTGCAAATCTAGTTTATTGCGTCCATTAATTATATGACTGAATGTCTGTAAAGTCCCACGTCCTACAGCATGCTTATTATGTATCGACAACAATTGACAAACAGTGTACGTCAATTTGATAGCCACTATGCAGGACATTGCAGTTTTGTCACAACATATTACACTCCATTATTTTAGGTAATAATCAATGTACATAGTACAGACCAGAGCGGTTGTCAACCGAAATACTTATTATGTAATATCCTTCTTAGAGCCTATTCATAGTCTTACATAGATATTTAATTACATAAAAAATAGCATTACCGAATAGTCAACAGTTTCCTACAAATAAACAAGCAAAGCCTTCTGAATCTTGACATTGAAATTTTTATTGCCGTATGCAGAATTTTGTGAATATCTAAACAACTACTAATATAGTATTCGTAGGTATTTAACGTGGAGTCTATTCAAAAACATAATCGTTGTGAACATTATTATCGGCGGAAGTTAACGCAGAGGTATTTGGCATTGATGGATGTTTTTTCAAAGGATTCTGTCTATCAGTGATCACGAATTTATGTGTTTTGTTTCTGTTGATTTGAATGATCACCATAAGATATTGAATATAAACGATTTTATTTACCACACGTAACCAATCTATGTACAATTTTAAAACATTTTGTAATCAGTTTATTTTGTCGTTAGTGAATTTGTGGGGTTGACGATATAAATCTATTTACAAATATCACCGGATATTCTTATGAAATTAAGTTATAATCGTTAATATTACAAAAATAAAGTAGTATAAGCCAAGTTTTCAATTTCAAATTCAAACTACCCGTGCAAGTTTAACACAAGTATTTGTTCGGTGGGAATCAAACCCTAGCATGTATTTTATGTAGGTACCTTACCGCACGACGTAGTTAATACTACAACATAGTAACAGTATAAAGCTAAACAAGACCTTGAAACGGCGAGATATATACAAAAAGAAGCGCACTGACCTCATATCATAATAAAACGAATCTAAGACGAAATTTTTTCTTATTTAATAAAGCCAAGATACCTATTATACTTCTATAGTTTTAATGCATAGTTATATAGAACACAAGTAGGTAGAGACTGGGTATCCATAAGCCCTTTATAATTACTTCCTTAGAAAAAATATTACTGCAACTTAGTTAGAGAGCCTTTACATGTACGATTTATATAGACTATAGTTAATTTTCAACTAAAGTAGTTTTAAAAAAAGTAGCTGTATCAAACAGGTCATCATCAGCTGTCAGCCATCAGCCATCCTGAATGTCGTATTCCTTCGCCCAGCCGCGTACCATACACAATAAACTAATTAGGTAATTAAAAGAGATATTAAGCTTAAGGGTAGCGTGTAAGCAACGTTACGTAAAAAAATGCAAGTCAGAGTATTAGTAATAACATGGTAATTCTATTATAAAATTATTCACATCCTATTAGGGAAATACTATTATTCATAACAATCAACGTTACACATAATTAAAACAACAATCGGTTATAAATAATCGTACTTGTTGTGTTTGCATAACAATGAATGGGTTGACGGCAACAACAGATATAACCCAAGATAAGCTGAAAGATTAATTATAAGATGTAGCACGTAGCGGAGACGTATCGTACTTAGGCATTTGATAAAGAATAGATAATAAAAAAAAGAAGAAGATTCATGCCTTCAAATTCGTGCTACTAATCTGCCTATTTATTCACAAAGTATCACTGAGTACCACGGATAGGTTATCTATACTAATATTATAAAGCTGAAGAGTTTGTTTGTTTGTTTCTTTCTATGTTTGAACGCGCTAATCTCAGAAACTACTGGTCCGATTTGAAAACTTCTTTCAGTGTTAGATGGCCCATTTATCGAGGAAGGTTATAGGCTATACATCATCATGCTACGACCAATAGGAGCTGAGTACCAGTAAAAAATGTAACAAAAACGGGGAAAAAATTTACCCATTCTCTCTGTGACGCAAGCGAAGTTGCGCGGGTCAGCTAGTTAAAAATAAATATCAGGGAAGCTTCTGATTCAACATTGTTTCCTATTCATTTGAAGCTTTTAAATAAAAAGAAGTACTAGTATCCTTCAAATATTCTTGATTACTAATCTATATGTATACTTATTCACAAAGTAATCCACGAACTAACTAAAGACGACTGGCAAATACGATTCTCATTTTACTGCGAGTTACTTTTGGAGGATATATTATTAAGTATAAATTATTATAACTGGATTAAGACGTATATACTTCCTATTTCTGCAAGCTAACATGGAACAAGGAAAAGACATGCAGTTTGACAAATTACTTCTACGTCGTCAATGTTGAATTATATGACAGACAGCCTTCCTGAGTTAAATGCTTTGCCTTTGTTGACTAAGATTAATGATACAGTAACACTATATTGTCATTTAGGTGACAAAGTTATATCACGTAGCTGTGTCATAAAACAAAACTGATTACTTAACGGTCATGTAATGTATGATATACAAACTTTATAGTCTAAAGAGCATAGAGCGAGGAATGTCTTGCATCGGTTGAGTTAAAGATTAATTATAATAATTTCTACAAAAAAATCTTCGTTTTGTCCTTATTCCAAGTTAAGTGGGTACAGCATATTTTCATATTTTCATGTTGTCAAAAGATTTGGCTGATGCTTTTATTGTCGGCCGCCAGTCTGACGTCAACCCTCTTTGGAAAATGGTTATAAAGTTTTTTTTTTAATAAATATCGTTTGACAACTCTTAAAATTAGAAGTAGCTCTAGGGTGGAGTTACATATAATATGTGTATCAATCAATACACGTATAACATGCTAAGAGCTTAAAAGTATTACGGGTATCAGAATAGCAAAACGCAGTATCATTTAGACCCAATAGTTTCTGCTAGTCGTTAAATTTTAATAGTCATCAAAACACAAGTTAACTTCTAACATCAAAGCGGCTGTCGAATCGATTCGATGAGCAATCATTAATTTTATACAGGGTGAAAAAAACATACGTGGGGCCAGTTTGTAGCCAGTTTTTTTGTTCGTGATAATGACGCAGTACGGGAACGATTGACGCACTCGTATGTATCGAAATGAATATTATGATGTTGTGGAATAATTGTAAAGTTATCTCAACATGTATTGTTTAGATTTTAATGGCAGTAAACTATAAAGTTAATTTGACGGACCATCATTGTTTTTCATGAAGTAGGGATGGTTATCGTTCTTTAAACTCTGTTTTCTGAATTAACTTTGTAGGTGATCCTTGCTGATGCAAATAGGGATTTCGGGCTTAGTACAAAAAATAATATGGGCGTACTCTGATTTTGCGTTTTAGTTATGTTGATAAAAGACTTGCTCTCAGTTTGGTAACAAGTTCATATAAATCATATATTCTTTATTTTTTTCTTTCTCCAGAAGGAATTTCTTCTTGTCATAGAAATAATTTATGTAGAGACATTGTAGAGACCTTTGTTCAAACCAATCAATTACTTAAAAAAAATAACAAGTAGAAAAAGTAATCACATAATTTATTACAAGAAATTATAGCCAATGAGAAGAATTCCGCATTGAAATATTAATAAGAAGTAACTTTAGTTTTCAGCGGCGAGGAAGGCTTCGTAGGTCTCTTTGTATTGATCTTCAGGGTCGTACTTAGAGATGAGCTGCTTGTAAAATTCGGGTTCCTTTTCTTTCAAGTGCTTGACGACTTTCCTGGCTCCGATCTTTTGTTTGTCTGTGCATTTCGAGCACCCATTCTGCATAGCATCTTTGATGTGAGCTAGAAAAGAAAACATGTTTTATTAAAAACTTGCATTTCTAGTGTATTTTATAGTCTATACAACTATTCGTCAGAAGGCATTGGCATAGGGTTCATTAAAATATATAAATATAACTGTTCCATAAAGTAGCCTAGAGTTCGGTTACGTGCCCGATATTTGGCAACAGTGAGTCTGTACCTAATATACCTATATGTACATTCACATGACCACAATGTTATTTATTTTTAAACATTTTTCTCAACTTGA
The DNA here is from genome assembly GCF_050436995.1 of Anticarsia gemmatalis. Lineage (NCBI taxonomy): Eukaryota > Metazoa > Arthropoda > Insecta > Lepidoptera > Erebidae > Anticarsia > Anticarsia gemmatalis. The sequence continues at coordinate 6,510,172 of NC_134761.1, forward strand.
TTTTCCTCCTTTATTATTTAAACAACTATTCCTTTAATCTCTGCATCACCCCAAGGTAGACTGGCAGAAAATGCTTTTGGCATTAAGTCCGCCTTTATACAAATTTTGTACAAGAAGTTTAAATAAAATAAATTAAATTAAATATTTATCCCTATTACATAATAATGTAAACAGCGAAACCTGGATGTTTTTAGACATCTATGAGTAAAGGTGATGTCATAAAAGAAAGAAAAAAAAAACACTTTATCATAATGTTAGCATAAGTACTGTCCAGTGAGGTACAAGTTCAAGGTTTTGAGTAACGTGTGTAGGTATTAGTAATTTATTGTCACTAGTCATTATGATGAAGGAAAACATCGAAGAAAGAAAATTGTCAGTGGTTGACAGTTTTTTAACAGATGACTATTAGCGACAACTCCTACTCTACCTAAAGGATTTTATTAACTTTATGTGCAAAAAGTTCAAATTAATCTGAAACAACTGCGAGTGGATTATAATAATAAAGGGAGGTTCTCAATTTATAAATAAATAATCATGTCTCTATTGGTGAAATCGTATCTATGCTATAAAAAATGTCTAGGTTTGATAAAAGTAAAAGACAGACAATCTAAGAACTGTAAGTTAACTCGTCTAAAAAAATCATCACCTTTGTAAGATTACGTCAAACATTAATTTATTAAAATTGCGTAACATACATGGAAGGCGTTATGGAAATATTGATAACAGATAACCACTGATTATTATTGTTTCAATACGTAGGTGGGTGGTCTAGTATCTTTCCGCATATTATTCTAAGTAACGAGTACGTATTGATTTATATGATTGTTTGTTATCATAACAGATTTATACACTTCGTAGAACTGATTCATTTTACGTCATGCAAAAAGTTTGACAAGAAATCAATGAATCATCAATGTAGTGTAAACATTTTAGTCAGTATGAACTTAAGAATTAACGCAATGGTGTTAAAAAACCCGAAAGAACCCATATTTCTTTATTTAACGGCTCTACTTTCTTCTAATAATAGGCATTATTATTATTATTATTATTAATCACTAAGTACCTTCAATATGTTTATGCTTCCTATTTAATATTTATTTTTTTACTATTGCTTAATTATTTCAGAGAAATCATGTCTGTTTAACATGTGATTTAGGCGAAAGTGTAAAACATCAATTTTTACTCCTCCCTACTGAGTGCGAGCCTTTTAAACTCAAGTTTAGAATTTAACTGAAACAGTATTGACCCTGAATAAATTTAGTTTAAGTAATATCTACTTTTTTTGCGGGTGACATCAGGAACAGATACTATATATCTGTGAAGTATCAAGTGAAGCTCAAATGAGTGTGACAATTGTGAACATGAAAGAATATCTTACTTTTGAGTTCCTTTCCTTCAGGAGTGCACCTGCCCTGCTCAAGTGTGCACTTGACGTACGGCACCAACAGTTTTCTATTCTCCAAGATCTCTTCCACGTTGATATTGTCATATCGGTCTGTGTACGTTTCAGCCGCGGCGAAACTGGCCAGAGCCACAACAGCAACAAACACGACGGAATTCATTCTGCAAAGATTTTGAATTAAAAAAAAAGACAAAAGTGCACTAATGTCACTTCTAAGTTGACTGAATGCTGGACGAATAATGAGTGTATTTTTCTCCGCTACTTACTTTTAATAGTCCTTAATTTCACGTCACATAATAGACACATTAAAACAGGATATTTTATAGTTCAGATAAGGAGTTGAAAAATGACATCTAGGTGCTTTGTATAAGAACTAAGAAGCTTATCTTTAAGATGCCTAATTATATTTTCAGATTAGCTTTTTTGTCAAAGCTTAATTGGCTTTTTGGAGGTCATGTGGAATAAATTTTTTTATAATTCTTATCAAATGAGATTCACAGATTCAGAATAGAAATTAAAATGGACAATCATATACGTGAGTGTTAAAAAGACAATGTGTTTTAGAACAATGGGAGTGATGAAGGAGACGTGTTAAAGCAATTAATTTTGAGGTTAAAATGTCAAGTTCAGGTGCAATACTGACAATCAAAACGTGCAATAAATCTACGTCTGTTAATACGATATAAACTTTATCTCATAAATTTATTATTTTTCAAATTGTATTGGACATTGGGGAGCAAAGGAAATTATACGATTTTTCAAAGATTATCCACGCCTGTCTTTCATCAGAATGTTTCAATCGACTTACTACTAAAATGTGCAATTTTTTTCTTCCATCAATAAAATTGAATATAAAAATTACCTGATAACTGAACCACAGCGAATGATCAATGGCAAATCCAAAGACACTGATGATTCAAAGTAAATTGATTTCATTTATACCATTGATATACAGTTTATACGGAAAGGCGTAGCTATTGTTGTGACAATTATGTAAAGTACCCGCGACCCCGGAGTAATTGTTCTCATTATTACTTCACGTTGGAGATGAAAAAACCATAGGTATAGAGATGCCTAATTGCGTCGTTAAAGGGAAATCACGCGTTTCTTTATTACCTTTGCAAGTGACCACGATGAAATACTTCACATGTTTCGTATATTTGTCTCAGATATTTTTCTAATATAGGTGTTAGTGGTTTAATTGCTTAGCGATTAAGCATAAATCCACAACGACATTATAGGGGGGTCGAAAATAGCCCGAATTGCTTCGAGAAAAGGATGGTACGGCCGTGCCGCTTTTTTTTGCTCGACTTGCGGGGGCACTTCCGTGCCCCCAGATATAAACAACTAGCTGACCCGCGCAACTTCGCTTGCGTCACTTTAGAGAGAATCGGTCAGAATTTTCCACGTTTTTGTAACACTTTTTACTCTTACTCTGCTCCTATTGGTCGTAGCGTGATGATATAAAATATGCTTCTTTTTTCACAAAAAATATTCTCAAAATTATTAATATCTCTTAATATAACGAAGTCGCGCTAAGGCATATCCGCCATTAAAACAGTTGCCATGACAACGGAATTTTGTTAATTCAATGTCATTATAATTAGCGACTACGGTCGCCTGAATTTTCCCGGGAAATGCGTCATTTTCCCGGGGTAAAAAGTAGCCTATGTCCTTTCTCGGGTATCAAAATATCTCCATACCAAATTTCATGCAAATTGGTTCAGTAGTTTAGGCGTGATTGAGTAGCAGACAGACAGACAGAGTTACTTTCGCATTTATAATATTAGTATGGATTAGTATGGATTATAATAATGGGTGTCACAAAATTTCGAAGAATAGTTGTCATATAATACCTATTCTCTTCTTAAACAATAAACGCCATCGATTTGTTTGTGCCAGCTCTAAAACTCAATAAATTAACCACATTGTAATATTTACGTTACACAATGTGCGATAGATTGAGTTTCCGATTTTATTTAAACTAGTTTTCGAGCCAATCTTCTATGAGATCCCGACGAATATGTAGTAGTATCTAAGAAATATCTAATTTGGTACAGATATCAACCACGTTCAATAACATATAGCTACAATAGAAATTAAGGCACTAATGTCTATGAAACCTGTCGTACGATCCCGAGGATTTTCGAATTCATGATAGTATTTTTTGGTGAAATGGTGCCTAATATTTGACAATTAGTAAAACTGTCCTCATACTCTTGCTTATAGCATTTAAAAAGCCATTGTACAATTATTTGTGTGATATACAGGTAGGTATTATTATATTATTGAACATATATACGATGTATAACTTTCATATATTAGGTCGGGGAAAAAGTCTTTTCACATTATAGTATGTATGAACTTGTAATAAAATCTCTTTGGCTTCAAGAATCACAAATGAGTACACTGTTCATTAGGTTTCTTTCAGAGAGCTCGTGAGGTACCCAAATATCGAGCTTTTTCGTGTAGAAAAAAGATTTTATTACAAGTTCATGCGAAAAGACTTTTTCCCTGACCTAATATATACAGAAGTATAAAAGTCGTCGTAAGTAGGTATATGAATATGACAGTGTAGTAATTTATGTCGCATCACGACTTTGTTGCAGATTACTCTCATTAAATGTTATTGTAATGTCTTTATTGTCACCATAACGATGACAAACGTGATTAGTATTAGTAATCACTAATCACTTCCACGTTGCATAGATTTATTAGGAAGATATAACTACAGACATACTCGGTCTTCCGTAGTTAAGTGTTACTAATCGAAGAGTACTTGTATGTTGTTTAAACCCGATTGTAAGATATTAAATTGCTTACTGCGAAAGGTTTATTTACAAAATTTTGTAACTTGAATATATAGGTCATCGAAAACTCAAACGATACTCAATTTTAAGTTACAGTTTGAGCATCACTTAAAATTGAGTGTTGTTTGAGTATTCAGCCAAAAGAATATGTTAAAACAATTTTGTGTGCCTACACTTTTGTGAAAGCAACATACATACGCTTACGAACATGTAACGTATATTTTCTATCTTTATCTTATAATACCGTTGGAACTTTCTGTACTCTTGTAAAATATCATCACTACAAACACTGGAAAAGGTTAAAATATGCCAATCAGCTCGATATCAATGTTTTTTATAAAAATCATATATTAGGAATATCTTTTGATCCATGATATAAGAATTTCAAATGTTGATATTCCGTTTATTTCTCTGTATTTGTGAATATAAGTACCTATAACTTAAAGCAGACAAAAAATCTAATGGAGAAGAGAAAATAATGTTCGACGCCTGCGAAAAATAACATAGCAACAAAATCAAGAGCGCGTTGATGTCGTATGTACGGAAATGTCAAGATGCGTGGAAATTCGACACCTGTATCGACATTTTTTTAAATACATGAAATTTTATGATTACTTTTTTAAAGAACTTGTCAATAGCAAATCTTGTGTAGTGTATTGTGAAGCGAGTATTGTACAGCCTAGTTAGAAGGTTGTTGTGCCTGTAAAGTTAATCAAAACAAACACTCAGGTGAGAATTGCTGTTGAAGTAAAACTTATTGTTACATTCTGTTAAACGGCATAGTTACTTGCAAAGGCATTCCTAATATGTATACCTACCTCTTTAATTTTGCAATACTTTAATTGCGGTGAACGATACCCAATTTTTAGGTACACTTTTGTCTCACGCTGTCATTATGACTTTGACGTTTGTTCTAGCGATAGACTTATCTTTGAACTTTACTTAAAATTAAGTGTCGATCAAGTATTTTGCTAATAGCCACTACTTAAAACTTCGAACTTACTACTTCTAGGTGTCCAGATTAAAGCAGTGGTAACTACGTGAGGTCGTTGCAGCTTTGTCCATTACTACAAGATCTCTGAGGTTTGCATTGGGCTGTGGCCCTAGGCTTATCTGCCATATGTCAATGTTACTGCTGTCCTATAAACTAACGGTCTTCTGTACAGTTATTACTTTCGAGTATCAAGAGTTTGACATTTAAAATGCACCATAAAAATAGTTGCTACGACGCCAACTAGAGGGCGCTCAACCAATTGTCATACAAAATTCATAACACACAGGCCCAGTCACGCATTTCAGTTTTTTTTTTCGAAACATAGCAAATAGTCTAGAAGACGGACATTATGTTATTACAGAAGAGAATATGAACATATTGGATGATTATAGGTATTTATTTTATTTTAATAGCATTTTCTCATTAGTTTAGGCAAACCGATAACCTGTACCTTTTTGTTCTACAGATTGAAACAGATAAAAGAACCAGTTTTTAGTTTTATAAAAGTCTAAACACAACAATGTCCAAGTTAGGTCCGGCTATGAAACGATGTAATTGATCATACAATTATCTTTGAGCTGGTATTCCCGCACATTAACATGTCACATTCTCTCACTCTGTGTAATTATCTGGTGCAGGTCACACCTTATTATGTAACAAAACTTGTTACTAACTACTAACTATAATCTTATAAATTGTTCATGAGGATCTTAAGTTTGTTTTAACCAGCTCTTAATTCACCTTACATTTTGACCGTCTAATGCCTATGAATCGCAAATATTGATGATCGCCACATCTTTATAGCTGTTGGGAAATGATTATTTTATGTCTTATTGGTGCTTGAATTGATTGAACCTTTGCATTACTAGAATGATACTTCATTATTAAACTTGCATTTTTTACATTATACTCCTAAAGTATTGATAGATTTTCCACGGATTCAAAGACTATCGACAGTGATTTGATAGTCACCTCGTCTGAATGGCGATTTCAGTAACTGTTTATCTAAATGGTATAACTGGTCTATTAAGTTTTGCTTTGGTGATAAGTATGTCATAATCGTAAAAATTCAATTCGTACATTATCATGTAAATTCTAAGCTTCTTATTTAACAATGAAACAATCCATACATTTCTTTGGTTTATTATATCAATACAAAAATACAATTTACAAAAAGGAATACAATTTAACATAAATATCACAAAGGAGCTTTAATATCAAAATGAGCAACAATACAAAAAATAACAAAATTGAAAGTATCAAAATTATTTATTTTGAGTCAAATAAAAGAAGTAAAAAAAGTTTGAGTAAAAAAATTGAGCTGGGTACGTACAAGGCCGCTTGGAATTTAGAGAGTCCATTAGATGATTTTGGAGCAATAAAAAATTCAGTTTCTATATACAATGTTGGCAAATAAAGTAGTACTGAGTATGAGAGAGAGTACTAAGAGTCAAGCGTCATCTCCAAAGCGGCGAATATACAGTATGCCGTCATTATTTTATTCCTCAGGGATCACAATGCCGTTGGCTCTGGCGCGGTCCTCGTACTTCTTCCTCCACTTGCCCTCAGGGTCGTACTTAGCGCAGAGTTCGCGCCAGATGGCCGGCTCGTTCTTGATCAAGTGGTCGATGACCTTAGTGGCTCCCTTCTCTTGAGCTTCTGTGCATTTGCTGCAGCCGGTTGCAATGGCGTCCTTCATGTGATCTGCAAAAAACACAAGGTTGGTTGAGTATGGATAGGACTTTTTTCCCTTTCTTCCGATTATCGACACAATAGTCTTTCTTCTTAAAATTCTTCTTTTTTTTCCAACTTTGAAGAAGTATCACATCAAGAGTATGTATGCAAACAAATAAGTTAAATCCGAGCAATAACCGAGGGAGCCAGTTACATGATAAAATTCGCCACTATTTTTGTTAGTCACTTTAAATTTCATACAAATTTAAACTTAAAACTAAAACTTTTGTACAGTAGATACAGCAGTTATAAAAGTAATACACAATTTTCCTCGACTCATCATTGACGTTTAGATAACGTGACTTGCTTTCAAACTACTTGTAACTTTTCCGCTTATGTTTTGTTGACAGGTGTATGTTTTTGTCTCGTCAAACAATTTGAGTTTTTTATTGACAACTATCAAGTGGACAAACAATTGGTTTCGAGCGTAATTTTGAAAATAATTTCGGTTCTCCTGCTAATTTTGGCTAAGTACATAATTTGTAATTTTGTAATACGAATTGTTTTTTGTTCGTAAAATTCGTCGAATTTACATTTCCTGAGGGCATGCAAATTCCCCACTTGGCCAATGTGGTGAACTCATGGCCTAACCCCTTCTGCATTTGGGAGGAGACCCTTGACCAGCAACGGGTCATGAGTCATGGTTTAAACAAAAGAAATGGATGACAATTTACTCCCACGTATTTGTAGTAGTCTGACTTATGATTATTATATTGTATTTAACTGTAAGAATCTTTAGCGAGTAATAGCTATTCTCGTCGTATTTGACAATGCAACTATTTTCTCACTATATTTGCTAAGCACTGTCTGAGAGTAATTGACATTTGAATTGTGATTTATTTGGTTTGTACTCGCAATTTAAGATAAATATAAACGCTAACGTAACAACTTCTGGCATTTAAATTATCTTTGTATTGAAGGAGATAATAAATAAACGATCCTTACGAAATGACAATAAATTTTACTTAAAGTTAAATCTGCAGATACGTTTTTTTACGTTACTAAATATTATGACTATCAATAGATACTAGCAAGACCATGGATTTCATTTGTATAATTCAATGCTATGCTATGCAATGCTTAACTATTTAAATTTAGCCCAGTCCCAATGTTTGAGCTTTCCACACTGCCAAATTGCGGATTAGGGACTAGGAGTTTTTCAATAATTGTATATATAAAGACAAGCCAGATTTTCTCGTAAGATTATCCTAAACTGATACTATAATTGTTTTATTTTATTCATAAAAGTCATTGGTGTGTTAGTTTTTAAATCGTTGATCATTTGCGTGGGAGGCGAATACTTGGCTATCAATGCACAATCAAAATTTTTGCAAAATTTATTTGAAATTACAACAAGATTGAACTAGAAATATAGTTTACAATCTTGATCTGAATATTTGTGTACAAACGAGTAATCTTAACAAACACTAATTAGTACTGACCATGGGTCGTGTTCATTGAATTAAATTGAAAGTAGAAACTGGATTTATCTGATAACTAGTTAATTTGTTTGTTAGAAGTTTAAAGCAACATAGTGTCAAATACTCCGTAAACAAAATGCGGAATACATTATTGTGTACATTAAACTTCTTAAAGTACGTTCTCATATTTGCTAAGTTAGATAGTTGGCTATAGAAGTCCCCCAAGTCCAGGCTATTACGGGCTAACACTTACAGAGATACTAAGGTTGAGAGTTTAAGCCCGTTAAAATGTGTCCGTCTGTGTTTTATGTAACACCAATAAACTATATCATGCCAAGCTTTCTAAAAGTTAAAGAAGCAATGCACAATCCTCAACCGTTATTTTACTAAATCGACAACCTAATCTCCCTTTACACTAAAGATAAGTAAATATCGATATTAGTGATTCGATAGGTTATATTATAAATTATTGCAATGTTCACCAAGAAATTGTAAATATCATTACAGATACACCAAAAAAAAACTAAAAACGATTTACAGCCTTAAGCGATACCAACTTAAGCGATCACTGGAATAAGCATTAATTGATGGTGACCACTTGTTGGTAACTGACACATAACTATACTGAATCGTCACTACCGTAGCGCGATTCTCTTCCATTATCGACAGCCGGCTTGTTATGGAGACATTTCGTATAAAAATCTGACGAGCGATGTAGCGAATGCTTTAGGAGCTAATTTTTAATACATTTTACATGTCAATCTCTAGAGATTGACATGTAAAATTTACAGTACCGACTGTATAAAATCGTGCTGCTTATGTATTCTGTATTGGGATGGGTAAAGAAATAGAAGAAAAATGGAATCCTCACCTCTCAATTCCTTTCCTTCGGAAGTGCACTTTCCCCTCTCCATGACGCAGTCGACGTAGCCCTTTAGAAGTCTCGGGTTTTCTAATACTTCATCCACGTTGACATCGTCGTACTTGCTGGTGTACTTTTCATCGGCGAGGACCGCCACAGCGACGCAACACAACACTATGACGAACTTCATTGTTCTCTGAAATATGTAATGGTTATTTTCAATATGCGATAGGGTTCATTTTATTAGATTTATGGCCGAGTTGTCCATGGTGAGAGGATATTTTGTCATCTTTTCCATAGTTTCACATTGGAGATCATGCCGGTTAAAAAAAAACACGGTACCCTAACATTTTCAAGTTGAACTAGGTTTTCCATTAAATAAATTAAGAACATAAGTTTACCCCATGACGGAAAAGTTTTATCGTGAAATAACTAGGCAAAATGATTTTTTCTCCCTCAAATCGATATTTCACTGAAATACAGAGATTGCTTTTATTTAATCTTAGCGTCACATCACTGCGCACAGGATGTCTTGCTATACACTATGATTAAAAACTACATACATAATAATATGACACTGAAGGGCCCAAATTGTACTAAAATATAAAAAAAAACGAATCAAAAAACCAACTTTAACATGAACACAAAATGTACTTAGAACCTTATTTTCCAAAATACACTGAATTTAAGTCTTAAAAATTAAAATAATTAAATTAAATATTAGAATTAAGTATACAAGTGCGACCTACCGTTTGTTTGGGTACAGTAATCAGTTGCAGCTCACAGTGAGTTATGATGTCGGTCGTAATCATATGCCACTATATATAGTGGACGCCGGAGTGCCTCAAACATCTAATTTGCCCCTGGTTGGTTCATTATTTTATCTGTCTTCGATGCATAACCCGCGCACTTGATGTACAGGCTGTTGTTAAAATTAATTGTGTTTTTATGCTCATGCTACTTGAACGGACTTTTGATATATTCTCTGATATATTAGATATTTTGATAATAGTGTGATAGCTTCTTTTAATAAGGTAGCAGAAACCTAAAAGACTGCAGAACATCATATGCTGCTATGTCTGCAGGTGCAACTATTATTTAACTAATTTTCTCTATGAGCTTTTACAGCTAAGTTCTCAAGACCTAATTCAATAAAGCTAATACAAGGAAAAAGTATCGACGGCTCAGGCTTTACCAATCTATTGGTGACAAAATTTCCATTTGATCAAATATTTCAATAGTTGTTACTTCTAACTAGTTCACATAAAAGGAAATATTTACTCATTCATACTAACTATCGGTAACGCACAAAGACTCTCAATTTTCTTAATTAATTGCATTCAGAATGCATTTGTAGTATTTTGCACATGTATCTGGTTGCATTTTCTATTATGTGGCTTGCTTTGTAATTAGTGAATAATGATGCTTAACTGATGAGAAATAGTTATGACTGTCATACGATCATTCAGGAAAGATATTGCGAAAGGGTGAAGTAATAGTGTTTTAGAAGACGATATGAATTCCTCAGAACTTAGATATAATTTGGCATAAAGTTATAAAAATGATAACGTTTTCGAGTTCCACTTGACATGACAATATAGCTTAATGAGAATGCTTATAACAGTTGTACAGAATGTATTGAAAAAAATGTTTATCGGATGTTCATATAGCTGTCGGCTGTCAATAGTCGATAGTGGTAGAGAAACGCGCTACTGAATTCCAAGAAATGTGGTTAATAATTTACACCCTTTACTAAACCGACTTCGGCGTTATTTTTTAAGCTTCTATTACGTTTGTTGTATCAGACTACTATTGAGACAATGGTCGGGCTGGGTTTTGGCTGTGTCTAAAAATGTTAATACTAAAGATGATCTTCTTCTTGTCGTATGGTTAGTGGTCAACCTAATGTCAAAGTTGTTCAAGCCGCCCAAAGGCCTTTGACATAATAATGGAGATGTGATAATAAGTTAGACAATTAACAAAGTCAACTGAAAACAATAACAATTTTTATGAGCACACTGTATATAAAAACTATATTAAGGGGAAACACTCGCAGGGTTACTCGTCTATGACTGTACTTATCCTTGAAACTACGTGCATTGTACAACACCTCATATTTTTATATCAAATGAATATAATACAACGATTCAGGTAAACACTAAAACGTCTTGGAAGTAATTATTTTAATAATAGATACATTCTTAACGACAATATTAAATTACTTCTACGTACAAGATTAGTCTTGAATACCTGTTCATAATATAGGTCATAAAAAATGCACTACAGTAAAGTGTACAGTTAAAAAACCAGCTTGTTATGGTCACTATTTCTAGGAACTAGAATCTTTGTATTGATTTTGGTGTAGACGATGCATCGGTGCACAAAAAAGCGGGCACTAGACTAAAGTCCATATTAATATGTCTTAAACATTGCTTAGTGTTCACAACAAAATAATATAAGTACTTCGATATTCATTTACGGATATTTATCTGCATCACCGAAAATATTACTTTAGTTTTAGTAAAAAAATTATATTTCAGCTTTATCAACTATGCACACTGATATCTAATGATTTGTTAGAAATAAAGAATATTTACACGATTGAGTAATATACGACTGCTACCAACAGGCTAAATAAATAATTTTGGAAAAATTATATTAGAGTTAAATCGATCACATGGTCCTAGTTTGTTAAAATAAGATATGATTGGTTATAGTGACCATTAGAAAATTATATTTGAGAAAAACCTTTTTGATATTGTTTCGTACAATAAATATAACATTCAGCCAGTTACATTTTGTAGAACAGATACAAAAACAATCTATTGCAATGCTAATGATCGTAAATAAGCAAATCTGAACTAGATTATTCAATGAGTGTCGTGATTAGTTCATCGATACATCGTTATTGAGTAATGAGTAAATTGTGCTTCAATTACTAATAAGATATGGATGTATTCTTTTAAAACCTCTAGATGAAGTCAAAGCTTAAGAATAACAGTCGGAAGTTTGCATTTATCTATGTTAAAACAATTGTCCAAGAAAATAATTTAATTGTCTGAAAAATGATGTACATTTAACGAAAAAAATAATATTGTAGCACCATGTAAATTCGGAGGGTTTTATTAAAAATATACCCTAAAATTTATTTCCAGAATTTTGGTAAAAAGGTTTTGAATAAATTTACTAAAATTTAAAACAATAACAACGACAGTCGTTCCGCTGTACAGTTTCGTAAAAGTAAACAAAACATGTTTATGATATTATTGTACACAGATTATGATCTGGTAGATTCTAGGAAGTACTTCTTTTTAATAAGAATCCATTGTTTAGAAGATTCATTAAAGTATTAGTTTTTCATTAAGCCTTATTACTTTGCGTCAACACGTTCAGCCTAGCATGACAGGAAAAACCTATATCTTGGATACGATGAAGTCAGTTCATGTAATACGGAATTTTCGATATGAAATGTTTTTCTTTTGATCGCTGGTTTAGTAAACAACTCTCAGTATATAATTTTCTCATTCATGATTATATCAACAGCTCTAGCCATTTTATGCTAAAATAGTAACCCATGTCCGTCTTGGGGATGTAATCACCCTGTAAAATGTAATCCGAATTGGTTCTGCTTTACGAAGAAGAAGAACGTAATATTTACATTTATAAGATTAGTATGGATGGATTATTTACAAAAATAAATAAAATAATTTAAAACTGAAAAGGGACTTGCATATAAAATTACCTGCTAATTATTTTCAAAACATTTTTTAAACTAACAAAATTATATTTTCAATTAAAAATTAAGATATAGTGACACGATAACATTTCAAAATAAGACGCTTCAGAGTACCATTAAGTAATTCCCCTTAATAAGTGTTTGTCGCATAAGTCAGTGGGTCGTGGGTCACATTGAAACGACAGCTGAATGCTGTAATGTTCAGTGGATGCAACATCCATGGACGTAGACAACGTTGAGCAATGTCTCTTTACCACCTCGTCTACTTATATAAGATGAATCATTGCTCCTTTATTATAAAGCAGCTTTATCTGCGGCCTTAAAACCTTATGCTTTTGTATTGTAAGTAGATAGTCGCCTCTTTCACAGCATAAACAGACACAAATTATTATGCATTTAGAAACAGACAGGTTTAGTTTAACATGTAAAATATTGGTAGTAATTAATTAATACAAGTTCACGACATTTATGAACAAAATATGTAAATATTATGCAAAAGTGTGATACATATTTTATAAGATTTCAAGTCTAAACTTCGGTAGGTTCATAGTAACTCAAGTTTGACTGGTTAATTTTTCAGGTGTGAGTAATTATTAACTTAGTTGCAGTCGACCGACTTACCTTAATGTATGTATGGAAAAGTTTGAAGATAAGGAAAAGTAACAAAAAGGGCACGTTATAGATATAGCTCATAACAAATTGATTAATGCATCAATATTTCAATGGATTAAAGCTTTGAAGATTGTTTTCAGAAAGCTTTTCAACTATAAGTCACGAGTCCTTTTCAGAAATATGGTTTTTAAGAGTTCTTTTTTATAGCTCAGGAATGTATGTTAGTAAGTCAAAATTAGGTAAACAAGTAGTACGAATTATTTAAGAGCTCCAAATTACAATGTTCAGTAATTGAATTAAACCCGATTTCTGAGGAGCATTTAACGGTAGTTTATCTATAGCGTTAAAACTCATATAAAAAAACGCTATTGAAAAGATAAACTACCGTTAAATGTACTCAGAAACCGGGTATTAATCAATTAAAGTGATGTGCGTTAAATCGCTGACAAGCTTTTCTCCAGCGAAGCTTTCCTTATCCTAACTTTATTGAGCAGATTTGCAGGTTATTTTCCGTCGGTACCTACTTAATGTCTGTGGTTAATTGCGGAACCAAACAAATTCAATCCGAACCTTGTGTAGATAATATATCAGTTGGCTAATGAGATTGCACTCGCGCATAATTATATACAGTTTTTGTTACTGAATGCAATTTGGATGCTAATTATAGTTATTTACGTAAAACAGTTTTTATATCTGTTTAAGGAAAACTACAATTTTAGTAAAAAAATCTGAGACTAAGCGGATGCATTGTGAATGGAGGATAATTGAATTATTGTTATCAGCTGACCGCAGACTAGCTATTTTTAAGCATCAGTGCCCGAGTATAAAAAATGAAATCGGTCGCATGATTTTAAAAATATCACTTTAATAATAACATTGTTTATCAAAATTCTCATCAAATCTGTAGTCTTTAATTACACGAAATCGATTTATGAATCAATTAGGAGTGACACAATGATATACATAAGTGTCGTATTTTATAAACTCGTTGTACCTTTGTAATAAACAATTTTAGCGTAACACAGTAAAAATCCTTTTATCCTGCTTTTAATAGCAAATTCAATATCATAAGACACTAAGTTCTTTATAATAAAGGAGCAATGATTCATCTAATATAAGTAGACGAGGTGGTAAAGAGACATTGCTCAACGTTGTCTACGTCCATGGATGTTGCATCCACTGAACATTACAGCATTCAGCTGTCGTTTCAATGTGACCCACGACCCACTGACTTATGCGACAAACACTTATTAAGGGGAATTACTTAATGGTGGGTCTCTGAAGTATCTTATTTTGTAATGTTATCGTGTCACTATATCTTGAATTTGAATTGAAAATATAATTTTGTTAGATCAAAAAATATTTTCAAAATAATTAGCAGGTAATTTAGCAGGTAAATTTTATGTGCAAGTCCCTTTTCAGTTTTAAAATATTTTTGTAAATAATCCATTCATACTAATCTTATAAATGTTAAGATAATTATGCGCGAGTGCAATCTCATTAGCCAACTGATATATTATCTACACAAGGTTCGGATTGAATTTGTTTGGTTCCGCAATTAACCACAGACATTAAGTAGGTACCGACGGAAAATAACCTGCAAATCTGCTCAATAAAGTTAGGATAAGGAAAGCTTCGCTGGAGAAAAGCTTGTCAGCGATTTAACGCACATCACTTTAATTGATTAATACCCGGTTTCTGAGTACATTTAACGGTAGTTTATCTTTTCAATAGCGTTTTTTTATATGAGTTTTAACGCTATAGATAAACTACCGTTAAATGCTCCTCAGAAATCGGGTTTAATTCAATTACTGAACATTGTAATTTGGAGCTCTTAAATAATTCGTACTACTTGTTTACCTAATTTTGACTTACTAACATACATTCCTGAGCTATAAAAAAGAACTCTTAAAAACCATATTTCTGAAAAGGACTCGTGACTTATAGTTGAAAAGCTTTCTGAAAACAATCTTCAAAGCTTTAATCCATTGAAATATTGATGCATTAATCAATTTGTTATGAGCTATATCTATAACGTGCCCTTTTTGTTACTTTTCCTTATCTTCAAACTTTTCCATACATACATTAAGGTAAGTCGGTCGACTGCAACTAAGTTAATAATTACTCACACCTGAAAAATTAACCAGTCAAACTTGAGTTACTATGAACCTACCGAAGTTTAGACTTGAAATCTTATAAAATATGTATCACACTTTTGCATAATATTTACATATTTTGTTCATAAATGTCGTGAACTTGTATTAATTAATTACTACCAATATTTTACATGTTAAACTAAACCTGTCTGTTTCTAAATGCATAATAATTTGTGTCTGTTTATGCTGTGAAAGAGGCGACTATCTACTTACAATACAAAAGCATAAGGTTTTAAGGCCGCAGATAAAGCTGCTGATGCCTATTTTTTAAAGCAACTAAAAGACGGCTTCCCCAAAGTTTTTCCACTTCTTAGATTATCATTTAGAATAGTGAAACATTTGCCACCACTTTACTTATTAAATAGATTATCCACTTATTCATAAGTCGCGAGGCCTAAGGCACTGCAAATGTGTAAGTTTCGAGGTGGACGGACGATAGGGTTAGAGTAAGATTCTGTAAGTACTTGAATGACTTTACATACGTAAAGGAAGGACGTTTGACGTGTCTTTTTAATTAGTATTTCCAGTTTATCGGGAGCAAAAACTGACAAGAAAACAATTGCCTCGTAAATGAGTTGTAGACTATTACAGACTTGTAAGTTATAAAATATGTTAATCGATGCTCAGCTCTGTCTGCGTATCACATATCTCAGTTGAAAACTAGTGTATTTCAAATTGATGGTCACTATTTAGTAGATTGCTGTCTTGACGTAACGTGTTAATAACTTTAATCTGAGGGGAAAAAACAATGTACACTATACAGCTCGTAGTTTTCAAATAGTTACCTATTGAGATACGTGATAGACTAGGCTTTAAGGGTGCCAAATACTCGTACCCAAAATTGTTGTTTTTAAATTATATCGTTTACTGTAAATCTGAAATTTATAATGAAGGCACTTAATCGTCCACATTAAGGCTTAAAAAATATATTTAATTGTTTAATTTAGCATTTTAAAGCAATTAATAATTCGTCCACATTCCTAAATTTACTAAAATTCAAAATCACAATCAACGCAGCGGAACGCGTATCCGAATTAATTACGATATTGTTTACGAATTTTGTTCAGCATTTTGCCCTGTTTTTTTCCATTTATTGAATTATTTCCATTTTAAAATGATTAGGTTTATCCTTTTTCAGGCCGTTTATTTGCATCACCGATATTTTCTGTCTAACCATATTCCATCACTGCTCTTACATAAACATGTCGATGTAGAATACTTCAATGCTAGTTTAGGTAATAGGTTGTTTTAGTATCTCAATGCTATTTTCAATCTTCCTTCCAAAACCTTACCAGCCACGACGAATGAAGAATCAAAATATAAAATAATTTGATAAGACAGACCCATGTAATTTTGTTTTTATTTCGAAACCATTTTCAGTTGGCAAACAATGTTTTTTTATGTTATAACAAAACGGAAATTCGGTACGATTAGTGTAATATTAGAGTTAATTAAGAATAAATTGTTGTTGAGTTACATAATTAGGTTCAGCCTGTGCAGTTTTTGTTATGACAGACTGGAATTTCCTGACAAATAAGTAGTGGTTAGACAAAAAGGTGTGTGACGGAGGTGGTTTGTTTGATCTTTTTACCGTCTATGTCGCATTAAAAATGTGGTGTAATTTACATAGTAATAAAAAGTTGTGTGCAGCAGCTCCAAGATGGTAATTTCTATAAGGAGTGTTGGCAACCAGGCAACATCAAGTGAAGCTGCCGAAAAAGTAAAGGAAGAAAAAGAAAAAAATGGCGGCTACTTTTGTTTTTTTGAATTCATTACGTCAACTTACGTTTGTGAATTGTACTGTTATTCTTAGTTTAAGTATATTTTACCTGATTATAATTATTTAATGTAACATTTGCTTAATTTGAAAGGCTCCAATCGTTAGAACAGTATATTAATTTAACAGGAGTATATTTTTCCTATTTCCAGCAAGCTATGTTCTTGATCTCGTTTTCCTCAAAATCCTACAGAAAATAAAATAATGGTAGAATAAAAAATAATATCGACACAAGTTTTCTATCTAAATCTATACTATCTATACTAATATAATAAAGCTGAAGAGTTTGTTTGTTTGTTTGTTTGATTGTTTGTTTGTTTGAACGCGCTAATCTCAGGAACTACTGGTCCGATTTGAAAAATTCTTTCAGTGTTAGATAGCCCATTTATCGAGGAAGGCTATAGGCTATATAACATCACGCTACGGTCATTAGGAGCGGAGTAGCAACGAAAAATGTTACAAACCCATTCTCTTAGGTGACGCAAGCGAAGTTGTGTGGGTCAGCTATCTTAAATAAACTACGTGCTAAAAGAAGCGAGATACTCAAATTGAAAATATGTACCGCCAATCTTAAAAGTTACAAGTTGTGGAAAATATCAAAGCTTATGACCCCTATCTAAGAGTAGAGGGAAGATCAAAGCATTATACATACATCAATTTAAAAACTATAAACTAGCTTTACGAACGGAAATAATGAAACATTTTGTACAAGTCTTATAAAAATTCAAGTTGTCACAAGCGGCACTTATTCAAAATGACCAGACGGGTGACACGTATAATAGCCGGTTGACGAATATCATTTCAGATGGGTTTACTGCGGTAAATTACCTAGATATGATTATACAGTTTACGTAACGTGTCATTTGAACCGACGCTGAAGGTTCTGACCCATTTACAATGTTCATGTAACTTAAGGGGTTTATAATGATGCTTAATATTGTAAAATGTATACTTTTCATGCTTATTTTTGTCACATTTTCGACTGAGAGTTAGTTATTTTTACTGACCGTTTTCAGGTAGAAGTTTACTTTGAAATTGTTTTTGAGCTGTTTGCACATTTTACGAAAGCCATATGAATACTGTTTTTGTATGCTCGATGAATGTTCGAGTAAAATGATTAAGACAGGGTCATCAATTTCTTGAAGTTCTTTAAACCCAACATGCAGCTAGCTAGTAGCTTTTATGACGGGAAAAGTCCTTCACCCGCCTTATATAATAGGGAAAAGCGAGTGTTATAGTGTTGCCACTAAAAGAACCATACCTTGCATATGTGAATGGAACAGCTTCGGTGCTCTAGTCCCTAAATGTAGACGAATTTATATATTGTACAATTCCATTCCTAATAACAAATCAATATTTTCTAAGAGGCTGTCAGGAAAATACGTGACTTTGATCTCCCCACTAATCTGCATAATATCAAGTTCACGGCCTCCTTGTGCGTCAATGTTCATAAAAACCACAATGTGCAGTGTTTTGTTTTAATCTCTTGCAATATATTATTATCGAAGCAATAATCTTAATTATAGGACTCCTAAAAAACATCGGTAGGTAATGTGGTGGATCTATTTTTGGATTGCGGTTAATTTGTTTATGATAATCGCTGATTCTAAGTATAGATTTAAATATAAGTTGCATTGTGCATTTATACCCAATGTGTAAATTAATTTGGCTAAAACCTACTTGTTTTGCAATACAAATTTAATTCTACTTTTAATGGAAATTGGGTTTCCTTTAACCGTTTTAATTCATAAAGATTTTTTGTAATATAACAAAACAAAAAACACGATTTTATTTTTGGGCACAATTTTTCTGTTATAAGATTGACTGACTGTCAAACGGTATAGTTATTGGTTAAATAAAGTAACCATAGAATTGTAAATTAGGCTTTAAAAGAATGTATTATGAATTAAACACCGAAATAATTTCCAAATAGATAAACCCAAAAATAAATTATCCATCTGATATAAATTTATGAGATAGAATACAAACAATTGGCGCCTTGTTTATCCACCTATAACCCTAAGAAATTAATTCTACAAATTGACTCATAGCACATTTACACTTGCGTTCATTGTTGTCAAGTAAGCTTATTCAAGACGTATGTTTTGCTATAATTAATTAAACAATTTAATTGTTTCTGCTAACAACAACGCCATCTATAAAAAGCGATTATAAAATTACAAGAAACTCTTATCGCGTTCGATCGATTACAACGCTTGTTTAGTATTTTTCCACTGTCGGTAGAGGTCGTTAGTACATGAAAATGAAACCGTGTATTAGGCTGTGGCTTCACTGACGACAGTGCACGGAAAGTCCAGTCATAAACACAAACAATGCTTGATATATGAGTATGTTTAATTGACTAGATTCGACGAAGTCTGTGTCACTTGCGAATGTCGGTGTATTTCTTTATTAAAGGGAAGGCCAGCTCCATAAAGAAAATCCTTTTTCTATATAGTAAGCTTATTTTATGAAAGCAGCCTAAAACTTGCGATAGCCGGTTTAATCTGCTTGATTTAATAATGTACAAATATCACTCAGGAGGTCCCTAAGTTGGAAAATACATGACATTGAATATGCTTTTTGGTTTGTTGCACTTGCACCAACTTATATATATATTATTGAACAGTATTATACATTTATTAAATTATAAAGAAAATAAAACGAAAACTAAGATATAGATTTTCGTTCGAAGACGCGTCGAATTAATACGTTAATATGCCAGCAAATCCAAATATGTTTAGGGCTTTCAGTTTTATTTTTCACACATAACAACAGTGAGATCAAGGCCGCATTTTATGTATACATGTACTAAGTTATGTGTATTAGTGTGAAGCGATTAGATGATTAAAGGCAAGCGGCGTGAAATAATGATGTTGTCTGACGATAGTAACGTTTGAAATCTGCACTTGGTAACCAGACGATCACCCTTGTAGCATGATCTACATATTTTCTTACCATAGTTCAATGGTAAAACTGTTATGATGGTGTCTTAGAGGTCAAATAACAATTCCGCACGAGAAGCAAACCTTTTATATTTGTATTAAAACTTTTGAAGAAAGTACTAAGCTTTTTGATTTGTATATCTCTATGTTTCCGTATCTGCAATGACGTTCTATTCTATTTATTTAAAATATCGGCAAACAGGCGCCACATACATATTATATTACTGAATCATTATTTTATGAAACATTGTAGTTGATACTAACATAGATAAATAATATAATAGAATGACTAATCCCAAGTTTCCGATATACTGATCATTAAGTCGGTCGTGCAAACAATGGCAGATACAGGGTGCGCACGCGACGATTATTCCAACTGCGCTTGCGCAACTGCCATCTGTCGTTCAAAACATCATTTAGAATTCAATTCCTGGTTTGCATAATAGTAAATTAGAAATTATGTGATATTTAGGTGCAATGATTGATGTGATGTCTTAGTTCATGTAAATTGCAGTGATATAACCGTATGTTTAATGCAATTCAGAATATGTAAGTTAGAACATTGTTATGCTCGATGGCGCCCTAGACAAAATTAGTAATATGAAGCGTAAGTACTACTCGTTTATACAATCAGCGATCGATAGTTCATCTTAATTTTTAAAATATTATTTATATTACGAAGAATATAAGTATAAGAGAAGGAGATATGTGTACACTTGAATATTAGTAAATTAATAGGCAGGGAAGTTAGATAACGATGGAGCTCGATTCAACAAGAAATAATGTCAAAGTCCCCTTTATTGCACTATCTACTATAGGATGCGAAACTGAATGGTTAATGCTAGTTCAAATATACCCATACAAGTATTTAAGAAAGATAATTATAATCAGTAATAGAGTAATAGAAATCAATCTTACAACAACTCATAGACACATATCCATCCTTTTCATAGCATGCTCCATGCAACTATTCTATGGCACAGAAATGAGTGGTGATGTAGAGCCTGTTGAAGGGACTCCCTTTTAGCCCTCGCCATATATGACACTAACTTGATAAGGATAAAAAATAATATAGAAGGTTATAAATAAACCACAAACGTTTAATTATGTGTTGAACTTGACCGGTATTTTAATAACACCGTGTTATTAATTCTAGTAACTTGCGACGATTATGTTACGTGACTATTATTTATTTGTTTTACAAACGGGTTAATTGTTGGGAGTCGTGGGTCAATCTATTATTGCTTGTGATGGTTGCCGGTTACTGTAGGCAAGCTAGTGTTGCCAAGGAAGATTTCTAGATAAAGGTATGAAAGCGTTCATAAAAGCATTTCAGGCTGGTTAGAAGCCCTTTGTTCTTCTGGAGAAAAAACATTATTTTTGAGCGTTACATATGTTGCACGCCGGCCTAGAAGCCGAGGCTGAGACGTTATTAGGGCTGCAACGATAACTTATATACTTATATATATACTTATACTTAATACAGCTACGTAAAAAAATAAGTAATTATTATTTTTAATGACTTAGTTAATAAACGTTCAAATTTCATAATCAATTCAGACAGTAACTAAGTATTTTGTATTTTAACGTGCAATCAGATAGTCCATCTACTAGTTTAGCTAACAAGTTATCCACTATAAATAATTACAATAGTTTTTCAAGGCATCTTACTTGTTTAAGAAACACAGTAGCGATTAACAAATCGCAGTTAATTTGCTAATAAGCTTAATTGTTTTCATGTTTTTCGTTCAAAAAGGCCGCGGACACGCCACTGGCTCTCACGAGCACAATTGTCCATTATAATTACTGTTTTACTACTAAACGAAGTATGTTTAACGGCTAAAATTAATTACAAGTTATTGGTTTTAGTCATATCTGTATTGTTTGTAATTTATATGAGTGTATTTATTGCAGCAACATTGATTGGAAATATAATTATAAATCTAGTCATCTGATTTTATGTGAAGAATCTTATGTCATTGTTTTAGCTCTTATATTTACGTAAAGCTATATACCTAAAGACATTAGCAAGCCATTTGTTTGTTTTTAATTAAGTTTTAGTACCTACTAAAATTATTAATAGTTCTTCTTCCTCATTAATATCCTTGAACCTTTCTTCGGGACCAAGATTCAGAAAGGCACACCGTGCTGGGCTAAGCCAAACTGCTAGATAAATCAGTAGCACGATTCTCTGCGATTGGATCAAAATTTGACATTTAAAATGTATTGCCAAAATACTTTGTCCGACGTCCGCTAGAGGCACTGAAACTATTGTCATACATTTTTTTATAGAGGCTTTCGGTACTTGATATTTTCGAACAACGGTTTTCAACACTCGATAGTAGTGGATAATCGGTCTCTACAGGTCACTAATCCATCTGCCTGATACAGAATTCTGTTAATAGTAGTCGAGTCTCTTGGTAATTGAACACTCAAATTGTAATTAATGGTAATCGTGTCTATAGAATACATTTGGCGTACACGGGACAGGTTTGGTATTCGCGTGCCATAAAGATTAATTTTTAAATAGCGATTAAATTGCACTGTAAAAAGTTGTAGGCGTGATGCTCGGGTCAGAGCCCATTCGTCCCCTAAAATTCGTCCCCTAGTATAAAAGTTGTAGATTCGGCCCCTACATAGGTGCCCACTGGTCTCCTGGTAGGGGACCAATTAATATTTTAATAAAAAATGTTATTTTTAAGGTACCCATTCGTCCTCTCTAATATATACAATATAAGTTAAAGATTCGGCACCTATTCAGGTGCCTATTGGTCCCCTGAGATAAAAATAGATATATTTTACATAAGAAACGGTTAACATAATCCACTTGTGAACAGTTTATTAACGGAATTAATTTAATAAATCATAACAGATCATTGAAAAAAGAGCTATGATGAATGATAATCCGTCACGATAATAATATAACCTGTCGATAGGCTTACGATGTAAGATTGTCTCACTACGAATGGCTTGTTAAAAAATCATCAAAGGATCAGGTGCAAAGGGGTGTCCAAACAAATAATCGGACTCCTGAATCGATTGAAAATGAAGCGAGAATAAATCGCATAATTAGCCAATTTTTTGAAAATCAAATTTCACTAGGCCACTGCATGGAAAAGCTATGCATATATTTATTAATTTAAAATGAAAAAACAAATATAAGATTAGTTTTGTACTAAAATAATGTTGATTTGTTTAATCTTCAATAATTGTTGTGATTTTAGTCATTTTTTGTTATTGTAGTTATAGTTTGTTAGATTATTATGATTTTGCATGTATGTAGTTGGTAAATATAAAAAAAAATAAGAAGTAATTATTTACTGTTGATATGTGTTCTATTTTTTGTGCATATTTTATATTTAATGTTGATTTATATGATGGTCAATCAAGACTGATTTTTGTAAAAGAGTTGTATTTTGTTAGTTTCTACTTAGGACATTGTGATTTTGTATGTGTTAATCTTATTTGAAATAAACATGATATCTACCGAAATACTATATTTTTTATTACAGCCTTTTCTGCGCGACTGTACCAGGACTACCAAGTTGCAGTATACACATATACATGTGCTTATATTAGAAGAATGAATAAAAATAAATATTCTTCAGGGGACGAATGGGCCCCTCAAAAGTTCCAGGGGACGAGTGGGCACAGGGTGCGAATCTTAGGGGACGAATGGGCTCTGACCCTGATGCTCTTCTATTATGCAAAACTGTAGTCTTCTACGACTGCTTATCACGAGGATTTGAGTTCGATTCACGAGAAGGTATGTATGCTATGAGGTTATGTATATACTGTAGTTGAAACTAAACCCGAAGCCTAGTTATATGCCAGAAATATGGTAGTAGACTCCTCAACTGCAATTGATATTAATACTACATACACAACTAATATTATGCGCACGTCGGTGTTTTTCTTACGTCTCTAAATACTTATAGCATTGTGTATCTTAAAAAACAAATAAAAATACATATCGGATCTTCAGAAAAAGAATGACTTAACATTGAACCTAAATGAAGTCGCTTATGCTTTTATTCCACTAAAGGTAGGATATAATTATGCCAGCAGACAGTCAATGTGAGACTTATGCACTTACGTAGTCACACGAATGTTCAAATAAACGAACGCTAGACAAAAAACAACAAGCACTGTTCAAAATTCAATTCTCATTATATGCTAACCAAAAGTAGATAAAAATATATTTCCCAGTGCCGAAGGTCATACCTACTCATATTTTATCATTACTTTGTATTTTAAGAGTTTAGATTCTATCCAAGGTTTTGTTTAAATTAAATATGAAACTGACCGCAAATTTTCGATAGTATGTTGTTGTGTTTTTGGCTAATTTGACATTAAGATTGTAAACATATTTTGATATCTAAGAATATATCCCATTAAAACTAATTATAAGCTTTAAAAACTATATTTTTAAATTATTTGAGTAGATCGGAATTACATTAAGCTCAATTGATTTTAATATTATTTAAATCCTAGGTTACTTCCGATACATAGGGTTTTATAGAAAAACTCAAAAAACATTTTCCTGTTCGAGGAATTGAAAAGAACTTCCTTCTTCCTTTAACATTAAATTCACGAAATCTTATAACATATTCAAGATGCAAACAAGATATAAGAAGTCGGCTCCACAAGCTGCCCTTGTGTCGAATATTATCCTGTTTCGTTTGAATTGCGGTCACGCAAACTAAGTCTCACGGCGAAAACGCAAGTTTAACCGTTTAAATCTAGCTTCTAGTTACTTCTGGTTATGACTTCTTTGCAGATTAGTTCCGTATCTTAAAACTTAAAGGCCTTCGATGAGGTTTATCGAATTATTATCATTATTAATTGGATGGTTAGTGTGTAATCTAGTGTCATAGTGGATCGAGCCGCTTGAAGGCATTTGAAATAACTTCGCGACTGTTCTTTAATAGACATTTAAAAGGACCAATCTAAACGAATATAACTGTTTCGATAAAATAAAGCTTCTTGCACAACTATAGCTAACTCGTCAGTAAGTGGAATTTATATATTGTATTTTAAATAATAGAGCTTTAGCATTCGTCACGAAATCGTTAATGCTCTATATTTGCCGAAGAGGCCTATGAAAGTATTTCTTAAACACTCTATTTAATTTCCTTTTTAAATTAAATTTCCATTTAACGTCTGTCACAAAAATACTAGATCAATCTAGAGTTATGTTCTTGTTATGATAGACAACCTAGTTTATCTTGTCCCATTGTTCTGTTTCATTGAATATTATCCTCAAGCCTAATTATGGCGTCCAAACGTTTCCGTAGAGGAAAACTACACGCGGAACTGATCTAGTTCTCTGTAGATGATCTCTGAACTTGACCTGTTTCCTACTCAACTTTTTGTGAACAATATTTGTAAACATGGAAGATTACTCAAACATAAATACTCAGCCGAGGCAAAACTTAAACTTTAACAATAGCAGCGAGTTTGATTTTAATGTTACATGTATGAGCCAACCAACTAGCCCACAAGGCAGCTTCAACTTAGGAGAATATACGGCACTAAAGGAAAAAGTCAACAAACTACACATAGAACTAGAAATAGCAAATGTCGAAAAGGTCGAAAATCTGAATTTCACAAATACAGAACTAAAAAAAGAGATACTTAATTATCAACAAAAAATTAAACTATTTAAATCTATAGGCATATCTGACACTCATGGCATAAAGTACTCAACACCTCTGAAGTTCTACTCACCCCAATACCAAAAGCAATTTACTAAGAAACCACATCCACCGGAACTAGAGAAGCCTGAACAAATATTGAAAACACCAACAAAAACGTCCCAGTATATTAGAAATAGCAGTATCGACTTATTAAAAATCCAGCCAGTGAGATGTAATCCACAACAACCATCAGAATACAATAGAAACATGGACATGGCAACCGTAATCATCGATGGAGACAATAATAAGCCTGACATAGCGATTAGTCCCGTTCTCGGAAGTATAACAACATCAAACTGTGTGTCAACAAAACCATCCACTCCAACACACTGTCCAAAACAACAGGTTGTTGTCTTCGGCGACCAACAAGGATACAAAGTACGCGAGTGTCTTCAAAAACTGATTGGCTCCAAATACGAAGTTAGGTGTTTTTGGAAACCCGGTGCTACGTTATCGGAAGTTCTTTTAGGAAATAAAAACTTGATTTCTAATTTAACAATGCTAGATTATGTAATAGTACTAGGGGGTATTAATGATAGTAACCCGTTAAACTGTATTTATAATTTACATAAATGGTGTCAAACTGTGCATAATACAAATGTACTTATATGTGAAATACCTTTTAATAAATATTTGCGTGAACAAAAACTCAACTACGAATTGAGATTTTTATGTAATAAATTTGTGAATGTCAATTATGTAGATATGAACTATTATAGATTTAGGCCAAATTTACGTACTTTTCCGATTTATATCTGTGGTCTACTGTGTAGAGAAATTCTTCGTCTACAATACAAACACGACTACCAACTATATCTAAGTTTAAAGAAAAATGAACATGTCGTTACACAGACTAATTTTAAGGTTACCAGTAATGCAATTGTACAAACAGAACAGATATGTCTAAAAACATTTATTGATGCCACCACCCAAACCTCTTACGATAGCGACGTTCACCATTCATCAGACTTTTTTCGTGCATAAATATCTTCACATCTTGCACCAAAATATCAACGGACTGGTTTCCAAAGCAGACCAATTAACAATAGTTTTGGAATCCTCAGACAATAATATTGAGGAATTGGGCATTCTATGTATAACAGAACATAATATGATAAGTAGTGATACATACTCTTTAAATATACCAGATTTTAGAATCGGTTCAGCTTTTTTCAGAAAAAACCGCCGCGGTGGGTCATGCATTTTGGTTCATAGATCTCTAGAATTTCATCCTATTAGTGATATAAATCAATACTCGAACGAGAACATAATAGAGTGTTCAGGTATTGAATTAAAGGACCACAACATTTATATCATCTGTATCTATAGACCTCCCAAATCAAATTATAAAGATATTTCTATATTTTTCTCGATTTTAAATAAATTGCTAATGCGTTTCGGCTATAGTAAAAAGAAACTTATACTGTGCGGCGACTTCAATATAAACATTCTGAATAAATGCAATATAACTACCGAATTTATACAGACTCTAGAGAGTTACAACCTTAAAATAGGGGTAAAAGAGCCCACTCGGCTCTCAAGCGGAACGTGTATTGACAATTTTATATACAACATAAAAAGTTGTAGAACGCAAGTTATCGAATTAGCATTGTCCGATCATACAGCCCAGTTATTAACGTGCCCCATCAAAAATACTCCCTCTTTAAAATATTGGTATGTTGAGAAACGCGACTACAGCGTAGAAAACATAAACAAATTTAGAAATTGCATAAATAGTTTAAGTTTTAAAGACGTCTTTGATAGTCATGATCCGAATACAGCATTCAATAATTTTTATGATACATTCTCTCTATTTTATAATCTTTGCTTTCCTAAAATTCGAATAAAAATTCCAACTAAAAACCGTCCGAAGTGGGTAACAAAAGGCATAAGACACTGCTGTAAACGCAAAAGAAGGCTATTATGGGAATTTAGGAAAAATCCAAGTAGTGAAAATAAAAACCGTTTTACCGACCTATCAGCCAGACTTAATAAGGTTATTAAATTAACACAAAAAGCACAGAATACTGAATACATTAATAATGCCTCGAATAAATGTAAAGCGACTTGGAATGTGATAAACAGCAATAAATCAAATAAAGTACAGAACGAAATATCAAATATACATCATGCAAACAACATCATCACAGACCCAAAACAAATTGCTACTGCCTTTAATAATCATTATATAAACCAAGTGACATCATCTAATGAACAAAGACCAAATATAGGCATTCCTTTTCATCCTAAATCCATATATATGGCCCCTACAATTCCTAGTGACATAAACAAGATAATTATTAACTTAAAAAATACTAACAGCACTGGCTATGATGACATATCAGTTAAGATATTGAAAACTGTTTCGGTGGCAATATCACACCCGCTCTGTCATATAATCAATTTATGTATACTGTGCGGTGTGTTTCCAGAGAAATTAAAGTACACCATAATCAAGCCCTTATTCAAGAAAAATGATATACATGATATGAATTGCTACCGACCAATTGCACTAATCCCTGTTTTCTCTAAAATTTTCGAGAAAGTTATTCACGAAAGCATTTATAATTTCTTAGAAACCAATAATTTGCTATCAAAGGAACAAATAGGTTTCAGAAAAAATAAATGTGTCGATTTGGCAATTTATGATTTTCTCCACACAGTGGTTACGAACATTGACAAAGGCAATCAATCATGCGCACTATTTATGGATCTAAGCAAAGCCTTTGATCATGTAGATCATAAAATATTATTAGAGAAACTTTACGCGTACGGTATCCGTGGAAATGTGTTGGACTTAATAGAATCTTACCTCACTGATCGAATGCAATGCACACAAATTACAAAAATATGCCCAACGCGTAAATCTGAGATTAAGTACTATTCCGAATATAAAAAAGTTATATTTGGAGTTCCACAGGGAAGTGTACTCGGGCCACTCCTATTTATTATATACATAAATGATTTACCGAAGTTGACTCCCCACAAGTCGATCTTGTTTGCTGACGATAGTACCTTTGTATTTACTGGAAATGATAGATTGCAATTACAACTTGACATTAATTCTACTTTAAATTCTATAATAAATTGGTTGACATGCAATAATCTAAAAATTAATTTAAATAAAACTTATATTATGACATTTAGAAATAGAACAAACAAACTTTATGATATTGACATTAATTACTCTGACATTAAAATTGAACAAATCGAAGATACAAAATTTTTAGGTATAAATATCCAATCTAACATACAATGGACTACACACATCGAATCACTCTGCACAAGGCTGAACCAATTTTCATATGCTCTTTACAAACTATCCAAAACAGTTAACACATCAACAACACTCACTGCTTATCATGGATATGTTACACCTCTACTGAGGTATGGGATTATCTTTTGGGGTAACTCCTCATGTAAGGAAATGGCGTTCATAGCACAAAAAAAGTGCATAAGAACGATTTGTAGACTGAAACAGACCGATAGCTGCAGGCTACACTTCATTAATCTCAATCTGCTTACTCTACCCTGCATCTACATACTCGAAGTGGTCCTATTTGTAAGAAAAAACGTCGCTATGTTTGAGAGATTGAGTAGTCGAAGGCATAATTTAAAAATAAGGTTTCCACCTAACAAGACCGCAATATACAACAATAGTGTATTCTGTATGATACCGCGGATTTATAATCATTTACCAGCCTCAATACTGGAAACCTTAAATTTTAGTATTTTTAAAAATAAAGTTAAAAAATTACTGCTGGCAAAAGCATACTACACCGTCAGTGAATACCTAGGTGATAAGTTGACATGACCAAGATTTTATTAATTCAAATTGTATTTAATGGACATAATTGTTAATTATTAATATTTGTAATTATTATGACATTTTATATTCGTTTATTCCTCACTGACATTAGGTATTAATTTTTTTTTTTGGTATTAATTTTAATTTAATGAATTTGTATTTATTTGAAATGTATAATTTTGCATGCTAAAAGCTGATTATGGTGATTCCTTATACTTGTAACATCTGATAACATGTACCCATATTCGCAAAATAAATGATTGATTGATTGATTGATTGATCAATGAATAGGAATAGATTATGACTAAGATTTTGAAAAATATTATTATTTTCTTTCAATTTTCTTGCTGGTAGTTAAATGTAGTAAATGTACCTATAGCGGATAAGTTAACCTTTTGTCACGTAAGCGGTCGACGGCGACGGCGACGCGACGCGACGGTTCGAACCCGAGGCAACACACTAATGTGCTTTAAATAATTATCACTTGCTCTAACCCCTCTCTCGTTTGTGAGGAGACCCTTGCCCAGCAGTGGCACAGTAATGGGTAAAAAAATGCAACACAGCCTTTGCTCCGGCCATTACAAACGTGTGAACTATCGTAGGAATGAGACAATGTAATACTATATCGTTATCAATAAGGGGATGGTGGCAGTAGTAAGCTTACAAATAAAAAATGTGTGTCAAGGTTTGTCGGAATATCGCTTTTATGAGTTTATGTATGTATTAGTAGGTACACATACGTACAGACGTAATAAATATATATTTTATTATAATATTATATTTCTAATAGTACTTATTCACTGCATATATTATATGA
Organism: Anticarsia gemmatalis; assembly: GCF_050436995.1. Lineage (NCBI taxonomy): Eukaryota > Metazoa > Arthropoda > Insecta > Lepidoptera > Erebidae > Anticarsia > Anticarsia gemmatalis. The sequence continues at coordinate 6,540,945 of NC_134761.1, forward strand.
TGCTGTTAGTTTTTGAATTGAAGTTTGGACTGCGAGCATGTTTTGTTTATTTTTTTATGTACGATATATCTACTTAATATGAATCTGATTCGTTACAGATTACAAGCATTACTAAAAAAATACAATATTTTAATGAGAGGATATCATACCGAAGCTATTTTCTCTTATTTATTATTTCTATATCTTTGGAACATTAGGATAAAAGATGCTGTTAAGATGTTCACTGGAAAAATTATGACGATTAACTTTCGTTACACCATAAATACAATAACTGGTTTTTGACCTTTTTTTAAGAATTTGTTTTTTTTATCCTTTTGGACGTGGTAAAACACTTATCATAATCTAGAAATATATAACTAGATCTATTGCAATTTATTTACATAAGTACAGTTTCCAGTCATTACCAATGGAAGAGGGCAATGGAATATTTTGTTATCTTCTTTCTATATATTATGGCTGACTACTCTATTTTATGACAAAATATAAAATATTGATACTTTAAAATAAAACATTGTAAATCTATTACACTGCAATCTATACTAGGTAACGTAAAGTACTAAGCCTGCTGTAGGTCAGTGGCGAGACGTTAGTTCGATAAGATATTTATAAAGATTGAACGAGTGTTAATATTGTCGCTACAACACGGTCTACATTCAATGTGTCTTAAGCTTATATCCAGACAAAACTAATATGATTGTGTTTATGTCACATGTTCATGTCCATGTGTTCAAAGACCACAATTTATTTTGACAAATATTCATACTTAGGGTAAATAATCTTCAACTATAAGTAGGTACAAATATCAGGGATACGTTAAATAGGGGTTGTATTCCTTCAACAAAACATCATATAACTGTAACTAAGATGTGTATACCTACACGGCGTCATCACTTGACGTACTAGAAATCTTCAATCACTTAATGATCAAGAATTGCTAATTAAAAGTGCAGCAACGCCACACCATTGTTTATCATATCCCGATGGCTATTATAATGCACAATGTCGTCACAATGGCTGATTAATTCAGTGGTGAATGCAGTATAAATGGTGTTATGGCATAGGACAGGCGTCACAGCCCAACGAGGGGTCGAACAGAGCTCACGAGGAAACCTGGTGAGTACCCTTTAGTTATTTGCTTTGACCTTTCACCTTTCTAATAGTAAACAAACATTAATAAATACCAGCTGTTCGTAAAATCTACTTATAGTTGCAAAAGATGACGGGAGTATGAGTCGTTGCTCGGGATGTGGGTCAGGTCATGTCAAACCTTTGTTAGGTTAGCAGAGACATATTTAATGTACCTATAAGTAATCGGTATTCGTTGTTTTAGTGTTTGTATAGTTCATTGCGACACAGTTATTTTCAATAATAGTCCTCATGAGAGAGAGTGTTCATTAAAAAAGTTATTCCTTACGCGTTGTTAAGTTACCAAAGAATTATTTTATTTGTTGGCATATGTACCTATAAGTTATTGGTATTTATCGTTTGTGTGTTTGAGTAGTTCCATGAGACACAGTTCTAGCCAATAATAATCATAATGGGAAAGTGTGTCAATAAAAACTGTTTTCTAAAAAAGAAAATATTGTTGATGAGATTTCGTTCTTTTTCTACGGAACTCTAAAAATATGCAAACAAAGTTAAAATGTTAAAGTTTTGTTTTTAACAACATCAACATTTGCATGATGTTATTTTCACGCAAAATTTACAAATTTGCTTTAATATGTTTGATAATTAAGTGGTCACATAAAATAGTCATCAATGTGAAGTTTAAGGCCATATTTTTTATTAAGTAGTATATAAAAAGAACCGTCTAGTAATATTTTAGTTAAATTGACGCTATTCAAGCGTGTGGTAACTTTGCTATTCAGTCAGTACTCTATAGTTAACTTTTGTTAGTGGTCCTATCTGTTTTGTAAAACAGTTCTATAAAGTTATTGACACTCTAAGTTATAATACAAACGTAGTGTAATAGATACATCGTACAGCATCGTCGGAAGGCAATCTCAAGGTACGTCACTCTAAATCAGGGGGTTCCCAACCTTTTCTTAGTCCGGGGCCATTTTTATATTATTCTTGTTAGCAGGGACCACTGTTTTAGTATATTAAAGGTAAATTGTATTAATCATCCTGAAAATTTTAAAGACATTCGCGGACCATATTTTGGCTTCCGCGGACCACTGGTTATGGAACCACTGCTCTAAATAGACCAAATTTCTAAAGACTTTAACAATAAAAATAAACATGGTTATGAATAATGAATAAGCATCGAGTATTCGAGACTTCGAGCAGGTTTAATGTTTTGAATTGTTTTATTATAATGATTTATCAATGAAAATACAGGCATAAGTTTAGTTCATGGGGTACGGTAAAAACTATTAGTTTATATCCAAGTTCAGCAGAGTTACTTCATTACTTCTAAAGTCGATGTAATGATCATTAAATTATGTTCTTAGTACTTCTAATACGCAACCATACGTCAAGCGAACGCATAAAATTATTATAATTTGTTTACACATTATTTAAACCTTTTGTCTCTGACGTTATAATGTCAGCCATAATGAAATAATAACTCGTTAATGATAAACACGGATAAAGTCATGCAGTTTTAAATCTTGTATGTCGTAACCTCACACGTCTGGTTGAATTTACAACTTCATCTTGGTTAGGAAGCGTAACAATTGATGATAATTATTCATAACTAGCTGACCCGCGCAACTTCGCTTGCGTCACTTAAGAGAGAATGGGTCAACATTTTCCCCGTTTTTGTAACATTTTTTACTGGTACTCTTCTCTTATTGGTTGCAGTGTGATGATAGCCTATAGCCTTCCTCGATAAATGGGCTATCTAACATTGAAAGAATTTTTCAAATCGGACCAGTAGTTCCTGAGATTAGCGCATTCAAACAAACAAACACTTCAGCTTTATAATATCAGTGTAGATTATACTCGTACAAGACTTGCCTTACATTTTATGGTTTTTATAAACAAAATGAGCTCGTGATGTTAGTTCATGCGTCATGTCTGTCGATACCTAAGTTTTTTATCCTTCTGCAGTAGGAATTGGGTTAGCTATATTATTATTTCTTTGAAAATAATAATGTTAAAACTAGTTTTTTAACACTGCATTGGTTAGTAATGTTATAACTCTGACTGAGAATTGTATTATTAAATAAACCTTACTGTAAACTCCGTACACATTCTCAGTTCCATACCCTATTTCAGAGGCTTTGGAGATGATTTAATTGATAAAATGATACAATGCAAAAAAATATTAGAAACTGTTTGCCTTTTTAATAGTGAAAGCTTAATCGACGGACTGATAGACACGCGGCCAGACTTTTGCATTAGATACGGTCACGAATAAAAAACTGCTATTCTATTTTAAAATATTGATGTTCCATTTCAATCTAAGTAAATACATATTTAAACAAAGAAAAGACCGACTGTCTCCGATAAAGATTCAAATAAAAATACTAGATAAATGCTTTACCTATGTCTGTACTCTATTACATTCGGAAATGGCAATTTATGTAATTGTATGGTTTACTGTAATTGTACCTTGTAAATATATAATTTATTCTACGAACTTATAATATACTAAGACAATAATTAAGGTAGGTACACGAACGACAGTCACAAAATTGTTAGATAAATACAAATATTTGTGTGATGAGTACGAGTATATGTTCTGAGCCTGGTTTTTTATTTATCTTTATGTATTTAAAAGTATATAAGTGTGTTTATCAGTTATTTAGTTACTATAGTACAAGCTCTGCTTAGTTTGGAATTAAATGACCGTATGTGAGTTGTACAATAATATTTATTTATATATAATTTGTTTCACTTTAAATGCGACTTTTCCTCTACCAAGAAAAGCCTTTTATGACTCATCGAATATTGAGATTAGAGCACAAAATCGAATCGGAAATCGAATTCCTAATACGCAGGACTGAGCTATATTTCATAACATTAGAAATTTCTTTTTAAACGCTTTTATTTTCAATACAACCTTTATATTTTAAACTCGACAAAACAAATTATTAATATTTAAAAATTATAAACATCTACAAATCATATTTGCAGGCAACAATCGTCCCATTACAAACAAAGAGACAATAGGCAATCATTACTATTAATCCTGGTGGCCGTGAACCTACATCCCAACAATAACTTTGTAACTCAGTCAGTTCTCACCTATTGTCGCCTTCATAATAGACAATTATCGATTCTAATTAAAATAATTGGCCAAGTATGTCTGGGCAATGTATACGACTGCTGGTCACGACGTCTTGGGTTCGAAACCGAGTCGCGTAAATAGCTATACGCCTTTTTCTTAATCTCAAATCTCAGGAGTTTGGTTGCATGCCCAGTATATAGCAATCACATGACACAAACCCTCTGATTCATAAAAATATATGAAGTTATGAAAGGCTCATAAAGAGTTTTGTTTCTTTCACTCCTTAGCAAAATGAAAAAGAGAAATCATATTATAGTATTTTTTTAACTAAAATAGGTTTATAGTGTCTTTAAGAATAAGAGGGTAAAATTGTAAATGGCGAAACGTAATTGTGTTTTAAACAACTCTGTCTACACCTTCAGGTATAACAGGCGTAATGTTATAATATTCGCAGCTTACGACATTTAACAAATTATGGAGACAAAATGAATTATTATTATAATTGAAGGTTTTTATGTTATTATCAGTAAATGATGACATTTAATTGATGAATGTGATTACTGCTGATAGTCACCGATTTGCGGAATGACAAAGGACAAAGATGAGTTATTATTAATTTGTCACATGGTCGTTACTCAGACCAGGCTTCATACACCACTTAATTTTTTTATTGATGCATAAAACAGTGGCTCTGACTTACTAGCAGACGATTGGAGCAATTGGATGACAGAATTGCAATTTAATATGTTGTGGAGTACGTTTTGCCTAATCATCCTATAGAATCTAGCTTTAAAATCTTTAACCCAAACTTAACAACAACCCATAAAAATGAATTTAACAATAGTTTATACTGTCTTTTCAGGTAAACATGAAGTTGATCATCTTAATAGCACTCTGCGTGGTAGCGGCATCAGCCAAACCAGCTACCTACACGGACAAATGGGACAACATCAATGTGGATGAGATTCTAGAATCCCAACGTCTTCTGAAGGCATACGTCGACTGTCTACTTGACAAAGGTCGTTGCACTCCCGACGGCAAGGCTCTAAAGGAAACTCTCCCTGATGCTCTCGAGAACGAGTGCTCCAAATGTACTGAGAAACAGAAGACTGGGTCTGATAAAGTGATCAGGTATTTGGTCAACAAACGCCCAGACTTGTGGAAGGAATTGTCAGGCAAATATGACCCCAACAACATCTACCAGCAAAGATACAAGGACAAGATCGATGCCGTCAAAGAAAATTAAATTGATTTAGTAAAGATGTTAGCGAACGGTTGAGGGACGTAAATTCTGATTGGAAATGTATGTATGTAGTACTAAAGCTTTAATTGGATTTGTAGAAATACATGTTATATCCACTTTTATATTGTCTTATTTTTTATCCACCGTCTATGAACTGTAGCATCAACATTAATTTGTATGCCATCAAAAACATTCTGTAAAAACCTCAAGTCTCGCCGTAAAAAGTTGTGAGATCTGTATAATACCAAGTCGATTAATCTATTTAGTCTCTACTTAAAGGACCTTCTGTCTTAAGTTATTACGTATGTTATTATCATGCCAATTTAAAAAAAAATACCTCTAAAACAAATAGACCGACCTGGCCATCGCATGATTTGATTATTAGTATGTATCACACTAGACAGCACGACGAGAAGTTAATGCTCCTGAAATGTTAATGGCGAATTTGTGTTTTCTTGCGATGACCAAGTCGATCTATTTGTTTTAAAGGTATTTTTTTTTAAATTGGCATGATAATAACATACGTAATAACTTAAGACAGAAGGTCCTTTAAGTAGAGACTAAATAGATTAATCGACTTGGTATTATACAGATCTCACAACTTTTTACGGCGAGACTTGAGGTTTTTACAGAATGTTTTTGATGGCATCTCACTTCTTTTTGTAGAGCGAACATAAGTCCAATTTGTATGGAAAGACGTTATATTTTTTCATAATTCAACATATTTTCCAATGGGAACGTTGTTCAGTTTCATGGGCTAAACACCCTTACCCACCCTATACCCCCTCCAGTTATGCCTCATATAGTATTTACCTATTTACATCTATTTATTTTATTTTCTACAGTAATAATAATTCATTAACTGCAAATGTAACCTTGTAATCTTATACATTTACATGGGATTACAAAGTTATTGTTGCAGTTGGTGTATTTAGAAAACTGGACCGAAATTAGAAAATATTGGATTTTTCCCATGATTAAGACACTAAACCCTATTTGTATTCTAAATTTTAAGCTTCTAAGTCTGCTAGAAGTACCTTAGACTTTTGATGATCGGTGAGTCAGTGAGTCAGTGAGTCAGTGAATCAGTGAGTGACAAAATTCAAAATTTTAACAAGTTGTCATTCTTAAACTACTGGTTCAAATTGACTGAAATTTTAAATATACCGTATTTATACAATGACTGATTAGTTGCTGAAAATCCAGGCTTCTTGTTTTATCCACAACGAAATTATAGGGGTGTCAAAAATAGCCCGAATTGCTTCGAGAAAAGGATGTTACGGCCGTGCCGCTTTTTTTTTGCTCGACTTGCGGGGGCACTTCCGTGCCCCCAGATAACCCATAAGTTAGGCTCGCAGTTTGCGTAGTATGTTAGAGTTAATAGTCTAGTGGGTTATCCAAACATTTAACGCCTAGATCATTTTTACAGTAGGTACTTTATAAATAAACCTTTTAAATTATAATACATTTAATAGATTACAACATTATTTTTATCTTACAAAATGTACAACGCCTACAGAAAATAAATAGCAACGTGTCGTTTACTGTCCATTTAGGAACTTTTCGAAGGAGTCTCTGAACTTCAAGTCTTTGTCGTACTTCTGTGTAAGCTGTTCCCATGCTTCAGGGTGACGTTGTTTTACTGCCATGATGACTTGTCTTATCAGCTCTTTTTGTTTGGGACTGCATTTCGCGCACGATGTTTCCAGAGCTTCGGGTATCACTTCTGTAGATAAGATAAATTAAACATTTAAATATTTCTTGTAGCCGAAAATTGTTTGAGTTGAAATTAAAAGAAAGATTGGAAAAGTAACAACGAGCTTAATTTGCCCAGCAGTGAGACCCAACATAAATTGAAATTAATAAGCCTGACTTATTTCCAGACCTAACGACGGTATAACTGAAAGTATTTTTGTTTGAAAAGGAAAGAAAAAAGATTAATTTTCAGGTTCAGGACGGGTCAATTGTTATTGTTGTAAGGTCTGCATAAAATTACTTACAAATTACGAAATTACAATATTTTTACGCTGCATGACCATAGTAATTATTCATGACTATTCAAATAATTCAATATTATAACAAAAGAAAGTGACAACTTACTTTTAAAATCCTTAGCATCGGGTGTACAAGGTCCTTGGTCGAGGAAGCACTTGGTATAACTGAGGAGTATCCTGTCATTCTCCAATAGAGGCTGGACGTCAAAGCTATCGTATTTGGAGTTGTAGAAGTCCGCCGCTACTACAGCCACCAATGCTAAGAGCACGAAATAAGCCTTCATTGTGAACTGGAAGGAAGAAAAGATATGTTTAAAAATAAAAATCATCATAATATGATTTATTATACTTGGTGCAATACATTTATTCAGGGCATTTAGGTCCCCAACCCGCACCTGGCCAGCGAGTTGGACTCAAGCCAAATAAAACTATTAAGATGAACTATGATTAGGCTCTAATAGGGACCAAGCGTTAAATTCCATACGATTTCTTTTCATTCTCTCGAAATTTGCAATGGCTAAACGCGGACAGTAGGTAACTAGTAAGTATTTAAATAAAAGCCCCCTGCCTCTGACGTAGGATGACGCACAACTCAAATAAATATCCTGTTCAGTCGAACCATTTTTCAAAACAAGCAAAAGAATATGTTGATGTAATATTACCGATGATGAATATATCCCTACTTATTAGTATTTACTTATTAGTAGTAGGGATATATTCAGTATCGGCTCAAAATACTTTATCGATGCGAAAGTACCTATGCATGTCTGTCTCTTCTTCAAGCCAAAATCAATTAATCAATTTGGATGAAACTTATACGAAGATACTGTGAAAAGATACTAATAAGACGTAGATTACTTTTAATTTTGAGAATCTCATGGGAACGGGAGCTATGCAGAAAATAAGCCATATAAATAATGCCCACGCGGACGGAGTCGCGAGCATAATGTATTATTATGCTATATAAGTTAGTTTCCAATTCTTAAAATTCTGATGTCAAATCAATGCTAACGCTTATCTTTTTAGGCAGGAACTTAAACACCATTGATATACTTTTAAATCAGTAGTATAAAAATAACTTCAAAGCAAATACATTATTTTAACATAATAATATGCAGATTAGCATTGTACATGAGGATATAACAATGTGATGTTGTACGGCATAAATGGCTAAATGGCTAGAGTTATGGAGCGAAGGTGCTTATTAGGTGCTATGTATGTTTGTATTACAGCGGACACACGTGCACTCGAGTGTATTTCCACTAACAATACACATTCATTAGGCGAGTAATATCCTGAACAAGTTGTAGTTATCAGGCATAGCATTTAGATTCAATTAGTATCTTATAAAGGTAGTTGATGGCTAGTGAACTGAATGAATATGAAGGAATGATGGTCTTTCAACTTGGTGCAGAGCATTGAATGAAAAATTCGCGGTTGGCGTAGGTTTCAAAAATATTGAATTGTGACCACCCGAAAGTAGCTGTATGAAATATTGAATATATTTCATACAGCTACTTCATTTATGAAAACCTAGCTGACCCGCACAACTTTGCTTGCGTCACATAAGAGAGAATGGGTCATAATTTTCCCCGTTTTTGTAACATTTTTTACTGGTACTCTGCTGCCATTGAAGATATATAGCCTATAGTCTTCCTCGATAAATGGGCTATCTAACACTGAAAGAATTTGTCAAATCGGACCAGTAGTTCTTGAGATTAGCTCGTTCAAACAAACAAACAAACTCTTCAGCTTTATAATATTAGTATAGATAATACAGAATTTTGTTATGATTTAAATTGCGCCTGCCAAAGTTCTCCACAAATTTGTACGTTGTCAAGTTCACGTGTATTTTTGATTAACGATAAATAGATGAAAACGCGGATAAAGAGGTATAGTATACATGTTAGCTGACTGAACTTTTAAAGCTGAACACACATGAACGGGTATGAGATATCAAAGTTGTTAACGAAAAAGTAAACTCTCCTATACACTGCTTAAAAATTTATGAACGAATTAAAATTTTGAAAGCAGCAGGGAAAAAAATCAAAACTAAGACTAAATTAAAAATTCTATGTATTATTCTTTAACTATTGGAATGAATACAACCTACGTAATTTTACTAGTCCAGTTGGTACATTAAGAGACCGCTAAATAACGGTAATCAGTGTCATACATAAGTATGTTAATGAATGGTTTGGAAAAAACACTCATTTAATATAATATATAAGGTATATCAGCTATGATTGGATAGGTACTCTATTTTACATATAACTACACCAATATGATAAATGCCAAAGCATATATATGTGTCTGTACATAGATATTAATTTATTTATCTCTTACGCTTTCATGGCTTAATTGCTGTGTCGAGTTAGTTAAATTAACAGTGATGATATTTATGATAATGAGACGAGATGACCGAAGAACTTTGAAAAGGATGTTGAATACTTTTGCCAAAACACTCACTTTTAATAAATCTTAATTACAATGTGTGACAAATAACGCATAGCCAAAACTAATACAAAAATAATTTATTCAAGACAAAGACTAATCAATAGAATCTAGTTCTCGGAAAGTACAGACGATCGTATTTTATTGCAATATTACTATCGTGTCTATCGAGACCTACACGGAAATATAAGATTAAATTTTTCTCTAGGACGTTAATAAAATAATGTAATGATGATTAAGTATATATTTTGTGAAGAAACTTCCAAAAGCAACAATAAAGATCCTAAATTTTGGAACCACGTTAGTTATGCTTGCTTGAGGTACTTTTGAGCTGAAGTTTTCAATCAAAACCTTATTTTAATCGAACACTAATTAATTCTACAGTATTGATATTGTGTTATCATTATTTAGAGTTATTGATGAATACCAATGATGCATATTAGAATGATTAAATACCTGCTTCGTTAGTTCAGGTCAACGTGAACACAACTGCGTGGAATTGAAATGTCCAGTTGTTTATAAAGCCTTGTTCGTCATTGTCCATAAGTGCACACAACAAACAACAGATTATTACTATCCTGAGACGTGTGTACAATCGTAATGTGTACATTATCGCCAGTACATTACACGACGTAGGAAATGCGTCAAACTACTCAGCTTGATTCATGCTTGTAATACCAGCTACCGGGTGACCCTTCGTTTCAATGACAGAACAGCACACATCTAGTTCTCTATGAGTTTCCTTTGAATACCCATATACGGTTATATGCAAATGAGATTGGTGTTTATTTCCTTAAGATCTGTATAAGACTTTAACACCTTTTAGCACAACTTAACATAAATCCTTATTGCGAAACCAAAGATTATAAAAAACAAAAACTCTATGACAAAAATTGACGCCAAATCGCATCACTCATCGGGTCAAATGTAATTTTTTACTAGATTTGTTTGTATTTTATTACTGATTTTTTTAATTCTTTGAATATGCCGCTCGAATGTCGAAAAACAACTTCTGGGGGGAAAGGGAACCTTGGAATGTTTATAGAAAGGGATCCAGATATCGTCGCAGCAGGTTTGCCGACAGCGCAGAGTACTGAGACTGCGGCAGATTCCTTACAACATTATCTTATGCAAGAGGAAGCCGATGCTTTAATAAGTGATGCTATCGTACCAACTCCTCCACCAAGACCACTTCCTCCACTACGAAAGCCAATTCCAAGAGATATGCGAAATTCAGGCCCGTTTGGAGATGTACCTACATTAGTGAACCCACCGACCGACACCAAGTTTCAAACGCTCGTAAAGGAATTCAAGGAAACATCCTACAAGTCTTATTGGAAGACACCAGTCGGAAGAGTGCCAGATCCAACACCTATGCTACCAGAAGGTTTTGATATTCTTGGAACTACTTTTGGCAAACCGACGCCGTGCCTTGATACTCTATATGACGTTGTTATGCCCAAAGTTCCATACCCAGACAAAACTCCACCTAACAAAGAAGCCGGTGTCCAGCTACGAATTCGCAATTACTGTAAACCATCTTACAATCCAGATTTGACGTTTGGAAAGCGTACGTTTGTTGATAAACGAGGTACTTTTGCTCGTTGTTGTTTGACTAACGATAAAATCTTACTTGGATCTGGGAACAAAATGATCTGCAACTCTATACAGGCGAATTTACAAAACACAACACAAGCAAGAATAGGGGAAATCTTAGCACCTAATGACAATCAAAGAGAAGTCCCTAAAGATTATACATTTGGTATACTCAAACCACCGGGTAATTTATCAGAATGTTTCACGAACTGCGAATTAAACAAAGAACTAGATTTTTTTAGGAAATGCGTAAGACACCTTAATACTTTGCGCAAAGGTTTATCGAAACGATTTTTACCTACATTTTTCCACAATTTTTACTTGAAACTAAAATATTACGATACTGATAAAACTGGGTGGTTGTCGAGAGATTTTGTTTACAAACAATGTGGAATTGTTCGAATTAGATTTGACCCGGCACTGATCGAACCTCTTTTATCAATGTGGCGAGCTTTTGATGGAACCAACATTGAATATAAGACCTTTGTTCATGTCATCAATTATAGAGAGCCTTCGAGTGAGATGCCTAAAGTACTTGACTTCAAGCCAGAGTGCCTCGATTACAGTACTACTTACACTGATATGGTTAAACCAGGGCAAGATGTTGGTAATCGGCTAATGGCAGGAATTCCGTCTGGGAGATATATTGATATGGATTTTCCTATTTCTCCTGATAGATGTCTGGTTGCAGACAGGGTGTGTTTGCCACACGAGTCCGATATGAAAAGCTGTCTCTCTCCAAGTATTCTTACTAAGCTATTTGTCAATCATCGGCATATGTATGAGAAACAAGATCCAGCGAATGTTAGACGAGTGTTCGAGGCAGCTGGAGAGAAGTTTACGGACAAAAGATTCAATGCTATTTGGGAAGAAGCACAAAAATGGCATTCGGAAGGGTGGGTCTGTTATGAAACATTTCGCAGGACTCTAGAACAGCATCCAGATGAATTGGAATTTGAAACTAAAGAAGAGAAAAACGACTGAACGGCTTATGTTTATTTTTGATATATTATAACTTTAATGATTTGTAATAATTTTACTTCATTCATATTTTGATTGTTATTAGTTTATATTTTAGTTAGATATATTATAAATGTTTGTGATTTATCGGTTTATTAAATTTTCTATACAAAAGAGTGTGAGTGTTTGTATTATCCTCTAATCTTTTGTAGAATTGTATGAATACTTTGCTGTATGAGTAGATATGTCCCAGCTTAAGCACGGCTATCGAAAATCTGCTGATGACTCAGAAACATTTGGGTACAATGATACCTACAAACTAGTCCAATATTTCAGTAAGGCTTCTAATAACATGGATGGTTCACCTTCTCACAATTTATTATTTTAGTCACATATTCGTGTTTTGTGATTTGAGGTCGTAATTACATAGGGTAGGTATTATACTCCTGGTTGGCTATATTTATTTTTCTACCGAAGTTTTTGTCGAAATAATGTCATTGTAATGGTTTATCACATTTTTATCAATTTGTGAAATGTATTAATTCAGAAATATTACAATTTTGTAATTGTTTGTTTGTATAACATTTACAATAATTTTTGAAAAAATGCCTATTGAGTGTCGTAAAGCGACTACGGGGGGTAAAGGGAATCGTGGAATGTTCATTGAGAGAGACCCCGACATTGTCGCCGCAGGTCTTCCTACCGCACAACAAAACAACAAAGTAGACGAATCCTTGCAACATTACTTGCTCAAAGATGAAACAGATGCTTTACTCAGCGATGCAATTATTCCTTTTCCAAAAGAACGACCACTTCCACCACTACGGAAACCAATACCGAAGGACATGCGGTATGCAGGCCCCTTTGGACATGTGGCTCAGATGATTAACCCACCAGCCTCCACTAAATTCCGCACTCTGGTCAATGATTTTAAAGATACTATGTACAAGTCTTACTGGAAGGCGCCTCTTGGAAGAAGTCAAGACCCCACCGCAATGCTGCCAGAAGGGTTTGATATGTACACTACTTTTGGAAAGCCGACAGCATTTCACGGACGGTTATATGATGTGGTTATGCCTAAGGTACCATATCCAGATAATACTCCTGAATCAAAAGAAGCCGGTTATCAGTTAGACCGTAAATATTGTGCACCACCTTATATACCCGATGTGACATATGGACATCGTACATTTGTTGATAAACGAGGCACTTATGCCCGTTGTTGTCTGACCGATGACAGAGTCATACTAGGTACCGCTAAATCAATCGTTTTTAATGATATACAGTCTAATATGTTAGATGTTAAGGTACCGAGAGTAGGAAAAACTTTAGCTCCTAATAATAACATAAGTGAGGTGCCAGAAGGGTATACTTTTGGAAAACTTAAACCGCCCGATAATCTGCCAGAATGCCTGGCTCTATGTCACTTAAACAAAGGATTAGATTTTTCCAGAAAATGTCTAAAACATCTCAATACGCTTAGAAAATGTTTGTCTTCGCGATACTTGCCGACATTTTTCCACAATTTTTACTTGAGCATAAAATATTATGACAAAGAAAAAACAGGTTGGCTGTGTAAAGATATAGTGTACAGACTGTGTGGAAACAAGCTTATAAGATTTGATCCCGAGTTGATTGAGCCGTTGTTAGAAATGTGGAATGCCTTTGATGGGTCAAAGATAGAATATAAGACCTTCGTGCGGGTTATTAATTACAGAGAACCTTCTCCTGAAATGCCGAAAATACCTGACGTTCTTCCAGATTGTCTCGATTACCGCACTACTTATACTGAAATGGTTAAACCGGGGCAAGTAGCCGATGGTCGACGAATGGCAGGATTACCGTCTGGCAGATATTTCGATTTGGATTACCCAATAACTCCAGAGAGATGTGTCATGGCGGACCGGACATGTTTGTTGCAGGAATCCGACGTAAAAAGTTGTATTGCTCCAAGTATTTTGACTAAGCAGTTCGTTTCTCACCGACATATGTACGAGAAACAAGAACCGGCAAACGTAAGAAGAGTTTTCGAGGCCACTGGAGAGAAGTTTACAGATGAAAGATTTGATATGCTATGGGCAGAGGCACAAAAGCTTCATTCGCAAGGATGGGTATGCTATGAAACATTCCGCCGAACGTTGGAGAACAACCCGGAGTCTAAAACTACTGATTCTGCTGAGGAAGAGTCTAAATAATAGCTCTTAATTAGTATTATTTTATTTTATAATTATTTAAGTTTGTAGTCTCTTATCATGTGTTATTTAGGTACTTTAAAATATTTGTGATTGTTGTTATTTTTAGTCTTTATTTGTGATATTAATTACCTGACATATTATTATTTTTAAAATAAATTGTTATTAGTTATTAAGTAATTCGTTTATTATGAGTCGATTTATGTTTTATAAGTCAGGTCTTGCGACACACCCCTTGTTTTTACCTTTAAAGCCTCAAAGAGCTGAAGAATATATTTTTCTAAAAAAAATATTTTAGAAACTCATAAACTAAAAGAAGTTGGGTTCTACAATAACTAAACAATAATTGGAGTGCAAACAAATGAATTGCACTCAGTACAACAATCAAAAGAAGTATTAAAAACATAAATAGGAGTTTAAAAATATATATTTGGATAATTGCGGTTATTGATCACAAGACAATGTGTTAATTGATGATATTTATTCCTGGAGGAATTCCTTCCACGCTTGCTGGTACTTGCCCTCGGGATCGTACATAGCCACCAATTGTTGCCAGATCTCAGGGTGATTTTTCTTTACTTCTTGAGCTAGTTGTTTGCCGGTCTGCTTCTGTTTGTCTGTGCATTTCGCGCAACGAGTCTCCAAAGCTTCAGGCAACTTTTCTATAAAAATAATAGAAAACAAATATTAAAAATTCCTTATTGATTATACATAAAATACTAACCCTAGTAAGAAGTTTCTTAGTAGATATTAGAGATAAAAAAGGAAGGACCTACCTAGTTGAACTTGAATAAAATGTAACTTATGCTGTGTCCTAATGTCAGTAAATCTATGGTTGAGAGGATTTGTGGTCAAAACGTAGTGGTTACTTCTATGTGGTTGTCACTCAGATTTATAGGTTAGGTAACGCTAAGGATTGTTTTTATTTAAGTGAACAATAATATAAGACTGAAGTAATAACAATGTTAAGAAACCCTTCAAAACGTAGCGGCCGTGGCAACAGGGGTATGTTTATTGACAGAAACCCCAAAGTTATTGCTGCTGGAGCATCGCCCTCAGATCTATCCGTAACCGACCATCTCCAAAATTATCAGTTGCAAGATGAAGTAGATGCACTTCTAAGTGACTCTATATTTCCTACCCCAAAACCAAAACCATTACCACCGCTGAGACGTCAACCTCTCTTAGATATGCGGAACGCAGGCATGTATAATGAAGGCCGGGATCTCATAAACCCGCCAATGCAAACGAAATTTCAAACGCTATGTGAAGATTTAAAATCTACATCATACAGATCATATTGGAAACAAGCCACAGGAGAAGTACCTGACCCAACGCCAATGCTACCCGCGGGACTAGACGTTACAAAAACTACGTTTGGAATGAAAACATTTCCAGGACGCTTGTACGATATAGTATTTCCAAAAATTCCTGTACCTGATAAGTGCTCGCCGACAACAAAACCCAGTTACCAAAAAAACCGAAATTATTGCGAACCATATGACTGTAATCACACTTTTGGCAAGAAGACCACTACCGATCTAACCGTAAAATGCTTGTTAACTGACAATAAGATAGCTAAAGGAACTTTCAGATATACGTATAATATGCCCGAAAGACAAGTGGATTTTGAAGAAGCTAGACAAGCACAATTAGGAATAGCTCTACAACCTAACAAGAATCTTAGTTCTGTGCCACCAGGTTTTACATTTGGTATAAAGGGTGCTGGACATGACATCCCATGTCTTCCGGAATGGTTCCCAATGAGTGACACAAATCCAAAGAGAGAGCTCTTTTTAAAACATCTTGGGCACTTAAACACTTTACGTAAAACCCTATCCAAACGTTGTGATAACACATTCTTCAGAAAATTTTACATGGAAATAAAATACCTGGATAAAGATAAAACTGGATGGTTACCCAAAGAAGATCTTTACAAGTTATGTAATTCTAAGTATATACGATTCAACCCAAATTTTATAGAGCCTCTATTAAAATTGTGCAATGGATTCGTTGATTCTCAAATAGAATACGGAACTTTACTTCGGCTCATTAATTATAGGGAGCCTCTCCCCGAATTTCCAAAAATACCTGATTTGTTAGATGATTGCATAGAATATACTACTACTTATGGAGATATGGTAAACTCAGCTCAAGACATAGATAGAAGAAAAATGGCTGGAATGGCATCAGGTAGATATTTTGAAAAGGATTATCCTGTGACACCAAATGATTACTGTAAAGCAGACCTAGAATATCTCCCAGATGAATCGGATGCAAAAGCATGTTTAAGTCCCAGCTTCTATACGCATTTGGGTATCAGCCATCGGGATATGTATGCAGTTCGATCACCAGAAATTGTAAGAAAAGTGTTCGAAGCCTCAGGTGAGGAGTTTCCAAATGGACAGTTTGATATTCTGTGGGAGGCTGCTAAAAAGTATCATTCCCAGGGGTATGTTTGCTTTGAGACTTTTAGAAGGGCTATAAACGACTTAGAAAGTCAGAAAAAGTCAGTAGATAATACGTCACTGTTAGATTTTAAGTTCATCTAAGCGGTATCTTTTAAGTTGATTAATATCTATTATTTATTTTTAAGTTGGCGTGATAAGAATGATTAGTTATTTGGTTTATTTATTGGTTTTAAAATGTATGATAAGAGAATTAAATTACCTTTGATTTGTTTAACTTCTGGCGTGCAGGGTCCTTTGTTGAGGAGGCATTTGGCGTAGGAGTTCAATAGCCGTTCGTTGGTTAGAACTTCGGAAATGTCAAAGTTATCGTTAGCTGAGTCGTACTGCTCCTGTGCCAGTACACCCAGGGCCAAGCAAAGAGTAATTAAAACAATCTTCATGATTACTGGCCTCGCAAGTCTTGTGTGAATCTCGTAGTGTCTGATAACTGTGTGATGGTCTCATGTAGCTTAGCCATATTTATACTAACCAAGTTCTTCGTTTCCAAGAATAAAAACCACAGTATTACAACTATGTCACCGCTAATTATTCATGGGCATATTACAACAATTATCAGTTCACTGAAGATTGTTATGTCGCATATTTAATCATTATGGCATTTAATTGAGCTTTATGACGATGGAGAATAAAATTAGATCAGGTGTTGTATTGTTGTTAAGCAAAACTGCATTGTTTGTTTTATAATAATTTTATTGTCTTATTTCCTAAACGATAAATTAATTTAAGTTTATGTAAAATGTATTTGAATGCACTTGTGTACTTGAATAAGTCATTTAACTTCTAGCTGTCTATTTTATCTTGTTGTAAGTTTAAACCAAAATTTATATTTGGCTAAAGTAATTAAAATATCTATTAATTAAGTGTAATAATAAGAGTATTAAGGTTCATAACTGTACCGTGAAGCAGGTCAGTCTAACGAGCGATGCGGCGGCGATAAATTGATCAGTCATCCGTTTATTTGCAACCGCCTCGCACAATACAATAAATTAGGGCATATAATAAATAGTATTTGAATGAACACTCCCAATACCCTATCTTTAAATAATAAAGCCTACTTAGAAACAATAAATGTATTCTGGTAGCTAAATTAGTTGCTTAGTTTCCGTGCAAATAAGCAATCCATCTTAATCTGAAGATAGGTTATTGGGAATGGCCGTGGATCACAATGCAAAAACTCAGTTAGTCTAAGCGCCGGTTACTAAGAAAGTGTATAGAGCATCTCTGTTGGAGCGGTCGGGGTTGTACTTGTCGAGGAGCTCGAGGAAGCGGGCTTCACTCTTTGATCTGATGCCGAGGAGCAGCTTGCGGACGATGACCTTCTGTTTGGCGTTGCAACGGCCGCATGCTGTAGACAATGTCTCGGGGAGGACGCCTGGAAATGTAAAAAGAGAGATTTATTATAGGAACGTTCTTTTTCAACTTTCGTGTACGCGTGTGTGTGAAACGCGGGAATAAACGCGATCTTTAAGCGGTTTTTGTTTTAGTGGCTTGTTGTGCCGAAACGTCAAGTAAACTATGATAAAAATGCACGATTGCGAACTTTCGTGTAATAGTAAGGTTTATTGTTTGTTCTTAAGTGTTTTTAATAAAGTTCAGAATGAATGAAATCTTGTTTTTCATGTCTTAATGATTTTATGTAGATATCCTATATTGTGTGTAAAAATATGTTGCAGCTTAAATAAGTTGTTTGTAAAAACACAAATAAGGTGTAAATAAATACTTTGACGCAGTAATTCCAATAAATCTTTAGTTGTACAATACATTATACAATTACTTCCGCACGTTGCGTACCTATTAATTATCGACTCATTAACATCCTGTATAATGTGCGTGTCTCATACATTTGCTGATATATATACCTACATATAACATAAACATATATAACATCGTAGTTAGAAAAAATAAACAACTAGTTCGCATGCGCTTCAAGTACTATATTACACGTGTATTTACGCAAATTTTCAAACCACAAAGTACTATCAGCTACAAAATTAACGGTCAGCTACAGGATTAACCCCCGGTTTCTGAGGTAAATTTAACAATAGTTTATCTATTCAAAAGCGTCAAAACTCATACAATAAAAACGCAATGGAATAGATAAACTACCGCTGAATGTACTCACCGGGGGATAATTGCAATATTGACGCTGACACAATTCTTTTTTTTAAATAAAGTTTCAATAACAACAGCTAACCACACTATGAAATAAAAATAATGATCCGTAAACAGCTTTTAATGAACTAGTTAAAATGTACTGGATTTTTCCGCACTTCAAATTATTTATTCATGCGTAAGACGCAGCAGTATTGACGTAAATACTTTCATATTATTATATTTACGTATGTTCTTAGTCATGCGCTTATTAAGTTTCAACGCCTGTTGTTTTAGTTTTCCTACATATTTTTATTGCTATTGAAAATCTTAATATATATAATTCAAGGGTGACTGACTGACTGACATAGTGATCTATCAACGCACAGCCCAGACCACTGGACGGATCGGGCTGAAATTTGGCACGCAGGTAGATGTTATAACGTTAATATCCGCTAAGAAAGGATTTTGATCAATTCTACCTCCAAGGGGATAAAATAGGGGCTGAATGTTTGTATGAAAATTCTGTAATGAGTCACAAACCACGCGGACGAAGTCGCGGGCAAACGCTAGTTTTTAATATAAAAAGAAAATGGTGGGCGATATTTTATAAGCACTGCACGACTGAAGCGGCTAATTGTTACAAAAAAAGTTTTCTTAAGTTATTTGAAAAGAGTTTCTTTTGGTAGTTTTCACTTTCCGTTCGTAACTGGATCGTGAAAATTGTGCTTAATTTCATGCATTACCGGTTATAGAAAGGGAGTTACGAAGTGATAAATAGAAACAAATAAAACGAATGGACAGACAAACAAACGGGCAATATTGTACAGTCAAAAGCAAAAATACGTATTATTATACATTCCCATATTTAAAACAACATGTACTGTAGTATTAGTAGAGTATTTGTTCAGAGCCTGGTTGTAAATGTATCTTTATTATATAAGTATGTAGAATTTAAAAGTTCATAAGTTTTCTTGTTTGGTTACTATAGTATAAGTTATACTTAGTTTGGGATCAGATGACAGTGTGTGAGTTGTCCAATAATATTCATTTATTTTTCATTGGTACATGTAGAGAATGGTTGTTGCGCATTTAGAAAATGCTTTACTTAACAACAAAACGTTTAACTTTTCTATAAACACAATTCTCTTACGTTTCTCGGCATGTTCTTACAATGTAGGTCTTCATTGGTGGCTCATTTGCCATACATTGTATGAGATAAGTAGTTATAAAATAATGTAATAACATAATCTTCTCATAGGGCAAGCATTTTAAATAGACGTACATAGATTGCGTATCAATTATGGTGTTGGTACAGTCAGCTTCAAAAGTCACTGAATATCTTTAATCTTTCCTCACCCTATATTTTGAAGCACGTACCTATGTATAATATATAAACGAAAAAATATTTTATGGATAGATTTAAATAATTATGTAATTCCAACGATATTTGTTTACCCTACATTAATTACCTACTCATGTACAGTCAGCTTCTTATATAAAGTGACAGATAACATATCCAGTTATAAAGGGACTCCTAAAGTGATCAATAATAATAATACAACCAAAGTCATCTAATTATGTAAGTCATTCATCTTGCACAATGATATCGGAACATGGACATCGTCAAATATATGAGTTCGTTCAAAGTGCCATAATCATAGTAACAAACACGGCGCCAATGGTTTCTAAGCATCCAAAGTATTCAAAAATATGATTCAAAAACAATTAGGTACATGAAAATGAACTATGTCACTATGCATGTCTGATTGGTGTCTGGGCATTAGAGTGTCCGCCGTACGTAAGGTCACCGGGTCGTATCCCGGGAATCTTACTTGTTTAATAAGTATTTTTTTTAATGTCTATTTGACTTAAAAGCTAAATTATGCTCGCCAATTACCCACAATCCTAAAATAAGAGATGAGACCTAAACAACCTTCTAAAAAAGTACCTAAGTGATTTGAACTCTTCCTGCACTCTACGTATCAATCACATAATTCGATTCGATGAGACCTAAAAAGCCTTCTTCTAAATGTATGTGATTTAAACTCTTCCTGCATTCTACGTATCATCACATAATTCCAGGTCAAAATAATAACTCGTAAAATAACAAGGTTTTACTTCAATTGAAATGGTTGTTTATTATCTTAAAATATATAACAAAAAAATATCAAAAACGTGTATATCCACCTTCAGCAATAATAACATCGCTAAGTCGCTGACGCATGGATTGCACTGCGTTAAAACAAAATCTGTCTCCCCTTAACGACTCCCATACATTTTCAACGTGTCTCCTCAAGTTTTCCGTACTTCTTATCGTAGTATTATCCCATAGTTGAATCATTTTACCCCACAAGTTTTCTATTGGGTTTAAGTCAGGACTACGTGCAGGAAAAATTATTCGTTCCAAATCTCTTGTTTCATTTAAATAATTTGATACTACCCTGGAATTATGAACAGAACTGTTGTCCTGTATGAAACGGATTCTTTCGTTTGGATAAAATACTCGGGCCGTGGGCAACAAAACATCATTAAGGATATCTTTCTATCTTTGGCCATTAAGTCTGCCGCCAACCTCGACTAATTCTCCCGGACCGCTTTGGGACATCCAACCCCAGAATCCGAGTGTGATACGTCCACTCCTGTTACCAGGTAACACATTTCTTTCTTCGTATCTGGTGTTGTTTAACCTCCATAAAGATAGACGACCACGAGCAGTAGAACAAAATACTTTTTCGTCTACAAAAACGACATTTTCAAAATTAAAATCTAAATAACGTCGTGCGAACTCTAATCTTTGTGCTTTGTGCCTCGGCGTACGTGCAGGTTTCTTGGCGGGTATTCTATTATGTAAACCTTTCTCGTGTAATCGTCTCCTTATTGTGGTCTGTGATACTTGAAACTCAAATGCCAAATTACGCGTGTTTAAAAAACGATCGCTTCGAGCTTTCTGCACTATTCGCGTATCTTGATCAGTGTTTGTCCGGCGTGGACGACCAGTTGTTACATGGTAACGGAGAATACCCTTTGTATTCCATCTATCCGTCCATCGATGAACTGTGTTCCTCTGTAAGAAAGAAACTGAATTATTATAACATGAAAGAATTTATGCAGTACAAAATACAAAAAAATAAAATAACATACAATATAAAGAGAAGTCAACTTACGGATATTCCAAGTTCGTTCGCAATGTCTGTTACAGAAACACCTTCTTGTTGCAAGTGAATGATTTTGTGTTTCATTCCATCATTAATTCGAAATGAGGCCATGTTTTTCCAATTAAATTGTAATAATTACTTTATTATATTAATTTATTTGCATTTATATGAATGACACATGACATTGATATGTAAACAATGATGTACATTATCTATGAAATCTTTCGAGTATTTATGCAAATTAGTATTAATTACTCTTTGATATCTAACGCGAATTATAAATCATGAAAATATGATAAAATTGAGGATAGAATAAACAAAACACATGCCAATGACGTCACGTTCATAATGAAAGGAACAACCAATGCTTTATCTCATTCATTTTGTTTTTAAATTTCAAAAGGTACCTTAAATATTCCGCGATAGAGTTCATTTTCATGTAGTGTTCCATATTTTTGAATACTTTGGATGCTTAGAAACCATTGGCGCCGTGTTTGTTACTATGATTATGGCACTTTGAACGAACTCATATATTTGACGATGTCCATGTTCCGATATCATTGTGCAAGATGAATGACTTACATAATTAGATGACTTTGGTTGTATTATTATTATTGATCACTTTAGGAGTCCCTTTATAACTGGATATGTTATCTGTCACTTTATATAAGAAGCTGACTGTACATATTTATCAAAAAAAAGAGGTTTTGACCATTTGAGGTAGTTGAACGCCTTTTGTACTTGATATTTGTACTATTATTACAAATACGAATGTCTGTCCGTCTGTTACGCTTTCACATCTAAATTCCTAAACCGATTTTGACATTCAAAACGAAAGTTTCTACGTACAAGCTACATTTACGTATGTACAATTTTTTCCCATTCTATTTTACATTTAGAATATCTTTGATTTCAAACCAATAAAATGACTACTACAACACTACAATATTATTAAACAGGCCAGTACTCAGTAGGCCTCGTGGGATAGAATCTAAATGCGTTAGAATCATTTCGTCGGAAGTTCGTGTCCAGCATTACATTAAGTTAATTTTCAATCAGACCCTAGCAACAATAAGGAACATGTGAATATCTTCTTACTTTTATTATAACTTGTTGCTATTGGTCTACTTGTTAAACACAAAAACGTTTTTCTTCTTTATATCAACGGCTTAAACTTTAACTCTAACTTTACTTAATTAGTTAATTGTTGATGGTTTTGTACTTGATATGCTATGTTATGCTACATTGTCACTGGTCTAATTTAGAACCGATTTTCCCAAAAAATGGATAAAACTGCAGTGTGAATGCATCAATAGATATATAAAACAATTCAAAGACCAAAATAATAGATGTTTATTTTAAGAAAGTAATTCTATCATAAAGTCTTGTCAAACAAAACAATAAAATAACCTACGTAACAAGTAAACAGAGCAATAATAAATCGCTGAACATTCAAAAAGCATTTATACTAATGTAACATGACAAATAAATGCTTGTATGTACATAATAATTATTATGTACTGACAACAAGTCCCCAACCCGCACTTGGCCAGCGTGGTGGACTTAAGGCCTAACCCCTCCCTCATTACGGGAGGAGACCCTTGCCCAGCAGTGGGACAGTAATGGGTTATTATTAATGTACTGACAAGACACTGACAATACTCTATTTATGGTAAGAAACTTCTTTATACATCTTCAGGGAAGCACATATTTTCTCATCTCGTCTCTTTTTGTGGCTGTATACTTCCCTTGCATTGTTTCTGTAGCAAGGCTTTATTGTTTCCTGCGTATGATTTCCTACCGCAATCTAATAATAGAACTTTTTGTATCCGATTCACATAATAATATGACAAAAAATCGACTATGAAAGTAGAATGTCGGAAAACAGTGGGCTTTTCTTTCAAATGTATTTTTTTACGAGTTTCGAAGGTGAGTTGAGTTTCAGCATGCCATTTATGTTTTGTTTATAATATAATTAAATTGGAGAAAAAATACGTTTTGGAGCATATTTGATGTATTCGTAGCCTACTTAAATATCTACTAATAGTAATAGAAAAGTAACTCTGTCTATAGCGGTAACTTATTGAACCAATTTTGATAAAATTATGTTGGTAACATACCGAAGAAATACACAGTACTTTCACTGAATTTTAATACACAATCAGCGTGGTAACGCGTTTAAGAAATATTAAAAATGGCTTAACAGGTTCCCTGTCCCATGAATCATATGTGATTCATGGGACATATTTTGTAACAAGGATTGTACGTTCATGAATCACATATGATCAAATTTAGAGCCAACTTAATGCCCCTTTTTTAAATGGACGTAGCAGGTTAATGCAGATTTTTAGTATTGGGACGTATGGAGTACATCCTCTTGATTAGCAAATCAAATAAAACCACAGTGATTTATCAAATTATTTTAACAATTTACTACAAAAAAAGAGTGGGACATATACGATAGAAAAAAGTGGATTGTATGGGGACAGGGAATCTGTTAAAATGCAAGTTCAACTTACGTTTGAAGTTCTTCCCGTCTCTAGTACAAGGTCCTTTGTCCATCACGCACTTGTAATATGCTAGAAGAATCCTCTCATTCTGTATGATGGCGTCCGCGTTAAAGTTCTCGTAGCGATTTGGATGCTGCGAGTAGCATGACACCACCACCGTCAGCACGCACAACACCAGTAACCAGCTCCTCATCGTTATAGTTGCCTGGTACACAAAAAAATTGAATTAGTTTCACTTATTCGGACGACTATCGGCCTAAGACATTTATCAAACATACAAATTACAGGTACAAAGACATTTGCAGGTCTTTCCTATTGCTTCCCTTTCTAAAATTACTGTTTGCGGGAATCGAACCCCAACCCCACTCCTGCGCGGAATAGGAGCAGAGCACGAATCATTAGTAACTCTGCTGTGGACATCGTCAACATTTTGTGTTACTCATATGATTAAAAAATCTATCATTTTTAACATTAACATAACTGCCTAATATAATAAAAATAATCCTTATTCCTCGTTTCCCATCAATAAGAGTAATTTAAAAATTAAAAGGAGACAAATGAGAAAATAACAAAATAAATAATTTATAAAAACAAGCTCATTAACATCTTATATATAAACGCTACAAAACAATTAACTTAATAAATATTCTTTAGAAATGATTTTAACGTGTGACGAGTTACAAAACTGTAGCGAACTTCTGTCGGAAGTTAAACAAGCATTAAATTGAAAAGCATAGAATTTACATAAAGAAAGTGTACAACAAAAACATTGCGAACAATGCCAAGGTCGGGGAAAAAACGTCCACTTTCTAAATATAGCCTCAAAACATACTAAACAGATGCTAATTTACCTCAAGTGTGAAATCTAAAGACCATTTTCAATACTAAAATACATACGTACTAAACATATAGAGCAACAATAACACTGCAATTAAATACGCTAACCTAATGACGTTTGTATCGTGATCTTTGTACTATAATTAACTTCACCTCAAAGGATTAAACCGTGAACAATGTTAATTAAAACAACACGATAAACAATCAAAACAAACGTACAACAAACTAAGACGCAAATCAAACAGGAATATAGAACTAAAAGGGAAAAAGTGATATTAAACAAGCGCTTACTTTCACGAGGGACTTTCTAAGCTTTTAATAGAAAAATACTCACGGTCGAAGAAAGTTTGTGTAAGTGTTCCTTGTTCGGCGTCTACCGGCGGTATGGCAGTCGTGGGCTCCACAGCGGGGTGCTTCATAAACCAGTCGGAGGAAGAGGTCGACGTAACGGGCCGCATACAAACACAAGAAGAAAGCAATGCGCCTGCGCCACCTCCCATCGTATTCAATGCATGCGCGTCATCTCGTTCGGCGCCTATGTTTGTGTGTTTTGGTAAATTTACTTTTTTTTGTCTTAGTAGATTGAATGTAAGTGGTTTTCATTCTAGGGTTCGTTATATTATTAACTGACTCCGAAATGAAAAGGATTATCAAATCAAGTCATTTATTTTTGTATGTTTGTTACGTGTTTCCCCATCAGCTGTGAAGGAATTCCCAAAATGAATTTTATGGAAATTTTTTTTTTGCTTAATATTTTATTATTGTTTATCTGCTTCGAAATAATGTTATTATTTATTTCTTTGAATCAATATATTGGTACTTATAACGAGTAGGTATTATCATAAATTATTGATTGTTAACTTATGTAACATACCAAGAAAATAACTCATTGTGTTTATTGATTGACTTGGTTATAGGTAATTTGCCGGTAAATTACCAGAAGATAAATCTACCACAAGCTAGTAATTATAATCTTTGTATCACGAAATTAAACAGTCAACAAGTATTGTTCGGTTCATGTTAATTAAATGAAGAATCTGCGAGTACACATTTTTAAGTTATTCAGGTATCACTTTAAATAAAGCTTTTTATTAACTCTAGAATCTGCCTGCCACTTCGTCCATGTGAATACATTACTCTAGGTGAAAAGTATCCTATGTGTTAATCTAGGTTGTAAACTGTACGGTGTGTACTAAATTACATGAAAATCCGTTGAGTAGTTTTTGCGTCAAAGAGTATCAAACATGTTTACATACAAATCTTTCCTCCCATAATATTAGTAAGGAAGTATAGATAGGAAACTAGCTTCCCTCTGATAGCTCTATTCGTGAAAATATTATTTAAAAAACAACTGTTTTGGGCCTATCTTAGCAGCCAGTCCAAGGCACTGTTAAATATCATCTATTTAGTATAGATGATAAGGCAGTTTAAGTATAAAAAAAAAATAGAAATGCTTTGATTTACGAAGGACTAGCGTGGAAAACGAGAACCTACTACTATCAGTACGGGAAACGCAAAAAAATAAACTAAATAAAGTCCTCTTCAAATCTTGGGGCCAAATAACGGCTTTAATAATGTCCTTGTCCCTTGCTTACGGTAATCTGACCTGTAAAATAACAGTAAAAACATCCCAAAAGGAACAGTTAAAGCCTTTAATATCCAAACTGGTTTGGGATGCAATGTCATATAAATGTGTTACGTTAACCCCAAGTGCTGTGATGTAACCATGAATAAATGATTTTACGGACACACGTTATCTTTTTGCTGATATAATTGTTGTTGTATTCTTCTGTATGTGTGGTTGTCAGCTTACTCCTAAACAACTGAACCGGTCAGAACAATTTTTTTTTGTTGGTGTTTATTTTAATGGATTTGTTTGAAAATACATTGTACCCATGTAGTGACGTTGTTGTCGGTATATCACCACATTGATATTTTCTGCCGGGCTGCAAGTTAAATAATAATTTGCAAAGATGATTATCTGATTTAAAAAAAATACCCTAATAAAAGCTTGAAAAAAGGAAACAGTCCGAGAAGTAAAACAAGAAGTTCAACACACTGTTAGCAGTGCCTGCATACAGGCGCCGAAGATGTAAACCCCACAGGCGAAATGATTGCTTTATCCACTAATGACAACAATAACAGCCCCTTTGGGTTTTATCTTAAAAAAAATCTCTCGACATAAAATCGACTTCTGACTGGACTATTTTTGCAAATAAAATTAAATCAAATGATTTGTAACACCCAACATTTACATTCATCTTTTTCCAGTATTTTAGCAAGCACTTATTCCTTTATTTAAGAATACTCATAAACTATTACGGATTTCCTTTACTAACCATCTAAGGATCTTTTTATCTCGAAAAGTGTTAATTATCACAACGTTTTACGAAAGTTTAAACATTAGCAACAATATAATTCTTTATATTGAATTTTTTACTTCTATAAGTAGGTCTGTAGGTCTGTTTGCAAACGGTAAATCTGCTACTAGGTAAGTAGTATAAATCTGTTGTCGTCAATAGGATCAACTATAACAGTATGTGTTTACTGTATTCAAAGTTTAAAACCTGTTTCAACGACTAATTAGGAACGATTAAAGTCGAAAAATTTACCAATCTTTGAGGTGATCTACATTGGTACCATTTTTTTAACGAAATTTGATCCTTATAAACAGCACTATTAGATGCAATATATAAAGGGTGTCTTTTTTTCGATCAATTTAAATATCTTATACAAAATAGATGTTTTCCTTGCCAGGAAATGGTTTTTTTTAAATATTCAATGAATTAGTTAGTTATATTTGTAAATTCTTATTTAAAATCGGATTAAAATATTCAAGACCTTTTAATTTTATGACCAACATGCAACACCAGCTTAAAATATTGTCTTTTATAAGAGTCGATTTTCAATTATGTATTATTGCACATTTCAATCTTATTCCTTTCGCCTATTACCTCTTCGCAGTAAGCTTCATCAAACTTGACTAGGTTGAACAGTAATAAATATACCAAATAATATACATAAACCCTATCACAACAAACAGACGCCTGTCGTATAAAACATAGCAACCTTACTCAATGTATCACCATCACATGGAAACTAAGTACATACTAAAGTGTTACTTACTATCACTTGTAGCGTGATTTCCTACGCATGGTGCTATCGAGTAGCGAGAGTTTGACATTTTAAATTACTTGAAAAATAGTTCCCTCAAAATACACTAGAGGCGCTGATCGGATTTCCAAAATTTTTTTCTCGGTTTTCGATATTTGGCAGTGGTAAAAAATCTCCACCTTGTGTGAAATTCAAGTGTTGTTATAAAGGTACAATAAGTACTTACAATCAAAACAATTATTACATAATATGAAGTATAAACTTTTTATTTACTTGAGTAGACTTTTGTCAAAAATTCGTTCATTTTTTTGGGATATCTCTCCTTAAACCTTCGCTGCAAGTAATTATCTAGTTGTTTAAGCTCCGGGGTACATTCTGCGCACTTGTTCTTGATGATCTCTATGACGTTGTCTGTGAACAAACGAACAATTACCATAACATTATCAGTATAATTTCACAATTATGCTGACTACTGTAACCTGTACGTAGCTTGGTGATAAAATTAGTGAAATTCAACACGAATGTTTCGAGTGTAGCAAAAGCGAAATACTTTTTTACCACATAACAGGAAAATATTAAACGCATACTTTACTCTTTGAACCAAATAAGAAATGACTTTAAAAAGGATTAGAGTTAATGAAAGGGGGCTTATGACGTCGTTATTTCCTTTCAAATGTGGGAGAAGCTGTGACGCTGTACCATTTTATCACGATCTGCTATGCAAACTTATAATTAAACCTGAGACAGTATTATCAATTTCATTTATTTTTTGACAGATAATCTAAGTTTATAACCTACCTTTCACTCTTTGGAGTTCATTGCTGCAAGGTATCTTGTCTAACAAACAGTCAAAGTATTCTTTGATCAAATCCTCCTGTTTTGAATCTAAGATATCGTCGAACTTGTAATTCAAAAGAACCTCTTCGTCAACGGATTGAACGACTGCCACGAATCCTAACAAAGTCACCACGCAGAGTAGCTTCATCCTCTGAGGTTTTGAGAGACTGGAAATTAAACATGTGTGGATATTTTTATTGTTCCTTGCCCAAAAAAGTAAAAATCAGAGTCGGATTGTCCGCTTGTCTGCTCGAGGTTGTATTTTATGAACCGTGACAGCTAAAGAGTTAACATTTTTACAGGTCATATATTTTATTTTATGCCATAACAAACAAAATACGAACACATCAACCAAAATCGCCTTTCTTCCAAAATAATACCAAAAACAGAATAAAACTGATGCTTAAGTGGGACTTTCATATTGTAAGAAATGAATGAAAATATTTTGTGTTTTTCTTATCGATGAAATTAATGATGTTTGATACTAAATTGTGTTCTTTGCTCGCTGCCTACCCCTATTTGAAAAAGGCGTGATTTATTATAAGTACATAATGTGTCCCTTTCTGTGCTAGTCGCTATTAAAATTACAAAAAATAAATATTATAATCTTTTACGTGAGGTATTAGGTTTCTGTGCTAGAAAATGGATATTATGCGTGGAAAAATAAATTGAATAGGTACTTACAGCTGTAGCAGAGTCACAGCGTCAATTAAAATTTTTAGCAACTAGTTTTCAATATTTATATTATATTTAATTTGAAGGTCATTCTTTGTTCTTTGAGTACTTACTTAATTTTTTATTTTCCTTATTTAAATTCTTCAGTCTCATATTTTAGTAATTTTATTATATAATTAAATTAAATACTAATTACATTTGGAGATATATTGCATTGCCAATGTATTAATGAAACTAAGTACCTTTCTTCCTTCGGCACTAAAATACTTACAGATAGTTCACTATTAAGGCAGTTATTAATAATCATTCGTTAGTTTGCTTATACATTTTGGTATTATAATCGCTGGGACGATGTTCCGGTTAGGAAATGATTATTGCGTCATATATAGGTACATCAAAGCAAAGTCCCCCAACCCGCACTTAGCCAGCGTGGTGGAAGGACCTAGCCCCTCCCTCACGACAGAAGGAGACCCTTGCTGAGCAGTGGTTAGTAACGGTTTTTTTTATAAGTACATCTAATAATCATGAAAAAGAAAACATGGCATACCTTGAAATGAGGTCAGCTAAGGGAATTCGTTATGGGGTCAGATTTTTCATCTACGATAAACACACACTCGAAATAAAATCTCTTAAAAATACTACCGAGTACGTTGTTTAGCCGTTTATTGCACTTACCAAGGTTTTATCTACATCTTATTCTGTGTTTATTTTTGACTAATTATTATTTTTATAGCCGGTAATGCAGACAATGCTTCTTAGACGTTTTAAATATATGCAGAAATAATTGCGTTTAGGGGCCTTCAGAAATGTTTGCTACATATAATATGTATCTATAATTATTCAAAATACTTTGACAAATACCTAATTATGTTTTTAAATCCCAAAATACGGGGAGAAATTAGGCGACAGATAGCAGTATTAATACCTGAAAAATCTGAGATGAAAATTTGAGTGAGAGTGGAATGTACTTAGTGAACTTTTCAATGATTTGTTTATGAATTCTGACGCATACGCTAAATGCAAACAATCATTGCTTTAGTTATAACAGAAGGCGTTGTTAACTAAATATCTAAATATACCGTTAAAAACAATTAATGTATGTTATGAATCTTATTTCAACTAACAAACGCCTGCCAAATAAGAAATAGCAAATTTACTTAATACATCACATTTTCAAAGGAAGTAGTTACTCAATCGCTGCTTGCTATTTTTTGGTTTGGGTATCCTTAAGAATTTAATTTATAAACAGCTTATGATCGGTTGTTAGTATGTATATTTTAGTAGCTGAGCTTGTGTAGTCGCTCTAATATCAATACCTACATAATTTATTAGTATAAACAGTTTTAGCAACAGGATATACAAAACATGTAACTTGTATACCTTTTACAATTCATATAGCAATCATTTGTTTTACATTGTGGCAGGCGAATAAAAAATCTCTCGTACCTACGTAAGGGCTACGAAAGAAATTGTGATACATACGCCATAATATGAACGTATACGCATTTGCTAATCAATCAATCAATAAGCCCTTTATCCTGACTTTAAATCGTTGTGGAAGATATGTATGTATGTCCTGTTCAGAAGATAATCTCTAAGTTCAATGTGCCTTTTGGCAAAGGCCTCCTACAACCTATACAATTGAGTTCTATCTCTGGTGACTCTTTTTAAAAAGGGCACGCTGATAGTTTCAAATCTCCAAACAACATTAGCAAATAGGAAGGGTTTAAAATACACATAAATACGTTCAGTAATACCACCATTTCAATTGTCAACGAAACAACTAGAAATGTTTTTATTTCTTTGCCAAGACTTTTGACATAAAGTCGTGTAATTCATCAGGGTACTCCTTCTGGAACTTTTGCGTGATATCAGCATATCGCTGTTGAAGCTCCACAGGACATTCGCCGCAGTTAGTCTTCACGATTTCTACGATGTTCTCTGTAAACAAATGAAATAAATTAATATATTAAGACAACTCATATGCGGTCATCTAATTTCGTAATAAGCATAGCTTGTGCTATGGTAAACAGCAATTGATAAATCTTCTACGGGATGCTAGGCGGGTGGTTGTTCAAACGATATATTATATGCCTCGACTGCTGTCGACATTTTAAACTTAGGTATATCAGGCCGCACTGTTTCGGCGATATGTTACTTTAAAGTCCTAAGATAAATCTTGTTTGTACTAGACCGGGTGGGTTAAATAAGTGATTTTTATATATTAGCTTGATTTCAAAGAATATAAGTAAACTGAAGAAAATTTTAGGAAAGTTGAAAAACTAATAGGTTACTTATCTAGTTATTAGCTAGTTTAAAAAGCCTCACAATATTCTACAGATTCATTCGTTGTTTAGTAATTTATTGTCAGTATTTTTCACTGGCTAAATTAAACAAACTATCATAAAATTATTATTTAAGTCTCATAGACCATATACCTAGTTAAGTAAAATATTTACGAATGTTTAGAAACCTACCTTTAAGTTTTTGAAGATCACCGTTGCAAGGACCCTTGTCCAACATGCAAGCAAAGTATTCCTTCCTCAAGGCATCTTGGGCTGGATCAAAAATATTTTCAAACTTGTAATTTTTAACTAAATCCACATCCAGTGATTCAGCCACCGCAGCAAATACGACCAGAGTCACCACGCACAGTAGCTTCATCTTCTGAAGTTTTGAGATTCTGGAAAGTATATTAATATTACATTAGATTACCTTGGATTTTTCTTATTTTAAGCACAGTCAGTGTCAAAAAAACGTTTGTTACTTTGTCATTCGTACATATTTATATGAAAACATCAATTTAACTTTTGCCATTAGTCACAAAAAAGTGGTTGCTCAACCACTTCAAATCCAATAATCAGTAATTATTTTTCGTATTACATTGATAAAACTGCAAAATTGTTTATAAATATATTTGTAT
Organism: Anticarsia gemmatalis; assembly: GCF_050436995.1. Lineage (NCBI taxonomy): Eukaryota > Metazoa > Arthropoda > Insecta > Lepidoptera > Erebidae > Anticarsia > Anticarsia gemmatalis. The sequence goes on from NC_134761.1 coordinate 6,574,177, forward strand.
TAAAACCGTGCATTTTTATTCACTACTTATTCCTGGGTAAAGGACGACACACGGGTTAGGAAAGGGCCTATTCTTAACAAGATAACATTATACTAAATTGTTTAAAAATTGAATAAATTACACATTAATAGATAAATCAAGCAAATAATCTAACTATCAAACTTCCGACTAAACTTTAAATGAATGAAATTTTAAATAAACTTTGAGAAAATAACAAACAGAAAGAAGTTATTTAATTACTATAACGACAGGTCATAAAATATATGTCTTTACCTTCGTGACAATAGAGACCACTGAACGAAGAACACACAATGCCTTCCTGATCGATTCTATCTTTTTTATAAGTGCGCGTGAGGCTGAAACATACAGGATTTCATAAGAATAGGAAAATTACAAGATGTTATCATTCATAATATACCCTGCAATTATAACACTTAACGTCTATTACACTAGTTAAGAGTTTCTCATGATGTATCGCATGTGGTTGAAGCAGTATTTAACTTTACAGCTGTTTTATTTGCCTAGTCTTTTTACTAAACAGACACCTTTTAACTGATCGCCATTTTTTGTAAAGACGAGCTTTTGTTAGTTTTTATACAATTTTACTTAACCGCCAGATTTTATAGACTGGCCTTATGCTTTTTCTGCAACTCTATTTCAGTTACTCGTCCTAAAAATACTTGGCATGTTTTATAGGTTAGCTTATTACGCAACTGCCGAAGAACAAATTTATAAAAAACAGATTCTACATTTTGAATCTGTATTTTTTAAATTTGTTCAATACAAAACGATCCAGTGGACGACATTTTTGGTCTAGTGTTTAAATCCTCTATATATTTTACCATCATTTACTCAAAACCAACTAGTCAGAAATTTATCAGATGCTAATGGGACCACATGAAAAGTGTCTTCCAAATTAAATCATGAAATCGTATCTCACAATAAACAAACATGATGTAACAAACAAACAAACTACACGGGAATATAGAACCCCCTGTTTTTTAAGCCAGTTAAAAGTAAACTAATTGGTACATTTAAATACCAGTATTATTGTAATAATACAGTATTATTGTAATTATTCAAAGTAATATTATAATTGCGACAGTCTATTTGTCTTTTTAACCGACTTCAAAAAAAGTATGTGTTTTCTCAATTCGTACATATATGACTGAGAGTGACGACACCAAAACTAACCGACATATAGTTAAATATTTAAAAATGCATTTACTATTCTTTCTGTTATACTATTTTCTTTACTTTCTGAAGGCGTTGTCATCCAAAAATCAACCATTACGCGACTAGAACATTTAACAATTTGTGTTCAACCGAAGCCACGCAATCAACTTGTTAATTATTTAAAATCCTTTAGCCCAGCATTAACAGTGTCCATCAAATAAAAAAACGGAAAACAATTACACAAGTTCCTTGATTACCTCACTTAACATACAAAAGCAAACAAGAACATGTTCATTGTTATGTAAATACTAATTACCGGTTAAGATTTTTTTATGATAAGCAAACGCAGCCCTTCGCCTTCCAATTAGCAGCGCACATGAAGATTTAGGACTTGATGGACACATGGAACATATTAGCATGCGTCATTTAACTGCACGTTTGGCGCAGTGTGCAGTGGTTAAAGTGGTTACCTCGCCGCAATAACCGTAGCGCCGCGTGTGGCGGGTTCGAATCCCACCCGGGACAAATATTTGCGTGATGAGCACGAGTATTTGTTCTGAGCCTGGATGTTAATTTATCTATATAAGTATGTATTTAGAAGTATATAACTATGTTTATCAGTTGTCTGGTTACCATAGTACAAGCTCTGCTTAGTTTGGAATCAGATGACCGTGTGTGAGTTGTCCTAAAATATTTATTTATTTAGGTGACGGTGGCTCCGTGCATGTAAAGTCCGACATCTTAGTTATTCAGTGTAGTTCCAAAATAAAGTAGCTGTTTTACCAGTTGGCAAATATATTAATATACTTCTAAATACAAACTTATATGTATAAATTAACAACCAGGCTCAGAACAGATACTCGCGCTAATCTTGCAAATATTTGTTCCGGATGGGACTCGTATCCACCATACGCGGCGCTACGGCTATTGCGGCGATGTGCCCTTTCTATATTTTTTAGTTTCCAAGTTGGTTTAAATCTATACTTCTATCTATCTATACTAATATTATAAAGCTGAAGAGTTTGTTTGTTTGTTTGTTTGAACGCGCTAATCTCAGGAACTACGGGTCCGATTCGAAAACTTCTTTCAGTGTTAGATAGCCCATTTATCGAGGAAGGTTATAGGCTATATATCATCACGCTACGACCAATAGGAGCAGAGCAGTAGTAAGAAATGTTACAAAAACGGGGAAAATTTTGACCCATTCTCTCTTATGTGACGCAAGCGAAGTTGCGCGGGTCGGCTAGTACTAATATAAAGCTGTAGAGTTTGTTTGTTTGTTTGTTTGTTTGAACGCGCTAATCTCAGGAACTACAGGTCCGATTTGAAAAATTCTTTCGGTGTTAGATAGTCCATTTATCGAGGAAGGCCATAGGCTACATATCATCACGTTACAACCAATAGAAGCAGAGCAGCATTAAAAAATGTTACAAAAACGGGGAACATTTTGACACATTCTCTCTTATGTGACGCAAGCGAAGTTGCGCGGGTCAACTAGTCATATATAAGTTTTATATTATTTAAAACTCCCCCCAACAAATCAAATTGAAGCCATTATCACTGTAAAAGACTTTTATTAACAGTGTAAAACAAAGTCGCAGATGGTATTATGTTTTCACAATGTCTAGCAAATATTTACAGATAGCCTCAACCTAAGGTTATCTACCAAATGACTGTCGGACTAATGGCGGCATGCAAAGCCCAAAGTAACTAACAATTTTAGTTAAAGGTCATTGTATTCAAGAGTTTAGTTTCTGCTTAAACTAAGCTTGCATTTACATGAACTAATCACAATTCATGCGATTTCCGTGATTGAAATTCGTTCTGCATGTCATAGTGCTATTTATTATATAAGTATCATTATATTTTGCCTGGAGTTTTAAATTGGGAATAGCGTAAACCTGATGTACATATAACCCTGCCCTTAACAGTATTACATGTACATACACCGTATTACCTAATGTATTTTTATTGTGAAGAATGATATTATAATGTTACAATGAGTCACGTAACAGGTACCAATACTACAGGTTACATTCGATTGTAATTGAACCAGATTCTATATTTAGAACTGAATTCACTGATCTATTTATATACCCAATAATTTTATTTTGACAATAAGAGACTGTGTGAATAAACGCAAAAAAATAAAATAGTACATTAAGGTACTATCTTTAAATCTCTAACTTTTTGGGAGGCGAAATAAATATATACAGTCGTTTTATAAACATTATCAGTTCAATCTGATAACCCTGTATTTTATATAACTCTCATTAAAATACAATATTTACAATACAAATTACTATTTCCAATTTTCATCGAAGGTCAATAATGCCGGTAATGCCGTGATGGAGGGCAATTTGATCTTCCAAAATTATATTATAATGATGTTAGACAAAACAATTTCATTTTTATACATTTTAGGAATTACAATAATTGTGGATATCCGTGCTTGCTCTGTATAAAATGAGAGGACACAATCCTGTTGTCATCAAGTCAGCTGCTAGCTACAATAGACACAGGTAAGAAATCTTTCATTATTTGCTCTCATAAATGTTCATGGGAAATCGCGTTTACACGTAATTACGACTAGATTTTTCTATCGTTAGACACCTTTGTTCTATTAATAACTGTGGGGTTTTAAAAAATTATACAATAAATTTACAAATGGTTTGTTGTTATTATCAAAATGATTCTTAAAATTAGTTGTGTAAATTAAAGAAAATTGGCTCTACAGAAGAAAGTGTAAAATTACGCAACGTCATTATGTATGTTTTGCGGCCTGTCAAATATTCTTTGTTTATAATCAAACATTGATTTAACGTATACTAACTTAAATTTACAAAATATCAATGACTTCTACAGAATACTAATAACACGAATTCTGGAAACTGCTATTTATAAAGTAATATCGTGTTGGAAAAGTATTTTTAAAATATAGAAAATTGATATAAAGTACACCCACATTTTAAAACAAAATACTTCGTGGGATTTGAATTAATAGTAAATTGTTCAATAATAAAGACTTACTTAACCATAGAACTTTTTTTTATAATATGCACCCACATTGCAATACTTCGAAAATTCCAAGATTTTCTATTAAAGGTATTCTAACAGATTCCTCGTCTGTGATTCCAAGCTGTTCTATTCAAGAAATTCTAATAAATACTTTGCACTGCTCGGAAATTGGACCCAAAATCCTGTTATTTAATAGCGCGATTATCTACAGTCAGCACTATCGACTAGCGAGCGCTTAACATTTGAAATTAATCTGATCAAGTTTCCATACAAAATTTGTCGATAGCTAACCGTTGGTCGATAGGAATAGGGAATCGCGCTACAGCTGTCACAAAATAGACATTCAGTTATCCGGCCATATGTATTATTTCCAGATATTACAAAAATGAACGCACTTCTGATTGCTGTGATCGCCTTCGCGGCTCCCTTCGCTTTGGGCTACGATGAGATCTACGACAAACTGGACGTGGACAAGATCCTCGCAGACGATGCGTTGTTCACGGCTTATATTAACTGCATGCTGGATAAAGGAGATTGCAGCGTGGAACATTCGGCTGATTTCAGAAGTAAGTACTGAACAAAATTATACTCTCAAAATTAAAAAAAAATCAGTGATAAGGTTTGAGACTTTGGTAATCATGTCGAGAAAAACACAGTAAGCTTGCAACGTCTATGATATAGAGGAAACTAAGCTTACTGACGATTTTTTAATTAATATTAAAGAACGGAAGTCACTTTGCTTGTGCGTTTCATTTTCACGGTAATATAACTGAACCAATATAGATAAAATTTTGAATATAAAATAAGTTAATGTAACCTATGATTGTGTAACCTAACCCTGTAAATATAACTCGGGAAACTATTTTTTTTTTGAGTACACTACCAAGTTGACACCAATATAATATGAAATCACCAAATATATGAACAGATACAGGTTCATTGCTGTTAAACTTTTTCAGAACTGCTGCCCGAGGTAATAGCAACATCCTGCGCCAAATGCTCACCCATCCAGAAGACAAACGTTAGAAAGACAGTCAGAGCCTTAAGCGAAAAGAGACCCGAAGACTTCAACCAGTTCCGCGCTAAGTACGATCCTAAGGGAGAATACGAGAAGGAATTCACCGCTTTCGTTCTCGCTTCTGACTAATTACCAAATTGATGATGTACCAAAAACATGACTGGCCATTTCATAACCATAATGGAACAAATGATTACTGTGTGGAGCATTACAATTAATAGTAAATTATATTTTGCAAAGTGAAATTCTCTTTTCTTTACTTGTTTTGTAACATAACCTTGCTAAAAAAAAGATTTATGCTAATGAAGAATTAAAGATTTGGTATGAAGATTGCTTAGGAAGTGTGAAGGAGCACTAAGAGACGATTATTGGAAATTCCTGTCCGAGGGGGTTGACCACGCGAGCTTAGCAGCGGGTGAAGCCACGGGCGAAAAGCTAGATCCTTATTATGTCCAATTAGCAACGAATAACATTAGCAATCTCACTGACAAACATCGTGTAAGCTCGGGATTAGTTATACAACGTTTTGTCTTTTTCACTCATATACAATTTCAAAATTGATAGAAAATGACAAAACACTGTATAACCAATAGAAGCTCACACGTCTTTTATTAGTAAGACAGTTAATGTAACAAAATATCGCGTGTACTGCGCATGAACTGCCATAATCAAGGATAGCAATCACATCACATTAATCAATGAATTATCTTTTCTATTATAATTACTGACTTAAGCATCTTGAGCTGTTCTCATTGATAACACAAGGACAATTGCGAGAATAATATTATTATGTTAAGCTAATACTCAGCAGTGGTTAGGATTTATTATTGTAGGCTGGTTTCACGTTTTCGGACACTCTAATAGTAAGAAAATTTTCATATCAGTACTGCGATTCTCTACCACTATCTACTACCAACAACCGGCTAGCTGTTGAAAAATTTTGCCTGATAGTCGGTTCAGCGCCTCTAGCGGGCGTCATAGAAACTATTTTTGCAGTACATTTAAAATACAAGTCTCTCTACTCGAAAGTACCGACTGTACAGAATCGCTCTACAGAATATAGCATGGAGTTAAAGCATATCCGAGCTATTATGATCAAGTTGACATAAAATATAGTTGAAAAAGTTCGCGTCAACGCTCCTAAAAATTAAGAAACAAGGCAAAGTGTCAAGGTTTAAAGAAAAGTTTAACATATTCAAAAAATATAGATTAAACCCTATGTAGCCAGTGACGTAAATATCGTGACATATGATGCGGAACGATTGCGTTGCCGAAGATTATGTGACGGGATTGCACAATCTATGAAGTTACGTCAGACTGCAGCGAAGTGCCGGAGTAGTGGCTCTCTGGCGCAACCCGCGCTACGACCGCCGCGCCGTCCGGCCCTGATTGACACCGAAACCTACATGCAACCAGTCCAATTGCTCACCTAGTCATTTCATCATTTTTTGATTATATGTCACTGATTTAATTGTGCGCATATCCTACATCGTCCTCCACAACCGGTACTGCAATTAAACGAACCCAACACACCGTAACGCAAGAACAAACAACAGGAATAATTTTCCATCAAATATTTTATTAAAATATCAGTCAACATTGTGATATTTCATAAATAACACAACAATTTGTCATCCGATTATTATCTAAAAGCCTACTCATAAATAAATCACAAAGATTACGATCCCGAGAAACACTGAGTTTGGAGATGTGAACAGATTGTATTTTAGGTAACGGGATCGCGTGCAAGTATTCCAACATTGATTCTTTCTGCAGTTGTGGCAAAACCCATACTTTACAACTAAGAGCTTACGACTAATGAATTAGTTCTAATTGTTCAGCCAATGTTTGGTGAATATTTAGCTGGAGCCCTGGATGAACTTGTCGAAGTTGTCGCGGTGCTTGCCGCTGGGGTCGTTCTTCTTGACGAGGTCTTCCCATTCCTTGGGGTGCTTCGCTTGGATAGCCTTGATCACCTTCCTGATGTTGCCCTTCTGTTTTTCAGTGCATTTGGCGCAGGTGGTTTCAATGGCTTCGGGTAGGGTCTCTGTAAATAAAAATAAAATGTTATAACAGGACGTTCATATGAAAAGGTGTTCTACAAGGACTACTTCTTGGTCCCAATTTCAACAGAATTAAGCAATTAGTAACAAAAATGTTAACTCACGCTAATATAACACATAAATGTATGTATATTATTACAAAATATTTAACATATAGTAATAACTAAATAATTATATGAATAGTGCAGCTGCAAAGGAAAATCATATGAAGGATATGTTAATTGCTGCATCAACACATGCATCGGCTACGATTGGCTCAGTATGTTTTCCTTCTTGCAAGCCTTGACCTCGACCTCGTTTGTGCAAACACATTCGAGTGGTGCTGGGTTAATCCTGAGTTACGTAAATATGTAAGTGCTACAACGTGCCTAGTGTCAACATTCAAAATTAACTTGGCCTCTTCACGTAACACTCGGTGATTTTATGAAGACCTTGAACTGCATATTTTTATTTACTTTGATACTACGTATACTTCAAGTTTCTTCTAGAGCTTTAGTCAATTTTAATTCGGTTAAAGCGGTTACAAAAAGTGGTTATGATATATATTTTTTTGTAAGGATTGATACAAGCACTTACTTTTGAAGTCAGATCCTTCGGGGGTGCACCTTCCCTTCTCAAGGAAGCAGTTTATGTACGCCTTAAGAAGTCTGTCGTTGGAAATCAAAGTTTCCACATCGAAGTTATCATATTTAGCGTTGTATTTATCAGCTGCAAGCGCCGCTACAATCACACACGACAACACAACCAGGACCCTCATTTTGTATATCGAATTCTGTAAAGAGCAACTCAATTTAATTCCTCTCTTCCGATTAATCAACTTCGCTCGATCACAATGGAACAAAGAGTGTCGTTTGTCCCGAATGCTAAGCGATCAAATCTGTTTAGCAAACTGTTTCCATGGACATTGGACAAACATAAAACGTGTGCAGAATCTTAATTCAATTTTATTCGTCACAAGTCTCACGAATTAGATGCATAAATCTAAAACATTACATTTGATGATCTAAGTTGAATATTAAACACAATAAATTGAATAATGGAATAGAGTGGAAACGCACGGAATTTTAATACAATTTCTTTGCGCTACAGTGGAGACTTTATATCACACGGATTATTCACAGTATCGGTATCACAAGTCACAAATTAATTTGTCACTGATTACTGCGTGCAGTTCATTCACCCACCTTTTACTCTCTATAATCGACCTAAAGAACTAGCGGTGGCAGAAAGCGACAGTGGTTTATATTGACGACGGTATACCCACTACCTTTGTTGGCACATGGGTCAACACTTGCGTACTCGAGACAAACCAATTTAAACCTTTTACGAGAACAAATAAGAGTTTATATTAATCTGTTACAATGTTTCGGTAAAACCCTCCCTGTATTGTTAGCGAAATATACGTGACAGCAACTTGTGGTTATAAACAAATACTCATATTGTCGATTGCTGCATGATACCGGGAATATTGAGCAATCTCAAATTGAACAGGTCTTGAACGAGGAAAATAATAAAAACGTTTCGCCAAAAACACGGGGATCATGTTTTATTAATTGACTATGATTTCTAGTGCGTGTTGAACTAATGCAGTAATGTTTTGTGCATAAAATAGGCTAGTGTAGTTTATATCAATCTTGATTTTTTTACTCAAGCAGAGAAGCTGTCAAAGACAGGTGTCAAAACATTTGAAACCTCACAACAAATCCTATATAAATACTGTTTACACCAACTAATCTATAAAATTCATTAATAAATAAGCTGACTACAGCTGGAAATGGATCGTAAACTATGTAACATCAACCTGGGTAACCTGGGTAAGGTTTATTTTCGTTTTGCAAAATTTTAATTGTTTTGGTTTCCTATGAAAAAATAATCGAAACTAGTTCAAATTCCCACTGTCAATGTTACCCAAATGATTCAAAGTTACCCAAATTAACCTTGCTGCGTTAACCTATTAAATTAGAGTCTTTGGTTAAGTTTTAAGGATTTCTTTTTTATATAACTATGCGTAATAATGCAACACTCTTGATATGATTATGCGCAATTATTGTAATATTACAATTGGGAAATTATTGAGCAACACAATTATGTCTTTAAACAATAACAAATGGTGTTATACTCTGCGAAATTATTTCATTATAAATTAGTACATCACATTTAAGTAGTGTTATGCATTCCTATTATGTAATTGAAAACATAACGCGACACGCGACAGTCAGTTTTATGACATCCCATAATCATCATGGTTGATGGCATACAAGTTACGGAATAAGTAGGAAAAGAAAAAGTAGCAAGATTCAATTATAGGCATAACACATAGACTAGACAATTCAGTTGATTCCTTTTGCCCAAAATACTAACAGAAAATGCTTTGCCACTTATAAATAGTGTACAAGCTTGATAAATACTGATTTTACTACGCTAAGTCAGTAGGCCCGTGAAATATTAGGTCGGGGAAAAAGTCTTTTCGCATTATAGTATGTATGAACTTGTAATAAAAATCTTTGGATTCAAGAATCACAAATGAGTACACGGTTCATTAGGTTTATTTCAGTGAGCTCGTGAGGTACCCAAATATCGAGCTTTTTTGTATAGAGAAAAGATTTTATTACAAGTTCATACATACTATAATGCGAAAAGACTTTTTCCCCGACCTAATATAAAGTAATGGGCCGTACCATGACACCCTAAAGCAGCTATTTTTAGGATAAGAATGGACGAATCATTAGAGAAGAGTGCCTTGAAAGACTTCCTATTACACCTAATCATATAACATTACATTATAGCATACAAATTTTCTTCAAATAGGATGTAACATTGTTACGCGTTTCTTTGAATCATCATCAATCGTGCGCTTTATCTACATCTTAACAATATAATTACTGATGAATCAATTTGCTTAGCCATCAAAAAGACTTTGTTGGTTTAAAGACAATACTTGAATACAAAGAAGAACATTTGTCATCAAGTAAATATTAGAGGCACATCATAAGTTCCTTGTGCCAATGATTCACGTATTAACTTGAGTATTCAATGTAAATTATAGGTGTGCCTGTGTAATCGTGCGAGTAAGTACTATAGGGAAAATAAGGTCCATATTCACAAGCACTGCGTTAAAATTATAAGATTTTAATACAAATTCCTTAAAATTTTTAGCTAATAGGTTTTCCAACACCTAAATGTTGTGATATTCGGATGGTTTAAGCTGCGCCTCCCACGCAAGTGGTCGAAGATTTGTAACCGAGGCAACACACCAATGACTTTTCGGAGTTGTGTATTAGAAATAATTATCACTTGTTCCAACGGTGTAGGAAAACATTGTGATGCAACCTTGCATGCCTGAGAGTACTTAAGTACAGTTCTTGAAGATATTGTGCTTGCAATGTCCCAAACCCGCACTTGGCCAGCGTGGTGGACTCAAGATCTAGCCCCTCCCTCATGACGGTAGGATACCCTTGCCCAGGAGCGGGACATTAATAGGTTACATTTATTTATTCATAACGTTTGTATTATTATTTTGTTTAAGGCATCTTGAAAACACGTTTCGTTAGTAGTGTCTCACCGTTTATCAATAACAGAAAGAAAGCTCTTCATAATCACCTACACTATAGTTATCGTGTCAAGTAAGGTTAGGGAAACATCTGTCGAAATCTTATTTGAAGGTAGTAAAGCAGCCATGCGTCAAAAAAGATAATTATAGTGATGTTTTCCTTGCCCTATCGATACGGAAATTTACCAATTACGCGCTCATCTCAAGGTACTTTTGTTCGCCGAAATATAATTTAAAGCTGCTTGACATTTCCTTTTATGTAATCAGGTTAAATCCCATTTCTAGATTAATTTGTCCTTCTTGCGACAACCGACACGCACCATAGTTGTCTTCTTCCAGATGTTAAAACGCATACACAATTAAACATCCCGATTCGTACTAATTTTCCTCAGTATATATTCTTATACTGAAATTGGCGTATTACATATTATTAACAATTCTTTCATGCAAGCAAAACTAAAAGCTTAATGCGGTATATAGCCATAAGGTCCAGCCAGCGGCCATAAGTGACAACAACCTGAAATCAATAGAATCATCGGGCCACCTATTTACTGATTGCAGACAGTTAACGGCTGGAAACTTTGTGAGCATTATAAATCTAATATTCGAACAGCAGTTTTAGTTTTACTAAAATTGAATTATATACCTAGATACTAAGCAAAAAATATGTACTTATGTATGTTCTCAGAATTGTTTAGCGGTTACAACATGCAGTAATATTTTGATTTACGATTGAGATAAATTCATTTTTGTGAACTGAATTTATATTTGAAGCTACACATTGTACCTAATTACTTTTCACAGTGTTGTGTGAATAGATATTATTGTATTATTATAATGATAATTTTGGCGTGTGAAAACTAATTCTCTCTTAGGCATCTAGTCAATAATTATTTCTCAATAGTAAAGTTACCCTTCAATGTTCATCGCTCAACACTTATTTGGATAATCACGACCTTATTTCTGCGTTTGCGTCCAGAGTGATAATCTTAAAACTGAGTCGGCTATCAAGTGACCATTAAGATTTTTTTAAGAATCTTATTAAAATTGTTTTAGAGTCAAATCGTATATTACACGGCTATTATGTTTGATGTAAAGTCGAAAATACGAAATGACGCAGCAATCTTTCTTAATCCATCGAAAATTAAACAATCCTTAGGTATGTGAAAACATCCTAACTTTATCCTAAGATAAATAGTGATGAAACTTAATAAACGTGACGCAGAAGCTAGCATATTGCGCAACAAGAACTTTAAACACTTACTTCACAATATAACACTTAGACGATGTGGTTTATTCAAGCGTTGCTTATAGCCTTCTCGAAAGCCTCGTAGTATTTGTTCTTGGGGTCAAGCTTAGCCATCAACTCCTCGTAGCTCTCGGGGAAGAAGCGCCTGAAAGCGAAGAAGGCTTTCCTTGCCAGCCTCCTTTGAGACGGCGAACACCTCTTGCAAGCCGTCGCTACTACTTCCGGTAAAAGTTCTGGAATAATTTTGTGGAATAAGAATTAAAACCATTTGTTCCTAATACTTTTTAGGCGGGGATTTAAGATAGATCTGTGAAGATGTTAGATATTTTTGTGGATTCAGACTGAAAACAGAAATGTTCTAGAATATTTTTATGGAAATCTGTAAAAAGCAATAATTAGCGTTTTACTTAAATTCTGATCTATCTCTTTTCTCACAGCAGAATCTGCTAATGAATCTTAAGAAACCATGCTTACAGACACTTGCAATCAATTTAATAATTAGGCTACATTTATTATTCTGTCTCGGTAAGAGCAAGGGCGATTCTCTACAAACTGTACTATTGAATATGGAAAATTTGAGATTCAAAATGTGCTGGAAAAATAGTACATACGGCGCCCTCTAGAGGCGTTGATTAGATTTTCATACATTATTTTTCGATAGCTTGCTATCTATTATCTATAGTCGATAATGATAGAGAGTTGCGCTACAGATATGTACTGAATATTGTAACCGCAGGAGGTATTTTGTTTACACTACCTAGCCTCATCCATCACGTTTTATTTGTCAAAATAGAAGAAATAAAATAAATGCATCCAACAAATTAGATACGATTCGCATAAAAAGTATGACTTTACAAAATGATACGAACAGCAAAAAGTCAACGGAATCATGTAACCGTAAAGTCCTAATTACCATTTATAATTGCCGAATCATGTAGTTTTAACAAAATGATGAACTATTCTTCAATGTTGAGGTATATGTTTTACAGAATAAATGTTTTTTCGTGGCGTATAAAATGGTTTTTAGCATAATTTCAATAATTTATGCTTTAGGCTAAACGACAAGGATAAAAATAGATTTTATTTTTTGAAACAATTTTAAATTAAAACAGTATATTTTCGTAATTTCTAGGAATAATTAACATTCGGGTGTAGAGGCAGAAATGGATTTTATAACATGTCATATCATAGGAGTAAAACTGGAGTTAAATGTCATGTTAATTGCAAAATACGTACTAACACACCTAAAAATATGCGTTTATACTTAATTAACGGAATCAATTTTTCGGAATAAATGACATTTATTCCTACGGTTTAAAAGTTATAAAATCCTAAAGCGTTAGTACAAGTTGTTCAGTGTCAACCTTTATAGAACATCTATGTGTGATGTCGGTCACGGTGACAAATTCTATTGATCGTAATAAAGTTTCATCATGTAAAAGTAAGTAATTGATGATAGAGTTACAACACAAATGAATTAAAAGAGAAACTTATTTGATTGGACAGTTTAATCCTTTGTAGAATACAATGTAGTGTCTACGAGCAAGACTGGTGTATGTCTTTTTATTAGCACTTAGTTCACGGCTTTAACTTAGTTTACTTAATCGATTATATAATTTTTGATGATTATTATATTATCTAAAAGTATTTCATTATAACAAAGTCTTTTGGTTTAGAATATGGCCGTCTTTATTTATCTTCACCGGTTAATTTGCACAGATTTTGCCTAACGTATTAGATAATTCTTCAAATCGGCTCAGGGAAATCACTTTCTTCTATAATGAAACCAAATTACTCATTACCGAATCACTTATTAGTAGATAAACAAGTACTTACGTCTGAACACTCTTCCAATAGGCGTGCACGGTCCTTTCGCTAGAAAACAATCCAAATATTTCTTCAACAACCTCCGATTTTGTATCAAATTATCGATATCGTAATAATCGTATCTTCTATCGTAATACTTTTCCTGTGCAATCACCGCCGCAATAAAAAAACATACTAATAATATGGAACATTTAAAATTGCATTTATTTAATCCGACCATTACTGCAGAATATTTAAATATGGAGTCGATGTAATGAGTGTTATGAAATTGGTGTTATGTCCACAGTAAATGACGTGCACATCTCAAATGCTTTGTATATAAGACCCCAGCATATAGCGACCTTCATCATAAACAATATTTATAAGGAAGAGACCAACAAAAACTTAAGTGCTTTATTAAATATTCGGAACATCGTTGGTAATTATGGTCGTAATTATCTAATATATAGGTATTTGTGCGATGGTGGTACTGATATCCCAGACAATGTGTTTCTAGTTGAAAAAACTATAGTTTAGCGCCGAAATAAAACGATATATCAATTACATTGTTTTACTGACGATGGTTCTGGCACGTTTCTATATTCTTTTTTGTTCTCGAATAGACGACTTCTTCATTAAGAACTTTAACAAACCTTAACAACAGACACAATTAAAAACCAGACCTTAAACTACTATGTATTAGTCAAAGACACGCGACTCCATTTTACAGTAGTAGTGGTATTTGTACCTTATCCTGGTGGTCACCTTTAAAAAAGTCTTCCGGGAGATGAATCTTTTATGACATTTTATCGTAGTATAGAGCATATTTACATATTTATCCTTTAACAAAATAAATGCAGGTAAACTTTGCCTTACATCCTAATCTAATCCTAATATTGTTTTTGTGTTAAGTACTATTTCTTCTCCTTGAGATTGATGACTACAAAGTCATTATCTCCTTAGACTGTATTGGAACATACCATTAATCATTTCAAGGAATAATCGTGATGTTCTCGAACCTTCTAATGGGTAGAGACTATTGGGATATATTGTAGTGATCGCGATTTTAAGGATATTATCCTGCATCATTGAATGTTTCATATTTTCTATTTACAGTAACAAATTGATAATCGAAACCCTTATCAGTTTCTGATTGCTCTTGATTCTTGAGGGCAGTTCATCATTGGTATAGAGATCCTTCTCAATAGTTCGTTGTCACTGGCATTCTTCTTGAAATATTATATTCTATCCTCCAGATCATAACACTATCTGAGAACCATAATTATCAAACATAAAAGAAAACTTAACAATGTCATAACCAAACGCAATGATTACTTCACATTAACGTTTAAACGCTTGTCCATTACCGAATATTTGGCGCTACCGAATAAATAAAGTGCCGTTCAAAATGCCTCGCAAACCGAGGATAAGTCAACACAGTTAGTAGCTGTTGACCATGTAAATGAGCTTGTCGAATTTTGCTCTTTAAATCTTAAATATTTGGTCACTCACAAGTCGATACTACATATTTTTCTGCATAGTTTTTACTACGAGAACATTCTTCATACTAAAAATATATTTGTACTTTAAAAACAAGACTATGATATAAATGATAAATAAATAATATATCGTGCATATATAATATCATGCCCCTTTTCCATACGGGTAGAATAAGGAAAGTTTGTATATTCCTACCCTTGCTTTATTCTAATCCATTTAATTTGCCAGACAGGACCAAAAAATAAACCATATGTGTAAAAACAGAAAGACAGATCCGGATGAACAAGTTACACCTAAAGCCGTCGGAAGTATTTTTTATCAATTAAAAAAGACTAATTATGTTGGTCTCGTATCATAAAAGCTGGTAAAAACAAGTGTAACTAATTAACATCACGTGAATGATCTACTAATTAATTATGTAACTCCAAGCAATGTTTTCGTATTACAAAAATGTTTCGTGTTGTATACAATTAAGTTAAATCGTTAAGACCTCTCCTAAGTAAAAAGGGTAATATTTCAGCTTTTCTGTTAAAATGCAATAATTGAGAGAACGACGGCGACGCTGCGATGTTATGTGTACAGAATCTAGGTTTAAGATTGAACATTACTACTAGAACTACAAAAACTGCAGTGAATTTATCAATCCTTTTTACTTGCTCTAGTGCAACATAAAAATTTGGTTCAAATAGGTTCGACAGTAACAATCGTACGATTCATGTATACTGTAGCTTTATGTGATTACACAAAGTCGATCTATCGTCAATGAACTGTATGAGTTCAATGTTCTAAATAACTCAACTGTTAAATATTCTAGAGAAACAGTTTAACAGTTCAGTCTAAAAGGAAAGGGGCATTACTGACAACTCCCGCACTAAGAATTGCTCTTGTGTCGCGGGGACTTTTATAAACATATAAACAACGGACACAAAGCACAACCAGACCCGCTCCGTGTGGGAATCGAACCCACGATCTCCCGACACAGTGATATCGGCGTGAGGCAGTCAAAGTATATTGGTATCACGTGTCTTTTGCCTATTTTGTTTTTAAGAAACATACGGTATTAACAAACAATAAAATATCAAAAAGCAACTTTATTATGACTGAGCAACAGCGGCTTCAAGAGCGGCGAAGTGCTTTCCTTGAGGGTCGTACTTCTTCTTGAAGGCTTCATAATCTCCGGGCACCTTGGTCTTCAGTCCTTCCAGGAATTTGTGGTAGATGTGTTTCTGTGCGTCTGTACATTTAGCGCAAGCCGTCTCTGTAGCCTCGGGGATGTCCTCTGAAAAATGAAGAAGTGAATTTGTGTATCAGAGAAAAGTACGTTACTTATTATCATTATCATGATCATCATTGGCCTGTAGGCCTGTATCTATGAATTGCAGATGATTCAGGTGTATATTTTTACCCATAAACTATCATGAAACGTATCACTTTATTTTTTTGTTGTTTATAAAACACTTTATGTTTTTTTCACACCTAATTTGATAGTTGACGCGCACGATCTGAAAGTCTAATAATTGCCCAATAAACCGGGAAATCCCAAAGTAAAGGTAATCCCGTGGCAAGGTACATCATAGTAATCCATGATTTGATACTTCTACTAGTTTTACTACTTTATCAACAGGTTTTGTTCACGTGTAAATCTGACACTTTAAAAAAAATGATTTTTATTATGACAAGTTCTAGATGGATCTTGTCATATGGGATTTGCTAAACCTTTAATATACATACAGAAATATGGACGATAGTGCCTCAAACATAAGTGTCGCAAGTAGGTACTTCATTCTTGTAACTAATTCATCTTCCAGAATCTATCTATTGCAAAGCAAACAAGAGGTATTTAAAAACGAGATCAAAAGTCTATCTCTTTATGCAACTTTATCGACTGGAGGTCAAATGCTAAGTTTATTCTTTTATTTACATAATATTATTGTACACACGTTCGTTGAACTTCAACACATTCTTATTTATCGGTGAAAGAGTTTATCGTGTAGGCTATCGTTTATAGTCTCTTAACAGTTTAATATGCATGATGCAAAGATTTTAATACTTTTTATTTGAGGTTGAATGTTATATAATAAACCTTCTCTTTAGTTTGGCTGTAAATTTGTTTGTGGTCGGATAAATGCATCAAAAAGTACAATTATAAATCTCTCTATGTACCCATTCAAGTTATGAAATTGATATTAATTTATACTATTCACATTTACATAGATAATATGGGGTCTAAAGCCTTGTTATTATTGCTAGCAGCTACAATATCGCAGAACACGAAAGAATATTTTTGCCTGTTTCTAGACTAGCGATAGGGTGTAGACAGATAGAGCCAGGGTATACACATAAGGCGAGCGTATATTTATTTACCATTAGAGCTACTTTTTACCCCCTCATAACTCAAATACTGTTTAACATTGTTAACTTTTATCAATTCAAGACAAGAACTGCACATAGTTTATTTTATTGTAAGTACCTATACATGATTTGACTTTCGTAAAAGGTGGCGTTTACCATATTCTTTAACTATCGTTAGTTACTTTTATCATTGATTAACACATATCGGTTCGCAGAGGTGCCCACGCAAAAATCAATAAACAAACCAATCCAAGAATAGGTGTTTATTAATATCTCAACACTTTGACGTCATGTTTTATAGCTGTAGTTGAAGACCACCGTCGTTTGATTGTTGGAATATTCCATATCTGAAAAAAAAACTATACCTACCTCAACAGTTATTTTGATAAATATCTATATTGTTAATTGGACTCCAGAATCATCGTTTAATTAACAATGATTGTTGTACTGTGTATAAACAATAAACATGCTTGTAGCACCAAATTTGCCCATTTTATGGGAACAAAATAACAACCATAAAGTCAAGTTATCTATAAGTACGTAAAACAATTTTTTATTTTAGTTTTGAAAATAATTGTTATTATACAATAGTGATGTTACATTATATTGTTTTTTATTCTTATCAAATACTAAAGCCGTTTTATGGTTTATTTATAAAGTTGAAAAATGCCTCTGATGAAAACTATGGAAATCCTGTGTCAGAATCTGTAAGTAGGTATAATAGTAACCTTCATTTAAGAGCAACGAATGGATCATATCACTAACTTCTTATGTATATTGTGATATCTACTCAGCTATAAAATAATTATACATTGTACCCACCTGAGAGAAGGCTGTGTTTAGGCTACATAATAATTATGCGTATTTTCCCTATCACGGCCTTGGAACTTAGATACAACTTACGAGTACGTGCTAATTAAGGTTATTGACACTATCTATACAAAAAATTATATGATTGGTAATATATGCCAATACGTTCATAACCTCTATAAATACTTATTTAGCTTTCTGTTAATACCAGAGTAACGGTTGTTAATCAACCCTTTTAGGATTAAATATAAGAAATACCATGTCTTATTTGTAACATTATCAATTTCTGAAACAAAATATCTATACCCAAGATCATGTATCGCTGCAATAATCCATTTCTTGAAAACTACAATTTCTATTTCCTCTATAAAGAACGATCGAGAACATTTTAAGACCGCTTACAAATCTATGAGCTTAAGTTTTTTAAATCACGCCTGATAAAAAATACGATTGCGAATGTGTAATACGATTGCGAAGTTTTAAATATAAGTAGAACATAATGCTTACTTTTGAAATCGGCAGAAACTGGATCACAGGCTACTGTGTCCAAGAAGCAACCGGAGAAGCCCTTCAGAGTCGCATCATCAGCCACCACAGCATCGATGTCCAAGTTATCATTCTCCGTACTATAAGTCTCTGAGTTGACAGCCGTTAGAGCGAGCAAAAACGACAACGCGTACAAGAACTTCATCTTGGTCTGAAAACAATAATTATTTTAATAAATATAAAACGAAATGTAGTATTTTTCTAGCGCGTACAGACGAATAATAAAAATATTTTGAACATAACATAAATATATAAATGAGAATGTTTAAGGTTATCTACTGAGATTGACAATCTCTGCATTGTTTGTGCTCACTTAATTCACCTTGGAATATATTAATTAGCCTGCCGAGTAGCGTTTGAGGCAGCCTCGTAAAAAACTAAGCTTTGGACTGTATATGCAGCAAAACGGAACAACTTTTTAAAAATAAACATGTGCCTCAAGTTTAAAAGGTAGAGTCAAATTTGTTATCAAAAAAATATTGTAATGAGACACTGCAGTCGGGTGCATAACAGATGAATATCTTAAGGTTATAAAGTAGCAATATTTCAATGCAAAAACTCACCTACTTTTAGATGAAAGATCACGACGTCAAGTGATGCTTGCTGCAAGCGTCCAGTCCTTTTATACTTTGTATTCCTGTTGTCAAAGTGTACCTATATCTTAGCCCGTGTTGATAAAAAATGTTTAATTTAATACGTACCTAACAGAATACTTGTATAATTATTTAAAACTAGCTTTTGCCCGCGGTTCCGTCCGCATGGACTATAGTTAAATGGCTTATTACCCGCAACGATCATGTAGATTTTCTGGGAATAGAACTACCGCGTATCCGTTTTTGAGTCTCAATCTTTGTTCATAAATTCATCAAAATCGATTCAGTAGTTTAGGCGTTAAAGTGAGACGCAAACCGACAGATTCACAATTGAATTTGTAATATTAGTAGAGATAGTAAGGGAGTAGAGATTACACCGGACTGTCTGTTTGTCAATTTTATCAAACCTTCGCCTAAGGCTGCCTGTCCACCGAAGCGGAGCAAGGCTGCGGTGCGGAGAAACGGAGAAATATTAACCAATCGGAGAGAACCACTCACGAGGAGAGGAGATTTTGTGCACTCTTATTGGTTAGTATTCATCCGTTTCTCCGCACCGCAGCCTCGCTCCGCTTCGGTGGACAGGCAGCCTAAGTTTTATCTCTTTAATGTTTATTAAACCATTAATAGAATCTTTGGACTCATTATACTCATTCATTAGGACCTCTTCAAAGTATTACATCATAATATGTAATGCCTGTTAATTTGACTATATGACGGAAAGCATAAAAGACTTGCTCATAACAAAATACTTTTACTGATCTAGGCTAGTGTTTTGTGTGGCTTCGCTGTTCGTTTGTTTCTTATCCGAATTCAATCCGTTATTCGTCTGTCGAACTATGGTACAAGAACATAAGGGATGCTTATCCGATACTGTCTACTTCTTGTTAAAATAAAATTTGAGATGGTCATAAACAAAATGCCTTCAATAATAAAATTGACGATAGTCATCTCCACAAGTAGGTATCACTTTTAAACTCGTTAAAAGAAGTGTTAAAAATGGTATGACAGTGTTTGTTCTGTAGAGCAACTCTTAACTTCGACTCTTACTTGTCTATCAACCATGCCAAAGAAACCTTATAATAACTATATTATGTCATGACAAAAGCTATATATACGTCCTTTGCGTCGTGTTATGAACAATCAAGTAAAATCTATTGTTAAGATTAATATGAAACTTTACTTCGTAGACTGCTCGCCACTTTACCACTTTTCCGGTCAATGACCTTTCTATATTTTTCGCAAAAATATGTTTTAATACAGGCGTACCAACAATTAAATGATAGTTGTGTTATTGTTACGCAAATATATCGGATGCGCTCATACTCTGAGTATGTCATTTAGGTGACCACTAAATTACCAGTACCGTACGTGTTCGGTATATCATATAAAGTTAATTTTAACAAGTTTTTTCTAAAGTGGAACTTTTTGAGAATTTATTATTTTCCTTAACACACTGTTACTGACGACTTGTAGTTTCGAGTGTATAAAGAATAAGATTCTTGCAAATAAGTTCAGATAGACTCAAAAGAAATTTCCGCAATGTAATCAACAGTAGCACGATTCTGTATAGTCGGTACTGTCGAGTATCGAAAGTTTGACATTTAGAATTAACTGCCAAAATGGTTCCTACGACGCTCATCAGAAGCGCTGATCAGATTTTCATACAAAATTTCACGATGACAAGCTGGTAAGTTGTCTGTAGCCGATAATAGTAGATAATAGAGCTACTGTTGTTTAAATAAAGACTCATTCCATAAATAATTTTGCATTTTTAAAACCACGCCTTCGTAGACAAAACTAAAACACTGTGGTAATTTAGTCTTCGTTAATATATTTTTTAGAAATGAGTGAAGTCGCTTTGACTAAGTCCACAACTGATAAATTCCTAGTAAATATTGCTATCTAGATTAAGGTAAACTGCTTAAAAAGTTATTTTGCTATAAATTTTCTTTTTTTGTGTCGTATAAATCCGAAAACTCCTGAAACAACAACAATTATGTTGAAAGTCGTTGATGGGTATCTTAACTATGTACTTTTGCGTAGGAGTACCACACATTAGCACAGCTCTGCAGCATTGCGATAAGAATATGGCAAGGAAAACCTATTTATTTATAAAGTAGCGCCGCCTATATATCCTGGCCAGCTTGTACTTATTACGACCTTATAAGATTATGTGGTCAGTCTGCTTGGCAAGAAACCTTTCCTCATGCCTTTTCAATAATCCTTCCCGTTACTTTTTCTTAAATTTCAAAGACGGTTTATTCTAGATCCAGTAATTTTAATTTTGTGCAAAGATCATATAAGATAAAAATATTTGACATAATATTAGATAACTATAAAAGTGAAGTACTTCAGTTTAAAAAACAGATTATAAGGCTCCAAACTACGAGGTTTTCTGAATACTTATGCCTTACCTACCAGTAAAACGTATTTTATACCGTGATCATATTATTATTAAGCTTTGAAACAAACCTTAAAGACTCAAAAGCCTGATTCATCTATAAATATCTACCTAGCAACATAAGCCATGGCAATTAAATTCTTCTATCTATTTTAAGCTGTACCAATTTTCCCATTACTTTTTTTTACATATTGTTATGTCGTAAAACTAGTTCGAGAGACTCATGACGCCAATCCAATCAGCGATCATGTTGTCCTTCGTCAATCAAAGATGAAATAATAACAGGCGCTATTGATGATAGCAGAATATTATCGTTTAAATTGTCTTTCATATAGCTGGTCCACGGGAGATAGAGCTGATCTATAGGTCGCGCCCATAGCCAGTTGCGTTCACCGGTCGGTATACGATCTGTGGGTTAAGCAAACCTTGGCGCCGTCATTCCATAGATGGGTGGGACTGCATAGTGGTATTTGATCCGAGCGTCTTCGTTAACAGTCGTTAAGCCACGTCAAAGGCCTACGGGCGGCCTGAACAACTTTGACACTAGGTTGACCACTAACCTTAAGGTAAGGAGAAGATTCTGTAAGAAGATATTTTATGTAATTTAAGGGTTTTAGTATTATTCTACAGTTTTATCAAACTAAGTTTCGCCAAACTCTGTTCTGTGAGTGGGTATGCAAAGAAAGCGATACAGACACTCAAACAGCCAATGATACGGATGGACGACAATTACTTATAACAATATTAGAACTTAATAAGTCTTGTATGAATTATTATTGAGAATTAATGACCTTCACATTTAAAAATCAAATAACCTCTAAGAGATTGCACGCTCTTATAATTTTCAAAATGTTTATAATCTAACCGCACATTAAAATTGTTTACTCTTATTATTTTGATATGACTCGATGGCCAACAATTTATTTTTGAACGTAGTCCAAAGTTTGAATAACTTATAATTAATCTTGCTCACGAGCTAATCTCTTCAACTTGTATTATTACAGGGAAATAAATGGAGCATGCATTATTACCTTAACAACTCCACCGGTTTTTGTCGCAAGTTGATTTATCAGGAGCATCTCATACACCGAATGCTAACCCAATCACGGCGACACAATGCAGTTCTAGGCAACATGAAGGGTTTGCAACCCTATTGTATTATTAGTGCGATATGTTAGGCGGATATTATTAGAGATTCAAGTTTAGTTCGTCGATAGAAAATAATTAAGGGCAATTCTATTCCATTTATAACAACTTGTGATATAGAGCATAGATATTATGTGATGCTACACATCATATTCATATTAGGTACGATAAAGAAGCCCGGTTAGCTATTACCGCCCCGCCACGGCTTCGTCCGAGATATAAGATAATATTCGTGCTATGCTCACTATGCTGTTATCTGGAATATTGTTGTTTAATATGTGTTATGAAAACATAGCTCTGGCTAATCTTAAAATAAATGTAAATATTCTTATTTTGTAGGTATTTGTAAATTTTATCTGAGTTAAATTTTAATGTCAATTGTTACCGGTCTCTACAATTTTGGACAAGGGCTAGAAAAAGTGAATAAATAAAAGTAGATATTTAAACAAAAATACTTTTATTTTTACTATAATACAGTACAACATTTAAAATGTTGTTTATACTTAAACTAATGTGATGTTGCAACATAGAGGCATCATGATATGTATCGAATATCAATCAATGTTGGGTCAAGGGTAACATAATATGAAACACACAGGAACCAAATACTTTAAAAACATCAATAAACGTATAAAATACTATTTAACTTTAGTTTAGAAGCCTTTTAAGACATGCTAAAGTAACACAAGTAAGAAAAGGACAACACTATATGTACATAGAGCGCTGTCTTTTTCGCACATGAAAAATCAACATCACTAGAACACGCTGAGGTAGTTTACCTAGAGCACCTATTCAAATAGCACCTAGCCTAGTCCACGAAGAGAATCTGTCAGATATAGATGAGTAAAGCTAGGTGCTATTCGATCGGGTGCTCTAGATGGACTACCTTAATATGCTAATACTATTTCTTTTACACGATTAAACTTAAAGTGCTTTAGCATGTCACACGACACACGGTAAATGGTGTTAAGGTTATAGTTCTCTGTAAATGTTTCATATTTGTTATCTTTTACCCATTCTTATCCAGATAGATTCTTCACGGTCTTATTTAGTCGGAGGCCTGTAGAAACCTGGTGAAGCTCTCTTTGAACTCTCCGTTGGGGTCCTCTTTCTTGGCCAGCTGTTGCCAAGTCTCGGGCAGTTTCTCCTGGAAGGCCTTGACAACGATACGGATCAATTCCTTCTGTTTGGGCGAGCATTTCGAGCAGCTTGTCCTGAGAGCATCGGGTATGGTTTCTGTAAATGACAAAATAAGTAAGTATTAATTACTTTATAAATGTTATACTTATAATTGACAAAGTAAATGTTACTTGTGTTGATACTTTTTAATTTGTAAGAAAATGTATTGATACTTTATGAATCTAATAATATATACATAAAATTAGTTTCCAGTATCAAAATAACAAAACAACGTAATGCTAATTAACCAGTCAGTCATTGTTTTGTAATTAGATACAGAAATATATAAAAGTTAAGCCTAATCATATTGTCACCAAAATGCACGCTTTTATAGCTCTCTGCAACTAAATTTTTTTAAGCGGTTCTACGGCCTCGACTTTTTCGTAGCATCCGTACTTAACAAATACGTCCATACTTGACGCTCTTAATCACTGATAACATCAGAATGATATTTATTTACCTAAGGTTCCTATACGTGTTCCTGTAGGTACTTGACCAGCGTGATGGACGCAAAGCCCATTAACGGAAAATCATAAGTTAAGAAAATCCTATTATATGTATATTTACTCACTCTTGAAAGCAGCTCCCTCGGGAGTGCAGGGTCCTTTGTCAATGAAACAGTTTCCATAAGACTTGAGCAGACGGAGGTTTTCTGCCAGCTCCTTTGCATTGAAGTTGTCGTAACGGGTGTCGTAAGCCTCAGCCTCAGGCCTGGAGTACACCACCGCGATAAGCGCACATAATACGAGGATAGATTTCATTGTCAACTGAAACAAATACGTAAAGAGATAGGTTTTATTATTTTAAACCTTATTTATTATCTTAATTTAGACCTTTATATTGAAGCATTAATTATTTCAATTGCACAATATTTCGGGGTTTTTTTATTTTAGCCTGACGACAAAGTTACTGGCGAATTGGCTACTAGAAAAGCCAGAGGCGTCCCGATTCACAAAAATAAAAATTGTTATATATTTTCACCAAAATTTTGAATCACACTTCTATGCGGAAACAAATAAATCCGTCTATACTTTACGCCGGTTACGAGCTGATAATGTTCAAGGAACTTACATTTGAAGTGGTAAGCTGTCCTGTTCTAACACTACTGTGATGGCTGCAGCTATGTTGCTTTATATATTATGTTCTTATACGAGAAAAAATAAGTGTAAACATGTTGGTCAGCATTAGAGGCATGTAGCGCTGACGCACACTATAACCTGGTGGAGCGACGTCGTTGTGACAATGAGACGTGCAAACTTCCACTTTAGAGGATTTGTCGCCCGACGTTATTCGAATGAACGTGATAATTGTATGTACTAACTGTTAGCATCTCCTTCCTATTTTGGTACAGTGTCTGATTAACGCAATGTCACTTATGTAACATAATTTACTTGAATATCTTAGATATCATTTCTTTAAGATTACTCGCATATTCGGTTGCAACTAAGAACTCTTGTTGATACACCTCCAGCTAAACTTAGAGGTTATACAATAAACATTGGTAATGCTATGCATAAGGAACCTTTATTTCAATTCCTACTATAGGGCGGTTAGCGTTTTTTGCGATACTTGTGAAAATGCGACCCAATAACACACAATATAAATATGTATCCTAATCTGTCAACTTCTTTACAGTATCCCCTTAGGTCAATCAGTCGCATGTATGGGTGTGATACTCTCATGTCATTTTAGCTAAAACACTTTATATTTAGAGGTAATTGTGTCAGACAGGAGATATGTTAATATAAAACCAGTATCTTGTGGTTTATGTACACCCGTAAACCGCAAGATAGTGGTTTTCATTTTAATAATTAATACATTTTTGGAGGATTACATTTGAAAGTAGAAATATCTAGAATGTTATAGCGATTGACTGTTTGATTATTAACATTTGCTTGTTTATACTATTATTGGTTTTTCTTGAACTTTGAAACACACGCGGACATGCCTATATTAAGTTGCTTGGTAACCTTTGTACTAACCTCCAAACCAATGTAGTACAAAGGTTGAACACATGACGACATAAAAAATACACAGACGGCTTTTGGAGTATTCCAAACAAAAAACCTCCTAGACTTCCTTGAACAGAACTGACCAAAATTGCAAGGCTTACTAAGTTTACACGTGTTAGGACAAGAAGCTATTAGGAAATGAATTAAGTGCAACTAGTATCATCAAAACCGAGGTTTATTGTACCATTAGATTCAGGAAACTGCAGTTCTTTTATGAGTCTGTTATTAAATATTTAATGTAGGCAGTATATTCCGTGTTAAAGGGATTGGTGAATATAGTATCGAGATTTTATAGCCGTTTATTGTGGAATAGATTTCTGAAGACCCAGGATAAATATTGGTGACGAAAAGCACTGTAGACTGGAAATGTGTGCGTAAAAGATGTTTGAAAGACTTTTTCTTATTATCTTATTCGGTGAAAGAAAATTGTGTATTACGTAAACTCAAGACAATTACATTCATCAGAATTAAATACGCTGCAGCTCGTGCAGAATGTAAAGAAATTAAGCCAAAACGCTTTGAGGCCAAGTATCTACATAATTTCTGCCTTAAACACATCAAACTCATGAACATTTAGATCAGTAAAATAGTGATTTTTCACTACTTAAGAAAAATAATTAATAAATAGGTTGTCAGCAATAATAGAATACGGAAGATTGATGACTTCTTTGAACTGTATATGAATAACATGAACATATAAACAAATAAATGTGGATAAACACGTTATTGTCTCAAACCTGGTAGTTATTAGTCCCATTGTGTAATACAGTAATGAATAGCGAATGCATTTCAGTTGTTCAGTAAAAGTTCTACCGCTGTCGAGTATAGATAAACTAATAGCTAAAGAAGTATTGAGTATTATTTGAACTGTGGCTGGTAAAATTATTATGGAATATGGACCCAGTACTGTGTTCATGGATGCTCCGGCTCCACCCGAACCGATAGCTCCCGAAAGCCTGTTTCAAGCTCTACTTTTTATGGGTCTTGTAAGTTCTGTAAAGTTTAAATATTTTTATAAATGTAGCATTGTGTTTCATTGAATTTTTATTAATAATGGTAATTTGTTCATATAAATTAAATTTCGGTTTGTTGCTCGAACGAATAGTTTTTTATAGGAATAGGCTAAATAACAGTCTATTACCGGTGACTCAATGACTAAGGAGCTAAGTAATATTGGTTAGCTTAATGCTAGTACAAATTTGAAATGACATATGCTTTCCTAATGCTTTTAGCACTCTTAGATCCTGCTAAAACTATACTTCTACACTTTTATTATTTGGGTTCAATATAGACGCTACTATAAACAACAACTTGAAATGTTTATCAACAATACCAAGAATCGTATAAAAATATGCTAATTTTGTTAAGTAGGTGATAAGTTTTTGACTTGCGTTACATACCTAACGCAAAGGGTAAAAGGTTATAATTGGTCATAATTTTGCTTAGTAAAGTTACCTTTCGATGTCGTATTTGTCACCTAGTTACTCTTTTATATGCTACTGGAATAAACATATCTCCTATATAAATTACTAGCTTTTACCCGCGACTTCGACCGCTACCTGAATTTTCCCTTGAGAATGCGGCATTTTCCCGGGGTAAAAAGTAGATTATGTCCTTTCTCGGGTATCAAAATATCTCCATACCAAATTTCATGCAAATTGGTTCAGTAGTTTAGGCGTGATTGAGTAACAGACAGACAGACAGACAGAGTTACTTACGCATTTATAATATTAGTATGGAAGTATGAATTAATAAGTACTTACTTTTTACGATTCTCTTTTGCATCTTTCATCCTTCTTCGCAGTGTGTCTCCAGCTCTCCTGCGCCTGTTATTGTTCTTTCTGTATTACGTCATTAGTTTGATAAATAATTAGACATCTAAACCTTTTGGTACCTCAGCCGTTTGACAACAACGCTATATTTTCATCTCTCCAGATATGACATATATGTATATATTTCCCATTGCACACGTTTTATAAAATAACTTGAAATAGATTTCGGCGATCTAATTAGCTACGTAAAGAACATGAAGCTCCGATTAAGATAAGTTGACAAAACAAGACCAGTTATCTTAATTAAAAACGTCTCAGTCATGTCCGTATAATAATTGAGGTTTAGTTTAGACCCAACACAAACGGTCGGAGGTTATCGCTCTATTCAAAATATAAATATTGGTAATCTGTACGTATAAAAGAATTATATCCATAATTGGTAGGCAGTTTTGTCTTGAAATTTGGAAGTGAAAAGTTCTATTCAACAACAATCATGAAGTTCGCGGTGCGTACAATTTAAATAATTAATAATTATATGTATTCGACGGAAATACTAGGAAATTGTTTCATTTTGTGTTAAATTAGGTCTAATAATAGCGAAAGCGTAGTAAAAAGCCTATTTTTAGCTTCATTACCTACTGGGGTTTATTGACTTAGCTACATATTTAAAATCGGCAAATTGTATGTTAACTTAGACCAAAATTTCATCAGCAATGTCAGATATATTTGAGGTATTTTATCCGTTTCGGTACTTTTCTGTGATTAATTTGTAATTCTCTTTCATATGTGTTTCAGATGATATTCATGTTAGTGGCTTTGGTCACCCTTGCTGTGGCTAAACCTCAGGGTAAGTTTTTTATCGTCTTATTTTATTTTTATAATATTTAGTATTTGTTGCCAAACCATTTGATCACGGGCAGTTGTTTTAGACAGCAAATTGAACGTAGACGCAGTGCAGGGATTTTCGATAGACTGTTATACCAATCGGTTGTGATCGAAACGCAATAGCCTGCGCCCTGCAATTCTTAGACCCAAAATTCGAACTTATAGCGAAATATGTAACGATACAAATTGATCAAGTTGTTTGACATAGACATTATGTCTACTTATAACGATGTATAAACTGCAAGAAGACACACTTCATTTATAGCAAATATTTTAGTAACATTTAGCCCAGCTATAATAGCACATACGTGTTATTTACTCCGCTTGACGCACATCTACGAAAATGATGTACGTGACCAGAAGTTTATATGATTGTGTCTTTTCGGCAACTCTTTAGATGTTAATCTGTTAGATTTATTCACTTTATCAGGTAGCTCACCAATTATGATAAGGATGTGTTAGTGTAATAGACCTAACAATAGCTTTTGCGGTCGGACAAAAGGCTTCCAAGGTAAAAAAAGGTCTTACAACGAAAAAAAGGCTGTTTTAAAATTACTGTCCCAGGAATTGTGGAAACTAATATTACAAATACGAAAGTCTGTATCTCTGCTACGCTTCCACTACTACGCCAGGGAACTAATTTCGTAACTATTTACTTTAAAGATAGTTTGAAGACCTAGTGTCAAAGGTGTGTTGTTTTCTTTAATAAAACAACAACTCCAAAGTGACTTCAATGAGGATAAAAAGTTAAACAGAAACTGAGTCGCATTCGTATGTGAAAATTCAAATTTATCACCTGCATACAAACATATTTTTGTATGTAGCGGTCTGACTACTTTAGGAAGAGCTAAAAATTACCTATTAGCATCACGTGCAATGCTAATAAAATCTGCATCTCGACACCTACGTGATTGCATCACTATGATTACTTGCGGTTTGTCTATTAACTACAAAATGGGAAACTATGAAGTCTCTATCATCATTATATTATTATACACATATATAATATATGTACATGCTAGTAGGTACGTGAACGTGACTGAAATTCTTATATAGTTTATAGGAATACGTCCGTTGCGTAGCTGCTAGATTAATTTAAGATTATTATCAAAATATAACATCTATTAGTTGTTTTTATGAAACAGGAATAATAATGACATTTTGATGACGTATCCTAGAGTTTACATCCAACTTCCTGATACGAAATGTGCATAGGCTATTAAATAAGTATATAGTATTCCATACTTATGTTGTTAAAATTTAGTATTTGTGTCAGAAAAATGTTTTATAGAACATAATATAGGTATGTTTTTAAGAATTTTTCAGCTGAATGAACAAAGTTTTAACTTGTCTTTTCTTTTTGTTTCAGATTCTGGTTAGTATCTATAACACCGTGGTAAATCAAATAGTTGCTAATACAAAAGTAGAAAAAAACAACATCAATCCGGAAGAAAGGAATGATCAGACTTTGTTGAAGTATATGAATATATGGGACGAGTATTTCATTAAGCCAAGCGACTTATTTAAAGCAACTTTCGTTAAAGTGCAACCCAGTGTCGACCTCGTTCCAACCGCGAAAAATACCAAAAACTTAAGAAAACAGTTTTAAATTTTCTCATTTCAGTTAACTATCATTTATTTTAATGACAAAAATTTACACATAGTATTAAACCGGACTGATAACTTGTAACTAACCGCACATTTTTTTCTCTTTACAGTGCAAGTGGTCGATGGAGGTGAGTAGAAACTTTATAATACTTTGTGGACATAATAATTTTATATAATCAAGGAACGATTTTCTGTCATCACCTTTTCTCAGCAATTTTTGTTTAGTTTTGTTTTTTTTTAATAATCCTTGTACCTGCTCATAAGTGTCGGCGATGGAAATGTTAGCTAATAACTACTTAGTACTCATCGCTTTGTTATAATGAAATACATTATTTTAATCACTTATAGCTAGTGTTATGTGCAATTTGTGACTAATGCCTTATTTTTTTAACTTTCAGTCAACGTTGTGGATGGAGGTGAGTAAAAAATAATAAAATTTTCATTTCAAGTAATGTTAGAACTTAATGTAAACTTTCTAATAAAATGAACATAAAAATAATTCAGAAAATTTTCAGGATTTCCTTTTTAAACAGCTTCCTGAAGTTTTAATTTTGTTTTTTTCAGTTCAAGTCGTTGATGGAGACAATCAAGGTAGGTAATTAATTTTATTATTTAGACCTCCTATTTTTAAGTAAAATCGAAATCAAAGTTTCAAATATACTTCAGATTTTATTCATATGTACATTTGTATAGTCACGAGCATAATGTTATTATGTACACATTATTTTACATTTCATTAATATAATTAATCATGTTGCAACAAGTTACTACTAATTATTGCGATGTTTTTAAATATTTATAACCATTATCCAATCCTTTAAAAAGTGACATTCGGTACCCATAAAAACTTTGTCTGTTCTGTTAATATTTATTTTACATCTAAAAAGCTTAATTACTTTGAACAAATATTATCGCGAATCCAAATAAATCTCATTAAATATATTCTTAAAGATTTGCTTAGACTGACCTTTGATAGACGGCCTTCTCATCCATATTTACAAAAATGCAGTTGCTCAATTGTCGTTTTATTTTTCAGTGAACGTTGTTGACGGAGAACAAGGTAACTATAATGACTAATTAATTATTATTGTATCATAACTTTTAACTTGGTAACTAAGTATAATGACTAATTATAATTATAACTTTTAAAATATCTTAATATAAATTGCCATCTTACATAAATACTGATCCAAGCTTCTTTGGCAATTTGCTATTAACACTCAAATGTTATAGTTCCCAATGTAACGCTTTGACATCGTATATAACGCAATGCAACCCCTTAATAAGTAAACATGAATGAAGATTTAAAACCTCCACTCAGTACTTCCTCATTCGTTTCTGCGAATATTAGTTTCGGTGTAGTTGTTTTGTACTGTATTTGTAAGTTTTATGTACTTTACTGCAGGAGCATTTTCAATTTAGCTGTATTGCTAAGATAACTTACGTAGGCGCCTGCCTTGTGTACAATAAAAAATGTATTGAAAACTGATCAGCGCCTACAAAATGTTAATATTTGTGTTTGAAATACGCTCAAACGCGTGTTATTCTATAATTGTATTCATAGTAAAAAAATCAAACGTTTAAAAGTTACATGATAATATTGTTAGTTCTACTTCCTATAAAAATTGATGTGTAATTCGTGTAAATTAACAACAGTAATATATAATATTCCTTTCTTTTTCTAGGTCCTCAAATTCAACCACGCGACGGAGACGGGGCGAAGTGATCTAGACCTATTTAATTATATTTAGTTAATAAGTTAAATAAATCGCGCTACAAGTTGCTATATTCTACCTAAGATTATATGTGTAAATAAACCGTATATATTGTGATATTTTGTTTCAATAATTTACTGATTCTGATAGTATATCTATATATATATCTAGTGAAAAAGGGTATAAGTCCGATTTTGTCATAAGCGAGTTAAGTATGTCAAATATGTAGAAAAAAATGATCTGTCGTTTGGTAAAAACAGATATTGTATATTATCTATAAAAATTAGAAAGTTAGCAATGTGCAAAAGGGGTTAACTTACACTAAAAATGATGCAGAAGTGGAATAAAAGTGTACTCTAATTTCTTGATTTCGACAAAATCGGACTTATACCCTTTTTTACTCTAGCCACAGATATATTCTTTATATGATAAGTGACATTTGACCTCTCCAATTGAACAAGTGGGTCAAGTGCGTTGACGTTGGCCAGTTAACGAGTATCATCTTCCCTCGGTACAGAGGCACTCGGTAGTCAAATTTAAATTATATGAAACTAGGTAACCCCGCGGCTACGCTCGCGTGAAAAAAGTACCTACGATAAATAAGTCCATGTTAATTTTTATGAAAATCGGTTCAACGGTCTAGGCGTCAAATTCTTTTTAGTAGGATTCGAATACAATAAATTGATTAAGACGTGACTTTTAATTGATGGTAGACGTGGTGTTACGAGTATGTGTTATTTGTAGGCTGGTACAACAGTGTTATAATGCTAGAATGTAGTAGTATGTGCTACAGTTTTAACAGTTGAAGTATTTACTAGAAAATTTCTAACCCACTATAATAACTGAACCAGGAATTGAAACTAGAAACTATCTGTCTTCACTCTTCAGTCACATGCGCCGCTGTGGATCTTTAATTTTAGTTGTATTTGGGTATTAAATTGCTATACGTATTTTACACAAAATCAAATTTTTAAGGTAAATACCAAGCATTAGGTGAATATTGTGACTGCTGAATTCTGCTTGTTTAAGAAGTTTTTTGGAACAGTTTTTGAAAGGGATTCAAAGCCCTGCAGTTGAACAATTAGGTCATGGGTTCACCTAGTTGTTCAAGTGCAGAACTTCAGGGAAGAAAAAAAATATTAAAATATTTATTTCAATTAAAAAATAAAATAAATAAAAATATTTATATCAATTAAAAAATTAAATAACTAAAAATATTTATTTCAATTACATAAGTGCAAAACAGAAACTTGCTTGTATTAGGAAAACTCCGCTCTTCTACTTAACAATTATCTAACAATATGCAATTAATTAGTGGCTTAAATATTAATATTAGCCTTTGAGGAAAGCCTATAATTAGATGATGATGTAGACGAAGAAACCGCTACGAAGCTGCTACTGAATCGTTATTTTCACAATAAACAAATAACATATTACGTAACATAATAATATGTGTTTAATAATTCTTTATCGTGAGTTATTTATACTTATATACATATTCATAAAATAGTTCTAGTAGTTTATTATTATATCTTAGATAAAAATAACCAATGTTCGATAATAATGACCTGCGTCAAGAACAGAGGTCAATGTGACTGTCAAATAAGGATGTTGTTTTAAACGACATTGTTTTGTTGTTTTGGAGACACGACATATTATTACCTTTCAAGACTCAGCTAAAAATGTATTCTATGACAAGGAGAGTCTTTTTATGGAGGAGCAGTACCAAATTATTCGATAAATGATCATAAGTGGAAGTCAAAATGCTGTTTTGAAAACAAATCGTGCTTGTAGGTCAAAATTATTAACTATATAAAAGTTGAAACTGATATTTCGTAGAAAACAAGGCTTGGATTACTCTTTTCTAATATAGCTGGTGAAGCCAAGATTCGTAATGTTGATATTTATTTAGAGACTATAAAAATCTATAAACTCATTTTAAAAACACCCAGAAAAACTTGCAGTTGATCGGGTTTTTCGCAAAATTAAGTCTAAAATTTTAATAATCTTGGCTAACAATTGTTATAAAATTTTATATGTTCATTGTTTATCTTTATTTTATTATTATGCCTTTGTAATAGCGATTTTATACCAAACTCAGTAAATCGGTTAAGGTGTTACGTGTTTTAGTTCAGTAGAAGTATGTTAAGGTAAACTCTATATAAGGTGGTAATAAAACGCTCAATCATTTCGAGATTTAAATAGCAATATGCGTATGTGGAGCTTAAACATTTATTTTATGTAGGCGTGTAAATGACAACTTTTATTCTTTGGTACTTTTCTAGGCATTTCTTTTAGAAAATAGTGAATGACTGTTTCATAGGTAAATAGTTTCTTTTTATAAATCAATGTATTTTTGAAAACTTTGTATCCCTCCACATAAAACAAGTTATCAAAAAATTCAAAGCAAACTACATCGTGTTAAGATCTACGGATATTTGCAGGCGCTTTAAATAAATAACTCCTAGGTAGAAATGACCAAACCAGGCCAACTCCTAACGACAAAGGATCTTCATGTGCAAATTAGAGACATAAGAAATATCTAAGTGTTCCTCTATTGTTTATATGGGCAGGTTGTTCATGAAACTCGATCCAGTCATAAAATAAAGCAGGAAAGAAACCTGTTTCCGAAAAGTATGTTAGAAAAATGTGACACTCCTAAATTCTATTTGTGTACATCTTTGAGTGAAAGCTTGCTTATCACCTAAAATGTGACCTATAGGTGATAAAACCAGTATGAACTAACTCTGGGGAACTGAAAAATGAACTCTATGTGACTCTTTGTAAGGTAACTTTTTGTATGAAGTTGACATAGTTTCCTAATATTGACAATTTCTAATACTTATTTGAAACAAAAATGTCTCTTATGCTAAGCGAAATAAAGTTAATTTCCTATTAAATTACTGACATTACAAATTCTTAATTGACGGCTTCATTCTACGTGATGCGGGAGGCGTAGAATAAAATCAATATTCTCAACTATTTATTTATCATTTCAATACAAAAGGACACCTTGATGGACGGGTGTACTGTTTCTTCTTCACTTTAAAGTAACAAAACACTTCGTGAGACATTAGTTTACATGGAACATATAAACATGTGAAAGTATTCGAAAGACTCCTATGTCTTTCTCAGAAAATGACTCATTATTTTTTACTTCATTCGTTTACCGATCAATTATAGACGTCACGACGATAAAGGAAAATGTGTGTCTGGTTATTCCGAAACAGAGTCACTGCGCATAACCTGTAGAAGGCACTATTTCCTCGCGTTCTTTCTGTAAACAAGACGTTGCACGTTGGCATCTGGTTTTATAGAAGTAAATCCTTTTGTACTCATTGTGGCGGGTTCAATCAATCCCAATGACATCACGGACTAAAAGAGCTCGGAGCTCGTACTGACATTAATTGAATGCGACGACGGGACCGCTCGCCACCGCGGCTGTTCCAATCTAACCTCGTTTGCAACACTCGTCTCACTATCAAGTGTTATCGACAGCGTAAAAATACAACGTATTTTTTTATAAAATGGTTCTCTATATCACTGGCTTCGTCATCGCTCTAGTTTTGGTAAGTCTTTTTTTTATAATCTGAACTAATCGTTATGTTTTCACCATTTACCCCAACGTTTCGTTACGGAAGTCACTGAATCCGTGATGTTTAATTTTATTTTTATTTGTATTTTTGTCCACAACATTTAATATGGCGGGTGATTTGACATTTAAGTATTTTGTTTACGTTGTCCACAGGCTGTACTGGTTATCGCATGGATAGCCTACTGCATGTTTGTTAGAGAGAAACACAAATCAGAGTTCTTCCACCACAACATATCAGATTTACAACGGAGGAACCAAATACTTAATATCAATGAGGAAAGTGCACCAGAGAAGAAGGACATGAGTGTTGGTGTGTTTGTGTTGCCGTCACGACATAAGCAGAAAGATGAGGAATATGATAAACGACCGGATTATCCGGAGAGTCCAGTGCCGGTCTCACATCCAAGCACTGACAAACTGCTCGAGATACTGAACGATGGTGACGCCGACGTGCACTACAGAGATGGCATATACGAGGTCGACTCGCCCGCACCATACCACAGCCAAGTGTAAACAAACATCAATATCTTACGCAACTAGGTGCAATCGCACTCGAATCATCTCATGTCGAACAAAGTTTCTATGCATTTTGCACGTTAACTATATTTTTGTAAGTCTTTTTATTATTGTTGCAAATAAAAATGTTAATAATTTAACGTTTTGTTTATTTTTCCTCAATTCAACTTATCATGTTTTGAGCATTACTCTTATCGAATCTTCGATAAAAAGGCACTTATTTAAATATAATTGAAAACGACCGAAATACTTAAAAAATATTTCAAAATTTATTTAGAAATCGTATTAAAAATGCCCATAATTATTAATTATACAGCCAAACGGGCCAAAATAACAGTATAGCAACATAGATTTTTAGTCTTAAATATAAAAGTCAACGTATAGACAATATATATATATATTATAATATATTGTGAGCAACATATATCGCAATATGTTAATACACGTTTTTACGTAACTGCTAGCCGATATCGTAGAACTGGTTATTGCGTGAGACTCTTTATACCGTCGGCCATTTTATCCACGACACTCTTCTCTGTGGGTTTGAATACATGTACGACAGCATCCCCGGCATCATTGAGAGTCTTCACCATTTCGCTCCAGGCATTCTTCATAGAATCCATGACATCGCGCTTCGCTCTAATACCGTCGATTTGCTCCGAAGGAACAGCTGACACAATAGCGATAACAACCTAGAATGATCAATTAATTATTACTACGAAATGCGCTTTGATATATACTACATTGTTGAGATATTTCAAATCCATAAAGGCCAAAATGGCAATAAAGATTATTGCCATGCCTCCTATTACATGAATCTAACATTGTTAATGACAAAACGTAGATGTATTTCATCCCTTTCACACCTACGACTACACCTACGGGTAAAACAGGACTTATTATATTATGTTTGAAGAAGCCAAAATATTAGGATACTGTTTAAAGTTGAACTCCAGCCTCAGGTATGCACAATATTTGTATGTATAAATACATGCTTGTATCTTGTTACAATAGCGCTAGATTGTATCAAACCAGATGGCAATGGAATGGCAAGTTTAAGAGATGTCACAGCTAAATATAGTCACATTATTTTATACTGCCGGTTGGAAATAGACTAGATGAATCTGGACCAAGCTTCATTGTTCTGTATAATATGACAAAATGCCTTCAACTTATTAAATTACTACTCAGGTAATAAAAGTATTGGGTTCGTGACATGTTTGGGTGGGCACACATTTGGATGTTTCTAAAATCGTAAGCGGTTTTCGATAATGGTGTTAAGGCGACCCTTTTTTCTGTCCAATATAGCACCAGAAAACGATTTCAATAAAAGATCATCCACCACTTCACGTACGTATACCAGTAATGTACATAAAACAACTCGATACAATATACTCACGAGACAGAAGAAAATAGTCAGTCGAAAATCCATCGCAGCTCCGAGTTTTTCTAGCAACAATATAAACGGTTCAA
Organism: Anticarsia gemmatalis; assembly: GCF_050436995.1. Lineage (NCBI taxonomy): Eukaryota > Metazoa > Arthropoda > Insecta > Lepidoptera > Erebidae > Anticarsia > Anticarsia gemmatalis. The sequence goes on from NC_134761.1 coordinate 6,612,160, forward strand.
TAGACTTCAATAGGTATTGTATAAGTATTTTGTAATCCAATGTATTGTGAACAACAATGGTTGTGCTGACCGTCCGAGCTATCAGCTCCTACTGGGCAGATGGGCACAAAGGATCAACAGGAAGGTCTGAATTCGCTTTTGCACGCACGTGTGTAATCAGACGAGCAGACAAAATCACCGGGGACAATACACTGACGCACAAGGGCCGAGACACTGAATATCAAACTTCCAACAAATTGAATTTATTTGACTATTTTTCACTCAAATTGCTCTCTTGTTTAGGTAATAGCAAATCGATTACTTCTGTGGGCTCATTACTGCCATTTTTATTATGCACGCAAAACATTTCCAGCCGTGACCAAATATGGTCGGTGTAACGAACTTGGATTCGTGTGATAAATTATATTATTGTTATGCTTTATAGGTAATTTAGTTTCTTTTTAACCAAGAAATATAAAACATCGGCAGTCAAAGATGATCTCGTGTCTTAATCCCACGTACAGCAGCATATTTAAGACGCATAGGTTCGTGGAGCTCAATCGGCCCTCTACACATTGAAAACTCAGGTGTGTGCATTTAAAGCTTAGCTTCTATTGGCAAGGAAATCGTAAGGATAACGGTCTCACATTTGCGAAGCCGTTTCTAAATTTCACTTTATCACTTTTTTTTATTTAATTTTGTCCAATGTATTTTTAGGGACAAAACACATTCAGGCAGCAAAGTGATTTGCGCCGAAACTTCAGGTAAAATATTTAAGTAATTCCCTTATTCGACGCGAAGGTTTAAAAGTTCTGAACATTAAACATCGAATATCCTTACCTCGTATTTGTACCATTCCTAGGTTTTTATTTTCGTTTTAAGTTGGTGGTCGATTTTGACCTTAGCATGTTGTTTACACAGTGAAAGGACATTTGTGTCCTGCAGAACAAATCTGTATTACTATGTTAAAAGAACATACATAATATCACATTTATTTTACTGAATATACCAACGAATTTACCTCATTGTGAGTCATAGTCATGTTATTTGATTGATTACCTTATTTAAGTTTTGCTTATAGGTATTCCATTCGGTATTTTCATTTAAGGCAAAAGTTAATTCCCTTTATTTAGTTATATTGTTACAGTTGCTATTTACAAAATGTTAACAGTTAAATACACCCGCCTAAACAGCTTATATAAAACACCATCTAAATAATATTTATTCATAACAAATAAAGGAAACTTAAATAAAAAAAGCAAAATGTTTAAGAATTTCAGTCTACTCTGAGCGCGTCTCAAATTGAGTAATAGGCGTTCTCCGGAGGTGACAAGCCGATCACACGAACACACTACATCACTATAATATATTATAATAGCTTTATTTTGAACATCGTACTTGATTTGCACTTACAAAGAAATTTCAAAACAAAAATTGGGCGCCTGATATAAATAAAACAAAATTATTTTCGTTTCACTTATAGTTAAAATTCATAAAACTTGTAAGGATTTAAAAAGTAAAGGCATCTTAAATTTTTCATACTTTGGATAGGCCCCATCCAACTGATTTAACTACGACTTAGAGGAATTCATAGAATATAGAATACGATGTTATGTTTTTAAATTGATGTTAAGGTAAGAGTGGAAAAGAACATGAACAGGAAAAGTGTGATTCTAGTAATATTTTTCATTTATTTATTTAAGGAAATCAATAAGAAATGTTATATACTCTAAAGGTTTAAGCTGTATTGTCGATTTTACCAGTAACCCAGTAGATAAAAAACAATTTTATTGTAATAAAAAATACCCTTATTAAAATAATATACCCGAACAGCCACCAGTTTTTATCACAATAAAAACACAGATTGAATACTTAAATAGTTACATGTTGATATAATATAACATAAGCTCAAAATGCGGTAAATTTTAAGTTCTACCAACCCCTGTTGCTACAAAACCGAAATACTTTGAAATTTTCTGTAGTTTTTAACTTTTACCAGTTTACATTCGGTAACTCTGTTTTAAAGATTTAACAAAGTGATTTGGTAAATGCTAAAAAATATCACGTCGGGGAAAAAGTCTTTTCGCATTTTAGTATGTATGAACTTGTAATAAAATCTCTTGGTTTCAAGAATCACAAATGAGTACACGGTTCATTAGGTTTCTTCCGGTGAGCTCGTGAGGTAGCCAAATATCGACCTTTTTTGTGTAGAGAAAAGATTTTATTACAAGTTCATACATACTATAATGCGAAAAGACTTTTTCCCCGACCTAATATACCACTTTAACGGATTAAATTTTCTGTCTATGAACAATACAGCGTCATGAGCAGCCAGCATGTTTAGGGGCAGTCTTCGGCTTGAATACCTCTACGATCGCATCACCAGCTTTGTTAGCGGTAACGACAACATCCATCCACGCGGTCTTTACACTATCCATGAAATCGCGCTTGGATATGACGTGGGGAGTTCGCTCCGAAGGAACAGCTGACACAATCACGTTGACAATCTAGAATGAGATACTATTTTCAGTAACTATATCAGCCTAGCCTTTCTTCCAACTATATTAGAGTTGTCTTCCAGTCTCACCGGATGCGGCTGGATACCAGTATTTTTAATGGAGCGGCTGCCTATCGGACCTCCACCACCCAGCTACCTGGGTTATAGCACGTTCACACACAAACACGCTTTGATGCTGAGATTTACTAATTTACCAAGACGCTTCGGAAGAAGTCTCACAAAAATTCTCACATGTTACATGAATTCCAGTTGTGTGGATAACAAAACAGCTAGTTTGTATTTGACACGTTTAAGAAGTGCTACAACGAAGAAGTACAATTTAAAGATAGTTACAGTCATGTCAGTACAATTAGTTTTGCCACGCCACACATATGTACATTTTTTTCAGATACATAACACAATACAAAGTACTCACGAAACAGAAAAAAATTGTGAGCCAAAAATCCATCGCAAATCTAAGTTTATTAAATGACAATAAAAACTGCAGAAGAAGACTTAAAAGTTATTGCACATATATTTTTCCTTTTCTACGTTCCCTACAAATGATAATAGCAAACATAGTCGAATCAAATCAAATCAGCGTGCAATTGCACACTTGTTTGATTAAAAGTAAATCGATTACTTCTTTCGATTATTTTCTTCTCATTTCATTGATTGAACGCAACATTTTCACTTCACACGCAATATTTAGTCAAAGACTGGACAAAGCACTATTTATTGTTCTTCTCTAATTTACATTAGAATATTTGTCAATAGTAGTCCTGGGTTTGGTGACGTACCCAGTAAGTAATGGCTGTTATTGTGTTGTATATTTTAATGGCTAAACGTGGGTGTATTTCATGCAACTCTGCCTACAACTTCGAGTATAGCACTCATGAAATTATGTTTCTATGTACAATACCACCAAATTCCATCTCACGTACTTAGTGTCTTCCACTCCCATGAGGAGACCCGTAACTACTCTTAGTAAAAAACAGTTTATTTAGAACAAATATTTATATAACATTCAACAGAATGTTTTATCTTGCATTTGTGTTATTGATAAGTTTTAATTCTCGTTTTAAGTGAACCAGTTAGTCTCCGATTAAAACGGGTCGTCGATTCTGACCTTAGAATGTTGTTCACAGAGTGAAAGGACACCTGCGTCCTGCAAAGCCTTAAAAAGGATCAGTATAAGCACGTTCAAATTATCTTTATTTAAATTTATTAAATGATAAGGTTAGATTCCCTTTTTTAAGGAAATAGATTTTTGGCTATAATATGATGATTCATTATCGATTTTTCACATGACACCTTCGGGTATAACTGTATGAATTACCTAATACATCAGTCACTATTCTTTGCAGTGATAAATGATCATAGTTAAATCCAAATAAAACGAATGATTTACTTTACATACTTTATTATGTACAGAACCTAAAAACTTATATTATACTGACACGTATGCATACGTTTTCAAATATATCTTAAAAGGAATCATGTTCGCCTGCGAACTTATAAAAAATAATTATTTTACAAACTATTTATAAAATTCTACATATTGGTAACTGCATGTGACATAGAAAAATCTAATTGAATATATAAGTAATTTCTTAATCTAGTGAGTACTTAAACTAAAGTATGATTTGCACAGGGTTTTTTTCATACAGAGTGGATATGCTTAAATTACTTTTAGCGTTCATTTTCCTCCTTCGGGGATTGTACCATTACACCAATTGAGCATATTCATACGCAGTACTGAGTCAGACAGACTATAAAGTAGTAGGTACACAGCAGGTATACGTTGTTCAAAGTTAAAATGTAATTCTTGAATAAAATGTTCGAAATCATTCAACTCTCGCCGTAGTTTCATCTTTATGCTGTGGTGTATACCATACGATATACATTCTACTGTAGTATTATGTGAGCCACCTGAAAACATGTTAAAATTAATTGTCCTTCATTCACAATTTTTCGAATTAAAGTGTTTCAATAATAATTGCACCGAAATAAACATTTATCTTCTTCTAAATGATATTAATAAATTTGTATTCAAACTGAGAATGAAACACGAGCTAATTATTTCAGTCACACAATAATTTGACATGTATGGGATTCGAACCCGTGCGATGCGGCGCGGCGGCTTACGAGGCGAGGTGACTACTTTAACTCTTTGACCGCCACGGTTGGGTATACTTGACAAATCAGAAAGTGCTCACGATGCTTTCGCCCACAAATGTCAACAAAAATATAGAGTTGTGAACACGTCCTGATTTGTCAAGTATAGCCGACCGTGGAGGTCAAAGGATTAACTACTGCGCCAAACCTGCACTCAAACTTTGAACTGAAAGCAACATTAATAATTACAAATATCTAAAAATTGTACATCATAAATAATTCATCTTTCAATATTACACCAATTGTATTCCAAGGTTGACTTTTATATCCACATAAACTTGGAAATGCTCAGCTCAAGTACCACTCAAACAAGATCTTCATTTTACTGCTAAATCTTTGTGCTTCTTTCTTAATCTTTTTTCCATATTGTTTGAAAGCTTCTCCTGTTAAGTCTAAGTTGACTTTTACGTTGCTGCCCATGTCAGAGAACGAGTCCATAATGTCGTACCAAACGGAAATGTTACTTTTCCTTGATTCTACTGAAGATAGCCACTGCACTAAGACGGCCTGAAAATTACAAAAAATATTATCCTATCAATATTTACAAAGGAGAAGGTAGTTTATTTTGTTAATTGTACACAACTCCCTATTTTTATTTAAAAACAAAACTCCAGCACTTGGAATTGCCCTTGTGTCACGGGTCTTTTACAAACATACAAGCAACGGACACAAAATACAACCAGGCCCGAAATTGTGGATCGCACAAATAATTGTCCCGTGTGCGAAACCACGACGTCCGTCCGTCGTGCAAACATACGCGATGGTAGTGGCGTGGCGACTACCATAACCACTGCGCCACGGAGGCCATCATTACATTTTATTAACGAATTTAAATCAAAATTTTAATCTCAAAAGAAGTATAATATGGACATTTCGACTCTATGCAATTGACTAACACTCTCAAACCAATCAATCATCTGTTTTTGATTGTCCCCAACACGTCATCAGGCCATTCAACAAAAAAGCCTGACCCGTTAAAACCTGGGATTTTTTTTAAATATTTGGAAAGTACTTACCAGTAATAAAATTGTGGTAAATTTTCTGTCCATCTTTACGTTATGTATGTAATATTATAAGTGACACGAATATTCAATTTCGCATTTTGAATGTGTAGGACGTAGAATTAAATTGATTGATTACGTCTTTTTACGGTATAAGTAATCTGTGAGCCACACTCCACTTTCTCCCATTAGAGATAATTATTCTATGAAATATTGAGCGCCTCCAGCACGTCTTAAGAGTAATTTTTAACTTAAATCTTGCTGTCAAGTACTCGATAGAACTAAGACACGGTCTAACTCATAAATAAACTTATTATAATAATATTATACCGCAAAAAGTGGGATATTAATTCAGTTACAGTTCGTAAAGCATTAGAAAACTTATTTAGGCACCTTATATGTTTGACTGACATTATATAACTGAAATCAAAGGTGAATTCTTGAAATAAGTGCCGTGTCATAATTCAATGAACAATATCCTTTTGTGACTTTCATTGCTGAGAAATTTGAAAAGACAATAGGTATTCGCTCCTCAGTATGTATTATCAAGTTTTCGTTATGTGCATCTCATGTCACGTTCATAGTGGTGATTTACTTCACCAATATCTGAAATATTATATGAAATATTATAAATACATATAAAAATCTTTAATTTCAGATATTTAAGTAGTAGGTAAGTCTACAAATCGGAAAGCAGTGTAATAAAATCTTACAAAAATGTTAAAATGTAAGCTTATTCTATATCAAATCGGATCGCTAAGTAAACAAACCTTTAACAGTACGGAAGTAGACAGTGGTGTTAGCAGAGGGCACGGCAACGCTAAGAAGAAAACAATGCAAGGTAAAATTATAACAGAGATTTTCCTTGTATTATTTAAGTTATTATTAAGAAGACTGAGCTCAGGCCTAGAGCAAACATGAAAGGATACGTGCACCTGGTAAAAGGAGGGAATTAAAGCCAATTTTGAATTTAAGATGGAAAGTTGAAATTGCAAATGCCTGCTTTACAGAATTGAGGTAAAATATGTAAAAAAAACTGTAACGATAACACAAAATTAATTGATTTCCGAATCGATAATGGATATTTTCAGGCGCAGTTTAACAGGAAATGACAGGGTTACTGACTCCAAAATACCTTGTGTTGCGAATAAACATGTAGCTGTATTATCAAAATGTGTCAATTACATCAATAAATGCGTTCAAAGTTATTGTTATGTTTTAAAACTTGATATGGAATTAATATAAATTGGAAGACTGAGGAACCATTCACAAAATTTTCTTATTAATTCAACATGGCTTTCAAGGTACGTAAAAGAAGAACATTATAGTGTTTTCATTGAAGCGTCTTACGACTAAAAGTTAGTTTAGTGCTACATTAAAAATCTCAGATTCATAATAACACGAATCCGTATCTGTTTAATGTGTCGTTTTTCGGGGTTTTCTCTAAATACACTTTTTTTTTATAAAGGTTTTTTGTTTGCAAAATTATAAAGTTTTAATAGAATTGTCTTATTAGTATAAAGGCATCGTACGAGTGATTATTATTAATTAGTCACCAGACGTCGGTAAACGTCTAATGTTCTTCTAAAATTCGTTTATTTATCTATTGTGACCTAATATTATTCCGCCTTTAATGGCTTTGCTCATTATTAAATCATTGCGACGATACAGTTTGCTTCGTCACTATCAATAGTATATTCCAAAACTTTGTTATTTAAACATCCAATGGTATTTAGTTACATATTTGGTACTTATGCTCCTTATGAAAACTTTTTTATCACCTTTTTTGCATACATTTATGTCACCACGCACACGTTTTTATAACAACACCATGCTTTTTCTATAACGTTGCTAAGCCTTATCGGTACTGCATGAAATAATCAAGCAGCATTAAGCCCACACAATAGGACCCCATCTGAGCCTCCAAAAGGTATCTATACGTACCTTCTTTAGCATAACAGGTCTTCAACAAACATCATTTAAATAAACTGTATCAGCACATTGTTTTAACCGATCAATGAAATGACTATTGATAAAACTTATGTTGTTTGTGTGTGTTGACTGTGACCGGCAGTCAAAATTCAATTTCAAAATATCATTTGCTTCGTAAACTTCATGCAAAGTACTTGAAATAGTCATGTATTATTTTTATAACGTTTCGGAAAAGCTCTTTGTTTATGAGAAGAAACGGCAAGAAACTCACTCACTGTATGTAACTGCCGATTTAATTTTAATAATTTCAAGATAAATTTGAGTAAGTAATTTAAACTCCCGAAAACGTTACTCAACTCCGGTACACGGCAAAGTCTACCACTACCTCATGAGACCAATGAAATAAACCGCAAAACAAGGATGTTTTTACACAGACCTGTCTGCTTTTCAACAATAACAAACAAACTTTCCTGCCAAGAAGGAAAAATATATGAAAAATAAATTTCCTTTTACAGGTAAAGATTCTGAGCATCCTTCTCTTCATCTGCTTGATAGACTCCTTACATTCAGCCTCATACAGGCGCATGAAGCGAGAAACCGAGGAACCAGCTCCAGAGAAGAAAGAAGAACCAGCACCTGAACCTACAGAACCGGAGAAAAAACCAGACACACCTTCGGAAACTCCTGAGAAGAAACCTTCGAAATTCCCCGTAGATATTAAACTACCTACAAATGTTGACTTATTCGGTAATCTGGGACAGACCTTCACTGCTTGGATCAGCAATGTACCCTGGCTTGGCAAACATTAATCACTGCCTTGTCATATGATTTTCCGAACAGTAATAAAATATTGATTTCCAAATTTCGAAAAGGGCATATGTCACGTTGTTAAAAAATAAGGCATGTGCCGTTTCCAAAATTATGTTTGATTTTTGCGGAGTAACAAAGGCAAGATGACTTTTAGGAATAACTATGTATAGTGATTCATAATAGTAAAAAAAAGTTGCATGCAGACTAGCCAAAACCGTAACCACAAGTATTAAAGTATTACTTTATAAAGCAGCCAGTATTTTTAACACTAATTCACTGTTCATTAATAGAGTGCCATGTTCAAGTATCGTAGCGAATGCATTTTAATGTGTGGATTGTAGAAATAAAATTATTGGTAATTGATTTTATCGATTCATTTTTTACCTTCTATTGTTAAACAGTTTTTGCCAGAGCCCTGTAAAGAAACGCTACTTATATACTTTAAAATCAACTTTGTCATTCCACAAAAAATGTGGTCAATGACCTCTGATTAATCACGCAATGTTGACAGTATTTATTACAATACCTACACTACCTTAATAAAAACTACATCTTTTGATGTAAAGTAAAATGAACGGCGATCATCTTTACGACTTCGTTTTCTCAGACCTTTAAAATTATTGAAAATTTGTTCAATAATCTTTACAGTTCTTGACACGCTTTTTAATGGAGAAATGCCTGATTAGTAAAGGGTATTTACTACCAATAATTTCTGTTTATAAAACTACAGTACTGCAATGACAGCAAAATGTAAATAAGTAATTTACAGTTATTTCTCCAATCTCTGATAGGAATAAGAATTTTTCATCGGATATATCTGCCATACAACATATTATTATTGTGTATGCGCGACAAGCTGCTATCATTTAAAATCAGGCGGTGAAAAATAAAACATACCTCCCATGGAGATATCTAACTAAAAATTGTGTTTAACTGATAAATTACATGCATTTTGTATTTATTTTTTAACCCTATTTCCTTCCAATTCAACTAATAAAAATAGAAAGCGAAACGATGAAACACAATATTTAATAGTACCTAGTAATCTAACACCAAAAAGAAGTAAACTTTGTACCTGCCTAACTTTAAGATTTCTGGAGTAACCACTTTTATTTTGAAAGTGTTTTTAATTTTCATAAAGTAAAGCTTAAGTTTCATGTAAGATCACGAGAATTGAACCAATGCGGATGCAATCACATACAATAGATAGCATTATAATAATTACCTATAACTCGTTTTGACAAACTATTAGTCTTATGCAAACAGTTAATCATCAGCTACATTCTAATGTAAATGAAAGATGAAAAAACCCACGCTATTACGAAACCAAACACACTCGAATGTGTAAGTTCTTAGTAGTAATAAAGACGTATTTCCCCACTGAAGCGGACATGACTTACTTACACTATTACTTGCTATACTTAAATCTTAAGAGTGCTATACATGTGCAGTGGTAAAATACTATAACATTGTCTTCGTCACGAGATCCGAGAATCGTCCAAGGGTAAATTCCCGTAAATGTTTCTAAAAATGACAGTCATTCAAAATTCGATAATTGCCAGCTAAACATTTCTGAGATCGATAATAGATCCGCATTTTAGTCTGAATTTTGTTAATTACGAGTATTGATCTTTAGTTATGTTAGTAGACTGGTCTCGTAGACCGTGTTTGGCACATCTTCAGAACGATAAGGCCCTCGCCCCACTTCATTATCGCTGGCCAACATACAGTAGATGAGGTAGTAGACCTATATTATTTCAAGGTCGTTCATTAATTTCTATAACTATGGCGCGATGTATCTTGAATTCCTGAAATTTATTTTCGGAAATGGTAACCTGGTATACTATGGTTCCATGGTAAACTACCTTTAGGATCCGGTTAACTCATATTTAACACTTCTTGTTCTGGACGAAGACCACAGTCCAACAAGCGGACAGGAATATCTAATTAAAGTTAATAAATATGATTGAACAATCCATCTCTACTTACTCTTTTAGATAAAACAGGCATGATTTATATAAAGTAATAGCTACATGTCGGTTTCTTTAAGAGATTTGACATCGATCATAGCTACTAGCTGTATATGAGACTAGGTATATATCTAGGTCGAACCAATTAATCTTTGAAAGTACTAGTCATGCAAGTGACACTCGTACCACCATTTGTAATTCTCATAACTGTTTATTTGTCAATGAATAGTTCTGAACAATTAAGATATTTTATGATACTTTTGACACATAGTTTACGTTTTCCCATAGTAAAAAGTATACCATGTGTCAATCTAGGTTACAAACTATCTGTAAATCTAATTTTATTAAAATCCGTTTCGTTGTTTTTTCATGAAATAGTAACAAACATACATTAATACATACATTCTACAAACTAATGCATTAATAACATTAATAGGATTATAATGCATTATTCGTTTAACTTTAGTCTCTGTTGTAAAACTTGTAAGAAACCAAAGCTAGTTTATAATAGCGCTACACAACAGCAGTTTGTTGTAGCCAAATTCATTGTGCTCTTATGAACACCAATCCCTTCACGTTAGCTTGAATGAACTATAGAAATTCTCGAGAAAAGTGCACAGAATATAGGTGCCAATTTTCTTCTGTGTGTGTATTCCTTCTTAGTATACACCTAAAAGTAATTACAACTAAGCGCAAATTGCCTACGCGTAAAGATTCACTCAACAATCATCTTTAACTGATAACTGAAACTCTTTAAATACGCGTCTTGAAACAACTTAACTCATTCGTGACAAATAACTTTACCTTTCTAGTAACGAAAGAAAAAAAACGTACAGACGAGTTGAAAACCTCCTCCTTTATTCGAGTCGGCTAAAAATGTACTTCATTTGTTTTGCAATACTTTTGGTTACAAGTGTGGTGTATTCAGACAACGAGAACGAAAAACTTAGTGATTATGAATACGATACGTCGCCATGGAAACCAATTGTCGGATCTTATGGAGACCGTTCAAGACCTATCAAAGGTCCTTTGAAATTTGAAGACAAGAATTTCCTACACGGGGTGTTTGGTAAACCGTATATGCCGTCCTCAGTAGTGACAGGATTATACACTTTCCCATACTACGCTTACGGTGGTGTACCACCCTACCAGCCATACGTACCATACTATAATGATTATAGTTATTACATCAGAAAAAGCAATAAGGATAAACCTTATGTACCCTATTATAAGAATTAGTTTTGTTTATTCGTGTTTGTAAATATTAAGTGTCGTAGTTTAAGTGAAATAAAGTTCGCGTGACAAAATCAGACAGTTTTTTTTTGTTGCAGGCACCTTATTATGATTTCGATATAATATTAATACTACCTATTAATGCTGAGGTATGTATGAATTTATTATGAGTATATTTTTGGTCAAAGTGAGCTTATAATAATAATATAGCCCTAAAGTGCTGGTCAAGTAAAAAAATACTGAAAATGTGATTTTCCCTTTCAGTAAATAAAATTTACCATAATACGAATTTCTCTCAAACATTCATAATGACCAAAGGTGACCTATCGGAAACATACCAAATACAAACACAATAGTAAACAATTACGAAACCCACTCGTCACACGTACGAAGTAAATAAATATTGGATTCAATGTCAATGGTAATATTTATGATTCACATCGATTACTCAGCATTATTGAGTAATATAATGCGTGTAAGACTTTATACGTTATAACTTAGAGTTGCAGATTTCTAAAGCATATTTCCTTGAATGCTCTACACCTTTATTGACATACTTTATTAATTGTCATTGTCGCTGTGCTCTGAAAAGCTGAAAGGAAGGCTCTCTAAAAAGGAGTTGTTAAGTCTACGTTAAAAACTTACAATATTTCGAGAGCATTTGCTGAAATAACTTCCAAGTATTCAAGGTTTCGTCTTATTGATTTAAGATTGAATACACTTAAGTTTCGTAGAAAACCATTTTTTGAATATTTTTGCTTTACAACATAGAAAACCATTTTTTGAATATTTTTGCTTTACAACATAGAAAACCATTTTTTGAATATTTTTGCTTTACAACATAGAAAACCATTTTTTGAATATTTTTGCTTTACAACATGGAAGACCATTTTTTGAATATTTTTGCTTTACAACATAGAAAACCATTTTTTGAATATTTTTGCTTTACAACAACACACTCTTATACCCTTAATATCAATAAAAAAATAGAAGATGTGAAAAACGCGACATTGGAAAGGTAGATGCCCTCTGTAGGTAGATAGATAAGTATTTATCTTAGATTATAAACAACACTTAATACATAACGCCTGTTACATACGAGTTAATAGGCACTTGTGAACGAATCACGTGTTGCGGTTACTCAATGAGTTGTTACATGGAATATGTATTGTAGGTATAATCATATTATTAATAGCCTGGTTAACGACCCGCTTGAGGATCATCAAGGAAACATTAACTCCATAAGCTGTGAGGGAATTCACTAATGATTAGTTTGTATATTGTGGAGATGTACTATTGTAAAAAAAGTAAGTAAAAATGTATATGACGCAAAAGAAGTTTCAAAAGTCCTTTTTCTCTAACTTCTTCATGAAAATACGCCTAATCCTCATGGGGGGGTGTAGTTTCACAATATTTATTAGTTAGCTAATAATTTAGACTGTACCTACTTCTTCAAGGGTACAAGAAACTTTAATGACTTATAAATTAATAATGAGGCATTAGCCAACATAAATTGAGTTTAATTTATGAATCTGTACTTACTTAATATTATAAAGCTGAAGAGTTTGTTTGTTTGATTGTTTGTTTGTTTGTTTGTTTGAACGCGCTAATCTCGGGAACTACTGGTCCGATTTGAAAAATTCTTTCAGTGTAAGATAGCCCATTTATCGAGGAAGGCATCATCACGCTACGACCAATAGGAGCAGAGTACCAGTGAAAAATGTTACAAATACGGGGAAAATTATGATTCTCTTATGTGACGCAAACGAAGTTGCCCGGGTCAGCTAGTCGTACATATAACTCAGGTATAGCTATTATCCTCGGTATTTTATTCATGAACTATAGAGGTAGTAGCACCCGTGATTTGAAAATCCTGATAAAAGTAAGTATTTGACCGCTTTTACGTTAACTTGCGGCAAAGCCTTTAAAGCCTATTTTATTAAAACATCCTTAATTATGCGGTAGTATGTTAAGTTATTAATAAAGACTATTCAAGGAACCATTAAAGTTTCTTATTGTTGTACTACTTGTACTAGTATGTTTACGGTAAAATCAACCGAACAACAAAAAAGACAATTATTTGATACTTTTATAATTAATAACAATAACATAACAACTGTTTACCATATGATTTTAATTATACTTTTATGGTTTTAATGTTTTTATTATTGGTATGATAATCGTGGAATATTTTGAAACGACTAAGTTTAAGTGAAAAAATATTGAGTAATCTTTACCTAGTGAGTAACACTAAAAATAAATCACAGTTTGAACAAGCTCACGTGCTTCAAGTCCACACCAACTTAACATTTGATGAATAGTAACAAAAAGTAAAAGGTCTAGCTAATTACCTCCTTAATAATGTCCCATCGGCCATCATACTAACTGGTAAAACTATACATAATATTATAGAATAAAATCTAGCTAGCTAATACATACTTAGATCTCAGGAATGCCTGCACCGATTTATCATGATTTTAGTTTTGTTACGTTTATCTCCCTCGGAACAACTGCAGGGAACTTGCACTATTACAAAGTATTAGGTTTTTGTTTATATTTACCATGTCTGCAGTTTCCAACAATCAATGATTAATTAAAATATTTAAACAAAAGAGTATTAGCCATAACAGGAAGGCAGTAGGTGTAACATGATCTATTAATACTAAGATACTAAATTAAGTATCTGGACCAAACTACGAAAATAGCACTTTTTTATGGGTATTCCATTTCTATGAACTATTAAATACATTTGTCAATATTATGACGGGTGCTTGATGGGTAATCTCCCTTTGCCGAATGTCAACTAAGTCTGTGATCAAACATCACATTTGAGTCTGCATTAATTAACACCGTGTTATCATCAACTGTGTGCCTCAAAGTTTGACAATAATGTTCTTCTAAAAATAGACTTGGTTATGTAATACTCAAATGTACCTACAAGTCATTTATATTTAACACATAAATAAATAAATTTAACTCATTACGGTTCCACTCCTGAGCGAGGGCCTCCTCCTTTAATGAAGGAGGGGTTGGACCGCGAGTCCACCACGCTGGCCAATTGCGGGTTAGGGACTAATTCATAATCGGCTTTTCTTCTTCTTCTAGCGTTAGTCTCTTCTTACGACGCAGTCCGTTTTCCTGCTACTTTTTATTTTATTTCCATAAAAGTCTTTAATGGTTTAGTATTAACATTTTTCCTATCAGAAGTAGATTAGATATTAATCTTTACAGTAATTACTTTTCCATTATTGATACAGCTATCCTCGCTAAATGAAACAAGTTTAGGTTTTCAGTACCAAAATAATATTGGTCAATTTGTAGAGAAAATTTTAAGGTGTTAGAAAAACAGTTACTATTTTTAAGGAAGCTTTACTATCGCTGTAGAATAAAGTTGACAGTAAATTTCAAGATATTAAGTTTTATTCAGTTATACCGTCGTATTTTTCTCAAGCTCTCTTGAAAGAGCTTTACGTAAAACTGAATTCCAATGAATACAGCAGATACATTTTTATTAAAGCCGATGTAAGTAATTTTTATACGTAATGCGCCAAAAATACGCTGTACGAAACAAGCCGCGTGTCCATCCAAGCAATTAACGATCCCAAAAAAACTCGCCATGTTGAAAACCACATACATTTGATATTTCAATTAACAAGGATCTAAAAAAAATATGAACACTTTGTATGGAGTATATAAGGCACAGAAAATTGACCACAATGACAGTGTTGTGTGACAAACAGTTCGCGCTATGGCATCATCTAAGGTAATACTTATTGTGATATTACGAGAGAGGATAGGCTTCGTAGTAGATCGTATCAGTACCTCGATTCTCTACCTCTATCGACTAATTACACTAAGTACATTCTAAATGTCAAAATTCGATAGCTAGCCGGTTGTCGGTAGTCGATAGTGGTAGAGAATCGAGGTACTGATATTTGTGTTTAAAGCTTAAGTAGTTTTAGATAACAAATATTAAATTGTTGTAATGTAATGTTATGTATTGTTAAATTATAAATTGTTGCATAATATGCCATTAAAGTGGAGGCTTTTACTATTTAGTGGTATCGGAAAACTATAATTTATAGTGATTTCCTGAAAAAGTTTCAATCGTAACTGGTCTTTGAATGAACTGGAGTGGTCTATCGCCCAGCCAAATCATCTCTTTCTTCCATTGTTGAGCTCAATTAGTTACTTAAGAGTGCTATTTTAGAGAATTGTCTTCTCCATAATGTTTAAAAAAGGGCAGGGAAGATGATCAGTATTTTATGACAAAAACATGGCTGTTTTTAATACTATAAAACTTAAGTTGAATTGTTATCATAGCTAGTAAGTTAGATAAAAATATCAGACTGACAATTTAATTAAAAATATTTTACCGTAAATTTTTAATGTGAACGTTGATCTTTTCAGACCTTATTCATCCTCGGAGTATTGATGGCTCTCGTAGCCACAGCCTTAGCCCAAGGCTTTGGCGGCGGCCGAGGAGGCGGCTTCGGCGGTGGCGGCTTCGGTGGTGGCGGTGGCTTCGGCGGTGGCGGTTTTGGTGGAGGCCGAGGATTCGGTGGCAACCGTGGATTCGGCCAAGGCGGCTTCGGCCAGGGAGGCTTCGGTCAAGGAGGTTTCGGTCAAGGCGGTTTCGGCCAGGGAGGTTTCGGCCAAGGAGGTGGTTTCGGACAAGGTGGTTTCGGAAGACCAGGTTTCGGGCGCTAATTCCCACTTCGATACTGATTTCTGACCGACAGTCACATACGGACCTGAAAAGAAAATACATTGTTTGAATAATGTTTAACTAGAAATAATTGTTATTTTACTGTACATAATGTAAGTAGCTGCAATAAATAATGTTCCATTTTTGTTACTTAATGTCTTTTATTATTATTCACTTTTATATAAAACACCCTTTTAACTAGGATCGATTTACGTATAACTTAAATTCTTTTCTGACAATTATTTATAACGTAGGTACATGGTTAATGCGAAGGACTTTTAAAATATGTAAGATGCATATGCTTGGTCTAATTAAAACAATGTACTAGGTCATTGGCGGGTATCTAATAACCAGCCTATGCACACGTCAATCACGATTCTTAGAAAAATCACCTATAATATGTTTGTTGAAAACCACACTGAATATACTACAATTCAAGAAGATCTAATGATTATAATGAACCTATTGTATGAAGTATATAAGGAACAGTAAATAAACCACAATCACAGTCTGGTGTGATAATCAGTTCGCGAATATGGCATCATTCAAGGTAAATATACTATATCAATAGTAATTCGTACATGTCATATACACAATTCTAAGAAACTTGTGTTCCTACATCCTGTTCCAAACAAAATTCTTGGAAAATCTTTTAGACTCTCTCGCTCTCCTTGCCCTTAAATATCAAAATGTTGTCAAGACTGAAGACGTAAGCAGGATTCAGGCTTGCGTGACATTATCGATTGATGAGTTGCGGTGGATCAGCAAATATCTCAATAAATAATTAATGATTAAAAATAATGATAATATTAATTTCATGATGTTAATATATCTATATAAGTATGTATTTAGAAGTATATAAGTATGTTTATCAGTTATTTGGTTACCATAGTACAAGCTCTGCTTAGTTTGGAATCAAATGACCGTGTGTGAGTTGTCCAATGATATTTATTTATTTAAATACAAAACTAAGAAATAAAATCGCGATATAACTCAAAATCTTCTAAATTCCAGGTACTATTGGTCATCGGGCTGTTGATGGTGTTATTAGCCACAGCCGCAGCTCAAAGTTTTAGCGGCTTGAAGGGAGGTGGTGGCCAAATTGGAGGATTCGGCCCTGGAGGTTATGGCCAGGGAAATGGACAAAGAGGTTACGGGCAGGGCAATAATGGACCAAGAGGTTATGGGCAAGGCAATAATGGGCCAAGAGGTTTCGGCCAGGGAAATAACGGAGGAAGAGGTTATGGACAAGGTCAGAGAGGCTTCGGCCAAAAAGGAGGCTACTTGTAGAAAAGTTAGCGAAGAAAGAAATAAAATATTGTATAAATTGTTCATCCTTTGATAGCTGGATTTGATTAAATCAATGTTTCTTAAATTGTTATAATTATTTTGTAAATAAACGCTCCGAAACGATTATGTTATTTAAGTTATCAACAAACAAAAAAGGTCCATGTTTATTGATATGATTGCGTAACTCACTGAGTACTGAAACTCGATACAGATTTTTTGTTACATTTTTGTTGAGATTATTCAAAACGACAAATGGTAATTAAGCTGTAAAATGTCATGGCATTTTTTATGCCATGTCCAGCTGAGGAGGTCAAACAAGATGTCCGAAAACCGGCCAAAACCGTTACAATCCCGTTCCATTGTCATAAAAAAACAACAAAACATAATGAAACTCAATTTATTTATTTAGACTGAAGTGATAAGATATTCTGGTTTATTATCGAATTGGCAACGGTCAATGATTTCTAAACGGTACAGTATTAAACTGAAAATATAAAACGAACTGTACATTTTTTTAAGTTAAATAAAAAGAAATAAACCATAAATATCCCACTGCTGGGCCAGGCTCTCCTCCCGTAATGAGGGAATGGTTAGGTCTTGAGTCCACTCCGTTTGCCAATTGCAGGTTGGGGACTTTGCATACCTTCAAGAATTGTTTTTAAAGAATTCTCGGGCATGCAAGGTTGCATTACGATGTTTTCCTTCACCGTTGAAACAAGTGATAATTATTTCTAATACACACATAACTTCGAAAAGTCATTGGTGTGTTGCCTCGGGTTTCAACCTGCATCCTTTTGCGTGGGAGGTGCTAACTTATACCACTCGGCTATAATTGCTTGAGTTAAATATATTTAAAAATTATTTATACATCAAAACAAATTATCTAGCAAATAAAGTACAAAGAGCTTTTATAAAATGTTCTTTTATCACTTGGTAAGGTTTACAGGCTGTTTTAATACCCTACGCTTTATGTTTCGTCCTAAAAAGTTGTAGCAATATTCGTGGGAACCAATAAAAAACCTATTCAAATTACTCTCTCTTGTGATTAATAATTATAATTTCACGCTAATGTCAAATTTCGCTCGTCTTGTTTTAAATACATTAATTAACTTCTCAACGATTCTCAAAGTAAAATCTTCACAATCGTTTTAAATATTAATTAATTAATTGTTATTTTTACTTGTAATTATTAATAAGTAAGTATTTTAATATTTTTAAAAGTTTCCGCGTTTTCGTCAAAACTTAAAGGGCTATAATGAATGGAATAAGATTTTGACCAAGAAATGGACTTCACTGGTGCCCCCTAAAATATGCATATTAGTGAAATAGCAATAAAATCAAAGTTTTATTACCGAACGGTAAATCCTTAAATAACATGTTGAGAAACGATATAAAAAATAACACAGTTGTAGATTCCTCTATTTTGGGTATATATTTAGACTGATTTGTTTATCATTTGTATCAGTTTGTGAACAGAACACGAAGACTAAACAACATCCAGAATGGCAGAACCTAAGGTGAGAACACTCCGTTAAATATTACGGAAGTGACTAGGGATATCACGATTTAAAATTGCTTGCCGTATCTATGTATCTCTATTTCAGATAATTCTTCTGGCTGTTATTGCCGTAGTCTCCACGGTCGCAGGAAAGCCTATCGACTACGCCTACCCAATTTACAGTGATGGGTTTGCTCACCGCGCTGATGGTTTCAATATTCCCGGGGTTCCTAACATTCCAAACATTCCCAGCATCCCAGGTATTGGTGGTGCAGGTATTGGGGGGCCAGGAATTGGTGGGCCAGGAATCGGTGGGCCAGGAATTGGCGGGCCCGGCTTCGGTATTCCCGGTTTTGGAGGCCCAGGTTTTGGTGGGCCAGGTTTTGGCGGTCCCGGATTTGGTGGACTAGGAACAGGCGGATCCGGATTTAATATTCCCGGATTTGGAGGCTCTGGTGGCTCCCCAGGCGGTTTCTTTGGTAACGGGCTCGGTTCGTACGGTGGATAATTATTATAGATATTGCAATTAGTCAATTAAAATAACAGCTCAACAGAAATTCACACTTAAGTTCAAGTTTAAATCCTAATGATTACAATCAGAAAAAAGATATTGTTTTGTGTAATTACATTAAAATAATAGGTACATCTTTTAGGCACTAATAGTCAAAAAGTTAGGTTTGTGTTCATGATAATTTAAGAAATTGTTAGATTAACTTAAATTATTTATTTATTGTAACTTAACAAGCGTGTTATTTATTTTGAAATGTGTTCAAATCCGTACATTTTTTTACGTTTTACATAAATTATTTTCTACCTTTATTTGCATTTTTTTTTCTCATTACGAAGCACTTACCCAGAATTCACAATAAAAATTGCCAATGAGTGCAATACCTCTAAAAGCATTTAGGTAATTATTAGAGTTTTTTAAAAGATATGTGAAATAATTTTAATAATCGTTGTGACTTATCTTCTCGAACTGGAATGGCAATGATTTGATTCTTTTTGATATAGTTATGTTAAAGTAACTTCCCTAAGTAGTCGTTATTTTGCCATTGTAATGAAAAAATATATTCAGTATCAGGAGAAAGTTTCATATCCAAAAAGTTTGAGAAACATTGTCAAAAAGAAATGTCGCTCCATGTTCCAAAATGTTGAAAGTATTTAAGCCGTTTTGACAAAAAAAAATAACAGTTTGGGCTTAGAGGACGAAGTCGTAACAACTTAAAATGGCGATATCAAAAGTAAGTTTCATTATATTATTAGTGGATAAAATATTGATAAAATTTGTTAAAAGCGTAAACTTCTTATCAATTTCAAACTTTAAATCAAAGTATTCGTCATTTCAGATCCTATTATTAACGTTCCTGGTAGCCGTATTCGTAACGACGGTGTCAGCACAATTCGGCGGTCTCGGATTCGGTGACTTGGGCTTCGGCTTTGGCGGCAAGCCTTTTGGTAAACCGGGTTTCGGCGGCTTCGGTAAACCTGGAGGTTTTGGCGGCTTGGGTGGTTTCGGCAAGCCTGGCAAGCCTGGAGGGCTGGGCGGCTTCGGAGGTCTCTATGGATTAGGTGATTTGTACCGTGTGTACAATGTTCCTGAAAACGTTCCTGAAAACTCTGGCATTCCTTATTATAATTGGGAGCCTGCACCTGTACATAATGGACCACCAGCAAGTTAGAAAAATTGACAAACGCATTTAAGAATAATACTAATTTATTAATTAAATTATTATGTTAACTGCCTCGTCATTTTAGATGTAATAAATTATTTCTTTTTAACAAACGTGTTTTATTCAAACCTGTTTACAATTTATTAAGATACGTCCTAGTTAACGCATGTCAGTTGACAGATTGCTATTGCAAATGAAAGTGTTCCGCGGTACACCTCTAGGTGTAACCAGTATGAAGTTATAATAAAAAGGACATCGGAGATATAAATGTTTGATAATATACACATCTATGCTAAAAATTTAATTAAAAATAAATTATCAAGGCACTCTCCTGATTATGAACAGAAATATCAGAAGCCTATTACACTTATTGTTTGCTAAGTCAGAGTTTAACACGTTTTAATTTTAGGGTGTACATTTCAAGACGTGCTTGAAATTAAGTAATTAATTAAAGAACGCTTAGTTATTGACCTAACACTTAATCCCGTTTCATAAGCTGACATCCTAATACAGATTTGTTGTCACGAATGTGTAAAGAATTGTTCAAGATTATTTTCTTTAAAATCTTACCGTTTTCTAAAATTCTATCACATTGTAAAAATTTAACTGACTATGAAGAAAGTTGTTTTTTAATGGTACAAGTATCAGCACCCACGCACAATCAACGAGCTATATTCGTCGGAAATAATTGCAAGGGAACAACAAACTTATCTGAATATAAATGCTTATAATTTATTTAAAAAATATTATGCCCTTAAACATTTGTTTAACAATAAATTACATAATCTTAAAAAAAACCTAATTATAATCATTAAGTATAATTTCTAGCTCTCAGTCACTCAGGTTGTTAGCTGCCAAAGACGCTTGTCTATTTCGTATCACGGAAATATTGTTACAACTATCACAAATATTTTCAAAAACTTTACATCCATTAATTATATTGTAAGTTGTTACTTACAATATTAAATACCAGACTCAGACATACCGATTGTAAAGCACAAAAATAATATTATTCTTTATAGATTGGCGGTGGATTCGTCATCTGGTCGATAGTAGCTCGTGCGCTGTCGAAAAATTGAGCCATGAGTGACAAGAAAACAGTTCCAAACTGTAACGCCATCTTCGATCCCTTAATCAACGCGTTGTCCTTCAGATGAATATCGGTCTTCGGTATAATTGGATGATGATGGAACATTTCTTCTTTTATTTCTTTCTTTTCTTTTAATTCTGTTACTTCCTTTTCTTCTTTGACCTCTTCCACAAGTTCGACTTCTTTAACAACTACCTTTTCTGCTGCCTTGGCTGCTTCAGGGGGTGGTGGGACAGGAGAAACCGGCGGCGGAGGGACTGGTGACACTGGTGGTGGAACAACCAGCTTTACAGGAGGAGGCGGAGGCACTTCGGGAGGGGGAGGAGGTTTTGGAACTTCTGGAACAGGCACTGGAGGTTTTACTTCAACAGGTGGTGGTGGAGGCTTAGTATGTATAAACTCTTTCACTGATTCCTCATTCGATATATCAGTATATAGAGCTTTTGGTGGCACAGGAACCTTAGTAATTTTCTTAGGATGTATTATTACCATATTTGACGATATCGGAGGAACTGCATGAGGCTTTTCGGGTAGCGGCGGCAGTTCGTTCACTATTATTGGCATAGGAACTGGCAAAGGCGGTGGTTTTACAGAAGAAATCTGAATAACCACTGCAGGCTTAGGAGTAGATATTATAATTGGTACTGAAGATACGGGAGGCTTAGTCACCGGCTTGGGCAAAATTAGTAAAGGTCCAGTCCCGATATGTTCAATCTCGTCAAAATGTTCGAACACAGGTGCGGCTGGCCGAGGCACTCTCAAGGGTGGTTGAGGAACCATGTCATCTAAACTTCTCTTATGTATTTCTATTTTCTTTCCAAATACTCCAAATGGTGACCATTTTTCTTTTAGGAACTTAAATGGTTTCCGTTCAAGTGGTTTGAAATTGATTTCGAAACCTCTTTGAAAACTCAAACCTTGAAAAAAGGGGTCTCCATTGACTTCGATCCACTGCACTATGACGAATAACAAAGCGATCTGGGAACCAAATAAAACTTAATATTATTAACGTACACTTCACTTGGAACTAAATCACGGTGCAAATAGAATAAAGTATACCTTAGGAATGGCAGTCATTCTTTACCGAATTTCTAAATAAAAGTGAAATGAAAACTACTACGTTGTCTACTTTAAATTGGTCTTTTATTAACAATGAGATGTTCTATAACCATTGTTGAATGCCTATCTTGACCTTAGTATCAACACGCGATCGTGTAAAACTGTCAAGGGCCCAATTGTATTCATATTTCAATGTCACCGTTGATAAGGAAAGGTGAGATCTTAACCTGATTAAAAAGTTAGTCATTTATTAAAATCTGATTCAAATCGTAATAACACAAGTTTAATCATCAAAATCATGAAGAGCCGCTAAACGAGGTAAATAAAACGATAAAGTAATTATTTTATCACATTCAATATAACGTTTTTCGAATAGCTTACATATTTATTCTCCCTTTTATAGTCAATGTACTGCCTAATCGCTATGCAAAGTGAAAATATAGACCACTTAAAACAACGGCAACAAAATCACGCACTCATTACATAATACACAACAGTTAAAATGACCGGACATTGTTCATTCAAGCGATGTCATGTCCTCCTCGTCATACTTAATCAGAATGACAATGTTAGCAAAGATGTATAATAATAAGTTTTCCTTACAATTGGTATGTGCTCTGGGTATATTATGTAGAAACTAGACCTAACACACGTGAAGAAGAAAGTGTGTTGCGGTAGTAGGGATCCAAGTCAACTTGATTACAGATTACGACATGACAGTTGTGCGACCAGCGCTATTCGCTAACCATCTTTTGGAAAACAAAAGTCTTTGATTTCGTGTTTACTTTTTTTTTAAAGCATGTGAGTGTGAATTTTGGAGGATTTTGCAGTGTGTATAACTGTGACGCTCTCTGAATAAAGGATACAAAGGACAAGGAATAGTGAATTTACACTATAATTAATAAGGTGCGTTCATTAGTTATTATTGTTATATTTTCCATAATTAATCTTTTTTTTGTATTTTTAGCAAATAAAGGTAATTTTTTAAAATATTTCTAGGCTAACAAATGCACTCTAAGTTGAAATTTTATCTTATCGGCAAACCAACGCAACGAAAGAATACACATTACACAGTACCATCCTTAGCGTCGCGCAGTCGGATAAAAAGATAGGGCCGGATCAAACCTTTGTCACTGGTGAAAAACAAGTTAAAAAGCTAGTGTAGCAATATTTTTATATTGACATATTGTTTATCTTCCGAATAACTCGATGAAAAAACGAAACTGACCTTCACAACCAGTTTTTTTTTTAAGAAATACTCATATTTCACAGGGCTTTCTACGCCTAAGGAAATAATGCAAATAAGGCCGTTCACGGAAAGGCTCGTCTATCGTAAATTACCAGTTTAATTCAAACAATTTATTGCCTTTGGATTTGAAAGCAGGGTTCTAGAGTTAGTTACGCTCCAAGAATTCCTAAGAAAGCTGTGATGTAATAGATCGCGCGTAAAATTCCACTGAAACAAATTGTAATCGTAGCCGTTGTTTTTTGTATTCATTTTAAATAGTTTAAAAGTATTATGCATCAAAACAGCGTTACGTATCACCTAGCTAAAATTTAATTAAGTTTTGCTTTTTTTTATTATTATAAAACCTAGTATTGAAAAAACTTAGCAAATAGAATCAATAAAAAGTATCTACGAGTTTTATGACGATTTCTCTAGTAACGCGCCGTGGGACAAGTTATTGTTCCATTATAGGCAGTAAAGTATCATTTAACGATCATATTAATCAGTTGGAAATCAACTTTTCACTCAGTTCGACAAGTGTCTCTTGACAGGGTGACTAAAAGAAAATAAACCTATCTTTTTATCTAGGGGAGCAGATAATAAATTGATCTTCGACACTATTTTATTTTAAGAAAGATCTGCTATGCCCAGCGTGAGCTTAATGTGTTGTGGTTTGTATTTATGCAATTAGTTTTTCGAATTCACTAATGTCTAATTATTCTCAAATACATGAAGCCGCGAATACTCGTACTCTTTTTGTAATTGAAACTAAGTATAGGTTGACAAGATGATAGAGGAAGTAAAACCAAATTAACTCGTAGAATCTAACACATCACAGAATGCACCAAAGTCATAAAGTCGATGTCGGGGATTTTGTTTCTACAAGTCGCTGACATAATTCTTTTCAATAAGGAGTTGCCGACATCAAGTCAACATGTGTCGGAATGTCGGTTACTTTGGTGTGTATGTTACATTATACCTACCGCAAGAAGTTGTTGAATCCTGCGACCTACATAATAAATAAACAGACTTACTCAGTCCGGAAAAGCCTCAGTTACGAAATATTTGATTTGTATAAATGCTAATTATAAGAAAGTTCGATAAACGGCCAACTTTCGAACGCATCATAATACAACAACAGGCCGGTTTTTGACCAAATTCCGCATTAATCTGTATTTTAAAATGCAACAGTGTCGATGCTGCGTTAACCTCGTTTATCCGACATTATCATACGTTTTTAAATTCACTGGTATTCTCTTTATAAGAACGATTATACAAGATTGTATGATTAAGTTACGTAATGCGGTATACATTAAACGTATGAATATGTAGGCTATGAGAGTAAACCAGAATGGCTTCCGTTCGCGACCTCGTTTTGTTTAGCATAACTTCCTGTGGTCTTGTGAGTATTTCCGGGAAAAATAAGAGGCCTAAGGTAAATTTATTAAGTATTTGGGATACCTCTCGCATCCACCGCATTGATAACTGTCTAACTTACTTTGTAACAATCCTAGGAAAATAATTGTATTTTAATATAATGTGCGTAGCATTATTTCATTTTAACTATTGAAGCTTATTCTAAGTCATAGCATAGTTTACTAGCACAAAATCATTTAAATAGTCAGTTAAGACCACCCCTAGATCTTACACACGTTACATTACCTTATCTTTATAAAATAAAAACGAAAGTACATGCAACCCACTGAATGAGGATCACTTGTCAGAATGAAGAGTTGTCTACCATAATTAAATTGTACTTCTACTTACTAACGCTATAATTTTGTTTGTTCTTTGTTACAGAAGAATGCACAGAAGAATCATATCATCAATACTTATACTTTTAGCAATGGGTACACTGTGTAATGCATTTCAACCGTGGTTCTATCGGAACTCACAAGTAAACGAGAAAAGAAGTATGGCGTCGGCGCTAGTCAACTATCTGGACTACCTATTCCCTAAAGATGACTTCGAATTAAAAGTACTGAAGTGGGTCTTCGCGATGTTTGCTGATGATGAAATGTTGGCGTCATCGATTGACTGATGGTAGACCAAACTTATAGGAAAACACAGGGTACCAGACTATGCTTCAATATACCTTAGAATTTATGTGAATATATCAGAACTAAGAGTATACTGATGAATTTGTAACGCGTATTTTAAATAAGTTATGATTTGAGAAGGAAACCTTTTTCACTAGCGTTTTTTTTTGTATATTTTGTGTATTGTATAAATGTGTAGAAGACACTGTAAAAAAAAAAGTCAATTTTAATAAAGGCAGATCTTAAGGAATCAATTTTATTAAACCAGCGTAATGTGTGGTAACCTAAATTAATGAGTAAATGTTTATATAATGTAATGTAGTTTAATGTAGCTTAGTTTTAGTTTGTATAATATTGCCTGACTGAATTTAATTTATTATATTTGTAATTAAATGTAGATAATTACTTTGTGTCCTAATTTTATTTTTGAAAACAACCAATAAGTAGCCTATTTTTGTCTATCCTGCAAGCACTATATTACAGGAAGATATTTTTTTTGTGCGAGAATCAAACCTAAGACTCCCCGACGCAGTCACAGTGGCAGACCATAGAACTTTTAGGTAACATGGTCTGCAATCTATATATGATATATAATATGATTATTATGAAACACCTCCGATATTGCAACAAATACATTTTCAGCATGCTTCTTATTATATAGCAACGATACCTACATGTCTACTTATTATTGCTAGTATAATACTGACAGGCTCTGCTGCGTAACTAAATATTAAACTAAGTAACCAGAAAATTGCTTAACTCGCCTGAACCTTCGAAGAACTTACTTCTACATTACTTTTAAAAAGAAGGCATCAAGAGCTATGCTGGTTTGTTACAATAAGTAGGGAAACATGGACAAATAGACAAATATCTGACTCCAAACATTATCATTTTAATGGCAAGTTATATCTATGTACATAAACATTACACCAACTACTCAATGTTAATGTACAAACTAGCCAAATCCAGACATAGTTGGGGCGAGCCGCTTATATAATAAACGGCAATATGATGGTGGCGACATGATCGGTCTTAGGTCGTGGTCAACCTGGTTAGTTCATCTCTATATAATGACTAAACAATCATATCTGTATTGTCAAGTTGTTCTTACTCATTTTGCTCAGATTTTCTTATGAGGCGTAAGTTATGCCTACTTCAGCACTTGAGTTCAGTTATTATGTTTAATTCATGTTATTTATTAATATATAAAGAAAACACACTGTCATTTGATTCCAAACTAAGCAGCTCTTGTACTATAGTTTCCAAATACCTGATAAACATACTTATTTTTTATTTTTATTTTTTTTCTTAAAAAGACAACTCCCGCACTAAGAATTGCTCTTGTGTCGCGGGGACTTTTACAAACATACAAACAACGGACACAAAGCACAGCCAGACCCGAAACAATTATTTGTGGATCGCACAAATAATTGCTCCGTGTGGGAATCGAACCCTCGACCTCCCAATGCAGTGGTATCGGCGTGGTGACCTAAACCACTGCGCCACGGAGGCAGTCTTCGGAATACATACTTTTATAGATAAATCGACAACCAGGCTCGGAACAGATAGGCTTGTCTCACAGATATTTATCCCGAGTTGGATTTGAACCTATTTCTTATGAACATTTAGCAAAATTCATACTTTTCACAGCTGTGCAAAAAAGTTGCTATAAATGCAGTGTCAAAGTTTAAAAGTACCAAAAGTAAGTAAGACTTTGCACATGAAAAATGAACAAGTGAACTTTTGCAAATATTCGCAACCACGTTGGGTTCAGATAATAAAAAATATCACGTTGTATTATTTTATTTATTTTTTTGTTACAGTTTTACACACAATCCGGTTGTCTGCCGTCTCTACGCATCTCGTCACGCGCTTCCGGGTTGTCTTCCTATTTTTAGTAGTCTTCTTGGGCTTTGGGGGCTTTTGCTGAGGAGATTTTGTTACTGTCGGTTCATCAGACCCTAGTAAAACTTCCTTTGAATTCTCTGGATCATAATCCTCATCGGTTTTATCTGGTTCCGACACATCAACCTCAACGCTTGGAGGACGGTTGTCCCACATTGGAGGTCTTCTCGGATTCGTAAATGGACCTATTTCATAGCCACATTCTAATCTGCCCCTCCTTATCCTGCAGTGTTCTGACAATTGGTGTATTTCATCGTGAGGTTGAGGTGTACCTACATTCTTATTGTATCCACAAAGCAGTCTTTCACCTACAACTCTGCAAAAATTACGATCAAATTCATACGGACAACAGCGCTTACGGCCCTTAGTTGGATGCTGAGGCGAGATAAGGGGGGGCTGCGTAGTAGAAGGATTGTTGTTTTTGCGGCCATCAACATTAAACAGCTGTTTACCTAGATCTTGAAAACGATTGCAACTTGAACAGCTACTAGCTGCCGCCAACTGAATGACAACCGCGAATATCTGTAACAAATATTGAGAATATTAATAAAATTACGACGAAATCTAATTCACTGAAGAAATAGCTTTTCCCACGATACATTCTTAATAGGAAAGAAGACATTACAGATACAGTAGCTTCACAGTGGCGTAACGTTCAGACCCCTTTTGATAATATTTTTTTAGCTTTGCTCAATTTAAGAAAATAAGAAAAGTGATATTGAACAATTACTAACCACAACAAAAGAGTACGTATTCCAATAGAACGACGGCATATCCCTTATCTCAAATCATGGCCTTTGCATTTTAATTAACATTGTACATATGGCGTGTGGTACAGTTGGCGAACTATTGACGGCACAAATGTCCTCAAATATTTGATATTCATTATTTATGTTACTTAAACAGCCATAATATTGTCCTTTTAAGCAACCTATTTTCTATGCCAAATGCGTCTATATCTATAAGACTGAGGTCAACTTTGTCAATGTTAATATTATCTAATATGATATGATTATCAGCTATCAATTTACTCCAATGTTCGTTGTTTTTAATGGCACTCTTAGCCCAGTGCCACAGTTGCCTCCGTAGCGTTTTCTTTAGTACTTTGCTAGTGGCACTGCTGCTGCGGTGCGGGGAGGTCTGTGTTGGGTGACGAGGTGTTTTAGAACGTTTTAATTCCTTTTTATTATATTTTCTTATTACAGACATAATATATGTTTTCATTTCTGAATCTGTAACTTGAATTTTACCAGTATACGGTTCGTCGTCTAATAGTAAATCGCGACTCATAACCTGCCATATTTTTTTACTGACTTGAAATTCCAAATGTTTATCGGTACTAGTTTTTTCTTCGATTGAATGTTTGTTTTTCTTGTGAAGTTTAGGTTGGCTCTTGTTTTGTTTCACGTCGGAGTCAGAGCTGCTTTGTATTTTATTTAGTTCTATAGCTTTGGCTATTTTACTTTGATGTTTCTGTACTTTATTTTTGTCCGAGCTATTAGTTCTTTCATTAGATTTCTTTCTTTTGCTCGAGTGTCGCACGCTGCTCGGTCTTCTATGATTACTACTACTACGAGACTTCTGTTGATGTATACTGGGTGCATTCTTAGTTTTCTCTTGTCTGCCTTTTGGGCTTGGTTTAGATTTCGGTTTATCGTGCTTTTTCTTCTCCATACTAGGAGATGTCACAGGCTGAGACTTAGATGCAAATTTTGCTTTATCGTTTTCAGTTGGGCTGATGTCCCTTGTAGAAAGAGGAATACAACTTTGGGCAATTGGATGTTGCTTGCCAGATGATATATTTTCTTCTTCAGTAGGTTTCTTTATCGATGAAAAAAATGAATTCTCGGCGTGCTTCAAATTCTTAACGATCTGTCAACAGAAATATGTATTACTTTTCTAAGGAAGAAGGAAACCAAAATGTAGAGGTATATTTGAAACGGACTGACCCATTTTTACTATCAATAACTAATCAAATGTGCGTCAAAAATAGCAGAACGTTAAAAAGATGCAGTAAAAATTGCGATATGTCGTGAATAAGAAAGAAAAGTAGTGTAAGGAACTTAATAGTGTGTCAATAAATTTTACTTGTAGTAAGGCTATTAAAATAGTGATTAAGAACATTAAAATAATTTCGATTATAATTATTATTAATTGTAATTTTAATAAAATATAAATAGGTTATAATAACATTTTATTTTATCTTAACAACATTACTTTTACATTATCTTCTTAATTTATATTTTTGATTACATCTCCGATAAATATGGCCGCAAGTCAATCCCATCAAGAATAGCATCGAACTTGCGTTTTGATGCCAGAAAAGTTTGTTTACTTTTAACAAACAGTTGTGAAGCGCCTTTATTTCGTATTTGTGCATCTGCGTATTGTGTCAGCAATGTGTCTAATTTCTTTTGGTTTATTTTTTTAGGATTTAATTTCGCTTTTCCTAGTTCCAAGTCCGATATTGTCCTTTTACCCAAATCGTTGACTAGTTCGTCTAACTTCAACATTTGGTAAAAAGATAAATTGAATTTGCCTTTAATCACTGAAGCATTTCTTTTTAATGTTTCCAATTCCTTATTTTTCGCCATATCGTATTCGGTTATCATTCGGTCTAATAGCATCTTATTTAGGCTTTTTTCATTAAAATCGGATTGTCGTGAGAAACCTGCTAGAGACAATCTTCCTCTATTGTAATCTGCAATCATTGCATTTAATATTTTTTCTCTAGACCCTTTAACACTAAATCGCTTCTTTAACTTGTTTGCTTTCATTCCCTCGATCAGATGTATGTCTCTTATGGTTATTTTAGATGGTTTAATTTTTCTTCTAAAGAGTGTAACAATTGATTTCGTGTGTGATGCTCCTCCTGGTTTCAATTTGTTGCAGAAGCGTATCCAGGCTATACGAATTCCTGTGCGATTATCAATTGCTTCGTTTTAAAAGTGTTTGTACTGTTCAAACTTGTTGTACACCAAGGGTTACGATAACTATATTCATTTCGAACGTCATGTACATAGTTGATTTAAATCGCGAAGAAATGATAACGCCCGACGACAACATGGATTATCGTTTGCCATACGGAATATACTTCATCTTATTGGGTTAATAAGCGTTATCAATATTCTAATATTAAACAATACATATCAAGGGAACATTTAGATTGTGTGTTAACTTTTTAGTACCTATTCGTTTTAAAAAGTACTTAGTTTTTTATAATATTTTGGACCAGGTTATTCATATTTATTTATTTAACCAGAGGTTTATTTATGTATTTAAATACTTTATCTCAAAATAGTATTTTAGCATAAGACATTTAGCAAATTACAATCTTACTTTGTACAATCTAAAAGTACTTAGGACTGGTCGTAAAAAATAACAATTCCTATAGTCTACATAATAAATATGAACATATACTTACTCTGCTTGCTACGGATGCACATCTTGTAGATAGAAGACTTTCTGTCATATTATTTAATAGATTTCTGACAATTTGCTTTGGACTGCGGAAATCTACAGATGGCCCTTGAGATTTCTACAGTTTGATGATTTATATTTTTGCAAAGGAGGGGTTTCAAATGTATACTGGTAATATTGAAAGTTACAAATATGATTATTATATTACGTCAATGGTCCATGGTTTTCCTGATCTGTATCTTAATACCTGAATGGTATGGTAATAGTGGTTTTTTCTATTAATTTTACATTTTCGATATTTTTTTTATCTTTGTCGAAAATGATGACATTGACAATTTTAATCTTTATGCACGCACCACAAATTACGATAAAGACCGCTGGACTCGAAAGAAGAATTTATACATTTTGAAAATAATACAGAGCTTTTGAAGTTTGATGTAAAAAAAAACTGATTTTAATTATTTATCTAATACCCGCAAAGGAATGGAAATATGTGATTACTTTTTTTAACGTAGACTGCTGATTCCAAGACCATTTTGTTTCACAAAATTAAATAAAACTAACATATACAATAGACTACTATACTTGCCTTTTCTGGGCAAAATGGCATTAGATTTTATGCCAGATGCTTTAGAACTCGTCGATTTAGTACTTCACTTTAGCAGATAGATAAAGTCTCCACCATAGAGTTACTAGAATCTTATTGCAACATCCAACAATATAAAGAGGTAGATATTTACGGCACTTGTCATTTATAAATTGACAGACGTCAATATTATTGTATCATTGTATTTAAATATAAAGTACTGTGTACTGTTCTGTAACTCATGGACTGCAGCAGATTTCCTTAATGTCTTCGTATTTCATCTAAACTTAGTAATAATATTCCGTAAAATGAAATTGAGTTGGAAAGGTAAGAGTTACAAAGGTCACGGATGATAAGGGTGTTGATGCAGCTGTAAAAGTGTTGAGGTAATTATCACTATTAATTCTTGGGAAAATAAAACTTCAGTGAATATTTATACTATGAGACAACATCAACAAATCATTGTATTTAAGGATCATTTTATTAAATCTCGCACTTTGGAAACACGTATTTTCTTCAAATCTTCCACAAAACGGTTCGACACAACGTATTTTAGATGGGTTTTCGATATAATGTAGGAGAGACCTCTCTTCTTTTTCTTGCCTTGCTCAAATTTGTTAAGTAACGAATCAATTTCTTTTTCATCAACCTTCTCGGGGTCTAATTTTCTTTTTAATATGTCGAGTTGTGTAGGATCGGCTTTTTTTAATTCTTTAATTAATTTATCTAATGCTTCTTTTATGGTGCCGCCGTCAGACCCATAATTCTTTTTGATCTTTTTAGCATTCTTTTGTATTTCTTTAATATCACTTTGTTTCTTTGCATCAGTATATTTTTGCATTACTTCGGTTAGATGTTTAAAGTCTAGATTAGATTTACTTAATTTAGATTTGGAGTACGATCGTAACTCCGGGGACTCCTGTCTATACTCAAAAAGATAATGGTTTATTATTTTAAGTTCATTATCTGTTAATGAAAAATTGTTTTTTAATTGCTCTTCGGCCATTCCTTCAATTAATCTTAGGTCTTTTTCGTTAAGGTTTTTGAAAAAAGTCGACATTCTACGTTTTGATGCACTATTCTGAAGTTTTATTTCGGATATAACGACTGACAGTCCCTTTTTATCTTTACTTCCTGATTCGTATTTTGTTAACAACATATCCAATTCTCTTTTATTTATTTTCTTGGGATCTAGATTATCTTTGACTAATTTGACTTGGGAGGATTTTCCGTTATTTAAATCTTGAACCATTTTATCTAAAATTACTTGTCCATCACTAGTCAATTTACATTTATTTTTTATAACTTTTAGGTTTTTTTCTATATCTTTGATGTCTTGCTGTTTTTTTGCATCGTCATAATTTTGTAATACTTTATTTAAGCGCTTTTTATCTAGTTTTTTCTTCGTTGATTTAGGTGTTGACTTTGGAAGTGGTAAGTTTTTGTCATCATAATCACGGAGCAATCTTGTTAATATTTTACGGTTATCATCGGTAATAGAATATTTCTTTTTTAATTCTTTTTCCTGTATTCCCTTAATCATTCTTATATCTTCCTGATCAAAATTAGATAAACGAATCTTTGTATTCGATGTTTGACGACTGCCGGAATCTTTTTTTCCTAGACCTTTCATTTTATTCCTAAGGTTTCCGTAATTAACGCCAAGGATGTAATAATTATCCCAATTTCGACGTTTGCCCAAGCAAAACACTTTTCTGAAGCACTTCTTAACTATAGAGAGTAAACATGTTCGAATACATTTATGGCATTTTCTTCTCATATTCTTATAGCAACGACGGATTTTCATTCGACATGCTTTAACTTTAGCTACATACCAACGCAAAAACTTACGAGGGCAGCTTAATTCTTCCCCCTCTCCTGAAACAAAATTGAATCATCGAAAAGCAAAATATGAATCCTTTTAACTTAAACTTTTCCCGTTATATTAATATTTATGGTGTACTTACCTTTATTTTGCATTTTGTTAGGCTTAAAATTTCACTCATATTAATGTTGGTATTGTTAAAAGCAACGAGGTCAGAAACCATTTAACCTGACTAAAGAAGTAATGGCTTTATATTGACTTAAGCTATACCAAAAAGTAGCAATAAATATAACGAGAAAGGAGAGACATTAAGGAGTGTCTCTAGTTGTATTTAATTATGCGAATGCAATAGAGAAATGAAGACACATTTTAGAAATTTACATTTATTTGTAAAATTGCTGTCACAAATTCTTTGACGTTTATTCATAGACAATTGTATTTAAAAACAGAAAGAGTATGATGAATTAATAACACTGGCCTATAGGAATGTTCGGGACATTTTTTTAGGGTTGGTTCACTTCTGTCGAAAGAGGCGTCGAGCGTAGATTATTAAGTATAGTTTGCATCGACGCACGCATAAATATTTAAGGTTGAAATGTATTTCTCTGTTCGCTTGACTGAGCGTGACTCATTTTCCGTCAGATATGAACCGACCCTTACACAAATACATAACGATTATTTTTTTCGTATCATCTAGTTATCAGCATGACGCAACAGCTACATACTTAAATCAGTTCATAAATTTAAAAAAAACAATTCAAAGGGACCACAACTATGTATGTTGCAAACCGTACTTTGTATTTGATATAAAATATTAGCAAGGTGAAGTCAAGTGAAACATATCCAATCAGTAAAGCTTATGAATGTACAATGTCAATGTTATTGGTAAAGTACTGTTTAAGATTTTTATAGTCCTGTTTTTCATTTATTTGTAGGCAATAGTGCAAAGCCGTCGGATATTGTTAATCATATTACTTTTACTCAAAGAAAACCCTTATGTTTAAATACGTAAGCTTCCTTTTTGGTGTATTTTCAAGTTTCATATTTTAAAATCGATCGGGATAAAAGCAAGTGGAGGTTTTCATAGATCCTCTCCGTTTTTTGTGATTATATGAGCATTCTTTAACTAATATTGAGTCTACCCCCAAACTGGAACTGAGCTGTAGGGATTGCAAAAATACCAAAATCAATTATTATTCTGTCGTCACAGGATCGTGAAATCAACAATAAAACCATAATTACATATTAACTTACTTATCAGCATTACAATTTGATTATATAACTTTTTATTTACTTTCAGGTTTGTTGCATATTTATTAGAACTGTGGTAATTGTCGATTCGGCGCCAAAGTTGGTTCATATTTATTATGATCCTTTAGGATCAAATTACCATCCGGTGAAGCCAGCTGTAGAGCGCGAAGACTCATCAGACAGCTATTTATCAGATGACCGAGTTGTGTCCGTTGACCAAGCTGTGCCCGTTGACCGAGTTGCATTCGTTGAACGAGCTGTGCCCGTAAAGAAAGTTACGCCCGTTGAACGAATTGCGTCCGATGAACGAGCTGTACCCATTGAACAAGTTGCGCCCGTCGAACGAGTTACGTTCGTTGAACAAGTTACGCCCGTTGAACGAATAGAGCCCGTTGTGCGAAGAAACGGAGACTTGCCAGGTGAAAAACATAAAGAAGGATACA
The DNA here is from genome assembly GCF_050436995.1 of Anticarsia gemmatalis. NCBI lineage: Eukaryota > Metazoa > Arthropoda > Insecta > Lepidoptera > Erebidae > Anticarsia > Anticarsia gemmatalis. The sequence continues at coordinate 6,647,772 of NC_134761.1, forward strand.
TATTTGATGAAAATGTATGCAAATACGTTAATGGTAGATTACTGTGTGGCTATGACAGAAATAAAGGTAAAATTGAAGAAAACAAAGTTATTGAACTAGAAAATGACTGTCGTATCCGCAATGAAAGAATTGAATGCGGATATCGCGTCAAGAAAGAAAAAGAAAAAAAGACTAAGAAATTGAGGAGGAAACGTAAATTAAGGAGGAGGCCTACTAGGACGTCTACTTCTGAAACAAGTACTACTCAAGAACCTCCATCAAACTACTCGACGACAGTTAACGAAACCATTACCCAAGCAACTACGACAACTCCATTAGTCAATGTAACTGCGCTACCGAACAATTCATCAAAACCAGGCACATCCAAAACAACGAAAATAAAAAGTGTTACAAGAAACTCTTTCAAATCTTCATTAACTTCAACTAAGATTACTACTAATGACGTCACAACAAATACCACGAAGCCCCCAAAAACATCGTCAACAAACTTTCTACAGGAAAAACTAATCAATGAGATAATGACCCAAAACGAAATATTAGATTCTGTTTCCGTTGATGCAACGGAAGCTGCTAGAAATATTATTACTGTAAGACCAAAAAGAATGGTTACTGACAAAAGAAAGAACCGTAAGAAACTGAATCGGGAGACACCAAAATCTGAAGATCCTATCACAACTACGGAAATAATATCAACCACGAGAAAGACAACTACAGAATTGTCACCAAGCACAGTTTTGACGTCGACTACGGAATCGACTTCAGTCACAGAATTGACATCAAACACGGAAGAGACATCCACTACAGAAGTCTCTGCGTCCATAGAATTGTCGGCAGAGAACACCACAAAACAAACATTAAAAGGAACTATGAATAAAGATAATTCAAAAGCCAAAACTATGTGTGTCGAGAAAGACGATCGTATAGTGTGTTATGATTTTAGGACGAATTAGCATAATATTAACCTGTTCATGTATTAATAAATATTATAGACGTAAATACCAATGCTTGTTTATTTTGACGTTCGTAGTTAAAACTATTGATTTCCGAATAACAGCAGTTATTTCTGTAAACGGAAGAGGTAGATAGTCCTATTAAAGAAGTGTATTTCCTTCTCCTTACCGCATGAGACCAACCCTGCAAAAAATTTGCTCTGACAAAAGCATTACTAATCATAATTCATATAGTTTCCTTATATTACGCAATACTATGAAACATTAGAAAATTGATGTAGAAAATTCCCTAATTTGCGTTCGTACTGAATTGTTGGGTCAACAAACTTAAATATCATCTTTTCAAGTAATATTCAGCAAAAAGCATGCCAAGTGTGAGTTGGATTCGCATCAGTCAGTTCTGTGAGCGAATCGATATGATTCTGCTGACATCATTATATTTTATGCAGTGTACTTACTTGATGCTAAAATAAGTAGAAACTATGTTTAATCAAAAGCAGAAAAGAAAAGAATTGTAATTTCAAAGCTCAGCTTTAAATTTACAATTAAAAGCTCGGGCCCTCTTAGGACCAGATTACTTGGTATTCCTAAAATATTTTCTATTGTACCGTTGATGTACCCTAAAAGCCACTTAAAAAACATGACGTGAACAGTGATAATCGATTTTATCGACAAAAACACTAACAAAAAATGGTCTGATCTTCACGAACAAATTAAATAAACGGAATAGTAACATGACATGGGGAGATAAACTTGCAAATTTGAGGAGGACATTCGATTACTTTTGTAGTGACAATACAATACGATCATTATAATTATCTGTCAATTACAAGTGTCAAAATCATCACGATGTTTTATTGAGGCACCGGGCCGGATCATCGCGGGCGCAGTACATGTCATGACCTCACACCATCTAATCGACATCTTTTATGACCGTCCTTCTCAAAGTCATGGCGAACTCTCTGTCAAGAAACCTATGCAATGTATTCCTATTGCAATTTAACAGTATTTATCTACTTGTATTACAAAACTAGATTGCCCGAATTCCGGATACTGCCATTGAACAAAATTACATTTCAATAGACTAATTTCACAATGACAAAAAAAGTATAGTTTAAATAGATTTTTCTCTGAAATTATTTGTCTTTAAACAAATAGTTCCGTTATATCTACATTGTTTTAACTGAATCACTAAAAACCAAAATTCCTACAAACCGGTCGTAGTTTTCGTCAAAGAAACTATCACAAAGTTTAAATCTTTCGTGTTTATTACTACAAAAAGTTGAACTCAAGCCCAAGGGGTCAACACGTCCGGTTTTCGAGTAACCGGACCTACATTTAAACCATATGATAATGTTTAAAACGTGATCTGTGATGTTAAGAAAAGCTTCTCATCGGGGATTCACATAGAATGACTTTATAAAATTGATAACTTTTAAATAAACAACAATCTACTTCCGTGATTCTGACCGCAAAGTTTGTACCATCAAAAGGAGATCAAATAAAGTATTAAGAAGTTGTGTAGAAATTCTTCAATTTTAGGAGAAAAATTACAGTCAGTTTCCTGCGATTTGTGTGTAAAAATATAGACTTAGAAATGTTGCACAAATTGCGACCAAAACATACCTAACAGCCACAGGATTGCATTTTGAAATACAAATGTCTAAAACAATAGTGTTTACTTTTTTGTTTCAGCCCTTCGTGTTACCAGTCAGCAAAAACAGGCGGTAATAAAAAAAGTTTTTTCAAATCCTTTACTTAAAGACGAGTACTGGATAGCCTTTATAAATAAGAAGAGGACAAAAGGAGCCGGCTCTAAGTAAGGTATAAGATGTACTAAGTCATTATAATAGACAGGTCACTCATAAGATGAACAATTAACGATGACAAGCAATTACATCGTACTCGCTTCAAATAATTAATAATCATTATTGTACTGAGAACAGCAGATTAAAAATAACATTTACAAGTACTTAGCGTCTGCATTACAAGGTGATGAGTCAAATAGGACATAACAACAAAAACCTAGCAAACACACGTTATCTAATAAATAGATGAATTAAACCTATATACATGAAGTAATTAAGTTTTTCTGTGAGAACGGTCTGAATAAATTTTAATGGCAATGGACTCACCCCAAACTCTCGATTCGATTCGCAAGAACTCGTATATTGCATAATTATGTAATATTAATTAATAGATTTTTTGACTATAAAGGTTATATGTTTTTTTTTTCATTAAAAACTGCTGGCCATTTTCACCAAAATAATTAAATTACGCCATTAAAGTTTTATTCTTCTTGATTTTTTTTTCTTTTGCAGTATGTGTATAGTGCAGCCAGGATTAAGTTAAGTACATTAATCTCAAAAAGTATTTATATCCAAGGTTACGTTTTCAAAAATCCAAAAATCACCTTGAAGCGTTTCGATGAAACGTGATATTATGTGTATCAAGGTTAAACTATGCCCTTATTTTATAATTAAATATCCTTTATAACTGGCCTCTGTAACTGATATCATTGTGACGAGAAAAAAACACCAAATCAACCAGCATTACTTGATTTGACTTGGATGCTCGTGTGCATCACAATAGAGAAATGTAGGCTTAGAAGATAGTAACAGACGGTTAAAAAAGCTCATGCTACCAAACAAAAATGCACGTCGACCAATCGAATTTTTTTGCTCATAAGTATTATATTATTGTTGGCATAAATAATTACCAAACTACGCGCGCTTAAATGACCAATTACACGCTTGATGAATTATGATATCGAGTTTTTTACTCACATTTTAATAAAAGACATATATTACTTCGCAATGATTGTGCCTTTGTTAATTAATTGCCCAAAAAGTACAAATCTTGACATCAATAATCCTTGACGGATAAAGCACTAATATTACTCAATCCATTAATTAAGGTGCTAAGGATAACATCCAACCTTTAAATGTAATAAAAGGAGCCTAATTTTCGCTACTTTATCAATATTAAAACCAATAACGCATTTCTAATGTTATCTATACTAATATTATAAAGCTGAAGAGTTTGTTTGATTGTTTGTTTGTTTGAACGCGCTAATCTCAGGAACTACTGGTCCGATTTAAAAAAATCTTTCAGTGTTAGATAGCCCATATATCGAGGAATTCTATAAATTATAATTCATCACGCTAAGACCAATAGGAGCAGAGTACCAGTAAATAATGTTACAAATACGGGGGAAATTATGACCCATAGCGAAGTTGCGCGGGTCAGCTTGTCTGACATATAAAATTCTCGCGTCACAGTTTTCGTCACGAGCATATTGAGTAGGATTGAGAATCGGTCAACATCTATTTTTCATGCCCCTAAGTGACACTTTTTTATGGCAAAACAACGTTTGCCGGGTCAGCTAGTCTAAATATGAATATGAAATACTACTATATTTGTTGTTGTTACCTGGAATAAGATAAAATTTTAAATAATATCATATTTCCGTGTGGCTTATGACGCTGGAAATCAAACACAATGGTCATTAAAAATGATTATGGGACAATTTTCCCATCGTCAATCAACTAACTTTATTTGGAGAATATTACTTTTGACAGCTTGTCTATACGTCTATGAAAAAAACGTCGAACACATTCCACAAATAAATAAAGCTTTTCAACAATTGGAAAATCTGCTCGGAGATTGTTTTTGGGGTGATTTGTCATGCAACTTTATGTATAATTGAGACCTACTGCTATTTTTTAGCTACGCCTTGTGATAGGCTTTATCGCAATCAACCGTTTTGTAGTAAAACAGGATCTTCTCTACACAGTACTACTACTATAGGAAAGAATGTTAATTAGAAATTCTTAAGTTTAGTTGCATGCGCATGCGCAAGAGTGTTTTTTACTTCTAAGATGCAAAGTAGGAATGTTACTATTTTTTTGAGTTAGCTTTAACTAGGGAAAATCACAAACACATATAGTACCTTAAACCACTGATTCAGCAATTAGATACGGAGAATTAAACGTAATCATAACCACGATGACACTATAGATCCGGAGATCATTTGTCATATGCACACACGTGTCGCAAACGCAATAAGTGTTCATATTTTGTCCTTACCTGCTTAGGTCAAGGGCAAGCTCATGATTGACGGTTCCTTTAGGCCTACACTCTTATTTAAACCACTATGACTAGGCAAAAACATACCTGTGCGTCAATAGTCCGTACATCCTGCAATAGAAAAGTAATTTGCTCCGGTTCGGTAACATACGTTTTGTATTAAGTAATGCTCACATTCAACTAATGACCACTGGTATCGATTGATATGCTCCTCAAAAAAAGTGATGCCGTCTATTCAAACTTTCAATTCTTTTTGAATTAGTTTATTTATTAGACGGTCGGAGTAGCGGTTATTTACCTGCGCTTAGTCAGAGGAGCGCTCGCCTCAACCGTGTATAAATAGGTCTCCACTACGACCAACCACCAACATTACTTCACAGAGTACGCAACAATGAGGACTGTGAGTAACTACCATATTTATTCCTTTCAAATTCCCATTGAATTTTGTAAACACACCATTATTTATTTGTTTTTAACATACAGGAAATTATGTTTATGGTTAATAATAATCACACATCAAATCAAGGATTTATTAAGTACAAATCATATGTGTTATTACATAGTTACGTCTGAGACATAATAAATTTACCATTTATTTACGCAGTTGCTATGTGCTGGTCTGCTGGTGTGCGCCTGCACGGCGTACGCGATGGCGCTCCCGGTGGAAGCTGTAGCTGTCAGCGAAGCGGAAGCTGAATCAAGCGCTGATGAAACACTAGTTCCTGCCGAACATCACTACAAGCGGTGGAAGTACGGTCGCAGGGGATACGGAGGTGGTTACGGCGGCGGCTACGGCGGCGGCTACGGTGGCGGCCACGGAGGCGGCTACGGTGGTGGTCACGGGGGTGGCTACGGCGGAGGTCACGGAGGTGGCTTCGGCGGAGGTCACGGAGGTGGCTTCGGAGGCGGAGGAGGCTTCGGATTCGGCGCCGGGTTCGGATATGGCGGTGGCTACGGAGGTGGCGGCGGCGGCGGCGGTGGCGGCGGTGGATACGGCTACGGACGTTAAAACAGTCCAGTGATGATGAATGTATTCACACCTCACTGAATACCGGTATTGATATCTGTGATCAAAATGTTTTTTAAATTTTACGAAGAAAATATAGTAAGTGATTGCAAACATTGTCTTTTTGCTGTTTTATTTCGACTTGGGCACACAATACACATTAATCGTATTAACTCTTGACAATAGAATAACTTAATCCTTTATTACAACATGTTACATCACTCATACGTAATTACTACCGCACCACCAAAATGATTATTTAAATGCGAGCTTATTGATTATACCTACTTACTAAGTATACTTGTCCGTCAACACAAACAACATAATACTTATAAGTTATAGGCGAATAAGGCTCTATCTCCATGGATGAGCGTATAGTAGCGATATCGTCGTCACAATGACACCGCGTATTTGTGGGGCTACTACTACAGTAAGGGAACCTGTTGTACCTAGGCCGGTTTTTTAGAAATATATTTTTTATTGTGATTTGACGTGCAGCACACAAATCATATTTGCATAGTTTGAAATGTCAATTATTTGGGTACTCACCAAAAAAATATCAGAAATGTATATTTAATATTTACATAATATTTTTAAATTTAAAAAAAATGGGAAATGTGGCCAAGGTACAACATACCCTATGTACCTAGGCCAGTAGTACGTTGTACCTAGGCCACATTGAAATTTGGGGGTAATTTAAGCAAATTATCAAGTTTTGTTAACTAAAATCATTTTATTTGATTTATTACAGTACACAGTATTATTACAGTATACAGTATTTAACAAAACATTTAAAAAATTCTCAAATGATCAAAATTTAAAAATGATAAAAATTAAAATAATATTCATAGCTTTTTTTATGCTTTTCAAACAAAATATTTAAACAAAAACAACTAACTTTGGCCACCGTTTCGTTACATCACATCGCTGCGCCTGCCAAACTCCATATGTGTATTTTGATGTTAAAAATAATTAATATTGTGTCCCAAATAAAAAAAAAAGATTTCCAAAATCTCACAAAAGACACATGTGGAACTTGGCAGGCGCAGCGACGATATCACATAATATAGTATAACAAATCAATATACCTATATAGCATAGCAAAGGAAAACAAAATATTGAAACAACTAGCCGACCCGCGCAACTTCCCTTGCGTCACATAAGAAAGAATGGGTCATAATTTTCCCAGTTTTAATAACATTTTTTACTGGTACTCTGCTCCTATTGGTCATAGCGTGATGATATATAGCCTATAGCCTTCCTCGATAAATGGACTATCTAAAACTGAAAAAATTTTTCAAATCGGACCAGTAGTTCCTGAGATTAGCGCGTTCAAACAAACAAACAAACTCTTCAGCTTTATAATATTAGTATAGATTTATTGGTACTCTGCTCCCTTTGGTCGTAGCGTGATGATATATAGCTTATAGCCTTCCTCGATAAATGGACTATCTAACACTGAAAGAATTTTTCAAATCGATCCAGTGGTTCCTGAGATTAGCGCGTTCAAACAAACAAACAAACAAACTCTTCAGCTTTATAATATTAGTATAGATTAGTATAGATTATCTTTACCTATATATAAATTATTATTTCTCTCTTCAATTTTAATCAGTCATTTGGACTTGCTATTATAAAAACACTATCAATAATGTAGATATATTATTCAGCCTTAAGCATTTAGTAGAAATCCCAGTACTTCTGTATCTCTGGAACATAATAAATTTCTCTGTTCTTGTTAACTTTTTGCGGGGTTTTAATCTCCTCTTTTTCAGGCCATTTCCAGTTTTTAAGTGATTTTTGCATCGATTTCTGAAATAATAAAGATATTTAATTAGGAATATTATTACGTAAATGTGAAATAATTTAATAAAACATTCTCCTGGCTAAAGTATAACACCCAGGTTGTACCTTGGCCAGTGGCCAAGGTACAACTGATCGACAGTGACCGAGGTACAACACTACTCCAACTTCACTAAAACGGTGATTTTATATAGTTTAGAATTTAAGTATCTCGTAAGTTTTTTATTGTGTTGAGACTTGTAAAATCAAAGAACCGATAGCATATAACAGTTAAGTGACTATTAGAAAACTTTTAAAACTATTAGACTTCAAAATATATTAGAAATACTTACTTTTTCACACAAAAAAGTTTCAGCGTCGATAACACCAAACACCGGCTTAATGGCGGTATGCGACTAACTGCACATTGAATAGTCTGTAGTGACGTATAGAATACCGTAAACAGTAGAATTTAGTATCGCGCGAATATTTGAAAACGAGCCCAGTGGCCTAGGTACACATAATGCCAAGGTACAACAGGTTCCCCTACCTACCTACATACGTACTTAATTAGCAGCCCAAACGGGTGAACTAAAGCGAAACATTCGTGAATACTACTGCATAGTTTAGGTATAAGTGATGATGATATCATTGTTCACGATTACTGGTCTTTATGTTTTGTCTTTATTGGATAAAAGTCCTGACATTTGATTCAGGAAAGGGCTTTCGATTTACTATAACTTGTTATATACATTTTAGCATCTACTTAGGGTAATATTAATTTTCGGATAACGGATAACGGATACGTCAGTAGCGTTCACCTGAGATTAGAGCTAGATAATTGAAAGTCGAAGATTGATTTATAATTTGATATACACATTATGCAAAATGCATGCACACAGTTACGTTTCAAACATTAAATATTTTTGCATGAATACAAAGAGATTTGGGGACTGCCCCTACATGTTCTCAAAATTGCTGCGCTTCGGTAAACACAGTTCGCAATAAAATCATTAAGATGAGAGAACTACTTGTACAATTAAAAATACTTGTACCTTTTGCAGAATAATGAGATTTACAATAGAGTTGCAAGCTTCAAAGCGCATTCAAAATAATCCATTATTTATTATAAACTCATATAGTACTATATCAAAGCAAAAGCTCTACTTCCATCTATTCAATCTAATGCCGTGATCAATCTCTGAAATTGACATTCTTGTTCTTGTTTTTAATTTTTTGTATCCAATTGAAAATATCAAGTGTGATTATAAGACGCTTTGACGAATTAAAATGACGGACTATATTTCTTTGAATTCTCTAATATGATATATATTATGTTAACTCCCACTATCTATATAATATGATAACTCCCACGCAAGACCACAGCTTCTTACCGTAAGCTCTATGAAAAGCTCGCATAGGATTAACTCTTGGGTACAGACAAACTTATTACCAGAGGAAATCCCCGACCTGAGGTTAATAGTCTTGCTGATGACTCTAATGATTCTATCTGTTTTTTGTATTTTATTATGTAGTAAATACGATTATTATGCCACATAGGTCACCAGCCAAAAGATCTATCGCAATTATTACGAATCATTATGTAACTCAATTAAAAAATATAATAAAATACGGAACATGATCAGAGCAAGTTTGACTCGGCTTTTCTTGGGTTTTTTCCTAATAAAATGTTAAGTGGTATGAAAACATCCTTCTTTAAGTAAATGGAAATAACCTCAAATTATAAAACAAACAACGTTTGCTCTTAACAAATATGCATAACGCAAAAAATCAAAGCTTTACGCTACTTACAAGTAATGAAAGCTAATATTAGTCCACTTTTGAACACAATTTCCTCTCAGTTCGTGATGAGTCAAGTTTAGCACAAGTCAAGAATTGGGTTTATGGACCCTTTAGTCTAAGGTCTTTCGAACTAATTCAGACTTACAATAAACTGAACAATGCAACTGAATGTGTTTTAATGATGCGTTATAGAATGGGTACTCCTAATACACACTCGTGAATTTTATTCCTTTTGACGGTCAAATTGTCTTGAATAACATGGGCATAGTTCTGTTTTCGCTAGCGCTGATAGAGTCATACAAAATGCGCATTGTTTTCAAGGAAGTCGATCAAACGACCTTATCAAAAAACATCAAACAATTTGCAATAACGGGGCGTAGTTATTATAAATGGCGGGTTTTTTACGTAATTTGTGTAAAACAGACAAATACCAGTTTAACAACGACACAATCTCGGCGAGCCGGTTGTGAAATATCTTCACTAGTAATGTGTTTTATGACTAAGATCAAGTTCAAGTCTGTTAAGTAAACTTGTATTAAAATGAATACGTCATTGATGGAAGGTGCGGCAGCATATGGTGAAATAAGAAAATACCTTAAATATGTAGAAATTTTACGAAATTCTACATTGACTAAATGCCTTTTTTTTATTATAAAATAAAGCCTATATTCTCTTTCCCCTATTGATAAAATAAAATATAATCGGTGGAGTAAAACTTATAGCCATTACAACTTGCGTATTTTAGAGTTGCCATTTCGATGTTAACCGCTGTCACAGTCTTACGATACGGTGAATACTAACGTCTACGAGTATATTCGTTATTTCAAATCCGGGTACATTTAATTTCAATAAATTATTAAAGTGTTTTCTAATGACGACATCTAACTTCATACTGTAATAGGTAAAACAAAGGTATTTGAGTTACAATAGATCATACACATACATTCAAGTTTCAATAGATCATAATTTAATTAACTTTACGAGACATACATACCTTTGTTGAAATATTTATTATTATTATAATAAATGTATTTTAATTCTTACTGTGCTTGCTTTGATCTGTCATAGCACCGAGTATTCCTTTCATACTCTCACTATACGTTTTGTTTTTTTGTGATTAGTTCTTTTACTATTAGAGAACGGCAGTCTTTACGCAAAGTTAACTTTTAATAAGCTTAGCATGTGTGTATAGAGTAATTCGTCGTCAGCTCTACACAAGAACTAATAAATAATTAAAATATTCTTTACATCTCCCTTCATTGAAACGAACCTGAATTATACCTGAATATGAAGCATGTGGATTTAAAGTTGTACACTAATAAACTTGTTCCGATCCCTACACAACTTTTCTTTATTGGTATCGCAAAATTAAAATTAAGTGCCTCGTTTACCTCGCTTACGAGTCTATGTTTATTTAAATTTAACATAGTACAAATATTTTGCGCAGCATTGTACTGCCAGAATATATTTTCGACCCGGTAGCTTCTCACACGATCGATTAGTAAAATCCACCTCATCGTAAATTAATTAGCTATTGAAAGGTGCGATAGTTCTGAATACTTATTGTCAAACTGATGTAGATTCAGTTATCATATGAACGTTGACTATCATTGCCAACAGTCGACTTAAATTCATAAGACAGATAATTAAGTTTGATTTTGTGGGCACAAGAAATGTCCATATCCTTGTATTGCAATGATGAGGGCGAACATTATTGGCCAGTATATCTTTATATACAATATAATTCTTCTGTATGTGTGTATGGCACTAAACTTCTCTTAAACGACTGGACCGATTTTAATGAAATGTTTTGTGTGTGTTCAAGGGGATCTGAGAATGGTTTAGATTCACAAAAAAAAAAAATATATAAAGTATAAAATTCTCGCGTGACAGTTTTCGTTGCCATACTCCTCCGAAACGGTTTGACCGATTCTCATGAAATTTTGTGAGCATATTGAGTAGGTCTGAGAATCGGCCAACATCTATTTTTCATATCCCTAAGTGACAATATATTTTTTTAAATTTACATGCCAAAACAACGTTTGCCGGGTCAGCTAGTTCTATATAATTATATATGGTTATAGAATTATTATATCCAGAATCCACTTTTATGGCACATTATATTTTTTGCTCTGTCTCATTATCTGATCTTACCTTTTAAAGAATTTGAATCCAGCTACGTAATACAAGTCCCGTATAATTTAACTTCTACGTATACAATATAAAGGGGCGTGTCAGACGTGTCGGTCAATTGGCATTTTATAACAATAACACATCTACCCAAACCAGTTTATAAAACCAGTCTTGAATAATAACATTTATGATATTTGATTGTTTACATTCATAGTCAAATTCATTAACAAAATAGAATTATCAATTCAGTTACAATAACAATAACATAAGTAGCATTATTTCCTACTCTCTGTAAAATAGATTAAGATACAATTCGACTTTGTAATGACAGATTTAAACTTAAAATTAAGTTCCTTCAAAATATACTCGTCTTTCACACAATATTTTTTAAAAATAATGAAAGCCGTCTTCTGATAAAGGTTTATTTTTAAGTTAAGGACATAATATATCAAATAACAACAAATCAAAAGTAAACATTAACTAAGAATTTAAGACTATTCCGGCAGAAGAACATGCTTATTCCTTAATGTAATACGTATCAGGAACAAATGCAATCTTTAATTTGCAATCAACATATCTGATTCCTTGATTTTGGAAGGTTGCACCGACTATGGTCATGTAACTGACAAAAAACTCAAATTTTATCTTTGTCTGCTTTTATATCTTAATTTTCGCAAATTTTCAACCACAGAATGAATTACAAACGATAAATTAAAGTTTGAAGGCCATATGTGTACATAAATATATGAATCCTCCGAAAATTATTCGTATCAAAAGGATGCCTACAAACTACCGGTTCACACCTTTCAAACGAGTTCCGTCTAATTTTATAATTTACGTGTTTAATTTGAAACAATTAGCAAAAAAATGGCGAATTTAAGAATATTACAGCGGTTTTATTACCACCGGTTGATGTTGTTTTTTCATAGCCTTAGATGTTGATTATAATGTAAATGAATTTGTATCGTTTCTGACATCGCCAAATTAACATAATCAGTTAATCACTTTATAGAATGACATAAGTGCTAATAAATTAATCTTTTTAACACAAATTAAATGTGCTGTGATAATTACTAGGTATAAGAAATTCAATCGTATTAGAAACCGTGTATAAAATCATATTGCTTAGTCTAGATATTTTAATAATTGTTTCACGGCTACGATTTGTACTGGGTTTATCCAAAACTTATTACAAATTATATTATTGACCATAAAATAGAAAAATATTAATATCGTTGCTGCTCTATTCATACGAAAACTGATGCGTTGCCGAAGCTCTGCAATGTTTTGTCATGATGACAGCTATAGACTGTCATCATTAAGGGATGGATTTAATTAAAGATTTAATATATGGAATAATTTTATTTGCTTATGTTAATTTCTTAAATAAAAAGGATTTCACATTAAGCATCCTTATATACTTATTGTTTAGATTTTATCAGAACCGCTTTTAATTACTACTCAAGTCAGTATCAGTCAAGTCGGTTGCTATCACTCAAATAAAATGTTTTTTAGTACGCATAAAGTAAGACCGATGCACTTTAAACTTCATTTTACATGAGTAGATGAACCCATATTTACCAATTATTTTTCACTGAAACCAATCTAGTATATTTCCAATTAGCGTCGGCAACTCTATGTTATAAGAGACTTTGCCTCAGTGTTCGTTAAGGCACTATGTATATTTTCTTCTATTTAAAACTTGTTTGTTCTCACATAACCATTCGATGCCTTATGACCTACTCAAAATATCAGTATGAAATATAAAATGGAAGTTTATTTATTTTATAAGGTATGCATGAAAGTTTAGTTCTGTGAAGAAATCTCACAAAATTTATATTATCTAAGAAAAACTAAGCACTATTATTCTGAGAGAGTTAATTTGAAACTAAATCATGAGGCGCTTTTGACTATGTACACTCTTGACTTTAGTATACTATTATAAGAAAACCAAGAACGTTATATGTAGGTACCTTTAATGCTGCAAACAATATGTTGACTCGTTTGTAGTTCTAATTATAATTATATTATCTACATTCGAACAATCATACAAAAAAATAAACGTATAAATGTTTATAGACCAGGTACTATTAAGTGTTTATTTATTAAAATATACTAGGTGTCGCACGATGAATATTAAAAAATGTAGGTTTCTATATACTTCTTATAGAGATACTTAATTCTGATAGCTAGATATTTTGCTCATAACCAGCCTCTAATAATTATAAAACTTAAATAATTATAATAATTATATACTGTTTTCACTAAGTGGTGCAGTGATTGCCAAGTAGTATAAGTTGGTACCTCCTGCGCAAGTACGAACTTCGCGTGGTTGCAAGTTCGAACCCAAGGCAATACACCAATGACTTTTCGGAGTTATATATGTATTAGAAATAATAAAATTATCTTTTGTTGCACGCCTGAGAGTTCTTTAAAACAGTTCTTGAAGGTATGCAATCCCCAATCCGCAATTGGCCAGCGTCGTGAACTAAAGGTCTAATCCCTCCCTTATTACGGGAGGAGACCCTTCCTCTTCCCCAGCAGTGGGAGAGTAATGGGTTAAATTTATTTATTTATTTCACTAAATTGAAGCGCTCACAAATCGTTGAACTTAACGTCGCCGTAGCGTTGGTAGAGTTACCGACATTATATTGTATTTCAACGACTTAAGCAACTACAGTCTAGCAGTACAAGTCTACAGAAGATTTCGTAGCCGAAGCTAGGGGAGGAAATTACTGCGCATAATAGGCATTAAGCTTTAAGTAAAATGTTTCAAAATAGCTATCACAAACAAGACGCAACGCCCTTATTTTCATTATTGAATTGTACTTAGCTGAAAATATGAGTTAAGATTAGTATTTAAATTGTATTCAAAGACAAACCTTCGCTTTTTATATTATGCATATACAAGATACCTAATAATATCGTAAACTAAAATAAAATTTCACATGAAATGTTTAAATGTATTACTAAAATGTTGTATTTCTACTTCCAAACCCTTATTACGACCCTTTCTTGCAACTGCCAAACCGAAGTCCTTAACAAATATGTATTTAGTATTAAACTCATATAACCCTGAATGGTCCACACATTTATGCGCAGTGGCATATTATGTTACGATTTTCCCTATAAACACATAAAACGTTAAGTATGTATAAGTAATTGTCTAAAACAATTTGTTATTAAGCGCACTCATGGTTGCCACAATCTATGATTAACTTGCAATGCTTTTGTAACAAAACTACTAGATTTTCCATTAAATTAGAAACGCGCTTCCTATCTATATTTCAACTGTATCGTTAAACGTCTGAACTGTCGCTACCTAAACTGCCAGTTTTATAATCATTACAATTTACGATAGATATTAATTAAAATTTGCAGAACAAAATTATTTATAAATTTGGTATGGGCACCTACTTTACTCGCTAGTTAACGTATAGACGTCGGTATTTATTTATTTATTTTAAACTTTATATACAGAGCTGTATAAAGACGGACTTTATGCCAGGGGCATTTTCTCCCAGTACCTTAGGGTGATGCAGAGATTGTTGTAAAGGTGTTTAAAAGAGGAAGGAGAGTTAAATGCGAAAAGACGACGGTATTGTCTCAAAACAGTAGAAACTGGTGCTGAAGTTCGGCAAGGGTGGGCCGAAAACTATGCATTTTCTTAAGGCTACAGTACAGAAAGCAATAAAGTGTTTAATAATTAAATGAACTTTATATGTATCTCTGTAAAAATCCTGAATATGCGCAACGTTTTCTTTCAACTTTTCTACATTTCCCCCAACAGATTAGAAACTTTACTTTAAGTTATGGCAATATAAACAAGGGATCCTTTTTTTTTTCAAATAACGGCAGCCCTGACTGTATTGAACATGAAGCATGGACTCTGTTGACCTGCCAGGAGTATATAAGGTGTACTACAAATCACACCTCACATCTGCAACAACTGTCGCAATGAACGCTGTAAGTACATGTTTAATTATTCTCATTATCACATACATATAAATGACGTTTATATAAAAAAAAACTTTATTCCTAGAATAAATTCAGTATACGTATATGTGTGTCTTCTAACTCATATCAAATGGTCGGATCACTTGCTTCTGTCGATCACATAATTACATACATATAATTGAGCATTTATTTAGTACTCATCACTGGTATACTGAGTAGACATGTATATATAGAGCAATTCGTTACAGTATAAAAAGAGTTGCGTTTGTAAATTACGTCGTAAAACTGTATTTCACTTTACATTAATTTCAGTGCTTTCAATGACTTTAAAATAAAATGCTAAGTGAATAACTCTCTTCGATAAATGAACATACTATTCTGATGTTTCTCAAATAAGTCCTCTTTCGTCTAATCGAGTGCTAACGAAACGTTATTAATTACTAATCACCATCACATGAACAAGAAAATTAAAAGATTAGCACAATTGGAAACGCGTTAGTGTGAAAATTTCCTTTTTTGCACCTAATCATATCACGCAATATTGATACACGCGTATGATAAAGCGATCAACACCTGCATTATACAATACTTAGCTTAGTTCACTTGACATATCAACTCGACCGTGGTCGTTATGTGTCGATATTAATCATGCATTATCAGCATAAGAAACAATTAAACCGTACTTACTTTAAGTATAAAATAATGCACATACATTCCTCTTCCATATCTTGCATAGTATTAGGATACAGTATCTAATTTATCTCTTTAGGATAAGAGTATTATTTTGCGTATGTTAAATAAATAAAAAAATGGACTGGGTCATTCGATTTTGAAGTTTAAGCAACCTGCCTCCCTAGTAAATTACTTGATTACAGTACGAAGGTCAGAAAAATGTGTTTGTCATAATGTTACAGGTACACTCTAATCACCAAAAGAATTTTACAAAAACCTTTCTACCAAAGCTAAAAGTCTTTTTCAAATTCTTGATGGTTGATGTGTTTGTTTCCGTCCTCAGTACACATTATTCGCTCTCTTGGTCTGCGCTATCGTGGCGATGGCGAGTGGTGTGCCCATGCGCCCGGAGGAGCATGACATGGCTGCTGCTCCTGCCAGCGACTTGCTTGAGGGGGCGGAGTCTCGTGGCTACGGACAACATCACGGTGGCGGCGGTGGTGGCTACCACCACGGCGGCGGCGGTGGCGGCTACCACCACGGTGGCGGAAACCATGGCGGCGGACACCACGGCGGTGGTCACGGATACGGACGTTAACAACAACAACTTTTATGGCCTTTTCATCACTTCCGGATAACTATCTTACTTACTTACTCTGTTGGCTCAACGACCCAAAATGTGTCTTGGCCTCCGACACGAGAGAACACCACTTTGCCCGATCTTTGGCCACTTCTTGCCAATCACCGCCTTGAAGCTCCCTCCGATCCGCCTCCACTACATCCCTCCAGCGGTATCTTGGTCGACCCAAGTACGCTCTCTTAACACCAAGATCTTCTGGCATTCTCTCGACGTGGCCGAGCCAAAGGAGTCTATGAGCTTTTATTTCTCCTATAATGTTATATAACCATCTAGTAGCACAAATATTGACTGACGAATGGTATATCTATAAGTGATGAAACAGCCATCTAGTTATCGTTATTTAATCGGCATATTTAAATTAGAAACAATGATTGGCATTTCAAAAATGTTCTGATTTTGATTAAAGTATTCATTCAACATCATCTTTTATTTGCATTTAATTGAAATGTGCTAAACTGAGATTGATATAAGCTGCACTGGACAGGATTGGACACTGACCGCAACCTTCCCTCTCTCTTCGATTGTGGTATATGGCACTCTAAGGGTGTGGGACTGCTATTAATTAATAAAGTACACTCACATTTGAGTAACAATAGAGCCACAAATTTTTACTTTAGCAAAAGTATTTCGCATATTTCTTTGCATCGGTAGAGAAAAATTTTGGGCAATACCCACCTAAATGTTATTACAGTTGCGTGTTGCTACTAAGTACGTACATAATATATTATTATATACAAAAATTCATTTATCTAAACGACCTATGACAAAAGTACGACAAGCCTATTATTATGTAATCGTCATTATGATTAACTTGCCTCTAGGCTCTGAAAAATAAATTATTGTTTTGGAGGTCAATGTCCGTGAAATTTAATGACCCCATATTTTCTACTAGGCATAACGAATACGAGCTGTAAACATAAACTATGGCACAAGGGCTCTAACTGCATATAATATTGAGAAGCTGCTTGGAAATATATGAGAAAGGAATGTAAGAAATTGTACCAATTTCAGTAGATAATTGCAATTTTCTATTAACTCAATTAGTATAAAACTCTCAATGAATAGTTTTAAAGCTTTTTCTCATTATAGTGCTCAGGATCAATATCTTTGTAAGGCGACTACGACCACACAGAAGCGATACCGATGGCGACAGCGTAGCGGAGGGGAAAAACAAAAAGCATTCGTTGCGGGTAGTACCTATATTCCATTCGTCGTGTCTGCCTTGGATGGGTCAGTTTCAATAGCACATGTTACAAATAAAAGTTATTTCTATAACATGAACAATATACAGTTTATTCCAACGATACAAATAAAGTGATCCCATTATATCGTCCCGTCTTCGCCACGCGGCAATTCTTCGGCATGTCTCTTGCATTACTATGCCAATACAACGATTGATAAACAATTATAATTAATAGCAAAGACGTCAAATTGGATCTATTTAATGCCTATGATTGATTGCATTATCTTATTAAATGCGTATGTTATCGGAACTTGATAGCTAATTATATTATTAATTAACCCTCGATGGCAGCCCTAACCAAAAATGAAGCAGTACTTACTGACTCACCGGCAGGACTTGAGTATATAAATAAACGTGTACCGCAAATCGTAGTTCAGATTGTTCTACAATCTTCAAGATGAACGCAGTAAGTACACGTTTCACTCTTTCATTTGCATATTACGAGTACTACGCATATTTGCACGAACTCTTACAAGTCCAATATTTATAAATAAAACGTACTTAAATTAAAGTTCAGCTCGCTACGTCTTCCATGTGTTTATTTCTTAAACCAACCGTATTGTTTAATAACAAAAATGTGTTATATTATGTGTCATCCCTTAACTTATAAATTGAAAATTTTCAAAATAGATTCAGCATTTCTCGAGAAAACTGCATAATTCTGCACACAACCTTACACTCTTTAACTTTTTTAATAACAATGTAGTTGGTATGTTAGTGTAGGAGTGCGTTAAAATGTTAGTAGTATTCGTAATGTAGCTGTCTCGTAATGATATTTGTGGTTTTCAACCTATATTACCCACTTCATTCAGTAGCCCAGTGTCCCAAATAAGTAGGTGTAGTTTGACAACTTAGTAGAGATTCTTCGCATCTACGATTTATCTAGATTAATAATTCTATGTATTTCCAAAATAAATTAACTTTTACCGCACAAGCATACCTACTGATTTTCTAAATTCTGAAGTTTGTTTACGTCTGCTAGCCGCTAACCTTACATATTATGCGGCTCTTATCAGATAGTCGCATATGACAGTGATGAACAATAATATGGTTTTTTAAATTCAATTTTTTTTTACCTTTGACATATTTTGAAGATTATGTTTCGTACAGTTGGAATCGTATAACTGTGTGTTCTTTTAAATTTAATTATGCTAATATATGAATATATTATATATTAATAACTACTGTATATTTAATGTAAACTATTATAATACAAAAGGTTTAATAATAGTTGATATAATTTATTCAACAGTTATATCATTCAATATTGTATTTTATTTTACGAATACCGAAATGTCAAAGAAAGATAATTGTTATCCGTTTCGTTCGCGACTATTTTATTAGTAAAGTATGAACAAAGCAAAGCAAAACCATACATATAGTTCAAATCGTGATTAATGAAATGTGCATAATCTAATTTGTAATACATATTCATAAAAATGTAAAATAATTAATATAAATTTACAGTGATGAGCGAACAGCATCAGAAATATGCATGCACTGTCACATTTTTAATTGTAACCTTTTTGTGTGGAAATATCAAGTTATAAAACAATACGCAGTGATCGTAAAGTTAACTTAAAGTTAATATACTATGTATACAATAGCAATTTAGGAAATTGATTGTAGATACACAAATCACCTTTTGACTCAGTGCTGATTGAATACTTTTCTCCTCAGTATACATTCATCGCCCTCCTACTCTGCGCCATCCTAGCGATGGTGAGTGGAGTACCTGTGGAGGAGGCACCAGTAGCTGTAGCTGCTGCGAGCGACCTTGAAGGGGCGGAGTCTCGGGGCTTCGGGCACGGTGGTGGGCACCACGGAGGCTACCACGGCGGCGGTGGCTACCACGGCGGTGGTGGCTACCACGGCGGTGGCTACCACGGCGGTGGTGGTTACCGTGGCGGCGGCGGCTACCACCGAGGTGGCTGGCACGGTTAAGAATTGTGCCATATGTGTTTATGATGGATTTATGATTACCCAGTATTCGATGTATATTATATTATTATAATTAATAAAAATATAACTCTATTTAAATTCAATATGCTGTTTCTATATATACCTCCTCAATAAACTACCAAGGAAAATCTAACCAGGGTAATGGTACTTAACTAAAACGTTAGAAATGTAAAAACCTACAATAAGGAACAAAGTGTTAACTGAGGTGATCTTTCAGGATCGACTTGTTGTAGTTTCTGCTCAGATTTTTTACCGTGTCAATTAGGCAGTATAGTATAGGTTAACATTAGTCAAGAGAAATCATCGCTATTTAATTACAAAACAAAATGGAGTTTAGAAAATACTACGTACTTAATTAAAAATGTTGCTGAGTAAGCGACTCAATATTTGATACTAATGTTAATAAAATTATACGTAATACCTGTTTAATGGATATATTAACCATTAGTGAAATATTAAATAGTCCAGAATATATTAAAAACTATCATTTTTATTGAAATTTGATGTAAAATATTACTTTGTTTGTAATGTATATGACCTTCAAATCACCGTATATATAGAGAAAATTTCCAAAAAATCTATCGTTCATTTGGAACATTTGACCTGTCGTCACCATGAAAACCGTAAGTAGTTCCTGAACGCTTTCTTTTTCATTTTCCATTTCCGATTTTATTGTTAGAATCATAATAATTCACCCTAGTATATTATATATTACAAAGTACAAGTATATTATAAGTAAGTAGTGTTTTATACTTATGAACAATATTAAAATGTATGCCTACGAATAGCAAAATAATACCATATTTGTATCGCACACATTTGAAAAGTATATTTTATCCACATACTGTTACCGTATATTATTATATGTTACTGTAAAATATCAGCACGCAATAAATCCAGTAAACCATAGATTTTTCAACCCTTTCTGGTAAAAGTCCGATATATTAAGCCATCGTCTTTTTGACATTTAGGTCCAGTCATCTCCACTAGTAGCTGAACAACTTCATATTTTCAAAACCTCTGTGTTACGTAACTTTAATAAATATCAAAATGAGGTAGAATGAGTTAGAATTAAACATTTCAATCAATGGCAAATGTTTTTTCCTTGGAATAATATGCACACTTCAGTATAAAGATAGGATTTCAAAAGATTGAGTATGATCAGCTACTATTGGAGCTGACTGCACCATCACGAGTTTGGTAAATGATCGATGGTAAAATGGTAACAATATGGTATCCTATGAAATATGAATTAAAATTATTGTTTTTAGTATTGAAAAGTAGATTTTATATTTTTATTCCTGAGTCAGTTATTTCAGAAATAAATTTGACATGGTACAATTTTTATTTCAGTTCGCCTTATTCTCGCTTCTGGTGTGCGCCATTTTGGCTATGATTGGCAGCGCTCGCGCCCAGCTCGGAATCTTCCCGGTGTCTGACTCGACTCATGACCGGCAAACTCACGGCCATTACGGAGTCCAAGCTACTGTAGGAGGCTACCACGGAGAAATCGGCTATGGAACTAACGCTAGACATCATAACCAACCCTCATCTGCCTCAATCGGAACAATTTAAACATTTTTAAGTTCAAATAAATTACTCTTAGCTTACACTATTGTTTTTTTTTTCATTAAGCCTAATGAAGAACTAGATCTATGATCAATCTACATTCCTTTACCGTCTCTGATACCTAACGGTGTCAGTAGTATTAAACAGAAGGACTATTGCTCGGTTTCAGGGTTCACTTAGCAGCAGTTTATCTATTCAATAGCGTTTTTTTATATGAGTTTAAACGCTATTTAATAGATTATCTACCGCTAAATGTGCCTCAGAAACCGGGATATACCATTCAACAAACATAAAAAACCAATCAGTGCACCCGATCCATGAATTGTAATAGTATCTTAAAAATATGATCTGAATTTCAGATTGTATCGATCATTAAGTGCCAAGGCACCAAATAATGTGAATTCATAATCTTTGTCGTAAAAAATCTCTAGTAAAATTTAGTTGTCCAAACAAATTGTTATGATAAGTTGAATTCGCTAGTTTTGTTATCAAATTGTGAATCCCATATAAGACGAAAACTGCTTTCAAACCTCACACTTTGACGTCAAATACCAAAGTAACACTGATACATAAATTATTATTTTGTAAAAATAATATAAAACGAAGCGGTGACATTTGTTTTAGAACCGTTATTATTTAATCTTTGTTTATGTTAAATCTAGATTTTACTATTTCTACAAACTGGTTTGTGTGTTTACTTCCTTGCTGATTTCATAGTCATCGTTATGTGAACAATAGCAACTAACGTACCGCAAACACGTATTTTTTAAACCTAGTTGGATAGAAAAATAGAAAGGACTCATTTCCAGAGAACTTACAATTGTGGACTCTTCATTTAATATGAACTTACACAGACCACAGAGCGAACAAAGACTAAAAACGTTTACCCGTATAATTTATTTATCTTATAACTAATATTATCTTTTCTTTCTCTTTTTGTATATTTTCGGTTGATGTAATGATAATCTGAAAATATGAAAGTTATTTCAAACCATGTTGCTAATAAAATTGGCCTAAATGAAGGCCCTTTGCCCAGAACATCTTTTAAATAATAATAAAATAAATAAATTTAACCCATTTATGTCCCACTGCCGGACAAGGGTCTCCTCCCGTAATGTGAGAGAGGTTAGGCCTTGAGTCCACCACGCTGGACAATTGCGGGTTGGGGACTTTGCATACCTTCAAGAACTGTTCTTGAGAACTCTCAGGCATGCAAGGTTGCATCACGATGTTTTCCTTCACCGGTGGAACAAGTGATAATTATTTCTAATACACACATAACTTCGAAAGAAATTGGTATGCTGTCTTGGGTTTGAACCTGAAAACCTTGCGTGGGAGGAACCAACTTATACCACTCGGCTATCATTGCTCTTAAGGGACTTAAATTCAAATATATTGCTTATTTCTATCTTTATACTAAAACAAAATCCAAAACCAGCCTCAATTGTATAATTATGCTGAATGTATTTTATTAACTCCACACTTTACACCGAAGTAAGTGATAATATTTGCAAAATCAACAAATCTGATATTAAGCAGGTACCTGGTACTTTACCACTTCCATACTTAATACCAGTTTATTATATAGGTATAAGATTAGTGTCTTATTATCATCTGTTCCAAATAAATTAAAAATCGATGTGACCTTCAAACAATCATATAAATATTTCGCAAACACACCAAATGATATTGTTCAACTGGAACATTTGAAGTGTCATCATGAAAACTGTGAGTAGCAAGCAATCTTTACATTATTAACCTCTCGAGCGCCCCACGTCAAAATTCAAATATACCGTTAAGCGTCCAGGCCAAAAATGGCGCGCGAAATTGAATTGGCGGTTGGCGTTTAAGCGCCGATTCCGTCATATTTTGATACTAACACCCTAGTCATACCTTATATATTTGAAATCTACATAAAATTTGCTATATATTAAAAAAATAAACCACAAATAATATTTGATAGTGGTGGTACAATAGTCGGTTTTATCTGAATATTGTGTGCTTTAGGCATGTGTTTGAAGAAAGTCTAAAAAATATTTTTAGGCATAAAAAATAATATGACGGAAGGTCTTATCGTGTAGTTAATGAATAATGACATTAAAATCCAACTGTAAAATATACTCAAATCTTTAAAATTAGTTAAAAAAAGTATTTACAATATTGGTCATAAAGGAACATGTCGTTGGGTCAGATGTTGTTTAAGGTGCTCTCTGGCCTATATCAACCACTTATTCAAGTGTGTGCATTAGATCGTCGTCTCGTTTCATCAGCTTCAATGTCAAATATGTTTGAAAGGGATAAACATAGTTTTAGCATTTAATTTCTACGTTTTTTTAATGTAAGATCGTTTTGCCGTACCACGGTGGCGGGACGCTTGACGGGGGTAGCACATTCAACCGTGACACGGTGGCCGGGCGCTTGAGAGGTTAAAATTTAATATTAATTTAAGAAATTTTATAATATTTTAGCCATTACAATGTTTTATAAAAAGTAACTTAAGTATAATTATAATGAGGTAGGCAATAAGCCGCTTATTTCATTCTTGGATTTTATTTTTGATGTAAAGTAATATAACTACCTAAAGTGCATCCCATAATAATTATTGTTTTTATTTTTCAGTTCGCCATTCTGTCCTTGTTGGTATGCGCCGTATTGGCGATGATCGGTGGTGCCTACGGCCAGTTGGCAGCTATTCCTGACCTTGAGACCGCTGAGTCACACGGATTTGGGCACCACGGACACGGCGGTTACGGAGGAGGCTATGAACACGGTGGTGGCTACGGACACGGCGGCGGCTATGATCACGGCAGTTACGGACACGGTGGCTATGGACACGGTGGCTATGGACACGGCGGCGGTGACTACGGACATGGCCACGGCCACCACGGGCACTATTGATTCGGATATTAATTTTAAAAACTTAGAATAATATAGAAATGTAAGTTTTATACCATAAATTGTATGATAATAATTTGTTAGAATCGTTTTAATAAACTACTTAAGCTTTTGTTCTTAGTTTTAATATAAAAATCATGACCTTTTAAGCACAGCGCATTTGAAAAAACCCAATGAATAAGAATGACCTTATTTATATGGCTAAACCACAAAACATAGTAGGTATAGGTAGGTAAGTGGACGAAACTACTACATTTTATAAATATTAATTAAATGTATAATTAATTAATATTAAACCCGCACGGATCCACAAGTGTAAAATTTGAGATAATCAAATAACATTTAAAAAAAAACGTTCTTTCACCATACTGAAACCCCTTAGGGATTTTTTTAAACCATTTATTGCTCCCAAAACGAAATCCTTAAACCATTTAATCACCTATTTCAATCCATTCGGGAATGAAAGACGTGGTTTATTCATTTCAGATCAAATATCTTAATACAGAGTTTCACACTTACTTCGAAAACGAGAAACTTTCATACAAAGTTTCATCCACTATTTTAGCACAAACCTTTCGCTCCTAAAAATCCTTTCTTAGTGCTCACCCATCCAATATTAAAAGAAGCGTGGTGGAAAATGTTTAAGTTCTGAATCCCATTAGCTTGGACTGTGCGTTAATATGTCAGTCAGTCGTCGAATCAATGATTTTTATATAGGACTAGCTTTTACCCGCGACTTCGTCCGCCACCTTAATTTTCCCATGGGAATGCGTCATTTTCCCGGGGTAAAAAGTAACCTATGTCCTTTATTAGGTATCAAAATATCTCCATACCAAATTTCATGCAAATTGATTCAGTAGTTTAGGCGTGATTGAGTAACAGACAGACAGACAGAGTTACTTTCGCATTTATAATATTAGTATAGATATAGATAGATGGCATACTGATAACGTCTAGCAACAAAAGCTGCTGACATATTGCAAATATACAGGGGACAAAAATAATGGTAATAATAGATGTATTCGTACAAATTTCTTTGAACAAACTTCATTGATACTAACCAAATCCTGAAGGGATTCGCTATTTGCACATTGGCCAGTCGTGCGGACTTTCTTTTTCTCTACTCTTATAACCAGTAGCACAATATAATGCTGACTGATAAGAGACTACAACTGTCATTACTCGGCATAACAGAATAAGTATCTTGATGGAAACACTCAATAACACAGTGTACAGCAGTTGTATATTGCGGATGCACCAAGGTTCACATGGACCACCTTTTGACAAAATGTAACATGATTTAAATAAAATAATAATAATTTAGACCCATTAATGTCCCACTGCTGGGCAAGGGTCACCTCCTGTAATGTGGGAGGGGTTAGGCCTTGAGTCCACCACGCTGGCTAATAGCGGGCTGGGGACTTTGCATACCTTCAAAAACTTTTTAAATAGTTCTCGAAAAACTTCGAAGTCATTGGCATGTACCTCGTGTTCGAACCTTTAACCTTATCACTCTGCTATCACTGTACTTATAATTTTAATATCGTGTTTTTTTTTGGATTTGCATTTGAAGAAGTCTAGCCTAATTCTTATTCTAGAAGTCTAATAATTGCTCTTTAGTCACCAGGATATTTACAAACCCAACAACATTTACAAACAACGTACACAAACTGCAACCAGACCTGAAACAACAATTTGTCGATCGCACAAGTATTTCTTCCGAGTGGGAATCGAATCCGGGACTTCGTGGTTTTCAGCGGGATGTGCTACTGACCACGGCAGAAAGGACACTCAACTGACTTTACCACCTGTTAAAAGACTCACATAAAATGTATAGACAACCATGAATATTCTAAGCACGTTTACATAATAACAAGGTGAATTGGGCGGTAAAAATGCAAACATTTCCGCCATTTATAAATTATGTAATAAATCAACAGATTTCCCACAGTTCTTTGTTGACAAAAATTACAATAAAACCAGTATTCAAATAGTTTATTGTTTCAATTTCCTAACCATTCTGTATAAGGATCCGGATATATTTTCTAAAATTATACCAAATAAATAATTTCACATTTTAAGTTTTAGATTGTGTACAATTTTTTTGAAGCACCTTCGATTTAATATAGCGCTTGAAAATGTATATATTTTAAATTGATACGCCATATTACTTAAGGCATGGTAAAGTTTCCATTACTATGACTCCTGCCATCACTAGAATTATTAAGCCTATCAGTCTTTAAAGAGCTTCCGATGGAAAGCTTTTGCACGTATAAAACAACAATAGACTCTGTATAGCAATGATTTCAATATGTCACAAAATCTTTTAGGAAGGAATCTCCTAATCAGCTTAGTCGATGTTGATAGAACTTTTATTGGATAAAAAGAGAGTTTTATGACATAATAAACGCTCTATTTTATTTCAGAATCAATGTGACCTGACTCAAATTTCTCGATAGGTTGTCAATAGTCGTAAGAGGTAGAGAATCGCGCTACAGATTCTTACAATCTTAAGCCCCTAAAATGAGGCTTTTAAATTGTAAGGGGTCATCAAATACCGAGCTAAATATTTACTTGCTTGATTAATACAACTATTAGCATGAAAACAAACCTAGCCATGAGAATGTAAACAACTAAATAACATTTTTATTTTGTTTTACACGCCCTCAGGTTACGTCAGGCTTCAAGTTTATTGACTTCATAATTGCAAACGTTTCGTGATGAGTCATGAATCACATTTTATTACACGAGCAAAAACACTGAAACCTGTCTCTAAACTGCTACTTGTATGTTTGCTAGAAGAAAAAATTTTAGCCGTAAATAAATAAAATAAATAAATAAATATTATTGGACAACTCACACACGGTCAATTGATTCCAAACTAAGCAGAGCTTGTACTATGGTAACCAAATAACTGATAAACATACTTATATACTTCTAAATACATACTTATATAGATACATTAACATCCAGTAAATGTCAGTATACTTAGTTGGTAAAACCTTAATGAATTAGTTAGTTTGCTTTTCCCCAAGCTTGATTACTTTCGTGGCAAGTGTGTCTAAGGTTCCAAAACAGAATTTTATTCGGCCTGAAGTAATTTCGGGCCGAAATTAATAGAGTTCATTAAACTATGATATATATGATGATGCACTTTCAAAGGTTTCAATTGTATCCAAAAGTTCAATACTCGTAAGTTTTCAAAAAATACAGCAATTAACATCCAATTCCTTTAATCAAGTTTAGGCGTATTATAGTTTTAATTTTTTCACTAATTGCTAAACTAATCTTTATAGAAAAGAAACAAAAGCAATTATAACAGATACGTATTATACAAAACCATGTGGAATACCTGTTTGGTAGGTAGATAATAAAATAAATGAATTATTAAAGAAGTTTATAAAAATCGACGCGACCTTCAGACAAATCCATATAAATATTTCGGTCGCTCAGAAAATATATTGTTCAGCTGGAACATTTGCGGTGACATGATGAAGACTGTGAGTAACTTAATATTATTTTTTTAAAACAACAGTAATGCGGGCATAGTAATTTGTATAAACATCCTGCCGTGAATTTCACGATCAACTAATGTGTTTATTTTATATTTCAGTGCCTTTGTGTTTCCCTTCTGGTGTGCGCTATAGTGGCGATGGTCAACGGTCTACCGGAACCTGGCCACTATCACGATTATGACCATGGTCACGGAGGATACGAAGACTACGGATATGGGCATGGTCATCATGACTATGGACATGGGCACGGTCATTACGACCACGGGTACGGACACGGGCATGGACACGGTCACTATGACGGTTATGGGCACGGATATGGACACGGATATGGCGGCCATGGTCATCACGGTGGACATGACCACTACGGAATCGGTGGAATATTTGGATTTGGACGTTAACAAATCTGAAATATAGATAAAATAATTAAATGTACATTGTATTTAGAGTCACCAAAACTATTGTATATTCCTAAATAAATATTTTTTAAGACTATTGCGGCAGTTTTATTAATTTGTGTTTCCGGGATATCTCAGTTATCGGGTTCAGACTTTCTCCAAATATTGTTAAGGGGTCAAGACTTAAAGATTTCCAAAACAATTTTAGATTTGATAGAGTCAGACAATCATACACTAAGTCCTTACAGGAGTAGCACAATAGAAATCATAGTCGTGCCGCGCGTCGTTTAAATCGCCGCTTTAAACCAAGAGTTGTATCGTGTCAGGCTACTACACTTTGTGACCGTTACTTGTGAGAGTTCGCACGACACATGACGATACTATAGCGAGAGTTCTCTTTCAATTAACTGTATCAATACCATTTGCTTAAACAGAAGATGAACGCCGTAAAGACGTGGCAAGTGCCCTCGTTTGACTTGATTAGTCAAAAAAATCTTATAGAGAAATTGTTGTCTGGACCTGTTTGTACATTAATTACTGACTTATTGCCCTGCACGGCTCTGCTTGCCTGTAATTCGCGTGTGTTGTTTATAATTTTATTTTTGAGTATACAGGGTGTCCCAAAACTCAACGATAATCCGAGACAGGATGAAAGGCCAAGTCATACCGGTTATAGGAAAAAAAAAAAAAATCCCTATCACTTAGTTCAGCAATAATAGACACTTTTCAAAAAAGTTGAAATTCCACACCCTTGGTCGCATTTTCAAGTCCTGTGATCTCCAATGTCACAATTTCGCTGTGTTTTTTTGACTTTCGTGATCTCAATTAAATATGCTATTAATCGTATAACAAATTAATGCACAAAACATTGTTAATTTAATAAAAAAAGTTAAGTTTTAGTGAGTCATCTTTCTCAAAAATATCGTTAGTCAACTTTGACGCTTCATACTGAAAAAAAATGTACTACACTACCCTTAGCAAGTTATTTCAAAAGTTGGCGCATTTAATCAAGATTTCAAAATGGTATAACACTTGCCACTTTTCTTGCCAATAAAAATGTTATTTTTATTTGAACGAAGAGTATCCTCGCAAATGGATCGGACGCAGTGGTACAATTTTATGGCCTCCTCGTTCTCCCGATCTAAATCCAGTAGATATTTTTTACTGGGAATGCATAAAAGAAAAAGTATAATCGAAATCAAAACAAAATCTATCAGAACTTCGCCAGAAAATTGACACAGCGTCAGAAGAATTAAATGCAAGGAATTTTGCTTGACTGGTGAAAAAATCTTTTGTACGCCGTTGCAGAGCCTGTATTCGTGCCAGAGGAAAGCAATTATTTTTAGTAAAGAGGTAATTGAGTCAGTCCATAACAAATATTTAATGTAATAAACATAATAGGTTATAATAATAAAAAAAAAACAATGAACGAACCATCGATCTTATTTAATTATTCTCCTTAAACTAAAGTAATTCCGAA
Organism: Anticarsia gemmatalis; assembly: GCF_050436995.1. Taxonomy (NCBI): domain Eukaryota; kingdom Metazoa; phylum Arthropoda; class Insecta; order Lepidoptera; family Erebidae; genus Anticarsia; species Anticarsia gemmatalis. The sequence goes on from NC_134761.1 coordinate 6,677,863, forward strand.
TTGTTTTCCTCTAGCATGAATTCAGGCTCTGCAACGCCTTACAAAAGACCTTTGCACCAGTCAATCAAAATTCATTGCATTTATTTCCTCTGACGCTGTGTCAAATTTCTGGCGAAGTTCTGATAGATTTTGTATTGATTTCGAATATACTTTTTCTTTTATGCATTCCCAGTAAAAAATATCTACTGGATTTAGATCGGGAGAACGAGGAGGCCATAAAATTGTACCACTGCGTCCGATCCATTTGCGAGGATACTCTTCGTTCAAATAAAAATAACATTTTTATTGGCAAGAAAAGTGGCAAGTGTTATACCATTTTGAAATCTTGATTAAATGCGCCAACTTTTGAAATAACTTGCCAAGGGTAGTGTAGTACATTTTTTTTTCAGTATGAAGCGTCAAAGTTGACTAACGATATTTTTGAGAAAGATGACTCACTAAAACTTAACTTTTTTTATTAAATTAACAATGTTTTGTGCATTAATTTGTTATACGATTAATAGCATATTTAATTAAGATCACGAAAGTCAAAAAAACACAACGAAATTGTGACATTGGTGATCACAGGACTTAAAAATGCGACCAAGGGTGTGGAATTTCAACTTTTTTGAAAAGTGTCTATTATTGCTGAACTAAGTGATAGGGATTTTTTTTTTTATTTTTCCTATAACCGGTATGACTTGGCCTTTCATCCTGTCTCGGATTATCGTTGAGTTTTGGGACACCCTGTATAAGTAGCTCTTTAAATCCTCTAGTATTTCCGTGGGAATTTCATCAAACTCAGCCATGTCTGCTTAACCCTTTGACCGCCACGTCGCTATATTTTTGTCGACATTTGCCGACGAAAGCGTCTTGGACACTTTCTGATTTGTATTCGACAAATCAGATAGTGTCGGCAGTCATCGGGAAATGTCGACAAAAATATAGCCGACCGTGACGGTCAAAGGGTTAACAGACAGATAGTCATACGTGTTTATAATCATAGTATTATATGACGATGCATTAGATTTGATCTTTTACCAGATGTCAAATAAACTGGTTTCAATAGTGGCAGCAGTTTGAACAAGGTGTTGTAGACACACCTTCGTAAAATTACTACAAACAGCTTTTTTATGGGAACTTGGTCTAGTTGGCGGTTTGTCACAATATGTTTTTATATTTTAAAGGTGGTCTTAACCTTTGGGTATTTTATCAAGAAAATATGTATGTATTTTTGCCTTTTTTTGCAAAAAGTAAATTGTGTACCTTTTTGTTTAAATAATTATGACAAAACTTAGTGTGAAACTATTTAAATGAATAAAAAGAAGTTCTAGCAACTGGTTCTTTGGTCTCTGCCTAACCTCATTACAAAGGTTACAAATTAATCCAAATACTGATACGCTAGGACGGCGAAGTTTACCATGCTTTATGGTAGGATTTTTGCAATTATGTTTTTAAATCCATGGTTTTAGAGACATTGTTAGGTGATCTGCTTAAACTTAAGAAGGACAGCCTCTCCGGGTAGGTTATAGATGTTTTTAAACACCGATGTTTTCATTTGCAACATTGTGGTTGATTCTGTATTTATCGCTAGCTACCACTATGACCTGAGATTGATTCCAACATGGTCAAGTCAATTCAATTCAATAAAATCACAAATACTAGAATTCTAGATGCTTTTTGTGCCTGCAAAAGTCTCTCCAGCTTAAGATTATTATTCATCATAGATTTTTTTACTATTAAAACAATGATAAAAACATCGTGCATTTTAAACTTTATGTGAGAACGTAATAATAATATTATGACGTAGAGTTTAAGTGTCATGAGTATCACGGAGGTCAATGACTTGTTAAAAGTCTTTTTCTTTTAGTCCTAAATTGCCACTAAAAGAATAATTTTAAGTTGCTAAGGTCACAAACTGTTAAACTCCGAAATATTGTCCTTACGATGGCGCGCGTCTGCTTACGGCGGAACATTTACTGGAAAGCAGCAATTTGATATGAGGTGCAGGTATGTTCCTTGCGGAGTGCATGGGAGCAGCAAAAGACATTTTTCCGAAACTCTTACGAAAACGAAATAAACTCATCGAGGCGTCACATTTTGTAGGAAAGTCCAGATATACCTTTTTTTTTTACTTGGTTAAAGCATGAAATTGCATCCCCAACGCCCGGGGGAGCGCTGGGGTATGTGGGGCTCTCCGAACCAGAAAGGCAAGGCCTACCAACTAAACCACCAAGGTGTTGCCTCCTCGCCACTTAGTGCCGAGGCCGCGGGAACGCCTTTGGGCACACATCCGCAGACCCGACGCGGCCGTCCACAATTCGGACCCGTCCACAGTGTGGGACGACACCCCAACACACGGGTGCCGTTCCCCCACATGCCCCCTTGTGCAATGGCCAGAAAACTACCCCGAATTCGCCAGCCAGGGGGTCTTCGGAAGCCAGGATAGGCCACGCGCAGATGCGCAGCATGTCCCGGCCGCCGGCGGCGGAAAGGTGAGGCCGCCGCAACCTCCCCACCGACCAACGAGCCAGAGAGCAGCGATCCCTCTGCTCCCAGGCCCTGCGGTCCCACCACCAGCCGCCATGGTTTAAGAGCCGGGTCCGACCGCCCGACCCTCGGCTCCCCACGGCAGCCCCACCCCCCAGTCGCGGAGGATACGGTGCCCAGCAGCGACACACTAAAACACCTCTTCCTCCGCGACTAGCCCCTCCAAAACCGGCCGGACCTACGTCGTCTCGGCCCAGCCGACCGGCCGCTTTGGTCCCCCGGGTTAGTGCGGTACCGCCCAGACAGGGAAGCGGCCTCTCCAATGAGTCTCTCTTCGCTTCACCGCGGCCAAAGTGCGCCCTCACCTCAAGGCTCGCGGCTACTTAGCCCCCCCACCACAATAAGGTGGAGACCCGTCGGGGGACAAGTCCAGATATACCTAGGATATTCACTAGCACATCTCTTATTGGAAGATTCTATAGAATAATTTACAGACCATTACTGATGTTCATTTATTACATTTTCAAGGACAATAAAAAAACGTTTATATTATCATTTTCCTTAACCAAATGCCAAATATCAAGTTTTTGAAAGGGTTTTTTCACAATTCGTGTTTTAGTTTTATTTTCCTGCATTAAATGTTTATTAGAATTATGATATGTAGCACAAGGCTCTACCATCTTTGAAGAGTTATGGAGTACACAACCACGAAGCCATAATTATGCAAAAAGCCAGACCCTTCTAAATGTGAATCAAAGATTAAGTTTCTGTCAAAATTAAGCCTGAACTTTTTGCTTAACAAAGCTTTGTGCTGGCAATTAATGGGTATGGGTATTTTGCCCAAAGGTGTCCTTCAGTAAAATCATGGTCTAGGTATTACCATAATACAGACAATATTTAATACTTAATTACTTCGATGTCGTACTTTCATATTGCCTCTAAGTAGTACAATAAGATTTATTCTGCAAAGATGCACCACACATTCTAAAAATCCTACCCTATGAAAATTAGTAGACGTTTGAAATAGCAGTAGTAGTTTGCGTATGAAGAAGAACACGGTCGCAAAACTGAAAAGTTTAGAACGTATTTTTATGAATATTTGGGAATGGATTGAAAAAAATCACATTAATTTAAAAACATATATATATATATTTCTTAGTCTACAATTATTACAATACATCACCTCAATAAAAAAACTATAAGTTACAACAGTCAGCAATAATAACTTTCTGTACGAATACCTAATTTAATTTAATACCACAGGTGGATTTCACTTTGAACTTTTATGATTCAATTTTATACTACATAGGTATTATTCCTGGGTAGTATACGATCAGCAGCTAAGTATTACTTGGGATGCAAATATCTAAAACCATAGATGTTACTTAAACAAATCCTGATGTAAAGATACATTAACTAGTGCGAATATTGAGCGATAAGATATCCCAATCAAATTCAACGTCACTTTGCATGAAAACCGACAAAAAAATTGCACAATATAAACACAAAATGAACAATAATGTTGTGCAACACACCTTATTGTACAACATTATTGATCTTCTACGGACGGCCTGAGGTTGAACATAATATATCACCTATCGTTCTTTCCAAAAACATCGATTTTTAAACCCCATAATAAAACATTCAAAACAGCTGAATACCAAGTAAAACGCTGGTATTCAGCTGCATCCATTGCGACTGGAAGCCAACTCCAACATATTTGGAAGAAAAGCTAGACAGATATAAATTTATAAAACAGTGAAACATCGATAGTGAACATGTTATAGTAACGTTTTGCATCCCTATGTATAATTAACACTAGAACTTAGCCATGGTAGTGGAAATGTCCGGGTAAGTGCCCATGGTGTCCATGGTGACCATGATGATAATGATGACCGTGATGCCCATGATGGAAGTGATGACCATGATGATGTCCGTGATGTCCGTGATGTCCATGATGTGACTCCGCAGTCTCCAGCACTTCTGCAGGGAGCTCCAGAGGGACAATCGAGGCTGTATTCGCATCGCGAACGATTCTCATTAGAGGCGGCATAGGAGGCAGGTTCAGCGACGCCACCATGGCGACGACAGCGAACAACACGGCGAATAACGCAAACTGAAAAATAAACAAATTGTAAAGTAAAGCTTATGGAAAACTGAACTTCGTATTGGACTTAAATTAAAATATTTGCCGCCTATATTTGATTATAATGTATATGTTACTGTAAAAGCCCGAACGGTGGTAAATCCTAAGATTTTCCGGTATAACCTAAGATTTACCAACTCGCAATGGTAAAAGTCCGAAAAATTCTTTTATTTCGAACTTTTACCTATATTCACTTGATGATGTCGAAATGTCGCCGGAGCCCCGCTTCGCGGGGCTCCTCCTACTGGGTGGTTAAAAAAAAATAACCACGAAGGCTAAGGTGGGAGCTTCGCTTCGCTCGCTCCCACCTTAGCCTTCTAACCTAACCTACCCATGTCGCTGTGCCCAAAACTCCTTCTTTATAACTATGTCACAGTAAATAATTATACCGTGAAATAGTTATAAACATAGTTATGGAGTTTTATATACCGTAACATAGTTTTTAAACTCCGGCTTGTTCGGACGTTTACCATTGAGAGTTGGTAAATCTTAGGTTTTACCGGAAAATCTTAGGATTTGCCACAGTTCGGGCTTTTACAGTAACATATATATTTTAAATGGAACCGATTCATGTCCCACTGCTGGGCAAGGGTCTCCTCTCGTAATGAGGTAAGGCCTTCTTTCCACTTCGCTGGCCAAGTGTGGCCAAGAGTCCCTAATAATTAACTGTGGTAAAGTCACTATCGTCATCATTCACAGCCTAATTGTATCCTCTGCTAAAGAAAGCCTCCTTTTGTCTATGTCATGATTCCCGATCCTGCGCTAATCTCAAAGGTATGCCCAAAATTTGTACAGTATTGTCAAAATTTAATACTTGGCAAAACGTTTAGCACCTTTAAAAAATAATAAACACAGCAACTAATTTAAATCCGTTTAGTACGAAATTAAACTATTTTGTTGGAAATAAACCACAATATTTTAACAAAACGAAGTCACGCGTCACGGTATGTTAATTATATTCAAAATTCTACAAAACGTATGTAGCAACATACTTAAATAATGTAAGTAAAATATTAAATAACGCGCATAATAATTCAAAATGAGTAATAATCGTCATCGCAGTTCACGTAAATTATGATAATAAACATTTTATTGCAAATCCCATATAAAAAAACATTTTATATATGTTTGAAATAAAATATAATTTTAAATAAATAAAATGAAATTAATATCTTTAAATTTTGGAACCTCTACTCACAGTTTTCATTGTAACAGCTTTTCACAAACAATACTGGCCGAGACGGTTTCAAAGTATTTATAAGCCTCTGAGATTGATGATTTAAAAAAAATAAAACGAGTATTCATTCAATTCTCAAAATCTCAACGAAGGAAAAACAGGTTAATTAGGATGAAATCTGCGAATGGCGTCGTGTACCTTTACGTCGTTTTTTACCTATATGTCTGCCATAGTAATATTTATGTGTTGATGGCGACTTTAGGGTAAATCTAGCAAAAAACCCAAAATGTTATACTATAATGCAAATTTACAGCAAAAAATAATCAATAACGCTTAGTAATTACTGTCTTTCTTAATATTTTTGCTGTAAACAAGATGTGAGTGACCTGACTATGTGTAATGTGTATGTCATGTACAAAACATTTGAAACGGGGTATCTCTATTCATTTGTTCCCTTATAGATAAGTGAAAATGATGCCTTTACGTTCTAATAAAGTGCAATTATTTGATAGTTATTGAATAAACGCTTACTCTGTTCGTGTAAGTGTGTCGCTTAATTATTTTTTCTTAAAAATCATATTTGACCTATCTATTTTTATAAAGATATGGAAGATGTAATTTAAGAGAAGATGTATGTAATTATGTGTATTTATTTATTGTAATGATTCAACCTATATAATTCTTTGTAGACAAACAAAAAGAACATAGTAATATTCAGTTTTATATTTTGACTTTGCGACAACTTGTTACTTTTTGTTGGTTTTTAGGGTTCCGTAAGCAATGGATAAAAACGGGACTCTATTACTGAGACTTCGCTATCTATCTGTCCATCGCCAGGCTCCATCTGATGAACCATGACAGTTAGACATTTAAAATTTTCACTGATTATGTATTCCTGTTGACGCTATAACGACAAATGACAACAAAAGCAGAATAAAATCAATATTTAAGGGGCTCCCATGTAACAAACGTGATTTTTTTCCCGTTTTTTATTATTAACTAGCTGACCCGCGCAACTTCGCTTGCGTCACATAAGAGAGAATGGGTGAAATTTTTCCCCGTTTTTGTAACACTTTTTACTGGTACTCTGCTCCTATTGATCGTAGCTTGATGATACATAGCCTATAGCCTTCCTCAATAAATGAGCTATCTAACACTGAAAGAAGAAAAACTGAAGATTTTTTCAATTCGGACCAGTAGTGCCTGAGATTAGCGCGTTCAACAAACAAACAAACAAACTCCTTCGCTTTATAATATTAGTATAGATGGCACGGATCACCTTGTGCGCGAGTCTAACTCGCACTTGGTTGATTTTTGCAAATCACATTTCTGCATACTACATTACACAATTAATGTACATTATGAAACTTTCTTTTACAAAACAGCATCACGAAAAGCCGTTATCAGAGTCACAAAACATAATTATAATCAACTAACACAATTTTAGGCATTTGTATATTATAGACAATTTCTAAAATGTCACATTGTATTTTTTGAGAAATTTTCGGTGAAATTATTCACATAATAAGTAGATAATTTAGTGTCAAAGTCATGCCTAGTTTCAAACCAAACTAACTGGTTTCAACGTCTTTTGAACATAATGTTTTCAACTTAGCATAAATAAATAAACAAACCATTGACTATAGCGCTTCTGCGATAGGTTTAAAACTAGTTTTTTTGAGTTAAGTTTACCTACATTACGATACCTTAGTAAGTACATATGTATAATTGACAATAGCATTTACCAAAAATCTGCGTTCTTATAGCAGTCGGTATTGTTTGCGACTGCCGCGTTGCAAGAGATCTCTAGGTACGAATCCTGAGTCGGGTCAAAAAGTATTTTCTGACATTTTCTGTCCAGTGAGTTCTAGTAGTTCTGTTTCTGATTTAGGAAGTTGAGGTTGTGAGACATTTTATCTTCTGTGTGCTATTCCTGTGCCTATGAAAAGTCACTTATGTTTACAAATGTTTAGATGCATGGATCGTTTCCGAGAACGTTTATTCGAAGAAAACGAAATTATATATCTCTCCCTGACAGCATTAAATAAGGGATGAAACAAACGTTTAAAGGGAATCATATTCACTTAACAGGAGATAGATATTCTTTATAAATTACCTTCTTAATAAATCTAGCCCGTAGGTATGCTACCTACAAAGTGATACAAACTAGATTTGAAATATTCTCTAATATTTTTCCTCGTTAACCTGTTTAGTGGGATTGTACGAACATTATTATTACATTTTAGACAAAATGTATGGCCTTGAAATTATTGATATAAATTAAAGTTTTCCTTGAAATCTTATTATAAGTCTGCACGACCTGCAATATGAAATACGTGAGTTTTATTTTTTAATACGATTATATTTAAATTTTGTCACTAGTCTTTACTTTACGATACTCTTTTATCATTTGCTCCTAACAAAATCTCAAAGTCGCGGCGTTTCTTCGGAAAACCAGAGCCGTTTTAACCCCTTGATTGTATTATATTAAATCGCTTACGACTATCTTCTGATGGTATACATATAGTTACAAATGCCTCTTGACTGTAGGTATATAAAAAGCATCTTTCAAGAAACTAACGACGTCTAACAACTCGGTCCCGATTCATAAATAAATCCTGAAAAATGTAAAGTGAAAATACCTATACGTCCTGTTTATTTTTCCGGAATAGATACGGTGACAGATACTAATACTCACTGTGCCACTATGACGCACGTGAGTAGTTAATTGGTAGTCATAGTAGTTGAATTTATACCCGTGTCGACGCAATGCCATTTCGCGTAATTAATTATAATTATTAAAGTCTATATGTTGTCACTGAGAATTTACGTAGAAAGAAACCAGTTCCCGATGCACCAAAACGCAGCACAGCTTTGTTTAGCTTTGGTCAGCCGATTAAACCATCAACATAATTTATATTTATTTATTATTGTAACGTATATATCTCATATTTTATAGTATCTATATTTATTTTTTGTATATCATAAGTAATATTTATTATGTTTATGTACATATTATTTATGTTTATGTATTTACACTCATATCGCTTATTTATCTTATTATTTATTTGTACACTCTTTCTTAACTCACTTTCCTTCCTCTTTTAAACACCTTCGTAATAATCTCTGCATCACCCTAAGGTAGACTGGCAGAAAATGCCCCTGGCATTAAGTCCGCCTTTATACAAATTTGAATATTAAGATTAAATAAATAAAAAAAATTACTTTTACATTACAGTTTGGAATCCTTGCATTCTTGATGTGCGTGATCTTCGCGTTCGTGAGCGCGGATGCTGTAAGGCCTCCGCTCACAGCTGTCAATAGCGAGATCCTACAAGCCGAGGAATCGCGACCACACCACCATCATCGCCCTACTAGACTCGGCCCTGGGCAGGGACACGGTCATGGACACAGCCACGGACATGGACCCAGGCACGGTTAAACAACTACAAGCAAACAGGCAGGATTCGACAACAACTCGGAATTAAAGATATTTAGTTTATAAATAACATTTGTTTTAATAACAGCAACCTAAACTAATTATGCATGTAGTTTACCTTTTCGGTAAAGCATCCTAGGTACCAACTGTCAATAGTGCTCACACTTTCACATACATTTTGCAAAAGCTTCTTGTAGTTCTGTCTAATTAAAAAGAGATTTGATCCAGACAAAAGATAAGGATTGGTCTTTTATTTTAAATAGAATACCTATCTCTACTAATATTATAAAGCTGAAGAGTTTGTTTGTTTGTTTGGACGCGCTAATCTCAGAAACTACTGGTTCGAATTGCAAAATTATTTTTTTTGTTGAATAGACTATTTATCGAGGAAGGCTATAAAACATCACGCTACGGCCACTAGGCTGGGAAAAATGGGAAAATTATGACCCATTCTCTCTTTGGTGACGCAAGCGAAGTTGCGCGGATCTGCTAGTTTTAAAATAAAATAAAGTAACTTATTTTTATCTCTTATACCTTTTGAAGGACAAAAATACCTCTATATTTCGTAGACTTGGTCTAATGGATTCAAGATATCCTGTTTATTAAATGTCAACTGGGTTACAAAGATATTGTCTACAAATAAAAAGTATTAATGTTCTCGAAGGAGTGACTCATCGTTTTGTTGAAGACACTTGCATGCCACTTGAACTTGACTTTGCAAAGTTTTTTATACGATTAAAAGTTTACCCTGACCCACGAAATAAAAGCACTCTCAAATTCAAGGCTTATTTTGGTATGAAATGAATAAAGCAGTTACTCAAACTTATTTGTAAAATATTGGGGTCATACATTTGATAACTATTTCAACAAGGCGGTTTAGAGAATGCCGATCACCCCATAAACATCAGGATCTCGATTTGAAATAAATAAGAGCTTTCTAGTCGGTCTAGAAGCATTTATTTAATTTAAAAAATCACTACATAGTATAATGCAAAGTCGCTTTTCGCGTCTCTTCCTATATCTGTATGTTTGTATGCTTAGATCTTTAAAACTCAACGGATATTGATGCGGTTTTTTTAAAGGTGGATGATTTAAGAGATATGATTTTGTGTAAAAGTTGTAAGGGGGTTTTAGTAAAATAGCCGCTAGTAACAAAATAAGCCTTTTTTCACATTACGCAGTGTCAATAGTTGTGATATAGGTACCTTCCTCTGACGGCCTGACCCGTGTTTAGTACATACCTAATGGATAAGGAGCTGACACAAGGTAATTTCGGCAACGACTCAAAAGATTATCGCAACAAAAAAATTATAAGTACCATTATAAATAAAGACAAAAAGTGTTACAGCTGATATGATCAACAAAAAAGTAAAATTGCCATGAACTTTGCAAAAGTAACTTGCCTTGGAAATGGCTTCTTCTTGATACAGAACAATTTTCATAAATTAAACCTATATCGCACGTGTAAAGAAGGGTGTTCTGTATAATTTTATTTCGTTTAAATGCGCAACAATCGACTTTATGTAGAACAGGCAAGCGTAAACATTTATAAACATAAAGCAAAAACATTTATTCAACCTGAGACGAGTACCTAAGTTGTTTTACTTACCCCCGGTTTCTGTGTACATTTAGCGGTAGTTTATCTATTCAATAGCGTTTTTTATATGAGTTTCAACGTTATTGAATAGATAAACTACCGTTCAATGTACCTCAGAAGCCGGGGGTTAGAGGTGCAACGACGCTACCCTACTTTACTCTAGTATAAGGTACAAAACTAGGGAATGGAGATATCAATTATTTGATTGCACTAACATTATGCTTAAACGTTAATGTTATTTTGCAAAAGAGCCAAGGAACTCCAATCACGTGTTTACCAGCTACTTAACCTAAACCTTGCTTTTATTTCCAGCTTTGCAATATCCTATTTAATTTTACAAATAAACACTACTACCGGCGCCGGCGGTATCTACTTGCTAGTAAACATCGATAGTATCGATCTACGTTTAAGGATACTGGATAGAAGACTATTTTTTTATTTTAAAACTACATATAGAGCCCTGCTTTTGATGGTATTCCACTTGCCATCTCATCACAACTCGCGTCCTGCCTGAGTATTTTTTTTGTCTTCACTTCAGTTCATAGTGAATGACTTCCATAGGATTGATGGTTGAAATATTGGGCAAGTTGAGATAAAAAAAACAATAAATTAAACTTAGGCTTCACTGCTCTACGTGCTACACGAGGATGAGTAAAAAATGGATCGCTACGTACCTATATGTTCAAAAACATAGCCTTCAAATTACTTGTTTTTAATCTGACTGCCTCCGTGGCGCAATGGTTTAGGTCGCTACGGTGTCGTTGTCGGCGTCGGTGGGTTCGATTCCCACACTGAGCAATTATTTGTGCAATCCACAAGTAACCACGTTATGTCATGTTAACCGACTAAATGAGTACACCTATCTAGCTTAGAGCACCATAATTTATTCACCATACAGGAAAATACTATATAAGGCTGATAATGAAGATGAAGATTTATAATCCTCTGAGAAAAAACATCGCAATGAAATTTGTAAGTACAAACAAATAAAAATTATACATAATATCCAATTTATTTGTAAAAATAACGTGATGTTTTTGTTATTGATGTACCTAAATCCTGCCAAGAACGTAGCGCCCAAGATTTCACTCACGTATTTTTAATGAATATTCTAAAACATGCGTGAGGAATTTTAATAATAATCTAAATTATGCTTATGTATTACAATAACAAATACGCATCATGAGTCAAGTAAAATATTTTACTTTTATCTTTATGATTGAAGGCTAGCCACCGTCTGCAGGGTAAAGCCCGATTAAACTCTCAAGCGCAAACTACTTCGAAGTTCCATTTTGGTCAAAATAAAAGTATACAGTTTTCGCTTGCGAATTCAGTAATGATTCCGTTCCAGTCGTGGTGGAAACCGGGCTTTGAAGATACTTCCAGTAACGTCAATCATACCTATTCTGTGCTGCCCTATGTCGGATCTTAAAGGTTCTATTTTCATTACAGTTCGGATTCTTTTTTGTGATGCTGGCTACGGTATTAGCGCTGGCAAGCGCTCGCAGCTTCAGTAGTAGTGATGTCATAGCTAGCAGAGCAATCCGCAGTGCCAACAGCGGCGCTCCCGAACCTCATCGCATTTGGCACCGTCGTGGAAAGCACGGCTAACAAATCAATGTGTTTTTTCAATATTTTATATGCATTAACAATTTGATTCAAAAATATACGTTTATAAAACTGTATGCTTTGATTTTTTATAAATTCTCGCCTTATTCCTCTGTTGACCTGTAGATTTCGTTAAATTTCCTCTATGCGCATATAAAATAAGTGCAAGTGTATAAAATAGGGCTAAATGTAAATATTTTGAATAAGATTTATTGACTTTGGCGAAAAACAGGTGTCATGGGTTGATACTAATATCATTCATAAAAAAAAAACAACCATAAAAAAGTTTAATCCATCCGCTATAGTAGCTTTATGATTGTTAATCTTAAAGACCTTGTGCGTCTCGAGATTTCATTTTCAAAAACGTGACCATCAAAACTAGTATTTTGTATAACATTCGACAGCCTTTAGAGGTAAATCAATCGCGCACGTGAGTTTAGCGTTTAAGTTGTTTCAACCGTCTGATTCCTTATTAGAAGTTAATCGTGCTGCACATTCCTTGCTGTTAGCTGCCATTAAGATTGACTAACTAAGCACCATTACCATACCATACTAGTAAAACCAATCATCATAATAAATTAATTCGTAGCTATCTAATAAACCAAATTAATTGTTTTGTTTTTTCTCATCATGTTTTTCGGCTCCATAACGAATACCTATTACTCGAACATTTAATTATCCATGTATAATATGATTTATAAGATGCTCATTTGATATTCAAAACATCGGTTTATTTACACATTAAAGCCATGTTCATATCGTACTGGCATCTAAAGCCGGTCATTCACTTTATTTTACGTAACAAGTTGTCCTTGACCGTGGTTATAAAAATTTGGAGATTTCTACCAGTCTTCGAGAGTGGGAGAAAGCCTTTCCTCTTACATCACATTATGAACATGATACAATCTTAGTATTGTACCATTATCTGTGCAGTGTAGTTTATTCGTGTTTGTAACTCTTAAAAGATGATGGTAAGTCAAGAAAAAGTTCAAACATAAACCCTATGAAGTCCGAACAACGTTATAATTATTATCTGTATTAAGTGTTCAATTTAAATAATAACTTGTGAAGTCTCGTGTCTTCATAATTCGAATCATGATTCACGTGAATTTTAAACTGTATATAATAATTGGTTTTCAAATTGACGAATTATAATTTTAATACCTATATTTTTTATAGTTTTTTAACGTTCCAACATCTTTTTGACATGCTAGAAACAGTTCATTAGTTTTCCTAATGGTATAAAATAATATAAACTTATCCTTTTGGTCTGAGAGGTCAAATAGCTGTTATTGTTCTATGGAAAACCCCATATTGAGCCTTAACAAGACATTGATTTAATCATAGTGCCGTCCTCAACACAGTTAGGAATAAGGAAAGAAGCAGCTTTTAAACGAGCATGATTAATGGCAAACTTAGACGTATATTCTAGCCTGTATTACCTAAATAGTTTTTGTACTAAATATTATTATGATGAAATATGTTGTAGAAGTAGTATCTAATGTACCCGGTCAGTAAAAATTGAAATTGTCAATGATAAATTCAGCTTGATAAACCTCTCCTAAAAGTCTAATGAGTAGAAGAAAGAAAATTTTTTTTTCTTTTTTTTTAAAAAAGACAACTCCCGCACTAAGAATTGCTCTTGTGTCGCGGGGACTTTTACAAACATACAAACAACGGACACAAAGCACAACCAGACCCGAAACAATTATTTGTGGATCGCACAAATAATTGCTCCGTGTAGGAATCGAACCCACGACCTCCCGACGCAGTGGTATCGGCGTGGCGACCTAAACCACTGCGCCACGGAGGCAGTCAATTAATACATTTTTGTAGCAATGTCGAAATGCATCGACAGAAATAAGCTTAAAACAAAAAGTAACAGCAACAAAACTTGGAAACGAGCGACACAAAAAAAAAGAAAAATATTTGTGTGCACCTCGTCATGGCGCCAAAAAACATTAGCAAAAAAGCATTTCCACACATTTTATTTTGTTTTTCGTCCGTGATGTTCTAGTTAATACTCATTATATTACATAAATATACGTAGATATTAGTAAAACATATAAAGATAACGATAGAATAATTTATTTAGTAAATAACTGTTGATGTGTAGGTCCATCAGCGTAATTGCTAGTTGCATATAATCGCATCGTGTTACCAGTAATGCTTCCTCAATTACAATCATCTACTATATTTAATGCACATCTGTGACAGTTTAATAACTAATTCCATTTATAAGCTATCCATTAGTTTTAATATGATGTAAGCGCATGAATATCTATGGTAATCTTAAAACTAGAACAGAACACTGGAAAATACGCACGTTTATAGCGCAGAATCGCGCCATTTTAAGAAAAATATAGTAGACGCTCAGTTGCATTTAATTTTTTATCTTTATCGAATACTTCACCACCGATCAAATATCTCTTTATTCCGTGCATTCACCTATATAACACGCATGGCAAGTTCAAATTCCGACAAGAAATATACATATACTGTATATTTATAGTACATATCACAATAAAAAATAAAAGTCGATGATAGAATCAATCTTTCTGTACTAATCAATTTCTAGTTACAAAATAATGTTCAATTTCATAACCATCCTAGGGATTGTTTTTAATATCGTAGAAATCTTAATTTCAAGCAGTACTTTCAGTTGCAGGTGATATCTCTTCTTTCGGTGTACATTTGGACAGTGGAGTCTGCAGTCCTGGATCCCTCTTTGTACCTCTCTCCTCGGCCGCCCTTGACAGATGCTAGTGGTAGTCTGGCACCAGCGAGTTTATGGCAACGTTCCGCTCAAATAATGCAGAACTTTACTGAAGCACAAGATAAACCTAACAATAGTGAACTCCCGACAGAACCTACAGAACGTAAGTAACTTTAGTTTCTACTTCATTTTGTAGCATTATAACCATTGCGTCCGGAGGTCGTGGGTTCGATTCCCACGCGCAATCATTGTTTATGCAATCCACAAATAATTGTTTCGGGTCTCGTTGCACTTTGTATCCGTTGTCTGTATGTTTGTAAAAGTCCCCGCGATACAAGAGCAATTCTTAGTGTGGGAGTAGTATTTTTTAAAAGAAAAAGGATTACACTATTACATTTAGACAGTTTTGCGATTGACATAAGAACGTAAGCACGCAATAAGCATTCAGCTTAGTCATCCCATAAACAGTTTAAATTCATATAATTTAATTTGTTAAAAAGTTGCGCAATAACTATAAATCAAAGAATTATAAAAACTTTACGGCCAATAATTCATTATTAGGTGAACCTGCTACAAAGGCACCTTATTTATTCGTGGCGTTTTTCTTTTTATTCTAATTAAAATACAAAAAATCTGGTAATAGGTGACTAGGTGCATAAAAAACCAAAAACTATTAACCCTTGTTTATTTTACTGCGCTGGTTTAACTTGTATGGACTTAAAGTTTTTAAAAGAAATAAAGCCAGTGCCCATCATTGCATTTTAAACCAATTAAATAATAACAAGCCCGCTCCTTAAAATACGGACGTTGCGTCGTTGCATCATGCGTCGTCATTATGGTATTTTAATATCACATAACATAAATTTATCTATTACCACTTAACATAATATTAATACTCTGAAATAACTGTTAAACCGTACCCTAATTATCTGTCAATCAATTTTTTCGGCTAATAAATCAACAACAATTCATGACTACATTCAGATAAATTGTTTTCTATTCGTCTTGCTGAACAGTGATGAATAATGATGAACAGATCGTTCATCATTATTTTCTAAACATTATAACAAATTGGTGGTATCGTGACTAATAATAGAGATAATCAAGTCAAATTATGTACTCTTCAAAGCTTTACCTAACAGTCAGCGCCTATAACTTCAGACCGTTGAGAACGCGTTAAAGAAGTTTTTATTTGTAATTATCTTGTCACAGGTTCACCAAAACTGAAGAGAATACCAGAACCAAGAGAAAAAGCCAAACTTTTTTGGCCGTCACTCCGTCCCTCTCACTACAGCGTAGGCACAGGAAACATTCAAATTCCTTTGACATTCAGTCTATCTGGATTGTACGGAAAATATTCTCCTGGAACAATGGGCACAGGTGTAATAGGATCTACTTACGAGACTGTTTCTGAAATTGGAGGTACGGCTGTTTCAGCACTGGCTGGCAGCAGCTATGGAAATTATCGTACGTACCCCGGATTAAGAATCTATAGAGGGGAGAACGGTCCGGCTTGGAGTGGATGGGGCAATGGTAAATGGGGACATTATGGCAAAGGATAAAATTATAATTATTATGTAATCATCTACTATTCGTTTTGAAGACTGATACAAGGCTGAAATATATTTTTATCATAATGATTAACATTTTTACTTATCTTCAATATTTTCCCAATGCGTTATAGCTATTTTGGAAACTTTTCTACTGGTCCAGATTGAATCCAAATCTTTTATAACCATAATAACATCTTCAGGTTGGCAATTTAATGCTTCGAAAACATAATAAATGGGGCCCTCGGAAATCACGAGTTCTTCCTAGCCCAGTCTTTTAAAGCGGTAGTCCAACGACCAACCTACAAGGCTACGAGCGCCACTTCCCTTAAGATAACATTAAATTCGTACTTCTTACTTTGTTTATACATTACAACACTAATAAATCTTATCCTTCACCTCTAATATCCACCATTAAAGACATTATTGATTCCACTATTTATAAAAACATTTTATTGGATGTTTTTCCGAGGTTTTTCCCGTAAACACATAAAGTAGGTAGATGCCTCCATATTGGTAAATACCTACCAATTACATTATTCGCTTCACAAACATCACAATTTGTAATAATAATAAATGATTTAAACAACATTTATTAAAGATGACGATGTCCGTTTATTTGATTTTTTTATTATTAGATAGGAAGAGGAAAAACATTTATTACATTCCTGTATGAATATCGTAGGTACTCGATGATCACAACAATCTATTCTATCAGCTATTAAGCTGTAGGTATTAAAAATATTATTAATAGATTACCTATGAACATATTCCATAATAATCCATAAGGCAGAATAACACGAGTAAGAACTGAAATCATATTTAAAAATTCTACATCAGAATATTCGCCCGGTAGATGATTGAAATTACATTAAAAATATTTAGGTTCACCATAACCGGGTAAGTTTGAAAATTTTAGCCATTACTTATCATATAACCTACTCTAGACAAATCTATACTAATATTATAAAGCTGAAGAGTTTGTTTGTTTGAACGCGCTAATCTCAGGAACTACTGATCCGATATGCAAAATTCTTTCAGTGTTATATAGTCCATTCATCGAGGAAGGCTATAGGCTATATATCATCACGCCACGACCAATAGGAGCAGCGTAGCAATAAAAAATGTTACAAAAGCGGAGGAGAATTTGACCCATTCTCTCTTATGTGACGCAAGCGAAGTTGCGCGGGTCAGCTAGTACAATCTAAAGGTACTAATTTGGTTTAGGTAAATATGATGTAACTGCCCTTCAACCTTTCGTCCTCAGCACTCTAGGTACTGTATGGTTACATCATATTATCATTATGTAACTTATGAACCACCTTAACTGGCTTGCAACGATTGCACAAACATGCATCAATAAAACAAAATACGAGTTAGTATAAAAAAGAACATAAATCAAATACCGATGGTTGGTTTCTTTGTGGTGTTATGTTATATGTTTTATCATTTTCAATCGTTTTCAATAACTTACATATGTCGCAGATGCACCCAAAATCTAGTTCTAAACAGGTTTGAGGTCCTCGTCTCAAAATGTATTTTTGAATCAGGTTTTATTTGATCCGACTTTTGTGGATGTTATAATAAAATTGACACATTAAACCAGTATCTAATGTGACCTTTAACTTAAACTTAATTTAATGCAAATGATTTGGAATACTTTCAAGAGAACTGTATTAATTACACTAACTTTTGCATGTACAATATCTGAAATTATTCTATCATAGTTACCACCCACAATAGAACATGTCCTCATTGTAACTACCCATTGATCAAATTATTGCAATGAAAAGAGTTCACTGGAATACCATAACTTGTGCCAGTCAGATGTCAACTATAATGATCCAGTTTCCTGTCCCGCCTCAATTTAAATGCATGCTCGTGATGCAAGCCGTCCTTTCCGAACGATGGTGGGTACCGTGGTGCTTCTCACACTGCTACCAGTTCTGGTAGCGAGTGCTGGGGAAGGTAACATCCGACTGCTTGAAGACGAAGTTGCAGTTGCGTTGAAAGCGTGTACGTACCCAACTGACAGTACCCATACTAAGGAACCCGTCGCTAATGAACGCCAGCGTCGGCGTCGTTCTGAAAACGATTATGATGGATCTCCTAAAATAGACGATAGTACGAAGCAAGGCAGCCGGTACAGCCACGAAAGACGTAACACTAGTGATAGCCGGGACCAGCTACTAGTGGTGAACGCCACAGACTATGATTACGATGGTTACGGAAGTGGGAACATGGGAGAGAAACTGCTCACTTCAGCTCCGAAGTCGGCTACCACTGGAAATAGCAATGGTACAGTCACTAACATGAGTAGAACAAAAAGAAGCGAGCCTTTATTCAACAAACCCGACACTGATCAGGTATGGCGTATAATATTATTTATGACATAAACATTGTAATGATACCTACCTACTATTAATTAAATTCTTAAGAATCGATGACATTTATTTATCATAGTACCTACGTGTTATTACCACGTGCCAGTTAATGGGTAGGTATATTTTGAATCATGATACTCGTGACCATAATTTGTAAACAATTTAGTGGTAAACAAATGATCGGACGGCAAGACAAAATATGATTATGCTTTACTTTACCTGCTGTTAGGAGGTAGCTGTAGATAGCGCAGGGCTAGGTTAGAGCCAATTTATTTAAAGTAAATAAGAAAATCTATTGTTTCAGTGCCTGAGTCAATGCGTGTTCGCTAATTTGCAAGTGGTAAGTATCTACAATTCTAACAAAACGTGCAAACATCAATCATCAACGATTGTTGATCAAAGCAATTAAGTTAATCACTTGTTTATAGGTAGACTCTCGAGGGATCCCCCGCGAAGCGGAGCTGTGGAATAAGGTGCAGTCAAGTGTGTCATCACAACAATCTCGGTCTGCGCTCCGGGACCAAATACGAGCATGCTTTCAAGAATTACAGTCAGGTACAAGACAGTCGTTAAATCCCTATCACGCTTAATTTATTATTACTTCATTAATCATGCCCGGTTTCTGAGGCACATTTAGCGGCAGTTTATCTATTCAAACTGTCATGTTTATATGAGCTTTAACGCTATTGAATAGATAAACTACCGCTAAATATACCCAATAAATCGGAGATAAGCAGATGTGTTACTGTATTTTGATTTCTTCTAGCATTTATTATCTCTACATCTCTACACCTTTGAATGCTGGTTTTACTACAAACGAAATCCGAAACATTGCTAAGATTTGAGGTAACCGATTCTGAAACCGCCGCAACTGAAATAGTATTTAATTTTCCAGAGGCTGAAGACAATGGTTGCTCTTATTCTAACAAACTAGAACGTTGTTTGATGCTTCGTTTCTCCGATCGGAAAGAAGGCAACCAAGGGACTACACAAAAGCCTTCTACTTCTACGGAATAAACTACGTGTTAAACAGCGCCATCTATAGTTAAAGATGCAAACAAAATTAACAGTGATAACATTAACGGACTCGGACTATCTTTTAATTTATTTATACTATGAATTTATGCAAATATAAAGTAATATTTTCTAGCTTTGTTTCAGAATTAGTTATGTATATAGTTGTAAAATAAAACTATAAATATAGTAGCATAGTTGATATTGCAAATCAGAATAAATCTGAACAACAAAACAACGTATTTTTATTTCGCTACTCGAGAACGGCTGGACCGATTTGGCTAATTTTGGTTTTAAAAAAAATCGCTTTATTAAATAAAAACAAGATAGCGTGAGCGGAGCAGCGCGGATCAGCTAGTAAAATATAAAATCAATGAAACAAAACTTCCAGAAGCTACTTTGACTAAAAGCACAAATAAATGCAATATTTCAACTCGTTGTTATAGCTCTTAACAGTTGCCGCCAATTAACTTGAGCAAATTCGGTAAATTGTAAATATCCTATTATCATAATATAGGTCCACTTGAAAGGAACTGCAAGGCGTGAAGGCGAAGCCCTTTGGTCGCCAGGTTGACATAACAGTCCACCGACCATCCATCTGCGACCACTGCACTAAGTCCACATTCAGTTTTCTTTCAAAAACACCTCTTTGTGTTTAAGTTGTTTGGCGACGAATTCAAAATTGACAACACACACATTCTTATTTCTTATTATAAATAAAGTATGACAGGATAGCCTGGATAAGAGAATGGTTGAGGGTAGTATATCACAGGCTTATTTAAACTTGTGTTCTTTAACTGATGAGGGAGCACAAATGGTGGCAGTCTCAATTCTTTAACAGTGGACCGTTTTGCGCTCTGAAACAATCACATTAGTCCAAAATAATCAATGGTGTATTTCAAAAACGTGTGTTGGTATAGATACTTTGATTATAAACATCTGAGTTGACAGTAAAAGCCCATGCAAGTACTGCTGTAGGCATTGTATTATAGTTCTCAAATGATACTTAACATGGTATAAATTATTATAATACTCCTAGATTTGCCAGATGACAAAATACAGTGAATTAAAAACACTAAGTGCAGTGGTAAATGCCTTTTTATTTGACAAATCCAATGTCCACAACACAAAGAAATCTAGGTACAAAACTTAAAAATAAACTGTACTTACACTAATTGAAAAATATTCAATGACATAAATAATAAATATTAACATTTGAAATTTTTTGAACACCATCTTTATTACATAGTCTGTGTCATAATACTTTTACAGTTTTTATTATTTAAGCATGTTGGCAACATAATGTTCAATAAAATATTTATTGGTTTCACAAGTCATAAAAATTGGAATATTTTTTAGTGTATTGCAGGGGCTAAGATTGTGAGATTCAAGGTTTTAAGTGGTAAAGGAGGTTTGTTTGAGCAAACTTTAGGCTGAGCTTGTATGTGCCTCGTCCATCTGCACAGGTGGATTAATTCCTCACATTCAGTCACAGAGAGGCGTTCCTGTAAAAAATAATAACATAATTATTTTTTTCTTTAGGCCTACACTAAAGCTTAAGACAATTTATTATGTGAATACTTACAATTAATGGATATAATACATAGTATGTTGCAATATCTGTCACAGTCAAACTATGTCCTGTTAAATAAGTCGATTTTTCTAGTGCCTTATTTATATCCTGAAAAAAAAATATATCATTTGCTCAGAATTTTATTTTAAACGTGTACGCAACACAATCATGTCATGTGGTCAACACGACATGATTGAAGTGAAGAATATATTTCTAATATATTCTTCACTTCAAAAAATTACCTGTAGAAAAGATTTAGCAAATGCAGGGTTCGCGGCAGCCTGATTAGCATACATGGCAATGTGCTCTAACCACTGATAACTAAGCAACATCTGTTCCTGACTCAATTTGATACCGGCGTTTGAAACTAATTTCAAAACAATACTAGCGAAGCCTTCCACACTTTGTTTATTTAGAACAGTTGTAAGGACCTGGAAACAAACAGAGTCACATTGAACGTTGTTGTGCAATTAAAGGGTGTAAGCATTATATTTCGCTATAGTAATTTACCTTATCGGTATTGTAACATACGGTTCCAACCGGTGCATTGTAATATCGTCCCACAGATTTAATAACGTCTATGTTACAAGCGCTCATTATTATTGATAGATTATCAAATAAACAAAAGTATGAGAATAGATATCAAAATAGCTCAAATTTATACAATAATTAAATTAGAAAGAAAAAAACGAAAATTGCAATATCGAAAATAGGTTAAGGCAAGGGGCAAGGTGTCAACGGTAACTGTCAATACTGTCAACTTAGTATTATTTTTCTGTCACGCTGTCAAAAATGTACAGTGGACATTTTATAGTGATGTGGCTGATTTCGATGTAAGGTAGCAGGCACAATTATTTACAAACAAAAAAGACATTTAACCGAAGAAGGCCATACAAAAAAGAGAGAGATGCTTTTATCCATCAATTTAAGATAAATGTATTCGATGTGGGTCTCATTCACTCAATCTTATCACAGCCAGTATCGGAGATAGCACAAAGATTATGTAGCCTATTTATAAACACAGATCAATAATTAAGATTAGTTATAAACTTAGTGTAAGTAGTAATATAAATTACCTATGTTATTTGACTGTCAAGAGTGTATATCTAGAATAAGGTACAATGGGGTTAACGTATTCTATAGAATAACAACCCCAATCCAAAATAATAAAGTTTAAAAAAAAAAAAAAAAAAAAAAAAAGAAAGCCATCTGACCGTTATAGTTTAGCGCCCAACAAATAATGAACTACAAAATAAAAAGCTTCCAATTTACAATCCAATCCCATAAAGAGATAGTAAGGTACGTGGATAGACACGCTTTATTACACTACTCGACTAAAACACATTTGAATAAAATGCAGTTCACAATGTTGGTATCACTAAATGACAGGCTAATCAGCCATTGAAATAGTTGTTGATAGAATTTGATTGTTCGATCTTGATCTTTTCAATTTCATATTCATAGCATTGGAATTATTGTAACAATAAGGAGGCAATTAGTTCGTAATCGATAATCTGTAAGTGACTAATAATTGCCGTTGTTTGCCTCCTAAAACTGAAAAGTAAAGTGATGTTACCGTAAAAATACTAGAATACTATGAACCTTAGCAATTCGGTATAATTCAAAGTTCTTATTTTGTTACCGACGTCTTTTTACTCGTCTTAATGTTGACTTTATGCCACAACTACTTTCGAGTTACTTCTAACAATAAAAATAATAAAGATGCAGTGCAACGCTTCAACAAAAGGAAGTTTGCGTTCGGCGTTTTCATTCTGTTATTGGTGGTCGTATTGTGGGTGGTTTCATCTGAGATGACAAAAGTAAGTGTACATTCTTCAGCACTTTCAATCGTGTTCAATATTAAATTAAATACTACAGAGCGCAATGTTTTTGTTTTCAGTATTTGTACGTAGAAAAACATTTAGAAAGACCATTCCTTGTGACGTACGTGAGGAGTTCGTTGCTGTTTATTTACCTTTTAGTACTGTGTTTTACACCTCCGACGAGGGATCCCTGTCAGCCTGCTGATTATACTGTAAGTTATCACTAAATACACATAAAGTCCAGCTATAAAAACTAATAATTCTATTGACTTGAGGTTACTGATTACTCTTATCAGTATTGCAAATTTAAGGCCAAATTCTTGATAGCACTGTTTACTGTGATATAACAGTTTTCATTGTGACAAAATGCTTAAGCTAAGCAATCCTACAACATTGTATTTATGTGGTTGTCTACTTTTGACACCACTAGCCACTCATATTGATATTCTCAATACAAATATAAGTTTTATTCTATGCTTTTCTCCTTACTAGGCTATCTGGCGGACTCAAATACTAGCAATTTGTAAAATACATGCCTTACTATGTTTATAAACAGGCATTAATATGTAATAAAAAAAAAATGCATTCATATTAAGCCTCTAAGCTATACAAAGTATGAAACTAGTACAAAACATGAAATCATACCTAATCTTGATAAAAAAAAATCATTACTATTAACATTAAACAGTTGCTATGCTAAATACCTGCTTACTCTTTTAAGGCTGAGCATTATGTTAGTAATCAAACTATTAAAACATACACAATAAAATTTGCATGACTGACAATAGAGATTGAATTAAATAAGTACTGCCCCAGGTCAGTGACCCTAAAGTCTTTTGAACTTAGTGTACCATATCAATCCGTGGGCAGATTTGATTGCCAAGCCTATTCATAACATCACTGAAGAGTTATTTGTCAAAGTAGTCCACATATACACAACAAAATAGCTTATCCAATTGGAGTGACCTTCATTTGTGAATAGCTAACATTAGGTTGAAATATTCCATTGTATTGTGTATAAAGAATCATTGGTATGGAATCTGAAACTCCTGTATTATTTGAAATGTATATTACTCATGTGACAAGTCCTTGATTGTTGGAATTATACTCAATGTAGGATCTAACCATTATAATTCTTATTAAGTAGATCAAATTGCATGATAATATAAGTTTCAGTGAGTATTGTATTATGTTATGATGTCTATAATTGGAGTGCATAAGGCAATGATATTTTCAAACGTTATTCCTCTAACTAATTAGATAATTGGGATGTGAACTGTTTATTGTAAATGACTTTTCTTTTCAGCAATTATTAGAACCAACAGCTGAAACAGATGATGAGAATTATTTCAATGAATCTAACAATAGTTTGGTAAGTGGTTGATTATGCTTTTAAAGATTATTTTTAGGAGTTTTATGAAACTAAAGATATATTAATAACTGTTTATTTTAATGTATTATATAATCTTCTTGGATTACTTAGAGTATTGTTTTTATCTTGTAGGGAGATTCAACATTTGTGCCGGTGAGAGCTGGAGAGACTACAGACAGTGATGATGCAGCACCCAGAGCTGTTAGATTCAATAAAGTAGCAGAGGTAACTTTTTATCCTTACATTGATCATTATTTTTATCTAGAAAAAGGATTGATTCTAAGAAATATGTAGAATTGATAAAGAAAAAATGTAGGTAAACCTAGACCTTCTATTATACAACAATGGACATTTATGGCCAACAATGTTCAAGTACCTTGTCGTAGTTATTGTTAGCCCACTGGCAGTATGCCGGCAGTGTTGATTGTACAAGAGTGGGCAGAGTGATGAGGAGTGTACTGTTCCGTGTGCAGGTGCGCGTGATGTCAGCGGCGATGGCGAGCGAGGCGCTGCTGGCGCGGCTGTCGTGGGCGGCGTCGGTGCGCGCCAACGAGCACGCGCAGCGCCGCGCCGCCGCCGCCGCCACGCGCCGACACCTGCGCCTCGCGCTGCTCTTCTGTATACCTGTACGTACTACTCACTACTCAATGATACCAATTCTGATAGGAAAAGTAGCCTTTTACCATGTTGTACTACCTCACTACCAGTGATTTTCAATCAGGAAACACGATCTATTTGCCTCAGATAAGTGCATCTAGATGTATAAACATGATTGACTAGTTACTAGACTAATAAATACCATAATTATATATCATTGGGCAATTTCTAAATTGAATAATTCTGATGATATGACGTACTTTAACTTTACCAATATAGTTGATCCAGTAACTTTATCTGATTCCTTATGATGGGGTAATTTCCAATTATGTTAATTGCGTATGTGCGCAGTAAACCATTCTATTATCTCTTACACTGCCTACAAGATACTCTAAGCCTGTTATTTTATTCTCTTACACTCTATCATTCAAAATGATAACATTCGTTAAAATCACATAAATTGTTCATAAGATAACTCAGATGACCGCTTTACATAAATATTAAAAGCTATTAAGATAAAAGGTCACTTAATATGTTTTCAATGAAAACAACTAGTTTACGCCCTTTCACTGTTTGTCTTGAATGCGCCCTTTTGAATTCAATTAAAAACATTCTTAAAACTGATTTGAGTTATAAAACTTTTAGGTTTTAAAATGCTTTATGGTTAGCTGGGGCTGGCGAGCGGCTGGTTGAAAAAAAATACGACCCTACGTAACGTAGGATAGGGTAAATGCAATTGTGAAAAATGAACATAAGTAAGTTCTACATACAGATCATGAATAAGTGAAATCTGGACGGTTTAGAAATAGTTGTTTCAGGTATATCCTTTGTACTATGATCACGGCAGAATTTTGATTCTTAATACTGATATAGTCAATGAAAAAAAAATGTAATGAATTAATTGGTTGCTTTCAGTGGTTCGTATCAAACTATCTGTACCGGTTAAGCATCCTGCACACTACAACGGGTTCAGCGACGATATACACGTCAACGGCGGGCGCGTTCGCGTTGTCGCTCGGCGCCATATTCGCGCAAGTGCCCAACGATCGCTTCACCCTGTCCAAGTGTGTTGCTGTCCTTCTTACTGCTGCTGGTCTGGTTAGTATACATCTCTATATTTTTTTTGTTTTGACCATAATATATTTTTAAAAAATAAATTAATTTATCCCATTAATGTCCCACTGCTGGGCAAGGGCCTCCCCCCGGTATGAGGAAGGGGATGGGCCTTGAGTCCACCAAGTTGGTCAAGTAAAAATTAATTAAGTCTATAAGCTTTGCTCGAAAAATATCCTTCCCATCCCATCTTGATAATTTTTGACTTGATTAATACACATATTTTTTTTTCTTAGCTATAGTAGGTACCTTGAGTTCTTGTTTGAGAATGTAAAATTACGTTAACTGGCAGGTGTTTGCATATCGTTTTCACACGTATTTATGTATGACGTGATTGTTTAAATTTAACATTTATGTATGTTTCCTGTTGCAATTTATTGATTACTAAAGTCTGTATGAAATGAACGACTTCGGGAGGTAGATATTATTGACAGAAAGTTAGGCATTTTTTCATTTTTTACCAGATAGAAATTATGGTACAAAAATCACATGGTTCATAATCTTTTTTTCAGGTGGTGTTAGGCATATCAGAGAGTCATCAAACTAACTGGGTAGCGGTGTTGGCTGCACTGGGCTCCGCGCTGTGTTACGCAATACATTTACTTATTTATAGACAAGCTTTAAGAAATGGGGATGAAATCAACTCCTCATTACTTGTGGGTGAGTCTTCCTTTTTCGATGACATTAATTTTGATTGTCTCTTTGCCCTACATACTTTACGAAATGTAGATAGATTTCTACACATAAAAATCATGGTCTGTATTTCAGTGCTGTCCATTCACGTACGTCACGTCGTCAACCATCCATTTCAGTGCCTCAATAAACGACACATTCAGAAGTTATTTTGCAATACTAGCAAAATTCGTAGGACTAATTACGTGAATTTTGTTGTCAGGTCTGGTGGGATGTGCGTGCGGGTGCCTGACGTGGGTGATAGGCGGCGCGCTGGCGGCGGGCGGCGTGGAGCGCGCCGAGCTGCCGCCGCCGCGACAGTGGAGCTGGCTGCTGCTGGACGCCGCGCTCGGACCACTGCTCCTCGACTCACTGTGGCTCTGGTACTTTCACACACTTTATTTTACTTGTATAAATTTTGTAGATTCGTCTAATTCAACAGCATAATATATTAAACCTCAGCTATACCTAAAATTAACTGGTATCCGCGATTTCGTTACTTAAGATCTCATATGATTATTTTGCGTTGTCAATTTGCCATCTCACAAAAAAAGATATAGAGAAATTGGTTTCTTGAAGTATATGTATATACTTTTGACCCTATGTTTCGTTATCACTATTTTACTTGAATATGTTTGTCGTCATAATAAATATGTTTGTTCCGCGTGCAGGGGCCGGTCGCTGACGTCCCCGCAGGCGGCGACGGGCATCCTGGGCCTGGCCGTGCCGCTGTCGCTGTGTGTGGAGGCGTGGCGCGGCGGCGGCGGCGCGTGGCGCGCTCTGGCCGCGGCGCTGGCGGGCGCGGGCTGGGCCGCCGCCGCCGCGCCGCTCACGCCCGACCTGGCGCTCTTCACCTGCCTCACCAACCGCCTCAGGGCCGCCGAGGGCTTCACGTATGTACTCCGACACACGCTAACATTTACATCTGATCACTGACGGCCGGTTGAAATGTAGAGATCGAGTTAGAATTGTCCGGTATCTGCCGTCATCTAGTACTTTGAATTTCGATTAGTTAACATAATAGTGAATTGACGATGAAGCTGACCTTGATATTTCGTCCACAGGGTAATAAGGAACCTGCCCGACCTGGACGAGCAGTCGGAAGCTTTGATGTCGTCGGACGAGCCGACGTAGCGCTACAACACGCACGACTCTTGTCATGAGAGAAATCACTTGAAAGTCTGAGCCGCACTGGGCTGTACAACCCGTCGAAATTATCTGTGCAACTGTCTGATGACGTCACACCGTCGCCCTCCCGCTCGTGATAACCGCGGCTACGGTGTGAACGATGAACATGCGGCAGCGCAGATACTTCGGCGAATTGTATTTGGATATGCTATAACTAGTTGTAAGTAAAATAATTGAGTCATTGACTCTGACACCCGTAGTGACTTCATTCATTCCGTAACGTATTGTATACAATATTATTTATTATTTTTAAGTAAGTACATCACGTGTTATAAAATGCTTCGATCTTTGGTCTCAGATATCTTATGAATCTGCCTCTAAATAAAATAAACCTTTTTAGATTTTGAGAACAACAATACTTAGTTGTAGATTGTGATTATTCTATTCCATTGTTATGGCCTATATTGTTATGGTTGGTATGTTCTAAAATAGCTAATTATATAATGTAGCGCCTGTATTACCCTTAAAAGATTTAGCAAGTGTATCACATATTCGAACCTATTTAAAGTAAAGACTGTTGTAAATAAAAATATTTCACAGTTTTAAATATTAGATGAAATTTGGAATAGACAAATCAAAATAAATGCAAAAGCGAGAGATGGTTTGCCAGGACATAGACCAAGGAGGCAAAATGATTTTAAAAATGAACTAATTATGTTTATTCTTATGTGAAGCTAGTCGGGTGTAATGTTTATGTAATAAATGCACCCTGGATTGTTTGTGTGGTAACACCTATTACACCTAGTCTAATTTAAATAGCAAATATTATTAGTAATCTGTTAGGTGTGTTCGCCTTTAACTCATGTAACATTTCTTTAATTATATCATAAATAAATTCAAGTATTATGTGTGAAAATTAATAATAAAATATCATTCTATATTTGTATAAAGGATCTTCAATAATAACTAACTATATTAATATGCAAATAAAATTGTAAATTGTACATTATATACTAGTAGACTGTGTGATTAAATTCTTTATTGTAAATCTAAAAATAACTAACAGACATTTAAGAATTCTCAGATATATCAAAGAATTTAACCTCAATTACTTGTACCTATCGAGTCCAGATAATTCCTATTAATTAAGTAAAACATTTCGTTTTATTCACTAGCTGTGCCTTTGATCTCTACTACTTTCATTAGGGATAAATTCAATTAAGGGCTTATTACACTGAAAATATTGTTCCGATAGTTCGTGTGTAGTACTTAAATAAGATATTAATTTTAAAGTGTTAACCAAATTATTAGTATTTGCATTTATATGACGATCAAATTCTGCAGTGGAATTGATAAAATGCTTGTTTTTATTAAGGCATTCATGTTGACCAGATATTAACTTGATTTTTATTATTCGCAATCTGCAATATATCTTTAGTATAATCCTCATTGATTGTTTGGATTTAGTTGAAATGTTTGTTGATGTCTTAGGAGAATTAAACTTCATTTTTGTAAGTTTCTTTTTATAATTCTACCTGTTGTATATTGTGTTCTGATTATACTTGACACAGTATTATGTAAGTGAATTATTTTGTGTTATGAAAATAGTAGGAATAGATTTTATATACATATTACAAATCGTTTTATTTACGAACCTAATCGCTTAAACACGGCTCACATTACATACTATATGCGTAAGTATTTTTCAAGGAAAACGACGTTGGAATGAGTTATGAGATTTGTAAATGAGCATGAACTTTACCAATCAGGTAATGTGTACGACATTGAACCACTGCAGCACTGCTATAAAACGCCATTTGGTTGTGGACGTTTAGGCGACTGAGTTTATCGTGAATTCAGTTATGAATTTATGATATTCAAGAAGAACAGGGGACAGACAGAGCCTGTCGATTTATTTCAAAATAAATATTATATGTTCAACCCTATTCTAGTACCTACATGCGTGTAGATTTCCTAGTACATCTGCATCTGGTACCAAATCTCCGAGAGGATAACTCTATCAGTTAAATAATTAGATTTTTAATAAATTGTAGGTGATGCCCTGGAAATCAAGATAAAAAAAAAGTGCTATAGAAAGATTAAAAAGATCTTAACCAAGTTTAAAAAAATTAATTACTCAAAAGGCCTTTTATCAAATAAAACATCCGATTGTTGATATCTGAAATAATTCCTAAAATCATAACCTCACTTCTTGTTTGATCTGTCAAAATAATGTGTGCTGTTTTACGATTTCAATAAAATTAAAAAATATTATTACTCAACTTTTATTCCCTAAAATTAAATATATACGTTGAATGGTGTTTCAAAATGATTTCAGCCACGCGTTTGTTTGTGGGAAATCTCCCAGACAATACTCAGGAAAAAGAACTGCAATCAGCCTTTTCAGTTTTTGGTGAAATAACCAACTTAGATTTAAAATCTAAGGCTGGGACCGACAATGAAAGTAAAAAATTTGCTTTCGTATCTTTATCTGCTTCAAATGCCGACATAGAGTCATGTAAGTTTCAGTCAGAATACTACATGAAAACACATGCAATCGTCTTATAAATAACCATTTCATGAATATTTCAGGTATAAAAAGATTCTCGAATGAAGATTTTAAAGGCAATAGACTATATGTTACTAGAGCACGAGAGAGTTTCTTGGAAAGATTGCAAAGAGAACGACAACAAGCTCAAGAGAAAGAAGCTGAAAAGGTAAAATATTGTTATTATTTATCTTACTTTTTTAGCTTTTATTTATTAAAAAACTTATTTTCATTATTTTTGTACAGCACAATCCTCACGACAAATTGCCCAAGAAAAATCCCACAATAAACTTGAGTGAAAAGCTGAATCCTAGAAAGAGAAAAATAGACAATGTTTCTCTTAATGATGTGCATCAAAAAGCAAAGAAGCATTTAAAAGAAGATAGAGCAGAAGTACAACCTCATCAGCCCAGGTTTTCTGCTGGTGATGCATACAGTAGCAAACCATTGGCAAGTGCAGAAGAACCAGACCAAAAGAAAAGTGAGGCAGAACGCAAAAGAATGGAATCTATGAAAAAGAAACGGCAGGAGTTTAAAGAAAAGCAAAATATTATTAAAACTGGTTTAACTGGAGTGGTAAGTCACTTTCTGTAAAATTGAACAGACACATGTTAGAAAAAAATGTATCTAATTTTAATCTGCTTAATTACTTACCGTTACATATTCTAAGTTAATCAAAACTAATTGATTACTTACAATAATAATTATATCTTGAAATAATAACTATTTCACTATGTTTCTAGGACAAAAAACAAAACAAAAAACTAATTTTCACTGATGATGATGATGCTCCATCAGAAGTCAAACAAAATGGTAAAAGTGTTACAAAGAAACAACATAAAAACACTTTATTTGATGAAGATGCAGAAGATAGTGACAATGAACTGAATTTTGAAGTTAAGAAGCAATTTGAAGGAAAGAAAGGACAGAAGGTAAACAAGGGAAATATTTATCTTTATTTATAATACTTTCTTATGTAGTTGTAGATTAAACTGTAAACATTGATATTAGGTTTTAGATTTACAAACGAGATACAAATCTGATAAACGTTTCACCTTAGATGAAAGGTTCATTGATGAAGATGAAGAGGAAGAAGGCCAAGACGAGGAAAAGTCAGGCGATGAAGAGGTTGAACTAGGTTCTGTTGATGAAAAGGCTAAGCAGCTAAATATTCTACAAGATGTACTCGGTGTCACACTTAAAACTAAAGTTGTAGACGCTGATAGTAAGAAGAGCAAGTGAGTAAAATTATTAAATAGAAATATTAGTTTAGGTAAATACACCTTAACATATAATACTTTATCTTAACAGTTTTTGGCAAAATTTGAAAAACAAACAAACTTTGTTTTATATTTCTGATTTATTATTTTATAAATGTGTTTCTCTCAAGATTTTTTCTAAAAGTGACCAAATTGTATCTTTTTTGCAGACCAAAACTGGGAATGCTGAGATTCGATCCTATGCAACCAGATCATGCGAAGTTCTTAGCTCCTCAAGAACCTAAACCAGAACCAGTTAAAAAAGGCAAAAAGAAAGCAAAGGAAAAACAGGAAGAAAATAATGACACTCCACCACAGCCAGAAGTGCCCAAGGTTGAAGTTTCTAAAGAGCAGTTCTACAAAGTCAGTGATACATTGAAAGAAGCTATAGCCCAGCCTAACACATTTAGTTTAAGGAGTTTGTTTGGAAACAACGAAAATGTTGATGAAGGTTTGTATTTTTATTTTGTTTGCAACTATCGTATTTATGGTAAACTTATGCAGTTAGCTATTATGATAATGTTGTTATAATACTATTTGTGGATGGCAGAATTATTTTTATTTAACAAGTAACTTACATTTTTAGGTCCTCAAGAGCAAGAAACGGATTACATCCCACTAAACACAACAAAAGAAAAGCGGAAAGTGAAAAATCCTCTGGACAAAACAGAAAAGAATCCCTTTAAATATGATTCATCAGATTCTGAAACTGAAGAGCCGGAGCCAAAAACAGTAAAATTAGACGTGCCGCCACCTCCTATTGAAACAAAAGCTGTCTGGAAAGAGAATTTGTTCTTCACTAAATCAGATCCTCGTCTTAAAGGTAATTTATTGTTTAATTGTGAAATCATTTTTACAACTTCCTATTTTTGTGCTGTTTTAGCAACAGTTTGTAGTTTGATTCCCGAGTTTTGTATGATTTACGTTACCAGGGTGTCCACATTCTGGAAAGTCAGGGAAAAGTCAGGGAAGCTTAAGGTGGTCAGGGAAAGTCAGTGAAATTGAGGGGAAAGGAGAGAAAGTCAGGGATAGTCAGGGAAAATTGAGATTTTTTCCCAGTGATTGTAAAATGAGGGATTTAATTTTATGCTCTGGTCCGACGCTTAATCCAGGCCATAGAAGCATTTTTTTTCAGATTGAGAGTAAACTATATTATGATATCATCACGCTACTAACAATAGGAGTAGAGTACCAGTGAAAAATGTTACAAAAACGGGGAAAAATTTGACCCATTCTCTCTTATGTGACGCAAGCGTAGTTGCGCGGGTCAGCTAGTTACGAATAAAGTCAAACTTTGTGGGAACATAACGAACTGATTTGAGTTTCGGTTATTGATATTTTATTCTTTAGCTTATCTTTGTTACTCTCGTAGACTTCGTTATTAATTACTTATTTTTCATAGCACGTTAGTAGCAATCAAACAGACTAAACATCAAATTAACTAATTATATTTTGGTAAACTGTTGACAGCATTACACCTAGATACAAATAGTATCTACTGATATAATCAGGAACATACGTAGCTGCAAAATTCTGCACGAACTCGATACTCCTTCCTAAAAAAAATATCTTACGTGGGTATCCATCAAGTCAAAGCCTAGTCTGAAGTCATACATTGTACTTCAACTTACATACGGTCCTCCTTCGTCCATAACTTTACTGATCAACTTCCTACTTATAGAGCAATTAATAAAATTAATAGATTTGTGTGCGAGCGCCCCGGAACATGTTGTTTCAGGACATTACAGCTCCCTCGGGACAGTGTTGAACGAACGCTGCCCTTTCTTCTCACGGTGTCGTGATGTTAGCCACCCTCGGCTAGTGGTGATAGGTTTATTATTTTGATTTCACTTTGACTGTTTTGCAAGAGTCAAGTTTGGTGTGTGTATTTGGGAAATTATTGTCGGTTTTGCAAGTTAGGTTAGGTGTTTGTATGTATTAGGGAATTTACTACATATCGCGAAAATCTAGGTAGAGAATTAATTTGGTAGAATAGGAACGGCTATTTAAAAACTGTAAAACTTAGACAAAGTTCAATGTTGAGAGAGGCAAGTTAAAATTACCCAAAAATTTTTAGTGGGCTTGGCTATATAAGAAAGAGTTCCTAAGTGATAAATACCGATCTCAATATATTTGCTATATAAAATAAAAGAAATTAAAATATTACCTGTATGCAGTTTTACTCAACTTATAAACTACTTTACAAATAAAACATACCTACTTGAATGATTAGGCCGTGTTCAAACCAAACTAACTGTAAGCCGCCGAATGTGAGCAGGCTTACTATGAGTCCCAGTGTACTTAAGAACATGTAATAACGTATTGTCGGTTATATGTAAACGAAAAACTGAATATGTATGGAAATAAAAGGAGTTACAGTCAGTTTGGTTTGAACATGGCCTAAATTTGGTCAGGGAAATTTAAAAAAATGGTCAGGGAAAGTCAGGGAAAAGTCAGGGAATTATTTTGAACATTAGCTGTGGACACCCTGGTTACACCATGTTACGACCAGTGCTTTTAATTTGTATTATGTCCATACATATGGTTGGTTTTATAGCTACGCTGTTAGACGCGCCGTTGAGCAGCGCACGGTCCGCTGTAAAACGAGATTAGCACCGCGCGTTTCGGTGCGCTGCTCAAGCGCGTGGCTATACCATGGCTCATATCGCTTATTTATCTTATTATTTATTTGTACACTCTTTCTTAACTCACTTTCCTTCCTCTTTTAAACACCTTCGTAATAATCTCTGCATCACCCTAAGGTTGACTGGCAGAAAATGCCCCTGGCATTAAGTCCGCCTTTATACAAATTTGTATATTAAGTTTAAATAAATAAATAAATAAAATATAAAACTCAACTACTATCCCCATACAAATCTTCACGCGCGCGCGCTTCAGCCGCGTTGTCGAGACGCGTGGCTATAAAACCGGCCTAATCATGTACCTACTCTTAACACAGATTTTTGTTTTCATTTCAGATGGTTTATTGTTCTTCAGTAAAGCTCCTGAGAATGAAGTACAAAAAGAAAGGAGGGAATTAAAGTCATTGGTGAAGAAACGAATCTACAACAATGACAGAAAGAATCAAATGTTCAAGAAGAAAATAGGTGGTAGAAAGAAGTCTATGAAAAAACCATACAAAAATAAAAATTAAGCTTTTGTAAAATGTCTTTTGTAGTTAAATATAAATATGCAACTGAAATGTACCTATTGGTTTTATTTTGTTTCTATTATTTTTTTATGTCACAACTAGACACGGGGCGATTCGGGTCTGTTTCCTACCTGTGATTTATGGATCAGCGGCGTCCACGACGGAAGTCCTACTAGTCCTTTAGGACATAGGACATAGCATTTTGTTATGGGTTGAAATGGAACAGCGTATCACAATAAATAAGAGCAAGCATTGCAAAATATTCTTTGTCAAACTGTATGGCTATCAAATTTGTTCTTGCTCTCAGATGAATTATGCGTATTAAATTGTTGTTAACAGACTGTAAGAATTAATCAACTGTATGAAGAAAATATTTTAAGAATAGAGTATGTATATTTTTTACCTTTTCAAAATTGCTAACAGTAAGTGAAAGTTTATTTGTTTGTTTAAACTTGCCAATCTCAGGAATTACTCATCAAAACTGTTTTTTTATTGTGTTGAACAGTTTATTGAGGATATTATATAGCCAATAATGCTATACAAAAGGCACTTTGATTAATAAGGCATTGTAAACATTTTAAGAATATGGAAAACAAATAGAGCAAAGAAAATAAAAGGTAGAATATTCATCTAAAACAATTTATTTAAAATGTGAACCACATTTTTAAAATACTATCGCTTCTTCCAAGTCGGCTTCTTTCTGGCTCCTGGTTGACCAGGCTTCTTGCGTTCACGACGTCTATGATCTCTGGTTAGCAAACCTGCAACTTGCATCTGCTTAAGCATTTCAGCATCGACAAAACTACGGAGACTCCATGCAATACCCCAGCGTATAGCTCCAGACTGGCCGGAAGGACCTCCTCCTTCAATATTACATTCAACATCTACCTTATTTTGCATACCAGTAAATATGAGAGGGAACAAAACTTGCTCCCTTGATTGAACATCATCAAAGTATGTCAAATCTTTGCCATTTATTGTAATTTTTCCTGTGCCTGGAGATCTAATAGTGACATCACCTCTAGCTTTCTTTCTTAAGCATTCATAAGTTGTTACAAAGGCACGCCCATCATCATCATAGCTTGGTTTAGGGATTTCCAAGGCAAATCTTTGGGAGCCAAGAGGTTTTCTGAACTTCTCTATAAACTCTTTAAATCTGTAAGCATAAGGTAATGAAGCCAGTCTTTCCATAACTAATTTGAAGTTATCATACTCTAAATCAGTTATGCTCTCAACCAATATTTGCTCCAATTGATCTTTTGTCACCCATACACTGGAACTTAAATTCAAACTGCTATTAGGATCTGGTGTAGCTTTTTTTCTTATTACTTTATCTTCAAAAACATAAGCTTGTTGGATATTTTCTGCTGCATCGTACATGACTTTAAAGAAATTTGGTTTTCCTGTATAGAACAAGTAATGATGGGGACGTCCTGCTTCATCAAACTCAGCAGCTTTTCTTGCAGGGAAAATTTCTTCTGGAGGTTTCATGAGTGGTCTTGCAGCAGGGTCGTAAATTCCGCTGGGGAACAAATATTCGATAGCTCGATCGACATCTTTCTGTGTAAATGTCTCGGGATCCTCACCCATCATGTTTGCTAAGTGCCGTTTACCAATGGCATATTCAAACTGCTGGGTCTTCATAAATTCATCATGAGCTTGAGCCCTTTCTAAATAGGCTTTCATAGCTTTGCTGACCTTCTTCTTCCGACTTAACGTCTCCCAGTCAGTTAAGTTATTGAGGACATTGTCGGATCCTGCAGCAACAGGGCTTTTGGTACTGTAGTTATACAAATTGCAAACAATAGGCTGTCTCAATTTGATATTATTTACACAGAAAGATTTCGCTGGTGGTACCAGTTGCCTTATAATTGTAAGAGACATTTTAAAATTGTTATAGTACATTACATTATACTTTAAATAACCATTCTTTCTCGTTTATTCAATCTTCATTATAACCTCAAAACTAAACATTCAGTCAGTCAATTATTTATATATGTCAAAAGTTCATGAGACCCATAGTCCATAGATGATAAATTCTTTCTTATTTATTTTTGATTTGGCAAGCATTTTAGACTAAAGCTACGTCTATACTAGCTCAACAGTACTCAACACTCATTTATGCGCTGCCGTTCAATGAGCCTATGTGAACACAGTTAAAATCGTTGCATTGCCCAATAAGCTCTATGGTTTGGAAAAAATATTTGTAATAATTTAATAGTAGCAACACATATTGTGCGGCGTCGCGCTCGCGGTTGCCTTTGGTTTAAATTTGTAAACAAAATGGACCGTTAAAAAGTTGAATGGGAATAATTTGTTTTTCGTGAATAACTGTGTGCCGTGACTTTGAAAAGTGTGTTGTGTGTGATATTCAGGTTAATGAAACCGAACTAATTGTATAGCATAATAAAGCAAAATGACTGACAGTGAAAGTGAGATTTCCAATCCTAACGTTTTTACGTTTCAGAATGTGAACACTGTAAGTTGAATACACCCATTGAGAATTACCAAATAGATACAGCATGCGTATTATCACTATATAAATGAAATCATAAGAATGATCAAGTACTTAAAAAAATATTGTTATTGTTTTTCAGACCGTGAGCGCGAGAGGTCCAAACACAAACATAACCAACTTTAGTTTTCGTAATCAGATGACCTCTACAATGTGCATGCCTCGGAATTTCGAGCGGCAACGGTATGCCGAATCTGTGTCAGACCAAAGGAGCATATATTACAGAAGAGAGACTTCGCCAATGTCGATACAGAGCGCTTGTGACATAAGACCGCGAAACTTTCAACATCACTTCAATGGAATGGGCTCGCAGAAATCGGTGTACAATGGAAGAAGTGGTTCCCCTATGTCCATGAGAAGTATTGGTAAGATAAGATATATCTGATAATAGTTCACTTATGTAAATTTTAAGTAACAAGCAATGATCTCCAGTAGTCTCCACTGGCCTGTGTATAATTAATTGTATTCCTTAAATTTCAGATTCTAGTGCAAGTGTGAGTGCAGCAGACATTGCATTTGCTTTCAAAAATGTAAAGTTCAACAAATATGATCTGAAAGTAATTAAAGACGCATACCACAAACTGATGAAGCAGCGTGTCAGGAAGAGAATTGAAAAGAGAAGAAACATGAGATTGTTCTTGAAAGGTAGCAGGAGGAGATCAGGAGATGACTCAGGGGAACAAGGCAGTGATTCCTCTATAAGCAGTGATGACTGTAGGTCGGTCAAGACCTCTTACAAAGAAAATATGTCCTGCAGTAATTCAGCAAGAATGGATTTCACTGACTTTAGAAAAACAGTCAGAGACAGTGACATGTTAAAGGATTGCTCAGACAATTTTAAACAAAGTACATTTAAAAACATGTTTTCAATTAACACTAGTAATCACCATAGAAGTCAGAATTTGAATAGTACTTCCATTCCAAAGCACAATAATCCAATACTTACTCAGCAAGAAAGATTTAAAAATGGATTTCTTTTACCATCCCAAAGATTTAACAGATCAGTTGCTTCAACTGTTATACCAGAAAGTTCAGAAAATCATCATAAAAATACTGAAAACTGTAGACAGAATGGTAAAATAAAAAATGCATCAAATGAAAAACCAGTGAATAACCTGGAAAGTGGTAGTGATGAAGAAATATTTTCTGAAGTGACTGTTAGAGAGAAAAGTATAGAATCTCAGCGTAAAAGGAGTTTAGAAAGTGATGATGACTCAAGTCTTCCAAATAAAAAGAGAAGTAAACTATCTTCACCTGTAAAATCTCCTATCAAAAAGGTTCCATCAAAGGCAAAGAACAATAAAGTTGTTAACAATAATAATGAAAATACAAATAATTTTGAATTTGCTATGCCTACATTACCAGTAAGGAAATCAAAACCAAAAGTACAAGAAAAAGTAATAGCCAAATCAAAACAACCTTTAACAGGTTTTGTGGAACCTACACCTCCAAAAGTTGCAACTATTGCAGAACCTGTTAAACCTGCAATAGTTCAAGAAAAACCTAAAGATGATGTTGCACCAATAGAACAAGCTGAATCTACACTACCCAGTGACGTTTCTATGCGCCCAAGCTTTATCAAGAGAAAACTATTTACCCAGAAGCTTGATGTTGCAGAAAAAGCTAACCTGAGCAGTGATGGAGTTAATAGCCCTCAGAATGTGTACAAAGCATTGCAGAAGGAGAAGAATAAAGCTAGAAAACTAGTGACATCTCAATCATGTTTAAATAGAGAAGTACAAGAGGATAATAATCTATTAGATTTGATTCACAAGATAGTACCACCTGACCGTATCAATATCACTAACCAGACAACTATGAACCAAACTAAAACTGATGGAAATAATTCAAATAAGAAAGATGATGATGACAGGTGGGATGTAACGTCAGTGATATCAATGTGTAATGAACATGATGTTAGTGACACTTTCACTGATGAAGAAATATTCCAAAATGATACTAAAAAAGATACCACTAAGAAAAATAATGTTAACAACAATTGTGATTTGAAAGCTAAAACTACTAAAACTGTTGAGAAAAGCCAAAATCAACCTCGAGAATGTAGAATACTTGTAGAAAAATTACAACACAATCAAGTTGCCAAATTACAAACACCAATAGTTGATCAAAGCACAAATTCAACAAATTTAAGTATGTATAAACAAGGTTGAAATATTATTTCTCTAAGTATAGTTTTATGATAACATTCTAATATATATTTTGTGCATTACAGATACAACAAAGAGTGCAGCAAAAATTTCCGCCAAGACATTTTGGGATACTGATTTCGAGAGTGATGCAGAATGTCAAGTTCCCAAAGTTAAAAAATATGCTATCCCAGAGAAGCAGGCAGAAGGTACCTTTTGAAAATATTTGTCATTTGCATTAACTTATTCTGAAATCTATAAAGTAATTCAGTTTTTGATGATATTTTTTTTATTTTCAGAGAATAATGAAGATGAATCTACAAAACAAGTTTTTAAGCCTCCTTTTGCAGTCCCACACAGTCCCGTATCAAAGCAAAAAGCGCAAGGTCTGGGAACCTCTAGGTGGCTGAACAAAACTAAAAACGATACAATTCTGAACAACACTACAGACAGTACGAGAAAATTAAACATTAGTTCCCTCAGTGTTCGATCGCATCGTACATCGAAGAAAAAAAAATGCTGTGAAACCTCCTTCCAAGAAATAAAATCAAAGTCAGGAAATACGAATAAAAATCCAACAAAATCTACTCCACCTTCCACAGAGCCTATTAAAAATCCAGAAGCAAAAACTCAAAAGAATGATCAAAATAAAAATGTCGCAAAAAGTAAAGCGAAACCTGAATCTCTTAACAAAACTAGTACAAATACGAACACGAAAGCAGAAGTTCAAAATAAAGTTACATCGAAAACGACAAAACCTAAAGCTAATAAACAGAATACTAGTAAATCGAGATCATCGTCGAGTACACGCAAAAGTCCTGAACAAACAAAACCTAAACAAGATAGGCAAATTAGGAGTCCAAAAAATAAAATTACATCTCAATCTCCCAATGGTCGCCCAATAAGGTCTTGTCGTACTCCCAGTAAAAACAGCTCCATAGAAAATTCTAGATCATCACGGCAATTTGATATCAGCCCACTCAACATGATGCCAAACCGGGCGACGAAGAGAAAAAATTACTTAAATGAAACCTCTATTGAAGATCTTTCACTAACTGCCGATGTAAACCCTAAACATTCTACAAAGAAAACCAAAACTAACGAACTACCTAAAAAATCCGGGCAAAGCAATGTAGCAACAGAAGTAAAGAATAATAAAAATAAAACATCTGCAAAGGTAACTAACAAACCAAATACGAAAAATGCCAATAAATCATTAACTCCTACTCTAACACGCAAAAGTCCCAAACAATCGAAGGCAAAGGTAGCAAAGCAAATAAGAAGTCCAAAAGATAAATTAAAATATCAATCGCCAAGAATTGACCGCCCTATAAGATCATGTCGAACTCCTAGCCAAAATAGATCAATAGATAACTACAAATCAACTATTAAAAAACGATGACGGCCGAGGTATTTTACTTGTAGATATCAAGTGTTATAAAATGCATTTAAGGTTGAAGTTCGTAAAACTGTATGATCCTTTCTATGGTTTTATTCAAGCCAATGTATTGTCTATCTATTAATTTTCAGATGTATATTTTAGAATTGCTTCTGCATCTTGTTTTTATCTGTTCTTTGGTCAGCATCATACGGGTAATGTAGCTGCCATATTAATTTATTATTGACTTGTTTTAACTGAAAACGACAAATATTTTTTTGTGTACATTTTATTGGAGACTTCTGTTAAAGTTAAAGCCAGCGACACAGTCCGCAACCAAAGCATCCAGCCCTAATATTTTACTTTTACGTAATA
Source organism: Anticarsia gemmatalis (assembly GCF_050436995.1). Lineage (NCBI taxonomy): Eukaryota > Metazoa > Arthropoda > Insecta > Lepidoptera > Erebidae > Anticarsia > Anticarsia gemmatalis. Next base: position 6,719,614 of record NC_134761.1, read on the forward strand.
ACAATATTACAATAACAGAGGTTTTAAATATTTATATAACTTATGCCTGGTACTTGAGTTGGTGTTTGACTGTATTGAACCCCAATCTATAACAGCTTGATGAGTTAATCAACTTTTAATCATGGTAGTATTCTAATAATAGAAATTGTTATTATAAAAAAATATTTCGTTTAATTCTGTGAATTTTGTGAGTATAATATTATGTAGATAGTATTGTAATGAAATGATAATGAATGGTTTGTTTAAAATGATTTATTGTAAGATTGAAATAAAGGTTCATTATTAAAACATTGTTGTTTTACTTATAAAGTCTGATAGAACAGAATGAGAAGACAGTTTTATTTACGTGGAAGCTTTTATTTAATATTTTGGTCACAATAAAGGAAACAATTGTATTTAAGCACATGTAATTCTGAACTGTAGTGATATGTATGCCGTTAATTAATAAAAATATTAAACTTTTTATTGGAAATGTATTCAAAAACTGGTGTAAAATAATATAAACACAAGTATTAATAAAGTTATTATTTTATTCGATAAGACATTCACAATCTGAAAACCAGAGGCAATTAATATCTGCTGTTAAGGCAATTTATGAATGCTAAAGTAAATAAATTAATTATCTATTTATCTTAACCAGCGAATAACATCTTTTTTTCCGCCAACAAGTCGTTAGTTTTTTCGACGCGTCTAAGGATGTATAATCTACTAAATAAAAATATTTTGAATATTATGTATTAGTTATACTTCCTAAAGTTAGTTATAATAGTGCAAATATTCAAGTTCAAGTCTTGTATTTTGATTAACCTAAATAATTGTGGTCATGTAAATATCACACTACATGAAACCAATCAATGATATAATTTTACCAACATACATGACAAATACAACACTGCAATTTCGTTAGCTGCTTTCAGATCTGATTCTTATTCACATGTTAATCAATTGTACACAAAATGTTATAATTTCGAACAGAAGTTAATAATTTCACTTAACTGCATCATTATTATAACAGAATTAAACAATTAACAGTAAATCTCTTCCAATAATTTAACAACCTATTAAATGCACATTTTATACAGGCACCAGTGGCCCAAAAATGATGTCAGACAGCTTTTCCTTACATACTGCAGTCAATCTTCACCACACAACTTTCAGATTACACAAGAAATGGGGTTACTCCCTCGGAAGAGCATACAGAATTAGAAATAAAATCTGTCAAGAAACTACGCTCCAGTGTAAAGGAATGCACTTAGATATGACACAGCCACGTGAATGTGTATAAAAATGTATTACAGAGCATGCACATGTCAAAATATAATCCACAATCTGATAAAGCTGTAAGATAGGACACAAGTAAATTCACACAGTATTATATTTCATAACGCGTTCAATAGCACAACACAGTTCAACACACACACGGAAAAGTGTTGACAAATATTATCTATACAACTAATCTTGAGAATTAACTACAACTTGCAGCAACAATGTACAAGCCTAGTGAATATATACTGTAACATTTATTTATTACACATTTTATATGTTTATAGTAGGTATTTCATAACACTAGCTACATGTTAAGCCATTTTAGGGCCACTGTTTCTGAATATTAACCTACATGATTCAATTACGACTCATTGGCTGTGAAATACTAAGCACTCGATACTGTCGATGATTGTTAAGCGATAATTTCGATTTGATATATGTAATATACAAAGAGCACTATGATACGCGTAGATACATTGATGTTTCAATATTCATCTTCTTCAGGTGGGTGAGGGTTGTCACCGTCTATTTCCTCTGGAGGCGCGAATCCATCCTGCAAATGGCAATATTCAATGTTACTTTAAGGAAAACATAATATCTGTTACTGTTATAAATATAGCTCAATTAAAGTCACATCCTATTAACTGATAATATAACAATATATACCTCAATGCTAGTATCAGTTCACATTTCAAATGATCACGGTATTTAATGACCGAAACATTATAAAACTTGTTGTAAACATTATGCAATCTCTTCCTACTTGCTATTTTAAAAATTGTTGCGAATTTAAAGACATTTTGATCTGTGAATTGATTAGATCAATCTTTGAAAATGGCACTTGATGAGATGCCCTTGAAATAATGTTATTATACTAGTAATCCGTTATATACCTTTCGTTTTAAAATTGATATAGCTTCATAAAGAGGTAAAACCATTGCTTTAGTGTAATAACTCAAGGAAAATAAGAACACAATTAGAACATGTTGTCATTAGGAAAACATCAGAAATAGACTGGTATTTAAATGACTTTAATGTTTGATAGGTAGTTAATTTGATTTATAACTCAACATTTGCCTTGATGTTTGTGTTTCATGTCAATAATTCATATAAAAATATACTTAAGGTAAAGATGTGGGTATAAAATTAAATTGTCCATACCTCAGTTGCATATAAAATATCCAAAATTTTCGGAACAATTGGAGCATTTGGTTGTTCTTCCATCTCTTGACAGATCACCTCTATATCCCGGAGCTTGCCAAAATAGAAGTCCCTTTCTTTCTCCAAGCCATCAACTGTGGCCTTCAATTCATTTATCTGAGAAAATCATACATGTTTATAATATTTCATAATTCAAACGAATTTGAAGGATTAGCATAAAATTTCATTATAGTCAATATAAATACCTGGTGATTAAGCTCATCAATGACTTTAGAATCCCCCTTAGCACTTTGATTTATTCTTGATAGATTGACTGGGGGAGACCTTACTGTGCTGTTAGCTTTTCCAACTGAAAATTATGAAAAATGTGGTTAAAATGTGAAAGTAGACAAACAACACAAATATCTATAAAGGCTTTGTATATTTATAGCAGTTATTTAATCTGATTGTAAATTATGTACATGTAAACATATAACACAGACCAATAAACATAAGCCACATTAAAGTAATTGATCAGGATATAACAAGCAAAATCAAGATAATAATATAAGTTTACATAAATATAGATGATCTACTACATTGATAATAATTCAAGGAATATAAATTGAATAATAAACAAATAATATGACTGGGTGATGTGAGTCATTTGGCTGTATCAAAAACTGAACAGACTTATGATGAAAAAACAATGATAACATGCTGTGCAAATATGAGTAACTATGTTGTGCATTATATTACTGTGCAGGTGCGGTCGGACTATATGTATAATACTCAATATACACTATGTACATTAATACTTTAATATTACTGACGCAGATATATTCATTTTATAATATATAGGTGGGACAATTATATTGGCACAAATAATTATTTACTTATATAGTGCAATGGTTCCAATGTTTACATAAATAATCTTGTTATCATTTGAGCTCATTAATCTTTGCAACTCAAAAAGCAAAATTATTAACACAAATCAATAATCATAAGAAAACAAAATAGTACTGGTTTGGGGTCTAGCTGCGACTTTGGCGACGGGCGCCGTCGGTTTCTTGACGGCGGCGGGCGCGGCCCTCGGGGCGCTGGAGCCCCCGTGCCCCATGGGCAGACCCTCTCGCTGCGCCACCGCGTCATATTCCGTGCCTCCATAGTTGGCATCAAAGAATTTCTTGAACCATTGCAAAAACTCAAAGTTATCTTGGAAACGACCCTTCACCAGTCTGTCAATGGGTACTATCTACAAAAGAAAAAAGTGAAAAGGTAAAATAAAAAGAATCAACAAAGACTACAAAAGGTGCCGCTACCTGCAGTCTATATCTAAACATGTGTATATTGACCACACTTAGAAACATTGTGATTTGATGTTCTTGTTATGATACTGACAATTTGCAATGCTAACAAGTCACTAGTGATGTTTCTAAATGTGATGAGAAAATGGGGTGCAATATTTGATTCGGCGGATGCATACTGCCAGAATGGTGCAAAGGAGCTGGCCGCCGAGTAGCTGCTCTGGGCGGTGGTGGAGCTGCTCCACACAACGGTACTCCAGAGTCACAAGCCCCAGACCCGATTGTGAAGCCACCGCGCGCATCGAACGCGTCATATTCGCGCCCGTCATAATTTGCATCAAAAAACTTTTTAAACCACTGTAAAAACTCAAAATTGTCTTGAAATCTCCCCTTTATCAGCTTGTCCACTGGTATTACCTATAAATTACATAATATAATAGCAGCATAATAGTGAATTTGTCAACATACTCTGTGGATAAACAACTAGAAAGAACATAAGGGGCTGTATTCTATTCTATTACACTATTCAGTCTAAAGTTTGAGTTGTGACATAAATAGTGGTATTTTATTCAAGATGAGCATTTATAAATCATTAGTGTAGCACTACATGTGGTATGGACTATAAAGGGAATATGCATGTTATCCTTAAATAATAATTACATACAGTAGGCAAAGTAGCATAATTTCCTCCTAGTTTTCTAGATACCTTGTACTAGAAATAGCCTTCTAATAAGTTTTAGGACTAACATGTTTAAAGGCTGACTTGTTTCTAATCTTCAGCGTTTACTCATTCAAATAACAAAAAGGTTAATTATGTGATTCCTGGTTAATTAAATTACACAAGAAAACCGATTTTAATACATGCATAAACCCTGTACCTATGAGCTTTGTGTTACTACACAACTTACAATATTATTGGATGGTAATAAATAAACACACAATACATTTGAAAACATTTGGATGAGTTAGTTTAGTCTGTTAGTAACAAATAACAAAATATAACATTTACCTTGTCCACTCCCATCTTTTTGAATCCGGCTTGTAATATTTTGAAATTCTGTATGTACTCATGTTCAAGATTTGTTTTGAACTTGATTCTCTTCATAGGTACACTGCCAGGAAATAGCATGTCCATGAACTGACAATACGCGGCACCTGTACACAGTTCCTCGATCTTCGCAAAGTTCGACTGGAGGCAGTCGTTCACCCACGCCAACATATCGTGTCTTGACAAATTCTCAGAAGTCACGTTCGTTGAATACACGTTCACTGCCATCTTTGCTACTTTGATATCTGCGTCTACAATTTCCAACAACAGAGATATAAGACCGGCTTAAAACCGACAGCAATGCGACTCAGAAAAAAGAAAGCCGATCTAAAAATAGGTCGTGGTATATCCGTGACGATTTCCCGACAACTCGTTGATAGTATACCAAAACACACATTTGAGCACCTGTTAGTTGTGGTATACCCGACCTGACTAAAGTTTAATAATAAAAAATAACAGTAAACGTCGCCAACAACGGATGTGGTGATAATAATATGACAGAGGCCAGTCGAGACGACTCATCAAAAAAACTGTAGCGCCGCATGATGAAAGTTATCGGTACATCTATGTAATTTGAATTATTATTTTACACATAACGTACCTTTGATAAATAAAGTGTTGGAATTATATATTCTTCAATTTAACGCATAGGAACTAACAAGGTAATCTAACACGTTAAATTTTTGTCCAAAAACGCTCGCCGTGTTCTTTCCGTATTGTCATAGACAAAAATTTTGCATAGACACAACTCAAACATTTTTTAACCTTCTACTGCACTATGATTTATACTCTACTTATTGCACCATAGATTTGTTACTAAATTACCTAACAAACAACTAGGTACAACAATTTATAATAACGACCACTTAAATTTCTTAATTTTGCTTTGTTACTTTACCTATAGTAGATTTTTCATCGCAGAATTTGAGAGTAAGTCTCTAAGATATGTCTACTTTTAAAACATTTGCAATTATTAACTAAATTTTTAACAGATCTAGGCTAGATCCGAAACCTAAAAACCATTGAAAAAGTTCTCTAAAATATGTGATTCAATTTCAGAACGCAATAAGTTCAATCAAACTCACACATACAATCATATCATGAAATGTCATTCAATTGTCAAAGTCATTAATTGTATTTCATTTGACGCGACTTTCAAAATTATTTAGTTGTTTGTTGTGATGTGAGGAGAGTTTACGCGTACTCCTAGATTATTTTGTGATTAAAACATAACAATATAAAACGAATTAATTAAATGTTTTTATAAACTCAGTGTTAGAAAGCACTTGCAGGTAACGTAGTTACATGCATTTTGTATGATCGTTCACCCTGATAATATTATTTCCTTTTAATCTTGTTTGTGTATTTAATATCTTTGCGTATCGGAGAAAAATAAATATTTCGACTAATTACAGTAAAATGGCGCAAGATGAGGAAAGACTTACTGATAGTAACCCCACCGTTAATACGGTTACTATCAGTAATGAATTACCGGCAAAACCGTTCCGGATTACCATGGAACTTCCTTTGTTTCTTGTGATGGCGGGAATGTCTCTATCAGGTAATTAATTCTAACGCATTGCTACTACTTATACACTTTATAATATATTTTTTTATAGTTAGAGTCTAATGGCATTGTCTAGCTATGGTCATTGGTCAGTCCTGTGTAAGATTACATAAACAAAAGTTATTTTGTTTTGAATGCCTACTATGTTTAGTATTGATGTCATACAGTTTTTTATGTTACTTGCTGACTCATTTTTCTAACAAAAATGGCTATTTGCCAATATAATTATGCTATATTAATGTGTTTCTCAATGTACTTTACTAATACACTTACAAACTTGCTACTGACAAACTAGAGATTTTCATATCTCTCTGTTTTAATGACATTATTAACAAAAAAATTATGTCTATTTTTCAATTGACATCATGAGTGATCTGTTTGATTTTGTTTTCAGTAAAAATTATGAAAATGAAACAACATTTCACACTACTTATGTGGCTATTAAGATTTGTCTTTCTCTACCTAATGTACCTATCAATTACATTCACATCAGCATAATATGTTATGTAACATAACATTGTTGTGTGTTGGTATAATTCATTTTGATATCATTGACTACCCACATTCTGTTAAATTAGCTCATTATTTCTAAAATAAATAACTGACATACTTACATCTAAATTAACCACAAATGATAAGGTTATCACCATTATTTATTACATAAAACATGCAAAAAAATACATGCTAGGTTTTGCAAAAATAATAAAGTAGTAGATGCCTGTCTAATAAATTAAGTAGTATGTATATTTTGGTAGCAATTATATACTACTTTTTATTCACATGATTGATCAAAATTAGACATCACCCAAGTTAACATAATGTACTTTGTAAAAACTTTATTTGAATGTTATAGGTCAACATCTAGTATATTTAGGAATTTAAATGATAAATAAAATAATTTAATGTGCATAAATTGCCGCTTTGAATGTTTATAATAATTTAAATAACAATTAATTATAATAGTTTCTTGTTCTCCATTACATTATAAATATTAAAGTCATTTAACATCTATTTTTGGACCTCATGGTCTATCATTACTGCATTTGCATCCTTTTATATTCAATTTTATTAATTAAATTATGTATGATACAAAAATGTTCAATATTTGCATCAATTAGCCATGATTATCTAGTATTTTTTTACAATAATATAAGATTTTGCTTCCTAATGCATATTATGTATGTAGTTGAAATAACTTTTTTAAACCACCTATTTCACCTATTTAATAAAGTTCGAAAACAATTTTATACTTAACAAGCTACTTACAAACATTAGAAAAAATAATAAAATCTCCATTGTCATAATAGTTATGTATGTGTGAATCATTCATATAATCTATATTTTTAACGTTAGACATCCTAAAATGTCCTAAATAGTCGGCTTTAACTTAGATACGACTTTGAGCGTCGCGGCACTTCGCTGAGTCATATCAAAATCGGAAATCATGAACTAATTCTCGAATATATTTCTATATCAATGTCAAGATAACTATACAATGTAAATATAAATGTAAAGTTTATGTATTGGATTGATTATCAGTCCTAATTTGACCTAGCAGGTACTTTCTCACGAATTCGGCCTTCGCACCGCTAGTTTATTTAATCGCATACTGTGTGTTTTTTTCGCTATATGTATGATTAGCACTATAGTTTAATAAAATCTAAACATGTAAATAACGCAAAAATATATCGGTCTACTATATCTTTGCCGTAAATTCAAAAAAAAAAAATGTTAAAAGATAGATAGATTTTCTAAAGTGCCTAGAGCCTATATTATGAGTTGTAAAGTAGTTTGTTTAAAATTATCACAATACGACGAATTTATATCAGTATCAAAAACCATTACACCCAGTTTCAATTTATGACTATGTGTCAGATAACCTATCTGCTAAATAAAAAGTGTGAAAGAACTGTCAAAGTTCAATTTCATGATATCTGATAGGTATTTAAAAGTAGTTAAACTGGTCCTAAGATGTGTATCCACTGCGGCAGACTGAGGTTTCTATTTGCCAGAGCGAGCAAAGAAGGCTTTAGTACCGTACTAGTTTTACTCTTCTAATAATTTCCCTTACCATTTTAGGAGCGGCAATTAACAACATAGTATTGTACAGAACATGCGTTCACTCATTGGACCACTCAAGAGAAGAATGCAAAGTGTTCCTTTCTCTTGAAAAGAATAACCAGACAGAGTTGGAAAACGAGGTGCAGAAATATGTGACGACGTTATCCACTGTAAGAAGTGTGATAGAAGCAGTGGTGCCGGCCATACTGTCTCTGTTCATGGGCGTATGGTCTGACACTCATGGGAGGAAGCCGTTGATTGTGTGGCCATTGTTTGGTGAGTTACATTATTATTAGCATAAGTACTTTTATGGATAAGGAAACATCGCGGTTTGAATATGTGCAGATGGGTTTAGTTAATAATCGGATGGGATCTCAAACCCCAGAGCGTATGATTTTATCACTCTCCCAATATACTCGTGTCCCCCACAAAATGTGTCGAGGTCCATCCAATAGAAAGCAAAATCTTGGATTCCCTACTGATCTAGTTAACTTTCGGAAAATGATGCAAAAACCTTGCTCTAGGTTTTTTGAAGAATCGGTTGGTTACCCGGACGGTCAATATAAACCAATTGTTTTAGGAGCGAAATAATAAGTAAATAGCAAGTCATTAACTTTTTATCAAAAAATCGCTGCATATGTAATTGATTTTTCATTACCTTGCACCTTGTCAATATGTTAATTATTGCCCATGCTACCCGATCGCCTTGCCGACTTGTCAATGATATCAATACTGTTGCTGCAATTTATTTTAATGAGCTTCCGTAGCCATTAACGTTTGAACTTTTATTGCATCGGACGTTAAACTAAATAATAAGGAAAGAGTTATTGCATTTATTGTAATCCCCACAAAACAAAATGGATTTCTGATGACTTTTAATGATCGTCAACCCTTTTCGTCATGCACCGCTGGTCAATTTCGCACCGCGAGACCTTAGTATCAGATATCATTCGTTCTTTAGATGTCTTATATAGCCTTTCTGTATGTTGTCTTATTGCAGCCTGACACCATACGTTCTACCGAAGTATCTACTTACACAGTACGAAGTCTAATCTTATTGAATTAAATCTGATCCAAACTTCATAACAATGTCCATTCGATCTCGTACAGACCGGTACACCAGTTTGCTTTGCCTGCTAATATTCGTGGGTCGACCGACCAGAGGACCTCTAAATTTAGCCTGCATTTCCAGGCATAAAATGTACAGCGTGGGCGGACTTGTGGAAAGGTTTTATTGATTTCCAAATGCTATAAAGTCAGTGACACTAAAAGTAAAACCAGTTTGACCTATTTTTTATTGATGCAATAAAATCACGATAAACGTGTAACAAATACCTAAATAATGATTTAAAACGTTGACCCCCTCCTAAATTAATATTTTGTTATTAATTGCGGATGATTATGCTGTAGTTTTTTAAGGCAATGCAAAATAAGTCAGGTCGTTTATAATAATATCATGTTTCGCTTTTTCGTTTATCAATTTGTTAACATTTGGTTTTTGTTCAAATAAGGTCTTCATTACATTTGCAACACGAAAGGGGACCCCAGTGCAATATGATCGCGTGCAGATAATTTTAATTGCAACTTGACCCAGTATCCTTACAACTCAAATATGATTCTGCTAAACGAGCTGCAAATTCTTGATGAAACATCATCACTTTTACGAGTTATATTTTTTAGGTATAACTGTGAGCTCCATGGTGCTAGTCGTCTACTGCCTTATGGACAATTTGGGTCCCTGGTGGTATGTCTTGACCGTCCTGCCTTACTCCCTATGCGGGGGCTTTACGATATTCTTTACAGGCGCATTTTGCTATTTGAGCGACATCACAACTGCTGAAAACAGATCTCTTAGGTAATAAACAGATAGATAGAATATTTTTCTTACACGTGCAGATGTTTTTAAGCGTTTTTTGCTTTCAGAATGACTATAATGGAATCGGCCGTGTCAGTAGGCAGCATTGTTGGGTCGTTACTGAGTGCCCACGTTCTGAGGCTCGTGGGAAATACGTGGTTGATCCTGATAGCCACGACTTGCAATGTCTTAGCATATGCCTTCTCCAATATATGCTTAAGGGAATCTCTAACTGGCGCTGTAAACGTAAGATTATTTTTTATTCTTCTTTCTGGTTCCAAATCCTTATAGCAGTTTAATATTTTTTGTAAATCTGGATCCCTTATTTAATAGTTCAACATGCATCCTTTTTCTTTAAGGCTTTGACGTTCGATATTCTTGTTCTCAGAAGCAATTTAAAACTACTCTGCAGTAATTACAGATCTTTGTAAGATCTTTATGTAGGTACCTACCTACTTGATTATGATTGTTATGTAGAACTCATTTAACGAATAAGTTTTCATTTCTCAGTTATTATATCCAATAGTTTTCTCATATATGTAAGTACGTTAGATGCGTTTGTTTAAACCTTTTTGTGCAGAGAGTTAATTATAACATTTTATTTTTTAAGTATACGCGACCTATGTCACGAATGTTGGCGTGCGAACACCGATATTAAATTAAAGTCTTTCGACGTTAACTTGTTACCTGATAAAAACAGCGACCGATATCATAATGAAAACGAATTTAATGCAAGTGATATAGTTCGATCAATGTTAAGCATAATATTACGTTGTACGCGAGATAGTGTACTGTTATACGTGGTGACTACTTATTAATCTGCGGCTATAGTTATGCTCGCTCCAAAATAAATGTTCACCAGTACTAACAACAACTGTAATAGTCTAACTAAAAACCAAGTGCGTGTATGAGTAATAAAAAATTTACCGTGATCGTCCGCCATGACTGAGGTTCTTTTTTTCAATTCTGTGGTCGGCGAATAAAAAAATGTCTGGCGTGGGTATTCACGTCTTTATTTTAGTAAACACTTACACATAGAAAATGTGCGGCTATGTAATGTAGGTATAAGTAGTCCTAATCCCTATCGATATGCCTAGCGTTTGGTATTTCTCATTTCGCTTTAAGACGACTAACTTTACTGTGGTAAATTCTGGGAAAGTGATAGACTATCTAATCTGATTTACGTCAAATTTTCTTCTATCAAAATCCGAACAGCAAAAATAGAGGCAAAGAAGGCTTAAGCCTGTAGCAATATTTTTAAACAGCAAAGTCGTAAGACTAAATACGCGAAAACCGAAAGTTTTAAAATGTAGCACAACATACACTTCTACACAAAACAAAATTTTGCCGATTGAATATCACACCGAGTGTTTATTCATAATTTCAGAGCTAACATAATAATGTGAGATAACCGCGTGATTACTGACTGATAACAACGTTTATCGGCCGCCGCCATTATAATCTGCAACTGTGCTTGAATAGTCTAATGTTTACAGTGCTAATAAACTGTTTAATTACTACTAAACAATATAGATTAACAATAGAAATGTCCCAATAGGGAAATTGATAACTTGATAAATTGTTCTAGTAAAGTCTAATCGATAGGTACTAAATCATCCTATAATACCTAGTGATTGCATAATATTTTACACCGTGATTATTGTTATGTTCTCTTTTCTTTATGTCCAGTAACTTGGTTCTGTTTTATTTAACTTTTTTTCAAAATAATCTATTTCTTAGAAGTCGTTTTAAATGCAGCCTCAAAAAAGTTTTACGACCTCTTATTTAATAGATAACACACGCAACTTGTACCTACATATTATTTTTTGATACAGCACGACCGGTTTTAGACTTTTATAAAAATATGAATATTGCCAGATATTATGCTAAAGGATCTACAAAAAATAGACCAAGTCAGCTTATACTCCTAATGAGTTGCAAATCTCTTTTTTAGTCTAATTTATCATTAAAATACAAGCCTAATTGTATGTCAATAACAAAGAAAAAATCTGATAAACTTACTTAATATGTATGTAGGTAGGTATATAAAAAACAATGCCTCTGAAATCATGCCTGTCTATAAGCGACTATGGCCTTGACTTTAGGTTAAGCTACAAACGATAGGTCTGGTAGCCGTCTAGCCGATAACGGTAGCAAAATACTATTAAACTATCGAAAGCTAGAGACTTCAGAGAAACACGCGGTAGCGACTTCAGCCAAGATAAAACCAAAAAAAAATGCGACCCCTAGTGCCCCATCATTTTGAGTTTCGATACATCTTTGTGTTTGCCATATGAAGGTATCCTATACCTACAGATATGATTAGTATGATAAAATGCCCTTACGTCATTAGTATGAGTCAATCATTTGCTCTGTTTTTTACTATCCAAGTATCATTTTGCTACATTCCGAGCCGATACCTTTTGAGATTGCACTTCTGATAAAAAATGTGACACATAAATTAAACTTAAGTCTGGATTATCTTTGTAGCCCTTTCCAATCAATTTTTCGACATTTGCTCAAACTATTTAAATTTTTCATAACTAGGCTAAGGCCCATGACTATCGCTTTGAATAATTAAATAAAGAATTATTGGTAGGTATAGACGTTCATAGATCAAGAAAAAGGACAATAAATAAAAAATAGAAATCAACGCTTAGGTATACTTACTACACTAATCACTATGCATTGAACGACAAAAAACCTTATTGTTCAGATTTTTCCTGACCATTTCCGCTGATTATGAAGGTCACGCTCGTTTGCCAGTGACTATGTAGGTGTACATGGTGTAACTACTAAAAACTAGGTATATTTATATTAGACTAGAAGGTAAATCTTACCTTATTTATGTTCTTAAACGACCTCTGCTTGTTTTTGTAATCGTAAATATCTATGGATTTTTTTATTTGTTTGGATAGTCTGATAGTTATTATTTAACCTCTAGTTCGGTAAACTATTATTATTTAACCTTTGATGTCGAAGAACCAGATCCGTATTTACTTACCAAAATAAACGACATTTCTATACTAGTTGTAACTTAACTAAACTTTTTTTGGGTTTTTAAACTCAGCTACCTATTTTTATAACCGAATGACTTTTAACTTAACATCAACAAGATATGTACATATTCACTCATTTCTTTTTTGTATTATATTTTAAAAGTGTACTTTTGTTTTAGGGTGGAATAACGTCAGTTTTAGACTTCTTATTAGTCAAAGAGATGGTGCGAGAATGTTTCAAAAGGCGACCAAACAATGGCAGAGCACAGATCCTATTACTCACTCTGGCAAACAGCTTATCAATCCTAATACTTTACGGAATGATACCTTTAGAATACATGTACACTAGAGAAAAACTACATTGGACTTTGAGCGATTACACCGTATTTTCGGCTGTGAATACTTCCATATCCTTCTTTGGCGCATTCATAGGCATTGCGCTTCTTCAAAAACTAATCGGTCTAAGCGATTTGTTGACAACAAACATTGCATTCATATCGTCGCTTGCAGAATATATCATTAGAGCACTTGCTATTACCTCATGGCACATGTACTTGGGTAAGTTACAACGATAATACATTTATTTATGATGCTTTCAAATTAGAAATAGATACCTACCTACTTGTTATTCCCATTGTCTGGTGTGGTTTGAAACAAATACAAAATAATAGTTGACTGCTTTAAAAGTGTTGCACAATATTTATTTATATCATCGTCTCAAAACACTAGTTAAACCGCTATGTGAAATAATCTTGCGGTTTGGTAAAAGGACTAAGTTGCAATAATAAATAAGCAAATAGGTACCTAATTATTTAATAAACATCATGCAACACGTCATAGCTCTTTGTTATGCATTAATGCTGAACGAAGCTATACATATGCATACATATTGAATAGGTATAAAATCAGTCTAGTGATTAGAATTTACATTACTATGCTATAACTCGAATATTTGCATTATATTGTATCTTGTTTATGAAGACAGAAATAACAGGTATCAAGATAAGCAGTCTTGAAGTATTGTTTAAAAAATACGGATAACAACAATAACACTGATAGTATGAAAAAGGCTATTTCAAATACCTAAGTACCTATTTGTTATTATCCTTATGTAATAGGCACTACAAAATGCAAGTATGTGTTGTGTATGTTCCGAGTTTCCGCCTTAAAAAGGCCGCGGCGTCTTAACAAAAAACAAAGACTAGTTGACAAAAGCAAGATTGAATTTAAAATTGTCGCCTTGTCTGTTGTTAGCAGTCTTTATTAACCTACATATCATTACGGGACTTCCCATGGGGCGTTCTGATCTATATTTAGGCAGTCACTAATAACCCACCTACGTAGCAAACGCCATGATATGCAGTTACTGAGTTTGTCAACAAAGATAACATACCAAAATAAAGTCCCCCACTTAATTTAATATCTGTTTAGTTTACCTACGATGTAATTTAGCAAGATTTTAATGCAAGTTTCGATATAGGTTTCTTTTCAAAACACAACATGGGTTAAGATGAAATGAAGTAAATATTTACGACTTAGATGATCTAAAGACCGATACGGATTTTCTCTGTTTATATGGTGTTAACTTCGACTATTAATTCTAAAGTTTACGCTTTAATTTCCTACCCTCGTTCTAGTCGAATCTAACTACAGTTAGTTCATAGATAGCCTGTCAATCATTAGTAAAGATAACTAGTTAGTACTTTATGTATCTCATTACACTGATTACTGCAATGCACATGTAGGCCATGACACACAATATAATCATCTAAAATAGGATAAATCTAACAAAGAAATTAAGTAAGTACATAATTATTATTCCATTATTTTATCGTATTTTTCAGGTGCTGGAGTGTCATTATTCAAAGGACTCTCATCGCCTTTGATAAGATCTTTTTTGACGAAGATTCTACCAGTTGTAGATATAGCAAAAGTATTTGCGCTTATGTCTGCCATTGAAGGTCTGTGCCCGTTGCTCGCACCTTTATTGTACAACTCGCTATATTGGTACACAATATCGATATTCCCAGGAGCCATCTACGTACTTAGCGCTGGAATAGCTGCAATTTGTATTACATGCTTAACGTAAGTATATATTGGCTTTAAGTAGATGATAGTCAGTTTACAAACTTGATTATAACAATGTAAATAATGAGATAATGGCCGCACGTCACTAACTCAGGTGCTTTATCAACGATATAACTTACACGTTTTGTAGAAATGATTCACCAAAACAAACCGGAGCTGTTGATTTCGTGTTTAATTATTTCTTGGTACCTTAAACATATTTTGCAATCTCTTTTTTCCACCTCAGTGAACATTCACCGATGTAAAATCGAAACCAGATATCTGTCCACGAGCAGGCACGACATAAAGTTACAAAATACAGGTTTCGTTGTCCTTTTTAAAAGGATCTGCTTAATTTAAGACTTAACTTCGACATAAAAGAAGGCTATATTTATTTTCTGTAATGTTTAGTGTTATTCCAATCCTTGAAATCGAAGGGTTTTATTGCTTTATGGTGTTTTTATGTCCACCGAAGAATGTTATCAATAATTTTGAAACATCTAGATTATTTTTGCCAATTGGAACTTGATTGATCTGTTCAATTATGTTTGAAAGTCATGCAATAAAGTAGGTAGAATAGAATTTATATTTCGGTACTTATCTAGTTTCTGAATTTAAAAATGTGTTTTTGTGTTATTTCTTTATAAACTTTGATTGAAAAAGCAACGACTGCCAGTAATTAATTAAAGCCTGATCAGGCGATGGTATTGACCTGCACAGCACGTTATCCTTGACTGGTACCTAGAAATGTTAGAGAAGAATAATAATGCGTTTATTAAATAATAAAAACTACATTTTACAAATTAGACAACGAAATCAATGTTATTGACCTGTGTCTTGTCTAATCTAGAATGAAGATTAGACTAGCGAGTCCATTTTAGAAACACCTGTACGGCCGCTGCAGTTTTTTTAAACCTGTGTGAATAAATGAACTATGCCTATGTATGATTGTGATTTTTTTAATGGAAAGTATATTCTTATCTAAATTATGGCAACCTAAATTGCGTATCGTAGCATTTTCCACTTTTCATTAAGGTCGAACGCAGGTCTACTTTTTTAATTAAGTATGATGATGATGATGATGATGATGACGAAATGCATCACTTTCAGTAAAACATAATAATATACGGTGCCTAATTAAAATTATCTTTTTTTTCAGAGTCGTGCAGTTCTACAGGTTTAATGTGACAACACAATATCAACCTTTAGAAAGCTCCATGCGGTCGTAGTTACAGATTGTGTTCGATATTATGAGCGTAGGTACATAATTTTAAATGAAATGTAAGTCTAAATAATTATAGATTAAGTTAGGATTTTGTAATTCTTTTTAATAGAATTAGTTTAAGACAAAGTGATACGTAAATGTGATGATGAATTGATGATGTATCGTAGCTAAACTAACAATTATGCTGTTTCTAGAGTGTACCATATCATAATTAATATGTAAGAAAACTGAGCATAAAAACACTCAGTTAAAAGTTCTCTTCTGTATTATTTTTAAGTTTAAAATCAACGTGACTTAACTCCTTACAATAAGTAGTAAACATACTTATTGTAAGAAGTTAAGTCACAAAGACTAGCATACAGGATTTATAATTTGAGAATTTTATTTTGACTAATTACAATGATTTGTAGTTTTGTTTGTTATTTAAGATAAGGACTAACTCATGTTGCGGTGTTAATTAGTTAAAAAGCGTGTGATACCTATGGTTACCATAGCTGTTTGTTATGTTAACGTTTTAAATACTGCTCACGAAGTGAGCGGTTTTATAGTAACAGAAAGTAGTACCTTTGTACTAACTAGTTTGACCTCTTTACGAAGCCATATTAACTATATACGAGAGTAAAAGATATATAAGTAGACCACATTGACGAACAAAAATAAGCATTTTAGATACCTTTTAACTACCCCGCCATAAGGTTCTTGTTCTACCGGCATCGAAAAGCGACTCATCGTTTCCCGCCATAAAATGTAAGACCCTTGTTAATAAACAAAAATTATTAGTTCGCTGAATAATGTGGCCAGAACACCCGCTAAGACCAAATGATTTTTTGTCAACGAAACTAGTGGAATTTTACAATCATCTAGATTCTAAATCTACTTGATTATCACAAGCGAGGGTGGGACAAGTACCAAAACATATTTTATTATTAAATAGGCAATATTTAGAAGTATCTGCTTAAAAAAAATATCACTGCCTTAAGATGATGTCTTGTAAATTGACAATGTGGACAATTTTTTGTTATGAACTGTAAACTATGGTTCCCAGAATTCAATTGTTGTGCCTTATGAAGAATATTTGAAAAAATAAAAAGCAACTTTACATTGAATGTTTTATTCATGAACATCTTAAAGTTAATGTGTACTCCCTTGTACATATTGTAGGCGATAAAGGAAGAGGGAGAAACCACTTTGAAATAGTTTGTCGAAAATTCAAATTATTATTGTTTTGAACTGAGTTTTTATGGCAATATAATGATGTACATATGATAGTGTGAACCTATACTACTTATAACGATAATCATCACAGGTTATAAATTTATTCCTCTAAAATGTGCTTTTCCGTCTTGAAATAAAAACGGTTTTATAGGCAAATATTTTGCCTTACACTTTTAGTGTTATTAATTTATACTTTTAGAGATTCTACAACTTTTACTTGTCTTTTAGAGCCTAAAAATTTTAAATTGTTACATGAACTATGGATATCTTTGATAAACCAAATGAAATGTCCTTACAGAATAATGAAAATATAAACTATATAGAGAAACTATATTTTAAAATTCAAAGTGAGCAACTTTACACTTAACATCACAGATTTCCCACTTTCAGGGATAATTTTGTTCAGTAGACATTAAAAAGTATATGCTACCTATCTTAGGTAAGGTTAACTGCACACTAAACAATACTAAAAATCTTAAAAAGAAAAACAAACTTATTCTAACAAACAAAATGAAAAAAAATATAACATAAGTACAACAAGATAGTGAGTGCATGTAATGGAACATTATGCATAATTAATGGTTAAATGAGTTCTTAATCAACTTAATAATAATGGTAAATCTAAAATACTTGTCAATTAGTTTACAGTCTTATAACAATGAGGGTAAATTAAGAGAAGTTATTCCTGAAAATAGGAACTAATTCGGTACACTTGAGTCGATAATTAAGTTTCCGCACACGCACCACTGTCCTATGTACACGCACCACTAATCAAACAAATCATCACTCTCATTAGTCGTAACATATTTCAATAAGTCCGTCAAATCTACCATTCCTCTTCTGGCTCAAGGCCCTGCTCCACATTGGCAGCGTTGTTGAAATCCTGCAAAAAACAATAATCCTAATATAACAAACAGTATAAAATCAATTTTGACTTCATAAGCTTTTCTTTCTGGACCAGTTAGCTAAGTCCGTAGTATGTATCTCTATCATATGGACTCCATTCCTTTAATATTTACTTACATGATCTCCTTTCTGTTTGTTGCATGTAGAACAAATATAATATCAGTTGTTATAATCTTGACTATTTATTATACAATACTATGATACACACTTACACAGTACACTGTAAATTATTCTACATTGTCAAATCATACTCGAAGTATACAACATAAATAAAATAATTGAATGAAACTTACACGTATATCACTGCCACCATATTTGTTACCCTTGTAGGTGGCAGTACCTCCTCCTTGCAGGAAGTTGGGCACTGTTTGATCAGCTTGCTTCAAAATCTTGGCCAAATCCGCAACCAATGCAATATCCTGTTTTGAAATAATAGTTTATTTACAATACTCAGTAAAATAATAGTAGGTTACATCAGATTTCTAGTTTTCCAATTTATAAACTTACTTGATCAGCATCAAAGAACGAAACTGCTTTTCCGCGATTACCAACACGACCGGTCCTGCCGATTCTGTGCACATACTCATCTATGCTCTTTGGTAGGTCATAGTTGACCACAATGTCAACATTTTTAATATCTGTAAAAAAAATCTTGGGTAAGTATCTATTTAGAAAATGCTATCTTCAAAACATCTTTCATCAATTTTGATGTATGACAAATATTGCTCATAATGTAAGAAAACATGTTCAAGATGATTTGAATGAGAATAGTAACGGAAATCTTCATTTAAAATGGTTAGCAGTATGATAGAAAAAAGGGAAAAAAATAATAAAATAGTTACCAAGACCCCTAGCTGCAACAGCGGTGGCAACAAGTATAAAGTGACGTCCGCTCTTGAAGTTATCGAGCGCTTCCTCACGCTCGCGTTGCTGGCGGTCGCCGTGGATCGACGACGTCAACATCTGCTGCTCTGACAACATGGCCGCGATGAAGTCTGCGTTGCGCTTTGTCTCCACGAATACAAGGATGCGCTTGCGATCTACAACAACAATAAAATTATACATGGATAATTCAAAGGTAATACTTTTTTCTAAAGAGTCAAAAATAATAAAGTTCGAATAAACTCACCATTTTCTTCAATAAGCTTTTTCAATGTTGCTTGTTTCTCATACTTGGTAACTTGATGGAAGACTTGCTCGACATCTGTACTGGCACCGCCAACAATTCCGACAGCCACAAACAAATAGTTGTTCAAGAATTTTCCAGCCAAATGCTGTATATCTTCTGGGAATGTCGCCGAAAACATGAGCGTTTGTCGCTTGTCCTGAATTTAACAGAAAATTGTTTAGAAAAACATTTGGGAAGCTCTATCACAATTACAGTCTCAATCACAAATAGTAAAGATATAGACAATCCGGTACTCACAGTGGGGACCATGGTAGAATGATCCATCATCTTCTCGACGCTAGGTATGAAGCCCATATCTAACATGCGATCCGCCTCGTCCAGTACTACAAATCGGACACTGCCGAACGACACGCGACGGCGATCCACGAAGTCATGCAAGCGGCCGGGTGTGGCCACCAAAATGTGACAGCCTCTCTGTATGGCATACATTTTATTGAATTTCGAAATATAAGTTGATATCTCTAGATATGAACTGTTTTTTACGAATTATATACGAATTTAAAGTAAAAGAAAGGGCTGGTGGATGGGTGTTAAAAATAATTATGTATGTATATGTACTAATAAGATATTCCATGAGAATAGATTCAAATATAAAAGTATCTTACATAATCAATCATTTTATATTATTGGAATTCAGTTAATAGTATGTTGTGAATTAAAATACTCACACTAATGTTGTCTCCTTGATGACGAACTGCGGTCCCGCCGTAAGCGACAGCAATTTTTAAAATAGATCCATATGAGAACTTTCTAGCTTCATTAAAAATTTGCAGAGTCAATTCGCGAGTTGGCGAAACTATAACTACCTACAAATTGAACATATGAAATTACAAAATTTTAGTAACTAATCATTTAGTTACCAATGGTCATTTTATTGTGAAATCGTAATAATGATGCACTTCCATTAAATCAAAAATTTACATTGGAAAACAAATAGTGGAAAAAACATTGTCTAAGTAAAAACAAAATGCATGATAATTACCTGCGGCTCTGCACATCCATTTGATTCCACCACTAAATCTCGAGGATCATTGAGCAATGTGTTAATAATCGGCAACAGGAAAGCTGCCTGCAAATTAAATAAGGCACTTTTTATAGCAAGTTCTGTACATAATCCCATGATACACGGACAATACATAGGTTTTATTGTTTTAACTTACAGTTTTTCCTGAACCAGTCTGGGCACAACCCATAAGATCTCTACCACCCATTATAATCGGGATGGCATGCTTCTGAATAGGCGTTGGCTTTTTGTATCCAGCCCTTAGTATGTTATCCAGAACATATTTTCGCAAGTTAGCAGTTTCAAAGCTGTCAATAGCTCTAGGCGGGTTTTCTCCACTGACCTAAGACAATAAATATACATACATAATATCACGCTTTTTTTCGTACAGTTATAACACAGGCCGAGACAAAGCAAAAAAATAAATGATTTATAAGAATAAAATAATAGACACAAGTTCAAGACACAATCTTTGCATAGAAAATTACTAACTTACTTATTGGCAGTGCAATACAAGGGACCAAATTTTAAATACTTATTGATATGAGTGCACACAGAGAGTAAATATCATGTTAAGACCCCAGCAAATCTGATTGAGTAAAGAAATATCTTATTACAAACCTTCACAGCAATATGGTCAAACTTGTCAAAGTTGATGCCAGAGCTGATGGTGCTGCTAAAGATCTCATTTTCATCTTCAGTAGGCGCAGGCGGTACGTAAGTGACTGGTGGCTTCTTGTCAGGGTCTTCGGGGCTATCTGGTCCGTCTCCACTGCCGCGGCCGCCTCCGCCACGACCGCCACCACCGCGCCCACGGCCACGACCGCGCTCACCTCTATCACCACCTCGTCTATCATCGTCATCGCGATCACCTATAAATATAACATCACTTTGATAGATATTGTTGTTATTTTTACGTACATAAGAATATTTTACAATATTTGGAGCTTATAATCTTTGTTTCGTCATTCATTTACAATTCTATTAAGAATTGCATAAATAGAAACCAAATAACATCTTTACAGGTTCGACGGGGTTTTCTTTACTGTATAAATCGACTACTCAGACACAGTAAGCCATCATCTTTTAATATTTAATTTTACAGTAATGTGATTCCAGTCAGAAAGCCAGTCTTAGTAATTTACCGACGCACATTTCATAAAATCAACAAACGATGATTGTTGAAAGAAATATGTCGGCTGTTTAAACGGTATTGGACTTATGATTGCTTAATATGCTGTTTTTTAATTTACGATTGTGGTATCATGTTTCCAAACATTCGCTTGCTAAACAATTACGGTCGTCGCAAGTTGACATCGATAATCATTTCAGTGGATTTTGAGAACAATACTATTACATATTAGCCAGCCATTTTATGATCAGACACCACATTACATAGAATGAATTACTAACAACAGCTATGCTTCAGCCTTGCATGCCTAAAAATTCTATAAATGTTTCATAATGCATGCAAAGTCCCCAAACCGTACTGGGCCAGTTGGTGGACTCGAGGCCTAACCCTTCCCCAGTTTGGGAGGAGTCGGAAGACCATTGTCCAGCAGTGGGACCATAGTGTTTATAACCAGGAAAATATTTACTGGAGTAAACAGTATCCTCTGTTATAAACTATCAGTGTACATCTTCATCTAAATCCATCCAATACTTTTTTTTGTAAAAGAGTAACAAACAAAAATACATCCATCTTCACAATTTTCACATATAAAAGGATACAATACATTGAAAGTTAATTTCGTAATAAAATCTATACTAATATTATAAATACTATACTAATATTATAAAGCTGAAGAGTTTGTTTGTTTGAATGCGCTAATCTCAGGAACTACTGGTCCGATTTGAAAAATTCTTTCAGTATTAGATAGCCCATTTATCGAGGAAGGCTTTAGGCTATATATCATCACGCTACGACTAATAGGAGCAGAGTACCAGTAAGAAATGTTACAAAAACGGGGAAAATTTTGATCCATTCTCTCTTATGTGACGCAAGCGAAGTTGCGCGGGTCAGCTAGTTAATTAATAAAAACATTCACTTAGGCATAACACAAGCAAATGAAAACAAATCTAATAAAAGATTTAGGACAGCATTGTGGGAAATGAAGACGCTACAACAACGGCGTCCATTAGTTCCGTCACCTGCATCTATATTCACACACACTCACAACTTACTTGGCGGATGATACTGACATTAGGATGTTATAAAAGTACGTAATCCCCTCTAGTAAAGAGATATAGAAACCTACTATAGCTATAGAACGACCTATACATGACGGTTACGATATTCTTACCATTTTCGTAATCGCGGGAGTCTCGGTCCCTGCCCGGGCCTCCACCGCGTCCCCCTCTGCCTCCACGACCTCTTCCGCCGCCTCGGCCGCCGCGCCCGCGCCTGTCTCCCCCAAACCCATTACTGCCCTTGTCCTCATCGAAATCTAACAATAAACAAACTACTTATAAACTCTCCAAAATGACACAAAATATTTAAAAAATTAAATAGCATACTTCAACTCGAGTGGAAATACGATAACAGTGTTCCCAGTCAAGTGGTTTGAGCAATACAATCTATGATACGACCTTGAATATGTTAATGTTAAACTATAAAACTTGTTATTTAATTATAAAGTTTAGAGAAAATTTAAAGGCCACAATAGAAAAAAAATATAGGTTGAATACCATTCTCATTGAATGATTGAAATCCTCTTCCTCGTGAGAGGCTGTGCCCCTCGTCTACTTTTGTTGACTCGTAGTTGTTGTTGTAAGTAGGGGTCTCAACCGCCTTAAAAAAATAAAAAATAAAACACGGTTTTTTAAATAAGCCATTTTTAAGTTATTAAGTTCAAATAAACACATCCTACTTATTAATCGTCTATGGTCAAAAAACAAAAGGCGCGAAATTATGTGCGTGAGCAACTTGGATTAATAATAACAGGATTTTAAAGGAAGTTACAATACATACCTACCTACCTACTTTATAAAAATATTAACTACGGTTTTTTAGGATTGCAAGTGCATGCACTTTTGATGCCCGAGTACAAACACAGGAAATAATATCAAGTAAAATTCGTAATTTTAATGAGTTTTTAAAGTGAAATTGCAAGCATATGAGTAATTCACATAAGCCTTTTTTATCTATATATTGACTCATTGGGATCATACATAATCTACCACTGTATCTTCTTATCTAGAGCGGCGGTAAGGCAGTTGGAGAAATAAAAAGTAAATTTAATATTTGTGAATTTGAAACAAAGTAATACTATGTTCATAAAGACTCGCTTTATACAATACAGAATGGCTTGTGAACTTGGAGATGTAATGGGTAAAGGTTGCAGCCACCATGTGCTAAGATAAAATCTAGTAAAATTGTAATAAATTAACCAATGAACACTTACCACATCATCATCCCACTCATCATCCATTTTCTGAAACAAGAAACATTTTGTTTAGGCATAAGCTGGTTCTAATAATAAAACTTTAAAATACATGAAATACTGCATCTGGCGTCAGTGTCCTTTACCAAAATTCAGATAGCCTCTACTATAATAAATGTTGTGTAGTTGACTAAGTGTTTGTATTACTTTATTTGAATTAACTTGGCTGTAGTAAATAATTGTTAGCCTTTCCCGATCTGAATATAGGTATGCTTATAATAATATATCAGAATGTTAATGCATGATCAAGTTATTGAATATGGCGATGAAACCTATGATTATATATTTAATATATGTGTATTTCAATAATGCTTCCCATAATGCACATGTTTAGATATAGTCCAACACCTTATTAGAGATCCCCGTGTGAACAAGTACAGACAGCAGAGGCAAACAAAATTTTGAATTTCATTCAACTACACACTTGTACAGGATCTTTGTCGGTTCGCTACAGGACTCTTTTTTCAACTACTAGACCTACATCTTTATTATACTTGAGATACATAGATACATTGGGCATTCCGAAGCTCTACGATGTGGAAAAGGGAAATGTTAGTTTTTGAACACGGGAAGTGAAAAATACTATATGTGGAGATCTTCTCATTTGTTTTCTTGTGATCTAGTAACGGTTTGGTATCTATAGGTATGGGTGTCTGTGAGTAAAATCAAGTACCTTTTTCTTATTGGAATCAAATATTACATGGCATACCTACCTACTTCCTAGAAAGTGAGATACCAAAGCAGTGAATTCAAACTCAACAAAATGTGGTGTTAATTTTGTTGTTCTACCCTACACGAAATTATAGGTAAGTAATAATACTGACTACAACTTCATTTTGTTGAAGTGGATAAGTATATGATACGATGAAGATAAACGATTACTTTGGTGCTCTTCTTCATTTATTTAAGTAAAACTAGAACGACGGTTAAGAAAATATAGGATTAATTCAAAAGTTTTACGCTAGTTAGAGAGTAGGTATTCAGCGATGGAGTCTCACCAGCGTTATCGGAACTTGATTGATATTCTAAAGGAAGTTGGAATGAATGTGGCTTTCATGAAGGAAATCACTAACGCTTGCAAATAAGTTTGTTTACAATAAAAACTCTATTAGTAATTCCTTGAAAAAAAGTCGGTACCCGGCACCGGCTTTTGTCATTATTATTAGCACGTGCAAGAAGTAAAAAATAACAGAGAAAACAAAACAAGCTCATAAAAATATTATTATAACAAATAATACCTCTTACCTGGTGAATTTGACCTGATCTGGTTTGAGAAAAAAAATGCGACTAATACAAATGGACCGAACAAAGACAGCAGCCGCCAATATCGCCAAATGCCAACAATGGCGGCCCTCGCGAAAGAGTTGCCATAAATCTATGACAATGCTAGTGTGTTTACTACAAAAAAAACACCCGTAAATAAACAAACACTGTTTGTTTTTGCAGTCACTGTCAGCACTAAGCTTTTATTGTCATTTAAAAATTAAATTATTTTGCCAATTACTTTCAAAATCAGCTTTTTGTTCGAGTTTCACAACCCTATTTACGAGAAAGTAGACGCAATTTTTAAGATAACTGAAACCCTTAATTACTGTCCTACTGCTTCCTACTGCTGGGCAGGGGGATCAATGAATGTGATAGAGTCAGTGTTAGGTATTCAGTTTACCACGTTCTCCAAGAACGGTTTGTAGACTTTGCATTCCTTCTAGGACTGTGTGTCTTCCTTAGAGAACACTGTTGAACTCCAAAGAGTTGGTGTGCTGCTTCGGGTTCGAATCCTCAATCACTCGAATTCTTAGACCACTCGGCTATCACTGCTCTGTATTAATAAAGTACCTACCTATATAAAACATATTTTCTGTTTAATCATAATTCATACTTATTCGACTAACTATGAAGAACCGGTACTTTAAATAACCGGTTACATTGAACTGAACCATGAACTGAATATATTGGGAAAAAATAACAGAATGCGCATCGCATTAACTGTCAAAATCACTCTGGCATAGTACGGGAAAATATCACAAGTGAAGTGACCAAAAATATTCTGAAAAAATACTACGCCGAATGAAGAATTTTGCTAATGATATAAATAAACATATTTTCGTGTATGAATTTAGTGTAACATGGATGTTCCGTGAACAGTTATAGTGATGTAAAATGACTTGTCTAATAGACAGTAGTGTTAATGTAACGTTGCTTTTATCAAAGTGGGTTTGAGTCTTATCTCTGTTGGCGTCCTCTTGTTTTTTATGGTTCAAGTTCATGATGGCAACAGTCGAAGAGACAGTTAAAGTGGCAGTGGTGACTGACCGTACGCCGAATATAATAACTGTTCGCTCGAGTACGCTAACTGCAGAAGAGTTGTGCATAATTTTATGTAAAAAGTATAAAATACCTCCACTGACACGGACGCTGTTTGCGTTAAGAGTCAAAGGGCGAGATTACTTTCTCAAAGATAATGCCAAAGTTCTCTCCAGCACCAGGGATTACGAGCTGAGAATAAGATTCAAGGTTAGTTATGTTTTTGTCCTAAAATAATGATGTATATGATCATCTGACACTTACTATGTATACCCATTTTTCAGTTATGATGAGTTGTTGTTGTAGTGTTTAGTATTTAGTATGAACTAAACGCTAATATTATGTAATATAAGTACCCTTGGGACTGTGATGCATTTCTGAATACAAAGTTAATGTCCTTGGTGATACCTGTTAGTCCAGAAATAGTTTTATATATTCACTAATACTTATGTGTGGTACTGACTATGTTTACAAACATGTGTGTAGTAATTACTCATATTTAGCACATACTTATTGATTACTGGATAAGTACAAATGCAGGCATCTATAATATGTATCTTATGTCTGATCAAACTAAATTATATTGCTAGATCAGTTTTCATTAATTATTGTTCTTTCAACAGGTACCTAGGTTGGAGTTGTTGATAACATTAGATGAGACAACTTATGATTACTATTTTCTACAAGCTAGAAGTGATGTGTACGAGAACAGAATCCCAGAGATTAAATATCCTGAACACAAGAAAGAAATGCTCGGACTTGGGATTGCTGATATGTGAGTGCTTCTGTTTTATATTAAAGGGACATATTGTTTACACTGTAGTGCCAATACTTAACATGTCTACTGTTTGTTTATGCTGTAGTGTTAATACTCCTCATGTCTACTTGGTTATTTGTTAGTTTTATATGAAAGGCAGTAGACTCAATAATATTCTCTATTGTTGCTTCTAAATTCTATCTGTTTATTCAGCCCACTTCTACCCCCTATTTTATGGGCCTGCCCTTTTCACATTAATTGCAGTTCTACACATTTCACATTGGTTTACAAAGTCTACTTTAAAAATATTTAAATGTTACAATTTTACTTTGGATAATAAAATTGTATGATTAATTTATTGCATGATATATTTTGTAAAAAGACTTGACTGACTTAAATACATGTTCAATGAAAACAAACTTATTGTTATCAGATAAAGTTTTATAATGTAGTTTAGAAACCATTTTATAATTTTAGTACAGCTTTTTGACTTTTAACTGCTTGTTTATATCTTTATTTTTACATAAGTGATATCTTTATAATATGAAGGTAGTAAGTAAAGCTCTACTTTAATGATATTGTTGAAAAATGTGACCCTTGTAACAACTTCTGTTTTTGTTGTTTGGCACATTTTAGCATTGACCATAACACAAATAAATAATGCACATTGAGAAGAAAATAAAACATCAATAAAGAAAGTATTATTCATGGCTTATAAAGCACATTATGCATAAATTACCACTTGAAATCAATTTGTCACTATCAATTTAGTACTGGGAATGGTACATGATGTACATACATTATTGTTGAAGATCATAAATTGTTGTGTGACTGTATTTAGACTCAGTGTACAACAATGGACTATAAAAATCTAATTACTGGGTCACGGTAGAACAATAGTACTGGTGCACAATTAACAAATGATCTCTTTAATTTACATGATGAACAACTTGTAGGACTACACCTTGTATGTTGATTACATGTTTCGTTCTGTCTGTCAAGTTTTAGACGTTTTTAAATCTTTATTTGGTACTATAAACATAGTTCCAGATATGTTGTTTTTTCGTAAACCAGTACTTTATCTGTGCAATGGATGTTCCAATATTTCACGTGCGAAAATCGCCGTAAATCTCTTATCATTTAAATTGTGAAGCTTTCTTTGTGCTATTCTTGGTTTAGACAGTCGTCGCACCTGCAATCGAAAGGCCAGCAGTCGGTCGCTCGAGGCACGATTAACTGTAAATCGATTAAATTAATTAAACATTCATGGGCTGTTTCCTATTCCACGGACGTAAGGTTTCGATGTGATTGAAGATGCTGGGTCGCATCAGAGTGCTATGCGCTTTTCTGTTGCTGACTAGTTACTCACGTAATACATAATTGCTGAATCGGTGCATTTATTAAGGAGGTGAAATGCTTCACTCTTTCTTTATTTGCTTTTACATTGATCGTGGTGCACAAAATCCATCAGTATATTACTATTTAGCCAGTGAGGTTGAGTTTTCTCTGCTGTGGAGCAGGCCTTTCTTTCTCCTCGGCGTATCTTTGTTATCATTTTTTGCTCTTAAATCATATACTCCGCTTTTACTATTTATTTACTACAAGAATTCGATCGTTGTATTCGCTACTTGCGCTAATGATGAGTGTACAGTCCTCAACAATATGCACCCGGAGAGAGTTCATAAAGCGTCAATTGGGCAGGATACTTGTCGACATGATCTCATTGTATGCCTCAATCATTTACAGTACCGTACCATTATTCAGATATCACAATAGAACGTATTAGTGTAGTTCTTTTCATATTGTCACAACAGATCAATAGATATTCAGTTACTAAGCAGGCATATTCTCTGTATTGTATGTAAAACCATTCTCCAGTGTTCGGGATAATGCTTGTTAGTATTGTTACATAATATATTCACGTCTTGTATCTCCAAAAATGGCGATTTTTACGTGATAAATTCCGACTACATAAATGTTTTTATTCAGGACACGTGCCACAGCTGAGGAAAAATTGTCGGTAAACGATGTTGTGAGGGATTATAAAAAATATATACCGAAAGTAATTGTGAGGCGGCATGGTCACGTCGCTAAGAAACACGCACACGACCAACTGCCCAAGCTCTGCTCTGTCGGCCACAACGTCAAGTAAGTATTGGAATGTGTCTGTTCATTTTGTTTTACTTATTCTTAACACCTCTATTATTTTTTGTTCCGTGTCGTGTGCTATTTTTGGTTTTAAGGTCGCAAATTCAATATTGCTGAAGTTAGGATTAAATAATACTAACTTTAACCAGGCGGCATTGCACGGTTCACAGTAGGGGCCCGGTGTATCACGTAGTATTCACTAAATATGATATCGCGTTATATACCTATGTATTTTACTTACATGTCGATGACCTGATTATAAATCCTTGGGCGAGAGGTATAAGAAGAACTTTTTGTTTGCTCTAAAATAGCAAAAATAAAAACATAATTGCGACATTGTGCAATTTTACGCTATTTGATGATGCTATAGCCTAGATTTAAATCAATTTATATTATTTTAAGTATCACTTATCAAAACAAAATACTCGCATAAAACTAAATAGAAGATAACGTAGGAGTTAGTTTTTATTCTTTCCAAGAATTGACAATATTCATTTTAATGTTTTCCTGCTTATCTGAATGCGAAAGAGATCTTAACGAACTTGCGCAGTGTTAATACTCTAAATTACCATAATACGCTAGAATTTTTAGTATAATATTTGACGAAGACACGGCCGACGTCTCGGCGAGACATAATTTTGGGGTCGATGAATTTAGTTTAGACTTGCAACGATCGACTGTTAAATTTTAATGATACGGAACCTTTACTTTGCAAATCACTCACAAAGATTTGTTTTGAATGGAATGTTAACAGTTTTTTAACGCGCAAGTTCAGTATCACACAATTGACTCAATACAAACGTAAGAAAATCGTTTTATTGTATTTTTGATTGAATTATTGGCGTGTGCAGTCCAGCGTGACACTTTTTTTTAAATCTAAAAATGTATTACTGAATATTATTATTATTTGTATGTAGAGTTTAAGGTCAAATCAGCAAATTTTCTTAACTTAGGTCATGCGTAGAATTTTAATGTTCTATTAGTTCTGACATAATACTATAAAACAACATGCTACAGTTTTGTGAGTCAACGACTTCTGGCAACTGGATGATATTATATTTGAATTACAAATTGTAAAGGACAAACGAGAAATGGCTTACTCAAGAAACCATTGCATCTTGGGAAATAATTTTAATAACAGCGATAGTATTGTTACGCATTCACATTAATTGGATATTACGCGGGGCAGATGATTACTGTGCTATGTATGTAGCGTAAACATGTGATTACATGTGTGTGGACCAGTACAATGAGAAGACAACAAGACATTACGGTATTCGTAAAAAAGAATGCTACAACCTCCACTTAAATCACACAAACACTATGTTACGTTTAAAAAAGGCAAAAACGAACGAATATAATTTGAAGATGATTGAGTCCAAACCTCTTTTGGATGTAAGTTGTATCTTCCGTGAATTGCAACCTCTCTTTCTCTTCATATAAAATGTGTAATTCTAGTTCCCAGGAAGATTAATGTACAAACAGTTTTGACGTACTTAATTATAAAACCGCAGCGTGGTTTTCGTTCTTCCTCATTCACACTCATTAAAATTTCTCCTCAAACAGGGGCTAAAACAGTTGCATGATAAAATTCATCAAGGTTTTATCCCCGAAGATGAAAAAAAAACATATCAAGTGTATTGATTTTGTGTTTTTATTTTGTCGTAAGATTTTCTTCGAATTCATCCGTTTGCAAGGATTATTTATCTAGTGGGCGTTTACATATACTCGCAAAAATATCAGTAGGTCATGCAAATATTTGTTCTATACCAGAAATGTGTCCGAACTTCGAAGTGAGTTGCGAATTCGGAAGACTATTAACATGAAGTAGGTACCGCAAGGACAAAAATCGATGATTTTTTCGTGATGCAAATATTTTTTCTTCGTAGGATTAACCCAAGTCGTCACACTTATTGGTGGTCCTACAGAGAATAAATTTAAAATTTAAATTTACCAATCTATGGATGAACAGTTTAACTTTAATTATGCATTTTTTTCAGTTACATAAAGAACCTATATTTGCAACAACTGTACATAATGGCTCCTAATTACTTGGCGGAGGAGTATGACAATGTTCTTTGGCAGAACGGCAATGACGTCACACCCGTGAAGGTGGTCGTGGCGCCCTTCCACCCTCACCAATCTGGCATACGTCTTTATAATACTGTTAAACGTGATGTAAGTAAATAAACATAATGGAATGTAATTTATAAGAAACCTTATCTTCAAACATTCTTAATTGAACTTACTAATATCCCACTGCTGGGCAACGATCTTCTCCCGGAATGAGGAACGGGTGAGGCCTCGAATCCACCACGCTGCCCAAGTGCGGATTGGACTTTGCATACCTTCTATAACTGTTTCTCAAAAACTCTCGGACATTCAAGGTTGCATCACGATATTTTCCTTCATCGTTGGAACAAGTGTTAATTATTTCTAAAACACACATAACTTCGAAAAATCATTTATGTGTTGCTTGTTACGAACCCTCGACCACCTGAGTAGGAAGCGCAACTTAAACCACGGCTATCATTTCTTTTTATATTTATTTATTATTATCTTGAAGGAACTTAAATTGATCACAGCGTATTTCCTGTTTTTTTAAGTTTGGCAATATGATTTCAGTGGTCTCAAGTATGTAGAATAGAAGAACTAATTTATTTGACAAGAAATGGTGAACATTCAGTAGAAATATCAAGACGAGGGACACCTTTATTTTTTAAATTCAAATCGGAAGAGCAGTTGTCATCGTTTATATCTGTCTGCGATGGATACTACAGGTTTGTATGTTATTAAAATATAATCATTTAATGATAATGGGATTTGTTTTTATTATAATCACAATCACATTTTAATAAATATAAACACGATGATGGCGTTAATTTCCCATGTAAAAAAAACTAGTTAAATAGTTATGAATAATAATATGTTTTATTCTTAGATTAATGGTTAAATGGACGTTCAATTTATCAAAAGACGACGAAACCCCATCGTTAAAAGAACTGCAACGGATAAAATGTCACGGGCCTGTCGGGTAAGTGCAATAAAGGGGTGCATATAAAGCAATTAAATACTGAGAATTTGGTTTAGTAAAAACTTTATGTTTGTAGGGGCGCGTTTTCATACCGCAAGTTGGAGGAGAAACGAGGGAAAAAACACGGTTGTTATATACTACGGCAGTGTCAAGACGATTATAATGTTTACTATTTGGACGTGTGTACTAAAAACAGGTTTGTAGTTAACTTGTGAACTTTTTATATTATTTTGAAAGTAATTCAGTGACTTATTGTTATGTGTGTTAAACTTTAATAGCGCTTGCATTAGGGTTATTTTTATAAAGAAACAAGTTTATTATGTTATTTTTTACCCCTTGCTGTCCCACTGCTGGGAAAGCGTCTTTTCCCGAATATGAAAGGGGTTAGGCCTTGAGTCCACCACGCTGGCCAAGAGCGGATTGGGGACTAAATAATAAATATTTAAAATTCCCTTCTAATTTATTCGGTACTTTATGAACAGTGTAATTATTCGTCCCCAGTACAACAGAGACGTATAGAATAGAATTCAAAGGGCATTGTTACGTGTTCAACAACGAAGAGTACTACAGCATCGAGAGATTAGTCGGATGTCATCAGAATCCAGAGCAGAGGATATATTTGAACGAATGTATACCGCCCTCCGAATATGGTAAGTGAAACTTAAGTATTTTCATATAATATGTTATTGTACACATGACAAACGGGCGTCAAACTTTAAACTTTCGTTATGTTTGGTGTTAAATCGCCTTTATTGTTGAAGCTATTACTAGTGTTCATAATTAATCGTTGGGTAAGCCGGTGAATAAAATACATTCGCAAACCCAAGTAATTAAGTTCGGAAGAATCTCATGTAGCCAGACACGTCCGTGTTACTATTAAGATTTTTTACCTGAAAAAGCGCATGTCCTATCCTTCATAAGTTATTAAAAAAGTTATTTCCCGGCGAGTAGCGTGCATTCACTAACATTATTTTACTGCAACGAGCATATAATATATGTGGTACGTAAAATATGTGCTTTTTGCAACACCTATTTACAATTTCAATTCTTTGTTGGCTTATTATCAGAATATCGTAATAGTATAAAAAATATAATATCTTCAAATTGTATTCGGTCTCCAGGCACTACAAATGTTCTGGTATCACGCATTAGCCTGCCACAAAGGTGTTAATAGGGCATTTACACCTTATTACTTTTGTAAAAAGTGCGATATGTTTCACCATTAAGACAGCGGGTTATGTTCGCGGAATCCATGGTAACTTGAACATCAGAGCGGTTACCATTGCTATGATTACGATGCTTCATAAACCACTTAGACCTTACTCTGAATTGTTTTAAATACTCGGAAAAGCCTATACATTATATAAAGCCTGTCAGGCTCAGTAGTCAGTCGTCTAGAAAATACCAATAAAATCGAACTAAAAAATATATGTTCGAAGAATTTAAGTAATGCGATAGTTCAAAAAAGTTAATGAATACAAAAATGTTAAGCTTTTTGTCACTTAATTATTTATTTGTAGCCGTGTTAATTGCCTGCTAGGGGGTATCATGGAGTATCGTGTTCGTGTGAGTTCTTAACATAAGACAACTTATTAGTTTTTTAACGTATTAGATTGGATCATTCATATTTTAACGTTTTAAATATTGATTTATTTTGTATTTAGGGTGTTATATTTTTGTTGAAAAAAAAAATACCGGAAATAGCATTGCCGGTTTAAAAAAATATGAAATCTATTTAAAAGTATCGGCCCAGTTACGTCAATGGCTTAATCTAAGTTTAAAAGTAATGTGCCAAAGTAATAGCAAAATTATCACAATTTATTTTTTTCCACGTATTTGCCAATGTTATTTATTTGCTCATTCAGTTGTAATACTTAATTAAGAATATAAACAAAAACATTCTAAAGAAAATATTAATCATATTAAAGCATTCTCGTAATTAGTTGTTATGTTTTATTTTTTATAGATAAGTCGCAGCTTCTGTTATGCGGCGAGCCTGTGAAGAAAGGTGTCCGAATTGACCAGGCGGAGTTACAGGAAATATTGAAAGACAACCGCAGTCCCCGCTGTCTTCCTAACAAGGACATACTATTGTATACAGGTAAAATATACATACAATTAATTAACCATACATCTAAAGGTGGTTACTTACTCGGAGCATTATTGTGTGCACTCTCGCCGGCCGGCCGGTTTTTTTGACCCATTACTGTCCCACTGCAGGGCTAGGGTCTCTTCTCAAACGAGGGGGAGGGGTTAGGCCTTGAGTCCACCACGCTGGCCAAGTGCGGGGTGAGGACTTTGTATGCCCTTAATAAAAGTATTAAACAAATTTTAGGTATGCAAGGTTTCCTCACGATGTTTTCCTTCACCGTTAGAGAATTTCTTGGGAGGAGCTACCTTAAACCACTCTGCTGTAACTGCTTTTCGCGATAAAGTGTTTTTTTCAATATTCAAGATCTATCTGTAATAACTTTCTAAATTGAATACGTTAAGTTACCGATATCATAATTTATAATTAACTGACTTCGGTAGGAATTGCTATCCGTATATGGGTGTATAGAAAGCGAGTTACGACTTACGATATAATGATAGATAATGCTAATGCTTGTTCGTAGACAGTAGATAGGGTAATAGATTCTATCTAGTACAATACAATATGCCAAATCAATGTTGTGATTATCAAGCACTAGCTGACCCGCGCAACTTCGCTTGCGTCACATTAGAGAGAATGGGTCAAATTTTTCCCCGTTTTTGAAACATTTTTTACTGCTACTCTGCTCCTATTGGTCGTAGCGTAATGTTATATAGCCTATAGCCTTCCTCGAAAAATAGGAAAAATTCTAATCGGACCAGTAGTTCCTGAGATTAGCGCGTTCAAACAAACCATCAAAGAAACTCTTCAGCTTTATAATATTAGTATAGATTCATTTTTGTTAACTGCTATTCTATCTATTGTCTATTGAGATGAGAGTACTCTGCTGTGTCATACAACAAGTGGTATTTATTAATGTTCGGTTTTTCGCACTATAAATCATATCATGAACGTTATCAATGCGTCACGGATGTCGTCCTTTAATTAACTTTGTATCTCAAGTTTTGCTATAAATAGACTTGTTTTCTATTTTTGTAGTCTTAACATAATTTATTTATTTATTCATGTTATTCTTGGAATTTATATTTATGAATCAACTGATTAATAGATAGTCATTTTAAGTGTATTTTAGATAAATAAATTACATTTGTGCGAACACGTAACGTTCGGAATAAAGTGCTCGCACACAATACAGTACGAGTACGCGCACACGTTGTTACCTCCGGTGTATACCATACTTAAGGATTATCGTAATGTAAATATATGCAATATTCAAGTTTATTATGTATCAATAATTGGTCAGTAATGAGTTTTTATTCCGCTATTATTTTTTAGGGTTCCGTACCCAAAGGGTTAAAACGGAATCCTATTAGTAAGCCTTCGCTGTCTGTCCGTCTGTCTCCAGGTATCTCATAAACCGTAATAGCTAGAGAGCTTAAATTTTCATAAATTATGTATTTACGTTGCAGCTTTAACAACAGATACCAAAAATTAAAAAAATATACATATTTAGGGAAATTTCCATACAATAAACATGTTTTTTTCGTATTTTCTGGTATGGACCTCATCGTGCGTGAGTCGGACTCGCACTTGGCCGGTTTTTATGTTACATATAGATAATAATTGACAGTTCGGTACGATCATTGTCGTATGATAATTTTAGTAAGTGGTGAGTCAGGCAGAAAAATAAAGAGGGTTAATTGTTCATCAATGTATGGGACTGGTGGGAAAGACCCTACTTTACATGGCGTAAGCCTAGGTACTTAGTTGTAGTTATAATAAAGTTGTATGGTAGGCATATGGATAAGTGAATTTAGGTTATTAGGTGTATGACAGTACGTTAGTTTCGTATATGGGTTGTTTACCCAATTGTTATAATTATAGGCATGTTTAATGAATAAGCTTCTGTGGCGTGGTCAATTCCCGGGTCTGTCAAAATACTATCGCTATTTTTTATTAGAATATTTTTAAACGTAAACCCAGAGGTTACTTAAATGGATAATAACTCTCACCCCCTATTTATTACATAGTACTAACATTGTTAATGGTGAAACGTATGTCTATTGTTTCATACACTTCTGTCTACACTTTCGGGTTTAACAGGTGTGATATTCTGTATGTGTGTAATGAATGAGCTTTCTATAATAACCTATATATTGTTAATGTTGTCTAGGTTCTGAAAAGGTTGGCTCTGAGAACATTACGGCGACCTACAAAGCGTTGTGGAGACTGGACGAGACCAAGAAACTGCTGGTTGCTTTCAAAACCTTACAAAGGGACAACGCTAATGATCATTTAAAGGTTGGTTTACTTCCCATTTGATGCATAAATTATTTGCTTTTAGTAGGTACATTCACGAGCAGAGATGCACTACTTTCTCGTATGAAAATATCAATTTAATTTTAGCTCAGTAATTGTATAATTAATTTGAAGTTAACAAACAGTAGTCTTTTTGCTATTTTCATTTATAAAATACTGATAAAAACTTGACTACATAAACTATGTTGTTATTAAATCGAACTTCCTAATAAATAAATTTCTAAGAATCGACTTCTTGTAAAGTATGATCCTTTAATATTCGACGTCAGAGTCAAATTCAAGGTACCTACGGAACAGGACAATATCATTTATACTAAACTGTACATTTTAACTTATTACTGTCTCACTGTTGGGTAACCTCAAGGCCTCCTCGGCAAGGGATTCCTCCCGGAATTA
The DNA here is from genome assembly GCF_050436995.1 of Anticarsia gemmatalis. Classification (NCBI taxonomy): domain Eukaryota; kingdom Metazoa; phylum Arthropoda; class Insecta; order Lepidoptera; family Erebidae; genus Anticarsia; species Anticarsia gemmatalis. The sequence continues at coordinate 6,756,955 of NC_134761.1, forward strand.
AGGAGGAGGTTTTACAACTCATAAAAAATCTGGTATTGTGGGTTTTCGAAAGGAAACAATTTCAACCGTGATTTGTTGGTATTATAATACAATGTTTTACAGGACTTCGTGGAGTTGGCTAGCAAGTGGGCGTGCGTTCAGTCTAGTTCGATGGTGAGGCTGTACGGCGTCACGTTGAGCTCACCCACCGCGCTAGTGCTCGAGTACCTGCCATACGGACCCTTTGATGATTACCTCAGGTAAGATACCTTATATTTATTGATATAAATTGAGTACTAACACTGTACATGGCGTAATTTGGGTGTATTTTATATAATTTATATATGTCTGTACTCGGTACTGTACCGGTATAACAACATAATCTTTAATAAACACATCCGTTTTTCACTATTGGTAATATTAGTCTCATGTAATATGTAAACTTTAAACTGATATATTCAATACAAGTTATTGAGTAGGTAGTATTATAATTAATAATTTTATATTATAAAGTTATTTATATTGACCGCCACGATAACACTGTTTCCGATACAAACGAACCGATATCGGGACATTGAAATTTTTGGAAAGGCCCATCACGCTTTGCATTGACTGACGTGATAACCCATTTAACCCTTTTCTGTCTACGATAAATTGTTATCAAAGGTAGGTATATGAGCTGTCTCGCTGATCCTAGTATTACTGTGGTTTGTTTTGGGTTTGATTCCCATACCGGCGAGAACATCATTAAAGGTTATCCTTTAGGAATTGAATAAATAGCAGTTCGGAGACAGACTCTATTTTTCACATTACTTCTATAAATGTGAAGAGAAAATTAATCTGCAGCCTGGAAAGTAGTCTATATTCTTAATGTGATGATACACGATTTAAGACATCTTTCGTTCGCGTGACACTACTTACCGCTGGTTTTTTGAGGTATTTTTAGCGGTAGTTTATCTATTCAATAGCGTTTAAGCTCATTTAAAAATTACAGTTTGAATAGATAAACTACCGCTATTAATGTACCTTAGAATCCGGAGGTTAGCAAAACATGTCCTAAAAGTGTCGCTAGAGGGCCAAACTTAAAGATACATTATATTTATCATCAGGGAGCATGAGGATCGCGTAAAGCCTATCCACTTGAAGAAGGTAGCGGCGGGGCTGGCCCGTGCACTGTGGGACCTGTCGGAGGCGGGCGTGGTGCACGGCTACATCCGCTGCCGCCGCCTGCTGCTGGCCGCGCACGACGGGGACCGCATGCTCGTCAAACTGTCCGGGCCTACGCTGAGGCAGTACACGCCGCTCGAGTATGTATAACTTTCGACTAACTTTTAAGTGTTTTGTTTCGTGTACGAGGGAAACTTACAAACAAGGCTATTTTGAAAGCCACATGATGTATATACATACGGCCTACTCTTTGTGTCTATATATAGGAATAACAAGCGCATAGATAAAAAAAGGGACGTAGCCGATTTTTGAGGAATTTAGACTTAAATAAAGTAAATGCTACGCCGTATAACCGACAGTAATTGTATGGAAACACTGAGTGTAACCAATTTTTTTTCTGATTGCATCTTGAATGTTAGATAACTATCAAATAAATTTTAGTCACGATGACAGATAAGAGTTCAGGTTTATTTTTTCATTTGTTATTATTTAATTTACAGTGTTCATTGGATGCCAGTAGAGTTCCTGAAAGACATGAGCCTGGCAAAGCGGTCGGTGATGGGAGACATTTGGGCATTCGCCACTACGCTGTGGGAGGTGTTCTCGTACGGGCAGTCACCGACTGACACTAACCCTGTATTGACTGCTAGAGTATGTACTATTCAACTAAATCTTTACGTAGCGGCTCATAATACTTTCGTCCGGGTTGGATAATGTACTTATGCTCTATTCGAGTAAGGATCCTTGGATTAGATCTTTTGATGCATTTCTTTATTTCATCTTCCGTGTCAGTTGCTCAGTAATATCTGTGACTATATTTCCCCGACTCGTATTCAAATAGTTTCTTTCGCTTTGGATTCAATAACTGAAGTAATTAAAGTATTCATAGCTCTAGGTTTCTCACATGAAAAATGTTATGTTCCCTCAGAGCTACGAGAACGGCGACCGCCTATTACGTCCGGCGCGGTGTCCGGGCGAGGTGTGGGCGCTCATGCGTCAGTGCTGGCAGCCCGACCCGCTGCGGCCGCAGGAGATCATGCGAGACATGAACCATATGCTGCACAGGGGTAACTATAGCCAACAGAGAACAGAGCATTACTTTACCGTAGTCGTTTGTATGAAATGAATACGGAGCAGAATCGTTGTATGTTCTTTATTGTTGTAATGCAGTAGTCGATGGTCTAACTTAAGTGGGATGAGTACCTACGTGCTGCCGTGTCTCGCTGATGTTTTCGTTTTTCAGTCCATACTCGTTTTTATGTAAAAAAACAATCAAAAAATTGTAGGCGGTAAAAAACACAATTTGTTGCTGTAGTATAGTTTCTCGGTACCGTTTTTAATTACTTATTAATACCAGATATCAATAAAAGGAGGTGTCATTTTGTAGGCGATTATGAAAAATAAAATGAATCATACGAAATGCCATAAGGTCAAAGATAACAATAACTAATAATTACGAGTTAGATAACAATAAATAATTACTTTTTATTATTTTGAGTGTGCTAATTAAATAATAATGTTATATTTACAGAGTATGTCCCGATCCACGAGTACGAAGAGCCAAAGATATCTCTAGAACACATGGAACACACAGAAACTGTATCAAGTAAGCATTGAAAATATTTAACAACTGTTACTTTACATTTCATGCAACATTGGATAGGTGTTTTCACTTACTTCTTGTTGCAGGTGATAGATTTATACCGAGCGAGTTAAGTGATGCAGGCAGTAATAAATCTTTAATATCGGACAGCAGCGTGCCGTCGATGAACGGCACTATGTCCGACCAGTATGACAATCCAGTAAGTACTTTCTTGAATTTCTTTCTGGTAAAATAAAATAACACCATTAAAGTGTAAAACGTAACGTAAAAAGTAAAACGTGTGATTTGACATGCTCATTTCATTTTACCGTGGTGTATTTAGTTTGACCTTTAAATAGGGTTATTTTTGTAAATAATACTATTATTGCCCAGAAACCATCTTCATCCTTATATAATTTTCTTAGAATTAATTTTTAAGGCCTGGTTTGCCATTGAATATATTCGTATCGTGCAGTTCGCGGACAACAAGAGCTCGAACTCTCTGGACAGCATGAACCCGCTGTCGTACGCGCTGCGCGGTTCTCTGCGGTCCCGCGCCAGCGGCGCCAGCGCGGCCAGCGTGTGCGGCGGCCGGGCGCTGCCCGACGACGACGAGCTGGCGGCCGCCGCGCCGCGCCTCATGGAGTCCATCGTGTCGCAGGGCAAGACCTACCTCGTCACACTCACCAAGAAGATTGGCAGCGTAAGTTCTAACATACTACTATCTTGCTCCTGTCAATTTTCATACTAGGTATCTCAATTTATAATTCCAACCTGTATTTGACCCCACTGGGTGGTGGGGTCAATTACATTAAGAGATAAAATCTGGCATGAAAGAGAGATAATTGTATTGTGATCTTGTAACAGGGAAACTACGGTCACGTGTACAAAGGATGGATGGAGCGCGACAACCAAGAATCTCAGAGACGAGAGGTGGCCGTGAAGAAACTGACGCGACAAGCTTCCGAGAGAAACGGCACACTGTATGAAGATTTTAAAAACGAATTAGAAATTATGAAGGTATATACTATTTTATATCTCAACTGTAACAACTTAGATACACCAATTAGTTTTTATGAAAAAAAAAAAAAATGGAACACTTTCTCAAATTTTTCATAAATAGTGTAAATTTGATAAATATTTTCATAATTTTTGTATACGAAATGCTTATATCGAGAGTCAAACATGCAGTTTACCATGCATAATTTATTATGAATACTAGTGGTCGCCAAGAAGTCGAATTTCGACTATAATTAATTTGATAACAAATGATTTATGTAAATTTTTTGTTTGTTTCGCAGTCACTTCAACATATAAACATAGTGGAGATCCTTGGTTACTCGTGGGACCACGGCTCGGACGTGCTCATCGTGATGGAGTACTTGGAGGAAGGCTCGCTCAACTACTACCTCAAGTTCCAGGGCGATAAGCTTCGTATATCGCATCTGCTCAAATATGCCCGGGATATTGCCACGGTATGCAAACATTACACCATTTTTCATTTAAGATTTTTATTTGAAAGAGGTAGACAGATACCGAGTTTCAAAAATATTTGAGAAGGAGAGCTGGTACGTTTACAAAGTAGAGTTATTTTCGGCACATGTGCGATAGATTTTAATACGGGTCTTTATCAATCTCAATGTATTAATGAATTTAGCATGTGGTAGTCAATTCGGTAACTGGGTGTATATCTACTCTAAAATGACACTGCTTCTTCTTCAGGGTATGGACCACGTGTCGGCTAAGAACGTGGTTCACCGCGACTTAGCGACGCGGAATATTCTAGTCGTGAACAAATATCACGTGAAGATATCCGACTTCGGCCTCGCTCGGATCATTCCCAAGGAGGAGAGCGCGTATAGACTCAAGACTGAAAGACTGCTGCCTATTAACTGGTATGTACTATCTAACTTTCCTCATAACAATGGACATTTTAATTAATTATTAGTATCCTGGCTAACGTAGAGTACACGTAGTAATCATATACTTAGATTACGTATACGTAAAATAATATGACGTGCGTCATTTATTTATTCTGCTACTTCTTTTACTGCTTTTCTGTTCTATTTCGAATAAGCCAGGTACATTTCTTATCATGCCTTATTCCTACAACACGACATTCTATTTTTAATGCCGAAAAGATAAAAGCAATACTATAATACTACAAGGAGTATAATAATATGCATCTTCTATCAGGTATGCACCGGAATCGGCGGTGGAGCCGTGGCACTTTTCAACGAAGAGTGACGTGTGGTCGTACGGCGTGACGGCGTGGGAGATCTTCACCCGCGCCAAGGAGGAGGTGCCCAAGTTCAACGTGGAGCGGCCCAGGGACCGCGCCTCATTGTGAGTTTTTGTTCAATTACATTTATTCAACTAGAAGATGAAGTAAACTAAATGCTTTGGAAACTAAATACGTTACTTGACTATCGTGGCCATATCTATGGGGTGGCCGCCACAATAGCTTTTACTCGTTGACAGTTGACCACTAGCGTAACAGTTATAGTTACAAAAATCTCACAGGCACTTATTTCAGATACATGATTATTTTGTTTCTTTTCAGCTTTCAAATCCCAGACGGTTGTCCGTCGGAGATATTCAGGCACCTAATGAAAGACTGCTGGAACCTCGACCCCAATCTGCGGCCCAAGTTCATTGATCTCGTGCACATGTGTAAGCGATTTATGGACGAGTATAAATAGTGTTTTTACTCCGTATTGTTCGGTTTAACGATAATGCACAAATTGTTCGACAAGACTGTTACGTTAGTACATACGTCTAGGAAATTGTTTGAAACCGTCCTGAGAATTGGTAGTTAGTTTCGTATTCTTTGATTTATTTATCATAGAGATTAACGAGTTAGCATTGCTTTTGACGTAAAAATACTAATTCTAATATGATTTTATGTGAAGCGGATGAGTTAGACTGTGTGTTATGAATATTGTGCATTATTGATTGAATCTGACTCTCAGTATAAAACATTGTAAAGAGAAATGGGCTGACATATATAACGTACAAGTAGTTGTGTGTACCTTCATGGTATAATTTCGCATAGAATCTAATATTTGGGATGTTTATATCGTTGTATATTAGAGGCCATATTTCACGATTATGTTTGTTATAGTTGCGTTATTGCACAAAACTACTAGAGATCAGCGGAGTGTATGTGTTATTGTGGTTCCTCGAAGCATTTGCCTTAGTTTTGTATATTTCTTAGTTATTTGTAAATATTTATGTGTATGTTAATTCTATGTTAAACAATAATGTATCTCAATCAAGTGGAATCTATCAATATTTGTGTCTTTCAGTGCAATCAATTGACGAAGGAGAATCAGTTTTTTCAGTATGTCTATTATAATTACTGTTTAGTCTTTCTGCTTGTATATTTCACTTGACTATGAATTTATGAAATTAAATTTTGACGAAATGTATACTTGCCGTATATGACTATTGAGAATATAATTTAAGTATAAGCAAAGTTATAATTACTATGTAATCAGTGAATGTATAAGTTTCGCTAGTCTATGCCATTCTGGAATGTATCTGCCGAGAACGTTGATGTCCGCAGTATGGGAGCTGTTGTGAAACTATTTGTTATAAGTTTAGAAACGTTTGACTACAAAGTGACAACGAATATTAAATTGTATGACAGGACATAAAATCACGTTCCACAGAATGGTCACTTGCATTGTTTCACTATTAAACCAAAGATGATATTAAAATATGAACATTAAGCCTAGAGATCAATTTATTTTAAGATATATTATGTACATTTTTAATTTTACGCTTTATCGTAAGTTTTGCAATTCACTGTTGTGACAAATAAAGTATGTATAGCTATAATTTTTAGGTAGGTACAAAAATATAATCGGGTAATGAACTTTTACACTGTAATTAATTTTAGAAATTTATTATTGTTTAGATATGATTGGTAAATATTTTATAAAATTGTTTTTTTAATTATTATTTTTCACAACATCGCGTTAAAGTATGATTAGGAATCGGTATTGTGATCACATAGACTGAGAATTTGAGATGAATCGGTGCTAATGAATGAAATTGGGCCTTATATTTTATTGTCGAGATGGTATAGAGATTGGTAAAGATCCATGTGTGATTGTAGGAATCTATTTTCTACAGAGATGTTCGGATTTAAAACGAAAAATACGTGTGATGTTTCAAAAGTACCTTATTTGTTATAATTGGCAATAATCCGTTTATCGTATTTCAGATGTTTACTTTTATTTTTTCAGGCAGACTATTTTGACTCCCTATTCTTTACAAACGAAGTCAGGTTGAAATATTATAATATATTTACATACGTATATTAATCTGAGTTTTATTTTAATCGCGTGAACATTTTACATTTTGTCTCTTCGAATTGCTTTTTAAATCATAAATAGTCGTTAAGGAAACAGCTTAGTTCCGAGATTGTAATATTTTGGACAATGGCTTCAATCATGTTTGTACGTCAATGGAAACAAATTTTATAAGCAAAACTTGTAGAAGGTCAATATTGTGTCAATTATATCGTTGTTATTTTTGAAAACACAACTAATTTGTTATATTCATTTTTAATATAAAAGAATAAAGGGGACTTCATATTATTAATTTTTATACGTACAAGTTAAGTAGCTTTGCGCAAATTGTTTGATAATGTTCCATATAGTATTTTTTTATTACATGTTGCCAAGTGAAACTTGTTGAGCTTGTACTATGTGTGTTTGAGTAGTATCTAGTGTCCGTGTCTAGTGTACACCTAATATTATAATGATCTGTCTCAAATAATCGTGTTTAAATCAGAGAAACGAGTCAATTTTCAGTCAAATTTTTGATCAAAAGCAAATAATAAACTGCGCCTATAGTAAGATCGTTTATCGTTAAGCTAAAAAACGTATGTTTAAATAAAAATACTTTATCGGTGTTCATTGTGTAGCGACTTCTATTCAATTGACTGTAGTATTTTTTAAATTTAGGAAATATTGTAAGATCCGTGGACCAGTCTCAAAATTTCAATCTTACGTAGTGAGGTCTGAAACACAGACAATTGTATTGTTTCGGTAGTTTGACGAAAGTAGTGCTGTGTTAATGTTTGAAATTATGTCTGCGTATGTAGCAACTTAAAATAAGGATATTGTTGCTAAAAGTCAAAATAACACCAAGAATTTCCTTTGTGTTCCCGCGTTTTTTGTTTGCGCAATTTGCCTGTATGGTTCGAAATTTTAAATCGTAAGTTTTACTATCGTTCTATATCTCGACACGATATCTTTAGAACACAAACGAGTACGTAGAATTCTGCCGTTTCAATGTGTGAACAAATCTTATTATTGCTTGCTCATTGGCAACAAAAAATCCTTTTTTCATTTCGAGAATTTGAGCTTTGGTTATATTCGTTTGTATTCAAGAGGTAACGTCGATATATAACGCCTGCTTAGAAAGTTGCTGTAAATATTAGTTACATTTTATTAAAATAAGTGAAATTTGTTTATTATAATTTTACATTAGACTTTTTGCCGTTTCGTTCAATGATAGACAAACACCGGCTACTGTTTCGTAAAATATTTCTTTATAAAATAAAACGAAGGATTGTATTCAATACAAAGTCCATTCTATTAGTTGAGAATGATTTCCTTTAGATAATGGGATAGCCATTTGTTCTACAAATTATGAACGTCCTGTGTTCCGGCATATAATAAATTAATATTAAATATCATACGGCAGTTATTGGAGCAGGGTCACAGTACTAGACATTTTTGTATGCAAGAATGCAACAATGCGACACATTCGATGCAAAGTTGTCCAAACCACCGACGGAATTATACATTAGTTTTTACTTTTGACTCTTATTAACTTTTAGTTCTTTTGTTTCGCGACTTTTTTGTATGTGTATTGACATTTTGTAAGAGATTTTACTTTTCTACTTTGAACGAAATGGTATCGTGTTTAATGTTCTTTTGCCATGAAAATTGAAATAAATTATTGGTACGTGATAAAGCATTTTATTACATTTTCACCCTTTTTTACTATAAACAATTGCTCAATTTATCAAAATAATGACTATAATTATTTTCCATGTTTCGTAAAAGTATCAAGATGTGCAGTTTTTTCTCATACCCGCGACTCTACTATTCATCATAATGGACTGGAAAACCGTTGTGCATTTGTATATTTTTCAAATTATAGCTTTAAAACATTCCCGTGTCGACGAGACTTGAATAATAAACTAAGTGAATAGTGCACGCCGTAATTGAATCAAGGTAACAGACAGCCAGCACTTTTCTGTTGGCGCTTTCATTTAGAAGTTTCCCTGACTGTGTTTAATGGCATAACTTTGTACACGGCAATGAGACACCTACACAAATGATTAAAACTACTTACTTTTGTATTCACAGCTCGTGGTACTGTTTAACTTTTTAATTATTAGTGGCATTTAGCGTATCTTACTAATAAAGTATAATAAGATGTCTTGTTGTATCGAATTTCCAGCTTCCTTTACGTTTAGCGCTTTCTCAAAACTATGTTCTCAAGTATGTTTCTACATTAGATCAGGTGTCTCTGAACGCGACCCTTCTTTAGTCCTACACAGATAAGAATACTGTCTATATCCTTCAATAATGCGTAGGTATTGATTTATTGCTGGAAAAATATGTTTCATCCAGATTGAACATAAGTATTAGCAGAATTTAAGAAAGCATGCGATCCACGCACCCTTGTTCTTCCCACATGGGAAATGAATGAAATGATGGAATAAATTAACATAAAAGTTGGTACACTTCTATCGTTTTATAAATACGATGATATTTATAGAAGCTTTCGTAATTAAAATAAATCTACAGAATTTATGCAAATGGGTTTCCAAAGTAAGAGGCAGTCTATAGATAGCGCGTAATGGCTAATGGGTCGGCAGATTAAAGTATTTATTGAGATGAAATCCTTTTGCACTCATTAGTGGAAAATATGAATTCATAATTAACTCTAAAGTTATCACAGAGTACTTTATGGAAATTATTGTACTTACCTTATTATTTAAATACTACACTTCATTATTGAATTAATAATAGGTACCTACCTACTAATTAAAACGTATCTAAGAGTGGTTAAGATAACCTTGGTTTTTATATTAAATTGATTAAACACTATATAAAAAAAAAACAAAACTCGACTTAATTAAGCAACTAAATGAAGACTATGAAAATGATGTATTGCCAAGTAACTAAATCTATATATTATAAACATTCTAACACAGCGCATCGACCCCATATCTATGTACTACATTAAAAGACTTTCCGTTGTGTCTGCCATCAATTTCGCATCATAGTAGTGTAGCTTTTGTCTGTTGTAACACTGATCTCCTTTATTAGGAGAGATTAGTACCTACTAACTTTAAAACCAAAATCAAAGTTAAGTAAGCAAAAGTGAATTATGCAAACCAGTATGAATAATCTAGGCATTACGGTAAAATTAAAGCGTACCGACCTATGTCTGCTCGTTAATTTCCACTAGCGGTTCCTTAGGATTATTACCGTAATCGCCACTTGGCAGGCGGAAACCGCAACCCATTCATCTGCTAAACCCTAAAGTTGCCGCTGACTCCAGATTTTAGAATTTCATGTTAAATTAAATATAATTAAGCTAAGCCGCAACGGTGTTTAAATTATAAAGCTATTTTTAATGTTAGTTGTATTTTGAAACATACGTTTCTTATAAGTATATGAAAATTTCGAGCCTGAGATCCGTAGACAACTATTTACTTAGTAAATCTACAAATTGTGTAGAATTACTATTCTATGAATACAGTTAGATATTTATCTACGCGTCTCATGTATGCAGGCCCGTTTCATAAAATTTTACAAAACATAATTTTTGCAAGAAATAGAAAAATATGATTCTAGAAGACTAGACTTTATTTACTATCCTAACTGTATTTCAAATACACTGTTACACTACACGTAGTATAACCTAGTGGAACATGAACGATACGACCGTCGAGCGTGTCAATGTGTCGTCATGTGAAGGTATTAATCGCTATGTGACTGTTGTGACGTGATACATTGTCGGAGCGGCCGGCAGGGAGTCACGTTGCATCGTCATCAACGTGAGCATCGACTTCACACGGTACACTGGCGGCGGCTGATTGATGGCCAGTCCAGCCGTCCAGCCGTCCTACAGTCCAGCCGCGCTCCGTCCACTACGCTTACTATTAATCCTTGTTTACAGTTAAGGATTGTCTAACATATTGCCACGTTATCGATCTTTACAGTTGTTTGCTGTCGACGTATGAAGTCTGTTTTGTAGTTGCAACGTTACAGGCGTATGCTAAGAATAGGTAGTCATAATTTTTTAGCTTTTCTAAATGCCTTAAGATTGATTCTATGTATGTAATGTCTTTGAAGCTTTACCAGGTTGATTTTAATAGTAAGAAAATGCTTGATTGCAATTCTAATCAGGCGCTCCATTAGAAGATTGTTGATGCAATAAGTTAGGTATATCCAATTGTAGAGCTAAAGAAAATCTCGACCTTCTTCTCTTTTAGATTTACAACATAATATGGTACCTATTTGACTGGCAAATAAAGTTGATCAAAGATCACTTTCCCGATCAATTGATTAAAAATGAGTGATGTGCATATAATTTGCATTGTTTGTTGTTACAGTAAACAAACAACAAGTTTATTCAAATGAAGTGTCACCTTCATAGATATTTATGATTCCATTCGGAATTTACGACTAATTTGTTTGTGGACGTCTAGGTTTAGCGGTCACTCTCTCCTCTACCTACCGTCCTTTGATAGCAAAATACCTGTGTTCACGCAAATGATTTAGTATAAAGAACAAGACACATAAATAAAAAATAAATTCTATCTATTTATAAAAGTAAATCTGTCCAAATACATTACAATAACTAGCTTTACTTATAACAATTTTATTTGAGATATTTTTACCTGGTGACGATCAGATTTTTACTCTGTGATCCATAAATGGATAATCGTGAGTGAATTATTACAATATTTATTGCTGCGTTGTATAAATATATTATTTACCGCCAGTTGGACTTGTTAAATGTCCTCTATTATCACCTTTGTGCTAATTTACTACGTATCTGTGTGTAGGAATGGCGGCACCACTTATCTGCCATGATAATTTGCTAACAATAGCCAGCAATGCATTTAATCCCGAAAGTATCTCGCTACTTTAATAGGTAAAAAGTTGAAGATGAAAAATTCCTAGTAAACTTTATAGGGCAAAAGTTACAGGATCTTTTCTGCAATACGCTATAAAAAAATAATTACGTTTCCCTTTTCATTACCAAATATAGCATATTGAAATAGGAACTGAAGAAGTGTTTCAGAGATGATATCTGCAAAATAATCTGCTAATAAAATAAAATTCTATTCAATTATACACTCATTAACATTTCTGCAAAGGTCGAAATAAATCAATGACAATGTCATTCCCAAGGAAATGGGACAGCGTACAAAACACAAACACGGTCTGTTTTTCTTTTCTTCAATACAATTTATACCTGTATTTTGCACATCAAGGGCAGGTACCTACTAACTATGTAGGTGTTGATCTAAAATTTAATTACATTGGAGCGTGCATTCTTCTAGTCTAGAGACTGTGGGGCTGCGTGCTTGAGGTAAACGTGAGTTCTGGATTTTAGAGATAAATGAACAACTATACTTCTTGCCGGTATTAAAACAAACTCCTACGATTTTCAATCTTAAGTAGAGCGCTTCAAAGGAAAAAACTTGCATAATCCTCTAAAAGTAACTATAATATCTCGCAAATTAGTACATCTAAACCGTTCAATACGTTCCATTAGGTACAATAAAGTAATTATCGCAATAAGCATTTACCTCACAATTTAACAGATTATTTAATCTGTATGTATCTTATACAGATTAAATCTTCTCGCAGACAACTGATAAACTAATTTGACGTTAAATATTTGATCAGTCTGAGAAGTTTGTGAAATTGATGATTAGTTTTACAAAATCAAACAAGTTGTTTCGTTGCAACGACAGATAATGGTTTCCTAATTTCTTGCTAGTTTGATTGCTAGAAGTAAAACTGCTTAGTTTTGATTTGTTTGCGGTGAAAATGTTCAATTGTTTTTGTGTTTAACATTAGATCTCTGGGTAAAAAAATATCCACGTTATCATCATGATTGTCGCTTTTTAATCGCAAGATTTCTGAGATTTTATTTATTGCTATCATGTATGCAGAGTTTAACGTGTATCGACGTTTCTAGAGCGGCTTATTTTATTTTCAAAGTTTCAGCTCGGTACGTGTTTCTGTCAAATCAGTCTGTCAGTCCGCCAGTTGGAGGCACGATCGGATCTTTTTCGAATATTTTCACCGTGTAGAATCGTCGATATTCAATATGAATGATTCTTCAAGATACCTACAGGCTCTACTATAGTTGGTATATGAGATCCATTATTGAAAGAATGGAAATAAAATCAAATATTTTGTAATATTACGTACGCCCCAAAATTAGCCAGTGTGGTGGACTCAAAGCCTGGCCCTTTCCTTATTCATTGAGGAGGCCTTTGCCCAAGAGTAGGCCCGTGTCGGGTTTATAATCATTTATTATGTATATATTCTGGACAGTATTCTTTTGTCTTGAGTCATTGCTGTAACGTAAGTTATCTACAAACAAATTGTAACAATGTCATGAGTTAATCCGTCAGGCAAGTGCTTAAAAGTTAGAAGGCGCCACAAGTTCTAACTTATAAGAAGATTGTGTAAAGACCAAGGGACGGTTAGTCGGTTACATAATATTACGTGTTGGATAATAATCTTTGTACTTTCTGTATATTTCTACACTCCGATACGGACATACGAATTCATAATCTATACTAATATTATAAAGGTGAAGAGTTTGTTTGTTTGTTTCTTTGTTGGAACGCGCTAATCTCAGGAAGTACTGGTCCGTTTTGAAAAAATCTTTCAGTGTTAGATAGCCCATTTATCGAGGAAGGCTATAAACGATATATCATCACGCTACAGAGTAGGAGCAGAGTATCAGTAAAATATGTTACAAAAACGGGGTAAATTATGACCCATTCTCTCTTATGTGACGCAAGCGAAGTTGCGCGGGTCAGCTAGTTCGCGAATATTTTTCCAAATTGTTTTTATGATAATGGTTTTCCATTGACGCAAGAGATCAAGCGAAGGCCGTTGGGGTCAGATGTTATTGTCTTTTAGCTATTTATAATGCTTATTGTTTAGTCAACTTTGAACCATGGTAACGTAATTTGTGGGTACTTTTAGTTGCAAACTTAGTTTAAACCTTCCCGTCTATATTGTTGTTAACCTAATTTAAGTAACAAAATATGAAGTAATTATATTAAAGGGTTATTTCGAGTACAAAGGGTTCTCGTATCAGATATACCTATTTACTCTCTGTTATTAGCAACACACAGCGACATATAGGTATTATTATAATAGTATAAATTATGGAAAATAATACCCTGGATAGATAGACTTTAAGCCCGGCAACTACTATTATTGCTTTCAATTACGTGAATCATAGGAAAACCACACATTTACTTCAGTTTTCCTTATCCTGTAGTGTTTTGTTATGCAAAACAATTAGTTAAATAACACGGTCGAGTGCATTTTTTTACATTAATAAGTGTCAATGACATTAAAATCACGGTGTAGTGTAATAGGATAAACTAGAAATATTGTGACCAATCCCTTGGTTTGCTGGAGGTTTCGGCACAGATTACACTGCCCGTAGTTACTATACATACAGTGTTATTAAAATTTGTTAAAGACCAAAAACCTAGCAATGTGCCTAGAAATAAACATTCTAGCGGGCACTCAATTTTTTTTAAATTTTGTCTAAAAATTTAATGGAAAAAAAATATAATTAAAAGTTGTTGTTTCAGATGATAACGAGGTTTTTGGTGTTTTAGAAATAACCTTCTTTATGGGATAGTGAGTGACGGTTATCATGCAACAACCTGATTTACTCCTTCCACGCTTATGAGAATTTGAAGGTACTGGAATGTTCTAAGCGTACTTCGTATTAGAACTCTCTAGAAAGTTGATGTTGTTTACCTTCGTTCCCTTAGCTAATGGCCTTATTGCTATGCGGTTCGTATAGTCTGTAGTAAGTTTGGTAATTTGATTTAATGTGCGGCTCCCAGTCACAACAATGCATTTAATTTTACATTTTAAACTATGTTATTTTATTCGTAGTTAAGTAAACAGAGCTCCTCTCTTTTACAGGTTGGTTAGAAGTAGGTTTGGAGTCTATTATTCTAACATCTATCTATATATCTTTAGATATATAATTCTTCTGTAAGTGTGTATGTCACTGAATTTCTCTGAAACGACTGGACCGATTTTGATAATTTTTTTGTGTGTGTTCAAGGGGATCTGAGAATGGTTTAGATTCACAAAAAATATAAAATTCTCGCGTCACAGTTTCCGTTGCCATACTCCTCCGAAACGGCTTCACCGATTCTCAGGATATTTTGTGAGCATATTGAGTAGGTCTGAGAATCGGCCAACATCTTTTTTTCATATCCCTAAGTGACAATATTTTTTTTTTAATTTACATGGCAGAACAACGTTTGCCATGAAAATTAATATATGTCTAGCAATTTTTTTATAATAATTGTCTAGCAATTTTATTTAGTTAATTTAACGTTAATGTGATTTATTATGGCAGCTTATATGAATAACCTTATAAAACCTTTTCCTTATACATATACGTAGCTACCTGCAGGTTTACGGTAGGCCCTTTATGTAGAAGCCTTGTCATCCCATCACCATGACGACATAAATAGAAAAGGTCCTTCAGTTCAACCTGTCCAACGTATTTGGAAATAATTTACCAGTTTCCTGCCGTAGCAAATATTTTTTATTCAGGTCAAATGTTGACACAGGATTCTTGAAGCAACGGTTACCTAATTAATTTACCTTCAGGAAAAGTGGAGACAGTTCTGAGAATCGTTAAGAACCTCAGGTCACAATGCCTGCGGCGTTACAACTCTAGAATATTTCTGATAATGACTGGACAGTGGACAAGTGGTATTTTGTCAGCTTATTATATGTATATAGCTTATACTTTTATACTATAGCTTATACCTTTGCTGTCATATCTGTCGAATAGTCTAACCTCAAGTGGTGAAATTAGCGTTCATTATACATGCCAAATAGCTAAGTGCCCACTACAAATAATGTACACAATGTAAGCTGCAACCACTTGACCGCGACTGCAATAGTTCAATTATAACAGAAGTGCTTCGAATTACACAATGGCAGGCCACAAAGGGGTATTATCCAAGGCACGATTATCCCTGTGTAACAGTAGCAAGGGCTTGCAATCCTCGAATAATTCGATTACATGGGAACAGACTCCCCGGGGCGCTGTTCCAAATCTCGCCTTCACTTCGCACTCTTTGATTAATCTATTTTTGTACACGGTACCAATAATAAACTCAGTAGATTATTGGGTACCCAATATTTATTGAGATGAATTATGACGGGTTTGGGAGCCTTTCATATTAGTTCTACTTCAAGGATATTACTAATATGAGCCTCGTGTAGTCGAGTAGTACCTAGTGATAAATTCTGCGTTTAAGTATGGACGATAACAAAAGTAAAGCTTCACGATTTACCAAACTTAATTTTGATTTAGATCTATATTTTCTAATAGCGAAAATATGTTGAAGTTAGGTATCGTTTTAAACCCTTTAAAATATTTTTAAATAATTTTAAGTGTAATCAACCCGTGCGACGTAATGAATTTATGTTCTAAGAACAAAGATAAGTTTCTTAACTTAAAACAAAAGGACTAACCACACAATAATACCTCTTGAATTCAGTTGCAATGTAAATTAAACATCCTGTAGAATGCAGGTACTAAGTTTGGAGCGTAATAACGTAACTCCTGTTGATATAATGTTCAGTTAAATTAAGTGCTTCGGGCCAATGCAAGTAGCCTGTACACGTGTGTACAGTGCCTACATATCTACTAGATTTAAGTACTACTGAGTTATAATAATACAAAGGTTGAAAATAATTTTGTACTGACCAATATTGAACAATAAATTGCCTTAAAAACAGAGGTTTTGAATATATAAACATGCTGTTTTAGATGAAGCTGAAAAGCAATGACTGGATTATGGCACAAATATATTTTGTTAGTTTTTTTAAAGAAAACCTTAAACTTAAAAAATGGTGACGACTTACTTAATGCATCTCATCCATCTCAAAGCTAATGCAGAGAAGAGAGGCAATAAAATAGAATATACAACTAAATAATAGTAAATATCCATACATTTATTTTAAAATGGTCTACGTACTAAATGTCAAAACAACAGAGAGAAAATCCAATGAAACGGCTCTATTAGTTAAAAGGTACAATTGAAAAACACTGTTTAGAGATTTGAGTCACGTATTGTGCAGCCGTGATCTGGAGCATTGCTGTTTCCCTGTAACGTATACGAAGATAGAAATAGAGTTATTGATTAAAATTTCGTCTAGACTGAAGTATCTTTGTTCTAAATGTGTTATGTGAAAGTTGAGTGCACCTAGGTAAAGGCGTCTGCCCTTACCATGCCACGTTATATAAAAATAATCGAGTCTCGAGCAAAAATATTGCTTGCATGACTGTTAAATGTATTTCGTGAAAGGAGAATGGGCAAAATAGTATGGAGCCTGGGCGATCCGCGGCCAAACTTGATTTTGTGTTTTTTTAATGTAGCTTGGTCCTGTAATTACTGTGTAGAAGTTTTATTGCCGCGACGCACTTACACGCGACCATAAAATACATTTTGGTTTTTGAGCACTTTTAATAGTATAAAAACATATCTTTGGCTTATATTCGGAGATTAAATAAAAAGTACTATTTCTATTATTGCATATAAATATAGACATTATTAATTTTCGAACAATCATAACAAATAAATATATAAATATCGTAACAAGTAAACATTAAGTTGTTGTCATTAACTGTTGATTATGATACACTTCTATGTTATATAAGCCCTGTCTTGAATGCTCAGCTTAAAAAATAAGGCGTTCATAGCCAGTTGCGTTCACTGGTCGGTAAACGATCTGCGGGTTAAGCAACCGTTGGCGCGGTCATTCTATAGATTTGTGACCGCATAGTGGTATTTGAACTGAGCGTCTCCGTGCTTCCGAGGGCACGTAAAAAGTCGGTCCCGGTTGTTGTGAACTAAGATAACAGTCGTTAAGCTATGTTCTTTCGAGCGGCTTGAACAACTTTGAAACTAGGTTAACCATATGATAGATAGATACGAGGTACGATTGTTGTTCATGTTGATGGCATTGCAATCGTTATAAGAAGATGTAACGTTATTACACAACATTAAATGCATTACAGACACGAAATAATTATATTTGTTCTATGAAATTCCATTATATTTACATGTCAATATATTGTTTCCTAAAAGAATTGCAGCGAAACGTTCTTAGTAAAAGTTGTTCCTAGTTACCATTACTTTAATTTGACACTACTTTCATTAATGGCCGCCGACCGCCCAGGAGTGCCCATTCTCCTTTGAGCTGCGATGGATGTGTCTGGATTGGTGAAGAAAGGAAGGTGTACACTGAAAATGAGTGAGTCTTAAGGTTAGGTACACTAATGTAGTATGTACCTAACACATGTAATGTATACTAAATAGTTATACAATTTTATTGTTCTCTATTACTACGAATAGGTATACCATACTTCACCTTTACTTCCTTGTTCAACATTATAGCCTGCAAAAGTCAGTCCAAAAGCAAATTCTTCGATAAAAGTTTAAGTATGTCATCGAAATGGATTGGCTTTTAGTTCGACAGGTGTATAGGCGCCCGCCATTAGTGCCTAATTCTTAATTTCGTGTACAAAGATTGTCAAAAAATAGTATACAGACTCCTTTATGTGTACCTGCAGATGGATAGTAAACTAAATGCTGTAAAGGAATTCGACAGATACCCGTAACCCAATATACTAGCGCAGACGTTTAATCAATTGGATTAAACTTGAACGATGAAAATAGAATTATAGAACAGTGCATTGACATGACATGTTTTGCAACTACGAGTAGCTTTGACGTAACAGTTGTCGCACGTCGACCCTTATTTTCTTATTTCAGTTACATAAGCCACAATAGATAAATAAATAAAACAATAAGAGGATGTTGTTAAGGAAAAAACAACCTATTAATTGCTGCAATTAATTTGTAAAAGCGAGCTAATTAAACCAGGAGGACATAGGTAATAATGTGGCGTTAACTACAAAATGTATTGAACAACATATATTATATAGTTATTAAAGCAACAAATAGAATTGATTCCCCGTTTTATGAGCTTTAATTAAATAATACTCATTGAATATTTCACCACATTTCAATTATACAGGAACCGTAAATTAACAGAATAATTTAAATAATAGCGAACACATATTTCTGATTGTCAAATATGCCAATATTAATATTTCGTACATTTGTATTTGTTCCATGAAAACGATTTAATTCAACCGTTTCGTATAAGTTAGGTATGCGGAGGTAAAAATAACTGTTCAAAACTAACGAGCAATTAAACCAAAAACTACGCGATTTTAGCTAGAAATACTGGACGCAAATTGAATCTTTTTAATACGTAGAAATATTAATAATTCGTTTTAGAGAATTTCTACCTATTAATATTTGTGTATAATGATGTTCCTTATATTACTTTATAGAATAGTGATCCCATTTCTATGAGTATTGTGCTGTCATTTCAGTCTGATTTCATTATACTCTTTAAGGTTACATATTCCTAACCCCATTTTTTTTAAATATGATAAGTATACTTTCCTCATCACTGTACTCACAGACAGAATAAACAGGAGTCGGATACAGGGACGTATAAAACTTTTGCGTGCATTGTGCATTGCGCATTGTGCATTGCCTGCCGCTAAGATCTACGACATATAAAGTTTCTCTAACAAAATAAAAACAACTCGTTGGACGTTGTTCATTTCGCGTGTAATTTTCAACATTGCTTTGCTTTTACGACTAAGTGCCGGGATAATATAATTTGTAAGTGGCAGCTCACTGGGTTAGGTCTTAAAAACTCACTTAACCTGAGATTTCTTAGGTTACCGAGAGCTCTCTTAGTTTCTTAAAAATTTAAAAAGACGCTCGCTTACTTTGTAATCATTTTTCGGTGTTTTGTTGTGTATAACGGAGAAAGTAATATAAAGTTATATTAAAGGTTTTATTTTCCATATATACATTGCATTAATGAAAAATATTTTAAACGTACTTCAAGGATATTAAAATAAATTCCTCTCTGAAATACATATTTTGTTGTCGTTTCTTAATCTTTGTTTTTGCAGTTAACGCAAAAACAAAGATTATTCAACCGATATCTAATATTAAACTTTTGACGATTGAAAAGAGTGGCCGTAAGTTTCTCGCTAGCTCTTCTCATAAGGCTCTACCCCCTTTCCGAGATAGTGGTAGATTCAGTCATTGTAACGACTATCATAAATGTCAATATTTGACCTAAATGAATAAATGATTTGATTTTGATTTATTGCTATTCTAAACTTATAAACCGTCATGCTAATGGTTCTATTTATTGCGATGTGAATTGTAAGCATGATGCCGATTACATGAGCCGAGTATTTCATCATAAATCACCCCTCAGCGGGCTTCGTTACAGTAAAAACTAATTAAACTTAGTTCACTGGCCCATATACAACGCTACACAGGTTAATTTTGCTATTAAAATATGGCCGTTGATGTTATGTATGGAAATAATTAAGAAATATCGTTGCTATGGCTTTGTGTCGTAGAGCGAATAGGTATGTAAGTCTTCTGGATTGAAAGTAATGAAATAAGAAAAGAAATCTTCAATTCTTTGCTCTATTAGTCACCTAGTAGAGCAAAGTATTGAAGATTTATTCAATTTGGTTGATATTAATATTATTATAACATATTTTGTTGGTGAAATTAAAGGGTACCAATGTACTTTCTTTATCTCTTTAGGGAGTGGGTGTAAAACCATAAATGCCTCGAATTGTATTAACCCTTTGTTGTTCTTTATAATGTCTCAGATCTAATAATAGTCTCTTCTAATATATGGTTGGTATATTGTTTCCTAACGGCCTCCATACACAACACGTGTGGGCAGTATGTTGACCCGTCGTATTGACACTAACGCACCAATATATGGCTCACGCACTCTTCGACAGACCTCTCTCCCTTTGTCTATCTTGATTCGATTTTGTCTATTCTCTGTATAACTTTGTCTCCTAAATTAGGACGCCCTGTAACTTTGACACAAAGGATGTAATTTACTTTTGTATACCAAATAAGAGCAGCATCGAGTTTCGATGGAACTGGGTCCCAATAAGTAACTAGATACACGTATTTGTTGGATAAAAAAACAAGATATCTCGCTTAAACGAAGCCATCATTTGGACAATTTTGTTCCATGGTCGAAATGAAACCATTACTTATTCTTTCAACAGATAAGATTTCTGAGTTCGATATTTTCCAAACCTTGTTTTAATTTGCTTGGTATGTGTAATATTTAGTTTGTGTTTCGAGGTCAATTGTCACATTTTTCTCCATATTCGACATACAAAAGCTTGAAGGGATCAGGGCATTGAATGCAAACAATGGTGAACATGAGCGAGAGGATTTTCTACATAATATTATGCGCGTCGTTACTTTATTTTCTCCGTGGAAAAGTTCAGAACTTCGGTGAAAGAGCAGCTTTGCTTCTGACATGAAACTATTATGGGGAGCTGAGCGCATGGATGTTTTTTATGAATCATGCAGGAGCTCGGATTTCGTAATATAACGAGTACGTTCACTTTATGACTATCCCGTGTGGTTGTGTACCGGTAAATGACCTAATAACACGCAAGAAAATAAAAACGAATAAATCTCCCAAAGCGGAGTTCATAATTTTACAATTTATGATATTTATCGTACATTATCGCTTACTTTATGTATTCTTATGAATGACATCTTTTAATCATTCTAAATTAAGCTAATCGGGATGCTATACAACATGCAGATATTCAAGAATATAACCACAAGTAAAAAACGCTAACTAAGTAGAAAACGAAAATTGATTAGCTAATCATTTGTAAATTACATAAGAAATTAAATTTAATGAATAAATCGTTCAAAACTCGTTAATTCATTTTTCTTTTACAAGTAAAACTTTTGCCAATTAAGTATTAAACTGTGTTTAAACATCCGCTGCCCGAAAGATAAAATTGAATCGCCTTAATTTAACATTACGACTAATAACCCACGGCTCATTCTTTGTAAAATATTAAAACAATCATAATTCAATTTCAATATCAGTCAATTCTGTTTTTTTAGTTTTGTCATCTAATCATAGGGTTTGTTTGTTAGTGATACACCATAATGTGTTTAATGGATTTGAATGGTTTATCGTTGTTTTTCTGTAGCTAGTAAATCTGTTTCGTAAATTCACTGCGTAGTTGATCTGCAAACATTGATGTGCATCAAATGAAGTATAAATTTGAAATTACGATAATAAGTAGCAGTTCTAAAGTCTTTGATGAATAAAAGAAATTCGATGTTTTTGTCAAAGAATGTGGATCTTTATTTATTTGTATTTTTCTAGTTCAAAAATAAGTTCATCATGAAATATAAATTAGTTATTCCAATTAAAATTACAATTTTTTCTTTACACTGCCAAGCAGTAAGCACTCATATCAATCAAGATAAATTAGATCAACTTTAAGTTAGACTAAACAGGTTTTCATTAATAAAAACGTCCATCTTAATTACGCATTTTGTTAAAAATACATTTTATGTTTAAAACAAATCTGTATTTTGACATTAATTTCATAAAAGGAATGACCGTATGTTCTTTGTTGTAACTGGGTGTTGATGACCCGTCCTTGTCTAGCTAGTAGTAGTTCGCTAGATAATAAATAATTATATTATAAATATTTGTTTAAAAAGTACCTAATTTAAAATTAAACTTTATTCTTTGCTCTTAAATAGTCATCAATTTAGAATGTTTTGTGGTACAACGTCGTTTTCGGTTTCCACCCTGTGAAAATACCTGCGTTGTCAAAAAGTTAATAGCGTAAAGATTTTACAATTTATATACAAAAAGTTTGTGTGATTTCAAGTAGAAGCCGTTACACGTTTTACACCGCTTTAATGACGTACTGTCTCCTACGCAATTCCTGTTTTATTCCGATTGAATTGTAAACAATATTATTCTAATAAGTAGGGAATTCCACAATTTATAACAAATTCTAAGTATTTGCTGTAATTTTAAGAAATTGCGGTAGGTAAGTTGCAAACGAATTTCTGCAGTTTGTATACAACGTGCGCTAACTGTGCCAAATAAATTTCAAAGATAAACCAGTAGCTAACAAAGATAAATCATGGAAACTAGAGATTTTACAAACTATAATATCTTTCGGGGATATGTGCTGCCTCCTACACATACTATAGGGTGTCCGGTGGCAGAATTTGGATTTCAAAATCAGATGATAAGAAAACTACAAAATATTTATTTTTATTTCAATGACAATAATAAAGCAGGGAAGTGCGGGTTTTATTTCTTAAAAATTACGTCGTCCAAATGTTGACCGTTACGACGGACACACTCTTGGAATCGTGCTTCAGTATTCCGCGCCACTCGCTGGAGAAGAGACGTCGGGATGCCATTCACCTCGCGAACGATATTTTCTTTTAATGCTGAGATGGTCGGGGCTGTTTCATAAACTTTACTTTTGAGGTACCCCCACCCCACCCCCCACCAGGTTTGCCAGATCTTACTCCGATGGACTTTTTTCTGTGGGGGTACCTCAAAAGTAAAGGTCAGCCCCGCCGACCATCTCAGCATTAAAAGAAAATATCGTTCGCGAGGTGAATGGCATTCCGACGTCTCTTCTCCAGCGAGTGGCGCGGAATACTGAAGCACGATTCCAAGAGTGTGTCCGTCGTAACGGTCAACATTTGGACGACATAATTTTTAAGAAATAAAACCCGCACTTCCCTGCTTTATTATTGTCATTGAAATAAAAATAAATATTTTGTAGTTTTCTTATTATCTGATTTTGAAATCCAAATTCTGCCACCGGACACCCTATAGTTCTATAAGAGAAACGCTTTACCAGGGGATAAAGCGCATCTACGAATGCGTAGGGAGGCATTCAAAGATGCTCTACGAAAGATTTAAAGTCGTAGCACAATTTTCCCATAACATTTCTTCTCTAAAATACCCACACAAGCCGCAAAAGGTCAGTGATCCCGCTAGACGTACGTCAGGTGCGTACTCTGTCAATACAATATCTCTCTTACTAGTCATACGAGGAAACAAACATACGCACTGTGATGTAACTTATGTACTTGTAGACTAGACATGCCTACGAACGTGAACAATAACAGGACGTTCGGTTGAACCATCTGATGTGAATGAATACTGACATAACATTGCCTCTAGGATTATGTATTGTTCATTGACTTCAGGAATTATACTTTACAATGATTAGTTGTAGTGGAATGTTTTCCTACTACCCACTTACCTTTGTAGTCGGTTTGCTTATTTAAATAGTGAATAGATTGATTGTACTTACAACAATGCGTTCAAGAACTATTCATATTGTCATGTCGAATGCATGTTGCAGTTAGCATGAGATAAATGTTACTTTTTAAATAGGAGGTGTGTTGTAAAAATCATTGTGGCAATTTTTGAAACGCAAAAATGAAAATGAAAAATTGACTAATCGCGACGGTATTAGTACAATTACTGTAGAGAATAAAGTACTAAAAGTGCATGGTTTATGTATGACGTAAGGAGTTAAGGATACAAACATTAATTGAGTTTAGTATAAACATCAAAATGAAACGAGTATATCTAAGTTTCGTTCTTACGAGCTAGTAAACTTGGTTGCTCGTTATTAACTAACTGGCTCCACTAAAAGTTCACCGCGTTTAATTAAAGTAACCACTGTTTAACGTTATACGAACAAAAACTATAAAAACCATGAAGTACATATATTGTATGGCAAGGAATACGAACGAGATTAAACGAAAAGCGCATTGTTTTGATATAAAACAAATATCCGTACTTACATACATAAAATCACGCATCCTTCCCATAGAGGTAAGCAGAAACCAGGGATTGCCACTTGGTACGATCCTTACTTCCTTTGCTTCTTTCACAACCATACATCTTGTTATACAGGTTACGAGTACTCTTTTTGCAAGACATCACCGATATGATCTGTGTACGTCTTTCTAGACTCTAGAGCGTCCCTATCCATGCTTGTGAAGTAGACATTTTAAATACCTAAATTACTTCCTCTTGTCTGAATTAAAATCATGGTATTCATAACAAAATTAAGGACGTTTTCCTCTCTTGGTCATCAGTGCGCCATTTTTTTCAAATGGAGCATTACGTTCATGGGTTATTGGGTTTTCTATAAATAATTCAGTAAAAGGAGGCTGGACTTATGCTTCGTGAATTGCGATGGACCCGTTCTCAATGTGTGACCAAGCATTATTTGCTACATGGGGATGTATGTCTGTTAAAATACATGATAAGTATCCAACAATCAGGGAACATGGATCTTCCTCCTATTATATTATTGTTGTGAATAAAATGTTGCTTATCTATGATTGTGACAAACTTTATCTTATGGTGCTCCAAAACCATTTAACTTTAAGCAGTAAGTACTTACAATAATATTTTTCTTATATAAACACACCTTTTAGTGGATAAAGTTCAGTAACCCGTCCCTCGTCAACGCAACTGAAACTTTTATAAAACTTCTAATACCCGGGTTTTATAAGACCGGATATTGGAAGTATTAGGCAGTCGATAGAATTTTATTTCTATTGAAACTTTTCAATACCGCTAATTAGAAAAGGACAGGGTCAATGACCTCAAAACTTTACTGTTATTGAGAAACTAATTATATTCAGAAGACAATTTGCTATTAGGCTTGACCTTTTCATGTACTTTTCATTTGTGTATTTTCTTTTTAAGTCCATAATAGACCTTGTG
This sequence comes from Anticarsia gemmatalis, assembly GCF_050436995.1. Lineage (NCBI taxonomy): Eukaryota > Metazoa > Arthropoda > Insecta > Lepidoptera > Erebidae > Anticarsia > Anticarsia gemmatalis. The sequence goes on from NC_134761.1 coordinate 6,782,722, forward strand.
TTGGAATTTCCTTTTATGTTAACCCAACTAAGCCTACGGAAAACGCGTCCTCACATTCGTCCTGATTTCTCAACATTTTCACCAGGCTAAATATGATTTGAGCGAAAACTATTAACGCAGCCCCACTTTAGTCTCTAGTGAAAATAAAAAATATATTTGTTTACGTAAAGATGTTTCCAACAATTATTTCCTTATATAAAGGAAACTCAAAGACTTACTTTATTGGAGGAAACAGGTAAACAAGTCACCATTTAATTAGTGGTCAAAGCCATTCATGAATTGATAACGGATATTCCGCTAGTAGTTTGTGCGTAATATATAAAAGTCCCCGAATAGGATGTGGTACGGTGTATAAAATATTGGCTATATAGGAAAGGGTAAGATATTGCCAATGCATGGCCGCTGACATTTACGGGCAGGCGTAAAAAGGCCTTTCGTAAAACAACTTTGCGTGTGTATTTCACCGACGGCCTGGTTTTTAGATTTTACAGTGGTAAAAACAAAAGATATTTTGTTTGGTTAGCAACCGAAAATCCTTGCGATAAAACGAGATATGACACAGGTTTTAATGGTTTTATTGTGTGGGTGAGCTTAGCTTTAATCTGTAATTGGTTTGGCTGCAGGTTTTCACGTGACCAATGGCTGTTAAATACTGCAATAATTAGTTCTTTGAAGGAAAAAGATTGAGTTCAATTCTTAGCTAACTATTCTATTCCTTTCTTTTAAGCAGACGGACGGTAATGATGTCTCATTAATAATATTAATATCGATATTACACGGGCATTAGTGCAAGATGTCATTCAAAGACTCTACTTTTAAGCAGAGTTTACAAGCATAACAATTCCGAATTTTATTTTCTCCACAGGCTATAATAAACGATATTTTTTATGTCCAATATTACAATGGGAGTTAGTCGTTCCCCTGAAGAGTTTTACAACCTCGAATGACCTGTTTAATGTCCTAATATACGTTATAGTTTATGACATGAAGGAATTACCCAAAGTAGTTTGCAGAAGCTCTTGACTTTATGGGTGCCTCCATTTTAAACTAATTGAAAGTGGTTTTCGGTGTTAGAGATTATGTTAATTTGCGATCAATTTTGTCCGGGGACTAACAAAACAACATTTTGGTCCACACGTTGTTATGATTATATTTGACTGTATAGATACAGATTCTGTTTTCGTTAATGGTTTTCCTTATATTTTCAGGTGCTAATATGTTGTTACTATCAGCATTGCCGAATGTTTGTTTTATCTAAGAGTGAGATATTTTCTGGTTTTGAAGCCTTGTTAAATAGACACGGCGAAACTTGTCCCCGGTTTATAACATAAACAATACCAAAATACTAACTGACAATTCACGCAAAGGCTTTTAACGCTGTACCTACCATACTAAGTACAATAGGTTTAAATAGATTTGTTTTAAAATATTTCTTTTCTTACTTAGTAAAGTGGTCGCAAACAAAAACCCTTTCAAGACAAAAGCTTTTATTAGTATCTAACTTTAAACATAAACCTCAAAATTTTATTCCATTAAAGAAATGTAACTACAAAAATATTATAATGTACTACTATTTTGGCATTGTACTATCAATCACATAATTTATTCATTTATTATTAGAGGCGCTCATAGCCAGTTGTGCTCACCAGTCGGTGAACGATCTATGGGTTAAGCAACTGTTGGCGCGGTCATTCCATAGATGGGTGACCGCATAGTGGTATTTGAACTGAGCGTCTCCCTGCTTCGGAGGGCACGTAAAAAGTCGGTCCCGGTTGTTGTCAATAAAGAAAACAGTCGTTAAGCCACGTCAAAGGCCTTTCGGGCGGCTTGAACAACTTTGACATTAGGTTGACCACTAACCATACGATAGATAGATAGATCATTTATTCATACGTATATGGTGTGTCAATAGGTACGTAATAATGAATAGTAGGTATGCTAAATATTACCGGGTAATTAGTGCGATGTTTGACAGCGACCTAATATGTATAAAGATATAACATCTAGTATAATACTGAACATTATTGTGTAGGTAATTAGTGTACTTGTAGTCAGGAACAGACATTAGGAAGGAAACTTTGGCGTTGTATTAATTAGGACTGCTCTGTTCCTAATTGGACAGAATAGGGTCTAGTAGATATTCAGGCCTTTGCGGCACGATCGGTAGTGTATACGACCGCCGTGCTGAGGTCTAGGGTTCGAGTTCGAGTTGTTAAATAGGTCTTATTATTTTTTAAACGAATTGCAATGAGAAATGTCTTCTGTTAGCTTCTTAATGATTACTTTGTTTTTTTTTTGTGATGATAAGCTAACGGTTGACATGATAAAAGTCATTTACATTAAGTTTTATTGTAAGTAAGTAGCTATTTTAATATAATTTTGATAGAAAAATGTAGAGATAAAAAGTCCATGACCCAATTCCGACATTAGTTTAACTTATATGCTTTGACGGCAACCCAAAAAACTGGTGCTTAATAAAAATTGACGACGCGGTGAGAGTGACATTTTCATATGCATCGTGATGTATTGGCTCGGCGCGCCGCAGACGAGCGAGTAATTGAGTTCTTATCGTTTATCCACAAACATGTTTTATTCAATAAACTATATTCTGTTTGATATATTTTGGGTAAGTAAGGTAAGCTGATGGATAAGTAAGGGAAGTCCTATTGTTTATTATATTATTACTTTTTAACTACCAGGATAATAAAACAAAGGAAGACTTTACATTTCTTCCAATAATTAATTAATAAAAGCCGTTTTCCTTCCTACTGAAAGATAACTATATTATATTTCCATATTAAAGAAATAGTCCAGTTGTCCGGTCTACAGTTTCACAAATAAAAAGGGAAAATCGATTTCAAATAAAAGTTTAAACGAGGGCACGAATGTATTTGTACTTGAAACCGAGAACTGAAATTTGGCCAGCGGCCGGCATCGGCCTGAAAACTGTAGGCAGGCAATGAGGAAATAAAATGCTTTTCTTTTATAATACCACCGACCTCTTTTAAAGCGTGACCGTTCGCTGTTGTATATGATACTTTTTACTATTTGCTAAGCTTAGCCAAAAAAAGAAAAATCTTTTGAACTTATGGTACTTATTTACATAGGCTTTTAAAGTGAAACTCTTAGCTCTTCCTGTTATTGATTTTCCCCTTAATGACTTATTAAGCCATTTATAATGATACAAAAATGTTCGGCCACGAGCGCACTCTCTTTTTCATCTTAATTAGTCAACGTCTATAATTTCCGCGACTGCTGGCAAATTTCGGACAGCATAAAAGTCATAATTACAATAAACAGGATGATTAATTAGGCAGTTCCTGTAATTAAACAGGGGAAATTGCTAATGCAACAAATAAGTTTGACACTAAAACAAATAATATGACAGTGATGGTTGTATTATATCTGTATGCGTGTCACGTATCTCAGATGAAAACTACGTCAAATTGTTGTCACTATTGCACTGCAGTTTGAAGTAACGTGTTAATCACTATAATCTAAAGGAAAGACAACAATGTACAGCATAGTGGCTTTCGAAGAGTTGTCAACTGAGATACGTGATAGCCCCTCTGAGTGCCTGTGACGCGTGTGTTGTGACAGGTCGCTATCAGTAGCGAAGTGTAGCGGCGCCCTAAACGTCCCGAGGCGTATACACGAACAGTCGTGTTCGCATTCGCAAGCTAGCGGGTCGCTCTCGCGCGACCAACTGTCTATAATATCGGGATTACTTTCACAGCTGTCAATATTAATTATTTCACTTATTCATCTGTTGTTAAAAACTTAGTTGAGTGCTCAGTGAATTTCAGTAATTGTTGTGAAAGTTTCAAAACTTTTTTCTGAGTGTGTATGCAGTTATGTTAAGTTGTAAGTATTTTACTTTGAAAGTTTTTAATATTTGTTTATGAATTTAAATTATATTATCTTTGGGATTCAGTGATTAGTAAACATCTTTGTAGCTCTCTGTACTTTGTTTACGAAGTTGTTCGGTTAATTTATAAATGTTTTAACTAATTTAAAAGCAAATTTAGGATACAAAATAATATTAAAACATGCGTTTTTTATTTGACATCAACAATAATACAATATTTTTGGAACAATTTATTGCCATTACGATGTAGTTTAATTTTAAATACAAATTGTCTATTATTTGAGTCGATATGTTACTCATAAGTGTTCGTAAACATGTCTTTTGTGGCAGATGTAACGTTCTATGGAAACATTATGTCTCATCTATTACCCATACAACTGAATTAATGATCAAAGTAAAAATAAAATCAGATTATTTGCCAAATCGTAAATCTTATCTCATCCGTTATCTGCTTGCATAGAGAGTAATAAACAGTTTAAAGTATTTCACTGTACGTTCGTGTATTACGTTAATACCTGTATTTTTCTGTAGAAAGACTGAGAGTGTTTAAAAGAGATGTTAGGGAAATTGAAAATGGCTGGATTATTCGCGAATGTTTATAGTTTTGTAGCGGTTTATGCGTTTTGTTTTTAAAAGTAAAACTTGTAAGTAAAAATATAGATCGTTTTTTTGAAAGATTAAAGTATATAAAACATATTTAGGTGGCTATGAACAGTACTTTCCTATGTTTTTTCTACGGAAGAAGAAGATTAAGTTACTTAACCATAGTATCTTATAATTCCTCTTTGTGCTTGGAGAGATTTTTATGAACTTTATGATTAACAAAATTTTATAAAAACTCAATATTTATTGGCGTTTTGTTTCGAAATGAATGTAATTTGTAACCAAAGAAGAAAATGGGCAATTTCCACTTTATTGAAAATAAGGAAATTCAATTTCCAGATTATTTTTATTAATTTCCTGGATACTCAATAGACTTGTAATAAATAATCGTCAAAGCGATGGAAAAATAAATTCATTTTAATAGACTGAATGTATAACAGGTAAATACAAGGGATTTATTTATAAAACGACTAGATATAGATCCTTTATCCGTTAAAATATGATTCAACATTTGCAGATTGGGTATAATAGGAAAAAATAAGTCTTAATGAACAAAAAAGGTACTTATTTGGCGTGACGTGACCAGAATACGTATTTGTAGCAATGAGACGATAATTACTGGATCCCGTCTCTCTTCTGCAAGTCATAACAACAGTATCGCCCACCTTTTTGTATATTATTATATTTTATGATTTACTTCTTGTTTACCCTCTGCAGGGGTAGGTGGGGGTGTATAATGAGACGCATTTCGCCGTTAATGTTGTTTGTCCCTTTTGGCTTAATGTCATAGTTTCCGACTTGTTTATAACTGTTAAACAGAACTAAACAAATGAAATCTTTTAAATCATACGTTTTTGTTAATTGAATCATTAGGCGTTTCTAACTATTCTAGCCAGCTAGCTTCTTAATCTACTTGGGTTTGCAACTTAGCAGGAAAGTGCAAATTATCACCACATAATACAATACTCTCGCAATTAAACACCCTGTACATTCCCCGTACTTTACGGTACACATGGGAATATACAGGTTGGTGCTATTCTTAGCTACGTCCTCAGGTGTTAATTACCGCAACTATATATCATACTAACAGTGAGAGGAAAGTTTTGGAGACCTGTATTCATGTTAGTTTTCGCACTAAAGGGCTAATGTGGTCGTCACGAACTTTCATTGTTGTTGAGCCGGTGACGTCATTTTATTCTTAGCTAACCAATAACAGGTAAATAACCTATCCGAAAATGTTTTTTGGAGGTTATCTGTGTCCTATCATTGACATTAATAATAGAGACAGGTTTTCTAAGAACAAACAAAGCTAAGCTTATTTATGTTAGCTACAGACTAAGATTATAACGGAGAACGGTTAGGAATATAGATTCGCTCGCGAGGTTAAGCTCAACTCTCAAAGTAAACGAAAATATATTTCTTCCTGATCATATGCAAATTATCCATCAAACCATATATTTAGAAACCAACTTCATCCTAGAAATTGTTTGACTGATTACTTTAGCTTTCAATAAAATAATATAATACCGATAGAGAAACACAACACAGCTAAGCGGTTATCAGTAAACTTAACTTTTAATAAATATAGACCAACGCTTAACATTTTGATTAGCAAATCATTAGGCCGTGACTGAAACAGCGCAGTAATTATAAACGACACTTTGTTTTAACACCGCACTTGCACAATATGACGAAAATCTTTAGCATTAACCGACGTTACAAACATTTTTGATCCTGAGAGGAGCTCGTGGCTTAGTTTACAACAGCCGCACGGATCGATCTCTGAGGTTAAGCTACGCTTGCCGAGGTTGTTCCGTGGATGGGTGACCATCTCAGACATATCGAGTTCCTCCGTGTTTCGGAAGGCACGTTAAATTGTGGGTCCCGGCTGTCATTTTCGAAGATCTTTGACAGTCGTTAACAGTAGTCAGAAGCTTGAAAGTCTGACAACCAGTCTTACCGAAGGGTATCGTGTTAATACCCAAGTAACTGGGTTGTGGAGGTCCGATAGGCAGTCGCTCCATGTAAAACACTGGTATCCAGCTGCATCCGGTGAGACTGGAAGCCGACTCCAACATAGTTTGGAACAAAGGCTAAGCGAATATATATATACAAACATTTTTGATCCGTATTTTTTTTTTTATATGTATCGTATTGGTATATGAAGCAGGAAAATATAAGTCTCGCGATCCTGGTAAAACATATTTTACAGTTGTAAAGTCGTCCTTATTATTTTAATTATCCTACAGTTTTAAGAAGGAATTTGGCGGTTTTCAAGTTTTTACTTTGTCAAATAAACAATCTTTTATAATTTTATTTGATCAGTAATTTTTATTATCGCCATTTTTTAAACTTAAAGTACTGGTAATTAAAAAGTCATAAGCAGCAATATCGTGTTTATAAATTCTGTGAATTCATTATAAAACGGTTTTGATGTAAATATTTATAAATTATAACATAGTGTTGATCGCGAGGAGATCAAAAGGGATTTCGCAATATTAATTACACAATGATATGATATTACAGAGTATTACTGCGTCATCTATGTAAGTAAAGAAGCTTATGTTGCTTGGTTAATTTTGATCAAGTTCTAATTACAATTGGGAATATTCTCTTACATTAATATTGTATTACAAAAGATCAGTCTGAATCAGAATCTGTTCATTCATTTTTGCATATGATTTTTGTAAGAAAAGGAAAAAAAACTGTATCTTACATAAATGTTTAATTTCTTTAGTCATAAACTGAGTTTTCATTTAAATATTTTGTTAGTGTTTCCAGACAAAACTTGTCAAAAACGTCTAATTCTTTCCTCGAATAGTCTGGCAATGAAAAATCTGAATGTAGTAAAAGATAAATAGATTGTAAGTTTACTACATACTGATTACTTACCGCTAAGTTTGCGGTCTGTTACTTCAACTCGAACAATATTATACGAAAAGGAAATGAAGGAGCGATCAAATTCAAATTCATTTATTCCGAGTAAATAAGAGAAGTAACTGCGTTGAAGGGAATTTTATATTTACATACGGATTATTGCAATGTCTGATGTTGGTTCAAAAGTGGATATTATTATTCAACCCATTAAAATCCTTTTCGCAAATGAAACCAATAGTCGAGAAGAGGCGAGTTAATGGAATCCAAACTTGAATTATTAAGAACTATTTGCGGACCCCTCGGGCTTGCAGATTCTCCTTTATAACCAACTGAAAACGAATAAATTGCTTACTTTATATTTCAAAAGAAAGACAGATAAAATATTTATTCGATTATCACAGAAACGCTGGTTAACTAGGTTAAAATCTTATATGTAAATGCAGACTGCATGTATAACATATATCTTATGTGTATTCTGCATATGTTTTTGTATTCAGCTTAGAAACCAAGCTATTACTTTAGGACCCCACTTTGCTTATTACAGACAAGTGCAGAATATTCTCGAAAATGAATGAGAGTCCCGCCTAGTGTCGGTTCTAAGTAATCCTTAGTTAACTAATACTCTTCTGGAGATAATGAAACCGATCGATAAAATCCAAGGTTTTCTATATTGAGATACAATGCCATAGTTAACAATTCATTAATCTGTCATCGGCGGTTTATAACTCATAATAAATTGTTTCCAACTTTCCTTCTCAAAGAAATTCTTTACAAATCATTTCCCAGACAGATAGATAACCGTTTTCTGTTTAGTCTTTCAAAAATTAATCTTCAGGTAAATAATTTTATCTCGGATTTCAATGTTTATCTTCTGATTTATATTACCTGCGTCTGAAAAGATTATTCATGATGAATATTATATCTTATGGCCTTAGCTGATATAATAGCAATTTTTATGGACTCTCGAGTCAGTTTTTAGGCATATTCCGACTCCAATGGTGTCATTAAACGAAACACAAAAAGAAATTATTTCGTTTCAATTTCCGCTTGCAAGATACCGGCTCTTTTATAGACTTCTAACCTCTACGTGTCTGGTGAAGGTCCTTCGCGGAAAGCGTCAAGAACAAACACATTTTTGCTCTAGCTTCGGAAAGATAAAGGTCCACATCGCAACGGAAACTGTACAAGTAAAATGACAAAAACAATATAATCCGCGCGTTCATCGTTAATCATGAGAACGGCAGCAATGTCACAGAGATATGAAAATAGTTGACGAAAAACCTTGTAGTTTTTTTTTGTAAAAATAGACCATCAAATCAAGGGTACTCCGTAGAAACAATATCAAGGCCACTGATTCCCGTAGCCATTTCTATTTAGATTCGTCTATGTATATCAATAACGATTTAATAGGGAATTGAAATAGTCCATTGAAATGTTACAATTTGAGGGCCGAATATTGCATTTATTAGAGGACGCAATTTTATTTTTGGAACATGTAGGGGGGGTCAATAGAAGCTTAACTTGAAGTTTGTGGGGTTGCCACTCTTGTCCCCCGGCCGCCATCTTGGAAAAGGGGGTGGAACCACTTTATTCGCTATATCTCAGAAACTATGCGTCTTGCAATATAACTGTGAAAGCATAATTTGTAGCAAGTTATTTTTCCTACAAATTTGTTTCAAAACTTTTTGCCCTAAATTAAGAATTAAAGAAGTTATAAGCAAAAATGTGTTATTTTTTTTTACAAAAATTTTCTTTCCGTGACCGGTCTACTTCGTAGCGCTATTACTGAGTTTCTAATTAATGAAGTTGAAAAATATCATAGGGATAAATTTTCCTCGAAAAATACTCTACAAGATTGGTCTGAGGTAATTTTTTGTATTTATACATAGCAGCTTAGCCTTTTTTCCAAACTATGTTGGAGTCGGCTTCCAGTCTCACCAGATGCAGCTGAATACCTGGGTTTTACATGGAGCGACTGCCTATCTGACCTCCACAACCCAGTTACCTAGGATATAAAACGATACCCTTCGTTAAGACTGGTTGTCAGACTTTCAAGCTTCTGACTACTGTTAACGACTGTCAAAGATCTTCGAAAATGACAGCCAGGACCCACAATTTAAAGTGCCTTCCGAAACATAGAGGAACTCGATATGTGTAAGATGGTCACCCATCCACAGAAGAACCTCGGCAAGCGTGGCTTAACCTCAGAGATCGATCCGCGCGGCTGTCGTTAAAAGAAGTTATAGACTAATAAAGAAAATTGTTATAAAAAAAATTGCACTTCTTTGCTTATAACTTCTTTAATTGTTAATTTAGGGCAAAAAGTTATGAAACATATTTGTAGGAAAAATAATTTGCTACAAATTATGCTTTTACAGTTTTATTGCAAGACGCATAGTTTCTGAGATATAGCGAATAAAGTGGTTCCACCCCCTTTTCCAAGATGGCGGCCGGGGGACAAGAGTGGCAACTCCACAAACTTCAAGTTAAGCTTCTATTGACCCCCCCTACATGTTCCAAAAATAAAATTGCGTCCTCTAACAAATGTAAAATTCATGTAACATTTCAATGGACTAAAACCACTGTCTATGTCACAGTCATAATGATGATTGACGCGGCGGATGTTGGCAGAGGTATAGAGATGACCGACAATATATCACAATAACTATGGATAGATACTTGCTCTATTAAACAATACTGGCTGGTTAAACTGGGTAGAAGTTTCACATGCTTTTAAAAGTACAATGGTTAGTTTTCTGCTTTTAAAAACAAAAAAGAATCGAAATACAAACGTTCGTATAATTGTTGTGTTATTTTCGTTGTGGAAATGTATTTTGGGAATCAATTTCTCAATACCTAGTTGTTAAAATAGGCTTCTAGGTACCGTACAGATTGTGCCCTAACAAAAGCAAATTGAATAGACACTGGAAACCGAAGTATAAAGTTCCAAATTACGACAAGAAACCTTTTGAAATTCTTATATAGAATTCTGAGTACCTTATTTCTATATCTTTGTACAGTCACCAAAAAAAAAAAATGTTTTTAGGAAAACCAGAAGTGGAAGCACATAAAATAAAATACCAATCACATAGAACTGTTTTACTACACACTACTACTAGTCACAATCTTTAGCAAAATAACAAGCTCTTTAAACATACAACTTAATTTATTCAACAATTAATTACAGACAAATGAATAGTGGGAAAAATATAGTTTGACCATTCAAACGGGCCGAGGTACTCTTTATCCTCATGGAAGCCAAAATAGACAGCCATTTAAAGACGACAGATCGCCTACACCGTAGTGACACCAACTCATTTAAGTCATTTAAGCAACTTCTGCTTTTTCGATAGCTGTTTCTGCAGTGACTTTTGCTGTTGGCTGTACTGTAATAAATACGTGACAATGCGGCTCTCGCAAAAAGCTGCTTACTAAGTTACGAGTGTCGCGGTAATTAAGTGTTCTGTGTTTTGTTCCTAGATTTATACCATTTCAAACTCACTGCTTTTTCATAGGAAACACGTTAGTTCGTGTTTTACAACTAGTTAACTTGGCATTTTGCTGGCAGACATTTTACGAGCCAACATTTATGCATGTGAATAAATTTTCGCTAGTGAGCTCGATTTAAATTCTACCTTATGAAGAAGTTTATGTCGTATCACGTAATCGCGCTAATCGTAGGCAAACTTTAACTGGAACAAATATTAGTATATTAATGGAAATTAGTCAGCAAAACTTCGTTTATTCAAATGCTGCTGAGAAATTTGTTGAAATGAGGAGGTTGGAAAATTTAAGTATATGCGGTTGTATTATACAGTGATGTCTAAGAGTAATATACCACGAAATATAATATGTAACATTTTACCTCTAAGTCAGTTTCAATAAGCTCATAATTATGATGTATTTTCGCTCAAACGTGTAATGTATTCAACATATTCAAAGTTTTGACGCATGGAGGCACTCGTGTCGAAACATCTAGCCATGTTTAAAGTTATACCGCAGGCTGCATGTGGGCTACTCACCCGAATTTAATTAAACGCATTATTAAGGCACCATGATTACGGAATACGGATAGTAATAGTTTAGGAAACGTTTTCTAAATCCTGACAATGTATCTATGTGTAGTAAAACTTGGACAATCCGAAATCAATCCAAACTTATCTTGGAACAAATGAAAATCTTTCCACTTTAAAAGTACGATAATCTCTGGAACTACTTAAACGAATTTTAATGGGACTTTCACTGAAAGATAGCAGAACAACACTTGGGACACATATTATCTCAGAAATTCCTAAAAGATTAAGGCGAGAATAAATGTAGTCTTAAAATAATATAACAAGTCCACGCGAACAAAGCTGCGGGCAACAGCTAGTGCATAAATAAAATTTTATTTCTCTACTATAACGACTACAGTCCTGAATATTATAAATGTGCAAGAAATAGCATCTACAGCGCAATAACAACTGAATTCATTCACTAATATTCGCTGAGTTGAACAATTTCACAATTGCGAAATATAGCGGGACTCAGATTTTAAAGCTCTTATTTATGACTCTCAGCTCTTTTTCTTTCGTGAATATTTCAACAATTTTAAATGTAACTGCCCTAATATTTTATTGCATTTGTGTAATTGTTTAAAACAATCAAAATATGTTTGCTTTTTATAAATGCACGTTTCGTTGAGTGAAACGTTTCGCTTTTCATTACCCATTCATCGTACAAACACAATTTTTATTGACATCAATGCCGCCTTTCCATTTTCCCGATCAGATCGGAAAAGAACCAAGGTTACATCCTCTTTGTTTACGCGGTTATCATTACAATAACAAAGATATTAGAAATGTATACATTACTGTACGAGTATATGTAGGTAACACTACTTATAAGTTGTAAGGAATACTCCTTGGATTGCGTTACTGAGTAGGTGTGTGACAGGGATGGAAAACCTTTTTGATAATAAGTGACGAGAATATGGTACAAGTGTTCGGTAATATTTATGGCATTCAGATTATTTCAGCAATAATAAAATATTATAACGCTTTTTTAATGTTCTAAAGCTGTTTGAATAGAACTGACCATCGTGTCGAATATAATTACGACGAGTACGACTTTTACTTTAAATTACTCTAACGATCCCCTAAAAACAAAGATTTTACAGCTACAAATTTCCGTCTCTATTCTTAAACATTGGTTTAAAAATGTAACCGTTTGCATTTATTTATGCTAGTTGCCATTCGTGGTCGTACATATATTCGGGGACTGGACATTTCACATTACAACGTTGCACGTTCATCGCTCAGCCAATAGAGCTGTGTAAAGCTCGCTTGTCCTCGACACACTACATTGTGTATTTTATGACCTCGAATGCAGTAAAGAAGCTGCACATTTTGTTAATGCATGAGTGTGTATCCGTTGTACGTACTATTATACCAAACATTATTTCTTTCAATTAGGGTTGTAACAATGTTAAGTTTTGTCGTAATTATACTGCTCATTAAGAGCGAAAGATGTCCCACTTTTCAAACTAATTGCAGCACTTCTATCAAGAATACAAATGTTTTTCTAAATGACCACACGTGTGTTAGGTTTGCGACCCCTGGCGTATGTACAAACACCGTTGAATACAGGGTGCTGTACCTTGACACGGGACGTGAGGTTATGTAAGTAACACCCACATCACTTATGGAATAATACGACCTGTGTTGTTATTGAACTTTGGACAATAGCACCTTCGGACGACCAATCAGAACTGGAAGATTTTCAGAATTTCCACTACGTAATCATTACGTATGGTTATGTTGCAGTGTACGTATTAGTTTCAAAGATTTGTTCCCCGGTTTCTGAGTACATTTAGCGGTGGTTTATCAATTCAATAGCGGTTTTTTAATAAGTTTAAACGCTATTGAATAGATCAATTACCGCTAAATGTAACTCAGAAACCGGAGGTTAGTAAAGTTTAGAATCTTATTGTGAGTGTTTGAGTCAACGCAACGCGATAGTTGTTAAAGTAAATGTGACATAAAAACTCAGACGATCTATATTTTCCTTTTAGGAAATCGGCACGCTTCTCTTTGTAATAATATACGAATCTATTATTTTCTGCCGCTACATTCAATACGAGGTTGAAAAAAACGATAAAGATATGAACATAAACCGACTCTACATCAAACATAGGAGTACATTGGCCCATTTCTTCTACATAATTCGGATTAAATGGAACAAGTAGGGCGATGTAAACACGAAGTATAAAAGTAACGGTGCAATAAAGTTTATTTTCTATCAGTCGTTGTCGAGACATAAACTGAGAACAGTTTCGCAGCACTTTATTTCATACTACTGTAAAGTTTGCATACATTGGCGTCGTAAACTGCCTAATGGACTTTCGTATAGTTTGTTACTGTGAGTTCTTGATACATGGTGTACCAGGTAGCTTCCGTGGCACGATTACGAACTCACCGTACGTTAAATACGGTATTACCTAGTATGTTGAATGCTGTTGAAGCATTTGTGATTGGTTATATTATGGGCCATTTAGAGCATCACTTATATTGTTCGTGCCTGCATCTTATTGTTTTTCTTACGTAAATATTTACAAATATTATTTTAGCAGGACATCAAAAATAACAGTCTGCAGACACTCAACAAAAGATAAATCCAAATTAAATATTAATTACCCTCAATACCAAGGCTGTCGGGTTTGAAACCCACAAGCGGTACAAAGAGCACACAATCCGTATTTCGGCAATACCGACTTAACCGCGTACCACAAACCGTGGCTACATGGGTAGGTACTAGGTACCGTAACAGGAAACTCGTCACATGTAGAAGTAATTTTACACTCATTTACTTCGCAAAGCTCGGAGATGAGATATAAAGTATTATTAAAGTAAGCCTAAGTCGCCTAGTGGTTACGTAGCCTGTATCTATGTCATTGTAGGAACGGGCGAAATAATTAGTTTTTTCTGATATCAGGCACAATGAAATATATTATTTAAGTATTGTTCGTTACCCAATAATTCCACCGGCACAATCCATTTTTTAGGTACCGTGGAAATTTTCTGATGCTGTCATTGTGGAATCTCAAAAGATAAAAGTAAATCTTATTGTAGTATCCTAACAGCTTTTACGTTCCGTTTTTAAAGTAGAACTCGGATTAGGATTACATAGATACTTAAATGTTTATTTTTGAAATGTAGGCAATATTTTTCAATCGTTCTATAAATTCTTCACCCTCATATCTTTGAATTGTTTTTTATTTTATTACGTGCATTCAGACATAAAGCAATGTTTGTAGAAGACATTCATCTGTTAGCATGAGGGGTGGTTCTAAGGTCGGCTTAGTGCGCAGGATGAAACTTACTAGACTGTGAATCCGGCAGGCCGAGCTATCAGCACGAATTGTTCCACTCGCACACATGTGCTACATCAGCTTGCTTTTCTACTGTATTTCTAAACTATGTACGTGTTAAATAGTGAAAATTTAGATTGTCTTAAAGGACAATGTTATAAAAACCCTTTGAAAAAATATAATGCTTCAAATAATATTATGCTTCTTTAAAATAGGCTTAATTTCGCCAAATAGCTGGAGCATTACGAAAACGTGTTTTAAAGGTCTCGCCTTTATTAGTCGACTATATTATTAATACTATTAAACTTTGAGTCTAATCCACTCAAAAAAACTTTACCTAGTAGGTATTAGATAGTATATTTCTGTTAAAGAAAGATACCAGTTTCAATTAGAGTATTTTATTTGACTAAACATTTAATTTTACCTAGTACAAGAAAAAACCACAGCAAAATTAACTTTAACCACTATAAAGCAATAGCAACATGTCTGAGGTTTACAACCATTAACTATTCATAGAATCCACTCACAATCCGATAAACCACAAGCTCACAATTCAAAGTTTTGATATGAAATCGCACAGATTTCTATTATTTGCTTTGCTAATCAAAATTTTCTACAAATATTTGAAATTCGCTGCTGAAATCATTTGTATAATGTATTTGCGGTAACAAAACAATCTGATGTCTCACTGACTTCAAAATATTGTTTAGTTTTCATGTTAATTCAGTTAAACAATCCTCTGGGATTTGTGTTTGCTTTCCAAATTTTCATCGTCAGCGATTATGCAATGTACGCTTTTAAAATTCTGCTATCCAGTGGAACATTTTTGTATTTAGTGATGTGCTAAAATTTGGAATAGAGATGAAAATTGCACTGGGACGAAAAATTGTCCGTGAATACGATATTTCTATTAGAATGCTATACCTATATAGTATATGTTTTAGGACTAAAATTAAGAAAGACAAAAATCTATTTATGAGCATTGTTTTTTTTTTCAAAACATAAAATTGATACCACTGAAAAACATATTTCTGAACTGGTATTTTTTTAATTATATCTGTAATAATATCACGAAATAAATATATATTTGTTCTCTTGGTAACAGAGGATTGAGTTGATTGAAGCAGTACTGTATGGCACTTGATGCACAACGCAGTGGTCGAAGTAGGACGAGGGAAGTGATTGCTCCGTGGATTACGCACTCGAACACGGTCTAAGCCTTTTGATCCCACAAAATGTTAGCATGGAAATATTCTGCCGTGTTAAGGTGTTAAATATACACGTGCCTTGCTTTTTTAATCAAAACAGCGTAAACTAACTTTCCATCCGCAGCTTTGCATCCTTGGAATTTCACCTCCTTCGTGGCGGAATTTCCAAAAATCTTCTCTTAGTGCTCCTCTACACTTCCTAAGCAATCTTCATACCAAATTTCAACTTTCTTCGCTCAGTAGTTTCCACTGTGCCATGTTCATCAGTTATTTAGTAACGGGAGAGTTTTACATAATGTAGGTTCATGTATTGATTAAAACAAGCGTTTTCTGAAGTTAGGCGGGGTCAATTCGAAAAGATTTTTTCAAAAAAGGTACAGTTATCACTATAATTTTGATCACTAAAGCCAAACATGCTTCACGTTTTTGAGTATACAAACTGCATCAGAAAGTTAAAAATCATGATGTGCATAAAAACCTTACCTGTATTGTTCATAATGGAATTTGCACTCACAACTCGTTGCAAAGTTTCTTCATCAGAATAATGTAATAAAATACGAAGTGTGAATACAAAGTTATTGTTGAATTTTAAACAAAATTTATTTCGAAACATTAAAATTTTAAATGCATTTAAAGACAATAAAATAATTTCAACGTTTATTAAAATGAACCAATAAAATGTACTATAATAACGACGGAATGCGAACGTACTGAAATATTTATTTAAGGTATTAAATTTTGTTAAGTAAGCGTTTATTGTTACGATCGGCTTATAAATTTCGTGTAAAAGTAAACGGTAGAGCGATTTTAATCCGACGCAATGGAAATTGGAAAACTCAATGCTTAGTTTGTACAATGATTTTGTTCCAAATACAATGCAGGGCAGAGGATATTAGCATGTGCATTTAAATTAAGCAAAACTAGCTCTCACTGTGAATTTATTAACGTTCAACGATGTAGAACTTTTAATGTAATATGCAAAAATTCTTCCTACACAAATTTATTCCTTCCAGGTAGTATCGGAAATAATATAATTTTATTTGAAAGCCTATTTTAATTTATTTCAAGGCAATTTTTCTCTGAATAAGAATAGTCGTAAATCATAGATTATACATCCACAAATACAACACTGTGGGCAAGTTTGCTAGTTGCAAATAAATTATATGAGACTTCTATACAGTAATGATGCAGTTGATGTTTTTAATTTTCAACTGCAACTTAAGTTCTCGCTTAAATTTTAAATAGATTTCAGTGAAGACGCGAAAAGTTTAGTTTACGGTCTTGAACAGGTGTGAAGGAGCCTTATCAATACGATACAGAATACGTGCGCGGAAACTTACACTAACTTTGTTCGTACAACAATTAGCATTTAAACAATGCGTTCGAAACTTGGGGAGTATATGTTTTGCTATAAGACAACTCGTAAGTAAATCAATTAATTAATGTACTAATGAGCTTTTCATACGTACATAAAATCACGCCTTGAGATCGAGACCAGAGATCGCCACTTGTTACGATCCTTACAAACTTCTCTTGTTTCATTCCCGTCTACACCGGAGAACGCCGGTTATGAGTACTACGCACCTGACTTTTTTTTCAAAGAATATAAATTACCTTGTCCATAGGTAAACGATAGTATATCTCAATGTTTTTAAACACACCGTGTCTGCAGTATTTCCTTACTTCTTATAATAACGTTCAATTGCACCTTTAACTTTCCACCTGGCATTGAATTGTATTTTTAAATAAAAGAACGAATGTTGAAAATCCAGCATAATATTTACACCTGAAAGTCTTTGAAATTAAAATCCAAACTACACGTCTATTAGCAATTTGTACGATTTCTATTTGTGAGCAAAATATCATCGCTATGTGGTACGTGTAGCTCTTTGACGTAAAACACTCTGTAATTTTGAATTCCTTTGCAGTTACGTCTGATTACTAGAACTAACCGGCTTTTCCTTTTAATACGATACGATACTTTTTTTAATACAAATAACAGCTTAACTACTACTTATAAGTATGATAAATAACTGTGGATTAAAATTTTATTTCTCGAATCCGTTTCAAGTTCGAATGAAGCTGTAAATTTCATGAATCGCTTTAAAAATTTCAACTGCGTCCATAAACGAACCGAACTAAAATTATATTTCGTTCTTTCATTTTACTCCGGTTCGAAATTACAGCCTTTTGCAAATTTTAAATTCAATCTGTAGTTTCCGATCAGTTAGTTCCGTAATGTTGGTAATATCTTGACGTCAGACTTCTAAACGGGGAAGCTGGCACAGTACTGGCATGTAAAATGGGCTCCAGTAGTGCCAATAACCTGAAACTGTAATAGGCCACCTGGATATCGCGGCTTACTGTTCTAGGTGCCTTTATGACGCCAAATTATCATAGATATGACTCGCTTGAAATTTTTATAGAAGTTTATCTAGACGAAGAATTTATAATATACGTAATTTGAATATCTACACGATGGAAGTACGCGACGAATAAGTGTTCAAGTTATTCATATTAAATTCTCGACATGATATTTTTGAATGCGTTTGTACGATCTAGGTTTGTTTACCCTTCTACAGTATGTAAGCTTTCGAGAGACATGAAATCCTTGCAGTCTTCGTCGGGACCTAAATGATTAAACACTGTTTAGAACAGAGAGAAATCGGTTTGATTTCTAGTAGAATTGATTGAATTGTCTCTACAGGCACACTTGAGAAACAATCTCGACGTTACTAGAATCTCTTGTGTACTTAGTATTTGCGTTATCTAATTCTGTTTTAGCTAACGAAAAACATAAGAATGCTTTGGAATTTCGTAACAAGTAATTCCAAACATTATAACTGGTAAACGTCAGACTTCATTACCGAAGTTCTCGTCTTCTCGTGTCAATTTTGAAGGCAACTTAAAGCCTCTAACGTTCCCTAATGACCGAAACTACTTAGTGAAATCATGGGATCTACGGCTTAATGCGTTGTTTGTATCTGAGGGCCACGAGAGGTTATTGTGTAAGATAACCAGATACCGTCTTTTAATTGGACCACCAGTTTCTTCATTAAAAGTATATGTTTACACCAAAAACGGTATCAAGACAATCTCCAATATAATGGTATCGTAATTATAATCTTAAACACTGCGTGGTTACGCGTCGAAATTTTACGTTTCCATTTGCTTACATTAAAGGCTGACTTTTGTAACTAAATGAAGGTGACTTCATTAATGACCAAGTGGTCATATTAGCACGATGACAGTTCACCTTCAAACCGCGAAATATTACCAAGTATTTCATAGAATCATTTAATGAGTAAGTTGTGAGGAAATTATGTGAATTAATGTTTTGCTTGACGTAAGTGGAAATGATTATTGAATATTTGTATTTAAGACAAACGTTTTTGATGGCACGTAAAATCATATTATAAACCGCGTATCTCTCCTGAACTCTCTAGATGTATTCATAAGAAAATACTGAGAAAAACGATGTACTTACCTTTTAAGTACAGAGCATTGATGTGTGAAAAAATTCTTAAAATCACGTATTATGTTATTATGTATCATGGTTATTAGTTAATAAAGTCTGTCTAGCGTTCATTGAGTCGTTATGAGCTCAAACATCAGGCGGGTTTATACACCACCGGTACTGATCGTAAATGACAGGACGTTTAACAGAAATAGCGGCACTAACTTTTTAACTTTCACATAATATACGACTAGTGGCTCGATTCTCTATCACTGTTGACAGTGACAACCAGCTAGCTATCGACAATTTTGTACGAAAAGCTGATTAGCGCCTCTAGCGGGCGCCGCAGGTACCTTTTTGCAGTACATTTTCAATGTTAAACTATCTTTACTTAATAGTAATATCGGTATGATCGGTACGCGATTATGCATTTTATTCGCCTTTGTTTGTGCGTTGTTTTGACTAGTATACGCATTCCGCAGCTTATTGTTACACTGTACTAATGGCACGATCAGTGTCGCAGAATCGTGAACTCGGACGATGGTAAAAACATAGACGTAAATAAAACTATCAGTCACTTAAAATAACAATCTTTTGGTAAAGCTATGATCGGTTTCTACATGTTATAGTAGGTTTATTTGTGTTAGTCCAACAATCGTCTGCAGATCAAACAGTGCTGGATGAATACGATGGCATACCTAGAAATCGGCTGCAGCAATATTTGAAATGAAAGCGTGAGAAAAATCGCAGTTGTGGATTGCGTGATATGATTTTGATATTCAAGTTCAATTCCAGTTATTACGATGTGAACTGCAAATATAGAATATTATTTCGCATATGTTAGTATATTTTAGAAGATGTGAATATGAAACTGATCAGTTATTATTCATAGACAATTTGTTATTTTACTAAAACATACAGTTAACTCTAGTGGAAGAAGCAATTTGAAAAGTGGAACAATATAGGAAACGAGTTCAAAGATCTAACGTTACAGAGAAAGAAAATGTGAAACAATGAAAACATGTTACCTCTTTGTGAAATTGAAACCTGGAAAACGTTTTGGGAAAGACAGTGGAAGTAAGAAATCGCGTTATAACGCTTCACAATTTCAAAATAAACAAGGCTTTGAGAACAATACCGGTAAATAAATATTTTAAAGTTTGGGGTTGAATTCCAAAGTATTTTTGGCAGATTTCCTGCTTTTTCTTAAGTTGTTAAGCTCTTGGTAAAGCTGAAAGGTACTCTAGTTCAACAATCGTATTTAGTATCTAGGTTAATTTTGTCTGTCTGCATTACTCTTGAATTTGTTTTCTGTTTGTGTAGTTAAGGTTTAAATTTAACTTTAGTTGATTTAAATCAAACCCATCAAAAGCAGCCTTGGTTACCTTTATCTGAAAATCAGAGAGATACTGTGCGATATAATATTTCTGTGAACCCACTTTGTTTTCAAACATCGCTAAAATCAAATATTGGACATGAAATATTCAATGAAGCCAGACATTCATGAAATTTGATGTCATAACATAGAGGTTGTCGTGAAACTGCCAATATATTAATGCCCGGAGTTATGATGGGAATTGAAAACTTTTTTATAACAAGTGGTTAAGTGGAAATTCCCCTGACATCGTGCCGGTATATTGGATCCACATTTTATACTCTTATCTCGTTTGGGAGCCATGTCATAAAATACCTTTTTTGTAATAAGAAAGTTATCCGTTAAACTTTATGGTGTCGTGAATGTGCTATAATCAGTGTTCAAACTTGTAATATCGTGTCAATGTGAATTTTAATGAATTTTGATGGTATTTCATTTATTGCATTACGTTCGAGCAGAGAATTTTTATCAGTGCAATTTTAAAAGATCTAGAATTGCACTATTACAAATTCTTTCGTACCGATATGTACGTATATCTGCACATCTCATCGGATTGCCTTTCTCAGAGATTTCGAGACGAGATGAGATGAAATGTGTTACGATAGTAACTCTAAACCAAGTTACTGTCAACCAAGATTTTGCATTAAGCTAGCTTATAAAAGGAGGGACCTAATGTAGCAGAAATTTTTGCATCTCTCGAGACGACCCTATTTGTACTCTTCTATGTATTTCGAAGGTCACGTTTTATAATAATCATACTTTATAACACAAATTATGACTGAAGTGCATTACCAGAACCCTTCAACGTGCTTCGAAGAAATTCTTAGCGGAATTTCTGATGCACACATTAATAAAATTCAGTTTGACGGCACGTTTCGAATTTCATTACGTAGTTGACAATAAATGTTAAAGACAAAATGAACGGAGGCGTGTTATTGTCAACACAGACTTTTATTTTTAAAACATTTAATCCTTTTTAACGAAAATAAAATTATTTATAAACTCAAGTTTGAGATTAAATTATGTATGCAGATTTAATTCGATACTGATCCATATTGTTGAGATAAACGATGTTTTCTTTTTGAAACGTTCTGCAAAAGCTAAACAGTCGAATCGAGTTTCCACGTTTGATAAGTAGACATAAATTGTTGGTAGTTAATATATATTTTAAAACCAATGTTTAAAAAAATGTATTTTTTAAAGTCTTAACTAATAACCCATTATTAAAACACAGTTTAGCTTTATTCTAACTACAAATATAATAGTCGTTTTCCATAACATACTTTGAATTTGATCGAATCCGATGCTTTAATTTTCCACAAACGGACGCAACGGTACGCAGAATTAATCAATATTGCTGAAAGCTGATAAATGAGTTGTATTGTAAAGTTTACTTTTACTGATAATTATTAAAAATATTGGTATTATTTTCAATCGGTTAATGAAACACGTGTCACGTGGGTCGTCCCTCACTATATTTAAAATTAAACCTTATTTTATCAAGATGGGGATTTTTATTTTAGTTGTTATAAATGATTGCTTCTGTCGTCCGAGCGGTAGTGTCGATAGCAGCTCATTAGGTCTCGTTTCGTGACTCAGGCAAACTGCAAGTTATTTTCAATCTTTGTTTTTATATACTTTTAGTACTTACTCCACAGTAGGCACGTAAGGCTTTTACTATGGATGGTGAAACGCGAATTAATATCGTGCAGATTATCAACCAAAAAAGAAAATACGCGACAAAAAGAATAGAAATAAAAAATGAAGTGTCAAAAATACACGGTACGAAAATTATTTTCAACGGTCAAAATTAATGCTTAGAATTTTCATTGCCATTACGATCCGACGCCTTGAATAGAAAAAAGTAATTAAGTTGAGTGATAAATCAGGTCAAGTCTATTAGAGCAATAAAGCGTGTACTTTCCTCGCCTCGCCTAATAACTTGTTATTAACAGTCAAACTCGTAAAGATGATACACTGCTAATTGAATAGCGATCATAATTTTATGGACAGCCACGGGGAACATACGTATCGTAATTTATAAAGTAAAACAGTCTTTTATCTTTTCTTTAACCATTTACTAACTATAACCAAGCTTTTCAGCCCACGACTCATACTGAATGCATCGTAATTCGCTTTCTAAGTATAGATATTTTCCTCTCGTTAGGTTTCACGGAAAATTAATTTATATAGAATTCAATAACTGCGCTTTTATGCTTTCTGTGATTTGTAGAAACCAATCATTGTGTGGTTGTAAAAATAAACTTGTTATAAATACAGTACATAGTCGTTTAAAATAAATGCAAAAATATTCTTATTCAAATATTAAGAGCTCTCAATTGCTATTCAGTACATATTCACATCGAAAACTTAAGAATACTACGAAAATAATATGACAAAGCCTTCCAAAAAGTTGTTAATTTACCTGTTTGTATTCAGTTCTCGTAAATATATGCCAATCATTATACAAATCCGTTCGTAATAATATTTGTTTCGACCGAAAATCTGTTTGTATTCAACCGATAAGGGTGTTTACGAATGTAATTTGTGTGTGTAGCGGGTACATTAGATAAACACTGTTTCCGTATCGCTATGATCGTCGAACGTCCTACACAAAGCTAAGCTATTACCAGAAATTCTTTTGTAATCTATAAAATGGTGAAAATTATACCCGTGATTGTATTGTCTAAGTTATATTTAGCTAGGAACTATGAAACAATTTACTGTTTTCTAATAGGAAAATACTGTGGCAGGCCTTTTGTCTTAGTTTTCCAACTGAAATAGAATAAAATGGTAGGTTTATTTTGTAGTAGATTTAGGGCTTCTTTGTCTCGGAATAGAGTGTTGATTATGTTTATTTGCGAATATTTTGTATGTTTTCGTTTCGTGGTTAGTATTACCATTTATAAAAAGGCTATGTAGATCTACGAGGTATTTATCACTATACAATACATACTCCTGTCAATAACAGGACTTCGTATAGTACCTATATAATTAAGGAACTCTGATTAAATTTTAACAATGACTTTTATGTTTTATGGTTACTTAATTAATTAATTCTCTTTATTTATTTGTTCATAATTGTGATATAGATTTAATTATTAAAATTAACTTTTTTCACTCTTATCTCTCCGTGTTGCTATCCATCAGTATGTCAATATCCCGGGCTTAATTCCAATGTTTGTTTATAAAGTAAATTAAGTCAGATCCCATTGCAGTTCCCTAACTAAAGTTTAATCCCACTATCGTCACCTAGTTACGTAATTCGTTTTGGGATAATTCTCACTCGCTGTGAAATGCAAACAGATATTACGAAAATTGTTCAGTATATTATTTGTCGTGTTTGACAGCTTCTACGTAACGATTAATGCGCTTATAATGTGCCTATGGCGCGAAATTCGGAGTATTGATGATTGATTTTTATTCCTAGATATTGTTTTAATTTATTATTTAAATTGTTTTCTTGTATCGTACAATAGTTGGGTTGATGTATGAATAGGAACAAATAAGTGATTTCGTTCCTTTTATTAACTTATTTTTCTGGTCAAGTATTGATATTAAATGTGCAGACTAGCCTCTTACACAGAATATAACAGTTATATCCTTCTTATATTACAACTGAGATCACTTAATAATAATCCTAGCGCAACGCAGGCTGTATATAATATAGCATTAGAATCGTATCTATGGCGACAAAAGAGACCTTTATTAATAAAAATGTGTACATTCACATCGTTATCTTGGTTTCTCCGCAACGGTCTGGAATATTGCCAGCGAGAAAGCTATCGTTCAATTAATATTTGCTTGTGTTGTTTCCATTAAGAAATGTCTTTATTAAAACCCACAGATTAATGTTTCTGAAGCCAAATCCATTATTAATTATAAACTGTGTTCGACTAACCGTAATGGATTGGACGAATCTACCATAGTTAACCGCATCGAATGAGCTTCTCACCCGCGCGCCCGTGTTTGGTTCGAAATCTACTATTTGTAATATACTATTGTCATCCATAACAGTTGTAGCATTACTGTTGTAGACAGTCAGTCATCTGTTTTAATTGAACCATATTTCTCGCTTCCTTAGTTACCCACTGGTTCACTTATTATTATCGTTGTAAAGTTTGCGACTCTGTAACGATGCCACAATCATTTTAAGTAAATTGTTTAAAAGTTAGCTTAGTTAGGTCTCAGTTCTCCCGCCTTTGCAAATCGAAATATTCCTGAGAATACTTTAGCAAAATGGTTTAAGCCTTTTGTGAGACTACTTTAACTATAGAATAAATTATCTTCGGCATATTGGATTCCAAGAATCAGCGAGTTTAATGTTTTCTAGAACAAGATTGTATTCTGCCTCGATTCCATTCATACAAATGCTAATTAAGATGCAAATTTCAGTGTCCACGAGAAAAACTTAATCACTATCCTTCGGGTGGTTGTTATAATAAAATATGACATTGTACGAGAAAAATGATTTAGTTTAATCCCAGTGGAAATAAAATTCTTTTAACGGATAATTTATATCTTGTTTCAGGTTACAAATTGAGTGTAGACGAAAAGGACGGCTATGAAAGATGAGCTTATATTAAAACAACAGTGAGAATTGAGAACAATCCATTAAAAATGGCGAACAAATCGCAGAGTTTAATGGAGATATTCCAGGAGATTTTGGCGGCTTCTGGGAACAACTCGGACAGCATTATCAATGAAACTCAAATTGTGTCTGTGTTGCGAGAGCAGGCTGTCCGCCGCGGGGATGAGATGGAATCTCTGCTAGTGAAGATGATGAGAGACGCTAAGAGCAAGTTGAACCTGACCTTGAAACCTGACACCTGCGGCTACTGCGAAGGTGACTTCAGAGATGTTATAATGGCGTACAACAGCATTCATGGATACGTGAGCTTGCTGGTACGTATCTACTCGACATTTTTATTATTTGATAATCGTAAGTATTCTTTAAATTGGAGCCATTAGATCTTTCAAATGTTGTAACAGTTATGAATGTCCAATAACAAGAGCGAAATATTATATGTATGATTGTTTGGGAATTCTGC
Organism: Anticarsia gemmatalis; assembly: GCF_050436995.1. Lineage (NCBI taxonomy): Eukaryota > Metazoa > Arthropoda > Insecta > Lepidoptera > Erebidae > Anticarsia > Anticarsia gemmatalis. The sequence continues at coordinate 6,808,509 of NC_134761.1, forward strand.
AAGCGGCAGACGGGTCCGTAAGCAATCTAGTTCTGAATATGAACAAGGCAGAGTGGCGTTGTTTACATGATTGTATCGTACACTATCGTTCGTGAAATGTTGTTTAAGCAACCTGAATTGTGTAATAGTTCTTATATAATAAGATTATTAACAGATTCTATTACTGAAAACGGTAAACAATATACAAGGGTTAGTTTTGGTCATAACGTTATTTGTTGCACATATTAAGAGATTTTTTACACACTTTCAATTTAAAATTAGCCAGGTTTGTTAAAGATTTTCAGTAAAACCGTTCCAAAGCTTTGGTAAATTCAATTATTGACCACTTAATTAGTCCAGCAATGAAAAGACTTTTTGAGACACAAAGACCGATTTGTCTACGCTGTAATGAAATTAATTTAATAAGATAAAAGCCATTTGAAATATTAGCAACTAGATATTTTTATTTTCTACAAACTTATTTTATGAAACCTCAGCGCAATATGCCCTTAGTACTTCACTTTTATGCGCCTCATATTTGTTAACACAACAAATCTTGTTTGCTGCTATAAAATTGCGCGTAGTTTTTCATATATAAAATTCTTAGTTTTGCCCCCGGTCGTATTGTACATTTTATTTTACCTCAGAGACAAACGTCTTTGTTCCTAAAATATGAAACACGCGAGCCTATTTCTGCTTCAAGACTTTTCGAGTTACATTCTTTGCTCCGAAACACAAATTATTCGAATAATCATACTTTATGGATAGGTACTTACTTTTTGGAGAAAAAAAAAAAATTATATTAATAGGTACGTCATTATTTATGCTAAAGGTAAAGGTTTTTGTTCTAGATAGAACATCAACTTATAAAGGTCTGAAGTGTATTAAAAGATCTCTTAAAGTATTTCAAAAGGCTACAAAAGGTGCCTTCCACAAAGGGCTTGCGGATGTTTTGATTGACGAGTCCGTTGTTCGGTCGGGACAGTAATATTATGATAATATTCGATTTACCCAGTTTCGTAAGACGAATACATTAATATTAATACAGCAGGAAAATTTCGGCTCACACCTCCACGTGTGGTTTGGAAACATTGCTTTCGGATTATGTACAAGTGAATTAACACTAACATTTTGTTCATTTCATTGAGTTGAGTGTATTATACAATCAGACTTCTACGAACAATAATAAAGGCACATTCGTTATCAACATACAAAATAACGAAACAAACTCTACTAGATTAATATTAACCCTTTCTGTGAATATACAGCAGCCATTAAAATAATGGCGAAAAATGTGTTTATTTTTGGAATACGTTAACTGTGTACATTATTATCATTGTAGTCGGGTAGTGTTGGTGCGTGGGTGCCCGTTAGTTATGCATGACAACTGAAAGTTCATTTAAACTTTGGAAGACATTTGTGTGACATAACTTTCCGTAATTATTCAGTGTCAGAATATTCCACACTAACTAATTATACGGTCTAACTGTCAGTCTTCACTTGTCTAAACTTTTAAGTACTTGTTCATTCGGCGTTATCTGCGAGAATAACCGCCAAGTTGACTGTTTCTTTGACATTAGATTATAATACTTCTTTAACTTTATAAAGAGGGTAAAAAACGTAGACGAAGTCTTTCCGATATCCTTTTTTAGCACCAAAAAGCGTTTTGGAAGTTTGCTCCCATGAGTAAAAATTGCGAGGCTATCAATTTTCTACCAGAGCAGTATTTTTTAACTTTCATACGCTCTTACTTATTCTGTGTATGTATGTGTCAATACGAAGGGTCTCAAGTTTCTTTGCAATATTTATTCGGGAACAACCCACATCTCCACAGAATACTGTCAGGCTGCCGGAATATTTATTAAAATTGAAACATACACGTTTATCCTAAGTGTTTGAGATACACACATAACCTCTTTTTGAATATGATGCTTAGATATTCTGATGAACACCCACTTCACGTTGAGAATACTTAGTACGTGGGTGATAAGCGAGACCATTGTAACTGACATCTTACACGCATTAATTAAACAATTCATACTGCTCTGGGGGGCTTTTACCTTTTTATAAATACTATTTACGAACACTACACGTGTTTTGCTTATTTATAACTCTGTAATTTAGGTACTGACTCAAATAGCTTTTCATCCAAAAAATAACTTTTAGGTGAGCTCCATTTAGATTCCATTTAAAGACTTAGTTTGTTATCCGAGTTGTAAAAACGCTTTTTACTTCATTTTAAACCTCTTCTGGTTCCTAATTAAATTTGCCTGTTGGTGTTTTTCCGAGATCAGCGCAAATTAATTAGCTATCAAGTTTATTTCAAAAAGACTGCTGAACAAAAAGGTGCTGCAGTTTTCTCAGCACATTTTAGTTTTCAACAAAGATAATCTTTGAATATCACCGACCAAAATGGACCTACGTAAAATGGAATTAAAACTTCAACAATTTGGAGGATATCTCCAACTTACGTAAGTGCTTGGTGACGTTCAAACTTTTCCTAAATGTAAACATGTGAATATTACGGTACAAATTATAATTATATGTAGTTAAAGTTCAGTGTTCAGTGAGATTATAATATTGGGAGGACAGTTTAGTGACCCGGCGTCATTTGCTGTTAGTCTCTCGTTCTTCAATTGTTCACTCAAGTATCAAGGTCGTTTTCCACACGTTTCGTAAATAGGTACTCAAATAATTATTTGAAGAATATACGTAAATTAAACCTTAAAGTGAGCTGTTTACGGCATAGTTTTCATTTGGCAAGTAAGAGTTTGGAATTATTTGATATTTTTGGTGAATTCGACGGCAGAAACTTTGTGCTGCCAAAGTTATTGACTATAATAATAACTTTCAAAGTTTTGGGCTGCGTACATCAGTTTTCACTTCAAAGCGGAGGTGCCAAGAGCAATGTGATTTGTTCCGGTAATGGCATTTCTATTTCTACACAGGACAGTACGACAAATTCAATCAAACTATATTAGTTCTAAGTGTCTATTCGCTCTGATAGGAACTTCTGCGTGTTCTACTCGTACATGTGTGGCGACTATCATTTGAATCTGTTGAAATTTCTCTATTAATGTATTGAGTATTACCCTGACTTAGAGCAAGCGTCTTGGCCATTTCTAAACATTTATTTTGTCTGGCTCAATTTTACGACTGCAATAAATGCCTAACAAACAGTAAATAAAGTTCGATGGAACCTTTTAAAGTCGTAAACAAAACGAACGCTACCATAATTAACGGCGGGGTCGCCTAAAATTCAATTAATTACTTAATCTGTTCGAGGAAAACACTTATTTCAGGAGAAAATGCTACCTTGAATGTTGTATCGAAAAGGCGTGTCGGTATTGAGGCTTAGACGAGCGGACGGAGTTTTAAGAACCGATATTGTAGGTAGCGCTTCATTGGGCACCGAGTCGCCTTGAAATCGAATTGTTTTTATGAAATGCTTCACCGCCCTGTTTTTTAGAACTATGTTTTTAAAACTCTTTGCACATTTACCTATATTTCAACGGAGTCGTGCACTTTTGGAATTGGTCCCAACTTCTTAAATTTATTCCTGTATTTTGTCGAGTGGTTAACGTCTATAAATCAATGTGTCACCCGCGTATCACCCTCGCGTATCGTAAAAGTCAACTACAGGAAAGGGTTGCTGTATAATAGATAAGCGACAAGTTGGCTACGCGCCATAAAATACTGGAACTTTGTAACATGTACCGTAGTTTTCATATAGTACTTTGGCACTATATCAACTGTACTTAAACTAAAACAATTATTGTAATATTGTTTCGAAATACCATAAAAATCTTTGACTACATAACAATATAGAGGTATCGTTGTTTAAGTTTCATCACCACGTAAGTCATTTTTTAGCAACTTTTCAGGAGAGACAAATTTCAATTTCGTCTTTCGATTCTCTAGCCAATGACATGAAAATGACAAAATTGCCAAAAACAGACTTACGTGGTGAGAGAACTAAACGAAGATATGATTATTTGTACTTCATTTAAGAATTCTGCGAACTATTGCTTGTTTTAAAGGCTTTGGAATAAAATTTTCCCTTCATACGTCGATGTAAGTACTCTGATGGTGGGCGACAAAGTCGTCAGACAGTAAGCTCATGCTTGTTGGAGCTTATAAAGTACTACACATTTCAAGTAGCAGACAGTTCTATAAGTTGTTGCGATATTTCTGATTATATGTTAGTAAGTTTTATTACGTAAACATTGAAAAGGGCGCCGCAGCTCATCAGCATGACTGTTTATAAATAAATGTATTTTCATCGTCTGATTAAATATATAATCTATTTTTTGACATAGACGCCTCAGTAGTCATGAGTTGTTGTGAAGAGATTGAGTTTTCTAATATTTAGATATGATTTTCTTTGCGTTTGCTGACGTCATGTGCGCACTTGAAGTCTATTTTTGGCCGTCGTTTGTTTAGAATTAGCGTGGGCTGTTTGTTTTTCTTTTCCAATCACAAAAATCAATTCCAGTCGGTTGATCATAGACGTGTGACGGAAAATTATCTCGCTTTAACAAATGTTCACCTGTTTAATTGTAAAGAAAAATTAAATTATTATATTTCATGTGTGTGTGTTGTATTCATATTAATTAATTCTAACAAAAATGTATGTTTTGATAATACTAGTATAAATAATGATAATAAAATACCTGAACACGGGCATCAAATGAATGATGCACATTCTGCATAGTTTGTTCAATAAAATACCTACGCAAGATACACGAAATAAAAAAATAAAAGCTAATCAAACTGAATTAAAAGTGGAATTTTTAATTAAACATATTTACTCCGATATTAAAAAGCTTAGATTAAAAGTACTACGCTGTTTAGTCCATTAGCAAGAAACAAGTTTTACTTTATGAATATAAAAATCTAGTTTATGAAACACGCAATCGACATAAACGAGGCCGAGAAGTCTTTCATCATTTTCAATTTGAATACTAAAACACCACAAACAACGACAACTTAAAAGAAGTTTATAAAAGGCTTTGAATATTATTATTATATGTTTGAAAAGTAAAAGAGCCGTGAAATATGCTTATTGAATTTTCATAGCCGAATTACTGTATTGTTTGAAGTAGGTATTTCGACGCGCTTTCTTTGAGAAGATTACCTTAAGTTTTCTTTTTATCTCAATCCTTAGGGTACTTTTGTTACCATCTTTTAATCTTATCTTACCTTGGAATACCGAAGTGCCTCTTTACTTTCACACTTTTATTAAAGATATCATTTTATATGGAAGTTTAAATATTATATTGACACCGCGTCTAGACGGTATTGTGGGGAGAAAATAATGGTAGCCACTAGAACTAGGTACTTTTGTTTTGGCAAATATCGCTTATTGGCAAACTGCAACTAGCCAAGATAATTTATAGAGCGGTAACTTAGACTCATAATTTCGATCGAACTGTTATTGTTCTAATGCACTTATTGGTTCTTTTCTCGACTGTGTTATGTATGAAAAGAAACATTTTATAGAAGTTGTAGCCTGAAATGTAAGTGTGGCGTGCCTTTTTGGTGTGAATTTTTAACAAATAAACTTATGTTGCTTTTTCTTAACGAAGTGAAGAGTAGTATAGAGTATAAGTAATTTCGCGTCTAGAGTAAAAAGAAAACATAATAATATATTATGTTTTAGGTGTATATCGATTTCCGATTCAAATCGTCGAAATTCCCAGTGTTCGCTCCTCTGTTTAATGTTACCTCCTACATTGCTTTTCGAAAGAATACAGTCCAATAAAGGTCCAACAAATAATATGAAACTATATGAACAGTGATATTCACAGACATTGTTGAACTAGTGTATGTACACTAAAGAGAGCGGATTTCCTGGAAACCCGGCAATTTAACAGAGCTTGCTCTTATGAATTTTTAACCGCTTTTGTGTCAATACTGAAAATACCTTCTACTGTGTTCCTTAAAAGAACTATGAAGTAATCTAATGTTAATCAAATTTGCGTAAAAATTAGAAGAAAATTCGCAATCGTTCTGTGGTCTAAAGCATACATTATTATGGTTTGTTATAAGTATTTGTAATATAGAGTACATCAAAATATATATCGTAACGAGTAGTACTGAAAAAACGTAGGTATTACTAGTGAGTGGATAAAAGCTGCAAATTCGAACTTACGTCGTAGTGTAATTAAATGTCTCGTGAAAAACAAGATAATGTCTTCCGCTGAACATTAAATGTACCACACATGACCCTTTATGTTTCTTCAAACATATAATTTTGCTTAATAAATAGGTCGAAATTTACCCAAATTCAGACGTACGATTACTTAATTTATGCGTAATTGTAACCCACTGACGTTAACTTTAGACATTAAAAGGGGACGAGTCTGTATTCCATCCCGTTCATTATATTATGCAAATATTTGAATGGATAATAACGTTACGAATTATAACGAGCACTAATTGAGTAAAGCCTTTTATTCTTTTAGTATTTTACATAAAAATCTGCCAGCATAAAATCGTTTTAAGTAGGTAATAAAATGTCCTGGGATTTTAGGATAAACCTATTAAATATTCGCAAGATCAGGCAGAAGAAAATCAGGCAAAATACTATTCTAAACTAGTCTGTTTACTATTCTAATTATAAAATTATTAATCCGTTTGTTTTTTATTGTTCTCTATTAGAATTTTCAAAAGTGAAATTTACGTGCGATATTTAGGTCACTTAAATGTTACCTACACAGATACATATTATTATCCAATATTAGAAAATAGAACTTATATATTTTCATTAAATGAAACTCAATTATTCTATTCCCTTATTCCTTGTTGTTTGTGTTCCATATTATATTCATACATTCATACATTGTTTGTCAAATCAGTTTACGATTCTACAACTGATTCAAATTCAAACATGTATTTGCTTTTATATTCATAAAGCACATAAAATGTTCAATATTGAGAGAATCTATTAAAATAGTTCGTAATAGTTTGTAACATCGTGTTATAAGGAAATGGTTACAATGTGACAAGCATTTCTATTCGCTGAAAAGCTATTGGAACTATTGAAATTATTGAATACCTGCGACACTTTGTATAGCGGGTACCAATAATTTACGTTTGATTCATTATAAAGTAGTTTATTACGCTGCACGCTGGCTTAATTAAAAACGAATATATTAAGCATTTATAACGGATTAATATGACTAGTGAGCATTGAAAGGACTGAATCAAATATCTGTACAAAAGACAGAATTATATTTCGAGAGTTGAGAATACAATATGAATGGTTTATTATTAACTACATGTATTGAAGTATTGTACCTCAAAATCGTTTCCACCTGGATAAGTTTTTCGCGTACCACATTTTCCTTGTTACTAAATATAAACGTGTGAAAGAAAACGCTTCGAGCATACATATTAAAATGTTACTGATTTTTACTGCCTTCCACTCACTTTTGATGTATGAGTTGTTTTTCAATTTATCAAAGGCGTGAAAGTAACGCACTGCATACTAAATATGGCACGAGTATTTTTTGTAAGCTAATTTTATTTTTATTACGTGTTGTTGTGGAGGTCTCTGCAATCTAAATCAGGTTGGCTTTGTGCACGCTTTTGAGGTTTCAATTGATGTTTATGTCTAAAAAGCTGTGTAGAAAAATATGTTATGTTTGCATATTAAGGCCGACCGCTGGGTCTCACGAGTTCACGCCTCGTTAGACGATTTCAACCGCTGGCTAAAAGTTTTCGAATGAAGAATGTAAAACTTCCTTTTCGTTGAATGCAAAATTATGAAACTCGGTCGTGAACCCGGGTGATTTGCAAAATGTATCTATTAAACGTTCATTCGGGTCGAGGAAGTTAAAAACAATCTTAACTATGTCCAATTTTGAAATGTAATATCGTTTATTTTGGGTTCCTTTATTGAAACATCTTATGTCCGAAACAATATTGATTTAGGACTTGATGATTTAATGTAATTTCAAAATGTTAGGGAAAACCCTCGGGAATGTCCGCGTTGGTTTACCTTCGCCATTGAAAACGTATTGTTTCCATTCCACCTGTACGACTTGTAGTTGACATGAATATAATATTATATTCATAATAAAACGACATTTTATTCATCCATTGTTTTACCACTCGTTGTGATGACATGTTCACGTTCCAAACCGTTTATATGTTTTTTAAATCTGTGTTTCTATACACTTTTTATTGAATGGATTGTAAAAATACTGTTCGAAAACATTTGTGTTATTTTTGAATTTGAATACAGAATGAATATATCAACAACGACTACATCCGAATTCCTAACAGGTACTGTTTTTGGCAGTTTCTAAATACTACAATTTCATTTGTTTACTATCAGGGTAATAATTCACAAAATAATCCTAAAAGTTAGAGATCTTATTTTTTTGAGGAAAAACTACCTCCTTCTTCTACTCGACTTAATACATTTATTCCAAATAAAGAACCTTGAGTGTTAAACTCGAGAGCAGTGCAAGTAATATAGCCTTACACACAATAAGTCGATCTTCGTAGCTCTTTAGCTACGAGCTTTTAACTGCTACGTAATTATTCGTAGCGGTTAAAAGCTTGTGGTAGAATTGTCAGATACAATACTTGCTACGAATGCCGATGGTTGGAAACAGTTCAGATATGCGCAAATATCTAATATCATGACACTATTAGACGTAATATCTCAATTCATGAATTTATATCGTCAAGGTATTCGGGGTAATAATACGAATTTCGTGGAAACCGTCACGAGAAATACATTTATTGATGTTTCTGCGTTGCAGGTGTTGCCCAAGTGACGGGATTATTTTGGACGAATGGATCTAGAATTGAGAATAGAGTCTTTACTATCCAAGAGTTCATTCAACTGTTATAAGCCTAGCCTAAGTATTTAGATGTGGGAGAATTTTCAAATATAAACATTATTTTTAGGTCTGAAATATCATGATTCATGCGACATATGGACGGAATGAAATGTGCTGCCATTATGTGTTTTGTTGCTGAATTAGATGTCCTCGTATGATTAATGGGTTGTATGAATTTTGAACAAAGTTATTACCATTCGTGATCAATAGCATTGTCATCTAATAAACCAGCAAAATAAATCTAATTCGTATTGTGTGATTGACAAATACTTATTTGGGGTCTAGGTTCTCTTTGTGTTCGTAATTTGTGTGTTTTTCAGGTCCCCAGCGACACAGGTTCCAATCTTACGGGCTCCTTTAAAAGAACGTAAATACTTTGATAAAACGGATTACAAAAAGCTTGAATTCAACGAGCCTTTATAAACAGGTAGTTACTTTAGGATTTAAACGTACTTGTTTGTACAAAAAGCAACGTGAAAATTCATCGCATTAGGTCTTACTCCCGGCTTTTCTACGCAAAGCCGCTAACATAGTTCAATCATACTTTTGAAAACTTATTTCACGGTACATTTACTTTGTCATGGATGTCTGAAACTTAAACTATTCATATGCCTCCTGCGTAGTTCACTTGAAATACAGCTTTAAGTTTGTCAACACCCACACGTGTCTATGCCTAGAGCATCTATTTTAACAGACTATTGTTGACACATGGCTTAGAACATCTGCTAGTACTATTTAGATATTATTATCCACATTTATACAATCTTGATGGTGATATTTATGTCTTCCTTATGTGCCATTATCGCGTTAATAGCAATAGCTAGAAATGTTACTGTTTATTAGCTCTTAATCGTTATTGCCTAATATATCAAACGAGTGTTATTGTAAGAGACATTCATGTTGTACGTCTGTGAATATTCACACGACGATACATTCACTAGCTATAGAGAAATTTTATATTGATATGATATGATTTTATTATGATCAACGCCTTTTGCAGCACATTTTATAAATGACAAATTCTCGAGACTCGCTAGTACCGTCTGTAGAGCGCGCGATTGAACTATAGATATTATATTGCCTAAACCGACTAATCCTCTTTATCTAAATGAAGATTTCTTTATATAAAAAGGTTTACTTAAAAATTACCTTTTATTTTTAATTCTTTAAACAAAAAATTGTAAGCATATTTCTTATTGTTCGGGTGTACAATATTTTCGTTAACATTTTAAAACTTATCTATCTCATTAGTTAATACAATTTTTTAAATAACCTTTATTCTTCTAGAAGCCGTCGTATTCTCCTCATTATTACATTAATTTCGCTGTCAATTAAAGGGATGTGAGGCTAAATGAAGGTTATTTGTTCCAGGTGTGCACAATAGGCGTGTTGGCGAACACAATGAACATCGCGGTGCTGACCCGTCGGGGCATGGCGGCGGCCCCCATCAACCGACTGCTGAAGTGGCTCGCCGTGGCTGACGTGTTCGTCATGATTGAATATGTACCCTTCGTTATTTATAGACATTTGGTGAGTCAAATATTCTCTAGTGGTTTAATTATACAGGAAATTATGCTACAGCTTGAAAGTTGTAGCGACGATGTCGTATATAGATAACTGGCTGAACCGCGCAACTTCGCTTGCGTCACAAAGAGAATAGGTCATAATATTCCCCGTTTTTGTAACATTTTTTACTGGTACTCTGCTCCTATTGGTCGTAGCGTGATGATTTATAGCCTATAACCTTCCTCGATAAATGGGCTATCTAACACTGAAAGATTTTTTTAAATCGGAACAGTAGTTTCTGAGATTAGCGCGTTCAAACAAACGAACAAACAATCAATCAAACAAACAAACAAACAAACTCTTCAGCTTTATAATATTAGTATTTGAACGTATGTAGATATGACCAATTTACAAATTTTTAAGAAAAAATCGCGGCTATAGTTGTTAAATGGTTACTGCAGTATGTGACGATATTTTCGAAGTTTACGTTCTAACGAAGGTTCTTGGGTCCAATGAAGTGTTATTAGGTACCCATAAATTAAAGGTGTCAATTGGGATAGCGAAGCTCGATAAATTACACAACCACAGACCGAAAAACACAAAACAAAGTGTGTGTTAATAATACCTCATACTTTTTAAGTAGATATTGTAACGATATTGCATAGAGAAGGTTTTTGGGAACTTTTTCGAATCAACAGGAAAGTGAAAGTGAGCAGTTTGCCTTGAGTACAGAATAGATAGTTGTTATCATAAAATTATTGATTCCTCGGAAGTAGTTTATGATGAATAAAATAGATAACGAAATAGATAATTGATGATGTGCCTAGCTGATACCTACGTATGATTTATTATGTTTCGTTCGTAATATAGATAGTATACTGACCGAGAGTACCAACTGTTATGATTATGTTACTATTTCTGACCTTATCTTTATTACGTAAGATAATCTCGAGTCTAATCTTTGTTTGATAAATATTGATCAACGGAATTTGATAGTATTTTACTGTACGAGATAGAGATCTACGGCGTTTTTCTACCATTGGAAAATCGAGGAAATGTTCGTCAGGATTTCATATAAATTTGTCGATAGCTAAACAGTTATTGATTGTCAATGGTGGCAGAGAAACACTCTCCTAATAGAGTAAAATAAAATATTGAGACACACAAATGTTGTTCACATTTAGTTTTGTCAACTAAAACAATTAAGAAATTGGCTATTGGTAGATTCAAGCTTTCAACTTAATAGACGTTTTTTTTTGTTCAATTGTTTGACGGTGCGATCGAGCTTAGCTTTTTCCTTTGACTTAGAAGAAAATAAATACAGTACTGGATAGTACATTGCAAAACGATGAGGAAGGGTCGAAAATTCTAAAAGCATTTGTGTTATTTGTCTCAAAAAAGAGAAAACAAGCATCACTGTTGTAAAGTTTCCTAATCCACGTCTCCGTAAAGTTAACGTTTGAATTGTACACTTTCATTCGAAAATATAAAGTCAATTTTGTTCAGAATAACGAGTTTGACTTCCCGTCACTTGGACGGAAGCACTCATTACTGTTATTGTTGTATAATTAAGTTATCTGAGAGTTTTCTTCGATGAATGCAGTCTAAACATGACCTACTTCGGAGACAAAGTTTAATTCAATAATAAGTTAATTTTACAAGGCAATTCGCCCGTCAACGGCTGCGTACTTCATTGTAAATATTGAATTAACAATACACGATAATTTCATGTGTGTGAAGAACCGAATTACTATTACTGATATATAATAATAAAACAAAGGATCAAACCCAGGTCACATTCATTTTAAATATACTTGAAAACTTATAATTTAATAAGTCTATCAAAGTATTATAATGCCAGCTAATACTGCTCGAAGTAAAAAGGTGCTAGGCCCAAAGAACCTTTATAAAATTTGGCTTTTCTTTTCTAATATTTAAACGTATTTAAAAGTGTAAATGTTGTAAATTTCGAGCCATTTACTTTTGCTAGTTGAACTACAATTAGAATTTTAAAGTGAGGTGATATAGCAAATAATAATCAAGTGATTTTGAGTGGAGGCTGCAGGCTAGGCGTTTATTATCAAAGCCAATTGAATTACATGTATCAAGAGCATCGAATTCAAGCCTGCTTTCAACTAGCAATTTGATATTGTTGATAGAGTCGCATGAAAATATATTCCAATATTTATTATAAGCGGATTAGGTTTTAGCGCGGTTATGTATTGATTTATGTGCATAAAGAGTTCAATGTATGTAGGTTGTGTAGTTTTTAGTATATACAAATAAATCATATAGTGGTAATTAAACATTGAATTGCATAATTAGAACAACTTCGAAAAATAAATATAAATACCCGAATTTGTTTCTCCGCAAAACGGCTTCATTAAGGCGGCTAATTATTTCTTAAGAGCGTGATGAAGGTTTCAGAAAAATATGAAAAAAAATAGTAGATACAAGTACCAATTTACACAGGAAGCGAGTCACGTGGGGCAGCTAGTTGGTGAATAAAGTTCTCAGTCAAACAATTCTTTTGCATATTTAAATGAATTGAAACGTGACTTATCGTAATTGAAAAATTAAGTTCTCATCCGATTTAGTATTTATAATTAAAGAAAGCTAGCTCTCGGCAATCGCAAACATAGAAACAATAAATCTATCTGTGTTCTGTTATTCTTACTCTTTGATATTAATGGCACGTCTCAATATCAATCTTGAAGTAAAATAATACAAATATTAATTTAGAAAACTATATAAAGATTTTGTTATTACTATAACAGACCTATTAATAAAATCTATTACAATTAATTAAATGAATTCAAATTTAACTTTCTCTTATATTAATACTTAGCTTATAATTATTATGAATATTATTTTGAGATGTTCAAAATCTTCAAATAATTTTCTCGTTGTAAAAGTTCAGGCGAGGTAAAGATACCTAATAATAGTTATTGCGATAATAGATAATCCTTTGAGGGCTCTTGAGATTTCAGAGATGATTGAGATACCTACTTTGTAACAGAATTTATTAATCAAACTTGTGGTATTCTAATTCTATTTGTGCTTATATACAAGTAGTCAAAATATTTGGAGGTCTGAGAGCGTAATAATCAAAGTTGATTTTATTAAACAATTTGCTGAAGGCTCTTCAAGATATTTATTTGTTATGGTTTAAACCCTATGCTGCTTTAAAATATGCTTTAAAAGACGAAGTAGCTTTTCAGTAAAATGTGTTTATTAAAAATAAATAGCACTTGTTTTCAAGATGAACTAAAACATCGCGACGAGCTTAGGAAGACATTTGGTACGTACACGAGTCTTGCAGGAATGTAATGTTTTCAAATTGCTCTTGGGTGGCGTTGAGGATTTAAGGCCTACACGTTTCGTCATTCCAGGTTAGGTTAAACTTCTTTATTTTTATAATAGATATAACGTGCCACACAGTCATAAAATTTAAATATTTGATTGATTGTCTGTATGTTCTTTTACGAGTTCACCAGTTGGCTATCATATTCAGAAGCTGGCACAACGGCCTGTATTTTTAACGTATATCATAAAACGCAATGAATGCAACCAGTTTCGTATTGTGTGCCTTGATTTAGTAGAACGTGCAGCTGGAATCTATTGTTAAAATGAATTATTTTTGTAAAACTCTGCCAGTATAATCCTGTGACACTTTTTATGTAGTTTTGTTCACAGCTGTGCGCTTGTTTCGTACTTCTTTTATCTTAAGTTGCCGTTTCCTGCAATATGGATAGAGTTCCGTGGTTATATTTGGTTTTATACTTTATTACTCAGCAGAATACAAGTACTAATTAGCCATTCGCGTTGAGCTTAAGCTACTGGATAAGTAACTAACACTAAGGTAAGATTTTTTAGGCATTTTCACTTGAGATCAATTATTAAGGAGTTTTATTCCTATAAAGTCATCGATGCTTCCCTGTTGCACAAATATTTTTCTTACGCCAGATCCGATAGCAGCTTTTTCTTAAAAAAGTGGCATTGTTATCTTAGCCACCCTAAGAAGCTTATTTATGATATTGACAGTTTTCAACGAAAAGAAAAGGCTGCATTTCATATAAGAGGCTTAAAAATACTTAGTAGGACTATTCATTTTTCTTAATACATTATTGTATGCAAGAATGTAGCCGACAGAGACAAATGAGCGCAGACAAATGTCGAATGAAAGTGCAGTTTGTTTCATATGCGTTGCTTCAAAGAGATACGAGATTTATCATTATGTAGGTATATTGCTCGTAGAATACAAATTACCTTCCTAGAGACATTTATAAGGAAGCTTGTTTATTTTTTATGTTTGTGCAAGTAGCAATATGCCTGTATTATGAAGATGTTTTTAATACACGTTGTGGACATTGTTGTAGCTAAGTTTATTTAGTTGTGTTAAGATATCATGAGAATATTACCCCTCATTTAGTAACTGTTGGAAAAGTTTATATTGATTATGATAATGATGTCTGCCAATAGGTAAGTAAAAAACTTGAAAAATATCGTAAAGAGTTGGATAAAATTATTACAGGCTAAAAATATACGCTATATTTTAAGTTAAGAAAATAAATGACAGCTTTTTACTTGTATTAATTAAGGTGCTATAAATTCATTTTATCAACGTTATTTTCACTGGAAAAGCAAATTGAAAAGAACCTCTATAAAAGGATTTTAAAAGATTACTGGAATTTTCTTTTTCCCGAGGCAGTCATACACAGTATATTCCTGGAATTGTGAAAATCTCGTATCAATGTTCGTTACACTGACATGGTTTTTTTTATAAGAATCTTTATCACAAATGTATTGTTTTGTGTGGGACTGCGATAGTACTTTTCGGAGAAATAAGCATACCAATTTTACCATATAAATGACCGTGAAATTCAATTTCAAATTATAAAACTCTGGTTTAATTAAGTAGTAGGTATTAAATATAAGTTAAGGAGCTTAGAAGTGTACCAAAATAATTAATAATCCATCCTCCTCTCAGATTTGATGTCCAGAATAATTTTACTTCCAATTTCGATATTCTGGGTCTTATCTTTCAAATCTTGTGGATTCACGCCCACGCTTCACCCGCGGCGATCTTAGATTAATATTTCAGATATTTTTCTAATGAAAAAGACCCGCTTTCCTCGTATCTTGATCACTTGTTCAGACAATTTTGTTTACAGTATCAGATAAATGACTGAACGTAATCTTCTATCTTAATTATTCTCGATAAATATTGATAATATTTCAAGGAAAGGGAGAAATTTACAGAAATAATACTATTTTATAATAGACGTAATACGCATGATGAAAACAGCTGCTAATATTTGCATATCATAATCTGGAAGGAAACTGTATGTGTAGGCCTAGCTTTACAACGTATAAAGTAAAGTGCATAGTTACTTCATAAAAGCTGCATTGTGTAGTCTGAAATATGTAATTTATTACAGAGGTTGTGTTCAGTAGTTTCTCCGTGCTCTTTACGGATAGCGTTACAATGTGGTACTCGCTTTAGTTCGAACTTTCGTGACTATCGCTAACAATACCATTTGAATATTAATCAAACGTTAGCTATCAACAGGTGATTGTTAACACTATTAGTTTACAACTACAATAACATAACCATTCTCTGCAGTAGTTACACCGATGTATTAACCAATAGATCGGTCATACCTACGTGATGGACAGGAGTAACGAATTTTTCCTAATATTGCCTTTTGCAAGTGCTTTCAACGTGACTTTTTTTTCAGGTTTTACCCGAGAAATTGGATTTTCCGTACTCCTGGGCGATGTATCTACTGTTTCACATGCATTTTGCTCAAATATTCCACACAGCGTCCATATGCCTCACTCTGTCACTAGCTATATGGAGATACTTGGCGATTAAGTAAGTACCTTATATAGATTTCAATTTAGTACGCAATTTTAAAATTATTGTAAAATATATTATAAGACATGTGTGTTTTCTGCTTTTCGAATTTGCGTATTCAATAACGTTTTTGTTCTTGGCTTTTATCTAGACGTACTATTTTATAGAATAGCAATAACCAATACAACAAAAAAATATTAACTTACTAGTTACAGTTATAATCATTATACCATTTTTCAACTTTAATCTTGATGGAATGACATTTAAACATTTTATTTGACTCTTAAAGGATAAAATTAATGCAGTAGAAGGACACTTAAATATGGTGCTTTGGTTTTGTTGACGCGTTAAAGCAATAAGATAATGCTTTATTCTCGTATCTGGAGCGTCGTAATCACCTTATTTCCTTTAGACGATTCTATCAATCTGAAAGTCGAAACAAGTGAAGTATCGCACATTTTTCCATCCCGTCGACTGGAACGCGACTATTCATCAAATCGATGCGCGACTGGGGAGTAAACTTAAACAAATGATCCAAGATGAAGCTGTATGATAAAATATTATTTTTTCACATAAATAAAGCTTTGTTCTTACATTGGTACTTTCATATTTTATCTCTTTCATTCCGGTTATTCATTCAACTTGCTATTATTCGTACCTTTAGGCAAATATTGTAAGTACCGGAAATATTCAGTATCTCTCAAGGACAAACGGCGCATTACGATCATAATCTTTCTCAATCCATTGATTATATACAAAGGCTTCTGATTAAACGGGCGTTTCCAATCTTGTCTTTAATGAAGGTGAGATAAACTCAGTCCTTGATTAATTAGACCTGGTAAACTGAACACCACTTTAATTAATTTACGAAATACTTAATCCTCAAGGTGTTAAGTAACTTGTGTCCAATTTATATTTGTTGGGGAACCTATTCGTTTTCCTTGCCGACGGGTATAGTAATCCCGTTGCGTCGTGCAGTCTAATCTCATGGGAATAATCGTAGAAATTTGCGGTAACGTTCTTCCCTTGTTTTACGGTGTATTTTAATTTAAAGTTACGACTGTGTTGTTCCTGTTTTATGAATATGTAAAGACATTGCTCATGTCGTTGTTCTTTAGGGAGCTATTAAAAGTAGAGAACAAAAATGGGAGTGGTTCTATCGGTGCTGTCTAATTTACTTTATGATGTAATGTTTGTATTGGTAATTGGACATTGTTGACCAAAATGGGTGCGCCGAAGTCGATAGTCTTGATGTATTTCTCCCATTTTTAAAAACGATTTTGTATGTAGAGCAGTTGTATCACAGTATACTTCGGTAATTAAAGCCTTTATTAAGTACGTGTATACATTGTGTTGCGTGATATTAAATTAATTAACTCATTTCAGGTACTCAGACAAAAGCCACATACTGTGCACGGAGCGTCGTTGCAGCATCGCGATATTAACGAGCTTCATATTACCGCCTATATTGTGTGCACCTACCTTTATGGTAAGTCACATACATATACATATGTATTACAAACGCCCCACTTGATTGTTGGATCATAATAATAAAGTTTTACTTTCGTAGAACTAATATGTTATGAAAATATAAAATGAAAAAAGATTCCAAATTATTTTTGCCTGTTATAATATTCAATTTTTGTTTGAGAAATCAAACACGGCTTCTAGCGTATGTCATGGAAACCAACTAAATACGGAAGCCCAAATCACAAACTCTTCCCACTTTGACATTTGGACGAGATAACTTAGAGATTTGTTGTGAAATGTTTATGATTGCGTCACTGGAAAATTAATCGAATTTCAAACCATTTGCATTACCCTTCATATTAATAGAGAACACCCAAGTGTCTTAGCAAAATTACACAGTCTTTTCTAAATAGCGGAGAAATATACAAGTATTTAAGATATTTTACAAGAACTATTTAATTAGTACCTATATAAACTTTACGTTGCACGTTGTACTTAATCCAGCAACTAAATTTCGTTCATAGTTTCGATTGTTTTATAGTAAACGACGCATTTTCAGCCATGCGAATGCAGCCATGACGTATGAAGCTAAATGTTGCATTATGTTTGCTTCAAACATGGATTAGTTTACACTGCCCTTGCTTGCCCATACACTGCCAACGTGACATCGTGCCAGGGTATTACTTAATCACTGGGAGCTCTGGGCTATTTTGCGTAACGTTTACAAGCCATTCACATAATATTCGATATTATGATGGTCAAATGTTAGATTATCTATGTGTTTACATAACGAAAATGCGAAATGTTGCAAAATTTTAATATAATTATGTAGTTGTCACTAAAAATATAGAATATTAAACAGTGCTTATTGTATCAAAAGAACTAATTTCATTTGTTCCCGAAAACCTTCAAGGCTCGTGTTCGTGTTCAGACAGCTCTTCTCTTTGACATTAATTAATAAATCATGAGCATAACACAAATGAATAGTCTTCACAGGAGTATTGTTACTTTTGAATATAATATCAATTATCATGATGCTTTCATTGTCCTACAGGTGTTTGATATTCACACAAAGAACGTCACAGACCAGTTCGGGAACCCAGACATTGCGTATCACGTCGACTCTGATTACCAAGGAACATTGTATCAAGCAAACTTCTGGGTGCACGGGGTAGTGATCAAACTGCTACCCTGTTCTATACTCACTGTCATCAGTATATGGCTGATCCGAGCACTGTACAATGCAAATCAGCATCAGAAAAAACTGAGGAATTACAACGCTTGTCCCGCCGCAGAGAAAATGGTGAAACGACAAAACAAAGCAGACAAAAGGACTGACAGAACAACTAAGATGTTACTAGCAGTGCTGTTACTGTTTCTTGTCACTGAACTTCCTCAAGGGATTTTAGGCCTTATGAGTGGGTTATTGGGCTGGTGTTTCTTCAAACGATGCTACGATCTATTTGGAGAACTGATGGACTTCCTCGCGCTGTTAAACGGCGCGATCAATTTCGTGCTGTACTGCTCCATGTCGCGGCAGTTCAGGCAGACATTCAGGCAGCTACTGCTGCAGCCTCACTTGGCAAGATTCCTACCTCCCACTGCATCACATTCGGACTCTCACAATCAGAACACGTAAGTTTCAACCTTTCTTCTCCTTTATCCGGTTTTTTTTCAGTTCTGCTTTATGTTGTATTCGTTGCGATATAGGTATTATAATTTGGTTCCTTGCTAACTGCATGTTTTACCCAACCATGTTGATCAGCGATAACATTGTTTCCTCCCTGCAGGTGCACAGAAAAGATAAAAAGGTAACTACAGCCGATCTCCAATATAAATATGGATATGTGAGTAATAACAGCTTTTTTATACTATGCATATTTAAGACAGATTCACACTATAACATTGATAAGACCCAACTTTATTGCAATAACTAAGAATATTTCTAAAAATGTATTCACGCCCACACTCTCTGCTTTATAGTATGGATCTGGATTGAGTTTGTAATTTCATACTTCAAGCCGCCTAATGGAACCTAGTCCATTACTAATTGGTACCTAACATGAGCTTAATACTACGCATGGGATGGGTTTTTCAAAACTATTATATTTCAGTTTGCATGTTGGCACTTGCACTATTCTTCCTTTTATTGTCTATCACCTCTACTCTGCAGAATCTTTATGTACATGTTTGTTAACTACAAAATAACAATTTCATAGCATAGCAATTGTCTAACAAAAATACACGTATCAAACCCGAGATTGTAAATAAAATTGTTCTAATCGACTGGATTTTTCCTTCTTAAAATGTATTGAAAGAGACATTCTGAATTTATATATCCCATGTGAGTCTCAGAAACCAATGTGTTACATTGTTAAGGATTTCGTGATAAGTTATCTGCATAATACGAAAACGTATGAGCACGGCTGCACGTATACAATAATGCAGAAGATATTCCCTTGTTGTCGTCTAACTCTCAAGTCAATTGACCCGAGATCATTGTCTGTGTGTTCTTCCTGCCGACAAATTTATTTGACACGGCGGACACAATAACATTTTGATGTTCATTCACACGTACAATATTCACTGACGCATTAAATATTTTATGTTCACAATTTCAAATAAAAACTCTTCATTTTGACTTTCTCGATGTCGTGAACCAGACTTTATATAAAACCTATTTATTTTATGTTGAGGTTGTGTAATGTAACTTAACGTTCAAATAGAGGTTGATAACGGTAGATGTTAGAGCTAAGAACCGTAAGAATCTAATAAAAGGGGATTAGAAGGATTCGGATCTGCTTGGTCTACCCTTGTTTCCTATTGTGTGTGACATAAATCTGACCTAATTGCGGTGGCCCACTCATAGACCGCATTGTTAGAAATTTTGAAATTAGGACGAAAGCTTTATTAGCTAGCCTAAGGGCATTTATGTGGCAGGCAGGCGTTAATGTGCTCTGGGGCCTCGGCAATTTATTTGCGGAATCTGTTGACATTCGTAGCTTATAGCCGACCGAGCCATTTGAAAATTAGGCATGAAATTCGAGGGCTTTAAATTCTCAGTTTCGCATAACGGTTGAATTAATTGTATACGATTAGGTTGAATGCGAACAGTTATTAAATGGCTTTTGAGATAGCCAATTGTAATATCGAAAGTCTAAATTTTTATCGTAGATTCAGGCATTTCATTTACTACGTGTCACACGAAAGGCCAAGAAATTGGATAATAGTATTTTTTATATGTGAAACGGTAACATAATCGTTTGGTTTGATAGCGCCCTTTACGCGGAAGGTTTCGGGCGTTGCAAATATTTGTCATGATTAGTGTCAGCCCGTTCCGAACTTGATAATGTGTGCTTTACGATACGGGTCGCATTCTGATTCTGACCTGTCTGCTACATGTTAAAATAACAAATAAAACTGAAAGAAAATGGTACGGTTACAAACGGATTTTATTAGTTCGTTCTAATTTTCTTATAGAATAAAATCTGCTGTTTACACTGCACAAAATCCGAGTCTAGGATAATCTTGATTAGGTTGCAATTGGATACCAAGTTATACAATTGGTACCTTGAAACCTATCACTGTAGAAAACTGTATTACTTTTGCTACTTTTCGTCGAGTAAAAGAACATAGTTACGAGTTGGAATACTTTTGATAACGATGTGTTGTTTGTTGCAGTGCGAAGACGTCCGTGCCGTGAGGTCGGTTGAAACATGGGCCCGCTCCCATTGTTCGAGAACATTTCCTATAGTGACGTGACTGACACATTTCGTGGCCGAAACGGTGTGAATGTGGCTTTAGGTTATACGTGTTCAGTGTTTAAGAAAGTGTTATATCTAGTTCAGCTTGTGGTGCTGCGAAGAGATCAATTGTCAATATCAATGTGATTAACAAGTCAATGTATAATGCAGTTATCACAAAAGTTATGAGTTGGTATCAAGTGCAAACTTCAAATGCAACCAAGAACGCTTGTTTATTTCTCAGAGAATCAGGTAATGTAGTGCAGTGACCGTGCAGCTTGTAATCTGCTCTATTGAACTTTTAAGTGAGTTCGTTGATTTTGCATTTACTAGGAATGTATACCGCTCTACTTAGAAATGCGTACCGTCTTTCACTAAGGTAAATGTTCATTCATTGCAGGCAATATACAACAACATTTATTTACATCAGGCACGATCGACAATCACTGCAATACAGTCCGATTCAGCGAAGTTAGCTTTGAATTGTAATTGATCGTTTCGCGGTACTTTATAGAAATATTTTTCACATTGTCATCGTATTTAAGTACCTATTTATAAAGTTGTCTAGTTACTATTGAGATTATAATGCGCTAGACCGTGGCTGACAATATACCAAAGAGTTATATTGATTACCAAGACATGTTACTTAAGTTAGAAATGTATTTTTCTTTTGATAGAAATTGAATTTTTATATTTTTGAATCGCTTTTTTATTTTGTAAGAATTGTGATGTGCAAAGCAGAAATTAAACCAGTGTTACGATTAACAGAAGCTTGAGGAATTTGTTCCTTCCATTTGAAGACTAGAGTTTATTAGCGTGTTGTGTGGGTGATAATTGAATTTGCTATTTTACGAATCTATGTAACTTATAGAATGTTGTTTATGTAGAATATAAGTCAAGTTTCTCATAATTTATAATGAATTGTTGTATGTGATCGAAAAATACTGTTTACATTTTTATTTTACTGAAATTGAATACGGCAAAAGCATTTATTTAGTTAATTTGCAAACTTTTATAGTTCTAAAAGGTATGAAAATAAGAATATATCAGAGTTATCAAATAATTCAGTATCATTTTACAAATAGTTAAGTAACATACAACAAGTGAAATATAACTAAAATCTAATTGATGTAAATAAGGTATCAAATACCTTTTGAAATTGAAGCTATAGTCATAGAAATAAAAAAGATTAAAATATATGCTATTACGTCATAGTTTTGTAATAATTGGCCATGTTTCTTTTTGACTGAGTATCTTATTAGTTTGTAAACTAAAGCTATATCTCTTCAGAGAATTAAAGGATGAAGTTGTACACCAGTACACATAAATATAACAATATTTTATTGTCATCATAACATATAGTATCAAATAAGTTTTCGGCCAGAACTTATTGCTGCAATTTATAAATCTTCATAATGTATTGAATATTGATATTTGTTGGTTAACAAAATTGCTTTATTCTGGTACCTGTATTATTATAACACGAACTGTCAATTCCAATTTGCGATATCAAATGTCTTTTAGCGTTAAGTTTGTTCAATTAACAACACTGCTCTAACAATTTGGTTTTGATAGATCGTGTAGACTAGGCTTCGAGAATTTCAAACAACAAATTAAATTAATATTTGTATATATTGTTTTATTTTCCTCCTTTCGTCTGTCAGTCAAGAGTCAGAGCGACGTGATTCCTTATTAAAATAAATATTTAGAATTATTTCATCCGGTTTGATTTAATTAAAAACATTTTCACACATACATTTTCACCAATAAAAATTAATCAAGTAAGTACTTAGTTATTTTAAATTGACGAATACTTTAATGTAACAAAATAAAAGACCCAAGAAGAATCTTTAAAATAATTTTGAATTCATTATTCATTCGTCCTAAAGTTTTACTTACAATAATATAACAGGAACATTCTTAGATGACGAAACTAGTGAATATAGTTATTTTTATCAAGTATAAACAAAGCTATTTAAATACTACATTATGAAGTAGGAGACAAAATTACCAAAGAAATATTAAAGTTACGAAAGAAATTCATAATGAAAGGACAAATTGTACCTCGTCATGGACTGGACTGAACGAATTATCTGTTATATTAATCATGTCCCTGTTGTACGGGAGGCTTAAGCAATAAGACGATGAGAAAGAATAAGGAATGAAATAATGCTTCGTAATATGAGTGAGTATTTTTTTGTATAATAATAAAGTAATGGCCAGACCTTTATTATTGCAAACTTCTACTGTCATGATGGAACTGGTTAGTGGTTGACCCCGTGTGTTACTTATTTTATGTACTTCAATGACTTTGAGTTAGGTATGTAACTGTTTATTTTTCCTAAGCTTAGAAACGCTATTTTCTACACACGCAGTCGGTACTAACGAGTAACGAGAGTTGAGTATTTAAAAAAAGTACCTAACAATTCGTTACCACGGCACCCGCTAATAAGGTTTCATATAAAATTTATCGATAGTTACTCTGTTGTCTATAATTGATAGTGGCAGGAAATTGCCCGTCTCGTCAAATAGTATCAGTAGTCAGTCAGTAATAGTATCTTAAACAACACACAAACAATACAAGTTCACAAATAAGTGGTTAGTTCTACGGGATGCTTTTCTCTTTACACCATAGGCTCTATCAAAGATAAATGAATGTGTATCAATCAACGTTCGAAGTAAGTGGTCACTATTGTTGGCTCGTAGCCCGTATCCCTCCATTCCCATGTTTGTGGTTAATTAATTTGACGAGTGCGATCATGAACAATAAAACAGCTTTATATTTATACTAATATACTAATTAGGGCAAATACCACAGCAATATATTATTAGAAGAATAATAATATTAATAAATAGGTAGTCGAAATATATTTAAATAATTACAAAGAATAGTAATACATCAAACGTCGCTAAGCCTCAATGGTGGGCGCAAAGAAAAATTTAAGTCAGAAATATGTTTTTAGATATTTTTTTTTACTGAGAACTTATTTAAACACTGACTTTGACACGTTTGTAGTTTTCAGTCTACTAGTCATGTGTGCAAACTTATGGAGAAAAGCTGTCACATTCAGTATATAACAGTTAAGAATCAAATTACTTGAGCGGTTTGATCCTCTTAAGTGCTCTGCACTTCAATACTTTCGTATAAGGTTTGAACAAATAATAAAAACTAAAAATTTAAAAATATGGGCACCATTTATTAATAACGGGGCATCTCTCGTATATATAACTAAAATTTGAATGCATATATCAAGATACTATTTGGTCATTTAATGGCATCAATATTTTATGAACTTGGAATAGCAGTAATTTGGTCAATTCAATGAGTTGTTCCAGCATATATTACTTACTTTCTAAGCATCCCTTCCCTGGATAAAAGCCTCGACCCTTATTTATTCACTTGGGGACGAAAGTTACAGTTGCAAAATAAATACTGGGTGGGTGTGGCCGGAAAACCGAAATAAATTTGTTGGACGAGTGAATGTCCTTACAAGAATGACCGTCCTCGCAATGAGAGCTTAACTGAAAAGTTTCAGGAAATCGCCGAGGCCTTTTTTCAACGATAAGATATTTTCTGAATTAACAAAGTGGAAGTAACATCGAGGAACAATCAAACTAATTTATCAAATACTCAAGTCTAAATTGACAATACCGAGAATAGGTACAATCAAAATAATGTCTACCATCTTACCGTGTCATGTAAACATAGCCAAACGACTTTGTGCCCCGTTTTTAATTAATTATTTTCCTCAAACAATACTTCCTTCCCGCCCAAAATATAATATCGAAACCATTTCCCTTTTGCATTTATAGAATGTACGAAATGTTTCGCTTTAATTAATAAATTGATCAATTCATGTCTGTTCCCAAAACGGACGGTATGAAAATGTGTCAATGCAAAAATGTATAATTTTTTAAACATTAATGGCAGACTATTACGACTAACTGAACTGTTGCCAAATTTCTGCTAAGAATTTTCATTCTGTATAACTACCAAATAAAACTTTTGTCCTACTCGGAAACCGAAACCGGCATGGTAAGTGATATGGCTTGTAACTTGCAGTTGCTCGCTACCGTTGAGTCCACCCAATTGCTAAGTCTACGTTGAATTTAATTACCTAAATGTATGTAGAAAATCTTCCCTACGAGTCCGATAAGTACTTGTATATGCATTGGAATATTTAACCAGTAATTAACAAATACGAATAATATTGGTATGTAGTTAAAACTTGGTATTACAGAATACAGAGCCCGAGCTTAGCTTATCTTAGAACTAATTAATTAGTAAACTAGCGCCAACTTCATACCCTCGGATATTTACTGATGCATGTTTTATGGCGAGAAGATGCATCCATATTGCTTTCTCAAGGATTATTACTAATACACGTATGAGTACGCTGTATCTTTCTACTATATTCAAATTGAACTTCGATGTGAAAGTCGTACATATCGATATTGGTAACATATAAAGCCTAGAGCGTCTAACTGAAGTGCCAAAGTGTGACATAGCGAAGAGACTAAGTATTTTTAATATACGCACTTTGCTTGTCGGTTTTAATGTGACATGGCAGTGATTTTATCGCAGTATCTAAAAAATATCTATCTATAAATCTTTTATTTTGATGTCAATTTTTAACACAATAAGACACTTGATATTTCTAAAAATCATAAGGTGTGTTGACTTCAGGTTGTAAAAAAATATCAATGCCTTGTCATCGTGTTTTCCTTCCCAAAAACATACTATGCACGCAACGTGGGATAAGGACAACCCAGAGAAGACTAACACGTTTCGGCGCATGTTGCACTCGCCGTGGTCGCAGGTTGACTACGGCGAGTGCAACCTGCGCCAAAACGTAAGCATTTTAAGGTAAAATGCGTGTTCGCGTTAATTCACGTATTCTATTATTAATTAAACATGCGAGAGTTTAAAAGTTATGACAGAGAAGACTATATCATATTTGACATTCTTGAAGAATTACAAACGAAGAAAAAGTTGGCAAGTTATCTAGTCTAATAGTAATTGATGCAAGGTATTTCGAGTTAACTAAGTTATCTCGCCTTCGCCACTCCGTACCGTCTGCGTGACACAACATTTTAACTAAGTTAAAGTTCAATGTTGAAGTTTCTAATGATGTCAGTAACATATCCGGGGTTAAAGTTAGTTTATTTAACAGTTATCTATCGTAATTCGAGACCCGCATAGCCGATAAGGATTCCGTCCACGTCTGTGAGAAGGGTGACAGGTGACGCGGGCAATCGGAATAATCTAGCTTATATCAGTTTAAAGGTACGCTCACATAAAGGATTTGGTGGAAGTATTGTGTCAGCGAATCAAAGGGGAAGAAATCAGGAGATAAATTTATATTATATGGGGTATGCGGTAAAAGGATAGTGATTTATATTTCTATATTTGTTCATCAGGAAAATTTTAATATCATTTTAACACATCTCTAATGTATTGTTACGTCTCTGAATTATGCTTCGTTAAAATCGCGCGTTAGTACGTTGTAGAGACTGCTATGTGAAATGATATCTTTCTACAAGTTATTGCAACTCAAAACGCAGGTATTTTCATTCTGAACTAAAATGTTTTCTACTAATTCTCTCAGGAATGTTCTCCGTAACAATCTTGTAGGAAAAATTACACACAGTTTTTCTAGATCGCAAGGCGGGCGGAATAATTTTCCGCTCCATAAACGTGACATGTTACATCATTGACACATATGCGAGTTAATTAGAACGACCTAGAAGACCCGACCTTTATGCTAATTACCTAAAAACGTATCAAACCGCACATCCTACGACTACGACGCAAAAAGGCTCATTTTCACAGATTATTAGGTAAAGCTTAGTATAGCACATTTTCGACGAAAAGAAGGCTTTCGGCTGTCGATCTCGATGCTGATAACTGAAAAGTAACTTTTATATTCCGCTTTGACAGGATAATTTGAGTACAGCGGGCTTATCACGTATCTCAGTTGACAGCTAGTGTACGTCAAATTGATGGTTACTATTCAGTACATTGCTGCTTCGACATAACATGTTAATTACTAAATATATTCTAAGATAGGAGACAATGTACCGACAATGACAATGGACAGCCCCCCAGGCTGGTTTTGCTGGGTTATACTTTTTTTGAGCTATGCATAATGTCTCTGAAATTTTAGGAAATTTGTTTATAATTCGTGCTTATCAACTATGAGGAAATATTTTTCTTACCCCAGTGATTTCCCTGAGAACTTTTTTAATTCGTTTAAATATGTGTATCACGTAATAAGTTATTAAGATCAAATTGCTTACATCAGCAGTTACAAATTTGTGCTGGAAAATCAGGCAGCTTTTGCGTTCCAAACTTTATATAACTCTCAGGTCTAACGAAACAAAGACTCAACAAAAAATAATTACTAACTTCATGTCTCGTAACGAACTTGTTTTTGTCTTTATTTCATGAAATTTACAAAATTTTCTTTTCTTTTGATCGAATTCTTAACTAGGCTCCTGGCTCTTTGTTATTTATCGTCCACCAAAATTCTATGAATTCTTTAAAAAAAGTCCTAAAAATGTATTAAGCTTTTTTTAAAGGCAGGTAAAGGTACGAGATTATTTCGCAAAAAATTTAAAAGACGCTTAAGGAAAAAATATTTGATTTATAAACAAGCTTAGCATGAGTATCAATGAGTGTAAAAACCTTTAACAAGATACAGTATGGAAGTCATAAGACCACAAACTTTCGGCTTACTTTATACATTTGCTGTAACTTCTTAAAAACTTATGTTAGTTTTATGACAAAGTTTTGCAAAAAATGTACTCGAGAAAAGTCGAATGCACATAAATCTCTTCCTCGTTGGGTGACGTGCAACCAAATGGGAAGTTCTGGGAAACTGAAAGTCAATAACTCAGTGGTGGCCGGAGCGGCAACATGTTGACACTTGATGCAAAGTGCTGTATTAATCCTCTTACCGCTACTAACAGGCGCTTGGACGACGTAAGTCAACACTTAAATGCATATTATATTCATATTAGTCATAAGACTCGTTTCTTGACTATGTTGTTAAAAGGCGCTTGAAAGATGTTATTTATACAGTAGATACAACTATTACCGGTAATATTTCAGTAGTACCTTAGTAGTTACTAAGAAACTTGATTAATATAAAGTCTGGAATTTAATATTGAAATGGTAACCTAATATAAATTCTGTTTGTAAAAATCCATTGTCTGATGTTAATCCAATCTGGTCTTAAGTGATCAAAAATATCCTGAACAAATATTTGCTAGTGGTAAAAGTTTTCGCCCATCGTAAATAAAAATAAAGTTGTCAGTATTGTTCTGTATAGTCATAACTTTACAAGAGCGCTGCCGCGACAAAATATTATCAAGAGGTGTAATTTACGAGTGGCAAAATACAGAGCGTCTGCGTCACGCTATGCAAATTTTATGAGGCTATATTTTGTTTTGTAATTTTTACTGCTAACCCATCCGTTTAAAGGTATTCGCTCATTGCAAGCGACTGGACACGTTTTTTTTTCGTATAATTATTTGACTGTATTAGACCAGAGTTTTTGCTACAATTCGGATTACAAAGTCGAAAGCTGGAACGGCTGTAAGTCGTAATATTCGAACTTTGAAGATACTATGAAATCAGTCTATTAAAGTAGGTAGCTTTGATAATATAATCTCTTGATTTGACCCTTGTTATCCTGAAAATAAGAGAGTGAAAATTTTCCCGTAACTGTAGGTATTTTTTAACCCTGCGATACGCCCTATTTGACGCGAGCCTTATTGAACGGTACATCGCAGGTTCAACCTATAAACCAAAGGGCCCTTTGTTCGTAAATATTCATGTTTGTACCAAAATCCATCAAATAAATCCATTATGACAACCCATCAAGACCTTTAAGCTTAAATAAAAACATTGCTAAAATTACACTTAAGGTGAATGTCCGGTACAAATACTTTTAGAGTAAATTGTTCTCTATTAGAAATTTCACTGTTTTTGAGGACAACTAAAAATAAGAGTACAGTAACAACTACTATGTATCAGGCTCTCTTACAATTATTTACAAGCTTTTTCAGATGAAAGTTTTCGGGGTCATTAAACCTTAAACAAGTGGGTTCTTAAGCTTTTTATTTTTATTATATAATAGCATTTATTAAAGATTTTTATCTATATTATTTGATATCTTTTTATAAATGGGGGATTTTACTAGATACGTTACAATGACGAGCAAATGGCTGATTGATGCTTTTTATTGTTTTCGCCTTACTGTTTTTATTATTATAAAAGTGAAAATATTGTGACTTTGTATGAATCTCGTAGTTTTGGCTAAAAGATAAAAAAATTCACTCAGACTGTTAGCGTTTGACACTCAAGTAATTAATACCTTAAATATATAGGTCCATTTTAAAAAATAAATTCTAAATGGTCAGTCACGGTTTCAAACTAATAGACATTGGAGTAATCAATACAAAAGAAAACTGCTCGACTTCATTAGATTTTATTCGAAGAAAATCTATTAATGGAAAACTTATTCCTCTGAAAAGAGCAAATAAAAAATTCCAAGTTCATATTTCAAAGTCGTAAGGAGTCGAGCTCAAGGCACCCTGTTAGGGCTTTCGGGCGTTATGAAAATGACTCGAATATACCAGGGATGTCACATATTATTATGATACTAAAACGTAATAAAATAACATAACCTTTTACGAGTAAAGTAAAAATAAAATATATAAAAATATCTACCCTAGAGTGTTAATATTATGTACACATAAGTCTAACCGAATATATATTTTTACTAAAAATACAAGTGTGACATTTTCTATATATTGCGAGTATTCTCTAGCGAATTAAAACATATTTACTGTTAGCTAATAGTATATAATTTAGTTTAAATAATGGCCTGGTTTTTTAACTTACTTTTTAGGTTATGTCTATTCTCAGCGGTACACATAATAAAATTCATAGTAATATTTCTTGAACAAATATTGTATAACAAAGAATGATTATTTATTAAAGTCTCCCAAAAGGTTACAAACTGCTTTTATTGTCATGTTACTTAAATAAGCCTACTGTTTAAATAAAGCTAAATTGAATAGAGTTATGTTAAAATTTTAGTCTATATCGGTAAAGGTAAATATTGTAAGGAAAAATCAAAACATATCTAATTATCGCATGTCGTACTGGAAGGTGTAGGCAGAGTCGTATGAAATACATATACCCGCATATAAATTAGTAAAGATAAACAGCAGTTTACCTAATCTGGAAATCAAACCCAAGGCCACGTGATCATTACTTGTATAAGTTGTACAATCTAAAAAATATTTGTAAAGCAATACGTTTATTATAATCACGCCAGTCCGCACTTGCTCAGAGTGGTGTACTTACTTTTTTTTTATCTCAAATCCTAGGTCATTATCACATTCAAAATTTATAAATAATAAATTTAGCCCATTACTGTCCCACTGCTGGGCAAGGGTCTCCTCCCGTAATGAGGGAGGGGTTAGGCCTTGAGTCCACCACGCTGGCCAAGTGCGGATTAAATCAATAAATGTATTCAACTAGGCATGCAAGGTTTCCTCCCGATGTTTTCATTCACCGTTGAAAAATGTGACAATTAATTCTAATACACACATAACTTCGAAATGTCATTGATGTGTTGCCTTGGGTTCGACCTGCGACCACTTGCATGGGAGGTGTCAACTTATACTACTCGGCTATCACTCGAAACTTATTGAAAGAAAATGAAGCAGCGTATTTCTTTTCCATGTTAAATATACACAGCAGTAATTATATTAAGATATACCCGTAGATGTCGGTGACGGATTTATTTCTGAGTAAATTGCTACTAATGTGATTATTGTTCGTCGTCTTACCGAGGCGGATTTAATTCTACCAATGTACGTTTATTAATTAGATTTTCAATACGGAAAACCTCAGATGTATAAGGCGGTTAAATTTCCCGTTGTTCGTAATAATTATAATATTTTATAAGTATGTGACAAGTTGATTTTAAGTAGTACTTGTAGTAAGTACACTTTTGGCGCGGTGGTTAACGTGGTTACCTCGCAATAGCCGTAGCACCTCGTGAGGCTGTTCCGTATCCTACCCAGGACAAATTTTACTAATATTTAGTGTTTGTTACTCTTTCACGAAAAAACTACGGAACGGATTTTAATGAAATTTGATCCACTACTAGCTTATAACTTGGATTAACACACAAAATAGTTTTTATACCGGGAAATCATTTCACGCAGGCGAAGTCGCAGGCAGAAGCTTGTATTTGTATATAGGCTTAAATAGTTTAATAACACACTAACATTTTTTACGTTATTTTCACAAAAGAAGTAGACAATAAGCGCAAAATCTCAGATAATTAGTAGCTATAATTATTTCTCGATGTTATAATGATTTCTTATTACCGAGTTAATGATGTAATAAGCAATTATAACACTCTATTGACTGTCAGCATCATCGCCTTGTAATTGAGCCTTAAGCATTGTTCTATAATTTATAGGTATCGTGTGATTTAGCATTGTTATTAATAAAAAAATCTTTCATGCAACGTTAATGTGGTCATCTCTAACACATCTTTAAGGTTTTTACAGTTATTTCTCTAGTACATACCGGTAATGCCTTGCAAAAAGGCCAGGTGCGTAGTACTCGTAACTGGCGGTCCTGTATGATAAGCTGTACAGATGTGAATGAAGCAAATAAAGATTGTAGAGATATCAAGCGGAGTTCTCTTGTCCAACAAATATGGAAAGGCGTGATTATTTTGTTGATAGACTATGAAGGTGTCTATGCGCTAGCAAGTAATCTTTGGGTTAAGTAATGTTAGTGTGGACTACCCATAGAAGGGTGGCAACTTAATAATTATGAGTTGTAGGTTTCCGACCTTTGGAGACCACGTCAAAAGTCTGTTCCGACAAACAAATTTGTAGCGGCTCGCTACATACAGCGACATCTACTGGGACCAGCGCGCAACCAACCACCACGCGCAGTGTGACTGACGTCACAAGTCCTAGATCGCGCTATCGAAGTTTGCACTGCAACTGACTATATATACAAGTTCCCGACTACAACAGTTGGGCAGCCTAGGCCCACCAGGCACGATCACCTCGCCTGGTCGGAGGATCCTCCCTTTGGTTGGAGGAACACGATCACCTCGTTCCTCCACAGTGGTGACCCCGACGTGATTGGAAGCAGCCTTCACGAAGATCAGACCAGCAGCAGCAAACCTTCGCACCCTCATCACTCCTCACTCCTACAGCAGCAGTCGTACAACTCCAGCCAGCATCTTCGGCCACACCAGGGCACTCCACGAACATGTCGCTCACGCACATGACTGGCATACCCTACGGCCTCAGCGGCATCCAACCTGGGCATCATCGTCACGCTACTCTGACGCACCCAGGGCACCGCAACGCTTCGTCTCGACTCACCGCAGACAACAAACACCTCGCCCCGACTCACTGGGGACACTTCACCGCACACCGCACACCGCACACCGCACCTCTCCGACTCACTGGAGTTAGCGGCATACAGTTCCGACTCACTGGGACTTGCGGCATACAGTTCCGACTCACTGGGACTAGCGGCATACAGTTCCGACTCACTGGGACTAGCGGAATTCGAGTTCCGACTCACTGGGACTAGCGGCATACAGTTCCGACTCACTGGTACTAGCGGAATTCGAGTTCCGACTCACTGGAACTCATCAATGCATGGCACTGGAGAGACTGACTGACATGAAGAGAAGATCGACCTACGGTCTGAGGGGGAGTGATGTAGCGGCTCGCTACATACAGCGACATCTACTGGGACCAGCGCGCAACCAACCACCACGCGCAGTGTGACTGACGTCACAAGTCCTAGATCGCGCTATCGAAGTTTGCACTGCAACTGACTATATATACAAGTTCCCGACTACAACAGTTGGGCAGCCTAGGCCCACCAGGCACGATCACCTCGCCTGGTCGGAGGATCCTCCCTTTGTGATGGAGGAACATGATCACCTCGTTCCTCCACAAATTTGCCGACGGTCTAAAAAGTTAAAGTACGCTTCTGATTTGTAGACGAAGACTGGACATAGACGGAAAACTTTTCATATTTTATTAGAATTTTGCCGTTACACGGTCATAATTATATACTAACTTGTTAAATTGGACGATGTCACGAGAAAATTGATATCTTTTTTCCAATGTTGGCGTGATTTGTATTTGTACTCCAGAATCAGAACAGTAGTGGCATAATATCGTTTTCTAAGAAAACGTTGTCTCGCGGGAGCACCCTGTTTTTACGCATCTTCATAATTTAATCCAGAATAAAATATTTCTGCGCTGTTTATTTCGAATTTTATTTGATTTTGGCAAAATATTTTGTCGCCTCAGATGTCAAAGCAAAATTAGATTCAACATTTTTTATTTGACCATACAAAGATAGTTTGAGTACGTTTTATTAATTTCCATAAGAACTAAATATACACTATCCAATTCACTTTCTTATAATCATAATGTCGCCTGCAGTATACCACTAGATTAGTGGTATACTGCAGGCGACACAATAGAAGGAATCTTGTTTACTCCTTCAGTGAAGCTAAAAGGTGTGTGTGAGTAGCGCATTCATGTCAGTCTCAGTACTTCGCCTTTTGTCATTGCGTAAGTACACCTTCCGTATTACGAAAAACCTACAACAAAATAAAAATCTCTTATTTTTAAGCCATAATGGGAAGCGTTTATGTATTAGTTAGAAACATCATTTTTATATTGTAAAGGGTGTTTTATATTGCACCTGTTACCAAATACCAGGAACGCAACTAAATTCGGAAACAAATTTAGTAGAAAAGTAATGAAAGAATCTAATAGCAGTCCGACGGGTATAAAGAGTCTCTTTATTTTACAATGCTTATTATTACTTATAATAAATGATTTATTACCGGCGTGAAATGAAGCCTTAATAACCCCCACTACGAATTCGTTAAAGCACTTCAAACTCGGCATTCGCATTCTCTCCTGAAAATTACATATCACTGTAATAAATATATCACATTAGATTTACAATGGCGCCTATATTTTTACGCACATAACACGATAGCGGTAAAATGATGTATGTATGAATGTTAAATGAGTTTGAAATTCAAACGTGGGTGGGTTTTGAGCCCTTAATTAATGGGTTTGTTTCATTAAAAGAGTGTAAGGGCCTCGGTAATGCAAGTCTCAATTATGAATAATCATGGAAACAGCCCTTTATTGTTGTTCTTTGATGCTTGTTACAAATTATAAAAAAGAGTATGTTAGCTTTTGTACATTTTTCCTGCTTAATATCGGACAATTTACCAGATAGGGTTACTACTTTCTAATTTTAATAGATCCAAGTACTATAGGACTCAAGCAAAAATAAAGTCAAATTTTTCATACGGCTATCCGAATTAAAATTCCAAATCAAATTATTTATTTATTTAGGTCAATTTTGGACGACATACGATAGAAAATTTAAGCAAAACGTGATATAATTCAAGTCCTGCATCTGCTTCAAAACCATATCTCCCAGTACTCCGCGAACAATACCTAGAGAGAGAGACTTTGTAGGTAGTAGTCGTAACCCACTCATGAAGATTGTTTTAATACGATTACTTCGCGTACTCTGAGCTAATTGACATTACCAATGAGTGATTCAATTAAGTCAAATTTTCATTGTGTAACACCGACACAATAATCTCTCATTTCAATATTTAAATAGTACCTGTAATCTGTTTAGTCCAGTCATTATAGTAAGTTCACCTCGGAATTCGAGATACCCAGCTGTAAGTCTGTAAATACTTGTATATTGACACCCTAAAAGTTGACTCAAAACCTACATATGGTAGGGTGTACGCAACTATAAAATTTCAAGGTCCAAAGTCACAAAATCCGGTTTTTTGAGCTTTTTTTGTAAATATCTCATTTCCTATGGAATTTTTGCATTCGTATTCATTACCAATATTGTACAGTATAAAATTCTCTACAAATTTTGTTTGAATTTTTTTTTTACGGTGAACCGTTTTCCAGATAGAGGGCGGAGAGCGCGCGGTCACAGGAACATTTCAAGTCAACCGGTGCCTCCGGTCGAAGATGCGCCATATATAGTTGATGAACTATCGATAAATCAATGATTATAATAATAAATAAATTTAACCCATTACTGTCCCACTGCTGAGCAAGGGTCTTCTCCCGTAATGAGGGAGGGGTTAGGCCTTGAGTCCACCACGCTGGCCAAGTGCGGGTTGGGGACTTTGCATGCCCTCAATAAATGTATTTAACAAATTTTATTCATGCAAGGTTTCCTCACGATGTTTTCCTTCACCGTTGGAGCATGTGACAATTATTTCTAATACACACATAACTTCGAAAAGTCATTGGTGTCATCATTTTCTTCATAATTATATTAAATCTATATCTTTTCAATAATACTGATTTGTTTGTTTTTTTTTCATCATGTAAGAAGTTATTAATATTAATTAGGTTAAAATTCAAATATAGTGCCTATATTTTCATGAAAAATTCTGCAATTACATGGGCAGGTAAGTGTTGATAAGTTAATGAATACTGAATAAAAAGTGGATAGGTTATGAAAAAAATGATAAAAAATAATGTAATAGTTAATAGAAATTGACAAATATTTATTAATCATTGATTTATCGATAGTTCATCAACTATAATATATATGGCGCATCTTCGACTGGAGGCACCGGTTGACTTGAAATGATCCTGTGACCGCGCGCTCTCCCCCCTCTATCTCGAAAACGGTTCACCGTAAAAAAAAAAATTCAAACAAAATTTGTAGAGAATTTTATACTGTACAATATTGGTAATGAATACGAATGCAAAAATTCCATAGGAAATGAGATATTTACAAAAAAAGCTCAAAAAACCGGTTTTTGGGACTTTGGACCTTGAAATTTTATAGTTGCGTACACCCTACCATATGTAGGTTTTGAGACAACTTTGAGGGTGTCAATATACAAGTATTTACAGACTTACAGCTGGGTATCTCGAATTCCGAGATTCTTACCTAATTTAAGCTTAATTGACTGCACTAGTTAGTTAATTCGTGTTAATGAGAACGTAATTTAAAATTTAAGCGTTTGGGTCCGAAATTTTAAATAAAATATACTCTCATTTGCTACAAGTATTTATTTGGAATAAATGTTGTTTTATAATATTGAACAATTGTAATGTTAAATATAAAATTGATTTTATATTTAACATTACAATAAAATTGTTCAATATTATAAAACAACATTTATTCCAAATGATAATGATAATGCTTATTACCTGATAACGTTACG
Source organism: Anticarsia gemmatalis (assembly GCF_050436995.1). Taxonomy (NCBI): domain Eukaryota; kingdom Metazoa; phylum Arthropoda; class Insecta; order Lepidoptera; family Erebidae; genus Anticarsia; species Anticarsia gemmatalis. Next base: position 6,845,245 of record NC_134761.1, read on the forward strand.
CGCCCAAAATAAATATAATAAATGTTTTGCCATATTCTATATTGTTAGTAGTGAGTTCTAACTTTAAAAGTAAACTTAAATGTCATAGTGGCAATACATTTAACTATTTACAGTCGCTACGTGAAGGATGGAAATAGAATATTGATATATCTTTGAAGGAAATAAATGAGCGTCTTGAACTTTACTTACGACGCAGATCACGATCGCGGCCGTCTCGGAGATTTTACAATAAAAATAGATATTATTGGGTACATCACTAATATTTATACTAACTGGTAATTTAAATCGTTTTGTGCTCGATTGTTTTTTTGCGAGAGAATTGAGGTATCACTTTTAGGGTCACTAACTACCCAAAGGGTAAAACGGGACCCTATTACGCCTCCGCTGTGTGTCTGTCTGTCTACAGGTAGTATCTTATAAAACGTGAAAGTAAGCTAAATGAAAATGATGTATTTTCGTTGCAGCTATAAAAAAAATACTAAAAAATTAATATTAAGGGGTCCCAAACAATTAACGAGTTTTTTTTGCGATTTTTTTTGGTACTGAACCCTTCGCGCGCCAGCCGACTCGCACTTGGCCGGTTTTTGAATATTGAAACGATTGATCTGCAATAAAAACATTTGCACGGTCGATCGCTTTATAAAAATATTCGTAATTCTACTGCAGCTTATTTTTTTAACAACTGCTTTTACGGCGAATAATACTAACATTTTATACAGTCACTGATGTTAAAAGCACACGATGTAAAAACAGTAGAGATTGTCTGTTTTGGATATGAACAAAAGTATCATGAATATTCAGTTTGAATAAGGGTTGGTGACACCTGGCCATAACAAAGGTAGATTATAATCGTGCAAATTGGAGTATCGTAAATAACATGCTTTATTTTGATATCGAAAAAATTTCTGTCAGAGTTGATTTTATATACAACCGTTTTTAAAAACATAAAGACTTTTTTATTTAATTATTTCGTACCATTCGACGAAGGTTTGTCGTCGTTGTTTGTACGTGTGTCCTGAATTTATCGTAGTCACAAATTTCAAATATAGGTACACTAGGTACCACAGATACAGTTGTAATAACGAAACAATATATTGTGACAATAACGTGTGCAATCCATAACGCATTTACCAACACAAAATGTAATAACCACAGCTCTGAAACTGCGCTCAAAAGTATTAAATCTCAATTTACTGATTCTCTGTCATAAACCCAGTGGTCTCATACGGAGTCTTGTCACGTTTTCTTAGGTAGATTGAGGCGCCCATAGCCAGTTTCGCACACCGGTCGGTAAACGTTCTGTGGGTGAAGCAACCATTGGCGCGGTCATTCCATAGATGGGTGACCGCATAGTGGTATTTGAACTGGGCGTCTCCGTGCTTCGGAGGGCATGTAAAAAGTCGGTCCCGGTTGTTGTCTGTTAAGATAACAGTCGTTAAGCCACGTCAAAGGCTTCGGGCGGCTTGAACAACTTTGACACAGGTTGACCACTAACCATACGATAAGAAGAAGAAGGTAGATAGTACGCGAGTGCATTACAATTGTGGTTCCGGACTAAAAGCACTAAATCACGTGTTAATTGCTTTATCTAGAAGTCTAGACACCACTGACTAATGGCGTATGCAATAAATTCCGATAAGCTACTGGATTTATTTATTAATGCCGGCCGTTTAGTTAGAAGAATGAAGACCCCACTTGATTCACAGATGGAATAAATATACAGCAAAAGTAAACATACGGAATTCCTTGCGTGACCGTAGCGTTTAGCTCAACATTGGTATCAAAAATCTTTAACCATGATTAATTTGAAAAGCAGAAGCTCGATTCTCTTCGATTTCGTTCGACAATCGAACTGTCATCGATAAATTTTGTATGAAAATGTGATCAGCGCCTCTGACGGGTGTCGTAGGAAACTTTTTGGCAGTATATTCGAAATGCAAAATGTCGATAGCTAGCCGGTTGTCGGTAGTGGATAGTGGTACAGAATCGAGGTACAGTTTTTTGCAATAATTCTATTTGACATTTGCCTAGAGGCAAAGTACATACAACTACTAGTTATCAATTCTGTTTGACATAAAACCAGACTGCATATAGGAACAAGCAGTTCGTGCCCCGCCTTTGAGTGGTCAGCAATCGAAAGCACGATTAAACACCGAGGATTTAAATGGTATATTAATTACTCGCGCCCTGCTCGGTGCATAAAGTATTTTCCAGTTTCCTTAGAGCTTTTGATTTTCCATACGATTAGAATATACACACGTGAAGGCAAAATGAGCTCTGGTTTTAATTAAAAATACCTTTTTCTCTGAGCATTTTATTTTTCAATTTACTTATCTTTGAACGAATAATACGAAAGTGGCATCGTAAATGAACGGTAATTTAACTTATGGGAGATATTTATCAAAAAATCGATGATACTTCAAATCGAGTGAATAGAATGAAAACGATTATGACGATATGATCTAATTTGGCAGGCCTTATTACCCCGAAATTGAATTATGAGACCTTTTCATAAAATGTGATAGAATTATGAAAAAGAAAATCTATTATGCTAACGAATATATGTACATAATTGACATAATTATATATGTAGGTCAATGACCTCTTAATTATTTTTTTCGGTACTTGTTCGATATTAAGAAATACCTTTTGTGTGTTGATTTTTTTTACGATTTATTTATTTATTTAAACTTCTTATACAATTTGTATAAAGGCGGACTTAATGCCTAAGGCATTTTCTGCCAGTCTACCTTGGGGTGATGCAGAGATTAAATGAAGATGGGGTTTACCATAACTGCTACTAGAAAGTAAATAAATAAGATCTTTCGTTCTCTTCTGGTACCATTGATTCAATTTTCAATTGGAATTTTCGTATATATCAAACAACGTCATTTGGAAATGTAAAAAGCTATGATTTCTTTATCAGTCGTTTTTGACATTTCATTTTCGTTTCCTCAATCAGCCAAACATCACATTTCCTTGTCTGAACAACTTTTCAAGGAAAATATTTTGGCTTTAAAGACATATTTCTAAATAACGCAGTGGAAATGTGTCCGATTTCGAAATAAAAATGTTTTAGTCAAAGAGAATCTTGAGCGTAGCTCTTGAGAACTTTCGGTATTTGTTTCTTTACATTCGTGGTAACATGAAGGAAAGCAATTTTTTGAAAATATTTGTTTGTTTATTGCGATCTGCTTCGATCTATTGTATAGTTACTTTGCATGCCGTGGCAGCCTTTAATTAAGGCAACACTAAGTTTAAGTTTTTTACGTATGTATCCTGCTAGTACTGATTCCTGGTGTATGCTTTGTTGGTTGTCCTAAATAAATAAATAAATAAACAAGCGAGAAAAACAGGGTCTAGGTATGTGATTGTTGTCAGCTCGATAACCTATTCTATAAATGTTTTACTTGAGGCGTATGGGACCTAAAAGTTGTTCATACATAGTTAAGTAACGTACTAACCAGTCGTTTGAGAATACTTGACCTAAATTCTAAAACAGGTGGTTTTCTGAATGGTTTAGGGTTGTGTACCGGGTTTGTTCTTATGTACGTATTATTTATTTATTTTCATTTTGGACCTCTATATGTCAAGGGTCTTGTATAAAGCGTAAGAAGATGATAAAGTGATACACGAAAGCCACGATTTTGTCAACTATGAAAAGTTTTTTCTGGAATTTCTTCTACAGTTCAAATAGGATTTCTGAATTTTAGAAATTGCATAGTTACTGAAAAATACTTATATACAATATTGTGCTTTAGATTTTGACGATATTCCATATACCTACTTACTATTTCAAATAATATTATTACTGCAGTTAATAAAGCTCTACAGTCTACATACACGAGCGTAAAGAGCAAATATGAGTATTAAGCCTTTGCTTATTCACGGGAATATGATTCCGAATGTTTAATAATGGTCCATATTTAGTAAAATCTAGTGCTTTTGCAACGGTTGCGCTTCAAAGCTAGTTGGCTCGGTCCCAATCCGCTTGAGTTTGTGGTCGCGCGCTTTTAACCCCGCAAATTCGTACTAGCCTAATAATGTCTTAAATTCTGTATTTTGTACTACTACTGCTCAGATATTATTAACGTAGATATTACGAGAGTTTATCTTATTTCTAATTGACTTCTGGCCGCTACCAAACGCATTGATTTTTAAAAAGTACACTAATGCCTTTAACATTTTTAGATATTCTATCATTAAGCCATGTTACTGTGAGCTTGATAAATTTTAATGAGGCTCATGGGATTCTGGAAAAATAAAGAATTATATATTTCGGGCGACTCTTTTTCCAGTATATAAATAATATCACTTCTTTATAATAAGTGGTTCATCTGATAGCCTCTACTTAATGAAGGCTGTTCATTAACACTAGAAATTACTGTAATTCAGTACTGTATGTTTACTTAGTGGTAACAGTAATCAGTACTCAGTTTCTGCCCCACGAAGCATACATATGTCATGTTGCCACAATTAGATCGAACACGTATGCCGTACCACTCTTAGTTACCCTCATCAATATTTAACCACAGGTATCTACTATCTAATATACGTACCCTGTATTGAGACGAGGATAAATTCATACACAATTTAGTACCTTGTTAAGTAGTTAAAAACGAACATTTATGTGTAGTGTACCACTAATTATTGAATACTAGCTGACCCGCGCAACTTCACTTGCGTCACATAAGAGAGAATGGGTCAAAAATTTTCCGTTTTTGTAACATTTTTCACTGGTACTTTGCTCCTGTTGGTTGTAGCGTGATGATATATAGCCTATAGTCATCCTCGATAAATGGGCTATCCAACATTGAAAGAAGTTTTCAAATCAGACCCGTAGTTCCTGAGATTAGCACGTTCAAACAAACAAACAAACAATCAAACAAACAAACTCTTCAGCTTTATAATATTAAGTATAGATTTGATATACTAATGAATTGTAGCTATAGCTGTAAGTTTCACTAAGCTCTACATTATTTATTTTAAAGAACACGGGTGATTTAATATCGCTAGAAGCAGAACATTAAAGTAATTAACACTAACAAATAGGTACAATGTACACTAACAGAATTACACAAAACGTAGTATCGGAATTGCATTCAAAATTTCGGACTCAATAGCTGGCGAATATTAGCCAAGCACTATTGAAACTGCTTATTCCCAGATCAAAACTTGATTACAGCGATGCGATAACAGTCACAACGGGTTAGTAATGGCTTCATTTAATGTAATCTTTAGCTGACTGGTCGATCGTCTACATCTCTAAGGAGGTAAACGTCATTGAGCCGACCTAGTTGCATATTTTCGTCGTCATCACCTTCTTAGCACGTACTTATCGACGCTTTAGATTTCGCCTCAGCGCCTCTGAAATGTTCACGTATATTTTAGCCGCATGAATACGCGTGATTTTCAATGTAAATATAGTATTTTGTATGTATTTATTTGTCATAAATAAACGCCTGGTTGGTTTTCGGAAGTGATAGTGTAAATACGTTTTTATTTTAGTTCCGGAAAGTTTGTTGTGATAGTTTTTTGTGCCTTTTGTTTTTACGAATTGTGCTGCGATTGATTTTTGATTTAGTTGCGAATAGTGTCAAAAAAAAAATATGTGATGGTTTAGACACTAAGGTTTGGTTTAAACTATGAACTAAACTTCGATTTATGCTAAGAGGGTAAAAGTTTTTGAGTTTTCAATGAGGCCATACCTACTAAAGTTCGTATCAAAAATATAAGATCCTACATTTTCAAGTGCCTTCAAAACATAATCTAACCCAACAACAAATTTAAGTGCAACTTCTGAACTTATTAAGAGATCTAAATAATCTCCACAAATGGTTCTCATTAATAAACTCTCTGTACATTCACTTAATAATTATAATTGCTTAAAATCTGTCAGTCACTCAAAAACATGCGGCTGAAATGTGTAGGTAGAGTTTTAAGAATTTCAAATTAAACTCAAGTTATTTACTTAGTTGGCTGATATCAACACGATATTATCTCTTGCACAAAAAATTAAAACGGCCATGATTCATTACGAAATAGACTGGGATACTTTCCTTTCATCTTAAAGGTAAAAATTCGGAACTAAGCTTTTGAAATTCCTTCCGAATTTCATTTTGGTCGCTATTCTACAATGGCAACGCAATTCCGCATGAAGTGGAGCGATGTAAAAACTGATTTCTTTCTTTTCTTGTGGTTAGCAGATAAGAGTAAAATTATTTTTTTTAAGCCAACTATACTATTAATAATAATTGAATCTATATATGTGCGTTGCTCACTTATTTATGTCGGGATTCTTGAGAGTCGTCAAACAATAGAAATTGAATAGTCATCTATGAATTAGCAGCAGGTACGTGGAGCTCTCGATACGTTAGTATTAATAAATGCATGGCTTGTAGCCGAAGCAGCGTTTACATGTTTAAGGTACGTAGTAATCCGTTCAATGTAGTGTGGTTCTTTACAGAGGGCACTATAAGTACTGAGAGATTGACACGGCGCCAGCTAGAGACGCTTGTCAGAATTTCATAAAAAATCGACATAGTAGATAAAATACTAAAACGACTTACATAATGCAAAAAGTCTGATCAATAATCTTATTTCCACTACAATTTCCCTAACAATCTACGTGTTGTATAATGACAAGTCCTAAAATTGAAAATGAAATACTTAAGTCATAACTTATTCGTGTCTAAAAACTTTCGCCTTTGAAGTGCCTGTATTATTCAAATATCTAATAATACTTTTTGATTAACTTAATTGGAGTCTCAAGAACTGAGAAAGCCTTTGTATTCTTCAATATGAATGATAAAAATTCTATCTTCAATCAATTTTAAAGGTATAAATAATATGTACTATGTTCACTCTTAAATGAGCTAAATTTAAGTTTCAGTAGCAAGACTTTCTACTACTATCGACTATCAAAAACAGGCTAGCTGTCGAGAAATTTTGTTTGTAAGTCTGATCGGTACCTCTAGCGAGCGCCGTAGGAACTATTTCTGCAGTACATTCAAAATATCAAACTCTCGATACTCGATAGGATCAACCGTGGAACATCCCGCGAATAGGCTATTTTTTTTATAAATTATATCTCTTTATTCCTTACAAGCTTTCAAGACAAAGCTAGGTAATGTCATTCTTAGGATCAAAACAGCTTCGTCGGGAAATAATAGGGTAGAAATATTATACCTCATATATCATTGTTTACAATACTAATTAAAAAAGCAGTTACAAATAATTGCAGTTGTAGTAGTCGACTGACCGTGACCGTAATCCAGTCGCGAGGTTTCAACGAACTTTTTTATTTTCCTTTGATTTGTTTGTTCTACGCGATTGCTTTTGATCCAATTAAGGCTTTTGGTCTAGATTTTTCAATAGTGACTGTCGGTAAACTGATTTAAACGTTAGGTTTATTAGATCGTCGAAAAATTATATTTGGCAGTTTTAAAGTAATTTAATCCTGTCAGAAATGACGATTTTTAACTTATTCTTCTTTTTTTCAGTGGTCAAAGTTTCATCTAGAAGCGTGTCAAAGTCAACAGTCATTATTCAATTGACGCAGGTTGTAATATCATTAAAGTTTTTATAAAAGTAGTAGACTACGATATTATGAAACCTTATAATCAAAGTATTAGCGCCTATTTTAAAACTGATTTGCTTACAATAGCCGGGACGATAAGTTCTCTTTGACTTCAGCTGTTAAAAGCGTTTGTTTAGTAAATAACTAACAATAACTTCATTTAGGTACTTGTCTTATCCGTTTCAACTAAATAAGGAACTTTACTGTTTCATTCATAATGTAATTTTATCTAGTTTGCGATCAAGTTTAGTGTCTTAACAAACTTTACACAATTGTAGATTAATTGAACCTTGTTATATTGTTGAAAATAATATTGTCTTAGGGTTGGTTGCTCCAAATAACTGTAATGATAATATCAATGACAAATATCTTAGTTGTCAACGTTTTATAATACGGGTATTATTTGCCTAGCTGCCTATGTGGCGCATTCGACAGCGCGTCTGCCGTGCAGGGGTCTCGGGTTCGAATCCTAGGTCAAACCAAAAAGTCTTTTCTGAGTTTTACTGTCAAAGATTTCTCGGATATTGTCCAGAGTTAGGAAGTTGAGGTTATAGACCTCCGTGCTACGGAGAGCATTTAAAGTCGTTGGTATTTCGCCTGACCTCTCACTGGTCGTTTCGGTTTAGCCGTCTCACCGGGCTATGGAAGTATGGGAATAAAGAGTGTACTGTGAACAAACTTGCACACTATAAACAAAGTCCTGCACAGCTGGTTGGTTTCAATGAAACTGGCCGTCGTAGCCGAATATTGGCCAGGAGGATATAACTGTCATCTTTATCTACGTGGATTGAATTCGTATATATTATTTTTAAAAGTATACAAATAGCTCACGTAAAAATAACTTGGTCCTAGTAGCTTTTAATAAATTAAGTTGTTTGACTAACATAAATCACTTGATGTCATCTTACTTGTACATTCTAATAAAATTAAAATTTACTCTTTATAAAGTTAATGCCCAATTTTCATTCTGTCTACTAGCCTGGCTTTACGGCTATGGTTTCAATGAAGTGAAATTATTTGCCTTCTTATTATATATGCACTGTATTAATATCGAAAAAACAGTGAATATCAAAAGAATTTGAACATCTGTTAGATTGAACTGCAAGTTTAGAAAATATTATTGAAATATCACATTTTGATCCCAATTTAAATAAATAAAACTAATACGTTATATTTTCTTTTAGATACGTTAAATTGACTACTTTTTCTTTTGACGTGGACGAAAATTGATTTAAATATTTCAGTTCCAAAATATTATTTTCTTCTTTGTGAATATTATTTTTAAAATATTGTTTATAAGTGTCCAAATAATTTAAGAAAACAAAAGGCGTTGCAACGTCATTAAAAAAATACACTGCATTCATTATCATTTTAAAAAACAGTTTATTTTATTTATTTCGACGCAGTAATTCTACGAAATAATCCTATCAAACAAATGAGTATTTAAATCAACCATAATCTTTGGTTTTATTTGCGTGCTGTGCAATTGGTAGATAAGACTCGATCGTGGTGGCGGTCCGACCGCGCGGACAGCGTTTATCACGATACCTATCTCCCGCCTGATTGAACCACCCACAGATAATTACAGTATTGCACCTTTTGCCCCAACAAAGCTTTTGCCAGTACGTTATTCTCATTTATTTGTTGTCGACTAAAATAGAACCACGAGAGTGAACTTTAGTGCACATTTTCATATGAACGGAGCTCTTTCACGATTAAAACTGCTCTTGTTGTGATTTCACTTTTGTAATTCACTTTGTAATTAATGTTCTTCGTTTTTTTTAGTTTGACTTGTAATGTGGATTCTTTGTATAGTTCTTTCTAAGACTATAACTATGTTGAAGTGTTATCTTCCCAGAAACAACTCTTACGAATATAGGTACAAAAATTGTTTACAATAGAAATCACTCCGGTACTTATACTCATATTCGATGTGTAGGTGTACTTATTTTCAGATCTAAAAAAATACAAAAACACCTCTCCACCATTTTCGATTTCGCTTGTGCTTGACGCGACCTTTTCCACTTTAATCGTCTGAAAATTGATGAGAAAGTCAGTTGAGAACAGTTTTTAACTTTGACCTTTGTGAAACTGCAAAAAGCATTCTCATTCTATTCCGTTGGATTGTCTTAAGTAAATTTGATCCAACGATCTAGCTTGTGAATCCAGCATAGTTTGGCGAGTTGCGATTTCTCGGTATGTATGCAATGCAGTTGGTAGCGTTTCTCGATCGGGTTGAGAATCACACAAGAATTTTTACATCGGACAGTTGGCGTTCTTGACTTGTAAGAATGTTGCAGACTTTGTCGGGAACTAACGATGTATGTTCACTTTACTAGATGCCTTAAAATGATCAGCACAAATAATTTTGTAAACATTCAAAATGCAATGTAAAGAGAAGGAGATTATAGTGTCTAACAGAAAGAGAGAGAACCTAGTATGTTATTAAGCTTAGTTTAAGTTGGCAAAAATACCTCGATAACAATGGAAAACAAAGATAAAAATCTTCGTCAACATGCGTTTTCAAAATAATTAAGTAATTTATTTCCAGACTGATCTCTCTCATGGTAAAATTCTCTATTCACACTTTCAATTCGTCAAAAGTAGAATACGTTGCTCCCTTACATAATCTTCTTAATGTACGCACATAATCATTATAACATTCCTGACTGAGATATAAACAAAGTTATCTAGTAATTGACCGTGACACGGTTGAAGGCCACAGATTCAATTTCTCATAGACGATTATTGTGATAAAACACTTTGAAATCGCTTACCGTATCTCATCCATCCATCCTTACCTTTGCTACAAATCTTAGAGCAATTTTTTATTTGTGATCTTTATTCAATAGATAAAGAATTGGCTACTTGTTTGTAAGATGTTTCTTCTTGCCTGTAGTTTTACTTTTAAAAACAACACATCAATAACATGTAAGAATATGCGTTAAAGTATGTTCGTTTCTTATTATTATCCTGCTCTGTGTGTTAATTAGAATGTTAAGCATATTGTGTGTATTAAAAATACGTGGAATAGATATGCGTTTACGTAGGTAATTATTTATAAAGAAATGGTATGTCTGAAACTTACTATGCGAGTTCACTCAAACACGAGTGTCTTCTTAAACGTGTCCAAAGAGATAAACAAATAAAAAATCCTTAGCACTCTTTTAATTAATTACCGTGAAATGTTGAGTTTTAATTTACTTTTTCACTTTTACGAGGGATAAACTTTTAATTACATTGTTTTTGAGATTTTTTCCGCGTAGACGCACTCGAATTTATTCAACTACGTTTCCTTAAGAAACGAAATCTTAAAATCCGTCTCATTTCTAAGACAACATCAAAGGATTGATATAATTATACGACTGTTCGGTAGATTTATCAACTGAAACACCTCGTTATTTATTCACTACTGTATCGACCTAGCCTTTTTTCCAACTATGTCGGAGTTGGCTTCCAGCCTTTTCAGATGCAGCTAAATACCATTCTTTTAGATGGGGCGACTGATTATATTGTCAGACCTCCACATCCCGGTTACCTGAGTTATGACTCGGTACCCCTCGCTAAGACTGGTTGTCAGACTTTCAAACTTCTGACAACTTTTAACGACTGTCCGATCTTTGAAATTGACAGCCAGTACCTAAAATATAAAGTACTTTCCGAAACACGGAGGAACTCCGAATGTATAATATGGTCACCCATTCACAGATCAACTTCAGCAAGGGTAGCTTAACCTAGGAGATTGATCCGCGTGGCTGAAGTCACTTAGCCACGAGCTCCTTCTTTTATTCACTACTTCATGGAAGGAATATATTGAACTAGCTGACCCGCGCAACTTCGTTTGCGTGTATCCCGCTACTTCGACAAATACAGTCAACGCACCAACACATATTGGATACTAATTTTCAATTCACAATAACTTCTCTTTCCCTTAACCGCGTTTAAAATATTAAAATGTTTTTTGGTTTCTGTGACTCTTCTTTGATCGCCCCCCCTATCAGTTTTTGGAAAAAATATTTAAGTAATGTACAGATTTTTTTTTGTCTTATATGTATAGATCAAAGTCGTAGTACCTACTTTTTAATATTATTTATTTTTTATGTACCGTTTTTTATATTTTTTGTTTTTTTTTTATGTACTTACCTACTTTTGTTATATACATCTAACTATTATTTTCTTGTTTACTTTTTAAATTATTTACATTCTACATTTTATTACTTTTATTGCCCCCGCCGCCGCCGCCGCGGCCGGCCCGTACCGTGCCGCAATACTAATATCGTGATATCTCCTAAACTATATGTCTAAATAACACACTGTAAACTGCAAAAATAATCTAAATTAAATGCTCGTGATGATGAACTTACTTATTTTGATAAGGATATATGTATTATTGGTTATATCACCAGTTAAACATCACCCAACGAATTAAATGTTTTTTTAATACAGAAAAGTAGTTTTTGTGACTTAAATAAAAAAGCTGGATATATGTCATCGCGGACTTTTTTGTAGAACTAATAAAGACCAATGTTTTTGCTATACATTGTTCTTACTTGTATCCAACGGTATAAGCGGCGCACGCACAAATGCAATCTTCAATTAGATTTTTTTTCTGACTTCTTGGACATAAATCGCTATAACTCAGCTAATATAGTTTCAATGTATTTCAATTATATATAAAAACCTGTCGGAGAAAATACTCTTTCTATTAGTGAAAACCGCATCAAAATCCGTTGCGTAGTTTTAAAGTTTTATGCATACGAAGGGACTACAGACAAAATGGGCGACTTTGTTTTATACTATGTAGTGATTACGGAATGAGAACTCTGCAGTAAGTAATAAATAATAATATAACTCTACGGCATCGGTAATGGACCTGGCGAAAAGTGGGTGAAGTACTTTGGGGAAATAAAGGTGACATGTCATATTTAATATGATCGACCATCGACCTGAATATGGAGCTCTTAATATGTCACAAGGTCCCTGAAATAACGCTATCTATATGTTTTAGGTATGTACTTTGATTTTTGTTAATAACATACATATATTATACATTCTTCTATTATTATTCTAATAGTTTCATGACAAAAACGAAAAAACTTGACGCGTGGTTTTCTACAGTCGGTACTATCGGGTATTGAGAGTCCAACATCCAAAATATGCTGTAAAAATAGTTCAAATGGCGCCCGTTAGAGGCGCTGATCAAATTTTCTTACAAACTCGATAGCTAACCGTTGTATAGTCAATAGTAGGAGAAAATCGAGCTACAGAGTTTACACGACGTATAAGTAAGACGGTATATGTTTAAGACATACATTAGTAGCAGACTCAAACATTAGTTCGTACTCCGATGGTTTAGACTCGTAACACACAGCGCCCATATGGTAGACATACTTAACATAATATGTATAGTTAGGTAACAACTCTTCCGAAGCATTACAGAAGTCTTCAAAACGCTTAATGTAAAAGTAAAGGTTTGTGCGTGTGGGCGGCAAAGGGCAAGGTCTATGGAAATGTTGTAGTAGCCGACAAATTGTCGAAATGGAGTATTTACATACCTTGCCAAAGTGCAGACCATTTAGGTAGTAGTCTGACGTCATATTATTTTACGCTATTAAAAAAATATATAATATTGTATGTAGTGTACAATGAAAATATGTATGGCAATTAATGTAGCCACAGAAGTTCGTAGGGATCGTAGCAAGTGGCGTTTGCTGGTTTTTGCCTACCTCCACAGGGAAACAGGCGTGATTGTACATGTGACGTACACATGTCATATTATAATAATGTATAATATCAAGATATTTTTGTTAATTTATATTAAACGTACAATTATCTCATTGTTTATTCAAATAACTAATTTATAACTATTTAAACTGTGAGAGAGTTTCCCACGCGTTGAAAAAATACAATGACACCTACTAAGTTTCGCTTCAACTAAACTTTAGTATAGAAATATTTGACATATTTTACAAAATTGTAAACCCAAGTGCAGCTAAACCAACTAGTGAAGGTTGGCAATCAGCTCTGTATATTTCGTCTTATATGTACTTTGCCAGACGAAAGTGTTCAGCAGTACTCCCTATGCCAGTCCGTTCTCTGATGTTGCTCAGCCAGGATTTCTATTTTTATAAATATTAATTTAGATACGAGATAATTCCTTTTCCTTTCATTTTATTATTTTATCATAAGCGAATCAGACTAACAAAACTGAAAGTACTAAATGCTTATAATATATATTCGTAGTCACTGAATAGCCAATACTTAGCTTTGAAAGACACAGTACCAATTGATATCCATTAAACTTGTGTTTCCTCAACAAACTTAACTATCAGATAAACCTGAATACCAATATCCGTATCAACTCGAGTAATTAGTTCTCGCTAACTAATAATAACGAATTCAACATGCAATTGGAGTTAGTTCAGGCCACACTGTTCATTGGCAGATAGGATTACTGTTGTGTAATTACTTAGCACTTAGTAGTACATAATACAGTTAAATCTCTTAATACCTATGAACTTTATGAAATAGTTTCTTGCATTTCATTTAGTACTTTATGCAGTTGTAAAAAAGCTGTATTCACCAGGAATGACTAGAAAATGCTTCCTTAAGCATTGATTTATGTAATCAATATTTAATTTTAAAATCTAGTTTCTAAGTTTTCTCACGTTTTAAGTGTACTTATTAACGGAGCAAGGTTTCTTTTCAAACTTTTCAGGAGTTCGATGATTCGGATATTTTGTACCGCTTCTAAACACAGGCTTCCGATCTTCTTCTTTATGAGACTTGTAAACAAGAAATCCGAAACTTATGTGAATTCCTTCAACACAGATTTTCTCTCACTTTTAAAAAACTTGAAGAAAAACCCAGACGTTATGAAAACATCAAGCTAAGTACTAAAGAGTGACACTTGTTGTCGAAAGGAACTGACACTTGCGTACAAAGCTTTCCCAAGAGGCGTTTCAAGAGTCGCCCTACACCTTTCGTCTCTTTGAAGGAAAAGTACAGGTCTTACTCGTGTTGACGATAAAACGAACGGAAAAATATAAGAACCTCCTTGAATAATGATGAATTCTCAAGTGGAAACACAATAGGCAATTATTGTATTGTTAAGAACTTTTCCAAACTGAAAATATTCTGTAGGCAGTCGTATTTTGTTTTTAAATTATGGAATATTTTTCAGTGTTGTTTTTTTTCTTTTTTTTTTTTTTTTTTAAAGACAACTCCCGCACTAAGAATTGCTCTTGTGTCGCGGGGACTTTTTACAAACATACAAACAACGGACACAAAGCACAACCAGACCCGAAACAATTATTTGTGGATCGCACAAATAATTGCTCCGTGTGGGAATCGAACCCACGACCTCCCGACGCAGTGGTATCGGCGTGGTGACCTAAACCACTGCGCCACGGAGGTAGTCAAAATTAATATATTTTATTAATTTTTCCTCCTTCAATTGCTTCAACAATTAAAATATTTGTATTTTGTGTAATGTTTTGTTGTTAAATTACTTTTGGAAAATCACTGTCCATCACAGTGAGTCTTTTCAACCACAACCTCTTTCACACATTTTATTGCACCAACATAAATTAGTATTTATGTTGGTGCAATGTTTCATAGCAGACGGTTTTTAAAAGCTATCTTTGATATGCCTATTAAAAAGGTGAATAGAACTGTCTCGTAGTTGTAAATTATATGTGACATTCATATTTTATGAGTCAAAACTACTTACAAACTACAGGTAAACAATAACACCTACGATTAATTGAAGAGTTCAACGACCTCACCTTTATCTATCCCAAACACCGTAGGATAACAAAGTGACGTTTTATCTAACATTAATGACACGGGGCTGAAAGAAAAGGGCCGAGTAGTGACAGATGGTGGGGAGGAATCCGCACGTGACCACGAGTGCTGACGCTACGAGCTCTGTGCTTCTTCTGATTAGATCTCGACCCTTATATAAACTACACTTATAAAATAATAAAGGCGTAAATAAAGGCTTTCGTATAAAAAAATACAAAGACTAAGAGTAAATTCGACAGTATTAAGAAATATCGGAAAGTTCCAATTTCTCAGTTTATAATTAAGTGTCAGAAAAACTAACAGCTAAGTAAAGTGACATGAAAACATTTGGCAAAATTCCATCTGATATGAAGCTTTAAAACCTTGATCACTTTCTTCTGAGATCAGAGAGATCAAGGTTCTTGTAGTAAAAATAGGGTTAAAAAATTAATAATATCGTGCCGTAGCATGACTTGCATATTGCAACACAGCGTTCACGCACTACATAGAGTTTTGATTAAAGATCCCTCAAGCAATATCTCGTTAAATATTTAAAATATGCGAGTATTACATAAAACTTTCTTGCAATCTCCACAGATTATTATTTAACACGTTCGTACATAAAGACCAATCATCCAAGTGTCATTTGTCGTAGAAAGTCAAACTTCAGAATCGAAAAAATCCTTTGATGTCCAATTGCTTGATTCATCAAATATAACACAAAAGAATGCCCCTGACGTGAAGGTGACACTGAACCTGAATGAGTTGAGTATTTTTCCAATAGCACGCAATTTGTATGAAGAGGCTGTATTGATAAATTCTGATTATATTGATACTAATCTCGATGTATTTATGAGTCGTATATCAATGAACAACGTAGAAGACTACTAATTGTGAGATCAATATTTGTGGGATACTTTACCTGTTGTTCCAGACACCGACGTCATTTCATGGAAATAAAAGAAAATTAATTTAATTATGTAGTAATAAAAACGAATGCGGACAATCAAGGTTTGAATGAAGTGGATAGTGAGATTTCGGTGATACGGTATAGTTAAACAACAAAGTATATAAAAATCCTGTTATAATTTTCTCAGATCACATGAATTTTAACAACAATGGTGGATCGACAGCAATTTATTTGCTCAACAATAAACCATTTCAAATTGATAGGAATTTAAATTTTGACGTTTGAGTTATGGCTGATGAAAGACATTCAAGTGATTTGTATGTCAACCCAAGTTTTGATCTAGAGAGTCTAAGCGCCGTAAGTGTCAATGAATTTCTGCAGTTCATCTCCATGTTTGCCCTCAGGGTCGTGCTTCTTGATCAGTTCGCTGTATTCTTGAGGCAACTTGGTTTTCATCGCGTTGATAGTCTTCGCTGCGAGGATCTTTTGTTTCTCCGTGCACTTGCCGCAAGATGAAGTGGTTGCTTCGGGTATTAGTTCTGTTGATTGGATTAAGTATAAGTTGGCAGCAATTTTTGATATGTGAAAGTGTTGCGCATTTTGTTTTAGTTATAAAAACATTTAAAAGCCGGAACTTCTGGAGATAGATTACAGTGGAAAACTATGGGGGAGGCCTTTGCCTAGCAGTGGGACAATACAGGCGTATAATGTAATGTAATGTGAACATTTAATATACGAAAATATCTGTTTGGTTTTGTCTTATGCAAAGGAATATACAGATATAGAATTGACAGAATCCTCATTATTTGTATAAACACAAGAAATTGGGTAAGATGACACGAATTACACAATTGGAAGCATCAAATAAAATGTGTTGGAACAAAATATGAACAAAAATGAACGGAGAACTAATACAGTGTAATGACTTACTGTTAACTTCCTTTCCCTCAGGAGTGCACTTTCCCTTTTCAAGGAAGCAGTTGGCGTAACCTTTCAGTAGACGTTCACTTCCAATCAGCTCATCAACGTCAATGTTGTCAAACTTGTCATCGTAGTGGTCTTCGGGGCGAGCGAGCGCGCACGCTACTACCACAGCTAGTACAATTAATAGTTTCATTTTGATGGATTCTGGAAGAAAATTAAAATGTAAGAACATTGACTACGTTAGATATCTCATTCTCCTAAACGCAATGGAACTTTTAACCTAAAGGAGGGACGGTATTCTTAAAGTGAAGTTCTTGTAAAATTTGTAAAGCCGTAAGTACGTGAACAAAGGTCGCAGAGTAATGTTTGACTTTCCTGTTAACTGAAAGAAATATGTGCAGAATATAGTTCATTTTCCCTATTCCACTAAAAATAGCATTTGTAGACCATCGGCCATTGAGGACACGCAGTAAAAAATAACAAAAAATCAAATAAAAAACCGTATTCCCCTACGTTTTGATTGCCGTCCGATCGTTTTTAGTAAACGCAACCTTTGTGGGCTCAAAAAGCTACATTTAGAGAGTACACAAAGCCGGCGTGGTTTGTAAAAGCAGTCTGTGTTTGAAAAGGCAACACCAATTTTGCCGAAAAAACTGAAATAATATTGAAATGAAACACTTTTTTCTTGTTCAGGAAGTTTATTATGTTTCTTGTTTCTATTAATTTTAAATGAAAGTAGAGTCTGCTTTGAAGTTTGTGGTTTTATTCGCATAAGTACTTCACTTGTTTTCACGGCAAAATAAATTGAAAAAGCTAAGTCTATTTCAAAACTGTTCAAATTGTATATTTTTTATTAGTTAAATTATGCTAAAATATATTTACTTTAAATTATGTTTCACACACGAAAGACACAACACAATGGAAGACTTTTCTTTTAATTAAATAATATTATTTATTTGTATACTTGGTGGTACTCACCGTGCACGCAACTTGTTCGTACTTATAACTGACATGGCGACTTGTCGTCTTATATACTCTAATGATAATCATATCCTTGACGATGCTCACTTGATTTTATCATGAATGACGTTTCAGAACAAAAAATATGTTTATATCTCATTTCCGAATTTTAATTCAGTGTATTTTTGTTCTCAAAGTTTATTCTCGAAAATATTTTGATTAGACGTAAAGTAAGTACGTCAGAGTTGAAATATAAAATTATTAAAATCTTAAAAAGTGGACGAGGCAAAATATGAGTGTCGAAATCGTAGATTACAATAAGAACCTGCAGGATAAATAAGCCGAATTAGACAGTATTACCTGCGTCAAATTGTGCTTACTTGATGCTGCAAAGCTTACAAAGATGCATCGGAATTGCATTAAGAGATCAGCATTTGCATTTTACAATGGATCTAGGTAATAGTATAGGAGAGTAACCTATATTGGACCACTTTTGACATTAGATGAAATAGCATCGAATCCGTTTAAGTTACAAAAATATAAACTAATTCATAAGATAACATGGTTAAACAGCTACACGATATCAAGGTATAAATATTGCACCTCAGTTCCAACTAGTGAAAAAAAAGGATTTTGTGGAGGCTGTCCTTCGGTCCAAATAACGTAACTGGTACCCTTATTTGGACCACTAGGTACTTAAATCGTACCAAAGAAAACCTATTCAAGAAAAAGCAAAGCTATTTAATAAGAATATTGATTTATTTGTATTCTTCAGTACAATCAGCCTTAAAAAAGTACTGTTCTAATTAACCAGCCTTTTGGAATCACAATATTTAAGAAAATTAGCAACTTATGTTAAAATAAACAATTTAAAGCTTCTCAACATATTAATTCAAAGTTAACAAAAATAGTTATCAAAAATCATATAATATAAACTAAAAATTAGGAACTTCTAACTGAGTAGGAACATAATTATCTTTTTGCCTCATAAAACAGCTATCGAAAATCATATAATATAAACTAAACATTAGGAACTTCTAACTGAATAGGAACAATTATCTTTATGCCTTATTTAATTGGAACATGGTCACATATCCGGATTAGAGGTGCAATTCTTATGACACCATCTGTAAAATATATATACACCATCAATTAAAAAATTATTCAAAATTTTCAATCGGTTACATAAACTGGACCGGTACAATTTAAGTAACTCGACATGGTACAATATAGGGAACAGTATAATTTTACAATAATTTAAAAAATAAAAAATAACCTCTGTACATGAAGTATCTATTAGCTATTGATCAAAAATAATACATATCGACGTATTTTTTTTTCAGATTTCATTATATTATTATACACCTTATTTAATGGAAAACTCTTTAGGCAAAACACGAAAAAATAACATGCACTCAGTCCAAAAAAGGTTTTATTTTGTCTAAGACGTTGTATCTGTCCGGCGTGCTAACAAAATGGAGGAGTGTTGGTGGCGCTTTAGTCGAGTGGTTTTATGTTGACATTGCAAAATAATATTAATAATTACTAGGAAATACAGACGTGGTACAATTTAGGAGCCGGTACAATATAGGTTACTCTCCCCTACATTTTGGTTCAAATACTGTATAGGAAACGTTATTGTTGAAGGCAACGGTTCTAGAGAGATAATTTTATACGCTTTGTTATGAAAAATTAACAGTAATATTATAAAGCTGAAGAGTTTGTTTGTTTGAACGCCCTTATCTCAGGAATTACTGGTGCGAATTAAAGAATAATTTTACTGTTGGATAGCCTATTTATTCAGGAAGGCCATATATCATCACGCTACGAACAATAGAAGCAGAGTACCAGTAAAAAAATGTTACGAAAACGGGGAAAATTATGATTTATTCTCTCTTATCTGTGCGAAGCGTAGCGGATCAGCTAGTCCAAAATTAAATCATAGTGATGAAAGGTTTTCTCAAAGTGCCCGTCATTGAGAAGAGTGAGTGGCCTATGTATTTGTTATTGTTATAATATTCAATATTTACCTAAATATAATACATATTTTAAATTCCGTTCTTCATTAAAAATAATAATGATTATTTATAAAGTATTTTAATATAATATAATTAGCATTTTTGATTAGGTAACTACTGTATGTATTACGCAAGTGTACCAAATGGTGGGAAAACCAGTAATTGTTCTAGATCGGTAGTTAAGTCACAATTATCTTTTATATTCCTCGTAGTATTTACTTTTAATGGACAGGAAAAAATCTCAATCAAACGGTTGTAATTATTAAAATTGATGAAAGAAGTGCTAATCTAACTGTGCCTTAAGAAAAAAATATAAGAATAGGTATGAGGTGATTGTGTCAAAAAATCAAAACAGTTTATAATTTTGCTTGTGAGGCAGACTTTATACTTACTGATAAATCTTTGAAACAATAATAAATAAATATTGTTAACAAAATGCCTTAAGATTCGTAGACACTTCGTCTTTTGTTTTCTCTACATTCAAGATATTATACTATTTCTTTATAAGATGATTAATATGAATAGCACTCTGGAGACCAAATAGCTCAGATTATAATAATATATTAGAATATTTTTCGAGTATTTAACGCTTTTGTTACTGTTTAGCTACATAGCAGATCTGTTCCGGCCCCATAAGATAGATGGCGTAGCCTGTGGTGGTCTCACTAGAGAATAATTTCTTCTAAAATAAATGTTCTATTGTCATTTAAGTAGAAACGAAGTACTATAGAGTTTAAAGTAAAGTCCGTAAAATTCAAGTTCTAAAAGCTAGCAATTAACAAAGCGACGAAGTGCAGAGAATGCGATTGTTTTTGTTAATTATGATGACTAAAACTTTAGATTTATGCGTTTTAAAGGGATTTACTTTGATATTAAATTGCTGATAATAGTTTTATTGGCAGCAAAATGACAGTTCTGATTAACTTGAGATTTTAACGCAAGATTTGGAGGTGTTTCTTCAGTTATACTTTTTTCTATAGTTTTTTATACTATTCTTGCCAAAATTGTTGTAGATTCTCGAAATAAACAATTATGTCAAACACTTACTTGTCAGTATGAAATGAAGAAATTGTTTAAACAATTTGAAGTCTCACGTTCTAGCTACAGTTGACATGCACAATAGGTATTGACACGAATGTATATTAATATTGTGGCATTCCTTATATCGGAATATGTTACGAGGCGCTCAATTACGAATTCCTCGTATTGACACGAATACGCCACCCAGGCTTTCTATGTTACCTACTGAATATATTATATGAAATATATTGTTTAGTACCAAATTTCCTACAAAATCAATAGCTATAATTTAAACGCAACTCTTCAACTTTTTATGAAAATGATTTTAACTGTTACGTCACAATTAACTTTCACTTTTTCGACCCATTATTGTCCCACTGCTGAGCAAGGATCTCGTCCCAAACGATGACGGGGAACAATGTGTTCATTATTCCCCTTCATTGAACAATTTACTAATATTTTGTTTTTTGGGAAGTCCAATGTCGATAATTTAACCCAACATACATCGAATATATAAAACAGATGAGCTTGCCTTGACATTAGTCTCAATATCTTAGACCAAAAGTTTTACTAAAAGACTCTTATTCAGACATTCACTAGAGCTAATCATAATACTACAACTACTGCTAATATTGGTCATTATTTGAACAAAGAGCTGAAAGATCTGTCTATAATTCCAGTATTACTACGGATTACTAGTATTAATGTTACCTCTCTTATCTCACCTAAGCCGGGCCTTATATACATAGTATATTATGTATGTATGAACAACAGACTTGGTGTCAGAGCCAAATCCCCAGCGGTATTGTGGATTATTGACGTGTGACGTCACGATCTAACATCTCGTAACGGTTTGATAGTGTTTGCTATTCAGTTACTCAAGCAAATGATTTAAATGAGGTAAGTACATACGTAACATTACGCTTGTTAGGTACACGTAGGTAGAGTAACATACACCCACGTTTCGTGATAAATATTGTATGTTCTAAGTATTTAAAGGCGAGTCTTTTGCTATATACCGGGTACAATACCAATCTTCGGTGTACTAATATAATTGTAAATTAGAAAAGACCGTTAGCACTTCATCCGTGCAGGAAATCGAACCCGAATCCTCGAGATCAGGAGTCATAAACACTACCTACTGACCACACCACAGATAATAATAGCTTAAATTTATTTAATTCTGGTTCTGAGTATTTTGATTTAATTCGTTGCAAAGAAAAAATGCCTCCTGCTGCATGAAATGTAATGCTCTGATCCTAAAAATAAATGTATTGAAACTTTCTCTTTTATATTTTTATCAATGTGGGCTGATATGCGTGGTTTAAATCATACTTATTGTGTACTTTTTGTTAAAGTAACTCTATACGATCACAAACAACTGCACAAAAGAAACACGGCACGTGTAATTCTGCTATTTTAAACCCTTCGATACAGTTCATGTCTTTGTGGCTTACATTTTCAACTTATGATTTTTTATTTATAGACTATTGTGTACGCGCGTCCATCATATTCGAATTACAGGCGTCTATCGTAAGAATTGCTCTTGTGTCGCGGGGACTTTTACAAACATACAACCAACGGATGCAAAGTCTAACCAGACCTAAGCTGAAACAACTATTTGTGGATCGCACAAATATTCTTTACCGTATTGGAATCTAACCCAAGACCTCTCGACGCACTCGTAGTGGCGTGCAATCAACTTAACCACAGCGCCACGGAGGCCGTCAACTTCAATATTAAGAAAGTAATATTAATATTGAGTAATATTAAGTAAGAAGAGTGACCTAGAGTTTCTTGCCAGTACTTCTTATTGACTCTCCCTTCCGAACTTTTGGTAAATTCGCTGTCTGTATCATTCATTGACTATCATAAGGTCAGTACTTGACCTATATGAATAAATGATTTGATTTCGATTTTTACCTTAAAATTTCGGCACAGGAAGAACAGTAGCTCAATTCTCTCCCACCATCGTCTTTCGTCAACCGGCTAGCTATCGAGAAATGTTGTATGAAATTCTGATCAGCGTCTCTAACGGGCGTTATAATAACTATTTTAACAGTACATTTCAATCATATTGTTGATTGAATGATGATAAATAGTACATTTTAAATGTCAAACTTTTGATACTCGACGTTACCGACTGTAGAGAATCGCGCTAAAGACCTCAGTTTCAAGTTAAGTTATATTTTCATTTTGTTAGTGTAAATAGGCAGTGTAATAGACAGTGTCCTTTGCCAACCTTTGCCTTTTCTTTAGACCATTTTTTACAGTAGACCTCATCCCAAATTCGGAATTCTTGTAGTAAGTATCACCAAGAAAAAGTAAGTTTGTCTGATTACATTGTGGTTTATGTAAATCTTCACTTCGGCTACTTCGGCCGGCGGCATAATTAGGTACAAGTCAAACGCTGACTTAAATAGACTTCGTTTGTGTAACTTCATTTTCGAGTTTCGGCGACAAACAGTGAAAAAAAGACGTCTGAAAAAGAAAATAGACTTCTACTCTTTATAAGTTTAGTTACAACTATTGTAACAGGCCACCGAGAAATTAACATAGTGTATCTACATACATAATATCATGCCTGTTACCTATAAGGGATAGGATACCTACAAACTTCTTGCCTCAGTCACATCCATATATCTTGTCATACAGGACATTCCTAGATATGAACTGTGTACGTCTTTATAGGGCGTGCCGTATCGGCGTTTTCATTTAGGCACAGTAAATGTTAGAAGTTACTAGATTCCGCCCGCAGCTTCGCCCGCGTCGAATTTCACCTCCTTCTCGCGGAATTCCAAAAATCTTCTCACGTTCTAATGCTCTACAGTTCCTAGGGAATCTTCATACAGTTTAAGCTGAGCATTATCCATCAGTACGTCACTCAGTAGCAAAGGGATTTTATATTATATTGATTTGATGATTCATTGAATGAGTGATTTTACTAATTATTATTATACTGTATTTAATATTACACAAAGTAAAGGTTATGAAGCTGCAAAACCGTTTTTACTTTTACGAACCCATGCAGTTAACAAAATCAACTGTTCATGTTTTCATACAATCGACATAATTGCATGGGTACTTAAGTTCAATTTAAATCAGATTTTGATAATGATAATTTACGAAAACAATTAGAGATTTTAAAATAATTTTATTGTATAATTTTATAATTGCACATGACGTTAGTATTTTCTATTTATAACATCAGCTGGTGTTACCATATTATGTCCTTGGATGTTTTCATCTCCTAAATCAAATGCAAGCGGTATTTTGTTAATCGGATTCTGGAATGTTCGCTTTCATATTATCCTATAGTGTTTTTATTTTACGATTAAATAAGCAAATTTACATTGGGGTGAAGTTGACACTGGCAGTTTCTAGGGTCTACTTTCCTTCTCAATTAATTTCGTTTATTTGTTGGTTTGAGTTTGAGTTAAGAAACCTTTCCTCCTTTTATTGAAGAATTTAAATGAACTACATCTACAAGCTTGTAGATATCGCCGCGATAGTAAACAAAGGTATATCCAGTTCATCAGTTACGGCGAAGCAGATTGATTAAAAGTTGGCCGTTGCGGCTCTATTGTGCGAAAACTTTTTGATTACACTCATTTCAATGGAAAATTCCTGCGAAGTGTGAAATGCAAGTACAATAATAGATAGATTCGTTTTTCTTTTTAAATGTTTTAAAATTTGCAATTTTTTATGTTACCACGATATTAAGTAAATAAGTCATTATACTTTTTATGTTCTTAAAACATGAGACAACCACGTCTTGAACATTTCTGCGGCCAAAACTTATTTTAAAGTCTCATTATAATTTTAATTTATTTACTGTAGTACTAGAAACATACAGCATACGTATTTATAAGAATGTTACAAAAAGAATGTTGTGATTATAATACAATTGTATGCTACCCCATATATCTATTTGTGCTCATTATCCAAATTCAGTATAGATACTTGCTGTGGTATTTTGTAAATATAATCTGATAATAAACTATTTTGAAACATGACCAAATGTGGGTATTTATATGGCCACTAAATGAGGCAAATTATGAACAAATGGATTGTTTTAGTGTATTCGTCGAAGTCAAACCACATTCCAGTAAGTGAATCCCAAATAACTAACATTTGAAGCTCACCGCAGTGCGTTTTTGAAGCCACTGTGATAGGATTTAATTGGTTATATCGGCTTAGTTCCGTATAAAAAGTGAAATATAACACTGGGTTAACAATTTCATTTCTATTTTGAATTGCTGGTTGTACAATTATAAATAAACTACTTCTTCCCGCGACGTCGTTTGCGTGGAAAGATTTCACGGAGTTAAAGGTATGCATCAGGTTATAAACAAACGGTTTGCATAATTTTATCAAAATTAATAAAGGAGTTTAGCTGTGATGGAGTTACAAACATCCAACCATTCAAACTGACAAATCGTATTATTTGTAGGACTTTATTTTATTGACAGCATAGTTAGCTAGGTTGCACTCTTTGGTTAAACAATACCACCGGGTTGAATTGCCACGAACCTCCATTCATTTTTATACCTCTGCTAAAAATGGAATATTAAAGGTTTTGGTAAAAAGCGGCCTGCAGTTTAAAGATATAGGTAAATGGAAAAAGGATAAACCTTTTCGACTTTTATTTTTATTCGTGAGTAATATTGAAGGTGGATTGAAAGGTTGTCTAGACTGTAAGTTCCCATCGGGGGCGATACGGCCTCAATAGTGTATAATAATAGTAATAATAGGGGGCGTTAGAAGTAAACTGGCGAAAAATGAAAAGATATGATAAATAAAAATATATTAAATTAGGTGTTGAAGTAAAGGATCTGTTCATTGACGGTTGTATGGCTTTGACTTAAAAAATACAGAAATCAGGTGATTTCACGTAATTATGAAGTAATATATACGCAGAATGTATGTGTGTTAAATATGATTTTTTATATCAAGCAACTATTAAACTTATGAAACTTAGTGCTTCTCTGAAATAAAGACTAACCCTTAAACACTTTATTACCTTTTTATAATTTAATTAACAAATTGTTTGTTTTCAGCATTTTTGCACATACATAATATTAATTTACAGGCATTTGTATGTTAATATGGGTATTAAAACAAGTTCGTAAATTTATTTATAGTTGTATACAAATGTAAAATGTTTTTCAATAGTTTATTATCGTAATAATACAACTTTGTCTGGGTTTTACTCAAAATTTGTTCTGTGGAAAGTGTCTGTCAAAATATACGTAGTTTTTGGTGATATTTACCTGTTTTCTTTGGACCGGTTTGACCACTTCAGTTCTTCAGTTAAGACTTGGCTATCTAGTCAAATGGAATTGACTGTTACCCCTTACATGAAGCGTAAATGCATGAATTTTTTACTTTATCTAACATATAGCTCTTTAAAATTAAATATTTTGTAAAGACAGCAGACAGATATACCAACAAACCATTTTATGTGTCACAAATACGTACGTGTCGTACGTATAATAAATATTTTTGCGTATGCATGTAACGCTTGGCAGAACCCAGTCATAGTTGGTTGAAGTTTATGATGTACTAAATATATTCAGAAATGTATATGTGTTTCTGGGATTTTACAGCAATTAGAGGTTATATGTTTTTTTCATTGTTATTTTGAAAATAATATATGAAATAATATATACGTGTCACAATTCAAGCGAGAGACGAGCAGTAACTACGTTTTTATTTTTCAATATATCTATTTCTCGCATTATTTAGTACGTAGGCATTGCAAGTTGGCAATGCAAAGTTTTATCTTAAAAAATCGTTTCACGCCCAACTAGCACACAAGCTGCTTATACAGTCGTTATACAGCCTGATAGTTGCATAAGAGTCGTTCAAATGCTGTACAATTCTCTATAAGTTGTATACTAGCTATTTAAAAAACCCTTTAACAGCTAGGCGGGACAGTAGCCGTTTAGTAGGAAACTAATGACTTATAGTGATATATGAGCATGTAATTGCATCGCTAGACAGCCTAGGGAAGTATAACTGAGTTAATGGAATCTTCTATAACACCGTAAACTGTATAAGGGGACTTTAGGAGATAAAGGAGTTTAAACGGAGTTATGCGTTGCGCTTATAGCGCTCAAGAGCGTAAATAAGCTTTTTGTAATGCCTTAGGTTCTATAACAGATTTTTTTAGGGCTAGTGTATTACTCATCTATAAAAGAGTTGCGTAGGTCTTTAATAGCGACTTGAGCGTTATATCAGATATTTATATGGCTTCTGTACGGCAAATAGATGTATAAGGTATCATTCGAAACATTTTTACAGCCATGGGGATTACAGAATTATGTTAAGCACCTAAAGCGCTATAACCGAGTAATATACCTTTATACTAAAGCTTAAAATTATTATCATAATATATTTACATAGGTGCAGTGGTGGTTCAGTCTGTCAACTGTTTTTAAAGAAAAAATAAAATAAAATAAAATAAAATAAAATAAAATAAAATAAAATAAAATAAAATAAAATAAAATAAAATAAAATAAAATAAAATAAAATAAAATAAAATAAAATAAAATAAAATAAAATAAAATAAAATAAAATAAAATAAAATAAAATAAAATAAAATAAAATAAAATAAAATAAAATAAAATAAAATAAAATAAAATAAAATAAAATAAAATAAAATAAAATAAAATAAAATAAAATAAAATAAAATAAAATAAAATAAAATAAAATAAAATAAAATAAAATAAAATAAAATAAAATAAAATAAAATAAAATAAAATAAAATAAAATAAAATAAAATAAAATAAAATAAAATAAAATAAAATAAAATAAAATAAAAAAGATTTTCAAACTATTTTAATATTCAACGACTGACCCCTAAAAGTACGAGTAAAATGCTGGTGTGCGACCAAAACAGTTATATTGAAGCACTCCTATGCCACAACTGCAAAACCTTGAGGTCTACAACAGCAAACACTAGAGCCTTTGTACAGCTTAAGGCGCTAGAGTAGATGTAACCAACTCTGAGAGCTGCTTGATCGAGACGCCATTATAGCATTTGGTAAACATATTTTTTGAGGTTATTACGATCTTTTGAAGATCATATAAATCTATAGCCTGGTAACGTTAACATAATTAAAATCATTTTTTATTACCTATAACCCTAATTAAATTATCTGTAACCCTCAAAGTCTTATTTATGTTCAAAATACAATTTCCAAATCCACATATCTATATAATTTTTGCACTTAAAACTGAATATTTTGAGGGCGCATGAAAATATTGACGATAATATACATATATATTGACAGCAAACTTGAACTCGCACTTTCATATCACGTACACAAAGAAATAAAAGCGATAGACTACTTGTTATTTTAATAATCCAATCCGTAAAAATAAAATGTCTCCTCATTTGTCACTGATGATTCATTTTCAAAAAATATATTTAGTTTACACCATAATAAACCGACTATATTACTAATTTAGAGCGTTAGCATTTATAACCGTTACACAGTAGCGCTAAAATAAGGTAAAGGTGGTATAATCGCGCTGCAAGAGCTTTTTCGAACGCTCGTGGCGCTAACCACCTCTGTACAACAGCTGGTAAGCGCCACGAAGCTGCGAAAAAGCTCTTGTAGCGCGATTATACCACCTTCATCTTATTTTAGCGCTCCTGTATTACTACTATACTACGTACTATTATAATTACTATTTACGACCACTGTAGATCCAATGTCGAGCTATAAGCTGGACAGTATGGGCCTATTTGACGCTACAAGAGCTCTGTAGCCGCTTATAGA
Organism: Anticarsia gemmatalis; assembly: GCF_050436995.1. Classification (NCBI taxonomy): domain Eukaryota; kingdom Metazoa; phylum Arthropoda; class Insecta; order Lepidoptera; family Erebidae; genus Anticarsia; species Anticarsia gemmatalis. The sequence continues at coordinate 6,874,231 of NC_134761.1, forward strand.
ACCACTATACTTCTTACTAAGGAGCCTAAGGCGTTATAAAAATCCTTTAACCGGCCATTGTACAGCTTGTTATAGCGCTTGTGTGCTAGTTGGGCGGGCACGAAGTCTACATACCTACAAGAAAGTCATATTTATTATAATGTTTGTAGGTTATAATTTGTATTTTCAAAATAATACTGTGGTGAACCTAAACTCCACCTAAACTCCTTCTACTCTATGGTAGATGCCATATATTAATCATATAACGATTTGGCATTCTCTGTCAATAAATATATCAAACACGTAATGCTCGTATTTTATTAATACATAATATTGGCGACGAGGAAAAACTGAACCTAAATGGAAAAGCTACGTAAAAAACGGAGCACCCTACGTGGGATGCTCACCAGACTCGATACCTACATCGAGCAGAGGGCGACGATGTCTGACGAGGACATCACCGCTCGCTCCGCAGCCTTGAAGGACACCATAACAGCACTGCGAGAGTTACAAGAGAAGATAGAAAACAAAACCATAGATGATAACGATGAAACAGCGTATTTACACGAACAAAATTACGGCTACGAATTCGAAGAACTTCACACTATTTTAGTATCAAAACTTTTAACAAAAAAAACCATTATTCAAGGTCAGCGACAGGAAGACCAACATAGAATATACCAATACCATAAGATTATACCAAAAATACAATTTAATCCTTTACATGAATCAGAAACGTTCAATAACTTTAAAAAACGTCTGGAAGTGTACTTTAGACTTAATGAAATTACTGAGCCCCACATGAAGACAAATATTCTTCTGTCTACATTATCACCAGAACTCCATGAAAAATTATGTGATTTAATAGCACCAGACGAACCATTGAATAAGACATTTAACGAAATTACTGAAACACTTGACGACTACTTAGACCCAAAACCTAGCAAATGGGTTCTACAACATAAATTTATATCGAGAACTCAAAAATCGGATGAAACAGTAGCGCAATACGCCGCAGATTTAAAAAAGCTCACTACCAACTGCGAATTTAAATGTCAACACTGCCAGAAAAACATTTCAGAAAGCTTTTTATCTCTTCAACTCATAAGAGGATTGAAAGATAGCGACGCACGTACAAAAATTTTACAAGACCGAACAGTATGTACATTTAAACACCTGACACAGATTGCAACATCTATTGAAATGAGTAAAGCAGAAAATACATCAATGCTTCCGAATGAACAACCAAGTAGTGACAATATCAATAAAATTTCCACTGATTCCTACAATAATTCAAAAAAATCTCCTTTTAGAGGAATCACACCAAGAGATTTAAAAGGGAAATGTTTCCGCTGTGGTTTAAATCACGAAACCAAGAAATGTAGCGCTATAAACATAACATGCTATAAATGCAAGAAGGTCGGACACTTAGCTAGTGTGTGTCTACAACGGCGCTCAGATGCGAAGCCCAGTAAGACTACACCGGATATAAATCAATTAAACGACTCAGCGATAAGCGATGATGATGAATGGAATGATATTAATGTTATATCTGGTGAAACATCCGAAAAATACATGATAACGGTACACATTGAACATGCTAAGATGAAAATGGAATTTGACACTGGAGCCACACTTACTTCTATGTCATTACGAGACTACAGAAAATTGAAAATCGGCAAAAGAATCTTTAAAACTAATATAAAACTCAAAACATATACCGGCGAAGTAATCGAACCTGCAGGTGTTGCATACGTTCAATGCAGATGCCAAGGAAAAGAATTCCACGGTAAATTATACCTCATCGACAACAACGTTGACCCCGTTTTTGGCCGGAGTTGGATGAAAGAACTCGAAACTCTAAATTTAGCAGATATAAAAACTTTACAGCAATCAGAAAATCTAGAATTAGACCAGCTTTTGGAACTTTACAAGACATCAGTATTTCGATCCGACTTAGGCGAAATACCCAATTACAGAGGACACCTAAATCTACAAGAAAACACAAGACCAATTTTTATCAAACCACGTAGAATACCGTACGCTTTAAAAACCAAAGTGGATGAAGAGATCGAGCGACTATGCAAACAGGGTGTCATCACGAAAGTCGACCACTCTGATTGGGGTACTCCAGTGGTACCAGTTGTCAAACCGAATGGGAGTATCCGATTGTGCGCTGATTATAAAGTTACACTAAATAAAGTCATACAAGATGAACAATATCCAATACCTATGATAGAAGATATATTTGCAGAGATGAACGGAGGTAAACTATTCTGTACACTCGACATCACCCAGGCATATCTCAACATGACAATGGATGAAGAAAGCGCAATGCTACAAACACTAAGTACGCATCGAGGCACTTTTAAGGTGAACCGCCTAATGTTCGGCGTTAAGGTCGCGCCGAGCCTTTGGCAGAAATTTATGGATAAACTCCTTCAAGATCTCGAAGGTGTAAAATGTTTCTTTGATGACATCATCATTCAAGGCATCAACAAAGAACAATTACTACAGAGACTTAAGCTCGTGTTAGACAAACTAAAAGAAAGTAACCTACGAGTAAACAAAAATAAGTGCCACTTTTTCAAAACAAGCATCGACTATTTGGGACACACTATCGACAAAGAAGGTCTACACAAAAACAGAGAAAAGATTAACGCAATAATTAAAACAGAACGCCCAGTCAACACCGCAGAATTGAGGACATTTCTTGGAATGGCAAATTTTTACAACAAATTTATACCCAACCTATCATCGATCACGAATCCACTGAACAACTTACTCAAGAAAGAATCTAGTTTTCGATGGTCTACAGAATGCGAACAGAGCTTTATACACATTAAAAAAGAAATTCTAAGCGAAAGAGTACTTATACATTTTGATCCCAAGAGGCCCTTGGTTCTTGCAACAGACGCATCTCCACTGGGAATCGGAGCAGTACTATCACATAGACTCCCAGATGGATCAGAAAGACCGATAGCATTCGCTTCCAGAACACTATCGGATAGCGAGAAGAAGTACAGCCAAATTGACAAAGAAGCTACTGCCATATACTGGGGATTGAAGAAGTTCTTTTATTATTGTTACGGTAGAAAATTTATCCTAGTGACAGACCATAAACCACTGACAATAATTTTCCACCCACATCAAACGTTACCAGCAATGAGTACAATGCGATTATTCCACTACGCTCATTTCTTATCTGGATTTGACTACAACATTGAATACAGAACTTCGCCTAGCAACTCAAATGCAGATTACCTATCCAGGTTCCCAGTAGAAAACACAAAGGCAAACAAAATGGACCAGAATTACAGCTTTCAACTTCAACAAATACATACCATTGATGTCAACCCAAATATCATAGCGAAAGAGACAAGTATTGATTCCGATTATACACCATTAGTACTCGCATTACAAACTGGCCGATCACTTAAAACGCTCGGTTACAATGATAATGAATTTACTTTACAAGATGGATGTATACTAAGAGGAACGCGAGTCTTAATCCCAAAAACATTACGCGAACGAGTGCTGGACGAACTACACCTCGGTCACCCGGGCATTGTGAAAATGAAGCTACTGGCCCGCAGTTTTGTATACTGGAAAGGAATTGACAATGATATCGAAACAAAAGTTAAGTCCTGTAGAACATGTAGATTACAACAAAATGAACCAGAGAAAGCACCACTACACCACTGGGAACACCCAAAGGGCCCCTGGCAAAGGCTTCATATTGATTTTGCCGGACCTGTTTACGGATACTATCTTTTAATAGTTGTAGACGCATTTTCGAAATGGACAGAGATTATACCTACTAAATCAACGACAAGCTCTTGGTGCATCCAAAAATTGAAAGAACTATTTTGCACCTATGGAACACCTCTACTCCTTGTCTCAGACAATGGCCGACAATTCGTATCGGGAGAGTTCGAAAAATTTCTAAAAGACTGTATGATTTCGCACAAAACCTCTGCTCCATACCACCCTGCAACCAATGGACAAGCTGAACGATACGTACAAACAGTCAAGAGAATCTTACGAAGCTTAGAGGGAGAAAGGGGTAATCTTCAAGAGAAACTTGTCATGGTAAAAACTCGCCTCAGACGGACACCAAACTTGAATGGTCAGACACCTTATCAGTTAATGTTTGGAAGAGAAGTTCGAACAGCATTACACTGCATGTTTAGAAACACCCATAAAAAAACTACATCAAAACATCAAGAGATCAAGGTCAGACAGTTGGAAGTCGGCGAACGAGTACAGGCCCGTGACTACACGAGTGCTAAGCACCATTGGCAGTTTGGTACTATCACAAGACGTCTAGGCCGACTTCATTATGAGATCCGCACCGACAACGGCGATGTCTGGCGCCGACACCTCAACCAGGTGTTGGCTGCATCTTATATTCAGCAGAACAGCTAAGAGGTTAGGAGGGGAGAAATGTGGTGAACCTAAACTCCACCTAAACTCCTTCTACTCTATGGTAGATGCCATATATTAATCATATAACGATTTGGCATTCTCTGTCAATAAATATATCAAACACGTAATGCTCGTATTTTATTAATACATAATAAATACCTACTTGGCATTTTGCTTCTTACCTCTATCATTATCATCCATTCCGCTTGGAACCGTGTTTGCATGGAAGGTTTCGAAAAGTTTACAAAGAACCACACTAAAACTAGCATCGGACACCGCTCTAGTGATAGTGAAAACCGCATGAAAGTCCGTTCTGTACATTTTTATTTAATTGCAAATTGAGACAGCCGCGGAGAGGGGACTTTATACCTCTATGATAATGTTATGTAGTGATTAATGACGAATTTAAAGCGTGTTTACCTTACAATTCATTCCCTCAAACAAAGCCTTCTCCATCACATAGACAAACAGTATAACACTTTGAAATTACCTTAACGATGTTCCGTGGATCTGTAGTTGATTCAAGGGCAACCTTCAGAATGATCATGGAGACATTGAGGGTGCTCCAAGGACCATTTAATTAAGAGCGTCACGATACAAGCGGAGATATGTGGGCGTTCGCGTGACCTTACTTATTTGCCGAGCAATTGCCCACTGCGGTATCCTACATCAGGGATGCTGCATTTCTGCTAGTGTTCAATGTTCATGTTTTGGCAGACTACCAATTCCTTGGTTCTGGTAACATAAACTTCAGATTTTAGAATAAGACGGTTTGTGTGTGAAAGTGGTGTTTAAAACTTGGTATTTGTGCTTAAATAATTTCATTTTTTTAAACGGTTTTATTTAGCTTGACCAGTTTGTTCGGGTCAAATTTAGTTATTTGTAAATAGAATAGGATGTGAATACTATAAGGAATGCGCTTAACGCCATTTTATAGACTACGCGACTCTGAAACAATTGGGTACTTACTAAGAATAGTTCTTAGGGAATGCAGTTCGAGTGCTGATTAAACTCTTGTAAAACAATTTCATAAATATAGGTTGTTGTTAGTCGAAAGTGATAAGAAACCCCCCTTGCCCCTTTGCAAACTTTCTCGCGCCATAAATTTACAAGTACATTTCGTATTATACTAGTATTCATTTTTATAGATAACGTTTACTGTTCTACAGCATGATAAATTAAACGAATTCGTGATAGTGAAGGTTCACCACAATCGCCACCCCTGGCCTAGATGACTGAAGTTGATTAGAAGCAATTTGCATTAGTGCTGAGCGGTTGACTTGTAGTAAAGTATGATCGTGCTATATATTGTACTGTAATTACAGATGAGCATTTATTCAACACGATTTATCGGTACTTTGCTTGTCTTCAGAGCGGATATTATCTTTCTTGTTAGCGATTCAGTGACCAAGGACGCAAGCTACAAGATATTTTTTAACCGTATCTTAACAGTAAGAATTTTCTTTAACAAGTAAATACTAACGTAGGAAACGGGGGTCTTTGCCAATTTATATACTCAAATAAAAAAAAAACAAGGAAAATTCATTGGTAGTATGGGTTTCAATTATACTGTAAGGTACTAATTACTAAATGACAACTTCAAAATTAAAATATTCTTCTCTACTTATTGCATATGATCATTGAGATCAGGTAGAGTCTGTTTTGAAAACTAGTCAGTGTAGTATTTTGATAACATTCAGTTTTGTTGTAGTGTTTAGTAAAGTCACAAATTAAATCATCTTGTTGGCAAACATCCTCATGCTCCACGCGTACTCTTTATCAGACGATTGATAGAATCAACCAAATGTCATATCGATAGGGAACACGTACCGAACATATTTTATTTTCTGGGAAGTGGAACTTTCTACGCATAAGAGTGATAATATTACATAGTGAGAATCTCTCGATATTGCACCTTCGAAGTATTTTATAAGTTAAGGTTTTACGCAGAAGTATTGTGATTCGAGACTTGTTACATTCTAAATTCTAGAAACTCTTTGCATTGCAGTTTTAATTATAAATTGCATCAGAAGTAATTATTTTAATCATAGCAAATAAATGCATAGAGAAATCTGATTTTTAATCAATGTATCTAAATTGTTTTTAGCGCAAAACAATTAAATAACTGCATCCATGTTGCATCATACCTGTAACTTAATTTAGCGCAGTATAATAATAAAATACATGAGGTGGCCAAGGAGGTTTTTTTATTCTACGTTTGCTACTTTTTAAAGGTAGTCGAGATCCATACCTCCGATAAGACGCACAGTACGGCAAAATGCTTAAACTACCACCTAATAGCATTTTGTTTCCGAATCGTTCCCAACTAACACTTGAAATCATAGCGCCACATAAAGTAATTTCGTCGTCAGTGCACCATTATATGTACTAAGGAAATTAAATCTTGAGTTCTGTGGTATTGCGATGTCACCTCTTTTACACAGAGAAAAGACCGGAAATCGAAGTTCATTTCATCTCGTAAACCCAACACACAGTTTTGCGGAAGCTAAATTAGTTTTTGCGGCGATAGAAGACCCCTCGTGTCCTTGGCAATTTTTAACTAAACGCAAATCACAATCGACATTTTTGAAATAGTTTCTAGCATCGAGAAGGATAGGGACAATTCATCATTATCAGCTGCGTACTGACTGACCTAGCAGCCTCGCGAGGCAATAATCTAGATATTGGTCTTTTTTCTTTCAGATCGAAATGAGCGGGATGAAGATATTGCCTCGCGAGTCAGCCAGTCTATTTTTATTCGCTATTAACCTGTATTCATCTTGTGTGGCGAGAGGTATAATTAATGCACTTTTGTTTTTTGGCTCAAAAGGCCTATAGAGTAAGATCCCAGAGCTGCCAGACCTACGTCATTTTAGCAAAGCTGAAACTTTGAGGATTGTTAGTATAAAGGGTCTGTTAAGAGGTATGCACATCCACTACCTTGAAAGCGGGGCCGTTTCTGAGGTAGCGCGGAGTGAAGGTGCGTAAAAAACGACCCAACCCACGTTATAGTAGCAAAGTTGGTTTTCAGATATGTTATTAATGATATTATGTAGAATTAAAATTGACTATTGCCAGACCGTTTCCCGGGGCCATTACTTCTGCCAGACGCCTTAAATGTTATAAAAAAATGAGGTCAACTACGTCATAGTAGCAAGCCTAAATTTTATATATGTTATTAAAGGTACAATTTTAAGACCCCCTGTATGCGGACAGACCATTCCGCAGGGCCCTTCGTCCCCTAGACGCCATTAAACTTTCCCTATGAGTGCGAGAGTAAGAGCATTATTCATATGCATAAATGAAAAACAATTGAATTAAAAAAATAAAAATTGAAAAATTATTGAATACTAACTGACCCCCTTGTAGATGCTGCACGGCTACAACTTTTTATTAACACGTATACAGTCGGCGATTTGAATGAGAAATTCCACCGGCAAAATGTTAAAAAATTCGACGCAAGTAATTTACCTCCTTGTAAATCTGAATTGCTTCAACAATTTCGACGAGCAAATTATATTGCGGGTGTCTGGAGTAATGCTCATATAAAGCGTCCTAGCATTTTAAGCCCAGCAAATAAAGGGTGGGTCCTAAAGGATAACCATTATCATTTTAAGTGGTTTGATGGTGACCAATTGCCAAGTTTCGTAAGCGAATCACTTGAAAACGAATTAGGTATTTTATTTTAACTATAAATTATTTCAATATACCTACTTGTAACTGTTTTCAACATCATTACCTACATTTTTTTTTACAGAGAATTCAAGTAACAATGAAGACGATGGTGGAGATGATTTAAATATTCAATTTGATGAGGGAAGTAAGAGCTCAGATAATGATGATGATGATGAATGACTACAATTTTTTTTTCATAATTTTTGTGGATAGTGTAAACCATATCTATTTTTAAAATAATTCCCAAAATAATGCTACTTATCTTCCTAAACATTCCAAGTACTTTTAATCTATACTAATTTTATAAAGCTGAGAAGTTTGTTTGTTTGTGTGAACGCGCTAATCTCAGGAACTACTGGTGCGAATAAAAAAATATTTTACTGTTGGATAGCCTATTTATTGAGAAAAGCTATAAGCGATATATCATCACGCTACGACCAATAGGATCAGAGTACCAGTGAAAAATGTTACATAACCCGTTTATGTAACATTTTGACCTATCTCTCTTAAGTGACGCAAACAAAGATGCGCGGGTCAGTTAGTATTCAATAATTTTTCAATTTTTATTTTTTTAATTCAATTGTTTTTCATTTATGCGTATGAATAATGCTCTTACTCTCGCACTCATAGGGAAAGTTTAATGGCGTCTAGGGGACGAAGGGCCCTGCGGAATGGTCTGTCCGCATACAGGGGGTCTTAAAATTGTACCTTTAATAACATATATAAAATTTAGGCTTGCTACTATGACGTAGTTGACCTCATTTTTTTATAACATTTAAGGCGTCTGGCAGAAGTAATGGCCCCGGGAAACGGTCTGGCAATAGTCAATTTTAATTCTACATAATATCATTAATAACATATCTGAAAACCAACTTTGCTACTATAACGTGGGTTGGGTCGTTTTTTACGCACCTTCACTCCGCGCTACCTCAGAAACGGCCCCGCTTTCAAGGTAGTGGATGTGCATACCTCTTAACAGACCCTTTATACTAACAATCCTCAAAATTTCAGCTTTGCTAAAATCACGTAGGTCTGGCAGCTCTGGGATCTTGGTCCACTATAATAATACTTTGTTGCCATTTAACCCCGTGTTTCAAAATGCACGTGTAATTTGTATGTATGTCGCTACATTCTATGTCAAGGACATAATATATTATACTCAATATTTCAAGCTCTCCGTTTGATCTTCTTAATAAATTGTCCCTTAAATTATAAGCTTCCACATACAGGCGAGCTTTAATTACAAAATTAAATAAATATAGCTCATTAAAATAATGTGGGTGTGCTTATTTTTAAGTAGGTTATTGGTAGGGTGGCGAATTTAACTTCAACTTTATATTAAAACCTAATAGGAACTCGGTGCCAATGTAGCACTTAGTAGAAGCAATTTAGTGCATAGAAATGCTGAGGTTTCTGGAGCATTTTGTTTGCACTGGTGTTCATAATTATACTGTTTAATAGTGTAAAACAAAATTATGTTAAAATAAGTAAAATATTATTCTGTAAAACTTCCTATACTGAGCAAATATTGGGATATTGTACTCTATAAGTGCGACTGTTAAGTGTTACTTTTTTCATCATATTGAAGAAACCAAGGAGCATCTGCTAAATTTCTTTAGCAATTTAACTAATTCCAACTCGGCTTTGAAAAGAAAATATATATTGTATTTTAAATCAGATTTTGGATCAATGTATCTCTATATCTAATAATATCTATCTGTTTTTAGAACAAATCTGTAACTTAATTACCCTCGTTACCCGAGGACGGTGATGCGAAGATATTTTATGATGTCCTTATTTTAATTATATTTATATTTAATTCCTAAATTTTTTTTCGTTAGTATTTTTATAATAATCATTTTCTACACAATGTTTTATAATAGGGCTATGTTTTTGTTATTTTAATATAAATGGCGTTGCTTCCTCTTTATGTACCTAATTCAAATAGCTTAATAATTTTTGTCTAATAAAAATAAACAAATGACCTTTGGAAGTTTCGAGATGTTGAATGAAAATATATTAACTACATCATACGAGTTATTTATACGAAGTTCACAAACAATTGGACTCTTTGTACGAAGTTTTGTATAACGGCGACTACTGCGAATTCTAAGAATTAGAACAAAAGTTATACAGGTCGTTGTGAAATGTATTTCTAGTAATGCTATTGTGATGAAAACTAAATTTAGATTACAAAATAAAAATATTCGTGTATTTTTACTAGAAATAAGACTTAGCCACCTATAGAGCTAATATTAGGCTTAAACATTTTTATAACGTTGTGTGTATTTTTATATATCTATTTATGTCAGAAAAAATGCTCTGATAATGGGACAATTTTTGGACAAAAATATTATTATGAAGCCCTTCGAAACGGTACAAGAATAAAGAGATTACCAACAGGATAACGTCCCACCGAAACTCCTGACAATGCGACAAAATGTTGCCATAGAAAAAAATAATCACAGGACAAAATATGACAATGATAAAACGAGCAACACCAAATGTCGGTGACAAAACATGATTGATATGTATGAGAAATTATATGAGTAAAAAATATATCCATTTTCCTTCATGATAACGTAACGCAAGACTCTTTCGTTTATTAATTTTTCGTTTCGAGAGAACAATGGTACCGTAAATTTGTACGTTCGCTGTAATTTAATTGCGATTGTTATATTGAAACTTCATAGAAATAATTGAGTTTTATTACGTTTATTTATTGGAAGTTAGAAACAAAGAAAAAGCTGAATAACAAAATAAAAAAGAGCGAAATTGCATGCTGCGTCAATGCTGTTTTCGCAGAAAAATATCTACAAAAAAATCTCTGTTCACTATTACTTAATGATATTTTTATAAAAGAACCGCTAGATTTAGAAAGTATTTTATCATGTGTTCTGTACGAGTGGGTGTGTCAGCGATGCAATATCGTGAGCCTTTGATTCAAACGGGATTCGTATGCCCTTAGGTTACGAGTGATTGAACTGGCTACGTAGGCTAACAGTTATAATTGCCTACGTATGTTTTAAAACGCAATACTTTTACATACCGAATATTACCTGTAGAAGAAAATAGACGTAGGCATCCGCTAAGAAAAGATTTTGATTAATGCTACTCCCAAGGGGATAAAATATTATGTTTGCAAATTCTGTCCTAAGTCCCAAACCACGAAGACGAAGTCGCAGGCAAAAGCTAGTCGACTATATAACTACAGCCGGCTATCTATCAGATAAATTACGAGCAGATTTTTCCGAAAGTGCATACTTGACGAATCTCCACTATCAGTCTCATAATATGTTGTCATAAATCAATATAATATCCCACGCTGACATATATTTGGAGGTTGTCCCATGTATTTTTGCTTAGCTGTCCGTCTCCAGATTTTCCTTGAGACTAGTCAAAGATAGTCGACGTTTCATGGACGTTTTTGTTACAATTTATGAGGAGAATTTTATATTATTTGTGTCAATGTAATGCCATGGTGTAATGGGTGAATGTCTTTAGTGATTTTGAACCGATTGATTTGATTTCCAAGTGAGGCTATGTGTGATTGAGCTTCCTTTGATATAGCTTCTATTTAGTTCTGCGATAGTTCTGACCCTTCTTAAGCTATGAAGAAATTTGCTTCTATAAACTCATATGACTGCTGCAGTTAAGTCTATCAGCGTATCCTTTGAAAGTAAGTGAACAGGTATAATGCTGTAATTGTCATAATACATATATTTGTGGATGTAAGTATTTTGGTTAAATCGTTTCAGTATTTGTGTATACGCGGGTACACAAATACCCGCAATAACATTACAATCATCAAGTGACCTTTTCAATGTTGAGGCTTTTGACCGCAACCACAAAATAACATGCATTTGTGGACTACTAAACGATTGGCTTACGCACTTAGTAGGTGTATGCACAATAATAAGTTATTTAATCCTCAATTAAAATGGTCTGTGTTTTCTATGTGGATGCGCATTACGTATTTTAGTGGACACCAAATGTACGTTTAATTGATAGTAACTATTTAGCACATGATCACTGTAATCTAAGGAAGAAAACAATGTACAACATAGTGGTTTCAAATAGTTGGCAACTGAGATACACGATAGCCTCCTTGTTATTCGAATGATAAGTACCTATAGGTAAAACGTTCTTGTATAATACAATCATAATTGTTTCAGGCCACGGTACAGATATTTTTCGCCGCTGATTCCCTAATAATATTCTTACTATTACTTTTCAAAATCTTATATGGGCAAGTATCTTTAATACTAAGTCTAATCTATTATTATATTCAAATTAACCAAAAAACTTCAGGCAAGTAAAATCTTCTGAATGATATCTTATGTTATGGTTCACTTATTTTAATAGCCCATAGCCAGTTGCGCTCACCGGTCGATAAACGATCTGTGGGTTAAGCAACCATTGGCTCGGTCATTTCATAGAAGGGTGACCGCATAGTGGTATTTGAACTCGGCGTCTCCGTGCTTCGGAGGGCACGTTAAATGTCGGTCCCGGTTGTTGTCTACTAAGATAACAGTCGTTAAGCCACGTCACTGGCCTCTCGGGCGGCTTGAACAACTTTGACACTAGGTTAACCACTAACCATACGACAAACAAACAAACTTATTTTAATGCTGCTATGTCACCATGTAAAGATAATAAACCAAAGTAAAACATATATCTATCTAACACACTAGAGCGAAACCTTTCTTCTTGTTAGGCTTATCTTTACGAGCGGCCACAAGTGTGCTTTGTTCCATCCCAATCAAGATCAGTATAGAAACAATGGCTTTTTAATTAAACGAAGGAGACTTCACATTTTTATATTACAAGAGCTTGTTGAAATAAAATGTTACATCTTGTAAAAACCTTGTACTTTATTTGGTCTAGTTATCGTTTAATAATCAACAATACCGATTCAAATATATAATTGCATAGATTACAGTCATTAAAGTAACACCAAAACATGAGACTTAAAAACTGGCCAGAGTTGGTAAGCAGGGAAATTTAACCCATATGAAGACAGTAGAGAATTAATTACTGGTGACATTGGTTTAAAAAAATGGACATTTTTTTTTGCATATAATTGCATTGAAAATAGATTTCTACAAAAATATACTGAGTAAAGTTTCTATTTGCATAAACCCAATTACATTTTTGAACATTGATACCCTTTATTTCGTATCTGTTATAGATTAAATAGGTAATTTATTTGTATGGTACAAAATAATTGCCATAAAAAGTCACAATAATTATTTATAATTATTATGAACATCGATACCAAGAAAAATCAGTACAATTATGTTATAATAGACATTTTTTAAAACAATTCAATAAATTGGAAATACAGTGGAAAATCTTGACGAGTGTTAGTGTTAAGAAGAAAAAGGCTTCGACACAGTAGAATAACATAGTTTATTAATCTTTAATCACATAAACTTATTGGTATAAAAAAACGGAAACAAGTCATAAATAATAATAGAAAAACTAGTTGCGAAGAAAACACGTAGTTTGCCTTTGTTACTAAGTCTTTCTTCATAATTTATTGAGTAATAAGGATTATAAATAACATAAAAAACTATTTGTATGATGTTACCTTTTTTACCGTGACGTTTTTTGTTAGCTCTGAACCTATAAATACTATAGGCCGACAACTTACTATAGATGCACAATTTATACAGAGTAGCTGTATAAAAGAAACCGCCCTCAGTTACACACGCTTCTGGTTAGTAGCGAACCTCGTATGCAAGACTCACTTCTAAGTCGTCGAACTATAGCGAATAGCTTCAAGTAGTACTAATATAAAACAAAATTAACGAGGCTGTGTATTAGCATTTCCTTGATTTTGCTTGACGTTTCGGAAAAAGTCAAACAGTACGTATAGGTGAGTAGAATTGTACTTTATTAATAGTTTCACTATTTTATAACATTCCTGGTGCTATAACACTATTACAAATAACTAAAATTTATTAAAGTTTAATTGAAATGCCTCAATAACATTAAATATAGTATTTATTTAAAGCACTTGTCAAATACAAAGTAGTAATTAACGTTAGTGCGTGGTCCTCGCTCTGTAATTAAACTTTGCGCTAGCAATCTGGATTAATATTTTGGCTCAACTTTGACAAAATATAAACTAGGAATTTGTTAGGCAAACAACAAAAAATAATTGAATTAATAATTGATTTGATTAAAATTATGTAGGCATTAATTTCGTTTTGATTCAAATATATTGTTGTATAGTTTTGTTGAATCGCTTTTATTTTATGTTAAAAAGCAGTAAACATTCTTACGTTCATCGTCACAAAAATGACAAAAATACAATAAGGCTAAAATACTATTTATGACATTCATATTTGTTCTGTAGCATTATCGAAGTCCATTACCTGAACTGGTGGCGCGGTTACGAGCACATTTTTTATATATCTTATCACTTCACTTGTCTTCCGATTTGTACAATAAGCGCAATATAAATGTAAGTATAAATGACAATAGTGCGTTACCATTGCGCGCTATATCCAGAACTAAAACGTAAGCAAGGTAGTAAAGCAATTAGTATAGCATAAATAATCATTGCACCTTATTGAATCGGCAACATTTAATAAACGGTTGGCGAATGCGTGGCAAGTACAGATTGCTGGCAATAAATGTGCCTACGAGGTCTGTTAATCTCCTCCCCTACTAAGATGTTTCGATTCGATTCGAGTTTGTATATACTATGATATTGGCTAATCAAAAATATTGGATAATGGCATAAAAAATAGTATGTACCTTAACCATAAAAAGAGTTTGATTTTTCAAATGAACTGATATGTTATTTCCTTCTGCACCTGCTAGAGGCCCTGATCAGAATCATCAAAATTTTTCCGTAGCAAGCAGGTTGTTGATAGTCGATAAAGATGAAAATTGCCTTACTTTTATGAATGCAATAATTACTATGAATAAACAATTCAATTTATTAAAAAGATGATTGTGTGGTTCGATGTTTTTTTGAAAGAATATACCGGTCTTAGAATATATCTTAGGATCCTTTAGTCATACAAATATTGATCAAAGTTTCACCAGACCCTAAAAAATAAATATGTAGGTCTGCTCCCCGCGTGGTGGGGTTTGCAAGCATAGATAGATACATCCACTATATTAAATAACCATCCGTCCATCAATTACATGTCATCGATATCTGCTACAATTAGATTTATAATAGTAGTAATTTAAGTCAACGGGTAGTCCATATTTAAATCTTAGTAACTATTTATTATCATGATAAAATACTCAAAGCATTAATATTCAACCTATATAAAGCCTATTTACCTATACCTACTAGGTTTTTAAAAAAACACGAAGATTGTAAAAAATATATAGGTTGTTAAGAATGATTCATCTACCAATTACCTATAGCCTAACAAGCTTGTATCTAATGTTTACTAAATAACATTACTGTAGGGAGATACGGGCTGAAAATTGCGTCTATGTCCTAATCATGAAGTCTTGATATTTTGAATTGTGGTAAGTTTTCTGGGTAAAAGAACCCGTCGGTCATATTTTAAGAAGTCTCTAAACTCGACTTTATTTTGGCTTACCTTCTTTAGTCTCAGAACGATAGAAGAACATACTTGCTAATCCTTCTTTTCATATGAAATCAACATAAAAATTACCAAATATGTACATAATAATATTTCTTAAAGAATAAAAAAATCGATGTAAAATAATAAAAAACCAAAGGCACTTCTTGCCAGTAACAGCGCACAGAAGCGTATACTTAATACGGTTCTTGAGAAGCGATCAAGGACCGGAAAACGCAGCGTTGGTCGGCCTTCCTCTTAGAGACGACTTAGCAACGCGCCCGGTATAAAACGAGTACCTATAGCTTTGCAGATCAATTGCAATGAGATGGGGAAACAAGTGCACTTTGCATATTGAAGAAAAAGTGTTTAGTATAGCTAACTGAATATTATTTAATGTTATACATATATACATACATATGTACATACATCACATAATCACGCCTTTTTCCCCAAGGGTAGGCAGAGATCAGTGTATTTTTAAATTTCGGAGCTGTGATCGCCATTTGTTTGGCTGATAACTTTCTCCTTTTGACAGATAATGTAAGAAAAGCCTGCCAAGTGTTCCATCGGAACAATCGGTCCTAAACAAATACTAATAATATATCCGTAAATTAATACTAAATCCAGCTGATTACTGCAATTGTTAGGCAATGAGAAGTTTTAAATTTGAAAAATTTAATCCTAATCTTACATAATTAAAAATCAAAAGGCAGGCATGAGTTAGTCATTAAAAATAATAAAAAAACATAGTTTTTAATTATTCTTATTCAGTTTTTCATGGCCACATGATAATTGTTTTTAATAATATCTATATATTATTATGCTTAGGCGTTTGAGGTAGACCGACTCCCACGCATCAAAATTCATAAGTTTTTATGTGAATGGATAATAGTTTACTCATAATAATTTATCTACTGGTGCATTGTAATAAATAAATAGCAGTACAGGAAAAGCGGTTGAAGCTAATTTTAAAACAGTTGTGTCGAACGCGCTGTAAGAAAAATAGGATTCCACACGAATGATAGTTCATTTTGTTGCTCAATCACCTATTTTTTTTATTTTTTTTAACCCATTAATGTCCCACTGCTGGGCAAGGGTCTCCTCCCGTATTGAGGGAGGGGTTAGGCCTCGAGTCCACCACGCTGGCCAAGTGCGGGTTGGGGACTTTGCATGCCCTCAATAAATGTATTAAACAAATTTTTAGGCATGCAAGGTTTCCTCACGATGTTTTCCTTCACCGTTTGAGCAACAAATAATTATCACATTAAGTAAAAATAAATCGAATATGATATCGTGAATGTTTCGAGTTACAATAGTAGTAAGTGTCGATAGGGTGACAACACTGACGACATTCTTATCACGGAGCGTATCTGCAGCCGGGGCACGGAGCAATTTACATTTTCTTCAATTTAGTGTACAACGCCTGGAATTTCTTATTGATCTCTGTTTTACAAGGCGATACATTTGACCCGGACCATTGGGCCAGGTATTATGGCGTGATTGTGCTAATTTTACGGTTTCGGTAACAAGAACGAAACGTGAATGATTTTAACTATCTAGATTTAGGACATGGAATATTGTCGTTTGGGGTGTGATAATTTGTAACGGTATGATATAACGCTTAAGTTTGAAGTTATTGCTTCAAACTTTGACCAATTTGTTTACATTTAAGAAGGTGCCGTAGGGGTTCAAATAAATCAAACTGTTCGTACAATGTGTTATTGTTGTACAAAAGTGGAAGACAACTTTATTAATTAGTGTCATAAAGAAGTTCTTTTAACGTGACACATGTAAAGTCTACATATAAACTACATACTTTTTGGAATAGAATAATAAAGTCTTTGCAAACTGTCCGGCTGCGGCGGTCAGTTTCATTGAAACTGGCCACCGGTGCAGAACTTTGTTTATAGGGTCCAAGTGTGTGCACAATACACAGGAATTTGAACCCGAGACCACTTGCGACGCAGTCGCATATACTACCTGCAACGCCACGTAAATAAAAGAATATAATTGAGTTTACAAAAGTGTGTCTAGCTAGAGGAAAATATGTGCGTAGTTACAGTGCAAAATACATTCGGTATTTTTTAGTTGGCTGTACGTGCCAGTACGAAATTTTATTTTATAACTTTATTTAAAGTTTGGGGTCGTAGTGGCAGTTGGCAGGGTTCGTACTAGGAATTCTGTCCAAGCCACTATTTATGTTTCCCTACAACTTTTGTGACCGACATAATATGAAACAGCTAGATTTGATATTCTGTGTCTAATACATACAAACATACATAACATTACGTATGATGAAATATGTATGAAATAAACCCCCGTTTCGTCATTAAGAATGTTAGCCCCATGTATTGAAGGGCCAGCCTATTGCCTCGTGCCGGGCACTTTACCAAATGTTCTGTATCTAATATTATTTTAATTCGAGTGTATAGCTTATAAAATCATTCCTAAGGTTTTACCATTTTATCATGTTCGAATTTCCTCCTACACTCTCGTTTTCATAAAGTTGAAAAGTAAATAGAGGAAAAAATATATAAATCTGTATTCGCTTTTATTTTTATAAAGCCTCAGGGATAAGATTTTTATTAAGTAGGTTATTTCCTTCCTGTTTTACCTCTTCAGGGGCTAATTATAAATTATGTTTTTCGAAGTTTTACCAACAAATAAAGCATTTTTTTATGTTATCTCTTAACTTGATCCTTAGCTTAATAGATGGAGAGATACGATAATTTATTTATTTACATTTATTTATTTCTTTATTTATAGGTATTAATACCTACATGTTCATACTTCATACACAAGGAACTTTTGAATAAATTTACTATACTACTAGAGGTCGCCCGCGACTTCGTACGCGTGGAAATTCTTCCGTGTAAATCCCGATCCCTCGGAAACTCCGGGATAAAAAGTAGCTTGTGTTATTTAGGGTCTTCAGCTACCTATGTACCAAATTTCATCGTACTGGGTTCAATAGTATTTGCGTGAAAGAGTTACAAACATCCATACATACATACATACACTCTCACAAACTTTCGCATTTGTAATATTAGTAGGATAGAAGATAAACATCCACCTGTTGTGGGCCTTTTCAATGTTAAACCACTGACACCGGATATTACTCTTACATATTATATTCAAAATTCAAAGAACTGCAAAAATTCTGACGCCTCCTTAAAATAGGTAGTAATAAAGGGCATAAGACTTTCATATAATAGTCGTATTTCAATAGACCAGTGATAAGCTTGCTTTCCATCGAACTAAATAAACGTATCTACAAAAGAAAGTTTTTCTATTTTCAGTTCTTTGAACTCGGCAAAGGCTATTGGATTCTTTGAGACCTTTTATTCGATCTGTTTCACTGACTTCAAAAATTATGCTCTTAAAATGTATTAATATATATGTTACGGTAAATGTAAGCAATCGGTAATTTTCTATAATTACCGCTAATTATAGATAATTACTAACGCACATGCTAAATGTAGTGGAATATAGCAAAGGATGTGCAAGGCGACTAGGACTTCTAAAGTCAGGCAGTTCAGGCAATCCGACATGGGTAGGTTAGATTTGAACGGCTGGGACGCGGAGTATCCAATTGGAGGTACCGCGTCCTGGCCACTTTATGGTGACTGCTGAAGGGACACCGTCAGGTTTCCCGTCACCCCCGCTTACTCTGTGGAGCGGGACATGCAGTAATGCATTTTCCAGACAAAAAAAGAAAAAAAAAACAGTTACATTTGAAAGAATTTCCTTTTCCAAATTATATTCTAGGTCTGGGGAAAAGTCTTTTCGCATTATAGTATGTATGAACTTGTAATAAAATCTTTTCTCTACACAAAAAAGCTCGATATTTGGGTACCTCACGAGCTCACTGCAAGAAACCTAATGAACCGTGTACTCATTTGCGATTCTTGAAGCCAAAGAGATTTTATTACCAGTTCATACATACTATAATTCGAAAAGACTTTTTCCCCGACCAAATATATAAAAATTCCAAAACATATATTTTTAAATAGTACTTTTTAAAATGAGACATCTACTTCATGATATTGAAATCATTTTTGTATGAAAACGTTGATCGCGTTTGTTCTGTTGTTGTTGTTCAAGAGTCCGCAATGTATCCCCACTTGTTTTCAATATATTTCGTTCAGTTGACTTTATCTACCCACGCTACAGGGAGTTGCGTCAATGCAGCGTCAAACACGTTTTTTTTATTTTTTTCTTAATAAAAATGTACATTTTGTAGAAAACAAAATACTAGAATTGAGAAACGGAAGTTCAATGGTTAAGGAACGTAGATGTGATAGAGGAATCGTTGATTAATCTTACTTTTAAAATAAGTCTTTAAGTTAACTTGTTTAGTACTGACAGTTTAAACAAGCAAGAATATTCTAGTAAGAAACCAAACTATTGAACGCCTCTTGTTTACAAACGGTTTCTTTACAAGCAGCCGCAAGAAATTTGTATGGTTTCTTCTTATTTATCAAAAGCTCAAGCTTACTTATCTAAATATCATTCATACATATCCTACTAATCTTATAAATGTGAAAGATTAGATATTTTTAAATTGATGTCTGATACTCTATCACGATATACGAGTCTATCCATACCGTGATTAGGAACACATAGGATGCTTTTTACCTCACAAAATCTTTTCAGGCGTAGTCGCGGGCAGAAGCTAGTATAGGAAGTGTTATATTTGTATATTGATTGATATATTGTGTAGCCCTTTCACCTAAAATTTGGTGTGTGAATATAACAGTATTTTACGTTACGACACGTGTCAAACACTTTGATGTGGGCTTCAGTATTCATACTTAACTTTTAAAAGCCATAAAAGCATATTTGAATAAAGCTTCCTGTTAAAATATATAATCTATACTAATATTATAAAGCTAAAGAGTTTGTTTGTTTGTTTGTTTGTTTGTTTGTTTGAACGCGCTAATCTCAGGAAATACAGGTCCGATTTGAAAATTGATTGATTTGATTGATTCTTTTAGTGTTAGATAGTCCATTAATCGAGGAAGGTTTTAGGATATATATCATCTCGCTTCGACCATTAGGAGCGGAATAGCCACGAAAATGTTACAAAAACGGGAAAATTTATGACCCATTCTATCTTCGGTGACGCAAGCAAAGTTGCGAGGGTCAGCTAGTATAGAATATTACAGTGATATTTGCATGATTTGGACGTTCAGTTTTACCATGTAGGTCGTTGGCTTGTCGCTTTTGTGACCTTTGATTCTATGAAAAGTTTAACTGATTAAGGAAGATAGTTACTTATACACATGCTATGAGGTAGCATATATAGCTCTCGGAATAAAAGAGTGGTTTGATGATTTGATGATTTTTTCTTCCAGCAAACGTGTTTCATAACTTAATTAATGAAATGACAGTTTGAATACGGCTTCAAAATGAAAACTTTGCCAGAATAAGTGATTGATCTCTGTTCAAAATAATTTTAACTTTCAATTATAAATCTTTTCTATTGATATTGCCTCCCAAGTTTATAACTTAGCTCGAAACGATGCCAACTTTTGTCAAATTAATACAATTTTATTGCCTATAAAATTTTAGTGTAAGGTATCTTACTTTATACAGGTATAAAATAATATGAGTTTGCTTTTGTAGGTCTGCAAGTCTATTTTATAAAGAAAACACATTAAATTATATTTACCTATATTTCTTCGAGTTATCAATAACTTGGTAATCAATATAAAGTTAAGAACGTCTCAAAATAATTTTATTTAAAGTTTCGGTCCTAATAGGTATCAAACTATCGGAGACAGTGATGTGTGGGTATTGTAGGTAACTGCGGTTGCGAAATTAATTCCATACTAATATTATAAATGCGAAAGTAACTTTGTCTGTCTGTCTGTTACTCAATCACGCTTAAACTACTGAACCAATTTGCATGAAATTTGGTATGGAGATATTTTGATACCCGTGAAAGGACATAGGCTACTTTTTACCCCGGGAAAATGACGCATTTCCATGGGAAAATTCAGGTGGCGAACAAAGTCGCGGGTAAAAGCTAGTATATTATAAACGTAACTATCTTACAAATAGATGAACTGATAACTAGGCTTAGAACAAATACTAGTGCTCATCACACAAAAAATATTTAAATACACAAAACTGCTGCATATTTAACGATGTCATTTTCTGGCAGACGCCTACTTATCGCCGCAAACGACTGTGACACACACTCCACTTGTTCGGCGAACTGTCGTACGTCGTCACTACTTCAGCGATGAAGCGTGCGTGTTTTAATTGCATCGTATTGTGTGCTACGCCCATGATTCTGACTGCAGAACGACAACTTGATCATGCAGATAAACTGAGTGGAAACGCTTATATCTGAAAAGTCCTTACACTAGGGATGCGTCATAATAATAGCAATGTAATTATAAGTTAGGTTTAAGATATCCATAGAATAACAACAAGAACAGTAGCTCAATTCTCTATTACTATCGACCACCGACAACCGACCTGTCATCGAGAATTTTTGTATGAAATCTGATCAGCGCCTCTGACGGGCGTCGTAGAAACTTTTTTGGCAGTACATTCTAAATGTCAAAATTTCGATAGTAAGCCGGTTGTTGGTAGTCGATAGTGGTAGAGATTCGAGATACAGCTAAAAGTAATCAGCTTATACATATGCTTCCATGACGTTTGGCAGATAGTTTTTGTGTATTCTTTATGGAAAGGACATTCTTTGTTCACATAAATATTCTAGGTCAACTGAGCCGTGAACATAATATGAAAGTAGACATCTGGGCAAAAGCTGGAATCTTTCAGTCGTTTTCCGTTACCTTTAACAAGACATTATATATCAAAGGAGTATATTTTTAGTATCAAAGAAGCACAAGTAAGTAAATAAAAAATAGTTACTATAAATAAATAAAAAAATATAGTAATAATAATTTATAATTTAAAATAGTAGACATGCCTAATTCACCTTTTATTTCGTGATATTTTAAGAAGACTCAGCAAGTTTTCTTTTACGTTCACATTGCCTCGTATTAATAAAAATAATGTTTAAGGAAATTAATGTTTGTAAATATTCAATTACTTAAATTATAAGTAAGTAGGTACCTACCTATACATGAAAGTTATTTCTTAGACATGGTAAAAAGTAAACATCAATAATATTTACTTACTAAAATTATTCGAAGGTCAGACATAGCTTTAAGTAAATAGGATCTTATTTAAGCAGGTATTAGGTACTCAATTCAGAAACCCGTGATAATCTAGGGAAGTGCTATTTATAGTACTCGTTAGTTAATGTAAACAAACAAGGGCGCTGTAAGATGCGTAGGTGCCTCTGTAGGCGACAATTTAAATAATTAAAAGCACATGGCTTTATAAATATGTCGACATTATAAACTCGTGTAACACCTTCGTATAAAAATATACATCGCTATTTAAAACAATGGTACAAACCGATTTCAAAACAAAATATCGCTTGCATGCACCAATATAAGTATAACAATAATGTTATTAATGTACAAAATATAAAATTGCACACATTCAAAAATGACTCGTCAAAATTGGAAAATATGGTGCCCCACGGGATGCACATTCAAAGATCTAACTAACCATGAAAATCGGGCCCCAGTAAACGTTTATTAGTAAACAAACAAAAATCCGATAACATCTTTTTATTTTGAAGTCTTCTTAATTGACATAATTATGAAACCTAGTGTACCTAGAAAAGAAATGTTTAGCCTTTGAAGGTACAATATTATCTCTGGAAGGTATATTATGAGTGCCTAACAGTCTCATTTAACTTTGCTTATAACACAATACTAAGTAAATGACGCGTAATTCCACTTTTTCGTGTCCAAAATTAGCTTTTTCTATGGCCCTTCTTAAATAGCCAACATAATGGACACCCTAATTATCTTGTTTACGCACCCAAATTATTTCGTGTAGGAGTCATTATTTCAGAACTACGCGTAGGTGTCTGTTTATATCAACATAGCTGACCCGCGCAACTTCGCTTGCGTCACATAAGAGAGAATAGGTCAAAATTGTCCCCGTTTTTGTAACATTTTTCACCCGTACTCTGCTCCTATTGGTAGTAGCGTGATGATATATAGCCTATAACCTTCCTCGATAAATGGACTATCTAACACTGAAAGAATTTTTCAAATCGGACCAGAAGTT
This sequence comes from Anticarsia gemmatalis, assembly GCF_050436995.1. NCBI lineage: Eukaryota > Metazoa > Arthropoda > Insecta > Lepidoptera > Erebidae > Anticarsia > Anticarsia gemmatalis. Next base: position 6,898,044 of record NC_134761.1, read on the forward strand.
CCTGAGATTAGCGCGTTCAAACAAACAAACAAACAAACAAACAAACAATCAAACAAACAATCAAACAAACAAACAAACTCTTCAGCTTTATAATATTAGTATAGATTTGTTTCTAGCTCCCTGTCCAATTACGCAAAAGTAAACGTCTTCCAAAAAAATAATAGTTAAATAAAGAAAAATATATATATTTCTAACTTGTTGCTGATATTCAGTAGTCCTCAGGGATGTAACTACTAACGCCATCTGTTATGTAACGGTTGAACTTTGTACTAACAGAGTTAAGTTTCTGTTGCTTAGATGTTTCTAATGATGGAGTGATATGTTTCAAATAGGCAATGGTTTGTCGTAAGTAAGGATATTTTGAATTATACCTAAACTAAATACGAGGTATAGGATTTTGAGCGGTGCCAAAGGCTGAACACTCAAAGCAGCAAATGCTTCAGTGGTAGAGAAAAGATTAATTTTTAACAGTTGATATATTTATTATAGGTACAAATAGTACCTATTACAATTCGATAACTTCAGAACTAGTAATTGAATAGTAGTTATAAAAGATGCAGTTGACTCACCTTTACAGCCTTTAAATATTTTGCTCTTGTAAAGCTCACATAAAAATTGGTTGTTAGACAATGCAATCAATACAGTTTACGACAATACTTAGCGTCACAAAACAAAAATAGCGTCCAAGTCTATCAATTAATTGCGTTGGAATTACTGAATTATGTTCCCAAGAACAGCCATGGCTGTATTGATTCAACAATAAAACTGCTCCTTGTTTTATCATGAACCATAACTTTGCGAATAAATACCCAATTCGGTACTTTTATTGGTTTGCGTAACGATTTTAGTGAGCTACTGTAATTTCAACTTGTTGATATTGCTTTATTTTGAAACAACTGGCTGCCTGGAATATTGTAGACACTTAAATGTTTAAACTTAATCATCTAAAGCATTCAATTCAGTTTCACTTGTATTTTTATGTATTTGAGTTTAAAATGCTTATACGGCTGAAAGAACAATGCAAAGTTGTAAACTTTTGACATAAAATTAATGAAACAATAATGTTGCAGTACCTCAATACCCGAAAACAATTTTAAAATCTTGACATTATAAATAACATAAGCTATAAACGAAGTATAGGTGGAAATATACCTGGGTAAAATTCCTAACCCGAGATAACGTTTTAAACATTCTTAATTAAATTAGCTACGCAATAGGCAGTAGACTACTAATCGAAATACTTCCAACCCATTTCCCAGGTATAAAACGAGAATATACAAATAGAGTTTCGTTGTAGTATCATGAAAATAGTTCCAAAGGTTATTTCGTCGAACTCAACTATGTAAAACTTTCAAACACTAACTGAATGTTAGGTCGTGGTCACCTGTTACAGAACTTTACAAATATCGCTAGTTGAAAATCGGATTAGCAAATTTCGCATTCTTTGTGTAATAGTAGGTACCTATTAGTATCAGGATTCAGAATAATATGACATACGCCTAGTATAGTTAAAAGTATAAGTAAAAGATTAAAACGACTGTTTTTGTTTTATTGCCAATGACTTTGAGCTTCCTATTTCAAGGGACTGACATTGTACCGGCGAAACGTACTTACATATTATTATATCTCCTAGATCATAATCTTTGCCTAACTTCCGAGTATAACAGGTGTAATGAATGTATATTCAAGGTATCTTTTGTAAACAATATTGTCTTTACGTCACTTTAATGATGTAATTAGAGAAAGCCAACTAATACTCCGCCTAAAGGTGTGATTTATTATCTTACTCAAAGAAATCATCAATTAGCGTAAATTGATTAAAGAAAAACTCGTCTTCCAAGTTGTGTTTCTTTTGATATGGAGAGCAATTAATACTATGTCTTCATAAATATATTAGTAGATGAAGACATTAATTATTCAGAGGTACCTGTTCATCCAATTACTTTTAGTGTGCGAGCTTCTGAGATGTTTTTTGACATTCTACACTGTCTGCTTTTCTCACAGGTCTGTACTGTATCTCATTTCTCTTGAGCCGGTACGAACGAGTATCGAAAATTTTACCGTTAAAATTTGTTCTTACAGCGCCCGCTGGGGGCGCTGATCAGGTTTTTCTACAAAGTTTCTCGATAGCTAGGCGGTTGTCGATAGCCGATAGTGGTAGAGTATCGGGGTACTGGTGTTAGTAATTAATCTGCACATAGAGCACAGCTGAGCAATCACGAACTATTGACAAGTTTGCTAACGAGTTGCTTCGTCGAAACATATTGTTCAATATGCTGCATGGTCAAAAAATTATAATACATGACTATTTCAAATACATTGTATGACGAAGTAAAGGACATTTTGAATTTTAAATTGAATGCGTGAAAAAAATAGCAGCGCTTCGAAAATATAGTATTTAGTGATATTGCAAAATGGAAAACTACACAATTTATGTGTGAGACAGATTGGGAAATCGTTCTTTGTCACTTTCAATAAAACTTTAACCATATGTGTGTAAAAGAGGCATAACTATTACAAATAACGCGACATTTATTTGTGAGACTGCTATAAAAAGTAAACCTAATGCTTTTGGATGCCAATAATTGAACCTAAATACCTTAATAAGTATTGACAGTTACCTCATATATCTAAATACATAATCACTGAATTAACAATGTACTTAGCACAATCAGACACTAAATTAGTCCTATCATGTGTGTAATTAGCTCACGTACAATAAACTATCAAGTTCATGTCCGCATGCCAATCGCATTATTATTAGGTTTATCGGAAATTGGACGGTCACACAATGGATAGTTTAGACAAAGATCTGTGTAAATTAGTGGCTATTCCGCATAGAATACTAATTACTAGTACTTACTACTACTTGGAGGTTAGGGTGATGAATAACGGAACTGGCTTAGGAAATCGTTATTTATGTAAAACGAATAAAGATTTGTAGAGTAAAGCTACTCTTAACTTTAATATTAAGTAAATATCTTAAGTATTTAAGAAAGATCTAAAAGTAAGGTATAGGTTATTCCTCTTATTCATAAACACGTTATAAACCTATTTTAGTTAAAAAATTACTACAGTATATTTACTCTTTTTCATTTCGCTAAGGAGTAAAAGAATGAAAACTTATTATTAGCCTGATGATGAAGATGTATTTTTATGAATAACTTTATATATTTATATAAGTAAAGTTTAATGGTTGAAGTCAAGGATACTGATACATTTATCTATTAAATCTGTCTGTTAAATTAAAAACCGCAAGGTCTGACCGTTTTTCCTTTCTTGGAGGAGAGAGACCCTCACCCAACATTGTGACAGTAATGCTTAATACAGTTATTTTGTTTCTACACGCTCGGCAGCTAAACCCACTACTTATCGTACTTTTGCATTAAACAAGCCGGTATATATAGAGTCATATCCAATTTCAATCAATACTGTTTCACGTGATCTTAGAACAAAGCTCATTGTCTGTATACATAAGTACTCGTCTAAGTAGAGTGGCAGGTGTCCTACCTATTAAAGCCAATCAACACTCTCTCGTACTTTCTTGACAACCCTTTTTATGTTTCTGAGGAATATCTTGAGGTAACTGTGCTGTGATTAGCAGGTAGTGGGTTACTTAGGAAGTAAAGTGCTGAGCTTTGAGTTGTTTATATTAGTTTCATAAGGATTATATGATTGTAATGGATTTGTGTTTATTTTCCAGGAGTCATGCTTAGGGTGCTCACTGCTCAGTTTTAGTCACGTTTTGCCTTTACTAATCTTTGACGTCTGCTACAAATTATGTTTGCATTGAGAAGGAATTATTTGGTACACATTTACATACAGACTCGAATCAGCAACGCATATCAGATGCGTAACAATAAAATATGTAAGAGGTAAAATAAACGCATGTACATTCTTACCCGACTGCGTGACGCAAATAAGAGTAATGTGTTTATGCCCTGACTGCTTGCTATATGGACGGCTATAAAACCAGCCCTATCTTCCCAAAGAATTGGCAGATACATCTATTTGTTACTCAAGTAATATCCCAGTCGTGCTGGCGACCACTCGATCACGAACATACTTGTGTCTTTATTTTCATAATATATTTTATTTCACATGTCACGACAATAGCATCTTACGGTACGAAGAGCCACAAATTCTGTTAAAGGCAAAACATATTGGCATATGCCGTAACATCAATATGGATACGGTATCAATATGTTACTAAGTGTAAGAACTTTGCTTTGTGGTAGAAAAGTTATATGCTTTTATCTGTTGACATGACAACAGCCTTATCGATACTTGCTGGTTTCTTTTTAACACAATGTAAATACCACTATACTTTTGTAGTCCAATGTCTTAGTAGGGAGCCTGGACTAGAATATGAAATAGAGTATGAACCATAATTTAATGTATGCCCGAAATAAAGTAGCCGCAGTAATCATAATCGCCGGCTTCATAAATTAAGTGACTGTCGTTCTAAATTTTGCATACCGTCCTCAATCATGCTTCTTGCATACCGGGTTCTCTAACAAGTTTTTGGACTATTGTTTAAGGCACAAAAGCCTTTTTTACTACAAAATATGCATTCAAGATGGAAAAACAAGAACTGAAAAGAAAAAAAAGGAAAAGAAAAAGCGGTCAATAACAATAAATAAAGGCAAATGCATTCTATTCTCGTCTCAAAATCAGTTATCGTGTAGTTGCAGACTATACTTACATCATATTATTACTTAACATCTCGTGTTCGCTACAACTGTAGTTAGAACGCAGAACAGGTAGCGCTCCGAGGTGTTCAAGTTTAAACATGTTCAACTAGTGAATAGTTTCGACTTCCAACACGTTATAGAAAATGAAACTAAATAAATGCCTTAATGGTGGTTATGGTGTCGATTTGAAACTGTTGAAATATGTAGGTGTATATTATAGTTATTCACTTTTTTTATTTTCTTTATCGAGTAATTTAAATAGCTAACTAACTGCCTCTGTGACGCTGTCGGTAGTATATGCGACTGCGGTGCGAGAGGTCTCGGGTTCGAATCCTGGGTCGGGCTAAAAAGTCTTCTCTGAGATTTTCTGTTAACAATTTCTTAGGGATTGCCCGGAGTTAGGAAGTTGAGGTCGAAGACCTCCGTGCCTCGGAGAGCACGTAAAGCCGTCGGTCCTGCGCCTGACCTCTCACTGGTCGTGTCGGTATCCGTCCCACCAAACTATGAGAGTGATGGAATAGAGAGTGTACCTGTGTATTGTGCACACACTTGGACACTATAAACAAAGTCCTGCACAGATGGCCAGGTTCAATGAAACTGACCGCCGTAGCGGTATATCGGCTAGGAGGACATTATTAAATTTAAATAGAGTATAATATTAAGTTAGTGTGCAAAAAGTAAGGACTGAACATCGATCATCCTAAACCTAAGTTTATAGCATTAAGAAAATTGTTTTAGTTCCTATATTTATGAAAGTATCATGTAATTTTCATAAAACATTGTTTATGTAAGAAAGTTGCCAACTTGGATTTTTTGGCACAATTTCCGTGCAAAGGGAAAATATTTTAACACAATTTACATGTAAAACACTGCCAGCTTTTAGAAATAAAACAATAACATCCCTGACATATTTGAATAACTTTCCGGCTCTTTGGACAACCTTATAAAATTTTACGCGCAAGTTTAACCGACCTAAATACATACTACGTCGTTGATATTAGCAAAAGATAATGGGAAAGCATTTTCAATTTGACTGGTTAATCCCAACGGAGTTTGAAAACGCTGTTATGTGTAAATGGAACGATTATTAGTATGTCTATTGGGCAGTAAACGGGTCAACAAGTGGAATTAACGAGAATTCGGTTAAACGAAGATGGGACGAAAAGGTCTACTTGAGAAAAAGGTCTCGTAGCACTCGTAGCAGTTGAATTTGGCGCTTTACGTAACGTAGACGTGACATTTCGTAGCAAGTAGTTCTTAAACTGATAATGTGTAGTATAGTTACTGCTACTGTAATAGCTTCATCTCACGACCTCTCCCGCGTTGAAAGACCAATTTGCTGGTTCGTTTCTTTAATTATTCCTTTAATCCTCACTATAAAAATTCAATACATTCTCTATCTGGTATAGGTTTGTGAACAATAAAGATGCTGTAGTATTATCCACTGCAAAATGTAGACTCTATAACTTTACATAGATTTTAATCAATGTCTCTTCATTTCGCCAATCTTGGTCCATTATATTAATAAAAGCCCGTGGTCGAGATCAGCGTTAGAAGTGAACGACAGCTGCCTAATTGATTTTATTTCTGGCTTCCGATAAAGTGTACCTTTTGTACGTCATTAAGGTTTCCATGGCTACGATTTTGTAAGTTAAAGAAATAGCACGCAATTAGTTCTACTGATTTACCTTATTTATTGATCGTGATCGTTAATATAAGATTGAACCAATTAAAAATAAAATAAATATGTGATCGATTCGTTTAGACGATTCATAAGCTTGTGTGTTGTTCGTGCTCTGTAGCGCAATTCTCTACAGTCTGTACTGTCGAGAATCGAGAGTTTGAAAATTAAAATGTACGGCCAAAATAGTTTTTGCGGAAGCCGCTAGAGGCGCCTATTAGATTTTTGTACAAAATTTAGCAGCCAACAGTAGTAGAGAATCGAGCTAGTGCTTCGTAGAAAGTGTTACAATTCCGAACACGTGGAGTTGAATAAAGAGGATTTGTTGATATAAATTAATCCTAAATTAAGACTGTTGTCAGGGAAAGATTCTTTAAAGAAAAGGATTATTGTTGTTCTGTTGCTACACAACATCCAGGAAGATTATAATTTCTTAATGGCCTCTCTTAAATATTTTTTTTACCTTCCGTGCAGACTTACAGAATTTGAGGAATTCGCTTTTCCTGTGGATTAGAATAAACCAACCTCAAGTCGGTGTCTTAACTCTTTTGTACCAACGGAATTTCTTCAAGATTAAACTTAATCTTTATGCAAACTTTTTAGGCAATTTGGAAGATATTTATAGAGCACAGTAACTGCCTATAATACCATAGTAACTGGCTACCATAATTCGGATGTTTTTCTTATTTAATGTAAAAAGAAAGTATTTAAAACGATAGTCATTTGTTTCCAGATCGGCATTTGTTGGCTTACTTACTTAATCTTTAAGATCTTTTCTAACCGGTTGCCTAAATAGCTATTTTCCAGACAAAATGCTTGGTCATTAGGCCTTTAAGTAAGAACAATTAGGCTTTATTTATTTACTTTGAAGCGGTTTAAAAGTCGCGGTATTATTTGCTTATCTTTTACACTTTTTCTTCTTTTTACGGCAAATGGTTTTAGTCCTAATTGTTCGTAACGTAACGTTTTTTTAGGTTAGTATATAAAGTAGCTCAAAAGCCGTTAAAATTACTTTTAACGAAGTTATGTAGAGCTGAAACCGGGTGGTTACAATGCAACTGAAAACGGGTAAATAAATAAATGTAAAAATCACATCAAAACTTTATTTTATAAAACGATATGTACAAACATTATATCTGAGCTTCTTTACATGACAAATGCTTGCAAGCATACTCATTCATATTACTCAATATCAGAAGAAAACGTCGTTTATTGTTGTACAAGAGAAACGTATATTATACATATTTTATATATAAATATACTATGTATTTACAATATTGTATTATTAACAATATATTTTTCAAATAGCTCATATAATTTTATCACAGTGTACCCAGTGATTTACCCCAATACTAACGTCAGGTGAAGCTTTCTTCTTACTTATGTACGTAGAGCGTATACATAAAACTATTAGCAAGCAGAGCATGTGCCTACATTGAGAGTTAAAGACGAGATGAGATACATGTTTAGCATCTCAACAAAATAAATAAATTGTTTTATCTACAAAATGTCTGTAAATAAACAGGGTCCAGTGGTGCAAAATTGTTAAAATTATATTGTTAAGAAAAATAGAACGGAAGTTTATAAGAAAATGTTGTGGAAGATTGGTACACTGTACTTATGTTTACTATGGTTTTATATACAAAATATTATTAATTTTATACTTTCAACAATTTATGTTTGTGTAAATTATTTATATAATTTACATAATTAATTATTATTACAAAACAATATGTTTAATAAATCATTAATGATTAATTAGTCACTTGAAATATGTAATAATTATAAATATAAATACGAAAATTTATAATAATATACAATAACTGAATTTGCATTCTCGTCACACACAATGCATGTTTAAATTAACTTAATTTAAATAAATGGCACTTCGTATATAATAAATAATTTGAATGTATAAAATAAACATGTCTATGAAAACACAAATTATCAATTTCATAAACCTGTTATTTTAAATATTTGTTTTCGATAAACTACAATGGGAACTTAAAATATAACTATGTATTTACAATAGATACTTATGACTAAGAGAAGTTTGAAATAATTATTTACAAGGCATAATATACACAATACTAAGTAGTAATTAAGTAAAAAAATACACTTTTAATTTGTAAAATCCGAACGATTTACAACACCGTCTATAAACGTGATGCAAATAAGAGCTTTGAAGCAGAGAAAGTTTGTAAGGGTGTATGTTTTAAATTCTTTCACAAAAAAGCTACTCAATTGATTTAATGATTTTTTATACAAATTATAGTTTACACCTAGATTAACACAAAGGATACTTTTTTCACGCGGATGAAGTCGCAGTGAAACACAATAGCATGGCATATTAGAATACATGCTTATAATTCTGTTATTTTTTTCAAGAACCTTTTAACTTGCTTTCATTTATTAAGCTAATTAAGTATTTTATTTACGTAAAAAAAATCGAAACATCTTAGCGTAATAGTATATTTGTGAATGTGTTTGAAGTGAATATTGTACGAGCAATTGTTTGGTTACGTACTCACAATTTTTCACATGATAATTAAGATGACGTTACTACTAGCGATGAAGAATGATTACGTAAGTTTCGTGGTTTTCATTCGATCTTCTGTATGTACCTATAAAGAGCAGGCAAATTTTCTAATACATTGAACTATTGACATGTAGACTGAAATGGTAATAATATATTTAATTTCCTCATCAAATAGTGCCTTTTCGGCAAAAGCGAAGCAATACTAGCCGGTATTAGTTTGTTGTAGAAAAAATCATCTACTCACGACGTATGTATATCCAGAATAATGCGATTTCCGGCGCCCGCGCCGTGTAGCTATATTATCTAAACAAACTAGTTAGCTTAAAAAGTTGCTTAAACAAACTAAAAATATTGATAAAAGAAATTCGCAAACAGACAAAACAGACGTCAAACAAATGTAGGTTTAAGACTTTGAAAAGTTTCCTTGTTATTCAAGCAACACATACTCACAAACGTCCTTAAAACTTTAGAAACTGGGGAATCCAGCCTTTTAAGGTTTTAATTTCCTTTTTCCTAAGGTTGTCCTTAATGTAGTGTATTTTGTAATAAATGTCCTGAATTCATTTGAAGAGTTCCGTAACAATGAATGATTAATATAACAGTAATCTACTTATACATGTATAAAATAAGTGTTAGTGATAGTTTATTTGAAAAATGCCTTATAAGTATACTGTTCTTGGACCAAAAGTAATTCTTAATCTTACGTTGTACGTCTTAACTTACCTTTGGATTTATTATTAAGAAGGTAACACACTGACGGTAGAATATTAACATGTTTAAGATGTTAAATAAAGATTGATTCAATATATAATAGAATACGGGAATTAACGCCAACACGCATTTTACCTTAAAATGCCTAACGTTTCGGCTCAGTACGCACTCGCCGTGGTCGCAGACTGACTGTTTCCCGTATTCTATTATAATATTAAACATGCAACGCGAGAGTTTAAAATGTATGAAAGATTGATTAATTGTAGATTGAGTAAGGTGTACCGAGCAAAGGTTTCCTTTTAAAATAGATTAAATATTTTGAACAGTACCCAATAGAACTTGTTCTCGTATCGAACCACCCGTTAGCTTAAGGAACTTAATAAAAGTTATTTTAGTTCAAAATAACTTCCTGCTGGCTTATAATAAAGTTCAACTTATATAGACTTAGTACACATTAAACAAAGAACAAAATGTATTTAGAATTCATGAAACGTAGGCGGAAAGTGTTAAATAATATTAACTTAAAATAATATAACGTTCATTCCTTTGAAGTTTGCTAATACCCGTCGGAATGATGAAACATACTATCCCTTATTAGAGACGCGATTCTTTACTACAATCAATTTTAAGAGCTAGTTACAGGCTTAGGACGCATTCTCACTCTGTCGTGACGACAGATAATCGTGTAGTTTTAAGTGTCGTGGCTTATATGTTGGTTGGCGTTTAAATGGAGGTGTTCACATGTAGAACGACAGATTTCGAGACGGACGGCTAGATACGACAGTCATTAAACGATAATTTTTTTTTGACGACCAACAATCGTTATAATTGGAACAGCTAGAGACGACAGTCGTCCAACGTTAAATTAATCGTTACGACATAGTGGGAACGCGCCCTTACGGATAAGTGTTTAAGACATAAGATGACAGCAAATGAACAAAATAAATTACACTTGTTGAGCTCTCGAAACTCATCCAGAAGAGGTTAACATAGACATGTTTATTATATTTTAACATATTTTTGGTTTCACGAACGGAAAAAGACTAGATTCTTTTAAATTCTTAATGCATATTTTTAATTTACATCTATAATGGCTAAGAACTGGCTTATTTTATCATAAATAACATTTTTATTAATCACTATGTCTATTATATTTTTACTTATATGAGTAATTTATTAAATGAATTATGAAGTCATTTTTCTTCAGACAAACAGTATGAAGTCAATTACCATCTAATTATGCTAATGACCTACAAATTATATTTCGTATTTCAACTTTGGTAACAGTATAATGGCGATATTTAACATAACTATTTACAGGAAATGCTGCAGAACGTTGGCATGTTTCTCTTGTACAAGCCTTCCTCAAGGTATCGACGACTTTGCCCTGAAAGTAAAGGAAAAAACATTATAACCTATTTTACTTATCTGTAAAAAAACGATCACAAATGTTCTTTTAAACCTTGACTTGTTGTAAACAACATATTTACAACAAGTCAACAACGAACTAAACTACCTAGCAGGTTATCAATCATTTCGTTTTATGGATCTGAGACTAACAAATTTAGACTAAACCTAAGAAATCCTAACAAAATTATAACTGGGATATTACCAAGATACTTAACAAGTCGGACGAACTGTGCAAGTAAATGATTACGTAACCTATTTACCGTGGCGTAATTTCTCACCATGACCTCAACGCGAATGATACGTTTCCAGCTATTTTTGTTTCTCTAAACAAAATCTTTTCTAATGTTTATTAAACAACTCACGTGTTTTGTCCATCGGAGTGAGAGGCAGTTGGTGGCGGCCACCGGTGCAAGTGCGCGCGACCCATCATCTGTCCAAACGTCGTGCGAAACTGCCTCGACATTGAACAGTACAGCACGAAGTTTATAGCTCCATTCAACAGCGCTAAAGCATCCATCAACTCCCCGAATAAATCGTAGCATCTTTTAAAGAAGCACCTTCCTAGCAACCCACTCAATAGTCCGAGAATCCCTTGCGGCAACTCCGTCACTAAGAATAGCAGCAGAACAGCTACTAACATCTTCGTTGTCCGATTCGTTCGCCTGTCGGCTTTGCACTGTCTTTTCACGGCTTTATTGTTGGTCGGACATTTGTTGTATATTCGAATTTTCTTTTGGTGTTGATTTGCGCTGTATACTTCACGGATTAGCCATAGACTGATAACTGTTAGAATGAGGCAAGGGAGTAGCTTGATAACGACTGCGTGGACCCAAAAGTTGATTTGATACAGTTGCCCTTCTTCGTCAGAGTCCACGTGGTAAAGTATCATCGGTCCTGAAGGTTCTAGCACCACCGCTGTGTGTATGTCGAATACCTGTTGATGATTTAAACATATTACAAAATGTTATCAAGGTAAGCGAGGGGCTTTAATGACGTAATCAAATAACTACAAAATGAGGACTAAAATATTTTTGGACGTTTCACTTAAAATTATGTTGACGAAGCTTATGATGTATTAACATAATTTCGTACTTTTAATAAGGCGAGGAGAAGGTAATTACAGTTTTAAGAGGAGGACTGAAAACACAATTTAATAAAAACAACATCTTTTTGAGAAAAGCTTTGTCAAGAGCTTGTTTAAATTGCTGTGAGGAAAAAACTGTGTACAGTAAACTATTTGTGTAAGCACAAAGGGTCCTTAATACAAGAGGAAATTAAAACCTCTAAGCTTGTGGAATATTGTAACTAAAATATTTAAATATAATGTAGGTTATTTAGCAGTGAGGGTTTGTGATTTTACGACAGTTAAACCTAGTTTGTAGACTTTCAACAATAAGAAACCCGTTGAAGCCTCAGCTCAAATTGATCCTACAAGTTTACAACTTTGGTAAATGGTTTTTGAAAGTTGCTTTAACTAAAATAATATGTGTTTAGTACTAAAGATATCATATGGATTTCTATGTAGTACTATTATTTACTATTTTTAATACCATCAATAGGAAATTCTTAGTTGTATCTTAAAGTTAATTATGTCATTACGACTGCCTAAAATTACAAAAAGGCTGTTAGTAATCAGTATAAAAAATTTACATTAGTTGGCGCCTGCAAAAAATGCATCAAATCCGTTGTTATTTCTATACAAATCCTAGGTTAAGGAAAAAACATAAAGGAGTGTTGGTATTGTGGTGAACAACAGCTTTTTCGAGAGTACTGAAACGAATTTTACACTCGTTAGAAAATAGCGTAAAATCTACCGACGATAGATGGGAACCCATTTAACGTGCATGAAGGTTTTAGGTTATCATTACAAGGTTTGTTTTCGCGCTCTACATACTTAATGTATTTGCTAAAATTAGCTGAACCATGAATCAAGTAGGCATTCACATAAGTACTACAAATAGTTTTATGACTCGTACATAAACTTTAGGAAATAAATCATATTTACGCAGAAGTAAATTTTATGTAGCGAACAATTGATATTGGAGGTTATTGAACATTATATTACGTAAAATAAACAGTAATGCGTTTATTACGTTCGGTAATATCAATATAATAAATAATAGCTTTGAAAATCGGAATATTTTTATATTTGCTGCTAAAAATGCAAAATGCAAACGCATTCTTAAAAATAGATTCATTGCGTTGATTAATTTTCCATATCAAAATACTTGAACGCTTCTCTACACTTGATACAGGAAAGTGGTAGGAAATCGACTCAATGAGTATCTATTTGACATTTAGACGAGATTGCGTGCTCAGGGTACAGATATAAGCGATATTGTACGTATTCGAACGTTTCCGCGCTAACCGCAGAATCGCATACAAATACACGGCGGAATATCGTGCGCTAATTTCCGCTACCTACAGCGATGCGATAGTGAGTTTACTTAGGTAAATCTGAACAGACCTTTATCGCACGTATTTCTAAGCGGCCGACGTAAACGAAAATTACTTTTACGACGTAATTTATTTTGAATCATAATCGTATTATTACGCGAAGGATACAGATTTTGTTCATTCTATTAGGAATGAGGCGTTATTTTGTTTGTTACAATGTTATATGGCTATGTAGTTTGCGGATCTATATTTACTGCGAATTTCAAATACTGTATTATGGATAAAAATTATAAGTAACCATCAGTATAAAAATAGTAAGTAATAATAAGTTGAACATGATTATCCTGAGCTTCGATTTTCCAGGAGACGCGATTCTTAAGGAAAAGAAATAGGAAACATTTTAATTAACCTCTACAAAATACACAGCGCAAATCCGGATTTAAACATTCAATTACTTACTGTATCTATAAATGTCATTAGATCTAAAACCAATAATATTGGAAGCGCTTTAAGCTTAATTTAAATGACGTAACTCGATAGCCGGGCTAATTTGTCTAAGCATCAGAATCGATCGTTTAGCCAGCGATGTGTACATATTAATCACGTTAATGCTCCGTAATTGGAATGTAAACTGCGACAATCTATTTTAAGACATTTTTATCGGGTATGAAAGCAGGTCTCAGTTCCTGACCTCCTAGAAGACGTTAACTTTCTTTTATGCCAAAAGTTTGTTCAAGTAGTGCATTGAACAAACTTTCGGCAAACAAGAAAGTAATCGTCTAATAGCAGTTTTCGCTAATACTTATTATGTCTTTTGTGTTTTTCGGATGGACCAGATTCGAAAAGCATTAACTTAAACGGAGGTAGCCCATTGGCAAGGGAAGACATCGAACTTGTGGTGGAAAGTCATGGTTACGAAGTCCAGAAATTACGCTATTAGCGTAAACCCACTCTTAATACAAACTCGAGGTAAGCTAAAGAACTAAATAGTTCTAGTACTAACTTACAATGCTATTCTGAAAAATGAATTTTTAAAAGTCCTCATATGCAACAACCCTTATTACTGTGTCATAAAATGAATGTGACGTACCGAATGATCGTGTTTAAGATCGAGCTACGGATATTTTCGAATATAAGAGAATATGTATATCCGGTATCCTAATGGCATAGCTAGCGTCATAATTGTAGTCGTAAGTCATAAGTTTAAATCGAAACACCGCACTTCCCGCGTAAACTCACTCTTAATACACACACGAGGTAAGCTAAAGAACCTCGAGAGTTCTAGAACTAACTTACAATGCTAATATGAAAAAGGAAATTAAAAAAGTCTTTATATCATACAACACTTGTCGCTTCGACATAAAATACATGAGTTAGGTTTAAACATAATAAAACATGGTCGGTGGGACGGTATTCCCTTTGCGGGAACAACTTTGATATCATTTTATTCTCAAAGGGCCATATGAAGCGTGAAATTAAATACCCACGCATAGATTTGAATTGAAATAATGTTGCCGGTTGATCTCGGGAGCATTGTAATTACAATGTACATACAAACAAACAAATTTACATATAAATATTCCGAACTCAAACGAAATAGGCGCAAATGATGTAATTTTTCTGTCTCGGAAACACGACTCGATTTACCGCAGTTTTAGTTCAAAAATCTGTTAGCTCTTAACGTGCTAATAAACGTGGTAAATAGCGATAAAATCACCGTATGATGTAGTAAAAACAGGCACCTAAAAATCTTAGAAACAAAGAGCTAAAAATAACATAAAACAGTTAGACCCACGAAAAAAAAATGTTTGAGGAAAAGTAAATACTAAAACTGGCACAAAAAATTAGATAGAGCCTATAGATTCTAAGCTCTATATTTTCACTTTTCACGGTTCATAATGTCGCCAACCAAAGGATCACAAAGGCGGCTCACACTTCGTTGATTTTTCATAACACTAAAAAGAGTACTTTCAGTTCATAAAAGACTTAGTGCCTTCATATATCATTTCACATAGTAAAAGGCATAAGTCGGGTTTCTAGCCAGCCATATTTTTGTGTACTATCATTTTTCCATGCAAGAATTCGTATGGTGAAAACGGTATGAGTTATGATAATCGGGTGTCGTTCCAAAAATCCCTATAAGTACTCAAGTGAAGTGAAGAGTCTTTATTCCCAATGGGTATTGGAGCAGAAATCATAGTTATCGTAACGTAAGTAAAGGTAAATAAAAAGCGTATTCAATCGAGTGGGTTTTTAGATTTTTGTGAAAATAGGAATCGGTGTCCTTCCTTGGAACACCGCCACCCAATTTCTTGGAAATTGGAAATTGTTCGAATAGAGTATGCGTGAACGCATAACTTATCTATGCGGACGGACAGCAGTACTGTTTTTATTATGAGCTTGCTTTGCTTTTATTATGAGTTTTGATGTTACATGTCCGATAAAATTTTAAATAAAAAAAATTAACCCATTAATGACCCACTGCTGTTATTTCTAATACACACATAACGTCGAAAAGTCATCGGTGTGTTGCCTCGGGTTCGAACCTGCGACCACTTGCGTGGGAGGTGTCAACTTATACCACTCGGCTATCACTGCTCTATGTCTGATATACAATAATAAAAATCTTTACATTTTTCTGTTATCTTTTATCATTATATCCGCAGTTTCAATGTTAAAGAGCGTTAATATCGGGAATTGCAAGGCATCTGTAATAAGTTAGGTTATCTAAAATAAGCCAGCGGCGAGGGTGTAGTAAGTTAAACTGTACACCTGAAGTTATTATATTGTGTGGAGGTTGATGCACGTGCTTAAAGTTTATGCTTAACTTGCCAACTAAGGAGTATACAGTAACTAAGGCTGAAAAGTAAACCCGTTGCGGCACGTGGCCTCTCCCAGAATGAGATAGGAATAAGATCTTAAGTCCACAATGCTCACCAAGTGCATTGGTAAGGCGAATAATTAAAATATGTTTTAAAAAAACAAATATTTGCTTGTGTACATTATATTCCTCGAATTTTTCGCCTTTTGTTTGTATCAAACAGTAGTTGTCCATCTTGTTTGAAACGACTTGAAATGTATTTACTTTTTAGCAAACATTCAACAGAAAATGCGATCCAAAAGCAATCTGCATGTCGTGATAGAGCTTGTGTATCACACAGAACCTAATATTGCTGTCATCGATGCATGATTATGTAGGCATCGTCGCGCGCCTTCCGAGAATATCAGATATACACCCGAGGTATTATAATAACGGCTCATGGCAACTTTGTGTTTAGCCGCATTTGCTTTATAATATTAAAGCAACATATTTGTGTCTAAAATTACGTTGAATTTAATACCAGCTGTGTTGCGTGTTTTGCTATTTATTCGCGAATTTTGTCGTGTGTGTAAGATTATATTATTTATTTAAACTGCGGTTGTAATATTCCTAGGTGTAGGCATAAGAAACGTTTGATTTGAGATACATTATTGTTTTGCTTAAAATGTTTTGCTTAACAGTAGGTTAGAATATTCCCAAATACTGGGCAAGTTACTAAATTCACCTAAAACCCAGTTTGCCTGATTTGAAGATCAATCCAAAAACTCACTATTTGATTAGAGCAAGAGAGAATTCAAACAAAAAATTTCTTGCAGAAAGTCGTGAAACATAATATACCACTACTATAATACTACAATAACTAATAGCTAAAATGCCAACAGGTAACTGCTTGCGGGTAATCAAGCCTTGATTGATAGTTACCTTTGAAGACGGCGAAAACATACAATTATCAGTCAGACAAGTTACGATATTAATAATTCGTAGAATCCTTATTCATAGAGTAGATAAATTCATAATATCGCTATTAAACCTTTTTATTATTTGCAAAATTGGGTTTGTTTGCTTTGTTCTACGGTCCAAAAGATTGGGAAAGGCATGACTGGTTTTTATGAAATTTTCCACATCCGTAACATATAATGGAAATATAGGTTTATTTTTCACATGTCGTGCTAGGAAATTGGTAAAAGTAGTGAGCAAGTTCCTATTAAAATATTTACTGATGTATTGTGGGTAGGATTTTGTAAATGTTTTTGGGTGTATTAACGTACTTATGGATAATAGATCAGTAGCATAATGAATTAATTAGAAGATATTGTAATATTCATCTTTTGAATGCATAATTATTATCCATATCCGAAAATGGTATCATTTAAAACACCAAGTCACCTATTTTAATAAGTTATGCGATTCAGTTGCAAGTTTAGCTGCAGTTTTTGTTTGTTATTAGAAAGTATATAACGTAGATGCTAACCTAGCGGAGGATTTGGTTTCCTTCTCTTCAAAAAGTATGTTTCGCGAATGTGTCTACCCCTTCGGCAATCGAACCGAACTCAAAACTAATGTGGGTGTTTCTCACATTGGTTTAGTTCTTAGACTTCCCACCCAAGTCTTGATACACGAAGTAAAACTAGTTAGTTGCCTCGTTCAACATTGCACTACTTGTTTCCCAAAGTTAATCCTGGCTTTCTTCAGTCTACAGCGCGGGTATTAAAACTAATCTCAACTTTGAAACCGACTTAAACTTTTAATAGCTCCTCGATAAAATATTAATAAGTAGCAAAGTCGTTGATTGCCTATTACAGGCATTAAATTTTATGTTAGGCTGGAAAAAATTACAACGTTGCTTTAAAAAATAAAACATTCTTTTATTTTTTATTATTAAATTTAGTGGTAACGAGATTTGGGTTCATATTTTCGGTTATGTTCGGTGTTAGATTCTTTGAATTCTTCTTGAAATTGTTGTTAAGTTTCTAATGTTTTCTTCCCAAATAAATATATGGCAATAAACAATAACAAAAAATTGCACATTCCATAGAAAAGTAACATGTAGGATTAGAATTGTGAAATACGTACCATATAAGTAGGTATGCACAGTATCGGTGGTAATATAAAACTGCTCAGTATTGCCGTACTGCACCTCCTCTCCGTGCACAGTATGTGGTTCTTATCAGAGTACCTGTAACAAAAGTATTCTTAAGTTGGTAGATCATATGACAATACACTACAAAAATATTTCGCCTTTCTATAGTTAGGGGTGATTTTCTAACTCTATCGACTATTGTCAATTGGTTAGATATCGAAAAACATCACTTGGTAGAACAGACTGAAGAGAATTGCGTTACTTGGCTAAAAACTGATTAATACCTGATTAATTTTTTTGTTTATGTTCAATAGAGTGGATAATATAAAAGAAGAAAATAGTTATTTCTGCGAAAACGAAAAAAGGAAATGCATTTGTCTATGAACTCTTCTACCTGCCATGTCTAATGAAAAGTAAATAATGTTCATTAAAACAGGTAGTGTATGAAAATAGCTGAGAGCGGAAAACACGTGTTTTGATACTGGCTATAATAAAATTACCATCTGGTATATTATAAAAACAAAATATAAAAAGCGAGTGTAAACAAAAAGAAAACCGGAACATTGACTGAAACGATAAATAGAAAGGCTGTTCACATCCAAAGGCTTAGCCGAAATACGTGTGAGCCCATTTCGCGTTCGTTTTAGCATTTGTCACCTCAAACACGGTCACAGCCGTCAATAATAAATGTAACCATTCGATCATTTATATTTACGAAGCTTTCACATTCAGGCTAATACTAGGTGAGTTTATGGACCGTCACGCACTCAAATCATTTGAACAAATAAATATTCATAAAAACGAAATGAAACAAATTCCACGTACGACATAAGTGAAAGCCTACGACAGTTTTATATAATACATATGTTTTATACATATTTCAACGAACTTTCTGTCTTTTCCCGGGAATTTTTTTAAAATCTGTCTATTATATTCAGCAGTTTTCTGAGTAAATGATTAAGTAGGGATTCATTAAACTCATTAGTCATAACATCAACTGAAGTAGACATTCGTGGAATCATTTGCCACAACTTAGTGTACTTGAACGCGTGAACAACTTGCGCAGCCTCAGGCTTTATATCTTCTCTGAATAAACGTATAATTAAGTTAAGTATATATTATTACGATGATTTATAATTTGATAAATGCATCATTATATTGCTCTCCACAATCTTACTAATATAATTGCTTGGATGTTAATTATATAATTATGCCAAAACGCATTTTGATTAAATTTGATACAACTATCCGTGTTTTTGATAACCTGAATTAACAATTATTACTCTACAGAATATTTTTACATGGATGAAGTCGCGGGGAGATTCTATTAACAAATTTATTTCAACACCACGAAAACTCATTAAGATTAATTAAACGTTTATTTACTCCATTACACTCGCTTTGATCTGCTGGTTTTCGAATCAAGTTTGCACTCAATAAGTAATTTAACATTACTGAGAATTACTGAGAAACCAGACTTGTTTTGCTCCACTTCTCAAGTTTGTTCAACGAACCAAAGCTTAGAATGTTAAAGACCGACCTTGGTACTTGTTACCTACAAAATATACAGAAAGGGTTCTATTCTCGATGCTTATATAATATTGTTGTATACGCTGACTTGATGCTGTAATTATGCCTATTTGATGAGTTTTAAGGCTATATGATTGTTTTGGTAATATATTACGTTCTCTCCATAAAATATTTCACTTATTCTTACTACTGGGCTCTGGTCTCATCCCAGAATGAAGAAGGGCCTAAGTTTTGAGTTCATTACGCTGGCCTATTGACAGTTCATACAAAATACTATTTCATTATTTATAACGGCTTTGTTTTGTCTAACCAATGTTTTCTTTCCCATCTTTACAGATCGAAATGTGCAGTTAAAGAAATACGTAGACACGAAACTATGCGAATTTATTTCAGTCTAAAGTGCACTCAGAAATAAATTCAAACAGTTTTTAGTGCTCACGGTCACGCTAAGTATTCCACAAGTCTGGATTGCTTTCCAGTGAATGAGTACATAATAAAATAGAAATCTTCACAGACTAGTGTTTGGTTGAGTAGCTGAAAAAATATTTATGGAAGAGATTCGGCCACACTATTAGGAACGTAGCCAAAACAATAATATTTACACACGTATACAATTAACAACTGTTTGTGGGAGAATTTTGATGGATCAGCTATTTAAAAATCACACGTGGTCATGACGTCATGGAAGATGAGATGGGAGATGAACATCTGGTGATTATGGAAAGAGATTTATGGGTTTTTAAGAATAGTGGAAACAGAAATGGCGTCGCGAATTTTCTATTCATAAGTATCATATAAAGTTAGTTTCATTTAAATAAGTTTAGTTTCTGTTCGAGACAGTTTTCTCTAAATTGGACGTAAACTATAACTATTTTGTTGTATTTTGTGTCCGTTGTTTGTATGTTTGTAAAAGTCAAACAGAAGAGCAATTCTTAGTGCGGAAGCTGTCTTTTTTAAGAAAAAAGAAGTGAGTTTATAGGTGTATTAACAAAAATATATAATTTCTACCCATAACATCTTGTTCATTTACATTCGTGATCAAATACATGTATTTAAATTGTTAAACGTTCTTAGCTTCAAACATCGTATAACTTAATTCAATTTACGATCGCTTGAAGTTGCGTAACAAGTAAGAGACATTACTTGCGTACATGATTTATATTACGAAACGTTAATGAAAAATATCGTATGCAAAGAGAAAATTATTTTCCAAACATCTTAAATATGAAATGAGAAATTTTGTTATGTCTTTAACCATTTTAATGACAAAATAATGTAGATTGTATCGCGATAACAAACTTTCATTTCGTGTTGAGTGTTTGACATTGGAATCTAATATAAAATAGTTCCTTAGACCTACGCTAGAAGCGCTGATCAAAGTTAAATTATAAAATTTACAAAATCAAAGAATTCGTCTCTCTGTTTTATTTAAAAATGAGTATAGAACGTTGTGCGATCCACAAATAATTTAATTGTTTCGCGTCTGCTTGTACTTTGTGTCATTTGTTTGTAAAAGACCTCGCGACACAAGATAAATTATTAGTTTCATTTGTTTGTAAAAGACCGACACCGATGCGACACAAGATTATTTATTGTTTATACGAAGAGGTCCATATCAAGTCTTGAAACAAAGTTCAGATATATAATGCGTAAAAGTAAATCATAAGTAAAGTACATTTTGTTTGTAAATGTATCAAATAGATGCCCTTAATCGCTTAAGTTAAATCTGTTTGTTACACATTCAAAGCTATCAAAACTCAGGTTCCCAGAACGATTCAGTATCGATACGTTCGTTCGATAAGCATGTTTGTGGAAATGAAAATAAATATAAATTATTAATACCTTTCCAGAATCAGTCCATTATGTAAAATTCTCAGAAATGTTTATACTCATTCTGTCTGTGAAAGATTTTGGTTTTCTCATAGGGAAAAATGAATGAATTTTCTAGTTTTATATGACTAGTTTTAAGAAAAACAGCATATATTTGAATATCGCATTTTACTAAAAACTAAATAAAATCGACAATCCAGTGTATGTCTGTACCATTTTTATATTTACCTATAAGCCTATAATAGGGTAGTCTTACAAATAATTTTCACCTAGCCCAGATTTTATCAGACAACCTAGATTTGTAGGGCAAAAGGGTTGATTTTAATGGACTAAGTAATCCGATACTACAGAGTAATCCGATAAAGGATACTTATGTTACCTCAATAGCAAATATCCGCAAAAACAAAAGAGCTTAAGACAATAAACCCGAGTCCATTACAATTTCGTTTTAAAATTCACCACATTTCAGATACTTGCGTTGTTCAGGGACTATTGTAAATGACTCTTTTATTTTGATTGCAGACAAAACGTTGGGAAAGCTTTCAACTTGACGTTTTTGTTCAAAATGTTTTTTAACATATTTTGACTTCTCCAGAGCTCGATTTTAATAAAATCTTTGTTAAAAACACTGATGAGACTTTTTTATTCGTTTATTCTTATAGATTTATGCCAAAAATTGACACTGTTTTTTTGTCAGTCTAGCAAACGTATAGAAATATTTATGGACTTATTAAGTCGATGACACAAACATAGTGGTTTTACGGCTGAAAAATAACATGTCACGTATGCGGCACAGCATAACCAAATGCTCCAAATATTTATACCCGATGACAATACAATATTAATAATATTATATGATTTTTGAGGTAAATTGTTTGGATTATCCGATTGTATTCATCCGGGCGGCTTGATGAAATAAATTCATAACTAATTGATGATGTATACACTGGGCAGCTGTTAAGAAGTGATACTTACTTTATAGCAACATATCTCCAGACAGCGAGCGAGAGCGTGAGACATATGGATGCTGTGTGGAAAACTTGCGCGAAGTGCATATGAAACAGCAGGTATGCCGCCCATTTGTACGGCATCTCGCGCTGACCCGGTAGTATCTGGTGGAAGAAACATATCAGCATTATTAATTGAACTTTTAATATGAAGTAGTCTATAGTTCGTTATATTTATATGTCGGAATATGTGAAGAGTATTAAGACTCTTTGGTCGGAATGAGGTCGTATACAGGAAGCCAACGCCATCTAGTGGCGTTCGATGGAGTTAGTGGCGCGCGTTGTTCGAATTTGACAGATGTGACTCTCTTCTGTTTTGGGCGGGAATGGCGCGTGGACGACACTGAACCATCGCGCATTCTGTATTACGAATAATTACGTTATAACTGTTGTTTACTGTACCTACTTGTAATTATAAAGTGTTCAATTGTACGAGTGTGACTTATTATCTATCTGACACTACCCCACGACGCCCACAGTCGATGAATAGGTTTATCACAATGAGTACCTATGATGATGGAGGATGAAAACCCAGAGAACCCACATCCCTCCGTCACATCATATTATCAATTAAGAACCCGCAACGACGACGACGACGACATCAGAAGTGGGATCGGTGTCAGATAGTACAAGAAAAGAAACGAACATATGGCGAGCTATGTTTGAGCTGCAAAATAAGAAGAAAAATAACAATAACCTCAAAAACAAATGAAGATCTGCCTACGATTGACTCGGAGAAGTAAGAAACAGACGCAAGATCAAGTGAACCAATGAACTAGCAGCGAGCAAGAACATCTACGTCATCGTCGGATCAAGCACCGCAACAACCAACAGCCGTGATGTGCTACAAATGTGGCAAGCCTCGCCACATAGCCGTCCGGTGAACGAGCGGCGCGGCGCGGCGGCTGCAGCGACGACAGCGGCAGCGGCGTCGGCGGCGGCGGCGGCGGCAGCGGCGTCGGCGGCAGCGGCGGCGGCGGCTGTGGCGTCGTCGGTGGCTGTGGATGCTGTGTCGGCCGCATTGGAGGCTGCGCTGGCGGCTGCGTTGGCGGCTACGCTATCGGCTGCGCTGGCGGCTGCGGTGGTGGCTGCGCTGGTGGCTGCGCTGGTGGCTGCGCTGGTGGCTGCGCTGGCGGCTGCGCTGGCGGCTGCGGTGGCGGCTGAGCTGGCGGCTGCGTTGGCGCCTGCGGCGGCGTCTGCGGCGGTGGCTGCGGCGACGGCGGCGGCTTCGGCGGTGAAAGCGGCGCGGCGGCGGCAGCGGTGGTAACTGCGGCGGTAGCGGCGGCGGAGCCGGGTGACGACGGGAAGCGGAACGAGCGGCGCATTATGAGTTGTGCAACCAGCATCGAGGACTTACGAACGTAAAGGTGAATCGTGACATTTTACTTATGGTTCCGTGGCTGAATGCTCAATAGTAAAACAAAGATATGCATCAAAATTTACTGGTTAAAGTTTTTATGTTGTTGCAATGACTGATATTGATCAAAGATGTTGGACGAGTGTTCAGTACAGAACAAATTTTATGTCGTGTACTGTGTAGTAATTAAACGAAAAGTCTTATGACGTGTTTTTCGGTCAGTCATAGTTTGTAGTGATGCACTTCAATGAGTTCACTTTAATTTAACTTTTATTGTGACTGATATAACTGGAAAGTAGTGGAAAGTACAGGACTAGACTTTAACAAATGCGCTCAGCATTTTGAGATTTTCGTTACGGGTTAACGACATGTTTGACCACAGATGAACTAAAGATTATGTTGATTAAGTTGAGCATAGAATTATGCGCGGTTGTATTAGAAAAGTATTAAATAACAAGTTCAAAGAGCCTTTTGAAATTATTGAGATTGTGGATAGATGTTGGTCAGAGGTCATGTACCAGTCGATATAGATTTTGATGATAATGTGATTGATGAGTTTGTGGTGAAGGTATTCAAACGAGTGAAGGTTTCTTTCGGCCGTATTGTGTTCGACCGTATCAGTTGTTAATACGTATTCGTAGCCCGGTGGAAATCGGTATCTCTTGAGGCAACTCAAGTAGTCCGTGGGTGCGCGGTTAGCGTTTAACACTGACGGAGGTCGTGGTCTTGAGAGACCGTACAAAGTGGTTCGACTTTGGAGAAAGTCGTGGTCTTGAGAGACCGTACAAAGTGGTTCGACTTTGGAGAAAGTCGTGGTCTGTGGAGACCGTATTGAGTGGTTCGACTTTGGAGAAAGTCGTGGTCTGTGGAGACCGTAGTGTAGTCCAAGAGGGATGCACGTGTGAGCAATGTGATTGCTCGTCGGCTGGAGAGCCGTGGTGTTAGAAACTTTACTCGGGGATAACTGTCAACTAAGTATTTGTACAGTAGTTGTAAAGGTTGATTCGAACGGATTTGGTACATGGCTCACGCTGACTGTAGTTAATGAAACTATTTTGAATACTGTTTCCCTGTGTTTGTTCTTAAATTCAGATTTAATTAAAAATCCAAGTAAAGCTCTTAGTAGAGTTATGAGATGGACCCAGTAATTGTAGAGTTGGGTCAGGAGTGGCCGAGTGTGACATTGTTCTGTCGTGAGATATTTTGTTCCCAGAGTGACCATCACACGAGGACGTGTGCAAGCAGGATGGCCGTGTCGGAATATGTGAAGAGTATTAAGACTCTTTGGTCGGAATGAGGTCGTATACAGGAAGCCAACGCCATCTAGTGGCGTTCGATGGAGTTAGTGGCGCGCGTTGTTCGAATTTGACAGATGTGACTCTCTTCTGTTTTGGGCGGGAATGGCGCGTGGACGACACTGAACCATCGCGCATTCTGTATTACGAATAATTACGTTATAACTGTTGTTTACTGTACCTACTTGTAATTATAAAGTGTTCAATTGTACGAGTGTGACTTATTATCTATCTGACACTACCCCACGACGCCCACAGTCGATGAATAGGTTTATCACAATGAGTACCTATGATGATGGAGGATGAAAACCCAGAGAACCCACATCCCTCCGTCACATCATATTATCAATTAAGAACCCGCAACGACGACGACGACGACATATATATATAATTCTTCTGTAAGTGTGTATGTCACTGAACTTCTCTTAAACGACTGGACCGATTTTGATAAATTTTTTTGTGTGTGTTCAAGGGGATCTGAGAATGGTTTAGATTCACTATTTTGTCCGCTGGACAATGTTTTTTTAATTTATTTTTAATTTATTAGACAGGACAACGTCTGTCGGGCCGCTAGTAATAATATATGCACCTACAATATGTGGTGATACAACCAACTGATATCGCGGTCAAAATGAACAGTGTTTTCAGTAATCCGTTTGGTAAAAATGGATCGTGCTATCAGATAGAACAAACTTGGCCGGATTAATGACAACCTCTGGGAAAAGCAGTGAGAATAGCAGGTGCAAAATATAAGTTAAAAGAAATGGGGCATTTACATTTTAGAATGTATAATACCACCACTTTCAAAAGCAGGTTCGTCTAATTTAATAGTACTTTTCAAGGCAATGTTACCTTCGAACGTATCAATTTCGTAATATAAATTATGTGGCAGCACGGTTTCAATAACATTTAGGTTTTATTCAGTCTTATTTTGATAGAACTCCTAACAATTGACAATGTATTATATAAATTGAATTCAGTGTTTCCATTTCGAGAAACCCACACTATACCAAACGACTTATATGTATTCGGCAAGTATAATATAATGAACTTCAACCGATAAGCGCAAAAGATCTATTTTCGGATAAAAATGAGTTTATATACAAAAACTGAAAGAATGAGGGTAACAGGAACCGAGTTCATTAGATACCCTTTATATCTCGAATATCAAATGAGCCACATTCACTCTAACAATGAATTACGTGAGCGGACTGATAAAAACAATGTGTATTAAAATATGGGTTACATTATTACGTAAAGAACTTTGAAATCATATTAGCACATAATTCACACATCTACATTTCATGAGACTACCGATATAATATACCTAATACATTCTTTATCATTCATCTTAAATCATTTTATTTGAACCCGTGACTACTTGGCAAGAGTTTAATGCCAAACGTGGGGCAGGTTAGGCATTGAGTCTGTCACGCTAACCAAGTGCGGGTTGGAGACTTTGTTGCATGCCTTTAAGAAAGGTTTTAAATAATTTAAGGCATGCAAAGTTTTTCAGCGCTCTTATACTAGACCATTAACGTTTGCATCCATACGTGAACTGGCTAGTTTAGTACAGAATGTTATTCACAAAGTCACTTTTATAGAGTATACGGGACTGAACTAGTACTAAATGACCGTCCGACTAGAGTCCTGTGTAAATTGACTGAACCATTACACAGCTACATTCCATCACGGTAGAAACATCTGTTCATTATAACAATCTCTTTGAATTTAAAAGCAGTATGCGAGGAATGATCATAAAAGATTTTCCAGTACAGTGAGTTTCTGCTACCGTTTCTCACCCTGCAATTTCCGTTGAATCTTGTCTTTCCCGTCTCAATTTATCGTCTTCGCCGCCTTTAATAAGATAACAATTCTACGAGTGCGTAATAAGATTACGGAATTATATTGATCTTTTATTCCGTTCACAGATTTTTGATGTTGAAAAATTTAATTTGTTTAACTTTCTTAATATTTATTGAGTCTGGTTTGTAGTTATAGAATATGGATTATAATAATTCTAGTAATGTCCTCCTAGCCGATATACGGCTACGGCGGCGGTCAGTTTCATTGAAACTGGCTATCTGTGCAGGACTTTGTTTATAGTGTCCAAGTGTGTGCATAATACACAGGTACACTCTCTATTCCATCAGTCTCATAATCTGGTGGGACGGATAACCGACACGACTAGTGAGAGGTCAGGCGCAGGACCGACGGTTTTACGTGCTCTCCGAGGCACGGAAATTCTAGTAAACTGATTAAGTTTCGCAGCTCCCAGTAATTTCAACGGTACTTACTAATTAATCATAGAACACAAATACATTTAAGCAACAAGTTTTAATCTTAGACACTTAGGAATATAATTAATAGTGTACTAATATTACTTTATAAAGGCACAACACTAAACCAACAAGAAAATATTCTAAAATAACTTAAAGTAGGTTTGATCAACGTTCAATGTTTACTAGAAACTCAAACAAAGCGATTAAATTTAAATCATATTATTAGATTTCTCCGGATCTTGAGCGAACATATTTAGACACAAATTTTAATAAAGCAAAGTATATACATTTTTAATAATTTTATGTAATGAAATAACAGAGACTTGGCAGAAGTTATGCATCTGAATAATCTCATTATATTTTCCTTTCACGAGCAGATATTATCACGCATGTCTATCCTTTCGGCGCCTCTAGCGGGCGTTGTAGAAACTATTTTGGCAGTACATTTTAAATGTCAAACTCTCGATACTCGATGGTTCAGTGTAGAGAATCGTGCTACTTATTACTTGCATTTTAACATGACATTGTTATTTAAGTACGATATCTGCATGATAGCACGTGTAATCTATTATTGGGGCATGTTGCTTTATCGTGCTTATTGAATGGCTTATTATTTCCTGAAAGCCAGATAACAATACGTTTTGCTTGTAAATTATATTGCTATTACTACTTTGTTTTTTTCATGAGCTTTAAAACGTCTATCAACTTTAAAAGGCACAAAGTACTACCAGACCCAAATACATAGTTCCTTTTTTTCATCACGCAAATAATTGTTCTGTGCGAAAAATATACACCCACTGCGTAGATTTTACAATGCCACTGTGGTAGCTTTACGCTTGCACATGGACACTATTTGTGGCTTTCACCAAATTAACAGGTAATAGGTTTTGGTGTTCGACTGTCATTTGTTTTGCGAATAGCTTAGTATGCGATCACGAAGTTCGGACACAATAGGCGGAGATTGACTCGTCCATACGTGTGACATTTCGATAGGTTTTGTTCTATTTTCCATTCAGAAAATCTAAAACACGTCTGTCGACTGTCTAGCCCTGCATCTCCTTACTTTTATGTAATAACGTCAAGGAAACAAATAAAGGTTAAGGTTCAACGTAATAAGAGCATATTATATTTGAACTTGCTCATATCTTTGACGCGTTGGAGTGCGGTGATATTCACATGTTATTATTTTTTATTTGACTTGACATGACTTTTATAAGCACTCTTGCGTTTAACGAAGGATTCAAGATACGTGCATAATGTTCGTCGTAGATATAAGATTGAGTTGTGCTACAATTACGTATTTTACTGCACGTAACTTTTTAAACAATATTCCCAAGCAATAAGGGTATTTAAAAAAAATTTAAAACGGTTTTTGGGAGCTGGATAGACAGACTACAAGTAGGAGGATATAATAGGAAAAATAATCTAATAAAAGAATACGGGTAGGAGTTTAATTCTTGTATCCGAGTAGTTGTGATTTCTTCTGGGCCAGTGGCTGAGCTTGGACATGCGTGCACAACCCTTATATGTGTGCGTTAAGCCTTTGTTTATTTTTATTTACAACACTCCTTGAAACTTTCACAATACTTAATGCGTTTTTCTTCAATGCCAAGCAGCATCATTATAGTCAGCAACGGCGGACAAACTACCGCTTGGCGTGATAACCGTGTATAAAACGTTCAGTGCAATCTATTTGATTAAATCCAGAGTACGTAGCGTGGTGGAGTAACAAATGGTCCGTTTTCATCACTTGTCCGAGATGTCGTTAGAAAGTCAAGGGAACTTAGCGCGCAATGGTAACACTATAAATATTTCCGTTCGTTACTTCTAGAAGCAATATATTGTACACAGTACTGCTGTTTCTATAGTTCTTTTTAATTAAATCGGTGACGTAATAAACACTTGCAATTTTTCCGAAAGGGTTATGCATTTGTCGATAGTGGTTCTATTCGTAAGTATTGAATGTATGGTATGGAGTTGGTGGTTGTAACTTGATGTAAACATATTATTTTAACGGAAAAGCAATTTAATATATTACAAGGAAATATTCCCAGCGTAAACGTTATCGTAATTCCATTTAACACGATAATACCTTTAACGGCTTTAGAAATCGAAATATTATGGTGTACCAGATGAAATGTTGAATACATTAATGACGTAAAGTTTGTAGGTACAATTCGAGAGATGCCCAAAAATGGGAGTTGATGTAACTTAAACAAAAGATGCTGCTTTTCCTTATTAATGATATAAAATAACGAAAGTCAGCTTTAGTTCATACCTGTATTTTTGCGATCAAAAGCTATGACTATTGCAAATATACACAAATTAAAACCTTAGTAACACATTTATCTTATGGATACAGGAACGCGATAGAGCGATGTGCTACTTTAGAGTAAACAAACTACTTTGGCTTGCTAATTTGTTACGAAAACCTCTACCTAAATCTAAATCACTTAACTACGTAACCAGATAGTCACTTACGGAGTTTGTCTTACGAGTTTCCGAGAATACATGTTATGTAAAGGGTGCTACAGTGTTATACAGTTTGATAGTATTTGTTGGGCAACATAGCTGACCCCAATCAATCACTACATCCCGGCTTTCATTCCACGGCTATATCCGAACATACCAAAGATCAAAGACTGTAAGGCTTGTATATTAATTTCTACTAGAAATTGAATAACTTCGAAAAACAGCAACAATTTTAGGGTAATGGAAAACGTTGGTCATATTACATTAAAATGAAATCTCAACACTGCATTGCATTTTATTCATAGCAAGATGAGATACTTAGGTACATAATACAACGATTGCTAACGTCTTAAACGCAACTAATTGCAACTCAACAACTCACTCAGGAACTACTTTACCTATACATTTATATACGGATATATTTGATTTCACACCTCCAACGTGCCGATGAAAACCAACTTGAATATCATGTGTTACTCGTAACACTTCTTAGAAACACCCCACGTGTCGAGAAGCTCCTTTATTTGTTAACGCTGAGTGTACGATATAAGATTACCGATACTAAAGGTTTATACGATCGGCATTAGCCCATCATTGTATGAATAAGGCATGAAGGAGACCTCTTTAGTGTTACGTAAAATAATGGCGGACAAAAATGAGCACAATTTTTCGAGAAATGGTCCAAATTTTATTGCATTGTTGGAAAATATTCACGTGGAATTCACAAGAATTTTCAGAGAAATGCAGGAACAATTTCTAACTATTTAGTTTTATTCTCCATTTTATAGTGTCATGTTGTGCAAGAACCGGAAGAGGAGACAAAGGCTGGAATGGAATTGGGAACGTTTTGGATTGTAGATATATTCAGGTTTAGGCCAGCTGTTGTAAGAACTGCATGTGTTCGTTATGACAGAATGATAGTGAAATGCAGTTATGCTTACGATTATGCTCTTATACATTCCGAGTGGATGGTTTTCTCGACCACATGTTATTATTGCCATTTAGGGTAAGTTTTAAGTAACTTGAACTTCTAGTATGTTCCTATTATTTTCATAAATCGTTCATAGAATAAATACGCAGAACTAGAATACATCCGTTTTTCAACCGCTTCTCAAAATTTTAATATACGAAATCCCAATATGGAATAACCACACAAAGCAATTTAATAATATTCCAGGAAGGATTGATTTTAATTACTTTTGTTTGTTTCGTTGGCCATTATAAAGTTTTTAGTCAAACACAGGTATTTAATCAAAGCGACTGAATGTTTTGTACAGTTCAATTATTGGTTATTAACAATGCATTTTGAATAATGGGAACAAAATTGACGCGGTGTATTCATAATAATTATTATATTCTAGTACCGTGTTCATTTTGTTATTGTCATTTTATGCATAAAATTCCGACCGAGGTAAAATTGTTATTGAAGCCTTTAAACGGCTACCGAATTTCCTTTTTAATTCGTTTTCTAACATTTACCTAACTCACAATATTATCAAACACATTTGTTAATCATAGGACGCCCTGATGGAATAATTTGTTCTGTAAACAGAAAGAAAATGAGAAAACAACAGGTTCCAATTATTTGATAGAAAAACAAATAGAGCACGAACTGATGACCTTTTAAAAATAAATTAAATAAATATAAAATAGGTACCAACCTCTAACAAATGTTTATTCGGCCTTTGACATTTTTATAACAAACCATTCAGATGTCTGAGATCAATGTCCGTGACTGAAGTATGTACAAAACTTAGAAGTCTCTTCATAAGACCCCAAAACTTTTACAAGCAGAAGTCACGTAGTTTTATATTGATATTTCCTTGAATAACATGTGACTATGTCCCGGGGTTGTCATAATATATTTGTAGAGGTCAGTGACCGCGATGATCTTAGGTTTTGCAATATACGACCTTAGCTCAGTAAATAAATTCTAATAGAATATTTTTGTTCATTGATTTTCCGTTTTTGCCATTTTTTTAAAGGAATGATATTCTGTCTAATGTCAGTCTTGAATTCAGGAAAATGTTATAGTGAATTATTTTATAATACATGTATCATCTATCTATACTAATATTATACTATATCTATACTAATATTATAAAGCTGAAGAGTTTGTTTGTTTGATTGTTTGTTTGTTTGTTTGTTTGTTTGAACGCGCTAATCTCAGAAACTACGGGTCCGATTTGAAAAAATCTTTCAGTGTTAGATAGTCCATTTATCGAGGACGGCTTTAGGCTATATAACTTCACGCTACGGCCATTAGGAACAGAGTAGCAACGAAAAATGTTACAAAAACGGGGGAAATTCTCTCTTAAGTGACGCAAGCGAAGTTGCGCGGGTCAGCTAGTATATATATATATATTATTATAAAGCTGAAGAGTTTGTTTGTTTGTTTGTTTGTTTGTTTGTTTGTTTGTTTGAACGCGCTAATCTCAGGAACTACTGGTCCGATTTGAAAAATTCTTTCAGTGTTAGATAGCCCATTTATCGAGGAAGGTTATAGGCTATATATCATCACGCTACGGTCATTAGGAGCGGAGTAGCAACGAAAAATGTTACAAAAACGGGGAAAATTTTGACCAATTCTCTTAGGTGACGCAAGCGAAGTTGCGCGGGTCAGCTAGTTTGATATAAAATATTTCGTTTGTAAGTGAAAAACAATAAATAAGACTGCAGTTTTCAAAAGTATCGCAGACAGTTTCATAATGGCACCACTTGTCGCCGCAGCTACAAAACAAGTGGGTGACAGCGCTTTTAGTAAGCAATATTTTATAACTCCGGATTATTTCACAAAAATGTCTGGTCGGGTGTTTTCTGAACAGTTGTATGTTATATTAATCTTAAACTATTTATTATTCGCCTCAACTTTTGTTAGCGTTTCGGCTTTCTAGCACTGGATTGTGAGGCAAATCATTGATTATTTAATTATTAGTTAGCTTTCTAAGCAGTTCCCATGGCCTTAAAAATGGACAAATGATGCTATATTATTATCAGTCACCACTACCGGTCTACTTGAATTTATATAGTAAAGTATGTATGACCAACAAATTAAAACACATCCGAATAAAAAATATTTTTCTCAACATTTTTGATCTCTTCTTGCACTAACAGAGTAATGTTTACGCAATATATTCCATGTATAAATGCTAACGATGTTACTTCAAAGAAGTGTGTGGAAACTCTAGAAGTGAGAACAGTTTCAAAGTAACAATACTCGTATTGATAGATAACACAGTATTGGTTACTAAAAGGCTTTATGTATCTTGT
The DNA here is from genome assembly GCF_050436995.1 of Anticarsia gemmatalis. Taxonomy (NCBI): domain Eukaryota; kingdom Metazoa; phylum Arthropoda; class Insecta; order Lepidoptera; family Erebidae; genus Anticarsia; species Anticarsia gemmatalis. The sequence continues at coordinate 6,931,420 of NC_134761.1, forward strand.
AGAAATATTAACAAGCGAGTGAGCTTAAAGGAATAACAATAGGTCTTATTTTCAGGAAGCTTTTCTAGTATGTTATGGCATTGAGAAGAATTTGATGCTTGATGCTGGTACATATATGTTTTAATATTTAAAAATGTTAGTGATTCAACTTGCAGCCACGAGGTCAAATCGTCAGAAAGACGAATGTAAATAATGAAACATAGTACCCGTGTACTTTTTTACAATTCAATGTTTCCACAGAGAAAATGTGTATCTAAATTTATTATTAACTTAATACTTTAGGATGTCAAACAATTCTGTAAAAATGTTCGTTGTATTCAGTTGATTATATTTAGAACTTCCAAGTCATAAATTGTGGTTTTGAACTGAAAATATAAGAGTTGTGTGTGTTATTCTTGCAACTAGAGCTGCATTCAAAGCTCAACATTGTGTAAACTTAGATTGCGGTACCCTCGAGAGACTTCATTTCCTACTTTCCGAGAATGTAACTAAAACATTCAAACCTACTGGTCTAGACAATCTTAAAAACTGGAAATGTTTTATAAACTAATAAACATATATTGTCAGTGGTATTCATAGCTTATGTAATAGTTAAAAGTTAAAATTTACTGTTACCTATAATAAAATAATCGCAATCGGAACCGCGGGAACAGTATCATTGAGAGTTATTTTTATACAAAGATACTATTAAAACATAAACTTAGAACTACAAGTGTTTACTAAACTACTGAACCGGTTTTGGCAATAAGATACGTAGCTTATGTTTTGGGTTAAAACTACCGCTTCTAAAAATGAAAACATTATAACTTTTAAACTCTCGCGTTGCTTGTTTAATGTATAATAGAATACGGGAATTAACGCGAACACGCATTTTACTTTTGAGGCATTTTAAGGTAAAATGCGTGTTCGCGTTAATTCCCGTATTCTATTATACATTAAACATGCAACGCGAGAGTTTAAAAGTTATAATGTTTTCATTTTTAGAAGCGGTAGTTTTAACCCAAAACATAAGCTAATACATTAATGAAAACATGTTTTTTAAACTGTATAACACTGCAATCAATGAAATAATTGAATGAAAGAAAAGTGCAGATACTGTAAACATTTAAAACTCGAAACTTAAACTTGTTCAACGATAAAAGCGGAATAAACTATTCTGTTTTGCATCACAACGTAGGTGTACACTCTAAATAATCGCCTTGTTTACTCAGTACCCATCAGGCTTATGCAATGTCTTCAAATCTACATTTAAAGGTACGGCCTTTGAAGATACACTCGACACGGGAAAGGTAGATTAACCTTCGGAGCAAAGGGCGACCATTTACGAGGTCAACGCCCGAGGAATGGTCCTAAAGATCCGTGGATATCTTCAGGGTTTCAGTGAGGTGTTAATAGTATTGAAGTGAGATTGAAAAGGTATGAATGTCTTGAACGCACTGTACCTTTAGTTTTTAGGAATCCGTATTATAAGAGTGTAAACTGCAAACTATATTTATGCTACGCTTTTTTCTACTTGAATGTTCGCCTTAGTGTCACATCTAGTGACATGGCAATACATAAATATACGGGTGTTACAGATAATCCCTTGTAATTTTAATAACGTATGTATTAGTACTACAGCTTTTTTGCTCTGCCTAAAAATAAAGCCTTATCTTCTCGCAAAAAACATAATTATATGTGTCTCGTTTTTTTCAAACGTCGTTTTTGCTTAAATATTACCTACCTATGCAAGTGATTAGAATATAATTCATTTACTTTTTCGTGATATCACGGAATCTTTCATTTGTGAAACGTATTTACACTTGTTTTATATTCAAAGAAACAGAGTCGTTTACCCTCCACACTAGTGAGTGCCCATGTTGTCTGCTAAAATTAGTTGTACCGTCGTAAAAGTGTTACTATGTTATTGGTTTGCATAGTTGATGAGAACTCGGTGCAAAGCGTGGGCAATATTTGCGTGGAACATAACGTTTAATGAAGTGGAAACGAAATTAAAGCATTCCACAATAGAATACATGCATTTTAACAGCTTGTAGAGAATACGGGAATTCGTATATATTAGGTGGTTCGTATACACTAGTCCCAAAAATTAAGGGATATAAAAAAAGAATCCAAATTTTTGGGTGATTTTCAACAAGCTGTAACTCCGAGGAAAATGGTCGTACAGAAAAAATAAAAAAAACAAATTGTAGCTTCAAGTGTCTAATTTTTTTTATTAAAAAGCAAATCGCAAAACGAGAGATCGTCTATCGCTGCCATGAAGTCAAAATCGAGATTCGTCAGTCCATAAGACACTGGTCAACTGTCTACGACCCCAATCGTGATGGTCATGCGCATAAGCCAATCGGGCTCGACGATGTCGTGGAGTGAGCATAGGCACGCGATTTGATTTTTAATCGAAAAAATAAAGATTTTAGAGAGAAAAAAAAATGTTTATTCAAAAAATGAATAAAAATCACAAAATTGCTCACAATGGTGATTTTTGCAACAACAATTTGAACAAAGAATTTGAAGGTTCGGGGCACAATGAAAAAAAAATCGCAGCGCTTTGAATTTTTGAGGGATATTAGGGGACACTTTGAGGTTGAAAAATTACCGATTATATTCTTCGTTCATCGATTTTATCCAAAGTTATACCAAGTTATCCAAATATCCTTAATTTCGCGATTTTTTGTCTTTTTTTCAGTCCGAGGTTTCAATTCAAAAAAAAAATTTTTCTTAGAAGATGTTTACATTTTCTTATAGAGAATATTGTGCAGTTTTCAAAACCCTCCTTTGATTTCCTGTACGATCATTATTTCCGGAGTTATTGAATATCAAAGTCAAAAATAACTTTTTTGCTTTGATTGACGATAACTCCGTGGCAAATCGTCGTACAGGCTTTTTGAATACGGCAAATTAAAGAGGATTAAATTTTCTAAAAGAAATTTAAAACGAAAGAATCAAAAAAAAATTTTTGAAGCCCGTGGACCTTTTTTTAGGAGGGAAAAAATTTGGATAAATTTTTTTTTGGTAGTTTTCGTTGGATTTCTCCAGACCTGGCCATGACAAAAAATTTTCATGGTCATATCTAAAAATTAGACACTTGAAGCTACAATTTGTTTTTTTTATTTTTTCTGTACGACCATTTTCCTCGGAGTTACAGCTTGTTGAAAATCACCAAAAAATTTGGATTCTTTTTTTATATCCCTTAATTTTTGGGACTAGTTTATATAGTTAGGTAGGTCATGCCTAATTTTACCTAGGTATTATAACGCAAATGACGTTTAAGGTATAGGAAATTGAATAAGGTTTTGTGCAGAAGTATGACGGTGATTTTTACAGCGCTATTGGGTTCCAAGTTTGCGAAGATTCATTTTCGTCAGATTTTTCAAAATTATCAAAGGTTTTGTGGGCAATTAGGTTTTAGTGTCTATGTTTATTATATTATAGGTATTTTTGTTGTCAAGTAATAGTTACTTTAATAAAAATTATACTTATTTTAGGGCTTATATTTTTTTGAAATTGCTTTCATCTTTACTTCACTCTGGAATTAATTGATAGTATCAGAATATCAGGTTTCATTGTATTATTATCAACTTTTGTGAGAAGATATTAAACAAGTCTTAGACGTCTCATTATTCAGTCTACACTTACAAATTCAATTTGAAAAGATAAAAAAAGGTAATTTAGTGAAGAATTTGGGTTCAACCTTTGTTTCTTTAAGCCTGAATAAATTTTCTTTGGTCAATCAACAGTAATAGGGAGTAGGGGCTAGTCTTTTGTTTAATACTCTTCCTTGTAAGGTATCTCGCTATTCTCGTGTTTTAATACGAAACAGCCTGTGATTATGTTTTTTGATCTCTTCATTTCAAGAAGAATACTTTGTTTCTTAATTATTTGCTTTATTTGGAAATGTGAATTTATATCTGGAATTTACAAGACAGTTGACACTGTCAACTCCAAAAGTGCTTTCCAGTTTTAAGCGCTTACCCTGGCAAATATTTTTTTAGTAAAAAAATGTATTTTTGGAAAAAACAAAAGAAATAATAAAGCGCAAGGCAAAACCAGTGAACCAGCAAAATGGTTTTCGGTACCATACGCAAACTATAGAGAATTCAAACGACGTTAGCGATACAAACATTGTTCATTTGTTTCCTTTCGTTTCAGTGGTCTACGATTTAAAATAATAAATCCGTAAAAAAATCAAAATGTCCAGTAATGTATTGAATAATCTTACAAAACCACAACTTTTAAAGCCACCACCACAGAACCCGGTAGAGGTAAAATGCGTGTTTGTGTTTATTCCCGTATATAATTGTATAATAAACTTACCAAATATCTATATATGGCAAACGGCACGTACTCCAGCATCACGAAGACATCGGCTACAGCTAGCCACTTGAGAAGACGGTTGATAGGTGCCGCTGCCAGGTCGCGACGTGTCAGCACCGCTACATTAAGTGCGTTCGCTAGACTGCCGAAGAAACATACCTGGGATGGAAAATGGTTATATTAGATGAAAAGTTAACAAAAATGGTGTACAATTTAATTTACTGATTGTCAAAGATTTTGAAAGTGAAGACAACAAATTCTTTGATGAAATTGGGGATCATGGATGTGAAGCCAAGGGAGTTTTCAAGGCTCGTACCAAGTGGCGTTTTCTGGTCTCTACCGCGTGATTTATGTATGTATGTATTTAGATGCGATAGTTTTTTTTTCAAAGGCCAGTTTTTATCTGAAAGGGCTGCGGTTACATCATAAGTGATTTAATTTCCACGAAACCTTAACACCCGTCTCTACGTTCTATTCAATCTTAAGTCAGCTATTGTTGAGTTATGAATACAACACAACATTGCGTCTTTGCTTTATAAGACACAAAAATAAATTGTTTCCCCAAATCAAGTAGTAAAGGTCACATTCAGTAATTTATTCGCTAACAATGTCCACTATTATGCAACAGAGAGAGTGCTTTGTGCAAACGTCGTCACCTATTGTATCTCCTGTAACTCGATTAACAAGTTCCAGGAACGGTATTACATAGAAACTGATCACAATACAATTAATGTCTGGAATTGTCCTGTTCTCTCGAACTGTAAAGCTTGAGTTTCTCTTGCGTGGGTACAGTACCTCGATTCTGTACATTCGATACTAACGTCACGCTATCGAATACCATACATTTCTATCGAGCTACTCGATAGGAAACCGGCAGCAATCCGGCAGAGAATCGCGACCTATCGAGTATCGAAAACTTGACATTTAAAAGTGAGAAAAAGTTTCGTTCTGAAAATTTGTTCTTTAAATAAAATTTTATTGGTAATAATTGTGTATAAACTAATTTTAAATATATTATATAGTGGATAAAAAATAATCATGAAAGGTATTATTCTCATAAATAATAATTATAGTCTACTTTAAACGGTATTAGTAAAAATAAATCAATAATATAAAAATATCATAATTAATGTTGTTCAACGAAACATTGTCAACACAAAAAAAGAGTCAGCGTCTTTTTTTTCTACGTTGAAGCAGGCAAAGGAGACAATGCCTTTTCAGCCTCGTTGGCCTCGTCTTCCTAAAATTATCTAATATAGAATATTTAAATAATTTATTAAAATTAAAAATGGAAAGAACATTTTATTTTGAAATTCGAATTTCGAATTGCCCCTAAGTGCGCTCCAGCTAAAAAAAATAATTTATTTTATTTTATTTTATTTTAATGTTTGGTGGAAAATGGCGCCATTGAAGAACATAGTTGTTGCGAAAATCCGCTAGGGGCGCTGATCAATTTTTCATACAAAATTTTTCGATAGCGAGTCGGTAGTCGATACTCGATAGTTGTACAGAATCGCGGTACAGGTCTCAGTGGGTACTTTCGAGTATCGAGAGTTTGACATTTAAAATGTACTGCAATAGGCGTTTCTACAAATGTTCGCTAGAGGCGCTGAACCGATTGCCATACAACATTTTTCGACAGCTAGCCGGTTGTCGGTAGTCGATAGAGGTAGAGAATCGGTCCCATACACCAGTCCAACGCACCTTCGACTCGACGATCAGTGACGTATAAACATAGAAAAAAGTACCGCGCAGGTTAGCATCAGCGTACAGAGTCCCATGGAACATTGTGCTAATGTTCGACTGATGTTAGCGTAGGAGGAAACAAAGCCTTAGTTTAAGCTTTACAATAGAACGCTACGTGATACATGAGTAGCGACAAAAGCCATATAAACGGAACTTCTGTGAAACTGGAACAAATCTTCCAGCAACCTTGTATCCATTTCTCTGTATTTTGTCTGGAGATTAGACTGAATAACATTGTTTCTATGACTAGTCACGTGTAGAAATTTTCGTAATTTAATTATTTTAGAAAAAAACACCGCGCATTCTTCTGACTGTGACATTCGTGGTAGTGATAGTCATATTTAAATTACTGCAGATAGACCTGTAGCGCGATTCGCTACCAATATCGACTGTCGACAACCGGCTAGTTAGAGGATTACTGGGCGCCGTAGGAACTATTTTTGCAGTACATTTTTAATATCAAACTCTCGATACTTAAAAGCCGCCTGTAAAAAATCGGGCCACTGTTTTAATTATTTGCAACTTTATCAATTATTATTTTAATCATAATAAACATTTCTAAAATATTTACAAATAAATCTTATACATACAATGTTGTACAAATCTAGTACCTTATTTGATCTTTTACTACTATAGTTCTAAATAATAACACAAACACGCCTTTCTTATGTCACCCGCAGCCCGAGTCGTAGAGAAATACCCTCTCAATTTAAGTTATTCTGCCTCGTAATAGATTATAATTTTCAACATTTCTTCTATAAAAGCAAACAGTATCAAAGTGACCTACAACAAAGTAAGAAAAGTAAAGAATAAAGTATTAAGTTCACGAGAGTATAGAGCCTTTTTTCCACCGTCTGGTCCATTTGCTCATTATAATAATGTATCTACTTAGGTTGGGTTTTCCACATAAAGTTGGTATGTGTGTGATACCGCTGTTGTTTCTGAGTATACTTTATTTATAAAATAATCAACGATATGATCACAAAAATATATTATATTACTTATAATACCAGTATATCTTCATTAGATAATTTTATTTGGCGAATAATATGACAAAATGTCAAAGCAAATATGTTATTTTAATTTAACTATTAAGAGTTTAATATTTTTTGTTTGTTTTTACTAGCCGTTCGGGTGTTTACAAAATATGTTTACATAATAGGACTAATATGGAAAATGATTTCCAACAAGATGGCGCGCCTCGCCAATCTACTTGTTAAAACAAGAAACAACGAAAAGCGTATCAACAGATATGACGTAAATCAAAAATATTTAAATAATAACCTACACTGTTATTTGTTACTGACTGCCACCCATTTCCGACATATGTTTGGCAGAATCATTAAACAATGTATGAGTATGTAAACAAAAATATACGAAAAAACCACTAGAGCGATCATCAGAAACCCATTAAATCTCATGTAAATAACCTTAATTATATCGTAAAACGATACTCTAGATTATGTTTACAAATCATTTATTATTATCACTGACCACTGTTTGTTCCAGCCAGTAGGAATTAAATGTGGTTTCGTATTTTTACGTACAATTGCGTAGGTTTCAAATGGTATCATTTGTTTTTATTTATTAGGCAATTTGTCAGTTCTATTTGTCTGTCTAGCAAAGATTATTTATTGTGTCTACACAGAGGAGCGATTGCCTACTACTATCGACTATTGAAAACTGGTCAGCTCTCGACAAATTTTGAATAAACCTGTGATCAGCGCCCCTAGCGAAGCAGCGTATGAACTAATTTTGAAGTACATTTTAAATGACACTCGATAGTGTTACCCACTGTTAAAAATCCCGCACCATTCGATAGATAGCAGCTTAGTTTTACGGTGCAGACAGTTTAAAATTATCGCCCCGAAACCTACTGAAAACTATACATCTAACAAAGAAATATCTCATTTAACCTGGCCAAAACGTTGAGCAATATAATAGTAAATAATACAAGATCACAATAATCCACGTGCCATATTTCATATAATATTTTGGTTTCGCGATGGTTTTAAAGTTATTATTAGACTCGCTAAAACAATGTAACTTGTTTTCACTTGATTACTGATTGGCTATTAGTGCCTCTTGTTTTCAACCTAGTTCGAGAACTAGTCTAGTCTGAAATACTAATTTGTTTTTAGTTCACCTCCCCGCCATAGTTTCATACCCTAATGACTTCTATCTCGTAAATAAATCAATACGCCTAATAAATTACGTTCTCGACTGCTTTCAAGGTTAGTACATTCGGTTTTATTTCGCACTCTTTAAACACGTCAATCGTGGAACAGTTGGAATGGATTTATAACATTTACGTAAGAACTAATGTATACTGGATAATTATAGCCGGTTTTGAAGTACATTGGACTGACATTCAGTAACGTCGTCTAAGAAGAAACTTCTAGGTAATTATGTTACTTTATTACCATTCCAAAATAGACTTATTGGCAAGTAATTCTGTATCAATGCAGTAACAAAGAATAAAAGAAAGGTGAAGATCCCAACTCTGTATTATTGAATTAACTGCTTTAGGAAGGGAATGTATATCATTATCTGGCTTATATACTTAATATTGAATAACAAATAGTAATAGACTACAACTAACTCGCACTTAGTCACCGTGCCTTTACACCGCTTCCTCACCCAGGAGGAGATCTTTGCCCAGCATAAAGATAGTCACGGGTTATAAAAGAAAGAAAAATATAAGCTAAACGAAAAATTGCAATCAAACAATTCAACAATATCTCTTATACACCTGGCACAAAAACTTACGGATAGGAGTTTTCTTAGAATGCTTGCGTCGTACACGTTCGCGCGTCCCTTAAATAGTAATTGATAGGGTTTTCATGAAAGGGACAAAAGCTAACACAATAACATTAAGGTCGCAATTACCCTCTGTCCTTAACATCACACCCTACCTCAAAGCGGTAGTGGTCTGAAACGGTTTTGCTATCATTAAGTGAATGGACGATTTCACGCCACGCCGGAGCCTCAAGCGGCAGTAAAATTAAATCTTCCGCTGCCTTTTGTGTTTAAATCACCTCCATATATGACATTAAACTAGAGTACCTTAAACCTGGATTAGATTGAACGCCTTTATTTATTTCATTTTCCCTAAAATGTATGAAAAAGGATCAGCGCCTCTAGTGGACGTCGTAGAAACTATTTTGGCAGTACATTTTAAATGTCAAACTCTCGACACTCGATCGTTCTAATCATTATTGCGCTACTGTACATGGCTTTATGTTTCATTAAAGCGCCCCAAAAATAAGGACCTATAAAACTATTTGTACTAAATGTCTGCGAAATCTGCTGAAATTTTGGTTAATACCGAGTTAGTAGGGCAAAGCAATTTGAGAGGCTAGAATTTTATTAAAAGCGTCGACTAAACAAAGAAGAATGTAATAGGTTTTACGCTTAAATAACGTGACAAAGCTAGTCGAGGCTCGCGTCAACATCACATCAACATAACCTCGAGCAAACATATTTTTTGCTCTAAATTCTCGTCTGCGAGCTTTTTGTATGAAAATAATTCTTTGTTAAAAAAATAACGCAAACTTGATATACTATTTATTAAGAATGTGTTAGTTATTCACTTACTATAATCGTTAATAAATTACTTTTCAGCAGCGCAATTCCGTAGAGTCTGTACTGCCAAGTATCGAGAGTTTGACGTGATGACAAAATAGTTCGTACGGAGTCCGTTAGAGGCGCTAAGCAGATTTTTGTATAAAATTTCGCGATATATTTTTGTCAGTAGTCGATAGCAGTAGTGAATCGAGCTACTGGTATTTAGAATAAGGAATAAAAGACGCACTTAGTTATGTTAATGTCACCTAAATACCGAAGCCAAAGTAACTGACCCTTGTCATAATTACAGGCCAGTTAGGTAATAGTTCCTGAGCGTACAAAAGAAGTCATTTGTGGGTAAACAACTGTAGCTCGATTCTCTACTACTATCGACTACCGACAACCTACCTGTCATCGAGAAATTTTGTATGAAAATCTGATCAGCGCCTCTGACGGGTGTCGTAGGAAATGTTTTGGCAGTACATTCTAAATGTCAAAATTTCGATAGCTAGCCGGTTGTCGGTAGTCGATAGTGGTAGAGAATCGAGGTACTGTTAGTACGGAATAAATGTCACACTAAACTGACAAACCCTTCCTTAAATGTTTACTTTTGACACTTATTTTGCTCAGTAACAATTAAAATTACTTACTATGAGACTGAGGTATCCATGTATACTGTTGTACGCCAATATTATATCGCGGAAATTTCCTTCACAGTAAGTACAAGCGGGCTCACTGGGTCTCGTGAGATTTAACCGGCTTCTCCACCCATCGACCAATTTCACCAACGTCCCAAAGTCCAGCGGCTCATGAGACGTGTTCTTCGAAGACTGTTCTCGCAAAGCAGATAGAAATTGCGAGAAGTCCACGTTGCTTCTGTTCTCCCCACTCATTTCTGTTTCCAACAACATCTCTTCGAACAAATTGGTCAATGTCTGCGTGATATTTGAAGTATCCTCACTCATTTTACTTTCGTACCCATAACTTCTGATAGTCCGTCCGTTTCTGTAACAATAGTTTTGGTTGAGTTTGTTGTATTTATTTAGACAAAGTTTGTTAGTAGTTTGTTACAATTAAGAACAGACGTCGGCGTCTGAACAGAAATTGTATAAAGCGTGGCAAATATCCTTTAAACCTAGTTATATAAATTAGTATAGATTGAAATATATCTTTTCAAACATCAATAACAGTTTATTGCTATTTGCTCAAAACTATGAAACGAAGGCGTTATATGCCTTGCGTGACAAAGTTTTATGCAAGGTTATGTAGACATAAGTAGTAATAAAAGAACCTAGATGTTACATTGAAAACTAAACAAACCTACCTACAACCTGGTATAGATTATTTTATTTATTTGAGATTCGTTGCCTAGTAGCCAACATTTTCACATTAATATAATATAGGTTAGTTAGATACTGTCCAGTGTCCAGTTATCTAGCAAAACACTGAAAACTATAATAATAATTAATAACTAAAGAAAACGAGTATTATGTGCACATAAATAATGCCGGGTTATTCTTTCAGGCGTTGGACAAAGAGACACTGAATGTAAAAGAAATCTAAAGCTGCATAAAAATGGTGCTATAATAAAGCCACAAAAATGAAAAAGAAAGACTTTATGACACACTAGAGGACTGCCCCGGCTTCGTCCGCATATACTTAACTAGCTGACCCGCGCAACTTCGCTTGCGTCACAGAAGAGAGAATGCGTCATAATTTCCCCTGTTTTGTAACATTTCTTATTACTACTCCGCTCCTGTTGGTCGTAGCGTGATGATATTTAGCCTATAACCTTCCTCAAGAAATAGGCTATCTAACACTGAAAGAATTTTTCAAATCGGATCAGTAGTTCCTGAGATTAGCGCGTTCAAACAAACAAACAAACAAACATTCTCTTCAGCTTTATAATATTAGTATAGATTTCCGTTAGAATTTTGATCCCATAGATCCCAGGTAGAAGCTTTGTAACCTTGTCCCGATAGTTACAAACATAATATATAAAAAAATATCCATCCTAAAAAAAAATTCTTTATTCAAAAGTTAGGCTTGTGCATTCTTTTCGAAGATTTATATTTATTTCTTTAGATCAGTTGCAAAACGTCAAATCAGAAATAAACGTGACGTAATAAACAATATGACCCACACAGCTGCGTAGTGGCATCCCGATTCGATGGATCCCTAGGATGTGGTAACGCGGGCTACAGTTGCAGAAACTATGTTGCTGCAAAGTTTCATCAAAGGTATGAATAAACAATAGTAGGTACAAATCAAAGTCCGTTCATTAAATCCTCGAGATGGAGCAACAACCAGACATCCTTACAAACTTCCAAATTCATTACAGTAGTATGATTTTACTAATAGACGAATCCCTTCAGGGTTTTACCCCAGGGACAAGGAGGAATACTTGAGAACTTGAGCAGATATATTTAGACGAAACTATTTCGTAATACAGACAGGTGGAACAATAATTACGTTGACAGGGCCAAGTGTATAATGGGAATAGGATATAATTGTACACAAATTAATTATGTCATGATATATTATGATGTAAGATATTAGGGTCTTGTCTCATAGTTGTGCAGAGGCGTAGTGGTAGCAAGATATTCATGAATAGTATTTTTATTTAAAAAGCTGGCGAAAGATGGTTTAAGTCTCTTGAAACAACGAGATTTTTTTACGAGATCAGAGTCACGATAGTCAGCTAAGGGATAATAAGGCATCCTGGCTTTTGCGAGTGTGTGTATAATTCGTTGATTATAAAACAAAAAAAAACAATAAATATACCAGATACAACTCTTGTCTAAGACCAAATTTCAGAAAGTAGGTGTTACTGTCGGTTTAAGAGTAGTCCATGTAAAAATTGCAACAGACAATATTTGTTCATAATTAGTCAGTTTTATATTTTGTTTTCATTAGAACAAACCAACAATTTAGTACGCGAAATTATCATGATTAAAATATCGTATTCTACGAATCGAGTGCTCAATTTAACCGATGTGGCAATCCACTATTAACTCCAGCATTCAATTCATCATCTACCCAATTCACTGGAAATATTGTACTACATTTAGCGACATAGACAAAGTAGGCATATTCATTTTATCTCGTAGCCTCTAAATGTATACCAAATGCAAGATTAAAATAAAAACTACATATACAATAAAAAGGAGATTATATCTTTGTCTTTCAAGCTGACCCGCGCAACTTCGCTTGCGTCACATAAAAGAGAATAGATCATAATTTTCCCCGTTTTTGTAAAATTTTTAACTGGTACTCTGCTCCTATTGGTCGTAGCGTGATGATATTTAGCCTATAACCTTTCTCGATAAGTGTTAGATAACACTGAAAGATTTTTTTAAATCGGACCACGAACAAACAAACTCTTCAGCTTTAGTATTAGTATAGATATTAACTAAGAAGACGTGGGTTTTTACTTCTTTCCGTACACGATCATCCTTAATTCACAAATATTCAACAACATCAAGCCATATTTTGAGTGAATCATACAGCGACGAAAACAAATGTCTTATTTGTTGAGTACGGCCGTCAATACATTTTGAGAAACGATCGATTGAAACTATCTTATCTTTCAACATGCCAGTATAGTATACTTCTATATGAAGGAGTGGCCACCTGTGGCTACCACTGGCTTCACATTGCCTCGTAAATAACACTCGTCCGATCGCGTGATAAAAGTTTTCTTATAAATCGTCTTCGTAGTTCCTTTAGAGCTTCCTCTTGGCACTAGAACAGCCATTTAATATAATGCTCGTAGAACATTGTTATTTTGCCGTGTATTATATTTCGCGTCATACTTCAAACAAGTTGGAAAGAAAAGATATTTCATAAATATTTTAACGCACATCTTACTTTACTTGCTACTCTTTTTGTTTAAAAGCTTTATTTCACGGAATTCTCTACCACCTGAATGACTTTAAACAAGCCATTAGTATCGTGTTATCTGGATTAACTTGCATGTTTAAGAGATTTAAGAATTGTATAGAATAAAATTGCGTTAGTTATTCAGTATTTTGTACAACAAACAAGTTACATATCTCCAAAGTCAGAAATTATTCGAGACTCTTGTAATCGAATTAATGTTGAACGAATTATGAGCTGTCTACAAAGTTGCTTTGATAAACAAAAAGTTGTCAACATTTTCATATTATCGTTACAATGTATAAAGAGAAACGTTGAAACAATAATATCTTAGAAAGGAAGAACAACTATACCGACTTGGAAATATATGTACCTCTAGTTCGGAATATATCTCTAATTCTGAGGGCTAATAAACACATACATGATAAGCACTTTTCTTACTTGATGTACAATACCTAGAAAGAGAATTTGGGGTGTATTTTGCGACATAGTTTTTACATAATCGCTACGAGGACACGGCTATGATATATTGTGCTGTAGGCTGTTGGCACTCCTAGATTAATCTAATAAAAATGTTATTCAGCGAACATTATTCATGTCATTACTTTAAGGGATATAAGAACCGGTTTCGTAATTTACTGATTATGATACTTAGAAATATTTAAGGATAAAACTTAGACCTACTGAAAGCTACAACTGATCTATACTAATATTATAAAGCTGAAGAGTTTGTTTGTTTGAACGCGCTAATCTCAGGAACTACAGGTCCGATTTGAAAAATTACTTCAGTGTTAGATAGCCCATTTATCGAGGAAGGCTATAGGCATCATCACGCTATGACTAATAGGAGCAGACTACCAGTAAAAATGTTACAAAAACGGAGAAAATTAAGACCCATTCTCTCTTATGTGACGCAAGCAAAGTTGCGCGGGTCAGCTAGTTCTTGATAAATGTTGACTGATCCGAGTACCTAAAAACCTGCACAAGAGTATTAGCAAATTAGAACTATATTTTCTAAGGTATTCCCAAATATGAAATAAGAAAGAGTTTTTTATACTTAGCTGAAATTTATTGTTTTGAACAAAACTGTAGTTCCATTTTTATTGAAGGAAACAAGATTTGGGTCACTGCTTAATAGCAGTCGCGATTAGTAATAATTTATTCATTACGGTCGTAATATAATCAACGGCAATAAATATATTAAAACCGTAATTTGGCTTTCCAAATTTACAATCCGCTTATAATTTTCTAACCCTATAATCCAGCGACCGACAGACATGAAAAATTAATTTTAATTATTGTTAAAAAAATGGTTATTTGTTTGGGAATAAATATTGATGTACATGTTTAAAATTATATTAGTCACTTTGAACATTCCATACAATAATTAAATTACGCAAGTGAGCTTTCTGTTTTATACTTCGTAATTGTGATAAAGGAAACTATTGCATTGATTTTATAGTTCATTTTTCAATCTTTAGTTTTGGAGTATTATTTGTTTCATACTGAATCACGAGTAGAATGTAAATCATTTTGAATCGTATTTGTGGTAAAATATACTCGTTACTATTAAAATTTGAACTCACAAATCACATTCAAGATTCAAGAATCAAATATCAAATAGAATATAAATCTGATACATCTATTCATGTATGAAATGAATAAATCTACGTTACTTGGCTTGGAGGTCTATGCAATAACTCATCGCACTTAATATTCCTCTGGTGTCTGCAGGCGAATAAACAGCTTGATATGAAACTGTAGCGTGATTTTCTACTGCCAGTACTATCAACTAGTGAAAAACCGCGAGAAGACCAAATAAGTTCAATAAAATAGTTATTTTAAATGCGATTTCTTGCCACTATTGACTATCGATCACCGACTAGCCATTGACAATTCTTGAACTAAGAATTGTAGCTCGATTCTCTACCACTATCGACTACCGACAACCGGCTAGCTGTCAAGAAATGTTGATATAAAATCTGATCAGCGCCTCTAGCGGCCTCCGTAGGTATTATTTTGGCAGTACATTTAAAATGTCAGCCTTTTGATACTCGAGTAGGTACCATCTGTAGAGAATTACGCTCTCGTTGTAGAAAATTGCGCTACTGAAATATTATTGTTTCGTTTGGTATTTGTTTACTTGTCTTGAACTTTATATTCATGAAGACGGAGCGTAGACGAAGACCGGAGATGCAATATCCATTCTATTTTAAAAATAAACAAAAAGTGCCGTACACTTTGTTCAATAGCACAGCATTGAATAAGTTTATACCGTTGTCTGTTTGAGGTTCAGACAACAGTAACATTTAGAAACAATTTCCAACTGTCATGGCCACTTGTTGCCGTTTGACTAAAACTCTGTACAATGTGTACATGTGTAGGGAAATAATAATTACAGATGCTGTGATTGTACCATGATTTTAATTAAATTGATCAAGGAAGAGAATTTTGAAATATAAAGATTATTTCGTAATGGTTGTTTAGCACTACAAAATCTTAATTCAAAATCATCTGCAGCTTAAAAAAACTACTAACGAATTATAAATAAATAATGTTTAATTTATATTGCTAAACGTATTTGATCGGGCCTTGATTTAATTTTGTCCCGAGTATTAGAATTTTTCTTGCAACCTTTTGCGTCGCTCGGCTGGTTAAAAAAATCGATGCTAAAAGCTCGTTCGTTCCTGGAAATTCATGATGGGATATCGAAATGCTACTTCTCTATTATACATAGTAAGAGTCTTTCTATAAACGGAATAGTCAACTAAAAGGATTGAAACCCCTCAGGGTAGTGAAAACTAGCCGCTGAACTTTGAGCACAAACACAGGCCGCAACAGTAACTTTATTTAATTGATGGACTCCGATTACAAATTGATAGCGGTCTGGACACATTTTGACTAGACTCGAATTTCACTAGTTTGTGAGCCGTACAAGTTTGTATAGTTATAGTCGATATCCTATAGCTTCGATTTCCACTTTTATCTTTAAGAATATTTATGATACTAATAGGTGTTACATATTTTGTATGTTTGTAAAAATCGCACATAAATTAGTACCTAGCGCAATAAGATTCATCATATAAATATTTAAAGTACTGAATAAGCTTGTGCTAAAATGATTTTAACATAATATTATAGTTTGCAGGCTGCTATTTCTTCCAATACTGTAGAGTTTTGATATGCGTATGTTTCGTTCGAAAATTCAAAGTTCGCATCTTTGCTGTTTATTTTCCAAGCGTGACTTTGAAATGCAAAGTGTTCAAGGAAACCTCTGAGATTCCACTTGATAGAATCTATACGAACATATTCTAAGGTTATGGCAATATTTGACTTAGTTTTCTATATGTATGTATCTTTGAACTGGCTTACGACTAAACTTTACATTTAAACCTTGATAAGTTCACTTTACTAACCTTCGTTTCTGAGTACATTTAGCAGTAGTTTATCTATTTAATAGTGTTTTTTTATATGATTTTAAACGCTCTTGAATAGATAAACTACCCCTAAATGTACCTCAGAAACCGAGTGTAAAAGACGCTGAAATAAAATGCTCACTTTATTGGTTTTATCAGGGAGTAAATAATAAGAAACCGCGTAGGTGAAATGGAAAGGTTGTCAACGCCTCTACGATTCGTGGGTTTGATTTCCACTTAATACAGAAGAATTAGTCGGGTTTGAATGTACTTTGTTGCCATAACTTTCAGTTGAATTTATTAACTATCGTATATATTACATTTTATACAAAAATAATAGATTTAGAAAAGATAAGAGTTAAACTATCATAAAAATATGGTAAATACCACCACAGACACGGTACATGATATAACATAATACATATATATTTAACAAGCGTCCTAACTTTCTTCCCATCAACTCTCAAGAGTAATAAATCCCATAGATATCTGGTCAGACGATAGCAAAAGTTTGGGAGCTCGTAAAAACTCTTTGTTTAAGTGGCTCAGTTCCCACAACAATAAACTGTTTAATCGCCTATTATCACCATAACATCTGTTCAGACACTAAACATGAGACAAAAGTTTTATACATAGCTTCAAACCGCGACTTCACCCATGTAAAAAGATTTCCTAGCGTAATGATCCACCAATGTCCTATGTCCTATCCTATGCGTTAATCTAGGTTATATGCTATCAGTGTACCAAATTTCATTAAAATCCGTCCTGTAGTTTTTTCATAAAAGAGTAACAAAAAAACATACATCCTCACAAACTTTCACATTTATGATATTATAGTAGGATAAAATTTACTTAGACTTGGTCTATCTACTTGTTTAGCCTCTAGCGTTATTCTGGCTGATACCGCCAAGCCAAAACTCATACTAGATTCTTAGGGAATTTGGCTTCAGCTTATCTTACAGCGTGATACAATCTTGTTACTGTTTTCTCGTTTAGTTGAATATGTTTGCCTATTTTGTTGTATTCCATGTTATATCTCAGGAGATTTGCTTTTGTAATGCCAAGTCTCATAGAATAATATGAAATCTAAAGTAAATAGAAAAGTTAGGTTCGTAGTACCTACTCGTAACGGTCTTGCATGACAAGATGCATAGATACGAAAACTAGTTTTAGGAATTTTGTAATTAGCGTACTTTGGTGCCTATCCTTTATGGGAAAAAGGCTTGATTTTATGTATGAAAAAATGTCAAAGAAAACTTTATTTCTTGTAAAGCGGCTGCCAACGTTTGAATGGATACTTAGAAATTGAAAAGCGATGAATTCTATTTCTATTTTAACCGCTGCAGTATTATTTTTATTCTCGTCCTCTTATAAAAGCATTGAACGGAAAAATACTTAAAATACAGAGCGTCCATTGTATGACATTTATTGTAGGTGTTTCCCATTAAGTTATTAACATCACTTAGGTAGAACAATCAGCTATAGGAAAACATTGTTCTATGACAGCGGTTATTGAACTCACTCAATGAAAGGTGATGTTAGTTTTAACCCCTAGTTGACAACCCACCTTTGTGATTAAAAGGATATTTGCTGCAGAAAAGAAAATATAATAGTGCGTACGCACTAGGTAACATAAACTATGGTACAACAACGGTAAATAGCATATAATTGTACCTACATTTATGTGTTATGAGTATGTTTTATAACGTGTTTTCATAATTAACTTTGTACTAACGGACCACTACCCACAATATAGGTACATGGTCGTCTTACGCATTAGTGGTTATTTGGTTAACAAAATAGTTTGAATGTTTTTCTTTAGATATCTCCACATCTATTTACCCTGCGACTGCTCAGCTGTCTATGCATCATACAAGCTCAGAAATATTTTCCTTACTTGTACCTTAAGAACAAGTGACTAAGGGAAAGCCCAAATCTATATCGACAGCGAATATAAGCCGACTTATACCTACATTTATTACTTAATTAGACGAGTACACGACGAAATATGGTAAGCTTATTTTTACCTATTTAGTATATATTTTGTTATAATAAGTGTGTGTTTATTTTCATAGGTTTATTGCTTACAGGTTAGGCAGCCCGCAGCCTAATTGAATTAGCTTAGTACTATAGCAACAACTAACAAGGACTCATACGAATACAAGCATTCTAACAATAATATTAATTACAAAGCTAATACAGAGACTTCTGTCCCTTTGATAGTTTTTTTATAAAATGCCTATAATTAGAGTAAGTAACATTTCGTTTTTAATAGGTCACTACTCACTGAGCTCAACTACAATAAAATTATGTGTATTATTCTAAACGTAGGTGTCGTAGTGTAGGCTGAAGAATATCCTTCAAAACCCACCAGTTTGGAAATCAAACTCTTCTGTGAATAAACTTAAACATTTACTCCTAAAGACTCTACGCACTTACACCCAGCCAAGAATCCCAAGAATTCTTGTATTAATTATACCTACCTACGAGTGAATTTGAGTGGAACTTAAGATATCTCGGAAATGTGAAATTGAGATAACCACGCAACTACACGTGGCGCGGTACTTCCTATTAAGTAATATAATGAAAATTCGCCATTTAGTTTCGTTCTTGGAAGTTCGTATGACACTGAATAGAAATCTCAGAAAACGTCAATTTACATAAGAACGATTCAAAAGGTTCCTTCTTACAGATGTTCCATATGTTTTGAAAGACCCCCTTATATTATTTTCTTAACTAGTAGGTACATATGTTTTACTGTTCTTTGCTGATTAATTCGTAGTGATATCGTATGACATTTTAGTTTCATGTTAATGTTCAAAATAAGATAGACCTTAATTTAGCAGTAGAACACGTGAACAATTCAGAAGAAAAGACCTTTGCTTAGTACTCGAAAGTCGAACAGCAACTTAGAAAGAAATCACAAAAACTTATTAAACCTGATGATAAACAAAAAATAATCCAAAAAATTTAATAGGGTGCCCTAATATTCTGACACCAACCCATCCGTCACGCAATTTGTGTCGTGTAAACATAACATAGAGATTATTAACATACTGGACAAAAACAAGGCAGGTCGCCCTTAGTCGCTGTTGCGTGGGCAGTGGTCTACGTCCGACATCAATTTCCTAATACATATGCTAATTTCCTCGGGTTGTTATAATTTACACGTAAATACGTGAGGATTACTAACGTGAAGAAAATTTACATATATGCCTCGGTGCTGTGTAAAGTGTAAAGTTCGTAATTCCTGATTCACACATTCATTTTTATACTTACACGCCTATTGTAACAAATGGTGTCGTTTCTGGCAATGACAGTTGGAAAGACTGAGAGAAAATGCCTTAAGCATTAAGACCGCCATTTTATAACTGTGAACAAATTATAAATACATTAAAAACTAATAGCACTTAGCCTGATTCAAGAATTCAATGATTAGACATTGCGATCGCAAACAGCTGCTACTCGGACTACAAAAGCAGTTCCATGTAAAGTTTTTTTTTCTATAGGTATATTTTTCCTACAATCTACGAATAAGGAAAGAGTTACAGTAAAAAGGGTTGTGGTTGGTCTTTACGCACTCAAGCGTGTTGCAAATTACGATAGTTGTAAAACGTGGGCGTAGAATCCTCTTTTGGGTATGCTTCAACGAAATCTTTGAATGAAGGTTTACTTATGTAGGTACTCTAGTATCAAGACTTGAACAAAACAACAGTAGATACTCAAGGTCCGACCTCACCATTAATACGGGAGGAAACCCCTGCCCAGCAGTTGGAATGTACTGAAGTATATATTAGATAAAATCTATACTAATATTATAAAGCTGAAGAGTTTGTTTGTTTGTTTGTTTGAACGCGCTAATCTCAGGATCTACTGGTCCGATTTGAAAAATTCTTTCAGTGTTAGATAGCCCATTTATCGAGGAAGGTTATAGGCTATATAACAACACGCTACGGCCATTAGGAGCGGAGTAGCAACGAAAAATGTTACAAAAGCGGGGAAAATTATGTGACGCAAGCGAAGTTGCGCGGGTCAGCTAGTTTTAGATAAAACGCAGAAACTTTTTCATCCATCATAATGTCAAAACATCATTGTTTACATAATTTCCAATAAAAAAACCAGATTTGAACGAAAACGTGACCTGAATTCACAATAATACTGTTTTGATACAAAGCTAATTAATACAAAAAAGTAACGAAAGCAAACACAGTTTGAAAGTATAAATTTCTTTATTTGATCATTGACATTGGAAACCCAGAATTTAATTAAACTCGACGGTAGGTACAATTTAAACTGTTAGAATACGGATTTATTATTCTAGACACTAAAGAATTCAACATTTATAATGAATAGAATATTTTACCGAGTTTATTGAAGTAAATTTTCGAGTCATTGTATATTACATATTATATTGAACAATGTTTTACTAAGATAAAATCCCGCCTGGTAGAGGTATATTATCTAAGTAAAACTTACTAAGGGTATAGGCAGAGATGTCAAATATACACCCACGTTTCGACATTAACAATATTAGTATCATATTATTATTATAGTCGAGCCTATTGCCATTTACCAAACTCCGGGCTACTATTGACAAGTATTCTTATATAAATTAGGAAAGATCAAAAGTCTTTTGCTCGACACGGGATCGAACCCGAAACCTCACGATCAGCAGTCGGCAACACTACCGACCTACACATATTTTACAATTACTTTGCTACAAAAAGTTCCGAAAGAATGCTCGAAAGTTCAGTCCTGTTACTGGTTTTATAACAATTTAGAACAATACTTAAGTTCCTGCCGTTACGGCTCTCTCTCTTTTATTTTCTGAAATAAATGTAACAGTGAATCATTGTTAAAATCACATTAGACTACCTGCATTCTGTAACATACCAACAAAATGCACTATCGAAGACTTTCGTTCGTTGCTTTAGCGAATACGCTTCTAGTGAAATTGAACCTTCAATTTTGTTTGTGTGTACATACTCGTAGCCTCTAGCGCAAGAGCTGCACTATCAAGTAAAAGGTAAACTATTTCTTTACTCTCTTCATATTGCGCTCGGTGGTTCAGTTGGCTTCCTATAACTACAGTAGTTTATAGGACATAACATTATTATTTTAACTCAAATACATACATAACATGAAGCCTTTTATACCGGGAGGTGCAACGCGTCTTTGCGTTAAATAAAATGTAAAACAATTTTATTGCGCACTGTTCAATAAAAATGTTTAACGAATTATACATAAGGCGAGGTTTATATTAAAACAAATAGTAACTGCTGGTTAACTACTGGTGTTACAATGTCACACATTAGTATAAACGATATAGAACGCTCGCGATTTTTTCCGTCATCTGAAGTTAATATTTCAGAATCAAACGTGTTTTGGATAATTACATTAACGCCAAAAATGTTTTCGCGATAAAAACATATTTACGGCAAATCAACGAAAAATAATTATACTTACACTTCAAGCCAGACTTGTGAAATTTCCCGGAAAAGTTGTCATTTCGTAAACGAATAAATAGATAATCTTAATGTAGCCTTCGGAGTAACTAAATAACGGTGAAGTATTTTGTTAGTCTCTCCTTCGCTTTCCCAACAATAAGTCAGCTATATAAATACGGTTCTTTCGGAGACATTTTCGGCCAAAAATATCCTAGGTTTCAGGCCTACCGATGACAATAAGCGCGTAACAAATCCTTCTATTGTAGTGTTTGAACAACTGGATGATTCGTTTTATGTACCACACCCACTTTCCTTCATAGAAACAGTGGCTATGTATAGGAACGACTATATAAATAATCATTTGTAGACAGATGACGTCTTCTAAGTATTTAATTATCTTTACTCATAGCTAATGACTTTGATAAAAACTTTTTTTACTAACTACTGCTCACGATTTTGTCTCTGCAAAGTTATATATCCGGGGTAAAAAGTATACTATGTGTTGAATCAGATTATAAACTGCCTGTTTATCATCAAAATCTGTCTAGTAGTTTATACGTGAAAAAATACTTAACATAATACATCCATCTTTACAAAATTTAGAATTTGTATATAGTAAGAAACTTTTAGCTAGCTAATATATGAGACAGAAATGGAGCTACAATTTTCAGTTACGTTCTCTGGTGAACGATCATTCAGTTTTAAGATTCTTTGGCGCACTAGTTCTTAAATAGTTGTATGTTGAGAGCAGGTAAGGTTCAATTCAGTTTTTTTTTTCAGTTAAACCACTTCAAAGGCTTTCAAGCGTCAGACATGAAGTACTTTGACAGGTTTTTACTCTGCCACAACTACACGAGAAAAATAAAAACTGAAAATTTCAGCCTTTGATTATGTATTCAGTCTGAGTGCTAACTACGAAGTCTGAAAAAAGGGTGTCAGAAAAATTAATTTTATATGAGATACATACAAAACATCTTTATGGACATAGGACAGTCTTCGAGACACGGTCGATAGCGCATGCGACTGTTGATCATGAGGTATCGAGTTCGATGCCTGGTCAGGCAAAGTGCTATTGGTCATTTTCTAGTTCAGAGTTTGGTAATGCATCTGATATACATATGCTAATAAGCTCGCCCCTTATTGCATGGGACTAACACTATGTATAGCAAACATGGGTGTATTTATACAAATCTGCCTGTACATTACGGGTAGAACGGGCGTCATATTATGTACTAGCTGACCCGCGCAACTTCGCTTGCGTCACATAAGAGAGAATGGGTCAATATATTCTCCGTTTTTGTAACATTTTTTATTGCTTCTCTACTCCTTTTGGTCGTAGCGTGATGATATATAGCCTATCAACTTCCTCGATAAATGGACTATCTAACACTGAAAGATTTTTTCAAATCGGACCGGTAGTTCCTGAGATTAGTGCGTTCAAACAAACAAACAAACTCTTCAGCTTTATAATATTAGTATAGATGGATGTATGCAAAATATTTGTTTGTTATATACTCAGTACCTAAATCATCAATTTCCCAGTCCCCGGCGTGCTTTGTGACTCGCTCGCACCAATTTTCAATGTCAATTTAAATGGCAACCAATTTGAATTGAACGACAAAAAATGGTGTTCATCCTTTTGACGTGTTTAATGACTTTCGAATCAGTTTCCAAATATCTTTGCACTCGTAGCAGTATTTTATAATGCTTTATATTTATTTTGACGCTAAAGTGCTTGGAATAACTGCCAAAATAAGTTCTATGAATTCAATCAATCCTCATGAGGACAGGCATGACTTTTTTCATGGTAGGTACTTACTTACTTTTATCAAAAATGTGATAAAAAATTAAGAGATGGAAAAAAAATAATACTTCATTTATTAACGAAAAATACTTCAATATAAAGCTTATTGACCAAATTAACAAATAAGAATTTATTAATGTTGATGGTAAATACGGTAATAAACTGATGATTTTTTCTCTTCGCATTAAAGTTGGTCCCGAAGGACGAAAATCCAATTTTATCAGACGGCAATAAAGGAAAAATCACAGGCTCTTATAAATTGTATAAAGAACCATAAACGTGTTTATTTATTTATAAGCAAATAAATAAAATATTAAACAAGATTTGTTTTTATACTCTACTTATAATAATTTTTATATAGTGCCCGTTGATTTCAAAAGATTCTCTTTCATAAAGCATTAATGTTATTTTTCTTACTTATTTCTCAAAGAGGAAGTAAAGTGTATTTGACCCGCATTAAGTACCTTCATTGTACATGTATTACACACTACTTAGACATCCAAGCTTAGCAGTTAGAAACATGCTATAAGTTCTACATATATTGCATATTTTTTACTAGATATTTGCAGCTTAGTATAAAGTGCCATAAGTATATACATAAAATAGAAACAGTCTTAAATAATTTAAAACTGCCTCTATGGTTTAGGTGGTAATGTAATCTGTAGACCACGAAATTTTGGGTTCGACTACCGGATCGGACAATGTTCCAAAAAACGTATTTCTTTGGCCACCGTAAAACGAAAATGTTGGCTTAAAGTACGTATGTAATGTAAATAGACAGATTTCATCTGCGTTTACGCCGCGTTCAATCCACAGTAATCCCTCAAACGCAGTACAATCTGCTGCTGTATTGTGATTCAACCGCAATACTACAATAGCTTCATTAACTCTCAATTTCCTAAGCCTTAATTCCGCCGATTTTCCGAGTGAACACAATTCAAGTGACGAGTGTAGGGTTTCCTATTATGTCTTCTAGCATTTGCTTTTATCTTCTAACAGATTCTGTAATGCTTAGTAATTCTATTAAGACTGAGAGGCTTTAATTCCCTGAGATGTTTTATTTAAGGCTTTATTCAACTCAAGTGAACATTTGGCATCTTAAAGAAAATTGTATGTATCGTGGTTGGAGTAATGGAAATATGTACCTACTATTGCAAATTAAAGTATAACACATATGTATTAAGAAGAAGCAAAGGGGTGACTTTTATAAAAATTGTAATCTAGCAATTGTACTGTTAAATTAATTTTACTGTGATTCAGACGAAAATACAACGATTATGTTAATCCCTGCACCAATTACTTGCACTTAGCTTCTTCCCGCGATTACTCCGGAGCCAGAAGTACCTATCTAAATGTCAATGCAGGCTTTAAACTAATTGTGTACTTAAGTACATCAAAATTCGTTCAGTAGTTTTGGCTTAATTAGGTAACAGATAAAGGTAAATACATCTTACAAACTTTCGCATTAATAATATTACTCAATATTTTGTCAACGTTATCTAAGGTTTATGTAGTTATTTAGGTCCAAATATTTTAGCAACTTTGTGGTAAACGAGCTAACATAGGTTAGTTCAAATAGTAATCCCGCAACACTACGCTTTAGTGTTTAAATTCAAATTCATAAATGCACACAACCAATTCCCGTGAATGGCTAATTTGAGTTCATACTGCAAACTCTATGGCACTTCAGTGTAACATATTGTTAGATAATCGCTTTGTTTGCAATTAAATTGCGTTGCGATAAATTTAATTCATAAGCTTAACAAATTGACATATATAACACAAATTCATTTACTTTAAAAATGTTTGTTTGTTTTTCACTTTTTTAAACAACGCTATGCAAGTCAGTTCAATGTTAATGCTCATAAATTACTGCAAAAATTACATTCTCAGTTTAGAATAGAAACCAAAGCCATTGTAAGATGACCGTATAATCGAAATATATAAATAAACTAGCTGACACGGCGGACGTTGTTCTACCATATAAAAAAAGTGTCACTTAGGGGTATGAAAAATAGATGTTGGCCGATTCTCATAGATACCGGATAAGCACAAAAAAAATCATCAAAATCGGTCAAGCCATTTCGGAAGATTATGGCAATGAAAACTGTGAAGCGAGAATTTTATATATTAGATGTCAAATAAATAAATGCCAAAGTCATTATCATTTTTTACGCGCTATTTTGTTAACTTTAAAAAAGAAAAGTGTATTCAAGTGTAAATAAAAGTATTTTAATTGAAAGAGAAAACTTCGTAAACTTGTATCAATGCCGTCGGTTAGTTACGAGGCTACCAGGAATCGCTATCATATCAGGTACAAACACTTTCAACAATGCAGCAATATTAGTTGCAGAGTTCAGCTTGCGGTTCACATAACTGAATACATACAACTACACGTAGTTTGAAATAATACGAACAGTACGTGTTAATGTAACAACAACTAATTTGAGTAGGAAAGCAAATCTGTTTGTTATTTTGTAATATCAATTAGTGGGTTAAACTGCGTAGTTGTATTATTTACTTCGCAACTGGAACATACATGCATTATTATCAATAATATTATAGTATAGTACTGCAGCATCAATACTAATTCCTGTGACGTATTAATTAGATAATTATAATAGTCGTGTACATTTTAAGTCTATCTATCTATCTATCGTATGGTTAGTGGCCAACCTAGTATCAAAGTGGTTCAAGCCGCCCGCAAGGCCTCTGACATAACTTAACGACTGTTGTTTTAATTGACAACAACCGGGACCGACTTTTTGCGTGCCCTCCGAAGCACGGAGTTGCTCAGTTCAAATACCACTATGCGGTCGTCCATCTATAGAATGACCGCGCCAACGGTTGCTTAACCCACAGATCGTTTACCGACCGGTGAGCGCAACTGGCACGCGAATCGAAAATTTCATAAAACACAGAGGGCAATCGTCAACCGGCTAGCTACCGTCAATTTTTAAAGTTCATCTTAGATGTCAGACTCTCGATACTTAAAAGTTTCGCCTGAAGAAAAGTCTTATTCCCTGAAGTACCGCTCTTCAGTAATGATACATACGAAGAAGCTGTGACAGAAACGAATAATTTGGCATTTCCTCTAATATATACGTAGCCTAAGCACAAGACACAGTAACCTATATTATTACATAATCACACAATACGAAAGAAATTAGGGCATTCCGGATGGAGACAACACACAATTTTCTTTAAAAACTGTTTAGAAATACACGTGTCTAGGCATTTATTGTTTTTTCGGGTTTTCAGTCATTTTCCTGATTAGACAAGAATTTATATAAATTAAAACATCTTTGTCAGATGAAATAAGTCATCTTCATTTCTTTACCAAAACAAGCGTGTAAAAAACAAAATTTCACCGCTAAGTGAAGCCTCAATTTCTAAGAAAAAATTGCTTCAATCTTAATACCTTTGATAGCAGATTTTTTCTCCAATTTCAACGATAAATTTTGAGATAACGAAGTTTCATTGTTTACGAACAATACCGGTGCTTTGGAATTGAATTTATAGACGCTAGAATACTGTAGGACTTTCTATGAGTTCAAAATATTTCATTGTAATAGTAGTACTTAGTTACAATTGGCTGGCGTGGTGGACTCAAGGCCTTACCTCTCCCTCATTACGGGAGGAGACCCTTGCCCAACTGTGGGACATTAATGAGTGATTATTTTATTTATTTAGTAGTATTTGTAAATAAGGAATAAATTACAGTTGATTGAGTTAACGACACGGGTGTAATAGTCGTTAAGTAATTCGCTTTGCCACTACCGCGTGGGTTGTTTTGTGTTCGAATTCCAGGAAAAGGAATTACCGTGTTGTTTGTAAACATACAAGTTTTGTAGTTCGTGAGCATGTGACTAGAGCTGTACGAAGTTGGGTTTGATTTCTGAGTTAGGTAAAGTTTCTGGTGGCTGTTGGGCTGGTCGTATTTTATAGGCGTTTGAAGTTTGGTTAAGTACCCGGTAGGTTTTAATTGGTCCTATTACATAGGATATAGTTAAGCAAAATAGATACTGCTGGTTAAACAAGGTTTTATTTAACAAACTTAACACCTAGACCAATCTTGAGTCAAATTGTAAAAATGGCTTTTATTTTTTGTACTTACCTTCTTTTTTTGTCTACGAATTTTGCTTTAAATTCGTTGAAAAGACGTTTCGACATTTTTAATATCCGTCATTTATCATAAAAAGTGCTTAAGTCTTGACCTAATCTGAGCACTTTAGTTCAGAACGGAAGCAATCAAGTACACTTCTTTGAGCTTTAAAAGTCTCTTGATCGGCTGAAAATGCATCTAATTAGATTTTGAAATATTGCACTATTAAATACCAGTTAAATATAGCCTTTAGTTTGAATTGAATATAATTAAAGTTACAAATGTATAAATATATTTTTTTTTTTTAATAACCCATATCTGTCCCACTGCAGGGCAAGGGTCTCCTCCCGTAATGAGGGAGGGGTTAGGCCTTGAGTCCACCACGCTGGCCAAGTGCGGGTTGGGGACTTTGCATGCCCTCAATAAATGTTTTAAACAAATTTTTAGGCATGCAAGGTTTCCTCACGATGTTTTCCTTCACCGTTAGAGCATGTGATAATTATTTCTAATACACACATAACTTCGAAAAGTCATTGGTGTGTGGCCTCGGGTTTGAACCTGCGACCACTTGCGTGGGAGGTGTCAACTTATACCACTCGGTTATCACTGTAACATGTATTATATCAGAGACTTCATATTATACATATTATTAAACTTACTAACTATAACTGACCAACAAAGAAACAACATATTAGCAATTTTATGATTAAAAAAATGTTACAAAATTTAATTTCAAGTTTAATATGTAATATAGCGTAATAATAAATAAATTGTACTTAACTTATATAGACACAAAATTAGACTCTGCCTAGATTACTAAACAACATTTGCAACTTAAAACAGTGCCACTAAAACTTCAATATATTTTGAAAAACATTTCTACACATTTATTTTAATTTTAAATATACATATATATATATATATATATATATCTCATCGATTTTTTCATATAATCCTTTGAATTAACTACTAAACAAATTACTATGTATATTCACAGTATCTTTCATTGCAAGAAGGAACATCAAACGGGCTCAAACAGTTCACCAAATGTAAACTTGAATGACGCCACATCAACAATTTGTACAATATCATTTGATGCTCTTGTAAATTCCGGCCTTATCGCCCTACAGAGAGAAATTAACCAAATTGCCCAAAATGTTAATTATTCTTCAAACGTAATTTATTCAAAAGAAAATGTTTGATAGAAAGAAACTTTACCACAGCTTAGCTTTGTCTTTAAATAAGTAAAGCTTTACGGGATAGAACGAAATTTTAGATGTTTTATAATGTATCCGTGATTTTTTTTCTATAAAACAGATGTCGTTTAATGGATAATTTAAATAATTAGTATAAGTACATACATAAGATCACGCTTCCTTCGCATAGAGGTCGAGAAACCAGGAGAACGCCACTTGGTACGATCTTTACAAACTTCCTTTGCTTCATTCACATCAATACACTTGTCATAAATTACCGCCGAATACGAGTATTAGGTATAGTTGGTATAATAAATAATAATACATATATATACCTATGTTAAAAAAACGAGGTTCTGAGCACGACATCGGGGTTTGTGGATTCGTGGCCGGACAGTTGCAGAGAGTGTCAAAAGCGGCATAAAATACAGTATATTTTTTCATAATTTTGCAACAAACTTTCCCCACCTACATAATACACTGAGAAACAAATTCGTGGTGTGTAGGTGTATTGTAGTATGAACCTCAGTATATCGCTAAGAAATATGCACCTTTGAACTTGCATTATTTACTGCACCTACCTACTCCCACTTGTACATCTGTACCAAAGTGTGTTCACAAAGCAACCAGTATAACCTACATCCACATTCGTACTTAAATGTCTTGATAGAAAATATCAATAATTCCTAAGGGCTCCTACATACCGCACCGGACATGGCCGCCGAGCTACGCGGCCTGCCGGCGTAATTTTTTTCAGCATTCGAGCGGTAATACAGCTGACAGCTATGTGTGGCGCGAGATTAAATAGTAGCAAAACGTGCAAAATTAAAATATCGTGCCTGCTGACTATAATCGACCTTTAGAGTCGCTACATTATATATTCTTCTTCTTAGGGCTACTACGCTCAAGCCAGTGGCATTCGATATTTCAATTTTGCGCGTTTTGCTGTCGCGGTATTTACAAAGTGCTCTTACGCGATGCACGCGCGGCGACGATATAGCTCTCACAATAAATTAATTAATTAAATTCGTATCGAACAAAGTGAAATAATTTATCCTTTTCAATGCTCATTAAACGACCAAGCCTCAATGAATCGACATTAAGTCCGCCTTTATACAATTTTTGTATAAGAAGTTTAAATAAATAAATAAATAAATAAGCTTCTGGTATTTTTGGTCTTCCTTCTTCAGAGATACTATTAAATTCAATTACACGCTCATTAAATATAGGACTGAAGAAAGCTTAGGGTTTTGTTACGATCAATGTTTTGTATCCGGGTCTTTATAAGATATTTATTATAAGAAACGTTGTAACAACTCGATAAGCTCTAAATAATGGAAAATAATGGAAATGTTACTGAATGTACTGCCTTTATATTGCTAACGACCCGGCTTAGGTCCAGCGTCCACTATCGGCATTGGCAATAAAAAAAAACGTTTAGCATCCCTACCTGCAAACGCCCCCTATCGGAAACTATGCTTCAATGGTGTCAACGAATCCCTAAGCAAGTAGCACTGCCGAAGTATGTATCTTTTGGGAATGGCCGTCTCAAACTTAAACGACTCAAGGCTAGTTGCACACTTCAAAATATTGCTTTCTTAGGTTTTTTTATTTACTTCAATGAATAGTACAATGTGAAATCAAAAACCCTGCTATGAATTCCTCATGAGACAAAACTTGAAAGAACAACCATACAGTGTAACCTTTTATATTCCATACATAATAAGCAACCCATACATGTCACCCATTGTTCATTCTATTATGATATTAAAGAGGTCACAAATTCAATTATCCCCCCGAAATTCAAATAACCATAGAACGAGCAATCTCTATTGATACGTAATATACACCATAAATTTTAATCAACCGACCCAAATACGTAAAGCATTGGGCACATGAGACATACAATACAAAATTGCTAATGACGGACGGCTAATGGAATCCACGTGTCAATGTGTGTACTACATTCATCCCATTTGTATCGCCGTATGATGAGCCCAGAGAATCCCGGATAATTGGAACTCTCAAATACGTTTACGGATAAAAATACTGGGTTTAAAATACATTGTTTCATAAGCTGATCATTTTTATCCGGTTGTTATGAAATGTTTGTAACAGTGTAACTTTATCCCGTTGGTTAGGCTTGTATAAATTGTTAACTTCAGTGCACAGGCCTTGCTGTGAGTGACAACAAAGGCTTGTACAATAACAATTTTTTGGTATCGTGCCTACAGAATACCTAGCGCATTTTCTGCTTAATTTCCTTTTTAATCAACAGACTATGAAACAAAACAGATTTTAATCTACATTATAATAAAATAAATAATTAGAATCTGTTAGGTCGTCAAACATAACACACACAAACAAAAAATTAAAATCGCGGTAGTTATTAATTTAATACAAATTCTAAGCTATAAATTAAAAATGTTATAACAAGTTTATAATATCTGCATACTTATTTGACAAATAATCGATAACCTTAATTGCTTCTTTGGAAATAAATTCCATATTTTCCAATATTATGGAATTTTCCACACACCCAAAATTCGTAATATTCGAGCAATAACATAAGATCTTACTACAAATTTATTATAAGTGTACACGGAAATATTATACTGTAACATCATAATAATCCGATTCCCAGAAATAAGCGAAACGTTTCTTTATTAACAAGTCAAGGTACATGGAACCCTTTCGAACTTTGTAACTGTACACGTGATATCAAATTGTTAGCACGATATGTAGTTACACCTTTGTCAACTTTAAGAGGAGGAAGTGACCTCATCTTGTACTGCGACCTACATGTGGTTGAAACTGTGGGTTAACTAAGTGAACTCACATAATACTATTATAATCAACTACAAGACTAGCCCCCGGTTTCTGGGTACTTTTAGCGGTAGTTTATCTATTCAATAGCATTTTTTTATATGAGTTTTAGCGCTATTGAATAGATAAACTACCGCTAAATATACCTCAGAAACCGGGGGTAAGTAACGCGGTCCTGGAAGGATATCTAAGCAATAGTGTAGTTGAGTGTGTTGATGAAAAATTATTAAACTTGTAGGTACTCATAAAGAGTAGGTCCTAAATGCAACGTAATTTTTCTTCGTTAGTAATGTCGAAATTACAATTATTAAAGACTGAAAATATATATTAAGTATTTATTGAATCTCAACAAAAATCCAAGCCTGCGATGTCATTGTGTTGTATTTCTACACTAAAAGGTATTTTTGACATTCCATAAATTAATGTGGCTGATTTAAATGTTAATAGTTACTCTATTGAAGATCCCAAATTGCTGGTTTAATTTAGCTCTGTTGGTTTTTATATTTCGACTTTTTAATTGCTTTCCGGAGTTGATAATTCCTTTTAAATGATTCGTCGCTTCGAAATATAAAGAATCGTAAAAATTAAAAACTCCACAATTTCGAACTTTTGTACACTTCGAAATTTTTAATTGCAGGTCGAAGATTGTAGTTCTTCTAAAATATTATCTCTTCCCAATTCTATAGTATGATAAATGATTCAAATCTATATGCGTAGAAATGTTTGAAAGGAAACTAAAAAAACTGCTATCGATATGAAAAATAACTGAAAAAGATGTCTATGTATTTGCCTACATACACACCTTTGATGTCCGGTCTATCTGTATGAATGAATGATTTTCCACCAAAACTTTCGTTTCAATTTCAATTAAACTGACCCAACATTTTATGAATTCCTACATTTGATTAAATATTTTATTTGAAATTCAATTACACGATTTATTTTTCATCCGAACGAGCGCAACGTGATTTGGACTCTATATATGATGTAATAAAGTTGACAATTCCACACTAGAGCTATGTCTTTATAATCCGTAATTTTCGGTCGTTTTCCGTTAGTAAAGCTTACAAACCAAAAGACTAGGGTGAGATTATTGTGATATATATTATAAGTCTTGGTTTTTGATTTTCATATATATTTATTTTATAAAAAAATATATTTTCTCAATGAATGTCAAATTCTAATCCTAATTTTCCCAACGGAAAGAACCAGCTAAATCCAGAGCCAAATTACACACACAAAATGCTGTTTAATTTTCTAATTATATTTGCTGAAGTTTATATTATTATTAATATTGCTGCATCATAAATATTTAATATCAATGAATAAAATATAAATAATTTATACTTGCACTTACTTTATTACTGTTCGTATATTCATTAAAGGATAATTAAACATCAACCAAATAATGAGTGCTGAGATCAATGAGCTGCTTGATGGTATAATTAAAACGCCCTGTCATTAGCACTACATAATACATGAAAATAATAATAAATATATCTAATTGACTAGAAGAAATAAGTATCTGAGTATTGTAATAAAACTTTGTTCACTATTTTTTATAAACTCAATAGAAGCGGGAAATAAAAAAAAATCCTATTTAAAATTCGAACTTACCTTCAAACTCACAGAAATACAACCACAGATAAAACAGATTACTATTATTTATTGACCATAAACACTTCAACAAGTTTTAATAGAAGAACCATTGTTTATAAGTTGTGTTCATATCGGCACGGCGCGTGTTTGACGTGGCGTCTCGCGTATACCGGAGCGTTCGCGGGCCGACGACTAACTGAGAAGCTGCCCTATTCCGCCAAGCGTGTTCCTTATACAACCAAAATTCTATGGTGAAATTGATGGCAGATTTTATTGACAATTTTTTATTGTTTATTACGATAATGCTGATTGGGTATGTCAGTATGTGGGTGTATGTTATACTGATATTCTCGGCAATCTTAATCATACTAAAAGTTTTGGCTAGTCTGTGGCATTTTTAGAGCTTCTTTTCGTATTTATTCTTCCTCATCGATAGTCGTCCCTACTAAATTATATTTGCTAAAAATGGTGGAATAAGTAAAATTATGATGACTTGTTCAAAAACACCTATTGCATTTTCAGGCTAAATTCTTTGGAGTTATTAATTTAGAGATATAAATATTTCTATAAAAAGAAAAAAGATTTTACATTCTTTTTTTTCTTTACTCGGTATTAATAAAAATAATGACACGCCGTCTGAAGTATCTTCTAATCATGTTAACCCTTTAATTAAATCCTAGGTATACTTATATATTACATAGCTAGGAATATCATGCAAAATACATTAAGTAATCGTGTTAACGGTGTTGCGGCGTTCTTAAGTGATCAAGTGAGTGTAACATTATCGAATGAAGTATCAAGCGAATCTTTCCACGAACGCTTCGAAAAAAATACTTAACATTAAGTTGTTCACGCTTCTGAGTGCTTCTAGGTCATTCAACTCAACAAACAAAGTAACAAAATCGAATCCCCTCGTAACTAAGTAATACTAATAATAAAAAACGTGTAAAATAAGAAAAATCCAAGGAAATCAGTAAAAACTTCGTTCCGATTAGTTTTGCTTTCATCGTAGGTAATAAGGCGCGAATGAGATTTCGGAAAACTCCCATTCGGTTGTAAGTACTTTTCATATAAGAAACTAATTCTGAAATCCTATAATATTTTTACTGCCTCCAGCACTAGCTCCTTATAGTTTAAGTTCAAGGTATTTTTATTGAAATATTTGTTCCGTCACGTGGATGCTCTCGTACGTCCACGTGTATACATATTGCCTGTGTTTTGTATTATATTTATAGTGCCTTCATTTTGCAGAATATTTTCAAGTGGTAGATCTCGGAAGGCCGGTCTACACAATATTTTGGACTCTATGTACTTATTATCTTTTTATTTAAAACAGTTTGATTTTTTAGTTTATATTTGCTCGCATAGTGGAACTTGCTTTTAACCACTTCGGACTTTTTAGAAGTATTTGTCTATACCGAAGAAAATATAGTCTAAAAAAATACGCTTTCACGGCAACGCAGTTTATTCCTCTGTACAACATTTTGTCGCTAGCTGTTAGCTTCAATCCTGAAAAAAGGCAAGCAATTTATTTACAGAAAACCGAACCGCGCGGAACGCGTTGCAAACAAAGTCTACTCATTAATAAAATAATTAATTTATCACACCAAAGAGCATCATTAAACAAAGAACATGCCCATGCAATTACAAACTTAATTGACATCAACATCATTACGCCTCAAAAGCAAGCAAATACATCTGATTCTGAGAGTAAATTATGCAAGATAAATGCTTTGCTCGACAATAGCATTCTCGAGTTCAAATCCTTTGCAGAATAAATTGGAAGCTGAGAGCTTTGTATGTCATATTCTAAGAGGAACGCACGACACAGACTGCATCTTACGTCAGCACATCTTACACGTGCAACTCAAATTAAGTGGTCTGGACGCTTTTTCCCTCTTCTATTTCCCTTCGGTTTTGAAAACCGATAGTTTCCGGTTAAATTCGTTCGGCTAGACTACGAGTTGCAATTATTTTAACGATTTACGTGCTGAGCTGTTCGGTCTCGCATTATATTGAATTTTGAAATTCTTAAAGGTTAAGAACTTGAACTACTTTAAATTAACATTTTATGTACAAAGCTTCTTAAGTTATACATGAGTGTTAATATTATCAAAAATATGTTTTTCTTAGACAATAAAGCGTAGGCAACATTTCGACACATGAAGGGAAAAAAATATTTATAAAAAACACAAATCGAGCAGCGTTGAATGAATCTGTGTAAAAGTGTCTACCTTTTGTCAAGTGCGTTGTAGGTTTCTGAGAACTCAGGCACCTACGATGTTATTCTTTGTACTTGAGAATATTCTGGAACGCCACTTCTAGAAAATTCTTGTATTTGTACAAATGTTCCTTTCGTTTATAGAACACGGGTTACAGATAAAAAAAGATAAAATGTTAGTATCCAAAAATCCAATGAATCAAAATAATCCATTTATTTACAAAATATTTACATTTCTTTAAATAAAAAGTCTCTATTTAATTAATTGTGATGACGCAATAGCAAAATTGTTTGGTAGTTGGAGGCCTACTATAAGTCAACATTACTCAACATAGTGACAGTAGAAAAAAATGTTTTTTACTCTAGTTTCCTGTTCTATTCGTTTGGTACTAAGTGTATCACATTATTGTTGTCCTGAAAATCCCAGTGGCTTTATTCTAATTCTAGGAAAAATGTTTTCTGTCTTATTTGCCACACTACTACGTGTGGCAGGCACTGTCAGATTAACTCACGAATAAACGAAATTTCGAACCAATTCTGCTATCGTAACAAAACCTTGTTTTCTGTGACTTCGCTATACTTTGAATTAGAGTAGACCTTCTGGACTTTTGAAAACAAAACAAAGCTCCTGGAATTTTAAGTACAAGTATTGATATAAAAAGAAAAACCGTGGGACTTGTATGTTTTCATATCAAATAGCTATTTTAATAAGGAAAGACAAAAGTTTTGTTTTCGGATGAACGACAAGTTCAGATATTTAAAGAAACTTGTTTACGATATTTTTCGTATCATTTTTCTGAGAATAATACACGTGTTTTTACACAAGAGTAATTTGATTGAAACGACGCAGTTTCAAATAAAATTGTTCTACACTTCTAGGTAGTCTACGATACCTATTATATTATTTCTGAATATTATATTCGTCAGTACTTCAGCGTGGATATGAATATTGACATTCCTTCTTCTTGATTCTTTTCATTACGCCATTAGACACGCAGATTACTGTAAGTCGAAGCTTTGCACTGGACTCTGCTGAGATGGCCCGCGCAACTTCGCTTGCGTCACATAAAAAAGAATGAATCAAAATTTTCGCCGTTTTTGTAACATTTTTTACTGCTGCTCTGCTCCTATTAGTCGTAGCGTGATGATATATAGCCTATAGCCTTCCTGGATAAATGGGCTATCTAACATTAAATATATTTATAATAATTAATATAATTTAATACGGGGACAAAATAACCTTGTGGAGTTTGTGTCCGAAATGGCTGTTCAAGAAAAAAATATTTGCAACGAAAAATCGTAATATCTGAATTATCCCGCGTTCGGGTTTACTTTCTTTAGCCCTTTTTGCAAATTGCAATCTACATTTTCTTGTACGACTATTTTCTATTTTCATCAAGACTGGAATATTGCTGCACGGAGAATGCCTTTGTTTTCGCTACTATTTGTGTTGTCCGGCTTTCATGATTAAACATTTATGTACTATTCTCTACTATTTAAATACGGTCAAAGAATTTTATGGTTGGATACACAAAAAAATATATCCTAGACTTCAAATAACAGATTTGATAGCGTATTTTCCTACAAAAAATCACAGCAGCACGTATGGGAAAAAGTGTAGCCTCGTGTTTCTCCAATTTTGTAACTCACAGGACTGTGACGTCACGAGTACCGGGAACTGTGTACTGAACACTCGAGCTATTCGTAGAAATATAGTAGATGAGCCATTCGTAGACAGTTTATATTATATTCGATACTTGGCAGTTTGACAACTATACTACGGACCGTAAGCGATAAACACAATGCTACGCGACGTAATGTTGTGCTACGTCGTGTTTCGCCGTAGTCGTCGTAGACTGCTACATCAAACAACGAATGCCGATGTCGTTCATTGTGTATCGCGTTGTTTTATGAGTAAAATTTAAGTTATTATTAGTACTTACCTTTTCTGTTATGAAGACCAAATAAAAATATCTGCGATACAACAAAATCAGTTTCAGAAATAATCACTTATCAAAACGTCTATCAAAATGCAATTATTTCGAAGTTCATTACCAGAATATTTATAAGTAACAATGCATAAGCCGTCAAACAATTAATAAAACAAAAGTTCTGTCTTTGCCGTCATTAGTCAAGAGTCACGACTTCATTTGCCGTTCTTCATTAATCATTAGGGGTAAGGGAATTATGGGAGTCTCTGACGTCATCTATTATTTATATGAGAAACAATTTCAAAGGCGTTATTGAAAGTCTCGAAAGCCCATTGATGAAAGACTTTTATGGCTTTTATCCGTTAACATGATGCGACGGTTTTCTTTCCCATTCTTTCTAACTTCTGTACAAGTTTTACAAAGTTTATAAAAGACTTTCGTTGTTACAAGCTAACAGTTAATCTTCCTATATTCGTAAATGGTGCATGAGCAGTGGTTAAGGAACTTGCTTCTCCTTGCCACCATAGTGTAGAGTCGCAAGTGTCATTTGTTCTTTACAACAAATAATTATTTCTTATATACTGGTTCCAAGCCTAATCTTGTAGTGAGGTTAGGTGTTTTTACCCACGGCTTCTGAGGTACATTTAGCGGTAGTTTATCTTATAAATAGTATCAAACTCAAATAAAAAAAACGCTATTGAATAGATAAACTACCGCTAAATGTACTCAGGAACCGGGGGTTAGTGTACGTAAAAGACTTCGCTGTATAAAATTTCGAGGTTCGGCTTTTCATAAACAAAATAATAAGACAATTTAGTCACAATGACATAGGTTAAAGTTTTCGAAAAATAATAGCCTAGGAAAAAACATCAGCCTCACTGATGAATAAAGTTCGAAACAGCAGTGTTCCGAAAACAGTCTGTTGTTGTAAAATAAATAGTCCGATGCGACCTAAATTAAGTTTGTACATTTTACAACAAAATACTTTTTCCCGTTCGCAACAAAATGCCTACTGTTAAAAATCTCTGGACCTAAACATTATTTGCTCTGTTTCGATGAACCGCGACTTAAGAGTTTTATTCAAACACTGATATTTTTCTTACCCATTAACGCATTAATGTCCCACTGCTGGGCAAGGGTCTTCTCCCGTAATGAGGGAAAGGCAAGGACTTGAGTCCACCACGTAAGGCCAATTACGGGTTGCGGACTTTTTTGATTAACCTACCTTTGATTATTCTGTAGAGCAATGTCCGCTTACATCATTGTTTCCTGTGCCTCCGTATCACGTGACCTATGAAAACTATTCTTACAATCGCTCCATAAATAGAACGTACATATGTATTACATAGTAAAAGGAACCAGGAAGATATCGCCCTTATCTGTGTATGATAGGTTAATAAAAGCATTCTCGCACAGACTTGTCAAGGTACCCGGTATATTGAGAGCTATTACTAATACAAATCACGCTTGACCCACACCGAGGCTTTGTGAATTTATCGAAGCCATTTTCCGCAATTTTGATTTTTCCCTCCATTGAGTGTTCGGTCTATAAAATAAAAAAGATTTACAGACACGTGTAAGCAGATGATAATATTTTTGTACAATAAATGTGTAAGCGTGTGTATTTATAAGTCAAATGTATATCTTTTGTCTTTTCGTGCCAAAAAATCACCTGTATTTTTGCGATTTCAATGAAATATATCTAAATAAAAAATACATACATGTGTAAGCAGTTGAGAATGTTTTTGTACAGTTAAATGTATAAGCCTGTGTATTTATAAGTAAATTGTATATGTTTTTTGTCTACTCGTGCAAAATTTGTCAATATTTTGTATAAAGAAACCACCTTTAATTTTACTTTTCCAAAGAAATATATATTTTCCAGAATATCCACTAGCTATCATCATCTAAACAGAAACTATGAATGCTTAATAATATCATCATACATTTCAAACACAAACCTAATCTAAAATAGATCAAACAAAATATGCAATAGTCAACATACTCGCGATTATGTTAATAACATGTTATTATTATGCAGATTAATATGATGGCTATGAATACAGTAAACTTATGATTTGATGTTTGTGTATTATATTTCGATTTAAGTATAAGGATGTTGTTTTTATATCACAACAAAATGGGAGGGAATGACATGATCACAAGGAATAAACATCTTGCACTTATAAGGCTTTACTTTCTTCCCATGTTTATGGGTTTTAAAATACGTATAAAGTAACATTCCTAAAGTTAAAGTGAATTATTATATTAACATGTTTATACCTCATTAATTTTACGCTTTCAATTTATACAAAGCGCTTACAAGCCATCACGGAGCCAACCATAGTAGACATCGGAATTTTTATGGAGATATTTTTTCGGCGAATCTGACATCGTTCAATGGTATTAATTAATTTAATTCATTCATTCCGAGTAATATTAAACGTCAAATGCCCGATATATGCTCAATATATTTTTGTTTATAGTAAAAAACCGAAATCAGAGTTCATAAATATCTCTTACATTACATTTTAGTACTAATAAAACACGTTTCAACTAAATTATGTTTGTGAGTAAAGTAAAAAGTATAATCGTTATTCTCTCAATCACAATGTTCAAGTCAAAGTTTTACACAGTTATAATGTAATTGGAGCGTGCGAATAGCAGTCAACGGATTGTCATCGTAATCCAATCCCGAATTGAGTTGGCGAGAACTTTTTGGAAATTGGAGCTGCAAGTTAAATATATTTCGCTTATTAAGCACTACGTTGAATTTGGCGCAGTAGCGGACTTATAGAAAAAGTATTAGTAATAATTTGGTAATATACAAATATTCAATTTGACTTAAGACTTTTTTGCATGCATTTTTTTTTTAAAGATTTTTTTTTTGAGACGCACTCACGACCCACTAACTTAACCATCTACCTAACTAGTCTCTTTTATTGGTCTAAGACCTAAATATTACGTTGGTTACATTATAGATTAGCCAAACATAACTTTGAAAAAAATGTTACATTATTTTTAATTATATTTATAATATTTATACGCTTTTCAGGATGAGCAATGAAAATTATTGTTACGGCGTTATCATATCCTTTATTAATGCAGCCTGTACATTCTACCTCCAAATAACAAAGAACAACAGTAATCTTATATCAAAATGCAAAGTTAGCAGAAAGTTATTATCACAGGTTTCATCCCAAACGATGTCGAGATCCGGAACCATTCCTAATAACGGGACTCGCTTATAATATTACAAGCACTTTGGTAACTTAACCACTCAAACTTTAAGTTCATAAATATGAAAACGATAAAATGCCTTCGTATTAAAAGCTTTCAGGCTTGTTTTTAAGTAAATATCTGTATTTTTTCGCGCGGTATCGTTTGTATCCGAAACTTTGAACATCTTCCTGCGGGATTCTTGCGTAAAGTGGATAAATTTGGCTAATGTGCGTAATAAAACGAAATCGGTGTGAACTTGGCATTGGAAAGTATATTTTCTTTGAAGTTGTAGGTGCCTGTTATATATTAGTAAAAGACTGAGATTATTTTGTACCTTGATGGCACAACTTACGTTTATTTGTATGTTTTCGAATATTATCCTGAAAGGTTGGATAAACGTCGCGTATAAAATCTTTGAGAGCTTCGTAAATGTGCTAGCGAACCGCTAAGTACAGTTTTAAGCTTTGAGATCAATCAACCTTTTATATAAAGTGTCTTGCAAATCTCTTATAAATCTAAAGAGGCAACTACTTGATCTCTAGCGAAAAGGATAAAACGAACTACATTACAAAGTGGGCTACGGACGGATTTATGTGGAATATACTAACTTATCTTAAACTTGACTCTGCGAGATTAAAGTGACAAAATCCTAAACTTACCTGTATGAACGGATCTAGAAAACGTTGCATTGAATACTAAAGTATCAAACTTGTTCTGTAGAGTGAAGATAGAGTGTATATACATATATCCTACAATTGCAACCTTAGGGTATTCCGTTAGAAGTGTAATTTTAAAAGTCTAAATTTTCTTCTCAAATACGATATCATAATTATTCATAATATCAAATGTAGGACATAGCGCTATTTAGTATTTGACCATCTGATCATGACATCTATATATAAAAAAATTAAACAAGCACTATAAAGGCACAGTTTCTAAAAGTCAATAAAACAAACTCGATGAAGAAATTGCTTGTTTATTCATTATAATTTTTACATGTAAACTCCTTTAACTCTCGTAACTTAAAGTTGTTCGAATGAGGTCGCGAAAATTTGCTAATTATCAATTCAAAGTCCTCCTTTGCGACTTAACTCGTACTTTAACTTCAGAAGGTAAAGTCAACAGTAAACAGATGGTTTTCTTGCCAAAGACATAATGTAATTAAGAGAAGGTTATCGTTCGAGGAAACAGTTTCTACTTCACTAGCTTTCGCCCGTAACTACGTCTGCGTCAAAAGTTTTTCTGAGGTTAAAAGTCCTATTTGTTAATCCAAGTTCGATAATATCAATGTACCAAATTTCATAAAATTCCGTCAAGTAGTTTTTTTGTGATGGAGCAACCAACATACATCCATACATCCTTACAAACTTTCGCATTTATATTATTAGTAGGATAATAAGAGTCCACGTAATGAACTAAAATTATTTCAAATAAACTGTACCATTTCTCGCCGTCACTCTGTAATTCAGGTAACAAATGAGACGTTTTATTGTATCGCTGTGCTTGTTAACTTCTAAATTAAAACAGGTTGTTTGTGACTTTCGACCTACATAAGCGAAATGTTTGCAATCTAAAATGTTTGTAAAACAAAAACTATTTGCTGCAAATTCAGGTACTGTAAACTGTAAATGTGTTAAGTTCCGCGTCCATGTTTTCACGGCACTATTGCATGCATACAAACATACAGTAACACGCTCATACAACCATGATACATATACAATCTAGTTAAAACAATAGTACTTGATACAAAACTAATATTTTAAGCGACCGGAAGATGTTCTAAATTAGATCAGATCTGATATTTGTGGTCATGTATAGTGTCCTATTTTAAAAGGCGGATTGGGTAGTTGACTGTGTTAACGAAAAATTATTAAACTTATACTCGAAAAGGTTCAATCAAAATGCCTCAGGCTATGTACTTTTTTTCGAATATAGAGGTAATATTGAAGTTGTAATCATTACAGACTGAAACATTTTACTAGGCAGTCATTTATGATACAAACGTAAATACGAAACTGTGACGACAATACATCGTATTTCTATACTTAAATGTGTTTTTGACATTTCACAAAGAGTATCTAGCTGATATGACTGGTAGTCAACAACCCGGGCAACCACGAGTACAGGCTTTCAGAGTATAGGCTTCTATTGATAGTAATACTCGAAATCTAGCAACAAAAAACAAATTCAATCCCATTTCAAAGATTACTCTAACAAACCTTAGTAATCTCCACTTGAGAAAAAGTATTAAGGACACCATTTTATCTTTATAGGGTGCTTCAATTATAATAGTGGTCAATAATGTACGATTTAACCGTTAAACTCCTTTCACTCTGATTTGCTTGTGACCTCAAAAAGGGTTATTATAATGTTTGACCGTGTTTTTTAGGGTTTCATGGAAATTGGGTCAGAGATCGTCCGTTTTTTAATCATTTTTTGGGTGAGGGTTGTTTACAGTGCTTTATCGTCTAAAAATAAACTGTAAAATGATCAATCACAGTAGCGTGATTCTGTACACCTATCAACATCTAGCTACTAGTAGCTACCAATGGAGAATTTTTGTATGAAAATCTAATCAGCGCCTCTAGCGGGCGCCGCAGGAATTATTTTTGCAGTAGAGTTTTGATGTCAGACTCTGCACAGTTGACAGTACCGACTGTTTAAAGAATCGAGCTGTAGTAGCCCGTTTCTCTACAGTTGGTACTGTAGAGTATCGACAATTTGATATTTTAAATGTCCTGGTAAAAAAGTTCCTACGACGCCCGTTAGAGGCGCCGATCAGATTGTTATGCAACATTTTTCGAAAGGTTGTCGATATTGGTAGAGACTGGAGCTACAG
The DNA here is from genome assembly GCF_050436995.1 of Anticarsia gemmatalis. Taxonomy (NCBI): domain Eukaryota; kingdom Metazoa; phylum Arthropoda; class Insecta; order Lepidoptera; family Erebidae; genus Anticarsia; species Anticarsia gemmatalis. The sequence continues at coordinate 6,975,532 of NC_134761.1, forward strand.
TAGCTCGATTCTCTACTACTATCGACTACCGACAACCGATCTGTCATCGAGAAATTTTGTATGAAAATCTGATCAGCGCCTTTGATGGGCGTCGTAGGAAATATATTTTTGGTCGTACATTCTAAATGTCAAACTTTCGATACTCGACAGTACTGGCTGTTCAGAATCACGCTACAGTAGCTCAATTCTCTATTACTATCGACTACCGACAACCGAACTGTCATTGAGAAATTTTGTATGAAAATCTGATCAGCGCCTCTGACGGGTGTCGTAGGAAACATTTTGGCAGTACATTCTAAATGTCAACATTTCGATAGCTAGCCGGTTGTCGGTAGTCGATAGTGGTAAAGAATCGAGGTACAGTAGACAAAAGACAATTTGCATGTTTGACGTATTGATTGTCGAAGCATCGTGTCATCAACGCTGTAAATAAACGAGTTAAACTCAATCATGGGATCTCTGAAATCGAGTTTGATAATTCTGCAGCGTTTTTGCGTCATCGTGATCTCATTATATTCCGTATCATTTGTCGTTTTCCATCGATGTCGACGATGACATTAGACTTATAGCAATATTTTTTGGTTATTGATGTTTTTAAAATGAAAGTCGTTTGAAATATTTTTCGTACCGATTTCAGTATCACTGATTTAAAGCAGTTTTAGGTTTATTTGTATGATTCTCATTTGTTTATTTTTATGTACACCGTTTTAACCTTATTTTAATATAATTTCCACCTATTTTCTGCGTCCTTACCTTTCATACCCATAATGAAAGCCGATACTCGTATCCTTATAACAATTCACCGTAGAAAATTCGACACCATACGAGAACTCAAATATCAATCCTACTATTATAAGGAAAATGTAACAGTCGCTCACAAATATATATTTGTTTTGTAAGAAGTGCTATTGTTTTATAAGAATTGTATATGAAACGAGATGTGTGTGCTTGTGTGTTTGTTTGTATGTATGCAGTAAGAACAAAGAACCCGATTGAGTAGTAGATATGCGGGTACAAATTGACTAAAATGAACATTGAACATCTAGGTATTTTACCTTCAATAAGTCTACCTGTCAGAAACAATTTGTAGTTATTTGATGTAGGATAGCTATGTTTGACAGTTAAAGATAGTTGTAAAGTAACTTTATGATCGATTATTTTGAGTCAACTTCAAATACGTACCTGACTATTTATAAAGTTATAATCTCTTAATGATTCGATACTGTGAACTTAGAAGTGGAATAATGAAAATGTATCTTTCGTGCTCGAAATTCGCCAGAAACTTATTTTGCACTTTTTCGATACTCTCTGCACCTACAAAACTACCTGCAGCCCATATACTGAGCCAATTTTCATCCCAATAATTGGTTCTCCAGCATCACAGCCAAAAATACAGGATCAAGTTATTGCCTAGACCAAAGGCGTTTAAAGTCGAATTTAAAAATGAATTTTTCTTGTATCGTAGTTTTTAAAATAGATCGTAAAGTATTAAATCAATTTCATTCCCATTGGATATTAAAATATAAGTAACACAAAGGAGATTCTAAAATTAAAGCAAATTTTGAAATTGTAGTTTTCACTTTGAAAAAGCAACGCTATTTAATAAAAAAAATAACTCTTTGTTACACTAAATTGCATGAAACAGTGTCAACAAGCAGGTGGTCCTTGAGATCAAATTAAATATAATTTCTATTATAATCAGGGAAAATAATTAAAAGCCAACTTAATTAAAAGGCTGCAAAATAAAATTGGAGATAAAATTATACAAAATATTATATAAACAGTCTTTAAATCCGCAACATAATTGTTTCGTGCAATTTAATTTTAAGGAAAATTAAAACTTTAATATAACTGGTCAGTATATTTTTAAAATATATTGCACCTGTATTTTGCCGAACTGACATTATTTAAAGAAGTATTTTGTTATTAGGCTTTACCTATCCATACAAATAAAAAGCCTCAGATAATTATGAAAATTGAAGTACAGATATTTAAAAAAAACAAGCAACAATATAAGTCGACTGCAAATTCGCAAAATATTATTTAAAACACTACCAATAATTTCTACAAAGTTATTAAAAACTGTTGAAGCTATTCAGGAAATTATTTTTAAATGAGTCTGCTCTAGAATTTGCTGAGCGTCAAAGCTGGTTTAGAACAAGAGCCCGCAAGCGCTCTTAGCGTAATTTGATGTGGACAGAGCCTAACCAGCTTTCAATCAGCCGACGATGGCCTCTATAAGAGCTACTACGCACTATCGACAAATCGCAATACTCAATGCACTGAAAGCTTCTTGTAATTCTTACTGAATAGTCACCTATCCAGGAAATCAAATATCGGCTTTTCTTGACTATTGCAATTTGCTAGAGACTTCGCTACTGTAAATTTTCATCATGAGTATTGTGCGTAATATTTCTGAAGGACATGTTTTATTAGACTAGTCTAAAGTGTACATCTCCATATCTAGTTAGTTTAGTTAGGCGGACAGACAGATTGAGATACTTTTGTATTTATAATATTAGATTTGTGCCTATCTACATTTAAAGTTCTACAATGATGTTTAAGTTTGTAGAGGAACGAGGTGATCATGTTCCTCCAACACAAAGGGAGGATCCTCCGACCAGGCGAGGTGATCATGCCTGGTGGGCCTAGGCTGCCCGACTGTTGTAGTCGGGAACTTGTATATATAGTCAGTTGCAGTGCAAACTTCGATAGCGCGATTCAGGACTTGTGACGGCAGTCACACTGCGCGTGGTGGTTGGTTGCGCGCTGGTCCCAGTAGATGTCGCTGTATGTAGCGAGCCGCTACAAGTTTTTAAAGTTAAAACTTAAAGATCACAAGACATTGTAACGAAAATGTAGAATTGCTTTTCTCAAAATAAACTATTCCAATAACAAATTGCTTGACATTTAATTTACTTCATCGTTTTCAGCCTTTTCTAGAATATCTTCAGATAATTGAAGGAACTATAGTGGGTTTGACCTTTTCCAACTACGCTTATTCCTATACAACCGACGAGAGGCTTAATGTGCTCTCCATCTAGCAGAAGCATCTAGAGAGAGTCTCCAAACCCGATGTAATTTCCGTAATTTGGTATACCGGGCATGCAAATTTTGATCAAAGAAAAATTTTGAACAATTTTTATCCCTATCGGAAGATCACACACAAAACCTCTGTATAGCTCACTACCACTTTAATGTGTAATTAAAGGCGGATACAGACCGAATACAACTTACGACATTCTTAAGATCTCAGACGGGTCACGTGGAGTGCGTACATAACGTTACATACACGCATGCCTTGCGTGCTGTCTGAACCTTTCTTTGCATAGTTTTGTTCCGTAGCCGCGATTTTCTACAACTACTACAATACCTTAGCTAATGTTTGACATTTAAAATGCTTTTTAAAATAGTTCCTACGGTACATGCCAGGGGCGCTGATCAGATTTTTATACAAACTTTGTCGATACTTAGCCAGTTGTCGAAGGAAATGGCCTCATATAAGGATAATCCTATTGCACATAGTAACCACTTGGAAACTACGTCACAACACTCCTATTTCGCGGTATCGTTGAATTAAGTTTACAGTGTTGGCTTCATATATCACTATCTTTTGATAATGTCCAGTATTATGGGTATACTGATACTTAGCTAGTATACTTTTAATATTGGACATGACGATGTGATATTGCATATTGCATCAACAGTAAAAATGTAATAACATTTCAACAAATAGAATAAATTGGTTGGACGATCTAATAAAAATTCCGTCATTTTATGTTAAACTTACTTCCGCTCGCGAATTTGTCGATCGTTATAGTTATTCTATATGTTAATTTAGGTTATAAACTATCTAAAAACAAACTATAAATAATAAAAACTGTGCGAGGTTCGGCACGATTGGTTTCCAATATTATTTTATCAAACAACAAAACCGACTCGACTCACTTTTTCGGCTTGTGCCATGCGGGTATACAATATACACATTCAGTTTTGCGGCCCGGCTAGACCCATGAGTGCCGAACCGAATAGGTGTGTAGCAAGCCTAACAAATTCCATCGAAATAAAAACTTTTGTGTTTATAGTATCAGTACCATTCGTTTGGCATGTCGAAACAACAAAGGGCTCTTTATACATTTCAAAGGGAGATGTTCCGATAAACAATCAATCGTCAGGTCGTTGCTCTAGTTCAAATATTAGTTAGAAAACAGGTATTTTATCTCTTAAAAATGTATGATTCAAACATATGTAGATTTAGTTAGAAACTCATTAGCTTTTGAAGATTATATATATTATAATAATTATTTGAGTGGTTTCGTGGTGTGCGGAAGAATAATACAAGACTTTAAAAAAGCTATTTTACCTAATAATTACTCATTAATAAACTACAAATTTCTATATTATTATGATGAGTAACGAGACGACTTCTTAGAAAAAGACAAATATCTGTCTGTATTTACGTAATATCTATCCAATGAGCCAAACTTTCATTTGTTTGACATTAAAACACACTTCAAAGAAACCAACTCATTCAATAACATCTACTCGCGACTAACCTTGTAAACCACTCGGAAAATCCTATCATGTATACATTTGTAAACAATAAAACATTTTCTGGCGGCGTGAGAAGCGTCGGTAAACACTCGCAAACATACATAAAACTATAATATCGTAAAGAAAACATTTGTGTACATCTCGAAAGGAAAACTATAGCGAGCTCACGATCGATCACCTTATAAACATGTAACAACAAATGAAGTTTTTCTAAGAACTTACTGAATTGAGAAACACTTCTCAATTTATTTGTATTTAGTTTTTTTTACAGAGAGGAGCGATTTCTTACTACTATCATAATACTGGCCATTATATTTTTATCAAAAGATAATGAGACATGAAACCAACACTGTAAACGAACGATACCGCGAAATAGAAGTACCGTGACGTAGTTTCCAAGTATGTGCAATAGGATTATTTTTATGCGGGCCGATTTCCTTCTGCTATCGACTATCAACAACCGGCTAACTATAGACAACATTTGTAAGAAAAACTGATCAGCGCCTCTAGCGGGCGCCGTAAGAACTATTTTTGGACCACATTATTTTCAATTGAAAGAATACATTCAAATAAAATGCCAAATCCCTGATTTGATCTTTGTTCCTACACTTTACGTGTTCCAATAGGTAAAGTTTAAGGTTATAGCCAAATAAGATGAAATGGCGTGTGCGGTAACTAAGCTCTCGAAGTTCTCTTACATTTAGGCCATTTTACAAACAGTATGTTCAGGGTAATGTCAGATAGAACTGAAGTCAATACGATGGAACTAATGTAACGTAGACAGAAGTTATTCGAAGATACAAAAACGTTTCAATAACGAATAAACGATAATAAATTAAGTGATGTATTTTTAATATAGGTAGGTAAGTACACGTTTATGTTAATCATCATTTTAAAATCTCTAGCGGCCTTCAGTTGATCACCACGGTGGAAATCTTCTTGAACAGCGCCTTAAAAATAAATTAAACTAAGCCATCGGAAAGAAACGCTTGTCAACAAAAAATTTTGTAGGTACTTTTTGAGTTCAGAGACCTCTAAATAGAAGAAGTCTTAAAGTTTGTCAAATGTACATTTTTTGATTAACCTCCTTGCAAAACGTTAAGCTTATTGAGAACTTTGGAAATGAGGTCAGTTACCGTGGGCCGTGTTATTTTAACTTTTTCAAAAAAAAGACAACTGCCGCTCTAAAAATTGCTCATGTGTCGCGGGGACTTTTACAGACATACAAATAACGGACACAAAGTACAACCAGACGCGAAACAACAATTTGTGGATCGCACAATTAATTCTTCCATATGGGAAACTAACTCACGACCTCCCAACGCAATGGTAGCAGCCTTCGTAGCGACCTTAAATACTGCACCACGGGACAGTGTATTACTTGGAGAGGAAATATAATTTCGTAACCACCTCGTCCAGATGTTTTTGAACAAAGGAAACATTTATCTTTAAAAACTAAACAATTGCATCATGTAATCAGTTTGAGTACAACACTACGATAAGAAGTAAAAGATGTTACGTAAAAGAAATCTAGATTCCAACCACATTTCGTTGCTTCTCTCTAATTAAACTAACCTAGATAATAAGATAAAAAAGCTAAGACCGCTTGTTCCGCTGCAATCAATAGCTACGGCTATTATCTGGCTCCCAATTAGACCCTGGAACTGTTCCCTATTATATAACTAAATTGGAATTCTTGTTTAAGCTACCTCTGTGGAGCAGTCAGTAGTATAACTGGCAGCTGATCATGTTGAAGTCTCGTGCTCGATGTCCGGGTGGGACAAAGTTCTGATGGTGGTGTTTGTTTAGTAGCCAAAAAAATCATTTATTCATTTAGGTCAACATACTTATGATAGTCGTTACAATGAATGAATCTACCACTAGCTCGGAAAGGGGGAAGAGCCTTATGAGAAGAGCTAGCAAGAATCTCACGGCTACTCTTTTCAATCGCCAACAGTTTTACAATGTGGTTGATACCTACTATAATAATTGATCATGCGAGGAGCTGCCAACAATGAGCAATATAGACTAAACGTCAAACCCAGAGTTTGGTAACATGTCCGGCAAATAGCAATAAGCTCGCCCCCTATGGAACTTATATTGTTAATGGCGAACTTGAGTGTATTTCATATACCTCTTCCTGAGCTTCAGGTGCAAAAGGCGTGGTATTATGTATTGGAATTTCTTTTGAACAACTCGAGTACTTTCGCGTCAGATTCCAGACAAGCTAGTTTCAGACGATTCGCGTGGGAGTAAAACTATTTGTAACCGTTGGTGTTTCGCTTCGTAAAAAGTCTAAACACTTTTAAGGGTTGGCTCAAAGGCGACTATTGATGAGTACAGCTGTGTCGCAGACATAATAAATGAAACACCGAGAATGTCACCCTTATTTTCTTTTCTTTTCTTCTATACTTACCTACTTACTTTTTTGTTTTCTTCTTAACTTAAAAATTAGCAGTTGTTCAAAAGTTTTATGAATAGATTGTATAATAAATGTCGCTCAATAACTTTCTTGGCCTAGTTACCAATTTCATTCTGTTTAAAGATTAGGTTTTTCGTAATTTTATAAACCATTTAAAGGTTTCTGAACTGATCAGTAAATAATAAAATTCTAACGTTAAAAAACATCACCCAGATTTGTGAATGAAATTGAAAAAGTTTTACGAATTTAATTTTTAATTCTATATTTTTGACAATAATTGTAGATACTTTTTGTACCTTAAGATTTACTCCAATTTTTTCGAATGGAAATGAAATCTTTTAACGCTCAAGTCCTTTAGATGGCTACTGTTGTGAAAGATCATTCGACCATCTCAAATTCTCATAAAGGATCCGAGAACCAATTCAACGTAACGCAAAATCGTACATTATGAAATATATTTTACGAATTCATTGTTTATACAGAAAATGTACAGTCAGGTACCAAACTCGATAAAGATATTGAATTTCCCGAACCTTATATTCTGTAGCGCGATTCTCTACTACTATCGACTATCGACAGGTTAGCTATCGAAAAATATTGTATGAATCTGATCAAAGCCTCTAGCGGGCGCCGTAGGAACTATTTTTGTAGAACATTTTTCTTAATTTTTTTTTTGATATTCGAATTTCGAAGTGTCAGCGGGAAAATTCTTGAGATCGATTGATTGAAATCGAACACACAAATTAAACTGCTATTGTTCCAATACCTACATAATATATTAATTAATTAAACACAAAAGTTTTGAAAATATTGAGATACTCAGCGACTTTTGTAGTTGACTGTAGATTTCTTTGTTTTGACATGTTTACTGAATAAAAGAAATACATTTATCTTCAAGTTTTTGATGTTATCATCTCCATCGTTAGAAGAGGGATTGTTTTTGTATCACAATTTGGCTTTATTTATTTCCTATTTGTTTAATCACTTAAGGACCCTTGTTTGCTGTGTTTTGCTTGTTTACGGATCTTAAGTCTTCTCTCGTAGACTATAGAAATATATTTTGTGTAGTCAGATTTTTTTTATGACGGCTAAATAAGTTACTCCTGAAACTAACCAACCTTAAGTTCGCAACTAACGCATAATATGTAATTAAACAGCATTTTTCTCATAATAAAAAATAGGTATATACATAAGGGATTAGACGTTTTTCCCGACTTTTCCTCAGTCAAGACTCAGTAGACATACTTGGTTTAACAAATAAAATCTGTTATAAGATCTTAGTAAAGCAACAATATAATAAACCACTAAGTAATAATATTACACGAACAACGTAAGGAAAAAGTAATTTCGGTTCCATCATAACAATTGAAAAAAAGTTGTAGGTGGGAGCTCTTTCATAATATCCCAAATAAAACGTGGTTTGCTTATGTTATTCCGACCTTTTGTGCTTGAGGACTTTGGTTTACTTAGAAGTTTTATATTCTAATAATAGATTTAGAACACTTTTAGTCTGATTCACTTTTTACGAATAGGTAGCCAATTACTTTCTGAGTAAAATTACAATATTAGTAGTAGCTACCGTTATATTTTGTGCAATAATAAGGTGCTAACATAGAATTAAGTTTTACTCACATAATAAGTTGTAGTTCCTTATTTTATTTTATGTATCTGTAACTAGATTTTCCCGCAACGCCGCTGGTTTGAAGATATTTAAGAGGAAAAGGTATCCTATTTGTTAATTTAGATTACACACGAGGTCACAGTAAGTAAGTACCAAATTTCTTAAAAATCGAATTTTATTACAATCAAAATAGTCTGTAACATCCGTACACCAATTTATCTATATAAACTTTTGCTTGCTTTACATTTGTAAAATTAATTTCTGTAACTAATAATGAAAGTAGGAATACAGTTTAACAAAATGTTCAACGCCGACGTGTCATTGACCTCGTGCTAATCAAGAGCAAATTGAACAAAACATTTACCGCAATTCAATACAAACAGTCGGAAAAAACACTTAGCTCAAATATCGGTCGTTAGCCTTTGAAGTGGCCGAACTAGTCTGATAACAGCTTAATTATATTGACCGATATCTGTCATAATATATGACACTATTTACTGTTTTGTTAAAATGTCACGTACATAGTACCTTCTCGTAACCGACGGTTCTGTATGACAAAATGTATGAATGTGAATGAAGCAAAGGAAGTTTGTTAGGATCGTATCAAGTGGTGTTCTCTGGTCTCTGCCTACCCCTATGGGAATAAAGCGTGATTTTATGTATATGTATGTTTGTAGACTGTAACATCATCAGAAAAAACAACTCTTTTTCAAAGATATTAATATCTTTTCGTTAAATTATTCGAGGCCTGTAGCTAGTTTCCATAGAAAAGGAAAATGACGAAATTTCCGTAGAAAAGGAAATTATGCTGTCAATCTTGAATTGTCCTTTAATTCTTTAGTAAATGGTATCTAATAGTTATTTTAGTAGACCATTCTCCTTGAATAACCTTTGGCTTACATTTCATTTCGGTAAGAATAATAATCAACCTTAATAGTTATTAACGAACAATATTTGCAAACAAAAACACAATTAAATTGCTAAATCACATGTATCCTTTGGGCACGTTCTATTATTTTTGTAAAACTAAAAAATAATTTAGTTACTAGGCCTCAATCAGTTATTATTCTGAAGCACAATTTCCTACATTTGGTTAGTGTTTAACTGTTTACGTTATTGTTTTTATTGACATTTATAGTTACTTGAAAATCAATAGTTCATGCAGAATACGTTAGGAAAGCTGATCCAATTTCCGTAAAAAAACATATCAATAGTGCCGATAGTCGATAATGTAGAAAATCACTCTTACGTATACCATGGAGTTTATGAAAATTACTTTTATAATATCCTATACTTACAAACTATAGGAATAGGGTAGGAAATAAGTTAATAATACTTCTTACATTCTAAGAATTCCATTTAACGGGAAACATCATGTCTTTTTCACTGAGATACCGACTTACATTGCTTTAGTTTATCCTAGACATTCCAAGAAACTTGTACATTAACACTCGCTTTCCGCTGGAGGGCTTAATAATAGTCACTACAAACTATTACTATTCAGAATATATTATTTGTGAAAAGCAGACAGAAGTAAATCACAGACAATCATAAATAATATTTTACGCTGAAATAAAGTACAATACTTTTGCTTTAGAGACTAATTTGACGTTAAAATCCATTAAACAAATAATTAATTGCAAATTTTATTATTATCGCGGTGAATACACATAATACTAAATTGCGAATGAATCTTCAACGCGATGAGAATTTTAAGGTTTACGGTTACGATTTAAGGATAACTTATTTGCAGCCCGTAGTTTCGATCGAATTGCATCGACTGTGATCAATGCGATTCGGTTTAAGACCCGTTAGCAATTTTGTACTAAACAATAATTACTTCAAAATCCCAAATACCAATCGTGTATTCAATAAAAGTGCTTGAAAAATGTTAAATACAATGAACCAGATTGACTTATATATAATAAGTTTAAAAAAAAGTATTATGCTCTGATAAAGTTGCAAAGTTGGACTATTTGCTTCAAAATACACGTGAGAGCTGTTCTAAATATAGTAGTGAGTATTGACTCAGATGTCTGAGAGATGGCCGTAGTTTATGCAATGGTGAGTCATATCGTTCATCACTGTGTGAGGTGTATCTACGTGTGTTTGAAGATAAGCTTCTAGGTCAGGCTTATCTGTTTAATGAGAGAGCTATTGCTAAGCTAGACTTTGTTTTTGATTTCATTTGATGAAGGGTGTTTCATATACCAGATAGTATGTGTACCTGTAATTGTACCTTAGAGAAACTCTAGTTTGTCACATTTGTGTCATGTATTTAAGATCAATCAGTAATAATTTGATGTCTAAGTAAAATCAGTATCAGAATAAATTTCTGGTATGTGACGATATTTATTTCTAAGCGACATCCACTCAAATTTTAATGACAACCACATGTCGGCAATACATCTTTGTGTACGATCCTATACGAGTTAAGTTGTGCTTGTTTTATATACTAAACCACATACAATTTGCACACTCAACAATTCAATTAGTACGGCTAAATAGTACAATTTCCTCATCAAAATGTAGTCCACAGCTAAAAGTAAGCTCTTCAGCATTAATTATATTTTCGTTAGTCGCGCTAATTTAAATTCATTAAGTCGTCTTGCCGGCGTACATTTCAGATTAGTTACGTAAATAAGTTTAGTCTTCATTTTCTTTGTTTTTGTTTGGGTTCCTCGCGTATTGCGTAGCTCTAGATAAATGAAATAAATAAAGACTTAAGTTTATGGCTTTCTTAGTCCTTGATTTAATGGTGGAACTCACTGTAGCGCTGTAACAGGGATGCAAACAATAAAGCTTAGCACGTGTAATTGTTTAGTTAGACTTTTTATTACATCTAGTTGCTAAATCCCAGACTTGTAGGTTATAGGTTAAAGCATACGTCTTACAATGAAATGTAGACCGTCAGTTATATGTATACTAGCTGACCCGCGCAACTTCGTTTGCGTCACATAAGAGAGAATGCGTCAAAATTTTCCCCGTTTTTGTAACATTAATTACTGGTACTCTGCTCCTTTTGGTCGTAGCGTGATGATATATAGCCTATGTCCTTTCTCGGGTATCAAAATATCTCCATACCAAATTTCATACAAATTGGTTCAGTAGTTTAGGCGTGATTGAGTAGCAGACAGACAGACAGTCAGAGTTACTTTCGCATTTATAATATTAGTATGGATATGTGACCATCAGTTTATCATGAACTCAATGTCTTTTTTATATCGCAACTAGAATCTGTTAACAAAATAGTGAAATGCTACATTTACCATCTAATAAGCAAAAGAAAACATGTTTTCTGTAGATTAAAATAACGTATCACAAAGAAAAAATACCACTTAATAAATTATTTACCGCAAAAATAAAAACGAATGGCGTTTCGTAATTACTTAGCTTAATAAACTCAGTTAATTACTAAACAGTCAAAAGGGCTGTCATAACATGGACACGCCACAGGAAATACACAGTTATTCGTCCACGGGAATTAAGAAGATTAACGTTTCTCTCTTCAATGGTAATTTATATTTGAATAAAAGATCAAGTTGTTAATTATCGGTATTGGTTCGCGGTCATTAACAACAGCTTATAATTCGGACAAATATTTTAATAGCAAAAGTAGCCGTTTGCAAACCACAAAACGATTCCGCATACAGTTAAACGAGTAAAAATATTTTAATAGCAAAAGTAGCCGTTTGCAAACAATGCCACACACATCTAATTTTAAATGAGTAAATTAATATTTTGTAACTTGAAATGTAATTAGAATGTTTGACTACGAATTAAAAATTAGACTAACCAATTTAAAGTAGAATCCAACTATGTTCACGTATGTAGAATGAATATAGCCTACTAATAATTTAATCCAAAACCTAAAATTATACAAACAAAAATTCATACCAATTTCTAGACAGAGGTATGTTTTTGGTTATACCTTGAGGGTTAATTGAAACAACTTCGTAATACTAACTTTGTTATTTCACAAAAGTAGTAAAAAATCTCATATGCTACAGAAGAGACACCATGACATAGTCCTCAAAAAAGACAAGACTTAATGCAAATTTTCTGATGACAAAAATATTTTATCACTCTTGTTCCACAACTAACATGATACCTATGTAGTAGGTATGTATGTTTGGGGAAAATGCGAAAAACGGCGTGATTATAAATATCTATGTGTGATATCGCATCTTGTTCCCCTAGGGGTAGGCAGAGACCGTAGAACGCATACTAAAAACTAACAGAAAATTTAAATAGGAAAGTAAAACAAAATCTTTGCTGCGATCCTTACTGAGAATGTTTGTAAGAATCGTACCGACGAAGTGTCTATGGCGTTCTCTGGTCTCTACCTACCCCTAAGAGAAGACATTATTTCATGTATGTATTTAAATAAAGCCAGAATTTCAAATACGCAAGTTACAGAACAACTTATAATTTTCTACTATCGGTACTTACATACATGCTTAGTGTACGAATATAAATGAATGTTCAGACCGTAGATGTTATCATTTGTTGCGAACTAAGTAGGAAGTTGTGAAATACAACATTAAATATTTGTACTCTTGCTTTATGAGGGTCCTTTAATTACGTTTACTGTATGACAAAGATTAAATGCAAATATTATTGTAATTATAACATCCCTTGATCTATACATGTACACAAAGGCACGTTAATACATTTATAATCATTTATAGTTTTCACTCAGGAGAGTGGTTTGACTGAAAATATAGGATAGCAAAACTGGATGCAACGGGTTGCTGTCGAGGTATTTCTTATAGATTTATATTAAGATACATGAATACATAATATCAAGCCTATTATACCCAAAGGTTTAGGGAGAGTGATATGAAATACACCAACGTTTCGTCATTAACAATGTTAGTCCCACGTATCAGATGGCGAGTTTATTACTATTTTGGAGACCTCATGATCATCAGTCGAATAAACTACCGGTCGCGCTGCACAGGCTGCCAGTATTAAGATACTATTCACCTACATCAGGTGATACTGGAAGGCGATTCTAGCATAGTCGGAAGAAAGGTATTTGAAATAAATAAATATAAGTATAAATAGTAAGTTCCATTAGTAATTAAAGCAGATTTCCTCCATTAATAATGATTTAATCCCAAAATAGATTAAGCAAAGTTTATTATTAGCTACAAATTCTATGTTAACGATCGTCTCATTCAACGAGCCTTTTAGCGACATTCCGAGTCTAAAAATAATTACTTGATAGCACGATAAAGAAGCAAATTAGTACTACGTTCCAACACCCACTAAGCCTTTAAGAGTCAGTTTTGGAGAACAGATTTCTTTACAATTCTAATAGTACAAATAATACAATCATATGTACGTAAAAAACCTTGTCCTTTTTAAATGACAAGTATTTTTATAACCTTCTCCTGTTTGTAAAAACAATGTTCGATATAATTTAACAAAAATGTGATTTACGATATTGTGCACCTCCATTAAGTACAAAGTATCTACGTTTTCGGTTGTTACAGGTTTCATTTAAATTGTTAACCTTATAATGAAAAATACATACATATGTATATTAATGTGCTATTGATTTTAAATGTATAACTATTTTCAAATAATCAACGTCCGCAAATACCTTTACACGAGTAAATTATAAAGTTTTAATTTGCCTAATCCGGCTAGTGTAGTACACAAAATTACGTAAACGTTAGGGATACCTCGAGGCAGTAAATTGTTCCACAATAAAATTAATTTTATTAGCTCGGCCCGACCGAGTTTAGTTCGCACAATTTAACCACAGTTACGAACCCATAAAGTTTGTATCTACTAATTAAGTAAAAACTGCTTATACGTAGCTCGATTCTCTACTACTATCGACTACCGACAACCGAACTGTCATCGAGAAATTTTGTATGAAAATCTGATCAGCGCCTCTGACGGGTGTCGTAAGAAACATTTTGGCAGTACATTCTAAACGTCAAATTTCGATAGCTAGCCGGTTGTCGGTAGTCGATAGTGGTAGAGAATCGAGGTAACGAACCGTTGACTTTATAACGAGAAAGCAATTAGACAATATTATGTTATCTACAGTCGGTTTATCGAGACACGTGGATGGATTGAAAACTTCATAGACTTTACAAATTAATATGAGAGTATATTGATTACAAATTTAGAGTACGATGAACTTTAACTAACAAGTATTATGGATGAACATGTGAATGACAAGAGGAGGCTTATGAAATTAAAGTTTCAAAACTGTCACATGATCCCAAATTCAATAATTGTAAACATCGATACCGACTCTACTTAATTGGATAATATTTGACATTTCTATGTAACAAAACGTGCAAATTAGTTCAATAACAAGTCGGAAAGCTGTTGTGTCCAATTTTCCGATAACTACGCCTGTCTCTTCTACCAATGTTAAATAAGTATTTGACGAACATAAAAAAACTATCTGACTATTTACCTTGAAATTATTCGGAAAATTAACTTGTCGACTTTAATAAATATGAATATTAATCGTGAATTAAGTATTTAGTGGCAGGAATCCACCAAAATATTAGATACAACAGAAACATTAGATTCCTTCGTGATCTATTAAACTAGCGATAAAAGCAGCCTAGGATTATTAATTAATCGTGTTACGTCGTAAAATGTCGGTTATCTTCGGCTTATGTGATATAGGTCGGTAATTGGCATATTATGTAAAGCACGGGAATATTTGAGAGCCGTGGAGGCAGGAAGAGTATGCGTGCGTCGGCATTTCAGTTCAAGGCCAAAGGATAGTTGCTACGTTAGATAATTTAGGAGAAATAGTAGTAGAATTTATAATAAGGATGTTCTGTGTTACGTAGTAATTGTATGTATCGTAATCATTTTACTATACCTCGCCTATGAACAACAGAACATATCTGCAATCGAGGAAATGACTACCGTACGGTCTCTAAAAAACCTGTGGCTAAGAAAAAAAGGTCTGAGGTTTTGATTCCCGGGTCGGACAACATGATATTGGTCTTTTCTATTTTATATTTAAATACCAGAAGCCAGGAGTTTGCCGGGGAAGCCAGTAAACAGCAATAGGCTCGCCTTTTATTACATTTAAAAGTATAAAATAATTGAGAGTTTATGCATATTTACTTCTTACCTTGTTCTACCTTGTTCCTACGTACGTACACACTTCTAGTAGATTCTTTCAATAGTCTGTAATATTAGAAACTCGGACGCCATATACACCACTACATAGGAACATAAACAAACTCGACCGCGTATGTTTTTCTTCAATTCTCGTATTAACATAGAAATTGCGGTCCCGCGTATAATACAAAACAATATTCGAGTTTTCGTTATATCTCTGGGTGGAATAAGTAATACGTATATTTACTCTTTGAGCTGAGTGATTCTGTAGGACGCTGTTGATAGAAGCTGATCGTAGAAAGTTTTGAAGGTCACTAGAGGAGGTGCAACTAACAATCTCAGTATTAAATATACATATTTAAAATCAGACTTATAGATATTGAAAACTGTTTGATAAATTGCATGGTATAGAAATAATAATAAAAAAAATGGTTTCGTATCCAACAGTCTAAAACTTGCAAAGCAGGCAGATGCTACAAACTTACTCTGAATAATAAAGTAAAGGGTAGTAAAAAAACTTCGTTTTTAAAGAAAAATACCACTTGAAAAGAAAAAAGAACAATTTAAAACGAGTTGATTTTTTAAACTTTATTATTCGAGAACAGATCTTCGAAAAATTAACACTGACCTAACCTAAAGCCTTTTAGAATATGAAAAAAATGAAATAATACATTAAAATTACATTTCACAGTGAACGTTCCAATATTATTGTATTCGTCGTATTCGTCGTAGTGTATCCGATATTATTGTAATACAAAGCGTTTGATAAACCAAGGCTGTAGCACTCGCTAACAAGGATTTATGTGAGTGATTACCGTCCTCTTTATGAGCCATGAATCCTGAGCTACAGCAGCAACAATGTACTGCATGCTAAAGCGCTTGCACTTGATAATAAATAACGCTAATTTGTTTTATTTAAAGTACCTACTATTCTATATTGTGTCCGCTAATTCGCAAGATTTCGAAGATTTGTCGTAACCTTTAGACAGTTTATTAAAATTCAGTGAAATTAAAAACACGAGTTAAAACATTAATTAAAATTCGATTTGTTTGATAATAAATCTTTCTAAGAACAAAATAAAAAACATTGTTCTATTTCTAATCATAACAAATCCTATCGATTTTACCGCCCACTAACATTTATCTGGTAGAACTTCTTCTATGTGTATATTTATATAATACCTAATATGTACCTATGGTAGACTAGGCAAGTTAGACAGCAAGATAGACATTTCGTCATGCTGAACTAAAAATGAACTGGCAACTGCCTCAAGTTTTAAACATTTAATAGGTAACTCTCTTGAGCATTTGTATTCCTTATTATTCAAGTTAATAAGAAGTAAACAAGCAGACAACAATGGAAATTTGAACACGTCTGTGTACATTTTCCTACAAAAGCGGAATATCAAGGTATTAGCCTTTGTTGTCTCTTTTGGAAATGTTTTAGTAAAAATTCTCACTGTGAATCTAGATAGCAATAATTATATGACATACTACTCTGACTTATGGATTTTAACCTCTAGGCTTGTTAAATGATTCTGTAAAAACCTACCAAACATGATGACACGGCATTGGTTTTCTACCACTATCGACTATTGATTACGGAAGGCCTATACCGATATACTCAATAGTCAGATTGCTATTTTTTTTATTTTCTTCGACTCATATGTAAAGAAAACCGTATCCAACAGGTGCAGGAACACATTTTAAACGCTCGATAGATTAGTGCGTCGATAGTACCGACTGTAGAGAATCGCGTTACATAATATACTTCACTGCAAATTCAAACAATAAATAAGTTTTTTTTGTATACTAACAGTACCTGTTGTACCTGCAATACGTGAAATCGCTCTAGATACCAAATCAACAAACTATTGTTACAAAAATATTTTTAGCTCGTTCGTTTCGTAACGTTCATTGTATAGTACAAGGTATTGTGCGGGTAGATGCCTTAAATATAAAAGTCAGACTTCCTATTTGAGGTTACGACGGTCCCGCAAAAAGTGAAATAAATTCTCGCTAGCGTGTTTCCTTTCCGTGTATGAAACTGGTGCCAAATATAATGATATAACATTATTAATGGAGGATATAAAAGTGATATAAGTTAATATAATGCTGGAAGTTATGGGGAAAGGCGAATGAACTTTTTATTTCGACATAAAATTTTATAATGGTGTAAAACGTACGAAATCGCACGTTCTTTTTTCTTCGTGTTTGAAGCTTCACCCAAAATAATTCATCATTGAATGATTTAGTATTATATCGTACCTTTATTATCACATTTTTTCTCTCTACTACTTTATTCGTATGGAACTATCTCTCGGGGACATAAGTATACAATTAATTCACGTAATAAACTTTTTGTCTACCGAATTAAAATCAGTTTAAATTTTTTTGTGTAAAAGACTTCACGAACTTTTGGATTAATAATATTAGTAGGATAAATAGTAGCCGCCCTTAAATTTAAAATAGCTATATTATAAATGTATGGATGATGAACTAAGTAAGAGCGCCTCAATAATTAATATTTGTTATTCCCTAACAAGCAGATATTCTCAAAGTACGAGTGATGTACAATCCTCAATTAGTAACTAATTGTGAGCCGAGTAATTACATTAACCCTCCGTCTATTTCAACCTTTGAACAGTTTAACAATATTTTACATAGTTCTAAATTACTGAATATCTGTTAAATTAATCCGGGAATATAGGCCTTGTTTCTATGTGGTGTTTATTACCTTTTGGTTTTGACAAGACAAGTATCGAGAGGAAAACATTATTAGAATAAGTGAGATATTATGAGTTCAATGCACTGGAAATACGGATTGTGTATTGCAATGGAAAATTATAATAAGATCTTTCTATCCAACTATCTACATAAAATTTCACCTTATTCTTATGGAGGTAAGGGGAGACCAAAAAACGTCAATTGCTTCCATCCTCACAACCTTCCCTTGATTCATTAGCCGGGTCCTGACTGTATCTCGGTCCCGCTCATTTCGATCTGAAAGAAAAGAGACCGATAATTGCCTCGCGACGCTGCTCGCTCAGTCAGGACCCGGATAGTCACGTTAGAACTTTATTCAACAGAAAACTATTTATTGACTAGTCATTATAATATCCAAATACAAACTGTATGTATGTATGCTTGCTTATACATATATTTATATACCTACATAATTGTGTATGTCAATATTATAAACATCAAAGGCACTATCTTGTTGACAGCACCAGCAATGGAGACAAATTCTAAGACGCGCCATACCTAATTATCGTAGAAACATGTAAATACATAGTTTCATTTCTGTATAATTTGTAATATGTTAGTATGCTGTAATAAGTAGGTCACGTTAATACACATTGAGAATGTAAAAAAATGAATCACAAACTAAATGATTTGATTTTGATCGAAGGACGGAAATGATCAAAGGACGTATATTATATTTAAAAAATATTTACTTAGCCCTTTCCAAAATAGCCTATTCAAATACACTGTATATTGGAAGACGGAATCTATAGCCTACAGGAGATACAAACAAACGCCTTCAATCTCAAATTGATTTAACTGGGAACACAAAATCTGAGCGCGGTATTGAGTTTGATAGATATACGTCACAGGCACACACAGCCCAACTAGCACACAAGCTGCTTATACAGTCGTTATACAGCCTGATAGTTGCATAAGAGTCGTTCAAATGCTGTACAATTCTCTATAAGTTGTATACTAGCTATTTAAAAAACCCTTTAACAGCTAGGCGGGACAGTAGCCGTTTAGTAGGAAACTAATGACTTATAGTGATATATGAGCATGTAATTGCATCGCTAGACAGCCTAGGGAAGTATAACTGAGTTAATGGAATCTTCTATAACACCGTTAACTGTATAAGGGGACTTTAGGAGATAAAGGAGTTTAAACGGAGTTATGCGTTGCGCTTATAGCGCTCAAGAGCGTAAATAAGCTTTTTGTAATGCCTTAGGTTCTATAACAGATTTTTTTAGGGCTAGTGTATTACTCATCTATAAAAGAGTTGCGTAGGTCTTTAATAGCGCCTTGAGCGTTATATCAGATATTTATATGGCTTCTGTACGGCAAATAGATGTATAAGGTATCATTCGAAACATTTTTACAGCCATGGGGATTACAGAATTATGTTAAGCACCTAAAGCGCTATAACCGAGTAATATACCTTTATACTAAAGCTTAAAATTATTATCATAATATATTTACATAAGTGCAGTGGTGGTTCAGTCTGTCAACTGTTTTTAAAGAATAAATAAAATAAATAAAATAAATAAAATAAATAAAATAAATAAAATAAATAAAATAAATAAAATAAATAAAATAAATAAAATAAATAAAATAAATAAAATAAATAAAATAAATAAAATAAATAAAATAAATAAAATAAATAAAATAAATAAAATAAATAAAATAAATAAAATAAATAAAATAAATAAAATAAATAAAATAAATAAAATAAATAAAATAAATAAAATAAATAAAATAAATAAAATAAATAAAATAAATAAAATAAATAAAATAAATAAAATAAATAAAATAAATAAAATAAATAAAATAAATAAAATAAATAAAATAAATAAAATAAATAAAATAAATAAAATAAATAAAATAAATAAAATAAATAAAATAAATAAAATAAATAAAATAAATAAAATAAATAAAATAAATAAAATAAATAAAATAAATAAAATAAATAAAATAAATAAAATAAATATAAATAAAAAAAAATGATTCTCAAACTATTTTAATATTCAACGACTGACCCCTAAAAGTACGAGTAAAATGCTGGTGTGCGACCAAAACAATTATATTGAAGCACTCCTATGCCACAACTGCAGAACCTTGAGGTCTACAACAGCAAACACTAGAGCCTTTGTACAGCTTAAGGCGCTAGAGCAGATGTAACTAACTCTGAGAGCTGCTTGATCGAGACGCCATTATAGCATTTGGTAAACATATTTTTTGAGGTTATTACGATCTTTTGAAGATCATATAAATCTATAGCCTGGTAACGTTAACATAATTAAAATCATTTTTTATTACCTATAACCCTAATTAAACTATCTGTAACCCTCAAAGTCTTGTTTATGTTCAAAATACAATTTCCAAATCCACATATCTATATAATTTTTGCATTTAAAACTGAATATTTTGAGGGCGCATGAAAATATTGACGATAATATACATATATATTGACAGCAAACTGGCACTCGCACTTTCATATCACGTACACAAAGAAATAAAAGCGATAGACTACTTGTTATTTGCATAATCCAATCCGTAAAAATAAAATGTCTCCTCATTTGTCACTGATGATTCATTTTAATACAATATATTTAGTTTACACCATAATAAACCGACCATATTACTAATTTAGAGCGTTAGCATTTATAACCGTTACACAGTAGCGCTAAAATAAGGTAAAGGTGGTATAATCGCGCTGCAAGAGCTTTTTCGAACGCTCGTGGCGCTAACCACCTCTGTACAACAGCTGGTAAGCGCCACGAAGCTGCGAAAAAGCTCTTGTAGAGCGATTATACCACCTTCATCTTATTTTAGCGCTCCTGTATTACTACTATACTACGTACTATTATAATTACTATTTACCACCACTGTAGATCCAATGTCGAGCTATAAGCTGAACAGTATGGGCCTATTTGACGCTACAAGAGATCTGTAGCCGCTTATAGAACCACTATACTTCTTACTAAGGAGCCTAAGGCGTTATAAAAATCCTTTAACCGGCCATTGTGCAGCTTGTTATAGCGCTTGTGTGCTAGTTGGGAGGTTAGTCCAATCAAGGAGGCTCGCACGTAATAATGTTAGCACCAAAATAATAGACTGTTAGACCGATACAGGTACAAAGTAAGCCATGCGTGATAACTAGGCCTATGCAAAATTCATCATTTCCGTCTACTATTTATTCACGGTCATCAATCTTCACTTAAAGTTGGTAAGGATTTTTTACCTGTAGTTTAATTTTCTTCTAATTGAAATATCGATGATATTATCGTCTACCGACGCGACGACCGGCTAGCTATCGAGAATGTTTGCACATTAAATCTGATTAGTGCCCCTAGCGTGCTCCGAAAGAACTATTTTGGCAGTACATTTTAAATGTCAAACTCTCGATACTCGACAGTACCGACTGTAGGGAATTTCTCAAGGCTTTTTGCTTAGCTTCATGAAAAGCAAGGATATAATTATCCTATGCATAATTACTTCCCAAGCGCGGATGTGATTCAAATGATCACAGAAAAAGATAATTGCCACCGAGTTCTGCCGATTTTATATACTTTTTGTAGAGACAAAAGTATACAAAATCGTTTTAGATATTGTATATAGACATACATAACGATAGAGATACAGATACAATTTAAAACTTCACTTATTATCTAAAAAACCAATTGTGACTTAATCTTTGTAACCAGAACTCAATTTAAACTAAACTCCAAAATGAGAATACAAAATTTAACAAAGGGACAGATTTATTAACGATGGTATCTCATAAAATATAAATAACACAACCCGTACAATGTCACAAACGTGACCAACTTCAGATCGGTGGGATCACAGCTAAATTCACGTAGTAAAACCGAAAGCAATAAACTTTAGCAGTAAGTTAAAACATCCTGTCTTAATATAACCTCATACTCGAACATAGAGAAGTGTGAACGCAAACATCCGTTGGAGAATTTATTGCTATTTGAATGTACAGGGTGTTTTGTAGCAGGTCATATAATATCATTTTATTTAATCAGATAACTATATGCATTTGCTCATTTTTTTATGATAATGATTTTTTTCGCAAAAATATATAAAGGTAGTTTTACTAAGCGTAGCTATGAAAGATGAAAAGAATCTATTGGATAGTCGTCAATACATTTATTACTATGATAAACCAATTATGATCTATAAGAAATTATCGTCATATAAAACATTAAAATAAAATGTTTGCCAGAACTTGATTGTAGACAAAAAGCGTTAAGAACTTTTAAATAACATGATAAATTCCACTCTTAACGTAGAAAAAAAGAATTAAAAATAATTATATACTTGCATATAATTAAGGATCATCCTATGCATTACCCGCCATTGGTTGTCGTAAACACTTGTGAGTTATTACAATTCATACGATTGCAGACAGTTAATATTACTAATGCACAATTTTAAATAGCATTTTCTACTTTGTATGCAATTTAAAGTTTATAACCCATTTTGTATTGAAGATGGTTACTAATTTAAGTACGAGTATTTGTGTGTTTTATTTTCAGGGGCCAAAACTAAGGTGGTCAAAGGGTGTGTAAATACATTTGGAATATACGAGTATTGATAAACATTACGCGTATATATTATAAGATGGCTTCTTTTCACAAGAAAATTGTATGTCACTCTGTTTCGTGACATAAGTATCAGATGAGCTTCGGACTCAATAAAACTATTAGTTATTCTATTTTTGATATTTGCAAAATTTCAGTTAAAGGTACGATTCATAAAAGATCTGACCTACCTTTTAAGAGCAAACTATCCAACCAAATTCTCTTCTATTACTTTTATCAAATCGTTCACTTCACTTAATAGTTACCAAAATACCGTTTAAAGCCAAATGTATAAGTGAAATTCATTGCAACTACTTTAATCCATTTGCTACCACAAACATCTATAATGTTGACACGTGAGGATAGACGCATCTCAATTACCGCTCCACCTTTGAGAATACGATATGACGCACTGAAAGACTGCTTCTAACTATTCAAAGAGACACACGTGTATGTGTCGAGTTTCGAGTGCATCTATCGTATTCAATCAGAAAGTACATAAGGCGTACCTGCAATGCGATTCTTTACAGTCAGTCCTGTTGAGCATCGAGAGTTAGACATTTATAATGTACTGCCTAAATAGTTCCTACGGAGCCCGCTAGAGGCGTCGATAAATTTTTCACTTAAAATTTCTCAGTAGCTAGCCGGTTGTCGATAGTGGTAAAGAATTGAGCTACTGTAGTCGATTCTACTGAAGTCGATTCTAACGAGCATTGAGAATTCGACATTTAAATTGTACTGAACAATTAGTTCCTACTGAAATCGCTAGAGGCGCTGATCAGGTTGGCAAGTAGAATTTCTCGATAGCTAGCCGGTTGTCGATAGTCGATATCAGTAGAAAATCACGCTGCTGTTTAACCTCAACAAGTTCTTTAGTTTTAGCTTTGATTTCCATCGTACCAGCTGAAATAATAGATACTCAGAGAGGATATAACTACAAATTTTCCTTTTTAAACTGCGCTCAACGACAAGCGCCAGCGAACCTCTAGTACTTCATCATTACTTCGAGCGCGCTACCTCGCTGATCGACATTAATCAAAAGTGCATCAAGTAAAATGTGCTGTAAATTAAGAAATATTTAAAGTACGACAATAATTAATGAAGACACATATCCCATTTAACCCTATTGTTACATTCACCCCTCGGTGACCCGGGTAATCCTCTTATCACAAATCTCTGTGATAATCGTGACAAACTCGGCTGTGACTCCCACACAATGTTTATCATATGATGGGAAAATATACAGCCAGTGCACTGCGGCCATTGCTGCTTTTTACACACAGGAACTGTAAAAATAACTACCATTTCACTACAAAACAACACATTCAAATAAACCCTTAAATCTCAAACTGTAACTCATTTAATTACAATTGTCAATACATCCCTCACTGTAGAGATTACAAAACCCTAACAGCTATAGCTCTAACATTTCAAACCAAATGAATCATAAAATACTTTAGACCGAAGCACTAAAGCCAGCTATGCAGTTAATCAAACAATAATCCCAATGAACATTCCGAATGAAAACTGAATACTAAATAACGCACATCATTCGGAAATTGTTATTGAGCGAGTACTGTAAAGCTTTTATCTGTATTCCATGCGAATAAAACGGACAACAGGCTAGTCATAAATAAAACAATAGTACATTGAAGCATATTGGTACTTTCGTTCGCCAATTTTCATCGCTATAGCCACTGGTTATTTCATCGTGAACATTTCTCTACTTATTATTTTTTGTGCCGTCGGTAAAATATATAATCTTTTATACAAAAAACAGACGAATCGTTTGCCGATAAAAATGTCTGTTCAGCGACACAAAATGCGAAACAATTTCTTATTTGATTTTGTTTGGTGTCTGGTTATGACATGACAGAAAACAGCTAATTTACCGGACAACAACGCGGTCTATTTGAAAAGAGATATTTCATCCGCAATTATGACTACGAAAGGTTTTTGAACCTTTTGTTAGAATTACTTATTGTTGTACGAATTCCAACTGGAAATATTACCTTATTTTCACGTGTCAGTAAAAAAACTTTAGTAAAGTAAAATTTTCATCAATGTTTTAAAAAAGGTATCAGTCTTCACTTCGTGATCAAAAAATAGAAACGTAGAACATGTTTTTAAATAGAATACGATAGCTCGATTGGATGTACAATTACGATTCATTCAAAAAATATTTCGCATAACAAACCAGATTCGATTTTATTTCTCCACTACAACGTCAAAAACACGTGTCAAATTACCAGACAAAATTTTAACACTATCAATACAAATAACACCATAACCTCACACTAGGTTCCACTTAAGTACTTGACATTGTCACGAGCCAAAGGAGCAATACCACTGAAATCTTATAGGCCCCTTAACGGTAAATTTACCAAAACAATCGCTTTATACCAAACGTCTTCTTCGAATCTCTCAATTGACGAGATAAGAAAGCCAATATTGTTAATAAAGATATCAATTTTCTAATACTTCGAGATAGTTCGCTGATTATTCTTAGAAACCAAGAAATTCGTGTAATAATATACTGCTATGAAATTTGAGATCTCCAAAATTGTAACTTAGTACTACAAGTGTACCCATTCTGAATAAAGTTATATTTATTGGAAATTCTTTAACTGAATAAAGGAAAATACGACATAAGATTGTAACATAACGTATTGATGTGCAAATTATCAGCAATTAGTCATCATTGTAGCTGAACTTCGACGCGACGACGACGCGCGTCTAAACGCAAGTCTGATTGTGTCTTAGCACACGGGTCTTGCCTACACCTGACATTCCTAAACGCATTGTAAGAAGCGTGACTGAACCTATCTCAAAATAAAACATCTGTTGTTGACTGCTTAGTATAAAAGGTAAATCTTTAGTAATATTATAAAGCTGAAGTTTGTTTGTTTGTTTGTTTGAACGCGCTAATCTCAGGAACTACTGGACCGATTTGAAAAAATATTTCAGTGTCAGATAGCCCATTTATTGAGGAAGGCTATATATCATCACGCTACGACCAATAGGAGCAGAGCACCAGTAAAAAATGTTACAAAAATGGGGAATAATTTTACTCATTCTCTCTTATGTGACGCAAGCGAAGTTGCGCGGGTCAGCTAGTCCTAACTAAAATGTCGATGTAAACTTCGTTGCCTGATTTAATCAATCGCCTCCCACGCAGAAGTAAACGGCTCATACGAAACACGTGCTCGTAAAATATGAAAATGATGTCACAATTAATTCTAACTAAACAATATTATGTGTATTAGAAATTAAACACGTGCTTAAGCGATTAAAGAAGCCTTAAAATTATTTTAACGGATTTAATATGTTCAGAAATAGATATTGGGTAGGTGCGTGGTGGACTGGAGTCAAATTGGTAGTGAAAGGAGTTGAGCCAAGACCTGTACTCAGGTAAGTAACTAACAGTAAAAGTTTTAGTTATTTAAGTATTACTGAAAAATGTATCATACATGCTAGATACTAAACATAACTATTTTAACTTTATCGCTTCGTTAGCTGGGCAACTATTTCTTTGGCAATAATTCATTTATGAATCAGTTTATAAAGTATTCAGCCAATTTATATTACATGTTTAAAAATTATGTTAAGGCGACCAATATAGTTTACGCAGTTATTTTACTCAAAGCGTTTGGTTGTTCAAGTTGAACTCTATGTGCGTATAGAATTTAATATGTATTAGTTTAGAACGAGACAGGTAACAGACAGCCACTCGAAATTGTCATTATATTTTCCACGTATTCTTATTTTCCTCTAAATTACTATTTATTGTAAATTCTTTTAGGTTAAAGGTATATTAAAAGACGAGTGGATAGTCAATACCCATAATACAATTATTTATATACATAAGCAATCACGCCTTTTTCCCTGTGGGGTAGGCTGAGATCAGAAAATTTATATTTGTCATATTATTACCATTTTCTTCGTTTGACAAGGGTGTTTTCAGTTCAGTTATAATATTACAACAAAGGCCGTTCAGATCAAGGTCACATTACATCTTGTCAGTTGTGTTAACTAATTTACAAAGCTACGATTCCTCAACAGATGTTTGTCTTACTATATCTACAATGTATTTATAAAACGTACATAATACAACAGACACTGGTTAGTAGTTCAACTGTGTATCGTGTCTGGTTACAATAAAATTCTTAATAGTACTCATAATAAGCATTAAAATAATATTTATAACAATGTTTCATAAGAGAAAGGGAGAGTGAGAGTTCCGAAGTGCATACGTACTAATGTAACTGCAGCGCGGTAAGTATCGAACGAAAAATTTCGTATGAAAATATGATCAGCGCCTCTAGCGGGGGCTATAGGAACAATTTTTGCACTACATTTTAAATATTAAACGTTCGATACTCAATTAGTATTGATTGTAGAGACACAACTTGCTTAGGAATTAATTTGGCAATTAAGCAATAAATAAATAGAAATTCGACTTTCCTAGAAGCTATTTTTTAACAGTCAATTTCCGACATATTCTAAAATTGGCATAACATAAAACCTAAAAACAAAATTCCTTTATAAAATATGTATTAGGGACCCGGAAGTAAGGCCTTCCCGCAGCGCACCCATTAATTATGCCGTCAAATCTGTCGTAACATATACCTTCATTAGCATAAAGCACAGGTGCGTCCTTGTGCTAATAACCAACATGTTTTATACCTCGTTACGGTGTCAATGACCGATAAAAACGCTTTATTAGGCCGTTGACACGCCCGTACTCATATTTTGGACGAAAATGGGACCATTAGGAAGTTACGTGGTATGATTTCTAAAATTTCAGGTGGACAAGCGAAAATTATGCGATAATTTAAAGCTGAATGTTTGAACGAACGAAAATTGGCACTTACTTTATTGTTTATTTGATAGAAAATATGTACTTTTTGTTACCGTAGTTGTCAAAGTGTTCCGAATTAGTAGCGTTTTCACAAACTTTTTCGCAGCTCGTTTCGTGTCCATTTTCCGCTCCAAATCTGCAAAGCATTTGAATCAGTTATTCCGAATTAAATCTAGTAGTACTATTTTAGTCTTCGACATTCTTGAAAATCAAGACACAACTATAAAATTGATTTGACCTGACTTCACTGTTTAACAATCCTAAATAAATAAGACTACACAATTCATTACTACTGTCTTTAGTTGCGGAACTAATATTCTGATGTATCTTTGTAACATGAAAGTGTTTAGTTTCCGAACCGTCCCCTACAATCCCGAACCTTTGAGCTTTGTTATCGGTTCCCAACATTTGCTACAGATTTGTTTCCGACATAAGCCCCGATATTCCAATAACACGTACAGTTATTGTGAAAGGGAACGTCTACATTGGCGAAGATACTCAAGATACCGCCAATGGGTATGTTTCTGTGATTAAAATAGGAGTTTGTGTGTGTATGTACTGTTATTCCCATTCCCAATTATGCTGTTGTCCTATACCTACCATGTAAGAACGATGTAAATCACATGTTGAAGTTTCATTACAAAGTAAGTTAAATATAATGAAATGCAGTTTCTACGCGTACTCATTAAACTTTAGCATCAAACGCAACTGTCATTAAGGCGAGAGGACTTTGTACTCATACTATAGACAGAGCATGGTTACACTATCGGTTTTTTAAAAACAGTACCGTGATTGTCTACAGTCGGTACTATAAGGAGTATCGAGAGTTTGACATTTAAAATGTACTGCAAAATTAGTTCTTGCTGCGTCCGCTAGTGGCGCTTATCAGATTTGCATACAAAATTTTTCTATGACTAGACTATGGGTGTTCGATAGTACTATAAGGAGTATCGAGAGTTTGACATTTAAAATGTACTGCAAAATTAGTTCTTGCTGCGTCCGCTAGTGGCGCTTATCAGATTTGCATACAAAATTTTTCTATGACTAGACTATTAGTTCTTGCTGCGTCCGCTAGTGGCGCTTATCAGATTTGCATACCAAATTTTTCTATGACTAGACTATGGGTGTTCGATAGTCGATAGTGGTAGAAAACCGCGTTACAAATCTATAGTTATTCGCCAATTCATTGGGGCTCTAATACATTATAAAGTTTACAGCTATAATAAAATTATACAGAATGTTTTTCATAAGGTCATTTAAGTTATTAAATCCGTGGCTCCTCGTAAAGGTGCGGTGAAATATTTTGTAATAAAATGTATTTTTATACTCGTTATCTATTGTTTGCGTGGGTTTGAGGAAAAGTAATTAATGAGCCATTTCTTGTTTACAGTCAGCCAGTGTCATTGTCTTGTCATAATTTTAACACCTACGAAGATTATAATTTTTTTTTTTATCTATCTATCTGCTTCAATTTGACTCATAAGATCGACTTGGTAACAATAATGTAATAAAAAATGCTTAAAGTGTATCATATTTTACTTACATATACTGTAGTAGAAAATGCCTAGAAGCAAGACCATGTTCTTTTAGTTAAATAATAGGAATTTGCAAAAACTTTTAATATGTTTCAGCATAGTTAATAACATCGTAAAGGAATGACGTAAATAAATGTAGGTTGTACTACAAAATTCCTGTTATTCACATAATTATATAACAAGTTAACGTGGCAAACTTTCTTTAGTGCCATTGACGTAATATTACAAGGAAAACCGTTTCTAAGTAATTATAAAGGTACACCTAGTATTTGTAGTATAACCTTGTATAATATTTTAAGATAGTCGGCAATTACACGATGTCGATAAAAGGTTGGCTCGGTATTAAAATGTGATTACAGTAATTATATCATGTCGACAACAACTTTACCACAATAACAATTAACCACAGAAAAAGCATAATGTAAGAACTTTTCATGAGATAATATTGTAACAATATCTTGGTTCCGATAAAACTAACCGACGGATTATCGAGAACGGTTAAAATCTCAGTTGTGCGTCAATCAATAAAATACTAACACCATGGGATAGTAGGTAGTATTTTATTAAAATATTTACTACATAAAATTACCGAGGTACGGTCACACTGCTAAGCATAGTTGCTTTTAATAATTAATGTAGACAAAAAAATCATACAAAAATCTTACTATCGCAATATACAGTCATGGTGATTCGTGCTTTCTTAGAATAAATGTCAATATTCTTCAAATATATGCACATATAATATACATTATGTTATTAACACATCAAAGCCTAGTCATAAACAAGTTTTGTAAACTACTTTTCACACAAGACCTTTTTGGTAGCCTTTCGCAATCCAAATAGCAATCCGTCGAAAAAGGATTGCCGTAAATCAACCAAGTTGTTTTGTCAACCCAGAAAAACAAAACTGGCCGTCTCTAATATTTATGACATAAGTTCTAGAAAAGAGGGTGCCGCAATACCTATTTTAATCCGAAGTTAATTTATAGTGTTTGATAGAGATAAGTTTACTTCACGATATATCCTGATTAGCTTTGTTTGCAACTAAATGTATAAACGTTTTGTTTACTCATAATTTGTAGAAATTGAGACTACTCAACCTTTATAAAAACAGGAAAGAATACTATGACAGGCTACTTAAGCGCAAGGTGGTTTGCTTAACTTCTGAAGTCTAGTTCTACATTGAAGCAAAAGCACCAAGCACAGCAAATATTTCTGAACATGACTCATTAGACACGTTAAACAAGGTAACTAACAGTAAGACCTACGCCTTAGACCACAAGACGAATCAATACTAACATAATATTTACTAACAAATACACAATCCCAATAATCCCACAGGTCATGTACTAACAAATAGTCTGAGCCGTGTTTGGTACATAATTGACACGATCGGGCCGTCGTCACTGATGTATGGTACACAATACACAGCCTCGTTACGATGTCTGTACATGATAATAAATCTCACCATATTACCTACTACAAGCCGCCCGCGACTTCGTCCGCGTGGAAATCTCGTGTAAATCCCGATCCTTCGGAAACTCCAGAATAAAAAGAAGCCTATGTGTTATTCTGGGTCTTCAACTACCTACATAACAAATTTCATCGTAATCGGTTCAGTTGTATTTGCGTGAAAGTGTAACAAACATGCATACATACATACTCACAAACTTTCGCAGTTATATTATTAGTAGGATTAGAGACGATGACGTCACAAGTTCTGTTTTGATCCCGCCTATGGGAATTGAAACGATTCGTTGAATCCCAATGTTGATAGCAAAGTTATGTAATACTAAATACCGATTGGCACAACTGATCTAACTTCACCAATATTACGTCATTCAGAATTTCAAAACAAAGGGTTACAAGGAATACTGAGATATTTCGCCTATAAACAGGAAGAACTAATAAAATCATAATGCAATTGTTACTCTGTAGAAAACATTTGTCTTTTAACCGACTACAGTTCATACAACTTTATCGTATATATCCTTCTACAAGATAAAAAGTCTTAATATTCCTGCAAATAATAATAGCAGTCCTTTTAGAACCAACCAGATATAATCTTTTAAAATTGAATAGTCTGTAATTAGTTGAAAGTCAACAACTGTTCCCTAACAGTGCTTTTAGTTTTACCGCGGGGCTTCCCGTGTTAGAAAGTGTTGTAGCAAAGTTAGAGACAGTTTGGAAACAGTTCAGCATGTCCGATGGAAGGTAATAGGGTCACTCCCACGTCACTTCCTACTACGCGACCTTAAGAATGAAATGTGACACATTCGTTCACCTTTCATCCTAACAAAATCGAATCATTGTATGATTCTCTCGAAACTATAAATAAATGTTTTTATGTTAAGAGATACAATATTAAGATAAGGTATTATTACAAGGGTTGCATATATCGAATCATAGAAACTGCGTAATATACATACAAGATACCTACATGCATACAGGTCAAACTGAGCCTAATGTTTTTAGTAATGTTTTTAAAGTCGATATATTTTTTAATAAAGTCTGTTGTTTTAAAAACATGTTTGCAGTTAAACGGCACAGTTTTGTCATTTAAATTCTACAATAAATGTAATAATGTAATGCAAAACAAAGATTTTATAACTCACTTTTTTGTTTCAACACAGATATTCTCCGAATCAGAAAAACATCAAGCTCAAAATACTGAATATATCTATGAGTAACACACATACAATACGTCCATAACCATTAAACCAGACATAACAATACAGCATCAGAAGGCGCCATATAACGTGGAGCATTAATCACATCGTCTGTACACATTGTGACATATCGCTTCTCAAAACATATGGAGCTTTACAATAACAACTGTGAATATTAATTCAGTATGGAGTAAGGAAGTCTAATGCTCTTTTGCTGTCAGTTATAAACAATAATAATAGTTTTACAAGGTTGTATGTCATTTGTCTTGAAGTAATTAGGGATTGTTTAATCAGTGTTCAGAGTTCGGTTGTTATTTCTGTAGTTGCGTCATACTCGTTTTGATTATTAGCTGGTTGTGTTTGTTAATAAGGATTAATATGATAGCGAAAGTTGTCTTTGGTCCTAACCTAAATGAAGGGTAGAATAACATAAAAGTAAAATAGACAGCCAGAATAGGTGCCCCATGTACTAAAACTGAATCTCAAAAAAATAATCGTTGAACTAAAAAAATGTTCATAACGATAACAAATTTTAATTCTGCTAATTGCAATAAACGTCATACAAAAGTCCACATTAACTTTATAAAACGAAGAAATCTCACGAATGACTGAAAATAACGTTTCTGGCACAGATGTGATAAAGTTTTGAAAGCTACATAAAACTTCTTTCAATTGCATCCAAACTGTAAAAATGCCATTTGAATCTCAAAGCTGGATGACTTTGGATTGTAAAGATTGGTTGTTAAATTGAAGGTAATATTTTTCTCAGAGATTTGCTTGAAATTTCTCTCTGCCATGGGGACACCGGGACACTCATGGGAAAAGGTGTGGTTTACCGTTTTTTTAATTAAAGGACAATCAGTAAGTCACTCTAAACGCATTAACCATTTACACCAATTATAGGAGATTTTTCCATCGAATAACTTTTCGATGAAATAGTTTTCATTTTTTGTCAGTCTCTGTATAGCTATATATCAAAATCTAATTTCTAATTACTGTATATTATCTGATGATGTCACAATCGGCCATTTTTTATACCGTGTTGTGGTGCTTTGGACGGCAGATCCTTGCAAACAGGCTGTCAATGGGCCAATTAATGTTCTTTGAAGAATTACACAACACGAAATAATATTATGAAATAATTTGTTTTGATTTTATTTAGGTTTAACCTTAACCTATTCACGCCCAGTCTCGTATTTCCGCTGACGTACATTTCGTAGCCTCGGAAAAGGTTTTAATGTGATTGAAACATCGTGACAGCGTACAAAAGAAAAGGTGAGCGATGAGTGATTGGTACTAACATTCGTAATTTATCAGA
This sequence comes from Anticarsia gemmatalis, assembly GCF_050436995.1. NCBI lineage: Eukaryota > Metazoa > Arthropoda > Insecta > Lepidoptera > Erebidae > Anticarsia > Anticarsia gemmatalis. The sequence goes on from NC_134761.1 coordinate 7,008,965, forward strand.
TTTGTGTATCTGTTATCGTGTATAACTTATTTTACATGCTAATCGATCACTGCCAAATTTCGTCAATGTCACCTAAGTTTAAAAAACCCTTTAACATGATCTGAGCGAGTTAGGGGATACTATCGGTACCTCGATTCTCTACCACTATCGACTACCGACAACCGGCTAGCTATCGAAATTTTGACATTTAGAATGTACTGCCAAGATGTTTCCCACGACACCCGCCGGAGAGGCGCTGATCAGATTTTCATACAAAATTTCTCGATGACAGTTCGGTTGTCGGTATTCGATAGTAGTAGAGAATCGAGGCACAGTGCCCCAAATACATATGAAAAGAACACATTCTACTTGCTCGGAAACATAGGACATCGGAGTCATAATTAAAGCTAAGTATTGTGAAAGCTGCATCAATAAATTAAATTCATACAGCGATTAAACGTAAGACTAAAATACAATAATTTCATCATCTGTAATAATGAACTACATTCAAATCCAAAGCTCAAAATAATTTCAAAGACGACAACTATGACGAGTAACGCCACCTATTACGTGTCTAGTGAATTTCTTAGAAGGGATGAAACAGAACAAAGTCCTTCCTTCCACCGTTCCGTAGTTCTAAGGGAGGCAACTAGACAACTTCGCGGAAGGTTTACTTTGAACTATTATTCTTACACACTACAAAGGCACATCTTATCTCACTAAAGATGCATTATCTTCAGAAATGTTTTAAGGGTATTAACTTTAGTATGTTAAAAATTCTGGATGACGTCATGCGACAGTACCTAATAATATTTTAGACTAGGTTTACTCTTTCAATTGCAATCATATAACACCATTTTAGAGTTCTCTATTTGAGTATTTTGGCCAATACGTGGGAATATATTTCAATCTAGGTAGCTAGTAAACGAATACGCTTTTCCAACGAATAAAATCCTGAAATTTTGTGTCGTCCAAATGAAAAAGTTCGTTAGTAAAGCAATAAGATTGTCTCTTTAGTAAACAATTTGGGGATTTACGAATAAATGGAAGCTCTTTTTGGTACAGGACTTTTTTCCAATAACGACGACTAATTAATTTGGAAGCTTCCTACCAATACGTACCATTGTGCTGGTTTAATCTGAATGTGATGTAAAGGCACCATAAATTGGAAAAATCCGAATTGCCATCATATTTTCCTTTTTCGTTTATATTTTGTGGGCAAACCTTTTGATAAATATTAAATTTGAGCATTTTTACGATCCTTTATATGGTTTTTAAAGAAAGGAGGTTAAGTTTACTATTTAATTACCTAAGGTGTATATTTGTAGGTAAATGTGATCCGATATGTAACACAGAGATCACGCGCAACTTTATAACGTAAAGACATTTAAGCTCTTTATATCACAGATTTTATCTTGAACACCTTTCTAAAACAAAATAAAGTACAAAATAACGTTATCGGTAAGTAGGTTATTGACACGTAAGATAATATCTGAGATTCTTCACGGGCGATGTCATAAATATTCAAGCAGCTCCTGGGATTATTCTATGCACTGGAACAGCGGTCGATGTAAAGATATTCATCCCTAGGGGTGATCGAGACTTCCAAGAGTTTTATAAGCTTCTTTATTCGTAGTAATAATGTTACGGTTTGTTTATATTTTGAAATAAACAACGTTACTTACTGTGGGAGAATGATTTTATTTATAGCGTAACCGTATTGTATAAACATTTGCTTATGTCAGTAATAAGTTTTAAGTCTCCGTTTGAGAGTTTGCATCATGGGTCATCTATGCGTGCTCTTTAATTGTATCTCAATAGACTAAACATTATCATCGACGATGGACTGCGATATAGTAACGATATATAAGTATGTATTTAAAGGTATAAATACGTGTATAGTGTGTTTGTCAGGTATTTTGGTACCATAGTACAAGCTCTGCTTAGTTTGGAAACAAATGAACACACACATTTGGTCATTTGGACATTTGGTCCAATGATATTTATATGAATAGCCATTGAGGAATTCGTTTGAAATCATGTTTTCATTCGCAGAGTAATCATTCTAATGACCATTTTAAAGAAAAGCGAGACCCTCTAAAGCAGCCCTTAACGTAAATTTCCTTGCAATTTATTATAAAAGTCACCTTAAGTGCTCCTTTCAAAATTTGTGTAGTCAACAAAAGGTGCGATAATTTCTTCCTTATCATCTGATTTACAAGGCGAAAGTAAGAATGTTGCGATATCTCGAAACTTTAGCGAAATAATTAATATGGTTTGTTTTACATTGTTTCTCCTCGGAGTAAGATTATGAAGTGTCGAGCGTGAGGCAAAACAGATTCAATCTATTTGATTCAAGATTTCAGTAAACAGCTGTTGTTTTATTCGTGGCAAATAGAGCCGAGTTTCAATTAAATATTGTTTTACAGTCGAAAATAAGTATAAGAATGATTTAATGCCCAGTTTCTGAGGTTACATTGAGCGGTAGTTTATCTATTCAAACTGTCATTTTTATATGAGCTTAAATGCTATTGAATAGATAAACTACCGCTAAATGTACCTCAGAAACCGGGGGTACGACGGTATGAATTTGTACTAGTCTGATGAGTGACGAAATATTTTGACGAATCTGTTGCGACCAATGACATTTAACCCCGCAATTACGATCATATACTTGCTTTCACAAATCCAGCTGGAATAGTCATATGACCGAGTAAATTATTTTTATGTGCTAAAAATCCAATACTTTCTTCATAATTGTTTAATGGCTACTCGACAGTTGAGGAGCAGTTTTCAGTAAAGACTCAACATCGTTTATCTTGTGTGTATCTTTAAAGAAACTACTGTTCTTTAATGAAGTCAAGAGTATTCCAAGTAATCGTATGTGGGCTTAAAGTTCGTCGTTTCAAAGGTCTTCGGTAGAAAATTGCAGTTTACATTTCTCTTTGTTACAGTAGATTGTTGTGGTAACATTCTCTTAAGTGTAAAGGTAACGTTTCTTTTATGTTACCTTCTAAAAGAGCCGCAATTCCTTGAGTGTTTGTTTGTACTTAAGAATAAGATTTAAATCCGTTATTGTTATTTTGTGTTACGAATTTGGAGGGTTTTGCAGTAAGCCACTAAGTTGTACAAAACGGTGATTTCCCCTTATTTCATTAATGGCAGGTTTAACTGATAATAAAGTGACGAAAACTTAAAATATGTGCAGTACATTATTTTTAATTATGTTCGTGATATGAAATATCTAAATTAACTGGTTTTTTAGGTCCGCTCCGAAAATTCCTGCTCCTAATCTAAAGAAAAAGATTCCTAGATCTGCTTTTTTCAAGTTTGGACCAAACCATTAACCTACTTAGTGCAAACTAATATCAACTCCGAATTCTCGCGCAAACTTACAAGTTCTTCAACATCTTTGCGTTGAATAAGTACGAAAGTATTCAGAATTAAATCAAGCTTTTTCCCGCTCTCAATACCAATCCATTTCTTCTACAAACGTATTGGAATGGGGTGAAAGAAGGATCTAATAAAGTACGGTCCGCTATAAGCATTAATGATTTCAGTAGAAGGAAAAATAAAACAACATGTACCTTTTTATTTGACACCACATCTATTCACCGGGTCTTAGTAAAAGATTCGCAAAATCAGTCTTTCTGAATTATTATAATTCCATATCAAATCATTGTTGAAAAAATTTTCTCTCCACACATTCACTTGTGCGAATACAAAATACTTTTTTTGTGTATAACTAAGGTATCAATCCATTTTAATGAGAGCTCAAGCACGAGTCAATATTTTTATATCGGCACATTTCAAACAATAAAATCAATATAATTAGGCCGTAACTTACCATACACAATTAGGTCCTTTAACAAAACTATGAGACCCATCCTTCTCTCATGGTCGTTGTTCCTCACTACGCCCTAATTCCTTGACCGATATCTTAGAATTTCTTTTTTTGCATGCAAATACCGTAGTTCCTTCGGGGAGACTCTCTCAAAGCAATAAATTGCACGCATTTGAAAAAAATAGGTCAGTTTGCGGGTATCATGGCATCTAAAAGTCTTTTAAAAAATCGTTTTATGTGAGGATACGCCTTCTTTCACACACAGAGCACTTAAAGTCGCGTAATGAGAGGACCGTCTGTGTTCCTGACAGACGACGTGTAAACGGTTTTTATATTCTAATGGCCATTTTAAAATGACTAAGGCAAAAGAGATTTAAAATTATTTTACCTCATTTTGCATTAGAAGCAAAAAAAATATTTAAAGCCATATTCAACAAAAGTTTGTTCAGGGAATGTATTAAGAAATCGACTTAGTAGTATGGTTTTAAGAACCTATTTTGGCTTGTTAAACGGGCTCTTAAAACAGTTTATTAATATGGAACTAAGATAAAGAATCCAATAGGTTTAAGATGTTGATAGCCTTTACTAATGAAATAACTAGTGTAAAACTCACTCCTTTAAATGCTAGCGGTTCTGTTCTCAAGCAAACGGGAAATGCATTTCCACAACAATATGCGAGCGTATTACATAGATTTATTACTTAACCTAAAATATCTTCATCTATTGCAAAAAAATACAGCCGTGGGAGCCGCGCCGTAGAAGTTTTGTTCATGTATTAGTTCTAGAAAGTATCGGGAACAGAATGTATTAGCCTTTTCCCAGACAATTTTACGAGTTACGTGGAATGATAAGCACTTGGCGCCTTCTGTTTTATATACAAGTTTATCGCTAACTATTTATAAAAGGTTTGTTGAGTCGATGAACTGAATTCGTAGATTCTATGTGATTTAAATCGGCGTGCCGGTAAAAATACTCTTTTTAAAGAAAGGTCTGTGTTGCTTTGTTTATCGACATTATGTGAGTACCTAGTATAATAAAAGTTATTATTTTACCAAATTAACCGGCAAAGTAACCGATTCGGGCTTATGGCAAGAGCCCTCACCAACTTATGTTCAGCAATATTAAAATCTACCGCAATCAAAAGGAACATTTTATGCACACGTGTATAGTAGTAAGTAAGTAAGTAGTAAGTAGGTACCCAATAGTCAATAATATAAGAGTTATTTTTACTTTCAAACAGAAGACATAAAGCTTCACTTTGTAGAGAAAATACTGTAGAATAAACATTTATCAAAAATAGAATAAGACAAGGAAAAGTAAACAAATTAAATAGGTACTTCGTTCGTTGATTTTAATTCTCATAATAAGCATTTTTTATTATCAATATTTCATATTATATAAAACAAACATTTAACGAACAATATTATTTAACTTTTATATTTAGGTATTCGAAGAAAATTATACATATTTTTTACATTTACTATATTTACATGAAACATTTATACGGCTATAATCTTAATTAAAATATGTCCTTACATTACGATATTAGACTTAAAATATTTTAAAATTCTTTTAAAATCGTGATTCTCTTTATTTCATAAAGATCAAAATAGCAATATTTTAACTGACTTTTTGTTTACCAAATAACATCTTTCTAAATATAAAATTAATCTATCAGTACAGTAACATGATGATTATAATAAAAACGTACTTTGGCATTTACACATTATAAAAATTGTTTTACCTACAGTTTACGCCCAAAAATTTACTGACTTACTCGTATTATTTTGATACAGTATAAGCACAAATATGTTAACGTGATGTTGTCATGATTAATGAAAACATGAAAAATAACTGCCATATATTTATCATTCATATTTTATGCTCAAGAAAGGATTTTACAATAAAACGTTACGGTCTCCCTCCCAATTTAAAATTATTCAAATTTGCTACTCCAAACGACATCTAGTGATGAAAATTGGAACTATAATGACATTGACGACGAGGTTCGAATCGCACGATTAATATTCTTAGCTAGATTACCATAATAGTTTATGTACACGAATTCCCGGTATCAGGATCATTCATCTTGGTCGGGAACTGTTCCCTCAGTATTGTAGATATATAACTGTAGGTAGGTAGTGCCTACATAATCCGACATTGTTTCACAATTCGAATATTGGCGAAACAAATCCAATTACGTCACAACTTTTGCCTCCATTAAAACAGGTGTTTGTAACAAACTTTTAACTGTTCCTGATAGTACCAATATAGTTACTATTTCGTGAAAAACGTCCTATTATTTAACGGAAATTGTTACAGTTAAAACACTTATTTATATTGCATTTCCGATAAAACTGTTGAAGTTCACAATGTAATTCTTGAATTAAACGGTAACAACATGTGATAAAGCGCTTGGAAAAATAAAGCGAAAATCGTTTATCCTCACTAACTAGTAAAAACCTGTTGGATAAAATCACAAGATTTACGTTTAATATGAAACGGATCACTGTGCCATACATTGATGCTGATCGCTATAAAGGTATTCTCGGAGTATCGTAAAGATTTATTTTATCTGACTCGTGATATTTTGATGACGAGCATTCTCTAGCACAACAACCTATCATGATTTAAACGTCAATGGCAGTTGTGATTTTCTATTCCAATGCGCTTTTTGCACTTAGTTTTGCAAAGCTTTAAAGACATTCTAATTATTGATGCTGATGCAAGCAAAATCTCTTAATAACATGGAAAAATATAATACAGGAAGGAATAGGTATATCGCCAAACATGATTCTTAAATCACTGTTTGTTTTGTGACAGTGAATTTAAATGGCAAAAAGAATTAAGAAGATTAATAATTATGTTTGCCTTTGAAAATAAAACAAAGATAGAAAATGTATATAACAATAATATAGGAAAGAATTTCATACAATTTTCTAAAATACTATGTATTTTCGTCTGTTGCGAGAGTCCCTTGTCTACGATCCCCAAAGTGAAACCCGATTGCTGTCCAATTACAGCCACAATGCGTAGGGTGGCCCTACACCATAACATTCCACTCGCGTCTAATTTTACTTTATATTTGAGATTTTGACAACAATGGAACGGAAACCGCAAAGGTTTCCTGTAGGTTTCCCACGCGTTTTGTTATTAGGATAAACTTTTCTCAGAATTGCTCGAATTTTATCATAATCCCTACAAAAATAGCCCTTATTTTTGTAGCGTCATATTGTTATGTTATTATAGAATATTGGATATTCAAATTATTTTCTGTTAAACCAGAATTAATACCATCTAGAATAATAGAACGTACTTCTTAATGTTTTTACAACAATAAAACTATAGAGGTAACACAAACAAGAGCGCGGTATCAGAGTTTTCATCTGTGCAATACTGAACTATCTAACAAACACACAATTGTTTGTACAAGTTACCTTCTATGTAAAATATGTTATGTGAAGATCAATTCGCAATAAAGTCCGTAGTTTCTGTTTCTGTCTGTACGTTAAATATTTACACGCGTTAACCGTTAGAATATCTTAATAACTCACGTCAAATACTAATCGGTAATAAAACTCAGTGTTCAGCGTATTATACTAGTGTATTCGGGCGAATGATCCTGCCCGACGGACTGACATAATCCGTAGTCGACATTTACGACACCTCGGGGAGAGCTCGAGTGGTCTATTCTCGGTCGAGGCCGCACTACGAATCGAATACTATCATCGTTTTTCTGAATGTCGATAGACACGTGTAAATATCGCGGACGAAGGGATCCTTTTGTCCGAAAACAAACAGCATAAACCGATTTCTTCTCCGAGTGAGTTTCAATTTTACTGCCGAAGAAAATTATATGAAAAATGACCGGCGCAACTTCGCTTGCGTCACATAAGAGAATAATAATTTTCCCCGTTTTTGTAACATTTTTCACTGGTACTCTGCTCTTATTGGTCGTAGCGTGATGATATATAGCCTATAGCCTTTCTCGATAAATGGGCTATCTAACATTGAAAGAATTTTTCTAATCGAACCAGTAGTTCCCGAGATTAGCGCGTTCAAACAAACAAACAAACAAACAAACAAACAAACAAACAAACAAACAAACAATCAAACAAACAAACTCTTCAGCTTTATAATATTAGTATAGATGAATATGAAAGTGGCAGTCTTCCAAATAATATGCTTACTAAACCTTTTAGGTCATAAGATTTGTCCTAAATCCGTGTTATTAAATGGAACCACTAGTGTAGTCCGTGATCTGCATAACAATTGATACCAAAAAGCACAATATTGTACAAACAACGGTATGCTAATGCTATTGTTAGAATACCCTATTTTCGCGAAATATTTTGCCCTCAGAAGTCCAGATGTCGTCTTCGTGCCTGAACTATAAGAAAAATAATATGAACCTACTCGTTACACTGTGTAAAAAGAGGGCACTCTAGAATTTATTAAAAATCTTGGAAGCGTTCACATATTGAATCATTAGAAATGCAAGCAATGGTTGTCTATAAAGTAGTTTTTTCTTGAACAAGTCATCAATTACAAAAGCTGCAACTCAACATCCGCCGCGAATTAACAAAAAATAAATATTTTATCATGTTATATCAGTAAGCCGCTTTCGCTACGCTTCCAAAGGGATGTACTTTAAATGAGATTATAGAGAAGCTGTCAATCCGATCCGCGATGTATCTGATCCGATATAAAAATAAATATCTGCATTGGAAGCGCAATATAAAATGTTGGTTTCAATTTTTCATGTGAGTAATTCGATATTATTGGCATTTTTGGTAACTGAACACGAAACGACGAACTTTTAAACAAGGCTCACGCGTGAAAACGAAAAATATGATTCAATTTAAACAATAAATCTGACACTAACATCGTTATTGAATTTGAATTCGAAATGTATTCATTTTACTGAATATCGCTCTATTTCAATACCTTTACTGAAAGTTAGGTACAAATCCAGCACTTTTATTTTTCGTAATAAATATTAAATCACACAACCTAAGCATTATTTGGCGAACCCTACATATTTACGTACAAAGGTATATAAAAAGTCCGAGAGTTGCCAATAATTCCGTGGCCAAATCGGTCTATAAAATAACGATAAAAACCCAATACAGTTTAAAGGCGAAAATCTGCGCCTAAGGGTGCTGCGTCGGTTAGTTGGAGAACATTTCTCAGATATATAACACTATAAAGAGTCTCTCGTTATAGCGTAAGGTGACACTCCCAATTTGCGATACTAGATTGTAATTTGCGAGTGGAATTGAATTTATATTACGTCTGGCTCACACCCGTTCATTAGAATAAACAAGTTTAGTGGCGGAATGAAGATTGATATCATTAATAATGACTATAATAATTCATGAATTCAATGCACGCAATTATTTGCAGAATATTCAAGCTCATGATTTGTGACGCTCTACATTTGTGCAAGCATGTAAGGCTTATTAATTTGGCAAACATTTTGCTGCAATTGTCGCTTGTTTACCGTTGAAATATGAATTTACAAACATTATTGTGATATGAAATTTGCATACCCTTTTGAATAGCCGTAAATAATGAATTATTGTACCTGACACTTTCGATTGTGAGTGCTTGTGATCACTGAATACAAACCAGAATAGCAGTGACCGGGAAAGCGCAATGATAATTGCATCTGACCACCGGTAATATGCAAATCAAAACATAGTGTGCACAGTAAACTAAGGCAGTTTAACACAGAAATTCTGATTTACGACTTAAACTAACACCTCTACACTTATAGTCCTCTACAAGATTAACTGTAACACTTAAAGTAATGTCAAACATGTTGGAAATGTTGACATTTCATACATTTACGTTGTCCCGTGAACTGGTAGAGGTCACACTTGACATCTAGCCGCAGCTCCCGAAACATTACCAACATGTATTTGTCTAGCTCACTGAGACAAATGTAACGTACAACATTAATACAAGTCTTAAAACTGTGACTTGTTGATATACACTGACACTTTAATTCACAAATCACTTTTATGTTTCTACACATAAGTAGTCTGTAGTTCAGTCTGTGAGTTAGCTCGTTGAGCCGGCGCACAACGGTTCCTGATCATCTGGCCGAAGGTCGTTCTGAACTGGCGAGACATGGAGCAGTACAACACGAAGTTAATGGCTCCATTGAGGAGTGCCAGGGCATCCATCAGCTCTCCAAATAAGTCGTAACATTGCTTGAAGAAACACTTGCCCAACACACCACTCAGCAGTCCTGTCAAAAGATCAAAATGTCAAAAATGAAAAAGAAAATATAATAATCTTGGACGATTTTTTCCTCATATCGTTACGCACACCGATGATATATTTAGTAACGGAACGGGAAATTCGACATCATGTAAACAAATGTATAATGCTTGAAGAGTATGTCGGAGCAAACATAATAAATGCCTTGTTATCTCAAATGCTTTTCCGTTTTATTGAAGTGAAATTCACTTTGATGAAATTGTGTTTTCTTTCCTTTTTGAAACTTATAAAAACAGTGTATCTTGAGAAAACCGGTAACATGGGTATCCAAAACATAATATTATATTTATTTAGTCATATCTGGGGGCACGGAAGTGCCCCCGCAAGTCGAGCAAAAAAAAAAGCGGCACGGCCGTAACATCCTATTCTCGAAGCAATTCGGGCTATTTTTGACCCCCCCATAATTTCGTTGTGGATAAAACAAGAAGCCTGGATTTTCAGCAACTAATCAGTCATTGTATAAACACGTTATATTTAAAATTTCAGTCAATTCGAACCAGTAGTTTAAGAATGACAACTTGTTAAAATTTTGAATTTTGTCACTCACTGATTCACTGACTCACTGACTCACCGATCATCAAAAGTCTAAGGTACTTCTAGCAGACTTAGAAGCTTAAAATTTAGAATACAAATAGGGTTTAGTGTCTTAATCATAGGAAAAATTTAATATTTTCTAATTTCGGTCCAGTTTTCTAAATACACCAACTGCAACAATAACTTTGTAATCCCATATAAATGTATTAGATCACAAGGTTACATTTGCAGTTAATGAATTATTATTACTGTAGAAAATAAAATAAAATAAATAGGTGTAAATAGGTACCTACTATATGAGGCATAACGGGAGGGGGTATAGGGTGGGTAAGCGTTGGGTGTTTAGCCCAAAATATGTTGAATTATGAAAAAAAAAACGTCTTTCCATACAAATTGGACTTATGTTCGCTCTACAAAAAGAAGTGAGATGCCATCAAAAACATTCTGTAAAAAACCTCAAGTCTCGCCGTAAAAAGTTGTGAGATCGATATAATACCAAGTCGATTAATCTATTTAGTCTCTACTTAAAGGACCTTCTGTCTTAAGTTATTACGTATGTTATTATCATGCCAATTTAAAAAAAAAACCTTTAAAACAAATAGATCGACTTGGTCATCGCGAGAAAACACAAATTCGCCATTAACATTTCAGGAGCATTAACTTCTCGTCGTGCTGTGTAGTGTGATACATACTAATAATCAAATCATGCGATGGCCAGGTCGGTCTATTTGTTTTAGAGGTATTTTTTTTTAAATTGGCATGATAATAACATACGTAATAACTTAAGACAGAAGGTCCTTTAAGTAGAGACTAAATAGATTAATCGACTTGGTATTATATCGATCTCACAACTTTTTACGGCGAGACTTGAGGTTTTTTACAGAATGTTTTTGATGGCATTTATATTTACCTAGAATTCCTTGTGGAAACTCTGTTAAAAGAAACAGCAGAAGTACAGCGACCAACATTTTTGTCGTTCTATCGGTACGACGTTCCGCTTTCGATCGTTTAGTGGGCTTCCTCGTAAATACATTGCCGTTGCCATTGACAACCGTATTTGCTGGACATGCACTGTATCCTTTGAGAGCTTTCTTCCTGTTATTGGCTCTGTACAGTGCTCTTATCAACCAAGCGCTAATCACGGTCAATATAACGCATGGCAACAATTTAATAAGCACGGCATGCACCCAGAAATTTATCTGGTACAAACTCCCGTTGTAGTTGGAATCCACAAAGTAAACTTTTGATAACATATTGCCGCCTTTGTCAAACGCGAAATCTTTGTGTATGGTGAACACCTGGAAACAAATTAGTTTGATTAGTGGCTCGAATTGTCTTTTGATGTCTGTCACTTATCACGCGATTAAACACACCTTCTTTTGTTTTGATAAACGTTCTTATTAGCTAATAGGAAAGCTATTTATATTTCCTTTGAAATATGATCGTCGTATTTTCGCTACTGAAACATGAAACGAACGTGTTGTTTGTTTTGTTAACATTGTGTCGTATCCAATTATAGGCTGCTAAATAAAGATTTTTTTCTCGAGTAACGGCAATTCCTCGAAAATGTTTTCTAAAAAAGCATTTTTCTTTTTTTATAATATCTTGTTAGCTAAGTAGTTATGTCTTCCAATTTTACTAACTATGAATTTTAACCTTTAAAAAATGTATACTGATATATACATTTATTCGTACTTTCAATATCCAAAGATATTTACCCACATTTGTCTACTATTTTATCCATGAAAATGGTTCTACACAAGGTAAGAACTCGCTTATCTATAGAAGACGAGTAAACAACCCGACGATAATTAGATAGTTCAATACCACCAGTAAGACAACAATATAGCTACTCGATATAAATGAAAGTGGTGTATTGTCAGGCGAACCCGGAACACGTACGTAAGAGGAATCAATTAATTTAACGTGAGGTTAACCTCCAACATGTAATGGCATTGTTTTACGCTAAAACCTTCGTCAAGCCGTGATGTGGACAAATATCGGGTATCAATTTGCGACACATAATATAAATGACTTTTCGTTTAAAAAATATATTATGTACTAATACAAAATGATTTATTAATAATTATGTATTTATACAAAATGATTTTAGATGTATGTTTTGGTTTTTAGTTGATAGTTGAAACTGATAAGTATGATTGCGAAAAAATAGGAAAGTTTTGATAATTGTTTTTTGCGCTTAGATTTTTGGGATGCATAACAGAAAAGACTTTTAACTAACTTACAGTTCCTTCCTAACTTCCTTTACTATTATTATCATGATCCACAGAAGTCGTACAAAACATTCCAGACTAAATCAAATAAATAAAAATCGTATGTGATAAAGCATATCTATTGGTTTTCCAAAGGTGTTGTTGAGAAACATTGTACATCTACACAAGTGGCCCACGTGCTTTATTCAAATAAATACTTCCAGTGACCCAGTCTAACCTACGCGCTCACCTCAATCTTATACAACTTCGATATCTGATACATAAATAAAACCTAGTTTCTTCTCCCACGAAAGATTTAAAATCTACAGTTCTACTGAAGCTTGATTCTGAAGTTTGAATTTTAATACTTAACTATTGCATTGTGTGTATGAAAATAAGTTAACATAATACCAAACAAATAAAATAAAATTCATATTTATTAACATTTGAACTCCTAATTCACCTGACAAAATAAGTTCTAGGTGGCCCGCTGATTCTTTTATTGTAAGTACATATATAGAATGACCTGACTTTAATATAAGCTTGTAAAATTGCTTTCTCGTGTACCTACATATGTAAGTACGTATAATAGTCATATTATAATAATATGCCAAAATATGGGTGACGAGAACTGAATATTTTTTTATTTTTCTCATAGTCATTAGACCTTTTCCATTTTCAGTTTCAGTTTTTGCAACTAAACAACAAAACCTAGTCAGAAAAGCCGGCATTGTTACTGAATATTCCAACCAACGAGCAGAAAGGAATGTAATTTCCAAGCTGTGAATAACAGATCAGCTAATTTAAATTCACACTCCCACACATAAAACACGTGTATTTTCTTTGATTCTCAGCAAGGAAACATTGTATGAATCTGCAACCGACTTGTTATAGTAACTGGTTAATTAACTGATAAGTGTTATTGACATTGTTTGAGAATGAGAAGTTACCGAAATACTCGTAATTTATATTTAATCAAAGACTTAAGTACACTAGGTAACGCGCGCGGTCTTACTGGCTTGTATTTATAAAGTAGTCTGACAATTGTTTTGACAGTCTTTGTGGTAGTACGCATACTGATCATGGGGTCTTTGGTTCAAAACCTGGGTTGGGCAAAAAGCTGTTAGTATTTTCTTCTTTTATATTATTATGATTATTCTGTAAGTAGCCCGATGTTTGGTAACGTGCTCGGTTTAATATAACAATAAGCTCGTCCCCAGTTACATGAAATCGATAATAATATAATCGTTATTAATGGCGATACGTGGGTGTATTTCATACACCTCTGCCTACACCTACGAGAATAAGAGACTGTGTGATATGTATGTATGTAATAGTTAAGATATTTGATACAAACACTAGCTATCTATAGATAGACAACTCGCAAAATCGGACCAACTGTTTCGGAGATCAATCGATACAAAAAGGTAAAAGCAATAGAAAATATTAATTCTGTGGTTTTATAACCGCACTTTCAAACACTACCGATTTTAATCAAAAGCTGTTATTTCAGCACTATTAAGAAACACCTAATTTTAACTTATTACGTGCATATTACTTGATACATTTTCATTCTGTCACGTGACTTACATTATTGCTTGCTTTCGGTTTTCTCGTAGGCGGTGAGATAAATTATTACACGAACTTAGGTCACGTGTGGTGGAAGAAACGTGTGGAAGTGTTAATTTAATTTAAGGCAGCTTAATGTTACGTTTAAATTAGATCATTATTAAGTCACGCGAGTTGTGTTCTGGAGAGTTTTACTTGTGTTTATTGCGAGAGCTGTTACGCTTTCGATAAGAATGCGTTCATCGAACTAATTAATGGTTAGTTTATCGACCTTTACGATGGTGACCGTGGATTTTTTAATAATTTATTTTATCACCTGTATTAAAGAGGTTTCGCCTTACAATAAAATTGGCATCTGTCTTAAGGTGCGACTCCCTATTACTGTCGTCTATCGACAACGGGCTAGCTACCGAAATTTTTGTATAAAATCGTGATCAGCGCTCCTAACGGACGCCGTAGGAACGAATAGTTCAGTAAATTTTAAATTTAAAATTCTTGATACTTGTTAGTACAATGGAGGAGAATCGCGCTACTGAACATACTTAATCTGATAATAGTTTCCGTTTGAGAAGATATGTTGTATCTTAAACTGATTTTGTAATAGCGTTACAATGAACAAATTACGCCATTAAGTTTTCAACTAATAATTTTCATTACACAACAACCGCTGGTTTCAATGGAATCGAAATCGCATCGGTGGTGTTTACCCATTTCGCTTGTTCATAATGGTTAACCGCCACCGCTACAAACGCGTAGACCACCGTAATGAATTGACAACGCAAAATTAAAGGATTTAATTAATAACCATAAAACTATTTCACTAATTTCGTTGACATTCTAGTATAATTAAAATAACTATTGCTACTGAATTGAATTTTGGTATAATAAAGCCCATTCGTGTTTTGTGAGTATTTTGTTGGCTGAAAAATCTGTGGGCCGATTCTCTACCACTATCGAGATATTTATTGCTTTTTGAATTACAATTTGAACATTGCCCCATGCGTATTTCGCAATACTTAGTTAACTCAAGTATTTTTATAAACTGTAACTAAAGAAAATATTACTACTGAAGAGAAGGTTATGATGACGAGACATTAATTATAATAAATGTTGAAATAAACATTAATTATTTTAATTTTCAATAAACGACAATTGATATCTTTCATTCAATAAGCAATAAAATTTAATGCTACTTTATATGTCTTTGTGGGTATTAACGCGCCTGTGTGAGTTGATTTGAGTGGTAGAATCAATAAGCAAAGCTATGGAACATTAAGATTTTATGATGATAAGATTTCAATGATGGAAGTTATTCGAATAAATTTGTAACTGCTATTTTGATTACAGTTGCGCGATCCTCTACAGGCAGCGAGTGACTAGAGTTTGAATAAGAACATTTAAAATGTATTGCAAAAATAGTACCTGCGGTGCCCGATGGAGGCGCTGATCAAATTTTCGCACAAAATTTGTCTATAGCTTGTAAGTTTTCCATAGTGGTAGAGAATCGCGCCACTGATTGATTCGTAGAATGTTTATTTTTAAACTCTTTTATACATTCAAATTTCCACATACAGTACAGGGCCATATAATATCATGAAACACGTAATATATGTTTGTTGTATTACCTAAAGTCTGATAACAAACTCAGTAAATTACATGGATGTCAATGAAAATGTTTTTCAGTAGAAAGTTTCGGGTCCATGCAAATTCAAGTACCTACTACATTTAGTATAGCTTCGGACAAAAAAATACGTAAAGCGTGCGATTTTTCAATTGTTGTCATTTGAAAACACAAAATGTCGATACCTAGATAGCACTATTATTTAAGTTCTAAACAATAGTAAAAAAAACTAAAGTACATAGATATACCGCATTCGTTTCTGTTGACTTACGATGTAATAATGCGTCCTTCATCCCTACGAAATGAAACCCGATCTTTTCATAAATAACTACAGAAATGACATGCCATCTTGTCTCGTGTAGGCAGTGACAGATCATTTGTATCAGGAAGTCTTGCATCGAGTATACGGGTTTGACAGATTCATTTGTATAATACGATATGATACGGTAGAAATACAAATAATTATTGGTAAAACGTGGGTGTTTTTCATACATCTCTCTCTACACCTTCATGTATTACCGGCGACATTATATGTTTGTTGAAATAGGTTTTTAAATAACAATAAACAAGTGCCTCTTAACGCCAAACTGTAGAATATGTTATTGGTTTGTAAAGTGTCGGGTTCGATTTCCGGTTCGAGGAAAACGTTGGACTAAAGTTTTCTATTACAAAACTTTCGATTGCAGCATCAAGTACGAGTAGGAGTTCTCTGTTACAAAAGGAACGTAGGATACTTTATCTAGTAGCAACGTTTTTAAAGCAAAACCAACCCTGAACCATGTAAAAAAATGTGTAGCCTGTGACAGTCTGAAAATAGAGACATAGATATCCTAAACGTACGAAACTATAAAAGTGATTTTTTTGTATTCCGTGCACGCATTTCGTTCATGTCATTCTAAGACACTACATCTGGACAATGTATAACCGTTCTTAGGCTTGACCCATGTAAGACTTGCCATCTCTTGACATCTGCCTAAAAACAAGCTTTTGTTGTATTACACTTTGAATACTTGTCTTGTTGTATTAAAGGATATCACTATTAAATGAAGAATGCTGTGATTAATAAAAGTATCATCGTAAAGAATAAATTTACTCAAGGATTTCCGTGTCCTAAGTCAAAATAACTATTCAATTTTGCTTTATCGATTACGACCTGTTTTCAAAGTTTCGACTAGAAACTATTTTCGAATTCAACTATAAATTCTGCAGTTTTTTTACAGCTTTGTTTCAAAGAAAATGCTTATCATATTATTTGGTAAAGTACTTACAAAGTACGAAGGTATACACAGTATAGGCGGCAGAACGAAGCTGAGTAGTATTGCTATAGTACACCGTCGATCCGTGCAGAGAGCTGGACTGTATGTCGGGTACCTGAGGACAAAGTACTTCATATTAACTTCAATAGTATTCCAATAAACAACTCTTAGAGTAAGTTGTTAAGTCAGTAGCGCAATTCTCTAGAGTCGGTACTGTCGAGTGTCAAGAGTTTGACATCTAAAATGTACTGCCAAAATAGTTCTTACGGAGCCCGGTAGAGGCGCTAAACAGTTTTTCGATAGCTAGCCGGTTGGCGGTACAGTAGACGCTTTCTAAGAAGATGTCTACTGTGTGTGTGAAAGGGGTGCAGGCGCTAGGTTTCCGAGGGAAATTGTTGAAAGGTATAATTTGTGCTTTAATTTATGGAATTGCTGATTAGACTACTTCTTTTTATCTCTGCATCACCGCAAAGTTCGCTGTTAAAGAATACCTTTGGCATTAAATCCAACTTTATATATCTTTTGTATATGAAGGTAACTGATAAACAAATTACGAGGAATCGGTTTCGATTCCCGGAACGGAAAAATGCGACAGGGTTTTCCAATTTCTCTTCCCACTTTGGTATTATACTCAATATTAGCTAGGAGTTTGGTCACGTGCCAGGTATTTTGCAATAGGCTTACCAATGATGTGAGTAATGGCACAATTCGGCTTTCTTTCCTACACCTCTACCTACACTTATAAGTATAGGTGAGGGATTGATAAAATACGTAAGATCTTAAAAACTTGATATCCTGTATACACAAAGCTCTTCTCTACAAGCGGTAGTATCACCTAAATATTTAAACTCTTAGCTAAGCACTCAACTATATTATATGTGTGGAAGTGTGGGGTCTCCTAGGCAATGTCTTGCCTAAATAGATTTGCTGCATAGAAATTGTAATTTAGTTTTAAGTGAGATAAAGCAATAAATATTTTTTTCATTTTCATTAAACTCACATCGCCGCGTCGTGTATAACATCATCACACGATCATCGATCAGAAGCGCCATTCTTTACAATTGGTCCTATGAACTGCTAAAATAGTTCTTTAGGCGCCTACACGTGGTGACGAAATAATTCGTCATTGACGTCGACAATATTAAGTTCCTGGAATACTTCAGTTTGACAAAGGTGAATTGATAGGTTCACCCTTCGAACCCTCGTTGTTCAAGTTTACAGTTCGTATTCAATGTAGGAGTTCTTACAACGAATTTTATTAGAGTAAATATCGTATGGTGGGCATTCCAAACAGTTTTGACTCGCGTTCGCGAACTTTGAAAGTGAAATGAACCTGTGCAAACATCGCGTATTGGTTGAGATAGTTTGAGGTTGGTCGTATTGGATTGTTTTCAGTGTAATAGTTTTATTTGAGATTTTCTGTTTTGAAATTATTTTACACTTGGAAACTCTTTCTTGTTAAGCCTTATGTTACCTACTTAATAATTTATAGTGATTATAATGATTGTCAGTCAAAATTAAAACGAGTAACTTAGCTTTTGTCATGAAGTAATAATGACGATGATTCCACAACGAATATTAATTAGTATTATACTCTCCTATAAATGTAATATTATAGTATGTTTATTGAAAGTGAACTCAAGCGTTTTCATACAAAAGGCAATCGGACATATTTTAAACTGCACAAAAACAAAGAGCCTTGTATACAATATCACGAAAACAGCAACTTTCTAGTGTAGTCAACAAGTCAACATGTGTAAGTACAATATTTTCCTCTCTCAAAAATTAACAATGGCAGGTGCTAAGCTCGGAGCGACCTATATTCGCTTCAGACATGAAAACTTCACGACACTAATACCTAGTATTAAAGTTACGACGAACAGTCAGAAACATTATAATATACACTCTTTCACATTTTTAACACCATTTTTATAAATTAAAATGACACAGCTTGATTGATTTTGATGGATTTTTATCCCGTAACGGTCCTACTGCTGGGCAAGAGTCTCCTGCTACGCAAGAGAGAGGCCTACATTGAGTCCATTACGCTGGCCAAGTGCGGCTTGGGACTTTGTTGCAAGCCATTAAGAAACGTCCCAACTAGCACACAAGCGCTATAACAAGCTGCACAATGGCCGGTTAAAGGATTTTTATAACGCCTTAGGCTCCTTAGTAAGAAGTATAGTGGTTCTATAAGCGGCTACAGATCTCTTGTAGCGTCAAATAGGCCCATACTGTCCAGCTTATAGCTCGACATTGGATCTACAGTGGTCGTAAATAGTAATTATAATAGTACGTAGTATAGTAGTAATACAGGAGCGCTAAAATAAGATGAAGGTGGTATAATCGCGCTACAAGAGCTTTTTCGCAGCTTCGTGGCGCTTACCAGCTGTTGTACAGAGGTGGTTAGCGCCACGAGCGTTCGAAAAAGCTCTTGCAGCGCGATTATACCACCTTTACCTTATTTTAGCGCTACTGTGTAACGGTTATAAATGCTAACGCTCTAAATTAGTAATATGGTCGGTTTATTATGGTGTAAACTAAATATATTTTTTTAAAATGAATCATCAGTGACAAATGAGGAGACATTTTATTTTTACGGATTGGATTATTAAAATAACAAGTAGTCTATCGCTTTTATTTCTTTGTGTACGTGATATGAAAGTGCGAGTTCCAGTTTGCTGTCAATATATATGTATATTATCGTCAATATTTTCATGCGCCCTCAAAATATTCAGTTTTAAATGCAAAAATTATATAGATATGTGGATTTGGAAATTGTATTTTGAACATAAATAAGACTTTGAGGGTTACAGATAATTTAATTAGGGTTATAGGTAATAAAAAATGATTTTAATTATGTTAACGTTACCAGGCTATAGATTTATATGATCTTCAAAAGATCGTAATAACCTCAAAAAATATGTTTACCAAATGCTATAATGGCGTCTCGATCAAGCAGCTCTCAGAGTTGGTTACATCTGCTCTAGCGCCTTAAGCTGTACAAAGGCTCTAGTGTTTGCTGTTGTAGACCTCAAGGTTTTGCAGTTGTGGCATAGGAGTGCTTCAATATAACTGTTTTGGTCGCACACCAGCATTTTACTCGTACTTTTAGGGGTCAGTCGTTGAATATTAAAATAGTATGAAATTTTTTTATTTTATTTATTTTATTTATTTTATTTATTTTATTTATTTTATTTATTTTATTTATTTTATTTATTTTATTTATTTTATTTATTTTATTTATTTTATTTATTTTATTTATTTTATTTATTTTATTTATTTTATTTATTTTATTTATTTTATTTATTTTATTTATTTTATTTATTTTATTTATTTTATTTATTTTATTTATTTTATTTATTTTATTTATTTTATTTATTTTATTTATTTTATTTATTTTATTTATTTTATTTATTTTATTTATTTTATTTATTTTATTTATTTTATTTATTTTATTTATTTTATTTATATTATTTATTTTATTTATTTTATTTATTTTATTTATTTTATTTATTTTATTTATTTTATTTATTTTATTTATTTTATTTATTTTATTTATTTTATTTATTTTATTTATTTTATTTATTTTATTTATTTTATTTATTTTATTTATTTTATTTATTTTATTTATTTTATTTATTTTATTTATTTTATTTATTTTATTTATTTTATTTATTTTATTTATTTTATTTATTTTATTTTATTTTATTTATTCTTTAAAAACAGTTGACAGACTGAACCACCACTGCACCTATGTAAATATATTATGATAATAATTTTAAGCTTTAGTATAAAGGTATATTACTCGGTTATAGCGCTTTAGGTGCTTAACATAATTCTGTAATCCCCATGGCTGTAAAAATGTTTCGAATGATACCTTATACATCTATTTGCCGTACAGAAGCCATATAAATATCTGATATAACGCTCAAGGCGCTATTAAAGACCTACGCAACTCTTTTATAGATGAGTAATACACTAGCCCTAAAAAAATCTGTTATAGAACCTAAGGCATTACAAAAAGCTTATTTACGCTCTTGAGCGCTATAAGAGCAACGCATAACTCCGTTTAAACTCTTTTATCTCCTAAAGTCCCCTTATACAGTTAACGGTGTTATAGAAGATTCCATTAACTCAGTTATACTTCCCTAGGCTGTCTAGCGATGCAATTACATGCTCATATATCACTATAAGTCATTAGTTTCCTACTAAACGGCTACTGTCCCGCCTAGCTGTTAAAGGGTTTTTTAAATAGCTAGTATACAACTTATAGAGAATTGTACAGCATTTGAACGACTCTTATGCAACTATCAGGCTGTATAACGACTGTATAAGCAGCTTGTGTGCTAGTTGGGGTGTTAAACTATTTTTGTTGCCAACTTATACCACTCGGCCAATTCTTATTCAATGTTAACTAAATTGAAATTGCCTAAAAATAAGATGCAAAATCTAATGTTTTCATGTTTTTACTCGTTACTGTACCTCAAACAATATACTAGGTGAATAAAAAGTCTCATACATATATTTATTATTCTTTAGAACATTAAGATAGAAGTTACGTTATTATTTATGTTTAAAGATAAACAGGCATCTTATGTTTTAGACATGTAATAGTCTTTTTATGAGATAGGTAAAAGAAATTACGTTTAGGTAAGAGTAAAAATGTATTTCGTTGCTTGGAAAAAACAGTCGAATTGACAGCACTTATTTATTCTACGCTAACTTCTACGCTAGATTTTGGTTGTATTGTTTTTATGCCAAACTACTTAAATGTGTTGTTTTATATGCCAAAAAAAGGTCACAAAAATATCCATAAATAATGAAGTTACAAATCTTATTTAACGCTAACTAAAGGTATATACGTACGTACATAACATTCATTACAAAAGTTATCAAGTTTTTCAACTTTAAGCGCTTCTACTGTAAAGTTCAGTTTTACGAGTAAGCGCAGTGCAGTATAAATAGCTGCTTTCGAAATATCTGTAGTTGTATGTCAATATCAATTATTTTTAGCAATTCATAAGAACTTTTCTTTTAGTATGTCATAACTTAGTCTTACTTCTAACTGAACTAAAACAATATCTTTTCAATATAATAAAATTGGCTATAAATATAACACAAAGTTTCAAAACAACCAAAATCCGAACCATTTGTTAACAAAACACGAGTGATTGTTTTAAAACTTTTTTCGCGAACAAATATACTATAAAAATTCTGAAATTTTCATACACCGGTGAGTGCTGAAAAGTTTATTTTATGAACACTTTTAAATACCTGGAATTCCATAAATTACAAGTTAAATGTTGAAAATGGGTTGAATTGTTTTTCTTTTAATAAATAAATTTTCCCAATAAATTACGTTTTATATATTTTTAAGTCTCTACGAGTACATCAATTTATTATTCAAAAAAACCAATGGGGTCTTCCAAATATTATATATTTTTTGTTTAAAACATTTAATAAAAGAAACTTTTATTGAATCACGGATTGATCAATCAGACCATATCGACTTTTTTCTCTTGTTTTTAATTAAACAAAATTTGAATCAAACTATCGGAAAATTTTACTATTCCAAATTAATGGCAAACTATTAGTAACTGCACATTTATGCAATAAATTACATCTTGTATTCGAACTTCAACAACACATTACACCGTGAAGATTGGCCCATCTTTGTTGATTATTATGAATGAATAAGAGAACCGATCATATTCTATCGAAAAATTAAATCGATCTAAGGTTTCACAATTTATTTTCAGACTAATTATCTTGGTCATAACTTCAGAGGACCATTAACCTGAGTCGAAACAAGATAGATCGATCACGCAAATTAATTAGTGTATTGTTTTTAATGCATTTCATGACATATTTGTAAAGACCGCCCCCGTGTTTTTGGTGGCTACATAATAATAAATGTGTGACCTACAGTTCAGTTTCAAGTTAATTTATACTTAATGTCAATCGTAAATATGTTTCCAAAAAATCCGACATATCACAGCGAAGTTTTTTTTGAAATAGAAATCTCGCATTATAATTTATTTAATTACCCACTCGTCTTTATAGTATTGTGATAAAATAATCTAAGCAATTAACCCTCGCTCACCCTTCGCAGTGCATAATAGCGCATTGTAGTGTAGCGTCAAAGGGTTGTCGTGGGAAGTACGACGTACGAGAGGTGAATGCTTCTACAGATTGTACTATACATAATGTATCGTCAACTTTTCCTTACTGAGATTTTCTGCCTACTTTCCTTGTTGTAAAGACGGACTGGCTTTTTCAAAAACGTCTTATAAATAAAAGAAATTAAACGGTAAAATGGTTTAGTAAGTTTCAGTGTTACTAAAGTCTGGGAACGTGAATTTTCTTTAGCTAAAATTAGGTTCTGTAGAAAAGTTTAAAGCATCGATAAAAGTTACGAAATTAGCTCAATGGACCTTTAGGCGTCTTAAAGCTTTTCTGCTTTTATACAATCAATACATAAATTCCGCTTGAAATGTACAATGCCACGCATTTTCCGACAATAAGTATATTTTCAAACAATAAACAAAACTTAGAAGTATATTTACTAACTTGATAGCAATATATCGCCAGACAGCTAGGGATAGTGTGAGTAGTATCGATGCGGTGTGCAGGATCTGTGTGAAGTGCATATGAAACAACATATACACCGCCCACGAGTACGGACGCTCCTCCTGCCCCGGGAACAGCTGCAACACACAACACAATTACTATTTACAACTGACGAACCAATATTCTCCTAAGTTATCAACTAAGACTAGAACGCAACGAAGACGAAGTTTTGGTACTATCATGTAGCCGTCGTGTTGAGCGTTATATATTACAAATTGATTAAAAGAAATATCAAAATACGTGATTTTATAAATGATTAAAGGATACGTTATTATACGTGAGAGCTGGCCATATAAAAAGCTATAGTGTCCCAAAATCAAAATATAAAATGGTTCGTGATTGCGCCCTGAAAGACGCCTCCAAATAAACTGTAATGAAAATGAATTTCAAACAAATATTTGTATTACCGAAGCAATTTTCAATTAATTGTGAGGTTCACAAATGATTACATTGGCAAAATTTAAACGGGACTTAAATTCTGGGAACATTTAAAACAAATTTGACTACCTCCGTGGCGCAGTGGTTTAGGTCGCCACGCCGATACCACTGCAACGGGAGGTCGTGGGTTCGATTCCCACACGGGACAATTATTTGTGCGATCCACAAATAATTGTTTCGGGTCTGGTTGTGCTTTGTGTCCGTTGTTTGTATGTTTGTAAAAGTCCCCGCGACACAAGAGCAATTCTTAGTGCGGGAGTTGTCTTTTTTTTAAAAAAAAAAAAAAAAAAAAAAAAAAAATTTACTAGTATCGTTTATATACGGAACAGTTGAAAATTCGATTCGACATTACAGTTAGCACTTGCCGCATTTAGAAATGAAATTAAACGTACTTTTGCGGCGGCTACCGTCAACATTACCATTGTTATGGCTCGCTCTATATAGAGACGTCAAAACACTCAGTAATTTTAACCTCTCATTGTAACAAGACTTACTCTGAAGAATAATATTTAGTTAAACTACGAGAACACTTTTGCTACAGGAGTTCGTGAAAATCTATACTAATATTATAACGCTGAAGAGTTTGTTTGTTTATTTGAACGCGCTAATCTCAGGACCTACTGGTCCGCTTTAAAAAAAATCTTTCAGTGTTAGATAGCCCATTTATCGAGAAAGACTATAGGTTATATAACATCACGCTAGGGCCATTAAGAGCGGAGTAGCACCGAAAAATGTTACAAAAACGGGGAAAAATATGACCCATTCTCTCTTATGTGACGCAAGCGAATTTGCACGGGTCAGCTAGTGAATATATATAGGAGTTATTTCAATAGCAAAGTTATCAAAAACTTATATTTCCAGTCCAAATAGCAATAAATCATATCGTCTGCCAATACGACACCGTAAAGTTGAATCAAAGTTTTACAAACAAGAGCCATATGGCGCTCATCCCAAGAGGCAAGGGGATTTCTATATTTACATAGACATTGTTTATTTGGATTTGGCATACACTCGCGATATCAAAATTTGTGATAAAAGTGCCAGAACGGTATCTCTAATTCACTATACCTAATATAACTCCGAAATAAGTGACTGAGTGGCATTTTTATATTTGGCGTATCCTAGCGCTAAAGGAACATTGCTTGAACGGAGAATTGAAAATGAATAAACAATGAAAGACAAACAAAAATGTTATCTCTCATATTGCCTTTTCCTAACATGTATTTATTTTGTATGTTTTAGTTCATGTTAAGCACACTCTTATTTGAATGTACAGAATTATTCTGAACTAGAGGCAGCCCGCGACTCCGTCCGCGTGGAAACCCTTTCCGTTGAAACCCCGATGCCTCGGGAACTCCGGGATAAAAAGTAGCCTATGTGTTATTCTGAGTTTTCAGCTACCTACATACCAAATTTCATCTTAATCGATTCAGTAGTATTTGTGTCAAAGAGTAACAAACATCCATACATACATACATATTCACAAACTTTCGCATTTATAATATTAGTAGGAAGTAGAATAGGCAAAGATGCTATATTAATGAGTTATACTCACCAAATACCTGTAGATCGCGAAGGGTACGTACTCCAGCATGACGAAGACGTCAGCTACTGCCAGCCACTTGAGGAGACGATTGATAGGGGTCACGGCAAGGTCACGACGAGTCAGAACGGCTACGTTCAGCGCATTGGCTAAACTACCAAATAGACAAACCTAGGAGAAAAGATTACATCATAAGCATAAAACTTATTTGTTTATTAGGTACTTCGAGTTGATGTATTGCTCCTAGCGAAACTCATAAATTATTATATGAAAGTTTGTGAACAACTTCCAAAATTCTGCTAATTAGTATTACGAACGTACGTGTAATGTACGTTACATACACCTACTTACGTAATAATTGGATAAACTTTACCCTTCAATTCGCTCTAGGCATAAAGAGCAGTTGTGAAAAGAAATAAACAAATCGGAACATTTCGATTGTAACGTCTATTTGACTGATTAGATCGGATTCCGTTTCAGAAATTTAATTTGTATCCAGACACAATCGAGGTCTGGTAAGTAAAAGTACGTAATTCCATTTCAGAGTTAGCGTCTTCAAACGAAAAGAGGCCAGAAATGTTACTAGAGAAATAGTTGAAATTCAAATTCTCAGTCATTCCGTAGTCAAATAAAATTGAGCTATTATAAATTGCGCGACTAAATCCAAACAAGTACGCTTCGAAAGGGTGAATATTACGGAAACTTACCAATAAACTGACGTATCCATGTATATTATTATAAGCGAGAATCAAATCTCGAAATTCTCCGATGCAATATTCCGATCTCTCGCATTCCTTTACGACTGATATATTATATCTGCTGCGCCAGTCTTCCAGAACTTTGATAACTTCGCCGATACTGGTAGTGTAGTTCGATCCTCGGTGTTTAAGTATAGAGATGAACCTTGGGTCCTCGAAGAAGAAATTGTATGAGCCATTCGATCCACCGGCGAAGTGGGTGTCATTGTCCGCTAGCATTGTGACTGGCCACCTCTTTGTTCATCACTTAAGGCAACACACGCTATATCTATTCCTGCAGTCACAGATCGATTCGTTTGATGATATTCTTCGTAAAATTAATAGTGGTTTTCTCATATCGTTTACTTTTCCAATTACTGTAAACAAATAACATTCCATTAGGAAAACATAAAAAAATATCTACCGATATATTCTAGTT
The DNA here is from genome assembly GCF_050436995.1 of Anticarsia gemmatalis. NCBI lineage: Eukaryota > Metazoa > Arthropoda > Insecta > Lepidoptera > Erebidae > Anticarsia > Anticarsia gemmatalis. Next base: position 7,036,059 of record NC_134761.1, read on the forward strand.
TAAAAAAATGTTTTCTCGTGTCGCGACCATCTGAGCCAGCCGCTCTATTTCTTGTGTAATCTTCATTTTATCAGCAATAATCTTAATTTAAATACTGGCCAATTTTTCCTGTGTTGCTAAACTTTATGTAAATAAATAAGTGACTGTTTGATAATACTTTTGCACGTGGTATTTATCGGTAATGACGTCAAGAACTAATGTCGAAAATTTTCCTTCTTATGCAGTGCGAGAAATATGTTAATAGAAGCAAATTATATAAGCATTGGAACCTTTTAACATACACACTGGTATAATTGTATTAGATAAACCCGCAATAAATTTAAAAGGAAAATGTACATTTTGTTGGTTATCATAGTATGCATAAAAATGCTTAGCGGAAATATCGGTTTCTCGGTTGAGATATTTTCTTAAAAGATTTATTGCTACTTGAATATCTTACAAAATACCTCTTATCGAAATATTTAATATTTACTCAATGTTTAAAATCGGTAAAATTTATTATTAAAACGTTTACACTCTTTTTAATTACAATTCAACACAACACTGTTAACTTTTATTTTATAGAAACACACAATTTCTACAAAAAATCCAAGAAACCCCATCATAGACCACTTTTGTGATAACAAGAGAACATATAACACCTATATCACAGTACATATCAATTGCACTCACTATATCAATTCTAACGGTCTTCCCTTTGTGCATTGCTCTGCCATTTTTATCTATAACTAGCTGACACGCGCAGCACACGAATTTCCTTTGTATATTTTTTCTCTTCTTAAAAACCTTTCCCGTGTCTTAAAGGCAATTTTACAAAACAATTAGTCGAAGTGGTTGAGACGTTCTTGAGTTTGGCGCTTAGCAACACAATAGACTAGCTGACACGGAAAACGTTGCTTTGCCATATAAATAAAAAAGAAATAGTGTCATTTAGGGGTATGCTAAATAGATGTTGGCCAATTATCAGACCTACTCAATATGCTCACAAAATTTCATTAGAATCAGTCAAGCTGTTGCGGAGGAGTACGATGGTAACTAACATTGTGACATGGAAATTTTATATATAAGATATTATATGGCTTGGTATAAAAATTAAATAATACTTTATTCATAAACTACTCTAATAAAAAATAGCTTCAAACTCGTTACTCTAAAATAACAATATAACTTTAATAGGTTTCGTTCCAAAAATATTATTATTTCATTCAAAATTCTCGAAAATTATTGTACAAACAAATAATTTGCGCACAAATGGAAAACTTCAATAACATTAGTATGTCATAAATAGTAGAATTTATGCGACAGTGTATTTTCATCATCATTTTAGCTAACAACCCATCAAAGCGGGCTCGGCCGCACTTAACTGCAAAAACAAAGCAAGGCATAAAACTGATGCCGGGACGTTTATAGAACGTATTCGTTACCACCTGCTTAGAACTGAATTAATTATGGTACGAGTTGGTTATGGACTATTTCTGGCATTGCCAAGGGTACTGAAGAACATTTTTAATGCAACTTAAATGTCGTGTTGGTTTTAAAGCGTTTATACTACAGCTACTACAAATGTTAAACGTTTGTAAAAGTACTAATACTAATATTTTCACCTTGGTAGTACTTTTTAAAGAAATTCTAAACATATTATATACTTACCTTAAAAATTATAGGGAGCTTTCAAATAACCTTCAAGTTAAGAAAACAATGTTTCATGTACATTTCACACTCGTATTTAGTATTTGAATTATTTCTTTATTTATTTAAACTTGATGAGCAGTGATAGCCGAGTGGTATAAGTTGACACCTCCTACGCAAGTGGTCGCAGGTTCGAACCCGAGGCAACACACCAATGACTTTTCGAAGTTATGTGTGTATTAGAAATAATTGTCACGTGCTCCAACGGTGAAGGAAAACATCGTGAGGAAACCTTGCATGCCTAAAAATTTGTTTAATACATTTATTGAGGGCATGCAAAGTCCCCAACCCGCACACTTGGCCAGCGTGGTGGACTCAAGGCCTAACCCCTCCCTCATTACGGGAGGAGACCCTTGCCCAGCAGAGGGACAGTAATGGGTTAAATTTTTTTTTTATTTAAACTTAATATACAACACTGTATAAAGAGGGCCTATCTTTTTAATATTTTTACACCTCCCTTTTCGATATAAAAGAAACGCATGCTTTTAATACGCATAATTTCCAATGGCAGTTAGTGTATAGACTAAACCGTCTTATTTATAGTACGTAAATAGTAAATCCTTCACCGTCACTCATCGTGTGTGTATAATTTTTAATTTATCGTCTGCCAGAGTTCATAATGTCTGGAGCTGTTTCCCTTATAAAAGTGCTTCAATATTTACAGATCGTGCAAACGGCCAAGGTTAATCGTAGTAAACAAGCTTTGAAATATGAGTTTTCGCTTTTTATTAACGCCACTATTATTTACGCATACCGTAGTATGGTTTTAATGTTTAACCAACAAAGAATTTAATGACCGCTCTGATTAAACTCAAGACGAAAAAAATGATTTTATTTTTGACTAAATAGCCATATGACTAAGCTTGCGAGAAATTTAAAAAAAGTCATATCTCTGAATATAGCAATTTACGCGAACACGAATTTTTCCGTGTGAGTCCAGTATTCTAATGTACATATAGTAAACATAAGGCAACGCGAGTTTTTTAAAAGTTTTTAATGTAATATCTCATACACAATAATATGTCTAATAAAGACATAATAAGTCATGTATTTATTATGGGTTCATATATAGGTTATCTGATTATAAACTAAGCAGACCGTACCTACTTGAAAAAGCAGTGACAGATTTCAAAGAAACTTACATGAATATGTATAGCAGATAAGAGCACACTATAATCCAGCACACTAATTTACTTTTAAATATTTCAACAATTAATTAGCACTTAGTATTTAGTCTGCACACGGTTTCACTTAAAAGCATACTAAATAAATATTGACCTATAAGTATTACTATAGAAAATTGAATACGGGAATTCCAGGCACAAAACGTCATTAATGTGTAATCAAGTCCGCGTCATATTACTAACAAAATCGTCTAGCCAATAACGTCAGGTGCTCTGACTGTACCAAATGAAATATGGCACATCCATGTCTCGTTCAAAGTCTCTTTTTTCCGTCAAAAAGCCGCCGAAAAAAGATTTATCACGGCACAGCTTGGACCATTTTTTTAGTCGGTGGATATTTGTAGACGACTCCATAGGTATACATCCCCCATGTATATTTTTGTTTATGTCTTTAGCAAGTTTTTATTAATTCGATATACAGTAAACAACAAATATTTCCTGTATATTTTGTCGTCAATTAAAGAAGTCCTCCCTATACTTTTGACCAGTTTTGTTGAACAACGTGCATGAACTTTCAAAGTCGACCTACAGCTCGTGTTAACAAAGGAACTGTACGAACGTGTCTGATTTTGCGCGAATTCAACGGAGCCTATTGTCTATGTCAAGGCAACCAATTCAGTATGGACGTCCAAGCCAACGCAATTGGACATTTTTGCTCGATACAATTGTTTTCAAAGTTCCCATTCAATACAGGATTCAAAACAAACTATTGCAAGTCCTTCATTCTAATCCCAAATCATTCAAAGGTCATTTATTTATAACCAATGATTGAATCGCCGTCCGATAGAAATGGAGTTTTAACCCCATTGGAACAGCTGGATCTAATAACGGTGCTATTGAATCAGAATAATCAGAACAGGAGATGGATTCATGCAATCCAGTTGAGCTATATTATGAAATGGAAAGATATAAATTATGGTCTCAACGGAATACAAATCTGAATAAAGTAAGGGTTGACCTCGTATTTTATAAGAACCGCAAGCGATTCGCATTTGGGCGCAATGCTGTTGCGTTAAATCTACTTAAAAGAGACCCGTATTCAGTGGAAATGAGGGTTCTTAGTAAATGAAAACGAGTTGAAATGTTGAAACTTAGTTGTAATGTTATAAAAGCTTCAATCTTCTTCGAACAAACAATGAGATAAGTTTTGTGAACCGTATGAAATAACGATGTATTTTTCTTTAAGACTTTGTTCCAGACATTAAATTAAATTATAGCGAAATATAAGGCAGAAGAGATTTAAGAGGTAAGACGAGATAAAATAATAAAAGGTTATATAAAAACACGCTATATGACTGCAGACTATAGTTAACCTTAACTAATAGACTAGACTTTTCTAAAACAATGTCAAAACATACAGAATATGCCGTATGCTATACCCGAAGTTATAGGCAGAGGTGTATGAAATACACGCGATGCTATTAACAGTAATAATAATTGGTAATAATAATCCCATATCAGTGGCGACCTATTGCCATATACCGAGCGCGCTACCAAACTCTGGACCTGAACTACTATTGAAAATAATTTCGTATAAGATCATAAGATAAGATAGCATAAGATCGATAGCACTTTGTCCGACTTGGGAATCGAAGTCCGGACTTCGTGGGCAGTAGGATAGACAACCGACCGCACGACAGCACAATGTCAATATCAATATATTTAAAACCAACTGATGATATAGAAGTATTATCGTGCGGCCATTGTGATTATCAGATAATACATAAATGCAGATCGTCGAGCTATTCATAGCGGATGGAAGTGACGCGGTAGTGTCGGTGGTGTCGTAAACAAAAGAGAATTATATCTGAGAGACATGCAACACCATACAGCTGTTAGTATGGCGCGTTTGTAGATAGATGCGATACTCAATGAGTTTACTTCTAATGCTACACGTGGAGAGGGAGATTTGTATGGGAAGTCTTAAGTATTTAAGAGAGTGTTGCTGTTTTTATACTATTTTATTAAAATGTCAGGCCTTTCACTAAGGGTTTTTGACGGAATGATATTTGTATCCCCTTAGCAACTACTTTTGTCAGGCTTTGATTGGCAAATACCTTTTGAAAAAGTCTATGAATCACTCTCATTCCCTATGATAGTATTAGTCAGATGCAATTTCTATGCATCGGGCATCCCCTTATAAATATTTTAAACAAATTTTAGGCATCCAAGGTTGCATCACGATGTCTTTTCTTCGCCGTTAGAGCAAGTCATAATTATTAGTAATACACAAATAATTTCGAAAGGTCATTGTTGTAAACGCAATAAAAAGCCTGTCCCTTTTTTCATAAATGTAAAGGACACACTCAATTTTCTTCAGAGTAAAAGAACTCTACTCTATATCAGTAGTCAGAGTTCCAACAAAATCAATAAATGACGATAGGCTTACCCCCTAACAAATGGCACCTTATATAGCAAGTAAAGTAACAGCGCAATAAATCTCTGACACACCCTTCAGCGCAATATAGGTGCAATGTTAAATAACGAAGAAGAACTAAGAAACTTACTGCGGATGTGTGGCAGGAATTCTGAACGGGAAATGAAAATCTGAATGCAGTAGTAAATTACTGAAAAGTGAGTAATGTTACACTGATGTACTATAATATATTGAGTGGATTGCATTTTGAGTACATTTTTAGAGACATTAAATATAATGTTTTTTGCCTTGTATTGTGTTTAAAAAAAAAAGCATTGTCCAAATCCTACAAAGGCTTAAAAACTGTAAGTAGGCATACTTTTCACGCGCTCGTGGACTTCGTAAGCCCGAACGGATTTCGGAAAATAAAAAAACCGCGACCGCGATTCCTACTGAGCCATATTAAATACTATGAGTGGAAGTTCTTATTCTGGGAAGTTTGTTAATACAGAGTTAGTTAAGTTATAGATATTATCTACCCTAAGTTACTAAAAGCACTCAAAAATAGTAACATACTTAAATAAATCTGGGCACAAAAACTCAAATCTGAATTCCATGCAGGTTACATTGCAGGTACAAGATCGCAAAACGTAATTTACGTATATTTTAAAGTGCAAAATGTAATTCGATCGAAACGTCGGGTGAACAAATAAGGTTAGGTTAGGTTAGGTTAGTATTCTAACCTTTAATTTTCAATCGCGTTTGAGACCCGATACATTATAATATGTGTATAAGTCGGTGAATTCAAAATCGTCAAACAAAATCTAATATTAATCCATTAACAACGACTTAGTACAACGGCTTGTATTACCGATGCTCGTCAATAGAAGACGATCGTTAATGTAAACGAACCACGGCGACACAATCGTTACGCTCAAGTGTCGGTTACCCGCCGGCGCCATGTTTGAATATTCATTATGACATTTCACTTGTAGTCCGGTTGGATTTAATGAGAATCGATATGGAATCTTTCCACTGTCCGGTTAAGTAGAACAATGCTTAAGATTAGCGACGTTAACGCATCATTTCTCTTGTTAAATATAAATCTCTCGTCATTTATAAGATGAATACGAGTTATAGTGCGGAAGTATGTTAGTAATCTGTTTGAGTAAGATAAAAAGACATGTCGATGACGGCCTTCAAATGGATGTGGGTGAAAGAAAACAAATATGGAGACATCGTAGCAAGTGATTATTAAAGAGTTTATTCCATTGGGTGAAGCAAAAATAATACTTCTGTATGCATAAAATTAGTAAGTTGTAGATAAAGTTTATTAACCTACAGTACTTCATAAGTCTACAGATGATTGAAATAAGATACAACCTAAGTAACACTTATACAGATAAAGATAAAAGATAATTTATTTGCAAAAACGTGTGTAGATAATAAATAATATATGGCTATGATGCTTATTATAAGTACAGAATACGAAATGCATGTATAACATATGTATAATCACAAAATGTACAATTAATCTTCTACCTGTAAACCTGAATTCATAAGCCGCGGTAATAGCGATACGACTGCTATGTATCACGTCAGAAATGAGAACAATAACCGTCAATATAATGTGGGCAGTAATCCAGATTAACTAATTTTCCAGGTCAACTAATCACACAATCGAACTTACTGTCAAAGCGTTCTCAAAGCTATCGATAACGTAATGTGAATATGTTTTAAATGGATCGAGGTATTGCGATAGGCTTTTGTCAACTATCTATGTATAGGTTTCCTAGAAAACGAAGTCTTTTACGGGATCTCTTGTGGCAAACAATGAAACAAAGTAAGTTACGTAGTTAGCTTTTACAAAATCAATACATATCGTAAGTATTTTTTTAACATTATTGTCTCAAGCTTCTGAATTTGTATTCGGTTATCCAAATGAAGGTTTATTAATATTACAAAGAGTTAGTCCTTCCTTGTTTGTAAAGGAACGGGTAGAAAGCTACATCATCTCTTATCAGCCCATATTCTCGGAAAATGTTCCCAAAATCAAGGAAAATCCTCCCGGAAGAACAAAGTATAGGACAAAACAAACAAATCATAAAACAGCAATGTGAAAATAAGCCAAAACGTGACGATTTACGCGTCAGCCGTGACTTTAAATCCGTTTATAATTTTAATCACATCGCCATTACTGCGTCAAGGGCTGACCGCGATCGCCACTCTACTGTACAAAGGGTTGGATTCATCCCCACGGTATAGGGTAGCACAAATATTTACAAGGGCCTTTGTTTTCCTTGTAATACTTATAAATCAGGATTCCTATTTACAAAATAAACATTTCCTGGATCGTAGTGTGAATATTCATTCAATACTAAACAAATACATGGAAAAAACCAATTGAGCTTTTTATACGTGATCCTTTTACGTGTGAAGAGTATTTTGTGGTTTTCTCTCATGTGATGCGACGGTTATAGTGGAGTTTCTATCGTGTGTTAGAATTACTACGCGTATCTGCACCCGTCATTAAGCTATCTACTACCTATACCTGGCCTACCTACCTAAAGATAAAGTCTATTTGATTGGAGTTTAGTTTGGGAGAAACCCTTGCCGCTGCCCTTGGACAGCATAGGTTATAGCAGTTGTAGCAACTTAGCAACTAACATTACAGTTTGTCTAGTAGCTTCAACTATTACATTGTTTGTCTTACATTTAGTTGGCAGCCAACAAAAAAAATATAAAGAAATCCAAAGAATGTGGGATTTTGACTAGTATTTCTTAGAAACCGAAACACAAACATTGCAGCATCAATCTCCGAGAAAAACACAAAGATCGCTTCCAATTATTTCCCGAAACATTTTCAATTTGTATACAAAATGTTCTGTACATTTTTCCTTGTGGATCGATGGCAACATGTTGACTAACTATAAAAACATGAGAGCTGTACTCAAATTGACGTTTACTGTTTATTATCTTTACAACTGTCTGAAGTTTTATAGTATCTAGGAACGATTGTTTTATACTACTTTATGATTGCTATTAAACTTGTATAACTACTGTATTTAATATCAGCTATTGGAGGTTTTATTCCGTTTTAATACGTAATTGGAAAGTTTTGTTAAGACTAGACAGATTTTAGAGGTCTGTTGAACTCGTCAGAGGTAATAAACATATTCTGTAATATCTGTTAGTAGATAAATAACTTAGGCCTTGGTTACTGTTGGTTGCCAAACCCGCTGTGATCGGCAATGTAAGTACAAGTACCTACACTTAAAATCGTTCTCTTACTCAGGGTACTATTCTTCCTAAAGTTCCAAGAAAGTTTTTTAAATAAAATATTTATATTTCCAAGTCTATGAAAGTTAATCTTAATAAAAATTGAGGATTTTTTTTTAAAGCAATGTTATCTAAACAATATGATTGGTGTTATGACCGCCATTGAACTTTACATAATTTATTTATAGACAAACCTACGATTGAGAAATACCTTCCCATGAATTATGGGTTTAAATGTCAAATAGATGGTAAACGTTTTGTGGTAATAGTATATTTCCATATTAACCAACCACTGTACATATCTATACTTAATATTATAAAGCTGAAGATTTTGTTTGTTTGAACGCGCTAATCTCAGGAACTACTGGTCCGATTTGAAAAATTATTTCAGTGTTCGATAGTCCATTTATCGAGGAAGGCTATAGTTTATATATCATCACGCTACGACCAATAGGAGCAGAGTAGCAATAAAAAATGTTACAAAAACGGGGAAAACTTTGACCCATTCTATCTTATGAGACGCAATCGAAGTTGCGCGGGTCAGTTAGTTTTCAATATTTTTTAAAGTTCTCGATGTATAAGAAAATATTATGTCCTTTTCCGTTTCTTATTGTTTTGGATTTTGGTTGTTTCTTATTTATACTATAGTTAAACAATGTTATTATGAGATGGTTAAAATATCTCATCACATAGGTATATTAGAATCTGATCGCTAATAATAATTGAACAATAACAAAGCAAAATTATTATATTTGTATTATTTTGACAAATATACGAACATCGTCAATAATCCACACCTATGTTTTCTAAGTTAGGACACATATCCTAAGGGCTTACACGGAGATAAAGAAGACATTTATTGACTCTCGTACAGGAAAAAAGAGCAAAAAAATACCTGTTCCACTGTTAATATAAGGAGTAAATCGTTTAAGTAATTGTTTTTATATTAAGTTTTCCTTCTCTACAGTCTTCTATTTAATTATTGTTAAAATTTATCGTAGCGTTCGAAAGAATTATATTATAATGGCTGAAAGAAAAAAGCTACTATTGTAGTACTTTCACATTTAAGACACAAGATTTTGATCTTGATTTTTAATAGTAATCTTTGCTTTACTCAGGTATCTCTCACGTATGACAGATTTTATCAGAATCGCATGAGGAATTTAAAAATGGAAATGTTACAGACTGACTTTTGCATTTCTTATATTCCCTAGGCCAGAACTTAAATATATTACATTATTGCTTTTACAACGATAAAACATGTTCTTCAACAATCCAGGGCATAAAATGGCAGTGTCATTTCCATAATAATAACGCTTTTAACGTTACCCAAAATATGTTCTTATTTAGCCTTGCGACATTTTCTTCACAACACAACAATTTAATATTACACAACTTAGGACTACTTAAAGACCTTGATTTTTTATTTCTAAAAAATATTAATTCGTAGAATATAATCAAAAGGAATTATTTTTAGTTGAGCCATTTTTGCCTTAATGCTTTACACCGAAAAAGAATGTATTATTTGTAAACAGTTAAACACTATTCCTAAACATACAATGACATACATACATTATGAGTCCGCATAAAATAGTACCGTTTAATTATTAATTATAACCCAAACTAATATAGAATCAAATCAAAGGCAATTAGTACAATTACGCGTGTTCAGACAATCAATCATCTGACCATGATTATATTTCCCGCGTGTGACGTCACAGTGAGAGACCTTTTCCACTAACAATAATAATTATACAATTTATAGATAGAAAATTGATTAGTTGACTATGCGTACTATTAAAACCATATTTAACAAGACGTTCCGAGTTTGTTACCTGCACAGGACATATTATTTTGATGAGTACGAGTATCTGTAGCGTAATTTTTTACCAATATCGAATATTGCTAATCAGCAAATTTTTATGAAAAACCATACACATACATACCTAAGGTACTAATTTTTTTGCCCATTTCAAATGTCTGACTCTCGATAATCGGTACCGACAGTAGTAAATCGCGACGACTGGCTGTGAAGTACGTAGAAAATTATTTATAATTAAATCTCCAAGATTCACAACAACATGAAATGTTTCTGAGTAAATCAAATTTTAATCGGAAAAATATTCAGATCGACCATTTTTAATCTCTTCTACTACACGTGCTGTAATATTTATTTATAGCAAATTTATCTATAATTTAATGAAAATATAAAATGTAAAGCCTCGAAAAGTCGGCCACATAGAGATGGCATTTTAATTGCACTTCCGACATGTTAATTAATTTATAACTTCCCACACTCCTCTCTGAATACAAATGTTGAGTTGAGTACCTGGTATTTTTCCTCTAGTTAATATAACATTAATGGACTGACTTTTTTACTGCAGTTGGAACTGAATAGATAGATTAATAACATTTAGAAGCTTATTTTGTCCAAAATCTCTGTTCTCTCTTACTTTTTTCTCTAGAAGAGACAACTCCCGCAATAAGAATGGCTCTTGTGTCCTGGGGACATCTATCGGAATTGAATCCACGTCCTCCCGGAATCACATACATATAAAAATATTAAATTTGGATGCTTTACATAGTAACCTTAGGACTTATAATATTGATTAACAATTGCCAGAGTTAGTTCCGGAAAAATTGAAATAGAACATTGTCTTCAAAAACCAACAAATTGTTCCAATAAATTACTTTATTCACAATTTGATTTTTCTGAAAGGGCATATGAAACATTACTAGAAAATACTACTGGTTCTCTTCTCAAAACTGGTTTATTAATTTTAGAGTTTCCTTGACATTGAGATCTATCCCAAATTGTCATTACTTTTTAATTCTATTAATGAACATCGTATCCTTGAATTGCCTAAGCTATACTGTATGAAGTGGTTCTAGTTTCTACTAGGTACATAGTTTATGTACAGATAATCCGTAGTTGTTATCGAGTTATCAATGTGTCATTAAGTATTCATACAAAACATAGGACAGACATTAACATAATAATAGTTTGAACTGTTATTTGTACATGCAAATAAATAACTGTTTATTAATAGGCCTTTTATAGAAGTTACTACCACAAGATATGTATATGCCATCAAAAACATTCTGTAAAAACCTCAAGTCTCGCCGTAAAAAGTTGTGAGATCTATATAATACCAAGTCGATTAATCTATTTAGTCTCTACTTAAAGGACCTTCTGTCTTAAGTTATTACGTATGTTATTATCATGCCAATTTAAAAAAAAATACCTTTAAAACAAATAGACCGACCTGGCCATCGCATGATTTGATTATTAGTATGTATCACACTACACAGCACGACGAGAAGTTAATGCTCCTGAAATGTTAATGGCGAATTTGTGTTTTCTTGCGATGACCAAGTCGATCTATTTGTTTTAAAGGTATTTTTTTTTAAATTGGCATGATAATAACATACGTAATAACTTAAGACAGAAGGTCCTTTAAGTAGAGACTAAATAGATTAATCGACTTGGTATTATATAGATCTCACAACTTTTTACGGCGAGACTTGAGGTTTTTACAGAATGTTTTTGATGGCATCTCACTTCTTTTTGTAGAGCGAACATAAGTCCAATTCGTATGGAAAGACGTTTTTTTTTCATAATTCAACATATTTTCCTATGGGAATGTTGTTCAGTTTCATGGGCTAAACACCCTTACCCACCCTATACCCCCTCCCTTTATGTCTCATATAGTAGATACATATTTACACCTATTTATTTTATTTTCTACAGAAATAATAATTTAATTCATTAACTGTAAATGTAACCTTGTAATCTTATACATTTATATGGGATTACAAAGTTATTGTTGCAGTTAATGTATTTAGAAAACTTGACCGAAATTAGAAAATATTGAATTTTTCCCATGATTAAGACACTAAACCCTATTTGTATTCTAAATTTTAAGCTTCTAAGTCTGCTAGAAGTACCTTAGACTTTTGATGATCGGTGAGTCAGTGAGTCAGTGAATCAGTGAGTGACAAAATTCAAAATTTTAACAAGTTGTCATTCTTAAACTACTGGTTCAAATTGACTGAAATTTTAAATATACCGTGTTTATACAATGACTGATTAGTTGCTGAAAATCCAGGCTTCTTGTTTTATCCACTACGAAATTATAGGGGTGTCAAAAATAGCCCGAATTGCTTCGAGAAAAGGATGTTACGGCCGTGCAGCTTTTTTTTTGCTCGACTTGCGGGGGCACTTCCGTGCCCCCAGATAAATACGTAATCTTTTAGGCACACCACTCGCTGGAACTTTAACTTAACAACCTTACGGAACTCTTTTACAGAAATCTAAGAAATCCTTAATATTTTAATACCAATATACTCTGAATACTGATTCTACTGCCACTATATTTTTATTATGTGACATATTTTTATTTTGTTTACTGAAAAATTGTTCCTACGGCGTCCGCCTGAGGCGCTGATAAAATTTTCATAGAAAAATTCTCGAAAGCTAGCCGGTTGTCGATAGTCGATAATGGTAGAGAATCACGCTACTCGATACTCGATAGTACCGAGTGTAGAGAATCGCGCTACAGAATTCGTGATACTACTATTACTAATTTTCTGGGTCACAACCAAACAACAAATCCTAATGGATCCCACAAAATTACGTTCAAAGGTTAATAATTTACAATATTTGACTCTATTAAAAATAAACTAAGCTTAGTGAAATTCAATTACTATTTTGACTTTACAGAAATGTCTGAGAAGTTTTCAATTCTGGAGATTGTTTCTAGCACTTTATTAAAAGCATTTTATTACAGCCCGAGGTGTAAACATCATTTTGTAATCATAGTTGTAATAACTTTGATCTAAAATAAAATTTATTCTAACTTTTCAATAATGTATGTATGTAAAATAACTTCTATCGTGTATAAATTCAACATACCCAAGTCTATATTTATTTGCTTTTCGTTGTAGAATGAATATTCATTTGATATCAAATCCCGAAACTACATCATGGAAATGTTTTTGTAAACTCTCAAACAAAAACTAGAATCTAAAGTATATACGTTAGACAACTTCTCGACATCACCTACGCAACCTTATTTCCACAGTAAGAATTAATTCTTTCACTTACATTAACATACATTAGGTTTACGAACACACTCGTATCCGGTAACACTGTAACTTTGTACTAAGAGGATACAGGTCCATTGTTCCCGAGTACCATAAACAACCCGGCGTAGCTTGACTCCCGCATTTGCGCACACATTAACCACACATTATTCTTGTAACACAAGTCAAGAAAACGACATTGTAAGAAACCACAATTCCGAATATCAACCCGTTGGTATATCATTTATCAAATACAATATGTGATGGAAATACGATGAATCGTGAACCACGCACCAACACCTAACGCGTGACTGGGAAAAAGTCAGCTATTCCTCGCATCAATCATAATAAAGGATGAGTAAACTGTCGTGTGTCCGCTTGAATAATTCATTAGTTGCAACTTATATCACTTACGTATCACTCCACAGATCAATAATGACTGTTTTATTCAATTATCTACAGTTTTATGTGAACACGTGCGCTCGAATTGTGTTACACTCTTGTTTTGTAGATAACTCGGGTAAATACCGCTAAGTTTCATTCTAATTTAATTGCACTTTACTCTTGAACTCATGAAAAATTCTTTAATACAAAAAACTAAAATAATAGAACGTGAGTTGCATAATATTCCAATAGATCCGTCGCTTCTTGTTGTATAATACTCGCGCGTACCCAAAGCACATCACAAGCGGCACTTGTGTGAATCTGGGTTTAAGGTGACCGTCCACAAACGATCCCCCGGAATTTAATTAAGAACCTTTGTCTGCTTTTCAAGAATAACTACAATATGTCAGCGGACTCAGTTATTCAGGGGTCGTAAAGCAAAACGTATGCATAGCGCAACAGTAATATCCCTCACGACATAAAAGAATCAATGCCCCGGCGCATTCTCGAGAAAGAACATAGTACATTGTGCCACGCTGACATTACTCAATAGAGGGATATTTTTAGAGACACATAACTCCGCGTCTTTACGTCCTTTACGAGCTCGGTAATAGTAACCGTGATATTCGAGAACAATGAATGAAGTTTTTCCTTTCCTTTTATTTACGATTGCAAATCAGCGTCGTATAAAATAGTGGCGTACATTAATTCAGACCCGGACGACGATAAATATCTTCGAAAATATATATATGCACATTTAAATGTATCACCGGTTCCATCGTTAAGGGAAACATCGTGAGGAAATCCGCACGCTTAGGAATTAAAATTCTAAGCGTATGTAGTACTTTGATTCTAATGGTTAATCGTGACGAGTGGTTCCGACTGCGAATGGTTCATGCTTCTGTGAATGTGTGAACTGCTTAAGGTGAGTAATCTGCTTACCAATTGATCATTACGAACAGCCGTGGTGTATTCCAAGACCTAGTGTCAATGACTTTCCGGTGAATACTAATCTTGAAGTCAATGTTTAGTAATCAAGGTAACGTATCTATTTGTGATTATCCTACGTGTTGTATAATTTCAACTTTGTGTGCCATTGTTATACAAAGCCTATAGCCAACATATAAAGTTAAACGGTGTAAGCGTTACAAAAATGTTATATGTAAATCAAGGCAGCCTAATGTAACAAAATCTATTTTCGCTTATTTATTCAGTTAATATAAAAGTCAAATACTTTTATTAGCATAAAAAGGAACCATTTCAACCATAAAATATAGGCTCTTGGGACGGCCTAGTGCTATTTTTGTTTTAATTAGTGTGGACAGTTGACTTTGCGTTCTACTTTAGAATACTAATGTAATTAGGACTACATGTTTTATTGGTAGCATCAATGAACGACACAAATAATTTATTACCACTCTTTTACTTAAATTAAGGCAGTACATTAAAAAGCTGATATTTTAAGGCAGTAAGAAAAGTAAAACAAGAGAGTGTTACAAATATTGCGTAAATGAACTCGTAGCTAAATAAAAAATAGCGGGCAAAAATTTCTGACCTAGAAGTCTTCAAAGAACCTTTTACAGTTTCGCATAGAGTTAATAGATAAGAACCTAAAAAAGTGAGTTTGATCTGTATCTGAAATACATTTTTAATATTTTTAAATAAGAGATAAAGAAAAGAGACAATAAGTTGAGAGAGAGCTGTCGACTGCTACTCAAAAGCTACGCACAAATTACTCATGTTGGCGCCCCGACTATAACATCAAATTAAATGTTCAATAATAAACAGTCAGTCTTGTGTCCACTGGAGCAAATTGGTAGTAAAATTAACATATTTCGATATTATTTGATATCAACAATGTTGTATTGACGTTGACTGAGCAATGATAAGAATGACAGGCGATCATCCCCGTAATTACTTTGTCAAAAACACAAAACCACTTTCCGAAGGATTTCCACGATATCAAAATCTGGGGGCACGGAAGTGCCCCCGCAAGTCGAGCAAAAAAAAAGCGGCACGGCCGTAACATCCTTTTCTCGAAGCAATTCGGGCTATTTTTGACACCCCTATAATTTCGTTGTGGATAAAACAAGAAGCCTGGATTTTCAGCAACTAATCAGTTATTGTATAAACACGGTATATTTAAAATTTCAGTCAATTTGAACCAGTAGTTTAAGAATGACAACTTGTTAAAATTTTGGATTTTGTCACTCACTGATTCACTGACTCACTGACTCACCGATCATCAAAAGTCTAAGGTACTTCTAGCAGACTTAGAAGCTTAAAATTTAGAATACAAATAGGGTTTAGTGTCTTAATCATGGGAAAAATTTAATATTTTCTAATTTCGGTCCATTTTTCTAAATACACCAACTGCAACAATAACTTTGTAATCCCATATAAATGTATAAGATTACAAGGTTACATTTGCAGTTAATGAATTATTATTACTGTAGAAAATAAAATAAATAGGTGTAAATAGGTACCTACTATATGAGGCATAACGGGAGGGGGTAAAGGGTGGGTAAGGGTGTTTAGCCCATGAAACTGAACAACATTCCCATAAGAAAATATGTTGAATTATGAAAAAAAAACGTCTTTCCATACAAATTGGACTTATGTTCGCTCTACAAAAAGAAGTGAGATGCCATCAAAAACATTCTGTAAAAACCTCAAGTCTCGCCGTAAAAAGTTGTGAGATCTATATAATACCAAGTCGATTAATCTATTTAGTCTCTACTTAAAGGACCTTCTGTCTTAAGTTATTACGTACATATGTTATTATCATGCCAATTTAAAAAAAATACCTTTAAAACAAATAGATCGACTTGGTCATCGCAAGAAAACACAAATTCGCCATTATTAACATTTCAGGAGCATTAACTTCTTGTCGTGCTGTGTAGTGTGATACATACTAATAATCAAATCATGCGATGGCCAGGTCGGTCTATTTGTTTTAAAGGTATTTTTTTAAAATTGGCATGATAATAACATATGTACGTAATAACTTAAGACAGAAGGTCCTTTAAGTAGAGACTAAATAGATTAATCGACTTGGTATTATATAGATCTCACAACTTTTTACGGCGAGACTTGAGGTTTTTACAGAATGTTTTTGATGGCATACATTATTCTGGAATGATGTAGATTGTTATATCAACAATGTTTTCCATAGAAACATAAAGGGAGGAATACAAAAGTGATTAGTATTTTTAAAACGTTTAAAGAAAATATTATTTTTTTTGCTTCATACCAACTTACAAACGAGATAAATTATTTTTCAAATTTAAAAGAACAAAAATCTTGGTTTGAAATTATTAAAAATACTCGTTTAATATACATTAACGAAATACTTTTTCTAACCGTTTTAAATGTCAGAGAGCTATCTGAAAGTTGAGGAAAAACTTGAGCGTTTTAGAAAACCTACACAGGCCACTTTTTAGCATACCACAAAAACTCTGCTAAAAGGTCAGTATAAAATTAAATTAAAAGAATATGACGGATAATTAATAAGGTAAGCGCCAACTTTCCATGAATTCGTCGAAAGCTATTTAAAATATAAATATGGGCCGCAGTACTGGTCGCGTATATGTTTAGTGAAAAAGTACCTCTAGGTACTCTTTGTCGACATATGAAACATCATTCTCCAAATGGCTATCGACATCTATTCAGTAGATTACAGACTCTGCGTCCGTTTTAAGATCAATTAACATGACACCGAATAAACGCAGTATTATTTATCAAGGCGCCCATAGCCCGTTGAGCCGGTCGGTAAACAATATGTGGGCTAAGCAAACCTTGACGCGGTCATTATATAGATGGGTGACCGCATAGTGGTATTTGAACTGGCCGTCTACGTGCTTCGGAGGGCATTTAAAAATTCAGTCACGGTTATTGACAATTAAGATATCAGTTGGTAAGTCATGTCAAAGGCCTTCTGGTGGCTTGAACAACTTTGACGCTAGGTTGACCACTAACCATACGTTAAGAAGAAGTGTAAATCATCGTTAATAGTATATGAGTTGAAGTCCGAAAAAGTCAGGTGCGTTGGCCGTAAACCCACAGCTACGTGGGCAGTGACTAAAATAATTATACTATTGTTATCAATATCTCTCATTGCACGTGCAAAGTTTCTGATGTAAAAATATTTCATCGAATAGCTCCGAAGAATGTATTGCTTTGAAAGAAAATTAAATATTCAATAACGCAGCAGCTCCGATGACAACGTGCGTTGCTTTGAGCAACAGGACAGGTTTCTCAATATTCTTTTGTTCATGGTATTGTTCTTTTCCTGTGCATTCTATTGTGTTTATGTTATCAATATTAAAATATTGTTAAATATAATTATAAAAATGTTGATATTTTTAATTTAAATACATAAATGATGTTCTATTTACATTCAAAACCTAAACGATTTATTTATGAACGATTGTAGAGATACCGTTACTCTGTCTCCAGCTCAATATAACGCATAAGTATCGAAAACATTTTTATATGCAGTGTGTTTTTGGTATTTCAATACGAAATCTTTTCATAACTTCAAGCAATACTGCTCTATGTCTAATTTTGTGAATGAACAAATACATAAATCCTACAAATTACAACCGCAGATTCTAAACTTTCAAGCATAACTTAAAAGACACGACAGACACTTACGAGCTTATTAATTCTTGTCATACCGATATTTATTCAAAGAAAATTTCTACGCCACTGCACCCTGATGCAAGTTGAAACATTATTCTAAACGGATCTTAAGTTTTGAAACAAATACGAGATGAATATAAACTTGACATGAAAGAATATCAATCGTTACGAGTAACCAGCTGCTATGTGTTAATAACACGTGTGTCATTCCGATTGTGCTGAGATATAACGAGAGTGGAACATATCACATCTCCAGTCGAAAAAAGGCGTAAACGACGTGATATAGGTTCAACGTTACGTTATTCTTCCTCTGAAGATGTGATCTGTAGAGATGTTAGACGGACAGTGCGGTGACGGACATTCACAATAACTAGTAACTACTAACATTGGATTATCACGTGCTGTTTAGAAAAGGACGGAAGTTGATTGTCAACTCTCTTTTTTTTGCTGTAGTTAAAGATTAAATAATGTTTCTCGCAAAATTCCTCTGCATCATAGAATCTTTTAGCAGCGTCATTTTCTTTTCTAGACAGCCACTTTTAGGAGGGTTTATTAACATATACAGCACGAATACCAAAGACAAACCTGCCCTATACAAATATTTACAAAATTTTTGTATCCGATGGTCCGAGTTGACCATTCTAACATTTTAAAATAACAGACCTAGCCGGTAGCAACAAACCAAAAGGCAGCCTTTTGCCACAGCCTGTAAAATACCCACCCGAATTAGCATTAAAACCGCAAACGAAATAGCATTGAGACAACAGTAGGCATTAGATCACACATTCTACTCATATCGTTTTGCCGATTTAATGTATGTACTCCTATGTGTTAATTAATTGTACTACAAAATGTGTGAATTAAATTCTTAACCCCCCACGTCGACCTAATGTAGACCGAATGACAATTATTATCTCCAGATGTCAGTTATTACCAATAAGTCATCTCCGACTGTCCAATAATAAACGTTTAGACCACACATATTTGTACGATGCTCGAAACTTTTCTACTTCTCTTATTACTGGCCGAAATATTGAGAAAGTATACGAAGCAATAGGGACCAATACAGTTTGGGTATATCAATAAATAATAAAAGTAATATCTGTAATAAAAGAATATATGGTTAGATGTTATGAACACTTCACCAAAGTTTATCAAGTATGTACGTAGCTTATACAAATTGGTGATCATAATGCGGTCCGACAGATAATGTAAGACTCTGTTTCGTGTTTAGTTATTAAACAAGTTATATAACTAACATTAAATATAACTAACTTCAAATAAAAGAAGGAGGTCCTCAATACGATCGTATTTTTTTATTATTTAGTTATCATTGTGGAGGAGTAGTTTGACGCGTAGCGCCTATGTATTTTTGTTGTAGCATAGTTTTGGTAATTTTGTAATAAATAAATATAGGAGTTATAAAAAAATAAGCTCACTTCTGTCTAACACATGAATTAAACTGGAACTTCAGTAAGAATTAGTAAATTTCTAGCAAATATTTTAACACAGACACTGATACGAGCCATAAGCGAGGTACAAATATAAATAATACTTTATCATATTGATTTTCAAATAATATAATGTCCGTACGGCTCACAAAGTATTTCAAAGCAACAAAGTTAAAAGTATTTTGTGTGATGTGATCATTTCTACATGGTTAATTTTATCTGACGCCGACTGACGCACCTGTGCAGATTGTTAACTGTTCTGGAAAAAGAATGAATACCGCGCGCACAATGCAAATATATGAAAAACATCTATAAATGATTTTAAATATACGTATTGCACAATCATTCAAATCAACCCTTTGAAACTCTTGCGACTTGTCCACATAATATTATATTGTAACGGGTCTTAAACGCGATTTGTAATTAAAGGTTAGGATACTTCATTTGTTTACCCGACGTTTCGATCGTATTGTATCAATTCGATTTAAAATAAAATTTTCGTTTAAGACGTCTTCGAAGATTATAATCCTTATATCCGAACTTCTAACTTCTTCATCGCTAAGATGTCTTAACTAGTCGTTGATAACACTGGGTTTATGCTGCTATTTCATCACTAAGAACTGTCAAAACTAACCCGTAATTTTGTTAAGATCCCTACGATGCACTTTGCAAAGATATTCAAGCCAAAATAAATAAGCGAGGATTTGCATTTCCACTTTAGGACAGCTAAATAAATATGATAGGAAGTATTCCATCATAGCGACTGTTTGTTCAACTAATTGCATTCGAAACAAATGGCATCTGTGCAGCTTGCGAGCGTCTATTGATAGAAACAACATACATGTTATATTTGTGACATGGAAGACTTTAGGGTCAGGCGAATGACCGACGACCTATGGTCAGAAACTTTATCTTTGTTAGACATCTTCAATTAATCAACTCAGAATTTTATTAGTGTTATTGAAATTGATTAAGAATTGCTCTTGTGTCGCGGGGACTTTTAATAACACACAACACCGACCACAAAATACAACCAAACAATCCGATCTGTGAATCACTCAAATATTTGTTCCGCGTGGAAATCGAACCTACAACCCCCAACACATTGGTAGTGACGTAGCGACTGCCTTAACTACTGCGGAGGCCGTCCTTTAACTCTACAAAGACACTATCTAAAAACAAACGAGACTTACACCGACAAAGCAGCACGGAACCAAAATACAGGTACACTAAAAACAAATAACATTATGTTATCGCTTGTTGCCCTCTAACTCTTAGACATTCTGTTCCGCATCTACAATGTTCATGCACTATTCTGGTTCATGTTTTTAAGTAATCCACTCATCTCAAAAACAACATATTTATTAATATATTCTGCTTTTCGCACTTTCGTATATCCAGCGCGAACAAGTTTGTTTTAATTGCGACAATTCCACTGAAAAGTGTATATTATGCTCGTATAACTAGATTACACGATTATAAATAAAGTAATATCTTAATGGAAACTGAAATTAAGCCTGGATATTATCGTAAACATGACATTTTCACGCTTTTCCTTAAAATAGCCGAAATTTAATGAGACTATACGTATCGAACAATTGTACTTGATACAATACGAGATTAACGGATCAAAGAGCCGTATGTTGAAAGCGAGAATATTTGCTCATGTATGGTAATTCCCCTTTCTCTGTGGCGTATGCAGTTGAACAATGAAATGATATAAATGACTTTCGAGTAAACGGCCTTTAAAGAAAATGCCACGACACTGCAAAATACAGTCCTACAAATATTGATTTATTTCAAAAAGTTTGACAAAAGAAAGCAATAAAGCCGTTGCCAATTTTCTTTTAAATATATTTCTTTATATTACGAATATTTCCTTCGTTTTCTCGGAAAGGCAGAGAGGTGTTTAATAACCTACTTTTCTCCGATGATTTGGTTCCATTCCATTTCGTGTTGAACGAACGGGCGTAAAACAAACTTCGAATTTCCATTCAGAATATACAATCGTAACAACACTTCCCGGCGTCCAAACGCTACATCTTTATTGTCTATTTGAGTTTACAAGTTTAAAACTGCACTTCAGGACATTAGTTTGTAAACTTATTTATGTCGAGCACAATTTCGAAACTCATTTTATCAGCTTCTCTCAGGTAAAAAGCGGAACACGTGCATTGAGTGAGCTTTCGTCTCTATAATGTTATTAGTCCTTGGCTCCCTGGCTAAAAAGTATTTACTTTAACGCGATGAAAATGGAGTTCAGTTTGATCTATTTTTGGGTTGTGTACTTTTACGAAAAAAGACGTGATTTTAATTTTAATCATCGACTTTTGTTGTTTTTCTGTCAGACCTCCAGACTTTTTGACTTTTGTAGAATAAAATGTATCTAAGAAACAATAAAAATAATCAGATGTTTTACAAAACGAGCATTAAATAACAATGTATAGTGTATAACTATCAGCAAGCAATCTCTAACCGCTTTTATTGTTAAAGTTCGTCCGCAATTCTTGTCATTTTAGCACAATTTTATCATTAACCGACCTTTTTACGGACAGGAAGGAAACGCAAAAGGCTCGTGGGCTACCTTCCTTAAACATGATAATATAAATGTTCGCGCAAACTTTCCCTACAAAATGAGACGCAGGTTTTACGAAACTCACATCCTTATCACTAAGGTTTTATTTCTATGTTAATTATAATACGTTAAGCGTAAAACACGAATGCCTCGCGGGAAATCACAACAATAGAAGCTTAAGCCGTAAAAGTCTTGGTCAATGTACCTAGTAATGTTACAATACAATTTGTATATGATATATGTACTATATGTGGTATAATTATGGCAGTGTTTAGAGGCAAGGCAGGGAGAACTGATACGAACAATGCTGGCTAATTGGCAATGGTCCGAAATAATGATAGTGTGGGATCGATGATTGCAGTTGAAGGTGTAGTATTCTGAATCGTAGTGGTTGTCTTGTTATCGGCATAGTGGTTAAGATCGGTGGCTACTAACGTTTGTTGGTTAAAGTTTACACTGCAGATTATATTATATTTGTGTGTTCTATACCTATATAATTATATCGAAGCTTTGTATTGTAGGTATATGACAATAAATTGTGGAGTGTGTTAGCTCGCAAAGAGTATAACTATTTGTTTTTTGTTACTTCGATGGAGAGATGAGCTTGACTCCAACAATCCAAGCAGTGGAAAGCTCTGGGAGAGCCTTTGCCCAGCAGTGGGACGATATAGGCTCATAATAATAATACTACCTTCGGTAATCCTAGGTATAAGTAAACTGAACTATAGTAACATGTTATTACAAGGTCACAATAAAACATTATGTGCCTTCAGTAACACATCGTTAGGCTAGTTACAACTATTTTAACAACCTAACAAACTTGAAGTCTCACATTGTTAGTACTTTCAGTGCTAGCAGCCCTCCTTGACTGAGAAAATTAAATCATAACTATGTGTAGGTACTACCTACTACTTTTCAGTTTTAAAGGTTCCGAAATGAGATGGTTTATTTTTGTTGTTGCTATAAAAGCAAATATATTATAATAAATCAAATTAAAATAAATATTTAAGTTGGGTGCCATACAAAAGACTTTTTTCCCATTTAATAAATAATGGAACCTTTCTTGCGTAAGTTCAACTCGCAATTGACCGGCAAAAATTATTAACTATATTTTTTTGTTCAATGCAAATGGTGCGTATTTTTTTTTACGAACCATTTAAGTAAGTAAGTACTTGATTTTTACCCAAGAATTTTTCCGTTCTAAAAGCGAACTTTCTTTGAATTGTGCTTTCGTAGTCCCTAGATGGTTGTTCCGCGTGCTTTGAACCTGGACAATAGAATGCTATAACAATATTCTGTTTGTTAGTTGATCTTCTAACATTCTAGATGTTAGGTCATTGTGGGCAGGTCATTGAACTGTACTTACATAAACAAAACATTGTAAGTATGCACATTAAAATTTTTGAACCTAGTTTATGGTTTTTCATGATAGATCTATGTTTTAATTACTTTCTTTACTTGTATAGAATGTTGAATATGACATAATATAAGTAACAATGGAGCTATATCAAAACTTTTTTAAATAATTGAGTGAAAGCAAAAATTACCCCATCAAAAAGACCTATTTAAATGAATAAATAGGTATGAATAAACGGGTATGAAACTTACTTACCAATAATATAATAGAACCACTCGTCAAGAAAGTAAAAACAATACCAAATGAAAAGTTCGTTAACAAGCTAACAAGTTGTTTCAGACACGGAAACTCTAAAGCACTAAAATAAGCCATCGAAACCAATTTGAAGCATTGTTAACTACACTTTTATTGCGAATAAAAATGTCTAGTATTTTAACGCGATACGAAATAGATAAAAGAACTGCAGTCCTGTGTCATACAATAAAATTCACACGTACGCCAATAAAACTACGTATTTGTGGTTTTAGAAATATCTGAGCTTTGAACTGAAACCAACTGTGTGATACAAAATCAACGTCTATTTAATAGACGAATGGTAGACCTTCGGCTACAGTCACATTTTTTTGTTTTATTTTATGTTATTTAGTAAATATATTTTCTATTAATTTTAGCGGCGGCGTAACGTGGGAGTATTCCATACAGTTTCATAAACCGTGGGGTATAACAATATGTTTGTTTTATTGTCAAAATCCTTTGATGTATATTCGCTTCAAAATTCACCATTCTTCCACATAATCATCATCGCAAATTTTTTTAAATTAATTGTTGCTTTATCAGTAAAATATATATTTTTCGCAAACGCGTACATAATTTTGTTCAACATAAGGATAAAAAAACTCTGCGTACTTCTCATTCATCCAGATTCATCACTCAGAGTGCAAGGCACGTGCAAATCCCCATCATTCAAAATTTTATTAACAGTAGGTATTAGGAAACTGAGGGGCTATTGTGTATCTCAATTGACAACTGTCTGATAGCCACTATTTTAAACTTTATTAATTTCATAAAAAGATTGTGAGTACACATAATAAGTTACGTCAAAGCTACTATGTACTACATAGTGGCTATTAACTTGACGTACATTAGTTGTCCACTAACATACAATACGCAAACTGGATAATCTTGTCTCTATTCTGCCTTTACTACAACATATTATAATGTTTTTATAATAATGTCACGAATATGCTTCTGAAGTAAACATTTCGCTCATTAACTGACCATGAATCCCAGCGATTTCAGCCCGACACTGATTAAAGGTTTATGTAACGATCAATATTAATGAGCATGTGTCCATTGTTTGATATTAATGGTTTTTATCACACATTTATTGACAAAACAATGCATTAACTATATCGCATTAAGATTATCTAAAAGTACATCTTTAAAGAGATTTTATAACACTGTTAGATCTTTGGATGCAAAGATTTGTAATCTTTTAAAAGACAACTGAAGGTTAAGTCAAAACTACATTTTACGAGTTCTAAATAAAACTAAAACATTTTATTTTCTTTTACAACACAGGGCACTGTTTATTCTAAGACATTTGCGTTGAGTTTGTGTATTCTAAAAATTGTTTATCATTACATAGCATTTTCACATACAACTACTTACAGCATACTGTAGGTACACGCGGGTTATTGCCTGCCAAGTGATTTGTATCAATTTTAAAACAAGCTGTTTTGTTACAAAATTACATTGTATGCTAATTTTCTACCAATAGAAAAGGATCGGAATTAATTATTGCAAGTTTATTCATTTAATGAACAAAGTCAATCGAATTGACGTCTTATGTAAATTACATTATTATACATTGTAAACAGAACATTAATATAAAACTACCTGGAAACCAGCTCACAAAACAATCTAATATATTTATTTACTGTAAAGTTCAGCAACACACTAAAACTATTTCCCCTAGTTTCACGTTAAACATCAAAATTTACAGCACATTAATCCTTCTCGCATCAAAAAATATTTGTTTAGCGAAACGAGAACCGCCAAATTCAATGTTTACAAAACAAATAACAAATACTAAGCACTAGATAAAAATGAGTACTTACGATACTGCGGGCACAAACAAAACGTGATTATCAAAGTAAACTTAAAGACGTTTTATATTTGTGAATGGATTGAGAGCGGAAAAAACGAATTTTCTTTTTTACATTTCGCGCGCGTACCGTAGCGTTCGCGGTCGGTCCCGGCAACGATTCACACAGTACTGAGTTACTGACTAACTCGCCACCTAACTCTTGAAACTTGAAACTATCTTTATCGCCACTTTATCATCGATGGCTTACAGATAGCTTTATAACAAGCTCGAATGAAAGCCTATCGACGATACTGACCTGTCATTGATATTTGCAGTGGACGTGAGCACTTTTCTATGGAAAATCCGGTTGTTTGTGTCAACACAAGTACCTATGTTTACTTTGATTCAGGTTTAGAATTGCGTTTTGCTTTTACGTTTAGAAATGCAATTAAGCTCGATACGATGTTGTCACTTTGTATGAAAATGGAACTTGTTTGAAAGCTGTCCTAGTACATACGGCGCAAGTAAACACTCTCATGCTCACATGAACACGAAATTAAATGTCAACTAGAGGGAATTGCTCTAAAAACGACCTTGTTACCTATATGTATATACATAGTATTTGGTAATGATTGAAAAATGTAGCAGCTAATTGATAATCGTTATTACATTGTTTTCAATAAATGGTATAACATGGTTAACTTATACAAACTGTGTCATTATTGCGCACGGGTCATTACTCGTATTGAGGGAGTTATGTCACCGTCGACCAATCATGCCGAATGTGGGTTAACTTTATTATGAATTGCATTCATAATAATTTTCTTACGACGTTTTCCTTTAACGCTACGGCGAATGATGATTAATTTTTAATCGACACGAAATTTCGAGGAGTGACTTCGTCACTAAGTCACGTTTGACTTTGAGAACTACAGCACGTCTATCTCACCATTTCAATGTCTAAGCTTACAATTTGGAATGTAATAAAAGTCCCTTCTCGGCGTTAACTTGAAAACAATTTCTTTTAATTTTCCACAGTGACAGTACATTTCGTTACTAAAGTAAATACCTATTGGTACTACACTAGACTTTGCTGTAGTTTTAAATATAACTCCAAAATCAACACAAGCCTTCCGCAACTTAATCATATTAAAGCATTGAAAATTTACGACACGATACGATATATCACGAATTTCAACGATGATATTTTCATCACGACGCGATAAGAAAAAACGTTTAAACGGTATGTAAATACTACGAACATTGGAAAAATGATAATGACATGAATATGTGTTGATAATGTGACGTAATCACGTAGCGCCACCGAGTTTATTTTGGACGATAAGAGAAGGCTATTTGCGAATATTATGTAGTTTTTTGCTTATCGCTCTATTATTGATTTATGATTATTCTGCATTATATTACCGACGTACATTCCTTTTAGGTTAGCAAATGAATTTTCCTTTGCACTATCAGTTTCAATGAAAGGTTTGCACCGAATTTATTGTTCTATTTGTATACCAAAATCATGCGAGTAATGACGTCGATTGAGAGAACCAGCCTTCACTTTGCAACGTCTCATGTATGGGCTTCATAGGGTGTGTAATGTGTGCAACCGCAATGAACATTGATGTATGGTCTGGGTTTGATTTCGGTGGTGGTTAATATAAACTTTTGATAATATGTATTTACGATAGTCCTACTGAAATGTACCTAATTCGAACTGAATGTTTTTAACGCTTTATCTTTAAAATATTTGAGCACACTCGAAAGTTATAAATACATTTCGAAGCGCAAAATTATTCAGCCAATATTTCGAGGAAGTAATTTATAATACGTACATAGCCAATGCAAACGGTAAACGAAGTTGGAAATCGTATTATGAAGTTTAAATCCATTTTGCCCACTTATCGTATTGGACGCTTCGGGCGCAGACCCCTTGTATATGGCAGCCTCGACGGCGATTATAAAATATAATCGAATTGTTGACTACCTATTTAATATTAAAAATATTCTTGAAAGCAACTTTCATTTCCTCGAGTTTTCTCTCGCTCGCCGGATATTTAAGTTTTCTACATTTTATGTTTCTAGTTTGTTGATGTTCGATAGTTATATTAGCTTTATCGTCGTACGCTTTTAGAACTGTAGTGTGGTAGACTAACAAAACTTATTAAGATCCTGCATAAAGAAGTTTTTCGGGGAATCACGTGGTTTGTTTCGTACATATAATACAGTATTATATTTTGAGAAGTAAAGAGACGTGCGTGCATAAAAATTAGGTACCTGCAGAGTCCATCACAATAATCTATAAATCATACAAGGTATTCCTTGTTTCAGAAATCATTTTAGTGAAGAAGTTAACACCTTAACCATTGCACTAAAGTAAGCCCTCACTAGGTTTAGTCATAGTTTACTCCCTTGATAAAATGACGTAAAAACTATTCGTCTATCATCACCTATATATTCAAGCTACAGAAATTATAACATCATACTACCAATGACTTAAATGACAAGTTACGGACAAATCACGTTATTCGGTCACAGCTGACGCGTGGACAACCACGACCTGTGCCCAATAGAACAAACTATTGAGGCTACTCACAGCTCCATTTACACAAAGACCTAGTTCCTTTATCAAACTACAAGGAACTTGGGAAGATCATCAATATCGCCGTGTCACTATTTACTGAGAAAATACTACTGCAGTTATTAGAATAGTTTGTACCTGAAGGAATCCCGCCTGAGCAATTGAGCATACGTTGTAAAGTGACGTCATTTTTGCGGTTACTGACGTTTCACATGTCAGTAAGGGTACCTTTCCAACAAAGATGCTACCTTGCTAAAGATGCGTTTTACATCCACCAATCATATTCATTGCTACATACAGCACTGGCTGAAACGGATTCACATAAGATATGGTTTTTAAATGGAAGGATGCGTGTTATGCGTGACGCGTGAGTTGTTTCCCTTATATCAGTACATCGCATAGATCGAGCTGCGCATCTTCTTTGCAGAGCTACTTTGCACATCCTACTTACACACACATGCTACATAGCTTAGTATGGGTAGTAACGGTCACATATTGGGTCGGGGAAAAAGTTTTTTCGCATTATAGTGTTTATGAACTATCATAAACGAATAAAATCTCTTTGGCTTCATGAACCACAAATGAGTACACGGTTCATAAGGTTTCTTTCAGTGAGCTCGTGAGGTACCCAAATGTCGAGCATTTTTTGTATAGAGAAAAGATTTTATTACAAGTTTATACATAAGTACTACAATGCGAAAAGACTTTTTCCCCGACCTAATAGTTTCATAGCATAGCTATTAGGTACATTCTCATAGCATAGCTGCATAGCACATCTCTGATGGAAAGGCACCGTAATTGTACTATTTTCGTCAAATAACTATTTCCCACGTACATCTTAAAGAGAATATAAACATTCGTATTTCAGGTGCTTATCTTCCTACGTAAGTGAAAGGTCGTAGCTTTTAGACATGTTTATTTGATTTATGAAAATATTTTATTATAGATCTTTACCTCAAAATAGATAATACTTTAGTATATTTACAACTATCACATGTAGACAGATCATGTACAATGTACATACATATTATGTGTATGATAAAAGCGCATTTAAACGCTCGTGTTCAGAGCGGAACATTGTCAGTCCTGCAGTGCCTTTTTGTTTTCAAGCACGCTTTCAAATGAAAGTAGGGCCGCTTTTGCAACTTGTATTAAGGCTACGTACTATAATTGTACCTACATAGATTTGTATAATCATACTACATTCAAAAGAACCTTCGTATTCAAGCTTGTGTAAAAGTTACGGATACATTTAGGAATTACGAATGCCTTTTCTACAGTTGGTACTAAGAAGTATTGAGAATCTGACGGTTTAAGTAAACTGTAAAATTAGTTCGTACGGCACCCGCTAGGGGCGCTTATCAGATTATCATACAACATTTCTCAACAGCCTGTTCTCAATAGTCGACAGTAGTAGTGAATCATCTCTCTGTATACATAAACTTGGATATTACTACTTTCTAATTTTTCCCATTTACATACACCATATTCAAAATACGTCACCAGACGTACCAGTCTCAAGAACTCTTTATCATAAATAAATAAAATAATTATATTATGTTTCCTCAATTGTCATAATTATCAGACAGACTTTTGTTCTAAGAAGCTCATTATTTCCTCAACCTCGAGTCTGATTTCGCGGTAATTAATGAAAACATTTCAAACCACAAATAACACCGTGTTTCTATCGCACGGTATGTTACAACAACAATGTTCGTTGCTCAGACGTTAATTTGTAAGGTAAGTTAGCTTATTAACTGAATTACTTTATATTATTTATATTAGACTGGAATGGAAACGTTGGGTGAAGAAGAAAGATTTTGTTTCTTTGATGGTTTGAATACAATGTTATGTAGAATACTTACTACTTGTTGTATATTTGTATGTATAGAATCCCAGACATTCTTTACGTAAATTTTTTACTTAGGAATTTTTGTTCCCTGAGGTGGTAACTATTAATATCTATATTTTGTACCCAGACCTATCATTGTAAACAAATGCTTTGCAAATCTTGAATTGATGACTCAACACTGTATAATTGTTTCAGGCGTAGGTATGTGTAAATACTTTATCTTTTCTAATGAGATGAAATGTGAAAAGTAAAGACCAAAATTGGTTAGATCGTAAATCGGCAATCGCGAAACAACTTCGTACCCCATTCAAGAAAGAACTGCAAGAATGAACGGTAAAGACTTTCAACTGCTTTTAGTATTTCATAATGTTCAATCACAACGAAAATACAACATAACTCTAGATTAAAAATAGTTCAAAAAAATAGGTTAAAATAACGTTCTGAGAACATTTTTAGATTGCTTTACAATTAGTAGCAACACATTGCTTCCATTAATAAAATATTTAGGTTTCAAGGATTATTTCATACAGATTATACAAGCACAAAACCTAGCCGACTAATAATTGGTGAGATATGAGCGTAAACGTGCTACCTCTTTGGGAAATATTGCTAAATATTATATTTTTGATAATTCGACTAGTTTTACGTCAATCAAATATTTTGATTGATTTGCTTTGCTCACAAAAAATTGGAAACAATTTCGTGTGTGAATATTTTTGTACTTTTATAACAGTCTACCTAGATATATACGTACTTTTTACTCGCATGTACGAAGCTTATATTACAACTTGACAATATATATTAAATAGTAGAATAAACTATTATTGTTATGTTGGTTGCTACCAACATTACCAAAAAATACTGCTATAATAGCAACAATGCCTTTTTTAAGTCCTTTCATAGATAAAATATTCATCTGCAGCCAAGTTCAATTCTTTAAAAACTTAGCAGATCTATATGATAATGTTTTACTTAGCAGTAAATTTATAAGTTTGTGGTTCTTTTTAAATAATTCACAAAACTGTTAAATACTATTTTAAATAGTCTGAGGGTGTATCACAGATTGAATCACTTCGGTAAGAGACATTTCA
The DNA here is from genome assembly GCF_050436995.1 of Anticarsia gemmatalis. NCBI lineage: Eukaryota > Metazoa > Arthropoda > Insecta > Lepidoptera > Erebidae > Anticarsia > Anticarsia gemmatalis. The sequence continues at coordinate 7,067,682 of NC_134761.1, forward strand.
ACTAAGTTAGTCATTTTAAACGTTAAATGTAGTTATAGTCGTAGACGTGCCTTGAAACGTTAATAACGCCCGCGATCGTATTGCTCATGCCCCACGGATTACGTAGAAACCGCACATATCCATTAAACTCGGCATAATGTCGATACTTGGAGACTGTTTGAATACTAGATATTTATGACTTGTGACACGAATTGTAATAAATTAATTGATATTTACTTATGTAAATTGATGTCGTAAAATTAATTGCACCGCGTAAATATCTGTCTTCGTTACGCGTGCTCCAAAACCTTTTCATTAGTTCAACAACTGACTGCCCGTCAGTTGCTTACAACAGTAATCTGTGTAATTACAATTACAATAAGTGCTTGATACCAGTTATTATTCTGTATTAAGTTGTAAACGATACATTTCTCGTACAAACAAATAAGATTTTAAAAAACTTCTATCTAATTCGACGCCTTTTGTTTTCATAATTATATCTCAACATAATAAAGGTTATATCAACACTATGTTAGTAAAATGGAAGGATGAAATACAGCGCTATTTGTATTCCGCTAAACGATCATCGATCTTAAAGCTTCCTATTTCGTTAAAAGCTATCGAATACCGATAAAATTTTAAAAGTATATGACGTAGTAAGGTCCTATTTCATAATGAAACGGCTGAGAATGGATTGTAAGAACATGACATCTAAAGGATCATGTTGCGTGATTAACAATAACGCCCACATTCACTCATCTTGTGTCTACGCACTAAGACGTGCTGCTGACAGCCTAAGAGCTTACTTCAACTTACTCTATTTGCTGACGACAAAATACTTTCGTGTTCTTAATAAGTATGTTTATATTACTAGCTGACTCGCGCAACTTCGCTAGCGTCACAGACAGAATGGGTCAAAATTTCCCCTGTTTTTGTAAAAATTTTACTGGTAATCTACTTAAATCATAGTTTTTCTTTTTAATATTAAACTGTTCAATAACTATCCGGTTATTGCAAGTCGATAGTAGTATAAAATCCACTGTTTTACCACCTACAAATAAATATCGGTGATGTTAGCGGTCAGTTACCGACCGATATTAACCAGAATATTTTCCGTTTATCAGTATCCCGTCTGTCGGTTTTAATAAACTATTGTCAGTGAGCATTTACACTACAGGCGCTTTTTCATGGCGTTTTCGTTTGTCGCTATGGCAACACCTGTGAAATGTTACGGGAAGGGAAGAGGAAAATAGAGGTTCGCGACAAAAATACGCCCGGACAAGTAAAGACGTCCTCAGGGATTATGAATGACTCCAAATAACTACGTTACTATAATAATTCGTTGCTTAGTAACCAATCCATGGTATCCGCTATGGAACAGGAAAATCAGGCTGTTGTGTGGTTATAAGCAAAAAGTTAGATAAGTATAATTTAAGCCATCATTTAAATAGATATTTGAGTTAACTTAGTAACCAAAGTACTACGGTCAAACAAAGTGACTTTGAAAAATAAGAATAAATTAAAAATGTAATGAGAAGGGTGTGTTGTTTTTACTTTAATTTATTTACAATTTAAATACAAAGGGCCGTATATTTTGACCACATCACTATTTTTAAAAGACTTATTTATTTTCTACTTGTCGTATATATTCTAAAAAGTCACCCCATTTTACGGCACTAAAATCCAAATGAGACCGTAAACTTTATATTTACTATCGTCGGTTCACGAAAACAATAAACAAAGAATAAATCGAATAGCTACTCTAAAAAAGATTTGTTCATTCTCTATGGTCTATTCTCTCGGGAAATGGCGGAATGTGCAAAGCTTCGCGGGGTTTCTTTTTTGTAAGATCATGGTAATCTATCACGAATAAGGGACCCATGTGTTATCCTAAGTGCTCTTTTTCTAATAATTTTATTAAAGTAAAAAAGATTGTTACTTCCTGATGGCACAGGAGATAGTACCCGGTAGGCTCAATTTAGTAAATCCTTTGTACGTTTTTACAAATAAAATCTTTTTATGGGTTTCCTGCCTCATTACAAGAAAGAATTCGTAGCAGTGGGAGAGTAATAGATTAAATAAATATATAGTATTATTGTAGTTGGATTTAGTGATCGAGAACATTTTATAAAGCTGCTTAAGAATAAATATAATGTTAACTAATCTCAGAGTTTATTTGTTTGTATTCGTCAAACTAATAACCAAACAATTATGCATATTAGCACTTTCTAGTTTGAACTTTGAAACTAGTTCGCGATATTATAGTAAATATAAATATCAAGCATTGATTTATTTTAAGATATTAGTTAGTTTTTATTTTGATAAAGTACATAAACGATGGACGGAGTATATCTATTCTTAACTAACATTTAAGAACAACTAAGTAGTATCTGTAACGTAATTTTGCTACAAAGTATTCCGTTTGCCTCTTAAAATGTAAACCTAGGTTTTTAAAATTAAGTCTACGGTACCCGGCCTGCTCTATTTCGCATGCAACATTTTTGTATAGATAACATTGGTAAAAAAGCGCGCTACTGAAAGCAACTTTCTTGAGTTCTACTCTATACAATTCGATTAAACTAGTATCCTTCACAGAATATTATCAAAACATACGCAAAAGAAAACAATAGGTTGTCTCAAAACTAACAATACAATAGTTACTCAAGGCAAATTACTAGTAACTTTCTCCAGTCGAAAAAGTTATCTTGTTCCTTCTGGGAATCGTATCAACAAACTTAGGCATAATAGAACCATTGAGGAACCAATAGAATAACAGTTAAGAGTCTGCTTTTTCGTTAAATTATACCTGAAACTCAACTGTCTACTGCCAATGAACGATTCTTAGGTATTTTTTAATACTTTACACAAACTTTTTATATTTAAAACCGACGGAAAACTTACACATGACTGCAGAAAATACCCCGTTTTGTTTTAATAAATATATTTTTATAAAAACAATATATACAAAAAATGGCCGTGCCACACTCGACCCCAGTTCGTGTCGTTGCTTTAAACATATTGAAATATATGAAAAGCGAAACGATTCAACTTTCTTACGAAATTCAAGTGAAATCAAATTCAAAATAGAAGTTTCAAAAAGAACTTCATGGAAACCCGTCTCATATGCGTATAATATGTATTTAGTCATTTTATACTAAAGTTATTTCTAAAGACATGTAGGATCGTCGTACAGGCACTTAACAAATTAATTGCTTTTAATTTATTAAGCCCGAGAATATTAATTAGTATCAAGCGAGCGCAGACACGAGCAAAGTGTATTATTCGCAATACTTAGAGTGTGAGATTGAACTTTAAAAGACATTAAGAACACATTATGAAACACTTTTACCTTTATAAGTTGTTTCAAATGTAGAAAATGATTTTTTTTTTATTCTAATGTTGTGACAGAATCCATAATTGATTATCCATAAGAATATTATAGGTTAGAAAGTGTTTTTGTTTATCATTCTTTTACGTGAAAACGCCTGAACGCGTGATTTTATTTAGCAGGGACATATTTTTTTATACATATCTCAAAAAGGACATAGTAGTCTATAGTTTCAGACGGGCGGCGCTACGAACATAAACTAGTTATGATACAACTATAATTTTAAGCAGTTATTGTTTGAAAATAGCCTCGTAATATTATTCTTTAGCACTAAATAAAGATAATTTTGGCTCAAGTACTGCATTCTATGTAAATTCAGAAGCTATAACACTTATGCAGCAGGTTGCCACACAGATATTATGCAAATGAACATTGCTCATGCACTATACACCGCATAAATTAATATCGCTTTAAACGTCGGTATTAAACCTCTTTGTTTACATTGCCAAATGTCTGTATTTTCTAATACATACGCTATCTGTATAATACTTTAGATTAGATTATGTATTGGTTTTGTTTTATATTTAATGGACAATTTGTACTGCAACACGAATATGTCAAAGGGTTTTTACATTTCGTATTCTACAAAGGATTCGAAAAAAATAATATTATGAAAAATTATTGCGCTTAAAGCAAACCTATTTCAAATTAAAATTAAATCGAATACAATTCTGGCCATAGCCGCAAAAAAAATGTGACGCCATTAGAGTTTTATTCCTTAATGATTTACTTTTCCGAATAAAGGGCTACTGTTTAAATTTTAACACTTTTTGGTCAGTGTTTGTTTAAAAAATTTAGAACCTTTTTGTTGACTAAAAATGGATTCATTGATAACGATTCATTTTTAGTTTTTGTGATCAGATTTGAATACATTTTTAAGAGAATTAACTTACCTGTGTGCCCTTTTTGCTAAAATTATAATTTAGTATGTATTAATTAAAGGTATATTTATAAATAAGTACATCTTTAAGGAGAAATTACTTAACATACGTTTCAACTTAACGACAAAATTATCATTTATTCCGTGAAATAAATCAGAGTACCTACAACTGAGGAGATTTAATCAATTAGGATTTTCGACGAATGACAAGATTACGACAAAAATCTAATCTAACTTTCATTTGAAGACAAAAATAGATAAGTATTAAGATTTCTGATACAGTTATCTAATATTAGATAATATAATCTAGATCAGATGGAAATATAATACTACTTATTCGCCGTCTTTTGCTTAAAGTCCCGATTTCTTTTGTTGTATGTGATCTGACGAAAATTTCATAATGTTTCCACGAATAAAGTTAGTTATTTAGTTTGATATTACTTAGATTTTTATTAGCAACATTGTTGACCACTGACAATTGAAAAGAAATTTAATGCTACCTACTTAACGAATATTTAGCTTTATACCAAACAAGTTTTAGGCAATGATTTAATTCATCAAATAAGTAGAAAAACTTATATTAACATACATATATTGTGTGCTATCCAAGTATCCACGTAGCTTTCGCATAATTTATAAAAATGTAAACAGAATGGGACTTGGGAATGTTAAATCTATTAGAGATATAATAATAATATTACAATAAAGATTTCAAATTAGCAATCTAATTTAATATCTGTATGTTTTGCTACAGAATTATTCAATTATAATCCACATTGATATATTAATGAACCATTATTCAACATGTTTACAAAAGCCTTAACAGCTTTTGTGAAAACAAATTATGCACATTTCACAATTTTCCACTACATAATTTAATATTCTCGACAAAACTGTTATTAACGCTCGTTATTTTTTAATGAATTTTGTGATAAAAGCTCAATTTTATGTAGTGTTTATAATGTTGAACAATATTTCGAGGTAAAACGTTTTATAAAACGAACAAACAATTGAGTCCTAAGAACGTATACGAGTACTTATAGTTATAAGTAACCATAATTTATTAGCCTTTCAATTGACTAAAAAAACTGCAAGAAGAGTTATTTGTACTACCTACTATGCTATTTTCTTAACAATCTTTTGTATAACTCTCCATTTGCATACTACGTTTATTATTCTACGATATTCCAAAACTATTTTAGGAAACGAAAAGTACTAAAAAAGTAATATCAACCAGATTTAGAAAACGCAAGAAAAAACTACACTGCCTTTTATAGTTCTACATAGCTAATCAAAATGTGAGCAACAAAATTCAACACAAACAAATTAATAATAAACCGATCGATTGTAAACGCAAACTTCTCGATTAATATGCGCCAACGACGATTCCATGATGATTTGCTTTAACAATTCAACGCGGGAGTGGCGCCACCTATCTAAACATTGGAACTATTGGCAGTATGCCCAAAAAACAATTAGATATTCCATTTGACGTTTATTGTGTACAGATTACGTGTCACTGTGCATTTCCACACTTGGTCCGATCGATATTATAGGCTGAATTAATTTTCATTACCTTTGGAAACTTAAATACGAGTAGCAGTTTTAATTATTAAAGATTTTAATGAAACACATCGTTGTCTCAGGCTTTATACTGAAACTTTTTTTAATAAATGTCATTACACCAGATGCCTGACGTATTTCAACTCTAGAACAGAAAACAAAGTTGATAAAATAGTAAAAATTCTTCTATCCAGAAAATACTACTAAAAATAAATCAAATATCTTTACATCTTCCTACTTTGATATACAAAGTTAGTAGTTAATTAATTTATTAAAGAAATACTTTTATGAACTTAATGTTTACAATATGACTGGCCGAAGCATGTCTAAAAACTATTCAAAAAGCCATATAAATAAAGAAAATAAAAATTAAAAATAAACTTTAATGGCGTCTGGTCATTTATTTCAACATTAAACGGCCAGTATTTAAAAACAAAGAGGTCGTAACCAGAAATGGGGCGGGCTTCTTTTTTTATTTTATTTTGATAATATCGGTAAGAAGACAATAATCCAAACAACAACATCGTAACGAAAGTAATAAATACCCGTTTCTACTGATAACAGCATTAGCTGAATTTATTTATAATGAGTAGACATTTTTTAAAGACATTCCGCAATGATATATTATAAGTGCCAAATAAATAAGTTTGTTATACAAGTTATCTCTTGTTGGTTGCTAGAGGAACAACTCTTGGTAAGTTTCTTTTCTTGCAAATGATTGATTTTAATTTCACTAACTACAGCGACGCGAAGTTAAGACTTATAGTTACAATTTTTTTTCTAACACACGTGTGTAATCTACAGTTTCAAATAAGTAAGTATAATGTGAGATGTATATTAATTTCTGATTTATTTAATACAATACCTGAATTTAGACTCCGTTGTACCTAGGGGACAAAAGCTCAACATGTTCCAAAGGACTTACATACTTAAGCCTCCGACAGACGTCAGCATCGTTCTCTATAACTTCGTGCCAAAGTCAAAGTCAACCTCATTCGTCGTCGTTAATTAAAGAAACCGCATAAAGCCGACGTGTTCCAAATACATTTGAAATCTCTCGGTTAAGTTCCACAAGTCGGCCAATGATCGCAACTTGGGAAATTCACTGATAACCTACAGTGCTGACTTAACGTAATCCAATCTAGATTCACCAAATCGTTTTTGCACTGCATTCTTCTGTGTACTTAAAGAGATTGCGAGCTGATCTCCGGGTACAAATTGGATACGAATTTTCAAGTTCGAGTCGCTTGATTATATCTCTATTATGCAAGTTAATAGAACTGTAGGTTCTTAGCTATTTTGCTTAAGAGTATAGCAGAACAGTTAATGTTAAGTACCATGTTTGTAAAGTGGTAGTAATATTTCCAAAAGATATTCTTCAGTAGATATTAATTACGCTTGAAAACTGACTAGAAATGAAATCAACGTAGCTATTTTTTCTATTAGAAATATGGTCGAACAATGTTGTCCTGACAATAGCTTTATACCGTAATCAAAAATAAAATACAAAGACTTCAAGTATGTGATTAAAACGCTTGATAATTTTAAAACTTTATTACCGACCATCATGAACGAGATAGTCCCTTTCATAATGTTGACCGGTAATCCAAATAATGACCTATTCCGAGCCAGCTAACATCAGGCCTGGATAAAGGTCTATTATATCCCTTTCTGCGAAATAAGCTCCTTTTGTGAAAGTTTACAGCCTCGTGTGACGTCGTCAATCAAACGGATCATATTGATACGAACTAAAGTTTCGGGGCGAATCCTGCACAATTTTCGGTTGCCTAAGAAGCTGGTTAAAAGTATTATGAAAAATGGCAATGATCACTGTGTTTAAATGTTGCAAATGGAGCACAAAAAGCTATGGACTGTCTTAAATCTTCAAAACAATGGCTATACTTAGTAGGAAAATGTCATAACAATAAAACAGAATCGGCTGGCGTGTTGGTTCCGGATTCTTATGGGCTTTAAACATCCATTTAAACGACACCGAGGGAAGTGGGAAGCCTTAAGAATATTCACTTAAAGACCACTTTATTTTATCGTCCCGTTCTTCTGGAAGAACTTCAAGTGTTTCTCGCTTTTTAATTATGATTTGACCGGTACGAAGTTAGGAAATATTAAATTACTAGAAAATTGAAATATCTAATCAATCTGCTTTATACGATTGTACGAATTTTAATTGGTTTAAAATAAATTGTTTGCATAACTTGCCAGTTAACTTGCCACTGGATCTTAAATGAACCCCCAACTTAATAGAAACGTTTAAAAGAATAAACTGGAAATTTGTTACGTTTTATAAACAAATTTATATAAAAGAAAAAAAAAATATTATCATAAAATTCTCCATGATTATTTTTGTTTCCGATGTCTGTAGAACAAGATTTCTCGTATAGAAACTTTAAATGAAGTTCTCAACCTCAAGACGAACGATATAAAAACTACATGTGCAGCTGTCAACGGCACAAAGCATTTTCAAAGGGATGTTCTAAAAATAAACCACCATAGAGTCATACTAGAATGTCTAGAACCTATTGTGATTACGAACACGATGTTATTTCCTATCTACAAATAGAAACACATGAAACATCCTAAGACATAGTAAGACTCAACGAGGGAAGTGGATTACTAATGGCATCCGCTGAAGGGTGACTAAAGCTTGTAACTACATTATGTTACTCTACTTTCCGATGAGATGAAATAAATAAAACATATATGCCTCAATAGTAGTAAGTAGTAATCTTGTAGTGATTGATAATTTGATGGTATTACTCATTGACGCGCAACTTCGAGATACACATAAGAGAGAATGGGTCAACATGAACCCCGTTTTTGTTACATTTTTTACTGGTGCTGTGCCCCTATTGGTCGTAGCGTGATGCCTTCCTCGATAGATGGACTATCTAACACTGAAACATTTTTCAAATCGGACCCGTAGTTCCTAAGATTAGCACGTTCAAACAAACAAACTCTTCAGCTTTATAATATTACATAGTATATATAGTATATAGTATATGGTATAGATATATAGGTAGCGTACATAACGGCGGAAGAAAATAACAGTTCCTAAATTGACAGAAATTTGTGGAATGACTGATAAAGGTTTTCTTAAATAATATTTTTTTCATTATTTGACTTCAGTAAATAAGTTATTATAAGGACAAAAGTCAGTCAAACGTAACAAATTACTCATCAAATTGAGTTTGTGTGAATTGAAGGAAACATACGTTACTAGGCGGAAATCCATTGTTCTTTTCAATAATATTTCTTTGTGAAAGCTAATATATATTTAAATATATTATATCTTCCTTCTCTTTGACTGTGAGTTTAGAAAATATAAGTTATACTTCTTAATTTTCGACGGTTTCCTTTATTTAAGAGAGTATGAAGTATAAATAGGTTGAACACTTCCCAATATTTTTGTCAAGTCAGAAAATTGTATTCAAAGAATTATTCTACATCCAGTTCAAACCAAAATATATATTTTTTGACAAGAAAAATACATTATTTATTGTTGTAAAGACAATATTAATACAGGCTGGGATAACCGCTTTGAATAAAGGTGGGACTTTAAGAGACCTTTTATTGGCATTAATCTAAGTTCCAAATAAAAATAATAAAATACTTAAAGACTGTTATATCAAACAAGTTGGTTATACAAAAATGAACGACAGCACGTCAACCTTAATTCCATCAGCTTATTTTAATGTGGATTGAGGATTATAAACTCTGCTGATTTTTTTTGAAGCCAATCATCCGTGAATGTTAACATCACTGACACTTCGAAACTTGTTTAATTGCCCGGAATATTAAGAGATATTTGCCGAAAAACTTATAAGTATTATGATTTATTTAAAACGTAGTATTTGAGTATTCGGCATCTAAGTATGTAGAATTTCATGGATAGGAGGTGCCAACTTATAGGACTCAGCTGTCACTACTATCAATTCAGGCTATTAGCTTCCACTTTAGGCCAGCGTTTTGGACTCGAGGCTGATCCTTCGTTCAGGAGGACGAAAAAGGACGAAGGAAAACAGAACCTTACCCATCGGTGGGACAGCAAAGGTAAAAAAAGGTCCTTTCTGCATTCTTTATTATCTCTTCTATTGTTTAAAATTTCCTAACATACAAATCTCCGGTTCAAAGCCCGGAGCAACTTTCTGTTCAACTAAATATATTTTCGCGTGGGACCATAATCCAGTCTCGTTTGATCGCGCTTATCTCACTATTGTGTATTCCTGAAAAGATAGCGATTACATCGTAGATATAGAGCGGAAAACATCGGAAAAACCTGTAGCTAGTAACTAAGGAAATCATCATCAGCCTAGCCTTTGTTCCAAATATGTTGGAGTCAGCTTCTAGTCTTACCAAATGCAGCTGAATACCAGTATTTTACATAGAGCCTATCGGAAAGGAAAGAAAAAGAAGTAACTACAAAAATACTAACTAAGTATAAAGCGCTTGGCTGTCGGTATTTCATTCAAAATATAATAAAAGTTCCTGCATCGAACTTTGCCAAGTAACACTTACCGATAATTATCCGAGTTTCGATGTCTGGCCTAGTTTTAAGACCAATAATTACACCTCATTTTGTTACTCCACCTCTTATACGAACAATGAACAGTCTGGAAAACAAAAACGTTTTTCTATTTTCATTTCAATACTCACTGTTAATGCCTAGGGAAATCATATAAAGCCTTCAGCCGATTCATTCTTATACTTATATGAATAGAGAGCTATTGCTAGCTGGAGTTAATTAAATAACACTGCGTTTTCTTCATCTACTTATAGCCTTATTATGTGGTCATGAACCACAGTGTGCAGTATTTTATAGCTATAACATCATATAATAACTTTAGAGATGCTCCTTTAAAGGAGGAGCCATCTTTGCTGAGAATCAAATCTACTCGTACTTGTAACTATTAGCTACTTAATACCTATCTTTTTTTTTCAGTGACATGTAATCACACTTCAACATGTTATAATGTGTTTTTACCCGGGCTCAGATCAAAAGAAGGTCAGGTTAAATCAGTGGTTTCCAACCAGTGGTCCGCGGAAGTCATAATAATAGTCCACAAATGATTTTAAATTTTCAGGGTGATTATTACTTTATATTTTTAATATACTTACATAGGGGTACCTGCTAACAAGAATAGTATAAAAGTGGTCCCGGGCTAGAAAAAAGTTGGGAACCCCTGGGTTAAATAAATAAAAGGAAAATTTACCTACTTCGGAAAAACTAAGGTGATGATTTTATAGAAAAAACGTGACTTAATTTCTCAATCCAAAGACATTTCTTTTTACTTCCAATATTTATAGGTACATCAATTTAAAAAATCAAGAAAAGCTTTATCTGATGGAATACCTACGTGAGTGTAATTCATATGTTTATATTAAAGTTTATCCCCATTATTTTGTAGGTATCCTCTTGATATTCATTGAAAATTAAGTAAGTATACAAGTGCCTTTTACTTACCTATTTATGTTTTTTGCTGTAATGCAGGAAGATCACATTTTATTTTACCTACTTATTATGATATTCAAACTTAATAGTAGGTTCTCAAATTAAATAATCGCCATTTTCTTATCTCGTTTTAATTTGAGAATAGATGAGAACACCATTGCCCTCATACAAGGTGCCTACTAACAACACAAGTCGTAATAGCAAATAGCAATCCAGTTAGATCCTTGTTTAATTGAAGTCGTCGCGATAAGCGAGGCTTAGACGCACCAATCCTCAGTAAAGATTACTCGGCCCGGCTTACGATAACAAGCAAATCCATGCCCCGAGGAAATAAAATAATTGAAGCAACAAAATCTCTCAAACCTAAATCTGTAACTACAAAAAGCTGCGAATCGAAATCAAATAGTTTTAGGTATCTACAGTACCTATAGGTAGGTAGGTACCTACCTACTATCGATTTAGATATTCTTACTAGCTAGGTAATTGAATTTGTTTTTCATTTTTTATTGCTAATTCTGCATTATTTGAATAGGTAATAGAACTTTCTGGAGCACGTGCTAGATTTTTGTATAGATACATATTTTTAATCCCCTTCGTCTCTGTTAAAAAAACTTAAACCAAACACCTATAAAATTTATAACTCAAAAAATTGCTGGCCTTTTATTAACATTTTACCTCCGGCTCCTACTTAGATGTTTGCTTCGACCGAGTGGTTTAATTTGTTGGAAACCACCTTCTCGGCATAAATATATACAAACACCCTGCCATATTTCATTACAAATAATATTTTTTTAATAAAATTCAATATTGAGAAAGTAAAGATAATGTAGCGCACGCAAATAGTTTAGATTAATGCTCTAGCGACATCTATACTATATGGAAACAGCTGATGTGCATGGAGATTAACACAAAACTACTAATAGATGGCGTTTAAATATTTTTAATTTTCAAAGTATGTGCTAGATGGCGTTAGTTGAGTTGTTGAGCTTTAAGAACATTTCATGTTATTCAATAAGTTTTCGGGAAGGAATATAAAAAAGGCCTTGCAAAATTGACTTTTCTAAATTGGTTTTTTGATCGCAGTTTTGCCATTGTCGGTGTCGAAAATTGTTCTTGTTTACTTATTTATTATCTGTGTTAATTTTTAATTGTCTATGGAGCATCAAAATGGCCGTCTGTAGTGATGTCCGATCGGAGTACTAATGTTCTTTGTTTACGTTAAAAACATATTAATAGTTTCGAATTTCTGACTCTAATGTGACAAAATAAAATGTTTATAGGTATTAAAACTTTGGACAATAGTTTGGGTTCATATAAGTGTGTGATTTGACAGAAAACGTGTGGTACCAGTCTCACCTTGTAAAGAGAAAATGGGGAACTGCTTTAGTAGTACAGGGGAAAAGGATTCTAAAAGTAAAAATGAAAGGGCTACTGAAGAGGACTCTAGGCCATTTCAGACACCCGTGCCAACGCCTCCTCCCGATCCAATTAGATCTACAGTACCTCAGGGTACAGATACCAGCGAGGTCCCTCCCACCCGAATATTTGTAGCTCTTTACGATTACGATGCCCGAACGGATGAGGACCTTAGTTTTAGAAAAGGGGAGCACTTAGAAATATTAAACGACACACAAGGTGACTGGTGGTTAGCTAGAAGCAAGAAGACTAAACAAGAAGGCTACATTCCATCGAATTATGTCGCCCGCCTGCAATCTATAGAGGCCGAACCGTGAGTAATCATATGTGTTTTTTATGCAATCATTTCAATAGTGAGCGGTTCCTGCGCGATTTCTTTTCCTTTACGTGCATGAACCAGTCATACATGTTACAAACTTATGCATGTATGTGTGTAGTCATCAGCAATAGTCATAAATAAGCTATGTTCTTACTTATTTATGTTATAAATGTGAATTTCCTTCTCTTAAGTAGTTGCTAGTCAACAAATGATAGAAAAAATACCCCAGACTGATATATTTTTCCTGACATCCTTGTATGAGCAATTTTATGGCATGTTATCACATTTTTATTTTGTTTGTATACATTTGATCAGTATTTTACTGTGACCTCTTTTACCTCATACCAACAACTATTGATTTTGTTACTGGTCATATGCACTGCAGTAAGTAGTGTGATAGTAATTGACCCAGATGCATTAAATACATATTCATTTAACTTCAATAGCAGCTACTAACTGCAGTATTAAACATAGTGTGACATGAAGGAGACAATGTTTCATCAGAATGTAAAGTGAAAGCAATACTGGAATGCTCGCATTATCACAACCACTTACACTGTTAATAGACTGTGAACATGACATAGAAAGGTTATTGTTTAAGCTAAAAATCACACTTCTTTGCTTCTATGTGTGCTTCGTATTCAATTTTATGGTATTCCCTATTACTATGGTAATTTACTGTACTGTGTGAGCATTTGTTCAGGGCTAAAAATAGAGCATTGCTACACATACTACACAAAATAAACCTACAGTGGATGTTGACTGATGATAAAAGGCTGCCAGTTTAAATACCTAACAATAGTGTTGTATACATACATTGTTAGTATAAGTTTATTTACAAATGAACAGTAAGAATATAGCTAGCTAGCTAGGTATGTAGGTAAAATTAGAAATCTAGTTTTCTGTTATTATCATGGAATTTCCGAAACAACTTCCTATGCAGCTTTTACTTTTGTCTGTAAAAACCCATACATTACATCAGTTTTTATAATATAATAATGTGGTATAGACTTAAACATCCGCTGTACTTAAAATTAAGTGTTTTTTAGAATAAGTAAGATTAAAAGGGTAGTAGATATATAACTACAATACAACAGAACAGTACAATTCAAGTTGTATTGTCTTTTGAATATATTCATAAAAAAACTGTTATTGTGTTTGTACTAACACCCCATTTGAATAAAACATGTTGGTATAGGTATTATGAGATTGATGGACAAAATATTAAATCAATGATCCTACCTAATTCTTTATGCTATTTCTAGCCAAGTTAAATGTAATTGTGCCTAGCTAATGGTGTAACCAGAAGTAATTAAATCAGTTAGTGTGACAAAACTCTTGGCAACTAGTGGGGTCCTTATTGTGAAATGGTTTTAATAAAGGTAAATACCTGTCCCCATTTAGGTACCTGTCATTACATGATTACATTTTAATTGTCTTGCATATGTGGAATGCAGTTTCCATATGCATTTTTTGTGATCATTGTAGTGTTCACGTCCACCATGAATAAATAAATATTTCCCTCCCTAAATCTTTTTACTATGATTATATTCTTACCATATCAGTCTCATTACAACTAAGACTTAGGTACCTAGGTAAGTACTTAGTCTATATACTTATCACACTTTTATACTGATTCCATATGTTATATTTTCTCTAAGATGGTATTTCATGAAACAATTACGTAGGGTAATGTTACCTTTAACTTCCATAGTTTAAATTGTTGCTCTAGGGTGGTATAGTATAGAGTTATAGACAAACTCCTATATAAATAATCTTATCAACTTAGATTAATTCAAATGAACATTGCTAATAGTATTATTCAGGTGTATCTTACCTAGTCTCACTATGTTATTACTATTTTTCAGTGCCATTTAGCTTCTACTAAATAAATAATAAGTTAACTAAAGTTCCTACAGCTTGCTAAAATATTAATTTCACAGCTATTTTTAGTAAGGCTTTTCTACCCTTATGCATACTCATTCTGTTAATCAATAATAGAATATAGGTCAGGTGGTCAAAGGTTCAGAGGCCTTTCTTTTTTAAAGTTCTTTATATAGCATGTGTTTTCATGTGCGAATAAACTGAGGTGGCACAAATTATAAAATTGTAATAATGTAGCCTAGCTAGCATATACCTACTCAGGTGTAACACTCAAGTCATGTCAAAGGATTTAAAAAGCGCTTAGCTATTTCGTAGTTATAACTTAACTCCACTTAATTGAATTATGTATCTAAATTATTTAGCTAGGTAGATATATACCAAAAATTTGTCTGAAAAATAACGAACTTCACATAGCAGGCCGGAAGGTTTTTATTGAGACCAATAACGTAGGCCGTGATAATGCCCGCATCTTGTTTGTTTCCATTCCATATTATTATATTTTTTAAACATTACTTCACCTTACTTGTTTTATTGTGGATTGTCGTAAGAGGCATACAATCGATTGTTTAGTTATTATTTATCCCACTCTTATTGTTGATGCCGGTTTGTTTGATAATATACCAAACCATTTTTCATTATTTCGGCATTTCCGTTTTTCGTAATTCTCCTCCAGTCTTTAAAACAGTTGTCTCGTGAATATAAGTCTTTTAGTGAAAGCCTGGATACACAGTTCTGTATTAAAAATGTAAGATATTTTTTATTATATAAATATAGAGTAACGAATTCACTCCTTTCTTTGTTTAGGTAGGTAATAACGTCTTAATGATAGAAAGAAGATAAGCAATGACTATAATTTTACCTTTTCTGTAAATCGAGTAGTGCTATTTTTGAAGTATACATCTTAATTTATACGGACAGCCGCTAGATGGCGTTAACTCTATCAATTCCCAGAATGGAGAATGTTACTAGGTATGCCAAATCGCTTGAAATTTTGACTCAGTGAAGCCTGTACATGTACATGAAAACTAGTTTTTGTTTTAGTCAAAAATACCAAGTAGTTTTGATTTTACAAGCATTCAAAGTTTCAAAAAATATCGAGTCCCGCTAACAGCGTGACGTCATAGTACACCATGCCGCGCGGGCCGCGTTCCGCTTAATATCAAGTCTACAGCCGTAGATGTAATAGCTAATGCAGTATTTTGTTGTGTTTTCGTCTGCTTATTACATTTAAAGTGTAATAATAGTAACTATTATTAAAAAAGACTATGTGAGCCAGACTTAGCGTAATGTACAATGACGTCACACCGACTCGCGCGGTTACAACTTGTTTTACTTATAAAAAGGAAAATAATTGACGTATCAAACTAATTCTTTCACTAGTATTTTTTATTTTTAACAGAGAATATGGAGAGCTAATAACCCAAATTTGTTAACATTCTCCATTCTGAAGTATCAATCTATGGCTCGATAAATAAGAAACGGTAAAGGAAATCCTTTGCCCTAAGGTGGAATAAATCAATAGCAAACTACCTCTTAATCTACAGTCACTTATTTAGGTTATTCAAGAAAAAACAACCTGTTTTGATCAATTATGAATATAATCTATTAGGTAGGTACCTACATTGTTTAAATACAATCAATCTTTCTTAATGATTTTAACGTGAGTCAAATGTTCAACTATCACTGCATGATATGGTAGGATGTAGTAAACTCATAATAATAAGTAGGTCATTACAAAACTAGTAAATGAGTATCATTAACAAAAATTACTGTATTAATTATACATTTATCTATTTACACACACTTTCTACTAACGTGTTGTGAATGTCCCCTATATTGACCTTAATTAAGCAGATTAGCTTGTTAGAAGTCGTAGTTTTGAGTATAATTTTCTTGAATACAGCTTGTCCAAACGCAAACTATTAGGGAAATTGAGGCATTTATTTCAATTGTGAAGGTAATATCTGTATATTAAATCAAGGTAGAGAAAATAAAGAAAAAGTAGGGTAGCCCCTTATCTATCATAATGTCATTAAAGTTGTCAGTGCAGCTTTTAAGAAAGAGAGCTAATATCTCCGGTTACGGAACTAGATTTTCACTGACCAGAGTGTACAGATTATTTCGGAAACCATCCAATGCTAATACTTAATGCGAAAATGTGCTTTGTGAGTTATCATTAAACAGTGTAATACAATTGCCTAATAAGATACATAAACATTAATAACCAAATTCTAAAAATGCACTTGAGAATTTTTGAATAAATATTACAAATCTGCGATTTCCTTAGATGCGTCTGTGAGGTACGGAAAACACGAAAATATCCGGTATTTGCACCAAGATACTTTACGTCATCGAATGATTTATTATTTGACTGCAGTCAATAATCCAAATGTTCTTGGAATTACGCGTCGAGGCGTTTTAGGATTTATCCTAGCTGGTCTAGCTTCAAATTTTTTAATAACAATGACGGTTTAGATCCGTAATATTCCAATTACTGGTTCAGTTTCATTCACGATATGTCTATATTGTCATTCATAATTTGGTCTATTTCCAAAATAAAGTAGCTGTATCAAATAGGCAACTCTCAGCTTCATACCCGCAGATCACAGGTGTTCAAAATTATGTATACCTCCGCTACTAGCGATTCTTGCTTGCAAGGCTCTAAACTAAGTGGTTGGACGACACTGCTAGAAACTCACGGTACTATCGTGTCACATTCATATCGACTGTTCAAGCTAAGAAACCCCACGGTCAGTTTCGCAAAACTTGTAACTTGAGCTCCTCCAGCAGTTTGCGTCTGCTAATCGCGAGGTCTTGGGTTCGATTCCAAGGTAAGATAACTTGCTTTCGGGCTTTTCTAAATTATAATAGAATATTCCCATTAGTAAGAGTTGGTAATAAGCTCAGTAAATGTCAATAGGCGAGTACATAATAGAGAAATGTTAGGATATTTCATGCGCCTTTGCGTAAGCCTTGAGTATTTGTATAACAGGCGTGATATTATAAATAAACAATGTAAAAGGTAGTAAACCGTAACTTCCATTAATAAATATTTACGATGTTAAATGAACATTGTGATTGGTTAAAAATAACAATCTAGAATTTCCATTTGCGTCTGATATCGTGTAATAATGGTCACGTCTCAATGAACAGTTTCGCAGAACTGTATTCTGATTAACTTGAAAAAGTTATGAAGAATTTAAGTTGCCATAACTGTGCATTATATCAATAATGACTCATTTCGTATAAGGTAAGAATTTGACTAAATATAGAAAACCAGATTATGCCTGCGGCTTCGTCCGTGTGAAATTAATTTCTGTAAAAAATATCTCATGTCTTACTTTCTGTATACTATACCAAACATTTTTTCCGTTCAGTAGGTTTGGCATGATTGAATAACATTCGGAGAGATCAAAAATATACGTTCATTTGTTTTGAACTTCATTGCTACTAGGTACTTTTAAAAAACGTAGTATGTAGTCCTATTAACTCTACTAATAAACAAAATAAGACACCAGAAGACGGGAGTCCATCAAGCATGAAATTTTGGTAACAATTTTTTTTCACTACTTATCCACTATTTTTTCTAGCTTCAGTTAAACGACCCAACTTGGGTGAATGACTTGCGTTGCATAAACGATAAACACCCATAGCACTGAATAAATAAGTACGCATAGACTCATGAATTTAGACTGAAGAAATTTTAGGTAAAACCATTTATCGTCATTACTGTTCATGCATATACCACTAGAACTGATATCAGATGATTTATATTAATTAGTTCGAACTTATTTTTTCCATAAAAAAGTTTAACAATTATTACAACAGCTATGGTCTTATTTGTATATCAGTTAGTTATGTTTGGGGTCAGCTCACAAGAACAATTTAAACAGAAGAAGCAAACGTAAATATTATTGGAAATTAGTAGGTTAATTTAAAATCTAAATCCGTGAATGAAATGGTTATGTAACCTTTGTATTTTATACTAATACATATCTTTAATCTTTAATACACAGTAAATGTGATAATTATTAGATTCTGTTAACAGCGATAGTGCCTGTGCCATAGAGATGAGTCGTTAGTTAACGCGCTTTCTCGCCCCGCCTAAACATTTGCACTTCGTTTAGATTAGAACGCTATTACAATAATAATTACAAGTGTTTACCACGCTACAAACTATTGCATAATGCTGTGGACTCGCCGTTGTACTAGAAAATTTGCAAGCGAAAGTAGGCACCTCATTGACGTACCACACTGTGACAGATCATACTTATTTTACAAACCCGTTATGATTAATCGGTGCTCACGTAAAATATTTTTGTTTTTATCTTTTCCGTCACGTCAGAATATATGAGATTCATTTGTCATTATTTATAACATTTTAATCTCCTCTAATTCATGATAGAAATCTTTAGCGCCATTGATCGTTATTACTTATTTGATATCATATTGATCATTTTATGCTTATATAAAATGAGATTTATTATATCGTAAAACAAATATGGACCTACTTTTTGACTGCATGTTTGATTTTATGAAAAGTGTTGCATTGCAAATGACAATCTACTTAAAACCTAATGGTATTAAGTTAGTTATATTCGCATGTATACATATTACTTAATAATAAGCAGTATGCTTTTGTTATAAATTACGCAATTATTTATTTTGGATAGATCATTATTATACATAGGTACATAACTTCAAGCCTGATATACCTACACTCACGTTTCACCATTATAATGTTAGTTGCCATGTAATAGGGGGCGAGCCTATTGCTCATATGTCGGGACTTGAATTGATAAATAGTATAGTAGGACGTTGAATAAAAATGTAATTCGTGTAAGCACAGGCTTTTTATGAGATAGACCGCATGATTGATATTGACATCATAGAGCATCGTGTCGTATTGACAGTTGTTTGTTTGCTGCTCCATCCGATACTGGATACAGAGCTACTGGCTCGTGAAGGACAAACATCAATCATTGTTGAGCATGCTATTATAGTCTAGTTGACAGATTTGCTTTCATGAACCAGCTTGTGATTATGACATTAAAAATGTGCAAAATTATAAATACAGTGCATAGTTGCAATCAGGCCCGCTGTATAAAAACATTACTTCTAAGATATTTTCCTCACGTCAATGTACATTACGCAAACCATCTATTCATTCAGAGAAACCGACGTCAGTGTGTGTCTAGGAATTAGTAAGGTCATAGGAACCGGAATTAAATCGGCAGTTAGTTACATTTTATGGTGACTAAAACACACCTTCTGCCTTCGGCGGGCTTTACGACAGTCAAAGTTAAATGCGCGAAAGACGAATGGCCTCGGTAATTAAAACTGCATCGCGTTCCGCACGAGCGGTGCACGCTGGCCGCCCAAACGAGGTCATCTGCAACAAACACCACCAGGACTGTTAATTACCGTTGAATTTTAAGCAGTCCTTGAGTACCCCTGAGACAATATGAGACGCGTTACTTGTTTACACTCAAGTTTGCTGAATCCCAGAAACATACCGAAAATAAACAGTCAGTAGTTAAGCGATCCGAGTAAACGCGGGGGGCTTACTGGGAAATGTTTCCTAGACAAACATGCAAATTGTATGGCAAATATTAAAATGGCGAGGTTCCTCCGCTTTGTATGTGGCTGTCGCACCGCTAACGTGCCGACGACTAATAGCTATTCCCTAGCTGCAGCTTACTTAACGGTAAGCTTGATGACTTGAATAAAACCATTGGAGCCAACAAAACAAACATTTTATCGCTCCTAAGTATTTGAGAATACTACAAGTTTGCAATGCTCAAGTCGACGTTTTCGATACACCTATATTTATTACTTGTGAATATATAAATCTTCGCAAAGCACTAATGTTTGAGGCATAGAGCTCACGGAATAATATATCGAAATAAGTAACGGATATGGTGGAAGATGTGTTTATTCATGGTGCACGCATAGGCTACAGGAAGTTAGCCGGTTCGGTGAATCGAGCAACGTCAACCGACATACGACACTGCGCCAGCGCATTCTGATCGACCATTTTATCAATAAACATTTTACACTTGAACATGCAGTAACTACCATCAACACATTTCTGTGTAAATGATTCGATTTATAAATCCTACAATTCCTAGTTTTACATATATTGCGTACTTAGACCCTCGCGAGATGTATGATGATTGTGGACAGAGTGTCCTCGTAATGCAGTATAAATGTCATGTGGCTGTATATGAAAGGTTTATTACCCGCATTTTATGTTAATTTAATATACGCTTATCGCCTATACTAACTTAATGTTAATACTGAATATTGCAGAATTCTAAATAGCTATGTGAAATAGTATTCGTTCATACAAAATGAAGAGGTACCTATGCAATTATTTTTAAAGCAATTGTAAAACAAGGCTCAGTTTAACTGATACATACATAAATGTTACCGACACAAAGCTGCCAATTAACCTAACCATGAAGATGTGTGAGCCGGGGTGTGCCACTAACACTGGCTTCTAAAAACCCACATTTCCCAGTAAAGATAGTTGGCCGACATCACCGACTTCGGATACAGGATGCGTTTGAGTTCACCGCCCTGCTCCCGTCCCTCATGCCGCTCACACCACGCTGACAACGTTGTAAACCTACACTAGGTGAACATTAATGTATTTTAAATGGATACTTCACTTGGGGCGTGGCCCTACCTCTTAGACGCCTAAATATTTCACTTTGCAGCACTGTGTTGTCAATGTTTTAACTCCAAGCATCTTTCCAATCATGTGTTAGGTATCATGTGATGTCGTCAGTGTATTACATCATATATTATTGTACCTAGTGATCGAATAATTTTTAGAAAAGTTACCTTCACCGGCAACTAACAGTACTCGAAATTAGCTAATTCCTCATCAAGCTTAGCTATCATCATTGAATGAAATACAACACAAACAAGTTGAAAAGGTCATTGACTTTGTTGCGTAAGAAACACGCGAGTACCGCTCACGTGCAGGGCGGATCATCCAATGTTTGTGATAAGTGGGGTTCTAGGGCTTTCAAGTTTGATTTAAGAGAGAGCAGTGACTGTGGCCCAGATCATACGCGTAATTAAGGTCGGTGCAAGTGCAGACGACATGTCGCGTGTATGTACAGTGCCCCTCATTCACACGTTGTACTAGACACACACCGATTTAAATAATGAAGATAGCCGTAGCGTAGCTAAAGTAAATATCATGATTCAATTGACTCGTTTATGATAAAATTTACACTTGGTCGATTAATCTAATGATTAATTGAAATGCAATTTACACGCATTTAAAATGTTAGGTTGGTAAGCTGGTTGTAACGAATGGGTGATCAGTCCTGTCGCCGTAGTAATGATAGCTTCCCTAATGGTACTTGCTGGGGAAAATTCACATCGCACGCGCAGACTGACGATTAACCGCTGCTGGCGCCAGTGATGTATTAGTCCACGTCACGGATATACTTTACTGCGGTAAAGTATTAGTGTCAACCACCTACTAAATGTTATTTACCTTCTGTGTGCGTATACTATTAACTTTTATCTAACGATCATCGCAACATTTTAACCCCTCTCGTGCCATCGAACTTCTTTTTTTAATTGACATCGGCATTGCACTTAGCATTTAATTTCACAGGATACGACGTAGATTTAAAGCCGACGATTCGAACGCTCTTTACACACCCGAAGTAAACTAACTCTCAACAAGAGCCTTCAAGTTTATCTCGAGGGGTTATCAGAATCACTTAGCCCTTGCCTAATACATTGCTATTAATCCTTTAAAACGGGATTACATGCGGGCGCAGTATAAGAAATTGTGGAAAAATAGGTAGTATTACTAATAGTATAAATGAATCATACACAACTTTGTTGTGATATGAAAAATAATTGTCTTTACTTTCTCATACGATCCCAGTGGCGCCGATGTCTGCAAAGCCTACGATTATTTTTAGATTAGAAATGGCTCAACCGCTTTACGTAATTGCACTAGTCGCATGCGCAGCTAGTTCCAGAGTGTTTGCTGCTAAATATAGTCACAGAGGTGGTGTGCAATTACACCTTATTATCGCATGTTTCCACTGGAAGCCAGGCAGCGTCTTGTCTGCCACACTTATTACTTACATGTTGCAGTTTCTTTAGAAAGTGTCCAGATATGACGAAATTGAAATGACCATGTTAGTCACATTACAGAATGCTCGCAGAACAGTTTCCCTTGCATTTGAGTACTGCGTAATGTCTTGTGCGTGCCAAAAGTACCTCCTCCCCATAGTGCTTCAACGCTCTACAACGTAAATTACTGCAAATTAGGACAAAACACCGTTTTAAATACACGGTGCCAACTATAGGTTCCTAGTACTTTTGCAATGCAACTTGCGTGCTTATGCTTAGTTAATATTTCTTGGAATACATACTTCAATTTGCTTATTATTATAATGAAGACACATTTTACAAGCACTGTTGACAGAATGATGAATGATAAGATAGCAAATGCTACTCTATTGTGCAATTATTCATAAAAATCTAGAAGAGTTGCGTTTTATTTCATTTATTTGTCACCCTAAATAAATGGGCTCAGTATAACTACTTTATTTCAAAGAACAGTCTTTATAATACTAACTAGTGTGCGCATCCACATGCGTTTAATTTTTTATCTCATAAATCAGCCGCTTAAGAGTTAGAGCCGCTTAGTGATAAATGTGGTATATGTCTTCAACTATTTCCGTACATAATAACATTAAAATCGATTCAGCAGCGTGAAAGTGCGAAGTACAGCCAAATATTAGCATTAATTGTTTAACGCATTTGGATACAAATAGGTAAATAACATGTCAGGTTGTCGCCAATGTACTAGACACTGGCTTTTTGTTTCATAAAAAAAAACATCATAGAGAGATCGAATTAAACGGATGAGACACAAAATACGGTACGGGCCCATCGGAAGTCTTGGTCGATTCTGTATCTATAGAACTACGGCAAGACCGTGAAAACAACTTGACATACATTCCATCTGGTACAGAGTGCCTGCAAGTGATGGCACTTTCAATTATCACTGCACTGAGGTACTCGCCCACACACTATTATTGATCATTTTCGATGCAGTGTTCTGGTCATGTTATTTACCAGTACTTTCTCTTATTCCCAGATTTTTTTCTTCGATCATATCTAGCAATCTCGAATGCGCCTGTCATTCAATATTTTCTCTGTCTCCTAATACATCGCGATGTCGCCTTTGCTAATCTTAATTACTAATATAAATCAAATAGAGTGTGACGTTGCATTACAAATGAATATTTAAATGAACTTGAGTCGGTAATTCGATTTTAGTTGATGAAACGTGTCAAAAAAATATCCCGCCAATTAGCGTGCGTGGTACGCGCGCGTCATGCAGATCGGATCCTGGTAGTACCAGGTGTCTCGGTGAGATGTGATGTAAAAGGCTTTCAGTGAATCGTTGGCGTCGTAAATTTCCGTTGACCCAGATATGATGTGATTAGAAACGTATGTACGTCGCCGTACAGCGAAAATGATATTTTTTGCTAGTGCCAATTTATCGGTAATGGAGCGTCGTGCACACGAGATGCTATGCGACATCCGCAAGTGAGAGTTCTACGACTTGTCACCGAAACTGGTATGTGTACCGCGGAGCACTCTAGCGCGAATGTAATTATTATTGCCTAGAGAGTATTGATATGTCCGGTATGGCATGTCAGCAAAAGTGTAAGTGAGGTCGTTCATTAAACCCTCTCAAACAAACATAATAATTATTATAGTAATGCTCACGTGAGCTGGCTATATTGTGAATCATAGCAAATATTATTTTAGTTTTCAATCAATATAATACACTTCTCCTGGACTGGCTCCTGAGTCTCCTTATTATTCTGCACCTTTATGTACAACAAAAAAAAAATTAAGACTGCATGGCAATAAACTGATGACACTTCGAACAGAAACGGTGTTCTTAAGAATATGATTCTTCTAACTTCATTTGCGATGATTAGGGTGAAATTTCATAAAAATAATAATTAACTGGTAGTCTGTCGATAATAATACACTATGCTTAACATTTCATAGAGCCGAAATAAAGTCTAGATCTAGAACCTTTGTATATTTGTTAGATAATAATCGGTCTACTGTAATTTAGTAATATAAACACGTTATCTTAAAATTATAAGTACCGTAACACAGATTATTCGTTATAAAACTTAAGAATAGTGCGTGCGTACCGTATTTTAACGTTTAGCTAAATGGTGTTTAATATTTTCGTATTGTATTTAATTCCGTGGCATGGCAGACGGAACGGGGGCGGGTCCACAGCCGAGGAAACTGCCTCACACTGTGCTAGGTCGTTCATCGACCCGCCGCGCCGCCGCGCACCGACCGCAGATGCGATTGTTTATACACCACCATTATCTAAACACTGTTTTGCTACTCACTTCGTGACATTCCTTTGTAATCATTTTGAAATGTGGGTTAAGGCTCTTTCAAGAGATCGCGAGACTTACTTTTCACTTTACTATTGTCCTTTATGTCAGAACAAAGATGCACAAAGACTGTCACCTCATCGACATCTCTATATTTGAGAAGAATTCTGAAAGGAACTTAAAATTATTACATAATTTCAGGTGTTCGACCACCTTCTTCACAGTTATTCATAAAGAAAAAATAAAACTTAATTCCTTTTGTAAAGAAAGATTGGATCCCCGACAGGAGGATTGCAAGATTAATGACGCGCGATGAGTGTGCAGTTAGGATTAAAATTATATTTTGAAATATGTTCCGATACAGTTGAAAATTCATTAAGCAATTTAAATATTTATTACGGTAAAGACCCTAACGGATTGTAGTTATTGTGTCGCAGATTACTGGGGCCTCAAATTTTCGTATGAAAAGAATGAAAAAAACCTTCGCTAGGATCCCATTGTTTCATTACTGCTTTTGTAAGAAAATATATGTAATATGTGCTTATTACCTATTATTCCAGAAATCGTAACATTTATTTATCCGTAACTAATAAACACCGTGTGATTTTAGCCATAATGCCCCCGGCGTTGCTGTGGCGTCTTCTGTGGCTTTCGTTTTAATTTTATTTAAGGCACGGCCTTCTCTATTCCCTACTTAATCTTCTAAAGTCATTACTCCGCGATACAGTGTATTTTACGATGTTGCTTTTATTTTTTAGTTTTATTTTAAAGCTTGCAAGGGAGAATGCGGATCGCAGGACATACGCGGGCGCCGGAGAGTCGCGCCGCAAGCAACTTTCTACAGCCGCGTCTAGAACGCTCTTAAACCGTAATCTGCAGATTGACGTAGGTACCTTCAAGATGGTTACGACAAGCAAATTAAATTGCACATTAGCGCAAATAATGTTCGATTATAATTGAAAATCTTCCTCCCCATTCGTTAACTTGTCCATGAATTTCTCCCGATAATAGCAGAAGGTTTAAACGAATCATAAGCGCAGTAAATCGTCGTTATTAATTTTCTATTATAGTCCTATAGGACATAATAAGCTAAGTTTTATGGCTCTCCCATGTCTTACATTTGCATAACTACATTAAATAGCAGATGCGTTTTTCTAACTTGTCGTTAATAATGTTCTCTATGCATTATAAAAATTAATTGAGTAAAAACTCGAGATCCGAGATCAAAACTAGTATGTTTTTATATTAATAAAGTTCACTTATTTTGTGTAACAAAGAGCCAAATAAATAAAGATTTTTATTTACATACTATGACTTAAAGTTTGTCCAAAATATACTGAGTAGCCGTGAAAATTTACCTTGTACATTGTAAATCTGCTTGACGTAGTTCGACCATTATGACATGCTCACGTTATAGTATCTTCGTTGACAAGGTTGGAAAAACATTACAGACATGTAAAGTGTTTATTGAAGGTAGATAACATACAATAATAAACATAAATGAGAGCAGAACATTTGTGAAATCCTAATAATTGGTTACGGACATTTCATTGTTTTTGTGCACGCTTATAAATACACGTTATTTCTTGGCGCATTGGCCTCCTTGCCCTAAGATTCTGCGTGTACGTGTCTGGTGGGTTCGAATCCCATCCAGGATAAATACTTGTGTGATGATGAGCTCAAGTATTTGATCTCTAGTTTTGGTGTTATTTTAACTATATTTATTTATATGTGTATTTAAGAGCAAGTATATAAATAAGTATGGTGTTTATAAGTTGTCTGGTTACAATCAAATAGTTAACGCTCTGATTAGGTCGCAATCCCATGACCGTGTGTGAGATGTCCTTCGATATTTATTCATTATTTATTTCAGTTCGGTTTCACTTAAATGGTATGTGTTAAATATGAGTGAGTTGTACTTTTTGTAGTTATTTTTGATTTTACTAACTAAGAGTTGCGGGTTGTCCATCTGTAAAAATCTGTTAACATTTTTCATAGCTTGTTAAGTTCACCGATACAGCTACAGTGCACAGAGGCAAAACCGGCTGTTTGTATACAATTTTACGATACACAGAGTATGATTATTATTGACTTAGTAGATTAGTACTTACCCATTTTTTTCAGCGTGATTATATTGAATCATATACGACAACGATAGTTGCATCTTGTTTTTAATTCGGGCAGTCATGAGTAGAAAAAAAAAGATAGTTATATGAAACAGCCTATACGTAATAGACGACGTCGGGTTTGTTTGTACCTGCAACGATTACAATGGTATAAATTAGCTATCTATCTAATTAATTAGGCAGGCGTGTGCGTCACTACGCGTGTCCATATATCAGTGCTACAAGTAATGAAACGGTAGCGTTATTACAAGTTTACACGAGGGTACGGTTAATAATTTTTATGATGTCGAGAAAAAATCGCGCGTCGCGAATTGCTCGGGCGGGCGCCATCTGCTGGCGCCACGCCGCGCCGGCGTCGTCGCTGACCGCTTGCTTCCTCGAACTGTGCTACCACTGGCCGCATTATACAATAAGTAACAAATTCGACAGCCTTCACATCAATAAAACGTCTCATCAACACACACTAGCAGAGAAATTAATTATTGTGTCAACTTTGTTTATTGCCCATCGAATATTATATGATAAAACATTTTATAATCAACCAACATATCATTTAAAATAATGTACATAATAATTATGATGTTCTGAGATCTAAAACTTATAGAAAAAGCTTTAATCAATACTTACAAATTAACATATTTATATTTCAGCAGGTATCATAATATGTTTTATGTAGGTGCCTTCCTTTATTAAAAGACACTTCTTATATTAATTTATTCACTAAACTATTTATTAGGGTAGATGGTCACGCCAGGGAATCTAAGTACTTGTGTAATTCAGTGTTGTAATCGGCGTAACACAATGCTATTTAAAATAATTATACATTAAAATACAAATAGTTTTTCGGACTCAGTTCAATGCAGTACCTACGTGAGACCTAGATTTCAGATGTAATAAATACGTATCTGTAGCTTCCACATTATATGAATGACCCAATGAGAAAGACAGCATGCTCTAGTTGCAGTTGTTCGCAAACTTTCTGGCGCCAACTTTTTTCCTTAGTTTCTACCTCTTTTGCCAGAGATATCGGGCGTCCTGAAAATTTATTTAAGCCTGGGCAGAAACTGTAGCTTGTTGCCAAACATAAATGTTATAGATACATAATAGATGTAGGATATGTATATAATACATGTTCGATGTACGTACTAACGCAGTGAGCACTGCGCTCAATAAGAAGTGTAATATTTACCCTTGCCCTTAGTAATATTGAAAATTACTTTTGATTAAGTTCAGGATACCCATTGCCTTCAACTTGTTTAAAATCAGTAGCAAGATTTTATTTTCATTTGTTTTCCTGATTCATAAAAACGATATTCACGGTTAAATATATTTAATCAATGTCATTTGTTATCAATTTCGATTGTCAAACTGGTTCTTGGGCTAGGAAGTAATTGTAATGGATAAATTGAACTACTTTTATATATCAGAATTGTTTAATTAAATTTTGGTTTAACAATTGAGTGAATAGGTATTAAATGCAAAGCCTGATAAATCAAAACGCTTATGGTTGTTCTATCTTCATTTACATCCAATCGACATTCATTATCTGAATAAAGATTACTTTTTTCCTGTAGCCGACCGTTGGACTTCCCCAAACCGAACGGAAAGTGTTTCTTCGAATCTGAAGCGAGACTTTGTTTGCTATATGTTTTGTGAGGTCGTTCATATCATATTTGGGCACACCTACGCACAAGTTGCCTAATCTATAAGTAACGAAGTTTTACTTATTTTTGTCTTTATATATAAATTTCTATCATGGTTTTCATTTCTAAATCTACCGTCTGTAAAAAAAATTGCAGTAGCATTCTTTAGGCTGAATCCGCTGAATAGTACTTATATCAGTTGTTGTTGTTGTTGTTGTCTGTTTCGCATTGATACTTCAACAGTGATCTATCACTGCATCGCTAGAGTAGTAGACAGGGTTCCTTCACGAAATCACGAAACAAAATATTGCTGCCATTCAAAAGTTATTGTTTAAATTCTGGTTCTAGCTGTGCTTTCGTTCTTTGAACCTTTAGCAATGTAGGTCCGTTGAGGCTATTGGAGTTGTGTTATTAAATATAAAACAAAGTGTGGAATGACTTTTAACAATTTGTTAACAAACGTAATGTTTTGTAGGTACGTAGATTAAATGCAATTGTTTTCAATGGTATATTTAACTAATTGTCTGCAACATTTAACTATAAAGGGTTCATTAAGCGTCGTATGGGTAATTAATACTTGATTTGCTCGTCCCAGATACGGGTGGCGCATCGCAAGCTTCGCTGGCGCCGGGCCTAACTGTCCACTGGCATTTGCGCATGACGTTCTTACATGTGTATATTCGTGTAACCACTATCTATGCACATTTACTTCATTTATCTATTAGTCAATAATTAATGACTTTCAGGATTATTAATGACTTAAGACCAGTGCACGTAGAATCTTAAAACATTCGAGAGATTATAAAAAAAAGAATTGTTGTTTTTATACTTACTATAATGAATTAACTATTATTCTAGTTACGATATAATACACTTCTAAGTTTATGTAAACTACAATGCTGGTTCAGCTGTATATAATGTAGAACACAGAGGTTAGCACTATAAGAATATTGCAAACAAGAAGTTGGACTTGCATAAAGCTTGCGGTATTGCATCGGTCAACTCGACGGCTGAGTGATGGGCCGTCCTGACACGAATAGGGCCAACACAAAGCGGCCTAACTGTATGCGACAGGATGACCCGACATCAGATGGGGTGACTTACGACTTTCTGCTCTCGATTGTGCCTGCTTAACTTTCAACAATGAAATTCAATTCCATTTACAATATTGAGACCAGTATAAGTTATTAATCACGAGAATCTAAATTGTTGATAATGACTGTAAACGATGTCCGTGGTCCACGAACGGTTTACTAATTTTTGTATGTATTGGTTACGTCACCGTGGCAAACCTACTTGAATTCCAGTCCTTGCATATTTTATGTAAATAAAATGAAGATTGCACGACAAGAAACAATTGGCATCAGTCTCGGTCTAGACTTTAAACGTTATTTGGTTGTTTGTTAACGTTGCATTATAATGAGTTTTTCATCAAATATAATAGATGAGTTATTTTTTTTTGTATAAAATGGTTGGTCTGAAGTAGCCAAAAACGCGGAATAATATCGATCGAGTGTTAATTATTTGACTAGGTTGGTTAACGGTTAAAATGGGTTATCCATACCGTTACATAATTCCCCTGTGGAGTGCATCAGATGAAAATTGATGTATGATCATGCGGTGATGGTGCGGGAGTGTGGCGGGGCGCGCGGTGGCGGCTGTGGTGCGCCTGCGACTCTCACCGCCTTATCTCTCGCGACCTCCGGCGGACGCGCACGCACGCCGCGATCCGCACCACCCGCCGCCGCGCCGCGTTCGCGCTATGCAGTCTCTTCGACAACAAACTTATGTGCACGCTTACTTGTACTTTTTTTATTTTCAAAGTGTAGGACGTAGCCCGGAAATGCGTCAGTGAACCGAAGCTTTGGTTTTAGTGTTAATTTATAGGTGGTTGCATTTGTTTAAAATACAGTTGGATAGGACAGCGATAACGAACATTAGACCGTATCGACGATGGTGTCTGAAGGGGCTCTGCCCGTGGTTTGGTGTATACGCGATAATCAATTAGTGCCTCATCAAGTATCAGGTGTTAAATTACAGGGAGCGGTAACAGGCGCTCATATAGCTGCCGTTACAGACTTTTTACGTATGGTAGCCGGGACTCCCATAGTCCTGCCGCATACAGAAGTTCCTGAAGACGTTGATAATGATATTAATCAAGAAAAAGAGAACTCCACCCGAAGACGGAAAATGTCAATGCAAGTGGAGGTCCCCTGTGTTTTCCTTACTGAAAGCGCCTTACAGAAAGCGAAGAGTCGCAGTAACTCTAGGGAAGAAAAGGTAACGATTGAGAGATGTAATATACCGACTGCGACCAAAATGTTAGAAAGTCAATCTTCTTTCCTAAGTTCTTCAGATATTTTAGAAATGAAAGAATTGCAGGAGGACAATCAACATGAATCTGCTAAAGATAACTCAAAATCAAGTTCTTGTGAATCATCGGTATCGTGTAGTGAAAATCATACTCAAAGAATTACAAGGATTATTGAAATGGATGATTTAAGCCCTAGCCCTATAAATATAGAATCAGAAACAGAACACCCTCAAAGGATAACTCGGATAATTGAATTTCAAAATGACAGTGCACCTTCACCTGTATGTAATGAAGGAGAAAATGAATCGTTACAAAGAATTACAAGAATAATAGAACTTAATGAGGACAATTCATTTTCTACAATAACGAATAGCACAGATACGGAAAAAGAATGCCCTCAAAGACTATCTAGAATAATAGAAGTTGAAAAGGAAAATAATTTTCCGAGCATGGCAAAAATAATTGAAATGGAAAACGATATATCAAATGAACGGCGAATCTCATTGACGAATGAACGCGAAACTGGAGGCGGAAATATCGAAAATTGTAGTGAAGAAGTGACTGTTAGGTCTAAGCTTATGCATCGAAGTACCCCTAGGTTTAGTCTTGACTCTTCGTGCTCCGAAAACTCTTATGTTAATATCGAGTGTATAAAGAGTTTGCAGGATGTGAGAAAAGAGGAAATTACCGAAAGCAGTCTGAGTCCCGAAATTTTTCCAGCAGGCAGATCTGTACGTTCTCGGTTCCCAAGAAAAAAGACGTCTGTATGTTCGATTGGCTCTTCGGACTGCGACGATGAGGTAGACGTTATATTCAAATCCAAGCCTAAATCTAGTCAATGGGTCAGTTTGGATTGGATACCTCCGCCTCCCAAAGAAGAGCCAGTGATTATGCAAGTCTGTGATAAGAATGATTTTATATCAAAATGGATAGCTGAACAAAATTCGCAGGACTCTGTTATTATTGCTGATGAGAGAAGAAAAAGCCTTCCACCTAAATCTAATGAAATTTACCTTCAAAATATGAGAAGATTTAGCGATGGTTTGCAAATATGTAAGGAGGATGCAGCTAGTGATTCTCCAGCTACGGTGAAATGGAAGTGGCACGATATAGTCAAACGCCATCTACAATTATTGAAAAGTGAGAAAGGTTTTAGACGTCAAAAAGGTAGCTGGATGAGGACAGCCAGGCGTCTGTCAGGGACTACCGTAAACAACAAAGAGCTGGAATCGTTGCCGTTGGATACTTACATGAAACTTCAAACCATGCCGTAAGTAACCATAACATAATATTGTTGTCAAGTACTATTACACTCATGTTACGTAAATTAGTGACCCTAACCATAATATTGTAAGATGTAGTCAAATGCTATGCAGTTTGTTACATTGGCTGTCGGTTAGATTAATTGATTCAATGATAGTATGACCGTTGTCTTATAATCACAAGTTTGTACCTATTTTAATTTGGATGCAGACATCCATGCACAGCAACCACGTCGATCTACTTACCAAAGCCGACCCGTCCAGCGAGTGGAACTGGTTGCCGACTGACGCATGGCCTGCGGCATTCCCAATGGTTGATGTAGACGTTCTTTGAAATTATTCACCTATAAATCCTATTACAAGACTTTCAGGTCGAACGCTTCAGTACCTATTTTATTTATATTCCGCATAACTAGTTGACAATCGTATTATCACTAGTTCATTGATATTCATTTGATTTCTCGTTATTATTGTGGCAGAGATATAAATCCGTCTCAGTCAACATGATGCGATTTGTCAAACCGTTGATAAGGAATCGTGTGTTACGAGAGCGGGTGGGAGGCACGCGCTTCCGCAAGGCCGCTCGATTAGAATGCAGGGAGCTCGCGTCCAAGGCTACGGTTGCGCGGTCGGTCGGTGCACCGGCGGCCCCTGTCTTCCTCTCCACAGTTCGGCGATTGGAAGTAGGCTCAGGAAGTGAGCCGTGAAGGTGACGCTCACAAAACTTAACGGCCTGTTGATCGGAAGCGACTGTGCTTTGAATTTTCGACATACCTTTTGTTCCAAAATTTATACACTTCCTCAATCTTCTTCTTGAATAATTGGGACACGAATGAATAATTTACTTTATAAGTGTTCGTATTAGAAGTCTTTGTTGTGACTGATTTTTAATAACAAAGCGTTGTGTTCCTTTTCAATTACTAGTTGATAACATTTATCAACCAATGTCTAGTGAGGGATCCATAGCCAGTTGCGCTCACCGATTTTTTAACTGTCCGGGGGTAAAATAAACCCTTAAGTAGTATTAAAACTGGTCATCTTCGTTCTTGGAAGGGCTAAAAGTCGGTCCTAGTTGTTGTCAACTGAAACATCGGTCGTTTAGCTATGTCAAGGGTCTGTCGGGAGGCTTGAACAACTTTGACATTAGATTCTGTCCATCCCAACTGTACGATAAAAAGCTAACTCTACTGCCCTCACTCTAACTATTCAAATTTAAAGTAATTTGATTAAAGATTACTAATAAAAACTAAACCTGATTAGGGAAACGGCAATGCTTGCGCTGAAACGAGGTAAACGGATGCACCGACGTCAGTTTCACCGAGCCTTGAGTATATTGCTCTACTTGCACAATAGCAGAACTGCTCATCATAATAATTAAAATATAACTTACTATATTGTTGAATCAGATTAATTACGTTGGTGATTGTATAAATAATTTCATACTAATGAAAGTCATTTTCTTGTATCGATAAAATACTATTTTGACTGAAACTGAAAGTATAGTACTACGCTAGAAATTAAAATAAAGACATTTCGATTTTGCAATGTTCACCATTATTTAAGCTTTGTTTGTGTGACCGCTGTTCTGAAAACACAAATGTTGTGTTCGACGGGCGTCAACATGGCTATTGTACCAAATGGGCATACACGTTCTTTGGTGGAAACAAACGCATTCACATCGAAATATTTGCTTGATTTGTAGTTTCTCACAGTTTCGTGCAGCACTAAAGATATTTCGATAAAAATCATTTAAGTTAGAAGCTACATCATTCATTAATGTCGGAGATACGGATTAGAATTATTTAGATATCTAATCTTAAAACATGCCAATACCACAGCAAGTTAGAAAAGATCATCATTTTCAAAATTATGTTATTGTAGAATGCATTATTAATATTTAAATTTTCAACTTGTGCTAATAAACTTAAATACATTTTTTTTTTCATAAGCATTAGGCAATGTCAAGTAAGCATGGGAATACACTTCAGGACATCACATTCCTCTGACGCTACTATTTAAATACCAATTTATTTCACAAAATAATGTAACTCGTTGCTTATTATTTATCCAAATCATATTTCATTTGGTTTATTAAACCAATAAACTCATGGCTAAGTAACAACAGCCGCGCGGATCAATTTCTCAGGTTAAGCTGTGCTTGTCGAGGTTGGTCTGTTGAGTTCCTCCGTGTTTCGGACGACACGGTAAATTGTGCGTCCCAGCTGACATGTTCAAAGATCTATGACAGTAGTCCGAAGCTGAAAAGTCTGACAACGGACTGGGCCCGACACTATGCACACAGCAAGGATCGGGAACTGAAAGGCTTAGGGAATTCTCATTCACCAAAACCTTGTTTTTCCTTTTGTAATATCTGTTTATTGAGGTTACGAATCGTGCGTGATAACGTTTGCCAGCTCAAAAAGCATCGTTTGAGCAACAAATCATGCAAACTAAATGACCTCCGAAACGAAAGAAAACATATTGGCAATAGAGATAACTGCATTTTCCTTGTGCACTCTGGCTGTAAACGTGCTGCCTCTGATTTAACAAAGCGTAGAGTAGCGTATTTTCAAACGTCGCGTAACTTAATATTGACAAAAAATTAAAACAGACTAAAATTTATTTTGTAACATCAATTGCTTCTTGCTCACTTTCACTATGTCGAACATTTAGGTTCCGTTTCGTGACGTCTCATAATAGTAGTTTGTGTAGCGTTAAAAATTAACTTCTTTTTTTAATATCTCACATCTCGCTTTCTATTGGAACTGTGAATCATTCTGTTTATATTTCCAATAATTTATGCTTGACACGACCGTGTCCCACAGTCTGTTGTAGTTTAGGCCAGACTGCGTAAGTGCGCACTCACTGCAAATGCTCTGCTTATCGAACAATAACTTTTGCATTTTAAATATTTCTTTGTTATTCTGACTAGACACGTGTTAGAAAATCGATGAAAATGACTCGTTTCTTATCAAAAGGCTTGAGGTCGTCTCTTTCAAAAGAACAATACAACTGGTTTTTATTATTTGTTTTTACTTTTTATGCGAGCGGAGCGCTGCGGCTGCGCACACCGACCTCCGCCGCCGATAATTGTTGCTTTTGCGGATGTTTTCAACCAAACCATATTCGATTGCGGCTAACTTTTAACAACATCACGTCGTTAATTTATACTATTTTATAGTTTGTTAGATACTTATTTATGTGTATTTCTATTAATTTCGTAAACCAATAATTATTCAGCCAACATAAGATTGGCGTCCCTGGATATTACTTCACATAACGATGACTATACACAATAATAAAATTTGAACTCCATTACTAATTTGCAGTACCTACCTACCTTCATATGACTTGTCTCCCATCATGCCTTTATATGATTAACAGAAGATATTAATATTTAACGACTCATTGTGAACTTCGCTAATAGTTCGCTACTACGCCGAATGATAAGCCACTAGAACGTTTAATATGTTAAATACATAATACAATTGATTTGATTGTGTGTGTGCTCTACGTCAATCTTTTTAGATTTATTATCAATACCTTGTTTACAACTATTTGTCATGCCAATAATAATAAGGATTTCTATCGTGTATGCAAACTTAGCGGTATAATGTTAGTTTGTTTGGTACACTGTATTATCTATGTCACAATTCTTAGCACCTAATAAACAAGTAACGTGGTTGGGAGGACCTAATTTCTAATTCAATCCATGTTTCGATTTTTATGACTGATACCCTTATCCGCCACTTGTCCAAGAAAATAACGGACAAACCGCGCAAAAATATACTGTTATAATATCAAGGGATTTTGTTAGCGTTTCTTTCACCGGCTTATTATTTGCCAACATGAAAAGTATTTTTTTCACTTCTATAACATAAGGTTAAGAAATAGTACTTACTTAACAAACTAGAACATCCTTCTACCTCTCAACAAAGAATCTCCCACGCGATTAAAGCCGTTTATACAATGCAAGCTGTGATGCCGTTGCGGGACTAAATCCAATTTACTCGACTCTAAAGACTTGGAAAATATCACGCATCAACAATTATAGACCACTTAAACTGAACGTTTTGTCACACGTGGTTTTTTTTTCTATTCTTTGTACCTAGTTAATTTGTTATACTTAACTTAGGTCCATCATTTTCCAAACATCCTGTCAGAATTGATAATAACTGCCTAGTTATTATGATCGATATACAAGGTGCCTATCGCAGTCAATATCCTTTTTTAACACGCTTTTTTATTACACTGGATGCCAACGTTATCGAGTCACTCCTAGGCGAGTTAAAAGAAGCACTTGACGAAACGGTATCGATCTATCCTCTGAAAAAACTTGTATGGGAGTTTAAGGCAAGTACTCGTTCATCCTGAGAGGGAGACCCTATAATTAGATTACCCATCTAGCGAGCAACCCGGAGCCAGGCGAGACTGGCTTAGCAAAAAAGTTGTGGCTACATCGGCACGCGAAGGTCGATGACCGGCGCTTCTTCTTAACTCGCTATATTATAAAACTCACAGCGAAAGTCACGTAATTAATTCTCCCTGATTGCGCCAGTTAACGTGTTGGTGTCAAAGGGTTCAGACTCATAAATTTTATTCAAGCCCGGGACCGATTCGTTTTACATAACAGACCATCATCTTCGGTGATAACTCTATATATAGTATAATCTCTAATAATATTTTAAATAGTATTTAATAGTATAAAGCGATTGTTATTAATACGTTTTATGGCACGTGGTTCCTTAATCGTCTTTCATTCAACATAGTCGCAATAACTGTAAATAAAATTAGCATTTCAAGTTTTAGTAATTTGTCTGTGAGTTATCATACTATAGGATTATTCTAATTGAGATCGTACAAACCGGAAACCGTTATGTAAGATCCCAATAATGTTATTTATTAGGAATTTCCGTCTCCCCACCTTGACATGAGCAGCCTACGACATTCTATTTCCAAGTATTCAAACTCTGACGGCTGAAATTACGTAAGCGATTCTGATTAATTTTCTTTCGAGGCGAACAATCATAAAACAAAATATTTTTGTCACACATAGTAAACGTTTGCTATGTTACACCTATTATTGACAAACGAACACTTTTACTCAACTTTTTCTTAAGTCTAGACAATGAAGCTAGTCAAATTTGCGCAATGCTATTTACACTTTCCAAAATCTGCAATTGAAACGTACTAGAATAAATATAGCGGCAAACTAGCTTGTTTAAATAAGCTTTATTCAAATCGGGAACATGCTTGTCTAGCTGCCCGACATTTTGTTTGAATAACACTTATTGAGTTTACTTTAAAATCACTGTGCACAAACATTGCAATTCTTTTCATCTGACCGACTAAAAGAATTATCTCCCAAATAAATCTAAGAAAATAGCAATTGATTAAAAATGTGTAATTGTTTACTCAAAAACGATATCTTGTAGAATGCATATCAACATTTCAAAGCATTTAAAGCTAGTGATGCAGTGATATAATACAATTACCTATTGCTTTTCGCTTACGGGTAAAATCTTTTATTTTACTCTACTATTTTTCATATATCTGTGATAGTTCAGCAATAAAAATGGAAAGTAACTCCCGCTGCTATACAGACAAATAGATTTTGATGAACTTGCTGGGCTGACCGGTAGATTATGTTCTTGGTAATAATATAAGTATTTTTTAATATCTCGTACGGTGCCGCGGGCAGAATCTAGTGCAATAAAATTTTACTAGCATTTCTTGAATCCCACATTATTCAGTGTAATGTTTTAGTTGTATCTGTTATGCAAATTACTTCAACTTTCTTGTATCGATAAAATGATATCATACATAATTCTGCGTAGCATGAAGGCCCAATATTATATGAGTTTATGATTCATGATACAGATGACGATTTCTCTCCGGCTTTAGGAGGTCAAGGCCATTCAATCTGCCTAGTAATAAGCGCCACATAAACGAGAGACAGATTAGCTATATTTAATATATCACTAGTGAAGTTTACTGTGCGGTTTTCTGTTATATTCGATTCATGATTCTACACACAGTTTTGTTACAGGCGTTATTGAATTGTTTCTATATATAATTGTGTCGGTGTGGTAATGCTATCTTGTATACCCTGTTACACTGTATTTATCTTCTATGAGTGTTAATTTAGCCTACCTCTTAATTATAGTACGTTTGCCTGGAAGCAGCTTTTGACTTTCTAGATCTTTTTCGCTTAGATAATTTTGGCTTGTATGAGTTGAGCTTACCTACTATTTAACATTACACCTTTCAATAAAAGTCACTTTCCGTCTAGTCATGATTACATCGCTGTTTCGTTCGCTTTCTATTTCATATTATTGAGGAAATTAATTAACTTAATAAACATAGTGCATTACTAGTGTATTCAGTGTGCGTTTCCACGTTGAGACCTTCGACGCTATCTGCTAGTTACCGATCTATGACCCTACTGACTGCCCTTAGTGCGTGACGAGGTCTCTGTGAAGGCATTCGTAGTTACAGCCCGTGGCGCCCTTTTCATGTCTCATTTTTATAGCTGATGCGACATTGTCAAGATAATTTTCCGCCATAATTATTATCTCAAATTGTTATAAGCTTCATAGGTTGGTTAACGCTTATAGAATTTTAACTAGATCCTGGGGCAGCTGGGCTGTAGAAAAATATTGTGCAAATTGTTGCACCCGCATATGTGGCGCACTCTAGTGTTTGCCTATAGGCTGCGGATAAAACATTGTGCCATTTTATTAAGTTTAGTGGTAATGGTAATAACAGGTAATAGTAGCTTTATGTACAATGATACTGAAGATCATATTTTTCATGATTTTTCCAATCAATCTTGACATAACATGACTCTCATGATAGCTGAACAATAAAACACCTTAAAAAAATTTGGGTACTAAAAGTTAATCTTGCTGTTCGTTATGAAATTATTGTATAATAACGTAAACATATTTATTAGGTTTTTGTTCATGTAAGATATCCGCATACATTACAAAAACGTAAAGATAAATATGATTTAATAATATATTTCAGGCGTAATTCGTACCTTTCTCTGTGTATTACAGTTATGAAACTGAGTACTTGTTATCATGGTATGCAGTTTGTCTTCAAACAGTTATACAGATGGGTATCAGAGTTCTGATAACTGTCGTGCGCTGAGTCGTCCATTTAATTACAGTGCAAGAGTCCATCCGTGATTCTCATGCGGAACAATCCAATGAACAACACTATAATCAATGAACAATCAATCTTACAGTCACGAACAAGATGAAATGGCTATTCTGATACAAAGATGATGATGTCACTGTTCAATGTCTCTGAAAAGTCTCATTTCATGAATTATATTCTATACCATTCATTCGAAACGTGACGAAAGTATTTATAGGCTTATTCACTTCTGGTTACCGATTGAAACAAAAATATCTCGTAATAAATATAACCCACTTACGCTCAATTTCATGTTGGTCGATTTCACGTAAATAAATTAGTAGACAAATGATATAGGTAGGTAATTGTTTCTAAACTTTTTCGCTCACAAGGTTGCTCTAGTAAGTTGTTGCAATTCTAAAAATATGATCATTCAAAGTGATCGTGCCTCTTTTTACAGCTCACAGTAATTTTACCGTTTTACAGCTGTACTACTTAGATACTATTTTTATATCAAGAGCCCGACGACCTCGCCCGTCTGTCGCGCGGGATTTGATGCAATACCAACTATTGTCAGACCCCAACTGCTTTGTTTTGCAACCGTCTCAGATATGGACCTGAATGAGGCTGAATGTTCACTTATTAGTACTAGTAGATATTGTTACTACCTACTTTATTGTTTCTTTGTATTACGTTGGTATATAATACAGAATAAAACTGTGGCTTACTGTACAGGTTCTGTTATTTTGTTAAGGTGACAAATTATGATTCATTGTTAGCACCGGGTCTTATGTTAAAAGCGCTTACTACAATAAGTTTGTCTCCGCCGTCGGACGCAGTGAACATACGTCAATTGAATGCAGAATAGCGTTCATTCGTGGTTGTTGAGTCACCGACAAGCCGCTTTCTGTACTCCCTGCGTACGACATCGATACCGGTCCTTTATACACACATATTATCATTACAATGATAATGACATTGTACGGCATAATGAAATACCCATCGGATGAAGTATTGCATTGTTACATATTGTATTTGCTCAATAAAATATAGTTCTTTCGTAACACCCGTCATAAATTGTTTTTTTAATAGTTTTTACTATTACGTGAAAATATTTTGTTTCGACATATTATTAAACTGGATTTATACCTATCTATTGGTAGTGTTACTGGGAAATGTTTAAAAAAAGAAAGAAAGACATGTTTATTAAGTGTTTACTTTTGTTACAGATGGTACTTCCGCAAAATAAAACGAATCGAAGCGGAGAAGAAATTGCTCCTCCCCGAGAACGAACATGGCGCTTTCCTCATCCGAGACTCCGAGAGCCGTCATAACGATTTCTCGCTCTCAGGTAAATATACATAATAATATAAGTACTTCTGATTATTATAATAAATGTTTCTATGTTCTTATTAGTCAATCGTTCTTTAAAATACTGCTGTGTGGTGAACACTCACCACGCGATGTTAACAGCGAGAGTTCTTTTTAATTTATTTTACAAAGGTATGACCGAGATTGTTTTAGACAATTTAATTTTATGGTAAAATTAAACGCATCGAAGTACATTTGTACCTAATCGATATCAGGCAAAAACACTTTTTGAAGCTGCAAAGTAACATTTAACTGATTCACTGAATACTATTTTACAATTTAATAGTTTATTATAATAATTAACTTGCTGAAAATAGCAGGTAAATGTCCAACGCAAAACATTGACAGATGTCAGCGTACCCATCCTGTGGAAAAAAAAAACACTAGAATGTAGGTGGGTAGGCATGATTCATCGCAGTATATCCTATGGCATGCAGAATAGTGCTAACTGCTATCCTGTTACAAACGCATCCACACTAGTTCTGGACGCTTCGATCACTATGCCAAACCGGTTATAGTTTTTCTAAGACTCCTAGCGATGGCGCCTCGTGGGAAGAAAGAACATCTGAATGGCTACCTCGATGGCTGCTAATTAGTATTGTTTAAAAATACTTACATCTAAAACTACCCGGTTTTAGTCATTGCTTTTTGTGTAAATGAGATTGTCAGCCCTGCAAAAGTAGATCACAAACATGGAATCGTGACCCAAACGATCTAGTTCGGAGCTTAAGCAAATTCACACCTTCATCCACATGCGGCACATTGACCGAACAAAGAGATAGTTAATTTATTTTACGATTATTGTCATTGTATAGTGCTTACTAAAAAATCCGTCCACGGTTGTCGAAAAATTCGCGTTTTAACACTCATATAAAAATAAGCAGACTGTCGAATTGACGACCGCCTTCCTTTCCAAGTCGTGTAAAAATTAACATTATTTGAGAGTAACAAAAAGGAGTTTACACACCAAAGTCGCCATGACGCATGGAGTCGGGAACTCTATTCCAAAAGAATCATGTCTTCCACTTCTAAAGAATTTTGCTTTGTAGACTCCATAAGCTCAAATAATAATTGGTTTGTGATCTTCAGTGTGTAAGATTGCATTAACATCTATGGTATTATAAAATCCTATGACGTATTACTATTACATATTCAAGAGAATTCAAACAAATATTGTATAATAGGTAACCGATCTCTGTCAACATCGTATTTTTGCAATGATGTTTTTTGATTAGCGGGCTTGCGAAGAAGGAGTTATCATAATGTTGATACTGTTAACCTCGAATACTAGAATTTATTAGCGTTTTCATAATTAAATTACTTCTCCAAAAAGGTTTAATTACAAAACATAACGTTGTTACTTCAAGGTAACGAGCAACAAACGTAACGAGACAATGATCTGATTTTTTCGCTGAATCGTGTAATAAGTGTAGTTGGAGAATCATTTTATTTAAGGTCTCTCAGCGACAGTCGTGTAATACTTATGAGCTTGTGAATTTCCATCGACGACGTTACAAGAAAAAAAAACCGTAATTATAACCAAGAATAATTCAAAAGTTTTCCTACAACCTGTGCAATAGGAATTTTTTAATACATTGAATTTTCTAATAGTTGCAATTGCGTATTGATATGAATGTAGAGCATTTAGTCGCGCGACAATATTACATCATAACAATATTATTGTGAAACCAAGGACATTTGTATCTGTTTTTTATTTGTTCTCGTGACTTCGCAGAAGTTGATTTATGCAACAGCCTACACAATGTCATCTTGGAATCTCACTCACGTCGAGGATAATGAAATCAATATCCAAATACATCTAATAAATCATAAATATAAATCTGGATTTTGTCCTAGTGTATTCAATAATCATCACAAGACGGGCACTGAATAGTGGTGGATCCTATTACAATCCGATATCGCAAAATCAAATATTATTAGTTTACTTCAATTATTTAAATAACGCTACGGCATGTTTCACACTAAACAATGTAATAAATGCCTGATTGAGCTAATAAGTCACGATACAGTTACATGCATATTACAGATATGAACAACAAATCGAAGATGCACATACACATTATTTACAAGGAGTTTTCCCTGAATTATATTAACATGCTCACCTTGTACGCTTAGGAATTTGGACACGTAATAATTTCCTTGTTTTTATTTTAGGAAACGAAATACTCGTCTAATTTATTCCGTGTCACTTCCCATTTTTTTATAAATCGGATGTTATTAATGTAGCAGATGAAAAACCATAAAGCAACTTTACTATTCTAGAACGTGTGGAAACAAAAGGATATTATTGCTTTGCTCTAAATTTTATTACTAATCGAGAAAAGTTATTTTTATGATTTTATACATTAGAATGTTATAAATAGCTCTCAAATGTCTTTGATTTTTCGCCGACTTATTCGCATTTCTTTGTGGTTGTGTATCTTTAACATTCGAATATTATTTGGGGTTTTCCGATATTTCAAACAAAGTTAGCGTTAGTCATAGATAGACACAAAAAGGTCAAGTTAAAAATAACAAACGTTTTCCCTTCAGATGCTAAATATAGACAAGGCTTTGACTTAGTTTTTACCTAACTTTCACAAGCGATAGATTCGTGGTCTAT
Source organism: Anticarsia gemmatalis (assembly GCF_050436995.1). NCBI lineage: Eukaryota > Metazoa > Arthropoda > Insecta > Lepidoptera > Erebidae > Anticarsia > Anticarsia gemmatalis. The sequence goes on from NC_134761.1 coordinate 7,111,484, forward strand.
TATGCTACAAAAATATGTATGTACCTGTTCCTATAAGGACAAAGGCCAGCATAAACTTAATCCAGTCGCGATGGCTATTCACTGTGTTTGCGAGGTCTCTAATTGCCTGCTCGTAAATAACACGTTGTCAATCACAAGGCCTATCGTATAAAATCATATTTCTAAGTTACAATGGGCGTTGCATAAATTTTCCGACTACTTTCTCGATCAATGAAAGTGAAGTTTCGATTCTTTCACTTCAGCGAATTTAAATTTCAAGTGAAGTTTGTTGTACAGACTAGTATTAATCGAGATATTATTACGTTATGTCAGAACATTGTTAATAACACCTTTAAACCTTTATTCGACGGCGTTACAATTTTTGATGAAAATATACAATGAAGTAATAATATTTTAAATTGAGTAAAGGTAATATGTGTGCATAAAAATGCCAATAGTAAAAAAGTGAAAATAATACATATTTATTAATACCTCAATAAAATCTTAAGTAGGTAAGTGTTTATTAGAAGAATGCACTAATAGAGCGAGTTATGGTAATCCACTACAGTTTCGAACTATACAACTTTTTCTCCTGATCTTATTAATAATGTTTTTATTAAAAATATTTTGTGGTAACTTTAGTTTTTATAAAATGTTATGGTCAGTTAAGGTAAAATAAATATATAAATTACATCATTGAAAATGAGCAGAACAGGGCAAACTGAGCAATTTCTATAGAGACTTACACCGTAATCCTTAAGCCCCTAGGTAAATAAAGGTACTAAATGTATACTTACAGTATCTCATCTCATCGCGGATTATGGCTGATCAGTTATTATGTCTAGATAGTCATGGCTGTAAATCAGAAAACCCCTGAAGATATAATGTTATAATGTCCTTTAACTTTTTAATTTTACAATAGCGATTATTTTGAAAATAGGTTGGCTGTAAAAAATGTAAAAGATATTGAAGTAGAATGTCTTACATATCACGTTAAGATGCGATCGATATTATGCCCAATCATATACCTCTTAATGTTTTTCTTATATTCACGTACTTATCAAACATGAAAAAGTTAATTTAATAGTTAGAGATAACAGTTTTGAAATAACGAATATATTTGTGTACTTATATGTATGTATTTTAGATAACTAAGTAATATAAATACATTACCATCAAATTTTATTAAATCCATTAGTTACATAAGGCAATATTCAATGGAATAGCATACCGGCACTCGGCAGATTATTTTAGCAACTTTGAATGAATACGTGATTATAAACTTCATCGTGTCAGTTAAATATTACCTTCATCAACTGAATCGAAATGTCAAAAGCTGACGCGGCGCTTCTCAGAATATGCATCACTCATTAATAAATTTATTTAGCGGCTGGTATTAGCAAGGTCGACTCGCCAAAGTTTTTCGACCTAAGATACGACATAATGACCGATTGTATAGTTTAGCCTATCGAATAAGAAAAACGAAGCACTCGAGCTCCTCACTGTTTACAAAGTAGATTAAATTAAAGTGTTTCTTGTTCTTTTGCTAGGTATATAAACACGAATATACATATTTTTTACAAAATGAACCAGTTAATCCTCGACAACTCTCACCAAATATTATCAGTTCGACAGATACAAAAATTCATAGTAAGTCGAGATCTGTGCCTTGATTAAAGTTAGTGTCTCGTTCTATGACTTCCTAGAAAACTTTCTTTTTGGAGCGTTTTGACTAATGTGCTGTCGTTTTAACTTGTTGTAGCTTCTATAGTAGTCTATAGTGATGGCCTGGTGTTAGTAGAAGCAACATGTTACTGCTACACTAATACGTCATTGAAATCTTTTCATGACGAATCAGCTGTTGTTACAAATGGAAAAAATCTTATTTTTAGGTGTACAATTGATAGTTTTGCAAAACATCTTATTGTTTATCAGAACATTGATCTCCTATTTAATGAATTCTACACATTACTACATTACATCAATCTTGCAACACTTTTAATTCACTAGAAGCGCTCGTACTCCAGTTTTACGCAATTTATATTGCAATAAAATGCAAATGTGTGAATAATTGTTGTTCACAGTGCGAGACGGAGATACGGTGAAACATTACCGCATCAGGCAACTGGACGAGGGCGGTTTCTTCATCGCCCGACGAACCACCTTCCGCACGCTGCAGGAGCTCGTCGAGCACTATAGCAAGGACGCCGATGGACTCTGCGTTTCGCTCAACAAACCATGCGTACAGGTACGTCTCACAAACTCATACCTCTTAGTTTATGTTGTGTCTTACACAGTCCCACGACCACACATCGCTCATTCAAGTATGGATTCAGTTCTCGCTTCTAATCCATAGTGAACAGTTATTACTAAGAACCTTGTTAGAATTCTAAATACACTAGACCACTAAGGATATAGGTCCGCTCTGTGACATTCTTCCCGAAAGAGTTATTGCTGCACCTTTCACTACGATAGAATTATAAATTGTAAAAGCAAACTTTTGACAGTTAACTAGGTAAGACATGATAGCGCTAGAATATTATTATACTAGTGTTGTCAATCCAAGGTCACGTGATCGAAATAAATAATAAACATTATTTATGATTACGGAGGCACATAAATTGCAAAATTCAATATCGGGACGACTATAAAATTTATGGTTTTCGACGATCAACCTTTGTGCGCCGCGTGAGAAATATTACGAGGCATTGAACGAAGTCGAGGATACTTTAAATTCACCGAAGGACTCTGGTTTTCTTGGACAAAGAGCATCGTCATATTTAAGTTATTTAAGCCAAGCGTATACGGGCCATTAACATTTTCAAACTTTTATTTATTATTATTTCCGGCACACTTTTCACTTTGTAATTGCGGAAAGGAATTTAAACCCTAAAGTGTAGGTACTTATTCCTTAGTCTTCGACAATCTTGTGGAAGCGAATACTGATTCAATTTTGCATATAATTATCTTTAAAAGTTACAACAATGACTGTATGTATGTATCACTGCAACACGTGTAGATTCCGATTCTATTATAAATACAAATATGTGTGGCCCAACATCACGTAATTAAATGCAATCTACACGGATTCTTATTTAATGATTCCATATATATTATGTTTACGTGATCATTGGCTAATCTTGGGTTGTCTCTTTTTTTCTATGGCTCCCATTTGCGTCAGACGTATTTTGTAGGCGTTGGAAAGGCATTTATAGTATATTTTTGGAATAGGATTTCGTTAAACGCATAATTATAATATAAAACTTTAAAATTGGCCGTTCCAGTTTTGCGACCTAACACCAAGGCCGAGCAGGCCCCACTTTCGTTACGGACGATACAAACATAACATGCGTTGTCCAGCTTGACGACAATTCTTTGTTACCAATATTTTCCTTCACTACAATGGATCTGAAAAAATATTTCTTCGATTTTTTTTCAACCAAAATCGTGACGCGTTGGCATATTCGTTATCACTTCAATTTTGGCAAATCTAAAAAGGAAATGACGTAGGTAAAACTTATAAGATGATTTTGCTGTGGCCTTAAATATCTGTTGTCACAAATAATAAAGTTAAGTTTTAGCAAACACGAATTATCTCATCGGTCGCAATATATGAAATCTTGAATTCCGTGTGCTAATGTTTTGTTGCAAAATTAAGCAAGTTAGCGTCACGGTCTATCCGTAAAAAAAATATGCGTCAACAGGCAAAATAATTTATTCATTCTTTCTAAGTTATTTAAGAACTGATGTGTAATAAAGAATCGTCGATTACATATTTTGTTAACGTAACCTGCAATGACATGCATACACACAATGAACGCATGTCATTGCACTGTAGTTTACAATTAAAGAGTAATTGGGTAATAATAGAACCAATGAATAAAAATATTAAAACCCAATATTTCATTCAACCCAATTACAACATTAAATAATTTGGTAGTCAAGTTACCATTGCATTGTCAACAAGGTCATATATTCATGCAAAAACGATTCAATTGACCCAAAACGAATAAATAGATAAGATGAGTGAGTTAGATAAAATCTTGCGAAAGAAGTTCATCATCAGTTCAGGGCTCGAAATAGAATTACAAATCGGCACTATTCATACATGTAAAATCAAATAAAAGCTTGTAAAACTACAGCGAAGCGTGTGATTAGATTCTTATCATTACACGAGTGCATTTAATAACGTCGAGAAACCGCAGCAGAAATCTATTTTAATTTATCTGCAGCTATTTTTACCTTAGAGACGAGTTTTTAAACGCCGGCTGCATTATCAAGAGGGCTTAGTGAGAAATATGTTAATAACGACCTTGCAAGGTAACCTAAAGTGAGTAACATTACAGGAAACCTTCGAATATTATGTATAATGTATTATTTTTTAAGTACGTTTGTTTTATGGAGGTTATTTGCCATTATATGCCCAAAACCGTACTTACTATTGAAACGTTATTCACGCTATGTGAATGGCAGTGTAATTATGTATTTTTATTATAAAGGATAAATAAAATTAAGTTGTGACGTCACGCAATTATAACGAGCTCTATTGTTCATTTTGTGTCTCGTGTTGACTTTTAATTTTAATGAGCGATTTGTTCCTCACTTTAACCAATGCGTTGACTTCAATCTAAACGTTAAAATATATGCACAATTATAACTGACCGAACCGATTGCTATTATCCGCATTGTTAACTGTTACAAAAAGCCAATAAAATAGAAAGTTATGTAAAGCGCAGTAGCGCATACGGTTTCAAATAATTTAGTAAATTTATTGCTGGCAACACACCCACGTTATACTGAATTTATATGCATGAAATCCTCGTCGTTAAAGGTGACTTGCGCTGAGACAGAAAACGAAGTTCACGGTCGTAATCATGAACTTTAAGTTCTATAGAAATCAGTATTATTGACTTATAATAAACACAAGTGAAAAATGTATTATAAAGGCTTCATCGTGTTTACTTGATTCTACGCGAGCCAAGCTATCATACAACTGGCTATAATGTCTTTATATTGTATTGATATTGACTTAACAGACATAAGTTTTAATAAGTTGGTTGAAGGTATTTGTTTAACGCGACGTTTAATGTGAAAATATGTAATGTTTGACCTACGTGAATGACGTAACCGGCATCGCTAGTGTTGCAGCGTAGTCCCTTCACTCTCTACCTTATCGGCATACAGTTAGCATTTGCGGAATTTCATTGTTTCCGTACATTTATTTATACTTACTCACAATTTCTCGATCAACAATGCTGTTTTGCTCTACTTCAAAAACTGGATTAGTAATAAACTTATTACAGTCAAACTGATAAAAGTTATTCACAACCGCTACTCTGGTAATAAGCTGTATTAGCTACTTCGAAAGATGCCAAGCTAGTAGTTCATCTGAACTTGACCAAAAACGTTTTTATAAAAACAACAAATTGACGACCAATACCTACATTGACTTCTGAGAAAAGCTATCAAATATTTATTAAATAACGCTAGGTATACGACCTTTTCGATTACGACACGTTTGATTAAAAACCTTTATGTCATATTCGTTTAAACTTCACGCACCTTTTTTTATACCTAGTATATAATTATTATTAAATATCAATCATACAAACTTATTTTTAGTTAATCTATATAATATATAAAGTTTTAATTTTCTGTAGTCTGTTAAGTATCAACTGATGCACATCGGCCTCTAAGACTACTGAATGCTCCTTGACCGAATATTTTAACTAAAACGAAAAAAAAATTAAGTATAGGTAGTTAATGAGACTGATACATAAATATTAAGCTCTTAATTTGATATTAGTGTCCAATGTTGTATTCGGTACCAACAAAACTCACAGGTTATAAGTATCATAATTTATCAATTACACTTTCGAATACTAGCTTACCCTTAAAAATAAAAGACATCGCAATTAACTATTTTGCCTTCGACCACAAAATACAGTCAAGACTAACAAGACTGTCTAAAGCTCAGCTAACATTCTTTTATGACTTCTCTTGATTTATTAGTTTTTTAATTGGAAAGAAATATACACTGCCGGTCAAAAGTTTGAGACCACTTGTAAGAATCTTCGTCACCAACAAATTATTTCAAAAGTACATATGGTAAAGACCTAATTTGAACATCTGTGTATTATATTGTTATTAGAGAATTTCTAAGAACCTTTTCTTTATATATTTTTATCTTATCGTCCTAGAAAGGTCTATTGTTTCAAAACATCAATGAACGCCGCGCAACGACCAAATGGTAAATCATTGTAATTTTTTTATGAGCCGACCAAAACATTGAATATTTTGCTTTTGTTTCTTGTTAACTGGAATTTAGGATTATTTAAACGTTTTAAAACATATTTATTACCTGAGTTTTCATGAAGTTAATCTTTTTTTATCTCGCTTAGTCTGAGCTCATCCTTGTGACAGTGAAGACATCTTAAAATGGGAAAAGTGCGCGAAATTAGCAGTGAAACTCGTGCTGTCATAGTTGTTTTACACAACGAAGGCAAATCTGAACGTGAGATTGCCTCTCAACTTAAGTTGTCGAAGACTTGTGTTCATAACGCAATAACCCGATACAAGGAGACTGGCACTAATCAAGATCGTCCGCGGTCAGGAAGGCCGAGAGCTACTACTTCTAGCGAGGATAATTTTACCGTCGTTACTAGCAAGCGGAATAGACGCCTAACAGCACCAGAAATCTGCGCTGAAGTGAATAAAACCCGATCCGAACCTGTGTCAGTGACTACAGTAAAAAGACGATTGAGAGATGCCAAGTTGTTTGGTCGCGTCGCTGTACGAAAACCACTACTAAGGCCACAAAACAAACGGAAACGGATGCAGTGGGCCCTTACCCATCGAAACTGGTCTGAAGAAGACTTTAAAAAAGTTCTTTGGACAGATGAATCCAAATTTGAAATATTTGGATCAAAACGACGAGTTTTTGTTCGACGTAGCGCCGAGGAAAACATGATGCCAGACTGTGTGGTGCCAACAGCCAAGCATGGAGGTGGTTCCATTATGGTCTGGGGATGTTTCTCGAGCCACGAAACCGGAGATTTGGTACGAGTCGACGGAATTATGAAAAAGGAGCAATATAAAGAAATACTAGAGCAAAATGCCGTTCCGCCTGGTTTGCGATTAATCGGCGATGGATTTATTTTCCAGCAGGATAACGATCCAAAGCACAGTTCAAAATTATGCAGGGGCTTTTTGGAACAAAAAGAGACAGAAGGGGTGTTAAAAAACATGGTGTGGCCTCCTCAGAGCCCGGATCTCAATCCAATTGAGCTTTTATGGGAAGAGCTGGACAGAAATGTCCACAATTGCTGTCCCTCCTCCAAAGAAGACAAGTGGAAGGTGTTACAGGAGAGCTGGAATAATATTTCACCAGAGACAATAAATAAATTAATTGCTCGTATGCCGAGACTAGTAAAAAAAGTGATAAAGTGTAAAGGTGGATTTTTGACGAAAAATCAGTTTAAGATATGAAGGGCATTTTTGATGTATACCATTGTAATTTCTCTACTGTTTTGTTTTATTTTAGAAGTATGTATATTAGTAAATAAGTATTTTAAATAATAATTAAATATTTTGTTTTATATTTTGAGTTTTATTCCATTTTCCTTCTTTTATGTAGGTGGTCTCAAACTTTTGACCGGCAGTGTACGTTTACAACTCCTTGTTACGAATAGCCATTCAGTTAGGATTTCACTTTTACTCAGTTGATTCATGATTGATTGTGTAACATATATCACTTTCTGCAATAACCTTATCTTCGAAGCTATTACATCAACTTCAAATACATAATATCACCTACTTGCTTGTGTTTTGACGTTCTACTTGGTAAATATTTAGTTCTGAAACCAGCGTTTGTTGTTACGCAGCGCGGTTCCTCAATTGCGTCAAATGTAATAACTGATTTTGACATATGAGTGTCATCGTGATAGTGGTGTGCGTGCTACCGTATCCGCAGATTAGCTACCATTTCAAAATTAGATGACATTCCGTTGATAAATAGTCGACCTGCGAAATATTGTTAATGCAGTAACCAGTACTATTTATTCTTTGCTGTAAATTAGTTAGCAAAGAGACTGATCCTTGATAACTGACAAAAGTTCAAAAAGAAATTATTCAAGTAGTGACCGCGTTGATTTTATTTTGTAATTTCATACAAACACAATCATATCGAATGGTCACACAGATTAAGCAATAAATCTGCATAACCTTGATGAGAATAACAAAATCTTACTATTTTACATAGCTGCAATATGAGTCACAAACCTGATTAGAAAATAAAAGTGAACAAAGTAAATAATATAATTCGTTGCAGTTACATGGTGCGTAATATCTATATTTAGTTGTATTTCCTAGTGCATTGACATTGTTATAATGTAACAAAAACGTCACGAGATACGTTACTTATGAAAATTAGAATCATCTGCCTATACATGTGCACACGTCTAAGGGATTAGATTATCCTTATTGATATTACAATGAAATAAAGCTTAAGTACCTATGTATAATTTACACGTATAATTTACATATGTATGAACAGTTTCTCATTATTCTGCAATGGTACTTATGTAGGCACTTGTTGTCAACGTGTCACGATCAATACTTTGTTGTAGGTTTGTTGTTTTCATCATAAACAGTTAGAAAGCCTACTTGATTGTCTTGAAGTCACCTTTTTTCTGTTAATATGCTTGATTGAGGAAATATACAGGCATACTATTTAAAACAGGGCCTAACACTATTGCACCTTAGTATTTATCGTGATCATAATACAGGTAAAAACACAATTTCCTTGAAAAGGAAATAAATATTCTCCTTGAAGATAACATAAAATACTTCTGAGAATCGTGAGGCGCTACAAACGGCGGAATTCTGACTATATGTATTGATGAAAACGAGTGTGAATAAAAAAAAATCGCGCTATTGAGAATGCATTGTATAAGCGACTGAGTGAAGCGTGACACCACACCAGACAAGTGGTCGCGCTTCGTGGACACTGGGCTCAGGTTACAAACACAAGGCGGTGTGAATTAAAAAACATAGTACATACGCGGATAATAGCATCCTTATATCATTAACATCCTTATAACACACGAGCATTACTGAAACAGATCACAACTACGCTATCAACGTATCATCCAACATTAGTGCCCATTTGAAAAATAAATTTGGTCTGTTATTCCTGTGTTATCTTTAAAAAACTTTCCTACATTTGTTATCGTGAGCGCAGTGAACAACAATGCGCACCTAATAATTTTCTGCAAGTATAGAATAATATATCATTATGTATTCAATGTGACAAGCTATACCCTGTGTTGAACGTGTGCATTACTCCTTGACGTCTCATGTCGCCTCATAGTCTAGTCTGTCATAGATATTTACTATCCATCCATCACTTTGTTTACTGCACACAGCGTTTACATAACCATGTACCTACTACCTGCTAATAAACTGAACGCCTAAATGTATTATTAAAATAAGCGCAAGTAACGGTATCGTAAGTACGGTAGCGCAATCTCTGTCTTGTAAATATGGTTATTCTACTACTGTGAAGTGAATATAATAATTGTCATTAGGGCTATTTACATAGCAACAGTTAATATATGTAGACTAGACACTACATAGTATCACGCTTGTATTTCCCCGAAGGTTGAGCCTACTGTTTCGCTAGTCTCATGTTTATGTAATAAGGGGCTAATTTAGTGACAACTACCGGACATACATAGTGCACGTTAAAGTCAAAATTACTTGAATACTAATTATAACATTTTGTGCACATAGGTATTGTACATTTTAACCTCACTTGTAAATTTTAAAAAATATGTCCACACATATTATGCACTAAATTAGTGGTAAATACATGTTCATGTCTTTTGTAATAGCACTACGTAGAATAGTGTAGACTGGAACCAACTCAAGTGAAGTTGAATTCTCAAGGAAAGCAGGGTTACCTCAAAACTTTCCGAAAGTAAATTACATGCTTTTCTTGTTCGAATGTAGGGATCATTTGCTTTGTGACGTTATTCTTTATATGGTATTCCATTAATACCGACACTCTCTTAACGTAGTGACGTGCGGCTAGTGTCCAATTTTGTGTCAAGATTCTGGACTGCTTGAGTTCAGAAATTGGTGTTTTAATAAATGCTGCGTCACGAAAATAATATTAATTATAACTATTTACATAAAATAAATTGGCAACATTCTTTTTATCCATTATGTTAAATTAGAAAATTGTAGTTTGACAATGACTTTGTAGATTTTAAACAGGTACTTAATGATCATATTAATATAAACAAAAATAATCCTACTTTTATATAACACTGACTGCAAAATTAGAATTTATTTTGTGCAAAATAAAATATATTTGCGCAGTTATTTGGTACCTGTTTAAGAATTACCAAGTCATTGCAATCATCGAAATTCTTTAAAACAAAGAACACAGCGGCGTTTATGTTTCGTGTTTACCGGAATACGTGGTATTTTGGTCAGTCGATGGCCAACATTATCTCATGTTTATGAAAGAAAAACTGTGCTGGTCAATTAAGCGTTATTACTGTTTACTATAAAAAATAGGTCTTTTGCGCGATTTGATAGGTGTCTAAGTGGTTTTTTTTTTCAATTTACTGAATATACCTTTAGACTGTCAACAACAAACTGTTTTCATTACGTAAAACACAATGGCAGATAAGCGATTGTGAGAAAAGGTCCGTTGAAGCTAAACCTCCGATCAGAATAATTACACGAAACTACTTTAATTGTAAGACTATGACAATCGACATTGTTACGTTTACGACCCATTGTTACAATCTAAAAAAATCTTATTAATAGTCGATATAATCGTATCATTCCGTTTCATTGTAGGATTCCACTCATATAAATCTTATAGATTTTAGTCCTTTTGAGGAAAACACCATCACGTTTCGTTAGAAACTACTGAATCTTGAAACGTGATAATGTTTTCCAATTAATAATATAGGTAATAAATAAGAATTTTTAACATACGTTTACTAAGTATGATGTAATTATGAATTCTAATAGTGTAAGGGCACAGTTTGCTTCCACTATTATACAACATCGCGGTTGTTCTAATGGTAGCTTTTCAGCTATTTGCTGTGCATACACATTTAACTCTTCGAAATTATTTTTATATCAGGTGCAATCTATAACAAAATGCTTTAATTATGATAACAAACTATAACGACAGTAAAATCTCGCGAACAAAAAACATTGAACATATTGATATTTATTTTTAATAGGAACTAAAATACGTTTATAACATTATCCATATTGTAAATCAATAACAATTATATCAATTTCCTCTACATTAAAAATGTTATGGTTTTCCTTAACATAGTAATTCAATGTACCTACAATACAATTATACGCTTTATGCGTTCCTTAACGATGGCACCAATCGATCAATACTTATTTTTTTGTAACACCGCCTGTAAACATTACGTACCGTAATCTACTCTTTATTTTGTGTAAGGAACTAAATTTTTGAGCTGTTATTCAAACATTTGGGTAGTTATTACGGTTAATTGGAAAATCAAATGCGCCGTAAGTAATACAATTGTTTGCGGACGAACTATTATTTATTCTTGCTGCGATGTTTATACTAAATTCTAGACTCCTAGACAGTCACTTTGCCTATCATCTTTGTTGTAAACCTCTCGACCAACACAGATATAGTAGACACGACAGTCTAATCCCTCATTGGAGGCATGGTCCACGACAAATCGCCTAGCGCATCGAAAATTAGTGCACTAGGTTTATATTGATTCACTTAACTCAAAATCGAAGGTCTCCTTAAATTAACCAAGCATAATTCAAACGCACAGTTTTTTTTTCTTATTATAAACATTATCTGTTTTGTCTTTGTTGATTGTTGATGAACCATGAATAAATAAACAAAATTAACTATCGACAAAATACAAAGAATCACTAACCAATGAGGAAATCACGAATTAAGGCTGTTTTTAATTTCCTATTTGATTTCCAATGAGTAAGTTCTAACATGTGACTGTCAATTGTTTTAGATCGAGAAGCCGGTGACTGAAGGCTTGTCTCACAGGACGCGTGACCAATGGGAAATTGATCGTTCATCATTGAAATTCGTACGAAAACTCGGACATGGCCAGTTTGGTGAAGTATGGGAGGGACTATGGAACAACACGACACCTGTCGCCGTAAAGACTCTAAAATCCGGCACCATGGACCCCAAGGACTTCCTCGCAGAAGCACAGATTATGAAGAAACTGCGGCACCTCAAACTCATCCAGTTGTACGCAGTCTGTACACTAGAAGAACCTATCTACATCATTACTGAACTAATGAAGAACGGCTCTCTATTGGATTATCTACAAGGTAAAATACAACATTAATTATTTATTCATATTATAAATAAATATTAACAATAACTGAGATACAATAACAATGAAATATTAAAATGCAATTATTGTTTTGACAAGCAAGCACGACTGTAAAATAAATTTTGATTTCTAGTTGCGTAATTCGATTGGTTTTTTTTGTTCAGGCAAAGGTCGGTTCTTGAAACTGCAACAGCTGATCGACATGGCGGCACAAATCGCCGCTGGCATGGCATACCTCGAGTCGCAGAACTACATCCACAGAGATCTAGCCGCTAGGAATGTTCTCGTCGCTGATGCTAACATTGTCAAGATCGCTGACTTCGGCCTTGCCAGGCTTATAAAAGTAAGTTTACATTTTGCATATATTTTCAGATAAAAATACCGTTACAGAAATCTAACGGCACTTCTATTTGTGAAGAAACCTAAATTGCCTATATTAAGTGGAATATTATTTTGTATTTATCTATAGTATTGAAGTTCCCGAACTACAGTAATTGAACATCACAAATACAATTCTGTTTACTTTATTGTCTGTAAAAGGAATAAATATTAAATGTATGGTTTTTCCATGAGTCACGCGCCAATCTGTATGTAGTTAATTACATTGTAAATAGTCAATTTATTTAATTTGACGATAACAACAATGAATCATAAACGTCTATAAAACTACCGTATACTTCTACTTGTGGTCTACAAAATAATATCCACACCTGGTAGTAATCGTGACACATCTATGCACGTGACTGTTCATATTATAAACCCTCTAGCCACTACAACACAAGTAGACAGCTTTTCGTCAATTACCTACATTATATTTTGAAGAGTCAGCGTGAGAATTACACGCTAAATGCGAACGACTCCTTATATAGGCAAAATAAACGTGCGAAACTGTACATTTACATAGTTTCCAAGAGGCCATTGAAAGGAAATGTTAAACGTGTGTTGTATTATTGAACAGGAGGATGAATACGAGGCGCGCGTGGGCGCTCGGTTCCCCATCAAATGGACGGCGCCGGAGGCCGCCAACTACAGCAAATTCTCTATCAAATCTGACGTGTGGTCGTTCGGCATACTCTTGACTGAGCTTGTCACTTACGGCCGAATACCTTATCCCGGTAAGTTAATAACTATAAACGACACAATATTTGTATGACACTCGATAGTATTTTAGCATTTAAATGCGCCATCCGTTTTCATAATGATAGCTGTATTTCGTTTTGATTATTTGAATTTTCAGCAAGTTAGTAAACAGGTTTTTTTTGTTGTAGGAATGACGAACGCTGAAGTACTTCATCAAGTGGAGCACGGTTACAGAATGCCGTGCCCACAGAATTGTCCCGCTGCATTGTACGAGATCATGCTCGAGTGCTGGCACAAAGACCCTCTCAAGAGACCCACCTTCGAGACCCTACAGTGGAAACTCGAGGACTTCTTCACCATGGACAACTCCGAGTACAAGGAGGCGTCCGCCTGCTGAGCCCGGCCCTCCCTGCCGCCCCACCGACACGCACACTCGCATCACGTACGTATCTCGTCAATAAATCGCGAACATCGCTCCGGTGAGCCGTACGAGAGAATCGACGTTCCGATCGATCGATAATATAATCTCACCACCGAAAGCTAATTTCCACATTCGCTTCGACAGACTCCAGGGCTATACCACATGCCGCCGGAGCTGCACGTGCTGCACAACAGCGCGTCGATGCAGTACCTGCAGATGCACGCGCTGCCCACCAGCCTCGGGCAGATGCAGGCGGCGCACCAGGCCAGCGTGGCGGCGCAGCTCGCGGCGCAGCAGCAGGCGGCTCTCCAGCAGGCCGCCATGCAGCAGGCGGCGCTCCAACAGGCCGCCCTGCAGCAGGCTGCCATGCAGCAGGCCGCGCTCCGCAGTGCGCCGCGCGCCGCGCCGCTGTGCGCCCACCACGCGCGCCACGCGCAGCACGCGCCGCACGCGCAGCACCGCGCGCCCTAGGCGTGCGCCGGACGAGCTCGTGCAGCCGCGGGACGTCCCTCCCTTCCGCCTCCAGTCGACCCGACGCCCGACCCGAGTTAGCTTCGTTCGTGTCTCTTCGGCGGAGAGCCCGCTCCACGTCTGTGACTTTAGGAGTGAAGCGCTCGAGCGATGCACCCGTCGAGGTCGAGATTTGTGAGCGAGCGTTCACGATTTTGAGTAAAATTTAAAGGTGGCCCGCGAAGAGCGGGACGCGAACCTTCCGCGTTACATTCCCTCGTTCGTCGAGCGCCGGAGCCCCCCGGTTCCCGCTCGCGGACGCCTCCAGTTTCGATCCGTCCCGACGGTGACGGATCGACGTATCGGTTCGAACTTCTCGACGGAGAGGTCACGATTTTATTTTTGCAAGACGAGACGCGTAGGCGACGATGAAACTGCGACGGCGACGTAGACGTAATTCTATTACTCGACGATCGGTAATAAGTTTAGTTAGACTGTCTACGATTTTCTAAATATATTTAGCCATAGGTTAACTTTTACGGTTCTTCGAATATTACATAAGCCTCTATATAGGTGTTCACGTACGATGTTAATCGAAAAAGTTGAATAAGATCAGAGAGCAGCGTGGTTATTTCATCTCATTTGGGCGGCAATATGAGCGACATATCAGAGCTTGGAACGCTTGAAATCTATATTACGTTTAGCTTTTGATTGGCGGCGTGCGGATCGCTTGTTACGACATTTCTCTTGCAATGAAATAAAATGTGTTCTCTGCTTCGCTGCATTTTTGTAACGATTTATAAATAATAAGAATACATAAAACATTTCTGGCTCTAAAAATCCAACGTAGTTGATATCATGTTTGAGAATAGAGGCTATATCGCATAAGATGAATGATTTCGTGTTGACACAAGTGCTGGGGAGCGACAAGCGAGTGACGTTGCGTGGATAGCACGAGCACTGGGCAGTGCGGGACCGACAGCGGCGACGTGCGTGACAGGAGGAACTTTAGGCTCGGCAGGGATATTATTATCGCGACACACGCGAATTTGCAAGGATTTATGTTTTGAAGAGGCGCATTAACAGATTAGGTATTCTCACCTTCGTATACCATGTTTAGTAGAATAACGAAGTTGGTGATAGATGCCAAATAATCCTAATAAAGAACTGAATTTTATATACATAATTAATTGTTCTGAGGGTATTTAGACGTTAGGATTTTATTTAATTTAAGCTGTTCTAAAACGATTAAATGGAAGCTATTCTTACTGTTCATATAATATTCGTAACGATATCGTTGTGACGTTTCTTATCTCGCGGAGTTTAGTTATCGTACTCATTTCAAATATTTATTGTCATGCTCAAGAACGTTAACATTATAATTTGATTATGTAAAATATTCATCCAATACTGTCATTTTATTTGTGCCAAGACTTTTAGTTTAAGTGGAAGTTTCATGTGGCCACATTGTAATCTAAATTGTATCGACACAAACTAATTACGTATTTAACCACTTATTTTAAAAGCTAAGATATAATTGGCCTAAGTAAATAAGTATTTTTGAATGTGTAAGTTTTGTATCCTAACTTATTAGTATAACTTAGTATATATATTAGATACTTTCAATTATAACAATATCAAACGTAAATATTCTCATTCGTTAAAACTGCACATTTTATATAAAATGTCACAGTTATTGTGCAATATTTATAATTGTTTTCAAACCCGGTGCTTAGTGTATTTGTATCTGTATCTGTATGCTGCGATATTATGTAAACTTACATCCTCAGAACATTTAACGACACTGTCGATGTAAGCTTGGACGCGTTCACTGTATCATTTGATTAATATTAAATACTAGTACCACTATATTATACAATACAACAACGCTATGTTTGTACATTGAACTTTCCACAATTTTTATCTTGTGAATAGTACCAATAGTAGTATTGTTTATAATGGTAATGAGTGATATTAGCATGTTGGTATTATTATGTATTATAGTGTGTGGCATACTCGAGGCATACTGACTCGATCATTCCAATTGGATCAAGGCAATATAATACTAAGGATTTTGACAAATAAACAAAGTTAGCTATTACAAAGATGATATTCTTTATATCACAATAAAATACAAAATACAAATTTATCGCACAAATATACATTCGTAACCTATTTGTAAGGTGCCTGAAGTAATTGCATTTGTAAGTCACAAAATATTTAGTTGTGATGACGAGTGTTCGCGTCGCGCGTGTGTGGTGTGAACTGACGTCACTCGTGTGGCCACTTTACTTGTCTTTACTTAGTCACCCACACGACGGAGTCGAGCACTCGACGTCACAGCGCATGTTCTCACTGCACTGTGGATAGAGCACCTACGTATATCTAGAATCGAACATTTATATTCAATTTGGGACTTTATTATAACACAATGAGTGTTCTCGAACAAGGCTAGGAAATGTGTCCATCAAGTATTAATAATACAAAGTCGTACGATCTTATTCACATTAATTCCAACGTAATTATTTTGTTTACTCTCGTGTATTATTCTCTATAATTTATTTCTTTATTTTAATAAATCTAAGTTTTAGCTGTATGATATGCTTTAGGCTTACGCTTAATTGGAATGGCTAAGTCCGCAACGTCGATCCCTTTATGTATGTACATGTACGGCAATATTATCAATGTATTCGTTAATTTTAATTATTAGTTAGCCAATTTTAAGTATTTTCTTATAAAATTTTCGCCATCACAATTTATGAAGAGATCAATAGAACGAATAGGGTAAGCTATGTGAATGATGTATGTTAGATATAAATATTTAACTAGAATTTATTTAGTAACTGTTGCTGTGTTACATGACATTTATACTTTGGTTTACGGTACTGTACAACTGTACCAGGTGTAAGTGTTTCGACGATATAGGGTGAAGTCATAAATTTCAAGTGCGACTGATGATAGTTGATACTGTTTGACATGTGAACTAAGGTCTTATTACCTCCGAGTATCAATTAAATCTATTTTAGTTTATTCTCGCGTGCCAGTATTGTTACACTGTCATAACGTAGCGCCTGATCGCTCGTCTTTTACATTAGCGATCATTGTTCAAATGTTATCCCCTATAGATGTTTGATATCCAAAACCTTTTATAGATAAAGATGTTTTATGACAGTGTAACTTTAATACTGGTTGTAAGGTTATTATAATGATTACTATATTTCACTTATTTGTAAAGATTTTTTTTAACACAACAATAAATATAAATGTGAAATATTTCTTGTTTTATTTTTTACAGTTAATAAAATACAGTAATATATGGCTCAATCTATTATATTATGCAACTTATTACATAAAGATTTTATTCTATTTTTATACTCGTTTGTGAAAACATTTTCTTTTATTTTAGAAAGTAATAATGTATCAGTCTCCAATCGGGAAATAATTTCTTCAGCTTCGTTGATGTTCAACTTAGCTTTTTTACATGCTGGCTCGGCATCTTCAGGTTCAAATAATGTGTCCAAATCAATTAAGTCAAAGTTATTGCTCAAAGACTTCTGCAAACTTAATGGTTCTGAGTTTCTTAACTCTTCAACAGGTTCAATACACTTGTGAGAGTACACAAAGTTCGAGGTGGATTGTAGTTGTTCTCTTAAGTCAATGCTACTATATTTCTTCGTACTTCCACATCTTATAAAACGAGTCCACGCTTCTTTCAAATCTTCGTCTTTGTTTACTACATTAGACACAATTCTATACAAATTATTACACTTATACTCGCGTAACGTATTAAATAATTTATTCCTCACTATTGAATCTGTGTTGTCAAATAATTCACTAAATGTTTGCGTGAGAATGGAATCCGACACATGTTTATTCTCACCGTGTGTTTCGAAATTCGCTAATTTACATAGAATATTAATAAGGAGTAATTTCAATTGTTTACAGCTTGAGTGGACAATACTGGATACTATATGAAGCACCTAAAATTGAAAAATCACGGATTTAAGTAGCCATTTCATTTCATGTGGAACGAATGAGAACCATGCAGGATATAATGGAGTAAATGTTATAAGTGGACCAAAACGAAATGTGACGAAGAAGAACAAAGATAGGGTAGTCAACAAAAGCAGAATTGAGGTTTTTTAACTAGTTAAAACGGTTAAAAACTATACGTTGAGTAATAAACAGATATGTTTTAGAACAATGGATATAACAAAACGGCAAAAAATTGTGTGACGAAATATGAGGACCCGTTATTTCAACCGATAGAAGCAAAGCGAGTCTATCCTTAGGTAAATTCGGAAGTGAAGATTGAGCATTAACGCTATATTATTATTTTATATGATGAACGCGAAAATGCGAATAATATAACATAATAAACATGCACGAAAATCAAAAAGTTATGAGCAGTGTAAAATTAAAAATATTGCTACTCTTACCTTAACAAAATTAACACTATTTCCATTAAATATTTGTTCTGTTGACTCTGTTAATATCACTAAAGCCTCTACGTATTTGTAATACCACAGGGTCCCTTTATTGAAATCTTTGACAGCATGTTTCATATTGGTTGGACAAGCTTTAGTCCAGCCTTTTATAAGCAAAGCTTCCATTTCATCATCGCGATTCATTGGTGTACAAGTACTGACTAGTAACATTGATTTTGTCTGAAACAAGCAATGAAATTTAAGTCAAAATAAACGCAGACAGCGCTTAATATATAATGAATATATTACAAAAAAAAATGTGATAATATTGACAAAGGCAAATATAATATTAAGAAACCCCTCTGCAATATTTGGTTGAGGAATAGGCATAAAAGTAATAAAAGATATGCAAATATAAAAATGCGTACCCCTATAATATTAAGACATTCGTATTGCATCTAACTCTCGGTGACGTGTTTCAGTATTTACGCAATCCTAAACAATAATAAAACAAAAGAATATTACCACAACATTGATGTGCACATTTTCATTTGACGTCAGTTTCCCAATGTGCGTTTTAAAATGTTCCATAACAATATCTTCTGCGTAACACTGTGCTTCGTTCGGCAAACTATTTATTTTAAGACAACACCATAATGTCATGTTTTTCTCGTCACGAATATTGTACATGTTGTATATTTTCATTTTGTCTTCATTGGGCATTATTTCAAACAGTCTATTGAGTGTACGACTGAGATGAATGCTTTGTGGTGAATCCATGAATAGATCTTTGTCCTCCAATTTCTGGTATATTTTACACAAGGATACAACTTGGGCTAGGAGGAAATGGCGGCTGGACATCCTAAAATAAATTGCAAGACCATTAAGTAAGTGACCAATGAAACTATAGGTCAACATAATAATATTATACTATCGTTTCTATTTATCATGGAATAGATAATTTGTAAAACCATATACATAGCTGGTAAACAGCCATGCTGGTTCATCTTTCAGCAATATAAGTTACAAATTAATCATGCATTTCTGGAACACCTTCAACCCGTCAAGGTAAAGATAGACGGTCCATGTCCTAAGTTCAAACTACTTACCTAGCTAAAACTGTCCAAAGATTTGATGTAAACATAGCACTTAAACAATCAGTGCTCAGTAAAGCTTCCAGCATTCTTTTCTCTAAGATGTTGATTTCTTCACTGATCATCATGGACGCTAATGTCACTGTATGTGTTAGCAGGTGTTCGTACAAACCGTACGTTTGATACTGTCGGCTTGAGGTCTCACATTTGTATTGAAGACCCATGTTGAACCACACGTGGCCTAAAAATAAAAGTCTGTTTGAATTATTTGTTTCCAATACAGGATACAGTCGGTATCAAATCCCAGGTAGGGACAAAAACCTACTCTTAAGTTTTCCTGTCAAGAAATTATCATCAGTATTTCCCAGAAGTTAATTTAATCCAGACCTTCATGCCTCGGAGGGTATGAAAAGCCGACGGTCCTGCGCTTTATCTCTTACTGGTCGTGTCAGTTACCCGTCCCACTGTAGTATGAGTCTGTATAATATGTACTATAAATTAACTGCTACTACATTTGGCTAGTTTCGATGATACTGAATTTCTAAAACCATATAGAAGACGGCAGAAAAATACTTCACGCGAACGAAGTCTTGGGCAGAAATTAGTTTACTCCTCGCAATCTTTGATTTAATAGACTTGTCATCAATAGGTATAATCACTACCTCATTAGATTTACATTTTATGATGGTGCGTACACATAAACTACGTAAACGATATAAAAAGCGTGTGATTTTGCACCATTGTACTATTATGAACAATTTAACAGCTCTAAGAAAATATGCGCTATAAAAAAATGTGCATTTTTATAAAATATGATAATTGCAAGCAAGAAGAGCTTGGTCCACTGAGTTTTTTTAACACTACGATAGAATAATAAAGGGGCAGTCTTAAACAATTGCAACTCCAGACTAATTCGGCAGCCAAAGTAAACCTGACCAATTTGATCTATCTCATACTGAAAGAGAAACTGAAGTAATGCAACAATTTCATAAATAAATAAAAAAAAGGTTTTTTTTTACCCTCCTGTTAGTTAATACACAAATAAATAATATAGGTATAACCCATTACTTTGGGTGGACAAGGGTCTTCTCCCATAATAGGATGCCTTAGGCCCTGAATCTACCACTAGGTGTTACAATTATATTATCTACATTGCACTGATTATGGTGATGATTATTTTGAATTTCAGCGCTGAAACGTCAAGCAGTGCACGGTAAAATATACTAATAAATAAAACATTTTAGTTAGATAATAAAATAACTGTAGATACTTACAATGTGGTAATAAACTGTATATAACATTGATAAGCCTGTGTTTTTTAAGTTTCGCTAATTGATCGCCGCCTTTCTGCAGTAATGATCTGATAGCCGATATTACTACGAGTACCAGACCTAGTAGTTTGTCTTCACTTTTAATATTATCTATGTTGTAGTTGCAAATACACTGAAAAGAAAAGAAAAAAATCACTCTTATATTAGACTGTCGAATTTATATTCCAGTCTATTTTTTATTGTGCTGCACGTCGAACACAAGTTTAAATGATATAAAGGTCTTTCCGCACTGGGAGATCCAGATCCAGAGGGGTTTTACTTTTTTCTCATCCTGAAAAGCCTCTAAGATATTTCAGATTTAATTCCATTTTTTTTTAAAGTCCTCCCCAAAATCAAATTCGATTTAGGGTTGACTGGAAATCAGGGATCATTACTATCGAAAACATCAAGGGTAATACCGTCACATTATTAAGGCTTCACTGATTTATTTAGCGAAAGTTAAAAAAAACCATTATGTAATAGTCTGCATAACTTTCGCTAGTAATTACTAACGCAGCCATCACATGGAGTGCCACGTGTTCTGTGACCACGGCAAGTCCGTCACGAGGCTTGGCCACACGCTGACATACATTGTCGACAGCTGATGTTTATATGTATACCTAATTTTTCAACAATTGTTTATTTATAGAGGTAAAACATGTGATAGATTTTGTAGCTTTCCAACACGTGAATTGTGCTTCTTGATAGTATAATAAATAAATAAATCAATTGAAATAACTTAATTTCATACAATTTAAATTACATTGTGTCTGAAAACAATGATTGCAGGTGACTGAACTAGGTAAACATGTATCTCAGCAAGGAAGAACAATTTACATCTATACTATCTATACTAATATAATAAAGCTGAAGAGTTTGTTTGTTTGTTTGTTTGAACGCGCTAATCTCAGGAACTACTGATCCGATTTGAAAAATTCTTTCAGTGTTAGATAGTCCATTTATCGAGGAAGGTTATAGGCTATATATCATCACGCTACGACCAATAGAAGCAGAAAAGCAATAAAAAATGTTAAGAAAACGGGGAATATTTTGACCCATTCTCTTTTATGTGACGCAAGCGAAGTTGCGCGGGTCAGCTAGTTACTAAAAAAAACAATTAAAATTGGTTAGTTAAATTATTTATAGCTATCAAATGAAATGTATCTAAAGATATTGTATGATTTTTTTCTTTTCCGTGAGAAACGATTTGTTGATTTAAAGGAGCTGTAAACATGTGGCGCCGCCTGGTGTTTACCTATGTAATTAATAGTTTTTATTTAGGTTGTCTTTTTATCTAGTTATAATCCATAATAAAAATAATATTATTACACAAGCATAAGATAAATTATTTTGTAGTTTATTGTAGACAAGAATGTTTGTATTGTTATGAGTCTAACATGTTTGAGGAAAAATCCGTTTTTTTTAAATACTGATTGTTATCAGGTTACATTAAAATGTTTTATAACATTTTACTTAATCTCTATTTTTTATAAGTTTTTCTGGTACTAACAGGTAGTATGTTAGCATAATATTTAAATATGATGATTATGCCTTGTTGTCATCACGTTACGTAGGCAACAAAGAACTGTCCAAAATTATTTTCTGTTATTTTTTCAATCATGTTACATATTTGCATGACGGCCTCCGAGGAGTGTTTAAAGTGGTTGCCACGCCACTACTAACTATAATTGTCCCGTTCGATTCCCGAACGGGATAATTATATGGTGTTCGTTGTTTGTATGTTTGTAAAAGTCCCCGCAAAAGTAATCCATATCAGTACATACACTACATACATACCTGTAGGAACTTATCATCATACAACAGTTCTCCTAGTAGACAGTTCACTGGACCAATAACATTGTTATTAAACAAGCTTGTAAACTGCGATGACTTCCCGCTCATTGTGTGCAAATAGGCTTCATTATTTCTAAAACAAATAGAAAATAAACACATTACGATTGTCTCCAGTAAATCATTCATTCTTCTCTAAGTTGAATAACAAACGTCATAGTGATAATTAAGTATGATTAGTTCGCTATTAAACTCTATTAACTATACATAATTTATAATATATTGTAAGGTAATGCTAAGTAGGAAGTATTATTATAATTAATTTAACGGCGTGGTAAGTCACGATATCAATAGGGAATTTAGTTAGTGAATCATTAATGATGATACCAGTTTGTCATCTGTTGAAAGATAACAGTTCTGAATCAAAATTTCAAATTGAGAGAAGGGAGCTAAATATTCAAATGCTATTTAATAAGACTTCAAAAATGGATAACGGAGATTCTTTTTTCGTCGGGAACTTTTTAAAGTCGCTCAGGCAGGCTAAGAAAATTGTTTCATGAAATTCTAGTAAAATACAGATATCTTCATAGGATGGCCAGATACAAAGTTATGATTTCAGGGCCAAATGAGGCTTTTATAACTCTGCTCATATTTTTCCTAGTCTTTATTATTCCGCGAATATCACTGGCCTACGGATTCTCTGTATCTCTGTTTCTCTGGCAAGGGTCTCCTCCCGAAATGCGGCGGGTTAGGCCTTGGGACTTGAATTACACTTTGGTCAAAGTGTGTGTAAGTGCAAGTTAGTGGCTTTGCATATTTATGTTATATCTATGATAATAATAAAGTATATCAATACTTACGTATTTGCATACAGAAGCAACTCCATAATGCTGTCATAGTCTTTGATGACTGCATGCTTGAAGGTGATACACACTCTAAGCAGTATCTTGAGAGTGAAACTGCTCACTTTCAGAGACCTCACAATTACTTTCTCTTCTTGATTATCCTGTTAAAATACAATATTCATTAAAATAGATAAAGGTAAAGCCGGAATGCCAAACTGTATACTTAAAACTTAATAAGTTGTGAGAAAAGGTATGATTGCAAACTTCAGAATTGTTCAGCATTTGTAATTTTTGTTAATTTTATCTGCTGGTGCTTTAAAGCATTGAGCAGGATTACGATTATTTCATTGGCGTGTATTCTGTATGTTTAACTTAGTCAAAAAACTGCAAATATAATTCAAGATTATCTAAAGAATGGGTGGTGTGCTTGTCAAACTTGATATGTGCATTTTATATGTAAAAAAAAATTATTTAATTATTACTTTTATTTTATATTTCTCTAGAGGACAATATTATTTTATTGACAACATTGTGAAAGGAATGGCTTTTTCCATTTTTTTTTCATCTTAACACACACTTCAAGTTTGGGAATTGGACTAATAAAATATTTTACATAACAAATTACCTCTAAAGCAGTATTGATATTATTTGTAATCATTGCACAGAGGATCTTGGTAGAATCACTGTAGATCCTTTTATCCATGAGATTACAAGAGTACTTCTCACAAATCATTGTGTAGGCCTTCCATTGCTCAGCCATCGTCTTCACATCAAGGCTTTGTACTATTTCACCTATCTTCAAATTTATATCTAATGCTGAAATAAAATAAAAATTTGAGGATTAGCGCAACCTACAATTTTATTTAGTTGTTTTTATAAAGTGATTGGGTCAGACAGAATTTTAAGTTTCAATATTATGATAATATAGATTATGAAGCTGGTTTATGGTCATACACATTACACAGGGCACTAATATTATTAAGACCAAGTTAACCTTCCAATAGTACACTTTTAATGGTCTAAAATAGAATCACCTCTCTATGGCTAGTTGGTAGTGTTAGATTAATGTTCATAAGGTTTCAGGTTTGATTGGTAAGTTAGGCAAAATACAATCGGTTTTTCTTATTTATATTACAAATATTTATTGACAGAAACCTGGAGTTAGATAATATTTCGGTTAATGGCAATAGAATCAGCTCTTATCACATGGGACTAACATTGTCAATGGCAAAATGTGCCTCTGCCTGCACCTTTATAACAGGCTTGATCCTATGTGTTTTTGTATGTACATAGAATAAGTTACCAATAATCACCCTGAATAAGTATATCCTGTTCCTCTTTCTCAGTGAGATCAAAGATGTAATGTTTCTCCAGTACCATCAAGTATGTCAGCTGCAGTTCATGGCATGTTCTAAACATGTCCTTTATTTGTTTCTCTACATTGTTAAGTTGGCTGCCATATACTGCTTCACTGAGAAAAAAAGTAAGTTAAGGTAGGTTATTAGAAATTAAAAAGAATAACTATACTGTATTGGACATTGTAAATGTAACATAACATTTCAAAACTCTAGATGTATGATTACTGATAACATATAAAGATGATTGAAGTATCATCTTAAATTAACAGGCCTAATATTGTGTCTAGGCCGACCACAATGCAGGTGGCATGATTATTAATTAAACGGCATTTGTGGGTCCACTGTGGAGGAGCATGGCACAGGACAGATAGGTTTGGAAGGAAAGAAAAGAGGCCTTTGCCCAGCAGTTGAACACATAACAAGCTAAAAAAATTCTTCATTTGTTGAAGTTCTCTTAACACCATAATGTGATATATATTCACTCTACAAAATGATTGCTCAGCAGTTTAGCATAGAAACTAAACAGGCATATATGCATTTATGTTAAACAAAATGTATAAATATGTATAAGTCTCACCTGTCTTTACAGTGTGTAAACACTAACATTATGATTCGTCCAGTAATAGTCGGAAAGGTTTTCATAGAACTACATGACATAGATATAGATTCTATGACATTTTTAATCAGATCAGATAGAAGTTGCAGCAAGCACACTGTATCACTCATGTACTCTGTTAGTTTACTCACTTTTATACTTGTTTCTGATAACAAGTCT
Organism: Anticarsia gemmatalis; assembly: GCF_050436995.1. NCBI lineage: Eukaryota > Metazoa > Arthropoda > Insecta > Lepidoptera > Erebidae > Anticarsia > Anticarsia gemmatalis. The sequence goes on from NC_134761.1 coordinate 7,137,397, forward strand.
GCAATTAGATCTAAACTCTGCAATTAAAAATTATATTTTTACAAACTACACTTACTTTTTTCATATTATCAAGTATATTTGTAAATGGAAGGTCTGAAGACGCGTTCAGTAAGTATTTATACCTGCGAAATACATGTTCCACAGTCCTCCAAAAGAGTAGAGAAATATGCAGAAAAAGTCGCCTTTTTTATTTCTTTCCTTACGCTAGAAAAAGCTGACTTAGTATTCAGTACTAGTGATTCGTATGTAACGGTATCCATCTAATAAAAGAGTTAAGAAATTGAAATCAAAAGTTAGTGGTTCATCAAAGAAGTTGAAAACAGTTTATAAAGGATACGCTCGTAGTATGTACCGCAGGACTATTACAAAAAATATCTGTGCTTTGGGATAAGAAGTCGGAGCTCTGCGAATCGTCCATTTCTTCTGCGATTATAAAATTTTACCAACAATCAAGTAAAATATTCTTTAACTTCAATTTTAGATTCAAAACATTTCATTTTCCAGGACTCCCGCTTAAATTTACAGGTGTTTGACGTTAATTGACATGAGTGTCACGATTGCCAAAATTGACAGATCTAAAACCCACCTATTCCACGTTATGCCACAGATTCTAGGACCTATTCTACCAACTGTAAAAGGGGGTCATCATAAATAGCAGGGTAAAAAGATAAAAAGTGTGAAAAAACTACTGTGTGCTTTAAAGGTCCACATTCATAACATAATATAGCTAGTAAGCTCGATTTTAAGTCGGAACCGAGCAAATTGAAAATAAAATGTGCTTATAAGTTACCGGCTGAACTACAATGTTTTATGCACCAGAACAATTGCCAATTGAATTACAAGTTCCACACGGCAACACACCATTCGGGTGTTAGAAATAATTATTTTCGCACTTGCCCAGAGTAGTGGACTCAAAGCCTTGCCCCGCGTTCTTTTCGGGAGGAGACTAATGAGATCGTAATGGGTTGCAAAAATAATAATTGTCTGGTCTTGTGGTCAACTAATATCTCTAGTTATGTCTGTTTTTCAAATCTTTAATATTATTATAGCATAACTATTATATTAATCCTCCATAATTTTCAAGTGAAGTGTAAAAAATCTGGGCTTAATATAATCGCATTTTTTTAGAATGTAATGCTGGAAAAACTGGAGCTAATAAATTAAAATAATTGTTAAATAATAATAACTGATTAGTTGTTTAAAATAATAATAAAAAGAATACCTGATAACATAGTACCTACTTTGTTTACGTAGAATATTATTATTTTTATTACTTAAAAATCTCTGCTCATTTTGTGTCTATTCATCCCGCGATTTTTATAGAAGTACCCTATTTTATGATAATTGTCTACTTGTCATTTTTTTATATACGAAATTAATAATTTTATTTGTGTTAAATGGACGATATATATTTTGTTTAATTATACCTAAAATGAAACTCAAAAGCCCTGTAGTCAAAAATATATAGGCTTTAATTCCTTGCGATTGAAGGGGTCACTCGGGGTCACATCAAAAATCAATAAACGCGAAATGGATTCGGAATAGTAATGAACGCCCGTGAACGTCATTCCTTTTGACCACAGAGTACATTTTATTTAAGATTCTGACAGCTACTTTCACGTGTTGCTTCGTTTATTCACGCCGTAATCTAAAAACACGCGGCCCGGTGTTAATTTTTGCTGTAAATAACGTAAATTTACATTAAAACTGTACCGACGGAATGACAAAATGGCAGGGTGCAACAATATATCCGAGGCTCTCAAATATATATGCTCTGCATCAAAGTCTACTGAATTAAGATATGCATGTAATGAACTTCAGGTTAGTAAAATTGTCGCAATATACACATATTTATATCGAATAGGATATTATAAAAAAATATTAATGAATTTAACGGACTACACTTTATTTTATTCTAGCAAATATGCTCTAAAATATAATGTTTTAATCAGGTAACAAAAATATCTTGCTTAAAGTAAATAAAGATTTTACACCTGTTTTTATCAATGAGGACAAGGAACAATAAGTCATAACTTGCCTACGACTATCAAGTACTAATGTATATTTTATTTATACCAATCGGTATTTTGAGTAGATATTATTTATATTTTTTATTTACTTACTCAAAATTAATATAGTAGTAGTAGTATAATTTAATAATTATATTTATTTATACTTTGAGTGAGTAGGTAGCCAATATAATATTATATTTTTAAACTCTGTATTAAATTTCTTATGCTACTGTTCCACTGCATTGCAAGCCTTATACGCAAGTCTTATTAAGTCATAGTCATCATTGAGTCTTTAGTGCTGGCCGAGTTTGTGTTGGGAACTTATACCATGTCTTCACCTTGAAATTGTTATTACACTGCATTGCAACTGTATATTATACAAATCTATCACTGAATTGATTCTCCAGAACACCTCAAATTGCACTTATGCCATCTTATTTCATTCAGCTGGCTGACTACCTACCTACCCTATAGAATTGAGGTTTTATTGCATTTTGGAAAGCTTTTTCAACATGGAATATAAAATTAGATAAAACAGAACATATAAGGTTTGTTGTTTCTTTCAAAAGGTACAAACAATTTATTCACTACTAGTGAAACTGGTCGCATAAAATGTGGGAAAACTTGCAGTGCAATAACTTATCAGTCCATCAGGACAAGTAAATGTATGCAAAGATCTGTAAAAAAATAGTGTTTGTGTCATTGTGAAAAGTCCTCAAAAAGCACATATCAGGTTTGGCAAGCCAATGGTACACTAGTTTAAAATACAAGCATGTGCTTCCTTCAAATCAAACTCAATTTATGAACCTTCATCTAATTCAATTTTTTAAAAGGTCACTATGACCACCAATTGTCTTTAAATTTGGTTAAGATCAAAACTGTCCTAACTGAATTCAGCTCATCTTGAGGCTTATTTCTTAGGACCATTCTCACTCAATATATTATATTAATCAATACAGTCATATTTATTCAGTAGAATTTAAAACATTTTATTACTTAGGTACTGAAAGTTTATATTTGGATCACCCGGTTACCTTGATACACTTTTTGCACCATTGTGAAGGCGAAGACTTCCTTGTGTAGGTGTTTATCTGTTATATATTTGCATAATGATATCATGTGCAGTTTTTGATCTAAAAGTGACTTAAATAAGTGCTAATACTGACATTGAAGGTCTTTAGAGTAAACAACACTAGTAGACAATTTGTTTCTGAGACAAGTTTTGTTTTAACATTGATTTTGTTACATTTTTTTTTATAGTAGTAACATATTTCCTTAATATTGTTCCCAAATAAGGCATCTTCTTTGTCTTGTCCTTATCCCACATTGAGTAGGGTAGGCACATGTTTTCGTTCTCAAAAATCATGCTGTATAGAGATTCGCCGACGTCAATCAACTTAAGATTTTAAGGGGAACATTATGCAGAGGGTGGAGATGAATATGTTGTTTGCAAATATGTTTAATGTTGTAAGATTGTAATTTGTAATTGTTGCCAATATGTATTGAATTGCAGGCAAAGCTGAGTTCTAACTCAGCAGACATTCAAGATGTAGTCAAAAAATTGTCCGAATTTATTTTAAGACTTGATGATGCTAAAATTTTTAAGAAGTATTTATCAAATATATTGCTAGCATTGGTAGCTGCTAAAATACCTCTTAAACCAGTATTTTCTAATGATAAATATGAAACATGTCATGAATCTGAAAAGGTTAGCCATTTGGAGTACTCTATTGTTCTGGCTACACTCAGCGATCATCCTGATATTTTGCAGTAAGTGCTAATTTTTAGTAATTTATTATATTAGTGTATAGAATAGATTACTAATAATGTCTACTATATATATATACTAATAATTTTCGCTTAAGGGTCAGCTTACACCGAGATGCGATTCGCTCTAGTGTGCGCGCAGCGTCACGTCGGCGGTGTGAGTTGACCCTTATGCTTTTATTAGAGCAAAATAATTGATAAAATAAAATTCATGTTGCTTCATAGAACATATTATTATTATAATGATATGGTAAATGACACAAAAAGGTACATATACAATTTATTAAGAAAAAAAAAACGCATTTTCAGATATGCCTTAAAATATTTTCAAATAAATGAAGTACCACCGTTTGAAGTATACATCCATCAAGAGGAAACTTACAAAGTGGCTCCGAAGAAGCGCCGCCTTCTCGACCTTCGACAAAAGGTTACTGACCAACACATAGTTTCATGTTGTCACACACTGCTGAGCAGGCTGCCCAATGAGCTGTCTGCCAAGTGGGATTGGACCAAGTTTGTTACTACCTTCAGGAGCCACTCGAATGCTGAAATTAGATGGTATGATATTGCAAATTTTAATTGACATTGTTCAAATTAAAATGTTGCGCTGATTGCTTTAAAAAAACCTGTTTTCTCTCCATGCTCAATTATATCCAAACTAGCTGACCCGCGCAAATTCGCTTGCGTCACATAAGCGAGAATGGGTCAATTTTCCCCCGTTTTTGTAACATTTTATACTGGTACTGTGCTCCTATTGGTCGTAGCGTGATGTTATATAGCCTAAAGCCTTCCTCCATAAATAGGCTATCCAACAGTAAAATACACCAGTAGTTCCTGAGATAAGCGCGTTCAAACAAACTCTTCAGCTTTATAATATTTATATACTCATTTTCCAAATTTCTTCATCAGGAAGGTAAAGGAATGCATGGCAATCATTACTAATATGACAGAAACGCAATCAAACTCACTATCAGTCATGTTGATCATAACTGAAGGCGACAATTTGAAACACAATCTACACAAAACTAAAATTAATCCAGTTCGTCCCATGGATGAAGTATTAAAAGGACCTGTGAGTCCTGACAATGTTGTCAATATTGATGGTATACTGCTACCAATATTTGATAAGAATAATGTCCAGAGTGGCAACTTAGTGCCTGTAAAATCGACTGTAAACAACCTAAGGAGTTTAGCTTTGGCTGTTGCATCAGGTTAGTATATTGAAATACTATATTATTTTTTTAATATCTGTATATACTTATGAGGAACTCTACCAACAAAATGATTTCCGAGTAAATTTTAATTTTATATCATTGTCAGCATATTTTTTTTTCTTTCTTTAGGTCAAGCTCTTAGCTTAATGGGCCCAGTAGGTTCAGGTAAAACATCGTTAGTGGAACACTTAGCAGCTATCACCGGGCGGAAAGGCGTGGCCTTTAAGAAAGTGCAACTAGGTGACCAGACCGATTCCCGTATGTTACTTGGATCACATCAGTGCACCGATGTGCCGGGAGAATTCGTCTGGAGGCCTGGAGTCTTAACTGAGGTACAATATGATTCGTTTGTGAAATTGTCGCTATATGTTTGTTGTAATAGATTAGCAACTTTTGCTGTTTACTTTGCATGTTTATTATATGACAGGATACGGGAATTAGCGCGCACACGCATTTTTCCTTTGAATGCTTTGTCGTTTAGGGGCAGGTTGCACTGGTTGAGAAGTCATACATCGTGTTCATTTGTCTCCAATTTCCATTTGTCAAATCGTAATTTGATAAAGTCAGAGAATTTTGCAACTGGTGTCATTTAAATATTATTATGCGATTATGAATAGTCTCTATTCGTTTTACGATACAAATTTATGTTTTCTACAGAATTCTGAATGCAAAGTTTACACAGTTGTTTCGTCAATTATTTATTCTGTGCAAGTAAAATATCTCTTATTTGCTTTAACATGACCAAATTCTATAGCATAGGAACAAAGACACATTCTTAATGTGCATTGATTTAAAACTTCTTGCCCTATATTTATTTGAGTGATTTCTTTTACTTTTAGGCTGTTCAAAATGGCCACTGGCTCTTATTAGAGGATATCGACTGCGCAGCTTTAGACGTAGCCTCTACACTAAGTTCCCTCTTAGAAAGGAATTCACTATGTGTGCCTGGCTACCGGGATTCTTTGCCAGTCACCCCTGGCTTCCAACTATTCGTCACGCAAAGGTACGTAAAGACAATCAAATTAACATGTTATTGTATTATCAACATATAGTACAGCTCTCACATATAGTTTTTCCTTTCAGGACTTTAGTTACCAATTATGGTTTTCAAAAGAAAATGTCCAACTCCAGTACTCTGCTGCAAAAACACTTAACTCAAATAAACGTAGAACCACTTTCAAGATCTGAACTTGGTGAAATCATTCAGACTTTGTACCCGGCCCTTACGACTATTTGCTCAAGAATGATAGAAGTATTCATGATGTTCTCTGTGGGTAGTCACGACACATCTCTGCAGACTACAGAGGTAGTGAGCACTGAGAAAGAGAACAATGTACTGTTGATGCGGGGATCAAGACTGATTTCGACTAGAGACTTACTGAAATGGTGCTCCAGATCAGTCGTAGGATTCGACGTATCGAGTCCTGAATCGGCTTTAAAAGTCCTTCAAGACGCTTTAGACATTTTTACCTGTTCTGTATCATCTCCTGATCATAGGCTGGAACTGGCCAAAAAAGTTGGCTTGTTGCTTGGAATTGTAGAAACAAAATCTGAGTACTACTGCAAGCACTACAAGCCAAACGTATCATTGAATGCTAGCTACCTAGAAGTTGGTAGATCAAAAGTGCCAAGAGTTGAAAAGAGCTTAGAATCCATTGATTTTGACAATAAGCAAGCAGTATTTTCATTTACGCGTCAGTCAGCGTGTTTGCTTGAGAGGATAACTTGCTGTGTCAACTCGAACGAGCCAGTACTGCTCGTTGGAGAAACTGGTTGTGGTAAGACTTCGTCCGTGCAGTACATAGCGAGGCAGACTGGACATAAACTAGTGGTCATTAACATGAACCAACAATCAGATTCAGCCGATCTTTTGGGCGGGTACAAGCCTGTCGATCTAAAGTACGTAATCCGTCCTATGAAGATACAATTTGAGAACCTCTTCCGAAGTTTTTATAACACAGATAAAAATCAAAAGTTTTTGGGACACATTGATACATGTTATGAAACCGAGAATTGGGCGGCTTTGGTTGCGTTAATGAAGCAAAGTCATAAAGCAGCAGTAAATAGACTGACTGCTGAGAAAAAACATAGTCAATTGAAAACATGGGTGGCCTTTGGTTATAAACTAGTAAGACTAGAACAGCAGTTGAAGGCGGCGTCGAAGTTGACATTTGCGTTTATTGAAGGTTCTCTAGTCAAAGCGATGCAAGAGGGGCACTGGGTGCTTCTGGATGAAATCAACTTGGCGTCTGCTGAGATTTTAGAGTGCTTAGCTGGTCTTTTAGAAGATAAAAATGAAACTATAGACTTGTTAGAGAAAGGCGACAAAGTGCCTATAAAAAGACATCCAGAATTTACCCTGTTCGCATGCATGAACCCTGCTACGGATGTCGGTAAAAAAGATTTGCCGGCCGGTCTTAGAAATAGGTTTACGGAGTTCTTTATCGACGAATTGACTGAGAGGAATGATTTGATGCTGCTTATTGGCGACTATTTATACCATATGAGCTTAAATGGTGCTGTTTTGGAGGCAATATACAGTTTTTATGCTAGTATTAAGAAGGAAGCCAAGTTAAATCTGGTAGATGGTTCGGGTAAGCTTAATACGTTAAATACTGAATATGATCACCAGTAACTAATATCACCTTTTTGCAAATAATAATGATGTCGTTTCTTTCTAGGTAACACGCCGCATTATTCTCTCAGAACATTGTGCAGAGCGTTAACAGCGGCAGCCAAAGCGAAATGCGGGACTGTGTCTAGGTCTTTGTATGAAGCATTCTGTTTATCTTTTCTTACTCAGTTGGATAGTTCTTCGCATCCTAAAGTAGAAGCCATGATTGCCAAGTAAGTGTGAGGTATTTTGTGCAAAACATAGTTTTGCTTAAGTAGATGTCCAGAAAAATAAATAAATTATCTTTTTTCCTCAGGGCTGTAATCGGCAAGAAAGATATCAAGTCTGTGATAAATCAAATTATTCCGAAACCAAACGTACATGGTACAGGGCAAAACTATTTACTATTTGAAGGCCATTGGATACCTCAAGGAAAACTGAGCATCGACATACCAGATGAATACATTTTGACGCCAACAGTGAGGAAAAATCTTCGTGATATTGCGAGAATCATATCCCTAGGTCGACTGCCTATATTGTTGCAAGGAGATACGTCTGTAGGCAAAACTTCACTTGTCACGTACATAGCGAAAGCATCAGGCAACTATTGCGTGAGAATCAACAATCATGAACACACTGATCTACAAGAGTACATTGGCTCTTACGCGAGTGACTCTACTGGCAAGCTTGTCTTCAAAGAAGGTATCCTGGTCGAAGCAATGAGGAAAGGCCACTGGATCATCTTAGACGAGCTCAACTTGGCTCCTAGCGATGTGTTGGAAGCACTAAATCGCGTCTTAGATGATAATAGAGAGTTGTTTATACCAGAAACACAACAAGTTGTTAAGGCAGATCCAAATTTCATGCTTTTCGCTACACAAAATCCACCAGGCTTGTACGGTGGTCGTAAAATGCTATCAAGAGCTTTTAGAAATAGGTTTGTCGAATTACACTTCGATGAGATACCAAAGAGTGAGCTCGAGACTATATTACACCAAAGGTGTAATGTTCCTCCAGCATATAGTAAGAAAATGATAGCAGTTATGGCGGATCTTCAACTAAGAAGGCGAGGATCGGCTGCTGTACAAGGGAAAGAGGGTTTCATTACCCTAAGAGACTTGTTCAGATGGGGCCAAAGATATAAAAACGCGTCAAAAGACTCCTTAACTGACGAAAAATTTTACGACTGGGACCAACACATAGCTGATGAAGGGTATCTTATTTTAGCCGGAAAAGTTAGGCAAACTGACGAACGATCTATCATAGTTGAAGTTATAGAAAAACATATCAAAAGGAAAGTCAACCCTGACAATCTTTTCAGTCTCCATGCGGCTACGTCTCCTGTGACCAAATCTATTCTAGAAACTATACTCAACAATCAGCTACAGGAATTCTCACATGTAGTCTGGACGTTTAATATGAGGAGACTGGCAGTTTTAATTGCCAAGTCTTTTAACTTCGACGAACCAGTCCTTCTGGTCGGAGAGACAGGATGTGGAAAGACCACTATTTGCCAGGTTCTAGCAGCATTGAAAAACCGGCAGCTTTTATCGGTGAACTGTCATATGCATACAGAAAGTTCCGATTTCTTGGGAGGTCTTCGACCTGTGCGACAGTATAAAAATGACGGAAGACTGTTCGAATGGATTGATGGGCCTCTTATCAAAGCTATGGAAGCTGGTGATATGTTCCTAGCTGATGAAATATCTTTAGCAGATGACAGTGTTTTAGAAAGAATGAACTCCCTATTGGAACCTGAAAGGCAGCTTGTGTTAGCGGAAAGAGGAATGGAAGACAATTCTGATATCGTCGTCATTACAGCCAATAAGAACTTTCATTTCATCGGTACCATGAATCCTGGAGGAGACTTCGGTAAGAAAGAGCTTTCACCGGCTCTCCGAAACCGGTTCACCGAAATATGGTGTGATAGCGTTACATCTAGAGAAGATTTACTGAAAGTACTTGAGAAAAGTGTCAACACGGGTGTGTCACTCGGGAACCAGGAAGATGGCAGTTCAGGAATTGGCACTTCGATATTAGACTTCACACAATGGTTAAAGAATTCAGAAGTGACGAATAAATTCCCATTCAGCATACGTGATTTGCTTTCATGGGTACATTTTATCAATGTGACAGTAGCTAAAGGACTCTTGGACACTCCTGAGGCGTACGTGCACGGAGCTTGTATGACGTTCCTTGATTGTTTTGGTACGGCTGTAACAGGCCATATCGAACCAGAGACATTGGTTTTGTTGAGAAAAACTGCAATTAACTTCCTCTTGAATCAAATTAAGACGGTTGGAAACGAGTACTTAGATAGCTTGAGAGAAATGCTTAGTGACAAGCAGACGAAATTTGTAGCTGAAAGTGCTGCTGACAAGTTTGGTATAAAACCTTTCTACATCGATGTAGGTCAACATGTTGGTATTTCCGAAAAAGAACAAACGTTCACCTTTACTGCGCCAACGACCGGAGCCAATACCTTAAGATTATTGCGTGGATTGCAATTAAATAAGGCTATTCTACTCGAAGGCAATCCCGGTGTGGGTAAAACGAGTCTAGTCACTGCACTGGCTAAATCATCCGGACACAAAGTAGTCCGAATCAATTTGAGCGATCAAACGGTAAGTAGTATTTAGCAGTACTATTCTTTACAAAATCTAAAGTACATACTTGTAAATAAATATTTGATTCTAATAAGCTTAATTTATTTTTGCAGGATATTACAGATTTATTCGGAACAGACCTGCCGACAGAAGACGGGTCTTTCAGATTCAAAGAGGGTGCATTCTTAAGTGCTCTACAAAATGGTGATTGGATCCTATTAGATGAGTTGAATCTAGCGCCTCAGCCCGTTCTTGAAGGTCTTAACGCGTGTTTAGATCACCGAGGAGAAGTCTATATTCCTGAACTGGGTAAGACTTTCAAAGTCAAACAGCAGACCCGACTATTCGCTTGTCAAAATCCTTTGAAGCAAGGCGGGGCTAGACGAGGTCTTCCTATCTCATTTCTGAACAGATTTACTCAAGTATACATCGACACTTTGACAAAAGAAGATTTGATATACATAGTAGAGTCCCAGTATCCTAGTATATCTCAACATATTTTACACAGTATAGTTACCTTCAACTGTAAAGTGAGTCACGAGATCACGGAACTTCAAACTTGGGGTCATTTGGGAGCTCCCTTTGAAATGAACCTCAGAGACATACAGAGATGGTGTGAAGCAATCGTAAAGGATCAGGTTGAAGTTAAACCATTAAGACCAGGGAAGTTTGTCGATATGTTGTACGTAAATCGTATGAGAACTATCGATGATAAAGAGAAAATGAGTCAAATATACGATAGTATATTCCTTCCTCGATATCCAAGGAGTCACAGCAATCCCCAGTTCTGCATATCTGAGGGACAAATATTTATCGGAGATGTCTCATTAAAATGCAATGTTGATAAGCAATTTAAGAACCGGAGAGCAATCGAAACTAATTTGTTGATTTTAAGGAATCAATTACCAGCACTGAAAGCCTTGGCTCAAAGTGTTAAAATGAACTGGTTGTCCATAATAGTGGGTCCATCAGCTACAGGGAAAAGTAGCATCGTGCAAGTACTTGCCGATTTAACAGGAAATGAGTTACAAGTAGTTCCCGTTACATCTGCAATGGATGTGTCAGATCTACTAGGTGGGTTCGAACAGGTTGACTACAATAGAAACCTGGAAAGCTTATTCGACAAAATAGAGACCCTAACTATACAGACTGTTAGAAACTTGTGGTTGGCATTAGAAAATAGGAACTGGAGATCAAATCAACTTTTAAGCCAGTTGTATCAGTACAAATCATTACATACCGTGTCTAGCCATGAAATGTCCGCTGATAATTTGGACAATTTCAAGCAAAAATTGCAGTTCCTACAAACTCATTGCGAGAAATTAATGCACCATAATAGATCGTTTGATAAAGTGTTGGAGAGCATTAAAGATATCGTACACAAGTTGAGTATGTTACAACACAAACTTGGACTTGTAACGTCAGTAAAGGCTGGCGGAAAGTTCGAGTTTGTTGACTCTTTGCTGGTAAAAGCTATGATTGAAGGATCGTGGTTATTGTTAGATAATGTCAACTTGACTTCTGCGGCAGTTCTCGATAGACTGAATGGCTTACTAGAACCAAATGGAGTTCTAAGTATACCAGAGAGAGGAGTCATGAGTGAGATACGACCGCATCCTAACTTTAGGATATTCTTTACGATGGATCCAAAATACGGGGATATATCTCGTGCAATGAGAAACAGAGGCGTTGAAATTTTCTTACTCAGACCGAGTGATTTGAACACTAATACGTCTGAGACTGTGAATTATATGGATTTGACTGCATTGTTGTCATCCTGTGGCTTGCCCTGTCACTATCATGAGAAGTGCGTCAAGTGTCATGACTTAATGAAGTCATTTATTAGAGGTAGGTAAACGCCACGTTGTTTGTTATTATAAATAGCATTAAGAATACTTCTGACCGATTATTTTTCACTTTTTAGGTTATGAGCGCCCAACAGTTTCCCATCTTTTACAAGCAGCACATTTAACCTGGCAACAAATAGTTCGAGGTATTAACATTCCAACGGCATTTATTAGCAGTTTCTCTGATGTGTACATCAAACCGAGGTGTGGAGGTGACTTTGACACTAACGTCAACATGTCCCTTGCTGAAATGAAGAACTCAATGCTCAAAGCTTTAGAACAACTGATGGATGACGAAGGTGATCGATACGTAAGCCCTCTGAATACCAACCACTCACTGACTGTTAAAGGATTGTGCTCTCATTCGACAGCTGAGATCACCAAACAGATCGCGTTTGTCGCAACACAGGAAATTCTATCATTTCCAGTATTCGTCTGCATTTATTCTGTTTACCAAAAAGTTCCTAGGATGCTATTAGAGCCCATACAGGTTGTTATTGATGAAAGTCTAAAGACTCAATATTCTGGTCATATGCTCGAACTTACAAAGCGGCTGAACGATGTAGCGTGTAACTGCTTACAAATATATCCATACCTGCCCGCCTTTAAGAGGTATTATCCGGAACAGCACAAAATAAATAGAGATGCTGAACGGCTATCGAACTCGCAATCGCTGCTTCTGTTTAATCATTTGATGAAGACTTATTTACAATCGACGACATCTACGAGGGCTTTTTCAGTAGTTGATTATTCAAAAGCTGTGTTATCTGGAAAAATAACAGACGATTTTGTAGAATATCCCATATTGAAATACTGTCAAAGTTACCTTGAGATGATAGATCAGTATATTACAAATTCCATAATACTGGCTAAAAGTTCCTTAGATGATGAAATTACTTGTCGTATAATCCAAGCATTAAATTGGCGAAATAGATTCGTAAGGCTAACAAATGAAGCAATCTTTGTTAACAATATAGATATATTACGACAAGATTTAAGAGAAGATATTGTCCCGTTACTATACGCACATAGAAAATGGTTGCGCAAGCATTTGATCCAAGTTTTCAGTAAACTAACAAAGCAAAATAGAGATCTGTTAAACGAATTAAATGTACAATTGGAAAACTTCGCATTACACATTGATCAAGACAATTCGCAGATGCTGAAACTTAGCAAGAAGTTAAGGAAAATTTATGGTCAACCGAAATTATACTACGACAAGGAAGAATATGAATTATGTACTGAAAAATCGGATATATACAACAAATTAACTTTAGACATGAGTCGCCCTATTTCGAAGCAATTGAACAAGTATTGTGTACACAATTATGCTGTTACTGATATGAGTTTGGCATTGGACGTACCCAATAAAGATACATTGGCCGTAGTTCAAGACAACTTATCGAAATTGACAGAAAACAAATCGGAAAGAGCATCTCCTCAGGTTAAACTTATGCCTGTTATATCCTATGTTGTTCAAAGGATATTCACAATTCTCCAGAGTGAATTTTTGGATGTCGTCGCCCAGTTGTCGAATGTAGAAGATCAACCCAAAGTAACAAGTGATTATTCTGAAGTGTTTGTCAGTTTAATACATTTAAGTAAAGTGAATAAAGGAGTCCCACCTGCGTTGTTAAACCTGTTGGAAATTGTGGTGCATTTGCAGGAATATAGACCCGAAATTGTGGGAAGGTAAAATTTTACGATGAATATTTATAAAAGCTTATTGGAGGCAACAAATCTATGGAAATTACTTAGTAAACTATTTTTCGTTCCAGAATATCGTCTTTTCCCGTCAAATTTTGGGACGAATTTTACAAGGCTGCGGTATATTCTCCGGCATTTTACCCGATGCCATTCTTGACAACGAAAATTGTTCAAGAATCCGAAGAATTTGTCGAGGAAATCCCTACCAATAGCAAGAGATTATCCAAGAATGTTGCTCTGTTGCCTTTTTACTTGCAGAAGTTTACTGTATCTACTGAAAATCCGGGTAATTTTATATTTTAATATCATATCAATTTAAATGTATTAGACTAAATGTAATAGAAGGAGTAGTTCACACTGTGCGTACGCTTAGCCATAAACATTGTAACCATGCGACATACTATCAAGATATAAAAATAATTTTATATAATTTATGGACGAATTTCTATATGGACCTTTTTATATTCTAGAATCGAGACACGTACTGGCATACGAAGCGGTTTCGATGGAAGATAGGACTGAATACTCTATTCAATTGGGATCTATTCTCAATATACTGTGGAAGAATATTGCAACATTAGATGCGGCTGCTTCGATGAAAGTGTAAGTAATTTTTTCATTACATAAATAAATATGAGGTTATACTTATTGAAATGCCATACAAATTGTTTCTTTCGCTTTTTTAGGGTGTCTGATGCCAAATTTGAAATGAAAAAGTTCGAAAAACTGATTTCATCCTTATATTTAATTCAAGCACAAAACACTGACAGGTCTTCTGACAATATAACAAAAGAAGATCTCAATAATCTCCTTAACTACTTCACAGACGGCACATTTGTTTATTATTTAAGCACGGCGTACAATGTTTACAAACAAATGGATGTTCTAGAAGCGAATGAACTTGAGGTGAAAATGTTGACAGCGCAGTTGTCATTTTTAACAAGCTTTTTGTTCATCAAAGTGATGTCAGAAGCGAGATCAGTAGATCATGTTGAGAAATACCGTCTCAAAGGTCAGTACATTGAAGAAGACGTGAAGATGTTTGACACTCTCCTTAGTGTGTACTATTTCCACGGTATGGTATCCGGAACTGTGAATGACTGTAGAAATATAGAAAGATCTTCAGATGTGATCATTTCTGAGCTGGAACCTGCAAGGATTGATGAACTGAAAATAGTACATCCATACTGTAGCGTTTTGATGGAGTTGAAGAAACGTACCGCGGAAACGATCAGCAAATACGCGCTTGGTAACACTTTCAGGCCCGAGGAACCTTCCTACGCTAGTTTTGTTAAGGTATGTGCATTGTGTACATATTAAATTGTATGATGTGTTATGAATAATATAAGATGACATATAAATCAATTTAACCCGTTACTGTCCCACTGTAAAGCAAAGGTCTTCACTTGGTAGGAGGGAGACGTCAGACTTTGAGTCCACAATGGCCGGCCGCCATTCAAAGATATTTGGGTATTTGTGAACAGTTTACGTATTGTAATACTTTTTTTTATTTACAGGATTGCAAACATTTTACTAAATCAGTTCTATCGTCTAGAACTACAGAGGATCTGCTAGCAAACCTGTTGTCGATCAGCCGGGACCTTTTCGAATGCTTACAAAGCAACTCCTCAAACACCTCGGCGGTTAAAAACGGACATGGAATGGTTAAACAGACGGCCTCCTGGCTTTATTCAGTCAACGCGTTTTATAAACAAGTTGAAAACTATTCTGACGCTTTCCCCGACTTAGCGAAACCTTTACAAAGTTCCCTATCTCAAATCATATACAGTGTAAATCTATTGAATGATTTGATAAAAGAGTATATTGTGAAGATAGAACAAGGCTCTCAACTTACGACTGCAGTGAAAGACTTGATGGTGTATCCTAATACTATACCGAGTGTTGGAAGTAAAAAGGAATATTTGAATAGATTTAAATCAGAGAAATTTTACCAACTGTTACATAAAATGGTTGTAGACAATGATGGTCGTTCCGAGGCCGAGTTGGAGCGAATTCAGTAAGTATTTTAAGTGTTGTATAGATATTTTTTTAACAGTTACAATTTGCATTTACCGTACTAAGTACATTCACATCCATTTCTACAAGTAAGTAGTCATATTATAAGGGACAACTCTATTGCATGTACGCTCGTCTGGAAATAGCGTATACGTATATGTACGTACACATACCTATATCAAACTATAATTATAAAAGTGTCACATTTTCATGTAATATTATTTTTCAGAATATTGAAAATGAATCTCGCAGAGTTGCGTATGCACTGCACAGCGATGGAGAAACTTGATAGGACAACGGCTGACGCAGTTCAGGCCACGTTGAATGAGCTCGTGAAGGCGTGGGACCAGCAACAGCGAGACATTGAGAAAAAGAAACAGGACGATGAGGCGTTATATGTCACCAAGTGAGTATTGATTTCTCTATGTGTTAAGGATTATGGGAGACATACTTCTAAGTTTATTTTTGTTTGTTATAATATTCTTCATGGTATTATGGTGGTTACATATTCAGGTTTGATCATCTCCCTTGAATTAAATATTTATTTAAAAAGAGTTTACGAGTGATTTCTTGAATTTTAAATCAACTAAAACCTTAAATTCAGCCTGGTTGTTTTGCCAAAATGTGCTCAATGCCCAATGTTACTATTGTTAACCTATTTTTAGTTAAACAAGTAGTCGTTTGCAACACGGAAGGTTACAAAATTTACTGATTTTAGGTCTAAATGCGAAGACGAAGATGAAGAAGCAATGGCCAATGAAGAGATACAAGAGATGTTCCCGTCTTTCTCTGAACAAGACTTCGCTGAATTCAAACCACCAACATTGGAACAAACACCTGTCAAACAGAAAGACGGAGATAAACCTAAACCAAAACCTTTGATATGTTCCGAAGACGTCACTTTAGTTTACAAATGGCATTCAAACTTAGTACGTACTATGACGTCAGCGGAATGGTTACCCGCCCGCAAGAAGTTGGTAGGCAATGATGTAATAAGTGCGTTCTTGCAACGGTATCCGACATTTAGTCGGATTATCAATAACGCGTGGGAGACTTTGGACGCGGAGTTTGAAGGAACTATTTCACCGAGTTTGATGGTGCTTTTGTCGCAGATCAAAGCAAAAGTTGATGGAGAGGGTGAGTTCATCTTCCCTTATATTTTAAATACCATCATTGTGTTATTTATCTATTTAGTTCTTTTGGATTTTATTACCAGAGTTTTGAATTTTTTTCTCCATGTTTCCTTCTTGCAGAGTCTTCAAGTAAAGTGGACTTCTATCGATCGGCATGGGTTTCGGAAACAAAACAATGTGTGCCATTACTGCACAGAGTAAAAGAAAGCACAAATGAATTACTAGACCGGTGGCCGGACTTCCCTACACTGAAAGAGGTGATTAAAAGTTTATTAGTTACTAGCTGACCCGCGCAACTTCGCTTGCGTCACATAAGAAAAAATGAAAAAAAAATCCCCGTTTTTGTAACATTTTTCGTTGCTACTCCGCTCTTAATGGCCGTAGCGTGATGTTATATAGCCTAAAGCCTTCCTCGATAAATGGTGGTCTGGTACTGAAAGAATTTTTCAAATCGGACCAGTAGTTCCTGAGATTAGCGCGTTCAAACAAACAAACAAACAAACTCTTCATCAGCTTTATAATATTAGTATAGATATAATGTTATGAGGAAGGTACTTCTATTCATACTACTTTTTTGGAGCCAGTTTTACGCGTCTCTTAAATGGTTACGATATAAATAGATGTATTTTGTTTGTGTAACGAAGATACTAATTTATCATCGACTTCTATATAATAGTCCGTCAAAGAGCCTAGTCATTTACGATTTAATTGAGTAATAATTAATAATTCTGGGTTCTAAAATAAAGATATTGAACAGACAATCGTCAGTTGCAAAAGCCTGTGGTTCACTGATGTTCTAAATCTTAAATGTTGTATTCGTTCGTCTGCGGCGAATATTGGATAGAAGGCTCTAAGTTGCTAAATCTTTTGACACATGGCGATTTTATCTATATATAATATAAATGAATTGCTGTTCGTTAGAATTGCTGTTCGTTAGTCTCGCTAAAACTCGTGAACGGCTGGACTGATGTGGCTAATTTTGGTCCTAAATTATTTGTGGAAGTCCAGAAAAGGCGTAAAAGGTGAACAAGAAAGCGTGAACGGAGCTGCGTGTGTCAGCTGGTGTTGTTACTAACTTTCTATTATTGATGCATTTCAGATAATGGTAATAGCAAACAGGATCCTAGGCTTCTCAGTGACGAGTCCAGTGAGTCGTTTCCTCACTGGTCTAGAGTTGCTCCGCGACAAGATTGAGGAATGGAATAAGAACGCGCACAGAAACAACAATCTGATCGACTTGTCGCTGGCCGTCGGACAACAGATCATTAACTGGAGGAAACTTGAGATGGCCCACTGGAAGGAGTGCCTTAATAACTTGTATCAGAGGTACGATATTCTTTTAAAATGTTTTAGGTGTAATTGTGCCCTGGAAGGCAATTTATCACCATTTTTATGTTTCGTAAATAGTTTTATTTTTTATTCCTGAAACTGGAGATAAATAAAAGAAAACTTTAGATGTCCTTTTTAGTTGAAAGTGAATATGTCGAGTCGAATGATAAGTAAGTCGCATGAAAATGGCACACCGTCATCGACAGACGCACGGTTGAGACATGATTGAGTCTGAACTAAAATAGCGATAGCGTTCAAAATTGTACTCTAAAACCCTTTATTATTAACTTTAATTCCATGTACTTTACACAGAAAAACGTTTTTTGTCGTAATAATATTAATTTCATAATAATATTTGTCGCCCACAGGAAACAGTCCGAAGCGCACAAGTACTGGTTCTACCTGTATGCCGTCATTAAATCGTACTTAGACTCATCGTTGGAGAGCTCTCAGGCCGACAGAGTAATAAATGTGCTGAGAGAGTTCATGGAGAAGTCTAACCTTGCCGAGTACGAAGTCAGACTGGATATCATATTTGTTTACCATTGTCATTTGGTGCATTTAGAGCGCAGTGCACAGAGAGGTAAATATTTTGGTATATTTATTAAATTTTATTATAAATTATATCTATTTGCAGAAAATATGGTACAAAAGGTGGTTTTGTTATTTTGAAAGCGTTACGTATTCACAGCCAGTTTGCTGCTGAGTACATTACGTACGTTATAGTCAACATTATGCTATCGAAAATGCTAGTATTATAAATGTAAAAGACTCTGACTCTACTCTTATATATATTTTTAAGTCTTTTATACAAAATTTATATTGTACAGGCTATATTTCATAAAGCTTCTAAAATTCTAAAGCAATTCCTATGCTTATGGGACAAAAAATAACTAAACATTATTTACAGACGAACTTCTCTCGATTCTATGGAACACGTACAACTACTACGCACAATTCAGCGCTCAAGTAGCGGCTCACATCAAAGAGAAGCGAGCACCTATTGAGAAGAAACTGCGAGATTTCGTCAAGATCTGCACGTGGGACCGAGATCTTAGCTACTGGAGTGTTAAGGATACGGTCGATAAAGCGCACAAGGCTTTACATAAACATACTAAAGAATTTGAGGTATGACTTAAACATAACCTACAACAGTTTTAAAAATATATTATCTTTCTAATTGGTGTATTCTTATCGGTAATGCTCAGTGGCATAACTACAAGGTGGCAAGTCGGCATAATGCCACGGACCACCAGCCGGAAGGGGTCCCTGGTCAGAGGAGAATCCCAACCCCCAATTTTTTATTGATCATACATTAGATGATGAATTTTCCACAGGCCTCGGACGGTATAGTTACGCCACTGGTAATGCTGGATTATTTAATCAGTCTAATGTGGTTGACTGTTGATACTACAAAATTTCATAAAAATATATATTCATTCAACTGCTGTACGTGATAAATTTGGTAGAATAACATATAACTGATGCGTTACTAAAGGGAGTGTTTTTTTTTTCAATCTGAAAATATTTTTTTAATGCTTGCTACTCCAATTAGGTTTTGGTCGAGTCTACCGTACCCCCGTATGAACAGATAAAATAACCATTGAGGTAATTCATTCATATAATTTCAGAACGTTCTAAAAGAAAGCGTAACGAGTTGCTTAGTGGACAACACGGCGGAGGTAATAGGCGACCACGTCGGTATATGGGACCGTCCGAAACGTGCGACTACGGCGTATGCGCCCGCAGGTGGCGCGTACATGATCGAAGTCGCCCATCATATTGTACAGCCTAGAAGCATAAAGGTAAATGTTTTAACATTTTATACTATTAAACATTGTCTTTCTACTTTCTGCTGTCTTCTCTTCTGCCTTCTTCAGTGTAAAATTCTATGCATCATGGGATTTAAAAACGAATTCATGTCTTTTTTTGTTTGGGATTTTTGTCAAATAGATGTTAGTTTTATACGGGTGTCCATTAGATAGTTGCGTAGATTTACTTTCTATTTTAGAGCTCATTATTATAACATTGTACCTTTTTGTAACTGTTTCATTATTGGTTATTTTTTGTTAAACCACTTAATATAGAAAGACAGGAGTATAAATATTTCAATAGTTAATTCGCCGCTGTAAAATGCTTGCAGACACTTTTTTAGCCTTTGCCAAATATTTTTTTGCATGACAGCTAACAATTAATGATTTTCTATTAACCTTTATTTCTATCCCGACGTTTTATTTCTTTTTTTGTTTGAAATGTTATTTATTATTTTATAATTTACTAATTTTCCTTTTCTGTTTTCGATTCACAGCATATTCAGGTAGTACGCATAATCCATTTAGTTATGACTGTATTTAATGCACTGTGTGTGGCACTCATAGAGGTTGTTGGGTAGATTGTAATTAAGGATGTTATGGAAATATTACATTCCAGATCCGGATATGCATACCGTTTTGTTTGTTTTGGTTTGTTGGCAACAGAAGCGTTAATATCGGATACATTGTTACCCACTTAGTAGAGTTTTTGAAGACAACATCAATTTCGGATACGCTTACGGACAGTTTCGGTTACGTATAGTTTCGGATACGAATATTTGATTTTCAGGAAATTGTTATAATAAAAAGCGGTCATTTTATTAATCTAGGCTCACTTTTTTGACAACTATTCAGACCTTTTATAATAGTTGCGGTTAGAATTTATTCCGGATACCCAATACTTTCGGTTACGGAGCTCCATAGCATCCCTAATTGTAATAACGTAGTAAATAACTTGTTTGTTTTATAGCTAACATTAATGCTCGTTACTGAATAATATTTAAAAGTAATTATCCAACTATATACAGATACGTTGGGTGGTCAGCGCGTAGCGTCCCATCCATTCTTCGTGAGACTAGTTCTATGATGAATAGTTCCATGAGACTATTTTACTTCTACAAGTGAAATGTTTACTAATCGATCGATCCAACTGTAGAAAATAGCGCTGCAACTATCAAAATCATATGGCGTTACGTTGTCTGTGGTGTTACGAGCATACATTATCCATAGTATCTGTATATATGAACGGAGTAGTATTTGTTTATACGTGAAGTATTTCTATTGAGCATGATACAAAAGTTACAGTTAGTGCACTAGCTTAATTTGAATGCATGATTTTGCTGGTAACTTCAAAAATAATCCGACTCTAACCGATAACTATGCAAAATACATGGGCTTTGATGGTTTTTGATGATGTTATCCAAGATAATAGTTAATGTGATTGTACAAGATACTAAGAGATTGACAAGTACAGTAGTCAAAAATGTTCAAAAACTTCACGTATAAATAATTATTTAGCTATTCATAACAAGGCTATAATTCTATCATAATTATCAATTTAATTTCTCTAGAAATACATGGACGAAGTGGACCGAGAATGCGCTCTGATTTCGGACGGCAGCCTGTTGTCCAAAGTGTCAAGTTTGTTGAACAAAGCTAAGACTTTGTGCAAGGACACTTTTACTAATAGCGGGTATCCGTCGATGGTGCAAGCTCTCGATGATTTCGTGACGAGTGTTATTGAGACTAGCACTCATCTTGGATCTTTGGAGGTAAGGTTTAGGCTAAAATAAAGATTGTACCTGAGCATATAAATGTTAAAATGACAATTAAGCTATATCTGTAAAAAATGCTAAAAGATTTGTACAACAATGGATACCTACCTTAAGTTACTTACGTTAAACATTATTTGAAACATATACGTACTCTGTTTAATGATTACGGAATTATTGATCTCATAGTATTTTTTTCTTGCCTCCTATATTTAATAGGAGTTTTTAGTTAATAAATCCTGGTGTCATTGCCATGGACGGGAAAAGACGGTTAGCTTCAATAAAAATCTTTAAAAGCACTTTGATTCGTTTTCTTCGTATTCATACTTAGAGTACTTTTTAGGTCGACACATCACTGCCAAAAGAAAAGCAAACGTCGCAAGCAAAGAACTTCGTGCAACAAAAGCGCAAAGCTCTGGCTGACTTGTTCAAGTACCTAACTAAGTTGGGACTCAACTATCGCACTGGTTTAGTTATACTTAGTGCTTCAGACAATGATCTGTATGACTTCACTATACCGCCCGTTGATTTGGAAGCTGCTATTAGCTATTTGAAGTCTAAGTAAGTGTATTTTTTATTATTTTATTGATAACACAGATTTTAACTTCACTTGTGCACACTGTTCTTTGTAATAGACTACTTAATACTTTAAATCGAAGGTCTATTAAACAGTTTCTAAGAATATATTTATCGTAATAATCGATTTAGGGAATCTACCTAAATTGATGCATGATTTTTTCACAAAATGCACTAAGTAAAAAAACAAGTAAAGAAAATAACAAAGTAGTTTACTTTTGACAAAATGAGTAGTGCATTTTATGTCTCGTGACGCTGAAATTATAATTTTCAATAGAAACATTAAATACAATTTCTAAAGTCCAGTATCATTTGCAGACGTTGCGACGCCGCACTATCGCTGCTCTGGTCCGGCTGCGAGAAGTACTTCCAGAAGAACATAGCTCGTCATAGAACATTAACATTGGCGCTACAACAGCCACACCAAGACTTGGGTATACAAAACATTGAGAGATGCAAGGGCTTCGCTGCTCATCTCTTGGTAAGTTATATTTACACTTATGTTATAGACTATAGGGTTGATATTTGTTACTTATTAAAGGGTCAAACTTTATAAATGGCTTAGTAAATGCAACGATTTAAAAAGGAACTCTGTTAAAAATTTCGTTATCATAAATTTAGCTAAATTTAAATGTCCACTAGTTATTTGAAAAGTAATAGTCAATGGTAGGGTGAAATAGTGAAGTTATTGCTTTCAATGTATTATTTTACTTTCTTTACAGAAACTAACCAACACACAAAAGAAATCAATATCTAAATACTCCCGCTACCTCTACGACTTGCGTACTCTCAGTACGAATCTCACTAACGCTTTAGACGTCGACAACACAGAAGTAAATCTTTCCACTTTGAACAAGAAACTAGACCTTTTAACAGAATGCTATGCTCACATTAGCATTGTACTAGACCAGTTCTATCTATTGATCAAATCGTGCCCAGAGAAAGGCGTCAATTCCGAAACAGAACCGGATTTCGATAACGTGCTTTCCGATTCAAAGATAGTTCGATGCTACAAGAACAGTGATGAATGGAAAGAACTGACTAAGAGAGTAAAAGCACTGATAAGTAGTGTCGATAAACAAATGAACGCGTTACACAAAGTCGCTAGTAATATGCCAAATGAAATAGGTCCGATTGCGAATAATGACGTCATTGTCATATCACAAATCCATATCGATGTTGCCAATAATTGTAAAATCAATTTGGAAAAGATGATCAAAGATATCAATGATTTGTTAGATGATTATCAGTTCAAATTCAAGTTGCCGATACATGGTTGTACTCCAAAACATCCTATTTTAAGGAGTCTAGTCGATATGTCGACATATTTGACCACAACTATTGGGGAGCTTCAGAAACTAGATGAAGTAAAAGAGTCTACACAAGCTGTTACTAGTGATGATTTGATCAATCGTACTGAAGATCTGATAGCTACTATGTTACTGATCATTCAATCAGTGTACAAGAAACATTTGCCCCAAGAGCAAGAAAATGCCGAAGTACTAAACGCAATTGATGAAATAATCAAGAGTGACAGCAGAGATGAGTCCAGAGATATTATTGAGGACAAACATTTGAAAGAACATTTGCAAGACAAGCTATCAGCTGATTCCAAGCTGTTACAAATGGAGGTACTGATTAATAAGACACAAGGATTATTGGTGTCGTATGGCCAATATTTGGCCAATGGTAAAGAGGTAGATGAAGTGAGGAGTGTGGTGCTGCGAATAGTGCCAATATTGGAGCAAACTATGCTGTTTGTGCAATACTTTATTGCTCAGAAGGTGGCTGTGCACAGAGTTTCGTGCAAGATGCTGTCTGTGCTGCTCAAGATCTTCTCTGATTTAGCTTCTAAAGGGTAAGTATCAAGATTCATTAACTTGAAATTAAAACGCATTGCATAAATTTCTATAAAACAAAATCTTCATATTTGGATGGTTTATTAACCATTAACCAATAAAGTTATCAGTCAGTAATTGATTTTCTTTGTTATTGTTCTCTAGTTTCTGCAAACCTTCCGACCTGGATATGGATGAAGGTGAAGGAGAGGGCGGTCCGGGCAAGTTGTCCGGTGGAATGGGACTCGGTGACGGCGAAGGCCAGAAAGATGTTTCCGAAAGGATTGAGAATCAGGTATGCCTACAAAAACCATACAAATGCATTTGGAACATTCTTAATCAATAGTATCTGTTTATACATACATTTCATATAGCCTCTTTTGGTATTTAACTGTACAGATGTTTGTGAATCGAATCTGTTCAACTGAAATCTTAAAGTCTATGTTGAATTGAAATGACAAAGTATTGTAAGATAATTTATTGTTGAATAAGTTCTATAATAATTATGTTGTCGCTTTATTCAATAGGACCAACTAGACGATGCGCATCGTCCTGGTGAAGAGAAGAACGAAGAGAACAGAGACTGCAAAGAAGAAGAGAAGGGAGTCAACATGACAGATGATTTTGATTCACATCTACAAGATGTTGAGAAAAAGGGTACAATGACATACATTTATACATTACTTAAGAAATATGTCGTGATTTTGTATTGATAAAATGTAATGGTTACTAATTCGAAATAATTTGTTGTTTAGAAGGCGAGCAGTCAGATCAAGAGGACGATGAAGACGATGCTGATAAACAAATGGGTGATACTGACAATGCCGCTGAAAAGTAAGTTTCCGTTTATTCGCCATTATTGTTAAACAGAAAATTTATTCCTCATAAAACATTGTAAACATATAAAGTAGAATCAAGGAATTATAAAACTATCTTAAAACACGATAAAAATGTAATTTTGATTTAGCTTTTGAGGCCGAAACATTGAGGAGTTTTAAAAGTTAATGTTTTTGCTAAACAAAATCAAACTTTAATATTTCGGAGCAAGAGGTATAAACACATATATTTACAGATTGGATCAACAAATCTGGGGTTCAGAAGACGAAGAAGAAGAAGAGAACCAAGAAGGTCAGAAGAAGGACAAAGAAGAGAAGGGTAAAGGCGAAAGTACGGGGGAGAAGGAAATGTCGGCCAAAGATAAAGAAGAACAAGGAACAGATGATGGTGCTGATGGTAAAGATAAGAAGAAGAAAAAAGATATCAATGAAATGGAGGAGCCTGAGGTTGATGATGATCATGTAAGTTAAAAAATAAGTTTACGTTTGTAATAAAATAATAGTATTTTTTATATCCTTTATTTTTTTTTAAGAATTAGTGCATTTGTACTTGCACCAGATTTGATAAAATCTCTCAAACATGAATTTTAAAGTATTTTTTTCTCGCTGTTATGTTTAACCAAGAAATGTACTACTGGCAAATTATTTTCGAAGGTTTCACAATGTCTAAATCTTCTACCTATAGGTAGACGTAGAATATGAAATCATTATTTTTTTGTGTTTCCATGCAGGTTGATCCATACCACGGTAACCAACAACCGATGCCTGAACCAGAAGACTTCGAGCTGCCAGAGAACATGGATGTCGACGGTGAAGAACCTGGTGATGAAAAGGTAAGTCAACTACATAGTATTTCTTACACTATATTAAAATTCACCAAAAAGTTTTAAGACCAAACAATAATTACATTTATAGTTTCATTTAAGCGTTTCTTCTGAATTCCAATCTTATCATCAAAAGTATATTGTTTTTGTGGAATATATAAACACGTTTTTTTTCTATTATCAAACTTTCCTTACATAGCTTATAATTTCTATAGTTACATAAGTTACGAATACCTTAGCCTAATATTCTTTAACCATTGTACAACAGGAGGGTGAAACCGAAACAGAGAATCCGTTTGACATAGACGTTATGAAGGAAAACATTCCTGAAGAGGATGAACAAGGGGACGACAAAGGTGATGAAGGTAAAGACAATAACGCTGGGCTTGACGTGTCTAGTGATGAAGAAGGAGATAATGACGAACAAGGAGATGGCAAGGATGAACAGGGAGAGGATGGTGGAGATGACAAGGTAAGAATTTATTGTGATTTCTTTCCAGAGCAGTTAGTACCTACTGAGTTAAATGGACGACGCTCCTCGATGCTCTACTGTACTATTTAATATTTTTTATGTGAAATATAAATTTTAATAAAAAATAATTTATGTGCTGGCTTCAGAATATGCGTAATTGAATAGTAAATTTTTTTTTATTATGTACATTTTTTACATACAATAATAATTACAAAAATAAATACAAAAATAAGTAAATGTAGTCTTGAGATGTCATATTTAATATTTTTTACATTGTATCAAGTATAAAAACTACTCGTAGTTCGGGAACTATTGAATAGTAAGTTTTGTGTATATACAGTTACAATAACAACATATTTCTCCCCAGGATAAAGAAAACGACGCTGAAAATCCTGAAGAACAACCTCTAGATGAAACAAAAGATGACGACAAAGACGGTGGTGAAGAAATGGACACGGAAACCGAACAACCAGAAGACATTGATAACCCGGAACAACCCAAGAATGAAGAACAAGATCTTCCAAAGAACCCGGAGAATATAAACGAAGAAGATGAAATAGAACAGAAGAATCATGACGCTAACCCTCAAGCGAACCCTTCGAACAATGACCCGACGGCAGAAGATAAGGTGGAGAATGCAGAGATGGAGAAGGGAACCGATGATAATGTTGAAACTAATGCTCAGCAACAGAAGGACGAAGAAGCTGCTGCTAGTGTAAGTTTTATTTGTGTTTTTTCTGAATTTTTACTTTAAAATTCAGGTTAGATGTTTTGACAATGACAATATTTGAACCTAATGATAGTAAAAAAATATTCAGCGTAAATTCGCGGAATATGGACACTGCAGACAATCCTGCCCAAAAACTAATTTACAGTATCTTTGATCACCAGAATAATACTCTGGTAAAACTTTAAAGGGAGTAATTGGTCTCTGGCTACACCCATGGGTAAAAAAGGCGTGATTTTATGTATGTATAGTAGAAGTAAAGTTTCTAATCTATAAAAAACATATCTAAATTGACAGATTAATAAACTCAACTTAATTTACGTTATAAGATTAACATTCTCGTTTTTTTTTATAGGAACAATCTCAAGAGCAAGTGGGCGAAGACAAACAGTCCATGGGTCGTTCGGAGCTAGACAAGAGTGACAAAGGTCACCGCGGTGAGAAGCAAGCTGCCAGTCGCGCCGAACGTTCTCAAGACAAGAGGAACAAACGAGAGAACAAACCTGCTGACACAGATCAAGAACGGACATTAGGTAAGTCACAAAAACAGTAAAATTGCAATCAGTAGTAACTTATTTAGTCCTGTCGCTGGATTGAAGTAGCAGAAGACTGTTTTGGATGGTCAAAGTTTTTGTGGGGTTTTTTACGCTTGTTTAAATCTATACTAATATTATAAAGCTGAAGAGTTTGTTTGCGCTAATCTCAGGAACAACTGGTCCGATTAGAAAAAAATCTTTCAGTATATAGCCCATTCATCGAGGAAAGCTATATGCTATATATCGTCACGCTACGACCTATAGGAGCAGAGTACGAGTAAAAAATTTTACAAAAACGGGAAAAATTATGACCCATTCTCTCTTATGTCACGCAAGCGAAGTTGCGCGGGTCAGCTAGTTTACTATAATAATTGAAGTCCCATTTAGGCGGTCACAAATTAATGTTAAAATATTGGGATATTCACAGGGGACGTGAACGAGAAGAAGCGCAAGCAAGCGCAGACACTAAACGTTGAGAAAGAGGACAAAGATGAGGAGGGCGTTGACAACGACGACGAGGCTGAGAAGGAAGCAGACGCCTACCAACACGTCAAACAAGCCAAGAAAGATGATATACAGGTAAAGTTTAATTTGTTTGTATGTGGTACTCATCAATGCGTGCATAAACCGTCTTATGATGTAGGGGATGCTATCTATGGCGAACCTTAGTGAGATGAAAGTCAGGTATATTTTTTATGTAAGCCCGTCATTAATTCATCCCAGCTATGATAAAAAATAGCGTTTAACCAAAAGTTAACCCAGTGTAATTTTTTTTCAACCTTCGTAAATTAATTACAACCGCAATCCGCAGAATTTCACTGCTCCTGAATGGCGCGAGTCAACATTGACCATTACTTCACGTTGAAGTAAATATTTACTTGTATTGTTTATGGCATCCAACAGGCAGTAGACGCCGCGACTAAAGAACAAGCGGATCAGCAACCGACGCTCCAACGAGAGGAAGACGAAGATGCCGAGGAAATGAAGGATGACGAGCAAGTGCCAATGGACGTTGACGACGAAGACATTGAGGTATATATGTGACAAATAACTTGAGTACCTATGTAAAATATCAACCAATATCCATTCTCGAGATAGGCTGTCATTATCGAAGATCTTTAACGGTCGTTAACAGTAGTCAGAAGCTTGAAAGTCTGACAACCAGTCTTACCGACGGGCATCGTGTTATAACCCAGATATTGGGTTGTGGTGGTCAGATAGGCAGTCTTTCCATGTAAAACAATGGCATCCAGCTGCATCCGCTCTGGAGACTGGAAGCCGACTCCAACATAGCTTGGAACAAAGGCTCAGCCAATGTATATCCTTTCTCGAGATAGACATTCAAAATTAGATTAGTATAGGCGTAAAAACATTTTTATTGTTAGCATGGGTTCAAAGGGTGAAAAAAAATTTAATTAAATATTTAAGGATTATCGCATTTCGTTCTCTGTATAAAATATTTGTTAAAACGTACAGATGCAAAAAGCAGAAGAAATAAAGCCGGAAAAAACAAAGGAAGGAGTTGACAAAGAGAAAGAGAAGTCTGGCAACAAGAAGGAAGGAGGGGAGGAGCCTACGGGTGAGACTGGCATCGAAGTTGAAGGAGAAAACGTTGTTACTGCTCATGTACCGAGGGGAACTGAGACATCATATCATACTCGGTAAGTCATGATAGCAAATACATATAAAGCACATGCACATCACAACATATTAATTAGATTTTTTATTAATTCCTTTTGATTTGATATTCGTACACCGTTAAACTAAATCGTTAAAATACCGAATTAACTTGTGGTGCACGATACGTTAAACTTTGTGTGTAATTATATTATCATTATAGTTTAATCATTTTATATACTCTACGTGCTTCTGCTTATTCTTCGTTTTAACTTGACAATACCATTTGAAATGATTTTATTCATTCTAGTTTGGAGGAAGGCGCAATGGAAACAGAAGAGATGGGTGTAGATACATACATGTCTATCCGCGAGTGGTTGTCCCGCCCGGCGCAGGGCGGGCCCGCGGCGGCCGGCGTGTGGGGCGCGCTGTGGCGGGACTGTGGCGCCGCCGCGCGGGCGCTGTGCGAGCGACTCCGCCTGGTGCTCGAGCCCACGGGGCGGTCCCGGAGAGCTGGTGGGTAGTCACATGATGCGTTGACGACTTTCAATATTAATATTGTACCTATTTTGCGACTACGGCTATTAACTACCTTAATATATAGCAACGCGAAATGTGAAATGCATGATCTATCAATTAATTCCCTGTGTAATATTAGGTACCGTATAGTCATGTAACGCGAAAGTTTAAAACTTATTTTTGACAATTATAAACATCAATATAACAATCTAAATCATTGGCATGGCATGGCATTATTGATAGGCTTATCTTAAAAATGTCTTCCTTGTTACAGGTGACTTCCGAACGGGTCGTGCCATCAACATGCGTCGCGTGATCCCGTACATCGCGTCTCACTTCCGCAAGGACCGCATCTGGTTGCGCCGCACCAAGCCCGCCAAGCGAGAGTACAAGATCGCTATAGCCGTCGACGACTCTAGCTCAATGTCTGATAATAGAAGCAAGGAATTAGCGTTTGAGAGTCTTGCGCTCGTTTCACAGGTAATTAGCTACCATTTTTCGTTCTTTAATATTTAATATGAGCTGTGAATTTTTGCAGTTGTTGAAGTCAAAATATAAAATTTACTTTTTTATGCATAACGCTTATTGTTTTTTCTTCTTGTTCTTGCAAGCACATCGTTTATTGGTTCACTTAATTCCAGGCACTGAATCTCCTAGAATCCGGCGAATTAGCCGTCCTCAGCTTCGGCGAGAAACCGAATCTCCTCCATCCATTCTCTGAACAATTCACCGAACATTCCGGCTCGAAGATTCTAGAACAACTGCGTTTTGATCAAACTAAGACGAAGATAGCGCAGTTGCTGGACTTTAGTACCGTCATGTTTGAAGAACAAGCTATAAGGAGTGATGCGGTGAACGCCAAGTTGTTGGTGATTGTGAGCGACGGCAGGGGAATATTCTCTGAAGGAGAGACTAAAGTTCTACAGGCTGTAAGGAGGGCCAGACAGCAGGGAATATTCTTGGTCTACGTTATCATTGATAATCCTGATAATAAGGTATGCATCTATTTTTCGATTTTGTCCTAACTTTCGAAGCTGTTCATGTGCTTATAATTGGGCCCAATATGCATACACAACAATTTATTTGACAATTTATTTTGTTCCACAGGACTCAATCATGGACATCAGGCGGCCGATCATAGATCCCGTGACGAACATTCTCTCCGGCTTTATTTCATACTTGGACACATTCCCGTTCCCGTTCTACCTCATATTGCGAGATATGTCCGCCTTGCCCACTGTGCTCGGAGACGCCCTGAGGCAGTGGTTCGAACTGGCTGCTAACACCAGCTAAATTAATCTTGTCATAATAATAAGTAGTAGTACTGTATAATCTTTCCTATTAGTAGTCATACCATATGGGTAAACGATTTTTGTCTAAGTGTTAGTGATCTAAACATTGAGTAATATATGTTTCACTCAATGGATCTAATAAGTATTTTCTATATATGCCAAAACATTGATCGAAAAGCTTCTGTATTTTTTTTCTTTTACAAAACGTAGGTGAAACCTTAGAATAAGAAACGCATAAAGTTATGATTTTTAGAGTATTTTGACTTAAATCGCAATCAAAATTGTGTATTTAATTTTTTTATATGAAATTAAGAAGACTTTTTATTATTAAGAGTAATGGTCTAACTAAGTCATAAAGACGTAAAATTATAGTTATTTTTGGTTCGTATCGAGCTGTGATTCTAAAGAAATCGACTGCTTTGTGCGAATGCGTTTGGTAAACCTTGTATACCCTTTTATTACCATATATGGATAAATAAATGATATCAACTATAATATTGTGTTTGATTAAACAGTTTAACCTGTGTTGGGAGCATGCAATAATACCATTTCAGTTTTTATTAAATAACCTTGGGTCCGTTGCCTTGACAGTTAACAACCGTGATATAAAGCACAAAAAATAAAAGATAATAGTTTTAAAAAATATTATATTTGTCAACTGAAAATTAAACAATATCTTATTAACATAATTTTCACTTACCAGTATTACGGGAATTAACACAACTTGTGTAAATCGTTAACAACTAGGCCTATGTTAAATTAATAAATAATTTCTTTACGAATATTCTATAAACATTGATGGTGTTTGCAAGCTTCGTATTAAATACCTAAACATAAAAACCGCGTTTCCATCGAAACAAACTTAATGCACCTCTTAACATCTAAAAATCTAATATACATACAAATCTAAAATTAGTTTGGATTGTATACAATTTATGAATTATGTGATGCTACTTAGAAATGTAATAGCAACAAAGTTACATTTTCGCTTAGTATACGATCATACCACGTGGGCAGGATATGGTTCCTACTGGGTAAAATTTTAACATGTCTTTTAGAACAATCGATCATCTCTTAGTACATCGTACTGCTCCTTTGAATTATCTAACTTTCAATTTCCTAATAGAATAGTTTCAAGCCTTTTGTCTTATAATTTGGTGAATAAACTGGTATCAAAATAAGTTGCGAAGATGCGCACAGAAGGTCTAACTCTACGAGAAACTACAAATAGATTAATTGAAATTGAATACTAGAGAAAAGTCTTCTGCACGTTTCTTGCGCCTTTACATTTTCATATGACTACTACAATACAAAATATTAAATAGATTAGGCCGACGTACCACCGCCTAGGGACGCAAAGTTGATTGACAACAAAATTATCAGACAAAAAACCATTTTGTACCATATTACATTTCCAAGACGCGGAAAAATGTATTTCAGTATTCTATGACGCATCTGTTTTATACCGAAGAATACAAAAGAGTGGCAATCTATTGCTTTACAAAATGCAGTTATATTATATGAATCATAATGAAATGCATGGTGTTAGTTATCTCTATTTTATATTTGTCTTAATTATGAGCACCCAGTTTTCATTATAGGCTTTGTTATTCAATATGAGCTGCCGTTAAATTGACAGTCTTATTAGCTTGCCACCCTTTTCGGTTACGACGGATATGTTTAGAATAGCAAGTATAAACCATGATAAAAGTTTACAATAAAATAAACTAACGTATGTAAAATATTAATATATTGACATAACATGACTAAGCCTAAATATTGTTAAAAACGTCTTATAACCATGATGTCTTATTATCAAATAATAAATATGATTTAAAACCTAAACAAAAACTCCATCTCAGTTCACTTTTGAGCGGTTTAAAGCTGTTTGAATGTCCAGCGCGTTTTAGTTATTCGTTATCAAAATCATATTTTACGAACCACGACTGGGACGGTCGTGGTATTTGATTTGTATAAAATTTTACGCGATATACTAAATTAATCCACTATAAAGGATATTATCTAGCACATTTTCCTAATGTAAAAAAATTTAGAAGGCCATTGTGGTAAACTCTCGGAGACCGTCCATAATAAAAAGGGAGTTTTGAACACGTAGATGTGTTCATTTTTACATTGGTTATACAAATTGGTGTAACCCTGGGCCGTACGCATACATCATCTTTGAAAGAAATTCGAAATAACATCACAGTATTGACAAATCTAATAAAAATTGATCCCTTAACAGTGTGAGTAGGTAGTTTCATAAGAGCGAGCAAGAAGACTGATGCATGCGGCCTAGAGTTGTACCAGGTAAGGTTGCTATAGTACAGAGTATACAAATTGATTAATGTTGTAATGGACAGTGGTCTCTTGGACAAGTTTTTCATTTCGCGGAATCCTTGGACGAATGATTGTTGGTCTCTTCAGTCTTATCGCTGTCACCGTAGAACTTTGGCTGTAAAATAAACATAACGATTTAAATTTTCGTAACTAAATGTAATTATATTCCGTGCCCGGGTGATAAAAAGTGAAGTGGGTATTGTAGTTTAAATCCATAATTGACTACAAAGATAAGATTAGAGGTTTATACTATACTGCATTTTGAACTGCAAACATCTGTTTTAGTGAAATCGAGGTGAATTCTAACAAGTATTCTCTGACATCTCTTAAAGTAAACATTTGCATATATCTTATTTCAAATACTCTTCTTGGTGGTATGTGAAATCAAACATGATTATGAATAACACTATGTATGAGTAAAAAAAAACCAACACGACAAACGAATTAGTGAAATCTATTGACACTAATGAAAAACATAAGCTGGTATTCAGAGACATTGAGAAGACGGGTACACCCAGCCTGTAAAAACAAAATTATGCAAGGGCTAAAAAAGAGGCCGTAATATTTTTTTCACGACTTTGCGTAGCGACATTTTTTGGCATTTTTGAAATCTATTATCGTGAGATAGGTTATATTTTAAATCTCTGAATACCGACTTTACAACCCAAACTCAACACAGTACAGAAACACATAGACACAAAAAAAGTACTAAACATATCACTGACAGGTCTTAAGAAAAAAAAGTTATATACGTGTTTCTGATGTGTTTCTTCAAACAAATTTTGATTAATCAATTCGAATCAAAAATTGATCAAGCAAAACTTACAACTTAGTCTAGCACACAAAAAAATCCCTGAAAATGTTATCAAACTCAAAAAATGTGACGTTATCGATGCTATTCGTACTCAAACTTATGAAAGATGAGAGGTATGAAAACGTGGATAAAACAACACATCAAATAAAAATAATACCAGTTTTTATAAGCATGATTGAACGCCTCTAGCATTTATCTTGTCTAGACTTACACAATTCAATTTGTACTATACTGTGGTGACTTTATTTCCATATCCGTTTTTGACACCATTATAACTTGTAAAACCCTAGAAATAAACAATTTTTGTATTCCAAATATATAAGAGAAAAAACTGGATGGATACAACAATACAGGCTAAATAACGGAGGTAAAACTTACTATAACAAATAAATTTTGAAAAAAATATTGATTGCACGGGGGTAACAGAGATATTTATTCTCGTTATTAGGATAAAGTCGCGACAATCTATTATAATATGCAAAAAATATTGCTTGTAGAATAAGGGTGCCAAACTACACAGTTTGTTAGTACAGTCCGTAGTTCCCGAAAGCTGCAGATTTATTACACAATATTAAATACAATATAATAAAATAATAGAGAACTAAATACTTTTTTATAGTAAGTCACAATAAAAGCATGTTGTGCACTGCCTAGTACCATTGATGTGACAGTAACGCCATCTGTTATGACACATTTTAAACTCACTACACCTCAAGTGACATCGAAAGGGGCATGTTTTGATTATAATTTTGTAAAAATCATTTTATTCTTAAATATAAAAATATTGTGCTAGGTTTGCTAAACACATAATGTCCATTGTCCATATTTGCTGTTTTGCCTAGCACCCGTTTTTGTTATGGGGCACAGTTACAGACAGTTTTCATTACGTACAAAGAATCACCGGAGAACCTTGTTTCGTAGTTAACGAGTCAAAACTCATGAATTTTATCAACATTTATCGAAACAAATATCGAGAAAGTATAACATTTTTTATTCGTAAGGAAAGTGTAGTGAGACTTAAACTGTTCACAACAGCACCGGCCCCTATCTTCCCCTACAATATGTGTGCATATGTGTTAATGTATGTTTGTATGTTACCTCGTCGTGTTTCTCCTCTGCGGTGACGCGGTCGTCATCATCGTCACTGTCTTCGTCGCCCGACGAGTCGCCGCCTGAACCCGCCGCGTCTACTTTCACTGTACCACAAAAAGACAAGTTACAAATAAAAGTCAAGGAAATATAGCGATTTTATCGCCGTAGGTTATTTACAAAGAGTATAGAAATTTGATTTGGATTAAAACTTGAATGGCATGAAAAAAAATATTTTTCTATAAAAGCCTAAAAATTTATAGAAATTAAAATGCTACAGTAAATTGTCAAAAATGCGTATACGCACGTATACGTAAATCATAATCGGATACGCTATTTTGAAAGGGCACATAACCTATGACTTAGTCATGCGCTCTTTTTTAAAAAGAATATTAAAAGTTAAAAGTGTACCTGGTGTGATATTGGCGGGCGCGGCGGTCATGGGGCGCGCTCGCTCGCGGTTGAGCTCGTCGAAGCACTGCAGGCACACGCGCAGCGGCTTGTCGCTCTGTCCGCGCAGGATGTAGCGCTTCGACGAGCACGGCCCGCACACCACCGACCCGCACTTGCGACAGTGATGCTACACAACAAACATTACACAAAACTTTTAAGTATTGAAATCCAAACAAAATAATTTTGTTAGTTATCTATGGCTTTAGTAAAGTAAAAATATGTAATCATTTTGAATAAAATATCATAATGATTCTTGATTACAAGGAAACAATTTCGTAACTTGGATTTTTGTAGGCGGTATTCTACCGAAACGAGTACAAGACTGGACATAATATAATATTCTCAGATTAGTAACCCTTTCTCGAGAAAGAAAAAATAAAGAATTTAAAGTGTTTCGCCGTAACTATTACATAACGTAAATAAAACAGACTGTATATTTGTATATTACGTTATCATAATTTGGTAATGGAGCATTATCTTTATTATCGCACTGGGACAATATTTAGATAACTAAATGAAATGATCGTACGATAGATACACGGATAGGTTAAATATATATAAGCTAAGTTTAAAAGTTGAGTCAACACATTTGTGTTGATCTAACATTCGTTTGCTGATAATGTCATACAAACTGTCATACATGCATGTAATTTATTACACCTATATTTTGTTTGTGCTGGACAAAGACTTTCCATTTGTTTTCAATACTACAAAATAAATTATCCAAATCTCTATAAAATTCCACCCATTCAAAACTATTCAGTTACTCATCTACGAAATCTATAAAGAAAGTAATACTGTTGCAACTCACCCTCCTGTTAAGAACAGTGAACTGTGTCTTCTTGCAGTGCATGCAGGTGGAGGCCTCGTTGTCCGGCACCCACACGGCCGCGTGCTCCGACGGCGGTTGCTTGCCACCTGACAAAACAATCATGTTTATAATACACAACACTCGTACTCGAGAGCAAATTATATCGTTAATAACTCCTACTGCATATAATAAAGGCACTAAATACATTGTCAAGTTAGAAAAATAGGGTTTTATATAATAAAAGTTTAATATTATAAAAGTACAATATTATAAAAGTTTACTATAGATATAGAAGTCAGTTGTTCTTTTTCACCTATCGTATTAATCTGTTCAGATTCTCCACATACGTTAAAGCCCGCGTAAAGTAGCTGACGCAACTGCGGCTTGCGGCTTGTATTGAGACATATAAAATTTTCGCGCGTGATATACATACGTGACTTGTATTTTACATGTAAAAACGGTGTGGCATAATCTGCATTTTGTTTTTTCTTGTTAGTAATTAGAAATGCAGCGCGCGAGTAAGCAGTTAACCAATTTGTCAGGTGAATCTATGTGGTTACAAAGTCCATAGGCGGAACGCACCGCTTTTTGTTTAGTTACAGAAATAGACAACATGTTGATTGAAAAACTAATTGCTTTTATTTTCTAGTGGAGCATAAACAACGCAATATTTTTTCACATGTACTAGTGAATTATAGTATTACTTATTCTATAGAATCTAAGCCAAAGCTAGGCATGGTCTCTAAAAAAATCAATCCATAGTTAACATGAGTCTAATGCAGCCTAAAGGCAATATCAGAAATGACTCACGAATACAGGTTGAATTAGATCAAAAAGAATATACAAAATAAATACAACTTATACTAGAATAACTATCTCTGATCTAGTATTAAAGTTATACCATAAAGTACTTACTCTTCCTTAGCAAATCCTCTATACATTTGTCTATGTGTGCCATCCATTCTTCCTTTTCAGTAGCGGTCGCGGCGTACACGGCGAATGATTTTGACGCAGTACGGATCAACCAGCCGTTGCGGTATTCTGAAACAATAAATACAATTAGAAATTAATCTATACTAATATTATAAAGCTGAAGAGTTTGTTTGTTTGTTTGTTTGTTTGTTTGAACGCGCTAATCTCAGAAACTACTGATCCGATTTGAAAAAATCTTTCAGTGTTAGATAGCCCATTTATCGATGAAGGTTATAGGCTATATATCATCACGCTACGACCAGTAGGAGCCGAATACCAGTAAAAAATGTTCCAAAAACGGGGAAAAATTTGACCCATTCTCTCTTATGTGACGCAAGCGAAGTTGCGCGGGTCAGCTAGTGTAAAATAAATCGAATACTGGGGAATAACCATAAAATCAATTTGGTATAAAATTATTTGTCAGCAAGAGAAAACATTTTAATAAGAATGAATCATGTTGGGAAAAGCTTTAAAATGATAACAGATACAAAAGTTCTGTAATCTATACTAATATTATAAAGCTGAAGAGTTTGTTTGTTTGATTGTTTGTTTGTTTGTTTGAACGCGCTTATCTCAATAACT
The DNA here is from genome assembly GCF_050436995.1 of Anticarsia gemmatalis. Taxonomy (NCBI): domain Eukaryota; kingdom Metazoa; phylum Arthropoda; class Insecta; order Lepidoptera; family Erebidae; genus Anticarsia; species Anticarsia gemmatalis. The sequence goes on from NC_134761.1 coordinate 7,175,523, forward strand.
ACTGGTCCGATTTGAAAAATTCTTTCAGTGTTAGATAGTCCATTTATCGAGGAAGGCTATAGGCTATATATCATCCCGCTACAACCAATAGGAGCAGAGTAGCAATAAAAAATGTAACAAAAACGGGGAAAATCTTGACCCATTCTCTCTTATGTGACGCAAACGAAGTTGCGCGGGTCAGCTAGTACTAAATATACAATAAAATTATTTTTGATTCACATAAACATTTCCTATGTGGACTGTGAGAGATATTAAAAATACGATCTATGAGTTGTACATTGCGACTATTTAAACTTTTGCGTTAAATGAGCAGAAAGAACCTTATCAATGGGTTATCCAAATAACTTATCCATATAAAGTTAATGCAGCTGCAAAAATGCCCGCAAAAAACATAAAAAAAGTTTCATCATACTTGATCGTGACGTAATATCCCACTCATAGGTAGGAAGTAGTTGATATAAAGTAGATTGATAAGAGCCGAAATTCCAGTAACTGCCAGATTTGTGGGGTGTTACCGGCGTTACCGCTGATAAAATTCATGGGTTTACTACTGATAACGTTTATAGGATGAGTTGAATATCTAAAATAGTTTATACTATATTATTATTATTACAAAAACTGTTTATATCTTTCTTTCCTTTAATTCTATAACTCACATTTAAGTAATATAAATGCAAATTTATCTCTGTTATGCTGCCATGGTTTACGACTCGAACGATTAAGTAAAATAAAAATATTAAGGACTCAGACGAAGATCGGCCAAATTACTTTTTAGGGAAGAGTTTTTATACGCAACTTACACGTGATTATTTCATAGATAGGATTTTATATTAAACACCTACATCGTCGCATATAACAGGCGTGATTTTCTGTATTATGTATTGTATTTCCCAAATACTTAAGATTTTCACCTATAAATTAGTATTTAGGCAGAATCAAGATTATTTAGACAGTTCACAGTATCATTATCACAGGTTGTCAACAGCTACTCATGGCATAATAGTATTATTTACAGTTGAGTCACACAGGCTTCCAAAGATCAATGTCAACATACATCTATCAATATGTAACAATGATTCACAGGCCATTCACATTAATGACTCATACTGACCGTAAAATGAATACAATATAATTAGTATATAACATTTAAATATACTTGTTTTATATAGAAAGTTTCTACAGCACTATGTGTCTTAAAACTGGTATTTTAATCTAATTATAGCTATTGGTTTCTTATATACTGAAATAAATAGCTTATATTTCAGTCTCAGAGTATACATATTATATAGATATGTTTTTAACCAATTACTATCCCACAACTGGGCAAGGTTCCGAATGAGGAAGGGGTTAGGCCTTGAATCCAACACACTGGCCAAGTGCAGGTTGGTGACTTTGCATGCCCTCAAGAATATGTATTTAATTTAACTATTTTTGTAGTATGCAATGCTTCATCACTATTTTTGCTGTACCATAATATTAAGTGATAATTATTTATAATACACACATAACTTCGAAAAGTCATTGATGTGTTGCCTCGGGTTCGAAACCTGGACCATTTAAGTGGGAGGTGCCAATTTATATCATTTTCAAGTTATTAGGTATTAAATAAAAGGATATAAGCAGCTGAATTGTATTCCCCATGCTGACTAACATTGTGGCCATAATTTAAATTAAAACTGAGGTTATGACTAATTTTTGTTTCTGGGTGATATCTACTACATTAATATGAATAAAGTTAATACAAGTTTGAAGAACTGACAACAATATTTGTTAGTTTGTTGAGGGTAATTTCTGAAGCTGATATCTCAGAACTTTATCTAACACCTTCGGGTCTTAGAAAGCCACATTATGTGTTACTAATGTATCTTTACACATATGAGTGACAATAATAATAATTGAAATACTATTAATTTTTAAATATTTATACTAATGAATCTAATGATATTAGACATGTTTGTTTGAACACACTAATCCTACGAACTTGGTTCGAATTTAAAAATAATTTATGTTAAATAGTCCATTTATTGAGGAAGTCTAAAGGCACACTATGACTAATAGAATCTAAAATGTTGTGAAAATGGGGAAACTGAAGTTCACGCGTACGCAGCCGCTGGCGTCCGAAAATTCAAAGTTAATTATTTTACTTTTTTTTATTATAAAAGTATTCCTTAATTTATTTTTGCTACTAGTGAAATTAGTATTCACTTAAACGCTTCAGGGATTTTCCCTACAAAGGATTTTGTTTTGGTTACATTACATGACTAAGCTTTATAAAATAAATGTCATTGTGAAAATAGTACTAATGCTTGTTCATCATATTATGTTAAACTGTTAAATGCATTGTTTAATTTACGATTTGTTAATTAATTATCCTCATTATTTTTCATATCAACTCCACTACAACAATAAGCAATACATTTACGTAAGCTACATGAGACCTATTTACCAATTGGCATTTGGGAACAGGAATTAAATTAATAACTGTTCATACATATATAAAATCACACTTTGTTACTATAGGGGTAGGCAGAGACCAAAGCAAACTTCCTGTGCAAACTTTCCGTGCTCATACATTTTTTCACACTGGACCATTAGCCACAAAATCAATTTATAATAATATAAGTTAATATTGAAAACACAAATAATGAAAAGTTACTTATTCGTTTCATGATACTCTAGAAATTATAGTTAATTATAATGAGTTTTCTCTGTAAAAAAATACACCGATAAATCTTCAATTTTATATCAGTTAGTAAAAACGATAGCTTAGTTCAAATTGCCCATGTCTTTGCTTCTATTTAAATCATTATTTCATTCAAAGTTCATTAGCACATGCCAACAATATTACAAGAGGTATTTTAACACACATAGCCACACTTTTAGCTAATATATTCAGTAAATTTCATAACTGCCAGTTTAAAAGTCAACTGACCTGAAAGTGCTATTCTACATAATTGTGTAATACTACGAATTTGCTTAAACTGCTTACGGAGTATTAACATTCGTAGATATTGTTAGAAACTGATTGTGCCCCACAGTTTTACTTGTGATTATAGTGGCTTCTCTAACTTAAACAACTTAATAGAGCCTTATATGCGAAGTCCATTTTTGGTAGAGGTATAAAGAAATCATAATTTAGAAATTTGGAAATACTCAGGAATCTCAATTATAATCTGTCTGTAAGAGGCTGTCTTCTAAGTTGTCAGACTATAGTAAAAAAATTCTATCTTATTGTAAGGATATAAATTCCAAAACAAACACCAGAAAAACCTTACTTTATAGTTACAAATTAATAATTTTAATTAAAATCAGATTCAACTTACGTCCTTCATCTTTCAATGACTCCAGTTTGACCTCCTCAAGTGGGATAACATGTTGTTTGTTATATTTTTTCTTATTTATAACAATGTTTCCATAGACAAGAATGTCGTTGAACAAGAAGAACTGTCTCGCCTTCGGTTTCTTGCGACACATCTTTGTTAGGACACCCTCTCCCACAAGGACCCTGCCTTGTTCTGCCAAGGGCTACAAACAAAACATCAGAAATATAAAACTATGTAATATAAAAACAATTAGGCCAATAATAACTAACTAAAATATTTTGTGTTGTTCATGATTAATCAATATCTAAAATAATAATGATGTCCTGTAATGTTAATGAAGCCTAAAATATTTATATGGGCACTAATACTCCACAATATAGTTTATCAGTTAGATATAAAGTGCTAAATTATGAAGATACATCAGATAAAATCTTTATTGATAAATGTTTATATACTACTAAAGTAAAGAACAGTTATGTTTTGTTAAATCAAAATTAATCCTTAACCACTCAGTAAATTGTTACACTGAATTAGAGTACCTCATCATTATTTCGTAGACTAAACTAACAGTATATAAACATACATCAAACAATTAATTACTTTGCTTTCAAACATCATACTTGTTTGCAATACTAGTATTTCACAAAAAAACTGTACAATCAATTACATTTTAGAGACTATAAATAATAATATCTTGGCATACCAGCACTGATAAGAATGTTGATACAATGTACAGATTTATAACATCATATCTCAGTTTCTAGAACTGACCAATCATTTCAATGTTTAAAAAATTATATTCTTATTCAAAATATTCCAACAACACAAAGTAATTTTAACATTCAACACACCTAAACCTAATTTATTAGTCATAGAAACCATATCAAGATATAATCTCCGTGATAAAGGGACGAATTATCAGTCCTAATCTATGTAATTCAATTAAATATTTGACCAAATAGTATTTCAAGTACAAAGTTATGTAAAAATACGAGAAAGTTTCAACACTGGTCACAATAATGAAAAATTATAATGATAAACACTGATATCTTCACTCATACAATCCCACTCGATGCACAGAAGATTTTATCTTGCAGTTTGTCGGTTGATAATACGACGGCATTTACCCAACTAATAAAGTTAGGAAAAACTTTTATTTTGCAACTATATAAGCTCACCTGTCCAGAACTGCCGAAGCAGCTCTCAACCATTGCAATTCGCCTAGCATTGGCCTCACTGTTTACTGAAAAAAAGAAAATTACCTACTTAAAAATTGCAGTACGGTACAAAAGTTTGACGTCAAAGGAAAGTGAGCGACCAAGCAAACAATGACAGTGATCACCCACGTAACTATTATAAATTATCACACACGAAATGCATCACAGTATTCTGATTAGTTTCTGCTTTTTGCACTGATCAAAAACAATTATTTGCCTACCTAAACGGTCCACCATTATCGAAATTTATTTTCTCGTAGATACGACCGAGAAAAATGTGTCATTCATAGAAAGTGTTGCCACATCTGTTTCCCAAGTTTCATCTATTTCGTAAAATTTTTAATGTCGTTCTTGTGATCACTCACATTTACGATTTTTAGGGTGTGGCGAATACAAAGGAAGTATATAAATTAACTGAGTAAGTTAATGCCTTATTTGGCAGAGTAATCATTATTATATCTTAAAAAAAAAACTTTATTAATAAAAATATGATCTATTTATGTATTATTTTTAAACCTACTATGCCAATTTCAATAACATTAGCTGGCAATTTTATTTTACGTTCCATTCTCCAAAATGCAGTGTTTATGGGTTCAAAAACAGTTTCTTAATGTAAAACTTATTAAATTAATTTGATGTTATTAAATAACTATAAAATATTTGTTTGTATTGTAAATAAAATTGGTCAGTTGTGTAACTTTCATTAAAGATAATAATTAATTATAATTTCCGTGTGTTTCGTTTTTGCTAATAAAAAGTTATACAACCACCATAGACAAAGCAAAGATCATGTGAGATCCATTTTTTGACACCAGCTGACAGCTAGTGGTCGATACTTATTAATTTTAGTGTTCGTAATTCTAATAAATAAACGGACAAAATGGCCTGCAAATTCTGTGGCCCTAAGCTGTCGCTATGCGGGCTCGTATTGAGCGTCTGGGGAATCATACAGTTGGTAAGTAAAACCTTCATTTTTCATGCACGGTAATCACAAGCCCTGCCATGATAACACTTGTGTATGATTCTTTCAGACTTTGATGGGCGTCTTCTATCAAATCGGAGCTGTAGCTCTGTTGGAAGATCTCCCTCTTGAAGCAGAAGGTGGCCACCACTCGATTGATAGTTTCGTTGCTACCGTAGAAGCTGGATACAGGCAGGTGAGTCACATCAGTCTTTCTAATTGATCTTGCGTTACTAATATTACAATCACAAGGCCTCTCCAGTCTATAATGATTGATGTATATGAATTACTGAATTTGGGGTACTTCAGGTTCCATCCAATTTTTTGTTGAGCTAATGAGTTTTGCATACTGTAAGCAGTCCAGATAAGTAATTAAAAAGGTACATTTAACGCAAATGTTGTATATCTTAAATAGAAAGAAATAACATTAGCATCTCAGCAAATAAAAATTAAATCTCTGCAAAATTCTGTTCAAATCTGTCAAAACCGTCCTTGGCAGTATGATCACCTGACTTTTGTTTTGTGAACTTGAAGTAATATCAAAAGTTGTCATTGCACTTGAAGAATACTTTGAATTTTCATAATGATTGTGTGAGTATTGCATGTAAATATTAAAAAATTACAGATTGGAATCTAATATCAAATATTTTTCTAAAGTTTTTCTCAAAAATACATTTGAAAATTTGGCACATTGATAATTTTTTTTTTTTATGTTTTTTCACAATTGTGATTTCAAAAACCCCAAGCATATTTTCCTATTTATCCATTAATTCAACATCACTTCCTTATTTTTGTGTTAAGGAACTATGGTTTATGTTTTAATGTAAAGGGAAAATCTATCACAACTGGTGTTTTATCCTATAGTTGTCTTAGTTTACTCTCGTTATAAAGCTACTGAGGTATAACTTTTTGTGTTAAATTACAATTTATTTGAAAATTACTCTAATTAATACCATATTACAAGTTGGATTAGAGTGATTGAAGATAGGTTCTTTATAGGTTATTAGAAGTTGGTAACTAAAAATCACATTATTATTTTTTCAGAATGCTATCAACTGCTGGATTGCCGCCCTGTTATATGTGATCACACTCGTTGTCTCTGGACACCAGTTCTGGATGAATAACCGCTCCTCAGTTAGTATGTAAAACTCCTTGAGAGGTATTAACAAGTTCATGATGGGTGCAGAGACTCTGGGGGTTACAATGTTGTTATATTACTGTTAATTCCATTCCATTTTTAATTTATTATAATAGTTCTTGAGTCTTCTAAAAAATATATTTTGATATTGTTCCTCTAGTTCTAGCAATTCAAATATGGATTGTGAGAAAAATGTATTTACAAATATTGCATCACAAGTTGGAACTTAGTAGCAATATATAAATGACACCATATAGCATGAAGGTTGTTATAATTAGTAATTAATTTAGCAACCAAAATCACTGAACTGTAGAGTATATTATATGAAGATATGTACTAAATATTCATATCAAAAATTGTTATTTAAAACTGTTTGAATTAAAAAAAATACAAACCCACTGTATGATTTCAATGCTTTACCTACCTATCTATTTATTATACTTAAAAAAAAACAATGTTAAGAATAATTATAACCTTATGTAGTTAACACTGCTGCAAATTTAATGTAATTTAAGTATCAAGTGGTTCAGATAAAAACATCAATGTATCGAATTGAGTTCAAAAATTTGTTTGTGCATAAGTATTACTATTATGAATGAATGCTATAAAATTGTACATAATATATATCTATAATTGTAGGTACATTGTATAATGCTTAGTTTTTCTTGAAGTAAAGTATTGATGTTAATTGTTGTTTTATTATTTACTTGTATACCCTACTCCTCTATTTGATGTTATTGGTTTTTAGCTTTTACTCAAATGTTCCGCTTTCGAAATTCGTAATGTTATGCTACTTATTAGCACTAAACTCGGGCCATTGCATACGTGCGAACCAAGTCATCTACACATTGTCACATTAATTTCATTCTATTGATGATGACGTAGTTCGCACGTTTGTAACGGCGGCGTGATTATAGTAGTGACACACTGGTGGTCTACCTTCTACCTTCTGTAATTTCAAACTAACTTAAAAATGTTCTATTCGCGGTCATTTCTAGTACCTACATGCCTACACCTACCGTGTAGGTACCTACCTACCCCAAAAAAATGTAGTTACGTAGGTACAACCTATTTAAGAATTGTCGTACAATGCCACATCACACCATAAACTTAGATGATGAGAAAAGTCATTGATGACGTCAAGTGGCGTCGATCAACCTATCACTTTTCTGAGACTCCAATTTATTTTTTGAGCTATGAGTGCGTTGATGAGTTGCGGAATATGTTGCATGCTAATAAGCTGGTGGGGTGTTATACAATTGGTAAGTTAATACATATTCAATTGTAATGTTAGTTTAAATTTTGACATGTAGTAAACTGTTATTGTGCACTTACTTATAAAGAGTGGCTAAGAGTTTCTTGCCAGCTCTTCTTATTGGCCCAACCTTTCGAACTATCGGTAGCGTCTCTCTGCATCACTGACTATCAAAAGTGTCAGTACTAGTCTAAAATAAAAAAATAACGCATCCAGCATGATTTTATCTAGTACCGTACCTACCGGCAAAACGCCTGACAGTATTTTAATTGTAACTCAAGCTGGAGAAAAATCATAGCAAGGTGGTTCGAATCCCACCCGGGACAAATCTTTGTGTGATGAGCACGAGTATTTGTTCTGAGCCTGGATGTTAATGTATCTATATAAGTATGTATTTAGAAGTATATAAGTATGTTTATCAGTTAATTGGTTACCATAGTACAAGCTCTGCTTAGTTTGGAATCAAATGACCGTGTGTGAGTTGTCCAACAATATTTATTTATTATATTTATTTATTTAACTATCTAACGAGATTAATTCATATTTCTCAATATCCTTGCAGTTTTTAATGGGAATACTTTATTACATAGAAGCACCCACTCTTCTACATGACACCGAGGCGCACGAATATGATGATTACGACGACTTCATACAGAAAACCAAATCGAATTATAATACGGTAACACCTACTTACTACCTATAAACACTCATTCTCTCTAATTGCACAGGAATTCACTTCTACTTATGTTTCGATGTCGATCTTTGTTATTTATCAGCCTTCACCGGTCTTTAGTATCAGCGAGTAAACCCGTCGGTCGTGCCAGTGTCTTGTAGACGACAACGAGAATACTTATAATGTAGAAGGCAACTTAAATTTAAACTTAACGTTTTAAGGTGGCGATCAACTGCTGGATTGCTATGTCATTATACGTCGTGACTCTCATCCTTTCTTATACGTGCATACGATCAGCAAGGAAAAAAGCAGCTCAAGAAGCAAAACTATTAGAAGACGAAGAATACCTCTGCAACCCGCCACCTCCCAAGCCCTCGAAGAAGAAAAAGAAATATTAAATATTTAACTTTATTTTACCATCGTTTTTTGAATAAAGGTAGTTTTATTAAAAGCGAGTTTTTAATTGCATTCACCTCTGTGCCTATGATGCAGGAGATTATGCTTTGCTGTTTGTTGAGAACAGAGAAATAATTAGTTTGCGTCAAGCTTTAAGTCTTGCACCTTAGTCTATAGGCTTAGCTACTGAGATAGATACTCGTAGATGAATAAATACCTACCTACCTATTAGCTATCAACCGACCTACCTATGCACGTCTAGAAGATTGTAAGTAAGGTACATAGGTCGCTCGAGTAAAATAAAACTGCACAAGTACAACATAATTGTTTATTCCGACCTTTATTTATCGATGTTTTCTTCTTTTTATTGATTTATTTCACTTCCTCCAATTTTCTGTCAAAAGTTACAGTGCCAATGTTAACGCTTTTTATTTCTTCCTTTGAGACTTCCGACCGGTCGCGGTCCTGTAAGATGACGCCTGTTTTAAAATAATGAGCGTAATTGCTTCTTGTGTAGTTCTAATTATAGGGAAACAGAAGTCCGGGTAACCCACTGTGTAGATACTTAATCCGTTTAGGAACGAGTAGATTTAATTCTTTGTACAACTACTTTGTTTTATAGAACTAGAGATTTTTTTCGTCAATTTAGTTAGCTATACCTACCTACCTACCGATAAAATTTGGAAGTGATGTTTGTTGGTAATTAACAGGAAAAAAAATAGCAAATAAAACAAATTCCGACAAACATTTTCCTCGATAACTGAAATATTATATGGAAATTCGGATGTTTCAATTGATTCAATGGCTTTTTATTAAACTTATATTCAAATATTTACCTTAGCTTTATTCAAAACAAATTATTAGATACATTAGGTATTTAGTTAGGTATATAAAGTAGTCGGAGATTCATTCAAATTTAATAGTTTTTTTCTCGTTTAGACTATGTTGTGTATGTAAGTATAAATTGGGCTTTCACAAGGATCGATCCTTAGACCATAACTATCTAGTTTGTATGCAAGGGACTGATTGACTCACCTGACCTATTAGGGGGTACCGTTGATTTTACTGTTTGTAGTTGTTACATCACTTTTGTTAATACATTGCCACATGTTAGTTGTCGAAGTTGTAAGGGTTGAGGTCTTGTAGTTCGGTGTAAACGATGTTATCTTGAAGATGCGAATTGGTTTAACGTTAATATTTGGCTCTTGAATGGGGAAAAACAAAGCGCATTAGTTTCATGTTACGCAAACTCCTAACAACTGAAAACATAGTAATAGTTGAAAGGAAAGAGACCAATTTGAGAAAATGTTTGTCGGGGGAGTTTTATTTTCTCGAAGAAAAATGCTTGATTGGCATTGCTATCAGACTATTTTTTGTATACTACCTATCTACTTTTAAATAAATTGTAGCCCACCTGCGTAGTTTCTTGTTCTTCGTCCTTGACTGGCAGACTTGGATTAAGCCAGACGTCGGCTAAGATCTGTGGTATTTTTACTCGCACCTTTAACGGTGCTAGGATTTTTGTAATCAATTTGCGACAGTCTGTTGAAACTTTCGGTTCACGAGGGAAGGATACTTTATTTTGCACTTGCTATAGGTAAGTAGAAAAGCATTGTTGTAGCATTATTTAATGTTCAAGACTACTTGAGTTAATTTTAAATACCTACTTTGGAGTTTCGTTGAATTCATACCTATTGGTGTGCTATCTATCGCTACAAGAACAATCTAGATAAGATAGTTGAGTAGATACATATACGGAATCAAGAGCACCTTTAGTAGTTGCGTATAATTTGTATCATCGAACGGCAGTCTTCCATACACAATCGCATAAAGTACGACGCCCATACTCCATATATCAGAGTCCTGCGGTCTATACGGAACTCCTTTTAATATTTCTGGAGAAGCATAAGCGTAACTCCCGCAAAAAGTTTCACTGAGAGCGTAGACCCCATTTTTTGGTTTCATGTGACCTCTTGCGAAACCGAAATCCGATAGCTTGATGTTCAGCCCATGATCCATGAGTAGGTTCTCACATTTTATGTCTCTGAAATTTATTAATATTCGTGAATAGGTTTCACTACGAAACGCGAGTAGGTCTTTATATTCAATCAATTTATATTGACATCATTAATAAATACGAGTACCTATGCACAACTCCCCTTTCATGGCAGTAGTCCACAGCTTCAACTAGCTGTCGGAACCAGCGACGACCTCGGAGTTCATCTATGTGCTGATCCTTGCGAATTATATCTAGGAGGCTGCCATTCTCAGCATATTCCATAACAATGTAAACCCTAGGAATAATGAATGTTTTCATTTTAAATTACCTATTCAGTTAGTTAATTCTGATCAGGCAGGTAGGATGGTAGGTGCGATTGGGAATACTAAATTTGGGTTTCTTAATGATGATGATATAATAGATAATATGCGGAAACCTGCGACAAAATATGAAATAAAATAACGTACATTTTGATCAAAATTCTTAATACCTGTGAGTGGTTTCTATCGCTTGAAGGAAACGTATTAAATTTTCATGTTTGAGGCCTTTCACAACTTCTATTTCTCTCGGTAGAAACTTTTTTAGATAATCACCCGGAGCTTGGAATTTGCTTATTATTTTAATTGCTACTTGACAGTTGTGTCGGTCACTTGTAGCTACCTATAATGAAAAATATAAGGTAAAAACTTCCTTGTTGTCATCCAGTTTTGTCATACCGGAACAATATAATTTTTAAAGAATTGCACATGCGTAACTCGCGGTATTTTTATATAATTTAAGTAGGTACAATATTCATCGATATTCTTTATCACTTCTTCTCGATGTATAAATCCTAAGGTATCTCTAAAGTCGTATCTCTATTGATTGAAATCGGATTAATTTACCTATATGCATAGGCAAAGATTGAAAGCTTTTCCCTATTTTGATATACTAGATGACTCTGGAATCTTAGGTAAAACAAACTCCTACATATTATTAATTTGTCTAACAGAGGATGAGGTTGCAATGCTGTAAAGCTGAAATACCTTGACAGTAGCATACGAGCCAGACCCTATAGTTCGACCAAGTACGTAGCCATGTGATTCAAGAACGGTTAATTTTCTTTCAGCCTTAGCTTCTACGCCACTATGCACAGTCGCCGTAGGCTCAGTCGACATCTCGCCGAGGACATTGTCATTGGCTCTCACATCGGGCCCCGGCATATCACAGAATTACTTTTATATAAAAAATGCAGTTTAGTAAAAGTCACATTATATTGAATTTTGTCTCATTTTATTTTCACGTGATTTGTTTTAATATTATTCATGCTGTCATTTTTGTCAAAACCGGTGAATTTTCAGTGTCATCAGAACGTTGTTTTAAAAAAGTGTCTCTGTGCTACTAATTTTATATCACCAGTACTTTGCGCGGATAGTACATACATAACTTGGGGTACATAGTACCTATACATACCTACCTACTAAATGCTTTTATAGTTTACTTTGCTGGGTTTGGCATCTCGCCTCAGCATTTCGGTTGGTATCGTTATTGGTGATTTAACAGCACAAAAACCGCTAGCTTGTTACACGAGAGCAGAGGGTCCAAGAGACAAAAAGTTTTTATATGCTATGTTGTTAAATAGCGACGTTATAAGTATACTATAATTATATGTAGAAGGTAAAGGTAGGTAAAGGAAGAGAACCCTAAAAAAAAGATAATGTTTAATAATGTAAAGGTTAAATTTCGGTGGTGTATCCGAACGTCTATTGTGTTGCCAACAAAAATATGAAGCCTGGGCGAAATTCGGAAATGTCAAATACAAAATGGCTGGATAAACAATAATAAAAACAAATATCACAAAATCATCAATTAAAATTCTGATATAATTACACTTACAGGGTTTAATAGAGTAGAAAACAGTGTAACGAATCTTAAACAATATTATGCATCGTAATTGATTCGTGAACTATTAAATCAGTGGACAAACTTTGTGTGTAAATATTTCGTTTTGGGGGCTTAGATTGTGATATTAAATCTTCCTTATTTCTAAAGCAAATAGTGAGTGGACGGTCATCAAATTTCTGTGCGATATATACCCAAGTAGGTACATTCGTCTTAGGCTTTGACGTAGATGTGCAATGCAATGTTTTGTGTAAATAAGTAGTTAGCAACAAACATTATAACCTGTAGTATGTGTACTAATTGAGGATTACCGGCAAAGTATACAGTATCGAGGACATTAAAGTAAAAAAAAAATGCTTTACGGTTATCTGTTACAAATAAAGAAAGCTTGTATCTTTCCATACATCTTGGTTTTGGCGCCCATTTTATCAACCTCATTATTTTGTTAACACATTGGTGCAATGCAACTTTTGGTACAGTTAACCTGTTACTAGTACTCATTATTACCATAACAACCTATAAGGCTGTTGATAGATTCCAGCAGATGTTGCCCATTAATTTCTGAAGACACAATGCTTTTCTAATTTTACTACAATAGACTGTCTTTGCTTTTAATCTTAGGACAGTGTGTCTATGGTATTACTAGATTGTATGATTGTAGAACTTTTGATTAGTGTTGATTGTGTATGTGTTTTTTATAAATAATTTATGCTTATTTGTGAATGTTTTTTTATAAATAAATAATGCTTAGTTGATTCTATGATTTGTTTTTCTTAATATTTTTAGCTATGGGAAATTATTTCTGTAGTCAAAACTTCTTAGAGTACCTAATAGTTTATAATTAAAAATAAATTGCCTTATGTGTTGCCTTAAGCGCAAAACTCAAGAATGGCTCAACCACTTTAACTTATTGCATTTGTAAAATTGTCTATAAGATACGGGAAAGGTCTTTATGGAGAAAAAAAAAGCCAACATTTTTGAGCAAAAGTAGTATCTGATATGTTTAATGTATGTATAGAGAATTTGTTAGTGTCACAATTACCTATTTAATTGATGAATTAAATATATTTGGTGTTACAAAGCTGACCTGAAACTAAACATGATCAAAATTTATTTGATGGGGTTTTTAACCTAAGTTTAGGAGTTCTTGCTGTTCTTGTATAAGTTGAGCTGGATTCACTTTTGAAATTCTAGTTAATTACTTATGTACACTATCCTATGATATGTGATTCCAGAAAACAATTAAATATGATTATAATTAGATGCTTATTATGAAACTTGTTGTTAAAGTAGGCATCAACTTAAGTACCACAAGGGAAAAAATGAGCTCAATTATAATTCTCTACATACCATTTGCCCATACAGTATCTATACTGCTGTAATACTAGAGAATTAAGACAGTAGGTAGAGTAAGTAGTTAGGTATTGTAATATCTTAATGTTAGAATTCTAAATGTTTGTGGAAGATTGTCAGGCTAACTGGTTTGTGGTAAAATATTCTTAAGACTAAATAACTTAAGCCATTATTTTAAACCACCATTTGAATTCAAAAAAATACGACGACATATCTAATTCCCATAAAGCAGGCCAATTTTGGGCAAAAAAAATACGGTCTACAGCCCAATTGTCCCTAGATGGAATAAATGAAAAACATTATGAGAGAGTATAACACATTTTAAATCGATGTTACGTTTATATATTTGACAATATCCTGGTTCATTTGAAAATTAGCTATTATAATATTAACTAGCTGACCCGCGCAACTTCGCTTGCGTCACATAAGATAATCATAATTTTCCCCGTTTTTGTATCATTTTTCACTGGTACTCTGCTCCTATTGGTCGTAGCATGATGATATATAGTCTATAGCCTTCCTCGATAAATGGGCTATCTAACACTGAAGGAATTCTTCAAAACGGACCAGTAGTTCCCGAGATTAGCGCGTTCAAACAAACAAACAAACTCTTCAGCCTTATAATATTAGTATTGATTTATCCGTACCTTTGTTATAGCTAATTAAAGTAACTTATAAATAGACCAAAAAAAAAAGCCACACAAAGACGCAAATATTTTTGCGACGTGCCACATTACGTCCCATTCTTTTAGCATTGATTGCTCTGAGTGTTTTGAGTGGTTCCGAGTATCATTGTGCGGCACGTATTGCACTGACAGGACCTTCTAGTTAAAACATCGTTGGTCCGTCAACGTTCGACACAAAGAAAACAATTGCAGCGATTGAAGCGTAGGTTGGTCGTGCAAATCGTGTCGTGTACGTTCCACCCAACCTGCCTTTAAAATGCCACCAGTTATCTATGATCCCCCTACTCCATTTCAAAGCTCTCTCAAATCCCGTACTCTCATAGAACTGCAGGCTCTTGCTACACTGGTCGTATGCAATATTTCATTCGATGACCCATTTTCGTACATCTACTTTTTTGTTTGTTTTCATTCATAAAGCTTTTTCCAGTAGATACTCCCTTGTCCCCATCTTTTGTTACCTTAATTGCGTATTCTGTTTATCTTGCGTATTATTGTCTGAATAAACCATTGTTACATTTTGACCTAAGGATTTAAGCTTCTGTTTAGTGTCTTGAGCAGGTTATTAAACTTATGTAGAGATTGGTTTTTTTTTATTTTGGTTATATTATTATTAATGTTTTATTTTTTTACGAAAGGTTACATTCATTAATGAACACAAAACCTTCCAGCGTCAACGTCAAAATAATTATGTGTTACATGTATGATTATTTAATTAGGTACCTACAATACCTAGCTAACCCCATAGCTGTAAATTCTTTAAAAACTTAAAATTTGTTCGCAAACAAGATAAAAGGTAACGAGACGGCTTCCCCACGTCTCCGCGAGGCGTCACATCAAACAATTAAGAGTTATCTCGGGAGTTAGGTGCGCGAGACGATATATCGTAGACTTGATTACTTTTTCCACTCGGCGAACTAATAAAAGTTGACCAGCAGACCGGGGACTAGAGAGTCTAGTTTTTAATTGAAACACTCCAGTTTCCATAGAAAACTGGACGCGTGAAATAATTTTGTTATTATGATATTTGTCTTAACGATTTAAGACTTTAATTCAAATAATTGAAGTTTCTTATTCTGGAATTATATTGAAAGAAAACAGGTTAAAAACATGTCACAAACACTTCAGTTTCCAAAAGAAGAAAATTGGGTTGAAGTTTTCTGGTTAGTAATTAAAAACCCATTAAATTAGCTGGAAAAGGCGAAAATATCCCCCAGAATGAAAGGTTAAAAATATCGCGAAGTCGGACCGTTCGCTCCCTTCGATCTTAGACGTCAATAATGGACTGGAAAGCAAAAAGTTTAGCTCCGGGCAAGTTATCAATTGTATCTACCAAGTTGGAGCAGAGTTTTTCATTCATTTATTGCACGCAGAGCGCAAGGAAATGCTTAATGGTTATTCTCTTGGTCGCATTTGATATAAAAGCTGAACTTTGTCGCTATCAGGAAGACTCTTTGTGGCTTTTTATTTGTTCTATAAAGTGCAATTTTTGCTAAGTTTGAAGTCAGGCATGATGTAAATGAATTTGTAGAGTAATTCAAAAGGAAATGTCCTCTGTGTTTTATAGAATGAATCAGCATTATTATGTTTATAACAAACTTACGAAGTTCTTAGTTACAAATAGCTAAGTGCTTCTTTTACTGCTAACAATTTATTGCTCTTAGTTTTATTGCTTTCATGAATTATTTATTCTGGATAATTGCCGTGGTACGAAGCTGCTCGAAGTAGGTATTAGTCTGACACACGAATGGTGAATCAATTAACTATAATTGCATCAGTTCAGAGCGACATCGCAAAATGAACAATTAAATTCGTTGTTCCCAAACTTGAGAGCAGTGCACAGTGTATGGAGTTGGCTGGAGGCTGCGGAGACACCGGCGGCGTCCCGGCCGGAACTCAGTTGTGCCATTGTTTCTCTAAACGGCGCGGCGTTTCACGAGTGTCCGTCGCAACTCACCTAGTTAGTTTTACGAGTTTTCACCTGTTGGGGTGTCGGTCAGTTTGCAATTGCTTTGTTTGGTTTCCCTCTGTTATTATGTTTTCGGTGGATTTATTGTATGGCAAAAGTCATCAAACTCTACCCTATGAATAAAACATTTTTGCTAGGCACCCAGTAGCAGTTTTTATTAGTTTTTAGTTTTGGAATGTTTTGAAACAGGTTCCAAGAAGAAAGTCTTAAAGTCGCTAAGTACCAAGCTACAAGAAAACTTCTTGAAATACTTTAGTAAAATTATTTTTGCTGTTCTAAAACGGTTTAGTAAAATATTTGGAGAACTTTATATTATTTGAGACATGTAGGCGCTATATGTACATTAAAACTACATGAAAAATGTATTTGAGATTCGCACGGACCAGCATAAACTCGAAGCGGTGATGTAAATGTAAATAATGAAAATAACTCGGATTGTATTACATTCCTTTTTAAACACGGGACAGGTAAACAGACAGGGGGCAGTAACACCTCTCGTCCCTTTTGTTATTTGCAGAATTTTAATAGAAAGGTCGCCGTCATGAAGCCTACGGGCGACCCACTCGCAGCATTCATTCATGTGTTTCACCAAAAACCATTTGCATGGAATCACGTAGCGTTATAATAATGACGGTCAAAACCTGTGAAATCCAGGTTATATGACACATTTTGTCACAATTACTGCGAGAATGCACGTTATTATAAAATTGACGGCTTATCTGGATTACCCGGACTATAAATTTCAACCACCCACCTCTTTGTTAAAGTTTTCAAGTCATCAGCCTATTTAATTCGGCTATAGTATGTGAAGGTATATATAAGTACAACACATTTATTATTACGAAAATAGTTAAATCAACAATGATCATAGTTTTATATGAATAAATTATTCGATTTGTGTATTGTGAGGATACGTATAGGAAAATGTCTTATCTAAACTCAGAATTTTTTGGAAAACTTACGGGACTAAACTTAAGGGACTATATATATTTACTAGACATTAATATTTGGATAAAACTATTAAGAGGCATTAGGTACTTACGTACCTAAAAGTTTGAGCTTCTCCGTTTAGTTTCAGACCCTACCTGAGTTCATTATGTCTGTCTGTATTTGTTCATAGTGGGCATTATTTAGATACCTACTCAGTTTATATATTATACTATTGGAATATATATTAATCCATAAACATGCGGTTTTGAAGCATTTTTTCATCTCGACAAATGTTCCGAATGCATTTTGGTCAATGTGCACTTTGCATATATTTGCAGTCATACATATGTGAAAAGGCTCGGTATTAAACTAGCAGCGGTCGTAGTCGGCAGGGATGACGTAATACAACCGCGGCGAAGGTTTTATGCATTAAACCGAAAGACCAAGAGATTTACTCCTGCTTGAATCACTGAGAGCCTGCTTAAAGCTTTAGGTTGGTTCTTATTTTCTTGCTGATTTTGTATAGGTATAGTTGTTGAAGATCGTATCTGAGCTGATTAAAGAAACTACTCAATAAATATGTCGGGAAATATACATGATACTATTACTACTTAGATACTACGACTTTTCAGTGGTTCGTAGCACTACGAAATTTTTACTATGTAGCATTATATCGACGGTGTAGCCGACCGTTACGTGCTACGGTATCGCTACGCCTACGGATCCGTAGCCTACTGTGTAGCAGACAAAAGTTTGTAAAGTCATTTAAAATAATGTTTTCCTACAGTCATCCTGGCAAAGTTTGAAATTGAAAACCTATTTCTGTTTGTTTGTCAAATATACATAGTACATTTCCGTATAAATTAGTGGAAGTTTTCCGCCAATATTGCGTCGTACCTAATTGTCTATAACGGTTTTAATTAGTTTCAGTCGGACATTTAAATGATAATGAGCGAATGTATGGATCGTCGGCATACCTGCTAATATTCGTGTTTGTTATCATTATGTAATTTGTGCTGAATATGCCTTTGTTTGCCGGACGCCATTTGTATGACACCGCATTGGCTAGTTTGATCAAAGGGAGAGATATCGTTACGTAGTCATTAACGTTCTAAAAATAGTGACGGAAATTCACGGGAAATGTTTGTTTGTCGTTCGCTATTTTTGATATCGGTGATAATGGTTTGGCGAAATACGAATAAGAATAATAACAGGGTGTCTTCTATTATTGGGTATCTCATAGCAACATATTATGTTACCAAGCCAATGTGGATAATTAGTGGACAGGAAACTCTGTTGATTACATTGTTTTAGCGGAAATAGAGCAAGTTAGTTCAGTTATTGTTTCCATAAACAACAAAAATCTACCTAAACGTGAAATAGAAGGAAGTTCTTCAAAGATCGATATTTTTTCTTGTTCCTCATCCTCTGTAAAGCAATTAAAGATGCCATTAATTTTCCATCCAGTTGAAATGTATACAAGAGGGATCTTGCCCCTACCCTCGCGTACTTAAGTAGCGTGAACCTTGCATGTTGATCACTTGATGATCAAAGTTACCGCTACTTGTAACTAATGTGTTTTACTTTGATATTTCACTTTTATATATCTAGATAAATATCAAGCCTGTTTTACCCGAAAGTGTAGGTAGAATTGTAGATATAAAACAAACCACGTTTCGCCATCAACAATGTTATATCTGTACGTACGTAGTAGGGGCGAGGAGCCTACTATTATCACATATCCTCATGAAAATTAGAAAACTAATATGACCATCTTGCCTAACACGTGAATCGACCTCGACACCTCATGATCGACAGGCGGTTAGACTATCGAACGCGCCTCAAAGGCAGTGGTACTTTTTAGCGTTTGTAAAAGTAATTTCTACAAGGAACTTTTACTTGCAAATTGTAAAAAACATCACGTATCAAGTTACAGTATATATGAACATATTTCTAACGTTGACTCTACCTAGTCCTAAGTAAATTAAAATTGTATATACATATATTAAGTATGTAAAACAAATTTGAGTTTGTAGGAATTTACCTTAACTAATTAAAGAATTAAAGTTCTATGTATTTTGTATAAAACTCTTTGCCAGACTTATTCGCTGGATGAATGAGTACTTATTGCTGTATTTAGACATTATTTTGATGTTTGTATACATGAAAGTTACCTTTAGTACTTGTTACACGAAACATAACTAACACTAACTTTTGATTGTCTCCATTGCAGAGGACCCAAAGCTTGAACACTATAATTCTATCGATAAAGTTGACCTACGTACGTCGTTTGTAATAATATGTACCAAAGTACTTACCGATAGCACCTAAATACCTAATGCCACCCATATGCCTAATGGGGAGGGGTTAGTTTCAACATCCAAAACGTTTTGTAGTCCCTTAATTAATTAGCTCATTAATTATGTAGTTGCGTAACATTTGTGGCCATCTGTTTGTACGTACTCATATTAGTTTAAAGATATATTTGTTATACTAATGTTTGATCGCGGTTTGAACTAGAACATTAATAAATAGAGCTCATTTTTATATGTTGTTAGATTAAACATTGAATAAAAATGATATCCATTTATATTTTTCGTATTTATGCCCTGGGGTTAAAGGTCAATCGTGTTTAGTCTGAATGTTAAATTTTCGTAACGCAGGGCTTCAGAATTCTGTAGACTTCAAACATAAGTTTTTGTTCGGCACGTACAGCTTCAGCATATTTTTTTTTTATTTCCTATAATAATATAGGCTTCAGTGCTGAAAATATTGATTCTGAAAAAAGAATCCTTCGGACGAGTGTGATAATGCCAATACTCAGTTTTATAACACGCTCAAACAAAGTGCAAAGTAATTAAAAACTAATAATCAATATTTCTGAATACTAAAGATGAAGTATTACTATTCAAAAACACGAAGTTCTTTCGGTAAAACACTAGTGGTGCAGTTAAAGTTGGATCGGGAGTTCCGATCGCGCAGTAACTAGTTGAATTAATGTGATGAACCCACCCCGGGAGTAAGCACATTTAGCTTAGATGCTCAACTTGGCCCGCTAGTTCACCGCTCTTGTAGACTAACCTGTTAAACTTACTGCATTATTACACTGTTTAGAACGTGAGATCTTTATATTGGGGAACATTTTATTTATACCTGGTTTTAAAGATCGGTTTATATGTATTTAACACCAGTGTTTTGTTACTTTGTCGTATGTATCGTATGTCAAGTGTGGAACACACTAAACCTAATTGATTTTTGTTTGATAAGAAAACAATTACGACACGATGGCAAATGCTTGGCATATTAATAAGCAATATTGCTTTTGTGCTTTAAAATAAATTCAAAGTTACTTACATTTTCATGCCTCAAATAACAACTTTTACCTTTATAAAAACTAATTAGTAGTCATTTGTTGAAAGTTTCTTAGCCTTAAAACGATGTGTACAATAGGCTTAGCTGAATCCATTTGTCCTAATTACGAGTTTCGCAAACTGATATACGCCTGTCCGGTTAGCTCAGTGTACCAGCTCAATTAAAGTCCACTGTTCACAAAACAAAAATGCTAAAAGCAATTTAATACCTGCCTGCTAATGACCAACTTCGCTAATGTGTTACAGAAATTATTTTTCACAGGTGCGCCGTTTGAGCGCACTTTAATAGTTCTTGATTAGGTTTTAATGTAATTAATAGTTGCTTTTAAAACGTTTCTGTATTTATTGCTACTGTATTTTAAAATACTAAGCACCCGTTTTACTACTTCTGACTAAGTATCGATTACATGAGAGGCTTTTGTGTATCTAAGTTGACATCCGTTTGATAGCCACTATTTTGTTCATTGATTCTTTTCCAAAATGATAGTGAGTAACATGTTATGTCAAAAGTGCCATGTGCCATGTACTGCATAGTGGCTATTAGGTATACCTGCAATATATGTGTTTATAGGTGGAATGTTGATAGTTTGTTTGCTGTCACTTTATGTATTAGATAGGTTATTTGTAGTTTGTCAATGAGTTTGAAACTGGTCTTAATAATTTTGTAAAAGTACCCACTTTCCGCAATGACGTTTGGCTGAAAACTAAAATTAAGTTAGATCATAAGAAACGGTTTCAGGAAGTTGTAGTGGTTAAATGTTGACGAGTTGCTAATCTGGCTAAAGTGTTATATTGACCCAGTTCCTTGAGAACGCTATTAAAACTTGTGCGGAAGATAAGTGGCCAATACGCCATGTTTTTCTTTCAGTCAAAGTTCAGATGAATATTTTTATCTCTGAGAAAATAAATTAGAATGCTCTTACAATTTCTGAATGCTTTTCTATTTATTCATAACTTTATTTTTACTGTATTAGATTCATATGTATTGTATACGTAGTGTTCTGATTGTCAGTTCTTGAGAGTAAAGTAAAAAGTACTCACCAACCGACGGGTTAATCGATTTTTACATTTATAAGTATAAAATTTTGATTTAAATGAATTTAATTTTACGAGCCAAGTAAAATTAAGAATACAACGCAGCGCGTGCTCTTACAATGAATATTAATGGATAAACATACTAAAATTGCTACCCATTAAAAATCGCCTAGCTTTCAAAAGTATAACATTACACGGCGCGCTGGACACCGCACCAAAACTAATTTTTAAGCACGTAGTAGCCTCCACCCTCCGTTACTATTATTAGGTGCGTCGAGAATTCATTTTATCGTGCTTGAGAAAAAAATATTTTAATTAAATTACTTTAGAGGGATAGAATATAAACTGATTTTAATTCACGCAACTAAAACACATTACATTCTTGTTGGACCTGGCTTTTTCCCAGGAATCTCGGTCGGCTGCCAGCCTAACCTTACGTGGTTGATTACTGGAACGCTCTCAGCATACCACATTCAGCCCTAGAAGCCATAAATAGATATTATTATGTACATTTTTGTTCTACGGTCTCGTTGCGGTCAAACTAGTGCCATTGTGTTCAGATGTATTTTAATGATTACATAGAAAGGGGAGCTAATAAAATTCTTAAATAATAAATGAGGGTTGACAAAAGGTAGATAATATATAAACGTATTTTATATTTGAATATGTCAGTTGTGATGACATTGTGACCTGACGAACAGACATATGAAAGTTGAAGGGTAGACGACAAAAAGTAAATTACAAAAGCACAGTATTTTTGTTGAAATATTCATATTTCATGCAAGACCTGGCGTAATCCGAGTACTATTTTCGGTTGCTCATACTCCGTCAAATCCTGCGTATAAAAAAGGTTGACGAGGCTTTTGTGCCTTGTGGTAGGTAGTGAGACTTATCACAGGTAGACTATGCTAATATAGAAGCTTCGTAATGGTTATTCATGCGTTTATATCACAAAGAAAATTCTCACATATACTTTTGCAAACTTTGTGCTATAAATAAATTGCCGCACAGTGCTTTCCTATTCATTTTCAATTGCATCTGTACTCTGTACCAAGTTTGTTGTGTAAGTGAACGTTAATTTTTAAGCGGCTTTGTGTCTGGACGTCCATCGCACTCGAGTTATGATGATTGTAGTGGTTTTTTATTACAGCTACTTTATTAGGGAAAGTGGGGGGATGAGATGTGACGTCTACGACATTTTGTCGTGATGCGAGCTGTATCTTTTATAAGAACGCGGACATTTGCGGACAGGTTTATTACTTGTCCCTTTGTAAAACGAGGGTGGTGTCCGAGCTTATGTTAAACAAAAAGTTTTTACAGTTATTCTGTTGTAAAATCTTTATACTTTTATAACGTAAAATGTTCTAAGAGATGAAAAACCAAGACTGTAAGTACCGTAAGCAAAATAGTTTTGTATATCGCTTACAATATGAATGGTGACGCGTCGTCAACCTGTAGCACAAGGGTCGTATTGACCGAGGGGCAGAGTTACACTATAAAGCGTTGTCAAACAGTTCCACCATAGAATGTACTGAGACGCGAAAATATCAACAGTGATCGTATTAGTTGTTAGTTTGTCAAACATAGATAACGGCATCAATCCATTGCGGGCCACCAATCGAATGTAAAAGGGTTGTTTGAACAGTATAATAATAGTCGAGAGTTCAAGGACGGGTGGCGGGCGCCAATTTCAATATAAATATTATTGCAGTAGGAGGCTAAACGCAGGATAACATTTGCATATTTATAAGAGAGCAGCCCTCAGCAAACATGGAGGGAATTGGTTACGAGGCTGGGTTTGTTTTTGACATAATGGGCCCTTTGTCGATGTAGGCTGTTCCTTACAGTCATTACTCAGGCCTCTACGTATGAGTTAGCATATTGGGGCCGTGAATGTTTCTGTACATAAGCCGCAGTAAATTGAAATTAATTGAAATCGAATGTTAAGGTGGGTGCCTCGCGATTGTATAAGCTTTGTTTAAATATTTAACAACTTAACATAATATTACAATACTTGCGCACTTTCCTATTATATGGCTTAAGTTTGTTATATAGCAGTCTTTTCTTCACCATTTGACCTGAGTGATATCAAAGTTCATAAATCGTCTTTGAATCAACCTCTAATAAACAAATAAAACTGCCCTTCATATGAACCGAAGTTAACCAACCATTACTGAAATTAGTAACTCATTGATTATATTAGTGTAACCATCTGAATTCACAACCACAATGGCCACAGAGAGGCATACGCATTCATCTAATTTACTTATTTAATGAGTAATACAAATCTCGTGTAAATGTTTTAGGAGTTGGTGACTTACCCCTATTTTCATTCCATCTTCCTCTGTTACAATGTTGCCTCTATTACAATGTGAGTCGTATGTATCTACAGGACATTTTGTCCAGTTTGCTGACTGATCCGGGACTCGAACCAAAAACCTAGTCATCAGCAGTCACTTAAAACCAAGAACGACGTTCTTGGTTTTAAGTGCGTTCTTCTTTTCTATTCTAAGTTCAGTAAAAGCATCACATAAAACCGACGTCAGGAGTAAAAGCCAGTATCATGAATTAGGTAGAATACACATATACAAGTGTAGGTAGATATACCGTGTTACGTCGCGACGCTGTGTCAGTCAGGTCATTTATCTTGGCGTTTTTATTAAATGAATTATTCAAGCTATTTCTACGTATGTGAATTTATTATTCTATGCTTTTGTTTGCACAGACAATTAGAGGGTAATGTAGAAGCCTTGTATGCCAACGCTTTCGCTATTTTTAACTATTTACGTATAAAAGTGTTTCCTTAAGAGCTTTATTTTCAGGTTAAGTGTTAAAATGAATGAATATGTAATACGGGTTTTTAGAAT
Organism: Anticarsia gemmatalis; assembly: GCF_050436995.1. Lineage (NCBI taxonomy): Eukaryota > Metazoa > Arthropoda > Insecta > Lepidoptera > Erebidae > Anticarsia > Anticarsia gemmatalis. Next base: position 7,200,574 of record NC_134761.1, read on the forward strand.
ACGCTGTATAAAAATGTTGCCTAAAAAGTTGTGTTTAAAAATGTAGACGTATTTTTAGATTTTGAATCTAGTTCAAAGGAGAATAAACCTTACAATTTTTCTTACTTATAGGCATTAAAATCAACAAATAAAGAAGTAATAATAATTCGACATTGATGTTTAACAACCTACCTAAAATAACGTCGAAATCACACCACGCATCACATCAATTAAAATGCACCATCAATCAGAATTGAATGCACTTACATTATTCGCTCGTTAAAATAACAAATGGCATCAATTTATCATAATTTATGTTAAAAGTATGAATTTAAAGCAACATCCATCCACACTAAATGTGATATCGCGATCAATTTGGAAAAGAACGAACCATGATATTCGTTGAGTATAAAATTCATGTTTTGCATTCTTGAAATAAATTCCCGAGCTCCCGCCAAATGTTGGAGTGTCACAAGTGGAATTATTCGTGAAATTCAACACTACATTTACACCTAGCACGGCCAATATCCGTTGATCCACCTCTCGTCCCGCACGTACCAAGTGTTAGGTATTAAAATGGGGTTGCGTGACACGTTGTGGGGGTTCTTGATATTCTGGTCGTGTTGTTCAGTTAACGCTGGTGGCTAAGGACGTGGTATTCGACGTCGGTGTCGCCCAGAGGTGGCGCAGCTCGAATTCTAGAGACGTTTGTAGCGCACCGCCTGTCTATTCATGTGATTACTGTCAAATGTACAGCAAGGAACCCTTTAATAAGGTGTCTACACTTGAATTAATCTAACCATTATGATTTGAATTTAAGCGTTGAAATCCCCACACAGTCTGAGTTCGAACTTCGTTTATGAAATTCAACTGATATAGAAGTGTATCAAATTGTCTTTAGTGATTTCGGTGAAGCAGTTTTAGATTGAGAATTCTATTTAGTGATTACGAAACTGTCTGGAGATCAATGTAATGGGTCTAATAAAGAAAAGTACCTAAAGTAATGGGTTCATTGAAAGATCTTTAGTGAAGGAGGATCATTGCTCTACTTAAAGCTTTCTATTGAATCAACGTACCTTTTGAAAGACGTTTATTAACACACACTCCCACTAGGTATAAAAGACATTGCAAAATACACGTTGAGCGGTTTAGAACTTGCAGTTTTTTATTGCGTTTAATTATAGCAACATAAATAGTGTGACCTTGTGTTTTGAAGTAGTGCGGAATGAAAATAATATAATATGCCTCTTGATCTTTAAGAAATGCTGTAAAGAAGAATCAAAATTGATTGATCAAACAAAATTAAAACAGGCGTTGCAGATAACTGCCTTTATTTCTTCTTATATGGGATCTAAAATCCAAGTAGTTAGTGAGATTCAAGAATGATGCTCGCTACACTCGTGAATGGTGTCTTTACCATTAATCCAGTTAGTATCAGATTAAACATAATCAGTAGTTATAGTTGCCATTACTGTCACCATATTTCTGCTAATAAAAAGCAACGGCATACCGGAACAAATTGTCGAATCCCCAGCGATTTAGGGTGTGCAAAATTTAACATTGTAATTTATTTTTATGGTCCTGACGAACGGCCCCTTGGTTGCCACTCGTCTCGGGGATTGGGGATTAAATAATCACATCAGTGGCGTTCACTGTTTATCTCTGTTGGTACAGATATTGTTAAAACAATGCTTTAAAGTGTCTGCCTTTGTTTATGTTATAACGTGTTTACTAGCAAAAGCTTCGCTATTTTAACAGCACAACATCGGGGTGCCTTGAGTTCACTGTTTGATGGTTACACTGGAAAATATTAAATTAACCTGTATTGCATGCAGCCCCTCTGTCCACTATGACACAATAAATGCTAAACAGATTCAGAAACATACAGACAAGATGTTTCGCGAAAATTCTGGGAGATGGCGCTACTAATCACGTTTGTTAGCGGCTGGTCTACTTTTGACGAACCCAAAAATATTTCCTGAGGCTGCCAATCTTTTGTATAACAACTTTTCAGTTATCAAATCAGTGCCTAATCATCTCTTTTCTTATTTCCTTGAATTAAGATATTTAACGCGATGGTGGTGATATTACTGTAACTTATTGAAGGTAACTGATCAAAACTATTTAAGAGAAGCTCGGGATGGAAAGTTTTAGATAATATCGTATCAATTTCTTAGTATAAACTTATGATAATATTTGAACAAGCCCTTCAGAAAACCACTAGACGAGCGAAAGGTCTATTCGATAATAAAGTTTTGACACTTGAAACCTCGAGGGAAATTATTTGGCGTTAAAATATTTTTGTTGACTTAAATTAATTTGGAAAGGATAACCCGTTTAGTGAACACTATTTCGTAACTTTATTTAGTTCGGTTTTCTATATGTGCCACAGTTTTAGAAGAAATAAAGTGTAGACATTTCGAATGTTTTTCTGAGAAACTTGTTAGGCTTTAGTCAAAGAACTTTGATAGATTTCTAAGAATTTGTAAACCTTTTTAGGTTCAACAGTGAGGGATAAATACCGACCGACTACGAAGTAATTAACAAAGTATATAATAAAATTAGAAGTAAATTCAATTAGGCTGTGATGTTCGTTTGAAAATTATTTGTTTTTGTCACAAAGTTGGAATTTAACATAGAGTGAATAATTTCTAGTAGTAAGGTGGTTAAATACCTATAACATGTAGCATACGTTCATACATTACTAATTATCAATATAATTATCTAGTTACCAATAAAATGCTTAAATATTATTCAATATACATTGGGAAATGGATTGGTATTTCTATTATTTCAGTAGGTGCAAATAAAATTGTGTTTGCAATTAAAGTCAAATCATATCTAAAATGGCAAAATGACGAGGTAAATTGTGGCCGCGAACACGCGTATGGTTTTAAATTAAAATTCTATCACGTTGATAAAATGTTTGCACAGCGATCAATCCTTCATGTTTGTATTTTTGTTACTCCATTTTCGGGTGCCGCTATCATTAGGAATCGGTTATGGCGCTGTGTCACCTCATTCGTTTTTCAAATTTCATATGAATGAAGGATATTGACGTGAAAAGAGTATTGGATATTTTTCAACCTTTTTTAAGGATTAGACTTTTTTTTATGCTGTACGGAAGATTACACCAGTATAATGGTGAGCCAGTAAGTTGTATAAATTTTACACGGTTCATAGCGGCTCTACAAATAAGGTTGTTTTGTTCCTAAACAATTTTCGTCTTTAAACTTTTGACAAAGTTATGTAAAGCAAAACAGCCTAAATCTGAATGGAAAGGTCTACATGGGTCTCCTAAAGACCTTCATGTTTGTAGAGCATAAATTAACCCGTATAATATTTCGATAAAACATAAACTGCCAACTTTTATTATTTATTGCCGAATTTTGTCGCCAACCCAGCCTACAATAGGGTTATCAGGTCATTCAATGGCTTCTCCAAATATTCCCTCGCATTCAAATAGAATAGATAGTACGCAATTTAGAATATTAAATTAAATTTAGTGTGTGGTTTCTACTAGGTTTATAACAGAGTGGACTGAATAGTTATTTAGACTAGATTAACGTTGGAAAATTCACAACTAAATTACGTTTATAAATTCCAGTCACGTATTTGACATTGACGCTTGTCGGAGTTATCAAAAAGCCATTAATTAGGTACTTTCGAAATATACCTGAATAAAGAACTGGAAAGAAGTTTATGTCTCATCTCAGGACCTTAACGTTTTTGAATCATAAATAAAAGATTTGAAATCCATAAAAGTGTGCACGTGCAAATTCCATGTTGCGATTTTTCCCGTTTCAAAAATGAGGTAACGAAATTGGGCAGCCCTAACTAACGCGTTTACAGTTTTAAAATCAATGTGTTCGAGCCTTTTGGCGCGAATGAATGCGTCCGAATTTCTATTCTATTTGCGTCCCGAACAATAAACCCTATTACATTTTATTTACTCGCGCCTAACTTGATTCATTGTTTTTAAATCTACTCTCACTCCCACATTTAGTTATGGTTAACCAATGCTCGCAAATTCTATTAGGTATTTAGTTTAAAACGAAATCTTTGTACGCCAAATAGAATTTAGAATATAAATTCTAAGTAATCCGTTTTGCATATATATTTTGCTGAGATCTTAACATTTTGGATATATTTTTACAGCGCAAACATTTTAAGATAGAACTTTGAGCGAACAGTTGTCAACAATTTTCGTATAAGCTTGTTTTCTGTAACAACAATAATAACTTCTTAAAAATAAATACTTAAACTTAATAAGACATCTAAATAAAGTATAATGACATTTAAATGCCTACTCAATGAGCTTAAAGTTGTATTACTTACTTACTTAATGCTTGAATAAGCCTTCTTCTAATGACCAATTTGTCTCAAGGATTATTAAGTTAATTTTATCGTGTCTTTACTTAAACTTCAGTAATTTTTTTGGGGTCGATGGTCACCTAGAGATTAAAATACTAAAACGCGGGAGGAGATAAATTTTACTACTCGTCATAAAACCGACTCTTAAGGTTTCTTTACTTTTAATGAAACAGTTTATTTTTTGTAAACACTAAACGTATAAAATGCTGACAAAACACAAAAGACTATAAAAAATGTACAGCTATGTTTATTTTGACATTTTATTGTACACTGTTGTAGAGACAGCCAATTATTGTGCAGAAAATACATCCAAAAGATTAGTAACTCAAATTACCTGCTTAGTACATTATGTTTTAGTAAATTAGTCATGTACTTACATACAGGTAACATTTCTTTTTCGCAAAAGCGGTGAGTATTTTTCCCCCAAATCACGGCGTAGGGCTTCAGTAATCCGAGCCATCTCGCCTTTCAACAGTTCTGTTTAATTGAAGGAGGCTAATGAGTAACCATTATTCGTTCTATCCTTATATCTGTACAGTTTACCGCTTAATAAGTCGCTTTGAAGTCATTCGAGGATGTAATGCGGTTCACACTTAAGAGTTCCTGTTCACTGACCTGCGTGCTACGCTTTTCCAACGTTTCCTTGGTCATAGAATTTTGTTTAGATGTTTCTTAAAAATGTTTATTGTTACGTTTCTTGTAAATTAATTATTTTCTGTAATGATTTATATATATTAATCTTCTCTTGAAGTCAAGAGAAGATTAAGCGGCCTTGTTCGTTGCTATATGGGTTTGCGGTATTACTTAGGTATTAAGTAAATAACCTTTTATGTTGTATATTATAGTCTTATTTATTGTTTTTTCACGCCTTTTGTCCTAAAAATGTGAATGTACTGACGAACCAGGAGTTCCTATTCGGGAAAATAGGATAGAATTAAAAGTAGCGTTTCGGTAGAATCGTTCTCATAAAACAATACTAAAAGAAACTTTGAAGAATCAGTACTAAGTAAAAGTTGAACAAAATTCTTTAATTAAAAAGCTAAACAATGAAGTGTTGGGAATAAGGCTGTACTGTTTAGATTTTTCCCGTTAATTAGGTTAAGTAGTTTGCTCGCGCAGGTTAATTCCGTAAGGTTTCGGTAATTTGATGCGATATCGCTCTGCCTCTGAGAGGCTTAACTACCCTATTTTAACCCTTCGTTAGGTGTCTTTGCATAATCGTATGACAGGTTTAATTATGTGATTTTTTAAGATTACTCTTGTATGGTCTGTCTCACTTGGATTTTTAAAATGCTTTACTAAAAGGAAGTACTAAACAAATTAAGCTTTAGTTCAATTAGTTTGCTTGCTTCCTTAATTTGTACGTACATACTTTAGCAAGGTATATTTTCATAATTTCTTGTCTGTTTCATATCATCCTTTATAGCTATTACTTATAACGTTTTACTTGTGTTACAAGTACTCCATGATGGGCGAAAGAGTACCAAAATGTTTTAAATTTAGATTTATTTTATAATATTTCATTTGTATGGCCCAAAAAACATTTAGTATCAAAGTTCGTCAAAGTAAAGTATCAAACATCAGCGAGTGATCTTCATGTATGTAAAGCTTAAAGGCTTAACGGAGTTACGAGTCTAGTGAAACCACAAATCTTGCTTCAGCGCGCACTGATTATGATAATACCTTCTAAACTACTGTGTACTGCAGGTACACTAAGCTCTTTGTAATTCTGAAAGGCTGGACCTAAATTATTGTGTTGTTCTCGTATGAAAATATTGTTAGTTGTTTGTAGATAAACGTGTGAAACTTCCATAGTTGTGTAAGTGTGTGATTTGTGATAAACTTTATACGAAGTTTGATTGAATGTCTGGTTAATTGTTCATTTTTTTTAAGAAACTGTATCTTAAAAAAGTGGGATAGTTACGTTATAAAAAAGGAGTTTTTAAACGTCTTAACTTAGAAGCACAGGTCGACGTAGTGAGGTGTAATAATATATCAGGTATGTGAAATACACATATTGTGTGTAACACTAAGAATTTTTTTATTTTTTTCCCCTTTGTTCCCTTTCTTCTCGGCAAATTTCAATCCTGTAAATCGCAGTCAATAGTTGTAAAGTAACAAAGAAAGCTACACCACATTTCTAAAGCGCAGTACACACTAAATCGAGAACTGATGCAAATACAGCAGACACACTGGACAAGCCACCGTCACCACAAATGGAGCGAGCAGTGTACTAATTAACATCTTACAGCGATAACCAATCGCCAGCCAACACTGCCAACTAACTTAATTATACCAATATCCGCTCCAAGATCATATTGTCGCGATCTGTGCACTACTGGTAGTATATTTGTACTATTATAGCTTGTCTTGTAAACGGCTGATCTTGTAATCCTAACTTTTAAACTATTGCGTGCATGTTTAATGAATAATAGTATACGAGAATTACCGCGTCATTTTACCTTGAAACTACGACGACGGCGAGAACAACCTGCGCCGAAACGTTAGATTTATTTAAGTGCGAATTTTCGGGTTAAAAGTATTGCATGTGTTACTCCAGGTTAAAGAGTATCTGTGTACCAATTTTCAACAATGTCCGTACAGTCGTTTTGGATTGATTGAGTAATAGACTTAACTAAAGTTTGGTACACAGTTAAACGACAACACGTAGGATACTTCTTACATTCGGAATTTTACTTTTACGCGTACGAAGTACCAGCAAAACTAGAAAATAATAATCTAGAAATAAACATATGTTTGAAGCAGTCTTTATTTGGGTTCGTTAGTATAAGATTTAAACCAGTACACAGTGTGGGGTGTTCTCGATAAAAGGTCGGTCAAAGGTGCGTTATTGTAAGTTATTGTCTCCTAGAAGGCGGCGCTTTAGATAAAGATATCTGGGGCCGGCCGCTGCCTCTGTTTATTATTAGACGTTTATTTTCAATGCGTAATGTGGTTCAATGCGTATTTATAAGATTGACTGTTTATTTCTATTGTTATGTGTTTGTTTTATTTATAATTAGTCATACTATTTTCTCTTATGTGAAAGAAATTACTTATATACTTCATAATAGGTAGATTGTTTGTATACTCTTATTCTAAGGCATCTAACCTAACCCTTTGCAAAGAAAATGTGTTTATGCACGTGTGCAAGTTAGAAGAATTGTGTTACACACTATTATAACCAGTGCACATGTCACTAAATTTTGTGTAGAATTATTCAGAAACCATAGCTTTTACCCATTTTTTTTTTACTTTTGATCTAAAAGCATCACATCAAATCTCATCATCAAAACTTCTATTATAAATTATTGACCCCCCCGTACTTTATAACACAGGATTAAACCAGTATCTACTTAGTATGAAATATTAATTTTCCCCACACTTTCTACACTTCATAAGAAAGTATAATCCCAATCAGGTGGGGCATACCATCGTTGGAAGGGAAAAAAATGCAAAATTTAATTAACAAAGTTATCTGAGAGCTAAAACACAAGTTGCCGAAGAAAAACGAACAAGCTGACACGATAATTTGATTCTGTTAAATTACAACTGCTTCAAAGTGTGTGAAAGATTCGTGGAGAGAATGTTAACACACAATTGGGATACTATTAGGTAATAGTGTTAGTATGTTTGCGTTAAATATTAGAGGCGCTTCTACGGATTTGTAAGCTTGTTGTTATTGAAAATTAGGTTTTGGTAATTACGTTTTGCTCTCGTTATTTTAGTTGCGAGTTATAAGAGACGTGAAAATATTTTTTTGTTGTGGTCTTTGCTAAAATCATTACTTTTATTTGTGTCTGCTAACGAATTATTTATAGTTGTATTCAGTGCTTGTAACCGTCAAGCGATTAATCTTGCTTATCTTATCGCTGAATTAAATACATTTTGGTAAACATAAACATTCCTAATTTATTGCTATCACCAACACATTTTTTAAGTCAAAAGCAAAGTACTACAGTGCCATGTGTTTTCTTTAAAGTGTAGCTTTAGCCAGTGCAGTAGTGTCAGATTCTATTTCCCTCACTAAATGAAGATTGAAGCTTAAAAAAAGAGTTTCAAAAAGTGGAATAAAGTTGGTGCAATCACTATCCTATATCAGTGATTGGCAGAGGCCCCCGTCTAGCAGTAGAGTGCAACAAAAAGCGGCTCGATCGATACGTCAGCGATAGTTCGTGCATTGGATTAGTCGGTGCCAACGGAAATAAATCACGAGAGATATCTTTGTTACTGAACTAGACAGACATTTGCGTGTTTAATCTATGAAATGAGGTAGTGAACAGTCCCATGGATAAATTACTAAAATATTTATGCTTGTAGATAATGTAATTCACCGTTGGAATTAAAATACTTTATAATTATATTTTTTTCGTTTGATATTGAAATAGGATGTGTTCAAAAGTATTCGATGTTTCCTTCAGATGTACCTATGCCTTGTCCATTTCCTTGCAGGAAATTTATTGCAAAAAACAACAAAAGGAAAACAGTGCATTAATGTGTTACTTTGCTGAAGCAAACAACTAAAATTGTTAAACATAACTTTGATATAGCCGTAAAACGTAGTCCATTTTAACGCAAGCGACATACTTAAACGGCTCATGAATTCTACTTCAGAGTGAGATCAAACTAACGATAAAAATGGTTTAGTGATATTTCCCGCGTTTCCCTACACACAGCTGATACCGAGCTGAATATTGTTATCCTGATCATAACTGGTGCGCTGACTCGCGTTTCGTAGCCAATTTGCTGTTCATGAGATTGCACTTTACACAGCATTAGAATTTAAAAGCCAAGTTAAAGCGGTTATAAAGGAACTACTTTTAACTCTCGGCTTCGTCTAGATAAATTTAAGTTGTGTTACTAATATTATAAATGCAAAAGTTTGCATGTCTATAATGTTTGATACTAAATCACGCCGAAGTACTCAATTGATTTTGTTTAATTTGAGTACACACATAGTATATGATCTTGACTAAATTGTATGATACTTTTTACTACGAAAATCCTTCAGCCGTGGACGAAGTAGTCGATAGAAATTAGTATTTCTATAAACTGTAAGTAAAAAGGACTGACTTCATAAATGAAAGTGATGAATTCAAGGCTCACATATACGAGTTCAAAGTATTTACATATCGAGACACGTGTCTGAATTTCCCAGAAGAGTCGGGCAGAGAACTAAAATATCAACCTAACGAAATTATATAAGTTTAGGGTAATAAGTTGGTATGTTCTGTAAAATTTTGACTGAACAATCAAATTACATAGACTTGCTTATTTAAGTCTTTGTAATATTTACATACTGTTATTTGATTTTCAAATTAATTTTTGAAAATTTGCTCCGTAGCCATTTTGTCATTGTCAATTTATATTACTGATTATATTATGCGACATTATATATTTTCCTCCCTCGTTTGGGAGGAGTCCCTTGCCCAGTAGTGGGCCAGAGACAAGCTCAAATTTACACTTATATAATTGACCTAAATGATTCCATCTATACATTTTTTACGTAAATCGCAATTCTAAAATGTCAGTAAAATTAAAGGACGTCGAATATTTCAGACGTACTATATCAGAAAGTCTACCAAAATTGGATGTTTAGTTTAATTAGAAGTTAGCCGTTGTGGTCCTGCCTACCGAACAGACTAGCTCATCGTTTTACTTAGCTATTATAAATGGTGATTATGCCATTATTGCTAGCCAGTTTTAGTATATACTTTGAACAATAAATTACTATTCTTTAACAAACTTTTTCGTTTTCTGTTTAATACAGATAGTTACTTTATAATAAGAATGCTATGCGGCTCTTTATTCAAAACTTACCCCATTTATTCCGAGGATAAGTTACCCTAAAGACAAGAATTAATTAATTCGGATAAGCGGATTTCGCGTATATGGGGTGACAATGGTGGGTGTTATAATTGTTTAAATCTTCTTTTATTCAAACCAATTTTAGTTTACATTTTGTATATAGGTTTTATATCAGTAAATCTAGTGTCATGCAAAATAACTATAATCGGAGTTAACATTAATATTTAGGTATTGTTGCTGCTGAAAATCTAACCTGCGACACCACGTTGCGATCTAGCGCCCTATTAATATGCTGTCTATGTATGCCTACTGCATTAACAATAATAAGAAATGCAGGCCACACAAACATCTACATCGATCAACAAAAAGCGCTACATCCACCGTTCCCTCAATCGATACGTAAAACAAACGAAACCGACGTATTAAATATACAAACGTACGTCGGTTCAGTCGGCTGCAGTGTATATTTTCTTCATGAATTGGGTCGATCGATCTACGACAGGTTACTAAGCACTAGCGACACTTAATCTATGATGTTGCACTTGATAATTTCACGCTTGCCGACGGCGACTCAAGGCTTGCCTGCCATCAATTCAATTTCATACCTATAAATTTCATCGGAAACTATCTTGCTGCGATGAGTTCTCGCCAAGTTATTACTGTTTCTTGTAAAATGTTTCCATGTTATGATGCTCGATTACACGCCACTAAGTTTGATACCGATTATGAGTTATTGCTAAGCGGAATTTTGTGTATTTCTAAATCGTTAGAATAATGTCTCAAATTAATTTCGGGGAATTTCAAACAGAGATAAGTTTGCAACTCCCGGCAACAACTGTCTAGTTTTTCTCAGATATCCTTATAACATTGCATTCGAACTAGAATCAAAGTTTTCGCTTCAATATTGACGATTCAACCCACATACTCGGTGTGTCAGTTTATTTTTAAAAAGTCCTTTGATAATTCCAGCCAATGATAACAAATTCGCCAAAACTAATCCCCCAAATAGACCACGTTGCAAAAATATATTAAAATTTTATATTATAAGGTTTTAAACAGTGTGACCTAGAATTTGAACTCGGCTAATAAAAGTTTAAAGTTCTCAGCGTCTCGAAGGTCGTACATCTCTCAATTAAAAAAACATTGTATGAAAAATATCTTATTATCTACTGTAATAAAATATTTTGATGCTCTCTGGCTTTCTAAGATGAATTTACATTTCATGTAAAAGTATTTCTTGCTCTAAGTAAATAATATTTTATTGGCACGTAAAAAGCAAATGGAATGAAGAAAAAGTGTCATTGATCTCCTAATTTAAGTTGCAACTGTTGTGACGTCTTGTGGTCGTACTTTTAAAAGTGAATCGAATCAGTTTTATGTCAGGGATTTATTGAATTATGTTATTTATTCAATAACAAGATAAAAATGTCAATAAATTTATTTATATCAATAGAGTGGTGGGTTGAGACGATTCGTATTCGTACTATCCGATATTGAAGTTACCCTTCGCATACATCAAATGAAGTCTTTTCTAAACTATTCGTCAGAGGAGCGATTCGGTTGACGAACGCTGCATGGCGACTGAATCATTTTGATACTAGACTGTTCTCAAAATATCATCGGTAATTTTTTTTGTGTATTGAAATTTATCAATCTGTTTATATTTTTGATACATTTATATAATGTGCTAAGAATTTTTGGCACACAAATATTTTTTTAAACATTTAGATACAATAAAACAAAATAAATTATAAGTTACGTAAAATAGAAATTATCTAGCGTGAGTCTAGGCCTGTTATTTGTGAATATATTTATTATGGATTGTAATATTTAGATTTGTTGTATTTTATTCAAAAATATGATCTAGGACTGATTACTTTCGGTCGGGTGAGCAGACTTTATGAGATTAATGCTGTATTTTGTGCCTACACAAATAAAATCTAATGTACTTATAACTTAAGCAAATTCTTCTTTAATAGTGTTGTCTAATAAGAATAACTAAACCTTTCCAATTTACAAAGAACAGATTTCAAAGAACTTTATGTTAAAGATAGTTTGACAATTAGATATCTTTAATAAGAATATGCTTTAACAAACAATTTCAAGGAATTTCCCTTCTGTAATTATTATTTGAAAATTTACTTATATTCACGGAAACTTTCGTCGTTGAGTTTTAAATTAAATAGAAGCAAACCTATCATGAGTAACCGGAATTTTGGAGATTGTTGACCTTTGATTTCCAACATTAATAACATCAGTTTTCTTGTACATTTTAATATACCTTAAGTAATTACTACATTGATTTCTACGAAGAAGATAAAATATCATAACTTTTAAACTCTCGCGTTGCATGTTTAATGTATAATAGAAAATTGGGAATTAACGCTCCTTAGTCTGCGACCACGGCGAGTGTAACCTGCGCCGAAGCGTTAGGCATTTTAAGGTAAAATGCGTGTTTGCGTTAATTCCCGTATTCTATTATACATTAAGATAAACTATCTTCTTAAATCGTCATTCTCAAGTATCAATATCCGTTAGTCGCACTACAGAATCGGATCGATACTCATATGATTGTAAATGTAGATTGATTGGCTGCATCTCGCGTTTCTTTTTCACAGCGAGTCGGTCTGGCCGCTCCATTACGACACTATTCTACACGATTTAGTGACAACCGGCGAAGCTTTTCGACTCAACTTGATTGTTCAACCAATGTAAGGTAATAGGACTGTCCGTTAGTCAATGTTTTGAAATCAAAATAACTAATGCTCTTTTGAACCGATTTTGCAAAATGTTCTTATTAAAAAAAAATGTCGGTGAATTTAAAAAAATTTGAATGTTGTTGATCCATTTTTCCATCCAGACACGTGGAATATAATTAAAACATGTTCAATTTTGTGGTCAATGAATTTGATTTAATGGTATATTACGTTTTTAAACATTAGCTATGGACTAGGGTCATTGATGGGCATCGACCGGTCAAACATAATAAAAATGGTGATTCGTCAATGGCGCGGAACCCTCAATCGTGAATTGGGCTCGCACTTGCTAGTTTTAAACTATTCTCAAGCTTAAAAACAAACCTCAATTGACTTGTGAATACTTTACAACTCTATGTCACTCTATAGACAAATTAAACACATAAAGATTCTTAACTCTTTCTATATCAGTGCTCAGTGTAGGCGGCCAAGTTTTTATTTAATTTTCGACTTACAAAACTTAGGATTCCCGAGAAGTTTTTAATACGCTTTTTGTACCAGTCAAATAGAAAATTCAATTTTCTTTTCAGCCAGTAAAATTGAATTTGTGTAATCATTTTTCATTTTACACGTCTTTGTTTTTCAAGCCTGGCAACTCGGTTACTCAAATAGCGGCACTCAAAATATTCCATATCTATAGGATTGATATTTTAATAATTGAGTCGCCACGTTCTGGGTACATATCATTTATTCAGAACATAACCACGTTTCACGAATTATTCTGAATATCTGTTGAAATTAATGTGTTTGCGACGCGTTGAGTTTTCGTTGCTAAGATTAGGTTATATGGTTTATGTTCCAAGACTCCCAAGCTTTTGAACTTTTTTAACCATTAACTTTTTACAGAGGTAAATACTGTTTTGTTCAATTTGTGTCACAAATTCCAATTTCCCAAAAAATATTCGTATATTTTTGTTATCAAATACATCGATCTCAATCAATAGCGGCTGCAAAATATTGTATCGAAAAACACCGGCATCCAAACGACTGAAACAGCAAACTTGAAAAAAAAAGACCGTTGAATGGAAACTGAACGAGTGTCCGGCGAAATTAATCCCCGATCAAAAGTTCTTCATTCACTCACTCACCGGTCGAGTTGAACGCATATTTGCGTTTACCAGACTCATAACGTCTTTTTGTGGTCACAGCCGCCCACGAATGCCGCCACACGACCAGTTGGACTTCTGTAAATAATGACATAGGATAATGTTGAGTTGTAACTGTGTTGTTAGAGTTTGAGTAAAATAGAATATAAAAGGACTTTTACTTGGCATTTGATTCTGCTCCGATAAGGATTTTTGGTTTGAAACTTTTCATATCGCTTAAGAAATAACAGTGTTTTACTTTGTAAAATAAAGATGGAGGAACAAATGTTTACATAGACATTGCTTACACTTTCTAGCCGAGCATCACAAGAAAACTTTTACGAGTATTACAGGCACAAAAACTTCAGACACTGGAGATTTTACTGGAGAACGTAAAAACCAGCCCTTTAAAACTTATCAGTACAAGTTGAATGTCTTTATCGATCATCCATTCGTCACAACAAACTGTTGACCGCGGACCTTTAAGAAAATCCTAAAATGTTTTCTTTGACCCGAAATGAACAAAGGGACTCCAATCTCAAATCAGAATTGGTGGTTCTGTTAAAAAAATCTTGTCGCCGGGGACTGTGGCGCTATAGATATTCATCAACAATTCATCCGGATGCCAACGAAAATATGTCAAGGATGGCCGTATTTTTGCGCGAAGAATGAGCTCTAGATATTTGCTTTGCCACAAATCAAGAGAAGCGACGTAACACGATGGTACGTAAACGGACGAGCCTTTGTCCTGTCACACTAACTCTTTGTATTATTCCTGTTGAATAGGATTTTTGTGTCACTACACCGGGATTTATTCTGGAGCTTAAAACAAACATTTTTGAGCAACGAGCGCTACTTGAGGAATCCTTTGTTGGCTTTAGCGCCACCTATTTAATATCTGTGTGTTAAAGACTTTCGGATTCATTGTGCTCTGTAACGATGTTTGTCGTCGTTGTTTTCGACTGCGAAATGTGGAGTTGAATTCTGAAACTATGCCGTATTTACTGTTGGTTGTTCTAGTTCGTATTTAAGTATTTATAAAGCGCAAAACTATCTTATAAATTCTGTAGCGGAGTAATCCGGGTCTAAATAAAGTTCAAGTGAGAGGAACGTGCGAGTTGTTTTCATATGATAGTGAAGTAGAAACAAAGTGCATGAGCTGTTTATCGTTGGGAGTCAGTAGTGAGTCGATCGAGGGAACCGGGTCACTGTGGTGATTGCGGCTCGAGACAAACGTTCGTTTTGTAGCTTTTAACTGACTTACTTTTGTGTAAAAGAGATAGAAGATAATATTGATTAATGAACTTGTTTATGTAATGCTTTTATCACGTGTACGTTAAGTGAAAACGTAATTATGTTTGTTGAGTCATCAGTTAAGTAAAAGTTAGTTTTGTTTACTAGAACTACGGTTTGCTCATGATCTTAAATAAATATTGTTTTTGACGTATTCTAATTGATTTTGATGAGGTTATAAATATTTTTTCTACTGTACACCACTGAAAAAGAAGATTAAATTTTGTCACATTTACATTATTAGTACAGTAGTAGTAGCCTAACCAAATAATTTACATTGTTGTATCTAGCAATCATTTTAGGTCAAGTGAGTTGCTTAAGCCAAGTTAACAAAAGCACAAAGACAATACATTAAGAGAAAGAAATACCAACGTTCTGTGTAGCGATCAGTGGGTGCAACTGGCTATCGACCATGAAAGCCAGCCTTTGTATCACGAGACTTCCAAACAAAAAGTTGCCAGTGCGGCTTTAAAGGCTGTAAACTTTTATAGGTACTTCCCTTACTTTGTTTTATGAGTTATTCCCTTTCAAAAGAAGATATCTTTAAACACCCATTCAATGCTTTCTAAAACGTAATTAAGGAAATAATACGTCAACCGACCTATTAAATTCTTAATTAAAGTGATGTCGTACCATCTCTTTTGATTGTGAGAAAAAGGCTCCATAAGTTAATTGCTTTGGCTTCAATAAAAAAAAAGAATTATGTGCAAGTTCAGGAATTGTTAGGATGAATGGGGGAGGACCCTCGGCCTTAGGTTTGGGACAAATCTTTGGAGGAAATTGTCGAGGGTGACATTGCGACAGTTAGCCAGAGGACAATCAGAATCACATAGACGTGACGATCTCAATCAAACGTTGCGCTCTTTGTGTCGTGATTAAGTGCGGTTTACTATGAATTCGCTTTTGAATGTGATAATGCGACTTAATAAAACTTGTGAGTTCATTCTATTTTACAGATTTTTGTTACTAATTTCCATTTGTCTGTACCCCTTCTCATTTTCACATGATAAAGTAACTAATAACAGTTATTTCTGACACAGTTTCTAGAAAGTAAAGTTTAGTACAAATCATTTTAGAGTTTCATTAAAAAATATGTAGTGAACGATCGTTATTGCAAACTCCACAATACTCTATAATTGGAATTGAAACTCAAAAATTACTACAGTCACACAATAATTGGTAGATCACCAAAACAGGAACAAACAAACGAGCCGACAATGACTTTCAATAGTTATATCTTGTTTACAAATATCAAAACGCTTCGTCATCGACTGTGTACAAACTGCACTCAATAAGGGCAGCACATTTACTTATTTCCTTAATTAATACATCCGGATTCGTCTGTTACTTCGCTATGAATATGCCGCGGAGAGGTTGTGAAAGAAGACATTTTGTCCAAATTCTAAAATGTGTATAAAACGTCACAATTATTGTTATAGTTTGTTTGAAGTAAGGAATAACCATTAAAGTTTTATAGCGATTTGTTGAACAATGACTTTGGGCACAATTTTATGTTGTTTTTTTCTGGAAGTGATACCGGTCAGATTATCAGCAGATCCTAGTTTGAAAATCACCAAAAAACAGTTGTTCGATTGGATTCTGTTTGCTATTAAAGATCAATGCACAACTTTCTAAGATTATCATAAAGATACCACTTTTGTGTCTTAACTTCAACTCAACCACTCCGGCAAAGTTTAAGTTTAAAAGAACAGATGGCGCTGGGTTCGTTAGTTGGTTGATTCCTTTTTGATTTCACGACTATCTGCGAGAATGTAGAATTCGAATTGCGAATGATTCCGTTGTTAGAATGCTTTTATTGCACCTGCTTTAATAAAAATCGATTTAGTTTTGGAATGTGGATCTCTGAAATCGTAGGAATTTCAACTATTGGATCGGTAGAGCACGATTTTAGTATTGTTTTGTCGGTTTGTTATATTTAGATTTATATAAGCATGCTAAATTATGTAACTGTAGTTATAAGGCATGTGTTTTTCTTGCTAGATTGACATTATTAAAAAGATTGTTAAATAACTACCCACCTGACTAGTAAAAACTGTCGCAATGTTGTTTTCTATCTTTATCATATGAACTCTTTTTTGAATTGGCGGTTTATGATAAAACATCAATATTAAAAAGTGTTTTATGTTCGTGATTTTTATATTTGTGATTGTCTGAATAAATCTGCACCTGTTCTATATGTAACTGGCAAGTATACATTTAAACAGCATTCCACATTTTATATCCATTGCGCGTTTATAGCATTTTAATATGTAAGGGAACCTGTTGTACCTAGGCCGGTTTTTTAGAAATATATTTTTTATTGTGATTTGACGTGCAGCACACAAATCATATTTGCATAGTTTGAAATGTCAATTATTTGGGTACTCACCAAAAAAATATCAGAAATGTATATTTAATATTTACATAATATTTTTAAATTTAAAAAAAAATGGGAAATGTGGCCAAGGTACAACATACCCTATGTACCTAGGCCAGTAGTACGTTGTACCTAGGCCACATTGAAATTTGGGGGTAATTTAAGCAAATTATCAAGTTTTGTTAACTAAAATCTTTTATTTGATTTATTACAGTACACAGTATTATTACAGTATACAGTATTTTACAAAACATTTAAAAAATTCTCAAATGATCAAAATTTAAAAATGATAAAAATTAAAATAATATTCATAGCTTTTTTTATGCTTTTCAAACAAAATATTTAAACAAAAACAACTAACTTTGGCCACCGTTTCGTTACATTGCATCGCTGCGCCTGCCAAACTCCATATGTGTATTTTGATGTTAAAAAAAATGAATATTGTGTCCCAAATAAAAAAAAAAGTTTTCCAAAATCTAACAAAAGACACATGTGGAACTTGGCAGGCGCAGCGACGATATCACATAATATAATATAGCAAATCAATATACCTATATAGCATAGCAAAGGAAAACAAAATATTGAAACAACTAGCTGACCCGCGCAACTTCCCTTGCGTCACATAAGAAAGAATGGGTCATAATTTTCCCCGTTTTTGTAACATTTTTTACCGGTACTCTGCTCCTATTGGTCATAGCGTGATGATATATAGCCTATAGCCTTCCTCGATAAATGGGCTATCTAAAACTGAAAGAATTTTTCAAATCGGACCAGTAGTTCCTGAGATTAGCGCGTTCAAACAAACAAACAAACTCTTCAGCTTTATAATATTAGTATAGATAATTAGTATAGATTATCTTTACCTATATACAAATTATTATTTCTCTCTTAAATTTTAATCAGTCATTTGGACTAGCTATTATAAAAACACTATCAATAATGAAGATATATTATTCAGCCTTAAGCATTTAGTAGAAATCCCAGTACTTCTGTATCTCTGGAACATAATAAATTTCTCTGTTCTTGTTAACTTTTTGCGGGGTTTTAATCTCCTCTTTTTCAGGCCATTTCCAGTTTTTAAGTGATTTTTGCATCGATTTCTGAAATAATAAAGATATTTAATTAGGAATATTATTACGTAAATGTGAAATAATTTAATAAAACATTCTCCTGGCCAAAGTATAACATCCAGGTTGTACCTTGGCCAGTGGCCAAGGTACAACTGATCGACAGTGACCGAGGTACAACACTACTCCAACTTCACTAAAACGGTGATTTTATATAGTTTAGAATTTAAGTATCTCGTAAGTTTTTTATTGTGTTGAGACTTGTAAAATCAAAGAACCGATAGCATATAACAGTTAAGTGACTATTAGAAAACTTTTAAAACTATTAGACTTCAAAATATATTAGAAATACTTACTTTTTCACACAAAAAAGTTTCAGCGTCGATAACACCAAACACCGGCTTAATGGCGGTATGCGACTAACTGCACATTGGATAGTCTGTAGTGACGTATCGAATACCGTAAACAGTAGAATTTAGTATCGCGCGAATATTTGAAAACGAGCCCAGTGGCCTAGGTACACATAGTGCCAAGGTACAACAGGTTCCCCTATAATATATCAGTGTGCATTATTGTATTGTAAATTATCATAATTATCCTGTCGTTACTTGTCAACACTCAAGTTACTCAAGCACTTATCAATCATTGTCACAATAAGTGCGATTTGTCTCTCGTTATAAATCTTAGCAGTTGTTATTGATTTAATAAACAATTAATGTATTGTTCCTTGACAACTTGCTTGTTATTCTCTGTCGACGATCTTGACCGAAAGGTCGAAATTCTTGTGTTATCAATATTCCTTTACCTACCCTACTTAATTTATAAATTCATTACCCTATATTTGCGTAATGAAATCGGTATATGAACGCCTAATTGCGCAAACACTAATAATATTTATCTGTGTCTTAACTGAAGTGTATCCCAAACTGATAATAATATCTAGCTTCTGAATGATAATCTTATACAGAAACCATTACTTTAGGGTGCTAAAATAAGGAGGCTCTAAAGTGGACAAACGCAGAAAACGAAAGGTAATAGTAAAAATACCATACCATGAAGAATATGAATACTCTATGCAAAATTCTTCATTCCCCACAAAAAATAAATCGCACAAAAGCTCCACAATTATTACGCTAGAGATTCACAAAAGGAAGTTAAAATCTTCAGTCATAACATTATCTCCTCCCAAGCCTTCGAGAGCGTTTAAATTCCATACTAATTGGAATATTATACAGACACGATGGTTAAACGTGTGTCTATCTTTGAGAGGAAGTGCACTACGCAGTTAACAGCTACCTTGGGAGCCAGGGATATGACGAAAGGTGAACGTGAGAGTTGCACAGTGGGGTAGGTCAGAGATTGATTCTTTTCAATCATGGTAAAAGCGATGTCGTATGTTGTTTTACAGGTGGGTAGGTATGTGTACTCTATTTGAATATCTTCCGTAGTTTGCGTAAAGTTTAGTACCCCTTGACGTTCCTAAATCCGATCCTGATCAGTATTCTGCCGCCGGAATGCTACAGTGCACTTTGTGAAATACTAGTCCTATAGAACCCTTAGTGAGCTCTCCCCCTTAGCTATATCGAATACTCCACCAGATCTTGCAAAATTGCTAACTTTCTTATTCTAAAAGTCTTACTTTAATGTAGTTTTAAGGTTCGAGTTAGCAAGTTAGTGTCTTAACAATTTTATTAAATTTCTATGGTATGCGCCGCGGAGTACCGCTTTGTAATGAGAATTTGCTGCTTAATTCTTATTAGTGTGTAAGTACAACGGGGACAATGTAAATAGGGTTGGAGAAACGTGTTGTTGCGGATGCGGAAACTACAACAGAGCAAACGTGCTATAAAACAGTTTCAACAATACAGAGAATTAGCTCATTTTTCATTTCCGGCAAGCTGCATTTCATTCATAATTTTAACATAATTTGAACTCAAACAAACATTAGTTCCAAGTTCAAATGAACATGCACACGATACCCGACGCAAGAGTCGGCACAATAAATGTTTATTTTATTGATTTTCACACGGGCCCAGCACAATGCATCGCTGGTATAACACTGGAGTTGTATTACTTTGACAGAGTTCTAAACTGTTCATATAAAATTACTGGGGAACAACTTTGTCCAATTAATAATAATGAATGCGCCAGGGAGCCCTACTGTTGTACAAAAAGTTTTTATTTCGATAAAGTTGCACCCGCTCTCATGTGATACGGATATTAGGAGCGCGTGGAACATTTTTTTTGACCGTGTTGGTTTTACTTGTTATATTATACCGTTTAGTACCCATCGATTAACTTTACGATGTGTGTAATTAAAATATATTATTTTATAGTTCGTGCACAGTTTGTTTACTTTTTGCGAAGCGCTACAAAGCAATGCTTTTGTGAGGATTTTCACAAGAAAGCTTTTATTTGTTCAGAATAAGACGCTGGAAAGTTTAACAAGGTGAATAATGAATTTAAGTACAGGTAGTTGACTCTGTAATTAGGAAATGTTCCAACGGATCTCAATTAGTGGGAGCAGCGCGAGTTTTTGATTTTTCTCGAAAAGGGGAAAGTAATAGGAGCTTTCGCAACGCACTCGACCCTACGTCCCCGTTGTTAGCCACCAAAGTTGTAATTGCGACCTTACGACTCGCTGAACTGTCACGCCCTCGACATACCCCTAACGAATTTTTAATACTGCTAAAAACGCTTATAAACAAAAGCATGGAGCCTGAGGCGGCGCCCTGTGGGGTTTAATTGCAGGTTTAGTGTCGGCGTTCATTAGGATATGCAGGCGCTTTTTTAACGCGATTATGACGTCGCAGGGTCGGCGATAGCCGTGGAGGGTGCGCTGGGGGCGAGGAGGGCTGCGTCACGTGCGAGGTCCGCACTCCGCAGCCCCACGCATGCGAGACCGCGGGGCGCCGGCAGCGCAGGCGCGCCCCCCGAAGTCCCCCGGCCCGCCAGTCTGCCGCCGGCCGCCGCGCGCCCCGTCCGCCTGTGTCGCGTAGTGCCGCGCGCCGCGAGTGCTCTTCAAGTGATGTCGACTTGTGACTAGTGCCATGCTCGTGCTGCGCTGTTACCTGCTCGCGGCTATCGTCGCCGCCGCCGCCGCCGCCTGGCAGGAGAACGTCAGGCCCAAGGTCTTCGCACAATTAGGTGAGTCCACCGACAATCGGCATAGAAACATGTCGGTGTTAGTGAACTCGTACAACAATAGAGTTAATAGCCCTCGAAGCCGATCACGACAGAGAGCCCACAAACTTCAGCACCGCGACGAGCCCCAGTATCCAATGTTTATGTTGTTTTGTTTGACGACAGCGCGCGAACAAACATTCCATTCAAAAGTTCTCGTGTTTGTGTCAAAAGTGTCACGAGTGTCTGTCGGGTGAATGTTGATACCTGTTAGATAAAGATCATTAAAAACATTCAGGAAACTGTTTTTTACACTCGAAAAGTGCATTAAAAGCGTAGTTTAGTGATTACAACTTGAAAGCTCACTGTTTCTAATTGGAGTTAACGGAAATGTGAAACTGCTCTAGTGTCGGTCCATTTGTATGTAAATATACAAAGTGTAAACTGCGGTTCAGATTATTTTTTTCGAAGGAGTTGAAAAAGTGCAGTAAACAGATAAACATGACATAACAACGACTTAGTTTTTTAATGAAGTTCTTTATTTCGCTTATTCCAACACGGGAAAATCGAAGGTACCTGTAATTTATTTCTAGCCGGGGGAGCTTTGAAAGCTTTAGAAACTTTTGACGCAAACATTCGATGTTTTTTACCAAACACGAATAGTGGAATAAAGTGTTCAAATTGGAAAACATAAACGCTGCACGAAACTTCAGTACAAAAGTCATATCAGGAACAATGTTGGTAACATTCGGCGGCACTCGCATTCTAAATAGAATAAACAGAAATAGTTGTAGGAGTGCGCCTTGCGGTACACCCATAACGAGTCGCAGTCACGCGACAGTAAGTCCTGCAGGAATAAAGCCAGAATGCACAACTGTAGCGTCATTGTTTTATTGTGCAGTCTGCATTGCGGGGGACAGCCACGTGGCTCTCATTAGTGCAACACAAAGCGAAGCAGTTTGTTCTGCGTTTTGCAATGTTACGCTCGGATTACCGATCCATGCGATGTTTAACGTAGCGGACGGAACTTTGTCTGTGCTATTGTATGCTTCATAATGTATTTCCCTTTTGAAGCCGGACGATCTGTGCATGTGATCGATTAATGAGGAACCTTGAATTAGAATAGGTGACGTCACACGAGAGCCGCGAATGCGCCGGGGTCGTATCCTGTCAATGTCGCATATCCGTCTATTGTTTTAGCCGCATCGATAATAATGCAACCGAAATGTTAATGGACTCGACCAAACACTAATGCAAAGAGAAGTGCCATTGTCAAGATGTGTATCAGGTCAAGTGTGCGCTGCAATATGAGATATCAATGGGATGTAATAGAGTAAACAAGTATGAGACTGTTGACGAGGCGAGTTAATTAGAATGCTATAGTTACCGTGTTTGATGTAGGGGCACTCGTAGTGAGCGTGTCAACACCTCTCTGGTAATATGATCCACCAATCGAAATTAGAAGGGTCAAGCTGACCGCAGTGTGCGGTTTAATATACGATCTTCGGTCAATACGCTTTGGGTACACGGAGTGACGCTCTGTTAGAGGGTTTTTATGTGCCGTCGTGTTATATTTCGTCCGTTATTAATGTCACATTTGAGGCCGTCTCAGTAAAATGATACTTTATCGGAACATTTTTATATTCCACTACGTATTTCGGTAATGTCATAAAAGCAATTCGATCTCTAATGCTCTGAATAACGTCACTATCGATAATGTCCAAAACATTACTCAACGAATAGAGTATTCTGTTGTTATTTCTCTCATAATTCGTAAGTTGCGGTATAATCTTGGCTTAAAGGTTCGAACGAGACATCAGATGAAGAAACCGCAGTGAGCCACTATCTTGTTACAACATTTGTATCTATCTAGATCTAGTAGCTCGGTACATTTACAAGTGGGTAACGCAATCGATGTACACTGTACACCGTTAAAATGCCTTAGAGATAAGTGGTTGCAATCTAACTAACCCAATTTGTGGGTAATGTTACTGCACTCACGTCCGCTACGACTGATATAGTTATTATTCGCGAAGTATGCCACTACAATACGTACTAAATTGTATCGAAAACTACACAATATTGTTGCAACTAATTCTACAAACAGATCGGAATAATATAGAGAGATTTATTTAAACTCATTTTCGGGTTTCGCTGCGTCATTGCGTTGTAAATTCTGTTGGGGAAACAGCTTTGAGTGTTGGTTTATGTTAGTCGAGCTGTGGTGAAAAATTCCATTAGTTACCGATCATACCGTGATTGTACAACTTTTGGAAGCGGTGACAAATGAAAAAGAAGGAAAGATTAACTAATTTATCATTGCATAAACGTCGTAACTGTGTGAAGTTTTTTTATTTGTTCAATAATCAGTATACAAACAAATATCAACGAACGTTTTCATATCTGTTCCAACTATGGTTTATGATAATGTTGAACAATACCTACTTATTGTTTAGAAAAAACTCGACACAATACATTGGACCCATTTCTCTTAGTTGACCTCTCAATTGCTGTATGAGCAGCTGATAAAACTCGTGCTTGTGTCGCTGAATCACGGGGTTGAAAAGTAAAGATAAAACTAATGTTAGGAAAGTCTAAAGAAGATAATGTTTAGTTTATTCTAAGTACATAAGCTTATCTCGAAAAATGTCGTAGAAGATATTTGTTACTGGGAGACTATCTAAAGACTAGATTAAGGTTTCGTATTGTAAATAAACAAGGAGATAAAGCGCCGTTACGAACAGGAATGCAAGTGGCGAACAATAAAATAAGGTATACTTACACATCTGTGTATAAAATATGATTTCCAGTTAAGTTCATGCAGACCGGTTCCTCAAGAGTGGGTAGTGAAACATGCGGGGAGATGGCAGGATGAAATCTCTCTGACTCACAGCCGATGACTCAGTATCAAGATTAACTTTACTTAGGTCTGGAAAGCTTTCTTGCTTATAATATACCGATCGCAAGCGACGAGGAAATTAAATTACGTAATACGATGGCTTCCTTTACAAAAATACCAAAAGAAATATAATAATGGAGATAATGAATTCTTAATTAAATATTAAAACGCGATACTCTACATCAAAGACTGTACCTTGAAGAGGAAAAGTAAATAAAACAAGTTAATATATTTACAATATTAAATCTGAACAATGTAAGCCCCGTAAAGTGCTTAGATATAGCGCAGTACGTGGGACCCTTTTAAAAAAGTAAAGATTTATGGCTTTAGGCCGGAACAGGTGACTAAGTCTTTAGTTCAATTCTTTACCGTTTATGGTGTTGCATTATGGGTCCGACACCCTCCTTTATACTTTAACTGCGAGGATTATAGAACGTTTAAGTGGTACCATAAAATAACCGTTCACTTACAACCTGAAGACGAAATAAATTACTTAACAGGATAATGCTTTTATGTCTGTAGAATATTTTGTACGTGTCGCGTTCTACCTTATGGGTATTTATTGGGTCATTCGTCAGGAACCAATACATTGGGGAGCTGTTATGCGGTTGGGGTGCATAATACTGCTATGACGGTGCCCTGTTTATGATCCAACTCTATAGCTCACAATTTATTAAGTTTCTGTGAGGTCTCCCGAGTGACGTTGTCGTTAATTCTTTCTATGGGTTTTGTTTTAAAGCTTTCAAGGGATCTTTTATTGAAGATTTTTTAACCTATAATAAATGGAGAGATAGTGTCATATCTCACGTAGTTCCTGCCTGATACTGTATCTATGTATCTTTGAAGATGTCAGTATCATAATAAATGGACTTTTGATAAGAGTTCCGGTCAGAAAACCAATCAATTTCCGTTGCTAACGTTCCGTGCGTTCCAATAATTTAAAATGTCAATATTAATAAAAATTGTACCAGCACCGATAACAGTCAATCAAAAAAGGACAAAAGTTCAAACATGCTGCAACACAATTGGTTTTAGAATATGGAGGAATGCGCTTCTGGAGCGAAACAAAAATGTGTTTAATGGTAACGCGATACGGTGACTAATAGACTGTGCAGCTTCTTCTGCGGTTAGGTGATATGTGTAAACAAAAATGTGATTTAGGATGGGGTGTTAGGGTCTCGTTTCGGTCGCGTAGAGTTGTGAATGGCTGAGACAAGTAGCACGCACGTGCGTACGGCGTCGCGGCGGGGCGGAGGCGCGAGGGGGGCGACCGCCATGGCGCCGCCTGGCGGGAGAGGGACAACTTTATGACGACGCGATGTATTGTCTTCCCAGTGTGGGATTTACCGTTCCTTTTGTTTTTATTTTTTCGGACACGCCGATTAATTTCTTTTAGTGGGCTGTTTGGGGTCGCCGGTTCAGCTTGTACAATCAAATTTTCCTCTTTTGTTTTTGAGGCTTTACTTAAGTGCTTTCGCATTTGCGACTCTCACTTTGCTTTTCTATGTACACTTGCGAATACAAAACATTGAAGATGTAATGCACTAACATAAGCACTACATTGCTTGTAATAAATAAGGTTAAACGCACATGCACGACATTTGTTTCAGCGTGCGTTTCCTTTGCGGGAGTTCGAAAGTGCTTTCCCAACTTAGTTGAATGCGTTTTGAAGATTGTCCGCAACTTCAATTGGCGATAAAAGAACGCTCGTACGTTTGCCTTCGGACTTCGGAGTAGGTATTTGAAATTCGTTTGAAGACATCGACTT
Organism: Anticarsia gemmatalis; assembly: GCF_050436995.1. Classification (NCBI taxonomy): domain Eukaryota; kingdom Metazoa; phylum Arthropoda; class Insecta; order Lepidoptera; family Erebidae; genus Anticarsia; species Anticarsia gemmatalis. Next base: position 7,227,103 of record NC_134761.1, read on the forward strand.
GTACAGTGCTCAAGTTGGTTTTCAAACTACATCAAAATAACTTTTTCAATGGCTTATAAAATATGCTTCTTGTTTATTTATCTATTAGTTTATGTTTACAAAACAGTATATCTGAGTGTTTTACTGAGTATCCGACGAATTTCCAAAAATAATATTTTTAGTCATTCATATCAAACAGGGTAAGAAAAGTGGTGGCAATCGATCGTGCCAGCTGTTCTATTCATATTCGCATGAAAAATGGGTTAGAGACGGAATCAAAGAAAGATGGCGGATTGAATGGTGTTTTTATCCCAACCCTTGCTGACGAGGGCTGCGCAAACATTGGTTTAGTAATAAAAATATTTGTCGGAATCCTCAGCGGGGAAAAGGAAACTGCACGAACAGTAGACTCTTTTTTTGCAAAATACACGAGTGTGCCTAGCCATTGTCATGCACTTTTTAAACCGGGATTAAAATGAAGCTAATCATGGGCAGAATGAACACAGACGGAAGGGGACGTTCAATCAACTCCGGTTTTGTAATTCTCTACTGTATACGTTTTTTTGGACAAACATAATTAAAAACATTTATTCAAAGACCCTCGTTTTATGGTCCCAGGTTATAGAGACAATTAACTAAGTGTTTTCTGATGTTATTTGTTGAATATTTTATCGTTTTTAGTTCTTCAACTTTACAGCTTTTCTTAATTCGAAACCACTATCAAAAAGTTCAATTTCTTTTTAATTACTTTGGTCATTTAACACATGATAAAAGTTACTTGACAAATCTTGTTTCTATGTAAATGAACTTATTTGTAACAATTAGTATTCTATACGGAACTGGCAATTAAAAGTTCTTGTTTCTTCACGTTTGTTTTCTCCTATAAAACTTATAACAGACTTGTTTATTACGGAATGTTTTCTTTCACTGGGCGTACCGTTAAAGATTTCATTAAGGGCATCTGTATTTCACGTTTATTCACCCAACAATATATCGTGCGATAAATCTTCATATACGTTCTCATTTGCAGTGAGACGCATTTAAAACCCCTTCTCATTTGAAAAGGCACCGATGAATGGGTCGGAGTCAATGGATCGTAAGAAATGGGCCAGTGACGTGAGGCAAGGCAAGTGAAACGTGTTTCGCGACCATTTTACAAGGGTCTCTCTGAGCTTAGTGCCTCTTATGTACGCGTGCGATAAGTCTTGCGACTATGCGATTTTTTTGTCGGCAGTCAGATTTGGAATTTATGTAGTGATAAGTTTGATTATTTTCACGCTATTTATCCTTTCATACCGGTTCAATTGAGATACATTGGGCATGAATACATTTGAATATACAGCAGAAATTATAGGGTGTATTTTTATAAAAGATAATTGTTATTTCAATTTAATCTAGCAAACATGTTCTTTACAATAATACTAGGGATGAGCCGAATATAATCCGGAACGCAACAAATCGTGTCGGGAGGTACGTAACGTGTCTCAGGTGTCGTATCCATATTAAGCTAGGGGTCCGCGCACACTGGCGGTGGTTCAGGCCGGTAATGAGCCAGGTGGTTCCTCACAATGTGCTCGCCAACAATAGGAATGTAGCGGCTAAGGGTGGATCGCACCCCGTTATGTTTGAGTTTTTAAATCGCTATTTTATTTAAACACTGTTTGGTTTTGTGATGTGATTATTTTTAATAGTTTAGTTTTAAACAAAATTTGTTTGATAGAAACACATTTTTTTCTTCAAAGCGTTTTAGTGAAGTAGTGCAAATAGTTGTAGAAACAACCAATATCGCCAAAGGTGTTTTAGTAACATTTTGCGTAAAAGCGGGCAAGATTATTCCGGTTATACTATTTTTTTCCCTATTTATTTATTTACAATTTATATTGAATTAAGAAAAGACCTACTTATCTTTTACCCAAAATCGAATTCAGAACAAAATGTCATATAAAAATAATTAATTTAAAATATAAAGTTATAAATCAATTGGCGCCCATCGTGGGTCATGAATAACATCTCTCTATACGTACAACAGTTCTTTCATAAGTTTATCAGGAGTTTTAAAAGCACTTACCGCGTTTATAAAGCGGGTGGAGACTTAAACGAAACTTAGCACATGTGAGACTAGTATGTCTGTAATGTACAGTCATCGGCACTAATATAAATACAAGTTGACATGTAAAGTTTATATTTTAATATGATTAGTTGTGTTATGATGACTAACGTATGGAAAAGTGCGGTTTCTGCGGTATCTTTAAAAGCAAAAAAGTAAACTTAACGAATTATTGACCTAGTACTGGATACTACCCGAAATTAAAGAGGGACTAATCCAGTACACCACGTGGTATGTTAATTACAATGAAATGAGTGTTTTGTGTAGCTATAACACATTTTAGCGAAATAAGAGAGTGCAATATAGTTAATAGTAGTGGTACTATTTACCTCAAATTAATCTTACGAACGCTACGTCCAAACAATCAACTTAGCACAGCAGTTATTTTCACATATAGATATTTGTATAAAATTGGATATGTGACAGCCAACGAAATAAGAGAGTGCAATACAGATAATAGTAGTGCTTCTTTTTACTTCAAATTAATCTAACAAACACTACGTACAAACAATCAAATTAGCAGAGCAGTTATTTTCATACATACGCTTGTAAAAACGAATTGGAAAATGTATTTATGTTTTGACTAACAACTGTACATAATCCTACGCATCCCTTGAATGGTAACAGAGTGCCCACACAAGTATTGTGTTGGAAAGAGAAAGTCATATTTAACATGATTGTGAACAAGGATGGTTTATTCCATATTAAGGAACGATGCTTGCAAATATGGTGTGAAGTATGATTCGCTCTTTATATGGGTACTGTGGGAAGGTTTAAAGTGTAGCTTTATGATAGGTTCTTGGTACAATGGGTGATTAGATTTCTGTGTCGGTTTTAAGTAAGTGAAATTTAAACTGTTTTTGTCTCTCTGCTCGGCACGTGTTTCCTCCCGTAATGTCAAATGATCTTAAGTTAATCGCGTTATAAGATGCAGTTTGGGGACTTTGCATACATTCGAGAGTGGTTTAAGAATATTTTAGTTAGGATGGTTAAGTAAAAAATGTTAAATTGACTTACATCTATCGCATGGTAGTTAAATGTGTTTCGAGTTATTTTTCTGCTACCAAAATTATCAAACATTTTCTATATTTATAGGATGATGCCAAGTTTTTCAATTACGTGAACGTTACTTAATATTTAAAGCAACACTGTTCAGTTGACCCACAAGTTGCACAACATACAAAACAAAAGCTCCTTTAAAATTGGGTGGTCTTTAATAACCTTTATGATAATTACTTCACTTCTATTAAAGTGTTAAGTACTGAAGTCCAATTTCTCTCGTCGATAACTGATTACTCAATGTTCCGTTGTTCAAACGATTACTAGATTGAGAGTGGGTGTATTATTTGATTATTTATTGGAAATGTAAGTGGCCCACATCAATTCTAGAAGAACGATCTGTAAGTGCAACTCGGTGTTTCGTTTCAGTTGCTTAATACATCATAAAATATGTCTGAATTATTCACAGGTTTATTTTCTTTAAGATTTATACATAGTTTGAAGTATTAGTAACACAAGATTCTTGTGAAACATTTACTTATTTATAGATAAAAGTTTTGCTTCCGTCAGTTCGGACAAAAGCGATGCCAACTTTTTTTGTGTACATAAATGTCGGTATCTATTTTCTCGTTCGTGTTGATTGTTTATTATGTTATCTGCCTAAGCTAATGCTAAGATAATAAAGGGAATTCCTACCACATGAGATAATTAATAAACAATAGTGAATGTGCATTATAACACTATAAATATGCAGTGTTTATTCTATTGAAAAGCGATGAGTGTAACCTCATAACACGAATTTACGATTGCATCTCTTTGATCGCACAACGGTCTTCTTTCATTCATTTTCGCAAATGTTTAGTGCACGCTAGCCAATCAAACACAGGAAACATTACTTGAAATGAACGGGTTCAGTATATTTAGTGCACTAAAAATAACAGGGAGCGTGCGGCCCTTCTACTCTTGAACTTGAGGCGGGTTCAATGACCGACGGCTCAATGATAACTGTGCTACTGTCTCTGTCTAATGGTTTTTTAGTTTATTTTGAAGCTGGGATCATTCATCATGTGGTATGAAACACTTGAATTTATTTATTTATACTCACTTATCTTAAATGGGTAGTATCTTAAGGTGCCGTGACGTCACCTGCCGAAGTGAACGTGTTGAGATTATCTTTTAGTTTTAATTTTTCTTGTATATTAATAATGTTATGTTTATTCGTTATACGTGTGGTCCCGGATATCTTAAGCTCGGTTTGCGTCCGGGCGTTTATATTGTGTAAGTACTGCATTATGCATCTAATGCATATGTATTTTGTCTCATTCATTTGCTTGGTCAAATTGTGACTGGTTATGGTAATAATTTTAACATAAATCTTAATGATATACCGTAGTACAATTAATTTCGAAACCTTAATCATTTGTTTAAACTAGATTACGTAAACAATATTTTTATAGTCTTTAAACTGACAAGCGTTCTTGCAATAAATATCAAAAGCTATGGTATTATAAGCCTTTTTCAAAAGTTCTTATAGTATAACATTCTACTAGGAACAATGTGATATTCATATTAAAACTCCCGCAGTATAAAGCCTATATATTCAATAGTAGTAAAAGAAACGCCGCAGCTAGAGGCACATGTAAGTACTCATTTGCTGTAGTTTGTGCATAATACAGCGAGTACGGTCACCGTGTCGGCAAGTCTGTATCGATTACTCTATATTAGGAACCGTACTCGAGTCAGACTCGAACGGCCCAATGTCTTGTACTTGTATCATTCGATTCAATTTTGTTTGAGCTAATTTTCTTAACTACTTGTGGAGAAGCGTAGGTTCTACACCCACATATTATTATTATAAATACCCCTATTATGTGGTACGTAATAGGTACATCTATTATTAGAATGTATGGTTCTAATCTTAGTGATATTGTTATTCACTGAAAATAGATATGAACCACCCTTTTCCTGCACATAATAGGTTCTTAACCCACTGCTTATACCGGGGTTTACCTCGTTATCAAACAGGGCTTTACGATTAGAAGCATGTTGGAAGATCCCTTAGGCTGTAAATATTATATATAAATGTATAAAATTGTCTCTTTTCACATCAATACATATTTAGGGTATGCCACTGATGAGAAAATAGAATACTTGAAATGATATGCATTTATACAAAAAGTCTACCTAGTCGGCTCTGTCAGTGTCAAAAAAATTTATACACACTTATACACAGTCACATTTTCTAATAGTACCTATTTTTTGTATGAAAATATAAATTTAATTATTGCTATCATTTACAAACAAGCGCATTGATTGTAAAATTTTGACTTATCATAAAAGTAATCATTTTACTATTTTCATTGATAAAACATAAACCTAATAAAAGTGCTTTTGAATGCGTTGTAGGTATTTATATTTTTAACGTTGTCAGTACCTACCTACTGCTGTAAACTATATGAACTTACATCGCAGTATGAAAGTCGGAGTTAAACTTGTGTACACAAGTATCAAGACCGTTCCATTCCACTATAGCTTTCCTCAAGTCGCATTTCCCCTGTTGAGTTACAAAGGTGTTAATAAAACATTCAATGCAGATGTTGAAACGGCCTGTTTTACACCCGATCGATAGAAACGAATAATTGAAGCTATCCGATCCTGTTTCGAAATACTGCCGTGTTTAAAGAAAGTGCATCAACGTTTGTTTTCATAGTAACTTGAGAACATTTCCTAACTAAAAGAGTGCCAGCGTTAGATTTGGCAGGAGTTACTTTTAAAATATGTCTAACACGTTTTATTTAGAGTTCTTACTTGTTACGTAGTTTATAACTTGGTCTCAAGACTCCTTTGGGAAATAAATACAGATGTATGTTTATGACTACAGTTTAGATGAATACGAGGCTGGTGGGTAGGTACAAGTACACATGTTTATAGCTTTTTGATTGCGATTCTGTACTCCTAGTTTGAAATACCTAGTCGTGTTATGACCGTTTGGCGCAGTGGCGAAAGCGGTCACCTCGCCGCAACAACCGTAGCGCGGCGTGTGGTGGGTTCGAATCCCACCCGGGACAAATCTTTGTGTGATGAGCACGAGTATTTGTTCTGAGCCTGGATGTTAATGTATCTATATAAGTATGTATTTAGAAGTATATAAGTATGTTTATCAGTTATTTGGTTACCATAGTACAAGCTCTGCTTAGTTTGGAATCAAATAACCGTGTGTGAGTTGTCCAATAATATTTAATTTAATTTAATTTAATGACCAGTCCACGTGTATGTGATGTCAAAAGTTTTGAGTTTTCTTTTATTGTCAACCTAATTTTGAAAATAGAAAAAAAAAAGAAAAATCTAATTTTCAACAGACACAATAAATCCACAGATTAACGATCTAGCAATTAACATTCTTTAGTTTTATAGAGCTCTTGAGAATCTCAAATAAATAAATCTCTAACAGAGAAAAAATGTTTAAGGCGGAAATAATATAGATTTTTTCCATCTTATGAATACTACTATCCATAATAATAATTCCTTAACGCATTAAAGTGTAAAGGACAGAGGGCCGCCACTAATCTAGCATGAACAAGTCTAAAGGGCTGTAAGTGGAGGAAGCTAGGGAAGGGAACAAGGGATTACAACACTGGACATTTCCCTTTGTACATGTGTTTATACTCTGTGTATCGTGTTCAGATAAGTGTACTGAATGATTGTTTGACCATCGGCTGTGAATGCGATTGAAAGCCACACCTTAGTTAGTACATATGCCAGATTTTTTTTAGTTTATCTGTATCACATGAGTGTTAACAATGATTAAAAAAAGACATTTCAGTGAGCAGTTACTACACAGTGAGACGAGTCATTGGTATCTGGAATTAGAGGCTGGATGTTTGCCTAGTGTTTGAGAGTACCATTGTGGTGAAAGGATTAGTCAGCGTATATTCTGCGTTACCGAACCTTTTTTTTTTCGTCAGAAAAGGCATTACTGCATGTCCCGCTCCAGGGAGGTAGCGAGGTAGAGGTAGCTCTCCCGCCGGCTAGGCGTTCCGGCTTTAAAATTTGGGCATACCGACTAAAAACCTGACGGAGTTCCTTCAACAGTCACCATAAAGTGGCCAGGACGCGGTACCTCCAATTGGATACCGCGTCCCAGCCGAGCGTTACCGAACCTAGATGCTTTCAGGGTGCGCCGCGGGGAGGCTCCTATCATGCGCCCAGTGGGTAGTGACCAAATACAGCAATGTTTTCGAGGATTAGCTTCAGACTTTCTTTACGATGTTCTAACTTATAAAACGTTGCATTTTACGAACATCAAATAAATTGTTGTTTCGATCATTTAATTCTATTGAAAAAGTATCTATGAATATAAAACGACATTTTTATTACGAATTCCAATCTTTTGAATAGAGTACATTAATATTATTGAACATGATTACTTCGATATGTTACGGAATATAATTTACCAATAAAGAAATTAAATTCAAAGCTATAAAATTCAATTGCAGTACATAATATTACTTACACAAAACAGATATCAAATTGCATATCTTGTAGGAAAGTATAGTCGATAAATTCGGATCGCCCGTGGCGTCTGTAATATTACGCGCGATAAATTAACGAGTGAAGTGTACTGGCAGAGTTAGTTTCAAATGCATTTTTATCAATTGATATAGTACAATTACTACTGTATATTATCTTCTAAGAAATTTTACAAGCATGGCTTATTGGTTTGTTGATCGAAAGCAATAATTAAATTCATATTTTCCTATAAAATTAGTAGTAAAACATCACAATATGTACATATTTTTTGAAGCTCACTGTACTCTGCTCTATGAAACTTGCCTCAAATTTTATACGCCGGTAGTACTGTTATAGTTATTGGATTGCTTTAACTACTGAATTAAATAGGTGAATTACGTAAAATTCGGTTAAACGATGGGCAATTTGGTTTATATCCAATTTGAACTATTAAAAAGAATTTAAGATATTGGAGTAAAAAGTTTACTATGGTATTTTAGTTAAGGGAATGTTTTTTTAAGCAATCAGTTTGCGGCAAATTATTCACTTAACCCACATAATGGTGCTTAGGCGCAGTTAAGCTTTTTACTCCTGAAAAAATGCCATTGTCGTTTAGATATCAAACTTGTTGCTAAAAACACATCAAAACAAAGCAAGCGAGCATGCTTATCTCAAAGGTAAGCCTAAATATATAATAGTCATGTTATAAAAGACCCAAGATAGAAGGCAACATATTGATTGCAATCAGAGTCACCAATTCGCGGCAAATTATTCGCCAACCGAGACTGCGGTTTTACACTCAAATTGATTTTAGATCGATCGGTTTGCGAAAGCAGTCATTACGGCGGGACCCCTTAAATGTCCCCCTCAAATCAAATGCGTGTGTACCATACCATAGATGATGTATGGTCTAATATAATAGGGTCGGTCGGTTCCTTGTTACGCTGCGACGGCCTCGGGCCATAGATGAGAATTATTTAACTACTAGCTTTTTCCCCGCGACTTCGTCCGCGTGGTTTGTGAGTTAGGGCAGAATTTTCATACAAATTTTCATCCCTATTCTATCCCTTTGGGGGTAGAATTGATTAAAATCCTTTCTTAGCGGATGCTTTCTGCACTTGCATGCAAAATTTCAGCCCAATCTGTTCAGTAGTTTGGGCTGTGCGTTGATAGATCACTATGTCAGTCAGTTAGTCGTTCACGACCGCGAATGTGTGAATTTAATTTAACCACACTTCTGCTTATAACAATATATTTATTCTTATGTAGGTCATTGTAGGTATATACTGCATGACTATTAATATTTTTAGATACAAAAGTTTTAAAGCTGCTAATTTCGTTCGTTTGAATGGGATGATCTACAAAACTATCGAACCTATTTTCAAAATCATTATACCTGACTTTTAATAAAAGGATGTTAGTAGTGTCTATAAGCTGTTTTCTTTTCACGTAGACTAAATTTTAAACAGAAGAAAGCATAGGAACTTTAATTTGGCGCACAATATTCGCAAAAAGTCGATGGTTTAGAGAAAGTACTTTACTTTTTTTGAAATCTGGGCTAAAGATAGTTCAACTTAGTCTTAAATAAATATTAGCTACTGTACACGTGTACTGTACGTTGAAATATTCCTATTTGAATTTTCTGAGAATCTGCCGCGAGGACGTTAGCTCGATGGCAATAAGTTAGACTCTCCATTACCTATATGAACCGTTTCTTAGAACTAGTAATTCATGAAAATATTACACATTTTACTAACCTTGTACTGCAGTACCGAAACTTTATTAGTGTTTTCGTCAGGAAAAACTAGAGTGCCCTTTTGATTACACCGGAGTGCTTCTTACTTTTTGAAAGTTGCAATTAAAAACATTTATTTGATTTTTTGATTTTCTACTGTAATTAAAACAATTATCTTTGCACATATCACAATCATTTCTATCAATACTATATAATTAGGTGAAAGTCTGTCTGTTACCGCTTTAACTTTTAAACTGCTGCAATTATTTGGATGAAATTTTTTTTCAATTATCTATTTTGACAGAACAGCAAATAAAACCCAGTTCTACATTAAAATTAAACATTTAGTAAACAAATGAACACTAAAGTATTCAAAACTCTCGTTATATTTCACAAGCACTTCATACATTGTAAACTTTCAGTACTATGCCAACAAGTTGAAACCAGTATCTCAATTATTTCATATTTGCATTTACTTATTAAGTAGATATTTGTTTTATGTTTCGTTGAAAGATAATTGTGCCAGTTGGTAACTGGGTTCCAGTGTTATATAAAATATATTATAGAAACAATTTTATGTAGCAATGGGAAATTAGCTTGTATATTTTAAAACTATATAGGTTTATTACTAGTCAGTTCTATATTTTTCTGAAAAAGACGAACTTTGTAAAAAAGACTTCGTAACATTAAAATTGCCTTTGAAGAGCTCGATTTGAATTCACGATTTTTTGTCTTAATGAAAGACTGGAGTTTGGAAATACGCTTAGTTGCATTATAAGTGATAGAAATTATTAATTAAGAACGAAATTCAATCAAATGATAGGCTCATTAGGTAGTTAGATGTACGACTTCAATTTCTCCAAATATGTACTCCAATTCTCAAGCTCGAAGCTACCATCAAAAGCTTCCGGTTATAAATCCCAAAATTTGTTAAATAAAGATATAAAAAAGGTAATGTATATGCTAATTCAAATGAAACACATACACACTGCGTTTTTATGTGTGTTAGATGTATATCTTTTGTCATAACTCGTAAAACGCGGCAGGGAAACGTACACAGAAGATGTTCCCAAGCGCTTTGTACGTATCTATTGCAATACTTTATAGATATACGATAACTTAGACATGAACCGAATAAACCTCGTTCATCAGAAATATTACTATTCCTGCTCCAGGAGGTATTTCTGTTTGTAGGTATATCAGACAGTAGGTATGTTAGAGGCCTGATTGCAAATGGTTCATTTTGCAAAATTTTGCGACCTACATAAATATTTGAAATAGTTGTCCTTGTTTGTCTGTCTATTAAGATAACGGAATTTATTTCGTATTAATGCCTTGTACAACTTTGGCACAATGTTGACAACCAAAAATACGATAAATAATTTACAACAAAACGTAGGAGATCAATTGCCAAGCAATCATCCCTTCTTACAAACACCGCCTGAATTCAAACTTAAACTGCTACTGCTATACAACAATCAGTAGCTTTAATCGTAACACAAAATAACTGAATAAGCATTATGGTTTCAGCCATTATTTTTCGCTGACGACAAAAATAACAACAGGACCGCTGATATAGCGTATATTAAAGTTATTGTGTGCGCCCGCTGTCATGTCGGTACGTATACGTATATTTGACATTGTGACTTTACGACACATGTCATAAGTAATTGCTTAGGCGCTGTTGTATCCCTCGGGCTCCTTGGGAAAAACTGCCGGCGAACGATTATGACCTTTGTTGGGTATAAACAGCTTTGTGTTAAGATTGTGCATGCGGTGCGTGTCATCAGCGGAACGATGTTTGAGTAATGTGGAGTCAGCGTTTAATTTAGATGCTTGATGCTACAAAATTTGACATGGTTAGGGAATGAAGCTGTAGCTATGTATCTATGTTCGAAAACGTTGTAAGATCCTAAAATAATAGGTTCATAATGAAGATATTGAACTAAAATAGGTTAGGTTTCATACTTTTTTTAAGATAGTATGGTTTCGTGTTTTCGTCCATTACAATTTCTGTGATATTCTATTTTCCGTGATAAAAGGATTCCTATGTTATTCAGGGATAATGTAGCTTTTTACTGGTATCTAAAAGAATTTTCAAATTATTTTGGTAAAAGTCGAGATGACCTTCAATAAGCATTGCTATTCCATTTCTTATATTGGTATCGAAAAAGGCATGACCATTATCTGAATATATGTACGACTGTTATTTCGGATGCTTATTATTGCTACATTTCGTTAGTGTACTGCATATTCGCTCGATATAAACTCTCCCTCAAGGAAAGTGGTCGAAAAAAAGCTCGTTAATAACATTTGTGCAATAGGGGCGGAGATATTTTGTCATTCATGTGTTGTGTTCTGTCCATTCCCGCTATGTATGGGAGGAGAAATATTTCTCTCATATATTGCGAGCAATGTTGTTTGATTTAGTGGTTATTGTCAATGTGATTAAATTAAGTGATTATACTTATTATGTTCCATGTGTGAGTGTGTTTAATGTTTATCGTTTTTGTTTGTGTGGTCTTAGATGGAACAAAAACAGTGCTTAGCCTTAATTAGATTAGATCTGAGTTCAAGGAACGGACGTTATGAGGAATAGATCTAAATATATCCATTTATTATATCAGACAATCACAAAATTAATTCCTATCACAACACTTAGTTTTATCCTCTTCTATACATTCGTGCCAGCGCACTGGTAGTCTGGTATGTGCATGTAAGTATAGTCTAGATATAAGAATGTTAAAAGAAACTAACAATCTCTCTTTTGCTAACTAAACTGATCAAACATATCTTAACAATATAAATTATATAGTTTTTATTTATTTTTTATATGACTAGTAAAAATCTTAGTGGCTGTGAAATGTATACATCTGCGTTATCACCTTTGTTTATATGGGACTTCCTGTTATAATAGTCGATCAGGTGCTGACTTCTATGGGACTTGCGTGATTGACGACAACGACGCCGCGACGTTGCTTTTAATTCTTGAGAGTTAAGAGAGTTTTAATTAAGTTAAGATTTTAGAAAATTATTTACTTTAGGAGTCTACACGCCGCTTTCTTTGAACTAACTACTACTGTGTTATTATCATATATAAAAAAATGTTTAGCTACAACTTTTGTGATCATAAATAGAACATTGCAAAAGCTTTGAGTAAATGAACGTCAAGAATAATACAAATCCGAGCATTGAATTGCTTAGAGTAGTTCGCTAAACATTTCAAATACACATACAGATTAGCGCGCGTAGAGCATAACATGTTGCAGAATAGCGTCCCTCATTGACGGCCAGTATTGCATTATGACGACCTATTCATTGATACGGCCACGTTCGTGAGATTTTAGACGGACCCTAATTAGCAACCTGTTGCTTGCAATTGGAAGTCAAACGTTCATCAACACTGTTATTAAGCGCAAAAATATAGCTCTACGATTCCAGAAAACGGTCCTCTTTTATCCCCCGATAATCGCCATCCAGTCTGATCTAGTGGACGCATCAGGAAAAAATATCGGACAGAAAGAAATGAGAGTGGCGACTTTTTCGTTTTATTAAACGTTATTCCATCGTAGGACGAGCGGCCGCCATGTGCCAAACATCTGCGCCACCCGATTTTTTACCAACTTCAACTTTTGACCCCACTTCGCTGCGATCATTCATGTGGGAATTGGGTTCTACGGAATATACGAAGCAATTTGAAACTTAATAGTTTGCTCATAAGGTTTTTATTTGGACGCGTAAATTGGAATTCGTTTCAAGTGGGTGTTATTCTTGTTGCTGTATTAATTGCTTTGAATTATTAACGAAATTAAATTGTAGTGCATTATGGAAATAGGTTTTAGTACAGGACTGGGTACTGTTAGGGATCTGGATTATGCGTTCAATTAGAAAGTGGACTTAATTTACGTTTTGTTTTTGTCAGTAAGTATTCGAATGAAGCAAAATAAGTTCTTAGGGATTGTAGCAAGAGCGTTTTTTGGTTGCTGCTTACTCATATAGGAAAACGGCTGACGTGATTTAATTAATGTCTCAATGGATGGTTTGTTAGTTTTTTACTAGTTTTATGAGAATATTATAATACTGATTTTTAACAGTTAACTTAATTATTTAACTACAATAAGCAAAGAGTTCCTAATCCAGGTTCGTAAGTGTAAGAGTACCTACATTTAATCGCGGGTCGGAAATTGTTATTATCAGAACAGGTATTACAGTAGACTTTCTATTTATCTAAGATTTTCCTCGCTCTCGCTTTTTATCATCAAGGAAGTTATAAAATCTGCTTAACTACTTAGTTAGTCGGTATTTTAATTGTAAAGACCTTTACTTAGTTATCTATAAATATTTTTTAAAGTGATATATATATTTTGTGTCTATAATTAGATGAATAATAATTAATCGATTGCGAACCGTTCAGTGACCACTGATTTAAGGAGTTAATAGAAAATCTTCATGTTTCGAGAGCCCTTAAAAAATCTTTGCTGGTGTTGATGAAGACAGCATTTTCTAAGCTTAGTTAAATATCTTCCGGTGTTTGTGTCTCGGGTGAAAAAAAAATGTTATGTACCTTTCCTTTTCCAATCAAAATTGTAGCGTAATTATCCAATTTGAAATATTTTTAGTGTAACATAATATATACACTATAACAGTTTACTGTTGATTAAAAATTGAGAAAAATTGAATAACCAAAGCTTTCTAATGAAAAATATTACACAGACACATTGCATTAAGCTTAGCAATCTCAAGATTTCTATTCTAATTATAAAAGCATTCCATCTGTCTTATAATATGTGACAATAAAATCGTTGTCACAAATCCACACATGGCGGAAGTTATCGCGATCATTCGCAGATATTTCGTACATCGTGTCGTTCGTGTCACACAACTCTAATGCTTCTTGTTCTTAGCAACAGATGTTACTCTGTCATTTGCTGGTTTTTCCCATACTTATCAAAATATAATCTTTAATGTTATAAAAAGTTATTTTAGTCATTGCTTTATGTAAAGATTGCTAATTTTAAATATGACACAATAATGATTATTGCTTGTAAGTTTGAATTATATTATATTAGTGGTTGCCATTAGTAATGCTTAATAATAAATATTTAGCGCATCGGTGCTTGTTACTAGAAAACCTGAAGGATTAAGGTTTTTTCCTCTTACAGGATTAGTTCATGGAATACGAAAGCATAATATAGTAATACTTTTAATCCTTTTCAACAAACTCTTTATTTAAATGTTTAATACAACTTCCTCATTTAAAATGGAGCTTTGACAGATTACGCTCGTTGCCGTGAGGTAGGGAAGCAATGAAAAACTTCCTCAATTGTTTTAAACTCTTTGCGATTTAGATATCGCATTTCTCTGTCTAACAGTATACCTTTCTCGCTCTAGCGTATGCTAATATAGGTCAGAATTTAGAAGTTTAGAAAAAAGTTTGTTCTTGTTTACAAGTTATATAAGTTTTTGAAAGAAAAGGAATCGGTAATTAGTTAAAGTTGAACTTTTGTTTATTCCCACGGTGCTATTTTATAACTTCTGACTACCAATCACTATTTGAGTGTTTTCATCGTGCTTCAATTTTCATGAAAACTTTTTGACTTGGCGAAGCTACACAATTCTATTTACAAGTTATGAAAACTTTAAATTAATGTTATTAGATGGATTTATTTGTAGTTATCTATACATTCCTACAGCATTTCCTGGCATCCATTTCTTTAGGACACTTATCCTATAAAATTTGTCTCTTGCCTGTAAACCAAATGAAAAATAGTATGGCTTCCAAATATTAACACTTTCGCTGCCAACAAACCTACTTAGTAGGTTTTCTGGACCCACCCGGTGAGTTGCTGGTAACCAATGTGTTAACTTCACTAATATGAGTCAACTCACCTTCCCCCAAACAGTTTGAATTCATCCACAAATAGAATCAATCCGGCGTCGTCACAAAATAATAGAGGATTGCAGTTTGCTTGCGACTATTTTTTTTTGAGAGATCCTAATTACTACTTTTCCTATGACACTTCCCTGTTATTCATAAACACACTATAAACCTATTTTAGTTAAAACACTACTATAATATGTTTTCTCTTCTTCATTTCGCTAAGGAGTGAAAGAAACAAAACTCTTTATAAGCTTTTCATAACTTCATATATTTTTATGAATAAGAGGGTTTGCCTTTTATATCTAATGCAAACCAAAAATTTTATGACATCAAAATATGAACTCCTAATATGAGTCAACTCACCTTCGCCCAAACAGTTTGGAATCACCCACAAATAGAATCAATCCGGCGTCGTCACACAATAATAGAGGATTGCAGTTTGCTTGCGACTATTTGTCTCACTCTAATTACTTGAGAGATCTTAATTACAGGCATCCGGGCCGTTTGATTGGGCTCTCGTTGTTTGTGCCGAGTAACAGGACAATTGCGACTGCACTTAGTCATCCAAGCCGCGGGTATTATACCTAGATGTGAGGGTTGATGAACTTTCTCCCAAGTGCTTTTAAGTTCTTTTGGTTTTTTGGTTGAATCTTTTTGTAATTTGTTCGTTTATTTAGTTACTTTACCTTTTGGGTTACTTTTCCTTTACTTGGGAGGAAACTTTCAAGTAGGTTTTCAATGTTAACAAGCTTGTCATCATCCATACTAATATTATAAATGCGAAAGTAACTCTGTCTGTCTGTCTGTCTGTCTGTCTGTCTGTCTGTCTGTCTGTCTGTCTGTCTGCTACTCAATCACGCCTAAACTACTGAACCAATTTGCATGAAATTTGGTATGGAGATAGTTTAATACCCGAGAAAGGACATAGGCTACTTTTTACCCCAGGAAATGCGTCATTTTTTACAAAATGACGCATTTCCCGGGAAAATTCAGGTGGCGAACGAAGTCGCGAGTAATCAATATTATAATGACATTTTAATTAACAAAATTCCGTTGTCATGGTAACTGTTTAAATGGCGGATATGCCTTAGCGCGACTTCGTTATATTAAGAGATATAAATAATTTTGAGAATATTTTTCGTGAAAACAGCATATTTTATATCATCACGCTACGACCAATAGGAGCAGAGTAACAGTAAAAAGTGTTACAAAGACGTGAAAAATTCTGACCCATTCTCTCTTATGTGACGCAAGCGAAGTTGCGCGGGTCAGCTAGTATTTAATAAGTTGCTAGTTTTGCAAAAAATAAATTAATTAATTTCATATCTTTTGAGTTGGTTTATTCCTCTTCAACTGAATGATTTCACTTTAAATACAACGAAAATTATTTTTTTGGTAATAGTAAACTTCACAGAACTTATCCCGGCTTTGATAAATCATTTAAATTTGAAGAAGAAAATCTTTACCTTTGATAACAATTAACTAGTACGATTGTGGACTTTCACATCTTCACAAGTTATCCACACAACAATTTCCAACAATAAACCTCTTAAGACCCATACAATAACCATAACTGCATGTGCATAAAGTGAAAGTGCAGTTTTCTAATTTCGTTATAACTAGTTATAGCAGCTATAGCAGTTATAGCAGTTATAGCCGTTATGTCGTTGTGGTACACAATAACGTTGCAGTCGCGCGCTCGCCGCCGACGTTAATAGACGTCTATTACACCACTATTAGGCCTAACCGACGTTGTCATTCACGGACTTATAATAACTAGAACGGTAGCTCAATTCTCTATTACTATCGACTACCGACAACCGACCTGTCATTGAGAAATTTTGTATGAAAATCTGATCAGCGCCTCTGACGGGCGTCGTAGAAACTTTTTTGGCAGTACATGCTAAATGTTAAAATTCGATAGCTAGCCGGTTGTCGGTAGTCGATAGTGGTAGAGAATCGAGGTATTGCAAACGTATGAAGCTTGGTACCGATTGTTAAATGAATCTTCAAAATGTTGATTTCAAGAATTAGAATGCTATGACCCAACGAAGACTGTCGAGACTGATAGTTATTCGGCAGTAGGCATTTCGTAAATTGACATAAAGATTAAAGCTTGAGTTTAAAATAACATATCGTCGAAATCTTATATGAAACAAACTTTTATAATATTTATATTTAGACATACACAAATAACACACCCAACTTACCAAAAAAAGGTCTAGTTTTCCTAAAATAATTGTACATTCGTTATTTTAATAAATTAAACAGCTACCCACTACAGACTATGTCGCCCACGTGCCTCATGTTGCCTCATCTAGTAATAATGTTACATTTCACTGTTCAGTAATTCATACGAACATTGTACAATGGAATTACTGAATGAGATTCGTTTTGAATTATGAATTGAACGTTGCGGTCGGCCCATTTAAAAATGGAATGCATTTTACATTACCGTTATTTGAATGTAGGTAGTTATGATTACAGGCCTTTTGGGAAATTAATTTATTTCTTTTTTTAAATTGAGTTTGTTTATGGTTATTTTATTGGTTTGATTTGATTCTTTATTGAAATTAATAGGGGTCAACTGTTTTGATTATGTTTTTTATTGAATATGAAAATTTGATGATGCAGTACGTTATTGCTACTGTATAAGGTATCGAGTTTGATGAATAAATGATTCATGAAATTTAATTAATTCATTCATTAAATTCATTCCTACGCTAATCGAGATATTATACAAACTTACTCTAATAATAGACGCAAGTCACCTATTTCGGGAAAAGATAAAATATTTAGGAGTGCGGAAAAAGCTTCAATACATTTTATTATAAACTTCAAGGATCTGATTCTACCAATTCGTCTCTGAGGAAAAATTCTTCCGAGAAATACATATTTACAGAAAAAATCCGTACATAATATATATGGTATTTGTAAATAAAATAAGTAGTAGGTTTACGTGACAGTACATAGGCATATAAGACGAAGCATAGAGTGCTCACTATCACATATAAAATTCATGATTACTGATAGTATCAGATACATTTCTGTCGCCTCACGTTCTCTCAATACGTGAGCCCTGTGCCCAAATATTTTTTTTCTGTACACTCTCTTTGATCAACACTTTTGTCTCAGTCTAGGATTTATACTGAAATCTTATTTGAGTATTCAATTTGTTGTAATGTATAATAAATAAATGTCACGTCTCTAATGCCACAAAAGTAGGCTAAGACGTATTCCGCGAAAGCCTAGCGCCATATATCTTATATAGATTTACAGCTAAGCTGTATACAGGTTTTAGAACGAAAATTCTGAAAGCGCTAAAATAACTTGAGAGAATATTTTTTGAAGGTCAACAAAATGCCACTGTTCAATGCCATGTGGAGACAGGAGAAATGACTTCATAATACGAACAATATCTGTGGTAGAATATTCAAACAAAGGACATCATAAAAATGTTCTAACTTGCCTTTTTCCTCTTAAAGTCCACGTACAGTCTCCCTTTTATGATCATCACGCTACTAAAACCCCGACAAACAAAAATCTGTTCCCGACAACCAACAAATTAAAAACCAACAATACGAACAGCCATACATATTTAATATACAGCCGTATACATTTCATACGATCCCAATATCCCTGAGGATGGCCGTCGCACAAAGGCCTTAGAAACGGTTTTCGTGGAAAAGTGCTACGTCAGCGTAAAAAAAATCACAATGGAAGGGCTCACAATACATCCCGCCAGTTGTGAACTGATCAGTGTGGTCCCGAAATAACAAATGAATTGAGAAAATCCAGCCCCATGTTCCACGGTTATGTGATCTGCCGGTATAACTGCGAATGTCCCGTGTCAATGTTGTGATGCATTATGATCGAAACTGTACGTGCGCGCTCATTGGAACTCTGATCTGCGATATGATTTCCCCCGTACACATCTTTTGTTTTGTTGTGGGTCAGCCCAATAATGACATTTTCAATGACCTAAAGATTGTAGATAAAATAGAAAAGACACAGATGATCTTAATAATAATGGGATTTAACATTCAATTTACGCGATATTGGAAACTTATCCATACACGAAATCTAATTTAAAGATAATTCACAAAACTATTTCTTTTAACGAAACATCGACCGAGATTGCTCAGCAAAGCGTGAGGGGTCCAATCCGAGTGGCCGCACACTTTTGCTTTCTCTATCGACTCACGAAGGGGTATTCAGAAAATTTAATTTCCGTAGACAGATCGAACAATTTCGCTCCAATGTGGTGTTCGCGGCCCGTAATTGGGTCAACCCGACGGACAATAGACTCTGACAATGTTATTATTAGTAAGTAGATTTCTTATTCACTCACTACATTATTAGACGACGACGACTCGTCGAGTCAACTCGGTAAGTTGAAGAAAATTATCGTTTTGTGATCGCGGAAAATGAGTTTTCAAATTGAATTCTCAATTCGATGAATCAGATTTATTTTTCGTATAATGACGGATGTTTTAATAAAATCAAGCCAATATTCTTAGTATAATTGTAAGAAGAGATGAAAAAATGTTTTCAAGAGAATAAATTGTAACATTTTTAGCTCTCAGTAACGAGAGCTTTATAAAGAGGGTTAACGTTTTTCAAATCCTCTTAAACTTAGCGCCGATCCGCGTACTGCTCTAAATAAATCTTTAATTGTAAACAGACAAAACAAGACAATTAATCACGAATACATCTTACTTTTAGCGAGTAATGGATCGAAAAGATTAAGACGCCGAGCGGCGAGGGAGGGAATCTAATCAGCACTTCAATTTACACAAATCGTTCCGACCACTCAAACGTGTGAACTAAGAATGTCTTCGTTAATCTAACCAATAGATTATTCTGGCGGGTTAATAAAGAGTGGCACGGCTTTCGGCAGAGGCACACAGTAACACACCGTGTCCGACACTGTGTCTGTAGTGAAACTAATTATTTACCAACGATATAAATCTTTTCGTTACGTTTGTAGTTGGAAAACGAGTCCTTTGAGATTTGTTAGAGCTGTAGTAAATTCGATTACAGAGGTGACATGAACGTCAATTTTGGATGGAATGTTGGTCAACCGCAGGACAGGTTTCAAACCTCGTTTCGAATTTCAATTAGGTCAGCCCAACCTGAGGGTATTTTCATAGTGTCTCTTTGTAGTGTATTAATGTGATTACGTACCCGTGTATTTATTACACGAACTGAATAACGAATAAGTTTTACGTGAAATATTTTTTGTGTAACATTTTTTTTTGCTAAAGGGAGCTTGTGTCAACACTATTATTGACATTCCTGTAGCCCGTTTTTCAATGTTACGGAATTATAAAAACTTAAATTGATACAAGTAACGAATTTCAAAAGTAACAATACAATTTATAACATTTATCGATGCAATAAATACTATTTAAGACAACTTTCAACTAAACATCCCCGAACAATTATGTTAAAAGTTAGGCAAAACATATTTTGTACTTTAAAGTGGCTTTTAATTGCGATTACTTTGGCCGTAAATAAAATTACATAGACCTATCACGATCAATTCACAGTTTTATAAAGTTTAATTTTGTTAAAGCTGAGTTAAGAGCCAATAAATCTGATGGAGATTAAAGGATTTGACCCGTTACCAGGTCCCGGCCAGATTACAGGCCAAATGTAACTAACTATTATGTTCTAATACATTATATTAGCGGTTGTTCGCCTCTACGGCTTGAATAATGACTCGTATGGGCTCTTGTTGCGATTATCCAGTGATTTACAAATTACTTTCCAAATGAGTTTTGTTGCTCGCTAATTTTGTTTTGATTACTCCGTGATAAATTAGTTTCAATATTACAGCGTATACGTCCTCTACTAGACATTTTCGCAATTTAAATGATAAAATAAAGGCAATGAAATGAATCCAAAGCACCGATTTATCACAGCACCGTACTTATTTACTGCATTTAGTTTTCAATATTCTCCGAACTAGAGGCTAACGATTGGAAAATCGTGAAATTTATTTTATTGGCTGCTCTTCTTAAACATTTAGCTGCCGTTTTTACAAAAGCAAATACTTGAGCTGGCAGGAGTATCTCAGTTTCCTAGCAATAACCCCTTACAATGTGAAAAGTTAGTCATACAATGGAGTTATTGTGGATCTGGTAAACACAGGACGGCAGACGGGTGCCGCCACGCTCGGCTGGGCCCCCCTCCGTTGTCGACGGGGACACACGGAGCTCCGTTCGGTCTGCAACCGCCTTTATTTTTGTTGATTTTTTTCGGACAATATGTATTGTTATTTTGCGCTGCAGAGTTGTTTTGATAGACAAACAATTCGTTGATGTGAATGTTTTGCTTGAGGAAATTCGTAAAAAAATCTGAGCTTTTATTAAACCGTGTAGTAACGATACGATAGAGACGATGACAATGGTTCACTATATGCAAAAAAATATTTGTTTAGGTCACTATTAGTAATCTTTAGTGTTCTGAAAAGACGAAGAAAACGCACAGCCCGAAGTCAAAGAAAAGAAAATGTTATAACTACACGTTAAAAAAAAGCTTTCACAAAAATAAAACAATCACGAATTGAATGAATTCTATCGCTTTAGCAATGCAGTAGTTTCAAGAATAAAAAATGCTTTGTATAGAATAACATAAACAAATGTATCCAATAAATTATTTGAGGAAACATTCTCTACTGTTTTCCTGATTGTATTTGTTTTAAGTTAATAACATTTGTTGCGAGGCACGATCTACATATTCTTTTTGTAACAAGTTATTTCAAAGAGGGAAACAGTGCTCTCTAAAAATTACGTACGTTTCCTCATCAGTCGATATGTGCCGGCGGCGGCGTACACAATATTATATTGTGTATCACCAAACCCTTGTTGTATAAACGCCGCTTTGGCAAATATCCACCTCAGTCTGACGGTTTTGCTTTTTAAAAAATCGTGCTATACTTGCAGAATACACATAATCGGATCATGAGATTGTGTGTAGGGAAATGAAGGTTTGATCTGCTTACGTAAATACTTCTTATCTGTTTACCAGCATAATTCATAACAAATATTCTGCTCTATTGTTAAATGTTTCAACAGCTTGAATGTAGCATCGCCCGGTCAAACGGCGCAGTTTACAGTACACCATATCTTTGGCAAATTGATCGCTGATACAAAAGAGTTCCTTCACGAAACCTTTTTCCGTTGGCCGACCTGTCAAGTCGTACAACACAATGCCTCCGCCCGACGCCTACGAGCTCCTTTGAATTGTTCCTCTACTGACGTATTTGAAACCCAGTAACAAATGGTTGCGATCACCGATACGGCTCCCGAAAAGTAAAGAAATAAAAAGAGTTTAGGCAAAGTTTAATTTCCGCTACGTTGGCGACTGCACGAAAATTTCGGGAAAATATTTTTTTTTTCGCACAATGAAGGAACTTTTTAATTGAGTCTCAAGAAATGAAGACTTACGGATCCGTTATTGAAAAGCCTACACTTTTGCGGTATCTCGATTTGATTCAGTATCTTTTATGTTGATGGGCGGCGGTGTGGGCGAGTTGTTCAGACAAAGAAGTGTAAATATGTGGGGTGTGAGGCGGGCAGGTCGGGAGGTCACGTCCGGCGACAGAGGACTGGCTTCATGCCTCGGTGCCTCCGCCGCTGACGTTGGCAGCCTTCTCTGCTCGACGATATTCAGACGCGTTAATCCTGTTTACTCATTCTTAGGCGCACCGACATGCTCCTCAATAAACGTGTGTATTTTCATAAATGGATTCAATTTGTCTAAGTCTGTCAGCGTTACTTAATCACTATGAGTGAGTAAAGAATTAAAGGTCGGAATGACACGCCGCCCTTTGAACTTTCTTATACGACTTTGATCTAAAATTAATCAAAAACGATCTCTTATTCTGAGTGGTAAAGTATTCAGACCGGTGCGCGGTGGACTGACTCGTGTACACTTAGTACATTAACTTCAATATTGTATGATCTCAAGAATGCATCAATTAGAATAATGAGAATTTTACTACTACAGACTTTTTGTTGAAAACATAAATGATAGATCTACGCTCTTGTTCGACTTTGATAACTAAGAATACTTTACAAAGGAGGCTTTTTATTATTTCAATTGGAATTTGAATAAGACAAAAGAAGATTTATTCATTCGAATATGAAAATAAATGGTCAAATTGGATATCTGTAAAGCAGAACGAAAATATACTTTTTACATCGAGATCGTATATCATGAGGAAAGTTTCAAGGTCTCGGTTTCGTCTGTTAACGAATTTTCAAACTTCCATTTTTTATGCGAAAATATTTATAATTTGGTTAGACTGTCGAGTTGTATAATATTGTACATTAATCCGCCTACTATTTACCCGACTGTGGTGAAGGCACGAGGCGAGGAAAGTTTTATTTAATGTAATTTTGTAACAGATGTTGTAAAGTTTCGGCCATGTTGGTAAAATTAATCCATCTCGTCTTATGTTGTACAATTTGATTATTATAACGAGGCTTGGATATCGGCAGCCGACTTCATGAGTCGAATACTAAGACAATGACTCATCACTTATCAGGCTTATTCACAAAGATCGCCTTTTCACTTAGTTTTGCGGTTTTGTCGCAGTAACATTACGTCTAAATGAATCGATAAAATAAATTGTATTTGAAGTATGGCTCGCTGACGGCTCTTGAAAGCAAAACATAAAATTTGAATAATATGTATGCTTTAGGACGGAAGCCGGCGCGTCATATCCGGAGATCTTTTGGCCATAACGTGTGAATACTGATTAAGAGATACGCACCTAACACGCACAAAGTTTTTGAGGCGGCTACCTGACGCCTTAAGTGAGACAGAGATATTGAAAAGAGACAAAAGATAAAAAGCAACTACGATACGAAATGTTGGCAATCACGTTTAAATTTTCGTTGAAACATCTTAAGATATGTTGAATGTTTTAAGAATTAAATTTTAAGTCGTCTTAACTTTTCTCCCTAGTTCCGATTCTTTAACAAATAATCCTATTTCAACGCTCGTGCTATCAAATCTTTCTTAAATGGTGTAGATAGATAATAATATAATTGAATTACCTATCCAACATTTTGACCGGCTTCTTCCTATTGATGCAATCTACTCAACTTTGTACCATCATTCAATAAAAAGCAATCACAATGAATCTACCGTTTCATTTCGCATTAAAGTCCTTTGTTTTTTGGGTACTCCGTTGCGTGCGTGATTCGAAACATTATGGTTGCATGTCAATAATAATTTTGTTTTGATATGCTATAAGAATATATTATAGCTTATTTTGTTGCGTAAGCATCGTTATGATTGTTGTGTATTAAACGCTTTAATAGTTATCGATCGGTTGATAATTTTGAGGGTCTTAAATAAGTTTTTTGCAGACGTCATAATTCCAAAATATAGTACGCAAATGAAAGATTCTCCTCTCATTAGAAAAATTTGCAGTCTTAAAGACAGATCGAATCTAAATTTTCAGAAGATTGCGTTTCGTAGTAGTTTAAGATAATGAGTTTGGATGATTAATTAACTTCAAATATCAATCAAAATATTATCTTATATACTCCGAAAACGTTCACGAACCTCAGCAAAAGATGCGTGATACTGACTAGAAATTAACATACAGTTACATAACAATAACAAACAAGATATAACATAACAAATGTATTTTTTGCAATTTACTCCATACACACTAAAATCCCGCTATCAATTTCAGTCCGTCCCCGGGCAATACGGAACCATATTTATTCAAAGTCCATTCAGCGATGCAAATCCCCACTTCGCAGCTGCTAAGCAAAAAAGTCACGCTTCGGTAGTAAAAACTATAGGAGACGTTGTCACCAGTTGTGAGTTGTTCTGTGCCGAGGCATCGCCTTTTTGTCAGCCTTTATATTTTCTGTTTGTATTTCACAAATGCTGTTGCAGAAATTGCCTTGAGGATTATCTTAGGATGCGACTAGGAAAAACTTTTGAAATACGCTGTTGGTGTATTTATGTATTTGAATTTTCGGTTTCTTTATTTATAATAATTGAAATGTAGTTTTTAAGGATCGTACCAAATGGCGTTCTTTGGTACCTTCCTGCCCCGATCGAAAAAAGTCGTGATACTATGTATACTGTATGTAGTAACGGCTATTTAATCTCTATAATTTATGTCAGGTCTCAATTAAGTGCATTTGAATGAAACTAAGCTCGTTCGTAATAGTTAACAACAATTTATTGCTTATGTCAATTAGTTGAAATCTAGCATTAATTAATTCCGATTTCTACTCTGGTACGCTAATGATTTGGTACACGTTTCAATAATCATTAGCTAACTCACTGTACTGATATAAATTTTGCAACGTTAGCTGTTCATTCGTTCTTGATTAGTTTTCGTTCACAAAGATCATCGTTTTCTCATTTTATGCCATTTTATGTAGTCGTTATCAGTCTTCATATCAACTCGGGTGTATTACGGAACTTCAAAGCAGAACGCACATCAATTACATACATATTACGTGTCACAAAGGAGGAATCCGATTGTCCGACTTCATAGCTTGTCGTCTCCATCGATTTCATTTTTTCGCATCGTCCGAGTTATCTGGAGAACGGCTCGATGGCAACTGGGACGAGAGTTACGTGACTCTTTGTAAGGGAATGTCTTATAAATCTCGCTTCGTAGCATTCGGAGCAATTGAAAAAATCAGTGAAGTAATAAATCCACGACGGTCCTTTCTGTTACGTTGAAAAAGATTCAATTGGTAACGATGCAGTGACGATTCACGCGCCTCTCAATAGAACCAGGGAAAGTCTCGCGCAAGTACTTCCAGTTCGCGTCTTCGACTAAAAATACCACGTAAAGTTTTGTTGTGTTTCTTACGGTTTAGAACTGTTCGGAAAGTTAGGCGTGGAAGATTAATAAATTAGGAAACCGAGCCAAAGATTCGAATGTTTGTTTTGCGTCGGTTTTCTTTGTGGTTTGCTAGGAATAAGTTATGTGTTCATTACTAGAAAATGCTGAATTCAATATCAAGTTTTTCCGAAGGCACTCGGAACCTAGCGAGTTTTTAATGCCTTTTGATTGTTACGAGTTATTAATGGTTATTATCCTGGTTATTGGAAAACCAAATTTATCATTTGTTTCCCATCATTGTGTATTACTTGTGAGGTAGCTACGTTAACAAAAACAATTTTCTTAAGTAAATAATGTGGAAGCGTGTTGTTCAATTTTCCGAATCGAGACATCGAGCCTATGAAAAAAGGAAAGTTTCGATTAAAAATACGAATTGATATCGTTAACGATAAAATTGTACGCGATACGAAGACGTCTCGCGCTATCGGCAACTTGACAGTGACTGATCGCCGGCTGGCCCCGACACCCCCCACCGCCCACTGCGCCCTCCCCCTCTTTCCACCACTCTTGATCCGCCGTCACTTCGATATTCACTTTGTTAAAAGAACACACGTATTCTTCAGGATATTTTATATTCCAGCTCCAATATTTTGATCTATTTTAAAGTTTGCTCTAGTGTGACACTTAATTCCGTATAACATGAAGTTACTTTAAATGCAAATTTTTAATATCCAATATAAAATTTCGAGAAAATTCGTGCTTACAACGAATTTGGTGTATCCTGTAAATTCCATTTATTTTACAGAATTTATGCAAATATTTCCGGGTTTTTGTTAAAATTTTCCTTTTTTAGTGTTTCGTGGAGGTCGCGGTCACGTGTTTCCTCCCCGTGACAAAGAATATTGCGAAAGTAACCCTTTGCTTTATTTTCATATTTTTACATCGTGTTTCCTGCTTTCGTCTCGTTTTCAGATCCTCTGTAGCAATTTCAAAAGATTCACAATGGAAAGTTTCTTAATTTTAACATCTTTTCCTCTTTGAACGGTATCTTCAAAAGGTTATTATTGAATTTAAGGGGGATGATAATAATATGAACTTTGTGCAGGGTGATTTACATGTAATCGTACGTACGGTAACAACATAGAGATGTTCCGAAAATATTAAAATCTCTAAGAAACTCAAGTTCTTAAAAAATATTCGTAGAATTTTACAAACGTTGCCTATAAACGATAAAAAACTTTTTGGTAAAATATGTATATTCCTATATCTTACTGAATATAACCGATAAAAAGTATGTAATATTAAGCTATTTTTCAATAATATTTATTTCAGTTATAACATTCAGCATAACGTAGATCTTCAAACGCTAATACCAACCCAGTATCAGCTCGTCACATGTACATATTATTGACGCAAACTTGCCAAGTGTTTAGTGTTTAGCAATCGGTGTAAGTTTACGTTTAGTCCGTGTACATCGGGGTTTACTTAATTGTTTGCCAGTGTAAGCTCAACTTATGCACGTCATAACAATGTTTGCTCCAGGCATGTAGGAAATTAACTTGGACGTGTTTTTACATGTTTTTTTCATGGATATACGAAGTTTAGATAGGAATGACGGTACAATTTTCGTGAATTTATTTGGATTGTTATTTTTAGCTTATACGTCAGTTATGATAAGAAGTGATGCTCATAGATTTATGATGTAGAATACATTAAAAAATGTGAGATAGTTAATTTTTGGACTATATACAAATATGTGTCAATATTAAACGCACTCCAAGGAGAAATTTATTTTTACTTATATGAAGTCGGTACCTAATATTATGTATTCGTAGATTTTTTTTTATTGAAAAAAATATCATGCACAATACCAGGAAACATTATGATCACTGGTATGCAGTGATCATAATAGCAGAAAGTTCAAGTGCTCTACCGGTTTCCGCGTAAATCTCTCAAACAAGATTCGCTATCATTGTTCATTTTTAACCTTGCCTTCCTATTGAAATTCTTGTGGTTGTATATTAATGAAAGAACCTTTTGTTTCAGGTACATGCAAATAATTAACTTCATAAAGGTGCCTTCATTACGGAGTAAGCGTTTGTTGATTTTATTATTCAACGACTTTAATTGGATTACTCGATGGGGCTGAACAAAATTGGGATAAAAATGGTACTTGTACGCTCTTTCTCGTTGCCGTTTTTTGTGTGTAATTTCGAAGGCAATGTTTCAGCTACTGTGAAATTGAGGGCAGTAAGTTACGTTTTCACCACTTTGAATTATTAATACCAATGTGCTCGTATTTTCGCGGTAAATATTCTGAAATGGAATCCAGTTAGATCCAAAACTAAAAAATATATTGAAATCTCAGTAATCGCTTTAGATGATCCAATTCATAGGCGTCAAGGGTTTAATGTATTCTAAAAATCCAAGACTAAGAATCTTAAAGATTTATACAACATCAAACAGTTTGAAAATTGAAATAGAACCTTTCGAAAACGGTTCTTAAATCGAAATATCAGACGTAAAAGAAAAGATGTGTACTTATGTAAATACATAGGTATTATTCTCGGTGGAGCCACTAAACCGCAACGTAGTCAGTCAGACAAAGGCCTCCAGTGGGCTTACGGGCGAAGGCTTACGGACTCCTTGCATAATGTCAATAGTCTGGGCCCTCAGGACGAACGTCTGTAGGAACGCCAGCCACTTGACTTTTGCGGGATATTGTATGTATTTTTGCAACACTTGACACAGTTACAAAATGACACGCGGAAAGGTTTAATTTCAGAAATAGGGCGAGGCTTTATGGCGGCAGTGATCAAGTATTATAACACTTATCTTTGATTTAGTACGGCTAAAATATGCTGACTTGGTCACATACTTATTTGTAATATTGACTTCAAAATATACATTTTAATTATGCTCTTACTTTGATATAGGTACGAATTTGTATTAGGTTGCAAAATTCTCCAAATAGTCGTGAATGTATCAACCCTGTCTTACATTAGTTCGATCCTTAGAGACGAGACGTCTTTCTCTAGCGTCTAATTTGACGCCTAATGTTCACTACGCTTAATTATTTACAGGTTGGTGAGTTAGCGTAGAGTTTGTAGTGACGTTAAAATTTGCATTTGGTGTCTTTACTATGTTGGTGAAAGATTAAATAAATATATATAAGGCATTATTAGAAGCTCGTTTCATACAAAAACATTACATTTCTATCCCACTACCGGGTACGGGTTTCCTCCAGTAAGGGTAATGCCTTCAGTCCACCACGTGCGGGGAGACTTTGCATGTCCTCAAGAACTATTCGTACGTGGTTACTTTCACGATGTTTTTCTTCACCCTTAGAACCAATAATAATTATTTAAAGGACGAACCCAAAGCTTTTATATAATTTGTGTATTTCAAATCACTCGATCACTTGCGTGGCAGATGCGTGTAACCTTAGATTATTCGGCTTTCACTGTTATTTAAATAATTCATAAATATTAAAAATCAAAAATTTATGAAATAAATCAGATTTTTAATCTAAAATAGTGCCTTCGTTGTCTTTGAATTTGGCACGCAATAACCATTATTCAAATTAAAAACAAAGTTTAATCTTTATAGTTAGAAATAGTCTGCGATCATGATTTAATGTATATTTTACAAGTGATGTACAAGTCGTAAATTATACAGTTTTATGAATAAAGTTATCTTTGAATTTAGTCAATGACCGGTTAAGTATTAAAACGACCTAATAAGTATTAGAAAAATTATTTGAAGTTTTATAAAATTGACTTTTACTCAGTACTTGTTTTTTTTTACACAATAGCAGGGATAAAGGATGGGCAAAGTTCCGAATATAAAACACACATGCAGTAGTGTGGTTGCTTTTTACCTTTACATTGAACATATAAAAGCATAAAACAATCAACCTAATTTGCCTCTTTCAGTACATCAACAAGTTTTCTCATCTAAATGTGTTCATTTACAGTAATATAAAAATACCGTTATTAATAATAAAAGTAAGAGGCGAGGTGACGGGGAGTAGCGACCCCGCGGTACCTGAGTGCTCCAGGGGGAAGTCACCCTTCCTCATCTCCGGCTTGCCTTAGTTGGCTGGTCGGAGTGAAAACTGACGAGGAAGCTGTCCCCCGCCTCTGGCTTGCCTTCATTGGCCGTCCAGAGTGGAGTCGCAAGAGCAGAGCTCCCACTCTGTTCGGAGGACGGATGCTGAGCGTAAGTGGCTAGTGGGCCAGTGATGCCGGACCCTCAGGGAGCAAGTGATCTGAGTTTAACGTCCAGCGAGGCCTCTCCGTCCTTCAGCCGCTCACGTCCCTGTTGCCCCCTTGTTGCATTTTTAGCGACTAGTTTAGGGGGCCCAGTTTGTGAGTTGGCAAGTCTCCGCCTGCCACTTTTACGTGTTATTTACATTGTTATAGGCAGGCGCCATAGTTCCCGTAATTTCCTAGTTTCCCAGTCCATAAGCACCCCATCCCAATAGCCCAAGTAGTATATCCCGTTAGTTTTGCCATAGTTCCACTCAATCCGGTGATTGTCCTTGGATGCATTTTATAGTGTAAACAGGGATAATCACCGGATTGTGACATCATACATTTTTGAAATATTAAAGCAGTCGAAAAGGGCCTCTACGTGTTGGCTTCGGCCCCACGCGCGCCTTCCAAAAATCCGGGACTCCATAGTCCCGAGATGTGGTAAAGTAATTAAAACTATTGCTTCACCAACACCCGATGTGTGGCTACTCTTAAGTCACGCCACGGTAGCGTGCTGCTAATAGCACTGCTATTTATAGCACAAGCAGCTTTTTAAATATAACGTGAAACATTCGTATTTTCGTTGAATTATATTGTAACTTTTAACTCATTTCTTTGACCTGGATGCATCGTTTTCTGAGAACTTAAACTTTATAATTTGTCGCTTTAATAATTTGAAATAGTGTTAAGTTTTCAAACTAATTTTGTTTTAAAGTTCCGAGAGTTGCTAATAGCTTGAAATTATATGCACGAGTATTATGTTTACTTATTGCACTTGTACTTTATTTATTTCACGAAACGTAGACTTTACCTAATGTTGACTTTATAAGTTTACATTTGAATTAAAAAAAAAACATTTTAAGATATCAAAACTTACTAAATATTTAACATCCAGAAGTCAATAAACTTAACTGTGAAATTTATTTCATTGAATTAGCTTTACGATCTATATTAAACAAGCACTACAAGAAAAACTTCAAAAAACAATACATCCATTAAATAAAATTCAACTGCAATAAAAACTAAAACTACCACTGCTATTTTATAACCGCAATTACAAAACCTAAACAAATCCCATCTTCTATATTAGCGATATCCGACATCCGTCACTATCATAAGATCCGTTCATAACAGCGGAACAGCGGTAAAACTGCACATAGTGTAGTCACAGTCTGTTATCTACGGATGTGGCTCATTAGACTGCGGAACTGGCATACCTGCCAACTGATGCAAGCGTATTACCGTGTGTTTTGCTTTACTAGTATTGTTTTGTGTGGTTATACAAATGTATGTTTTAATGAAAAAGTATGACTAGCTTGTATGCTTTCTGTAAATATGTTTGGAAGTACTTTTTTTGTGTACGTGCGAAATTAAGACAGATATGAAATTAATTTACTTTAAACTAATAATGTAGTTGTAGTCAAAATTTGTTGTGGCAGAAGTACACTGTATACAGAAACAAACAACAGTTTTGTTTGACCATAATAATACATAAATTACCAACAAGGACTAACTTTACCTACTTGATTGTACAAAACCCAAAAAAAATATATATCGGAGTCCTCGGACATTTTACACAATCAACATGTCCATTTTAGAAAATGACAGCTTACAGATATTTATCTTTGTTACCGAGTACGTTAACAAACATACAATATTGGATAAATCGAATATTAATTAACAAAGATGAAACCGTGATCAGAGCCCATCTTGTTTCATAGAATCATGAATATTCGTGTGTACAAAATACGCAAATGTAGCAGTATTGTTTAGAAACGTACGTTGGCGCTAATAAATCCATTACAATAACGGTTCGCACGTTATTTCACGTTATTAATTAACTGTTCAGTAGCAGGGCTTAGTGTGAAACTGGCTTTTGTTAGGATAGTATTTTATTAAAATGATGTAAAATTGTGATTAAGTTGCGGAATGCTGTTATTGGCTCATCGCAGATACAGGAAAGATGACCACAAACACAGATAAAAAGCAACGTTTTGCCGGCTGCACATAACTTAGGAAACGAAAAAGAAGGGTGATATCACTGACTAATCAGAGACCGCATACAGAAAGTAGTCAGACAAGGGTTCTAAAAGAATTTATTGTTATAAAGAGGGTGTTTATTATATACATTATACAATTTCATTTATTAGAGGGAAATGTACAGAAATTTATTACAATAAAACTTAACTATAAGTAACTTTTAAAAACTAAACTAAACTAGAAATAATTTAAAAAAACAAAATATTTACATACTTACAATTATACAATATATATATTTTTTTTATTAATTAGAGGGAATGTTCAAAAATAATACGAAAACAAACTAAGGCTTATTTGTTATGATTAGTAGTAGGATTAATGCAGTGTGCTTTATATAAATCAATCTAATAAATGGTACTAGAAAGTACGTAGGCGTCACGTTACTTAAGAGACTTCAACTTGTCACCATTACCTGCAAGAACCGAAAATAATTTATTAATGAATCAATCGATGGTAAGGCAGCCAATCCTTAAATAGCTCCAAGAAAAAACCGTCTAGACTGAGTATTAATCACGAAACCCTGAATTATTAGTAATTAAGGCTCCTTCGGTTTAACGAGTGGATGTGTTACGAGTTATTGCCGAACAGATGAGTCCAAAGTGGTCACGTTTCGCGAATTAGTCTACGTTATCTAGAATATTTGAGCGTTCTTTTAGGTAATAAGGACGTCGGTTATGTTCTTCGTATGGAGACCTAAGTTCTTTAAGGAAAACGCTTTTATTTTTGTGATGAAACCTACGTTTTGTTAGGAATGGTGTTAAAGTTCAATGTACTCAACATTTAAATAAGATAATAACTATCGTAATGGTTAGTTATGTAATGAAAAATAGTTTAAACTGTGCGTTGCAGCTTTGGTACGTGTCTTTATCACTTTCAAAAAACAGCCATTCAATCCTTTTATTTTTTTTATCTCAAGCTATTTTCGGTCAGTATTTGAAAGAATAGAATACCCACAAGCTATTCTTTGTTTAATACAAGCTATCCTATGAGAACGAACTCCACATACCGTCAAATCTCACAGTGGATTTGCCTACGGCAAACTCGTGGTTATATTGGCTACGTGTCAAAAAGCCTTTATTCTCGTAAGAAGCGCCACAGAATAGATATTACCTGTATATTCCTTCGATGTGAAACCTTAAGCTTTTCTGATTTGCTACGTCTTTTGTGGAAAACCAGAAATGCCGTGTTTGTGTATTTTCATGTTGTGTTTTGTTAAATATTGTTCTATTACTTGTCGCTGTGACATTTCTATTGCATCCTCGGTGTATTTGTTCATCACAAATTTCTATTACTGCAGAGTAGCATTGACCTTTAACACAAAAAAGATTTAAGGTTGTGTACTACACAGGTAGAACTTTCCAAAAAAAGTTTAAGCAACCAAATAAATTTAAAATAAGTACTTATAATTACGAGGCATTTAGTTTCTAAGTCTACTAAATTGTAAACGGTTTTAATGAGTTCAAATGTTTACTTCGCCTAACAAAATTGTCTCTTCGTAAATTTCGAGAGATAGATCATGTTTACGCTCGATTTGCTTTTACGAAAATTCGTGTAAGCCTATTAGCAGTCAGACCTTAAATCTAGATTATCATTCGTATTTAATGTTTGAATAATTC
This sequence comes from Anticarsia gemmatalis, assembly GCF_050436995.1. NCBI lineage: Eukaryota > Metazoa > Arthropoda > Insecta > Lepidoptera > Erebidae > Anticarsia > Anticarsia gemmatalis. The sequence continues at coordinate 7,261,062 of NC_134761.1, forward strand.
AAGTCTATTTTAGTCTAAGAATTAAGGCTCGCTAGTTTAAACCTAGATAAAATTTCAAGTGTATTTTTAGTGTCGTTCAGAAATAAATAGGCTTACGTTTCATGGCTTAATCTCGATAGAAAGCTTGTACACTTCTGATATGAGATAAGTAATTGCATTTGTATTTATATAGTAGTTTAATATGTAAATACGTATGACTATTAAGACTAAGCGTATGCTTAATTTCTAAGTGCGCTACTAAATTTGTTCTTTGGTACTTACTACGCTAAGTGAACAAGTAAAGATGTTTAGACTAATGTTTTGAGGTGCCTATAATTGTAATGTTTAAACCAATGAACGAAACGAATTCACATCTGTAGAAGTAAAATTGTAAAGCATAGTACTTAATAAGAAAAGTACAGATTTAATGTCACAAATATCGTTTTATACCCAAATTGTGATAGTCAAGAAAGCAAACGATAATTGACTATCGAGTAATTAAACTATTATTAACTATAAATTGTTAAGAGAAAGTAAGATAGAACTATTAAAACTTCAGAAAAGAATCGCTAACGTACGTTTTTCCTATATTTGTGGCGTAGTATGAGCTTTAGAAAGTAGTTTTGTGATGAATGTTCTGCGCTCAATGCAATGTAACGTACTAACAGTATATCATTGCTTGCGAAAATCTATTACTATTACCTTACTGGCAATGAATAAGAGTGGTGATAGTTTTTATTAGACTTCAGGCAAGTGAGAAATCATGTTTGTTTGTTTATTTGTCGTATAGTTAGTGGTCAACCTAGTGTCAAAGTTGTTCAAGCCGCCCGAAAAGGCCTTTGACATGGCTTAACGACTGTTATCTTAGTAGACAATAGCCGGGACCGACTTTTTACGTGCCCTCCAAAGCACGGAGACCAGCTCAAATACCACTATGCAGTCACCCATCTACGGAATGACCGCGCCAACGGTTGCTTAACCCACAGATGGTTTACCGATCGGTGGGCGCAACTGGCTATGGGCGCCTCGGCGTGTGGGTAGTGAAAAAATCATGAATACGGTTATCGATTGGCAGGTTGAGCTGATGATAAAGACCTATAGATAGTCATAACTGGAGTGAGAAATCATGAATATAATAAAAGATTGTCGGAATAGGATGATGATAGAGATCTCGGTGAGAGGAGTCCTTTATCGGACATGTCATTGTATGGAACAGAAAATATTGAAAAAATAATGATTAAGTTGTACTTTCAATTTCGTATGTTTTGTTGAGGTGTATAAGTTAGATTATGCAAGTATAAAATAAGAGTCATTTTAAAATATTGCAGTTGATATTTTTTTTTCCAGGGGAGCTTTTGTTTATGTACTAAAATACATAAATCTATATCGACTGAATCTAAAAATTATGACATATATTTTGAATTTGAATGTAATAATGAGTGTTTCCAAACTCCTAATGGGGTGTAATTTAATTACATTTTATCTGAATTTCTAATCAAAACAATATGAAATTCAAATAGCTAGCTAGCTATAAATAGGTGCGTTACTAATTGCTAAACCGACATAAATTTGAAAGTTTACGCCAAGATACGTCGGTTTCGTATTACTAATATATTATAATGTTATTATAACAATATTATTACAAAGTTCAGATACAACAAGCATATGTTAAGGGTTCAATGACCGGTATCGGGTAGCGTTAGTCGCACCCATAGCCCGCCCCTATCTACCATGGTTAGGGCTACCATCGATATTATTACTTATTCATTTAAAATAAATCTATTTAATTATTCAAAGTTAATGCTTATGATTTTTGGTTGTAATTTGTAAAAATTTTCTTTTGATTATTTATTAGTTTCGATTAAGCCTAGTTATAAACGAACATAGCAACAACACAGGATACAAACACCAAACTTGTATTTGTAATAAACAATATACTTTATACTTTAAAAACGCCTCCACAAAATTTAAAACGAAAGAAAAAAAGTGCTTATTTTACGCTAAAGACACTTACATTGAAAAGTAAAGCCTTTTTAGCTATTCTCTTTACAGTCTTGTAACAAATTTTGATGGCGAATAGAAAGGGCCAGCCCTACCCATAGCCCATGGAATAATATTAAAGTTGCATGCTTTGTGCACTTCTCAACTACGCACCTTTGTTTGAGCTAGTTTGTGTACCCGGCGTTGTTTGGGCGCCGTAATGGACGATAAAAACACCTATTCAATGTTACGATGACTTTTTTTCTCTACCTTCCAATGTAGATGTCAAATGGAGCGTTAGATGGGTTTATTTTAGACGGATGTTAATTTTTAATCGGGTTACGACGTTTGACAACGACGTGAGTTAGGTTCAGAATTTTTGGGCAAAATGTAGTTGATTTTTCTTAATGGTTTGTGAAATGTGTTTGATATAGAGATATTTGTTTTTTTATGAGTTTACGTACTGAATTTTGTTATAGTAGAGTTCACTTTACTTTAAAATATGCAGATATTGTGTCAAGGACCAACCCTATTCCTTGTTCTTGCAGACCATTAAAAGATAGTCATTATTGATTGTAAAAGGCATAGTTCTATAATGAAAGAGATAGAATTGGATATTAAAGCTCTCAATCTACATAAAAATATAATTCAAATTGAATAAAACGATAAAACGCAAACTTTAATCCTAGCAATTAAATTTAATTCCGACTTGACTCGTTTAAATGCAAGCCGACTGCAAAATTCCCATTTAAATGTATGTGACAGAAAATTAGGTGTAAGCCGCATAAATCTTAGTGAGTATGCTCTCGAGAACAGATGATAATCAGGTAATGAAGGCGGTTAATTGAGAACTCGTGTAACTGCACTGCAACATACAAACTCTTAATGAAATAACTTCTGCGATGCTTTGCCTAACTTAATTATGCTAGTCTTGAGGAATTGATTATATCGTACAGGAATATAAAAAGACGCTGGAAAAAAGACGGATAATTTTAATTTCCCTATATTGTAGGTATGATAGAGTTAACGGTTTTTTAAAAATGTTGGCAACAAATAAACAGTTAGGTATTTATTACTATTACACTGATTAGAAAAAGTAACTAGGCTGTTAATCACAGCTTAACCTAAAGTATCTGTAAGATTAACCTAGTTCTTTAGAAACTTGTTTCTCTACAAGAAAGAAAGATAAATCGTCTCAAATTACCTAAATTCTAAAACCCGAACGGCCCAAAAAACTAGAAAAACAGCCTCCATTTTGAAGATCATAATTGATTATCGTCCTCGAGAACTAATTTTAGAAAATTCTATTTAAAAAACAACAAATTATCCGCGAAGAAAAATCGCGGTGATTTCGCTAGGCTAATAACTCGCGTATCTTGTCGCTAGATGGCAGTTAAATCGGCAAATTGGTCCGTCCCTTCAGCAGGCTTTATAGCGCCTTATATCTTGTAAGACGGAAGATTTTGCCGCTGATATTATCGATTTGTTGTTGTACTGAATTGTTTCGTGTTTTTGTTTTGACTGAATTGTTTTTGTGTATTGACACTTCAGGCTCGGTTGCGGTGTAAATACGCTTGATAATAAAATAAGATGTTTATCTGTAATGTTGACGGTTGAACGTGTTTAGAATTTGCTATATTAGTTGGGTCTGAGTCTTCAAGGAAAGGCCGGTGACATCATATTTTACGAAAATTATGTGCAGATTATGCCGAAGATAAGGTGTTGCCAGACTTAAATATATCGTAACGTATTTTATGCCAGTTACTTCTGATATAGAATGTGTCCAAGTCAAAGGATATCGAAATATCGTAGTCATTTTAATTGCATCAATTTTATGTTCAATGTAATTGCAGGAACGTAATTAAGATTAAGCAATATTATATTGCAACTGGTTAATCAACTTTAATGGTTACACATTTACTAGGATTAACTAGTATTATTATACATATTAGTGCTTTAGTTATGCACTGATATTAGATACAAATACCTAGTATATTATAATGCGCTAAAGTTTATTGGAAAAGAAAGAAGGCAGTGAAAATAATATAATGAGCAGTTTTATGTTTTAAATAATGCCTTTGTTACTTTTTCATATAGTGTTCTAAAAGCAATAAAAGTTTATTTTATTACGCAAAATTCAAACTGTTGTTTTAAAAATAAATTGTATCGTAAAAGAAAATTCCGGAATGTCTGGTGATTTTTATATAATGTCATAGCTTTGGGCCCCACTCGGTTACTTTAATAACGAAAAATAAACAAAAAATATTGCATACGTCATAATGCAAATAGCAGTATGTAAATATAAAATATAGTATATAGTTAGTAAAATGCTATTTTAAGCGTTTCATAAACTTGTTGATAAAAAAGCGTAACTTTTGTTTAATGAAATTAAATATTCCAAATGAAAGAATCTAATTACATCGTAAAGTAAATATACGTCTAAGTTAATTAGGTGATGTTAAGTTGAAACTAAACTCAACTTACTAACACTTACATTAAGACTAATGTGTTTTTAAGATATATAAGCTTTCTTAAAGTTATTAAGGCTTTATTACTAGTTTTAATTGTGTTTTTTGTAGATAAAGTATTAGTCTACTTACGTGAAAACAAATAAGCACTAAAAATATAATTAAATGTCATATAATTTGTTTAATAGCTTTTACAAAAGTTATAGTAACATTATAGAATTTCGAGTCAATTATTTCTAAAAAATAGTCTTATATATATTATTTGCATACATACTCTAAAGTTTTTCTTTGAGGTTTCATAATTTTATGAAATTGGTTGGAAGCGCCAGTTAGCAGTTCGTTGTTATATAGGTTCATTCTGTGCATAAGCCCTTTGAATGCCAACATAGCAACGTAAAAGAAAACTTGTCACTGTTTTAATATTGGTTACCTTCACGTAAATACATAAATAAAATCCTGTCTTTTTCCAAGGACCGCTACTTGCTATGATCTGAATTTCTTTCGCTACATTCACGGTCAAACATCATGTCATACAGGACCACCGGTTACGAGTACTACCCGCCTGAATTTTTTGGAGGCCAACATCGATATGATCTGCGTATATCTTTACCTAACTCTTCTAGCAATGTACCCATGACGTATTTATTGTGTAATCCACTAAACTGTTTAGATACTCTATAACAACATCAAGTTATAGACATCCGCAAACTACCGCAGGGCACTACAGTTGCGGTAAGAGTATACTACTGTGGTCGGCAATATACACTGCTGGTTATACGCCAGCACACCTATCTACGATGCTAACATTCCTAGCTATGTACTGCAGCCACAATTCAGTCGCTCGCAAACGAAATGCGGCCGTGGTACCGATCCAGGTCGGAAACGATACAATAAGAGTTATTTTGATATATTGAGGCTATTGTAATTAGTAGTTTGGGAAATGGTTACACAATTATCGTTTGTGTACATAATCGATATACAAGTACTATAATTTTTAAAGCGATTCCTAGAATATTAGAAGTTCCGTACATTTTAACTTTGTTAGTAAGACTTCTAGTTTTTCTCTAAGGTTTAATTATTCTATGTTATTTTCCGCATCGTTTCATTATTATGCATATGAAACTACGAACGCGTACGAGAAATTCATACGTAGCTTCAAATTAGTGCTAACGATTGACATAAGGCAAACACAACATACACTCCACCTGAAGCCAACTAACCTACTTGTGCTCCAATTTCATATAATACTAATTACAATGCGGTTTTATTTAAACCAGGTCCCGGAGCTCATCCTATCAACCGAGTAATGTAGACGCGTAAAATCGTCCCCAAGTTAACAAGCCCGCCCCCTATCGGCCGCAGGCGGGAATCAGAAATGAAGATATTGTGCGTTTTCGTCACTTATACCCCCACCCCCGCCGGGGGGGTGAGGGGTCTCGCCATCGTCGTTTGCTCGCAATGACGTAATCTTTAAAGGCGATAACTAATCTTCTTAATTGATCTTTTCCTTGATGAGTTAAACAAATGAGAGAGTACGCGATAATGGGTATAAATTTCTTGTGTTTTGAGTCGATTTTTGGATATTAATATCAATGGACTATTTTATTAGACGAAAATTATACTAATTTGTGCTTAATCACCGAGAGCAATGAAACAACGCTTATCGAGATTAGGAGCAGTAAGCGTACGGTATATATCTGAATCTTAACGGCTCAACTAGTAACTATTCCCTACTAAGATCTCGATTACACTAGATTATCATTAATAGCTATCTGCGATAGCTAAAAGCTAATTTAACAGTTGATACTAACACCTAAATGGGGGTCTTAACTGTAGATCGAAAATTGCGAGGGACTAAAGCTCAGGCTACATCAATATTAAAGCCGCCTATTGTTAAATAAACACATCCAAACTACCATTGGATTATAGGCAAGGACGGCCAAATACAGACCTCCGGTCCGGTCCGGGAAGCCTTCAAAAGCTATGGAACTTCAAACTTGGAAACTTCCTCGTCTCCGAAACAACCGGCCAACTCTGCTATAGGAAGTAACTGTAAACTTTCACTACGTAAATTTCGTGAAGCTCGCCTCCCTGAATAGATTCATTCTAGATTTTATAGTTCATGATGCCACGCCAAGAGGCTATGCATGAAATAAACATATCTTTGATCAAATGTAGTGCCGCGGAATATAATGTCGGGGGAGACGCCGACTTACGGGCGTGCCGTATCATTTTATATCTCTTTTTATTACAATACTTTTTAACGTGTAAGAGCAGTAAAGCGAATTAAATAACAAATCTTCTTTTGTCTTGAAGATTGAAAATGAGAAGTATCTAGACTTTGGTCGTAAACATTAGCGCGATACAGACTATGGCCGTTAAATTTTATGTGCATGTATAAACTAATAAATAATAAGCATAAATGTGAGCATGTTTGTTGTAGAAGTTTAACTGTACTTTAGATTGTAGCCTTACTTGGTCATAATATTTTAAATGGCATGTCTTTCATTTCAAAAGAACAACAAAGACAGTTAAGTATCGGTTGTTTTACGAAGTCATCTTTTTCTTATCATTTGAAATGAACCTTTAATTGAATTTAAAACTATTCATCATACTATGGTACAACAGGTAAATACCTAAGAGCTAGTCTGTTAAAAACAACAAAGTACGTCTGTAGGTAGCAAACAAAAAGTTTTCTGAATCAGTTCACAGCTTACAGGGGAAATCGTGCATAAACACATGCCAAATACAAATGCTCTATCGAGTGTTTAAAAAACATCAGTTTCATTCGATTGTGTGGAGTTTTTCGAATGCTACCAACAAATTCCCGGATAGAGAAATTACTGACCCGCGTAATTGGTTATCGTGTTGTATAATTTAAAAATTTTCATTCAGCCAATAATTTGGCGGAAATCACGCGGTGTTCCACGTCCAATCGCATGATTACACTTCATTAATAATTGGACTTTTTGGGCTTTCGTGCCCTGTCTGCTCGGCTTCTACTCATAAATGTACCGTTATAATAAAATATTTGATTATGGTTTGTGTCTAAATTTGATTAGATTGGGGTAGATCGCTGATATTTGTTCAATAATGAAACTGTCCATGGTCTTAAATGTTCTTTGTTATGATTATTATTTTGTATAAATGCTATGTTTTATTCCCTATTTATGTTGTTTGGTAATAGAGTTTGGATATATGAACTTCGAATTTACCTATTAGTCGATAGATTTTTTATAAATATAATCCAAATTCAAAGCGGATAATTCACGAATTCAATTTATAAAACCGTAGCGGAAAATAGATGCGTAATGATACAACAATAATGTTACTAACAATACCGGTTAATCTTCCTTTTTAAAACTAAATACGTCCAAATCCAGCGGCCATTAATTCCCATGCGGAAAATACTTTAATCTAACTAAATCTAACCACAAAATTTAGCGGTTCCGATAATTCACCCGATATGAATGTATGATACAATCGAATATTCATAGTGATTCACCCATTTAACACATTTTGTCAACGCTAGCTCATTACCGCACCGCAGAAATAAAATAACATGTAATTATTTGTCATTGCACCTCTTTACATGACATTGATGGACGAAAATTGCAATTTTAATCGATGTTGTAAGCTGACAATTCAGTAACTATGTAGCAGAGGCAATTATTAGTCTTGGAGGGAGGCTACGTATTATAAATGGACAATTGAAGCAAAAGCTAAGCTAGCTGTGTATTGGGCTAAATTTTCAAAAGCACCACTACCTAAAAATGTAAGTTAATCAAAGTTATCTTACACGTGTTCAATTACTACTGAATTCAAAAGAGATTTTAGTCCGCCAGTGGGACTCTTACAATAAATAATAACACTTCAAAGAAGGAGAGTAGAATTTCAAACGAAGGTCGTACCAATTAAATCCGACCATACAATACATAGATATAAATGACGTTGTTATCTTTCGCGGGTCATTCATTTGGTTAGTCATTTTTACGAGTCCTTAGGGACGCGGTGTGATGGTCAATTCGTAGCGGAGATTACTTCACTCACACACAATTGTAACGAATGTGAGATTATTAATAGTTTATTTGATAAGCCTTTTTCTGATTACTACGATGCTACATAAGTAAGTGTTCGTCAAAAACTTTTACAAAGATTACTTATTAACACTTAATATTACATTTTGACAACTTGACACCATCTCAAAGTCACAAGTAACTTTTTTCTTTTTAGAAAATTGCAAACTAGTTTCTAAACTTTTTCATCATGATTCAAAGGTTTTCTAAAACATTTGAAAGCTTTCAAATTGTTAATAAAGTGCCAACCTCCAATATTGGCTGTATATTAAATGTCGCAGCAAAAATGAGTGACACAATTTTCCCAGAAAACAAGCCATTAAAAATTACAATATGTTTTTAATAAAGCTTTTTGAACTAACCCCTTGAAAGCAGAAAACGGGCCATTGTTCAGCAAATTGCTACATAAATTGGCATCTCAATTTAAACTGACACGTTATCACTTGTCAAGGGTCGTGTATGAGCGAAGTAATTATCAGTAACAAGTGTTCGTGAGTTCTCAAAAAGAATTAATTTGTGTGAAACAATGTGAGAGTCAATTGGCGTGCAATGATGACTCGAATTAAATTGTGATGTGAATTGTTCGATGTGGTTAAGGCTGTGGGTAGACTAGGCTTTTGGGCTTGCTGTAGATTGAGGAGTGTGGTTTAGTCTCTTTATTTGCGCTTAGTTCCTGATAATGTGCCAGTAATTTAATGCCTTTTTATATTTTTTTTATCGATATTCGCCCATCATCATAAGAGTCGTGAACAATGTTGATGAATCGACTTTTGACAAATTGTCCTATTGCTAATTACACGTTTTGTCTATTGCAAATGTATCAACAAATTGCATAACTGTGTCAGAACTTAAACTCAATCGACAAACAAAAGCTAAAATGGTATCTGTTGAATCTAACTTGCTAAGCCTCACTAAAATCCATAACAGTGAAGAGCTAACAGGAGCCGCCTATTATAAAGTGCACTAAACATTTGCTCGTAAACACTGACTCATTATGACTGTGGCTTACGAATTCGTAAACTGTGTGAGCAAACAGAATGGTGTTCAGGTTTGACAAGGCTACAATGGACCGACATGACGATAGCTGCATCGTTCGATAACGCTCCATACAATAAACTCCGACAAATACGGTACAATTTTCGCACTCATATTTACATGAGCAAGTTAAGCTCACGTTTATGCCGTGGCGGTGAAATGACTTTTTGGTTTGTTTGTTATTTTGTGGTGTGAGTTCTGTCTGTTTAATGACCGTATTTAGTGTATTTTAAAGGCTTTATTTAAGTGTAATTGTATGTGTGATTGCTCTTTTCATTTCAGTATAATGACGATAATATTGTGCGAGTATAGGGTAGATTTTTAATAAGTACGTATTTTTCATATTTTCTACCACTCTATTTAAAATATAGACTAATTGTGTCATACAAACCTACTGGTAAAAAAAAACTTGATATATTTTTCGATTTTTGCAAAAAAAATAAATAAATGAAGATTAACGAAACAGACTATATTCCGATTTAACATCAAATAAAATGTTTTATTATAAATGTTTAAACTGACATCATGATTCTACGTTTCACCGAGGACCTTCCTTTTTTACATGCTCGAATAAAAGCATTTATATTTTGAAAAAATAAACAGTGCCCTTTCAGAAATATCTTTTTGGCAAATAAAGCGTAGTCTTTTATTAACCAACTCTTTTAAAATAAATAAACGTTTGACTCGTTTTTCGTAGAATTTGATGAAATTATAATTAAACCGTAAATTACGTATTTTAATTTCTGTGATCTGAATTCACAATTCAATGTGTTGCTATGTTCTTTGTATGTAATTTTGCACTCTATATACTTTTAATTAATTTTTGCCTTTTTATAATAACTTATAATGAAACAGTATTTATAAAAGGTAGTTCAATAATAAAAGGTGGTTTAGAAATAAATAAAACGCATTGAGGTTAACAATATATTGTCATATCACAGAAGATCGTGAAAACATCGCTTTGTGAATAACAAGAGCACAATAATTATCTATTTACAACTTATTTTTACATCGGCGGTATAGGAACAATGGCGATAAACACTTATAAAAGAACCATTTACAAATTAAAACTGTTATTTTCTCTTTGTTGTAGACAGAAATCAGTCGAGCGTACACAAACTTTTAAATCCAATAAGAATTTGCAATGTGAGATTGTAAGTAGGCTTTGACTATCACAAAAGAGAAATTAGATTCTAAATTAAAAAGTGCGTTGATATATCTAGATGCTTACGTCAGCTGTTAACTATAAGTCTTAAAATGTCATGGATTATACAAACATTGTATGTATTTACACGTGGTTGTAAGTGCTAGCGATACTAAAATTTTCTGAATATCTAAAATAAGCAATAAAACTTTCTTAAGATAGTTTTCTACATTAATTAAAGGACTAGTCTTTGCATGCATTTTATTCAGTGCTATTGAAAAACAGTGTGTATAAAATAGTTATTTTAATATCAAATCGTTGGAAATTGGACAATGTAGGCACAAATATTGCCAGTCCAGTCCGAAATATATTCGATAGCGACATTCGTGCAATTAAAACGGTGGTCGCAGGCTACGTACGTAGTTAATTAATCTCATTTGTTATCTGCAATTTTAAATTCCGTTACACACTAGTGCCGTTGTTTATTAAGGGCTGATATTTTAATTTATTTCGAACTCAGTACAAGCCATTTAAACCGCGGTTGCTCAGAAAATATACAGTTGTTGAGATACTTAACTAAACTTACGTCAACTGACTATTCGGTGAAGCTTCTAGAATATGACTTCGATTGTCAAACTGAGAATTATTTTGAATATGATTTGATATTTGAAACAAATCTCAGCTTGCGTTTTGGTAACTTTGGTGTATTACTACTATACGTAAAAGATAATGCCGTAAACTAAAGCATCACACAATTTTAAACAGCACTACTCTCAAGCAATTTGCTTTTCTACGATACTCATTAAAATGACAGAAACTGCAAGGGTTAGAAGCGTTTTGTTAAAATTGAGTGACGGTTCAGTACTTATCCGACAATTATGACTACAAATATCACTACATTTTTATAGCACAAATTGAAGGTCACTTTTCGAAAACATCGCCATTGTCCCCGCTCGCTTCAGGTACTACTAATGCCAGGAGTGGAGTGAGATGTGTTCCTTGACTGGTACGAAGACTGGCTTCTCGACATGTACGGTGTTGACAACAGGTACATGGACAGTTTGGATCACAGGCACAGTCTTGACAATGGGAACCTCTTTGATGACGGGTACTGGTTTGATGACTGGTACTGTCTTGATGATAGGTACCGTTTCGACGTGGTGGTGGTGCAGTGTGTGCACTTCGTAAGGCACGTGGATGCGGATGCTAGAAAAGGAATAGGAGATCAATTAATAAAGTATTTCATGTAGTAGCAAGAAAAAATTGGTGTCTTACTCTTACTAATTATTTTACAACACAAGTATTAAAAGAAAATTTGGATGTATTTTTTGCATCCAATTTTTTTTTACAAGATTATACTTTATCACAAAAAAAGTTCACTTAAGTTTAACATTTATGGTTGTATATTATGAGGCACTTCGATGCAAGTATAGATAAAGTTTTAATCCAGGTTAACCACGAAGGTAACTTCTAACATAAAATATTTATTAGATTTTCTAGTTTGTTCTAATTTTATTATATTTTGGTACAAAATACATTTGAGAACAGTTTAGCTTTGCCCATAAAAAGCCAAACACGAGACAAGCTAACTATAAACAAACAACTTTATGGGACAGTAATGCGTATAATGTCACACAATTGTGTGTTTATACCAAAAGGCATAACTACAAAACACGTAGGTGTACAACAGCAGTACATAACTCATGTCGCGGCTGCCATTAGCAGTTATGTCTGCCATAAATCTACCAGATAGACACCCAGATATTATCACATTTATCGCACATCTACCAAATTTCGCGATAGTCGGATAATTATGCGAGGGGGAACGAGATGGCGATAGGAAATTGAGAGCAATTCATTAGCTTGCGTCTCTGTCTTTTGGGGGAAGTAATTGGTCGTAATTTTTGGTCTGAGGCTCGTTACACGAAAATTTTGTTGATTAGTTTTAAATCCTGTTTTGTGATTTAGTTAGAGCATGCAATTTCGTATTATAATTGCATGTTTAAAACAACTGGCTGCCTATAAAAAGTTAACATGGTATATACTAAAGAAAAAAATATGGGAATATGTACTCACCGTGTATGGTGGCCATGGGGGTCCGGTTCAGGTACAGGGTTGGCCAAGCACATATGGCTGGCTACCACCACGGCTAAGGTCAACTGAAAACATAAAGTAATACTATTAAGCACAGTCCTTATTTAAACAAAACATCAACATTTTAAGTCCATTTTTTTACGTATGACGATAAATAATAAAGTTCACAATTAAAAGTCGTGAAAAAAACGAACTTTTAAATTAAGTAAAAAGCGTAGCACAAATCCTAATTATAAACAAAATTTTAATCACTACTTTCGGCATGAGTTACAAATACTGTCAATCAAGAATCAGTAGAGAATTACTGTTTAGAAATGCCCATACTAAGAAGGACCTAGATATAGATTAAGCTTAATAGTATGGTAATGATTTCGAGCTTTGAATGACACATTATATTATATTAGATCATTGGTATGTAAAAACCACACGAACACTCTTCTGCACGGTAAATCTTTATTCAAAATAAAATTAATTAAAATATTCAGATTTAAGTTCATTCTAGACCTTTGTCCGAGATAGTTTTATATAAAGCAAAAATCGTAATCGGAAAGTCCTAATTCAATAAAAAATATGGCAAAATAAAAAGAAAACTTTCCATGCCACAAAATTCTTGGAAAAATAAACGTATAAAAATCTGTTAAAAATAAAATACTCACAGCGATGTTACGATACATGTTGTCGAGTGAAGTGTTACTGTGTAATGTGTACGATGAGCCCGCGGGCCCGTTAATATGCACTACGTAGACGTCGGTTGTGCAAGACTCTGCCACCGTTACGGTTCCTGGTTTGCTTGCGTACAAACTTACTCCTAGGAATTACTAGTAGTATCGACATTATGCTAAATACGAAGGACCACGTTAATGAGTAATTTCAGAATGTTGGAGCTACCATTAAAGGAAAGACTGTCTAATTTTTGCAACTGATTTTCCCAATACTTGTAAAAAGGCGTTTCGCTATTGGTTAATATTGGATCCTTCTAGAAAGCCTACTAAAAGTACATTTCTTGCTTTTAAATGCATATTGACATAAAGCTGTGTTTTACTGCCTAATTCTTTTAAAATTGGAATTAGCATTATTCTTCTGCTAAATATCAGCCGATCATTATTGTCTTTAACTTATCTCGTCTTAAGTTGCTCATCACTGCTTGCTGTCAACTAACTTGTTACTCTGTCTTTGGTCACTTCATCTATTCATATTTGTGTGCTTATAATAAAACCTCGTCTTTTGAATATCGTTACTTTATTAACAAATTACTAAAGACAACACAAATTTAAATAAATTTAAAAACACGACTAATCGTTGTACTATCATAACTACTGCACCTGTATCTATCACGCGAACATCTTTTCTAAACATGGAACATTTAACAAAAACATTTCGAGCAGGTTAGTTGAGTCAGTTCATAACTACTTCTATATTCGTATTTATTACAGGTTTGTATTAGTTTCCCCAAATCTTATATAAAAAAGTTGTTGCAATAAATAAAAAATCATTTTACCGGATTTTTTATTTATGATATTATTTCAACGTTCTAGCTTATTATAGTGAAGGAAATCTAGTTTTCCTGACGTCACTGTTTAATGAACGATATCGTATTATTTATATACAAAACATTGTAAGCTATGATTACTATCAGCCTTGAGTTCAAACCCGCCACGGAAAAGAAACCTAAACTTGGCAACCAAAGAACTAGGCCGTGATTGCCCCTTGACTGAATTGATTTATTTGTTTGTAATAGTAAAACTGTTGCGAAATTCCCCTGTGAGTATTGCTATTCACGCTCGGGCGACCATAGACATTACTTATTTCTTTATTGATGAGTTTCACGCATGTGTGATTGGCCAGGATGTCAAGGACTCGTCTGCAATATCGAGAAAGTACACGTAAATGCAATGCTGTGAGAATGCAGTTAATTGTATATTAGGTACCGATATGTAGAACATTTCGTGCAGTTGTACATTTCAGTTTATTGTAATCAATTGCGTTCGTTTATGTAATTGTGATGCTTCAATAATTTCCTCCCGTGTTTCGTGCCACGATTCTAAATAACTAGTAAAGTCTGTATTCTGTTGTGGTGTTGTCGTATTTATGTTCACTGTATGGTCGATAATATAACAATACTTTGTGTAAAACACTCGCTACAATAATTCCCCATATTTGAGTTGGGAAAAACAAAGGAACAACGATTGCCATTCCCACAATTACCGCAGTTTGTTTAAAAATCTCGTGGAAAAATTCAGGTTGAATTTTAGCTGGCTACAAATAAGAACTGGGTTGAAATCAAAATGCATCATGTGTGAGAAGCGATGGTGGAGTGCAATCAAGTGTATTTCCCTTGGCTCCTCACCTGCCGAGCAAAACTGCAGTTTTCGGTTTGTTGTTTTTCAAAGTGATTCGCTTTGTGCCTAGACCAGTTTCAGTTTTAAACGTAGATGGCGAAAGTTTTGACTATTCCTGACGGCCCTGTGCTGTATGAAAGTTGGTGTGATATGTTTTTCACCGTACTGCTAATTACACAGTAACATGTATCCTTTCAGTTCAAACGCGCCACTAGTCACGCTATTAAATTATACATTCTGTATCACGATAAATAATGTAACATTTAACAAACTAAGTAAGTATTTAATGTTTCCAAAAGCCGTCGTCCGTAATCCCCAACATTAGGCAGTTTCCTCTTAAAATAATACTATACTAATTATGGGCTAGTTGAGCTCATAAAACCTCTACAAGAGGTCCGTAAGTCGTCCCTGCTTTGAAGCCGCGATACTTGAGAGGCTTACAGGTGTAATCCCCTCACAGGTCACTCTGACGTCACCTGTGCGCGGATTTACTTTTTTTATACAATGCCATATGTTCTGTTTGCGCGGTTGAAAGAAAACAATTTTATGGATAAAGGGGAACAGGAAAATGTTGAAATAAGTAGCTCTTTTTTGCTGTCAGCTTTCTTTTGGTTAGGTTAGGGTTAAGCTGTATCGCTTGCTTTTTATGTTGGCAATTTCAATGTTTTATCTGTTGCTGTATTATTTGACAGCTGTTGTTTTTAAACAGATTGATATGTAATCTGTTAGGATAGCATCACATACGTAGCTTGAAAGGAAATTTATGAATAATTATGAAAAACCGTTTTTTCCGGGTTGCCCATTTAAATATGTTACTTATATAATAGTCTATTTACTTTACGTTAAAAAACAAAAATGGGCCAAAAATGTGAAAATAAATCAACATTTTAACGTGGCCGCGCCATATTTGGCGTATGCCACAAATCATTCCGGGCACATGCCATGTATCGGCTGGCATTCATCTCGCGCGCTTTTTGACAGCTCACTGCAGCCGCCATATTGTTGTGACAGCTAGCGAATTTCAAAATTCCGTGTTGCAAATATAAAATTTGCAGGGTTTATACAATATTTGAATAAACAGCTATAAAGTTAATAGGATCGTATCACATATTACAATAAACACTGTCTACAGAGAATAAATAAATGAAAAGTTATTATAGCAATAAAGTTGTACAAATCTACAAAAAGCTGAAACTAGTATATTTTATTAAAGACCTTACTCGTAGCTCTTTTGTAAAAACAAATTGTAATAATACAAGTTTATTATGAATATTCTTTACTCGGAATTTAAACCACTCAAAGAAAATATTTGTAGAAATAAACCATTTATTTCAACTCCGGTATTATACTACCGTCAATCAACGTGATGAACCCTTGACATTTTGAATACATATTTTGTTATTCTTGCTACAAAATAATTGTGTTCTATGAAAATGTTTGCAGTTCACGGTTAACTAATTATTTCTTGTTGTTTGTTTTCGTGTTAGGTAGTCCGATATTAAGGTATTGTAAGTCGTTAACGTCTGTTTTAATACAAATAAATGTGTAAGTCCATTTTTGTGAAACCTATCAGTGTGCACTTTGTCAATTAAAAACTATCTTGTGCTGTAATTTTGCATTTTTGTGCAATAACGAAGTATTTAAAATATAACTCCTTTACTTTTTTTTTTGGTTTTTACCTACCCCTAAGGGATTGGCGTGATTCTATGCATATATGTATAGAACTCCTTTGTACGTAAACACGCTAAGCAATATTTACTACAAACAAAACCAACAGACTATAATGAGAACGTTGCTTAATGGTAGCTTTTAAACCTAGCTTTAGTTTTAAACTCTGTCATTAATCTAATTTCTGTCGTGCACCACAAACAAGGGATTTGCGTATCAAATTATAGGAATTAGAGGCAATTACATTTACCGCCTATTATCTAGTAGCCTTCATTGAATTTATTGATATTGTAGAGCTTATTCAATTTATGAATATTAACATTTCGTGTCACTAGATGTCGTTGTTGATTATATCAAGTGACATTATTTTATTAGTGTTACATTACATAGTACCGTGGCGATTTCTTACCACAAACAACTATCGACAACCGGCTAGCTATCAAGAAAAAAATTATAAAATTCTGATTAGTGCCTCTAGCGGTTGCCCTAGGAATTATTTTTGCAGTATGTATATTAAGTGTCAAACTGTGTCTGTAGGCATCTGCGCTGCAGTAGCGCGTTTTCCTTCAGTAGGTTCTGTCGAGTGTCAAGGTTTTGACATTTGAAATATGCTGCCAAAATAGTTCCTATGGAGCCCGCTAGAGGCGTTAATCAGATTTTAGAGCAAAATTTCTCGAAAGCTAGCCGGTTGTCGGTAGTCAATAGTGGTAGAGAATAGAGCTACAGTTCATTTCGGTTACGTTTCTAGGAGTCGGATATTATGAAAATGTTTATGTACCTGGAAATATAAGTAAAATTTCGTAATGTGTTTTATGTGGAAATCGGAATGAACATTGATTATGGCAATTTACAAAAGGATGATGATATAAATTGCGTGGCGATATGCAATGTTGATTAACAAAAATTTCCTGGATGCATATAGTTATTGATTGCTTTATTGCTTGCCCTTTTAAACATTTATTCGTATAATCTTCTTTAGATCAGTACATTGTTAAGTTAATTGCCTCACAATTTTCTGAAGGTGTTCTCTCAATCGACCTTTGCGTCTATAAATATGGACCATGTAATGAGCCTGACCTATATCAACCTTGCACTGATTATAGCGCGTAACCTTCGTATTCTGTGAAAGAACAAGTACGGACAATCTTTGTTAATACATTTACAGTCTTAAGACTCCAATAATCAGACATTTTCTACCGAAATGTTGTTACTTTAGGATTTGTAGTTCAATATCGAAGAAAAACTGATGGAAAACGATCTATCTTTGACTGCCTCTGTGGCGAAACACGAGTATATTGCCTACAACTTCTGTAATAAAAGGCGTGATATTATGTATGTAAAACGATCTACCAGTACATCTTTCCATCACAATATACTTATATGTATAAGGTGTAAGTACCTATCAACAGTATTGCACATAATATTAATAACTAGTGCAATTAGTTCCCGATATCGACATAGTTTACCAACTACCTTGCAAATCGTGACGTTTCTCCACTTATTGGTTTCGAGCATGTGTAAAGTTGTATTGTCATTGGATTCTCTACCATATTTCTGTAGTAATAAGGTTAGTTATGGATTTTTATGATTTAATTGTGGTTGACGAAGTTTCTTGTAGGTTTTCAGATGGTCTGTAAGTGGTTTGAGGATGTTTTGAGTACGATTTTTGTTGTTTCTAGGTCTGACTACTATCGTAATGATACGCGTATCTTATAATGGCAGAGTAATTGATAAAATACTTATTTTTTACATATTGTAATGTGTGGCTTTTTTTCAATGAAGGCAACCCGAATATAAGGAGTTCGTGTTCTTATAACTTACAGTTACTTATACCGATGATTTTCGTAGCCCGATTCATTGTTCCACAATGGTCTGTCTGCTCCTATTTGACCATCTTGGTCAATTTAGGGCTAAGCTCCCATACGTTTAGAATAATATTATAAGCCCTAGTACATTTTTAATTAACTACATCATAATCTCTATTATCCCCATTCCATACGTTCATGAAAATGTATAACGTATAGAACAAAACCCATCTAACACATTCCATTAAAACGAAATTGCAATTTAAAAACTAATACATAAATTATGAGGGCCAGTTTACAATACAACGCCTTCATAAATGCTTAATTCATACGCTGGAAAGAATGCAAAACCGACATCCCGCTTTCGAGTTCTAGCAAAGTATAACTCGGCAAAATAAGAGAGTTACTCGCATTATACCACCGCCGCCATTATACGAACATTCTACACAGTATAGGGTTACCTCTCGCATACTCAATGGCTCTTAAAGTATCGAATAACGGTCAGTAAATGCAATATTCGCTGTAGCCCTACAGTGTCGGTGTTCAATTACTTTCATCACCTTGTTTGTTAGACTAGAAATGCAACAATTTCTCTATTTGGTAATACTTTTATAAGCTTCTAACATCTGTTTGGAATTCATGTCGAATTATAAACCTTATTGCTTTATAATAAGAGTGTTTAAAATCAATCTACGATTGTGCAATCGACGACTTCCATAAAACGTCAAATGTTTTTAGTTGCAATTGAATAGTGGACGTTACGGCACAGTTACATAAATCAAGAAATTAGGTAAGAAAGGGTTTGCCAGCTCATTGACTGGCAAATTTTCTGGTTTTCCCTTATTAATAAACGTTTGCGTTGTGAAAGTATGGAGTGACTGTTCCTGTTTGCACATAACTAATGAACCGTGTGCCTTGCTGCTAGCATTGACCTCATCTATGATGTAAAGTAGATTGCTCTAACATGCTATTGTAGCCACTTCTACTTTATGAACTGGTGTTACTTTTATGTCTTGTTTTATAAAATATCGTGCACTTATATGATAGGTAAAATATGTTAGCTATGTTGGGAATGTTTTCAGTTGAGAAAATTTACATTGAGATTTTCCTTACGCATATTAAGACTTTGCAACAAATTTCTTGCCTAATCCAGAATCCAGCGAAGGTCTCTGAGGTCCATACCAAATTTTTTATTGTTAATTTTCTGGACTATACAATCCTATATATTCTCTAATAGTACTACTAAAACTGTTGTATACTAATATATCCTTTCTAAAGCACGATGAAAATAACAAATGTTGACTACCTATTTTACATCTATGTACATCTCCATCTAAATACAGCCGTGATATTACAATCCCGGTATGAAATGCTAACTCCGTAACTCGTATTACGGTCGGAGTTCTATCAAAGCGGGTCGAACTATTTGATCAAAGTGTCTTCAATAAGCAATAGTTGTCTTATACAAGTGAATAGGAGATCGACGGTATTACGCATGTAAATCAAGATGGTTGGCAGTCTGAAGGTGTTTGCCTGTGAGAACTGGGTTTTGTTCGCGTTCTGCTTATTTTATTGGAATTGGGCCGTGATGTAATGTTTGAATGTAATTCTATTGATTCTTTGCCGATTTACGTGAGTTGTAAATTCTAGTGTTGTTGTGTAAACTATTGGAGTCGTCTAAGCTGATATTAGGTGACATAGATTTTTGATATCGTTTAAAACTCAATCCACGAACCTAATATGTGTATTATTGTTTTATACAAGACCTTATAATGTTCTAAAAGACTTCAGGCACATGTGTAGTACAGACAAACAGATATGTAAATTGCAAATATACATTCTTACACACTACTACTCACACAAACAGTATTCGCAGGTCACATTTCTGGGAGTGACTTTTCTCTTATTGATCAAATGATCTACACAATAATGCATTTTTATAAAAATAATTCTGCCAAAAAGCTGTCTTTAAAAGAATACGAAAGAGTTTAATTCTTTTGGCTTAGTTCCAAAGTTGACACTCATCTTAACTGCAATTTAATTGTAGCACTCTTTAGTTATTACCAGTAACGAATGATATTTTGATGCAGGTATTTTAAAAAGCTATGTTTAAAATACGAAATTTTTTACAGCCAGCCTTTTCTTTTCACCTTGCTTTCCTTTACTCATAGCACTTCGGTAAAAACAAGAATAAATCAATTAACAATATTTTATTTTTTGTACACGATAATTGGGGGTGTCCCCTTTTCAAGAAGATTAAATTTCTTTTTAAACATTTTTCTTTGTATTCCTACAGTAACGAGATTACAGAAAATAAAATGAAACACATCTGAAAAGCGTAATTAACACCGAAAAAGTGAAACTCAGTTATAAGATTCTTAATGTAAATACATATATTTACAATCGATTATATTTATTAAAACCAATATAATTACAGATCACCGTTCAATAAACACGATAAAAACCAGCCGCGGAGTACCGCAACACATCAGATACTGTACCTATTAACCGTCGGCTTTATCCCAAAGTTAAGCCAGTTACGTGCATTATATTTCGAAGTACCGATCCTGTACTATCTCCACCATTATCATATTATAATTTGGCGGCAGCCACGGCGCACGTAATGTGATATTAAACACGCTCCTGACATGACGTGACTGCATCGCACGTTCATTACTGGTATTAAGGATGAACAACTTAGTAATGTCACTTGCTCTTAATAAATCACGGGTGTGTCATCGTTTTTGTGACGTCATAGTTGTTCAATGAGGAGAAGAAATCGAGTTGCGGTTTTGGTTAGTGGTTTTATTTTTGGTTTGATTTTATCCAGTATAACAATCCTAATGCTGGAAATAGGCGTTTTTAAGAGCGACAGAGATTCTTACACATGACTAAGTGTGATATTCCGTCAACGATTTTTATTTTTAACCTATAAATATAAACAACTCAAAGGTGACTGTCTGACATAGTGATCTATCAACGCACAGCCCAAACTACTAAACGGATCGCGCTGAAATATGACTAAGAAAGGATTTTGATCAATTCTAACTCGAAGGGGCTAAACAGGGGATGATAGTTGGTATGAAAATTCTGTCCTAAGACACAAACCACGCGGACGAAGTCGTGGGCAAAAGCTAGTTATAGAGGTATATTGATTAATTAGAGCTGTAGTTTTTTAAAAATTATTTACAAAAACAAACGAATGTCGGTATTTCTTTTTTCGGTCTTCTCAGAAAATAATGACTTTTGACTGCCTCCGTGGCGCAGTGGTTTAGGTCACCACGCCAACACTACTGCGACGGGAGGTCGTGGGTTCGATTCCCACACGGGACAATTATTTGTGCGATCCACAAATAATTGTTTCGGGTCTGGTTGTGCTTTGTGTCCGTTGTTTGTATGTTTGTAAAAGTCCCCGCGACACAAGAGCAATTCTTAGTGCGGGAGTTGTCTTTTAAACAAAAAAAACAAAGAAATGGAATAGTGAGTTCCGTAATTCTCAGACTTGCCCAAATTACGTATTCTGTTTGGTTCTTTTGTTAATGAAATGCATTGGATCGTCAACTTTTGTTCTAAGATAATAAAACTTTTAGGATCAAACATCGTAACAATGGTTAATCCCTGTTTTAATGAGTTTTCGTACGGACGTCGGTTTTTCTTTCGGTGTGAATGACCTGAGACTGTCATGATTAGTACTTTAGGTTCATTAAAATAATCTTACTTCATTGATAATGTGTTAACTCATTGCTTGCAGACGAAATAAACGAAATGAATTAACTATAATATCCAATAAAAGTAAATCTGTTTTGTAGTATAAATATTAAATCGAGTATGTCAATGTCCATCATTGAAAGGAAAATACCACAAAGATTTTCTTCAAACAGTAATCGGATATTTATGTGTCTATATACACATTAGTGTGCATTGTTGTATTTCCATTAAGGGCTACAATTTCAAAGATGTGAAACGTCAATCAACGCCGTATTTTAACTGGAATTATCTAGTACATTATTTAGGCTTTAGACAGAGGCTGGCGTTAGGTAATTCGATATTAAACACGCGGTTGACAGGTGACGTGACTGGAAGCTTTGTCACGCGACCAGTGTGGAACGAGCCTTATGCAGGGTTGCCATTGTGTAAAATAAAGGCTGAATAATGTTGGCGCGTTTGCCTCGCATTAAAATTAGGTTATGTAAAATAAGTTCTAATTTTAAATTCGTGCAAATTAGTGACGTCGTTAGCGTTGTAGCTGTTTGTTTTTTTTATTTGCCATGTTGAATGTTGCTGCCAGTAATAATGTTATATTGACCCTGCTTTTTATCTGATTGTATTTTAATGCGCTTGTTTTCTTTCTTGTGCGTTAGGTTGGTAATAAATCCTAAAAGCTATTATTTTTTCGTTGTTAAAATATTGTTATTAGGTATTTATTTTTAATGGAAACTTGATGAATATGAAAAATAAAAGTGTGTTTTAGTGCAAGTTATTAACACATCACAGGTTAGATATTCAAGCATTAGTGAAACAACAATTTTAAAAATAAATACGATTTTCTTTTCAGTATTATTCCTTTGAATTCTCTTGCGGGATACATTTTTAATATGCGTTCGTCCAATTTAAAAAGTTAGTGGGAATGTAAAATGCGCTGCAGATTTGTGGTTATTTTATACCGCGTATTTCCCTCGTCGGTTGATATTTAACGACTTTCGAGAATTAAAAAATGTACACTATTTTCACACAAATTAGTTATTCATGAAAGTTTTGGATGTAATCTCGCTGGCGTCATCAATTTGCCAAAAGTTGGGAATTTTATTTTGACAAAAGTTTTTAGAACTGTAAAGATTTAAGTATAGATTTAAAATTGAAGATTTTGCATGATTTTTGTATAAGTGTTATTATGAATATATCATGAATATCGGTATTTTCCAAGTAATTGGTATTTTTGTCAAAACGTCAAGTTTTATCTAGAAAACAGCTCAAAAGAAGAAAATAATTACAATTACTTCGACCTTATTCAGCTAGCATAAATAAGACATTTCGTTGTGTATGATGTAAAGTAGCTACAATTGATGACTTGATTTCATTGGGTTGGTCAATATGATTGAACGCACTAAGCAAGTGTTGCAGCAGGCATCATTTCACATCGCTTCGTAAAACAAACGAGCTGCAATTCTTGCTCTATTTGATGTATAGTCTGGTCAAGGTATAATTAGTTTTTGTTTGTTTTTACACATTTTTCATTACATTTGTACATGAAATCACGTCCCCTTCCCTCAGGGGTAAGTTAAGACTAAAGAACGCCTCTTGCCACAATCTTTACAAACTTCTCATTTCATTCATATCTATACATCTTGTCATACAAGATCATCAGAATGTTTAAAGTACAACAATCTAATTAAGAAAAAACTGATATAAGAATCTAACTATATTATAGCAGTTTTCTCTACTTAATCACGGCATTCACACTACTTAATATACATAATATATGTATACGTACGTGACCGCTAAACAAAAGAAAAATAGATAGTACCCAATGTTTTGTTAAATTTAACATTGCCGTGCTATCGCAGTCAGGTAATGTTCTACAAAAAGTCCAAAATAAATTAAGCAATACATCCAAGCGCTGCAGTAAATAAAATAATTTATAGTATTCCATTAAAATTCGGCCTTAGAACTAGGTTATCTAGTATCTAGATAGTGGCAACCCTTGGCTAGTACATCGCGTGTAGATGCTTTGTGTTGCGATTTGAGTGTAGCAATCTTGCACTGTCTACTCTTTGTGTAGAAAAAGCTAAGTTATGTACAAGCTCGCCTTGATTGTGAGCTGTTTCGGACTTGTTTGTTCCGTATTAGTGGATTCTTCATATTTTAGTAGCGTGTTGAGTTCGTGATGATATGAGAAATTCACGAAAATTTTGTGCAAGGAACAGTGATGTATAACTTTAGAATTCATGATGAAGTTTAGATTATAATGGACCAAGATCCCAGAGCTGCCAGACCTACGTCATTTTAGCAAAGCTGAAACTTTGAGGATTGTTAGTATAAAGGGTCTGTTAAGAGGTATGCACATCCACTACCTCGAAAGCGGGGCCGTTTCTGAGGTAGCGCGGAGTGAAGGTGCGTAAAACACGACCCAACCCACGTTATAGTAGCAAAGTTGGTTTTCAGATATGTTATTAATGATATTATGTAGAATTAAAATTGACTATTGCCAGACCGTTTCCCGGGGCCATTACTTCTGCCAGACGCCTTAAATGTTATAAAAAAATGAGGTCAACTACGTCATAGTAGCAAGCCTAAATTTTATATATGTTATTAAAGGTACAATTTTAAGACCCCCTGTATGCGGACAGACCATTCCGCGGGGCCCTTCGTCCCCTAGACGCCATTAAACTTTCCCTATGAGTGCGAGAGTAAGAGCATTATTCATACGCATAAATGAAAAACAATTGAATTAAAAAAATAAAAATTGAAAAATTATTGAATACTAACTGACCCGCGCATCTTTGCTTGCGTCACTTAAGAGAAATAGGTCAAAATGTTACATAAACGGGTTATGTAACATTTTTCACTGGTACTCTGCTCCTATTGGTCTTAGCGTGATGATATATAGCTTATAGCTTTTCTCAATAAATAGGCTATCCAACAGTAAAATATTTTTTTATTCGCACCAGTAGTTCCTGAGATTAGCGCGTTCACACAAACAAACAAACTTCTCAGCTTTATAAAATTAGTATAGATTAAAAGTACTTGGAATGTTTAGGAAGATAAGTAACATTATTTAGGGAATTATTTTAAAAATAGATATGGTTTACACTATTCACAAAAATTATGAAAAATAAATTGTAGTCATTCATTATCATCATCATTATCTGAGCTCTTACTTCCCTCATCAAATTGAATATTTAAATCATCTCCACCATCGTCTTCATTGTTACTTGAATTCTCTGTAAAAAAAAATGTAGGTAATGATGTTGAAAACAGTTACAAGTAGGTATATTGAAATAATAAAATAATGAAATAAAATAATATAATATATAATATAATATTAATAATTGAAATAATGTTACTTATCTTCCTAAACATTCCAAGTACTTTTAATCTATACTAATTTTATAAAGCTGAGAAGTTTGTTTGTTTGTGTGAACGCGCTAATCTCAGGAACTACTGGTGCGAATAAAAAAATATTTTACTGTTGGATAGCCTATTTATTGAGAAAAGCTATAAGCTATATATCATCACGCTACGACCAATAGGAGCAGAGTACCAGTGAAAAATGTTACATAACCCGTTTATGTAACATTTTGACCTATTTCTCTTAAGTGACGCAAGCAAAGATGCGCGGGTCAGTTAGTATTCAATAATTTTTCAATTTTTATAATTTTAATTCAACTGTTTTTCATTTATGCGTATGAATAATGCTCTTACTCTCGCACTCATAGGGAAAGTTTAATGGCGTCTAGGGGACGAAGGGCCCCGCGGAATGGTCTGTCCGCATACAGGGGGTCTTAAAATTGTACCTTTAATAACATATATAAAATTTAGGCTTGCTACTATGACGTAGTTGACCTCATTTTTTTATAACATTTAAGGCGTCTGGCAGAAGTAATGGCCCCGGGAAACGGTCTGGCAATAGTCAATTTTAATTCTACATAATATCATTAATAACATATCTGAAAACCAACTTTGCTACTATAACGTGGGTTGGGTCGTTTTTTACGCACCTTCACTCCGCGCTACCTCAGAAACGGCCCCGCTTTCGAGGTAGTGGATGTGCATACCTCTTAACAGACCCTTTATACTAACAATCCTCAAAGTTTCAGCTTTGCTAAAATGACGTAGGTCTGGCAGCTCTGGGATCTTACTCTATAATGGATATAGTTTTTACGGAATTATGTTAGTAAGCAGTAAGTATAGAAGAAAAAGAAAAAAAGAAGACTTACTCCCGGTTTCTGAGTACATCTAGCGGTAGTTTATCTACTAAATAGTGTTTTTTATATAACTTAAAACGCTATTGAATAGATAAACTACCTCTTAATATCCCTAAGAAACCGGAAGCAAGAGATTTGCGTCCAGATTTTGAAGTCCATTTCTCGCACAATCGACTACAAAATTCAAATCAAATGGACCTGCTACTAACATGATCTCACTGACACGCTTTACATCTTGTAATTATCTCAGTCATTAGTAATACACAAGCGGTTCTTGCCTGCAATTATTAGTGCTCTCACTAAACAAACCTTCATCTATACTATCTTTACTAATAATATAAAGCAGAAGATTGTTTGTTTCGAAAGGATTATCTTAGAAACAACTGGTTCAAATGAAAAAATCTCTTTGTATTCTATAAATCAAATCATTTATAAATTTTGGTGAAGAATTATGACAGTCGTTACAATTGCTGAATCTACTACTAGCTCGAATAGGAGATAGAGCCTTATGAGTCAATTTATAGAGCTTTAAGCTATATAACACTACGCTACAATTTAAAATACTAGAGCAACAATAAAAAATGTTGTGGAGACGGGAAAACTAAATTCCACGCGGAAGAAGTCGCGGGCAGCCCCTATATTGAAATAAACCATCACATTCTAGTGCATCTTCATTGCATAATGGGCTCTATTAACGTCCACGTTCATTCACTTGAAATTTTTCTTCGCCATCTTAATTTGTACGTGACTCCAACATTTAATTAGTGCAATTACGAGTTCTTTTGCGTTAGCTCAGAGCGGCCATTGTTCGAATTAAATTAGTACTCAAATTGTTTTAGGTTATTATGAATGTTTGTGACGGTAGTTAGGTATTATGCTAGTGTTCATTGGATTAATGAATTAGGGTTATAATAGTGCTGGATTAACAGAGTAGTTATGTGAAGGAAGTAGTATTGATTGCTTTTGATATTGGGCGTCTATTTTGGACAATAGCATCATTTAATATTTGTGTCGTGCTTATGTTCTATTTTTAGTTTCCTTTGTGCTTTCATTAGTTGTTAAGCAGACATTTCGGTATGTTATTTGCTTGTCATTATCGTGAATAAAAATGCCGAAAATAATATAGCGTTAAAAACGATGTTGTACTAAATTATTCAATGTATCAACTCTATAGAAAAGCGATGCAGCCAAAGATGCCTAGTTAAGTAAAATGGTCGTATAATTTCCGCATTGTGTGACGTAACGACCTAGTGTCCAAGTTTATTGATATTCAATATATTCAGATCACGGTAATACACGAAATCTGAGGATTATAGCGCATAGTAATACGCTAATCAGTATGCATAGCGCGTGTCAGCTCGAAAATGACCTAATGATGATGATGGATTTAGCAATTGATTACCGATTTAATAGGTTAATAGTGAAAAATTACCGAAAACTGTTAATTTTACTAAATACAAAGATTTATACGTATAATCATCCGTCAAATGATTAATTAAACGTAAAAAAGAATCATTTTAGTGCAATTAATTTGTCAAAATTTTAAGTAATCGAATAAATAGTAATTTCACTGCAATTGAATAACGAGTATTACACGAACGCACTAGAAAACGTAACCAAACCCAATAGATTAAAATCTCAACAATTTAATTCAAGTAACAAATTGTGATATGCTTGAAATTAGCATTCAAACTGCGTCGCGGTATAAGCCTACAATTCTGGAAGCACGTAATAAATTAAGGCTGCAGTCACACTGCAACGTTTTGAAATAAAAGTTGCGCCTTGAGCGTGCATGTGAGTAATTATAATGCATCACACGGCCACTTCCACTTATTTAGGTTAATTTCCTGCCTTTTGAAGAACTGACACGGTCTACTTTCAGCTTCTAGAGCTCTTTATTGAATTTCCCCGTGCAAGGAATTATACCTACACGCTACCAAGTATACTTAAGTACTGCGACTAATTAGAAAGAGGAAATGTAGTAATGATTTCTCTAGGTTATAAATAAGTTGAATAGAAAATTTATTAATGCATAAATAGAGTGTAATGTGTAGATTCTACGTGTTATACCACTAAATATTTTCAATCTCATGTATCAGTTACACTAAAACGCTTCCGAGAAACGGAAATGTAAACTTAATTTCTGTAGTGTTAGCTGCTCACGGCTATACCTAATTTTGATCATTAATTTAATTCAAATTGGAAATATCCTTTATTTCATTAACTTTTACAGGTTTTTAAAATTGTCATAGTTTTTTATCATTTCGAAAAAATCTGTTGCTAGATAGAAAGAACGGCAATAAACTCACTATACTAAAATACAAGATTTTTAAATGTTTTAAATTGAAGCTATTTCTTTTCTTTCTTTCAATACAGTTCGCGTTCTAATCCATCTCTATCTGTTCCAGGTATATATGTTCATCTTCACGTGCTACAAACAAAAGAACGGAGAGAGACACACTTTTGTGAATTTCTTGGCGTGCCCTGTTTTCTACACGGCATTGTGCTGCGAGCCAAAGTTTTAGTCAAACTGCCGGTTCTATACGCTTATTATGTAAGTGCTATATATAGTTCTGTAGTTATTGTATTGTGTATCGGTAAGTTAGAGATGTCTTTACAATTTTTTTAAGTCGGTAATATTGGCTTGTATACGCTTCTGTGAAGAGGCCGAAATTTCAAGCAAAGCAGACATACGGCAAGATGACATTAATACGCGTCAAGTATTATGTTAAAACGATAGAAGAATTACTGAAAAGTATATTATTAGGTATACTACTTGAAATATGAACTGAAAATACATATATTCTTGAACTGACTTCTTTATGAAGATTATAACAGTGTCTGTAAAAGTTCACATAAGGGCTTAATTCAGTTCTTAAAAAATATTAGGTTACAAATTAGATATTTTCGTTTCTAAGACTATTCTATGTATAAATCATCGAATATAATGTATAATTGTGACGGTAATCATACAAATAACATTACTCTAAATAATTTCGTATAAACATAGTTAACACAAGTTCCGTGACCTGATTCCTTCAATCAACTTATCAGCATGAGACGCCAATTTATAAGCTTATTAACTGACTTGATTATCTTCAGCCAATGAACCATACACTACCTATTATAAAGTAATGGAATTAAGGTTCACTACAGACGACAAGCTCTTCGATTAGTGCGATCTTGCGTGTGGTGTAAACTCGAAAACCTACTTAATCGGCTGCCTGTTCCGTCGGCAGATAGTTTTCTATGACGAAAAATATCTACTTTTGTGGCAGATTTTGTGTAGAACATAAGTCAATAATGATAAAATTCTGAATGTTGGCATCTAAAATGTTAGTTGAAACGACATCGATCCACAACACCCAAAACGGCTCCTAAAAAAAGCAATATAAAGGAAAATAAAATGCATATTCCATGAATCCAAAGCCATTTCATCTTAAAACAAGCGTGCTGTATCGTTTAAGTTAAAGCTATAAACTTTATTGGCTTTATTACCCCGAAGGTTTCGCGCGGCAAAAACCGACGCTTACCCCTTACGGAAGCTCGATCTCCAGCGACAAAACGTCGTATCTTTCAACGTAATCTACAAATGAATTTCAATCATACCGCGTAAAAATTAAAGCTGAGTTTGCTGCGAAAGTTGTCGCAGAGGGTTTGAGTGGAGACATCTTTGATGTGCACCCTTACGCCTCGAGCACCCGGAGACTCATAGATAAAGTGCATTTCGATATTAGAAAGTTTCAAACATAGTTTTAAAGTGAAATTTACGGTATGAAATTGTTTTGTTCGTTCAAAGGCGGACGTGACCCGTGCCAATGGGTACGGGGGAGGTATAAAAGTAGTTTTGATGCGGTATTTTTGATGGAATTACTTTTTGAGATATTCGTATTGATTTAAGAGTAAGTTATGCTTTAATCCCTGACTACTTTATGTACACTTACGAAAAGGTACACTTACGCACGCTAGTTTGGTTAAGGTGTGTACGGATCCTTATTTGGGCCTAAAAATAACTTATGTATGACCCCAATCAGGTCGAGAAACTAGCAGATATATATAACATACCATTTATCATTACGTATTTATACCCCCCCGGATCTCCAGAAATACTACTAAGATTTCGCCAGCCATTATTACAGTCAAACGATACAACCAAAATATCCTACAACTATTCAGTTCATACAATAATTCAACACACGGTCCAAGATGGCTTACAAATTACACAACAATCACAAACTGATTCAAACAATAGTATACCCACTCAGAAATTACTATAGGAATGTTTTAACAAGAAAATTGACCTGTAAACTATGTGGAGGTCCCTGTAAGGGTTTGGGCACAAACTCTGCAACTAGTTTAACATATTGTGATTACCCCGGAGACCCAAGTTTGGCTGTACGAATGTTAAAATGGAATCCACTATACAACACTGGCATATTGATTTGTGTTGTTGTCGGTATTCAATAAACAATTAAAGAATATAGAACGGCAGCTGGCAGGTTCTCGCGCGAATCAATCTCGTTCCTGTTGTGGCCACTTCCTTGCTAATCATGTGAGGCATAACAGATTATTACTGCATTTTATATGAGTTACCTCGGCGCTGTATTTCCCTGAAGGATTAAGTAGTGTTATAGACAGTTTATAACATCAATCATGTTGCGTTAATAAAATTGCATAGTTTGCTCGCCATGTAATTCAGAAATGTTGAGATATTTATGATTGTAGTTTTTTTTGCATTTAGGCTACGTCGATGCCTGCATCCAAACATCTTTAGTGCTTGAGTTTTATGCCATTTTCATTATAGTTACGTCTTATATTAACGATTTGCAGAAAGTTCTAGGTCATAACTGTACTTCACATGACCAGTAATTGTCAACATGTTTTTCAGTTAACCAACGAGTTGATTGCTATTTAATTACTCGTATTATTCCCGTTCATTGTATTTACTGTAATTCTCTCCTAATAACATGTTACAGAGTTCAGGTATCTATTACATCTAATCCTCGCGTATCCACCCACGATCGATCCTAATAAAAGTATAGTTACGTTACCGTGTGAACGGTATCACATGTGTTTATCACGTTACTACGATCATCCCATCATTCGGATATACACCGTATGCACATCCTTACTCTTTTGTGTGTATTAAATGTAGCAGATTCAGTTCTCGATTCCTCGTGGAAATCGGATTATACGATTATTTGTAAACGCGGATTGAGAATGAAGCCGAACTTCTGTCGTTGCCTCGCGGTATTTGTCTTTCACTTGTTTTCTTCATTTGCGGAAGGATTTGATAAATACTGTGCATGTTGTGCTATACTCGGGGCATAACAAACGTGCGAACTACGCCATAATCAAAAGATGTCCGATATATTGAGATGACGTAGGTCGTAAACTGCCCGTTTAAGGATGTATTTACTTTTGTTATATGGCTAACTCTAGTAGTAGGTTTTTGAAGTGTAATTGCAACACTTTAAAGAATAAAAGCGATTGGTCACTGTAAAAAAAATGTTTGTAAATAAAGGACTGTAAGTAACAAATATAACGGGGACAGGAAAAAGTCGTTTAAATAAAAGTTGTACTTTCATATTTCGGTAGAGCCTTAACGGCTATCATCTATTATAGCCACATACTTTAACTTTGGCCACAATATAAACCACGCTATGGGACAGTGCACGAATCACGAATAGTTGAACAAACCATAAAGTTCACACATAATTTATTTTACCGTTATCGAGTAAATCTTGCATATTTTTTATTCGTGTAGCGAGGGAAAACAAATAAATTTCTCCCGTGCGCTGTCGTAAAAATTTAATAATTCCAACTTTGGTTACGCTTTGGCGAACCAAATTCGTGTTCACTTTCCTCATACAAACTTACGCATATGTATTTTATTACAGCATGTGTAACGTATATGTTGATGTTTTCAGGTTGTGTAATTAGGACGACAAGCATACTTCTTTTTAAACCCAATAATGACTGGGTTCTATTTTTAATACCTTAATATTTCTTTGTGTGTAATTCTTCGAGTTTGTGATTCAGTTTTTTGAATAAGCAGGCGCGAGATGTTTTTTTTAACTTTCTTGAATTTGTGGTTTATTAAAATATGAAGTTTTTATTAAGTTTGCTATAAACGTAACGGTTGCCTATCTCTTAAAAGTAACTTGGAATTTTGGAACATTGTGTATGTATATAAAATCCAATTTTTATTTTCAGTCTATTCCCGATGAAACTCTAACTCGCTTAATGTGGGGAGTTGTAACGAGTTGGGGGTTTATTCTGTTCAAAACGAAATTGGTTCCGTATTCGATTGAATCGATTTGCGAACACCGCTTATCGTGCTTTATTTTCATGACTTTTTATTATATCACTCGCTTTTTACGTTGATTTGATTTCAAGGAAGTATTTTCATAATGGAATGGATATAGGAGATAATGTTTTTTTTATTAAAAATCGATTTTAAGTAGGCACTCAATGTTTTTGTTAGGGCAATTATGGAGCATTCGATGGAGACGGTATTCCAGATTATGTGTTCCAAATAATCGTTACTTAAAAACCTAACATTAGACTTTTTAAATTGTGATATTTTTGAAGAAAGTTGTAATCATTGCAAGTATATGTTGGTGGCATGTAAAACAACAACTATTTTTGTAATAATTCCTACAAACGTCTCAATATATTTCCACTCACCCTTAGCATGAGAACTGAAGCGAAGAACAAGCTGCAAAACTAGTTTATCCTCAATCATACACATAAATACAGAATAAAACAATTACAGACGTCGAGACTCGCTCCCCCTCGATACGTTATCTTTTAATTTGGCCAAGCTTTTACTTACAAATCACACATGAACATCACGCAACTGTTTTATGCAAACGGATAAACAGATTACGTAGTTTCCTTCTGATGGTCTTACTTTAATGGATTCGCCTGTTTGCCGAACAACTTTCCTACGAATCACTTAATCTGCCACTCTCTTGATACATTTTTATGTGATTTATGAAAGCGTGACGCCAGTACGGCTAGACGAAAACATTTATTTTGGATTTTCTCAAGTATTTTATGGGAAGTGGGGCCGGAGTCGTAGGTTATTGTCCGTAACATGAGTTTTCCTCACTCATGATCCTCTATCTACATATTTACGTATATGCCGATGGTCCTCCACTGTTGTCATATATTTTTTTGCATGGTTTTTGTTGTCTTCGTTTATGATATTTGTCGTTTTTTCCGGCTTTCTTGTGATTTTATAAGAAACTGTGTTGGAGAGGCATGTTTATTATGTCTATGATGCGTATATGTTTTGAGGAAAAGATGGACTGTTGTGACTTATTAAAGCATGTTATGGAATCTGTAGAGCGTCTTGTTTATAACAAAACAACATGATATTTCGATTCAAAATTATGTCTATAAATACGAAGTCATTTAAGGCTCAGAGCAGACACATTTTGCACATCTAAATAAGCGGAATGCCAAGCAAATCCTATTCTAATGCAGCTGTCGTGTGCTTCTACCGTATTGGCTTAACGCTTCTTGGGACTTGACAGCCTAGAAATTAGGGAGCTGAGCAGTTTGAGACAGCTGAATTGCATTACTGTTTCAAATTGTATTTTGTGTATACGGTATAGGTATACGTAAAGGTGGAAAACGTGAGGACCATACCATTTAGTTTTACATTTGGAATAATAGAAAATATACAGAGATTCGGTATAATGTAATGCTAGTATTCCGTTTTGTAAAAGATGATAAAATTATAAGCTTTATAACGCGTCAGTCATATTTTATTCGAATCTGTATCGCTGTTTGGCAATATGCCATGTCCTCAACATGCATAATATTTTACAAACATAGAAAACTTAGCACCGTTACTAACCATTTACTTTTTCCATGCTGCTAACATAGTTAAACATAGTGCCTAATTTTGCCTCTCTAGATCTGGATCTAGCTAGAGCTATACATCAGGCAACTTTAACAGTTTTGTTTGCCTCCTAAGTTTATTTAGAAGTAATAAAACAATAATTCGAGATGCTTGTTTGTCCCCCCACAGAATAGACATGGCTAATTTGGGCTAATGCCTCCTTACCCTCGTCGGCATTAACCATTAACTTGTGACATGCCTAATTCGCTAAGTGCTGTGGTCAGTGCCTTGGGATGCGGTCACACTGCCCGCGGAATAATTACTTTTAAATAGAATGTAAAGCCTGTTGTGGTAATTAAATGGGCGAATGCGGTTTTTAATTTGGGTAAGGTTGATGGTCAATTTGGTTTGTGTAAGTGGTTATAGTGCTGTGTATTTCTTTTCTGCAGTGTAGAAAGTAATGTAGTATCTTTATAATATCAAAATAGAAGTTTGAGGTACAAACTTATTAGTGTTGTAGAGTGCTATGAAAAATTATTAAACTTTTATAGTACTCATTAGTTTGGATGTTTAAATATTTGTACGCTACGTTATTCTTTTCATCAACCAAGTTAGTCTTTTCTGTCTAATTCTTCCTTATAGACTGCGTTATTTTAAAAATGCATTCGCAGTTTTAAATAACTTATTCTATATCTAGATAAACGACGCTCTTTCGATTAGGTGCTAGCAAGAAAGACATAAAACTAAATCTAACGGTTTCGCCGAGCCATTTTGTCTTCGCTCACAATGGGGCCACACCTCCTAACGGATCGTAGAAATGACCAAAATGTATTACCCTATTAACTGGACCACCTTTGTTTAAGTAAATCTGGGGGCTTGAGTTAAGTTTAAATTATTTATTCGGCCGTAAAGGTCAGCGATGTCTTTGGAAATCTCGTTGCGTGGCTCTAGGGGCTCAAATAACAATGTTTGAATTTTAAATAAGATAAGTGAGACCAATTGTTGTACTATGAATTGGAGTCATATTGTGAAACGCCCCGCTCTACTATTTGATTCCATATTGTGAGAATCAATTTTAACATCGCACGAGGGTCTGAGAATTTGATATTATGCAAATGTTTTTTAAATCTTCCCCCAACAATTATTAGGTGTAGGAGGGTATGTTTATAGTATGAATGTTTTTTCAATCATCTAATATTTTTTCTAGGGGTTGTTGCTTAGTACGTGCATGAATAGCGTCATATTCATAAATGTCTATCAATCAACTTTTTTACTGTACTACCCTCTCTGTCTAACTCACGACGTTCGCTACGGGGAGGAAAGAGACAGGTATAACAGTGCTCTATACTTTTATGAGGGGGTTAGTATTTTAGGAAGAGACATCAAAGGGGACGCCGATAACTCTTAGCGCATGTTATCCGTGAGGGGAGAGCAGTTATTAGCACGTACACGCACAAGTACGTATAGATAAAAGCTGGCACTAAGCCACCTTCGACGGGAACATTTTCTGTCTATTTTGCAGAAGTAAAACTTTATACTTATGGCGTCATGAACGCGAGTGGGAAATATCTTAAGTAGACTAGGTTATATAGCAAATACGTGTACCACTTAAGCGTTCTAAGAGGCGATATAAAATATTCCCTGATAACAAAAAAAAAACTGGTATCTGACTCCATTAGAATGGAAATATGAATAAATATTTTTTACACTAGTTGATACCTGAAATCTACAACCAAACCCACGCAGTATTTTTAGAGAAAATCACTTTTTTACTGAATATATGATTCAGTAAAAAAAATATACCCTAAAATAATGTGGAGTCACTTTAATGAGACTACAATTTTCTCAAGTTGTTAATTAATAGAGTATTATGTGTTATATACGTAATTAATTCGTGTCTAAAATAATGACCTTAAAAGTTTGACATCAAAGTTTGTTGTATAATTGAAAAACTTTGTTATTCACAAGGTCAGAAAAAAACAACATTCATGAACATTGTTAAAAGTTACGCCGGATCGTATTATATTTTTAAAAGGCAGCATTTCAAAATGAAGAAAACAATGGTTTCAATAATACATAAAATAAAGAAACAAAATAATATAACATACAAAGATCGTTCGAGTTTATAGAAATAGTTTTTAAAAAGCTTGAGTGCCAATAAAAAAACTATCAAGTAAAAATTGCGCCACGATGTTTCATAATTCTAAGTCATATGTATGCAAAAACACACTAACCAAGTCATACTTTCTCGTCTATTATTCACGTCGGCTAGAAGAGTGGCAGGAACTAGCAAACTAGATAAGTTTTAAAAGGACCAACTTAGATGGATCTTGACTGCATAATGACAGAGATTAAAAGTTGTTGATTGTGAAAATTCAAAGAGTTTCGGTTCCGACCGGTAGCTATTAATATAATCCTCCGTCGACAAAGTACCTACACTTCATAAATAAGGATTACGCCAATATAAGCTCTCTAAAGTGTTCGAGCTGCTAAACCCATTGGGATGAAACGATTATTAAAATCGAACACGATTCACAAATTAAAACAGTGTGGCCAACTTTAAAAAACTATTTTCGCGTGTAAAATTAAATGCTGACAATTAATCTGACATTTTATATTAATATTGAATTGATGTGTAAAAAAAGTTTGTTAGAAACGTAATAAAACTAAAAAATAAAACATATTTAAAATAATTTTAAAAGTGTTTAAAGTTTTGTTGACACATTTTTAACTTAAAAGTTCATTAAAAGTTTTTAATTTCTTTCAAGGGTCATCTGTAACGATGCGTCGGGGGGGTATTTTTGGCAACACACTTGCACAATGACCTCCGTGACCCAAGAGAGATAATTAACACAGGCCTCTATCAATAACAGATTAGCATGTAAAAGCAAATGGGCTAATGGCTTGTGTGCCGGTAATTGGTCCATAAATTCAACTGAACATGGCTTTATACGGCTGTCTTTGTAGAATTTTAACAATAGCCAAATCAATATATTTGGGCCATGAATGCGTATTGGTTTTTGTGTTGATCTAAACTGCCAAGTTAGTTTAGTTTATAATTAAAATGAATTTAATATGGTGGTTTTAATACAGCTATTGGAAAATTCAATGCATGTGTGGTATAGAGGGAAAATAGAAGTCATTTTGCTGAAATTCAGTTGACATAATGTGTAGTAAGATATATCTTGTATCTTTTGTGTTACCAATACGAGTTCTAGTAATTATTGTGTGGCTTTACCGCAATCTTAAGACGAGGAGATCCCAGGAATATCAAAGTAAGCTTCTCATAGCTATGTAGTAGTCTATTAGCAGGAGTAGCGACTGCGCATGCACCGAATACATTGGCCAGGTGTTCTCAAAGGAGTTTGCAAGTCGGCCTGCAACTTCGTTGGGTTCGTC
This sequence comes from Anticarsia gemmatalis, assembly GCF_050436995.1. Taxonomy (NCBI): domain Eukaryota; kingdom Metazoa; phylum Arthropoda; class Insecta; order Lepidoptera; family Erebidae; genus Anticarsia; species Anticarsia gemmatalis. Next base: position 7,298,829 of record NC_134761.1, read on the forward strand.
AATGGGGCAAATTGCGGACTAACACAGTCAAGGCACGTTCAAGACAGGCCTCATTGAGGACACACTTGTTGATAATTTACAACTTTTGATTACTACTGTAATGACTTTAGAAGGTGGAATTAGGATGAAAATTATGCGATGACAAACTTTTTGTTTGTTGACAAGATTGTTTAGGAAATTTTGGAAGATTTTATCATCTAACGGTACCTTTTACTCTCGTTAACGTTATTACAACTGAACAATAAAAAAAATATGATTTGGAGCAAAAATTGAGTACTTATTGTTCGAATATCAATATTACCTACGAAAAATTAGGTAAAGTTAAGAACCTACTAATTTAGTATTCCTCCTTATTACCCAGTATATTGAGTTTCTCTTTACTAATATACGTAGCAAACGGTAGATACGCCTAATTTATTTGGTTAGCGTTCATTGAAAATTCTAGAATGTCGAGCCGAAACCTTTGTAAGCATTATTTAGTCAATAAACCAAATTTACGGTACAAATGTTTAATAAAGTTAGGAAGGAAATTTTAGTTTGGAATATAGTCGAGCGTTTTTGTCCTGAAAGGTTATTATACTGAGGCCTTGGCCGCGATTCTAAGGCTAGTTTTATAGACACGCGGATGTTTGCGCAGCATCTACCGCTAACTTTCATTTGTTTTCAACTGTAGCAGTCGATGTATTTCATGTAAGGTGTAGTTTTAGTTTATTGTCATACACATATGTGTGGGTTCACAAATTTCGTATCTTTTGATTCTCAAATACGTTTGACAATACATTAACAGAATAACTCAACTTTAAGTATCTCGGCTTTATATTGTGCTATTCGCAACTGTTAGCGACGACAGACTGTCATAGTGAACTAGACAAGAAATATGCAACATAGTATTGACATTCAAAGAGTAGCGTACTACTTTGGAAACAGCAGATACTGTTTTTACGTGAAAAAGAAATTAAGAATACTAATAAATTGGCTCGTGCAAAAATACGTGCCCGCATATACCAAACTTTACTTGTACCAACGTTAGCTTAGGATCAATTAGCGTTAATATATTTATACTAGGTTTACACGTACTACGCTGTCTGAACAATAGAGACGCAGGCTCGGGTTCCACGTGACATTAGTATAATATTTGCTTACATTATTACCTCAGGCCTCAGAGCGATAAGGTTGCTTTAATATACTGGTCTAGATTAGTATTGTCTCCCAACTCGTGTAATGTGAGCTTTTAAGAGCATTGAATTTGGATAGCTTAGCTTGTTTATAATATTACAACAATTTACAAGGGTAGAATAAATGATTCCTTAAGTAATCTGGACAACCTTTTCTATTTTTCTAACTCATGGTAAATTAATTTTGTGTATTCAAGTTGTTGCAAGAAAAGATCAACCAAAAATTTCAAAACACCTAAACACAACGATAACACGGTTTATAATTTAAACAGAGAGGCAAATAACGAGAAAAAAGGGAAATTATGAACCCGACAAAATTCGAAGAAAATAAAAACAAATAAGGAGTTCCTTAGTCGGCCATTTAATTTCATGAAAGCAGACGCGTATTCTAATAAGCTGGAAACATTACTCGGCTTTATTGCACGTTTTCACTTAACTCCCAGTCGGTATTTCTCTTTGGTAGTCATTTCACCAGCCCATAGTCTGGCCAATGTGAATTATTTAGAATACTCCTTCCAAAGATAGAGCATTAAAATTTCATTGCGACAGACGTAACGCCCCTGACTTGAAGCGAAACTACGAAGCATTGTGCTGCTTCGAAAGCCACAAGTCATCGAGTTCTCGACACCTGAATCGATACCATGCGAAGCGTTTGATTGAATTTAAATAAATAAACGAGTATCTGTTGCTACTAAATTGGCTTACTGTATTTTTCAATGTAGATCTATGCGTATCTTGAACTGTAGAACAAGAAAATTAAATTCATCCATAATACACAAAGCTAGCAAAGTTTATTTCCAACTACGTAGACCAAACTTGTCATTTAGCAATGCATTTACTCCGCACACACGCGCTGTCAAAAAGTTTACTTTTGATGCAATTTGTAGCATGTATACAAAGCTTTATACCGAAATCAATTTCGAAAATGTATTTCATTCCTCCTTAGGGTTATGAACTTTCGTGCGGTACAGTCATCTATATAAATTATGAACAATATTACTTAATGCAATAGTAACTTTAGAATGTACAGTCACTAGTTGGAATTATATTCAGGAGTTGGCTTCAGACATCGTACCAATTTATAAACTTAGTGCTTACGTAGATAGTCAATAAGTGTAGGGCTGTAGCGAACAATGACTTTGGATTTGCGAATTTTAAATCGTGTAAGGATGGATGAACTCTCGAGGGTGTCGTAAAGTGCGACGAAGGTGTAAATTGTGTTAGTTGGATAAGCAAGTGCAGTCATTTGGTGTGTTCCGTCGGTACTTATTTATTGTAAGTGCACTATTTACTGCACTTGATTGGTTTGTATTTTAGGGCTTTATTTTAGTTCATCGTGAGGTGGAGTCTCTTTCATACTAAATGTATTGAATTGAATTGTAGGTTTTTGGCAGTAATAATACGAATATATTTGAGTGACCCTAATGTCATATTAAAGAACACAATAGAGAGGGTCTCTATTGTGTTCTATGTGTAGTTTAATAATGATAAAATAACAATTAAAAAACAATGAAGATATTAATATAAAACAATCTCATTATCCCCCTAGTCCCTCTTTTGAGCAGATATGAGTACTCATTCCACTTTATATCTAAGATTAACTTCAAATGTTATCCCTAGATAATTTTAAGTTGAGCCGAACCTTTATAACGAAATTAACTTTATTGTACAAGGCTCGTGTTGAATAAAAGAAGATTACTTATTAATTGTTATTAATCGTATAGAACTGTTTAGGGAATTACAGTGGCCTTTGACCTTATTTACGCTGACCTTTCGAGATTCTTCTCAAATTATACTGACGTTTGAAAATATTAGAGTAAGTTTATTTAGGCCCTTGAAAATTGAGTTGCTAAGCAAAAAGTTTTGGTAATTTAAAGATTCTAGGAAAATTCTAACAGCTGGGTATAAAAATATTGTTACGGCCAGTTTTTGTCATCGCATACAAAATTGTATGAAAATAAACTTTAATTGAAAAACACTGCGATAAGAAAAACACTTTCATGTTGTTACAAAAGTCTAATATAATATCAAATAAATACTAACAATTAACGTAAATTGCTTACTAAAAATAATTAACAATTTAAGTATTACAACTGGTTACAAAATTTAGGCGTCTCTTTTTAGAATTATATTTTTTTCAATTCTACGTTAACTGCCCTCGTATCACGAGAATGTATCTTTAATGATGGCATTTAGCATAACAGCAAGTCAACGGAAACGTACCAAATGAAATCGATAGCAAAGCCATTTAGGGGAAAATTCAGATTCTAATGTATTTACGTTCCATGTTATTTACGTGGAAAAGACAAGTCTGGGAATTTCGATTCAGAGAGCGATTTCATCGGCTAACTGTCAAAAAAATTGTGTTAAAATCTGATCAGTGCCTCTAGCGGACGTTATAGGAACTAGTTTGCAATACATTTTAAATATTAACTTCTGCGTCTGTAAACACAAATTAACCGTCTGTAAAGACTATTTATGTTGTGACTGTAGAATCACTGCAGTTTCCGCAAATCTGTTTGAATTTTGTTATGATTCATAAATAAGCATTTATTTAGAAAGCCTATGAGTCGAGTGGTTATCGTGAATGGCTTGTGGCCATGTCATTTGGCATATATCAGTTATTTAAATGGTAAATCGTACATTATCGCCTCGATTTGTCAACGCAGATAAATTTATAATATTATTTCGTGTGGCAAAATGTTTAGGTTATCATTTTCATCTGGATAATATTATTTAATTTTACCGATTGTTTATCTTAGCCAATATGTTTTTAAGTAAAATAATATAGCGAAAACTCTATTACGATTTCAATTATAAAAATCTAGATGTCTTTGCTAAATAAATTGACTCGTAATACGAATTTATCAAAGTAATGTGGCTTATCTCGTATTGGTTATTAACAGAATAATATCATTTGTATTATATTAAGTATTAACTTTTATATTTTAGATTACTTGCACGACTATGTTATTTGATTAGCTAGTTTTGTAATGAAACGCAGTTTACACATGAGTATGCGTAGCTAGAAGAATCAAGCATTCTATAAATTTACTGGACGCTTAATATGTACAATTACCGTAACTTCACTTTATAAAGAATATTTTATCTGATAGCGCCTCTAGCGTACGTCAAAGAAACTAATTTTGTATCTGTCAAATATCAAAAGACAAAACAAATTTTTGACACGATCAATAGTAGCTTGTTACTATCGAACACACTTTTAACACCATATCAACTACAACCCTCCCGAAAAAATAGAATTATCCTTAAAAATATCTACCTTCTATATAAAAAGTATAAAGTTTCTATTTAGGTAAACATACACGGTTATCGGGTGTCCAAGTGGCAGGTAGGCTGTCAGACGAGTGACCTTTGTCACGCGTTGACAGCCGATACAAAGACACGATACATTACTACCTAAACGTTTCCCTTGAATAGTTTTCTGTATCGATTTTATTTTCGGCGTTTTTCTTTGACTTTCTGATACGTGATATGTTATTGATGATCTTTTTGCTAATATTTTTTAAGTTTTGCAAGTATAAAAGATAGTTTGTTAGCAACAAAAATATGTTTTTCTTGATCTTGTGGGAAAGGAAGTAGTTATGGATCGTAGCAAGTGGTATTCTTTGGTCTCGGCTTATCTTTATGGGGTATTTCATAATATATGTTTGTAAAACTGTGTGGCTGCTTATTTTACGTAAAGGACGTATATAACAAAAGTAAATTATCATAAAATTATTTCAGTGAAGAAAAAATCTTCTTGCTTGTATTTTTGTGCACAATTACAAATTCTTTAATGCGAACTAAAGCTTTTCAAATCACATACTTACATTAACAAAAAAAAGACACTTTAAAATGCGCCATTTTGTCCGCCATCTTTTTGTTGAGTACTCGTAACTGGCGAGCTGTGCCAGTTATGACAACGACTTGGCAGCCGACCCTGTAACGTATGCCATGCTGCCATTAATTCAATGTACTACATCGTTAGCTTTATGACTGGCTTTGATATGCCAGGAGGCTACGGGAATATGTACTTGTGAAAAGGCATGCAAAAATAATGGCTGCCATTTTAGCTCATTGACCTACTGTTGTTGTCCAAATATGTTACATCTGCTGATAAATTAAAAAAATTAAGGGCTGTTTTCATGGTTTATGGTTAAGAATTTCTATGCGTCATGCGATGGATAATAAAAAAAATAATTCTACCTGATAAATTAACCAATATTTTTAAAAAAATAGTAAAACGAATGAACTTGTTCGTAATAAAAATAATAGCTAAGTCGAGTTTGTTAGCAGTGAGTGTGATATTAATATAGATTATAGTGAAAGTCTGATATTGAGCTAGATGCTGACCTCAATTATTTTGGGATAAGCCAAAAAGAAATAATAGAAAAGTATAAGCACTGTAAAAATGTAGTGATTGAAAAACGAGTGACTTATTGGAAAATAAGCTACACTTACACCACTACCTAAGCAAAGGTAAGGTATATCTGGATATAAAAAGCGTCTGCTCTGTATGAGACCCTGGTGAAACGTGAGTTAACTTCGACCTACAACTCTGCCTGTACCTTCGGGTATAACAGGCGTCATATGTGCCTCTACCTAAAGTACACACAGTCACATACAAGTGATTTTAAAGTTCTTTGCCTTAATAGTAAAGTTTCTCATAAAGTAAATCGATGTCGAAAACGGATATTTTGATTCTCACAGATTCGTTTTCTACCACAACCGTATATTCACTTTATTTTTCACGAATATATAACATATTGTATGCGATATTTCTAACGGCACTCGCGATTAATCGAATCCTAGTTTGAGTGCGTACATCGAGCGTTATGATTTACTGCTCTCATCAATTCTTTCGAATGAATAGGGCTCCATGCATCGTAACATGGTCGGTTACACTTTTATATGACGTGTTTATACTGTCGCATATTTTATTTATTTCGATGTAGTTTGGCTTTATTTTGTATGTATACAAATATAGCTTTATTTTGTAACATAAAACGTTTTTTAAATAGATTTGAATCAAAGGTTTTCTTTTGTTATCCATAATTATCATGTTGCTGGGCAAGAATGTCCCCCCGAAAGAGAAGTTAGGCCTTGAGTTAACCGACGCCCATGTTAGTCAAGTGCGGGTTGTTAGTGTTAGTTAATAATATTAAGCTAATATTCGAACAAGAAATGGACTCCTTGCATTTTAAAACGTTTAATCAAACAATGCAGGGATATATTTTCGCCTTTTTCAAATGCAAAGTAGTATTACCTCTTCCGATCACGATTCTAATCATTTTATTTTTCAAACCAAAACATTTTCTATCGGAATCCGATTCAGTTTGGCTTGAAATCGACAGCGCAGGCGTACTCCGGATGCGAATCGAGATTATCCATTTCCTCCCGATAAGTGAGAAGTTTTCCTCTACAAGATTAAATATTGCAGCCCTTAGCTCCCGCTGTGAGAGTAATGTACTGTCACTGAACGCATGCATAGGAAAAAACGTAAAAAGCTCGAGAGTAACTCACACCGGCTGATTTCTCGAACGTGAAGAAGTGTGTATATTTGGAAGACTTATAAGGATTTGAAGGATTTGAAGTGTTTGGGTTATGCATAAAATTAGACATAGTTATTATTCAATAGTAGGTATTATAGGTAATATTATCTGTGTGACTATTACCTTGGTTTACTCATTGATTACAAACTACCTATATAAAGCAAGAAATATTCTGTTATCCTTAAGATAACGACAATATTCTTCTCTATAACCTGTCTGCGGTTTTTTACATAACAGACGAAATGTAAATGACCAAAAAACCATAGCTGTTGAGTTTGAAAGTTTCCTGTCACGGTCATAGATTAATAGTTTGAGACACCGTCATTGAATGCACACCTCCTTAGTTGAAATGTTGAGTGGTTCTGTTGTTATGGCACAGAAAATATAATAAATCTTAACGCCCCTAACTGAGATCAATTTACACTATAAGAGTAATATTTCACCCCATAGTTCTTATACCCTGCGGATTTACTAAAAAATACAATTTGAATCGACGAATTACAATTTGTATTTGAAAAAGTGGCGGACTCCGTGGCGCAGTGATTGAGGTGGTCGCCAGGCCGCAATCATTGCGTTTGTGGTTGTAAGTTCGATTCCCTCACGTAAAAAAAATTGTGCGATCCACAAGCAAGTGTTTTGGGTATGTTTGTACTTTGTGTCCGTTGTTTGTATGTTTGTTAAAGCCCACGCGACACAAGAGCAATTCCTAGTGCGGCAGTTGTCTTTAAAAAAATCAGTATTCGTCACCTTAATATTTCCATACTTACTCGTACAGTTATAAAAAAGTACGTTTTTTGTTTTTAAGGCATCTCATTCAGATCCAGTCTGCCGAGAAACTGTGTCAAGGTCTCGGCGAAGACTGCAAGATTTTTGCTCCAACGAAACTTTATTGCAGAAGTTTTATCATATCGTATTATCAGTATTGAAATACCAAAGTCTGGCTGCAAAAATATGACTTACACATTCGAAAACCTATATGAAAGCAATAATTAGAGCTAAAATATACGTATGCACTACATAGACATAACTATGCATTTTCTTCTTAAATCATTCATACATGCATACAAACATACAAAGATACATACATACATACAAAATAATCACACCTTTTCTCATAGGGTAGGCAGAGACCAAACTTGTAACAACATAATCTACTTTAAAACCAATACAAATATCCGCAAAGACTTCTTAAATCTGTTACATGCGCTTGCGCTACAGCGAACTGTACCATTACGCTTACCCAGTTCTTAGTCAACATATTCGCATACCGGGTTGTAGACGATATTATGAATGCTTGGCTAGAAGCTAGGCTCGGCTGGCAACAAGCCATGCGTCTGTTACACCATGCATCAGCCCATAAACCTCTCCTAGCTTCGGATTAAGAAAGATTAATTGGTATGAGAGAAATTTAACTTAGTACTTGGGTCTTGTGCAAGTCTTGCGTGAAATTCAGTTTGCTGCAATACCAAACTGTCTTATCCTTACATACGTTTTGGAATTAAAAGTCAGGCCTTGGTCCAAAATCTTTGACTACACAAATTACAGAACATTCTGAATATTCTTCATTTGAACAGTTTGAATCTTGTATTTGTATCGTTACATGACCTTGATTCTCTACTACTATCGACTACTGACAACCGGCTAGTAATCGTGAAATTTTGTGTGAAAATTTGATCAGCGCCTCTGACAGGAGTCGTAGGAACTATTTTGGCAGTTCATTTTAAATGTCAAACTTTCGATACTCGACTGTACCTATTGTAGACTGTCGCTACTGTACGTCTTTGTATTTATAATGAAGATATAAAACGGAATAACAACACAAAAACAAATCACAATGTGTTAATGTTATTCATTTATGGTACAAACAATTTCGGACTGATAAGTTTTTGTTCAGTTTCATATCACTGAAAACTGTTTATAGCGGGTTACAGTAGCGTGTGTACAAGCAATATGATTTACATAATTGCTGTTTAGTTGCGGCTAATTTATTGCCAACACACGGGTAATTAGTATCGCATTTCTCATTATTATGCAAGCCTTTCATAAGTTTGCTTGAATGAAAACTGATTCGGGATAATGTTGTCTAATTATCAACAAATATACTAAACATTTATTAGTTACATCCATAAACTCGTAATTATTCTAAGATCCTTCAAAATTAAAATATACCAAAACATGCGGTTAGTTGACATAAAAGTAACTTTAAGTAAACAACGCAAAAGCACAAATTAGCGAAATGTACAAGCGAAACAAAACTAAATGGTGCGTCAATATTATGTATAAAAAAGTCACAACACAAAAAACCTTTCAACAAAGCTCTGCATACGATTCGTAAAGTACCATGTCTAAAATAAAATGAAAAACAGAAATACATGGTTGTATCTGTGTAATTCCATCGGATTCCACGTAAGTTGGCAGCGAGATGTGGGCCTCCCTTAATCCGAATTGTTGGCTACGCCCGAATAGTTTTAAGAGCAAATCTTTATTGCACCCGCTTAATTTCCGACAACTATGTCCGGTACTAAATGAATTTATTATGCTGCAATGAACCTTGTGAATGAAAGCCTTTCTTGAATTCGTGTCTTGTTTGTTATTGTTATTGAATTTAGTAGGAAGTTCGTCCTTATCTTTGAGAAGTTTGTTTATCGGATGGCAATTGTATGCGAAATGCTTCGAAGATAAGTGAAGTATATTTGGAGGGCATTGTAGAACAAATGATATACATGTAGAAGTTGAAGTATTTAGTTGTCAAAAATATTTGCGATTCATCAGCGGCACTAAAATATTTGACAAATGCTAATCAATTATTTGGATTTGGACTTCTACCATTAACGACCTAAAGAGTCCAGTTTCCTATCTCAAAAACCTTATAACGTGAGTTTTACTAAACCATATTATGATAAAACCTATGAAAAAGCAGTTGATATGTTGCGACATGCTAAGTTACATAGACGTCATTGACTGTTCATCAAAAAGTTTTAATGTGAACACAGGGAAACCGTTCCTTACTTGGTGATCATCATCAGATCTAATGGTTTTTATTATGATTACAGTTTGTCAATAACTGTCGTATTTTTTACTTTTTATGCGTATAATGATTTTCTTTTTCTGTCTTTTTATTTTCGTTGAATATTTGCTATGGCGTTCGCTATTCTATGAGATTTCAGATTCGATTCTTCAGTTAATCAAGTATATTTATTAATACATAAATACCTACACAAAATCCCCTATTTTTTTCATACGTGCAGGCAGAGACTAAAGAACACCACTTTTTTATACAAATAAACGTTTTGTAGCCCATCCCTTCCTACTACTCAACCAATAGTAGCCCGGAATTTGGAAATGCAGATAGGTCACTTTTTGCATCTCGTCCTTACACCGATGTAATGCTAGGTGCTTTCCTACATCCCTCAAAAAACATTTTTCTTCTTCAAAAATACTTCCTCCATCCAAATACATTATTTACTAGCTATAGCATGGCTACAGTACTTAAAGATACCACCTAGACTTATTGTACTGTCATTGATTAATAGCCTAGAGATCGTCTTTATTTAGCTAGCTTGATTCCCGCTTCCATTAGTTAAGAAAATAGATAAATTAGCGCCGTCTCCCTCACACTTGTATACAGATAAATTAGTTGTCTCTGTCACACTTAGTACTTGTATGTACTTATTTACGCGGTTGTTGTCTGGCGCGAAGCCAACACTCTTGCGGTGTCATTAAATATCTATAATGCTTCTAAACACTTAATTTAATTAAGTTGTATATCCTACAACGTTCAGCTTCTCTGCATTGAAAAGGAACTAATTATAAATGATAGTTCTTTTACCAGAATATTTTAGTTGAGTTTTACTTGAAAGTACTTATTGCATACGAAATAGTGTAATAGTCGATTAATTGAGCATTCCTTTGACAGTCTTTGACGGAAGCAATTTTCTTTTGATGGTCACTCACATTGTGTTATTTTGACTAAATAAGTTTGAAGGATTCTGTTTAATGTAGATTCATGTCGGTAGTACCAGAAGTGTTGGTATTTAAAACCACGACCAATGACGAATAAAAAGAAATGGCTATGTCCATTCTCTTCTGAGAATTACTCCCTATGATCTATGTTTATCTGTCGGTAAAATTTCTTTTTAAACTCTATCAAAGGTAGTTAGCCTGCGCTAATAGGCTTATGAAATGTTGATACATTGCTCACGTAAGTTCACACACCAAGTCAAACATATGGAGTGCATTGCCTCGTGCTGAATATGAGCGTATCGATATTGTGCATGGGCGTCACCGTCTCAAGCCAACATATCAAATATTCACATTACCATACGTCTTGCTCGCAAATATCGGATACGGGTGTCGCTCTGTTTCTATACTATTTGTAGTATGAGGAACTGTTTTTAGTTAAATAAAAATTCTGCCTGCTAGCTTGCTTAAAATTACCGCAGCCAAAAAGTTAATATTTAAGTCAATATTTCTAAGATTATAATACTCATTGTTTAGGTTGGTCTGTTAAGTTATCTTTAAATAGTCGTGTGAAATCTTAGGCTTATTTCGATCCTCCGAAGTATGTATGTAGAGCCTAAAGTTATAAAATTCAATTTATTCAAAATAAAAAACTTTTGCTAGTAATAAAGATAAAATAAAAATAAAGTAATGAGTGGCTACCAACAATATTCATAAAATTGACGATAATCTGCTGCAGGTATAGTTCTACGTTTTGTACAGAAACAAACCAGTCAATATGTTATTCGAGTATCTTAATTGTATACAGTTTTCGGGGCTTACAACTCACATCGCTTTCAGAAAACGCATCTGTCGGAAACTGATACGCATTGTGATCGCGATAGCCACAAAAGCTGGTCTATTCCGTGTTAGGTTTTGACGCGTTAGCTGTCGTAAGTCTTTACACATATCTGACACGGCCGAGATATTGACTAGAGCAGTCCATTCAATAAACTCCTAGCACAATGCACTACGTTTATCCAATACAGAGATAAGCTTGAATGAGATTGCATGGGTGTAATCTTGCATGGACTAGAAACATCTTCGTTTGGAATTCTGAATGGATTTGACGCGATCCCGTTTGTTTTTATTTTGTATTGTTTGAATCGAGCTTTGTTAGGTAACAGAACAGTTAGAATACGAATAGCCCAAGAGCAAGGTATGCTATTGAAAAATTGCATCGATTCCGTAAATTTTTGTGAAGTAAAAGAGCAACGTAAGGGAACATTAATTCAAATGCATCAACTATTTATGTTTCCAATGTATGCTCGAGAGAGCTTTCATTATTAAAGGCAGTGTTCTTGTTTTATGTTTTGTTGCAGTATGCTATATTTCGATAGTGCCTCTCCCTAAAGTGCGATGTACTCTATTCGTATGGAGTTACGAACAATAACTTGGAACTTGATGGTAATAGGTCCGTTGGCTCAAAGACTCACACTGTTTATGTTTTGGTCTCCAATATGTACCGAACACTTCAATTTGATAAAGTAAATGAAAGTAGGTAACTATTATAAAGTAAATATTATAAACACATTTGCCACGTGGTTTAAGCTATCAATTGGTGTTGACTTGTCTAAAGATTTTTATATGAAAGGAACAGCAGTCAAATCATTAAATTTCTACACTTATTAATTGATCAACCAATAACAAACAATTACCGAGGCATTAAAGTAACTGGTTATAAAGAAGATTCATATAACAAACCATTTATTTGTATATGAAAACAAGAATAACAGCAATAATGTGCTCCAATCTTCAAAATACGCAGTAACATGTAATTTAAACAGTAATTGGCACAACGTCTCTCCTTATTTCCATTGTTACATTTTAATCCTTTTTCCGACGTGCGGAAAACGCTTACGTATTAATAATGATGTGTGCGTCGCGTTGCCAGTTGCCAGTCTTGCATGGCCAGATGCCAGTAGCTGTCTTAACAATAGCTTATCTTGGCTGGCTTTGTGAAGCTGGCTACATTTTTATGATAATACCACATTAGACGTTATCAGGAATTAGTATGTTCGTAAGTTTGAAGTTTGTGTGTAGAGCTGGGAAGTATGCTTTGCTTTACGGCTTTTAATTATTATTATTTTATTTAGGGATATATTTGTTCATAGTGAAAACCTGAATGGTATTTATTTATTGCAAAATGTGTCTTTTATTTGTACTTTTGTAGCCTTCTTTTTACGCAAAACCGGATTAGCGTTTGTGGAGTAGTCATAAGACGTTCTTTTATATATATTATCTTAACATTTCTAAATATCTCGCACTACCAAAAATATATTTCACGAAGATAATCCTCAGATCTTGATATTACTTATCTTTATAAAAGGTACAAAATATTCCGACTAGACCCTAAAAATACCAGACAAAACTGTCTCAGCTAGACTAAGAAAAAGTCTAAGCAGAATTACTCTCAAGACAGTCACAAAGGCTGCTGTAAGGTTGTAGTAAATTATTCATACACTAGTAGGTGTAGCAAAAAACTGAGACAAAGTGTCTCGGGCCTTCATTAGGAGCCCCGTTTCTGACACTGCTCGTAACATTGTGTGGAGACAACGTATTTTTGTGAGTGTATGTTAGTTTTGTTCATGTGTGAGTGTCTCGGTTCTGAAGTACGTAGTTTCGTTTCTTACTTGCATATGTGGTCTTGCATTATGTAGATACTTAGTGTTCGTTTGAGGTTGAAATTTTAGCAAAGTCTAGCTAAAAAAGTGTAGTTTGGCGAGTTATCTTTCCCTACGCCACTTAAACCCTGAAGACTAAAGAGATCAAACGACTGTTATCTCAACATCTTTTGTTCTTGTCACGAACGGGCGCGGCATACATATTCCACTCCCCGCCGTCACCTATTTCCATATCCCTCAGATATATCATTGTGTTCGGAATATTTTATGCTGTCGGTATCTAACCGGCGTTTTGTGGTAATGTCTTCGTTTGATGTATAGCAGTCAAGAGCACTCGTGGTCTAAATATCTTGCCATTATGTATATTGTGGCCACATTAAGATGTAACGTCGCAGAAGGGAGCCTCTTAGCGTTTTTTCCCTGCGTAATCACGGCCCAGATTGCTCTGTCGCGAAACATAATGCCGCATCGGGCAGGAAATTTGTTAAAATTATAGGCGAGCATTTATTTCTCCAGTCGAAATATCGAATATGGGCTCGACTTCCTTTTACTAAAAGTCCGATGAAATTACTGAGCAAATGGCGCCTCGTTTGTGCTTAATTTGTACATTTGTTTGTGCAATCTTTTTTTCGAGATACGCCGGGAAAAATAATTGAAACAGCTATTTTGTTCGGTACGGGAAATTAGCACCGAGATTGTTCTTTGTTGAATTTAATTGGATCAGATTATAGACGATGTGACACTCGCAAACAAACGCGACGACCGAACGACATCAAAAAAGTGAAACGTGAAAGCGTCATAATGTAAGGGAATGGAGTGCAAAGAATTTTATATGAATTACAAATGAATTTTGTGGAGTCGTTCAAAAACTCACACAACGAAATCTCCTTCCGCGGCTACTTCGTTAAATAATGTAAGGAACTGTGGAGGTGCGCGAATTGCGCCAACCGACTCGAACAAAACGCGCCGGAGCCGCTTGAATTTGCAATTTCAAGGCGTTTCGTTCTCTCACAATTTGCTTATACCGAGCCCCACGCTGGGCGCCATTCCATGTAATTCGGTCCGCAGCCGCACTAAAGTTAAGTAATCGCACACCGTCGCATTGCTCCGCCGCGCGCGCTTCCAGGACCTCCTTATTTTTTTGGCATCGTTTCAAATTAAAAGCGATAAGAGTGAGCCTGCTCCTTTCACAGAGCCCCGCCGGCACGTCGAAACAAAGCCATCTACTTACAGCATACACAATTTATCACCCTTTGTTGGAAGAACGTCAGAACTGTCGGCTCTAACTATACAATAAAATTAACAACTAATGACGTCTGCCGCTTTCGCTCTCTTTACACTGTTTCAATATCATTTCAGTTCAGTACGCGAGCAAAATTCAACTCATCCGCGCAATACGACATGGGACTTGGAACTAAATTAATATGCGACGTTTTATGAGCGATAATAAGAACTAAACGAGGATACTCGATGGAGTTCGGGCTCGCCTTTCATTTTCTCTTCAATAATGAACAAGAGCTGACCCGCCCCGCAAGCTGCGCGAAATTTAATTTTAATACGGGACTGGCCACTATTTGGGTGACGTCGCCTAACAAAACAGTGCCTGGCACCGCGTAGATTAGAACTCGCTTACACCATGTTTGTTCACGGCTAATGTTTTTGACGCCATTACACGTTAGCTTACATAAATCTTAATTGTATACATTAGTAAGTTCAGATCGTGTTCGGGCAGATAACAGGGACGTTCAGTGGCGCGCCATTACTAACGAAATCATAATGGAACATCCAACATTCTTCGGCGTCTACAATTGAAGCAAAATTTGCTGCAATTTCATGAATTGTCGTCGCAGTTATTATTCGGCGTGTAAGCGGGAATTTGTCTCTCCAGGACATAGCTGGTTTTGTCCTGGAGTTTCCCGTAAATTCGCATGGTTCGCTGGCTCCTTTCAAAAGTCGCGGTTGGTTTTACGCTTTTGGCGGTATTGTTCGTGGCGTTTTGACTTTGAATTTTAACCATCCTCGTTCAGAAATTGCGCTGAGATGAATAATGTTTTGCTGTGCAGTTTGCGCTTGAGTAGTAATTGTGCATTTTGGTCGGAGTTAGTTTCGATTCGCTGTCTGTGATCTTATCTGTCACAGCCAGAGACTTTGGATCAAAGAAAGGTGTCCGAAGTTCAGGGAACAGTCTTGTTGTTTGTGTTACATACAAAGTTACTGTAAACTTGGTAATTGAGGACATGTTTGACGTTGTCAACCGCTATACTAAACATAATATAGTGTTGTTTACGATGTACATATAATACAAACTAAAGCTTGCTTGATACATATTTAGAACAAAAAGTCTAAAGAAGCAGACATTTTTGCCGCAATCCTTCAGTGGAACAAGTCTGTACAGATGCATTCGACGTGCTTAATCTCGCAAATCCTTTTCGAGATCCCTTCGTCCTCTCGTCTTTAAGAATGTCGGAATGCAGCGGTTCTCAACACAAGATATATCGGATCTCTCTTTCTAACCGACTCTTTTATCGTTGCCCCCATCAAGTTTTATATGGTACATTTTTTGTTTTTTGTTAATATTTCATGTTAACTGATACTTTGGAAATTATTACAGGGTACATATTAGTCAATGTATAATTATGTAGGACGGTTTATATTTAGCAAAGAACATAGGCAGTACCTTATTTATATAAGATTTGAAGAGGCACAAGTTATCTCGATTCATCTAAAATGATATCTTAATAGAAAGGCTATTTTCGTTCGACATTAGCGAGTCCGATTGTATCTTCTTTGTGGACCGCGGCCTTGTCGACTGTGACAAATTGAACTTAATCAAAGACTCGGTTCGGGAATACAGTTCTAGTCTCTAAAGATAGTATAATTGCAATTGTCTGAGAATTTTATCTGTCCTTCCCATCGGCATTGGCAGTTCTTTGTAAAGTTCGTTAATAAAACGAGGTCGATTTTATTGTGAGCGTGAGATATTGACGCATGTGTTAAGGTGCGTTTAGATTATCTTGAATGTTATATAACACTTTCAACTTGTTTGCCACGCTTTATCAAGTAAAATATACATATTTATGTATTGTTTTACCTAGACTGTATTAGGTAAAGTTAAAAATGCATATATGTAGATAAGCTTGAGCAGTAGTTTCACCCGCCAAATAAACTGCCTTTCATCTTCCCCGATATATATAATTTATTTTTCTGTCAAAATCAACAAAACTTGTTTCTTTTTGCACACAAAAAGAAACAAACATATTTCTATATTTATAATAAAGATAAGATTTTGTTCATACTACATAATATTTCTCCAAGACTATATTTGAGTCTGTACGCATCTTTATTGACAACATATTAGTGCATCAGACGGTTTTATATTCTAATTCAATGAATGATTGTTGTATAAAAGGATCGTGTGTCACAGTGCAATCATTTGTATCTTCTTGTATAGGTCGTTGTGACTTTGTTGTTGAGTATTTTTCCTCAATGCCTTTTTTGTTATAAATTGCATGTGGAAATTATTATGACCTAGGCACATAGTGTATCACGTCATCGTGAATTACCACTTATGAATATTAAAGAGTCAGTCAGTATTGGTCAGTTATTGACAGTTCTATAGTAACTCAAAACATAGCTGGGTTTGTGTAGAATTTTTAAAAGAATTACTAGGCAGCCGATCGTAGTGTGCGAGGAACTCGTTGGTATGTTTCCCGAAACGACATGAATATTTGCGTGATCATCAAATAATTTAGCCAGTCATATTTTGTGTTTATTTCGATATTAAAATATTTACGATACGATATTAGTTGTGTTATAATTTAGACTACTTACTTACTTAGAATATGGTACTAGATTTTAAATCATTATGAAAATAGCAGCATACTCTTACACTCCGTAATATATACATTTTCTATAAAGCACCATCAGTATCTCGTTCTAAAGTGCTAGTAAGCAAAGCAAGCTTATTTTAAAACCCCACTTCGACACAAGATCCTCCATCGTACTTCGTTGAAGCAATTAATTTTATATTAACGTCAAGTGACATCTGGCGCCTTTAATGGAACATGGAGTATTTTTACTCTTCCTCACTTTTTAATTCTGTGTGACCACACGATGGTGGGAAAGAAAACTTATATTCACGATTCCTAATAATATTCTTCGCTATCGCAATAAGAACATAGTCTGCCATTAGACTTTTGCAAGCATATAAACAATGAACGCAGAATACTACTATACTCGAATACGACTAAAAAAATACTCGGAAAAATAATTGTTACGTGAAGAAATCGAACCTAGGCCGTGGAAGCTAATCATCTTAAACACAACGATGCTGATGTATGTCAAAATTTTCAAGATAAACTTATACCTCCGTTAACTAATAAAAGCATTTTTATAACAAGTTCTTCTTAAAATAGGACCATAGTTACCCGTTCATTACGTGAAAAACTAGGCACTTTTAACCGCGTAGCACTCGCCTACGCCGTAGCCGCGAGGTTTTACAAAATTCATCGAAATTACTCACTGAATACACAAAAGAAAAATTAAATGCAAAGGTACTGTTTAAAAAGGACGCCAAAAAAAGGTTTCACAGGAAAGTAAATAATGTCTTTGTAATTAATGTCCCTGTAATTAATGCAAAATAAAATTAACAGCGTGAATTTCATATTTACATTTTATTTTTAATATCAGACTTGGACAGACCGCGTTTCGGTAAATATGAGAAAAATATTATTTTAATATCAATATATTGAAACTGCGATTGCAATGAAAGTCCAAATTATAAATATTTTTGAAATGCTCGCCATGTTTTACTTTTATTTGCAGTGTTCATAAAAATATCTCCTCTTAATAATTCTCATTGATGAAAAATATTTTATTTACAAATACACAAGTAAATGAAATGTTTTACAATTATTCTCGCCTTTACTTTCGTTTCTGTTATTTTATACGCGCTGATTGAAGAGATACTCAATTAATATTGGAAAATAATAATTGATTACCTACTTTGGATTTTTTTTTCTTCCTGCAGTATAGTTTTACCATACATTAAGATTTTATATTACTTATTTTTTTAACAATTCCATGAATAGTTGATGCGTGCATAATTGGTTACTAATATATGCCACTGTCGCGCGGTCGGTAGTGTATTCGACTGCTAAACATGATGTCTCGGGTTCTCAGGTGGGCAAAATACGATTAATCTTTTCTAATTTAAATTAGAATATTTGTAATAGTAGCCAATTATTTACAAACGTTAACGTATAGGATTAATTGTATTTAAGAGATAGACAGAGCGAGTTAATTATATCATTATTTTGTGTCTCTGAGTATAGGACTATCTTTATAGTTTGCTATCTCATTTACTCTCCATGTGAGTGAACAAGACAGCGCATACGCAAAATAAATCGAACGTAATTTCTCAATAATAACCATACACTTCTATTACCGTGAAGGTGACATTGAACATACTTTTTCCAAGTGTCAATGTCATTTGGATATTGAATTCGGTCAGGCACTATCAAGGGGACCGATCTTCTTATTTCCGTTTCATTATAATTCCATTATTGAAAAGGCCGTATGTAATTTATACACCTACGTGATATTGTTCAACAAAGGATTGTGTTATTATAAAGGTGTACCAGCTATATAAGGTGTAATTTGCTTGTAGATTGCGAATTAAGTTTCAGGTGAAGTATTATTCGTGATATAAATGTGCAAGTCAGTACTTCAAGTTATTATTATTCGTTTGTTTATGGGGTTTTTGTTGGATTTAAATTAGGTATGCTTGCAACAACTACCATCGTTTACAGCTATAATTTCATAAATTATCAAAATACTTTTATTTTTGGACATAAAACGAGTATTTAGTGAGCACGATATCATAAATAAAGTAATTAGTTTTATAACAATGTGAGACATGTGAAGCGCACTTTTAAAAGTACACTTCACATATCTTTTCAATAGAAATAGCCTAATTGAACTTCTGTGTCTTCCAAAGATTTTGTGATGTACAAAAACATTTCAGTCACAATCATCACGCCTATTTCCCAAGAGAGCCGGCAGAAACTAAGTCACGTACCGACCCTCACGCCCTTTGATATTACCGCATCCATATATCTTATTGGATACAAATACGGACATAGAACTTTTGACGAATATTGTTATTCTCAGATTGTACTTTTAAGGCAATCTCTATGATGGGTGATTTTTAAGTGTAAAACATTGAAATAGGTCGATTTTAATTAAGTACCGTAAAGTAAAAGAATCCATCCGATTCAAATAAAAAGGCTACTGAAGAGAACAAAAATAAAAAGTTTTAGTTTAACAACTACAAACAATACTTTTCATGTAGGTCAAAGGAACGAGAACATTATACCATCTTCTGAATCATTGTCATTATTAGCGGATAGCTGCAAATAGCTCTAATCAAACAACATGACTACAGTGTTAGCAACTTTAAAGGACAAATCTATTATTTTGTCTAAATAAATAGAAATTATGAGAGAATCTTCTCAAGATTAACTAATTTTGACAACGTTAACGTCGAGTTTGTAACCCGAAAAATTTTAAAACTGTATTCCATTTTATTTTTAGTGTTGCAAGTTATAAAATTAAATTCTATTCACAGACTATTTCCAAGGCTTTCCCAAGCTTCAGATTTCAGACGACCATACATGTATCTTGAATGCAATCTCCGAAATGGTACTCGCATCTAGGATCTTGTGAAAAACTTCTCCATACAAAACCAGCGAGATTCCAAATACTGAAGTGAAACATCCATTCATTGAAGTACCGCAAGTGACAGTCACTGATCCAAAGACGATAATTAATTACTACGCTTGCCAGTTACACACATTCGTTCAATCTACTACCACTGCGCATACAGACTGGATATAGGCACGTATCGATAAAAACTATTGGATTTAAATTAATCAGCTTCTGTGTAACTGAAGTCGTATGTTTTTAGAATAATTAGCTATATCAATTTGTTTAGGATGTGTTCTATCTTTCTGATATATTTCATTTCAATCGGTTCATGAGTGTAACTAAGTGAGAAAGTTACATATTTTATGTAATCAATTCATTAAATTTTCAAATGAAGTTAATCATATGTAAACTTTGCACTCACCGATTATTCAAGCTGAATAATATAAGTATCAAAATTACGTCACCTCTATGTAATTCATTGTACAACTAATATATTTACACTAAAATATAATACCTTTATAAAATTTGTGTTATAGAGTAAACTTGGAAAGAAACATTGTGATGCTTCAAAAAATTATTGAATTTGCAATGTCGTTATGCTGCACTGATCGTTTGAATAATGTGTTATATTTAGAAATACCGAGAACGACTCCCATTCTTCTTAGAATACTTCCTTATAAATGTCGTAAAGGGTAGAACATTAGCTTGAAGTGAAACGTAATAACTTTCATTATACAGTTTCAGTTTGTGGTTAAGAGGATTTAACTAAGCGAAAAGTAATAATCTGGATCCATTACTTTCATTCAACAACATTCTTCAAATAGTTAAGTTAAGTCTTAAAGTTGATACATAAAGCGTCATATATAAAGCAAAGACGATATTAACATTACCAATTCCGGCAACAATTTTTCATAATGCTTATTACTTCAGTAGAAATATGGTCGACGTTAGCTTTAATAGTGCCTACCCTTAACGAGTAACAGGACATTTGCGTGGTCGACTTACAAAACAACACGCAGTAATCTCAGGCCCTCGCCCTCCTATATATCACCAACTTGTGACATTTCCACCTAATATTTCAACTCGGCGATGTAGCGAAATAGTGTAATTAGCACCAACCAACATTAATAGACCCCGCTACATTAAACTAACACAAAGTCGGAGAGGTCAACCTAAAATGGGAGTTGCTCAATGAGAGAAACGCCCAGTATTAAATAGCTGTAAGGCCCGTAGAAATTATACGTAACCAGAGCTCAAGTTATATTTGTCACAACTCTATAATTGGTAAGATTACAATGATTTATCAAGTGTTCAACACTTTCCTTTTGATTATTCGCTTAAAACCCGTAACATATTGCGAAATGTAGCTTTAAATCTTTTTCCTGGAACCTTAATATGCTAACCGCGTTCTCTGGCCTATTAAAATGTATATTTATGTGCGTACATTTACTTGAAGCACTTAGGAAAATGTTGCCTCCCTTGTGAACTCGCCGAGGCGTGTAAGTATGTAAACTGTACTTTTCAGCCCAAATTAAGACTTGAAATCTACCTGCAAACATAAATAATGTGACGCTGATATGATAAACGGTTATGTGTCAACGTTAAAACGTTAGAATATTCAACTTCTTTCATTTTTATTTGATTCAATTTCTAATGTTATAGTATAAATCTTTTTTAAATTTGAATGTGCGTTTGACAACAGTAAACTTTAACTAACAACTCCTTAAAGTGTAAATATCTAGTAACTAGCAGGCATCGCATCTCACCTGAAATTGAAGTTACATTTCACAGCAAACCTTTTTCGGAATAGCTCACCATGAATAAACCACGGCAGTGTCTAAAATTAGCTTAAAAGCGCTTCGCTAAAAAGATTCACACAAATAGCCATCTTGAAAAAACTCACGCAACAACACAGCTTTAGCTACACAATAAACAATGAAAACGAGGTTTTATTCTTCCATAACAATAAAAACGCACCTCGTGTATTTTTTTTCTTTTAAATATGCAAACATTAATCTGTATTCTGACCTTTAAGGGCTCGTATAAAGTAGGAAACATTTTATTACACCATATATTCTAGTAGGGAGAATTTTATTGTTAACAAAGTTCTTTCGAAACATCGGAAAGTCTTCGTTTAGGAGTTTGGAACACAATATAATTTGTACTGCCTATTAACAACTGCACCGATAAAGAAACGATAAAAAAACGAATAGTTAAAATTAGGTCGCGAAGGCATGGCAAATCCCCAATCCGCATTTGGCCAGCGTGGTGAATTAAGACCTTATAATTACCCCTGTCTTACCCGGGAGGAGACCCTTGCCCAGTAGTGGGACATTAATGGGTTAAATTCATATTTTTCGTTCAAATTAACCTCAATTTGTTCTATAGAGCTAAAATAACCTGTTCATTGATGTTAGCAAACATTGCAACAAGCATTTAAAGTTGCAAAACATAATTCAACATGTTACGCGTTGTTGCGCAACGTACACAAGTCTACAGAATGAAAGGACTGTAATGGCAGCATCGTTAATAAGTCTAGAGCGAATTAGATTTAATTTTTGATTCCGTTTGCTCAGTGCTAGTAGTGAAATATTCAGCCGTTTGTAGGAGTAGCCGGGGGGCGGCACATAACTTATTGTAGCGAGATTTGTGCTTGAAACTTTCATGGAGAAAACATTTGAAAATAGACTGTGATTTAGTTAGTGTTTTGTTTAGTACTTTTGCTTTACAACCGGTAAATTTATTTTTCACTATAATGTAATAAATATAACATCGTAATTGGTTAACGTAATGTCGGTATATGAACTCTATCCTTTCATGTAGCTGTATGAATTTAAGGAAGAATGTTTCCTGGTTGCATAGAATTTTTGCCGTTTTCCTCTGGATGAAGTCGAATTTCATTGCTTTCAATTTTACCACTTCTTCTTTTTCCTATTTAAACCTTTCTGAATATGTTGCATTTTTATAACATGTCTTTTATAGTAGTAAGTGGGTGAGTAAGTCTCAAACATTTCTGAAAAGTTCTGTTCTGTTTTTGCAACGTCTAACTTGCTGATGTGGTAGTCTTCAATAGATTCTATTCTGTTTGTCGGATCGCTTTGATCAAGTATTAAAGTCAGCTTTTCATTAAATCGCCTCGCGCTCATTACTGCACACGGAACGAACTGGGTGCTTATTCTCAGAATCGAGAAATAGTAGTTATTTTCACATTTTTGTTAGTTCTTTTACTCTTTCTTTTTCTATCGGATTAGTTAGTTTAGTCCTTATAAATAAAACGTCTTTGACTTTTTGACTTTTATCCTAATAGACAACAATCAGGACCAGACATTTAGTCCTATAATGTAGTGTCTGCCGAAGTTTCGAAACGCTAAGATAAAGTAACACTGATCACTACTGATCAGCCACAAATACCATCCTAGCCAAGGTAATTCCCCTTACTTATTGTTTAACGATACGTGAGTCAATCGGTTTCGAGTAGCTCGATTAAAAATAATATTATGCAATGAATACAGTTAACTGTAAATTTTAATATTATTATACAGTTTGCGGTGATTCTCCGTATTTAAATTTCACATTTTCCATATTGATAAAGCTGTATTCGTAGAAACAGATATGGAAACAAAATTAAATCGATGTAAATGAACTCTTGTATATATATTTACCAGATATTGACTCTTATGTACGTTGAAAGTTGTGAAATTACCGTGAGGTTTGGAAAGTAACCGAAGGAGAAGTAATAAAATACTGTTGAAGTTGTAAATTTTACAGTTCCGACTCCGCGGGTGTAACTTTTACGTGCTCATGCATACGATTTTTAAAGTGTTCGATATTTAAGCTCTTGAACTGTTGTTATTCGTACATTTATTGCAATGTTGGGGTTATTTTATAGCGAGCATTAACATTAATTTCCGTAAAGTGTATAAGCCATTACTTCGAAAAGAAAATCAAGCATATTTTGTTCTTAAAAGCTGAATTTGCAGCGCCCCAAAAATGTATCTAGTAGATTTTTTTTTCTATAAACTATAACGAAAGTTAATTTTTCCTTATATAATAGATAAGTTATTAACATAACCCGTTGCCGTCGCTACGTATTTTATCCAAACATAACCTCTTTAAATTACCGACTTCAAGAATAGGCGCCCGTGTTCTTCTGGTGAACTGTTTTCATTACAGAAACACGCGATGTCCGTAGGCACAATTTCCTTTAATTCAAAGTATCCATCATTGATTCCCTGTCCAACGTTTGACTAGGAATTACCGCTTTGGGCTTGTTCACTTGTTCATTTAATAATGCACGTTGATAAGTTTGGTGCATTCTTCGAAAAGGGTTAAGTGTTTGGCTTGCGTAATTTGTTTTTGTTGGTTTTCTTTGAACTAGTGAGTCAACAGACTAATTGTGTGTCTGTGGATACTGTTTGTTAAAGGGGTCTTGCTACTTCCAGTATATGTATGGTATACGCATTGCGCATTTGGAGTAATGCCTACGTCTTTATGTGTTATGGGCCTAAAACTTGGATGGGCCGTCTGAAATTTAGAAAATATAGTTTCAAATCTGTTAGGAGTAATTAGTGTTGTTGCTAACAAAGTGTGTTACGTACTAACATTACAAATTTTCTGATTGCAATGACACTAACACACCCATCTAGCTTACTGTCCAAACAGTATATTACATCTTATGAAAATATATTTATTCATTCATTATTCCAAGCAATCGGCAAAGGCATTGATGATTCTCTAGGTACAAAATTCAAAGTACTGCCCATTTTGCAAACTATGTAGTTCATTTTCACCGTATTTCCTAACACATTAATCGCTATAAATGGCGGATATACTGAAAATTATAACGCCCACCTTCCGGCTTGGGTCTAACTATCGTATATGGACTAGACCCGGGTTTAGCCGAATCAAAAGATTTATTTCCAAAGATATGTCTACATAATTTGTTTTGTTAGAGTAATAAATTCACTATGTTCTATTTACAGTACGACTGTAGATTATTGCGGATTTATGATAGAATTTCGGACTTTGTAGGTTTTATGCAATCATTGTAGTTTAATGTAAAGATTTACATATGAACATTATTTGGTTAGTTGATTATTGGATATGCACATAGATTCTTTTTGTCCTACGAATATTTAATATAAAGAAAACACTACGTAAACGAACCTTCCTTGAAAAGGTTTGGTGAAAAATCTCCCACACTTCATTAGGACAGAAAAGATTCCGAGAAAGCCTACTGATTTAAAATATTCCCTAAGTCTCCGATAAAACACCGAAAACGGAAGAGACGATATCAAAAACCATTTCAAGGGAACTAAAAAAATATGGATATACCTATCATAAATTTATTATTAGTGCAGATGAAAAGTTATATAAGGCTATATTCGCGTGAGCCGAGCCTTATTAAAGATTCATTTGGAGCGGATCAAGGTGGGCCAGCTTCCCTCAGTTTCATCCCGTTTTCAAATGGAGTGCGAACAACATTTTTTCCCTCTCTGAATTCTGTTTTCTTGTAACATTTGCATATCGGAAATAGAGTAATGTTAAATTGTTGATTAATTTGTTAATTATGAATGTTTTTGTGCTTTATAATATCACTAATATTCTTTTTAGTACCAGTTATGGCTTGGCAACATGGAGGTGATTATGTTAAAAAAGCTTTATAATTTTTTTCCGTCATAGTAAAATCTTAAACAAAGACAGATACAATCATATCTTTTTATAAAATCACACATATCAGATAAAAACCACTTAAAAATAAATCATATGATGGACCGTCCTTTAAGTATTTTATAACCTTTAACTCCAACATTTATTACAATATTTTTGCCGAGTACATTCTAAATCTATAAATCCTTTATATTTATCTGTTGCTCCAACCTTTGGTCCAAGATACACAGTTAGGTCACAGAGGTCAGACCACAGTCGCTCCGAGCAAACACTAGGATGAGCCACAGAAAGTTAGACCGACCTAAACAAACTTGGGCTAGTCTAAAACGTTATGTACCTGTAATTTTACTGGCTATTTAATAGACAATGACAATTTGGATACAATCTGAATGAATATAAAATTGTAAGGAGCAATTTTGATTTACATTGCGTATTTTTAACTATTCGTTTAGGAAAGTTAAAGATAAATGCGACTATGTATAGAAAACATAAAATAATATCATCTTGATCTATAAAGTATGGGTTAAAATGAAGTTTGGTTCGATGCACTTAACTTGTAAAATCCAACTATGCGTTAAAAATTAAAAGTAGGTAATAATAGTAAAAGGCTAATGTCAGTCTCGAAGCTGTAAACCGACGACAAAGTTATTTAAGGACCTAGTTTAAAGTCCGTCACAGACGCTACGAAATATTAGATACTTTGCCAAGAATTTTAGGTATTCAGTATTAAAACGAACAAGCTTGTTCATGCTCAAAGCTGAAATGAAAAGATTTTAAAGTAACATTTATTCCTCAAGCAAAAGAAACAATTTTAACTTGACGAATAACACGTTCCAAACAAGATTTAAATAAAATAACGAAACACTTCACATAACTTCTCATTTATATTCACAAATATTGATTCCATAATAAAAATGTGAAAACATCGCGACGATATAACGTCTACAAAAATAAAGACCGCCCAAACCAAATAACGAAAGCGATAGAATACATATTAAAGTTTGCCAAAAACCAATATCTTCGATATTTGCAGCCGCCGAACTCATATGGGAGCCTCCATTCATCGGGCCTGCAATAGAGGCCTAGATCCCAATAGGAATTGCAATTAGGCCTCAATTTACGCATAGTTTGGACTGGAATTTCATTCGTAGTACCACCTCTGTCTTCGGCTGCCAAGAATACCTCTACTTTCCTTTACGGCCTTACCGATGTTCGGATGCCCGATAACCGTAGCAAGGTATTTCCACGACACTTGTATTAGTATTTCTATTGCTATGAACAAAGCGATTGTTTGATTGTATGGGTGGCGTTGTTTTATGTTTTATGAGGGTCAAAGGTCCTTTAGGGAAAGGTTTCCTTTTGGAAATAGCTATTGATTAACGACAGGTAGATGTAGAGTAATAAATGGAGAAAAGTGCTGTACGGCTTCAAAATGAATTTAATACGAAACCATGTGGAGTATATACGACCGCAGAGGTATATTATTTACGCCCACGTGGTCACAAAAGGTGCAACGGTATTCGGTATTTTATATGCCAAAAAGGACAAAAGCGGACGGCAAAAAATTCTGGTTTTGAATCGGCGTGAAAAAAGTTGGTACAAAAATTTCGTATTCATTTTTTATAGAACAAAAAAACCGTAGCATTATTTATGCACGGCAAAGTAAGAAACAAAACGGTAACCGCTTTCCTATACATAATACAAGTAGGCTTAAAAAACTTTCGGCGTCTGATAGAACTCATAAATTTTAATAAAGAAGTTCGTATCTTGTTTGCGTCATGTCCTACGCTCGCTGTTTATGTAAAAGTTGTAACATACAGCAATACAGGCGAGCAATAAACGTCTTAGCCAAGTAATAAGTTTATTTTTCTATTTAGGACATCGGCAAGTTTGGCAGTGAGATCACAACCTCGACGACGTAGACACGAGCGTCTCGCGTTGAGCCGCTCGCGCGTCGAGAGTCAGTTACTCGGAGCGTTTATGATTCATCAACAATAGGTCGTAGGACGTGGTATATCGATATCCTTTATTTAATGAAGGCTGGGAGAGTTTTTCTCGAAATTGAATGGTCCCGCGACAATCAGAGTTCCGTCCGCAGATCATATTTCAGCGAACGAGATAAACTCGGACAAAAGAAAGGAATCCCCGTTTACCCAATTGGGTAATGGCCCAGCTCTGTCGTTATCTCTACCCATTATTTCTGTTTGAAGGAGGCTGTGGTGTTCTACTTAATACTAAGGGTGAAATCTTTACAAAGATCTTTGATAAAGTTCCCCGGTACTTGATCTTGTTGTGAGGAGTAATGCTTGGATAAATTGCTTTTGCGGCCGCTCAATAGGTTTATGTTACATGCAGGCTACCTTGTAAAAGAGGAAGCAAAAACTTTGCAGCTTCACTGTCTACTTCACAATATTATGCACTCATTATTTTAACCTTTTTCTTATCCTTAAATACCGCATTGGATTAAAATTTCAAAGCAGTGTACATAGTTAATTATTATGGGCTGTTTCTAAGTATTGATCAAACGAATAATTTACTTTGACTAATTACTTACTCAAGTGTTAAGTCAATCAAAGAAGGCAAGTATGGCTGAGTTTCTCGACAAGAAAATTTACATTAGACACGGTCAGGCTTCGGGTTAATTTGATAAATATTTCATTTTCTCTTATTAATTATGATTATCTAAAGATTTTGTTCTGAAATTTTCCGAGGAAAATTTTATTATACTCGTAGCTCCGTAGAATTTGGTACTTAACCATTTTGTACATACATCTCGTTGTTGTGATGCATCTGCTTATAGTACTCATTATCTATATGTTCTAATTTATTGAGATATGTTTTAATATCACAGAGAGCTTAAACACGTTACACAAAAACTAGCTTGGACTTTCTATATGCATAGTTACGACTACAGATACTTTGAAGATATCATTAATCGAGTTCATTATCGGACCAACATGCGATACCATCTTCGAAAAGCAAATTAAGTCCAAGGATTCTGTGCACAGATATGATCAGCTAGAAGTCAGTCACCAACTAGCGCGATAATAACGGTAATTTAGTACAGCTATAGGAACTTAGAAATATGGGTCGGATTACATCAGATCTCTCGGTTGAAGACGAAAAGCCGCTGTCAAAGGGAGGCAAAGTTTGCAAACAACTTCAGTTCGATAACCAATGGCGTTTGGCGAGCTCGCGTTTTGATGTTAATGACTTTTTGGAACATTTACCAGATGGTAGACTGTTAATATTCTATAGGCCAGCCTTCCAAGGTCCTGTCGGAAATATTTCTGTGGACATTTATTTGCGGTTCATAATTTTCTGTGGAAAGTTGTTCCGTTTGAATTTTACATTTCGATCCTAACGACCTTTTGGATCATTTAGTCATAGTTAGTGGGTCGTTTATTTTATGTTCATTGTAATGTTTGTTACGTTATTTTTGTAGACTGCAATGTTTTTTGATATAAAATTTTGGCACTGGGTACATTGTTCTGTTATAATTATATAAATTGGCAGAGATTTTAGTACTCTCATGACACACTGAGGCTTTCAAAGTAGTAGAGTATCGTCCATGACAATTCGAAGAATATACTACAGCATAACTATATTCTATAATATAAAACTGTCGTGTAATATAATGCTGCGCCATTTCAAAAGAAAAGCTGAAAACACTTGTTTGCTTTTAGAACACTTTAAACTGCTGAAGAGCATCCTTGAAAGTTTTTCAGTCCCATATTTTCTGGCGACGCCTGTATTTTAAAATGTCCAGTACCCAACTTTGCTCTTATTTGTTTCTCCGTGCATTCAACCATAATTCACTCGTATTTAGCGAGCAGAGTAGCTTGAAGACATTTTTATAAACTGCCGCTGAAAATGCTGGTGATTTACCTTTTAAGCCAATTATTTTACGTAGATCCTCTTTTTGCAAATAAAAGTTTATTTTAAAACGCAAAATCCACGCTGCGGAAATTAGTTTATGCAGTATTAAGTATATACTAGTGATCCAGGGATTTTTCTGCCGTAAATCTTTTAGGCTGTTTCGTCGTAAAAGCTGTTAAAAAGTTAACTGCAGTCAAAACAACATATATTTTTTATTTTTGTAGAATTTGTGCAGCCAAAAATTCCATAAAATAAACTGCGATTTTTTACTGTTGTTCTGTAACTGGCTGTATTTGTTTACTTAGGTAGTTTTCAAATGGCTGGATTTTTACGCGGGCTCTGAATTCGGTGTGTAAGCTTCCAATGCTTACATCGAGAACCACTATGGGTGTATTCATATCAAACGCTAAGTTTTCGCGAAAACATCCTCCTTTGCAATTGACGAAAGCCACATTACTTTTTAATTTGAAACGTTGCCGGGCTCCCGCTGCAAAAGAGAGACTTTATTACACTCAGAGGTATCTCGCTTTTGACCCGTACGCCCTTTGTGTGAGCTATTTTTTATTCATTCCAACGGATTCATACGGGAGTTAGAGCCCCTCAACCGGCTTCCCTTTTCGATGTTATACGTTTCGACTCCGCGTTTTTAGACGGAAAAATAGAATTCGCGGTTATGTGTGCGTGTGTTCTTTTTCATATTTATATGAGGTATTGCCGTTTCATTTTTTGACACCTTGGCTTTTATAGTCTATTGGTGTTGTATTAAGCTAATTTGTTGTTTCCTATTCTGTGGTACTTATGCCATATTAAACACGTTACTTATTATAACTAGCATGTTATATTGTGAGACAATAACTTACAATTTAGAATAAATTGTACTTAAATTATCGACTTATAATAGATACAATCCATTCTTATTATTCTTTATTTAATATTGCAGAATTGTGTTCTTTAAAAACTAACGGAACATTTCCTAATATATAACACTGACGTGTTCATTGATAAAATGAAATCTAATTCTATTCTATTGTTTGTTGCAGGTATGCAATGTTCCTCGGAGAATCTCTAGCGAATAGCAAGTATAAAATAAGCTGGTTTTACTGCAATGTGAGGAAAGAACTCGTTATCTTCGCCATTAACTTTAATATGCATGTAAAACTTTTTGTTTGTCTGTTTCCAACGAAGCGCCGGGAATCCTTTATATAGATGGTGTAAATAAAGTATTACGATGCGCTCTGTTCAGAGAATCAAGTCGATGTGTGTCGGCTACTTTAAAAAGTAATGAATAGGATATTTCAATTGTGAGAATCAATGATAATATTGCATGAAACTACATCTACATTACATTTTTACAACTGTTTGTTTTCAAAAGAAATTATTTTTTGTTGTATATGTATAGCAAATATATCTAAATATCAAATTCAATAAGACTGAATGATGTTTTTAAATTTAGCACATCACTAAACATAGTCAGCACTTAGAGCAACTTTATCTATACTCAATATTCATTTTCAAGTTTTAAATCTTATATCAAATTGGCAACATTCTACACAAGAAAAGTATATATAATCTATGTCCACAAGCCGGACGTGACGTAATCATTAGGCTGTCCAATGAATATATAATGGAGGCGTTCAGTCAAGTGGATGCATTTGAATTTTTTATTTTATATTGTTCAATACGTCGGTCGATTTAATGGTAAATCAAATAGTTGATCGTTTAAGGTTAAAGACCAGATAATAGGGGTTTTATTAATAAAGAATAGGGGGAAAATGGCTCCTTAGGGAAATAGATTATTGGTAGGCACCCGTGTTTGTTTGATGGAAAGTTGTTTATGTGAACGACATTTAGTTAATGGTAGTGCGAATATGATGTGATCGAAAAATGTAAGAATAGTATTAAGAAGAAATTGGTTCTGGGGGCACGGAAGTGCCCCCGCAAGTCGAGCAAAAAAAAGCGGCACGGCCGTAACATCCTTTTCTCGAAGCAATTCGGGCTATTTTTGACACCCCTATAATTTCGTTGTGGATAAAACAAGAAGCCTGGATTTTCAGCAACTAATCAGTCATTGTATAAACACGGTATATTTAAAATTTCAGTCAATTTGAACCAGTAGTTTAAGAATGACAACTTGTTAAAATTTTGAATTTTGTCACTCACTGATTCACTGACTCACTGACTCACTGACTCACCGATCATCAAAAGTCTAAGGTACTTCTAGCAGACTTAGAAGCTTAAAATTTAGAATACAAATAGGGTTTAGTGTCTTAATCATGGGAAAATTTTAATATTTTCTAATTTCGGTCCAGTTTTCTAAATACACCAACTGCAACAATAACTTTGTAATCCCATATAAATGTATGAGATTACAAGGTTACATTTGCAGTTAACGAATTATTCTTACTGTAGAAAATAAAATAAATAGGTGTAAATAGGTACCTACTATATGAGGCATAACGGGAGGGGGTAAAGGGTGGGTAAGGGTGTTTAGCCCATGAAACTGAACAACATTCCCATAAGAAAATATGTTGAATTTTGAAAAAAAAAACGTCTTTCCATACAAATTGAACTTATGTTCGCTCTACAAAAAGAAGTGAGATGCCATCAAAAACATTCTGTAAAAACCTCAAGTCTCGCCGTAAAAAGTTGTGAGATCTATATAATACCAAGTCGATTAATCTATTTAGTCTCTACTTAAAGGACCTTCTGTCTTAAGTTATTACGTATGTTATTATCATGGCAATTTAAAAAAAATACCTTTAAAACAAATAGATCGACTTGGTCATCGCAAGAAAACACAAATTCACCATTATTAACATTTCAGGAGCATTAACTTCTCGTCGTGCTGTGTAGTGTGATACAAACTAATAATCAAATCATGCGATGGCCAGGTCGGTCTATTTGTTTTAAAGGTATTTTTTTTAAATTGCCATGATAATAACATACGTAATAACTTAAGACAGAAGGTCCTTTAAGTAGAGACTAAATAGATTAATCGACTTGGTATTATATAGATCTCACAACTTTTTACGGCGAGACTTGAGGTTTTTACAGAATGTTTTTGATGGCATTATATCTTTTATGCACATTTACTAAACTTTTATTTACATTGTGACATGCAGTGTATTTGTTAAGTAGTATTTTAGTAGTATTATGCGTATAAATAAAGTTATTTTTCTATTGTAGTCGTTAAAAGATGGCACGTCAATTAAGTTTAATTAACAAACTACGTAAGAGCAAATAACAAAGACCTACAGCTTTTACTTGTTCATTCAGTTTCCAATAATGCTGCCTTTAGTTATTTATATTTCGACTCTTTAAAAAACTATAACTTGGCATTTTTTATAGTTAGTTATGCAGTCCAAATGCACAGTCAAAACACAATAACATTTCAGTTCATTGACCTGAAACTAACCTAATTTTCATTGCAATACGAATAATTAGCTCACAATGCGTCCTCCATTTATAAATTAATCTATAAAACTATTAACTGGGACAGCGGTAATCAATTTTAATAGAAAGTGCACTACCATAGATACATTATTTAATACCCAAGCGATATGGTAATGCTACTAATCTATTTAGCTGCCTGATAATTAATTCGGTTATTTGTTAGTTAGCTAGATTATAGAAAATTGTATGAAGTTTTGCATGTGTTGGTCTTGTTTCGGTGTTCTAATTAAACTTGATTATGATGTAGCGGTTGCTTTTATCTACCTACGGTTGGTTTTTAAGCTTAGTTTAGTTTATAACTCAACGTTAGTAAAAAGCTACTAGTAATTTTAGCATATTTCTTGGTCTATGCTTAGCATAAGAAAGACTTGTGATTCCATGCAATGTATGTTAGTGTGAATAAGTCTTTCGTTATTGTATTATTGGGTACATTATATTTGAAAGAAAAGTCAAATCTCAGAACCGATTTTCAACTGATAAGTTAACGATACATAAACCGCACAAACATTTCACATCATATCAAGGTCGGGGCACTGAACTGTGATTCTAAGAAATTAATTTAGTGAATGTAATGAAACAGCATTTATACGTTTTCTCTGATAACCTTACAAAGGCCTTGTATATCTTCCTAAGGAGCTACATTTACTTCTAACGAAGCTTAAGAAATCATACTTTAAACCAAAAACGTTAGAATGAATAGTAGGTACTAACTTTATAAATCGTATCATAATCTTAAGATGTATGTATCGTATGGTTAGTGGTCAACCTGGTGTCAAAGTTGTTGAAGCCGCCCGAAAGGCCTTTGACAAACATGACTTAACGACTGTTAACTTGAACCGACTTTTTACGTGCCCTCCGAAGCACGGAGACGCTCAGTTCAAATACCACTATGCGGTCACCCTCTATTTAACGACCGCGCCCACAGTTAGCTTAATCCACAGATCGTGTACCGACCGGTGAGCGCAACTGGTTACGGGCGCCTGTACATTCTTAAAAAAATAGGTCAACCGAGCAAAAAACATCTACACATCCTTACAAAACAAATCAAAGCAACTCAAAACAATATTAACGCGAGCGTCCGCGCGGACATCATTCCGCAAGGAGCCGCGATCAATCCTGTTACAATGCAAGAAAGTCGCCGGGTCAGACACAGCGCGGCTTTAATTTTCCGCTCGGCGAGTTCGGGCCAGGACTGTACGACGGCGACGTACCACTTGACGGAATTGTACCATCGGACTGTGTTCCGAATATTATTGTGGTGACATATTTTACTGATAGATTTGTGATTTGTTTTTGTAGATAGGTTTGTATGTATGAATTTTAGGCGGGAATATAATTGTTCATTTAAAAGATAAATAAATTATGAGAGTTGGTTTCAAAAATTTGTTATCTATTTTTCGTCTATTAACGTAGAAATAACTTTTAAAGTCTTATAATAGTCATAACTTCGTAAACAACTTGTAAAGTCGAATATGTCGTAATATTTTGATAGTCATATTTTTTATGATCATGAAAGATTCTAATCTCCTGTTAACAAGAATTAATAATTACGTTTACGTACTTAGTTTACGTACGTATTTAAGGTATAACATATAAGTAGACCAATTTATAATCTATAATAAACATTTGAACAAAACAGCGGATGATACGTTTCACCGGAAACTCAGTAATGAAGCAATTTGTTACGGCTTATACGAAACATAGTCTATACAAGTAACAAAATATTACAGTTGAACACAAAACTCCACTCCATTTTTATTGAGGTCGCGTTTAATGACTTCATTATGCCCGTACAGTATAAAAATGCGACATATTCCACCTAATTATGCCGACATATTTTTTCCTTAAGAACTTTGCTTCGAAAATCAAAGCTCTCGTAAGTCAGGTCACTCCACATGCCACGAATATTCAGCATTCATAAGAAATGGTTTCAATGAATAAAGTACATAATAAGAGAGGTTATTGACCTTAACGTACTCATTATTAGGAAAACCTTTATGAATATACATCACACTTCAGTCCGCGATTTCGTCCACGTGAACGGATTTCGGGCGGACATTTTCAGTGATATAAGATAAAAGCTTGTGTCTACGATAAATATCCGTTTGTCCAAGCTATAAACTAGCTATGTACAGTTTAAAAAATATTCTAATAGTGTTTATGTGACGCTGCGAGCTTGCGGCTTTGCTCGTAACTTTGACCACGTGGAATAATTTTCCAAAATAAAATAGGTATATTTTCAACGGTACTTCAGATTTTCAACTACCTTTGTATGATATTAAATGCAAATCCGTTCAGTAGTTTTTTTTTGAAAGAGCAACAAATATCCATACATATATTTTATATATTCAGATATGAATGACGCAAAGAAAGTTTGCAAGGCTCATATCAAGTGGCGTTTCCTGGACCTGGTCTCTGCTTACCCCTATGGGAAGAAGGAGTGATTTTATGTATGTATGTATGTCAAACAATATCTCGCATTTATAATATAAGTAGGATTATTACCCAGTGATAAAGTCTATATAAATAAGTATATAGGTAGAGATAATTTGCCACTTTACTACCATGAATCGAGCACACCGATAAGTATAGAGATGGGTATTAATATCGTCACATTATAACGTTACATTAACCGCTGTCCATAACCGTAAACAATGGCATAAAATCGGTAGTAAAATGTTAGGCGCGGGGTAAATGTGACGAAGCTATGTTAGCGTTTAGTTGTCAAATAAATTTATTAGCATGCGATACATTGTTGTTAAACGTTATGAAAAATGTCGGTTCCCACGATCGAATATCGTTTCGAATGCAGACTTTAAACTAGGGTTCAGTCACGATATCGTTGATAGTACAGTCACGTGCATTATATTGTTAAAATTATCGGATTACATTACACATATAATGTTTCGTACGAACTGCGGTAGACATACTATATTTGATATCGTAGTACAGAAGATGTTTCTTGTTTGTAATGCGATCAAGCACTTTTCTAGCTCTTCCTACTGCTTAATTTATAAAAACTCTATAGCATACTATTGTCAATTCAAGCTGATTTTATAAAATATCTTACAATGTATGTTTGTAAGTTAGATACTGTTTCTCGCAAAAACTACTGAATGGGTTTTTATAAAATTTGGTATACAGATAGGTTATAACCTGAATTAACTCAAAGAATATATTTCCTGAGAAATATTTCGCGGACGAAGTCGGGCAATACCTAGTCATCTCTATAGCTTTATTACAAAAGTGGTTTTATATACAAAAGTATGCCATAGTTTTAATAAAGTTATTTCAGTGTGGCAATTAGCCCAGTACGTGTAACGCATATTTAATGTTGATTGTGTGTTTATAATGGTAGATTTATTTGCTCTACACTTATAAATACGATAACAGTAATTTAT
Organism: Anticarsia gemmatalis; assembly: GCF_050436995.1. NCBI lineage: Eukaryota > Metazoa > Arthropoda > Insecta > Lepidoptera > Erebidae > Anticarsia > Anticarsia gemmatalis. The sequence continues at coordinate 7,335,293 of NC_134761.1, forward strand.
ATTGTTTTGGTTGTAATATTTCTTTCAAACACCTTTGGGTCGTACTATTTTTAACTTGGAAAGTTTATGACTGGAAAAAGTTTTAGGCATATTTTTTCAAAAGAAAACTTCACGTTTTTGTTTGCGCTATTTTAAGGATTTTTGAATTATTTTATGATAATTGGGTCAGTAACTTAAATGTAATGTAAAACTCAGAAATGAAAATTGTGAATCTTAAAACATTAAAAATAAGATACTCAAAATGCACAAGAAACTAGTTTATTTACTTTCCTTATTAAAAGCCTAGCAAATAAACCTAGACTTCATTAAAAAAATAATATGAATGTTTCACTGTTATTTTTTATTATATTATCAACGTAGTTGTTGCAAGTAGTTCCCGGTAACGCGCGGCCGCGGTCGTAACGAACCCCAATCTACAAATTAGTTTATGGAAACAACGCAATAACATGTATTACCGGTAATTACTGTACTGGAGACTGGTAATTTCTATATTACTCACTCTATAACATCCCAACCAATTATCCAAGACACGAGTTATTATTATATTCATTCCTCAATTCATTTGCCAGCTATAATATCACGTTGCACTTACTCGGGAAAACACATGAATTTTCGGCATTATTTATTTAGTGGCCGAGCGAGATGGATGTATACTATTTTAATGTGTGTGAGGAGGATGGATAGAAGAATTTCTAATGAACGTAACATGAGTGCGAGTCGGGTGAAGGGTCAACGACCTTTTCTTTAGGGTGGATCCCCTCGGACTAGGCTCGGGAACTCGGCGGGCGGTTTATTTTGATGCATTTTCTAATTGAAACGTTCATTTGGGCATTTTACTAGTGTAAGCAAACTTTGCTATGTTTTTATTGTTGAATATCCCCTTTCGAGTGCTCGTGTGATGTCTCGGTAATGGTTGTAAATATTTTGATAGATATGCAATAAGAACTCTTTGAAGGATGACACGATGAATGCAAATGTTTGAAGATTATTTCGCTATGTTTCGTTTCCTTATGGATTTCTTTGATGATAGAATTTCGTTAGCTGTATTCTATTTGTGCAATATGGACGACATTGTAAGTTTAGAGTTGGGAAGTGCTTTCAGCTTACAATGTTATAGACTTGGTTGAGGAAACTGTAAGTACGGTAAAGTTAATAATATTCAAACGATGATGAGACACAACTTTATGTATTTCCTTATAGTTCATCTGTTGACTACTGAAAGATGCAAGAGAACATTTTAGTCTACATTTAATTAAAACAAAAAAGTTAGCTTTTAAAAAGTACACCAATCGCAACCAAGTTAAAAAAAATCCAATACATGTGACCTAAAATTCAAACTCAAAATCAACACTCCCACTCCCCTTGCCATCAATAAAGCAGCCAATAAATTCAAATCTAATAAAAAAAACAAAACGTCACCACGTTCGATCCACCGTGTAAGCTCCGCCCATCAATTTCACGCCTGCAATATTTTCACTATACAAAGTCTGCCGAGTTACAATGACAAACAAACTGCTTGTTTATCCAATTGGTTCAAATGCAGGCCCTTTATGTGGCAGGTTCGGGCCAAAACTGAGCCTCAGTGGGCCGTGAAAAAACGTGTGCTGCAGAACATACCACATGCGGGATGTGGACATAACGCGATGGACGCGAAAAAAGAGGCATTTTTGTTTTAAATACTGGCCCAAAACAGACCAAGTTTTAGAAGCCCAATTAGAGTTGAATGTTTGAGTTGGTTTCGATTGAATGCAAATAATCATGACTAATGGTGGATAGAATTTTTTAGTTTTACTTGTGATTAGAAGTTTTATGTAGATTTAGGTATTTTTATTATATTAGTACTATCAAACGAATTTTTAACGTTATACCAGTTAATGTCAGGATCAGATTATTTATATTTATGCTCTTTATTTATTTATTTTCTTAACTATTATGTTTTTAAATATATTTTCAATATAAAAGAAAAATATAAAAAAACATATTTAAAAATATTAAAATTAGGTGGCCACCGGTATCGGGAACAGGGTCCAAAGTACCGGCGGTTAGGACTCCAGGGCGAGGAACCTCCTAACGATTCGTGCCGTGCCGAGAAGAACCGCCTTCTGCATCAGGCCCTTGACCCAGCTGCCCAACGCAAGCCTCCGGAGATGTTGGTCGAGACTCTTAGCTATAAGTCCGTTAACTGACACGACTATAGGGACAATAATCGCGGAATCCACATCCCACATGTCGACAATCTCATGAGCCAGATCCAAATATTTAACTTCTTTATCTTTTTCGGCCTTCACGAGATTCTCGTCATGCGGAACAGTGATGTCGACGATTACTGCGACACGCTCTAATCGGTCTACAACCACTATATCGGGTTTGTTCGCAATTATAGTGCGATCCGTGATTATAGACCGATCCCAGTACATGGTGATTAAGCCATTTTCAAGAACCGGCTCCGGAACATACCTGTAGTAAGGGACCTCGGTGACCACAAGATTATGCTTCAGAGCAAGCTGCTGGTGGATGATCCTGGCTACTTGGTTGTGTCTGTGCAAGTACTCTCCATTGGCAAGACGCGAACAGCCGGAAACTATATGTCTGAGGGACTCGCCAGGCTGATGACAAGCCCGGCACACGTCAATTGTGCCGTCCTTCATAATATATTTCCGGTAGTTGTTCGTCTTGACAACTTCGTCAGCAATTGCGCAGACAAACCCCTCGGTTTCTCCAAAGAGATCACCGAAGCGTAACCAGGCCACCGACGCCAGCAGGTCGACATCGGGTCCGTGAAGGGCCCGATAGTACCTGCCGTGCAGCTCCTTGCTCCGCCACACATCCACGCGGTCCCCAACGTCCATCACCACAGGCCGTCGCCAGTTCTCGTTAGCCAAGGACAGAGGAGTGAGTCCTTTATCAACTGCAACCACATCTCGGTGCAACCCCACGTCAGTGCTGAGAAAATAATCTCGAAGACTGCACACCTCGCGGTTGTGGAGGGTTTTGGCATTCAAAAAGCCTCGACCCCCACACTTCCGCGGAATGTACAGTCTCATCACTGATGATCGCGGGTGATGCATCCGATATGAGGTCAGCAGTGACCGGACTCTCCTATCCAGGGCGTCCAGCTCGGTCTGAGTCCACTTGAGTATGCCAAAGGAGTACATCAGAAGTGGAATGACCCAACCGTTAAAGGCACGAACCTTGTTACCACCCGACAAAAGACTATTAAGTACTTTTCTCAAGCGGCCAAAGAAACGTTCCCGCAACGATCGTTTCATTCCCACCTCATCGATGCCTAACGCCTGTGACATACCCAAGTATTTGTAGGTGTCGGTGGCTAGGAGCGGTCTGAGAGTAGTGTGATCCGAGAGTTGTAAACCCTCGGATGTCACCACCCTCCCCTGTTTTACATGCATGACCGCACACTTGTCTACACCAAACTCCATTCTGATGGAATTACTGAAAACTTCAGTCACCTTCAGCAATTCCACCATATGCGGTTCGGATGAAGCAAACAACTTGAGGTCATCCATGTAGAACAGGTGAGATATGACTTGACCATCTCTTCGCAACCTATAACCTTGGCCTGAAATCCCCAGTAAAGTACTGAGAGGGTTCAGTGCCAGGCAAAACCACAAGGGACTCAGACTGTCACCCTGAAAGATGCCTCGCTCTATCCTTAACAACTCGCCGTCACCGAGAACCCGCCCACACCCTGGATAGCGAAGGCCAGTCGTCCATTGGCCCATGCATGATCTCAAGAAGGCGCATAGAGTTGCATCTACTTTATACAACTCCAACACCCTCAGCAGCCATGAATGGGGCACAGAGTCATAGGCCTTCTTGTAATCTATCCAGCATGTAGACAGACTCCTACGGTTCCGGCGAACCTGCTGGCAAATGGCCGTATCAATGAGGAGTAGCTCTTTAGTGCCACGGGCCCCATTCCTACATCCATTCTGAGATTATATTTATATTTTTATATTATATTTATTATTATTATTTTGTAGGCTTTGATTTCACATTTCAGATGAATTTTTCATCACGCCATGCACAATTGAATAAACTATACTACAGTATCAATAAATTAGATGGAACACGACAACAATACAATCAGTTTTTCGATTAAAAAAATCAAATGACGTACATCAAAAGCAATTCATCACATGTTGCCAATAAAACTGTCAGCATCGACAATATAGCAACAAATAAATTACGAAACGATTCCAATTTTAACTCATACTCGAACATTTTCATTGTGATTTTAGCGTTAAAACAATTTCCTTTAAAATATTTGATATAAAATTAAAATGCTGGCAACAATCAGTGGTCCGTGAATATCAGATCCAATCAACACGAATCAAAGGAGCGAGAACTGAACGAACGAGTGTAAGTGACCGGCCGACAGCAAATTATGTGTGCGACTGTACTTTAGTGACGTCACTTGACATGTTTCGTGTATTTTCTTGACATTTTGGAAAGTGATTAGGGTTGTATTGGGGTTAATATTTTGAGAAAAATGTTAACTTATATTTTTTATTTGAAAAGGCGTATTATAACAATATTTGAATAACATTATTGCGCAGTATATTTAGGCACTTAAAAATAAAGTAATTTGATTTTAAAATAAAGAGACACAAAAAATTCTATCCCAAAAAATGATTGTAAAGTCAGAATAGAGCGACATAAACAAAAAGATATTAAAAGATTAGTGTGAAAAAGAGAAAAGTTTTCACTATTTTTGTATACTTACCTGTTTATCGCCTCCGTGTATATCCTGGCTTAGTGGGCTTACGTTGTGGGCGTAGGGTCCACCCCGTAAAATAACTGGTATAAAACTAGGACACAGAATATTTTTAGATAGTATTCTATATGAAGTAATAAGGATGTAATGTGATTATTAGGTTATAGTCTAAGATCCGACCGCGTGATTTATACGTTCACCTGTTTGATTGATGAAATATAATTTTTATCGATATTTATAACTAAACCAATGCAGATCCGCAAAGGTGGCCATCCAAATTTGGCCGCAATTAATTTTAATTAAAATGTAATTAATTATTTATTGTTGAACAATTACGTTCACTTGTTATTGTTAAAAAATATATTTCATTAGAAAGAAATATACCTGAGATACCGAGAAAGGTCAAGGTGCCATCCCTCACTTGGCCGCAACCTAATGTCAGCCAGGTGTAAACAGGTATAATTTCGTTAAATATATACGTTCATAATGTATTATCATGTTATACATACCAAATTGAAGATTAATTCTTTCCCTACATGATGAGATATAGGTGCCTATGCAAAAATGCCCGCAAATAGTGACTGCCAACGATTAAAGATAAATAAAAGCGAGAGAAACTTAAGATAAACACCGCATGTCGAATAAAGATAGAGCATGCCAGCTGCTTGTCGTTTTCATGCTACTGCGCATGCGTCCATAGATAAGACTAAATACCGTACTGAATATTGCAATCACGTGTTTTTGACAGTCTTATGCGCCACGTTGTGTTTTTTCAAGTCCAAAATTACAAAACTTTGTTAATATTAATATTGATATATTTCATTCTTAACGTTATTAAAACGTAGGAATAAAATGAAGAAGTGTTTTTGTTGTGTTACGAAAAGACGACAAAACTGAACTTTGACAAATTCTTGTACGACACTACTCTACTCCGACAAAATGGCACTCCGATACGTTTTAATTTAGACAATACTAGAGTTCGATATACCTAGTCTCAGACACTATTGTACACCGACAAACCATTTCTTCGACATAACTTAAATAAGAAACAATGCGACTTCGACGACATACTCCTTCGACAATAATGCTAGGTCGATAGCAGTTAACTTCGAAGTACTCTTCTCAGAAATGTTGTGCTTCGACAATATCGTAAATCGACGTGACACATCTAAGCCACCAATGTATATTAAATTTAAAAAAAATGTATTTTAATGAACTATTTTTACAGCATATTATTTTTGAGCAGTGATAGCCGAGTGGTATATAAGTTGACACCTCCCCCGCAAGCATCTAGATCGCCTATATTTATGTTCATTAAAAAGAAATAAGATTTATCTTCACCGTTTCACCGTTGGAGCATGTGATAATTATTTCTAATACACACATAACTTCGAAAAGTCATTGGTGTGTTGCCTCGGATTCGAACCTTCGTATCGGAGTGCCATTTTGTCGGAGTAGAGTAGTGTCGTACAAGAATTTGTCAAAGTTCAGTTTTGTCGTCTTTTCGTAACACAACAAAAAACACTTCTTCATTTTATTCTTACGTTTTAATAACGTTAAGAATGAAATATATCAATATTAATATTAACAAAGTTTTGTAATTTTGGACTTGAAAAAACACAACGTGGCGCATAAGACTGTCAAAAACACGTGATTGCAATATTCAGTACGGTATTTAGTCTTATCTATGGACGCATGCGCAGTAGCATGAAAACGACAAGCAGCTGGCATGCTCTATCTTTATTCGACATGCGGTGTTTATCTTAAGTTTCTCTCGCTTTTATTTATCTTTAATCGTTGGCAGTCACTATTTGCGGGCATTTTTGCATAGGCACCTATATCTCATCATGTAGGGAAAGAATTAATCTTCAATTTGGTATGTATAACATGATAATACATTATGAACGTATATATTTAACGAAATTATACCTGTTTACACCTGGCTGACATTAGGTTGCGGCCAAGTGAGGGATGGCACCTTGACCTTTCTCGGTATCTCAGGTATATTTCTTTCTAATGAAATATATTTTTTAACAATAACAAGTGAACGTAATTGTTCAACAATAAATAATTAATTACATTTTAATTAAAATTAATTGCGGCCAAATTTGGATGGCCACCTTTGCGGATCTGCATTGGTTTAGTTATAAATATCGATAAAAATTATATTTCATCAATCAAACAGGTGAACGTATAAATCACGCGGTCGGATCTCGTACTATTAGGTGTGTTCTTAAAAGATACTCGAGGTTTGTATAGAGGAAATAACAGCCTTTACCTTATCGTGTATATAGGTAATAGAAATTCAGTTCGTATGCTCTACGCCTATGTGCTTAGGTCTAGAATTAAGAAATTCTGGACTAGAAAAGTTGCATACAAAACGTTCTAGAAATAAACAAAATACAAAATAAATATCTCAATTAGTTTAAATAGGCGTTAAAGAATTGGAGGATTATTTCAAGAAATATTTTTTCCATATAAACACACACACAATTCACTTAAATTAAGGGTGATTGTGTGCAACTGGCTAGATAAGCATTACATAATAACATACAAGAGAAAGTACCTTTACTGATCAATTAACTACGAACCATTTTACTCATACGATTTTTCATTCATCCTACGTCAAACAATACGTATAGAGATGCCAGTGTTCTAAATTTAGACCGGTCGTCAGAATTTCCGGCTTGCTGACTACCCGTAGCTCTCATAGAAACTCCCTTGACAACCGGAACCGACGGTTTAATGCGTTCTCCGAAGCACGGGGGGCTTCGCTGTATACAATGGTCATCTATCCACTATACACAATAGTTGCGAACGTCGCTCGAATCTGCGTAAGAGCTTTAACTACTCTAATTTATATTTGTATCTTGGTTGTAGGGGAGGGGTCGTTGTTTGTACTAGTTGCACTTATTAGGATGAATTGTTGTCAGTTTCTGTCCAGACAAATCAATGAGAAGCTTTTTTATTTTACGTATTTCATAAATGGGTTGTAAATTTACGTACATGTTAAAATAGTTTTGATAAAGGCATGCTTTTGTCCAAAATGTTGGATCCAAATGCATGAGACACTTCTATAAAATAGTATAAATTGTTTTAAGCTTAAAAATTGCTATATTCTTGGCGTTCTTGCAAGACATTTGACTAAAATTAAATGCGTATTTTACTTCGACGATATTTATTGTTAAACAGTCACAGCAACAAGTGCAATGAATACGTTATAAATAGTTATAAAACGAGAAGAAATGTTCGTATGTATCCAAGAAAATGTTTGTATTTAGGAGTCCAGCGTTTGAAACTCGAGGTCGTTAAAGGGTGCTTCACAAGCGGCCACCGCAAGTAATATCGTTAGATCAATTGCTAAACTTTGGGTCCGGCCGCGGTGTATAGACGTAGCTATACTCGATATCGGACCCTAAACATGCGTTCACTGGTAGATCGAAAATGTGGTAGTTTTGCAACAAAATATGAGACAGATTTACCAAAGATTTTGGCAAAATTGCGACGCGTTTCATGGTAAAATAAACACTTATGTCACAAATAATTTATAAAGTCTTGCTTTGTTCTGATTATATTTTTTATATTTTGGTTATAATGTTATAATTATCTACTAAGTAATTACTCAGTCAGATGTATGGCTATTTATACACAAAAATATTCTATAATTAGCCTCGTCTAGACATTTTTTTGGGTAGACAATATATTGAGGCAAATAAAGTTGCATAAAAGCATTGACATATTTTCATGTAAGATAGACAAATTCATTAAACCTGCTAAATGATCTATCCACGTCCTTACCTCACTGGACGCGAACAACAAACGGGGATTAACTCCGCGCACACATAATTTGGACCGTAAACTTTATTACGGCTATAAGTTCACAAAATATTATCAACTCAAGTTAGTGACGTGACGTTACCTGAGCAAGGATTTCAGTAATAACTCCGCGGAACACCGTTACGACGCCCGGCCAACATTTATTATGATTAGCACGCGGTTTTAAGAGTTTCCTTATAAATCATACGAGTTCATAATTAATCCTTGTAATGGTTTGAGTGTAAAAAGAATTAATGCTGAAAGCAAAGATTTTAAGTACTCTAATTTCGAAAGTAGAAGTAAAATTTTACGTTCTTCAAAAATCTGTTTTATAATTTCATGTCTTGGATAGCTTAATAAAGTGTGCAAGAACTTTTTAATATTGTTTATTAGTACATAGTAATAGTAGATAGCAGTACTAATAATATACCGCATTAGCTTAATTATTAATGTATACTTTATGCTTACCAACTACAGTCGTAATCTATTTGCACACAAAAGTTCGATAGAAGTTAAAAACGATTGTCGCGTCCAAGCACCCGTGTGTATCATTATAACACCTCTGATCATGTTTTGTAAACAAAGTTGAAAGAGCTACATATTAAATGGCGCACACTAAAAGCGTAGCCGTGTTCGGCAAATTGAATCAATTTGCAAATAATCCGACGATATTGTTGGCGCCTATTGGCTTCGTACTAAAGCGGACTCCGGCCCGCCGGTAATCGGTGCGTGAATGTACACCAACGTTTTCTTCATTCGGTATATTGAGTGCGAAGCGGTGATCATTGAGGTGATTTATTGTTCATCACAATCAAATATTCTATCGCCTTAAGTGTATACGCTCGGGTAAATCGCGTGAGATTCTTCGAATTAGAATTTCTGATAGCATTCGTAATGCGCTTTGTGATTTCAACGAGCTTCGTCTTTTTAACCCGTCTTCAGTCTTGAAACAAAATATAGCTTCGGAATTATTTATTATTTGAATCACGCAAAACAATTTTTAAGATTTCACCTCTTTCATAAACTTACCTCTTTTAGCTCAGAAAGTTGTATAAAACTTTTATTTTGCTGTTGTTTGTCAAGGCCGGCAGCAATTATTCGCAAAACTAGCTGAATCACCTGTCACCGTACGAAAGTATCGCAATTAATTTTAAATAACCTCTACAGGGGTGAACTTATTAAAAAAGTGCTGAGTCAAACGGTAGGCTTCGCTTGATATTATAATAAACGCCGCAAAGACGCTAGGCTGGGGAAATTCGCATGACAAAAGAGCTGTCAGTCATTCTGGCTCAGCTTTTGAGCAATATCTGCTGAGCCATTGTACATGTAAGGCTGGCTTTGCTCGTGTGATCATTTAGCTTGTTTTACCTAAGCAACTAGCTTATATAAATTGTGTATTGTTGGCTTATGACGCGATAAAATCGTAGCAAAGAGAAATGTCGGAGGTTTTTTTTTCGTGAGAATATTTGGTGTTGTGTAAGCGCTTGAGTGATAGGTGTAACGCGATATTGTGCTGATAATAGCCATGAGTAATGTGATACAATCTTATTGCGAGAACTATGTAGTTCTTATATGAACATAGCATAATTATGTATTAGTTTACCACACATAGTCTCAGTTACTGCACGTAGTGTTTATGACTGTCCGCATACAGATGCACTTAAAAGCAATGCACTGCATATTTTGGTAACAGAAAATTTCAGCAAAAATGAAAATGTGTCAAAATCAGGTGAACGTTCCGCATACAAAACTGAGCAAATCGCTATTGGAAAATACCGAAATATGATAGAAATGCAACAACAATGTGGAAACGTTGTCACTATTCCGAGCGGCTCCCTCGCTGGCCAAAGCCGATTATAATCGCGATAAAAACGCTGAGAGCGCCCCCTCAGATCCCACCCCGGGCCTTATCCGATCTCCTGTCAAAAGTCTTTCCAATTTATGTATTGCAGCCGACACCCCGCGGTATTATTTATTGGTAGACGCTACGTATAAACTTTTCTTTTTACCCACGATAGCCACTCGAATCAAGATGTATGGCTATCGATTCGATACACGATCGCTTCTGAATAACGATAGACAATTTAAAAATCGTGGATAGAGTTGCACACAAAGAGCACTCAGAAATCGTCCCTGTTTTGAACTCGTCGCAAACCGCTAAGCTTTTAGCGGTAACTCTACAAAAAATTCGTTTGTCATTTAGTCCGGACAGGTCGCAATCAAAAAAACCGATTTACTTTATACGTTGAAACTAAAACCGTCCGTACATATAACAAATAAATGAATAACACTAGTTTTTATTTCTGTTGAATGCACCCGACGCGATGTTGGAGTGTACTCTCTAACTCTTTTTGTGGGTTTTCACAATTTGATATTGAGTGAGGTTTTGTTCACAATTCCTAGTACACGCAATATTTTACATTCGTTGGTACATCACCACTTAAAATAATGGGTGTACTAAACCTGTCGGTCAGCGTAGTCAAGCAAATTGTGTAGAAGACAATACACTAGTTAACGCACTGCCGTCAGCACATCGCGATTATAAAATTTAAAAACATTAAGTTATTCTAACCTAACTGTCAAAATCTTGGCAACGAATATGACGTTGGATGAATAACGATAGATAAATCCATTTAAAATATCCTTTCTTGGTGTCTAGATATCGTAATTTTATCTCCAAACATTGTACGAACTACACGTCCCAGTACACTAATAGTGTAAAGAGTTTCCATAGTCTTGAAACAGTAATTATACAGTTATCTGAGCGTGTGTAAGTGCGAATTATGTAGATAGCAAGTAGCGTCGGTGCATTTACATGAATCCTAGTCACGTGCTGTAACGCGATACTGTTAGGGACAATCCTGGATAATGCGGGGTTAATGCCCATCATTGTTGCCTTTTTTGTTTGTTGTACGGCTTCGGCTAGATTAGTACGAGTGTCTGATTAGATATGTCTATAGTGTGATTCTTTTTGTCACTTTTGGTGGAGTAATTATGGACGCAGTGTTGGCTCTTGTAAGGGGTTTGAAGAATTTGACATGTTAAAATTTCCATAATATATAATTGTTGTAGTATTTTTTGTATCGAAGGTTCTAACTAGTTAAGTATAATTAGATCTTTCTCGCAATGTCATTCGCGTTTACAGTAATTGCCGTAGGTAGCAGAGTAGAGCTTTTGTCATGAATCATCAGAACATTGTCAATATTATCATACATAGCGTTCTACTAAATTGACTGGCTAAATGTACATTATTAGCAAATTCAGGCTGAAAGCTTTAAGAACAAAAGTCAACATTTAATTTCACCTTATTTTAAAACTGTTAAATAAAACAAGTCTTAAAGGAATTGCTATTTATAATTACGTTAAACTTTTCCCGCATACGTGCTATTTGTATTTGAAAACTTGTGCAAGATTATTAAACTAATAGCTGGCTGTTTCAACTAGAACGTTATCAAACAGTACGAGAAAGTTCTTTGACTAAATTTAATTCCTCCGAGACAAATGTTGGTGACATCGGACGTCTCTCGCGAATAAACTGAACGGAATAATACGACTCTGAGAAAATAAACTTTTAATTATATAAAGAAACATTGTATTTGAAGATTATGATTTATATGCCCTGTTTATTGTTTTGTTTGCATTTTATTATTTTGTTTGTCACTTGTTTTTAAGCCGTTACGGAATTTTGTACTAAGATTGTTTATTTGTACACGTGTAAAGAAAATACATTTACCGATATATAAAGAATTGGATTTTTTATTAAGTATAATTACAACCAAATATAAAGTCACCCAGTTACTTTGACTTAAGTAAGTACAAGTAAAGGATATTGAACGACCGGTGTCTAGTCTATTTTTTTTATAGTAAATATTTTACAGACTGCTTTTAACTTCCGTCCTCCCTACCTCCGATCATAACCGAATTATTTCATTAACTTCCAAAGAAACAGTTCACAATACTGCCTTTAACCGCAGAACATAAAAGCGTTATAAAACCTGTAAGAAAAATATACAATAAATTGGAAAAACGCATTTTATTAAGAGTTCCCTGTGGCGGCCATCAGTGCGATCATAACCAACCCCCCACTGGGTAGGGGAGTAATGTTTATTACGAAGATTAATGACATATGTATATACAAGTACATAAATGTTTATGTGTCGTTTTGTTTTTGTTGTCAATGATGATCGCCGATATCGATTCTTGGTTGTATATTTTTACACGTACTAAAAAAGCTCACATATTCCAGAGATACGATTTCCAACATTCTAAGTTTATTATAAACCAAGTTCTTCTTTCATTATTTACTCTTTGTAAACCAAAGATAAGTCTTGTATCGGTCCACTAAAAAGCTTATGATTTAAATTATTTTTTCCATGACAAGCTAGAATTATTCTACAAAAAGTGAGAAAAATTCAAAAAAATTATTTGATATTCACGTTCACATGCTAAAATATAATATTAATTCTTTGAAACCATATTAAAATGTAATGAGGTTTTTGGTACTACAAGTTCTAGGTATTTTCCCATATTTATTATTCTATAGTATCTGTCCTAGTTTTCAGTATTTTTAATGATGTCTCATTATTACTGCTGAATAAAGAATTTTCTATAAAGAAAACAGGCGTGTGTTGGCCCAAATTTAGCTAGCAGATGGTTGAAAATAGACATTATTTCTTTAACATTAACGTCTGTTTTCGATTACTCGGTATTCATTCCAATAAAATGCCGTGGTGGCTAGACGTAATCCCAGTAGATTGACAGGTCGGAGTCGTGTCGTATCCGTTACGGCGCGTGACAGCTAGGCCGTGTCAGTCTCGGCGGTGTTTTGCCCTGAATCACGGTGTCTCTTTGATTGTAATGAAACCTTTTCTGCTTCTTTGTTTGGTTTTAGTTTGGTCACTGTTTTTTATTTTCACTTATAGTTTTTTTGTTGTCTTGTAAGTATATCAAAATTGGAGAACTTGAGGTTTAGAATTAATTACTAGATCAGTGAAAGCCAAAACTTCTTTTGTTTTTGCTACTGAAATTAAATTAAATTTTCCATCGAAATTAATAAAATTATGCGCTAAAACCACTTATTTTATTGTCGTCGGATGTCTTTAAGCATAGAGAATGCAATCTCACCAGACCATATACATATAATTTTATCAAAAAATATCAAACCACATGAAGCCTTCCAAGTGTAAAAAGCAAACACTTTGACCTAAAAACCTCAAAAATATACATCATCTCTTATCATATAGTTGGTAGTAAAACAAAGTTTCCGTCAGTTAAGTTATACTGAACAGTTGCGGGTTAAGTATAAACCGACTGTGGCGTAAACTATCCAGTTATCTTTACTTATGGCCCATTGGTCTTTAAACCCGGTTACGATTTTACGCATGCATTGTGCGCTATAAATATTGGTAGTATCTTTGATATAGAGCCTGTAAAATGTTTAGAACAACTTCCAAAAAAGGAGTAAAGAGGACAAAGTAACTTTTCTTAGTAAGTAAAAATGATAGGTATGTTAAGGGAATCTATTGATGCCTATGCTAATGCCTTTAGGAAGTAATCTTTAATAATCTATACTATCTATACTAATACTAATAATATTATAAAGCTGAAGAGTATGTTTGTTTATTTGTTTAAACGCGCTAATCTCAGGAATTGCTGGTCCGATTTGAAAAATTCAGTTTTAGATAGCCCATTTATCGAGGAAGGGTATATATTATAACGCTACGACTAATAGGAGAAGAGAGTACCAGTAAAAAATGTTACAAAAACTCTCTTATCTGACGCAAGCGAAGTTGCGCGGGTCAGCTAGTGTGGAATAATCGTAGAGTTCAACTAACTGGCTTGTTTCACATACCAATTTGTTGGTCAGATAATGACTATCGCCCCAATTTGCTTACCTTTTATTAATATTTTAGTGAACTGAAAGAAAGACGTAATAAACTCAAGGCTTATCCAGTCCGAATCAATAAAACATACTTACAAATGAAGGTCAAACGTATACGAAAGACGGACATCATAATACGTCACCAAATTGCCTCGCACAGAATATGTTGGATCAAATCTAGCAAGCTATAAATGCGAAACGAGGTACGCTGTAAAACACAAATATTCCTTTCGAAGCGGGAACTTTCTACGGTATTTGTTGTAGAATGAACTCGATCGGATAATATGGCTATTTATGGTATTTCGCTCGCCTTTTTTCTATATCGACAGATTTCCCGGTGCGATTTTTCGCCGCGATTTCGACGTTGCCGGAAAAGTCGGTTTAGTCGCTATAAATTAGGGCTGTTACGTATCGTAATGTATAGTGTCAACAACACGTGCCCTGGGGACTTTCTGCCAATATTTATTCTGCTGAATTTAATGTCTAACTATTCTGATTTTTCTTTGAGATGGTATTTGAGATGGTAGATTGTGCTTTTCTTTCAGTTCAAATGGATTACTGTATGGAAGTTTTTGCTTCGGTAAAGTGGGCACATTTTTCTTATAAACCCTAATCGTACTGAATAAAATTATCAAGTTGCTAAAACTATCCAAAACATTATATTCCAAAGTAGTGGTAAAGTGATTTTAATAAATAAAATTACAGCAATAAAGCAGCATAGCAACAAAACTACATAAAATATAACGTCAACAAAAGCTTAAACAAAACATATCCGCTAACTACACTTGAGAGTAAAAAAACGGAAGAAAAATTTCATTTCCGTGACATTTTCTATGAAACACTCGGAGCTTGGCGACATGAGTTATTATGCAAATAGTTTTATTACGCCTGTGTTCATAGCAAAGAGGATTTATTTACAGCTAAGGCGACGCTAAGTTGATCACGGATACGTTATAACGTTCTATGTTGGCAGGCATTTGTTGATATACACTCTGACGTGCTTTGTTAAGTAAAATGTTGAAGAAATAGTAAAGTTTACAGCGAAATTAGGGGTAAATATGTTTTATTTATTCAATCCTGTCTGACTTTAGATGCTTCTTTTCATAAGCTATACATAGTTGCTTTTTTAACCTTACACTGATGACTATAACAAGTTATTGGAAGTGATAAATTAATGTAAGACCTCCTCCCTCCTCTTCCCTACCATTGACATCTAATAACAAATCTTTGAACTCCAACATACCAGAGGCGATAGAAAATACAATACCTTTCGCACTGATCAGTGTTCAAGCATTCCACGAATTAAGATGTATAGAAAATCAATTACCCATCCTCAAATGGTCTGATAAAATTCGTTCTTTAACTCCAACAAACCAAATACAAATAACCAGACAACTTGTATTACTCGCAACATCTAAAAGTACAAGCCTCACTTCATAAAAACGTCCAAACAAGATGGATTCAATTTATATTCAAAGCATATTAAAAGGTACCAAAGTGGAATCGTAAATAAACCTAGCTAAGAACATCTCGTAATTTTTTTTATAGACTGTAATTCTGAAAAATGTGAGTGTTGAATATTTAGCAGTATGAAGTATCGCTTTTTCATTGAGTGCCGCCATTTATTGGAGTACTCTATTTATTGGTGTAAGTACCTACTTATGTTAATCTTACTCAAAGTGCCTTATATGTTAATGCGATGTATGATCATCTGTATCCTGCGTGAAGTGTACGAGAGTAAATATATTTTAAGATGTTTTTGGAGACTGAATTTGTCACATAATTTGCTATACTTAATAATGCCTTATGGTCTTGCAATCAAAATCTACCTTCATACCTGTATGTTCACGGAAATGACAAAGTTCGTTGTCTCGCTTTTCGCTTATCTAAGTAATTCATGGGTAGTTGAGTCGAGCTGAAGTTTTCGCTGTGACTGATTATCCCATGATATTATAATCTACATTTATTCATAAAACGAAGGTCGTTTTGTTTTCTTTCAAAAATGCTCTCAAAGAAGACGTATCAAAATGTTATTCTAAATGCCGACACAGTACAAACGCATGACCCCGTTCGCCCCTCCTATACAGGGCCCTGCGATTAAAACGCGAAAGAGCCGGGCCCCATAGTCCCGAATCACTGGGAATCAATAGTCGTGGCCGCACTTGTGGAAAATCAAAGCGACACCGCTTCACAACCCATGGACAAAGATATGGGATTTGTTTTATAGATTGTGGTGTTATTTGTGGTTTTGTTAAACTACCATTAACTATTACCTTGGTAAATATCATATCACTATGGTGAAAGCATTTTCATTGCTGAAATGAGAAAGATAAGGCAAGGAAAACAACGCAATGCTTATAGTTGTAGTTATTTAGAACTTACACCGAACTACAGCTTACGAGCTACAGAACTAAGTTTGTACACAAATAAATGCTTTAAATGCATTGCCCATAATACCTTTACAAATTCAGAAGCCCTCCAGATGTTTAAAAAGATTCTTTACACTCTAAAACAGTAAGATTACTGTTTCAAAAGGTCAGAATACCAAACATTTTTCCACGTCAAATGGATGAATAACTTCCATCATTGTTCTTCTTCGGTTTTAATACAGAAAGTTGAGTCATTATGTCTTAATCGCGGCTATCAATAGCTCCTCACAATCAAATAAGGCACCACTAAGAGACAATCAAATCTTTATTAGTCGTTAACCTCCTTTGAACAAACAATATAAAGATAGAGACACACTTTTATATTACAAATTTGATCTTTAAATGGGTTTTTAACTGACTTTTAAAAGTTTTTGGGCTCAACTGTCCAAGTTTATTTCAGAAGGTTTTTTTATTGCTTTGATTTATAGAATGTGGTAAGTTTTAGACTATTAGATCGTTATAATTATGTCATGATCGTGATTGCTTTACGACTAATGTAATTAAACTTTATACTGTGCCTTTTTAAATTGTTGCTTAGAGGCATATATGCACAAATGAAACACAACAAAATGTCCCGTAAGGCCGTAATGAGGTCTTTTCTGGAACTGTTAATGTTAAAATATTATATAAAAGAGTAATAAAGTTAATATAATTCACTTTAATCAACATTTCATCTTGACCAATAACATTAATAAGTACATAATTTGTTCACTTTCGTATCTAATGAAAAAATAAATCATAAAAGAACTCTACTTCAATAACCCAACATAAAAAAGAAAAAGGCAAACAAACCAGTCACTAAAAAAGCTTATCGACAACAATGAAACTGTAAATCCGCGTCTTTTATGCCCGCCCTCCACAGTAAGTGTTCAAACGATCCAAAGGTAAGCCGCGACCACTAAATGAAAAGAGGAAATTCATTACGGTGCGATACGACGCCGGGTGTGTATCGCTCGCAGTTTGCGTGGCAACTGCTGTCGTTAACGGTTACCGTTTATATCGGAAATCGTTAGCTTCGCCTCGCTATGATTGGTGGTTCGCCAGCTTAAAGGTCGGGAGATAAAAGTGAAGGATTTTGTTAGGCTCCGTGTATGGTGGATGCAGTTAAGTGTTTTGATGTACGAAATAAATTTGCTTTTATTTTTTCCGTTTTTTTAGTAATGTAGTAATGAATTACCAGGGTTTTATGAGCGATTATGTACTATGATAGATATGGTAATTAGAAGGTTTTGTGGTTCTTCATGTTCTATAGTTTATTAACAATACAAGGGCATTTGAAATAATAATACTGTTCAGTCCCAAGCTGCCAATCAAAAATTGGAAAAATACTTCTAAACCACAAAGTAGCTCTTTAATTTCTACCCGAATAACAAAAGAAAACCAGTCTAATCCACAAAAATCAATTAACGCAAGAAGAAACAACAATTCAAACAAAGCCTTCGAACAAATAAATACCGAAAACAAATACGCAACACCCAACCAAATAAACCTGAGAACACAAGCGATACTAATTCAAATTTACTACGACATTAGTCCACACGAGACTTAGCCGGAGCTCAGTGAAACCCTGGCCTTAGCCGAACAGTTTATAGCACCAAGACAATGTGTTCTATTTTATTCAAGATGGTGGTTAAGCTTTTATTGCTGATATTAAGCGAGCTTTAAGAGACAATAAAGCTAACTAAATACGTTTAGTTTCCGTATTTGCGAAGGTATTTTAACCTTGGTGAAAAGAAGGGAGCGCTCGAAGGTCATGGCTTATCAGTAGCGTCCTTCATAAAAAAATGGGTGCGTATTGTAGGCGTGTAAGTATAATACAGTGTCTTTGGCGTTAAGAAAGGCTGAATTTTTACGGTATAATTCACGATATAGATAGTGTTGTAGTTAAGATATTGATAAAAAGGTGTCTTCATTCTCAGCGTTGGCAATGTGAAAAACATTGACTTTTATATGAGAGTACTCCATACCTTCTATAGTACCGACAAAAGTTCCCCTTAAAAACAGAGACCGACCCCATAATTCGAACACAAAACATGACTGCTTCATTCAAAATCCACATTCACGTCAAACATGGAACACAAAAAACAAAAGTCCACTTTGGCTAGACTCACCTATTTCATAAAAAGGCCCTTCATACAAACGAACGCTTGTATACGGGGTGTGCCATTATTTGCGGCGCGTCACCCGGCCCGGATGTTGTTAATAGCGGAAAATGCGGAAAATTGGGCTATTCATTACCGGGACCTCGACCGCAACAGAATCGTGTAAATACGACTACCTGATGTATGTATATGCAACTTTAACGTGTCGATGCAGCGATGCACGGTTTATTTATGGATCTTTTGAAAGACTGCTGTTGGTTTTTGCTAAACTGTTGTATAATATATTGAGTGTAATAAAAATGTATTTTACATGAGTCGATTAGCACAGTCTGAACTAGCTTATAGTTAAATGTTTAGACTTTATACAATAGTAAATTTCTACATTGGCAAAACAATTTTAGCCAAGAGTAGGATAAAAATAGAGTCTTTTTTTCATAGCTTTAATATTAAATAAAACATCTCTCCCCTTTCTTATAATTATATCGTTGTTAGAAAGATGATAGATGTTCCTAATTATCCTGACGGGATCAAACAGCTGCTCAAATATTTCATTAAACCGAAAGTCCCGATTATAAAACATGTACAAAAGTAACTAAATTCCTTATTCATTAATCAAAATAATCCCTAAAACAAGTTACGTCGTAATTAAAGTAATCGGAGCCCACAGCCCTTTGTGATAACTTTCCAACAAATTCTCAAAATGAAATCGTCATTTCGAATCGAGATGGTTTTTTGCTTCTTGAATACAAGATGAAGGGAACGAGAAGACAGGGGAATATTGTATCATCGGTATCCGTAGGCTCTGTACCATCGTATAATTGTAAGATAAAGTTAATTGTTCCTATAATAATACTCCTTTATTAGAATTTTCTTTCGCTACAAAAGTTTCTGTTATCTTTTATCGTGTTCTCCCCTCGACTGAAAGGAAGTTATTGAATCATATTAAGTACTATTCTTCTCTTAATGATTAAAAAAGGTTCGCAGTTTTCAACTAAAAGAGATTGGATCTAAAACTCTCTGCTAGGGTTATAAATCCATCATTCCTAAGCCTCTATGTCGAAGTCTGGTGACTAATTGGATCGGATCAAAGCAGTTGCACTAACCGTTTTTTCGTACCTACTGTCCCGTTACTGCATTTTTTAGTTGGTAAAGTTTCCAGTCGAAGTTTTTTCGGTGATTACTCGCTGAATGCCCGCTTTCATTAATGAATGCTTGTTGTACAACGGCGAATATTACACGGGAACTTCGGGAGGTTGTTGAAAGCAAAAAAGCATTGAAATCTCTGAAATTCATATTTATTGTTGTGCAACTTTATTACGTATTTCAACTATGTGTTATTAAAAATCTTTATGCGCAGTAGACAGTCGAACGAAGGAATTACGTAAACTGCAGCCGAAGGTTCGAAAAAAAACCAAAGTTACTTATAATTAATTTAATAAAAAGAAAATTACAGTTACAATTATAGTGAAACCTATTCGATGCGAGAATATGGAATGACAATTTATTCATATTAATACATTAAAATTAATTTGCTAATTCGGCGATTGATTCCCAAACGGACGTCATCGGGCTGCAGTTCTGCTGTGTCGGCGTTTCCGGCCTTAGATTGTATGTTTGCGGTAAATAAGTATATTCTTGCTGCGTCGTCGGTATTGGTTAGGGATCCGTACTTAACACCTCCATCCGCAGAACAGCAACTATTTTGTCATATTAAGAGAAAATGTTGCTGGGACCTCTTTGTGTTTCTTGGTCACTTCTTCATAAGTATGGATCTGGAGAGTTTGCTGATTTTCTTTGTTTCTTGAACAGAGATTCCAACATTTGTATTTGCGGCTTAGTATGAATATGATGATGGCGGCTGCACATATTACAATGGTATAGAGTGGTATCGTTGTATGATGTATGACAGACGACTGAGTCTCGTTTATTTGTACGGGTTTTTCAAGTATAACTTTATTCTGGATGCTGTGAAGTTCTTCTAGATTTATTGATCTGGATCCAATATGAGCAAAAACAGCTGTCTTGTTGAGATCTTCATAAGGAATCTTTGAGAGTTTTAGTGGTTGACCCTTTATCTCATTTCCGTCATTGACTATGGTGAATTCTGGAGTTTGTATGTAGCAATTCACAGGGATAGTAGCCAGATAACTTCCTTGCAGCGTATTGTAGTCTCTTCTGCCACACGTTAATTGTACTTTGGTAGGTTGTGGTAGGGAAAGTACATAATGCTGGTCGTCCATTTTCTCTATTGCTTCTTTAGATAGTATGATTTTGGTCAATTGGCAGCTGGTCCTTAGGTTTTGTCGGATGATGAGTTCCTGGATACAATCGGGATCTGTCCGGACTTGATGACTTATCTTCTTCTCACAGAGATATATGCTGCTGTACTTCGGGCATTCAGCCTCTATGTACACGAATGATTTCTCGGTTGTTGCTATATAAGGAGTAGGAGGTATAAGGGCTAATTGATTTTCATTAGGGACAATGGATAATTTATATAAATCGTAAATATCATGTAAAACTATAGGGAAATTATAAACTATAACTATTCTTTTCTCAACAAAATATGAACCTGGCTTAATCAGATCATAGTACTCTCGTAACTCTAAATTTATTATTTGATCTTGGTTGTACAAAGATCTTAATTTACTAACCATAGATTTTAAGATTTCAATATCTATCATAGAGTGGTGTGTACTAGATGCATGTATAAACGCTAAAATATTCTCTATTCTAATTATTTCTAACATAATATCTTCTACATTATTAGTTATTATACCTAAGGCTTGGGAAAACTTAATGAACCTTACTAAGTTATAATCTTTAAGGGCATCTCTCTCTAAGAGTAATTGTAAGGATGCGTTAATTTTTTCCTGATTTAATACTAATTGTTCTAGGACAGTGTTGTGTTGAGACATCCATTCTTTACATAAACTAATATGGTTATTGAATTCAGAAACTACCTTATTGTCGTTTTCCTGTAAAGTTCTAATGGCTTCATCGTACCTTACAGCGTCTTGATAATCTAAATTACCAGTAACACTTTTGATTACTGACCCTAAGCTATCTATCAGACCTCTTTTAACCCTTACAGGTTCCAGTGATTTCACGCGATCTAGTACCCTATTCAGTTTATTTGTAAGATAATCTATTTGATATTCAAAGATAGCGTATGTTCCTCTATCAAGTTTAGTCTTAAACGTCCCAAGTTGAATCTGTACAGAGTCTATTTTGTCTTCAATGTCTGTAAGCTGTATAAATTGTATAAAGGAATGGTAATGGGTTGTTAATCTGGTTGGTCCTAGTTTATATGGCAATAATCCTGGTCCATCAGCTAATGTCTCAAGTCTTATGTCCTGAGGATGTGTCGCCGGTATTATCAGTAGTAGCAGACTCCTGTAACAATTGGTTCCCTTTAGGTACTCGCTTTAGACGCGATTTGGCAATAGGGCCGCGTTTTTTGGAGGTATAAATGTGGATTGGTAGATCGGCTAGAACTGTATCCTGCGTGTAGCGTGGCGCGACTTTCTGACGACTAGCTAGGGGATTTTTAATAAAAACTTGTTGCTGTGGTACGTATTCTACTTCAGGCTCACGGGATTTATTCCTATTTTCAATTAGAGCTGTACGATCAGAGAGAGAGGATGCGTTAATTAAATCATATACCCGTTTCATCTGTTCCCTTTGATTCTGCGCGTACTGCTGTAAAATATGCTCAGTAAAGTCAATGTTAATTGGGTCTCTTGGGTCAAAATGTCCATTCAGTAAGTCGAACGGTCTGCACTTAGTAAAGCTATGGATAGAGCTGTTATAAGCTATAATGGCGTATGGTATGAGATTTACTACTGGTTCAGATTTATTTTGTAATTTAAGAATTCTTATATGTTCCAATAGTGTTGAATGAAAACGTTCTATGTTGCCATTATCATTTGGGCTATGGGGTAAAGTTTTATGATGGTCAATTTTATGAATACGCGTGAACTCGGAGAACAATTGGTTCGTAAATTCTGTGCCATTGTCAGTAATAATAATCATGGGCAGTCCATGGTGGGTGCAAAATTTTAAAAGTGCCTGAATTATACTTACTGCCGTACCGTCTCGTAAGTGGTATGCCTGACCGTATTTCGTAAAAACATCAATAAATGTTACATATTTTTCAGAATCAACCGTGAATAGGTCCATGTGAATAATCTCTAATGGTTTTGTAGCTGGTGGTACTATGTTAAAGTATGGCCTGATTGGATTTCTATCATATTTAGCCTGACCGCAGATGGTACATTCGTTAATAAATTTAGCAATCTGTTCTTTCATTTTTGGCCAGTAGTATTTTCGTGAAAGAGCTAGGTAACATTCGTTGATACCACGGTGATTAGTTTTACCATCGTGGTAGTGTTTAATGATATCTTGTTGTCGTAGGTATTCTTTAACATTCTCTAATTCAGTTTTAGTCAATACTAGTTTAAGGGAAGAGCTTTTGAACTTATCCTGTATAATAGGTATTATTGAGTACAAAGCTAAAGGTGGGTTTATCAGTAAGGCCGTCTTAACCTTAGGGTTAACATACTCTTTCACAGCGTTAATGATATCTGATTCTAAATTTAATTCTGAAACCTGAATTGCTGTTCTTATATAGCCCTCAAACGGTTTGACTACTATCGGCTTTCGTTTTATATCTCCAACTACGGTAATGTGAATTTGTCTATGAAACTTGTTAAGAGGCTCATCGGTAATAGGAACTTCTAAAATGGGGTGTTCGTTACTAGTATGTATGGTGTCAGTTGATGATTTTGTCAGGTTAGCTGGTATAACTATTTGATTGGAATCTTCTCTGGGGTGTTCATCGTTAGTATTAAAAATGTCAGTCGAGGAGTTGGCACGTTGGATTGATGGTTGTGAGGTGTTATTTATCATTGAAGCTAACTCTTTGATGCTGTCAATTACTGAGTTAATTTCGTCAGTCTCGTTGTTATGGATCTCTATGCGTGAAAGAGCGTCAGCGTTAGTGTTAAACTTTCCTTTCTTATAAATTACGGTAAAGTCATATTCACTGAGTTTAAGTCGCCATCTTGTCAGTCGTGAGTTCGGTTCTTTTAAGTTCATCATCCATTGCAACGGTCTATGGTCAGTTAATATTTTAAATTTTCTACCAAATAAATATGGTCTGAAATACTTCGTGGCCCACACAATGGCTAACAACTCCTTTTCAATTGTGCTGTAATTTAATTCGCTGTCGTTTAGAGTGCGAGACGCGTAACAAACTGGTTTGTCAGACCCTATGGGTCCCTGAGATAACACTGCTCCAATAGCAACATTTGAGGCGTCTGTTGTAAGGTTAAATTCTCTATTAAAGTCGGGGTACTGAAGAATAGGATCATTAGTAAGCAATGTTTTACATTTATTAAAAGAATCTATATATTCGGGGCTATGAATTACTTTATTACCTTTCTTAAGACAAAGTGTAAGAGGCTTTGTAATACGTGCGAAATCTGGGATGAATTTTCGGTAATAACCGAGAAGGCCTAAAAATTGTTTTATTTCTTTTGGGGAGTTTGGTATAGGATACTTCTGGATGGCAGAAATTTTATCGGGATTGGGCATAATACCGTCCCTACTAATTATATGTCCAAGGTAGGCTGTTTCTAACTTAAGGAATTCCGATTTGTCCATCTGAATTTTGAAGTTAGATTCTCTAAGTCTTTGGAATACTCTTTCCAGGTTTTCCAGGTGTTCCTGGAGCGAGGAGCTGAACACGATGATGTCATCAAGATATACTAGGCAAATGCTATTCTGGAGGCCTCTTAGAACATTGTCCATGACTCTTTGAAAAGTCGATGGGGAATTCTTCAAACCCATGGGCATTCGTAAAAATTCGAAGTGCCCATGCTCTACATTAAAGGCTGTCTTGGGTATGTCCTGTGGGTCCATTTCAACCTGGTAAAACCCACTTGCTAAATCTAGGGTCGTGAAGTACTGGCACCTTCCTAACTTGTCCAGGACGTCAGTAATGTTTGGTATGGGGTATTTGTCGTCTATTGTCTTTTCATTCAATTTACGGAAGTCCACTACGAGACGCCACTTTTGTTTACCAGAAGCATCCATTTTCTTGGGTACAACCCAAATGGGTGAGCTCCAGGCAGAGTCAGAAGGTCTAATTATACCCTGCTGTAACATTTTTGAAATTTGGTCTCTAACTTCTTGTCTATGAACGAAGGGATATCGATAGCTTTTGGTATATACTGGTACCTCGTCTGTTGTACGGATTCTATGTTTAATTTTGTTTGTAAAAGTCAATGGTTCGCCGTCGATATAGAATACATCCGCATAGCGACTACACAATGTTAGGAGATTAGCTTTTTCCTCCTCATTAAGATGATCTGTACGCAATCGGGATAGCACATCGTTTATACGGTTAGAATTATCGGTCTGCGTGCACTTAATGTTGAATATATCTGCACCAGCGGGCTGATCTAAATAAAATATTATGTCATTGGATGTTGGGTTTTCTATTTCTACATAGCCTCGACCATTAACTACGGTAGTAAGACATTGATGTAAAATACAACTGCAAAATATTTGTTCGTCTATTATAACTTCACCATCTGGGGCGTTAATTGGTATTTTAATAATTTTAGAACTTTTAGCGGGTATGATGTCCTCATATAAGTTGACATTACGGGAATTATATAATTTAATATGATTGGTTGCGTTTCGTGTAATTAATTTAAAATCCTTCAAATTTATATTGGCTTCCCATTTGGATAATATATCTAAACCTATTAAGCCATCAAAATAATCGTGAAAACGATATACAAATAGTTTAACTTCATCATTCTCGTTAAATTCTTTAAAGCATGGTAATGTTATAGAATGGTCGCTTCTACTAACACCATGAATGTTCGTCACTTCAAAAGGGTCATAGTTTAGTGGGTAATCGCGGTAAAAATTTTGTACGGCCTCGGGGCTTATAAAGGACTGATTCGCGCCAGTATCTATTAAGAATTTTAAGGGGGGACAAGCAATTTCTATATACGGTAACTGTCTTTGTGTTTGCAAATTTATATCTATCCTTGCTCTTTTGATATCCTGTCTGAGCGAAAATCCTGGCTCTGTCCTGCGTGGCTGGGCCCTGGTTGTGGCTCCATGTCATGTACCACTTGGTTATGATAAGGTGTATCGCTATAAGTCATGTTAGTATTATAGTCATAGTCGTAAGAGTTATTAAAGTCATTAAAGTCTGTATAACAATCATATTCCGGCTCACAGTAATACTCGTCAGAATAATAGGCATTATCGGGTAACGCAAATTCATTTACATTTACTTCGCGTGTTTTAAAATAATTATTAGGTGGCGGGTTACCAGATTGTCGCCAATCATGACCTGACATAGGTAACGCTCTAGGAGTAAAATGTTGAACGCCGCTCATGGGTTTCGCACCAGCATTTTGTGGGGCGTTATTCCTGGGTTGTAGTCTAAACATATTACTCTGGGGGTGATAGTTAGTTGGCTGTGCGCGGAACATTTGCTGTGTTCTTGTAGGAAAACGGTTATGTTGTTGGTTAGGCATATTGAATCTAAAAGCTTGGTTTGGAGGCTGATGAGGGCGCTGTGCCATAGGGGCTGGCCAATTAGGTACGGGAGGTCGCGGGACACTTTGCGTGTTTAACGGTACATTGAAGGGCGTAGCAGACTTGGGTGTACTATGAGATTTTACGGTATCATTACGCTGTTGCAAGTACATAATATTTAATTCCTCCTGCACATATTCAAGAGCCTTTTCTATAGTTTCCGGACGCATACATCGTATACGCGATCCCAAGGGTTCTTTTAAACCACGTACAAAAGCCTGCATAGCTACTTTCCTATAAAGTGTTCGTTTAGCGTCGATAGTTGTCTGTAAGGTCTCATGTAAAGTCACATATGTCATTATTGTACTAAACAAGGTTTGACAATGATCGTAAAATTCCTGAGGGGACTTATTACCTTGTGTAGCTAACGAAAGGTCGTTATATAAAGCTGTTTCGTCTCTCTGGTCTGAAAAATTATTAATAAGAGCTGCTCTAATGCCTGCCCAAGTCTCTGGGATACCGTTCGCATTAATAGTGGATGCGGCGGAACCCGTGATTTTATTTAAAATACCATTTAATAAACATAGATTGCCTAACTCGCTGCCTGGCTCGGCGCTAGCGTATTGAGTTACAATTCGATCACAAATATTAATAAATCTCGTCAATACATTATGATTACCGTCGAACTCTGGAACAAGGCGAAGTGCCTTATAGATTACGTCCGGGTCGTACGGCATTTTTAATTGAAATAAACTACTCAAATTAAAATCTAATTCACTATCTAACTCTCTATAACTATCTACTATATGCCGGCGAGCCTGACGCGATGCAGGATCCCGGGAATGAAATTTTCCGGGGCGGAAAATCTTGGAAATTATTAGGATAAGACAGGAAGCAACACGAGAAAGATTCAAGTGTACTTACATATAATAAATCATCTCTGGTTCTTCTCCGTGAATCGAAGTCTGGATTCTCCACTCGGCGCTGCAGCTTCGTAGATTCTGGATTCTCGTACCGTGGCTTGAAAGCCGCCCGGGCGACACGCGAACGCGAATTATCGATATAAGATGCTTCTAACCGCTCGCGAACCGGCCCGCGAGAATCCTACCGACTGCGCCAATTACGTAAACTGCAGCCGAAGGTTCGAAAAAAAACCAAAGTTACTTATAATTAATTTAATAAAAAGAAAATTACAGTTACAATTATAGTGAAACCTATTCGATGCGAGAATATGGAATGACAATTTATTCATATTAATACATTAAAATTAATTTGCTAATTCGGCGATTGATTCCCAAACGGACGTCATCGGGCTGCAGTTCTGCTGTGTCGGCGTTTCCGGCCTTAGATTGTATGTTTGCGGTAAATAAGTATATTCTTGCTGCGTCGTCGGTATTGGTTAGGGATCCGTACTTAACAAAGGCTTAACTTTTCTTTGTTTACAAACAATGCAGAACTACTCCGAACTAACATCAATCTTCGTCGGGCGACTCATCGGCTGCAGAAAAAAAATCAAAAAGCTAACCGGTCGTCGACCGCGCAGAATACAGATGCCTTTTTAAGATTCCCGCCGAAAAGACTCGCTATTATCGACTTATCCGGAAGGGAGGGGTAAATAGTCGCAATAGTGGAGGTGCTGACGTCATCGCATGTTTGGAGTGCCATTTGAGTGTTGAATTTGTAAATATTGGTCCGTTTTTGAGGGACGATAGTGAAACGATTCTCTTAAATAGAGTCATTTGTATTGTAACGCTGGGAGGGTTGAGTTACATACTTGTAAGTGTGGCGTTTATTGACCACTTTGTGAGTGGAGTACGTGCGGGTTACCGATTGCTTTGTCAGCGCACTGTGAGCAGAATACAAATTTGGTCTTCTCTGTTATGTGTGGTCCGACTAGTCAAGTGTTAAGGTTTAATGCCACTCTTTTACAATTATTATGCTTTACAATTTGCTTTGAATTATGGGAAGCATCTATATTTATTTTCAATAGCTGCAATTCATTTTAAAATTTAACAGTAATTTAGTATTACCTACTTATTATTAACATACTTTACGTTATTACGTTTACTTTGTTTAGTAAAGTCGCAGTGAATCCTTAAGATAAGATCTTCTAGAAACAATATCCACGCAATTCTCTTCATAAACAAAAATATTTTCTACAGAAAATTCTCTCCAAATACCCAGTTTACGCTCTATTATATTAATCAGCGATAACAAAAACAAATATGCAGCTTAACACAGAAGCGAGCATTAATCATGTCAGCGCCATCTATCGCCGCTTGATGGAGGAAACTCCCAAGATACATCAAAAATTTCATTCGTCTTACTCTCTAACACATTTTTCACTTACATACCGTATATAAAAGACTGTAGAGTATAACGTATACTTTTAGCGGTGGAAAGTATGTAGAAAATGCATACAAGCTGCTTTGTTTTTTAAGTAAGTATGGTGAGTGGCTTTCAGTTATTCTTGAAGTGGTGACTCATGTCACTTCTGTTTTCTATTTACGTATGTTCAAAAAGTCTTCTTTTGGTTTACAGCCAGTATTTATTAAAAAAAATAGCTTATTAAATACAATAAAATTAACCAAGGTCATAAAGCTTATTTTAGTTCTAGTTTTCATATTATCAGAGGATAAAATCTTTGCCGACTCTTTTTAACGATTTACGCAACTGAATACTATAAAGAACCTAGTTTTGAAGTTTGTGTTAATCAAGCTTTAATAAAAACTAAAACATTATATGCTATTTCTTGCTTTCGCTTTAAAAACAAGAGACGAATCATCGTGAATTTTATCTCCAAACTATAGCAGAATTCGTCATAGTGAATTTCAAAGGCGGTAAAATTTCCAATGTCATTTACAAGATAATGTGTTTGCGTTTATCTAGTAACATGTCTAGAACGGTTACCGACGGCTATTTTATTGCTCCGTACATAAACACTACCTGTTGGGTAAAAGATCGTAAAACTGAATAAGTAACGTAATGTTCCTACTTGTGGTTTATGACCACCATAACCAATTTACCTTGTTCGAGTGTTCTTAGTTATACGGTACTTAGCACTACTGTGTTATATCGTTTTAGTGTTCCATAGATACTTATCCTATCAACAAATTGTTCTGCTGGGGTGCTAATGAACGGAGAAAGCGAGGAAATATCATTCATTTTCTCATTAGAATGGACCAGTAGCACGATGAGCTACCACTATCGACTACCGACAACCTGCTAGCTATAGATAAATTTTATATGAAAATCTGATCAGCCCCTCTAGCGGGCGCCGTTAAAACTAATTTTAAATGTCAAACTCTCGATAGTACTAAGTTTAAAGAATTGCGCTCTTAAAAAGATATAAAGAAAAACAGTTCCAATGTACCCATGTTTTCAAGTTGAAGAAACAGGCTGAATGTCATTGACTGTATTAAGAAGCCTTTAACGTCCAAGAGAGTAATCAATAATACGAGTATTTCAAATGTCGTACGAGACCGTGTATTATGTTGATTTTTAGAATTACTGTGTCCAATACGTCTACAAAGAAATTAAATCTTCTTCACAAAGGTCGTCGACCCCTGCTCGTTCGATGGCAATTTACTATAGCTATTCCTGTTTGTATAGTCCCATTTTTCTTTTTAATGGACTGTCCAAACAGCAGAAAAACCTCAAACAAATAGTGATTATTCGTCTTATTTTTGTATGTAGGTCAAACCGTAATTTATTTCATTTTTTTCTCTTGTCGTTTGCATTAATACGGAGGGCGACATCTGGGAATAATGGCATCTCCAAGTCGTATATTATTATCATTTTATTGAATTTATCAGACCACAAAATACTCTTGTGAAAAATAGACTCGTTTTTTAGATAATTGGGAATTTTTATCAACTGCCTTCAATTGAATATGTGTTATTCTGATTCTGCGTTATTTAAGATAATAACCCTTTTATTATACTCAATCAGAGGTGAACTTTGTCGAAGTGCAAGTCACATGCTGAGACATCTAACTCAGTATTTATATTTAATGAAATGAATAATTTAGAGCAATGAAATAAAATGTTTAGAATTTTATTCAGTTGACCATTTTTCCTCGAAGCAAAGTAAGTACTTCTGACCGCTGCCGGAAAAGGTCATTTTGCAGAACGCAATTAAACTTTAACTTCATTAATGAAAACACCTTATTTTCTTTCGTTCAAATAATAGGACAGCCATATTGTTCGCGGCCAAGTCAGGCCCCCCTATTGTGTCTCAAACAATAAAAGGCGTATTTCACTGTTCGGGGCAATTGTGGAGGGTCGCGTCACAGTTTTTTTTCTTTTAATTGGAGCACGTCACAAAATATTAAGTGCCTGTAGGCCGGGCCCTGACAACAGCGACAGAAACGTTTCAGTATCGACCTAGATTACACTAACAAAATTTGAGGTTTGAAACTGGCCTGACCACAGACACGGCAGTCCTTTGTAATTTTTTCCGTCCGTAAATCAGTGTTTCTGCATAAATCCACGTATTTTTTCGTCTATGACACTGTGATTCGGTTACTGTGACAAAGGGATATTCACTTTTTTGAAACAGTCAACTGAGCTGAATAGAGAAAGCACTTGATCCTCTTTTTGCTACAAACGCATACCTTCGTCATGTGGATAGCTTGAATGTTTGCAATGTTTCTCAAAGTCTGCGGCTTGTTTAAATACGTAGATTATGTAGGGGCTTTTAAACTTTTTGTTATTTATTTTTAATTAACACTAACTATGAGAGTAGCTTATAAAATTACTATAGCCATTTTGTCAGACATTAGAAGAAAATAAAGATTTTACTTCAATAATAAAGTTTTTTTCACCGTAAGAAATCCAATGCACTTTAGCCACATACACACAAACACCCTTAACACTGTCTCCATGGCCCCATCCCATTACATTTTATAGCAAACCATTGTAAGACGAAAGACGAATAAGACTTTAGTTTTTCCATTATTTTTATTACATTTCACCGTGTCTCAGTAATCACTTGAGACGACAATTAGAATCAGGGTTAACGTTCAACTAGAGTCATTAAACGTTTAGATAGCGGAAACTAATTCCCATTTAATAGGCAGGTAGGCTGGTCGCTTTATAAAGGAATATTTAGTCGCTTAGGGGCTCTCGGAGCCTACAATTGAACTAAATTAGAGGTATTTTAATACACTTTTGAGGTGTTTTAGATAGTAGAAACACGATAAAGAAGTAAGTAGTTCTCTATTACAGCTATTAGACTGCAAAGATACGACGCTGGGAACATAATTTCGTCAAAAATATCACTATTAGAAAGACCTTTAAGATACCTTGTTACCTGACAGGTTTAGGAATTTTGATTGTCGTTACCTATGTAACATAATTTGTTATACTTAGAAAATCAATATACTACCTTATATATAAATCTTTATAGACAACTTACACGAGCATTTTAATCTATAGCCATACAGCTTCAACTCTTACCAAACAGCCTTTTACACATAAAAGCGTAAGCCGTCTTATTCCGACATCAATCGCCAAACCCATTTATACGAATCGTTAACATCGCAAACTTTCTTCCGATATTTATATTTGTACTTCAACTTATTTACATACATATGAAAATAAATGACAAAGTTGTTTGGGGTTATTTTTCGTAGGCAGGTGCAACCGCAGATGGTTTGTTTGCTCAAATAACATACAGAATGTAAAACCAGACGTTCAAGACGCTATGAATTCAAATATACCTACATTTTGCTGTCATATTTTACGTTGAGTAAGTACTGTTTCTGTTGTAGAGTTGTTCATAGAGAAATAATAAGCGTAGAATATTGTGAATTGTGGCTCATATTTATGTAAATGTGTGGTAGAAATAGCTCGAGTACAATTGCAAATGAACAGTATTTTATTTGTTTAATTTCTACGTAGTTCTTTATAAAGCTTGTAAACTTAACGAAGGTATGAATCACATCAAAATGTCAGTAGTGAGTATAGACAAAAAAAATGTAAGTACTTAAATAAATTACAAGGCTCCATGTCAGCTTATCAATTAAATTTATCAGTAGCTTTGTCTCTATTCTATAAAAAGGCATTTATGACTTGCGTGGGACGATACTAATCTACTTCTGTACATCAGACAAAGAGGAAATTATTAATAAAATTAATCAAGACTTAAAAAGCTGTCCGGTTTTGTGCCGGAAGCCATAATGATCTAATTCGCTACACGATTTCAAAAATAAAGACAATGTATTATAATAAAATATATGTTTTTAAATACAAATAATACGGAACATTTCTGATTTCGAATTTTTCAGCAACGTAATTTATCTAAAAGCCGTAAAACTAGACGGTTGGAGGCAGACACGTCCGTCTCCGTATAAGTACCCTGGCGAAATGCCAAGGGTGAGAGGGGTATGGCCTTCAGGTCATCGCTGTAAGCACCCATCAGATAGTTAATAGAATATCTACCTTAGTAGCTGCCAATAACGCCCAATTTCCTTTGACACTGTGTTACTTTTAAAACATTTCGAATAACCCAACTCACCTCAGGCTATCGGCACATCTGGATTAAAATGGGGGTCCGGATTAGGCTTTATTACAATGGATTTAGGGTTGAGATTTCATTGTGCCGTACCTGATATTGCATCAAGCTGTGAGTGCGTTGTCTTCTCGTTTTTGGCGGCTTTATAGGTAGATAGTTCGCATCAATTTTAGCACTCTTCTTCCCTATTGCGGTATTTCGTTTATAATAAACAGTGATTCTTCGTTTGAGGAAGGTCTTTTTGTTTTATTTTATGCAAACAGAAGCGGGATGCTAATAAAGTACTTGAGTATTTGTTTAGGACATTTTATTGTTTTGCCATACAATATAACGGTAAACATGTGTGATCCATATATTATTTAGGAGTAAACGCAGAGTTAAGTTCGGTTGAGTATACAATCATTTTAGTATTGGCGGATAAATGTGTTGGAATAATAATTTTATGTGGAAATCTGAATTCGGGAATGGAATTCAACGTAAAAGGTACTCCGTAACATTCCATTTTTGGCTACAATCTGATGCAGGTGTGATGTTACTGAAAGCTGACGTACTAGTCTGAATTTTAAGAGGATTTCTCTTTTATGGGAATATGGCAGTCAGAATATTCAGAGTAGCTATTAGTTGCACATATCATTTTTATTTTAACAATGTTAAAATACATTTTGTTATATTTTCGTTACATGGAATTCGATCGGAACAATAGCGTGTAGTGTATTTAGTAAACGAGGTTACTAGTATTGTTCAAAGAGAGGTTGATATTATTTTTTTATACGAAACAAACTTTTGGATGATGCATCGAACTAATTGTAACGGACTTTTGGAGCTTCATACATGAATATAATTACGTAAAGCTGTTGTTAAAGCACATTCTTCAACATATTTTAATTAAACTATGATACAAAGCCTTATTAAATAGCCCAGTGACCCTAGGTTCTAATATAAAGTATAAACGAACTCCTAACGAGTGCAGGACTCACACAACTGGGTCTCGTTTAAACTAGGATAGTTAAAAGTCTTTAGTAATTTCGCACCAGTAAAACCTTTGAGAAGCTAAACTCTTTGTAGAAGCGAGTAATTAGAGTGGAGGACTTTCCTTCAACCGGACACCCTCGATTTGAAGGCAAGGGGTCGCTGACCGCACGGTACAAGAACATTTTATTGTAGTTGTATTTTGTAAAGAGTTTAAGATGAACCTTAATTTTTTAGTTTGTTTTGTAAGAACATAAGTCTAATTATCTCCGCCACCGTTGGACACGAGTGTCCTTGCCAAATGAGAGTTGGTTTAGGTTTATTTTACCACGATTTGCGTTGACAAAGAACGGGTTGTTAACTTACTTATACGTAAAGTTAATACTGCGTTATTCTGTAACAACAGTTTGCATTCTTCTGTTTTTATGATAACATCACCGATCGTTAATAAATTACCCAAAACCTATCAAGTTTATTTATATTCAGTCTTAATTTCTGATGAACTAGGGCATTATTTCTATGTATTTCAATATACAAAATTGCTCTACAACATAATGGCGAAGATCGTCTATTCTAGATTTAACTACGTCGGCAGGTAAATATGCAAATCGTTATGAGACTACAGAGTCTACGTATTCTGTACTTTAGTTTCGGCACAAGTGATAAAATGAAATGGAAAATCATCACATTCAATGCAGAGAGGTCTGTTTAATATTGCTGACTTCATGAATTCTACATGCAATAGGTTCACACAGTCGCCCACCGGCGTTACTTTAAACGACTTTTCAATATTAAAATGTTTTACCTCCAGCACTGATCTTCATTGAATCTAAATTGTTATTAGAGGTAGAACGAAAACAATTTAGCTAAAACACTTACGTGTTGCGTCCTAACCAAATAACGTTAAATGAAAGCTTATGTAAAAACATACAATGTTTCGCTCGCGGCGCCACCTGCACGGTCATCATTTTCTCATTTTATTCTGTAAAATCGGGCTTATTTCGTCCAGGCCATTCCACTTTATTGATATAGAATATTGGAAACACAGCGACACATTTGAATTCTGAATGTATTTTGTGAGAAATAAATTTGGACTTTGTACTGTTGTATTTACGGTTTGAATTCGGATGATTTGGATGAGGTTGTTGGTTGGAAGGGCGCGAGTAGCAGACGTCGATTTGTGAGGCTGGTCTGGTAGTTGGATCTGTGCCAACGGTTAGACGTGGTGCACTCGAGGCTCACGGCCGGTGCATCGCCCGCAACGTTTTATCTATTCAGAATTGAAAGCGCTGATAATAAAATTGTCTGGACACGTTTACAACGCCTTTAGACCTTTATACGTGAAACTAATAGTTTCCTTAACGCTGTTAGGCTCCCTATATTTACTAAACGGCTTAAAATCTGTACATAAACTCGGGCTTATCTCTACTACTCTTACAAATATTGAAGTTAGTAAGCCCGTCCGTCACAACACATCAGACTCAGAAAAAAATTACTACAATAATTACATAAACTACTTTAATTTCCGTAGTATAATTATTTTGTGGTCACCCTGTATTGGTGGCCACTCCAGGGTATTGTGTTTCGTATATTATTGTAATAAAAATGGGTGGCATACGTAAGATTATGATGAATAAATTACATATTCAACGTAATTTGAATACGTAATAGGAGCGCACGGCAGCTGCTGGGCCAAGTTCGTAATAATTACTTATTACATTACTTTTTGCAATCGAATATAAATATTTCTACATTCGAATAAATTTCTTTAAACCACTTGTTTTAAAGAGTCATAATCAAAATCAAAACTTTTATTAATTTAGGTCAAATGCTCACAATTATGATAGTCAATGATACAGAAAGTGAATTTACCGCAAGTTCCGAAGGTAGGGCCAATGAGAAGAGCTGGCGAGAAACTCCTGGCCACTCTTTTTAATCGTCAAATTGTTTTAACAATGTTTCCAATTAATATTTAAAATAAAGATTTTTCGAAGGATATAATGTAAAAGGAAACAATCAATGTGTATCGAATCAATTTGCAGTGGAGTCGGGGCCCGCTGGACACTGGGCACTGGGCAGCAGCGGGTCGCGATAAACGGATTATGTCAGCCGCTGTCACTCACCCCTGACCCGCTGAGACAAAATAGATTAGATAGAAAAACTTTGTTCTGTTTACAATTATGTGCTTCAAATGTTTTTGATATGTTATCGTGAGTTCATACGTTTTACAATAATTAAATTGCATGTTAAGTTAGTTAGTTTATCAGTTTGATAAAAGAATTACCACATTTTTATGTCAGGGTGAATATATCATTCAAAGGTGTTAAAAAGTTAATATGAAGGTTTTGCATTTAAGCATCTAGAACGTTTTTATACGAGTGATATGCTTCGA
Source organism: Anticarsia gemmatalis (assembly GCF_050436995.1). Taxonomy (NCBI): domain Eukaryota; kingdom Metazoa; phylum Arthropoda; class Insecta; order Lepidoptera; family Erebidae; genus Anticarsia; species Anticarsia gemmatalis. The sequence goes on from NC_134761.1 coordinate 7,371,699, forward strand.
ATCCCTAAATCAAGTCACGTCACTAACAATACGTTCTGCTTCCATTCCATTCTATTTACTCCAGAATAAAACATCAAATAACTAAACTCTATATTTTATAGAAATTCTTGCAATAAATAAAGCTACAATATTCTTTGGACTCACAAATGTATTTTCTAGAATATTTGAGAACTTGATATATGCTCTGGCTGGCGCGATGCATAAAACTAAAGTGTATTGTATTATGGTAAGTAGTCGTGAAGGTGTTAAGAAGAATAAACGGGGATCAGTAGAACGTCTAAAGATTCTCAAGAAGAATGGCTGTCAAGTGAATGCAGACCGGAGTGCATTCTTTCAATCTTTGTAATTTAATTTACGAAATGGAAATACTAGGAGATGGGATATTCTACAAGACTTCCCCGAGTATTTATCAAGATTTCCGTTATAAAAGAATTGTTAGAATGAAATACAATGTCGGGATTTTTACTTGGAAACTAGTCGGATGTAGCTTGTTGTTTTATTTTTGTTACTCTTTTCTAAGCGTGTCTGTTATAATTGAAAATACTGAGCACACACTACACGAGTACTAAACATTATTTATTTGTTTGTTTGATTAAAAGTTGTTCTACTGTGAATTCTTTTGTAGATAATAACGTAGTAGTTAGTTAAACATAGCAGGCCATTATGAGAACTATCCACTTTATGAACATTAATATTTGTCGAAAAAATTCAAGGAGAAAAAAATAATGCACTTTCTTTTCCCCTTTAGTTTTTTCGACGAATTTTGCGTTTATGCAAATACAAGTTGCTCAGGTTTAACCAAGAGCATTGTGGTATAAAACTTACTACCATCTCACGTAGTTAGTAAATATCTTAAACACGCACATTTACTTGAAACCTCAAGAACACTTAAAAAAGGAGGCAAGTCGTTTAATCCCCACAGTGCCGAGTATGGGCGAGACAAAAGAAAACAAAAACCTGTGAAATACATTACCGGCTGGTCCTAAGTTCAGTTCGTAGGCCGCAATAATGCTGCACCCATTTGTCAGGATAAACACTGAGGAAAGAAAAACTGGCTTCGTTACCCACAAATATTTTGCCAAACTTGTTTGTTTCTTGCGAGTGTTCTCGAGGAATTTAATTTTCTAGTGTGGCTTTATTTGGACGGTATTTTGTTCTGCTAATTTATGTGTGGACACGATGTGTTGACCACATCTTTATGTTCTTAAGTAGGGTAAAAAACTGAGATTAATGTCGGCTTATGGGTCGGCATTCATTTATGATACAAAGAATAAAAATATAAAACGTATCAGAGATGGTTGTTGTTATAATTTTCTATAGAAAACAGATTCTATTGAGAGTTATTTTTAGAACCAAACAATAACAAACACACGTTTACAAATTATAAGTATCCTGTCAGGTCTCACGCCCACAACGCCTATCGCACGTATTGTACGTTATAAACCCTAATCCTTTTATCTAAGCTAGAGTATTCACAAAAAAGAAAATGTCTGCATAATAATATTAATGCAAAAGCGCGCCGCAAAATGCCCTTTTTGCGTCTATTGCATATGAGTTTAAAATAAAATGGCACGGACTTTTAAATTTCGCGTTATTGCTGTAAAAGGAGGACTAAAGCTTGGAGTTTTTTAGCAAAACTGACACCGGCACTCGGGCTAAATTACACCGCAGTGTGGGGCAAAGTTAGCCTGCCGGTGAAATACCTACGAGCGTTTAGGTCACACCTTTGAATTCTAGTTTGTGAATAGGTGTTGTGTTACTCAAAGGGTTACTCGTATTGTACTTGAAGTATCGTGTTTTGAGAGCCTCGTGTTGAGTGTGGAACTTATTTTCAGATTGACGTAATTAAGGGTCGTAGGAAGTGCTTGAAGATTAAAGTAAATAACTTCTGCTAATGTTTCCTGTCAAATTTGGGACACGTGTAGGTGAAATTTCATTGGAATGCTTGATTAGTTATATTAATGTTATCCCTTGCAAATTTAGTAATGTTAATAAAATTTGTATCTTATTTACAATTTTTCCGGTAGTCAAACTTCTTATTTCATATTCTCCATCAGTCAGCTGAGATAACAACAAAAATCAAATGTCCTTCGAACACTTTGATGGGACTCTGTAATGTATTCATATGGAAATGATACTGGAATTTTCCAGAGAAATTTTCCACCATGGCATGGTTTTACCGCCTAATACCGGTTGCCTAGCAACGAAACGAACTTTTTGCTTGATTACATAACCGGGATGTGCACGAAAATCACGTTAATTAAGAAGGAAGAAAGGAGATATTGTTTTAATTAGTATGGAGGTAGTTCTACTGTTTTTGATGGTTATAGTGAGTGGGTGTAGTCAACTATAGTGGAGTGTAGGTTAATTCGTATCAAGTGCTTTTAAGAAAAATATTTACATGTGTGATTTGAAATTAATCTTAAACTTTACTTACCACCATAAATTACACTAAGTAGGTAATAATAATATGTTTTTTGCAAAAATGTAGTATCAGATATGCAAGAATCCAATGTGAAAATTTGTTATCCTATTCAAAAGTAAGATTTTATTTGCATCTATCTAAATCATATTTACTACCCAGAATTTAAAGAAAAGTGTTTGAAATTCATTTCTAAAAGCCTTCTAGTAAACAACTACACAATTATTTGGTTCGCGCGCTTTATAAGAATATGTATATCACAGTCTTATAATAAACATGTCGTATTTGCATTACGTACGTGGTTTTATTATTAATCTTTAAAATATCGCACTCATATATCAGAAGTGTACGCGTTTTTTACTCAAATGTATGCCGCTTGCATGACAACGACGCGACCTAATTCTCAAGCCACTTTTATGAACCAAAAACAGCGTATTCTATCCAAATTTATTGTGTAAAAATACCACAAATTTTCAGCCTAAATGCCTAAACGGTCACGCGAACTATACATAGAACAAATCTTTCAAAAATCCGTCCTTTTCGTAAAGTTTTAAAATGAACTTAGATTTTTTCGGATCGCCGATTTATTTTTCCGTAATCTTGTTAGAAGGAGTGTTTTCAATAAAATTCTGAGATCGGTTAATCATCGTCTAATCCTTTAAGCTTTTGAGTAATCAATTAGGTGTGAGTAAGGAAGATTTTTGGAGTTTTTTACTTTCGAATTTGATTACTTGCAAACTAAAATATTTTAAATGGACGTCATTTTGGTATTTAATGTCAAAAATAGGCCTGTTTTTTACCTTCCTATGGTGTGGCTGTAAGGGTCATAACGTGTTTGTTTCTTTATTGGTGGTTAATAATTCTTAAACTTGGATATTTATCAACAATTGTCTCCTTGTTTCGATATTCAAGCTATATTCTCACGAAATTGCCGCAATTTCATAAACAAAAAATGCTGTGAGACAATTACGACACTTACCAAACTAATAATTTCAGCCTCTCCAATTATATTATGACTATAATTGTAGTAAATTGTTACTGTTTACCGTCACCACTAGTTTATTATTACACAGAAATAGTTTCATTATATTTGTAATTATGTTTTCTTTGTTGATAAATGGCTGCTATTATCCAGCTCCATTTTGGATATAAATATCTGAATATCTCACTTTTGTTTAATATACACCTTTTATAATAATGGTTTTCGAAGTTCAATGACTGTATTATTAAAATGGCCGTTCTGGTATTTTATTTTTTAGATAGTGTGTTTAAGAATGATACGATCTATTGATAAAAAACAAGCATATTTTTCAAACTGTTGTATTTCAGTGTTCCGATAAAAGTGATTTAGGATTTGAAATCTAATCTATACTAATATTATAAAGCTGAAGAGTTTGTTTGTTTGAACGCGCTAATCTTAGGAACTACTGGTCCGATTTGAAAAATTCTTTCAGTGTTAGATAGCCCATTTATCGAGGAAGGCTATAGGCTATATATCATCAGGCTACGACCAATGGGAGCAGAGTACGAGTAAAAAATGTTAATAAAAAGGGGAATATTATGACCCATTCTCTCTTACTTGACGCAAGCGAAGTTGCGCGGGTCAGCTATATATGTATTATATTCTCGCGTCACAGTTTTCGTTGCCATACTCCTCCGAAACGGCTGGACCGATTCTCATGAAATTTTGTGAGCATATTGAGTAGGTCTGAGATTCGGCCAAAATCTATTTTTCATACCCCCATGTGACACAATTTTAATTAGGTATATGTCATAACAACGTTTGCCGGGTCAGCTAGTATGTAACATAACATTATTATCTTCATAAATAGCACGAGAAAAACCCCCTAATAATGTCCTTAACTAAATAAAACCATGGATAAAGTAGTATTCTAAGTCAGAATCGTCACAGTTGAACTATTTTAAGTACAACTTTTTGTGCCTACATTCATAAAGCATCCAAGAGGCTGTGAGATGTTGATCGAGTGATTCGTTGGTTAATTGTGTATATTTTCCTGTACGTCACCTGCGTATGTGTTGACTCACACGTAATCATATTTCCTCACCGAAGGCTTACAGCTGTGGACTGGTGTTATTTGTTTTTGACAAGTTTCGAACATTATTCTTTGTTCTTATGGCCAAAAATATGCTGATAGGAAATATAATAGATAATTTTGGTAGAGTTTTTACTTTCGCGGATTGTAATAAGCACTGAAATCGTCAGAATTTTTACATTGTCTTCTTGAATGGCTTAAATAATAATTATAGTCTTTAACCATACTAAAGGAGATTGTCATATTATCGAGTTCCCCTAAATGTTTATAGTGGGATATCAATGTCCAAAAGTGGATAATACCGCTAAAAATGTCTAGTTACCACAATACAGCACGTGAAAGTTAAACTTCAACATAATTATTTACAATCCAAACATTCCTTTACAGCTTCGAAACCAAACTAAACTCAATAAATATTTGTTTAGCTCACTATAATTCAGTAAACATACATACAAACATACAAACAAACAAACAGTCGCGGTACAATTTAAAATGTATTTAGTTGAAATAACGCCACGTTATTTAGATGAAGCCGCGATAATTGTACGTGTTTTGAGACTGCCATTATTTATTCAAATCATGTTAGAGTACGTGTTTAAGGAGGTTTTAATGCGACAAATTAATTTGGTTACAGGCTGATATCTTTGGATGATATGACTTGTTTGGTGGAAACAAGTTATTAGATGGTACTCGTGATATGTTTCCTAATCTGTTTATGAAAACTTTAATAGTACACTTGACCTCTATTATAGAGATACGTTAAAAATACACAACATTTATAACTATTTGATTTGTTGTTTTCTGAAGGTCAGTGAAAATTATCTTAGGCACTGCATCAACTTCTTCGTGGTAAAAAAAAAATGTGACATATTTTGGTTTGATTTCACTGCCACATGGCTGTTTCCAATGAAAGTATAAATTGTGTGTATTATTTTCGTGTAATCACACGTAAAAGTGAAAACAAAGTTTCAAATGGTCACTTCACAAAACACTTTCGAAAACGCTAAACAAACCAGCTTATTTCAACTTGCTATTCCTAAACAGTCTTTGTACAAAACAAAATAAATAAATAAGTCAGATACTAACAAAACAACCCTCTAGAAAAAGCGATATGAGCCATCGCAACGTACATAAAGTAGCGCAATGTGAGCGGGCCTTTATAACCCAATTTCTATACTAATTCGGTGAGCCCGGCCGACCCAATTCTGTATACACGTGGACGCCTTGCTGCTACTCTAATATTAATACTTGATTTTGTCGTTACAGGTAATTTGGTCTGCAATGGTCCTGTACTACGTAGTTTGGTGATGTTAGAACGATCTAACACATTTCCAAAATGGAACTTTTGAAACAAATCCTGCGGGTATTACCATCACATAAGTATGTATAAATCCTGTATATAGATTCAGTATGTTAAGTTCTTAAAAGTTAATCATCAAATACTATTTCACTTATGATATTTTTATCATATTTTACCAATACTATCTAATCTCAGTATCTTTATTTCTAACTCACATCATGACTCATTTCATCGTCTTTGAAAAAAAACCCCACAGAAATTAAAACCCACCACTGTCATCAAAGCAGCAAATATACTGTCAAAGAATAAATTAAACATAGAGGTGTCAAGCCGGTCAAATGGATAACACAGCCAAAGGGCGATCCACTGACGAGGCAAATTAAATGAAACGGAAAAGTGAATAAAAAAGTAAAAAAAGGACACGGAATTCCGCTCCTTGACCCTCGATAAGGGAAAATTGCTAAAGTTATTTTTCTTTAATTATTACCGACTTGGAGGTATTGAGTATCGCCAATTACAGATGGTCGTTAATTACGTATCTGCGAATTGAATAAATGGAAAGTAATTAGAAATTTCGTCGAATGAAATGTGTCTGCGTTGTTGCCAAAGGACTTTTGAAGCCTGTTATTACATCATTAGGTGTTTTGTTAACTTTAGTTTTGTAGTAATAGATCTTGATAGTTCGTGAAATACTGACGGCCTATTTTCTGTACCTTTAGATAAGTATTTGTTGACTAAACGTTTTTGATACTTTCTTCTTCCATTTGATGCTTTATCCACAGCGATAAGCTTTACGGAAATGATGAAACTAGTCTTTATAGCTTAATAACTATTTGTTTAGCTCACTATAATTCACTGAACACACAAATACATACATACAAACAAACAAACAAACTGACATGGTACTACAAAATATAAGTAACATTAAAGAAACAGCAAACAAATTCTCAATAAAAATAAACAAAACAAGCAAGGGTATTGTAGACAGGTATCAAAACTCATGATTCTCTCTAAGTCATAGGTGCAAATCTTGTTGCGTAACACAGCCCTTATCATTCGTTGGTTCGTTGCGCGTTTATCTTGACAAATGGCCGCTGTATTACACTCAGCCGCTGCGAAGAACAATAAGACATTTGTTTAACCAATGCGTTCCAATTTTATTTCTTTTCTAGATACTTGTTTCTGTTGCGGATTGCTTTTGGAGAATTTATTTGCGTAGTAGTTTGCAGGGTACTCTTTATAATATACAAATGTATAGGTTTATATGTGACACGAATTTAATTACAAGTATATTTTTCATAAATACATTTTACGTACTACTGGTAAAACCAGGCGGTATCGGGTTAAAAATTATCTATTGTAGTTCAACCCTCGGAATCATGTATAACAGATAACAATAAAATTGCTTTCTGTTAAATTGGGAAACCACACTTGCCTATTTTTTTTTTAAAAAGGCACTGTCTACAAACTAATCCATACACTGAAAAAACATTTGAAACGAAAAACTCTATGTTTTTGAATAAAGAAATAACCCAGAACACAATATTGGTTCAATAGTACAGAAAACCAAATAAGCTATTACTATGTATTTTGAAATACGTATTATGCCTTCGGCCATATCTGTGGGCATAATCATTGCGATCGACGTTATTTTGTTTTATCTGTCACGCACGTATATTGCGTTTTGTTGCTTTAGGAAAATGGAAAGTCGATCGAGCTGGCCTTGAATATGATAGAGAAACTAAAGCCGCGGTTTGTGTCAGAGCCTCAAAGGCTCACTGAAATTTTGAATATGTAATGTTGATGGATTGGTTATCTTATATATTATGCTTTGTACGCACAACCTAAGAAGGGGTTTTTAAGATAATCCTATGACAGAAGAGGAGTCAATCGCGTCAGCATACTAGGTTCTAGAAATTAATAAACATAGCTTTAGAAATTGCTCACAGTTGTTGTAGGTTTTTGTAGCTGCCCACTCCCAGTCAATAAACCAATAGTTCAACCTTTGAACTAGTAGGCATTTTCTTTCACTGTAGTCAAAACATCTTATTATGTGTTTCAAAGCATACGGGATAGATTTGGCTGAAAAAGTTAAAATATACTGCAGACTTTAACAACATATTTTTAGTCTTACATCGGATATACTGGTTTGTAGATTTTGATACAAGTGGAAACAAAAAGTAGTATTCTAGTATTCGTTTATCAAGCAATCGCGGCTTTACAAAAACGAAGTTCGTTCGCGTGCTGACGGATCTCAAAGAGTTTTTCTTTGTTAGATACAAAATAGATAAGCTATTATTTGTTTTGCGGTTAACGTATTTAGGTTAGAAGTAAATTCGTAGGCTGACGACGGTAACCTAATTTTCCGACTATTCTATTCGTCTAGAATTCAAATAGAACTGTATTAGATATAGATCTTTGTATTGCTTGTATTCGCAGACGTAGGCTTTATTCGGATGTCTATTTTCATGCATGAAGTGATTTCTGATTAGGTCGGCCATAATATAATAAGTATGTATCGCAATTGTGTTTAATACTGAATAAGAATTTTGTTCAACCACTCACTTCGAAAAACTAAACAGACTGGAATAATATTTAGAAAGCATAAAATAGTTATGGCAGGTTTTCATTAGTTACGGTTATATAATATTTCCTTTGAATGTTTACAATAATAAGTTAAACAAAAACTCTCGCAATTACTTAGTTTAGCTCCAAATAGTTGCTTTGTATTATCATACCTAAAATACATAATAATTATATGTAATTATCAATCAGTTGTATCTCTAACATTATCTTCACATTCCCAATAATAGTAGAACAATCAAACACATATTGACATACCGGATACATTCATATTTATGTCCAGATGATTGGGTTCATTACTATTCGTGGACACAACACACACGCAAACATACAAACATACAAACATAATTCACGTATTTGTATGTTCATTGCGATAACGTTGAATTACTACAGCGCTGATTGACGCGGACAAATATCTTCGGATTAATTAGTGCTGAGGCACTTCATATCGCCTAATTAACTAGGTAAATAAACTTTGGAATTTGCCTACATACCTGCCAGTAATGTGTTGTCATCTATGAGTAGTTGTTGTCATGACAATATGTAGTTTTATATTGTGATGAAAAATGTGAATAATAAGTAGCAGGCATTAAATACTCATACTATGTTACCTTCTATAAAAGAAAACCATGTCTACAAGCGCTCCGATCTAAAGGAAACTTTGTCATGTATGTTGAATAAGTACCTACATTCGTATATTTCGGTTCCTATTGTTAAAAACCATCACCATAGCAACGCTCGGCCATAATTCCGCGTAAAATCAATACTCGGAAATAAGCAACATAACCTTCATCCTCCATAATGAAGTTTCCATTGTCCGTATGTTGTAAAAGACACGATTACCTACACATGGTTGAACCCTCAGATACAAGTTAAGCAATGTCCGATATTAAATTCCTCCACACACCCATTTTACGATCTCTGATAGCTATAAAATTGAGACAAATATCAGAAACAATACTAATCCCGAGTAACGGAACATATTACATAGTTTCAGATATTCCCAAATAACTTGTTCCAGCTCAAAACGTGTTGTTTTGTCCTTGGCCACAATTTACGAGGGTCAACCGTAATGGCAAACTAAAAATCTGCGTCGAAATACCATACTAAAAGTAACGCAATAAGGTCCAATTTCGAATGTCGCTTGTATTTTTAAAGTTATTTTCGCACCCCGTAATTTAGTTTCAGTTGTAATGTTTGGTTAATACAGATCCGGAAATGATCAAATTTGTATGGTTTGGAAACAAAATGTTGGAATGGTAAACTGTATGGGAAGTGCGATTAATTGGCGATATAATTTGGAACAAATATTGGCTAATTGAGACAGATGTTGGCACTTATTTGTGTTTGTAAGGAGGCGGGCTCGTCAATATTTGATCAAATGTACACACGGTGCATTTTGGTCTATTAGTTACTATTAACTGGGAAAGTTTAGAGTAGATACATACATTACTAAACTGTAATCTTATGAGTTAAATCATTGAGTTTATTTTCATAAATGTTTTTTTACCAATGAACTACTATTATATCATAATGTTTTCGTTAATTTTAATCAAAATTATTTTTGCTTACGTAGTAATACTGCGATCATAGTTGAAATATTCGATAAATAAATAAAACAATATTATTATCTTGAACAGACATCGTTAACAATGTTAAGAAAACAGCTCATATTTCTTAGACAATGAATGTTTTTTTAAATAAATTGATCACTTCAGAAAGACGAACGGCGAGCACCTTGATGAATTATAGGAATCCCGCGGGAGTCCACTCACAAAGGCGAAATCTTCACAAATGTTCAAAAATTGGTGATTTATTTTCTTCACGTTTCTATCGCGAATTTGTGAGTCTTTGTTATAAGTCAGCATATTTCAATAACTTTGATTTGAAAATATATCATCCGATATTTTATTTATTTTAAATTTCTTAGAGCTGTCAGCAGATGGCAGATAATGTTAAACATTGCACAAAAATCTAAAATAAATTTGCTACCATCTACGAACTAAAATGATATTTTTAAAACAGTTTTTTACTAAGACTTAGCAGATGTGAACAAAGGATATAGTAGCCTTTACTAAAAAAAGAAAAAAACAGTATTATGATATCACCCTTGCTTCTCTTCTGCTAACAATATTTCAACAGTATTTTCTTAAATATACTAAGTATTCCCCACTTTTCATATGAACCATTTCTCAGAAACTAAATACCTTAAGCCTTTGCACGTAATACCTCCTTTTCATTGTAAAAGTGTTGAGGATTTGCCTGTCAGTGTTGAACAAGATATTGCATAATCACCTTGTGGAATACTGTAGCGCGAATTTCTACAGTAGTTGCTATCGAGTGCCGAATGTTTGACATTTAAAATGTACTTCAAACTTAGTTCTAATTGTGCCCGCTAGAGGCGCTGATCAGATTTCTATACTAAAGTTATCTGTAGCTAGCCGCTTGTCGATAGTTGATGGTGGTAGATACTACACCTACAGTAGCGCACTTGTGTACTTTTCGAATCATCGAGTATCGAGAGTTTGACATTTAAAATGTACTCAACAAATAGTTCCATCATTGCCTGCTAGAGGCGTTGATCGGTTTCTAAATAAAAGTTAGCCGGTTGTCAATAGTCGACAGCGATAGATAATTGGGTAACAGTTCTTGTAAACCAAGTGTCACGTTGAAATAAAGAATAATATCATGTATTTTTGTACTTATTTATGAGGTTAATGAACTGTGAAATTATTGAATGGTTTCCTTTATTATAGGCTTCTTAATTAGACAGCTTATTGGTATTATCATCTATTTGTTAATGGTAATTTATTTCACGCTCAGGCTTACGGCGTTTCACCACTTTTAGACAATTTTGTATAAGCTACAAATATTTCCATACCTACATATTTATTTATTGCTAATATTTGTGTATTAGATGCACTAAACAAATTAGTAATAGAAACTTATTAATTGATTTTTATCTCATAGTCAGTGAATATAACTATTTCTATAAATTTTCTATCCATTGGTTCCAAAATTTCGTTCGAGCTATATTGTTGCAAGAATACAAGGTATGCTCATGCTTATCCGATACTGCCTGCCCTGAATTCAGAAGTAAAATAGAGCAAGGTCACCCATTCATTCTCGGAATTTTGTTTCGTAGAACGAGACTAAGCCAGTTGCTTGTTCAGAGAATAGATTTTTCACTGCTATCAGCTAATCGAGTATCAGGAATATTAGTCTAAAGAAATTATAATCAAGAGCATTTTGCAGGAACAATTTTGAATAAATTACAAATGACAAACCAGACAAAAACCAAAGACATTGCTAATGATCGAAGATGGTGTTATTTGTTTTTGGAGTACTATATTCATAAAATCACGCCTTTTCCCAAGGCGAGTAAGTAAAGGTAAAGATCAAATTAAAGACCAAATTTAAATACGTACACAAATACACGTATAAATTAATTTAGCGTCTTATGAATTGACCTAAAAATATTTGCAAATAATATATGAAAGTTTCGCAACATATCATCAAAACATATCCCGTATCTAGCACGCCGCGGTACAAACTCCTTGCATCCTATAAGTTGGAGCAAGGCCGGCTATGAATAATTCGGTGTAACCATGTCGTCGGTGCCAGGCTGTGGCGGCCACAGACTTCGCCCCATGTAATAAATCTACATGGTGGGACGAGATTGGTTGAAGACATGCTAGGGTTAATCTTCGTATGTCACATTCGTTAGGTTTTGTTATGTGGTAGCGGTTAATCCGGTGGCATGTGTATTTTTGCAATGTTATTGTGGTCCGACTTTATTTTGCTGTAGTTTTGTATACACAGTTATTTACTGTTGCTTGAATGATACTGGCTGTTTTTGCGGAAAATAAGTTTGTAGTTTAAGTAGAGTGTTGACTGGTTTGCGATAGTTATGAAATTGAAATTCATTTGTTAATTCCATTGCAATTTTTATCGGGTATCAAAATCGAAATCAGTTCGACACAATACGCGGATAAAAGGTAACACGTAGCGTAGTACCTTTTTTCCCCGAATGTGGATTAATTTAAACAATAATATATATAATAAACCAAATTACAAACCTGTGCGTACCCTTTCTTTATTAAACATACATTTCATACAAAGCAATCAATACAAATACATACAATAAATCCTAAATTAATTCCAAAATCGCTTTATCCGCATCATTTACGTATTGTAAGGGTCTTCGGTCATTAAAACGGTCGGGTATGCATATAAGGGTCGGCGCACACGATGCCGAATCATGAATACAATTACACGGCCCGACCGTTCGCCACGGATTAAATTCTCTCGACCGATGAATCACGAATTCTCGCCCTTTGGATGTATGAAGGCGAAATTTAATGATAATAAATTGTTTTATTGTTGAGGGAACTTGTAACAAGAAACGTTGCTCCTTAGGAAATGTTTAGATTTGAACTACTCTTTGGTATACGCTGTTTTTTCTCTTAGATAAGAATGAAGTTACGGATTAGATTTATGTTTTCAAAGATGGAAAAAAATATGTATTGAAGTTTAAACACACAAGTGTTTCACGCTATAGTAATGTCACTGCCGATTAAGTATTAAAAGTATTTGTTCTGAGCCTGGATGTCAATTTATCTATATAAGTATGTATTTAGAAATATATATGTATGTTTATCAGTTATTTGGTTACCATAGTACAAGCTCTGCTTAGTTTGGAATCAAATGACCGTGTGTGAGTTGTCCAATGATATTTATTTATTTATATTATTATTCAACCTTAAAGTCTGTTACTTTATATATATAAAATATTTAGCTTTCTATGTTAAGCTAAAGATAAATTCAATAAAAATACGTCATGTATTCTTTTACTAAAACATTGTATGGCCATCCCTCGTCACGCAGTGATCCGTGCAAGACATACATTAGTATAAGATCAATACATTTACTTACTTTTTACCCTTAAGTAGTATGTTTTAGTGTTATAAGTTTATCGTTTTGTTATGTACGTTTATGAAGTGAAGGAATTGAGTACTTATACCTTCCGAATTTTACTTGGAATATAATAATAATGTATATTATTTATAGGCTTTTTAAATTTAAGCGATTTGATTTGTGTATTGTCCTTTCAAAATGATACTTTGAACTCATATTTTTTCTGTTAAAAGTAAAATTATATCTTTATAGTCGGTAACAATATTTTTACTGACGTATATTGTTTGCTATACCTATATGTTATTTGTATGTATATAAAACTATAACATTACAACCTAGTAAAATAGCGCAACATTATCAATAATTCCTCAGTCTTTTACTAACTCAACCGAGCAAAAATCAAGTAAAATCATCCACATTGACTAGTGGAAAGCCAAACACTTTTTCCTTACAATAACTGAGCAATCATCGCAAAGCGGGTGCTCACCACACAATCATTTCCTTGAAGGGCCTAAAGTCGCATGTGACTCGCTATTGTGAGCCTTTGTTCTTCGCAAATCAAACATGGCGCCCATTGTTGCCTACCCACCGCTAGGGGTGGCGAAAATTGTTCTAGATTTACTATTTTATTTTTTATCTTCTAAAAATATGGATGTGGAGTGAAAATATAGAACTTTATCTTTTGAGTGAACAAGATAGTAAAAAGTTTTCACCGAAACATTATAATTTTTATATTCTTTTTGTTAAAACTAGGTTAACCTCTAAGTACCAGCTGTCTATTATTCTGAGGCATTATTCAGTTGAAATAAAATTGAAAATAGCTGAATAAATGAATTATTGCGAATGCTGGCATTTATTTGGCATTCATTTTTGTTACTAATCTAAAAACTCATATTCACTAACATACTGTAAACGTAAAAAAATCAAAACGTCAAGTTGCAAAAAGAGCAAATTACACTGTAATTCCTAATTCATACTAAACATTAGCTACAAATGCAATAATATATTAATACCATGTTAGTGAATACGGGCTTTGAGAGAGTTCTATTCTGAGAAGTTATATCATCACGTAATCCATTACCCTTGGAAGTCTTCACACACTTTCGAGAAGGTTCCAGGAAAAGTCTCGAGCATGCAAGTTTTACGAGCAGCCTACAGCAAGCACTCCACTTTCAGTTTCACTCTTTGGTTTGAATCGATTGGTCGTGTTATATTCACCAGTCTATCCAAACCGAAGTATGACGCTGATGAACAATCTTCACTGAACAAGCAAGGAGACATGGAACAAGACAAGGAAGCATTTTATACTGTTAATATTAATATGATTATTATTATTGTACTTATTATAACTAGTAGCACGATTCTCTACTTCTATAGAGTATTGACAGCTAGCTATCGATAAATTTCGTATGAAAATCTGATCAGCGCCTCTAGCGGGCGCTGTAGGAACTATTTTTGCAGTACATTTTAAATGTCAAACTATCGATACTCTATGGTGCCAACTGTAGAGAATCGCGCTACGGGCCTTAATGAATTTGCGTACCTATAAATTGTAATGACTTACGTTGTTAGCTGGATGAAAAAACATTGTGTACAACCTTTGGCAGGCTATTTTTTTTTAATGAATTTGGAATTAAGATAATTAATGTTTGTTTAAATGATAAAAGAAAATGTTAACTAAAAACCTAAAAATACTAGTCTAAAAATTATCCAACCATTCCATACTCTCATCGTCAGTAATTCAGTAATATTTAAGAAAAACAGCCCTCATGTGTCTACACATGACTCGCCGGACAGCCATGGACCAGCTATTGTTCTTCGTAAATCAAATCTAGCGAGTATTGTTGCCAACCCTCAGCTAGGGTTGAAGTCACAAAGAACAGATTTTGTTCCTCGTTTTTGTAACGAAACGTAATACCGAATGTTTTGCTTTCTTTTTAATTATAAATGACTTTAGTGCGATTTATCATGAGTGGCTCTATAAGTTAGATTTGTGTTTTTTATAGATTTTTACTGAATACATTAATCTTTTTCTAGATTATATATGTATGTATGTTCTTTTTCTTTGATAATTCCAGTGACCTAGATTTATTTCCAAATCTAGAACTCTGCATGCATACGTTTTTGGTACACTTTATAGAAATACCTTTTTGGTAAGCCTCTAGTTAAAAATCTTTATACTCAAAATAAACTCGGCAGCCCTACGAGCAGTTCTTAAAGCGAAACTTTAGCATTTCGGCTACGGCTCTTTGTGTTTTTCGTTCCATAGAATTACTGAGTAATTAACGGAGAAGTGTGCATTCTGAGGATAACCGTCTAACGAAGTATGTGTACATTTTTGCTCATGAATATATTATTATGAAATACTTATCTCTTCTTGTGTGCGGAACCGAGTTTGAGAGTTTAGTAAAAGCGGGTTTTAAAGTTTATTTTGCAGAGAATATTATGTGTCTTACGTTTCTGGGACGTAGTATTTTAAATCGTTTATTTTTTGTTGTTAGGCTACTGATGAATATCTTAGCACAGAGCCACGAATACAAACGAATGATTTGACTCTCAATTACGTTACCCCAGTTTTAGCAAACGCCCTCTCCTTCAAACGTCAAATTAAAACAATTATTGGCGAGGCTTCAGTAGCGGTTATCCGTACACCTCCGTCAACACGTCTATCTCCCGCACAATTCACACTAATCCAACGTTTTCGTTGATTTAATTACATCAAAACAATTCTTTGCAGCATCTCAATCCAATTAGAGACGTTGAGGCAACCTACTATTATACTATTATCTCGAGAAATTCGCTAGAGTGGTGCAATCTCGGTCGAGATCGCAAACTGGGCGTCTCGGGCTCATTTACACTGGTGTACTAATTCAGTAAGGAATAGGTACGCAATTTTTCGCCCGTTAACCCCCCTTCCCTCTCCGGTCCCCCCCTGTTTACCGCCCAAGGCGCCCCGACGGACGTGATTCGAAAACAAATAGGTACATTCGTAGAATACAGTATTTGTTGGCGCTAACTCGCCGCTGCTCCGACTAGAATACGACGGACAACGTTATTTCCAATGGAATCCTGTTACATTATAATAAATGTGTCGGTTATCCCGGTTTGGTATTAGTGACATATTTTATTTAAGCTTAGCGCTGCAGTTTGTTACTGGCCGCTTAGATTGCTTTCGCGACGCGATTCTATACTGTTGAGGGTTTGCGGAAATAGTTTCAAGTACATAACATATGTATTTATTTGACTTAAGATTCACGTATCATTGTATCAATAATAACAAAGATGTATAGATGTATTGCTCCATTAGATAGACTTAGATATAGTATTAGTAATCGAAAATCTAATCCGTAATAATTATTAACTATACTCCGCTTTCACATTAAATCTCTTGTTTAAAGATACAAAGTAAAACACATAAACTCAGACAACTAATCAGCGAACCAAAGTGTCTTCTTTGTAATTAATAAACTTAGTTTTAAAATACATATTTTTGTTTAATTTCCAGTAGTTTAGCGAGCTGTAGTTGACTTCATTACTTGAGTTTGTGCACTCTCTTGAATACTGATAACTTCACTGTTCTACTGTTCTATTTGTTTACAAGTTCTAAGTGATATTTCAATTCACTGAAACGTCTGTGTAAGCAGACTGCATAGTAATATAGTAGTGAAAATTTAACGTTCATTTGACAGAAGAAACTAATAATCTTTGAAGGTTTTGACACACGAGTTTGAACGGTTTGATCGTAAAATTACCCGAAATTTTTCCTTGATATCATTATAACTGGCAGATACCGAAAATGCTCTGATTTTATAAGAAAAATGACCGTGACGATAATGTGACGTAATGAAACAACAGTGCATGAAAAAAATATTCTTCTGAACTATCTAAAAGGAGCCAGCTAAATTAACAGTGTATCTGTTCCAACACGTAACATGCAAAGCAATACTATCAAATCACGTCAGTCGAAACACGTAACGCCCTCTACCGGATAGTTCACTTCCCGAAATTCTCACAAAATCAAGCACCTCCTGTAATCCAATTACCAAGCAAGTTACTACGTTTTCGCCATTTTCCTACAAGACCCCATTTCATATCTGTATGGAGTAATTATTATTACGGTGGCCATTGTTTTGGTAGTAACAGTAAACAAGGGACCGAGTGAAATATGCGTTTACTGTCCACCTTAGCAGATAATGTCTAATTACATTGCAATAACAACTATATTGCCCGTGACTTAAGGTCCTTAATTGCTTGTTATGGACGATAGTACTTGTTGGCGCGTGTCGCGCTAATATAGACTCTATTTCTTGAAGGGCAAGGTCGGGTGGAGATGTAAACATAACTCATTTCAAGACGTCGGGCCTCTTACTAAGGTCCGTGTCAAATCTTTATCTCGATACTGTCTGGCGAGGAGACATTCTAAATTTAGTTACATGACAGTTACTTAGCTAAATTGGAAACTGTAATTGATTTGAATATCCTCACGCTTGTTAAATCCGAATGGTTTGGACAGAGATGCATTGCGCATGGGTTTTGTCGCTAGATTAGATTCCATGTTATAGGGGGTGGATCTCTTACCACGCCTGTATAAACTAGTTGCATTTGAGTTGAAATTAACGGTCTATGTGTCTGGAACTTGAATACAAGATAAGTTAAAACTAGAAGTCAGAAAATGTGTAAAAAATACAACACAATTTTCTTCAATTCTTCAAAACAACTTATGTTTACGCTCTCGGGTAAACAGTAATCCCATATCCTCTCAATTTGCATAGCAATTACAATAAACTCGTAGGCCTCGTGTGTTTCATACGCTCCGCACAACTCACGCACCTAATTTCATTCTCTCAAGTTTATCGACAAAGAAACTAATAAAACACACAGGTCCCTGAACGCGATCAAAAATTTATACTTCCCCGAACAAATGGTAAGGGATGTTCTTCTGAGATAGCCTTAAGAGTGCGTATACACTGGACAATGGTTCCGTACACATTGTGACTAGAGATTCCTTTGTTCATGTATACAAACAACGTGCCTGACGTAAACGTTAGCATGGACAAGAAACTGACATTTTAATTTCATATTTTTGTGAGATGCTCACGCTATACGTTACTTTAGGGTATGTAATTATACTTACACGTACCTACATATGCAAAACAACTTTAATGTATCTATACCTACTACAGCACACTAATAATAAGTAATAATTACATGCAAGTAGATGGGATAGAAATATCAGCTATTTTCTCATAGCAAGACAAGTTTTGAGACCTATGATTATTCTACTAGACATAGCTTACAAACGTTTCCTAAGAGCAATTCCCTGTTACAGTTGAGGATTTTTTTTATGAAGAAGTAATCAGCGCCCCAAGCGGCTGTTGTAGGAACTAATTGTTTAGTACATATAAAATGTCAAATTCTCTATACTCGTTAGCACCGACTGTAGACAGTCGCCCTACAGCTAGTCTGTACAACCTCTTACAGTAGCGAGGGGTCAGTGAAATAACGAACTGCGAACCCAATACTGTACCGAGAATTTATTGGATCTAATTCGAAGTGCAAAGACCATTTGTCAGGGCACTCCTTATACGTATACGTTCCCGTAATTGTATACTAAAGTGAAAATGGTAATATTTTGCTCGTTATATGAAGGTGCTTTTGTTTTCTGACTACTGTTGGGTGTGATTTTGAAATAATGGGTGTTTGTTCATGTGAGAAATTTATTTTATTATGTTTAGAGATTTTTTATATTGTAAATGCACTTTAAGTTATTGATGGCTTGATTTGATTATTGACTTAATATTTGTATTAAGGATCAGTGAACAGAATGTCGAAAGTAATAATAAGTAAGCCACTTTACTAAGAATAACTTTTCATAACTCTGCGTTGAGTTGAAAATATACCTAATGGTTCGTTTTCTTGAAAAAACAAGGCATATAATATAAATAAACCAAAGTATGTAACAATACTATTTGAACATTTTGGTTAAGTATTGGATACGATAAAACAAAGGCACCAACTCCAAAACTACTTCAGCAATGCTCATGGTTTAGTTAAGCACTTTCAAAACAAAACACGTGAAAAGTAGAACTAGAAGCGCCTTTAACAAACATAACATCAATTCGAATAAGTGTAGGGACACACCAGCCAAACCTACCGCACCAAACGTTATCCGACTGTAGATTCGGCACTACGCGACGCTAGATACTTTAAAACAAGATACTATATAAGAACGAGATACTGGATAAACGCGACGTAGTTTCGGATGATGATATAGGTGACTCAAATAATGCAGCAAGCGCGCGACGAACGTTCGGCGCTGAACATTACACAGGTGTGTCGCTAGACTAAGGAACGAAATTTAGCGAACGCTTAACGCGTGATAAACCAAGGCAAATGAAAGTTGTTGCAACTTGATGTACATAAAGTGTCTGGCAAGTTTGTTCGCTGACAGTCAGGTAGCCGCCATTAAGATTATATCAAAGGAGTATTTGTGGAAACAAACATGTTTGCTCACGGACAAATAAGTTGGAGTCTGGATGCGGCACGAGCGTAGTTTGCTATTTATCGAGTTGTGTTGTACTTACAGTACTTGCGGTTTGAAGTTTATTTATGTACGAATCTTTGGGATGTTTAACCATGTGTAAGTTTTAGAACTTTCGATTTATAGCAAAATTGTTAATGTGTTTGCCATGATCTATGAATGTGGATAGAGTAAAAGTGTATGTAGACATCCAAAACAGGTCATAATCAAAACTTTCTTATGTCTATACTGTTTCAAGAAAATGATTATTTTTCAACCAATATAGTTTTGTTAGTATTTTTAAGTGAATCGATTCAAAAACAATACACTAATCTGCAAGACGGTGCTATTAGGCCTTATACTTAAATTTCACAGAAACCACAGAAAACAAAAAAGTAGTAACTACTATCTTAGTAGTAATACTAACTGTTTCTTGTGCAATCTTCCCGGTCTCTTGTCCTAACATTATCTAAAGGTCATATATCTTAACCGGGCGTCACCCAGCGCGGCGGCAATTTGCGGTCGCTGCTCTTAAACTAATCTTCTACCTATTCTTGTATGAGACTAAAAGCTATGCTAAGTAAGTAATAACTTACTTTTATGGAGTTCAACTGTACGAAGATAATTTTGTCGAAAGTTTGAAAACATTTTTGCAAGGCGTTTGTTTATAATAGAGCGATTCTTTTTAAATTTACACAAATAGGCTATGTAGACAAAGTGCTTACCAAAACTACTACGTATAAAACTTACGGTCTTTCAGTGAATTACTAATAATAATGAGTCCGCATTGCCCACCGGGTCATTTATGAAACAAATGTTGCGAACAAAAAAGGCGATATTTATAAAAAAATTATCACTTTTGTGGTGTAGCCACTACAAACTTCAATATTTAACCAAAGTTCAGTGTAGGCTCAATTTCTAAGTCGAGTCCCTAAATGGACAAATCACTCCTATCAACATAAACGTCTAAAACTGTAACATTCCATTTCACTCAAACTCCACCTCAATAACTCAAATTGTGTGGATGCGTCTCTTAATTAATGCAGTTAACTTTCCCGCCAGAAGCTTTTGTTGTCGACTGTACCCGCTATTTTGTTCACCTCCAATACCATTTTGAGGTAATTATGTTTAACTATTTTGGCGAAATTTTAACTTACTTCGCTTCAAAATTGATGTAAATATATGAAAAAGAGAAAATATTTTGAGCAAATTGTATTTAATATTATAAGTTAATTGCTATTGTAATTTCAAACTGAGAAAGAAGACATACAAAGAAAAGCTACTAACGTTTTCAATTTTGTAATCAACACAACATCATATTATGGAGATGTGCTACGAGTAGTGCTGCGTGACGTAGCGTACGTAGAGCATCCGTAGAACTGCTACGAGAATTATTGTTACGTGCTACGTATTCGTAGCTCATTAAAGTCGGATTCTCAGAACGGTTTTTCATGTGGACTTTCAACGTAAACAGACACTATAATCTTGTTGATGCGCATAATTAATGTTTGTAGAAATACCTCTACAGATATTTACAGCATATTTCTCAAATTATTAATACTTCTTCTTATCGTATGGTTAGTGGTCAACCTAGTGTCAAAGTTGTTCAAGCCGCCCGAAGGCCTTTGACGTGGCTTAACGACTGTTATCTTAATTGACAACAACCGGGACCGACTTTTTACGTGCCCTCCGAAGCACGGAGACGCCATGTTCAAATACCACTATGCGGTCACCCATCTTTGGAATGACCGCGCCAAGGTTTGCTTAACCCACAGATCGTTTACCGACCGGTGAGCGCAACTGGCTACGGGCGCCTTCAAATTATTAATTATTAATAAATAATATAATTTAGAAATCCCATGAAAATGTAATTTTTAAGTCTTCACTTTTGAGATTTACAATTTCTATTTAGTCAAACAAGTGTCGCACCTAGTCCAGTCTTTCTTGCTTTAGTGTTAAATCAAGATAAATAATCAACAAAGCGACACCGACTAAATTCCCTCAGCAAATACGAAAGGTCTCACAGGACACAGTGAAGTGTCGACACTCTGTGATCACTCACACTTTCGTCCCATTTCGCCCCATTTCGTCCCACTTCGTCCCGTTTCGTCCCAGACACTAATTAACGAATGCCTGCAATTAGAGGCACCACTCGACAATGGCTTGAGCTTTAATATTTTAAGGGCTTTCTCTAATGAGATTTAATATTGTTGTTGTCACCCCTAACTTGGATTTGAGCACGTTTCTTTAATTATATTGTATTATTTGATCAGTCTTACTTGATAGTGTATTATACGGGTTATCTTAAAACAAACATTTAATTTGATTTGATTATTCTTGTTAAATGAACGTCGACCTCTGCTTTCGTTATTGAAAGTCACTCAGTCATTATTTGCTAATATAAAATACTAACAAAAACAAGTTTTTAACAAAGCAAAACCTTTCTTAAATAAACGAATAATTAAAATAGATCATTAATCCAACACCATTTTCAATCAACCTTTAAACTTAAAATATTTCCGAATAAAGTCCATAAAAATTTGCAGATCCACATTTGCATAATAAAATCGTTCTTACTTTAAATAATTGTATTGAATGCAAATTCAGCACTTCAAAATATTTATTTAAAATAAAACTGATTCGTATTATTCTCCGTTTCGTAAATAAAGCTGTTCATGAAATAACCAGTACAAATGGCTGATCCAAATGTAATTTGTTTGCAGTGGTCCATTTAATTAGCGTCTAGTTACAGTCTGTGTTGTGACCATCGATATTATTGGTACTGACGTCCTAATGTAAAGGTTTTCGTTGCAGCTGAATAACATTTGTGTGAATTTAGTCACGAGTAATAATGGTGTAAAAGTGAATGGTAGTGATAACGTGAAATTAATTAGTGATACGATATGATTCTATATTATCATACATAACATTAATAATAATTGAACGTTACACTGTATTTTCTATTTTGGGCCAATAGTCTCACCTACAACCTTTTTGCTGTTTTCGATTCATCATAAATATTTTTTATAACTCGTAACTATCCCACTGGTGGACGAGGATCTACTCCCGAATAAGTGAGGGGTAAAGCCAAGAGTCCACCACAATATAACATTATTTTATATTTTTGTCTATCTACATTTTTTTCAAATAGATTAGAGTTTTAATATTTCAGCTCACCAAGATAAATATAATTTAAAAGTAAAATATTGCTTACAACACAATATTAAGTTGTCTTTTATTCTAATCTAGAACTTGAGCATAAAAAACATAACACTTTTATAAATTGTCTTGAATTGTAATTTTAACACAATCACATATTTCTTAGACTATCATCACGTTCAAAACTACAAAGACATTAGTTCAACAACTTTTACACAAACGATATTAAATAGAGACAAAGTACAGTCATCAAAATATATAACTGATACAAGTACACAACTTTATTTTACACCAGATAGACGAGTTCTTGCAAATGCCGTTACTTCTTTCAGCGTTTTTTTTCCTTTTTTCCTTCAGCCGCAAGGAAATCGTTTAAGTTAACTCGTTTACTCGTGAAACTTGCCTTGTGGTGAGGATTACAGAGATAAAACTTACTTCGGGTGCTTCTATTAAAATGGTTTCAAAAAGTATTTTAATAATTCGTTGACTGTACTTTGCCTGTTTGTTCGAGTTTGATTGAGTGTTCAATTTTTAGTTTTGAATTGATTTTATGACGAAATCTTTAAGATAATTCCTTTCTCATTGCGAGAGGAGATCCTTGCTTGGACAATAATGAGTTATAAAAACATCTGTTTATCTTTCTTGACCTTCATTAACTTCACGATTTTAGACATTATACACATCTTAATCGAATTAGTGAGATGATAGTACTTTGTTGTGACTAATTAGATTCGGATTTAGATGCTAAGATGTATATAATAACTTGGTACTGTACAAAGCCTCAAAACCTCTACTAATCGCGAAGACTTCTAAACAAAACGCATTAAGAACATTCGTGAAGAAAAATCTAAACCAAAATTACGCAACACAACGAAAAGGCAAACGGAAATATATTCATAACGTCAGTCACCTTCAGCTAAAAATAAACTGGGAACATAATAAACAGGATTCGATTCATAAATATCATACAAACACATCGATATGCGCCACGATCGTGTCTCGATCCAGTGATTTATATGCAGAGGCAATTTGAGGTTTTTTATAGCGCTCGTTATCATACAGCTGTGGCGAATATTCAGATAACGTTGTGTATACAGCCTAATGACACCTGCTAGGGGATGTTCTTTGGAAATATGAATTAAGATGGATTAATACTGAGGCATCGGGCCAAAAAATGGTGTTGAATGAAAGATTTGCTGCGTAGCAATCGCTGATGAACAGCTATATACATATAGGCAAATCAAGTGGGTTTTTAGTTAACCAAATTACTTCTACAATTCATTAAGAATACCTTAGTTACTCCTTAAAAATCAGCTGTAAAATAATGATCTTATTATTTTCGTGCCTCATTTTTTTCATCATAATGCCATACATGTAATGCAGTATATAAGTTTATGTATAAATATCATGCATAAATTAAATCCTTGTAAAGCCCCCAACACACGATCCTTGAATCTCGCGCGGAAATCGTTCGATATTCGAAACGAAGGGCTTCGCTTTTCGCGCAATTAACCGCCGAGTTTAGTCCCTCCGCTTCCGGTCGGGTACTTCCGGAACCCCCCATGCTGATGACTCGCAATATATTGATTAATGAAAAAAAAGTATACTAGAATAATAATTCTGGTATAAAATATAGGGTCGATTCATTATGTCACTTAGTTGACAAGCTTTTGCTTTGGGTGAGGGGAAAACTTGTTCTAGTTGCTGTTTCTTGATGATGAATTGATTATTATTTCAAAATATATATAGCTATAACGATCTTTGTTATAAATGTTGTCTCTGTGAAACATAAGGCTTCTAGTATAATCAAAGAAATGACAATTATATTTGCTCACATAAGTCCAGACAACCTATCTGATATCCAATATTCTCCTTTGCCATTCAATTAGCTACATAGTTCAAATTCAATAATATTAATTTTCGAACTAATGTGATAAGTAATCATATTCTCATGTCACCAATTCACTTGAGACGAACAATATTAGTGGTAATTGAACTAGCCTCACTCAGACCGCTATTTGGCAGTAAGTGGCAGACATAAGATCAATACAATGCGTAATAGACAGGCCAGACAGAATAATCCATTTAACCCGTTGACTCTCGCTCGCAGGTGCAATCAGGCCATTCTCACTGCACACTTTAACCCTCACATTCTAGAGTGCAAGCAAAAAAACTTTTAAATTTTCTTGAAAAAATTTCCAAGCGGAATTGTATTGTTTTCCAACACTTGAGATACCCACGCGAATGCGGAAAACGATAATGAGGGAGCACTTTTTCCTTCTACCCTCTATAAGAATGAGGTCGAATTACGAATTGTATTGTGTGTTCAGTCATAAAAAAATAAACTCCGCCGCGATTGTGCCTCCGCGGAGGTAAATTAAGGATACAGGTATTTTTGTAATAGGGCCAAATGTATATTGTGTTATTTTCTTGGCGTTTATGCTTAAGATTTTAAGAGGTACTGGGACGTAGCAATTTCGTTGAATGTAAAAGATATGAACAATGTAAGATGAAAAGGAGAATGGGACCTTTTGAACAATGTTTCATGTGAGTATTTTATTTTTGTTCGGTATTGATTCGGTATAGCTAAGGATTTCGATTACTTTTTCAATACTAATCTGAAATACTTATCTGAAATAATCACTGGTCGAACAATTCACTACGTTTTAGGTGGTACAATAGGAAAAAGAGCCATCGACAGACGCGCTTTATACGCCTATAAAAAAATTATGGCGGTCCCTGCAAACGCCGAATTGAATATCAAATCAGCACGATGAACTTTTAGGCTAAATTTAATGATGTACCGAAAGCACAGCTAGGGGTCCATTTTGAGAGGCATTTTGGAAAATGTTAGCGCCAAATTCGTCGAGACAACTGCTTCTAAGAAATTTACGTGTTACTTCATTAATTTTAGAATATGGTCGCCTACTATTGTGAAAGATGTTAGTATAAATATTTTGTATTAAACTTTTTTTAATAGAAACACTTTGAGGAAAGAGCGCAGCTTTCTGTAATAAGTCGCGTCTAATTATATCACACGTGAATGTTCTCTAAAATATCATATTTAAAATCTACGCTTGTCGTCCATTTTTAAAAAAGTAAACTGCTTGGTCATGTTTAGTTGCAAATGGGAGTCGTATCATACAATTTATTTTAACCATTTTCATCACTCTAGATTTCATTAAATACCTAACACATTACGTAGTGCACCGGTTGCCGAAATTACAAGACCACCCCTGAAACGATTTTATTTATTACACTCATAAATCCGACGAGATTAAAAACGGACATTTTTATACGTAAAAGTCGGCAACTCGAGAGTGCAAGTGCAACTAACTCTTAGATACTGAAGACAGAAGTTGGCAAGTTTCCTCAAGCCGGCTATCACTAAAACCAAGTTTAATGAATCTTAATATCTGTGAAGGGAATATTTCAAGACGTTAGAGCTCTCTACTTAATGTAGCGTTATAAGATAAACGACGCGATTATAGCAAAGATCGCGAGATACGCGCATATTTATGGCTCGCTAACCCTTCAAAAGTAATGTGCAAAATTTCATATTTTTCAAGCGTATTTTTAACGTTTCATCTTCAAAACGCCCTTTAGATTAGACAACATTAGTTGAGGATTTAAATTAAAATTATCGCTCAAATGTTTTCACTTCATTAATTCAGTTAATTAAGTCCCTCCCGTGTTTAGCTATGAAAAATAATTGCGAAATATTTCATTTGCCTTTTTACTGTGTGCTTTTTTTGCTTAATTTGTTTTAGGTGAAAGTTATAATTTACGTGCGTTCCGTATTTCTATTTGCGGTGCTTAAATACTTTTGTTACATTTAAGCTTTTAAATAGGTCAAACATTACTTGAAACAGGTAAAATTTGCAGATCAAAAAGTTAAGTTTTTGTATTGCCATACCTTTAATACTATACAACAGGAATTTACAACATTTTGATACAACCATTATATAATTCAAGCTAGTACCCATTCCGTTTGAGCGCAGCATCTCTCATTATCTCGACATGCATTAACATTGTACCGTCATCATCAGGGTTAATTCCACTTCCAGAGAATCTGGTGAAATGTATGTAATAAAGTGAGCTTACGACCCAACACTGCGGCTGTGTGAAGCACAATTCCAAAATAATATGAAATTATTATCATTTCGCCTCTAGTTCAGACGCTTCTGTTTGAATTTCACGACACAGTAAACATATACCTACAGTCAATTTTCTTTCCTATTTCTACTCAGATAAGGTTGGTTTTCTATTGTAAAAACAGTCGGATTATAAAAATGTAACGACACGTCCTTTTGATCAACGATTCCTACGATCTTAACCAACCGTGGTATTGTTGTGATTATTGCGATAGCTTTTGTTTATCTCTTTAGAATTTACTGAAATCTTTTATAAAATAATATCTTGAATCAGTTTTGTTTGTTTGAAGGGAGTTGTAATCTATATTTAACAAAAGAATAAAGTAATACAATGTTATACTTTGTGAAAGGGCCGACAAACAGGAGACAATAAACTATTTAAATCATCCTCCCCTTTAATTAAGGCCCCCTTTTGTGGTCATTAATATTATCAAAAGCTCGTAAATCTTTTAATATTCACGGGTGAGGCTTCAACGTGGCCGGCTAACCGAGTTACTGCGGTGAACTTACCTCGTGTTCTATGTAATTTACTTACAAACTACAAGCTTAGCACCCATTTAAAAATAGAGCTAAAAGCTTTAAATGTAAGCTTCAGTAAAGTTAAATCTGATTGTGGTTTAAACTAGGCCTTTGCTTTTAAATTGTACGAGTGAAGTGACACGACAAATTGAGAGCAGTTGACCTAAAAGGCAAGTTTACAAACTTTGATAGATATAAAACGGCTATCCTCGCTATCCAAACAGAATGCAGTCAGATGTAGTGTTGGCAGTCGACGTCGCGCCGGCACAAGAGCGCGTCATCGCAACACTCACACTTTTGTTGCCTGCCACTTGACCCACATCCTCTCTACGTGTCTCCTGTAACAGGAAGCCGCCCCCTCCCCACACTACGTCCACTAACCGACACACTAATATAGACCCTCCACCCTCACCGCAAGAATCAAACTTCCTTGAACCGACCCTCGACTCAAAGGCGACTCCCCACGCAATTTAACACTTTGTTTTTCCTTCAAACATGGCAGAATATTCAATGTCGGCGGAAAATGAGTTGGATGTTGCTATTTAGCGATTTGCCACTCACCCGCTCAAGTAATAAGTTTCATATTCAAACGGCAGGGCGGTACTTTCTAATGAATTTTTTATCCAGTTTCGACCTACACTAGCTGCAATAATACATGTAATCCGAGCCTTACTGCCAACGCGATCTGTATATTTACAAACGAAATATTTTAAAAATTCATAAAAGGGTTATGGGCGAACCTATTTTTTTATTTGTGAAATAGGATGAAAGCGAAACTTGAAAGAAATATCGCTTTGAAGTCAATGGTTGTTATTTTTAGTTACCTTTACGAACACAACTCAAAGTTATTTTAAATAAACATTTTGAATAGCAATTTAACACCAAAAACTAGAAATAGTTTAAGCAAAATTTCAACGAGTCTCCAGCCTGACAGGCTCCATATTTTATAATAAAAAATGATATAGATCTCGTATGCATTGCATATCACGTAAAAAGTGGGCTCTCCCTAATAACTTCTGTTAACGTGATTTGCGTACCGGAGCAAATCTTTAAAGGTACATAAAAATCGCTTTTTACCTGTTCCCATCCCTATTCTTTTATACGTAATCAAAACTTTACGGCGATTTTATACGTATCGGAAAGGGTCCATATCAAATAAAATGGGGGTTTAAGGCTGGCAACTTCTGTGCGAATTTGTTGTGCGTTGAATCAGTTAATGTTGCCAACTTTTAATTGGTTTAATAATTCGCGTTTTCTGATCTCTGTAGGTATAAAATGTTAACTTTTTCAATTACCGTTAGTGAAGTTCAGAAGGCTATGATTGACGGTAACCCCGGCTTAGTCGATGTTTCAATTAATTAACGTTTATCATTTATGTTTTAATTGAAATGTTTTGCTACAGATTTGTGAACGGATTTACAGTTTGGTCGAGTGCAACTTTTCATTTTTAATTGTATTCGATACAATTTGCAATTACAAGCTTTTTGATTTGACGACTTAATTTATAAGCCACTAAGTCTTTCTCTAAGTCAATGTTATTATTAAAATCATAATTGATATAATATAAATCATTCAACACACATATAACATACGAACTGAACAAAGTTCTCAGTGAAACGTTCGAATAATGTACAAAAGTAAAAATAGTTGTTGCCCGAGACGGCACTAAGGCATATAATCCCGTTCTTATACCCAATTTATATGAAAAACGACATCGACAGAAACAAAGAGGTCTGCCCTGTGACCTTAGGAACTGAACCATCGGTATTGGCGAGGGACTCTAAGAGCCAATACTGCGAGAGCAAGAACGCCTATACTATATATGTTTGGGGATTAAGCGCTCTCAATTTTTATCCACTACCGACGTACTTTATACGTTCCACCTACAGGCCGTGTGAGATATATTTCACGGCTTTTGAAAACTGTATTATGAAGAAAATGTTTTGTATAAACCTGGATTTATATATATAGATAGATATGAAGCTTGGAATTGTGGTATTAGGATTCATAAAATCTCGACAGCTGACATTTAATATTCATTAATTGTTCTTTCGCATGTATTGAGTAGCTTAAATCTTCTTCTCTTGATAGCATTATTGACGTTTGTATCATATTTCACAATATTTCATAAGTTGTGAAATACAAATAATACTGAATTAAAGGTAATTAAAAAACGTAACATATTATTTCAAATACTAATGACTTATTTACAATTACGTGTAAAGCAAAAGCCTTAACAAAAAACAAGATCAATCTATTCTCAACTCACAACAAAACCTTTGTTAATAAGGAACAACCCCATTACCAAAGTTACAATATAACTTTCACTAAAAATACTTAGGAATATTCCGAACTCGAGTAATAAAATACTCGACCCTATTATTTCTGTTTTCTGGTCACTACTCCGAGCACACATATGTGAGAGATTTATCAAGCAACTTTGCTAGTGGTGTTCCTTTGTTGGTCTAAATTAAACCGTAATTAGTTAGACCGGCGTGGTGATTAATGTCGGTTTTTACGGGTTACGGGTTTACGGGAACGGCTAATGTTATCATCCACGCGACCGACTCCGTAATAACTGCTGGGGTTTGATTCGTAAATGATGCAGTTTGATTGTGGATTTGATTTGATGGAAAGGGGTAAACGTTTTTTGGTATTATAATTGTTTGTTAGATCTATACTAATATTATAAAGCTGAAGAGTTTGTTTGTTTGTTTGTTTGAACGCGCTAATCTCAGGAACTACCGGTCCGATTTGAAAAATTCTTTCAGTGTTAGATAGCCCATTTATCGAGGAAGGTTATAGGCTATATATCATCACGCTACGACCAATAGGAGCAGAGAACCAGTGAAAAATGTTACGAAAACGGGGAAAATTTTGACCCATTCTCTCTAATGTGACGCAAGCGAAGTTGCGCGGGTCAGCTAGTGACAGTATAATAGGAAAGAAAACTTACAGCAGTACATTGTTATAGCCCTGAATGTTCATACATTTCACTTTTTTATAGAATGGAATTGATACTATAAATCGTTAAAATCTTGACAGATTGTCCGTACAGCCAAATACTCAGGTAATTTTATGGTTTAAAAATGACTTGACAAAATTGTTGAGCATGCTGGGGTGTCAAACATTATACCAAAAAATATCTTTCATTTTATTTTCTATCAAACTCATAAGTTTAAATTCTCTCATGGGACATCGTCCCGTCATTGGCGAGTTGTATCTATACCCTTTTGAGCCACCCCCCAGAGAATCATAGGGGTGACAATTAATTATCATATAGACGGAAAAGGAAGGAAAGTCTACATAAATCTATATAATACATTACCCTGACCCTTCGTATAATTGAACAAGAGTTTAACTAAACGTCAAAGGGTCATTAACCCGAATGACCGATTGAACGACATCGTTCAATAACAAACCATTCGCGAAATTAAACTGTCAACTCTTGTATTGGTTTAGTTTCTGTTTATTAACTCATAGATGGCTGTTTGTGATTTTGGTTAGATGTGAACATGTTTTTTACAACAGTATTACCAATTTTGCGTTTGATATTGTTAGTTTAACTGTCATTGTTTAGAAGAATCGTGCTTTTAACTCTGCATAAACAAACCTGTAATTCTTCCATACAAAAACATGATCCGTAGTAAGTATGAGTAAATTCAGGAAGAAGAAACAGAGACACACTACGTAATACAAAATGTACCACAAGATATTCGTAGACGTTGACACGACGTAGAGCTTCTCGTAGACGTTCGTAGCAACACGTAGACCTTCGTAGAGGCGTAGCATCAATGTTGATCGCATTTTATTTATTCAACAACTAGTTTTAGCAAGTTCTGTTCAAGTTGTACATTTGCGAGTTGACTTGAAGTTTTTCTACCTGTCTGAATTTTTATTAAGGCAGTGTTGTACTTGTTTTGTGAATGTATTCAGTACGAAAATAGACCAGCAAACACATTGTACATATGTATTTTCAAAATGATATTCAACTGCACGTGTGTCGCATTGAAAAAGTCGTCATTTTGCCACATTATACCGGTGCACGGCGCGTACCGGAAAACCGAAAGCCTGATTGATGATCATTTTCTGTGTTCCACAAAGAATTGTATTGAGTCTGTTTGTAATTTATGTTTGTTAAATTTCATTCCTAGAAATAAAAGGCTTGTTTTATTTATGTCATTGTCCAAATTAAATACTATTTGTTAAAGTTATTATAAAATTCCCATA
This sequence comes from Anticarsia gemmatalis, assembly GCF_050436995.1. Classification (NCBI taxonomy): domain Eukaryota; kingdom Metazoa; phylum Arthropoda; class Insecta; order Lepidoptera; family Erebidae; genus Anticarsia; species Anticarsia gemmatalis. The sequence goes on from NC_134761.1 coordinate 7,403,557, forward strand.
TAATTATATGATTATTTCAAAATATTAAATTTATCAGTTTCCAAATAAGAATATATTTGTTCACTTTATTCACGTTTTCGTATTTTATAAAGCGCAAATTAAACAAAAAAACACATCCTCTCATAATACGAAGTTAGCCGCATAATGCTCGCAACAATATCACTCCAATTATAAAAGTACACACCCAAAACGAAGCACATTTAAAAAAGTACACAGACCACACCCTGTATGTTACGCTGTTGAATATTCATAGCACACCGGAGATTGTATCGCTTAATAAACACCCTGTATACTAGTCCGCTCACGTGCCGCTAATGACCGAACAGTATTAAAGGAAATTTTAATTTTCACTTACGTTGTTCGGACATAGATTTATTATAACGTAGAGGACACGTTGTAACGGACGACACGATATTGGAATGTAAATTTTGCATACATTATTTTACATGCTGTATGCTTGTTTTAATGCTGTGTTGTTAGTAGAAAATTAATTTGGTATTTTCTCAGTGTAATTACTAGTCGTTTTGAAGTGAAACAATCTTGATTGTATGCTATACAACTTAGTAATATCGGTATTATTATTTTAGTTATGACAGTTGAAACCGCTTAGTACCATTTCAGTATTGCTGTTTTAAATTTAAAACGAAAAATTAATAATCGCTATAAAAATATGTTCAGAGATTTTTTACCATATATAATTAAGCGATACGATAATATTAAGATTATGTAATTATGTTACTAGTAAACTCTATATTAGACTCTATATAATTACTGATGAAAATTTTAATATTACAAGTAGCTACTACTTGTACCATTAAAATTGATACTAATGCAAATAATAAATAAAAATAAATTTAACCCATTACTGTACCACTGCTGGGCAAGGGTCTCCTCCCGTAATGAGGGAGAGGTTAGGCCATGAGTCCACCACGCTGTTCCTCAAAAAAAAATTTTTTTTCTGTTTTCCTCACGATGTTTTCCTTCACCGTTAGTACAAATAATAAAACTATAATACTATTACAAATAAGAAAAAACTAGTCTTAAATGTTCTCTAATTGTATTCTACTACTTTTAATCAACTTGACAATTATCTCACTATTAACGGTGAACGCTTGTATCTAACAAGCGTTCACCGTTAATAGTGAGATAATTGATAAAGTGAGTGCTTTGTTACATTGACTGATAGTTGTTATTAATTATTACATTTGTATTCATTAGTGATGTTCCTCAGTCAACTACTTGCGCCGCTCCTACAGGAGTGATATAATCATGGTGATTGGAAGGTGCGTTTTAAATAAAGTGGGGTTACAAATGTAGGAAAGAAAAGAAAAATATAAGTCAGTCAAAGTGGATTTGTTTTACTATTACTAGCGGGTAAGACAAAATACTCCATAATATTATTTGTAAAAATGAAAGTAATTCTCAAAGGAAATGTTGTGTCTGATTTCATATTTTGGTTGTGTCTATCTGCTTTACATTTTTGTATAGTCTTTCATGATTTGGGTTATGGGATGTGAGTAACACGATAATTTAAAGTCGGGTACATCTAAAACGTACGTTAACATTTAAAATGACTTGAAAATATAACTTTTCATTAAATTCGTTGGTAGTCTCTAGTCGTTAGCAGTAGAAAATCGCCTTCACACACCATTATTAATTAATGCCACTATATTATTAATGCCTATCAACTTACAATCCCCAACTTTTGCCTGCAATGGAACCCAAAACAAAAAGCCCCCTTACACGATGGTGTCCATCTACCATGTTATGCCTATGGGAGGATATGACGTCTCATAATAGTGCCGCGGACCGGCTCCCGTGCCAGGGGTTGCAGGCCGATTCCCATGGGGAGCAAATTTACGACCAACAGCCACTTGTTTCTGGTAAACCTGATCGTGTACGTGGGTTTGTATATTTCGGTATATACAGAAATGAGGAGGCTATTCTTAACCATTGTAGATCCAATAACAAATTGTGTGTATTTCATAATGTGACGATAGGTGAAATATAAGACATGTAGTGTACGGGAATCGTTGCACATCTTCGGTATGCTTGGATAAATAATTCAATATGGTAACATTTTGGCTGATGCATTACTTTTAGATATCTTACTTAATGACTAAAACTGTGTTTAATTTCAAATTTACAATTAACAATCCAAAAGAATAACTGAAAACTTGCATATTATACGAAAGAATTTACTCTCCCACCTTTACTTCTTTTACAATACCACCAAGAATTTTTCTTTTAAAATATACTCAAAGTAATTACCCTTCATACAGCTATAAAGAACAAGAGCCGTCTAGTTGTTAAGTGACAGGACGCAGGCTGCACTTTCACTAATAGACCCTATTCATTTAAGAAAGCGTTGTGTTATGATCGCGAGCAGACGACGGCACTGACATGTGACTTGGCTAATTGCTTTTGTCTTGCAAGTTTCATGTATTAAGACCCTTTTTGTTTGTTAAGATTTTAAAATCTGATTATGAAGAATAAACTTGCTAAGGTTAGCGTCCGTGCATCTTTGACTAACGAAGTTTTCTTACTGATAACTTGATTGATGTTTCATACATCAGTTTTGCAAACTACTGAAGTTAATTTATATATGTATGTAATATTACTGAGACTCTGATTTAATGAGACCTTAACATGTGCTGAAGCTCAGTGCTAGCAACATCTGTATTTTTAACTATAAAACGCAAAATAGTATATCGTTCACCTAGTTTTGGCTGACATCCACAAACTCTTCCCATGAAAAAAATTGGCACCTGGTACTAGACAAAAAATATTTTCTAAAGCAAAACGACAGATAACGGACACGCTGTCCAAAAATAATACCTATTTAATAATTTTTGTTGGTTTGATAGGATTTCAATACTTCTGAGTCAATTTTAGTAATGTACAAAGGGATAGCACGCTTTCAAAAAAAGCTATAGATATAACCTTTTTGTTTATACGTCATAATAATATTACATACATAAATTATTTATTGATACTTAGGTATCAACTTCGGCTTAGCTACAAGATTATTATTCCACATAACTTTCCAAACATTGCCTTATCCGAAATGTAATTTTCCCTATCTGCCAGCAATATATTATAAAATTTACATTTATACCAGTACCATAACAATGTAAGCAAACCTCCAAGGATAGGAGTCCTTGAAACCAATCTGTGTTCATCTGAACTTTGGCATAACTATTGTGAAACAATAACTGTTATATTCATATAACAATGTAATTTCTGACTAAGTCTTGTATTCGTAAAGCCTTCTACTAAGAAGCAGGCATTTGTGGTATGTAAGATTCATGGTTTACTGAAATTTCAGCTTCCTTAAGAAACAAATTACAAAAGTTTGAGATTTTGTTTTAATAAATGAGATATTTATTACATCACTGAGTAAAGGCAAATTTTGGAAAACTTCCTGCACCATTTGGCCCGCGTGGCGATCTCAAGGCCTAACCCCTTCCTCATTACGGGAGGAGATGCAGCAGTGGGACATTGATGGGCTAAAATTTTTACCATTTGATAGGCGATGCCATTAAGAAATGGGATTACCAGGAATTACCAACAATTGGTGAATTCATGAATTGAATATTATACTTTCTGTTTTGTTTTCATGAAGGCTTAAAGTCTAAAAGCAAATTTTAAAATTTTATGGTTTCAAGTAATTAATGTGCTCCAGTGAACACGACTCTTATCCATAAAACTCGATGTTTGAAACCGAAACAGCTCAGATTTTAATTATCGATAAAACTAAAGATTTTCATATCGAGTGTAGTTATTTTCTTTAATTAATGAAAAACGTCTTAAGTAATGATTTAATTAAAAGATGTGCGTATTTATTAATCAACTTGTAAAAAAATATCACTTGAAATTGATTGACATACTAACTTCAAAATAACACAGTTACATAAAAATGTAATAAATTATTACAGACTGCACCTTGCCTTAACTTTGAATCGTTTGAGCCACGTACAAGTTTTTTAAACTAAAATGTAGCTTTCAAAAATCGCAAAGTTTAGAAGTGTTTTCAGGTTGACGTTTATTACTAGTTTAGAGACTTCTGAAGCAAATATTTCCTGTAATATAACGTGTAAATAGTAAACTCAGTTGCAAGAACGCTGACAAAATGAGTAATGTATTTATAGTCCGAAAACTTAGCGGAGAATGCCTTGCCATACATATAGTTAATATTTCGGGGTATTTTTCAATGTAGCTGAATCAAGAGGTCACAGAGGCCATCGCCACATGCATAAACCTGCGAGTCAATGATGTTTTAAATTCTTAATCAAGTATACCTTAGCCAGCCGCGTACCCTTCATAAAAGTCTCTCTACAAAATTGTTGGACCATAGCGACTACACAATCGCTTGCTTCACAAAATCACCTCAACACGAAACTGTCAAAAAGTATAAACAAAACATTAATGTTTAACATAATACTTAAGTTACAAAAAGGGGCATAAAGTTTATTCTGTGGTCAGTAAATAACCGATAGGCGTTATCAGTAGCAGCCAGCGACGGGCCAGCCTTTTAAAATATGACCCTCTAGCCCTGGGCGGACAAAAATGACCTCAGTTTATGTACTGTAAAGATAAACACTTACATTGTTCGTGAAAAGGTGAAATATGTGAAAATAACTTTTGTATTACATTTTAGGAAGGTCTTCCTCATATTTGAAGGTAGAGTGTGGAACGAATATGTTAAGATTGCGTCACGTTAATGTTTTTTCTTGTCTTTTACAGGTCGTTAACTTGAGTGCTTAAAAAATACCTTTAAAAAATATTAACCCTTTTGTTTTTATAATATCCTTAAATCACTTTTATATCAGTATAACCCAGTAGGTTGGGTATTAAAGTAGGTACTTACATCCTGAAATCATTATGGACTAAATAAAGCACAAATTATTTTAAATAAATTTAAGCTTAGATTTTGTTTAGGTATACTTTAACTTCACGTCTGTTCTATTTCTAATACAAGTGTATTACATGGAAAAAAATCACGTAAAGAACGCCACTTGATAAGATCCCTACTAACTTCTCTCGCTTCATTCACATACATCTTGACATACTACAATTACTTCTCATTTCAAGAACAACCTCACTTCTAGCCAACATCTGGCCTATAGCCACAACTACCGCCGCCCTACTCCGATCACTGCATTGATCGTCTAAGATTTAATAGAGCAATAACACAAAGTATGTCCAACACCCATGGGACTTGCCTTACGGGATTTGACCTGTCATTTTCCGTGACATAAAACTCCTTGTCTAATATTACGTAGGATATGTGATTGAATGAGCACACGTATTTTTGTTTTAATATTTATGATAAAGGAAACAATGTATTGAATAATGTGTCAATCTGGACAATAGTGATTTTTGATGTTAATAGATTTTGTGATAGTAATGGTTGATAAGTACTTTTGTTTTCATTCATAGAAAATAAAAACTAATTAATTATTTTTGATAAAATATTATCTCTATTGGGTAGTAATCGATAGGCTTAATACAAAATAATAACCAGATTTTTTTCTGTAAAAATACAGTCAGTTCAGGCTTTACTTATGAGTATCAAAATGATAGTTACTTTTTCTTCTACATACGTATAATGTAAACTTACTCAATACAAATTAATTTTCAAAAGAGTAAAGTAACTAGTTTCAGTTACACGAGGATTTTTCTTCGTAACTTCTAAGTGTACCGACTCGGTAATTGAATCTGCATCCGCAAGTACAGCCGCTCCTTTAATTCGAGTAAGTGTTGTACCGTTTGCAAATACCGCACTGAACCGGATCTAACTGGTTATTACCGGTTAAGGAAGTAGATATTTGTTTACTTTTAGTGAAATTGAGATTGTTGTTACTCAATATGATTAAGTTTATGAAAACATGGTTTGTTATTGTTATTTATATGATTAAATATCAATATTTATAATACGTTAATATAACAATGAATAATTTCGATAAACATTATAATGTTATACCATAACAGAAACAAAATATTGAGTATAGACCGTAAATAATTTCTGCAAAAGACCGTCTCATTACTTCATACTTCATATGTTCTGAAAGAAACAAGTTCTTTTATGATTTCGATATGATATAAAATTAGTATAATACTCAAAACGAAATTGTGAAACCAAATTCAGTCTCTAAAAATGTGACCAACTATGTCGAAAGTTCATATGTAATATGAATTTAGTTTGCAGTGAAATGACTTTGATGATATCTGCAAAAAATACAATTTTCTTCGCTATACACAATCGACAAAGCTAGAAAAACACTCACTTGTCATTTTTTACATTGAGAGAAACAAAAGAAAACGGCGTGTTCTAAACTTTGATAACCAAACACAGTGTCACATTCAAACATCTTTTTTGCTGACCGTAACTAAATTTGGGAGGCTCAGCACGTTCGTCTGACCGTACTTGAGATAGATTATGCTCCCTTTGTCGTAAATTTTACGACTTCAAAAATTAGTCGCCGTGAGTTGACTAGTGCAGAGAACACGCAATAGCAAATTGTTTTACGTCGGTTTTGTGGCCGCGACGGATCATTTTTAGTGATGTGCTTTTCTTCGATTTTTCTTTAGTTCTTAGTGATTGGATGCGTCTAAAGTTACTTGGAATCCTTGTTTTATGAATGAGCCAGTCATTTATTAGTACCTAATTATTCCTCTAGGCATACATTTTGAGTATAAAGTTATTAAATTAATCCTGTGCCTCGATTCTATACTACTATCGACTACCGACAACCGAACTGTCATCGAGAAATTTTGTACGAAAATCTGATCAGCGCCTCTGACGGGTGTCGTAGGAAACATTTTGGCAGTACATTCTAAATGTCAAATGTCGATAGCTAGCCGGTTGTCGGTAGTCGATAGTGGTACAGAATCGAGGTACTGGTATATTATTTCATTGAACTCCGTTTTTAAGCTAATTTACATACATAAACACCTAATTGCCACCCGAGTCTTTACACTGAATACTAGTCATAAAGATATAATTATGTTTTGCGTATTATAAAAATACGCCTGCTACTTAAAATAATGACAAACAAAAGCTTCAAAACAATTTGTAGTACAATAAATCCTGAACAAAAAACGTTATAAAACTGAAACACTAATCAGCATTCACAGTGTATGTAGTTGGTAAATTCTTATTTATGACCAATTTTTGCTGTTGCTTAATAATGCAGCAGTAAATTAAGGCTTTAATATAACGCGGAGCCGACGCAGCGGACTGTTCGCTTAGCTTCGTTCGGTTGGTGGTGGTGCAAGTTGTGGGCGGAGCGGGGAGCGAGCGAAAAAGTTGATAGCGATTTTTTAGCAGAAGCTTAATAATTAAATTGTATTGTTTAAAAATGTTATAGTAATTATGAATGTGTTTAGTAATTTTGGTTGATATATTTAATTAGTCAAATAGGTAATTATAAAGTTTGGATATTAAAATAATGTAATAAGTCGTTTAAAAGTTTTTAAACATGCAAATAACGTATTATTTTTTTTCACTAAGCGTGCTATTTGGCACAGATATAAAACTACTAGATACGATTAAACACGTGTTTTCTTTAAACAAAGTATCATAACACAGGACAATTAAACATTCAATTTAAACTTTAATAGTAGGTGTAACACAAGGCGCTCCCCGTTTTAAACCCAAACTGTTAGACAATTATAGCACTTGGGTGCATAATTAGTTGATGTTATGACTTTTACGATGTTATAATCCATTTATACAGTTGATTATGGGCACTTTCGTTTTAAAAGTTTATTATGACCCTATGAGAAGAGTAATAAAGTATTATTTTACATTTGATGGCAGGACATGGATCTAAACTTCCGTTGGAACGCTTAATCTGTTGAAGGGATATAATTGATGAGGTTTTGTTGCCATCACTATAACTAGCTGGAAGCAAATAATTTAATAATGATCTGGGCTATAAATGTGTGATGATTTGAAAAAGTAAGACATAAGTTGTACTATACAAAAAATATAGAAGTATTTTTATATGGTATCATAAGATACTAATGTTCTGGCGGTAAGTTGTATTTAAAACCTAGGTAATATACAACTATTTATACAAATTTATAAATCTGTACCCCTGTTTCGTGTCTGTGTGATTTTATCATATGTTATTCGAAAGTTATACTTCCTTTTGCTCCAAAATAATTGTGATTCAATAAATTACTTACAGCAAGCTTGCCTTCCGGTCATTGTCAGTTGTTTTCCGTGAGAAACATTATCAGTATCAGCCCCGATGCACCCGATAAATGGCAGCTCCCTCACCCCCTATCGCATTGATAGGATATCTGTTATTGAGGGGATCACCCTCACTGTCTTTGTTAGCAAAAAAGTTACAAAAAGAATCATTACAGCATGTCAAACTGTGAAAATATATAGCGATTTGCTTCTAAAGATTGCAGAAATTAGTAATCAGAACTTTAGTAGTTTTATCTAAGAAAGCATTCGACGACAAACGTTATCTGTTTGCAGTCATCTGAACTATGCTTGCTTTGACAAAAGAATAAAGAAAAAATGCACGTATTTTTCAAGCAAAATGAGTTGATGTTATTTGAATAAATTTGCCATGTGTTCTACATGCTATCATATCCTTGAAAGTGGCACAAGTCATCTAAAGTTTAGAGAGTCGTTAAAAATTGTTATACTGAAAAAATACTGACCATCAAAGAAAAGAAAAAATTATATTTAAAAACTAATGTAATATTGGACGGTTGATTATTTTGGGAAATTCCCAAAATCGTCTCACAAATCGCTCTCTCCTCTGCTTATGCCTTAAACCACAAGTAGCAGTTACATCGCTACGTGATTTATCGTCCGCTACACCACGCTAACTTATTACCCGCGCTTATGTCGGGCGAATATGTAAGAGATCATGTATTCCGTACATATTGCTTGATAAATGTGATCTAAGATGTACTGTGATAGCATTTCAGAAATACTTTTTGTATGGCAATTATAAGAAAATAACCAGTTACAACCCTGTCAAACTTATTATTGCAATATCTAGTAATTTAGTTCGTAAAAGGATTCTTTACTATATTTTCAATTTTTATTTTAGAAAGAAATAAAACGCATCTCACTCCGATCATTTGATGACAGTGTAAACATATTGTCACATAAACACAGCCTGAAGCCTCTTTTCCTATACACAATACCTACACAATAACAGCTAAACAATTAGATAATCCTGAAAACTCTAATCTTATAAGCAAAGGTATATTTTTAACGTAAAAGATAAAGGTCATTCATCTCCATTTCAATTTCTGTGCACAACATCGATGATTACAGAGTGCCTTTCCCGTTTCCTTTCATCATAGTTTCTGAAGTCCCGAAAAAAACATTATATTGAATAGGTTAAACCAGTAAAAGGCTGTATGTATTTCTGTTTGTATATTTAGTTATGTGAAGGCTCGACCCAGATTTAAGGAAGTAGTTTCAACAAATATTTTTATTCAATATTCCGAATGAAGATTGTGTGCTATTTCTGGCGAATATTTTTTGAGTGATTTGTTTGTTTGTTATACTGTTTGATATTAGTTTAAATATTGTTCTTTCTTTATAAGACTTGTTGTACTTATTCTAATAAGAGTTGTGAGAATTCTGATCGGTTAAACAGTGCTTGGTTACATCTCTCATATTCAGTTTCAAATCGATTAAAAGTGTCAAAACACTGCAAATATAGTCAGTGCTTACGCAACATATATATTAGAGTAAGATAGTTATTTTAATAACGATTTTATAGCAAACTAACAATTGTGTTTCTTTTTTTCAGGTAAGCGGTTTTATACAAAAATTGCAAATAATCAGAGCTACGTTTTCGAAACCGTAAGTTTATGCTACTATTCCAATAAGCTATCAGCTTATAAGCTAATACTAATTTATATGAACAAGGTAGATTGTAAAGCCATATTACATTGATTATATAATTACCAATTCAGTGAGCCAGACATACTGAATTTCCGTCAATTTACTTACTATGACAAGTGTAATCGCGCCTTAAGCATCATATTTAATATTCATTTATGCTAACAACAGTGACATCTGTCGGTGAACAAAGGCAGCTATTATCTTCAGTACAAATTGCTTCTCAGGAGTTATGATTCACCTCGACTCTCAATGTTTGGTGTAAAGTCTGCTAAGATCAAGTTTCAGACTTCAAAATTAAATTTTTGATGTATTTGGATATTAATTTCTCTGACAGACGTAGGCTTGTTAGTCAAATTATTAAAAATGTTAGTGCTTGCTTGTAATCACAAACGAAATTCTTGAAGACAATTTCCCAAAAAAATTATAATGTACCAGTATATCAATTCACATGATGCTAGCCAAAATATAAAGTTTGAACAGTATATATGGCCTGAGACAATAAAATAAAAGTCGTTTCTTACAGAAACCAATATTTATATAATATACAAAAGTTGTTCACAAAATTTCTTTCACACATTTTCCACAAAGATAAACCGTGCATGTATTTTCTATATTCAAACCCTCCCGAATACTATAAAGTCATAAATCCCAGGATATATGTATTATTACGTACTCACTTTGACGGGAACTACCCCTAAATAATGGGCGGAATTTCGCACCATAGACCAGAACATAAACTATTAAAGAGACGCCAACAACCGACCATGGTACGATTTTATGAGCCATTTTTGCATATTGAACGGTACCAAGCCAGCGTTTGGCAAATAACGGTGTTTTTTTCATTTTCAGAGATTAACGCATAAAACTTTAAGAGCGTTTACTATCACTTTTATCCTCAGTATACGAACGTGCTGCTTTTTTACGCTTTTTATAACGTGTTTGAAAAATCTAAGACAAAGATTACACATAAAAATTTAATGCAAGTACGTCACTCTGTTTAGAATGCGACAGGTGGTTAAACCATAATATAAAAAATAAAATAAAAAGTAAACCTCTCTTTATTTCTACGAAACATTATAATCAAAGTAAATAACCGATTATTACAAATAGGTACGCAACATAACAAAACGAAAATCGATTAAAAAAATATTTCGATGTGTCTAACCTTCAGCAGCTGGCTCTGCGGCCTCGGCGGCTGGAGCCTCTGCCTCCGCTGGTGGTGCTTCTGCAGCCTCTTCTGTAGCTTCAGCCGGTGCAGCTTCGCCCTCAGCGGCAGGCTCTTCCTCCTTTACAGCAGGAGCCTCTTCCTCCCCTTCTACAGGTGTTGGCGCTCCGCCTTCAGGAGGTGCTTCCTCAGCCGGAGCCGCAGCTTCTTCAGCCGGAGCCTCCGCAGCCTCTGGAGCCGCTTCAGGAGCTGCAGCTTCTTCGGCTTTCACTTCAGGTGCTTCAGCCGGAGCTACCGCCGCTACACTCTTCCTGCTCAGCTTGGCTTCAACTGGTGGAGGAGGAGGAGGAGCTTCTTCAGAAGGCGGGGCTCCAGGCGCTGCTGGCGCTGCGGCTGCCGGCGCAGCTTCCGCTTTCTTATCACCAGGCTTTCCTTTTTTCTGTTTTCGCTCCAAAGGCAGATAAAGTTTATAGTCCTGTGGCAATTCTTCTTCGGTGTAAAGTCTTTCACAAAAGTAAATTCGTCGTAACCTCGCATTGGCGTGCACTTGCACTCGTAAAGTTTCTATGAATTGTGTACCGTATGCCCTTCGTGTGAAGTCAGCAAGGTTAAATTGAATCTGGTTCCAACCACGCGCCAAGCCGATAGGCATGCTCGTGCAAAACGGTTTAATCTTCGTTGTAGATTGAAAATTAGATATCCTAAATCGTCTCCTCATATTTTTGTCATCAAGGATGGTAATTTCAAACGAGAAGTATCGCTTCAAATTCTTTATAATCATAACCAAAAATGGTAGTTTTATTCCTAGTATTTGATTGTTTCTGGGGCATGAGATGAACGTAGTCGCAACATTGGTGCTCACGATCTCGAGGACTATAGAATTCACTTCGTTGTCAGTGAGCCGCTTAATGTGGCCATTTTTCACTTCCATGTCCCATATTGCGAGCGGGTTAGCTCCACAACTGTAGAATATTGACAGCAATCCATTCTGATACGTGTTTTTAAACATGATTTACAACATGTGATAAAGTAAATTGTTATTATTTATAAACAGTTTTTGATATTTCGACTATAATGACGTATGCGATGACAGTTATAACTCGGATTGTTTTAGTTTTTTTAATAATCGGTTCTTTTGAGCAAAAAGTTTATTATATTGGCAATGTCATGGATTACCTTGTGAATGTGGTTAAAGCCAAAATAGTGCAAATGGCAGAGTTATTTAGTTTCCACCTAGCCTAATTAGGAACAAAACTATTTTTTTGTAATATTTTGTTGTAACTCAGAAGTACAATTATGTTATTTTCAACAAAACACAGCAGTTTAGTTTAAGACAATTTTATTAGAACAATAATATAGCATTATTTACTTGAGTTCACGTTAAAATTAAATTAATACATAATATGATACAAGTACACGTAAAACATAACGTAAGTAAACGAGTCTAATATCTACTAATCTATAAAAATCTAAGGTGATAGACTTTAAATCTCTTCTTGTCCTTATCCCTTTTACTCCTACTAAAGCATCTTTGTCACTTCTTATTCTGGAGCCGGTTCGGCAGCAGGTGGCTCTGCTGGAGCTGGTTCCTCTGCAGCAGCAGCAGGTTCTTCTCCAGCTGCAGGTTGTTCTTCCACAGGAGGTGGCTCTGCCGCAGGAGGTTGCTCTTCTCCAGGTGTTGGTTCTGCCGCGGGAGCCGGTTCAGCCTCAGGAGCTGCCTCAGCCGGTGGTTGCTCACCCTCAGCTGCCGGTGCTCCTTCTGTTGCCTCTTCTGCTATTGGCGGCGCAGCCTCGGCAGGTTTCTCGACGCTAGCTCTTTTTTCACCGCTGGCTACTTTTTCTACACTAGCTGGTTTTTGCATTTCTTCGGAAGGCTTTTTAATTTCAGCGAGCTCCTGCGGCGGCGCAGCGTCACCTGTAGCAGCTTCTTTTTGCGTATCCTCTTTTTGGATACCCTTATCAGTTTTTTCTTCCTCTATTTTGGTATCCTTTGCAGGAGGTACATTTTCTTTGTTGGCGTCCTCGACAGCCTTCTTTTCCTTGCCCACTTTTCCCGGCAGAGGAAAGTATAGTTTGTATTCCGCTGGTAACTCGTCTTCAGGCAATAATCTCTCCGTAAAATATATTCGTCTCACTCGGATGTTGGCATTAATTTTTAATTTTTGAACTTCTACAAATTGTTTCTTATAGGCTCGTCTCGTGAATTCTGCTAAATTGAATTGTATCTGATTCCATCCCTCTGAGAGGGCTATTGGCATTACAGTGCATAGAGGTAAAATTTGAGTAGTGCTCTGAAAATTTGAGACTCTAAATCTTCTTCTTGTGCCTGTTTCATCAAGTACGGTTACCTCAAAGGAAAAATATTTTCTCAGATTCTTAACGATCATTACGAGGAACGGCATCGTAATTCCCAACACTTGACTACCTTTAGGACATATCATGTATGTTGTACTTATATTACTTCCGCGTATTTCCATTACCATCGTCTTTATTTCTTGGTCCAAGAATCTTTTGATATATCCATCTTTCGTGGCGGTGTCCCAAATGCCCAAAGGTTTAGATCCACCGCTAAAGAAAACAGTAAGCAAACCGCGTTGATACGAATCTCTATACATTTTTCGTGTTTTGTATAAATTATTGTGTTATATGTTATTTATTAAATCTACACAAAAAATCTTTTTGACAGATGTTTATCAATATTGTAATTTTCATTCGTGTTTATTCTTAAAATTATTTATTTTTATCAAGAACAAAGTGTGCCTATGAGGCCTGATACAAATATAGATTATAAAGGAGGATTTAAATTCTTTGAATAATTATGTTTCAAAGTTGGAAATTGAAGGCTCATTTATATTTCTGTAACATCTTTATCTGAATTGGGTGAGACCTTTTAGCATTGTTACGGAGAGGTGAAAGACCAAAATTCGAAGTCTAAAGTACTTTAGCCGCGGCGCCGGCGGAAATTAGCGTTTTTGGCAACCCTAGGTGGGTGGGCGCCCTTTTATCACGATATTTATCGTGAAATCGTCTTTACATTGAAGCGGTCTGACAAAATGTGCGAAATATTATGTTTTTGTTACAAAAATGTTCAGCTTTCAAACAATTTTGCTAAAAATAAAAAATCGCAGTAAAAACATAAAATCACGCTTTGTCCACATGTTCGTAAGCAGAAACCAAATAACTCCAGTTTGATTGATTTGCAAATATTTTTATTTCTGTTCACAATAATATCCAAAACACGACAATAATGTCGTATGTAATTGATTTATTATGTGATTATACATAAGTGGGTTTTATGTGTAGATATTCTACATTTAACTAGGTCGTCGATCATTCATCGTCTAAACGCCACATTCCAAACTCTCAAATTCAAAACGTTTGATCTCTTTTGACTAAATTCTTTTACAAAACTTTATATAAAGACATGATTATTTTCTTTTCAATTCAGTCATCTGTGATCTTAGCTTTGTAAAATACTTTGTAATACTTTGAATTAGTGGGTGTCTATGTCTTTAATTTGAAATACATTGTTTAGTAAGACAAACAATGTTACAAAGTTACTTTTTTCTATCACCATTCATAAATAACTAAAACCTTAGCTAGCTTGCTGTAAAAGAGAGTAACGGAAGGAATATTTATAATAGTTTCGTATTTAAAACAACTATTAGAGCTTTAACTGAACAGTTGCTTTAAAAAGTCTTTTAGCTTCTAAGTTATCGCGACTTATACATATTAGGTCGGGGAAAAAGTCTTTTCGCATAACCTCACGAGCTCACTGAAAGAAACCTAATGAACCGTGTACTCATTTGTGATTCTTGAAGCCAAAGAGGTTTCATTACAAGTTCATACATACTATAATGCAAAAAGACTTTTTCTCCGACCTTATATATGTATAAATAACAAAATAAGGGGTCTAAAGAAAAAATAATAATTTACAATATATCAATATCTTTATATCACGTTGAAGCCACTTTTTACATTGCTATTATTATCCATATCTATACACACAAAACAAGAATTAATAACCCCCGGTTTCTGAGTACTTTTAACGGTAGTTTATCTATTCGATAGCGTGTTTTAATAAATGCTTTAAATAAATAAATTACCGCTAAATGTACCTCAGAAACCGGGGGTAAATAACAGTATAAGACGTTGATAACATTCCAGTTCAATCACAATGCTCCCACGCAAATCCAAGTCAATTGAGGAAAATAGGCAAATGCCCTCGACGTCTCGATGATCTCACAATTTGTCGCCACTTATGCATTACACCCGTCCAACCAATAAATATCCGTAGACGCTTACTACTGACACTTACAATTTATGCTCAATAAGTAGACTAACAGACTACTGTAACACACTTGAAGTCTGCTTTAAATAGAAATAATCGAAGAGTGTAAATCGATAATTAGGTACGCCTATATAATTTAATTTAAGCCGCTTGGTAAGAACTTATTTTGGCTACTCGCTAACTCGTTGACAGAATTATTTTTTATCTGGGAAAAATTGTTTGGGTGTGTTGTTGTGTTAACGGACCCAAAGATTTTTTTTGACACACAAGTTTGTGAGATGTGGGAAGCAAACCCACGACACCCACTTAGACAGCGGAGAGGTGACCGTCTTAACCCATCTCGGCAGTCGTTATCCAATTCAGAATGCTAAACCATATGCATATTTTATAATATTACATTTAAACAAGTTGCCTTTGTTTCCATTCAAAATTGTATTCTATACTCCTTCGTATAATCTAGACTCCAGATATTGTTGAAACTTTGAAGACAAGATTCCATTTCGCGCATAACACATTTCAGCTATATTGCAAAACATAAATCTTATCTAAATGAAAACAAAGCACCAGTAACATATGTTGTACAACAACTTTCAACACCGAAAACATCACACAGATAGAACGTCAAAATAAATGAGGCATTCAGACGTAAACACAAAAACTTGTAACATATACGAAGAAATAAAAGTTTTAAAAGAAAAGCTCGCATTCTGTGATTTATCTAGCCATTTGTCATCCTCGACACTAAGAAAATATGTCACGCAAAGCCACAAGTAACGCACACACCGGCTGTAACGAATATAACATTTTTGTCGTCTCTAAATCACGTGACTTTTCCACTATGCCGGCCGCCACCGCGCCGCACCACACGCCCTTAGAGACACCCTGCACACTAACAAAAAACACGAGTAGCTGGGAACAAAAGAAAAATGAAAAAGTGCCTTTCGACTGTCATGATAAGGAGTGCATGGGCGTGTTCGCGTTGTTATTGTGACTACACTGATGCTACAAGGCTTCGCCGCTTTTTTCCTCCGGATAAGGCGTTCGGCACACTGTGCCTTATATAAGGGGAACTCCATATCCAGTTAAGAAAATCCAATTTTTCGAAATTAATGGCGTAGAAAACGTGGATCCGATAGCGCTAACGGATGTCGGAAAAGAATAAATGAATTAGATTTGTTTACGTATTTTCTTAGGAGGAAAAGATTTTACGTGGATCAGGACATGATAGATGGTATTCTAATCGATATTTAACGTTCATGTTGTAATTCGATGCTTGATACGAGTCGAATCAGGCGGTGAGCGGAAGCTAGTGTGAATATTATATTGTGTGTATTATGTGTGTTCTAGTATTATGTGTCTTGTATATATTATGAGGATTCTCTGCAACGCCATATTAATGCAAGGTATGTTAATATCATATAATCTTGTATCGAGTTTAATATTAACAATGCCAGTGTAACTGTTCAGTCTAATAATTTGAACTACTCCGTAGTTATTCTATTACAAAATAATTACATTTCAAAGCACGCATTCCTAAGAAGCCACTTGAAAAAAAAGCTGTAAAAGTTCCACTTAATTTAAGAATGAGTCACCTATTAAATTTAAGTAAACCCTCGAACATTTTCAAACATTTCCTCCTGCTCCGTAGAACCTGCAATTTAACGCATTCGAATTGCGACTTAAAAGTAAGCAAACCACGGAAATGAAAGCGGAAAATTTTCCAATACGCAACTTTTTAACTACAGTTTGCCGAGAAATATCTAAATTAGAATATCGAAAAGTGTAAAAAAGGAAATAGAAACAAAAAGGCGTCGGTTCAGATGTGGCTGGTGTATTTACAGAGCTCATTGCTCGATGCAACGAACCGTGGTGTGCATAATGTATTGAACGGTGCGCGATTCCGGCAAAGCTTTGTCTGCGTTATTTACAACCGACCCGTGTATTCACGCGGAAATTGGATTTGTAAAATAAGACACTGTATAAATAATCTTTATCTAAAACATATCTCAGCGGGGCCGTTCGCCGCCCAAGTTTCGCACCACACCGTGCGTTCTGATTCCCACAGACCGTTTGTCAGATTACGCGAAACAGAATATCTGTGACGCTAATAGAGAGAATAAACGCTTGTTTATGTGAGAACTTTCGCTTATTTCATTGTTTTTATTTTTTTCGTGTCGTTGACATTGGCTTAAGTTAGTGGCCTCCCGTTTGGAAATAATCGCCGTCGCTTCAGTGCCCCGGTAGGGACAATGTATCGAAATTAATATCCGGGGACGTAGCGAGCGAACAATTTGTCCACCCGGAATGCGGATAATTAAACCGGCCTGCAGCCGTTTCCTAGCTTACATGAAGCTGAAAATATATGACACCGTATCTAGCTGGAATTTAGTTTGTCTAATAAAAGTGGACAGATACTAACCAAACAAACTGCAAAACTATGCCGTTTTGTCTCAGATTCAGAGAATTCCTTAATAAATAAAATTCACTGTTAAGATAGATAGACTGTAATTCACATTATTTTTATAGTTCACAACCCTTTGTTTTGCTATGAAAAAACAATTTTAAAACACAACAATGGAATTGGACCAATTTTAAAGAAAATTGGTCCGCATACTATGTAATAAATTCAATACGAACAAAATTCGTTTTTATC
The DNA here is from genome assembly GCF_050436995.1 of Anticarsia gemmatalis. Classification (NCBI taxonomy): domain Eukaryota; kingdom Metazoa; phylum Arthropoda; class Insecta; order Lepidoptera; family Erebidae; genus Anticarsia; species Anticarsia gemmatalis. The sequence continues at coordinate 7,421,558 of NC_134761.1, forward strand.
ACTATTGCAATCGACAAATGAAAACGAATAAATTAAGCTCCGTATTCACGCGAGTTGGATTTAAATGAATAGATTTATCTGCACACGGATTTGATTAACAGTATAAAACATATCGGGGCTTGTTGGTTGTTAAGTCAAAAGGAAATAGGTCACTCCGGTGTTCAGAGAGGTATTTTACACTGTGGAGTAGCAACTGATTAAAATTTCCTATTCAATATCAACTCGGCAAACTCCCCTGCCGATTTTCGGCTTTCAAAGGACTACCACGACTGGCAGTGGAGTAACTGAATACAGCGAAGACATAAACTTCGTCTCTTTCTAAATGTGAAAATAGAAAAGGAATAAAAGCTTTTAGACTTGTCAAATAAGTTCACTTGATTTTGCTGCAACGGATGGATTTAAAATAGAGTAAGTGACATAATGAAATGGATCGAATCAATTAAGAATAGACTGATTTTAATTTATATTTTCTTCCTGGCCGTTTTTATAAAAAGATTTAGCGTAATTATACTTAGTACAATGCACTGTAAGTCAAGTGTGTCTACCCAGTTTTTCACAGAACCAGTTACATCTATTCCATACAGGTACGCATTAAACATCAAGTGATTTAAATGCTTAAACGAACACATTGCCTCGTAGCCGTGTACTTTGTAAAAGACAGAATCACATACATTTCCCGCTCAGCCATTTTAATCCGTCGCTCGGCATCGTCAGTCGTAAATCTGTGACGTCGATTAGGCCACTATTGTTCGAGTCGAGTCAAATAAATAGCAATAAACATCTTACTTTGTCCAACATTGGCCCAAAAGTAAGTTTATAGACATACTTGCTTTTATGTTTGCCAAATGTTTGGTGTTACTTGTCTAAATGTTGGGCCAATATTGTGGTATCTTGGTCCAATGTTGTAGCATTATGGTACAAATGCGATATAAGCTCCGATTTGCGATCGTCGTCCTGTAATAGGCTTAATTTTTTTATTATTCTCTGTGATAGCGATCAAGCCTGTGATTCTGTCGATCGTTTATTATGCAATTAATGACACAGTATTTCTTTTTTGCTTTGAATCTTCTTAACCGTGATTTGAAATAGATTTTTGTACACATTGGTTAGTATTTAACTATTAAGTAAAATATACCTCTGTTAGTTAATAATTGTACATATAAATTATCTATGCAGAGGTTCTATTGCAGTCAAAAGCGATATTAAGTGTCGTCTAAAAAGCGTTATAACTTCAATAGAAAATAAATTTTGGACTATTCAAATGCATAAAATTATCTGTGGCCGCAAAGCGATCATATATTTTATGATACGCTTATGCTACGATGAATTTAGTTCACGTACAAATATTTTATGCCGTGTAAATAAAGATTTTGCCAAGAATTTGTGCCAAGTCTTGGCAGCTAGGCTCTATACCGTGCCAATGCCAGATATAAACAAAGTATCTCAAAATATTGCCAAGTTTTAAATTACATTTCCAAATTAAATAACTTTTCTGTTCTGTAGTTTATCATCGGTAAAAAATGGGTGAGCCGAACAAAAAATATATATATAAAGAACTGCTGTATTGCAGCAGGAGAAAAAACAATTTAAGTTTGTAGTTAAAATATAGTTTTTGTCGCATAAATTGGCTAGTACAAATTCCATTTTCCACAGTACCGGGACCCGATAACGTTTAGCAATAATCAATCCTCTTCTAAACCTAAATCAATAATACAAGTCTACATAAAAAATACCAAAAAATCAACACATAAACATTTAAACTATAACGTTTACTTTTTTGTACAAAACCAGGTCCTTTAAATCCTTTACATTGAAGCGTCCATCATTACCCGTTAAAGAGAATATATTAGGCGCGTCGCACTGTGAAAAGTTAATGACATGTAAAGGACCCTAGGAGAGCCTCCGTATAATTGTTAGTAAATTAAATGGGTCGTACTACGGCCCGTTTGTGAAATGAGATAGGACAAATTTTGATGTGATCCGGTATACGGACTCCTTAGGGTCGGGTATCGAACCTCTATGGAACGTTCTGTTATTAATTTCGGATTAGGATACATTTGATTGTAAAGCTTAATGAATTGTAAAAAGCGTATTTAAATCGATATTAATTTGGGATGGGAGTTTATTAAATTTTGAAATTGATTTACGCGTTTTATTCAAATTAGTTATCCGATTCGACCTTGTTTTTTAAAAGGAAAATGTTTTTTTCAATCCAAAAATATCTTTTATATTGTGAGTGAGATTCGGACCAAAATAATTAACTTCACAATATTTGAGTAGCCAAAATAAAAGTTTTTTAAATTAGCAATATCAAGAACCTAAAACGACTGCAATTAAATGTAAAGCCTGTATAAAAACCTAATTGCAACTCATTTGAATAATCAAGTACTTTTATACTAGTCCATTATACTCTAAACTAAGTGACATTTTAACCATCCTCTAAGGATACATAAACCCTCAAGGCGACACTTAAAACTGTACCGAGACTTTCAATAAACCTAAGCGTGAATATAAAACTTCCATAATGGCCCCTGTAGGGTGTTTACAGCCACTACTTACTATCTCTAATGGGCCATGTGCAGTTTATTGTCGAAAATTGCATTTTCCGGGTGAAAATTCCAACTACTATTTCGTCTTTATAGCTTGGCTTGACGGTAAAAAGTGTAGGTAAAAAGTTAACCCCTTATGGTCGTTATGTAGAATTGTTCTAAATGACTACGTTCTCTACTGTCTTTGACTGCGTTAAAGGGTTGAAAGAGAGGAAATAATGTGACTGCAGTAGAATTGTCTCGTGTTTGTAAATAAAATAGCTGAGACTAGTAATATTTGTTTCTTTGTTTTCTCGTGTTCTGAGGCTAATCTTTCAAAACTAGTTTGTTAGTCAGTCATCTTCTTTTTTATCGAAATATGATAATATTTTTTCTCTAGAACTCAAGCACTTAAATAGCTATTGAGAGCAAACTCGTGACCATCCATGGAAACAGTTATTTATTTATAAAAGAAAGTGTTTTCCCAAAATAAATCGTAACAGCGGTGATTAAGATATACAATCGGGGTTCACAAAATGGAAATCTATCGGAATGCTTAAAGCCATCCCTTAGTTTACGTCACACTTATCTCCGGGATTATCCCTAGTAATGACCATCTCATGTATTTTACTTACTTCAGCCTACCGTACGAATATACGAACAAATGGCCTCGATCTAACGTCAAGATTAAGGGTAACGCAACAAATTAATTTTTCCTTCCACCTAATACGTTTATTTAAATTCAAAATTCTGAATTTTCGCACAGAATTCGAACTGAAAAAGAAAATAATTTTTTATCTAAACGTCTACGCGGAAAGAAATGGAAGCCGGAAATTTGTTTAATGCCCATCGGGTATCAAATTAAAACGGCTTCCAATGAAAAATTCAAACAAACGTATATATTAAACAAACATGGAAAATACTAAAAACAACATTCAAAAATAAATATACATAGCCGTAGTCAGTAGTGTTATTGTAAACAAGCCACTATTTACATTTTATGTCGGTAAACGAAATTACACGTTCACGAACTTCCGACGGAATTTTCAATTTTCAAATATTTTTTGCAGAAATACTCGTAGTAGCGATGCTGAGCTGAATTCCGTATGTTAATAATTCTATGAACTCAGTAATACAGCTCTCAAAACTGTAACGCGGAAAATAAAAATCGGGAGTAAGATAAATTACTCAGTGTCAAGTTACAATCATTATTATAGAAACGAAACGTGACGAATCTTCAAACATAAAAAAATAATAAGTTTCCTTGGAAAAAACCACTCCATTTCGACAGAACCGAACACGAAGATTACTAGATAAAAGAAATTCCATATACGGCGGACACGGAAAAAAAATATAATGATGTCTGAACCAAAAAAGGCCGTCGATGTCCTCGTAAAAAGTCGTCTGTGCGAAATTCCGTTACGCTTTATCAGCACTAATGGCTTGCAAATAGCTCCAGCAATCGTCTTACACTCTTATATCATTCGCAGTTCGTCCGCTGCATTATTCAGTATTTTGCTTTTTAATATTCAGACGACATATTTGAGTCTCCTTTCAATTTTTTCCCGTGCCTCTCGTGTACCGGTGTGCGCTGAATTTTGAAAGCTACTTATTGATGTTCGTTGCTTAATCCCAACATATCACGTCGAAGACGGGTGGCACCATTTATTTTTTTTATCGATACCGCTGTGGGCCCCTCTTGTTCTCCCGTCCGCTTCATTTTTTATAACTCATAGACGCTGGATTTATCGTGGTTGATTTTCACCGATATCGATGAAGTCTCTATCGGGGCGGCGCTAGTAATTTATACGGGGGAAGGAATGGATTCATAGCCGGACGGATTAAAAAGAAAATGAAAGCAAAATATATGGGTCTGTCGATCGAGCGCTGAAATAGCTAGCTGCAGGTTGGTTTAATTATCGACATTCCTGCAGCGGGGCTCGACAAATTGTTTTTGTCGGATGGCGTACGTCGGACGATATTTCATTATAATAACCGCGATATCGAGGTGCCTGATACGACACGTATTTACGACACTATTTATTGCTCAACGATTCATTTTGTCACGGTGATTATAATATTAAATTCGTTTTAAAATCATCGGTCGTTTGTTACTGCTTGTGTGACGAATTCGTTACTGAGCCACTGCGGTATAACTGGTTTTCCTTTAACATTGATTATTTACCAATTATTGAACGTAGCTGGATAAATTCATAACATATACAATGCAAGCAAGATATACCACCATAATCGCGCGTGAAAAATAACATAGCAAATCTAAACTAAACTTTATTTAAATTTGCAAAATTAAATGCGAATTTTGAATAAAACGGTACAATATTTGTTCATTTGCACTATAATTTAGGCAGTCGATCGCTGTGGTCAGGACGAGTCGCAACTCAGCTGATTTCAGATAGCGTACAATCGTCGGGCTAATACATCCCGATGCAACGATAGCACCACGCTTGCGTAATACAAACTGGTTTAACAACGATATAGGGCCTATGGAAACGGTGGAATATGCTAAAAGAAACTAGATATACAGGCCAGGCTTTGAAAACTCCATCGGTATTACACTTACACTTATCTGTAAAGACGTTAAAATTTCAAACTATTTGATCTTTCAATTGTTTAATTAACTAATTCGTCAACTTATAGCCGCAATTAGGTACATATGTTGTGTTCTTGGTATTGTCTTTTTCCTCCTATATCAAGGAAAACGGTAAAAATGTTATCATATAAAACCGCCGAAACATAGTTTGCAGTAAGAAATAAGAATCTCGTGACGTATAATCCTATGTATTTCTAACTCAATATCCAACATGACAAATAACTCACACATTTCATATTTCCCCCCAAATCGAGCTGAAGACGACATTACGTAGTATGTAACCGCCCCTCAATAACTTAGGTGAAACCAGCGGGAACAATACGAACACATTCCAGTGCCATTATCCATATATAAATCAGTGTTGGGTCCATTTTACCGGATTGCCTGCAGTTACGGTTGCACTTATTGCCGATTTCTCTCCTCCAATCCGACCCTTGAACACTTCGTCCTGCACCCCTCCCCTCACAGCTCTACCCCACCCCCCCTTCATGCTCATCGTTAGCCAGCTACTTCATTTGTTTGAATTTAAGGTCAACGAACTGTAATAAAGAAATTTGATATTATTCTAAGAAGGTGTCTGGATGAAAGCGATTTAACAATGTTTTACTTTCAAATACAAAGAAAATTGTAGTCTTAACTTGATCAGCTGATTAGTCATACTGTGTGTTTGTTGGTTTTCAACAATCAAATAACTTTTCTTAGTCTGAATGGTTTTCTACTTCACCTATACAAGCAGAGATAATAATAATCGTTTAATATATTTCTCTTATTTCTAAATTTAAAACAAAATTTATAGCAAAACTGGTAAAAGGGAAGGAGAGTATTCATTATTTCGACAAATAAATGATTTAAATGTCAAAATATTTGTATTGTGCCCGTAAATAGAAAAATATGAAAGAGCGACTGGCTTTTGTGATGAGATTTAGTGTATACTTTGATGTGCCTTTTAATTTGTGCCAAAATGAGCATCTTTTCCCCTACTTTACCGCCCACTTAGCCAATTAGACACCTACAGGGGTTACCGATATAATTTTTTCTCGTTAAATTGGCCAATTTTTCCACTCTACCCATTCCCGCTCGAGGTAAATATGACCAATTACCAGACCTACCCATTTCACGCTACTTACTTTTAGATGACGCTTAGAAAATTTCCGACTTCATATTAAACTGAACGTAATTGATAAGGGAATTTTGAGGAAAACTACTTTAAAAGAGGTTACTTGGAAAATAACACCCCTCCTTAATATATAAATTCTTTCAAGTGAAAAATTGAGAGCGAATTTGTTCAAAGCGTCAAGCTATTTTAAAATAGACATAAATATTTTAATAAATTAATCACCAAACACGTCACCAAATTCAATTTATCTTACAACATTTTTAATAATCCTTAAATATCAGAACTAGAAAAAAATCTATCTCATTCATCACAAAATAATGTCCACATTACCAAATTGGTATAAAACTTGGCACAAATGCTCGAACAAATAACATCGTGAAGTCCTAACAGTTTTTATTCGGAATCCAAGCTCGGAATCAGAGAACTAATTACATTATCATTAGTTTCGGCACAGTGGGCCGTTCAGTTATGGCCAACCCTTTGGCCGGCTTTGAAATATTCGAGCACACCGTGCACAATACTTGAGTATGTATGTTGTGTTAGGGTTGCAACATTGTGTAGGCGATTTAAACGTACGTTTAATGGATTTTTGCAACTACTATTCAAAGATAACTATAGAAAAGAGCAATGATAGCCCAGTGATTTCAACATACGCCTCCCATGCAAGTGGTGGATGGTTCGTAATCAAGACAACACTATACCACTATTAGAAATAATTGTGACGCAACCTTGCATGCCCGACAGTTCTTGAAGGTGGAAAGCATGGAAAGTCCCTAAACCACACTTGGCCAGAGTGGTGGACACAAGGCCTATCCCCTCCCTCATTTCGGAAGGAAACCTTTGCCCAGCATATGGGACAATTTTGAGTTTAATTTATTGATTATAAAACTTATAACCGTAGAAAATTCTAAATTATTACTATTACCCAAAGCTTAATCAATATCAAGTAATTCTGTATTTTATTTTAGTATATCAACATTTATTTAATTCAATACCATATTGAGATAATGAGACCACTAGGTTTTATCTAACCACAAATTGTTATGTATTTGACACTATTGATGACACCTACAATTGTATTACTGCTCAAATAATTATATTAATTTGACCACTTGATGTATGATAGTAACCAAATGCATTATGTTTATGTTATTGCCCACTGTGCATGAATGTTTTGAATTTCAATACCTCTTTTTGGCTGGTTTTAAGTTTCACTTAATAGGGAAATATGATAAGCCGCAAACATTTCAATAATGTTGCAATAAAATGCAATAATTTGATATTTATTCTCTTCCTAGCGGATTGCCCCCCGGTTTCTGAGTACATTTAGCGGTAGTTTATCTATTAAATAGCGTCTTTTTTGTATGAGTTTTAACGCTATTGAATAGATAAACTGCCGCTAAATGTACTCAAAAAATGGGGGGCCGACTTCCTTTGGGTATAGTACCATTTTATTCCATTGATCCCATCACCCATGTCAGTTGGAATTTTGATCCCATCGGTCCAATACAAACCTTGTCATAGCATTACAAACATATTAAAAAAATAATTATCCAATTTAATTTAGTTGCTTAAAAGTTATGCACGTCCTCACATTTCGGTGATTCATTTATATATAAATGGTCGCCATTAACACTATGTTTGTATGGGATTTTACAGTTATTTTGACATAAAGCAGTTTTTTATTTGATCATCGATAGAATACACTTTATTTTTCTCACAATACTGTCGTTTTAAGAACAAAACTCCCCGTGTTTTTTATTTACCTATATAAATTAGATTTTACAATAGCATTACCATTTTAAATCGAAGCAAACATCAATTGTTTTCTACAATCAGTATTTCTAGTAACACTGTGGTCTGAATACGTGCGCTGTGTACAAAGTTAAGAAACAATTTTCTTCAGAACAATTTAAAATCAAATCTGGTATGCGCACTCGTAAATACGAAATTACATTGAAACCAGACGCATAAAGTACGAATGTATGGAAAATATTGTCTAAGTTTGGCAACCCTAGGAGTATTGAACAAACTAACTTTACTTAAAATATTTTTTATCAGTTTTATGATATGTTATACCTCGTAGTTTCTCATCTGTGAGATAAAATATAGATTAGGTATTTTGAATGAACATTGAATGTCTGTTCTTGCAAATGTTAATGGAGTATGCTCCATGCCCAGATTATAGGATTTTGATTCCTTTGCATCTTTTCACGTAATAATTAGTTCCCTGTCTGCTCTACTTAAAACACAAACGTCGTACTACAAAATATATTTCGTCTACCAAAGAGACTACTAGAGTAATATCGCACTAATAATGTACTACACTTCATTATCCAGTTTTGCCCTCTCTTGCAATTCGGAACCTCAATCTTCTGTATAAACGTTCTCTTACTAATCCGAGCATTTCAGAACGAAATCTTTCACGAAGTTTGCACCGAAATCGCTCGAACAAATTAACTTTTTTATTTCAATTGTTTGTAGTAAACGAGATTGTGCAGTGAGGTTGTGCATGTAAACTCGGCATCGACGAGACGCAGCAATTTCCTTGCCAAATCGAGTGTGAACGAGAAACCACCGGTTTAAACCGGTTTCCCTGTGCTTTTTTCTAATACCGACCAGTTGTTTACAACTGCAGGGGAGGAAAACATTAGGAATAAATCCCAAAGCTACGCAGACAAGTTTGAGGGTGAATGTCCTGCTTTACTTTACAACATTTCTGGACGCTTTTGTTCTTTTAAAGTTTATCCCAACGCATTTCGGGTCAACATTCTGCCACAACAACTGTCTCATTTTACAACTAAATTTTAATTTCATTTATCAAAACGTGAAAACATTTATTTAAATAAGTAATGCCACATTTATTTCACTAAAGCGAACAGCGTTCGTAATTCCATCCCGCTTTCAAGATCCCAAAAGTAATATTAAAACAAATTTTGTTCAAAATAAATGCACGGAGAACCACCGAAATCCCCGCACATGACCGGAGGTTAAAAGACAAGTGGGTTGAAGACACGATAACGCCGCCGGCGGCGGGGGGGTTAAAATCTAATTTGCAAATGCATTTCCTGCCTTTCAGACTGCAGTGACGTGAACCCGCTTTACATTTTTAAACAGAGCGAACAGATTCGATCGTTTTGACTGTTTTCTCGTTGATAAAACATTGTACCCAGGATCTCTTAGACCCTCGCGGTGTTTGAGGGTTAAGTGTAGAAATGGATGCTGAAGTACTACAAAAAAGATTTTGTATTTGAAATAGATTCTAATCCGAGGCCCAAATTCTAAATGGACGAAAGTAATAAAATATTCTAAATTCAAAAAGCGGATTTAAAATTTTGGGCTAAAGTAATTCTATATTTTAACGAATTTCATTCGTTGCTTTGTTCAGATTCCATTTTCGAATGTGGAACAAAAGTGGAGCTCTGTGTTCAATTTGCGCTATTACCATAATTTAGCCAATTTGTCTAGGGAAAACAATGGCGAATAATATTAGTCGGCGTGATAACATGCGGATCGAAGCAATTAACGGACATGGCTTTAGCGAGAACTTAGATTTGTAACAAATATTATGTCTGTAAATACATTTGGCTCGATTCCAATTACTTAAGACCGATCCATCAAGGGAAAAAATAGGCTGGAACGGGTCGAGCGGCACTATGGTGGCTAAAAGAGAAGTGGAGCAGTCCATCAGTGTATCGATCGTAGCAGACAACTCCATAGCCGGCACATGTGCCCGCGGTCCGCTTAATAACGCCGATTGGCGGAATTTCGGCGGAATTTCGCCAGTGTTCACGGTCCATTGCCGGCGGAAATTACGTTGCGTAGGAAGCCTCCAACCTTTTTGCAGGCTTGTATTGTGTGCGTATCGATTTGCTTTTTAAAAATTTGATTGAAACGAAATATTTGTTTACAAGCAATCCGAATGTTGGGGGAGGAAACTGAATTATTTTTGTAATAGAAACAGTCTGGCTATCTAACGCAGGTTCTGTTGGACTGGGCTTAAGTAACAAGCGAAACATGCACATATTAAAGTCACAATTCTAAATCACTTCATTACGTTTATAAGGGTAGCCTTAAACGTAGCATATTACACGTAAAAAGAACTGAGTTCTACAACATTTAGTTTTAAGAAGTCATCAGGAGACAATCCTTCAATCAATTACTCGAGTAAATCAAAACTAATAGACAAGTAAGCAGACTAATCTACAAACAAACGGTAAACTTTTCAATTACTGTTGCGACAAAAGTATATAAGTTGCAAGATCGGATTTCTATGGTCGTTGCACACGTCACAAAGTCGCCGGCAACTTTTGACACACCCCGGAGCTCCCAACTTTTACATTAGACATAAAGTTTCTACCAACTTATTCTTCACTACTCGAGAATCTTCACGCAATGAACAAATCTTGGAGAAACTAAACATTGCTTTGAGACATCTTATTTTACCCAAATCTAGTGGAGATACAAGACACTAGGTACATATTTTTTGAGAAACTTAAATAAATGTAACCAATTAATGTTCCACTACTGGAAAAGGGTCTCTTCCTGGAATGAAGGAAAGGTTAGGCCTTGTGTCCACCAAGCTCGCCAAGTGCGGGTTGGGGGTTTTGAAAAACTTAAATAAATAAAAAATACAAAGATGATTTAAAAATTGTAAAGTAAACGAATGCATAAATAATGAGGCAACTATAAAAATAATTTGTTAAATCGTATTAAAAATTACACTCGACCGAAAAACGAAACATTGCGATACCGCAAACGTCCTATAATACGCTTGTGAAACTTAATGAGCAGTCGAAAACACCAGATAACTCTGGTAATCTGATTTCAGACTGTAATTTAAAACTCATCTCTCATAATTACCTTGCCAGTTCACAATACCCCTGGATGCCAATGACGACCCGTAATTGGACACTCGTTAAAAATAATTAACTTTTCATATTAACGGACTTATGTAAGTTGTGAATAGATTTACGATTCAAAGTTTTTTGACCCAATTGTAGGACTGTTCAAATTTCAATATATTTTTATTTCTGTACACATTATTGATATTTATTTTGTTGATGCTTTTTGAAAATTCGAAGCGAATGCTTTATTGAAATAATGACTTAATATTTTCATATTTTTCTTTTAGTGTTCTATTATGAATCTAGAATCTAAGCCGATTCATTTTATATTTTACTCACGTGTACGCAACACTCAAAAAGTTTGGAAATCTAAACTGAAACAGTATTTATTTATATTTAAAAATCAAATATTTGAAAAATACAAAAACGGTTGGCAACAAATTTAAAGCTGAGCATACAACAAATAGGTTACATCGAATTATAAAAATATTTCAACTACACAGCACGCGTAGCAATTTAATTTGTACACAAAAAAAGGTATATTCAAATATTTTTGGCAAAACTATTGGAGCAATTAAAAAACTTGATATATTTTATAGCACTTTGCTAGTCCAATATTTCTGAGTTATACGGAACGCCAGCGTTTATTATCGAACTTCCAAATTTATTGAATGTTAGTTGGCACGTAATCGAGTCTTTATACAAAATTAGTATTACTATCGATCGGTTAAATCGCTAGTAAAGTTTCCTCGTTATGTGCCAACATAAACTTTTTAGACTTAAATCTTTTTGTTGAAAAATTAGTCTGAAATCTTTTCATTGTGAGTTTTTAGTACACGTGTGGAACGAAAAAGAGGTTAATCATTTCGAAATGTAACTCATTTTTTTATAAATCCTTCATACCCACCCACATTTCACAGTTCTTTAAATCAATGTTTTATACTCACCAAAATATGAGCTCTCGGAAAATCCTTCCTTGGGTTTTTACTCGTATATTAAAGCAACATTTGGTTGATTCAAAGTGCATACAATTTTGAACTTATTGGCTTCGGTCGACCTAGTTTCTTGCTCTGAATATTATCCTCAGTTGAATTGCCCACATTCGCCTTGCTACTCTAAGCAATCTTCCCGAAGTGGTAGTCACCTGTGCGATGCAATAACCGGGCTGTCTAAATAATTACCTTTGCCTCTTAATATTTTATACAGCCTGATGTTAATTTTGTATGAATTTATATGGTTAATGTAGCTGCTGGATGAAGAAACAAAGACTTTTGAAATTAACTAAGATATTCATAATTCGCTCCTTATTAAACTATTTTGGCTTTAGCCGATACATTGTTGGTTACTTAGTATATAGTCATACTTCAGGATTGTAGAATCAGATAAAAAAAACGTCTTACATAAACCAAAATAATTATACATCGGGACTAGCGGGATAGACCCTTTTTAACACTGTCGTGAATATGATTCCTTTAATAAAATAACATATTTTAAATCTATTTATGCCTCCCACTAAATGTATATTAACAAATTATTTTCTATCTTTTTCAGGTAAGACCGCCATAACGCATTAAAATTCGTAAGTGAAGTTTAAAATGAGTACATTGCGGATATCCTGAGTGCGAACACTAAACAAGATTAAGTGCTGAGACGTAGGGTGCCTTGAGCACAGGTGATAAAATACTCATGAACTATGTACACTCGTAAAATTAAATATATGCTTCGTGGGTGGGCTTAATTGATAGAGGAAGTAGTATACTAGAATATAAAAAGGACTGTAGCCATTAGAATTGGCAATAAACATTGACAAAAAAATCAAATAAACCAACAAAAAGTAAAATAATAATACATGCCTAAGGAAACTGCTTGATTGGAAATGCTAGTGAGAAAAACATGTATTTAAGACTTACGTGTTTAATGGTTACTTGAGTACATGTTTACTTGAAAAATATTAGTGCAATGTTGAAAACAGACTGTAACAAATATTTAGCAAAGAGCAACTTAAAGTTTTGCATCCCGTTCAATATTTTCCAACTTTCCAATACTTATAGAACTTAAATAAACCCCCAACAAACATCTTCGAGTCAGCACCTAATATTGACATTTTCTCCCCAACACTCAATATTCAGTACTTGACCAAATACCGCAATACATAGAGATAATCATCCACGTTATTATACCACCCTCGAGGTTACAAATCCGTTTTATCGATACAATAAAACATCCTTAGTGAGTACTCGGTTTTATTAAAGAGAATCGATATAATGGGAGTGCTTCTGAAGATGGACCCTTTAGTTCGACAACAAGTACACGCACACGCACATAGATACACGCACACACGCACACGCACGCATTCATATATACACGTGTGTGCGGGCCCTGTGTGTGCGTGTGTGCGCATCTACTTATGGAAAATCCCGAGGGGCATATAATAATTTTTGGATCAGAATTATTGAATAAAAATATTAATAATAATATGAGCACACTTTAGTAGGTATGTTTTTATTTTTTAGTTTATATGCTTAAAAAAACTGGCGAGATACGAACACTACTTTAAGAATCTTGATGACAAGTGACTTCTGAACAAAATATTAAAGAAATTTGTCATTTTATCAATTTTTAATAATGGTAAGACTTAAGAAAAAGTTCCAGTTTTTTTGGCATGTAAGCTATATAAAGCCCAAAATATTAGAACAAAGGATCGCTAAACTCAAACCCGTAACAAGAAAGTCCCCAACTTTCAATACCATTGATCACTCGCGTCAATAAATATAACAGCATCCGATCTCCTTATCGGTCAAGATTATGTTTTATACCTCCCTCCCCTAATGTGGTTTGATATATTACTTTATTTGTCAAATATCAATAACAGGGTACACTTGGTAGGGACGAAGAAACGTATGAAGTGAAGTGACTTTTAGTTTTAGGGTATATGTACTTTTGGGATTGTTTGCTAGTTTTGTATGAGGAAAAAACAAGAGGTTTTACGCTTGATGTAATCTTGGACATGTTTAGGTTGAATCTGTGTCGATAATAGGGGATATGAGGAGAAATTGCTTTGTAATGTTCTAACAAAAAATTGGCGCTATTTACTATAAAATATAACAACTTATGAAAATAGTCTTAAAATGTCTCTCTATCTACCGTTTCCAAACAAGGACAATCGTGGATTGTATCCTAACTGATGATATGTTATTGAAACCAAATTTAGAATAGACTATGTGTAGAACAAAAAGGCGTAGTTTAGATTGTATGTATTTCAACCTTCATTCCATTACTTCATAGTAAGCCTACTTTACAACAAATCCCAATACTATTATATCTAATATAATTATTATCAGGGTTTCAAAGTTCTGTGTGAACTCGGCTCGAAACTGAAGAGCTGTTATCTTGAGTCGCGGGATAATAACTAACTTCTGATAGTTCAACGACCCAATTTTAAAGCAACGATTGTACTGAAATACTGTCTTTGTAAATGTAGTTCACGATGTTAACTAACCACATAACTGAAGCATTCAAGAAAAAGAGTAAAGCATTTTTTTGGTCTCTCCTTACTCTTTACTTAGTAAGTTTTGAAGGCCCAAAATCATACGCTATTCAAAATTCATTAAGTCATATTTTTGACTCTATTCAAAGATCAATTATGAGTTTACGATGGTGGTTTTAAGTATATAGTGTAATGTTATATAACATTTATTATTTGTTGCAAATTATAATGTAAATGATGAAAGTTTAGGCTTGATTTCGTGTGTTTTTATTCACAAACTTTACCTTTCAGCCTCGATCTTACAGAATTCGATCATAACAGATCTTCTTAATCTTATCCCATAGTAAAACATTTACACGAACCATACCTCTCAACCTCGATCTCATTAATGTAGATCAAGGCAACGTCTCATAATCTTATCCATCATAACGCATACACAACCACTACCCCATCAAAGCAGCATAAACCTTAAAAACAGTCTCAAATCAGATCAAACCATTACTGTCACATAAATCAAACATCAAAAACTATCGCCGGCTATCACAGTGTCATAGAGGCTTACGTGGTCACCCCAGTGGGTACTTAGAGCCCTATTCAGGCATGCTCGCACTCGATTGACGGATTAGCAGCGTAATTGCGGCCTCGCGTGATGTTATCTATGTAATTGAATGTGGGACAGTACAGCAAGAAGACAGGGCTGACACGTGACCAGATGGTGGATTTTTAGATTAGAGGCTTTTTATGGAAATGTGCTGCGAGAGGATTTTTTTTTCTGTTTTGATGTTTTTTTTGTGGTAGTTATCTTTCTTTCATAGTCTTAATATTGAATGGTAGCAAAGCTTAACTCTGATAGGGAGGTACTGTGAAGGTTTTAGGTCATTTAAAAAACTTTCTGAAGTTAACTAAGTACTTATTATGGCTGTGGGTAGTGTGGGTGTTACTTACTAAGTAAATCCATTTCTTGTCATCGACATCATTAATTTTAAATGTCTACATTTAAAATTGACACTACTCACACAATCGTGTCAACTTAAGTCACTTAAAAATATAAAACTACAAACTCATTAAAAACCTACCCTTCCCTTCAAACCCATCAATACTTAATCGAATAAAACCATTAAGTTTTCGATCACCAAAATTAATAGATAATCATTTTATTTCATAACACAATGATTAATGGGTTTATCTACGGTAACCCTAGTCGGGCACTTTCAACCCTCTAATGCCCGAGTTTATTTAGCTATTGATTCATTATGCCGTTACATATGATGCGTCTGCCGGTCTACCAATAGAATTGGGATATTAATTGGCCAATTCAACCCTATGGCGGACAAACGGCTAACACAGTGTTTGTTAGATCGATCATAACGCGATTGGTAATGAGTAATGACATGATGTGTGTACCAAATTTATCTGGCATTTGAATTGATATGATCAATTGGGTTTTGATCGGTGAACTAGAATTTTGGGCTGGATTTAAGCCAAAATAGCTACAGACTATGGATAGCTTAATCTTTACGCAAAGTAAAATTAACACTACTATAAAATATCTGAGAATCTATAACCAAAATCTAAAACCCTGTAGATTTAAATATTGTTACTGTTAAATTCTTTGTTACTGTACAATGTACATCCAAAAATGGAACTGACTTTTTAATTTTTATCCTTTTTTTTCTCATAAAATGTAAGAATTTCACAAAAAAAATGTATTTATTTTACCCAAAAAAATCATGATCCAGATAATCCAACCATTTTGCTAAAAATAACTGTATAATAAAACCCAATATTTTCATGGCCACATTGGCCATAGATCAATTCACACGGCAATACCAAATAATATACCATTATTAGTTCGTTAGCCTTCAGCGCAAACGAGCAGATAAACCACTGGATGTAATAAATAGCCAATATATTATGTTATATTCCCACAACGGTAATGGACCATTAATTTGATATATTTTTGTTTAGAATCTGTTTTAGTTATTATTATAATAATGTATGAAATGCTCTATGGATTGCTTTTGAATAAGCTTAAGTGGTACAGTCAGCAATAAGTTGCTATAGCAAAAAAAATGTGTATATTTACGAACGGTACCTAGTGCATAAAGAATTATCAACACAAGTTAAAAACTATATTTGAGGAAAATTTTGCTATACTAAGGTAGTCCTAAAGTTCAGCGACTCATGTTGCACGCTTTTGTAGAGCAGGAAAAAGTTAAACAAATTAGGAAAGAATGCCTAACATGTAATAATGTATAACAATACTTGCATTGTTCGACTATCTTTAGGTGTATTCGTTATTATTTATATTCCCATTAAATAAACCATAATGCAGAAACAGGTAGCAGGAGATTAAAAACGAAAAAAACCTTAGTAAAATATTGTGTAAAATGCAACCTCGTAAATAAACAAATATTACATTTTAATATAGTTTACGCCTTTCTGATCACAGAGCGTGCAGTAATTCTATCGGACATAATGTTAAGAGAATTTTCAGTACTGACGGCCGGCGGACAAGCGATGCACGGATTTGCATAATATCGTATGTGACATTAATTTAGCCGAGCCCAATATCCCGACGGCACCTGCGACCAACTAAATGTTATTACATATGTAGCTACACGTTGCAGCTTGTATGAAGCTTATTGTAAAAATGTAAATTGATATTCTAGACTTTTTGATATTGGTTCTAGGAATATAGCAATGAAAGTAAATTAAATATTGTGAGTTATGTGGCCTTTGTACTCTATTGATTTGTATTACTTTGGATATTTCAATATCGAATGATATTAAAACAAATTCTCTGAACTACAATCACACTACTCACAAAGTACCTATGTATTATAATCATATACATAAACCTAAACCTTTCTAAATCAAAATAATAAAAATAAAAATCATGGGATATGAATAAAAAATCTTTCATTGTTCGTTCTTGAAATCAACTTATTAAAAGTCAACAAAGCAAACATCGTTCGTCCTAATTACACAGTTACCAATAAATCGCAAACTGCCACTTAAATAAGAAAAGCTGCGGCGCACGGAACAGTTGCAACTTGTAAAAATAATCCAATCTTCGACCGCGGTGTCATTCCGAACTAACAAACTAGAAATTTCCAAGTCGATATTTCCGACCTGATTCTAGACGCTGTGGGCAAAACGAGCAGAGGAAAATTTTCCGACTTGTTACTCTATCGCTCGTACTCTTATTGTGGAAACTTAGTAGACTCGGGACTGTCGACCCCGCACCGCACTGACACTTACCGCTTTTTTTTTACTTCGCCAACTTGGTAACTGCACTTGAGAATTTCACGATGGCCTCGTTACTGTAATCGAGTAATCGGATTCAGTTATGGCTATTTCCGACGCTTATCGATAACGAAGTCAGCCCCTTCCTAATTCGTAAACACGTTTATTTCATTCGTCCCGTCGTCATTGAGAAGTCAAAGGACAAGATGGCTGCTGGCTGCTGTTATTCGTCAATTGGGAATTAAAATTAAAACAGTGTGACATTTATTCGAAAATAGAACATTTCATTTTTTCATAAAGTTTTCGACATGAGTATGTAAGTGTCAGCACGTTTTCTTTAAATGCAGAACGAGGTTTTAATTAAACTTTTTTTAATATTCGACAATCGTCACTTTAGAAAAAGCACTTAAGGGTCATTAGGTTAGATTTGAAGCTCTAGCAATTTTAAGCTCAGTTAGCTAAGTAATTAGAAACACACTAACCACGCCACAGTTTAGTCTTCATTAACACAAATTCGCGACATTACTTGATCACAAACAGTGGAACATCTTCATCTCAGCCGGTACTTGCTCATTATTCAACAAATCGTCTCATTATTTCTGTGCGCTTAATCCTTGGCTTACATTTCGCTTTTTAATTGTACCTCCACTGTCTGACCCTCATCGGACTCGCTTGTTTTTCAGAATTTGCCGTCTCGTTAAACCTCGACTCGAGTTAGTTCAGTAGCGGACTAAATTATAAGAACTAGCGACGCGATATTACGTACATAAATGGGTACTGATATGATTAATTATATTAAATACAAATATATATATTTTTGTCTTTTCTCAATATATAAGATAAATATACGAACCATTTACCAGCAAGCCATCTTAATATACTGTTACTTTAGTGAATGTTTGCATACCTAATAGCTAATTTTATGTCAGTGAAATGTTCTATGAACTTCGCTAAACATAATTTCACCTACACCTTCTATACCAGCAAGGAAATGACGCTTAATAAAAGGTAAGATGCAAGCTGTACGCTTACGTGAAAAGAAATCGTATAGCTACATATAAAAGGAAATCCCGGAGCCCCATACAAATGAACACATAATCGAGTAGGTTCGCTTACATTTTGCACCATCATCCTACGTCTGTTATCACGATCTCGCATCCGTGATCCCGACCCTTTCGCTACATAATTTTGTGATTAATTAAATCCAACGATCGCGTACATCGCTAAAATGGCCACTGTAATTTGTTATACAGCTTTTATAATCATTTTTCATAGCGAAAACCTAAAATCATAAATGCAAGAGTAAGTTTTCGTTCGAATTTAAGTAAGAAAACATTTGCAATGAACGTTATGTTATTTTAAGACAAGAATTGCCGCAATATACATTTTCTTCGGCTTCTTTCCAGTTTAATAAATAATATTTATACTTGTGAAGAAACAAAGAAATAGAAGATAAAACTAACTTTGGAAATAGTGCAATGGCGTCTTCACAAAAGTTGCGAATTTAATCTATTACTATCAAATATTAAAGAACACGACATATCTCATACATACAGACGTGTTCAAAAAATTTGCGATATTAATCAAATCCTAAAGAACACAACGTTTTTCATACATACATACATGATATCACGCCTTTTTCCCATAGGGGTAGGTAGAGCCTAAAGCACTCCACTTGGTACGATCCTTACAAACTTCCCTGGCCTGATTCACATCCAAACATTTTTTATACAGGACCTATCTCGTTGTACTATATACGAATACCCGTACTGAGTCTTGAGCAACACTATAGCCTTTCAATATAACTTCAAAGGTGACGAAAAAAACTAAACTAGAGGATACCTTACATTAACATAACAAGTGAAAGAAGCCGGGGTTGAAAGCTAGTCACAAAATATTTGCATACCTTTTACCCGAAGCTTTACGAGTCACCTTGCGGAAAATTTAATTTTCTACTTAATATTTCAATACCTTTTCCTCTTATTGTTACACAATTTTGCTTGAGAAAATAGCTGTTTATTGAAGCTATTTACAAATGTCAGTTTTCCTTGAGACTGGTGGAAATTCTTGGGAACTTAATCTTTAATGTTCCAAAATTTTGTGTATTATACTATCTTAAATCTTTGTAGCAGAGTTGTTATAAATTGTTTTAATGATTGTTGGTTTTGACCACTTCATTAATTCTTTTATACTTCTTCGTGTAAGACTGCTGAGTAGATACTAATAGATTATCCTATTTTTGAGTGTAGCCACCATTTTATACCTTAGATCATTTTGATTGGTTTCAATATTCGAATGATTATGGACAATATATGACTCTAATTATGTAATTAAAGTTCTCAGTCTTACAGATTACATTGTAATTTAATCATATTTTATACAACACTTAACAACTTTTAAAAACACCAGCATAAAGTATTATCAACAACATTTCCAATTACAATTTCGACACAAAATTGACATCAGTAAATTTGCGATTACGCGAATGTTTCCATAATCCAATGACGTCAATATACATTAAAATGTCCTTTACACACTCAAGGCCAGTTTGCCCAGCGACGCGAGATGTTATGTCTAATCCACATGACGGTCACCACACACACGGATATGACAGCCCATAATCCTACGTTCAATGTACGTATGACATGGATACCCTTTAAAATAGATTATGTGCTATGTATATTTACTCATGTATGTTTTATTGCTAAAAATCTGGGACAAAAATCGAAATGGGCTTCAAAAAACGTAAAAAATGAAATATTTACTTTGCTGATTCTATTTTAACGAATCTAACTGAATATTTCAATGTTCGATAGTTCTATATACTCTATGAAGAAACTAAATAATACAATAAAAAATAGTCTGAACTTAACTGAATAAAACTAGTTTTTTATTCAGCAATACAAAAAACATTTATATCTGCAAGTCAATCTAATTCCCTCAAACAATAACCAATCTTCGTCTTATTACAAGTATCAAAATAAAACCGAATAAAAATAAACCAGTAGGTAAAAGCGAGCTGTAATAAATATCAAAGTTTTATTACAAGAGCTTCGGCGAGTGTTGAGATTTCCACAATAGAACAAAGTTCTGTATTAACTTAGGATAGCAAACAGAAACTTACGTAAGTTCTAAGAAATAAAGATCATACGGGCTAATATAACATACTTATCCACTGATAGCATGTTTGCTCAAAGTTCAAGCATCTATCGGTTTTAATATTAGTTTATAGAATTCAAAATTGAATAGTGAAAGGGACGATGCGCAAACTACTTCAAGTATTTGTGTTGTCGCCAGTCAAGTGTGGCTGGAGCCTAAGTTTTATTTGGCTTAGGAATATTGAATTCTCTTGAATAAAACACTAACATAAAGATTTAGGCCTTCAGCACTCAAAATGTTATTTTCTCGATCTTACTTAGAAAATTGACGAAAAATAAGTTACGGCCTTTTCTGTTATACCTTTGACACCTCAAAATATTGTGTTATAAACAAAACAATGGAACAACAAGCTGCGAACAACAACATCAATATTCCGCACATACGTTTTGCAAATGTTATTCGAACTCACTTTCCGAACATTTTGCGTAAAGCAATAAGAACACAGAAATCAAAGTTTCCAAAGCTAATATATATTGAATCGTAGTTCGATGGGCCGATGCAGTCCGCGCACGGCCCCGAGTGGCGAACTTTCCCGAATGTATTACTTTGTGACGCGTTCCTAGTTGGCAACAAATGCTGCTTACGGCGTGTGAATTGGATATTGCGCCCGTTTGATCAAACTTCATTCGGCAACTGTATAATAATAGCCTTTGTTGATCTATTCTGCGTTTGACATCTCTATTGTGCTAGAATACGGGAGAAAGTAAGGGAAACTGATAATGCTCTCAATACACAAAGTTTTCTCAAAGACAGTGTCTATATAATGCTACAATAGTATCGGAATACAATGTTCATTTGATTCAATATCATGTCTGCCGCTCTCATTACAAAGGTCCTTAATGCCAACAGTTCTATAGGTCTAGAAATCGATTCGAATAAAGCCTACCCTTTCAGATAAGGCTTGTGTACATTTTCATCTGAACGTTCTATTGTGAAGGCATTCCCCTCTAATCCAGCCGGTTCATTCATTCCATTAAACGGACATAATCTCTTAGACCAATGAAGTGAGCCTAGGCCACAAACAACTCGGTAATCTGACGGCCGCTAGACAACCGACTTCCCTATAATGTGCCTTAAGAACGAATTCGCACGACTTTACCGTGATACATTTTCTAGGAATCATAGGTAATACGCATGTTTTTTACGAAAAATATTCGGTGTATTATGTACATTTAGGATTTTTTTGGAGGATTAACAAGCCCCAAAATGTTGCGCAACTTTACGAAAACACGGAAAGCATTTTTATTATCTTTATGTTTCGTATCGCAACACAAAACCTCTAAATATGCATACACAGGCAAGACTACACAATTCCAACGAAAACCCATCGAACAATCGAAGCACGAACACCGACTACAAGCTTAGTTTCATCGCAGCCTGGCCTTATAGGCAATATCTAGATACAGGATCATAACAATCCATTTAACAAAGCCCCCTTATAATTCAAATCATCTTTAGCTTCCTCTCGGTGTATCGGCGTTTTCAGTACAAAGGGAAGCAGGTGTGAGGTGTGCAGGAGAGGGGAGGATCATCTTACGGGAGCTATCTGGTATCGTTCGAGCTCCGGAGCGCCGTTTGAGATAACCTAACAATGCAGGCGTTCACTTCTGAAGCATTTATTCGATAGTGTTACCTGTACACAAAGGTTCTAGGTTTACTCGGAGCTACGTGTGAATGTAACGCAATGTAGCTTCAATGAATTGTAACTTAATCCTTTATGTTCGATTGTGGTGATTGTGATGAGCTTGTTAGTTTCACAGTTTTGTGGGGTATTGCGAACGTGATATGCGTTAATAAGAGTTTTGGCTACAGTTTTAGAGGTTTCATTTGTCTTTATTTTAGTTTTTTACAGTTTCACTCGATGGATATATTTACACGTAACATGAGCATTTAATTTGTGATCAAGTTTTACTTTTTTGGTTCACAGGCCAATCAAAACAAAATTAGACATCAGAAATTAACATAAATAGTCGTAAATCACATTAGCGACTATCTTAACCGTAGGCAAAATACTAATCACGCGCTATATTAAACAAGATACATATATAGCATACCTAATTTGAATTCATGGGAACATTTTTAATTAGATATAGAAGCTTCCCACAATCTCATTCTCAACGCATATCAATATCCCATTGATTAAACCCATAACGAATACGGGACAATTTATAGTTTTAAATGGGTTAAAAAAGATCGTATATTAAGTCTAATAGGTGCATTTATAATAAGAAATATTGAATTCGGACAGGCTATTACGTATTCATATAGTTCTGGCCGGTGTAAGTAATTGTCATTACGAACTAGTCGTAAAGGGGCATAAATCTCAATCATAATTTGTGAGCCGTCAAGCGTGGGCCAGTGCGGCCCGGTGATTGATGGGCCCCGCGCCCGCGCGCTCATTCCGAATTCAAACGAGCCAACCGGCGGCGGCCACGTTGCAAAATGGCCGACACGTCACTAAATTGATTAAAAATCTATTAGACTAGTTGATTTCCGGCTTATGTCTCATTTGTGATGTTAATAATGTGAAATGCTGTTTACGATGACGATATTATATTATCTTTATTGTTTCCCGTGAATGTTTTTATTATTCATGATATTGATGGGATTTGAGACATATTCATACGAAATAGATTGGACAGTTCCATTTATAAAACTGTTTTTACCGCAATTATTGTTATCAAAATATGTTAAAAAATTTCTAGCTTATCACAAATTTATTACTTAATATAAATTTAAATTATAATGGTATAGTTCTAAAGACAAACTCTAACATTCGTTTTAATATCATTAGTTGAACTAATTTAAATAAAACATTTCAACCATCAAATCATAAACATCACCCGAAATAACTCTTACTACTTTAATACAAATTTAGCATCCATTTGCTTAAGAAAACCCTATAATATATTAACGGGCCCTAACCCCACGAATAGTTTAGCTTTATAATATTTGAGGCACGTTCGGCCGATCCCAAAGGCGAAACCTTAATTTATTAATAGATTGTTTATAGCTTCGCCCTGGGTTCTGTCTAATAAATAGATCACCCTTAAAATAATAATGCTCTTTACGGACACCCTGTAGTTCCGTACTATGGTGAGACAAATTTTATGGGATTAAGGCAGTGACACACCGTTGACGGGTTACTAGTTAGTGCGCAGTTTTATACAGGTGCTTGGTTTTATGAATTCGTGTGAATTTTGCACGTTTATTGCATATGTTAATGCAATTATAAAACTTATATGGTTTAATTTTATTAAATTTTGAACAGACCAATTTAATTGTTCGTGTTAATATTTTATGATGATACTTACTTAAATCATTTTTGGAACTTAAATTCGTGGAAAATGTTTAATACTAATTTATGAATTATTTTCTTTCCACATCAAAATAGTTTAGCTAAAGGTGTTAAGGTTATATAGAGCCAATGTCAATAAAGTTAACAAAGCCCTAATTTTTAAATATGAAAGTATACATCAATCTAATTTTGAACCAAACCATATTTCGCACACCTAATGCTTCCAGCATTCCACTACAATTAACCAAAACACAGACAAACAAATCAGTTTCTAATACAAGCAAGATTTCACATTGTTCAATGAGCACAGATACCGAAACGTCTAGATAAGCACTGCACCTATACCTGTGGAGTCGCAAGTATTTTAGCTGATACGCAACGATGCCGGCTCTAATCCCATGCGATACTTACTTAAATCATTTTTGGAACTTAAACTCGTGGAAAATAGTTATTATTAATTTATGAATTATTTTCTTTCCACATTAAAATAGTTTAGCTAAAAGCCAATGTCAATTAAATTATCAAAGCCCTAATTTTTTAATATGAAAGTATACATCAATCTAATTTTGAACCAAACCATATTTCGCACACCTAATGCTTCCAGCATTCCACTACAATTAACCAAAACACAGACAAACAAATCAGTTTCTAATACAAGCAAGATTTCACATTGTTCAATGAGCACAGATACCGAAACGTCTAGATAAGCACTGCACCTATACCTGTGGAGTCGCAAGTATTTTAACTGATACGCAACGATGCCGGCTCTAATCCCATGCGATACTTACTTAAATCATTTTTGGAACTTAAACTCGTGGAAAATAGTTATTATTAATTTATGAATTATTTTCTTTCCACATTAAAATAGTTTAGCTAAAAGCCAATGTCAATTAAATTATCAAAGCCCTAATTTTTTAATATGAAAGTATACATCAATCTAATTTTGAACCAAACCATATTTCGCACACCTAATGCTTCCAGCATTCCACTACAATTAACCAAAACACAGACAAACAAATCAGTTTCTAATACAAGCAAGATTTCACATTGTTCAATGAGCACAGATACCGAAACGTCTAGATAAGCACTGCACCTATACCTGTGGAGTCGCAAGTATTTTAACTGATACGCAACGATGCCGGCTCTAATCCCAAGCGATACCCGAATCCCGATCTACAACCAGATTTAACTGGTTTATTTACTGTTTACGGTTGATATCGAGTAATCGTGCATTGAGTTACTGCTGTTGATATGTGATTTATGCGTTAATGTTGGTCGAATTTCAAACCTAAATATGACTCGGTTTGTATGAAAAAAACCAACCAAGAATGAAAATTATGCCTCATTATCGATTATAATATATAGTTGACAAAAAAAAATTGTTCGATTAGTAAAATAAAATAGTTATGTAAGGCTTTGTCTGTATATCTTTGTATAAAAATAGAAATCGCAGGAAATTTTATTTATTTTATTTTATTTAACAAATAAATAATCGAAGACTTTATTAAGCTTTGCTAGTTAATATTCCGATTTTTACAGGTAAATAACATCCCACTGTAACTAGAAATAATTATGATTATTTATCAGTAAAAAATTATAAAATCGGTTTTGCAATTCCAGAGAAAACGCAGCTTACATAAACCTAATCAGTTTATTATAAAGAAATAGATATTATTATTAATCAATAACCTAGTTACGCATTACAGTAAATTACGTCACTTTGTCTTAACTATCAGTTTATTACATTAGTTAACTGAACCCAGTATAAACTTGTACATAACTATATTTACGAGGCTTGTGTCTATAGCCCTATATTATCATGTACATTTTGTGTATACCTGCTAATATTGTAATACATATGTATGCAAATATATAAATTTCTCGCGTCACAGTTTTCGTTGCCATACTACTCCGAAACGGCTTGACCGATACGCATGAAATTTTGTGAGCATATTGAGTAGGTCTGAGAATCGGCCGACATCTATTTTTCGTACCCCTAAGTGACTTTTTTTTAAATTTATATGGCAAAACAACGTTTGTCGGGTCAGCTAGTGCAAATATATATACACTCAGCGGCAGAAAAAGTGGCCCAAGCGCTTATCGTGAATTTGTAAACAAATTAAGTAATATATGAAAGATATATTGTTGTAAGTAGTTGCGAAGTGATCTGTTTAGTGTTATGACGTGTTGAATTTCAGATTAATTTAAGTGACGGATGACTTTTTCTAACAATGTGTATTAGTACTGAATTCAGTGTTGATTCGAGAGGTCAGTTGAATTCTGTATTTTGAAATATTGCTGCACGGAAACGATTTTCTTTATGATTTTTATTGATTATTGGTCTATTTAGATTTTAGAAAAGATTTGAAGATGCCACTTACTGCTGAACAAGTGGCTTAGGTGGTCTTGTTGTCCGATCAGGGCCATTACCATTGAGAGGTGGCTGCATTTTTCAATGTATCGCGTACCTCTTTAAGGTCTGCGATTGGGAGGTATCGTGAGACTGGTCTCTACACGCGGCGACCAGGAATTGGACGAACACGATGTACATCCGCAAGAGATGACCGATTTGTTAACCTCGAGGTGCTGAGAAACCGCTTTCTGACAGCGTTTGAGATTCACTAGAGGCTTCAAGCGGCACGCGGAGTCATTCTTAGTGAACGGAACATGAGGCGAAGGATAAAAGAACGTAATTTACAGGCAGGAAGACCAACCAGAGTACCAGAACTCGAGGGACACCATCGAGTTGCGCGATTACGATTTGCTCGTAAACATGTGAATTGGCTGTCGACCAATGGAGCAAGTTCTTGTTAACCGATGAGTGCTGAGTAGCATTAAGAGCATCAAATGGTCGTGAGAGAGTGTAAAAACGCCATTAAGGACGGTTTTTTCCCAACACAACACGTCAGACGGTCAGTTACAAAGGTAGGTCTGTTATGGTATGGAGAGGTGTATGTTTGGAGGCACGTACGGAGTTTGTCATCGTAGACCAGCGCCTAACAGCAGCCGGGTACATTGAAGAAATCTTCCAAGACCATGTTGTACCACTTATGGATTTCATTGGTCGGGAGGATTAACTCTAATGCAGTTTAATGCGCGCGCTCATAGCGCCCGCGTTGTGGAATCGCACCTTGCTGATATCGGGATTCAAAAACTGGCTTAGCCTGCTCGCAGTCCAGACATCAACCCCATAGAACATGTCTGGCACATGCTAAAAAACAGTGTATGCGCACTGCCCAACCCACCAGATTCACTTGGTGAGCGAAGAACCGCTCTAGTCAGAGTGTGGGATAAAGTTCTTCAAGAAGTAATTAAAACATCCTCCAAAGCATGCCAGAATGCATGCAGGTCACCATAAATGCTAGAGAAGTTAACACGCGGTATAAACTAGATTTTTTCTTTGGTGCAGAATTAGGTTTTTGCAAAAACTTTCAGTAAGCGATTTCGAAAAAAGCTGTATTTTTTAATTTTTCCCATTTTTGATTAAAAATTACGACTATTTAGTGTAAATTGTAACTAAATTTGTGTATAAACTGTTTAACTAATAGTTATAGCCAAAATAGTAACCATATATTGATATTCTAAAAAGTTTTATCGTAGTTTTGCTTTGGGCCACTTTTTCTGCCGCTGAGTGTATTTATTGTGTATGGAGATAGGGCGTATTTGAACTACGATCCTGAAAACACGGAGACTTGTGTCTCAAATCGAGTGGTGTAAAAATATTACGTCATTTACTTTTTTTGACACTTGTTACCTTTTACTGTTACTCATCATTTTATTTAACTTCCAAGATTAAACTTAACTAAACTTCAATTATTAAACTGCCTTAATAACAAATTCATATTAAAGCAAAGTAGATTAATTTAATAAAATTACCCTTTATCCAAGTTTATTTACAATATAACTTTCATACTGACTAACAGCAATCGCATTATGTAACTTTAGTAACACTCGTCAAAGGTCCATAAGTCACGGTAACCATGGCAACAGCGACATGTCGATCGTGTATACTCTTGATAATATGTAAAGAGGTTGTATAGCTTGCAGCTATAAATAGAACCTCCCTGTTTTCTTCCCGCGGGTACCGTGAAAACGACAATGCGACTAAGTGATGAAACTAAGGGACGGATAGCGACATTGTGCATTTCCATCTTATTGGGGTCAACAATCGGGTTGCAATGTTTTCTACGTGATCAATGGACCGAAACAGACGCTTAGCTTTTATGAAACCTAAACCTTTCTCCGCAAATACAATCTGTATTATTGAAACGAAAAATAAAGCACTTTTCTAATACCCTGTCAATAACGTATTGTATAAACCTCCCAAATTGCCACTACAGCCATTAGTTACAAAATAAATGTCCACTTTGTTACCTTAATAAATTCTCATATACACGGACTAATACAGCAACCCTACTAAAACTAAATAACTAATACAAATTGCAAGATAAATCGCACATTGATTCAATATCTTGCCTACGGTACAGGAGCCATTGTCCCACCATTACTGGCCCGAGGCGCCAGACGTTGGAATACATATTCATGAGAATAATTCGACAGATTCCCTTAACGATGGCACGTCAAAAAGCGAGCGACGCCGCGTCGCACTGCTAGCAAACCTATTGGATTATGTATCGGAAATATTTTTACACGGCGTTACGTTGTTAAAGTTGCATTGACGTGTATTGATGCGTTCGGAAATATGTATCAAAGGCTCGTGCGGCTTTTTGATATGTTCGCTTTTAAAGCGGTAATGACTGTTCATAGCGTGACGGCTGGATTAAGGCTTTGAGTTTTTCAGCGAAAGCGTCATTCGCAGAATTATTGTTACATGTTTGTGTTTGATATAATATCGTAGTTTTTAATATTCACTCGTTTGCAAAAAAACGGAATGTCGTGTCAGGTGTCGCACGCGAACACTTGTAATCAAAGTGGTAGTGTCAACGGTTCCATCTGCCAAGACATTAATCACCCCGCCCACATTTATTGCGATTTCGTGCGAATAAAACGTCGCGAAAAACGCAAGGCATTACGTATACAGCTCTTTTGGAGAACGGGGGAAAAAAGGGAAAATCGCTGATTGCCCTCGTGAAAAATTACACATCATCGTATGCGTCTAAAAGCCCCCACATATGCATAATGTAATGTACCATATTAGGCTTCTGTGCTTATGAAACAAATTGCGGGAGTGTGAGTGTATTCCTAACCTTATTTTGTTTTTTTTAAACAGGCAAAGGCAAGTATTGTTGCGGCCTAGAATTCCCAGTTTCATTCCATTTCGACATATTTTCCTAATGTGTTTTTACGGGCGAAACATATGCTAGTGTACCAATTTTTTTTGTGCTTTCTCTGTTTGTCTTCAAAATTAACTTACTTTCGGTAACCTTTTTGCTGGACTAAAGTGTTTTATGAGTAAGAAAATATGGTTTTAATAAAATACTTTATTTTATTTTATTTTATTTGGAAAACTTACAGCTAAACAATTTATACACATATTTATAGATAAAATATGGCCAATTAAAAGTTTTCACATATATACATAGTATTAACACGAAAAAAGAAAAGCAAACAAGCCGTGGGCGTGAGAAAAAAAAACAATTCATTTAAATAGAACAAAAAGTGCAAACAAAATTAAACATAACAAAAAGCAACACAAAATGAAAAGCAAATACGAAATAATGATCAAAAATATTATAAATATATATATACATAAAAAAGAAACGCTAAGAAGCTAAACTTTACTCGAAAAATTTATCATTAAGGATTTTTTTTATTTTAGATTGATTAGTATGGAATAAATCAATATCAATACCCCGACATGTCGCATTGAACGTACGGCATACCTACCACGAACATAAGTACTAAATCAAAACTAACGATAACTTTTATAGAAAGAGTAATAAAAAGTCTAGATAGGCAATATAAAACTTAAGAAGTTAAGCTTAGTTTATTTCGAATAAATACAATAGTATTTTCTGCCATAGTTTTTTTGGACATACTGGTTTTACTCACTTAGTTATTATTTACAGTAACATACGTCCATAGCAGTGCCTAATTAGAAGCATTCGATGATCTGTTTCACAAAAAGTGTGGCTTTAGTTAAGTAGCAAAGATTAAAGAACCACAAAAAAGCTGTCCAAAGTTCACAATATTATTTATAAAATATCCATTTCTTAAACCTTTCAAATAAAGAAAAACCGCGCTAACAGTATTATAACGAATAAACCGGTAAAGCCAAACAAAAAAACGAAATAACTGGCAAAAATAAATCAAACAAAGAACAATTTTGGCAGAAAAACAAACTGAAAAGCTTTGGCCACAATACGTAGAGGGCGTAGTTGATACGAAGGCCGTAAATGGGGCATAACTAGGCATTAGACAAATTGGCCCGGAGCCAGGCCCCATGGCGGGACTACATAACCATAGGTTGGCAACACTATGCTGGCCTGACGTATTTCGTTATATTTATGCCTCCCTACTACCTATAATGTTAGCTGGCAACACAACATATGCCTCCAATGTGTCTTATTTTACTACGTGAATTTTGGGAATTTATATGAAGCAATTATTTTGGTAAACAATTACACGATGTAATCGAGTGTGGGATTCGTAATATCAATAAAGTTTCACCTTAACAAAACACTTGTTTTTCGAGTGACAATTTGAATAGAATTTGTCAACAAACAAATTTGAGATCACAAATTAAACAATTCTCGAAATGAAAGGTTCACGGAACTGTTATTGTACTAAGTTAATATTAATTTTCGTCAATTAAACCCTTTGTTTATTAGAATGACTGTCGAAAATCTTAAAATAAATACGACGATAACCTTCCTATAAATAGAAAGGCTTATCATAAATAACTATTTGTATTACGTTAGTTGTAATACCGGGAATTGATACGTCTCCGATGACGTCCGATTATGTCAATTTAACATAAAGCATCTCATTTAAACATAATCAGAAATTAATTACTCAAAAGCATCGAAACGCATCATTAAACTGCATTAAATAACTGTATACGTTAACTGGGTCACACTAATAAAGTTAACATAATATCCAATACGTTCACGGTATTATAATCTCTTTGTCTTCGGTAATACAGGTTGGTATCGCTTGAGATATTTTGACAAAGGCTTTGTAGTGGCGCGTTGCACTGTGCAATAGGGTACGGTCCCACTACGGCCTGTAGTCGTTAATCTTAATGCAAATTCGTGCCGAGCGTCCCTAATGGCGCCCGTATTTACTATTTACATGTCTTATTCTTCAGGGTGAGTTACACTCTTAGTACGTGGTGAGAATCACACCAAATCTTGAAGATTCTCC
The DNA here is from genome assembly GCF_050436995.1 of Anticarsia gemmatalis. Taxonomy (NCBI): domain Eukaryota; kingdom Metazoa; phylum Arthropoda; class Insecta; order Lepidoptera; family Erebidae; genus Anticarsia; species Anticarsia gemmatalis. Next base: position 7,453,180 of record NC_134761.1, read on the forward strand.
ACTGTGCAATCCATCTTTGCTCTTGGAGCGTTTCTGTAGAAATTACTGTGCTTTAATGGACTTTATCGCGATGATATATTATGTTTAATAGCGTTTTCAGTGTTACTGATGCTTTACAAACAATTTAGAACAGTTTTAATATACTCTGTAACTCATTGTTTCCAATGCCGGCAAGTGTAACATATAATAAGGTTATACAAATATTCTTGAGATGAATTTCAATACATACTTGAGATTAATTTCAATACCAAAGTCAATAATCCATCGATTTTTATAAAGGAACATCCGATCATAAACATTCACAGACTCTTCAACACGTGCGGTCACCCACCTAATTCTTGACCTCAGTGACATTACTTAACCTCCTCGATCGATTTTTCGCGCATTCCCCACTTAGTCACGACTCAGAGCCCTCCAAAAGCTTGAATGAAATGTTTTGTGAAATTTTGAAAGGCCGCAAAGTTATTTGCGGTTGTGGCCGCACTGGTGAGCCAAGCATCGATTATGTTGAGCTTGTTTTAATAACTTAAGCATTTTAGTATAAACTTGAAGACTTTAATGTTAATGAATTTACATTTAGGTTGAACTACGTAATGTAGAGAAATGAGTTAAATACAAGTTATACAATAGAGTACAGATACAAATATGGTGTCTTTGAAAGTGACAACCTACGCTATCATTGCCTAGGCGTTGCTCAGGTTTGGTTATGATTTTTTAATTATTCTATAGTCAAACACTGTGTGAAATGCTCACAAAATATGTAATGTCTCTCCTCACAGCCATGCGAATTATCCACCATTTTGAAATGAATTTGTTACTATCATAATTGACATACATTCGTACGTACTGTCATAAACAAATACATTTAAAAACCCTTCAACATATTCATATTTTGTACTTTATATAAATACTTTATAATATTCACTATTATTCTACAAGAATTCATTTTGAGAAATACACTTATACAAAGTCTAAACACGACCATCTTGATTGCTAAAGTCGCAAAGGCAAGTACAATAATTCTTCAACATTTAAATATAATATGTGTTTGTACAGCAGTAGGCAATGTGCCAAGTCCACTTAACTTCTCTAATATAACAATATTATCGTACCATTTGAACCGTTATATATTCTGATAATGTCTCTCTACTATTATTTATGCTATATAATATGCAAGCATTGTGAGCGCTGGCTCTAGTTCGGCCTAAAACATTTTAGACTACCAATTCTGGCGTAAAATGTATTTTTGTTGTTACTTTATATTGTACTAATAACTATACTAATATTATAAAGCTGAAGAGTTTGTTTGTTTGTTTGTTTGTTTGTTTGTCTGAACGCGCTAATCTCAGGAAGTACTGGTCCGATTTGAAAAATTCTTTCAGTGTTAGATAGTCCATTTATCGAGGAAGGTTATAGGCTATATATCATCACGCTACTACCAATAGGAGCAGAGTACGGGTGAAAAATGTTACAAAAACGGGGACAATTTTGACCCATTCTCTCTTATGTGACGCAAGCGAAGTTGCGCGGTTCGGCTAGTATTGTATATAGTGGAAAAAAGATATTTAATACTCAATGAGTCTGACTTTATTGCTGATTCTTGTGACTTTATAACTTACAAACGTTGTTTAAATTGAAACAACTGACGCCATTTATTTCTGAAGATCAAAGCAATTCATGTCACTTGTAACTCATTCTTAAAAAAATAAACAAAAGCTTAAATACGAATAAGCTAAGGCTTTTCAGAAAATAAAACAGTGTTGAGAACTCATGAATACAAAACATATATTCTATTTAGCATTATAATTACAAGAGACTCTAATTATAAAAGTATAATAACTTGCTACATCGCATTTTAAATACAAAAATGTCGCGGCCTTATTCTGACATGACGCGACGTGACGCGGCATTAACGCCGTGACACCCCCTCTTTTTGTAAAACAAAGAACACCGAGCGCATCCCATCTCCTAATTACAATACAAAGACTCGAAAAAGCGTCACGCGTTTGAAAAAAAAGCGGACTAAAGCTCACGCATTTGCACGTCAGCGAAAATAACGCTTTTGTACGAACTAATCATTCTCTCAAACACGTCGTTTATGCGATGTAATCAGATAATTGAATCACACGGATATGAAAGCCGGTCTAAAAATCATGAAAATACTGTTTTTAGAAGCGTGCAGTGCATGTGGTTGTTATTGAATTAGTCTTCGCTCGGCGCAATGCAGTCTTTTGACTCGCCAACGGAAAGTGGAGTGGCTGAATTGAACAAATTTAATGTTTTCCCTCTATGTGAATTAGTTTTTGAACGCTAACAAAGGATTTTGAGTTAGGTGGAATTTGTGTTTTGTGTTTTTATTTCGAGTGGAGGTTAAAAGTTAGCGTCGGAATAAACTGTGTTAGAGAAATGTTGGTGCTATTGTAGTTGTACACTCAAAGTGTAGTTGGATTCGTTTACATGCCTGTACACTGCTATCGTTCAGTTCAAAGTTTAAAACAAATATAGGTAGGTACATTTAATTGCAAAAAACCGTAGTACATTCAGAAACCTCAACAGATATTTTAGGTAAATGGATTTCAAAATTACTTAAAAGTATCATTTGCCTTACCATTTACTTCATAACGAAAACCACACAAAAATATAAAGCAATCGTATTTATTAACCAGCACTTTTCTCCCGACAGTATTCGATTCGGCCATCATTTTAAACACATCGACAGGAGATGACGTACATTAATGAACGCTGGCAATAACCTGTTATAAGCAATAATATTTCCGTTATTCCATACGATTGACACATCCACCCCGTCACGTTAAAATGAATGTTAAAAGTTGTATCATTCAATTTACCAATCAATAATCACTCTTATGTCTTCAAACTTAAGGTTGAAACTTACCAACGCATGCTTAATAAGTAATTACACCCATTAAGGGTTTTAATTATTGAAATTTATTAACATAATAACAGTTTAATTGACTGACGGAGAGTTCAATAATAAACAGGTTATGGATTGTGGGTTGGCGATGTTTGTAATCGTTCTTTCAGACAGTTTCCTAATTATATTTCAAAATACTTTATGACAAATTGAGATAGAATACTTGGTTGGAAGGAAAGCTGGAATAATATATGAATATCGAATCTGAATTGAAGCTGCTTAAGTCTAACCGTTTTTGCAATAAAGAAACTTAATATTCTATGTTCATACAAAATATCGACTTTAGAACTATATCAGTGTCTCCTATGTAGACAAAATACAGTTAATATTCCTAACGGATGTATCTATCAAACACGGCTCGCAGATAATCTAAATATCTCACAGAACGGAGACTTGTGACTGACACGACGTGATAACCCGTCATAATCTCAGCCGCCCGACAATCATTGGACTATCGCTAAAAGCATTTCACAACAGGAATTTCAAATCAATAAATGTTCCCTATAAATTATGTATGACTCGAACCTTCAGTTACGTGTCTTGGTTATCTAATACAATATTAATTAACTCTGTAGAGACACTACACTGTTATATGTGTATGAATCTAATAAATGTCTAATTCAAACTCACTACTGTCACAAATTAAATTTGTTTTTACAATAGCAATAAATTATCGAAACGACTCCACGGCTTTTATACACCCATTCTTAAGTTCCCCAATGACCTTATTAGGGTGTAATAACCCCATTGTAGCCGGTACGACAGATGTGTGAATTAAAAACACTGGCCTTTTGAATTTATTTACATCACGACATTCGACTATTAATCCGGGACTACGGGGCTTAATCCGCTAATGCTCACTTTATTTGATCGCTGTCAAAATGCAATTTGCAAGCGAAAAGCTTCTTTAATGCAGTGGCAATAAAAACTGGATTGTATTTGGCTATTGAGTCAGCTGACTTTGTAGAGCTTTTGATAAAAAAGTGATTCTTATTCCAGTGCACAAGGGTTAAATATAGGCTGTTGTTTTAAACGAATATTTCCATCGCTTAACTAATTACAGGGGATGTCGCAACATTGCATGGGCTTAATGGATTTTTTTGTAGTAACAGCCATATGTGTAATGTTTATTGTGATCCTTGACGTTGTGACAAAACGTTCGTAGTTTGTTAGATGAATGATTTTAAGTGCGATTTCAAACACGAGTTTACAGACACTTTTTTAATAGTAGGTACGTGTCTGAATGTACTATCTCGTTCAGGTGTAGTACTGAGCTGTTGCTACTTTCCTAGATTACTAGATTTATATAAGAGAACTGATTAATGGCAATTATAACAAACAAACTTGTGTAAATCCGAAAAGTACAAACAGAAAACTACAATTATGATCAACCAGAAGACACTCACACTACCCCAGAATATTTTTTGTCCCTACAAAATCCTTCACAATGCACAACAAAAGTGGTTCATCATTTTCTTCATTAGACATTTTACAAAGGAGCGTCAAATTCCTCGCATATCATGTTACCTAGCACTTAAGGAGTACCAGCTTTACGCCCGTATGGGAACAAGCTAAAAGGTCCCACTTCTACTACTTATACCTTCCGCTAAGCTTTTTAAAAAGACTTTAGACCGTTTTAATGGAAGGGTCTTAGGCTGAGAAATGTTCGACGCAGATTTTCCATATTTAGTTTTAGTTTTTATATTTAAGTGATTGAGGGTTAAGTAAAAGTGTCTTAGAGCGTAAAATAATATTGTTGATGTACTTTTTTATGTTCTGTAGAGTAAGAAAACAGGAGTTCGTATTTTTAGAACTAGTTATATATCCTTCTACTTGCCAAAAATATAATTTTTATACGTTTTTCGAAGAAGCATATAATTTATTACCTTGCTAAATACATAAATACATTTTTATAATCACGCCTTCTTACCTATATATAGGAATATCTGACCCTGATAAAAATTGAAAAAGTCGTTTTCATGTAAAAGAAGAACAAAGAAATAAAATAACTTCAACAATCATAATATTAGTATATCTTTAAAATAAATACTTGCGTGTGGTGTCGTAAGGACATGACCACCTTAACTCTTCAGGGAAACACGCGTTGTGGCTGTTAAGTTTATGTAGTTAGTCACCTGTACTCTCGGACAAGAACGAAATGTCCCATGGGCGTCGTAAGATTATAACAGCTTGTTTCGCAACATTGTGTATACCTATGGCGGTGTACTACTTATATTCTCCGCACACTAGGGTTATAAAACATGGAATAATATAAGAAACCTTTAAAAATAGATACAACGGACATACAGATCGTTTGAATACACCTACAAAAAATATACTCTCCAATCTTTTAGAACCTCAAATCGAAATGAAAGCATAAAAATTGCTTTCTAAATACGCCACCACTTCATTTGGCATAAAACCGACAGATTTTTTTTCCAAATATTCAGTGATAAAGTCAGAGACGAGGCGAGGGGCCGATTATTTTCAATCGGAGTTTCTCCATAGAGGGAAATATTCCCCATCCAATCCCGCCCTCTGTTCCGTCTTGTTTCCCTCAGTTCTTGTGGATACCGCATTGCAGCCGATGTTATGAGAAATATTTGGATCGGTTTACAGAACAAAAAATGTGCTCGCCATATTTCCACCGAGATAGGATTGCGCCGTGACAGCTTATTTTAAAACAACGTACAAATTTATTCTCACTTGTTTATCTCTGTGTTACGCGAAATATACACCCGCCTTCTAAAATAAAACTGGCCAGTATTAATGTAAATTTTCTTTTGTTTCAGGTATTTCGTCGCTCCAACTTTTTCTTAAAGGATCGAAACCTAAATCTCAATTCCGTCTCAAAGTATAACTTTCAAAAGATAAAACTCTCCGAATAGACAAGTAATTACAATTGAAAGAGTTCTCGCGAAGAATAAACGTAATTAGGCGTCGTATTTAATAATGTAAAGATGATTGTAGAGTTTTTCTCTTTAAAGTCACGTTTGCGAGTCATTCGTTTACAAAGTTAAAGTTATTTTTCATTGTTTAATTAATGTACGGCAAGAGTTTTGTGTTATCTTATTCGCCAGTCGGTTTGTGTTTATTTTTTCGCAACTCCTTAATTTTTTCACTCAGCAATTTTTTCCGTCGCTAACGATGGAGAATTTGGAATTGCAAATGCCGTTAATTGCCCGATGGAAGTTAGCTCTCGCACTTAGAGGAACGCGACGCGACTGATTGTTGAAATATTTAACGCTCCCAAAAGCCAAATAATTCAACGAAATGCTTTTGCTGTCAAATAATCACGCCCTTATTGTCGGACTAATCTGAATTTCTTATTGTGTTTGTAAATCTTTTGACTTTAATTAAAGAAAGGGTACGTGATAGGCAGACGTTATTGCTTACATAACGATATGAATTATTCCCTCTTCGTGGACAATCGACAACTGTACTCAAAGTGTTCGGATTCGAAGTAAATCTAAATAATCTCAAGTCTCCGTCGAGAGACCGACCGAATTCATCAGTATTATTTGTTCTGAAATATTGCTAAATTGGTACCCTCTTACACCGAGAGTGCTTCAACTTTCCAGCATAATATTCGGACTAAATTTGGAGTAATCAAGTCATCCAGAACTCGAAGAATCGGTGAGCTCGGCCCGAGATTTTTGCAAATATACTTAAACATTAATAACGTTTTTTGTGAAGTACGTAATCCTTCTTTCTGTAACCCTTATTTCCATGATCAAAGAAAACTACCCCATTATACTGAAACGTATTATAATACCGCAAAATATCCGCCAACCGTATGACAATAGAACTTACTTTTGAGCAAAATAAAGTAATATTAGCGATGGATAAGAGATTCCTCTACGTACGGATACATAACTTTATTAGAGTTACAGTCAGAAGTAATATATTTTTTCTTCGTATCCCAAACTCATTCCATTATTATCCTTACCACAAATATTGGAAAGAATTTCGTAAATCTCGATATTAAAAACCACCGTATTAGTTTACGGGTAAAAACAAACGGATAAAAGAAAATATCAAGTTCAGGAAATCGTTATTTAAAATGCCATGAGTATGTTGTGCTTTTTATTTACATAATACAATAGACTAAATAACGTTAGTGTTTTAAGTTTCAAAACAATAAAAATATTGTGTTTGATCGTTGTTATTATCCTCAGATTAATGAATTTCAAATCAAAATGTAAATATTTTATTATTCCAACATTAAAATAATATCAAAACAATCCATTTATAAACGATTTAGAAATTAAACAACGAGACCGAATGAAGCGTTATTTGGAGTTCTTTCGTTGCCAACCGAAAAATTGTTTTCCACAAAAATGTGTTACGGCCAAGATCGGTTTCCCTGATTAGGTATTCGGCCATAAATAATATTGTTTTTCATATTTATAACTTCTCTATTCACGTTAAATGTTCTTAATTTTTTTTAAAAGCTCCCTTCGTCCATAAAACGTTATCTTTTACCCTCATCATCCCCATTCCACTTAGGAGGGTAAATAGGGGCTAAAAGTGTACGCCGACGCATGGTAATGTACTGAACTAGCGGATATAGGTAACAAAGCCCGAACCAAATAGTTTAATGGCCGTGAAGTGTATATTTTTAGAGGAAACATTAAGAAGACAAGACTTTTATACTTGCAGTTTTAATACACGCAGTATAAGAGCCGGGTTCGGTTTTATGGGATTCAAAAACAGTAGCTCAATAAATGAGAGCTAGACCAAACAGAACTTAAACAATAAAAAACCTCAAACTCCAATCCCGTCCATAAAATTAAAACGACAGTCCTAAAACATCTTTGTTGAAATATCTGCAAATAACGGCCAAAGAATAAATTAAAAAGACAATAATTCGCAGACGTGACTAATCTCTGAATAAGTGCACTTACATTTGAAAATTAACGGTCTCGCCGATAGTATTCTTATAATCAACAGCCCTAAACCGGTTTAATCCGGTTTGATTTATATCGCAGACGCCATGACGGGCTCGCAGACTGATTACTTCCTATGCATTAGCACTGATGAATGTATTTGCATTAGAAATCCAAGGATTAGCTACAGATCAGCTTGAATGTTTGATACAGATGTTACGTAGGGACCGTCACTATTCAACGATAGTTTATTCATACTCAAGAAAATGAGTTTTAACTTAACTTGTTCTTGCATTTTATTTTTGCTTGTCTTTTATATCAATTTTGTTAGTTTAATCAATAGATATTTCGAAACTGTAACAGCTATGATGATTTGGCACTCTAAACTAACATTTGGCCACAACTTTTAACCAACTTTCTATATTCAAAGCAAACTGTTACGTCACCACAATGGCGGGCGACAGATGGCGAACCAGTAGTGCCAACTTAATCAATTGTTATTGGCTATTGACACATATGAGCCAATCAAGTGGAATGAATCGAGTGCCAGCTAGTGGCTTCTGACAATGACGATCAATTTTATAAGTAGACATACCCCTTGAACAAACAGCGCTTAAAATTGATTGGCCGGAGCACTCAAATTTTATACTAAATATTGTACCAAGAATAGATAATGAAATACATCACAATAAGTGAGTTCGTTTACCAACAACTCGCTTCCACCTGATTTGTAAGTTAAATTCACAGACTAAAATAAATTGCTTACGAAAAGTGGGGAGCGAGATACAGTTATAGATTCAAGAGTCGCATAATTAATGTAGATTTGCGGGAAAATAACGAATACCTAAAGTTCAGGTTTGATGGCGTCACAAAAATAATGCTCAACCCACAAACATTTATTACGTATTGACATCAAACAAATTGCTATTCCTTCATTTCGCTGAAACAAAACGTTAATGGTTTTTATTGGCCATTTTATTAACGAAACATTACACGCAATTGCACCAAAAACAGTTGCGGCGAAAGGATTTTTTAATAAAAGTGATTAAAACGTCCACGTTTCCCGTTAAATGCAGATAGTTCCAATTAATTGCGCTAATAAAAACATTAATATAACAATTTAAAATGAGGTAGATATTCAAACTGCCGGAAAACCAAACACTGCAATGATTTAGATTTCATTAAAATAATTTTATACGGGAAAATTTATTGCATGCAGTTTCATCCAATCCCATTTCCCGTAATGGAGATCTCAGGGGTCGAAATAGTAGCAGTTAAATTAGTAATAACAATACCATATAAGCATTCGGGTGGAAACAATCCGAAGCAGCGTGAAATAATAGTGTTAGTAATAACATCGAACTGCGGTCACACTAATTATATCCAACAGGATATATACAGAGAAATGAAACGAAAACAGGACTGGTTAATCATCTTTCCGGGTGAGTTGTGAGAGTCAACGGGGAAAATTGGACATATGGTGGCAATTTGCGGAGAAAAAACATTAACAACGGACGCTTTGTCCGACTACTGTGATACCGTCGTAGTACGAGTACATGCGACCGATTCATTTTATTTTACTTTGTATTCAACTAACTTACTGTTACTACTTTTATCTTTGCATGTTTCCTTATTAATATTCTATTTTATTCTGATATTATAATGTATGGAAATCCTTTATTTATTTATTTAGAATCTATTCCAAATATTGCCCCAAAGGTAACTTTTATTGCAAAATTATCGGAAAAATACATTTTATTATACAAGCCACCCCAAATAATAAGTACCCATACTATAAATTTTGTACACTTTTTAACTCCTATTTGAGGCGTAATATACTTCGAGCACCTGTGCCCATTTTTATTTATAAAAGGGGTCAAATTGCCAATAATAAAAGGAAAAGGTTACTCATGTCGTCGTTTATATTATCATAATTCTAAAATGGCTGAACCTTATTTTATAGCGCTATTGAAGACGACTCTTCGGTTTTACTAACAACTTAAACACATTCAGCCCTTCAATTTTTTTGTTCTTATTTTATACCTTATGATAATGGGGAGCAATTTCATTGATTGTTGATATACCTAGATCAATTTAGTTTCAGAAAAATCTCTGAATAATTCAGCTTCTATACTTCAGCTTGTCAAACTAACTGGTGTAGCCGTTACATCTACAATCATCTAACATTTACAAACGTAGATACCAAACTCAGCAATGATCGTCCTGACTTTTCTGACCGCAGCAGATTGCAGTCCCGCGTGCAGTGATTGCCAAGCCACAGCGATGCGCCAATTAATACCGAATCAATAATGGCGATTAATTCGGGACCAGTTGATTATACCGCCGCTGACCAAGCTCCACGCCCTGTTAATCCAATCCGCTACCACTCGCCCACTGAGACTTAACATAGATTAATCTGGTGCCTTAATATATGAATTTATTTCCTTGGTTGAACAAACGTAAGGCATTGTCCGTAATACAGAAGAATGAACGGCAAATAACACTCCGAAACTTATTATTTTTTTGTTATTTTATTGTACTTACTTTCGTTTTATAGTATTTTTCCTCAAATATAAAAATTCGATTAACGAATATTTAAAACATTAACGGCTCTTCAAAAATGCTTTCCATTATTCATATTCGCAGACGCGTCTGACGTTGCTATATTAATTAAAATACCCCTGCACTTATCCATTTTCGTCGGCGTCGCCAAAAACTGAAACACTTTTCATATTCGGAGCGTTATTTATAAGTTTCTCGAGATGAAATATGACTAGAATATCTCGACACTGCCACCACTTGACGTAGAAAAAAACATTAATTTCGACACATCGGTAAACCCGCCTCGTCTCGCAATATCCATCACAGCGTCTATTTGCATAGAGGGTGATAAATCTAGGAAAGAAATCTTATATGGAGACGATATTGGCGTGGAAGCCTGCGATGTATCATCGCGGATTCATTTGTTGACTTATTGCCCCATATTCCAGTTGCGAGTTGGAATCCAACGATTTCAAATCGCGGAGGGTGATGGAATTACTCCGCTTGCCATTTCTAATATTACATCATTATCCTTGCCTGATTTGTCTACTTCAAAACTCGAATGGATTTCTAATATATTCTCTTTTTACAATAAATTTATACTGTATTCTTGTTAGTAGATTATAATCTAGTTATAACTATAATTTATTTCAGTATCGGTGTAATATTATTAAGCATTATTGCATAGAAACTAAACAAACTAATTTAGATAATAGTGTTCGAACTTAAACTACAATAGTAACAATCGCTATTTTAATAGCTATTGCACTGAACATGTTCAAATTACCTTGTAAAATTTATTGCTGTATTTTGAGAACGTAAATTACTACAACTCATGAAATAACTGTAATTTCTAGATAATAGTTACAAGTTTGGTTTTGAATATGAAATATTTTACTCATAAATTTCAACTAAAATATAGATTTATAGTATTTATATACCCTAACTCTAAATATTTTGTTATCAATCAGTTTTGGATATACTTATTCATATAATAATATGTTATATTTCTTCTCAGCTTATTTTTTTATATTTTTTACATATTGTCATTCCCTATATATCTACCTGTATTAAATATATTATTTTCAAGATTGTTTAATAATAAATTTCTTCAGTTTCAGGTGAGTCTAGCCTCTAGTCGAGGGACTCGTAAGGTATCAAGTGTCAAACTATAGGAATGGTTGTTGTATTAATTCATTTCCGAAGTTATTTATTTTCAGTTATCAATTGGCTGATAAATATATAATATGTGTAAGTAATATCTGTTGGATTTCATTAAATGCTATTCTTTGTACTTGAACAAAGAAGTAAAGCAGAATGAACGATGACATCACTGTCCAATTGACTTTGGACGATGCTTTCATCAGAAGTTCTAAATGTATTTAAAAACTCCCCCAACTTTGGTATTTTAAAATGGAATCCAACTGTCGATAGCCTTAATTGAAACGATTCAGACAAACGAGCTTAGCTCACTTCTCCAAATGCAAAGATTCATCGAAATTTAATTCACTTTTGTTTCATTTCTGTCTTTTCATTTGCTGTTGTTGTTTTATTTAATAAAGACGCATTCATATTCGCACAGTCTCCTCAAAACTTGAATTTATTATTTAACTTATATTATTTTCTGCCTTCAGTGTACACATAATAATATCTGTCTGTATTATTTAATTTCTCACTGTTAGCTCGTTTCTCTCTATCTGCTTTATGTTTGTATGCCATCATACTCGTAGTGGCTCTGTCATTGTCTGCGATGTTCTTGAGTTGTTTAACCCTTTCTGTTTCATATTATGAAATGCAGTTGTTTGCATCTAAGTGTTACTGTAGTTATTGAGTATTTAGATATAAATGTGTAACGTAGAATAACCTTAAAGTTGTTTAGTAAAGTTTCCAAGTTGACGATGGTAAGACACACTTATACATACAACACAACTGCATATACTTGGCGCTTGGTCGTTCATTGCTAGTTCTGCTAGTTCTGACTCTCCCGCATTCCCAAAACTTCTTCCTTAATCACTTCTGCACTACATCATAAAGTTGAAAGGAATAATTATACAAGCGGCGAATAATTGTCGAATCGTGACGTAACTCGGGAAGATTTAATTACACGACGAAACCAAAGCATTATGGAACTACTAAAAATTTCATAAGTTCCTGAGCTTGCAGACCTCAAAATATTGATCGTGGCTCTCTCTCATTCATGCTAGCGTGTGACAAAGCCCGCTTTGGCTCACTGCTGGGTAAGCCACGCACACATACACACAATAGTCCAACACATACGTGCTATTAAAACCGTTTCAGCGGGCGTCAGCTGACTGCGGGGCGCGGGTCGGTGGAGGGTTTATGAACAACGCATGCGCCTTGAGGGAGAAAGCGGCTGCAGCGCTTTATTTCCGAGCCAAGTGTTAGACTAACAAGTTGCGGTTAAAGCTAGCCGCGCTTGCCGGAGTTAAATCGACACCCATTCAGAAAACAAACTGCGTATCACGACCGTTATATCGTTTGACGTAATTAGTTCTATGGAAATCGTACGCTGTCGTCTTGTACGACTACTTACGAGATATTGAATAGGCAGATTCACTGTATGACTGTATGAGTATCTTGGGTGCCGTGCTGCCGATACACATTGCGTTTCCAGATTGAATTCTATTTTTAGATGTCGTTGGATTATAAAATGGTGGGATCTCAGCAAATATGTAATGTTTTTTACTTGTATAAAAAGTTACAAGCTTTTTAGAACGTGGTACTAATAAATAAAAACGACTAACTCGAAGTAAGTCTAAGTTAGGGGTTACATTGAACACCTACCAGGAAAATGCGAAATAAAAGCAAAAAAAAATCGTCTGAATATTGGAATAAAACTATTAAAATACTACTGTCCATTTTCCATGGGCTAAGCCAAAACATCATAAAATAAAAAAGCAATTAACACTTGTCTGTGCGGCATCCGTGAGCCTATTAATGAGGTGCAACGTCAGTAAAATATTTCGTAAAATACAACAGTACGCAAAAATTCCGATGGAAAACGTATTTCACCGTGCGCAATACCGTCTGATTTTTAATTCGGCGCGGATATTCCCGTCACGACCTCTACACCAATAAACAATTATTAATGCGTTGTTCGAGGCACATGTGAACAGTTTTCGAGTGCGGCGGACTTTTTAAGTGTTCGTTAATTTCGAGTGGACTGCAAAAGTCCTGGCCGGAATGAGGCAATCGCTTTAACCGTTCTACCACTTTCGCTTCTATCGAAAAATCGGGCCCGCGCATGATAAATTCGCCGGCTGTATCTAGATAAAACGCGGCCATTTTCGGTCGATTTACTGCGAAATTCCTGGTTAGAGAAAGGCTAAAATAATTTGAACATTTGTTAGACTCGGATTTGTGGTTGCTACTTTGACTCCTAAGTGTTTGATTTATAGGCTTTTAAGCGGCCATATATCTTCAGCTTTACGGGATAGTTTGACCAAAATAACGCGGATTTCTTGTGTATTTACTAACACATAACGGTCTTGTTGAGACACCGGTCAATAAATGGTTTTCGTCTCACAAAATCATTTTATTTAGTAAAGTACGAAGCTCGCAATTCTGTCTCATTCCCCAATTAATTATCATAATACTCATCAAGAACACTTAAGTAGCATTTGATTAACAAAGCCCGTCGTAAAGGCTCGTCCCTTCAATACACAGTTATCTAAATCTTTTCCTTGTCTAACCGACTGCCAACCCATTTTCCTATTGTGTCCATCTTGACGAATTAAAACTTCAGTCTCGAGTAGAGTTATCTAAACTGATTTTATCTTTAGATGCCGCCCGCTGTTTCGCTACGGTTGAAAAGTCCGGTTAATAAATATTTTTCACCGTTAGCGCCGCTGTAAAAATGTCAATCGGTATTAGAGCGAATAGGGGCGCAAAACATCGAGCCGTGATCCGTGATGGGCTTTAAACATTCGTTTAATTAAAAAGGCCGTGATTTAATTGGAAAAGTATTCATTTACAGAGTCTTTTGTTTGGTGTTTCGTTGTGATTTATATTTGGCGACGTGAGTCGGGATCAGTGAATAGGAACGCGAATGGCGCGACTTTTTTGCTCCATTACGCAGGGTTTTATGTTGACGCGTTTGTTTTGCTACACAAAGATAATAGAATGTGTTATTGGAATAATTTAAATAAACAAACGTCGGATGTCGCGGATATATCGCTATTGTTGTAGCCCATTTTTGGTATTCGCATATTTTTATGCGGAAATATTTCATGTGCGATATGGCATTAATCCGTTCGTATATGTAACTGTGTCGGGGTCCTTATCCCGCGCAATAAACTCTAAAGTCTATTGACATCAGTTTCTGTCATCCACACTCTTGGCCGATCATAACATTTCATATTTTATCTGTCGGTTCACTTGCTATCTCATATTCTTTATTTTCTTTGTCGAAAACGCCTCTGCCCCGTTTGGCTGCTAAATCTATTTCGCGTTGTACCGCAGTGCTCTCTATAAATAAAGGGGAAAATACTTTAAATAACTTCACACTTTTTGCGGTAAACAGAGAAATAAACAGACAAAGTAAATGGTTTCGTGCCACCATACTTATGTATACTTTACGAGAAGGGTTGTAGATTGGAAATTATTATTCAGTCGCAACTTTTACGATGGTACCGTGACCGTTGAAACGTTTATCGTTATTTTGAATATAATGCACGACAATAATAAAATGAAGTGTCATCAATAACCTTATTTTAGACTACATAACTAATGCTTTTCCTTGAACCAACCCACACTACAGATTCCAAAAACTCTAGTCCTAAATTGAGTTCACAACTATGTCCTAACCATCTGCTGCCTTCATATCCTTGTGTATGTAAAAACATAAAGGTAGAACATAAATAAATACATTACGTGGGTATTGCAGTGACCTGACTCCGGCCTTGGGCGAGATACTGCGTTCTAGTCGTAAAGTACCCTAATCCGCGGGACGCTTATGGGAATTCCGGTCTTACCTATTGGCACGTATAGCCATTTTAAGATCGCAAGAGGTCGCGACTTACTTCCCCGTTTATTGCGACAAAAATATTTTTAAGGGATAAGACGTTTCCTGTTAAATTGCGGCTAAATATATAAGGATTCTATTCCTGTCACCAAAGCTATAAAGGAATTATTTGCGGAAAAGTCAGCTACTTACAGAAAAGCATCTTACTTTTATGATTCTATTTGTGAACTCAGACGAAAGTAGGGGCGTAGGACGTAGCCGTGACCTTCTTAGCCGAATGTTAAGAAGCTAACCTTTTTATTCTTGAGGTTAAATAACGACCTCAATCACTATGAATCTTAACCAACATTCAAAAGCAACATTTTGAAACATGTCCTAATTAAAGCTGGAAACCGCCGCTGCGACCGTTCCCACAGCGAACACAAAAAGTAATTGTTCAAATGGAAATAAACAAAAACATTGAACATTAACGCTAAATCTATCCTTAGCTGTAATTATGGCGGAATAAAAAGAGGGATAAAGATAAGGAAAATCCTTGTGGGACAATCTGAAAAACTTGTAATGATCCACCCTGTATAGCAGTCGGGAAAATTGTCTACCCATGACCATTAAGGTCGTTCACTCGCAATATTTGCTTGAATAGATCTTTGTTTTTAGGTTTAAATTTGTTATATCTTTTACTAGAAATAAGCTTGGAACTTGACATCTTTGTAATCTTAAAAGATTTAATCACACTGGGTACTACAGATATAACGTATCGAGCTAGACGTTTTTAAATTAAAGTATTTTATAAAAGCATATTTGATTTTATCTCGGTCTCGTTGACTGTACAATAACTAATGTGAGCTGAAAGTCACAAGCAATATTTATTTCTGTTCATAAAATATAATAATAGTATCTCGTTTGCATATATTAAAAGTCTAGCTTACATCATAATTCTCGCATGATTTATGTTAGACCCTAAATTAACTATTATGTAGATATTAAAAGGAAACTATAGTCATTTCATTAAAACAAGATACAGAAACTAAACTGAGGATTATAGCACTCAGTATATCTAAAAAGGCAAAGAATTAACTTATAAAAGTGTTAGGAAGCTGAAAAGAGAAGTCATAAAGGTCCCAACAACATAAAGATCTCAGTTACATTTCAACAGACCACAACAGGCCATCCATCACACACTAACATTAGGCACGGTACATATTAGACTCACAACCTGTGTAACGACCTAACCACTTATGCAAACATCTGAACGAGGCCTAAAAGTAATAAATAAGAGTTCACAGGCGGCCGTATTTCAGAAGTCGGTTCCGACGGTGACAAAATATCTGCAAGTCTAATGTAAAACTTGCAGTGGAGACCATGCATTACAAATGCAGGACTAGACGAGACGCATGACATTATCGCTAGCGATTATGCCGGCGAAAATTTCGCCTTTGTGAATAAATAATTTACGACTAATAGAGATGGTGGTTACACTCGTATTATTTGTTTGGACATTTCGGTATGAATAAATTTGTTTTTGGACTCGTGAGTGTAATATTATGCAGATATAATTTCGAGGGTATTATAGGAAAGGATGGCTATTATTGTGTTAAATTTCTTATTTCATGTATACACAATAATACACATATTATACATTCGTAAGCCAACAATTCTTCAAAAATTCTAAGGTAATCGACCGTTTTAGAGACATCAGTACATCACTAATAAGTACTAAAATCTTTTAATATACAATGAAATACAAAACTTGTTAATCTTCAAAAGCTCTAAAAATCTATTGTGAAATAAAAACCTTTCACAAATCCACGTTCACATTCAATTTACTAAGAGACCCTTACTTCTATAAATATAAGTAACATTAGTACGTAGTTATCTTGTAAAAATCGTGAAGTTTATCACAGTTGATGCCGATGTCTAGACGGCGAAGTACACCCAAGTATTGTCCAATTAAATACCCCTATAACAATGTCCATTGTGTTCTGAAAATTCTTTCATTTCTCCTTATGTTTGAAACAAAAGTCAGTAGGTACGATCGTTTATAAAAGGGTTTTTCACGGTCAAAATGGCCATCAAGTAACAATGAGTAATTGTACTAAAATGTTTCAAAAACTAAGAGTCATTAATGTTTCTATGGTGAACATTGTTTTCAATCCATTTAATAGTACTTTGTAGTCTATGGTAAAGTTCAATTGTAATATCATCCATCATTGAGGCTTAAAGTGAAAATATTGATTAGAAATCGTTCCTTTTACGCCATATTTCTTGAATAAACCCGACACAGCACACTGTCAACCCTTTTTAATAAACATAAGTGCCATTTTAACCATCACAAAACCTTTAACATAATTACTTCGTCCATTTTTCGCTAACACAAAGCGTGTACCTCATGAACGAACGCCCCGCAGCGCACTTTGTCCGGGCGGTCGTAGCCACAAGTCCGGGGCCCGGACAAGACTATGCCCGGACAAGGCACAATCCCGGATAGGACACTGAGATACTAGAACTATGTGCGACGCCCAACGCCCGGGGCGATAGAATGCAGAGTGAAAACCCGTGTATGTAGCCACCAGTGAACGTTGCATAAATATGCCTAGATGTATACTACCGTTTCAAATGTTTTTGTTGACGATAGAATATTTAAGTTATCGAGGGTAAGAAGTACTTACGATAATCCTTTAAGCATGGTCATGTTTGTGACTTTTTGTAATATGAATAGCATCAAGTATATCATAAATACGTAGATGTTATAAGAAAAAAAGAAAATAATTAGTCGAAATAGATATAGAAAATAGTGAATTACAACTGGTCGAATTCTCTCAACGTTAATTTAATTTTCAATTATACGGACAACGATTTAATTCTTGCTATACGATAATCCAATCAGGTTCAGAAGATAACTAGAACTCGCTTCACTAGTCAAATGGTAGATCGACTACGAAATGCTAATCCCGTACTAAACTCCTTAATCCTTCGATTGGGACCAAAGTCTAATTAGAGCCTGAAAAATACTCGTTTGTAAGCCGGGATGGGAACCCTGTCCGATTAGGTACGGACCCTATAATATTGGGGTCCGATACCGTCATCAACTATCCACGCTTGAACACTTCTGAACCCTTTGGGAGGACCTACGTGGTGTATAATTTATTTTTATTTTATTCGGAATGTTAAACCTAGATTAAATTATTCGGACCGTGCCAAAGTAACGTTTTATTCAGACATTGAGCCTGGTATTTAAAAATGAATCGTATTTTTATTCTGTTCAAATATTAGCTTTGACCCGAATGCCATGTATTATCACAGACATGTTTCAAATGTATTTGATATTTGAAGCAATTACAGACTTGGTAGTAGGCAATTTTCGTAAACTCAAATTACGTCAAATAGGGGATATGATAGGGACACTCCCATAAGTGCTTCTATCTTTTAAAGATGGGAGCATACTAACTGCATAGTGTTTATAAACATTATTTCCTTCTTAATCATTTACTGAAGACAAATACTTTGTGTTATCAGATGTTGCCCGCTAACCCGATATCGCTAGAAATGTGAATTCACGCAAGGCTACTCTCGGCATTAACTTGCATACACTGTAACTTTTAAATTCATGACTTAAAATAAGTTATTTATAAATCAAATGGTCGTGGCTAAGCAGACGGCCCTACGATGTAAAACAAAATAATAATTGTGAAACTTTCCCATTTAACTATGGTAATTCAATTATCTGCGCAGGGAGGTCTTCGAAATAATTGGATCAAATGAAAAGCTCTCGTTTCAATAAACAATCTATAAACATCGCGGCCGATTGTCTATTGTTGTGAAAATAAATTAGTTTAGCTGCTTTAGGCATACTCATCAGTACAATTATTAGATATCTTTTCTTTTTAAAATAACAACTCCCGCACTAAGAATTGCTCTTGCGTCGCGGGGACTTTTACAAACATACAAACAACGGACACAAAGCACAACCAGACCCGAAACAATTATTTGTGGATATCACAAATAATTGCTCCGTGTGGGAATCGAACCCACGACCTCCCGATGCAGTGGTATCGGCGTGGTGACCTATACCACTGCGCCAGGGAGGCAGTCAATTATTAGATATACAATCAAAAGGCTATTTTTGACACAATACATGCTCTTATATTAATACTTACTACGCCTACTTAATACGTCTTATGTCTATCATTTTGAACTTAACACATACACAAATCACGAAAACAAGATACTTAAACCCGGCCTTGGAACAATTACCTTAGTATCACATAAATATGTGTTCATTCCGTTCATTCTTTGAAGGAATTTCTTGTACTGTTATTATTCAGATTACCTTAAAATTCAAGTCATTTGGAATAGTCACCTTGTAAGTAATCAACTAGAAACTATGCAACAAAGGTGACATCTTTTTGAGGGCAACCCATTTCAACTATAAATAAAATTACGAAAATAAAAGACAGACACTTAAAAGCAAGTAAATACTAGAATATTCAAACAATTACACCCACACAAACAAATATATTTCAAATATCTATTCATCATTTGTATGACGGGAGTGGGAACGTACAGCTGTCGACATTGAAACATCTTTGGCTAAAAACGTTTCTTTTGTAGCGCGTGTAACCCGCGGCGGTGTCTGATTCTCTCGATCTGAACCTTCTCGTAGTTTAAGTGCATTGTCACGAGGATTCTGATCGTAATCTTTGCGTATTTGAAGGGTAAAATGTGCAAGAATTAATAAATGCTGCATTTTTACGAACGAAGTCATGGCATAATCTTTTCATCAGTTGAGACTGAGCGATGTTCAAAAAGTCACGACTCTGAAGTAGTATTACTATTATTATGTTCTAAATAATAAACACTTGACGCTCTTCCTATACTCTAAATGCTATTGTATTAATAAATATTAGACCATATTTCATAACTTCAAATAATTATCAGAAATTACAGTCTACATGAAGATCCTTAAACTGATCCTTAAACTGATTCATGCTCAAACTCGTTCGGGGTTACACAAAATCTCTTGAAGAAGAATAAATTATATTTACATGCCCTAATTATTGTTATTCCTAGCAGTCTTGTAGCCTTATACATGTTTTCAATTAATATTTGATTGCAACAAACTAAAACGAATTAGAGTTCAAATATCTCTTTAGTCTTATTAAGTGCGAAACTAGATTTATTGTCACTCGAAATCGTGTAATTTATTTATGAATTAATTCTCAGCAGGCTCTAACGCAATTTAGTAACACTAGTGACCGAAAAACAGTTGTAGGATGGCTGTAGGGCATAAAGTTCAAGATCTAACTATTTTCGAACGTAGATTAATTATACTCGTAGGTATCGTTTCAGTATAAAATATACAGATTTATTTAAAAACAAAACGTGATAAGATACAGTCCATATTATATTAAACCCGTGTATTGTAAGCTTTTAAGTTTGAAATAAAAGTTTATATTTAAAAAAAACACAGAAAAGCACCGAAATGTTATTGATAGGAGTCTGTTTTTTGCTATCGTAAAGAGCTCTTATTTGTTATGGTAAATGAAAAGAAAAAAAACAATCTTAGACAAATTTGACTTCTAATATTTATATAGGTTCATAAAATACTAGATAGTAACATCTAGTATTTATTCCTATTATCAAAAAGTTTCCCTTCGACAACCAAAAACATTTCAACTTGAAACCTCTATTATTTAATTATACAACAAACAGCAGCCACCTTTTATCTCAGAGAAGACCATTATACCACCGAAATTGTTTCGTTTTCCTAGAACTACAATTGTGTACAGATGTTTAAAGCCGTGTCCTTGAGACCTTGCTTCTTCAGAGCAGTACTTGAATAAGCCATTGCTCAGCAGACGAAATTAATTAGATTAAAATACTCTTGCAAATTCACTACCTAGCCTGTTTGTTTAGACATTTGTTATTCGTAGTCATAATAATAAAATGCTGAAATAATATTATTTTATTTTTACGAGTATTTTGGGATGAGTAATAAAATGTAGATTCCGAATAGTAAATTTTATTTTTAGTTGAATAATAAAATGTGAAATAGGTACTAGTTAAATCAATGTAAACTAAAAATTCATATTTTATCTTTACATTTGTTTTACGTGAGACATTATAAAAAGCTTTATAAATAACGTTCTGTTTTAATGTCTTGGAAAGAGATTCTTCTTTTTATAATCATATGTGACCCAAAACATCAACAAAACATATTCCGTATACATTCAGAACGAATCAAAACATAAAAGTTTCCACGTAACCGATACACAAGCAAACCAAAAATATCCTGGAAAATTCCTCACCAAATAATCTTGCACTAAAGAAAAATACACGGTACTTCCATTCGGCTAAGTTCGGCTTTCCCGAACGAGTCACGAAGACAATGGATCAAACGAAGATTGATACGATATCCATCAGTAGCTTGATACACTACTACTATCGACTACCGACAACCAGCTTGTCATCGAGAAAAGAGATCATCCATTTTGGGCCTTTTTTCAAAGTCAGGTAATAAAAAAAATTGCATATATCGATAGTTAATCTAGGAATATTAAGCATTATTTTATGTTTTACAGCACTTTTCGAAATTAAAAAAAATTGAAAATTATGAATCTTCAAACCTGTATAACTCGTCGTTCAAAGCAATCCTACAGGTTTTTTGCCATATTAACTATTGCTTCAAATGGCTAGTTTCTATCGATATATGCCATATTTTTTTGTTGGCCGGCACTTAAAAAAAAGGCCCAATAATAATTTATGGAGCCTGAATCTCCTTTGTATGGAAATCTGATCAGCGCCTCTGACGGGCGTCATAGGAACTATTTTGACAGTACATTCTAAATGTCAAACTTTTGATGCTCGACAGTACCGACTGTACAGTAGCTCGATTCTCTACTACTATCGACTACCGACAACCGAACTGTCATCGAGAAATTTTGTATAAAAATCTGATAAGCGCCTCTGACGGGTGTCGTAGGCAGGCATTTTGGCAGTACATTCTAAATGTCAAATTTCGATAGCTAGCCGGTTGTCGGTAGTCGATAGTGGTAGAGAATCGAGGTACAGAATAGCGCTTCTGAAGCCATCTATCAACATAGTAACGTATATTAGAATAAAACAACCGTTTCTTTCATTAACAAAAACTTGACAATAACGAAATTAATGGCGGCGTGGTTTCTGTGTAGTTCTATTTATTGTTAAAGCTTTCTTTTGAAATATTCGGTATTGTCTCTTGACTAGGAAAAGGTCAACTAGTGATTGAACTTTCGACCTTCAAGAAAATATAATTAATTTTGCTTTGCCAAACATGGTTTGCCTTTTGACAAAGCTTTTAGAGCCTTTAAAGCGTTTTAAATATATTATAACCAGAAACAGGCTTCTGTTACTTTGTTTCATCAATAATTACTATACAGTGTGATAAACAAAACAAAAAAGTATCCTGTACCATGAAATTGAAAACCGATATTTGAATAATATATACAGCATTACTTTAGATACTACACACCAAACATTACCCAGTACAGGCTGACCTCATTTCGCTTATCAAAGCAACATCCTCGGGGGTCAGTCATAACTGGTCAGTACATGTCCGTTATGGGCCAAAGTTAAAATGACGTAAAAATGTTATGAAAGTCACACATGTACCCTTCAGACGTCGGCTGCGGTTAAAGGCATAAATTCCCTTATGTAAAACCCTATTAAATATTAAGATCATCTTATAACGCCATCTGGAGATCCATTGTAATATAAAATGTACTAAAAACTTGGACGATATTTGAGTGAAATATGTGAGATAATTTTGTAAAATTTCTAAAAAGATGGACGAATTAGCATAGATTTAGAGAGATGATAATAGCTTAGTTGTTACTTGAATGACCTTTATTCTTTGAGCGAATACAGGTACAAAAAATTTCAATCATCTATGAAGGTCTTATTGCTAGGCAATGGGCTGGAACTCGTGCTGGAAGCAATAAACTTAAAATTTCCAGTACAAAATAATGTTTTCGTTTTAAAAGGACACGGATAATTTCTGCACAATGTCTTAGACATGTGAAGTTAATCAAAGAATAAAATAGAATTAATAATTTTTGACGAGTCCAGAGTTAAACTAGACAATATGCTCTACCTCTTCATAGAACGAAATAATTAAGCAAAGATGTAGCCAGTCTTATCAAATTCTTGCACATGAAATAATTTAGCACGCTATATCACGGATAGCGGGGCGGGAATTAAGTGCAATTTCCAGCTCACATCTTGAAACTTCTACTAAAGAAACAAGTTTTGCATTTCAAAATTAGATTTGAAAAACCAATTTCACAACGCAATTGTATTAGTTTGAAGCAAATTCATACTGTGGTGGATTGATTTGAATTTAGTTTTGATTTGATGTGAATGTGAAACGTTTATATGAGGTTAGTCTAGATTTTGATACTCATTAGATAGAGTCTATCAATTAATGCCAAAATAATTGAATATCAGAGGTTAAGCCCATTCAACTTCAAGTAATGTTCATGGTTAAAATTGACGAATGAAATGAAAGTACACAATGTCGAAAATGCTTTGTTTACTGGCTGCCCTTCGGGCTATCAGACCGGCTTTTATTTTTAAAATATATTCAACAAAGCTTCATTGTCTTTTGTTTAAAATTCGCGTCCTTGTGCAAAGATCGTTGAAGTTTCTTTTGAAACAAAATGTGACACCCTTTTTATCATCGTAACTTTCCTTCTGTCTCAATCTCGAATACAGAGGAAATTGAAAGAAGTTATCTTGTGAGCCTAAATACGGTACTCGACAATACCACAACAGTCGTTCACAACACAGGCTTCCAATCAAAAAGCAAACCTAGCATCGTACTAACATGCTCTGTACAAATTCGAAGCTATCTGTTCGCCCCCATTGATCGTAAAATAAAAAGGCGCGTACACAAGGGGCGGGAGACGCATTAGGCCGCGTTCAGACGCCAGACTGCGTCGCCCGCGGCTCCGAGCGTAATCAACGGAGCTTTGTACCAAGAGATGGGAATTACTGATACGCAACGGCCCTAGGCTCTGCGGGAGCGTTGTGATTGTGCCCCTGATGGAGCCAGTGCAGTTATTTATGCGCTAGGCTATAAATAATCTGTAGTCGCGCTCAGCTAGTCCGCTGAGTCCAGTTATGTTGCTTGTTTACATTTTTGGATGGTGACTATTACCAATATTTTATACTCCACGTATTTAATGTCTGTCACTAAAAACAACATTTAAAAAATGTCAATGTCTTAAAGATTTTAGCTATCTCCAGTCGATGTTTCCCATAAAATGCAGCTAGATTGACACCACGACAGCCGAAATTAGTATAAATCTACACAGAACCCTTCAGAAAACCGTACTAATAACATAAAATTCACAACAACTGCACCCCCAAAAACCAATCACAGCCTAGGCATAAATAATTCTATTCCAGTCAAGTAGCTGATACATCTAAACGGGGCACCCCACATATGTTTGAGCACATTTCGTTCACACGCCTTTGCCGCCCACGTCACAGCGAGGCTTTTGTTCTTTCCATTAGGCCCGAACTGTGTCTACACTACACCCTTGTCGAAAACTTGCTTGATGGAAGCCTTGTGCCAAATTACAATGAGTACTGACTTGGACAACGTACGTGTATCGAGTTGAGAAGCGATCGTTATTAATGATATCGTATTAATTAACTGTCTACCTAAATTAGTTGGATAACTTTACGTACCTATAGAATCAATATCGATGTTATTTTCGTACTGGTGTCTGAACGAATGTTAGATAGACTATAAAGATTTAGAACATGCGTCATGTTTTTGTCAGGATTGATTTATTTGCGCAAATAACGACTTAATAAATTAAGTAGATGAAGGATAACGAACTATTATTCTAATGCAACACGTGCCAAATCTGACCCGGAACACTAAAAACAAGTCTAGACAACAAACATATCGCTCACAACACAAACATCCGCATTCACAAAAACAAACCTCTTAAGGCATTCACTACACGTCGTGCCGTCTCATAAGTCGTACGAAATTTTAGTTATTTATAGGGTACATTGACAGTTATTGGTATTGTCAAGCAAGAGCCGTGTTTACCGAGCGGGTGATGGATGGCGTGGCATCAGCCCCGAATCAATCTTCGTTCGTCGCGAACGTTATCAAACATTTAAGTCGAAAGCCATACAATGTTTGAAGAGGGCATTAAAAGTTCTTTTGTAACTGTTACACAATGTACAGTCACATCAAGGCCGTTTCGAAAAAGAGTAATGTGAACGAATAAACCGTGTTACTTACACTTGTAACTTTTGGATAAACGGTTTTTGTCTTGCTTACATAACACGTTCTCCGTACCACCTACACTTTTTCTCGAGAACGTTCTTTGAAGATAAAACAAGGACCTTAAAGCCAGCTAACTTGACTTTCAAATTGAGAAAACATGTCTAATTCTATTTACTTTCTATTTCACTAACAGCCAAACAAGGCATAACGTCAATGTTGTAGTACACGTTCAAACGAGGCATAGTCTTACCAAAAAACAGAAAAGAAGATATCAAGACCTCTCCACAAAACACGCGTCGATAGATAGGCAACATTTACAGATTGTCATAGGGGTTGCATCATAACGACACTGTTGCGACTTTCACCTGAGACCCCTTCAGCCGTACCCTCTTGTTACTCTCGCAATTTACTAGTGCCCCTGATTGACGTGAAATGTGTATTGTAGGTGAGAAAGTGATTTTTAACAGCCTACATCTGAGAGAGATGTAAAAAAGAAATAAATTTTATCGGAAGTCGATGTTACTACATAAGCAAATTATTTGAATCTGTTCTTCAAAACTCTTGCGCATACAGATGATAGAATGTAAAACACTGTGAAGTATAATGTGAAAGAAATACAAAACTAGGTCTAAAAAATCCTACTTAGAAATACGACCACAATATGGCCCGTGTCTTCATGCACTTGAACGTACACTAAGAAATCAAGAAGGAAGCCTTAAACCCTCGTAGAGATACCATCTATGGACTATCTACAGTCATGTTATAGGCACCCAACCGACTAAGGGCCCCTAAAAAGTTATTTCATAGCCTATTGTAGCAATATAACTAGACATAAAAGCTGAAACCACGAAAAAGCGATAGCTCCAAAATGCCCGACATCGGGAGTAGGGCGGGCGCACATTTTCCACCCGGAAGTTCGCTGGGCGGACTCGAACAGCGGATTTATGGCGCCACATCCGCTTCCGCCCCCCGCGACATACACATTATATCGATTTTCGATTCATTTTTTTAGTTCTGCCCATCCGGTGTTTTTTAAAGCTGACCATTGTACACGTATCTATTGTGATTCAACAATATTTATTACGTCAAAACTGCAATATAAAATTAAATGGCGCACAAACGTTAAATGTTACCAAGTTTTAACTACGAAATACAGAAATATGATGTACTATTGGTTTTTATTGTTAAATATTTAGAATGTCCATTTTATTTTAACGAACTTTTAAAAAAATATTTGGTTTATCATAACGTGGTAATGGTTAGCATACAACAACGGGAATCACGTTTTATGTCCGTTGTTTATTTTATCAAAACTAAAATGGGCAACAGTTCTTCGAAACGTGTAATAATAACATGGCTATGATATGTATAT
The DNA here is from genome assembly GCF_050436995.1 of Anticarsia gemmatalis. Classification (NCBI taxonomy): domain Eukaryota; kingdom Metazoa; phylum Arthropoda; class Insecta; order Lepidoptera; family Erebidae; genus Anticarsia; species Anticarsia gemmatalis. The sequence continues at coordinate 7,480,189 of NC_134761.1, forward strand.
TTTAAAACCATTTTCAAACAGCTTTACAGAAAACCAAAAAAGCCTCAGGCTTGATCGATATTTAACAAAAACAAAACGTTCATATTAATGATATCACCACAATCCGTAGACAATAATGTATGATCCCACACAAATTAAATCATAAATAAGGATCAATACAATTGTTTCATAATTAATTAAGCCCGAACATATCGTTATTACTTGCGACTATCCTTTACACCGTAAATACATTAACAATTGAATATTACCACAAAAACCGACATTTTATCGAAACGACCGCATTAAGAATAATAAATACGTTTATTTCGTACAAAATAACTGTCTGGATGTACTAAATATTGGTTCGGAATGCTCCATTGCCTATACCTATTTCCCTTGGCAGTGTTTAGGAGTAAATCGCTGGCAATATTTTCATTCGTAATCGTCTATTTGCACCTGAGGTACATTCATTCTGTATTCTGTTTACAACTGCCTAGCTATTTTGTTTTAATGGTATTCGGTTTAATAGACCGCCCTATTTCTTTGAGGTTTTGTAAAATATACGAGCTCAAAGTATCAGAGCTTTCCGTTGTTTCCGTTTGTCGGAAGGTAGCGCACATAAAGAATACAATTTTTTCTGATACAATATAAAGAAATATGCTGTACTTATAACTTTCACCATGGATTTAGATATTTATGCTAAACAATGATGTATGTTTTTCTTTTCAATCAACTTTAAACGCTGCATAAGTTCGCATTTGCAGTGTAGTAGATTATGCAACTAGTGACAAATCACATATCAACGTATCTGAACCTTAAAGCGTTTATTACTAAGATGATATTAATGGCCAAGAAAAACACATACGACATATAATCGATGTGGCCACGAATGTCGCGGCCTACTAGTTATAAATAAGCTAAACAAAGAAACCAGGTGGCCTAAGAATAGTATATCGCTTGGATTACCGCCCGGCGCGAGTGTAACGACGACCGAGTGCCGCCGGCCCGAGCGCTAAAGAACTTGAGCCACACACGGAATAAATACTTTATTATCATTTATATACAAGGAACTTTTGGATTACCTGAGAATTTGTGAAAAAGTTACTTTTTAACTTTCAGGGAAAAAAGTTGGATACGAGATTTAGTTTATATTTCTCATCGATTCTAAAGTAACTTATTTTAGATTTTTTTTATTATTTTATAATTAGTCGTTGTCACTTCTATATTGCAGGGGATAAAAAATATACAGCCTAGAAACCTACCTTTTTTAACACATTTGGTAATTTAGATAATCTAACTGATCTCTAATCTCTTTTGTTCCCGTAATTCTATTCTACCGAGGCTAAAAGAAATTCGACTTCTAAATTCCCTTTAGAAATACCAAATACAACCTTTTATTTCTTACACCCACTCTTGCTATCGTTCGCAAAACCTTCTATCAACTAACGCCCAAACATTATGCCTTAAAATAGTACGAAGTCATTTCAAGCAGTTCACACATTCATCTCGAGCAAGTTGGTATCGCTCGATCGGTCACATTGACCCGAATGAGCAAGCATTTGGCACGCTCGCGAATAGTGCCGTGGCATCACGATTATAACATGTATCGATAACTCGGTAACGATTATGATACTTTTCAGCGATGGTAAATGACATAGGTCGTAAAAAAGTCGATTAAATTGAAGGTTATGAAGTGTACTGTTACATCGCGTTTTAAGTATAGACACTATATGAATTTAGAAAATATATCAGCTTTAATGATGATTAAGTTAGATCGCATTAGATATCGTTGCTTGAACATTTGAGTAATTAAAAACGTTTACGATTTTAATATCGAGTAGTTTACGGAGAACATAATTTATGATGACTTTCTAGATCTTTGAAATATTTTTTTTTTACCCATTACTGTCCCACTGCTGGGCAAGGGTCTCCTCCTAAATGAGGGGGAGGGGTTAGGCCTTGAGTCCACCACGCTGGCCAAGTGCGATTTGAGGACTTAAAATAATAATTGAAATTAAAATTATACGTTTTTTTTTTTATATTGAGCTAAACCAACATTTTTCAATTTGAGTACTAAAATCTAACAAAAAATAATTCAGCTTTCGTTCACCGCCTCAATTAGTCAATGCTGAAAGCTCTTATTAATCGTCATCTTTATTTACAAGAGGCACTTAGGAATATTCTCAGTCTAATTGGAATTTAGCTATCCGTCTTTAAAGTTTTCATTTATCATCGTAATATGAATAAATGATTATAATTAGGTGAAAGTAATAATGAATTTTTGATAAGTAATTCCTACTTTACTCTATATTTTTCTTCTATTAATATTATTTGATATAATGCGATGATTTAAAAGAACTTGCATTATTTATCTCGGTTTGCATGACATTTCGAAATGGTTGCTTAAATGTGATCGCACACAGATGTTGTCTGACTTTAAATTATTTTTTAAATAAAAATTGCTACTTAATTTAAAGTTTATTTTTATGAAGACGCATATTTCAGTAATGACTTGTAAAATATATATTATGGACCAGATGTTTCCCTCGAAATTACTCTAGAAATGTGTTGTAGAAGTGTGATGCCACAAAATTGTCGTAAACCTAAAGTGTTCTGGCAGACGATATGTCGTAGCACGATATCGTAGCACTATCGTAGACATTTCGTAGAGGTGCTACGGAGGCCATTTCTTTTCCTAACGTTCTACGAAGACTGGTTCGTTTCGTGTGAAATTGTGCATACGTAACTATGGTAACGGTTATGTTTTTTGGAAGATACTTAGGTATAACTGGTAAGTCAGAACATCCTAGATATACCAGATCCTGATTTTTCATTGACTTAATTTGTTTTATAGAGAAAATAATCAAACATCGAGATCATGCATTGAAGATTGCTATAAGACAATATTCTTTCGTTTTGTTTTAAAACATTTTAAGAAATTTGCAAAAGACAGCATATTAGTACAATTATCACCAATAATAACTCAAATATGTCGAAATTGAGAGAGAGAGAGAAAAAGCAACATTCGTTCATTCATACTATGCAATATTTAAACGTCGAAAATCCAAGCAAACCTATGATGGAACACAAGTTTTAAATAAATTACTTTAACGAAGGGCTGTTAAGGCCTGACGTCATTCATTAATAACTTAAACTAACGAATATTTCAACGAACTTTCGAGAAAGGAAGCCGGTTCTTTTGCGTCGAGTTATTAATTCTGGACCCTGCTTGGGTACCCTCCTACATCATTTCTTGCTTTGTTTTGGTACAATTTTGAACGTTACCTCTGCAAATGTATTCAGTGCCAGGGACTTAAATTTATTTAGATTGCAACATAGATTGAGATGGCTTTGTAAATTCGCTGATTTGGATAGTTATCGGCTAAGAATCTCGTTTCAAAATTATTTTATTCTCTTTTCTAACTAAGCTTGCTGTTATTGACGATACCCTACGCTTTATAATGCCTATATAGCAGAACAATAAATATGTATCTTTATTGTCTTTACTAAATCAAGTATACTTTAAGTTCTAAATTTTAACAAATTGGAGTAAATTACTGTTCTAATTTGGACTGATAAGCATCATTACTCATAATATAATAAAAGTGTATACAAATCTGTAAACAATATCTTGAATACGTTATTATATCGCGACATTCCCGAATGCCTGTCTATTGTGAGTATAAATTAAATTAGCAAACTTCGTAATTGTACCGACAGTAGCAAACTCGTTTCATACATGCGACACTTATGAGACGATTACATTTTATGATGAGTTAACTTGCCTTTGTAACACATAATCGACGTGCTTTAATAATTATTGAACATGTTAGGTCTAAGATAGTTATTTTTTGTAGTTAACAACACGCGAGGAGTTGGTTCTGTCTGCGATCGTGAAGCAAAATCTAAGACAGCAAATGCTAAAACAGCTAAGTCGAACTTGTTTAAACGATTTCGATACATCATTAATCATCAAAACTTAAGTCTCGTTTATACACTTATAATGGAAACCTCTTGGTTTATTGATAAGATCAAAAGTGTTTAACTAGAAAACTGTATAGAGATTTTATTTTGTGAAAATACCTTGCAACCAGAAGTCCAAGTGTACAACTTGAAGTCAGAATAAAGTAAATGAAACCTCCTTCAGTAGTCAGCTTTATATAAATAAACTTCTGTATATTTCACAAGGAATTTTAAATCCAAAATGATATATTTTCAGCCAATGTTCAGTCATAACTGTATATTTACACATTTTTGTATTCAATATTCGCATCGAGGAGCGTCATAGCATTCATCATTATAATCTGTACACACGCCATGAACACGTACAGCCAAAGGAATATATAATTAAATTCATTAAATCACTCGCAGGACAGAATGCGTAATGAAAAACAGACCATAGGTACAGTGATCGCGGCACATAAATCGAACTATTTTTATTGCCAACTGGCACTGGCAAAAAACGGCCGTGCCGAGTATTTGATTGCTGAAGTATGTCCATATTTTTTGCCAGAGCCAGCGTTTTATGTTTTGCAGCGACATCTGCCGGCGGACGTATAAGTCGAGCACAGATGTCGCCCCGAACGACCCGAAACTAATAAATGAGAAGGCCCTGGGGGAAATTAAAAATAGTTTGGCGCAAATCAACGCTTGAGGGTTGAATATTGAACTATAACTTTGTTGGTTTTCATTGTTTTTACGATAAAACCAATATACGAAGGGTGTGTAAGTTTTCGATTAAATTCCTTCGGATACAAATATTTGATGCTTATTTAGATAAAGGTGATTTGGCTATATTAATATTAGTTTCTAACTATAAATTATCTACTTTTGATGGTTACGTTGTATATAACAACAGCAACTGTCAGACTTCCACATTTTTACAGACCGTATTGACATTATTCGTATGAAACTGATAACAAATATCAATACTTTAGTTCCTGGGCGAGCTTACGAGCCCGACAACTTTGTACGTTTATTGCTTACTTCCAATCAACTTCCGACGAGTTTACCTGCACAACTTGCAAACAATGGTTCAGTACAAAACTTAAAACGTTTCCATACATTTTTGTCGCAATATTTTCCAAAAATAGTACAAAGTAAATGGATGTGAACAGAAATGAAAAGTTGCACAACTCGAAAACACTTTTCTGTGTCGTTCAGACTCGCAGTACCATATTTCTTGGAGTTTTCATAAAGGCAAAGTGGATAGTGCTTGAGTTTTATAGATTCCACTTTTGTACCTGCCGCTAGCCAAACAATAGACAATTTACTATTATAGTAGCGATCACATTTTATAAGACTGTATTTTAAATTCATATCGTGGTTAGTTTATTGTCTTATGAAATTATATGAGCGATTTACTTCCTATTAAATTCTATTGCGCTCCTTATTGGAGTTCATTGGAGCGGCAAATTATCAATATGATAATGACCAATCGAACGTTATTGTTACATAATTTCTTATTCATGGTATTAGTTAACCTAGCTTCAAAATACATCAATGTATCCATAATGCTAACTGAGACCAAAAAATGTCGAAACGACAAACCTAAAAAGTACCAACGTATATCATCACATCTCCTCACCTCCATCCCATAAGCAAAGGCAAACTGTTGAACACATTTTCTTTTTAAGTGAAGTACAAAATGTATTTATTAAGTTTACCACTTTATTTAACATTATAACAACATAATGTTGGAACTAAAAATTCCCCCGGGAACAAGGTACACAAGTTTTAAATAAAAGTGTCGGGAAGTTTCTACGGAAACATACTTTTCGTTGACATTATCGAAGCGAACTCCGCTGTTATCGTACTTTACAATCGAAATATGAATATTTATTCGACAAAATTAACTGGTACGAGTCTCTTTCTGTTCGTTTTGCTTATTGCTTCAGATCAATAGAATGGAAGCGCTCGGTAAATATTTCTGACCAAAATTTTGTTTACTTGTTGATTTTGTACATATTTATATTTGACTGACTGGACTTTTGCTTTGATTCCTACTCTATTAGATAACATTGAACTCTAATGATTTGATTTAGATTTTGATACTATAGTCAACATTTTTAGTTTTTCAATCAAAACAAATTTATTCCACGGATTTTAATAATGTGATAATTATTAATGACAAAGTAGTGCCTTAAAGTGGAGCAAACCAAACATTCTGATATAACATATATTATCTATTCCTTTTAACTTTCCATGCGTGAAACTCAACATTGAAAATAGCAAGTTATGTACACGGTGACCTCGTCCAAACATCCCGTAAGTTGAAGGAGTACAATAGTAAAACCTTGTTTATGTTAGTTTTAGCATCGTTCTTACGTACATAAACTGTTAGGTAAACGTTTAATGTGAGCTCACGGATTATCCCTAACACAAAGTGTTATGTGAACATATTTTTATTTGTCTTGTTTCTTTACAAATATAAAATAACAATGTAAACGGTAATGTTATCATGAATTTAGGGTTTTAGAACGATTTACAGATAAATAAGAAATACTCGTACATACAAATTGGTAAAAGAAACTGTTTACTCACTGTGTTAATTAATTTGTATAAATTTACCATTTTTAACATTCTAAATATACAAAATAAAAACAAATATCACCAAGTTAAGTAAACAGCAAAATTAGCACAATTCAGCGGTTGATTAATTCACATAAAACACAACGACGTCAAGACATTCTTCTCAACGACACACACACACACACACATACACACACGCCCTCACAAACACACTAGAACACACCCTCCACTCACACCTCTTGCATTCATTACATACGTACCAGTCGTAGTGCAAGTAATATTTATTTACACAAATAAATCCCGTCGTCAACCGTCTGCAGGCATCGTGTGCAGGAAATTAAAATCAGCACCAGGTGCAAATAATGAGAATCTCATTACTCACCCGGCTTATGCTGGTACAAGTTTTCTCGCAAAATTAACGTGATAATCTAGATCTCGAGGAAATTTTAAGGAAATCCTTTCTCGTTTAGGCAAAAATGTAAGGCCTTTAAGGCTGCAAATTAAGACGGCTAAGGAGAAGGCTTATGTTCGCGGACGGTGTATTTATCTTCCGAGTTTATCTTACACTTGCAGTTCGCCGATGACACTGGCGTCGGTGTGAAGCGGCGATATAATTAGGCGTGCGGCGTTGTTGCCCACTTCAGACACGAAACTCTTCTTTGGACGGCTATATTTATGATTAAAACGTCTGGAGAAAGTTGCGAGCACTTTTTCTTGACAACAGATATTTGCTTAGATCACAGAAATATTACACTGTAGCAAAAATATTCCAAGATCATTTCAAGTACCATATTTATAAAGAGATTACAATGTATTCTTACATGAAATCCGAACATAAACCCAGCTTACACCGGTTGAAATCTTCATTGCAACAGCCTACCATAAATTGTGATGCGCGAGACTCTCCTAGTTAAATAAACACTAATACGACAATCTGGAACGCTTAAGGAGTGCTACCTGTATGTAATTTCTTAGAATAAATGTCGTGAGCGTGGGTGTGCTCGCGATAATTCTCGACTGAGCGGTACAATCCCACGTTCGTGCATTACTGCATAGAGCCTCGAGGCAATATGTTTAGCTTACACTGCACGCGTGTGGAGTGACGAATATCTAACATTAACTAACGTTACACCTGTCTACTCGTCATTATTATTATTGTTAATGAAGACGTAAAAATATATTAAGATTAATAATAGTGAATAACCAAACAATAAGTATGCGATAATTAGATTGAATCCAAAGACAGATATTTATTAAAATAACAAAACATACCTATAATAACAGCGCTTTATGACACATTTTAGACTTTAGTACACACACAAATATCCCTAAATCACGAATAAAATAAAGAAAATGCAGTACAGCAAGAGATATATTAAGATGACAGAAAAAAGTACATTGAGGATTGTTTCTCGATTCTACAAGTTTTTAACGTACATTTTAATCCAAATTCTAATACGAAAGATATAAGGAAACCTTTACCCAGACAGTGTCAACGTTCGACTTTAGAACCCTAAAACGGTAACCCTCGTCTCCATATGAACATAACATCATTACGTAGTAGGGGTGCACTAATATCATACGCCGACGTCTTACAGCCTCTTCTTCTAACACAATTATTGTTTAATCTACGACGTTAAGGCCCTGATGCCTTTAGGCATTGTCAGTTTGCATAGCTTGCTACTGGATGAAGGAAATGTGTCTTGAGAATGCAGAATTTTGGGATAGGACATTTTCTAGTACAGATTTCAAATCTATAGTGATGGTATATTTAGTAACAACTGGTAAATGGTCATAATCATGGATTTGCCGATAGATTTTAAATCGAAAATGCAGTCAATAGTTTTACTTTTAGACGATAGCTTTGCATTAAACTGTCCAATGAATTATGATATTGTTTTATACCACAGTATTTACTAATAAATTAAGGAGCAGTAATAAACTACGTTGCTACTTTACTTTACTTTAGAACTACTTAACATATATTTGAGGAACAAAAAGTACAACATTTATACCAATGCATAATGCACGTAGCGGTGCCATAAAAGAGGCTTTCCTCACCTTATCATGTACATTCGAGTGCAAACTAAGCCTCACCTACATTAACATAAGTACAGTCGTAGTAAAAATATGCAAGCGCTAGAATCACACATTCTTGCATACAACTGTGCTTACAAGATAGTGGGAAGTGAGCTTTTGCTCCGGAGTGTAAAATATTACACGCCCCCAGCCTCGTGGATTATGCAGGCGCATCTAATAAACCACTCAGAGATAACAGGTGGCGCTGCTGTCGTGTTTATTGTGCTTTGTCGAATTTAAACGTGCTATTCGCTATGAACATGTGTGTATAGGTTTTAGATTTTGTCAATCTCTAAAGAGCAAGGGTTGTAGTTTTTTCATTAATCCAATGGATTTAACTTGGCATATGGTCAACTAAAGAGTCAGATTTTTACGCTGATATATAAATTCATCTACATTATTTGTATGGTTATGGGTAAAATATGTATTTACATAAGTTCGTTTATTTTCTGCCTCGAAGGTTTCAGCTTCGTATCTACCTACTAGCAATGAAAGATACCGAATTGCATAAAATGTATATTTTTTTGGACAAAAGCATTATAAACGTGAACGAAAACTCCTGATAAATTTTCTTCCAGCCAAGTACAAAACTAAGGGAAATCACAAAGCGGCAATCAGAGAGCAAAATAAAAAGAAACAGAGCAACCGATACGGAGCAAATGAGTCTAGAAACGAATTAACTGCAACACTATTACGTATACAAGTCTACTATACGTATACTACTGTACCTACGTATACTATACGTACAGTCGAAATAGTAATACAAAAGACAGAGTCGGTAGTTAAAATCGTTAGTGAGTTTCAAGTCTTGAGAACCAATTGAAAGTACCCCTATTAGGGTATAACGTTAGTCGTTAGCGAGATGTGAGATAGCGGGGTCTCGTTTAAAATGTTAACGGCTTCAAGATAACCCAGCCTTGGTAGACATAGTTCTGATTTGTTTTGAGTTATAAGAAGATTTAATTGTAGGAGACTAGTTTACTAGACTTTCTTAACGGTGTTTTTGAAAGTACAGTACAAAATAGGTAGAGGTGTATACCTAATTAGGCTTTATGCAAGACAATATATACAATGCAAGACTGCTTAATTATACTTAGACAGTTTAAATAAAGTTAGGAGACAATAAAATATTGCACACTAGCATTATTTGAAATTAATAAATAAAATAAAGCATATTGCATGTACATTACGAATTAGGCTAAAGATTATTCGGTTGGATTAACTTTTGTGTGAGAGCTGAAACTAGTGCTTGTGCAGGCAGGTATTATATTAAGTCCCAGTTGTAATAAACAGCTGTTGTTAAACTAAACCGGCACTCCCGCCCATACACAACACAAACCTAGCTCATTAACCACACGAAAGCAAAAGATAAGGCTGCGACCAAAATATTTAACTTTAAACTATAAAGCTGTGTTAACTGCACGTATCGCGTTCCCATAATACGGGCACGAATGGCCAGCACTGCTGCAGGGTGGCCGGAACAAAATAACTAAGTACACAAGATTAATTGTCCCTGGCGGACAGCGGCGGAAGAGCATCCACCGTGGCGGCCATTTTGTGCAGATAACGTTGTACTATCGACTGCACATCCTGTCAATAGCGTCTTTGTCTTCGTGTTTTACTAGTGTGAACTTTGATTTATTATCTTTTCCAGCTAGAAAAATAATATGCTGCAAACGAACATGTTGTTAACAAAGTCTCTGCTCGCACTACACAAATAGCAACATCCATCCTCGAACACAAAAACATAAATCCGCAACACAAAGAAAGACAATATCACAACGTGTGACAGATCCCACTAAAGTATTCCCATGGAAACATCAAGACAATCTAACTTAATCCCCTACTTGAGAACTAAGAAAAGCAAAACTTTACAACGAGTAGTAAAGAATCTGCATTATTCTCGTCTATTTATACGAGGCAGCTCTCAAGTTTATCGCCACTGAAACTTAGTCCACATATCACACGCGGGCTTACTGAGGATCGTACGAGGATCAGTACTAATCAAAATCCCTGCTTCCCCAGCCTTATTCGTCGCCGCACTATAAGCAGTGTAAAAAGATCGCTAAAACAAGATAAAGCTTGGTGACAACTCGTGTAACTCGACAACCCTGCTTGTGAAGGCCCTGCGAATGACAGGCCCCCTCCCCCCTCGGGCGCCTTCTTCGTCCCCCCCTCCACATACAACACCGCACACCCCCAAGCCTTGCAAACCACTTTGCACCGTCCAATACTATCTTTTACAATGCATTTTCCTTAGAATATAAATTTATTCGCATCCCATTGAGATATCGAGAAGTCTTCCAGTTTAAAATCCGTCCGATTTCAAAGTTTGTCCTTTGAAGTCTTTGCGTTTTGATGGAATTATTTTCATTGAGAAACTTACAAGGAGTTTCAGTAGCCTGTGAACTTGAAAATGTTTGGATGTCTTATTTTCACGTTCCTAAGAATGGATCAAAAAGGTATTCGGCACGTGTCTGGGCGGCCGAGTGAGTTTTAATTCAGTTTTGCTGGTACTAATTCTGAAATACGGAGGTACCTTTATTTGAGCTTCCTTAAGTTTTAAAACAACTTACACTTACTTTCATTAATCATGATCTTCAGCGAGTGTATAACTAGTAAAGTTAGTGAAAGTAAAATAGGTTTCAAAACATATCAAACCAACACTGGTAAAGATCTGAGTTAATTATAGTGTATTTCAGAATTTCACACGGCAGGTAAACTCCCTAATGCACACAAAACAATCCCAGCATATTTGTACTGATAAGTACATTGGAATATCAGACAAAATACATTGATTGTTGGATACGGGCGCCACACACACGGGTCAGCCGAACATATTGACATAATTTAACAGATCACTGAATAATGCCCATAATTTAAAGCTTTACATTAACCGTACAGTATCCTTCATAGCTGTTTAATGAATTGTATTAATTAATCGGTTTGAGTAAAAGACAATCTGTGTACGTAATATTATAAAATTAGACACGACTTAAAATATTTGTATTGACTTCAAGCCAGATAATTGTAATAAGCTAGTAACACGACTTTTAGTGAATGGCTTTCAATTGCTACTGAGTATTAATCAAATTAAAAACAATAAAGATTGGATAAAGATAAAAAGAATTTATTTGTCAATCATGTGTACCTTAATAAAAGAATATTAGTGATTATAGGTTATATTTCTTAACGAATAGGTAACTATATGAGATAGACAGAGGTATTATGCTCACGCACGCACCGATCAATATAAGATCAATAAAGCAAGCATCCTTTTGTGTGACCCAACGCAAAGGGCATGTGCTTTGGAAAGCACGATGAGGGCAGGATCCAATGATTATGAGCCGATGAGCCGAGTCAAAGGATTTCTGACGGTGTATATTACTTCAACATTGGTTTGACCACACGAAAGATTCATGCACTATTGAATTTGTTAGGCAAAATATATGTCAAACCTTTTAATTAAAATTTATGAAATAAATATTATTATATAGTAGAATCCTTAAGTTTTAACGAAGTGTTAAACTTATATATACATAATATCACGACTATTATACCCTAAGGAGTAGACAGAGGTATATGAAATACGTTTCACAAATTACAAAATTAGTTCAATCATATTAAAAAGAGTACCTACAATATAACATACTTACGTTCGTTTCTCAACATGCAAACTTAGTTCCAATCCTTACATCACTTGAGTATTTGTGTTCTTAAATACGTTTAACGAATGTTGTTTGAAACAAACATTTCCTTAACAGAATTACACCAGCCCAAAGTTGAAATTGGCACATCGCTGAAAACACTTTTATTTTGAATCCTACTTGGAACAAAAACTTCCAGTGTCGACTTTAGTTTTTAACGTAATACAATTTGGTTTACAAAGGGAAAAGTTTTTAAAACATTAATAACGTTTTGTTGGACCGCATTTAAAGAAAATTAACTACAGAGTATTGTTAATTTCTAAAGCATTGTTTCATTGCCTTGACTAAAATAATATCAATACTATTACGACATTATCTGTTGTTCATGATAATTCTATGGAAGCTTGAAACCCGTTTCATTTCATTAAAAGCAACATCTTGTTTGATCCACCTTTATTTCTCCTCCAAATCTTAATATAAAAGAAAAACATTTTCTACGTAAAGGATAACAGTATCTTTGAAGTTTCCAAATTATAAAAATATATAAATCATAGTCCACATCGTGTCTGCGTCGGCACTTTTAATCTCCGTCACAATGTACAGTGGACTCGTAAATCATTTTATATCGACGACGTTTATAAAATATTGAAAATGTTCAGTTCTCAAGTCATTCATCTTTACCATTATGCACCGCTGCAAGGAGCGAGACCAAATATTTTGGTTTGATGTATGGCCGGAGAAATTTATGTGTAGAAGACACGGAGAATATGAACAAGTGTTTAGTATGCACCCCAAACACTTTCAAATTCTGCCGTCATTATGATATTTTAGTGCTTTATAAACGCTACATCATTTATTTTAAATGCGAGCTAAATTGTCCCCCTTCAAAAATTGTTTGAGAATTTACATCACCATTATTCAGTGTGATGCATTTTGTTGAATGTAAACATCAAATCGGAAGAATAGCCAATTAGGATAAAGCAAAACTTCCTAAAATTTTATACATTCGGTATACAACATTCTTTGTAGTAAATGGTAAAACAATATAAGTGCATAAAAATGAGCACTAAGCGCATTCTATCCAAAGTTACTTACTAATAAGACATTGCAAAACCTATTCGTCAGTGGCAGCCGTCGAAACTCTCGTCCAGTAGATACGGTAGGTGTGCAAGATTAATCGTGCTTGGTGCTCGGTATGTAGCGGAAACGCATCCATATCTGTCCGACCACCATTCCTAGTTCCTTACACCAGTAAATATGTATTCAGCTTGTGTGCCAGCCAACCACTTAGGTGTGTATGCATTTGCAAAATCGATGGCTCTCCAAGGCGTATCCGGGTGTGTTATTCCTTATTTGACAGGTTTAAAGTCGGCGACTTCCAGATTTTAAATGAAAGAAGCTACGAATTTCGTTGATTTATGCTGTAGCCGAAATATGCGCTTATTTCTAACTTATTGTTATACCGTTGTTACGTACATTGACCCTACGTAAGAATTGACATTAATACGACTATAACAACTACAGAAATCAGCCATTTTCAATCAATAATCTTCGTTTATTATTCGTATTGCGGACACATACATAAATCTGTTTTACTAATTATACTAATTACTCCAAAAACAATAAGTCGACAAGAACAAGGAACAAAGTGACTAAACAAAATCTCTGCCAGACTCCCAATCAAGTCTATTACCGATTAAGCAACCCCATTAGATGATCCGTCGTGATTATTATTTAAATGCAGTTCACGTCGGCAACTTCTCGAATCACCTGCAACCCCGCCGACATTTGTAAGCACTTCGAACCCATCTTCGGAACGACGAATAAAACTAACTGGAAGCGGTTTATGACAAAAGAACGAGTTTTCCAAGTAGGAAATTGAGGGACTTATTATGAACTGAATGAAATTGTGAAACGCTAGTGGATTGTGAAGTGTTTTATGAGACACGATAGAATGATTTAATTGACAACGTGCAGAGTCCGTGAATTTAGTCATTCTAAAATTAAGAAATTCATATTGGGGTTCCGACACCTCATTTTGGTCTACTCTTCTTAAAACACAGCCTATGTCCCATTAAATTTATTTCGTTAATATACACTATCAATGATCAGCTAAATTGGCTTCCCTTTATCAGCGAGGTTAAATTTTTTTCTACAATCAGTAATCAAGAATTGCTTATTGTAGTCATACTTAACTTGCCTACAAACTGTTTCAATCTGGGACTGTGTCAAAATGTCAGTGTGAGATACAAATTCTCAATATTCTTGAACATTCTTGCGACTAGTTCGTTGTTCGCTTGCGGGCGAGGCGGTGGGAGCAGAGCACAGGAAATTAAATCACCGCCACCATACTTACACTTACTTATATAATCGTGTGCCGCTCGCAATTTTGCCGCCTTAAGAAAATACGGGTCAAGTATGACTTGAATTCACACGACTCAGGCAAATGTTTATAAAGTTTATTGGAGAATCAAGAATAACGATTTGGTTTTGAATATTTTGTTGTGAATCCAATAGACAGATGCTTATACTTTTTACTTAGGAAGCTTTATAAAAATAGTATGTTTTGAGAATAAATTGTACGAAAGTTTCAGACAAAGCAGAGGTTTATATAACACTACTAATTTCTTATTACTGCTACAAATCTTACGTAAACCAAGAAAAATATAAAACTGTTCTAAACCCCAGTTTAATTAAACTAAACGCTTTAGAGCACTAATAGACTGGAATGGCGCATAAACTTACAACTAAGCTTAACTTAAGTTGAATAATTGCCAGTGTTGTCCAAACTTAAGCTCAGGTAAGCTGGCTAGTGTGACTAACCGTATACTCGGGTATTACGCTGACATAACAACTAGTCTGGCTTGATTTCATTTCACAAATAATGTACTTAGGCTTAGACTAACACATATTAGCCTAGGGAAATAATCCTATTTCCTACTAAATAGTATTTTAATATGAGATAATCTATGTGCATAGATTTATCATGAGTGTTTGTTTTTCGGTCACTACCTGAACAGATTGTGAAGAAATACTACTTTTTACGCTGGGTAATCTTTTTACGTGAGCAAAAGCTAGTTTTTTATATTAATTTTACATATTTCTACACAAATGTTTCAGCTGTGATGAAGCTTAGTAGTCTACCGTTATCCAGCTTTAACATAACACAGGAAATTGATCATCGATTAATTTTATTATTAGTTACTTATTCTCAGAATGCCTTAGTTATATCTCACTGTGTATTATGGTGTAACGGTAAAATATATTATCATGTCTTAAACAACTCATTGCGGCATTCAAGTTAGATCACTTCATTTTTTTTAACATAGACCGTTGCTCTACCTTACTTTACATAGTTACTTCTTCGCTTGCCATTGAAATTTTATACATCACACCTTTTTCTGATAGTGTAGTAGTAAGCAAGACCCAAAAACTCCGCTTCATTCACATCCTTATACTTGACCGTTTTACTGGACAGGTCAGTTTTACCACCTATACGTAGCTCCTTTTGACAAGGACAATTTTGACACATTCGCTGTCAAATAACTGTCACCTCAAGCGATAAAGCCTCAATACATCAAATAAACGTCACTCGAACATCAATGAGTTAATCAGATCGTTATGTCATTTACATTCTATTGTTTGTGTTTCATTGATCGTTCAAAATACCCTTGACATTGAACAAGCAATGAATTATATCACCGAATATGTTTGCTTAATAGGTAAGTACGTAGAAGATAATAACTTCAATACATTTGATGTTTTTCATTTGGGTTTTGAAAACCTATATGTAAATTGTTATTCTCTGTTTTAATGTTGACTAGGGAACTAGCCCGACTTTGTCCGGGTATAGTAGAATTTTATATCGTTGATTTTTTTTTCACCACGAAATTTTGATTCTATGGACCCCATACAAACCTAGTTCCGAAAGTTACAAACCTAATAAAAAAAGAATTATCAAATTTAGTTTAGATGTTCAAATGTTATGCGCGTATCTACATTTCGGTGATTAATTTTTATCTATATAATCATTTTGATAAAATAAAATAAATCTTATTAACACGTAACCCACTTGATTTAATAAATTGTTTAGATATTCTTAAGTATTTAGCTACTAAGTAAAACTACAGTGGACATAATCTATCATGAACATAAGGTATTAAAAACGCTTAATACTACACGTAGCAATATTTCGAAAATATTGCTTCTGACCACTACAACCATAGCACATAAAGTGGAAAATTCGAAATTCCGTACCATCCATATTCTGCGAAACGAAACGTGAGCAGTGAAACGTTGGAGAATTAATACACCTCTGCCTACCTCTTCCTGGAAATAGGAGCGTGGTATTGTGTGCCTTGATAGAATTTCTAGTGAAATCATGCGGAGAGCTCGCAACAGTTAGTTAAAGTCCAAGCTATAGGACATAATTTAGCCAAGTATTTATACAACTCTCGGATCAATAAGAATAAATACTTTATTTTTATGAGAAGAGTTCGTTAAGCGAATTTGCAATCTATCGCAAAGCCTGCTTAATACATCTTTTCATCAATAAGTAACGAAAATATGCGAAATAAATAAACCTATTTAGACGACTTAATAACAAAACTACCTGAAACATTATTAAGACAGTTTCTCCATTCATTCCCGTCCACAATGTATAATTTTCACGGCAACATTTCAATGATAAAGCCCAAGAATTTTCGTGGCATTGTGGAGTAAAAATGAAAGGCGATAACACACGACGTTGTTAGTCGTTACCATGGCAACGGTCGCCATTAAACCTAACGAGCCGGCTTGAGAGGACAAAATGTCCTGCCTGCCAACAATGACCGCTAGTGTTGTGAACACATACAACACGGTTATCGACTAAACGTAGCACGTTTTGATAATGGTACACTATTGTAAATAGTATTCTTTTTTTACAAACTTGTCTTATCATACTTATATTTACTTGTCAAAATGTAAAGTTTCTCCAGAAATTAGCTATGCCATCAAAAACATTCTGTAAAAACCTCAAGTCTCGCCGTAAAAAGTTGTGAGATCTATATAATACCAAGTCGATTAATCTATTTAGTCTCTACTTAAAGGACCTTCTGTCTTAAGTTATTACGTATGTTATTATCATGCCAATTTTAAAAAAATACCTCTAAAACAAATAGACCGACCTGGCCATCGCATGATTTGATTATTAGTATGTATCATCCTACACAGCACGACGAGAAGTTAATGCTCCTGAAATGTTAATGGCGAATTTGTGTTTTCTTGCGATGACCAAGTCGATCTATTTGTTTTAAAGGTATTTTTTTTTAAAATTGGCATGATAATAACATACGTAATAACTTAAGACAGAAGGTCCTTTAAGTAGAGACTAAATAGATTAATCGACTTGGTATTATATAGATCTCACAACTTTTTACGGCGAGACTTGAGGTTTTTACAGAATGTTTTTGATGGCATCTCACTTCTTTTTGTAGAGCGAATAGAGCAAACATAAGTCCAATTTGTATGGAAAGCCGTATTTTTTTCATAATTCAACATATTTTCCAATGGGAATGTTGTTCAGTTTCATGGGCTAAACACCCTTACCCGCCCTATACCCCCTCCCGTTATGTCTCATATAGTAGATACACATTTACACCTATTTATTTTATTTTCTACAGAAATAATAATTTAATTCAATAACTGCAAATGTAACCTTGTAATCTTATACATTTATATGGGATTACAAAGTTATTGTTGCAGTTAGTGTATTTAGAAAACCTGACCGAAATTAGAAAATATTGAATTTTTCCCATGATTAAGACACTAAACCCTATTTGTATTCTAAATTTTAAGCTTCTAAGTCTGCTAGAAGTACCTTAGACTTTTGATGATCGGTGAGTCAGTGAGTCAGTGAATCAGTGAGTGACAAAATTCAAAATTTTAACAAGTTGTAATTCTTAAACTACTGGTTCAAATTGACTGAAATTTTAAATATACCGTGTTTATACAATGACTGATTAGTTGCTGAAAATCCAGGCTTCTTGTTTTATCCACTACGAAATTATAGGGGTGTCAAAAATAGCCCGAATTGCTTCGAGAAAAGGATGTTACGGCCGTGCCGCTTTTTTTTTGCTCGACTTGCGGGGGCACTTCCGTGCCCCCAGATATTCTACCATCACGGCATTATTGGGTAATCGTATCCGAAAAAATATTTTTGACATTTTGGCTAGTTCTTTTACATGACCCAGCTGTCAAAAATTAAAAAAAATCATCCTTATAAATGCTGAAAATCTTTTTATATCCGACCGCTAAAATGTATTCTCTATCAATTAAATCATATACTTAAATATTAAAACCAAGTATTTGTAATCCAAGGACTAAACACAAGTTTGCCAACTATTTCAGTATACTAAGTAAATGATTCAAGGTTCTTGAGACACGACCTCAAAGTCTAACCATTCGTAAATAAAAGTTACATTCTGCAGACTTTACCAAGAGTTACCTCCCAAGACAGAACTTTTAGCATTCAAGTACTCAAATTATGTAATACTGTTGTAACAGCCTATTGTTTAACTAAACTTTCAGCTCAAACAAGGTGTTTAATTAAAGTATACCTTGGAATCTTCTGAAATCTCAAATTAAATAACCTTAGTAACTTTCTGTAGAGTCAAAAGTTTTGTAAGCGATTTAGTGTAGTCGACTAACCGTTTTCAGTGCTGTTTACTTATATTATCTATCTGCTGTTTACTTACTAAAGACAAGCATTATCTCTCATTTTATTGTAACACTTTCTATAACTCATTCATAGATAGAAATTACTATCGAATTTAGTCAATGATAGAACATTTTGACGCTTAATAATCTAAGATAGCAGTCTATCTGTTATCTGAGATAGAATATTGAACGCCGTTGTCACATCACTAGTAAGACTACCTTCAATATGTAAGTGACGCATGTAGTACAGTTGTTAGCAAAGGACCTTTTCACTTGGATAATTCATCGTGTCTCTACTCTAGTCGAAAAAACCTTACCTCTACTACAAGAGAAATGTTTGACAAAAACCCTATAATATATTTTCCTTTGACTCTTTTTGTTATTTAGCAAACACTAGTTACTCTGTGGACTTTTTGTTAACAATGTATACGAATTCTTGGACTACATAGTAGTAATACTGAAATGTAGTGAACTTCGATCAAATTAAATAAGGTTTTAAAATATTATCATGACTTGTTAAAAAAAAGCTATGAACTTTTGGCAAAATAAAATACTTTGAAACTGCATTAAAGCTTTCTTACTTTCACTACTTACAGTATAAGTTAGTTAAAAAACAAGTCATATGTTTTACTCCTTCGAACTTAAGCCACGTTTATTAAAATGGCAGCAATATTCTTCGTGAAATGACAAAACATATTGTAGAAGAACAAAAAGAAACACAATTCTAGGTCAAATCTTGTACAGCCTGTCACAAAAGCGTATTATAAGTAAAGTACGATTTATATCCGTGGCACTTGTGAGGGCGAGTGTAACAGCGGCCGGCCACTAACGATGACGGATGCCGACATGATGCCATGCGGTTTTTATATCGCTACTCATAGCTAGTAGCCTCTAGCTCGGCTAGCAACAACATTAACAGGGATAGAAGTGTTTGTCTTTTGAAGATAGTGAGATTTTGATGACGATTTTTTAAGCTCTGGAGATTCACTGTTTAATAATTTCCTTGCTATGGAATTGGGTTTGTGTCTTTAAAATCTCAATTAAACTAATAATGGTCGGCTTCTAACGATGACGGATGCCGACATGATGCCATGCGGTTTTTATATCGCTACTCATAGCTAGTACCATCTAACTCGGCTAGCAACAATATTAACAGAGAGAGAAGTGTTTGTCTTTTCAAGATAGGGCGATTTTGATGGCGATTTTTATTATGTTCTGAAGATTCGCTGTTTAATCATTTCCGTGCTATAGAATTGGGTTTGTGTCTTTAAAGTCTCAATAAAACTAGTAATGGTCGGCTTCTTACGATGACGGATGCCGACATGATACCATGCGGTTTTTATATCGCTACTCATAGCTACTACCATCTAGCTCGGCTAGCAACAACATTAACAGAGATAGAAGTGTTTGTCTTTTGAAGATAGTGAGATTTTGATGACGATTTTTATTATGTTCTGAGGATTCACTGTTTAATAAATTCCGTGCTATGGAATTAAGTTTGTGTCTTTAAATTTCAATAAACTAAATAATGGTCGGCTTCTTACGATGACGGATGCCGACATGATGCCATGCGGTTTTTATATCGCTACTCATAGCTACTACCATCTAGCTCGGCTAGCAACAACATTAACAGGGATAGAAGTGTTTGTCTTTTGAAGATAGTGAGATTTTGATGACGATTTTTATTATGTTCTGAGGATTCACTGTTTAATAAATTCCGTGCTATGGAATTAAGTTTGTGTCTTTAAATTTCAATAAACTAAATAATGGTCGGCTTCTTACGATGACGGATGCCGACATGATGCCATGCGGTTTTTATATCGCTACTCATAGCTAGTACCATCTAACTCGGCTAGCAACAATATTAACAGAGAGAGAAGTGTTTGTCTTTTCAAGATAGGGCGATTTTGATGGCGATTTTTATTATGTTCTGAAGATTCGCTGTTTAATCATTTCCGTGCTATAGAATTGGGTTTGTGTCTTTAAAGTCTCAATAAAACTAGTAATGGTCGGCTTCTTACGATGACGGATGCCGACATGATACCATGCGGTTTTTATATCGCTACTCATAGCTACTACCATCTAGCTCGGCTAGCAACAACATTAACAGAGATAGAAGTGTTTGTCTTTTGAAGATAGTGAGATTTTGATGACGATTTTTATTATGTTCTGAGGATTCACTGTTTAATAAATTCCGTGCTATGGAATTAAGTTTGTGTCTTTAAATTTCAATAAACTAAATAATGGTCGGCTTCTTACGATGACGGATGCCGACATGATGCCATGCGGTTTTTATATCGCTACTCATAGCTAGTACCATCTAACTCGGCTAGCAACAATATTAACAGAGAGAGAAGTGTTTGTCTTTTCAAGATAGGGCGATTTTGATGGCGATTTTTATTATGTTCTGAAGATTCGCTGTTTAATCATTTCCGTGCTATAGAATTGGGTTTGTGTCTTTAAAGTCTCAATAAAACTAGTAATGGTCGGCTTCTTACGATGACGGATGCCGACATGATACCATGCGGTTTTTATATCGCTACTCATAGCTACTACCATCTAGCTCGGCTAGCAACAACATTAACAGAGATAGAAGTGTTTGTCTTTTGAAGATAGTGAGATTTTGATGACGATTTTTATTATGTTCTGAGGATTCACTGTTTAATAAATTCCGTGCTATGGAATTAAGTTTGTGTCTTTAAATTTCAATAAACTAAATAATGGTCGGCTTCTTACGATGACGGATGCCGACATGATGCCATGCGGTTTTTATATCGCTACTCATAGCTACTACCATCTAGCTCGGCTAGCAACAACATTAACAGATAGAAGTGTTTGTTTTTGAACATAGTGAGATTTTGACGACGATTTTGATTATCTTCTGAAGATTCACTGTTTAATCATTTCCGTTCTATGAAATTGGGTTTATGTCTTTTAAACCGCAGTTAAACTAACAATGGTCGGCTACTAGCTCGGATAGCAGTCTTTTTCAGATAATGAAATATTTTTATAATCGTTATCATTAAATGGTCTAAATTCTCATTTTTATTTAACTCAAAAATAATTTAATTTAACAACTACAGAATAGTACGATGCTTTTCATGTGGAAAATTCTAGCACCGCTAGCATGTTAAGGATCCATTCTATTTTCCAATTTTGTTCAACAATTCAGCGTAATGATACTTCAACCAAAGCAAGCAATTGTAACAAATGTAAGGCCTAAATCACGCTTATCGTAAACAATTCGTAAAGATATATCTTAAATTCAATTGAACGTATGACGAATCGGTTTCATATAAATCTATCGATAATTGTATAAAATATTTCAAAGTATGATTGGTTGCGTCTACGATGAATACAATTTCAAATATAAATTGATAACTTATTTTTATCAACGCACCGTCCGGTTAATTTTCTTTAAGAGCAGTTCATGCTCGTCATAGTGACAGTTTATTTATTAGAGACGCTTTTTACTGAATATCGTCTAGTTTTTTAGACATTTCGTAATTCATGAGACATGTCATTTTTGTCATCAAAGGATGAAAATGTATAAACGAAGCATAAAGTAAAATTGCTCATCTGATGTATGAGAATTTTCATTATTATTTTCGTAACGAATATCAGTAAATACCACTATTTATTA
The DNA here is from genome assembly GCF_050436995.1 of Anticarsia gemmatalis. Lineage (NCBI taxonomy): Eukaryota > Metazoa > Arthropoda > Insecta > Lepidoptera > Erebidae > Anticarsia > Anticarsia gemmatalis. Next base: position 7,502,767 of record NC_134761.1, read on the forward strand.
AGGCTTTGAATCCTCAAGGGTATTTTGCTTAAAAATAAGAGATAGAGACTGTCAAAAGAATAGATAAATTGATATTTATCACATTATTATAGTTCTCAGTGATTTTAACTGTGACCAACACGTCTGAGTCTCAATATAAGATATTGTTTTTATGTACTTATATTCACCACTGCAATAGAAAACCTTCAGAATAACTATCTCTCATCTAATATTCACAAATGCAGCAAAACATTTAAGCGAGGATACAAAATAATCTGCAACACAATTACATATCCAAGGCTTTCAGATAAGGTTGTATTCAACTGATATTAGCGAAAGCCTCGCTCAGGTGGCAAGCGAAACACATCGGAAGTTACTGCCATAAACCCTGCTATCTCAGTCGTTAGGAAAAAAGGGCCAAGTGTGAGTTGAACATGTTTCTTCGAGTTTTGTATTCAATATTTATAAATATTTTTTGGTTAAAGCCAGTGAGTAGATTGATTCAACTGTTTTTTTACTACATGAGATCACGGTTTAAGCCTTAATTTACTGACTTATCAAAGTCGTCGTTTACCTACTGTGCTATACGAAAATTCTTAATTTGCTTTATTTTTTTAACTATGTATAAAGGATCAGACAAAATTAAAACACATCGTTTAATAATTTCTTTTTATACATACAATTGTCAGAGTTGCTATTGCTGTATTTAGTGCCAGCTACAGGGACGTTGAGAATCCTTATTATATAAAAAAAACTATAACTTTCTGCACAATACAAGTAAACTAAAACCGAATGTTCAAAATAAACTCACAGTTTTATCAAAACGAACTCTAAACGAGTATAAGATATTCGGCAGTTAGAAGCGACTCATAAAAACTGATGGCTCTATGGCCTCTATGCATAAAAGTTACACAGTTCATTTCATTGCATGCTACCTTACGTGATACTGAATCGTTTCGACTTTACCAAACAACTCAAATATGATAGTTTCTTGACATTTATTTTGAAAACATGAAGCTATATGCTATGGTTATATGGTTTCTAAAAGATAAGTTAGTGTCGTTGTTATTACTTTTGCGTGTTATTATCTAAATAATATTATGAGTAAATTCCAGAAATCACGGATTGATTACCTTCGTTCAATTGACGTTTTGGTCAGCCATCATATCCATCTAGAGTGTGTTGAGGAAATTATTTTGGTGGTTTTCACTTTTTCAGGCTTCATCAGGCATCCTACTTTTACTTTTCTAAGTTAACTTCACCAGTATTGTGTTTTGGACTCTTATCAAGGCCACGACGGTAAAATGTATTGCGTATCCCACCCTATTTATCTAAAAGGTAAACTTAGTTTGCATTCATTACTAACTAGCTCGTGTACACCTGAATCCGGCGCCCAGGGACCAGTACAAGTTTAATTTCCGCAAACGAACATATGCATATCCAAGAAAGGAAACAGAAACTATCTGCAATGTAATTTACAACATCCCCCCGCGTTTGCACTCCAACTAAATTATATCACCGACAACAAAAATACGACATAATTCCACCTCAAAGCGATGGACGTTTTTCAACAAAAAATGTGTTACGCTAAGTTTGCTCCGAATTAACGACTCTTTGTGCCAAAAGTGACACAAATTTTTGCTTTATATTCAGCCAACATGAACTCGACGTTTGTCGAACAGAAATATTTAAAACTTCCAGCTATTATTTTGCGCTTTACGGCCAAATTAATTCTATCTTATAATTAAATTACATTTCTCAACAGAAAATATTATTATCCGAGCCATAACCGCGACGCTTAATGAAACTTCAGGCTTGTAAGAAAAATACTTCACTTTTGTAGCAAAAAATGTAAGATATCTTGATATTCCGTGCATTTGTACGGCAACAGCTATAACAACTACAAATGAAAATGGCGCCGTAAAGAAATAAACTACGATAATCCCGCAAAAATAAAAAAGCAAAGCCAGCTAATAATGCCCTAAGGAAAAATAAAAAAATATAATTCAACAAAGGAGCCATCGCATGCCACCGTATCTTCCTTTATCTTATCTAATGAAAAAGGAAAACCATTACGTTTTTCTTTCAGTTATCGTCGCGTTAAAGTTTAACAAGGTCTCCGGTTCGACCTTTCATTATTTTAAAACTAATTAAAAAGTCCCGTTTTGGCCCCAAGGCGGTGACGGGACGCGTGAAGACACTTAATATGTGGGCCAAGGACTTCACTGTTGCTGCTGGGATCCACAAATAAAAAAGTTTAGACGTCCCTCGTTAGTGTCCGCTTAACTAAATACTCCACTTCTGAGAGCAGACTAATTAAGATTAGAACTAAGTAATGTTCACGACAACAAGGAGCGCCAAACAAGTTGCGTAACTAAGTGCCCAATATTTCCTACATCGAAAGCGTTCCCTGGTGATATTTTTTCAGATTTTTCTATCGTTCGCTTGGAAAATGACAGAGGGGGAGACATCGCAAACGATTGTGGGGACTAATATCCCATGATCGACACTCCCACTCAAATCTGAATGGCGTATATGGAAAAAATGTTCACCCCAATACCATATACAGGCAACCAATTTATTTTTTTGCCATTTCACTTGACGCCTCGCTTCGGAACTGGTCGTGAACTAGAAAAGCCTTTAACGACCGGATACGAATATAAATAAGTAAAGCGTAAAGATTTTTGTGATTTTACCACGATTTATTTAATAATAGGTACGCTCTTTACTTCCAAGAAAATATTCTTCTTGGACATAAAATTCTTCTTTGAAAATACAGAAGAAAAAAATTAAATGTATAACAGCTTTACAGTTTATTTAGATGTTACATCTACAAAAGGGCACGAGCAGCGTGGCTAACCAAAACGATCTGTACACGACATGGACTCATCAAACGGGGCTTCACAATACAATACGCGACATGATGCTTTAACATATAAAAACGTGTTTAGTCAATTAAACAATATTAAACTTAAAAAGTTATTACACAAGATCTGCTATAGAATCTCCAGCCAGCAAATACCAATAAACAAGTAAAAAAACAACATACTTCAAACAAACTAAGCTCTAAACGTGGAACAAAACAGAGTAAAGAACGAAGACAATAAAGACGGTATTAGGATGTTAGCTCTAGCCGCTTGTGTCAATATTTACATAGGTGTCCTCGCCGTGAGGGCAAACACCACTACTACAAGATACAAGCAAACAAATAAATACGTAGATATCAGATGAATGCCAAGTAGGCCTTTCAAATGTGATGACGTTATTGTGGATCAAATGGACATGAATTGAAGCGCAATTTGTAAGGTTTAACACCTTATACCTAAGCTGTCGTCAATTGTTAAACTTACTAAAATAAACGCGCAAGTTTTTTGAGGATTGTTAATGTAGTAGCAGGAAAACTATATGATCATGATGATATTGGATCAATCAAAATCGTACAATCGTTTGATAATAATATATAATCGAGTAACCAAATAACTAACTGAAAATTCCGAAATCGGTTCCCAACTGAAAAGAGGATCAAAAATTGTTTTTGTAGCAGACTTCAGATGTTCAGATAAAAGGACTTTATCAGAGTAAAACTTTGAAGTATCTTTGAACTATTAAAATTATCTAGAAGTAACATTCTGGATTACCTCCAAGACTTACTTGGACACCCGCAACCAAAGATTTCTCGAATAGCCTATCTTACTTTCTAATAATATGTCTATCTTTAGATAAAATATTTTTTTAACTTCGTCCAGAAGCTTTTGAGTTAATTTCTCAGAAAACAACAAACACGAATAATTAAGTTTATGTAGGACAAGTCAAAGAGCCTTCATATTTTCTTTTTTGAAATGCGCTTACCACGAATTATATCGAAAAAACTTTTATTCTAACAAAAATATAGTTATATCCCGCTTGAACCAGAGTATTATACCTATTAATTCTGCAACAATGTGCCATAAAAATTTGCATACAAACTATCCTCTGCAGTAACGGTAAAAAATGTTTGTTTTAAAAATTTAGAATAGAACAAACTCGGAACAAACAGCAGAACAATGATACCCAGTGTGTATGTGGTGTTTGTACAAAATACACTTTGTTTTACTAACGATACGAATATGATTTTAATAACTTTTGTTCGTGTGGTCTTAATAAGAGTTTTTTATTTCCTCTGTTTGCTGTGTACGTACCTGTTTCTATAAGCATTTTTATGTTGAATGCGTCAATGGACAAGCTAATTTTTAGGACAATCATATTATTATTTACTCACTAGAAAATACCGAGCAAAATCAATGAACTGCAAATGCAAAATATTGTACATCAAGCCAAAAAACAAAAATGAATTCCGAATTTAAAAAAAAGATTCACAGAAAAAACAAAAGAGCGTTGACACTTGACACATTTTTTCCGCAGCCAAAATAGTCGTGCTTAAAAGGTTCAAGGAACGGTAAAGTCCTAAATCATCCAAGAATTCGTAGAAATACTCCGTAGTACATCGTCTTTCGTACCCGTTACTTGACACAGCTACATTTGATCGACGCAACGCGCTCTCGAACCTATCCGTCGACATAAAAAGGTCCCTTTTGAGTAATCTCTGATTTTATCAGTGAAGCGACAGTGTTTACTGGAATGACCGATCGATTTCGTATTTGTATTCCAGTAGACGTTTTCGGAACGTTGCAAGATTGCTCCGATATCGATAGGAATTCATTGATGTTGCCTTTTGGAAGTCTTGAATTACCTATTGCAAATCACACACATTTAGTATTTCCAAAATTCATTGCTTTAATCATGTGTGTTTCCTTCCAATAATGTGGTTTTTGCTATATTACGATATTTTTCATTAAAACATAATAAAAAAAAAAAACTTTTCACCAATTACATATATTATTTAAAATTATTCATGAAGTTTTATTTTTTTAATCGATTGTTTGATACTAGGAAATATCGAATGAGTAAATGAACGTACACTGTTGATCGGAATCACATCACTATTTTATCGCACGTGCTATCGAAGCATTTTACTTGTCATCTTACTCTCTACGGAGGTTTTATGCCTTTCGAATGTGAAACGTCTTCTTTTTACGAATATTGTTTTTCGCATAACTGAATTGTTTGGGAAACGTTGTGTGAACTGAGGAATACTACCTCGGGGAACATTTTCCATGATAGAAAAATATATAGGCGCCTGTAAGAACAAACATGTCCTCAATACCTAATCACAATTATGTAAAACATAAGCTCCAGACGTACTCATTTAAATACTCTCCCGAGACTCCCCAAATCGTATAAAGTTCTCAGAAAAACACATTTTATACATTATTCCCGAAACTAAGTGGAAACAATTTATCATATAAGTATGTTCTACTAACGAATAAATATGCTATCAACAAAAACAGTTCCTCTTTAAAGGCGTGACTTTGAAAAAACAACCAAGGTTGTCTTATCTCATGAATGTTTTCTACGAAATTTCTTACAGAACAAAGGACACTTTAGTACAAAGACATAAAGTGGAAAATTGTTTGCGAATCCTAAATAGGAATCAGATGTCAAAAGACTAAGTTCGGATCACGACAAAAGGAGTTTAATGAGGGCCACACCCATTATTTCAGACCTCATTTAGACTTGAGTTTAAGCTTCGAGTTGTATTAGATGGTTCTTAGTGAAGTGTGCTCAGAATTTTAACAAATACAGCGTCTTGTTACTACAAATTAGAATGTAACAATTATGTTCTTTTTGCGAATTAAATCGTTTGAAATGTTGTACTTTATCACTTCTAAATAATGCTTCAATACTGCACTTACATACTGGGAAGATCATGTATTGAGAAGTCCTAGTTTGTGATAAAATGTGATCTCCATTGAACTCCGCTGAACTCCGTAGTTTAATCGTCCCTGAGTTTGCGAGGTTCCGACTATTTTGCATTTACTACATTAAGAAGGGTCGAATTCGCCCTCAAAAGTAATTCACACGCAATACAACAAAGAAATGAATACGCTAAGTAACTACTAAAGCTAGATTTACTATCGTTCGTAAATATCTGTGCTCAGCAATCCTCTAGCAAGTGCCAGTAAGTGGATTGGTGCCAGTAAAATTTTACTATTGCAAGACAATGCCACTGCATTTGAAGTCCCGGTTATCCCTTGATCCTTTCAGAGTATTCAGAGCTCCCCATAATATGCTATTTCAATGGGCTATAAGATTTTATTAATGCGTGGAAGGATGCTGATGTACATCATCCCTGTATAATCTTACCAACCCCCTTTTGAGATAAGGGTTTTTTTTACATAGACGTACGAAGTTGGTTTCTTTACATTTTATAAACCATATTGAGATTTTTTTGAAAGGACTAGTGAGATTATAACTTGGTTTCGCAGTGAGTTACGTTTTGTCACACATTAGCACCTATTTGTTGTCGTACAACTCAACTGAAAAATGTTACGGTTAAAGAGCCAAAAGATTTTTCCACAGATATAAAACTGTACGCAAGTTTGATGCGTTACAACAGTTTAAGCGCCATTATCGGTGGTATATCTGTAATGAAATATACCGAAATTTGAATCGCCTACCCAATCACTTAACCCTAACGAAACCTGATACACCACACAACATAATATCGCCGTAATACAAACGGTAACATAAGAAAACACGATCAGTATCATACAAAACACGTTGAGTTTGACATGACGATGTAAAAGACATTATTTATCAAACAGCCTGACAAATTCCTACCGTGCCTTAATGGATATGCAAATTCTTTAGATCCGCACAATATCGTAACGTTAAACTAATAAGATAAAAAGGTTGCCTTTACCTGCTTTTAAGGTAATTGAGTTCTGATAAATGTGTATACATATCAAAGGAAACATTAAAGAAAATAACGAAAATGAATTTAGTATTTGTAATCTCTTAGCAACAGCAACATTTGGGTGGCGAAATGAACTGTGGACTATTTTTCCTACTTCAGTTTATTAGTTCACTGTTAGAAGACTGGCCCGACTTTGTCCGGGTATAGTACAATTTTACCCGTTGATTCCTTTCTCGTGGGAATTTTGATACCATCAATCCCATACAAACCTAGACCCGATATTTATTCATTGATAATATTAAAACAGAATAATCTGATTTAGTTCAGTTGTTCAAAAGTTACGCCTGTAATATATTAACATACATTTTGGAGATTCATTTTTATTTATATAGATTACTCAGCAGCATTAGTACAAATAATGGGTTTTGATTTGCATTTAAATAAATGAAGATCATAAAGTTATATGTATTGCCTTAGAGCTAATATATTTGTAGTATTGTTTTAAAAAGAAGTAGAAACAAGATGAATAATACCCTGAAAACCTAAACATACCTTAAGTCTGTCGACCTATTTGTATCTAGATAATAACCTTACTAAGAATCCACAAGCCAGACGGCCCAATTGTTAGACCTAGTTTCTCGGACTCCTAGAAATTCGAATTAGTGTTGGTAATCAATTGTCGATATTAAATCCAATTCTCGGAAATATTAATAAACCGATCGAACTGAAAATAATGTGGTATGTTGTAATATTATATTTACTAAAAAATACGTAAGGTCTGAGAATATTTGATTAATTTATGTAAGAATAAAGCGTCTATCGAAATTCCTTGTGATTTCTCAAAGACTTATATCCAAGTTGTGTTGTATTTTTATTGTTTTAGACGACACATAGAATTAGTTGTCTTTTTATTCGTTTTAGTTTTTATTTCAGAACTTAATTTATTATATTTTGTATAATGTTTGTGCTAATTTTGCTCTAATTTCTTGTTTCAGGTGTCGACGACACGCACAAGTTCTTAGGAAACGAAACACACACCGATTACTTCAGATTATTATTACGAGATGGAAATTATCTCCTAGTCGGCGGCAGGTGAGTCACTTCGCATCATTATACCCATAAATATTGATGCCCCCCAAACTTTGTCCCAGAACAAGTATTACAAATTCAAATTATGACTTCAAAAAACGCTGGCCATTTAAATACATAACGTCACGCCCTAAAATATTACAGACATTGTTGTGAGATTGTTTTCCTTTTCATTCGTACGGTTTTCGGAAAATTCAACAATAAACCGTACTTACGAAAATAATGAAAACATAATTCACCAAAATCGCCCTAATATTACTTTATGGAGTACCGAAAATTCCGGAATAGTAAGTGGTATTAATTCGACCGCGGCCGATATGAAACACGTGTCAGAAACATAAATACTTGTACTAAGTTTCTCGCGTAGTAACACCTATTTCGTTTTAAAGACTCCAAGTTATACATTCAAATGAGATACTTAGTTATTTGTTTTTCCCAACTCCACTCCAATTCGTTGCAAAGTTGGGGTACCCTTAACCGCAGCGACTGAAGCGGTAAGAACGTGCTGTATCTACCCGCAACCGCAGAGAGCTAACTCAGATGCACCTCTCGCTGTCCTACTCGTTCCCGCGACGATGCAGATAGCGCTGTCTCGTTTGCATTTATAAAGATTTTTGGCTTGTGTTTGGATGGAGGCAAGACGACTTAAAAACACCCCACGCGCCCGCCGGCCTACAGTCGCCATTTTATTACGATTTTGTGAGGAGCGACAGTCGATAAGCTATCTAAAATTAAAATTTCCAATATTAAGATACGATGTTTAAGCTTTTAATATCCGTTTTAACAGCTGAGAATGTGCTACCGTACAGTTTCTTTTCAAATGTTTACTACCGTAAACTCACGGAATAATTTTATAGAAATCATTATTACATATGTACATAAAACCCCGTTGATCGCTACATGTCAAGAACAAAAGAAAGGAGTCCCCAAAACATCACATCCTAACATTTACTACACACATCTACCGTTATTCGTTTAAAATAGATGTAGATTTATCGACACAGCATTGTTCTTGAGCACATCACTAGACGGAACCACGCGACACATCTGCCCGCCATGGCCGCGTTGTGTACATTCCACCGAATATAATTCTTTGTTTTTATGTAAATACTCGCGTGGCTCCGTGCCTCGCTGCAAACCCTTTTGTTTAATAAATAACAACAATTGCTTGTAATTTTCTTTGGTAATCATGACCAAGTTTAGAACAACGGTGCAGTTGCTGCGAATTTGAAATAATGTGTAGTATTTTCTTGTTTATTTTGTTGTGAGAAAATCAAGAGTTAGAGGGGTTTTGCTATTGTGTTGATATTGTGGTTAAACAGGGATATATACATACATAGAAGTAGACTTGAGCCATCACAATTCACAATAACGTGTGTGAAGGCCTGTTCCCAGGCACTAGACATTTTCGATAAAGAATAGTTTAACAGTTTGAATGTTAATATCTTCCAATTTATCAGTTGAAAATGGTTAAGCGTTCGTTCGTAAATAGTAACTTGTTCCGTGAACCGTAACACGGGTTTTGGCACGGTGTTCGCTCTTTTGTCACAGAACACATAAGTCTGTAAAGTTGAAACGAATTCATTGTAACATGAACAAGTAAATCTTGACATCCAGCGAAAAGGTTAAAGAATGAAATCCATTTGGCAAGCGCAGGGGTGGTCCGCGATTATTATATAAAACAAACGTCTGCTCAGGCTCCAGAATAAGTCCATAAAAACAGTAGATATGTAGCAAATTGGACAATATTTTCCACAACGAACGACGACTCTGTTCGTATAATTTGAAATATTCATCCGTTCCAGCAAAGTTTGCATTTCTTTCCAAATCAGATTTACATGACAATGGTCACGTCGTCGCCCGATGAAATTCTCATTGCAAGAACTTGGCTGTGAGGGATTTATTAAAGGGAGCAAAAAGGTTTGTAATAAAACCGATGTCGACTAGACGATTCAGTGACGGGCCGCGGTATAAGTGGAGATCACTTTTGTTTACATTTAGTATTGGACCGTGTGCCGCGCGGAGCTCGCGGGTGCTACTACAGACGCGCCCCTCCATGGCTGCGAATGACTCGCAATGATGTAGACGATGGTAGGTCGGTCGTCGTTTCTCTGTTACGTTTCCTTTTCCATGAGTTTTCACTAAGTCAACCGTTTGTCAAATGGACGCGCCAGTTGAAAAAGATCCATCCAACACAACTCTTAAATAATTTATAAATAAAATAAAAAATAAATTTTACCCATTACTGTCCCACTGCTGGGCAAGGGTCTCTTCCCGTAATGAAGGAGGGTTTAGGCCTTGAGTCAAAAATAATTTAAATCAGTAAAATAGAAAATGCTATTAAAAATATAATATAAGTACTTATAAACTCTGAACAATCATTTTATATTTTTCATTTCGTTACTTTATTCTAAAAGCTATTATTTTAGCAATAACATCAACATAAAATAAATATTATTGTAATGTTATTAGTCGCGTCTCTAGGCTTTAATTTTATTATAAAGTCAAATGTTATTTTGCCTAAGTCTGTAAACTAATTATACGATAGACTTTCATTTAAATACACAAGTCTGAAACCAAATTCGAACTCAGTATTAGTGATGTACATATTAAAAAGCATATTTTCATACGAGTTTCCAAAAACATGTTTTTAAATGTTTTAGAACGTAGAAATATGACCTTTTCTATAATTATTCTATCAAGTACTCAAAATGATTTACACTAATAACATATCATTTGTAAAGTTCAATTTATTTTCTTAGTTATTTTTCTTCAGACGCGAAAAATGGAAATTTTGTGACAGACAATATTACCATTCGGTTTCGTTCCAGTGCAGTGCAAGACTGCCTCATAGTGGAAGCATAAAAACTGAAATGAACAAACACTACAAAAATACTTGTACATTTACACTCTCTACTTTTCTAGTCTAATGAATGAAGGCTTATGCGTTGGACAAATATTTGTGTACATAACAATATCTTTGTCTCGATTCCGAGAATCCGTGACGATACATAGAACACAAAGAGTTTGTTTTTCACGTTCTAGATCATAAAAGGCAAAATCCAACCAACCAAAATACAAGATTTTGGCTTTCCTTGTAATTCCTATTAAATATCAAAAATATATCCAAAAAAACGTGCCCGGTCTTCGGTTTCGTAAACATGTAACGTTTTTTTATATCTCCACCCGCCGATTTAATCTCCATTGCCTTAATGAAATTCAAATACTACGTATGATAATATGCGCAAAACCTTACTCTTTTGTATAACAACAGTCGTTATGTTGTGGCCCTTACGCTAGCGGTTATGTTATGTAAAGACATGGCTTACGATATTATGTCTTGAATACTAAATTGAGTATGTAAGCACCTTATCAAGTGGTGTTCTTTAGATTTTCCTGCTATCATGTAAAGTATAATAATTAAGATGCTCGAAATTATTACCAACACTTAATTATTTTCTTCCGAATGCTGTTAGTTATTACAAGCTCTATTCAACGACGACATATCACGATGGGCGTTTAACACATCTATTTGAAATCTTCAAGGAAATTCCAATCTCAATCAAACAAATCGATGTCGAAGAGAATAGGATCCATTCGTCCTTTCATTTATTCTGCCAAATTCGAAAAACCCATTGTGAAAGTGACACTATTAGGTTGCAGGCGTGCATCGCTTGAGTCCCCGCTCGTTTCACACCCCTACCCTTAATTTTATAAGGCCGCTTACCGTGCGGAAACGTTATTCGGCGCGCGTCCCATGTAATGGTATTCCGCCGTAGTGTGATCCTCTTTTGTGTGGCCTTTTAACGAAATTAACGTTGTTTCGACCGGCCCCGTACGTACACGATGTTATCAAAGCACCATAGCGTTTACATAAAGTAAACCCGTTCAGATTCCCGCCAATCCGAAGATTGTGCTTCGATTTTTATGATGTGGGTCGGGCGAAGGAATTGATTTTCGTGGAGCCTAACCTTTACTTAGTTTTACTTTTTATAACTTTTAAGCAAATTATATTATGCCAGTTCTATTCTAGAAATATATTTTTGCAATGATTGGCCGTGTATCAAAAACTTAGAAATATATTTTTGCAATGATTGGCCGTGTATCAAAAACTATCATAAAGCATGTCTTATCCACTATAAAAAACAAGCTTGTTATATTGAGTTGAAGTTGTCTCCACCATCTTTGTTATACTCGTCGTTGTGCATGTGTATGTATGTTGTGTCATTATGTAAGCGAGTTTTCTCTGGCACATTATACGGGGGACTGTTAGCCAGGCTCGCAAACAGCGGCAAATGGCCACTTGTAAGCTTATCACACGCACACCCACTTTTACATAATGGCCATCAAAATGATACTTGCTGATTTCGTTTTTACGTCGACATCTAAAAGCATAAAGTACGTATATTATGTTTTTGTACCACTCGGGGTGTTCTAGCGAGGGTTTGAGAGCAAGATTATCTTTCCACTGTGGCCAATGTACTTTAGAATTAACTGAAAACCCACAGAAAATATTTCAAATGCCAATCAAATGTTAAAACAAAAATATTTCCGCGCAGCTAAATATAACTTTTTGAAAAGATGAAATTTCCTTTTTGATGCCAGTTAATAATCAGCTCTACAAAAGCGATAAAAACATAATGTACCGTGTTTCCGGGAAAATACAATTTTCATTTTGTTTCTAGTCGATTGAGGCTCGTTCTAACAGTATTCATGTAGTCAACCCTTCGCTACTGTATAATAAACACCGCGCAGTCAATTTTCACGTACCATTTTTACATCGAGTAATAACATCGGAGCTGGTATGAAAGCCTGAATAAATAAATCTGCTCCTAATTAATCATATTCATACGGGCCCCAGTTGGAAAATCAATTTTGAATATGAAAACATTTGATGGACAAAAAACGAACAACTACGCGTTTTTGAACGTATCTTTAGTAAAAAGCTTATCTTGTTTTTACAAAACTTTCAATTTAGGAACCCTTTCTCGTTAGGTCCGCTTTGAAGTCAGTTTACCTTTGTGAACAGTAATTAAATAGGAAAACAGAAGTTTACGTATTTCTACATTCAGGAAACCGGATTTATTTTTTAAATTGTTTTGTTATTATAGTGTTTATATAAAAACTCTGTTACTACTTTGTACTTCGCACCAACTTTTGTTGTTTCTTTTTCATGAAGAGTGAAGTTGTAACTTTGTCAAACACAGCGAAGACAAACTTATTTTCTTTCATTTAAATCAAGTTAGGTATATAACTTTTAGAAAATAATCTGTACAATCAACTTTATAACACGCCAGTCCTTGGAAATAACACATAAGTTAGCATTTCCGCTTTTTACAACCAAAATAAGTTAAAAAATACACGAGTTGACGCCGCTGCGCATTCACTGGGTAATTTCTAGTCGCCTTTTACGACACCCTCGGGAGATGGGATGCGGCTCTATTATACTGAAAACCACACGACCAAATTATACAAAACTCAAATTCCATGATTAAAAATTAACATTCCCCGAATAATAAAATACGGTGGCTAAAACATCCTATTATCAGAAGTAGCAAAAAATAAAACGGCAAACAAGAGAGCGTTCGTGGCAAAAAAGGAATTAAGGTAATCATCGCATCAATCACAGGGCCGCTAGATGCTGAAGTGGCCCCCAGGGAGAGAGCCCGCAGCTCGCACTGATTGTCACGCATTTATTTGACCTTCGCGTCACAACGAATCATTCCACGAATTCCGAATTCGAGTTACACGTTTGAATTTTGAATTGGCGACACTATTTTTAGCTATTGTTGGTAAAAACGATACAAATAAAATAGTAAGTAAAAGAGTACATCATATTATTATATGTGACTTTTTCTTATTAAATAGTTAATTTGCTTTAAAGAAAAATAAAATAATATTCAAATAAGTTTCTTAGAAAGAACTTGGGGAATATTTCAAAATTCATTGCGACTAAATCGTAAAACTGCTACCTACAATCATTTCATTATATTCTCGCAGTAAATTGGTTGAAAAATATAGAGCGCATCAGCTGGATACGGGCCCTCCCCGTTTATTAGAGTTCATTGAGGAAATTGAAGGCTTACGGTACTCAATAGTATAACAACCTGTCACTATTTTGTGGTTCTCCTATATTTCGGTACTTTAAGATACGAAAATATACTGTTTTTTTTTTGTAACAGGCATTTTTCTGTAAATTTGAAATATATGAGTAAGTGGCTCAGTAATGCTTAGAAACAAATTAATATATTCAGGCAATTTAAGCGTGTAGTGTAGTGGTATAATTTGTAACGGAAACAATGCGGCTTATATAGTAAAGTAGAAACCAGGACACAAAAACATCGCAATATTCGACATTTCTCTGGTAAACAAAATACTATAATTTCACACAAATATTTAGTTCAACGAAAACTCAGCACAACTGTACAACATTCTCTCGAGCAGTACAAAATTGTCTGCATATACACAATACATGTCTCTGCATAACACAAATTAGTATCTATTGTATAAACAATGTTACTTCCAACTGGGACCGGGTGCACCCTTCAATTAGAATTAGTGAAATGAAAGGGCGTATGGAAACTCCTACTTAGCACACAAAATAACATAAGTCAATAGCATTCCCTGTTCCCTGCCATTTCTAAAGGGGAACGTGAATGTAATGCATTGCAGCTCCTTAGACTGTGGATACAGGCCGAGCGAGTAGCGGGGCGATGTATTGCAAATTTGGTATTAGCATTTTATTATTATTGTAATAGTAAATTAATGTGTAGTCCAGTTTAATGTCAAGTCACTATGAACACGTGCCCCTCTTTTACCGCGTTGTGATAATCATTTGGCAGATTTTTGCTTTCTATGATTTTACAGAAGTTAAGTTTTGGAAGTAATTAAGAGAGTTATAAGAGCTGCTGTATGTTTCGACATTTAACTACATAGGCGCTAAGGACTGTAGTGCTTATATTTTTGTGTTCTTTATTCTTTTAATCATGTAAGTGCTAATCCTAAGGCAGTCTTCAAATCATTATCGCCCCGCTCACCGCTTCGCCTATCCAAATATTAACCTTACAATAACGAATAATAAAACCGTAGAATAATCGAGTAAACTTAGTCAATTCAGCTTACAATGTTATTGTAATAATTGTTAATTTATGCTTAATAAAATTGAAATTAGGTAAGAAATTAATATGAAAGGGGAAACCAGTACCAAATACCCCTACTGTATTGCAGTGAGGTTTACTTACCCCCGTACGAAGAAACAGCTTGGTATTACATCAATATACATCATAATATTGACGCCCCGTGGCACCAACCCTTGCTTTTCAATAAAACCTTAGTACATTGAACCATCTGGAGACGATTAAAACAACGAACTATTCTCATATAAATGTCTGAGGATATGAATTCAATTAAAAGATAAGTTTTGTTAAAAACTATATCGAAAACTTATACATTAAAACACTTATAATTGCATTCGTTTCCCAAAACGGTATAAATAAACTGTATTAGAAATATACAATCAAGTATTCAATTTGATAATTTATTGAGATTAACCGATATTCATATACATACGTTGGTTAGGGAAGTATCATATAAAATTACGTCAATCACCAAGCAATCAATTCTACTCAGCATACAAATAAGTTAATAAAATCAATAAGCAAACTTCTCGCGGAGTGTTTCATATAAGTACGAGTAAATAATACAACCTTATTATTACGAGCATACGTTTTGTTCGTTCTTTTGATTAAACAATACAAGAGTTAGGGGCAATTTGAGGCGGTCCCGGGAAACTTGGCCGAGAACCTATTTGTTGTGGCCTAAACAAATAAAGTAGTTTGGGGGAAAACAGATCAGTTAACTTGTTAAGTGTGTAAGGACGGCCACCTTGCCCGCCCTGGATTTGTTACAAATTGCTCAGGCTACTGTTTACTTCGAGAAGCTCTTTAAGATTTAAGTATATTGCTTTCTATGTACCAGTATATAAGACGCTTAAATACATTAGCTAAAACGAAACCAAGAAAACTTAAGCTGAAAAACTGTAAGGGTAGTGATCAGGTTTTTGGGACAGCTAATTCACGATTCTTCTTACAAAGTCACTCATGTATTGCTATATTGGAAAAGCCTGGTCTCAATAATCAAAATTGTTATTTTGACTATATAATAACATGCTACTGTAGCTAAAAACGAATATTTAAATTTTCGTTGATCGTTTTACTTTTTCAAGGCGTTTAATTTTAAACTTGCTATGATTATTCTGAATAACCAAGCGAGATAATGAAAGAGTGGTTTCTTCGCCGTTCTGCCTCGAACCACTTAGGGATTACGTAATTAAAAGTTATACGAATCTTTAACACAAACATTGATAATAATCGTACTGATTTTATGAAGCAGGAAGCTTACTTTATACTTTTTTGTTTAGTTTGAAATTAATTGGGTAAAGTAATGATCTTTTTTCAAAGATTTCTTTACATAAATTTACATTACAACGTGAACTTTGGCTAATTTAGGACTTAAATCTACTGAATTTGTGCTTGGATAAACACTGAAATACTAATTTAAAATGAGAACAAAAGCAGATACCAAAACGGGAACTGTGCTTAATTTTAGTTTCAGCTCCAAACCAAATCTGTTCACACGGTCACAATATTCTCACAACAATTCTGAAAATCGAATCACTGAAACTGGGCGTTACTTGAACGAAATTAGGTAATATCATTCTCACCTCGATCGTTCAGTAATCCGTTAAGTGATTGACATGTTTACCGTTAAATATTTAGCGCTACCCGCCACTCGCGGCGGCGGACGGAGATAATAGTCGGCTTAACAGATATGATTTTATAATCACGTTATTGAGTACCACTTGATTTTCTCCTTTAATGCTTCATTAGTACACAGCTACTGCTATAAATCGAAGTACTCTATATTGAGATTCAGTCATGAATTTGAGAATATTCTTTAGTTGAAACCGCATGTCTACCATGCCTAGAGATTTATTAAAATGGACAATGGACCTCGAAAAGTAATCGTACGCTCTATACAAAAGTGAATAGAATAGAATTTGGACCTATTTTAGTGGGTATGCTCTAGATTCGAGTAATAAATCAGGATTTACGTGTTGAAAACGGCAATCCCATTTCATTTAACCTGAAATTCAAACTAAAATTTCTACGTTGTGTGTGAGCACATGACTTAAAGAATGTTTTATGCTCTCTATTCTCAATAATTCTAACTGGATACTGAAGAATGATGAATCACTATAACACTTAGGAGAATTACATAAGCAAATATCATAACTCTTCCATGTCGTCGGCACAAAAATGTCAATTATCATTTCGTGTATTCCAGTGAAAGATGAAAGCAACCCTTCCCATTTACACTTGCCATAAATCACTGTGGTGTCAGAACGAGACAACAATAGGCCCGGCGCGGTCGGCGTTTTGAGCGCTTTTAATTAAAATGTTAAGAATTTGTATTCTGCATGCGGGCGCTTGATACCCACCCTACCGAGAGCTCTCTTCTTCAACCAGTATCAAGGAACGCAAAGAAATCCTGAAGCTCCCTCTTAGCTGGTCAAACCGATGTTAAAAAGAACACCTTTGTGTAAAAAGGTAATAACTCACACAAAGAATATGAAAGAAATATCGCTGCCGAAAATATGTAACGTTTTTAATTCGTTTACATAAATAAACATTTTCATGTTGTGTGCGCTGGTTGTTTTGTATTCGTTCAGTTCGTTAGGTAAGCGACCGTTTTACGTCTAATATACCTGTATTTTTTTACCGATATCCAAACGAAAAATGTAATATGACGACTTTGTTTGTTTTTCATATTTGTTTTAGGCTTTTGTTAGCTGAATACTAAGTTGACTCGTGTACGGAAAACATAAACGATCATTTGTAATGTGGGGCTTTATGACATCATGTTTATATCTGTAGCCTTAAGGTAAACTTCGTTGTTAAGTGACAATATTTTCAAAAATATTTCCACCAGCAATACGATATGTATTGCAGAACTGCGCGCGAGGCGTGTGGAGGCGAGACGTCATGGAACTCATGGATTCGATGAAATAAACGATGGATGTTGTTGAGAAACAATTGCAATAAATCTCGCGGCATGTGAAGCGCAATTTCTCGGCGGCCGGTGGCGCGGTGGCGGAACTTTCGCAATATTGACGGCTTCGACGCCAATGCTGACGCCTGCACAACGTTCTGCATCTAAAACAGGAGATTAAAAAAAGTATAAATAATATATCGCTGTCTCGTGCAGTACACAGATGTATCGTTGAAATCGAATATGAATATTCGAAATGTAGATTCCTGTTCTTAGGATACCTATACTAAATTGCATGATATACTTACTAATATTACGCAAAGGCTCAAAGTACTATCAGATACCAGTGCTTTCCTAAAACTGTCTTCACTGATGACAAAAACTACCAATAAAAAACATCTCGTAACCTCGTAACGCGTTCCGACTGACGCCAAAAGGAAACAAAACGACCCCATTTGAAGGAAAATCTGCACAATATGTCATCTCTAATGCTAGGATCGGCGTCGAGATGGCGCCACATGTATGTATGTCAGCCAATACACGTGAGTGCCCATTTGACAGTCAAATGCTAATGACGAGCAAGTTGCGCGACTCGATTTAACTTTAGTGTGGCTGAAATGAGCTGCGCTTAGTTCACTTTTAGTTTTATATCTTTTATGATTCTTGAATTGAAAATAAATTACTTTTAAATTAGACTACGTGCAACGGCTGATTGGTTATTTGTCTTCGTGCTACGTTTCTCCAATCGTAATATCTTCTACAGCTTCTTTCATTGCTATTATAAAATAATTCGTCATTATTATAATGTAAGGACAAAATTGGGATTTTAAGCTGCTTATTTGGAAATTGTCGAAGACTGTACAAATGGTTTAATATCACGAAACAGATATAATTTCAATTGTACACATTATTGGTTAGCAGTTGTTGTTAGTGCTAGTGCAGAGTCAATATATCGAGCACGTGCGCCAATGTCCTATTGATATTGTTCTAAACGGAACTCGTAAACTTTTCCAATATCGGGACCGTGTCGAGTGCATGCAAACAAATTGCATCTGTCGACGTCCCAATTCGTCGCTTCGCTATGAAATTTGAAATTTTTTGACATAGCACCTTTGAAAAACGCGGCGTTGCATAGTCTTTATGGACTGTATTGAATAGTTCAGCTCTTTCGCGTTCATGTACGCAATCATTTTTTCAACCGCATTTTTCAACAATAACATAAAGTCAAAACCACTACGCTTTTAACTGTATAGCTCTAACCTATTTAAAACTATACTGCTAGTATGGTCGTAGATAAAAACTTATAATTTAATCCAAACAAAAAATATTGCCACAGCACTCGGTCACAAAAACGTTTTACAAAATACGCTAAAAATATTCAGCGGTTCATGCCAAAAATGTTGTATAACTTTAAGCAACGACATAACAAATTGTTTCTGTAATATAATACTCGTACCCATTTAGCGGTGTCTGAGCCGTGGAGATACGCTTTTCATCTCGATCTCCCCTTCGTTTAGCAACTAATTACGAAAATATATCCACAAAGTCTCTGTTTTACATAGTCTCCTCACAAATAAACACCACCTGTAGTTCTCCTCTGATAAAGAAACCTTGTATAGAGGGGGATTTTTTTGTGTACCCGAGATAAAGTCACTTTGTTACACTATCTATAATTTATTCGTGTGACGACAGTTGCCCTGTCTCTCCCCTAATTCCCCTCTGTATGTTGTGTACTGAGCCTAGTTAGAAGACATTTTATGGACCCCTAGTAATCCCCTGACATGGCTGAGACTCACATATCCTGCAGGTTCTGGGAGAAGATAAATAAATATTGAAAATACTTGGAGGATTGAATTATTTATTCGACGTTTCTCTGAAAATGGTAAATAGAGGATGCGAAAATTGAATTGCTCTATGCGTACACATAATATATAAAAGATAATATCATGTGAGGTTATGGTTGCTTGTTGTTCTTTTATTTACTGCAATGTTCTATTAGCTACGGAATGAATACTTGCGAAACTGTCACCGTACCACTGGCTTTCCTTTTATTCTTCTTCCGTGTGTAGGACAAAACTACACTTATTAGAATTTGACTCTGTATAGTGTATTCTCACTACTTTTATAATCTGCAGAGTCCCAACCTCTCCAATATTATATGGTAGCTTTTTCAAGTACGTACATTTAAAAAAAAAAACATAGATAGGTTACTTAAAGTAAATAAAATCGTAATGTCTATCTATCTATATTATTAAATAATTTCATTTTGATTTCACCATTTCAACTGAATTTTTACTTTGAAAATTAATAATTAACAAGATTTTAATAAGTCTTACAAATATTACAGTTTTATTCTCGGAATACCAATAGGTAGTACACGTTTAGAATATCGTAGGTGGGAACGTTTCCAAGAATACTACGTATATTATTCTACTGTAACTTTTCAGCTAGGTTTTACCTATTTTTATTCTTCGTAGAAGTTATTAGAGACTCTATTGTGTTTAATAGAAAAGCGCTGGGTTCAGATATCATTAGTTCAGTAAAACAAACAAAGTGTGACAACATATCAGTTTAAATGTTCACAAAATACGTACGCGGCATATCTCGTGACGTCCTCCAAAAACAGTCATTCGAATTAAACCAATAATATTGTTTAATATGTAAATCTCGCTTTAAAAGCGCCACCATGTTTGACGTTTTCATTTCGATTCGATCATTGGCCGTGTGTCCGTCATGTATATTGATGAGTATGACTCTGATTGGCGGGGCAGCCGCTTTTGTTCCACGAAATCAATTTATACCAGCACCCACCCAGATATTTACTTTAATCCGGATAAAGAAAATTCTTGGGGATTAATTTATTTTGCCAAGGATGAGAGACAAAAAATAAATAATCACGAAGACACGAAAATAATTGTAAGTTCAGACCATCAATCAGCGTGCCGAGCGGGATTGGACAGAACACAAAAACATGGGCGAGTGACCGAACAATAGATGACGCTGACGATCCGTCGTACACAGCCCAAGATGGCCGCCGCCTTTTGGCGGGAACCACTGAAGCGAATAATTGACAAAGGATACAGTCTTTGTGTGCTTGGGCCAGTTCGCCTGTCCGCCAAAATAATACTTAGAAAAATATTTCAAAATATGTAGATTATTTTCGTATAAAGCTCAGCGTAATAACTTTTATTTCCACGAAAAAACATTAAAGAGAGGTCTAAGTGCCTACCCTATTAATTAGTCCACTCAGACAAGCTAATTAATAAAATACTTATAGCTGGCTTGTTGATGGATTTTTCTTTATAAATATTATTGATAAGTAGGCAATAAGTCTATCCTTATGATCAGTATCGATTACGATCAAATATTTGTAGGATTTAAAATTGAAATCTTAAGCACTTCTCCCATTACGATACGCCCGCGCGACTCTAGTCTCGGAGACTAGTCGCCACGAAGTATCTCACATACATTTGTATGGAGACTACCAGTATCGTAATGTGAGAGTGTCCATACAAATGTATGTGAGATACTTCGTGGCGACTAGTCTCCGAGACTAGAGTCGCGCGGGCGTATCGTAATGGGAGAAGGGCTTTACACGTGGAAGGGCTTGTATTTTAACTTTCCGAATTGTATTATTTTTGGTAATTCAGAGTGCTCTCGTTTTATTTTAGCAATCCACTTACACACAAGTAATTGTGTTATTCACATACATCGTACTAACCAGATTACCCATTAGTTTTTGTTAGTGCATGGATCACTTGATTGCATCATGCCACTTCGTTGGCTAACAAAAAACGCTTGGTACATAAAATACGGGCGGGGTCTGGCCACAAATTGGCTCCCCTAACATTGGCGAATTACAGGCATTTCCCTTATTTAGGAATAAGTGCCGTAGGACCCTCGGCGATAGACTACAAAGAACATTATTCGCATGCAAGACGTCGAACGTGAATGCCTTATTTACAACATAATGGAAGTGAAAAATTTCATTTTGAACCATTTCTGAAGTTGTATTGGAATTTTGTATGAGGACAACGGGCTCAGTGGGCGTTATTTAGAATAGTGGACATTAGGAAGTGAAGTCCAGCGAAATAGAATAGATACGGTATTCTAGCCAACAATGCTAAGCGCTTAGTATTTCCAGACCAAAATAGTTGCGAATTATTGAGAGAATTTAAAGGTAGAAAATTAGTTTGCTCGAAAGATTTGCTAACATGTATGTAAATTTCCAATATTGATAATAATCATTGCAGTTTAGTGCTATCTTCGGTTCAGTAAACCACTAGTATTGCCACTGTTTTATTTGAAAGTTGACATAGTTTTCGATCGGAAACACATAAGTAAGTTCCAATATGTCGTTCCGGAAAACAAAGAACAGTCATAAAAACTTCATAGAATAGCCGTTTAAAGAGTGTATTGTAATATCAGTAAAGTTGGAGTTACAATCCCGGTTAGCGGCTCGCTCACTTGTTCTGTTAAATCTCAATAACATTATGTAAGTCGCACCGGCTATTTCACTACGCTATAATTGGCAAAGTTTATGACATAATTTCTTTATGAAATTTTCGTGCCAAATATCTTAATTAAGGGGTTGAGGGACTTTCGCAATTATGGCAGACAGAACGCAGGTATGCTCAGGCAAGTTTAATGAATTGCCACAACTTGTCTCACAATTCATACTAAATTGTGTACACTCGTAATGTCAGTTTGACATTAGTTTTCAAAACTACAGTTAGTGGCAGTGATATAAACGTTAAACTGCGTCTAATCACGCATCTAACTCGGCACCAATATTTTGATCCTTTGTATTTTTTCCGTGAGTCAAACTCGCTCGCGAACGTTTTGTATTGTATTCCGCTGCGTCACCCCGCATTGTATTATTTTGGCTTTGTTACTGCTTACAAGAAAATCTGTCACAGTGAACTTTAGCCTGCCAACAACATTGACATCTGCCTTATTTACTATATCGTACACAATAGCTGTAATACACGCGCCCGTAAATAACCGCTCCTTTCAACAGAACGAAATAACAACGTAAGATTGTCGCTTCAATTTTATATTATTTCATAATGAAATGTTGAACGAAAACTAAATAAGCGGTAGTGGTCTATAAGTATACAATTATTGGTAAATACGAGGAAGTTGGTGTGTAACAGTTCGCAAAGCTATTCAGAACATCAGGTTAAGCCGCAGTAGGCCGGGACAAACTGCCGCCAGCGACAACCCGCAAAATAAACGTCGCGGCAATAGGAACCATTCCAACTAACTCCACCTGAAATCCTCAACTCCAAGTGCGATTAAAACCACGAACAAACATTCAGCTAACAACTATGAGTCGAGTATCCACCTTAAAATGAACTGCCAAGTTTACACGTGTTCGAACAAACAAAGGGTCCGGGGTCTGTGGTCGAAGCTCCACGTTATTTGGTTACGAACGCCGGCCGACTTGCTAGAAGAGGCACAAGTAATTGGCCACAATAACAAGTCGCGTTACAACAATTTTTACAATTTGTTTTTATATGAATACTTACACTTATTAAAGTCTTACGTGTCTTGTAATAACATCTTTGAACGTCTTAGATGTTTTGAGAGTAACTTGAGGTAACGTTCTATTGTGTTTGTTTCAGAAATGTGGTCTACAACCTCAGTCTCACAGACCTGACGGAACAGAGACGTCTGGTCTGGTATTCGCCGGAGAATGACGTCAAAATGTGCGTCGTCAAAGGGAAGGATGAGGTGAGTCATAACAACAGGTTTAATATTGATACTTAGTCTGTCAATACCTCCATGAACGTAGGCGTACATAATTCTAGTAGGTTATTTAAAATAGATGGTGGCTACGCCGTAGCTAACCTACAATTTCGTAGCACTATCTACACATTACCAGTACTCAGGAAAGCATTAAATAGCGTTCTTAGTCCGATACCCGTTTAAACCGATAGTTAATTAAACCAATTTAGTTCCACTACCCGAAAATAGTAACCCGAGGCTTTTAATAACAATTGAGTAGGTATATGATTTTAAATAAAGAACAATGAAAGCGCGCGCTCAATATCAATGTTACCTGCCGCCATCTTGCGGCGAATAATTGAATTTGGAACGAGCCGGTCGCGTATGAAACGAGGCCTTATTCCGCTAAACGTCTCTCTACCGAATACCGGCAAATTAAAAAGCCAATCGAGTGGAAATTCGCGCCAGGCTTGCACGAGAAAGACGCCCCGGGAAGCTCGTATAACTTTATTTTAGTTCCAGTTAATGAGCGACCTCATTTCGGGATTACGGAATATGAATGTCAGAGAGCGAGTGTATGGTGGCCATAACCGGAATAATACATGTACGAATTTGTATTAAGCACTCAGCCGGTGTTTGAAGGAACTTATCTGGCTTATAGAGTGAACAATGTTGCCAAAACACAAATACTACTCGTAAGAGTATCTTTGTTGTTCGTGTGGCAAACTTACGTTCTATAAAATATTAAATTTAGCGACGACTTCTTTCTTTTTATTTACTGGTATTGGCTTTCTAATATTCCTTTGTAATTTATCTAGATGGCTACTTAACAGAGCAATAATCTAGTGTTGTATTTACCAAAGCGTTTACGACTTCCGGCGCCATTAAAAATTAGCATAAATTGCAATAAATAAAGGTTGTTAAAAATGCAGTAAACTATTCAGAGAACGTGTTTGTTTTACGATGTCTGGCTGTATTTCACTGGCAGGTAAATTAAGACGCTGTTAACTTGCCCTAACTTTTATGAACACTTATTTGCCAACACTTTTACTGCATTATGATAGATCGTGTGACCTTTGCTTTTGTCGGTAGAGAATAAGGAATTTATTACCTGTAGCCACCACTCATTGAAATTATTAACAAATGAGGGCACTTAGATACACTAATTTAGCTGAATTTGACTGATTTTTTTTATTATATAGCTATCGGAAAATTGATAAGACTTGAGTCACTACAAAGAGCAACAGAATTTTTATTGTTTTAAGTTCGCAGCATCTTTAGCTTAAGCATTATGTAAGTTTACGGCCCATACTCATTAATGGAAGCATCTAGAACGAGAGTCAAAGTTTCCTTCACGTAAATACAGCGTCATTGTCACCCACACTGGAGTACTAACATCCAGAACCAAAATATTCGAGGAAGCAGAACACATCGGGGAACTACTAATTGCATTCAAGGAAAGCGCACGAAATTCTTAGACTATTTACGAATTCTCTTCAATTCCTCCAGCAAGAAGTTTCGAAACGTTTATGCATTCGTTTACTGTATGTAGTAACGAGTTTCGATTAATGTAACTGCCACCATTTGGTCGCGCCACTCGTTTTAATAAGTATTTCAGCACCCACTAATTGCAAATTGGAAACTTTAATTTATTTCTTTTTGGAGAATATGTTTGTAGAACATTTGGCGTAAGGATGCCGTTTAGGGCTCAATGTGACCTTGTTTTCTTATATCAAAAGTGACTTATATTGCATAAGGTACGTCCCTCCCTACTATTACATTACTCATCTAGGTTATTTTTTCTTAAATATAGTAAATTACTTTGACTAAATCTACGATACTCTTAAAACAGACTGGTCTACCGCTGACCAGTCCCTAATTACAAAAGCAAAAGTAAAGATAAAGATCAAGTTTTACACAGATCTCATTTAATTCACTTCTAAACAAAGTGCAGCTGGATTTTAGCGCTATATTGCTATCAGGAACGTTAGTATAAAGACGATTGTAGCATGTTCTATGTTGAGTGTCCAGCGTGCAGCTTCAAGCGATGCATCGGATTAGAACGGAACGGATCGCATTCGTATCCAGTAGTGTTTGATTTTAACCGATCGATTTGATTCTAAATAAGGAAACAAAGATAATGTGAATTTTGATTTTGGCATTAATGAAAACTATACAATAGATAAGATAATTACTGTCGGTATTAGTTTGCTTTTTATTTGTATTTATGGCTAATGGCATATGTACTCTACATTGGGTATAATTGAGCTTAATTGATAGATAGTAGATTTTACAAACAAATACTCCTTCACCCAAAATAATTATTATTTCCTAATATGTGAAAAGTACTATGTGAAATGAGTCGTATATGGGGGTTATCACATACTCTCTTTAAATACCTGTAGCGAAAAAATTCTAAGCGTCAAGACGTCATATAGTAAACGACAGTTAATAATTTGCTTTTTTTTCACAACTCCCGCACTAAGAACTTGTGTCGCGGAGACTTTTACAAACATACAAACGACGTACACAAAGTACAACCAGACCTGACACAATTATTTGCAGATCGCACAAATAACTGTTCCTTATGGGAATCAAACCCACGACCTCCCGACGCAATAGTAGCAGCAAAGCGACTAATTCATTCCTATTACAAGAGAAGCTCAATAAATCTTTATTTCTAAATAAATCTAGTTGTTTTATACAATGGTAAAAGATTGTCGGTAATACCGTTATCCCAACAGTTAGTGTTCAATGTTGTTTGTGGGTATTGATGAAGTTTGTATCACTGATACGTGATATACAGAACTTTGAACTATGTTACGTCCTTCTAGATCAAGTAAATAGAAAATACAAAGGTTTTCACTTTGATTGCAAAATAATCATTTAGTGTTTAATGATTTTGTAGAAGACTAAAGTAAGGTTAGTATTTTGGTAGAAATGGACGCTTAATATTGTGCTTATATAGCATGATATTATGTATGTATGTTCATTGGCCTCTGAAACATGAGTTTTATTGATTCCTAACACAAAATATTACTCAAAAAGTGTTTATTTCTAAATAAATCTAGTTGTTTTATACAACGGTAAAAGATTGTTGGTAATACCGTTATCCCAACAGTTAGTGTTCAATGTTATTTGTGGGTATTGATGAAGTTTGTATCACTGATACGTGATATACAGAACTTCGAACTATGTTACGTCCTTCTAGATCAAGTAAATAGAAAATACAGAGGTTTTCACTTTGATTGGAAAATAATCATCTGGTACTGAATGGTTTAGCATAAAGCTAAATTTGAAAGATTTTGAAAATAAAATGTTTTTAGAATTAATTAAGTGTTTAAAATACATATTAAAAAAGAAATGTGTAAGTGTAAAACTAACGAATGAAAAAATATTCCTAACATTAAACGTAATTAAAACTTGAAAAACATAGTTTTATAAAGGCATCGTAACTTTCAACATTACACACTTACATAAATAATTTCTTTTTTAATCTTATGCTAATACATAGTAACATTTAGTGGGAAACTTTAGTGCTTCTAGTTAACGACCTTCACCGCTAGGGGGCGTTACGGTCGACGTGGGGTTAATTAAAGCACGGCTTTAAAAATATATGCAACGCTGAATCTGGGTCGTTTACCGCAAAAAAAATAGGTTTCAAAGCTTTTAGGTAAAATTAACAACGTTTGATATTTATTATTTTTATAACAAAATTCATAAAATAACGAAAAATAGTTATTTTTAGCTCTTTGTGTCATCGTATTCAAACACACACACATTTTTAGAAACGAATCTGTTAATGATGTGCTTTATTCGGTTTTTTACACATCGTTAACGTAGGATTACTTTACACACATATGTAGGTACATAATGATATAAAATATCACGTATTTTTCCCATGGAGGTCGACCGAAACCAAATAATAGTAACTATTATTTGTATACAAAAATTTATACAAATTAAATGAAAACATTCTCCTTTTATTGAAGTCAAGTAAAACTACCAAACTAGACTAACCATTTTATAATCTCAGAACCAAATTCTTATTACTTGTACTGACTAGAAACATCACGTACTACATGATATACTAATAAATACAGCCTAAAGTATAACACATTCGATTCCCCGGCAGTCACGTCCGTCATGTCTAGACGGTAATACTCAAGCACTTAATGCGGAGGACGTGTATTCGATACCCGTTTATTAACTTTAAATATACGTACGGCTTATTAAGAAGGGTCCTAGGTAATTGGCCATGTAATAGAGTATATTGTAGGGCATGTACTTGTTAGGTTAAAGATAACAACTAAGGAAACGGACGTTTCGGGGAGGTTGTAAGTGTGTTTAGTTAGGTTTTATTTTGTGTTGTGTTCTGTTTTTGTAGTGGAGTAAGCGAAGAACATTTTGATAAAATGGACATGATTTAATCTGAGTGTGTGTGCGAGTGTCAATGATATAATTGATTAGAAAGATAGATAGAAATTCTTTTTTGATTTCCTTATAACTTTGGGAATTACGCCAAAGATGCATAATAATGAAGAAATTTTAACTTAAAAAAATATTTTGATTAGAATATTGAACTACTGACCCAAGCGACTAAAAGTAATTCTTGGCTTAAAATGGTATTTAAATGGTTTATTTAAATGTTTATTTTCATAACAACACATCCTAAAACTTTAGTCTAAACTTCTTTAAAAAACATACACGTGAATTCAGTATGTTCTTTTTGTGCGGTTCTTCTGTCAGCTGATTGGCTGAAGCTCGCGGGACTGTCGCAAATTCATGGTTCAATTGCACTACGGTTCGGTCCGAACACGGCATTTTACTTCGTACCGGACACCGAACGACGTGCGTCGACTACCATTGCTTCCTAAACAGATTTAGACTACTCTTCCAGTCTACTGGCATATTGTGAATTAGATTATCTGAGTGCAAACTAGAATATATCAATTCTTTTCATGTGCCGCTTTGTTTGCTGTGAAAATATTTGTTACAACATTTTCGGCTTGAATAAATCGGAGGTTTTGAGCTTTAATAAATGTTTATTTCCAAAGCCAAAAGATATTTAAAGACTCTGAACACATTTTTCCTGAATTAGATTTGTAGTAATGGCTAAAGAAGCTAAAAATGTGTAATGTAACAACAAAATGATTTAATTACCAAAGTGTATTTCGTATTGTGACAAAAACCTCGATATGACTCCAAAAATCAATACACAATTTCACGCATTAATTCACATAATTATTAGTCGTTGCACACTAATTACCTGACGTGCCAATATAATTGCGCACACTCCATCACACCTCTAATCAAAATTACCGGCAATCCCAACAAGAATTCATTTTCACGTCGACGAGGATTTGCGTGCAAATTAGGATTTCGCGCAATGGATTCGCATTTAGGATTCGTATTCGCAGAGTGGCCTGAATTAGAAAGTAACTGGTCAAGTGATGTCTCGCTGGAATCGAAATAGGAACAGTTACAAAGCTTGGACACTCGCTACAGTAACGGTCGTAATGGGTGTGCAGGGCCGCCACTTGTACGCTAATGCATTATTTATATGCTGTACGAGTTTGGTTTGTTAGCATAGATTTTTGACAGCCTATTATGCACTTTTGTTAACAATATAATGCATAAAGAAATAGATCTTGTATGTAGTTTGGGAATTATAAACTAAGTCATTCAATTCAATCTCAAGCTTTTCATATTCATCTTCCATCCATTTCTCTATTGTTCTTTTTGTAAGTTATTCTTTCATTCGAAATTTTAACTACTTTTAACCTTCCATATGGTGCTTAAACTAATCTATTTAATATAATACAATGATAGATGTAAAGATAAGATACAGAGCTCGTGGTAGCCCTACAAAGTATTGTGGGATGCGTTGCGTCGGATGGGGCTGCGTAATGGCGCAGCTGCCGGTCCGAGTGCGAACAACTGTTCACTATAGCTTCCAGAAAGTTCCAGTGGCCTAATAGTCGTGTAACATGTACTATGTATTAAGGAACATGATTCCCGGAGCATGTGCCGCTTGTAATTAATGTTCATAGATTTTCTCTTATTGTTCTGTCCTGTCAAAGTGCGTAATTAAAGTTATATTGTTATTTTTGTTGGTATGTAATCGTAAGATTAATTATCTCAAAGGAAAGTTGGTGAAACAGATGATATATTTAAAACAAAACCTTTTTTATGTTAATAAGACAAACTAAGCCAATCGTCAATGCCATCAAATCTAACTTATATGCTCTAACTTAATGCCTTCCATAGTACACTAAACATTTAATATAATTCAACTAATCTACATGAATCAACTGTCAATAGTAACAGAGAGCTACGTCACAAGTCGCATGACGTCACAGCACCTGTTAGACACGCGGCTATGCTTGGATACTCAACAATAACAGCATTAACTGATGCAAGTCAATAACTTAAGCTACGCTAAGCTAACATAATAACTATTGTTCGGTAATCTACGTTATACTCCGCCAACTTTGATCTCAATTCATGTTAGTTGAGGTATTGTTGTACTAAGTGTATCTAGTCATTAGGATTTCAGCGAAGTTGAATTCAGGGAATATGGGAAACTAGTGCATTTCAATGTTTGTTGTTTATTTGACCTTTGCATATTGAATGAAATCCTTTGTGACAATTAATTTTGACCTAATTTATCTGCGGGTATTAAAAACTCTTACGGTTTTTTTTTAATTTTGTGTTCTAAGTAATTAGTAAATATTGACATCATTGTGTTAGGATTTGTTATAGGGTACCTTATCTTTTAACATTTTATAAACTTAATGCATTTTTTATTAGATTTATAAAATGCGGTGTTGTTTAAGAGACCAAACATCACATGACGGATTATTTCGATTATACTTAATCTACACAAATATTCCTTAATGATTGCCACCACTCTATCACCCCAAGAACAACTATTGGTTCCGAAATGACGTGTATGTCTGTCCGTCTGTCCAGATCCCATTGCGTCGGAATAGGATTACGCCGACATCTGGAGGCTCATCGAAATGCAAATGCAATCATATTACCGAACTATATCACCGATATTCTACCTGCCTACGTGGATTTACTTGGACTTCGTTTACCAACGATACGCCACTCGATTACGGCAGCCATTTCAATTAATTTTAAGAACGCTGATTGGTTGATCGGGAATGTTTTTAATTTTGAATGTGGAATATTTTTCGTATTTCTAATTTAGTTGGTGGCCAGTTCTGAATTAAAATTGGATTAGTGAAAAAGTTTTAATTACTTTTGATTCTTAATTTTTTGGATACTGGTTTGATATTAATTAAAATAACACGTAACAATCTAAACAAAATATATTATTTTATTAAAAGTTTTAAAAATTACTGATTGACTTAGGCCACACATAAATTAGAATCCAACGTTATTTATAAAAAATATTTAAAATATTTTTGGTACGATATTAAACCGTCAAGAACAAACAAATCATGCGTAATATTTATATTGTTATTTCATTCGCTCACACCTTTAAGATTGATCAAATAAACTGTCCTAACAAACCCAGTCTCTCCAAAAGCATCACTAACACCTTCCTTCTTTTACAGGAGAGTTGTCAAAACTACATCCGGGTCCTGGTGTCTCTCGGTCCCGGGAGACTGCTGGTCTGTGGAACCAACAGCTTCAGGCCGTTCTGCAGAGAGTACAGTGTACAAAGAGACTCGTACCACATGGAGAGAGAGAAGTCAGGGCAGGCGGTCTGTCCTTATGACCCGGAACATAACTCCACTGCTGTCTATGCAGGTAAGTTTCTACTGTAGTTTGATTGCTGGGCAATAGTTTTGGTCCTAAATGGAGAGTATTTGAGTACGAGATGATAGTCAATTTTAAAATAATTTTTTTCGTACTTTAGATACCTCGTTTGCTATAGTTAGGTCAAGTAACCAAATTATGCAAAAGGATTCTACATGCCCTACATCTATACTAATATTATAAAGCTGAAGAGTTTGTTTGTTTGATTGTTTGTTTGTTTGTTTGAACGCGCTAATCTCGGGAACTACTGGTCCGATTTGGAAAATTCTTTCAGTGTTAGATAGTCCATTTATCGAGGAAGGCTATAGGCTGTATATCATCACGCTACGATCAATAGGAACAGAGTACCAGTGAAAAATGTTACAAAAACGGGGAACATTATGATTCTCTTATGACACAAGCGAAGTTGCGCGGGTCAGCTAGTCGAATATAAGTCGACAGACCAAATTAAATTATTTTAAAGGGAAAATTAATTTAAAGGGATTTTTTTTTTATTATATTTTTTTTTGTCTCGGAGTCTCTGGACCTTTTAACATTTATAAAATCCCTAATTTAAAGTTAACCTACGAACTTTTACTTGGAATCAATAAATTGGCCTCGTTTTTTCCAAGAAATATCCATTGAATTTCGCTTATTAAGTGGAGTATCTGTTTCCAACCCTACGAATAACAAAAAAACATAGGATATACCTACTCTTTTTAGAAAAGAGTAAGCCGTAAGTGAGTAAGGCCTATTTTTAGTATTTATTTAGGCGTTTGACTTTACAAAAGCAATAAATTATTGTATAGACATGTGTGGCGAATAAGCACAGTCAAAACAACGTCCGAAACGTACATTTGTACATCAAACTCGCACCCTCTGTAACCAATAATCACGTAACATGATTAAGTTAATAATCCCATTCCGTCCGCGGCTACAAACGCACATACTATGACTTATCCTACAAACGTTACACTGCACTGTACATAAGCCCAGTCCGATGTCTGCATTGGCTCGCCCACTAATGGGATCCGAGGACGGTCCGTGTTACACCAGAACACCAATTAGGCATTGTGTGTATCCTGCAATTATATACATGTGTTATAGCTACAGCTTACTTTATTAGTGCTGCGAATATTACGTTGCGACCGCGTCATATACGATTTAATTACTACAATTTAGTATACGTATATGTATGTGTGCATTTTGAAAATGGAAATTCAGCTCTAGTACATTACATCGCTGGAGCTTATAATAATGTTAAAACTTAAAACTAAATCATATTTGGAAAAATAAGGCGAAAATGTTTTATTCTCAGAATAAATCGAGTAAGTTAACCTTTTTAGAGTTCTTACCAAAGCGGATTTTATTTTTGTAGCTGTAATATTTTCTTAAACTTACATAAATCAACATCGGAATAGGGGAAAAAACCTTTTAAAAACAGGTATCCATGCATTGATAAATACATTTGGTACTCGATATCTGAGCACCTGATTTTGTTATGATTACGAGGGTGTCTCTGGGGCGATATCACATCGATTTTTGTGCCACAACTACAAAATATAAACGTTGAAGGGAGTATCTCTTGCACACAACAAAACCTTGTTATCAGACTAAGAATACTTTTAACATTTTGCGCCGGAACCCTTTCGGTAACCGGGTCACATGTGCTGGGAGTCCATGGCCGTTCCATTGTCAGGAAATTAGGAAAAAGGGAAAATCTTTTTCATAACGATTGAGCCCACTTTCACAGTCTGTCGGCGTACAATGGCCACTCATTGTTGCATTGAAAAGAGGCTCGTTCAATAGTACTACGAGTGGATTATGACGTGACTGTTATACATATTATTTGTCAGGTATCAAGTATGAATTCAACTGTAGAATTGGATATTAAAAGGGTTGTAAAAGTTTTTAATAACTGTGGTATAATATGAGAAAAATGCTTTAAAGCTGAACTTTAAAATACGAGCACGAATCAAATTATAGAGCGTCTTTCTTAATGCAGAAAAATACTATTTTTATTTTACTAGTTCTAAATTTAAAAAATAAACCACTTTTAATTCAAACTTATGGTATATATGTTACTGTAAAAGCCTGGACTGTGGTCAATCCTAAGATTTTCCGGTTAAACCTAAGATTTACCAACTCTCAACGGTAAAAGTCCAAATAACTCTATTATTTCGAACTTTTACCCCTATTCACTTGGTAAATCTTAGGATATACCTCAAGGGCAGGTAAATGTAGCTAATATAAAATAATTTAATAGTTATAAAGAAGGAGTTTTCGGCAAACCGACATGGGTAGGTTAGGTTAGAAGGCTGAGGTGGGAGCGAGCGAAGCGAAGCTCCCACCTCAGCCTTCGTGGTTATTTTTTTTTAAACCACCCAGAAGGAGGAGCCCCGCGAAGCGGGGCTCCGGCGACATCTTCAAACTCTCATTATAATTATGTTACGGCATATAATTATATCCCTAGCAATATCATTATATTACGGCTCAAACACATTACAATATGACTTTATCAACTTTTACCGTGTCATTATGTAAATCCTAAGATTTGCCAATTAAATGGTGGTAAAAGTTCGAAATAAAAGAACGTTCGGACTTTTACCATTGAGAGTTGGTAAATCTTAGGTTTTACCGGAAAATCTTAGGATTTACCACAGTTCGGGCTTTTACAGTAACATATATACGCCTTACGTGATACTTTCATAGTTTGTAAATTTCATTTTTCCGGATTATAGTCACATAAGCTGTATCGCTGAAATGGCATGTTTATTTGTGAACACCAGCTTACAGAAATTGAGCGTATTTACTTACTCAGTTCGATCAATACCACAGAATATTAAAACCGCCCACAAACTCCACAATAGGTTATATAAGGCTGTCATATTTTATAGGCTCGTCGAAAATAGAAGACAATGCGTAGTATATTCCCGTACAGAATAATACAGAACTTGTGTATGGATTACGGATCTGTTTGTTATTAACCGCAAAGGGGTGGCCGCCATGTTGGTTCACGGCTTACAATAAAACTTGCTGGAAGTATTGAAAAACAGGAAAATTGCCCTCCGCATGTTGCACAATATTTAAGCGCCATATACGAGCTTTTTTCATATTGCATACCTTAATGTATTTTATGTGGAGCATACATACATACATACATAATATAATTTTCCTATAGGGGTAGGCAGAGAAGAACGCCGTTTGGAACATATTTATTATCTTTGAAATTAGATTGTAAATAAATGTGCAATGTTTTGCTTGTAGTTCACCGATTCAAATCATTATTTAACGAAACCAATCACAACATTTTTTGCAAGTAGCAAAACTGTTATTGTCATTAGCATGAACTTCGTAAATAACTTAAAAATGTGGCTAGGCCATTAAGATAAAGGTATAAACATAAAGCTTGATCACTACCGACCAATATATATAATTTTGCAACACAACTTGGCAGTACATGTAGATCGTTGCCCGCTCTAGTAGTTGACCCTAAATCGACCCCATATTGGCCCCATTTTGACCCTGTTTCTCTAACAACTGCAGTACACTCAATTAGTCCTTCCTAGACCACTTTTCTTTTAATTAAAATAATTAACTGTACCGTGTATACTACACTGATTATAGAAATGCAATAATCTCTACTGTGATTTTACACAATTTTTATGCGATGTGTTTTGAATTCCAAATGGTTTTGTTTTTACTAACAGGAATTTTAGAACAATAGAAATATGAGCAGCCTGCAAAAACGAGCTTTTAAACATTCAACCAATGCATAAAAACTATTCGGATTTTTATTATAGTGTTCTGTTTTAATAATATTATAAAATACTACGGCCATGTGCTAACAAAAATATATCATCGATTAATCCTCTAATTAAGAAGTACCTATGTATTTCCAAATCTACAAGGAAAACTTGCCTCCTGAATGGTTATTTAGAATCTAGCACTACTGTATGTACAAAATATATACATTTTGGGTCTAATTTCTAGAGTACATTTAATCTCAAAATCATTTACAGCATTGTATATTCTAGCTATCATACTAAGAAAAGTACTTTTATATTGTACTCCATTGTATCTCCGACAAAACAAGTTGAAAAGGACAAGAGATTATCCCAAACAAACAATCGACTTTTTGTAAAAAAAACCTTTGTGAAAAAATACATTTACCTGTAGGCTGTGTAAGAGAGGTATTGCAAAATTAATTTGGGTCTGTATATAATGTACTCGGAGTGACGTCACTTATTATTCTGTCATACATATTTGATAGTCTGTTTATAGCGTCCTTGCTTTACTATGCACAATATTTTATATTTAAACAGGCCGTATTTTCCTTGGTATTAACAACGTCAAAGTTGCGGACGGCTACCTTTGATAAAATTCGTTTGAAGTGTGCGGATTACGGTGTTATATTTTAGTTTTCGACTTAAAATCTGACTGGTTAAAGACGATTTTGTATATTTTCTGACGATTTAAAGGAGCCGTTGCTCTTTATAGTTCTCTAGCTCTCTCTCTTCCTCTCTATTAAGTGTTTTTAGTGGTCAGCCGAGTATTATATATATTAGACGCAGTAATCTTAGCCTGTATGTGAAAAACACAATCTTATCGTAAACTATAAGACAACAAAACTTAAGCTTGTAAGAACCGAAAAGCAAAATAAGGAACTAATGTATTACCAAAATGCAAAACATTATCAACAACACGCGTCTTAAATGGCAAAACAAAATTACCATAACAAATCGATAAGCAACAAAATCGTAATTTCTTCCTATACAAAGTCCCCTACATAAACAGTTTCCTACGAGTGAGCACCATCAATTACCGTCACTCTGTCCCTTTGTGCAATTTTCTTTGCATTAAAGCACCCCCTTGCAAATTCACACCCATTTATAACACGCAACACCGAACTATCTGTAACTACACGTTTGTATACCCATTCAGTTTGAAAACTATGCTGCTGTTATTTATTTTATGAGAATTAGGTCGACTTTCTGAAGGTACAGTTGGACAAGTTTTCAAAATATTATAGTGACCAGTATACGTAAGATTATTTGAATCTATATCAAGCTTCAAAACAAGGAAAGTTGTAGTAAGAAAGTGTCAAATAAGATCTAAATCAACGACTGAAATTGTAAAAGAAAACATCAAACCGCAGCTTTCATTAAAATATTCCATTTTAAAACAGCCGGGAGTAATTAAAAGCTGTGTTTTCGGGTTTTGTCGGTGGACAATAAATGCGAAAAAAAGAATAAAACGTTTACATTAATTGAATTTAACAAAAGCACAGTTCCCAGTTTGTTATATTTCACATAAAAAACTGGGGCTAACTTTTGTACATTTACGCTGCGAACTTTTTTAAATTGTACTCGTGTTACATTCAGCAATTCGCTCATTCACGCAGAGCCTTTTATAATATGTATGTACATTTTTTGGTTACAGTCATATATCTCTATTTGTATTTCTACACACATGCACCACTCGTTACACACACACACACACATACAGATGTCCACTTTACATATATTTTTTCTCACCCACACATGAACGTGTGGCGCTGGCCGTATGTGCATTACGTGGTGCGGACACGGTTAGTTATCTCCTATTGATCTGGACCAATTAAGTGCACCGACGCCCAGGGGAGCAGTGGCTAGCGTTGGGTCTTAGTTCGTGATAGATATGTATTGGGGCAGTGTCGTAATTTTGCTGATGTAACTGCAATAGTAAACTGTAGACTAGGTTCTATGCGATCGTGCCCGTTTGTCGATTGGGCAGGACTAAAACTATTGTACTAAATACTCTCTGTATTGCTGATGCTTTTGTAGGGAGGGAGGAATGTTTTGATTGTAAATATAATAAAGACCATTTCGCTGATGTTTATAACAAAACAACTATATATTTAATTTGCACTTTGATATTCTATCACAGACAAAAATCGTAGAAAGAAAATATTCGTGTCTTTTCGTAATATGTTAAGCGTCGTGTTACTCTTTTCATGGAATCTCTGTTATATCAATACTCGATATTGTGTTCAGTTACAATTCTAATAACTAGCAAGACCTGTGCCTGTGTCAATGGTATTACTCAGAAATGGCAATCGACGTCAAAAGACTAACCTATATCTCTAGAGATTGGCAGGTTTCACAAATATTGAAATCTAATGTAGGATTTAATACGATTGTTACTAAAGGAATAGACTTGAATTGCCTACTCGGCCAAAGCAGCATTTTTTAACATACTAACTGAATTATATGAGTTCAAGGTTTAATTGCCAAAAGCGATCATGGGTACCTTCACCAGAAAATCCCGACTCAGACTATAAAATTGACAAATTACCTTTTTAAATTATTAATTATAACTACCTAATATAAATATGATAATTAGGTTACACAATGTACAATCGGATTTATCTTAGCTAGAGCAAGATGCAGTTACACTTTTTGTAATATTTATTAACAAAGCAGTTAATAGCTTTGCTCCCACTTAACAGAAGCACTTAGATATAGACAGTAGCACAGTTACAGTCTATTCTCACCGAACACATTGAGCCAATTAACGGCCACAGATCTAATATTCTGTACACGTGAACCAATAGCCCGTTACGCACTGTATTAGTAACCTTCGCGCTGAATCATAGGATTACGTGCATGGATATCTTGACAATGATGTAGAGCCTTCGAGAAGGTTTATATAAAGGGGAAAGGAAGGTATTAAATAATATTGATTTTATCGTATAGGTACTTATATTTCTTTGCTGAAATTTAGCCCTAATAGTTCTTATTCAATAAATGTAGATTGGTGTCCAACCACTTAACGTACATATATTATTTAGCTATTGAACAAAAAAACAACTTTATATGTAAATAAGTATTATTTTTAAGCTCCATTGATTTTAAGACATGTTGATGATAGAGACAAAAGTTTAAGAGAGTTCCTTTTATTCTTAGTAGAACAATGTTTACAAAATACTAGGTATAGTCAATCTGTTTTATTCATGTGCTAATTTTTATTTCATTGTGTTTGCAGATAGCGAGCTGTACTCGGGTACAGTGGCAGATTTCAGCGGCATGGAGCCCATCATCTATCGAGAACCATTACAAACAGAACCATACGATTCTATGACTTTAAACGGTAAGCACGCATACCATTCACGATTATTACATGCCATTTTAAATATTTAATTAATTTATACATCCCCAATCAAATATAATCCAATAACAATATTCGTTTCCATATTTCTGACTGTTAGTGAAAGCTGTTC
This sequence comes from Anticarsia gemmatalis, assembly GCF_050436995.1. Lineage (NCBI taxonomy): Eukaryota > Metazoa > Arthropoda > Insecta > Lepidoptera > Erebidae > Anticarsia > Anticarsia gemmatalis. The sequence goes on from NC_134761.1 coordinate 7,541,445, forward strand.
TAATTAAAACGAGTTCAGAATAATAAAGCCATATTAAAATTCATTTTATCTATCCCAAAAACAATAACTGTCATTTCCACACGACACATTAAAGCGAGATATATTCTAATTATAATAAACATCAATGATAACACCATTGCATTGTTTACTATCTGTATTTACATATATCCGCTCGATTGACTCTCAATGCGACTGTCAAACATACATCCGCCATTATAATTGAATTTAGAACGTGTTTCGGCGGGAACTCCTTGTCATCTATGTGACGGCTGACATGTCAACAATCGTCAAATCCGATTAGGATCGTATAAGAAATTATCGACTTAGCATCAATAACGTTACATCACTTTGCATAATTGAGTGGCGAAATCCATTTAATAGTGATGTACAACATTTAACTTTAGTTAACTCTGTAGTTCTAATCGATATTATTTTAATTTTGTTCACAGCACCCGACTTCGTGAATTCTTTAGTGCACGGAAACTTCGTGTATTTCTTCTTTAGAGAAACAGCTGTTGAATACATTAATTGTGGAAAGGTGAGGCTTTTGGCGTACATTTTTCATAACTTAGCCATTTTAAAACATTTCTGCGAAGTTTTACTGTTTAGGAAGGGGTTTATTTTATTAATTAAGTAAAACGTACCTACCCCAGTTGAAATGTTGATTATTTGGTGTCTCCGTTATACATCGGTAATTCACGTATAGAAGATCTTTCAAGGCTTTGGATACAGCAAGGAAATACGGATAATATTTATGTAAAAGAGATTATCAAAACGCTTTTAAAGAGCTTGTAAAACCCAATGTTCCAAAATAAATTCGTATAAAAATAATCTTTATTTGGTCAGCCTAAAGTTCACTATGGTTTATTTCCTCAGGCGGTGTATTCCCGTGTGGCTCGCGTGTGTCGCGACGACCGCGGCGGGCCACATCGCTTCAAGCAACGATGGACGTCCTTCCTCAAGTCAAGACTCAACTGCTCCGTCGCCGGAGATTTTCCTTTCTACTTCAACGAAATACGTAAGTTAACTCTATAAAATATTTAATGTTATGAAGAACATTATGACCTCTATGAAATTCCTTATCTAACGTTTTTTTCGTTTTGACAAGTAAGTTGTACAAAAATGCTTAGCGAAGATCCTAGACCGCCTTTTTTTGTTTAATTTCTGTTTATTCCCTGCTTTAGCTTCGGTGTAAACAAATATTTCTCCAATACGATCCTGTATCAAACATATCACGTAATAAACGTGCTATATTTGTGACACAACTACTCCAGTCTTCTGGAGGACCCTACATAATTACCTTCAGGTCGTTTTTCCGTCATCAGCACTCTTACCAACATATAAACTTGTCATTACAGAATCAACAACAGAGCTAATAGAAGGAGTATACGGAGGTCTAAACGCCCAGTTAATCTACGGCACATTCACGACACCGCCTAACAGTATATCTGGCAGTGCGGTCTGTGCCTTCAGTATGCAAGACATCGCTGACACGTTCGAAGGCACCTTCAAGGAACAGAGCGCAATCAACTCCAATTGGTTGCCTGTAAATAGTGCTAAAGTAAGTAGTCCCTTAAAGATAAGTTGATACAATTTATCACAGATCAAACGATCAAATTATGGATGTATTTAATACGTCGGAATATGGCCCCAGAAAATATTGTATGGCCTTCTCTTGTTAATTGACTAGAAAATACCAAATTATCTTTAATTTTGTTAAATTAACTAACAAAAATAGGCTGTTGTAGTTTTTATGAATTACTTTAAAAGCATCAAGCCACAATTGCACAATTCTAAAACGCTGTCTTTAATAACGACACGGCCATATGCAGTAGAAAATTCTTATTTACTTCACCTTTTTCTCTTCAAACGTTTCCTATATCGTAAATTTTTTCCATAGGTACCTGAACCTCGTCCTGGGACCTGTCACAACGACTCCAGACAGTTACCAGATCAAACACTCAACTTTATCAAAACTCACGCGCTGATGGACGAATCAGTGCCAGCTTTCTTCGGAGAGCCTATTGTTATAAGAACGAGTTTCCAGTAAGTATAGTTTAAACATTTATTATTTTATATTTTATAATTTTAAGCATATTACTTAAACTACAAGAATATAAAACGGTGATGTTGTTATGATGTTAACGTTTTATTGTTTCATTGCAGCTATAGATTTACGCAGATAGCTGTAGATCCACAAGTGAAAACTCCTGGAGGGAAAGCCTATGATGTCCTCTTTATTGGCACAGGTAACTACTTTAAAACTTTGATTTAATATTGGCCTGTAGACCATTACTTACGACTAGTGTATAAATGCTGTTAATGCTTCTGAAATATCTTTACGTCCACAGATTTCTAGCTCTCATGTTAGACAATGGTTTAAAGCATTTTCTTTCTATATTAATGCAAAACAGGATTGAATTTTTACTACGAAACGATTTTAACCAGCTCTGTCTTTGAAAATGTGTTACATTTACTAAAACTTTGTATTTCTTTGTATTACATAATCGTGTAACATTTTTTTTAATATCTTTACAGACAACGGCAAAATAATAAAAGCCATCAACGCAGTATCATACGACTCGAACAAGCGCGCAGTGCCTGTAGTGATCGAGGAGTTGCAAGCATTCGCCGCGGGCTCCCCGGTCCGCGCCCTCCGGGTAGCGCGGGCCGGGCGAGACGCCGCCAGACTTATAGCCGTGTCGGACAGACAAGTGCTCAGTCTCAGGCTTCATAGGTGCTCCAGTGATAAGATCAGCTCTTGCTCGTGAGTATTCACCATTTCTGAGTTCTTTTTAACGTTTCTGCGAAAGAAAACTGGCTAGCGAATGGAGGAGAGAAGCCAGAACTCTGAAAGCCAGTTACCAGATGCAAGCCTAACTGGAGTAAATTGACGCAGCTTAAAAGATATATTTGATAATGATTATGATATTACATAAAACTTTCATCTTTTCATTTTAATCTATATCCATCGTAAATTAACAATAACTATACTTTTATGCGAATTTCTGTAGAAAGATTTAGGTTGCTAATCTTAAAGAATATCGAATCAGAACATCAATGAATACTTAATCGAAGTAATTACCAAAAATGTTTCGTTATACATAATTTAGTTATTTTGCTACAATATTTTCTTTCATCTTGCAAATGAGAAACAGATAATTTCCCTAATTTATTAACTTCTGAAGGACAGTTGTGGTATTCGATTATGTTACGTCTCCATGTTTTTCTTGAGAAAGCTTGTATTAGAAAATATTGTAATTCCTGCATTCGTATGGTTAGTGTTCAACCTAGTGTCAAAATTGTTCAAGCCGCCATAGGCCTTGACGTGGATTAACGACTATTATCGTAATTGTCAACAACCGGTACAGACTTTTCTCGTGCCCTCCAAAGCACGGAGGCGCCCAATTCAAATACCACTATGCGGTCACCCATCACCACAGATCGTTTACCGACCGGTGAATTTCAATGCCTAACGTTCAAACAGTCAATCATATTCTTTTTCTGTTTCAGCGAATGCGTGGCGCTACAAGATCCATACTGTGCATGGGACAAGCAGGCGGGCAGGTGTCGAGCGTTCTCTCACGGCGTCAGTCGCTGGTTAGATGAGAACTCCTTCTACCAGAGTGTCAGCACTGGTAGTCATGCTGCCTGCCCACACAGTAAGTAACGAGAGAGATTTTTTAATATTGGAGGATAATTCTGAGTGCTCCGTTGTTCTATGCTACAGAACAATTAATTAAGTAATCAAGTTTGGTATTTTCCAACTTTGTTTCAGATCGGCATTATGGGTACCCATGCTTAATCAAAGCAAAAATTACAAACAAATGTCTTTGGGTTTTAAATTAAATGGATTTTATCCCAAAACTAAAGGAGTTTGATCATATGCACTTATCATCAAGTTCTTTACTGTTTAATTTAAATGTATTATTTAAATATCTGTTCTCCTTGCAGGTAAAGACGCTGGAGCAGTAGGTGGTCTCAGCTCAGGTCTATACGACGACGCGAGAGGCGAGACCAAAGGAGAAGTGATCAACATCGTGCAAGACAAGGACGGAAAAGGAGGAAATGGCGGTAATGAAGGTATTATTACTATAACTTTAAGAAAGACCAGTTAAAAGACTACACGAAATGTGCATTAAAGTCATAATAAACATAAATCGTTTGATATATCGAATACTAATGCACTACGTGTATCATGTTCGAATCATGGCCGGAACAGTATTTTGTTTGATGTACAAACTATTGTTTCGGGTCTGGACGTAATACGTCTAACTGGGTGTCAATTTTAGCTCCAAATCCTTAACCACGTAGGTAATTAAAAGCCTTGTTAACGCATATCTCGCCAACAAACTATGTAGCTTGGCAAGGAGAATACATGTAAAACATTATTGTATAATTTATGAATAAATTATAAAAAGCCTTTCTTGTAACAATAATCCAAATTGTTTTGGTACCTGGTTTCCAGGTCCTGAAGTGTTGGCAGCAGATCCTCCTCCAGCGGCGTACTCCGTAGAGACCCTGGCGTTAGCTGTAGCAGCCGGAGCCCTCGCTGCGCTAGGAGCTGGCTTCGCCGCAGGGTACATCTGCGGAAGAAGATGCAAGAAAGACGATGACGACAACATGCCATATCCTGATACCGAATACGAATATTTTGAACAGAGACAGAATATCAATAGGTTTGTAAACTTTTGAATGAAATTCTTTTAGCTTCATGAATTTGACGTTACATATTGTTTTGATAAAAGCCTATTCGTTGATGCATTCAATCATATTTTAATAGTCGCATTACAAACCACTAACACTAAGTCTACGATTGATAGAATATTCAGATATTCAAAGCTTTTTTTTAACCACCTTATATGGTGATTAACGGTAAACCATTTACTATAAACGACTACATCTATTCTTCGAATAAAACTAATGATAAAACTGCTTCGATTTCAGGATCCAGGCAGAACCCAAGCTCCTGCAGCAAGTAGAAGAAGTAACGTATGCGGAACCGGTGCTGGCCCCTCAGCCGAAGCCCGCGTCTCCCCGCGCCACGCTGCGCAAGCACCCCCCCTACCACCCGCACCACGAGACGCTGTTCCAGTTCCAGCCGGACGCGTACCGCCGCGATAACTTCGGAACTCTTCGCTCGCATCAGGTCAATGTCAGTTGTACTCCTTTTTACTCTTTTGCATGGCTTGCAGTTCTCTTTACAGGTTTATAGATCTGACTGTTTGATTCAGAATCTTCGTGAATAATATTCTAATGAGGGAGTTTTAACAAACGATGCTGGTTAAAAACAATGAGCTTTAAATATTTTTAGAGGTTACAACGGCCAGCATCCATCAGTCACAAAATTAGAAATTAACTTCATATAGTGACCGTACACAGTCATCATTCATGTGAGAGTCCAGTTCAATTGTAGGGGGAGGGCACATAAGTTGATTCTGAAGTGTGTCAAACAAGACAGCAGTTTGCCAACCCAATGAAGAAAAAGAATGATCAAAGAACCTTGATTTCAACGATTTGAACCGAGAATAAAAAAGATATAAATTAATTTAAGTTGCATGTGATGATCCTAAGTAACTCTGTGTGCGCAATAACCCTTTTTTCTTATATTGATGTTAGATTTCCTACTAGATAACAATCCAAATATAAAAGTAAGTTTTTTTACTAAGTCTTAACATACATTAAGCTTCAAATCATCCATAATGCATGACCATCACGTCTCTTCACCCCCGATTTTTCAACACTCGTATCATGATAATAATCACCCATGAAAAGGTATATGGTATCAATCAACTAACCATTTCATTTCCATTGCCTAATCATAACCAGTTGATGTTTGTGAGATTTTATATCATAAGACGACATGATGCAGTCGTCTAAGTAAAAGAAAATTCTCAGTCTCTAAATGCATCCCTTAAGTTTAGTATTACATTTTGCAATTATTAATGTTTAAGATTGTTTGGTTTGTTTCGTTTGATTTGAAATCTTGTTCACTTGCAATAAGACTTATGAAAAATAATCTCACAAACATTACAACTCGCTGATAACCGTTCACTCGATCCACTAACTCACGCACGCATATTCACTTGGGCATGTCAGTTAACACAGGAATATTCGGACCGCAGGGCGATGGGTACCGGCGCGGCAACGACAATGGCTTCTCGACCACGCGCTCAGTGAAGAAAGTGTACCTCTGAGAAACAAGCGGGGCGGACTCGCGCGACCAGATGCATCACCATAAACATAATACGCACCACCACCATACGTTGGGTAAGTTCACACACCTATTCAGCAATAAATGTAATACGTTTGTGATCCCATAGATGTAATCTTAGTTTATTCTGACTCATCGAGCAATACTCACATTGCTGTAGGGTTTGTCATAATTTACTATTAACGTCATCATCCGGACATTGTTACTGTGTTCATTGCTAAAGAGGCAGTTCTCCCGACTGACGCCACGCATGTGTCGTGTCCGCAGTGTCGCAGCGCAGCAGCGGGTCGGGCTCGGGGTCGGCGAGCGGCGGCGGGTCGTCGTCGTCGCCGTCGCCGCCGTCGTCGTCGCCGTCGCCGTCGGGCGAGCGGCCGCCCACGCCGCCGCCGCCCGCGCCGCAGCCCTGCGCCTACATCTACCGCAACTAGCCGCCCGCGCCGCGCCCCGCCCCGCCCCGCGCCCCCCGCGCCCCCCGCGCCCCTCGCGCCCGCCGCCCCGCGCCATTCGATGACTTTTCGAACGAACCGAACGAGTGACGTGATAAAGACATTCCAAATTTGTAAGTGTTATTCGGATTGTATTCGAGCGAGTGTTGACTATCGTTCGTTCGTTTCGTGTTTGTTATTGCCGACGATGGACCGCAGACTCGTCGAGGAATCGACGACGTGACGATTTTCGTCTGTAAATTGTAATCGGAGTATATATGAAACGCGTTATTTCAATATGCACTTTCGGAGAGCCGATACCGATTTGTAACTCGATAGAGATAGGTACTATGTCTCGATGTGGATTGTATAGTCACGAGCGAATGTGATCATGAAACATTCTTCCATGAAAAATAAATATATACGTACTGGTGATTATCCACAGTCTAAATAGATCGTATCTATGGTCAGAGGATGTGTGACAAAAATAATGTATTTTTTTTAAAAGACGGAACAATATTATCGATTGATGTATGTAAGAGGAATAATGTAACAAATTGTAGATTGTTTAGAATATACATAGTTTACAAATAATTTAGGTGAAAATATAAGTTTTTGTTGGTAACATGTTAATGAATAGTTAATTTGGTGTGACTGTCATTGCAGTTAGCTCATTGTCTCTGTTCGATCGACGTTGGTTAAGTAGTCGGTGAGAGAGCTGCAATGGAGTCGCAATACGCTTTTTTACATAACTACTATTTAGCATAACGTCATTAAATATAGGGAGGGTTCTCTTATTCTAAAGTTGTAGTGTTACTGTAACTGTCAACACTGTTGATATCACCACAACGGTGAACGGTTAACGGTTCGACGCTCGGAGGCGATCACTCAACGTTTGTACAATACAAAGTTTATAATGTGTGGTAATGTCAAGTTTTGCAGTTATTGCTAGTTTAAACGATGATTATAACATTATAGTTGAAACCAATGACATTATGAGACACAAAATATGATATAAATTATATTTACCATGTATAAAATGATATGTAAAGTTCTGATACTTACTCATTCATTAAAAAAGTGCTTCTTATGGATGTATTTAGATTACTAGGAGATCGTTTTGATAATTATTGGATAATGTTATAGATTTAGCGATTATGTATACATAGATACATATAATAGTTAAGGAGGCACTGTGATGCCACATGCCAATTTAGATTGTTGGTGCGCCATTTGTAAAGTTACAACTACTTAGTAACTGTGATCATTGTGTACATACATTCTGTGACACGTCTCCTTTTGTCTACTGTCGTTTCTATAAATTACATTTTCCAGAATCGTGGGCCAAAACGTTGATAAAATCTCCTTTTCCAAGACGTTCCTGTTGCTAATTTTTATAATTGCGAAGGAAACTAGTTTCCATGTTAAAGGATCGCTTTATCGTTTAATTTGTAAACTAGCTAGCGGTTACTTTGTACCCCGATATTGTATAGTGTTCAAACTCATCTTCGCTCATTGTTGACAATTGAATGTGTGTAAAGAAAATGTCAATTCTATTTGTAATGACTTAGTGCCTAAGTGTGTGTGGCAGGATTGTAATTTGTACATTACAATGATTCAGTTTTTCTGTTGGACTGATGTTAGTGCGACATTAGAGAGCCGTTAGCGTAGCGATTACAGTAGACAAGACGTAAACATACACATAGTTACTACCTCAGAACTCTGAACAACTCGAACACGGTCTCAACTATTCTCAACACCACTAGTCCAACGACTGACGTCACAGTACACCATGACGCATGCAGCAGGGATTCGTTTCGACATTCTTCAGAGTAATTTGGTAGTGAATAAATAATTTTTATACACCATAAAAAGGCATTCTCGAGATTGCCTTCATAATACTCATGTTTACTTTCAATTTTATATAATACCAAAGATGCCATGATTTTAATGTAAATTATTTATTTATCGTAGGATTGCTATTAACATACCTATATTACTTAATCAAGTTGTTATTTTATATGAATATAACTGCCAATTTGTATACTTATTTAATTAACCAAAGTAACGCACAGATAATTGTTTATTTTAAAATTAAATCCATGCGATATGTAGATGCTTTTACACGGCCAGAATTATTCGAAATATGTATACGGACCGCGAAAATGGCAAGCTATGTAATTTTTAACTTATAAGCTTGCAGTCCTTAGTACTTAGAACATTTATTAAAGAATATTATCATGTTACAGATTTACTGTTATGACGTCATAAGAGTTGAAAGTATGTATAGTCCGTTATTGAATTGACCCCGAGCGACGCGTGCTCTGCGCTCAGCCGTCTCTCGCTGTGTAGGGTTGATACTTGATACCGATAGTGAAACCGTTCATGGTTGCCATTTTCACAGTTTGTAAAAGCGGATATTATGTAACACGTACATACGTAAGTGAGGCTAGTACTTGTAAATAGCAAGTTCTGTAATGTAATTAGTTTTCGTCGAGTAAAATTAATTAAGCGTTAGAATTTAAGCGCGAGAAAATTTTTGAAGGTGAATTGTTAAGAATTGTTTTTTGTATAACTTAAAAAAATAATATTGATGAAATGTACAATAACCATTTCTACGTTTAAATTACTGAACCACCTTTTTATACTCGTAATGTTAATTGTAATCATAAACAGCCTAGACAGTCTCTTGTATTAAGCGTAAAATATTGATTTATAATATATTGAGAATTATATAGATCGTATCGTACCGTAGTATATTATAGACCGCTTAATTTTGTTTGGAACTCGAAGCCTTAGTGTTAGAAATTGAAGACTTTTATTGAAATAAAGAAATAAGTAACTGTAATTACAGAGGAATGGATTTAATAAAAAATGATCCGCAACTTTTATTAAAGATATAATGTTAAGGTATAGCTCGTTACGTCACGTTACTCTCAAACTATCCATCACATAACTACTCTATGTTATAATAATGTAAATACGAGGATTCAGTTCTGTATCGAGAGGAATTACTACCACTGTTTACTGAACAACCGTCTATGTTTACCGGCGCCACGCACGCTACTCGTTAAACAAATAAATTACATGAATTACAAAACATTCAAGTATCTATATCTTCATATCGTTTAATAACTAGATATTGCCTGAAGCAAAATTAATATCATATATTACGACAAGCTTTTCAGTGAACAGTGGACCTCGAAAATAAGAAAATACTTTAATTTTTCGCTGCGCGTGCAATATTTTTCTACTCGGAAATTCTTTCGGAATTCTAGTTTCAAAATTATACTAACAAAATTTTTAAATTAGAATTATACGCCGCGACTGTTATTGGTTTTCTACGTGAAGAGTTTCTTTATCACAAAATGTTAAGCCGTAATTTAAAGAATAATTAATGATAAGGAAATTAATGATGCTAATACTCATTGGTCCTGCATGTAGAGTTATTTAAATTAACAATTAATGTCTTCAAAGTTTATAATCGCCAATGCAATCCAAAAAAAAATCCATAAGCATTTTGTGATAAAGAGAAACGGGACGGTATATCATGAAGTAACTATGGGAAGTGCCTAACTATATTACCTATTTGCACCTGTAGTATTAACGGAAGTCCGTTATCCTCCCAAGAACCGACCATAATTAAATCTCATTACCAGTTAAAATATTAAGCGTTCGTTTAAATTTAATCTATGTTTCGTCTACAATGAAAATATAATATACCAGAGACAAAACACGGCTTAAAATTAAACAATTAACTTCCATGCTAAGTGGTAGTGGGTTTCTAATAGTGTGCCTTTAGTATCGCATAGTTACAGCCCTTTAGAAACTCGACAAAGAAAATTGAAATACCCATTTTATTTTGTAACCTCATGAATACACATTACTTCGTACAATTTTACTAGTAGTCATATGCGTATACGTCATCATTTACAGTTTATCTTATTACATTACCTACCTGATACTCCAGTTCTATCTCTATACCCTGTCGATAGGTTGGTAATTATAATTATACCTAAATTATACATTACCCTTTCATTCAATACACTCATACTTTTTCTGTAATATGATGATTTGCTCTTTTCTCCAGCAACATTACAATAAAAAGTAGGTCTCTGTTTTAAATCTAAACTATGCTTTGTCTCTGTCTACTATTATGTTTTCGAAGAAGAGACGAAACATAATTTAAACTTAGACCAGAGCCTAATTTTAGTTTCTTTTAAGGCATAGGTTTAAGTAGGGGTTTTATAAATAATAAAGCAAACGCAATCGCAGTGATAGAACTGTTACACCTTATTCGCTGCCCGTATTTATAGAGTGCAATTTTTTTATAACTAGAGACAAATAGATTGTAAAACATTGATTTGCAAAATATGAAAAAGTCAGCTCAACTAATGAGCAAGGTTTTATATTTTACTCTTCATTGTTTCAAATGTTATGATCATTTTCTCATTAAAATATTATTAATATTATGCTAAATATTTTAGCAAAGGATAAAATGTATTCCTTTTCTTTAGTAAATAAAATATTGAAACTCGATTTTGAAGTTTTTTGTTTCCTTTATTCCTACCAACAGATTTTAGAAAACTTATAAGTCGTTTAAAATACATACGATTTTTAACATCTCAATGCTCATTACCTCAATGATTACCTACATATGGTTGAGTGATCGGCAAGGTCAAACAAAGGTCTGGGTTAGAGTCCCGGATCAAACAGTGCTATGGGTTATTTTTCAACGAAAGATGGACACCCTAGTCATCTTTTCCCTTGTGGATCGTAGCCGCCCGTAGAGCATTAAGATTCTACACTCTTATACGTTTTACTTACCATCAACGCCATCTAGTGTCTAGTAGAGAAGTGTGTCGTTTCCAGCTCTTTAATGATATTAAAATAAATTAGCCATATCTAAGTGATTTAAATATGTAAGTGAAATCAAATTAAAAATAGCAAAGTAATAAAACTTACCACCTTCAAAGAAATTGGCCTTGGTAGCTCAGAGAGCTCTTAACTTTTTTTCATCACAAAGCATTAGTTTAACAAAATGATATAACCACTGATATTAATATACGATACATATATTATTCACAGCTTTTCTAGTTTATACAAGAGATAATAATTACATATTATAATAGGTATATATTGCCTGCCGGAACTAAGTAAAAGGTGGTAGACCAACAATCGACAATTCCAAGCTCGACACTTGAATTTCTATAAAAGTACCATTATAAAACCGGATCAAAATGATATAATAAAATATTGATATCTCAATCGAAAATATGTTTAGCGTTTTAAACAAAGATTCAAGTCTCTGTTTAGTAGTTATCACTCTAGCAACACTGAAAGTGACACTGACACTTGGAGTTATGACATTGTCACATTATTGACAACAGCTGTTGGACTTTGGTAAAATATGTTCTTTAGCATTCTATTGACATCAGCGTAGTTTTTATCTCACTCTTTACCACGAAAAATCGATGGTAACACTGCTCCCTCATAGGTTGCGTCACGAAAATGCTTAAGATTGTGGTATTATAGTCGATCCTGATCTCCGCACATGTGTGTGTATAATATTTGTGTAATGTTTATTTCCCGTAATTATCAGAAATAATGGAAAATAACATACTGAGACAGATTTCTATGAACTACAAACATGTTATAATTGATGAAATAGCCCTAGACGGGTTGGAAGGCATTGGACTTGATCTGCTATGGCGGCGAGTAGAAAAACGTTTGTCGGGCGAATTAACAGAGAAACTAAAGACAAGATATTGGAAATTCATCGCTAATCACAAAAGCCTATCGTTTTATGCTCTACCACAACCTCTTCCATATTTAGAGATCCAAGACAGGTTTACAATCATTGACGAAACCTCTGGCCACCTGAAAGAACCTGTGAGTAATATTCATAGTTTTGTCTGTTTCAGTTCTATAAGTTTATATAAAATAGTTTTTGATATTAGTAACGTTTGCTCTCTAAAGTCTCGACTAAAATCATCATTGTCTAATGTAATACAAATGTAAACATGATCTGATCTTAAACATTTTTGTTAAACAGTTTAAAAACAACATTTATTATAATAATATATCATAACTAATTCTTGATGTTGTAATAAAATATTTCAGGAAGATTATCTAGATGGTCCTTATGAATATAAGCCGATTGAAAATGAATATGGATCGAGTATATACTACTCAAAAAGAGTACCTGTAAAAAATGTAGCAAATATGTCATATGCAGATGTCATTGCGAAGTATGGAGAGAGACTAGTTGTAGTAGCGAGTATTGAGGAACGATGGCATGCACTCGCACCGCACATGCCAATGACCTGCTTGTCACAAATGATGCCAATAAATTACTGCTTGTTGGAACTCATTGGCAAGTCTAGAGATAATGTAAGTATATATTTATTTGTAACTAGCTTTCACCCGTGACTTCGTCCGCCACCTGAATTTTTCCATGGGAATGCGTCATTTTCCACAGGATAAAAAGTAGCCTATGTCCTTTCTCGGGTATCAAAATATCTCCATACCAAATTTCATGCAAATTGGTTCAGTAGTTTAGGCGTGATTGAGTAACAGACAGACAGACACACAGAGTTACTTTCGCATTTATAATATTAGTATGGATGTACATTGAATAATAATATTGTTTTGTCATTTCTTTTTGCTACACATTTCTGGAGTGTATGCAAAGTCCCAATCCGACACTTGGCCAGTGTCATGAACTCAGGACATAAATCCTTCTTCAAATTGGGAAGATATCCTTGCCCTGCTGTGGGATAGTGATGGTTTAAACAAATTCTAATATTAAATAAAATAATTATTTTTAACAGTGCCTTTATTGCAACTTTAAGCCAAAGTTTCTTATTTCTTTTTCCAGGGTCAAATGTCTGTTGGAAAATCAAACTTGCACAAGATTATCAAAGAATCTAAAGCATTATTCTATAACAGAAAGCATCTACAGGACCTAGACTTGATCTATTTAAGAAATATTACACAAGTAATTAAAGGAAAAGGCATAAAATGCTTATTAATTAGACTAAAGAGGTTCCATAAACCAAGTGTGTTGACTATGCCTAAAATAGGGATGTTACACAATGTTGTAGAGTATTTACTACAATGTCCAGATTACAGTGAGAGATCAGAACTCATTGTGAAAAGAGGTATCTTGACTCAGAAGCAAAATAGAAGGTTGCAGAAAACAGTTAACATTTTCAACTTTGTAAGTCATTTTATTATTTTCTTTAATTTAAACAAAGACTTACATTTATTTTTATTGTTTATACATATGTTTCACAATTTTTTTGCAGGAAGATAGGCTAATAACTTTAGAAGATGGCTCCAAGAGTAAAAAAGCAAAGATAACTCAAAAAAGGAAATATATTTGCCTCTCATCCAAAAGTGATGAATCGTCAGGGTCGGAAGAAGAACCTGAGGTTCCCTTGGCGTGTCAGTATAAAGTCGGCATTGGCCTCATGAGACAAGCTTATGAACAGTTCTTAGATGCAGGTCTTCAAGGCCTCACTCAAGTACAACTGTCCCACTTGCTGGGCATCGAGTTTTATACTGCAAGAGCAATATGCAGGATATTCAGGATGAGAAATATTGTAAGAGAGTATCTAGAAGATAAAGGAAAACAAAGAACTGCAAGGTAATAAGCAAAATTAAATAGCTATTACATAAATTTTCTTAATTTTTCTCAATGAATTTTTTTCCTTCTCTCTGTTCTCTGTATCTGTTGAGCGAAAAAAATACATTGCATTATTAAATATGTCTAAGTTAATAAAAAATATTCTGTGTCTTGACTGCCTCTGTGGCGCTTTCGGTAGTAAATGCTATTGCCGCGCAAAGGTCTAGAGAAATCGCGAATCCTAACGGCGTTTGTCCACCGCCGCCGTCACCGGGCCGTCACCAAGAACAAGATTATTTCGGGCCGAGTTTAATATGACGTGACGGCGATCGTTTGTCCACCGCCGCCGTCACCGGACCGATTTCGCTGGTTTAGTTTGTACAGTGCAACGGCTACGCTGACGGCGGCGGTGGACAAGCGCATATGTGTTTTGTATTGCTGGCACATCGGCCCGTCAAAATTTCGGCGACGATCTAGCGGTCGCGTCGATCTACTCGCAATCTCGGCGGCCGGGATGACGGCGCTCGGGTAACGGCGGGCGGTGGACAAGCGGCTAAAGTAATTTAATGTAAATGTATGTGCCGCTACTTCGGCGCCGTCAATTCGTTCTCGGTGACGTGACGGTGACGGCGGCGGTGGACAAACGCCGTAAGTCGGGCCAAAAATTCTTCTCTGAGTTTTTCTGTTAAGAATTTCTCAGAAATTGCTCAGAGTTACGAGGTTGAGGTTGTAGACCTCCGTGCCTCGGAGAGTGAGACCTGTTAGCGTACTACCGGGCTATAAGAGTAAGGGAATAGAGAGTCTATATGTGTACACATTTGGACACTATCAAACAAAGTCCTGCTAAATTGGCTGATTTCAATGTAATGGAGAATGTTAACAAATTTGGATTATTAGCTCTCCATATTCTCTATTAAAAATAAAAAATACTAGTGAAAGAATTACTTTGATACGTCAATTAATTTCCGATTTATAAGTAAAACAAGTTGTAACCGCGCGAATCGGTGTGACGTCATTGTACATTACGCTAAGTCTGGCTCACATAGCCTTTTTTAATAATATTTACTATTATTACACTTTAAATGTAATAAGCAGACGAAAACACAACAAAATACTGCATAAGCTATTACATCTACGGCTGGAGACTTGATATTAAGCGGGACGCGGCCCGCGCGGCATGGTGTACTATGACGTCACGCTGTTAGCGGGACTCGATATTTTTTGAAACTTTGAATGCTTGTAAAATCAAAACTACTTGGTATTTTTGACTAAAACAAAAACTAGTTTTCATGTACATGTACAGGCTTTACTGAGTCAAAATTTCAAGCGATTTGGCATACCTAGTAACATTCTCCATTGTCCGCCGAAGCCGAATATCGGCCAAGAGGACATAACTATGTCTAGTGTATCTTAATGTTACAAATAAATCTTAATATCTCTCCAGGTTTATTGCGGTTGTCTCTACTGCCAAAATGGATAAAAAGTATGAGGAACAGAGAAGCCAATTCTTAGAGTATTTAGGAAAGTGCAAAGTTCCGCCGTCAGAGACAGGCCAAAATATTGAAACACAACCACAACCTTGTACTACCAGTGATGAAGAAATACCATTGAAAAGAATGAAAATGGAGAAGGCATCAAAAAGTGATCAAGCATCTAAGAGTCAGAAACCAGTTAGAAGTGAGAACAAAGATGATGATGTTATTAATAAAGATATAGAGCTGACTCAAGGAAATGAAATCACAGAGATCAAAGTATTAGACGGCTTCGAAAATAGCAAATCTCTTGGCAGCTTTAACAAAAACCCTACTTTGAGGCAGCTGAGATTCGCGACTGGCGTACTTAAAGTTCTTAATGAAAAACTTTGTATATCTGGTTACATGACGTTGAGTAGTTTGGCCTCTAAAGAAGTCAATGAACCACCCATGGACACTAAAGCTCTGAAGTCATTCATACAGAAACTGGTTACTGATGGTCATATCAAAATGTATAAAATCAAATGGCCTGGTCTCCAAAGGTATTCAGTTCTAATTTGCGCACATCACATAAAAATGTCTGATCCATTAGTCCAAGCGAAATACAAAGAGATTTGCATTAGGGCAGCTATCAGCAAAAAAGTAAGCGCAAAGAAAGCTGAATTGCAAGATAATAATCCATCGTTACCTAAAGTGAGACGTTCTTACCCTCGATACATGAAAATTCAAAAACTTCATGAATTTGTCATTAACTTAGCTTATTTTGATTATGTGGAACCTGAATCTCACAGTTTGCCTCCAGGGTACGTGTGTGTCGTTGATTTATTCCCCGAGGCCACAGTTGAATTTCTTATTAACAATTTGTGTTCTTTAGCTGCAGTAGACATGTACCAATTAATAACTGATGATCAGCTTACGTTAAAGCTTAAGGATACACCATCGAATGTATACAAAGCCTTGATGAAGTCGAAAATAATACAAAATTCGTTAAGACTCAATCTTAAAGTATTGGCCATGCTTGGATTAGTTCAGTTGATCAGTCATGAGACTGCACACACCAGTAACACGGGTCTTAGTAATTCTTCCAGCTTCTTATTTTATGTCAACCGAAAAGCCAAAATATTAAATACGTCGGGTCCTTGGCCCAAACCAAACCCGGAGGTGGAGGAATTAACGTTTAATTTTGAAAGTCATGAGGATGTCGTCAAGTATTGGAGTCATGTGTACAATATCAGTATCAGCACTGAAATAAATGTGTCTAACCGTAGCAAAAAGCAGTTAAAGCCACCATTGCGTTCCGCCGAAGAAGTCCACCTGTATGACACAGGCGAACGATTTGGCGACGGACTGGGTCCTTGTGGATTTGATTCGTGCTTCTTCATGGAAATACCACGTTTGTGGCAAACATTTTACGCGAGACCGCATAAAAGAGTAATGACTCAGAAAAAAGCAAAAACGCCTAAATTCGAAGTAATAAAGAAATCTAAAGCGAAACCAATAAAAGTCCCAAAGAAACGAGTAATTGAAAAACCGCCAGTTGTCCCTTTGAAACGCAGGAGACCTGATGGCACAGTGAAATGGTCGGAAAGAGAAGACCTAATAATAACAATCTGCAAAGCTGCCATAACTATCATGAGTCCTAACTCTCAACCCGGAAGCCTCATAGTCAGAAACACCGTCGCTAAAGATTTGCTTTCCTTTTACGACGTAAAAAAGACAAAAGGTCTCTGTCATAGCCGAGCATCAAGTTTAGATACAAACATTCCATTCAATCATGAAAAGCAGTGTATAATAAATGAAATGAGACGCAGACGAGATCTAGTTCATAAATATGAAGGTCTTCTAAAAAAACTTAGACTTAAATACTCGACTAATATGTCTAAGTTCATTAATAAAGCTCGATTGCCCTTGATGGAATTAGTTTGGATCATAATGCAAGTCATGCGCAGCAAATCCTATACGCAAAGAATGCCATGTGTTGCTGTTAGCCTTAACGACTTTTACAATCATTTCTCAATAACGACATTGACTGCTAACAAACAGTGTAACATGTACAAAGTACCAGAAAATTCTCAGTTAAAGGAAGCTATTATGGTGACAGTAATGCAAACTTTAGACAACGAGCTAGATTCTGACACAGCAAAGAAAATTTATGCAACATTCAAAGAATATCCTGAGGGTGCTTTACGTATCGCTGTGGAACAACTACGTAAGTGTTCCGCTATAGCAGCTAAAGAAAAGCTGTTCAATAATCAATTCCGAAAGCTTGATTTAGATGACATAGTTCAGTCGTCATACAAAATCTCTGTATTTTACCGCCGAAAATGGTTGTGCAGATTGAATTCTGATTTCATTGACAAATTGTCTGAAATATTAAGTACTGTGGAATGTAAAAATGAAATAAAAGGAACGGCTGAAATGAACTGTGCTTCTTGTGAGTTAGAGGCTTGTGACATTATGGAAATCGAGTCTACGACTGTTCCCCTCATTACCGACGTAAACGGCACTCCTATAGGACCCGGCGAGATGAGTGCATTAACTATAGATACTAAGTATAGCCTTAAAACAGGAACTATGCGATGGAAAAAGAAGAATAATGCTGTAAATGTGAAAGAATTATACGAACATCCACAATTAGATGCCAGTTTAGAGTATGTTGCAAAGTAAGTTACGAAAACCAATACATTGGACAATACGTTGTATTCGTGATATTATGAATAACTTATTACAAATTATATTGTTTTGATTTTTTCTAGTTGTGGTATCGTAAAGATCAGTGAGACGCCAAATTCAGATGTTAATGAGGACGATGAAGTCATAATGCATTTGAAACAGAAGGGAGCGCAAGGTGCTACATTTATGGAGCTACAGGTAGTTCTTCTCGATTATTTAATTCTCAATCATTTATTTAATTGTGTAACCATTATAGAGTTGTTACTAATTGTTATTTCTCTTTGGTTTCAGGATCTTTTTGGATACGAAAGTAAAGTGCTTGTTGAGAAGCTGCAAAAACTTGAGTCAGATAAGATCATAAAAAGAGTTGGATTCTACGAAAATGTTATAATACTGCTTGAATATATTAAAGAGTGGTCGATTAAAATCGGCGACGACTACGTAATATGTACCCCTTGGTTGAGACTACAGTCGGGCATGAAAATTGAAGTATTTCTGAAATGGACCAGTGTAGTAATGAATACTGTATTTGAAAAACCTGGAGTCTCTCTAGCATATATTTCTGATAAATGCGAATTTATAACATACAGGGCTCTTCAAGATATTTGCGTCTTTTTGCAAACGAATGAATGTGTTAAATTAAATGTCGTAATACATCCAACACCTGATTTGTTCTCCGACGACGATGTTGAACCGCAGTTTTTAGATTTCAATCCATATTACGACCCACAAAATATACTAGCATTTCCTACTAAAAATTGTCTAACGAAATACTCTTGCCTCGTGAAAATGGTAATGAACAAGTACAGCGAAAAAACCTGTGAAATTAGTGAAGATATGTAGCAAAATATCGTTTCTAATATATTTCTTACTACAAATAAAGGAACTTGCATTGCAATTTAAAACAACGTTCTTTTTTAATTTTATTCATTGATTGAACATTAAACCTATTTTGTTTTTATTTACTAGAACTACCTCAGTGGTCCGAGCTACGATGTGTGTAATTAGATCTCAAGTTTAATCTCTAGGCTGAGCTGGGTTTTTTTTCAATTTCTGTTCTCATATTTAATTTTTAGTCTTGTTCTATCATCGTTTTATTACATTGTAATCATTTCTAACGATTTTTTTTCCTTTTGGAATACTGCGTGTAGGTAATAATAAACGTACTTAGCCCTTACATATTAAAAGTGGATTTATGTTACACACACCACTTTAGCCTGCACTCGTAGCCACACTATTTACTGGTCTGTTGAAGTTGAGTTTCAACGATTGTGATCCTATTCCTGAGC
This sequence comes from Anticarsia gemmatalis, assembly GCF_050436995.1. Classification (NCBI taxonomy): domain Eukaryota; kingdom Metazoa; phylum Arthropoda; class Insecta; order Lepidoptera; family Erebidae; genus Anticarsia; species Anticarsia gemmatalis. The sequence goes on from NC_134761.1 coordinate 7,561,148, forward strand.
TGTCACCTATCAAATCAGTATACTAAAGTATATACATATATGAATATCAGAGAAATATAGCCTTGGTATAATATTTAAGGAATAAGAATCAGAAATCTAGCGCAGGTTGAATCTGCGCTCCGCTAAATTCGAATACTACGTTCATTTTCAATTGTGATCGAATATCGTATATTTCGAACGCAGCCGAAAATTTTAATCAATAGGGAAAACATACAAATTAAATTTTCGAAACCACATTGAATATTTAAAATTGTGTTAATATTTTGTAAAGGATATGAAGGATAATTTCAAAAATATACTTTAAGTAAAACCTTAAAACATCGTTAAAGAGACGATCGATTTTCATTTGTTCACATTGTCGATGGTTAGTTATGGTTATTTTTTCCTCCTAGCAATATTTTCAAAGGGAGTGAGTGAAGTGAAGTGAAGTATTGGTGAAGTAGGGCAATCCAAATTTCGCCATTTTTGCTTTTAGTGAAGGGAAATTTTATATTTGTCAGGCTGGAGGACGAAGAATATTTTGTAAAAAGTGTGTCATTAGATTTAATTTGTCGTAGCGAAGACTTTATTTGAACAAAATCTTAGTATAATAGTGTGGTTTTATTTATTACTAACGTTTGTATGTAGTGCTACTTCCCCATCGTAAAATTTGCTCGTTGGTGTGTCGCTTTAGCTAATTCAATGGCTATGATATCGAAGTTTTAATAAAACGTGTCGCTTTGACGGTTTCCTCTCGGGATAATATCGAGAAAGCGAGGCGACGCCTTTAGAAATGAGCAGGCCTCAAGGCGGACGCATTCAAGTCCCTGATGACCTTAGAGAAATCTTATTGGAGTTCACCATAAGTTATCTGCTGGAGCAGCCGGGTGACGTGATCAACTACGCGGTCGAGTTCTTCACAAGATTACAAAATAACAGGACGACGACTATCGTGAGGGGTCCAACCGCCGGCACACCCGATGAGTCCATAATATCTGATGAAGAAGGTACCACTCTTTTGATATACATAACTCGATAATACTGTTACCGGTCTATCGGCACTGACCAAGGTGGGTTCAGTAGAGCTATGCCAGTAGTTGCTAGGCTCCAATAATCCCATATTATGATTGTCCACCTATTTGCCCATCACAAGTGCCCAGTTCATAGTTCATATTGAGCTTCATATTATCAGCAAGTAAATCTGATATTACTGCATTCTCATAAGTAATAATCAAAATAATCAGTTTATCCACATGTAGTAATGCGTGAAATTAATCAACTATCTAGTAATATAGAGCTCAGAAATGGTTCAAAGTTACAATGAATCTTAATAGTGTCCTTTTGAGTGTTGTGATTAGTTTGCAGTGTTTCTGTTATGTGGTGTAATAGTGACCTAAATATAACTTGTTATCTATCACATAAACACTTCTAGGTATTTAAAATCACATAATCATGTTTGTCTACTGATCAATTAATTTATCAGTTTCACATTAAGTCTTTATATTTACTTCTCCATCTTTTACTTATCATTAAATAATAAGTAATGATTTAATTAACAAACCAATTAGTAGACATTGTGATCATTACTAGTAAGAGATTCTAAATGTGTACCAAACTTCTTTTAATATACTTTAATAAAAAAAGAATTTATAAATACTCTCTTATAGCCAACATCTGTAATGATTCAATTTTTGGCACACTGCCATTACAGTTTCAATGGTATATAAATTTATTTATGAAGAATATAATATTTTAACTGTTGCCAAGTGATAAATAATGGGGGAAGACATAATATGTCCAGTTTTACTATTATCTTTAGTGTTTATCTATGTAACATCATAAATCTGTAACAACACTGTAAATATGATACCTTCTTGGGCGCGCTAATAAAATTGTGCTGGAGACTAAACACAGATTAAAAGAGCAACAAAATTAAAATTTTCACTGATGAAACAATGTCAATATCAATACCCGTTGGATGTGAATAAGTATTGAAAGAGGCGTCTTGGCATTTCGAAGAACTCCAGAACTATTACAGGTTTTTTCATAAAAATTGTTTGGAGAGGCATAAATTTACAGTGTTTACTATATGCTGAACCTATTTGTGTGTTTGTTTTTAACGCTTTGAAGTTGTGTGATGATGAGATTGGCTTATTTTTCCATGTCTGCCGCTGAGTTTAACGTTGTGAACCGAACCAGATGTTGGGCGTTATACGCGCGTGTTACGTAAAATTAGCTGAGCCTATGTAATGACAGGTAGCATAGCATCACAACAAAATTGTTCAGGTGTTAAACGGACCTTGAGTTATGTTTGTGTAAAAGATTTTCTTTCATATTGTTTGCTACAATGTTCTGTGTAACTCATATGACGCGTAACAAGAACATTTAGAGCTACATCAATTTAATGATTCATTAAAAAAATGACTTTTTTACGTAACTAGTCTGTGACTAAAACAAAGTGATTACCATGTTTCAACAGCAAAGTTGCAAACAGCTGCTGATAGATGATGTCATACCCTCTATAATTAGCGAATTTTTATGAAATAAATTTCACCATGGCTTACTAGATTAATCTATGAAATTACACTTTGTTTTTAAGTAATGGATGATATCATTTTCGCACCCTTTTGGAGTGTAAATAAATCAAATAATTTTGATTGTGTAGTACACAAATTAAATTTGATGTTATTTGTAAATATAACAATGGATTCAACTCCTGATCTATCTTTATCATCCATATTTGATGGTATAAAATCTTTTCTGTCAAGAAGTTAGATTCATTTTTGTGGAACATTTCATTGAAATGTAAACTGTGAAAGGATTGCCGAAAAAGTACTATCAATTTATTTATACTTAATTTCATGTAGATTAGCTATTAATGTGATTACATGAAACAAAAATCAAATTTCAGACAAGATAACATGAACATTGTTGGTCCTAGTCTTATAAGAAAATCTAATGTGCTTAACTACAAATTTGTTTAGAACTTAGAGCGAAAGAAACTCCGCAGTCCTAAGCTGTCGTAGGCAACCATGTATTTATACGTATTATTAATAATGCATTGGTTACACTGTAGGTACTGCAACACATACTAAACTAACATTGACTAACAACACTTTCTCTCAACTGACTCCTTACGAGACATCGGACATGTTTTATCTATCGTTTCCGTTCTAACTTGTTACGAAAATCGATACCTACTAACAACCTGTTACATACAAGGCATGGACAAGATATTAAAGCGCACAAACTAAAGCAGTTCATTCATAGCACCGCGAAATTTTCTCAGCTCGTGATGTTTTTGGATTTGTTATCTCAAGTCGTATCCAACGTTCTATAACAATGATGAGCGTAATTACAACCAGCCTTCAGAAATCTAGAACGAATTGCACAAAGAGTAAAGACTTCATTACAATAATGTGTCTAGAAGTCTGACTAAAAATCATATGGCAGTCAGACACGGATGTAATAAAAACTTAATTCACCTTCGGGATGACGATACGCATTTACATACACACTAAGTACTGGAACATGGTACGTGCAAAGAATTCACAAGTCGCGTCACACATATCCGAAGTATTTGGGAAGATGCCCGTGATTCGGCTAGCAACTTATACACGAATGTTTGTGTTTTAAATACATTACATTTACTACACATGTGTCGACCAAATCATCTGTCTTACGAATCTACTTGCGTCATATACGTACAAATATGTTTCTAAAGTAAACGCTCCCATACAAAACGTTATGAGAACAGATGCAACCGAAAGACGTCAGGTCACGTACGATCCATATGAGACGGCATATAAGGCCTTAAGCACATGTGCAAATGTTAACATATATATCGTTTCAATAGTAGTAATGTGTATAACTGTACTTATGTAATACATTTTTTACAGTTACTCGTAATTCGCCCTTGCAAAAACCCACACAGTAATCTTTAGTATTTATGGAGTCAATAGTACTGTTTCTATGTGACCGAGCCCATCGTAGATGATAGGTTTTACCTTGTATTGTTTACGATAATACTCGAGTGTTTGAATGATTGATTAATAGCGTGAATTTTAGATTTGATTGTTTAATTATATTATCGTTCCCCGCTTTCTTAAATCCACCTACCAATATGAAGAAGTTTCTTATTCCTGGCTTGAAATTATCGAGAACCTGCCTCAATAAATTGATTGCTACGACACGATGGAAACAAAACAGATTATACATGAACAAAGTCAAGTCAAGAACTAGCCAATACATAGGCACTTGGCATATACGACATCAGCAAATACATGCAACACATTGACGCATAACTGACTGACAGCAAACACCTGCCTACTCTGAGAATAAAAGCAACTATAGCCCTTTATGATGATCGCTTACAAGCTGAAGCAGTTAATTTTCGTTTATGTAATTGTGATATTTTATGTGTCCAGAGCCGCCAGTGGCGCGCTTCAACAACCGGCGCAAGTCGGTGTTCGCTGAGACGTATGACCCGGAGGAAGATGACTCGGACGAGGGTGCGCCCGCCGTCTTCCCCAAGTCGGACGCTCAGCGCGCGCGGCTCGCTGAAGCCGTGCGCAGCATCCTGCTGTTCCGCTCGCTCGATGTGCAACAAATGCAACAAGTAAGTGCATTACAAACTTGTCACGTTTTAGTTTTACCATGTTTCAAACTCAACGAGAAGTTAAAGTGTTCCATATTTTATGTATGGATGATAGTTTTATATTTTAGCCTTGCGTCACATAAGGATACTTCACAGTTATCCCTATATGTTAACAGACCTAAACACATGTTGTAAACAAACTTCGATGCGTCCTGTTAAACCACAACATTCTCTTGCAAGATCTCAAACATATGCCTCCAACAGCTGTTCTTGCTCGTTCAAGCGTCGTTATTACAAGACCTTCATAGCCATGTATAAGTCTATACAATTACCTATACGCATCTACTTCTTCAGCGCTAGGTTTATTAAATAACCGGTGCTCGTGATTTCTTTTACTTGCTGATTGATAATATCCTCCCGAAAAAACCGATTATACCACCAAGCAGTAGAAATGTTACGAATAGTAAATGTAATCGTGAGGAAAAATTCTATGTTTGAACGTTCTTTAAATTCAAATTCCGCACCCAGCATTTAACTAGCATTTTCCGGGAACAGACCAATAGTTAGATAGCACAGGTTTTATTTGCGTTACTGGTATTTTTTTTGATTTCCTGAATTGCGAGGGCACTTGTCTAAATAAGATGTTATACGTTAGGTGCTGGACGCTATGTTCGAGAAGCGCACCGAGCCCGGCGAGTACGTGATTCGGCAGGGAGATGACGGCGACAACTTCTACGTCATCGAGAACGGCATCTTTGACGTCCTCGTCACCGGCGATGATCGCGTGGAGAAGGTACGTTCATAAAAATTATAAAATTTTATCTTATTTAGTATAGTTCACTGTCGACACGCTGCAGTAAGGGATCGTTTAAACTTCACTGACGTTGACTTTTCCGCGACATTCTTTAGTTTAGCGCAACGTTTTTGATCATGCCGAGACGTCCTTCAGCAAGTCAAGTACGACGAGTGTAGGCTGCGGTGGTTGTGTTTTATCCGTAACATTCTAAAGGAATGGCCAAGCGGTTGAGGTTGCCTCGGGACAATTTTTGTTCCTTCGTTTGTAAATGTAATGTAATAGGCTTTGCTCAGGATCTGTCTACATAGCAGTGATCAAATCACATTGCAAAGTTGTATTTACTGACCACGTTCATTTAATTTAATATTAATTAGTGATTTAAACACGAATGATGACGTCTGCTATTGAATAAGTATTGTCACAAGTGTGCACCTGTAAAGGTAGTCACGACACGCTCATGTCGCTCATGCTACAGTGACGCACGCAAAGACAACACCTTCATTGAAAATTATGCGTGAACCAAACGCCGCACCTGTGATCCGAATCAGTTAAAATATGGATACACATGCGTCAAACCTTTTTGTACCATTGATTGAACTGGCGCCGACTTTATTGCAATTAAGTAGTCTTAGCATCCATTTTCGAAAAAATACACGTTCTCTACTGCAGAACTAGATAATTAATGTAAACACAACACGCAAATGATTACATCCGTACCAAATTCGTTTTAAAGTTCTCCGTAATGCATAGAACCATTGATTTAGCCGCGATACCGTATTCAAAGAGTCACTATCTCGATGGTCATCAACAACACCCGTTGATTTACAGTGACTGATACGTTTCTCAATGTCATTCTCTCGTCGCCCTCAAAAGTGCAAAGTTGTATTTCACAGTTAATTACCTACTATACGTGGTATTTGGCACAAATAATTTGGAGTCACATTTATTCTATTTTCGACTCTGTTGAACCCACAGAAATAAACGAAAAAGCTGTTTGTACGACTTGAAGTTTATGAACACTCTAGTTTTAAATGAATACTAATCCGGACTTGAAACAAAGTCAAGTTTCAAAATGTTTAGGATTACGGCGAATTGTTACAAAGCGATGTAATCTGTGTTGGAATCAGTGTCTTACAAGTTGCTTTGCCGCTCTGATCCAATGAGTAAATCCTTAATGTTTTAATCGATGTTCATTTGACATCAATGGGAATTAATCAAAAGATCTCGCCTTTACATCAAAAGATGTGAAACTGTTTGTCGGACGTCTCGGAACATTAAATTAGATAAATGCCAAGATTTTTTTGGATTCTTGTGAATTCTGAACACCGAACTAAGGAACGTTCTCTGTTCTATATTCTACTATCTTCGAATATAGTAACCATTAAAATTAGATACGCTGTCATGGAAACAAAGTATGGTTTTAAATATTATAAATCAACCAGCAACAGATGATGAAGTATTTATTCATTACCTCTCCAAAAGTATAGGACAAGCGTTCGTGACTCTTTAATATTAAAAGTTCATTGCGGTTTTACATTAAAATTTCTGTGTCTCCGGGTCTATGGTGCTCTAGGGAATAATTACTGCTGCGCAACAAGTCTCACTTGTATTTGGCCATCGATGGTTTATCCAACTAAAGGTTATAAAAACATATTATTAGGCATAAATGTCACGTCATCTTGTGATTTCCAACCCTAACAATCTTGTCAGTTGGATCAAAGCAGTTGAGAAAGTAGTTAAATGTACGATGTTGGTGTAGGTGGTGCATACATACGAAGGATCTGGATCCTTCGGTGAGCTGGCTCTCATGTACAACATGCCCCGCGCGGCGTCGGTGCGCGCCCAGACGCCTGGAGCGCTCTGGGCCATGGACCGCCACACTTTCCGCCGCATCCTGCTCAAGAGCGCCTTCAAGAAACGCAAGCTGTACGAAGATCTCCTGGACAAAGTGCCCATGCTGAAGGCGCTTCAGGTATGTCACATTCTATGTACAACCATTGTAGTCGATTCTACATTCCTTTCCCTCTATAAGCATCGAGAATGTCCTAATTTCTTGATGAACCTCTTATAAATTGTCTTCTACATCATTTGCATTTCTAATCCCATGCTAGCTTCCATACTCATTTGTGTTATACTTCATAATAAAACAACATAGTGGTCCATGAATAAATCGATTACTACACACGAGATAAAAAATCTTTCTTGTGTAATACCATCAAGGATAGAAGTATCCTTGTCAGGGTTGATAAATACGAGGCAATAAGTACAGCCATTTGTCAAAGTGGTCTATGTTTAGTGGACATTCATAGGCTGGCATCTATGTAGTGTCATGCTGTCATTACTGGGCACAGTTCCAATGTTATCCTAACGGAAAATCCGTCCGATGTTCTCATCAAATACAACCTAGTTTACAAGAAACTAGAGCCTCAACAGTTCCAAACTATCTAATTTCTACCATTTTGTTCGATTGTTTTCCTTTGAAATAAGATTTCACTAGTTGTATGGGAGTTAATTTCGTTTTATATAACGTATTCTTAAGATTTTGGACACATTTCACAGTTTCCACGGTCACTAGATTCTAAACAAAGATGAAATTAAAATAGTTATTATTTAAATTTCTGACAAAACTTATAAACCGCGCCAACGAAATTGTTTCTTTGCTTCGAGAAACTTCTATTATTGTGCAGAGAGTCGACAACATTGAGGCAATTTTATTAGATAATTATGAAGGAGATTGAAGAGACGCATAAGCAATTTGGTATTCCTGTGTCTTGAATAAAGAATGACATGCATTTAAAACGCTTTTTAAACGTTCAAGTTTTTTCTCAATCTTTAGCACGTTGCGTGGGAAATAGGCGCTGTCATTGTCAAAGTATCCAAAGCGTTTAGCAGAAATATAAAATACTTATAATACGACATCATTTCTCAATCTGAAGGTTAAAACTCCCAAGAAAATATGACTGTGTTAGTAATTTGATAACATACTTTAATACAACTTGGTCTTTTATATAATTATAATACCTAAGTGCGAGTGGTTTAGATTGTAATAATTATCATTCTAACTCTTTTGTAACATTCATCGTGTCTTTAAACTTATCTTATCTTTTTAATAATATTTTAAATCGAGTTAAAATTATGAAAAGATATACAGCAGATAGAAGCAGAGCAGCGTTAAAAAAATTGTGAGCTATAATCCAGGGTAAGTTAAGTAGGTATTATTAGTAATGTCCTTGAGGAATTGCAGTACAAAAAGTTTGAGAAACAATGCTCAGTAGCACTGACATACATCCTATCAACAAACAAGTATTCCTTGAACTGTGTAAGAACTGGACATATGTCTTATCTGCTACATTGATCTTTCCCACACTAATGTAATTTTAATTCAGAAAAGTAGTACAACGCACTGCTTTCAATGTAAGAACTTTGAATAATACATTTTTAAATATCCTCTCCAAGTCATCATTGTCCACGTATTATACGAATTTTAAGACAATACGAACAATTAAAATAATTATCTCTCGATTATAAATTACCTTCCTTACTTAACAATTGAAAAGTACAATCTCAACGTAAATTACTATTAAATTATCTTGACAAGTTTTTGTTTGGACTTAGATTCGCCTCTGCTTATTATAGTGACGTGCATAGTTTTTATTTGGTCACGCAATGACGTCAAAATAATTACACACCGCTTACTTATTGGAATTTGCCCGGCCCTTTGTTCAACGTCGTACATTATGAAACCCATAAAAAGGCAATGCCTTACACTGAAATATTCCATTTCTGTACATAACAGGCATATTCCATCACATAGTCAAGCTCCACTGGCTGCAGTATAAAATCAATCAATCAAAACGGCTCGTAAATAGGCCACTGATGAAAACCTACCCATACATAAACATAAAGAACAATGACGCCACCATATTCTCATAAAACGGACATATAAAATAACAGAATACACGACAACTTTTCGACTTAATAACCCCACATTAGAAACATTGAAACGAGTGTGTGACACGGGCCCCAACGCTCACTCACATGAGCGGATCCGTTGCCCACTGTCCCGAAAATATTGCCTGACCACGCTCAAACTGAACTTATCAATCAATATAAGCGAGTCTCCACCTTTCTTTATCGGATTTTTTCATACTATTAATAGATTTGTATGGAATGGGAATTAACGGGAAACATCGACCGGATTATGTTGCAAGACTTATTGGAATGGGGTGCCGGCTCGTTGGAAAACCGTTTTCGTTTTCCATTTGAGTTGTTACATGACTACGTAATACGAATATAGAGATGCAATGTACGTATTGGTTGGTTGGAGATTACCTTTAAGCTTTAATTTGACTGAATCAATAAAGTTTAATTAAAAAATAAATTGTTGTAGAGTACACAAAAGTTGTTTCTAGCAAGTAATGATATATCAACTTGATATAAAATGTGAATGTAGGTCAGTGTATCGCTACGTGTGAAGAATTATTTATTAGCAATCTTGATTGCTGTGTATTAGCTGTCGCCCCTGGCAATTACTATTCTATTTGTTGTAAACGATTTAGATTTAATAAATCTTATAGATCTATAAATCAAAAAATCATTATTGGGTGTTCTTAAGAAAATCCGATAAAATACAACTTTCCAGTATGACGTTTGAAGATTTCTCCTCGTTCTTATAGCATGACGTGAACGAAATCATTATTGTACGTAAACCTTACCTCATTTATGATGTATCTCGCATCCCGTTGCACTGGACATGTACGGTTGCTTTCGAAGACCGGTTCTACAAGTTATCAATCGAACTATTACATCAATGCTATGATACAAATGCATTTAGATCTCACGTGAGTTTGCCCTGTACTAGTTAGATTATGTATCATGCTTAAGGTTATTCTACGGCCAGTAATTTCTACAAGATAAATTTGCTTGTGTTCTACGTTAGAACGTAAAAGGGTGTCTTCCCCCGTAACACCATGGGGCCTACAATAGGGCAAACAAGGCATTAATAGACCCCCTTTCTCATAAACGCTGAATAACTGTTTTAACCATTGTTGTGCTGTTTCGTTGTTGTCCTACTAAACCTTCAGAATTGCGACCTTGCAAGTAACCTTTCTGGAATCTGTTCAATACTTTCCGAGTTTACTGTGTAAAGAAAAACAGACAACTGCGTCTAGAGACTGAGTTACAGGCTGTGTATTTAGTAATTCAATGCGCTAAAAGGAAATTCTAGATAACTAAAGCTGCTTTAAATAAAATTGTAGAGCCACGGCGTAAATAGCTTGAATAAATACTTATAGGACACCTACTACTGGTCAAAGGTTTATCTTTTGAATTCTCTACGTTCCAGCGCAATTTCCGTTTATATCTGTATTTCAGACACGTCCAGATTCCACCACCTACGTACTGTAATACATTTTTATATACATGCATATTAAAAGCATACTTAATAAGCGTTAAAGTAATAAACCGCGAGCCGTAGGGGAGGATAACTCGATGTAAATTATACAATTTACGCGTCAACCGCGGCGTAAACAACTTTTTACGCTAGTTTTAAAACGCTGAGTTTTTTTTACCACACTGTGTACCTATTTTCCCGTATGGTTGGTGTAAACACTGTGTGTCGTAGATACCGTGTGTTTTAACATTATAACGAGAATTAGGGCTAGTTCCTATAAACAAAATACTCAGATATTTTGTTTATTTATATCTTTAAGAATAATATTTGTACAAAGATTACTGTCTGCTTTATTTTTTAGCGTTGCAATAAAGTAAAACTTTTTGTAAATAATCTGAAATCCGTGCGAATAATTCTTATCTAAGTATTTCACAATGGGACTACTATAGCATATAAAATGTTATCGCCTTCAAAGGCCATCGCACACGTTCAATTCGTATATTATGGGAATACTATCAAAACGCCATTTTTCTTTGAACTCCATGAAAACTGATTCAAGCTAGTAGCAGCTTCTATGTAAAACTGCGAATCCTTTACAGCTGTGGCCATTATCATAACAATAACTTGTTGTTACACGATGTTACATGCATGCTTTATTATGTAATTGTTGTGTAACGCATACATATGCATGCATAGTATGCATACACATGCGCATATGAAACAATAAGCTTACGTGTACAGATTTACGAAGATAGAACGCGAGCGCCCTACAACCAACATCTACTAATAAATCTATGTCGGTGTTCCCCTGATGTTTATGCTGATACTAGTGAAATATTGCAGAGAATTGGTTAGCAAATACATATGCTATTATTCATAGACAAAGTAATATTACAGATCGCTTTATATGCTTCGAAAAAGGCATTCAGGCAACAACAAAAAACCTTGTTTTTTTTACTCATGTCTGTGATTTCAACGTAGCTCTGATATTGATGAAAAATAGATACATACATAATATAGGGTTAGGCAGACACTAAAAAACGCCACTTGATACGGTCCTTACAAACTTCCCTTACCTCATTCACATCCATCTTGCCATATAGGACTTAACAAAAAATAAATGGCTACTAATAATAACCTAAAATCGGTTTAATCTAAACTTATTGTGAAATTATGCCAGTATTTTAGTGTTACGTATTCCAGCCGAATACAAACAACCGTCAATAAACCCTACGGTATCGTACTCCGTACAGTTACGATTCATTCATGCCTCTGTAGCTGTATATGCAGATATGTCGTATAATTGTATCAGAGCCGGGTGAACCATGTAGGCTAAGTAGACCGAAACTGGGGTGTGGGAACTAGCGACTGCGCCCCACGTACGTTATCGAGTGCTCGCTCACACCCTGCACCGGCGAGATTTTTAACTAAAATAACAAGGGATTGTGCTTTCACATGCAAAATACTCCCAATCTAAATAAAACACGGTTTTAGATAGCTCGTGTATTCAAACAAAATGTTTTATAGATACCGGTGTCTGTATATTTTACCTCTAATATTCCAAACGTAATCTCGTATAGCCAATATCAACCGTGAAACGATCCAGCTAATATTTTATTACGCACTCGTAACGGTATCATTGGAAAATTATAATAATAAATATAATGCCAATCGAAACGTATAAGAAGCAATTGAATGATAAGTGGCCGATAAGAATTGGAAATATGTAATAGTGTGGGCCGGTCACGTGACACCGGCGAGTACGTAACGCGATAACACTTATCAGTTAATACTGATTTAAGCTAAGATTAGTGGCGGGCAGATACCGCGGCCCAATGTCCACCCGGTCTTAGGTTCCGACTATAATTCGTGGCGTTTAGATAGTGCCAAATGATTTGCTTTGACTCGATTTTCAGAATAGTAATTATAGGATTATCGAATTGTATTTATTGATTGTTATTGGAAGTTTTCAGTAGACACATTCATAAGTTCGTGGTTGTAATCGTCTGCCAAAATTATAGGTTAATTTTTATTTTTAAATCATATCTCTCTACAGTCTTCTAACTGGATTCATAATTTTACTTGGCGTAAAATAGCAGCAGGTTTAGATAAACCTTTTGTTGTTTAATTAACCATCGATTACGAAGGTTTCATAGTTCAACGATAGGCTATTTTCCGATGGCCAGCGAGTGAAAAAAAACGTGGAGCCTCAGCATACGTCAGTACCGCTCGAAGCCAGGCACACGATTATGTCGGGTTTAAAGATCGTAATAGTTGAACTATTATGTAATCTGTACAGTAACGACGTATAAATAGAACCATGTTACTAACTCAACACTGTTGATGTTCATACAAAGTTTAATTTTTCTTACGCCTATGTACATTTGACAGCTATTTCCTGTTACATTCAACCATTTGTATTTTGTATTTTTGTTTGACAAAAAACAGACCTTTGGTGTGTGTTTTTGTTACACGTTTGCTCTCGTAGTATCTATACTCATTAGTATAGGTTAAAGACTGTATGCTTGTTTGAATACCACTAATATCTGAAACTACCAATCTGATTTGAAAAATATGTTAGTATACGATAGCTGCATTCATTAGAAAGAATATACAATACATATAACATCACGACGTGCGAGAGTGAAGTTATCACCATAAACGCTAGTAAAACTGCTTCAAATATAGGAATCTTAAAAATTCTATAAAATATAACTTAAAATGAAAAGGGTTTTGTGTTCCAGTGTTTCTACAAGAAAACTAGAACTTCAACCACGATCAACAATAGTTTGTTACGATAAAGTTTCATACTGTCTGAGCGTTCAAACTATTTTAATTTCGCGATCGTTGATAAGCAGTTTCCAGTGTATTTTTTATTTGCATATCAAAACGTTACGATAGCGTGGACCAATACAAATACGTATTGCGCACTGAATAACAGTGTTTTTAGTTAGCTAAGTAATTATTTACTGTAGAGCTGGTTAATATTTTACCGTGAAAAATGTTGGTAGGTTAAATTAACGTATTTGGGCCGCTTGAACAATGATTTTACTATGCAAAACCATTTAACCATGCAAAAGAAAACAACATCTACTGTATTGGAAATTATCTCTACTGTCTGACTAATATCTAGCTATCGAAGAAATCTTTGCCAGTAGTTCCTAACTATATTCCAATTTTGTCTGCAACGGCAAAGTGCAAACCTGTTGCAATAGAACGTCGGAACTTTGTAGTGTACTTAATAGTTCAGCTGTACTCAAATAATGAGCGTCGGAACGTATTTTGCAGTCGAATAGTCCATCTCTATCTAGTGACTAGTATACTATTATATTGTTTGTTGATCTTGCAACAAACATCCAACGCACTTTTATACATAGCTTGAGAATAGAAGTGTTTCTTTTAGAAGCTATTTTTAATCAAAATATTTGTGAGCATGGCGCCACTGAGTTGATCGTGAATAGCGAATTTTTCTCGCTTATTGTGTGCACATGTCACAGGTTTTGACTCACTTTGTTTCAGTTTACATACACATTAATAGTTTAGTATAAAGCTATTTGCTATTTATGCTTGTTTTTGTACATAAATTACCATAACGCTCATGTTTTGTGTAACGGATCGATTTGAGTCACCTTTTCTAATTCTTCATTCATTGTCCCTATATTAGGAGGAAAAACAAATATTTTGTTTGAAATGCAAAACTAACGTAGAGTATCTGAAATTTTCCTTGTTGTGAATTTTAATTTTACTTGCACAACATACCCAAATACATGTAATTCATAGGACGTATTAAATACGTCTTATTTTATCGTTAGCTTACTCTGTAAGAGCAACCATTCATCATAATTCTACTAATGGGAACGAAAATCTATTCGGAAAACTAATATTTACTAGAAGTGACTGATGTGTAAAATGGTATCACGTTGAAAAAGCACACAAAACGCTGACAATGTCTCAGCAACCTTGGCGACACCCACTCTAAGAAACGGGGTTGCTCTATTTTTAGTAAAAAACCACTACATACTCGTAATTCTGAAACGTTACTCATTTGGGCACAAATGAAGCCAGAATGTGTGAGTTATTCACGCAAGTTTTAAGTCTCAGGTAGGAGGAAGGGGTCAGTGTGTCGGGCGGGCTTAATGAGCTAGTAACGTTGCCACTCATGCACGATTACTCTCAAGGAAAGGGGAGGAAACACATAAATATAACCAACACGCCGCTCAGCCACACGTCGCACCGTAACTCCTGGATATTCTACGTAAAATGTTAACCACAAATTGGAACTTTGCCTAATGAATACTCATAGACTCGTCGCCTATATTGGCACATGACATTGCCGTCGACTACGCTAACGTTCAACAATATTATTTATAGTAAAACACCATAAAATGTTATATCGTTACTTGGACAGTAAAAATAATTGATTCAATTGTTGTTTCAAGTGAACTGCCAATAAAGATACGCTCGTATGGTGTTCAAAGGCGGTTCGTTCAGATATATTATAGTGTAGTGTGTGACAAGCGAGGCGAGATAACAGCTGTGCCACCGGACGCCACTGTTTCTATCGGATTTATTCACCTTCCCACTGATACGTCATTGTTTTTTTATCTTAAACGTCACCGAATACTTGGGTGGCGACTGCGGAATGCAATGACAGATACTGAATTTTGATAAAAAACGTAGCGTGCCGATGTGCTACCAATATTTTTTTGTATTATAGAATGTATTATTCCAACGATTGTCCCAAATATTTACGGAGTCTGAAAAGTTTTAAATGTTACTGGAAAAGTGTGAAAAACACTTTTTCCATGGCCTTTTCCTTTTTGCTCTGTTTTAATCCCAACTCAATTCTATTTTCGACCTTGTTTATTTAAAGTTATAAACTGTTACACCCAAACATCCTATATCAAAATTTACACGATTTAAACCAAAAGTTTATTTGGGAGTCTGAATACGTTATATACAAACAGAATTTGTAGACAGATTTCACGTATATTTGAGATATTTCCCTGACAAGTGTAAACAGTTTATCATTCAATTTAAATGATGATGGGAAAAGTCGTAAATAAGCCCACACGTTCATTATAAAAATGTTTGTAGCACGTGCAAAGAGTTCGAAACCATTTCGCGAAAAGGCTCTTTTTAAAGCACCTGTCACGAATAGCCTGAAATAATGATGTGACATGGATATTTTTAATGTTATGTGAATACTACAAGGTCATGAACTCTCGAACCTTCGAAAACATACCTTAGTCGCAATTCCAGGGCAAAATTCTTAAATAATTACTGATATTATTATAAGGTCGTGTGCATAGTACCTACTCGTATTCGGCGGTTCTGTATGACAAGATATTGTATGAATGTGAATGAAGCAAGGGAAGTTTGTAAGGATCTTACTAAATGATACACAAAATTACCCTAAAGTGGTAAGCAGCCTTGGGGTGATTTTGTGTACGTATGTATTATTATTGTATAATGGTCGTTTTTGTACAAAAGATCAAAATACGTAAATCTATCTCTACACCAGTCGTCATCGTTATCATCACGTATTGACTTGAGATCAGTATCGTCGAACACAGTGTATCAATGATGATGAATCGTGTCACACTCGTATTGACGTCGCCGCATGATTGATTTGACTGTCCTATGACATCATATGACTTTGCCAATATTACTTACTTAATAGTCAATAAGCAGTTAAAGGTCCCTCAGGGCTTCAAGCCCAACGGCATGCTTTTACTTAACAGTAATATGAGTTATTTTAACATTGGAATATTATGCCAGCCTATCAGAAAAACCCAAGTAAATTACTTTCCTAACGCACTTTACCTCTGTTTTTTTAATCCTGTTTTTAAGAGCTTCTCTTAATATTTTCACAGTAAAACCAACAATTTTAACATGTGAAAGACCTACTATTGCAGTTCCATACAAACAAACATGACCACTAAAGACATCATAAAACGTGAAAAACATAACAAATTTGTATAAATTTATTGCATTGAGGGTTAAAAATCCTGACTTAACAATGACCGAGAATCTTAAAATCTTGGAAAGATAGAACTTTCCTTGATCCCACACTTACCGAGGGTCGTATATACCACCTTTAAAATCTGTGCTATACAATTACAAGGTTCTAAAATATACTTTTGTGTTTCAACAGGCTTACGAGCGCGCCAACCTCGCGGACGCCCTGCTGCCGCGCACGCTGATCGACGGCGAGCTGATCATCCGGCAGGGAGACACCGCCGACGGCATGTACTTCGTCGAGGACGGCGCCATCAGCATCCGCATCACCCGCGACGACGGGAACGAGCATGAGATCAAGCGCCTCGGTATGTATATATCTTTGATACCTATACTAATATTATAAAATTGTAGAGATGTAAAAAAAACTACTATCTAAATACCACTTTATTC
This sequence comes from Anticarsia gemmatalis, assembly GCF_050436995.1. NCBI lineage: Eukaryota > Metazoa > Arthropoda > Insecta > Lepidoptera > Erebidae > Anticarsia > Anticarsia gemmatalis. The sequence continues at coordinate 7,578,326 of NC_134761.1, forward strand.
AGAAATGGTAAAACCGCAGCTAAATATATTATGCAACATGCCAGTAACTCATATTAGAATTCGACAGATGCAATGACAATACTGGCTAGCTCCCAAAGGCCAGTCCAATTGTTATTGTCTAACTACGAAGTTCCTAAATTTCATCCATAACCTACAGTGTGTAAAATTTGCTGTAGAAGGTCTACAATCGTTAAATGCTCGCATAAAGTATCTTTAAGCCAAATCCTGTTAAACTTTGTATAATTGTTATAAATGTAGTAGATATTTGAAGATATCAAATATCTACTACATTTATAACAATTATACAAAGTTTCAGTCATTAAATAAATGTGCTAAAAGTTTTCTTTAAGTTATTTAAGTTATTGTTCTATCTGCTACAGAAGCGGGCGGGTACTTCGGAGAGCTGGCTCTGGTGACCCACAAGCCGCGCGCTGCGTCCGCTTACGCTGTCGGACCCACCAAGGTGGCATGTGAGTATTACTTCTCTTTCATAACTAACTATATAACACTAAGTTACTAGTTATATACTTTATTGCTAACTAACCTCAGGTAATGCCTCCAATAAAACCATGTTGTTAAGGTATTAAGGCATACTTTCTAGTACTAATGGTTGCATATTCGAACGTTAATTTCGGTGGAGTAAAAAATTTAAAGAATGACAATCCTCGTCGTACGTTTTTTGTCCTTCATAATCCATCTCTTACTACCGCTTTGCATAACGCTGCACATAAGGTATTTAAAAGTACCGAGTTTTGTTCATATTATTTTCATCACGGGCAAAAGTTCCTCGTCTGCCCATGTCTTCACGTTGACGTGAATTATTGCGGCAAGAATATCAAACATTGCCAATTCTTTTTTTTACTAGTTAATGTCCTACAGCTGGGCAAGGTCCAAAGTTGGGCTTTTGCGACACTGTGGCTTGGGCCACTCCTGAAATGAGGGAAGGGTTAGGCCTTAAGTTCACCACGCTGTTAATTGCGGGTCAAGTCAATTTTTATTTTGGTTTTATTAAAAACATAGTAAGCTAGCCTTAACGCTTACCGCATAAGCGAAGTATACGACATGTGAACCATGTGTCGTCATCGTATTTGCAATCATATCCCAAGCGCGACCTCATTTGAATGTCGCGCGGAGGCTCGCTGCAATATTTTGTATTTATCACCATACATTAACCTCTACGTTTTCCTGTTATTGTTCACTACTACGCTCCCGTTCTGCAGATATACGTCGAAATATATAACCGTATTAACTATTGTACGATAATAATGACGATTTGCCATCAAACCTTATAAGCAATAAATATTTAATTAGCGTGAAAAAATAATTATATGTTACGCTTGTACTAACAAATATTTTTTCTGTTCTATCCTGTGTGTCTACGGTCTAGTCGCCGTCATTAACAAATGTCCCAAAAATATCAAAAAACATCATACGTTATGTTCAGTAGACAGCTTTATTTAGATGTGCTATAATTATGTCCATAACAATCCTTGTTCCTAATGCCTGCGAAATATGCGTAAAAAGTAGAATATTAGATAAGTTTAGATTTTTATTTAGGCTAAATTTTTTGTTTTAGTCCTAAGAAACTGCTTAGCAGATTCTATACAGAATCAGTCAAAATCTTAACAAAATCACATAGTTATTGAAGCCAAAGAAATGTAATATCTGGACTTCGTAATACGAGGCTGATGAGATGAATGTTGTACAAAAACGCCGCCTGGATACGTGCCAATGTTGATAACTTATGATTAGGCACACAAAAACTGCATGCGGCATGTTTGACATTTTTACACTGTGACATAATGCTGAATATTTATACTTACATACAGATTTTATTAAAAGAGACAAATCTGTTTATATGTAACGTTTCCGTGCCTCAATCTTCAAAGTACTTTTGATATTATTTAACCTTACTTTTGGATAGAACGCTAGCTCATTTCAGTACACAACGTTATGTCCTTCTAATATCACAAATGAAAAAGTTTGAAAATGTACTAAAAATAGCTTATACTCTTTTGCCTCGGAAAATCTTTTCACGCTTGGGCCGTTAGTTTTACTATTAATTAGTTACTAACGTGATCGCATAATATTATTTTTGTCTGGACCAAATGCACTCGGCAGTTAAAAGTTACTTAAATTCACATTATCAACTTAACTTGTGTAAAATGTTTGAGTTATCTAGCAATAACTGTGTTTGTCACACAATCTCATCAATCTAAATATCGTAGACAAAACCTTAAAGATTTTCCAGATACGTTAATATTTTAGAAATCTCTTAAATATAAAATAAGCATAATTTATGTAATACTAGCCGACCCGCGCAACTTCGCTTGCGTCACATTAGAGAGAATGGGTCAGAATTTTCCACGTTTTTATAACACTTTTTACTTTTACTCTGCTCCTATTGGTCGTAGCGTGATGATATAAAATATGCTTTTTTTTCACGAAAAATATTCTCAAAATTATTTATTTTATATCTCTTATTAAAACGAAATCGCGCTAAGGCATATCCGCCATTAAAACAGTTGCCATGACAACGGAATTTTGTTAATTCAATGTCATTATAATGTTGATTATTCGCGACTACGTTCGCCACCTGAATTTTCCCGGGAAATGCGTCATTTTCCCGGGATAAAAGTAGCCTATGTCCTTTCTCGGGTATCAAAATATCTCCATACCAAATTTCATGCGAATTGGTTCAGTAGTTTAGGCGTGATTGAGTAGCAGACAGACAGACAGACAGACAGAGTTACTTTCGCATTTATAATATTAGTATGGATTAGGTTTTTTCTTTATTTTTAAAGACAACTCCCGCACTATCAATTGCTCTTGTGTCGCGGGGACTTTTACAAACATACAAACAACGGACACAAAGCACAACCAGAGCCGAAACAGTTTGGTTTATAACTGACTAGCTGACCCGCGCAACTTCGTTTGCGTGTATCCCGCTACTTCGACAAATACAGTCAACGCACCAACACATATTGGATACTAATTTTCAATTCACAATAACTTCTCTTTCCCTTAACCGCGTTTAAAATATTAAAATGTTTTTTGGTTTCTGTGACTCTTCTTTGATCGCCCCCCCCTATCAGTTTTTGGAAAAAATATTTAAGTAATGTACAGATTTTTTTTTGTCTCATATGTATAGATCAAAGTCGTAGTACCTACTTTTTAATATTATTCATTTTTTATGTACCGTTTTTTTATATTTTTTGTTTTTTTTTATGTACTTACCTACTTTTGTTATATACATCTAAAAATCCGTTGCGTAGTTTTAAAGTTTTATGCATACGAAGGGACTACAGACAAAATGGGCGACTTTGTTTTACGCTATTTATAGGGACGCTGCCCCCGCCGCCGCGGCCGGCCCGTACCGTGCCGCAATACTAATATCGTGATATCTCCTAAACTATATGTCTAAATAACACACTGTAAACTGCAAAAATAATCTAAATTAAATGCTCGTGATGATGAACTTACTTATTTTGATAAGGATATATGTATTATTGGTTATATCACCAGTTAAACATCACCCAACGAATTAAATGTTTTTTTAATACAGAAAAGTAGTTTTTGTGACTTAAATAAAAAAGCTGGATATATGTCATCGCGGACTTTTTTGTAGAACTAATAAAGACCAATGTTTTTGCTATACATTGTTCTTACTTGTATCCAACGGTATAAGCGGCGCACGCACAAATGCAATCTTCAATTAGATTTTTTTTCTGACTTCTTGGACATAAATCGCTATAACTCAGCTAATATAGTTTCAATGTATTTCAATTATATATAAAAACCTGTCGGAGAAAATACTCTTTCTATTAGTGAAAACCGCATCAAAATCCGTTGCGTAGTTTTAAAGTTTTATGCATACGAAGGGACTACAGACAAAATGGGCGACTTTGTTTTATACTATGTAGTGATGTGTTGTATCGTTTGTATTCCAGTCTTGGACGTGGAGACTTTCGAGCGGCTGCTGGGCCCGTGCATGGAGATAATGAAGCGCAACATCGACGACTACGAGGAGCAGCTCGTCAAGTTGTTCGGCGACAAGAGCAACCTCACCGACGTGCGATGAACGCGCCCCGCCCACAACCAGCGCATACACTTGTTTCCCTTCCACACAACGTAATCTATCTCACGTTTTGTTTACACTTGTTTGTGAGCTCATGCTGACCCCCCCTCCCCTCCCCCCGTCTACAATCTCGGCCCGCATTTCAAACTGCTCCCTTATTTTTAACTCGTTGTGGTAGAATCTAGTAACTTATTTATTATTAGACTAAATTGTCAATGTATCGACTGCGATTTATTATTTTATTTTAAATAAAATTCGATCTACAATCAAATATTAAAAACGGCATAATCTCACAAAAATCAAGTCAGTTTGTGCTCATAAAGCGAACGCTTACTAAATAACCTAACGTTTTGTGCTTAACCGACTAAAATCTGAGTACTAAGTACGAACCCAGATCTTAAACTTCAATGATATCAGTGCCATGTCTAATTTATTGGAACTCGTTTTAAAAACATTGTGACTATCGACAGATTACGCGTTGAATGGAAGGTGAAACGATACTACAAAACGAGCGCTCAATAATATTGCATTGATACAAATATACGCTTATTTTAGATAGAGAAATGCCTTAGTAGCTAAGTATATATAAGGTACACACCGAAAACGGGTGGCGAGACGCGCGCGTAGAAAACTTTGATGTTTGGGAGACTGGCGGTACGGGACCATCCCGGCGCTACTACCCCGTGATGTCTGTGACGTCATACCACACTGCCGCCAGAGACACCCTCACATATACATTCTGCTCATTTTATGTGCCATAACGTGTACAACAAGTGTCGAATATTCGCCAAGACTGTTCTGTTGTACGGTTGTTTTGATGCTTCTGCATTTATCATTTTTATGCAACATCTATCTCCTCTCATGTGCAATATTTATTTAACATTGACTTGAATGTTTTCTACGTATGTCGTCGTAACAAGATCTAGTGACCATCGGACGATAACAATAAAAGAATTTATGAGTCGAGGGTAAAAGGCATTAGAGTTAAACTTAAACATAAAATATGTTTTATGTAGTGAGTGGTACAATGCAATACTATTCGGCACTCGGTCACGTCTTATCTTGGGATATTGTCAATCGCTATCGCCATTTCTATTAACTTAAGATATTTCCACTGACACAGGCTTTTCTGAATGATAACAAAATTATATACCTAGTAGGTAAAGTATAGTTGTATTATTATTTTGTGATTAGATTAAATCTATCACTGTCTAATTTTTATTTATTTATTTGAACTCGGTTAATGGTTTCGATATATGTATATGGAGATTGTATTGTGAGGATCAGTTTATTATTGTCTGCCAAATTAAATAATAGTATGTATGTAATTGTTACAACATGTTGACATCTCACAGATAATGTCGTACGACACTGAGTCTATGAACGTACAGAGTACGGACTACGCGGTAGACGAAATTACGCGGCGTGATCAAGTACATGCGCATACATTATATACCTACATGATATATTTACTTTCGCAGAGTATTATAATTACGATTGTTTCATAGTGATTTGTTAAGAAAAGAAAAATTGTTTTATGTTAACTTTTAATTAATTTAAATCTTCTTTTCTGTTGTAGAGAGTTCCTATTGTTTTGTTTGCTCTTTAACGATTTTACATTATAATAGATCTGACGTGTATTAACATTGTAATACTTTTATAGCGAACACAAAGCTCCAATGAACAAAAGTAGAGTCCCATCGTTGATTTTTTATGTCCCAATGTAAGAGATTGGTGTATAAATGCAAATGTTTGAGCGGACACATGCTGAGTACCGCGCGGGTGTACCCGCCGGTGCATGTCCAGTATTATTTGAATTAGAAACATCCCACGACATTTATTTGTGAATCCAGCCAAAGTAGGTGAGTGCGTAAATATCATGTGTAGCGCTAAATATTTAAGTATATATTTACTATGTAGTAGTTAGTTTTCGTCATTTCTTATTGTAATTTAAATATTAGTAGATTAGGAAATTTTAATGGAATATAGTCAAATCCTGAGGGGTGAGGTGTATCGTTTTTGACGCCATGTACAAAAGTGTACAAATTGATTTCAGATGCCATAGAAGATTTTTATTTTATTGAATGAATATAATACGTTACTTGTTTAATTGTGAAATAAATGTACCGTTGTCGATCTTCCACTGGTAGACTAAGTCCAGATATGACATTATGTTAGCGCATACATACATGTCGGCCTTCGCTTCGCTGCTTGTTGTGATCAACACATGTTATGTATCTATTACTACTGGTTTGCGTTTGACGTAGCTAATACATTCCCTTTATTACTGGTTGACATTGTATTTAATTTTATAACCACCTTTATTTCGTTACCGGAATATATTTTGTCCGCCCATCGATTTGCTATAGTTAAATTCTCACTTGAAGTGCCTATTTCGTACAAAACATCAACCAGATTACAACTTTTAGTACACTTTCTCACTAACAATTATAATATTAATCTCGTGTTTTTAACTTACTCAAACTGCCTTTTTCTATGTGAAATTGTGAAATGTGTTGTGAGATATGTGTATTTAGTGCAACGGACATTGAACAGTCATTGAATCACTACAGTTTACTCTTTAATATTACTATGATAGAACATTTGACATAACATATTAATATATAATGTTTACCATTAATCATCGCGGTTGAGTGTTACACGATCATTACGAGCAATATGTTAGTGGTAAACAATAGACGAGGTGTTTGTTACATTGAATATAGTACGGTGTTGTGTGATGACTGTTTAGGATCCACTGTTTAAATATGTAATATTCTGGAGTGTGTGGTGTTGATTGGTTTCCCTACTGTAACTATGATGCGTATACATAATTTGATATTGCTGTGTATAACGTTGTGTTTGTTACATTGTACAGGTGAGGTGCGTCACGTGTCCACCGCATTATTGTCTGTGTGTCCCCCAGTGTATTGAACCTAGTAGTTAATAGTATCGTGCAATAATAACTAATAACTGTCTTATCTATGTCGTTTACATCAATATCATGTGTTACATTTTGTCTGTGTGAAATTTATTTATAGAATTAATAAATATGCATAGATTAAGACATACCTATATATCGCTCTTAATACTGATGTTTCAAGAGTTCTCTGCGTCGGTAAAGTAGAATTGCTAATTAAACTACACGTGTATATTCAGTTTTTATCTAAATTTAATGAACACGCAACATATTATATCGTTAACATAGGAAGCACAAACGTGTAGACGCGTGACACGATGAGAGGTTTCAGTTGTGTTGTCTTCCATGGGACGCACAGAAGTTGGCCGCTGATCAATGTTCCCGACGCATTATTCGGAGCGCTATAATATGCATTCTCTGGCATACTAAGGTAAAATTGAAATTCAATACGCTTAACCGTAGCGTAATTTTTTATAAATTATACTAGTCATTGGTGTCTAATGTAGATTTGTAACCTGACAGCACATTGAATGGAACATACTCCATATCTTCACGCTCACTTTAGGTGTAAGTCGTCATACCTGTTCCATAAGTGAAAGCATATCAGCGCGGCGATCGCCGACGCGTCTAATGATTATAATATGCACCACATGTGTACATCCGGTAGCCAGTTGAGAACTAGTACCGCTTTTCCCACGTCATGAGCTTACCCTGTACATTTATAAAAATTATGTATCGTAAAATGTTAGAAAACTGAATTATATTTGTTTGTAGATCTAAATGTGTTGTTTATTTTGCCCTCACCTTTTATCCCTCTGCCTTTCTTCAGATTTCCTAAGATAGTCTTTTTTAATCATAATTTCAAGCACTCTATAATAAATGATCATGCCATTTCGAAATGCAAGATGAATGGAAGGATTAAAAGTCGTATTTTACTATTTTGGCCTGAGCGTTTTCCGCCTTGAAGCGATGTGACGGGTGGGATGGGTTAGAGCTAGGGTTGCCAGATGGCCGGGATTTCTGGGATTGTTCCGGAATGTTGTCCTATGTCAAGTAATTTTACTCTGCTGATCCGAAATGAAAAAATACAAGTTTTTACAAAGCTGCAATAAAACACTGGAGGTCAAAACATTGATTGCATTCGTGGCCCCAGGAATGTCCAGGTAATGATCAGCCTGAATCTGGCAACCCTAGTTAGAGTTAGAGCAGGTTAGGGTTGCCATCCGTCCGGGTTTCCCCGGATTTGTCCTAGTTTAGAGGGCATCCGGGGAGCGTCCGGGGTAGGTTTCATTTGTAGACCGGGTTTTAAAAATTAATAAATAAAAAAAAATTGCACACCACGACCCGACCCTTCCCCCACTCCTCCCGTCGCGGTTGTTCTTCTCGTTGAAATGTCCGAGTTTCGGACTCTAAAATCCGGTGTTTTCATGCGTCTTGTCCGGTTTTCCTAATTTTGGAGATGGCAACCCTAGAGCAGTTTCACATGACAATCTCTGAATGCCTGCGATACAAGATTAATTCTTATACTCTTTAAAATATAGCTTGATTAAAATGACAGTTCTAAGCAAAACAGAGAACACAACTTTGTAGTGACGTCTAACGAGTATTACAAATTGAAACACGAAAAATCTGTCTTGTCTAGCATTATAACTATTTTCTAAATACAGATCCTCAATAAGAAATCAGAATAATTCAATACAATCAGCCTTTAAACTAAAAATCAGTCCTATTTTCTTTAGTCTTAAAAATAAACCTAATAATTTTCAACCTCTCTACAAGGCTACGTCATGTTGCAAAAATTTTAGTGAGGAGACACAATAGATAAGAATAAATCATCTGATTAATCGGTAATCGCGAAGTACACTTTGATACTATTCGTGACCAAGAATTAATAATTAATCTCCAAGATTGTTCCAGCGATTCTGATGATAGCGATGAGGATGATACTGATTTAGGATGCGCACTATTAATTGCGCATCCTATATTACTATCATCCTCATCCCTATCATCAGTATTGCACAATTAACTGAATAAATTAATTTTATTTAACTGTTTTCATTGTTTTATTCAATTGATCCTAATTAATACTAAACTAGGAGAGGTCTCCGTGCGGTGTTAAAAGTAGGGCTGGTCGTCCTATACGAATTTGCTTAAACAATAAGATTCACAACAACAATTCGTAAAAAGCTAATTCAAAAATAATTGAATCGAATATAATTATTTTAGATACGATTTTTTCGCTATCGATTTTGATCAATACTTCTACAACCCTAGTCAAAACAGTTTGACATCTGTCATTCTAATCAAGCTATATTTTAAAGACTATAGTGCGAGAGTTGTCTAAGCTACCTCTTCACCAATTATCAGCCGAATCGGTTCAGCCATTCTTGAGCTATAAATAATGGACCTAACACGATTTTCATTCCTTTATAAAGATAGACAAGTATTTAATTTAATAGGTATTAGCTAATAATTATTTAATAAAACAACAACGACTACAAATAAGAGATAATATTTCATACAAAATATTTTAATTAACAGTGTTTATACATTTTAGAAAATTAAGCAGTTTGTTCACAATTATTTGAAGTGCTTATAAACTAAATCCACAAGATCATTCTTTTTCATCCCTGTTAAGGCAGGTAAATCATCAATGCTTTTTGAATTCAATATTTCTTTTAGTTCAACTACAGTGTATGCTTTCACTTTTCCATCATCAAGACGTTGTTGAAGTAATGTTTCATCTATTTCTAGTTTTGCTTTTTTGCTTGAAGGACCACTTTCTTTTTTGCTTTCGCGGGATGACGCGGCTTTTTTCACAGCAACGGGCCCAAATGGTCCAAAAATATCTTGAAAAATGTCATATTTTATATTCTGAAACCGCTCAGCATCAGGCTTTGTTGTATCTATAAATGGTTCTTCTTCATCCTCATCCAGGGCTTTTGATTCTACAGCCCTATATAGTTTTTGTACCTTAGGATTTTCAAACATATTAGGCTTATAATCAAATTTTAAATCTTTCAAAATATCATTCATCACATTTTTATTTACATCTGATATTTTGACATCATCATCTTCATGTAATACAGGAAGCTGTCTCACATTTTCTATAAAAGGCACTCTTATTACATCAAATCCCACTTCCACATCTAGACCCAATGGATTTGTAGATGGAGAAAGTGCAACAATAATAGGTTTAGCATTCACTCTAGTGCATAAAACACATAATGCTACCACATTTGTTTTAACACAAGCTTTGTACAAAGCCTTGAATGCAGAAATTGAGCCTTCAATGATACCCTCATTTGGGAATAAAAAGTAACAAGATTTTAGAAACCATTTTTCTTTACACATAATACTGGCCGGTTTGAATCCTAGTAGTTTCAGCATTGGTGGGCCAAATGGATTCTTGAGTGTCTTCATTTCATCATCAGTGAATTCAACTTTTTCACCTCCATATATCTTATAGTACAGTATTTCTGATTTGAGCACAGGCACAGGTTTAGACTCGAGCTCTTCATCATCTACATCCATTTTTTCATCCTTCATGGTAACTTTCATTGTTTTATTAACACTTGTAAGAATTTCATTGGTGTCTCTATCCAAATCTACTTTTTTGTATGTTTGACTATTACTTTTTAAAAGTGTATACACACCTACTCCAATAGCCAATCCTTCACCAATTTCAAAGCTTAAGCGAGCAACAGCTAGATGACGATGAGACTGCTGGTATATCATCTGTTCAATTTCTTTTGTATCCCACACTGGTTTTGGCAATACAATGTCATCTTTTTTATAAACTTCAATTAAGAAGTCATTATAAAATGAATCAATCTTATATTCCTCTTCAGAAATATTTATAAGCTTTACATCAATATTGGAATTAGTTAAATCAATAACTCTATTATATGCAGGTCTCTGGTCCAACTGCACCGGTGGTACATCCAACCGGGACAATAATACAATATTACGGGAGGAGAGCTGTTTCTTACAACTAGCAAATGCTCTACTACAGTATAGCAAAACCTCGGACAGTATCAAATCTTGTGCTTGCTGCAATGATGACATATCAAAATTATAAAGCTTCCTATAATCATCAAGAGTTGGTAATTTCAACGGGAATACTTCTTCGACGCTGTTTAAGCTGAGTGAAGTGGTATTTGAAACTTCGGTGCCGTAAAAGCAAACTCCAATCAGATCCGTGCCTGATATTCGCAAACATTGCCGTATCATTCTGCATGTAGCCGCAACAGCCAAATCAGCGGATTTACCTTTAGCATCGTAGGTATTGATGCAAATTATTGTGGCGGGAACACCTTTCCATGACGGAGTTGCTTCTATTTCGTCTTCTGAGTCCATTGTAACTTCAAAAGTTTATTGAAACGATGGAGAAATACAATCTAATTTATGTTAAAAACTCGTTAAAATGAGATAAACAAATAACTTGAACTTGTCCTGACTTGAATGTTTGAAGTGTTTAGGTACTTGTCAAGATAGCAACCGCCACGCCTCGCGCCTGCGGATTGTTTTGTATGTGTTGTGTTGAGTGTTGACTGCAGTTGACAGAAGTAACTTGTGTGACAGATGACACTGACACTATTGATTTGACATTAGAGGTAGGAGAAACGCACAGATTAAAATGTCCAGTACATAAAATTATATGTATGTAAATAAATAATAAATTTAATATCATTGCACACATCTAATTCCGCAGGGCATGCACCATGGAAACCAGACAACTGATAAACATACAAAATAACTAAATACAAAAAGGTCTTCTAAATATTAACCAGGCTCAGAACAGACACTCGTGCGCATCACACAAATTTTCGTGCCGGTCGGGATTCGAACCCATACACGGCGCATCGGTTATTGGTAAAGAACGGATAACCACCGTCTTGTATTTCCCCTTGCGTCAAACAGGCGTTAGGCGCCCACGTCTTGTAAGCATATCATGAGCTCCGGCACATAGACTTCGTCAAGTTGTTAAGAACAATATTAACGACAGGGTTCACTACTCATGAATAAGTGAAAGATAACATAACTAAAAGATTATGTGACAGTCAAGTACGAAAACAATAGCTGTCAAACTGTCTGATAAGTGATAAGCTATCCAATACTTATTAAGTAGGGCTATAACTGAGCCTATCTTACCTTGGATCATATTATCATTGATGATGATAATTTGTAACTATTTAATTATGTACAGAAAATGTACCTTTTGGTATTAAAAAAATCTAATTACATTTCAAATAGGATTTTATTATTAAGCACACAATAAAATTAATTGAAGATCACTATAATTTCTATATAGGTTCTGGTTCTCTGCTGTATACTTGCATTATTTTTTCCATTATTTCCCAATTTTTCTCTTTCTGCAAATCTTTGGTAAATACCTGAAAAATATAATAGACAAATGAATGTATAACACAGTCACATTCTAGACTAGTCAAAGGTGAGATCACAGTTCCAATGCATCATATAAATGTATTTTTTTCAATGTTTTCTATTGCTTAATATTAATTGATTTAGATTAAAATACTGAGAAGACAATAATACTCAATAATAAGCCAAGATAGATACTAATAATGACATTAACTTACCGAATACCATGCCGCATCATCATCCAATGTTGATGCCAGAGGTACAGAGACTCCAAGAACATGGAGTGCTAAGGTAAGACATGCAACTGCTATATGAGGTGCTCTGTAGTCTAATATAGCTGAGGAATGGTGGAAGTCTTGCAGGAATGACATAGCCGTGCGCGCTATCGGTGCTGAGCGCCACTGTGTAGGCGGAAACCACTCCTGAAGCGATCGCAAATAATGAAGCAAATATCTGTGTGGAGATGGCACATCCAGGTTGAATCCCAACAACCTTAGCACTAATAACTCTGCCTGAGCAACAGCACCACGCCACGACCAATACTCTTCTCCTAATTCTAAAGGTCCAGCGCCGCGGTTGATAGAATTATGAGCAACATTGACGGCGTCTCTCAGTCTTACTGGCTCGTCTCGTGACTTTCCTGCCGCACACAAACATGCCGTACAAATTACGTAACAATCGTAGTCGTTCTTTTCAGCTTCTTTGAAAAACTTGTGATAGAATATAGCAGCAGTAGCAACTGTCGCTGGTTGTAAACCAAGTTTTATGCCGCACTCAAAAATAAAATTCGTCGCCAAACTGTGCCCAGAGGCGCTACGATAATCAGGCAATCGCCGTTCACGTCGGCTGCTTTGCAGAGCCATCACGTCAATGACGTCCTTCATAGTTAGAATTATTATATTTATTTGTAGGTAATCAAAATATTGACGCCAACAAACAAACAATTTATAGTTTGAGTTTGAGGAGGTTATGTTATATCATAGACTAATTCTTTTTTTTTTATTTGACAGTTGAAAACTTGAAACCATGTCTTTCCAAAAGCAGTTTTGTTTCATGCATGTTTTCAAATCCTAAATTGTTTATGGTTTTCCTGCTACAAATTAACAATTAATCGATAATGTTAGTTACATATCTATCTTTGTAAATACGCGATACACATGCTAGAAAAATACAAGTTTAACACTGTTTCGAATGCAGTACTTGCGGTGAATGGTGAAGTAGTAGCCGACCGCCCCGTTTACTTGTTGCAACTAATCTAGCTCATATGTTGCTGTTGTTGTGTAGTAGATTGGATCTATTGTTACTGAAGCAGCCTAGTCTATTGTATTGAAATACTTATTGAATTTATTTTTGATCTGATTGTGATTTGGGGCAGATTTGCTCTTAGGACCATGAGATCCTCTGCCATTGGATCTCACTCGTTTTTAACAGCAGCATACCGAGTTGTATTAATATGAGTGGCCTACCAGGTCACTAAGTTTTACACGTTTATTACTTTTCCAGTACAGAATGAGTCTGGCTGGAGTAGTCTACCAAACACCGGATTGCTTTCTTATCTTAGCGGTAATACTTCTACCAGTATCACCAACCGCTAGTTCGCTCATTTGGCTGTTACGCAGCGCACAATTTATTATGTAGGTATATCAAATATCCTATTGATAGATCAGGCCACTTTTATCATATGAGATAGTAATTTGCCAAAAGTACTTCACTCAGATTTTATAATTATTGTATTTTAACTAGAGGAAATTTATAGGAAGGAAATAAAACAAACCTTTTATTTGAACATAAAAATTAGAATATAATCATTTTCAGTAATTATTTAAAATTATACACTTAAAGTACATTTATAGTAAATTCAATAAAAAATACCAGTGCAGACGAGATACAAATAAGAGAAAATATTGTTTATTACATCGTTGGTTAAATACATCGCTTTCAGTAAATGCATTACAAAAAATAAGTCGGAAAACAATGAAATCAAAGTATAATGTCACTCGATATAGAAAAATAAAGATAAGATTGAATCACATTCAAAAATTACCCACTAGTGACTAAAAATTTTACTTTCTTAAACGTTTGTTCAATAGACGAGATCGCTCGGCGCCACAGAGGCGGGCGCGGCAGAAGGGCCGCGGGCCTCCCGCGTGCGGCCCTCCGAGCGATCCCTCGCACGCGCTAGAAATAAATGTTTACATGTTCATCAATTCTAAATAAGATATTTTCAACATTGTACTCTGATCAGTACCAATACGACTATATCCGAGGCTGGGGCCGCGCCGACGGCGATACGTGCGCCGCGCCTCCGCCCTTACCGCGAATCTCAGACATAATTTAGTTATCGAAGAACATACAGTAGGTATAAATAGTGAGGTTAGTATTAACTTTGGCAAATATGAATGAAGCATGGTGATATTGTTTTAGATCGACAACATCTCGACAATACTCAGCGTTTTAATATTAAAAATTATAACTGAACGTCGCTCATTTCGCTAATACCAACAGTAGAATGTCGATACGGGTAGTCTTCGAATTACCTCATGCCACATCACAATATTATAATAAGACAAAATGTCTCGACCCGATCACTAAACGCTACTCCCTTAAAAAAAACTCTGCAATAACTTCCCCAGTTGTGGATCTAATAAAGCGCGAGAATATTTGAGCCGCAACAATTCAGTCTTCAAATAAGAAGCCAACGCACATACCACGTGACATAACGTCCGGCCGCGCCCGTCCAGTCTCGGCACTCGCGGCTCGCACGTACGTCAACTATACTTTGTGCGTACATTTGTGTTCCAAACAAATATGTTACATGTGGCGTGTGCGATTCTTTCACATAATTGTCTCAAATCTTATAAACTAAATGTGATTCGAGCGAATAAACAATGCGGCAGTGTACAAAATTTACATCACATTCACTCGAAATATAAGCATACAAGTTAATGTTCTGCGGCGGAGGAACACATTGAAATGCAAAACTGACGACTTGAACAAGATATCGAAGGACATCCGGTCGGTGGATCGCGAATGTGGCGAGCGGCGGGCAGGCGGCCGCGGATCTGCGGACGCTTAAAGCTGGTGGCGATGGCACTGCGACCCGCCGCGCCCGACGCGCGACCACACCGCACCTTCCTAGTCGACACCTTCCAATGGTTATACCCACATCGTTCACTCATTAAATAAAACCTTTAAATGTAACGTGAAGCTTACTTAAATGTAGGTTGAATGTAGAACTGCGCTAATATTATTTTTTATTAGTTTTACGTACACATATTGTTACATAACAGTAAAAAACCTACCTAGCAACAAGCGAGCGACGAGCGCTCGAGCCGCGGGCCACTACCATACGATCACGATCACGGGATCAACAAATTTATATTAATCTAAGAATCTATTTATCAATTTCAAAGAATGATAATGCGAGCAAATAGCATTATTAATGTAACTTGTCAATTTCCGTAGTACATTTTCGTTCTCCATATTGTGTAAAGTGAATATTAACAATATCTTTGGTCTTGAGTCAGCTCGCAGCGGCACTCGGCGAGCGCGAGCCGTGGCCCGAGGTGTCTCGAGGTTGAGTCGAGGCGACTCGGCGGTGTCTCGCTGCGGCGACGTTACACTGGTTGTGGTGAATGGCCCGCGCAGTCACAATGTAGGCGTTACATTTTCATTTAATCACTTTTTACATACTCATAAACGTAAAATGAAAATAAATCACCTAACTATGACAATAGTAAAGGTTACTGTCTAATTGCATTATTAATTAATGTTTATTGATACAGTTACTGTCCTAATGCTTAAAAGTAAGATTTTTATTTTTATTATTAATAATAAATTATGTTATATAGTATATATATGTATAAGTGTTTGATTACGCCAATTCGCGAGTGTATACAAAGTTTATATACTCACATATCTTACACGAACAGAGTGTAGCGTGACGTAGACGCAGTGAGAGTCGCGCTCGCGCTCGCGCACGTGCGCGCGGTGCGCCGACTCCTCACTGACTGACACTGACTGACAGTACTGACACTGACTATACCGGCTGGTGACGTCACACACGTCACAGATACAGCACGTAACTTGTTGATTATTATTATTATTATATATCAAATGACCACGCCTCACCAACTCCTTACCGATACAGACTCCACTTCACAAAATAATGACGAACATTAACATGATCATAAACATTGGTTAATTACCTTTAAATATAAAATTAAACATGACAAGTTTACATATACCACGTTTAATACAAGTACTTCTAGATCAAATAAATACCTAACATGATTTCAATAATCCAATACAAGAATAGATCTTAAACGGCTACACCTTAAGGATAACTGTAAAATGATATAGAAAAATATGAACACAAAACAATATTCAGAATTGTGTGTATATATGGCGTAACTGATTATTAATGCTCTTACTGGAATAAATAATTTGTGCGTAATACGATGCTTAACTTAAATAATAACATTGGATGACACAGGTGTTAGCTTAAAGTATGCTCGTAGGTACAAAACATAACGTCGACTTATTACATACTCGAACAGCGGAAACAGTTGTGCATTCAAAAGTTTATAAAAAATAATTTCTCATTATAAGTGATTATAATACTTAATAATGGAATGATGTTTTGTAATCAGTTTAAGTAGGCCTGTGAACGTATTCATGCATCTCACTACCGTGTTTTATTTCAATACTAAATATTGGTTCCTTTCTGTGTTTGGTCCGTAAGAGAGTGAGTATATAAGCACATATTGTTACCGGTGCTCCGCCTCTGCGTGGCGACTAGACCGCCGACTAGCCACTTGTGCGAACGAAACGCTATACCAATGCCTAGCACCAAAATTTAGAATTGAACACTAGATCACTAATTTCACATTAATCGAACGATCCCTGCGATGGAGCACCGCGGGATCGCGTCGCCGAAACGATAACGAAACTACGGTTTTATATTACAGGGGGAAACGAAACGCTACCATCGAGTCGGGTCTAGTCGCACGTAGTCGGCGGGAGCCGTCGAAAATGATACACAATGCCCCAAGCCATGTGACACACGATATCTGCACATCGGCGGTATATCCAGTAAGCTTACTTTCCATAAAAATATATAGGTAATTATAGTACGCATAGCTGCGGCGTGAGCGGCCCGCGACCCCCGCGCCCCGCACGTGACGTCATGATATGGTCGCACGGAACAGCTGGCGCAGGGCCCGGCGGGGGGAGGGGGGCGGGGGGCGGCGCGAGGCGCGTCGGCTTAGTACAGGCCGCAGCCGCGCAGGTTGTTGGCGATGATGACGTCGGTCACGGCGTCGAACACGAACTGGATGTTGTTGGTGTCGGTGGCGCACGTCATGTGGCAGTAGATCTCCTTGGTGGTGGACTTGTTCTTGGCCTCGAACTGCGCCTGGATGTACGCCGCCGCCTCGCCGTACTCTTGTGCGCCTGCAACCACACCACCGCGCTCGTTAGCCTTCCAAATTATTTATTACACAAATTTTCGTGCAAACTATTTTCAGCCTGAACACCTAAACCATACTATACGTATAAGAGACACCGCTGAGTTAAATAGCATAATGTAGAACCTTACCCGTATATTCCGGAAAGCATATAGTGAGCGGCGACTTGCGTATCTTTTCCTCGAACAGATCCTTCTTGTTGAGGAACAGGATGATGCTGGTGTCCGTGAACCATTTGTTGTTGCAGATCGAGTCGAACAACTTTAGACTCTCCTGCATACGGTTCTGGAATATACAAAAAATCATATTACAGTTATAAGTTATTATACTTTTAACTAATTCCATTGGTAAATTAGATGCTCCATAGAGGCTTAAAACGGAATTTATAGCAAGGCAAATCACATGCATCAACAAAACAGCAGGCGTACTTTATCAATTTTCAATTTTAATACAGACTTGATTTGTTAATACGCTTGACAATGACAAAAATTAGTCGTCGTTAACGTTTGGCAATGACAAAAAAGTTTGCTCTCACTCAATTCTTATAATCGTAGGAGTAGGATATGATATCATTGACGTTTTAACAATGTGTTACTTACCGTTGTTTCATCCTCATGCAACACTTGATCGTACTCAGACATGGCTACGCAGAATATAATCGCTGTCACATCCTCGAAGCAATGGATCCATTTCTTTCTCTCAGACCGCTGACCGCCCACGTCGAACAATCTGGAATATCACAGGATCATCATATAGAACGATACTAAAGCAATGATAGTGTTAACATGGTATTTTGGAAGCAAGACTTCAACTTGCTATAGGATCGCTCCAGCATCTTTCATCTAGAATATGACCAATGGTTCATATTGCTTGCTAACCTTCAGATGTTGACTGAACCATTTTAGAAATATGCGCAAATATTCTATGGGGCTAGGTAGAGTCTAAAGAATGCAGTTCAATCAAGTGGAAAGTCATGCTTAAACTAATAACCAAGTGATGTGAATTTCAAGGTGATAAATCCAGTAATGAGCCAATAAGTCTGATCACTTTTTTTTTACTTGTTACTTTCCCACTGCTTGGCAAAGGTCTCCTCCCGAACGAGGAAGGGGTTAGGCCTTGATATGAGCCCATAATATAGTAGAGTCTTATATGAAGCGAATCATAGCAATCATATCCAATTTAAAACGTATTTATAAATGAAATTCAGTGTACTGTAACAAATAAATTAAGCAAAGAGGTAATATTTAACAAAAACTAATGAAATATTGTTAATGAGAGCGCTGAATTCTCCTCGAGAATGTAATGACTGACTGAATTAACAGTTTTACATTGTACAAGCAACATTAAGCATGTATGCATCATAATTTATCTAAACTAATATTATAAAAATTATGATTAGTATGTAAGTATGTTTGTAACGAATAGGCAAAAAACGTTCTAGACCGATTTCAAAAATTCTCTCACTATTTGAAATATACATTATTACTGATTAATAAAGATTATTTTGGATTGCAAGAAAAACCAATGTCCACCCTTGCGAAGCCTTGACGGGCCGCTAATCCTGAAATAAGACTAGCACTAACTAATTGAGGCAATCATAAGCTACTAAGTTTTAGCTTTATTCAATAATTACAATTAAAGTTTGTTAAAACATTTATCAAACATTCTTCAATTATGAACTACTAAAATAGTCATGGGAACTACAAATATTTAAACACACTTTTCTGTGTATTTATTATTCATAAACTTATAAGTGTCCCTTATAATTACTAGGTTATTGCCTTCAGACTACAACAATCAATAATGATTTATAATTTGGGTACAATTTGAATAATTAAGGTATTATTTGTAGCACTATATGTGGAGGTGGGTTTACCATGGCTTTTGAAACTATTATTAGACATTTAAGTATTTAGGACATTACACCTGTTCGCGTTGTTTCCAGTAACATAATGTCCCTTGGTTTATTTTAATTTGTAATTAATTTACTGCATGTATATATTTACTCCTCTAGATATTATAAGATATCAATGATATGAATAAAGAAGCAATGTATCAAAAATGTACAATTAATACTTTTAATATTTTTTTTTATTTAACGGGTTTAATCGCTTAGCGATTACATCGACCAATTAAGTTTAACAAATACTTTATTTATACAGTAACATTTAAGAAAATTAATCTACATCAAATAACCTTTATAAAGGGCAGTCATAATAAGGGCTTATAATTATTCGACTTGACTTACTTGAAGTTAAGGTTTTTGAAGGAAAAGTGCACTTCGACGATGCCAGTTGTTTTGACTCTAGTCCTTAAAATATCTTGTTCGGTGGGCTGGTAGTCTCTCGCACCTAACCGGTCCAGGTCGTCGAGGAAACTGAAATAATACAAACACACACGTTACAATCATTCTACACTCATTATAAGCTGGCAACACTTAATAAAGTAATTGAAAAAAATGAATTCATATACAATTAAACTGCTGAACGAAACAAGTAATTGGTAATAAATTAACATCTCTATAACAAGTCAGAGAATCCAGCTCATTACATAATATACTGCATTCTACGCAACTATATTACAGCAAAAAAAAGTCTTGTTTAAAGCAACTAGAGTAAAACAACAGTTTTAATTGGAATTACACTCATTAGGGAAAAAAGTGTAAGTCCGTTTAGTGGTGTACAAACATAGTCAATGATGCTTTTCAGTTTCGTGTTAATCGCACGTATCAACAGTCAATGTAATCAATTATTACTGTAACTCATCCTCCAATGAATCCATTCAAGTGAATCAGCTCGGTTTATTGCCAAACTATTTTCAATTTTATCATTTCAAAGGTAAACATATTTGCAACTGATACATGTTTTAGAAATTCTGAAATCATTTCAACGATGAATATCAACAGTATTTTAACCAGAATGTTATAATGAAATGTTCTTTAACAAAAATATATTTAAATAGCTAAATCAAAATTGGTAGTGAGTGTATACGTGGGTCGCATCATGCATTCCACGCTAACGTCCACCGAGCACCACTGTTTAGTGTTGACAATAAAATATTTGTGTACACATTTGGCAAGTACTAAAACCAGTATTGTTTTGTATTGCATTCATTGTGAACAGTCAAGGTGATGCTTTGATGTTTTTCATGTGTGGGAATCGAAGAAACGAGCCTCGACTACGCGATGTGTATCTGCAAGAATATCTGATATCGTAGCAGACTAATTTTTGACAGCTGAGATAAAACGTAAACGTATATGACATTGCATCAAGATATAAAGTTGCAGAGGAGAGAACCATACTTAAATATAAAGAACTCATTTTCAGTTAGAGATTATATATAACTTGTTAAGCAAAACATTGCATTAGGAAATTATAAAAGGATGATCACAAGACACGGAAACGAAATTAACATAATAGGAAAGCCTGCAAAGTTCAATAAACAGTTCCAAGTTGGTGCGATTATTCTGCAAGCTATACGTATAAACAGACATCCGGCCAGCCACTAGTTGCAATAACTAAACGGCGCCGGGCGACGCCGTCGCATACATATTAACGAGCCCTCAGTCGTAGACAACACGCGATTCTTGAATATTACAAACGGATCATTAAGAACTTTCATACAACGCTGTACTGTCAACAAACAATGAACTGTGCTTGTGGAATATTATTACTGACAAATGACTTACCTTTCTAAAAGAGTTAAAAACAACAATACTAATAGCTCAAGAGATTGATTGACAATCATCATCTGGTCGTGGGATCGAAGCCAGATTACACTATTGGGTTTTAGCATCAAATGCGTTGCGTTCAGAGTTGATTTGTTAAATGCTCTGTATTCAGATACAAGAACCCACTATCGGGATTCAATGATATCAAAAAATATTTGCGTATTTCTGTAGAGTCGTATAATATTCTTTGACTCTTAGACCGCTAGGATGACCTGAGTTCTTTAGAAAATAAGATAGAAGAAAATAATAATTGGCAATGCAATTAGCACAGAACGGCCACAACGACACAAGTAAGAAGTGTTGTCAATGTCAATCAAACGGATCACGAGATCGTCCTATCGCGATCATCGCATCGTTGTGTGAATCAGTTTGTAACATCACAGCTATTAGTTCCGAGAAACATGACTTTATAACCACTAGATGTAACCTTAGAATTAAATAACAATACCAACTAACATTACTAACTTACTTACTAACTAAGTTGGAAAGCAAAATCTGCATTGCTACAAAACTTAATTATCCAATAGTCGAGTTATTTTATAATTTATCATTTGAAATAGGTCATAGTATCTTAATGGCGAGTGGACATGTATTAGTGGTGTAGTTAGTGGTTCGTGTGAAAGGCCAACTCTAGCGCGGCACACCGGTAACTCCATACCTGACTAAAAACTACGTCAGTTTAGCACGCAAGCTTTTTGTATAGTGAAAAAGTTTTAGTTACGTTCAGCCACTCGAGGTAATATACTGGTAGATATTATTCAGTCACCTCGTCGGCTAGTGGTAACTAGTGGTAGCTGGCACAGGTTTGAATTGTTAAAAAATATTGGTTTTCACGATTCAATAAAACATTGAACTTTATTGATGGATTTACAATGCTCCTAAACATTCTCGTAATAGATTGCCTTTAGAAAATTGTCTGCGAATTTTCGTTCAGTAGTCTGACATTGACGTCACAAACAAGTAGCAAGGTTCAACACAAAGTATTCCGTAATGAATTTACCAAACACATTTTCTCACACCTCAAAAGTTTTGTCAATACATGTGAATGTATGTACGTAATAAGCCATGCAAAACTATGTCGAGAGAAGATCAAGTAGTGGAACGACATAGGACGTGCGATGAGGCGGCAAATATATGGGAGGGCAAGGCCACAAGACACAAGTCTAAATTAATGATAATAGAAACGAACGGACATCACAGCAATAGTCGTTTGTCACGGCTATGGGCAATCGAGCGGAAAATATTCATATTTTGAGCAACATAAATCATAGCGGAGAATATTAATATTAGCCACATCTAACATGTTCTACGAAACGCTAGACATTTAGTAGACTGTTTCTGATTTATGCAAATGACATTAG
Organism: Anticarsia gemmatalis; assembly: GCF_050436995.1. Classification (NCBI taxonomy): domain Eukaryota; kingdom Metazoa; phylum Arthropoda; class Insecta; order Lepidoptera; family Erebidae; genus Anticarsia; species Anticarsia gemmatalis. The sequence continues at coordinate 7,601,268 of NC_134761.1, forward strand.
GTCTATGAGATCGGTGTCAGTGTTCAGTAACAAGTGCAATTCAAGGCCAATCTGTATAGATCGTGGGATACGACACCGTTGGCTTACTGCCAGAAACCTAGAGCCGAACTTAGACATGACAAAGTTAGTGACGCGAATAAGCAAGGGTTGATACTGAGCTAAGCAATCTTCTTAAAGCTTCAGAGACATCTGTTTTTCTGTACTCCATCATCATTTACATTTATACGGTTATTTAAAGACTATACAACTTTAGATGGAAATCCGTATAGCACGTAATGTGCTGGTAATATTTATCACCATGCAATACTTGACATAAGATCAGTAAAACACCAGGTCCTTACACAACACCACTTCCTCTATGATTTACATAAACATCAGCTTTTATGCATGCACGTTACGCATACCATGCGCTATGCAAATTCAAGTACTACCCCCAGCCTCTCCCGAGTTTCTTCTAGCTTTATAAAATGACTTTTTCTAACAGAATAACCGCTGCATAAGTTATATCGAGTGATTTATAAAATTTGCCAATCTACTATTTAAATTCACTACAAAAAAGCTGTGTAGCATTTATCGTGCTCTGCTACGATCAGAAATGAAAGTGGTTCTCTTATAGATATGCTAATATAAACCATACGTAGATACACATTTGTTAAAGTTTTCATTTCATTACACGGTCTGTAAGTTTACCAAATGTAGTGTGAGAGCAAGAAGTGGGATATTATGTTCCAATGTCAGTGGAATTGTTGGCACTTTTGGGCGCGTGCCAACAGAAAGGACATCTACGATCCTTACAAAGTACAGAGGAAAACTGCGATATTGCGCTGATACGGAATGTTTTTGTGTAACGTAGTCAAACAGGCATGTGGCACATTCAAATGACTCTAGTTATTGCTGCTAAATCCTCTGCAATATGAAATGACGCAGTACAAATTGCTGCAGATACCAAACTACTACTATTTTATATTTGTTAAATAATCAATTACTTCAACCGTAATGTAAAAATGTATTTTGCAGAACCGTGTTCGATCTGACATGAAAAACGTTTCGAAACGTGCCATATATGTGCATCGTTAGGTTACTATACGCGAACATGTTATCTAGTATCATCTGAATGACAGCTGGAGGGCCGCTGATAACCCTCTCACGGAGTGGTCTTATAATGAGTCACACCAGCACATTAAAATATGACTATTAAACATACTGCATTTAATTTGTGTACTTATGCTGATAATAATAGTTTTTGTTTTATCAAAATCGGATCAAAATTACCGAAGTTACAGCGTTATAAAGTTTCACTGCTTTTTTAAATTTGCGTTGCTTCGCGCGCTATCCGCTGACGTCACGACGCAACAGACACGCTCGTTCGACTGCGGGTGATGCGGAGTTTTGATTTGAAAAGTGATTTGCATTTAATATTTAAAGAGTCTGAGTATGTGTATGTGTTATAAATTTAATCATCGTGTTTTTTGTAAAATAAGATATCCTCGATCTCGATCGCCACGCACACAATCATCAACTAGACCCAGGTAAAGAAAGTTGAACTCGTATACTACTAATAATATTTTTGTGTGTAGTTAACAATAAAATTGAAAGTTTGTTAGAACTGGCATTACAAATAATGAGTGTTACGTACCTACCAAGTGTAAATTTGGAAAACATAGTTTTAAAATAATATTATAAAAAAAAAGTTGTCACCCCTGCCTCTGACTTTAGTCAGGTTGATGGCTATCATATGAACGCATGAATCTACTCTGTAGGTAGGTAGTCTTATATGATTGGGTGTGTAATGAGAATTTTTAAACTAACATTTTAATTTTGATATTATTAGATTTAATAAACATGGGTTCTTTTTTCAAAACAAAAAACCAACGCCAACTCAACCGCCGCGCTCGGCTCGCCGCCGCCTGTGAGGTCATTGAACTGCTTATTAAATAGTATCAACTGTTAGGTAGAAGTTCATTGCTAGGTATGTATGAACATGATATGGCATCTTGATCTTGAGGAAGTGTTCAAAAGGCAATAAACTTCTATTTAACATTTGCGCTTGACAGTATCAGAACCGGGCTTTAAGTTTTAGATTAGGTGTCTTTTGCAAAAAATATAAAACAGTTTAAATGGTACAGAAAAAAACAATTTTTGGGGTGTTTTTTCACTGGAGTTAGTACACATAGGAACAATACAATATTTTCTAACCATTTTGTTTGTCCACTATAAGCAAAACAAATTATTTAAAGCGAAACCGCGAGAGCGCAACGAGACTATGTAGGTATCGGCAAGTACTGACGAAATAGCAGTGTCACAAGATGACGTCACACGTCCGTGCGGCCGCTTCGCCGGAGTTTGGCGCGAAGGCCATACTTTGACGTTTAATATCTCGGTCATTTTTGAAGATACGAAAAAAATAAAAACAGATTTTTTATCCTTGAAGTACCTAGTTTTTAAATATGCCCATAACAAAAATCATTGGTGTGACTCATTAAAATATATCATAAACACGGCATCCATATGTGTTAAATGTTGTAAAGCTGAGTGTTTATGATACTGACGCTTTTTCGCCGGTCCTGGGCGCTGCTGACGTCAAGCCTCTGTCAACATTAACTGGGTCAGTAAACAAGGATGAATTACATTTGGAGCAGCCGAAATCATTTCATTATACTATTGAACACCGCCGGGATTATTGGACGTCGATATAGATGACAACGTTCGCCCGTCTTGAACTGAGTGCGCTATATTGCGGGTCTCTTTCGAATATACTTATTATTCTGTGTATTTATAAATTTTCCGTTTAAAATTTAAGTAAAACAAGTACACTATAAAAGGCTACACCTAATGGAAGAAACTACAAATCTGTAATAACATCTTGAATACTGACATATTTACGAACATGTATAAGAAATAATTGTCTTTCAGCTCTATCTGTAGCATTTGCTATAGTAGAAAGTTTAGAGTTCAAGGCAAACTAACTGCCCTAGAATAGAGCAGCTCACTTGAATAAGTTATAATGAGTTCAACAGAGAGAGATGTATGAGAAATCCTTGTGCCGATTGCAGGCCGGGTAATGCATAAAATCCATGTATGGTGTGGTGTTGCGGGCGGCGGCCGCCCGGCAACAGGTCCGGAGATCAATACACCGCCGCGCCGCCGCACGCCGCGCCGCCGAGCCCTTTCGATAGCTACGCGCTACGAGCCGCTGCCACTGACGCACCCGCGCAACACCCGACCGACGCGATCACGCCGAGCCTCACGCACAATCATTTGCACACACCTAAACGCATCACGACATCTTTCCTTTCTGATACATACTCTTAATGACCCAAAAATCTCTAATGTTAATCAAAGGCAAATAAGAAATCTATGATTTTATAAAAAAAATAACTATAAAAACTTATTAAAAATCGGGTTTTACGCTTACAATGGACATGCTCTATATTTTGTTTTCAGAGGTTATTACACAAAACATTTGTCAGCTCCAACGTGGGAATCAATTCTGTAATATGTACTATGCGAAAATCCAGAGACATAGCCCTATTACTTTCTGTTACGTGAAGGGTGAATATGCGATTAGATAGAGTTCGGGGAGTTCTCGCGATTGTGTGACGATATCAATAAAAGTCAACAGTGACACATTACCCCCGAACGTTGGAAAGCGGCTCATTAGGTGTTAGGTCGACGTGGTTCAGGGTCTAAACAGCTGGTGGCGCTGTAAAGTGCTTCCGGAATTAGCGCGGGCGTCATGCGATCGGCACATAAATCTGTCGCCACTCGTTCCACGCGCCACTCGCCACAGACGTCGTGGGCGGTGGTTGCAATACTAGCGAACACACTATATGATCACTACTTATTGCTTATTACTCGCTAGTCTGTAGTACACGTGTCCCACATGTGGCAATGACACCACACCAATTCAAAAATTGATTATTGTGATACTTTACAGCAGCAGAAACAAAACGGGGCTAAATTTAATTGAATGATCATGTAAAAACGACATTCATGCACGAAAAACCCATTAACAGGTAGGGAAAAAACTAAAAAGTGCTGACGCAGAGCTTTCAAAATGGCGAATATCTAAATCGGATCAGAATGAGTTGTCATACAAAATGATGGCGAGATATTATCAAAGTGCTGTTGGCGTTGTAGAGTCGATCATTTGCCGCAGTTAAGAATAATATTATATTTATTTACAACAATAGCAAGGTTTCGTGACGCCTGAGTGACGACCCACTGAATAAAACATTCATGAATTAAGGAAGGTTTTAACAAATCCACCCCTGGAGAAGTCGATACTCGTAATTCACAAATTATGACCAACTTGTAGTATCTCGGTTTGTTCAAATGTTTGAAATACAACAGTTCAAGTTATAACCAAGAAATTTTAATATTGCTTATTAAACTACCTGTTCCTCAAGTTATTAGTATCGCTTGTTCATTTTAGGAAATAATTGGAGCACATAATGGTGTTACTACGTTAGTTAAACCAACGACTGTAATTAACTATTGTAGTACTAAATCATCAAGCATGCAATCAATGTTAGATCAAACACTAAGATTGTTAGTGTTCATCAATCAATTTTTAACGGCTTGTGAATTGAGAAACGCAGGTTGTATCATTATTTCCGCAAGGCATTAGCATAATGCAACAATAATAAAAGATGCAATTTTTCGCCTGTTGAACATCGGAGCCACTGGAGAAGCTTACCGGTAAATATGACAGAACGCGTAATTACTACTTTATAGTAATTCTTTGGAAAACAATACGTTATTGTAAATGTACTATTACTGTGGCTAAGACACACAATGTTCATACTCGTAACTCCTATAACAAACTGATCGTGAAGTTGTAGGAACAAAAGAGTAGAGTCTCAGAAATCATTTAAATGTTTCTGCTGTCGCTAAGTACAAGTTATATGTGATTTTCTTCATGATTGATGTGATGAGTACAGATAGGAACATTGAACCGCTCACAAAGCGCTCCTTGTTGCTGTTGCACGAGCATCCGCCGACCGCGATTCACATACACACAGTACAAAACAACTAGCCTTATCGTGTTACTCTGCCATACTGATGCTTCAATCTATATGAATGGACGTGCTGAAAAATATTTACATAGGAAAATCCTGCTCCCGCTATTCTATGACACCATTATGTGTAGCTCGGTAACCAAAATGGTATTTGAGTGTAGTGAAGACTAAAGTACCATTTTTCTGAAAAAGACTTTTCAGTTTAAATTTAATTACAAACCATCCTGGTAAATTTGTCCTATATCTTTCAATAATAATACACTAGCGGGAAGCGGTGACAATATTGTATCCACACAATTTTGTTTTATGTCTATGTGATTGCGGAACAAATACAAATGTATGAACGTTCGCGGGGACCGGACGAATCAATCGGCGCGGGCGCTCCCTGCTTCCATCGAGGAATTGACAATTGAACATGTGACATCACAACATAACACAAGAACATTCAATTATTATCACAATGTACCATTACAGTACACGTATCGTATATCGTACTAGCTGACCCGCGCAACTTCGCTTGCGTCACCTAAGAGAATGGGTCAAAATTTTCCCCGTTTTTGTAACATTATTCGTTGCTACTCCGCTCCTAATGACCGTAACGTGATGTTATATAGCCTATAGCCTTCCTCGATAAATGGGCTATCTAACACTGAAAGATTTTTTCAAATCGGACCAGTAGTTCCTGAGATTAGCGCGTTCAAACAAACAAACAAACAAACAAACTCTTCAGCTTTATTATATTAGTATAGATTATTTCCAACCCGTATAACTTGTTATCGTATCAAAATTTCAATTAATCGTGTCCTCATTTTCGTTAATAATATAAGCACTAATTTTGTGTATTTATTTATTTTGTCCAGGCCAGATGTTATCACTATATTCGCATATTTGAGCGCTTGTTATTATAACCAATTTACGCTTAAGTATGTAATGAGGCCTACTTCATTTAAACGTTTACATGCAGTATTTCACACGTTTATAGTTTACGGAGTTAGAGAAACAGTTGACGAAATATTGTTGCAGGTCAAATTAGAAACCCTTACCAATACATGACTTGCATTTTCTAATATTAACATGTTCCTGCTAACTGATGTCATAACATTTCTTCCAGCAGGACGGACATACTACGCAATCTAAAACACGCAGCAAAACTATTGTAGTAGCGTCGTAATGATTCATTTAAAAATACACCCTTGTGAAAAAAAATCAAAAGAAATTAGTAAGTAGTTTCAAGTCTTACTTGTTCGTGAATATACGTTGCATAAAAAAAATATTACAAGTCCAAATTAGTTAAATTAATTCTTCTCAGTAGTTGAGTAACAAAATTTAGAAAAATGTCACCCCCTAAGTGGTGACTTGTAGCATCTATCGAGATTGTATTTATTTGTACGCATGCGTGTGTACTGCGCCAACTCGCGACGGAAGGCACGGATTACGACATCGGCTGAAAACGTAACGTTGGTGGTAGCCCCCACTGCTCTTGCTATTGTGATTTAGGGGCTGAAGTTTTGGCCATTGACAATTCGGACGCGATGAGCGACGCGCGGTGTTACACGGTTATGCCGGGCCCGAAGCCCCTGCCCATACTGGGCAATTCCTGGCGATTTGCCATCGGAAAGAACCCTTGGAGGACGCGTGCATTGGATGTGTCACTGTGGTTCCTGAGGGCTTTAGCTGGCACTGGTGGAGCAGCAAAAGTAGCAAAGTTATTTGGACACCCAGATTTAGTATTTCCGTTCTGTGCTGAAGAGACAGCTAAAATCTACAGAAGAGAAGACTCCATGCCCCACAGAGCAAAAGCACCATGTCTTAGTCACTATAAACAAGAATTGCGGAAGAGCTTTTTTGGTGAAGAGCCGGGCCTCATCGGAGTGTAAGGGAGATTCAATTTCAGTTTGATCCATTATAAGTAACTCGTTAGCTCAAGCTTTAATTACTTATGTTTTAGACATGGTGAACCTTGGTCTAGATTTAGATCCAAAGTATCTAAAGCACTCATCGCTCCGGAGGCATCAAGAGCTGCAGTTCCAGAATTAGATTACGTGGCGAGGGATTTTATAAGCAGGTATGAAAATAAATATATCTATATAAGTAACTGATAAGGGCAGCTGCGCCTTTATAGCTTAATCTTCTGGAGAAAGAAAATTATAATATGTTTGAGTCAATTAGCTTTAGCATTGTACAGGTACTCGTAAATATATAATGTCAACAAAATGTACAAGAAGACTTCAGAGATTTTGTCGAATTGTATGTGAATCTTAAGTGCTATCTGAACTGGGATTACAACCCTTGTGCTACCTAAACACCGAGGACGCTGTATTTTGTTACATGAGTTTCCTAATGTAAAATTATTATTTTATATAATTATAACTTCACTTAATGAATGTAATTAAACATTAAGACACTTTCACTGCTTCTTAATATCTAGGTTTTTAACTGTATATGATAGTAGGTTAACATGACAAAAAGTATTACATAAAAATGATTATTGTCACACTCTGATTATTTTCTTTAATGGAGACCCGGTTCAGAAGAAACACAATATTTTTACTTCATTAACATTCTTCTTAACTATCTTATATTATACAGTTAAACTGATTGAGCGCATTACGAATGATACAGGAAATAAGCACGTTTTGTGGTCTAATACGCTTGTGCGTCTAGTGATCTGAGTGTGGAATCTCGGTTTAATGACCACATCCCGTTTTTAACCACGGCGTCTGCGCATTTGTTTTAAGCCACGGCTAACTGACTCATTGTGGAGAACAACAAACCTCATTCAACGAGAAACGTAACGTTTCGTTTGAGCAACTTTGACGCGGAATATTTAACGCTTTGATGAATTTAATTGAGAAACACAATTTACATATGGGCTTCAAATAAATTACGTTTTGATTAACAGTTAGGCATCACGAAAATTGCTCATAACAATGTATCAAGCGAGCACGCGTTTAAAGTATGCTTTGTTTTTACAGAATGGAATGCATTCTCGACGATAATCGTGAGCTGCCAAAAGATTTTCTCACGGAACTCTACAAATGGGCCCTTGAGTGTAAGTGCTACTCGACGAGCGGCGCCACCTTCTGTGAACGCTATTGTGCTTTTCCGCATAAACTTGCACCAAGTGGTAATTTTGTGCCTAAAGAAAACACTTGTTTTTTTATAGCGGTAGGAGCGTGGGCGTTGGGTACGAGACTGGGTTGTTTGAAAGATAATGATGCTGATGCTAAGGAAATAATAAGATGCATACATGGATTCTTTCATAGTGTCCCCGTGCTAGAGCTTTCGGCACCGCTGTGGCGAGTTTATTCTACCCCTGCATATAAAACTTATATTGAAGCTCTGGATGCCTTCAGATCACTCTGCTTAAGTAGACTGACTGATAAAGGCATCTGTGCTCAAATTGCTAAAACTTATGGAGATAAAGCTGCTGCAATATTGGCTCTGGATCTGTTGTTAGTCGGTGTGGATACTACAGCAGCGGCTGCAGCAAGTACTATCTATTTATTAGCTAATAATGAACGTGCTCAAAGAAAACTTCAGAAGGAATTGGATAAAAATCTTCCTAAAGATAGAATCATGGAATGCAAGGATTTGGATAAGTTGCTTTATCTCAAAGCGTGCATAAAAGAATCTTTGCGGTAAGTTTCAAATTTCAAAAATACAACCTTTTAATTGAAGACGTTGCTATCAGTTATTTTAGTTTAGATGAGGGATCTAACCGATTCTATGATTTCTAATTTCTTTTTTAAATATTAGAAAGTTATATGCTGAGCCACTTATATACACTTACCAGTTATACACTGAGGTTCACATAATATTAACATAACATCGCTAATGGATTAAAGGCGCATCACACATTATATATTTCACTCACTAAAAATACAGGGATCATCGATCAATTAAAACCCACCTCGAACTTATGAATTCCTAGTATTTTAGGAGTAAAGGTCTTTGTGAAAACTTGTGACTCATAAGGACAGTTTGCGGTTTATTGCCCCACATAAGTCTTTACTTTTCAGAATTATTTAATGTGACATGCAAAAATTACCTCTAAATTTCTCGACTACAGGTCTATAGAAAACCAGGCCTCAGTTTACCGCAACGCTGTTTATTAAAATGTATCAAAAGTTCTAATCATGATCAAACAGTGAAAGAAACTCGTTTAACGCATTTGTTGATCGAATGATAACACAGATGATTGTCAAGAGTACAGTCACCTCTAAAGAACCTCAGCACTTAACGATGTAAAAACCTGATACAAAAGTATCGTCTTGTTGTAACGTGACCAATGATGGTCAGCGTCAAGTTACATTTGCACCTGAGCCTTGCACTTAGGGTTGTCATCAAACTTCATGCCGACCAATACAAGTTTCTACGAAGAACTAGAACATTTTTCTCGTTAAGGGAACGGAAATCTATAATAATATGTATCAGTGTCCCAAGATAGTTCAAAATTATCAAGATGTGTTATAAATTTTCTTTTATGATTGTCTGATAATTATCGTTTTATCAATATTATCTAGTGATAAAACGTCCTTTCCAATACTATCATACTATGCACTTAACAATAACCTTAAACGTAAGATCTGAAAACCGAAGAATATCCAGTCTGCCCTTAACTCATCGTAAATCTAGTAAAAACTAGTATATCTTATCGCACACCTAGTTCTAGGTTGTCTTCACAAGTGTAACACAAGTTGTGTCATGGAACAGGTTATGCTAAGACAACTGCATAAGTGCATAACGATACAAGTAATCACGCTCTGATTGGTACAGGCCATCTTTCATTGAGTGCTTGAAAGACAGTTCTTAGTGACGTAATTTACTTTGTTATTACTGATTAGCAGGTTAAAAAGATTGGCAGATTAATCGCGTGGAACATATAGCTCCAGTGCTGTTAGGAATTAACACATTTCGCGCATGTAATAATGTTAAGTGGTTATTAAAACACTTGTTTTCATTATTTCCGTAACAGATACGGTGAAAGGTTTGAAGTACTCTGAGTGACTAAAGTTTTTGCAAAAAGAAAGGATGCCTAAAATGTTATTCAAACAAAAGCAATAAGTTAGAAATGATATTTTTAGAAAGTGCTTATTATATCATCAGCAAACATGTCGGTTATTTGTATTTCCGATAACACTATTTTTAACATCGCTGGCTGTGTGTAATAAAACTGTTTACTTTTACAGAATCAAACCCGTGATTTTGGGGAATGGAAGATGCATACAGTCTGATGCAGTGATAGCTGGTTACGAAGTTCCAAAGGGGGTAAGTATCATATTCACAGCTGATGAAAAATAATGATAGATGGATGGACATTAACATCCCGTTATGTTTCAGTCTCACGTAGTATTCCCTCACTACATACTATCGAATGAGGAAAGATACTTCCCATCGCCTAAGCAGTACGTGCCAGAGCGTTGGCTGCGGAACAACGAGGTTATCGAAGCTATGGAATGTCCCTTGGGGCAGGACAGCGGGGCGGCAGCCGTGTGGCGCAAACAGAAGGAAGTGGGGATCCACCCGTTTGCTTCACTTCCTTTCGGCTTTGGACGGCGCATGTGTATTGGAAAGAGATTTGCTGAAGCTGAGCTACAACTTTTGCTGGCTAAGGTAATCTATTTGTTTAAAGATCTCAATAGTTTAACGTTTAAGTAAGTAGTCTAAAACAACGAAATACTAAACTAAATAATCCCTATCAAAATTAGCAACAGAATTATATGAAATCGACAATATTCCTCTAATTATAGCCACGTGCATAACCGTATTGTAAATTATTCATATCACATTAATGTGTGTAATTTTGTCCAGATATTTCACCGCTACGACGTCACGTGGCGATATGGCGAGCTAACGTACAGCGTAACGCCCACCTACGTACCAAACGAACCATTGCAATTTACTCTTAACAACAGAAAACGGGACAATACAAGAACGGAACATACTACAGAATAAACTTTAAGAAAGTAATTAAGGCTGCCAAAGATTTAATTATTATGTAATAAGCTTGAAAACTAGTAAATTAAAGTAATAAATAAGCACTGAATATAAATAAAGTATAAGCATCAGAGTCGCTTTAATTTCCTATATCCACATGTAATCTTATTGTTAAGGTGATTTCTACCTGTAATGTACAAGATAAATGAACAGTACTCACTATTTGGCGGAGTCATTGAGCTGGTACTCATTAGAGCGACCGAAGCACTCCTGGACGCCGGAGTCGGCCCAGAGCCTCTTCATTGCCGCCAGCAACTCCTCGCTGAACGGTTCCGTGTCCTCCATCCGTTGGATCACGTCAAACACCATCTTGCCATCGCTCTGTAACAAACATTATGAGTTAGACACATAGATCTAACTAATTTTTTTTTTGATATTCTCATTACAATCTCTTCAGGTGTATTCCTAAATACAGAGAAGGGTAAAAGTAAAGAACTATAAAAAGTATTAATGAGATTTAAAATGACTGTCCGAGGTCATTGAAATAGGTTATTTCACCTACAAAAAGTGATATCTTTAATTATAACATGTTTGCTACCGAAATGTCCTCTATAAATTAATATAGAAATAATATACTGAGAATACTATAGACTGAGAATTAATGGTCAAGGTGATTCATTGACATCTATTCGGTAATAAGACAAAAGGTTATGATTTTTACTAATGAATGTTTGATGAACTTTTAGTTACTACATCGATTTTCTTGTCTATTAAGTATTAATACATGAATAAAGGTCACATGATTTACGTAATCTAGATCTAGTTAGATTGAAAATTCTACCCTTACACCATTATACCAACTTCTGGAGAAAGGGCAACATTGCATCAGTCTCTCTTTTCAGAATATCAGGAATTCAGGACTACTGCGAGAGACACATCAAGTGTACATAAATAGACTGATAAAAAAATGGCAGGATAAGTTGTTTAACTGTGTTAATACACTGAGAAAATTTATAGACTTCGACTTGCTCACAACAACTTAACTACAGTGCGCAAGAGATAATAGTCCTATAATTTCTTTTAACGCTATTTTCCGATACATTTCCACGTGAAATAAAAAAAAAACTTTCTCGAACATTCAAGTGTTTACGATGCAGCGTTCAGTAAAAAATAGTTGAATTTCAGAGCTCTGAGCTTAAAGACGGCACAGATTAAGTATTACTGAGTACCTCACTCATTAGGACTCTGTTGACCTATTTCATTCAGTACCACTCGGTTTTACTCGTACTTGCGTGGGAGTAAGCAGCTTTTATACTCTGCATACAACTGGTTTAAAGGGAGAGCTTAATTCTTGCACTCATCATACGATTAAAGCACAATTGTTACTAAAACTATGCTCTTTTCAACGTCACATAATAGTCAAAGGGGTAAATTCAACTTCAAAGGCATTCGAAGAACTTTGAAATAAAACATTTATGATGTCTGTTCAACGATCAATAAAATCATTGCCATTGCACAACCATGACAGTCAATAGAGACACGTAAGATGTGTCCGTCATAACAATTCGTGCTGGAGAGCAATATCGTCTCAATTGGAGTTTAGTGACCCAGCATCTTTGGAACATATGCTAATCCGATTAGTAATCCATTTAGCGAGCCCGTCTCGGAGAACCGTACGCTTTCGTTACGCAATCCGCTGGCATGTGAAAGAATTCGCCAGACTAATGAGAATCTAGAAAATTCATAAGATGGCCTTTGTCTTAAATGAGTTTTGCTTTTATACGGAATTATCCTGGAATTCGGTTTTCTTTTAGAATGTTTAACGACCAAAGTATATTGCAGTCCGTAGTTAAACGTTACGACTGAGCCTCATATTTTATTTACCAGAGAAGCACTGAAGTTGTATAAAAGTTTATTCTAGCGGCAATGCGGCATGAAATGTCATACCATGAAATAAATAACTCATACATCAGGCTAGTGCTAGCGGCTGCAGAGTTTTCTGGGAAATATGCTCTAATTATGACGGGTGTCGGTTGTGCGCAGAGCGCATGCGTCGCACTGCCCGCACGAGAACCTCGCTGCGCGGCCATTCACAACCCCACCTCGCTTCAACCACCCACCCTGTTACTAACACACATTGCATATTCATTTAAATTATTTTAAATACAACCCCGTCCATTTACTTAGTAGCTTCATATTCGACATTATAGAGCGTTCCTTCTGTACACAAGGGGAAAATACTATTAGCATTTTTCCATTTATTTTTCATTCGTATCTCTGATAGAAATATGTGTATAAAGATACAGAGACATTACGTACAATGATATCACTGATTAAAATGAAACGGTATCTAAACGCCCTGCCGCCCAACCCTTGTGTGATACGTGCGTGTACTTAGTTTTGTTTTAACATGCTCGTACCGGATAGGGCTGTCATGACGCGAGTCCACCGCTTTCATAATGTCCTCCATTGTGATAAGAAGATAGGTGCACGAGGTTACCCTGACGGTGTCATTTACACGGTAGCGACACATTGCATTATCTTTGTAGAGTTTGAAGGTAGGTAAATACCTATATACGAAATCAATGGAACAGCATTAGAAAGCAAGCAGCGTCACATCGGGGGTATAAATAGAAACGGATCGATTGTTCAGCCAGAATCTGATTTGTAGGCTGACAGTGATCAGCGTTTGTGTGTCGTAGATAGGTGGTGATATAAAACCGTATCGGTTGTAAGTTTTTTATATATTTCGGCTTGAACCCGTTACAATAAATGTTTTATTGCCAGTACTTTTATAGACTTTTAAGATCCGTTTACGATCAAGTCGGCTAAAATGTCAAACAGTATTGCGTCACATCTTGTGACGACTGAATTAATTACAGTTTTCAGAAGAGCGTCTCATTCTTGTTGTGTAACCGATGACGTAGACATGTACGACTCTTCAACAGGTCGAGAGGACGGAACTGAGATATCTTATCTTTTGTACGAAACAGGTACTTCTAATGATAACGACCAAGACAATGAAGGATCCCTTTCTGATTTAAACATGTTTTTGCTTATATTGTTGGTTTAAGCAATATTGCATATTCTTTTAGTAAACACACCAATTGTTATTAGGTTTTATCTTTTACTTCAACTTAATTGAGTAGCTAAATCACAGCCATTTAAACAGCGATAGGTCGACGACGCGATGTAGTTTACAATAGTGATAACATAATAATTATAAGTGGTATTAAATTCTAAACGATAAAGTGATTGACAGAAAAAAATAATACGATAACTGTTGTACAAACAAAATTATCTTATTGCACAAAATTGTAATGGACGTGGACTTTGTCAATAAAACAGAAAGCTTTTACAATAGTATAGTATTGTTTTCGTCCAATTTTCATAACAAATAATGCAATAAGCTGTAGTGCAGTGTGCAGTCGCTATACAGCGAGGCACTCTCATGAATAAGGAATACACAATATTGATCTCCATACAGTGAACGTTTCACGGAATCGAACAAGTCCTCATATATGCAATTATAATTTAACTATGAATAATTTAGTTTTTACTGCACGCCATCACATATTATGTGTAAAACACGACATAAAGTTTACCCAAAACTAAAAACGATACGGTAATTTAAATTTACTACGGCAGCTACTAAATATTGAACATCAAAACGAATGTTTAATAGCTTTGTAAAGCAATGAGTATCAAATACTCTCCAGTCCCTCACAAATTGCTGCGTAATCAGCATTAGCGGCAAGCGGAAGACGGAGAGCACTTACTCCCGATGTAGATTTCGTTGCAATAGACATTATTTTTTACTGACGATCGCCCATTATTTATAGAATACAGCCGACACGTAATCGACGCGGTTTATCGTTTACGCAACGAACACTCGCTTTGATTTTCGATTTTTAATATAATAATGAATAGTGGCTGATAGCAATGATACCTCAAAAAGAATACGCTCGGACTGTTCATGATCATATATAATATTTTTAAGGGAGCCAGTTTATAAACTAGAAACAAAATCATAAATATATCAGATAACCACTTTCACTGAACGCTAATGAACTTACGTAAATAATCTAATTAAGCACGCGATAAACATTATTATAATTTCTGATTCCATTTTTTACGTAACACTGATTGATATTTTTCACCATAAATTTTTTTACTGCTATATAGGATCCTATAATTAATAGCTGTCGTATAATCAGATCGAAGAATACATAATGGAATGTGGATGGTTACCTCTCGGTCTCTATTGCCATAGGTGATGCCCAGGTTGGGCATAGCGCGCAAGATGGCGACGAGCGACTGAATCGTGTTGCTGTACACCACCGGTCGATACTGTTTGAAGTCTTCATTTGTGAATCCACTCTCGTGGATAATTCTGTTGGACAAAACAAACAAATATTAAGTGCTGCATACAATGTAGGAGAATCTATTAGGCTTTCAGCTATTAATGCTAGAAATAAGGACATAGATAAACGGCCTGACTGGAACAAAATTGGGACAAGTAGAAAAGCATTCGTCTCAAAGAGCGGCGACTTTACGAGACCAAGTGAAAATCTTCAAGATGAACTAGCTCTTGGACTGTTAAAAATTGGACTGATAAAAAATGTATTCTGCTATTGCTGAAGACTTAAGTTTTAAATAAAGCTATCATCGATCTGTAGGCTTTTAGTACAACTAATACGAGCTACTGCGGTTTAACCTTGAAAGACAGTCTAACAAACATATTACTATGAAATAAAATACTTCTCAGTATAGTACTGTGTTTGCACTTCAGCAATGAGAAAAATGTAGAAATATGATTGACAAGTAATTTACTTTGACACAGAACAACATGATTCGCCAAATTGAGAGATCGAGTTAATAAAAGGAGTAAACGCTATATTACTCATCGATCAACTCTATGATTCACGTTGCAATACAAACGGTAGCAAGAATGCTTTGCCTGTTGGTGTAACCTCGACCATTGGTTATGACGTAGATACAGGATTGTATGACAAATGATCCGTTTTTGCTATCATTATGAGAAAATTATTATCAATATCAAATAGCGGACTTAATATTATTCTGGGAAAATGAAAGCAAAATAAGGATATAAATGTTATATCAAATGGCATAGGCAGGAGTAAAGCGCTTGTAATTTTATTCGAAATTGTAATTTTATGTAAAACCAATTTTCATTTGTGTTGTAAAAAATAGGTATGTATTTTAATTAGCCGGAAGTAATTTATTACTGATAATGTTAAACATGCGTTGTGAGCTTATCAAATAACTCAAAAATGGCAGAATACCGTGCTAGGTAGGTAAATCAATGCCCGTTATGATGGAGTGACGCATTTAACACAATGTAAACGAACTAAGAGTTTGTTGTCATTCTTTGATAATTCCCACTATTCCCAGTATTAAAAACTCCATAAACCGCGCTCTATCCTGTCTACACGAGTACACGGAAGTTTGATGAACTTAATGCTGCAAGTCACTCAGAAAAGGGAACATACTCCTGAGTCATGCTACAAAAATTTGCTGCCGCGATTTAGGTAGTTAAGACATTTCCATCTTTTACAGAAAATAAGGTGACCCCTCGAAGGGTATCCCAAAGATATAATACCAAATATCAATAATTAGATTTTACGTCTGGCGAATTGAAGATTTGCAGCATCCGGGACGCGCGTGTCGTCATGGGGCTACGTGGTGTGCAAACAGCCCCAAAATATTGATCTCTCGATCATCATGGTATCCATTGTCGAGTAATATCGATGGTCGCACCAACCGCGTAGGACGTGCTTTAATACCAACTGTTGACATTACCAGAGTAAACAACGTGATTAGATTACGCCAAAAATTGCTCTGTTATAATTATGTCCCGGAATAGATTAATTTCTGAATCCGTTTACGTAAACAAATCCGATACTGATGAATAAGGGAAGGTGTGTGTTAAATACCACACGCATGAATTCACTGACCATGATCAACTATTTGGCAGCTCTTAGAGCGAAGTGTCGCGCCTATGTCGTCATAGACACAAGACATAGTTATGCGTAAGTATTACTCACGGCGCGGCGTGACGACAGACATCTTAAAATTTGAATACCATAAACTATGAACAAATCATGTGCTAAACAACTGGACGTTTCACTGCCTATTTAACGTGTCATGTGTATATTTTCACTTGTTTAACTCACATATCCTCCGATAACAAAAACAGGGCGTTCATGAAGCAAAATATGTTCTAATAAATAGAACCTTAGCATTATTACTGAACAATATGTTAGACGTGGTTTATTATTCCTAAGCGGATTATTTGAAATCTCTACAAATAAAGCACCTATTGGCAGCAATCAATTTGATATATTACTTAATAATGCGATATGTTCTGTATATTGCAACTAAGGTTTGATATAGCCGCTAATCTTTTATCTTCGAAATGTAAAACGCTTGTTGACAAGTCGTAGATAATAGATAGGCAGATAGTGGGCAATCGGTCGCTATATACGAACGTATATATCTAAACAATAATATTGATTAAGATAGATACGAGATAATGATAACGTGTGTTAAACAATGTTCGACGCCAAATCATAAGACTCGTGGTTTTAATAAATTGTATGTTCTTTTCTGTATCAGTTTCATTAGTTCTACAGGAATTGAGATGACTCAAATTCTAGACGTATGAAAAAAATAATCATGCTATCCGAAAGGAATATGAACAAGCTCTTTTCGTTAAATGTAAATCTCGATCAATTTTAGCGTGGAAATATCATCAAGCTCTCTGGGATACAATAATGTTGGATAATACATTAGTACAGTGGATTAATTTATGTTACCTATACATTTTACAGATAAAATTATATACGTAATATTAAGTAGCAACAGGAAATAGAGAAACTTCAACACAGTATTTATATCATTTCGATTTTTTCCTCTAAAGTGTACTTCCAGAATTGAAGGGGATTTGATATTATTTAACTGTCTGCAAGTAAATCAGTTGATAATGCGGTTATATATTTCTCTATGTATTTCCACTTCGTAGCCCAACGTAAAGCATTCTCAAAGCTTCAGATATTTCAAGAGAATATTGTGCGGTCGGTAGAATCTGCTGCAATTTACCAACTCGAATAATGGGATTTACGAGGGAATATTTTGCTTGATGATATATTATTATTTGCTCTATGTAGGAAGTTCGAGGAATTACTTATTTTAATATCATAATTACCTGTGCAAAATCATTATGGGACATAAAACGACTGGGATATTCGATTCATTATGTATAATTGTTGTGACTGTGTAACAAATGTTAGAAAAATTATGCTTACTTCATTTGCTTGACTATCGTGGATTTGCCTGATTCACCAGCACCTGCAGACAAAAAACACAAATTAACATAATTTACATGCATTTGGAGCTCGTGAAATGATTTATTCATTACGATTAATTCATTTCGGAACTTATTGAACGAGTCAAGTGGTGTAAAGTAAGAACCTATGTTACATAAAAGCTGCGATCTTTCAATGCACACATTTGTACCGACCGCAATAAAACACGCGATGATATAAAAACATTTAATTACCCGCCTAAATGTAAACTGTTTCAATCCACATTATGCACGTCTAGTTGGCCGAGTGAAAATAGCATGGAAAAATAAATTATACAGTTTACTGTGAACGGTACATGGACGCACGTAGGGCTTATGAGACTAATCGATAACAATTTCAGTGTTTGTAAAACTATGCACAGTTAATGGTAACTGTACTTGTTTTTCTTCTTTGCTTATACTAGGTTCATTATGAAATGCTAGTCACGGGTACTTTGTCATCCTGGTTTCCATTTAACATTTCTAAAGCAAGGATTTTAATTATATTTATATCGCAACTCTTTAATCTGCTCTCGAAGCCAGTTCGACATGTGTATCTAATAGATTAGTGTGTAATAGTTACTACAGATTACTATTGTATAACATACTTCCACTATTTGTAGGCAATCAACAGATTGTGTTTAAACAGTGTAAACAGTTATGTAACAGTAGTAATCCAGCCAACAATATTTGTTTACCTAGTATGCTTCATACGTTGATATCAATTGACTAATAAAGTGACAAAATTACGTGGGTGTAACAAAACGAACTCTGTCAAATACAGGTTCCAAGTATCATGACCCCTGTTGGCTCTAATTGGCTCGCCAACGCGAATGGCCGATCTCTGACCCTCCGATATACACATTATCACTACACTAGTGCACTCCTGATTCCTATACTGCATTCATACCTATGAATGTCTACCCTTCAATCAAAACATACTAAGTCGCATACGAACACAATGCATTCTTCTTCTTCGTCAAAATAAAAGGTATGACATACCTATTTTGTTTAAAAAAACTTTCACTATGAAGTGGGTGGCAATCGCGTGCTATGAAACAATTCCCACGAAAACCTAATATAATGACTTTTAAAGCAGTGAATGTCATGTTAGATTATTTAGTTAATAGTGAATGCTTAAGAATTGGAACAATTTCGATGTTATCTCACGCAGATCAAACGACGTTTGCAATGAAATGAATCTACTTACAAAATAATCTTTAATAGACTGGTAGTCCTTAGGAATAATTTAATGCAGTAAGCAAGTAATAGTAGCTACCTATAGTTTTATTGTCTCAGTTTGAAGCTATCTTACAAAACGTTAGCGAGAAACTGACAAAAACATTTTATCCTGATAGAAGTCTCGATAAAAAACATAATGTATCGAACTTCTGTATCTGTTGTGTGACAGGATGAGTAGACGTCGATTCTGTACCCTTTTGCGCTATCATCACGATAACATCGTTCGTCGCGTGCTCGAACACCGGTTAGCTGATAAAATACCTGTCTATAACGTCCGTTCAACCGCCTCATGAATGTTAACCTGACAATATTTGCGTATTCACGAATACCTTAGGAGAATCAGTTCATACTACTTCATACTTACAACATTTTAACAAATCTACCTATATTTCAACCTAGCTAGCCATATAAGACATGTCATGAAAGATACAATTCAAGAAAATTAATGGCATAATGAAATATTCTCGTAACATTGATATTGAACGATATTTACACCTGCAATGTTTTTTTTTTACACGGATTATGTGACTGAAATGTACAGCTTACTGCTACGTTATTTATTCATTCAGAAGCGTCGTTAGGAGACTGCTTTTGTAAGGTTAGTGATTATCCTTATGTCTGAGTTCCAAGCTGCCCGAATGCTTTTGACATGACTCGACGAACATTATCATGTAGACAGCCGAGATTGAACTTTGACGTGCAAAGTTAAAAAACGCTAACTCAAATGATATAAACCGACTAGATCAAATGACCGTGGCAAAGGTTGCTTATCCTTCATTGTTTCACAACCTATCATAAGTGTGAGATTGTTGAAGTAATAGGTTGTTATAATTTTATAATTCCTAACAATCTATATGATTACAAGGTGTGGTGTGTTGAATCTAACGCGCCAGTAGCAAGGCGTTCACGCCTGCAACAAGCCGTGACGTGACACATCAATTGACTTCTAGAACGAGATATCTCATTGACATACTTGTCATGTGTGATTTGTAATGCCTCTGTCTATTATGAATGCTAACATTCGATAAATTATCTGATTATGACCATATTTTCCAACAATTTAGTTGTAAGAGAAAATACGAATGGTAAAATAGTAAAACATTTTAAATTTCTTTTATACTCAATAGGAAAGTTAAACTAATGCTTGAAGTAACAGTGTTATGATATTAATAGTGCTTAGTTAGTTGGACTGCTTATAATTACATTTTGTATAAAAAATCTCATAACAAGTATTCAATGGAACCATTGTCATCATCAGAAATCAGTTCCTTTCCTAATAGTAGTAGGCTAGGTATTTTATTGTTATTAGTTTTTTTTTTTACATGCCATCTTCTTCGCTATAAGTATGGTAAATAAATGTAAAGTGTAACCAGCAACTAAGAAGCATCGTGCATTTAACAGTTATTTATTTTTTTATTGAGCAGTACACCTAGCTCTTGTCCGAAAATCTTGGTAATTACTACCTGTTTCAAAACTTGAACAGGTATGATTCATACTACAAAACCTCATTCATGACTGATATGTCAACTCGTAAATTATTTTTGATTTACACAGTTAAGACATTTATTATTTACTGGTTTTGTTACTTTCACCAAGTAGGAAGGTAAAGCAAGAAAAATTCTTTTAAATAATGACCATTTAAAATAAATATCGATTAGTTATTAAATGTAGACATTCAATGAACATAACATGACTCATAGTAGATGTATAATGACTAAGTAATTGGCTGTGAGTAGCACATAATTGCACAGTAGGCAAAGGATGTATAATGTAAACTCAATTTAACAATCACTGTTTAGTTTTACTGTAGAGAATCTAATTGTCTTGATCTTGCTCCAACAATAGTATTGTTAGCAGATGTTAATAATCAAATACTAGCATAAAGATGGATTGAGTTACATTAACTGGCCATGGCAGATATTTTTGATAAAGACTGGCACATGACATTTTAACTTAGTGTTTTCAGGACTTTACTTTTTCAAAAGCAAGTCTTCTGTACAAGCAGGTTATATTAAAAAAAAATATTAGAGTTTATTCATGATCAGACCTATTATAATAGTTACTCAAAACAATTTTAATTTTTCATAACTACTTGACGGTTATGTTAACAACTTAAGAGCTACACACAATTAAGGAGATTTCATATTTCCTTTAATATGTCACTATTTGCTCTTTGACCTAGTCAGTCTATTGGTACAAACCTTCATCTAGAAATGAATCTAAGAGTTATATCATAATTTCAGTCTATGTATGAAGTTAACCATCAGATTTTAAAGTCAATCACAAGTGAAAGGCAAAGACTTGTGTTTTCCACATATGAGACAAAACAAGAACAGTTTGATGTCAATGTACCCAGCAGTGTCAAGATCAAGGTAATGCCCATGCAAACAAGACAATCATTGCAATTTTATAACAAGTCTTGACCCTCATTTCAAAATTATGATTGATGTCAATGCTTAGCATATACCTTAGTCATTTCAATAATTTCTCTTATCTTAAAAGTCTGATAAGTACAAAATATTTTTGTGTTTTATTTCCCTCGGTTACATCATTTTACAGCTACACTCAACATTATTAAAGAGTTGCCCATATAGGGCAAATTGTACTGGGAATTTAAAGTTGTATTTCCTCATGATTGTATTTAAATGTAAATAACTATTGTGCCATTTATCTTTGGACATGAATGACATTGTTTCTCTGAAATATTGGCAACCGTTCAAAACACTGTCAACAGGTACTGTTTCTAGTGATTTAAATTCTTTAAATACTAGTTGATTGTTTATTGACAATGTTTTGTAATAACTTGTGTGTATTTCATTGATGCTATTACAAGATTAAGGAGTCTTTATTCTTGGCAGTCAAAAGTAATTGTTAAATTTTTGTTCAAATATATGAGTTGAATAGGAAGTCAAGTTGGAGAGTGGGTGTGTGTATTTTGTCACTATTGTTAGGATGATTTTCTTTTGTATATTTTGAAGTATGAAGTTATCAAGGTCATCTATGTAAATAGCAGGAAAAGGCAATACAATGGAACTTGCCAACAATGTGAAGTTAAAGGCAAAACACATTATATTATACATAGGTACTTGACTTTTGTACCATCATTCCTTTTTTACACCCATGACATTTTAGTGATTCATAGGTAGGGTATTCACAATTTAGTACTAACAGACTGATACCCACCTTTATTACCAAAAATAGATGCTATTCACAGTATAATATAGAAATGGACAATTTAAGAGCTAATGATAACAATTTTAGTTGTTACTATGTATTCTAAGGTGATAAGTAAAATACATATTCATAAGAAAAATTGGCTCTTGGAGATAAGTTTTAAAGATATTATATTTAGTACCCATTATTTCCATGTCAATCATTAAAATACGACGCTTTTTCATCCGAAAACTCTATAAGGAAAACCAAGTAGGGAATATGAACCATAGCATTAGTGTAACATCAATTGAATTATCATTAAATGAGTGATTCACGTTACAAGTTCGTATACAAATGATTCTCAAATGCGAAACAAATAGGAACTTTCATTTGCGCACGGAACTACCGTACATACCGGCATAATGATTAGTGAAAGCTACAAACTGTATTATTCGCAGTTAAAATAAGGATCGTTGGTGTAGGACACACGTGAGACACGACGACGCCACTTGTAGGGACACTGTGAAACTCACAACTTGTGATTCGTAAGCCGAATTTGCTGCAACAGCCCCGAAACATGGGTGCGGTCATGAGTCGCGACCAAATAATGGAGCTACAGCGTACCTAATAACAGCAACTTGATATCTTTGGAGGCCTGAATTCCATCCTCTTTCAGGTTCCTCTCGATCTGTCGGCTGCGAGCAGCCGCCGCCCGCTCCTCGGCCGACTGGGCGCACCCCATGTCGGCAGCTGTCCCTGTTTTTTGGCCGCCGGCCGCCCCGACCCCTGAGCCGGGCGCGCTTTCACCGCTCCCTCTGCATGCGCTCCACACGCGTCCTGCCGCTCCGGCGCGACCGGAGCCACCCTACACAATGTTAGCACCCAACACACAGTAACCTAACAGTACCACTTATCACTGTTCGTACGACTCCGAAACACAGAATTGATAGATGAACGACCGCAATTTTACTATTTAATGTGTTTTATACTGCACCAAACACTTATAACACGCAACGACAATGCGAACTTTAATTGATTTTACAAATCCGTTTAAATACGAGATAATGGCGGCCGGATGACAAGCACCAACTCCACTCCGTGACAGCGACCGCGCCCCGCTCGACTGACGTTCGGGTGCGTTCGGAAATCTTCGTTCGGACTCGCTCACACATGCGTGAAAGCACATTCACACACGAAAGAGAACAAGAGCAATGCGCTAAAATCAAAGATTTGTCAAAGACAATATCTACTTTTTAAACGAAAAAAAGTATCGCGGCAAATTCAAATAAACGTCGTTATGTACATGTATATGTATTTATTTAAATAAACAAATCCTATTTTATTTTGATATGACATTATAACTAGCATTAGGTTCGAACAAAAATTGGACTAGTTTAATCTTTTAAATTAATCTTATTTTTGCAGTAATCTTATTTTTGTAGGTTTAAGCCATTTGGATATTTAAAATATTTTCAGCCAAATGAAATGCTATGAACACCAACTTACATCTACATTACTCGATTGTTTGGGTTATCCGACATATCATAGGGTAGGGAACTTTATTATTCTGAAAAGTGTTACATATTGGCTATTGCCAACTAATTGTTACGTGTTTGAGTCAATCACCTTCATACAAATAAGAATATTATAGTTACGGTGTTAGGTATATGAGATAGGTAAACTTCTTTGAATCCTGCAGCATTGATTATGTATAACTTTATTTGAAAGAAAGAATCGTGAGGAGACCTTGCATGCTTAACTAAGCCCAAAACAGTTCTTGAAGACAGTTCACTGTCTGTCTTTCACTTTGGTGGAGCTTGGTGGAGTCAAAAAACATTCTCAGACATTCTATTGGGATTAGGGGCATTTAGGGGACCCGTGTCCGTCAGGGAGCTCATAATATTATTATATGTACAAAAAAATTTTGAGTACGTACGTAGGTAGGTAGATTTAACAAAATTCTGTTTAAATATGACGCTCTTGAAGTCTTGATTACTGTTGATTATTAACGAGGCAAGGCCTACCTATTAAGCTGCTCGTGGCATTGCCCAATTACCTATTTCTAATGTTGAATTCACAAAAATACTAATTGCTTAAATTCATAGGTCATGAAAAAAAACCTGCCGCATTGATAGTATCCTCAAAGCCAGTCAATGCACCTACTCATAGATGAATTTAATTAAAAACTGGTATTATAAGTTATGTAGCAGTTATTGGTAGGTAGGTACCTATGTATTTTAGTTTTGTGCATGCAGATAAGTACTTTCTCCTAAATTCTACTTCCGATTTAAGGCAATCTCGTCTAATTCCTTAGTATTTTTTTTCAAACTTATTCTAGAAAGTACTGTACCTACGTACTGCTGCCGTAAAAAATCAATGCAGATATATTTAATAACGTCGTCCAGGTGTTTAAATACTTAGATATTATGTACTTAATTGTTATGTTCGTAGAAGGTTAGTAATCATCACTATGTAGTTACTAGGTATCTATCATGCATTGTAGCAGATTACACTCAGGCCGAAGCTTTATTTCAGTTTTGAAGATGATAGTAATAGTACTTAGGTAACCTGTAGAATGCTTTTGTGGCAACAAGCCGAGGCCAAGACAATAGAAAAACCGCCGGTAAATCCAAGGGTTTACTATTAAATGTTCTAATATCATTTTGTTATGGTCGGTACTAGGTGCGTACCAGCTTATTTCGTGTTTTTAATGAGTAAGTACATGTTTCAATAGACAACATAATCATGTTAATTTCTTTTAATAACCCGTAGATATTTATTCAATTACATCGATATTTCTGACTATGTTAAGATCCATTTCGCGTTAGTATAATATAAAGCTTTACAATCTCTCGTATCTGTGTTATAAACATGCCTGTATGGTTCCTCCCTAGTCAATATGAAGCATACTTTGAATACAAACACGTCGGAAGTGATGGAACCATTATGACAATGAGCTAAAGTTCAGGGTTCTGGAACGACACCTGATAGGCTCACATCACAATGTCAATGAATTTGCACGCCAGTGGCGGAGAGTGCCGGCTCGGAAGTCTCAGTCAATAGAGCTCGAGTCGGCGTGCGCGCGCATCCCGCGAGCTAGACAGAGATAGAGGAAAGCTCCATTACCAAGGAGCAGCAGCTTGATATCCTTGGCGGCCTGGATGCCATCCTCCTTGAGGTTCTTCTCGATCTGCTTGCTGCGCGCGATGGCAGCGCGCTCCTCGGCGGACGAGGCGCATCCCATGGCGATAGCGCGCACGGCCTGGCTCGCTACGCGCGGCAGCGCCGTGCCCCTCGCATGCTCGCGGCCCGTCGTCGCGCGCAAGTGGCGCCGCGCACGCGCTCGCTCGCGCACGCGTCTCCCAGCGACAGCACGGAACACCACGAGACCGCCGGGGCGACGTCCGGCCCTACGCGCGCTGTGCGGAGCGCTCGGGTGGCTCGGGGGGCGAGCGGAGTGCTAGTAGTGGCTCGAGGTGGCGCCGCGGCGTGGGCCCGCGAACGAATGACGGAGCGCGCAGGTCCCGCGCGCCGTGCCCAGTGCGCACGCTCGCGCCTCCGCCTCGCTCCCGCCCGCCACCTCCCTCACATACTAATTACACCCCACGTCAGCCTTATGCAGCCTCTGCACATTGACACAAACGAGAGGACCGGCCACCCCGTGCATAACATTACAGGAAACAAATTATTGAATAATTTTTATAATTTTCCAACACTAGTAAGGACGTAGCTTTCAATGATTTTACGCAAAAAATATAGTCAGGGTGCAGATAGCACGTATTAGAAAATATTCTCTTTTTATTGTATTAAAACGAGAATCGCTTAAGAAGTAAATTCGGCAATTCATAACTGTTGGGGTCATAGGTGAAAATTATGAGATTAACAGAAAGTGCTTTATAATATAAGTACATAGATGCGCATGGTACACACACAAAAAACTATAAGAAAACTACGCATCGATATTTTACTGAAAACTAAACAATAAGCAAATTGATACACAAGCAACCGTCTATATGAAGTCTTTTTTATTCGAAGACCACAAGTGTGTAGGTTAAGGCCAGAGTTCACAGCAGGTTACGCTTTAACCCAGTGCGTGTTGGCAAGTTTCTCATATTTTAAAGATTTTTGGCCACATCCCAGCATACAGATATAATATAATGTAGGTATAGTAGGTACCTAGGAGCTTGTAAACACCAACATTTTTCAGCGCACTCCGGTATCGCATATTTACCGAATCGACACCACATTAACAATAAAAAAATCGTGCAACAGGAGTCCGGTTACATTTTCTTGGTCTCATAATTTCGTAAAAAAACAAAAAAAAACTTCTCTTATAAAAGTCCCATGGTTTCATCAAAGCCAGTCGAGTATCTACAGCTTGGGGAGGTACAGTCGCCCGTAAAACAAAATTCGTCAGATAACTCATGCAGTTGTATAGATTAGGCACCGTTTGTAAGTGTCGGCCAGCGAGTTCGATTTTCGGTCATGACATTACCTACTTAATTACCTAATAGAATATACTAGACAATATGTGTCTGAGTGACTACAGCCTCGCGGATCGATTTCTCAGGTTCAGTTACGCTTGCAGAGGTTGATCTGTGGGTGGTTGACATATACATGCGAGTTCCTCCGCGTTTCAGAAGGCACGTTAAATTTTGGTCCATTAGTAGGTAGAAGCTTGAAGGTCTGACAACTAGTCTTACTGAGGGTTATCGTGTACTTTACTGGGTTGTGCAGGTCCTATAGGCAGTCGCTTCATGTAGAGTACTGGTATTCAGCGGCATCCAGTGAGACTGGAAGCCAACTCCAACATAGTTGAATGAGCAGCTAGACTGATCATGTAATAATAATAAAATGTGCATCTCACATATCCCGCACAGTATCGAAGTCACAATCCCCGTGGTCTGCCGGTCTGTGGTCTAAAACGGTGCGACGCGGCGAGGTGACCACCGCACCTTATCACTACACGTGAACTCGAAATTCTAATTATAGTATAGGTGACCAAATATCAATAGGTGAATACATGTATTTGAAATAGAAAAAAAGTACATTAAGTTGAATTACTCCATCAAGACATACGTAGGTATGTATTATGAAATATGAAGCCAGTCCAGTTCCTAAGGAAAATGTTTGAAGCGGGAAGATAATTCCGTGACTAATCATAGAACAATTCCATAATTTTCCTTACATTGCAGGTAAGTATGCGGCAGTAGAATATTAAAAGGTCTCACTCGTTTTATCCTGTTTATCTAAAAAAAACTTATTTACTTACTTGGTTCAAATTCCGAGTCTAATATAAATAACGGGATAAAAAACGGATTTTGTGGGTGTGCTTCGTTGCCTAGGAGAAAGAAAAGTGTAATTTTTATGTGCATAAAGTAAAGCTGTTTAGCCACTACCCACAACCGCAGTTTTTGTTTTTTAGTCTGTATAAGAGAATGAAATTTATCTATGCCCAATATTGTAAATTAAATGATTGCAATTCAAGAACCTTGGCCTAAGACCAAGTAATAAAGGTAAATCCCTCAGGTTTTATTAAAATTGCCAATTGATAAATCGATATCAATTTATAGGTTTCAGTGTTGCCAATGAGCATTGAAATCGAGTAAATATTTTTTTTAGGTACCTACTTATCAATGATACTAGCGACATTATACTATGTTAAAAATAAGAAAAGTGGCTTTTAATCACATAGGTAAATTAATTGCTAGATGAGCAAAGGCCTTATGCCTGTTTATTTCACCCCTCTAACATCACAAAAATATTTAAAACAAGGAGTAAAAATGAAGAACACCAAAAAGTGAACCCTGGATAACAAATTATAAACCAGAAATACTTGCAACAAATTTTCATACACAACTCAATTAAGTGTTTTCATAAGTACTTATCAATAATACTAAATCTGCTATTGTAATAAAAACAACCACATAGTCACAGACATTTAATAAATTAAAATCGAACTTAAACACTATACAATATCTATTGATTAAGAATGTTATTAAACTAAATATAAAGAGATCCATCAGCAGGTCCTAAGTGGTGAATCCCAATTAGTAAAGCATCTACTAAAGTCCATACTCCCAATCCTCCAAAACTGAAGAGTTTCCCGATGCCCTCTTGCCAATGTCCGAGGTAGAATCGGTCTGCACCGAAACCACCAAGAGTCAAAGCAAGGATAAGGGCAGTACCCCATCGAGTGCCTGCTGTCCAAGAGCATCGGATTTTCTTCAGAAATCGTCGCTTTCCTAAACATATAATATCATCTGACACGGTGCAGTTTGTTCTGAAAAAGAGTTAATAATGTTATAGTTTTGAGCTGATAATAAAACTGTTGATATAAATCTCATGGATTTATTATTATTTTGTGGATTAATTTGTAAAACATACAAGTAAAATTTGAGGGGTGAAGCCAAGGAATTACAATTGGCCTTCTGATCACAGCGATGCTCCCATTTCTCAGTCTGGTAGCAGAATCTACACATTGCAGTTCTGTTAAATGTTTTACTACCCTGAAACATGACAGATGTACACTTGAGCAGATGTTATTACAAACAAATTAATACTATCCTTCAAAATGAAAGTAAGTTCCGTTTGTATTCAACATTTTTGATATCATATTGTATCAATATCATTTTGGTGTCTTACCTTACAACCAATCTTTGGCTTGACCATGCATGTGTAGTTATAGAAACCTCCGTATCGACAATCTATGCTCCTTTCACAATTTATACAAGGATATTGTAGCTCATGACAATCAACTTCCGCAGTGTCTTGCTCCACAGCAGGGCAACTTTTTAAGTACTCTTCATTCTCACTAAAATTCACTCCTTTGTCGCCCGAATCATCTTTCATTTTGTTTTCTTTGCTTTGAATATCCATGTTATTATTTGCTACGAATATAAAGTCGTATTAAAATCAATAATCTTGCTTTAAAATCATTTTTTAATGTATCATTTTCGACAAATACTTACCCATGTCTGTTATGTTAATTGTGTTAAAAATAACCAACAAAACTAAAACTAAACAGTCTCTAATGCTTATCCTTAATGGTATACCTCTCGGCATCATGAAATTTTCACCATGATCCAAGTAAATGCATAAAGTTAAAGCTTTTTTATTTCGACAACTCTGTGCAAAAACAATGTTGACAATATGACTGTCAAAATTGACAAGTTGACAGTATGATACGGATATTGGCAGCAGGATGGCTCGATATGGGAGACAGAGATATAAATAATTTCATGTTTAACATATAGTGTTTATTAAATCTGGAATGTAATAAATCAATAGCTGAGCAGCGAAAGGTACCTACCGAAAGCTGCGCTGGGGTGGGCAGAATAACACAGACAGTTCATTTCCTTTTATTTTCCCCAATACAATATCTTCTGTAGGTTCCTTCAGGGAAAATCAGTTGTATTACTGTTCAATAGTATACTTATAATTGTGGCAGTTTATTTACACCGCAGCGATTTGTCGAAATTTTCAAATTTTCGGTATCTATAGATATCTAGTGAAGGAAATTCTCTATTTAATATAAACAATCCTATAACAACAAAATAACGTACATAAAAATAACTTGTGACAGTAGAGATAAGCCAGTATAGTGCTATAATTATCAGGGATAATAAATAATAATAATATATCTTACCAAGTGCCGGCTTTACTATATTATTCTTTATTTGCTTGGGTTCTGAATGGAAAAATAAAACATTACTTAGAGATCAACAATTATTTAATTATTCAATATCACAATATATTCATCACATTCCTATAATACTAATTCATCAAAATTACAAAATTAAAAATTAAACAAGCAACATTTTCCATCTAGCTCCAGGCTGATGGAGAAAAAAACTTAAAGATTGGAATCGAAAATACTTTGGGAATTAAATCCATCACTAGTAAGGCCCTCTAGCGTTGGTTTTCGGCTATTGTCATCATTTTCCCTAGACATTTCTGTGATGGTCGACAAATCTGGCACAGCGCAAGCTATGGGGAATAACTGTTTGAGATTTGCCCCAAAACTGGCAACATTTATTGGCGGATCTTGCGCAATTGCCATATTCGTGTTGGTAGTTTCATCTTCGCTGAGGAGGTACCATTTATTTGGCTGATCATGCGGCAGTGGTAGTTCGTCAGAAAGATCCTCGGTCATGAGACTAGAGGCTTCAGTATCTACAGGACTTTTAATATCAGTATAGCAGGTGTGTTGAACGTCATCCTGCTTTGATTCTGTAAGAGAGAAATCAGTACAAAAATAATTATATTTGAAAGCAACACAATGGAATAGTTAAAGTAGAAGTATATGCATTTGTATGTTTGTTTGTGAATCTTAGGCTAAACTGAACATTGAGGACTGTCTAGCAATAGAAGGCCATCGAGCGTGCGGGCCAACTCATAAGGCAGCAGTGGCAATAAATGATATAATTATGCAATTATTGAGTAATTTTTGTGTTACCATTATAGGGGATTTCAACTCATGTGGAGTAGGCAGTGCACGTGGTAACAGCTTAGCTAATATAATGAGTAAATGAGACTATTTAATTGCCCTAGAAGAGAAAAAAGATTCAACTCACTATAAAAACTTCTCACATCCTGAGCATTATTGCAGAAGCAGTCTGGCGACACACGACCTCCGTCGTTGAATTCACACAAGCTGAGCCATTCATTGTCACCGGATTGCATCGAATCACCCAGAGTTAGAACAGACCTCATAGAGTTCTCTACAAACTCAATGCTGTCGCCTACACACTCGTTGGCATGTAAGCAAGTCTCAGAATGATTGTGTATGAGATCCACACTTTCATCAACAGCAGGATACACTCCTGACGTATCATTTATCCCACTATCATTGCAAATTGAGGTCTTACTGCTTTCCGGCGCCGATTTAGTAATGTTTCCTAGGGATTTTTTAGTTTTAGGTTTCAGTATTTTCACTTTTATGACATCTTTTTTCTTTCTTCCCTTGGGTTTGGCGTTCTCATCGATAGTTAAATTCGAAAATTCAATTTCTTTAGTGATTGCATGTTCTATATCATTTTCTATGGCAACAGCTTGTATGATAGGAGGGCAAGACTTTCTACCCCCTTGTGAACATGTCTCTATATGCTCTTCTTCAATAACCGTTTGTACTTTTGGCTTTTTCGACTTTTGGGAATCTTTCCTCTTACGGGGAGTGGAGCACCTCTTTTTATTTTTAGCTTTCTTTACAACCTCTACGTTTGTCTCATCAACATCCATCAGATTTTCTTTATTCTGTTTATTTTGAGCTGCTATTTTCTTAGCACTCTCCAGTAACAACTCTTTTAACTTAATATCTAAAGTATCAGTCAGATTTGTTTTATCATCAATGTTAAAAGTGCCGATTTTGCTAAGCAATGATTCTGTTACAATGCCTTTTGGATCTAAGCTGTCTTCATAAGACGCCATGTGACAACTTTCGAGCCCACATTCTTGCTGCATCAGCGGAACTGACACGTCAATGGCTGAGATCATATATTGGTCACACGACGTTGGTACTATCGGGTCGTTATTCTGCATCTCGTTAATAGTAGGGCCCTCATCTATCCCTTCCAACATATCTTTGGATAAAGACAAATTTTCTACCACAGACAACTCAGGTGAGATCGGCAAAGACATATTACTGGAGCTGCCAAAATCACTGTTTAATTGTCCAGAATTATGACTGGTGAAATCACCGGTCATTTCAATAGAAAATACTTCATTTTTGTTAGTCGAGTCCAAGTGTGTCATGTAATCTACCTCGTGACCAAGTGGACTCGTTTCGTTGATAGATTCTAGACGTTTCCTTGAAGTCTTTACTTGAGGCATTAGTAGCTGATAAGAGTCAGATCTATAGACTTCAGTATTCAACGTGGAATTATCACGAGCGACCTTTCTTACAGGAACTTCACTAGACGAGTTACTAGATTCATCGCAATATAAATATGGATGTGACTTTCTACTAATACTGCGACGTAAGTGACTTTTGGCTTTAGACTTCATAACGATAGGATTCATCCATTTCTTTCGTCTTAGTTCAGTTTTCATTGGACTGACATCTGAGTCTTGATAGCCCTGAGTACTCTCTGTAGAGTTTAAGCATACGTTATCGGGCGGAGACGATACTCTCAGTGCTTTGACAGTGCTGTGAGGATGAAAAGCAAAAAAATGCGGTTAAAAAGCGGAACACATAATGCAAACAAAAATATGAAAATTTTGATGCAGCAGAAGCTAAAGTGCATAACAAACAATGAAACTAAGCGACATGCATAAATGACGGGTATCAATGGAAGCAGGTTTACAACCAAACATGACAATCAATTTGGAAAACACTCACCTAAACTATTAAACTATCACAAGGACAAACAAAAATGTATATAAATAAATAAATAATACACAATTTGCAATTGAAAAGTTTATTGATCATATCCACCTGCTCCCATTCTTGTTACATATTCCATTCGTTTAGTAAAAAATACATACTCTAGCTCCTTTAACTACTGCTCCCGATATTTACAAACAGCGTTCTTTCGATTCACACATCTACACTCAATGGGCGATCATTCGAATCTCAAAAATATTAACCTACATTTAAAATTAAAATGCTTTGTATTCGCTAGAGGCCAGTGTTGTGATTTTGAGCGATATTTACTCCAACATTTATTATAATATGTGACAACATATTGAGCGACTAGGTGGCGTCACAGACGTGACATGTTGGCAACACTCGACTCCTAGTGAATGGCAAGCTTGTCATATTCCATTCACTCAGATATGACTTAAACAACTCATTATGAGTACATCACTTGTACTTTTTAAAACCTTATCACTAAACACATTTGATACACTTTATTGTCCAAAAAAATAATGTACACTATGATCACTGACACAGTTAATAAATTTTCCATCTAAAATCGTCAATTTCATGATTTACCAGAGCTTATATGATAGTTATAAATACTTATGCTAGTTCAAATCTTGATCATTTAAAAGTACTTTAAAAGTTATACAGTATATCATTAAGACAGTATATGGATTTGATATAAAAATCGAAAAATAATTTAGACGCAAGTTTAAAACTGATCAGTAAAACAAATATCGGAATACATCAGAGAATTTACACTAAAAGTAAAACATTGTTTAAAATAGAAGAAAATCTTTTAGACAGTAAGTAATTCTTAATGGTAGTGTTAAAAAACTGATTTATCCTATTACATTGGAGCAAGAATCTACTTGTGGATTATTATATGTGTATGTAAAAATACGGTATATTGCAAAAATGTTTAAGATACATATAATAAATTGTTCATAACCATTTTAGTCTGGTAACCCTCTAGAGAAGAAAATATAACATAGGTTTTTCATAATAATGAAATTGAAAACAGATATATAGTGACATTATTACGGATTTAGACTTCCAGACTATGAAACAATGTTAGGCATGGAACCAATTATAAGTAGCAGGTGAAAAATCATATGACAAGCAAAATCATTTACCACACCTGCTACTTTCTTTCATTTGCTATTTTGAAATCACATGATTATTTAATATTATTCATATCATGAGCCGTGTCCATTTTGAACTCACGTAGCTAGCTACTGCTAACGCAGTGAATGAAATCCCTCCGTGAAAAATCCTAGTTGAAACTATAGTACAACTTAGAAGAGAGCCTTGGCATCCACAATTTATCTAGATTATAATCAATCAAGTTCTAAGTGATCCAAGAAAGTAGTTTTATCAAATAGGCCACCGTCAGCTGCATATACGTGCGGATCACTGATGTTTTAAAGACAGTCGTAACCAGTAGCTTAATTTAAGTATGACAACCAGTTTTATAGACAGGTATTGTGCTATAACCCAGGTACCTGGGTTGTCAAGCTCCGATAGACAGTCACAGCATGTAAAATGCTAGTATACAACTGTATCTAGTGATCTGGAAGCCGACTCCAACATAGTTGTAAGAAAGCTGATTGATATAGTGACTATGATTTCAAAGTAGCAATAATTTCCATGCCTAAACAAAGAATTATTTGAAAAACTCTACGAAGAACCTAACTTGAATTAAATGCTTAGTGATTATTTTGTCTACTACATTTATGTATTAACTTATTACCTTTTATGTGGTTTATCTCGTGTCTTTTTGTCTGTGGTTAACTTAAGGCTCTGCCGCGTTACTTTTGGCGGGAACATGTATCGCGCTTTGTCGTCTTCCTTGCCCACTGATGTGTTAAGGTCCGTTTTCTCCGCTTTTGATTTTGATCGCCTTGTCTGCACCTGTTTGGTTTCTTTTGTGTTTGACTCTGTTGAAAATATCGCGAAGATTTAATATGGTTGGAAATAAATAGATAAGAAAATCCTCAATTGAAAAGTGATATAAGCTACATTACAGTTGGAGTATAAATCGATAACACGATAAATACACACAGAGGATAACTAACTAAGGAAACATTTAAAAGTATTCCTCGTAGAGGCCATACACAAAAGGGTTGGCATGATGATTTTAACCTTGCATGCATAACCGACAGCTATTACCGAGTTTCATAGTACTCATAACTGCACATGTCTTATCACTTACACTCTAGGGTTTGCCTGCCGGTTATGCATGCAAGGTTAACATTATCATGCATAATCTAACATGTGTGGCCGGTATTAATGAAATCTTTAAACTTTACTACCATGTGTAAAAGATTTTTAACAAGCTTACCATTTTGCAATTTCCTGGGCTGTCGGACCTGTCGTTTTGAAGATGTGGTTGAGGCAGTATCATCATTGTCCACTTCTGGTGTTTTATCTGTGGCCACTTTGTTATCTATTGCTGTTTTGTTATCTGTATCATTGTCTATGGCCGCTTCGTTGTCTATGCCGTTGTTTGTGGTCGCCTTGTTATCTGTGCTGTTGTCTTTAGCCGGTTTGTTGTCTGTGCTGTTCTCTTCTGCTTCAATCTTCTCTGGCTCTTTTGATGTCTTCTGTCGTTTTGCTGGACTGCGTGGACTCGACGACTGTGATGATTTCCTTGGTCTGCCTGGTTTCCTATTAACAAAAATGTTGTGATTAAACTTTATAATGGCGGATGTTTGTTCTATAGAGAAATTGCTATTTGCTTGTGTATAACATTAGAATAAAAAATATGAGTCGAAAAAAATTTAATACGCCTCACATCAGGAATATTTACCTCATTCTTAAAGCAATTTTTAACAGACTTTGAAAATGCGAAAGTTCTCAATTCGTCACCATTTTTTATTTTGATAAAAAATTATGTTTTCTGATGTTTTTTTATGATGTATGATAAAGTTATTTACCTTTTAGTGACATTAATTTCCTGTCCATTTTCCTTAGATTGTTTCGTTGGAGCATGTTCCTCTTTGTCCCTCTCTTCAATCTCTTTAAATATTTCATCCTCTATTTCATTGACTTTCTCGTGGGTATCTGTGAAAAATAGATTATGAAGTTTACAAAAAACACACGCATGTACATTATTTATACATTATTTTAAACTAACTTATTTTCATTAAGGCATAGAGAGGACACCACTGCCCACTTGGTAATTTTTAATAATCTTAAAGCTTGAGATTATGTCGAAGTCGGCTGTACGAAGTGGGTTTTTCTAGGGTCTAGCCTGTATGGATCCAGATACAGATGCCAAAATCTTTTTTACAGTAAGCCGTGAGTATTCAAAAGTGCGTGCCATTAAAACTAGATCCAGGATCCACCACTGGCAACTAAAGAGGTAAATCGGTTCACTATCTCTAATCTAGTAGAAACACAAATTAAGACTCTTCGTACACAAGGCTACGCAAATCTCCGATACTTCTGATGATATAAGCCTTCAAAGCACGTATATTCGTTCCGCGACTGAATTTGTATGGTGATAGTCGCTTGAAAACTAAAATGGTTAAGTATCGGAGACACACGTAGCGCAAGGTCTCTGGTGTAGATTAAATTAGTCAATGCTCACCAGGGTCTGGTACGGCGGAGATGGCGAGCGGCGTGGAGAGGCCGCTGGAGCTGGGCGGCTCCACGACGGTGTCGCGGCGCGGCGCGCTCACCGGCGCCGGCTCCTTGTGGAATATCTGCACCACGTGCTCCAGCACGTTGTGGATCTGCGGCCAGTTGCCTTCCAGCTGGATCTCCTACAATAAACAGATTTTTTTATTAAACCTTATTAATTGTGCAGTAGTTTCTTTATAGTAGCAAAATGTCTAAACAATTTTATCAATCTCTAAGGTTTTCCTTCGGATGTGAGTTACGTAGAGAATGTGTATGTGTACATGCGTACGTCAGACCGACGCGCGCCGCCGACATCAGCGTCGGAAGAAAGTAAGCCATAATACGATGGGTCACAAGACCGAAGAGAACGGCGAGAAGTTAATTATCTACTAACGCTACTGGTAAAGACAGATTCTGATGTCTATTATAATAAGGATAGGAGAATCAACGCGTGTTCGTAAACATTCAACGTAAAAGTTAAAAAATTGTGAAGACCGACATCATCTTTACGAATATTATAAATCGTTAATAGGGTTATATATATATTGAACAATTTACCTGATCATTTCTAGTCGTGAATTTGATTTTGATACTTTCTGGAGGTTTTGGTTTTGTCTCTTCTGTCTTTTCTTCAGGACCGGGCAGACATAGCATATCTCGATCTAAAATCATAAGAATAATGATTTTATTTATTAGCAACTAAATTAATTGCATAAAAAAACAATAACATTGTGTGTGTGTTAAATACTTACCAGTTTCCATCGCTGTCTCTTGTGCTTGATTGTGACTAGATGTTGAATTTCTATAAAAATTAAAATGAGATTATAAAAACCGAAATTTTAATAGTACTGTGGCACTTTGTATCTTAGCTTCAAATAATTTTAGACGAGTAAATCAGAACCATACTCTTTAAAGCTTATATTTTCTCATTTCTTCAAATTCACTAATCGTGTTTTCGTCCTCATACTATGCCATCCCGTTTCTTCCCCTCTCTTATTCACTTATTTCCATTTTCCATTCATTCTCCTTTATGTAGCGCGGTTCAGTACAGTACCGAGAGTTTGATAATCAAAATGTACTTCAAAAACAGTTCATACGGCGCTCGTTAGCGGCGCTGATCACATTTTCATACTCGATCCATAGAAAACCGCCGAACCGTCGATAGTTGTAGAGAATCGCACAACTAATGACCCAGCCTTTTTATTCCACATAGGTTAAAGAATGATCTTACCTCATTGATTCAGGCGCAGCTATCGCTGTAGAAGTCCTCGAGGATTTTGACGGATTCACTTTTTCTAACAACCTGACAACAAGAAATTAAAATGATATATAATTATATTTGATACTAACAAGCACTGTCAAACTAAGTGATATTGACTAAGGTGGTAGTAATTTAGAAATGCATAATTCACTCACTTGCAATGACCCAACATCAATTTTAATAAAATGTTAAAAATGGTCTTGATCATAATGGTTGTCTGAAGTATTGCCAAAGATATAGAACAAGCATTTTAACTTAACTTTTGAACATAATTGATACACTACAAATTATGTAAGTATGTTATATATTTTATCTATGCATTTTTACAAATTTTTAATAAAACATTTGCATTACGAAGAACACGTCATTTTATTTATACTAATTGTTCTGGTTGCACCGGTCGTACATGCAAATAATGCATATAGACGCGTTAGATAACAACCTGAAACTGTGAAATTAACATAATAATATAAAACTTACTTTTTATAGTCATCAACCTTCTTCTTCTCCTCTATATACTTCAGTTTCCAGTAGTTCTCATCCTCAGACTCGGCTAAAGAAATAAATACATATTGAATAATTCGTGTTAAGTTGTTGTAAAAAGATCGGAACACGCGCGGCGCCATCGCAGCTCTTACAGCGAGTAAGCAAAACACAAGACTGTAAGGTCAATAAACCCTATTACATTATTTTGATGATTCAAATCCGCAGGCGAAAGGTAACTGTTTCAGTTCGTCTGTAAATTTTCACGGTTACAGCAATGAATTAGATCTAAGTTATACATTTTAGAGATTAAGAACACGTTTTGAAATATTGTATCCATCTTTTAAACAAGTTAATTTTTTTAACATTCTGTATGTGTCGAATGATAAAATGAGATAATTATGGTAGATAATTTTATGCACTGAAGTTTTGCTTGTTATCTTTAGTTTTTATGTTTAAGAACACCAAAATCTATCGATATATCTGACGAATATATCAAACTCTTTGGAAAAACTAGTAATAGTAATTCTTTTCGTCCGATTCGGGACCTCATAATATGTAATTTTATATTCTTAAATAATTAATATAATTATATTTTATGTTTGACGGATTCAATCGTGTAAATTGTATTGCGAAATAAATTTTGCGTATAGAATATTTTTACATGAGTGTAGTAGTTGTGAAGTGAAAGCAATTTTTGTACTGTGTTAAACCATTTCGTCACTGCATGTGCAAATGTTCCTTGTTGATAGAGGCAATATTTTCGAATCTGATACAGTTTTAATTGTTATTTCTATACGCACTATACTGTAAAACAGTTATATGATTTAATACTTAATCTTATTCAATTTTGTAAAAAAAAAATAAGTATAACGAAACATGATTTTCTGAGAAAAGCCGTACTTTGTATCCTGTAGATAATCAATAAGTGATTTGATTCGATATGGAATATTGGTGATCACGTTTTAAGAGTTTCTACCTAGAATAACCACTATCTCTAAAGGTATGTATATTATTGTATATGTATAGAATGTTTCTTTTCAAATTCAAAAATGATTATTTTAAACATCTATTTGCCAGTTCTTAATGACAAAAAACAGAAGTCGGATACTTTTCGGGCAACTGATTACAACTTAGTAGAGAGCCTCGAAAGAAAGTTTCGCGACCGTCAAAGGTATACAAAATACTGAATTAAGCATATAAGCGGCCCGCAGCTTTACACAGCTGACGGTGGCCTGTTTGATACAGCGACTTTATATTGGAAACACACGGAATTATTGATGATAATCTAGATAAATCATGTAAAACAAGGATCTCTACTAACTTGTCAGAATGTCAGATGTCTATAATGTTAGAAATGTTCTTAACAGTTAAATTTTATAGCACTTACAATCTGGATGATAGGTAAGATAATGCTTCAGCACTCTGCCATCTTTTATCACTGGGAGTATACGCTTCCTTTCAAAGAGGAACAAACCCCCTTCTTCTCGCAATGCTATGATCCTGCCTGAACGCGGTTTTCTAAACAAAATATAAAAAAATATGAATAGATTTAACGTACATACATTACAACACGACGTAATTTGGAATACCGGGTGATAACGCCCCCTAGAAAGACATAGGTGTACTCAGGCTGTAATCAGGTGCTACTCGTAACGGGCGGCCCTGTATGACAAGATGTATAGATGTCAATGAAGCAAAAGTAGTTTGCAAGGATCGTACCAAGTGGCGTTTTCCTACCCATATAGGAAGAAGGCGTGATTTTATCTTAGATATAATATTTTCGTGTACTCCTCCGAAACGGCTTGACCGATTCTCATAAAATTTTGTGATTCTCTGAGCTCTGAGAATCGGCCAACATCTACTTTTCATACCCTTAAGTGACATTTTTTTTAAAATTTATATGGCAAAACAACGTTTGGCGGGTCAGCTAGTGTATTTGTGCAATTTATTATTATAATTTATTTGACAAAATTAACGCTACTTGATAGAATACGTCTTATAACTAACATTCTTATTCATACATCTTGTCATACGTCAACTGATACTCAAGCAGAATAATCCAGTGAGCAGTACAATACTTACAAATATTTCTTCGTCAGTCTGTTCTTCCTGCCTCGCGGTGGTGACACGTACACTTCACTTTCAGACTCCGATGTCCACCCGCTCGAGTCAGACACGACTGCGTTGCTGCAGAATGTATATTTAATTGAAGAGAATGTAATCTATCTATCGTATGGTTAGTGGTCAACCTAGTGTCAAAGTTATTCTAGCCGCCCGAAAGGCCTTTGACATGGCTTAACGACTGTTACCTTAATTGATAACAACCGGGACCGACTCTTTACGTGCC
This sequence comes from Anticarsia gemmatalis, assembly GCF_050436995.1. NCBI lineage: Eukaryota > Metazoa > Arthropoda > Insecta > Lepidoptera > Erebidae > Anticarsia > Anticarsia gemmatalis. Next base: position 7,642,074 of record NC_134761.1, read on the forward strand.
CTCCGAAGCACAGAGACACTCAGTTCAAATACTACTATGCGGTCACTCATCTATAGAATGACCGTGCCAACTATTGTTTAACCTTGTAGATCGTTTACCCACCGGTGAGCACAACTGGCTATGAGCGCCTCAGAGAATTTAATAAAAGGGGTATATAAACATTCCATAGACGAACGATACTTTAAACAAAAGTACGAAGTAGATTGTCTTTTTAGAACTTGTAAATTTTGAATGGAAATCGAACCCGAGACAATATAATCAGCAGTCAGATACACTAACAACTGCCATAGAGGCAGTCTTAGTTTGTATTTTATAAAATACGATAGTTATACATACTTCGGTAGGTTGGTCTGTGAAACGGTCCTTCGGCGCCGACTCAATACTTTGCGTCGCTTCATATAATGTCCACCTACAAACAACATTTTAATTCAATCCTTTACTATATAATATTGATTAAAATAATTATTAAATTGAAATTCATGCTTTAGTCCACCTGAACATGCTGTGAAAGCAAGATAACTGTTATCATTCATATTAAAATAATTGTGCATATATGTTATAAATGTTGATAGTGGCATGCATTCATGCTTGTTCTATAATAATTCATTAAGCTGGTATCCTTTCGTGATATAAATGACATCATGCATTTTCCAGATTTAGAATAAGTTAATTTTCCTATGTCTAATATACTACTTAATACTGTCTTAGGATTCAATATTGAGTAACTTTTTTAACAAATTTGTAATACTCATGCTATGAATATTGCAGTTCTCCAAAGTTTATACAATAAATATCTATATAAAGTAAATAGCAAGCTCAAATACCTCATGTCAGAACCAATTCACAAAGCATAAGACCTACACAACTCACCACTGGGATATCCAAACACATTAGCTAAAACTCTCTCCCGCTCTAACTTAGAAGACACTGTACCAGGTCTAGGCCTCTTCCGTGGAGGCACTGGTATATCTTCAGTTTCCGACTCAGTATGAGACTTTAAAATAACAACATCATTACTCGTTGTTGGTACATCTTTTACTTCAGTCTTCTTCAACTGCTCATCACTGTCTGAAGATTTATACTTATTCTTTTTCAATTGCTCGTCAAACAAGCTCACGTTTTGCAAACAAGGGTTTCTCATTTCTCCAGACTCGTTCAAAGTGCCACTAACATCTGTGTCTGACGTCATTAGAACATTGTCTACGTCATTGGCTAGACTTGTAGATGGTTTTTCCAACACGGCGGCTAGACTTGAACTCACTTGGGCAGTCTTCTCTTCTGCTTTCTTATCACTAGCTTCAACTTCTTCTGGTTTGTTACTTTGTGGCTCTTTTTTCTTGGATTTAGTTTTCGAAATGTTTTCAGGTTTTTCAGTTTCAGTGGTTGTTTCACTTTTCTTCTTGTATACCTTTGGTTTCTTCTTCTTTCTTACTATTTCGCCAGTGTCTTCTGAACTTGATCTTTTCCTAATGACTTTATTCTCAGTCTTCTTCTCAGGTGACTTTTCTGACATTTCAGCTTGCTTCTCATTTGACAGCCTTTTTTTAAAAGCTTCTGGATTGTTAGGCAGTGAAGTATCTGTGTTGTTAGTATTCTGCATAATTGTAGAATTCTGTGAAGGTTCCGAGTTTGTATCATGCAGTACTATAATATTGTCTGTATTGCCTGAGTCATCGGCTTCTGTACCATCAGCATTAGATGTTTCATTAGTTTTTGTTGTCTGTACTTCTTTTTTGACTTCATTAGAAGGTTTCTCAATAATCTTCTCACTTTCATCAGATGGATAATCATCTAAACACACAATTTCTGAATCAATTATTTGAGACGTATTTACACTTGCCTCAGCTGTTTGCTTTTTATTTTCATCAGGCTTATCGTTTTCTGCAGCTTTCGTAGGTTCTTCAGTGTTGTTAGAACCATTAGTAGTTTCATCTGAATTATCTTGTTCTTTATTGGAATCGTCTTGAATGATAACTTCTGGATTCTCAGTATCTGGTACATTTTCCACAATTACCAACTGACTCTCCCTGTCCGATGATTCAAGCTCAGGTTCTGGTTCAGACTGGAAATCATCCAGCACTTCTTGCAGACCTGGTGTTAGTGGTTCAGAATATGTGATACAATCTCTCAGTGACTTTGCTTCTCCACCTTCTACGGTCGGTGGAGACTCCAAATCCTTTTGTATATCAGCAGCTGTTTCATAGCAAGTGTCAACAATGACCGTATCTGCTGAGGATCTACTTCGTGTTGGGATCTTTGAACATTTTATAATCTCACCTGTGATCATCTCCTCATTTATACCATTGTCATTATTTGTTTGCGTATCATTTCCGTTCGCTCCTAAAATAAAAATATGTATTAGACCTAATATTTATTTATTTGTGACTGCCTCCGTGGCGCAGTGGTTTAGGTCACCACGCCAACACCACTGTGTCAGAAGGTCGTGGGTTCGATTCCCACACGGAGCAATTATTTGTGCGACCCACAAATAATTGTTTTGGGTCTGGTTGTGCTTTGTGTCCGTTGTTTGTATGTTTGTAAAATCCCCGCGACACAAGAGCAATTCTTAGTGTGGGAGTTGTCTTTTTAAAAGAAAGAAAGAAAGATTTTAGTTTACAATACAGGATATGAAAGCTTCAGCATACCATTTGAGGTGGAATCTTCACTACCAACTGGTTGAGTTTCAAGTTTATTTCTATTCCTCTCACCAACATTATACCTGAAAAAGTATATTATTTCAGAATACCTACTAATAAAACAATACTGACAGTCTACAAACCTAAATCAAGCATAGACTGTTTATTTTAGATCCTATCTTATTAGAAATTAAGAAGATATGCATCTGTGCAAATGAATTAGAGTATTTGTATCTTGTACTAACCCAGAACGGAAGCTGTTGATCTGCTCCATCGTCAGTTTGTAGTATGGATTGTGTACGTCAGGTAATATACGCTTCAGAAATGTTTCTTTTAGACTCTGCCAGGTGCGGGTAGTATGCTGCAAAATGATTGTACAACATTTTCACACAGCTCTACTTAATATACTTTTCAGGGTTGATTATAAAAGAAAATAGCATATGATAGATCACAGATTATTGAAACCAGTCAGTAGTTTGGTTGAAAAAGCTTATCAATTATAGACTTTGACAATTATATTTTTATTAGTCTATTGGAAATAAGCTTTCCTTCCCATACTCCTCCTCCAATATTTGGTTGGAGTGTAAAGAAAAGGGTTTGTTTTCAAGCATTGTTGCCCTTACCTGGCTGTTGGAAAAATCCATCCACATTTTCCTACCCTTAATTTCACCATACAGTTTATTATCTACCAAATAGTCGACAATAGTCTTCATTTCTTTAATACTATACGATTTCCTACAAAAACATAACAGAAATTAAAAAATAAATACAATGCAGGTAGGTACAAGACATTACAGGAAAATTACTAATGAGCATGCATAAAACTATTGAAAAGCAAACATATATGAACGATTACAGTATTTACTTAACTTACCCCGTCATTTTGGTGTTTTTCTCCAATTCTATTCAAGTTATATTGCCTGATTGGTACGTTGTACTGTAATACTATATTTTATGTGTATATTGGAGACCGCGCATTATTCACACAAGAGATCATGACAATTCAGCCACTGTTTGATCGGCAACGTGTAAGATGTATTATTTGGAATGTATTTCAGACACTAGAATCTCGAATATCACTATAACCTGTATTTTCGGCAAATTTTATAACGAACCGATAAACATTTACTCCATCAAAGCAAGCGAAAGCGATTGTTTAAAGAAACATTGCTAGAATTAAAATGCTTGTTTCCCCACTTACTACTACACTCTTTGTATTTTATGTTTAGTGTCGGTGTAAAGTGAGGTCCAACTTAGAAAATAAATACCTTTTGCGTAATCAAAATATTATCGATCTTCTATAATTTTTATTATCGAAATCCTAATTTTAACAATTTGCATATTTTTCATCATTGCATCATTTTATTCCCATGACTAAGAAATAGTTTATCTAACGGCAATACTGGATCACAAGTGCTTAATATTAAAAAAATGTTTGAACTGGAACGTTTTAAGGCATAGTTCTCATACAAGAAAAAGAATGAAGAAAAAAAGTATTTCTCAGATAATATTGCTTCAGTATGTGCTCCAACTAGTGTATAAATTCTTACTACATATTCCTATTGGGTGAAAAATAACTCTTGTAGGTTTTCAGTTTACACTTTATACATAAGCAAATAAATAAAATGTAAATAGTTATCTTTTCCATTAAGTCGAGTCGAGTTGAGTCTAGATAATGTAGTTTGCATTTGTAGACTAATCCTTTTGTCATCGAAACACTTGTCAAAACCTTGAATTCTGTCAAAAAGTGCCGGTGCTTTTACCGTTTTATCACACTGGCTTATTTACAAGTAAACAAATTAAAAGAATAAGTTTATAACTCAATAATCAATATGGAAAACAGTAATTATTTGTCTATAACCGATATACTAGTTACGAACGAGAAAATACCTTGTAAATTCCTCCATGACCTGCCTAAGATGGGTAAGTAACTGGATGTAATCAAGTAGACTTTTACATAGTAATTATAACGTGTAAACACAAACAGACGTCATTACGTAGAAGAAAAAGGAAGGCAGTAGTTAGTAGTGGCGCCAAACAGAAATAATCTTTCGTATATTTTGGTTAGTGAATCGCAAAAATTTAAACTTAACTTTCCACTAAGATACACATTTCTTTTTAGGTTTCCTTGATCCATCAGCGGCTGAAGATGACTTAAAAGCTGGAACGAATGTGGAAATACCGCTATGGCTAGCAGAGTCCTTGTATTCAAGAAGGCCACCATTAGTTTCTGTAGAGTTGCCGAAGATATACAAAGACTCATACAGGGAAATTCTTAATGCTGATGCTTGTACAGTGGATATGCATAAATTAAGTCAATACTTTTACGAGCTTGGCTGCTATATAGCTAAACATGATATCAAGGGTGAAGTTACATCTACTCTTATAAATGTAAGTACCATAAAATTACATGTTTTATTTGCTGTAACAAAAGAAGAAACACTTATTGCAAAGTTAGCTTAGATTGGCTGTTTCAATAGTCCATAGCAGCTGTCCCTACAGCTGAGTGTCAGTGGAAATCATCATAAACTCTTTTCCACTATGGAATTGGTTGCAATGAGTGAAATTTCATATCCAGTAGGAATCCATTGAGCTGATTTTAGTAATGTAGAGGCAAGAGAACATATAATTCTAATCTAACATCATTTTTTTTTGTTTCAGACATTCAGACAAAGATTCAGACTGTTGTTATCAGCCAGTGTAGCAACTGACTCAGTGGGTGCTATCCAGCCATTATCAGTGAGTGAGAGACATCAGGCTGCTGATGCAGCTGGGTCAGAGAGAGCACTCTCTACTTGGCTACAGAGAGGAGAAAGCATACTCACTACAGCTAACATGGTTGCTAACCACCGCAAGAGGAAAAGGGCTGAGATGGAAATGTTTTAGAGTAGTTTTTGCATTTGTTCCAATTAACTAAAAGCAATGAGTTTGTAATGTTAAGTCTTAGTTGTAAGAATTCTTATGTTTAATAATAATTGTGATATAGTATTAAAAGTTTGTTTTATAATTTTATAAGTTTGTTTCTTATAAACCTATTTCAAGAAGTGTGCTTTTCCAAATTTAATAAGATCTGACAACAGGGTGGTCCTGCAGACGTTTTTATGCTATCTAAATTGTTGTAATAGGGTAAAATAATACAGAAAAGACACAAGAGAGATAGAACTTAAATCTAGGATCGCAAATATCAGTAGTTATAACAATAAGGTCCCCCGCCATTAGGCGTGCGCGTATCTCGGGCGTGAGAATAGTGGGCGAGAAACGCGCACACCTTATGTGAGGTCAGCCTTAGACCTCGAAATTGCCTTCTTGTTCTTAACTAACAATAAATCAATAACTTAAGTATTATAAGTACTAAATTATGTGCGCCAGGTTCGATATCAGTCAAGCAAATCTCTTCAAATATCATTTTTGCCCCTCAAAAGGGTTTTATACATTTGAAACAGTTTATAAAAAATGTGTCATCATTCTTGAATGCGGCACTACATAGGACGGTAGAGCTAATAACCGCCAAATATCAATGATGCATTTTATAAAAAAAAACATCATCATATCTAATAATAATGCGACTGAGAACAATGAAATAACATGTTGTCCAATAGAAATTCGATCATGATTCTAATAATACGATGATCGGATGCGAGGATCCACATTTGAATGTCATGCTATTTATACAGTTAGAAAGTTCGAGCGTCCATCATTGATCGGTGTCGATGTTCCGTTCAATAGGGATGAACCTCACCGAATTATGTTTGTTTGTATTAGAAAGCCAGTATTTTGAAGGAATAGTAAGATGTCGCAGTATACCTACACTAGATACCCAACTACTCTACCCGCCGTTAACCGTTTCTCAGAATGTTTCCCGTTGTATTCTAGTTACGATGAAGACCATTTCCTATAAGTTTCTGTCAAATTTACCTAAGTAGGTTACAATGAGCAAATTGCAGTAGTTTGGTTATCGCAACTCAAACGCAATCTAATTAAGAAATTAGATCTATTTTTGTCCATAATGTCTCATGAGTAAGACCTAATTAATCATAGTAAACAGGAGGCAACCTTGTGATGTGTTTGTCTGATGCGCTACAGAGCTAGTCTATAAAAGCATTTGGCACACTCATAAGTAGTTCAGTCAATCCCTTGTTTACTGCCGGGATCGGACCGTTTCAAGATGGAGTTCCCTAGGATGTGTCCCATCCGTTGGCTCAGTCAGTCAGATCAAAACTTCGGCATGTGCTCGCCTCACGAGTTCATGTATCCTCTCTACGATATGCATTCAAGTTATTTCCGTCCTTGGAAGTGGCAAGATCAAACCACTGTCAAAGAACTTTCATCTACAATAGAGAACGAGAAAGGTAACTTCAAAATCACGCTGGATGTTCAACATTTCCGTCCAAATGAGATTAACGTAAAAGTGTCGAACAGAGAAATAATAGTGGAAGGACAACACGAGGAAAGACCAGACACTCACGGGTTTGTCACAAGACAATTCAAAAGGCGATATCCACTACCAAGCCAGTATCCGTCAGAGAATGTGAGCTGCACGTTATCTTCTGACGGCATCTTAACCATTATTGCAGAGAAAAGTATTACTCAAGAAGTAGAAAAGATTGTGCCTATCAAAATGTGTGGCGCCCGACAGACTCTAATTGAAACGAAAATATCTTCGGAAATTTCAGAAAAGACACAAAAGGAAAATATTAAGGATACGGAAGATTTCATGAGCAAAAACAAAAGTCAAGTTATGGTAAAAGAAGACCACAGCCGTTTGTTGAGGCCGGAACTTTTGAAAGAGGCGACTAATGGTACCTGCACAGAGAAGACAGCGGTAAAAGAGAGCGTTGATATAATGAAGACATCTATAAAGACTGATCCACTGAACATTAGCAGCACCACTAACAAAATTGAAGAGTCTATTGGGAAGTCGATAATGGGTTTGACGGCTTTAACTGAACAGTTGGGCCAAAGTAGTTTAGCCTCCACTTCAGAGATGTGCGGCATGAAAAGCACGACAGAAAACAAGTGTGGCATGAAAGTTGAATCAGACAAAATAACGTGTGGTATAAAAGTACCTACAGAAAGTATCAGTAGTATGAAAGCGGCATCAGAAACTACTTGTGGCATGAAAGCAGCCACAGATAACATCATGAAAGGTGTGACAGAAAACATTTGTGGCGTAAAAGGAGCTTCGGAAACCATATGTGGCATGAAAACAGCATCAGAAACTACTTGTGGCATGAAAGCAGCATCAGAAAGTACTTGTGGCATGAAAGCAGCTACAGAAAATATTTGTGGCATGAAAGGAGCCACAGAAAATATTTGTGGCATGAAAGGAGCTACAGAAAACATTTGTGGCATGAAAGGTGCGTCGGAAAATGTTAGTGGCATGAAAAGTTCTTCGGAAATGAGTGGCATGAAAAGCTCATTAGGGATGAGCGGCATTAAAGGCGTAACAGAAATGGGCAGCTTGAAAAATAGCTCTGAAATGTCTGGTATGAAAGGCATGTCACGAACGGTAATTGAAGAGAGTTCGTCATCGTACAAATCGTCATCGTCATCAATGTCATCGAGCATGAGAGTGAGTGGGAAGACCGGAGACTGCGTCAGCGACATCATTAGCGCGGAACTGAGGGAGGCGGCAGAAAACGTATAAAAATATTACCTAATTCTTTTACAAATATTTATTAATCTTAATTTTATTATAAAAAGATTTATTTAATCTCGTTACAAAGTTAAATCTTATTTTACGTCAGCAAATGCCTTAAAAATGTATTTTCCATTCAATATTTAATTTTAAACTAATTTTACAGATTTAATTAAGCAAAAAATTGTCTGGCTATCACTCTATTCATTTGTAAAACTATTAATATCAGAGATAATATAACATAGCCACAACAAACCGAATAGTTTTATTTTAATAAATACAATTAAGAATAAATAACAGAATTGCACTTGTCACAAATAAAGCTAGTTAAAAAAATCTCACTTTAGAAAAACTAACCCACATTTAAAATTTATGTGAGATCATGGATGACTTTTTATTAAAATTATTTATTTATTATGTACTTAGTTATCAAACCTACAAATGTAATTGAAAGATACTTATATCTAATGTAGATTTAATGGGGCCAGTCTTAATCAACAATTTTATTTTATACATTAAGTTACACATCAATAACACTGTTAATTCCATTTTGATTTAACCTAAGCAAGGTATTGGAAGTCTACACACCTATTTCATTTATGAAATAAAAACGTCGATAAATAAGTTATTAACACAACAACATTGACAACAAATGCTAGGAGTATACACAAGAACACTGCATTACTGATATCAGAGAGCAATTTAAATACAATTTAAAATCTTCATATCATCATAACACTATAATACAATGGGTCTTAAGCAGGATTGAAAATGAAATGCTACAATCACTTATTTTATTACCACTGTCAACGTAGCTTGATCAAAATGTTGGATAAATGAATAAGGTACCTAGCCTTTAATTTTCAATCACACTTAAGCCTCATTGCATTATATTAATATAATATGTTCAAGATGAACTGACTGAAATGATCACTTTATGAAAAGCTTACTTGACAGTATTGCAGTATTTTTCTATACACAATAAAATTCACTTGTCCACTACACTCTTAAATGCTAATTAAGTCTGTTCATCACAACACTCTTGCACCTCATCATTGTTTTTTTCACTAACCAGTAGTTCCGAGGTGCAACGGTATGGTTGAATTGACTGTTAACATCGGTCATTCTTTACCGATGGATTGAGGTCATGGAAGTAAGCGTGTGCCATTGCATCATCAGCGGGCATTCTTAGGGCTGGGTTGCAAGTTAGGAGACGAGCAAGGAGATCTCTGCCTCGTGCGGGGAGGCGTGGTACGACTTGAGCTAGACCCAAGCTTGGTTGGTACACTGGCAGTGGTTTGTAGTCAGGCAGCTGAGTCACACCTGGCCATGTATCCTCATTAGGAGTGCCTGTAATAAGATAGTAGTGCATACTTATTTAAATAAACTTAAATTGTATTAGGAAGACTGACAACATCATGCTTGACATTGTATTAATAAATCTATGCAGTGTTTATTTATGTAACATTTGTTTTAAGAGTGATTTGTTGGATAAGTTTAGTTATTTTCAAATTATAATAAGTGCTTAATGCAATAATGGCTATTACACTAACCAGATCTTTAAAGATAACTGCAAACATTACCCCAACAAATTAGACCCAAAGTGGAATAAAGGTAATAATTAGTATTTTATTTGACCTGTATGTTATTTCGTTTTATTGAAGTAGCAGTTAGTAATGTGTACTACCAAGATTAATAGTAATAGTTATTTTCCAAATTGCTAATAACTCAAAGGAACATACCAAGCAGTTTGAAGATCCTCTTCAATTGATCATCAACATCTGATCCAGGGAACAGTGGTCTGCCAGAATTAGCCAGCTCAGCAAATATACATCCAGCTGACCACATATCAATACTAGTTGTGTACAGCTTAGCTCCAAACAGGACATCCGGTGGCCGATACCACAGCGTCACCACCTCCGCCGAATAACATTTCACGGGAATACCAAATGCTCTAGCCAAACCAAAATCAGCTAGTTTCAATTCACCATTTTTATTAATCAGTAAGTTTTGAGGCTTCAAATCCCTATGCAGAACGTTGTGACTGTGACAGAAAGCGAGTCCCCGAAGCAGCTGATACATGAATGATTTAACTACATCCAGATCTATCTCACCGTTCAGACTGTCGAAGTACTTCTTCAAGTCTTGGTCGCAATGTTCAAATACAAGGGTAAGCTTCTTTTCACTATGCAAGACGTCGTAAAGGCGAACAATATTCTTATGTTTTAATTCTTTGAGAAGGCATATTTCTCGTAGAGCTGAAGATGGTACCCCTTCATCGTCGTCGTCTAACCTTACACGTTTAAGTGCTACTATTTCATGAGTCTCTTTATTTTTAGCTTTAAAAACCGTACCGTACGTCCCCTCACCAATCTTCTCCAATTTCTCGTATTTCTGCATTATTTATAAAATACTACAAAATAAAACAGCCGTATAAAATCGATTGTTTATCCTGAAGGGAGTATCTTTTGACAGTTCAATTTGACAGCGCCTTTTGTCAAATTATTATATTTTCCGAACATAGTATTGAATTAACAAAAAATATTGTGTAATTTTTTTGTTTCATCTGATATCAGCACTAACAACTTAATAATAAACGTTAGATAAAATATTGTACACATTCAATTATAAATAATTATACGTTTTTTTTGTTAATGAATTCACTCTTGGCATAAAGTGATAAAACATTCTTCACAAAATAGTAAGTCGTTCGAAGTCCTTAGCCTTAGGTACAAATAACTAAAAGTATTCAAATAACATGGGGTTTGTATATTCGTCCTGTTGTATACAATTTTTTTTAAAATAAATGTATAAGATTAATTTTTAAGTCCGAAAGTAAAAGTTCCTAATAAAGGCAATCAACTGAAATCTCAGCGTGAGTAACTAAATATTTTGAAACAGTGATTTTACGTTATACTTTGAACGGTTCTCAGTTATTTCTATTAACGTCATTCATTCAATCAATTCATTCACAATTTCACAAAAAAAGTCAAATCCGAAAAGTTGAATTGTCATTTAAAATATTATTATTTTGAAAAGTATTTTGTTAAAAATCATAGTTGATTGTTAAGGTAAGGCTGTTAGATTTGGTTGTTATAATTTAAACTTATGTTTAAAGCGTTAAAGTTTACAAATAAGTGGTATATGGAAACGATAAACATTATTACGTATTATATATTACGATGATCACAAATCACGAGCGCGTGTTTGTAGATGAGCGAAGGGGAAGGCACTTTGGTGGACAAGTCGGAGAGCAGCTCGTTCGAGGACCTCGCTGCGGCGGCGGCTCATGAGATCGAGGAGGCCAAGCTTGCAGAGGCAGCTGCTTCCAAAGACAAGTCTGAAGAAACAAAAACTGACGAATGGCAAGATGTTCTTGGGTCAGGTGCACTTCTGAAAAAGGCAAGTCAAAAATTCCGTATAAAACAATATAGAACGATTCCAAGTTCTGATATATTTTACACACTTTAGAAAGTAAATAACAGAGAATGGTACTTGAATGTATTAGCCTTGATATGGCCTTTTCGCAGATATATTTATTTGTTAGTCATATAACTAAGTTTATTCATAAATGCTTAGTAGTGAGCTCATGAATATTCTTCAAATATGTAATTTACTTAATACAAGTCTTTATATATTTTTATTCATTTAATTATGTGGCTTAAAGGACTTAAACAAAGTTTTTTGCTGTCACCGATACTGTCATTGTTTTTGCACTTTTTTGTTTTTGTTATTGTGTTATAAAAGTAGCAGCATTGATAAAGGATATGATTGGGTAAACACTTTCAAGGTTCAAAAACATATTATAGTTTCTGGAAATATAAAGTGTTTTGTCATTCACAGATAATAAAACTTGGTGATGAATCAAAGGGTTTGAGACCACATAGAAGTGATATTTGCAGAATAAGCTATGAGGTCAAAATTAAGGACACAGATCATATTGTGGAGAAACGGGATCAAGTCAAAATATACTTGGGAGATAATGAAGTGAGTTTCATTTTATTTCTTTGTTGTTTCATATTTTGGATCCTTTCCAATTGGATTAAAGAAAGCTTTGAATACTGGCAGATTGTTTTCAACAGACCTTTGTTCTGAACTTTTTATTAGTTTTAAATTGTCTATGTTTTTAGGCAGACGTCACAAACATTATGCTAATGTATTGAAATGAGTTTGTAAAATGAATTATTTATCATTTGAGAATTTGTTTTGTACATAATGTATGTGACACACATTATTTGTGTATGTTTTCTATTTATCAGTAACAAGTGTGAGCTGATTGTACAATGAAAGTAATCAGGTATTGACTTTATATTTTCCATTACAATAGAAATGTTTTAATCTTATCTGCCATCTGTCTATCAGTGATACCAAAACTGTGTTGTTGACGACAATCCTTGGAAATTTAAGATAAAGATAATATTGTCAGTTATACAATTGTATTATTATTATATTAGTTATCCACTCAAACGTCCCTGGAGACTAAAGTATCCATAATTATATTACAATACCCTCCACGGACGTTTGAGGGGTTATACAATGTTATTGTTTACTTGTTATATGACTGTACTTGGTTTTATAATTACCATGACTTGTAGATCAAAAGATTTTGCAACTTTCAATGGATAACTAGAACAAAGAAGTTACATAGTTATTTAGGTTTATTTAAGGAGGATGCAATGTAAACAAATCCTGCATAATAAGTGTTTACAATATAATTTAATAAACATCTCGTTTTTAGATCCTACAAGGATTGGACTTAGCAGTTACATTGATGTACAAAGGTGAAGAATGTCTTCTACAAATGGCTCCACGATTTGGTTTTGGAGAAAATGGCCTGAAGCCCGGCGAGAGTTTAGGACTGGTGGGAGAGCTGGATGCTCCAAAATACGAGGGGCCAGTGATAGGCCCAGATACTTGGTTAGATGCTAGAGTTGAATTACACGATTGGGATGAGGAACCCGATCATGAAACTGTGTCAATAGCTGAAAGAATGGAAATTGGGTGAGTTGTTCAAACTTTTATTTACTTCATTAAACTTCATACAATTTAGCTGTGAGTCATAGCTATTGGATGCATCTGATTGATTTACTGTCTTTTCAAAACAACAACTAGCTATCAAACTATCTAGTCTATCATTAAAGATTGTTTAAGCTAAGATTACAGGTAGTAGAATAGTAACAAGATAGTATTATAAAAATTATTTGATTATTTTAACAATTCATATGTGTAAACTTGAGTGCTTCGAGGATTTTCCTTTCGTTAGGCACTTTACCGTAACACGGCTGTTCACCTTTCGGCAGGTCGATCACCTTTACCTCGTATCTCACGAACTAATATTGTTTCTTTATACTTTTTGTACAGATAAACATAATTTGCATAATTATCTAAATCCGTTTTTTCATATCATTTAATTGCTAAATCTTATAATACTTATTTATCAATTATCGTAATTCTTACTAATATTATAAATGCGAAAAGCCCAATCGTTTCATGTCGTTTGTTACACAATCATGCCTAAACGGTTAAACACATTTTGAAGACTACGCAAAAAGTTTTTAACCCGGGAAATATTTTTACGCGGACGAAGTTGACAGATGGTAGATATTTCAGTACAAATAAATTTCAAGATAGATTATCTTTGTGTGGATGTAACTTATGCCTACATTCATAACCCATACGTCATCATAGAATGTCTACAATGTATTACACTTTCTTTGTATTGTTACTTAGTTGGTATCTTGACGTAACTGTGGTTAATTACTCAGTATTTACAAGGCGATATTATGATCAATCAGTATGATGCATAATCACAATGATTAGCAAAAAGGTCGATGACCAACACGTTTATGATAAAAACGTGTTCCTGTTTCGGTCTTCAGGTAAAGCTAATTTATGCAAAATGGGCTTTTGTAAGGTAAAAATAATGTAGGCTTCCGTAATTTTTTTATAATATTATGTGCATAAAATTATGTTGTGAAAGTTAAGTCTTAGTTCCTTCTTGTAATAAATACCGGAAAGATCTCTTCACCGAACACCAGAGAGCTCTATCAAATAAAGTCAACGCAAGTATCGTATTTAGTATGATACCGTGCTGATTTAAGTTAAATCCGTGGCGCAGTGATTAAGGTGGACGCCATGCTACGTGACCAATGCGTTGAGAGGTCGTAGATTCGATTTCCATTCGGAATAATTAATTTTTCGTGTGAGGTCTGGTTCTACTTTGTGGCTGTTGTTTGTATGCTTGTGAAAGACTCCGCGACACTAAATAAATACTTATGGCCGGCGTTTTATTTTGCATTTGACCGTCTTTACAAAAAGTGCGCGTCTTTTACGTTCCCAAAATCAGCGTAGTAAAATGACCTACACTAATTCCGTCTGACGCGAATTAAATCACTTGATAGTAGTGCATGCCCTTGAATATATTTACATGAAACTCACTGTTTGACTTAGATATCGTGACCTTGACATATTAAACGTTGACAAACGCTTGCTTTATTGTGATTACTTTAATATTCGGGTCGCTGTATAAACGTATCAGGCACTGTCGACATTGATTGAAATGTTTTTTTGAGTAGATAACTTTTGTGAGATGTAGGCTTAATCCTTTTGTTATTTCGCGTTCAAAGAAACGCGTATCATATTCATTTATCATTTTAAAATAATGTCTAGTTTTGGTACTGATCCAACTACTTCACTGAGATTTTGGATAGGCTTAAAATAGCGGGATTATTTCATTTTACCTAATCAGATATGCTTATTAAGTCTTGTTTTTATTGAAATTGATAAACATCCTTACCTAAGATCTAAAACTATATTTTGGGTTGTAATATTTGGTATGTGTAGAAATCGAACCCATGTCAAATGCCCAATCGAACATGCATTATCTGCAGATCATAATCCTCTGGTAACTACGAATCCAACAAAAGAAGTTTAGTATCAGTTACCCATGTTCTCAGTTATTTAACAATCAACAATGTTTTACGCTTGTTATCAACTGATTGGTGACCGCGTGTACCGTATATAATAAACGATAACCAAGAAATTGATTCGAAGGCCACATATTTTGGTTACACATACAATCAATACCGATCTGTTACAATATTTATGCACAAACAAAGATTGTTTTAGTAATTCTAGCTGATTAAACTAATTACTTAATAAAATCACCCTAATTTTATCAAAATACTTATGTACTCATTCAAAATTCATGTGATTTTATCAAATTATCAAAAAAAGTAACCAGTAAGAGAGCAATGACTCATCATATACGTCTGTGAGTTTCGTCTATCTCACAGCCAAATTTTAATCAAAATTGCTTCAGCAGTTTAGCCGTGTCAGCACAACATGCCGAAAAAGGTACTCTCGCGCATTATATTCTGCTAAAAACTTAAGCACTTATTTGTATAAAAGTAAGAACATCTGTTACGTTTTAGCAATTCGATTTTTACGTCTGTTTTGGCCTTATGAATACTATAAATACCTTAAACAGCATCGCCGTAGGCTGTAGTTTACCTAACACAAGTCGACCTTGATAGAGATTTGATCTTTATAAAGTTGTCCTAAAATGTCATACTAACACAAATCTTTATAAAATCTCTTTTTTTTTTACTTTACATTTAAATAACTGTAACAATTTATTTATAGAAGCAAAAGTAGTGTGTGATCTCCTAGTACCGTTAAGGTGCGGTTTTACATAGATATAACTACTGATTTATCCTTCGATATAGGTACTGAATTATGCGTTAGTATCTCATAGCCAGTGGATGCTTTCTTCCTTTTCGAATTGTCTTCGCTAAGACCAAGGAAAATAGCTTATCTATATTAATCATCTGTGCAAGTATCATTCGTAATTTTTATAGGGTCTGTTTTAGGATCACGCTAAGAACTAAGCTCCTGCTTATTTGTTAAAAGTTTTGATTAAAGTCGATATTGTGATTACAGTTCATAAATAAAAAGGGCTCAATTTCAGAACATGATAAATTTCTAGGAATCCGTAATAAAGTAGCTAAACAGCCTACTGTATTGCGGTTATTATGCTAGAGTTGTTATTGATATAACACGTTAGCAAGACCTTCAACAGTTTGTTCACAATGAATGAATGAAATAGAACAACATTGTTTTATACGAATCAGATAAAAAACTTACAACGTACTTATAAAAACGGTTATACGGATGTGCTTATCGTACACTTAATGGTGGATAGAAATAGACTGCATATAAAAACCAAGCCATTGATTAAATAGATAACTATCCCGTAAATAATTATAAGAATAATTGATGTTAATGGAGCGTTTCGTTAACCCGTTACCTGGAAATTATAGATTAACCGAAAACCAAAATCAATGTGAACATGAAAGTTGGGATATTATCTCGAAACTCAACTTATTTAACACATTACACAGGTTACTTTTTACCCACACTGGTAAAGTTTTTTAGGGCCCAGGGCTTTTCCATCTCCGCACCAGATGTTCGGCTACCGGGGCGGTTTCCTAGTGGTATCACCACATAACCCAAGATTACCCTCCCAGGAAATTTGGGTATCCGAAGGGATTTTTCCCCCCGCAAAAAAAAGGTTACTTTTTACCCTGGGAATATATGTATAACTCGCGCATGAAGTTAGTAGCTAGTGTTTTCTATAACAAGAACTTCTTCAAAAGGAAAACCTCAAGCACTATATAATTTGCGATCTAAATTCTCCTTTACCTGTAAATAAGACGTATATTTAATACGTAGAAGATTTCTCGACGCTGCATGATGACGGATCATATTTTTTCATGTACACAACTACGTCATTGTAGGCTTTTAAATTTAGAGATAACTTATCATGCAGATATGTAAATGCATTATTGTTTACGTTTGTAGAAACGTGACTATTTAATCAATCAATAGTCAAAATGTGAAAGCTAATGCTAACTCATTATTTATTCATTTATGTACCGAACCTAGTTTTCGAACGTACCAAACTTAACCAAACCAATCTACTACTAATATCGCTCTTCCTTACCTACTTACTGCACACACTGGGCGGTTTCGTTTGTTATGCGTATACGAGCGCATACGCACGTACGTAAACATCTACAAAGAGAAAGAATAAAGACAGAAAAAATATTTTACCCTTTAGCATTGCTAACAATCAAATTTTTACTACTTACAACATTTTAGCAAACACCGGTAACCTATCGTTTTTCACGTGGGATAAGTTTAATCCAAGGATGACCAGAAAAACAATCTTCAAATAAACTCTTTAACGTTCCAGCGTGCGACGACGTGCCCGAGGTAACTGGTGGTACGGTCGCGGTGAGGCGCAGCTCGCCGTGCAGTTGTACAGACGAGCTCTAGACGCGCTCGATGAGTCTGAAGGAGGGATCACGGACCCCACGCCGACGGGAGACCTCGCACCTACGTCTGATGCCCTACAGGCGCTGTTAGATGAAAGACTCAGGGTCCATAATAATATGGCCGCTGCGCAGTTGAAGGCTGGTGCTTATGAAGCTGCTTTACAGGTAACAAATAAAAAACTGTCGTGTTATTACGATGAGTCATTGCTCTCTTGACAATGTTGCTAAATATTCATTAGGAAGTCACAACCAAACTGATCATGGATGTATTGCCATTCGTGTAGCGTTTAATCCTAAACAAACGTTATGTTTACACATGTCACATTGATCTCGACCCTTGGAAATGTTTAAAAAATGTCTACAACACCTCTTCTTTTGTCAATTTCAGGCAGTAACCCGTGTGCTAAGTTGTCAGCCGAAAAACGCGAAAGCTTTGTACCGCAAGTCGCGTATTCTATCAGCAATGGGCCGCAATTCTGAGGCACTTGAAGCTGCGCGGGCCGCAGCAGCCGCGGCGCCTGAAGACAGCGGCACAAGGAAAGAGCTGCAACGATGTGAACAGCGCGCCACTAGAGATCGCTCTGTGGAGAGGAGACTCGCTAAACGCATGCTTGGTAACCCCGCGCAACCCAAGAATGGAGGCGAGCCTGATAAGAAACCTTCTAGAGCTAAGGTTCGTTCAAGTATACTTGTCTTATATTCGACGTGGTCATAATAAAAAGGAAAAGTTGTTTAATTACTTGAAATCCCGACTTTTCCGTGTTATTTATTGTTGCGCGATCTAGCAGCATTAAGGAAATTTGCTAAAAATGCTGATTAATATGATTTTAATGTAATCTAAAAATAACCCTTTCGTGAAGTAATGTTCTGTCACGCTGATTGTCGAACTAATGTTGACTTGAAATATAAACTTAAATAATGATCTCACGAGGTAATTACCCGATGTTGTCGTCAAATGTTAATTATCACATTTAGCCAGTATTTATCTGATTGAAATAATGATGTTCATGACTAAGTAATAAACATCAAAAACTAACATGCATACAGTGAAAACATGAATAATTATCGCTTTGAAAATTACTTGATACGTTGATTATATCAACATTTAAGAAACAATTAAGGTGTATTAGGAAATATATATTTAGATGTTCTCTGTTCTCTAAGGGATTTGTGTGATTAGAACTTTGTTTATTTTCGCTTTGATACGATACATGCGATTACGTATACGTATGTATACGTTCCACTGTACAAATGTCTCAAACGGGCGTAAACGAAGTATTCGACAAAATTTCGTTAGTATAATCATTGCAGAGTGACATAGGATAGTTAAATAAGTTCATATAATGTTGTAGATGCTGATGTGGGGTTCTCTTCTGCTGAGCCTGCTAGTGGGCGTGGCCAGCGTGCTCGTGTACCGGTACAAGATACAGGCGCATTGACGTACGCGCAACAACACTTATACTACAGAAGTGAGTTTCTACAATACTTTATTTTAACATAGCTCGTTATTGAAAAAAAATTATATAGAATTTAGTTTTTAAAAAGTTGTATTATCATCTGAAACATAAAAATATACTTTTACCTGGGGTAAGCTAGAAATATTTTGTTTCCACCTGTCTGCATCTCGTGTCACAGTTTTTGCTTCCATTCATCATCAAATCATTACATAGCTTATCTCGCCATTACAATATTTTTTTTTGTTTCTGTAAAACCATTTGATGAATCTTATCAGAAAATAATGGTGTCCGTATCTTTAGGGTAAAAAAAGTTGTAAGTTGTATTTTTATATTGATAAAGTTTTGTATATATTACAGGTTGTTGGGGATTCCAATGGTGTAATTGGACGGGAATGGTGCACACTATACTTAAGGCCACGTCATTTATCTTCGCTGACAGAAATCATAGGCATTCGACAGCTGTTGGTCTTTACCCTACGTATCGGTAACGAGAGAATATATCATGTATAGTTACTGCTGTAAATATTTACTTTATAAAAGTTTCTCTGCATTGCCGCCGCGCAATCACAATATTTTTTTATATTTATACAAGTTACGAATTATTTTCGATACATCGCAGCAAGTTTTAGAATCAAGTGGTTGCATTTCGAACAGTATTTGTTTAGAACAAATTCGAAACGCTTCACACAACTAATTTGATTAGTTTTCGTGAAACTATATTTGAAGTTAGTTAATTAATCGATGTCTTCTTACATGACGATGGGATTCCAATTGATGTAATTAGGCAATATTAGTACCAACTTTACTGTAAAATGGGGATAGGTTTAGTTAATTAGGTATATTCGCAATTATTTTAATCTTCGGCTAAATGTCTCCAGTTCGTCACTTTGTGCATTTATATCTAAATTCTATGTATATAATATGTATATGTGTGAAAATTTGTTTATAGTTAGTGCCAAAATGTATCATATAAATATGTAGATATCACTATGTATAACAATAGACCTAATATGTGAAGACAGATATTAAAATTAATGAACAAAATTGTAACACAATACATATTTTTTTACTCTATATTTGGAAGTGAGGTGGTAAGTTCGGGTAAATATATCATTCCACGTTTTGTAGAGCAAATAGCGAGGCCTCTGACTTTACATTTGGGTGCCTTTCTCTCGCATTTATACAGGGTGTTATGTATCTCCCATACACTGTATCGCTAATATATCAGATGGTGTAGGGGAACTAGAGCCCTCGTCCTATCTATCTAGACATTGTTGTATTATGTGTATAACGTTGTTTCACCGCCAGCTGATTGTTCTCAGTAGGTTCCTTAGATAAATTATAATGTTATTCTAAATATCTTCTAGATATCGCTTAACGGTGGTGGAACTCACTTGAATCTATCTCAGTGGTTAAAATAAGAGAATAACATATATTAAGTACTTTGTTATTTCCAGTTGAATTAAAAATGCACACAAATTAATGTAAAATTTAGATTTATTTAGGAGATTGGTTTGGAAGAGTCTAAGCGACTCCGTATAGAATATCAATAAAAACAAAAATGGTGGTTCCAGTATACACTTACACTAATAAAGAAAATTTATTAAAACTATTTGTTTTATTTCTTAATTTATTTATTCTGCCTTTACACACGAAATTAGTAAAAACTCACATTTCTACTAAAACATTGTTGTAACGCATCGCATTTGCTATCAGAATAAAGTGTAAATAAAGAGGAAATATAAAAATATTTTGTTATTGTGGAATGTTTAATTTATAATTTCTACATTAATGTTTTTTAAAATATTGTCACTATTCCACATTCATTAAATACAAATTTCTTATAACTAATGTCAAAAAATCATAAGCTTTTAAACAACCGCATGAATTCAATACTTTTAGGTACATACACAATTCAATTGTACTATTTTCATGGGATGTACTGGCTATATTTTTAGCTGCATATTTTTTTACTTTAAAGGGTATATCATATTCAAAAACAGCTATCTTAAGTTACAAATAATAACAAATACACAGCCGTTTCACCCGCGGCATTATATATTAATTGTATTATTCGATGGCATCTATATGGTAACATTATTTACAATAAAGTACCTACTAGTTATCAACTTTGTTTATAAAAATACATTATAATGGCGCTAGTGAATATAATAAGTACATTTGCAAATTATTTGAAAACGTTCAAGTAAAGGCGAAATGGCGAAGTATTAAACTTGTGATTGCTTTTAAACAATTCTTATAATAATAGTATAGATAACATATTTTAGTCTTGTTTAATTATTTACATAGGAGGTAACTGACGGATAATATAATCAGCAAAATTATCGGATGCAAGGTCATCACTCATCATTCATCTGTGGTTTTGTAAACCTCAGTTAGTCTCTTGCCCAAGGCAACACAACGACAATCTCGTAAAATCCTTCAGAACTATCCGAACGCAAGACACCAATCAAATCTGAAGAAAATATTTGACCAATAGATCACAATCTCAAAACTTATAATCATATAACATCAACGCGATTAACCTCAAATCATATTGGAAGAATCGCTAAGCCTCATGTTATATACGAAGCATGATTGGGAAAACGTCTTACGGTAATGGTATAAGTTTTCGTCGCTCGCAGGCTGCGGCTAAATAACTATCCCGCCGCTCGCTCGGCTCATACATTTTATTCATCTTCACTCTCGGGATTTTAACTTTCTTCGACCTAGATCTACGAGGTCTTGCCTTTCGTTTCGTTATCTTATATCAAAGTTTAGATCTATTTGTAAATATTCTTGCTAATTTGTTTGTGATGTGAGCTAGAGCTTCTATTTGTGCGATAGTTCCTAGAGCTTGTAAACTAAATACTGTCGCTACGAAGTCGTAGAGCAGTTTGGGTGAGAACACCGTCCACACGAACAGGTGATGTCGGAATACTGTGGCTATTATACAATATACTACTAACGCGTACACTCGGTGTAGCGCTAGGATATTTGTTGCTCGCCATGTTTGTTGTAAATATCTGGAACAAAATTGAAAATGTTTATAATTCTTGCCTAGTTTTTGCCTAGACTGAGACGATATCACAAATGTAAAGATTGATTTTATAGACATTCGACAACCGAATAGCTATCGACAAAATGTTATATGTATAGCTAATCAGCGTCTGTATCGTTTTAGCTAGAACTATTTTCTTCGAGTACAATTCAGAAGCTCTGTAGTCGATAGACTAAAAAACTATGCTGGAATCCTGGATTTGTTTTGGTAGCGTGTTCAAATTGAGTTGACGCCTGGTTTATGAAAAATTAGGAAAAGACTGCAGTGACGATCCGTTTTCGAATTATATCATGTCTTTTCTTACAGAAGTTATAATAGATATACTAACTCTTTCCACGACTCGGCCTGCGCGGCGATGGTACAGAAGAGCGCGGCGCCGGCCAGCGCGGGCCCGGCGTAGGCGTGCAGGCCCATGCGCAGCGCCACGCGCGCCGGGCAGTACTCGCGCAGACCCACGTAGCCCGAGCCCAGGTCCACCGACGCCAGGCTGTTCGAGTTGCCCTGAAGAAAACACGAATTAAAGTAGAAAAATGCATTTACACCACAATCATTAAAACAATAATAGGTATCGGAGGACAAAGCAGAAAAATAGCTTCAGCAGATATTACATTTTCGGATGGAAATCATGTGGTAAAACTATGTGAACAATTCAACAGAAATACGCAGCTTTGCGCTTTAACATTTCATTGTTATCAGAAATATACAGTCCTAACCCCCGGTTTCTGAGTACATTTAACGGTAGTTTATATATTCAATAGTGTTTTAACTTATACAAAAAAACGCTATTGAATAGATAAACTACTCACCGTTAAATGTACTCAGAAACCGAGAATAAGTGATGAGAAACAAATGCAAAACCAGACTAGACATAGTGCTAGAAGCAAAATAAAAAACAAATCTAGCTTACCTGATAGAAGAAAAACAGTATCCCAATCCACATATGAACTAGCGTCCGACTTAAAATATCGACAACCTCAGTCCTTTTCCCCGACCGCGAATCCAATAACTTATGATCCATACACTTCGATGTTAATTTACACGTAATAAATATACTGGGCACCATGATCACATTGTGGGGCCTCATCAACAACGTCACTATCAACATCATATTGTTCAACATGAGATGAGACGACGATCTCACGAAATTAAGTTTTACTTCTTCAACATTCCAAGGTTCATCCATCACTGGATCATAGAAATGGTCCTCAGTTTTCGCTTTAGGTACATTATAAACAAATTTATTTGTAGCCGGAGTGATGTCTTCTAAAGGTTTAAGTCCACAGGTTCTAAAAGCACCGATGTAGGAGAGAACTTCGAATATAAATTGTAGGATCAGTACAGCCCAGAATACATTGACTATTTGTACTGGGTCCCACGTTTGAATGTCTTCGAGTGGTACGTCTAGAGTCTTCGTGGATATTCTGTAGGAAAGGATGCAGAATCCAGCGGCTAGAGTCAGTATTGTGTGAATGTGGAGCACGTTGTTCATGTAGCGGAGATTGCGGATGCACACCAATAATGTGCCTATGGTACCTGGAATACAAGCAATTTCTTAGTCATTGTTCTGAATGAAATAATATCAAAGATATTTCTATACATTAAGCCCTTGACAGTCGCATGTTTTAGAAACATTATACAATTTCAAGTAACGCTCAAAAGTATATACGAGTTACGTCAAAGTGATGAAGACGGTATGATTTTTAATAGTTGCTTTAAATTAAGGGACTCATTCATTAATTCTACCGTGAAACTAGCTTTATGTACTATTACTATAAGCGTGAGTAATTATAAAACTTACCTATGACTAGATGAGCTTGGAGGTAGAAAGCGTTTTCAGGCGCATTGAGCCAGTCCGCTGTGTCGGGCAGGAACAACCAGCGATCACCTGTCTGGTTCATTGTTCGTAGATATCTACAATGAAAGAAAATAAATGTAATATCTTGTATTGACAAAACAGTAAACCGTTCAAGCAATTAGTTGTAAAGTTTAAGTTTAATTAGGCGTATTTTCCATTAGAGATGGGCAACGAGAACTTTAGTAATAGACTTATATAAGTTGCACAAACAGCATCAAGTAAAAATAAACCAATCTAATAGTATCTATCCTTTTTAACTTACAAACATATAAACAAAAACCATTTAACTTTCTTAGATTGATAATAATCAAAAAATAAAAATAGGCAATCATCAATCTTACCTATGCAACGCGATAAGCAGCACCCACTTGGGCACGATGCCAACGCCCACAGCCGTCATTCTCTGCGCTAACTCCGGCTTATCCTGCACCTCAGTAGCGCCCGTCATCTTCTTACTCAAATACATGATAACAATAACCAGCGTCCGAACCAACACGAAAAACATCAGCGTATTCCAAAAGAAATACCACGTCATATGTTCCTCTTCAATAAAACTAGTACCAAAGAATGAAAAACTATGGAATATCGTTCCACCAATCAAAAGGTAGTCTATAGTATTCAAATCGTTTAATGTGGATAAATCTTTTATTTTTTCAACTCCTTTTTGTATGATAAAGTATGTGAGGGCCATAGCGAAAGGTATGGCTGCGAATTGTATGATCCATTCTGGTGTGAAGGAACAAACTTGACTTTTAGTTTCAGTGATGAAACAGGCTGTGACGAGTATGATGGAACATATTAACACGACGACGAATAACGCGACGAGTGAGCCTTGGAAGCTGACTGTGTTGTGTTGTCGAGTTATGGTGCTGGTCTTCCGCGCTCGGTCAGGTTGTAACGAGTATAGAGTCACGCAGAGAAGAGATGTCGCGATCTGTGGAAATATTTATTTAACGTTTTAGAGGCCATTTCTTCCATATATTTATTTATTAGATGGGATTTTGACAGCTGTTTTCTTTTATTATCGTCACTTTTCTAGCGGATAGGTTGTATGACCCTTTGAAACTAACTATAATTATATATTTTCATGTTTTGTTCGTTGCTTGGCAACAGATCCACATATTTCACTTCCTCTCACAAGCCCGGCTAGCTCAGTCGGTAGAGCATGAGACTCTTAATCTCAGGGTCGTGGGTTCGAGCCCCACGTTGGGCGCATATCTTTTTGACATTTATTTTTTCTTCCTGGGGCTTTTTAGTTATAGTCCAATCTTAATATTATGATTTTATAGAACAAACTCTGTTGTTTGTATTCTTTTTCATTTGTTAAAATATTTATACAGAATATGAGAGAGATAGTCAAAAATTACGATTATAATAACTAATCTAGTCCTGCTCGTCACTAGTTTATAAACAGACACAACAAATATTTTACATTATTATCATCCAAACGTAATATAAATTAAAGCACTCACCAGATACAACATGACAATAGCGACACCTATCGCAAACATATCGAAGCTAGTAGTAGTCACGTTCAGGTATTCGCTCATCTTTTCCAGCGACTCTTCGTAGAACTCTTTGGCTATCTTAGCTGCACTCTGTTGCCCGGTCACTAAGAAGTGCGAGAATTGCTTCTCTGCACGTTTGAATTGATGGTAGTACTCTGAAAACATATTTTTTTACGGTTATTAACATGTTATCCACACATTCATAAAGTCATGCCTTCTTCCCATATGGGTAGGTATAGACCAGAGAACACTACTTGGAATGTTCGTTACAATTTTTTTTTATGTTTTTCAAATTATATAGGGATTGTTTAATAAATGTCTGCTTAATTTTTTAGTATAAATGTAAAATCATAACCAATATTTTGTAATTTTTTTTGCGATTCCGTTCTGCGCAAGTTAAGTAAAAGAACATTCAATAGGCGTTCTGATATTACTGTGAAGTAGTTTTTGCTTTAAAGAGTAATAAATATACTCACAAACTTTCTTGTCTATAGTAATAGAACATTTTGGTCATAGGTACTAGGTATAGTAACATTAGCTAACAATTTTACTAGTTATTTTTCTACATTTATCAAAATCTATCCTAATATTATAAAGCTGAAGAGTTTGTTTGTTTGTTTGAACGCGCTAATCTCAGGAACTACTGGCCTGATTAGAAAAAAACGTTCAGTGTTAGATAGCCCATTTATCGAGGAAGGTTATAGGCTATATATCATTACGTTACGACCAAGGAGCAGAGTACGAGTAAAAATAGTCTGTTATACATACCAGCATCAGTAGATAGTCCCTGCTTAGTATTATGTTGTGCGGTCACATGCAGTAGATACAAGTGTTCGCGCACGTCTGAAGGTAGCAGCGATGGTAGGATGCGACCCGTACTGTCGCCGGGCGGCGCGGCACCCAGCAGCCACGCGATAGTCGGGGCGAGGTCCACTTGCGCTACTGTGGGACCTGGACCCACACTGGAAAGACAATAGGAGTATTTTCAAAACTTATCATATTATTGTAATGGTACTTGAGATAATATTTTTTGAAGATATGCATCGAAAATACAAAACACAGATAATTATTTTATTTTATTATAATTAGTCACGAAAGCGAAATCGGCTGGGACCTTGGCACCTTGAATCTTCGTTTCTTATAAGGATTTATAATTCTCTTTTTAGTTCTTACGAAGAGTCAATAAAGTTTTTATAGTAAAAATATCAGAAAGGACGTGGCATCCAGTTCGTTTTGATATATTTAACCGTTAAAATATTTAATACAAAGCTGGTACAATAAATCACATATGTATGTCATGTTATACAGACGGGTGTGGGCAGGAGAAGTCCTGAGCGCGCGCCACCCACAGCGGCACGAGCACCTCGCTGGAGCTGGCGCCGCCGTGGCCGCCCGCGTCGCGCATGCCGTGGTCCCCGCACACTATCAGCACGGCGCTGCGGTCCTGTACAATACACATTATGATCATTAAATTGTTGTGTTTCAGACTATAATGAAGATACTAGTTCAAGAATAAAAGAGGAATAAACAAAATAAATCGTTTTGTTGCTTTTTTTTTCATTCCTGACAGTAGGGTCAATTTGGGTAATTTTGAATAATTTGGGTAACATTGACAGTGGGAATATGAACTAGTTTCGATTATTTTTTCATATGAAACCAACACAATTGATAAAGGTTTATTTTAGTTTTGCAAACTGTTATCAATTGTTACCCACGTAGACTGTAGTATTGTTGTTGTATTTTTATTGGACACTGACAAAATGTTCGCAAATGCATGAGCGTGTACGTGCACGTACGTATGTCGTACGAGCGTTAAAAGATATACAAATTATGTATTTCTTGCGCCTTTAAAGCAAACGTGTTGTAAATACATTGAATACAATAAATAAATGGTTCAACTTACCCACTCTTGCATAGCAGTATAAATTTTCTTGACAACTTCGTCCATTTCTAACAATTTAGGCTTGATCTTGGCACTCCGCGCGCCTTCTAGATGTCCGATGTGATCGAGGCCTAAATAGTGAAGGACTAGGAAGTCGAAGGTGGGCTTCTTCTTCTCGTCAGGAGTCAGCACTGCGTCCAAGTGCCTCGTTACGTTGTTATCTACCTGGAATGTTTAAGAAAATAATAAGATATTATTTTAAGGTCACACTGCCGATCGGGGAGTAAGCGCTTGGTTAATTCTTGACATTCTTAATACCATAATGATTATTTGGGCCTGTTTTTAGGCTTACGGTTAAATGTCTTATTTAATAGAAAAAGAGACAGCAAAATGTAACCAGATATGTGAACCCTTATCTATTTAGAGCTGGGGAAATCGAGTAATATAATTGAAAAAGATTTAAACTTTTAGTTTTAAGTCACGACTTTCAGCTTTAGGTCAATTGCTTAGAAACAGAAATATTTGCTTTACTCTAGTTTACTTATTGTTTTATCAATTTATTAGTCATTTGATGTTATCGTAATTTCCGTTGTTACACGATAAGGCGAACGTAAATTTTATAGATTCTATGAGATAATGACATCATTTCAAGGGTTTCGTTGTCGCTTCTATTAGTTCTTATGTCTGGTTTACATATTGACTAGAAGCTGGTTTTAATCGCACATCGTTAAGTTTATAAGTCTAGTCTAGTCTGGTATTGTTAAGTTATCATGCAACAATTTTCATATCCCAGTTTTTATACAAATCTAACTAATCCTTATGAAAATCTTGACAAGCCTAGTAAACTCTGTACAGTCATAAAATCAATAAACAGTTTTAATAGCTTTAAATATCTGAATACTATCAGGTGTAACGAAATGGTTTCAGTTATAGTACCAAGATATTAACATACCTAGTATTGTTCATTTCCTTGATAGATTTATAGATCATGATAGATTTATGTTAACTTTCAACTGTATAATTTATCGATATTGTACACCGGTAGCGAAAACGAATGCTAAACGAATGATGGATAGATTCCTATACATTTTTTTGTTGATTTGTACAAAAATTCTTAGCGTCGATTTGGAAGTTATGGCTTTCGTGTCAATGATTTATGGTCGGACATCTATCGGTATGGATAGCAATGGTCTCCATAGTATAGAGACCATTACCTAAACCATTACTTAATAGATTAATATCACGCCTGTTATACCCAAAGGTGTATAAAATACATCCACGTTTCGCCATTACCAATGTTAGTCCTATGAAATAGGGGGCGAAATTAACAATGTTAGTCTCATGCAATAGGGGGCGAGACTAACACCGGGCATATTCAATTCGAATAATAAAATATGTCTTACCTCAGTATAATCGGTGACGAAGAACGAGGTAGTGCCGTCATACTCGGTCCATAACCCAGGGAACAGTCTAAGCCAGGTGTCGTCACCGTACATGACAGTCTTGCGGCCTCTTGCTTTAGCCACACGTAACACGCTGTCCCCTTGTACTGCTGGAGCACCGAAGTTAAGCGCAACATCCGCGAATGTGGACACACTGCCCGTCATCATGGCCTGATTGAAAAAGGAAAAATTAGTCATTGAATTCTTGAAGGTTCTTTGGGTAATGTAATTATAATATGGGTATGTCTTTTGTTTTTGTAATGAGAGATGTGCCTTTTTGGATATGGTGTGTTTAATTTAGTTGCATGGATATTAAGTTGACAATTCATGATGATGTTCGTACAAAATATATCCCGTGGAAGTTAATTGCGAGCATTACTATCAAAATTGATATATAACACAAAATGGTTGTAGTGATATTATAGTTCTTAGTATTAGTGAAAAGATAGACTCGGGTAGTAAAAATGCATGTAATCATCACGCTTGTATAATATGGAGTCTCCAGCCTTGATTTAGTTTTCTGTTATGTGTGTATAAATACGCAACACAATACAGTGACTTTACTATGGATCTATACATATTTAAATATGACTGTTTCGTAATTTATGTCTCTATGGAGAAAACAACGCTAGGTCTGCATATTATTCGCGCCCGGTAACAATCACATTACAATAGACAGACATCCCAACACCAGTACAGAGTAAGAGACACATGCAGTTTTAACAATTTGTACAAAATCCAAGCAAAGAAAAAAAAGAGTATAATTTTGAGTTCCCCTATCTCACATATTAGATGTCTTTTATTTGAATACTGTGTAATCACAACTAAAGTATCTATAGATTGGTACTAATATCGTAAATGTAGAACTTAGCCGCAGAACAGATTTTCATGTCATGTCTCATCTAGTACATGAAATTTTGCATGGATATAGTTTCAAATTTTATATATAAACTAGGCTACAATTTTCAGCGAAATACGCAAGCGGAACTGTGGGAATGAGCTAGTCAAAAATATGAGAAGGAAGTGTAGTAACATGTAATTAATTAGGTTACAATGTTAAACGAAATTAAGATGTAATAAAACGCAAAGAAAGGCACGCAATGTACGGTAGCAGTAGGAAGTGGTAATTGAACAAGATATTGGTGATTATTGTTCGTTCTTCCTAGAGGCGATGCGCTTGAACGCAGTTGTATTTAACGAGTGCAGTGACTCGGAACCACAGGAACATAATGTAATATAAGTAATGGCTTGTGTAACACTTATAATTGAATTGCTTATATGAATATTGGTCGGTTCAATGTGAGGCCATTATAGACCAAAGGACCGGCAGTGCTGAAACGGCTTTTTTCTCATACATTGACGCCGCTCTCGCATCGTAGCTATCAAAAAAGTACTTTGCTTATTTACATGCATTTGAATCTCCGCTACCCACATAGGTTTTATTTAGTGTAAGCCATAAGCATTTTTTTCGGGGAGTAACATTACCAAGTGTATTGCAACACTGACAATATCTCAGGGCAGATCAATCCGAAGCGACCTAAATTCAAGTACTGAATTTACTAAGTGTGAGGACACATTCAAGCCATTAAAACCTAATGTATTCCTGTTACTGGTTATTGTTGGCCACAAAATAACTGAGTGAGCTCGATGCAATAATAATAAATATCATTTACCAAATACTTGTATTGGAACACTCAACACAGCATAATAAATATGTACAACATGGTTTGCTTACTGTTCGCCTTTTAACCAGTTATTGAATAGCAATATCCTTTTTTGGAAACTGTAATATGTGTACATATTATTTCTGTTATATTTGAACTTTGTAATGAACTTTAGCAAGCACCACACCAGAGTGAATTATTATTATTCATGCAAATACACAAGCACAGACACAAACAAACACAAGACCAAAGAAAAAACTATCTAATATAATAAATAAATAGCTAAATAATACTACAAATTTAACTAAAAAAATATAAGTTATTGATGTTTTTTCTTTGCTCCACCAAAAAAGACCAATAATATTATCTAATACTAGTGTAATATACAAAGTGACACTTGCAAATATATCCCGCCAGAAGTTTATCGTGCGCCTCCATTGTGCCTTTTCCTTCTTACGCTCGGGTGACTGTACATAAGAAAATACTATGAAATATTTTTCTTTATATTCCTGCACTAAGAACTAAATCTTACGGGCTCTTCGCACATATATATATAAAGTGCTTCCGAACCCATAAAAATATTTGCGGATTATACAAATGTTTGTCATATGTGGGAATCCAATCAATGTGCCAACCATAGTGCTATCGTCATATAAAAAACTTGACGCCAACAATTTCGCGTCAATTTTATAACAGTTCGTGATCATAACTAACTATGAAGTTTTACGATTTAGATAATCATAATCTGTTTAATTGTATTACGTGAATACATAGTACAAAACAACAATATTTTTTCTTTGGTATTGCGATTGATTGACAATTAAATTTTTCAATTAACTTTACTTTAACAATTCTACTACCTTGCAGGCTGAAATTTTTCTTAATTCAATAATGGATAATTTAAAATCTCATTCTAAACTTAGTTTATTTTATTAAAAACCACAAAATATAACTTAATTGCAAGAATCATTACACTAATATATTGTCCAGTTTCACATCCACACTTAAATAAATTTCATAAGGTAGAAATATTTTAAAATCAGGGAGATCTACAATAGATTCTCACAATTCTTGCAATTAAGTAAATAAACAAAATTTTAAATATTATACCAATTTAAGCAGTTTTTTTGCTATATTTACCTTTATCCTGGGCATGGTGACAGTGGGTGGTTCTGCCACTGAGACATATATGCAAGCAGTTTTGTTCTTGAGTAACTGGCCAGCATATGGCATGTACTCTTCTGTGACAAAGTCATACCTCAGCCCGTCGATCACCATGAGAACCACACTGCTCTCACTGGAACTGTACACCTGGTGGCCGTCAATACTGGAACACAGATTACATTTATTATTTACTACTTTATTCATATAAAATAAATAATAACTTTAACCCATTATTGTCCCACTGCTGGGCAAGAATCTTCTACTAAATACTAATCTTCTGGAATAAGGGAAAGGTTAGGCCTTGTGCCCACCAAACTGGTCAAGTGTGGGTACTCTAATCATGCCCATATTTTTTTTTGTGTCTTGTAGTGTTAGGACTTAAATATATTCTCATTAGGGAATTCTGTTCAAATTTAAATTCTGAATGTAAACAACATACCTGACACCATCAATAAAGTTTGGCAGATCGTCTATATTCGATAGTTTTCCTGAATGGTACTTCAGTGGGAAGAATCCATACAGGAAAAGCACCAAGGAGGCCAGGCCCAGGAAGAGGAGGAACAGGCCGGTCCACCGGTGCTGTATCCAGCCCAGCATGGTGAACGACCTTCGCGACTTACAAACACTAAGTCCACACAAACACTAAGCCTATACCGGCGCGTTTTTTACGCTACATACACACACTTTCGCTCCAACAGTATTTAGTATCACGCGTACTTGTTTTCCCGCTATAGGAAACCGCATTGTGCAACGAGGATAAGGTTTATTTCATTCATTTTATGTAAACGTGTATCTCTTGTAATCTCTACACATATTATCGTTGCGGTTATGATAAGATCGCTTCAGGAAAAGAATGTTGAGGCTATAAAGCACTTTAATTTTCAGAAGATAGAAAGTGAGAAATATTGATAAGACAAAGTGTTTTGGAAACTCGCAATTAATAACAGCTGCGATTTTCCGGTAGGTAGCTGAGAAATAATACTGTGGTTTGCGAGTTTTTCTTTATTTTCAGTGTTTGAGTGATGTCATGACATGAAACCAATATATCGATACAGGTTTTGAATAAAATAAAAAAAGTAAATTGATTTTGTACGATAATTAATTATGTTCGTGGATGACTATTTTGACGCATTTCCAGCATTATAATTATTTATAGTTTCAAAAATAGTCTCGTACCTCAGCATACTATGTATTATTATATCGAATCCAATCCAAATAAATGATAATCGATTACGAAATCACGCGTTTGCCCCACTAAACTATCCACTACAAAATGACACTGACAGTTTTGACAATTGACAGATTCTTTGACACATTATTCGTTAAACTGAGTATGAACCTTTTGATACGATCATACCTGTCGGTATGATATGGGTTACTAAGGCTTTAGAAACTAATGCAAAGGACTATGCAATGCTACCTATAGGCTAATAGGTACACTCGCATAGGTGGAGTTGAAGAATTAATTCAAAACGATTTAGTTTTCTTAACAATTTTCAAGATATTGACAAATAGATAGATGCGTAAAAACATTTGCTTTCCTAAATTTGAGGTCAGTTTCACTGCTAATGAATAAGTCTCAGATTACCTATTTATCACATAAAAGTTACAGTGAATTCATGAAACTACAACTATCAAAATTCAACAAAGCTTACCGATACTTTATCAGGGCCCGGTGAAGTGGGGGCCGCAATCATAGTTTCGAAGTCAAAGGAAAACCACATAGGGTAAGTCGGTTTATAGGAAACAGTATAGCTTAGTGCTAAGCTAAGTATGTCTAGAAAGACGTACACAAGAATTCATTTTGGATATGGATGATATGGATACGGATTCCGAACAGAAACACCTGATATAAACTTCATAGGCACATTTATTAAGTTATGAACTGAATAATAATATTAATATAAATAATTTAATTCCTTAAAAATAGGTCTGTAAAGTGGTAATTCACCAATGTTTATAGAGATGGTAAAATACTTTAGGGTTAAAGTACTCACAAAGTTTTCTTTAAAAACCTCATAAGCTTCTTTTGGAATGTTTTACACCAATTTCCAAAACATTCTTGGATGATTAAACACGTACATCACAAAGCGTTGGCAGGAATATTCTTCACAACTATTAATAACCCTTACAATCACGACAAGAGATGTAGGAGTATCGAGATAAAAATGTCATGGGCCAAAATTAGACTTTTATTTTGAACACTTATGACGTAGAAGTTTATATTTATTTGCGTGAAGAGATGACAATGGCGGTTCAAATTTACTACTATACGTAAGATCGTAGGATCGCTTGAAATTAATAGTCATGTCTTCCACGAAAAGTGGACAATGTTCTCGAATGACACCCACGGGTTCGCATCAGGTAAATAGAGTTACGAAAATATTTCAGATTCATGAAAATATTGGTGTCCATGAGTTTATATAAAGAAATAAAATAAACACCTTACTATCTTAGTTTGTAGAATGTTGAATGATCTAATGTTTTCTATTTTCGGGTGACTATTATATACACACCTGAAGAAAATCCGTGTTTTTTTTCTCATGTTGATACTTACATTAGGTCCTACAGTAAATTACTACATCTACGACCTCTTTTTGCTATTAATTTATTAAAGTTTTTATTTTTTCCAAATTTTATCAAACACTACTAAACTAGATAATAAAAAAGCGTCTATTTTGTAGTAGCTCCCTTGCAGTAATTTATAATAGGGTAAGCTATCAAGAATGTTACATACGTAAGCGTTTTACAATTTGTTTTTCTGTTTCTATTTTTTCTAACAAATTCTTGTATGCAAACTGTTCATAATATAATTTTTGTGTTTTCTAGTAGGTACATGCTGAAGTCAGTAGACTGTAGATAGGAGCCCGCGATTGTCTGCTGCATTTTAGCCGTTCCCTGTGTCTCAATAACACACTCCTTTATATTCTTATAGTTCATGTTTTATGCCGATTAAAAATCGTATTTGAAAACTACTCTCATTTTGTATTTTGTCCTGGTGAAAAGCGCGCAGGGAGGTCAACGTACGTTGTCTTCTCGTTGACACATTATGCCCTAAATGAGCAACAAATGATCTAGTACCTTCGTACGTTTCAAGTTCAAGGTGTATCCTCATGAATCAGATCGTGTGGGCAGCTGAAAATTCTATTTAAATCACATTTCAGAGCGTGGCGTCTGTAGTCTTGCGAGCAAAGCGGCGCGCGCCTGCAACGAACAAACAACACGCTAAAGGTGATTGTTTTATTTATTTATTTATTATTGTACTTAGTAGAAAATATTTTTGATAAACATTTTTATTGGGGCAAGCCCTGTGATTCAGTTCTGCAAATCGGAAAGTCCATGCTACGATGCTTTCATAACTCGGTTTAGTGTTTAGTGCTTTCATATTTTTAGCGGTGTTTCAGTGTTTGTTTATTAGTCTAGTACTCTAGTGCAATATCGGTACGATTATTCAAAAATGTTGTATAAATATTAAGATCGGTGTTATAACAGCTGCTCCATAGATTTTTTTTGTAAATTATTTTTCCAGTCAGTTTAAACTTATTTGGCAACGGTGTCACATATTTAGCTTTTGAATACAATTAATCATAGATTTTAGGAGACTGACGCACCTAATAGTGAAACTCTCATTGCTTGATATTATTTTTATTCAATCATGGAAGAGTTAAGTCGTCCTTTCTATTTAGAATCCCTTCTTGCTAACGAACAGAATAATGTTCATAGACAACCACAGAGAACTCAATCAATTACAAACCTTTAAACACTTAGGATTATTGGAATGTTTCTTAGATATTTCGTTAATATCTACTATTTCTATTGAAGATCATAGCAGAGGCTGGCAAAGGGCTACGTGTTATGAAATGTAGCCAACAAAATACTGGAATGACACGAATTTTAGAGAAACGCGAGACTTGTAAACATTTCACACTATCTAAATTTATCGTATTACAAAACGATATGTCGCATAACTTTCATAACGAAGATATTTGGTTCAGTATTGCATCAGATCTAATTTCGTTCACAGGTGATTCACATGGAATCGTTCCAGAAAATAGTTTTCAATGTGCACGAATAGAATGTAAACAAACGGTGTTAATGTCAATTAGCTTCTCGAGGTCGTAAAATAATATTTATTTGGCCAATCGTTTGGTATTAAGTACGGCGTAATGTTGTTTTCGTTGCACTAAAATTAGTTGCAACTACTAATAGTTGGTTGCGAAGTATTAAGTTTCGTTTCGGTTATCGATAAATGGTTGGATAAATAAGTCAGAGCTTCGATGTTCAAGTCGATAAACTAGAGGCTTCCAGATAGAATTTCAAGTCTGTATTAGAATAAGATATAATAATAGACTATAGCGTCTGATCTCCTGTAAACTTACCCTTTTAGGGACTAGTTCTGATGTAAAACGTAAGAACCGTATTGAAATTAACCACACTATGCAGCATTTAGAGAAAATTAAGCAGTTTAAAATAAATTTTCTAGAAAGGGAACGTCGTTCTTGAGCTTTCGATAGTTCCAAAGGTTGCAAAATATCTACAAATTCGTAGTTCTAGGGTTTCAATACGTGTGTATCTTACGGGTGCTTCATTGTAAATGGATCTTAGAATAGATTATCTTCTATTTGAGCTTTAATAAAATCGCATACGATGTAAGTGTCGACGCAACCGCTGAAAATAAACGCACCATGAAAATATCTGTTGTTTATCTCGACTTGTTGAATACACATTGTAGTTGATTTATTTCAGGCCAGAGATACGCTTTTACGATCGTTTCAACAGTTTGAGTATCGACAACTCTATGCTTTTGCTATTAGCGATTCGGTTTGGTTTATGACAGACGAAGATATTACAGGATTTAATGGCGATTTCGAGGTCTAATAGTCATAAACGGATCTGCATTGATGCGGAATTCCAGTTAGACGTTTTAGTGCTTGCACCTTGACTTCCAACTCTCAAGGGATTTTACATGTTATGAGGTCATAAATTATTTATGTTCTTTATGAAACATAAGATTTAATTGTGAATAAGATATATATCGTATACATCAATAAATCGTATGAATAAATCAGCATTTCACGTTAGTTGTTTTGGCGTATACCAAAAGGTCATTCAATACATTATTTTGGCAAACTTTTTGACTATTCAATGAATTTTTTCGTAGCAATAAATAAAACCTAATATTTTATTTGGCGTTAAAGATATTTTGAGATCGTTAACATTCTCAAGGAGATTAGTGACAAATATTTAGTAACATTTAAATTTTACTTTTTTCAGATGTCGATAGTACCAATGATGTTCCGCGACTGGTGGGATGAGTGGGACAGGCCCTCCCGCCTGTTGGACCAGCACTTTGGCATGGGCCTCAAGAGGGACGAGCTCCTCTCATCCCTCTCCACCCTTCCCTCCACCTCCCTCTTCAGAAACTCATACTTCAGGCCCTGGAGGACCAACCTTCAGAGGCAGGAATCCGCCTCTACAATTAATCTGACGAAGGAGAAATTTGAGGTAAATATACTTTAATGTTAATAAATGTAACTTACTAAAAACTCGATTCTGGACCAGACAGGATATGAGTACCTGCGTAATGTGTCGCTCTCAAAAATACTGGTTTACACACTAGTTGTGAGTAGTCCCGGCCAGTAATTGTGACCTTAATACAATTTGATACGCACGTTATCCCTCGTAATTCGTGAATCAAGTACCAACCACGTCATTTAAATTTGTTAACGTGTCTACACCAATTACACGATGCTTACGAAGCACTTTAAAGAGCTTTAATTGCCTTATTTAGATCTTCACAAGGAGTTTTTAACATTTCTAGGTGATCCTCGACGTTCAGCAGTTCGCTCCAGAAGAAATCACAGTGAAGGCAGCGAACAACAGCGTGCTTGTTGAAGGCAAGCACGAGGAGAAGCAGGACGAGCACGGCTTCATCTCGCGTCAGTTCACGCGCCGGTACATCCTCCCCAGCGGCTACGACGTCGCTGACCTCGTGAGCACCCTCTCTTCCGATGGCGTCCTCACCATCACCGCCCCGAGGAGGCCCCCTCCCAACTCAGGAGAACGCATCGTCCCCATCACTAAAACCGGCCCCGCCAAACAACCTGAACCGCCGAAGCAAGACCAGCCTCGCGAACAGACTGTACCCATCGTCACTTCCCCTTAAATGATCATTACTTCATTCATCTTTCATGCCCCTCCTTCTCATTAACGAGACATCGATGAGTCGATGTTCAACGATCGAATCATGAATAGCATTTATTTTTAAGCGCCGTTGTTGGCCAATAACGAGCTTGTCATTCGAAATGAACGAATTAGGTTTTATATATTTGTATAAAAGAGGAATGTAACATCATTGTTTATTATAAAAATTGAATAAACGATATCAATAAGGTTCATTTTTATTTGACAAACGAGTAAAAGAGTAAGTTTTCACTAATGAATATCTGGTTAAGCCTTGTGTTAGTTTGTAAAGCCCATGTTCTTGATGTGGGAGACTGTTTTGCGGTATGGTAATGAAATTACCAAGAGCCTAACTGTATTTATTTTACACCATCTTCGTTGACACGATGAGAATAATGCAACAATAGAATCCCATAATGATTTTACGATTTCAAAATCCGTTCGTGCCGTATGTTCTGTCGAAATTGTCTGCGTACCAATAAGGCCAGGTGTGGCAGTGGGACTATTTACTCTTATGTTTATAAATGACAGAACGCATTACTAAGAAACACTTAAGCTCGACGGGGCTCGCTGCAAACCGCGAGCATACATTAATGCTTAGCAAACGCACCAGCCACAAAGAGCAACAGGACCTACCTACCACACTGAACTACAAATAACGAACAATAATTCCTTCACTAGTTAATGTAAAACAGAATGTGCGGTGCGAGTCAAGTGTAAAAATGTCAAGAGTGCTGACAAACTTTCTATAATTCAGCGTGGCAAATAGTCGTGGGGCAATAACGGCTGGCTTTAACTAATTTAATTCTGCCGCTGAGTGTTGCAGTTCAATAATATTGTTAATTTATCATTGTGCCGCGAGGGTCGGCCCGCTACGGAATTCCGATGTTTTACAAGCTAAATTGTTTATTGACGATTCTCACACGTTTTTTAATTTCACTCTTGTTAGATTGATGGTATTTTTGACGTACACCTAGGGCACCTAATTTAGATTTATCAAATTGAGCCACTATCAAACCTTTTTGGTTCTTTTGTGTACTTATTATACCGCGATGTCCATTTTACAACCCGTATGC
This sequence comes from Anticarsia gemmatalis, assembly GCF_050436995.1. Taxonomy (NCBI): domain Eukaryota; kingdom Metazoa; phylum Arthropoda; class Insecta; order Lepidoptera; family Erebidae; genus Anticarsia; species Anticarsia gemmatalis. The sequence continues at coordinate 7,680,978 of NC_134761.1, forward strand.
CCAATATAATATTTTCCCCGCTTACATTTTAGTTTTACTTGATAACAATAATCACGTGAAGTAAGTAGTTTTTCTACAAGCGTTGTTGCTATATAATAAATTGTGTTATTCGTTATCAAGTAAAGGGAAATTATTAAGTAAAAAGACATTAACTAAATTATTTAATATCTAAATGACAGACTCAAATACATTTTTACCTTTTTTAATTATTTAGTACAGCTACTTTATGCTACTGCCATCTATGCTGCGTAGACGGTAGCTCTTAGTTCAGTGATCCACAGTAATAGATCGTTGCTAACTAACGCCATCTTCAATTTCCTTTAAGAACTTTTTCTTATAGATCACTGTAAAGATCAAAGGCAGTTTATGCTCTGAAATCTTTATAGACCTGAGCCTGTCAAATTGAATTAAAGCGAATACTAGAACTTATTAATAATATGGCCAATACAAGTAAAAAATAAGTAAAAAAGGGGGCGACACCTTTTATGCAAAGGTTTGAAGTATATCTGGTCGTTTAAGGGCTTTTCAAGACTAAGGTGGTTTTGACCAGTGCTGTATTCAGGAAAAAGCAGATTTAGGTACGCATTACTATTTATTTCTAGAGTATTCTTTAAATACTATCTTAATTGCTTTTTAAATCTATTTTAAATAAAGTTGTACTTTCTAACTGTTCTGAGTCATGGAAATGGATTACTTAAGTATTTATTTGTCTCCTCTAGCTGCAACATAAACCCGTATTACTCCTTTCGAAACCCAATTATAGAACCTACATATGAATAGACACTGTAAAATCTTTCCATATTAGCAACATTAAATGAACAATTTAGCCTGATAGAAGCGTGTTAAAATAAAACAACGTGTAGCCGGGCATTGTGGTAATGTAGTCTGGGTAATAGATCTCATAGTCATGGATCACTCAGGCTAAACGGCGGGGGAGTCCACTCGGCCGGCGGGGGGAGGGGAGGGTTCATCAATCAGCCCGGAGCGATTACACTGACGATGGTCTAAGTTGGAGGAGAAAATAATTCATTAACTGCGATCAATTAGGTGGAAGGTATGTAGAATTCGTAGAGTGGTAAGAAAAACAGAAGAAAATCTGCGTTCCGAGAGATTTTCAACACAAGAAAATTTTACAGATTATACTTTATGAACATACTACATTGATGTATATAAAGACGATGAAATTGTGAGACATTTTCTGGGTATAAAATAGGATCAATGATAATGTTGAGATAAGGATACAAAATAAAATGAGCTCTAGCAAACGATTTTGATAAAAATACTTTATGTAACAAGGCGAAATTTTTATAGACTTGACGATCCAACTATTTTTTTCTCATTACTTTCTTCCTCTAGGTGACACAATACAATTAAAACCACAATAAGTAACTAGAGCTTTTATGAAACGAATGCTGGGAATACTGTGACGATATATTCGTTACCATTATAATAGGCGCTTCTCAAGGTAGTATTTCAGTATGTCACCGAACCATTCCGTTACTTAAAAAATCTTCTAGCATAACGTAAAACTTTAGAACCACATCTCATGTCTTGGACCACACTTAACCGCTTGCACTGTTCGACAAGCGATTGATCTGCCGGCTGTATTAATTGTTGCTGTTTGTACTTATACCTACAGCCCTACAGACTCCTACGTAAGTCTGAAGATGTATAAGTGTTTATCTTCTGGTTACGTGAAAATGAAAGCTTCTTCGTAATTAATCTGAGAGATATTGATGACTGATTTCATGATGATTTAGCCTTTTAAAGTTTATTCATTTGTTCGGATTGCCCTCAACAAATATATGAAGAAATGATTCTTCATACATCAGCAAGAAACTTATATTTATTTGTAGTAATTGTTTTTAAAAACCGCTTCTGGAGATTTCGGAAGGCTATTATTTTAGTTTAATTTTTTAGAGCGAGGTTTAACAGTCTTGGGGGTTTTATACTGAGACTCTTATTTTTCATCTTTATAACATGAAGAGTTGTAGAATATTGTAATGCGAAATGATTTGTAACATTGTATAGAGTAAATAAGAAGTTCGTAGGCTGAGCTGATCAAATTATTAAAAAAGACTTTGCAGTGATCTATGAAAGCTTCTTTATGCTTGCGAGTAAAGTTAAGAACATTGCAGAACACTAACATTAAGAATCTCGAAGAAATCGTACTAATATTTTAAATCCGAAAGTTTGTGAGAATGTATGTATGGATGTTTGTCACTATTTCACGCGAATACTACTGAATCGATTACGATGAAATTTGGCACATAGGTAGCTAAAGACCAACACATAAGCTACTTTTTATCCCGGAGTTCCCGAGACCGGAATTTACACGGGAAGGGATTCCACGCGGACGAGGACGCCTGCGGCCTCTAGTAGATTATATAATTTTCTAGGCTATTCTTTTATTCTTCGAATTACAGATAAAAACTACACAACTATTGTCTTATCAGCATATTGTTGACATTGTCATCGTTTCGAGAAAATCCATCTCATAGGTTTTTCCAGTTTTCAAACAAAGGTAACTTTTATTCTATAACATTTTAACTGTAATAGTATAGGTACACGGCATAATCTGGCTATTACCTACTTACTGCACAATCTTAGACTATCATCGAAATTGCGTGTTAAGAAAAACAATAACTAAATCGTGGAGTCGGCCAAATTCTTAAAAATATACGTCAATTATATGAATAGTCATTGGAAAAAAATATATTCTTACTTTATTAAGTTTAGTTTTTATTTAATATAGTAATTTTATATTATAACCTCTAGTAGTTGAAGTATATATTTATAATACAGAGTGTAAGTTACAGAATATAATGAGTGCAGGGAACGACAATTAAGCTGATAAGTTTTCCATTAAGTCCCTAGTTAATTGCTTACCAAGTACAGTGGTTACTTCATATCTACTCACGATGGAGATACAACTTACAACTTAATTTCTGACTGTATTATAATTGTTGTTTCTAAGATTTACTTACTTAGCTTTTTTGTTATAAACATCACATTGGCACATGGTAGGTTGTCAAAAAAACAGTTATTTAAAAGGCGGGATGCGCATCTGGACGTGCCTATTCTTGAAAAATCCGGTACATGTGAACTGTAAAAGAAAAACACTAAGACCTATGAAAGATCAATCATATAATATATGTAGGTACCTACTATTGCGCATTGGGTCTTTACCAAAGGAGACCGAACCTCTTCCATCAAATCAATCGATTATCAATTAATTTGACTCATTAAATAATTTAGAAAAAGTCCCTTTTCCTGGATTGTGAACTTTGCTTAGTTCAATCACAATTAGTTTAAAGATTTTGATTAGCTATATCTCACCTATTAACATTATGGCCCAGAAGTTGCCTTTTAAAAGTTGTCCTTTAAAATATATTTTATATCAATATTTAATATAGCTGACCCGCGCAACTTCGCTTGCGTCACATAAGAGAGAATGGGTCATAATTTTCCCAGGTTTTGTAACATTTTTCGTTGCTACTCCGCTCCTAATGGCCCTAGCGTGATGTTATATAGCCTATAGCCTTCCTCGATAAATGCGCTATCTAACACTAACTTTTCAAAATAATGTGTGAAGGTATTAGGATTAAGTTATACCTACTTAATATCTCTTGATATAACGAAGAAGGAACATCTCATGAAAAAGATTGGCGCGCTCGAAGAGACTTGAATAAACAAAGAACTGAAACTTACATTTACTTACAGTAATTGGATAATTTATTTAATTCAATGTTTATATTAAAAATTAAAATTTTTGAGATAATATGTACGAAACTGAGATATGATATTCATTCTACATACGATGGGATTCAGTTAGGTGTATTAAATAAGTAGCTGTTGCCTAAGCATTTGATAAAGACAATATTTTTTGCAACTATCAAAGTTAGTAGCAAAGTCGAATTAATTTGTGACCTTAACTTGCACAAATTTTGATATAAACTATCCGGGCCAATAAACCTATTACTATTAATTTGGAAAAATAATTTGCTTGTTAAGTTAATCAAGGTTCCAATGCATCCTAAAAGATTATTACATTTAAGATAATTAAATCGACGAATTAACTTCATTGTTCATAAATCAAGCCTGATACCTATTTATCTAAATAAAGACATCAACGCGATACAGCATCTATTACACGACACGCAACATCATGTCATTTCTATCCCAGTAATTACTGTTATTATAACTTAGGCCATTTAAACGTTCTACGAGCCAATTAAAAAGAAAATGATTAGTGAATGACTGAATTGTTCATTAAACTGGCGGGCCCATTCATTCGATCCATCAATCACGTGGAGCACATAGCCACAGAACTAACACTAACAGGCTCATTATGGCGCGCAAACGAAACTGCGATTAAGGCACATTAATATCGCGTTTCACTATCGCTATTAATCACAAAGAGCGATCAATGCCACGCGATTATTTTATAGCTTGAATAAAAACAATATAAGCGGAGCGGGCGGAGCGTGCGGCCAGAAATATCAGTTTGATATCGCGAGGTTTGATTCGCCGTGACGCGGACGCCTTAAGGCGGGGCCTCGGAAAGAGGGGCGCCCGGCGGAGTGGTTCGGCATACCATTCCGTGCGAGCTCACGCAACGCTCGTCCCGCACGTACCGCCGCTGCCGGCCCGCGCCGCGACCTGACCGTACCCTTGTATGTGAGACGTGTGTGTCCGACCACGTGCCCCTGTGGCCTATTCCTTGCACCGTGCTCCAGTGAAGCCGCCAAGATTCGGGTGAAGAACCGTGAGCCGGTGCCGGCGTACGCCATGGCCGACGCCGACCGTGATTCGGACCTTGGCGACGACAGTCCTGTGGTGAGTTCACACATGTTTTTCTTGACAACCCTTCGCCGGTTACCCGATGACGTGACGACACAAACCTGGAGCTGACACTCATGACAGTCGAGACCACGCTTAGCAGTAATCATCAGAACATTCTTACTAATTCTGTGACTATGTAATTCAAGTTAGAAATCGTTTCTTGTATTTCATGCCGGTCTTATAAGGTTTACTTCATGCATTTTGTACTAATTAGTTTTTTTTAGGTTTTCATTATGCTAGTTTCTTTGGTTTTGTTAGTCGGAGGTAGTGTGTTTGTTGTTATCAGGCTGCAGGCTGTGACGCGCACTTAATGCACTGCTACGTTAGTCATTATTGTCCGTTGTTATGACAACAGTATACTCATAAATACATTGTAATATAAACATTTAGAAAATTAAAAGTTTTACCTAATTATTTGATAAATTAAAAGTGGGTAGAAAGATATAAATTGTTTTTATGATCTACAAAATTTATCTTGAAGGTAATTGGAAACAAAACAGATGGAAACTTTTTTGTAATTTAGTGATTGTTGCAATTATAAAGAATGCTAACCTTCTTCAGTAAAGCAATAAAATACTTTTATTTTTAATAATTGTTTGATATGATTAATTACAGAAATGAATGATTTTAACAACTCTATTTGTAATAAAAGCTCCGGCCGCATCTAGGCGTAAAAGTTTGCAACTTTGTACTGCAACAAGCAGTCTTAAAATTTGCTATTATTTGATACCAAAGAAAAAGTATAAAAGTTATTGAACAATATATTTATTCTTTTGGTGTAATATGTTTTCAAAATGTATGTTATATACACACGGAGATATGTAAATTTTGTATGTACCTATTTACTCTATTCATATATTACTAAGCAAGCTTTTCATTGAGTTAGGTAGGTTGTACAAATAAATATATAGGTACTTACGCACATTATTATCTAAGTTCTTAAATATAGGTAGAATTACTTTGTTGATAAAAACATTGGGTGGATACACCGATATCAGACAGTTTTCACATGATCATTTTGTGATATTCAATTTACAAAAACTGCAAGTAATTTAAGCTTTTTTAAATATACATGATTTTGTACATGCGATCGGTTTCAAGATAAAGCCAAAAACTTCTATTATCCGTCAATATTTTTTAGGAAATTTTCATACGAAAGTTGTTTGTTAATCTATGTATCTTTTTATAAGATTGTTTGTAACCTCGATCAAGTCTAATACTTTTTATCTTGGAAAATATTTTAACACGAATAAAATTGCTAGTAAGATACACTTTTTAACCAGTAAGGTTACATTGACCTTTCCGGCTTTTCTTTTGTAATAGCTTGTAAACAAACATTTTTTGCGCGTACAAAATTAGTTAGACTTTATCCTATTTGAGTAGGACTGTTTGACGGTCATCACTTTTCTATTTGGCGAAACATTTGCAGGGTATTGAGATATCTTATAGGGATTTTTTCAAATTAGTTTATGTATAGTATGAGATTGTTATGGAATTAAAATAGCGTTTTTCTGTCGCTGTAATAAATTTTTACCAATAGTTGTTGATTAATTATTTATAATTTATTGTATTTCAAGAGTTAGTTTAAGATACTCAGAAGTAAATAAGTTCACTGTAACTTATAGAGTGAAACAAATGAATAAAAAAGCCGAAATAAATAATGATTAGGTCATTATTTTATCGGTTTTTCGTTGCATACATACTTTTGCCATTAAATTAAAGCCCTTTACATTTTGCTCAGTGACATACACACTCACACTATTTAAGATAATACAATAGTCAAATACTTTTTGCTAAAAAATTACAATATTTGCTACAAATGAAATCCGTATCTAGTCTTTAACCAATAATCAACGTGCATAATTGCACATGGTGATTTTAAGAAACAATTTTAAATAAAAGTCCTTATCTGCAGCAGTTACAATATTCATATTTTTGCCTAAAACAATACAAAAGAAGAGTAACAAAGCATTGATATTTTAGTGGCTCATAATAAAAACTTATCGTTATTGTTTGTAGATAACGTCTGGTACGCATCTGTGATGATTTAACTTACTGCAGGTACCGAGCACATTTTTTAAACATTTGCAGTAAATATTATTTTGATGCTTGTTTTATAATGTACAAGTGGCGAGATGACGAGAAATATTATTTAGGTTCTACCCAGCTACATTCGTGTGGTAGGATTTTCCTCAGGGCTTGAATTCTTTTCGCAGTAAAAAGTACTTATTCTATGTCACTTTGGCGTCTTCTTTAAGTTAAAAATATATTTGGAAATTGATTTTTTGCCAACAGAAGTTGCTCCCTTTTTAACCACATTTTGTAAGGGTCTCTCATCATGTTAGTTATTTTGTGTTTTTAAGTATTACTTTTTTAGATGTCAGCTAATAGATATCAGAAACAGTGTGTACAATTTGATTCAAATCTATTTAACAAAATTTGTAAACATTTACACTTATAATATTATATGAGCAATGGAGGCAAGGGAGATTTGGTAATTTATATTATTTATCTGTTTGATGTATAAGTGGAAAAATCCCAATTATATAATATGATTATAATAAAATATCGTGTTACTGTAATATTTGTTCAAATATTATGTGATGATGGACAATAAATTCTAAGTAATAAAAATCAAGAGACATCCTTAGTCAAGTGCTAAATCGCACTTCAATAAAATATTGATAATTGAATAAAAATATTGTAGGTGAATAATTTACTTTACATACTCCTTAAGAAGTAATATAGGTAAAAGGAACCGTTGACTTACAGCTGATTATTGGACATGTATAAAATGGACTACATAAAAAATGTAAAATGTAGTGTAGAGACCGTTCACTTTCTGTGTACTTAGAGTATGAAGATTACCGTGATAAAAAATTGACTATTCAAGCCTCACTCAACGTTTTTTATTCAGTGACTCCACAAACAAAATTCGCATTTCCGACTGCACCATAGACAAAATGCATGTTTGGCGACATCCACCCAACACGTGTGCGGCGGCTTTTACAAAATGGCGCCGTTATGATTATTAATAACGAATTCGGCTGCGATTCGGTTTCAAGCTTGTTTTATTACAGGACGAAGGACCCATCTGCGGCAACTCTACGAAATTTGACTGCATATTGTTTATTTAGCGGAACTGTTTTTGTTGATGTTCATAATTCGTCATTTCAAAAGGAACGGCATTGATATTTCGGCGGCCATTTTTTGTGGCCCCCACAACGGTTTAGGGTTTCTATACAAATAATGATGTTGTAATTGATAAGATTTTAGGTTTCGTTTAGATTGTTAGCACGTTGTATTACTCATACTTCGTATCTACTTAAATGGTATTGCATGATTAGGAGTTTTTCTATATCGGAATCTAATGTTTTTAGAGTTCTTTTGAAGCTCTGACCTACTATGGCAGTGTTTTGGTAGTGTATATCTAGACATGATTTCTCGGAACAAACCTAATTGGCATTAAAATTGAAGTCCTTTAACTTGACAAGAATGATGGTCCTAATCAAAGTCGTGATAGATGATCGCACCGGGATATTTGCACACCGGTATCTGAAATACTACATTGGACAGATATAAAGTGTAACGAACATCATCTGAAGCATTTCACGAAACAGATCTGAGAATTAATGATCAATTCTAACGATCTAAAGTAACGAGATCTGAAGACTTTATTATCGCTTACCTGTATAACACATCATTAGCCGTTTATTTCTGTCCCGACACATATAATGTTTGCGTTTGACTCAATCATTTATTCAGCGGTGTGTCGGGCTTTGGCGACAACTCACGGGAGGCCAGCACGCACGATTTATTATCCCCACTGGGCGAATAGAGGGCCACGAATTAATTAATCAAGCCTAGCTGTCAGTCAGTGCACAATCGCGGACTATACTTAGTTCAAATCCCCAACGCACGCTTCCTTTTCCTGTCGACACCGCGACGTACCATTAATTGAAATAATTGGCGGGCTCCACCATTTTATTTTTTCGCGTTGACAACATCACTTGGCGGTTTGCATTAATTTTAATTATCTATGCCCGTTGATATTTTATTTCAGATTTCTTGGTATTGAAATTGAGAATTTCGTTTCATGAAAGTTATTCGTGCAATCCTATTTTATTAACTCCACTGGTTTAGTCACACATTGAGAAATGTGTGTCATTAACTATTATAAGTAAATCGTGTTGATTTTTAATTATGTTTGCCGTAGAAATAATATGAATCGGGAAAATACAATCATTAACGATAATTTGTTGCAATATTGTTCCTAGAAAATTGTCTTATCAGAAAATTAAAAACTGTGTTATCTGCCCGTACTATGTAAGGTTTTAAACCATGAATCATTTATTGCATAATGTTCGAGTGGCGTTTATTTGGCTTCATTTCAAATTATGCATTAAGCTCTATTCGACGTTCAGTCACATAGACAAGAATGGAAGACATGTAGAACAAAAGTATAGCCGACTAGCCGTTCAGATAAGTTGGCAATATTCAAGATAGCACACTTAATAAGCGACTAAAGCTCCTTATATTTTAGTTAATCACGTCGTTTTCCACTATTTTGACAGTGAAGTTTTTTTGCTGACGTAACCCACTTGTGGTACAATAAGGTGTAGCACACACTGGGCAGGTGGATGCGCGGCTACCTGGTCGCGTGCTCTCACAATAGATAGGTGGGCAATTGACAGGCCACCCTATCTCATCTATTGCCAGTAGGAAAAAAGTTCACACGTTTTTTATTAGATCACGCGTTCAGTGATTTTACTTTTATTGTTACCGTATTTATAGCAAAGGTATTATCATTTTTTTAATTCTATTTTTCTTATGATAAATTAAATGTTCTTTGGTCTCACGGTATCTAGTTTATAATAGTGAAAAGCTTGATTAAAATTGTAATAGGTCGCTTAATGAAGTTTTAATGGTGAGTACAAGATAATTGAATTAATTGACGGAGAAAATGTTTAGCCGGTCGTAATGTTAGTAAGATAGATCAGACCGTGCTGCTACACACATAGGGTTGTCTGTGAGAGGTGTTTCTAACACTATCAGTTATTCTATTGTTTCGCACATCTTTATTCATGTCATTGTCTTCCTTTTGATTGTCAGCGCTTTTACTTCACTATTAATATCATAGCCATTTACCTACACGGTTACATCTGATTCTAACCCTTTGTATTTTTTATGCGAACCTGCATATCAAAACGATACTTTTCTTATATTCAGATATTTTGATTATTCGACACGAACGATCTTTTGTCGACGACTTCAATTTGCATACAAATAAAATGGCTGACTCGACAAAAGAACCATTGTCACAGTTCTTTACACAGAAATCGAACTTGATCCTTTATCTCTCATTTATATTCAATATATCTGTTGTAAATAATCGTATTGACATTCAATATTTATAAAGGAAAGGTTGCGTGGGATCGCGAGAGCGCGTCACACCGCCGCGTAACGCCTCGCATCGTTCAATTACATTTATCTTCCATCTCAAACGGATTTAGCTCGATATCACGTCCGTATTCCTACCTCATATAATAACATAATAACTGCCAATGTACAACATTTTATTCGATAGCGGTATTGTGAACGTATGGTAGTTAAATATGCTCTTCATTCGCAAGCATTAGAACAAGTATTTCTATTTATAGTCGATATGATCCATTGTTAGATACAACTACAACAATTTTAATTTCTAACACAAAGAAACTCGGCATAACTCACGAATTTTATTGAACACACAATTTCTATGGGCGACTACGGATTTTCTGTGTAAGAAAACCCACTTTCCACGCGGCAACATAGTGAGAGGACGGAGAGGTGACGACCTCAACTCATGTAAGTAGTCACAATCAGGCACAATAGACGTGTATTATACTAATAATAACCTCATATCTGACTGTTATCTGCTGTATTCATGTCTCATTTATAGCTAACTATGCCTTAAGATGTGTTATTTGTATAGATTTATAGACATGAAAAAGAACAAGTAGCTTTGTCTTTGATCAGTTTATGTTATAAACCTCTGTTTGTGATTGCCAAATATTATTACTTTTACAAAAGACAAAGGGCCTTTCGAGCTTCTTAATAAAAAGAAAACTCCTTAAAATGTTAAACGAAAACTGGAAAAATGACTTCTTCAAAAATAATCAAAGTAGTGAAATAGCCAATAATAATCATTAATAAGTAGAATATTGATTTAGGTTTGTTTATAAATCAAATTGTTATCGACAAAGACAGACAAGAAACCCTTCAGCTATGATATGTGCTGACCGCAAACTGGCCACTCTGCTACTGAGTGTACGGCTAAAGTAACACGTATTGGAAAAGTGTCGTCAAAATCTTTCGTTATTAGTTTGACAAAAAAAAACTATTGTTATATATCATAGCAATAGTGTTTTTTTGCTTTGCAAGAATTTTGATCTAATTATATGGTTTTAGATAGCTTACAAATCCACATATTCTACTTAGATTATGAACGCGATAGTTTGCAAGTATGGATGAATGATTTGTTACTGTTTCGCGGTAAACCTACAAAACAAATAATAATGAAATTTGGTACGCTGAAAGTCTGTATCCTAGATTAATATATAGTAGAGGTATATTTTTTACCACTGAAAATCTTTTCATGTGGAAACAAGTATTAATAAAAGTAGAGCTGCCATCTTCTTTGTCAAGTCATACAATTGTGATATTTATTTGTAAATATTTCTCACAGTTATAATTCGCAAAATATTGCTTAATTGGAATTGACTTTTATTTTTGATTGATGAATGAGTGAGTCATTAAATTAACGGGGTGAATGAATGTAGAGATTGACATTTTGTTGTGAATCTGAGGACAATGGTATGTTCTGTTTGTATGATTTTGGGCGTCAATATAATTTTTTTCGTAATGTTCGTGAAATTATAAGTACTCAAAGGCTTTTGTTAAGAGACTAAGGGTTTAGAATTATCACAATAATTTGATAATCGTAATAAATACACTAATTCCAAGACAGTTTTAAGATCGAAATCAACGAATATCAAAATCAATATAGCTTCTACAGCAAGAAAGATACAATTGTATTTTGCATTTGTTATTAGTCCGTACCTGTATTCTATAGCATTTTCTGATATCAAAATACATTAATTTGTCATGTCCAAAGTAATTCGCTATGTAATTAACAACACGTTTGATAAACTACACCCGTAGCACTTCTTGGCAAAACGTTATCGATCACTGTATATTTTTCTATCAACTATTAAATTATACTATTACATTTCTGTATTATTAAGAATTCCTTTACACAAAGACAATGTAAAATCAATTCTAAATACATGCATATAAGGTTTAGTTTACATTTGTATATTTTTCGTGTTATGTCGTTTTCATATGTGAGTGATAGTGACGTAGTGTGCGCGGGCGCCCGCATGAGTTCAGAAACAATTTATTCTATAATACCTTCCCTATTGGTTAATATCGCATTCTTATTAATATCGTTGATTAACGATTCAAACTTATGTTGGTTAACGGTTTTGTGGTTTATAACGAATTTATATAAATTATTAGGCAACATTTCGTAGCTCTTAAGTTACTAGGACAGCAAAACACAAGAATAAGGACAAAACTAAATCATTAATTCACTAAGGTCGAATGCTGACACTTGTGAATTGTGATAGTCGTTAAAATTACCGAATCTATCACTAGTTCAGAAAAGGATATAGTGTTTTATGAGAGGAGCTTGCTAGAATCACACAACGACAATTATTAATAACTCTTATTGCATGTAGAGTCTAATTAATCCTCGGCTGTCTTCAATTTTTGTGCGAACTGCAGATTTTGACTTAATAATTCCCATACATTTACAGTCAAACATTTTTAGAACCTTAATGATGACATTCCAAACTTCAGATGCAATGGAAGAAAATAATACCAGGTGTTAGACAATCTAATTCCCTATATTAGTCGGCATATAAGCCGTTTAATTTAAGGCCATCATTCGGTATGTCTGTCTGTCATTACCACGGTCACATTAGCATTTATACCTAGATGATAGGGCGGTGGGACACTAAGAACATTTTATTCAAATCTAGTCTCGGTGAAATTGCGAAGATTCATTTGCCTTTTCGAAGTGTGCCTTTCTACCAAGCTTTCTTAATACATTAGCATAAAATACTCTATGCTGTATATTAATTGTACGCTGTCAGTACCTAGCTTGTTAAATTATGAACTGTTTTCAATTATATTCAATTAGATTGTTTTATCAATGGTATAGATTTAGAAAGTATTTTGAGCCAATTACTGATCGATCTAGACGTGATTCTTTGTGATAAGAACGTTGAGATTTTACTATGAGAAATATATCATATATTTCTCATTGTAAAAGTTTTGTGACAAATTCCAACCAATACTTTACGTAGAAATTGTATCTTAAATAGATAAAAAAATGACCCACTGCTGGGCAAGAGTATTCTCCCGTAATGAGGGAGAGGTTGGGCCTTGGTTAAACTAAGGCCTAACACAACTACAGATAGAGTTAGGTAGAGACCAAAGAACACATCTTGGTACGATCCTTATAATTTCCTATAATATGATGCGCCATAATATGAGTAAATAAAGTAAATATATCTGATTACATGAACTAATCACGATATGTATAAATTGTAAGTACAAAGTTGTTGTTATAAAAGCATTTGACGTCAGTAAAAAGATTTATGTCAATCATGTGCCTTCGTTTATACATCATCTGAACATTTCCCGAAGTATAGCAATAAACTACCAACAATGTAACCGATAAGGATTATTCATCCGATTCATAGTAACAAATTGTAATGATGCATATATACAAGAACGACAAAATGCAAAGAGATATTTCCCTAAATCTTGAGCCAATTTATTGCCAATTGCCGAATGCTTCTTGTCGCAATTATTTAATTAAAATTATACGGTTTTACAAAAAGTGACTTTAAGAATTAAACGAATTACAAATGTTCTCAAATGTGCGAAGGCAAATACCTATTTATCTTTTGTAGAAGTAATTATCGAATCTAGGTAAGGTTACTAAACATGTATATTTTGTCTACAAGTTACTATTGGATATGGCACTGCTTCACCAAAAATAACTGTAGCGCGATTGTTTACATTCGGTACCATCGAGTATCGAGACTAACATTAAAATGTACGACAAAACCGTTTCTACGGCGCCCGACAGAGGCGCTGATCAGATTTCATACAAAATTTGTCGTTAACTGGTTTTCGATAGTTGTAAAAAATAGTCCCTCTGAAGTGTGAATACACCATTACAATTTTCTTCAATGAATCCGATAATAAAAGTGTTATAGATTTCTCATGTACATTTCTAAGAAATTGATGATTGTATTATTTACAATGATACATAAAGTAAGTTAGTCATACAATTTATTGAGGCTGATATGTAAATAAGTGATTGCAAACATTGCCACCGTCATGCTCCCAGCTAAAGAAATAAACGGACTGACTCACACAATTTGACTATTTTGAATGTAATTTTACACCTTTGTGTAAGTTGAATTTAAAATGATAGTAGGTAAGCTAAGAGTAAGGATACATTAATTTCAATACATTTCATCATCTTTTTTTTAAAACGTTGACAAAAAATAAAATAATTAGGAAGTTGACGCTCATATTTTAATATCTTCCAGATTCTTTTAATTAAAGTGACAAATTATTTTATTGAAATTTGCATAAACTTCTCCATACATTATCTGTCAAAAGACCAAACTAAAGCTTGCATATAATCATAAGCAAAAAAATTCTCACACATACAGATCGTCATCAGTCTAGCATTTCTTCCAACTATGTTGAAGTCGGCTTCCAATCTCACCGGCTGCAGATACACAGCTGCACCCGGTGAGAATTTACATGGGGCTACTGCCTGTCAGACCTCCAAAACATAATAACACAATACCCGGTAAGACTACTTGTCAGACTTTCAAGCTTCTGACTACTGTTAACGTAGGCGTTAACATTTATATAGGTATAATACTCACTCATACAAATATTAAACATTAAACAAATACCAAAAAGTACTTCCTAAAAGGCTTTCCCTCAATATTGTACATACAACTTACATTAATGAACAATCTGTGGTATAATAAGCAAATGAATGAATAACAAACAGTGAGTTATGTAAGCCGACACCCAGGTATCGGCACTTGAGCGGCTTCGAGAAGTCATATGAACATTATAATCGCGTTTCGATATTGCGATCACTGCACGCCCGCCCTTAATTAAAACGACGCCTATGCATGTCTATTGTGATTGAATTGTATTACTTATAAGTCAATAAGAAAATATTTTTTTCTATAAGTATGTGGAGTCAATAAAAAAAATGATCTTGTACCTTTTTCAAAGCCGTGTTGATTATGAATCAATTTAGACAACAATTTAGAAATTTTATATGATAGTTTGCGTTCTCGGCAAGTGTAAACTGTGCCGGAATGTCAAGCACATAAAGGCAATATAATCGACAAAATTCTTGTACATTATTAAGAAAAGTGCTGAGTATTATATGCATTGATGTAATCTCTAAATACAAACTATTTCTTCTTAAGGTAGTCTAAAAATGCTTGAGCTTAATGGTCATCTGAAATTATTAGAGATAATTATAATATGTGCTAGTGTCAATATTTATTTCTTGAATATACTCTTTGAGTCATGGAGTCCCTTGATAACAATGTAGGATAACTAATTATTGCTATTAAAGATGGCTTTAAGCTGTAATTTTCCAGCAGCTTTTACGAATATGGACATAAACACATATCTAGACAAAAAAGTGGTAGCACTAGAATTTTTTACTATAATCGTATTCGCAGGTGGTCTCATGTAACTTGTGTATATTAGCAGTGAAGCTAATGATCTTTTACATGGATGATAGGGAGTATTAAAGGAAAAACGAGTAATAATGGCAAAGATGCACGATCGCAGCTTTGTTCAGTGGGCGGGGTGGGGGTGATTGATACAGACGTACGCGGCCGCAGTCACGACGACCAAGTAAATTCCTTTAAACTTATGAATATTTTTGCATTTTGCATGCCTTTTTGGGTTTTTGGGTCATAATGTTAAAGTTATGTATTATAAAATTGCTTTTTAATACACGTATCGCTGTTATAACAAATAAATCATGATGTTATCAAGTTTAGAGCACAAAAAACTTCTAAAGATACTTTAGTTAAGCCTAAATTTGACCTAGAAAAAGCCAGTTTTCAGTCAACTTCATTCATAAAGTTGTATGAACGTTGGTGTAGTAAAAACAACTTCAACCATTTTTGTGCTATTTTTATTTATTGACGAGTTAAATGTTGATTTTTGAGTGACATGTTAGCAATCATGTTGTCACTTACACTCCAGTTTGAAGTTAAATTGCTCTACATTTTATAAACTACTAGTCACTGTACTATTATTTTTTATAAGGCTAATTTTGTCTCGTCATTTCAGAGTTACCATGCCTATTAAATATGATATTTGGGTGATATTTATACAATGATAAGTACCAGTTTTCATACCAAATACATGATTCTTCCCATTTTATTAATTTCGATTAATGAAGCATCAAAAAGTTTAAATTTTTAAAATCTTCATAATAAAAAAAGTAATATAGTAAGTGCAATAAAAAAAAATATTGACATTTTCAGACATAGGTAATAAGAAGTTTAATTCAACGAAATAAATAAAAAAGAAAATATATTAATTAAAGATCAGAATTGCACATTATAACTGAAACTACAATGTAAAACCATTCATCATGCCCAAAATAAATCTTATAAACGGCACAGACATGCAAAATGTAATTATTGACTTTTTAATGCACACGTCAGTTAAAAGCAATTGATTTAAATCAGTGTTTCCCTTCGCCGTGTCAAGTTTACGATGTAACCTGATCGTTCTTATACGGTAAGGTAACTCGGTAAGGTCGGCTTATCGATTCCAAGCAACTTAATAGTAGAATCGATAAGTTCTTCACTCACGGTTTGATTGAGTTTGTAGTGACAAATGTATGAATGGCTAGTTTTAAAAATGTACGAAGGAAGTCGGGGTAGGCAGCGTTCTAAAAGCTCCGTCCACTCTACTTAATAAAATATTTTATATTAAACTAGCTGACCCGCGCAACTTCGCTTGCGTCACATAAGAGAATCATAATTTTCTCCGTTTTTGTAACATTTTTCACTGGTACTCTGCTCCTATTGGTCGTAGCGTGATGATATATAACCTATAGCCTTCCTCGATAAATGGGCTATCTAACACTGAAATAATTTTTCAAATCGGAGCAGTAGTTCCCGAGATTAGCGCGTTCAAACAAACAAACAAACAATCAAACAAACAAACTCTTCAGCTTTATAATATTAGTATAGATTTAAAAAATGTTGTAGTTGCTAAGCACAGACGAAATACTTTTCGATACAGTTTATATCTCTTTAGTCAAATTAGATCATAATAACAGTTTTATAGCATAATATACTGTGCTTAATTTTATTTACTGCCTATTTCAGCTGAATATTGTTTGAAATCCAAGTTCAATATTTAATTCACTAGTTCACATCACTCACCTCTTTTACTTTTGATGTAAAAACCATTAAGTTTTCAAGAAAGTTCTAGAATAGTTTCTCAGAATAATATTTCCTATGTTTACTCGTTTACATGATAATTAATATGTAATCACAGTTGAAGGTTTTGATACCATACCTTGCTACTGATTAGATCGCATTAGTATCAGTACGGCTTCCTTCAAGACTCGGCTTGAAATACGATAGGCATTGAATTCAAATCAATATTCGTTATTAATGACTGAAACACGGAACTATGTAAAACAGACTATTAAAAAATATACTTACATTATTTTCGCCTAGAAGGTATTTATTTGGATGGCATATAATCAGGCACATAGCAGGGTAAAAAATGAATGAATGACATTAAGTTATTAAAAGAAAAAACTTTTCTTTTAAATTTTTTATGACGATCTTATCTTTTTTTTGTGCTCTGATGGCCAGCTGCTAAAAATATGTATTTGATAAAATGTAGTAAAAAGCTTGCATACAATAGTTTTTCTTTTTCGCATAGGAACTTGTATTACCGGTTTCTTTTCTTTACTTGTAACTTGATTTTCGCATTACATTTCTGCGCTAAATTCAATTCTTATTTCCACGCGATGATTACAAACACGCCCGCCGTCATTCAATCGACGCGGCTCACATAAACTACTCACTAAAGAAGCTTCCTTCGCATCAAATTAGGCGGTTTAATTATTTACTAGTACTAAAACGTACTGTTAACGCTTACAAAATGTATCTTGACCTACCCTCACCCTCTTATTACTACTGGGGTACGACCAAAGAGGGGAAAATAAAGACTCTTTCAAGGATCAAATTAGGGTAGTCTTTTCTGGCACTAAAACGGCGGAGGAAATAAAAGTGATGTGAAGAACGGTTTGCCAAGGCAGGTGTATTTTTCCTTCGGGGATAAATAATTCTTTCTTTAATTTTGTATAAGTGGGTCTTGGACTTACGCTTTATGCTTAAGCTTGAGAAAACATTCATGGTTACGGGGAAAATATGTTTTGTGAGCAGTTTCACAGCATATGTATAGATAACCTATTAGGCAAGTAGCAAATATATAAAAACTTCTGTCAAATTCCGTTTGCTAAGAATCATACTCATCCAGAAACCAAGTGTTAATGTTAGCCCAAAATATTTGCGCTATTCTTAGATGTCGATTGTCATTGTCAGCGTCAGATTATCTCACACGAGTTCTACAAATCATGTTTTACGTCATACATTATTTAAACCGCATTACAAATATTTAACTTTATCCAAAACACCAAGGAATCGTCGAATTTTATGGATAATACAAAGATTTAACAAGTTTGTCACATATTTGCATTTAACGATTGATATTTCCCGCCTTAAGATTTGCTAACGCCATCTATGGACTGTTGACCTTAAACTGAAAAGCTTGTAGGTTTTATGTGTTGTATTCAACTGTGACTAAGAGCAATTCATCTTTGACAATTTTACGAGCGCGACGATTCACCAATGGCGTTCACTTATAACTGCCGGTTACGCTCAATAAAATGATCATTTATTGCGCTTATGCTGTGCTAGTTTTATTGGATGTATATTCTAGTATTTGTATTGCGCATCGAGGAAATTTATTTACAAATGTGTTAGGGACGCGAAAAATCAATTGACAAAATGTTATAATTTTGATATCATAGAAGATCTTCACTTATGTTTGGCATCATATTGTCAGTTAGGTATCTGGAATTGACTTTTTTTCAGGAATTAATATATTTTTCAGCAGCTTAAACCGTGTTTGGTTCAAAAGTTTGTGAATTCAGCACAAAAACTATCTTTTATGTATTAAATCCGTTATCGATTACTCAAATCTGTCAAATAAATTAGTATGTAAGTATAGTGTGGAGGTGTTTGTCGACATAGTGTACGTTTCGAGTATGGCTATGTTGGCAAACTTCAGTATCGTGGCATACTGTGTACATAAACATCACAAAGACGCCGCACTACACCGAAATGTACTGAGAGTTTCTATTGCTATAGTATTTGTCTATTAGTTCTATAGTTTTATTGTTGGAGACGATAAGGGATTTAAAATGACCTATATTGAGCACAAATTGGGAAAATCAATACAGATTTTCCGACTCAATTCTCTAATATTCTGCACTTTTAGTTGCCTGTTTAATTAACACCACCTGTTTTCAATGTTAATCCCCAAAAGAGAGCCTAATTAATAGAACAAATCTATGCAGATTTTCCAGCATGAATCTTTATTATGTGACACGTTTATTTGCCTGTGTAAATACCACCAACGACTCAAATTCAGTGTTATCGTGACTATTCTATAATGCAATTATTCTTATATGTAATTAGGAAAATGATTTCACAATAATTTCATACAATGCCAAAGATACGGTATTTCCCTCACGTCAAATGTCACTTCGTATACATCACGTGAACAATCTTGATCTTTGTCGCATTCAAATTGATTGTTTATGTTAATTCTATTTATCATGATTTATAACGATGCTCTTAATGCTAATAGTCTCTTTGTTGGATTAAATACTTGTACTATGAGTAGTGTTTACCAGTATTATGAAACATTGCCAATTCAATCTATACTAATATTACAAAGCTGAAGAGTTTGTTTGTTTCTTAGTTTGTTTCAACGCGCTGATCTCAGGAATTACTAGTGTGAATTCAAAAAATATTTTACTTTTGGATAGCCAATTTATTGAGGAAGGCTATATATCATCACGCTACGACCAATAGGAGCAGAGTACCAGTAAAAAATGTTACAAAAACTGGGAAAATTATGCCATATTTTATCTTATGTGACGCAAGCGAAGTTGCGCGAGTCAGCTAGTATTACAATAAAGCTGTTTTAAACGAGACGTAGTTTCTGAATTCGTTACGAATATATTGCGCGTTAATTTGTAACTAATACGTGATATATTTGTATATGATGTTAGAACTTTAGTTGTGAACGTCCGATATTATTATAATGACTTATTTCCTTATTTATTCAAAAATGTAAAATCATCGTTGATCGAGTTTACACAAGATATATCCGCTCACAATAGATGAATCTGTTATTCAAATGTAATCGGAAAATTTTATGACGATAATCGTGTGCATTTAACCCTTGTAACATAAAATAAGTTTTTCCGAAAACGAATAATTTTAAATATTAATGTATCCGATTGTACGAATACTGAATCAGAATTTATTCATAATGCACGCTCAAATATCAACTAAATAAGTATTTCGACAAATATTTGCAGTATATTTGAGCGAGTATCAAGTAGAGTTCATCTCATTAGGCATGTATGACAGCGTCGTGATCGTTCAGTACCGTTAAGTTTTTATAACGATTTTCGAATGTTTGCACATTTTATTTCAAGTAACCTATTCATAAAGTTGATTGAACGGTATTTTCCGAACGAATATTTTTCCTAATACAAAGACTGCGTGATAGATTTTATGTACCTAGTGTTAGTTTAATTTGTATGCTTAGCGTTTAGACAAATTTAAAGTACATACTTAAGGAATTGATTTATAGTATCTAATATTTTTGTGCAATGTTGAGATATTTTTATTCATCACCGATTTGAAAAATAGTTAGACATTCGCTACGGGTACGGCAATTCAATGATTTATTAAAATAATTATTTATATTTTACTTACTATCAACCCATAATATGTGTATTATATTCATAGTGTCATACTATAGGATCAAATCAGTCTCTAACTTGTCTTATATTAGAACTCTCTACCACCTACTTCAATCTAAGACCAAGAAAAATTACTTTTCAGAAGTCTGTAATTTAACACGTAACTTATATTAATTTCCTCAGTATATTTTTATTCAATCACTGTAATTCAATCGTCTGAAAGTAAAAATTCGAGTATCAATCTATCATGTTTATAAGCAGTGTAACCGACGCGTGTACAACACTTTGATCTCCCCTTCCTACTCGTACCACGCGAGGACGATTAAAACATTCTCTTTGTTTGTTAATTTGTTTCACCACTTTTATATGGCGACTTGATTATTTTACTACCAACGATACTGTTGGTTTTCTTCTCAAGTTTCTAAAGACAAATAAACTGTTATTTCTAACCAGTGCTACGGTTTATAGGAGTACAATTTTGTAATAAAATAAAAATAGCTGAATGAAAATGTCAACTGCAAAATCTCGTTTGATGATCCCGACAAAAAGATCAACTTTATTCAACTCGAATTCATGAACGGTGCACAAAAAATAATTAATACGTCGTAGTAACAAACAAACGCGACAAAAAGGTACGACCGCATTAAATATAATTAATTAACGTCGCATAAAAAGCATTAAGATCTTCACAAAAGCCATTCAATGGCCGAATGTTTCTTTTCAAGTAGCTGTCTCTATAAACGCGCGGTGTTAGTGATGTGGCGCATGCGTAATCGACGTGATTAATTGTCCAATCATGGCCGACCGTAAAAAATGTCTTTATAATTGAAGGTAACGTTTCGAGGGTGACAATACGGCGGAATTAAATTAATGTACTGACGTCCTTTTGTTTTTTCAGTTAAATCATTTGTTTATGAATATTATAATTAAGATTGTAGCTGTATATTTATTTTCTGCTAGAACTTGTTTTAACGTTAGTATCTGTCTGAAGTATTCACAGACTATGTTTGAAGTACTTTGAAGTTATGCATAGGAGAATAACATTAGCTGTATGTACTTAATAGCTCACACAAAACGTCAAGAAGCTGATCTGCCGTCAATCTGTTCAGTACAAGATATCGCACAGATTCTCACGGCCATCACACGCTAGGGCTGTAGTTACTGCCTCCGCGGACGAACCGATTCTTGGAATAATGATGTGTATCGCAGCCCTAATGATACGTTTTCTATACTCGAAGATACAACAATCAAAATCTAAACACAACCCTAGCTCTATTTGATCTTTGCTTTTATTTGGAACAGGAAAATGTGTTGTTGGATTATTTCGTATGTTCTGAATTTCGGACTGATGTTTTATTCCGGGAAAATTGGAAAGTATCCTGGAAATTGTTTATACATAGTCTATGGTCACTAGCGGAAGTTAGTCGACTATAATCTCCATGTTATTATGTACAATTACACATATAACATACATAAACGTAGGAGAGGTGTTGAAGAGAATGGTATAACATTATTTGTGTAGTAGACGTTCTAAACTTAACTTGGGGTAAGTAAATTTTACGATGCCAGCCAATTTTCCATGGTCTGACATTTTCAAACCCAAGCACCGTAAAGACTGCAACGGCAAGAGCTAAATAAATACTTTTGTGTACAATATTACTTTACTATATGACGATAGTCCATTAGGCTATAACGATATCTGTCTATACAAGCTTAAAATTTTGATATTCATGACAGTTTGTAAAACAAAAATGTTAAACAAACAAACAAACAAAGTCTCATCTGTAGGATGAAAAGATTTCTTCCAAACCTATTCAGATTGGGAAATGAAACGAAATAGTGAGTAATTTAATATGATATTCTATATTTAAGAGTTATATCTATACCTATGATTTGAGGAAAGCATTCGTAGAGCTGAATTGACTCTGTAATAGATTTCAGCAGCTTCTAACTTAGATAATGAACGTTACTCCACAGAGTATTATGTCCATGTAGAAGTGTTGCTACTGTTTAATAGCGGGCGGTTTGATTACAGATTACAGTAATTACGTATCTGTGGCCCGAGACACGCGCGGAGGAGGGCGGCGCGCCCGCACGCCACCGTTCTGCCGACGACTGTTATGTCTTACGGTTTTAATACGCTTTTTCTAACTAACATATTACATTTATAGATTAAATCTTAATTTCTGTTTGAGGTACATTTATTCTTCATAAACATTCCTCTATCTGACGCTACCTGAATCATCTGCTAAAGATGAACACAGGCCAATGATGTGGTAGAGTTGATATCGAAATTGTCGTTATTCCAAAGTTCTAAGGTTCAAGTTGTTCAGTAAGAATACTATTCGCTGATAACAACAATGCCACCAAGCATGTCTTGCGAAAACTATTAAGATGTTGAAGCTAGCAGCCATTGCACACTGAACGCTCCTCTTACATTAGAAAGCAATTATTGTTGGTGTAAACGCCTATTTTACGCCACATGTAACCAGTACGGCGTCGATCAAGAGAATAATATTTCCAGTTTATAATATCCAATATTATTTCCATAGCGTTGGGAGGCACCGGTAGCGGATAATTAGAGGATAGCGGGCAGGTCGCGCGATAACTAGTCTTAATGACGTGAAATCGCACTCCGACGCAGACCGCCATCTTGGAATGAAGGAGCGATGGCGGGAAAGCTTGCAATTAGCTATAACAGCTAACAGCACACCGCTTGATCACGGCATATCGAGCTTTGCCACACATTTAAACTAATAATATAAATAAGAAAGTTTTAAACGTTCATTAATGTATGCCTTATTGAAAATTGTTTCCGTACGGGATTTTTGTAGGTTAATTTGGTACGACTGGTTCTAATAGTATCTGCAACTAAGAAGAGGCCTAGTTATTTGTCAATTCTCTGTTAACCAATCAATACCATCATATTCTCAGATATTAGAAACAAGTTCAACTAAGATTGATTTCCACATTTTTTTATCCTCTGTGAGACAAGGCAAACGAACTAAAACAGCAGCCTAAACCAAATCATTTGATGTAATAAAAATTGCAGCCTAATTTAAACAAAATTGCATCGCCATCCAAATCGATTTTTATCGTTTAAGATGTCGGTATAATCGATTCCCACAATTGTCTAGTTTGATCGAGCTGTGGGATCCGTCGATCCTGACTGAAGGTTTGACAGCCGTCAATTTGGAGCCACCGCTACTGTTTCTGTTCCCTCCAGCCATGATTTAGACACGCGATCTTGTGGACTCTTCGATTTGCGAAAAATATTTCGTATTCACACAATTAGGTAGAGTTTAATTTCAATTATTGGATTTTTTGCTATAAATGTGCTCATTTTGTTAAATTACATAAAAAAAGATTGATTTAATGAGATGAAACGTTATTATAAAGTAGAGGATCATGCTCTATTAATTTTAATTATGTTCAAATGTTGTCACCACCATAGCCACTTAATATTGTTCCGAAAACAATAATTAATTACATTTTTTCTGCATCGCTTACAGCTACTGTAAACCAGTAGCAAATATGACATTCAATTAAATAATGACACATTTTGCACACGATCACTAAGCACAGAATTAACCAGTTTGCAAAATGTCCATTGTTGTTAAATGCTAATTCCATCTGAAACGATTTTCGCACATCTCTGCAAAAGTATTCTGTTAGAGCTTGTTGTAAAATTGAGATGATTATGTTCAAATGACTACTAAAATGTGGATCCATCGATAATTTGAGCTCGGCTGTCCCCGGCGGCGCTCGTGATGACACGCGAATCTAACTCGATGCGTCTGCGCAACTCTATTAAATAATTTCAAACTAATTCATTCTTCATAATCATTTTGGTTTTTCTTCTAAGGTATGCGAAAATGATGTTAGTTTTTTCGGAAACGCAATTTGACAGCAATTACTTTTGGATTTTTGTAAGGTCAAGGAATGGCAAACAGCCTTTGTTAAAAACATATTATTAAGATTGTGCTGACGGAAAATATTACATCTTAATAACTAATGGGGGGAAATCTCTTGGTTAACTGTTGTGTTAGCTTTAGAGTTTAGAGATATTGCGAAATATTTGTGTACGTAAAATATACCGTACATGTTATATGAGTTGCATTTGTTTACGTTATTGCATTTGTGTAAGTAAACAGTCATGATTATGTCTTGAATGTGGTAATGTTCAGTAAGTGACACAAACTTACATAAATAATTTTCGATTCTATCGAGACAGGGAGCGTGCCGCTGCTCCCGCCTTAATAATGTTTAAATATAGAAACGCGAAGGGATGGGACATGTGTGTCGTAACGCGTTTGGCGAAATGTGATTACAGTCGGTAATTAACGAGCCGCTATTTATGGCGCAGCCTACGACATTATTTAAATATTTTCTTTTCATATTCTAAAAACGGCGTGGCGTACCGGCCGGGCCGTTTCGGAATCATACTCTTTTGTAATAATTATCATTGTATTCGTGAAAGTGTTTTACCGTTGGCCAACCGTGTCATGTCCGTTTTGTCCGGTCTCTTGAAATAAAGCACGCTTTCAATTGCAGACTAATTATTCCAACACGAGAAACTCATTCGGTGCCGTCAGTTTTTACGTGTAAAGAGATTAGTCCACTTAAACGACACTCGCACTCAAAGGAGCATTGTGATGCAGACCGATAATGATGATACGTTAAGAAAAGTATTACATTCTGTCCATAATGGGCTGTTGAAAAGGAGTGTTTCTTATAAAATTTCATTTGGATTCAGCGCTCGTCGCGCCGGTGTGTCACACACTCTCCGCTTATGAATAAATTACGGTTGTACATTAATTTATTGATTGTTATTCAAATTGGGTTTCTCAATCGGAGGTTGGAGGTGATGTGTCTCGTCTCGGCTTTTTGTCCCCGTTGATGTTTTGAGGTTGACTAGCGTTCGTTCGCAGGACGGAACATTTGTTTACGAGTGCTCAAGCAAGTTTCAATAGATACCTACTTGTGATATTATTGTGATTTACTATATCTGCGTCATTCCGCATTGATTTCTCGGACGTATCTAATTTTATTGTATTCATGTATGTTGAGTGACAACTGGAAAATTTATACAAATCATTATTTTTTCCAAGTGTAATTCTAATAACTATTCCGTATTGGGTATTTTCTTATTGCTTTATAGGAGGATGATGTTCTATGAAGTGTCTTCATGCTAATTTTATCAAGGTTTTGGTAAACTCACAATTTGTTAGTGGTTTTGTAGTACAGTTCCAGTAATTGTTGAATATTAAATATTCAAATAGTTAATGTATATTCTTTTAGAAGTCCATTGAAAGATAATGGTTAAGCGAGTATCAGTTTCATTTCAACAGACGCAATTAGTATCTCGTTTAAGTACGTGATGTGACTTAATTAGCTGCGAGTCACACTTGGACAGTGTCTATCAGACACTCGTGGACATTATGCCAACTATATACAATAAACAATATAGTAATTATTATAACCGCCATATTGGTGATTTGCGCGCGCGCCGTCGATTGGTTAACGTCTGAAAACCGATTCATCGTCTATACGGAGTTATTATTATTCGTGGCGTTATGGTGTTTCTAAGAATGTTCTTCGCCTCGACTGTTTGTAATGACAAAGGCACTTTTTATTATTTGATCGCTCGCTCGTTTCTGTTAATTGTTCCGGAGACGTGATTTTAATATATCATGCATGTTGACTGGTCTCTTTTATCGTGTATGCAAATAAGTATCGATCCGCGTCGTGGGCCAGCGGTCGGCGCGAGCGCTCGGTGTGGCTCGGCCGAGCCGCGAGCCGCATGGAACTGCGAATGGCACATAAAACAGTCGTTTAGCGCTCGTTGCTTTGTTTTGGGTACGTTTTTGCGTTGAATTGAATTAGGCGTTTGTTCGTCAAAGCTGTGTTGAACTTTATTCTATACCTACACGAGGAACAATGAAGGCATTACTTTAGCGTTAATTTGCATACAAATGGATTAACGAACTTTAGTAAAATATTTATATTCCGATAATTTTCTACTGCTGTAGTCAGTATGAAGAATAATTATTATGCGTTAATATGAAATAAATTGGTAAATCTCGACGCATTGTATGGATTCAGTAGCTGACAGATAGAGCGCCTTTGTAAGGCTCTTACTCCATTATCGGCCTCCTTTAACTCTATTGCTTTACAACAACAAAGCGATACTCACTGCCTCCGTCAGAAAAGATATTTGATTTCAATTAAGTTTATAAAGTTTGATTAACAGTAAGTTCAATACAAAAGTCATTGGAATACGATGAAAACTATTACACCATGGAATGAAATGTAAGCTACAAATAAAATTATATAGCGTCAAATAGATTCAACCCTAAAATGACAAGCGTATTCTTTCCATTTGACTTGCTGATGGTAACACCGGTGGTCTAAGAGACCCGGGGTCTCTGCAGCCTCTTCTATTTGTTAATAAGCACCCACTAGCGCTCAAGGGTTATGTATGCATCTCATTATGTTAATGTTATCGTTGCTACTTTTCATTTTTATTTACAAGCTGTTTGATCGAGATTTAATTAATATTCAGTAGCTATTGTTATGATGGTTTAATCTTGGGTTTTTTGTTTTTTGTAGATTGTGAATGATTTTATAGTACCTATACATTATCGCATGTGATTTGTTGATTGTTAATATATTGGGTTATAAGTATGGCTTACTGTTTAAAGATAACTATTGGGTAAACACTGGTTTTCTTTAGATATAGAGCAAAAATAGAGCATATAGGTTTTAAAATTTTCAAAACGTAAAGCAATGACTTGATTGATTGAAATGATATTAAATTTACACTACACGATATAATTAAGTCTACAAAATATTTTCTTGTCCGAATTTTTGATTATTGACAGAGGTGGTATCCCTCCCTGCTCGTGTAGGACACTCGAGGGTCATGACTACCGTGTTACGGATCGCCCCCGCATGTTTGTCCACTCCTCTGGTACTGTTGTCACATAATTGGCTCGCTGGCGGAGGAGATACCCGTGTGGTCCGTAACAGTGGAAGCTTTGTTTGAACACACTACACTCTGATTGCACTCCAGAAAGAACACGATTTTTGTATAATTTTCTATTGTTGTGATTACTGCGTGTAATGTTCTATAGAAAATGACTTATAACTTCAGAATCACAGTAGTTTTTGATGAGTAAATTATGAGTTTTCAGTGACTAATAACTTCAGAATCAAATTCTCTTTTCTCTGTAATGACTTGTTAAACTTTTAAATTGCTTTCTATCCTCCTTATCGATGCTACTGCGTTCTTAAGTACCAATTACAGAATTCTTCATATGACGTATGTTATTAATGTCGCAATGATTGGGAGAGAGATCACTGGTGTATTCCCCGAAGAGTCGCTAATGTGCTGTGGCCACGCCCCTTCCTGTCTCACCCCCGGCCACGGTGCGCGTGCGACGATGTAACGTGCGACTTCGCAGCTGAATTAAGAACCTACATTGTATGCTTGAAGTACTCCTGTAATGTCATAATTTCACTTAAACCTCACTTTTCAATCTCTAATGCAAAAATTAATCGCAAAATTTGTTGCTAAACGCAAATATCGAGAGCAGTTGAACCGATTTCGGATATATATTTTTTTATTCTATGAAGTACGAGGATGGTACTTATGAAGAGATACATATAAAAGTATACAAAAAAATATAAATTTACAAAATAAAGAATAATTGTAACCGGTACGAAGTACACCGGGTAAGCTAGTATGAAATACTTTTAAGTGCATCAAGCTAGCTTGTCAATTTGTAATAGAGAACAAACGTAAAGTTTGACCCAGATAAACAGAATTTGCGCGTCATTTTGCTTTGTCATACAAATATGTTTGTAGAAAGAAATATTAGTAGAGAAATGTGTATTTACTCTTTGTTCTGACCAACGTATGGTATAAATTTAATGCGTATTCGTATTAGAATAATATCTTGCCAATCAGGTTCTTATGATAGAATGATTACAATGAGTAATAACCAACGAGGCATTGATTAATATTATCAATATGACATTTATATCTGATTGTAGTCTGATGTTCATGTTTGATATGGGGAACTTTGACTTTTATTGATTTGATTTCTTATATTAGGGTTAGCGAATCGCAGGTTTTTTGCTAACTTTAATCATGATAAGACACACTACATTCTGATTCATATGTTAGAATCTGTTTGTTTTTTTCTGTTCTTCAATAAACTAAAATTGTTCTCTTTACTTTTTTTTATCCAAATCATAAATTTCATTGGTATTTTAAGATATGCGTAAATCGATGAGTGCATCTATGATCTCGATGAGTCTATCTAACACTGAAAGAATTTTTCAAATCGGACTATTAGTTCCTGAGATTAGCGCGTTCAAACAAACAAACAAAGAATCAAACAAACAAACTCTTCAGCTTTATAATATTAGTATAGATTTCAAGTTACTACAAAACCCACCGATTCGTGTAATTACGTTTTTCCGGTTCTAAACTTTCAATATCTGCCAATTCCTTGCATCATAAAGTTGTGTGTCTACGTCTGCCATCTAGTTGATATAACATGCAGTAACAGTTGCATTTTAAATGTCATTCTACGTGACTTATGTGTTCGTATGTCGTTGGGTGTCGCCGGGTGTCGTCGGCGCGTCTGGCTACCGGCGCGGGCGCATCGCCCACACGGCCTTCACTTACTTGTCTGCTTATTCATTACCACTCACTATTTTATTGTTTTACACTGTAATTAAATCATCCGAAAACCTGTTTGAGGGTGTGGCCTTATTCGGTTACGTTTAATATTAAATTGTTAACGGAAATACATGTGTGCCTCTAGAGCAGTTCAGATCAAGCTTGCAAAAGCTCTTTAAATTTCAGATCACCATGTAATTAATTTATGTCTCATGTCTTCAATGTCCTAAAAACATTCGGTCTTACAGGCTTTATCCGTAATGTGATCTCAAAAATTTGGCTGGTATTGCTTAATATCTGTTAAGTAAACAACAAGTGTAAGACACGTTGTAAAGCCGTACATATCCAATTACTTTCTCCCACTTAGAATAGACTCGTCAGTTTCGGGGTGCGTAAGCGCATATCAAATTGTGTGACGTGTGCCTTCAAAGCTACTAGTTTACCTGTAAAGTATACTAAGTGCTATAGTGTTGTTCTAGGGACCGATGTTGACTTGCGTCCGTGTGTGGTCCAATGGA
This sequence comes from Anticarsia gemmatalis, assembly GCF_050436995.1. NCBI lineage: Eukaryota > Metazoa > Arthropoda > Insecta > Lepidoptera > Erebidae > Anticarsia > Anticarsia gemmatalis. The sequence goes on from NC_134761.1 coordinate 7,711,243, forward strand.
CCTATTCCATCCAAGCCAAAATGATACAACTCACTCCAAATGAATCACTAATATGAATCTTATCTCTAAACAATAAAGACCCCTTTGGTTTAACACAATGTTTACTTACGGGATGCGCTTCCGAATGTTTAGCTAAATAAGACAGTGTTGCCTTTGAAAAATAGAAGGATAATAGCGAAAGTGTTAAGTCGGTCTGGTTTGTTAACTTTTTGTAAACACATAAATTGAATTTACGTTATTTTTAGCCACGAATGACGTGTGTAGATATGCAAATTGTTTCAAATTGCGAGAGGATGTGCAAGTTTCACGGCAGACGTTGCGTGGGTGACCCATTGTATTCTGTGAAATACTGGCGCATATGCTATTACGCATTCAATGCTGCAAACTTTAATTAGATCATTTAAATCGTCGCTTCATAAAATGATATCACAGTAATTATTTTTATAATAATTTTTGTTCTGAGAACTTTTAATTATCTTGTTCGTACATGATAAATTAACGAGAGTAATGATAACTTCTTAACCCGGAGTAATATCGGCTTGTTCATCTACAAAATTAATGAGTGTACAAGTGAGACAAAGGGCCAATAAAACTCAAATAACTTTTTATTCTATCAAAATGGCGTTCGGCAGCCATTAATAAGCTAATGACAGGCGAGTTTGACAGCCCGTTATCGCGCCATCTAGCGGGAACAGTTTAATATCGAGCACGTTACTCTACGTCAAAATGTTATGATAGACGGTCACTTATTCTTTTTGATTTAGTGCCCCTCGCGTTGAGAACTGCATTGATATATCAATTATTTCAGGTATGCGAGCTTGGTATTTTTAAGACACGATCTTACTTTCATGTCATTCGGTTTGAATTAAATCATCAATTACTGTGTTCGATGCGTATTTTGGTATTATCTGATTTGTATGAGTAATACTTTAATGTATGAAACGAGATCGGAATAAGAGCGAGAAACAATCATGGCTTTATAAAGAGGTATTATGAAAAATGAATCGGACGCAAATGTGAGTGGTCGTGTATTGTTTGTAAATGGGGTGCGTGCGCGCAGCGGGGTGCGCCGATTATTAGGAAGTGACATTTCGTTTCTGTGATTTGAAATTGACATTGTCATTTTGTATTTATCAGAAACTGTTAAAAAACACACAAATCCCACAGATATCAGAATCATTCGATCATTTTTGTGTAGTTTAATCAATTTATAATATAACAAATATGTTCGCTACGAATATTAAAATACGATGATGGTTGACAGATCGTTGGTATTCGATTACGATTGTGGTGGAGCGGAGATTTTTTGTCGATATGGTTTTATTTGAATCGACATGGTTTATTTGATCGGGAAGGGTTCTCGTTATTGATTTTTAAAATGTATGTTTGTTTTGATGGACTGACTCTTTACGAAGGTTCAAATAAAAATAATGGATGCGATATTGGAAGTTTTTATGGTGACTGTTTGTCAGGAGTTATTTTTGACCGTTTCTGGTAAGGTTCTGTGATAATTTTATATTTAAGAACGTGCTCCGATTAGCTTTAGCGATAAATACCATACCTATTTTAAGTAAGCTTTTTTAAGAACGGCTTTGGTCACAATTTCTTTTTACATTTTAGTATAGAGTTTTCAGTCTAGGCTCTACAGTCTTTTCAATATGGAAACTTAACTCGTTCTTTATTTTTTGTATACCACTACCAATGTACTAGAACTTTTTAGTAAATCAAAACTAAATTAGTAAAGAAAGAAACAACATCTTCTACCTTCTTAGATAATTGATATTTAAGCAAAAAAAGACCAAAACGTTTTATATAAAACGTAAGGGACACAACATGAAGTAGCAAATTAATCAACATCCGTATCATTGATAGTTATCATCGATGTCAGTGTGTCGATAAGTGTCACTACGCACTACAAGTGGCGTCCAGAACGCGTCCACAATGCGTCGCGTCTTGCGTCGCGCCTCGCGTCGCGTCTAGTGAATAATGATGGATCACCGTACAAGTCCACATCAATTCAACCTCTGATTTATTGCCACTATGAATCGTTCTCGCGTTCTGCGAAACGTTTTGTTTTTTAGTGTTGTTTATATCGTTTTTTTAAGTAGGACTTTTGAATTAAGGAAATTAATTGCAGATTTTGTAGAATAATTAAAAGATCGAAATTTGTATTTTTTTGCTTTCAGACATTCTAAATTAAGATAATAATTACTTCTTTTTTATTAGATGTATCAGTAAAACTTAGACATTTAGCTGTATACGTAGATGGAAATTAAAACTTTTGACATTACCCAATTAAACGATTTCGTGCAGTGGCATGGACATAGACAAAAGTAAATAAAGTTTTAAAAACGGAAGTCTTGGCCTGCCAACAATTATTTTATATTATAATTATTTAAACAACGACTACCTTTATATAATTAGAAATAGATAAATATCTAAAACACAAAAGAGTAATTTTTCACAGAAACTGAATGACAGTTGGCAATGATAATTTTTGGGCCAGACGACATTTACATTTCGACATCGTCCCAGTTTTAAGATTTTAAAGACTAATTAATATTTTATTAAAATTTGTAGCGAAGATATAAATGAATGTTAATTTTACACCTGTAGCTCCATTAGTTTCTTAATATTGCGGACACCATTATTTCTTTATACTTAATGAATCAATATTATCTTCTTGATTTTGAATAGCTTGGTATCAATTGAATGTATGTTATGTTAGAATAACAACTAGATTTCCTGGATAACATTCCACAAAAATGGATTATCACAGAAAACCAAACAATTCATCGTAGAGAAGCAAAGAAATCCGATGAGAAAAAAGAAAAAGAAATGTGAAATGTTTCAAAACCCTCTGCCTTCACATTCGGTTATATTATATCACAGGTTATATTATCTATCTACGAGGTCTTGTGATTGCACAAAGTATATTACTCATTCTACAACATCAAATTGCCTATAAGACTAGTTTTACTTACTGCTTGTGTTCTATTCATTTATGGTTCATGGTACATGGCTACAAAGTAAAGCATCCGTTTCACTAGACAAGTGACCTACCTGCGGTCACGGTATTAGTTTCCTGAACGTTTACGATCCCCGCAAGCCTTAGGTAATTAAACGGCGGTTAGGGCTCGGCTTAACCATAGTTTAACGATACGGTTTACTGTCACAAACCTATTGTATGAATGCTATCTTGCGTTAAAGTACAACTATGTAAATAGACAATGAGATTTCTAATTTTTAATACTATTAGCTGAGGTTATAGCAGTTTTTCACTGTTGTTTATCTGTATTTTTACAATTTTTCATTATTATAATCTTGAAAACTTTAACTCGTTCGTTTTTGAGAGTTTCGAAAGCCTAATAGGAGCGTCTATCGTCTTGATTTTGTCCCCCTACACAGAAATACGTTAAACATAAGTTTTTAAGAATAGAAACTTGACGTTGCTGAATTTTAGTAAGACTTTTTCATTGCCTAACACTCAAACAAATTAATGAGTTGCAAAATTATGTCACCTGCTCCAAATTAGAGCACTATATTCAAATTGAATCTAGTCATGTTTATGAGATTTAATTCAACGGGCTTATAGGCTGACAGACTGCATGCTTGTACCCGATTTATAGAGACAGACAGTACGAATAATTCTCATATACAACGCAAATTATTCAACCTCGAAGGAATTTCGTTAATTGATTTAATAATAGGCGTACAAAGGCTTTATCTACCAGTCTACCTTGTGATTGTTAAGCAAAAACAATAATAAGAGTATGAGAGATTAAGCAGAGTGAGTTGCATACATCTCTTTTTACGAACAAACATCACGATATAAATAAATTGTCTTTACATAAGTAACGAATAATTTAAGTAATTTGTTTAAAGCCTAAGCCTCACATAGTAGTTGCTTTATTTACGCCATTTGTTATTTAATGTAATCATAAAATGGTTCACGTTAATGACTACGTTTTGTTATTGACTACACGTATGTTATGATCGTGAATGTTTATCAAAAGGTCGTACGTTACATTGTGATTGCACGATTATTGTGCGCAGCGGATAATGTACTTGTTACTTTTTGTATATAAAGTAACGTGATTTGATGTAATGTTTCACTTCAAAACTATTATGAAAATAATGCTGTTGCCTGGTTTCTAACTTTGTTATAATACTGTAAATCATATAAATTAAGCCGTTGAGATGGGGTCAGATTCAAAATACATGACAATCATGTCTTAAGGTTACTAATTATGTCAATAAGTACTTTGAAATATTTGGACACCTCACTCATACTTCACACGTATTACAAATTAAAACCATGTATTGCAAGTTCGAGAAACAAAAGATTTTTTCCAAATTCCTTCAGTTCCTCATTAGTCATCGAATGACACGTATATCTGACGCAGGCTGCCTATAAACAGCCAGCCTGACAATTTCCACAAAGGATGTGACACAAGTCGGCCATCTTTTATTCAAATACTGAGAACACCACATCCGTTTGGCGCCTCCATTGATCGACTTCAGTCAATAGATACTCCAAGGCAAAGATAATCAGGCTGTACAAAATTATGAGTCATTGAAAATTGCGCTTTAATACTAAGGAAACAAGAACGCTTATTGAAAATCTGGACGCATCTCTTAGTTTGTAATGTCGAAGTTTCCTTAGATGGTGCGAGTATTAAAAGATTTTCTTTTGTTAGTTGAAAGCAAGAGAAAAGGTTATCAAAAGACCTGCGTTAATTTGCATGAAAGACTGTTAAGTAGCATGTCAACAAAAAGTTGTTGGTGTTTAGTAAAAACATTTTCTATTAGTCTATTTCAGTAGGAAAACAAAAGAAATGTTTTTTTCTTGCAGCTATTGGTACATTTTTAACTGGCTTTTAAACGGTTAATTTACTAATAATCGCTGTGAATGGTTCGTAGTAGAATTTTGTATCCCAACATTGCCATGATACAATCCATTAAGCCGTTTAGCTGGTGGTTAGCAAATTTTCCTTGTCGCCGCCGGTGGAAAGCGACCCTGGGTCACACCCGCGAATCAACATCTCTTCCCTTTAAACATAATGAGTCAAGCCAAACACGTTTGGATCACAAAGACCTTTATACACGATGATGGCTGTTTGCTTCTTTGCGGAATAACTTAATTATGCAAATAAAGGTGAGCATCACAGTTTACCCGACAAATTCACATTTCACACGGTTACTGATGCGTCAGCGCATCGACAACTTAATCGATGACAAAAGACTCAATGCTGGCTTGTGTTCCGACGAAATCACGAGTTAAGGACCGCTCCAGTTTATCGGTCCACTTAACGTCCTCGGCTCCGATTCGTCGACAAACGACATTTTACATAAAGTTTCCTCGAAGTGTCACCCGCCGGCCGGCGCGCCTACACACGCCACGCAATAAAAGCGATCGATTATTACCTATATGTGTGAAAAGCGGAAGGAATAGTCCGGCGAGGCGGCTCTGCTACAGCCGCGCGCCGTGTCGCTCGTGAGAATTGTCAATATTTGACCCTCGGCCCATTGCTACGCTTCGAAATTGTCTCAACGATTTCGATATTTTCCAATCACAAATATTATCTTAATAACCGACCGCGCCTGATTCCGTGCTCATTAATTGACCATCGGCGGTCCATCTCGCATCACGCACCGCAACTCTTCGTAAACATCGATTCATTATCTCAATCGCAATGTAAAAGAACTCGTTTTTATTTGCGCTTTCTACGCATAAATAAATACGTATAAAGGTATATTACCGCGGAATCTGGCACGCGTCAATCAAACGGAACGTATACGAAACCCAACGATTTGTCACTCCGCCATTTTGAGTCATTCACAATAACGGCCGCCATTTTGGTGACAATAATTAACAGATAGGCATCTTCGTTCGACCGCTTTCTAGTTTTTGTTTTCTAAAAATAATTATCATCACAATAAGCGACGCGATCTCTTTCTACTTACCGCTGTTGCGGTATTTTGAATAAAATTAAGAGGCCAAATGATTTCAAATTCAATAGCGTCGGTACGGTTGTAATGAGCATCTATTAGAAACCGGTGGAACAAATGTTTACGTACCTGACGCTCAAAAGTTACACAGGTCGTACATTCTACGACCCTCTCGATTCTAAAATATGTTGTGTAGTGAATCGGTCGGTGAGTTTGCAACGGCTCCATTCAACTCGGCAGTCGGTCGCTAAATAGTCAGTGCTGAAAATATTTCAGCGTGGTATTTGAAGCGTTAAACAGCTGTTGAACGAGAGTTTAGCGCCGGGCGGGTCGCGGCTCGGCGGCAGGCCGGCGCGAGGAGTGCGCTCGCGCCGCGCGCCGCCGCACCGCGCGCTACGCAGCCGTCACGCCGTCAATGGCCTGGGTTATTTACCTCTCCTTATCACCTTTTGTTTTGCTCAAATACTTGTCTCGTTTCGTGTGTCACCCGCAACTTCCTGATATAACTACTACAGCACGCCTCCATTATGCGACGATGCTTACATCTCTGATGTCATGTATGTACTTGCGTAATACTAATGCTGTACTGCAACTCAATAAACTCTACAGAAGTGCAAACTCAAACCACATATTTCTACTAAATACGATTTAATGATCGCAGTCCATGTGATTGATTTGTTTGCAGTTTACATTAGCAAAAACAGGATTGTGCAATCCACACCACGTTCCAAATTGAACATAAACAAATCTGAAGAGAAAAAAAGGCAAAGAATTCGTCGGCATGTTTGCACAAGATATCGTGTATATCGAGCATCGGAGTGAAATAGAAGAAGCCAAAGCTATTGGAAGGGCTAACAATAAAAGCATCGGAGGCCGATCGGCGATACAGGTCCTTGTGTCCACATTAGCATCTCGAGCCAGGAGTGTGTGCAAACAGCGAGGGTCATCTGATGAAATGTTCAAAGGCTTTTAGTTCCCGAGAATTATTAAATGAAGCCCCAGGATCGTAATGTAAACACTGTGTGTTTGCTGAGCCAAGAACCTGTTGCTTTGTCGACGTTTGATGCGTGCTTCGGCTTATTGGCGGTTATTTTATGTCTGCTAATGTTAATGCGAGTGCCGCAGTTAATGTGGCAACATTGTGACACGCCGCAGTTCCCTGCACGTTAGGCCGTTACCTACGCGCTATTTGCACCATCTTTGTTTGATTTTACTTCAATAATCTTAACATGTTTGTGTCCATACATTTCGTCAACAAACTGAAGAAATTCCAGTCCTGGAATTTGCCTACGTCCATCGTAATGTGAACAGCATTCGAGTTATTTGTGTGAAGCATCTTGTACAATCAGCATTTCATATATTACGCAAACACGAAGGCAGATTTCCCTTCGTCGTCAACAATACGTTGCTCAAATGAGTGTTGCAACGACCTCTGCGAAACACCAGATATGTGTGGATATCTAGGCAAATACGTGGAGGGGCTATGTCTAGGTAAACACGCAGGTAGCCATCCCGGCCGCTAACACTGCTAATGTGTGGACAAAGCTCGTCGTGACGGCTCCTGCTAATAAATATTCCAGGGAGTGTGGATACGCGAACATTACCATCACGTTGTGCTCACTCGCCGCGCCGCCGGGATCCTAATGAACTTCTTTGTCCTTTATGCGGCCATGTCATTCCGTAAAACCAAGTTTCACGCATTCTAACAATGTTTAACTTACGACTGTCTTTATATTTGCTGTTAAGATGTTTCATATTTATCGATCGGATTTACGTGTGTTCGATCAACTCACACAGTCATCAATGTTTTCACCTCGCACCGGTGCGACGATATCTCCGCTTTAACATCTAAATGTTCAATATTTTATTACCGCACGTATTTGTCTTGCATACCGACCAAACATGTTGAGCGCACACGACATCTTTCATTACAAGTTTCTATTTGATTTCGCCTCATAAAATCTACTCGCATGGACACGATTATGATTTCTATCACAAATATTACATTGTAATAAGTGACTGAAAGTATTTCTTCTTTGTCAATTGATCATTAACAGTTTTATTTAAGCGTAAAGTTCAATTTTCTATCAGTTACGCAAGTTGTAGCTTCTTTGGATATCTTGGAGGTGTTTGTATTTTTCCCCTTCATTGATAGAAGCACCTGTAAATCACGGCATACTTAGAAATGAGCTTAATCCTAGTAGATTTAAGATAACTTTTAGTAGCGTTGAGGCTGCAGAAAAAGGTGCTAATCAACGGTGTGTCCTCCTGCTTATATCTCAGTATTGCTTCGGGGATTCTTCTGAGAACGGCACCGGGTCCATTCCCTGTTTATTCAAATAATAAGCAAGTGGTAGTTTAATGGTTCCGATGGATGAATTCTTTCACTTTCCGTTTCTTTGTTGAGGTCACGATTTAAAGTGTATCATAGGGAACGTGTGTTTGTTTACTAACTTAGGTACAAATTGGGTGCAATATATTTCTGTTTTGGTCATAGTTTTCGACACGGATTACTGTAATAGTATTATTAATGTCATTTGCCTGCTAAAGGTGTTAATTCGGAGTGAAATTCCGGTCACTATTATCGAGTAGTACCTCTGGTACCTTTTCATCGGCCCACTAAACAGTTACAGTTAATATTATATTATAAAATCACGCGAGAGATATCAACAAAGCGCTTAACTCGCTCGGATTCTGTTTGCGGAAGCATTAGCGCGGTCTGTGCTAACGTTATCCTACTTATCGGAACGCGCAACTGTTGATTTTTACAGTTCGTCACATGATAATAACATATCAACATTTAGCGTGTTTATTTTGTTCACTGAATTTGGTGAATCCACCGCGTATAAGGTAGACGAACTTAAAAGAAACACCTTAAGTGGCCCATTTTATTGATATAACGTTTAAATAAAATTGCGGTCACCTTAAAAAGTAATAAAAGGTGGTAGGAATCCAGTAGCAGTCTGGAACCATGAGAAAGAAAAGTCGAATGAAATGACAGGGTGTGTATACGGGAGCGATTGATGTAATTATAGGGTTCCGTACCGTGTTGTAGATCGCTCCTTTTAGATTAAATTGTACTTATACTGGATTTTTGATAGAGATTAATTGACGTTTGCAAGATACAAATCTTGATCATTTATTTGAATCTTTGTACTTTCGCATCTTGCTTGCCAAAAATTGTTTCGAATAAGAGTTATGTCGACATTAAAACATTTTAGAAGCTTATCAAGATATTTATCAAGTAAGACGTGCTCTCCACAAGAACTCTGCCAATTTCAGTTTATCTTCTATGGCCTAAAAATATATCGAGTGAAATGAAACTTCAATAAATTGGAGTGCATTAATTGATATAATACGCGGAACCCTGAAGTGGGCCGTTGAGGGAGGCTTGCGTGTCGCTCCGACGCGAGCGTTTATCCGAACGAAACATTTCACCGATAATAACTCCACACAATATAATAATGCGAATAATAAATAAAAATGGAAATAAAATAATAATTTTAATGTCGTAATTGTGGGCCGGGGGCTGCGCCGGCGCAAAACGCGCTCATTTCGAACAACGATTTGATTGCCTGCCGCTACACTTGCATTATATTGATTCCGATGGAACTTAAAGTGCATTTATACTGAGACTGGTTTTGCATAGTCGGTACCAGTTTCTCGCAATGGTATGATGCATTACCAAGACCGCCATTAATATGCGAGAGACGGTGAATTTCCCTGAATCCGATTAAATTCACTCAATTGCTGTAATAGATGTAATGATGGAACGGTAGATGATTGTATTGGTTTTAAAGCCTTAACACCATAATAGGAAGTAAGAATTCGTACTTATATATCTAATATGTGGATATGCGTATTCAAATGTAGAGTCATAAATAGTTTGAGTTGGCAAGTAGAGCATACAATTGTTCCACTAATAAGACAAGTTTCAGCAAATGTTATAAATATGAAGCCCCGAGGCGTATTGCTGTGGCTACCACATGTTCTCCGATATCGTTATGAAGGGATATGAAATAATAATATAACGTAATTGTGCATGTATGTAAAATGTAATTGAACAAATTCACTCCTCCGGCAATCGAGTAACGGAAATAAAACAAATAATGTTTATTAAATGTGTTGCGGAAAGTAAACAATGGTGTATTAAATGTAAATTAAAGGTTAATACTACATAGTTTGTATTAATTATAACACAATGTTCCAACTATTATCCCTTTGTGTTGATCCACCAACCTTCGGATGTTACACGAGATTCAATTATTAGAATTGCAAGTAGATAAGGAACTATTTGTTTTGATTTGTGAATACAAAGAGAAAAACTTATAGATAGACGAGATATATCTTTGTATCAAAGAAGCAATGAAAAATTCTTGCACTGTAGAGGAAATATGAAATTTCGATCATCTCTAAAGGTTCTCTTTGACATTTGAACGGGACAAAAACCTATGACTACCATAAAATTAATTGACTTGGTATACTGTATAGCTGATGCGTTTTCCATTGAACCTAGAAGTTATTAAACACCGATGACGAGCGACAACTTGATAATGCTTCAAAAGAAAGAGCTGAGCAGCTATTTAGGTCATAATAATACGTTTTTACGTATCTTCTTCATATTTATTTCGCGTTTGACGCCTCGCGACATTTATAAATAATTGCTGTTGGAAATGACCAGTCTTCATTCACCTGCCACTTGGATATAATTTCAAAATAAGTCACATATGAAACCAAGCTGTAATTATGCTAACGTTACCTTGCAAATGTTGGATTTATAATTTAACTATGTTCTACTTTCCGTTAACTGGTACAGGGTAATTGATTATTCGCAACTGTATTTTTATCCAGGTTACTGATATAATCTATAGGATTACTTTAATTAAACAAATTGTAGGGCACGGCTGTGCCATCAATTTACCTATAAATAGTGTAATCTCTATTGCGTGTGTGTGGGAGTCTACCTGTATAATGCTTAATATATTTTTTTGTTTGTTACAGTCTGCACGGTCTGAAGGTGAATCTTCAGGGGAGCAATCTTGCGAGAGCTCCGACGAGGGCGTGGGGCGAGACGCGCCTGCCTCGCACCAGCCCCACCAGCAACACCAGTCCCACCAGTCGCTGCAGTCGCACCAGGCGCTGCAGTCGCACCAGTCACTACAGTCGCATCAGTCACATCAACCGATGCAGCACCAGCCTATAAACAACATGAACCACCATGCCACTGTGCCGCATCAGCAGTTGAATAATCATTCTATTACCCACCAGCATCAGAGGAACTCGCCGAGACCTCTTGAAAGGGAACTGAAAGTAAGTACATAGAGGAGGTCTTCCAAACTTCAAGACGGATTAGTGATATAATATCAACGCCATGTTAAAAATTGAATTCATCATACAAAAAGTTCTTTTTAGTTTTGAACAGATCACCCAACTAGCACACAAGCTGCTTATACAGTCGTTATACAGCCTGATAGTTGCATAAGAGTCGTTCAAATGCTGTACAATTCTCTATAAGTTGTATACTAGCTATTTAAAAAACCCTTTAACAGCTAGGCGGGACAGTAGCCGTTTAGTAGGAAACTAATGACTTATAGTGATATATGAGCATGTAATTGCATCGCTAGACAGCCTAGGGAAGTATAACTGAGTTAATGGAATCTTCTATAACACCGTTAACTGTATAAGGGGACTTTAGGAGATAAAGGAGTTTAAACGGAGTTATGCGTTGCGCTTATAGCGCTCAAGAGCGTAAATAAGCTTTTTGTAATGCCTTAGGTTCTATAACAGATTTTTTTAGGGCTAGTGTATTACTCATCTATAAAAGAGTTGCGTAGGTCTTTAATAGCGCCTTGAGCGTTATATCAGATATTTATATGGCTTCTGTACGGCAAATAGATGTATAAGGTATCATTCGAACCATTTTTACAGCCATGGGGATTACAGAATTATGTTAAGCACCTAAAGCGCTATAACCGAGTAATATACCTTTATACTAAAGCTTAAAATTATTATCATAATATATTTAGATAGGTGCAGTGGTGGTTCAGTCTGTCAACTGTTTTTAAAGAATAAATAAAATAAATAAAATAAATAAAATAAATAAAATAAATAAAATAAATAAAATAAATAAAATAAATAAAATAAATAAAATAAATAAAATAAATAAAATAAATAAAATAAATAAAATAAATAAAATAAATAAAATAAATAAAATAAATAAAATAAATAAAATAAATAAAATAAATAAAATAAATAAAATAAATAAAATAAATAAAATAAATAAAATAAATAAAATAAATAAAATAAATAAAATAAATAAAATAAATAAAATAAATAAAATAAATAAAATAAATAAAATAAATAAAATAAATAAAATAAATAAAATAAATAATAAAATAAAATAAATAAAATAAATAAAGTAAATAAAATAAATAAAATAAATAAAACAAATAAAATAAATAAAATAAATAAAATAAATAAAATAAATAAAATAAATAAAATAAATAAAATAAATAAAATAAATAAAATAAATAAAATAAATAAAATAAATAAAATAAATAAAATAAATAAAATAAATAAAATAAATAAAATAAATAAAATAAATAAAATAAATAAAATAAATAAAATAAATAAAATAAATAAAATAAATAAAATAAATAAAATAAATAAAATAAATAAAATAAATAAAATAAATAAAATGAATAAAATGAATAAAATAAAAAAAAAATGATTTTCAAACTATTTTAATATTCAACGACTGACCCCTAAAAGCACTCCTAGTTATATTGAAGCACTCCTATGCCACAACTGCAGAACCTTGAGGTCTACAACAGCAAACACTAGAGCCTTTGTACAGCTTAAGCCGCTAGAGCAGATGTAACCAACTCTGAGAGCTGCTTGATCGAGACGCCATTATAGCATTTGGTAAACATATTTTTTGAGGTTATTACGATCTTTTGAAGATCATATAAATCTATAGCCTGGTAACGTTAACATAATTAAAATCATTTTTTATTACCTATAACCCTAATTAAATTATCTGTAACCCTCAAAGTCTTATTTATGTTCAAAATACAATTTCCAAATCCACATATCTATATAATTTTTGCATTTAAAACTGAATATTTTGAGGGCGCATGAAAATATTGACGATAATATACATATATATTGACAGCAAACTGGAACTCGCACTTTCATATCACGTACACAAAGAAATAAAAGCGATAGACTACTTGTTATTTTAATAATCCAATCCGTAAAAATAAAATGTCTCCTCATTTGTCACTGATGATTCATTTAAAAAAAATATATTTAGTTTACACCATAATAAACCGACCATATTACTAATTTAGAGCGTTAGCATTTATAACCGTTACACAGTAGCGCTAAAATAAGGTAAAGGTGGTATAATCGCGCTGCAAGAGCTTTTTCGAACGCTCGTGGCGCTAACCACCTCTGTACAACAGCTGGTAAGCGCCACGAAGCTGCGAAAAAGCTCTTGTAGCGCGATTATACCACCTTCATCTTATTTTAGCGCTCCTGTATTACTACTATACTACGTACTATTATAATTACTATTTACGACCACTGTAGATCCAATGTCGAGCTATAAGCTGGACAGTATGGGCCTATTTGACGCTACAAGAGATCTGTAGCCGCTTATAGAACCACTATACTTCTTACTAAGTAGCCTAAGGCGTTATAAAAATCCTTTAACTGGCCATTGTGCAGCTTGTTATAGCGCTTGTGTGCTAGTTGGGCAGTTCCGCAATAAGTTAACTATGCCGTGAATTTGTCCTTATGACCTCTCACGAATTTAGCTCTTAAGTTACAGTTAACAAAACATTCTTCCACCAGGTACGCGATGACTTCGAATCCCTCAAATCGTCGTTGCACCCGCACTTATCATCGCTGGCATCACTGGCCCAGGGTGCTCCTCTGTCGACGCCCAACAGTGTGTTCGCGTTAGCAGGCGCGGGAGCCACGGGAGGGTTCCCTTACGCTCCCCCTGCGTTCCTGGCCCCTGCACCACCACCGCCGGCTCAGCCAGCAGGTTCCGCGTCCTCTTCATCATCAGAGGGATCAGCTGCTGGATGGAGCTTTGAAGAACAGTATAAGCAGGTCCGTCAGGTAAGTCGTTTTGTTTGTAGATATAGGTTTTAAGGACATATAAAAGACGTGTTTTTCCAGAAATTTATTTGTCTTTACACGCGTAGGTATCATTAACAGATTTACTGGACTTGGATATTAGCCGGAGAACTTTGTTGAAACTGTAGCCTAGGAAGTAATGATAATTAATGTTGTTATATAAAAACGTTAACGTATTAAGTAGTTGGTGGTATAAAATCAATAAGTAAACGTTTCACATAACTAAGTTAACATCTAAATCGCCGTGTTGCATAATAAACAGTCATATGCATTTACCCCCTACCTGGTGTAATCAAAGCAAATCGCGCCGACCCTCGCAACCCCTGCCGCACTGAATTATTCAGACTGGCTACACATTACGTGTCTGTGTGTCCAATAAAATGGATTCCTAAATCGCTATATAATGGCCGGTCTAACCCGTTCTCTTTGTTACATATTTCATTGGTTTGCCGAAGGGTTGTCAAAACATGTGAAGGGTCATTCCGACCCTCGGATGAATAATAATCCGCACTGAGGGTTGCTAGCAGATTGTCAATGTTTATGACTTTATTGCGGTTTGTGTGAGGGATTCTCGTAGTAATAATATTATAGGGGTATTATGAAAATACGAAGTTTGCTTGAAACGTCAGTCTGTCTAGATATATTATGCCTTAATCAATTGCTTTACAATTTTTACACTTTTATTGCCATAAGTGAGTAGTTCTATAGTAAAACGTTCTTTGTACAATTCCTTTTGAACTGTCAAAACTGAAATATGTTTTCATCTGTTCGCAGTAACCTTCCGTTCATTTAATTCCGTTTCCCTTTACTGCATTTAACATAATTTTAACGAGAGCGATTGGCAATTTGCCTGTGATGCATTGTGTTTTATTATTTTCACCTCACGATCTTACTTAACAAGCTGTTGAGTATTCTAGTAGGGGAAAGAAAGGTATCAAATTATCGGC
This sequence comes from Anticarsia gemmatalis, assembly GCF_050436995.1. Lineage (NCBI taxonomy): Eukaryota > Metazoa > Arthropoda > Insecta > Lepidoptera > Erebidae > Anticarsia > Anticarsia gemmatalis. The sequence continues at coordinate 7,726,290 of NC_134761.1, forward strand.
TCTTAGTGATCACGCTTGCTTTGTATTTGGGAGATTAACAGCCGCTTACATAAGGTAATACTTGGTAAAGTGTGTAAGGACTGACGCTCACGGCTGTTTTTCTGTTGCTGCGAAATATTAAGACTATTAACTTAAATAGGTTAATTTTACTTCAGGTTGCTATTCAATTGGGTTTGAATTTGGTTTTGGGTAAATAACTCAAACAAATCCTTTTCTGGACTGGACCTGTAAGCTAACAAACAAAGTTTGACGTTTATTTTTACATCTCTCGCTTGCATAGTTGTGCCTTGATCAAAATTTTCTTACATTACATCTTACATCTTATTCATAAATTCACGGTTTTACTGGAACAATTCAGCCGTTTAATGTTTATTATTTACTCAAAAATATTACAATCAAGCAAACTTAAAATTAAACAGCTCACCTCCTCGGTTAAGATTAAATTTTCCCCACAGCCTTACCAGATCCATAATTTTCATTCGTCATATATCTATAGATACCTTAGCATGTTTCGTCTTACCTACATATGGCATCATCGCAGTCAAATTAACAAGCCAGCCGCTTTTATCTCAGTCCGCTCGCGTGCTCCGCGCGCTAACAAGAGCCGTTCAAAGGACACAAATTGATACCTTCACTTGCTTCAATATAAAAGTTATGGGCTGTAGGTGTTGTAGTTATGGACTATATAAAATTTAAAGGCAAAAGGAACATTATATAAAATTAAATGTATGAATAAAGCGGCAATTTCCACGGTTTATATAGCTTCGTATTTGAAATGATTTCGGAGATTGATTCTAGAGAAAATATAGACATGATTGTTATGTATTATGACAAGTCAATGGGCTTTATTCTAGGTGTTTTCTTCAACAATAATAGTAACACAATTGCTTTTCAAGGCAACACCAATTTGCAAAACAAGGCAGACATAACATTTGCGAAGGAACAATGACCCAAAAATAGTTATTTGTCCGATAATATAGGTCTTCTGCCATAAGGCGTAGACCACGAGCTTTTGTGCCTAGACCCTAAAGTGTGAGCCTCAAATTGGCACTACATCTCGCAATTTGCGACACAATGCTGACTCCAAACAATAAACGACAATGAAACCTGGACTTACAAAGCAACAATGTTGATGTGTTAATGTCTTACAATTAAATGTTGACGTAGAAGATATATTTCGTAGGAATTGCGGTTTATTATTGGTATTTATTAGGTTTTAATGTATCCTCCCTTTGTGAGAGAAGCTGCGAACCATACAAAGTTGAACATCATAATTAATAAATGCACCGATGTTCGATGAATGTTATTCAAGGTGTTATTAATTAAGGAATGTAATAAGAATATCACGTTTATGTGTATTTTATACGTTTTCATCTCTTTGTTGTTTTTCTGCTGTCGCATTGTGTAATTAATGAGTGAAATGTAAGGATATAAAAATGACTGCTTGTACCTAAGTTTAAATGATGGACAGGACACGTCATAATAAAGACGGTGACACTTAAAAATAAATAAATATCCAGTATTTTTGTTAAGCTTTGTTCTCAAATATTATACGATGACTTCTATATTTTGCACTAAACATAGCAGAAAGTTATTCTTGAAATAGCGCTTATGATTTTCTATCGAGTGGAGCGAAACAAAAGCGGTTTACGATAAATCGCATGTCGATAATCGCGCGATTTGCACGCGACACGGCACGACGCGGCGCGTTTGTCGTTGCGACTATTTATTCCTTGGTTCGGTCCAGTTGCGACTGTCACGCTCGCTTTGTGCGATTCCGATGTGAACGCACCTTATTTATTATTTTATTGTTCTAGTTTTTGGATTAACGCGTAATTTTATATCCGTGATGAATGTTACAATTAGTTGTTTGCATGTTGTTACGTGGTAACAGAATTTCCGTATTTTATAACGAGTAGTGGTTCTTTTCTTTGCGTTGTTTAGTCCAATATTAATAACTTTTTATGATTATATGGTTGAAATAGAAATAATTTTAATTTAGTTATTTTGTAATTATTCCCATTTAACAGACGTAGAGTTTTACAATTAGGCATACATTTTGAGTGTTTAATTGATTTGTGGTCAATATATCATTGATTAAATTGAAATTTTCGCATGTCACCGTTATAATTCTATCACTTTCTTATATTTGATTATTCCACTTTTAGAACTGACTCAATCTGTTGACACAGAGAGTGATGAATTTGACGTTTCAATGAAATATTTGACAAAGCTCTTTCTAACTGGACAAGGGACTTTGTAAATATATGCTCAATTCATTCATACTTCATTCATTTCTTGAAGACAAACTGTTTTGATCAATGATAGACACTCTATACGTTAATGAGAAATCAAAATGAGCCTTCTTAGTTCAGTGACACATAGAAACTATTATTTTATTTAACAACAATAATTGAGTCCGAAATATGCTTGTAAAAGTTCTAACTAATAATTATAATATTAGAACATAACCACAGAATAAGCATTGTTTTTGCCTAGTTCTACAACTGAACTCTAATAAAACCTTTTGTAACAATATTATAAAAATTATATGTATTTAAATATATTATGCAACGATAAATTTTCCGTGTGACAGCTGTCGTCGTTGTTTATGTACTTTCATTTTATTCATACTTAAACTTTACCAATAATAATTATAATAGTACATTCTTATATCATAGAATAATTAAAAATAATTTCCAATAAAGGCCATTGTTGTTTGGAAGCAAACACCGTGAAATGGCATTTGTGTGGCGACTACCTAACATTTACCTCACACCTCTTATAAACTTTTATGTTCAATATATAATAACTTAAATGGCCGTATTATAATTAGCTATTCAGTAACTAATAACCAAAGAATGCAACGTACAAATAACAGTGTAATATAAAAAGTACGCTATATTTCCACTCCTCCTACATAATTTACCCCGTAAGTAAATTACTAGTTTGATATTCCTTTACTTTCCATGTGTATAAACATTTATACTTGCCTAATGGTATGATTATCGCGCCCTCTTTAGGGCGTTGTCGTTGAATTAACAGTTATTTGTGCAAAAAAGTTTCACTAAACAATATTCCACCTTATGTTTTGTACGTTAAAGTTTTAAATGTAATATTTGAAAGTATGTAAGTCTATAAACGGCGGCCATTTTAGAAACTACGCTGTTTTCCGACCCTAAATCATCGTCGCGAATTATTGTTGTTCCGTCCTTTTATTAGCCACTACTGTGTTGCTTACTCTGATAGTGCATTCACGAAGTAATTTTAAAGCCTTTAACAATGTATTCGCCTATGAATGGATGTGGGTTTGGTACATATTTACATTTTATTTTTTGTTGCGTAAATTTTTGTTCAGCTTTTTAGGGTGCGCCACAATGTGTTAGGTCTCTTAGTTAGCTAGTTTTATAATTAATTTCGACTTAGTTATTATTTTCATATCTCAAGGTATTAACTAAAGGCGAAGGACTGACTAATTTTAATAACAAATTATGTAGTCGATAAATAATAATATCACCTAGCTTTGAAATTATTCATAATTCCTGCCAATTATGGCACCTTTAGATTACTTTTCGAAAACAATTAAATAAACAGTTCTGTTATTCATTGCAAGTAGGTTTTAATACTTCCTTAATCAGCTATTTCACAATAGGAATAAAGAAATCTATTAAGTAATTACGTGTTTATTGAATTATGCCTTAATACTTGCAATAAACAAATCATTAATATTTCACTACATTTCACTTGTGACTCCGTAAGAAGAAAATTTTCCGGGATAAAATTACTCCATGTAATCTAGGTAATAAAAACCCTCTGTACCAAAATTCATCCAATTCCGTTTAATAGTTTTGGCGTGATCGAGTATCAAACATCCGCATCTAAGTAAACCAAACTTTAGCATTTACAATAGTAGTAGATTTACTCTACAAAATTATTATAAATTTATTATTTCAATAATATTTTACAAAAGTGCAATAGAAAGAGTCAGTGTTGTCACGTAGCAGTGGAACGTCTTGGCCGCGCACACGCCGCGCGCACATTTGTCAAGTCGCCCCCACCCGCGCCGCTAGTTTACGACCGACACGTTTGATTTTATACCATTTATCATACAAATAAATTAAATTAGCTGCTGGCTATTGCTACAGGGAATGCCAATAACAAATTGATAAGGTTAAAGGCTGAGGATCATGCTGATTTCTGCAGTTTATTCAATAACTATCGTCCAACAAGTTTGTGGAGAGCCTTGTATTGCTAGGTTCACGATGGGAGGCATGAAAAAAAAAATTAGATCGTGATGCACAGGTCTACTCAGCTGACCGTAGTTTGTCTGATACAGCTTCTTTATATTGGAAATTAGGTTTCCACCCGCTCGGAATTTTACCCTCTTCGGGAGGGAATTTCCAAAAATCCTCCCTTAGTGCTCCTCTACACTTTCAAGAGAATCTTCATTGAAAATTCCAATTTTCTATGCGCAGTAGTTTCGGCTGTGCGTTGTCCATCATTTCTTCATCAGTCAGTCACTTAGTAATGGAAGAGTTTTATATGTATTGATGAGTGCATACAATTATTAATTATATACTAAGTTGTCGGACTATAATATAAATGTTTTTCTATTTATAATCGCGGTAGTCTAATTGCTCTTGCTACCTTGTATAACAGGGATTTTAGAGTTAAAACAGTCGTTTAAACTGTCAAGATGAACCACTGACAACATGTTAACATGACAGGAACAAGCACTGCCACTCATTTTCACATGCGTTGCGTTAAACAATTAGATATTACGACAATGTTATCAATACTACAGCTACAAAGATAGCATTGCAAACGACTATTCTCTCATACATAAAATCACGCCTTTTATACCTGAAGGCGTATGCAAAGGTGTAGGTATGAAATACCCGCGTTTCACCATTAAAAACGTTAGTACCATGTAATAGGGCGGGTTACCAAATCCGAGCTACTATTGAGAAATATTCTAATATAATATATGTAATTAGAAAATACCAATAGTACTTTTCCCAACCTGGGAATCGAGCCTGAGACCTTATGATCAGCAGTCATACGGGCAGTCAATCTATTCTCTCATAGGAATGTAAGAAATGTACAAACAAAATACCACACCCTGAGGTTTGGTAATCTCAAAACGTTTTTAAATGCACGTGTCCTATTGGATTCGCCGTAAACCTTTTAAAGTGGCAGTAGGTTATGGGTGCGTTCCAAAAAACTTACCTTTTTTACCAAACGATTAGCCAAGTGAGCCATCGGGCTGGTATTCGAGTGTTTCGAATATTTATTTCGTCTAGACGCCTTATCTAGTGGATGTTTTCGATACGTTTATCGGAACCAATGTTTTATACACTTGAAATTGGAAAACGAATGAGCTTTTAAGTTTTTTTTTCTGCAGTTTAAATGCCGTGTAATAGACAAGATAATTGTTTATTTAAATTCTCCGATTGTATTTTTAACGTGTTTTTCATGATTGGGTACAAGTATGCGAGATATTCTTCCGTTTGATTTGACTACACACGTTTTCCTGGCAATTAGTTTAATTTTAAAACCGTGTAGAATCATAATAAGCTTCTGTTCTAACAGTAGTTTTGGCGTTATCGCAGTACTTTCTCGTTGCGTCATACGCACGCACACACGAACAAACAAATTAGTCAAACATTAAAAAGCATTCGAGACTTCCGATCCTAATTAAGGTGTGTTCGAACTCGTTATTGTTGTTTTTTCTTCAGATTTAGATGCGGCTATTATCGTTAAATAGGCGATTTGTCGTCGCAATTAGCCTTAAAATGTTCAGTTGTTCATAAATCGGTACGATTACGTCTATCGGCCTCATTATCGGCCGGCACGCTATTTATCTCTTAACTACATGTTACACGTACAGTTAACATTCAATACTTTATTGCTGTTATATTTTACACGAGAAATATTTTCGACACCTTATTAAGAAACAACGAAAATAAAGGAAGTTGTTTGTTTACAAGAATCTGTATTTTTACTTGAACTCTGCGTGTTTCATTCGGCATTCATGTTCGTTCGTTGACAGTGATGAGTAACAAGCAAACATCACTCAAAGGTTTTGTAATATCGCTTTGAATTCACGAGAATTCCACCTTTTAGTACCTTTGTGTCGATTGATAACACGTATTAAGATATTCTGTATTAAAAGACTACCAACTTAAGTCTTACAAATAACATTGCTACTAATCTTCGTCTTAAAATATCTAAATAATTAGCATATCAAGTAACAAGTTTCATCTTCAAAATCATCGTAACCAGTGACTTCATCCGCCATTATCAATTGTTATTTTAATGCAAGCAATAGCCATTAATATTAACTAAAAACACTATAACTTTAATGTATTCATAGACTGTACGTTACTAAGTATCGATATATTTAACTAGTGAGGGGACAATTACTAGTATTTAGTGACGCGCCGCGATTGGTCGATAGTCGATATTGAATGTCATTCGAACAATAATGACATTTCAAAGAGACGTCGTAGCTAATTGCTGGACATTATGGTCGCTTAGATTTTTTTAACCTTAGATAAGTTTGTATTGGTATGGATTTTTCCTCGTATTTGTATTAAGTCGTGACAATGTAAAGGAGATTATAGGTGGAATGTTTGTTTTGCTTATAATTTTGTATTTTTGTTTGAATAGTTGTTCGAATTGGTTTAAATTGTTCCTCTGTAACGATGTAAATTTGTTATTCGAGGCATTGACAATTTTGAACGATAAATAAGCTCTAAATGAAGGCAGTTTAATTAATTGTATGTCATATCGAAAGTACGTTTTTAAGAGGCAAACACAAAAGCTTTACTTTTGTTCAGTTTTTACACACGCAATTATCACCAAAAACAATTTCTTTACAACTTTAAATTGTAAAATAATTTTACGCATATTGTCTAGAAAAAAAAATTAAATCACGGCCAAATGATATTAGTTTAATCACGACCGTGGTTGTTACATAACGCATTATTTTTGCTATATTATTATGTAAAGTTAATCAGTATATCGGTGGTGCCTGGTGGCGCGTGCTCGGCGAGACGCAGTCGCGTGATGCACCCCAGCTGACTGGTTATTTCTGAAGACGTGCATGGGGTACCACGCACAAGGCATGAACTTAAAGAAGCAAAACGACATACGCGATAAAGCTTGAGTTATCTATAATCTGCTCTTATTTTTTTAATCTACAATAACTTAAGCACGTATTTGAAATCCATTCTTTAAATTTCAAATATAATAAAATAAATAAACAAGGCATATATTATGAAAACAAATAATTAAGGTTAATGAACATTCTTTTTCTGATCTACAATTGATGTACTCAAACGAGTTTTAAAAATATACACACATAATAAAGTTAGCAAAATACTCTACATTCAAATCATAATAATGCTATTACTATCGCATTTACTTGAAACCCACACTTCCCATAAACTAAAGATATCCGCATTGTTCATCTACACAATTGACTAGACATTAAATCGCTGTCTCTCATAACTTGAACCGCGTGTATTGCATCGCCGGTCCAGTGGGGAGTGCTATCAATATGCAACATGTCGCATGTGTCACATCATTTGATACGCTTTTTATTTGCACATGCATTGATGCCTCTACGTCTAAACATTAATGCGTACGCGACAATTTATTTGTGTTTGAAGAGAGAAACTTCGTAATGAATTGTTAACTATTATGTTTGGTGGTTTTTAATTTGTTTACTTTAACGATATACAGTCGATTATTTTCAAATTTCCCCGTTTCAATAAAAAATATAAAAATAATATCCCCATTTCTGATTTTTTCAATTCGATCCATTCCATAATTAGGAATCATTAATGGCACAAACAATGAGTCCTATGGATTATGAATATTTTCGGAGCTCTTACGTAATTGCCTTGTAAAAATTCCTATTAAATCGATGTGAGTAATATGGAGCAATCCCATCTGAATCAATCGCAACACAAATAGTTTGGAGTGGAACAAATGAAAACATCTACAAATATCCACATGTTTGTAGTAACACCTACTATGTTCCAAGTAGCGTACTACGAGTACACGGTATTTTGGAATCAAATGATTACTCCATCGTAAAATTATTGGCTCTTCTCCCCTCTGATGAAACACATGTATCAACGATTCCTGTAACCTGTCGATGGAATGGAATAATATTGATGGTAATTGTTCTCCATCTCGCCTTTGTTTTCGCCAATGTTTTTGACGTATCAGTTTAGAGTATTATCTGATTTATTATTTGATACGATTCGTCGACTGACGCCGAACAGAAATGTGTCAGAAATATGTTTTTATTACTTGTTAATTTGCGTTTCTGAACCCGTTGTTGTACTCGTGTTTACGATTATATCAGTGATTTAAGAATGTTTATTTGTTTCAATTTCAAAGTTTACGTTTTGATTTTTGTGAGTTTGTGTTTCACGTGGATCTATATGTTTTATTGGTTTTCGGAGAATATCCGGTTGCGTAGGTAAAGTGTGAGTGATTTTTCCTTTATATTGGTTAGAAGATTGTATTTATAACTTTTTATTAGATATTTTCGCAATATTTTTAGCCTCTGAGATTCTTTTCTTTTCTTTAGCGTTCACTTTCGTTTATTCTTATTGTTTGTTCATAAGATTTCATTTCAATAATCCATTTTACTTTCCTTCTAATTGACCGCGACTTTTTTCAACTCTACTCACATGTCTCATTCATTTTGACAAATATTCTCGTCAGTTTTTCCTCAATCTATTTCACCACCGTCATCCATTATTAATTGGCACAGATTTACATTAGTATATTATAATATAGTTGTGGTGTTGAAATAGTGTTGATGGCCATCGCGGCCACGTGGGCCATATGTATCGAGTCAGGGCACATTATCGTGTCGGGTGTCCCGCCTGAATCACTCTGCCACCGTCACGGCAGACACGGTATAAATAGCAAGGATTGGAATCTGTTATCATTTGACTGGTTTGATTGGAGAATTGCAAAAGAGTCAAGTTATGTATTCGTGTGTTTACACGTTATTGTAGTAACTCTGAAGTCATACGAAATTTTTTACATCAGTGAAAGATGCCATGAAGCTAATGAAGATTAGGACACAAGATTTTCAATATGACGTAAAAGTGTTACCTAAATAATTAAAGAGTCTTTTAAAGAGTTCTAAATTCAAAATCCGAACAGTATAGCTTACTGTTTAGGCAAATTGTTAACTTTACAGTAGAAGTTTACCTGATATACAGAAACTGTTGGAGCAGAATCTATTAGAAAATATCATAGTCTAACCTGATAGTTTTGAATTTTTTTTTCGTTGCCAGCAATATTTCATATCTTCTACTTCTAAAGCTTTACAATCATCAGACAATCAATAACAAAGGTAACATGTCCGCCACGCGTGTTCTAAGTACATCTCGTGTTACGTGGAGCACGCGACTCCTACCCTCGTACAGGGGGTGCCACAAATAGTCGCGGAGAGACTGCGCCCGCGCACTCGCACCAGTGCCATCTGCCGGTATTAATAGCACCCTCAGTAGTATCAAGGCCACCGACGATTATACGATTGGGATAAATAAGGATTACTTGTTTGGGAATGTGTATGTTGTAGAGTGGCTTAGGTGTTCGTTTTTCGGATTTTGTTTAAGGAGTTTTGGTGTAAATTGGTTGGAATCTGCAGTTATTTGGAATTAAAATTAACTTTGAGAGGTTTGGTATGAAACGGTGTCTGTGGCGTTTAGATTACGTACGTAAGGGAAAGACTTAGTTTTAGTTTCTTATAGGTTAGTAGGTCTGTTGTTACCTCTGCGCTACGGTATATTGATTTTAGTCGTAGGTTGTCGGTACATTATACACTTTTTAAAGGTTTGATTTTGAACAAAAATTGTAAACATCCCCCAGCGCACCCACGAGCGCTTTTTACCCAAAACCTCGTACACGGATTTATTATTTATATTACAACTTCCTTTACGTGAAACCCCTAAATCGATACGAACATTTGGTTAGCAGTTTTTGCTCTAAACATTCCTATAAAATGTTTATCACCCACGCACATGTGGCACCAGCCCTCTTCACTGGAGATTATTCTAAAATTTCCAGATTGCCACCCCGGGCAAAAAATAAATAAATCCAAACGCAAGCACAAAAAATGTCCCGAATCCTTGAGTAGACGATTACAATCCCCTTGAAATATAGATTTACAGTTATCGCTGTACGAACCATGAGAAATAATCTGCGCTGGAGTTTCAAGTGCATTATTTTTTTTGACAACACGATAGTCAATTATTCAATTTTAAAAAAATAAATGAAATGAATGACAGCACTAAGTAAAAAATAAACAAAGTATGAAATGACTATCTGGCCAGTAATTTACATTCATATTTCAAATGTGCATTATCGAGGCTGCATAATACTTCTTTTTAAAATGTTCTAGCAACTTCCTAATTTAAACTATATCTGTGTGCGTAATTTAATTGCTACATTGCGTGTGTGTGCTTGTGTATGTAGTTATTTGCATGTGTGGGTGTAAGGGCGGGGGCGCAACCGACCCGCGGGTTATCATTTCCTGTTCTTATTTTAAATTTTACAACATATTATTTTTTGCTTACGGCGGGAAGCTGAAGCGTGTATCGCTGAACACTCATCATCGGATAATGGCGTCTTATTTTTTAAGTTAAAATGTATTTGCCCTGCAATATAAATAATTGCTTGCTTACTATGTAGTGCGCTACTTTTTCCTACAATTGCGATGTTACTTTTTCATTTATTTACTTAACAAAGGTGTAGTTTGCGAGTAATTTGATAATTCAAGTGAAACAATTCAAAGCGCGGTAATATTAATTGTAAAACTTTGCTACCGTCGATTTTACTTTTTCCTACGCTTGTCGGTGCGTCGATTCGGACGATAAAACACCAAACAACAATAATTTTACTGTTTATACACGTAATTGTTTATTAGGGCGGGCTCGGGTGCGGGGCTTTGTCGGCCGATACGTCAATACGATTTTATTGCGTACGATTCGATCCGCCCTCGCCTATGTAGTGTGTACACACCTTTACGTGAGTGTAACACTTCGCCTAAGTTAACCGTACGAAACATTATGTTTTCAATACATTGTTTTTGTTCAATAGCTTAAAATGTATGTCAAACAAGTTCTTTGGGGCCCAATTCTGTTTGTTTTGTACAAGAAAGTCGGTATACTTGTCGTGTTATTGTAAATCGTTGTATTAGCTTCTCTCAATACGTAAATGCTGTCATTACATATATAATGTATTGAATTAAAACATAGGAAGATGTTAAACACAAACATCAGTATGTTTCCGTGAATCTTTCAAATGCAGTATTCGAACTCTCACTCAACTACAAACCTTACTAACCAAGTTACATTATAATCTACCTAAAATTGACTGAACAAAATATATTCTAATAAGTACATAAGTTTTGGAGTTGACCTTGCCCTGCAGTGGGACAGCGATACGTTAAAGTAAAAAGAAAAAAAACTACATAACATACTTCTCAATCTAACTGGACTATAGTTGTTCACTACAAAGCGCAACTATATACAAATCAAGTACTTAATAAAACCAACTTAATTCCCAATACGAATTTTATTGTATCCAAGAACTTTAATCCTCTCATGATCTAAGTAACACAATGGACATGTCAAAACAAGGGTCCTTTGATCAGGGCCTAATTAAACACGTTCTAGGAAATCACTTAATGAGTTGCAAGTAACCGGCTGGGACATGTTCAAACGTACTGGAATAAACTGGAATATACTGGAATTGGTAACCAGGTGCCTGATGTCAAGTGAATGAGATTGATGGATTGACTGATATAAGGAGGTAATAAGACTGAAATTTCACGGAAAATGCACTTTCGGAATGCTTGTTTTCAGTTGCATAATGATGTCAGTGACGTTTGAACTGAGGTTAGTGACGCAGGAGGAAATCTATTTTATATGTTTTGAGTTTTGTAGTGTACAGATTTTTAAATTAGAATAGCTTTAGTAATCGCCTATTCTTGAAAGAAATGAGTACTTTGAATTGTCTTATTCGACTAAAACCATTAAACCGGCAAATTATATGAACGAAATTTAATAACTAAATAGATTTTACCGTGTATAATGTCAGAAACTACTAAGTTTTAAACTTAAACAAACTTTTCTAATTTTATCACACACCTAAAATGGCGACACCTTAAACAATTTCTGTTCACTTCGCCATTTCTATAAACGAAGTTGGTTCTAACAGACTTCAGCAACAATTCCTATATACGTTTACAAACAATAGCATCACAATATAGCTTAATAAAGCTGAATAAATCGCTTAAGCGCTCGCTCGTTCACCGGTTGATTTGTTTGGACAGCGGCGATCACAAAGCGTCTCCCGCCACAGCGCCTGCAACGTTTCCTCTTTACGAGCCGTCCAACTGTGCAACACTTTGTATAGTTATCCCGTTGTTATCAATTTCAATAATTTATCACTTAGAGAATGAAACGCTTCAGTCGTCGACGTTATTCTTGATGCTCTGTAAACATGCTGCCGTGATGAGAATTTTTTCATTGTAGTATTTTTACTAGTAGTGGATGTATGATTTTATTCTTTACTTCGCCTTTGCCCGCGTGGATTTTGGGTTTTGAACTCATCTCCTGTTAGCAGTAGCGTGATGTTATATAGCATATAGTCGTCATCGATAAATGGAGTTTTAAACACAAGAATATAAAGAAACAAACTCTTCAGTCTTGTATTATACATATACCTAGATGTATCAATAGGTATTTTTCTTGTCTATTGGATGAGAATAAAATATTGTTTATAATTTTTCTATGCAGGTAAACTCCATAGAATAATCTATTGTTTATAATGGTATAAGTAATTCCACTATGTAATAAATATCTAATAAGGTATTGTGTTCGTGAATCTAACTGGAATATGATTTGCCGAATCTTAGTTAAAAAGGTTAAAATTTGTATAAATATCTTAGGAATGTTTCGTTTAACTACTTATTATTTCAAATGGTAACGTTTACACGTTTACATAAATAGACATTTTAACAAATTTTCATTTTATGTAATGAAATATACCTAATCAAGCATGATTTTAAAAAGTCACCCCTGAAAGAAAACTCTATAGTCGTGGGATTATACCTATCTCCGACACTAGAGTCAGATTTGATAGCCAAGAAATTGTAATTATATACCACTTTATCGATAAACAAAGCTATAATACCTATTTACATAAAGACATAACCGATTCACCAGTTTTGGTTAAGTATCAATTAGCTTTGTTACTATAAATTTGTCCATTGGATAAGTTATCCGTCACTCGTAAGGTCAGCTTATTTACTGTAATTTTATCTATTAGATAGGTTATTCGTCACTCGTAAGCCGTGAAAGTGGTTCAAAATGTCAAATAGAATTCCACAGTAAGCAAGGATGTATGTAATTAAAACGAACTATCGTACAATAGAGCGAGGCGCGCCACCTAGGGTGTGTGCGAGTAACGACGCGCCATTAACTTGTTTATAGGCGTTTTAAACACTACTTTAATTAAGTAACTTGGCTGTAACGTACACCTATAACTTGGAGGGAAGTTAGGAAGTAACTGTGGAGTTTAATTTGTATTGTATTGTCTGAAAAACAATTATGTGGGATTAATATTGTTAATCGATTTTTTTTGTGTATTTCATACGCCTCTTGCTTAAGCCTTCAGGTATAACAAGCATCGTATTATGTATGTATGTTTGAAAAACAATTACTTACTCTTTGAAGTATTTTTCTGGTCTGTGTATTTAGAAGGTTTGGCCCCAGTTTCACCCCTTCTAAATATCTATCAAATAGTTTATCAAATTGAATTTTGATAGTTGTTATCATACTTGCTGTCATTTAATTTCGCTGGTAGGTTATGTGAAAATTATTTATAAACTGTGATACTGCCGCTTGATCTTATTTGTCGGCTAGTTTTAGTCTTATTGTTGGTAATTTAACAGACCGAGTAACTATGTATAGAGTTGAGTTTATTCAGAATTATCAAAAAAGAGCATCCACCAAATTTAATGGCGGCATGGTCTTTTACGAAAACAAATATTGCATAATATATTCAACTGTTACGCAATATCGAATTTAAAACAAGCTGAAACATTCAAAACAATTTAAAATTGGACGGATATCTAATTTGCAGTCAAGTTTTCGTCAGATTTAACTTCTAAACTAGGTGTTTGTTAACAAATACAAGTATTGTAGTAGTAGATCCGTAATGTTTACAACGTGTAAGCCATTTGTAGCGGCTGTTATCTACACGCGCTACCTACAAACCCTCTTCCAAGAACTCTTTTACAACCTATGTGGGAAGATAAGCCGCTGATTGATTCCACATTCTCTTTCATCACTTCTAAACAAAACATTCAAATATCATAACGTTAAGAGACCGCCAGATCACGACACTTAAAGTCAAAATGCTTTACGACCGAATTTCAAATGCAAAAATAAATGCTTAATTTTTATTGCACTCAAAAAGTTGTAAAACATATTTGCTTATTCTAAAATACCTTTAATCTTAGCTCGCATTCAATCTGCTTTACCGGCTTACCGCAAACGTTTGGCTTTCAGTAAATATTGATGATAAAAATGTTGGATTGGACATTACGCGGAATCAGACTGCTCTTACTAGTGTTAGCACTTTACTTGATTTCTTAAATTTACACGTCATAAGGATTCCCACTGACGCAGATGATGTATTTTTGACATAAAAAATATGATTTATATTTATTTATATTAGTAGATAGCTTTCTGTTTAACCCCCCGCCTCGATGCTGTGTGGTCGTTGGACGAATTTCTAATCTAAAATAAGTATAATTATAAATATCAAGTCATTATAATTAGATACACATTTAAATAAACAAAGTCGTTAATTTGCACGTTTCATTTCACTCATTGTTCGCTAATGACTGTTGATCACGTTACAGTTTCCGTATCACCCAAATATTGAGCTATCACGGACATAATTACTCTCTTTCGAAGGGTGAGAGGGGCAATCAGGGAACTATTGACTATCGGGTGTTAATTAAAACAGTACGCGATAAATCTTCTCCCCGTGCGAAACGACCAGTGTGTGAAAGCAATTTACGATGATACTCGAATTATACGAGGGGTCGACTTAATTTCTATTGTAATTGAATTGCAAATAATTATTTATTAATTATTTGCCACAAATGTGGTCAGCGTAAATTGTTAGCAGAGATCAAATCTTAACTTGTATAAATCATCAAATAGTTTGATGCCAAAGTCGTGATGGAAAATGACTTATTACTTCCAAGAATCTAGTAATTTACCTGGTACAATAGTAAAATGTTATGTCTACCTATCTAAAATGTGAAAATTACATATTAGTGACTATAATGTAATGTGAGTCAGCGCTAATAACTTTAAGTCACTAATATCTTTGTTTTGCAAGTAACTACCATAAAAGTAAAAATGTATTATGAATACCTAAGAATAACAAAATGATTATTACATTTTTTGTTATCTTACAAACTCTAATTACACGTCCCCGATTGGCTGGGTGATAAAGAAATTACCTACTTGCCGATACAATTGTGTGTCGTCCATGTTTGGCCCCCGCCCGATGCGATGCGTACTCACAATAATATCAGTTATAAGAATGTTAATTACACAAGTATTTTTGAGGCAGATAAACTTTTTTAATGACGTTGTAAATACGATATTTTAACTGGCAGCTTACGAAATTATAAACCTACTTTTGCATGTCTCTGACTCATTCGAAACATAAAATTTAACTTCTCTATGCCCGAACATTTGTTTCTGATTACGGACTGGAATTTAGGGATTCATTGTAATTTCTTTGTACTATTTCTTTGTCTTCCATCAGACCCACATGTTGAATAAAAACTATAAGTCCCCGTCTGGCTTATTGTTTCATAGTTTCACAGGCAATTTCCCAGAAATATGTCCAATAATGTGCCGTATCTATTCACTTCCTTTCCGATAGTAAATATTCTTCGCCGGCCGCTCTATTGTTTGTGCTTACAGAAATAATATTTTAATCGTTATTGAAAAGATATTTTTTTCTAGAATTACTGGACTGGGCCCGTTCTATTGTAATTTTTATTGCAGTTAGATATTGTAGGGATCATGTTTTAGTAATAGTGAATCATATCTGACTTGTAAATTTTATTATGCTTGGAATTGTTTTATACCTGGCTAAGTGATCCGATTCAGGTAGTTAGGTACTTGCACGTGGGATAGCACTGAACCAGTGCATAATATCATCGAATAAATATGTAAATGAAACAATTTTTTGTCCTGTCAATAAGTGTATATAATATTTTTTATCATGGAAAGGCTTCTTTCGTCCTATAAGGCTACAACTTGTGTAAAAGTCAAGTGCCGTTAGTTCAAAGGTTGTGTGAATCCCATAAGGGATGGGATGACGTCATCGGGATTTTTGCTCCTCTATTCACCCGATTCCCAAAATAACGGGCGCCGGACGGACATTCCCGTCAGAGTTTTTGGAAACACCGCATTTTACAAAAACTTGCGCTTTTTGCACCATTTAGATTATTGTGGCTGGCTTTAATGGATATTCTGACTATTCGGGAAAATCCAGGACACTTCTATAAAATAATTAAGTATGTATTTTTTTCAAAAATTTCATTGACAGACCGATCTAATGATATATAAATTTCTTTATTTGAAAGTAATTTTTAAAAACAATATTTCTGACTGGTGATTTCTGACAAACGCTTGTAATCATAAAATATGTTAGCTAGTTCTGAGAACAAATGTCATGGAATAGTTAACCCATTCAGCGGATTACAGAACCTGTCACAACAAGTTAACCCTGCAAATCCACCCGTATCAATTCAAATGCCCGTATGACCAGATTCGCCCACTTTACCCCATTTATAAAGATATCAATAACAAGATAAACTCCCCATGCAATCATATGACATTCTCAACAGCGGGAATTTAATTGATTATTTGTGAAATGCCCAAATAATTTCGTGTTAAAATTATTATGGCACCCCTCAATTGTGCAATTTTCGAGGGTTGGTCAAATTAGATGGTAGAATTTTTGGATAGTTTGACAGTTGGTGAAAATTATGATGTGAATTTGCTCGATGAGAATCAGGTTAGTTTGACGTGTTCTCGCTATAATGTTTAAGGGTCTAACCGATGAATGTTGATGCATGAATTATTGTTCATTCTCCGTCTCGTATCTTAGTTTACGCTTCTAATGGCTGTACGTGTCGTTGACTGTGGTGTTTATTGGTTTTCAATAGGTATAACCGTTGGTAAATTACGATTCTGTTAACCCAAATGTTGTTTCAAAACATAAATACATATCTAAGAATCTCTTTGTACTTTTATGTGTTGTTTTGCTCACAATTCACGCACTAATTTAAAACAGTATCTTTCAATCATCGATGTTATATTATAAAACAAGACAAATTCTCAGAATAGCCTTGCGCATTGTATCCACGCGTTTGCTATTTATAATTACATCTTAAAAATTCTCGCTCTGTAAAAGCTTATTTACTTTCAGGCCGTGCATAAAAATGATATTTTTCTTACAAGGAATAAAGGTCATAGTCGTTTGTGTGTGCAGTAGTTGTTTAGGTTTAGTGAGCAGGTAGGAATTTAAAATTTCGTAGCGAGATCGTCTGGCGACAACCCCTGCGCCGCCAATGTCGATGGGGTGGAGCGGAGCCGTCTCGTGGCTCGCGTCGTCCCGCTCGCGCCGCACCGCTACGTTTATCTCTGTCTCGCCTATTATTGTCATATCAAGATTCGAACATTGCATTTTGTTTCCAATTTTCAATTTAGTTTATATCGGATGTTGGCAAGAGTAAGACGTCTGGCGTGCCGCCATTCTTCTTAGTGCACGTGTTTATGTCGCGCGCTCGCCTTATTACATATATGAATTATTAGTTCGCCGCGGATAATTGACTACCTATTGTTGTTTTGAGTGAGTTATTGGACTTGTATAAAGTTAATATTAAATGGAATTCATGGATTTCTTCAATTCATTCATGGAGGATCATCATCATCAGACCTCGCACAGCGAGCCTCCCAAGATGCCAAACTTTTTCGAGGTTGATAAGAAGAAGGTGGGTTATTTTATTAATTTAGATTATAATTAATAATTTTAATTGTTTTATTATTGTATGTTGAATATTTGTTCTTCATTTTAAACTTGTTTTATTATTTGTTTATTCCAGTTTATTTTTTTATTTTTTGACCGGATCTGTTATCGGATAGTTTTTTAGGGTTAACAAGTTTTAAATTTTTAATTGTCAGTTTTCGGACTTTCTTACAAAAAAGGTTTTAGTTGAAAATACTTTGAACATTGATTTACAAAGATTTACGATGATGATTATAATGATAATATTAGACTTTTTTGAATGATACAGAATCACTTATCAATAGTTGTTGATTAAATAGTTTATTAAATTATCTTTACTAATTTTATATCATTAAGATACTATTGTTTATACAAGTGACAAATCAAACATAATGTTATAGATTTCATATTAATTAATGATTTTGTTTATACAACTGTTAACGACTATTAATGATTTCAAAAGTTAATTATTCGATTCATTTGATTATACTTCATTAAAGTTATGATTATCTAGTTACTATTATAATAAGAAATACTGAAATAAACAACATAGTAGTTGATTTGACGGTTAGTTTACGATATAGTATGTTGACGCAATACGATATAACTATGTAAGCTTCGTGATTGCAATATACTTTCCGCAGTTTTATATTTGCTCATAAAACTGTTATTGGACACTCATTTTAATAATTCAAAGGATCCAACAGTCAAATGAGCTTAGGAACCAGTTTCCACTTAAACAATATAAAATAAATTTGTAATAAAATAGAAGAATGAACCGTAAAAGATTTATATGAATATAAAATCGCTTAATAAAAACTGGCGATCTGTTTAAAGGGACCTTTTTATGTGGAAGTTAATTATAGTTTTAATATAAAACGATACGAAATTAATAACGAGAAGCGGACGGATTAAAAAAATGGATTCGGTATAAATTTGGATAATTTATGATGCATTTAACAGGCGTTTAATAAGTAGTGTCGCTATGACTTAAGCTTTTTGGTATTTAAATAAGAACATTGTGGGGAAACTGCATGTTTTGGAAGTATTTGACAATCTTCTAGAAGGTGTTAGAAGATTCATCCACACTTGCACTTCGATAGCGCTAATTGAAGAGAGTTGTAATAGTAATGTCAATATAATTTCATCCTTTTACTGATATATTTATAATTTAAAATTATTGGCGCTTTTTGCATTTTGATGTCTTGTTATCAATCATTCAATCCAAGTGAATGATTTTTGTAAATAATTATCTCAACTATAGCATCGTTTGTTTAAACGCTTCTGTTCGGAAGCCTGTAGTGTTGGACTGCTGGATTCATTTAATCTTAGGATAGGTATATAAAAACATAGAAAAATCGAGAATACTTAATAATATAGTTTTTTTTTGTTTTGTTTGTCAGTCGGCAGTAACACGGGATATGTTTGTTACATTAAAATCGGATTACAATTAATTTCGTAGTGCTTGTCTGGTGACTAAGTAAAAGATGTTAGGGGTGGTCAAACCGAGTCGAATTTATTTTTATGACATACCTTATTTTTATCACCGGATAATGCGTGAAACGGATGATTTTATAACGACAACGTATCTTAATGATCGGCTTAGAAACCCCTTTATCCCTATTGATTTATTTGTACATATCACTTAAATTTTATTGGTCTACAAGTTATATTTTTGAGTAATGGAGTCATTTTGGGGTACAGATTATCTTAAGCGGTGATAGCTCATAACTAGGGCATCGAACTATCCTTCGAATTGAAACGACAACGAGAGATTAAAATATAAATAGGATGTACCTGCTTACTTACCTGACTAGGTAAACTTTATCTATTAGTATTAGTAGCTTCATACGGCTATTTGTCTAATCTCGTTGATCTAATCACTGTATTTAGTTGGTATATAACAAAATTAAGTAGAAACTAAATAGCAAAACAGAAAGTAAAGTCTGAAACTTGTGTGAACAAAAGTTTTGCAAACATGTTCGCATGTCATTTTGTGTTTATTCGTCCAACACAACGATTGTTGGGCTTGGTAAGAAATTAGCATGTTGTCGGGCACTGTGGTCATCCCCTCGGTTCGCATGTGTGCGCGCAACTATGTACCGCATGCGTCAGTGTGTGTGCTCACATGCGCATGCGCCGAGAGCGTTGACCGCCCGTTTGTTACACGGTACACCTGCAAATATACTGTAGCCCATTCGTGGGACCAATAAATGCATGTTTCCATGTAGTGTGTGTTCATTAACCACCTTGTATGGTGAAAATCTTGCCTTAGTGTTGGCACGGTCTTTATGTCTGTGTGCTAAAGTTACTGTGAGATTCAATGCGCTTATTCAGGCGCTGTATTTAATTATTTGTTTATAGAAAGCGTTGGGGGTAGTTATAAAATTAGTTATCGATGACTGTAAGCTGCGAGTTGTAGTTGAATAATTAATTTATAAAATTTAAAAAACCTGCCCGCGTTTATGTTTTCGTTGAGCGATTTTCCAAAATACTGAAAAGGAAGTCGACTTTAACTAATCAAAAATACATCAATAATTGAGTATTATCACATTATGACTTATTTAGGAGAATAAGGCTTTCTCCTAAATAAGGAGGGTAAGTACAGATCAGAGAACGCCTCTTGCTACGATCCGTGAAAGCTTTTGTTGCTTCATTCACATTGATACATTTTGTCATACAAAATGTTTAAATCATAAACTTAATTAAAAATACACGGTGTGTTCTCTGCCAGAGTCCTAGTAAAACAGGAGTTATATTGTACCGTTATTACGTTTCCTATATTTCCACATTACTGCATTACTTAGGCCCGGTACAGGAAATTGACGTTTTATATGCCATGCGGGCTCTAGCATATTTTTAATGACAGCCTATGTACTTATCGTTTCCATTATTCATATTATAACATGCAAATAAGTGAATTTTAATAATACACAAAGGGTTAATGACCTTCTAGTATGTATGTTCTTTGTGTAAAAAAACACATTGCGAAAACCTTTATTTATTTTTATGCTTTCAGCGCACTCAAATTAATCATAATTTGTGTTTATTGCAATAGGTTAGTCCTGTTTCTTAAATCTTGGGTATTAACTTTAATATTTATTATTTTAGAAGCAGGTACACCCTTAGTCAACGATTAGAAAAAAGGTTTTTTACGTAGTTCATTGCAATTGCCCTGAATATCAGAGTTAATAACCGAAAAGTTGGCATCTTAATCTTTAACCTAACATTCCATATCCACAATAATCCTTTTCTTCAAGCTTATTATTCACAAGTAAATACACGTTAATAGTTATATTTTATTTGCACTAAGTCCCTGTCCTAACACAACACTCATGTGAATGGGTGAGCACGCGCATGCGGCACATGTGTGCGCGTCACGACCGAGCGCTAATGTCCTCGACACGCGTTGACCGCGCCGCGATTAGCGTGTTTCCCTACCAGGTGAAAATGTATAGGGAAAATTCGCTAAAAGGAAGAAAAGCCAATAGTAAAGAAAAGCCGATTCTGTAATGTCGATACTATTGACTATTGAGAGATTGTCATTTTAAAATGTAGTGTAAAAATTGTTCCTACAAATCCTGCTAGAGTCGCTGATAAGATTTCCATGCAAATTTTCTCGATAGCTAGTCGATTTTCGATAGTCGATAGTGGTTAAGAAACGCCCCAAATAAATTCAAAAAAATAACGTTTAGTTGAAAATGTTTCGTATGACTCATATTTGGCCAATAAACGAAGACAAAACATCGGATATGATGTAATTAGTTGAAAATAGTTTAAAATAAAGAATAATCGCGCCCGAATTTTTGTAGCACACGTAGCTTTACCTAACAAGTTTCCATTTAGGACTTCTAATGTACACACAGCACAGCTTCAGCGCAATATCTTCTTCTTAAAATCTTAAAGGTTATGCAGATTTTTTAATGGTATTATAAGTATTAGTCGTAAAGCCAGTTAGTTCATCATAGTTTAGTTACCAAGTTACCGATTATCCGGCATCAGTCAAGCTGACACGTGGTGCTTACAGATAATCTCCCGACGGTACTGTTCCTAGTTTCTCTACATTTAAATTTGCAATTTAACCTTGATGCCTTTGCAATTACGATATAACTGACGATTTTAAATAATATAGCGTTAATATTAACATGTACATATAGGGATTAAAATAAAGGAAATCACACTAAAAAGACCCGGTTAAACTACTTCTAAATATCTATCAAATAGGTTATCAAGCTGATCTTTGACACCTGTTTTCGTACATTGGCGGTTACTTCATTTAGGAGATAGCCTATCTGACACTAAAATATGAGCTCAGAAACAGACTCTTAGCATCATAATATAAAATTTTGTAATGTTTAAAATAATCTATATTACAACCAAATTAAAAAGATCTAAAGTAATTCGCTATAAGAATTCATAATCTAATCATATAACATCAATGAAAACAATTTATTCTCTGTCTTATATTTCTAAGAACTTTAAATTAATTTTCACGGCAATCTGAACGCCATTTTGTCGTGCTATTTTTTATCCACCTACATAATATCTGAATAACAATAGTTGTAGCAATTAGCAGGTAAATACGCACAATTCCAGCTAGCCAAATAAAAAGATATAATTAGACGAAGGAAACTGTAGACACAGCCAAGAAAAGTTCTCGTCGTAGGCGGTGGTTTTACGCTAAAATAAATGTTATTTTTACATAAATATATTGATTTCCGGCCCTTATACTTCTTGCGTATTGGTAATTAGCAAATTAATTTATTGAAATTTGTCATTAACTAAATCAAGAGCAAAGAAATCATTAATATAAATGCATAGTAGTTGGTTCGATAGAGATCTTAAGTAGGTATTTTGTGTCAGTTGCACGTAGAGACAAGCTTAATAATAAATTATACGTGAAATATTATGTAACTTTTTATTCCAGTAAAGTGTTTTTATAAAGTAGTATTTTTAGAAATGCTCCATTTTCTTCATATTAGTAGAACTTCAACAAATTCGTGAAAACACATTGAAATTGGAAACGAAACGTAATAAGACTCTTTCAGATCAGTTTGACCGATAAATTGACGATTTTAACCTAGTATGGAACCTTTTCAACGCTCGCCCCAAATACTGAAGCAATTCTAAAAGAAATAAAATTGTCGAGCTGAATAAAATCAATTTGCGCGGTCGTAGTTGGAAAAGTCCATTTAGCGTTCATATAGGAAATAATAGGAATGTACGAAAAGTGTTAATACTATTCATACTGACCTATATTATTGATGAAACCTTCATATTTTAATGGGGATAAACAACGATTATTGAAGTTGATCGTATTACAAGACGAAACATTTTAATTGCATCCCTTATTTAGGTACAATATTTCGGTTCTAAGCCGATTTATATTATATTTCTCTAATTACCGTAGGTACAATTTAAAGGGCCTTGTATCTTACACTAGTGAGATTATTAATAAAAATATGTCCAAAAATAACATTTCCACTTCACATTACTACATCAATACCAGTTCACACTCGACCAAACCGGCTGTAACCGCCTCTAACCGACTCATACTGACTTAATCCCGGCGGATAATTGCGACCCGCGACATAGTACACAGCTTTGCGGGCCGGATTAATTTTCCCCGCCCTAGTTCATGCCGCCCGCCCTAATGTCAGATTATTATTACAAATTGATTATTTTCTGTCAAACCGTTTTGTTTTCATGGAAGGCAAGATATTACATGAAGGATTAATATTTGTTTAGCTGAATTTGTTTTCAATTTAATAAATGCTTTTATTGTTTCGATCTCTGAGAATTAGGTTTCGATCTAATAATAAGTATATTATCTAACTAACTGGGTTCTCTTCGGATAGTATCGTAGTTATTTGCTGAACTATGTCGTACTGTTTTTATAGAAAATGCATCCTAACATTAACAGGCACACATACCTCAAAACACACTTACATACAGACATACAGAAGATGAACAACATTTACAAACAGTATCTTTTACTTCAATAACTTAGTTTTAGGCTCATGTCCACACTGCCTACTGATGAAATTCGCCACGGTAGCGAAACTAATCTCCCTTCATATGAACACAGCACAAACGGGCGAACACCTAACATATTTATCTACGAGCAATCATCTCCCCTATCAACGGGCAATATGCGGAACCCCAAAATGTTCATCTAATTGGAGATCAAAGAGAGGGCGTGTAATCGCGTTCACAAAGTACACAAACTCTATAGTAGAGTACCACGATGTAGAGATTCTGGATGAGACTCTTTTGGATAGTTTTTTTTGGACTATATTTTCCTTATTTTGATTTTACAGTTGACAGTCACTCGTAAATCCTGTGAACAAAGTTTTGCTTAGTGAAATGTATAAATACGTAAGCAAATAATTAAATCTCATGTTTTGAATCTCTTCCTCGTCTTAACACATTTGTATGTAAATCAATTATATCTACTTACAGTTACAGTTAGTTAAGTTCTGTAAAGTAAGTTTCAAGAAACATTCATGTATTTTTCAGTGGTCACGTAAATAAGTGTCCACGTGTTGCCACATCCAGTACACAACAGACAATATCTTTGTGAACATGCGTTGATGACCACAGAGCTAACGGACGCGTATTGTTTTTGTCAATTACGCGATTATTTGCCCGGAATAATTCCACCCTGGACTTATAGATGTTAAGCCCTTCACTATTATATACTATATAGTGACGTCATACCTATTTAATGACGTAATACCTAATACAAGATATATGTCAAACTGCAGTTAGTAGATCTACGTCATAGAAATGTGTCGTAAAGTAGTGAGACGGATTTTTCTTATGTAATTATAGTTACGCAAGAATAGAATATATTTTCATCAAAACGATGTGCATATCTGTTTTTTCCGAGTTCCTAACATGCTTGATTACAATTTAAATAGCGAAATTTTAATACAAGAAAATATAATAGTAATGTTTGTTGCAATTAGATGCCAATGCCATTCCCAAACTCGGTCCCAATAGTACAGTTGCACACTTTCAAACGCAAATAAAGCCACACTGTCACATACTTACTAGTACTTTCTACAGCTTTAATTGATTGTCACAGTTCTCACAAAATTGATATTTCAAAACGGAATAAATGATTCAAATCAACATCAAACATCACGGTCTAATTGTAGTTATGCATGCAGGTGTAATTACACCGTGGCGTGGGCAAAGTTACCTATCAATCTGGCCAAGTGGTGGACGCTCAAATGAGCAGTAATTTATGAGTAAACATCGAGGATGGGAATCACTTAGCGCGTTCCACGGAGCCGCTATCAAAGCAACACCGATTGATGCTCATTCATGATGGAACCAAGAACTGTTTGGTACTGGCGTCTATTAATAGAATAGGCAATTGTTTTAGTTTATTCCTGTTTTTGTACTGTTTATATTGATATTAGGAAACTGTGTACAAGACAAGATGTATGGCAAGGGAAGTTTGTTAGAATCATCGTTCTTTGGTCTCTGCCTACCTACGGGAAAAAGGCGTGATATTATGATTGTATGTATCTGTGTACTTTTTTGGGCTACTAAATCTATCTTCAGTAAAAGTGTGTTATTCAAAGTTAAATCTATATTGTACATTTATATGAGCAAACCGCTAAGTTTTTCATAAAGATATTGCCAAATACATACATTAAAGTTCAACAAGTACGTATAAAATGTTCCGTTAGCCACCGGTAATGGTTCTCCATTAGCTAAAACTAGTAACACTTTGATTTCGACACTAGACATCGTATCAATTGAGGCTTTGTTTCGCGGCCAACGCCCTCTCCGCTACTCCGTGTTTTACATATAATGCGTATTATATTAAGGCACAAGCGAAAGCGTTTTTTAATTTGACAGGTACTTCATTTTGATAGAATAAGGAGGCTTGGAAGTAGTTTAATTAGCTCTTCCTTTTTGACTCCTAAAACACATACATTTTGCTAATAATTCTCACTTCTAAGAATATTTCAGTGAAAATCGTAATAAATATGATAAAATTGCATAAAAAAAATAAAACGATAGCACTTTTCAGTTTCCGAATCAATTTATTATTAGCTTATATATCTTTGAAATTAATAACTATTAGCATACTGTAAAAAAAATTAAAATCAGGCCACTAGAGAAAAAGGAAATATGTACGTATCCTAGTTCGTTTGACTTAAAGATGAATGAAGGACAACGAAAAACGCTTAAACCCTTTAAACTACGAACCACGAACTTTGCTAACAAGCGTAAGCGATACTCTACATCTAGTAGCTTACGTCAAACATGTGTAACATTTGTTTACCTCATTACAGCTCCGGTTAAAACTGTGCTACATCACAATAGACACACCTGCGACTCTCTCTCCAATTATTCGCTCCTTTCAGCGAGGCTTTTACTGTTCCTCGGCGACAACGAGATCTGTCATGGTTTTCATGTTACGACTTGAAATGGAGATGTCGCCAAATGACACGATTTTTAATCAAACTTTCAAGTTTTATTTCGTAGAACTTGCTACGATGCTACGAAATATTTTTGTTGGATTGTTATTGAATTTTTTTAAGAGTATCGGATGATTTTGTAGGACTATTTTATCTATTATTATTTTTTATATTGCTTAATTGCGTATGCATTTATAATGAGTTGACGGAAAAAACATAAGGTAGAGCATTTTATACGTAAAATAATCAGCCTGTAAATAAATTGCGCAATATGTTTCCATTAATACGACCACTTATACCATATATTAATAACATTTATTGCTAACAAGAGTATAAATTACACATTAATTATTCGATGGGTTGAAAAATTGCAAAGAGACTCCTTATCATGAAAACCTTATCTGTCCGATACGCCCATTGAACAGTTATCAATACATAATAATTTATTAGAAACGGAAAAGAACTGTTATAGCGTGAGGTAGTTCAACTATCGTATAATATATAGGTCGCTTTATCGATGCACTATGTGCGAATACACGACAGACATTACATGTGTTTTACTGCGCAAGATTGTACAATTTGTACGCTGTCTACATTGTATGCAAGACTACGTAGTGTGATATATTTTGTAAGACTATTATTTATCCTATTGTAATTAGATTTCGGCAAATATTTAATTGCTGATTATCGATAACTTTGGAGCCCGGTTTCCTAATACTTATAAGTAGTCTAAAACCGCATTTCTTTAGGGAAGTATTTCATCATAATGTTTAGTTTCAACATCTTTTCTACACTGCAGTGACTGATATTCACACATATATTTGTAATATACCCAACCACAAAAGCCAATAAATAGCAATAACAAAATCCATCACAATATAAACCGTAAACAATACACCGATCTATATATTTAAACAACACAGAACGACTCACCATATTGTATGCAAGGCACAATTTATTCAGTAATTTCACCCGTAAACCATCAAAAGCAATAAGTGTAAATCTTTTGCATTACCATAAATGCTGTTACTATTATGTTTAGATACCCACCCAAGGGTTTATTTATAAACGCATCTTTCTTAAATATTACGCGACTGAATTATTGCATGCAATTTGAAATTGTCTCGCGGCGAGCGCGGGCGCACGTCATGCACCGGCCGAGTTCTTCTCTAACGCGTTATTTAATGTGTACAACCACGTCAACACCTACACGTAGGGTTGCCAAAAGCCCGGGATTTCCGGGACAGTCCCGGAATATAACCCGTGTCCCGTAATTTAACTCTGCTGAATCCCAGATCCGGAATGAAAAAATGCTTGTTTTTACTAAGCTACGAGGTATTTTTTGGTCATTCCTATTTAATGTAGTCTCGGATCTGACCAAAACTCTGATTTCCTTCGTGGCCCCAAATATGTCCGGGAAATGATCAGCCTGGATCTGGCAACCCTACCTACAGGTGTAAATTGTATTGCATTCGAGATTGTACCATGAATCAGTTGTTACGAAAACGGAACTGATATGGAACTGACCTGTATTTTAAGTGGAAGAAAGTTTGACGTTCACATTGTACTTCAAACATGTTTGTTTGACATGACATACCAACGTTTTGATGGAGATAAGATAGTAATTGAGAAGTAGATTTGAAGATAATACGCCTTTCTTTTTGTTTTCAAGTCCTATTACTAACTACAAGTTTGTATAACTAATCCTACTAATATTATGAATGCGAAAGTTTGTGAGAATTTAGAATGTATGGATGTTTGTTACTCTTTCACGCAAATACTACTTAACGGATTACGATGATCTTTGGTATATAGGTATCTGAAGACCCAGAATAACACATAGGCTACTTTTTATCCCGGAGTTCCGGATCGCGATTTACACGGGAAGGGTTTCACGCGGACGAAGTCGCGGGCGTCTAGTTTAAAATATTACGAAGGCCTTTAAAGTTGTAAAAATACGTCCATAAATGTATTTCGCAGTAACACAATAGTCTATCTGAGTTCGCCTACATGTATGTCAAAATCAAATGTTTCTAATATAAGCGCAATAGTCTACACCTTGTCCCATTTACTGGCGATTCAATGTTGAGCATTGATTTATAATATTCGATACATCAGAACCATGTGTTGGTTTGTCCAGTTTCATGTCATTTTAGCATTTGTTGGTGAATAAATAAGGATTGAATTTGCGTGGTATAGATGAATATTGTTTTTATTACAATTGTCTGGTCTTATTTCTTGTGTATGACATGAAGAATTATAAGTAGAGTTAATTATTAAGGCTTTGTTTATCATCCGAAATCTTAGAATTTTTTAAATCTTTCCTATAGTAAATCTATACTAATATAATAAAGCTGAAGAGTTTGTTTGTTTGTTTGTTTGTTTGTTTGAACGCGCTAATCTCAGGAACTACTGGTCCGATTTGAAAAAATATTTCATTGTTAGATAGCCCATTTATCGAGGAAGGCTATAGGCTATATAACATCACGCTACGGTCATTAGGAGCGGAGTAGCAACGAAAAAGGTTACAAAAACTGGGAAAATTTTGACCAATTCTCTTAGGTGACGCAAGCGAAGTTGCGCGGGTCAGCTAGTAATAAATATATATCCCTCCCCCTCGTTTGGGAGGAGACCCTTGCCCTGCAGCGGGACAGTAATGGGATAAAAAAAGTAAGTTTGCTGTAGGAAGAAGTTACACAGTATAAGAACTGTGGTATTTTTTTATGATATGCCTAGTGCGTAGATAACAGATATTATGATTGATTTAATAGTACCTTGAGTTAAAGGTCGTATCGATAAACCTGCATGAATGGGGCTACGATTCTACGATACATCGAACGATCGACAACTAATCCTTGTCTGCTATTATTCGATCGTAAACACTCCTGTTTTATAGCTTACAATGTGTAAGATCTTTAATAATATCGTTATTGGTCATTTAATCGATATGAGAATCGATTTACACCAAATATCGAGTTGTAAAAAAGTGAACTTTAATGTTCTACATTTAATTAATTAGACTATGTAACTCAACGTTTTTTACTTGAATTCTTGTCCAAAATTGGTTTTGTTGGTTTATACAAATATTATAAAACAAAGTTTGTTATACACATTTGTGAATAAATACCATAATAGGTAATTCGATTTTATCGTCCAACATTGAACGTCAGTTACTATTTACGTTCAATGCAATCATAATTTTATTGTTTTACAACTATAAAACTGTTCGAGTTATGTGCTTGTCCTAATTCATTTAATTATTGCTTACAATATTGCTATACAATGTTTACTATGTTATGAACAAATTAATAAAAAACTCACGCAAAAAACGTCCAACAAAAGTTTGATGACCTACTAACTAAGGTACAGCGTTGAGTACACGAGATTAATAATAGTGGCCACAAAATATGGGAAAATAATTCCTTTTTGTGTCAACGGTCGCCAGTTTGCCACGGTACAATGATCATGTTTTCAAAATATTTATTTATTCAAGCGGAAGGGGAGAGTTCGTAATTGGCACTTCACAATAGAGATTACGGAGATTATCGCTCAGTTTTGTGATTCAAATATGGCCGCTTTGTGGGCGACAATATCCTGGGCCCTGTTATGATAATATTCACGCAATGTACAATAATTTGTCCCGAACTACTCGACTGGACGTTATACCCTTATAACACTGTCAATGTTTTGCGATAATTGGAATGCATAATGTAATGTCTTTCCGTGTGAAATATTTACGTAACTGACGTAACGTTGAGAGTTATTTCATGAATAAGAAGTAATTGTTAAATAGACGATCTGGTGAAACGTTTGCTTTATTGTAGAGCCCGTCTTAAGTTTAGTAAATCTGTGTAGTAATTTGTATATTTTAATATGTGTTTGAAACCGCAAATACACTTAGAAGCACGTGCACCAGGTGTTGTGCGTTAATCGTGTCGGTGTCAATAGACGAGGCCGAGTGTTCGCGAGAGGGCTTGACTCTTAATAGCGGCAACAGGCGATCGACTCGCGCATCAATCTTCTCGATCGTCACTGTCGACTCGGACTCGCCCCCCGCGATTAATCACCCAGAACGTTTTCGATTAGCGCCGGATAGCACACACCGAGTAAAAAAGCACGTTCCATTTATGAGCGATCAACGAACACCATTTGTTTTACTCGGTTATGGGACATATTTGACCGCGCTTTGGAGGGTTCAACCACAATATAAATACCTAATTTTATTTGATAAACAACTGACCGAATCCTTACAATTTTTGGAATGTACTTCGTAGCTATCTTTAGTCAAGTTTGTTGTGGTAAACTGCGGTTTTTAAGTCAATAAGTTAAATTAGTACCTATCTAATTTATTGCGAAGGTTATCAAGGAACTTGTGACCGAACAAGATTTGACTTTTACGGTCAGAGGCCTACATAAAATACTTTTACTTACACGCAAAAAACACGTATTTTTGCACAACGGCTCACCTTTAATGACTATTTAAAGTTGTTAGACGGAAACAGGAAGTGTCAAATGGCGTTTCGTTGTCTCACTACGGTCGAGTTCGTCGTAGCGCTAAGTGCGTCGATGTAATTGTTCGTTCAATGCAAATAAGTGTATTTGTCGTATTTGATCGTAGGCCGGCGCCGTTGTTTCACGGCTGGGACACTTAGAGTAAACGGACTAAGGCCTAACGTGATTGTTTAACGGGTTTCCCTTTGTTTGTGATGTCATCACACTTTCGCGTCACGTCATTGTCACGTTTCTGATCGGATTTTCCGTGTGGTTTTGACTTGGCGTGACGATGAGATCAAACAAATGTTGACCGAAATCTCGAAATAGTATAAGATTTCCGATTTTACACATGTTTGATAATAGTTTATACGCAAAGATTTGTGGTCAATATGTTATTGGGTTTTTGTGGCGATTACTTCTCATACTATTTATAACAAGCGATATATCAAGTTTACTATACACTCAAAAAAAAGTAGTAGTAGCTGTAAGTATATGGCAATAGGCTCGCTCCCATAACATGGGACTAACATTGATAATAAGTAGATGTGACAAACATAAACTTTAGCATTTCACGATTTAATCTCTAATCGAAAAGATCTTACAACTATCATTACATTTACTAGGCACTTCTACCAACATGGAAATTAACCGCAAATAAATTACTTAATAAATTCAATAGTTACGATACCCAGTAGCAGTCCATTGGTATTCATTTAACCGCATCGACTTCTAAACCAATCATCCGTGAACATTTTATCTCGAACTAGCTACTGATACCGTATTATCGTTATTTAAATTGCCAAGTGCACTTAAATGGCGGATATCGATAATTATGAACACGCCTCGCGAACTACATCTGTTTATTAACTTTTATAAAGGTACTACTAATGTCTGCCCGCGGTTTTGCTTTAACAGTGAATTATAATAATATGTAAGCTTCAAGCCATCTTTTTGTCAAAATGCTTTAGATTTTTTCATCGGTTAAGCTTATAAACGTATAGTAACATAGCAGGAAAACAGACACAGTTCTATGTTATTATTTTTAATATATATGTGGCGCAGTAGTCCAAATAAAATCATATTCACGATAAGTGTAAGCAGCTAAAGAGCAATCAAAAACATAAGGACAGTAAGCTAAGAGAATGCTACTTATTTTTTTATTTAGTCGAATTAAGTGTGCCTCTGTAAGGCAAAGACATTTTCGGTGGAGGTCCTGATTCCTCTGTCACCTGCTTTAATATCTGATCATCCTAGAAGGACATAATATATAGGACAGACTAGAATGAACGTTTCATTCTAGAAGCGTATCATTCTACTACGCATCTATTAAGGCTTCCCCGTCGCGAACCATAAACAACTTAACAATGAAAAACCATCGATAAATAGCACTTTAATAGTCAATTAAACATGCATATTATTATCTAGTGCATGGGAAATACAAAGGTGTAATGCAGTTCCTATGTAACGTTCTGCGATGCGGGTCGCGCACGTGGGCCTGCGCGCGCGCACCGTGAACACTTCCTAAGAATATTAATACCTTCATTATTACTAACTAGAGGCAGTCCCCGACTTCGTCTGTGTGTAAACCCTTCCCGTGTAAATCCTGATCCCTCCAGAACTTCGGGATAAAAAGTAGTCCATGTGTTATTCTGGGTCTTCAGCTACCTACATACCAAATTTCATCGTAATCGATTCAATAGTATTTGCGTGAAAGAGTAACAAACATCCACATATACATACTCACAAACTTTCGCATTTATAATATTAGTAGGATATTAGGACGTTACCATTACAATACACTAAAGGTGATGACAACCTATTCGTTTTGAATGTGGGAAAACGGTTTTTTATGTAATTTTAATTAAAAAATGGTTGAAAATGTCATAGTAACATTATTTATTGTCAATTTACAAGTGGTTTTACTTTTCTGTTTACTAATAGATGGTTGACCACCTTTAGTGTGCGTAATTAATATGGACTGTAAATATTCTTTTCGTAATTATAATAAAATGTAGTGTGTTATGTACTGTTTAATGTTTAATATAATTGGCAAAAACAGAAACGGTCAACAATGACTGTATTGTACAAAAAACAAACATACTTACCTTTTCAAAATTCTATAACGCATCCTTCATTCGTTTTTTTTCTCAAATCTTTCAAATTAATGATAATTTTGTTTTTTGTTTCAGTTGTACGAGATCAGCGATGATCCTCAGAGGAAGGAGTTCCTGGACGACCTGTTCTCCTTCATGCAAAAGCGTGGTAAGTCCTTTCCCACATATTTTATTTAAGCCTGTGATTTTACGAGCAGTAGCAGCGATTTGAAACTGTAAATGACGAGGAAAATATTAGGATTTATTGTTTTATTCACGGGAAGTTTTTTTAAGCGTTTTCCTTATTATATAGACAATATTGGAGATTAGATAATGTTAACGAATTGCCATAACTACTCTATTTACTTCCTTACCTTATATATCTTTAGTATGAAAACTTTAAAGATATTTAAGTCTATATGAGTTTCTTGCTAGTACTTCCTACAAAGCTCTTCCCCGTTTCAAGCTAGTCGAAGATTCAGTAATTGTGACGATTGGGTATCATACATGTCCACATTTAACATTACATGATTTGATTTTGATTTCTTTCATTGGGTCTTGACTTTTAATGTAAGTATAACTTAAGAAGTACCCAACCAAAGAGCTTTGCATTCCCTCGAACATCGCTACCGCTGCATCCGAAACCTCAGCTTAAAACATATTTTGATTAATCCTTTGTAACGATTGATATTCGTTGTAATTTATCATTACTCCAAATGCTCCATTCACGATCATTGATCTGAGTGATACGTATTACAAATGTAAGTAGACACCCGTGTCTGAACAATTTATTTGAAACGAGGGTTAATGTTAATATGGTGTTCCGATACAAATCAGATAGAAGTAATATCAGTCATTGGTTGTATAAACGGTTTTATATTGTGGAGATCGGTGATGCACTGATAAGATCTGATGATGGACGAGCTCGGACCCTGTAGAGGAACTATGAGCTATTAATGAACTATAAGATATGGACGACAGGAAATTAATATGAGGAAGTTTTAATCTATATCAATTTATGTGGCTAGTTACTGGTCGTTTTGTTACGGAAAATAGGTCATCTTAACTCATCTTGGTTTTTTTTATACGAAATGGAATTCTGTACTCGTAGTAAGTGTTTTGGTTATATTTTCGAAAAAGTAGAGTTGGTTTAGCATTCTTTGTTCGGGTCTGCACTCTACTGTACTACGATTGTACCATTACCATTCCAGTCATAAAGGTTTGTTCCTTGGCAACTCCAAAAATGCCTAGAAATTTTAAGAGATGGATTCGGATCAACATTCGGTTTAAATGATCTTATATTGCTTGTTCTTATGCGATTCTTCTAACTTAAATGACTTATATCAAAGCTAGGTATTTTTTTTACTCTTACTAGCAAATTCTATTGCACTCCTTATCAAAGTTATACACGATGTGAGTGTGGGAATTCGCCATACAACCAACCATACAGATAATCTTTATATTTTAAATATCATAATAGAAATAATTAAGCGGGCAATCGTCCGATCGCTTGAGGCGTCGAGGTGGTTGCGCGGGCGCATGATTGATAACTGTACGGTTGTCTTCTTTACTCGTACAGTTTTGTATAATATTGTTTGTTCGTTGTCCTTGTCTGGCATTAATTGATCTCTGTTGTAAATGGCGCCACGATTGTCGCTAGATAGATCATGTTGATATCCGACCGCCTCGCTGTTAGTCGAATCAATGGTTATTGTGCAGTTGCAGCCATTGTTACTGATGTGTGGGCTATGTGAAATGTATAATGCAGTTTGTAAAGTGATTAGCTTGACTAATTGGAAGCCATTACTGTTTGTTTTTCTCGGTTAATTTCAATTTTAATTGTTATAGCAAGATGTATTATGTGTTTCAACAGTTATTAGAACTGTCTATTTCTTTTTCTGATAAATAATTATGCGTATCAAAGATGTACTCGACACCTGTATCCAATTAATTTTAATTTACTTGTATGCATCTTTACACGTGTATATTTTTAATTTTCCGGCCAGAAATGTGTATAAAGTACGACAATTCTCTACATTCGGTACTATCGAGTATTGAGAGTTAGACATTTAAAATGTACTGCAAAAAGTACCTACGGCGCCCGCTAGAGGCGCTGATAAGGTTTATAAAGAAATAGTCGATAGCTAGCCCGTTGTCGATAGCGGATAGTAGAAGGAAATTGCCCCTCTGAAATGAAAACTATTTGGTAACATACATCTAGTTTTTCTTCCAAAAAAGCTGATTAACCATCATAAACTGTTATAGTTTAAAACTTTATTGATAACTTTAATAAAAACTAGTTACGCAATACGTTTCCATTTCAACGCCTCCTATTAGTATAAATTGTAGTTTCAGTAGCGGTATTCTGTGTGTTTTTTTCTACGTAAGCGTCGGTAAGGGCTGGGTGGGTATAAAAACTGGAATAGCTTCATCAGGGGTTGGCATCGCAACGCCCGCGCCGCAGTTTGTTAGCCCCTGTGCGTAATTGAAACAGAATTTCGGATGCATCTTACACCGTTATTCGGGGCTGTTTGTTGTAGGAATTATACCTTAGTGAAAATACTGGCAACTACAGAAGATCGTATTGTATTGTTATTGGAGAAAAACAAAAAGCCGTCTATAATTTGAAAGGTTGTGAAACTACTTTTTCTTTACAGTAGCAGCTTTTACCGATAAAAAAGTTTTGTCGTTCCACGGAATCTGCGTTGCTAAATCAGAGCACCATACAAATTATATCAAAAATGATAAAGGACGTGTTAAAATCGAGTCTTAATGCCCATTATTGTAATTAGAGACCCAAAAAATTTATAAATTTTCCAGTTAATTCTGTCATATTCTTAAATATACATTTAGAAATATTTTACAAATACATTACGCGTCGGTGTGATAAACGCCTGCTCACACGTTGAGAGTATCTCGGTGCGCGATCAGACCGCTTGCTTATCTTGTTCGAAATAAATTATTATTCAATTTATCACTCGGCCAACTGGCCAATAAACTTCTGGTTATTATTACGCGGTCGCGATAACACTCGAAACAAATCGTATAAGACTGATTACGATTTGTGATCTACAAATTATTGATTCACCTGATAATTTAAATGTAGAACAAGCTATTCTTTTTTATCGCAATGTGTAATAACTTTTTTTACAAACAGTCAATAAACTTTTATTTATTTTCAAAACTACAAATCGTTAGGGCCCGAGGGAGTGAACACGTAAACAGCGTTTAATAATTGGAATTAATTTATTCCACGTAGGTTAGCATGTGTGAGCCATCAAATGGACTGATCTCCTCGTATTAATAATGTTTTATCATTTATTATTGCCCGTGAGTAATGAAAGTTAGTCAACCACGCCCCGCGCCTTCTCCGTACTCTGTCTTCGTCTCAAGTTCAAAAAAAGAAATTAAAACTTTTTTTATTTTTATCCGGCTCGAACTCGTTTAATTTAATGCCAGCGACAAACGTTTATGTAAATGTTAATCAAAATGTTATGTCTGTTACACGCTTTACTCAGTGGGTGTTCTAATTTGTAAACTAATCGATTACAGGCGGTTTTTTGTATCGATTTTAATATCTGCTATTGCAAATCGATAACGGGTTTGATTGAAGGAAAATTACTTGGTAATTTGACAGCGATTGATGCATTTGCTATTGACGACTTAAAATTTAACGTCGATTTGTTTTGATGCGAAGATTATTATTAAGATCTATATGAATATGCGGTAGGTCGAGATGATCTTATAAACCATTTTAAAATAATTTATTCTCGATAAATATATTGACAATGTATTTTTTTGGATATAAGATGAGTTGTAACATGTCTGATAGTCTAATTTGTCTCGTTATCTATATAATTATGATAGAAGATAGGTCGGTGGTGAGGCATGGTGGTTGTTCACCACGTGACTAGCTCGTTAGCAGCTGATTGATCGGACATCGGCCGCTCCTTGCCGGCGTTTATATACAGGACGTAGCTTGAACGAACTTTCATATAAAATCATTTCATACATTTGTCTTTAATTCTATAATATTATTTTATATCAACACTTATAAAACTCTTCCATTACTGTGTGACTGACGGACTGATTGCCAAAACTACTAAGTGTAGAAAGTAAAATTTCGGTATGAAGATTCCCTAGGAAGTGAAAAGGAGTATTAAGAGAGGATTTTCGAAAATTCTACCCCGAAGGGGGTGAAATACCACTCGGGCAAAGTCGCCTGCGGACAGCTAGTTGATTATAAAGATGTTCACCTCATAATAGGCTGTGTGGTAGGTATTTTTTAAATTCATTAGCAATTTATCACTATCCAATTAAAAACATTTGTATCGATAATATATCTGATAAATTAATACAGGTGTGTTTAATTTATCTTTAGATATATATTTTGATATTAATAATATCAAATAGCAATAAACCATTAACATAATCAGCTGTTTCATCGACGATAAGTTTCACAAATTGATTTTATTACTTCCTGCGACCAATTGAAAATATTGCGTCGTTTCTATAATAGCTTGATAATGTAACCTAATTATCAACATATAAAGAGCAAATTGGCTTATCTTAAAATCAGAGATATTGTCAGAAATGTAAGATTAGGTATTTTATTAATTGCTTTTGTTTTATACCTAAGACTTCATAACGATTGAATCATACAGAAGGAAAAAAATTGAAAAGTTAGTGTAGACGTACGTAGACGTATGGATGTACGTAACCAGACTTTTTCAGGCAAAAACAAACCAAATATTTTATTTTGCGATTGCATAAATAATACAATAGCCTAAAGAACTGAACCTTTGTTAATCTACACTCAAGATACTTTTTACCCTAGAATATCGGTCCATGCTAACGAATTGCAAAAGGTGTCTCTAACTAAGGACATCTACCAAAACTGTAATTTAATATCTTCATATATGTATGAAAGCTAATTCAAAACAACAGCATGTATATGAGCTATTGTTTCACTTGTTAATAGCGAGTGGTATAACTAATAACATCTCATTCCGATTCATTCTCCGTGATTAATTATCTGTTTAATCGATATAAGATGTTGTGCCAACAGCCTTCTCAAGTTTCTAACTATACCACAACATTTGAAACTTAACCTTATACGTAAGGTGATAAGGTTGGTTTTGATTTGGCAGGTTATTGATTGTAGATTAGGTTAAAGAGTTGATCTATCAAATTTTTTTCGTTTCATTGAAGATAGCCTTTGTTGGGCTTTTAATTGGTGTCTTAAACATGCATACGGTTAATTCGATTTCGAGTTTGGACTCGCTCATTTGTTTTCGTCCGGTTACTCTTTAGTTCGTTTGAGTGTTAATCTAAAGTTGATTGATTAGAACAGTCCGATGATGGGCGGGAACGAAACGTATCGTTCATTGTGGATTTAATACGAATGGGAAAATGTAATTTTGTTTTTGTTGGCCTAGATGATTTGTTTTTTGAATGTGATTGACTATAGACTAGGTGCCTGTCATCGAAACTCCTTAGTCAATAAGGAAAAATATTACAGTTGAGGCTGTATTATTTATTCTTTGGCTAATCGTTTTGATATTGTAAAAAGTCCAAGTTTTATTTGTTTGGGACGTTTCAAAAGTGCGTTAGTGTTAATTTCAATTACTTGTGTTTAATTTGAACTTAAGTGTCTTGCCTCTTTTCCTGTTCAGTCAAAATAAAAGATTTGGAATTTATTTCCGCAAAAATATGTTACAGTTTCGCCAAAAAATACAATAAAAAATTACATCATACACTTTGATATTAAAAGGCAAGGTTCCATATTCGTCACGTGTCTATTATTGAATAAAACAAGTCTGGTTGTCTATGGTTGTCGCTGTAAATAACCCAAGATGGATGGAGTGGCGGGAGTGGCGCGATTAGAACAAGGGTGAAGATTGATGATCTGCAACTGACAACCGCAATCATTGTCACTGCTCATGTTATGCTGTTTTTAATTGAACTTTTCATTTTATGCGTGTTTATAATTAACATTATTTGAAATGATATTATTTCGATGTCAACTTCTTAAACCAAAAAATCAAAGAACACATCAATCGTAATTCTTAATAGTAAAAACAAATGAGTGACTTGATAGTAATGCTGAATAGTTCGAACATTAAAATTAGTAAAAATAAACAAAATATTCACAGAATAGAGTCTATTTTGAAAATTATTATAAAATTGACAGGTCATTTTATTATTTAACTTTAGTACAGCAATATTAAAACCCTTTCTGTAATATTATAATTTATCTAGTAAAAAGACTAAACTAGCCTTTGAAATTTCAAGTTCTACGGCTGTTCCGCCTATAGTTCTACTCTGTTCTACAATCATTTTTCAGGTAGTAGGACTTAAACTGCTACAGTTCTACAATCGGTTGAAAACAAAAGCTTCCATATTATCTTCAGCTACAGTCTACTAAAGTCCCCGGGTCCCTCATCACGTGAACAAGTAACACTACAGTTGGAGGGTAGGCAATAAAGTGCGCATCAAGCGATCCACATAGCACATAGTGACGGTCATCTCGCGCCAATAACGGGCTCTAATACCGCACTGTCATCATGGCGCACCCGCTTACCGCAGCTGTAAGACGTGAGAGAATAGCGGTTTGTACTAGGGAAGGAAAAATGGTTCATTTTTAATTCGTATTGAGATATATAAAAGCATAAGTTCAGGGGCAGTCATGATTTTGAGGCTTTGTAAGTATTTAAAAAACTTAAAAGCTAAAAAATGGTGCAGGAGCTTGTCGTAGTTGTACAATGTTGATGTGTAGAAGTGCAGAGTATTTCATTGCGGTTAAAAAGACATTAGTATTAGCACTTACTTTATTAAAACCACTTATGTGATATTTTATGAATGGCGTAATTTCCTGACAGTATTGATGTTTATGGTAAGCCTCTTATTATCTTATTTGTTTGTATATAACAAAGCAAATATATTTTGGCTCGAAAACTACAATATCGCTTCCGCCTTTGAATTAGACTGCGAGGTAGTCGTATGCAAAGGCAACACTATCGAACCTTGTGTACGTTGAATGAATGAATGAGTTGGGAAAGATTGTAACTGTATTAAAGAAGCCACCGAGCAAGGAGGTTAAACTGTGGTTTATAATAACGTTCCCATTCTATCTACAAAGTTATTTGTTTTGATTATAAAACAACTCAGCTTCTCGTACTTACACCAATAATTAGGTAAGTAAGCATATGACATAAAATACGCTTTCCCAATGAAGACTTTCCCTCGTGTTTGATAATTATGCAGTTTACACAACGACTAGTAGCCGCTACTGGTTTGTTTGTTCGCTCATTCATCTTTCTAAGAACAACTGGTCGGATAAAAAGCCCCGTGTTCCGTACATGGAACGTTTTGTCATTTATTCAAATTCAGAATGAAATAAGAAAAATATACTTCGTTCAATTTTCGAATTCCGAAACGTCACAGTCTAGTGACGTGCCATTTTAGAATGTCGGAATAATTTATCGAAATTATAAGATCCCATTCTTATTATAAACACACATCTAAAAAGAGTATTTTAATTAAAAAATACACAGCTATCTCATTTCTTAGAATTCCTTCAAGATTATGATCGATTATTTTCGTCGTGTTTTCGGTACGTGGTGAAAAATGCTAGAGACATTATGTCGTCGCGCTCTGCGGCGTATCGGGATCAAACGCGTCGCAAGCCCACAGCTGCTTGATTCTTAAACAAATAAAAGTGGAATTAATCAACGCAACACTAGTGATGGGATCTAACAACTTCTTCTGATGTAAATGAGCGAAATTTTTATAATTTTGTCGGCATGACTCACTGCAAGTATTAATTAAAGGATGTTCTGGCTGGTTTATTTACAGAAACACGAAATAATAAATATCTAGGTAAGTCTGTAGTCATAAATATGAGACAATAAATTACAAGACGTGTAAAGTAAAAGTATGACATGTGTAAAGCGATTTTATGATTCATTAGACGTGGTCCCGTCACTAGCGGAGGCGCGGATGAGCTGTGGCGGAGTTTCCTGTAAAGCTGCGCGGGCGCAGATTCGATGATAATCTCGCGTCGAAACGTGGATTAATATATCAAAGTCGCGGAATGTCCGACTTACACATTTTTAATTTAACCAAATCGTCCCGCCAACGTTTACCGCTCTATTAATAATTTTTATCGCGTCTTAAACGTTTCTTTTGTTTTTGCTACCGATAAAATTATTTTATTAGTGTTTATGCGACGCTTTGATCTCGGAAACGCAATATATCTGTTTCTATAACGCATCCGAATGTTACTTTTTATGTTGGACACTGTCATTTGTAAGTTTTTATCGGATACAAATTACAAAGTCTTAGCGTTGTTCATTATTTACGATCAGTTAATGAACCGGTTTCCTTCATAATGCTAATGTTTATTGTTTCACAAATTCGGCTCTCATAAAGCCGATCCGTCAGATTCCCAGACTTTTAATATTTATTCTTGGGACGGTTGAATGAGTTCTGCTTGCATATATTTAGTGTTCATTAATAAAAGTCAAAATCCTGCGAGGGTCGAGTCGCACACGCGGGTACACTCGGATTAAACGTGAACTATCACGGATTAAGTATTTGTAATGTTAATTTTAACTGACATGTCGAACTTTTCAATTGTTGTCAGTTGACCGTTGCTGTCAACAGTTCAACAACAAACTCGTTTTTGTCAACACGGAAATCAGGGCACTTACGAAAAACATAAATAAAATACACTACTAAACATCAAATTAAAATAAATATAAAAAATAAGTCATTTATAATATTCCTCGTCCACATATCAACACAAACCGTTAAATAAACAATTTTTTCGTGATATATCTTTCGATAGACGACGTTAGTCGACAGTCGGTCATATCGAGTTAGTGTTGTACCCTACATCCCGTGATACCGTGGGCGGATCGTTCATCATCTCGCCGAATTAATACCGCGAATAAATCAAACTGATCACTTGAAATAAAAGAGAACACTACTAATGCATACTTTGATGACAAATACAGCAACTGAGTTATGTTCTAAATGTTAGAAATGTGATTTTTCACAACAATTGTTATTTTTTATAGCGAATTTCTGGAATTTTATTCGCCATTAATTTTAGATGCTTACGCTTGTTGTTTAATTTTATCGTTGAAATTGTTTGATCGTAAAACCTAAATAAACGCTTGATATATTTGAGTAGCTACTTAAAATGATAATTTACCGTTTATATGTCATTGTACTAAATTAGCATAGATTTTTTTGTGATATTTTTTCAGCAGTCGAATCGTATCGAGTGAATAAAACTACAATACATACAACAAAGAATAATAAAGTATCGAAATTAAATAATAAATAATGTCAGAATTATTCATTAAAATATACAAATATAAAGTTCTTTGTCAGGGTAGCAATGTCCCGGTTCTGGTTCTAATATTGCCAAAAATAATTCCGCGCCGATTCTGCATTGTATTCGATACGAGCGCGTGTTTAATCGATTATGTTTAGGTATCGAATGCCAAAGTCCTTCGATTTAATTGACCTTTCGTAATACGATTCTTGAGATTTTCGGTTTTATACTTTTATTTGTGTTAAGAAAGGAACTGTTTAATGTTTTTTTGTTTAATTAATTCAAAATGTTGAGTATTGTCATGCCAACGTAATTTATGAAAAATGCTTATAGTATTTGTAACAATTATGAAACAGTTTATAAACTAATTTCTGCTTTTTTTACGTGAAACCAAATTGTAAATCGAATTAATTTAAGTACCTGTCAAAATTGAATTTGCTTGGCAACTTTCTTTTCAATTCAGCCCTATAAAGCTGAGCAATAAACGTAATCGAACATTTTGTTTCCGAGAAGTAATAAAAAAAAACCTATTGGCTCGAGGGGGGAG
Source organism: Anticarsia gemmatalis (assembly GCF_050436995.1). NCBI lineage: Eukaryota > Metazoa > Arthropoda > Insecta > Lepidoptera > Erebidae > Anticarsia > Anticarsia gemmatalis. The sequence goes on from NC_134761.1 coordinate 7,769,361, forward strand.
TGTGACCGCATTATAATACTAAAACACGAGCCGGCGGTGCTCTCCACTTGTATGAGCCTATTGTTGTCCGTCTGTCCATCCGCATCAAATACGCCCATAAATCATATTTGTCGTAAATTCGATACGAGTTACAATGAAAGATCTGTTCGTATTTGAATCACAACGATTTTCGTGTGTGACATTCTTCACGTAAAAATAATTGTATGCCCACTTTCAAACCTTTAAAAGACGCTTTCTTTAAGATTCGGTACGCAAATTATAGTGTACCGATATATTTGTGCATACGATGTAATGACCTGTATTGTATGCCTTGAAACATATACAAACCTGGGGCCACGAAAATCAGCAAAAATAAACAGTTTTTTTCTCGTGGCAATTACGGCGTATTATAGAGTTGAATCACAAATTGCACAGTAGCTATTGTTGCGTGGTCGGCCCCACACATCATCGCGTGTTTACGCGACAAGCACGTACGTTTTACTTTGTCGCCGGCGACATCTGCTCTACTCCCTCGACTAAATATCGATGAAAGACACATCCCTATTATAAACGTGATAAGGTCCAAAACGATGTTTTAAGTTTTCAGTGTTGCCTATCAAACGTGCGGTTAATTTTAATTATTTACTTGAGAAAGGCCTCTATAAAGTTTATTTTAATTTCTATTTACATTGTTCCTTTCTATCGACGTTTTTTCCACCAGATTGATTTAAGTTACGGTTGCTATTGACTGCCGAACGAGATCATAGCGTGAACGACTTCATCGGAGGTCTTGTAAAATGACCAATTTGTTATCTAACAAAAACAAATACGTGAGTGACCACCTACACAATACGAGAAACAAATACGTAGAAAACTAAATCTTTAGCTTGAAATCTTAGAGTTGGTAATTGTGTGTATATGAGTCAGAAGTCAGACAAAAAAGTGATAAGTCCTTTGTAATCCTCGTGACGCCACGGAGGCTTACTCCAAGTTAATTGCTTTGGAATAGTTTTTTTCGGTAAATGTTTTATTATTGTATTCCTTCTACCTGAATTGTGGAGACAGTATCTTGCAATAGATATGTAGACGTAGAAAAAACCTCGATAATTTGTCGCCTGACTCACGATTCAGCAATGTTATCGATACCGTGGAATGTTTTTATCGAATCTTATTTGTATTGGTTGGTCGTGTGCTTAATTAAGATATTTGTTGTACATTTATGGTATCCGCAACTGATAGTTTTGAAGTTGGTGACATGACATAATTTTCGTAATAGTTTTTAGAATTAACTTATCTATACCGTAATACGTTCTAGGAATAGACCTAATTGTTATTTCCTTTCTTGTTCTTGTAAAGATCTTTCGAGAAAGCAGATGTTTAGCATAATTACCAAATAATAATTTACTTTTATAATTCAAATTTTAAAACACGACTGAATATGAGACAAGCTCCATTTTATGACAGTCTGTTTCTGAACGGTCGGCAACTAGCTTTAACTAAAGCCGACTTGCTATTGTTTCCTAATGTTTCCCGACAAACATCCCAATTTCTTTTCAATGTACACAAAATAACAAAAAATATTACTTGTAGAGACTTATTCCGTTATCTTCTGGGAACTTAAAACGGTGTGATTTTTTCAATTACTTATTCGAGATTGTTCGAAACACAATTATAGTCAAATTGCTCTATTTATCTATTTTTGATTGTAGGGACTTTAGTATTTTAAATAGCGCAAGAAAATGTAAATTTATTGTTTATAATGAGGTGCGGAAGCATAAAAAAAGTTCTTGTAATTTGTAGTATAGTAATATAATTACCTTTAAAAAGTAAAGCCCCTAAATAAATAGCCGCCTTTGATAGCCTATTGACGATGTTGATGATGCATATGTTATTATCTGTCCAAAATATCCAAAACTTTTGCTCAAATCAAGTAATCTCGCGGGAGAAAAAATACACAACTGGTAAAATAGGCATTTCCCTCCACTTAAAAACCCGATACAGTTGTTTGAAATAAAGCGTTCGAGATATTAGCCGTCAGTGAGCCAACAAAGGACTATTCTGGTAATGTCAACACACGTTTCCGTCGTAACGAGCCATGAGGAAACAAATGAAGTAAAACAAATGATTCGCAACATTGTAACTGTAATCGAGAGGCGAGAGAGCTTTTTGAAATTTCTCCAGTTCTTGTAAAAGAAAGTAACTGCTACTTTATATGGCATGAAGACATTTTCTACGCTTTCCCGGATTCTATTAATATGTTGTACTGCTAGTTTGTTTTAATCTAACAAGCAAATAACCTATCGATGATAGAGCTATTACTATTCGATTTTATTTATATGCAACTTTGATTTATATGCAAACAGACGTGTCTTATAATCGTCCGTTTCATATTAAAAAATCTTATTAGTTAGTCAAATAATAACACTAACTTACCTACATCAAACTAAGTTGACTACAGTATCAAATAAATACGTTCACAAAATCGACCCTAACAGTAAAAAAACAAAACTTAATCATAATAACCTAAGTACACATCTAGAACGAAAATTCTCGTTAAACAATTCCAGCTACGTCGTAGCAAGTGGCCTTTATAGATCGTGTAGCGGTGACCGCGCTGCAATTTACCAATAGATGACGTTTCGCGGAAGCAGAACAACGCGTCACGCTGCGCCCGCGCTACCAACATTGCTATATAATTTATTGGCTATTTCAAAGTAATTGGTACCCTTGTATCCTCAACGAAACGTTTGTATTCCTTAGCGTGCTCTATAACACTATTGGAGCCTATAATTTTATCTACTGCTTAATTGAGCCGGTATTTGTTTTTTGTTTCAACTTCTTGGTCGGATAGTCAGTTTGATACGCCGTATTAAGACTTATTTGTAAAGTTCATTGTATTATATTTACATTGATTATTTGTGATTGATTGAAGGCTTTATTATTGGTTCATAGAATTGATAAAAAACAATTAAACATGCGCTTAATAACAAGTTAACAAAAATGGAAAATACTTCTAAATTACACACTGTTTCCGGCAACCATGCGATTTAAACCGTACTATTGGCCTGTATACATCTATTGCTGATGATTAAGGTGGCATCAGGTAGAATTATTGCACTTTCGTTTATAAGTACAAAGTACCTCTATTAAATACCCATCTTGCTATTGACATATTAATTTTAATACCGTGAGTGTGTATAGTGTATGGTTCAGAAGCCGCCGGTCACGGCACTTGACTGCAAGTTGACCGGCACCGGGCCGGTTCTAATTGTCGTCACCGGCTTTCTATTTATCCTCTATATTAGTCGACTTTATCTTCTTATTAAAGCTCTTTGATGTTGAAATTTAAATACTACACTACACTACTATACTAATGTGGTATTTCATAATGAGTTTGATATACGATATAGTTGCAATTAAACTAGACCTAATTATAAATTGAATAGAAACAAAGACTAATAATTATTTAATAATTTAGAAATGTTGATTATAAGATAAAATAATTTTATGTAGATTAAATACAACATTCGCATATACTTTTTGTGTTCTAAAAATAGATTTTCATTTTATTCCGCACTGTGTACCTTTGCGCAAAACGTAGCTGTGGCTCAGCACTATGTATTTATGTAGTCCAATCTTCTCCATCTATTTCATAAAACATTCACGTGTAATTTGTACACAATCGTCGTGGATCGAGTGTATGGCGGGAAGTAATTGCGAGGTACTTCATTAAAATAATTGTCCAATTGTCGTTGCGATCGTAACTCAGTGATGAACGTGCGAATCACACCTTACCATCTTGATTTGTAACTATAAGGCTTGCGCCACATTATAACTAACTCGGACATAATGTCAAACATCTTACTCGGAAACAACATTACACTCGTTTAATTATCCTTTTCAACTTTATTTACACACCAACTTGGTATAGTGTGGGTCAACCTTTATGCAGTTTTCAATTTACAGATCCAGTTGACGCAAATGACAGTGTGTGTAGAAAATTACGCCGACATATCTTATTGGCGGGAATCTGACCGCCATTTTGCTTTCCAGTATTTTTATTGTCAAATAATTACAAAAAAGCGTGATAAAAGTCTTGTTACTAGATAATATCAGCAACGTAGGACATTTTTATATAGTTAATTTTCTGGTTTAGTTCACATATTGCGTAGTGTTTACTAAAACTGTAATAATATTGTAAGTATAATACCTACATCAAAAGTGTCAGAAATAGATCTACAGTCAAAGACTAAAACAATTTTGTTTTAAAATGAAATCAAGATTATTATTTAAACAGAACATGAATTTATAAACTGAAAAACTGAGTATTGAAATAGTCGTATGTTGTAATGGTCTAATTCCAGATAAATGGAATAATGTTGGAGGTCATGTGTTTGGCTCTGAACCGTTTTATTGTACCGTCTGTGAAACACTACACCGACATCTAATTTATTTCGTTTTTAATGCACATTATCAACATTCAAACTAAAATTTATTTCTACAATATTCCCACATTTTTCATTTTATGTTTATGAGATTGTAAACGTATTCGCATTCCTGTGTTCAGTCTTATTGTAATGTCGGTATCAAGTGTTTACCCATTGGCCTATTTAAATGTCAACAAACGCTAATTCCCTCCTGCCGGTGACTAGGTTATAAATAAAAACGGCCACGATTAGCGTGTGTCTCATTAATCATTCGGTGTATAGTGTCAAAACACGTCCACGCACTCTCTGATCTTGGTACCATTCAAAAATTACACTTTCCAACCTCCTCTTGTGTTATAACAGAAACGGTGGAAGCTAATTGCTTTTAAATTGTGTTTCTTTTATTTTTCTCTTCACTTGAAATAAGTAGGACACTTGAACTTTTCTCTTTCAATTCAGTTTGTCACGTAAGATTAACTACATTCTCGTTATTTGTCATATTGTTATCATTAAGCGCGTCGATGTCAGCTCCCTAATGACATCCAGCGAGTACCTTCACATCTATATCATCTGAACTACAATAGTTCATAAGGTACCCGCGGGTATTAAGGCCTAGCTAAGGGAGATTTGTAATAAAATGAAGAATATCCAATATAATCAACCAGTTTTTATAATAATCAGTCATGTACTTATATAACTACCGAGTTTAAACAAAAAATAGCTTCTAAAGCTTAAAACTAAAACATTATATCACTTTTAAAAAAACGCTGTCTTTAGGCCTTATTATAATAGGGTAGGGTAAAAAGGCCTATACTATAAACTATTCAAAAATCAACTTAAACTAAGTAAATTAGTATTCTTGACATCAATAATCATTAACATAAGGCAATAGAAAGCATAGTAGTCTTAATAAATTAAAAAAATGTCCTTATTCGCATCCATCAGGACATTGAAAATCATCAGTATATTCTGCAGTCAAACTGACACATTGTTCGTGGTACCACTTAGAGCATCGCGAACATTGCCTCATAGCATCATCCATTCTATCTTATTTGCAAGCATGACAGTACCGATCATTTTTTTTTTTTGTGATTTATTTTTGTCAGATCGCCTTCTGACCACAATGCTCGTTTGGGAGGCATCGTGACTGTAAGCACTAAAAACAATAATATATAAATTGAAAATATAAACTACGTATATACTACCACTAAAAACATTTTAAAAACACGCTCCTACTTATATAGCAGTTAAAAAAATAGGAGTATAATAAGGCCTATTGTAAAATTTTATAGGCCTTAATATCCGCCAACCACCTATTTACAGAAAAGAATAATAATATAATTTTTATAACTACAAGTCTCTTAAAACGGTAATTTACGGACAAGCATACATTAATTAATAAGCGGACAGTCAATACAGGTTTGTAAATATGATATTTTCTAAACAACTTACGTTTTACTAGAGTCAATTTTTATAATTCGTGCTGCTGAACCGCACTTCTGAATGATTTCGACGATATTTGCGGGAGGAGAAGTGCTAGAGTGCGTCCGCCACTTTGCAGCGACTTGTATACGCTCTGAGCTTGTGTGACAGTAATCTTGATCGTCAACTACTGTATTTCGTACGTTTTTTGTAATTTAGGCCTTATTACCCGACAGGCCTTAATACCCGCAGGTACCTTATTTATTATTGGATTGCGGAAACGTGTTTGGCTCTGTTCCATCTTGTGGTTATTGTAAAATTTCCATCGGTTCTATCAAAAACATTATGAAGTTATTACTTCAAATTGTATGTAACAACTCAAATAAGCTTCACTGGCCGTGACCATTTGTGCGAATGCTATTATTACGAGTTCATTATAATATCCCTTTGTTGTCACCTTTACTTGGATAATTACTTGATTTAGTACAAGTTTATTAAACATGTTTAACTTCGGCGGAGTGCCAACGTTCATAATAACTACATTCGTTCACAATTAGTGTGCAAGAGGAGGATAAAACAATTCGCCATGTTCCACCAATCGCTTTATGTGTATCATTGTTCAAACATGATGTATAACCGCGCTTTGATCAAAGGCGACTGCAACCATTACATTTGTTTCGCGAGAATGATATTAATCAAACACATTTATTGCGGTCGCATTCAAAATTAACTGCCGTATGTTAAATGTAAGTTCTGAGAAGTGTCGGCTATCAAATATTTCCTACAATAAACCAGTTGGTGTGGTGTTCACCCAGACTGTCGTTCTTGTGCCATCCGAACATAACAGCCACAATAACAGCTACGTCATATTGCTGGATTGCAGCCAATGTTTTATGGACATTTATTACGGTTAATATAATAATGTCATTTAACTATAACAACATGTCGTTATGTTACCAACACTCGCCTCAGTCGCCACACCCGGCACACTCGGCACGCAGTAGAGTTGAGTAGAGTCAGGAATCAAACGATCGCGCTCACCTATTGTGATAACGTTAGTGACGGTCGCTTTGTTAAAACAGATGTGCCTTCTGCTCCTGCTTCTAATACACAAAGAATTAAAATAAATAACAAAGAAGCAATCAAAGAATTCAGCCGGCAAACAAGAAGACATGAAATCTCCCGCGACGTCTGTCAAATTAGCATCACAAACGAAAATAGCGTCATTCTAATTATTTTGATGACTCAACCGAAATACAATTAATCTTGCCGCTTCTGTGAACTGTCCAAGTGACGGACGGACGAAAATATCGTCGCATTTCGCGATAAATAAACTTGTGAGTCGAATATCGGATTTCGATTCCATCGGTGCTGCGTATCAAAGATTTTATACGCGTGTTCGATGGCGGGCAGCGGAGCGCAATGCCGGCGAGAGAACGCGCCGCGCACCGCACACACCACGCACACACCACAGACACGCCGCATACACGCCGCTCGCACCGAGCATCGCTCATCACGTGTGTGCACAGCCTGCCAAAATATTTACTCAATCAGCCTACGAACATCATTAAATGCATCACAGAAAATATATTACGTAACAAACTAGAATACACCCACTTATTAATTTAAATAAGCACATCAAAGGAACGAATTCCCATTATTCCGTCAACATGATTTACCGACGCGTTCAGCCTAATAAGATTGAATCTGAAACTTTGTGCTATCTAGGCGCAACGTTTCTCAGGCCGGAAATCAGCTGTCGTATCCCGATTCCGACTGGGAGATCGGCCAATGCGTCTGCGATTACATTAGATCGAGTTGGTTCCTAGACTCGCGATTGGTAACCGGAGACGATTCGTGTTCACCGGAACACTGTCTCAGTTAATTAGAATGCTTTGTAAGAATAGATTTGCCATCGACTTTCCAATGTACAATGATTCACTTCTCTCCGCAGTCGCACGTCTCTACATTACTTTTATCAAGATCATAATTTATAACATTTAAAATTAATTAGTCGTAATTCAAATGACGCAAATTTTACAACTGAAAATAGTTTTGCTACACAAAGTAGTGTTCTTTCGGTTGTTGCACTTCTTACCAGTCTTGGCAACTAATTTGAATCGAGTGAATGTTTACTTCCAATTGGAAATCTAATTTGTCAGGGTTCATAAAAATCAATCGATATCCTTGACGATAGCACAATGCCTTAACTATAATACGGTTTTATAGTTATTCGTCATCGGCGTCAGCGGGTACAGTGGCTCATTGTGGAGTGCGTGACGCCATGACGCGTCGAGCATGACGGCCGTCTGAGCCGCGTCTAGCGTCTCGTCATCCCGTCATCTCGACACTCGTAAATCACGCGCACCACAAATTGGAAACCCACTAAACAGTAAAAGGCTCGCGTTATAAAACCTCAAATAATAACTTTGGATCTAAATCTCATAAAAATATGATTTCGAGTAGGTTTTTAACTCTTTAATCCCGTCGTGGTTTTACGATGTTGTAAAATTTGATTAATAACAGTTGCGTGTAGCCGGCGCGGTGCGGGACAATGTTGCATTGACCCATTTACCGGGCGTGATTGTGGCGTATTTTGGCGGTGGCTCCAGACGAAACATGGTGACCGTGTAACATGACTCGATGTAATCAAGGTCTGCTTGTGTGGCTCTTACGTAATTTCATTAAATTCTGGAGTTTAATGAGCTCTATTGGAAATTCAAAAGTTTAATTACAGCGTTGTTCAGTGACATTGCTTCCGAATCAGCATTAATCAAGGGATAGCCTAACTTGGTCCGATTTGAACTGGCGCAATGACTTACTTCAATTTCAGAGGTTGTTCAACCAGTAGCTGACGGTATATTCGGTGTTGGACAACCACAAACCACACTTGATTATAACAATTAGAACATTTATTTCGGTTAGTAACTTCTCTATATCTAATAACAACCAATTCTATTACATAATCAAGAAACCTTGACAACTGCAATCACTAATACAAAACTATAACGTGTATTGTTTGCGTGGGTGAGACAATAAGTCATTACAGCCAGACCCGTCAATCCGTCCACTGTCACCTCAATTTTTATATTTCTTTATTTTTGTGAAGTATTTCTTCAACGCGTCGCATCCGACGTGTTCGCGTTATTTCATCCGTCACATGATTTGAAACGTATCAGATTTAGCTCTTGACAATGAAGGGACGTTACCAGTTCTTTTTTTATTAAACTTTTGTTCTATATTTATAGATTTGATTCTGTTTCCCTTAATGAATACTAAAATAGCCACATTTCTGTTATACCACTCCTTTGTAATTCTGTACAATCGATAACTCGATGTAAACCTTTATAAGTATTTCTTGTTCAATTGATTTAAATGAAGCACCATCTTCAACGTTCCATATTATTTGTTTCACAGTTCAACATTTCATTTATTAATTCCAGAATATTAACATCAATTTCTTACATTGATAACAGCTCAAATAATGGGATGCCAGCCACATCTCGTTACGAATCAAATTTATTCATCGGCACATATTTTATTGTGTTGGCCCCAAGGCCAGCCCGCGGGGGACTATAAAATCACACGTATAAATAAGCATTCGATCGACTCGTAATTAAAAACATAACTTATTAATAATCGTTTATTAACGCTTACGGGCTGAATAAGCATGATTCCTGTGCCACTCGTGCTCGGCCAAGATAAAATAAATCTACACTACACCCAATCATATTACACTTGTTGTTTATGGTTTATAACCTGTAAATATTGACGCGGTAACATTTAGTTTAATTTGATTTGTTGGTTGACTTTCAACACGCTTATATTTGTATTAAAAAAACTCAGCTATGGAAAAAAATACAGACTATCGTGACATTTTATTTGACAGTTACAAGCGTTAAAAATAATCGCACGAAAATAAGTAAACATTTTGGAACGCACTTGTTATCTAATAATAGATTAGTTGGTTAATATTGTTCACTAGTAATTTGTTGTACAATTATTTTGAGTGTCGGCATAGATGGGGTCTCGGTAACATGTTTATACTCATTGCTGGGCACAATAATGGGTGAATTACGAACTGAGGCCCGCCGGCGCAGCGATATTTATAAGATAGTCGCGTGCTGTTGTAGATTTATAGCTATTTAAACACACGCTAGCATTGCGAATACATTTTTTTACGATTCTTTAGTAATTGAACGTATTAGGTGAATTTATTATCGAAAGTGACCGGTTTTTTTTAGCCAACATGCTTCATTAATCTGTTATTTATTAGCCAGTTACAAAACGTTCTTTTTTGTAATACCGTTTATGATGTATCGGTCTACGAAAGAAGTTAGTTACTACTAACATTGAGGTTATTTGATTTCAGTTATCGTTGCAGACATTGCATTGCAGAATATGCAGATCAATATTACTGAACACTGACAACAAAATAGTTCATAAGTTTATCGCAATGCCTATTTGCGAAAAATAATACTTAATAAACTTTTACACGCACTAAACGCTGAAAGCAAAAATATACTTTACCCAAAACAACAATAGTCGCGAAGGCGAGAAGAGAACAATAAACCGGTTGATTTATTTTAATAAAGTAATTTATGGGCCCTTACAAATTGGCCTCGTGACGGCCGCCTTATCGAGTGGCGAGAATCGATAAAATCGTTGTCGATGTATCGATACATCGTTATTAATGGTCCGTTTATTGTACTCGTTTAATGAGATAACATTTGTTTTGTACATACTTGTTAGTGGGATATTAAAATTATTGTAATGGCAGTTAGTATCGTGAATAACAATGTGATTAATCGTATCTGTCTCAAAGTAATTCATAAGATTATTTGAATAATAGGACGTTTTTGTCCTGCCTTCGAAAAACAAAAACACGACAAGCATGTAGGTTGTATTAAAATAAAGATTATATTAGTGGAAGTGCTAAAACATATCTTCGTCACTGGCCATAAAGCAGTCGCATCGATCCCTGATAACTCATCTGCTTCGCTCGTAAATTGAGAGTCCATAACTCGCGCGGCTTAATTACGAATAAATAAATAAATAATTGAATGTGAGCGGCCGCGGGCTTAATCGATCGTATTCTGAGGTATCGGAGGTGTTAACAAGGGCCTCTCGGGGCTCCGGGGGGCCGTGCGAGCCCCGCATGGGCCCCGTTTGCTTTATACAAGATGCCCGCTACCGGCAACTTGTGGCGAGTTATTGTTATCACCTTCTACATCGTTTAATTGGTTTGGTACAATGCTTGATAATGCTGGTGATAAAATGTGCGTGATTGTATACTGTAAAGCATTTGTGATGTCTGATTGTAAAACAAACGACATTATGTGAAAGTAATTGAATGCAAAAGTGTTAACTGTATGCAATCTTTAGATCGTATACCACAACCGAAGAAAGAAGCAGCCCAGTGGAGTTTTTGAAATTTACAGATGGTCATTTCGGATTGCGTCACTGATCCAATTCAGTGTAAAACGTAAATCTAGAAGGTGCACTATACTAATGGATGCAAAGAGGGTCAAAAGTCAATTCCGCGTGTAACTGACACCATCTAAACTTAGCGCACGGAAGCTGCGCGAGCGCATTGTTCTCTTCATAACGTTTTTTCGAGACGATTGACGCGTATCCATTTCCTCGGACGAGAATAGTAGCCACCTCCGTGACTATAAAATAAAGAGTATCACTCAACGGGCGTCGTCCATCTATCCACTAGATATAAGGATGTTGCTGATTGCCAGTCATTAGAAGGTAATTAGCCCATGGATCACTCACCGCCCGTCTATTTCAATAGTTCGAAGATATATTTGATTCGGCCTTCTCTCACTGCTTGTTATTCGCGAAAAATCAGACAACCTCGCTTTGGAACATCCTACGCGGATTAGAGAGAGACATTTATACGTAATGTAGATAAATATTCTGGAAATATTACGCGTCTGTCAAGCCTAGGACCTTTCTCAAGAACGAAACAAAGAATGCACAAGAAATATGAAGAAAATATTGCTATTAAGAGAAACGATTGTTATTTATCATTAAAACATAAAAACATATATTTATTAAAGAACCCCTGTTTCACAAAATGGTTAATCGATGCTACTTAAACATTTTGTGACCACAGGCGTATTTACAATCAATAACTAAAAAACAAGCAACATCTTCAACGCCATTTCCCGTGAAATTTGTTAAATCGACTTAATTGAAAGTATCCAGGTCGGTGTGAAGGTGCGCTTGATGGATGAGCAGCTAAATTACCCCCCTCCTCCCGCCGCCTTCGTCCCTCGCCCCCCACTAACGAGTCGCTGGCCAAAAGTGATTATTTATAGCCAGTGATGACAGGACTTCCGACTATATAACTGGTGATTAAGACGCTACTCGATTGAAATCTAGAATTAGAATAGTCAGGTGCTAAAAGTATGTACTATTAAATATTACGTGTTAGAAATATTGTTGGTATGAGAGGATATTTGGGTACTAAGTTATGATTTTGCTGACAGAATTTTTGTTGAAGCTGTTTTCTTTAGTTATTATTGAAATTATGACTGTGGATTTATTTTTAACAATTAGAAAGTTATAGATTTATAATAACGCACATAATTGTTTTTAAATCAATTAGAAATTTGTGCAATCGCTAGAACCGTTGATCTTATTTAGTAAAAAAAACATCAACTGTTGTTACATCAAGTTAAGATTACGATAACTGGAAGGCAGTCATTTCCTCAATTTATATATATCAGCCTAGCCTTTCTTCCAAGCTATGTTGGAGTCGGCTTCCAGTCTCACCGGATGCAGCTGAATATCAGTGTTTTACATGGAGCGACTGCCTATCTGACCTCCGTAACCCAGTTACCTGGGATAACACGATACCCTTCGGTAAGACTGGTTGTCAGACTTTCAAGCTTCTGACTACTGTTAACGACTGTCAAAGATCTTCGAAAATGACAGCCGGGACCCACAATTTAACGTGCCTTCCGAAACACGGAGGAACTCGATATGTATAAGATGGTCACCCATCCACAAATCAACCTCGGCAAGCATGGCTTAACCTCACAGATCGATCCGCGCGGCTGTTGTTAACTAATTAACAGTCATTTCCTCAATTTATACTCAAATAATAATATTATATATTATACAAATCGTCCAAACCCACATTGACACAACGCGAAATAATATTCCATAATTGTCTGTATTTTCCTACAAATATTGACAGTATTAGTTAATATCCGCCGATCGAGTAATCTAAAGGTGCCGGATACTGTTATCAGTACACAGGGCAACACAAGTTGCGCGCTCAACTTTCAAACTTAAACAAAACTGTACAACTTTGGTGTACATGTGGAGGTACTTTAGTGGGTCGTTGTACATTATCTCACATCCGCAAGTGCAATAATTATTGTATGAGTTTCCCACGGATGTGTGTTGATGTAAATGAAAATTTATTTTACTCTTTTAAGGCTTTGCATAAGTACCTAAGTGTCTTTTGGTGATTAAATTGTGAGTCAATGTGTTAGAAGACAGATATACAATCCATAAAAATCTTGCTGATTTAATAATACCTATCAGTTTTTTATGTATAACAGGAAAAGGTAAAGTCTATATCCGGACCGAAAATATAAATTCGAGGGTGTCTAAAACTTAATTTTACAACGGCTAGAAACTTAGACAGCAGTTTTATATTGCTGAAAATTAATTCAATTCCAGGCGACGTTGCTTTATCTTTCATAACACGTGCTCAATTTGATATCTTTCACAAAAACTCAATGCACTAGTATTATACGTGAGTCACAAAACACTTTGCCAAAGATTCAACATCTCATACAAAATTAATCACGTTTAATGATTCTGATTCATCCCGATGTATGTAATAAAACGATAAATTGTATGAGCGGTAGGCGGTCCCGTCCCGCCCTAAGATCCCCGCCCGCCCTGCGCGCTGGGCGGATCTAATAGGGGACAGCTTATTGCATTAACGGACTATTAATTTGATTGGGAGTAGGTAGGGATCAGAGTACATTATATGACTCAGTATATGAGATTAGAAGACGTCCTTATGTATTTACGACATGAAATCTATTTAACTTCTTATTTCTATAGAAAATATCAATTGTAGGAATGCTTATTGCTTCTTGGCAATCGATGTTCAAGGAAAGCCTATTTTATCCTTAATTTCTAGAATAATTAATTATATTATATGTATTGCGATTAATATTTTTAGCAACTTTTCATATAACACGATGATCAAGTATGTTATGTATTTCAGACATCATAACCTATATTTTCAATTCACACACTTCACAGATAAATCTTTAGCAATCGGATCACAGATAACTCTATCTAAATGTGATCTCGATCGACACACGAAGACACGAACCACTGCGGGAGGCTTCAAGCCAATATTAAAGCCTCTATAACGCCTCCATATCGGATTACTACACAAAGACCACCGATCAATCTACGATATACAATATCGAACTCTAATTTCATTATTTTAAATGTCAAAGTTCAGTTTCATGACGATTTCGCTAAGCACGATGTTGGTGAAGAAAGAGATGCAGATATAGATCCAATAGATAGTGCGAAAGAGATATCGTTAGGTATTATAGTTAATGTAAGTGACTTTGAGAAGGTATACTAGTTCAAAGGTGAAAGTATAGAAACAACTGATGCGAAATATAATAAGATACATACTTACCTAGTTTATAATGACACTCAGAGCAAAGTCATATTCAAATCTAAGAGTCGAGATAGTATTATAGACAAAATCAAATTAGAGATAGGTAATACGACAAGATTAAATCTTAAATACTTAGTTCTAACAAATACAATAAAAAAGGATGATGACCGACTTTAAACCAAACTCAAAATTGTCAAAACCAACACTCATCTAACCACTTTTAGATAGTCAACTGTTATTTATTCATGAGGGAATCAATAATAATTGTCCTTTCTATAAACAGCAGGGTGTCACCCCGTCTCTTCAACCCATTTATGTTAATGCAGCATTGTGGCTGACACTTCATTTGTTCTATCTGCCAAGAGCGGCCATTGTCAATCCTGCCCTTTGACTCCATTGTGTGTTTTTTGTCAACCAACACCGGATTATTTTATTTCCGTTATGTGTATCTTTGTTGTCTCATGTTTATTATTACTCACTATCTTTTCGCTTTTAATGATTTCGTATCGAGTTTTTCTTTTACTAGTAGCTGTTTGTATGTTATTACTGTTCTTCGTTTTGTTTTATGGAGGTACGCTTTAATGGTGGTTTTAAGATGACATTTATTTAAGACACTTAATATATTATTGCATTATCTTAATTTATTGAAGTGTCTACTAGTAATTCATCTTGACATTACACATTTATTACAAGAATATTTTATAAATTATATCGATAAATATCTATTAATTTCATCAAACGCTACCCTTCTTAGAAGATATATTATCATGCATCTTTTTATGGGCTATTAGTGACAATATTCTAACAACACGAGCCCGAGGTGTTGGTACCAAATCTGCTTCGTCACGACCGGGACGCCGTTCCATATTGTAATTTAAATTGTCATTCAAATTACCATCGAGAGGAGGCAGTAAACGCGGTGGCACTCGAATTCTCGACACCTTCGTCTAGACACGACCAAACACGACATTTTGTACGCATTCTATTATACAAGTAACCAACATTGTTAAACAGTTTATGGAAACAAATCACCTTTGTCGATTTCGATTGGCCCTAAAATTGCTCCCTAAAGGACACCCATGAAACATTTTATTCGTTCAAATAACAATCTCTACAGATTTGCATCAATCATACAACATCGTAAACACAGATTAGCAACAAAGTATCCCAACAAAGAATATGATATACAAATTAAAGGTTTCCATCCCGATGATATTTTACGATAGTCGTAAGCGACAAAACGATGGTCGTAAAACTTGCTATTGCTCGTAGAAAGATTGCGTACCAACCACCTGTACAATGGCCACTGACACGAACTATTCTGTTCAATGTTGAACAATTTATTAGGACCGTGGAAAAATATCGACGCGTTAAAGAGTTGATCAGAGTTCACTCTGCAGTTTTATTGTTTTCGAGGCATGCTTTTAATTACATACAAGCATGAACAATCACGGACAACATTGTAAGAGGGGCAGCAGTCGTCTTGACGGTCAATCTTCACCGCACCCATAAAATGCACAAACATGACTACGTTAATAATAAATTACATACATCTCTCCCGGACGATACTACCATTTGGAAACAACAAATGCTAATAATTACTTTCCACATATGAAATGTTCGCAAGGGACGAAATGCGTTTCGCGTCGGACGAAACGAAACAATGCTTATTATCGATCATCTTAGAGAATTATTGGCGAATAAATCCGAGAGGTCTGTTTAGTGACCGTACATTCGACTTTGTTGCGATATCTGCTTTATTATTTTCCGACGTAGCAATTACATTAAATTAACATTTTACTACAAACATTCATATCAAACGTCACATACCGCTGTTCTGCATTGATTTATATTTCGCCGTCTGTAAGTGGAATCGTTTCAGTAATAGTATTTTCATTATTATCTTGTGCGTGCCGTTTTATTGGAATTAGGTAGAATATGTACGTATTGTTCGTATCTGTCGAGTGTCATAACGACGTCTGTGCCGTGGCGGCGGATAGTTCAGGTTTACTGCTGTCGATAGTTGCCACCTTCGTTTGGAGGATTCCATTGTTGCATTCATCGCAATGATCCGGCGTAGTCGCGTCGTCTTTCAGCCGCATCCGACATTTCCATTGTTGCAATTTTATTGCTGGTGTTACCGTCCCCGTGGAGATCGTAAAGTACGCAACGGCGTTCGATACTATCGCGAGCGATCCGCGGCTGCTCACGCCGCGCGGTGAGCCGGTGGTGCAGTGATGGGCCGCGCGACCGCACCGCGCCGCCACCGCAGCCGTGGCTTTCATTCGTTTCTAATAAATTGATACGAGTCGCGAGGAGACGGTTCCGCGCGCGCCATTGGTCGATCGCTCCACGGACTTCGATACTCGGACCGCGATTGTAAATCAACTTTACAACCTTTAATTACAGATATTTGCCGTCTCATGTGAGCGCACGGGATATCGGAGGGCCGCGCTCGCGAAAATATAGCATAATAATGGGTATTGACCCGTAATGGCTCGCCGTAGGTACTATCGGCCCCCTTTGTCTTGATTGTTGGAGCGAGAGTATATTCTTTTCTGAATGATTGCCAATTACATCGAATGGCCTCCTGAATTCCACTGAGGCCTGCATTACTTCAATTTTTGTCTGTTTTGATTTGCTTTCGAATAAATGATTTATGTTATTGAGGTATCGGTATTGTATTGTGGCGTTTTCTGATCATGGTGCCGTTAATGTTGTTGGATGTCGGTCGAGGGTAGTGCTCACTGTGTGATGATTGTGAGTTTATGTAGTAGCGTCAGTAAGTGGTAGTGCGAGGGTGTGCTGAGGATGGTAGGATGGAGGGGAGGGGGGAGGTGTACGGTGCAGTAAGTATTGCCACAATGTTGCACCGGATAGGGCCGGCCGCCGCTGTTTTAATGTCTCTCAGACGGAATTACGCTGGATTGTTCTCAAGTTTACTGCTCCCTTCATGATTGATCGTTGTATCCTCGGCCTTATGTCATTTTCGCGCCGTATCTCTCGGAATTTGCACTACAAGCAATAAATATTACATTGAGTTATGGTAATTTCGCGAAATTATAGCATATATGACTCCTTTACTGGCGAGTATTGTTAGCGTCCAAGCGGCAGTGTGTTGCGAACTTATTATTAACAATATTTAAATGATTGGTTCATATTAAAGGTTGTTGCATATGTTGTAGCGTGTTTTGAAGTGTGGAAATTAACACTAGAATGATCGCATTTCTAAATTAAAACCCGGCTCGGAGCTGTAATAAATTCTTCCGCCCATAAACTCATAACGACTGTCTAAATAGAGGCTAGCTGTCATTTATGGCCTTAATATATGAATTAAGAATACCCTCACTTATGTTTTTAATCCATTTTGTGATTTTAGGGATTTATATATTATATGATGCATTCAATTTTAGTAAATTGTTATTACTATGGTACACTGTTAAAATATAAAAAAACTGTTCAAGAAGTTTTTAAAATTTGTCATATTAAGTATTTACTTAAGTGGAAGTAGGGATGTAAATAAATATTTTCATTTAAATGTTCAATAGTAATATTATTAAAAACATATAATTTATTAAGAACATAGAACTATAAGACATTTAAACCACCAAATAGAGTATGTAATGACTCATAATACACCGCTTTATCTGCTTTCACTATCTCGATATACTATACTAAAACAACCGTCTATTCGCATGTTATGTGAAACAATTTTCTCCGATGCTAATGTGCAATTAAAAGCGCATGAGGTCGGCCACTTGGAGTAATACCAACATACGAATAATTGAGATTGATCGAGCCGTGGATCGAGTGGGGCGGCGCAATCAAACGCGAATTGGACCAATGGGAGGCCGGCGCGGGCGAATGAACGTCGCCCATTGGCGCGGCGCGGGGTGGTCGGCACAAGGGCCTTGATACCACTCTCGATAAGCGGGAGCTGGCCAATGTCGATCCGATCGATTATCGCCCGCGTCGTCGCGCGCCACGGAGCTCGCCGCCACCACTCTACACGCTCTACGCTCTACACACTCTACACACCTTCACCACGTCGCGCCGTCATTACTGCTCTCTCATCAAACTTTTATTGCACCATTTAGTATCTAAATAGCAATAAAACGCGCTGTTTAATTTATTAGTGGCGTACAAAATTTAATCTTCACCTTAATCTGGCTGTAAAACGGTGTGCAAATCAAAGTTGCAATCTGCAACACTTGAAACAGATTAGTCGGCTAATCGCGCGTTATTTACAATCCTTTATCAGCAGTCGGGGGCGGCCGGTACACGATTTACGACACTCGCGAGCCGCTCTCACAAAAGAATTAGCCTCTCTAAGCGACATCGAGTGCTAATAAAATACCGACCGAGGTGCGAATAATCATCGAGCAACACTGTTGACGGTGACGGCTCGCAATTTATTTCATACGCAGTTCCATAAATGCATGCACCCATAAAGTGAAATTCATAATACAAATTTAGCGTAAGGTTTCGTAGGAAAAGCAATAATTTGTCACAATTGGGTACGATTAGATTGGCTCCGCTGGCGATTTGACATAGGTCGTAAATAACGCTTCGGGCGGCCGGATTGAGTGAGCCGTCAGTGGACGCGCGGCGTCGAGCGGCGGGCAGGCCGGCGCGGCGGCGACGCGGCGCGGGCTCTGCTGTGTGGGCCTTTATAAATGGTACGGGGTATGCAAATAGCGCGCGCGCGTCGCCGCGCTGGGCGCACGCGCATCGAATCGCGCGTTTTCCGCCGCACCGCACGGAATGCGTTTTGTGGAAATCGTTATTGGGGTGATTGCTTTCATAAACAATAGCTTTTGTCCACGGGTTCTTGTAAACGCTGCGTTATTTAGACGGATAACGGGATTGTTCGCTGTTCGTGTGATAACGCGGCCACGCTTTACGCAATCTCGCTTGGAAGCGGTTCGATGTTGGAAATCGTGCTTTATCTATACCCTGTTCAATTGCTAGTAATTTGTAGTATTTACGATATTCTCGTAATGCAACGGTAACCATTGACCTGACTATAGTTTGTGCTATGATTTCATCATTTGAAAGATGCAATTGCAGGTGCAAACTATGTTGCTAGTCTTACCGCAGACTCAACTACTTAGTATGTTTGAAGCAATGATTTGTCTGCCTCAAATAGTCTCAACATATTTTAGATTGAAAAAAAAAAGGCCGTAAGCATGTATTACCTACATTATATACCAAAAGGTTAAACATAGTACCGTAGGTTTTCTAGCCTTAATACACCTTTTTATTAAGGCCTCCTTTCATAGTCACGAACAAATTAGCAGTTAGCAGAATTCTTAACAACACAACCACATGTCGAAAACACCCTTTTAGATCAAAGAAAGGTGTACAATCAACCATTTACCAGTGAAACGAGACCTCTGCAGTCTTAACTAACTCGATCACAAACCCATAAGTGACAGGTCACGTTAATTTGGGTGCGACTTGTCATAAAACTCGTCGATCGAGCTCAAAGCAACTTAGTAGGGGGCAATAAAGGTTGTCAACGTGGTGTGAACAGCGTGGGTGGCGAGTTACGTTCGAGAACTTGTAGTAGGGGCCATGAGTCATGTATTACGATCATTAGTATATATTGAAATGGAGTTGAGACCATTGCGATAGGAGTACTTATTCGGAGTAATTTGGAGTTACCTTATATAATAATATAGGATCTATTTAGCGTAATAGAGTGGAATTACTCACTTACTTAACCCTACGGTTTAAGACAAATATAGGGGAATAATAATAAATAATATGAAATTACTTTAACAAAATGTCTTTTCTATAATTTTCTGGTTAAATCCCAGAACAATAAATGTTTATATCCTTATGAATTCAAGCATAACTTAAGGAAAAATCATCATTACTATCGCGACTCTACCTACAGTCTCATTGAATAGGGGCTTTCTGTTACGTAGGTACTGTCTATTCACCAAACATAATACATACATTCGGCATAATCATACATTTGATTTTCCTCATACACACAATGTTCAATACACAATTCGACACGGTATATTACAAAATTCCAGGTAAACTTTCATACAAACATAGTATCTACGTTGTTGAGACCAATTCTGCGTCATCATGTTGTACCATTTACTTAGAACGTGGCAATTAATCTGAACGGGTGACGTAACCACCCCTTGCCTCCCTCCCCCTCGCACCCCGCCTCGCCCCCTCCCTCGCCCGTGGCCCAGATAACCGGGGGGATGATTAAGTGCAGACGGGAAGACGGATTGACAAATAGTCGTTTAGGTATTTCGCTAATGCCTCGCGCTCATCAATAAACGATCGACGCTCTGGGCTCGTTCTTGTTTAGGGAATTTGCGATTGGGTAATTGAAATGGGAATTGCTGGAGTAATTTGTGTTGCTACTGAGCAGAAATAGGGCTTTTGCAATAATTTTCGTGTCTATTAGATATGTGATGCTCAGTTTTAGGTACGATTTATAGATTATTATCTAGGTAGAGTCACTAACCAATACAAAATGACTATTTTTGTGAAACTCATTGCCAAAGATGAAATCATTATATCAAGAATGGGAAAGCTTAGGTCTAATTTATTTTATAAACCGATCATTTAATCACATCTAACACAACATAGAAAAAATACAAAATTATTTCATCGACGCTCTCCACTTGCTCGCTTTTTCAAATTAACTTGGGTATGTAAAACATAGCAGTTACTTTATATAATAAATGGATTGAAAGCTAATATAACGAGACGGGAACAGGCCGCATTAGACGTCTGTTACAAACGCTTGTAACTGGATACGAGCGTCGAAGTGACTTCGCAAATGTAACGAATTGTTTGCAACAATTATTGCGCCGGCTGATTGATTGTAGCTGCGTTTACTCAAATAACTAATGAAATTGCTTCAGTTATGTTTCTAAGATTATATTTAAAGTTAATGGACGGCTTTTCTGGAGGTTTATTAACTTTATTGGTGTTGTAGGTGGTATAATTTTATGTCGGTCTAGTGTGGTGTGATTTCTAAACATTCGTTCATAAATTTCAATTTGTAGTTGTTAGAAGATTAATTTTGGAACTAATTTCGACAGTCTCACTTCTATGTTATGTATGGTTATTTAATAGGTTTCAGTAGTGAAGAGACTAAATTATAAAAGTTATATAAATTGATTTGACAATTAAATTACTGTACTAGAGTAAGTTATTGTATTAGATCCGTCCTGAGCTCTATTTCATGTAAACAATAACTTTATACTATATTAACTCACACGTAACAGTCTAACGAAAACATAAACACAATCCATTGACAGTCGTATTAGCGTGGCCGAGCTTTTCCTTATGGCGAATACCATCCGGATTCGTCACGTCATACACAAGTTAACAGTCAAATTACAGTAAATCAAATAGTGGCAAAACTGGCAAACAAGCCTGTAGAACAAACGGCTTGCTTCCGCGGCCACACGGGCTGTGCTAAATCCGGGCTACTAACGTGCGCGCGCGTCGTAAAGCCACGATCTGACGCGCTTGCGCTACGCGTAAATCATCGATCGTGCGATGCGATGCGATTCTCTACACTCGACCCTTGTTGCCAACTTTTGTATGCATACGTACTTTTTATAAACTTAGGTTGCTAAATTTTGAAAGAATAGGATATTTATGTCCTTATATGTTATTCTTGCCGTTCAATTTCATACCTGTAATTTAAGTCATTGCGCTAGCAAAGTACTATAACCATATTGTCCGTCAACTTCGATCTAACTATAATCCAAATTGTCGTTTTTAAAAGATGGTCATTAGTTATGCATATCTTCTGGTATTTCAAAGGTTTAGGCTGCAGCCTCCTCCAGTTTATATTTACCAAAACTATCTCTTCACAGCCTAAATTGTTCTAAATCAGTTTTATTTCGAGAGCATAACAGACAAAGCTAACTTACTTATAATAATTCTATGGGTTCTTAAAATAAAAATCAATCACATTAGTTTATGTGTGCAGAACGACATCTAAGTTGGTCGTTCTTGTGTTAGTTGTTCGTTCGTTTTACGATGCTTACCAAGTGGGTACTAAAGGGTTTTACAGCTGGTAATAGTGGACGAATGCACTGACCGCCTCTATTCGGACCTATCTCACTATATTAACATGTTTCCTTATGTTTGTTTATGATCTGTATGTACTTATTTGTTATATTTATAAACGTAATATTGTAATTGCACTTTGTAGAAACTGCAGTCTTTTTCTTAACTGATGGATTATGCCATAATTATCTACACTAATAACTGTGCCCAGAAACATTCGTTAAAGGTTTTCGTCTTTATTTAAACGTCTTTTTTCTGCTATATTTTAGAAAATGAACTTCACGCAAAATAAACTGCTCCAAATATCAACAATCATTCTAGCTGTCTTATTGTTTATACACATGTCAAAATATATAGATACAACCAGGGTATCTTCTGAGGTTACATTACCCGTCCTTACATTCACGAAAATAAATCTATATCTAATTTTCCTCTATAATTTGTTACAGGAACACCAATCAACCGGCTCCCGATAATGGCGAAGTCAGTCCTGGACCTGTACGAGCTGTACAACCTGGTGATCGCCCGCGGCGGCCTGGTGGAGGTCATCAACAAGAAACTGTGGCAGGAGATCATCAAGGGACTCCGGCTGCCTTCCTCCATCACTTCGGCTGCCTTCACGTTACGTACACAGTAAGTGAACATGCAATATAATTGTTTATTGCTCTATGAAATACTGTTTCAGCGTAGTGTGAGATTTGAGTGAATCCGAAGGGCACGAAGCTGATTAAAGTCTGATGCAAATAAATCATACGGAATTGGTAGGTTAGGAATGTTAGACGTAGAATGCTTAAGTCTTGATTTTCAAAAATACCTAAGTCTTATACACTAATTCAACAAGATCAATAAGTATGCCTTCATTGCCTATTGGTCTATAAAGAAAGAGCTTTCTTCAAACAAAACAAAAGGCAATCGCATCACGAGTTCCAATAATTTAGGCCGATTCCATATCGGTACTTGTATCCACGCACATAATCTAGAGCTTAATCTACAAAAGAAACGTCTGTGTGGTCTAACCAAGTCAGGAGCTCCATATTGGATGGTGCTTTGTATCTAACCTTATTCAAATTCTCACGAGGAGGAGACAAAGACTGGTGCACAATAGAGTACGTGAGCCGCCGACGACAATATGACATCTTCATAATTAATAACCTCTAGCTCATCTCGGCCGATATAATTTCCCATTTATCTTGTAGAGTTCCTTCACCTCGGCTTTTGTGGTTGCCATAAAGGTGGTTTACTACGATACAAAATGTACGGCGGTTACGCACGATCCGATCATTTTGTACGCACCTTCTATTCACAACGTTATGTATGCGAGCAGTGACGTTAATTTTCATAATGTTTGAAGTGATTTTGTAACCAAATATTTCTGTTTAACTCGTTTCTAATGCATGCACTGTTCTACAATAGGCATTGTGGTAAAAGTTATCTAAGAGCGGAATATCGTTAACACGCCATGAAAATTGGAAAAACCATTCATCAAACCGAAAATAAATTCTTAGAAGTGATTCAGATTGTTAAAATATTTCTTTGTCTACGATTCTGAGTGTACTTATTTAGAAGCGGGTTACGAACTAAATTCGCATTAGCCACATACTTCTGGGGTTATATCAAGACAATAGACTATTTTTAATGCGTCTTAGCCGAGCAGACTAGTGACATTCATAAAATTAGTTGAACAGTAATGACGAATGTCGTATATATAGATCACAGTGACCGTTTTAAAGGTGGCGTTTTTATGACACGTCGGCGAGTCGCGTTATTGTGTTACGCATTAAATATGTGACCGCTTAATATGACATATGGTAAGGTAGACGCACAATACCGTCATATAAAATTGACACGTTACAGAATAGGATTACGAGTGTAATGGCACGTATTATACTTGAAGGATAGACTTTTGATAATAATTGGGCTTGAAATATGATTTACAAGCTGTCATGCCCCGCTCGCAGCAATAAAGATATTATTAGATTCGTTAAAAGGATTGAATGGTGACACTGACTTTGAAATGTTTTGATTTATCTCCTAGCTGATAGATCGGAGATTATTTTGAATTATAATAGATACTTACAAAATGTTTGGTCTTTGTCGGAGCCGCTTTACGGTTTCTTTTATCCTCTGTCGCAGTTGAAATACAAAATTCCTGTCCAGTTTAACGCGTCTATAAAGTCTTTTAGTGATCATAGTAACACCAGCGAAATAATTACACCGTGTGATTTATGCTTGAAATTCTGGAAATTAGTTATAATTTTGTAATTTGCATTTGTCGTTCTTTATAGTAACATTAAATGGTCTCCCCGTCTTTTCATACATAGGTAGTGTTCATGATATTATCTTTACAATTTAAAGAATTTGTCGTAGAATTATATAATAGAAAATCTTGGTAATAATAAAATTGTCATTATTGACGCCGTATCTAAAGGTTTAATAATAAGGATTTGGTAGTAAATTTGTTCCTAAGATCTTTACTAATATGTATAAAGCAACGGTGAACTGAAGTTAGCTCTACTTTTACCAAAAACCCATTAAATATCTGTTTATTAGTATGTAAAGGCTATAAAATAATATTTGTTTGTTCTAGATACATGAAGTACCTATACGACTATGAGTGTGAGAAGAAGAACCTGTCGACCCGCAGTGAGCTGGACGCCGCCATTGAAGGCAACAAGCGCGAGGGTCGGCGCGCTTCGGGACAGTATGATGCTCAGGCTGCGTTAGCTATGGTGAGGATATAACACAGTTTAAATTGAATGTTAGGGTTCAAATACTTTGTTTTAAAGAAGGAGACTTATATCTTGACGCATGGGTTTTCCAAGGTTCTGTACCATTAATGACTTACTTTATATGTCAGTCGCAAGCCCAGCTTCTGACTTAATTGTACTTTTTTACGCGTAACTATTTCTTCCGTTATTAAATTATACGTAAGCATACATTTTCATATAAGTAACTTTCAGCGGGGGAGAACACTAAGAAATGACAATTAATTAATTAATGGAAGAAATGCTTAAAGGTCTCCTTGTCTCTTAGAAACGCAGCGTCTCTGCGTATGGTCGTTAGTTTTGTTTCCTTCTTCCAAGTTTATCAAAAAATCTTTAAGATTCCCTCCCAAGTACCTATAATAAGAGATATATAATAGTCATAAGTACAATATTAAAACAGTGTACTATATCGAATCAATTCTCCTAACGTAGATACCTCCATTCCAGCCGCCTCTGAACCGTGGCGTGCCCGCGTCGCTGGCGCAACTGTCGCAACACATGCAGCCGTTGTCGCTGTCGCTCGGCGGCGTCGCTCCCCGGCTGCCGCCGTTGCCGCCACACGCGCCGCATCTCGCGCAACACGATATTGAGTACAGAGTCCGGGAGTATATGAAGATGATTCAGCAGCAGAGGGAGCTTATGAGAAATGGTAAGTAAATAATGACCTTACATTATTTTTTTCTTAAAAAAAAGCCATAGCTTTCTTTTTCGCATCGCATTCTAAATGCCTCCAGACAAAGCGTAAGCAGAGACCGAAAATGATACTTTTGATATCCTCGTCGATCACGAAACAGCGGACCGGAATCAGCGCATGGTCTAAGAATGTTAAATAAAATTTGAGTGACCATAGTCATTTTCTATTTGTCATGAAGAATCATCAAACCTATCTAATTTGTATGTGGTGTTCTTTCTGGCCTCCAGAAAAACACTGCGCTTTCTTATATCTCCATAACTTTTTAAGGACCAAAAAGAAATTATGAAATTTTACTTAAATTACTATTTTATGTCCCAGGTTCCGAGTCCCCGCCGAGCGTGAACGGTCCGGCGCCGATCATGTCCCCGCGCGACGCGGCCGCTCTCAGCGCCATCGACGTGTCGCGCCTCACGCTCTGGTCCCTCTACAACAACAACAACAACAACAGCCCACAGCCTGATCTCGAACCACAACGGTAAGAATACATACAACATCAAGCTAGAGATATTACTATTAGCCTTTGGTTAGCTTAATACCAGAATATTGATCGAAACGATCACTATTATTTAGTTAGTTAACATTTGAAAACTTGAGTTCAATTCTCAGATAACGATAAAACAACCTCTAAATGTTGAAAATGTAGTTTAATATACCTAAGCAGATTGAGGTGTTAATCACTCTTAAAGCTCTCAAGTTATAAAGAAAATCCGTGTAGCTAAATAGTGTTTCAAGATAGTAGTTTTTCAGTAGATCAAATGCAAATGAACGCATAAGAGTGATTTACACTTACAACATCTCCTATAAGTCGAATCAAGTCATAATATAACAAAGAGTTAACAAGTTGACTTGTAACTCACAGCGAAGCACTAAACCTGAGCGAGAGCCCGAACTCTAGCGCGTCGGGGGGCAAGCGCGAGGCGTGCCGGTCGCCCGCGCCGCCGGCCAAGCGCCGCACGCCGCGGCCCGCGTCGCCGCGCGCCTCGCCGCCCTCGCCCGCGCTGGCGCCGCTCGCGCGCGCGCGCCTCGACCCGCCCTCGCCGCCGCACGCGCTCAACGGAGGCAACGCCAACGGAGTCAACGGCGCTGCCTTCAAGATCACCACTAGAGGTAACTTCTTATTAATTTACTGTAATTTCATATTTTTTATTGATAGTGAAGTTTAGTGATAGCAGATGGACCTTGCTATACCATGGTCACATTTGTTAGTAGTTTTATGCAAAGCCTTTGGGCCACAATTTTATCTACTGCTTCTAAAATTTCAGTCCCTATGGATAGAGCCTTGCAGAGCTAGGAGCCGCTCAGATATGTGTGGATAGATATTTACACTTTAGTTTAGATCTAATCATACACGTGTCATTTGAAAGCAGGTGTTAAGACCACACCCAGAAGTTATTTTCAGCGCATTTTCCAATTGACTTCTTACTGTCAGCATCTAACAAACGATTATATTTTACAGGTGACGCGAGCACAGGTGACCAGCAGCTGGTGGTGTCGATAGAACTGAACGGCGTCACTTACGAAGGCGTACTGTTCCCTGCCAACAACTCACAGAATGGACACAGGCAAATGGTCTCCTAAACACATCAATACATTTCGTAGGGTAGTTCTATTATATAACGTTTGCAAACGACCAGTATTTTAAAGCTATGACAGTTGCGTTCCAAATTTTGAATTCGATTTGACATTTAAATTGAATCTGGCATTAATTTTTTTTTAATGCTCAGGTGTTCGATCATATACAGAGTGTTGCCGAATTGTCCATGTTTATGAAGTAGTTGAAATTAATAATGAAAGGAATAAAAGTGGGAAGTTATGGCTAATGAAAAGAGTGAAATTTAAATTTGATCTGTTGGCCTCTGCGGTCCATTTCTTCTTGCTTTCCCCCTTCAGAGCATAGGCAGTGAGTTTCGTCATCGAACTGTATTTTTGAAATTGAGTTTATGTCTATAATCCGCTTTTTTTGTTAGATCTAGACTCAATAATACTATTAAAACTGAGCAGCTACGTTTGCAATTTATGTTACGCTAAGAAATACTGGTCGCTTGAAGTAACGAAACTCTAAAGTATTGTTTTAAAGATTGAACTCAAATTATTCGAGGATAAGTACAAAATTTCACTTTACGGATCATCCAATAAAGATATTAACGTACTTAGTTATGTTTTAATGTGATTAAGTTTTTTTTTTGTATTTTTTCAAAGTATTTATAGTTCTCAAAGTAAATTACGTCACTGCCTAAAGAACGTGGAATTATTTGTAAATAAAAAAAGCAAAAATAATTTCTGCCTGTTCTTTAATGGATGTTTTGTATGATAATTTTAATACATTTTTTTATGATGTCATCATAATGTGACAATTTATGTAAATATAGTTTTTAGTTGGTATTTTATTTATAATTTGACAGATGTGATGAGTGGACAGTGTGGCGCGTCTGTTTTCTGTTTGTGTAGTGACGGAACGTATTTATATTACACTACATACTACTAGCTAACCGATGTCTAGCTGCAGAGCTGAGGAAACAAATTGAAAATGCAGAATGGCGGCCATTAAACAAGTTAATTATTATTGGGCACTTAATTTTGTAATTATAGTTTGTTCTCGTATTACTGCAGTACAGGCGTAAGGCTTTTAACCACAGCTTTCAGTAATGACTGCTATATTAGCTGTTGCATATTATTATAAATCTTTTTTAGACCCCATTCGGTTGACACGCTATTACGCGTTTCATTGCGTGTTTTATTTAACAGTTCGTTTTGCAAGTCAGTTGCTGACACCCTATGTATGCGTTGAAATTGAAATAGTGTAATGTAAATATGTCGCTGTTTTGTATATTATTGTAAATAGTTTTGAGCGTAGTAGTGCAGCGTTTATACACCCCTCCCCGTATGTTTGTGATTGATGATTTCAAAGGTGTATATTTTAATTTCTCTATGAAGATGTCAGTATTGTACTTAGTGAGTAGGTATTTATAAATTGTGAGTATAGATTCGTTTTCTTTGGACGGAAAACTTATTACGTTATCCATTGCGTTTTACTTGAGCGTTTTCGGTAATGGTGTTGACAATATGCCGCGATGGATTTGGGATGGGCGGTTTTGTCGTCCAAAGAAAACGGGTTTCCTTTTAAATCGTAGACGTTTATGAAAATAATGAATTTTACTAAAATCTCTAAAGGTTCACGTTTATTTTTTACTTTTTTATTTCAACTGCGTCATAGTTTTCTATCGATGGATCCACACTTTGTGTTTGTCATCGATGGGCTGCCTGTGACCGGGAATAAGTCTCGAATAACTTTGTTATAGTCAAATAAAACAAGATAATTGAATAGTTAATAAAAGTTGTTTTGTAAAAGTAAGGCTACTTAAATTTTCGTTCACAAATAGACCGTTTAGCATCACAAAATGCCATTTCCTTAGTTATAATAGTTAAGTTAAATATAAGTTAAATGGGAAGTGTTTGAAAGTGTCTCTGTTTCGTCGTGCAATTGCAAATGTCTTGAAGCTATGGCAGCTTGCCCTAAGTACATAAGTTTTTCATAAATTATAATAATCGTAGTGCAATAAGCGATATCCAAAATTACGAAAAAATCTCCAGTAAAAAAATCTTAGCGTTGTAAAAATATTGAAAAACGTTTTTTTTTTTGTAAATGACTGATTTTATGTTTTATAACTTTAGTTAATTTAATGTATTTAATTTTAAAGTTTATTGTGTAAAATTCGATTTACTATTTTAGCTGCGTACGTGCTAAGTAGTGGTAGAAGATAGTACATTCCTGACGATGTACAATAATTGTTAAGAGCAAACAATATATATACTGGCCTACTTATATACAGGTAGTGAGGCCAGGAGATTGCGCATTAGCGAATTTCGTATTACACCAAAAATTTTTGATGTATTCAAATAATTATACACGAATAAATAATTATGTATTACGATGATTTTATTTTATTTGAAACCCTTAATTATTTACTAAGTTGTAAGTTTAAGTATCTATGATAGCACTAGTCTAACACTTGGAAAAACTTTATTCTTGTCCTCAGACGTAATGTTCAACATTACAGCTATCTATCTAGTAATTTCAGGCCTACTGAAAGCCAGTATTTTACAAAAATTTACACACCAAAAGTTAAGGCTTATTAGAGCATATATGAAGTGGGTAAAAATAGTATTCATTTTAAAATTGCGACCACACATTACCATGGCTACGCTCTATATCATTATCGCCGAGGTGTATACACCATGGCGATGAGAATGTACGAAATATGGCAAAATCAGAATAAGATGAAATGAAAATTTAGGAGCAGAAGTGAAAACTTAAAGAAATGCATACTGAACTACTAGCGCCATCTATTGAATTTGGTTAGTAGCATTTAGTGATACACGAATAAAAGTAGTATCAGCGCCCTCTATTAGGATTACTACAGACTACTAAAGAACATACAATGCTAAAATGTATCATCCTAAACGTTTATTTCATATGCCAATAGATAGCGTAAAACCGCATTAAAGAGGTTGCCGACTTAACAAAGAATTTGTAAATTTATGTGAGCTAGCAGTTAGCCACCAAGGTAGTAGGAATTTTCATTTTTTTACTAGTTGGTAACGTTTTCAGTATAATACAGATAGTGTGAATAACTAACTAAACGGTACTTTATAATGATTATTTTTATTAATACTTTCTATTAAGTAACGAATACTGGACTGTCGAAATAGGAAAATGAATAAAAATTAGCTCTCTATGACTTTTATATTACGATTTTATATGTTACGAATAATCGATGGTATAAGTTAAATTTTAGATAAACAAATTAAAATAATATAATTACAAAAATAAACTCTTTTCTTTTGTCGCTAGCGAGCAAAAGTGCCGATTGCACCATCATTTATTGCAAAGTGCTTTCCGTAGCTAAGTGGCTACGGCGTAGAACTATCGGTCTACGGATCTACGAAGTTAGGGCTCCCTTGCTGCTACGCCCTTATTGGCTTATCGTAGCTTTTAAGTTATGTTCTAAAGTTTTTATTTGTACCAGCTTATCTTTAACTTTCCAAACACCCCCTTTATGCTTCCGTAGATTCAATCTACCTTACCTCATTATTTATTTTACTTAGAATTTGAAGTAGTGCCAATTTCCTTTATGTTTTTTTTACACTCTGTGGGTACTTTTAAAAAGTTTTATCACTGTCAATATTTATTAAGTGACTGCATTTGTTTAAAAGCCAAATATTATAGTCAACTGTATAAAATAAATAAGAGAATTAGCGGCTCAGCTCGTCTTCGTCCGTATATAGCACAATTTTATCCAGACAGTTACAAATATATCAAAACGATAATAATCTAATTTAGTTTAGTTGTTCAAAAGTTAAACGTGTCCATACATTTCAGTGGCACTTTTTAATTTTTATAGATACAAAATGGACATTATAATTGAAGGTGGTAAGTATTTCCCATTTCTTTGATCTCTCGTCCCTACTGCTCCCGCCTAGACTGTTAGTTTAGGACAGATGTTTGTTGACCGAGCACAGAGAGGATCCGATATATTGCTACGTGTGTGTTTGAGATTGATTAGTAAACTAATTATATTGCTTATTACTGTTTATTATGATCGTACTGGCAGTAGTATAGTAATTGGTTCTAATTAAATGTTATTCTACCCACGAAGACTCTTGGCGAAACTGCAGTTTGTTTTATCTATAGAGATAGATTATTTTTGGCTATTCACTGATAAATTTAAATAATGAATTATCACTTCGCAGGCACACCTATGTAAATTGCGATTGCATTTGTATTTAAAACCAATTCAAGGAAATCGTTTACCTCAAACCTCCGTATATAATAATAAATTACTTGCAATAATGTTTATTTTTACCCATTATTGAACAACAATTTCTAATACCACAAAAAATAGAACTCACATCACTTACCCCCGGTTTCTGAGGTACATTTAGCGGTAGTTTATCTATTCAATAGCGTTTTAACACATATAAAAAAACGCTAATGAATAGATAAACTACCGCTAAATGTACTCAGGAACCGTGCAATAATCAATGACCACATAGTCCCTTGTATACATACATACAACATAGCTATGTTATATTTGGTAACGTTATTATGCCCACGCACACGCTTCTACTCTAATTAGACACATCGGATCAGTTTCCAGAGCCCGGAGCCTCGCTACTGCCATTGGACCTCGCCAGTGGGACCACTCAACGAGATATTTGAGGACAGTGACGTGTATGGGAGGTAATGGTATGTAGTTTTACTTAATAAACGTAGCGTTTTTTTATATGAGTTTAAACGCTATTGAATAGATAACCTACCGCTGAATGTACCCCAGAAACCGGATGAAAGTAATGCAAGTAGGAAGCTAGATGCAAGAGTTTTACAGAACTTTAATTCTTAAGGTAAGAGAATTAAGGTTCTGTAACTTTTAATAGCTCTCCTGCTCGCGACTTTGGTTTGCCAGGTTTGCCGGGGTTAAAAGTATCGTGTTCAATGTATTCTGTCCATATTAATCAATGTTATAAATTATTTGTGTAATTTTTTTTTCTATATCTTTTTTAATTGTTTATTGTAACGAACTTCTATCTCAACTTTCAAATGTATAAAACAGTAAAATAAGATAAGGTAAGTAAGATCAAATCTTGTGCTTCACAAATGTTGAGAGAATTACAAATACCCTCAAAGTTCTCGCTTTTGCAATATAGGTCATGTAAAAGCAGTAAAGACGTTGCAAACAAATAGTGGAAAATAAGGTAAATTTATTGATATTTAAATAATACGGTGATATATTAAGTGAGATTCTACCTAATTTTAACTTCCTTGCTGGATTTACACTTGTACAAAAGCAAGAGATCCATTAAATCAGTTTATTAATTCACACAAAACTTAGATTTATCTTTTATCTTTATATTTCGAGATACTGAAATCGTTTCAGTACATTACATTAAACTACATCTTACATTACAGTTATCTGTGGAAATAAACGTAGTAATAGAAACAAATAGTTGGTAGTTTGGTATGCGGCGATATACGTGCGGTTGGCTTAAGACTTTTGCGGTGCTTTAAAGCGTTGAAATCTCATAATGCGAGGAGACAATTTCTTTAATATTCAGTTGATAATTTTACAATGCGTTCTTTTATATGATAGATTTTTACGAAAAGTCAACAAAAAGTAGGTAAGGTCAAATGTAAAATATAGAGGTTTTTAACAATAGCCACAAATAATAATTGAACAAAATATATTCAATTCTTTTTGTAGTTAAACTTTCGACGTCTTTTACGGTATTTTTATGAATTGTTCATTAGCTACAATAACTTTAGACATATCTATTCTGCTCGTCGACCTATTTATCCCGTGAAAAATTGATTTAAAGGATTGTTCTTAAGAAAATACCGCAACATATCACACATACAAACAGGATAATTTAACCTTCAATTTTTCTTCTTTAAACCAGGATTTGAAAAACGCAGCTTGCATTTATACACCAAGTGACCTAGTTTGCATTCCACGTGCATACAACATTACACTAATAAATAAGGACACTTCAATAAAAACATCACGCTTTTAATTTCCCAAAGGGGTAGGTAGTGGATTAAACACCCACTTTTGTTAAACTGTAAAGTGTAACTTAAAACGCAGTTCAGCTGCCATTTATCGAACAGTTCTATTCTAGTGTTCTACGTGTTAGTTAAGATAATGGTAGATAATTTCAGGAAGTACAGTTGGCGACAAATATTCGTATTCCATTTGCTCTTCTCCCAATGTTGTGATTTTGAATGTTGCTTTACCAGTAAATCGCTAAATTAACCTTATTAGTTAAAGTCAGATATGTCCTTTGATCATTTTTAATTTCAATATTCTACCCAATTTTACTCGTCGTATCCTTAGGTTTTATCGTAGTACTACGGTATAAGTAATGAGCGATTCCTTAAAACTGTATGCCTGCATACGTACAATGGATCTAAATAGAGTAAAAATATGAGTGAGGCAAGGAAATGTTGTAAGGATGGTGCCAAGTGGCGTTCTTTGGTCTCTGCTTACCCCTAGGGGAAAAAGGCGTGATATTATGTGTGTAATTTTATGATGCAATTGAGCAATATTTTTATTAACAGGCTAGAAGTCTTTCGCGTATAAGAAACATGCAATTACATATGTTAAGATTAACAAGGTTCAAGGAGAATGTATTCTCTATAAAGAAAGACAGTTTCCTTTGTGGTTAACTGTACTACATGTATTGCGGCATGTACTTCGTCCACCCGTAGATTATAGTGGTCTTTGAGGTCTAATAGTCATTGTTACAGATGCAGATAGGAATTACGGATCTAGAGTTTCCTTTGACTAATAACTATGTCCAGTTCGACTAATGGTGGTCAGTTTATAGCCAAGACTATTGTAGAAAGCTTAAGGGCTTACAAGAGGAAGAATAATATTTTTATTTTAATACCAAAGCTGTCCTATTTAGTATTTTAGTATTCAGTATAATTATTAGACCGGGGAAAAGTTTTTTGGCATTATAGTAGGTATGAACTTGTAATAAAATCTTTTCTCTACACAAAAAAGCTCGATGTTTGGGTACCTCACGAGCTCACTAAAAGAAACCTAATGTACCGTGTACCTACTCATATGTGATTCTTGAAGCCAAAGAGATTTTATTACAAGTTCATACATACTATTGTGGAAAAGACTTTTTCCCCGACCTAATAAAAAACCAAATCTTTTTCATCAGTTGGCTGGCTTTACTATTTTGCATACCTAATCCTAGATAAATTATCTGAAAGATTAAGGAACGGAGAATAAGGCCCGGATTCACAACTTCTATAAAATATCCATCACATACATACCTATTTAAACTGTGAAACTTGCTCTCAAACGCATAAATTGAACAATACTAATATATTCCCAAATAAAATCTTATACAACCCGACTAAAATTAAATTCACATAAAAACTGCAAAACATAATAGTCGGGTTACAAAACTTATTCCTTCTTCAAATAAATACATTTGTTACTAAGCTAAGGTACACAATATTCAGTGGAGCGAGATTCACAGACTGCCAGCCAATTAGTGTAGTGTGCAGGAAACCTCCCCGATGTTCCGGGAATCGAGGGATTGATCTCAACTTGACACCTCCGTTATTACGACAAACACTACCATATACAATATATTGTAGGTAGCTTTACGAAGGTATAAATGCAGTGTCTTTATGACGTCTGTTTTATTTCATTTTCATAAGTTTAAGTTTCACTGCTGAGCAAAGACTTTTACTAGACTTTTTTAGATCTTTTACTTTTCAAAATAGTTTTGAGCTGCAAATTTTGTAACACAAGTTTATTTGTGTCAGTAGTCTAATGTTTTTATGTGAATGCATACATAGATAGATGTATAGATTTACCCTCTTATTCATAAACACACTATTAACCTATTTTATTTAATAAACTACTACAATACGTTTCCTTTTTTTCATTTCGCTAAGGAGTGAAAGAAACAAAACCCCTTAAAAGCCTTTCATCAGTACATATATTTTTATGAATAAGAGGGTTAACATACAATGTATTGGATGAGAATCAAACTTATAACACTATTTACATTAGTTGAAATAAGGTCACAACACAAGCACTGTGCGGTAGCCCGTATATGCGGCTAGCCATCCAGTTGCCCACAGACATTAAATGTAAGTACCTACCTACATTTTATATAAAACGAATTCCCGTAAAATTCCCGTAATTTATTTTATATGGAACTAACCCGTGGTAGACCCAACAAATGTTCCTTTCCTAACTTTTTCTACAATCATCATAATAGTTTGGTACATATATATTATTTACACAAGTCCTTTTACTAATAATTATTCCGTCTATTGGTGAAAACTATATGGAAATTCATTCAGAGTTTTGAGTTTGTAGAACAAAAACATCAGACGAGTATGGAACTGTTTTACAATATACTAACTAACTATCTGCCCGCCGTTTTGTCCCCGTTGAATTTCCAAAAATCCGTGATCCTCTAAACTTCCTAAGGAATCTTCATACCAAGTTTCAACTTTCTACGTTCAGTATTTTCGGCTGTGCTTTGTCTATTAGTTAGTCAGTCACTCAGAGTCGGTATCATAAGAGTTTTATATGTATATGTATAAGTATATGATAAAATATTTTGTAATGATATGTAGCGATACATAACAAGGATGGCTATGTAATATGACGCTTCGTGCGTAATGTACGTGATAATTATTATTGGAAATATATACATAATATGTGTGAAATTTCATCTGTCTAAGTTAAGTTAGGCACGATTGAGTGAATAGATTGTGGTTTTTGAGTTAATGTCCTTTGGTGTAGTCTTCTTGAAGGAGAAACTGTCGGTTAAATTATGATTATAATAATATGTTATTATTTTCTTAATGTAGGTATTAGCAAAATTTCAAAAGTTTCCACCGTTACAGGAATGCGAGGAGGTCCTAATAAAACCAGATAAATTTATTCAAATAATATTTGAACATAACATTTTTCTGCTACTAACTACCATTTTATATTACTTTCGTTAAGATTCTCAGTGATGGATATCTGTGTGCCAAAATAGTTTTTGATGTGTCTTTAAGTCACAAGCATCTTATAATTTGACACACGATTTAACTAAAAACAAGCGAAATTCTATTACACCTAAAATAAATTTTATATTAGCTCCGTCATACGAAACCTGTTTGTGTATGCAATGATAGAGCGTTTTTATACATAGTTTTTATTTCTAATTCTTGTAATATTCAATCATCTGCTAGATTTTCAAGGTCTCTCGCTACTGACTTGTACATGCAATCATAGAAATTCATATATGTTTCGGATATTGAACCCTTTACACGTGGGGCCTTATTGATAAGACTACATTTTCTGTGGCACCAAATTTTGCTTTATTGTTGTAGATGGAGTCAAAACTTTAACTTGCGGAAGAAATTTTGTGGTGTTCATTTCATTGTGACAATGTGCCAAACAAAAATAATAATCAGATTGTGTTTCTCCATAAAGTTTATTGAAGCGCATTGGCTCGTCCCCACCGAGCCTGGCACAGAGGCATTACCACGTAATTTAAACCAAAACAATTTATTTTCTACATCGCCGGCGGTACGTTATCAATAGTCCACTCACGCAACACGACACTCATCAAAACACTATTAGAATTAGCATATTAATGAAACAACAGTATTAAAAGTGGACTATAGTTCGCTAACTATGTGTATTATGCAAACATTTTTCGCTTGGGCGGTGGCGAGGCGATAGGGCGGGCGGGGAGCCGTCAGTCGTCATGCACCCGCCGGCGAAGGTGCACGTCGCGCGCTGTGTCACACGCACCCTCCGATAATCGCGACTCGCCGTAGTGGCAACAGTGTCGGCGTGTAGTACTGCCGTCTGGTCGAGCCGCCCCGCCCCGCGCAGTGCGCCTCCGCCGGGCCACAACGGGGCGTCGTAACCTCCGACCGCGGACCAACTAACTGGACACTCCACAGTGATAAACCAAAAATTGACGTTTCACGAAACTCGATTTGTGTGTTAGTGTTTATTTGTGTTGTGTGTGATATAGGTAAGTGGTATCTCTATTTTTTTCCTCTCTCAATGACATGTTGTTGTCGTCAGCTGATTGCTGAGTTTGAGTTTGTAATTGTCACCTCGACGCTCCGAGAAACTGTTAGGCTAGTAGTTTATCATTTTATTTTCGTACGGAACGTTTTAAACTTACGAAACTGTAGAGAATGTTAACGGCTTGATGTTTTAAGATAAAATATCACTATTTGTGTTTTAAGACATTAAATATGATAAATGTAGTCTGTATCTTGGGATCTCGTGGAAAATCTTTGTACACATTTTCGCGGCGGACTTAATCTGGTCGTAATTAATATCTACATTATATCATTGTTGTTGGCAAGAGATATAACACAGTCATATAATATTTTGTCTACTGTTTTGAAGTAAAACATTCAATACAGTCATGTGCTACATCTGTGATAATTTATTACGAAGTACAAAATATTTTTACGATGTTTTTTTTCTCAAGACGTTTTTTACTTCATTCAATATAATTATATTCGTTTGTAATCTCAGTTTTATCGTATTTTTATCAAAGAAGAACGATTGACACTTGATTTCGAATTCGTTTCGTCGTTTGATGTTCTCTCTAAGAAGTTTATCCAATCATTTTCCAGTTTATAGGATTCTATGAAACGATTTAGGTCGTTGCTTTGTGAAACTTATACATTTATTTGTGGAAATCTTGGCAATCTTTTG
The DNA here is from genome assembly GCF_050436995.1 of Anticarsia gemmatalis. Lineage (NCBI taxonomy): Eukaryota > Metazoa > Arthropoda > Insecta > Lepidoptera > Erebidae > Anticarsia > Anticarsia gemmatalis. Next base: position 7,807,658 of record NC_134761.1, read on the forward strand.
AATTGCGTAATAGGAGTAATACTTCATTTAAACATTCATAATAATATTAAGATAAAAAGGTATTTGAGGTAATAAATTAAAATGACAATGGTATTTCTGAAATTGCCGAAAATGTTGTTAATTAAAGTATAAATGTTGTTTATTCAACAGAAATAAATAACTAAAGTTTTTTTCTGCTTGTTATGATTTCTTATCTTGACCGTGTTATTATATCACACAGATACTGACCAATTTAACGTCAAGGACTCTATGTTTTAGCAAAACTTGATATTTTATTGGCATTATAGTAGAATATAATAATATTTACTGTTATATTTTAATTACATATTACATACTTAGATATTCTTACTAATAATTAAAATACATACATAAGTAGGTAGGCAAGATCTGTATTATGTGGGTAGGTAGGTTTTCCGAGCTTAACAGCTGTATCGATTTAGATCAAAATTTACTAGGGGATAGTCTAAACAAATAATATTTATGCGAACGAATACATCTCGCCTTATCCCCACGAGTAATAGGCAGACACCAAATTACCTTTAAGCTTCATTCTGTTTCATACATTTTGTTATATTAAACGCTCTCTGGTTACGAGTACTACGCACTTTACTGAAGAACATCAGATATGATCTGTGTATGTCTTTGTATGGCGTCTTCTCACAATTTAATCTCTGTATCTGATCTGATGCTATCGTATTGTTATGAAAAATAATACTATATGTTTACATACAATTTCATCCTCCACATGGAATAATATACTATCTAGAAAATAAACCTGTTATTGTCCCTACGGTAAAATCTATACCTACTCACCAAAATCGCTTTAGCAATTTTGACAGTAATAGCCAGTCAAATAAACCAATCAAATATTCGCATTTTCTCAGGCAAAATCCCCTATCGCGCTTGACGAGCGTGGTGAACTCAAGACCTAACTCGTTCAGGAAGAAACCCTTGCCCATCGGTGGGACTTTAAGGGATAAAAAAATTGTTGTATTGTATTTTATTTTATTTTTTTCATGGGTTTGCCCCTTTTTCGAGCAAGATTCTCCTTCCGGTCATAGGACTGTTGTAAAATTACTAAATCATTACTTACTATACGTATACAGAAACCGATAAAAAACAATATTGTTTTCAACGCTATTTATGTTTAAAGTAAATTTTATCTCTACTACGCTACTTAACGCGGGATTATCTTAAAATATGTGTAGTAAAGGAATGTGGAGCACTTAGTAGTATCTCTGCGTCGTAGACATGCGGTGAGACAGAGGTGCACCTAAATGGGTGTAGCATTTTATGAGATGGTTCATTTTAGATAAATACTTGATAGTTAAGAATTCTAGTGGCATGTATTATGACGCTAAGAAAAATGTTATAAAGTTCCATCTAATAGCACCGGAATAATTGATTCTTATAGATAACAGTTACTCGTTACTAATCAGTGGTCATTCACCGGCTAACCGAAAAAAGATATATTAATTCTGCAAATAAGTACGTAATATAGGTACTAGTGAATATTCCAGTATGACTATCAAGTTATACTTAAATATACACTTTACTACTGGAAAATATTACTGGCCGTTAACTGTCAATTCTTATGTCAGTTGTAAAAAAGTATAACTGTCACTTTTAAATATGGAACGTTAATCTTTTTTACTGATTAAATGGCTTCGTAATGACAAATTATACTTAAGGGAGACATTACGTTTTAAAGTGCCAGCAGCAGTAATAATAATTACCCGTTGACGATTATTTTTTCGGTCGTTTGCTTCACTATTAGATTGTCCATATTCATGTAGTTTAGTAATTTATTACATTGAACATTTTGCTCTTCTGCTATAAAAGAAATAAATAGAGATTCTGCGGTGTGTTTTATATAAATAACTTTATATCTACAAACAAACATTAAAATCACACCTTTTCCCATAATATAAGTTTATATTGTTGAAAATCCTCTTATTTTAGGCGGTCAAATAAAAGTAGTTTCTCTTCAACTTTATTGTTAAATACATATATTTCAGGTCGCTTTTCATAGCTTTTCTACCCACGACACAACTTACTGGCCCCGCGTTAATCCGATCAACAGCTTTTCACAACAGCCCAAAACTTTTATTGTGTAGCTCTATCAAGAGCATGTGATAAATAATAATACGATCGTATATTTATTTGGCAACATCTATTTTTGCAGAGTAGGGATTATGACGCTCTATTTTTCGAAACGCACATTTTAGATATTAGCCTATTTGATTTTAATGGGTGCTTTATGAATATCTGACCCATAGTGAAGATTGAACTAAAAATATTCATAACAACATATCGGTTTTGAGATCCTAGTACCGTAGGTTTGTAATAATTATCTTTTTTTTCATTTAGCAAGGGCAAATGCTATCACTGGCTACTCACTGGGTAAATGCCTCTCCCGTAGGCTCCTAAAACCCTTGGCTGGTTGTTAATTCCAACTAAACAATCAGAAACAAATTATCTACTTGACATAAATTCGTAGGGAATTTCTAAACACATTAAAGGCGCTGAACATTTTTCATAATATCTCTATAGCTGGCTATCAAATGTAGAATATAGTGCTACAGCTGATATCAAGATAATCTTAGCCTTCTAAGATATTACAAAGTAATAATTATTTATTTATATTACGTCAACAACTTGGTACATAAGACTCGTTTATCCTGTCTAACCGGTTAGAGCATTCGTCACACTAATTATGCATATTTCGGTGCAAGGAGATAAATGTTGATAGTGGCAATAAAACAAGCTTACGATGACGAATAATCTGATGTAATAATATACTAAAGTACCGTTTTTAATTAAATCTAAGACTCCTAGGTATAGTTATAATGTTTTTTGAATTAACACATCTATACTTTTATATTATAAAGCTGAAGAGTTTGTTTGTTTAATTGTTTGTTTGAACGCGCTAATCTCAGGAACTACGGGTCGGATTAGAAAAATTATTTCAGTGTTAGATAGCCCATTTATCGAGGAGGGCTTTGCTACGACCAATAGGAGCAGAGTATCAGTAAAAAATGTTACAAAAACGGGGAAAAAATTCACCCATTCTCTCTTATGTGACGCAAGCGAAGTTGCGCGGGTCAGCTAGTTTCCAATAAGCCAGATACGCTCGGACACCAATGTCCAGCGACACTTGTTGCCTACAATGTCGAATGAAATGCTGTACATTGCTGGATTTCACTCGACATGTTACGTTTCGCTCGTTACTGTAGACCAGTGGTTCCCAACCAGTGGTCCGTGGAAGTCAAAATATGGTCCGCGAATGATTTTAAAACTTTAAATTTTCGAGATGATTATTACATTTTATTTTTAACTAGCTGACCCGCGCAACTTCGCTTGCGTGACATAACGCTACGACCAAAAGGAGCAGAGTACCAGTAATTAATGTTACAAAAACGAGGAAAAATTTCACCCATTCTCTCTTATTGGACGCAAGCAAAGTTGCGCGGGTCAGCTAGTATGATATAATTCAAATATATTCATTTAAAATTAGCTTTTATTTTTGTTTGTGGCCAGTGCGTGGTTTGCCTCGAGTGCGGGTAACCATGCATCGTGCATATTCTAATATACATAATTGACAACCGCTTTAGTTGTCAATTATGATATTATGCATGCGTTCACTTCTGCATATTATTATGTATGGGATGACGTAAGTGAGTCAAATAGACTCGAGCTGTATGTCCTCACCTTAATATGAAATGTCTCGTTTCAAATTGTAACATGTTCTCGTAATTTTGTATCATAAATAAATATTGGTAAATATTTTTGGCCACTGTCTTTCATATACTCAATCAAGTAATAGTCCCTTACGCTATACGCGGATACTTGACATTTTGGCTTAAACACAGTTATCCGATATCACATAAGGCACTTTTTCATAATGCAAAGTATTTCAAAGATGTAGATGTAATGATTCTATGTAATAACGTTTTACAAAAACTCAAAAGACTTTCCAAAAATATCTTTTACGAGAGATAAAGAACAAATTAATCACTACAAATGCAAGTAAGATAAGATATAACGTAACTCATACAAGTCATCGTCATATACGTAGTCGGCAATTTTACGGTCAATCGAGTGTCAAACTCGAACAAGAAGGGACAATGTCATTGACCCCGTGCATCAATCATTCAGTTTGACAAACAACTTTCGCGACAGTGACCCCGGCAACAGGAAAATATCGTTCGAACAGTTTTGATAGGATAGGTGACTTTTCCACGAGGAAATTGAGTGCTTCATCGAATTTGACACTTTTATAATGTTTTAATATTGAAATGCACAATATTAAATGTTTTTATGCTTTTTGGCCAATATTTGGTAATGGTTGCCAGTTTCATTTTACTCTTAGTTTATGATGCCATGAATGAGGACATGCAGCTTTTGCTATATACTTATCTTATCACCCAATTCCGAGCTGTCATTGAGACTATTTATTTCAAATTACTTACATAATATCACATCTCTTTCCTACAGAGGTAGGCAAAGTCCAAAGAACGCCACTTGGTACGATCCTTACAAACTCCCTTGCTTCATTCACATCCATACATCTTGTCATACAGAACTGCCGGTTACGAGAACTAAAATGAGGATAATCTAATGAAACTTTGTCCGACTCCGTACCAAAAATCGAACCTAAATACATCATTTATCTTTGAACTAGCCATATAATACTAGCACAGAGTCAGTGTTATATTTATATAGTTATATTTGATTTAAAAGGTGATGTTTGTTCGCTCGGCTTTCACAAACGGATCAACTGATTTGCGTTATCCTAGTTTACTGACGCCACAAGGATTTTGTTTTCATTTGAATACCATTACGTGTATTTACATTGTACTGCACGGTGGAGAAAATAATAATGAAATACTGCTTGTTTTTTAACTAAAAGAGGAGATTTTAGTGTCCTGGCAATTAAGGATAATAAACCTTATCTGATAGATAACTGACAGCTAATTCTGTTTCAAACTCTACTTTTTAAGCTAACCAATACTCATACAATACAGAAGTAGAGTCCTGCTATTTTATGTATTGCTATAACAAGTGTAGAATTTTACTTGTGTGTTCTGTTTGTACGCCTAAATGGCATACACCATTTAGAGAAAAATTGTCATATAACTCAAAAAATACATGGTTGACGGATCTGCCGTTTTAATCTAGATCAATACGTTATAGATTTCTTAATTAGTTTTTGAGGAAATCATTATTTTTCACATTTATTAATCATTATATTTAACATCTATAAATAATGATTAAGAACGTTCATCACAAATTTAAATCATATAAAAATCAAATAATTAAAAGATGCAACAGTTTCACTAATTACGATCCCAAAAAAACCCCACGTTTTTACTAACAAAACAACACAATAATTACAACGAAAAAACTTTATTATTTCATTAGGAAAGTTTTACGGCTGTGCAATTAATTAAGGGGTTCTGTACACTGTAGCTATATAGTTATAGGTCGGGATGTTACCAAATATTGCAGCCGACCCTTTGTTCTATACAAAGCTTGTATGACATACCAAGGGCTAGTTTCCATTATACCGTGATGATAGATTACGCTGAGTATCGTATTAATAACAGGTATGAATTTTAAAGCTCGGTTTTCAGAACCTAACTTACAACTGTTTTTCTAGGCTGATACTAGTCTATAAATAAAGACCTACTAGATACGTTATTTTCTGTCTATCTATACTAATATTATAAAGCTGAAGAGTTTGTTTGTTTGCTTGTTTGATTGCGCTAATCTCAAGAACTACGAGTCTGATTTGAAAAATTCTTTCAGTGCTAGATAGCCCATTTATCGAGGAAGGCTATAGGCTATAAATCATCACGCTACGACCAATAGAAGCAGAGCAGCAGTAAAAAATGTTACAAAAACGGGGAACATTTTGACCCATTTTCTATTATGTGATGCAAGGAAACTTGCGCGGGTCAGCTAGTACAAAATATAGCAACAAGCTGTTGCGTGGAAATCGAAAATTTTATACAAGAGAACAAAAGACATTGGAAATAAAGGCGGGTAAAGGACAGCAAGAAGTCGTTGCTACGCTTCACCCAATCTTCCATGTCTCTAATTCGTGTCGTCTTCTGCGTAGCGGTTTGTTACTATAATCAGAATTATTATGTTAAGTAGCATAGCACGTTATATACCGTGTGGTTTGAAGCATTGTGGTTTGTGTATTTCAATAGTGGTCTTCACATATAGCACGACAGATAGATAGATAGACCATCGTCCACATTTTATTTTGCAGTTTTTCAACAATAAACATAATTTAAACTACACAATGATGATAAACAGTTCTTTTAATGGAAACGGTTGAAGACGTTAATCGTCCAACGACGAATTAATCGTCATGAGACAATGGGAACGCGCCCTTATACAAACAAAACCGTCGCACTATGACTGCGATCTGAACTCGGCTTTATAAACATTCGGTAAAATTCGAGGCTTGCAGTTTTGTTTGCAAATAAGAGACCTGGATAGGTGATAGTTCTATATCGTGTTTATTGAACGCTAGCTTTGTCTTCGATTCTACTCGTGTGAATTCATTTAATACAGAAATAGGTCCCTTTCTAAAATTGGTTCGCTAACAATAGGTTTCGTCATTAAGGTGCAGCGCAGACGGCACACTTTTTGTGCGATCGAGTCTGTGTACTAATGTGGTAAAGTCTATTAAAAACTTAAACTTACCGTATTTTGTTTTTTATTTAGACTCATACATGTCCAAACAGGAGCGAAATAAACAATACAGCACACTTCATCCCACATTTTTCTTTTTAAATGTCTATCATGATATTCTGCAGATTCGATCGCACACAAAAAGTGTGCCGTCTGCGCTGCCCCTTAGACAAACAGACAGACAGATAGGTGGTGGTGGGTTTACTTAAATTTATAATATGCACAAGCTTATGCAACTACAAGAATGTGACTTTTTTAGCACGGAAAAGTTTTAATCTACTTTTTCAAAATATGTCACCTGCATCAGAAAGGCCATTTGTCAGTAAAAGCATAATAGACTTTCAATACATGTTCTTAAATACTGATGAAGACACTGGCAACTGTAACACAGCTTCGGCTAGCATGGCAGGACAATGTATGGATATTGCCACAGATTTTATGTCTATAAAATATTTTTGACGCATAGACATGTACTATATCGACTGACGTTATCTATACTGACGTTATTTATAAAACCTCCTTTACCTATTAGAGCGGAATAACCGAAGTCTGTTAGAATTATAGATATAACTCTCAATAAGAATTAATGCACATATTGAATAAGTGTCCTTTTAAATGGTAGGCATTTACAATTGAACACCCGTCTTCTACAACCCCGACTTTACATTCAATTTATCATCCAAAAAATGACAATTGAAATCCAGTAATTAATTTTAGGAATCCATTGGTGTTAGTCATGTAATGGAATTTGGCAATTAATCTATTGGTTTCTGTGAAAAGGGTTTGTATGGCCATACATGGAAAAGTATGTCAGTATATTTTATCAATATCTTCTGTAAACATTTTTGAAAAAATAAAAACTAAATATACTTAAATTTCCAGTATTTTTTGTTTACACATAAAATTATAACCTCTTTATTGTAGCCAATTAGGTTGAAAATTCTATAAATGTGACCAAGAAACTACCTCGTCTTAACGTTAACGTCTACACCGCTGTTATTTAGCATTGAAAATGTTTTACAGCCCGGTATACTATACGTCTAGACTTTTTTAATCAAGCCCTAAGCAGTTAAATTTGCGAAATAAAGTTCGAACTATCCTTTATCACCTGTAAAGAAAAAACATACATATTTCTCTACATCCGTCATAATTAACAGCAATTATTCCCAAAGACCACATTAAACAAATAAAGCAGTACACGTTGACAGTCGTTTATTTCACAGCGTCAAGTTAGTCGTATGAATGAAGACAGAAATAGTGCGGACTTGGCTATCAGTCAAGACGTTACAGTGATACTATTTGTGCTGACGTTATCAATGTCAACGGCTTGTGAACAGTTAAGTCATGGAGTACTTGTTAGTTTGAGTGAAGCTTATGGCAGCCTGTGTGACTAATTGTAATTTGATTTATCTATGAAAAGGAAGTAAGCTCAGATCTGGATAGAATAGCTTCTAAACTTATTTGGCTGCCCAAAAATCATGAAACATCAAGAAATGTTAATAGATATGAAACATTTGTCTTGTATTCTTGGTAGTTATTTTGGCTCAGTCGCTACCTGAAACACAATTTACATCGAGAGAAATGAATCAGATCCGAAACCGAAATTTACAAACTTTTTCTAAAAAATATTGTTATAAAATATGCCTTGCAAATATTATTTTATACAAATTCGCACAGACTGGAAATCACACCAAACATTGGCGTGGTGGGTAGATTTCAACCATAGCAGAGCAGATATTTTATAATAAAACTAGCTGACCCGCGCAACTTCGCTTGCGTCACATAAGAGAGAATGGGTCAAAAATGTTCCCCGTTTTTGTAACATTTTTTACTGGTACTCTGCTCCTATTGGTCGTAGCGTGATGATATATAGCCTATAGCCTTCCTCGATAAATGGGCTATCTAACACTGAAAGAATTTTTCAAATTGGACCAGTAGTTTCTGAGATTAGTGCGTTCAAACAAACAAACAAACAAACTCTTCAGCTTTATAATATTAGTATAGATATCTGCGATAAAATATCTTCTCTGTTATCTGTTCGCTTTGCAACATAACGAATGAAAAATAATGTTAACATTTACTACATCTACTCGGCTTTCACAACCAAAACTAGGTTTTCATTCAAACTTTCTAAATCCGCTACAAGACTGTTATCCTTAGTATTTTCACGTCACGTTTTCACCACACCTAGTCGTAGTCTCACCAGTATATACATATATACGTATAAAGTCATTGTGATACACGATCGAGGTCGCGCTAACTATTTCGTCATGTTGACACACGTCAAGACTTCCTCAATGAACAATATTTGCCAACTAGTGGAAAACCCTAAGGAGACTGAAATAACTGTTCTCGGTTGAAAATGTCTGTTACACTGAACTACTGTTATAAAGTAAGAGTAGGTGTTAGGATAGAACTACATATTCTATTTTAGTTTAAAGGTATTTAAAGTTGATTCCACGCATAAGTCACTCCTGAAATACTTTTCTGGAAATCTGGGAAGCAGTGTGTATACTTTTATATTTCATAGTTTCAGGGTAGTAACTGTCACTGTGTAGATAATTTGGTTTTGTTACTATGGACCTGTCTTACCCCCGGTTTCTTAGGTACATTTAGCGGTTGTTTATCTATTCAATAGTGTCAAAACTCATATAAAAAAACGCTATTGAATAGCTCATAATCTCATAGAGTTAAAAACCTTCAAAGCCCTAAATAAATAAAGATACAAAAACTTAAATGAATATATCTATACATTTTTTTTTATGAAAACTATCAATCAAATGCTGAACATATAAAGACATTTATTTAGATAATAGCATATACTTACTTAATGATTAGTTTGTAATATATTTAAAAGCATTCAGTAATAACATTAATTTACCAATCGAATAGTAAAAGAAATATATCTAAAACTTTTTGATTCCAAGTTTTATTTTAGAAATAAACTGAAAACCTGAGGGTTGTTGAACTGTAATTTAAAGTCAGATGAAATAAGTTAGAAATCATTAAGTATTAACAAATGTTATAGTGCAACAACTTAGTAGAGAGTCTTGTGTACAAGGCTAGTGGACGTAAATAAAATTCAGAATTTAAAATATCACTTACTTACAGACTTATGCAGCCAATGGTGGTCTAATTGATACAGATTACCGAAATTTAACTTCGTTGAATATTAAAAGTTTATGATATTTTTCTATTCTGTTTTAACTCCGACTAGGCGATATTGGCTAGTTTACCTTATTTTCTAGTACCATAGGTTGACTGATATTTTATAACGGATAGAGTTGTGAAAAGAAAGAAACGAAATTACAACGAAAATTATTTTTCGTTGATTATATCCAGGCCTCGGATTCTTTTTTTTATTGAATACGGACGTAATCCTAACACACATAATTGTAATTATGGTTAAAATAAATCGAGTGTGCTAAGGCTCTATACTAAGTTGTTGGACTATAGATTAAATAGAAAGTACTCAAAGTAAATTCAAATAAGTGGCTACGTGCGAATGGACCTTATTTCCAAATGACTTTCATTGAAGTTCTATGTTTTATTTATTTTATTTCAAGTGGTTATTTAAAATCGAAGTGGATTCTTGTCTGCGTATATTTGCATTTTTAAATAATATTAATGATAGTGCGCAAAATACACAGTAAATACCCCGATATCTTTATACATGATTTTTTTATGCAAATAGAAATAAAAATTTCAATTAATTAAAGAGTATCTATCTAATAAAATAAATATACTTCTTTCTCTTAATTTGTGGCAAAGCGTATTTTCGTCAAGTTATCGTTCAACAGTCGTGCTTTTTATCTACCTCCAATTTTTCTAACAAACCATTATGGTTTCCATGCCCATTCGGAACAAATCTATAATATAAAAATGAATCGCAAAATGTGTTGGTAAGCGCATAACTCAACAACGCCTCGACTAATTTGGCCAAATCTTTTTTTAAAATGTTCGTTGAAGTTTAAGGATGGTTTTTACGGCGAGAAAAATTAGAATTATCGCTGGAAAAATCCTAAAAATAACCCTTTTCTTTTTCTCATACAAATGATTTGTAACTAAAACGTAGTCAATTTGAGCTTTATTGCTATGGTATAAAGTTCATATCAAAATTACATGCACTCACTGTTGTCTAAGCAATGTAGGTGTGTTCCTAAAGTCAAAGATCGTATCTGTCAAAACAATGTGCGTGTGTTCGTTGGAGCACAGAATACATAGTTGGAGGAGTTTAAATGTCGCGTTCCGAAACTCGCGTTTCTTTTGTATTAGTTTCGGCACGCGAGATAAAATGCATCAGTTTCCACGTCATTACATCAGTCAAACAAAAATCGCGTTACCGTTACGCGTTAATATCCAAATTTTACGTAAACAAAATAATTCGTACGGCTTAAAAGGATTTGACTTCAAGTCATATCAAATTAAAAAAAAAAAAAGTTGTCTGTGACCTAACCTATTGAGTTTGCTTTTGTCAACTAAAGCACACATCAACGTTGAATCTTGCCATTCAGTGAAATCTATTAAATACATTTGGAAATATGTAACCAAAGGGAGTGATATGGCTGTGATTGGAATTGGTGCAGAGAATTCCAATGATGAAGTTACCCAATACCAAATGGGCCGCTATGTCAGTAGTAATGAAGCAGTTTGGCGAATATTTTCTTTTCCTATTCATGAGAGACACCCTTCTGTTGTTCACTTAGCTGTGCATTTAGAAAATGGACAAAGAGTGTATTTTACAGCACAGAACGCAGTACAAAGAGCTGCTCAGCCACCATCTACTACATTAACCAGTTTTTTTGAGACATGCCAAAACGATGATTTCGCACAAACATTGCTATATTCTGAAATGCCAAAATATTATACCTGGAATCAATCCTCAAGGAGATTTATACGACACAAGGAAAACCAGTTCCAGGATATACAGATGTATATTCCACCGATGCGATTGGCCGGATTTATTCAGTACATCCAAGCAATGATGAATGTTTTTATTTACGACTGCTATTAGTCAATGTACGTGGCCCAACATCATTCCAACAGTTCCGAACTGTTGATGGTGAATTGTGCGGATCCTACAGAGAAGCCTGTCAACGTTTGCAATTGCTTGAAAATGACGCTCATTGGGATCAAACTCTCAATGATGCTGTAATATCATCACACGCTCATCAAATACGAACATTGTTTTCTATAATCATATCTACATGCTTCCCATTAAACCCAATTGATTTGTGGATCAAGTACAAAGATTACATGTGTGATGATATTTTGTATCAAATACGGAATAGAATGGGAAATCCAAATATACAAATCAGTGAAGAAATTTACAATGAAGCATTAATTTCAATTGAGGACATGTGCTTGATAATGTCAAACAAACTATTAATTCAATTAGGCCTGACCGCGCCCAATCGTCCAATGCATGATGCTTTTAACCAAGAGTTGCATCGAGAAAAACTGTATGATCTCAACGCTTTGAAAGAATTAATTCAAACAAATCTTCCACTGTTAAATGAACAACAGAAGTATGTATTTGAAACTCTTATGAAAGTAACAAATAATGAAACTGGAGGGATTTACTTCTTAGATGCACCTGGTGGTACAGGAAAAACTTTTTTGATTTCATTAATATTAGCAACAATTCGCTCACAAAATAAAATTGCACTTGCACTCGCTTCGTCGGGAATCGCAGCAACTTTGCGTGAAGGTGGTCGAACAGCCCATTCAGCACTGAAATTGCCATTAAATATGCAAAGCAATGAAACTCCAACCTGCAACGTTTCGAAGAACTCTGCAATGGCAAAGGTTTTGCAGCAATGTAAATTGATTGTTTGGGATGAATGCACGATGGCACATAAAAAATCTTTGGAGGCTTTAGACAGAACCTTAAAAGATCTACGGAGCAATAATAACCGATTTGGTGGTGCAATGATTTTATTAGCAGGAGATTTTCGTCAAACATTGCCAGTGATTCCACGATCAACGCCAGCTGATGAACTCAATGCATGTCTAAAGTCCTCCAATTTGTGGAAACATGTTAAAGTACTACATTTAAGCAAGAATATGCGCGTCGAGTTGCAAAATGACCAATCTGGAAACATATTCTCTAAACAACTCATTGACATTGGTAATGGCAAATTTCCTATAGACATGTTGACTGGCTGCATTAACTTTCCTCAAAGTTTTTGTCAGTTAACTCAATCAAAAGATGAACTTATTCAAAAGGTGTTTCCAGATGTTTCTCAAAATTACAGAAACTATGATTGGTTGAGCGAACGAGCTATACTGGCTGCAAAAAACATAGATGTAAATGAATTAAATTTCAAAATTCAAGAACAAATTACAGGCGAATTGAGGATATATAAATCAGTTGATTCGGATTGCTAATCAAGATGATGTAGTCAACTATCCACCGGAATTTTTAAACTCGCTGGATTTGCCAGGATTGCCACCTCACAATCTTCAATTAAAGGTTGGATCGGTGGTTATAATGTTGCGAAATATCAACCAACCGCGTCTTTGCAACGGTACACGGTTAGCGATAAAAAAAATACTAAACAATGTGATAGAAGCAACTATACTCAAAGGAAAGTATGAAGGAGAAGATGTTCTCATACCGCGCATCCCAATGATTCCGACTGATGTGCCATTTGAGTTTAAACGACTACAGTTTCCAGTGCGGCTTGCTTTTGCTATGACTATAAACAAGTCCCAGGGGCAATCATTAAGTGTTTGTGGTATTAATCTAGAAAACCCATGTTTCTCACATGGTCAATTGTATGTTGCCTGTTCCCGTGTTGGAAAACCATCAGATTTGTTTATCTATGCGCCAGGTAATCAAACAAAAAACATCGTATACCACAAAGTACTACAATGATAATAATAATTATTATGATTCACATGATTAACAATAAAGCGATTACTTACTTTAAAATCCATATATATGTTGTATTTAATTATTTTTTATTCACAACGCCCTATCACCAGGGTGAAGGTTCTGTTCAGGAGATTTTTTTTAAATACGTAGGCAAAAAAACTGCCACATTACAAATCTTTTTGACAGGACGAAGTCTGTCGGGTCAGCTAGTATTATATAACAACATAAATAGTGGTTTTCTCGTACTTTATATTCGTAAGAGTATAAATATTAATAAATATTATTATTGGACAACTCATATAGTTCACACATAGACAATACATTTATTGAGGGCATGCAAAGTCCCCAACCAGCACTTGGCTAGCGTGGTGGACTAAAGGCCTACCCTCTCCTTCGTTTGGGAGGAGACTCTTGCTCAATAGTGGGACAGTAATAGGTTAAAAAAAAATATATCCGTGAAAAAATCATAACCAAAATATAGTAAATCTAAAATGTTTTCCAAACAAAATCAGTATTATTGAGCAGGTAGTACAAGCATTAGTTCTAATACACAGTGATAAGCGTTCACGTGTTATCACCGCGATAAATAATGATAAGGGGGAGCACTTAGAGAGTTATCTTGGGTCACATAGTCTTAAAATAGTTGGGCAATTTGTGACGCATGCTGGCGATGGGCACGTAAATATATTAGTTTGACTCGTGACTTTGCTCACGTGTTTTATGGATTATTTAATGTAGTTATTTGATAATTCTAAAGCCTGCTTCAGTTATACTGCTAGCTGCTAACAGAATCAGGAAATCTTGGGTTGTAAGGGTATATGGCAATAGGCTCTATCCCCTTATATCATGGGACTAATGTTGCAAATGGCAAAACGCAGGTGTTTCTACGGTGAACGGTAGAAAAACGTGATGTTATGCATGTATGTATCTAAAGCACAAGTACATAATATTAAGTTTAAGCTATGAAAACGTGGCAATACTGCCAGCATTCTGTAATCGAGTTGACAGCGATATAAAGAAATACTACGACGCTTAGCGCCCTTCCTTCCCTTCCCACCTTTTTATATTAATTTGTATATTTTTTCATTAACTTTTCTGAGATACAAGTTCTCGTGAATAGTCATGTGTAAACCAAGACAGTTTTAACTTAAATATAAATAAGTGTTTATAAGATGATTGAATTGATATTTGATGACTGTCATATAGAGATTTTTCTTTTAATTGTTTTATCTTTTGAATGAGATTCTTTTATCGTCCTCTTGATTAGAAGAATCAACTTTCGGAATACATATTAATATACATATAGTTGCACTATGAATTTGGTTGCGCGAGGAAATCGAACAGAAGTACTACACGCGCGTAGTAGCGACGTGGTTACAATACGCCGCTAGAGATGTAAAAATAAAATTAAAAACAATTGAATAAGAAGTAGCTATGTTTTCCTCAGTGTTGGCAGAAGAAAAGTTTTTATTATTCTTGTTCAATAAGACTTCTTTTAAACATTAATGCTCTTCCTCATAACAACAAACATATTTAAAGCTGTATGTTTTTTAAAAGTTTTGCGAGTTAAGAAAAATTTTAAATGCTTCACAATGCTGTTGTTTTATCTAACTACTAACTATTGTACATTTTAAATGTAATATCTGTTTTAATTGGTTTCGCAGACGGTGATACTAAAATTGTCAGTAGACATTTTTGGATCTTTATTTCATAAAAAAAAAATTAAATGAATTAATTATTATGTATTTATCATTGCAGTGACGATGAGCATTTTCTGATTTAATATATTTATAAATAAATTAAAATATATCAAAGTACTGCCGCTATGTACATAAGAAATGGTTATAAATTTAATTTTAAATAAATTAGCATTTTCATTAGTTTATATTAAATTATATCATTAAAATATCAAAGAACAGTTGCCTTTATGATAATAAAAATAAATAAATTAAAAAAAAACATACTTTACTTTTCAATTAGCCTCCTTATTAAGAATTAGTTTAAAAATGTGAAAGTACAAACATACACAGTCTCGTACATAGATTTCAGTACAAATTCAAGACCCGGTCAGATATCTTTGTATTATGAATAATGATTTTTTTATCTTACTAACTGTAATGTGCTATGACGTTAGTTGTATGACGGATAGTACTAAATCACACTGAGCACTTAAATTGAGTGTGACGAGAGTGCTCGAGTATGCGTAAATTTGCGCGGCCAAATAATAAATGATTTATAATTGTTCTGTTTTTCTTGAAAACTGTAGGTTGAAGGATGTTGTGCTGTCTATGATGGCTTTAATTCTGGTTAAGATGATCTACAGTGTAGTAGGGAGAAAGAAAAAACTGAATTTAATGACTAATTTAATACTATCTATCTATCTATCGTATGGTTAGTGGTCTACCTGGTGTCAAAGTTGTTCAAGCCGCCCGAAAGGCCTTTGACATGGCTTAACTACTGTTATCTTAACTGACAACCACCGAGACCGACTTTTTACTTGCCCTCCGAAGCACGGAGACGCTCAGTTCAAATACCACTATGCGGTCACCCATCTATAGAATGACCCCGCCAACGGTTGCTTAACCCTCAGATCGTTTACCGATCGGTGAGCACAACTGGCTATAAGCGCCTCAAAAATTTAATACTACTAACCTATTTTTATTTTGCTTTTTTTACCCTTTGTTAAAACATGTCAAAGATTTGTAATAGTTTTATTAAGTTACATGTGAAAAATAAAGAAAAACATAGGTGTTTTCTGGTCTCTGCCTACCTATATAAAAAGGTGTGTTTTTATAAACGTATATACATATAAACATAAGTGGTAACGGGTCTATACTGACGGTGCCTCGAAGAATTGTGAATGAAGAGCCACCTGAAAACGTTTCAGGTGAAATATTAACATCATTTCTATGAATCATACTCTAAAAATAAGAATAATTAACTTTCACTCATATTTGTACAGTAAAGAACATTTAAACAACGCTTAAAAGTAAGATTATATTTTTGCAGCTCTTTATAACCTAATTTTATTTACTAACGTCTTACAAAATAACAATGCAAAAATTAAAAAAACATCTCAAAACAGCATAGTATTTATGTCTTTCTTTTTAACCTAATTCTATCTCATACCATACAAAATCAAACACAACTCGTATCAATGAACACACACACACAAAACCTCGATCTATTTGATCTACGTGAACGTTTATAGCCAATCCGAAATACTCTCACTTACGACGTGCTTACGTCATCTTATAAATAACTTTCGCTGAAACGTTTCAGTGCATGCGTCTGCGCAACCGCTGCTCGACACTGTATTGTATCAAATATGTTTATTTGAATTACACCAGGTGATTTGGGATTTATTCATTTTTATTTTAATACTATAGTTTGGCCAATTAATATACAGCTTTAGGACGCATTGTTTTGTATAGATTATTAGCTTTTGCCCGTGATTTCGTCTGCGTGGTTTGTGACTTAGAACATAATTTTTATACAAACTTTCATCCCCTATTTTATCCCCTTAGGGGTAGAATTGATCAAAATCCTTTCTTAGCGGATGCCTACGTCATAGCATGCAAAACTTCGGCCCGATCCGTCCAGTAGTTTGCGTTGTGCATTGATAGATCACTATGTCAGTTAGTCAGTCTTTCTTTCAGTCAGTATTTCTGTGTATTTCCAAAAATATGTAGCTGTATCAAAGAGACCACTGTTAGCTACATAAGCCTGCGTGTCACTAATATTCTTGATTCTGAATTTTCTATGCTTCTGCTACAGCGAAATATACTTTAATACAATGCCCTCTTCTAACTAGTTGGACTACACTAACAATATAATGCCTGCTTAGATATTTCGATAGCCGTAATTTGTACTGATAAATTGATATTTTCTTTTCGATTGTAGTAGTGTACGTTTATACAATTGCTATTATTTTTAGATTTGATATTTATAAGCGCGGATACGTTCTATAAAAAATATATTGTTCTTGATCCATTACTGATAAAAAAGTAGATTTTTTACCATTCCTCTTGGGAAATTAAACATGGGTTCTTAACCCTTTAGAGCGATGCTGAACCTGTTGCTTTCTAAAACTCTACCTTATTTCGGATATTGTACGAAATGTATACTTATATAGTTTTACACGTATTATTTTGACTGCCTCTGTGGCAAAGTGGAAAGGTGCACGCCCGCCGATTCTCGGATCCGATTCCCGGGCAAAGGGCAATTCGTCTTTTATAATTTGAGTAGGAAGATTACTCTCTGTAGTAACTCGAAATTTGGTTACGTGCCCTTTCGGATATCATAATGTTCAATACCAAATCTTGTGTGACATACATATCTGACTAATCCTTCTGGGAGAATAGGCTTGTTATTATAATTTAAAAAAATATTGTAAATGCCAATGTTTTATTGAAAGAAAATGTAAGTGAGAGCTCTTCGGTATCGTCAAAAATACATTCATTGGTCTGTATCTGTCTGCTGAGAGCATGATACAGAACATTGGCAGACGCGGGCAATCCCGATTTATTCACCAAAGCTATTTCAATCAGATTGTTAAATACATATGTTTTATTTTGTTGATTTAGTTTCATTACGATGTGTTGAGATTATGAAGACGATTTTAAGTTTGGTTATCAGTATTGATTTGAAGGTTGGTTTTAATGATTTATTTCACAGTTAGCCCTTTGTTAATTAGTATTAAAATGGTTTATGAACTAAAGGATAAAAATTCTTGTAGTTTTTGTTCCCTTAAAAGAAAACTACGTTGCATTTACGATATTTTGTGAAACCAACAAACGACACAAATTAAAACATTTGAAATTGCTGGTTTTAAAAAAAGCTTGTAGATATAAAAACTCAAAAAACTTTAGTTAGCTATGCTACATTTAAGAAGATATTAATATCTCGTACTTCAATGCACATGATTTTATGATTCAGACAGATTTGAACTGAAGACCTTTGTCTTCAGTAGGTCAACGACCTCTCTACGTATCGCCATTAAAATTCTCTCTAAAATATCGATCCAATAACCCACCGAGTGAGCATTATCTTCGATGCACAGACAAGAACTACGATGCTTTTATTTTATATACCTATTTCGAAATCAAATTATTATTAACTTATATTAATGTTTTTTTACAAAATGTCTTTGCATTTGTGCGTGGTGTTAGTTGATGAAAATAAGATTTTAAATATTTTTTCCTTTTCTCTTCTTTTAAATCATTTACTCATGTATTTTTTATGTGGTCTGTACCTGTGACGTTAACTCACTCTTGTTCTTTATTAATAAATCAGGGTACTAGCTTTTTTCATTGATGGTATGGTTAATGATCACCTTAGCGTCAAAGTTGTTGACATTTCTTAAAGACTGTTATCTTAAGCGACAACAACTAGGACCGACTTTTTACGTGCCCTCCGAAGCACGGAAACGCTCAGTATGTATAATATATCATTACGTGGCAAGAGAGCAATTCAAAATTGAAATACCTAGTTGTGAAGTTAAAATGGTTTCTTTTTAAAATTGCCAACTATTTGATTGCGTGCCAGTATCATATTCGATATTTGATTTACTTCGTACGTGTCTGCTGCACTTTATCTTGTTGGTACAGGCGCGTGCGATCGTGATTTTTTATTATTTTATTCTCTTTTGTTCTGTACGCTCCATGAGATAGAAAATTCTTTATGTTTTTCCCTTTTGTAGATAAAGTAACGGACAGTTTTTGTTACCGGGCCTGATTAGTTTTTAATTTGCGTCAGTCTCGCTCGGGTTTTAATATACTTTTGAAGACGACATTTTCTACTACTTCTTTTTATTTTATCAAAACTTTATTGTAGTCAGATGTCACTCGTTTACTTGTCTAATATAACAATAAGTTAATACTAATAGGTTTTGACTGCCTCCGTGGTGTAGTGGTTATGTTGCCACGCCACTACCATTGCGTCGGAAGGCTATAGGTTCGGTTACCACACGGATCAATTATATTAATTGTGCGATCCACAAATGTTGTTTTGGGTCTAGTTTTACTTTGTGTCCGTATTTTATATGTTTGTAAAAGTCCTCGTGACACAAGAGGAACCGTAATGCGGGAGTTGTCTTTTTCAATTCAAAAACTGTGAAATATATCTAACCTGATGGTAGGATTACAGAACTTTATAAAAATCTGTTAAAATTATTTACATAAATTATTTTTAGCTCGAAATGCAAATGGTTTCAGCATTGTCAATCGACGGTTCAGTCAGGCAAAAACAACTTCAGTTATCGGATAACTATTTAACTGGAATCCAACGTTTTTATCCCACAAAAAAAAAACTCGTTTTTCATACATATTCCATGTAACTTTCAGGCGCAGTGTGAAAGTTTTGAACACGATTTTTTATAGTTTTAGTTGGATTTTTGCAATGTTTTTCATTGATTGCTTTAGTTATTGATGCGTGATGTTGCGGTGTTTCTGGCTGAGTTTGTGGTGTATTCCTGCTTCAATCAAATTTCAACTGACGATTTTGCTGTCGCGGTTTTTTGTTTTAAATGTTCGCGGTTGTAGATATAGTAATTCTGAATGAAATACTTTTAAAGAGATTTATGAGTTATTTTGAAAAATACCAAGAAAATGAATATTAAAAATATATTGCGACGCTAAATTCTGCCTTTTAAATAGTGAATAATAATGATTGAAAAGAGAGACCTGAATTGAAGGAATATGGATATTTAAAACACAATCCCTATAATTAATTTGTAAAAATACATACATATAATCGCGCCTTACAAATTTCGTACGATCCTTACAAAGTTTCTTTGCTTCATATTCATACATCTTGTTATACAGGACTGTGTGACAAGATTATTGAATAACAAATTATTAAACCATTTACTATTTCCGTCCAAAAATAGCTACTTATGGTCACCCAAAACAGCAAAACGCACTTCAAACAGAAACTTGTCAAAATCTGATAGTTAAATGTAACCGTCAGATATTTGAGTTGGTCCAATATTTTAATGAAGGTCCATTAAACGTCGTTTATTATTCAAGAGCTACCTTTGTCAGTTGCTGACAGCGGTTTGTGGACGAATAAAGTAATTCTATTGCTGAATTATATTGTATCGTAGGTACCTTGAGTATGCTATTTTGGGCAGTTGAAGTTTTAAGAAATAGACTGGTATCGATAAGGAAGCATGGTTTGAAGACCCCGTTTGCTATATTAAATTATGATTATTTACATTAAGAATGTATATCGTCTTAATTTTGTAAGTTGGTTATTAATAAAAGAAAAATAATAAACTTCAAACCAAAACTAAATAGTTAAGTAATTGTATGACCGTGTCATCATTTTCAAAATAACACAACTAATTGAGAACTATTATGCATATTATAGTCTCAGGTCCCAACCAAAAGTCCTATAATTTACCTATAGTTTCTACAAATTAATCAACTTACCCCAAAAACTTTATTTGATCTACGACAGAAAAAAATACATAACTTAATTGGTAGTGGATCAAACCACAGGTTAACGCTAATCGAAAATAAAAAAATGCATGGGTACATACATAAAATCACGCCTTCTCCCCACAGGGGTAGGCAGAGACCAGAGAAAAGATAAGTAAATAAATCTAAAGTCTAAAATTACCTAAATACATTTTTTTCCCCAAATCACAATCAACCATCAACAACATTTTCAAAACCCACAAATACAGTACACTCTAATACGCGGCACGTTTCACCAAACAACTTTAAGCAAGGTACCTGTCCCATTAAGATACACCTACATACATCTACGTAGTAAACTCAGTGGAAAAATCCGTGGCCCGGAGTATTTCCCGACTGATTCATTAATCGATTTTCTGCGTAGCGAACGCCAATTGATTTTGGTGCAAACCTACCCTAAGGCTTGGTGTGCATTAATGTATGAGAATTTTTGAAAGGTTATTTTCGGGATTGAGGTTTCAGGTCTTTTTTTAAAATGGATATTGGAGATTGAAACTGGAAAATACTGGTGTGATTTGGCAAGACTGGGCTGATAAATTAAAAATGTTCTTTGTTTTACGCCAAAATGGCTGAGCTTAGTAGATATAACATGGTATAGTGATAGATTTTTTCCCAAGAATGGACATTTGCAGTAGTGGTAAGCCTTTAAGGATGTTATTTAGCATCGTGATAAATTAGGTACTCAATAGTTTGATAAACGTTTTCAATAGTGGAATTATTTTTCGAAACTATAATTGGCCATAGTTAAACGGAAACGATCCAACCCACACAGACGTAGTTTCGAGATATTTAACTTTTAAGTTCAGATCACTAACTTTGGGGACTAACTCAGGACTATAACTTCATGGTGGGTTTGAATTTTACTTGGATTGTTTTCGTGATATTAAAATTTTAACTTCAAGGAGTGTTTTGGTATACATAACTCATTTTACCCATAGTGTGGGTTGGATCCTTTCCGTTTAACTATGGCCAATTCAGCCTCAGAATTGGGATGTGAACAAAAGTTAAAGATACATAATAAGGATCCTTAGTTAAAGAAGTTAAAACGTCATTTTAACTTTACAAACCTATTGTCCCTGTTTAAAGGGATTAAAATGTCCAACTATATAAACTGTTAGTCCGCATTCAATTCGGTAAGTTATCAGAATTCCCGTACAGCGCCCTCTGTCGGTAACTGATTCAATTATTTGAACGTGACGGTTTTTACGCACAGATTTTTGTGTCGCAGTTTTGTTTGGGATTTCGCTGAAACAGGGTTTATGTTTAATGGATATTCTGAGAAGTATCCTTTAGACAATACTGTTGTGGTGAAGTAGTATTAATAGTGTTAGAATTTGTTTGCTAAAAACGACTGAGTTGCGAATTTGTTTCACAATATGAATGACAAAATTAAATTAGCAAACGAAGTATTTATTTTAAGAAATGCAAGTTTAAGCTACAGAAAAGCGTGTAACTACAGTATTTGTAAATGCTTAAATAATCTTGACGTTTCGGCCAAGTTCTAGCTGCTTAAACTGAGTCATAACTGGCGAACTGGAACGGCAAGCACACCGAGGCGGACTAACTTAACAGTAATATCAACTAATAGTAAATTAATAAACCTTAAAACGAATAAAGCGTTCTTAACAACGTAGTTATATTATTTTATCAAACAAGGGCGGCTCTTTAGAGAGAGTTATCAGGTAGAGGTTCCTCTGTCCGTTGGTAACAAATGTCGGCTCCCTTGAGGTGTTATTTGTAGCGGTTAGCAGTCTATCGCCGGTGGTAAGATAGTTTAGTTGTTGGGTTAGTTCGCTGATTGGGCGGGAATTGTGTGCGTTTATAGGTATTTGTGTTTGAAGGTAACAATGTCGTATTTTTCTGAACAGTTTAAAATTTGGTTTGGTATAAGTTAGTAGGTAAGTTGATAGTAGGCAACGACTAAATAAAGCCACTAGCTTCGATCTTTTATAAATTCTCGTTAATAGAAAACATGTCGGCATAAATATTTTCGAATAGCCACTGAATAAATAGACAAACACCGAAAATACACTCAAACATAATATCACCCCTGTTAAACCTAAGGGTGCAGATAGAGATGTATAAAATACATTCACTAACAATGTTAGTCTCATATAATAGAGGGAGAGTCTACTGCCATTTACTGGGCAAATTACCGAACGATCGAATTTCGACCCAAAAATCAATTGCATATTTTTACACACAGTGCACTAATATCGAAATAAATACATCCTACCGTTATCTACCAAACAAGTACATACAAACAGAAGTTGAAGGATCAATTTGGAAGTTTTCAACGAGCCCTAAATGACAGGAGCGAAACTTTAAATTAGTTTGTTGCCCACGCTCAATGCTTTACGCTCCGATCGACTTTTGATCTCTAAAGCGGTTTTATGGTGACATGACTGTACCTTTTATGTTAACTTATTAATTTTATTTTACACCGTAATTGAAGTGAGTGTTTAAGCCAAATATTTAATGGGTATCAAAAGTTAAGTAGTCCTTTCATTTCATTTCAGTCATTTACATTTTTTGATTATGGTTTCATAGAAAGTTTAATTGTAATCCCTGCATTATCTGGGGGCACGGAAGTGCCCCCGCAAGTCGAGCAAAAAAAAGCGGCACGGCCGTAACATCCTTTTCTCGAAGCAATTCGGGCTATTTTTGACACCCCTATAATTTCGTTGTGGATAAAATAAGAAGCCTGAATTTTCAGCAACTAATCAGTCATTGTATAAACACGGTATATTTAAAATTTCAGTCAATTTGAACCAATAGTTTAAGAATGACAACTTGTTAAAGTTTCTGAATTTTGTCACTCACTGATTCACTGACTCACTGACTCACTGACTCACCGATCATCAAAAGTCTAAGGTACTTCTAGCAGACTTAGAAGCTTCAAATGTAGAATACAAGTAGGGTTTAGTGTCTTAATTATAGGAAAAATTCAATATTTTCTTATTTCACTCCAGTTTTCTAAATACATTAACTGCAACCATAACTTTGTAAACCTATATAAATGTATAGGATTACAAGGTTACATTTACAGTTAATGAATCATTATTACTGTAGAAAATAAAATAAATAGGTGTAGATAGGTACCTACTATATGAGGCATAACGGGAGAGGGTATAGGGTGGGTAAGGGTGTTTAGCCCATGAAACTGAACAACATTCCCATAGGAAAATATGTTGAATTATGAAAAAAAAAACGTCTTTCCATACAAATTGGACTTATGTTCGCTCTACAAAAAGAAGTGAGATGCTATCAAAAACATTCTGTTAAAAATCCCAAGTCTCGCCGTAAAAAGTTGTGAGATATATAATACCAAGTCGATTAATCTATTTAGTCTCTACTTAAAGGACCTTCTGTCTTAAGTTATTACGTATGTTATTATCATGCCAATTTAAAAAGAAAATACGTTTAAAACAAATAGATCGACTTGGTCATCGCAAGAAAACACAAATTCGCCATTAATATTTCAGGAGCATTTGCTTCTCGTCGTAGTGTTTAGTGTGATACATACTAATAATCAAATCATGCGATGGCCAGGTCGGTCTATTTGTTTTAAACGTATTTTCTTTTTAAATTGGCATGATAATAACATACGTAATAACTTAAGACAGAAGGTCCTTTAAGTAGAGACTAAATAGATTAATCGACTTGGTATTATATATCTCACAACTTTTTACGGCGAGACTTGGGATTTTTAACAGAATGTTTTTGATAGCATAAATATTACCCAAGAATACAATACTGAGGGCCAGTTTCGCAATTTATAAAAATATCTAAGTAAAGCGACCGCCGATGTATGAAAACTACTGTCAAAATTCCATCTGATAAACTATCTGGCAGATATTTAGAAGTGGTAAAACTAGGTCTTATTAATTAGTGTTGCTGTTTCCACATAATAACAAAAGAGCCTATAAATAACTAGAAGAAGAATTTTCGAATCCACAATAGCAAAGCCACGTAGTACTTTATTAAACCCATGGAGTCAAATGAGAGAGAAAAATTGACAAACGCTAAAACCACTACAACCACAGCGGCAGTAACGAGCAGTAAAATCATTTGCAATTTCCTAATATTATAATTTCTGACCAAAACAACCGTCATTCAGAATACAAAACCTGCTCTTCCACAAGTAACCTATTCTCACTATATTCCAAAACTATCACAAACACTCAGCAAGTCTTTGTTCCTTATGCTTTGCTAACTGTCTGAACACACAGTCATATGTGCGTAGTTCATTAATAAAACTGTCCTACACCAGCAAGTAATGACTCTAAACCGATTGTCAATATTACGGCAACAGTGCGTTGCTTGTTCTGACGCCTTTCTTCAATTATGTATGTGCACTGTTAGATGGATGTATTAAAATTGCCTTTGTATGATGTAAAGAACACTGTATAAGAGATTTTTTGAGAAGAGATTTGTTTGACGAACTCGTAAGTATGAAAAAAGGATATTGAAGATCAAAAACCCGCGTATATATGTATATGGAGTACCATGACGTATGTGTATATGTTACTGTAAAAGCCCGGACTGTGGTAAATCCTAAGATTTTCCGGTAAAACCTAAGATTTACCAACTCTCAATGGTAAAAGTCCGAACAATCTTTTTATTTCGAACTTTTACCTCTATTCATTTGGTAAATCTTAGGATATACCTCAAGGGCAGGTAAATGTAGCTAATATAAAATAATTTAATAGTTATCAAGAAGGAGTTTTGGGCAAACCGACATGGGTAGGTTAGGTTAGAAGGCTGAGGTGGGAGCGAGCGAAGCGAAGCTCCCACCTCAGCCTTCGTGGTTATTTTTTTTTAAACCACCCAGAAGGAGGAGCCCCGTGAAGCGGGGCTCCGGCGACATCTTCAAACTCTCATTATAACCATGTTACGGCATATATTTATATCCCTAGCAATAGAGTATCATTATATTACGGCTCAAACACATTATAATATGACTTTATCAACTTTTACCGTGTCATTATGCAAATCCTAAGATTTGCCAATTAAATGGTGGTAAAAGTTCGAAATAAAAGAACGTTCGGACTTTTACCATTGTGAGTTGGTAAATCTTAGGTTTTACCGGAAAATCTCAGGATTTACCACAGTTCGGGCTTTTACTGTAACATATATACCCTATACGTATGGAGGTAGACTACAGCTGGCCCATACTTTACGTAGCGCTAGAAGAGTATTGCGTTAAACATTACTGTTATTAATGCTGAAGCTTATTATTAAAGCTTTGAAACAACGTTTTACTGCAAAAAAAATATAACTTCATAATAACCTAAAGTAAATATATAATTCAATAATAGACAATGCAAATAAAACACTTATTTTGAAAAACCCTTTTTGTCAAAAAAACATATTTTTTATTTTATTCTAAAAGAATATTGTAATAAAATACTAAGATTTCTTATTTAACCATGAAAATGAGCAAAAATATTTCCACATAAAAAGTTTATTCATCAACGTCCGCAGTTTTCATGAGAATATTTCCACGGGAAAACTCTTTCATCAGTACAAAACTAAAATTCGTGGTTTATGTGACGAAAAATATACGGATTACTACACAAGGGGCGATGCGATGATGGCGACGCTCTCAGCTCTCACTTGACCCACTTCTGATAAACATGATATATATCTGCCGCGTGGGTATGCCCGCATTTTTGTAAAATAAGACAGTGAAGCGACGGCAGATT
This sequence comes from Anticarsia gemmatalis, assembly GCF_050436995.1. Lineage (NCBI taxonomy): Eukaryota > Metazoa > Arthropoda > Insecta > Lepidoptera > Erebidae > Anticarsia > Anticarsia gemmatalis. Next base: position 7,834,435 of record NC_134761.1, read on the forward strand.
AGTGCTCTCGTTCTCCAGTGGTGCTGGTGTCATGAATATTTACAATTTTAAATGATTTACGAAGAGCTCTTTTGACAAGCGGGTTTTAGAAGTTGAATAATGATTCTAAACTATTATTATAAATTTGCTCTTGTTTTACTTCTTATGTAGTTTAGTTAAATATTCAACAAAATTCTGAATCCTTAATATCATAAGCAGTTAGGTTTCATTACTGAAAACGGTGTATTTCGAAGGACAAACCTATTCATACTAACTGTGATATGAAATGCAACCTGAAAAAAACGATATAGCTTATATTGTAGTGAATTAATAGTTTAAAATAACGGGTACCTCAAAGACGTTTTCTTAATTTTTTCGTTAGCCTATAGTATTCTTCTAAAAACCTCAAAAAAGCATGCTGAAAACTATGTTCTTTCACAAACACGTAGGGTAGTTTAAACCTGTGCTGTACAGTGGTAGTGTATAATGTAGAGGCGACAAAGCAACACAATAGAGTCGTTTCTCGCGACATACATTGTAAACGGCAACGGTCGGAAACGGCCCGATACAGCAAAAATGATGGCACTGCTAACTCGACTGTCCTTTATGTTAGAACGGTGGACATGCTGGTATATAAGCTATATACATAATACATAAATAGGGTATATTACTTAACGTCCCCCATTGGTTTATTTTTAAATATACTCAATGTACAGAATTGTCCTCTCTACAGATTTATTATTATAGGGTAAGTATATAATACTGTAATTTGGGATCTCCTTAATCTGCGCTTGCACAAATGTATGCGTAGGTGATTGTCAGCAAAACATATTTTTACAAAATTCGTAAGTGTTAATATGAATGCGAAAGTTTACGTTTTATAATATTATTATTGTTCTATCACACAAAATAAAGTTTAGACTCAAATAATTTCTAACATTTTGTCAACTACGTTGACGTCAGCAAAAAATTGAGATAAGTGGCATAATAACTTTACCCCCGTTAGGCTTTAAATTTTAACTTCAATAATATAGTTTCATAAGTTTACACTAACTTGTAGAATCTGCTCAAAGTAGGTCCTTATGAAATAGTTGTTAGAAATATTCCCAGTCGCAGACATCGTGTACAGACGTTTCGCTAACGTCCAATTTAGAAGCTGAATTTGACAGCAGAAACCTGCCTCCATATTTTACGCTTTGCTGAAATGTTGAGCTCTTTTTAATAAGCTCCTGGAATATCTAAAAGATGCGAGCTTGGTATGATGTAGTACGAATGAATAGAATTTTTTGATTTTGAGAATTTCTGAATTCGTATGTCATTTCGACAGTTGTTTTCATAGATTGGCTGTGATTTTATTTAGCAAATAGATAATCAAATATCTAAATACAAACAGTGAAACTGTAGCTCGATTCTCTACTACTATCGACTACCAACAACCGACCTGTCATCGGGAAATTTTGTATGAAAATCTGATCAGCGCCTCTGACGGGCGTCGTAAGAAATATTTTGGCAGTACATTCTAAATGTCAATATTTCGATACTCGACAGTACCAACTGTACAGAATCCTGAACACATAACGTTACAGAAATCAGCGCAGACGCACTAACCCCGCTAAAATAACACAGACTGACGCACACGTCTATGATAAAATGTTAATAATATTAATATTGATGTGAATGCGACGACTAAATTTAATTTTCTAGCGACTGCAACATCAATGGGACCTTTGATGTTTTTTATCTTGTATAATTAGAATATAATTTTGTATAATAAGTATTAATTAACAATTAATCTTTGGCACACATTTTTAGTTTTCAAGGGAAGGTGCTAGTAACATCGGTTTATTTACTGAAATCGTTTGTTTTAGCGACATAATTTATTGAGTTTCGTTATATTTAGTCGATAAGAATACAAAAAGACTGCAACTGGCGTTTTTGTAACGCGTCGCGCTCCTAAAAAGTATACGAATGAGATGGACCCCTTAGATTTATTTTAACATTATACTATCTTATTGTAAGGCAAATGTCTTCCCCAAACTCCTGCACCAGTCTCTATCCTCAGTTCATTCATCCAGATAGGTGTCCAAATAGCTTCGCCAGCGTTTTCTTGGTCTGCCACAAAAGAAAACAATTACATTTTAATACCTATACTATATTTTCAGACACCACCTACGTGTCGTACTTGGATGAAAGCTGATACTCATTTTGCAGAATTATATAAATAACTATAATCTTACCGAGGAGAAACGCTGAGGATCAGAGACAAGTTGCCGTTTCCTAGGAGACGAATACTCGATCTTTTCTTGTACTTATTATTCTCAAAACTATCGAAATCGTCTTATACTCGTAGTTCAAACGGATGAACTATTGTATCCAGGTCAAAGAGATTTCCTCTGCTTTACAAAAGACAATGGCAAAACTTATAAGAATATATTTTAGTAGCTGGAGATGTCTAACGAAAATTTAAAGTAGTGGTGTGAGTACTTGAGTAATATGCGAGTGGATAAGGATACAAACTTAACCAAACACACGTTGGCAAGGGACGTTATATAAAAATATTTATCATAAAACACATAGTGAAGAAACTTAACGCATCTGAGGAATACTGAAACTGTTTCTGACGTAGTGCAAACTTGAATTTCAGAAGCATGGTAAGCAGCGCGTATAAAGCTTAAATTTCTAGTTCCGGAGGGAGACACTGAAAAATTTGTTAAATTTACTTTTATTGGAACTGAACAAAAAACATTCGGTACCATCTAATGTTCGCACTACGTCCTATTTTTTGTTCAAATTCACAATTGTGTATAGTTTTACTCAGAAACATAAAATACACCTACTAACAAGCAATCCAATAAAACCGAACAGTGCACTCTACGCGAACAAATTCGTGGAAACTGATTGCAGGCTTTATTCCAGCTAAATCATAATCCTATGAATATTTTGCTCTCAATTTACTCTTGATGAATCAATACTGGACTAGCATTTGTGTTATAACTAGATAGGTCCTGGCCGCGACTAGGTCCACGTTATCTCATAATATAATCGAACAAGTGGTTCGAATTGATATTATATTTTTGTGTTAAATAGTGCATTTATTGAGGAAAATAATATAACATCATGCTATGACTAACAGGAGTGGAGCTGCATTAAAAAATATTGCAAAAACGGTAACAGTCCTGACGAAGTAGCGGGCGGCCGCAAGTATTTAATGTAGACAAAACCACGGACAAAGCTAGTACTTCTATAATAGCTTATTATTACTCCAGTAAATAAGCTACAAAGCTGCAAAATTTTATCAAAAATCTTTAAGTAGTTTAGCCGTAATTAAGTAACAAATATCCTTCCAAACATGCAAACTTTCGCATTACAAATGTAAAGAGAACGATATTTATGCCTGTATAGATAGTATAGATTTGCATTTTTATCCCTTTTCGCAGTTGAGTGGAGATCGACTTTCAGTAGAAGGTAAAGCGGTTAATTACGTTCCTTTGAATATATGTGAAGGTATGGTTGCGTGAATTCGGGAATATCTTTGTCTTAGTTGGGTGAAGATGTTTTCGAGGTAGTTGGTTTATTTATCAGGTCCCATTTTTGTTCCCAATATGTTTTTCTACTACTAAAATTATAAGATTTAGCATCACTAGCGTACCAATCTTTGCCCGGGTTAATGAGTTGTTTGAAATAACAGGGATATTTGAAGATAATAGAACAGAAATTATAATTAGTCCGCCAGTCAGGTAATTTAAAAATATAAGACGTATTTTTTTTTCATATATTTCCTTCTTAACTTTGAAACTCTCGCGTTGCATGTTTAATGTATAATAGAATATATCCTATTATACAATTTCTTTCTTTTACAATCTGTAATGATAAAATTTGTCTTTTACATGGCAGATTATAATTTCTACTAGTAGACTGTTAAATATCGCTTGAGAGTACAAAGCATCACAGTCACTGCACACGTCTATCTCAAATGACAATTATCTTCATCCTCCCCTACCCTTATTCACCCTAAGGGATTACAGCCGTGTCTTTAAAACTGCAAACTTGCACTTTGTCATGGCGTTATATTCGATGTAAAAGCACTTGCGGGTGATTTTTCACATAAAAGCCTTTGACAATGGGTCCTTAAAGCTCGGCGGAGTGAAGGCACTCACCGTCACCTGGTTATCACCTCGTAATGTTTAATGTCTCTGTTCGTTTGTTTCATTGTTAAGTCAGTGTGGTTGAGAAAAGAAGCTTAAGAAAGGTTAATCTAAAATGTTGTTTGGATGGATTCTTCTTGAATAGTAAGTTAAAAGTATTTACTTGGTAGTGACGAATGATGATTTATCAATAGAAATGCACGAAAATTACTAGCTTTGGCTGTTAATTTCATTTGCGGTTACAAGGATAACTGCGTTTCAGAAAGAGTCTCATGTACATACATACATTGTTTTTTTTATTAGTGACTGCAGGGAGAGTGTCATGTTAAATAGTTCATTGGATTTTTTTTTAACGCTTTAAAACATTTTTAAAAACCGGCCTGGTAATTTCATAGATTAATGTGCTTAAAAACACTTTTTCTTTGGTATGGTTATTGGTAAAATAGAGAATCAAGAATATTTGCCAGATAAATACTTGTTCTTGTTTTGTTGATTAACAGTCAAAATAAAATACACTATTCTTCCATCTTTCTTCTTTCGTGTATTCAACATTCTATAAAAATAGAAGTAGCAAGTTACTAGCATACTCTTGTAAAGTAAACAAATAGGTGTCGTGAAGCGGCAGTCACTAATTACACCACATTGAGAAAGTGGATTTACACCGGATGAATGGCAATGCGCTTTCCGATTGCAAACTAACGAGGTTTCCAGGTAAAAAGACTGAAGAATCTCCACTGTAAGAAACATTTCCTGGATTGAGATTTTCTTTAAAAATTAGTTTTTTTTTTTTTTTATTTTTATTTTTTTTTTTTTTTTTATTTATTTTTTTTTTTTTTTTTTATTTTTTTTAAAAAAGACAACTCCCGCACTAAGAATTGCTCTTGTGTCGCGGGGACTTTTACAAACATACAAACAACGGACACAAAGCACAACCAGACCCGAAGCAATTATTTGTGGATCGCACAAATAATTGCTCCGTGTGGGAATCGAACCCACGACCTCCCGTTGCAGTGGTATCGGCGTGGCGACCTAAACCACTGCGCCACGGAGGCAGTCAAGTGCGGCAAGATGACCTACCGTGACTTATGCTTGCAGTTTTTTGTTTCCGAAGGTTATCGACAATTTCTGTCGTTTCAAACTTAACTTGGTTATTTTAGTTAATCACGTTCGGTAATATTATAATTAGAGAAAGGCTTCCGTTTACATTGAATTGAGAACTGTTAGCGTCGCGTCGGTGGAAACCATGCAACACAATCACATTCAAAATCAAATCATTTATTCATTTAGGTCAAATGCTGACACTTGTGATAGTCAATGATACAGAGAGTGAATTTACATTAACAAACAACATGTCTTTTCAAGAAAGCAGTGATATTTAAATTTGGTGTTCTTCCCATCAAAAACGTAACTTTTGAAGTCTACCCGTAACGTTACTCACTTTTCATTCACACCTAGGCTACGCTAATAAATATCCAGTTATTTTATTCAGTCCCCCAAAGACTATTGTAAATAGTACATAAACAAACCATTAAATATTACATACAACCATTAGTGTACGCGTAGAGAATATAAGTAACGTATTAATCGTTTTTATTGCTCTTTAAATTTGATACAGTCTCTAAGGAGTCAGTCGCCATATTGTTCGTGTATTAATTGAATTGTTTGTATTGCTTACTTATTGATTAATTAACTACGCCTAGTAAAAACACGCAAACGAACCTAAGTGCAATAAAAAATTACTCTCAGTGAGTATACGGAATACTTTTTAAGTGCCGTACTTCACTAGGACACCATGGCGGCGTCGCTGGCTACGTATCCAAGCAGTTGATATTGAAATGTATGTCACCTATGTACATCACGTGGCAACAGTGTGGCAACGTGACATTTCAATACTAACTGCTTGGATATGTAGCCAGCAACGCCGCCGTGGCGTCCTGTTGAGGCAGGGCTCTTACGAGTAAATTTTGAGTTTTAGACAGCAAAAAGAGCCGGTCTATGCTAAATTGTTCTGCTTCATTCACATTCATAAATCTTGTCGTACATAACCACTGGTTACGAATATTACGTATCTGACCTTTTTGATAAACATCACAGATTATGATCCCTGTATGTCTTTCTAGGGCATCATCTCTCTATATTTACATTCATCACATTTAGACGCAAACACAATATCCAACCTTATATTCTATTGGTGTATGTGTTTCTGTTTGTTTGCTACTTTTTTGCGCAAAAACGTGGATGGATTGATATGAACTTTCGCACGTAGATATTACTATGTATTAACTGAGGACTTTCTAACTCTCCTTAGTTATTACTTAAATAAACACAGATATTACAACTTCTTGCCCCGGCAAGTCCCACGTGGACTAAGTCGATGGAAAAAGCTAGTAGGCCATATTTTCAAAACAACACAGAGTTACAAAAAGCAATACATAGTACTAAAGGCCGTTGTTCGACCCATAAACAACTGCGTCTCACGTCTTAAGATGTTATCAACTGTTTTATACTATTTTGTCTGCGAATCTGCGCTTACGCACTCAAAGATAAACTCCTTTGAGTTTTACAACCGCTCCAGATTTAGCATTCAGGTCATTTGTCTCATATTCGAAGATGAAACTAGCCTTTGTTGTTGTTTTATTACCTTTGAAAATTGATTTTATTGACACTGAAATTTGTAGAGGTGTTTATTTGTTATCATGATCTATTGCTTTTATAAGTATAGTGTTTTTGTGTACGCTTAATAGAGCACAATACTTGGTTAATCATATCCCATCCCTATAAGTATAGGTTATCAAAGCGCTAGTCAATTATAATAATATATAAATATTACTAACTTCATCCAAGTATAAAATGGTAGAACGTAATAGCATTTGATATTTTATGAGGCCCGATTATTTTTCTTGAGCTCCAATTAACTCTATAGTTCTTACTGAATATTTATTTTCAAATTGTATGCAGACTGCAATCTTACCCAAAAAACAACAGTCAGACAGTATTTCAACATGATGTTAATGCAATACTTTCTTCCTTCCACATAACCATATAAAGACTCCGATTCACTTTCCATCCAAATTGTTAAACAATTGAATAGTGTCCGTCACGTCAATCAGATAAATATTCGCATGTTTACATTGCGCCTTCACCTGAAACACATCGTCATGCAGAATAAACCTGCGTTTTACATCCTCGGAATAATATATCAGAGTTGTGTAAGTTTGATAATACCTTGACATGACGAATGCCCTTATGTCATTGTGACGTTTGGGTATAGGTCTTATTGGTAGCGAGAAGCGAGTAGCGAAGAACGTACGCTTGGTGGAGGTGCGCTTTGAAGCTGTTAAGTTTATAATATCACTCGTCCCGTAGTATGGGTTCATCTTAAATGTAGTATAAACCTGCATTTTACATATTCGGAATAATATATGAGAGTTGTGTAAGTTTGATAGTGCCTTGACATGACGAATACCCTTATGTCACTGTGACGTTTGGATGTCGGTCTTATTGGTAGCGAGAAGGGAGTAGCGATGAGTGAGTAGCGATTTGTCAATTTGCAAGATGTTGCTTGTTCACATTGTAGCAGGAGTTGATCTACCAAGTAACGGTTTTTCAAACAAACATAGTCTCTCCTTTTATGTGGAATGATGTTTATTGCATGTTTTGTATCAGCGGTAGACGTGGTTGTTAGATAACTTTAAAGAACAAAACAAAAGTTGATGTAGTAATTAGCCTTAAATTTGAAAAATTAATAAACTATCATGCGGTGAAGCCTTAGCTTATCACTTATCAGAATAACTTAATTTACAAAAGCAAGAATTAAACAAACTTTGCTACCCGCTAGCAGTGGGAAAGGGACCTTGCAACAATAAATCGTTTAATACGCATTCTAACAGCGTACTTAAGGCGGTGGTTTTAATTTTAATTGTCGTCTGATTACGGTCCATGCCAAAAAGAAGACGACGTTATGAATGGGTAATACATCACTTGTTCACAGACTATGCATAGTAAGTGCCAAGTTAACTTATCGTTAGTATTCTTTTTGCAACGTTAACCCTGCAGTACCCAGACGAGGTAGATAGGTGTGTATTGAAACACCTTTACAGCGTTATTATTGTTTACAAAACTTGATGAGGAGTATATTGCCATATATCGGGCAGTTAAGGTTTTTTGCTGCTTTCGAAAGTACTTAATTAAGTACAGAGCTAAGCTATCGAAAGTATTTTGACAGGAATAGGAAAATAAGCAGAAGTGTGGGAGTCGAACTTGAAATCTTGATATCCTTAGTCTTCTTATCCTCTTGATATACATCACCGTTTGTAGTTCAAAAACAGTCTATTTGTTAGTGGTTCTAGATTTAAATTGTTTGAAGAACACAGGTGCTTGTACCTAGTCTAGGTTTACTTTGTTTGTTTGTAAAGTACTTCGGAGGGTTGACAACATCCCCAGTGAGAACTCTTTCCAAAAAGCATTGTCAACTAAAAGATAAAATATTACAATGTAAGTAAGTATTAGTGATTGATTCGCGATGCTGCCATTGAAACAATATTAAACTAAATTACATTATCTACCTTGTGGCAATATTTAAATAAGCATTTAGTATTTTTTCTATATTACGATGATAACCTTATTCTAAATGGTTCAGCGGTTCTCGAGATTAGCACAATCAAACAAACATACGAGTCACGTGCAGCTAAAACAAAACGGAAAAGAACTGTGAGCAGAATTAAAATATTGCAGAAAATAATATTATAATGGAAAGTTTAGACATTGTCGTCTTAGTACTGGAGTATTGTAGGTGTAAATTTAATTAACATTCATTCGCGAAATAGACTTTTCTTCTGAATAAAACTAGATTTAACTAGTGAAATACACTAGGCCGGCGCTTCATAAATCACTTGCGAACAACAAGCATAATATTTATATTTAACTAACCACGACAACCGGCTAAATTATCGACACGTCCTAGCAAAATACAATAGTCAATAACAATAGCAAAAATCTCGCGGTCAACACAAAAAATTGCCGCCATTTATTTTAATTAGCAGCTGTCAACTGTAACAGATATTTTAATTTAAATATTATGTAAATCAACTTCACAGTTTTAGTATAAGGAAATAGTATTATTTAGTAAAACAATGGGTTTAAGATTCATTGTTGTAGTGGCATATTGTTATATTTTGTTTCGTGTGGTGTCGGCCATGTTGAGATGCGTGAAACGCGGGAAAATTTGACAGGTGTGACGTATGAGCGGGCCTTGACATACTGTTGCTGCGTTATCTGTGATCGAGAGTTCGTGTAGAATATTATTTTTATTTTTCGGTAACCGACACAGCTTGTTTAATATTTATTTTGACACGACTTGATAATAAGTATGAAAGAATATAATTTTACTACTGTTTTGTGTGATATGATACGTTTTAGTTGCGTTTCTAAAAGATTGGCCTCAAGAAACATTAGACCAAGATTGTCAGAAATAGAAACAGTAGAGTCATTGGTCCAGCAGTGGGACAATATGAGCAGAGATTAATTAAGACTCCAGAGTACATTAGAGATTTCGTATTCTCAATACATAAAATACACTGTTTTTTTATTGATCTCAGTCTTTTTCTAGAAAGAATAATTTAATAACGCACATAAGATTCTGACATACTCACTCCCTCCAATAACGTTTAAATAAAACCTTCGCTACAAACAAATACCAAACAACCCAACACAGGATTAAAAAAGCTTATCTCTCATAATAACTCCAAAGAAATATCTAGGCGTTTCAACATCAAGTAAATATCGAAAGGTTGTATAATAACGTTGTTATAGAATATAATGAGGTCTCACGAACACTATCGGGGAGTATTAACCCGATCCCACTGGATATCGACTTGCGAACTGCTCTTGACATACCACTGGATTATATTGGATTTAGGATTACTGACGAATATTATAATTTAGATGCGAAATGTGTGATTGGTATAATGGATAGACTGAAGATGTTAGTTGATTGGATGTTGTTATTTATACTAATATTATAAAGCTGAAGAGTTTGTTTGTCTGCTTGTTTGTTTGTTTGTTTGAACGCGCTAATCTCAGAAATTACTGGTCTGATTTCAAAAATTCGTTCAGTGTTAGCTAGCCTATTTATTGAGAAAGGCTATAGGCTATATATCATCACGCTACGACCAGTAGGAGCAGAGTACCAGTAAAAAATGTTATAAAAACTGGGAAAAATTTCACCCATTCTCTCTAATGTGACGCAAGCGAAGTTTCTCGGGTCAGCTAGTAGAATATAATGAGGTCTCACAAACACTATCGGGGAGTATTAACCCGATCCCACTGGATATCGACTTGCGAACTGCTCTTGACATACCACTGGATTATATTGGATATAGGATTACTGACGAATATTATAATTTAGATGCGAAATGTGAGATTTGGTTCGATAATGTTGGTAGACTGAAGATCTTACCCCCGGTTTATCTATTCAATAGCGTTTTTTATATGAGTTTAAACGCTATTGAATAGATAAACTACCGTAAAATGTACCCAGAAACCGGGGGTAAGATTTTTAGTCTACCAACATTATCAAAGGTTGATTGGATGTTGTTAATGATTTTTGGTTTTAGAATAACTTGGTTATGTAAAAAACGGAACAGAAGCAAATGTTACATCATTAAATATACCTTTACTTTTTCATTTTGGATCCTTTAGATTTGTATGATGCTATTTAGTCTCGTAGTCGTTTTTGAATCGTTGGATCAATCAAAGCTGTTTCTCATAGGAAAATACAACAAAATCTTGATCTATCTATAATCGATTATATTATATATCTATAATGGATTATAGCGTATTTTTATCAGTAAAATTTAACAGTCAAACAATATAGAGGTAGAAGACAGTTATAGTGTAGAAACATAGGCTTCATTAATTTAAAAAATTAAAGCGTGACAGTTAAAAAAATCATCCATGAAACATAAAATTCAATAACTGAAAACATACCACGGGCCGTTTTCTATTTTTGTCCAACATTATGTCTTTAAAATCTACACATCAAAATAAGGTATAGATAATATTTAGCAAAAATACGTGTATGGTGTTGTTTGAAAACACATTATAGCTCGGTACGTTTGCTAGTATTCTGGGCTGAAATTAGGAGTGTATGTCCATTACCGACTGTCAGTGTACCGCAGTGATAACAGATAAAATATATCACAATACTCTAAGTAATGCGGTTTATATGTTTTACATGAATTTGTCATATACACATACTTTATAGGAGTGCGTGGTTGGGTGATAGAGGTCTCGCGTTCGATTCTTAGTTGGTGTAAAATGAATTTTCATGAAGGGGTTCCTACTTTCTAAACAGTGGTTTATATAGGAAGCAAATTTTCAGTTTAGTAGTATATTAGTAGTTTTCGTACAGTCTATTTGTTGCGATTCCGTTATAACCTTGAGTAATTAAGAGAATTTCTCCTCAGAAAACATTTATTATCATAGAATCGAATTTTTTGTCAATAATTAATTACTACAAAATAGCATAAAACTGACGAAAGATCGAATTGAAATGTCCAGAATCCTACAACACAAAATCATTAAGCAATACTTAATATATTAACTACTATATATCAAAACCAATATTCAAGTTAGTTATCAATCGACTGAACATCATCAAGCATGCGGTCATATCGTATATACTATGAATACAATGTACATTAACACAAATCAATTACAGCTACTATCTACATTAATATAGAGATCGAATGTGGTCTGTTCTCTATGACTATTGGCTACCTAACACGGTTAGCTTGTAATTACTTGTGACAGTCTGAGAATCTGGTGTGGACAGAAGATGTAAGGGTTTTGTACTACTATAAAGATATGGGTTCTAAACTCTAAAGTTTAAAAAATCATTGGCGAGCAACAACATGTGTATATTTTCGAACCATTTAAAGCAACTTTTTTTTAGCTTACTAGGCAGGGTCAATGTTTTCTGCGTCGTCTCAAAATTTTAATTAGCAATAAGAGTAATTTTTTAATAAGAGGCATTTGTAATAGTCGTTATTATAGAAATGTGTTAGCTTCAAAACACACGCAGAATATTTGTTTGACGTTATGCCATATTTTCCTTAGATTACTGATAATAAAGAGAAATATAAAGAGTAAAAGAAAAATAAAATTGATGATAGAACCTATTGAACTGGAACTGTAATTCTAATTATCGTTCCAGTAGTTATTGCAACAGCATAGTCAGTATTTTCTGTTCCTTGTATTTCAAAGTTGTTCAAGTAGTTGATTGACACGGCTTCACAGTGACCTATGTAAAATCAAAAGCCGCCCAAAAATAAACTTTAATAAACCGTACAGACTAAAAATATAAGCGTCAGTAGCCTTTGACTTAACACTTCAATGTTTGTTGCAGGTACGTACAGTCCACCCGACGGCCCGTCACCAATGAAGCCCGCTGCGGGGCGCCGACGGATCAACCGTCCAAGCTATTTACTTTGATTTACTTTTTATAGATTCTGTGTAGGTGATAGGGGTAGAAATTTCTTTGTTCTCGCGTATCGCGCTTGTAGTGAGGATTGTCTGACGACAATCACTGAGTTATTACAAGAAGCATGTTATATGTCAGTGCATGTAGCCCGTCGTCATTCTAAAGTTTGTGAGAAATACATACATATCTAGTCAAATCTAAAGTTGCCTTTTAACAAATTTTTAACCGGACGAATTGATGCGAAAATACTAATAATCGTTGCAGAATTATAGTGATACTTTTCGCATACTGATAAAAAACAGAGAAATCTTATATTTCTGTTGAGATATTAATACAAGAGACTATATATTCAGACGTAGATAAAGTTAGTAGTAGACGTGCAAAAAAGAAAGCTTTTACACACATTCAATTTAAAGTTTTAGTTTAAAATCTTAATTTATATCTACGCAATGCGTCGGCGTTGCTGTAAACGTAAAATTACTATCTGTAGAAAATTCGTCTCATTACTTACAGCTGAGAGCAATTTGTCGCCTAATTTTACTACATCAACGAAAATCAGCACTTTAGGAATCCATCTCGCTCTTTCATTTGTTATTAAAATGAGAGGTACTGCAAAAAGCTTATACAGTGCATTTTCATCAGTATGTCATAATCCTTCAGCGCGTATCACATTATTGTAACGACAAAGATAAATGTGGTACTCGAACACCTGCCAATATGCAACAAGCTGTACAAGCTGAAATACACTCTGACGTAATGCAATAAAGTTGTTATTAATGTGATAACTGCCGCGATGGATTTAAAAATAACTGGAGTTTGTATTGAGTAAAAGCTGGAAGCGGCAAAAGTTTTCTATGAGTGAAATGTTTTAGTTCGACTGACTTTAACGTAAGTAGAAAATGTTCTGTTTGGATTTTGTTATAACGAGAGGTTTTATGGGATTCGTTTATATTTGATAAAAACTTTTAAAAGTGATACGCGTTTTTCTATTTCGGAGTCTTTATTACTAATTGTCTATGACGATCAGAAAACCATCATCGAAAAAATAATACCAACAGGTAATTGGGTATAAAAACAGTGCTTTAATTTGTAAATAAATATAAAACTATTTGTCTGTAAAAAAATCTTTTAGAATGGAATCAGAACAGAAGTCACGCTTTAGTTGTAGAGATCATTCAATCAAATTAGCTACAAAATACTGGTAGGGAACTTCAATATTTGATTGCAACTCTCAAAAAACCAAGCTGTACTTTCATTTGTTTCAAAGATTTGTTTATTCCAGTTACCTATAGAAGAATATCTGTATTATTTACCTCGTGTATGATAAAAACAGCGGGGAATGTGAGAAGGTTTCGGGTTTTAAGTGATCGATCAATGTTCCCGCGTCACTCTCGCAGACAACGGCCTGGATGGATCGCGTTCCCGATACACGACTTTATTGCTACGAATATCTTTAAAGGGTTTTGTTTTACGTTTAGTTTTAAATTGGGAGAATGAGTATTGTGTATTTAAGTTGACAAGTAGTGTACGACGAATTGATAGTCACTATTCAGTGCATAGCTGCTTTGATATAAGTGCAATGTCTGAGTATTATAGGTCTGAGGTAGTGCCCAAAAATATTACTATCTTTCTGATCTTTTTTTTTCTAGTAATACTAAAATGTTGATAGAATATCAGAAGAGTGAAAATATCTCTCTTAGACACATTGTTGTTGTCTCCCCTCTCTCTCTCAAAATGTTTCTTAAGTTTTTAATCGCTGATAAATTAGTTATGAATTTTAAGTGACTGAAGATACAAATAGAAAATAGTTATAGTAATAATTACATTATATCACGTCTAGTAAAACTACATCAACAAAATCATCGTTTACATGAATTTCGGAAAAGTGTTTATGCATTCAAGAACACATACCAACAACATTAAACCATATCTTTAAAAGAATAAAGTCGATAATTCAATGCATACACTTGACCTTGTGTTATAGCGTTTAGAAGTGATAGATACGCCATCATAATCTGTGATAATCTTCGGTGGCAAACACTAAGGAGTTATTAATATAACTAGGTTACTAGGTTGTGCTACTATTGAAAATAATTAGTACCGTAATTTACACTTGAGGAAAAACTGAGAGACTAATTTGAATAACGGATGTTCTTTTTGGGTGGCAATTATTTTTGTTGATCTTTTTGTGCTTGTTTTAATTATATATTACAGAGCTAGGATTATTACTTATTTAAATTACTACTCTTGCCTGTGATACCGAGATCGAGTTTTTCTGGAACGGTGTGCAATACGTCGCCTACAAAATTTTATCTAAGCCTATTAATGTGAATTAAGCAAGATAAGTTTGTAAGAATCATAGTAAGGGGCGTTTGGTCTCTGCCTGCCGTCAAAAGAAAAAGCGGCGCTTTATACATATATGTGAATTTTATCTTAAACGGATCAGCAATTTAGCAGCTACCGGAATATAGAGAGACAAACAAAGAGGAAGAGGGGTGAAAAGTTATATCTAACATTCCTTATGAGATACGTCGTAGAGAAACACATAAGATAACAAGCTCGCATCAAAAATAATAGCATAATTTTCTGACTAGACATTCGAGTACCACTAACGATTGAACATCAATTTGACTATTCATTACGAAACCTTAGACATTAGGTAGAATTTTTTGTCCAAAAATATATCTATTATATTCGTCGTCGTCTCGCCGTTCGGCGCCGAGACCAAAAAGACGTAATTATGTAAGTACCTATAGGTACTTATGACATTGTGACATTGAGGAGTTTCCACGTGGGCCCGTTTGAGCCTCAAGGGGAGACTTTGAATGAGATGTGACGTTTAGCTGACAACTGGAGTGGGTAATAGAAGATGGTCTTTTGTTCCAAGATTTATTATACTCAGGACTTCCATTATAATATTATTTATCTATTAGTCAGGTTAGCTACCTGAGATGAAAAGTCAAGTATGTTGTTTTTTGTATGTAAATACTAGTCGACAACTCTTTTCTCTCTTTTTTAGTAATAGGATGCACACTTTTTTTTACAGATTGATTAATTACATTCCTTTTATTTTGGTAACGATTTCTGAGGAAAATTGTTCTTATGGTAACAACACAAGATAAATCTGCAGCCACATATTGGAGACTACCTAGATAATGAAAATAATCAACGACATTCATTTTCAGTTCATGATTAAAGGCTTTATAATAGTTTCTTGAACAATAGATAGTAACTATGTGTCAAAATGTCATCGTCCACTTTCTAAACATCATTGTTGGCGCCGTTCGATTAAGGCCGTCAGATTTTCGGCCCCTCGTCGCGCAATGACAATAAAATACAGAATATTGACGAACTTCGAGAGAAATTCCTGATGAATATTGATGTTGTTTGTACACCATAGTCTATAACAAATAAGAGTAATTGAATCAATATTTTCGTCAATACTTTACTATTGTATAGGTATGCATCTAACTCTACTCACCAATGTTGGGTAATTGTGAAATGAATTTTTAGTACCTTTATACTGGAGGAGTCAGATATTAATTACACATTACTTACCTCGATTTTTATTTCAATTTATTAAGTTTATGAAGTAGCACATAGTCGTAGAATTTAGTATTAAATCCTTTTCAAAAAGAAGTTACGGATCAATCAGTTCTACTTATACACATTTTAACTATGTCATTGACTTACGATTAAAATTGTAATGAACTTTAACATCAGATGCAAGGAACTACACATAGATATAAAATCAAAATCACGTAACTTGCACGTACTATTGCAAACTAAGTATAAAAATAACGCTCTCTACTCATATCAAGCAAACTGTCAAAGTAGTCTAGTTTATTACAACTGCACTATCTAGCTACGACGTGTAGCCAGATAGTGACACTGTGAAAGGTCTCTGTGACGTGTGTAACTTTCAGTGTTACATATTTATCGAGTATTATTTCATAATTATTCAACCTTTTTAATGAAATCTGTTAGTTTTGATTGATTTTAATTAAGTTATGTATCTTAAGCTCCTTCTTTCACGTTAACCAAAATATGTCATTCAATTATTGTATTGTTTTCCACAAAATGGAAAATGCAATAACCTCATATTATAAAATTTCTTGCGAGACATACTCTTGCTCTACTTAAGACCCTCAAACCAAAACCAAACCTTGAATTAAGTCCTCAGAAAATATCCAAAACGTGACATACTTGCATATAAATACACACTTAACAATATTCCTTTCAGCAGGCACTTTTCTCGAAGCATCTAGAAACATAACAACTTAATATCGTATACTCTCATTTCCCTATTGTTATTTTCATTTCACCGTGATGTGATAGGGGTATTCGGGTCCATTTTTGCAGCCACTTAAAATTCAAAACGTACTCCCTCCGGGTCCCATTGAAATCCGCTGAACTCTTTTTAATGCGTGCTCACAAAAACAAACAAACCACAGTTTTAGCAAACGAACGGAGTAAAAATAAATTTTACGGATGGTACTTTTTTGTCGTTTTCAGTTTTGTCGGTCAATAAAATGTACTATGCTGTAGGAGCAGTGTTGGGCAAAATTTAGTTTGATTGATGATTGATGATTAAGATTAAATTATTTATTCATGACTAATGAATAATGACTAAAAAAATTCAATCATGAGTCGTGATTGATGATTAATTAGTGTTAGTGTTAGTTATTCAATCATGACTAAAATTTTAATGACTAAAAATAATAGTTAAATAAAACTAAGCTTTTCAAGTCTACGTTCCATGAATGTTGATTTGTTAATCACAGGTTTTTAATTAAAGCTAGTTTTACAACAGAATCAGTTAATTTTTTTTTTATTTACACAGGTACACATTTGCAAAAATAAGTTCGGGCTAATTTAGTTTAAAATAATTTAAATTGCTTTTTAAAACTACGCGTTTTGAAAATCAAATTTTATAAATAATGGAATTATCTTCTTTCAGTCAACTTAAGGTGGTGATCAGTTATAGTTTTATAGATGTGTTCAATTAAACTAAAATTATGTCACCTGAATTATTTTTTTTAGTTTAATCATCATACAAAAATACAATAAATTAGTCATCAGTCATTTAATCATTAAATGATTGATGACTAATTTATTTAATCATGATTATGATTATTGTTTTTACTCATGATTAATTCAATCATGACTAAATAATTCATGACTAAATTAGTCATGACTAATCAATTGATTGAAAAAATTAGTTGATTGACCCAACACTGTGTAGGAGTAACAAAAAGTAGTAAGTTTTTTGAACTATGATTCTTTTACACATTTTTTAAATTTAAATGTTTATTTTGTTAAATATTGAAAACTATATACCTCTTTCTTATTGTAATTCTAATTCTGAAAAATTATAAACGCTATTCACTGTCCGACGACAGTGAATTACGTTTTTTATTTTTTTTAGTTATATCTATCGACTAATGTTTCGGAACGCACACTGATAACCTGATCTTGGCCTACCTTTTAATGCAATAATTGTATGAAATAGTTATTTTTAAACGACGCCTTAAAATATGTTAAGTAACATCCTATAATTTACAGCGATAAGAGGTTAAGAGGGATCATTGTCAAAATACAAATAAACCTTCAACTTCCAACGGTCAAAATGAACAGTATCAACACCATTGACCGTTCTGCAATAACAAACTTTAATGGCGCCATGCTAATAGCGCAATGTAATACAAACAATGAGTACTGATTACTTTGGCAGCAGATCAAGGGGCTTAAAACGAAAACATTCCGTATTTCTTCATTAGAACACCATTTGGTATGTAAAGAGGGTACGAAAATGTGTCTGTGAATGTAGGTCTTTGAAAGCCTTGCCCCTAATTAAAAACAATGGAGCAATCTGGATAGCTTAGTAAATAACTAATTTTGAGTGCTTTTGTTTCGAATGTGAAGTCTTGAATGAGTGTTTGTTGGTTCACATTTGGGTAGCGGTGGAGTTTCATATAACTTAATTTACTTGAAGGTACGCTTTGCTTCTGCGGTAGTGGTTGTTGATATTTTTGTTAGTGTAGGTATGACATTTTCGCATTGGCCACCGGTATAGAGATATTAAAGGGGCTTGAGGCGCCCATAGCCAGTTGCGCTCACCGGTCGAGGCGCCCATAGCCAGTTGCGCTCACCGGTCGGTAAACGATCTTTGGGTTAAGCAAATCTTGGCGCGGTTATTCCATAGATGGGTGACCGCATAGTGGTATTTGAACAGGGCGTCTCCGTGCTTCGGAGGGCACGTTAAAAGTCGGTCCCGGTTGTTGTCAATTAAGATAACAGTCGTTAAGCCACGTCAAAGGCCTTCGGGCGGCTTGAACAACTTTGACACTAGGTTGACCACTAACCATACGATAAGAAGAAGATTAAAGGGGTCACATACCAACATTTTTATAGCTCCAGTAACTTGTAACTTATCTGTAAGATATACCAAGAATAATTGAGAAAGCCATTTAGTCTAATAGAATAGAATACCAACGAAGGAAAGCGTTTTGATTTATAACCTAAGTTGCCTAAAACTACATATTAATATGAGAAATACATCCTGGCTGTCGACATTACAAAGCAGTCTTGATGAAGCAAAAACTATTCAGTCTAGACATCATCAAATAAATTCCAAAAAGCACCAAAAGAATCAAATAATTTACAAATTCCATGAAAACTACGAAAAAACATCGAATGATACATTTACGTCCAATAGAAGTGCCGACGAATATGTATTGTGATATACAGGCATTTAAAACGTTCAACATAACGTATGTTGGTTGTAAAACAAACCGCGCAGTATGCACCTCGTAAACAAATTCTACGAACAAACAAGAATAGTTTGTGAATTTACAAAATAATTGTAACGCTTATAAACGCGATTACTTTATAATTTGCTTCATATTCGTGGAATACGATTGTTAAGAATAGACAAGGTCACTTTAGAGGACTTGCAACTGGCGCGTATAATGTTATATTTCATACATTTTATGTGGGCTGAAATAAAAATGTATATCGTATAGGCGTAGCGCGAGTTTCTACAGTCTGGAATAACGGATGTCGAGTTTGACATTTAACATGTTCTTACAAATTAGTTCCTACGGTATCCGCTTGGGGCGTTGTTCAGTTTTTCATGCAGAATTTGTCGATAGAACTCTGTCTGTTTTTATTTATTCTTTTTAACTAAATTGAAGTTTTAAGGGCGATGTTTTAAAAGTTTTATTTTTATTTTTTGTGCTTACAGTCTTGCTGGTTAACATACTATATTATTTTTTAAGAATAAAATACTTTGTAGCAACTAAAAAATGTGAAATTTAATATATTCATTAAGTTAAATTTATTTTTCGTTTTTATAAAAGTGCAGACTGTAAAAAATACAGTAACGTTGGATGTTCATTTTTATCAAAACTCATTTTGTGTCGGTAAAAAAGCATTTACTTTTAAATTAATTTATAAAAATACTTTAGTTTAAATAAAACTTATTTCTATCAAAATGATTATAATCACAGCGCTCAACGAGTTCTTTAGAAAGAAATACAAACTTTTTCTACAAAATAAATCAGTAAAATAATCACATCATAACCGCATCACAGAAGTCACGAATTATTTTCACACCTGTTTTTCATACAAGTCATGAATCTGTCTATAAAATAATATTTACGTGCTATTAATTGAATTAAATAAAGATAAACTTTATTCGAAATGAAACAGAGACAGAATTGATTGTGGTAATATCATAAACAGCAATCACAATTTCTACTCTTAAGGAGACGACATGACATGTTCCAAAGCGTACTCATGGATGTTTTGAGGAATGATTGTAACTCCATAACGCCAAAACCACTGAACAAAATTTCATAGAGTTTGCTCTTTACTTTTCTTTTTTTTGTCTTTCCAAGCAAACGTAGTCGCGGCGGGTATGTAGTGACCTATAGAATAATATATTTGTAAATTCTAAAACACTGTCAACATCCAATCTCCATCACGTCCAATAGTGCAAAGATGGACATACAGTACACAGAGATCAAAGTCACATCTTGAGTAATTGGAGTAGTCAGAGTTGAGGCCGCAGGCGAGCCCGCAGGCAATAAGCCTGATAGTCACTAGTCACTAGTCAGTTACTGTGTCGGTTGAATACTGTGACGAAGTTTAGACAACACGTCAAATCACTGTAGGAAGTTTTGAAAAATCTTTTACCCCCGGTTTCTGAATATTTAGCGGTAGTTTATCTACTCGATAGCGTTTTTTTATATGAGTTTTAACGCTATTGAATAGATAAACTACCGCTAAATGTACCTCAGAAACCGGGGGTTAGGAAAATAAATTTGCTTCAACAATCTTTGTTATATTTAACAGCTGGGAAAAGGTTTACTTCTAGAATGAAGGTGCGTTAGTTTTAGAGTGTCATATTATCGTTAGTAAAATATTGGAAAATACATGGTACGAAATATGGGGATAAGGCTCTGATAACCGAATGGTTTGAGCATCTGTAATCTACCCAAGTACACATTTTTGTGAAACATTAAAGTCATGAAAATCATGGTGAATGTTTTTATTTATTTGGTAACATTAAAAAATATATCGTTATGTCGTCTGACATATCACTAAATTTAGATTAATCAAGGCTAAATGACAATAAGCAGCAACTTGCATAATCACAAAACTCAAGGATCGTCGCATATTTTTTGTACACTCAGTGACATAACATACTGCGGGAAAATTGCATAAATATGTATATTTGTATACAATAAACTTGGGAGACTAAATATTCATTAATTAAAACCAGTAAATAATGTAATACCTTAGACGTTATTAAATACTTATAGGTATTAAAAGTCCAAAGAAGGTCATAACTCCATATATACGTGAAGAAGAACGACAAAGGTCACTATTATAGTCACTTAGTATTTTTTGTCTATATTTGACATTACTAAGAAATAATAATTTATACGGCAAAACACCGTTTGCCGGGTCAGCTAGTTTTCATATAAACCTTTCCTGTTCATTCGTTTTGTGACTGCGATTTCAAACACGATACTAATAAAAAAGTGACTGACTGGAATTTAAAAACATTTTTCTTTTTGGCAAGTAAGGTTCAGGTACAGTGTCGAGCTTAAATGTACAGACAACTACATTTTAAAAACTTTATTTGGACAATTTCAGTTACCTGAGTTTTTACACTTAAGTAACCGGGATTTTTTTATAGAAAAAAAATATATATAAAAGTAGTAAGAACAGAAAAAAACTGGACAAAAGTTACTTTAAAATGATATTCGTCAGCAGACATTTTATGCCTGCCCAAACTCTATTTTCTAATATTTCCGACAATCATCACCATAAATCAGTCAATTTTGCACAAAACCTTAATAACAGGACAAACAGGCAGACGAAGAGAAAGACCTAGTTTTATATGTAGTGAGACACAAACGTTAACTTGTAAAAGAACGATCTTATTTAGAAACAAATACAGGTTTCATTTTTACATTTTTTAAAACAATGCAAATATCTTATTCATGTTCAAGACCGTACTGACTCACTTTGACAGGTAACTTTGATGATATTTCTAGCTTGTTTTAAGTCTATTCCATTAGACTTTTCTTTGAAATACCTGTTATTACGTGCAGGTAATGCAGTGCTCCATTACCTGTGATTACCTGAAGACAGTTTGACGTTGACTGACAGGTATACAACATTAAAAGAGTTACGTGTTTAAGGAAAGGAATAGCTATTGTTTAAAACGTGAGGTACGTTTGAAAAGCTATGAAGACATAGTTTTATGAACAGATTACAATAGTGATATTTTTGTTTTTGTATTTGGGAAATGTGAAAGAGATTTATTGTGTTATAGAGACCATCTACTAGTTTCTTCATTTGGGCTTTAAATCAAGCACCGGTTTATGTATCTAGATACCTAAACAAGCGGTATTATACACATTGTAGAGCCATTGTATCAGTTTGTTGTTTGAACGCAATGTTTGTTTACTTATTATTTATGATCACTTTCATATTTTATATTGGCGAAACGTCTTTAATTCCTGCGACTCCTTGTCTTTACTAATATTATAAATGAAGTGTTTGTTTGTTTATCCCTTCTTTGCGAGGAAACATCTAAATTTATTACTACAGGTACATCAAGCAATATTTTTCTGCAACGCCTCTGCCTATAATGGCAACTCACCTTAACTCCAAACCTAAACAAAAAAAAAATTAGAACACGAGTAAATCTGCGTATTCTAGAACAA
The DNA here is from genome assembly GCF_050436995.1 of Anticarsia gemmatalis. Lineage (NCBI taxonomy): Eukaryota > Metazoa > Arthropoda > Insecta > Lepidoptera > Erebidae > Anticarsia > Anticarsia gemmatalis. The sequence goes on from NC_134761.1 coordinate 7,857,285, forward strand.
AGGTAAAGAAAACATAACACAAACGATGACGTCATTCCACTGAAGGCTCACTGAAGAACGCCAGCATGTGAGATATTGTTTAGCGCCCAATGCATCGGGAACATTGTTTGTACTCATAACACATCTTTTATGTATCGCTGTCTAATAAATCTGTTTAAGGTGCGTTTACATGAACATTTGGAAGCGTTGCGGGAATTTAGTTTTATTGACCAAAATATAGCATAGTTGAAGCTGGGAAACAATTTATATGTTGATTTGTTTTATATTTATTTCAGTAAATGAAAGTTTAGAGAAAATAAAAGCTTAGTATTTTAATTGCAAGTTAAAGATAATTTTTACAGGCAGATGTAAATCTGAAATGAATTTTTCATTGCCAGTGAGCTGTGTACTTGAAAACTGTTATCAAATTTTAATATTGAAAGTAATACTCAAAGTCAGCTACTAGCGAGGTTTTATGAACTGCCCCCGGCTAGTTTGAGTGATATTTCGAGGAAAGACTTTCTAGGCATAAGAAGCTAGTCTAAGCTCGCCGTTAAATTAAAATATTGTAATAAAACGGGGTACATAAACATCGATCTCTGAAACCTTCATATAGGCATAGTTTCAATTCATTTTTGGAAAGTTTCATTACAAAGCATGCATGTGTACGCATGTTAACGTATCGAAGCTGTCCAATAAATTCGCATAAGAGGCCTCTCTCGCTGGAAATACGGTGGCCTGACCAAATATCCGCGGCTCGTTGAGTTTGGACCGGCGCCAAACTCAACAGGTAGCCGCGCCCTCTTGGGTGCTTTCCTTCAGTTCGATAACCCCTGCGACATTAGGGCTGTTGGGATTTTGATAGATTTATAGTTCGATGTGTGAAGATGAGATCCTTGTAAATTTTTATACGAATTTGTAATTAATATACAGTAAAGTACATAATTCTGGTACGTTATAAACAGTGCAAACTTAAAAGTAATGATCTTGTCTACACTAAGTCAAATGCCGTTGGGCAGATTGTACAACTAAAACATTAGGTTGCCCTCTCTGGAACGAAAATGTAAGGATATATAGGCAAAGACTTTACAGTAGCATGTGTGTTTAGTTCGTCAATAACTATGGAAATATTTTTATCTAATCACAACAGTGTTTTTGTACCCCACATTAAAAATAATGACCGAATTAACCGCAGCGACTTCCATAACTCAACTTAACATGTTCGAAAAATAACATTTTTATCGAATATCAAACTTAAAACTACTTGAAAGCTTCTCACATTATCACAATACGGAATTATAGATTCACGGACAAAACCCACCCTGTATAATCAGGTAGCAACATAAATATAAAGCCACACACACACGAGGTCAGCATCACAGATCCCTTCACACAAGTAGGCAAGTATATACGAACTGGCCACTGCTCGAGACAGCCTCATTGTTGCCACTCCATTCAATTAACGACACAAAACACGTAATATCTGTTAACAATCATATCGCATTTCTTTGTTTTTTCCAATCTAACTAACAATGTCCATCGTGGAAGATTAAAGGGTGTTCTTTTTGTAGGGGGTTGCTTTTTGTGTAGGAATATGTTTTGTTTTGTAGAGAGCGTTCTGGATTTTATTTTATTGAAAACTTGGTCATTGTCGTTGCATCGAGAGGCCCAAATGATGGTGGTAGGATGGCCTGGACCCATTTCAGAATGACTTGTCGAAGCTTGACGCCGATAAAGTGATTTCGAAGGAAAGGAGGGATACATTTGCTTAGCAGAGAGAACTTCTTTTTATGGTTATAATAGGTTAGGTTATAAAGTTTATGCAGAGATGAAATAGAAGTGTCCGTCCTCTTATTTCATATGCTTGCTAGGTGATAAAAACCTTGACTATAAACTCTATAAATAAATATAAAGACTGTTATTTTGCCAAGTACACTGCTTTCTGTCACATACATACATAGCAAAAGAGTGTGATATAAAATATCACAACATGGCTCTTTAATTAGGTTAATAAATTAGAATTGCTTAGCTCCAGGAAACCGTTTACGTAACTACACTATATTAATTTTAATACACCAGTAAAGTTTTAAAAGCGCAACTAATTTAAAACAGGCCATCCGTCATTTCTCAATTTATCAACTGAAAGCCATTAGCTAATTAAAATAAGACTTCGTTCCGTTTTTTAAATGTTTCTAGTTTATTCATTGCCTGTGTTCAAGTGGGCTGTTCGAAATTCAAAGCTAACTCTCAATTGAAATACAAAAATGGCGTCTTTTCTATTTTGTGCTGGGTTTTACTTTTCATGATAATGACAGCAAATTTTAAATACAAAATCCTTTAATTATTACTGTGAGCCTAATTGATTTTAGAAATAACAAAATAAGTAATGATTTACAAAATATTTTAACTCAAGTTAAAAGTTATCAATAATTTTGTGAGTCTATTAAATTCTAACTCGTAATTCAAAGAAATGTATTGAGTAAATATTATCAAAAACATGGCTTAAGTACATTTAATTAAGCTCATTTAATAAGCCCAATCAAGCTTAGTATAATAATAAATTGAAGATAAATAAGCCTACCGTACCACTTGGCTTGAGAACCTCTTCATATTTTACCCAAATAAGGTCAATATTATAATCATTTTGGCTTCTTAATTAAGTGTTTACTTGACCTATCTTCCATTTATAGGTTATTCTTGACCCCATTTTGTTATATTAAAGATTACTTGAAGAAAACGTGTACGATTGATGTATTTTCGAAATTTGACGTAATTTTCTGCACTTTACCATTTTTCATATTTATCGCTTTTTTGTTAATATTATACTAGCTGACCAGCGCAAATGCTTGCCTCACATAAGTGAGAATGGGTCATAATTTTCCTCGTTTTTGAAACATTTTTCGATGCTACTCCGCTCCTAATGCTTGTAGCGTAATGTTATATAGCATTCTTCAATAAACAGGCCATCCAACAGAAAAAAAAATTCAATCCGCACCAGCAGTTCCTAAGATTAGCGCGTTCAAACAAACAAATAAACTTTACAATTTTATAATATAAGTATAGATTATTTAAAAAAATCCATTCCTAAAGACCTTTTGCTAAATGTTTAATCGATTTGGGAATATTAAGTATTTATCTAGGAGTACTGAAATAGGCTCTACATTTACAGCTTTTATATTTTAACTGATGTTTTTATTAGTATTAGTAGTAATACGTATGGTATCTGCTATTTTACCCTAATTCTGTACATAAATATACAATCAATTAAGTGAAATGGATACTTTCTATAGTCAAGTAGATAATGGTAATTAGACTTTTAGTTCTTTTAATTACCTAGTATGATTACTCACTAGGTAATAATCTATATAACTGAAAAACAGTCACTAAATCTATGATGAAAACAGCCGTGATGTTAAGCCAAGTCCAGAGTATCGTCAAAGCCATAACGTCAAGTACAATCAAAGTAAATGACCAATTGCGTTAATCCCGATAAAATTTTACTTTTAAGCCACAGAAACGAAAACTAAGAAAAGTGCACATTTTAATATAATACATAACGATTTTACTGCAACTAAAAAGGTCACAATAATACGAAGCTTTTATCCTTGATCCAGTAGCCAGTCATTCAGTAAACGACTAGCACTAAGGTGCTCCTCGAAGCACTAACCACCTAGCTCGGGTTTCATTGCACCGCACCTAGTACTTTATAGTTATGCTTCTTAAGGAAATAAAACTGGCTGGAATTACCACACCGTAAAAATAAACGCGATAAGTACTGGTTTTAAGATTAAATTCAATTTTAAAATACTTGCGGGCTGTTGAATAATACGTTTTAATGTGAAAGTGTAAGATGCTTTAGTTTCGGCCATGTTGGAAGTTTGAATATGATATTTTTTTTAATCGTCTAAAGATGAATGCCTGGCTCTAAACTTTTGAATTAGCTGCACAGTTCTCTTATTTTTAATATTATGTTTTAAAGTCTTTCCCTAATTGCTTTTTATTGAACACTGTTTGCGAGAAAGAGCGATCGAAACATATTTTTTTATTTAATTTTCATGTCCGAGTCAAGTCCACATACTCTTTGCTGTGCAAATGGTGTAACGGTCATCATAATTTCTCATACGCATTGCCAATTCCATATATTCGTATAAAAACTACCCATTGACAGTACGGGATACCATCAAAACTTAATACTAAATTAAAAGCTTTGAATCAGCTTAATTGTAAATCTTTTTTAAGTAGAAGTAAAACATTAAAGAGTAACTACATTTTAGAAATATAAAAAGGCTCTGCAGCTTTCTCTCGTAAGCAGCAACAAGCTAAAGGTAAAAGGAAAAATAATTATAAACGGTTCTAAGAAATATTTGCTGCAGTCTGCAAGTTAAGAGATTTTTATTTTATCATTCTATCTGCTCTTATCACAGCTAATCCTACATAGCGAAGCATGAAATTTGATCTCAACGTAGTATTCTTTTATACCTTTTTTAAGATCTCTTTAGAGAATCGACCTTCAGCTTCATAGACAAAGATAGATTTTTATAAAAGATTTTATGCTGTTGCAGAATCAACTGTTTTGACAGATCGTATATTACGATTTTAAGATTGCAGTGTATGAATTTGAAAGGGGATTTTTTAAATTACCTATTCCTTTTCAGTGATTTGGAAATGGCCTGTTTTATTATGATCAGAAGATTGGATTGACATTTGTGATCAAAAATTTGTCAGACTGAGTTCACATAATAATATGATTGAAGTGTTATTGTCTATTAAACCTTAGTTCATTCACCTTTTCTTAGAATTTAACAAAAATATTTTTATGGAAAATCTTTTTTAAAGATCATAATACCTACCTACCTACCTCTGTTTGATAGTTACGATCAACACGAGTCTGTGTCCAGTTAAAGAAAGTGGTTGACGATTAATAATCTGTGTATTGAAACATATAAGCGAAAATGTCAGTGGCTCAAATTCTTCTAAAATTTATCTGTCAAACTATCTAAATCGTTGCTGAAATAAAAGTATTAGACATTTAAAAAAGTTAAAACTAATAAGAATCATGTACATATATGTTCCTTTTTTGATTATTCACCTCTGGACATAACAAACTGACCCGCGCAACTTCGCTTGCATCACATAAGAGAGGATGGGTCAAAATTTTCCCCGTTTTTGTAACATTTTTTACTGGTACTCTGCTCCTATTGGTAGTAGCGTGATGATATATAGCCTATAACCTTCCTCGATAAATGGTACATCTAACAGTGAAAGATTTTTTTCAATCGGACCAGTAGTCCTGAGATTAGCGCGTTCAAACAAACAAACAAACTCTTCAGCTTTATAATATTAGTAAAGATTTGAAATTAAATACTTAGTTACTTTTAGAACCAACCTTAGTTAATAAATTTAAAAATTAGAATCACATTAAAGCACACGTATTCCCTATGGTAGTTTGACAAAATGTTATAAACATGCTTCGTAAACGCACACCAGCTTTTTATGCCTTCAGTCTCATGGGGTGCGTTTACAGTGCCATTATTTACAAATAAATGTAATATTAATGTTCAGTTATGAAGGAGTTTCCCTGTTATAACAGTTTTAAAACCTCTCCGGAGTATTAAAGTTAAGTAATTATTTATTAATACTAAAGTTTGTTTGCTTTGAGTTTTAATAAATCTGATTATGGAAAGATTTTAGGGAATATGGAAAACTTTTCAAGTTATTAAATATTTTAGTGTAAGAAGAAGATACTGTTAATAAGAGTTAATTTTTACTACTTTAATTTACGATTACTTTATCAAATAATTTAAGTATGTAAAGATTTAAAAATCTATGACGGATGCATTTAGTATTTTCCAAAACATCATCGTTATGTACTCACTAAATACAGTTTATGGCGATGGAACAATCGGCCCTTAATCTGAAACTTCTCACACTAAAATTAATCTTGGCGCAGGAAATAAAAATAATACATACATAACATACATTAAATCTCGCTTATTTCTCTAAAAGTTATTAACAATTCTCTCTCTATATTTAAAATATCGGATACTTTTCAGAGATAAGACAAATAATTCAAAGTCTTTACTTACAGATTATTGTTGCTGAAAACACTATCATTGTAGCCAAAACATTATTACGCTTCTTATAAAGGTTTTCTTGTAATAAATAAACGGTGGGTGTTTAGTATACAAAGTGCTTAGGTCAGCAACAGGTCAATTATGAAAGTCATGAGTCATGGCTGAGTGAAACGTATTGAATTTGCCGCACAGCCTTCAGTATTCCGTAACGGTGCTTATTCGCTGAATAAAATGGTTGGGAATAGCTTCTTTTGTTTACTTGTTAAGATGATAGCTATATCTTTGTCTTATTTAAGTTAAAGTTAATGGCAATCAAGCTTTTAATTTAAAAATTATGTGGTTAGGCCGTAAACATGGAGCACATTTGCTAATATAAATTAAAATGTTATAAATATTGTTTTATATATGCAAAATAAGGTTAAAGGTGAGCCGATAATATTGTGCGAAAGATACTTGTTAGGTTGTAGGAAACAATTTAAGTAATCTATTAGAAATGTCAGTGAAATCATGTTACATGTATAGTCAATAGCCATTTAAGCCATCCATACAGCCTTAAACAAACCATACAAAACAAAATACAACAAAAATGTCATCAAAATGATTTCGTGTATAAAAACCTTCGTAATAATTAGGTGTGGAGCTAAAATACTTTACTAGACTTCCCCACCTGACATGTGCTATTAGTTAGGCCGATGTACTGTGTAAGACAACTGAAAATATCACACATAAAATACTGCTACCTGAAATGACATCGTAAACTATTGTATATACATACCTGTGTTATGTGTGAAAATATGTTTTGTTTTCAAATTCTTTGATGTAACTTTGTAGTATAGTTAATAGTTCTGTGTAACTCTTTTCAGGTATGTTTGTTATTAAATAAGCCTCCATACGAAGCAAAAAATTACTATTTAGGTTGAACTTAAGTTAAAGTATACATTGTGGAGTGACCATGACCAAGTCGATCTATTTGTTTTAAAGGTATTTTTTTTTAAATTGGCATGATAATAACATACGCAATAACTTAAGACAGAAGGTCCTTTAAGTAGAGACTAAATAGATTAATCGACTTGGCATTATATAGATCTCACAACTTTTTACGGCGAGACTTGAGATTTTTACAGAATGTTTTTGATGGCATCTCACTTCTTTTTGTAGCGTGAACATAAGTCCAATTTGTATGGAAAGTCGCTTTTTTTTCATAATTCAACATATTTTCCTATGGGAATGTTGTTCAGTTTCATGGGCTAAACACCTTTACCCTCCCGTTATGCCTCATATAGTAGGTACCTATTTACACCTATTTATTTTATTTTCTACAGTAATAATAATTCATTAACTGCAAATGTAACCTTGTAATCTTATACATTTATATAGGATTACAAAGTTATTGTTGCAGTTGGTGTATTTAGAAAACTGGACCGAAATTAGAAAATATTAAATTTTTCCCATGATTAAGACACTAAACCCTATTTGTATTCAAAATTTTAAGCTTCTAAGTCTGCTAGAAGTACCTTAGACTTTTGATGATCGGTGAGTCAGTGAGTCAGTGAATCAGTGAGTGACAAAATTCAAAATTTTAACAAGTTGTCATTCTTAAACTACTGGTTCAAATTGACTGAAATTTTAAATATACCGTGTTTATACAATGACTGATTAGCTGCTGAAAATCCAGGTTTCTTGTTTTATCCACAACGAAATTATAGGGGTGTCAAAAATAGCCCGAATTGCTTCGAGAAAAGGATGTTACGGCCGTGCCGCTTTTTTTTTGCTCGACTTGCGGGGGCACTTCCGTGCCCCCAGATTTCATAAATTGTTCTACTCCAAATTTGAAAATAGATATCTACATCAATTTAGTGCGTGCAATAAAAGATAACAAATGCAAGTAATCAATTTACTTTTTTGTTTGTCCAGGCAATTAATTCTGGCAGCTAACGGGGTCAGCCATTATTCTTATTCCGAAATATTGAGAAAAAAGTATGCATCACATCAATCGTAGATAGCATATAATATTACCTTTTTGTTTATGACTAATAATCTATTAGACGAATTTTGTTCAATTTGGTTATGAGTGAAAACACGATATTTTTGAAGACCGAGCAAGCCCCATTTTAGTCTTTATTAATACTTAAAGATATTAAGGTTAACCATACTCTATAACTAAAATACTGATAATGTAATGACTTTTACTCATTTATCAAACAAAAATATCGAAGCTTTTCTACGACACCGACTTAATATTTCCAACCAGTCCCTACTTTCAAAAGTTTATTATGAAAAAGCGCTGTTTTGAATTACCTGTCCGCATATCCACTAACACAGACTAACACTATTCTAACCCTATACTAAAAGGCTTAACTTAGCTTAATATTGCGTTACAAGCCGTTCAGAGATAAAACCATCCGAAGTGCAGCACAATGGCTCCCAAACAAGCTGCCCTGTACATCAATTTTGAAACATAACAACTAACTATTGTCTCATCGGAACGGTATTGGAGGATCGTCCGCAAGACACAATTCAATTATTCACGTAGCGCAGTGTAAAATACACTGACAACTTTGGTATTGGGCTTTAAATCCTACTAGATGTGATTGGATCTTTGTTTTGTATGAAAGTGTCTTAAAATTACTAATACCAGTACTGTGGCGCAATTCACTCATACTATAACTTTAAAAAAATATTCTGTGTTGAGAACATATAGCTTAAATAGCTCCTGAATTAAAATTTAAAAATACATACAATCGTTTGTACCGTAAGATTGTGTTTTAGTTTTTTTAGTTTCGGTCCGAATACTAAATTTTCAAAGGATAAAGTAACATTTTTTTTCAGAATAATGTAGCCAGACAGGCAATCTTTATTTATTTTATCTATATCCAGACAAAGCTAAACGTTAAAAACAAAACCTCGTTTCATTTAAGCCAGCCATAGACAAGCTTGTTATAGTTCCCGCTAACTTTCGCCCCGGGATTATTGTTTACAACTCAGTTCCTCTTCAACTATGCTCGGAAATTCCAAATTGATAAACTCTCGCATGATACGAGAGTAACCCCTACACCCTAGCATGATCAAAATTAAATATTGAACGTTTGTTCTACAGAAACAACACAACGCTTTAGTTTTTAAAGAAGATCATACATTTTGGGGTTTTATATGTCGGCCAACAAATAAAAATTATATAATATTATCGAAAAATATAGTTACTTTGTCAAAAATCTTAGGGTGGCTTTGAGCCAAGTTAAACTAGTTTGGAGATTCATTATTTAAAAAAGGCACTATAAAAAAAGGCCAAAAATGTGTAGAAACTAAATCTCTAGAATCTCCTTTATATTTACTTTGTTTTTAATTTTTTAATTCTGATGTCGCAGAGACTTTAATAAACATAAGAAAAATAACTTAACAAATACATACAATAAAATGGATCATACTAAAATTTATACAATTATAGTTTGTAGAACTTGGTTACGGCGTGGCGACCACTTTAACCACTTCATCAAAGCCATCGTTGTTAGTGGGATGGTTTATGAAACGAAAATCGATCTCTGCAAAACTTTCATTATAAAAAGGAATGCTTTAAATTGTTGAGAGGAATGTAAATAAGTACGTATAAAATGTTATGATAATGTTTTACTTTTAAATATTTCTCGGACTCACGTCCTGCTTTAGCCCCATTTACTGTAATAATTTTTATTTGTTTATTTTTATTTGACCAATCCTTGACCTTACTAGAATCTTCAGTAGATTTTATTACCTTATACGAATCTAGCAAAGCTTGTTACAAAACAAAACAACTTGAACCAACTTTTATTATTACTACATAATCATGTAGTTCCAGAAATGAAAGAATAACAGTATCAAGTTCTTTCGTCATGAACTCTAAGTCAACAGGGGAAATGGATTAATATTGTTTCAAAGCAATAGTCTAGCTTTCAAAAGTAATATTTGAACTCAATAACAGTACGTATAAGTTGGAATTGTTGCGAACACCTACACCAATGTTGGTACAAATATTTGATATGTTTATTTGTTTGGCAAACACGCCAATGGTTGTGCGATTTATATCAATATATCCAATACCAGTGAAGGAATAAAGTCAAATAATAAAGTAATATTACTTTGTAAGCCTAAAGCTCTAGATTGTATGTAAATTAGAATCCTCAGGAATACGTTTAAAGGTTTTGGGAGTTCACTGATTAAGACGTTTTCGGGTCGAGGAAATGATCTGGATTGTTTTGTGAGTTTTAAAACTGGTTTTCGTGTTCACTGTTGTTTTTTTTTAAGTTGTTTCTATGGTGCAAAGATGGCTTAAAATCATTGAAAAAAGTGCATTGCACGATAATCATTTGTCCTCTTCTTTTAGACTTAAACAAAAAAAAAACTTTGAATTCAAATTCTTATCAATCTAATGATTCTCATAAACGGATTAAAATCCAAAGAAATAGTAGTCTAGACTATATTCTCATTCACTCTGAGTTACCAAAAATATACGTTCCTAAAAATTATAAATAATAATAACAGACTACAAATAACACATTGTTAAAAATAAACAATAAATAACTTTAACGGGCCGTCCATTTACTTTCACATTTTTATTTTATTTCGTTGACTAAATCCTCATTCAATTTCCTTTGTGAGGGGGACTAAATTATATTCCTTCGGGGTATGAAATGTCGAATACGCGGGAAATACAAAATGGCGGAAATATTGGCGGGAATCTTTTAAAGCAGCGTTTCTTAACCTTTTCCAGTCCTTGACCCCTAGGAAATCAAGCTCAAATTCAAGGACTACCAGAATTGAAAAAATAAAAAATATTTGTAACTGAATAAGACAACATTTACGTGTTGCGATTTATTTTTGTCGACCTAAAAAATAGTTGTTTCTAAATTCCAAGGTAAGTCCTCATATATACTCGTGGACCCCCAGGGGGGTGCGGCCCACACGTTAAGAATCTCTGTTTTAAAGGACGCGGTTTGAGGGGTGAAAACTTTGATAAGAGTGCTTTGTAAAAATTATTGTCAGCTTTATATTGCGGTTGATTTATTGCTGAACTTTCAGGTGAGATACAATTCTTAAAAGGTGTGCAAGATTTTATGAATCATGTTGTGTTATATTAATAATTAAACAGCTTGCGTTTGCAGGTTAAGTTTTTTATTCACAGTAAAATATAAAGGCCGTTATACAATAATAATAATTATATAACAGGGATTTTTAAGTAAATCTAAGTACGTATTCAAAATTGAAAAAACATTATTAGCAGTCGTGTCACGAATCTATGATAATTTATTTATTAGAACGATCGATTATATAAAAATTGTATATGATAGAAATTTAGTTCTGTTTTATTTTTGTTATTCATAAACCTTTTTTCATAAGTATATCGTGTTTTTTGTATTAACAAAACGATCATAATGACCGTTACCAAAATTAGAACAATTGGAAAGCTTATGACATAATTGTTACCATTACCCTACTTCCCTAAGTATTGAAAGGACACCAATTTCCTTCATAATGACGTAATTTACGATCTATCACGTAATTCCAGTTTTAATCTTAAAACCAAAATTGAAATCAATTTGCCTGATTGAGAATAAAGAGCACTTTATATAATTAAATTACACTCGGACATCGCAAGAAAAATAAGGTCGCTGTGTATTGTGCAGACAGTATGTTGCTCATTGGAAGCTGCCAATAAACGATACAGCTACTAAGTGACAATGCTTCAAAACTTTAATTTTGACAGGAATAAAAAATGCCACTGAGATCTGAGATCCGTATCGGATAGTCTGTGACCACATAGTACTCCTAAATCAAAACGCTATGGAAGGATACGCATGGTGTATTGCTTCATGCATGATTTAGTTCCATATGTCATAATTATATTCTGCATTAAAGGACTTCGGGCGACTTGAACAACTTTGACACTAGGTTGACTACTAAAAGCACGATAAGAAGAAGAAGTTTCATATGGATGTACTAGTAGTTCTAGCTGGCTCGTGCCGCTCCGGTCTTTTACGAACTTGAATTCTCTATTACGTAGATTTTCCTAGTGTAATTCATGCTCGTTGCAGACACTGACCTCAAACATTTAATCAAAAACCGTGTATCTTGTACTCGGAATAACCTTCTTGAATATTTAATTCTAGATTAAGTTTCCTAGTATTTCCCAGGCAAATGAACGGTATACATGAAGGAAGTGTTAGCTCCATTTCTAATAGTCGGTAGCGTGTTAGAAATTACTATGACTAGTATTACTGAGAATTATAATCCGCATGTATAACAACTAGTTTTAAAAACTTGAAAACAGCTAATAAAAAGTTAATAATTTTGTTGTTATTTCTATTGCATGGCGATATCCGACAGTGATTTTTTTTTAGTAATTGCCATACTGCCAAATACACAGTCGTTTCTCTTTATGTCATTGAGTTAGTATACAAAAAAACAAATATTATATAATTATTAGGCGAATTTATTTCAATATTTGAAGGAAAAGATATTAAAGTATGACCACGATTTGTCTACAAAAAATCTCAACCAATGCAAAAATTTGTACTCTTAGTAAAAATAAAGAAAAGTTAGAAAAAGACTGGTGACAAACTTGCTAAATGTTTGTTCAATTAAAGTTTGCGGCTCAACTTCTGCCTGCGTATGAAACACCCCTAAAGCGGGGGAGTTTACACAGGTATATGAATAATATTTGCATTGTTTTGGAGACCGAATGAATAAATTAAAAGCGAGCCTTTTATTATGACCTGGATGACGTCATACAAAGGGTGAATTTAAAAATAGGTAAAGGCTGAAACGTGCCGATGTAAATTTTTAGCCGAGTGACATAATGACGTCAGAAGCGTTCAATGATTTAACCTCAATTAATAATGAAATTATGGATTTTATGCGGTTCATAGTTTATTTTAGGTTTCGGAAAATTTTTAAACATGTTTGGAGTAGTTTTTAATGGTGGTTATGTCTGTTGTGTAAAATTACTAAAACTGTTGGCTCTCTCTGGTTCTCTCAAATAATGTTAAAGAAAATAACATAGGTACGTGAAATGACTGATGTCTTAAGCGTTGGGAAAGCGACTTTAAAACCAAATAGACCTCTGTACACACTATTCTAATATTCCTTTTTTCAAAGTCAATCTCTAACCTGGTAAAATAAAAAAAGGAAACGAATCTTTGACAACAGATTAACCACTAACGGTAACAATAATACATTTCGAATATAATAAGCGATGAGAGCGTTGACACATAATCTCCATGTATCCACATAACAGAGTTCATAGCACGTGTGTGAACTGCATCAGAATGCACCGCGGATATTCCTATCACGATGTCCTACGTGACTGAGAGACATTGAGACATGAGGTTTCACTCTCCTTTGTGTGCTGTGATTTGGATATGTGTTTAAATTATATAATGCAGTGTTAGAATGGTAAATAATAGGTATTATTCGTCTAAGTATATACGTTAGAGCGGCTTTAACAGTAGCGCGATTTTGTACCACTTTGACAAACGGCTCGCTATCGAGATATCTTGCATGAAAATATTATAAGCGCCTCTAACGGGCATCACTGGAACTTTTGTGCAGAACGTTTTAAATGTAACGAAACAAATTTCAGTTGGTTTTTACTGAATTTTATTGAAAATTTCATATGTTATCAATGAATTCGAAATGTAATTTAAGCGTTAAGCACTTTTTTAAACTCTACATGTTTCGAAGGTTTCTTATCATGAGTATTCTAAAGGTCATCTCTAAGTTTTCTCTTAATCTTTGGAAAGTCTAAACTCAGGTAAATAATAAAATATACCAAACTCACGAGCTTAATAAACGTCATCTATACAAAGTTTTATTATTTAACAAATTGTATACATTCAACTAATTAAATTAAACTTTCAGTACTCTAATCACAGTCACTCATAACACGACAAACATCCACACATATTAAAAAAGTTTAAAAAAACAACGTGACATTATGCCTTAGTTGCCCCGTCATAGAATTAATTAAAAAGCTGACTGACTGGCCACGAACAAAGAGGGTACGTTTACAATATTGATTAAAAGTTCATTTTCATAACCTCTAATGAAGAAGCGGTTTGTTGCTTTGTCACCTCATTTATATTAATGGTGTTATGTGATCAGTTTTATAGGTTATTTTGGTAGTTTTTTATATTATTATAGGAGAGGTGATAAAGCAAAATTGCATTGATATTTTGGTAAGTCTTTTTATCAAATAGTGTTATTCTGGGCCGTTTTCTTATCATTTATTCTTCTTAAGGGATTGCAAAGTACCCAACTCGCACTTAGCATGCGTAGTGGACTCATGTCTTATTTTTTTTTTATTTCGGGAGGGAATCTTAGTCCAACAGTGGTATAGTTACAGGGTTTATTCTTATTACTTATATTTACATATTTATTTTCAGACACAGTTAATTTATTTTATAGGTACCTCACATTTTCATCCGACTAAAATAATTTAGTAACATTACAAAGGATTTATCGTAATAAGTAGACGAATAAATAATATACACGTGGAATATTACACCAACATCGTTTAGACCGTGGAAAAACACGAAGAAACAGCCTAATTACGTTAGTAAAAGTCACTGAAATAAGCCGCAAACAACAATGTGTATAAAAAGTTTCGACGAAAACATCCCTCATAAGATCATGAAAATCTTTTCATCAGAAAAAACGAGAATACGAGACTTATTCTTGTTCGTATGAATGTAATGAAGACTGGTTACGATTTTAGCTACAGATATGGAGCACGGACAAAGGTATTTCTACAGTATTTGATAGCCAGTGTCTGTGCTGTTGCGCGTAATAGTTTTGTGTGATTTGCTGTTACAGCTAAATATTTAATTTTGTTAATCTTAAGGTTAAGTAAAACTATAAAACGTTGGCTGTGTTAGTCAACGGTTAATCCGCGTTCTTAGGTTTCTTATTACTATTAAACCGTATACCTTAGGTATAGTATGTTTTATATTTCAAAACTGCACAGACAGAAAATGAAAATTCTTTTAGGCTAGGTGGTAATTTTTTGTCAATTTATAAAGTAAAATGACTAATATTTGAATAAATTTAAGAAAAATATTGTTGAAATATATTTCCATGTGAACCATCTAAAGCTGCCAAAAGAAATGAACGAAGCTATTGTCGTAAACAGTGTGGTGACAAATTTATGATGGCCGAATTCTTTCCCGGGTTTATGTGCGGGTCAAGGGTCTCACTATTGGTGACGGGGAATATCAATAAATGACTGCAGACGGGTAAGCTTGAGCCGGGGCTTTAGTACGATGAAATATCAAAATGAATATCTACCAAAGTGCGAACAAAATATAAAAATATTACTTGTGATTTTGATTCTAGTATTTTCTGTTTGATTCAACGCATGTTTTATCCAGCGTTATTAAAAGAAATATGAGAATGGTTATTTAAAAATGTTTTTTTATATCTCAATGAAAGTAATTACAAAAATAAAATGCTTCGTAGATTTAAAACGCAGACAAATGCTTTATTTTTTTACGTAGATGGAGCGAAAAAACTACGTTAAAAATATAAAGTTAAACTAAAAGCGACGAAAGTGAGTTGCTTTTTTTAACGAAGTTTGACAAAACATACAACAGCCTTTGAACATTTTATATTTTTTAACACTTCACATTTTTTAGGTATAAAGCCAGTGATAGACAGTATAACATACACAGCACACGTCACTGAATTTCTCCCCATTTCTGTATGTATATTTTCAGAAGAAGAATTCACTCGCTAATGCAGAATAATATATTGCGCGGAACCTTCGAGCTCTTAAAAGAATGCTTTAAGAAAAGTCCCCAATCCGCACTTAACTAGCTTTGTAGACTTCAATCTTAAACCTGTCTTAATCATAGAGGCGATTTCCGACCACTATTGACAGCCGACTATCGACTAATATTGTATTAAAAACTGAACAGTGCCTCTAGCGGATACCGTTGGAACAAATTTTGGAGTACATTTTGAATGTCAAACTATCAATACTCGATATTACCGTCTGCAGAAAATCTCGCTACTGTCTGGAGACTGTCCAACAGTGGGACAGTGTTTTTTTTTTCTAGCATTGTCATTGGCCAGTATGATAGTTCAATAGTCATATTTTGAGTTTAATAGATGCCTTTTAGAGAGCAGTAACCGTTGGTAGCACGTGCCCATAATACTAAGTCACACGTGCACAGCTTGAAAAATATCCTATCAATTGTATAATTATTATATGAGTTGAATATTGATACGATATTGTTGCGGTTCATTAGAAACTGTTTATTTAATAGATTTTATTTGAAAGCTAATATAAAATATTGAACTCTTAAAGTACTAATTTGATGACACCTTTGACGCCAAGGTTTAAATGTTCATCACATCGCTAAAACTGTTCTACTTCCAATAATTATAATTTTAGACAGATAATATGTTGAGATTCAGTGGAGAAGCATAAGGCACCCCACCTCTTTAGCTCATGCCTGTAGTTTCTTTTTGCTGATAATTATGATTAGATTAAATCTCTGTGCTAACTTTTATAAAATAAGTTTATTTGTTTAGCCGTGATCACATTTATGGATTAAGTTCACACGACGGCCGAAGGAGTACACAAAAATACCTAATATAAAATACTTGCACTTGTATGCAAATTCTGCTCGTTTTCTTCAAGTCCCTACATTAAAAACTGTTCCAGAAGCGATTAGAGAAGCTCACGTGTTTATTAACCAACGCATCCTCCCACCTTTTACCGTTAAACAGGGTAATCGATTCACACTAATGGCCGACTTATCTTGTTAATTGTCTTTTACAACTTTCTTAGATAACGCACAAATAGCTTGCTTTTCTTTCTATATAGTATTGAATCTTCTTATTGAGATAAATTATTATTTCTTAACAGATGTCGTTGGTCTTTGGCTAGTTGATTTTTTTGCACAGATTTGAATTGCGATTTCGGAGTTTAGATTAAGATTCTCTTGAAAATGAAACAAAGTAAATTTAAAAATATATTTTTGTTTTATTAACATTTTAATTAATCTTTTGACCTCTTTTTTCTCTTTATTAATTTTCAAAATTGTTATTTGCGATTTTTCAACTGAAAACCATTTATTTATCTAAATCTTTTTTTTATAGAAGTGGGCAAATATGAGGTTTGCACGGCAAAAACTTTTAACTCTTAATATATCGATAAACTTTTGTTGTAATTATTTAGTAAGAAATCGTCAAAAATCTATCACGGTTTTGAAAACAGTAATGGCATCATGATAATTAATAATCAAAAAGCTCCCTCATGATATAATACTTATAACATGTTTAACAAAATATTATCTCCTTCAGCCCACAAATATAAATAACAAATGAACATTGTTCTAAATGTCATTGCATTAATTCTCGCATTCGTATGAAATTTACCATATTACATGAAATCCCATTACTTTCCTCCTTCCCTCACGTTGTTTCAGTTCGTACGCCTGGCATTGTAAAGGCGCAAGTCGAATAAACGCACTTTTCAAGAAAGCCGAAACACTGTATATCATATAAGTTCTGTTTTTCTGATTGGTTGTAAAAATGATGTAAAGGAATTTATTTATACTGGTTTTTTCATTGGCGATATATAGAACTTGTGGCGCCACTAATCTTTTTGTTATACAAAATATTCATTCAACGTTACAATTTAAGGAAAATATTGATCGTATGTTTACTTGTATTTTTTTAACTTTTCAAATACTTTATTATTTACACAAGAATATTTACAATTGATTAAAAATATTTTTGCTAAAGTAAGCTACTATAAAAATATATAAAAAATATAAATTAAAATTACATAAAAATATAATTTAAATGGTACTTATGCCGTTATTGAACTACGCGTGTGTAAGTTGTTCAGCGTTGTTCCGCGAAATGTGTGTAGGTTTTAAGAAAACATATTTTAATTAGAGTATGTGGATTTCTTCGTCGTATTTCTTAAGAAAAGTGAATTTATTGTTGTTTACATTGTGACTATTTAGGGTGGGATCATGGAAATAATTCTGTCTAATGGAAATTAAAGGGAACCACAATGTGTGGAATGGAGAGGAACTTGAACATGTGTGTGCTTTGGTGAGGTTCTTTGATTTTCTGCGTAAATACGAATTTTGAGAGAGAACGTCTTACAATTTTCAAAATCTTCACGGTTTTTTTAGCTCACTAGTTATAAAAGGTAAAAATCCATGTATTCTATATCTTATTTATTCATTAAGTCAAATATTGACACTTATAATAGTCGTTACAATTACTGAATCTACTATAAGCTCGGAAAGGGGGTAAAGCCTTATGAGAAGACTATGGCTATTAATTCTCGGTATTTATAAACCGACAAAAAACTCATAGCAAGTACAACCAGACCTGTTACAACTATTAATGGATCCCTAAAATATTAGCTCCGAGCAAGAAATCAAACCCACGACACAGACGTAGCGGCGTTAAGTTTTACAGTTACTGCCTTATTTGACTATCCCCCGGTTTCTGAGGTACATTTAGCGGTAGTTTATCTATTCAATAGCGTTTTTTTATATGAGTTTTAACGCTATCGAATAGACAAACTACCGCTAAACGTAAGAGAAATCGGGGGTATGTTATTTAACAGTTAACTTCTAAATAGAACTACACTTTTAATAGAAACATGATCGTGTAGTGGAAGTTTCCAAAAGGCAGTACATTTAATCACTAGTTTACTACGTGTACTGAGCGTATATTTGCAGGCACACCTATCGATACGACCAACATGAAGGAAAGTTATGAGACGCTCGTGGCTGTTCTATGTCTATATCTGTGCTATCTAGAATTGGACATGTTACTTTCTTACATTATTATATGCATTATCATTAGTTTTATAGAATGACTAGCAGACCCGCGCAACTTCACTTGCGTCACATAAGAGAGAATGGGTCATAATTATCCCCGTTTTTGTAATATTTTTTATTGGTACTCTGCTCCTAATGGTCGTAGCGTGATGTTATATATAGCCTATAGCCTTTCTCGATAAATGGACTATCCAACACTGAAATAATTTTTCGAATCGGATAGGTAGTTCCTGAGATTAGCGCGTTCAAAACAAACAAACTCTTCAGCTTTATAATATTAGTATAGATTACCTCGGTATAGGTTTTCGAACTATTGATCATAAGTTCTTTCAATTCCCGGGTCGGGCAAAGTACTTAGACTTAGACTTTTTTAACGCATTAAAAAAAAATTGTTGTTTAATAGTTGCTCAGCAACAATAGACTCGCCTTCTATTACATGGAACGATAATTGTTATAATATCAGGTGTGATGATGTGTGTATTTATTTTATGGTGTATAAAATATAACCACATTTAACCTTACCATTCGTTAGCATTGGTCCCACGTGAGAGGAGAGGGAATTTATTACCATATTATTATACCAGGTGCAAAGTAAAAAACTCCCTGAAGTCACAAAATCTACATAAATCGGAAGTTACACATTCGTATATAACCCAGTAATAAAATAAAGTCCCAAACCTGTTGACAGTTAATTCCCAAGTCATTAAACCGCTGAAAATAAATATAAAATCTAAAATAATAATACAAAACTCTCTAAGGATTACTGTTTGTTCGTCCGCACGCTCATTAAGGGTCGTTACCCATCGCCCCGACCGTAGGAGCGGCGAACCGCGAACATTTCAACATTCCCTCCGATAATTAAGCGGAAATATAGAAAATTTCGTGACACAACACTGTTATAATAAAAAAGCCTAAGTTATTACAAAAGGGGAAAACTTTATTTCGACGTGTATCGTTGAAATTTAAAAATCACAATTTATTTAGTCCACGCGCAGCCTTTTTACATTTCTACACCTGTTTTTTTGGGCATGTAAAACACAAACACTAATTTTTGCACACATTTCACGTACCTAAGAAAATAACATATTATATGTAAACACCAAGAATAATTTCATACGATATCAAATTATTCTTAACTCTAACTAAGCCTTACTTTTACAAATAAAACATACATTCCTCAGAATTATGCATCTGAAAATACTAAGACTCAACTTGGAGCTAATTAATTTCAGCCGTACAATATCAGTGCATCGCTCCTTCAAACCAGCATTGTTTGAATATTTAACCAGCTCTTAGGTTCAATTGTGAGCATTTCAAACAAAAGCGGTGAAACCTATAATGCGTCTAGACCGAGAAGCACTATGAATAAGATAAGAGTCTTGAGATCTTAATGAAAGCAATCTGTCTAACTGTTAGTGCTGTTGGAACAGATTCTACGAATGCAAGATTGAAGAGCTTTGATAGTTGTGTTGTAACGTTTATATTGGAAAGTGCTGAGGTTATAGAACAGAAGACTAGCTATAGGAAATATCCCACGTCTGATAGATTTTCGTTTCGTATAGCTGCAATCAGAATTCGTGTAAAGTTAGAAAATTTGGACGGTTTAAAAATAATGGTATTGTTTATCTGCATCAATTGCATTTATTATAATAATCTTTATACGTGCTGCTTTAGCCGTTTCTTCTCACGAGCAACAGCTTTTCCGAAACGGTGGTAGATAAAAAATATTTTGACGATTTCAAATACTTGTTAAAGTTTATGAAATAAAGAATATTTGACTTTGACTTATACATATAATTCTTCTGTAAGTGTGTATGTCACTGAACTTCTCTTAAACGACTGGACCGATTTTGATGAAATTTTTTGTGTGTTAAACGGGATCTGAGAATGGTTTAGATTCACAATTTTGTCCGCTGGACAATGTAAAAAAGTTTAAAATTTTCAAATTAAAGACGTGTAGACAGGACAACGTCTATCGGGTACGCTAGTATTAGAAAAAAAAAATTTTTGTTCGTCTCGTTAACATTGATAAATATTGCATTTAAGTTTCGTCTCTTATGGATAAGACTTATTTCAAACTTAGGTGACCTATACACTGTATAACTTTTATCTAACACCACTACAAATAAATAGTCACACTTACACAAACTAAACACGGTATTTTTATCAGCACAAAATAACCCAAGAAAAATTTGCAATACCTTATCAGACGATCAATAAGTGAAAAATGTGTAATAACCCGTAAATTCGCGCATGAACTTTCCAGCCAATCCTTCCAATAAAATCTCTTAATCTCCTCTGAGAGCGAACCCTGAACGAATAAAATCTAAAACCTCTCTGTATCTATAGACATCTTCAATCAATCAATAAATCAAAACTGGTAGACGGTTCCTTTTACTACAGCCTCGCTCCCTCTTCCCCTAAAGAGTTAGGGGAAAAGAGAATAAGGCTAACGGTTTGCGACGTAATGGCCACTTTACTTATTCTGATATGACGTCTGCAGTAATAAATGCACTGTTCTTATTAAATCAGATACTTTCATAAGTTCAGTGACAAAAGCAATGACGGTATTTGATTAAATATATTTGTAGGCTTTTAAGTAGTATTTGGCCCCATTGCATTGTCCTGCATGGTTGATAATATATGATGCTATTCGAGTAGTAAGTATAATAATATGTAGTTGACGTATTCATGTCAATAAAAATATGTTAATGTATATGTATATAATATGTACAAAATATGATAATGCAAATGTACTCACGCGGTTTGTTATATGATTTTTGGGACCCTATACCTATTTTAAAGACAGCAATGTGAGAAAGAATAATGTGGCTAAAAGAAGAAAAAACATAATGGTAAATTACAGATTTCGAAATGCAAACTCCATTGTGTCGCATTTTTATACAGTGCCATTGAAGATTCAGCCGCAATCAATTCGTATTCTACGAAATTCGCCTTTAACATCCCTACCTCTACAATAAACGTAAGGTTGCTTCCTGATTAATTCACTGTCCCTTTTCCTCCATTAAAAGGCTGATTTCATCTCAATATTTACTTTACATACCTTGCCTGGAGGGCTCACAGCCGCCTAAAGGCAGACGAGGAAATCTCGGCCTTTAATAGTGAGCAAACCTTTCGAATAGAATTGATACAAGATATTTATTTACGGATTTTCACGTACATTTTTGTCAAGCATGATTTAGAAGGTGTTTTTAAATTGGTAAACTTTTTTTTTAAATTATTTGCGAGAACAACAGATAGGTAACTTTGGTTTTAATCACAGTACAGCCATTTTCTGCAATAAATTGAAATATGATTCTGGAAAAGTATCTGATTTATTACTAAGGTTTCAATCGATATTGGTATCGAGACAATTGCAATGTAATTGAAGAGTGAAGAGTATTGATTTCAAGTTATTTTCGTACATAGGACATACGACATAATATTCGCTATCTAGTCACTATCCTACAGTAAAACATAATAGCCACAAAGCGTATTGTAGAATTATTGTTACTGCTGTAAATAAGGTGTCTACTTAAACACTAAGCGGTTAACGATCGCTAGGCGATTAGAGACTGAAACTTTTAACGCAAACATTCCATAGATGAGTGGCTCCGAATTTGAGCTATTTAGTCCTAGCTATGGACAATTAAGGTAACAGCCATTAAGCTACGCCAAAGGCCATCAAGCAGCTTGAACAATAAACTGGATAACCAAAAGAATGATTGATGAAACATCAAACCTTTTCAAGATTTTATCTTCAGCTAGTAGAGCAGTAGCTTAATGAATAAACCTCTTAGAACAAAGAAAGAACATATTACAAGTTATAATTAAAAAACTTGCTTTGTAAGAGTATAAGTAGTTGAGCAATATTACGACAGGCGCAAGTTTTCAAGCGATACAAAGATATATCAACAAAACTTTGTTACTTCATGACGGACATAATAAGTATCTTTCTACTTACCGCTGTTTGAAAGATACATACAATCTTTTTATACGACTGGTTTTTATTGAATATTCGTATGAGTTGTTCTAGTTAACTTTTAAACAGGTTTTTTTGGTTGTATTTTACTCCGAGCCAAATAATTGTTTTAAAGTATTTGGAAAATAAATCCTAAAATCCTAGAGTTCTATGAGAGGTGGGTAGATTTTATTACTCTCAAGTTCTCTGATTAGCAGGTTAAAACAAACAACTGTAATCAGGTCAAGATATTGTAGTAACACATAAGGTCTTTTAAGTAAGAAAATAACATTTTCGGTACTACTAAACTCGGTTATTTGTTCATATTTTAAATTATGAGTTTTGAGTTAAGAAAAAATGAGATTATACTCGTATGTACTCATAAATACTTATACCTACTCCTGGTCGACTAATACTATTCAATATTAAACAATCCCAAATTTCGCCATGTAACTCACAAAAACACGAAAAGAAAATAAAATAATAACAATTATGGAACTAGTACAAAAATTATTTTATCTCTTACATCGCTTGAGTAAAATCCGCTTACGACATTAAATTAGTTTTTTTTTATAACAATGTTAACAAGGAACTATCAGACAATACTTCGAGCATTAAAATCATTTCTTTTTCCTTTTGTTATTGTCTCTGGTCTCGTGGAAACTTATTTTCTGTCTCTGACATCGAAACAGGACAATAAAAAAGCTTAAGGAAATAATTCTTTATGAACAAAATGAACCGTTAAAGTATAAATCGTAATACGAAGCGGAATTTAATTAAATTGTGACGAAATTGTTTCATTCTAATGTTTTTATATGCCTCTGTAAACGTCAAATTTATATATACGTATATAGACTATTGCTACCAACTGTTAAGCATAGGCTTCTTCAAGTCCCTACCAATAGACACTTCGGAAGGTCCGGTTTTATACAAACCACAGTAAAACATAAAAAAGCCCAGTGAGTCTACGAAGTTTTTCTATCTATAAAAACCATAAAAAGACAACTATTTTGTTTTCTGGCACCGCTTCCCATAACATATTCCAATGCAAATTCCTAGCAGAGAACTTCAAGCAACACATAAGTAATACCTATAATCATGTGCTCAAATATGCTAATGTTGTATTTTTTGTTCCAGGTAAAACAATGCCAAAATGGTTCAGTGATCGTGTCAGTGCCAAAGTGTAGTGCCAATATGGGTTGCACCCCGAGCATGCTTCTCGATCATAAAAGCCGTCGCCGCGACAGCACGGGGTCTCAGGAAGCTGCCCTGGCCAAGGTAGCTCCGACCCCGGTCTGCAACAAGGCAGTCCAAGCAGCCAAGGCTCCCAGAGCCTCGGTAGAATCCGATGGCTTCAGCATCCAACTCTCCAGCAAGAAAGACAGCTATGTCTCCCAAATGGGGAACAATTTTGCGACCCAGCTCCATATAAAGCGGATATCTGGTGAGTTGGAACTTGGTATTTTATTTCAGATTCGGTATCAGTATCCCTTTCTTAACATTCTCCATTGACTTTTTTTTAATAGAGAACTGACCTCTCTACAGATTTATTGTAATTAAGTATAGATAACCTGCAACATTGTTTTAACACTCGTTTTCGTCACTGTCTAGCCATATTATGTACATTCCTTACTTTAAAGTTAAAGTAATACACACAATTTTGTAATGCTAGGCATTATTTATTTGCACAACAATATTTTAAGTACACAAATAAATTAGTGATTATAACATTTTATTAGTACAAACTTACACCGGTGGTACGGGAGGCTTCAAACTTTTAGTTTTATCCAAATTTAATTTCACGATCTCGGCAACTACTTCTTGCATACTATTGTCCTTTTGGCATTTCTTAACATCTTTGAAAGGGCAGTATTCTGCTTTTTTATACTCAGCTACCTTTAGCAGGATTTGCTTTAGGTCGTCTTTGTGGACAGGAACTGGCACTTGGTACTGACTCCAACTATCAATGTGGTACCATGATGAATCTGGTTTCCCCAAACCTTTGTTATGCTTCTTTTTGCCATATATTGTTTTCATTTCTATTAGAGCACAGAGCAACAGGCACTGTAAAAAAATGTTATACTTGGTTATTACTTTGCCCTTGGATTTCATATGTACAAATGTTCAGATGTAGTTTAATTTGAAAAATATAAATCTAAAGATTTATAGCTATCGCAAACACAAATAACTACATAGGTTATCTATCTCCCAACCGTGCGCCGAATCGTCAGGATATACAGTATACATAAAATTTTATAGCGTTTAATCATTTTAACAAAAATAATAAATCACACAGTCTCCAGTAAATTGAATATGAATAGCTCTATAATAAAATAATAATAATAAATTTAATCCATTACTGTCCCACTGCTGGGCAAGGGTCTCCTCCCGTAATGAGGGAGGGTGTAGGCCTTGAGTCCACCACGCTGGCCAAGTGCGGGTTGGGGACTTTGCATGCCCTCAATAAATGTATTAAACAAATTTTAGGCATGCAAGGTTTCCTCACGATGTTTTCCTTCACCGTTGGAGCATGTGATAATTATATCTAATACACACATAACTTGGAAAAGTCATTGGTGTGTTGCCTCGGGTTCGAACCTGCGACCACTTGCGTGGGAGGTGTCAACTTATACCACTCGGCTATCACTGCTCTCTCTAATAGCTCTATACTGAAATATACCTATGTACTTATATTTATTACTGTTTTAAATGTATAAATTGCGTACCCACACGAATATCTTCATTTTCAGATTTCAAGTAACAAAGTGTTGTAAAACGACGATTTGTAAAATCGTTCAATTATAAAAAAAATACAATCAGCAATAATACGGAAATTATTCGTACAATTATTTAATTTTATGCTTAATTTAATAAACACGCGATTAATTGATTTGATACATTTTATGATTTTACATTAATATTGTGAAAAATATTCTGCATCGTTTTTTTATTTTATCTAATTGAGTGAGACTTATTGGTTTGGTAAATTGCTGGTATTTTTATATAAGAATTTCCAATTTAAATTGTTTTCGACATATTTGGGTAGGTTTATTTAGTTTTAAAAGTAAATTAATGGTATAGATAATAATATTTTACTTGGCCTAAGACTTTCTGTATGCAGAACGAAATGAAAAATATTATTATTGTAGAATTATTTTTAAAAAAAATACTATAAGAGAATTGTTTAAGATTAAACAGTAACCATATTAAGCTATGTAATATAGGTATCTTGTCAGCATACATAGAAATAGTTTCCATCACTGACGAACCATTAATCTCCATCAATTCCTAACAAATACATGTTCTATGTAAATCAGGCCCAGAAATTATAGAAACCGGGTTATCTCACCATTAATCTCAATACAATTATCCCAGTTATATAGTCCTACAACTTAGTAATGAGCGTTGTATGTAAGGTACGGCCGAAGGGGGTATCAAAGTCTTTTAGTAACCCGCAGGCGTATTCAATGGACGGCTTCCTATTTGCTACAGCTACTTTGTTTTATGAAAATATTACTTAAATTATCACTTAAATGTATGAGTATGAGGTGTTCAAAAGTTATGCGGCATAACTTTTAAACAACTAAACAAAACTGGATATTTTTTTAGTGCTTAACTTAACTGTCGGCACAAGTTTTGTATGGCAAAGGGATAAAATTGTACTATACCCGGATCTATGCCAATATGCTAGCAAGTCATAATATACATACATACGTAAGTTCCTAGACATACACGTGTATGCCGCGTTCAAGTCGCTGACTGGCATAATTGCTAACAAACGGGATCAGGCGTTAATCGTAAGTCAGACTCATTAATTAGATTAGCATGTATTGTACCTAGGTATTAGATCAGACTTGATATCTATTCAGACTGACTAATGAACCTAATGTATCAAAGGATGTAGAAATCATCTTATTAGTTCTAGCTACTACACTAGCATAGTTAAAAATGAATGATTTATTTCGATTTCCAACCAGTTCATATGAATGTAATGTATGCGATTCTTTATCTCTTTCGACTATCGAAAACCGACTAACTATCGATACGATTTGTATCAAAAATTTGTTCAGCATTTCTGGCGGCTGTCGAAGGAACAAATTTTGAAGTACATTTAAAATGTCAAGCACTCGGTACTCGATAGAGCCGACTATAGAAAAACGCGCCACAGGTCCATACTTTTGCATTAGGCGTTTGTTACACGTAAATAAAATTATGCATTTTTTCTTTGGGTGTACCGAGAAAGATGTTTTACCATCATCGTAATCTTGAAATAATAAAGCAAGATGCATGGATGTAAATGAAGCAAAAGGAGTTTGTAGGGATCGTTGCAAGTGGCGCTCTTTGGTACCTATACGAAAAAACGATGTGATTTTATATAGGTAATGTATATGTAAAAAATTGTATGATACGCAGTTTACTGCTAGGCAGCTTCCCAAAGGTCCTGCAGAGTACTAAACAAAAAAGTCAATTAAAACTTTTCACCAAAATATTGGCCTTATGACTAACAGTCACAGTTTGTAGTCCCCTTATCGTTGGCTTCAACAAACATAATTATATCCCAAACACCTTTCACCTGAAATTAAAAGCCCTAAGGTCTTAATAAAATTTAAATAAAACGACCCATAAAATTGTTGCCTTTATAATTTTACTGTAGTAATAATGTGATTTGTAGGGATTATTAACAGTTTAATAGCCTTCGTTATATTATTATACTAGCTTCTGCCCGCGACTTTGTTCGCCTGAGTACATTTCTTGCAGTAAAAAATATCCTATGTATTAATCTAGGTTATAAACTATATGCGTACTTCAATTTTTCAAAAATCTTTGTGTAGCTTTTGCTTGAAATAATATACATGAAAGTATGTATATTCTTTCACGCATATATGAAAAATATAGTAAGTAAGCACTGTAAGGATCGTATCAAGTGGTGTTCTTTGCCTATTCCTATAGGAGAAAGGCGTCATATTACTATGTATGTATGTATAATTGTTTGTATGTGTGTATGTATGTATGTCTGTAACTTAAAATATTAAGCTCTCTATAACGAAAATAATACACTGGAGTTTATAGGTAATAATTTTTGATCGTGAAATCAGGAGCACATGACCCCGAGGCGAAATTTTCATTTTATTGTGTGTTTCGTTTGGTCTTGAAGGATAATCTTATTAGTAACGTTATTTATGCTCCGTCCCCGAGGGTAAAGGATATTTCATGTGTTACCCTCGCTCGTTTGAGGTCAAACGAAATGTTTTCCATGGAAAAATCCCGTAGCGGTCAAATAAATGATATCATATTTTTGCCAGATTTCCTCCAAAAAAGGTTTTTGTCTTTTCTTTAGAAGACAGAAAAAATATTTTTGAGTTAATACTTAAGATATCTCAGAAATAACTTAAAAGTCATCGAAAACTTGAGAGAGTTTTGTAGTTTTATTTCTCTAGAGGTTTACCTTTGAAAGCATGAAATTTCTTTGTCCTTTGCAAAACTAAAGTGGCTATGACATTTAGAAAACTTACTAGTTCTTCAAAATTTAAATTAAATGTTCTAAAGATCTTAGCCCTTTTAAATAAACAGCTACTTAACATAAAAAGGTGCTTATCTTTAGTGAAAAAACCTAGCTGCTGAGACACAGAAAAGTCCCCCAAACCATGTCTACTTCTTCGTTCATTGTCACGTGATGTCACAGACTTCTGACGTCACGTCCGCGTTACGTTTTTACAAACGCATGTAAATATCACTCATATTGACAGCTACCGGTAGTGATAATAGCCAAAGTAAATATCCTACGAAAATATTACTGCATTATGATATTTTGTTCTTTTCGTGCGTATGTAGCGGTTTGTGGTTTGAATAATTGTTGTATGAAATTTCAGAAGAAGTTAAGTCATTTTCAAAAATAAATATGCCGTTTATCCAGAAAATATATTATTACATTTGTAGTTCGGTGGACCAAAAATATGCTTTTTATTAAAGATAGTCTGAATGCTTACGGCGCAAATACAAATGCACTACAAGTGCGAAATACTAATGTCAGCGGCAGACCGACGGTACTGACAGCTCCCACCTTAAGCATTTCGAGAATATTTACCTTAGCCTAAGGATATTCTTGCCTCTGCCTTTATATACTAATAAAAGTGAGGGACATAATGCATAATTTTTATTTTACTGATCCTCTGCTGGGAAATTTTCTCTTCCCAGGATGAAGGAAGGGTTATACTTTTAGTCCACACTGAGAACTTTGTATGCCTTCAAGAATTGCGTCAGGGACTTTTAGTCATTCAACATTTCCTTCAACGTCAGAAAAAGTGATAATTAATTTTAATACTAGTAAACGCGCAAAAAGTGTAATTCTGATTCGGAAGTACCATTTTCCAACAATATGACACTTACACAAAACAAAAAGATACTAAAATGATTCAGAAAACAAAACACAAAGTGCACAAGCCTTTGTTTTCAAACCACCGCAGAAAGTAGAGTGACTTTCTAAATACGCTTTTAGCAGAAGAAAGCATTACCATTTAGCTTGCTTTAAAGCATTTAAAGCTACACCAGCTGTTAGAGGGAGCACTTGATTAGACCGTTGAGTGCTCCCTCAGGAATTAAGAGGAATTGGCAGCATTCACTTAGCACTCGGATTAAACCATCTTACTGTAATTGAGAAGTAGCCGGAGTTTATTGAAACAATTATCGAACTAAACTGTTAAGCTGTTTACTGTGTTGTGAAACTTGTGGATTTGTAGACCATAGAAGGGTCGAAGGTGTCTAGGTTAGTATTGTACTAATATGTCTGAATTGAAAAATATCTGTGAAATTGAAGTAACTGAACGCTCATATTTTTGGTAGTAACGATATAAATAAGGTATTTTTTACTTTATTATGGTGTAATCTATATTTGTCTTAAGAGTTTAAGGCAAAAAACAATGAACACTTTAATCAAATGTGATGTGGCAAATTTATCGACTATTGATGATGTATGTTGAAATATAAGTTTAAACAATCCAGTTTGTTACTTTCCAGAATCCAGTTTTTCTATGGTAAAAAACAATATCTCGTGAAAAATACTGATATAAATATTACTTACTGTGTATAAATATCAAACTTAACAAAAGAGTTAATTCCTAAGTGCTAACTCTCATCTAAGTTACTAGTATGTTGTTATGAATCTACATGTAAATGTTATCTGGCAACTTGAAAGTGGCTACACCAAACTCACAAACTTAGTACAATGTAGAGGTGCTCTACTTTAACTT
This sequence comes from Anticarsia gemmatalis, assembly GCF_050436995.1. NCBI lineage: Eukaryota > Metazoa > Arthropoda > Insecta > Lepidoptera > Erebidae > Anticarsia > Anticarsia gemmatalis. The sequence continues at coordinate 7,887,388 of NC_134761.1, forward strand.
ATCATAACTACTTTGTCACTGAAATTATTTAAGCAAGTCTGTATCTTGATCTATAGTATATACTCTACTATAATCTTCTTAGCTTAAATAAAATGATTTAGTTGTAAAGGACTATCTCATGATCACCAATATCCGGATAGTAAGCCTGAAGCCGGAGCCTGAAGTACACTACAGTAGTACACTATCGATCAATCAATATCAGCCTAACCTTTCTTCTAACTATGTTGGAGTCGTCTACCTGTCTTACCAGATGCAGCTCAAATACCTGATTTGGCTGTAAAGTTTAAAATCCTATGGATTACAAAGGACCATCTTAGGACTACCGACCGCATAGTAAAAGAAGCCTAAACTACACTATAGCAGCCTTTCGGTCACTAATACTAAAACATTGTTTTAAAAAAATGTCAATGTAAGCTTTCTTTCACCTATCAAACTGAAGACTTACAATACTTCTTAATTTTGCAATGGTATTAAAATCTTATTTATTTATCCCCATGCTACAATAATAATCTCATAATTAGCGCGATACTAAAAATACCTACACAGAAACAAAATTAAGAGACTACATAACAAAAACATCGTAACATCCAATTATACGAACTAAACGGTATCACAATCGTGTGGGCAGAAAACAAGACCAGCCTCGGAAAATTTCTCACTAAATAACATTATACTATTTCCCGCAACTCCGTTCGAGAACTTACTCTTCATCGAGTCTATTATGGGGTGACTTTTGAAAATGTAGTAGTTTATATTTAACTCTTAAGTATTCAACTTATTTTCTCTTTAAAGATGGCTCTCCAATTAAGATGGATTCTTGAGTTGCAAGGGCTTTTACAAATATACAAACAACTATTTGTGAATCGCACAAAATATATTTTTGGTGTGGAAATCGAACACACGATCTGCCGATGCAGTAGTAGCGGCGTGACGACCATATTAACCACTGCGTAAACTGTCTCCATACCAAGAATCATAAGAATCGAGTTTCGAAGAGACGGACAAACATACTACTGTATTTATATTAGTATGACCTCTAGATACATAATATGAGCCTGCAAAAGAACACAAAGCAGCATATTCCAATTAACTAATGTACAAAAGTAAAAAGTTTCACGTAATTCACAGTAGGAATTGTAATTCTATGAATTTTCATTTCATCGTACGCTGTAGGTAACTTCACAAATTGCCTCTCTGTATAGGTGTGTGATACTGTTTATACTAACCGACATTTTATTTAATACGTTAAAGATTTTTTGGGTAGATTTGTTAGGATTGGGCTGATAGTTAATAGTGTCAAAGTAGAGTTATGTTGAAAAATAATGCTTGATCCTTGTGCAGTCAGTCACAGAAAGGGTTTTGCTAGTATTATTCTTATCGTTAATGAGCACACGTGATACAGTACTTTAAAGTTAACTTGCAGTGTTTAAAAGCAGTCTTTTTCGTATTTTTTTCTTTCCTAAGGCGCAATCGGCAGTGTCAAATCAATTTGCAAAACATCGACGATGTTTTGCATTAGAATAATGTTAAAAAGATTCTCTCTCTCTCTTAATTGCCTATTTAACGCTTAAGTGCTTCATCACAGACCATGTATCATCTATTCCAATGTTTCTGTGTCTCACAATCTCCATAAAAATACCTTTATTTGGCCATAGTAACGCTATTGACGTCACCCAAATTCATTTTTAGTCAATGACTTAAGACAATGAAACACCTACTAGAACTACTAAGTAGAGTACATAGCCACATGCCATGCCGTGTCGGAATCGTGTCGTGTACTCTAAAACGTACAACTGACGTAAGACGGTGTGTCGGCACACACGATACAATGACGTCGTAATTGCACGCAGAGTGTAAACAGATCTGTGAATAGACTCAGTGTAATATTTCCGATGTTTTTCTTCGTATTGAACGCACGTTGCTATGGTATTTTACGTATTTTAATACTACGGTACTCGGTTGTTAGAAGCACGATGCTTACTCGTGGATATTGTTGTATATTGTAGCTATGAATATCTGCTTTACGTTTTCTTTTATAAAGTTTAAATGAAGACTGATGGTTTTTATTTAGTCTCTGGCTTTTGGTGCATTTTGGTTTGGAGGCTTGATATTCTTTCGGTTTGACTGGAGTATTTTGTAAGAGAGATGAGTTTTTGCATGATTCCTGAGAATTTTCCATTACTGGTTTAATTAGCTATGATATAGTAATTTACGACTATATGTAGGTAATTCATAATAGTGTCTCAGACACTGTTATTTTAAATGGCACTGCAAATGCAAGCAAAATTATACGTATCCTAGAAACTGACCCAATTTAATAAACAAGGCCGTCGTGTGACTTTGCACCTAGACAGTACCTTGAGTTTCACGAAGCATCATCATATGTTATACAAACTTACCCAAATGCAACGCAAAACATAATATATAACTGCTATTAGTCATAATATATTCTAATTAAATCCACCTTTATGTTAATTTATTCTTCATGTGATATCAAAGAGTCCTAAATCTAACAGCATTTTTCCTCATAAAAAGTATCTTAATTCTGGTTTTAAATCTCATTTAAAATTACCACACAATTTGCATGTAACCTTGTTCCACAGAAATTAGCAACAATTAACTGAAATTCATGATATTTAGTTGTAATTATTATAATTTAAACAAAGAGACTGCGATTTAAATTTTGCTAGATTCTTCATATTTTAGCTTGTAATTTCTACGTTGATAAGGAGCGGTGATAGCCGAGTGGTATAAGTTGGCACCTCCCACGCAAGTGGTCGCAGGTTCGAACCCGAGGCAACACACCAATGACTTTTCGAAGTTATGTGTGTATTAGAAATAATTATCACATGCTCCAACGGTGAAGGAAAACATCGTGAGGAAACCTTGCATGCCTAAAATTTGTTTAATACATTTATTGAGGGCATGCAAAGTCCCCAACCCGCACTTGGCCAGCGTGGTGGACTCAAGGCCTAACCCCTCCCTCATTACGGGAGGAGACCCTTGCCCAGCAGTGGGACATTAAAGGGTTAAATTTATTTATTTTTTAATTTCTACGTTATAATATAATATGAATTCCTGGCTAGTTGACTGTAATTACAGGTCTGGCTTGATACAATGAATTGGTTATCCTTGGTGTATTGTTGTATGTATAGTTTATGAATTAGTTGTGTATCTATTATATTAGTAATTTATCTTTCATAGTATTTTAAATATCACTTTTTCTCCATTTTATGAAGTATCAAATTACCCCAGTGTTCTGACTGCGTAGAGGTAAGTGTGTTAAAAAAATAAAAATGAATAAGCCAAAACAAAATGAGTCAATTCTATCTTTCGGTCACGATTTCGTTCGTTCATCATATTTTCGGGAATTTACAAACTATGTTTGCCGTAAGCTATTTTTTACGTATAAGTGTTACAAACATTACCTGTATTCATAATATCTACCCATACATATAACAGCGGGAAATACATATCTTAGAAAATATATCTTAGATTTTTTTTACGACATCGGTAGCACGAAACTACCAATGATTTTATCACTAGTTTAGCACTACATTATGTTTTTAACATAGTATTCACAATGATACGTATTATTGTACTAATGATGTTGTTGTGCAGTCAACTAGCGGTTTTACGATTTTTTAATGTCTCATTTAAATGTATACCTAAGATAATGTAGTATTAAATGAAGCAGAAAATACTTGAATAATATATTGTGTATTTTTTCTAACAAATAATAGTAAATTTCTTCCTTTCTGATGGTGGGATAAAAACGCTATGTTAACTTTTTATTTTTAGCAGTATATTACAGCAGTTTACAGTTTGGTGAGAATCATATTCAGAGTACCTTTTCAACTCTTTTCATTGGCATTAGTGGACATATTTATAAAAAAACTGTATTATATTTACTGACATATTTTGTTTGGTAGAAAATTGAAATAGCGTGATATAGCGGGATCCTATACTATAAACTGTAAAAAAGTCATGTGTGTCAATTACTGTCAATATCTTACCTAAATACTTAAATAAAATTAGTAAGCCCTTCTAAATAATTATCAGATTTCATACTTTTGAAATTTGATATTACACTCATCTAAACGTTTTTATTTTCGCATTTTCTAAGAAAACCTAATGAAGCTAATAAACAAAGTTATTTTCTGCTCAAGACGTCCTTCATCTAATAAACTCAATAACATACTTTTATATTTCTTTGTTTGTAACTAATTGGTTTCTCTTACAAGCGCCTACGCCGTGCGTGCCATTGTTTACTTTCGATATTTTTCAACAATGGCCGCCTGACCAATTGTTTCGATTCTTTGTTGAACATATTTGATAAATACTCTTGTAGTTCTACTGTGACTTTGTGTAGAAGTCTCAATTGTCAACAATTGTACAGATTTAATAAAAATATTTTTATTGTTAGGTATTTTAGGTTTACTTTTATATAACCTGCCCTTACTTGAATGCGTAGGTAGAAGTACTTATCAAAAACATTCACCTTTTATTAAGTAAAAGAGAAGTGTACTTAGTTTTTAGTATTAGTAGTCTTGCTACTCCTACCGAGACTGTTCAAAAAAGGTAAAACTTCGTTAACAGCTTCTTCGAATTGCACCACAATAATGGCTTGAGGGCGAGAGTTAGTGGCCTCTCAAAACTCAACCGTCATGGTAATTCCAATAGGATCACTGAATCCTAATATAATACTAATAAAACAGACAGGATACACTAAAAATACATTTTTCAACTATCAATAGTCGCACAGGTTTTTCCCATACACAATAAATCACGCATCGAACCTAGCAACAGAGAAAATCTTATATTTTTAGACAAAACTATATTTGTTCAGTAAAAATACATTACGAAACAGCGAAGTACAGTCTATTATTATCTGGCCAATTTGAGGAGACCGTTTGACGTAAGACATGGCCTATTAACTTCGTGACGTATTTTGTTTAGCCTCATTAGCTCATAGCGTGACACAAGGTGCAATCTTGGACCAACGTCAGCATTGTCACCTGTGTTTTTCCTACTAAGATTATCTGATTCAGGTTAAGTATCGTATACTGTAGCGCTGTTTTTTGCAGTCAGTACTATCGATCGAGTGTTGACAAAGTTTGACATTTGAAATGTACTGCAAGAATAGCTCCTACGGTGCCGGAGGCACTGTTGTCGTTGGGAGATTGTAGAAGGAAATCACTCCTCTGATTTTCTCTGTGGCGCGGTTGGTAGAGTATCCGAATGGTACCTAACCACAGTTATTTTTATAATTTGAGATAATTCTCAAAAGTAGTTCGGCGTTTGGTAACATGCCCAGTATGTGGCAATAGGCTCGCCCCTTCTTGCATAGGACCAGCTTTGCTAATGGCTACACACACAACACCTTCGGGTACCACAAGCGTGATATAATGTTTATATGTATCTACTTTGACTAAGTATCTAGAGATCTCTATTTCCTACTAGATTAGTTCACGCTGATAGTTATCAATGTCATAATACAACAATTTGTCTCGATTTTTATCAAGGAAATTTAAATCAAATTACTCATCAGATAAGATACACGTCAGTTAAGGCAACTTTTAAAGATAGAAATCTCTTAGAAATTTCAACAGTTATTTTTGTCTGCTTCTATCAGTCAAATAACTTCTTTTATAAAGTAACTTTTGTATCAATTATTATTAAGAATTTACATACGTTGATTGTTATAATTGATATTAATACCTTGTTTTATGTTTACTACTTTACTGTAGTATAAATTTGGTGGCCCTGTTTCTTGATTTTATAGCACGCTTAAAAATCCTTCTTCCTTTACACCTATCTCGGTTTAAATCTACAGTAATCTACACTCGTCCGGCTTGCTACAGCTTTTTTGTGATGTTATCAGCCTAATTCTTTTTTCATCAGCCCACGCTATTTGGCCTATGAACCCCTCCATGCATCGATCAAAATCCAAACTGCTTTAGGTATCGTATATGAAAGGCATACAGAAGACGATCGACAAACAACTTCAAGAATCGTCTGGAAAACTCAAGTCGCTTCGCTATTTTCCTCGAACACTAGACTATTTAGAATTCGTCATAGCAATATTGATGTCACAGCAAAGCCGACCGAGGCCTACGGTAAATAGGTACATGTAAATTAGTGCCGGCCGATGTCAGCCTGCGTCATACCACTGATAACGATAATAGTTGATAAGACTCTTTGAAGGATGAACTTTATACTGTCAGTGGGAAATAGACCGTAATCTATGAAGTATAAAGTGCAGTTTTGACTGTTTGTTGTGTTTTTGACATGTATTCTAATTTGTTAGCTACCACAAAAATGTAACTAACTATGGGTTTTATGTATCTGATTTGGTTAAATACTGTTCTCGTTAATACTGGATAATTTGAACGTCAAATCTTTATAGCTAGTAATTTAATATCAGTAGAAAAGGTAATATTTGTTATAAGTAAGATCATTTAGACTAAAATAGCAATATTTGTTGGGTAGGTACTTGCTTACAGCTGCGAAAGTGACGTATGTATAATGACGTTATAGTTCATTATTAGCTCATAATGCACAATGGCTCAAGAAGAAAGTTATACTGAGCCTTAAGAATAAAAGAAGAATGTTTACCTAAAACAATAAAGGTAACCTTTTGTAATCTGTCGGTTTAGCCATATGAATAAGATTCCCCAAATTTTCACGCAGAAATAAATCATCAATTAGGTTAAACTTAAAACCTCGTACTCAACTGGGCACTTGCATGAAATTCTAATTACTACCCGGATTAGTGAGATTTTACAAACATTATACCTTAAGCGGGGAATTTGTATTACCGCTTTGTAAAAATATGGAGATGAGAATATTATACGAGTTTTTGTTATGAAATTTAATTATAGTATTGGGAAAAATATTATTTGAAATGAGGAAAATTATATAGCGCTCTTTTCTGCTGATATACGATCTATTATTACTGAAGTACTGTTATAAAGATATTTATAGCATTATATTTTAAACGTGTTTCATGACTATATGTATTTTTATTTTCAACTGTGAATCGTGAATTATAATTCAACAAGTGAGTTGGTTGCAAAGACCGTATCGACATACTTGAATGTCAAAACGCAACTGCTTGTATTATTTTTACTATCACTTAGTTCTCTTAACTGTTGAGTAGGTATCCAGCCGAGTTATTTTTTTAGTTAACCCTTCTGCAACAAAGCTTGCTAAGAACAGTATCTGCACTTCACGACAATTCAAGATTCTTTGGTTATTATCCTAACGCAATTTTCTATAGTCAGTACTTACTATCGACTGTAGAGCGATTAACACTTAAAATTATTAAAAAAATAGTTCATTTAAATTCCTTTAGGCTGATTAAGATTTCATACAACTCGTTAGCTAGCCAGTTATCGATTATCAATAGTAATAGGAAATCCCAATTGCATTATGATTGAAACATTCTAAGAGTCATCAGTATCTGATTAGGCTAAGAGCTGACCTCAATATACTTGAGAAAAATGTGATTAGGAACAGTACTGACACCGTTACTTAGTATTAAACTAATCAGGAGTCCAAATTGTGTCTTCTTCTCCAAATAACGAAACCTGTTCCTTTGTTCAGAAGCATGTAATCTTCGTTTTCTTGTAACGAAATTGATTGTAACGTAGCCATTATGACTTGCTCTTTTCCTCGAGACTTTGGGCAAGAGTATTTCGTATTGCTAGTTTACTTATCAGAGGATTACTACAAAGCAATTGCGACTATGGCATCGAACGGTCGCTGTCAAAAGTGCCTTTTAATTTTTACAAAACTCTTTAAAGGTAGGAAAGATTTGTCTCTCCGATGACGTTTGATTATTCGATTACCCTATTATTTTTACTTTGTTGACTTAATCATTTTTATGTTAATTTTGAATAAATTGAATTTGAATTGAATTAGATGTTTTAGTACACGCATTTATAAGATGACTAACAGAGAAGCTAACATTATGAACCAACTGTCTCAAAAGGTTTCACAAGATTCTGCTTACTTTTGTTGTTTAACAAGCGGTCTTGAAACCGGAAATCAAAAAATGTTTTAATGAAAGACAACCAAAGATAATAAAAAAATGCACCAGCTGTTATCTAGAAAAAATGTTTATACTCAAATAATAATGTTGTACATTCAATACGAATTATTTAGATAGTTTATATTTAGAGAGAGCTGTTATCTGTGAATCACGTGTCGTAGTATGTCTTGTAATTGTAGTCATTACACATGATAACACGTTTGCCTACAGTTACTTTTATAGTTATATTTAAATTTAATGTAAGAAAAAACAGAAACAAAAAGCACTGAGTAATATAATTCTTGACCTTCATTACCATCTAAACGGTTCTACCAATTGGTATAAAATGCTACATGATACTAGGTTATAACCCCGAAAACCTGCTTGCTGGAGTTGTATGACGCGTAGTCCGCTCTCTGCTACCTAATTCTATCAGCCTGTTATAAACTGACACAACCAATGAGAAGTCTGGACTGACGGCGGCAGCCCTTCGCGCTCTTGCTTTAATACACAGTTCTATAGAGAACTGTGTCTTGTTGTCCAAAGAGCCTGACTTCCTTACTCAGAGAATATAGTGTATTTCTACTTATACAGCTTGATTCATAGGTGAGATTGATCAATAAGATCATTTGGTGTTGATAGCCCCAACAACATCTCCGAACAAATTTAAATGGAACTGTTTAAAAAAACAAATAGGTGATTATAAATATTTTTTCTTAGAATTACCCTTTACCACTTAATTTAACAAATACAAAGATTGTATCACCACTTGCCTACTTCAACAGTTACGTGTTAATTGTACAATTAAGCCATTAATTAAACGATAAAGATCAATGCCATTTAACCGAACGATTATTAAGTCATATTGATTATCGCAACAGATTGTCTAAATAAGTAGCTTTTTATTATTAACTTATAAAAACATTAAACGGTAAATAGATAGACAAACGAAACTAAAAGCGTACGCTATATTTTGATACAAATGTACATGGAAAATCAATATTGTAACAGTATAAACCTTTCATTTGATTATAAATGATATCTACTTTAAAAATGGCAATAATGTGTAGTATTATGTACATTTTAATTAGCTCTCACAAACACAAACTAACCGTTTATTTTTCCATCCTTCCTCATAGCAAATAAAATAATAAATAAACATATTTACATACTCAGTTCCTTGTAACTAACAAACAAATGACGTCACAAAACGTCACGAAAGCTACGTCGCTCGATAATTTTTTAAACAATAGAACAACTAGTTAATTCTTAGAGATGCGATTACTATCTCTCGATAAATCGAATTGATAAATAATCGATGGCTCGCCTCGACCTTGGCGACCACGTGAGTGATGTAAATATGCGAATGTTTTTATCTCCTCGCTAACTCATGTCTAACTCGATGCTGTAATATTAAAAATGTTAGTAATATCACGTATGGAATCTGTCGTAGTTCACGAGAGCGCGTGGTCGCCGACTGCGCTCATGCTTATCAGTCGACCTCCGATACCGTGCATACGACGCCGCCACTCTAATGTACTGTAATTAAATAAAAATATATTCAAACTACTGAATATGTGTGAATATAGACAGTGTTAAATAACGCAATGCGAGCCACGTGGGAAAACGTGACGATCTCGGTGACAAACGTGTGATTTCACTTAGAATTTATTTATATAATGGTTGAATTAGTTATTGTACAAAGTCATGACATAATTAGCCAGTGAATGAGGAAATTGGAATCGTTCAAAATGTTGTCAGTAGTGTTTGGGTGTCGATGAAAAATTGTTGTCATTTTTTTTACCGCGCGCCAAAATTAAACCGGGTTCCGATAAAAAATAGTGTGTGGTGTTGTGCGCAGGCGTTTTATGAACAGAGACTGCTACCGCTTTGTTTACAGCTATATATCGTGTTTCAGACGATAACGAGTTGCCTAGTCGGTGATATTCAACGCGTTCGACGCTCGATCAACGTTACTACTGCTGCGTGTGATTTCATTGAGCGTCCGTGCAAGTTATTCAATAAAAAAACATCGATGAAATGTCACGCACGTCACTAGTGCTGTAATTGGTGATTTAATTTGACACAGACCTTTGAAGGAAGATGTTGTGGTAGTAGTTTGTATTAAATTAACTGAATGTTGTCGTGTTTACGAACAATGTAATAAATGATGGACTGTTTGTGATTGACATTATGTGTATGTGTACATTGTGAAGGATTAATCATGATGATGGAAGTCGACAAGGAAGAAACAGGTAATGATTTTTTACTTGGTAACTGTTTCATTGTGTGTGTTGAGGGAAAAACGTGTGTGACGTTTGAGTAACAAAGTCCGTGATTTGACCTTTCATGCGTAACTGATACTTTAATCTAGCAGCACAGTCACAGATGTTTGTTGTTATTTTTCTTAACTATGAATGATTGTGAACTAAATAGAGCTGTAATTTATAACTACAATAAACAAAACATCCAGTTTCAAAAACGATAAATTGTAAAACGTACAAAAACCCAAATAAAACGTTTAATCCAGATAATATTCGGTAGTATATTTATCTGTAATGGTGTAAAGTATACGTATCACAATAATAAGATAGCTGGTATTTGATATGTGGAACCACGTGGAGATCGATTAATGAAATATTATTTTGAAATATGAGATCACTCGGAAAAGTGGTTAACAGTATATAATATTACCAAAACTACATAAACGTTGATATAACTAAAATTATAGCTAACTACTACTAACACATAAATATATTTAAATAGTTTTGTGTAAAAAAAATATACCCATAGATACTTTCGTTATACAAAACTTGCTTGTATCTATCTTACTAGAATCGATCCGTCACTCATACGAAAATTTAGGCCTGAAGAATACTAGTCGTGACGCAGAACTAAAAAAATTATAAACTAACAGTTACCATTTTTGATCACTTTCAGGTAAAAAAGACAATTACTTATCCGAAACCAACATTTTTGTCTAATTAGTTATGGTATTTAAAAACAAAGTATCTAAGTCTGGTTGTAACTTGTCACGTAGAAACCATTCACTGGATTATTAACCAAGATATCAATATTACACTCCTATTTTCCTTGAACAGTTGTACGAAGGTACATAGCAGTATTATTTTATTTGAATTTTATAGGTAAATTGGTTAGCAACTGCCTATTTAAAATAACTAAGTATATTTTAGGTCATTTCGTATTTTATTTTTTGTAGTCGACGTAATTTTTACGAAACGTAAATAATAGTAAAAAAATACTTTAATATAGTAGGTACTGTTGCTTCTGAACTGTTATTCTTACATTCACAAGGATTCATATCGTAGTTTTCTTTAAAAAAATTGTTTAAATATTATTGATTCATATGCATATTCATAATATTATTATAATAGTATTTTTCATGATTTCTGTGAAATACCAATTTTGCTATTCCATAAGTAAATTTCGACTCTATCCAATTATATCATCAAATGAAAAAACTAGTTTAAAACTCATAAAAAATTATAATTTTTCATAAATATGAATTTAATACAGTCATAAAGGTCTTGTTCTAAAAATTACACAGTAATTATAAAGGTAACATAAAACTATTCACCGTAGTGGTTACGAGAGACCGAATCTTTGCTCAAATTGCTAAAATAACAGCGCATTTGCTAGAATTACGAGGGAATATGAAACTTAATTAAATACTTGTTAGCTTGCGTTCATATAGTCTGACAACTTCGTAGAGAGCCTTGTATGCAATGGTGGAGCCATACAAAATTAGGAACTTACATTGGTGTCCCCCAGAAACAGTGATAGCCGAGTGGTAAAAATTGTCACCACCCAGGTAAGTGTTCGAGGCGATGGTTCAAATCAGGGGCAACATACTAATGACTTTTAGAAGTTTTGTGTGTACTAGAAATAATTATCACTTGCTTTAACGGTGAATGAAAAACATCGTGATGAAAACTTGCATGCCTAAAATTTATTAATTGAAATAAATTTTAATACATTTATTGAGGCCATCCAAAAGTCCTAGCCCAATCCCTCCCTCGTTCGGGAGGAGACCATTGCCCAGCAGTGGGATAGTTAGCGGGTAGAAAAGTGTCCTGCAGGTTTATACGGATGATTGTAACCTGTTGAATAACAGCTACTGTACTTTAGAAGTACACAGAAATGTTCATTATAATCTAGGTAAATCGTGCATGCCAAGGCCCTCTACAAAGTAGTCGGGCTATAGCACCTAACTTTATTTCACTTTGAGTGTTGCTGTGAAACCGCGTGGAAATACCTTTGACTACTTTAAGGGCTGTTTGAATAAGTTTTGTCAATTTTAACAATTTACCTTACGTCCATAGCCAGTTGAGTTCACCGATCATTTAACTTTCTAAGGGTAAGCAACCCTTAGAAAGGTCCGCATAGTGGTATTTAAAATGGGCGTTTCCGTGTTTCGGATATAAAAAGTCAGTTTCAGTTTAATACTAGATTGACCACTAATCATACGATAGTAAAAAAAACCCCTTACGTGATTGTTGAAGAGTGGGATACCACTTAAATTAATAGATGGATGTTATTTCATGACTATTTTGTCATGTACACCTTGAGCTATATTTATATTATGAGTGTTTACAGGGGACCCTCAAAAATATTTGTTTTCTTTATTATCTCAAAAATATTTATTGACTAATTTTATGTAAATAGATAGTTAAAAAGAACAGAAGTATTATTAGTTATTTTATTTTTACATCAAATAGCGATGTTTAAATGTTTAACTTTTAAGTAAATATAATATTATTGAATATGATTACTTTAAGTAAACAAGTTTTTGCTTCAAACAATTACATGCTTCAAGCATTCCAATAGTACCATAATTTTGAAGGCTTTACAAAAAAGATATCATAATATTAAATTGCGTTTGTTTTACTAACATTATTTCATATAAAATCATGGAAAAGATATATATTTTAGCAAGTTAAAACCCGAAAAAGGTTATTGGCTATTTTATTCCGTAGATAAAGCCACGGGAACGCACAAGTATTCCAATATATAAAATATTGATGTCAGGCATAAAATTCTCGCTAAAAATAAATATCTTTATGTTGTCCAGTACAAAATATATCCAATCATAACGCGAACTTCCTCTATGAAAATGTTGATCGCTATTCTCGTCATCTCGTGATTGAATAATGAACACACTTCCGCACTAAAACATTTTATTATATTTGATTATTCAGTAAACTATGTGTCCTGTTATCTTCGCTATTTTTAGATTGGTCTTTGGTCATTTAAGACTCAGCTATGTTCAGACCCAAGTAGATTGGGCAATTTTGGTAAAAGATCTCTGCATTCCCAGTAACCCATAACTCGTGAGTGTTATAGAAAGATGATGCCATGATGTACTCAAACGCACAAAATGCGAAATACCGTCGTAATCCCGTTGCAATCTGTTAGTAGCTATAAATGTGTTAGGAGTATCTCTTTGCCTCCGTAGTGTTGATAAAACTGTATCTGTGTATTGTGTACTAGGCCGGCTTGATTGAAATTGGTCAGGAGATCATTATTGTGCCGCGTTATGTGACATCGCGTTGGTCGCTGCATTCGACTTAGCAACAAACAACACGTTGCAAACGTGTACAAGACTGCAACGTGATGCAATGGTTCTTCTCTCACTTGTTATATCTCTCACTAGTCCCAGTCCCACTAGTTGTCCCAGTTGTGCTTAGCTTAGTTGAATTAAAATACTTTGAGTAGGTTTCACAGTAGCCTACAACCAACATATTTACAACTCCGCTTCTATAATCTTGTTAAAGCAAAATGTTTAATACCGTAATCTACGCTATAACTATTATTAATTGAGTTAAAAGCTTGAACACATTTTGACATGCCATTAACGGACATCGACGACGTGTTCCAACCAATTAATTTTACGTCAAACTGCTCGCGTACATTAAAGTAGAAAGTAAAGCTTTTTATTAAAGGTACTTAAATACAAAAAGTTATGGTGGTTGGAACACCATTATCGGGGAATATAAATAACAATATATTTTCTCCTCGCCGATATTGAACCACGAAGGTAAAACATTATAAAAAAACGGGTTCTTTATAGTGGCCATATCTGCACAACACAGAAGTCTCTTATAACCCTAGAGACCTAGAAATCATCGGCTTTATCTGTCTTTCGAGACAAGCGATTATGAACTTAACTTCGAAAAATCAGTGAAAATTTCTTAGAAAAATAGTCAGTTAAAAATGACATTAACTTAAGCTATCATCACATTCCAACCGTTCCATTCTCTGAAACCTTTTTCCAAAATTGTTTGGTTTCGTTACTAAAAAACCCAATTAATTTGCAACACAACCTTCGTATTCAAGTGCCGATTGATCATTTTCAGCACATAATGAGAAAGTGACACGATCATAAAACTGTAATATTCAGTTCAATATTTGACGTAGTGGCGTACACGTGTTCCGCTACATTTTCGTTTATCACGTTTATAACTCAACGCATTATGGCCAAAAATCAATAATACCTGTTTACCCGAAAACTTAGATAACGAATTTTCCTGTACAGTGTTATGCTTTTGGTGTTTGTAGCTTTGGAATTTATTTAAAGTCGGTTAAAATAAGGACCCGAGTTGTTTGGTTTTTTCAATGTTATTTGACGATACGTGGTGTTCATCAAGTGTCTACTTTTGTGCTAATATCGTGAATTCGATTCTCCATCGTAATCAATTTAAAACTCACGAATCGCTTTTGTGATCCGCTGATACTAGTTTCTGATTTGATTCTTTGTCCTAACAAAATACTTTAATAAGATATGAACATGAGTTCACGAAAGAATAGAAATTAGTTTTTAAAGATGAGGCCTGAGTTTCACCTCTTCTTAATAAGTATTACTTTGCTAATCAAAAGAATTCCAAGTTTCAACAGTGGTTTTCATATATTCGTTGTAATTTTATCTGCCAGTTAAGTTATTAACCACTATCCATTAGCCGTAAAAGTAGCTCTAAATGTGAAGTAACCACGTAGTTGCTATTTTTACAGTAATATCAAATAATAAAAAATGTATGAAACTTAAAAGTACCGAAGGCCAGGTGGCTGCAGTTGAAAAAGAAATAAACCGACTAATCCTATTACCTCGCACTCTGGATAACCGTGTACGAGTGGCCTCAGGATATTTATGAAAATATAACGTGAAAGTTATGGGAAACACTGCGGTATCGATAGTACTTCGAACGTACGGAATAAGTGAGACTGGACTATATCCATATTAGTCTTTATTTTTATCTTTTATTTTTAGTTGGGGTATTTGTAATTTGCCATAATTCTTTTTAGCTATTTTCTTGTTCCTCATTAGCGGTATAGTTGATACTAATGAGTATCGAAAGATTTGACATTAAGAAACCGCTGAAAAATTAAAAATTCTATTCTGCGACATCAGCTCGGGAAGCTGTCTAACATTTGCCATAAACTAGCCGGTTTAAAAAAAAACCCTCACTTATTTTTCAAATCTCATAGTGCTGCTAAAAAATACCCCCAAATTATGTCACTTGTACTTAAATATTTGTAACTACATACTAGTTCAGTATGTAAGTAGGTACAAGTTTTGTGGAAATTAAAGAATTGCAACATTTTTTTTTATAATCACAATTACAAAAAAGTATCAGAAATCACGTCTTGACAAGGTTTTACATTGCATAACCGCGAATTCTCGTAGTTCGAGGTAACACAACTCGAGATATTGCCACATATTGGTGTTAGAAGCTTCAGGCTGGTCTTACGATCATTGATCCGTTTACCAAGTACTGAAATTGTGTATGCATCGTGTACTAGACTATTATGTTTGCCAATACAATTGCAAACACGTTTGCTACTGGTTTATGCTGTGTTGGTTTAGGTTTCTACGTGGATAGACACATTTGAAACAATGTTTATTCTAAAATGGTACTGACACGAACTTACTGAACTGACATTTTTAATCTTTACATGACATATGCTCGTAAAATAATAAGGAAATTAACATTGTCAATATGACATTGATTTGATTGACGTGTCGGCTCATTAACATGTTACCTGGCTGTGTCTTTTCATGTAAAAATTATGCATTTTATCATAGTTTGTTGTTATAGTTTAGTAAAAACATCTTTCAACACAATAATTACAAGCTAAGATGCTGATAAAATATGGCAATAAATACATATATTGCGAATGCGTTCTCAAATAAAAATTTGTCTAGAATTGTTATGATTAAGTATTTTTTTTTAATGACGCTGATTTGGTTAATAATTCCGTTTCATCCACTAACTAGCACGGTGAAGGTGGCTGTTTAACGAATTCCTATTCTATAAAAAAATAACAACAATTTGAAACAAAAAGATCGCGCTTGTAACAAGTATCTAAAAGCGAAAACTAAGTCCTAACCATAATGTGTACCAGCATCGATACATAAAAAGGGTCAGTACATATAGTTCATATGGAAATAGAAACACTCTAACATGTGTATCTAGGAGATAAGTTATCATAATCTCGTAGTATAGATATTGAAATAACTAGTGAGGTAAGCGACTAAAATATACCACAGTATTGTACAAACTGTCAATAGAAATTATTGTAGGTAACTTTTATATTTTTTGAACTAATGTGAAGACGGAGTGCTGTTACCGAATTTCAAACTGTGTAAAGTCTGCGTCGAATATGGATGATAGATTTCTGAATATAAACAGTATTTGAAAAAGAGTGCTTGTTTGAAAAACTTTACATACAAATACAACCGATTGACTAGGAATTTAATCCTTAATGAACCTTGTACTATGAACTTTCGTGAATATTCGAAATTAATTCCGCCTTGGTTAAGATTTTGTACAGAAGCACTTCTCTTTATGCTCACTACTCTCACTTTGAGATACATAAACGAATTGTTTAACTAATTTTGTTGACTAATTATTATAAAACCACATAAACCAAATTAGTTCAGCTACTTAAACAAGCATCAGTAGTTAATAAATATGTTTAAATGTCATGTATTTTACGGCTTATTGAAAATCATTTAAACATGGCCTGTCAAAAGCAATGATGTCTGTTGTCTTCACACTAAAATCCATTTCAGACACGCTTGTCATGACAATTTTTTTCCCTTGTTTCTAGTCTTAATAGAATGTTAGTGTAGCGACACTCCTGCGAAACATCCGCACTAAACCTATAGCGAAGGAAAGTTGAGCGCTACGCTGAACGCGACACATCATAGAGCTGACTTAAATAACACTGCGAGCGTGTCGATCGGAACGTTCAGCCTCAATCGCTGCGCAGGTGTGTCGTTACACTAACAGTTAGTAAAGTACTTCAATATAATTAACAATGTCGTAAACTGTTATGTTATGGTACAAGAGCATGGTATTTTTGTATACAACTCTACTAATGAACTGTAACAAAAGTTAATGAAGTCCTTGCTCTGAAATGTAATATGGAATTGTGGTAAAAAAAAGGTTATATCTATACAGTTTATCTCTAAATACATATAGTTACAGTATGAGTCATTATTTACAAAAATATTACGGAAAAAGGTATCATTAATATAATTATATTTATAGAGTTTTTAATTGTAGGCAAATTTTACTTTTTACTTTTAAGAACCCGATAGTTAACTAACTTATATGAATACTAGCTGACCCGCACAACTTCGCTTGCGTCACGTAAGAGAGAATCTATACTAATATTATAAAGCTGAAGAGTTTGTTTGTTTGTTTGTTTGTTTGTTTGAACGCGCTAATCTCAGAAACTACTGGTCTGATTTGAAAAATTCTTTCAGTGTTAGATAGCCCATTTATCGAGGAAGGTTATAGGCAATATATCATCACGCTACAACCAATAGGAGCAGAGTACCAGTAAAAAATGTTACAAAAACGGGGAACAATTTCACCCATAGTCTCTTATGTGACGCAAGCGAAGCTGCGCGGGTCAGCTAGTGAGTCATAATTTTCCCCGTTTTTGTAACATTTTTCGTTACTACTCCGCTCCTAATGGTCGTAGCGTGATGATATATAGCCTATAGTCTTCCTCGATAAATGGGCTATAAAACAGTGAAAGATTTTTTCAAATCGGACCAGTAGTTCCTGAGATTAGCGCGTTCAAACAAACAAACAAACAATCAAACAAACAAACTCTTCAGCTTTATAATATTAGTTATTAGTTATAACCGGATACCCACCCAACATAAAACAGTAAAGTTCACAAACAATAATAATATATCTACAAACATAAAACAATCAAAATTTCTCAAACCGCACACTGCCGGTTGCCAAACACAAAGCCACAAGTTCCCAGCACGATGACAACTTTGCCAAATAAACTTACGAATATAAGCGTCACTGTTTGCCACTTAACCGCAACTGGCATCTGTCGGGTCGAATCTGCCAGCTAATTGCCACTTGATTGGCATGAGACGTCTGTAGCAACGGCTTGAATTGATTTCACACTAATGATGCCATGACTTTCTTTGATCTATAGACTTTTAGTGTTAGTTATTGCTGTGACTAATTGGCAAATCTAATGTTGCTTTAGATTTTTGGAGTGACAAGCGTTGGTTTCGTTTTTGTTGTTTTGTGGGAATAATGCTCTATTGAAATTTTCTCTAGAATGTCGCCTTGCTACGTGTAGTATTGTTTTGATTTCAATGAAGAATCTAAAAGTTTCGTGTTTATAATATTTATAGACACGAATGTAGGCACTGTTTTTAAAGATTTTGAAGTTTGTCATATCAAAGTTTGTGTATTTCTATAATTGACCTAATTACACATTAATCACATTATCATAAACATATGCAATGCATGAGATACATAAGCACATCTTTCTTTAAAGAAATAAATTTCAAAACAAAAAGAAATTCGTACCAAATTTAGTTCAGTAGTTTTTGAGTTCAGCGCAAATATGCAGACGTGCAAATATATATTTTTTGTATTTACATAAATTTAAGCAAAGAGATAAGAGTGTTTGTGTGAAAATAACTCTTTTGGGCGGTCGTTTGTCTAAATACATACGTCACACACTAGCAGTCTACTTCATTGTGACTGTATACTTTTTATATTACAATGTATAATAAAATTTGTACTAAGTAATCTTACGTCTGAGGCTCATCTCAGAATGACGAATTTCTGGTTTGTAACATCACTATGACATTTTTTGTGGAGACTTAAATTATATATATATTTATATATATCTCTCTCTCTCTCTTCTTGCTATATATCCCATGTGGTAGTGGAGTCAGCCTTCCTGATCTTTCTTTTCCACTTCACTTTATCCTGGACATTGTCTTTGGAAACCTTACACTCTCTCTCTCATGTCTTTTTGCTCTTAAGTTCTCATCTTGTTTTGGACCGTCGTCTGGATCTACCATTCTTAAAATATCGAAAAAGAAGATGCTTTGATTATTTAGAATTGCTTGACATTTTTATTGGCTTTCACAATAATTATAGCTGAATACGGGAATTACTGCGAACACGCATTTTACCTGTTACACAGGCCGTTGTCACGGGCTGACAACTAACAAACATGCAACGTAAAAGTTTATAGGATAGCTTAATAAAAATAATTCAACTAACTTCATTATTAGACTTTCAAAATTTGCATCAAAAATTTAGCAAAAATAAAAAAGCAAAAACATTGAACTATAAAACAAGTTTATTTATCATTCACTCCTACATTCAGATCTGCAATCTAACTAAATGATCTAAACGAAAGACTAATAGTTCTTATCGTTCACAATACTAGTAATTCACGAGACTTTATTGCCAACACATAATAAAAATCAAAGTGATGTTGCCAATCTTACCTCTCGCTAATATATGAATGGGAAAGTTTTCGATTATTTTTTCATATATTTTTATTAACAAACTTAATATTATTTTTCTGCATTTACGCATAGATAAACTAAATTATAATTATTATTGTACATACAAAGTAAAACACATTTGTAAACCGTAATTATAAATTTACGTAAAGTATCATAACATATTATGTCTACACATCCTTGAATCCAGGTAACATGCTCAAAAGATTGGCATTGTCAAAACTACTAGACAAATTATGAAGAAGCTTCTTACACACATAAATTATAACCTGCATTATCACATATAGAACATTTTATACCAAGTTTTTTCACGCGAACGACATCGCGAGCAGAATCGAATGCAAAATAAGTTGTAAAACAAATAATGATAACTACAAAATAAACATTAGAGGAATGTCTGATAGAAATAGACGCGCAGAGATGGAATGGCGCCAAGTGTCATATAGGATCAGATAGGAACAGGGCTGATACCTCACTCAAGCAAAAATGAGATCCCGCGTTTTCAATAATAATGTTTTTGTAATTAATGAAGAATGCTTTGAATGGGAGTAGTTATTCCTGAGATTAGGACACAAGCGTATTCTCACGAACTAACTTTTTGATTTAGCCATTCGAAATGCATAAAAATGCTTTTTAAACCTGTAAAATAATGCCTGAGATAAATACATGCCGTGCGTAAGTATAAAACCATATTTCTTTCAAAATTGATATTTCTTGGGATTCAAAGATTTTGCTAATTGGTAAATTGCACTGACTTTTATACAGTTACAGGACAGTACAGTATTATATTTCTACAAAAACGTCAACTAGTGTAAAAATTAGTAAAATTGTATTGACAGAAATACATGATGTATGTATTAATATTACAATAAAATAGAATCTTTATATCCAAGATTATTTTCATCACCTGCGTGGGTGTTTTATACGGATATGGATTAAACGAAAGTACAAACTTAAATAATTTTAACAAGTGTTCAAGCTATTTGTAAATGAAATCACTTTTAATATAATAATAATCCAAAATGTGATGAATATTCTTACTATTTCCAATATAGTGTGTAATTTAGTAAGACGCGTGGGTTTCGAATGAGGCCGGGACTCCACCAAAGCAGAGATGTGTGCGGTGTGCTGTGTGCTGTGCGAGAAGAGATGTTTTTCAGCTCGCGGGACTCCACCAAAGCGGAGATGTGTGCGGTGTGCTGTGTGCTGTGTGTGCTCGCGCGCACGGTACTAGCAAGATGGCCGGCCGGCGCGCGCGCGGGGTTCTGCGGGTTGCTAGCGGGCGAGAGGGGGGAGGGTGACATCGCTCACTGCACGCCGCTCACATCTCTCGTCTCCAATGCGCGTCGTCCGCGCACAGCTCACATCTCCGCTTCCATCGCGACATACAAATATTACACATCTCCGCACAGCGATCTCCACTGAAGCTGAGCGGAGAGGAGACGTGTCAATAACTCAATTCTATTGGTTGTTTAAAAAACATCTCCTCTCCGCTCGTCTCGTCTCCGCTTTGGTGGAGTCCCGGCCTAAGTCTGGCTTATTGGATGCTTACAATGCCTATACAAGTACTTAATAATCTGACGATGTTCGTCTTTCTTGTAATGTCATTGACCTTTTGACATACAGACTGTGTTTGAGAATTATTATTTTTGTGTACTACTCAGCTCGTTAGACAAAATAATTAGGTAGCATCGTATTTTATTTGGGTTGGTTTAATTATAGTTTTTCCAATTGGACTTCATTTTAAAAATGATCTAGGAGCCTATTTTCAGAAAAATATGTAATATAAAGCAAAAATCAATATGAAAAGTAATGTAATTTCAGCTTATTTTTAAATAAACATTTCTCATTTTGAAGCCCAAAAGATGTATCATCATTTCGCAGTCCAACTGTAAAACAAATAAAATTCCATTCACTGGCAAATGTATAAAGATGCAGCCCTATTTCTCTCGCTTTATTTTTCGTATGCCACTGACGCCACACGTCAACAGTGAAACATGGTCGCTAATTGTTCCACACTTGATTATGATTAATATAGCAATCACTAAACGTAACTCTATTATGGTAAGCTGTTTACCTTTGTTTCAACTTAACAAAGATATAAGTATAGTTATATATAATATGATGTTGTTATATCATGGTATGAGGTGATCAGTTTGGAATTTTTACAAGATTTTCTTAAAATAAGTACAATGTACTTGATAATCGTTTAAAATAATTCGTATGTCTTTGAATAATATTACGTAAATTACTATCATAAAGGCTGTGAAAGTTTAACTAAATCACCACAAATGTTGTCTCAATATTACTTGCATATTAGACTTTCAGAACCACGTATTTATTTTCATAAATTACTGCTTTCACCAAGTAATTATAAATAATTTAAAAATAACTTAAATACATAAATATTTCGGTTATGTGTTAAAAACAGGTAAAAATACTTTGAATATATTATACTAACTGAATGTATGTATGACTTGTGGTAGAGATTTTAAAAGGCAAAGAAGTATTTAATACCTTTCATGATATCATTTCACTACACATACATATTTTAAAATAGGAAAGTATATAATTGTGTGTACAATCAAATGAAATAGGTACGAACAATATAATTAAACATCCAAACTAATCGAATAATGTCGGAATGATAATTGCATTTGAAATTAGATGGCGACCAAAATACATATCGTTTGATGAATGTTATTATAACAAACGTGTGATGCCTATTTTGCTTTCGAAATGGGAAACTTTCATTTCCATTTGCAGGTATGGTCAAATATTAAAAACATTTCTCATAAAATCTCAATAGTTGAAAGTTAACGAAGAAAAGACATTGTAGCAAGTTGCATTCTCTAGTTTTCTACCTACCCTTAATGGAAAAAACCTACTTTTTTTAACCCCTCACTAACCCATAGCTGGGAGAAGATCGCCCCCCGAGTTAAGGGAGGGGTTAGGCCTTGAATCCATCATATTTTATAAACGTAAAATCTCTATTCCCAACATAAAACCTAATCAATTCCACAATCAACTATCTTTATACATATATGTTACATATGAATACATTCTAAAACTCAAGAATAAAGACAAGGGTACAATTAAAACCACTTTACCAAAACTCTTAAACACTTAGTTCTTAAAACTTCCACCATTATCCCAACTAAGAATACAGCTACGAAACAAAACTTTCATAAACTTACCAACTTTTAAAGTAAACTATACAAGTCTGGCAACATTTACTTACGTACTGAGTGAATTCGCAGTGTTGCCTGCTGCAAAAATTGCATTTCCATACGAAGAGAGTTAGGTGAGGCGGCAAAGGTGGAATATTTTGCTTGATATGAACAAAGTTGTGGCGTATACACCGTGTTCTGAATAACTCTGCTATCGGGTACTGAATGCTTTGATGTGAAGTTTTTGAACTGAAGCTTGTAAGCTATAGAATGATGTACGTATAGTAGATTAAACAGCGCAGTAGTAAGTATTTTAGCCATAAATATTACTAATTATATTGAAGCGATTAAACAGATTCAAAACTGCAAAACTGAAATTCATAAGTAGAGAATTTATTTTTTAAGTTTTCATGAAAACGAGTGGGTCTATTTGATCGTATTTTATTGCAAGGTTAAGACTAAAGGTTGCAGTTTCTGAATACTCCTAGATTGAGTATTAAACAGTATTTTTGTCCGTACATACACCTTAAAAACATATAATAACATGACAAATCTTTCTTAATATCACAAACACATCACAGACAAATCTTAGAAAAACGTAATTGGATGCCTCTAATTTCTCAATTATGTCATAACAAAATTATTGTAATAAAGTACTTACGACCTTTTACTTTCACAACCTAAAACATCTTGTTAAACTAAATTAATGAAAAAATGTTTAACGAACAACAATTTCCTAATTTTTTGAAACAACATTAGGTATTTAATTAATTTTTCCTTAACACAGAGTATACAAGGTTGAAAGGCATTATTTTGAGAATAAATATTAAAGAAACTCTCCAACATTGTTCTCTTCTCTTTAGCATAATATAGATTATACGAACGTATTTAGAATTTAATAAGTCTTTAGAGAATTAGACAAAAACTATTGACTGAAATCAGAAATGCCTGAAGAACAGTTTCACGGCTTAAATAATCTTTCAGTAAGTAGTCTTTCTTTTATTGCTGAAGCGTAATGTGACAAAACTCTCCGAAAGACAACAAAACAAAAATAGCATAACAAGTTTATTTCTATGTATAAGACGTTCCTAGCTTCTTTCGTTAAGATTTTGGTTAGTACTGTATGGCAGACATAAAGTGTAAGGCCTGAAACAGCGGCTGGGATGACCATAGAACGATTGAAAATCGCTATGTTGAAGCAAATACATGCAAACTTATTGGCAGCCAATCAACTAACCTTAATACTACTCTCATCAAAAGAGAGAACGAGAAATTAAAAATCAGTATCGTTTCCTCATTAACAAAGCAGCGCTAGTTGTCTTAAGAACAAAGCGACTTGCGGCGTCAACAATAGCATCGATTGTTTTACTGTCGACACCAAACACAGTCGTAACAATGACTAGTAGTAGTTGGAAAACTAGTATCCTACTTCTTACTAATATTATAAATGCGAAAGTTTGTGAGAATGTATGTATGTTTGGATGTTTGTTACTCTTTCACGCGAATACAACTACGATAAAATTTGGTATATATGTAGCTGAAGACTTTTTATCCAGGAGTTCCTGAGGGTTCGGGATTTACACGGGAAGGGTTTCCACGCAGACGAAGTCGCGGGCTGCCTCTAGTTTTTAAATAATGGAGGCAATATAGTGGAGATTTATTTAAAGATGCTTATTTTAGAACTAGCGCCAACTTGGTGATAATAATGAAAACGAATTAACGGCCAGAAAAGTTACGTATGTTGGTAATTAATTAACTCCGTGCAAAAAAAGTGAAAAAGTATTGGGTCTAACGATTGTCAACTGTAGCTTCATCATTGACTTTTCGATTACTGCATCTCATTGAAAGAACTTAATATTAATTATCAATAAAATAAATTACTTATTTCGAGGGACAAAGAAGGAATTGTGAAATATACAAACAATAGAAAATGAAAAGTTCCATTTTATTTTTTTTAAGATTTCACATTTTACCCAAACGTCATTATCATACGTAATCATTGGAAATTCTTTAGGACCTTTCAGTCAGGTAGAAATGCCATCAGCCTGTACACACTGGCTCAGTCAACTCTGTACCCGACACAAGAGGTTCGCAAATACACTCGCAAGTGCCACCGTGAGATGTGATTCACTATTCAATTTACTGTGACAACTCGCTACTGTAAATAAACTATTTTTATAGAAATTTCTAGAACGGATCGCAAGTCAAATAGTTCAAAGATCTCGTGTTATGGCTTTATTTACTTGTATTTTCTAGTTTTATAAAGTTTGATGGCAAAGCTACTGTGTTGTGTTTCGAGATTAGGTTTTTCCCCGCGAATTCAATGTAAGATTAATTCACAACAAATCATTTGAAAAAATACATTGTACTGTAGCCGTTATTTGTATGTTGGCAAAATTTTCCTAGAATTTCTTTCTTTAAACCCGTGGCTATCCCACTGTTGGGCAAGGCCTCCTTCCAGACGAGGTAAAGGTAAGGCCTTAAGTCTCTAGAATGCACATGTATACATCCTTATTTAAACATAATGTATTAAAAGTAGCCATTAAAGTTTACCCGTATTTAGAACAGCTTAAGTTGCGTTTAAAATGAAAAGCCGCACAGTTTATCAAAAGTAGTTGAACACTAATTATAAGGCCACAATGGCTAAGGCAATGATTAAGAGGTGGCGGTTCAAACAGCGGCTTTGATTTATTGCGGGCCACTCACCAACTAGTTAACTTTGCCCTGTAATAATAGAGCCTTTCACTTTGCCCTTAAAGTTCAGGTTTGTAGGTAATAGTTTGTGTTTATTATGAAGTATACAACAAAGGCGCTAGCCCGCCGACTACTAACTAATTTTAAAATCATCAAAAATGAAAAGAATTAAATTCCCGACTATAACTTTGGTGTGTAGACTCCATTAAATCGGTAAGATTACGATTATGTCTTTAATGCAACTGCAAAATGATGGTAAGTGGCAAGAGTTCTTTGTTGGATACTCTGAAGACACGAAAAACACTTTTCCCAGTAATTTCCTAAATCAGCTGAAAAATATGGAAGTTGAGGACAAACTACTATAAGTATTTTGCTCGCCTCTAAAATACCAACTGATTCAAAGTTAACGGGGCACTTTATTCCAAAATTACTACAACAATAATTCACTCAACCCCAAACACAAAAATGCACTTTTCGCTCTCAAATAATAAATAGCTTTGCACTAAAAAATATAAACAAAGAAATCCACTTTTATTTTTCTTCGCATTTTCAAACAAAGTTTTACGTTAATCCTATCTTGTTGGAAAGACAAAATTTCGTTCATTACAATGGATTATCTTTGGCGATGTTGTGAAAATGGCAAGTAAACAAAAATGAATAAGATTTACCGCTGTAGAGACTGAAGTTGACTTAAAGTGCTCCTTGGAGATAAAATCTTAATTATATTCAATATTTTTATATTATCATGGCGTCTCCCTTGAGTATCGAGGACTTTTAATTTGCAAATAAGAGATATTTGCTATGTTTTCTACATTCTAATAATCTTTAAAAATATTCCAAGCTCTGGAAAAATTCAGTGTGGTATCCAAACATTCAAACATTATATTATAAACTGGGAAACAAAACAAACTACGTATAACGTGTCAAACTAATATTATGTTATCCTCAAATGGGAATTGACCCACACAACACCTGTCAGAACGAAAACGTGGTTTCAACGATTGAGTTGTCCCTCGATAATAATATTATTTATTTTGAAACGAAACTTTGATCACAGATTCACGTATATGACTTGAAATAATACTGCTTCGTCACTTTTGTGAGTTGCAAATATCGTGTGGTGACAAAAATTGCTATGTATCGAAAGATTTACGTAGGCCCTAATACATCATTTTTGCATGAGATCTCCTTATAGAGACACAATATTGCTCGTTATACCTTCTTACAAATGCATCTCAAAAATAAGACGCGCGTACTACAATAATAATAAGAATAAGCGTTTTGAAAATGAATCCAAAGTAAAGTCGCTCTATCCTCTCATTAAAGACAAAGAACTAATTCAACGGATAAACCGTTTATCCTATTTCAATAGTTCTTTGAACAGTGCGAAGATTAAATCAGTTCGGTCGGCTAGATCACAATCAGTACCATTCAATCTTTGCTTTTTCCTCCTATTTTTCCTGTTTCTATCTTTCCTGTTGGATTTGATTTGATTGATCATCATTTACTCACTAATTCTGCGACCTAGATTTAGATCAATATTAGTTTATTTTCTTTTGGTTTTGTGTATGCTGATGTCAAGAGTTCTCGAGTCTTCCTAATTTTAGAATAATTTTAAGGTATCATTTAGTTGAGAATTATTAAAATCGATTATTTACGTCTTCTCCGAAGCAAGAACTTTATACTGCAGCATGTGGGACGCCATAGATATTTCGTACCTATGAAAAGATCGGCATTAGCCTTCGACTAAAAGCTTAGCTAAATACCTCTTGTATAAAATAAAGACTTAATCTCAACACCTTAATTTCAAATCCAATATTTCAAGGTTTTTTCTTGACTGCTTTGAAACAAGTAAAGTACCAACAGTCATTCACTTCAAAAATTAAATATCCAAAAACAACAAGCAATTTCGAAAACACAACATGACTTATAAACGAACAAGGCACTAAATACTGAAACTTCAAAGGATTAATTCACTAACATCAGTTCGTGTTTGCAATTCTCGAAGGGAAATAAACACAGGACATTTCCTTCCATTTGAAATGTAAATGAAGTTCATTCAGGTGCGATTTGAACAGAGCCGTGATGGCCAAGGTGATTTGAATATAAAATGTAGAATATGGGAATGTAACGTGTAGTTATTCAAATGCGGGATTTTATGTTAAAGGGGAATAATGCTGGCCATTTTATTCTTGGTTGATGAATCTGAAGACATTTAAGGTAACAATGTATTGTGTGTGTTAGGTAGAAGAATAAATTGTGATGATGTCTTAGCTAGTGGTGTAGAAAAAGCAAGAAGCGTGAATGTGAATTGGATACGAAAAATATTGTAGATTTGAATTTGGGACTTTGCGCAGTAGTTGCATTCAATACCACAGGGATAGTTTCAGGAACAACTTTGTCTCAACTTTTGCACGGTTCTGTACAATTGGAACCATTGAGTATCGAGAGTTTGACATTTACAATGTACTGCCAAAATATGTAGTTTTTACGACGCCCGCTAGAGGTAATATTATAATGTAACGGGTCTTAATCGCGATATCACACAATTTTTTTCGATAGCTACACGGTTGTCGGTTGTCGATAGTAGTAGAGAATTCGGTACAGTAGCAGTATTTACCATGCAGAGACACACTATCTCTCACAATAAACAAAATGCAAGTTTTATCTCAAACTCAAACTATACGTTTTCCAGTTTGTTGCTGTTTGGATGCGTTTCACTATAATTTATGTGTTGTCTGCCTGATGTGATCACTAAAACTTTTAGTCTAGACTTGACTTTCGTTGCCAAATTTCTTTGATTCATCGCGTCCATTGCTTGTATGACGCATCAGAGCAGAATAGTGCACGAGACGCCACTGAAAAAAATGTTGTTGACGATCATTTTTTTTTCATCTTTAGCTATAGCTCGAATAATTATAGAGTAGTATATTTTGGAAGCTTTGACTCGTGACTTCGTGTTATAAAAAGGGAAAGTTGGGTTGCTACTGCAACATTGATTTATAGGTATAAAAAACAATAAATGAAACTATATTAATATGGTAAATCTTTAATTAACACAAACACGGTAAACAATTATTTTTTTAATGATTAACGTAGAAGCGACTGAGTCAATCAATATTTTGTCACTTTCTTTGTAGACCTTAAGAAACGAATGATTAGTTTCTTATAACAGGGTATGATTTTGTAAATAAATTACGGATATGAATAACCCTATAATACAATGCTCGAAGACCACCAAAAATGTCTACCATTCATTATTGATTTCCATTTAAAATCGAGCTATATATTTCCTACCAAGTCAATGTACGCTATCTTCTACAACATTGACATGACATTCGCATATCCCTATTAGTATCAACACGTATTTACATGTACACTCGCCACTAATAAACCCAACAGTACATAGCACAACACGCTGACACGTCTAATCCATTTACAAATCCGCTCCAACATCATCTGTTAATTCTGTTTATTTGTCTTTATGCAGTATTACTCGCGACTGTCGAGTGTTGGCCGCCCGCCATCCATTCAACAGTGATTGCATTGAACGCTGAACTCGATCGAAATAATACGATGTTCGTACACACTTGATGCTGGATTTCGTGGCTTACTTGCTTTAAGTAACTTATACACAGCTCACAGCTGTCGTGTTTTATGCTGTAAAAGACATCGTATATAGTTTTTGATATATCTTAAACATTTGATAGTATCTTTTTCTATTGACATGCACTATGGCATATGGTACAGGTTGTTGAAAAGTTCTGAAACTAAATACGCTGTGCAGAGGCTTCAAAAATACTAGGAATGTTTGGATTATGGCATAGGACATTGATGATTTTGCACAATTTTCCACGGTAAACAACAGCCAATTCGAAAGAAATCATAACCGATCCTCACGCGCAGCGCGACAGCGCGACAACTAACACCAAATACGGTACTATCGAACTCGTATCGTCGAAACGTCAAACAGGTATTCAAAGTACCGACATTCAAATTATACTTCCAAATGCCAAACATAGCTGGCGTTGTTATATAACGTCCATTCAATACTGATGACAGCTTCTCAATGATGCGCTCGTGAATTGTTAGACAAATGCCGTGATGGATGCACTATGCGCTTCCTACTAACGTAAGCCAAATCGTCGAATGTGTTCGAGCTAAATAACAAACGTTTGTTTCTCATGAATCGGGATGAATGAATCACTGTATTTAAGTGTAAACTCGGTTACATTGATCGGAGATTTGGGTTATTTTGGGATTTCGATTATTTTTTATGTGGCGTTTATTTTGTTTGTCTTGTAAATAATGTGGCTAATTTTAATGGCTATTTTTATCACCAGAAGTAGGAGAGAAGAACTCTCTCTTCTGGTATTTTACTAGTCTCTGAATTGTGTTGTAAAATTATAAACTAAAGGAAACTAATATAAAATTACTTAAGCAATGACAACACTGTTAAATTGAGCCCTTCATTTTGAAGATACGGTTGACAAGAAGATACGGAAACTCAGGACTTTAGATGAAATGGGGCATCAATAAGTAAAAATTATATTAATTACAAAATATTTTATTTGGCAAAGGATTCAGGTCTTCTCGTCAGTCGAATAGTTTTTTTTTCTAGTACTATTTATATTAGTCTCAAAGACAGTTCTAAGATTAAGCTACCCACTCAAATAATTCGCTAATTAATTTCCATGATAATTTCTTCACGAACTGTCCAATTTCAATTAGTCGTGTTGAGAAATAGATTTCCTGTATGTGTTTCATGTTATAACGTAATAATGTTATGGTAAACGGATGCGTCGCATATGCTCGCGTTACCAACAAGGTCGCTATAAAAAACTAAAGAATATCACACACTGTCTTACTACTCTTTAGAAAAACATTTACTATTAGTAATGTGAACTCTTAAATTAGTGTACGTTTTAGCCAGTTTTGAGCCTTTAAACTCTGGACAAAGTGGCAATTGCAAACTATATAAGGCTATAGTAACTCCCGATGGTTTTACGAAAAACTGTTTTACACCTCTAGCACTCCTTTTGTTGTCACCCAAATTATTACATCAGTTTTGATGCGAAAGCGAAACGAATAGAACGAGAGTTGGTGAATAACATCAAATATTTATGCACAAGTTAAGTTGTTATATCTTATTTATAGGAATGGTTATTCCTGTATATTATGTAGGGCCATTAAGCTGATAGTAAATACTAGCACAAGTGAATACTAATAATCGTTCATCTATGAATGTTAAGTTGTTATATCGTATTTATAAGAATATGTGTTCCTGTATATGAAGGGCCACTTGATAGTAAATACTATTAGGTACAAGTGAATATTCATAATCGTGCAGCAGTGTATCATGTAAAGGTTTTGTTAGTGGTCATTGGTTGAACTTGATCGCTTGCTGACACCTGAACGATGCATGCTCTCACCACTGGCAGTGATTAAGTATGATGGATACACCTCAACTCCATCCGCGTCGTTCGATGTCACCACATTGACGGACAATTTCATGAAACGTGAATCAATATCATTCATTGGACAACCCACACACGGTCATTTGATATTAAACTAGGCAGAACTTGTACTAACCAAACTGATAAACATAATTACTTACTTCTAAATACATACTTATACATTAACAACCGGGCTCAGAACATACGCGTGCTCTTCACACAAATATTTATCCTAGATGGGATTCACATCATCACACGCGGCGCTACGGTTATTGCGGCGAGGTGACCACGTTACCACTGCGCCGAGCGTACAGGTAATACACCTGTAGTATATTAATTTCTCAAAAAGCAACATGTAAACCAACAAATTTTAATAATAGCCGATTTTAATAATATCCTGTGTGATTGGTACCTTACTTTAGTATTTCAGGTGTATGGACTTTGTACGCTTCCTATTGTCTTCCTATGTCTATAGTACATAATGTAACAGGCAAATAGTATTTTATATCTCGGATTAAAGACAGTTTGGTACAATTTCTACTAATTGTATTTTACCAATTACATCTTTTATTTCCCTGATCAAAATCTTCACTTTAGTTATTATATGGCTCGAAGTTTCCGTTCCCGTTGGACTTGTCCCCCTCATCTATACTAATATTATAAAGCTGAAGAGTTTTTTGTTTGTTTGTTTGTTTGAAAGCGCTAATCTCAAGAACTACTGGTCCGATTTGAAAATTTATTTGAGTGTTAGATAGTCCATTTATCGAGGAAGGCTATAGGCTATATATCATCGCGCTACGACCAATAGGAGCAGAGTACCAGTAGAAAATGTTACCAAAATAGGGAAAATTATGACACATTCTCTCTTATGTGACGCAAGCGAATTTGCTTGGATCAGCTAGTGTCTTATATGTACTATGTTTGTACAAAATTTCATCCAAATCGGTTCAATTGTTTAGGCATGAAGAAAAGACGGACTTTGAGCACGTGGAAATTTTAAATGTTTCAATATCGGATTTGTAATAAGTTCCGATGGCTGGTTGTTGATAATTTTGCAGTCATGGATAATTTACACCTAATAAAATATAAGTACAATACATTAATCAATAGCTTAACAATTATGAGTGATTGAAATTTTCAGTGAAGCACATCTCGTTTCTCCGCTCTGCGTATTAATTTATTCCTCTCATCTGCAGACTGCGGGAGATGATAACAGACTTTATGTCTGTTCAAATTATATTGAGTTAAAAGTTCCGTTTGTTTTGACTTCTGTTTATAATATAATTGCTTATAACAGGTGTAACAGGTTAAACAGAACAGACACATATCTCATGTTTTAACTACTATAAGTACTAAGTAAGTTTCAGATTTCCATTTCCAATTTGTTTTAGAAAAAACTAATTTATTTTAATACCGGAACCCATTTTAACCGCTATGCGGTCACACACCCATAGATTGCCTGCGCTAAGTCATTAGGTTGACCCACAGATCGTGTACCAACCTGAGAACGCAATCTCTATGGGCGCCTTATATATTAAGTAACTAATGTAGACTAATTTTTGTAGTGGCTGTCTACGTCACTTAAAATATTTATTTTACTACTTAGTTTTAGTACGAAACACCTATAAACAGCAAATAACAAAGATAAATGGACAATTTGTTTGATAATCAGCAATATAATCATTGTAATTATAATTAAATCGGAGCGAATCAATTAAATCTAATTATCTACGTAATTGGTGTACGTCATTGCAATGAATAACATAAATATAAAAAATACCGATGAGTAACAGCTACTGGATTTTTAGGATTCCGTATCTAAAGGCCCCTATTACTAAGCCTCCGCTGTCTGTTCGTCCGTCTGTCTGTCCGTCTGTCACCAGGCTGTATTTCATAAACCGTAATAGCTAGGAAGTAGAAATTTTAACGCCGCTGTAACAACAAATGCGAAAAATTTAAAAAGAAATGTTAATGTGGGTCCTATACAATAAACGTGTGTTTTCGTTTTTTTTTATCAATAATAATTTTCTATTATAGATGATGGTACGGAACCCTTCGTCCGCAAGTTCGATTCGGCCTTGGCTGGTTTATTTGATGTAATAATATGACTTTTTATCGCTTATAGAGACAGAATAGCGGTAATAGACCTTCCTTCAATACTCTAATTATAACCCAAAGTTGCCGTATTATGAAATATTGTCGAAGCAAACATTTTTGTAATAATTTAATGATTTTAAAACTGTGTAAAAATATCTTGTTTGAAATATGCTCAAACAGAACGTTAGTATTTTTGTCTTTAAACCTCAATCATTTTAGACTATTGGTAACTTTATTGTCGAGTAAACAGTACCAAAAAATCTTATTTACGAGAATATTTATCAAGTATTTTATTACACCTAAAGAATTTCCAAAATATGCAGATTAACACACGAAGTTTATCAAAGGTTAACACTATAAAAATTCCTTAATTTTTTCAAAGATTCTTTTTAAGATATCTGTTGACACATTTCAGTTGACAAATGTCAAACAAGAATGAAAATATGTGAGAATTTTCTTCATTTTATTAATGTTATAAACGTTTTTTAGATTAAAAATAGTCGTAACTGCATTATAGTATATTTGAGGACGTATCTTCACATGCTAAAGCTATTTATAATTCAATGTAAGACAAGGATAGCGCTATACACACAGTATATGTCTGTCTCTTTCAATCAGTAGAACTTTGATCGCTTAATATGACAGGTGGTCGATTATTTCGGTTATTTTTGCAACGAATATGAGGTTATTCAAGCCATAAAGAGTTTAGTTAATAAGTTTATTGTACTACAGAATGACACGAGCTAGGACAAACATCGTAAATGCTAAATATAACATCATCGTTTGCACATTTTTGCTGACATCGTGTTAGTCATATCTCTGATAGGTATTTTTATACGTAGAGTTAAAATGCTTTCTGCATTTCGAATAATAATAGAATAATTCGATGTCTGTGTGTCTTCGTGACATTTTAACATTAGACGTTAATTTAAATTGTTCAATTAAGAATAGTTAAATAATGTCTTTGACTGGTTATCAATACGATTATTTTGCAGCAACATGCTTTTATTTCTAACAAACTATAAAATGTTACAGCATCGTTTTTTTTTCATATTCACAGACACATGATTCTGTAGTTCACTTTAGGGCTGCTTTAGGTCTATACTATCGACACGACTTCATACCACATTACTCGGTTGACGGTAGTCGTAGAAAAGTGTTAGAAAATCGCGCTACAAGTGCAGTATCTAAAAATAAATTGCTACAAAATAAATTTAATCGCACAATATTTCAATCATCAAACACATCAGAAATTCCACTAGACAACACAGTAACGATGTAATTACAGAAAAACGAGCGTTATCTTAAAACCATGCTTAAATTTGACCCTGTCGGCACGCGGCGGTCTCCTGCCATCATTGACTACAATTGCAGTTACGCTATATCACCTTATCATACCTACGTCAGATCGCATGATAACGCTACAATCACTTTTAGTTTTTCTTCTGTCGAACACAATTGTGGTGCGTTTTTGTCGTTCGTGAGAAATGAAGAGGAACTATGTATAAACATAACAAAGTTCGAAAAAGTAAGTGGTTTTTTTTTTACTTTTTATAGGCAAAGGTCATAGTTATACTGTCATAAGTTTCAGTAGGCCTATGATTGTGTAAATGTTACGCGGTTTTTTTATGTACCTATTTTTGTGTTAGAATGTGTAGGTACTGAGCCTACTTACAAGATCTTAGATCAAAGTACGTTTACGTCTTCGGTTTAAGTATATGCATAGTTACGTATGTGATACATTAATAATATTAATGTTATAATTGACATATTATGTTGATTTTTAAAACAGATTATTAAAATTAGGTTATAAAGAAAGTCGTCATTAGTGTAACGTGTGTCTAAAGTAAAGTAATTAGTGCTATCAGATAGAAACATACATCAAGACAAACATGGTTAAATAATAGTCATGTAGTAATGAAATCAATATGTTTAATAAAAAAAAAACATTTGTAAACATTAATATTGTATGTACCATGAATGTACAGAGTAATAAAAATTGTTGTCTGCAAATGCTTGCGCCTGCGTCGTTCCTATAGACTTCTGTCAAAAATGTGTCTGTATGCTATGAACTTTCCAATAGAGAAGTGGACGGTGACAATTCTATAAAAGAATTAATTGACTTTTACGGTAAATATTTTAACAGAAAACAATGTTAGAAAATTACAATATTTCAGTGAACTGTTGTATTTACGATTGTTTAACAGGGAACGATGTATGTGACCATAATACTACTTACCTATGTACTTACTACCTACCTACATGTTTTAATGTATGTAATGCATTGTTATCGAATGTTTGGTTGTGGTACGCCACACATGAAGTCTCCACGCCGGATTTTATCTGTTAACGTAACCTAAATTTATCAATTGCAAAATGATATCGTTTTGTTGCGGCATGTGAAATACATAATAATATATTTAATGCTTGGACGCTATTTATGATTCATATTTGAAATCGATCACTAAAAACTTTCACTAAAACCTTTAATTCTTACAAAAACAATGTTTTTTTCTATAAGTATGAACACAAAAACTTACAATTAATAAAAACTAAAACAAAGATCAAGCCAAACATTTACCCTCTTATTCATACAAATATATGAAGTTATGAAATACTTATACATAGTTTTGTTTCTTTCACTCCTTAGCGAAATGAAAAAGAGAAAACACATTATTGTAGTATTTTAACTAAAATTGGTTTATAGTGTGTTTATGAATAAGAGGGTTAGTTTGTTATGATTGACATTAGTCTACTCTCGTATCCGCTTTTCCCCATATACCTTGCAATGACACTAAGTGCACCACAACTCACAGCAAAAAGCACGTAGACAATTCCCTAGATTTACGCGAGGAGTGTACTGCCTCGTAAATCCGTTTAACTGTAGTGTTGCCCTACAAAGGGGCAGTAAAAATATTCATTAAGTATGGCAACACCACGCGTTAAAATGCCTGGTTGAGTAGTAAGTAGCTTTGGTTTATGGTGATGTCGTTTTATGAACTTTCTTACGGGTTACTTTGGACGAATTATGAATAAGGCTTTACAGGATGATACTAAGTTTAATGCACTCGTGTATAGGAATCCTAACTATGCCTGACGTTTCGAACCAAGTGCAGAAGTAAAATGTAATACTCACCTTTTTGAACAAAAAAATAACACTAATAAACGAACAGTCACACATTCATATTTTAAACTACCAGTACCAAGACTTGAAATGATCCGAAATAGTTGTGTGTATATGGCGCCATTAATATACAACTCTTTACCGAAAAATATAACTGAATTGCCATTTAAGAAATTTTGTATCTGTCTACATAAATGGTTAGTTCAGGAATGTTTCTATTCAGTTAACGACTTTCTAAAAAAATACGGATCTCAATCTTATCACTTCAATAACATTTTATAAATATATTATTTTTATATTGTCTGCTAGTTAGGAACTATCTGTGTACATCTTCTGTGATAATAATAAAAGAATATATTAGATATTAAAGTATGGATTAATATAAGTTTTAGAAATATGTAGATGCCATCAAAAACATTCTGTAAAAACCTCAAGTCTCGCCGTAAAAAGTTGTGAGATCTATATAATACCAAGTCGATTAATCTATTTAGTCTCTACTTAAAGGACCTTCTGTCTTAAGTTATTACGTATGTTATTATCATGCCAATTTAAAAAAAATACCTCTAAAACAAATAGACCGACCTGGCCATCGCATGATTTGATTATTAGTATGTATCACACTACACAGCACGACGAGAAGTTAATGCTCCTGAAATGTTAATGGCGAATTTGTGTTTTCTTGCGATGACCAAGTCGATCTATTCGTTTTAAAGGTATTTTTTTTAAATTGGCATGATAATAACATACGTAATAACTTAAGACAGAAGGTCCTTTAAGTAGAGACTAAATAGATTAATCGACTTGGTATTATATAGATCTCACAACTTTTTACGGCGAGACTTGAGGTTTTTACAGAATGTTTTTGATGGCATCTCACTACTTTTTGTAGAGCGAATAGAGCAAACATAAGTCCAATTTGTATGGAAAGCCGTATTTTTTTCATAATTCAACATATTTTCCTATGGGAATGTTATTCAGTTTCATGGGCTAAACACCCTTACCCACCCTATACCCCCTCCCGTTATGTCTCATATAGTAGATACATATTTACACCTATTTATTTTATTTTCTACGTCAATAATAATTTAATTCATTAACTGCAAATGTAACCTTGTAATCTTATACATTTATATGGGATTACAAAGTTATTGTTGCAGTTAGTGTATTTAGAAAACTTGACCGAAATTAGAAAATATTGAATTTTTCCCATGATTAAGACACTAAACCCTATTTGTATTCTAAATTTTAAGCTTCTAAGTCTGCTAGAAGTACCTTAGACTTTTGATGATCGGTGAGTCAGTGAGTCAGTGAATCAGTGAGTGACAAAATTCAAAATTTTAACAAGTTGTCATTCTTAAACTACTGGTTCAAATTGACTGAAATTTTAAATATACCGTGTTTATACAATGACTGATTAGTTGCTGAAAATCCAGGCTTCTTGTTTTATCCACTACGAAATTATAGGGGTGTCAAAAATAGCCCGAATTGCTTCGAGAAAAGGATGTTACGGCCGTGCCGCTTTTTTTTTGCTCGACTTGCGGGGGCACTTCCGTGCCCCCAGATACGCTTAATGCGTGCTTAATATTTGCATGTCATCTTCATGACAAAATATGTGATACCAACTATATATTGTAAACCACCTCTTGTACCATATTTTCTGCAAATAAATATAATTTGAATTTGAATTTGAATTTGAATTTGAAGAATAAGTTTAATTTTTTTTTTATATTCTGTTGCGTCAAAAATAGTATTCGGCTGCTATTTCATAAAATTTTGTTAACTGACTCCGTGGCGTGGTCGTAGGTGTATCCAACTGCAGTTCTTGAGGTCTCTGGATCAATTCCCGGATCGGGCAAAGCACTCTTGGTCTTTATAACTTTCAAACTTCTGCGTTTCATATTTATAACGAAATAAGATAGGGAGTTTACGCGAACTTATCTTAGAAAGACTAACGTTTCGGAGCATGTTACACAGGCCGCCGTTGCAGATTGCCTTTTCTTATAATTATAGAAAATACAAATACACCTTCAAAATCACGTAACTTAGTCCAAACAAAAACACCGACATTCACCTAGTTTTAATGAAACTTCAAACGATTCGCGTTACGCATCGGTATCTTATCAAACTACTGCTACATATCTAAGGAACACTAACCTCAAAAACTAGAATAAAATAAAAACATATTGTGAAACTAACCGGTATTATTTTTAGATACGAGATATCGATAAATAAGGTTTAATAACCTTAAACTTTTTATCTGTACTTACGCGTACTTTGTTTTTCTTTTCAAGATGTATTTCCTGCTGTTTGTTAACGATAATAGAAATATAAGTCATTTTGTGTGGAAAATAATAACAATATAATGATGACCGATGAGCGATATTAGCTATGAGCTTTTTGAACGTTTCTCTACACTGGCATACAAGGTTTCATCTTCTATTTCACTAATTGATCGATAAACATTTACCCTCTTATTCATAAAAATATATGAAGTTATGAAAGGCTTATAAAGTGTTTTGTTTCTTTCACTCCTTAGCGAAATGAAAAAGAGAAAACAGATTATAGCAGCTTTTTAACTAAAATAGGTTTATAGTGTGTTTATGAATAAGAGTCTATTAAATCTTACGTCTTGAAACCACTCTCATACTTAATTTCATCAAAATTAGTTTACTCTTTAACTGTGAAAGCGTAACAGGCACAGAAAATACATTTGATTACAGTAAACAAACACGCAAAATCATTCACAAAACATGAAATGTACAAGATTCTTAAAACTAAAGCCAAATTCTTCAGCAGTAAATAAGTAAAAAGGGATTAAAACTTGAAGCTAAAGTCTGAGTTAAATCGTATTAGTGGCTTCACTTGTTGGCAAGTATAACTTGGTCCATACATTATCTGCGTCTGTTATTCTTCGCAGCTTCTCCGGTTAAATCTCGGAACACCGACCGCACTTACATACAGGGTTGACAATTTAACGAGATGAGAACGAGGTATTGGGTTTTCGTTTTTTGTAGACGGTTCGTGCAAATTTTTTATGAGAAATGTGTTCGGTATTTGTTACCGTGATGAGAGTTACAACTAAGTTTAATTTAGGTCGAGGTGTCTAATCACTTTTTAGCCTGAGCGTATTAAGCACTCAGGCTTTTGAATCCTGTAATCTTTGTAGATTGCAGAATTGGAAATAGTCGTTCGGGGATTTTTTTTACCACTTAGTTTACTGTAAGAACTCATATTTATATTTTGAAATTCGATCGTTATTATATAGATTTGTAATACTTTCTTATGCTTCTAAAAAATGCACCATCTTATACAAGCCAGAAATTGCAACAAAGTTACAATAACTGAAAATTGCAGTAGCGACAATAGTTGTCAAAGCAAAATAAAAAATAAGCTTTTCAATTAAAAATCAGTTTCTTCATCTCGAAGAACTTGTTTTTAATTAAACAGGAAATTACAAGAATATTTTCTGCAGTTTCCATTGAAAAAAGCATCTTATTGACAGCCCTGCGAACGTCTCCATCTGATATTGAAATATGGCTTCGGCTTGAACATAAAATGCATTTAAATGCAATATAAAGACGGCCATATCTTGTCAATATTGTGAAATCATATTTATTTACCGATACGGAATATGGGACCGGGAATCAGGTGTATTGATTTACTTTGCAAAAGTATGTAAATAAGGCTATATCTTTTACTGCATCGGCCTATCTGATGAAATGTATGTTAATGTGTAACAAGAAAGTTATACTTTTTATAAGACTCTACCTTAAAGTTACGGTATCTGTATTGACATTAAGTTTTTGTGGATGAAATGCTTTGATACTGATAATAAATGGGCCATACTAAAACACGTGTGTTGTGAATATCAAATGAAAGGAAACTGCTATTAAAATTTGATTTGTACCATAACGATATATTATGAAATCGGCAACATCATAATAACGCGTAAATTGGCATAATTCAAAATAGTTATCAATCAATGTAACATTTTCATAAATAAATATATATAAAAAACATTGAATAAGTTCTTACTTCATAATTTTCACCACCTACATCTAATTCTACCAAAATCTGAAAATAGTTCCGGTACGATATTTTCCACGAATAATTCACCAAAAATATTCTTTAGCTTACAATAGAGCAGTGATTCCGAATATAGGACATCCTGCCATAAAGCGGTTGTATGCCGTATACCTGTGCTTCAAATAGCACAATCATTCGCTCCGACATTTTGCTCGGGTTTCGGGGAACATTTGTTATACTGACCGAGCGTTCTAGGAAGATTTGCTAGCATTTTGCGGAGGTGTGATTCCGGCTATTATAAATATGATTTCTTTCGCCTATTCTTATTCTGTATCTGAGATTAAGTATAAACACAATCGGTTATTAGTTGCCACTACGCTGGGCCAAATCATCAAGAATCTATATTTTTTGTCATACTGAATTTAAATTATCCTTGCAAATAATTGTCGTCAGTACATTTGATGACAGTAATTACTAAGTTCAAAGCAAATATATCCATGTTATATAAATATGTATGTGTTTTAATCTAAAGCTTCACTTGGTACTTTTATTTTACAAATATTGGAAAAAAAACACTGAAAAATATCACACCTTTGAAAAAAAATTGTCATAGCTTTGTTAATATTTACAAAATTTAAATAAATAAATAGGTTCAAAAGTAAAACCATACTGCGACCTATATCATAATCGTAACCGCACTTTATGTGTTGAAAATTAACTCATCATACATAAATACGGGTACATTTCACGACGATTGCTCTGTTTATACTTTTAGCCGTAAAAGGAGGTGCTAGCCGCGGTATTAGTCATATATTTTTTACTCAAATATCAGTACGCAACTGCTGTTATAAATGCAAGAGGTATTAACATATAATAACCATAAATTAACGGTAGACAAGTCGTAAAATATGGCAAAGATATGGCTTTTAAAAGGAAAATAATTACTTGGCGTTATTTCAAACAGCTGACCCGTGTGCTTTCCGTACAAATTTTCGTACAACTTTGGGGTTGAATTTTGAAAAATTAGTATTTATTTAATTATGTCGTTATTTATCTACATGCTTATTCTGTACAGTATGTTAGATAAACAGACAGGTAGACTTTCAAATGATTAACAAAAAATATGAAGTTTGAAACTTTCGTTACTTAGACAAATTGCGTACCCACTAACTTTTGAAGTAGGCATGTGACTATAGAAAAAATGTCCAATGATTAATAGAGATTTTGTCGGGCTTTTGGTATGCCTGAGGTTTATTTCATAAATTATATTTAAGTATTAAAAGAACCACTTTGTGTGAACAATTAAGGTAAGAAACTTCAAAAAAATCACATGATTCTAAAACTCAAATAGGTACATTGACTGAACTTGAAAAGACAAATTATTTGCTTACATAATAA
Organism: Anticarsia gemmatalis; assembly: GCF_050436995.1. NCBI lineage: Eukaryota > Metazoa > Arthropoda > Insecta > Lepidoptera > Erebidae > Anticarsia > Anticarsia gemmatalis. Next base: position 7,929,215 of record NC_134761.1, read on the forward strand.
TTTCATTATCATCTTCTACCAAGAAATTTCTAACCAAGAACACCATTGTAAACTCAAGTCCCTTTTAAATTGAAACATCGTATTTCAGGCTCTTAACTTTGTAATAAATACATTTGATGTCCTTCTCGCGGTCTCCTACCACTTTAACTTAGAACACTCGTAAAGTTTGTTTAGGCACTGTTATATGTTCACGGCTGTAGTAAAAGATGTTACAGTTGAGTACGTTTGGAGGACTTTATGTATACTTGTCATAAGTAAAGGTCAAAGTTTATTCTGGAATGTTCTTTAAATCCACCTTATAGTTGAATTACGTACGTGACACTTTGGAAGTAGTATTGGAATGCTTTGAGGAAAAGGTGTTAAAAATATGGTTTGATAAAAGTTCCATTATTACTTAGTCTTACTTTTTATAAAAAGGGAGCTGTTTTTAAAATGTGTTCTCATAGGCACAATTGAAATCATTACTACGAGGAGCAAATGTTCTGAAAACATATCTATAACGCTCTCTTTAACGTAAAATTAATTTATTTCAAATATACTCCAAAAAACTCAATCTTAGAAAAACTTTTTTAGATTTTATCAACTCGTTAAACTGATCAAACAGGATCAAACCAATGAATACGTCAACATCAATAATTATTCAAATGCAATCACGCCGGTATGTCTACACTAACCTTACGCAACACTAATCGCGAATAACAAGTATTGACAGAACTAAATCATAATACTAAAAGCAGCGCGCGCGCAGCCCACTCGCCGCGCCGATATCTCGATATGGACATGACCGGCTCGTTAAACTGTTAGACATTGCACTGCCCTAAATACTGTGTATCGTTCAGATCAATGATTAATATGTTTAGAACGTACTTAGAAGAAAATTGCACAGTGATTTATCATACGAGAGACACCTTGTCAAGGACTTTAAGATATGGTGCCAATGAGTTGGCGTATACAGGATTCATTTTATTTTACACAAGTTATCGTGATACGAAAAGGTCTAGAAGCGCAGTCGTTCTGAGAATACTTTATATGTATATTACACAATATTCTAAAGCTTACAAATCGGTACATTTACAATGTAATGATCATAAACCAATCGACAAATAAATATAATAGGAACATTTATTTGGCTGGCAATAATATTACTAGCTGACCCGCGCAACTTCGCTTGCGTCACATTAGAGAGAATGGGCGAAATTTTCCCCCGTTTTTGTAACAAATTTTACTGGTACTCTGCTCTTATTGCTCATAGCGTGATGATATATAGCCTATAGCCTTCCTCGATAAATGGATCTCCAGAAATCCAACACTGAAATAATTTTTCAAATCGGACCAGTAGTTCCTGAGATTAGCGCGTTCAAACAAACAAACAAACAATCAAACAAACAAACTCTTCAGCTTTATAATATTAGTATAGATAATATTAGTATAGATTACAAAACACCGTCATCAATATATCAGCTTTCGTACAAGCTTGTATGTGGTTGCCAAAACTATGCTTTTATTAGCCGTACCTGAGATATTTGCGTAAATACCGGATGGGATATTATCAGGTATTTGGGAATGTAATCAGACCTTTATCGATAAATCTCAGTTTAATACCTTTACATTGAAATTGAATAAATACAAATTTCCTCTTTCCTACTTATATCGTAAATGCGAAACTACAGAATAGATTTTAATGGGACACGTAGAGATATTAACTTAACCCTACGAATATGGCTAAGGTTGGTCTTTATACATTCTCTCTTACGTAATAATTATGAGATAGCATGGATAACACAATGTTCCTTGCACTGAGTGGCGATTTCCTACAACTATCGATAACCTAGCTAGCTATCGTCAAATTTTGTATCAAAATCTCATTAGCGCTTCTTCCGGGTGCCGTAGGAACTATTTTTGCAGTAAAACACATTTTAAATGTCAAACTCTCGATACTCGATATTACCAACTTTAGAGATACAGTACGATACAGATATTGTATCGCGTTACTGATCATTGTTCCAGCAAATCGCAGGTTAACACATAGAATTATTTGTATATCGAGAAACCTTTCACGTGGACGAAGTCACGGGCTTAACCTGTATATAAAGAGCAACTTTCATAATAACTTCAAGAGTTCAACAAGTCATTGAAGTCATATCAAAGGTCAAAATAAAAGCGATGATTACATTTCGATCGGAGTCTGTCTAAAGATTAGATTGCACTGAACTAATCAAACTTCTACTGAAACTTTCACAGCGACTGCCAACTTTAATACTTTTCATATTAACTGCACTGAAACTTATTTGCCGGGATTAAAACTTTATACCTCAATCTGATATGAAACGCAGTAAAGAAAAGAGGTTTTTTATCTATGTGGCTTAATGCCAATAAATAAATCAATGCAATGCAGTAATCGAACCAAAATTATAACTTTTGAAAATGTTGTTTATGAAGTTCGGGTTTTGATCAAAAGTACGGCAATTTAATAGCTAGGTCGTTAACTATTGACAGGTAGTTAGCAAAATTTTGTGTAAAACTAATGATCCTTGGTACCGTACTTCTTAGGAAGTATTTAGAAACTAACTGTAGTTCTTTGAAATTGGTTTCATATCTTGTAGTCGTAACCTGGCAAGTCCCAGCCAGCGCCGAGACGTCCAGCAAAATGAAGATGTTACATTTTATTTTTATTTGAATTGCTTTAATCCCATTACACATTTTTAATTAAATAGAATTTGAAATTGTAATACATATCGGCATAGTTAAACGCTAAACGGCAGAATTGCCACTTATCAACATATTTATCAATTATCTTAAAGCAAGATAGTTTAAATAGGATTCAATTCTAAATAACAGAATTGCCATCTATCAACAAATTAATAGTTTAATTAAAAAAATAGACATTTTAAATCATATTCTAACTCCCAAACAATAGATAGTGAGTTTGAACTGGCACTGAAACTTAGTCGGCAAGACCTTCAAGTTGAATCTTAGTGGATTGTAGTCAGCCATGTTGGCCGTGAACCCTTCAAACTTCAATACAGGTTCAACTAAACATTTCAGAACTTTGACCGAGTAGTATTACGCATAGTAATGAGTTTGTACTTGTATCATACATTGTATATTTAGACTTAAAATTAATTTGATTTTCACTAGAAGTGGCTTTTTCGGGTACTTTTTAGGGTTTATACCCAAAGGTTAAAACGGAACCCTATTACTAAGCATCCGCTGTCTGTCCGTCCGCCTGTCCGTCTGTCACCAGGCTGTATCTCATAAAACGTAATATGAGTGGTCACACAATGTCACACAATCACAATGGACGTGTTTTTTTTCGTATTTTATTGCTACGGAACCTTTCGCAGGTGAGTCCGATTCGCACTTAACTGGTAATTTTTGTATTTGCATATTACTAATTTAAAATCCAAATTAAAAGATTACTATAATCAGGCCATTACAAACGTGCGAACTACGTCATAATCAAAAGAATGTCGCAAATCGCAATGTATACGAGGAGCGAGAGACTCCGATAAAATGACATGAGTTAGTTCGTACGTTTGAAATGGCCCGAGTATAGCAAATGCAACTTGCAATTTCGATTACTGGTCACAAGATACCTTTGAACGGCTATAAATGCGATTAAACTACGCTCATGTACCAACTTATATACACACAGTCTCAATAATAACATTCTCAAGTCATTCATTAATCTCAAGCAAGTAATATTACATTCACGACTGACCTAACGAACCCGCCATATCTATATAATTCTAACAGTCGTTCGCTAACCTTTATGTGACTTACACGTGGTACTAAATAATGTTTAAATGTTTTGGTTTCGTGTTTTTTGTTTAGCGTTTTGTGTTTTTTGTTTTAATGTTTTGTTGATAGAAAGTGTCATTAATTGTTTATAAAGTTTTGTGTCAGGTTGATTGTGGTGTCTGTGTTTTCGTTTTGAGTGGTTATGCAACTCGATTGTTTCTAAGTAACTGTGGTCTAGTGGTTGTTTGTTGTGACCGTGAGTTGTTAATATGATGCTTAGGCTAGTCACAATAATACGAAGCACTAAAGATTTTAGCATTTGCCTCGTTCGCATAACCTAAAAACTTTTGATAAAACCATTTTTTGTTATGAAATTAGAAATCAAACTATGAAACCCATAGTTATCACTCGCCATTGAGATCACTAATCCACTGGTACATTTAAATCTATAAACACTATTTCTGAAGCATAAACTTGTAGGCCTATGAACCACCTGTTGTATATAAACGACTGTGTCTATGAATGTTTATATAATGTTACGACTCCCTTCATGGGTCAACTAACATAATAGCACCGGCTTTTTACTAAGCGCTACTAAGCCTTGTATAAGCCTTTACACAATAGTTTACTAGTAGGTAACATGACAGATTATCTGAAAGAAAGGGTTAGAAAAATGTTTCAAAAAACATGTTTTTGACACCCGTCGATTCTTTAAAAATAAAAGTGTTGTTTAATACGTAGTATTACGAAAAGACTAAATAATTTTACGTATCATTCTATACATTTTTCTTCCACATATTTATATGTTAAACTGATTAAACAATATTTATTACAACAACACACTCTTTCGCAGCTATGTTGAACTAGATGACACACATTTTTCATTTTAAAAATAGAACACACCATAAATAATAATAAACAGCCATTTACATTAGCGCGTAAACATCTAAGTTAATAAATTCGTATAATCTGAAGTTAGTCGCAAACAACGCCGGGGGCTTAACTAGTATTAGTTGAGTGAATAATGGCGGGATTACCGCGTCTGCTGCTACGCTACTTTTATTTATTTTCACGTGTTTTACTACCACCATGTTATAAACGATATAAACTCTTGTTTCTGGTAAATATCTATGACTAGCTGACCCGCGCAACTTCGCTTGCGTCACATAAGAGAGAATGGGTCAGAATTTTCCCCGTTTTTGTAACATTTTTTACTGGTACTCTGCTCCTAATGGCCGTAGCCTGATGTACCAGTACCAGTAGTTCCTGAGATTAGCGCGGTCAATCAAACAAACTCTTCAGCTTTATAATATTAGTATAGATATATGCTCTATTCATATCATTCATAGACAATATATTTTTTTTCGTATCGTTATTATATCAAAGTTATTAATGCTGTTGACAATTTATGCTCTACCACAGTTACATTATTTAAAAACAATCGTGATCGACTAATAACACGCCTTCCGAATTGTAAAGACGCTGAATACTCACCAATTGGCAGTATTAAATTAAAGCAGTTTCATTCAATTCAAGTAATCTTTAAGTATCTGCTTTAAATCTGTAAAAAGACAAGGCAATAATATATTATAAAAAAAAAACAAATTATCTAAAGTAATAACTTATATAAACTCATATAATAACTTATATACCATACTAGCGGACCCGACAGACGTTGTCCTGTCTAATAAATTAAAAATTAACTAAAAAAACATTGTCCAGCGGACAAAGTTGTGAATCTAAACTATTCTCAGATCCCCTTGAACACACACAAAAAATTTCATCAAAATCGGTCCAGTCGTTTAAGAGAAGTTCAGTGACATACACACTTACAGAAGAATTATATATGTAAAAGATAATAACTTATTGAGAAACTTTCGAACTCAGAAAATCATGTAAGAACAGAATTCATGCCATTGCTACATTTGAAATTCATTTCAATATTCGAGCGCCAATCCTTATAAAATGTCACCTGAAACTGCCTGTAAGTTTCTGTAACTCGTGACGTCACGATGTCGTGCGACGCACTTATTAGACCACTGATACGAATTGCTTATTATCTATGTATGTGGACCAAATATAACCTGTGATTCAAATTACATGGCATTTGTAGGCCTGGTAGTAGTAAATAACATGAGAAATTGTTACTAGCATTACTTATATATGTAATGAAATGACATTTCATTAAATCAAATTTGCACAAAATTATCTGACAATCATCCGCCATTGAAAACCACAGATAACTTAGGCAAATTTGAATTAATGAAATGTCATTTCATAACATATATTTTGCAAATAAATTGTGTGTGTAGTGTGCACTGTATGAAAGAGGCAAATACTAAGCTTGCTCTATGTACATGTGCCATTACGGTGCTTGGGACTTAGTGCCTGCATTGACGATGAAATTCTGGTACATAAAACCTCGTAAATTAATAAAAATTTTAACTGAAGTGCTTACAGTATTTTATGTTGAAACTAAAGGGAATAGTTAATATTTAAGTTTTATTCTAAATGTTCTTAAATTGCCGCATGACATTCCGGAACGTTTGAAATTAATATACCTATAACGATATTACACATATTTTAGCAAATCAATTACCATTAGCCAGCTACAAAAATAAATAAAATTCAACGAGTAATAGAGCAACTATCAACAAAATTGCACCAACACTTATTTCACAAGACATTTCATAAATTGCCCCGACATTTAATATAAGGTAATATTTATTAACCTATACAACCTAAGGCAAAAAAAACTTATCAATGTTGCAATATAAACATAGTTTTCAAGTCTAATCAATTTGGACTGGCAACATTGCCTGCTGGCAGTGTACATTGCAAATTAAGGCCTTTTAACCAGTTTTGTTATTCAATATCAGTAGTCTAGATCTGTCAGTATTTAACAAGATACTTGATTAAATTATTGATCTTATATCTTGATATTTATTTGCGTAGAAACTTGGAGTTAACGCTAGAAAGATATTTACATGGGTAATCAGTGTTTATTTTTACCGACTCGGATTTGTAAACGATGTTTATATTTAATTGTGTAACATAACAAAGCAAAATTATGTTATGTTAATCCATTGTTTCTATTTTATCTACGTCAATGGAAAAAGCGCGAAAGTATAACTCTATGGCTAACAAATCGTTCGATTAAAAAAAAAGCATAAAGAACAATGGCCACAATTAATATCATTCCAATTTTAAAACCCGAGCATAGACTAAAGTATTGCAACATAAATCCTCCTTGCAAACAAGTGGTTGGTAAAATAAATCATATTGTAAGCGTTCGCTCCCACTTACGAGTGCACAGATAATAACTAATGATTAATTGTGCCCACCTGGTCCGCCATTAAGCCTTATTTGAGAATAGAACTATACTTGCATTATATTTGATGTCTTGGACTATTAATTACATAGCTTTTGGTATTGGTTGGTTTAAATAGTCAATGTTGGTTTAATATGAGTTGTAGACTAGTTTTAAAGGTATATTTTGTTGTAATAATTTTCACAAGAAAGTTTATTCTAAAAAAAAATCGGTGTCTTCTTACTATATGTCCTACAATAAAATTTAAACAATCAACATAACCATCATTTATTTTTCTGTGTGATTATTTATCATTTCATATATTCCAGAGGACCTTATTGTACGCTGTAAAACCGTAAGGGTAATTTTTTCATGAACGCAGTTTCATTACACAACAATTGTCATACCAACCCTCAAACCGTCTCATAAAGTCTTATTTTTATTGTACCCGGTTAAGAGGCAGCCATTTTTTTATTCGCGAATAATCTCGACATAAAAATTTGCATAAGTATGTACTTGCGTTAAAAAAAACTGCTTCATTAACCTAGTGGTGGGACCTTGAAATGAGCTTGTTTAAGATCTTAGCCACAGATAATACACCATACAGCCTCTTAACGCCTGAGGGCTGAGTTATTCTCGTATTTTTGTCACTGAAAGTTATAGGTAGCCGTTAAGTTAAAACACGTGCAACAATTTTAAATATATTATTTTACCCGTATCTGTCAGAGCTGGACAGAGGTCTGCTCCACTTCAAATAGTATAATAATAGTATTAACAGTATTTTTGTGAAATTGCAACTTGCGCGTAAACTCGAATTGGTTACAAAGTGCAAAGTGCCTTGCAAATGGCAGAAAACTTACAGAAAGATAATTCGGATATTCACATTTTTTTATGTTTTAACTTGACTTTAATGTTGTTTACTAAATTTACGTTTTTAAGAGTATATAAATATGCTTTTTTATTTTTTAAATTATTATTAGTGAATTTACCACAACGGTTAAAGTTCATAACCATATCACGTGAAGCAATTGAAAAATATACTTACGTTTGTGAGACGTGGATAAAAAAATAACAACAAAATACAATTCACTGCTCACACCTTCATTTATAACAGACGTGATGTGTATAATACACTTATGTTCCCGCGATGCTGAATAGAAATTACGAAACGCTAAGACAATCCCTACAGACTTAATTTGCTTCCTGTATCTTCCATCACACTTATCATGATATATTAATTAATGTATTCCCATCTATTATAATCTCGCAACACGCGTGCTTGCCAAATTGGAGTTGGCAACACTTGTATTAACTTTTTTCTGGTAATGGCAACAAAACTTACGTGTGACTAGAAATTAATATCTGTCGTGCAATTGTCTATAATTGTTACTTATCACGTTCCGATCGAGTGTTTGACGTTTAAAATTATAAATAAAATAAATTAATTTAATCCATTAATGTCCCATTGCTGGGCAAGGGTCTCCTCCCGGGATGAAAAGAAAGTAATTTCCTTTAGTATGCGTTGATCAATTCGAATATTACGTCATAATCTACTAAATAAATAGGTTATATAGATGTTTAATAAATAAATAAATAATAATAAACAAAATACACTCAATATACCATAGAGAACCAATCTACCAGTATACAAGTACCAGATTACCAGGATTTTACATCGAGCAACTGTCTATCGGACCTTCAAAACCCAGTTACCTGGTTTATAACACGATACCCGTCGGTAAGACTGGTTGTTAGACTTTCAAGCTTCTGACTACTGGTAATTAGGTACTTGATAACTGCATAAAGTAGCAGTAGGATATCGCCCCTTACATAATATTTTTAAAATGTCTTAGAGCGTTTCCTTGGAACGCAAAGGTCATGAGGCTATCACCGCCCCAAGCTATATAACACAAGAACACATATTTTTATTAAAACCTCGTTGCTTGTCGTAAAAATTGTAAATATTATTTCAGGAGGAAATCCTAATAACGCTGAGTTGTTCGGCACACTGTACGTTATTACACTTGACGGTTACAATAATATTTATATTTTGTAAAGGTAATTGCAAATGGGAAGATTGCCTTCTGGCCTGTATCACATGATCATGTTTAGGAAAAGCCTTTATTCAAACAATATCTCTGTCTACTACTGTCGGGTATCGACAACTGGCTAGGTACAGCTAATTTTGTATAAAAATCTGATTAGCGCCTCTAGCGAGTGCCGTAAAAACTATTTTAACCGTGCATTTTAAATGTCTATCTCTCGATACTCTATAGTGCCAACTGTAGAAAATAGCGCTAATGATTCAAGGCAATGTTTTAGTAGCACACATCAAAAGTCACGGGCAGTTTGATTTTATGTATTTAAAAAGACAATCAAAGAACGATTTAAAAACTGAATGTGAAAAAAATACATGTTGACTACACATTTTTATAACACTCTTAATAATAAGCAGCTATGTCGATCTAACAAACTAGTATCAAACACAATACAACCTGTACCTAACAATCTATATCTAGAGTCTACACAACATAGGTACAAAACCTACGTCGCCTAGTTACAACTAGCTCACGTATTAGACCTGTGTCCTCGTACTATGATACTGGCCGATAACAATCGACGTCACAGCGTGAGTGCAAAGACTAATTAAAAAAATATACAACTATCAGATAAGGTTATACGTCACTTGCAATATTTACTTGTTTGTAAGTATTTGTTTTAAAATGGAATTTCAAATAGTATTCGTATGCTTAAGATTTTGTCGTCACAGTTTGAGGTTATTGGTTTGATGATACTTGAAGTTTTTGCGCCAAAAATGTTCTTTAGTTAACAGTGACGTTTTACACTTCGAAGATGTGAGCACCACTTTGACAGTTTTTTTTTCATTTTCCATTTTAAAATCTATATTTCAATAAGTGTTTTTTTCATCGTATTTTTGTTTCATTTTTAAGGTTTTGAAATTATATCGAATATTTCACAGTAACTTATGACACTGATTGCTAAATAATTAACAAGATAGTCCGTAGTAAAAAAACAATCAAATCGGCTTACAATAAACCAACAACACATTCAACACGTTCCCGAGCATGACACTGAGATTAAAAACACATTACAGACAGACCTTTGTAACACCGTTATACATTCTCGCATTGTTTCTAACATTGGAACAATTAGTTTCGTGATGTTGGTATTAGCTGGTAGACAGGCTACAGTGTGATAAGTGCCAACCTTGTGCTAATTTTACGTATTATTACCTATTACGTGCGCCGTAAGAGATTTACATATAAAATGCAAGCCGCTTGTGACAGCGTTGTCTTTTTTTCTGTGCCAGGGATGGCTAAATGGTTTTAGGTGCACGGTTATTGCATTTACTCGATCAATTTTCAAATTGAGATAGGTGTGGTTGAGGTTAAAAATGTATTTTGACAACTTTTTATTAACTTTAGCCTGAGGTGGCTTAGTTTGAATATCCTAAAAAAGTCATAAACACGATGATATGATTTTAAGGTTTCGATAACTTATTTGTTGCTTGTAAATGTGTAGAGATTTCTACGTTTCGGTTAAAAATCAACGAAATTTGATAAATATCTGTTAATTTTTAACAACAGTGTACCGTCTGTTTTCATAACTAGTAATTGTTAAGCCGGTAGCCAAAATATATAATCCACTGGCTTCCCATGTTAACAATTAACTATAACCGTGTTACGAATAAACCTACTGTAGTAGTCGAATACGTGATACACTTTAGATTTAATATCGGATTTTTCGATAATAAAACATTAGTTCTGAAATAAAATTCATGTCAGCAGCACTTACCATTAAACAGACAAGAATCTTATAGATTTTAATCACATTAAATATTATCACATTTGTATGTAAAAGTAATATGCAATAAAATAGATTTCGTATCCATAGTCGAAGGCTTTACACGGATTTTAAATTAACACTAAATGTATTTCGTTTCTTACGGCTTCCAAAGTAAGACACCACCCGAAACTTCCCAGAAATTTGGCATTTAAACCAAAACGCAATTTGTAATTTGCACAAAGAATCCATGTAAAAACTCACCTCTGAAATATTTAGCACAGATATTCAGTAAAAACTGCAAGTATTTGCAATATTCTTAATACGATCACGTTAAAAGTAAAAGGAGGTAGAAATTAACAAAGAATTTTAACATTTGCAATAATAAAACTAAGAGAACACTTTAAGGTGAAAATAACTTATTAAACTGGTGGCAGTTAAAACATTTGGTAATTATACCAACATTACGCAAATACCAACAATTCGAAAAGCCAAGACGCTGACATTTTGACGTTCATATTTAATGAGACGAATTATTGCGATGAATATAACCGACTGTCTGGGTATTTTATAGCTTATATACATTTGAGAAGGGAAGAAATTGTATAATATTCATGTCCATTGTCTTAAACCGTACGTTTGTTAGCTGAATACATAATAGTTATGACAAACTCATCTCCAAATTACCTATGCGCCCGACTTTGGAATTGTGCTCTAGTATTCCAACGTACGACGAAGGTATTAATTAAGCCCCGATGGAAATTCCCCTAATTAGTTCCCTTCTCCCACATAGTGCATTACGTGGAGCACAGACGTCCGAGCATGACGCTCGAGCATGACGCCGAGCATGACTTTTTGTACGTGACACTTAGAGCTTAGTATTGTGAGAACAAAGATCTAATATTATTGGGAATTAGCTTTGATAATGGATATAAAGCTTATAAGAAACGTGCGTCACAGTTTTCCTTTGACAAGGTGAATGGAAACTTGATACGGGATGTGTTTATGAGGTCGTCTTTTCCCCTGAATGAGTGGGGTGTTCAAAAGGCTCTGTCATAACAACCTGTTGTCCTATTGTGTCGTATGAAAGACGTTGGTAACCCTGTTTAATGGACTTATGGGAATAAACACTTACTGAAAATAAGAGAAATATTGACGTCAGAATGTACAGCTTAACGTTTTTATTAATTTATTTGACTTCTAGAATCACTACTGTATCTAATCTAGACTTTCTCAAAAAGTTTGTTAGCAAAATTTTGTCCCAAAAAATCTTGAATATTTAACAATCGTAGTATGATTATGAGAAGGCCTAACCCCTCCCTCATTACAAGAGAAGACTCTTGCCCTTCTTGGTTAAAGGAGATTTTTAAATAACATTTCTGTCACAAGCTATAACTTAACCTAACCTACAAAATATAAATGAACGGAAACTATTAAACAAATGACAGACATAAAGGAAGAAATATTTCAACCAAACTTGCAGATGTGTATATAAATAAGTAAGGCAGCAACACAAGGCTGGCAAGCCGCGGGCTGGTACAAACAGGGTCAGGGTCAGGAAATTAGATCTTGTGGCGAAGCAGGGTGGCAGATCTAATAAACGTTAGTACCTCTCATAAAGCTAAGTACTGAGGAACATGGGCGCCGGGTATAAATAGATATACGAAAAATGGTAAACGAGATTTCGAACGTAGGTATATAATTTTGAAAAAATATTTCGTCGTTTATTTTATTTTAAATACTTATTATTGTCTACGTTTCTGGGCCGTACATTTCAGCAGTATGGAAACTAAGCCTTAATGGACTTGCAAAAGCTATGTCTATACTGTTTTAATTTCGCGTAACCCATTCTTTTGATGATCAACTAGACCAATGTAGAAATAAAATCAACAACATTCAACATTTTTAAAAACCTATTTCAATCAGTAACGATTTATTTGAACTATAAGACAACAGACTCTAAAAAGAACCACTAAGCCCTAAACGATCTGTCTAACTAACTGTAGTTTGACAAACGTGTGTCAATTGAAACCCAATATGAGAACCAAACCATCTATCACTCGTATCTCTCAATCACCAGTAGCATATTAGTACTAAATCAATGCGTACAGTTATGATTTCACAACGAACCATTGATCGTTGCATTGCTCGAACAATGGGCGGCTAAACAGACCAGTTGCCGAGTGTAATCATTGACGCACTTCTGTGTACGGTGACGATTGAAGATGTAGTGCACTAGATGTGACTGTGGTTTTTTATTGTCTTATATCACTTTTATTCTGAGATATAAAGGTTTTATTTATTTGATTAACTAGATTCTAGAGTAGACTATTATGTAAATTATTGTAAAGTAAACATACATACTTATATTTGTAGAGCAGAGGTTAATCACGAGCTTTAGAAAGGCATTTCGGCTAAAACTATTCTGGTATTATATTTGGCTTCTCTTTGTAGTTTGTGTGTATTTTTATTCATATTTCTTAATGAAATTAGTGTTAAATTATATTTCAAAGCATTTTTCGGTGCGTTGTATTTATTTCAGTGTATTGAAATTGAATTTAAAAAACAATGCGTATTACTCGCTTGATAGCTAAAGACTTAAAATTTATTAAAAGCATGACATTAAAGGAACCTGCTACTTAACTTCAGGGTTAAATCTTAACCCATTATTATTTATTCTAACATTTATTTATAAATAAATACGTTATAACAAAAACAAATTACGCGGGGTACAAAAACTAGTACCTAACCTATGTGACTTTGAGTTTTTGTGATACAGCCATATAACATTTCTTGGGTGCATGTTTATATTTTCATCATTAACTGTAGATAATATACTTATAACATCATACATATACATTTAATAATATAACGAAAATAGTCGCGAAATGTAAAAATATAGAGCCGTACCATAATGCGAGGTTATTTTTTAAAACAATATAACATCGCAACATCTGAAAGTTTTCATAATCGTTTAAAACATTATTTTCACTGGGACTTTAACAGGTCGTGCACATTATAACGTGATGACCTTACTAATGTACCTCACATGCAATCAGAAAATCTGTAAACAGTATAAATCTTAAGTAAAATAGAATGTATTCCACTGAAGCAATGATCACTCGCTAAATTAGTTTAAAAAAGAAAGAAAACCCTGAGATCACTGCTCGGGAGAATTCAGTAAATAAGTTTGATAAAAATGTTTCTAAGGCAATGTTAATTTCATAATCTGCTCTGAACCAGCTTGGTGGACTAAATGCCTATCTTCTTTTCCATCCTGGAAGGAGACTCTTACGCAGCGGTGACTATTATGAGTTACATTCAGTCTACATACAGCTCTATGGAATAAAGGCGTGATTTTATACCATATGTATGCAAAAGTTTTTAAAATTGCATATTTGATTGCATTTAGAAATTTCATACACTATAATTTGTCAAAGCAATTGGTAGTAAGCAAAATTCACCCAGTTCCTGCATTTGAAATCTCATAAAATAGTTAGTAGGAGCTGCAAATTTCTTTAACATCGTTAGCCTTACTGCTTCCCGCTGGAGTTTTCACGTTGCCAACGGACATAGAATAATTTTATCTAGTACCTGGTTTATAGACTTTGCTCTATTAACTTCCGTTTTAAAAGCTATTTCTAGAGGAATTCATGCCTTACTTTTTTATACAAATCGTGGCTACTGAAAATAATGAAATCTTATGATCATTTTCAATTCGGTTATTCGGCCTTTGGGTGCTAGTATAGTGTGATTATGGCACATAAAAGTTGCTACTTAAACCACCACAATTTAGAAAAAAGGTTCACCTCTATGGAATTTCATGGCCTATTTTCAGTTGTAACGAAAACTTATAAAAAATGAAACTTTTTTATTAGTTTATTATCTACTGCCTTATTATCTACTGCCTAACGAACGAGGAAGTATTGGCAGCTGCTAAACTACCAAGTATAATGGCTCTGCTAAAACAGCGACGTTTACGTTGGCTTGGGCATGTTCACCGTATGGAAGACACTCGCTTGCCTAGACAAATTCTATTAAGCGAAATAGCTGATGCCAAAAGACCTGTAGGCCGCCCAATGTTACGCTTTAAAGATAGTGCAAAACGAGACATGAGCACCTTCAAAATTCAATATTCAACCTGGGAGAATTCAGCTAACGATCGTGACACCTGAAGACATGCCCTAGCGGACGGTGTCACTGCCCACGATACCACCTGGCTCAGCCACCTAGAACAGAAACGCGTCCTACGACACCAACGTACCGCAAACACCTCCTCTTCCTCTGGCACTTTTGTCTGTCGTCAATGTGGTCGCGGTTGCCACTCCCGCATAGGCCTTTTCAGCCACGAACGAAAGTGCACTAATTCTACCTGACGCCACCTTAATCATCTGCAATAGATGTATTCAGGCCAATGTACTGCCTGGCGTAAGTTGCAGAAAATTAACTTGCAAAATGTTAAAACTAAGTGCATACTGCATAGTGTATAGCAGTTATCTCACAAACATAGTGTTATTTCCACGTTGTGGACAAGAAATGTAAATGTGATAACGCATTTTGAATATTATGTTACTTAAATACATACATATTTAAATTATACTTGTTTTGATTAAACACATACATTTATTATTAACATTAACTTGATATAATACGGATATAATACCTGTAGCTTTACGAAAATTATTCATATGAAAGCATTTTTGAGCAAAATTATTTTATCATAGTTAAGGAATTAAATAATAAATGACTCAGCATTTTGCAGGTTGTCTTTGAGAACTAAAGCATTTTTATTGTAATCTATTCGTTTAAATTTATTATTGTTAAATGGAGTCTATGCAAAACTTAGATATTTTACAGATTTTTGTTAAAATATAAAGCAACAAATAATGCGATACTACTAGTTGTAAAACTTTTTGCTTAATAAATAACTTCAGCGTTTAAAATTAACTATAAAACAAGTTGAAACATCAAAAGCCTTACAATATTTAACTAAACAAAGAAACAACATCGAGTTATCGACTAACTCTATTTAATTAATACTCTCAATGACGAAATTGCTACAGCGAGCTTTCACGAACCGTTCATTCCGTCCATTCATTCGTTCATTCATTCACTCAATAGAGGTTCTAAACCCTAACAAGATCTTTACAAGGCTGTTTATTTTATTACCTACGTCTTACGAATAAACAAATGAATTGTAATCTTGAAAATGCAATTATTATAAAGAAGAATTTTTAAATTAGTTCGATACACAAATATTTTTTCCTTCTCTACGTCATTTTATTATTTATTTCTTTTTTATCATCGACGAGAGCCAGACACAAAATAAAAATAATAAATTGTGCTTATTAGAAAGAGCAACAAGACTATGTTTTTTTTTTAAATCATTTTTTGATGGTCATGACGTCAAACTAATAGTTATATCTTCTTCCTAGATACTCTAACTTTCATCATCTAAACAAAATCCTTACATAGTATTTTTAACATAGGTACAAAATGACTATCTAATAAAACTAAATGATACAAAAAAATCGTAAGCATTATTTATGATTTCACGTATTCACGTGACTTAAGCTTCGTTTACACTGACTGTATTACTTATAAGCAACTTAAAAGCAGTTTTTATTTTTATTTTAGTAAAAAACGTAAAGTTTTTTACTTCAAGATAGGGCATGTGTATTAATGAAAACATTACTTATAGAACTGTTGGCTGCTATTTAAGTTTAAGTTTTTAATTCAAGCTGCTATTGTAGTTTGCAGCAAGCTAAACTTCGTTTTATATGCAACTAGCTGACCCGCGCAACTTCGCTTGCGTCACTTAAGAGAATCATAATTTTCCCCGTTTTTGTAACTTTTTCACTGGTACTCTGCTCCTATTGGTCGTAGCGTGATGATATATAGCCTATAGCCTTCCTCGATAATTGGGCTATCTAACACTGAAAGAATTTTTCAAACCGGACCAGTAGTTCCCGAGATTAGCGCGTTCAAACAAACAAACTCTTCAGCTTTATAATATTAGTATAGATTGTGATTTTGCAGAGCTAGACAAATGACAAATAAATCGGCTGTTCTTAATTCTTCTCCATTATAAACGTTCTTATAGACATGTCTTCGTGAAAGTTGTTTTAGACTTACTAGGCTAAAGCAGACAAACAAACCGCCTACTCGTAAATAACTAAACACGTTACGTAATTGATTGCTATGACCTACTACAAATATATTGGCTTACTTCGACTCTTGATAGTCGTGATCACATGACAGCGGAAATTGAAGTAAAAATATACGACTATTAGACTAGAATATTACTTCCGATATATTTTTTATCTGTAGTAAATATATTTGTGTGTACTGTCTTATATGACCTTTGATTTTGGTAGAGAAATGAGAAAAAAGGCAGACTTTAGGCACGATTATGGCATTTACTTCGGCCGGTAGTAAGTACCGTTCGACCGCGATTTGTCAACAATTAACACCGCTAGTGCATAAATCACGAGACCTATCAGCAGGCTGTCAGCACCACATATCCCTTCCAGTGGGTTAATATATTCTCAGACCACATTCGTCCTACATTCACCCCCCTTCTTCGATCAACTGTCTCGGCTTGACGGCCATTACCTAACCGACCGCTTGCGCGCTCTACAAACTCCACGACACCACAACAACCACCGCCTTAACAAAGTACCACCACACTCTTATTACTAAGTACTAAGGTTCAAAATTTAATAAACCCCATTTCCGTGAACCGCAAAATGAATTTGGCTTCATCTACTCTACTCGCTGTTTACACTCGCCCGTCGACGTTCGTCATTTAATTAATTCGATATTTGAACGCGGCAAAGTGCTGTCATTCCTTTCGGCCAGTGTTTTTGTTATACTTTTTTTGACGGTACTTTGCCATAGAAAAAAAAATTCAAACACACATCGGCCTTTAACATTTTGCATTTTTTTTATAGTGAATATTAAAATAAATTATGATAAAATTATAAAGTGTCAATAAAGTGATAAATGTGTTGTTTAGTGCGTAAAAGAGTGATGTTTACAATGCGGTGATATAATATGTGAATGAAAGATGTTGGCCGGCGAGGAGGCCAGCATCGAGCTGGTGCAGCGGTGGCTCCAGAGACGAGGCAGTGATGACACCGACACAGGTTAATATGCCAAAAAAAAACATATTTAAAATAAAAAAAAACTGTATATTCAGATTTTTTTAACTTATTTCTTAATTGTCTACGAAGCGCACTACAACTTTTCTACTAATTGTGTTTTAAAAAAAAATAAGATGATTTAGGCTTGAATTTCCTTATCTACATTTTTACTTAACAAAATTTTGTAACGTTTGCCATTTTCCTTATTCCTCATAAAAAATGTTGCGGATCTTCGCCGTCGCCTCAAGCCTTCTCATATTTAGGGGTTTCGCGCGAATTCAGCATTTTTTAGAAAAATATTTTGTGTAAAGCGAAAGAGTAAAAAAGCTTTTGACTTTGCATTAAATAATTAATTTTATCCTGAGAGATAATTAATACAATGACTGCGATTTAAAACGTTACAATGATCGAATGAAATCAATCAGACATTTTAATCAAGTAATTAATTAAATCAACACACACCGATCAGTTTTTAATTAACAATTATTTAAATATCAGTAAGTAATTTATAAGCTTAATTAAATCATCCGGATATCGGATACCAGAGATATATATTTTTTAAATCTTTATTTATATTTAGGGGATTTTAATCTAACAAGACTATTGCCCGGTTTCTGAGTTCATTTAGCGGCAGTAAATCCATTCAATAGCTTTATATGAGTTTAAAAACGCTATTAAATAGATAAATGTCCCTAACCTAACTAACCTCAGAAACCAGGGGAATGACAGTACCATAGATACATTTTTTTTTTTGCTGGGACCGTTAAGGCAACGACACCGTGTAACTTTCAGCCAATCATAATAAAGTTTTATCTATGTACAGAATAGTCGTGTTTCTAAGTTTGTAGTTGTGAAAAGATGACAATCGGTGCTGACTGGCTGATAACCAGGTTATGAATGGAGTAGCGAATTGCTCTCCAGGGACGAATCAAAAGACATTGCGAGGGACTTGAGTATTAGTATGGTATAAGACAATATACTTTTGTTTTCAACCTGAGAAATTCACGAAAACTACATTAACTACTATGTTTTAGATAGGTTTCACTGAATACTTTTAACGAGTAAGTTGGTAGCTGAGAGCATCTTGATTTTTCCTACTTCAACTACCTGCTATTTTTGACACTAATTCCGGCTAAATAAACCGATTTTTAGCGATAAACTAGTGTATGTTCTTATGTACAAATTTCTTGAATCACAGTAAAACACACACTATTTTCTAGTATAAACTTACATTCATAGTAAGTTGTCTATTTCTAAAGAACAAAAAAAGATCGTGGCATATCGCTCTAAAAATAGCGCAATACAAATAAAACCACCACAGTTCTATCTTTAACTAATATCACTCAGCAAACTTAGAAGCAATAAGTTTTCAATTCACAAATAGTTAGACTACAGAATCTGCAGATACCAAGTTTCTATCTAATTCTAATTAATTATATTATTGTTTGCAAGAGCCGTTTCTCGAAACTAGAGGTCGGAAACTTTAATATAGGCACTATAGTTTAACAAGTTAGTAGAGAGCCTTGTATGCGAGGTTTGCGGCTGATAAACACAAAATTCAGAGTTTAGAATATCAATGGCCCGAAGTTTTAAGCAGGTCTATTAGGCAGTCGCATCATGTAAAATATTGGTATCCAGCTGCATCTGGTAAAGCTGGAAACCGACTCCAACATAGTTGGAAGAAAGGTCGGCTGATGATGATGAATCCAGTTAAATAGTGCATGCTAAGGCTCTTTACTAAGTTGTCACTCTATATACTTTGTACCAGTCGCTCTTTAATATAGGCTGTATAATTTGTATCAGTCACTTCCTGTGTTGCAAATTTCGCTTCCGTTTTGCCACGCGTGGAATACCTTTGAGAAGTAATGGTTTAATAACATCGTACCTAATTTGTCTGTGTGTTTTGTCAGGTGGCAGGCTGGCTTGTGGCGTGATTTATGTTTGATGAGCTTTCTAGAAGCATGTAGCATGAAGCATCTGAAATCAGAATAGAATAGGAATAACTGTCAATCTAGCTCCTGTAGCTTGAAATACTCATCATTCATGGAACACGGCTGTTTAGGTATCGATCAGAAAACCTGATGATTTTTTTATAAAATCATGAGAGGAATAATTGCCCTTTAAAAAAAAGCGTAAAATTAAACTTGCCAATAAATTGCAGATTATAAACGTATTACTCAAATAAAAGCATTGTTTTTTGTTTGCCCGTATTGCCCCACAGCTGGGCTAAGGCCTTTTCCATTTTTTTTCCAGTCATCCTTATCATCTGATCTGTCCAGTTACTTGAAATAAAATCATGCAGAGCCATATTTCTCTTCTAAACACCATTACCTATTTCAACGTTTCAGTGCAACAAGTACATACATCATGTCTCATCAACTCATTTAAAATGCTCATATGACAGATCGAATTGATCGGCGGAATAAATTGACGATTGATCTCTCATCAATAAAGCAAGCCAATAGATACAACTGTCAACAAACACTTGTAAGATGATTTTGAACTTTAGTATCATTACGTATTTTAAAACTATGTATTTCTGTTGCCTTTACATACTCAGAAACTATGGAGCATATTTTAGTTTTGTTTTCGTCAAAAGGCAGTGTGATTAATGTGCAAAGTTTGAGGGTATGAATTCCGATTTTTTATGTAAATTGACTGTACATATTGATGAAGATTTCAATAAATGTCAAAAATATAGTGTTAAGATTTGGACCCGAGTTAGGCCAGAATAATGACTGCTGAGTCTGCTAGACCACGCTTTATGAATATTAAAAAAGGAAAAAATAATCTATATTTTTGGCTTTTATTATACGTCACAGCATCTGCACTAATTTATTTAAACATCGGCATAGTTATATATTATATCACCATAAGAATACGGGCAACAAATTCCAACAAAAAATACTTAAAATTGTATAGAAAATAAAGTAGTTGTTTTTATTTGTCCCAGGCAGCTCGAGTGGGTCGCCAGGCGCACGCGCCGGTCGTCGCTCGTCGCTCGCGCTCACGCCGGAGGATGAACCGCTAGTCGATGTCGCTGTAAGTACTGCCTAATTATTCATTCTACCTCATTACTACTGCTTGACACATGGTGTATTGCGACGTTTTCAATCATGTTTAGTCAATAGATACGTCATTTTGTTATATAAGCGTAGAAAGTAGAAAAAGGATTTAACTAAGAGCACGTTAGGTCCTGTGCCTGAATATTTTGCGTTAAAATACCTTTCTGTCCTACCCCTATAGGGTACGTAGGTCTCCTATGTTCAATGTAATGTCAAAACTATAAAAGTAATACCTTGTTAAAATAGAATGAGTCTGCGTAAGTAAGATCTTTGGTTGACTATGTTATATTTTTATATTGGATTGACTCCACATATAAGTCAACGATTTCAGACAAACATAGCACAATATTAACTTCAGTGCAACAAACTACGAAGCTCTTACACAAAAAATTGCAAATAAATAAAACACGTTTCAAGACTTCGTACATCTAAAAATTGCTATGCATATCTTGATAAATACTGAACAAAATATAATAATGAAGACAATGATATAACATAGTCCAATGAACATAAATTATCCATTCAGCAATATAAATGATTCAAGTAATTCATTCATTAGCATCGCTACTCAATGCATTAACTATTCAACGCTTCGGCTAATTCCTGCCAAGTTTACTACCTCCGATGTTTGTTCTACATAAATACTTTTGTTTTATCATTTATTTATTTTAAAGTAAAGCTTCTTCTTGGAAACTTTTAAAAGTTCTTTAGAACAATTTTGAAATTAATAGTCGTTTAATGGAAGAAAGAGGTTTGAACATTTTATTCCTTCAAATTAACAACTGCATCAACGATCGCACAGCCATTTTTAAGAAACATACTACTTAACATATGCATGCCGCGCATGCTCAAAACGCAAAGCATTTTTCCTTATAATTGACAACAATTAACATAAATCAGTTAAAGTACTTTAATCATAATATCATCGGGAACATTTAAACAGTTCTCCGAAATGAGAATTGTTAATTCACATTAACGATTCGAAAGAACGGTGATTGAGTTCTGGCGCCGAACCAATCAGTAGGGTCAAGGTTCATATCCGCGTGTGGCACATGCCAGATACACACTATGGTAGTCACAAAAAAATATCCGAACACAATTATTGATAAAAAGTAATTTTTTGCTTCTGTTTTAATGAACGTAATTTTTTTTTTGCCGCCTACGTTCGGGTACATTATGCTTTCGCGTATTTTCACAAACAAAGCTATATAAAATGCTGTCGATCGCCACTAAACTACTTATGCAAAGATTAAAAACATGAAGATATTAATAATATAATTAGAGAAAACTTTGGCTACTTTTTTTCCTAGTATTTTTTAAACAAAATCACATGCGAGCTGAGCTGCTCGGAATAGCTAAGAATGTAAGAATACACTAAATGATATTTGAGTGGTGAGAATGCCTTGTGCATTTTAATTCCATATAAATTCACTGAATAATAGGTTCCTTCAAATGGTCATGTGATTTGCTATTATTGAAAGTAAGCAATCGGAAGTCTGCTAGACATTATATGACCTTCATCTTATTCTTTCTTAGTAAAAGTATACAAATAAAGCCAAATGTCCTAGTGCTATGTTTTTGTGTAACGTTTTGACAATCCCACAACTGTACCGATTCAGTACAGTCGGTACTTTCGAGTATCGAGATTTGGACATTTAAAATGTTCTGCAAAAATAATTTCTACGATGCCCGCTAGAGGCGCTGAACCGATTGTCATACAATTTTTTGATAGCTAGCCGGTTGTCAGTAGTCGATAGAGGTAGAAAATCTAATTGATGAGAGAAGTGTTAGCTGTTAGTTAGTTAGAAGATAAAATTAATAAAACTGATTTATTGTTTTTACAAGAATGTTCTGAATGCCCGAATGTTCGCCTTTACGCGACAGTGTACCTTTGTCTTTAAATCATATGTGATGTAACTGATGAGATTGCCTCCATTCGTCACATTGCTGATGTTATTTTTTATTTTACTCTTTATTAAATAAAAACAATAATTTATTGGAGAGTTACGCGTTTTTTTCTATCGCTTTGTTATATGTATTATACAAGAATACTTTTTATGAAGTTCAAGTTTTTATAAAACACGTGTTTTTGTAAAATACTCTTGAGAATGTGATGTGAGTTTACTGATGTTTTTGTTGGACTATTTTAACTGCAAAAAACAGTATGTGGGTGTTGGTTAAGTATGTAGTAAGTAGGTGTTCTATTAAGGACGTATTATGGAACAAATGTGACGCATTTCCTAAGGAATAACGTCAAATATGTGCTAGCATTTTGTAAAATGAACACTTTTTTCTTTCTTTTTATATGTAGCACTGAGTTTTTGAATATGCCTTAGGTGAAAGGAAACTTCAATTAGAAAAAAAAATCAAATCAATCTCAATCTGTACTATCAAAAGACTACTAGTTTCACCGTTAAGTATGCTTTAATAAACCTGATTTTAAGGTACCTTTTTATATTCTAATAGAAAAACAGCACATTTTCTGGAAAATATTCACCCACTCATAATAATATATTTCATGGACGCCACACGTGCCAAACAGAAACTGTACATAATGATAATATACACAATATAATGTACTC
Source organism: Anticarsia gemmatalis (assembly GCF_050436995.1). NCBI lineage: Eukaryota > Metazoa > Arthropoda > Insecta > Lepidoptera > Erebidae > Anticarsia > Anticarsia gemmatalis. The sequence goes on from NC_134761.1 coordinate 7,952,862, forward strand.
AATTATCACGTTCACCCGATTACCGAACACCCCACACAAACATTTTAATACAGGTATGCAATTCATTTGTAAAATTATATTCGCCGTATTGGAAATACTGAAATAATTATAGAATGAATAGCTTTTGATTCAAGGCCTGAATACAACTCTATATACAATTTTATTATGTAGTAAAGCATTGCATTTATTAAATTAAATTTCATTATCATTAAATTATAACACCATGTTTTAATAGTCTATTTGTTGGTATGTATTTCAAATGAAATATTAGTCAGGCGACCTGGTAAGGGTTGCCGGAGTCCGATGGATGAGGGCGGCCCAGGACCGGTCCTATTGGCGCTCGATGGGGGAGGCCTTTGTCCAGCAGTGGACGATTCCCGGCTGAGATGATTAGTCAGGAATTTCGAGCGAAATGTTGGCGAATGAGAATATGAAGCCGGATCTGATTTCAGCAACAAAAATCAAATGGTTCACAACTTAATTACAATAATCAGCTATGAAGTAACCCAAGCACTTGAATTATAGTAAATTGATCGACATATTAAAATAACTTAGGTATAATTAGACGTAATCAGTGCGACTCTAATCGATAAGCCTTATCAAATGTATCACACAACAATATTCGTATTGTTTTAGTCCGATTTGATACTCGACGCTAGGTAGTCACGGGAGACATGAAAAAAATATATTTGAAACACGTGTGAACAAAAAAGTGGTGTGATATTTCGTTAATATAGTGATTATTTTTGCTCTTTTCAATAAGAAAGTGGACATTTGGATCTGTTTCCAATACGTGGTGACATCTGTTAAGTGCAAGTTAATGAAAAGATCTTAATCGTTCTCACCTGCTTGGTAAAGCATTTTAATGTCGATGAACCGATAATAGCATTGTGTAACAGTTCTTTTTTACTGTAATTTAAGCAACATGTGACGAGTACGCGTTTCGAAACCAATGACAAATTATATCACTATTATCAAGAACATTATTATCTTTATAATCGTTAATGTACGGATTGGCATTGATTTAATTTGAACAGATTTACTAGTCATACGATACGAATAGCTAGAATAATGTAAACCATTATCGAATAGTGAAAACGTATTGTTTCCTGTTTATTGTGCTGAAGATTAAACAGTAAAAATGAATAAGAATACGGGATACGTGATGGAGAATCAGCCGTCGGTAGATAAAAATAAAAATGTGGGTTGTTGGGCGAGGTTCAAGAGCTTGTTTGAAGATAGAGGGTTTGATTTAGAATATGAATATCCTCCTCGAAATCCAAGACCTATAAATTTGCTTGGAGAGAATCAAGAAACAGAAGGTTATAGAAGAATAGAGGAAAGGAAGAAATCTGTTGACAAGGACAAACTGTCAAATACGTCGGATAGTGTGGATGGTGAACTAAGTGGAGTGATCAATTTTTACGAACAGTTCGCGGTATTAGCTGATGATACGAAGGAAGAAACAACTGATTTGTGGAGGAAGTCTGTCCGTCACCGGGTGTCTATGAGACCCAGTGCTATTTTAACTAATATCATTGAGGAAACCGGTGACGGAGAGGATGAAATTGAGGAGGTAAGTTGCAGTATTCACGAATCCTATCACCGTAAAGGTAAACCAATTGCCAATCGAAATTCTCTTCTCTCTTCAATCCTATCACCGTAGGCCAAACAATCAATCGTTAATTGATGGTAAATTTTATGCCATCAAAAACATTCTGTAAAAATCTCAAGTCTCGCCGTAAAAAGTTGTGAGATCTATATAATACCAAGTCGCTTAATCTATTTAGTCTCTACTTAAAGGAGCTTTTATCTTTAGTTATTACGTATGTTATTATCATGCCAATTAAAAAAAAATACCTTTAAAACAAATAGACCGACCTGGCCATCGCATGATTTGATTATTAGTATGTATCACACTACACAGCACGACGAGAAGTGAATGCTCCTGAAATGTTAATGGCGAATTTGTGTTTTCTTGCGATGACCAAGTCGATCTATTTGTTTTAAAGGTATTTTTTTTTAATTGGCATGATAATAACATACGTAATAACTAAAGATAAAAGCTCCTTTAAGTAGAGACTAAATAGATTAAGCGACTTGGTATTATATAGATCTCACAACTTTTTACGGCGAGACTTGAGATTTTTACAGAATGTTTTTGATGGCATCTCACTTCTTTTTGTAGAGCGAACATAAGTCCAATTTGTATGGAAAGACGTTTTTTTTTCATAATTCAACATATTTTCCTATGGGAATGTTGTTCAGTTTCATGGGCTAAACACCCTTACCCACCCTATACCCCCTCCCGTTATGCCTCATATAATAGGTACCTATTTACATCTATTTATTTTTTATTTTCTACAATAATAATTCATTAACTGCAAATGTAACCTTGTAATCTTATACATTTATATAGGATTACAAAGTTATTGTTGCAGTTGGTGTATTTAGAAAACTGGACCGAAATTAGAAAATATTTAATTTTTCCCATGATTAAGACACTAAACCCTATTTGTATTCTAAATTTTAAGCTTCTAAGTCTGCTAGAAGTACCTTAGACTTTTGATGATCGGTGAGTCAGTGAGTCAGTGAATCAGTGAGTGACAAAATTCAAAATTTTAACAAGTTGTCATTCTTAAACTACTGGTTCAAACTGACTGAAATTTTAAACATACCGTGTTTATACAATGCCTGATTAGTTGCTGAAAATCCAGGCTTCTTGTTTAATCCACAACGAAATTATAGGGGTGTCAAAAGTAGCCCGAATTACTTCGAGAAAAGGATGTTACGGCCGTGCCGCTTTTTTTTTGCTCGACTTGCGGGGGCACTTCCGTGCCCCCAGATGTGGTCTATATCTGGTATAAACTAGTGTGTTTCATAAAATGTACCTAATGCTGGTTCCCAGACATGATTACCAGCTCTGCTTAGTTTGGCATAGGATGGCAATGCGTGAATGGTTGATATATATTGATTATTAGTTATTTAATGGATCAATACTCAACGAAAGCCAGCAGTTTTTAGTACGTAAAATGGTTATTCGATTGTCAATCAAAGATATCGTCAGGCTATCGGTGGTGTGGCAAGACTCATACAGTATTTTAAGTACAATGTCGTGATTCAGAATAATTAATTAAGGAAAAGATCTTGAGCATGTAATCTTATCAAGAAGTACGTAACGTGGAGTAATTATAATTACGATGCGGTATTTTACCTGTTTCCCCTGGTATATTCTTAATCGCGGCTGCTTGAAGAAAGTACTAATAATGTGTTTATTCAGGATTCACTTGAAAGCGGATTAGTGTGATAAGATTTATTAACAAGCGTTAACAGGTGATACATTATAATCTGTGTTAGTAGTAAAATTATATCGATTGGTATTGTTTCCGCGAATACGCTATTACGTGTTTTAGCTACTTATTGCTTTTACCTAATAGACAATGAAGTGTAAGTTAAAATAATGTTTCTAGAAAATATGTACTACTACTTACGCTATTTACTACAGATGTTTTCGCTTGTTATCTATCTTATTTACAACAAATGGAAGAGTTTTATGTAATTTTATTACAAGTTTATATAATGTCCCGTTACAAATGCTCCTAAACGGCCTCCTCTCTTTTCTTTCAAACTTAAAGCCTAAATTCTTTCGATGCCGATGTCGCGTACGTCGGACGCATACGTAGGTCCTACGTACGAATAACAATAGCGCGATTCTCTACAGTCGGTACTGTCGAGTATGGAGAGTTGGACATTTAAAATGTACTGACAAATTAGTTCCTATGACACCCGTTAGAAGCGCTGATCAGATTTTCATACAAAATTTCTATTTTGTATGGACAATATTGAGAATGGCATTAACTGCCTCTGTGGCGCGGTCTGTAGTATATGCGGCTGCCGTGCGAGAGGTCTCGGGTTCGAATCCTGGGTCGGGCCAAAAAGTCTTTTCTGAGATTTTCTGTTAAGAATTTCTTAGAGATTGCCCGGAGTTGGGAAGTTGAGGTCGAAGACCTCCGTGCCTCGGAGAGCACGTAAAGCCGTCGGTCCTGCGCCTGACCTCTCACTGGTCGTGTCGGTTATCCGTCCCACCAAACTATGAGAGTGATGGAATAGAGAGTGTACCTGTGTATTGTGCACACACTTGGACACTATAAACAAAGTCCTGCACAAATGGCCAGTTTCAATGAAACTGACCGCCGTAGCCGTATATCGGCTAGGAGGATATTATTGAGAATGGAACTGCTGTCCATGATGTTTTCTGGGAACAACGACACTGGCGTGCGCGGTAGACTTTTCTACGTAAAACGTACGTAGAAAAGTCTACCGCGCAGTCATAGTAATTCATGCCTACTCATGCATAGCCTAGTTCACCTTAATTCTACGTCAGTCACACGTAACGTTTTTTACCCAGACACACCCACGTGCAACAGATTAGTTTTACATAAGCGGTCAGTGACCCGAGTGAAACTAACACCACAACGCGTTGGACAACTTGTTGGAATATCTTAATGACAGATTAACATGTCAGTATCCAAGTGATCTGATTGCAGACGCCTCGAGCATTTTTTTTTTAACTTTCGCTATAATTGGATTGGGAAATGATATGACAGGATGTTAAGTAATTAGTAGGTGTGTATAATTGGTTTGTGTCTGCGATTGTAAATTATTTTTTGAGTTTTTTTGGCTCATGGGAACAAGTTTGATAGACGATTCTAAGAGCTATGTTTTTAGCCAATTAATAATTATATTAATAATATTTAAGCTCACCCCAACCAAAAATGCACTCATCAGATGTTTTTAAACAGTACACGTTTATAAAAAATCCCATATTATTAATACAAATAGTTTCCACAGTGTTTTTTCTCAGACAATCAGACTGTAGCTTTAGTATAAACAAAAAAAGCACAAACTTTCAAACTGAAAATACTTCATGCAAATATACTATTATTGTTAATTACAAGACATTAATACCTGCACATATAACTAGATTAAGACGCAATAAAAGACGTAAGACACAGTGACACATAACGATGACTCCACACATAATCATATAATTGGTGAAGTACCGCTAGTAAAAACTGAAGTGTTAGAATTGAATTTGTTGTTACATCAAAAGAAATAGTCAAGTCAGCCGACACTTCTTATTTCCAATCACGTGGTCGATAACATAATTATGATATAACTAGCTTCAGTCCCCGACTCGACGTCGTATGACGTATCCTTATCTGGGGGCACGGAAGTGCCCCCGCAAGTCGAGCAAAAAAAAAAGCGGCACGGCCGTAACATCCTTTTCTCGAAGCAATTCGGGCTATTTTTGACACCCCTATAATTTCGTTGTGAATAAAACAAGAAGCCTGGATTTTCAGCAACTAATTAGTAATTGTATAAACACGGTATATTTAAAATTTCAGTCAATTTGAACCAGTAGTTTAAGAATGACAACTTGTTAAAATTTTGAATTTTGTCACTCACTGATTCACTGACTCACTGACTCACCGATCATCAAAAGTCTAAGGTACTTCTAGCAGACTTAGAAGCTTAAAATTTAGAATACAAATGGGGTTTAGTGTCTTAATCATGGGAAAAATTTAATATTTTCTAATTTCGGTCCAGTTTTCTAAATACACCAACTGCAAAAATAACTTTGTAATCCCATATAAATGTATAAGATTACAAGGTTACATTTGCAGTTAATTAATTATTATTACTGTAGAAAATAAAATAAATAGGTGTAAATAGGTACCTACTATATGAGGCATAACGGGAGGGGGTATAGGGTGGGTAAGGGTGTTTAGCCCATGAAACTGAACATCATTCCCATAGGAAAATATGTTGAATTATGAAAAAAAAAACGTCTTTCCATACAAATTGGACTTATGTTCGCTCTACAAAAAGAAGTGAGATGCCATCAAAAACATTCTGTAAAATCCTCAAGTCTCGCCGTAAAAAGTTGTGAGATCTATATAATACCAAGTCGATTAATCTATTTAGTCTCTACTTAAAGGACCTTCTGTCTTAAGTTATTACGTATGTTATTATCATGCCAATTAAAAAAAAATACCTTTGAAACAAATAGATCGACTTGGTCATCGCAAAAAAACACAAATTCGCCATTAACATTTCAGGAGCATTAACTTCTCGTCGTGCTGTGTAGTGTGATACATACTAATAATTAAATCATGCGATGGCCAGGTCGGTCTATTTGTTTTAAAGGTACTTTTTTTTAATAATAACATACATAATAACTTAAGACAGAAGGTCCTTTAAGTAGAGACTAAATAGATTAATCGACTTGGTATTATATAGATCTCACAACTTTTTACGGCGAGACTTGAGGTTTTTACAGAATGTTTTTGATGGCATATGTTTTAATACAGGTTATAAACTAACTGTGTGTCAAATTACATTGATCAAAATGTATGTGTATCAAAGTTTGTTCCGTAATTTTGATAAGATTGAGCGAAAAACTTTAATCTTGTTAAACATTAGGCTTGTGCATTTATAATATTAATACTGTATTGTTATTATATAGTTTAGGTAAGAATGCATGACCATTGACCACCTGTTTCTTAAATGTAAAAGGTTTTCTTGTATGCCATTGGTGACTGACCTGACCTCAGTGCAATTCTGAGAATAGGAAAGTGTGAATCATTTGATATAGCAAACAGTTTACTAATTATGAATGACGACGTGTATAATGTCACGTTGTCAAAAATTAGTTTATCATTAAAACATGTACATACAAATTTTAATAAATATATGTAATTACTAGCTGACCCGCGCAACGTCGCTTGCGTCACTTAAGAGAATGAGTCAAAATTTTCCCCGTTTTTGTAACATTTTTGTTGCTACTTCGCTCCTAATGACTAAAGCGTGATGTTATATAGCCTATAGCCTTCCTCGAGAACTGGGCTATCTAACACTGAAAGAATTTTTCAAATCGGACCAGTAGTTCCTGAGATTAGCGCGTTCAAACAAACAAACAAACAAACAAACAAACAATCAAACAAACAAACTCTTCAGCTTTATAATATTAGTATAGATAGCATCTCAATAAAAAACAATTTTTAAATCAAATCCCAATTATAAAACTGTGTTTCGGAGGTACGGAAGAATATTTTAGTTTTTCTCAAATAAATTAAAATAGAAAAATTGAATATATTAAAGAGGAATACCAAAAAAATCTGCAATTAACTGCATTTTGATTTCTAAGTTGCGTTGTCTGTCAGACTCCATAACCAAAACACATAATAAAAAGTTGATCAGGACCACACCATTATTTTTCGCTTTTATGGTATTTTATGTAGACCACCATTGCCAATGTTATTTCCGTAACCAACTTTCCCACTCACACACATACCCAACACCATAAACCTCAACTAAACCTGCAACATGAAACCTTGAAAGCGTCACCGCAGACCTATCTCAGGCTGCCAGTAATTTAGCCCACGTTGCCATAGTTCGATAGAAAGCGTATACGATTACTGCAGCCACAATGGAGATGGACAATGGCCAGGTATTGTACAATAGAACATGTATGGCTACGTTTAGAGGAGACCAATCATTGACTGCCCGAATGTGTGCTGTCATAGGCTTTATGATTTTTGTTAGACGACCTTTGAACTTTTGCTCTGTGATAGGTGATTTAAAAACTATAACGTAAGAAAATATAATTAGATGACATTCATTTTTATATTCCAATACTTACAATACCTTCGTTAAGGCAGGAGAGTGCAGTCCATTTTCTTTTTAATAAAATGCCACCTGTGGTTTACAGAATTCTCTATGAACAATTTTTCTTTTCATTGGGATTGCGAAATTTATAAAGGTATTTATCATGATAATTTATTACAGATTCTATAGTAACACGCCATTCGAAATTATAAGTATTTTATTTCAACAATTTAGTGGTACTATTCAATATCGTTTAAATTCATATAAAAAAACGCTATTGAATAGATAAACTACCGCTAAATGTACCTCGGAAACCGAGGGTTAATCATGTAGCATTGCTTTTGCAAACATTGTTGAAATCTATGTACCCGTGAGAAAATAAATTCTATAATTAATAAAATTTAAACTACATTTTGTTTGATATAACCTCTATGAAAACCACTCTGTGTTAAAATAAACAAGCTCGTTTTATACCAACACTACATTAGCCCACTAAAGGATTAACTAAACTCATATTAAAACAAGCACTAGGTAATAACTAGTTGTTTGTTTGTTCATAGTTAATATAGCTCCCTGTATTTATTATAACATATCTCACGTGTTCGTGGAATTGAAATATGTAACCTCGCGCGTCACTACGCTTTGGATATATGAAACTGCGAAGCTTTCGATTGAAACGCAGCTATTTGATATTGTGAAACATTGAAATTGGATTATTAGAAATTATTGTGCGAGCTTTGTGAATGCTTCGTGTTTAGAAGGTTAGAACATAAATGGTTTACACTTGCTTTAGTTGTGGGTAAAATTTTACTCAAACGTTAGATGATGATTATCACATTGATCGCTGAAGAAAAACAAAGTGGAAACACCTTACATGCCTGAAAGTTTGTTTATACAGAATTTCCGACACAAAACGGCCTTTATTCCTTGTGCCCAGCTAAGGGGCAGTAATGTGTTAAATAAATAGGTATATCGCGTATGAATAAAGTGTGGCCAGACAACACCCAGTTATTAAAAACAACAGAAACAAATATTTATTTTTGAAAGTTCGCTCATGAAACTATACAATTAGATAGTTTCTTCAAGTATAATTTCCAATGAAACACCGGATACTTTGAACGTAACAGATCACTGATAACAAATGATAACGCGACCGAGTAGACACTAACCGTTGTCGATAAGATACGCGTATCTACCACACTATTTATATGACAACTATTGTACTTATATAATTTGTTCTTTGTGGAAATTATGTAGAACACATGTAGGTACTCCAGATTAAAAACGTACAAAAATTTAAAATGTAATTTTATCATACAATTATACCTAAGTGCAATGCTAATTTGACAGTAAGATTATCGAAGAAAGACCTTGTTCTTTTTTCTTTTAAATAAATTCGGTACCTTGTAGTTTCTTCGGACTCTGAAAAACAGAAGACTTTTAAGACTAATTATTCAACAATCGCCTTCAATAAGCGTCTGTTTTGCGTAAATTGTACGTACTACGTAACCGACGCGTAAAGGCCCGTTTAAAGGCCACAAGCCAGCGTTAACGCAAACCAGCAGAGGCGCAGCGACGGTACCGATACTAAAATCACTTAAAAATAAGCTTGAACTTCTTTGCCATATGGATTAAAACATGGCAGGTTAACCACCACTGGGTTGTTTTAAGCCCAACAAATTCAATTTTACAAAACTATCACGGTATCACTTTAACCTATAAATATAATTATTTCAAAAGCACACTACTTAACTATCTTAAGTATAAATACGTTCTATCTTGAAATATTTCTAAAGACATGTTTTATAATGACATAACCTCGGCCTATCAGTTCGGGAATACCCTTTAAACAAAGAGCGATGATAACAAATTAACTGGTCATATTTTTAGTGCGCGGCTATCGCTGAGGCCGTATATCAATTGTGTTAGTTATTTATGACCGCTATTTAAGGTGTTAGTTGAGTCATTCCACGCACACAGTTTGTACTAGAATAAACAGATCGGCAATGGTTTAGGGCTTTGAAAACCGGTTACACTGTACTTATATATCGCAGTTAGTTTTTGTGAAGCAACAAAAAGCAACGCAATAACATTCTCTATCACATTGAACATTCTTCATCAACTAATTACGACAAAATGCGATTCCATACACAACTTTTTGCTATGCAATGTTACCCACTAACATTTGAATAAGATGTTCCACGCTCTGATCGGTTTAGGGGGTCGTGGCTGTGTCCGCAGTCTCGGAAGACATCATTTTATTAAATTATACTCAGAAGTACAAAAACTATAGCGCAATTCTCTTCAGACGGTAACTAGTATCCAGAACTTGAAATGTACTGAACAATTATTTCCTATGGCTCCCGCTTGAGGCGCTGATTGGATTTTCTTACAAAATTTCTCGGTAGCGGTTGTCAATACTCGATAGTGGTAGAGCACCGCGCTGCAGAATACCAAACGAACTATGAAATCTTCAAAACATTAAGTATATCTCTGTAATATAAAGACTTTACGCTATCAATATTTGTTTCGACCGGCCCTAATTTTCTGACCAGTGACGTGGTAACAAATAGATATCAAACTAAGATACCAATGATATCATTAATACGGAACATTACGAAATCAACGAAACCCGCACTCATAATATTGATAGAATTATTCAATTCGATAGATTACTTATCTCAATTTTAAGTAATGCTTTAATCTTGCCCTAGTCAATTTGTAAGTATGTAATGTCAGAAATACTATTAAGTACTACTTATTTTAGTATTTAAACTTTGAGTAACTTAGTCTCTCTCATTGCTGAAGCTTCCTTTAAAGTGAGTGTGTCATCAGCCACGCGTATTTTTGTAAATATACAATCACCATCGCCGCTTTTGTTAAGGCCACGTGATTCCACAATTAATCTAAGATCTCAATGAAACGTGTAATGAAATGTCTATAGATTATCACTTCCTTGTAGATAGTGATATATGTAATATGTTTAATTAATACATCGCTTGTACACAAACACTGGCGCCATCTTATCAAGAGATTTGTTACGTATTAATACTAGTGAGTTGTGTTATACGTATTTTCTTTTTACATATAAAATAGTATTGATTTTGTCGGAAAACTTCAACTACTTCTTATTGTATGCGGTTTGAGCCAGTCTAACTATTTACTCTTCTATCAGGGAAAAACAAGCAGACACTTGCGTAAAATTTGAATAAGAATAAATAATAACAATATAATAGGTATATGGTACTCGCAACCTAAGCAACTAAGTTACAAAAGTTTGTAAAATCGAATCAAAATTAAATAGTGCTCGATTGATTTTGACATTGCTTTAAAGCGATGTCACTTATAAAATACTTAGGCTATGTGTCCATCGATCCGTGGGTCTTTTAAAGGTCAGCTAGTAAACTAGTGGGTTCGTTTCCGAATGTCCTCTAGTTTTCATTGCAAAATATTGTTTGTAAAACTTGCTAAACTACAAACTGCGACCGACAGAAAATCCAATAACACTTTTCTGGACCCGGAAATTGAAACTCTTGTGATCCATGCGTAAACTACAAGTTAAATACGAGGAAGAAATAGGAAGCTAGGGATGTTGTGGTTTCAAATATGTAGTGACTATAAAATAGCCAGATAAAATTATATTTCTACAGTAGCTCGATTTTCTACTGCTATCGACTACTGACAACCGGCTAGCTATCAAGAAATTTTACACGAAAAACTCCGTAAAAACTATTTTGTAGTTATATTGTTAGCACCGACTGTAGAAAATCACGTACCCAATTAATTTACACCGTAATTTTATGAACTGTACGTAATAAGCTTAAATCAAGACAAGTCTAGATAACAGAATACAAAACGAAACCGCCGAATGGAGAACCTTCTCATTTTTTTAAAGTCAGTTAAAAGTGAGTAGGTACTCCCCTACTTCTTTCGAACTCCATTTTACAAACGTATTTCACCCCTTACATTTAACTTCCAATACCAATATAAATGTTCTATTAAAATTGACGTGTACAGTCCTCCGTATACGGGTGACACGTGTTAATAAGCTTGATGGCTGAGTGCCGGGTTCGTGGAAGTACTGCTTTGATTCCCGACGCGAAGTAATTGATCCACTCCAACATTATGTGAGGAGATAGAAGCCTGTAAATTTGTGTATTGGTAATTAAAGGGAACCGGTCCAAGGATATTTAACGGACTTTAAAAAATCGAGGTTTGATCTGTATGTATTGTATATCGCACCCCTGGATGAAAACTCCACTAAATCAAAAAAACATTTTTTTTTTTCAGAATCTGATAATGTTTTTATTAGTTTCTGAAAAAAAATAATTTTGTGGAGTTTTCATCTTGGGGTGCGATATGTTTATCCGCGATTATCTCGCGTTCGACTAAACTAATTTTGATATAATGTTTATATGAGAGTTCGAATTTGGAAATCAGGCTCTCCATTATTACGAAACATTGTATTTGAAATGGTCAAGAGCCATTGAAGCAACAATTCTCTTAAACTATAAACCATTTATTCTTAGAATGCCATATTCACAAAATAATATATGCTGGCAAAATTACTAGGAATTACTCTATTCTACAAATATCACATTCTCTTAACACTAGTTTCTAAATCAGAAGTGCACTGTCGGTGTAAATGAACAATATTAAACATTTGAATGAAACATGAAACTGTGATGAAAAACTACGATAACTTATTGAAATTGGAAAAAATATAAAAATACCTACATGGAGTTAAATTGTCCTTAATTACAATTCGAATCAGTTTAAATTATTTCGGAGTATAATTTCGAAATATTAAAAGTAAATTATTTCAGCCACAAACTATTAACTATATTAATTTGTAGTATAAATTAACCCTCAAACAACCAAACATTGCAAGAAAAGGTACATAATTATATTGCTTACTTGATTATTCTATAGCAAAAAGAACAATCTTATTTAAAATCTTTATATTATTTTAATTATAGCGCCACTCGTAACACAAAAGTAGGTGTTTAACAGATCTTGATAAGGTCTGAAGGTCTAATGATACGATCAAAATCTGTAATCCTAGTTACATGCGTTATTTCGATCTAAGATACCTTATCTGCTAGACAAATCTTCATAAACAAAATGTACCGGAGGCATTGAGACACTAATTATAATTTTAGTAATTATGGTAGTTAAATTTCAATGACATTAATATCCGCTGTAAATGTTTAGCCTGCTGCAGTGTACCATACACAAGTTTTATACTAAGGGCAGATTTTACTAAAATCAATAATTCTATTCAATCAATAATTTGGCCATCGTTGTATGTAAACACCAATGTTATTTCTTGAATAAAATTTTATAACAAAAATCGGACACGACTCCAATACTTATTTTTAACAAATGTAAATTAAAAAAAAGCAAAACAGTATTTATTCCATTCATTTACGTAATTAATTACCAAATGATACATCCTGAGTTCAGCAGCTCAATTCTCTACTACTATCGACTACCGACAACTGTACTATCATCGAAGAATTTTGTATGAAAATCTGATCAGCCCCTCTGACGGGTGTCGTAGAAAATATTTTGGCAGTACATTCTAAATGTCAAAATTTCCGTATATTCCCGGTGTCCACCCCCTGCTTGTCCACCCCGGGTGGACAGAGACACAAATCTTTTAAAAAGTTCTCGGTGTCCACCCCTGGGGGACAGTGAGAATTAATTTTAAATTATTCCCGCTGGCCACCCCGGGTGGACAAAGACACGAGTTTCATATTACTACTCTCGATGTTCACCGCCGGTGGACAAAGCCACTGCTTAAATAGTCATTCTCAATGTCCACGCTTGCTGGAATTGGGTGTAAATAATTATAACAAAATTAATTAAGTAGGTTTATAGTTTAATCATATTATCAACATCTTTTACTTTTTCAATCTACACAAATAATTATCACAATAGGTATTAATCAAAGTCACAGAAAAATCTTTACATCCTCATCCTTTCTAGAAATAAATCAATATTGAAGTCCCCATTGACAAGTCCCATTCGCATGTCGTGAATTATATTTTTTTACGCTTATTGTTATAACTTATACCTTGGTTTAATAAGTGCCGCAACTTAGGGTCAATCAACATTATATGGGAAAACACACAATAGATAGTGTACCTACTTCTATTTACCCTAAAGATGTTGATAATATGATTAAACTATATACCTACTTAATTAATTTTGTTATAATTATTTACACCCAATTCCAGCAAGCGTGGACATTGAGAATGATTATTTAAGCAGTGGCTTTGTCCACCGGCAGTGAACATCGAGAGTAGTAATATGAAACTCGTGTCTTTGTCCACCCGGGGTGGCCAGCGGGAATAATTTAAAATTAATTCTCACTGTCCCCCAGGGGTGGACACCGAGAACTTTTTAAAAGATTTGTGTCTCTGTCCACCCGGGGTGGACAAGCAGGGGGTGGACACCGGGAATATACCAAAATTTCGATAGCTAGCCGGTTGTCGGTAGTCGATAGTGGTAGAGAATTGAGGTACAGCTCTGTAGCAATATTAAAAGCAAAAGTAATCTAACCAAATAATTTCAATAACCGATCTACCAAGACATTAAAGTACACATTACTTTATTACTTTTCCCAAGTCGTAGGTAGCAAGATACAATATGTACATTGTAAATAGAATAAAGCTCTGTAGTCCAATATTAGTTTGTTTGATATCTGTCGATTGAAAGATTTACAACAACGACATTTATCTTACTCGTGCGTACGTGAGACGAGAACGAACGAAGAAAGTTGTTTAAAATAGACTTATTACTTTTATTTTTGGATACAATTTAGCCTACACTTGGTACAATTAATTGCTTAATTCCGTTTTATATGCTCTAGTTCCAATTATGTTCACGAGGTATTTTTAAAAAGATAGAAACTGTTTTTTATTTTAGACTGGCTGTATTTTGGGTTTATCAAAAGAAGCAGAGTTCGTACGAATTTACATTACCTGTCACTACACTCTATCACACAATCATGCATGGTGTTATATCTTTTAACTCATGAAGTTTCACTGTTGAGCGTAAGTCCCCTTCATTTTATAATCAGTAACACTATCATCATCATTCACGACCAAATTCTACCCACTGCCTAATATAGGCATTGTTTATTTAATAATAATGACTAGCATTTTTTTCCTGTACTTTTCATAGTTTTACATGGGTACATCATTTCACATCATTTTACAATAGCAAGTAAAAACAAAGCAAAATGCCGTCCTCTATAGTATACACGTAAACAAACAATAAGTACATCCAAATTGAAATTGATTCGGACGTTCGCCACGGTGTGAACGTGAGCCGCGCTGATTTATACCGACGTGAATTACTTACTGCCTTTCTGCTACACACTGGCAGCTGACAGCTTACTATCGGTGTTGCCAACGTGAATTAGGCCCGAATAGTCGAAATGCCGAACTGAAAATCGGTAAGGATTGGTTGTTTGGTTTGATTACTAAGCAATGTGACGTCATAAGCTGTATTTTATATAAATTAAAGTAGTGTGTTTTAAGCGGAGCGGTTAGATGACTATTGAATGGTTCTTAGTACATGACAATCATCATATTTACACGGGAATTCACATCATTTAACTTTAGCTAGCTTGACGTTTCAGCAAAAATCTATCTAACTTTTTGGCCAAATCATTTGTCGTACATAAATCCGCAGGGGTTTATCAGGGGAACACCCGTTGCACTTACTAATTCGGCTAGACTGGCGCGTGTTAAAACTACACTGTAATCGTTATAAAGTCATATATTTCATAGCATACGACAATACTAACGATAAATCTAATACTTTCTTAGTAACCGCACTAAGCATGATGTATAACTGATACAATCAATAGATACACAAACACGAGCGGCAATGAACTCGGAATTCTTCCAAAACTACGTACAATGAGTCACATTGACGTAATTTCACTAGAATCCGTAGCGACAGTATAGAAACAGTTATCTTCTTACGTCACAGATATCAATCCATTGATGATCGTACAGTTGACTTGCGATTTCGTAGCGTACCGCCTTATGACGTCAAATGTGCGCAAACAATGCAAAACCCCTGATAGTGTGTAGACTTTGACTTCGAGCTCATTCTTCAAATGCATGAGATTAAACGTCATTCACTCATCATCCACAATAAGCATGAGAGTGAATATTGAAATGTTGATGAATGAAGTGGTACTTATATGTATTTCCATCCAAACACTTTAAAGTAAAGGTGACTGCATTCAATTAGAGTGATAATTAGACGATTCAGTACTTCAACTCATTGCAAAATTAAATCTTTTGTTCACTATGAGCTGTCTAAACAAAATCATCTTCTTGATTTCTTTACGTGTCTTTATGTGATTGAAAAGAACTGGTCAGTCGCCTTATTGTTTTTTAACATAACAATTTTGTAACATACTGATGACATTTTCGAACTGTACTTTAAATACGTTCCTGTATTTTAAATGGTCAATTCAAAAACACATTAATTCATACTAAGAATCTAAAAATAAATGCTCCAAATTCAACACGACAAAGATTAAAAGATCCCGAGCGATATTTGACAAGTCTAAATAAGAAGTTATTGACGAAAGAGGACACCGATGCCTCGGAGGCAGTTCCAATACAGAGGGAGAGGTCAAAGCCTAAATCTCAATATTAAAGCAATTAAATACATTGAGAGTCAACAGCCAACGATCTAAGTTCGAAGAAGCGGTACTAAGTTACGTGACAACTGATCGGATGCTTTAGATTTGTTTATAAAGCCTTAGTAACCTTAATCTATATGGAGTATTGGCCTGAATCTAGAATCTAGATATCATTTTCTATAGTACCAAGGAGAATTGTCCTATATGTATGTTTGGAGATAAGCAAATGTGACAATGAACTAGCGTCTGTTGTGTAGTAGCGCGTCAATAAAGCCTAATGTCAAACGTTTAATTTATGTATATTTTTTCCAAAACTTCGCTATGTTTTCGAAAAACCCTTTAAAATTAAATAATTTTAAAACTGGTTAACAAACACGAAAGTTGTTGTTGAATAGAATAAATTGTAACAGCAAATAAAACACAACTAGTCTGTTTATAGCTTTAATATAAATATTATGAAATATTCATAAGATATGTTACAAAGATGGATCGAAACTGCCACAGCAAACGACGTCAAAATAAAAAGATATGAACTGAAGGATCTATACAACGTACCTAAAATGCTTCAAATATTATTACTATTATGACACAATCGTGACGTAGTTATCAATTTAGATCTGAAACACATTTATCAAGAATCTGTCCGGCCGTGTTCATAAACTCGTTGCAATTAGATCGCGATACTGTCACTACACTATCAGAAGATCAAAAAACAATACATCAGCTCTTTATCAGTCTACGCAATTCGATACGTTTTGATTTTTATCCAAAACACGTCATGAAGTGGAGCAAACATGTCATTGTATTACTAAATATTATTCCTAGAATGTCTCTACGGTTATTCGATGGTGGGTCATTCATCCTTGTGTTTTTCTCCACAACGTCCTGTCTGACTGTGACTTCTCTCTTTCCACAATACATCTTAGGTATAACTTTGATAATACATTTTTTATTTAAGATTTTAATGTAGTTGCTAGGTGTATTCTGATGCTAAAAGGTTAGGTTCAGTTAGAAGTACACGCCAAAATATAATACCAAGCGTAGGTACACTCCAGACATGCTTGTGGAACATCAACAATATTGTCTTTGTGTCTTTTAGCGCATTTTCTCATAAACTTACATTTATGCCTCATTTACAGAATCAACACTAAAATTATGATTTACAAAAATATTTACTGCCTCCATTTACCTTGTAATTATTACTGTGATCTGCTTACTTCATACACCTCTGCTCTTACATTCGGGTATAACAGGCAATAATGTTATGTATGTATATTTTACCCTGTTATTATATCAAACATTTACCTTTATTTTAAATCATGTAACAGATCGTAAATTTAATGGTGAACCGAACAGCCGCAACACACAATTAGTTGACATGCCGGGACAATGTACGGCCACAAATTGTTGCCGCGAGCCAAGCTTTGAAATATTGTTGTTCAATTAAAATGTATAAATAAAAACAACAGCGGTTTTTATCGGTACTCGAAATAACGAGTGATAAACATAAAAATATGGACGGATATTTATGCAAGGTAAATTTAAAACGCATGTTGAAAAAGGCGCTGTGAAAACCGAGCGGTCTAGGTATCCTAACCAATCACCTCTCACAAGCCATGATGATACACTTACCCAACAGTGGGACCTCAATAGGCTAATATATAACATTAAAAGTAAACATAATATTATTATATACGCAGCGAGAACACCATAAATGCAAAATTAAGAGATCTATGAGCATTTGTATTAAAAATAAACTGTCCTAGAAAACCGTTATTTCGTTGCTCATACCTCTTTAAAAGCTTTCGAAGCAATTTCCATTTAAATACTCTTCTAATTATCGTTGGAAATGAAAAAAAAACATTCACAACTTAATACTAATAATTGTTTAAGCTCTTTATTCATTATGCAACGACTAAAGAGTAACTTTAAACGTATTATTCCACACCATTTCAGTTAAAAAGCGTTCAGTATTGCGTCTCTATAATTTCCTTAATTGTAACTCGTCTGAAAATACGCTACTAATTGGAAAAATAGCTATTAAACTTGAAACTGCAAATGAGTTCCGATCTTTGTTTTCTTTCTGTTTATGTTTTTATAGGTAGTGCTTTTTATTTCAATTAGTAATGGGATTATACATAATTGTCAATATTTAAAATCTAATTCTAATAATATAAGCTAAGTACAAATTACAATGTATCTTTGTTTGTTTACGATGTACGCTTCAACAGTTCAATCAGCTGATCTAATTTCGATTAAAACTCTGGTGATGTTTTTCGCGAATATTTACACTTTCTACTCAAACACTAGGATCTACGGTTCTGACATCTGACGATTTTGAATTTTTGAGTTTAATATGCCAAAAAAAACGCCAGATTCGATGTTTTTATAGAAATCTTTACGATTAAATCGCAAACAATAGCTAACTTATGTATAATATTACGTAAACTAAATACAAAAGTTCATATAAAACATTACGATTTTGCGTACAAATAAGAAAATATGACAGTTAATTAGAACCCTGCCTTCAGTGGAGCAAGTAATAAGACGTTATGTAAAACAGACAGTACTGTGTATATTGTGTCTATTTACATCCCCCGCGTTCAGTGGCTTTATTCTTTCTTTAGTTTATCTTTGACGTATAGAGTTGCAGTGATAACAAACTTGTTTGTTCGTGTTACTTTTAAACTTTTATTTGAAATAAAAAAGTTACTAAGTATGTTTCTTTGTGCTGCTTATGTTATTACATTTCATTATATTTGCAAGAAATGTACGACCCGTACGGGATATAGTGTTAATCGGAAAGAATATATGTTACGGGAGTTTAACTGAACATGGTTGCTTAACAGTCGAAAAAATACGACTTAAAAATATTTTTTATTTGGTATCTACTGTGGTCTTGATAGAATTAGGCATAAAGCCAGTGTCGCCACGAAGCTAATCAAAAACTTAAGCTACTTAACTTAGTTAATGGATACAAGGATATAACGATAAGTTTTAAGATCATAAGTTGTAGGCCAAAATTTGTTAAACGACCCAATCAATTACAAATGTAAGTGACTGTAGTTAGTTGTATGAGACGATAAATGAAATAAAAAGTCGAAGATATACTGAAATCAAGTTTAGCGATTGTTAACAATGCGTAATTCTTATCAATTCTTTGAGTATTACTGCAGATGCAATCGTAAATACAAAATACCACGGAAAGATCTGAAAAAATATTGCCTTTTAGGTATTTGAAATTTTGTGTTGCAACTGTGTTTGTTTGTGTATCGATGGATGCGCGTGCGACACACAAATCAGGAAATGGAATGTCGCGATAGATAATCCGTAAAATACGGATAATGTGTGACACGATTGTATTGCCCGATATATAAAAAAAACCTTGGAGTAATAAAATATATCAGTAGAATAACCAAAACATCAAATCATTAATAATGTCGTTACAATTGTAATAACGTTACCAATATCCCATTGAAGCATACAGAAGAAATAAATAAAATAATACAGAAGAAATTTTTCACATTTCAAACTAATTTTGCATCACAGAGACATTAAGAAACAAATGCCTGACTCAATGCAACCAACCCAGAAGCATCAGGAACTTCCATTATGCCACTGACATCGCCGATTACTTAGAACTAGTGCTCACCCAACAGTATAAAATTATACCACAGCTTATTATTCTATTAGGTCGGGGAAAAAGTCTTTTCGCATTATAGTATGTATGAACTTGTAATAAAATCTCTTTGGCTTCAAGAATCACAAATGTGTACACGGTTCATTAGGTCTCTTTCAGTGAGCTCGTGAGGTACCCAAATATCGAGCTTTTTTGTGTAGAGAAAAGATTTTATTACAAGTTCATACATACTATAATGCGAAAAGACTTTTTCCCCGACCTAATATTTATGCCCGATTTCATCACTCCCGGATAAGTAGCACCAGGTAGCTTATAAGATAGAATTTTGACGGCTCTTCTCATACACTCACAGTCACTTTAGCTAACAATAGGTTATCTGACACTCACATACCGTGATACAGGCGCTTAGTCTTTCTATATACATGAAGTTTGATTATACCATATCTAGGCATCTATTATGTAAAGGCTATAGATATTATCGCAACACACAATTAACAGATATTTAACTTACAGATACACAGTAAAGCGACCTACGTACATTTAATTATGCCAATAGGCAAACAAACCTATCGGCCCATTTACTTTATATTCGCCTAGTGTCGTATAGTTAATTAAACTCCCTTAGTTCGCTGTTGTCTCAAAGCCAACCCTTAAATAATTATTCGATCGAATAGTAATGAGCCTACCTATCGGCTGGGGAATTTGTACGCTACTCGCCCAAGGACGGAGGCTTTACAGTTTAGATTATTGTTTACAATTGCTTTTCAATGGAATGTTTATAGATAAATTCATGTTTTGCTAGCGTTATTCTATAGAGTCATTCGGGTCAAGTGTGCGCACTTTCACCTTTGGGACCACATTGTGAATTAGAACAGTGTAATCAGTAAAATAAAAGTAATATATCAAAATAAACATTTATTAGACTACAATTTGGAAGACAAACTAAATCTGTAAGTATATTAGTTTTCATTCAAACAGACAAAAACAACTGAAAGCCGGAATACGAACACTTGACCCGTGTCGTGGGTAAGTGTGCGCACAGCTATGGGGTAAATAGACGCACTTGGGGCAAGTGAACGCATTGGTTAATTTGACCGAAATTAATGATATTAATTAAATTATTTCACCAAAATTATCTAGCCTTTGAAGTAAATTGAATGAAAATTAACCAGAACCAAACATCTCCTTCTCAGAAAATCCAAACACAAAACCAACAAAACTACTTGAACATTCTAGGTATAAATATAAAAAAATAAATAATCAAATTAAATAATTTGTACTGTTTCTGGCTTAAACCGACCTATTGAAGATGCAGCTACGTTTAATTTAAGTCTTTTGCGAAGACATGACTCGCTTATACCAATTGCTTTACTTTTACCCTGTTCAATTAGAGCTTTTGCTTTAGCGATTTGTTGTAACAGTCGCAAGTTCAGGTTTTTTTCTAATTTAATTTCGAAACATGGCGCTACACTAAAACAAATAAGTAAATAAGAGTTTATTTGGTACTAAAATTATATAAATTTATTATTATCTTTATGAATCCGGGCAAGAGTGCGCGTGCGCCCACTTACCCGCGCACACTTTCCCGCAGACCCCAAAATTGAATATAAGAACCGCTGAGTCCAAAGTAATGAATATAACTTTATATCACGCTTACAAATTTCAACAACAATAACCATTTAATTAAAAAAACATGACTTTCCTGGTGTTGCTTTACAATCTTGTGTGTCAGAATGTTTTCCAAACAATAAAAAAGACACAAGCAAATGGGCTAAAACAGTTTTTTGCAAATAAATAAACAACAAAGAGTCGTGCGGCGCACTGACATGTCGGGGCTAGTTCGCATCGCTTGCAGCTATGATTGACCAAAACAGTCACCCCCGCCCCCTCACCCCGATCAGAGATATAAGCCCTGCGCTTGCTTACCCACTGCGAACAGTTACCCCGAATGACTCTAAGTTATTCGTTAGTAAAAAAATATATGAAAATGTCGGTTTTTGAAGTGATACAAAGTCCCAAAAACCGCAGTTGGCCAGCGTGATGGAGCAAAGGCCTAATTTCATCTTCATTCCAGAGGATCTTTGCCCAGTTGTGGGGCAAAATTAGGTAAAATCTATATTATCTATATATATAAAAATGAAACCCGTTTTCCTTGGTCACGGCATCACGCATAAATGGCTGGACCGATTTTACCAATTATTTTTGTGAACTAAATTGTGTTGTTCGCTATGTACATTTCATACACCTCTGCCTACATCTCGGGTGTAACAGGCGTGATTATTTGTATGTAGGTCGATAGAATTACTTTCGCATTTATGATATTAGCGAATGTTGATATTGCCCTATAAATAAAGCATAAAATGTTTGTTTGAATAATTATGAAAATGAATATTTATGATAAGTAGCAACCAAAATCAAGTCAAACGCATTTAAAAGAAATAAAACGTTCATCATATTAGGCGTAAACTGGCTTCAAATGCGTTTAGAAAGTTTGTAATTAATTAATTTGTTCCGCATTTTATCTCGTTTAGATGTATGTAAATCAAGATTAAATCAGAAACTCGAATTAAATGGCCGCTCTAGTGACAATAATTAATTTTTTATCAAAACTAATGTCAGTTTAGACGTTTAATTACAACTGTGGACCACCTTCGTTTAAAGAGTAACGGATATTAATATTTGGCAAGAACCTGTTTTCATTAATTAAGAACCTTTTTTGAAAGCAGTTGATACATATTTTAATTAATAAGATTTTAATACACAACAACACACCCAGGTTGTTTTTTTTTTATTTAACTCTAGGGCTATAATTTATACAAATTATACACTTAAACCTCTCTCGGTATTATTCTATATATTGGTAAAACTGCATGAAAATCCGTTCTGTTGATTCCGAGTTAATCGTGACATTAAATTCAACAGTGATACCAAAATTACGATTATATACTTTGAAACTATATATTATTATATCCCACTGAAAGGTTTATTTAAAAACATACTTAAAAGCAGCACTCCCTTACAGTTGATTATAAAACCAAAAAGTAAAAAAATGTCCAAAAAAAATAAAAAATCAAATCATTTAGGTCAAGTGCTGACACTTATTTATGATAGTCAAGGATACAGAGAGTGAATTTACCGCCAGTTCGGAAGGTAGGACCAATGAGAAGAGCTGGCAAGAAACTCCTGGCCACTCTTTTTATTCGCCAAATGGTTTTAACAATATCTGTGCTTGGTATAAATCATTGTCATCCGAATTAATAGTTTATTTAAATCTATTAAACCTTATTTTAGGTTCCATTCCTAATAAAATATATGTATTTACCTCATCAATAACAATTTAAAGCTCCTCATCTCATTCACAACATGTTAATGTTCAAATAATTTGATAAAAGAGCTAATTAATTAATTGGCAACACCATTAAACATACAAGGTTTTAATACATTACGATTTCTATAGAGGATAATTAAAGCGGGGAAATTGATAAATCCTTTACTGCTTTCATATTTACCGATTTTAATGGGAAAGTTATTGCTGGAGTTTATATTGATTTTATTATTATACGCATATTTTTGATATTATTAGTATACTTTTTGTGAAGTCTCTGTTTTACCGTTGTCCATCAGTCTGGTTTGGGTTTGGTTCCCATATTAATTACTATCCCATATTAGTGTTGTAAGTAAATTTTTGTAAGCAGCTTAGGATTAGTTGAAGTGTCCGATATGCTGCGAATAGCTTCATTATTTCATGGTTATTAGTAAAAACAAAAATATAGAAAATAAACTTATACCTCTTTCACTTTTCAGAAATCAGACAACATTTTTTAATACCATATGTAAATCAACTTTCCTAACGTGTTGAATTTACTTTAAAAACCCTATCTGCCTGTAAATTCAAACATAATATTTTAATATCATGCATTTATTCTTTAATTCGTTGAGTGACAGACAATCATTATCCGTTCATTAATCCATTCAGTCTCACAAAAGCTAATGAATGTCAATTATTACTGCTTTGTTCCTCGTTTTTCCAGTACTAAAGACCTAGATGTTTATTGATACCAGTTACAAACGGGCTGAATACGATGCAAATGTAATTTGATTGTGGACTTAACACGGTATATTATTTAGGGTTAAAGTAATTTGCCATTTGCGGATGAAAGCGAATTTTCGTTTGTAAAAACCACTTGTAAGCTACTTTCCAACAAATTTTTAACCTTAACTAAATTTAACTTTTTTTTACTTACAAAGAAACAAATGCGGTTAGACTAACCGCATTTGTTTCTTTGCAAACATGGTGCAGAAATTATATGCAAAAACCTAGTTTCCACAGCCTAAGCAAAAACGAATCAACGCCACTTGATACGTGCAAACTGCTTTATGTCTGTTCAAATTGTATTCTTTAATTATATATGTAATTCTGCCTTTCACCGTAGAAATACTGCCAGTCTTCCTCGGACTTTACAAAAGACAGCGGAATACGGAGATACGATAAATACCTATTTTACTTTTCTCTTCCTATCATTCCAAAAATCAAAAACTAAAGAAAACAGTATCTGATCCAAATATTTTAAAACGCAACCCAAATCTGATATCTAGAAGACACTATTAAGCCACTAAACCATCTAAAGCTACAATATAATTTCCTCCAACACATTTTGTGTGATATCCCCAACAGCATCTAGCTAAGCGTATATCGCAAGCCATAATCGGATCACATTGGCACTCGCATGCTCCGCAATCTGTATCCCCGGAGATTTCGGACCCTCAGAATAATAGACTTGTCAGCACATACACACACTGATAGTGTGGCTGTGTACACCGTTATCAACTGGTGGAAGATGCTTGTAGTCCGACAACTTAATGCTGAACCTTAGTATACGCGATTGAGCTAGATTGTTATAATAATATGTGTAGTTCCAAAATAAAGTTGCTGTAGTAAATAGGCCACTGTCAGCTGCGAATATTCTACCTATGCTTCCATTCGCGAACTTTGTCAAGTTTAGAATATAAACAGTAGAGCAACGGAGTCTTATTATTATGCATATCTGTTGACTACTGTGCTGTACATTGCTTTCTTCCTTATATTATAGTGATTGATACGTAACGTCAAAGCAGCAATGGACTGAATTGTGGCCTTCAATTTGAAGTACACTAGTTGCCAACTGACATACATGATACACATACAGGGTCTCCAGCATATATTATAACGTGGTTCTAAACGTCAATAGAAAAGTGATACGATAACACTGACTGGAAATAATCGCACGAGCTGTCCAATGTAATAAAAAATTGACGAAGAACAAAACACTGACGAAACAAAGTAACTTGAACTTACGATGCAATGAACTAACATTATAAAGGGCCATATGCAATTAGCAGCAACCGCTAGTGAACTTAGAGCCTTGTTACGCCTCCATTGCTTGCGCTCGACCGCGTGTAGATTACCCCAGGGATTGTCCACGACAAATGGAAGACTAACTTTATCGCTTACTTAAATTATCTTAAAGGTTCGATTAGAAATAGCTTTTAAAACTTTGCAGCTTAGTTGAAACTTGAAACAGTAAAGTTTATTGATTGTCTTTTTAAGGTTCTATATAATATTATATACCTACTTTTTTAAGTATTTTTATAGAATTCTGAGGGTTAGCATAAGTCAGGCAAAGCCAGAGACAGTTGAAAGAGTAGAGCTAGTTAAGATTATAAAACAAACAAACAAAATTTTCCCTATTTTTTTGTTCCGAGCCTTGAACAGGTACTTCTAAAAGATGTAAAGCTACATAAAACACAAGAATTCATTCTAAATGTGTATTTAATACTATCATTATAAGTTTCTACATAATATATTGAAACCTGAGTAACTTTAACCAATACAATAACACTTTCAAAAACTGTCACAAATAAACTCAGTTTCTTCTTCAATACTATTGAAAACACTGCAAATCCGAGAGAATTGATTGATCGGATCTTCGCAGCGTAGAGATAAATGCCTGAAGGCGTCCCACGCGGTATATTAACTTAGCATTAACAACACGTTCACGACCTGCCCTTGACAATGAGCTAGGAGCTTATAGGGCGTGTCCTTTAACCACATGTACACGGGCTTTAACAAACTTTCATCGTCTGAAGAACTATAGCAAATGTTCATTGTACACTGTACAGTCAAAAGCAAAATAGGGTTTCAATACCTAGTAGCATATTAAAATAGAAAGATAAAAAATAAATTAAATTGCATATAACTTTTCTTCATGTTGTCTGCTTTGTATGCTGTATGTTTAATGTATACAATTATTTTTTAAATAGGCAGTTTATTAATACAAGGTTATATACATTGACGATAACATAATAAGAATATTATTTTACGCTTTCATGTTTGTAAACTGTTATTTGCAAAAACAAATAAATATATTTTGTGTTTCCAGTTTGTTCACTTTAAAATAATTTTACACTGCATCAATTGGACAGGTTATTAATAGCATAAATGATATTGTCATTTTCATACAAAAAAATAATAAATATACATTTGAAAATGTTTTACTGTGAAAAGTATGAAATCAACATATTTTTGCTCGTGACTGCACTTGAAAAGATCACGTACTTTATACTTGAAACGTGTTATTGCACTTCGTACATTTAAGGCTTTACGTTCAAAGTTTGTAATAGTGATTATTGTGTATCATTCCCGAGAGTAAACTATTTTATATTAGTTTCTTGTTTTAAACTCAAGAGGCAGATATTTAGTTCAATGACATTTTGTTTCATTTTAAAATGTAGATAATTCCAACTATAAGAAAATTTTTGTAAAGTTTTGACACTTAGACTCGAGTTTACACTATTTAGAAATTATCTTTATTTTGAAGTTTCTGTCGTATTTGCAGGCATATAACGAGTCTAGCACAAAAAGTTTAAAGCACAATATAGAAATTACTTAATGTAAGTTAAACCTAACCACACAAACAGGACCAGAAAATCACACTTTATGCTGATATACAGATGCCAAGCCTGCTCGATAAATCTCTCTATAGATATAAATACAGCATATTTTATATTTAAGGTTGTATCTCTTTGCTTTACTTAAATATTAAGTTAGTTATTTGTTGATGCATATTACACGGAATTTGTCTCTTTGCAGAACAGGTCGCCGCCGCCCGCGCACATCCCTTCTGCTATGTTCTACGCGCCGCCGGAACCGCTCGAGGTAAGAACTTATAACCAACGTCCAACATACATCTAATATATAAAATTCTCGCGTCACAGTTTTCGTTACCATACTCCTCCGAAACGGCTTGACCGATTCTTATGAAATTTCGTGAGCATATTGCGTATGTCTGAGAATCGGCCACCATCTATTTTTCATACCCCTAAGTAACACTTTTTATTTATTTATATGGCAAAACAACGTTTGCAAGGTCAGCTAGTACATATATAAATTACCGTTCATTAAACAAAAATAAGGCACCAACAAGTATTTTTGTTACTTTTACGTCCATTTAACCATCTGCATTAATTCACGCATATGACATTGGATATGTATGTATTACTATGTATAAATACATAATGGTTTGCCAAAATCGTGAGTCAAACCGAAGACCCGAGACTCTCTTACCCCCGGTTTCTGAGTACATTTAACGGTAGTTTATCTATTCAATAGCGTTTTTATATGAGTTTTAACGCTATTGAATGGATAAACTACCGCTAAATGTACCTCAGATACCGGGGGTTAAACAAACAAACAAAACTAAACTCGACAAGGTAACCTTGAATTTAAAATATTTAACTAATAATGTCTGTAAACAGATCTCTACTACAAATCTTTCAAATTCCCCTGCAGCGTACTATTCCCTGAAGGCATATACAAACAGCAGGTTGTTGATTAAAACCTTCTTATTCAATGTCCTTACACAACTAACCTGTCTTCTACGCGATCAAATATTCAAGTTTCAATTAAAACTAATAGCTATAGGATTTCACAAGCTCATCGTAATATGAGATTGCTTGCATACAAGTTGTTTTTGGGTTCCTTTGTAAGATAAGAAAATATTACATTTTGATTATTTTATTTGACGTTTATAAAGCATAAAAATGCTATGAACTATATCACCAAGTGGTTACAAAGGCCACTCATCAGTTTGAAGGACTGCGAAAAAAATATTTGGCTTAAAAATGTTAACATCGCGGCCATCGCTTGCCCAAGTGCTAAGCATAAGGTCTATTTACGTCTTAAATAGACAAGAGATTAGAATTGTTAAAATATCATTGCATCTAATGCTTGTGAAATACATACTTATTGGGCTAAAATCACGTTGGATTTGAATCATATTTGTCTATCAAATTAAAAGTTTAAGGTATAGCTCAGTTACTTAAAGCAAAACAGTACCTACTGTGTACAAAGTACTTTCCAAATCCGTTGAAAAGTACTCACATTATGTTGTTCGATAATAAAATTAAATACTACGGAACTCAAACACAATACCACTAATATGCTTCACTTAAATACAATACGATTTTATATGTGGCACATAACATTCGCGTTATACAGTAAAAGTAATGAAGTGGTGTTGCCCACTGTCGCTAGCAATTACTGGCAACACAGTTAATTAAAATATTTTAACACAATCTGTGGCTGTTTGTGGTATTCCTGCAACAATAATATTATTATGAGCTTTTTAGTGAGTATTTATTTTGTTATACTTTTTAATAGCATTTTATATTAACCTGTACTTTTGTTCACTTATATTTCGTACGTAGTTACTTTCTATTCCTGCGTTTACAATTGTAGTAACTGTAGCAGACAGTTAGTCGATATATTTAAAAACATTCTATGTGGTTTTTCATATTTGTTAGAGCTGTGTAATAGAATTTAAGAAATAGTACCAACCTTCTTATCCAACGATCTAAATAATTGTTACATTTCTCCTAAAATGTAATGACAAATTGCATTCCTTTTTTATAAGACTATTCTTTTTTGGAGCAACTATAAAAACTTAAATATTTTATTGGATTTTCAGAAGCCTTCTCCTTTTCAATAAATGCCTTTTAAAACCTTTTTCTAAAGCCAAAGAGCTCTTCAATCGCCGTGTCAGATTTAAAATTTCTAATTAATTGCTTCTTTGAATTTTTATGTCATCTATCATTAAATTCCAGCGACATTGATGAACCTTCTAGTTACTTAGTTTGAATGTAATATGAGCCTTTCAATAACATTAAACAGTGACGTAGAAAGAAACATCACATTGCTTAGTTAGCGTTATTAGAAATCGATTGTTGTTTTGGTTTGTATATAAAAAAATGCTTTCAATGTTATTTGACACAGATATTGAAGTAGACTGACCCCATATAATATGAATATAAAATATATGTACAACATCAGTTAACTAAAAAGAGTGCTTTTGTAAAGTTCCTATTTTATCCGATTGACGGACTAATTAAAATTTACGTTATTCTTGAAACATTAATTTGAAAGTATTATTATAATGATATCATCATAACCAGCGGTTTTGTATGACAAGATGACTATTTATTTATATATTTGTGTACTATTTAGAATTGCACATATGACTGTATGTATAATGATATCATGTCTTATGTTCTCGTATAGTTCGTGTCATAATAAATACTTTGTCCCCAGTTACTATGCGTGTTCCCGGAGCGCGCATCGCGCGTGTGCGCGGCGGCGTGCGCGGCTGTTGCCCGCGCAGGCGGCGAGGCGCGCTCCGTTCGCAACGCGCGCGACGCCCTCGACGCGCTGCGACGCGACGCCGACGTGCGACAACCTCACGTCATCGTGGTTGATGCCAGGCAACCGCAAGTGCTTGATGCGTTTTTGCTTTCAAGGTAAGTTAAGCAGATTATTTTCTTTACTAGCTGACCCGCGCAACTTCGCTTGCGTCACATAAGGGAGAATGGGTCAAATTTTTCCCGTTTTTGTAACATTTTGCTGGTACTCTGCTTCTATTGGTAGTAGCGCGATGATATATAGCCTAAACAATGACGATATCCTTTTTTTTCGCTCCCAGTCTTCTATGTTACTAGTTTTAAATTTTAAACATGAAGTTGAATGGCGTGTTTTAATTAATCTAATTACGTATTAGTTTCATAATATCGTTTAATAAACAGATCTAATTTCGCAAAAATATTGCTTACTTTTTAATAAAATCACTGACACTTCGTAAACGCAATAATTATGGGTAGGTCATGTATGTTTTTATGACTAAGCTAATATTGTTACCTACCATTCGTACTTAACAATTGTTTATTCTATACACTAAAATGCCCTTACAAACCTTTAAATTCAATTAACTTTTGGAACTAAAATGGTGTTTGATTAAATAAAAAACTAATCAAAAGTAAAAATAGTATCATTTTTATTTACGCCGCGCCGCAAAGCCGGTGGCTCTATGGAGACACTCCACCGCATAACTTTTTTTTTAATCCGGCGCTGCACTTTTATTTAAAGCTTACTAAGTGGAGTCGTTCCAATTTCAAAATGTAACTGGCTTGCAGATTTATGTTTGTTTTTTTTACGTTTTGCAACGTTTGCAAAGCAAATTGAGATTCATAAATGTTTCTATCGATTTACTGTTTGACAAAAATTGCTTTGTAATGCTGGGGCTACATTAGCGAGCGAAGATTCGTATGGTGTTGGCGCGACAAAAACATCGTGTTCGGGTATGGGCGATGTTCTTGTCTACATTAAGGCGGGCGAAGATTCGTGTCGAGTTGACGCGATGCATCGTGCCTTGTGCTGTTCAGTTTGTTGTGCGGAGACGTGAGCGGTAAATTAAAAATGGAGGAACTCCATAGTGTAAAAAATTAAATACACGTCCGTCTCGCTTCAAAGTCTGGACGACACTGAATTGACGTAGATGTAGCCACCTAAGCGAATATTGGCGCGACAAATCCCTTTGATTCGCGCCAGTTTACCGACAGCTCCTCGATACTACATCGTCTTCGCCCGAATACTACGCGATGACACGATGAACCCGGCCACATTCATCGCGTTAACACGAATATTCGCCATAGCCCGCTAATGTAGCCCCAGCATAATCGATAAAGTACGAGTGTCAATTTACATTAGTTCGCATTAGTTGTACTTACATCTTAAGGCAATATTAACTAATTAGCAAAAAAAAATTGAATTCATTATCAAATATTTATACCTACTCAAACAAAACCGAGCTTAAAAATTCCTCTTAAATACAAGCTGTAATTTTAAACCATTAAAACGAAACAACTTTTTCCTCAACTATAAAACTAGTCAAATAAAAACCAAACTACCATCTCAAAAAGTAATACACGAACTTGCACCGCCATTACCATGATGAGTGCAGCTCAGCGATATGTACTAGGGAACAATTTGCGTCCGTCTGTCCGACCGGCCATGTTAAATTGGACATGCCTCGGTGTGCAGTACCCAACAAATTGAAGTGCATGCATCCACCGCACGGTAAACACGCTTTTTCGTTTATTTCTGGTCAACGCATTTTGTGGTATAAGATTGAGATGAAAATGCTTTAGTGTTTAGGCAACATTATTTTAGAGAAAAATGTTTATGGTAGTATTATATTAGTGACTATTTTTGCGGTAAAAATTTTAAACAAAATTTTAAGTATATCTAAAACTACATTAAGTAACAGCCTAATAATAGGCATTACATAAACCAAAGTAAAACTAAAACAGTATTCTGCATGCGCTTTGTGTATATTAGTCGAGAACCAGTGAAAGTCAAATTTTTGTGTGTTTTGTGCAGTAGATTGCTACTTTGACGGGTCATATTAACTACCATTATTAAAGGAAAAAGTCAATGTACAACATAGTGGC
The DNA here is from genome assembly GCF_050436995.1 of Anticarsia gemmatalis. Classification (NCBI taxonomy): domain Eukaryota; kingdom Metazoa; phylum Arthropoda; class Insecta; order Lepidoptera; family Erebidae; genus Anticarsia; species Anticarsia gemmatalis. The sequence continues at coordinate 7,984,664 of NC_134761.1, forward strand.
TTTCAAATAATTGTCAACAGAGATATATAATAAATAGCCTCCGATTCTAAAAATGGCACTTCTGTTTATATTCTAAATATCGAAAAACATCTAAAATCGTCTACAATAAACCCATATCTAAAATCAGGTTATGTCTTTATCAAAACAGCCTATAATGATATTTATTCTAACATAGAATGTTGCCACAAACATGTCCCGTTTATTCCCGATATCAAACATTTTTGTTTAACTTGTGTGCGGTCCAATACAGATTGAGTAAATAACACTTTAAAACGTTGAAACATGGCGGCAAATTATATCAAATATTATGCAAATATTTGACGCGCTAGTCAATTTCAGCCAGTACAGAAAAAACAAAAAACAAACAGCGAAAACTAACGTTCGATTAATAAAAGGTTACAAAGAATTCAATATTTAATATAGAATTTTTTTGAATCTCTTTTATAATTATAATAAATAATAATGTGAGTTTAATTAAAACCAGCCAATTGTGCAGGACTATGTTTACCATGTTAAAGTGTGTACACAACACACAGGAGCATTCTTCAATCCTCCGGTGGAACGGCTATACCGACAGGACCAGTGAGCGGTCAGGCAATCAGGTCTACAACCTCAACTTCCTGACTCCAGGCGTTCCAGAAAACTCAGACAGTATTGTTGGAATTGAATATTCTCTATTTTAGCGAAGTAAAGGCTTCAAAAATCAATCCCGTTAGCCCTTTAACCTAATTTCTAAATGTCGTATCCGGTATCGTGAAACAAATGAAAATTCCACTTCAAACACGAAAATGTCCCGATAATTCCCTTTTCTTGTTCTATCAGACCCGACAAGAACTGTTACCGTAATTGAACGCGATCAACACGGTTATATCCAATATTGACGGAACCTCCGAACACCGGTCCTAATACCCATTTAAAGGCGTGTTCAGACCTAAGCGATATCCGCTTCTGTCGGCAAGGAAAACCCAGTGGGTATGCGGTAATATTACTTTTCACACCAAAACGGATTTCGCTATCTTTGTGGGTAGAATAACGCGCGGCAGCGAATATCGCTCAGGTCGCTCTAGCCGCGGTACTTGATACTTCTTCTTATCGTATGGTTAGTGGTCAACCTAGTGTCAAAGTTGTCGCGCGAAGTCCTTTGACGTGGCTTAACGGCAATTATCTGATTGATAACAATCGGGACCGACTTTTTACGTGCCCTCCGAAGCACGGATACGCCCAATTCATATATTCGGTCACCCATCTATGGAATGACCAGTCCAAAGTTTGCTTAACCCACAAATCGTTTACCGACTGGTGAGCACAACTGGCTATGGGCGCCTCAAACTCAAACTTGATACTAAAATACCTGTGCGAAACCCGCGCGGTACGTTTCGCTTAGGTTTGAATAGGCCCTTATGCTCGTCTTTTCTTCGCCAACACCGTGACAGCTCTCACACTCTATTAATAATTATGACGAATTTGAATAATATATTTCAACGCTTTCAAGATTTTTCTTTTCTTAGACCTGCGCGTGTATTAAGAACTTAGTGTAGGCGGTAATGGTTTTTCAAGTTTAATGTGTCTCGCGTAGATAGAATTATTTTTATTTGCTTTTAGTGTCTACTTGAAATAAAACGATTGACGTCACGGTTGGCTTTGTCACCTTAGTCTTAATAAACATTATTTATATAATAATATATTTGACAGTCTTTGTGGCGCAGTGGTTAAGGTCACCACGCCACTACCAGTGCGTCGGTCGTAGGTTCTATTCCCACATGAAAAAATATTTGTGCGATCCACAATTTGTTGTTACGAGTCTAGTTGAACTTTGTGTCCGTTGGTCGTATGTTTGTAAAGCTGCGTCTACGCTAGGAAACAAAACAAATTCCTTCTAAAAACGCGCTCGGTCAAAGCTCTTAAGTCAGTCCACACGCAGCTTAAAAATCCCCGTGACACAAGACAAATCCTAGTGCGAGAGATGTATTCTAAAAAAATATTCAAGTAATCATCATGTTTAATAAATGCTCTACGAATTTAATTTCCTCTTTTTATTCTTGACTATGACCATTCATATTAGCTGACATCATCAAGTATTCAATTCTTAAATCTTCCGCGCAAATAGTCAATTGATTATTGCTTATTGCCGCTAAGTTGGTTTTAATTTGCTACGATTACCGTTGATAAAATAATGAGCATGTTGTCTGTGCCTCGAGCCGAAACGAATAACAACCTTGGTGTGCCATGCTTTGAATTATACGCCATTTTATATTTAGAATGTTGGCAATGAACTTTCAACTATCTTTTTTTCGAATATACGAAATTTAAATTAGGTAACAAAAAATGGAATTGTATTTTTAAATTCGTTTTGTTTTTTTGTGTCGTCTTTTCTACAATGTTTATAGAAAACTACTTTAAGTATTTATTTTCTACTAGCAGACTGTCCCTACAATTTTATCACAGTGATTCCGTTCCCGTAGGACTCTTGATCCCATCCATCCTTTACAAACCAACTACCAATAGTTAAAAACATACAAAAAAGATAATTATCCAATTTAGTTTAGTTGTACAAAACTTATGGGCGTACATTTCAGTGATTCATTTTTATTTTTATTTTCCATTACTAGGGTAAGGATGCCTATTATGAGATACCATTTTTATTTTTGTTTATAAAAATAAAACTGTTTCATTTGAAGCTTCCAAAGATATAGTTTTAGATAGGAAATTTAATGTACTTTAAATGTGTAGTAGCTATTTAGTGCTAAATAAAATATTTTTCTGGCTGGGTTGTCAAAAGAGAAAAATTACAGAAAAGAAGTCCACGGTAAAGGGTCTCCTATTATGAGATATGAGGGGTTCTTAATATAAGATAGTATCCAATATTAACGTCTTTAAAATTTATAGTAAACAAACATAAGAAATACCGGCCAAGTGCGAGTCGGACTTGCGCACAACGAATTTCGTACCATCATCTGTAATAGAAAATTAATATTGAGCAAAAAAACGAAAAAGAAATGTATCTTTTATTGTATGGGGATCCCCCTTAATATTTAACTTTTTAAATTTTTAGTATTTGTTGTTAAAGCAGCAACGGAAATACAACATTTGTGAAAATTTCTGCTTTCTAGCTATCACGGTTTATGCCTAACAATATTAATCTCAGTACAAAACATAAAATAGTTATTTTTGTGTATCCCATTTTAGGAACTCCAGCATATCTCATATTAGGAAAAAAAACAGTTTAACGAAATGGATCCCTTGTTTTTGTTTCACAGTGAAAACACAATAAAACTGCATTTACATCTTAAACTTGATTATATTAGTTATAAACTAAATATTTTTTTCACGCTTTCAACGTAATAATAAAGTGGTTACATACCCTGTAAACATGTGACGAAAAATATTTGGTTTTACAACAATGTATTAACCTGCACGCACAGGTCCTTAGATCGCCGGTGGCCGGCGACCTAGCAGACGTTTAGTATTGTTGCTATGTTGATTCGCGTGACAGTAGCGCGAAATGGCTGACATGCATAGTTTGGCCAATACCTAGCTATCTCATATTTGGCGCCTATCTCATAATAGGCATCCTTACCCTATTAACATATTTCACTAACACGTCATTCTCCCGTTAAAATCATTGTCTCTTAACCCCTCGTGAAGTTTCGGGTCGCTATTTCCACAATGTCTTCAATATGGGAAAATAAAAAGCCTTTTTATGTGTATTGAGGCAATATTGTGTATTCCCCACACTTCGCCACACAAGATTCCCATTAACGTTGCCACTGTATTATCCCTTTCAGCACTGGAGTAAGAATAAGAGCCTCAATTCAATTCGTGTTGAGGACAACTTTGTTAAGTTGTTTTGTTATTAATTGTGCTTTTCGGAAATGTGTTAGGACAGCTATATTGTTTTGACAATAAAATAACAGAAATTATGTCAAAACGAATTTGAAAACGATTGTTCTTTAATACTTTTACGCTGTTTACTACATAATGACATCATTATAGTGTTTGGCATTTCAATCTTAAGGTATTTATCACATGCCTGCATTCATAGTAAGAAAATTATGTTGTCCACGAAACTGCTATTCAAGTCAAATAGTTTTTATTCAATTACAATGGACGTATTTGTTTGTTAAAATCAATAACAAATGTTGTAATAGCATAGAGTTAATATCGGGTCTTAACTATAGGTCCTTTCCAACTACATATGTACACATTAAAGTCACAAAAACCACTACCCATTACACAATCATCAATCATAAAACTAAACCTCTCTGCTTTACTCAAATAAAAAAAAACATAAAGACATTGACTCAACAAAAAATTACTGAACGAAAAACGGAAAATGTATTATGTCCCGGCAGTTATTCCAAAGATTCTATTTCCTTACATATTTCTACTGCGTATAAATCGTTGGAGCAGAGTTTTTTTGACATTGAATACCATATTTTGAAGTGAATTCTATTTGACATGTTACGCACGTTTAATAGAGTGGAAAATACTTTTTACATCGACTTCTATGTGTCTGATGTAGAAGTCAAATGTTATAAATACTAGCGAACCTAGATAAATAAATAAATAAGTAAATATATTAAACGGCAGGGAGTTGAAACATTTAGCTATCAGTATAGCTTGAACCTTTGCCCGATTCGCACTTGCCTGTGTGGTGAACTTAACGCCTAACGCCTTAACTAATAAGTTATATATATTTTATTAAGCTTAAGTATACCTTAATTATTTTTAAATGAAGCTACGTATCAATTCTACACTACACTACAAAAACAATCAGTTACTAATAAAATTAATATGCTTAATTGAGTTATCTGTGAAAACATTCCTTTTATGGAACGTTGAAGGCTGAAATCCCAAATACTACAAATTTATTCAACTGTGTACCTTTAAAGGGTTTCCAAAAGAGTTTTTTTATAAACTTATCATGTCAAAGCGTCCATTTCGTGACCGGGTCGTCGGCCTGGCGGGTGAATCGTCGAAGGACCTAAAACGAACGCAACTGGACGTTATTTTCAAAGCGTATTTCTCACCGCTTTTACCCTCCGCTAGGATAAAGTGAAAAAACCTTTTAGCACAGCTGTTGATGTGAAAAATTAATGCCGACAGTTAGTGACACTTTCTGAATACCTTTTAAATATTTACGCACATTGCAAATACCTTCAGCGTCACATAAGTGAATTTTTTCATCATTCTTCTCTAGATCTTTTATTATTTATTTGCCTGAATCTCGCTGAATATTTGCTTACTCTCCAGGAATTTGGGACTTCAAACAGAAAGCCTTTTACGAACAGAAGAGTACCGGTTTAAAATATATGAAAAAGCTTTTCCTCACTGGCTGTTTTTTATCTTTTGAATAAAATACCCGATCAGAGCATGAGACAAATAAATCTGGTAAAGCGTCAGTCAAAGAGTTCAGCACAAATAAATTTTAATGATTTTTATTACGATATATATTAATCGAAATTTGTGAAATAAATTATAGTACAAAGTATTTTCCGTAAACTATGAATTACATATCTTACTTTATATCCATACTCTTATTCTATGCCGTCACCAAATAACTTATTATTCGGAAAATGAATTTGACAGACATAAGCGAATCTGTCAATAACGACATAATTTTTTCTCAAACAAAATCTAACGAAGAAAAATTCGTCTATAATAAACAGTGTCGCATTGTAATAATACTTACATACTGGCTGGAAAAACCTGAAGGCACACAAACTCTTTTTTCGATTATAACAAAAGCCGCACGCCATCTGGTTGGGTGAACCTATTCAAATGCATGCGACCACATCGCGACATGCGAGGCGGTTTGGCGCCTGAAAACTATGCCACCTGTCTGTATTACTTTATTTTTTATAGTTTGACTGTGAAATTCAGGTTTACAGACATTTTATTTTTCAGATACAAGTAACTTTAATTTTTATACTTATTTTTATAAGCCCATGTCGTCCCACTTTATACTGTATAATAAGAATACTATTAATGTTTCATCTCTAAGAAACTTGATTTGATTATCGCAACAGCACCTTGTAATTAGAAATCTCTTTTATGCCAATCACTGCGTAATGTATTGAAAAATGTAAATGAGATAGAGGGCATAAAGTCACTCTTAAAAATTGCCAATTGAATTCAAAATTCATCCACCTCTCTTGACGGTTAATAATTTTCTATAATAATATCAATAAGTATTTTGAGCATGTACTCCATAATGAAATTCAGATCACGGCCTGTATTATTTTCAATTTGAGCAAAGAACCATCTATTGTAAAATATTGAAATTGATAACCCAATGGTATCCCTTAACTGCAATATAATTGCTCAAAGCAATTTGTGTCTTACCCCTGTGGAATTTAGATTGATTTTACAACGACAAATGGCGTCGTAAAATTTTACAAGCGTATGATATTTATTCGTGTTGAAATTTAACACGTTAGTTGTATAAGTTGCAGAATTCATTCGGTATGTGCAACGAATCGAAATAAATCTATTTATGATTCGTTTGCAATAATGCCGCGGGAGTGGCTACTATCTGTTTATTGAAGTACACATTTTGTGTAATAACTAGTTAAATGAAGATTACAAACAAATACTTGTTAATTTTAAATTATACCTGAAAGAGGCAACTGATCTAAATAAACAACAAAGATTTGTTGATAATTATCCTCGAACTGGTTACGCTTTAGTTTGTTTAACAATTAGTTTAAATAGTTGCAAAGCGAAATCTTTTTCTCTTATGCGTTACTCCCTATTATACTTCGTCACAATTATGAAGACGTGCAAAACTCGGACGTGTTGAAAACAAATGCATTTGTTTTACCTCATAATGTAAGCTCGAGCCTACGGCTTTAAAAAATAGTTCCTGTACGGTTTTCACACATTTGCCGTTGTTCACCCGCCGTATGTACCGCACTGCTATGTAAGGAAATGTGGAAACACTGAAAGCCTTTTAGAATTACGCTGTTAGTGGTTTTTCAGTAATATCCCGCAGTAAGCGCTACCGTATAGAGATATAATTACGTTTCATAGTTAAATCTGCATGAGGAAAGGAGTAGACAAATAACAAATACATATAAACCTTCTTTAAATGCAAAATGTTACGTTTTTCAAAATTTTATAGGAATAACTACAAATATAAATTCATGCATATTTCCTATAGGGATAAGCAAAGACCAAAGAACGCCACTTGAATGATCCTTACAAACTTCCCTTGCTTCATTCACATCCATACATCTTGTCATACAGGACCGCTGGGTACAAGTACACTTGACCTGTTTATAAAAATAATATGTGAAATTAACATAGCAATCTTTTTCATCGTTTTATTTTATGATAGATAGCTTAACTCTTTCAGTTTAACAGTAAAAAACTTCTATTACTCCGCAAACCTCTCAAAAAACCACAGCAGAATTTACGAATCATTATCAATTCAATCTATTTTTTAAACTATTTTAACTTCATTGAGTGCTAAAACAACTCACTTTCGATTGACATAACTCTGTACAAATATGCAGTATAATTTAATTTAGTTTATCGCTTGAATAGAATGTGCTTACGTTAGGAATGGTAAGAATGTATGGGTCAATCGCGCATACGGTCGGGGCCCACACGACTGCGCTATTCAAATTGTCCTCGCCACTATATTAAAGGGTCTATCGTACAATGAGTAAATAACTTCGACTGTGAGTTTGGTCAGACTATTATTTGATGGCATTTTAGAAATTTCGTATGTAATTGATCGAGACCGTAAATTGTATGTTTAAGATAATTTTATAGTAAAACTGTTTTGGTTTTTTTAGATCAACAACAGTTAACACTTTTCATTAATATTTTTTTACAAGCTAGAACGTATATAGGTACGTTAAACATTCTAAAACTTTAAAGTTGATCAAAATATGGACTTCATAGTCATAATTTCTATTTATCTTTTAATTAGCTGGGTGAAACTTAATGATAGTTTATCTAGGTTTTGATAGGCTTTTGATATCTCTGAAAACCTTTAAAACTCCTTAATATTACTAGTTTTATTAAGTTTATAATTTGCTTTTAATGATTTGGAAGAATTAAGGCTCCGATCATGATATTAAAGTCATTTGACATCAACGCAATTTCATGTAAAACACTCAGAGGTAAATGTATAGAATTTTATCAGCACTATTCATACAAAAACTACGTATAGAGTCATTTCAAAAGCGTCTATTAGTTAACACCAAACAAGACAAGTTATTAATGAAAATCCGTTGAAATTGCACAACTTAAGTTTGAACAGTCGGTCAGGGGCCGCTCATAGAAACTTTACTCAAAGGACCAACTTGTTTGACTTATTGCTTGAGCATTGATTCCGCTAATCAATTTACTTTATAAACTGTTCTAAAAGGTGTTAATACAGATGTGTTATTAACGGACATTTTGTTTGCTTTCTAAATGGCCGCTTTGAGTTTATCCGTTATTTTTCTCTTTCAAATTTTCAATTCGTGTTGCCCTTTTATGTTTTGTCTTTGAAATAAACGTTAAATGTGTAATGTATTGATGCAGTTTTAAACTCATTATGTAAACATAGGTAATTTCTTTTTTGATACAGCCATTTAGTCTAACTATTAATAACTCTCTAAACTGAACGAGATGATTTTTTGATAACTAGCTTTTACTCATGACTTGAACTTGAAAAGCTTGTGATAGCGCCTTGTGAAAAAATGAAAATGTAAATTTCTTCACAATCTGTTCAGTCGTTGGTTGTTTCTCTTGATAACTAAGTCTTCTCTTAAAGCTGTTTAGTATTTTTTAGTTTTTTTTATTAAAGAGTGCTAAAGACAAAGTATCTTTTTTACAAATAGCATGCATAAATATTTCAGCTAAAAGCTACTTTGGTATTTAATTGACATTTGCAACCATAACCTCGCAGCAATAACAGTTCAATTGAGTCTCGTCTTTATGCTGACAATACTGGCTGCTCGTTCGAATTTCAAATACTTAACGGCAGCCATATTTAAGTGTCATGTTCTTGTTACTGATTGACGTCGCCATTTTGTTATAGGATTACATTATTGTCTTTGAAAGACTGAATAATTATATTTGATGATGATTATTTGTTTAAAAAGCTGAAAGAAAATTTAGATAGCTTTTCACACGATTCTAATTGTAAGTTGCTGATATAATTGAAATTATGCGTGTTTATTTCATTAGTTACTTTAAAATTTTTACACAAGGCAAACAACAAACGGCTTAAAAAAACTTGTCAAATATTTTTTTTAATACTCACTCACATACTCGGCTCTTACTGTTACTTCAAAAATATACAATTTAAAGCACAAAATGACTTTATTTGTAATCTTCATCTTTGATTTAAGCTCCTTTCACGAAATTTTTCGTTGAATTTCAATCTGCACAAATCCCCGCGGTTTGATAATAATCTTCAAGTATTTACTCATAAAGTAAAAGATCAAAGCACTTGCAATATGAGACACAAAGTAATATGGAAAGTTTTAATGAAACTAATATTATCTAGTGAAGATCATGAGTTAAGTTGAAAGAAGTTTTAATTAAAATCCGTTCACGAATAAACTAATTACTATTGCACTTTATACGAACTACAAAGTTTATTATTCAAGATATTCTCGTTGTTCTTTTTGAATTTATATTAAGAAATAGTTTTCATTTTGTAACGATATTAATATATTTAAAACCTTGATTAAATATATTGGATCATTTAATAAGATTCTTAAGATATACGTAAGCAGTATTATTAAAGAACAGAAAAGTATAATATTTTAAAAGATAAAGTATAACCTTGCTGTGGGATTTATACCTTGTTTTAATCTAGCATTGCGCGAAAAGTTTGTTAGCTAGTTTGAAAAATAAGTTTAAATATAACGATAGGTAAAAAGTAAATACTAATTGTTATGTTAAAAGTATGGCCTGTAGTTTTTAACTGTTTTATGTCAATGTAATTCAAATTCAAATTCAATTTATTCAAAATTCTATTAGCAACCTGTAAAAGCCTATAAATTCTTAATTAATCTATGAAAAACAAAGAACTGTAACACATACAAATCGGAGTCCAATAAAGCCTCAAGTACTGAATTTTTCACGAACAATGACACTACAACCTTTGAGCCTTACCTAATGAAATGGCCGACTGTTTGCCTTCAACTACTATAGCAAATTAATTTAAACAAACTTTAAGATTTCACGACTGACAGAGCTCACGGTATTTGTTACTGACGTTAATTAATTACGCTAAATATTGTTTGAAATAAGGAAACTTTCATTAATTATGTCAAGTTAATGTTCCTATGGAGTAAGCAGCTGATTCAGAAAACGATGTTTTCCAAAATTCCGTTGGAATATTCTCAGTAGCAATGTTAAGACTAATGTATACGCTTTAAAAACAAATATATTAAAAAAAAATCGAACATACTACCTCCTCCTTTTTGAAGTTGGTAAAAAGCGGTTCACACCTAAGAACAGGCAAGGCATGCATGAACTCATACACCTTATACTTCTCTCATCATCTCTCTGTCACCTTTCGGGTAACGGTAAAAAAATAAAGATTATTTTTATGGTTGAAGTTAACGTAACATTTACTAATGAATTTTTCATTTAACATGTATCTGAATGTTACCAAAACACGATACTTCTTCAAACTAAAACTTTCTTTAATTCAAACAAAAAGCACTTTCAACAAAACTGGAGGAACCACCTTCCAACCATCAAAATACGAAGGAAAGCGAATATGTTCTGTGATAACTAAAAACTTCATTAACTATGTAGCCCTTTGAGTTGGCGGTCCGCGCTCTTGGTGGGTAATTATGAAATTTCTGAGGGCAACAATGTGTTTACGCACAGGTGAACACGTGCCACATTATGTATGTTTGTATGTTACTATGTGACAATATTAATTGTGTGCTATCGTTAACGTTTATTAGAAAAGTACGGAATCTTCTATGGGCTTTTGAAAATCGATGTTACTTGTTACAAAGTCGAGAGTTTGAAAGAATGATATACAAAGTGAAATTAAAAGTGCTCTACGATTCTTTATTCTCCCATGACGGTGCTATTCTAAAAGAGTTATTTATATGGAGACAAAAAAAAGATATTTGACCCTATTTCAAAACATTTTACGTGACTAGATCTCATACAACTAACTCTACGCGTATCTTCGTACAATACTTAACTTAATGTAAATAAAGAAGTATCTAGTGAATAAATCTTGAATTGAGAAGATTGAATTACAAATACTACAAAAATCATTGTTTCGCAATCAAATGATAATCAGACCCAAACTATCATATATCAAGCCTTTCCCAAAGCATATTTCATACAAAAAAACTGACATAGATAACACGTTTTCCTTCTATCCATAACTCCATATCACCGTTTAATATTGAAATGTACAAAGCACATTAGATCCACCACGATGAGCTCAGAAGACGTCTACAGTTCTCGCGACTGATGTCACTTAACTATAAGATTTCCATATGATTTAACATCACTATAATATAATGTAGAGGACAGGTAAAGTGTAGGATTGTACATTTTTCTTATAGAAGGGTTTGATATATTGCGATGTATAAATGGTCGTCATCACATTACTTTTATGAGACGGGTGAACGCCTGTAAAAATTGTGGTCCGAAAGTTTTGTTTCTGATAATCATACAGGTAATTTTTCTTTGTATATTTATAAAACTTAGAAACTTACTTTTTTATTTATTAGGGACAGATTAAAGATTCGTCAGAACGGCTTTATCGTCGAATAAAGTGATCTTCCAATTCAAAGCTCAGCTCTATATGAGAAAACTGGACTGTTATAAAAAGCAAGCAAGAGCAACCGCTAAAACAGGAGGTCTGACATTTTTAGCAGTTGTTTAATTCACTACAGAATCAAATAATATACAAAAGGCACCTCCATTACCTTGTACTGTTAAAAAATATTTTATAACAAGCATCAAACTCGTAAATAATATGTAATTACGTTTGTTTCAGGGCGATACGCGGAACGAAGAACACTCAGCACATTATTCTCGTTGCTGTCGTCAAGAAAAGGTATGTAAACACAACAATTTAATAAATACATTAAGGGATTTTTCTTGTTTCTTGTTTGAATGTTTTAGCAACATAGTTCTTTATAACAGAGATTTTTACTCAAAGTAATACTATAGTCTTAGCTTTAACTTAGTAGATAGCCATGCAAGGTGCAACTTTTTAAAATGATTGATTTTGGGTACTTCCAAAATCAATTATTATAAAAAATCATTACACAGTCAGATCCATAAACCTGTAGGTTATTGGTGTTCTAAATTCTGAATTGTGTATACTACCGCTAGCTGCGGACCTTGCATATAAGACTTTCTATTAAGTTGTTTGACTTTAATAAGATACTACGGTAAAACGGTAACGCGAAAAAGTCATCATATTATTTTTTGAAGTAGATACTTCTAACGATGCAATTTCTATTATTTTACATCTTATATTAAACAACAATTTAATAAGCAAAATTGCATGTTTTATTGCAAATAAATACAACATTAGAATTGCATACGAAACTTTTATACCCCATCAAATGTTATAAAACTTAATATTTTCCTCACCGAATAAAACTAACAACGTAATGTAATTCTAAACTGTTCCATTTGAAATGTAATAGATATAATATTGAGGGTGGAAATAAAATATATTCTGCATCCTTGAGTACGTAGATGTCGGGTGAAGAGTATAAAACGTATGTAGTGACGTTTATGACTAGGAAAATAGGGCAGGAGTTACCTTACCATATTAATACTTAGCAACTCTAACTGGGCCAGTTTCACTACTGATGGATAAGTCCCAGATACCTAGGCTAGATTGACTGATGGTTAACTGCCAGATAGCTTATCATGTGGACGACAGCAGTTTTTATGCATTTGCCTGTCACCTGTACTTAACTGGTAGGTTACACAACACTTATCTGTAAGTCTCACTACTAGCTCTAAAACTCTCTTTACTTAACTACATAAGAGCTATGGCGGTCAAATGCAAGATTTTTGAAACGTAAAGTATGTCAGAATTTCGCTAAGAGGTTTCTTTTTAACACCTGATATTGCTCCTACTCTCTCAGTATCTTTCGTGGTACTAAAATAAGTGTTATAGCGTCTCTAATATTTCAAGGTTCATTAAAAGAAACAATGCTCGAATTCGTACCTCTACATTACATGCAAATACACAATTACATAATTCAAAGATGAAAGTTTCCTTGAAATTAAAGGTACCTCAACAATGCCCAAAGTAATATTCGTCGGATACATTGTTGAATACGGGATAACAAAATTAATATGCGGCGTACTATACCGCGAAGTAAGAAAGAAAAATATGATTCGCTTTAATATATTAAGAAAGATTTCTTTAAGAGCTCGCAGGAATCCGTGTACCTCGTTCTCTGGTGTATCTTTTTATATAACTTGGATCCGTACAATTTTTCGGGCTTCCGAAAACTGTACCTTATTTTTGTGGAAAATCAAACATATTCGCGACTAACTGATAGCTGCGGCTCCACTCGAGTTTTTACATATACCTGCACTTTTGAGGTTGATTAAAATAATGGAAAATACTCTGTTAACGTGATAGTGTAATATTGTCTAATTACATCACAATCGATTTAGCAAATTAATCATGACAGTGATACGGAAATATATTTAAGTTGTTACTACACCAAAGTTAAACACTAAAGCGTGTGTATTTTTTTTGTGGAAGAACGATTTGTGTCTTTCTTTGTTACGGCAGATATTTATTTGCACTTTGCCATATTTACGTATTGCTCAAAACATGAAAATGTATTTTTCTTATAAGTATTTCTCTACCTAACACACGGCTAGACACGTATAGTTCTTTAACTTTTTACTAGTAAGACCAACATCCACATTTATAATATTAGTAAGCATACCTTTTATATCGACTTTGAAGGTTACTTAAAAAGTTTGCGCCGTTTTAGATACGTTGCAAATTTGCAAAGTTTGCAAACTTTCCTTGGAAATTGTGAGCTTGACAGAGTACCGATCCGTTGTACATCTATCGTGTGGACTTAAATACTTTAATTAAATTACTTTTTAAACTGATGTTATTAGGTATCTCGTTGAACGGTTGAGAATCTCTTGAGAGATTGGCTCAACGTATTTTGAAGCTTAAAAGATTTTGTCGCTGATTTTGTTGTACTTCGAAACATGGGATTAAAGGCTTAAGTATAACTTGACAAATTGGAGGTGTTTACTTATTTTATCTGGTATTATGAGTGATTTTCGTGATACATACAATAAATAATTAAATATACAATAAATCTGACTCGCTAATGTCCCACTGCTGGGCAAAGGTCTTCTCCCTAAATGAGGGTGGTGCTAAGCCTTGAGTTCACCACGCTGGCCAATTGCAATTACACAGTAAATGATCATGGATCCATGATCATTTACTGTGTAATTGCAATTTAAAATACATCTATTTCTTATTATATTTGCATGATCTATATAACCCTACAAAATTGCTTAAATGTTTTATTGTATAGTTAGTGGTCAGCATGATGTCAAAGTTGTTCAAGTAACAAAATCGTTTTCTAAAATCATAATAAAATAAAAAGTTTTCACCACATTCAAAGTCCTACAACATCATGAACCCTTCTAACTTTAACACATTTCCATTTCATATTCACGAAAGATCGTATATGAATCATTGTTATAGTCACTTAACACCTTTTAGTATTCGGCAATGTTGGTGAGTGCAGGTTATGCCTTATCTTTATCTGTCGCACGTGTGTGCCGAACTTTATTATGTTTTCTTTTCTGATGATGAAAATTTAAGGCGTTGTTTGAAAAGCTTGTTCGTTGATTTATAGGTTTTTTACTAGATGAAGATAATGTTGCTTTCTACTTTTTCAAAATTTTAAAAATATCTTGATAATATGCATTAAAGTTACTAAAATTAATAATGCTTTACGCTTTGTTAAATTAATATTATAGGCTTAAAATACATACGTACATAGAAAATGTGAGGCAGAAGTGTTTTAACTTTTGAAATGATTTCAGATTGCCTTATTTGTCAGTCTACTCTATTCAATTCCTCTTTAATTGATTAACACCTACATAATGATATTTCGCTGTTATGTACAAAAAACTACTTTCAAATAAATTAAAGGAAAACTGACGCAAAATACCAAATAATAAGCAAAAACCGTGATAACTATGACGTCAATGTCTCCTAATACCAACTAAACCGAAAAACAGGAAAATCCCAACACTTTATCATGAAAATGGCACTGACGTCACGTAAACAAACAGCCCATTGATCCTTTAAAACAAAAGTCCTTTAAAAGTCCCCAATATATTTCGAGGAACGAGTGAATAATATCTATACTAATATTATAAAGCTGAAGAGTTTGTTTGTTTGTTTGTTTGTTTGTTTGAACGCGCTAATCTCAGAAATTACTGGTCCGATTTGAAAAATTCTTTCAGTGTTAGATAGCCCATTTATCGAGGAAGGTTATAGGCTATATATCATCACGCTACGACCAGTAGGACCAGAGTACCAGTAAAAAATGTTACAAAAACGGGGAAAAATTTGACCTATTCTCTTTTATGTGACGCAAGCGAAGTTGCGCAGGTCAGCTAGTCTATACTAATATTATAAAGCTGAAGAGTTTGTTTGTTTGTTTGAACGCGCTAATCTCAGGAACTGGTCCGATTTAAAAAAATCTTTCAGTGTTAGGTAGCCCATTTATCGAGGAAGGCTATATGACATCACGCTACGGTCATTAGGAGCGGAGTAGCAACGAAAAATGTTACAAAAACGGGGAAAAATTTGACTCATTCTCTTAGGTGACGCAAGCGAAGTTGCGCGGGTCAGCTAGTAAACGATATTTTGTTAATTAATCTTGTAGGGGTCGTGTGGACCCTGTTTCCCGGAAGTGTAAGAGCAAATGTGTAACCGGATGTGACGTAGCTTTGTAATGGTGGACTTATTTTGTGTGGTATTGATGTGTGATGGCGGTGATTTGTTTGTATGTGCTTTAAATATTGTCAATGTTGCGTATTGTTTTGATTTTAAATGTTTAAGAGCGATTTTCTTGCGATTAAAGTGGTAAAAGCAAAAAAAATGTTTTGTAATGGTAAAGTATGAGCATATTTAAATATGTATATTATATATATATGAAGAAGCTAACATCAGACAACAACTAATGAGTCAGGAGCATTCCAAAAACGTCTTGATAGTTAAAATGTGCAATCGAAATTATTTCAAGAAAATTTTAATGAATACAATTATACTTTATAAGACGTAATAATACATCGTAAAGTACAGGACCCTCGAGGCGAATTAAATTCGCAGTTATTAGGTTTTTCTTAAATAAGGTAAAATTACTTGTTAATGAAACAAAACAATACAAATATTATTCTTTATTTCCTTTTGTTTACTTATCTTGGACAAGCTTAATTATAAAAATATTTATTGTTACATTAACCAAAGTACATATAATTTTGTTTGGACATAATTTGAATGATTTCTTTATTTTATGAGTATTTTTACAGTAAAGCTAGATTTTTTTAAAACTTAACATCACGCCTAGTATGCCAGAAGGGTAGGCAAAGGTTCTTAAAGCACACGTACCGCACCCATTTAATAGAGGGCGACCTTAAAGAAGCGTGAATAAGCTAGAATCGCTAATAAAAAGTTTAAAAAACAACACATACGTACACATAATATCACGCCTTTTTCTAGGTACAATTCCTACATAAATAATATTTAACAAAATCTCAAATATTAGGTTCCGTCAAAATTTCCTTGAAACAATTATCAATTTTCCCAAATCATTACGTGTACCTTCGCCGAAACCGTGTCGATCGATCAATTTGCTTGCTACACGTTTTCCATATCACCTCAATCAGTGAAGTTAAAGTTTTGACAAGCAATTTAACCGTACAGTATCCCCCGTTAGAAGGCAGGTCAGAAGGCAATCGCTTCGTTTAAACACCTAATGAGGCACGACAAATTAAACGGGGAGCTGACTTCAGCTGACCCCGAGCTGACTTGCGAACATTGATATATTAGCTATGAATAGCTGGGAAATGCAAGGGTATTTCTAGAGGGAAAACGAGAATGGACATAAACTTATGCCTGGTTTTATAGAGGTAGATAGATACTAACACTAATTGTTGAGACCTCTGCAAAGTGCTGTACAAAATATATTTGTTGTTTGAAAGTTTAAGATAAGATATTATGCCATAGCATGTATGTATGCTCTGATTCCCAAAACGGGAAGGATATTGCAGACTAAGAGAAAACTTATAGCACTCCGGAATTGGAAAGCTAGCTACAACGGGCTGCAACATAAATGGAAATAGATTTTGGACATTCATCCATGTGTATGTATGTGTATGAATTTGAATGAAGCAAAGAAGGTTGTTTGTAGGAATAGGAAGCTGGTGGCTTTCTTTGGTATCTGACTACCTTCATGGGAGAAAAGCGTTATTTTTTTCTGTTTATAAACATTTCTGGACAATAAATAGGTATTTTTGTTATGATGGTGAACAAATATTTGAATTTAACTGTATTGATGGCCAGAAATAAATTTCGAAATAATTTATTCGAAAATAAACTTGTATAACAATATAACAGAAAAAAGTTGTACAAATAATGACATAAATAGTCCTAAGCTTCAAAGTCAACCTTTAAAAGATATAAAGAAGTCGTTATTATGACAGAAAGTTAGGAAGACTCGCACAGGGATGCCCAAAAACCCAAGTGACGATAGCAATATCACTTTCTATTTTTCGCGTAAATAGTTGCTAAAGATACAGAGAAAAAATGCCAAAAAATACAAAGATGAAGATACATTCATACGAGGGGCAGGCAGAAACCAGATGAGATGATTTCAATATACAATTTTTGCTTTGATCAAACAATTTTAAAATTGCAAAGGTTATTTTCTCATATAAATAACCTTTTCAAAATAAAATTTACATAATTTTTATGCCAAAGAGAAACCTCAACAGAGCTCATAAATTACACTCACACTTTAAACTCCCAACGGTGAAAATGAAATAAAACTAAGGAAAATAAATCATTATTAAACATTTATATTTGAGGTAACCCTTAAAGGTAACTTTGACAAATAAATGGAGGACAATTTAGGTAACTAATAAGTTTTTGTTGTTGTGGTCTAACTCGATATTTGCTACGTGGCTTGAGGACTGAGTGGCTTGTGGGCTATTTATAGATCTGAACGATTTTAACCTAGTTTCTTAAGTTAGAGTCATGGGACTTTTTGCCTAGATTACGGAGTATTTTATTATGTTTTGGTGGTAAGAAGAAAGACAATCGGATTTACTCGTCCTACACAACTTTTATATCTTTAGTATGTCTACCTTTTTAAAATCCATACGTCATTTTTGTAGAGGAAATTGGGCGACAAAAGTCTTAATTACACAAGTATTAATCATTTTATTGGAAACACACTGAAAAACACCGTAAAAGTAATAAGGTTATCATATTTATCTTTTTCGTACAAAGACGTAACATTTTCTAGCGCCATAAAATTATCTATATGATCTACATCGGAAAGACAATCTACGTCAAATATAGAAGTTTGAGGTTTTCCACAGTAACAATTGCACGTTGTTATTTACCCACACAATATTTGTATAAGATGAATAACATAACAATCCACCAGCCCTAAATAAGGTCAAGAACACACGAAATTCAATCACAATCATACATATAATAATAGGTACAATGTTACAAATTAATCAAGCGACTCGCAGTCCGTCCGTGTAGAAGGTTGGGCTTAATTTCCTCACGTATGTGTACTCTGCTCAACGGATTTGTTTCACGAACACAGATTATAAGCTAAGGTTGACGAACCACTAATATTGTGTACACAATCGATGTGTAGGATGGATATGCTGTTGCTAGGTGTAATTTTATTTCATAATTGAGCTGCTACGGAGTGCGAATTACGCAGAAGATGATATTTTGCGTATATAACTAGTTAAGTCCTCGACTGAGTCCGCGTAAAAAGGTTTCCCGGGGTATAAAGTATCTTATGTGTTTATGTATGTTATAAGCTATCTATGTACTAGATTTATTGAAAATAGTTTCATTTGTTTTGAGTAACAAACATTGATTCATATATCCAAACTTTTGCATTTATAATATACTAGCTGACCCGCGCAACTTCGCTTGCGTCACATAAAAGAGAATGAGTCAGAATTTTCCTCGTTTTATAAAACTTTTTACTGTTACTCTGCTCCTATTGGTCGTAGCGTGATGAAATAAAAAATGCTTTTTTTGTCACTAAAAATATTATCAAAATTATTTATATCTCTTATTATAACAAAGTCGCGCTAGTGCACATCCGCCATTAAAACAGTTGCCATGACAACGGAATTTTGTTAATTAAATGTCATTGTAATATTGATTATTCGCGACAATGTTCGCCACCTGAATTTTCCCGGGAAATGCGTCATTTTCCCGGGGTAAAAAGTAGCCTATGTCCTTTCTCGGGTATCAAAATATCTCCATACCAAATTTCATACAAATTGGTTCAGTAGTTTAGGCGTGATTGAGTAGCAGACAGACAGACAGACAGAGTTACTTTCGCATTTATAATATTAAGTATGGAAGTAGCATAGAAGTATAGATCTAATATTATGATAGTCAAAAATACAAAACCACACATTTTAAAATCTCGTTATCGTGGCACTATTGGGTATGTTTTCAAAACGTCATGGTCACGACACTTGAGCATAAATTTCTATTTGTAAACCTTATATAGATAAAATAGTCACTAACAGTAGTTATGTGGCTAAAAACTTGACCCGAGCGAATTTAATGCAAATAGAATAACTTTCAGAACAAACTTATTTTTAAGCTGAAATTAATTGTAACCAACAACTGTGAAGTTCACTGTTTAGTTTATTAATAAACGTTTGTTTACTTCAAGTTACAAAGCCTGTTGGTTAACACTGAGGCATTAAACTAACACACAACTTTTGTTTGGAAATGCTATAATGTAAAAGTTATTTGAAATGGTAATAATTAATGATTCGTGATGGTTTTCATTAACATTCTATACGAAGTGCCATAGACAATAATATATGTAAAATAAAAATACTGATTATGGACGGCAAAAAGTGATTGACGAGTCAAATCCCATTTTCAGGTTTAATATAAATGATACCCTTAAATCGCGGACTTGAGCTAAAACAACTTTTTTCATTATTTACAGTTTTATTACTTGAAGGTTAATATTCTGAAGGACAAACAAACAAAGTCACTTTCATGTATATAATTGAGGTTCACATAACAGTATGTAATATACATACATAATATCACGCTCCTTTCTCATAGGGGGATGTAGAAACCAAGATACTATACTTAGAATTGCATAATAATTACAAAGAATAATTGCAGAAATTACTGTAAAAAACATTGGAGCGTGTTTTAAACTTCAATTCAAGCATTACCAAGTTATTTTCAGGCTCACAAATCCACAGATACTAATTCATACTAGTCTCAAAGGAGTCTGCAAGCCGAGATAAGTGTAGGAGTGCAACCCAAGGCGAAATACACCGCGGCCGAGTACAAACCGAGCCTAGCCAATTAACGAGCTAAATATAACTCACTCTTGTTTCTAATGAAAACTTCCACTTGACTTCTTGATATAGGTATAGGTTTTTATTACTATGAAGTATATACTTATAAAGGTAGGATTATATTTTTGTGTATAATACAATATAGTTACCACTAAGCGCAATGACTTGAAATGATAAGTATATTGAATATAGAATATGCAAATAAGTAGGTACGAAACTAAAAAAAAAATCTGAAATATGTCATTGTAATTTTATTATAATTAAAATTAAAATTGAAAAGTAAAAAAAAAAAAATATTTATGATGTCAAGTTCGAACAAAGGAATTTGAAATAGTAAAATGTAAGTTCGTAACAGTATATACCAAACCTCTGTAGGTTCCAAATTATTTTCGAAAGCCTAAACGAGACTTAGATCGGCACAGGCCAATAATGATGATATATAAATCTAACAACACATCTAAAAATATTTACTCTAATTAGCCGTCCAAAATCACTATTTAATACAAACACGTAATCACTATTTTCACGTAATTGCCACAAATAGTATTGACTATCAGTGCTTTGAGCTCGAAATATCCTAATTAAAGCTTTCGGTATTCGTTTGTGCTAAACATATACTGACTAAACCATACCCATTTCAAAGGGTTTCAACTGGAGGGCGGTTAAATCGAGGTTTAAAACAGGGATTGGGGACTGTTGCAAGCAAAAATGTATAAACTGTCACGTATAATCTCTCTTTCAATAACGCAGCAGACAAATGATGGAGGTTTGTTGATTTTAATTGTATACTTTTCGATCATTTATGCAACAATAATTATGGCTAAAGTTGTATTCGTAGTTTCATACATAATTCATAGTTTTTTGTTACTATCAACCTGCTGAGCAAGGATCGCCTCCCAACCACGGGAGGGATTTGGCCATGAGTCAATGTCAAAAACATATACTTATACTTTATCTGACTGCTACGCTTTGTCAACTAAACTTGAAGGAGAATAGAAAATGGCAATGAGATAGGTAAAAATTTGGTGCATAAGTAGAGGCCATGAGAAAGTTAGTTGTATTATATTCGCTCGTGACTGTACCCACAAATGGGCATATAAAATGTGCATTGAAAATACTTTCAACAAAGTTCTTTTCTAACTGAAGTTTAGTTTAACTTTATACGAAGTTGGAATGGATTCTTTTTGTTTGATGGGTAACGTAATGCGAGGTTCGATGCGATGAATATATTTCAGGGTTGAACTGCGGTTCGGTTTTACCCTTTTCAATAATTTTCGCTATGAATTTGACGGTCGGTAAACTATCTTCATATAACAATGGAATAGTTGCGAGAACATTAATACTTATTTGTTTTGTACCTAATTACTATTTTAAGCATTCCTTATCTAAAAGGTAGCTACATAAAATCTTTCTAATAGTTTAAGAGCTTAAAGAGCAATTGTTTTATATAAAATCATCCAGCTCACGTGAATAAAGCACCAAACTAATCAAACATCTTTCTTTTTTTTTGATTTCCAAACAATTACCGAAAGGTACTAACCGCCACATCCACTACAAAAGACTTTCATCTAACCAGCAAACACCATACGACATTTTACAATGCAAACACAAGCATGTTGTCCCATACATCGCTATTATGCACGGACAGGCCGGACTGAGAGGAAATTAGATTAATCTACAGAGCTGGTACCGTATACCTAGAGCAGTAGGTATATAAGCCGTGACGTTGTTGTGTGTCACAATAGATAGTGGAGCTTGAGGTCGATAGGAGCAATATGGAGCATGTATTCCGACGTCACAGTAGAAGCGCCCATAGCCAGTTGCGCTCACCGGTCAGTAAACGATCTGTGAGTTAAGCAAAACCTCGGCGCGGTCATTCCATAGATGGGTGACCGCATAGTGGTATTTGAACTGGGTGTTCGGAGGGTACGTAAAAAGTCGGTCCCGGGTGTGGCCTATTAAGATAGCAGTCGTTAAGCCTCGTCAAAGGCCTTAGAGCGGCTTGAACAACTTTGACACTAGGTTGACTACTAACCACATCATAGAAGAAGAAGGTTTTAGAGGCTTTAGGTTAGGTTATAGAGAGCCTTGCCATTAACGATTTCTTTAGTGTAGTTAATTTTCGATGCGGTTGTTTTTAACAAAAGATAGCTGTATTAAGCCAGTTGCATAAGCCTCTGGGTCATTGTTATGCCCGAATCTTGTTATCGTCCACGCCAACCTTGCACACAAGTATGTACACTGTTTTAAGTTATTAGACTATAAAAGTCTCTTTTGAAATTCTGTTGTAATGCGTAAAATTTCAAAGTACTGCTAAAAACTGTAATATAATAGATTTAACTTTCGCTCTCTTTGAAATAAAATATCGTTTCTTACTTCTGTATCTTCAATTTTAAAAAATGAGGATCCATATCGGCTTTGGATATGTAAAAGTATTGCGAGATCAAAACACTGCCTTCAGATCTATTTATCCATAAAAATGTAATAAATTATTAGTATAAACTTAACAGATACTTAAATATTTCATAGAATAAAAAAGTAATAGATACTTAGAATCAAAACCTTCGGGGCAAACTGTCTGCTACTTTACAGCAACTATCCTGAAATTAATTTGGTAGAAAAGCAAACCTTTTTGCTTACTCACTGAAGATTTTAATTGACCTTAGAGAGTTTTTCTTTTAAAATATCTTTAAGAGAATATTTTCAAAGTTACCTTTGTTATTTTGAGTTGTTGAGTCGAAATGAACAGTTTAATTGGAACAACAGTAAATCTTACTCAAACGGTGTAAATTATAAGAAATCTTACTTTAAATTATGATGATGAATTAACGTGGATGAACCAAAAATTGTCTTGAAGAGCTATATAATAATATCAAGAAAGACTAACCCTCGTTTTCCGAGGTACATTTAGCGGTAGTTTATCTATTCAATAGCGTTTAAACTCATATAAAAAAACCACTATTGAATGTACTCAAATGTACAAATGTACTCAGAAACCGGGGGTAAAGAACGTTGATTATTATGTTCCCTGCTTGTTGCTTTTACCTCCATGGGAGTAGGTCTGCCTATCTACTTATTCCACTGTAAAAGTGAATAGCAAAAGAGAACTAAATGCATAGGCATACGTCCTCGTCATCATCACTTAACATCTGGTGAGATGCGAGACAAATGTTTAATCGAATATTAACTTTATAACAAACTAGCTTTTAGCCGCAACTTCGTCCGCCACCTGAATTTTCCCATGGAAATGCGTCATTTTCCCGGGGTAAAAAGTAGCCTATGTCCTTTCTCGTGTATCAAAATATCTCCATACCAAATTTCATGCAAATTGGTTCAGTAGTTTAGGCGTGATTGAGTAGCAGACAGACAGATAGACAGACTTACTTTCGCATTTATAATATTAGCATGGATGACAGTAGACTTTCTTCATAAAACAGTTTTAGAGCGTTAATGACATTGAACCAACTATACTTATACGTAGTTAGCTTTATCCTTTAGCACAAACCTTTTTAACAGCAATTTCAATACAAAAACAAACTACCTACAGTATAAAAAAGTTCCATTATAACATTTACCGTGTAGTCCAATCTATTATCGGAATCAGAGGCGTGCTTTACGATCATGATTTTAATGTGACATAAAGCCGATGGCCCATCGCCCACATCAAAAAGTTATTATTTATCACATAAAAACCCATGACGCAAAACAAGTAACACGTTTTGGCTTTTCATGACGCATAAAAGCGTATTTTTGTGCAATAAACCGTACAGATGATTTGGATTTGATTGGGCAGAGTGAAAACCATATTGAAATCAATGTAATATGAAGAGATACATTGCTGGGCACTAGTACATATGTGTACACGTTGACAAATGAAAGCTTGAATGTAAAAATGTAGTGATATTTCCTATATTTGGTACAATCGAAAGTTCATTTAAAATGTACTTCAAAATTTATTCCCACGGCATCCGCTAGGGGCGCTGGTGTGGGTTGCTGTTAGTCCTTTCAATCTAAAGTTCTTCATTTGTATGTCGGAAAATAGTACGCCTGACTACGTTCAAAAGTCGATGGTGTATTTATATTTATTCCCTTTAAAATAAAGTTTAAAATTAACTGTCAAGAGGCCTAATAAAAATACTATAATTTACCCCAACTAAAAAGGTAGGATTCGCCACTGTTGTTGAGAGATACAAATAAGTATAATTTGAAATGTGTTGAACAAAGCTTGCCCTTGGGGATAGCCTTGTGAAAAGTGAAACGTTTTCGCGGAAACTATGCTTCACGTTGAGATCAAAGGTACACTACATTAGGCTATTTGTTTTGGAAAGGGTTACCAAGAATTTATTCAGTTGGACCAATGGTCCTTCTTCAGCGTTTCACATTTAAATTTTTTTTTTAACTGTTGAATGCACAAAGTAACTTAGTGATTACCAGCCAAATGTCTTTGTATGGCGTTAATCTATTTTAAGCCGTAGATGCTTATTTGTTATAGTTTTTGAACATATCGGCAATTACTTTCTATATGTTTGTGTACCAAATAGGCACCTAAATCATGAAGCAACAAGGATAAACTAGCCGGTCGTCGTAATCATGCCGCATATCTACCTTATTACTATTATATTTGACCATTCCTACAAGCAATAGATAATTTGTATTCCATCGTAATTTTGTAATATTAACAAATAAACAGAACATGTGAAAGAAATCTCAAATTAATTTAAGAGACTTCAGAACTGTGCTCATAAATGTCTAAGTTTTAAAACAGACAAAGCAATAATTCGCTTGAAAACTCCTCAAACGAAAAGTTTGATGAAAGTTTATGACAGAATAACTTTTGTATATAAGCTTATATAAATAACAGTAGTTTTATGATCTCATTTAAATAATCATGTGTCAGCCATTTGTATACTTAAAACACTGTTAAACAAACTTCACCACAGTTGCTAGTTTCAATCGAACTGGCCATCGAGACCGCGAACTATTTAATGAACATAAGAACTTGTTAGTTTTGCATAATTATTATAAAAATATTACTAGTATTACACAAAATAGAATCTATTTAGTAAGTAAATAACATAAAAATTTCACTTACTTAAATGGTTCAATATTTTGAGGGAACCGTTACAATTGAAGTAGTTGTCATCGAGGCAAATGCTATGTCTACTTGAAGACATTCTTAAACATATTAAATTATCTGCCCAAAAGAAAGAATAAAAGCCAGAAGCTAACAATAACAATGTGGATAAGTCAATATTCCGCACTAACTAAACAATTTTAAATCTAATTGAATAGTGTTTAATGTTTCAATAGTATACTTTTATCTATTATATTATATATTATATACATATATCCTCACGATATTTATCTTCGTTATTTAACCTCTAGTTAACCGGGTTTCATACGAGTTTCACAGTACATTAGATGTTATATCTTTATACAAACCACTTTATATTCTTCTCAATTCTTTTTAGTATTATACCAGTTTTAGTGGCAGTAGAAACCCTCTTAAATATATTATCTCCTGGTTTATGGCTTAACCATTCTGACTTGAGCACTGGAGGACATTTCAGTTACAGTTCTTTAACCACTAGTCCTTGAACATTCCGCAAAGATTTTTGTCCCTAAATCCACACACTCAATTTCTTTTTTGGGTTTCTTTGTCGACTATATAGAATATTAGCCTGAAACGTCGTCCGTGTGGAAAGATTTTCCGGGTAAATAGTAAACTACGTGTTAATACAGGTTATAAACTATTTGTATACAAAATTCCATTAAAATCCATTTAGTTGTTATTGCGTTAAAGGGTAATCCATACAAAACTTTTACATTCATTTTAGTAAATAGGTTGTGTTCGAGCTTATCAAAAACCTTTACCTCTTCAGAGGTAAAATACTTTTAGGGAGTTTAAAGTTACTTAATAATATGTCAAAAAACAGTCCATTAAAATAACACAGCGACGAAAATCCCTAATAAAATTATATCACAAATAATCTCGCCACCAAAGTCGTTTTAAACTCGGTCGGATATCGTCGTGTAATAACCGTATAAAATGTACCGCGGGGATGTAGGACCGACACTAAATGGGGTGCAGAATGAATTGTAGTTAACGGACAAGCCAACGTGATGGGATGAAGCACAATTTAATTTTGTACCAGATAAATTGAGTTAGCTACCGTACAGCTAAGTAGATTGGTAAGTGCAAACTGTGGCGCGATTTTCTACAGCCGGTACTATTGATAACCGGCCATCTATCGAAAAAAAAATGTGAAAATGGATTAACACCTCTAGCGTCTGTCACATGAACTATTTCCCTTAAGTAATTATTAATACGGTATTTCATTGTCAGTCAGCTAGCTACTCTTCTACGACACGTCAAATGTGTGTGTTACCTTAGAAATGCATACATAATGACGTCACTTGTGTAATTTTTCATCGAGATCGAATGACTGATAAACCTGTAGCGCGGTTCTGTCCAATCGGTACTGTCGACCTTCGAAATTTTGACATTTAGAATGTACGGCCAAAATATTTTCTACGACGCCCGTCAGAGACGCGGATCAGATTTTCATACAAAATTTCTCGATGACAGGTCGGTTGTCGGTAGTCGATAGTAGTAGAGAACCGAGCTACTGTAGTTAACAATTAGAAAAACTTGACATAGCTTCAATATTTAGGTCGTTCATTAAACCTAACTACCTAACTTTTTAGCTTTTCCCCTTGATATTCTTTCATTTAAATGTCAATCGCTCGATACTCGATAGTATCAAATGTAAAAAATCTCGCTACTGTACTAAGAAAACCGTAGACAGCACACGCTGTATCGGGTTTTCTTAATACAGTAGCGAGAGTAGGCAGTTGTTTTTCTTTTGTTTTTAGAGATTGAGTTGATGTTGTTTGCTGTGATCGTGATAGTGTTTTACTCGAGAGTGCAAGTGGATTAACACAATAGTGCCGGTGCAGAGAATGCAATTTAAAGTCTGGTTTAGAAGTAAAGATTAAGAAAATGCGATAGGAAAGCAAAGTACTAGTTGAAGCAATATGTGATTTTAAATAATTCTTTAGAATTTTCCTATTATATGTATTTCTTTAGTTTTACGTTATAATTCGATATTATCCGATTACATTGAGTGCCAAATTAATGTTAACACAAAGTTGCAACTATCACAGAACATACTTCTTAGTAGTCTGTGTTCATCCTTAGCATATAAAATCTGTTACCTTGCCAAATTTCATCCAAATCGATTCAGCCATTTTGACGCGAAGGAAGGAAGGAACAAACAAACACACAATCTCATTTACTATAGATGCGATTAATTACCACCTCTGTAAACTAGTGTAAGACGAGTATTACATGCTCAATCCCCCGTTACCGTGACAGTGTAAGCAGAAACGAAATCAATACAGATCCAATCAAGTTTTGTCACTAGGCGAAACACACAACAAAGGGATTCCTACACCTTTGTATTGGTAAACTCTAAAATTAATAAATAATCAAACTAGTCTTTATTTTAATATCAAAAATAGTTATAATAGATAGATAAAATGTTTTGTTCAGCTTCAGTCTGGAATTTGTCCTTCAAAAAATGATTGTTTTATAACTACATTTTCTTAAGGATTCACTATTTTGTATCAAAGATTCAACGTTTTTGTTATTAAATGCCGACATAATTATTGCTGTAAGAATATTTATTGTGTGTATTTTTAAAGCTGTTTGTTATATTTACAGAAAAAAATGAAGTTACGATTAGAATAACTCAAAGTACTTCCCGTACAAGACTTCTAAAAGTTCAATATCTGCAAAAATAAACACAAAATATTTTTTGGCAATGAAATCCTTTAAAAATACGACGATAGGCAAAGATTACAATTAGAATAAATGTTACTATAATAAAAAAATATGCAAAAATATGTAGTGTACTTGAGAGAAAAATAGTTGTAAAGAAGCAAAAGTTTGTGGAAATATAATGATTCTAACGTTTCCACTTCTATTTCCCAGACGTTTTTCTCATATCCCGCCAATTTTATATGTAGGAGGACGCAACAGATTTGAAAGAACTCACTTAGACTGATCAGTTTAAAGTAGGAACTACAGTTATTAAACGTTAATGGGTACATTACTTGTAATAACAATGTACGCGAATGGTGATGAATAGATAAAACATTTGTTGAACAAATTTTACTGAAAAATTATCATCATTTCATGAATGGGCATGTGTCTTCCCATTATAGAAAAGATTGGGCAATATTCCGGTTTTGAGTTCGCCACGATGACCAGGTACGGGTCACTATAAATAGGTACTTTACATTCGTTCAAGAAAATTTTAAAAAACATGAAAACTTGCGTGGTTATGCAATATCACAGTAATTAACTAATTGAACAACATAAACTTATATACACTTTATTTTCTATAAAATAACGTTAATTTCAAAATTCCTAAAGGAAAAATGTGTCAACCCTTTGTGGAGTATTTTTTGTTAAATGAAAGAGTTCTATCGTAACAACTCGGCCGCGTAATTTGAGATTTTTTATTAAACTTTACAAAGTTTTCACTTTGCAATAAAAAGTTTTATAAACGTTGAGTTGATACTTAATTCATAAAGAAACTCTTTTTACCTTTTCTATCGTTATTTGGGAACAATAATTGATAACTTTTGATTAAGTATTTCTTATAAAATAATAAATATTTGTATAAATTTTCCGCTTAGCAAACTCTTCCCATGACAGAAACTAGCTCCAAGATAAATGTTATGAAAATGGGTTCAAGATTTTACCCGTAACAGACAGACGGACAGACAGTAAGGATTAACCATAACCCAATTCTGCATAACCCAATCAAGTGCGGCTCATATAGTCGTCGTTAGTTAAGATTTATTGCGTGTCGAGCAAACACAGCAGATTGACACTTTATTAACCACCGCCAACGTTTACATGTAATAAAATATTCACCGAAATTCATTTATATTCAAATTTTATTTATTTGGCCTTTTGTGGTGAGTTTTTAGTGTAATCAAATAACAGAAGCAAAACTGGCCTTTAACAAACTTTTGAGATACTAGATGCTAGACTTAGTATTTCGATAAAAAAGTCGTGCGTTTTTCGCTCTTCTTTTGCATCAAAACAGTTAAACCGATTTTGATAAAGTGATGAGTCGTAATGAGAAAGCTTATATCCCGATAAATATTTGTAACTATGTCAGCAACAAAAATATGGGCATTAACCGGAATATTTTATTTAAATTTAGATCTATAACCTCATAACATTAAAAAAAAATACACCAACATTTTATCATAACAAGCAAACCAATCACAACGGAAAAACATTTCAATCATAATTTGGTATAAAAACTCACAATTTACACGAGGAACATCGAATACGGGTCGTAAACCATCTTGCTCCGGCTTAAATTACGTTTTAATATCGGAAAATTGCTTCCGAGAGGCAAGCCGCCCCAAGCCGCCCCAAGCCGCCCCGTGCCGCCCTGTGCCGCCCTACAGGGATAGCGCGTCCACTACAATATGTTGTTCCAATGAAAAAATATCATTTAATTTTCCCCTTCGTTTCTGTCCCAAGTGAACGCTTTGCTTGTTTTTCCTTTTTCATCGTACGGTCAACTCGTAGCACTTGCTACGGCGTAGCGTGTAGGCTTTTAGTGTTAATTCGTAGAGCTTTGGTGTGGTTTGTAATCTAGTTACTGGTATATTCATCAATGTGTTTTATGGTTTAATTACCGCTTAACTAAATCTATTGTTTTATTTTTTATTACTTTTGTTATTTAACTGTACCGAGTGACACACAATATTTGTAAACCCTTGAATTAGTAAATTCGCTCCGGTAGTTAGCAGACATATAGACTTTAAACATCGGCCTTTCATTTAAAAATATTCCCTTACTACCAATAATTTAGAAACTTGGTATCGTATTAGCTGTTCAACGACTAATACATATCTTAACAAAACTATTGGCTTTCCAAACTACATTGTACTAACACTCTTATAAATCAGCAACAATCTTTCAAACAACAAAATATACTGTGTGTACATAAAATACATGAAGAAAGAATAAAACCGATGCAGTATTACGTACTCGATCCATCGGTTTAATGAAGCAATCCCTTTTACTGGCCATAAAGAGCTCATCGGCCCTCCCGACCTAAAATGTTTCACTTGTATCAATGTATAAGCTTTCTCAAATAATTTTTATGTATTCACTCTGTTTAAATGCAGTAGACAAGAGGTAGTTGAATAATTTATATTTAAATAGTTTATAAGTTTATTTTATATTAATTAGCCTTATACATTTCAAAATTTATTGCTTTCACATGCATACAAACAAAAGATCACGCGTTGGTATAGGCGTAGGCAGAAACCAAAGACTTTAAATGTACCATTTAACGTTCTTTGGCCTTTTCTCTAGTGGTTTCAAATAGATATATGTTAGTCCTTGTTAAATTGCTAAAATACCGAATATATCACATCACCGTCTTAATTTTGACTACACAGCTATGTTTGAAAAGATTAGAAAACTTTGACCACCTTTTAATACAACAGTATAATATTTTTTAATTCGTACTGTAATGGTAAATTGACATTTTGCCGAATTCTCTATATAAGTATATCAAAATAGGTATTTGTCGAATAACATTTTCTAACAACGAAAGAACAGCCCTTAATTTAAATAAAAAATAACCGTTTACAACTGTTGTAACTGGCAGGTAAGATACAAAGTTACAGCATCAAAAGAATACGCAGCGTGAAAACTGACGTACGTTTCCTTTTAGTTGAAAGCCTTCCACTTTGTATTTATAATTAAAATTGTTCTGTGACGTCACTACGTCAAGCACGACAGGTGCAACCTTTGTAGTTAGAATTTTAATATTTTGTAGTATTATGTTTGGTGTATCTTTTTTAGATAATAAAGGTTGTAGTGTTGGGTCTCATTAAAATTTCTTTTAAACTGCATAGTAGTGAAAATGTTCAGTCTTTTTTGCTTTTAATGAACACGTTACACAATTTCTCTTTATTGATGTTGTATGTTGTACAGTCAAATATGATTATATTTGACTGTACAACATCATAATCAGAAGTAGACTTATAAACTGTTTATTGCAAACCATTAAAAAAAATTATAGTAGAGTGTAGTACAATTATGAGCTTAAAAATTGCTATTTAAAAATATCTTTGCTTTGAATGTATAAAGATTAGTCCTTGGAAATAAATTTAATTGCGAACTACTTTGTTGCTTGTCAAGAATTCTTTTGTAAATATTTGCACGCTATTGCAATCTTTAAAAAAAGCATTTGATGTTTAATAATTTATTTTATTTACTTTCAATCTGAAATATAATTTTACTTAGTAACATTACTTACGAAGTGATACTTTATTGGCAAGAGTAACGGCCTCTTTCACCTCTCATAGATAAGTGTGGGATAACATATCCAATACATAAAATAACAGATAATGTTAAGAAAAAGCACTGTCAATATTCCACCTGATCTTTTAACCGACACTTATTCATATGAGGTAAATCCGAGGCCCAATCTAATGTATCTTATTTTGTACACCTTGTTGCCAAACGTTTTTAATACAGCAATCTTACGAACGATTCCACGAATTCAGATTACATGTTGGGAAAGTATCTGGTATAATGATATAAAGGAAATTATTCGGGCAATTTTGTGCGGGGTCATTGAACGAGATTGTGACGTCATACCCCTAGTTATATGCTATTGATTAAACCTTGCTTTCCCGAGAATTTGGAGCGTCTTGATATGTGCGGATATTGGGGGAAAACTGATTTTCTATGACAAGAAAATACCAGGAATGCTGTGTTATAATGTGTAGAGATTTAGCGTTTATCTCTGGATACAGATTGAACAGATTGAACTAACTAAAAAAGGATTGTAAAAAACTGTATTCTCTCTCATTTTGGCAATTACAAGAAACTTGTAGGGACTGTTCCAACCAACTCCTTTCCAAGTGACTTTCATCTTTGCCTATTCCACTGAGACAGATGCAGAATATTATGTTAGTTTGTAAAAAAAAACAGTCTTCAATTAGATATTAAACCAACTTAAATGAAAAAAAAACGTATTGTATTTACTTGTATTCCCCTCCGTATCCCAAACCACGAACTATCTAAACTGAAAGATACCTCTATATTACTCTTACCATGGAAAAAATAAATGTACAATGAAAAACATTATTCATAAACAAAAAGCCATATTCCACACGCGTTCAAAACTACTAATTAAAAACAAATAACCAGCTTCGTGTAAAACTTTATTGCTTTTGAAAAACAGTAACAAAATGTTCTATAAATTACAATTTATTATAAAAACGGACACTGAAACATTTTCATAAAAAACTGTTCAATGTGCTGCACCTGTTTCGCGAGTATCATATTTTTTGTACCATTAAAACCTCAATGGAAATTGCTTGTTTAAAATCGCGAAACATAAATATTACTTTGATTGTACATTTTTATTTTACATGGGAACAAAACTGTACTGTTTGACTGTTGTTGACAAATGTCTTACCATGTCTTATCATAGATCCTTAGGATTTGATGCCCGTGTCAGGAAAGGTTGTTTATAGATGGCAAGATAAGATTATTAGGAAAAATACCATAAATATCACTACAAATGAGTATGAAAAATAATCGTCACAAACTTAAATTACGCCAAAATTAAATGTATATTGAGAAAATAAAAGTATAACTAAAAAAATTACCTACTTTAAAAATCACTATGTACTGCCCCAGTATACTATCGCATAAACATTATCCCATTCTATTGGTTACACACCAAAATAAATATTCTTCAACCCATCAACCCTACCCACATCCAAGTCAAATCAAATCCGAATCATTACGAAAACACAATAGCTTCATCAAGCGTAAATTTAACCAAAAAAATCTATTATCAAAAGATTTATTTCCCAAGAGTCAGAGGGCACTGTAACTAGTGAACCGATTAACCGCTAGGAACAATCTTTGACAAGATTTTTGCTGTACTTTCCACCCAGTGGGCTGGAAACCAACCCAGCGTCCACTTTATATGAGAGCTTTCTTTCAACTTTGTATTAAATGTTGCACATTTATTTACTCTGTGTTGTTTTTATTGTCGATTAGTGAAATGAAGCGGTGACGTCAGATTATGAAATATACTTTGTTTCGAGGATTATAAAAAGGTGCAATTTTTTTCTTGAGTGTTTTGTGTTTCTACTTTTCATTTTAAAATACGTTATTCATTTTGCAAAATTATATCTTCTAATGTACTTTTTGGTTCCTTTTTTAAATTGTTGATTATGTAGATATATTTATTTTAGCTGTACTATTAGTAAGTACAGCTTAATAACTTATTGACTCCCAAAAAAGGAGAACCAAAAAAATACTTTTATGATTTACCCACTTATTTACTTCAAATAATACTAGTATTCAAAATGTGTTGCATAATCTCCATCACATTATAAAACCGATAGAAACCATTTATACTTAAAACTGAAACGAATAAATTAACAAATTTATAATGTATTCTAATCGTAGATACATTTAAGTGCGTCATAATTTCTTAACGACGTACACTAGTCGATTACTCGACTCGTACAAGGCAATTATTGCGTTAGTGGCATCATAACACTCGGAATAGTAAGTGGTACATTAAACTTAGCTCCACTGACATTTCATACAATACTTGATTAGATTAATCACATAAACTTTGAATAAACCCTTCTTATTTATTGAAATTGCTTTCTTGCGACCTTATGTTCTCTAATTCTACGGTCTATGAAACCTTTTTTACTTATAATGAATGGTTTAAATGTGATCTAAAACTGTTTAGAAATAAGGCCTTGTTAAGGTGACCGTGACCATAGTATAATAAATATACAGGACCACATTAATACCCCATGATTTTATCAGAACTATTCCTTAAAATTGAATCGAATGGTAGAAAAGCTAAAGAGACTTCACTGAGATTATATGCGAGGAAAATACAAATTTATTTTTATTTTGCATAATAAACTATAATCCTAAGTAATAGGATAAAATCGCGTAGTTTGCAGAAAGCATCGTACGCCAATCCACTTTGAAAGCATCAAAGCTCTATTTAATCTTTTAATCTAAATACTATCAGTTTTTCCTCAATGATAATAAAAAAAACATATTTCATTGCTTTAAAACTATATTTTAACATCGATAATGATGAATATTTTCAAACAGCCAATAATTATGCACCAGCAGTAATTGCTGAGTTGACCTGTAATTTAAGTGGAAAATGTAATTTAAAAACATGCTTTACTGATCATTTTTATTGAAGTTTCACATGAATTTAAGTACAAAAAGTTAAATAAAATAATTTTAAGTAATAAGTTCTTTACTTTTATTTCGTGCGTTAATTTTGTAAAATTTTAAATAAACTGTGACTAACATAAGGGAAATTTGTAAGGATCGTATCCAAGTGGCGTTCTCTGACTACTAATGGAAAAAATATGATATTTTGTGTTTGGATGTATGAAAAAACTGAAAATGGCTATGGTAGACCCAAAATTACAATTTAAAGGATAAGGATTATACAAAAATATTTGCTATCATCAAATAACATGCACGATAAACGTACATACTCGTTGCCATGGTAACATAACGAACCCGCAGGGCGTCTCCCTTCAATCAGCGATGAAAATCCGTCAGAATCTAATGTTTCCCTTTCATGAACATTTTCAGACAAATTATATTTCTTATGTATGTACTGTTATCGGATCTTCTCGCGAAAAAATCAAGTACTGTAGTTCAACCATGAAATTGAAAAAATATTAGTTTTCGTTTGGATGAATTGACTAGATAAACTATTACTAAAGGCTAAAGATTTTTTGCTCAACTGTAACTAATATTACTTGGGATCAATTTATCCATTTTCAGATAATATTATTCGGGAACTAAGTTTGACATTTCGAACATATTTCTTATAACTTTTTAACTTTCTCGTTGCATGTTTATTATAGAATAGAATACGAGAATTATCTAAATGAGAAAATACCATAGTTTCCATGATTCCTTTAGTCCCCGTATTCCTAATAAAACTAAGATATTTTTTCATACAAAACGAATTTAACAAAATATAATCCGAATTCGTGAAAGTCGTCGTGTTAACGTCATGTTACATTTTAAACACAAATAACAAACAGCAAACAATTAGTACAACAAACAAAGCATCAAAAAGAAATATTACATACACATAAAACTCCATTAATAAAGACTAATAGTCACATGCAAATTAGGCAGCCTACATACACGTGTACAAATCCAGGCAATTTGTTTTGATATAGAGTGGCGACAGTGAGTAAACGCGACAGATCTATGTTCATTATTACCGTCGCCGTCGTATGGACTTGTGCGATTGTGTCCAGTGCCGCTGCGATACGACGCGCATTTGTAACTGTCCTAAGTTATTATAAATTTAAATAACAGTAGTTATACTGAAAAGTGATGTTGTTTGCTTAAGTTTTGCCTGAGATTTTTTGGTATTCATTTACAGTTAAATAATATATCGAATTTCGACTTCTAATAATGGGTTCTAGTACTAAAAAGCAAACATTGTTTAATGCGTCTCCGCTATAATTATATACGGGATTTCAACATTTGAAATTCCAGTCAGGTTGAACATTGAAAGAGATGGTCCATATTATTCTTTTACGTTTTTCTTTTCTTAAAATAAATAAAAACGGATAATCCCCTTTCGGCTGTCGTGATAAATACCGGCCCCTGTCAGGATAAGCACAAAAATGCCATTATTGATTACACAAATAAATATTTTGGCTGTAGAGGAAGATTCAGAGTGACTACGAGTGCTTACAACCGTTTTATTTTTTGTTGAATGAAGTCCATATTAAGTGCTTTGAGGTACTCCTAAGTGAAATATCTTTGTATTGAAATTCATATTTTTCAGACAAACAGATTGACATATTACGGAGGAGCGATTATGATAAAGAAAATTCTTAAAACCAATTAGCGTAAGGACTTCTGTAGCGAGATTCTTTGCAGTCTGGCAGCTTGACATTTAAAATGTACTCAAAGTAGTTCCTCAGACGCCCGTCAGAGGCGCTGATCAGATTTTTATACAAAATTTCTCGATGATTAAGTTTAACTATAACTCCGGTTGTCGGTAGTCGATAGCAGTAGAGAATCGAGCTGCTGTAAACAGTCGAACACTACACGATGTAAGCAAATCCAGGCATCATAAATTTTAAACTCTTTCTTCTTCTCGAATAAGAGAATTAACGCGAACACGCATTTTACCTTAAAATGCCTTACGTTTCGACGCAGGTTGCAATCGCCGTACCAATACATTAAACCCAGGCGGCATGTTAATTACTTTCGACAAACAGAGATGCAATTAGCAACAGAAAATTACACTAATTCCTTTAAATCCAAAGATACTGCACTCAAAACAATGCTATTGTTGGCTTTGGAAACCGAAACCGAAGGTCATTGTGAACCTGCACTACTCCAAAGTCTTTGTGTTGTCAGTTTTCTGTCGAAATTCAATAGAGAGACAATGTAACAAGATAATATTGTTGCGAACTTGAGTCGGTGGCCATTCGGAGACGCTCGGGAGTAGTCGTGAGTTTCCGGAGCTTCCTACTTTGATGAATAGCCTCCTCGGCTCTGAGGAGTCGAAGGATTAAGGCAAATTATGACTGTACTGTTCTGCTGTGATAAAGTTAACTTTTACTTGGTTATGGCTGCTTCTTGGGAGACGTCAAATGTATTATTTTGTTTTTAGTAAACATTGGGATATAGTTTGTGCTGTTTGTGGTAGTAGTGCAGTTTCCTAGATAAAAAGATAGACAAAACTATTAAATGTTTGAGATAACAAGAAACTTACATTTAAGCAAAATAAGTGGAAATACAATTCTTTTGATCTCGGGCTTCAAATTCAAATTTAAATGCAAAATATCATTTTCAAAATATCTTTCATAAACTTTGTACCAAGCATTCGAAATAGTCATATTATATTATTTTTACTTTTATTTCTATTGTCCGTTTTGGAAAAGCTAATTTAATATTCTAGGGTGAAGAAAATAATTTTCTAAGCTTTGATGCTCCCTATATTTTATTTCTTTATTCTTGTAAAGTTGATTGAAGAGGAAAAAAAAGAAAAATACTTAGTCTTTTTTACACGTGAGCTCTTAAAAGCCTCCCACGCATCTCATAACATATACATAGTATTTAACGGGTATATTTCACGCAAAAAAACAATTCCGGTGCAAAATACGTTCCTCGAATAACTGTCACTAAAAGTAAAGGAATTTTTCCTTCACGTCATACAATATTTAACACGATCAAATATGCAAAGTATAAAACACATTCTATGTTCCGTAAGTACAGGAAATATAGCGCTTGGTTAATCTTATATCTATTTTGAGATACGACCCGAAATCCCAATGGAACAATATCTTTCAGGAAAAAGTCTTTCAATGACCTTTTACCTAATACGAAACCTTTGAAACTGTGTGTTGCGGTAGGTAATTTTACATCCACTTAATACGTCTACAAGCAACTGTAGTAATTTTAGGTTAATTTGTAAGAAAAATATAAATAATAACTATTATAATTTACTAATTTGTAACGCTAAATGCCTAAAACATTGAACATAATCGACATTAGAGTGTTGAATCCCTACTAATATTATAAATGCGAAAGTACTGCTGTCTGCTACAATTTCACGTCTAAACTTCTGAACCGATTTTATGAAATTTTGGTATAGATAGAAAGAGTTGACCTTGAAGAAGAATAAGGCTTTTTATCGTGAGAAAAGGGGTAAGGGGGTCTTCCAAAAGAGAGGATTATTGTATTTATGGAAATTTCTCAACTAAGTCACTAGGCCACGCGGACAAAAGCTAGTTTAATATCAAACTTTTCTGTACATACAACAAGCTAATTACTAATCACTACAAACTGTTTTCACTGAACTCAAAACTAATGTACTCAAATGCAACACTAAAACTATTCAGAGCAGAATTGAAAATGAGTTCATATTTCGCAAAAGTAGATACATGAAAGTTGAAAGCTTTGGAAAATCAGTTAAATGCAAGCCGTATTCAGAAACTGAGTGTATACATAGTATATGACATATGTATATAATGTTGAATGAAAAGTTTTACGAATGCCAGCAAGAGATATGGAAGACCTTTGAAGGCTTAATTACGTGGAACTATGTGTTAATTCTGAGTAGTTTTGGAGGCTGTATAGTCTGTATATGCGGGTTCGGATGTAGAAATTATTGTGGTGTGGTTATTATTTACCGGTAGTATTGTTTACGTGTTATGTACCTACAGTTAGTTTGTAGAGAGTAATGAAATGTAGCGAAAAATATATTAAATTCCTAGCTTCAGTTCACTATTTTTTTTATGTTTTTGATGTTCAATTTATGGGAAAAATTGTAGCTTACGTGCCTCCACAGTGGAAAAGCTCGAATTCGGCCAATTTTTATCTAAATGGGTGCAATAGATGATGAGAATGATAGTGTTAAAAGTTCCATATTGAAAACTCGATTCTAGAATTTAAAAAAAATGTCATAACCTTACTAATATACATACATAGAATCACGCCTTTTATCCATAGGGGTAGGCAGAGACCAAAGTCTAATATACTAATTTAAAATTACCTGCCATACAGGAAAATACTACAACAAAGCAAAAATCTCAAATATTTTTAGCATTGTGATCCACAAACCACAGTATTGTGACCTTACTCGTAATCCGGCGTGGGAATGATCTCCCTTGTAACCCGACACAATAATGACGGCTAAATAGAACCATGTTTTTATGCAAATGAAGTTAATGCCCACGCGGCCGCAAACTAACGCCCACTTATTACGCCCACTAGTTTATACTGTTTTAAGTTATTTGCCCATTAATTTCGAGCAGAATTTTGTTTTAATTGTACTTTTTGTGCTTGGTTTTTTGTATTGGCAATATTGTACTGTGGACTACACATATTGGCTATCAATTTATTCACAGCAACTGTGTTTTCTTTTTAAATCAGTTTTCATGTGTTTTAACCCAGCAAACTATATAATTAGAAAAAGAATATTGTCAAATTTTAAGAGAATCTTAAGAAATTTTCCATAATTCTATAGCTTAGGTTATCAAGTTTGTCTGTCCACGAATTCTTCCGCGTGGTCTTATTTCTTACAATAAAAAAAAATCTGCTCCACTCCTATAAGTCGTAGCGTAATGTTATGTAATGATAACATGTAAGTCTTTCACAATAATTGTAAACAAACTTTTACACTGTTATATTATATTATAAGAATGATTTTCATCTAATCCCTTTTTTAAATTCTTATATGCGACCTGTACGCTATCTACATAGGTGAAAATAAACACCCTTTACATATTGCATTCCTTTCGAGCAACTGTTCTCTATTACACTTTCTTAAATGCATTTGCTCTAAGTAATACACCTGTACTATAAAGTGAAGAAGTCATTCAAGACGAACAAAGAACAGTTTCCATATAAGTTAGTAGCAGTAAAGGTGTACAATAGTTTAATGAAGTCGTTTTGTTACAGCGCTTACTTGAAGGACGACTTTGCTGTGCTGCCGTATCTTGATGCTGGATTCAACCGGGTAAGTTTAAATACTATACTTTTAGTTTTATGTAATGTTTAAAGCAAATTAGAAGATGTACTGGAACAATATAGTGTTGGTACATGAGTTGATAGAATGCAACTTAGCTGAATGAAGGTTTAGACAGATTTTAGACGTGAAGAGTAATGAATTTCAGTGTCATGAAGATTTGGTTTAAGTAATAATATCAGAGATATTCAAAGAAAAGAAGAGGCTTTTAAAATCTGTAAAAAATCTTGATTGGTAGCAGGTCATGATGGGGTCCATTTCAATGGCCAAATGAGAGTCTAAATTCGAAATCTTATGCAAAATTTTTGTTTCCCAACAAAACATAGTAAAGTGTTAGCATGATTTGCATCTCAAGAGAAGCTTTGCACCATCCCTTTAATTGAGTAAACTTTCAGTATTCGTCCGTCAGTCTCGAAGGTCGACATCTGTCTAAATTTACGACGTACCTGCCATCTATCTAACCCTCTCAATTAATGGACTCCAAGGCCCTCTACAGGGGACGAAATAACCTTGCTTAACTCGCTATTTTTAGTTGATACAGACACTTGATCACTTAGAGTTATTTATTACAATTTTGCCAACAATTGACGAGCTGGGAAGGTATTTTGAGGAGATGTTTCAAGGATAAGTTAGCTAAATCGCTTGTTAAAAGTTTGCAATTGTTACGGTGATACGAATTAGTTTCGGAATATTATTTACGTTCACATAAATACGCTGAACTCAATAATTTACTATTATTGATTTATGTATCGTTCAAATACCTATGTGTGTATACTATATGTGGTGAATTTAGAGCAGTGAAAATATGGTCCGCGAATGATTTTAAAATTCTAAATTTTCATGATGATTATGACAATTTATTTTCAAAACACTTACGTAGTAGTCCCTGCTAACAAGAATAATATAAAAGTCCCGAACTAAGAAAAGAATGGAAAACCCTGATCTAGAGCATATTTTTGGGATACGTAGAGAAATTATCACTTCGTATTAGTTTGAACTGACAAACGTATAAACCCAGTAAACAACGTGACTCTATATAATTATTTTAAATCCAATAACGTAAACAAAATTTATTTCTCTATCTGAAAGATGGAATGCAAATTCATCCATTGCTTCCCTAAAACAAGTCGCGGAAAAGGGGCATTTTCTTTAAAGAAACAGATAATAAAGCACCTCGTTTTTAAACCAGTCTTCCCACTTAGTCCGTCATGATGAATTGTTACCGAATATTAAATATTCTTTTACAAAATAACTGTTATAAATCTGACAATGAAATATATACGCTTATTCTATTGTTTATTGTGAAAATCATATTTCTAAGAACGTTTTAAAATATGATCTTTTAATATTCGGCTATTAGCAACAATTAACCCGAGGCGCACTTTCTTCGTGGAATCGAAATGATTGAGATTTTTATTATTTGAGAATACTTAACAAGAAATTAAGGTGAAGGCAATAAGTGAAGGTAGAAATATGATTGGTACACCTAGCAGCTTATACGCATAATATACGAATACTATAAATGCATTACACTACTTGTTTTTATTATATTATAAAAAATCGTTATAAATGGAATTTGAGGTGTTTAGAAGATGTTTTTTTTAATATTCTTTTTCAATCGTGTACCATATTGCAAGTTGACATATCGTAACGATGTTATATCAATAGAGATATTAAACATTTCAGAAGTTATACGCACTACGACGAGTAAATACTAGAATAAACCAACCCTTTCCTTATTCCATAGTAACAAAGATCTAATCGAAAGCAGCACAGCATTTTCAAACGCCATTTCCACAGGAAATACGCAATACTCGCGACAGAAATTTATCTTGTTAGAGTAGAACCGTAGAAATGGCTTGTAGAATCGTAAACAAGGGGACATTGTAGCGAAACGACGGTAATTTTACAACTAACATGGGACATGATGGGGCTGCCTATTCTTAGACGTCAACGCACCGCTAAATTACTGTTCACTGTTGCCAAATTAAAACATTACGGTATTTTTGGTTTTAGTTTCTATAAAATAACTAGAACGATTTCCGTAAAATTAAGGTACTTGATTTTAAAACAAAGGAAGGAAAAGCTTGGGACAATATTTTGCTACGATGACAAATAATAAACTAACTATCCTTTTAATATCCTTTGTTCTAATACTTGACAGAATGAAATAAATAAATTCAATAAAAATAAATAAATTTTACCCATTACTGTCCCACTGCTGGGCAAGGGTCTCCTCCCGTAATAAGGGAGGGGCTAGATTAAAAAAAAATGAATGGTTTCAAATACCTTGTTAATGACTTCACTACGCAGGATACCTTGAGTTACCAGGAGGTATATCTTGTTAATGAAATGCAAAAATTAACAATTTTACACAAATGATCTGGCAAAAAAATATAGACGTCGTACATCACTTGTGTCGTTTTATTAAACTGTATATCGCAGAGATCTGGGTTTAGTACAATGTTCCCTTCTTTAACGTACTGCTTGCGGCTATTGAGATTATTGGCGGTATGAGAGAGCTTTTTATAATTCTACGTATTTTTGTCATTGTTTCAGCCCTTTTTGTCGCGTATAAAACGCTTTTTATGACGAGGTAGATTATGTCAGTCGATAATTTTATGTCTGTTTTACACAAAAATATTGTCAGCGTTGCATTTCCTTTCAGCAAAATAAATCTATGTCAATAATTTAACATTTGTAGGTGCACTGTTTAAACAAAAAGGTAGTGGCTTTTCTCTAAATTAAAAATTTTACCAAACATTTTGTTAGTAAGTCACATACCAAATCGCGAACGACCTAAAACACTATAAAATACATACGACAAAAAACGATAACCAAAAAAAAAAGACAACGCACAAGTGAAACTTAAATCGCTATAATTTATTGTTGTACGTTTATCGGAAATGAAACATTATGTTACGCTGTGGTACGAGCTAAATTAGCAAATATTGGAGTGCCTCAATACAATTACAATGTAAAATAAACAATCTATAAACAGAATCAATGAGTTTGCTGAACATGAAATAACCTTGTTTATTATCTTCAGTAGTATTAACATAATAGCTTTGAGTTGCGACACATACATATTTTACCTAGTTTCCAATGTTTCATTCAATAAACACTGACAGCACCGTACTACTTGCGATTTAGGTGTGTGATACATTGGCTTCTAGAGCGGAAAGCGGAGCGGACTTAATACCACCTAAATTATATTTTATCGTTTCAGTAGCCCACCAGAATGGTGTCAATTAGTGTCTAAGACCATCTGTCAAAGACATTTAATCTTTAATTTAAAGACCTTTTTGCTCATATAGTGTCTATCCACGATGTGGATCCAAGGCCCTACTTCATTGCGGTTGGGTACCCATACCTAGCTATGAGACAGTAAATGCTTAATACTTTACGCTTACGCCAATTCAGCTTTACTTAAAAGTAATAAATATAACATTAATGATTATACTATCTACTTTTTCTTGAGCTGTATTACTGTTTTGATTGAGTCTTCGCTTGTTCATTTGAATACAGTTTCTTTCTAAATAAAATAAAACGCTATAACTCCCCGCTCTTACCTCCTTCTAACATCACAACCAAACATTTAGTTGAATAGTTTATGTAAATTGGAGCCACTTAGACGTCTCGGCATCAAACTGGACTACTAATACGTGTAATAAGATGCCATTGTATCACAACTGGGTTGACGCGCTGTCATTTAAACTATCCAGTCAATGAGCCGTTACTTGTTCATTTGCTAATTGAATTTAAATTTGAATGACAGCATAATATAT
This sequence comes from Anticarsia gemmatalis, assembly GCF_050436995.1. Lineage (NCBI taxonomy): Eukaryota > Metazoa > Arthropoda > Insecta > Lepidoptera > Erebidae > Anticarsia > Anticarsia gemmatalis. The sequence continues at coordinate 8,028,699 of NC_134761.1, forward strand.
CTAGATTAAATAATGGTAATATAATTCATGGAGTATGCAAGTATCTTTTATCCCAGCCCACGTGGTTCATTAGGATTGTTTTATACATACAATTCATGTGCTAATATTTAACGACTGTCAATCGATCTGTCACATTTGGTTTCTTAGTTAAATAGATGAACCTATTTCGATCCTTATAATATGGATAACATACGATACCTTAGTCCGATCATACTATTTTATCTAAAAAAACACATAAAGTTAACGAAATCAGAAATCAAATCTGCATTTTATTATTTCTACAAAGTAGTTTCGAAGCAGTTGAAATCCCTTTTAAACAGACAAAACATGTTGATAAAAACTATTTTAGCTCCTCTATGTAAAACTATGGCATCGTATGGCATATTATGTTTCAAAATTTGGATCATCTTCCACATTTTCCCCGTGCTATTCTGCCGTGAGTGCGAGTTTGGGCAACATACTCGAGTGACAAAGACGGCTCAACAACTCGCTAGAACAAAGCAACAACTCGAGCACACTCCGCCGCGCACCTTTATTCCTGTAATGAGCTTCGAACCAACCCACCCTTATCTACGACATCTCCTAATTAAAATCAACACTTATTTTTCATTTGCATGCTTCTTTAATCCTTTTTGTTGCTATCCATGTAGAAGTACAAGACTTGAATTAGAAGTACTTGTTTAAAAATAGAAAGTATAATTTATTAGCTACCAGAGTCCTTTCATTTTATTATCTTTGTGATAGATGTTTAGAACTTAGCGCTTTTATGACATAAAAAATCTACCTTACTGTCTACCAATAGGTAGATTAATGACACAAATATTTAACGTCATTCTGTAAACTCTGTCTTCTATAAACATACTCAAACAACTTTAAAACCAAACGTATTTCGAGAATTCACTAAAACTTAACTCCTTTAGTGTTTCGTTGAATTCTAGAAAGCAATATAAAACTTGAGTAGTTCTCAAACACTAAAACAATTCGCTTCCAAGTGCGGCGCCGAATAGACGTGTTTGTTTTACAGCTCCGCAGACTGAAGCACCCACCGCTATTCTATAATCCTAGAACACCAACTCTCAGGATTAAAAACAAAAAGTACAAGCAATCCTTTTTCAGAATTAAAACCTCTCACGAAATCCCCTTTTTATCACATCACAAAAGCAAGTTCCGAGAAAAATGGAAAATGTCCTTTTTTCTTTTCTGAATGCAGTAATTTTTAACGAGAAAATGTTATAGAAAAGAGAATCTGAAATGTTTCATAATTAGCCGTGACGATGCTCTTAAATATTCCTTCTTAGTTTTTACCGCAGTGTGCGCTAGAAAATTCTAGCTCATTGTAGCTTTTTTCTTCGTTTAACGTTAAAGGTGAAATTAAGTATAAAATCATGAGAAAAGTTGCCTTTGTGTAACACATTATCGTGAAGCGTAGAAAAAAGACTCTTGTGAATACGCATTCAACAATACTTACTTAATTTCAGAAAATGTTTGTTGTAAACGATGTTATTTTTTTAGTGTAATATATTGATAACTTAGCCATTTAAGAATTCTTGAGAGAGGTGCTTAATTTCTGACCTGTAGCCCAATTCTCTACTACTATTAAGTATCGAAAACCATCAGGCACCGAACAATTTTGTATGAAAATCTGATCAGAGCCTCTAGCGTACGTCGTAGGAACTATTTTGGTAGTACATTCTAAATGTCAAACTATCGATACTCTGTATTTCCGACTATAGAGAATCGAGCTACTGTAATATTGATCTGTAATACTTATTTCACTGAATATTTATACCCGCAGGTGATGGTAGAGACCATGAGTGCTACAGCTTGGTGCGCCGAGGTGCTGCAGTGCCGCGCGGCTGGCGCTACTGCGCGTGCGCACGTCGCCGCCGTCGCCGCACTCGCCGCCGCCGCCGACCGCTGCCGGGACCTCGTGGCAGTTACTGATGATCAGCAGAGGATACTGGTAAGTAGCACAAATAATTTATTTCAATTCCGTGCTGGTAAACTATTATTATAAGGGTACTCACTTTCACAGCTTCTTCTGTTCCCCAGTAATTTTATGAGCATCATGAGTAAAATAGATCCAAGTATCGGCACTATTAAGATGCTTTCTAAGATTGTAAACTTAATTTATTAGACAATGACATTTTGTTATATCCTGGATAATGAAACTGAAAAATCGAATTTAAATAGTGTTTCCTCCCCTATGATCTACCCAATGCAATAAAACTTTTTAAAATATAGAGTCAAGATTTGCTTCCATCTCTTAAATTTGTCGATTTATGTCGATCATGTGTCTTACTGTTGTTTTTATTAACTAACAGTTAGCCAACAAGTCCTGGTGCCGCGTGCTCGGTTGGCGTGTGGACGAGGGTCCCCGACCGCTCGCGGAGACAGCTGGAGGTGAAGCCCTGCGGCTGGCCACCAGCGGCGCCAGGGACTGGGAGGCACCAGTCACGCTGCGTCGCAGAGCCGCTCCCGATCCCATCCTGCTGCCGTGCCGAGGAGCTGCTGTTGGCCTTACCAAGTTTGTACATTATACTTTAGGTTTTTTGAAAAAAATCGCAGATATGTTTTATATTGACGGTATCATTAGCTTTTTTATTAATGGTAGGTATTTTGAGTGGTTTGGATGATCGAGAATGTGTCTATGCAGATGAAACCACATACAGGTCTTTGCCTTTACTTAACAACTGTCTAAATTGATGCGACTTCTACCACCTGATAATATTCAACCGCACCTATAAGTTCTGGTTTCACTGTAATTTGAAACCACCACAACTGCGGTAGTCAGAGCAACGAAAACATGTTCTCTTTATCTCTCTTATATCCATAGTGAAAGAGAAGACACGATAAAAATCAGTCACGTCCTTCTTCCAGGAGCACATCGCACATAGTATTCGTGTGCGAGCCGACAGCGGCGGTGGAGAACGAGCGTGGCCGCGGCTCCCTGCACTCCATTCGGCGAGGATCCCTGGACGTGCGCTCGGTCGCCTCGGACGGACTACGCCGCACCTCTCTCGCTAAGCTGCAAGGCTTGCCGCTTGAAGCACCCATCACCAAAGTAAGAAGGCATTAAAAAAAAACATGGCTGACTTTTAAGTTAACTTTCATTAATAATAACTTCTAGGGAGAGCTGTTCTGGAGAGCTTATCCAATGCTAGAACTAGCTGCTTGCAAGGTGAACAAAAATATACCTAGAATAAGATAAGAGGACAAAACCGGTACAGAGCTTTTAAGATAGTATTGTTCGTATATTCTTCTGTGTTTTATTTACACTTTAAGTAAGACCTTTACCCACAACATTTTATTGAGAATTAAAATAAAAACACAACTTTGTCTAAAAAACTTTGAAAGAGCTACGTTGAGTCTTGTATAGAATATTGATTAAGTCTTAAGAGGTCATTGAACGATCACAAAGTTAATAAATTTTATCATATAAGTTTCCTTGAAGTATTCATTTTGATACACCTGCTTACCTCTACTTATAAGTTTCGGCAACATTACCAAAGTTTACCGAGCAATATATTCTTATTCATATGGATAGTTAATATGAGAATATAACAAGCTCCAGAATAAAGTTTCGAGAGGCATTTAATTAGCTATTAATACATACATAAAATCATGCCTTCTTCCTATAGGAGTAGGCAGAGACCACGGAATATTAATTTAATCACAAAAAAACTATTAAGGTATAATATAATAACAAATTTTATATAATTACTGGCGGTCCTGTATGACAAGATGTATGTGAATGAAGCAAGGGAAGTTTGTTAGGATCGTACGAAATGTCGTTCCTTGGTCTCTACCAACTTTATATGAATACATATAAGGCATTTTATGTATGTTTGTATTTTATATAATAACTATTAATATTATTACATGTTCAAACACGTTTATTTTTATCTCTACCATTTGCGATTCATTGAAGCAAATTTATTTTCCAACCGCAGACCTATTGTATTTATATTGTATTAATCAATTGATGACGTAAAACTGAAAAATACAGGTCATTTATATTACTTATTTCAAAATATTACGCAATTATTTTCTATAGCTAAAGCGCATAAACCTTTAGAATCGTACTTTTCCCAGTGTACTAATCACACGGAACATAAACAAGCAACATAAGAGAAAAACACACACGATATTAAACAAATTTTGCGATTTCTAGGTGATATCTCTTCTATCAGCGGCTACTGAGGGCGCTCCTCCATCTACCGTAGCCTGTATTGAGAGGGCCGTAGACATGCTCCGTACCTCCGAGCTGTACTCCCCACAAATGAGGGACGAACCCAAGCTCCGGGTCGAGGACCCCATCGCCACAGACCTCATCGGAGCCCTCCTCTCGGTGAGTACACTACAATTTGTAAACGCTTACCAAATTTTGTACATTGTTTGTATTGTAATTGTATCAAAACACGCTGTACCTGTGCAAACCCCGGCACTTATTACAATTACCTTGAAATAATAAGCTAATATAATCGATGTTGTGCTCCCAACTGTTTCAAATACACCTCGAGGAGCCGTCAACAAGGACTACGATGACGTCACTCTACAACACTTTATTTATTATGTACTTTTGTGATTTTTATTGCCAAAACTAGTAGATAGTTTAAAGCAATATATGCATGTAATGTTGTTTATGTATGTACTAACATTGGTATTTATTTGTTTACGATCCTGTTCGACCCGGTGAAGAGAGAGCAAGCGAACTCAAACCTTATTTTTATGGTAGGAGGTTTGGAATTACAACGTCTATCTATGTCTATATCTTCCAAATAGACCACTTAGATAGTACATAGTACTTTGTGATTCATGCTTTCGTTATCGTTACATAGGGCTCATTTGTGTACAAATATGATTTTGGGTTTTTTAAATATTTATATACCTGTACCTATGTATATTATACCCTAGCATTATACAGTTTTATACCTTGTATATTTACCTATCTTTTAATGCTTAATAGGCGAAGGTAACATAGAAACTATGTAGCCTAATATTTTAGTCTTAAAAATAACATAGTATTGCTTATATTCTAATAAATGTAATTATAAAATGAGCCCTGTGTAACGTGATTTCCGTCTAGGCTCTGTTTCGCACTCCTTCTGACTATAACTAATCTGTCAACTTAACTATACATCGCATACTAATAATAGCAAAACTCATATATATTTATTACTAAATAATGAATGAGAAACTAACAAAGTAACAAAGCTTTAACATGGTACTGAAAAAAAAGAATGAAAATTAAAAAAAACTAGAAAATTTCTAATATCTTCTTGGCTATAATGAAATTCAGGCATGTTTACTCGCAGTAATAAAACTTTCAGAAATAAAAGCTAAATTTAGAGCATGAATTAAAATTGTAGAAATAAATATAGCTCTATCAGAAGATCTTAAAGTACATACAACTTGTAGACTTACAGAAGATAATCGAAGTGACCTTTGTTTAATGATTGTATTTGATTACAGCAAGGACCGACCAATGTCCTGTCTTCTCGTCGAAGCAGTAACGATTCCACCGTGGTTAGGTCCCAGACCAATAGGACCAACATCAAACACAAGGTAAGGAGACAAAAATAGTTTGATATCTTCACCAAGGAACTTCAAAATTTAGGAGTTTTGAAGTTGTCATGTCTCAAATTCAAAACTCCTGCTGCAAATGATAGTTTAAATTATCAAAGGTTTGGTGAAATGGCAATTATTATTTATTTCTACTGAAAATAATGATAATTTGCAATGACGTAAATTAAAACGCGACACAGGAAAAGGGCAATAAAAATAACAAGCACTATCTCTGATTCCGGAAAGGAAAAGAGCAATAATTATACACGAATACGCATTAACACAAACTAAATATAGTTTTATAATATCAAATGGAAAATGGCAAACTTGCGCTTCATATTTCTCTCGTTTCTAAATATAAATCTGTATGTTCGTTCTACGGTAATCTTGTAAGGCGTTTACGCTCGAATGACTTACTTCACACGTGGATAAGAGCCATCTATTATTGTATCGTGTTCGTGTAATATTTTCAGAAAATAGCTACGTGGCCTTTGCATGACAATACGCTTTGTAATTTCCATAATATGATAATGTGTGAGAAATTAAATGAGTGTTAAAGAATTTTTACGTCGTAATTCAGGTGGAATATTTATTTCTTTCTTTCTAAAGCATTAATGGTTGTTAGCAGTTCGTGGAGTGAGACTTTATTTTTCAATGAATATAAAGTTGTATAGAATAAAATGTTTAGAATTTCTCTGTTTTTTGTAACTCGGTACTGAATTGAAAAGCACTACAAAGTATTGTGATTTTTAAAACATTCTGAGAACCGGTGTGTAGGTAAAAATATATGTATATTAATTACGTAAATAAAAATGATGTCGTGTAAGAAATAGTTCGAAAAAGTTGATAAGCCGATCAAAATTTTCTCATTTACAGACCTCCGGACAACTCCGTGAGTTATTAGATACAGCACTCAACTGGGACTTTGAGATCTTCCGCTTGGAAGACCTGACCCGCGGCCGGCCACTAGCCCACCTCGGCCTGGCACTGATGGGCGGGCGCTTCGACATCTGCGCCGCGCTGGAGTGCGATGAGAGAACGCTGCTGCACTGGCTCACCATCATCGAGACCAACTACCACGCCGTCAATACGTACCATAATTCTACTCATGCTGCTGATGTACTTCAGGTATGAAGAATCTCCTAATTTCACATTAACCGAAAGCTATTGGTATGATGTTTTGCTTTGAATCTGTCTTATAGTAAGTTGAATGTTAAATTAAAAGTAAATGAAACTTTATCTATCGGGTGAGGTGTCAACGAATGAGTCAATAGCATTTGATTGCGTTGATTACGTTGTTTATGTCACACTTTTAGATATGTAAACAGATAATGAAAATCTTGTATTTTTTACTACCCAAACATAGCTTAGAAATCTATACGCTAAGATTTGATCCTTACTAAAGATCCAAAAGCAGACAACACCAATACTGAAACATTCCACTGGGTACACACTACACATCTTGGGCCACAATTATTATTCATTATTCACCCACGCACAAATTATATAATTGTGTGACATGTAGGCGGTGGCGTACTTCCTGGAGAAGGATCGTCTGAAGACCCTGCTGGAGCCGCTGGAGGCTGCTGCAGCACTTCTAGCGGCGGCGGCCCATGACGTGGACCACCCCGGCACGTCGTCAGCCTTCCTCTGCAACGCGCGACACCCGCTCGCCGTGCTCTATAACGACGTCTGCGTGCTTGAGTCGCATCACGCTGCACTCACTTTCAAACTCACGCTCAGTCAGTATCTCATTTTATTAAAAGCTTATATTTGATTCCGAAAAACTAGATAAAGGTCTGAATGGCACTTTTCTAGATTCTATTTAATCGCATTTCATTACAAACGTGTGATATTAAGTTGTTAACTTGATTTCTGCTTAAATTAGATGTCTGTTATTTGAGATATTATACAGTCTATCTTTTTGTTGAATTGAAACATAAGTGTTAAACCGTTATCGTACAACATGTTCCTTTAAATTCTGTTTTTATTTATAAAGATAGTTAACATAAACTTTATCATGTTCATAGATGACGATCGCGTGAACATATTCAAGAATCTCGACCGCGACACGTACAAGCAGGTGCGCCACAACGTGATCGACATGATCCTCGCCACGGAGATGACCAAGCACTTCGAGCATCTCGCCAAATTTGTCAACGTCTTCTACGCCAAATCTAGCGGAAGCCGGGAGGATGGCATGCACACTGATGTAATTGACTCTTTGAAATTTGTTTCTTTTTTGTTTTTAAAAATTATATTTGAGAACTCAACAATTATATTTTCGTCACGTAGAAATACAAAACTAATAAAGCTAGATTTTTCAGAGGCAGAGGGTAGCTGATAATAGTTTTTTATTATAATCATCCATCTGTCTTACTTTGTACGTCTGCATCCATCTGTTGTAGATGAATCAGTTGTCATGTTTATGACTGTAGTAAATAATAAAAATACTGTTGATATTTCAGGAGCCGCTGGCACTTGATACGACAGCGTTGTCTCTACCGGAGAACGTGATCTTAGTGAAGAGGATGATGATCAAGTGCGCTGACGTGTCCAACGCGTCACGCCCGCAGAAATTCGCCTTCGAATGGGCTAGGAGGTAACTACCATAACTCGTACATAACAATTACGTGTTAAAACGAAAACCTACTGTGAATTAATATTAAACAGTTCATTTCACTACATGTTTATATTTTGTAAAATAAAGACCCTTCGCCACGTCGGTCAATTGTAATATCGCAAAAAAAATCCGGAATCCATGGCTTAATTACAATACGTTATTGCCAATGGGCAATTCTCAATGCTTCTTTCATGATAAAAAATCTACTGTGAATCGAAATGACGCCCATGATATTGAAGTCACAAAGCATAATTTACAAAAAAATACGAGACAGTCTAATCATTATTATATTTTTTTTTTTCAGGATTGCCGAGGAATACTTCCTACAGACAGATGAGGAGAAAGCTAAAGAGTTGCCGGTGGTGATGCCGATGTTCGACCGCGCTACTTGCTCTATACCACGCTCACAGATCGGTTTCATTGACTACATCATCATAGACATGATGGAGGCTTGGGCCGGTAAGATATCAACGAACTTAATACTTGATCTGGTAGACTTATGGCAGAGATTCAGTTATGTCTTATGTATTTGGTTTAATTTGGTTTAGAGTACGAATCTCCCTCTCCTGAAAGAAAGGCTTTGCAGTAAACCTTAACTTCTTTACTTTCACTTTCTCTTATTAACCTAGACATCACGTCATTTTACAGACACTTCATCATGTACAAGTCAGCTTAGCTTTAAAAAATTAAACATTTTACTTACTTTTAACTTACTTGTAGTTCAATAGCCTTACACATGTCTGGTATGTATTTCCTCCAGCATTCATCGACATGCCGGAGCTGGTGTCTCACGCTCGCAACAACCACGCGCGCTGGCGCGAGCTCGACGACGCCGGCGTCACGACGCTGGCCGACGTGCGCCGCGCGCAGCGACACTCGCTCGTGCAGCTCGCGCCCAACAACAACATGGCCTCCGCGCCGCCCGCCACCACCGCCGAGGAGTAGACGCCTGCCCACCACGGAACAGACGCTACACGTGTGATGAGCCCCGGGAATCCCCCACAATACGAGGGAAATCCCCTATTTTGTCACACTTCAGATACTACTTATCACCCTTTATAAACGGGTGACCTTGTTAGAACGATTTTGGATCCCATGCAATTGGGTAGTTATTGTTGAGTCCCGAAAGAGACGCTATCTACGGGTGATAAAGTCTATGTAGACTTTTAAGGTGTGTGCCTCCTTGCGACTTAGATTTGGGAACAGATTTCGAGAGATTATTGTATTCGCTTTTGAACGAGGGAACGGTTTCGCGAGCGCGTGGAGTTTGGATGTCAACGTAATAAGTCTGAAACGGATCATTGGCACGCGATGCCTGACGGATGTGTCCGATAATACGCTTATTTTATACTTATTATATCCGTGTTAGTGTGGGTATCATTAAAATTATAATTGTTGATATCTACTTTTTTAAGTAGTTGTATTTATTAGATAATATTGAATCCAAAATATTTACTATATTAATGTATCGATGGATTTTCACTAGTATCTTAAACGTCCACAGATGGCATGGTTCTGTTGTGGCTTTATCGTTGTGTATCTTTGCATTATTTATATATTATATTATCATGTTATTCATATCGAGCGCTGTTCATCGCATATAGAATATGCGAGATCAAATCACGAACAAAGCCTAAGCATAAATGGATTATTACTAGGTACTAAATATCATTATATGTTGTACAAGCTGCTTGTGAGCCTATCAGCCTACTGCATGTCGTCTGTGGAAATCATTAGACAATTGGCATAATGTACTAAGATGTTGTATTCAAGTTGCCATATACACGGGTAGGTATCTTAGGTCGTTACATAATATAATGTTTTTGTCCGTGATACAAGTGCCATAATAAACAATTGGCCATGTTTCATTCATTAGCGGTGTCGACGAACATTTCTCACTGCATCCCATGACAGTATATTCACCATACCATTTAGTTACTATAATTTATAAATAACGTAGTATGTGCGTGAGGGCGTTGATGAATATTCTGTTCTGTTTCAAGATTTTGAATCAAAATCGAATAGAATCAGTAATTTTCAGCCGTAGAACAACCCCATAAACATTGTACGTCCCCTTATTTCTTATATTCGCACCGAACACAAGCAAAATATTCTCGACTTCTCATATTGTTATACTATTGAAAATTGGTCCATTTATACACTTGAGCTTTCAAAAGAATTCCTATTTTTATAATAAACTTTTTGTAGTGCGCACTTTCGGCCTCAATCATATCAAAATTCCAAATTTTTCGAATGATTTTATAAACAACTGTTGAACAACACCTAGACACTTTCGTTTCATTCCTCGGGAATATTTTATAAACATTTTATACTTAACAAAATATAAATGTTAATGTTATTTATTAATAGATATATTAGAACACTTGAATATTTGTTTAAAATGTAATTTATTGTATTCGAATAAGGTCTAACATGTATGTAATAGCGATTATTGAATGATGTATTCGTCTTTATGACGCTGGTATTTAAGTATTGTACTATAGTTGATAATACTATAAATGAGATCATAAATTACGCTTCCTCGTGCTCAATGTCAATACATAGCGGTCTAATGTTAATGTTATACATACCTTCTTCAATATTCGTCAACTTTATACTTACGTAGATACATTTTGCTACTTCAATATGTACTGTATCGATTAGGTCGCGGTGTTCAATCTCATTATCTATTTTATTGTAATACGAAAACCAAAACATAATGTTTCGTGTACTAACAAATTCTAATGATCAATTTAGTTTTATTTTTATAGTTAGCTCAATTTAATTAGATTTTAATGTGAAATATCTTGAATTTTGGGAGATCTTGGCTTTGTCGTTCCCAAAGTATTAGTTGACGTCTCCATGGTTAAGCTAACAAATCAAGACCTAATCCAATGATTTCTATTTATGTTGAGTTTATTTGTAAGTTGGTCATGTTTGAGTAAATAACTATTAAGGTAACGGGGGCTGGTCCCCATATTTAAATGTGGAGTATAGATAGAATTACATTGTTGTGAATTTTATATGCGGAGACTTGTGTGCTATGCATAACTTGTATAAGTACCAATTAATTAATGTTAATGTAAATGAAATAAAGTGAATAAACACTTCACAAAGAAGTGGAGAACAATCCTCGTTTTATTAAAAAATACTCCAATTACCCCTCATGTCTGTCATTATAACAAGATTATTTCGAGTAGCAACAGAAAAGACAAAATAATTTGCTATCTTTGATTATTCAGGCAAAATAGCCTATAATATGATGGCTTACAGAAAGCGAAGCAACGAAAATGGTAGGTACCTAATGCTTGTTTTTTAGGTAACCTTTAATAGAAAAGCATAGCAATATTATGCCGTTATTAAATAGATATATCATTTTCAAACACAAACACAAGGACCTTCTACAATAAAAACAAAGAATGTCCATAAAACATTTTATTATAAACAATAATTATTTTAAAAAAAACATACTTTATATAACTTAATACAATTGCAACATTGCGGTATTATAAATGCAATTTCTTTACACTCCCGCTCACGTTTTAACTTGTTGATGACGTCATGTTACCACTAAACCTCTTTTTACTCCAAAAAGGTCGCTTCGTTACTAGGAAAACATTTGTTGTGAACTAAGCACGAATAAGTTGACAATTGGCCGACACATATCATCGACCTGTAGACTGCCTTTGAAACGGTATCAACAACTTTGATGTGTAGACTACCTTATTAAAGAGAAGTAATTTAAACAGAGCGACATGTTTTTTTTTATAGTTCAATGCCTATCCTGTCTTTATGCCGAATTTAGCCAATAACACAATAATGAAAATATTCTGAAGACGCATTAATTCGACTGTTACAAAAGTCACAACAAATGTTCGTAGGTAACAAAGCTTTAGTAACATGACATAAAACTAACAGTAAACAATATATTACTTTGAGACAATAAACGTGAAGTTCTGTACAATATTATATATCTGAAGTTCCATAGTAACCGTAGTTATAAATCTAATATTTAAATGTATACAAAATCAGTGAAATTGTTTAAAAACAAGCTGGAATGGAAGTCTGTTTCGTACAAGTAACTATTAAAAAATAATGACAGTTTAAGAGATAATACTATCTTATTTATGTGCATAATAAAAGTGTTATTTTGACCAAACAAACGTTTTAAAAAATAAACACAAAATACACACTGCCTTACCAACAAACGGTACGTAAGCACTTTTTAGTTAAACTATGATTTGTCACTTTCAATCAAGTTTGAAATTATCTGTGAGGGAAAAAGACAAAGTACGATTTAACTGACCAGAGCTTACAAAACGTTTTTTAGTAAGGCAATAACGCTAAAAGCAAGCGCACACCGATGCCTTACCTCCGGTTTCTGAGATACATTTAGCGGTAGTTTATCTATTCAATAGCGTTTAAACTCATATAAAAACGCTAATAGATAAACTACCGCTAAATGTACTTCGAAACCGGGCATTAGAGTCGTGTCATCCAAAAAATCCAGCCGTAAGGTGCAATGAGCATCTCCATAAATTTTATAAGAGTGCCGAAATATTCACTGTGGCAAGTCACCAGTACGCGCTTGCTCTAAAAGTAATTATAGAAAAGAAAAGAAACAGTCAAACGTTTGTTTGGTCAAAGCTGATGTTATATTGATACACTATGAACTACATTTATTTAGTCCCACCCTGTACAATGAAGTGAATTTTTGAAGTTGTGGCCTTAGAAAGAACAAAACTTTACCGGTACTAAGAAACGTAGTGTAAGCTCAGTACTACGATTCTCTACCACTATAGACTATTGGCAACCGGCTAGCTATAGAGATTTTGTATGACAATCAGCGCCTCCAGCGGGCATCGTAGAAACTAATTTAGCAATACATTTTAAATGTCAAAATCTCGATACTCGAAAGTACAAATTGTAAAGAGTCGCGCTACTGATTAGTTACACACGGTTTTGTCTCTTTCAATCAATTTTTGAATCAGTATATGAGTGAAGGAGACAAAACATAACTAATCAGAACTTACAGTACGTTTATTAGTAAGACTACAGTCTACAGGTTTTTAGATTCCAAGGCCACAACATAGTGCTAAAGTACGTGTATTCTCTCGCGAACTTATCTAACTGAACACATCAAACTATCACGCATCCATGAATATTACCCTTCCTTTACACATTAAGTCGAATCTTTAGACGTTCTATAAAAGATAAGTACTAACACTCCTTAGATAGCAGACATGACTCTCAAAAAGTTCCATATAATGATCAGCCATTGGAAATTAAATTCGCGGCGTGTATACTAACGTCAGGTACCAACAACGCGCCATATGACAATCTTTAGACTTGCTACACTCATATTCGGGGCCACATTAATCGGGACTTCATAAATCGATTGTAATGTTGACGAATGTTTGGGAAAAATGCCGATCAACATCGGCATTTTTAGGCCGATCAGACCTAGGGTTGCCAGATAGCCGGGATATCCGGGATTGTCCCGGATTTTTGCGTGTGACAGCGTGTGTCAAGTAATTTTACTTTGCTGTCCCAAAACGAAAAGATACAAGTTTTTACAAAGACTCTGTTTCCGTTCGTGACCCTAGAAATGTCCAGGAAATGATGAACCTGGATCTGGCAACCCCTAATCGGACCGGTACTGCCCGATCAGCAAAACCAGGTGCAGTAATTGCTTTGAATCGGTTTTGATGTTCAACAAATACTACCGACCATGCTGACCCGAATATGTGTATAACAAGCTTTACAATTTTATAATTTTCTACTATTTTTTTTACTTTACACACCGCATCCAAAATAGTTTCAAGTTTATAAAGTCCAATACACATAGAATCACAATCCGATGCCCATTACTAATTTATGTACAAAGGCAATTTTCCTGACGACAAACCTAGTCAGTACTCGAGTCCAAACTGGCCTAGTTTCACACACCCAGGGGAAGAAAGGCGTAAGTGGAATATACTCACTATTGAAGAATTTCCACTTACGACTTTTTTGCACTGAGTGTGCGATTAATATTTGGAACATTCACCCTAGTCTAATATTTTAGTAATGAATCTGTAATATACAATAAAATTCTTCACGTCATTTTTACAATAACAATTTCATGTGATCATATGGACAAGTTAAGAACGAAAATTATATTGAAATTTGAAAAGAAATTATATTTTTTATAATCATTTCATAGTATTACATTGTATAACTTTTATTATAATAAACACTCGACAACATTAATTTATATATTTTACATTATTCTATGTCCTTTACATTTACACATTACAATTTACATGTTTCAAAGTAAAATCAATCCGATTTAACATCGAATCATGATTATGAATAATAAACATTAATAAATATATTTTACATCCAACAACATGCTATTTGGACAAATATTTTAATTATAACAAACATTTTATTTGTTTAGGAAATGTACGCCAAGACTGGCGAATAAACATCATGACGAGAGACTTATTGGGAGCATAAAAGACACAATTCTTCTGTTCTAACGTACAAAGTCACAGGCAACTAACATTTATTTCGTATATTGTGTATAATAGACAATTATTTAAAGAATTGTAAAGAACAAACCCAGTCAGAGATCGCGAAGAAAATACGACTGATTGTATGAAACAGGAATCCTTATCATCACCCTGAATAAAACCTTTAACGTTACATAACACCTATTTAAACGTCTATGACCGGCACCACACTACTCCATACGTGTGTCCTTTTCCCACTAACGAAGACAGAAAGAGATAGATATATCCCGTACGTCAGCACGTTAGAATACATGACTGTTACTCCTTATTCGAAAGAAGGAATAAAAGTATGTTGAACACGAAATGCAGTGCCTTATATAAACAGTAAATATTCATCACCTGACTTGCGTCACAGTGGCGCCACGTGGGCTGGTGGGGTGATTCAGTCACCGCCGGTTTGTGTTGCGCACCGCTAGATGGCGATAGGTTTGCCTTTGCACTGTTCGACGACGTAGCTGGTGAAGCGCTTCAGGAATTTAGGATACTCTCGCTTGTAGACTGCTCTGAGCACGCCTGCTGGTGCCCAGCCTCCAGGATTCACTGAAGAAAGAATAAAATGTTAAATTAAGCTTATTATATCATGAAAATTGAAAAGTGATAGTCCTTTTATGGTCATTTTATACTCCTCTAATGGTTAAGAGATCTATAGGTTTCTGTTATAACCAAATGTTTAGACTACGAAGGCGTATTATACGCAGTGCATTATACTATGGCCAATTAGAGTGGGGCGAATATTTGAGTGACAACAACACTAATGCCCGGTTTCTGAGATACGTTTAGCGATAGTTTATCTATTCAATAGTGTTTAAGCTCACATAAACATGTCAGTTTAAATAGATCAACTACCGCTTACTACTGCTTTTTTTAAATTGATATGGTTAGTAATTCGTAGTCTAATTTGCTGTTGAAAAGGATGGAGGTAGTTAAAAACAGGTGTTTATAATAAGGTGAATGTTACCTGTACTGCAGTAAGCAATGCTGGTGGTGACATTGTCTCTGGTGGGCTGCTCCCCGGCCGGGTACGTGGTGCGGCACGCGAGACACACAGTCACGAACAGACGGATACACGCGCCCGTGTTGGCCTGCAAGTTTATTGAAGCATGATAAACATATTATGTTTTAATTTGTCAGTTCATATGTTCCATTATAGCCACTTCTCAGTGGATAGTGTTTTGTAAAGATGTTTAAATTCCGATACTCGAAATCTAACACGGGTCCAGTGGTGTACAACAAAGATTTGGCATACAAAATTGGTTAATATAAATTGCAGATAGTATTTTTGTTGATAAGCGAGTTTGGAGAGCTTGTACTACATCACTTAAAAAAGGTTAAAGTAAAGTCATAAATTCAACTTTTTTATATAGACCATAGACAGCCATCAATGCAGTTAAACGCGGCGACTTCACAACGGTCAGCGCTTTGCGGCCATGGCATTAATTTTAACCGCTATGTAGCTAACTTTCCGATTATATTTAAATCAATATATAAAACAAACTATAATAACTCAAAAGTAATTAAAACATCAAATGTTACTTACGGGATAATCAATATTAGTAGTAGAATGGTTAGTAGTGGCGTATGTGTTGTCACTGCTCTGTCTGACGTGTGACCAAAACAGCGCGTCCCGCTGCGACGCGGGCCAGATGCGCTTGAACGTCTGGTGGAACACCAGCGCGTCTGACGATATCTCCTCCACGATCGTCATTGTTTCTAGTGTCGCTGGAAGAAGGAACAATTAAATTAGATGATGGAATAATCTTTTGAATACCGATAAACTAATGTCCTTCTAGCCGATTTTTGGCTATGGTAGCCAGTTTCAATTGAAACCAGTTGTGCAGGACTTTGTTTATAGTGTCAAAGTTTGTGGACAACAAACAGTTATACCCTCTACCAATTATTATGTCTTCATAGGCGATATCTGGCTACGAAGGCCAATTTCATTCAAACCGGACAACAGTGCAGGACTTTGGTGTGTACACAAAACTGTAATAGAGTGACCCTATCAACCTATAACTGTTTATTCCCCCACTCTCATAGCCTTTTCAATTAAACAATAATATGACTTAAGCCTAACATAATAGTTGAACCATGACAGACCATCTTAGAATGTACCAAGGAGCAAACTGACATTCAAATCTAAAAGTTAGTAGGCGACCGTCCTCAAAACCTTTCAAAGCTCTTCAACATTATAACCTTTATTGATGACCTATCTAGGGCTACGTGCTTATAATATTGTAAATACATACAGGTAAGGTCGAGATAGCTTATTGTGCAGAGATTTTGTGTCAAAATAATTTATTGCATAGTTATTAATTATATTATCAATAGTATTAAATGACAGAGTGTCCTATTTATGTACTAAACATCAAATTTAACATCCTAAGCTTGTTCGAAGGTTAAATCTATGATTTTTTTTTATTAATTCAAAATGTTTTAAGCAAGTATATTTGACAGTAAAGATTTTTTAACTTTCATGTGATTAGGACATCGAACTGGTAATGCTCATATTCAACAGAAACATTATATTTCATTTATTCTAGTTTGAATAATATAACAATACGCAGTTTTAGCATTTTACACAGAGCCAACTAAGAGGGGTGGTAGAACTAACAGAAGAAAGAAAAGATTTTGGTCAATTCTACCCCCTAAGGAGATGAAAGTTTGTGTGAAAATGCTATCCTAAGACACAAACCAACCGGACGAAGACGCGGGCAAAAGATAGATAGATAAAGATATATATACGCAACACGAAAGTTTAAAGTATAGTGTATAAAGTGTGTGTACTCACTCTCCCACTCGTATCGGTATCTGGGGTTGAAGAAGTAGTGGCACATCTCGCGCGCGGTCACCCCGCGCACCTTGTGCATCGCCTTCAAGGGGTCCGTCACCATACCGTCTACTTCCATCTCCCTGAAACATTAACAAATAACGTTAAATTTATTACAGAGAGACCAGGCTTAATAGACAAAAAGGAGATTATTTTAAGTATAAGTAAGGACAACAAGTAAGATCGGCAACCTGCTTATAGGTCTGTTATATCCATTTGATAGCTTTTCTAGCCACCAAAAACTGACATTCAACATTGGAAAAATGATAAATTCTGCGTGTATTCGTAGGAATATATTATTATCAAACTTTAAATGTACAATCTTAACCTCCTATACATCCTCATGTCGCCTTCCTCAGCGAACAGTTGCCAGCCTATTTCACCGCCGACTCCTTCAAAAGCCGCTTGGATCTGCTCTGTAGATATCCTGTCGATCTGTAACAAGAAAAATAAGATTATAAAATAAAATTATCCTATACTGTCACAGCACAGTGAGCGTATGGTTCAAGTCACCACGCGCTGGCTAACTGTAGGTTTACGGCCCTACGTACCATCAACAGCTATTCTAAAGAACTCTCTAATATACGGTTTTCCTTCATCGTTAAATACTACAAATATTTATATATACACTCATAACTTTGTATAACATAAGTCATTGGTATACTTGGTCGTAGGTTCGACCCTGCAACTACTTGCATGATAGACGATTGCTTAAACCACTCAACTATCACTACTCTTCTAAAATAAGGAAATCATGAATTAAAATGCATTGGCTACGCCGCACGCAACTCAATCATTGTTACTAGGGCCTATTGTGACGACAGAACAGACGGAATGACGCAAACATTGCCGATGTTATAGGTTTGGCGTATATACGTCATTGTTCTTTAAGCAGACTTTAATGTTAAAAATTAAAAGAGATATTCGTTCTACCCAATAATTGGCTACGTTTTTCCAGTATTCCAAGATTGAACTTATACTAGTATTATGGATAGAAAAGTATCCTTTGATCTGTAGCGCGATTATTTACCACTATCGACTATCGAAAAATGGCTAGTTATTGAGAGATTTTGTATGGTAATCTGATCAGCGCCTCTAGCGAGCGCCGTAGGAACAACTTTTGCAGTAAATGTTTAATGTCAAACTCTCAATACTCTGTAGTACCAATTATAACAGTCCAAATCGAAAGTTGAGCTACATTTTAGAAGTTCCAGAGACCGCCTCAGAAGGTGTTTAAGGAGAAGTCTATATCACACATAGCAAAAAAGAATAGTTAACATATAAATATAGATGTAACTGCATCAACCCGTATACTATTATTGTCAGGATGTCATTAGGCAGGTCAAAGATAACATAGATATTTCGTTATCAGAAGTCGTTAACCCAAACGTGGTGGAACGATATTTACACTACGCATTTGTCGTTATAACAAATATAATTTATTCCTATCACTAACTTGCAGTCATAAATCAGTTTGTTTAAATAAGTTATATAGATAAAGTCTTGTGTGCATATTGTAATGGATTCAATGGAGTCGTAGCTTTAATTAAATCTTTATAATTCTGTTCAATCTAGAGTAGACAAAAGAATATTGAATCACATAAATATACCTTTTCATAGATGCAGGTTTGGTATGAAATCTCAATATTATGCTACAATGTACTATTGAGCGACGGTTAAGTAATGGTCGGAACAAATGGTCTTGAGCGTGAATCCTACGATCATTGCTCTACCCAGAAGTAGATGTGGTAGTGCATATAAACACTAAAGCAAAGACTTGTACTTTTTTAACCCTTTACAGTCCCACTGCTGGGCAAGGGTCTCCTCCCAAACGTGTGAGTTAAGACTAGTACATTTATACATAAAATCATCTCCCGTCTGTATATAAAAAAGAAGTATTTAACAAAATACAGTAGCAAGCGCAGAGTATTTTCTTGAATGAGAAGTACCAAGGTCATAAGTTTGCTTCTTACCTCTGGCCAGAGCGGGTGCAATGTGAGGCGGTTATCAATGGCTGGTGGTGGCAGCTCGACCTGGTCGCGCGTGTGCACTGAAGGAGGCACGACGCGAGCGCACCGCTCTTCCTCCATCTTGTCGAAGCCGGTCTCCACAGCATCGTAGAACTCGTCGTCTGGAAGCGTCGAGTGAGGACCCTCCTGTAGACAAGAAAACGAGAAGGTTAAGAATGAAATTACATTCATTTCATGTTACAATAGAAGAACTGCCCATTGAGAATATGCCATAGTTGATGTTTGTGGAAGGTCTATCATAAAAATCATTCAAGAATTATATTAGCACATACTCCGTTCGTCTTCGGCTATAAGGGGTAAGGCTTTTTGGTCTGCTTTTGAGTTTGGGCAGAGTAATTAAGACTCCAAGACAATTACCTTTCAAGCCAAACCCCCAGGATTAAGTGAGCAATTGCAAGGTTACATTACGAAAAAGTGGAACTTATGTATATTAAAATAAGTATTTTTAACGTATTACGTGTCATATCAAAACTCATAAACGATTTGTCCTTTGTGTTACACACTACATCTGATAAGGCAACGGGTTTAATACCTCTTAATAAAGACGATTGCTAGTATTAATAAGATCACACAAGCGCGGCCTAGAAACCCAACAAGTCTTATCTAGGATTCAATGAAATTCAAACACTATTTCGACCTACATACATACAAACAAAGTAAGGACGTGTTAGTAAAGAATTTTGGCGTATTGCGAGAGTGAGTAGGTAATAGTCGTATGTGGTGCATAGTTATTAGTTACGGTGACACCAACGCCAAGGGCACCCACTTTACGAAAGAGGAAAGTGGACTTATCAAAGGAAAGTATTGTGTACACGATGTTGGTAATAAATACGTAGGTTTGTTTGTTTGTTTGTTTGTTTGTTGAAAGGTGTTGGGGTCAATGTAGTTAAAATGTGTTACTTCGTATGCAACACAAAAGAGAAATACACTCAAGGGTAAAGTGACAATATTACGCTTAATTTCCACTGTCATCATCTTATCTTCCTAAACAGCGCACACCCCATTGATTAGCATCAAAACACCGTAATTTATGAATAATGATGAATTTCCGTTCACGGAGTGACAGCGGTGATTATGTAGAGTGGACATGACATATCATGAATGTAAATACTATTGTCAAGCTAAATCGAATAAAGACAAACCGTTATTACTTCAATATAGTAAATATTGTTTGAGATTCAGGTTTATTTTATCGCATAGATAGTGCTCAACCTGGTCATAGTTGTTGAAGCAGCCCGCAAGGCCGGCTTACCGGCTGTTATCTTAGTAGACAACAGCCGAAACCGACTTTTTACGTGCCCTCCGAAGCACGGAGAAGCTCAGTTCAAATACTAGTATGCTTTCACTCATCTATGGAATGACTTCGGCAATGATTGCTTTGCCCACAGATAGTTTACCGACCTTATAAAATATTAAGTATAGGCTTGCATCTAAAAGTTGTTTGTAATACGAACTACATAATAAGTTTAACTAACATATTTTATTTGGAATAACGCCGGGTCTAAAATCATCACAACCGCTCACAAAAAACAATACGCAGTACAACTAAATCTAACATTTATTTCGTTAACAATAAACTCTAGTAAATAGAGACCTTTCGAATGACGTTTAAGTTTTTTTAAACCAGAGATAATTCAGCTCAAAGTCGTATTCATAGATTCATACGGTGGAGGTTCGCGCTTCGAATTCGTTTAGCAGAACGGGTAAACAATAATAGACTGGTATCATAAATGATGCATGAAGGCCTCCCCTCACAATGGCAGTCAATAATGGACATTATTATCAAGTTAAAACATTCTACAGGCTTGTATATGAGTTATATTTGATACATAATGTTTTTTGCGAGCGACGTATTATCACTAAGGAAATAATACATAAAATCACGCCTTTTTCTCATAGGGGCAGGCAGAGAACACAGAACGCCACATGGCCACAAATAATACAATGGACATATCGATGCAATTATCTTGCAGTTTACAAAAAAGTAGTAAGCCTTAGGCCCTGCTTCGCACTTCTAAATATCAACCAGATACATTATTAAATGGAGCTTTAACAGTTGCTTTCCTACATTTGCTGTCATTTTATTTAGCAGATAGATTATCTGACACTTCTGAACTGTGAAACTCGTCCTTATTCTGGTCGATTGTAAACCATAAAGAAAATAAAATGCATCTTCAAATGTATATCAATTTCTGACCGACTTCAAAATAGTAAGGTTTTCTCAATTCGACTGCGTTGTTTTATCTTTTTGTATGTACAGAGCCCGACAGTTACATTCAAAAATATCAAGTACATATTTTATATGGTTTGTTTGTAAATCATTAAAATCAGCAAAGGAAGTAAACTATGTAGATATAAATACACTATGTACAGTAAACTAACGAATGTTTGATAACATTGCTCGAAATAAACGTTTACGTAAATATTTAACTAACATTCACATTCTTGGACTTAGCTCGTTTATAAAGTGAGTTTATATTGCAATAGTTGAGCATTAAATAACCGTAGAATACTGAAACAGGCGTTATTTTTTAATAAAACGGATTAACAAAAAAGCACAGCTCCGACTGTTCAAGTGCGAATTGGTAAATTATTTTTTCAAAATAGCAAGGAATATGTAAGCACCTATTGAACACAACTTAGACTGAGTTGAGTCGTAATTCACTGTTTCCGAGTTTCGTAACAAGTTTTTTTGTAATATTTTTATGACGTATGTTTAATCTTTTACTTTCAGAAATATAAACGGTTCTACTATGGAAATAGTAGCATATCAGTTACTGTATAATACAGTGATGAACTAGAATAAATAATTCTTACACAGTCTTTCGTAATCGTAACAATAGTATTCAAAGCAGATTCGTATCAGCAGCGGAAACAATTAAACGTCGCAGTCATTATCTTTGACTACTGCTTACAATAACGTCACATGTCTGCTCTTCAGATTATCGGAACAAGGGATTTTAAGTTTCTACACGATTCATTAGCCTTGAGATAGAAATTACATAAATATGGAAGTTCATCGCATAAAAAAGATTGCAGAGAAGTTTGTTGCCAGCTCTTCTTAATGGCCCTACCTTAAGAACTAGCGGCAAATTCACTCTAAATCATTGACTATTATAAGTTGATTTTCCTGTTACGAAATATTGCGTTTCGACATTTTACTGTTGTTTATCAAAACTGACCACAATTATTTCATCATTCAATAAAGTATGATGCATCAAGTATACATAAAACTTGTCGCTATTGCGTCATTCCGAAACAGTCAAAAAGGTGAGTAAATCCTCATGCAACTGGAAAATTTTCTACTGAACAAAGTTCGAAGAATTCAGAGCACATAGCCATAAAATCGGTTTACGACACAAAAAGCTTTTAAACTGACAACACGAAACTGACATTCGCCACCTGTTAGGGAATCCTCTATCACAATGTAGGTTAGTGTCAGTTTGTCTATGACCTATATAGAAGACAATAGGCTGATTGACGCTTACCTTTGCCGACCCCGATACCCTGTACTTAACAGGGGTTGAATTGTTTATCATGGTGTCCGTAATTTGGCCTAGATTTCGCTAACAGCTACAATTAGGGGTATAGTAAAACTGGATCCTAAGTTCACTTATCACTATTTTAAGAATTAAACATTAGTCGAATGGTAGAACACGATAGTACTACTCTGTAGGAAACCTCAAACTGTGGCTGATGATAACTCGATAACTAAAAAGTTATCGCCAATTGCCAATTGAGATTATGTAATTAGAAGGCTAGTCTATTTGTTATCGTAATTGGTAAGAGGAAAGCTTAACTTATCAGCTACTTGAAACGCTTAAAAAGTAACGCATGTGCATTTTCACGGCACATTATTTTATTTGTGAAAACACACATTATTTTATTTTGTGTACATTACTGCAAAATCTAGTTCCCTTTCACGAACTTTGCAACAACAAAATCGTTGCACAATACATATGAAATGACTTTTTAAAAACGTCGCAAACTTCCTTTGAACAATTTTTAACAATACAGCATTCAACAATGGCGTTACGAGAATGTAATATCTCATATACATATTTATTTGTTGTAGAACAAAGGCAATGTGACATTAAAACGACAACTCAGTTTATTATGCACAAATAAGTTGTGCGATAACACTTTATGACATGCAGTCACGTCGTGTTATGGAAAATATGCTCTATGCGATGGGAGTAAGTTCATATTTGCTTTGGCAGTGGAAAAAGAGATGGGTAAATATTTTTCTACACTTCTAGTCTGTTGCCCTGTTTCCTATTGTTAGAATCTCATCATAGTACTTTTGTACTTGTTATTCTTCGCGGAATCTACGAAAAGCAAATACGAAGGCGAAGTGAACTCGAATAGCTAGACATTATCATGATACTGTAGTCAACGAATACTTAATTTACAGAGCCATTCTTATGAGATAAAATCTTATAACTGTATGTTTCTAAGGATGACTAAAGGGTGCCTTCTTCTGTAAAAATCGTTCACAACAGTAGAAATAAATGAAACGTGCTAAGGAAATTCACCGCTGTGTTAGACGAAGTATAGTTCCAAAAAGTAATAAAGAAAGTGAGTGTGAAAAATGCAAGTCATAATTCCCACGGGTCATATGAAAATATGCGAAATATACGCGGTGATTGCGTGCGAACGCTATCATAAAATAAACGTTACGCTTGTTAAGTAAATGGCCCGAATCACGCATGATGACGAATGGACTAAGTTAGCCTTTTAAATTAATGGCTGTTCAAGAGCGAAATGTTAACGAACTTAGTGGTGCAAGATAATATGCGCCAAGAGCTTGATATAGATGATCCTATGTACCTGATATACGGTGTAATTAAACACACAGGACATCAAAAACCAAATGACAAGCCAGCCCCTGCAATGTAAGTCAAGTCATACTGGAACCAAAGTTAAGGTAAGATGGAATACCACACCTAATACAGTAAAATTTCAAAATGATTCAAGAGAAGTTAGTACCAATATCAAAAAGATAACTTTTTGATATAAGAATACTGCAAACGACCGATTCGACCCGTCTATACCAAGACCCCAGAAGCTATTTCTGTTGACATTTTGCGTCAAGTCATTCCTTCACCATACGATAAGCATAGTACCGGAATCGAGTCCCGAAATAGACATCATTACGCTTACGAGGGAAGTGTCTCTATCTACGGCTCGACTCTATGGTTATATAGTGTGTCTATGGCAGGGGAGTGCCGGATGACGTCAGTTAGCTAATGGCGCGTCCTCGGGCGTGGCCGCTCTACCCTTCAGCGGGAATTTCAGTAATCCCATATCGTGGCATTTCGTTGTTACTTGTTTTATAAACGGTCTGTTAATTATTTGAGTTAGCGTAATAATTATACAACTAATTGCTTGGTCTTGAATTCCTTGTGGCTATTTAGTTTCTAAATCTATATTGAGTGTATTTTTATGGCGTTTTTATGAGGTTAAACCAGACGCTGGTTTGTGAAATCTGTTTGATAGCGCAGGTGTCTTAGGAATATTATTGTGGCTTACGCACTTTTGTTTTATGGACGTAATAGCCTTGGTAAAGAAGAAATTCAATAAAGAAAGCAAGGCAACTAACCTACCCGTGAAAGGTTACTACAAATATAATTTTACTATCATAAAACATTGTCTTTCACATCCCACGTCAGTTGGAACAGACACGCCACGACACGTGTTCCCACTCATCATCATTAGCAACTATCAATAATTTATCACAATTATCAACACCAATCAACTTCATTAGGTTTGATCGTTATCAAAACTAATAATAGCATACTATACTTTTCATATTATCGACATATGACAGTTATTTTCGTCATACTCGACCTTATTATTTCACTTCTGAACATAGATTTCCACTCAGATCCCAAAGCGCAGCAATTTTGGCGATTTCATATGTGTATATTGTTTCACATTATGACGGTTGAACTAATTTGGATAAAATTTGAGAGGATAATAGAAAAGATAATTTATTAAGGATAAAGTAAGCCAAGTTAAAGAACAACGCAGGTGAAATCGTCGGCATAAGGCAGTAACTAGTGAATTTAAGAAATGCATTGAAGTTATTAAAATGTTTACTTGATCACATTTGTGCCTAAAGTTGTAGTATTGCATTATAACTATAGAGTAAAATGACTTTTAAATAATTAGTCAATAGGTAACATAACATAGGCAACTTCAAAAAATATTATTACGATTTGCCGGCTTACGAACTGTGATGTAGTTAGCAACAAGCGTTAAACAAGTTACAATTAATTACTAATGAGTTCATGTCTGGCGGAAAATCAATGCCTCATTTGGCGTCATGGAAAAAGAATATAAAACTTCTTTGGAATTTCCCTTCGTAATAAAATAAAGCAATAAAACGAAATACCCAACACAAAAAATCCTATACAAGTTTTCAAATCGATCTCTTATCAGTGAATGAGTCAGTTCTAGGTAACTGAATTATATTTTACTAGTAAAATTCGGCAGACATTGTTCGGCGCGAACTTGGGTTCCGATTGTAGTACATTTTTATCTATTAATTTTCAATAATAATCATTGTCACATTTCAGTTCAGCCAAATTATACATATTCTTAATGAATTGACACTTAAGCCTTCACCATGAATCTTTCTCCAAACTTGTATGATAAGTGTTCATAAGTTTTCGAGTTTATCGTGAACGAATCGACAGATACACAGACAGACGGGGCGTGGAACAGTTCTATAATATGTAGTGATTCTACGAGCGTTGTAGCCAAGGTTGAGGCATTACATCAACACCGAGGCAGCTGTGGACTTCACAATAGTTCTTTGTTTCGGGATATAGTGCGGGAATTAGCACATCAAAGCAGATTGTGACGTCACGCGGACATAATACGCTACTTCGTAATTATCATCGCACTAAATGTTTGGTCGATGCGCATTACGAGTTTGACTACCAAATGTTTAAAATTTTGGTTTATATTTACCAAACACAGAAATTACTTTCAGTAAGACGTATGTATGAGACAAGCAGAGGACCGCATGAAGTGCCGTAGGCCTATACTCAACAGTGGACGGAAGCGGGCAAATTAGATAGTTAGAAGACGTAAGCAGAGCTGAAAGAATAGAATTTAGAAAGAAGATTTAGAGTTTAGAATGATTACCAAATAGCTCGCGATAAGGAAATTATTATCTTACATTTGTAGTAATTTTAACAGAGTATAAATCAATGAACAAACGTTCTTGTGAATTGAGATATTAAGAAAACGTGGACGTATAATATGCTCATATAAAGTCATGCTGAAGTAGTTAAGGGATTGTAAAGGTCTTTTTGTTTTTACATATTATTTTAATACGGGTATTAAATTTGATGAGTTACCGAGTAATTATTACTTTACATTAAACTCGTGACGATAGAAAATACGTATATTTTTATGTAACTGTTACTTCCTGCGTCAGAATATGTTTCGTTTACGCTTGTGAGGATTTTTATTAAATAAATAGCTCTTTCATTTCCTTTTTTATCAATATATCAAAACCATACAGACAATGTTGTTCAATTTCTTACGAAAATTTAAAGACGAGGCACGATGCAACTTATTTGCACCGTGTAAGAGTAGTTAATAGTCAGACAGACAAACACAGACCTAAGCAAGGACACAAACAAAAAGACAGACAAGCTTTCAAATTTATAAAATTAGTAAGAAACCCATCCATTTCCCGCTTCTAGCTTCCTACCTTTATAACATCCAACTAAACATGGGTAAAGCTACACACCAAACTTCAGTTAGCGACCATCCCCTGCCAAATGACGTCATCATTGTCAATCGCGACAAGAGCATCTGACGTCACTGTTACGTCATACAACTGAATGTGTTCTGCATCACGTCACTTGCCAGTAATATAGATCAAATAAACTGGTTTTGAACGGGTCCGGTCTTTATTAGTTGCTAAGGTCATTGCTAAAATGTATTAATAGACGGATATCGTTGTATAACACTGTGTTACGTATTGCAATAATTACTATTCGTGCATAATTTAGACAGTTTTGCATAACCGTGTCTGTCAGCTGTCTGATAGGTATTCATAGTCGAGCCTTTACAAGTTTGTTAGATGTTCGAATAGAGACATTAGAAGAGTGTATGTACTTAATCTATGAATGATCGGGAACTTAAATTCTCGCTTAAATTATTATGTAATAGTATAAATATTTAGATGATGTTTGCTACTCAATCACGTCAAAACTACTGAACGGATTTTCTTGATTTTTGATAAACAGATAGTTTATAACCTAGATTAACACTTAGGATACCTTTTACTCAGCACGTGGAGTTTATCCATGGGGAACTACATATGACCAACACTTAGACTTAAAGTCCAGGCGGCGTTTAACGTGTTAAAGAATTATTTTAACGCGGACGAAGTCGCATGTAAAAGCTAGTCCAGTCTTAATCATCCAACCATGACTGTTAAAAAATGTTCAAAGAAAAATATTCCACATTCATAATACCCACTAATAAAATGAATATTACATTAACGGAATTAAACTAAATTATACATTTCAGCACATTAATTACACAACTGACAAATATAATCGAGAGTCCGTCCTTCCTTTTATCATGGCGCTGCGAGTTTATATCACCATAAAAAGGGGACCCCATAGCGTAGATAATGACTATGGTATCACGGAAGCAGCAAATATGAATTAATATTAAAATACTGTTATTTGTGTTTAAAAAAAAGCCTGGTATTAACAAAACGATACGATTTGACTGCTTTTTAGTAGGTTTATGAAAACTTGAGTATTATAGTGACTAAACTGTAATTAGGTACTAGATAGTTGAATACTGGGCTTGCTAAGCCGAAAACTGGCGTTCAAAGAAATGCCTAAAAAGAAAGAAAGACAATATTATTTGATTTTGTGCCCATACGGCACCACTCACACATACACACACTTGAATACTAAATTTATATTTCTCAAAACGGCTAACTGATTTGGATAAAAATGATCAGGGAAAGGATATAAGCTCCTTATTGCCGTTTTAAGTCAGTACACCCAACAATATTTCCATTCCACTGGATTTTCTTCTGGACACTACACTATACTGATTTATCGAGCTTTGGTAGTTATTTAAGGAATGTTTAGTCTGTCAATCACGATAGGTCCTTGGATAATGTAAACATTCAATCTACAATATTACAAAACACACATGGAGTGACAGTAATCATGTTAGTATGTAGTGTATGTACATATTACCAACACGTTTATTACGTCGTTGATATTTTATTATATTTGTAGCAAAAAAGCTATGACTACAAAGTACCGCTCTCTGTTCCTCACATAAACAAACTAACCGCAATAATTGCAATCGTATTTTTTTCTTACTCTCAACCGCAACTGTGACTATTCAATGATTCAGTGACATAATAATAATATAACAACAAGTAACAACGTTATGCGTCGTTCTGAAATACCCACACCACAGAATTATGCCTTCTTATTCCTAGAGTAACTCCAGTACCTTCAAGAAACTTCAGTGAAGAGTCATAGAACAGCTTATATCACTTCTTCATTTCTTTGAACTTGAAAAAGTCTGCAACTTTCCACACTAACCCTAAGTATAGCCGGGACGATTATGCTAGAACACCTTCGGCACTAGTTTGTCTTAGAACCACATGAAATATAGAAAGTTTGAACTGTCTACTTCGACGATGATAAATATACTGAATTAACCGAGCGCCCCAGTTTCGGTTACACTGGGTTACACAATTTAAATTTATAAATCTTCTTCGAGACTCACACCATTTATAGGCATTTTAGGACGAGTGTCAAACTTTATAATATGTGGTGATAGCGATAATTTGTAGGCTTTAGACTTAAAACCAATATTTAAGAAAGCATAACACTGAAAAGGTTGAACTTTCAAATGAAAACGGTTATCATTAAACTGACGCCCATGGCATGAATAAATAACTCTTTCTATAAACAGAGTGTAGGAGCCGTCTATCAATGTGAAGCCTATAAAGGCGCGAGGGGCATCAATTATTCTTCGATACAAATGAAAGCTTCAGCCTTTAAACGGACCAACCCGTACAAGTGTAATTGTGGAAACGATTGTAAATTGTTTACTTTAAAACTAAGTTATGGTATGGTTTTGTGATTGTTTCAAGTTGTGTGCGTATACATATAGTCTCAAGTTGTGTGCGTATATAGTCTTTTAAACTGTTAAAACTGAGTAGGCAGAGGTGTATAAAATACAACCAAGTTTGGCTAGTTCCAATGTTAGTCTCATGTATTAAGAGTCGCCCTTATGTGGCCTATGTACTAAAAAGTGTATTTTTCAGCCAGTATTATAACAGTACACTAAACTAACTACTAGAATAGAACAGTACAGAAAACTTGGTTAAAAGCAAGAACTCGAATGGCCGTCAGATAAAAAAGAATATAATTAGTGAGTCTATTGAATATTCCAACATTTAAATTAGATCAATCTTTCACTTTAATGAGCTGTGAAACTCAATCGATTAGTCCCTTAATACATTTGCTCATCAAAACTCTAGGTTTTGATGAACAACATTTCAAAGCGCAATACGAAATGCTATCATCAATTTCATGGTTCAGTAATGTCTGGAACACACATCTAAGGGAAAATGGCATAATGTCGCCAACTAATGGGCTGAAACAAACCGACCTGAATTGCCAGGGTAATAGCTACAATTGTATTAAATAGAGCGTAACATTCAACACATTTGACCCTCAAATTGAACTTTTCATAATGGCTAATGATTCATAAAGGTACAACGACTGTTACAAAATGATAGTTTCAATGCAAACCACATTTGTTAACCAATGGTAAACGCATAAATTATAATTTTAGAATACATTAAATTAGACACGTAGTATAGTCCGACAACTTAATAAAGAACCTTGTATGCAAGGTTCGCTGCTGTAGGAGGCATATAAATTTTTAGAACAGCAAGAGAATTTAGAACATGAGTGACCTGTAGGTCTATGGTATTATATGGCTTATGGTAACCTGTCAGATACATCTACTTTATTGTAGAAAAACACAGCAACATAATTTTTTCTCTAGATAAATTGTTTAAACAAGTTTCTCTACTAAGTTGTCGAACTATAGTCAGACATCTAGAAGTTTCTACTATTAAAGTACCACTATTTTGTCGAAAAGGGCTCCGATTGACGATTAAAATTTTAAATGTTTGTTATTCATAAATAAACAAGATATTTATTACCGAGATATTTAATTATGTTCTTTGATTGCAACATAGTCTCTGATATTATAATTCGTTGAGTTTCGCAATAAATTCTACTATTCGTTTAAGAACACCAAAACGCATGTAAAAATATACAGTTCAAAGCAGTGATCTAGAACATCATAAAATGAACGTAACTGGAAAACAATAAACAGCACTGAATTTAGACTAAACTCAGTTTACGACTGTTACATCAATCATCAATTCATCAAAGAAAGTGAATCTAGCTCCAATTTACGTAAACGTATAGTAGTAACAACTTAGTAGAGAGAAATCTTAAAAAAATATTTAGATTATAATTAATATTGCTGTGTATTTCCAGTCTGTAAGGTTCGCAGTTGGCAGGGGTAATACAAAATTCAGAAATAAGATCATCAGTGACCTGTAGACTTATGCAGCTGACTGTGGGCTGCTTGATTAAGCTATTTTTATTTGGACATACACAGAGTTATTGATTATAATCTAAATAAATTGGCTCTTTACTAAATTGTCGGACTCTATAGTATTTATATTCCGTTTCTATTTAGCCACGGCGACTGCTTCCCCTCTCTCTAATTTAGTTTGTCGAAGATCCGATTACCCAGCAACTTCCTTATTTTGCCTGAACCCTCTGGCAGTATAAAAATTATGCGACGGTAAATGTTGAAATTGGTTTATACTTTCCCTGTCGAGCTACTTTTTTAATCAAGTTGCATTTTTCTGGTTTACCTCATAACTTTATCTATAAGTAAACGGCTAGAGAACAAAAAAAATTGTATTAGGATTGCATTTGTTGCTTCTTTTCAAATAGAATTTAGATGTTATATCCAAAATTATTATTTTGCTTGAACCCTTTACTTAAGTTCTTATTAAAGAATCTACACTTTGATCGAAGAAAATCACATCAAGCAATTAAAGAAAGGTAATAAAAATGCATTATCGTCGTTAATATCCTATTAAAAAATCTATTCATATAACAGCTCTTAAACATTTACGATTATAATTTCCGTCCACGAGCCTTCAATATCGTGATAGAGTTTACACCATATCGCGACCATAGACTGTATACAAGACAATGAATAACAAAACGCCGGGAATAAATCATGGTAACTGAGGCAAGGTCTTTGAAACGCGATAGGATGAACTTGATCTGAATTTAGTTTTATATTCGTTTACTACGAACACATTACGAGTTTAACTATTGAATTTATGAGAATATGACTACTTATCTGCACTAATCTTACTAATATTATTAAGGCGAGAGTTTAAATGTTTGTATTGATGTTTGTTACCCTTCCACGTAAAAACTACTAATCATATATTATTTGGACGAAAATTTGTACAGATAGCTTATAATCTGGACTAGGATAAGCTCAAAATCTTTACTCCGGAAAATCTTTTCACGCAGACGAAAGAACAAGTAGAAGTTGGTTAGATTTGGTACAGTGTAGTGGTGAACCGCTAAAGACAACTTACGACGTGTTAAACATAATAGTATTAAACTAAATTATACTAGTTAAGTTGGCATGTGTATGGTCTGGAAGTCATAGAAACCTATAAAACTGTGTTCAGCAGTATCTAGTGTAGGTATATATGACTAAAAGTTTACTCCTCTGGAATACAAAATATTTTTATTCTTCAGAGCGATTCTGTAGTCTCACATCCATTAGACTTGCTAAATAAATCAAAACAGTAGTCACGTTGAATCATAACTGTAGGAAGTGCAAATAAAATTTTATATGCGACGTATTCCAAATGAGAGCAACGCAGTTTTTAAATTGCTAAGTATAATGTTAAAATTCACAGATTTTTCTCCATTAAATCATGTTTATAGGTTTATCAATGACTAAAAATGATACTGTACTGTATTTTTTTGTTGTTGAAATAAATATTTTCTCATAAAAACTTTAACAGATATGAAGTTTATCAATATTATACTTATTTCATACGACGACTGGTAACAAGGTTAAAGAATAAGATTCAGCATTTCAGCATCATAATGACGTAAGCGCCCATAAGTCATTTTCTTCGCAATACTACGACCTAACAGAAAGGGATTATCAGTGCAGTGAACCGTTAGTCATTCTCTATGACCAACTAGTACTGCGAACACGTTGACATAGTACTTTTAAATTACATTACATTGTTTACGACTCATTTGTATGAATCATTGCTGTTAACATACATACATAATATATCGTCTGTCATACCCGAAGATGTAGGCAAGAGTGTATGAAATAAAATCACGTTTTGTCATTCAAATTTTAGTCCCATTTAATAGGGAGTGAGCCTATTGCTATATACCGGGCACGTTACCCCCAGTATTACTATAAAGAATAATCAATTATATAAAACTCTTTCGTTAATGACTGCCTAATGAACAACGCACAGCCAAAACTACTGAACGTAGAAGTTGAAATTTGGTATGAAGATTCCTTAGAAAGTATAGAAGAGTACTAAGAAAGGATTTTTTTGGGAATTCCCCTGTTAAGGGCGTGAAATACCACGCGGACAAAGCCGCAAGTGGAAAGCTAGTCTTATATAAACTTAAAAAGCTCAATAGCACTCTGTCCGGCCTGGGAATCGCACTCGGTACATCGTGATTTGAAGTCGTAAAGTCATTGTAGTAAAGTTGTAGTGAGTACAAATAGTTTGCGGTCGTTGTACTGTATAATCATATAACATAATAGAAAGTAATCGCGTGTCTAAATTGTTCTAGTGTTATGATATTATGTCGAATGAAGCAAAAGTGATTGTTCTATCAACGAGAGGGTAAATACGTATAAAAAATAGTAAATATTCGTTATATTTTGATCAAAACTAGACTTTGTGGCTAAATCATGTTTTGATACGATTTTTTTTTTAAATCGATACTGTCCCACTGCTGGGCAGGGGTCTCCTCCCAAAGTTGAGGGAGGGGTGAGTCCACTACGCTGGCCAAGTGCGCGTTGGTATATGGGTTTGATACGATACAGATATTTTTTACTGTAAGTAAATATATGAATAAAAATTCACTCTGCAATTACTGAAACGTTTACCTTAATACATGTACAATAATATACTTGGAATACCGTGAATTAACGACACAAAATTGGTTCTATCGCCTTTTAAATTCCTATTAGGAACTTATTTGTAACCCTAAAAATACCAACGTTCAAAGTGGTATTTTACATACATGTTTTATATAGCAATTAGGTATGTTTTTTATTTACGATCGCATGCAACGATTGAAAGTAAAGCATATTGACCACTGGAGTTATGAGCGCAATCAATATAGCTATGACCACTAATTAAGGCTATAGACTAGCCTTGTATGATAAACCCTATGTTAGCTTCTTTATGAAAGCACAATTGCAAAAATCGGGGTATTTCAACAGATTATTGAGACAAAACATTGTGTAAATATTTCATCGGCTAATAATTTACGCATATGTTGTGAAAGCTTGTACTATGGTAACCAAATAACTGATAAACATACTTATATACTTCTAAATACATACTTATATAGATACATTAACAACCAGGCTCAGAACAAATACTCGTGCTCATCACACAAAGATTTGTCCCGGGTGGGATTCGAACCCACCACACGCGGCGCTACGGTTGTTGCGGCGAGGTGACCGCTTAAACCACTGCGCCAAACGTGCAGTAATAAATGCAGCATATTGAGTAAAGGTAATGCATAATTACTTACTTTTCAACCTATTCCATAAAACAACTTTGTATGTCAGTCGATCGATGACATCGACAACAGCTGTCTACAGTTAACGAACCAATGGGAACACGCCTTTTCACCATACACTTAACTCACAGTGCTTATTAAATAGGTGGTACTTACGCCCTTTTAACTACGTATTATGACCTCAAGTTTGTCATTGATACATAAATATACGCTATACGGTCATTGATACTGATATCAATCACTTGTGTCAATTAATTGATAGGGCTTTGTGAACGATCGCCTTGTCACAACCATTGCACCGGGTGTGGTGTGTACGATTCCCACACGGATCAATTAATTGTTCTATAATGATAATAGTCAACGTTTAAATATTAAAAGCTAATAAGCCTTGGAATAGACAAATTCATATGCAACAACCGTAACGACGCAGCCATCTTGAAAATACTTTTTTCTAGCGATTATGCCGAGACAACTATGCAGCCAGTACTAAAGAATTGTATAAAAAAAAGAATTGACAATTTGTATGCGCAACAAAATAAACCAAAACAAGTGACATTTACACGAGGAAAAAAACGTGTATTAAAAAGGCGAATCAATTAATCAATCACAAAAAACGTAAATATGAACTTTAATACCAAAACACGAATTACATAAGTATTATGTCATGTAATTGAGATAAATGGACCGTTATCTTATTACGTGTCATTTGAGTTAAATATTTGCGAGATTTTATATTCATTGCGCTATACGTTGATACGCGAAATCGATAAGGCTTGAAACGTTTATAAAAAAGTCTTAAACGAAAACGATTGAAATGAAAGTGAAGTTTTGCATCGCACGCATTCATTTCAAGTTTTTTAGATGACGACGTTTAAGAAAAAGTGTATCATTGCGAGTGTAAGACAGATCTTTGAAAGTAAAATACGACATTTACACAACTTAGTTTTTGTAGCACTTGATCTAAACCGCTAAATCATTGTATTTTATTTGCAAAGATCCTGGAGTAGTTACCTACTTAACTCTTTATTTTATACAGTCCATAGCCTATTTACTCGAGACACACTCGCTACATACCACTCATCCTATATGCTTTTACCTTTTCACTATTACTTTCCTTAACAAGTTTTACATAAATTGCTCTACTACAAACAAAGTAACCAACCAGCAATATAGCGAAGGATACTGTATTAAAATCAAGGCACTCAATGAATTTAAGTAGGCACATGATACAGATAAAGTAAAGTGCAGTTTGGCACAACATCAATAACCCATTGTCCTATAACAAGAGCGGAGTCATACGACACACGTTCATCTAGGCGCCGTGCCAGGTGGCTGTGCGAGTAGGGTTACCGCACTCGTAAATCAGAAAGAAACAGTTTACGAGGTTTGTTTTGTGAAAGGCTAGTTAAGTATGTAGTTCGTTAAATGATAAACATTGTAATTATAGTGCAATTCCAAATAATGGAATTGAGTTAAGCCGTCATAAAAAAATAAGAAAACCTATGTCACAGCTAAGCAAAAAAGTTATATCTATCAAACATAAGTTTTCATATGGCATTTCGTAGCATTTAGTAAAAACAACTTCCTACCAATAAGTAGTCCTAAAGCGTAATTTCTTTCAAAATATATAACGTCTTCTATCGCTTAAACCAAGAAGAAGTAAAATTCTTGGAATGAAAGAAGCGAGTTGGGTTACAAACTCAAAAAAATATAAGTATACTAGACCCAAATATTCGACCACAAGTGTATCAATTCACTAACAATACCTACACGGCCAAGTATTCTATCTTTACGTATAGGTGTACTAAGCTGGCTTAAGAGAAATGCACACAGTCTGCCGGTGGCACAGACAGATTATACCTGTAGCGAGATACGGGCACCGATTAATCTCTGCACCTAAGATGTATTACTGCTAATCTGTTTACATCGCGGATTAGTAACAGATCAGTTTTGCTGTACAGATTTCCACTGATGTTTGTAGTTTTGGTACATTTAGGGATCATAAAACCAGACTCAACATCTTCCGTCTAAATTCAACTTCCATTTATTATAGTTTTTTTGTTTATTATGATTTTATTACTGCTTGCAACTCACTCCATGTGGTACGGTTTTAAGTAGGTATCTTTATTCAGGTTACAGACTGTGGCTAATTTCAGTAGTTTTCTACGTAAAAGATTGACTAACACCCATCCACTGAAATCTTTGCCTAAGTAGAATAAATAGTAACGTCCATAATATAGATCGAAAGCAAAATCATAACATTAAATATCATTCACTTCACAAGGATATCGTGAATTTTAATTCTATAGCTTAACTTGTTAATCAAGGATAAGTAAGCTAAGTAATAAAATATAATTTAGTAACAAACTTTAATTGTATTAATTACTTAAAGCGAATCCCTATAGTCTAACAGTCACTTTATGGATTCAGTTTTATACTAAGCACTACTTTGACCTTTTACACCCATATGCCGTAATCCTCATTTAAACAATAAACAATACGTTCCTTTCGGCAATTCTTGTAATCATCCGATTGGTAATAGTTTAATACTATTTTAAAGGTCTTACTTTGAAAAACCTGTTTGGAAATAATCCAACATATTAAAGGAAAATAAAATTAAAATGTCTTGCTAGTAGCCTTATGCCGTCAAGTTTACTGTGCAAGCTTATCCGACACACACAGTAGTAACAATACACCACAATTACACTACACATCTTATTGTCATAGATACTAGTAGTGGTAGGCCATCAAATGAATTGGACAACTCTACTTTTCATACGCAATACACTGTCAAATTTACTGGCCACCTCATTGCGCTGCAGATGTTGCTTATAGCCACATTTACTTCCCAGACCTCCATTTATGAAACTAAACAATACTTAACTATTGTCAGTGAAACAAGCCGCCTCCGTGAACAATCCCTTAGCGCACGATATCAGATTATCTAGGTCTCGACCGCAATCTTACATAAGGACGGCCCTACCTTTTAGGTAGGGTTTCCATCCGTTCAGGTAAATTCCCTGAATTTACTAATGTTAAACTCGATCTGAACACTTTTCACCCGGTAGGAAAGCGTACTCGTGAAGTTTTAGTATAACTTATTGCACCTGATTTTAGATTTTACTATGCAAACCCTTTTAAGAACTGGACGTCAAGTGCTATTTTTTTATTGCACTTCCTTAACTAACAAAACCCAGAAATTGCCAAATTTAAGGCATCAATAACCATAGTTTTGTCTCCGTCAACGTTCGTTTTGTCAACGTTTCTCATGGTAACACTATCGTCAGGTGATCGTTGTATCGAACCACTTATTTTGCGATCAAATGTATGAAACATACTCAACAAACAAATCGCGAACAACAACGTCAACAACAATGTCGTGATTTTGATTGTTGATGTTGTAGTTTCGCGTTACTATGATAAATATTTAAACGTTGTAAATATTTCTGTAACTCTAGTAACTAAAGGAAATTGTACAATACCAATGTGACAAGATGAGTCGGAATTTTAATGTTATACATGCCTAAACGTTCATTGAACAGTTCTTAAGGAAATGCAAAGACCCGCTTACAGCCAGGGTGGTGGACTTATGATCTAACCCCTATCTGATTCCGGGAGGAAACTTGTGTCCAGTGAGTTAGTAATGAATAAAATGTATTTATTGACTAGTTTTTCTTTAGTCTGAATTGAAAAATTATAACAGGCCACAAAATATGTCAAGTCAAGTGTTTCCATGAAAAGATAAAGGCAGAAAGCAATATTCGCAATCAGACATAACCCTGAATAGACCGTGTATCGCTCACAACCGACACACCCACTTTGATAAAACAAAAAATTGCCCAATGAGTATTTTTTTATCATCAAACGTTTTTAGTTAACTAGTCACCGTATAAAGAATTTTAGTCACACTGTGGATTTTACTATGATGACAAGAGTACTGCAACATCAATATTTTTAGAATATGTTTGTACCAAGTGACAATCAACTATATATTATCGGCGATTCCTAAACATGTTACAGATTTAGCAAAATAAACCCAGCCTTTTTTTAGAACAGTAATTCATCATTTTATATGTATACGAAAAAAGACATAAAATCAAAAATAGGTCGTTCCTTTGGAATCAAAATTAGCACACAAATATTTATACAATCTTTTTTTAAATTCACTCAACCATCGAAAAGAGTAATGGCGCTATTTTTTTTAAGCAAAGGAATGTCGGTTTGCGGCCAGCTTACATAATATTGTCATTATCAGTTATGTTATTCAACCTACATAGACAAAAGCGATATAACACAACTATTAGCAAGCAACATGTTATTCATTACTCCTAATATCGGCCATATTGCAAATGCAACGAGTTATATAATTCAGTGCAGTAATGAGCGAAAAATATAATAACATTTGAAGGAAGTAAGCGCTAACACATGTAATCCTTTCACTTTTTAGCCGTCAACAGAAACGTCCGAAGGCAAGTTACGACGGGATGGTTTAGTTTAAAATTATTATATTATAGTAAGTATAAGTACATGGTGAGAGCTGAAGGTGGTCTATACTAAGAGGCACACCGAATCATGGAACATTATTTAGTAGGAAACTCTTAAAATTACCTTCGGATTCGGAAATAAAACGCTTTATAGACTAGAAGTTCATAACATAACCAACAACAACTATATTACTTTTACTTTTAAAAGTTTTTATGCATATTTTCCTTTTAGAAATTTTACTCCTAGTAACTCATTAGATGTCATAAACTGTATGGCAATGTTCCGGACTGTTCCAGATAGTATTGTTTACGATTGATATGTTTTAAAATAACTGGAATAAGGGCTTAAGGTCGGGCACTTTACATAAATAAATTGCTTAATCGAAACTATAATTAACTGAATGTACTTATCAAACTTTATAGCATACACGAATGCCGATGAAAAAACGCATTAATGAATAATAATACGATTTGTATAGAAACCAGCTGTATTTACATTCATGTTGTTTCAAGACCTTGTCGTTGCCATGTCTTTAATCTTTCTCGGTTCAATTTATCGAGAAACACCACATATTGCACTTAATGTTTACTGGAAGAAATATACCAGTATTTTTGTAGGTCAGTGTGGTACAAAACTAGTATGACACTTCTGAAACCGGCTGCACTTGTCGCATGGCATTGCCTAAAGAAAATACTAGGCTGTATGACAACTGACCCTTGCCTGTCCTACCCCCGGTTTCTGAGTACATTTAGCGGTGGTTTATCTATTTAATAGCGTTTTTTTATGAGTTTTGACGCTATTGAATAGATAAACTACGGCTAAATGTACCTCAGAAACCGGGGGCTAGAGGTATGTTGACAAACATTTAAGTTATGGATCTATGAATTTCAATATTGAGAATAACTTTTTAATTAATGCGATATTTGCGATAGTAAGTTTTATGTATTGCATTACAGAGTTCAATGATTTATGGCGAAATAGCAATCATAGTTTGTTGGACAGATAAAATCAAACCACAAAATAATCTAATGGGTATTTTAATAATCTAATATTTGATGGCAATCGATACTTTGTGGGTATGGTTTAAAAAAAGTAACCGTGAAAGAAATGCCCTTGGGCTAAATTGTTATGCCGTTTTTGATTAAATCATGAACTTATTTTACCTACGATCTGTAATTACCTCTACTATCATAACATCCAATGATTAGTCTTTTAAGTAATTTGATTACTAACGTTGTGACATTTACAAATATGCTATACTAGTTCTACCGGTAATGTTGTTACAATCGATTTAAATATAGATAACTAATACAAACTTGTAACAAACTCGAACCACGTCGAAAATAATTAAACACTAATCCTAAAAGGCCGCTCTATATAAATTAACGAAGCATACATTCTTATGTAAACATTCTGCAGTATTACGAACAGCTGAGTCAACATCTTACCTGTCGTTGAATCTTCTTGAAAATTTTAAACTTCATTATAAACGTTCAAACTTCACAAACACAATAAAAACATCACACAATCAGAACTGAATTCATAAAAAGTATAAATAAAACACGAGTTTAACAAAACAGCGACGAAAATTTAATACGAAAGTAAATAAATAAAAGGAAAGGCGGCGACGGACGTCCGCTCGCGTCGGCGTCGGCGCGTGAAATGACGCGGGGATAGAAAATAATTCTGTGCACTACGATACCGCAATAAAACACTCTATGTATACTATTTCATTGAGCGTGGATGTGATATCGCTAAGTAATTTTCACTTGTATAAAAACTTGGAAAGCTATTGGCGCTGTTAACATAGAACGACATAGATTGATATCTGTATCAACACATTCAACACTAGTCGTGATTAGAAATGCAAATGCTATTGAAAAACACATTATGAGTCACCGTGAAATGATAAGGTGGAATCGCCTCATTATTATGCAGTCTACGAACATTTTAAAATGTACTTTTTAATATGCTCTGATTTTAATTATATTTCCGAATCCTGTCAGCCAAACATTAATTTAATTTGTATTTCTATACTTATTGAAGCATTCAGAGCTATTCCATCCTGTAATTAGTTTCTTGGTTGTAGCTAGTATACCAGATAAAATCGACTTATTTAATGTGCAATTAGGCAACACTGGTGTCATTTACTTATATCTCAAATATTTTACGTCAGGCCGGAAGGTTTCGATTTCTTAGGCTATGCAAATTAAATTAAAATCTTGTTGTAGTTCAGAATGAGAAAGTAAACTTACTGCGAAATTAATTATTATAGACGGAGCAAAAACCGGAAAGAAAGACGGCTGTTTTTGATTTATAGATATTCCTTAAACTATTAATTAAATAAACCACTTCATCAAAAATCAGTCATGCAAATAAGGGGTATTTTATAGCACGATGGTTATGGTGCCACTACCGTTTTACCGGATGTGTGATGTGGGTTCGATTCCATACGGAGGCAGTAGTGTTTAATAGTCAACCTGCACCTAACACTTAATACTCAAATTATATTAGTGTGTTGAGTACAGGCAAAAAAGGGTCCTTCTATTAAAATCTCTACTTTATAGAACAAAAATATTTTTAGTATAATAATACTGACAATATGACGTCACACACGAGGTATTCAAAGTGGTATAAAAATGTTTCTATATGCAATTAAGTGCCATATATTTTGAGAAATCAATCAAAATCTTTATCGAAATAGACAGGAAGTAGATATCAGATACATATCCTTTCGGTTTTCATGGACGATAGATACTTCCTATTCATACAGTTCTTACCATATATTGTTAGCTTCTCTAACCTTTTAATTTATAACTCTTATCCATATTTGTTACAGCTATTTATAAATTTAGACAGCGCCTAAAGCCTTTGCCAAATTGAAGATGAACCTGACTAATTCAAAGCAAGGTTTTAATT
Source organism: Anticarsia gemmatalis (assembly GCF_050436995.1). Lineage (NCBI taxonomy): Eukaryota > Metazoa > Arthropoda > Insecta > Lepidoptera > Erebidae > Anticarsia > Anticarsia gemmatalis. The sequence goes on from NC_134761.1 coordinate 8,070,635, forward strand.
TCTAAATTTCTGTAACGTAATCGGACAAAGTAATTAACATGTTAAATAACAATTGAGTTTTTAAATGATGACATAATATCACTTCAATGTTTTACTATTATGTAATCAATTATGTTTTTATGCAAAACAAGAAATAAAAAGGTTTTATTATGTTTACGTAAGTAATAAAAATTGGGTAATAGTAATTTTATACATTTACTGTTTGACGTGTAAACTTTGATTAATTACAGTGTATTGTATTTTTCACTCAAATATAGTTTCAAAATTGATTTAAATTGATAAAACTCCCGACCACGGACCGCGCCGAGAAGGTCGGAGCTTCCTTATTGTATAACATATTTTTTGAGGGCTTGTTCCCATCTTTAATGTTTGAGCTATTGTTGACAGCACTCCTATTATTATTGACCAGTAATATTTAATAGTCAGGGCTTCAGACTCGAGGCATCATAAACGGATCAATCAGAGATTTGTTTATAATTTGATTAATGTAGTCAATGTATGGTTTTGAAAACCATGTTAGGGAATGTTACATCTAAATCCCAATCTATCAAATTCACTTTATAAAATACTATCTTTTACCTGAATTTTCTATGGGAATGTATCATTTTCCCGGGGTTAAAAGTAGCCTATGTCCTTTCTCGGGTATCAAAATATCTCCATACCAAATTTCATGCAAATTGGTTCAGTAGTTTAGGCGTGATTGAGTAACAGACAGACAGACAGAGTTATTTTCGCATTTATAATATTAGTATGGAGTATGGATGACCTTAATCACTTTACTATATCTGGCAGTCTGGTTATACAGCTCGCAAATGGATAACATGATCATACATAATGTATGAATAAAATATAAAAGTCATGCTATAGTTGTCAAGCTGATCAAAATGACAAAATTACAAGACAAGTTTGACTCTTAGAATTTATATAAAAGGGTATGTATATACGTCTTAACTAACTTATTTATAGTAAAGAAATGAATTATTATAGTTAAGCAACTAAGCAACAAATAGGGAAAAACTAATGGAAAAACCAAGCAACTATTTTAACATAATAAAAAAGACTTAGAAAAACCATTTTTGACCATCACTTTTCCCTGTATACAAGAAACAAATTCCAATATTTAAATCCAGTCACGACACATAAATAGCAGAATGACAGCCTAGCAACAGTTGCCAAGTTATCAATCTTCTTCTTGTCGTATGGTTAGTGGTCAACCTAGTGTCAAAGTTGTTCAAGCCGCCCGAAGGCCTTTGACGTGGCTTAACGACTGTTATCTTATTGACAACAACCGGGACCGACTTTTTACGTGCCCTCCGAAGCACGGAGACGCCCTGTTAAAATACCACTGCGGTCACCCATCTATGGGATGACCGCGCCAAGCTTTGCTTAACCCACAGATCGTTTACCGACCGGTGAGCGCAACTAGCTACGGGCGCCTCGAAGTTATTATTAAGTTATCAATGAACATAGCCTACATCGACCACTGACCCTATACCAATATTGATGTCACTCATTCCCGCATTATGATCCATTTCAATGGTATTCGCGTCGCAATATGACGTCACAAGCCGTCATAGAGATAAAGTGAACCGCTTCAAGCATACTAATACACAGATGTTCATCTTTATATTGTAAATCTGTCACGTTTTATTGACAAAAGATAACAATTTATTTTTTCGCTTTTGTTTTTAGCTCGTCAATGGCATGTTTATAATGTGTTAAGTGTAGATATTATTTAAGACAAAAAACTTCAGACTAATACCAGCAATGTGTTTTTACCTTTCCGGTTATTTCATAGAACCGTCTGTAACCGCTTATAAAACATGTTTCTTTGTGTCTGCCATCTTCTGATAGAGAATATCGGTTGATCAAAGTATTCTTGGTTCGCATTTAATGAGGAGAAAAGCAAACTTACCTCATGGTCTGGTCCCGGTTTTGAAGCCAATCTCGCTTCTGTCAGCTGATTTTTCAAGGCCCTGTAAAAAAAATAATTTTAGTGACGAAACATTATTTGTAGCAGTAAGTTCTTGAGTAGAGAGTGAGAGAATAATATAATCATTTATTTTACTATATTACTACTAGCGCCATCTAGTCCGATAACTTTAAAGATTATGTTCTTTATCTAAGAGCCCTGCCTCACTAGGACGCCATGGCGGCATCGCTGGCTACGTATCCTAACTCACGTGGCGACGGTGTGGCAACGTGATATTTCAATATTAACTGCTTGGATACGTAGCCAGCGACGCCGCCATGGTATCCTAATGAGACAGGGCTCTTATGGTCTCTTTACAAACGAACATGAAACACGTTAAACGGATATTCGTATTGTAGTCTAATTGGTAGTCAATACTTACATGTACAGTTCCTCGGCCTGTCTTGCCTGCTTCTCCCTGCGACGTAGCAATTCCGCGCAGTGTTGTAGCGTGGCCAATGTGGCGCCACACGTAGCTCTGAATGATGCACTCGTAGCACGCACTTCACCACCGTGCACGCGCAAATCATTTCCTATATGAGAGTAAAAGAAAATGTTACTTTACCGTACTATTAATTTAAAGTAGAACATGAATAATATAATATAATAAAAATCCTATATTTATGTGGTAGTAATCTTACGTCAAATTCCCGATCACTCCTAGTGCTTTCAGCCAACCTAAACCTTTAGGCCAATAGCTAGCATTGCAGGAATATTTTCGTGTACAAATTTTCTGCTCTGTCTTGATAATTTTTCATTTACATTATATCTATGTCTGGCTATTTTTATTAACATGACATCTGAGACGCTTCAATGCGTCTAAATTGTAGACAATCAATTTAACATAAAAGCAATCCAGAAAATTAACACGCCTTATGACAATTACATTGGATGTGAAGTCATATTTAATTTGAGTAATAACTATACGCTTTTTATGAACAACCATCGAGGAGTATTATACGACTAGTAGGTATGCCATTGCTATGTAAAGGTCTCCGGTCCGAAATCGGATTATGTTCACACTATATTGCCTCCGATAGTTGAAAAGACTCACCTATATATTGCGGGAATCAGCAAAAAAACGCACCTGCCCATATTTTTATATGTCTATGTCGCTCAATTCCAGTTTTAGTTTAGCGAAACAAAGCGCTTGTGTATGCACTTTTACACCTTTTTTAAGATTTTTTTTCTCTGTTTCTACTTCTTGTTAGTTGCGTCTTTTCAACTATCGGAGGCAGTATAAATAAACTAGTGCATAGTTAGCTGGATTCAATGAAACTAGCCGACTGACCCCCGGTTTCTGAGTACATTTAGCGGTATTTTAGCTATTCAATAGCGTTTTTTTATGAGTTTTAACGCTATTAAATAGATAAACTCCCGCTTAATGTACCTCAGAAACCGAGGGTTAGACTAATATCGGTTTGGACGATATTATTTCCACTAACCGTCAGCGAGTTTGACAGCATCGATCGCTTGGTCGGCGTCATCACTGATATGTGGGTAGTTCGCGAGGCACATGTCGAAGTACTGCTGCAGCTGAACCGCTTGCTTCGACAACAGTTCGTTGTATGTGTCCAGTTCTGCGATCTTCTCGGCGAGACGTCTTGATGTTCGTCCTTTGAGAGAAAGAAAAGTTTATATGAGTATTTACCAAGTAAAAAAATTTCGTAGCGTACTTAGAATACTGAATTCTATGACTTATTTCAAAATCTAGTAAATTACATAAATCTCAATGAAAATTAAATGACTTGTTGTTAAAAAATACCTATATTATCACAAATCCAGGCATTCAAATTACAATTCGAAATAATCTTTCATAATAATACTGTGTAATTATATTTTAATAGATAAACCAATTTATTATTTAATAGTTTTATTACTCCCTTTTTTATCTAGTCAACATGATTGAAAGTGATCTCAAGTTGTTCCATTCTATCCATAGATGGCGCTACAATGACCGTGGGTGCCAAGTTCAAGATTGTTACGAGACATATAATTTGAATTGCATATTAATTAGTTAACTTTACATAATATTATGGAGTATAATAAAATTTTATAAACTTTTGTTTATTCCATTAAAACTATTTCGAAACAAAATGACTGCCCTTGTAGGTACAATGATTATACGACTATTAACGAGTGGGCATCGGATTTTCGAAAATTTATATGACAAGAGACAAAATGGAAAAAAAAATCGACCTCTAAATATGAACAATTGCATTAAAGTAATTAGTCGTTAGTAACATAGGCAATTAAATGCAGTAATTAGTTTATAAGTTAATAGTAATTGATATTTATTTTATTTGTGAAGAAACGGTGTCCGATAAATCTAACCACGAATGCCGGGAAATAACCCGTTTGTGTAACAACGACTATATTAAAATACAATATAACTGAACATTATTTCTAACACAACTGTACCATGTAATGTTCATACTTAAATTTAAAACATCTTTTCGTTACTAAAGACTTCATCAACATAAATAACCATAGAAAGTACGACCAAAACAATACTATTAAAATTTGTATATCGCATTAAATGTACATTCTTAATTTCATGAGAAGCTAATTATGCGATAAAAGTGTAATTTTTTAGCAGAATATACGTATAATACGTAAGTTCCCAAAGGGGGGCGATATCGCGACATAGTGGGCTCGGAAGCTACTAAAAATCATCTCTAACCCTCGGTTTCTGAGATCTATGTAGCGGGAGTTTATCTATGCAATAGCGTTTAAACTCATATAAAAAAGCGCTATTGAATAGATAAACTGCCGATAAATGTACTCAAAAGCCGGGGGTTAGTGCTCCTCTAGGTACACTGTCTAAAGAATCTTCATGCCAAATTAATTTTGAACTTTCTACGCTTAGTAGTTTCGGCTGTATTTTGTCTATCAGTCAGTCAACTCAGTAACTGAAATTTTGTATAACATGTATGTATATTATTGATCGATAGCCGGTTGCCCATAAGAAGTTAGAAACCCATCGTATAAAGCGGTAAGGCCACAAACTTGTGTAATCTACCTACTACACTCACATATGTACTAAAGAAACGTCAAAGATCTGATAGCATCATTGTACTATTTCTCAGATCGTATCGATTACTTATCAAGATTGTACAACATTTTCATTCAATTCTATGCAATAAACGCTCTAGTTTTGTTCAGGAGTCGATTGACTAACGTCACGAATGAATAGCCACGATACATTTAGTAAGTAGTTACAAAAACGTACTCTGAATTGGCGGAATAAATGATTGCCTTTATACGGGAAACATTCGCTGCTTTAACCAAATCAAATTTGAATAGGGATACCTTTTACATTTTTCATTAATGTTACTATGGATAGATTTGTCGCCAGAAAATGTTGTTGAATTATCTACACAATGTTTGTCAAAATGTCAGATCCATTTGTTGACAAAATGATACTAAAAATGGCAAAATCGACCTTAAGAAAATTAAACCTCTCTTTCTGGCTCTTATCCCATGTTACGTGGGGTCGGCACAACATGTTTTCTCTCAAAAATATGCTATTAATGGCTTGTCTGACGTTAACCCTCCTTTGGTTTCAAAATTCAACCTAATAACGATGAAAATGTGACAAAAGTAGAAATAGAAGTACTATGATTCTTTCCCATAAACGTCTGTCGATTTATTCTCAATTAAAGCTATGCACTACGCCGTTTACATTCTTTGCAAGTCATGCGGCCTATCAATATCAATCAATTATTCTTATTGATTTTCATACACTGATATCCATTTAAATGATAACTACAGCTCTTGTACTGTATTTGTTCAAAAAACCGATTCTTTTAGAATCTAGATCTATCCACTTATAGTATCTCAGTGCGTATTATTTTCAAATTAAGTACAACTAAATGTTAGAAATAATTTATTTTAAGATACGTCCCTTTTTTAATTTCCTCTTCTCCCTAAACCAAAAGTACTTTATGGTTTTAAATAAAAAAAAAGTATCCAATTTCATAAATATAATATGGTTTTCTACCATTAAAAGAGCGATATCGATTAAGTTTTATGTGAATATAATAGCATTTTTAACTATTAACTAAATGCATATTTTTATTAAACACGTGTCACGGATTTTTCCGGTTTACTGTAATAAAATTGTGTTTCATTCGATTAAGCACTTGATTATATTAGTATTAATGCCTTAGCAACAAAGATTTAACCATTAATTCGCTCATAAGTATGTGGGAAATAAATTCCGTGGTTATGACTGTACAATAGTTTCTAAAAGCGTGCCATTACCTACAAATTGTAGGTATGAAAAATAATATTACACTATTCTTTTGTACCTACTATCTGTAAGGACATTTTCCTGTAAGGCTTGCTACACATGTTATATTATATTCGGCACGTTCAGTTCGGGAATATTTATCGAACAACAAAACTGACTCGTCTCACTTGTTCGGCTTTTGCCGATCAGTTTCATCTACACAATTCGGTTTTGCCGCCCGGCTAGGCCGATTAATGACCAACCGAATATGTGTGTAGCAAGTCTTAGTTGAACTATAACATTGGTTGTCCTATGTAGCGAATTTGTCTTTGTAGTAATGACGTCACATCTTAAAGCACGTCAGTTCAATCGCATATCGAATGCTCAGAGTAGTTTTATTCAACGTTTCCGCGATTTATGAATATTTAATTTTAATAGACTACTAAGTAATTCTTTAAGGATAACTTCTGTTCTTTTGACGTAGGTGCATAAGTGTTCTTTTCCCTAATAACCAGATTATGAAAATAAAATATATTTTAAGTGAGTCACCGAAGAACTTACAAAAGGATTAACTAACATAAAGATTTACCAATAATATGATTGCGAGTGCAACATTTTACAACCTTATACGTAAGTTACGTACACGTGTACGTATACATACGTCAAAGAAATGCTTTCACACGCGCACAAAAAGGCGATTATCGAGTTTAGTTATATGACGTTACTTATACAACTCACGATTTATGATTACTTCATTACATAAGTCTGTACCGAAGCCTAGGTATTGTCCTTCGTTGAGATAATTATACACTTCACTGCTTATAATTAGAGATTCATGACTTTATGAGATTATAGATACAGATTTCACAAGTTACGAGGATAAATATAAACAGACTAGAAGATTCTTATTACTACAAAATCTGAGAATAAAAGGCCGTAGGGGCAATGTACGATACCTGTCCTTTTTACCCGACTGCGTAACGTGAAGGAGGATTATTTAGAGATTAAATAGTTAAATAATTGCAAGACCGTGATCATGCAATTTGGAAAACACTTTAATTGCAGTATTATTTCGTTTCGTTTCTTTTTTTTTTTCGAGGCGCTCATAGCCAGTTGCGCTCACCGGTCGGTAAACGATCTGTTGGTTAAGCAGCCATTGGCGCGGTCACTCCATAGATGGGTGACCGTATAGTGGTATCTGAACTGGGCGTCTGGGCGTGCTTCGGAGGCTTAACCACTAACCATACGATAAGAAGAAGAAGATTTCGTTTTAAGGCTGAGATCGCAATTGAGTATGAGCGTAATAATAAGAGAAAATGAAATAATAACCATGAGAGCCAGTTGATTGTAAAGAAGTCGCCGATCCATGTCTCCGAAGACCACCGCCATTAGAACTGCTGTCTGAACTGGTCCCATAGCCTGACTCCACCTGTGAATTTAAACGAACATATTTGAGAAGGCATACACCTTTATGGCTTTGTTTCTAAACTTTTATATTCAAACTACTTCGTCCGGGCAGACTTTAGTTTCTTACATTTGTTATTGCTATTTTTTCATATAAAAAATTGTCCTCCTTTTAACGCCCTTCGGAGCGAATTTTCAAACATCCTGTCTTAGTGCTCACACTTACTAAAGAACCCTCATGATACCAAATTTCAACTTTCTGCGTTCAGTACTTTCGGCTGTACGAGGTCCATCAGTCAGTCAGTCAGTAACGGAAGAATTGTAATTATATTGATTTATATGTAAGTGTAAACCACAATTTCGCAATATAATTTTCAATCAAACTTATATTATTTTATCAATAATCCATATTTCGTAATTTGGTGTGTAGTTTTTCCTGCCTAGATTTATTTTCGTACATTCAATAAACTTCCCGGTTCATTAGTACGTGAGCAATTCAATTAAATTTCCTTTTACCAGGCTTATATAATTTTATGATTATTGTTGAAATAAGAAATACAATAGCAGTAAGTAAGAAGACGAACACTCTATTTCATTTCTTTAAGTATTATTTTAAAGGTCTTTCAGAAATACAACGATTCGGCACATTGCTTTCCACCACTGTTTAAGCTAGTGATAACTATTTCGAATACACATTTCAAAGGTCATGGATGTATTGCTCCGGGATTGAACCCTCAACAACTTTCCTAAGAAACGAACGCTTTTACCACTCAGCGGCTTGATATTGTTTTCTACCAAAACAAGGTTTAATTAGTCAGTGAAGGAGGTTTACTTATTAACTTGCATATTAAAAAAACAACTCGCTATACGGAAACTGTGAATGCATGTAATTAAAAGACTGGATTAGTTCTTGAAATAATGCAAAATAAGTAACTAAAGTTAAAGCAACGCCGCTTTTGACCCAAATGGTGGACACACAGCCTGATCCCTCTCTCATTCGGGGAGGAGACCCTTGCCCAGCAGTGGGTCAGTAAATAATGTATTATCATGTAATTAAATATTTTTTCGCATATTCATATGAAACATGTATTGATAAAACACATCACATGATGACCTTGGCCATATCAGGATCATACTAGGCTTATCCGTTATATATTATGAAATAATGCCTGCAAAATATACCTACATACGTTACATAAACTATAGATATATTGGACATTAATTGAAGATGACTAATGGAATCTTTGTGGTTAAGTTACATGTTATAGATTCTATATATAAGAGCCTGTCATATCCCCTTTTGTTACAGAATTAATTTCATTTTATTTTTAGCTGTGATTAAGGATTTTTTTTACTATTCTTTTTAAAAAAGAACGGTGTTATGGATACTAGGTTATCTAGAGCATCTGTCTCCGGGGTCGTATAAAAAAAACCTAAGCGTTTCTTAGATAAGATTTATCATTTTGCCTGGCTCTTCTCAATCAGTTTAACCATTCTACCGTGAAAACATGTACTAGATCGACAAGAAATATTTTCGCTTAAATATAAGCATGGATGCTTGATACATATTGAAACGAGGATGCCATTAACTAATTATTACTATAACTACATAGCCACAACCAGTAGTAACACAGTATCACTTAATTAACTATATGGCTGACTATGTACGGACGTAATCGTTAATTGGTAGCAGCTCCAAACTACTCAAAAATATCTATATTTAGCGATTAAACAGCGGCCGTGAATTCCGCAACGATTTAAAATTGTACCATTTAACAGTGAAAAAGAACAAAAATTCATATTTTATCGAACCTGAAGAAAATCTTTGAGCTACAGACAGATATTTAAAAAATACGCCTATTTCCCATAGAGGTAGGCAGAGGCCAAAGAACTACAATCACAACTAATCTCGTTTTAACTCAAAAGCTTTGTACGAAAGTTGATTGTATTATATAATCATGTTGAATTCCGTCTAATTATTTCAACGAAATCCTATTTTGATAATCAACAGTTCCCTCCCACGTGTCTTATTTTCGTTATCGTACGAATGGCGCGATCGATGACGTATAATCTCGAGTGCTAAATTTCCGCGTTTCAATACAAAAGCGTACAAAACAAAAGGTAATAAAATGTCCGTATTTATGCAAAAAGGAACCACACAGCAAATACGTACTGAGATAATACAACGTTTTACAAAAACATGTCTATACTATCAGCTGCAGTTTACTCTGTTTTGTAAACCCTATTTCTGAGGCAAAGATCGTGTGATTCTTTTTTGTATAAGGTTTTAGACCACTTCTATATAAGTATTCCGCTAAAAGTAATCCTCTTATTCATAAAAATATATGAAGTTATGAAAGGCTTATAAAGAGTTTTGTTTCTTTCACTCCTTAGCGTAATGAAAAAGAGAAAACATATTGTAGTAGTTTTATACTAAAATGGGTTTATAGTGTGTTTATGAATAAGAGGGTAAATATTTAAAAATTATCATGTGGTTCTATTTTGCATAAATACGGACAAAATGAAATGTAACGCTATCTACGGCGTTAGTCACAAAGCTGATACTATGCAATATCGTACGATAACAATAGATAAAAGTGAATAACTTGTTGATGAATCATAAAAACACAGACATCAAATGTTCTAATTGGACTAAATTGATTGATGTAATAGTTTAAGTGATTTGGTCTTTACACCTTGAAATTTTTATATGGACGACTACTGAAGGTCGTTTTAAATAACCTCTAATTTAATGTGTATCTTATGTTTTGAAGGCTAATAACCTGTTGCGTTTTTTGTTGGTAAACGTAAAAGTAAAGCAATCTTTGACGCGGATTTTTCACAGATGGGCCGCTTGGTAGTATTTATTTCGGAAGTCAATGAAACTCCTCGGCCTTGTAATAGTTCTTTATCGGCTGTTATGTTTACGGAGTAGGATCTTATTAAGTAGTAATGTTTAACTGAAACTTTCTTTTACTTATAATTACAATTAAACTAAAATTCATAATCACTGGAGCAAAGCCAATTATATCTTTGTACCTAACATATTGTTGTTTTAAAGTAACTCTGCCAGTCTGCTACATGATCAACAAGTGATTATGTTGTTAATCATCGAAAGGCCAGATAGTCAAGATAAAAATTGTAAACACGATTCCTTCCTTTAATGCTATTCCGATCGAAACATGATAACAATTCATACGCCACTCGTATGAGCCAACTTAATTACCTAATATGAAGAACATAACGAATATTTACGTCCCATTGCAAGTTTGATCACTAAATAGAGTGATGAGGTTTAAGATACTAACAATGTCTTTTTTTATTTTCTGTTGCTTTTTTCTAGCCTACTAGCAGCCTATGCGATATGACTAAATGAGTCAGTAACAATATGGCATACCCATATAATATGGCATACTGTATACAATTTATTATTTCTATTGAAACATTACAAAAGAATGATGCACAAAATACATAATACCTATGAAGTAATAATAACAAAAACAATCAAAATAATAAATAATAATATCCTTACATCAATGTTTCTTTTTTTCTGACCAACTGCAATTTCTCTTGGATATGTTTCTGTACCCTGAATCGAGAGATAATAGTGAAAAAAAAGAAAAACTTATAAAAAAATATTCAAAAATAGAAACAATTTACATACAATACATAACAACATTTAAAAATAAATATCATAAACAGATAAATAATATCAATTGAAAGAGGTAATGGCCTGATTTGATGATCATTTACATAAACAACTATCAAGGTTGCCGTTATGTTGAACTTTGAACTCTATTTCAATAGTGATAAAGTACAAAACAAAGCTTAGAATTACAAGTTTATTATTCATGTTTGTTATCCTGTATGACAAAGATCTGAATGAGACAAGGGAAGTTTGTATGGATCATACAAAGTTACATTCTTAAGCCTCTGTCTAAAACCCCTATGATAAAATGGCATGGTTTCATGAATGTATTGCATATTTGTTTCTATAAAGAAATCAAATATTTACTTTTTATTATAAGACTATATCAGATTTCCATTAAGAATATCCTTCTACATTAATTATGCAAATATAGTTATAGTGAATAACACAAAATAAATACATAACTTTGAACAAGCCAATAGATAATTGTATAATTTTGAGTATTATGATAACAAACAATTGAATACAAGGACAGAGTATAATAGACAAGCAAAAACTTAGCATTGTATAAAATTATGTTTTTTTACATTATAATGTAAAACTTAAGTGCTATTTAGATAAAAAAAGAATAGTCTATGGCCATCTATGTGACTAACATTGGCAGAATATTTGGCACTCATTACTTTATTATTTGCTATTATTTGCCTTCATGTTAGTCAGTGGAGGGTTTCTCAATATCTCTGAAATGGGAGACCCATTTTTTTTTACCTTGAACCTAAACATGAGATTTTTGTGGGTACAATTAGTGTCAAATTCAAGATTTTAATTTACCCTTTTGTGTGGACTCTGGGAAGCAAATAAATTATTTTATCACTTTAGTACACCTATCAAGTAGGACCTACAGGTACCACAGTTATAGCATTTTTAATAGGATGTTCTTCACTAACATTGTATCCAATAAAGATTTGGAGAACCAAACTATCCTCTTAAATCCCTTAAAAGCACATTTTTTTCAACAAATCATCTTAATGGAGGCTCTTATATAATTCTACAAAGTAATTTAAGTAATGACTTACATACTTGTACATAAGAACCAACTATATTGCTATATGTATGACATGTATGTGTTGAATGTTTAATAATACTCATTCACACACAATCACTGAGTGTTATGAGTGTACATGCAAGTTAGCTTGACTATACACATATTGTAATGCTCATTTTTACAACACTATACTGATGCAGTTTTAAATATATATTATGTGTTTATGAACATTTAATGTTGGGATGATAATTACATACTATATGGGAATATAGTTATTGTGTCTGATACAAGGATATCTTTAAGACTATGTTTCATCTATAATATTACACAATAGACATATTTCCCGGGTTTTTTTTAATTCTATGTGGTTATTCAACAAGCCATTTTTATTTTTTTTTATTTAATAGGAATAATAAATACTCATGGAATGAAAATGAAACTGTTTTAACATTTCAATGAGATGCAGATAAAAAGTATGTTATGCAAATATGATTACAATTATTTATTTTTAAGTCTCTAAGATAAGTTTAATATCTCAAGATAAGTCTGTTTAAAAAGATAATGTACATGTTCACGTGCCTATGACACATACAAGGTACTTGTTGAATGTGCAATACACGGGTATGTACCTAGCAAATGCACTTAGTACATTGTTGCACTGAAAACACTTCAAATTGAGTGGTTACCTAGTTCCACATGTATGGTTAAACATTTCCTCATACTAGGGGTAAATATTAAAGTGATAGGAATATGTTAGTCACAAGTATAATAATATTGCATTGTGTGATGAGAATGTTTTTAACTATACTCACTTTAAAAGACTCCAAAACATCAATCCATTGCTGTTTTTCTTCCGGACTTGCGGCTCTCAAGTACCAAACACAGTCGTTTACCGACACATCGAATCTGCAGTCGTCAAACTCATGAGGCTGCAAACGTAAACAACATAATAAACAAACAAGGTCACATATCACAAAACATACATACAAAATACTAGATCACATGTTTATTCTTCTTGTTCTAAACCAATAAACCGTGGCGACAAAAAAAGTCAGACGCAACAAGGACAAATTAATTTTTTTATTAGACATCACCGATAAAACTGTGCACAGTCACCTTGACTTTGGCTTTTTTCAGACATAAGGCACCACGGCATCCAAGATTACTCTCCAGCTCACTCTTGTAGTATGATAATGTGGAATCCTTCAAAACAATAAACCTGTCCTGCCAACCGTGAATATAGTTTGTCCATTTACTCAAGTATCCGCGAAGTTCAGGATTTCCGCCATCCTCTAAATCCGAATTGTCGCTCACTGTTATATTCTCTTCCGTCATATTTATTTTAACAGTAATGTGTTATTTACATTAAATTATACACAAAACAAACAAAATGAAAAATAATAATTATCAAAAACTCGTTACATGGGAAGATACACAACGAAATTGTTGCTGTTTTTTGACGTTTGTCGTTTGATTGCACAGATTGTAAATAATCTGAAGTGCACAGATAATAATAAGACTTAAAATTTTAGGAACATAGACAAACTTTCTATTCTCCTTGATCATGTGACGTCAAAAAGTTAGACATTTACCAGAACAGCTCATCGGAGATTTAAAAATTGCACTTTAAAAGAGGACTTAGGGAACAATGAATTATTATCAAGCCGTTATTTTACTTAAAAAGCAACAAAGTTTTCTGATTAATCAATTCGAACATTTTGTTAATATATTTCCAGTTTAATAGGATGCACTTAATAAATATCAGCTTGGTATTTCTTGCAAGAAATAGAAGCATATTTTTTATTTGCGCTTAACTAACACGCACCTAATAAATGTTGTAGTAGGTATTTATAATTTTTTAGGTTTTCGAACGTTTTCTATTTGACGTTTCCTTGAAGACTATTATTTCCGGATACAATAATCTTTTGCGTATTGATTTTGTCCATAACGTGTTCTCATTGGTAAATATACGTTAACCGCCAAAACGGACCACCATCGGCCAATAGAACGACGCCATTCTACAAATAACGCGCAATATCCGTTCAAGATGGCCGACAAAACTATGCCTATTTTTGTTCCATCAGAAAAACCTGTGAAAGTAGTTAAGTGGAAAGTAAAACAAGGTGTATTTGTTTCGCAAGGTCAAATTTTATTTTTATACAACGATTCATCAGGCTCTGCCACTGATTTGAAGAAGTATAAAGCCCTTCGTGCTGGTACTATCTCATCGATCAAGGTGAAGGAAGGAGACATTGCAGAGCCTGGGTAAGTGACGTCACTCTGTAAATGCGCTAATAAATATTATTTAACATTTTGATGACAAAATAACAACATAAAAACTATGTTTCTTGCTAAAAGTGCAACGTGGTTGACACTTTTTATTTTGTAATGCAATTGCATTATTTGCGCGGCAAATACAAGTGCAACGTAATGTTCCCGCCTAAATTTTAACCTAAAATAAACATACAATTTAACGTCTTGATTTCAATGTATTCAATAACAATATTTGCACATTTCGCGCATAATATGCCGGGCATGATATAATCGCGCTATATCATACGTATCTATAAGCATTTCTGCGCACGTAGGTACCTACTAAACTTCGTACACGAAAAATTCAACTTTAGAACAAAATACAACAACACTGCAATCTGCAAGTAGATAACTTGATGATTGATAACTTGTCATATTTATCAGCAGTTGGAATATCAGGGATTCTAAGTTAATATTCAACATTGCACAGGGCGCCGGTAGCTGAATTGGAAGAATGTCGGCACCCGACTGTGATGAAGGAGATGTGTGCGGAATGCGGCGCAGACCTACGGACCGACGAGGTGACCAGCCGAGACGTGGCTGTTGTCCCTATGGTACACTCTGTACCTGAACTGAAGGTAATGCTCAATATTCAACTTAACTTAATTTTTTTCAAAACGCATGCAAATGTTTTGCAACATTTTGGATTAGATACGAGTTATAATGTCCGCATAATTATAACTTCATAAATATCCACACATTAAAGTTACCCTTCTGAAGACTTTCTTTTATTAAGCTTTTAAAGAAAGACAGATACGAGGGTTACATTACTATTCTTATCAACTACAGTATGCAAACAAATAGTGACAAGTGATAATAATCAAAACATGTTTATGATTTCAGGTGTCTGAAGAGCTGGCCCAGAAATTAGGTAGAGAGGATGCTGAGCGTCTTCTGAAGGACAGGAAGCTGGTCCTGCTAGTGGATCTTGATCAGACATTAGTTCACACAACTAATGATAACATACCACCTAACTTAAAGGTAATAAATATGTTGTTTTATTATACAATTAAAGATTTTATAGCTACCTCATGATTTTACATAAAACTGTTAAGTCAGGCTAACTAGGTAAAGTACATAATAAGGAAATTTACAAGGCATGTCATTTAATGTACATATTAACACATATGTCCAAGGTATCAATCTCAATCAGAATCATTTAAATAGATACCTCACTGGTGTTAGAGTTCCAAGTATAAAAATTAAAGGTTTCATAAGAAGTTATCAATATTTTTAAACAGAACTGTTTCTTTTTACCTAGGGAGTGTTGCACTTCTTTCTCCGCGGGCCGGGCTGTCCCGGGCGCTGGTGCCACACACGCCTGCGCCCCCGGACCAAGGAGTTCCTTGAATCAGCGTCGAAGAACTACGAACTGCATGTGTGCACGTTTGGCGCGAGACAGTACGCACACGCCGTGGCAGACCTCCTCGACCCAGAGAAGAAGTACTTCTCTCATAGGATTCTCTCTAGAGACGAGTGCTTTGATGCGAGAACAAAAGCTGCTAATTTGAAGTGAGTTTTTTTTAGGAGTTCGAAGGACTTCTAAAAAATGTATGAAGTGACAGTATAATTGTTGCAAAACATGCTGACACCTCAAAATAAATAATACATTAGATATTAGAATTAAATTCAAGGTTACATTTAATAACAAACATTTTGTTCTGATTCTTATACAGATTTGTTTACGTTTATAAATAACTTTGCAGGGCATTATTCCCGTGCGGCGATAACATGGTGTGCATAATCGACGACCGTGAAGATGTGTGGCGGCATGCGACTAATTTGATTCATGTTCGACCGTATTCGTTCTTCCAATCAACTGGAGACATTAACGCGCCTCCTCCGCCAGGTAAATAATATTACTACATTATACATGCATCATAAATTTTATACAGATTATTTTATTCAAATTACTCAGTGTATTTGCGGAAAACAACATCCTCCTGCGTATCATATCACGATAATTAGTCATAAGCATATTCCTTTGTTAACTGTAGGAAATTTACATACAAAATAAATATTAATTCCGCAGAGAATGAAAAACCTAAAGCACCGAGTGTCAAAAACGACGTCGCACAAGCAAATCAAATGCCAACATTAGATGCTGAACCAGAACAAAAAGAAAAAGATGCAAAGAAAAAAGAGAGTAAAGAAGACGGGAGTAATGGAAAGATAGTCGCTAAAGACGTTAAGAGCAATGATACTGAGGCGAAGGAAAGCGAGGAGGCTGACCAGGAAGGTGATGAAAGGATAGGACAGGATCCTGCTGAGCCCAGGTGGACAGAAACCTCTGATGGGCAGATAGAAGTCGAAGACCCTGATGACTACTTAATTTATCTGGAGGATATACTTAAAAGAATACATAAGTGAGTATGACTGACAGAAATTAGCTCATATTTTGTGTAACCTTGAATGGTATATTAAAATTTATATTTTACTGCTAAAATTTATATCTTGTCTTTACAGATAGTACCTAGTCATAAAATACATACCAACATTATGTTATGCCATATTATGTAACTTGCATAATAAATTTCCCTAAATATAGAAACATACACAACATCACTATACTCCTTTAAACATTTGCCTTATACCAATGTTTATCTTCTTTCAGGCATTTCTATGATCTCTACGATAAAATGGGCAAGAATCGGATCCCCGACTTAAAATGTATTATACCAGAAGTGAAGTGTGAAGTATTGTCTGGGACAAGCTTAGTGTTTAGTGGTTTAGTGCCGACGCATCAGAGATTAGAAACGTCTAGAGCGTACCAAGTGGCTCGTAGCTTAGGAGCTGAGGTCACGCAGGATTATACTGATAAGACTACACACTTAGTGGCTGTTAGAGCTGGTAAGTTATGCAATTATTGTAATAGTCACTGACAACTGACAATGCATATGTGTCCGAAACTCCTTTTACAAAACACGTAAAATAAGTGTTAATAAACTAAAGGTAAACTGAGGTGTAAGAACACAAGACAACTTTTTGCGAGAAAAGAAACACAGTACTCTAATCACTTCCTGATCCGATGGCGATAATAATATGACACTACTTCAATAATTATTACTTATTTACAGGAACAGCAAAAGTGAACGCTAGCCGGCGCATGGGTGAAGGCAAAACGAACAAATTGCATGTAGTAACGCCAGATTGGTTGTGGACTTGCGCAGAACGATGGGAGCGGGTAGACGAGAGATTGTACCCATTGCAAAGAGGCGGACAGGTACAGTAGTTTTTTAGACTCACTAACAGTACCCAATATTCTTCACTTTCGCAATACAAATTAAGTTTTAGAGGAAGGTGTTCCTCATTATTATTTAGCTTAGCCTTATTAAATGCTTTGGTTAGTATTTGCTACGCATAAATAACCGTTGTTGTTCTCACAGAGCAGTTCGCGGCGACCGCCGGCACACTGCAGCAGCCCGCCGCCCGCGCCCGCTCCCGCCCCCGCGCTGCGCAAGCGAACGCCCTCCGGACGATTCATGGACACTATCAACCCGCTACTGTCCTTCTCCAGCGATGACATTGCTGACATGGATAGAGAGGTATGAATCATTGACTGTTATAAGCCTATTCTATTGCCAGTTGCTTACCTCTAATGGTATGACACGGCATAACAAATTGAACGCTTATGAAAAGCGCCACTGACGTAGGTACAACATTTTGACAAAGTATTCTATTTCTTTGAGAAGAATATGGCCATTGCCACGAACTAGTACCCACCTATTTATTTATTCCCGTGATAGTACTCTAAGCTGAGCTGTACAAAAATAATATTGGAACTTTTCGTACTTTTGAAAGCATAATTTTATTTACATTTTAGGTGGAAGATATATTCAATGAATCGGACGAGAGTTCATCTGATGAAATGAAGGCAGAGGATGACAATGTCTTTGATGAAGAGAAGCCTCCAGAGAACAGATTAACTGAAAGTGCGGAGAATAGCTTAACTAGGTATAATATTGAACATAATATTATTTGCTTATAATATATCAAATAAGAGTTATAATAAGCCAAGTTTAAATGCCCTGCATATCTACAAGATATGCCATTACGTTTATGCACTGCTTAAAAATAGATGCTCAAACTTAGCCTACAATAAGTTTCTATAACTACTTCTCTATTACTTAGCTTTAAAAAATAATTGTTATGCCCACTAGTATTCATAGGCAATGTTTTTAGATGTTACACATTAGTCACATTGTGATGTTTTATTATTCTAGATTCCTAGATACCCAGGAAGCAGAGGCGACAAATGATTCAGAACCAGGTCAGTGCCTTATCAGTTATTATCATTTACCCATTAACTATATACAAACTCTTCAGTTACTATAAAGAAAACAGTTGGCATAAAAAGACGACTTTAAATGCCATAACTGAAGTTAGATTTTATTTTATTTCATTCCATACATATTATGGTCCATTGTTAAACTAATAGAAAAACTGAGTTATCTATTCATTTCAATAATATAATTTATGATAAACATACAAAACAAACTAAACAGTAATTTAAACTTGTGTAATAATTTACTTACTTATCGTGTCTTCTAGGCGAAGAGCTTCGACCTCGCAAGCGACCGCGAAGAGCATCACCCCCCTCAGACGACGAGCCGCCCGATGACGATGATAGCTCGTGGAACCTCATGGGAGCGGCCCTCGAGAAAGAACTCCTAGCACAGGACTGATACCACCGACAAAAGCAATCTTTACAAATTATGAGCCTAAGGCGAAATAAAATGCTCTTTTTCTTTAACCATTGTTATTATTTTTTCCTGTGTTCTTAATATATTATGTCGTCTTAAATACCTTTGCCCATTAATGGGTCAGTGCAGACTAAAAGTTAAATATTATGCTTTTTCATGGCTTCTGATACTAATATATGTTTATTTTTTTACATGCAAGGTAGCTAAAAAATTACTTGCATTTTAGCATTTATAATGCATAATACAAGGTAATAAATAATTAGATAGATTAGCAGCAATAGATAGCTTCCTAGGCATTTTTAGAAATATTTTTTTGTTAAAAAAAAATATATGCTAGGTAACACTGCTCCACCTGGGAGTCAAACCCAAAATCTTTTGCCTAATTGGGGCAAATTATCAGGTATGGTTACAAATATTAATGTCATACTCTTAAATGAATTTAACACATCACTGTCTTACTGCTGGGCAAGGGTCTTCTCCTATAATAAGGGAGGTCATTGGAGGTTATTGTCTAGTTCTCAGGTGATTGCAATAAATTAAAACATCATTAGCCTTGTAATGAAACAAGTATTCTCTACACAATAATTTTATTACTACTTAATTTATCATACACTATTATTTTAATTTATTCCTACATTAAATAGCATAGGGATCATTTTCATCAAATACATGGAACTTTGTATAGGTGGGTTTAGATGTGAAGTCTTTCTTTCCATCCTGCCAGCCCCTAGGAGGTGCTTTATTGTAGTCAAAGGTAGATTTGAGTTTTCCATACAATTCAGCTTCCTTATCAATATCTTCTCTGTACCTTTCCTTAGCCACTTTCTTGCCAGTAACAGGGTCTGTTATGTCACCAAACGTGTAAACAACCTCTTTTACTTCATGTGTAATTAACTTAGTTAGTTTTTGAGGTAATGCTTGAATCAAAACAACATCTCCGGTCTTGCACATTTTTTGAGGATCATGACAATAATAGAACTCATCTTTCCTGAAATACTAAAATATTGTACCATTAGCGTGCAAACAAATATATAAAGTGCCAAGTTCTATCTATAAAACTAACTAAATACAAACCATTAGCAAGTTTTCATCCAATTCTAACCTCTTCACTCTAATTTTGGCAGCATTTTGTTTTGCTGTGGGAACGCAGTGTCCTAGTAATAAGAATTTTCTGGCGGCTTCACCTATATTTCTAGCCATCTTCACTTAGAATTAGCCAAATTATTTCTGAAAAATATCTGTAAAATAGACCCAAGTCTCAAATAGTGCAAATTGACATTTCTTCAATTTCTTGTATGACAGCTGACATAACCTAAGTGTTGCCTGCCTTGCTGTAAAAACAATTCGTGGCTTATGTACTGTTGGGCTACTATAGTTCATAATTGTTAACTGATTTTAAAAAAACTTTTATAATTATTGATCATTTATAACCAACTTTCATAGAAATTATTGTGTCACGTCATGTCAGAAATTAAGCATCTCTAAAACGCTGAGATAGAACATTAAATGCATGAACTGACTAATTTATGTATGTTTCATTAAGTGTGAAGTTTTAAGTAAATAATTAGACTTTGTACATTTCATTTAAACATTTAATATAACCCATAATACTTAAAAATCAACAGTCACATCTAAATAATCAAAAATTTACAATCAAATAAAACTATTATAGATAATAATTTGACACAATTTCAACAACTTATAATTAATCTTATCAATATTTACCCAATACAAATAAAACATTGCTTGATAATTGGGAGTAACTCCATTTGTAACACTTTTACTTGTACTTCTACAAATTAAGGCAGAATAAAATATCACAATCCAAAGCCTAGCAGCACCAATTCTATTATTTACTTTAGAAATAAAGTACTTAAGAGGGGACCAGTTTAGTAATGGGTTTCACAACAGTAACTATGGCAGCAAGGGAAGATACTGCTCCTAGGGCACCCACAGTGCTAGGGCTTAATTTAGTAAATCCTAGAGCAGTGAGGGGAATGAATATATCACAAGAGTTTTTCAATGTATCAATAAAAACATCATTATGACAAGATACAAACATGTATAAATATTTCAGACCACCACCCCAGTCATAATTTCTTAGTGAACCATTCAGCAACTCTGATGGTTTTAAGAATGTTGATTTATGTAATTCCAACAGATGAACAATTTCATAGAAATCTCTGCATAAGTTTGCAATTATTGACAGTAGCCAAAATCTGTTTGCTGTTCTATTCCATTTTTCGGAGTCAGTTTTGAGAAAACCACTTTTAGTGAGCCAAACAATGTGGTCTGCATACAAAAACAATGAGTGTGCCAATTTACTGATGGTTAGAGTAACCCTCAGTATTGGATCCTCCATGTGCATACTATTTAAGGCAGTGTAGCAGATGTCTATGCATCTTCCAAGTCTTAGAACTGAAAAAGAAGATAAATTTAACATTAAACTTTATTTTGCCTAAGCTATCTGCTAAATTAAGGCTACATTTTCAATTCAGTTTGAGTTTATTATTGATCTCTTAATAACAATTCACAGTATATTTTCCATAAATAACATGCTTCAAAACATTTTAGTTGTAAATAATGCAAGGATATTGTATTTGTTATTCTTATCACAATCCTTATCTTTTATGGCTTTAAACTACATAAGCATAATAAATTATTAATTGATATGACTTACTTTTTCTGAAAGAACTTAAAGTTAGTTCTAAATTTTTAATTCTATCCACAGAGTATTTGTTAGCATTTCTGATTTCCAACTGGTGCCATACCAGGCGACTTGTGTACTGTATCAATCTGAAATATAAATTGTTAATAATCAAATGAAATAATGGGTTAATTTCGGTTTTAGAGTAGGTTTGGAACACATAACTTACATGAATAGGAAGTTAAAGACATAAGTTACTAAGAATACAAAATAACAAATATACTGTGAAATTTTAAAGTCTTACCTGGCTAACTTATCTCGTCCATTTGATTGGTTATTAACCTTTATAAGCACATCCATATTTAATTTGTTTCACCTTCAATGATGTAGGTATTCAAGACAAAGATTTTCCATCAGTTACACTTTCTTATTATTTGTAATCAGCAAGGCTGCTTGACTATATTACTAAGGATTGCGATATGATAATATTGCGGCTTATATTTATGTTTTTACACAGTATTTACCTTGAACTTTGCCCAAAAAACAATGTTTACAACTTGTTTTATTTACTTTATCAACTCGTCATTTATACCACATCCTAATCAAATGTGATGTTATGTAGCATAGTTATTAAAACTGACCGTTCCACAGTTTGTGTTTTATCACAATTATTGTTTACTATATCGCCGTTTTTGCGAAAAAAACATTTTCGACTCCCGGTCCCAAAATATTACAGAATTACAAAAAAATAATATCTGGATACCACAGACGAGAAACTGACAGACAGTTTTTCAAAGACAAAAAATTGAAAAAATAGATTGATTCCAAATTGTCATTTTGCCATTGCACAATACACAGTATGTCTTTGAATGGTGTGTTTATACTGGATGATTGAAAGGATTTTATTTCATAGAGCCTTAATTACATTTATTGCGGTTTAAAAAGCACCTACAAAAAAATTCAATTAGGTGGGAAAAGATGACATTAATTTGTTTAGCGGTTTAGCTTTACGAGTAACGCAATGTTAAGTTATTTAGATTTTTAGAAAGATTTATTTCGATTTTATTTCGACAGTACCTACAATTTGAAATCAATCCTTGTCTTTTAACGGAAGTAATCGGGGGCCGCGGACAATCAAAAGCAAAAAGAAAGCGCTGCACGTCCTTTGTCTGTGGTCTTAGCCTCGCTCTCGCTTGCTCGCTCGCTCGTCAAGTGAGCGACGAAACGAAGTCGCCCCGCGCCCGCCATATTGAATAAATTCTCGGCGATGCGTGAGTGACTCAGCGACGAAAATTCATTTTATTTTATTGTTCGTGAATTGTCTAGGTTTTCTTTTCTGTTAGGTTATTAAAATATTTGTGAAGAGTGGAGGTGTTTTGTGATTTAAGTGACTAGAGTCGCTAATTTCGTTGTGGTAAGACTAAAACATTATTGTGCGTTGTGGTGGTTTAACTTCTGGAACAAAGCGACATTTTGAAGTGACGTGTAATGTTGTGCATTTCAGATAGTGGTTCGTCCAACTGAGCTTACATGATTGGATTACCGCGTAGCGATAGAGATAGAGATCGAATAACGGTGAAAATTCGTAACATGAAGAGGAGTTCGTCAAGAGACAGTATGCCGCGATCGAAAAGAACACGCAGTAGCATAGGCCGGTATGACGACAGCTCGGATGAGCGCGTCACCCCTGAACGGGTCCGTCGTCGGGTGCGCTCGCCAAGCCCCCGCGGCCGCTATGTGTCGCCGCATCGCGACGATTATGTTCGTTCTCGCGACATCAGAGAAGATTCAGTGCGTCCTTATTACAAGGTACTTTGTGTGAGTGCATTGCACGTCAAAGCGTCTGACGATATCGTCAAAGATACTTTGTACCGAGAATACAAGAAATTTGGTGACTTCAGTATTAAGATTTCCCATGAACTCGACGAGAGAGTGGCGTATGTTTGCTTCAGGAGTGCCGAAGATGCAAGAGACGCCAAACATGCCAAGCCCCGTATTATTTTGTACGATAAAGTTGCTATTGTTGACCCGGTATATGAGCCTGTTCGAGCAGAATATAGAAGCCGACCAAGAAGCATTACACCACCTGATTATGATCGTCCTTACTCTTATGCGTGGTCTCCAGTGCCTGAGAGGCGTAGACCTCCTCCTGATGATAGAGCATATGGTATTCCACCGACAGTTCCTCCTCATCATAGAGATTTTCGTCCACCGATGCATGAGTATCCCATGGCTGGGCCTCACGGTCCTCCGATGCACCACAGACCTCCCATGCATCACCCTCCTCATCCTCATTACATGCCACGCCCATACATGCCTCGACCTCATCATCCACCATTCGAGAAAATTGAAAACAAAAAAGACAAATTTCCCAATTATTTACATCATGTCCAGCCAGAAGATGACCCACTGGCAACAAGAACTCTTTTTGCTGGTAACTTAGAGATAAACATATCAGATGAGGAGCTGCGCCGTATCTTTGGCCGCTATGGGATTGTGGAAGATATTGACATAAAACGCCCCCCTCCAGGCACTGGCAATGCATTTGCTTTTGTTCGCTATCAAACTTTAGACATGGCTCATCGGGCTAAAGTAGAACTTTCTGGGCAATACATTGGAAAATTCCAATGTAAGATAGGCTATGGAAAAGCTACACCCACCACCCGAGTTTGGGTTGGCGGCTTGGGTCCATGGACCTCTGTGGCACAACTAGAGAGAGAATTTGATAGATTTGGAGCTATTAAAAAGATTGAATATGCTAAAGGTGAACCACATGCATACATTTTGTATGATTCTATTGATGCTGCTCAGGCTGCAGTCAAAGAGATGAGAGGTTTTCCCCTTGGTGGACCTGAAAGGCGTCTTCGTATTGATTTCGCTGACGTTGGCACTGGGGGTCCATACAGACCCAAACCTTATGCACCACCTGTTGGTGAAGATGGAAGGCCTGTAGAAGGATATGAAGGTTATGAGGCTTGGGACGAAAGTTATGGCTATGGCACACCAGGATATAGAGGAAGGGGTGGTCATCGTGGTAGAGGACGTGGAATGTACAGAGGCGTATATCACGGCTCGGGTGATTATCGCGAAGACGAGTGGAGACGTGCTCCTACTGATCCAGAATACGAAGGACGTGCTCGGCGATCTGGATCACGCGAACCTGGTGTTGATCGTTCACGCTCACGATCTCCACGTAGGCGTTCCCCAGACAGCGATTCTGACGGATCACCACGCCGCAGTGGCGGTATGCTCGCGTCTGCTAGAACCTTGCCGGAAGTAGTGCGCAAAGCAACGACAATCTGGAACGGTGCGCTAATCCTTAAAAACTCCCTGTTCCCCACAAAGTTCCATTTGACAGATGGAGATTCTGAGATTATTGACAGTTTAATGAAAGATGAAGATGGCAAGAATCAGCTGAGAATAACTCAAAGATTGCGCTTGGATCAACCAAAATTAGATGACGTTCAGAAGCGCATCGCCACATCCAGTTCTCATGCTATCTTCTTGGGTGTAGCGGGCTCAACAGCTTCCATAACAAATGAGGATGCCAGTATTCAGACTAGACCTATGAGGAATTTGGTGTCCTACTTAAAACAGAAAGAAGCTGCTGGTGTCATTTCACTCCTGAACAAAGAGACAGAAGCCACTGGTGTGTTGTACTCCTTCCCACCTTGTGAATTTTCAACAGAGCTTCTAAAGAGAACATGTCACAACCTTACCGAGGAGAGCTTGAAGGAGGACCATCTGGTCATAGTGGTGGTGCGGGGTGGTTCTGCATAGCTTCCGATTTCCGATGTACACTTGGGTACATCACTAGTTTAAGTTCTTTATAAAAGTACTCTGTCTGAAAATAATTTGTCATGTATAAATGTGATGTGTAGTGATGTGAGGTGGTTGTACACTTTATGTGAAGGTTCCACTTTTACATGTGCAAGTGATGTGTTAGCTCACACATGTAGTGACAGCAATCATTGTTATTGCAAATATGTAGACATAGTTTTTGCTAGTATTACAGCAACTTTTTTTTGAACATTTTAAAGTGTATATTTATTATGATAAAAGTTATAGTGTAAACTTATTCAGTGTATGGTTAGGTGATGTGTAGTGTAAGTGTGTGAACTTGCAAAATAGATTATTTCATCTGATGATGTAGTTTTTTTAAACCTTGTGAGTTGTGTTGAATCTCTTAGTGCAGTTGTTGTTACAACAGTGACTAGTTTGTGATGTTGTTATGTGCCTCAGTGATCTGTTATCACTTGAGTGAAAGTTCCAAGTTTTAGTCACTGCTCAAAATGATGTGTAAATGCTTCAAATCTAATTCATAAAGTGAAGCCCTGTGATAGTGTTCTTGTGGTCATTAAATGACATTAAAACTGATACAGAAACAGTGTAGGTAAACATAGTGATAAGCCTTCACAGGCCTAATTAAAAAGTATTCTGATAAACTAGTGAATTAAATAGTGAAATGGAACTAGGTAAGCAACAAAATGATCACCATTTGGTAAGTGATTTGTGGGTGCACTCATTTAAGTGACAGTCCCTTGCTTCTGAAGCTTTTATCCCAGCTCAATGTTGAATCCTAATTTTTATCCTTAGAAATAGACTGCCGTAAATACCGAAGTATGACAAACGTGGTATTTTGTCGACTATGGACGCAAGTTATTATCGACGGATTGTTACTAATAACCAGCTAATACCCAATTTTGTCCTAATAGACTGGTTTGGTAATTTTAGAATTGTATAAACTAATGGCCGCCGATTATAGGGAATCATTTTTGAGTGAGAGTTACTATAAGGGCGAAAAAGAGGTGAGTATATCCGAGGAAAGAAAGCAGCGATATACATAGCTATACCTTTTCCAATTTCTGTCTTTCAAGCTTGTCACGATGTGGACCATCAAAGCATCTTTGCACCAACACAAATGAAGAGTGTTTGTAGTATTCTTTTACTTATTAATTATTTATTTAGCTGCATTCGTGGTACTACCTTGGCGACATTACTATATACAAAAGTGAGTATAAATAATTGGTAAGTAATATATACAAAACTCGAGGGAACACCGCAAATCACATTCTTAGTAGTCATGCACTCATATTAATATATCAAACTTGTTCATCACTTGAAAAGTATCATTATTCACATAGCAACATTAAATTTTTATCAGTTTTTAGGTTAAACAAACTAAGATTTTTGTTTTAAAAGGAAAATGTAAAATTAAAGGCAACAATTGTAGACAATATACCTACATAACTTTAGATAAATTAAGTAACATCGACATCTATTTGTAACCTTATTAGACCTTCGTTTTAAACTAAATACACAGTAGCTAGTAAGTAATTACAGACTGGTCTGCAGATCAAGTCAATTAAGTTTTTGGTTGTAAAATTATATCCAGCATAAAGTCTAGTCTTATTTCTATCTCAACTAATTTCGGTTAGAAAAGAAATTTACACCTAATCTTGTCTAGCATTGTCTAAGGAACAGTAAAATTTATTGGCAACTTTTCTGTTAATTAAATGCAATGATGCTACTTAAATGATTAGTAGGTACCTAGATATTCTAATACATTCTTGCAGGTTGAATTGGTTAGTTATGAACATTAGTACCGTATGCCTAACTAACATTTAGGTGTGCACTCTTTATTTATAGGTACAAGAAGACAATTCAACGGCAAGCCAAGAAAACCCAAGTGATATAGTTACTGTGATACTTCATATTTTTTTTACAAATAAACATTAATTTATGGATAAATTGTGTTTTTATTTACTCCATCACCTTACACAATAAGTAGTAGTTTAGTCCAGATTTGAAGACATTAGTTCAAATGATTCTCTATCAACTAAGTAGGCAGGTAGTAGGTAGCCTGTTTCGAATTTTCAACAACTGAAGATCATAAATTTTAACGCAAGAAGTAGCTAGCTTCATAGTGCCAGTTATATGTTATTTAGCTTTTGTAAGATTTAGGTACTAACTATCGTTTTTATTAAGGCACATGAAGAGACCATCTCAATTCAATGCATAATGCCAGTGTTAAGATCATAACTGTAGCATAGACAAATGTTATGAATAGAAACTCAATCAATATAAAGTTATAGTTTATGAGCAATTTATCTGTCGCGTGAGTTTTGCTGTAAATAAATTACAAGGATGGAAGAAAAGCCTGATCAAGCTGAAGAAAAGAACAAAAATGGTGAGACATCAGATACAAATGAAATAGATTATTCATGAAAGTGGAAAGTATTAGGTTATCTTACCACTTCATTTCTCGATAGTTCCAGCGCTGCCAACATGGCTTCGTACACCCAAGTTTATCAGCAGAAAGTCCATTATAAATCTCCACAAAGCTCTTCAAAGCCGGCACAGTGATACCGATTACAATGAGTACATGACGGCCATGAAACGTGCTCAAAATCGACACTCCCTGATGACAGATGTACCTCCAGAGATACTGTCTCCTCGAGCCCGATACAGGAAACGAGAGTCTCAGAAACAAGCTTCGTAAGTTTATGTTCAGAATCAGCACTGTAACGAATTGTAGGCATATTCAGATGTTAGAACTAAAAACACTGAATGAATAGGTCCAGTCTAATACTGCCGTCGTAAATCTAAACACAGTAACTTCGAAATATGCGTTTTGAGAAAAACGCGGTTGAAGTTTAATGGTTAATTTTTGCTCTCATGAAGATACTAATTATTGTATATCATTTCATGCAACTTTTAATGTTAGTATATAGTTAAATCTTTGATTCTGTATATATATATATCTAGTATATTATTATTGTATAAATAATAAAATTAGATAATGTGTTTTAAGCTAGGGTAATAATATAATATATTTTTTCTTTTTTAAGTTACAACACGGTAACTCAACGGTTACTGTGTTGTAACCAAGTTTTACCTATTACTGTGTTGTAACTTTGTAAAGATATTAACATTAGGGGAATTACGACACAGTAAGTATGTACATACTGTGTTATAACTATGTTTCTTAGAAATACGTATAAAATCAGTGATACAGTAAATGAGATACTGTGATTTATTCAAGTATTTGTTGTTTATCTTTGAACAATATTTTATACGCAATCACAGTAACTGAAGAAGCCGTGTTATAATCAAGCAAAAAAAAAAAAAGTAAATCTATTCACGTTAAAAAACACAGTTAGTAGTGAGATACTGTTTTTTAATTTAAAATAACACAGATACTGTATTTTTTATTAAAAAAAAAGTTTTTTTTGTAAAAATACTGTGTTTTTATTTAATGTATTTCGGTAACTATCCATCGTACAAACAAACCGAAAACTTTCTCAAATAGCCCGCGGTCTCCTGATTCCAAAGAACTAAACAAACTATGTAAACACAGTAACTGTTACTGTGTTTACATTTACGACGGCAGAATAGGTATCCGCGCATTGTAGCCTGAACCCTTACCTTACTGAAAATTTCCTCACAAAAAACCCAAGTAGGCCTAGCATTGAAACCACAGCAACAGTCGCAGCGTGCACTACTGCTAAGAACGGCAAGAGAATTTTGATGATGATTATTTACATGATTAGAGGTAGGCATTCAATTTGAAAGGCGTTTTCTGAAGTGGTTATTCTTATATTTTTACAATGATATTATCAAACTAAATGCAAAAAAACAGGCAAAGGTAGCTAGACCATTCTGCCACATGTTAGATAGGTATTAGTAGTTTTTTATGATGTAGTCTCAGCTTATTTATACTTCTACTACCAGGCTTGAGGGAAAGGAGGTTCATCGTTCAGCTCAAGAAGCCTCTCGTATCGGCATTATAGCTTCGATGGTTCCAGACGAGATTATCTACAAGCACCACTCTTCTGTAAGAAGTTATGAGACTGCACTCATGTTTATTGATATTAGCGGTAAATATTTTGTTAAATATATCCACTTAGTATAGGTAGGTACTAATAGGCCTTTTTAGTGTTACCTGTGGTTTGGAGTTCGAATCCTAAACTGTACAAACTTGAAAAAGTTTTTCTTAAATAAAATTTTCATACCATCCAATTATTATCATTTGCTTGCACAGGTTGTGTGGGTTCAATTCCCACTCTGAGCAAATATTTTCTATAAGTTACAATTTATTATTAATCTAACTAATAATGATCTGCATCCGTATTAGTAATAGTAATACATAAAAAAATCTTTTTAAAATGCCCCTATTTTACGTTAGGTTTCACGGCCTTATGCGAAAAATACACGCACTCCAGCGATTGTGGACCATCCAGACTGACTCAAGTACTAAACTCATATATTGGGGCTATGGTACAAGAAATATTGACTCATAACGGCGACGTCTTGAAGTTTTCCGGAGACGCTTTCTTGTCTATGTGGAAAAAAACACTAAAGTTGACTATGCAGGACGTTGTGCACAATGCTATTGACTGTGGTCTTATTATACAGAAAAATTATGGCAATTTTAACACTGATGTTGGGATAACACTCAAAGGCAAGTTCTTCTCTTTCAGTAGGTAGGTAGTTACCCATAATCTATGTATTTATTCATGCCTGTAGATAGGTGAACGACTTGCTCAGGGGTTTAGTAGGTACTAAAGTTGTAGTGCGGTAGGGATAAGTTACCGAAATCCCCGCGCGCCCCCTTTAAGTTGAACTTGACAAAAATAACTCTCACCTTCGAGGAAAAAGTCGCTTTAGTTGGTCTCTTTAAGACAATTTAAAGCACTAGAGCCTAGGAACGGATAACATGACTACGCCACTGATTCTGTCTCGTAAGTCAAAGTACTTAAGCTGCAAATCAGAATTAACTTTAGCACTCAATGCCTTTGGCACAGCTTAAATTTACTTAATTCTAAATTCTAAACCTACAGTAAAAGTAGCAATATCAGCCGGTCTCTCCCACTTCTCAATAATCGGTGGAGAGAACAGCAGTCAGTGTAACTACGTGATCGTGGGCCAGCCGGTGTGGGACGTGAAGATGGCCCAGTACATGACTGCGGCAGGCGATGTGCTGACCACAGCCAGTGCCTGGACGTATGTGAATGAGGCAGAGTACTGCACGCAGCCTTGTGGTGATGGACGTCATACTAAGGTGAGATATGGGGTATTTGGTTTAATTGTGTGAGTATTGATTAGAGCATATACCTACTTAGAACATATAAGAAGGTATACAACTGTTATGAAAGTAATAAGATAAAAAGATGAGTAAGCATGTACCTACATATGAGATAGAATGTTTAGAACTGTAAGATTGTAGGTTAACACTCACAATAGTTGAGAATAGTACAAATTTAATAAATTAGCACCTGTATGATAAAATATAGTGTGTAGGTACTACTAGGTACCTACCTACCTGCTTTAGTAAAAGCAAACTGATGTAACTTGTATGTGACATAAGTGTGACCACGACATTAGGAATTCAAAATTCCTTGTGTTTTTACACTAAGCGATTATGACACGCATCATAATATGCCCATGCCGTGGGTAGGTAGGTACCTATATACTTATACAAAGTAGGCATTTTAGAACTGAGTTAGTACCTACATATTTATACCGATAGGTTTTGGGCGTTGGCGCTTCTTGGAAGAGAGTGGAGAAATTGGAAGGCACTAGTGAAACAAGAGGTATTGCTCCTAAGCTTCTTATTCTTATTCATCATGATTTCTTGATAACACGTATTTGTATTAAAAAAAATACCGCGCTAATACCGACAAAGGTTGGGTGTGGGTTGGATTCTCACACGGAATATTTTTTTTCGTGATTCAGAAATTAATTCGTTATTAGGTAGTTATTTATAGTGTAACACGTGCATTTACAGAATCCATGATACCAAGATCTGCGAAGAGCTCGGAAGCGAATGTTCACAGTGAATCACAATATCGAGAATATTCTCGTAAGAATCTTATCAAAATTAACTTCTTAACTCTTTAAAAATCAAAGCTCATTTTAAAACTATCTAAGTATGTCTAGTTCGTCCAGCGGTCGTAGCAGCACTGCAAAGTACCTGGTGGTGGTCAGACCTTCGTCTCTTCATGCTGACACCAGTTCTTCGTGCGGTAGACAATGATGAGCCCATGGACTATCTGACTGAGGTCCGTCGAGTCATTGTTGTGTTCCTAAATATCATCACGAAGACAGTCACTCCCGATGTCCTGATTAACATCGTTGATAAGGCTTACAAGTGTGTTTCGAGGTTGGTACCTAGTAGAAATCAGTGGATATTTTTAATGGTTGGAAAATATGTATTTAGATACTTATAGTATATATATAATTATAGCGGTTGCCGCGGTAGTAGTGAATGGTACGTAAAATTCCTAAATAGTATGTAGGTACGTACCCTGCTGCAAGGTGAAGTTCTTTATAATACCATAATGATAATGGTGACCGCATAATGCGACGACATTTTAGTTATTCTTATAAATAAGTACTAGGAGTTTCGTGATAAATCCAAGGTTTTCACAGTAGATATACCTACTAGTAAAAATTCATTGGTTATGTGGTAGATATAGACACCACCTTTATGCTTTTCAGTGTGGCTTCAGAATCCAACGGACTTGTAAACAAAGTGTCTATGTTCGACAAAGACATGATGTTCCTAGTAGTGTTTGGTCTGAGAGGACTCAAGCATGAAAATGAAGCACAAAACGCAGTGCTCTGTGCTTTCGAGCTGCTTGAGAAACTAAACGATGAAAATATTCTAAGCGTGTCTATCGGAGTCACTTCTGGTTAGTGACAATAAATAACATCCTTTAGCTTTGCATTTGATGCAGCGTGTTGGTTTCCGATTCTTATAGCGAATATTCCAACTTTGTATCATGAATCTTACAATAGTTGTATCTTATGTCTATAAATAAAGGATGAGGGAGTTATTTTGCCCTTCCTATGGCCGTTATATTGATTTAATATCGCCTTTTAGGCAATTTGCGATCAAAACACATAACTTACATTGAAAGTTGTTCAATAGGAACGACTTATTGCGGCGTTGTGGGCCATGTCTTACGGCGAGAATATACTGTCATTGGTCCTGCAGTAAACAAAGTAAGTAATCAAAATACCTAGATAGATCTCTCGAACTGTATGAAAAAGAGACCTTATGGTGGTCCTTATGAAATAGAACACGTAGTCAACAACATAGTATTTGTTTCGATATTTTCTTATGAACAGGCTGCAAGGTTGATGATGGAATATTGTAGCATGGTTACGTGTGATAAAGAAACCTTTTTGAGGAGCAAACTGAACCAAGAATACTTTAGACAACTCCCGCCAAGACCTTTGAAGGGTATTGATAATGCGGGACCAATTTATCAGTTCAGTAAAACTGGGTAAGTTAAAACTTCGTAAACCTCTTATATTGAAGTTCTTACTCAACCTATGCAACCTAACTTAGTATTACCTAAGTGTTGGTTTCGACACTAACGGATAGAGTAACTGCTAGATAAAGTATCAGTTAAAATATTAAAAGCAATGTTCCTCTAGATATACTATAGTCTTAGGCCTCAAAGGAGTGCCTAGGCTTTGCGATTAATCTAGGTTTTATTTAATACCTAATGTTTTGTATCAAGAGACCATCATCGTATCGTATACTACTTTTGTTAGATGGCCTGAACGCGGTCCCGGTTGGCGACATCCAGCACTTGGTCGCAACGAAGAGCTGAAGAAGTTCAAGTTGATCATGCAGAACGCGATAGAACAGCACTCTCGATCTTTCACCAGATACCGAGATCACAAATATGCTGTTGTCTATAGTGTTAGTTGTCTAATTTTGTTTCAGTCTCGGCCTCAACATTCTACTTGTAATAGGTACTAAGTAAAATGCTTACTAAATTGCTAGGACAAATACATATATCAGTAGGTATAAGACAAATAGGTAGGTATACTTTAGTAACCTGTAAGGGAACCTGTTGTACCTAGGCCGGTTTTTTAGAAATATATTTTTTATTGTGATTTGACGTGCAGCACACAAATTATATTTGCATATTTTGAAATGTCAATTATTTGGGTACTCACCAAAAAAATATCAGAAATGTATATTTAATACTTACATAATATTTTTAAATTTAAAAAAAAATGGGAAATGTGGCCAAGGTACAACATACCCTATGTACCTAGGCCAGTAGTACGTTGTACCTAGGCCACATTGAAATTTGGGGGTAATTTAAGCAAATTATCCAGTTTTGTTGACTAAAATCATTTTATTTGATTTATTACAGTACACAGTATTATTACAGTATACAGTATTCAACAAAACATTTTAAAAATTCTCAAATGATCAAAATTTAGAAATGATCAAAATTAAAATAATATTCATAGCTTTTTTTACGCTTTTCAAACAAAATATTTAAACAAAAACAACTAACTTTGGCCACCGTTTCGTTACATCACATCGCTGCGCCTGCCAAACTCCATATGTGTATTTTGAAGTTAAAAAAAATGAATATTGTGTCCCAAATAAAAAAAAAAGTTTTCTAAAATCTCACAAAAGACACATGTGGAACTTGGCAGGCGCAGAGACGATATCACATAATATAATATAGCAAATCAATATACCTATATAGCATAGCAAAGGAAAACAAAATATTGAAACAACTTGCTGACCCGCGCAACTTCCCTTGCGTCACATAAGAAAGATTATCTATACTGATATTATAAAGCTGAAGAGTTTGTTTGTTTGTTTGTTTGTTTGTTTGTTTGTTTGAACGCGCTAATCTCAGAAACGACTGATCTGATTTGAAAAATTCTTTCAGTGTTAGATAGTCCATTTATCGAGGAAGGTTATAGGCTATATATCATCACGCTACTACCAATAGGAGCAGAGTACCAGTGGAAAATGTTACAAAAACGGGGAAAATTTTTAACGCTTATGTAACGCAAGCGAAGTTGCGCGGGTCAGCTAGTGGGTCATAATTTTCCCCTTTTTTGTAACATTTTTTACTGTTACTCTGCTCCTATTGGTCATAGCGTGATGATATATAGCCTATAGCCTTCCTCGATAAATGGGCTATCTAAAACTGAAAGAATTTTTCAAATCGGACCAGTAGTTCCTGAGATTAGCGCGTTCAAACAAACAAACAAACTCTTCAGCTTTTTAATAGTATAGATTAATATCTATAGATTATCCTTACCTATATATAAATTATTATTTCTCTCTTAAATTTTAATCAGTCATTTGGACTAGCTATTATAAAAACACTATCAATAATGTAGATATATTATTCAGCCTTAAGCATTTAGTAGAAATCCCAGTACTTCTGTATCTCTGGAACATAATAAATTTCTCTGTTCTTGTTAACTTTTTGCGGGGTTTTAATCTCCTCTTTTTCAGGCCATTTCCAGTTTTTTAGTGATTTTTGCATCGATTTCTGAAATAATAAACATATTTAATTAGGAATATTATTACGTAAATGTGAAATAATTTAATAAAACATTCTCCTGGCCAAAGTATAACATCCAGGTTGTACCTTGGCCACTGGCCAAGGTACAACTGATCGACAGTGACCGAGGTACAACACTACTCCAACTTCACTAAAACGGTGATTTTATATAGTTTAGAGGTTAAGTATCTCGTAAGTTTTTTATTGTGTTGAGACTTGTAAAATCAAAGAACCGATAGCATATAACAGTTAAGTGACTATTAGAAAACTTTTAAAACTATTAGACTTCAAAATATATTAGAAATACTTACTTTTTCACACAAAAAAGTTTTAGCGTCGATAACACCAAACACCGGCTTAATGGCGGTATGCGACTAACTCCACATTGAATAGTCTGTAGTGACGTATCGAATACTATAAACAGTAGAATTTAGTATCGCGCGAATATTTGAAAACGAGCCCAGTGGCCTAGGTACACATAGTGCCAAGGTACAACAGGTTCCCCTACTTTATATTCTGCTCTTTTCCTACCTTTTACAGATTAATGGGTTATCAAAAGTTTTTGAATAAGTTACTACATTTTAATGAGAATTAACTTAACACTTTTTTTGATATATGTAGGTAGCACACT
Organism: Anticarsia gemmatalis; assembly: GCF_050436995.1. Taxonomy (NCBI): domain Eukaryota; kingdom Metazoa; phylum Arthropoda; class Insecta; order Lepidoptera; family Erebidae; genus Anticarsia; species Anticarsia gemmatalis. The sequence goes on from NC_134761.1 coordinate 8,106,576, forward strand.
AGGTAGTAGTAGGTAGGTAGGAAGCACACTTATAAGAAGTTACTTTTACAGGGATGTAAATCTGTAGGTACGACGCGAATGCTTGATGAAAGTTTGTTGCTAGTTCCGGATTACATACGCCAAGAAAGGATCGTCTTAAAAGAAAAAGATATGGTTAGTAACGACCAAAATAAGATTTTCTTTAAGAACATAATTTTGATACAGATATTCTCACTTTATTAAATTTAGCTTTTGTGTCTAGAAAAACTGAGACAAATGTAATGTTTTTATTTTAGGAGCCGTATTATTTTGTACGACTAATCATGGCTCAACGATTGAAAAAAGCGAAAGCAGTTCCAGAAGGGAACCATACTATTCGTAAAAACGTTGAGAGAATGATCAGAAATAGGTAAGCAGTCCCTTAATGCTTAAGCATTGATTATTTTAAATTTTGATATTTAATACGTAAGGTTCTAACCACTGCTGATCACAAAACAAGAAAACAGATTTATCTAATACCTATCCTACATACTTAAAGAGGTTTAAGTCTTTATTTATCAAAATGTAAAACCCTGAGTGGGCAGATCACAATAGGTCATTTTGGTTACATTTTGGGATCTCTTATGAACCTACCTACTTTCTCTTTATTTCAGCCTCAACACAATACCGACGACTCCACTACAGTTGCATGCCTTGAACATCATTTTCGACTGCCGATTCCCATTGCCCGAACATTTTGAATTTACCGGCGACATTTTGTCGGAGCTCTCCGTAAAAAATATCATAAAGGACATTTGTTTAAAGGTAGATTGCCACTTGTTACGACCCCTCACCCTGGCAACTTATTTTGCTTCGTGATATCTAGTTATTTATACTGTTTCACTCGATATTAACCCAATGTAGGTAGGTACAGTAGATTTGCGCTTTCTCAAATATTTTTTAAGATATTCATTACGGGCTTTTTCTGCTTAGACCTATCAACAATGCGTTAGTAAGTTGGTTTCTACTAATATTATAAGGCTGAAGAGTTTGTTTGTTTGAACGCGCTTATCTCAGTAACTACTGGTCCTATTTGAAAAATTATTTCTGTTTATCGAGGAAGGCTATAGGCTATATATCATCACGCTACGACCAATAGGAGCAGAGTACCAGTAAAAAAATGTTACTAAAACGGGGAAAACTTTGACCCATTCTCTCTTATGTGACGCAAGCGAAGTTGAGCGAGTCAGCTTGTAGGTACCTACTTAATTAATATATTTTTTGGTACAGCACTTCGATTCCCTATGGGTGATCGGAGTAGATGAGGCTCAATACATTGATGATGAGTCCTGGCGGTTGTTGCTCGTGATCTTAGCCAGCAAGACCATCTTTGTTATCATGGCTATCAGTAATGTGAGCGGCGTATCGCGTAAGAAACATTTTATTTTGCGTGCGGTTACAAGAGATTACCATATTAACTGCTAGAGATTATGCCTACACGAAGGAAAAAATGGGAATGGTACTTTCAATTTTAACGAAAACGCGGAATAGTATAGCTAACAGGGGATAAAAGAACTTGGAATATAGGTACCTACAGCCTTTAGTATAAAAGACAAAGAGTAAATACGTAGGTAAGTAGTACAATAAAAAGCTCGATCGAGCGTGAGATCCTCGGGATACCAATCATAGCAGGTGTGATCGTCTCGTCCGAACTGTTTGCGAGGAGAACTTAGCCCGTTTCTCTTCCTCTTTTTTTTCAGGGGTAGCGAAGACGTGTATAAAGAATTACATGGTGGTCAATATTGCACTGAAGGGGATCGATCGCTCTTTCCATGCAGCATTAACATGTCAACTACTTGATGTTCAAGCTATACCTACGGATTTGGAGAAGTAAGATTTAAAATATAACTGCCAGTTCTTCTTCTACATGAAGTAGGTAAATTAAATCAATGAGTAAGCATTCATATAAATATGAAGTAGTGATAGACGGTTGTAGAAGAAAAAGGAAAAACCTTGGAACTTATACATGCTATAAAGTCATGGGAAGGTAAGACAAGATCATTCGTTGTAGGGTAATCGAGAGTGCCAGCCAAGGTCTCCCCGGTTGGATCCAGAACTTCGTAATATCGCTAGTTCAGCAAGGAGCACTGACTATGGCTACGGTGTCTCGGACCGAGGCAGTCAAGACGGGTGCCGTGCTACCACACCCAACGTTGTTGGAGAGGATCAGCGATTATAATGAAGAACAGTTGAGGCGGCTTAGTTACCTGGTGAGACCAACAGCTGTCGTTGACTGCGTTGATAGTTTATCGGGTTTAGGTATATATTATACCTACCTGCTTACCGCGAATATTCACTCAAAAAAAATTGACTACAGGTAACGTAGCTTTCCGTCGATGAAAATCTGTTTATTTTTAGTTTATCTTGTTTTTTCAATTATCCGTTGGTATATAAATGCTAGGCCCAAGTTGTGTAGAGTAAGAGGGATGATTGCCGAGGCAAAAAGTAATGCATATTCTTTTCAAAATAAATTTTGCAACAATTTCTTAAAGACCATTATCATTTCAGAGTATCTATAGCTATATTAGCGCAAGTGTCATGAGCAGGCAAGATAGTGTTGCCGAGGTCCATGATCAGGAGAACGTACAAATGGCAGTCCTACCAGAGTCTTACACCTTTGAAAACATTAAAGTTGACATGACTATGGATGGTAAATAGTTAATACTGACTCATTATTAGTCATTATATTCATAGAACTTGAACACCTTTTCGTGTTCATGTGTTTAGCGTATTTTAATTGCAATCTTTCATTTCCTAAATTAATTTTTTATTCATTTCCGGAACTGTGTCTCGAATACCTGTAATATTTCATTGGGATTATCTATACTTTTATACTAATATTATAAACTGAAGAGTTTGTTTGTTTTTTTGTTTGAACGCGCTAATCTCTGGAACTACTGGTCCGATTTGAAAAAATCTTTCAGTGTTAGATAGTCCATTTATCGAGGAAGGCTATAGGCTATATATCATCACGCTACGACCAATAGGAGCAGAGTACCAGTAAAAAATGTTACAAAAACGGGAAAAAAAATTACCCATTGTCTCTTATGTGACGATCAAGCGAAGTTGCGCGGGTCAGCTAGTAGAAGATACAGGACAAACTGTAGTACCTATATCCGTTTAAATTTTCTGTACTTAAGGAACATAATAAATTATCTTACACAAATCTTACGATGTTTTGCAATGTTCTAGCTATCATTCTAAAAACGTACGACTCCCTGACTCCTTTCGAGAAGATGCTGATAAAATGTGGCTCAGTTCTCGGAGAAGTATTTTCCAGACGGATGCTGCTGCATCTACTACAAAGTAATTCACCAAGAAAAGTCGCTCAAGGTACGGATATTTAAAGACCATGTTGCAGAATAACTCTTTACAAAATAGTTCTTTAATAAAATTTGTTTTGTTGTCAGCGGTAGCCAAGTTATTCTCCATCCGAGTACTTGAGTGTGAAGGTGGGGACTTCACCCGAGATACATCATTGGTTCTTGTGCATCCATCTCCTGCGCTCACTGACCCCAAGCCCCCATACTGTGCCTGCTTAGGAACTAGACAACCACGTAAGTTAAACGCCTTGCAAATTACGATGAACTATAAAATTTCAATCCAAAATCCAATACATATATTTTGCTTTTTTAGCTAGCTGCCGTGATCTTCCAATGTATGCTTTTTGTGGTTATATGAAGTTTCGCCACTCTCAGTTCAGAACAACTACGTATGATCTACTGACGGAGAATCAGAAAGTAAGTACTACCAATTAGATTTTATAACGCACTATCACTACGAAACAATGTAGGTACTTTCTTTTACTCATAAAGTAATTGATTTAATATAAAATGTTTTTTGTGACAGCACGAATTGCACTCCCGTGCGTTATTGTACTTGGAGCGATACACAAGGAGATGTTCGAGCTGTGGAGGTGGCTGTTTTGCTAAATTGCTTGGATTAAGATGTGATAGCGTAAGTATATGAGCCAGTGTTTAGTACGATGAACTACATTCACATGAACACATACAAATTCTACTGGATATTTAGGTATATCGATTCAATTCGTGTAAAAACTGCGTTGCTTTATGGATTTCAAAACTTTTCCAGGGCCTCATAGATGAAAGTGAAGATGTGAAACGTACTCGCCGACAAATAAGTGCGTTAAGTGCCGAAGCGAAAATGGCTGGGGAAGATGACAATATTTCAGAGTTTTCTGTGAGTAAATCTACGCCAAGCATTTGTGCTACCCAGTTTCTTTCTCGAAGATGTTTCATAATACGTTTATTTTCTTTTCTTTCGTTCCAAGCTGCCTGAAGATTGGAGCACTCAGTTCTTAGAAACAGAAGGGACCCTGATAAGTCGTATGCTACTCCAAGGTGAGCTCCTACTTCTAAGCTTCCTTCTTAATTTGTAACCTATAACTTCTACAAGAATATTTATTTCTGCCTGAATTCATGACAGTACTTTAGCTGTAAAAGCGGTCTTAAATGCATTTACAGAAAGTCGTCCTCGGGAGTCCAATTTGGAGCACAAACGAGTTCGTTCATTCTCGTCTCTGGACCTGGAGAACTGCGAGTGTCTGTCGATTCTGCTGGCCGTGTATCCACAACTTATCGATCATTGTCAAGGAGCTGGTAAACATCAGTTATTAAAAACTCTAGTTTTAAGCCTTGAGGCAAGAGAAGTTTGTTAGGATCGTACCAAATTACGTTATTTGGTCTCTGCATACCCCTATGGAGAAATAGCGTGATGTTATGTAGGTATGTATATACATATATATGTATGTGTTATCCTCACTTAAACTGGTATAGTTTTGCTTTCGAGAATAGTTCACTGCAAGGAACAGTTTGTTGTATCTTTTTTTCTCTTTTCCCAGCTGATTACGAGAAACTATTTGAAGCGTATATGGAGTACGCTGACTTGTGTATCAATATAAATGTGAACATACCACAAGGTGTTCGACTTCTGTCCGATGTGGAGGTTTTTATTAAGGTATGCTTAAATATTACTATACTTTGTAACAAGCAAGTTTTTAGTCTACTATGGCTTTGTTAGTTCTGGTGGTACTTAACAGCGAATCCGACGGAACGGAACATTACATCTTTGGGCCTCCATTGGCTTTCATTCATCACTTGGGCGGCATAAACTTAAACATGACTTCACTTAACCTTAACTTTAGTAATACTAGTTCACACCCTCTGCAAAAGGTGTAACTATCAGAATTCTCCATTTTGTCTTGCAGAGTAAAAAATACTGTCCCATGGGTACCTGTACAAACAACTGGGTGTTAGACTTCCACTTAGCCTCAGTGTATTCTTTGCGCGGTGTATGCATGATCGAGACTGGAGATTTGGAAGAGGCTAGGAAACAGCTGTTCCAAGCTATGAAGTTGTACCGTGTGCCTTTTCCGACTTCCAAGTAATTATGCCTTTTATATTTCGGTAATTATGGTCTTTGTTCCGTTAGCTTGATGCTTGGTCAAGTCCAAAATATGTCAAGAAACATAAAAAAAAGATCTACAGCTTCAAACAGCGCAGCTTGCAAAAAAATAAAAATATTAATTTTACCTTATTTTTGTCCATATATGTCTTTCCTGCGCTTTATATTCGGGTGGTGTAGTCTGGATACAGAATAAACTTCAACTGCATTCGGGAAATGTTCATTGATTCCTCACAAAGATTCTGTTTACATTACAATCTTCCCATATGTATTTTGTAGGTACCTTCTTCTTCTGCACCGAAGGGACTTCTACACAGTACAAATATATGTTCATTGTAACTGTAACTGTTTCAGACACTGGAGGAAAGTATACAACATGGGCGAGTCAATACGACAACTGATGGCTTTGTACGTAGTCCCTAACTTGTACATAGCGACTGAAAGCGGCGTCATTGGACATTTCTATGAAGACATCGCCAAGACTTTAAATATATTGTACACGTTGTTTATAGTGAGTTCAGACTATTTTATGAACTTCTTAACTTTATACTTTCGTTTTAAAGGCTCAAATATTAAATGCTTACGTTCTTCCTACGCTTACGTCGGTCGAGTGTACGATGAACACGATGTTCTATTATAAAACTCTGTACGGCGACGCTGACGTACGCGCCAGATTTTTCTATGTAATCACACCCGACGTTGCGCGCGACAGATTCAGCATAGCACGAATGGCAGCCTAAGGTTGTAATATAAAACAAAAGCCGATATTTTCTACAGGAATGCAAAGAATACGCAAACGCGACGCTAGCTGCCAAGTGGTCTTTGAACTACGCGCTGCGTACTAACTCCAACTTGCGAGTGCTGTGCATCAGCTACGCCAACATGATTGACGTCTACAAACATAAGCAAAAAGTAAGGACGTTAAACATTCAACTCGTGGACTTCCCTAGGAAGTCTTGTATCCCATGGGACTATATCCGTCCCATTGACTATGAAATTCGACCGTTGGCTAGTTGGTTACAATTATGTATTCTTGATTACTATGGTTTCATGGGTCACACGACTAATTATTATTAGACGTGGGAGCACAATCTGCGACATCTTGTGCTACGAGTGACATTGGGACCACCTACAACAACAATAACACTACAACTGTGTGCTGGTTTATCTTCATTGTTATCATGCGGGATCCTCTAAAGATCCTCTTAGGATTACTCTAATCTTTAAGATCCCCAAAATCTACCATGATAACGCATTGTTAATGGATTCTACGTTTCATGCAGTTTTCAACGTGTCTGAAGTTAGAGAAGCGAGCGATGGATAGTTGTCGCCGCAAGCGAGGCCAGCTGGACGTGACCGAAGTGGAAGCTGTCTGCTATTTGTACACCAACATATTCTTGTTTTAGTTAGTACACTGCTACTTTAACGTATCCTATACGAACAACCATAGCATTGAGCAGAACATTTTACGATATAGGTACAGCATCAAGCGCATGTGAAAATCTGGTGGTTTGTTAATTAATAGAAGCAGTTTTTGTTTTGAAATCTATTCCAATGTACTTTAAGTAAGCAAACACACGAGCTTATTCTTAGGTATATATCTGCCTACGTTATTAGGAAAATCATCTACATATTCTATCTATTTTTATTTAAGCGTGGAATGGGGTAAGAAGATCGAAAGCCTCGAATTCGGCCTGTCCGTGGTCCACATGCTGTCCAGTATTCATAACTCCGACATGCGCCAACTGCTTATCTTGTGGATGCTAAAGCTGTTGCTCTGCGATCTCAAGATACATGACATGGTGGCCATTATGAGGGAGTTTCTCTACATGACGGATACTTATGATTTGTGCTGTAACGTATTTAAACTTTTTGTACTTATTCGTTTCCATTCTCAGTTATTACTAGACTATTCGTAGGGACTACTGATTCGACTAGTTCTGGTAGATATAAAATGACATAAGCAGTTTTACCCCATAGTTTCAGACTCATAAAATGTATTCAAATGGTTTTTCGTCTTTTTCTTAAATTTCCTAAACGTTTACTCCTGAAGACAGAAGCACGCACGGTCTTTAAATATCCTTCTTCAACCTTAACCTTGTCTCCTACATATCAGCCTTTTCCTAAAATAAATCTTTACTATTATAGCTGAAGCCTGGTATTATTACTATGCAGTCATGATACTCCTCGACACCGGCTACTGCATTGAATCTCTAAGCTCATGTGAAAAGTTTTACATCAAGAAAGGAGATTCTGTTCTTAAGAACAAGACTCCAGAGGCCGCTTGGAATTACTTCGTTGCTATGTGGCTTGCGTAAGACAATATAGATTATTGTATTTAGGTACTTCATAGTTTACTATTCAGCGGACAAAACCCCAAAAGGATTCGATCGAAAGCATATTGATGAAGACAGAGTTCTTTAAAGTCTGCCACTATTAATCAGTGTCTCTGCTACAAAAGAGTTCAATATTTGTGGTTTCAGGAGAACATTTAATTTTACGAAGGTTCCGCGGTTGGCGCGGCATAATATCTTAATTGTTTTGTTTCAGCACAATAAGAATAGGTGCGTGGGAGAGAGCCATATTATGGGAAGAGAAAATAAAACAACGTCTATCGAATAAGTTTGAAAGAAACGAGTTCAATACTAACATGTTGATTATATTGATTGAAGGCATTCTCATAACGTTGGTGAAAGAGGTATTTTTTTATTCACCTTTACTTTTGGGGTTCAAGTTATTTGTAATTAAAGCAGTTATGGTCGAATGCTCGAAGGACTTTAAATTTTAAGTTCGGTGCTCTATTCCATCGCTAGGCATTGAATTTGCTGGTATAATCAATGCCAATAATATTATCTTGGTGTTTTTTTAACACTCAACCAACATTTGTCTACTTTCATAGATGGATAATAGGAACATAAAGAAAATAATGCTATTAGAGAAAGCAATAAAGTCTATGTTTCAAGAGATGAGTAAAGCGTGCGAACACACTCCGCTACTCCGACCAAGGTAACGAATAAGCAACTTTATAATAATCTACTGCCTTCATCATTGACTCAAATTGACGGGGAAGTCCCGACTATAGAGACACTTGTACGGTTGTAGTGCACCAACTACCTCTGTACGTGGAAGGTTGGCCAAACATTTGTAATGTTGGATAAAAATGCAGAGGGTGCATAAGATGACGCGTGTAATCAGAAAAATACGTACCTACTAGGTACCTGCCTAACTGCGTTCGATCAAGTAAATGTAGTAGTATTAATTACAATCTTGTTAACATTAAGCCGAAACGTTAGTATAATAGTTGAATGTATTCCCGTGAACTTAAGTGTAATTTAAGCTGGCCTAGAGTTTATTAAAATGTCATGGATATTTATTTTGATTGGAGTTTTTGTTTCCTACTCGTAAAGTGATAATTGGTCTTAAGACCATGGCGATTATACTTAGATTAAAAACCTCATAACAGCTCCGATACAAACTAGCAAAATGTACATGAACACGAAATACATTATTTTGTCACGTTTATGATATAACAGTAAAGGTCAGTCGAAGGTATCTCTATTTCACGGCTCCTTCTTAACTGGCGGTAATGAAATAATTAGCCTTAACAAGGTGTGTAAGGGCAATTAGCTTTAAATATGATGAATGTCGATGACGAGGCTACCTGTACCACTATAGATTACGATTCATGAGATCCTATATGTGATCTTCAAGTTGGGCAGACTAAAGGGCATAGGTAGTTTAAAGCAAGTAAATTTTAATTAAATCAGTACAAAAATGTTCATTACATTAGGGAGAAATAAAAAAGAATTGGTAAGTAAGAGAAAGAATCTGGTAAATTCTAGCTATTACTTTTCAGGTACTACCTCATGCTTGCCTACTACAGTTATATTAGAGGGAAGAAGCATCGTGCCTTTAATAATTTGAATAAGGCTCGAGATTCCGCGAAACAGTATTCCCATAACGTTGTACTGATTTGGAGTGAACATACACGTCATGTTAGTACCCACCATATACCATTAGCACTCAGGACGATTGAAATTATTTAATTAACCCTCCCAAAAGTAAGAGAAGGAAGTTTTCATTAACAAACTTCTCCGAAACGATACCTGGCGCAGTTTTCTACAGTTTTATTCCGTTACAGGATAATTGCCTTAACAATATTTTAACTCTATATTAAACTACAATCAGTCGTTGCAAACAACTACGCTATTTGGTCCGAAACAGATGAGAATCTGCAGATTTTTTTGGTGAAATTCGCCGTGACTCACAAAAACCGGGTCAACGTAACTGGCTCATCATTCGTTCGGTAGATTACGCTAAATTAAATTGGTCTAATTTTTCAATTTGGACTAAATTATGGTAAGGTCATGATGCTGAGTTCATCGTTTTGTTTGGGAATATGCTGCTATCAAGCACAAATTTTATTATTATCTTGTTGAGCTATCAAAAGAGGAACGTTTGGCGCTTAATTTTTCTTTTCATCTCACATCAGTCGACCTCAAAAGTTACACTACCACATCGGACGACAGTTATATGCAGGGTCATAAATCAGAACCAAGTAAAAAGTATCTGATCTACTTAAATCTCATCCGGGACGCTTTACGACCGCTTCCAAGTTTAGAAACAGGAAGCGATTATCTTTGGGACGAAAATTTAAGTTTTAAAAGGGTCATTATTTTTTATAGGTTCTGGATGTTTTATTAGATTCATAAACTTTTCTGGAGGGTTCACGTTGACATAAATACTTAGTTCTTTCTTTCGTTGGTAACTTAATATTTTTTTTATACTATTTTCAACATAGAAAACAGAAGACGCATGTATGTTTTCTGTGGTTTAAAGAAATGCCACTAAGTAGGTACTTATATCTTTTTACAGCATTGGAGAGGCACTCTGAATCCAAAATACCTTGACTACTGGACCGAACACGTTGAACCAGACAGCCTGTTAGACTACAGAGATTTCGACCAGGAAAAGGGGAAGATTATACCCTTCACTTTACCTATTCCTAGAGACTTAGAGAAATAATAAAGCTTGGTGTAAATCTTTACTTAAAAGGCGAGCAGAGAGCAACTTATGTTGTTCTTTTTATTTTGCTTGAGATGATAGGGTCAATCACTTCGGAAGAACCAGTGGGCACTTTTTTCGCACATAACGGGATCTTAAAAATTCGGTCATAGGACTTGCTTTTTGTTTAATTTTTTGTTGTTAAGTTAAAGTTCATTGTTTTAAGTGCGCGATTCAACTACTTGATGATTTTGTTTTAAGTTATTTTCGTACTTTTTAGTACTAAGCGTCTGTTTAAGTTATTCATTAATAAATAATTAGATGATTATGTAAAGTGGTTTTCATTGAAAACAAAAATTGATAGGCAAAATAATTTTATTAAATAATTAAATTTCATAGCTACCAGTTAATAAGAGCTGGCGGGAACGAGATCGGTATATTACATCATGGGAGTTATAATAATAATAAATACACTATCCTCATTTGCACCACATAATTTCCATAAATATATATTTACATTGCTAATAAATAAATACATTATTAGTCCATTGAAACGTTAAATAATTAAAGTCTTGCCCTTTTCAGAAGACGCAATTCAATATATTTTATGAATGGGGTCAATAGAAGCTTAAGTTCAAGTTTGTGGGGTCACCACCACTGTGTCCCCTAGCCCCGATCCAAGATGGCGGCCGGGGAACCCGTAAGTCGACCCCACAAACTTAAAGTTAAGCTTCTACTTCTACACATAAAAAACATTGCGTCCTCCTGAAAAACGCAATCCTAAATGTAATTTTCCAATGGACTATATACATAATAACATGTTTTCTATAATCTTCCCTTATTTTCATAATTTTATGTCTTTCCAGTACATATTTGGCACTACATTTTTTTCTATTTATTTATGTTAATGGCCTCATACTCGCCAGCTCTTAAATCAAATCCCAATTGCAAAATGAATGTACAGCCATTTTATAAAATATCAATCAATGTATTGTAACATGAAACAATTTTTTAAACTATTCATTTACACTGGAATGAAACATATACACACAGTATCACAAATTAGAATATACAATTTTTCTGGTATGAATACAAATTGAGACATTGTTTGAAGCTGAGACCACTATTTCTGTAAGAAAGTTTGTAAGGATAATACCTAGTGACGATCTTGATTCTCTGCCTACCCCTATTGGAAAAAGGCGTGCTTTTAGGTATGTATGTATCACTATTTTATGAAGTTGGGTTTTGCACAATAACTTTCATCTGTTAATTCAAATTCTGTTAAAGTAAAATTTAAGATATACATAAATCGAGATAAATTTAAGTCCAGGTATTTCAATATGAGATAAGCGTCCAATATCCTAACCAATAGATATAAAAAAGACAGCAAATGTATTAAACAATCTCAAAATATCACCTAATTTTGTCCTGACCTGATTATTATAAAGAACCTTGCTTATGAATCGTAAAATAATGTCCTCAGCTTCAATATGTTCTTTGCAAGACATATTCTATTCTCATACCATGTCAAGGCAATGTATAATGAACTGAAACAGGATTCCCACACAATATTCAATGAATAATGTAACACTGAACAATGGATTTAGGATTATAGTCTAACAACTTAGTAGAGAGTCTTGTATGCAAGGTGCGCGGGTGAAGAATGTATACAAAATTCAGAATATAGAACATCAGTGACCTGTAAGCTTATGCTGCTTATGGTGGCGTGTTGGACACAAATGCCTAATTTTGGACATACACAGAATTATTGATTGTTATCTAGATAAATTGTGCATTCTAAGGTTCTTTACGAAGTTGTTGGACTATAGAACAAAACATTTCAGATCAACATTTGATTTTCACATGATGAATTGTCAAAAGTTAGACATCACACAGTACATTGTGTAGCAATAGATACCCCAACTTATGCAAATATGGAGTTGCACAATTTGAAAAACTAATCAAATTGAATTGAATAATCTAAATTATATTTTCCTACATAATTTATTCCTTGTCTGCAAAGTGAGTGTGTAGTTTCTATGTATATTGTATTACATACTTATATTCAAAAATGTTATAATATTTACTCTGAATTACGACTGACGTATGATTAAGTTTGGGGTACTACCGCCGTATATAAAAACAACACAGAGATCTTGAAAAAATCAACTGAATATTTACAATGTAAAAAACTAGTTACAATTCACTGGTTTTTTAATATAATACAAGCCCAAGGCCAAATTTATATTCATCCAAACATTTGTGAATACAATTTTTTATTCCCTGTTTAACAAAAACGCCTTTCACACCTCTAATACTATTTCTTGGGTACTTATTTAGAGAAATTAATGAAAATGTATTGAATTATCTATATAAGCATAGAAAAATGGATACAGCATCCTAACTACTAGTATTCTATGAGTTTGTCACTAAGTTTTAAAAGTTGACACTTTTTATTACTTCACATAAAGATTGGGTGAAAAATTATACAAAATTGTTTGTACAGTACATACCCTTCTCACCATAGACCCAAAGACAATTTCAAGACCATTCAAAGCTGTGGATCCACTATATTGGAATCAGAGCATACAGACCGTAAAGATCTGTTACTTTGAATTGATTCCTATGGTACTGCGTCTACTGGATAGGCATTGCAGTGCCATAGAAATTAATAAAAAGTGACAAATCTTTACAGTCCGTGAGCCGATTCTGACAGAGTGGATGCACAGCTTCAGTCTTTCTAGTGCACCTAAAACCCACAAGATTGTGATGTGCTCAAGTGGCAAGACCATAAGCAAATTAATTATCATAATAAACCTTCCCGTTAATTATTGAATAACAGTATTTCAGATCATGTTTTGTTACTTTTACCCTGTTTTGAATAAAAAGCCCCTTTAGAAGAAGAAAGTCGTAAGATAGGATGAACGTAAAATAAGTTATGACCTTATAGCATTGATGATGCTTACAACATAACTATTAAAAGAAAAAACTAATATGTTTAGGAAGGTTTATTATATTAATTATATACCATATCATTGCTACCATCAGTAGTAACTACCTCTTCACCTAATCCAGCTTCAAGGACCGATCCTTATAGGATACCTCACTATTCTAAATCTAAATGTGCTGTTAAAAACATTAAAGCCTAGTTCCACAGCTTATAAACAAGTGGCAGATAGCCTATCCAAGAGACAAAGTGAAAGCAAATGTACAAAAATCCTTTCAAAATTCCTCCTGATAAACTATCTGCTATTTATTTAGAAGTGAAACCAGTCATAATAGTTACAATATCACCCAATCATAGTTTGGAGAAGAACAGTTGTTTAACAGCCTTATTGTCATCTCAGATAACCATAAACTCTTTGCTTTAAGCCAACTCTATGAAAGTAAAAAGTCTTTTAAGCACTTTGGCAGAGGTAATGACTTTATAGAGCCATTGTTCACTAACTGCAGAATTGCATCTCGGCATATGCTTTGTAGAGTTTTCACTGAAATAAAACAGTACTGTTAGTTTTAAACAAAGCCATGACCTTTCATGAACTACCTACTTTCACTTTAACAATCAAAATCATTGAAATTTTATATAAAAAGGTTTCAAGTTTTCAACATGCTATTTGTATCAGATGTTATTCTTATCAGAACTTTAAATATTACCATAAATAATAAATGTGATTGATTACCTCCATATAGCTGTACTATTTTCACTTGTTTTGTGGTCCCATAGACATCAACAACTGCATGTAATGGTCCTCTTGTGTAAGGAATAGCCTTAGTGCAGGGCCCCTGGTCCTCACCGTTGATTATAAAGTGCATTTCAGCCAAGTCTTGATCATCTTTGTTCACTTTCGTACAAGGCACAAACATAACACCTATGCGACTGCCAGCATCCATAGGTAGAATGCCTTGTGGAGTACCATTTTGTGATAAAGTCTGTGGTCTGAGCACCATTTTCGATATACAACCGCGCGGAGTTTTAACTATGTGGCCGTCACCTAATACAGACACGCGAGGCTCACTCTCACGCCGCCCGCTCGCCACTTGATTCACAAGTTCTACTAAGACATTGTTTTGCGATTTTGAAATAGGAAATATCCATGACATACCAGTATTTGCAAGGTCTGGAAGAGCATACTGTGGAAGTCCTTTGTCACCTAGTGCAGCCGTTTGAGGATCGAGTAGCGTCAATCCCAAGCGCATATGACCACTCCAACCACGCTCAGTTTTTTCAATTTCCACCAGAAATATCTCTCCAGGCAATAGAGGCTTCTCGCTAAATGTTAAGCCATGGGCAAAGCTTGCTTTTCTATAAGCGACTGTGTTCTCCTCGAATAAAATAATATTAGATCCGTGATAATGGTGAAATCGAGACAACATATTTACTGACACATTTGCACTTCACAAAAACTACAATTACAATATTTAGAAGAAAAACTTATTTTCCTCTACTATGTTACATGAGTAACAATCGTATTTGTTATTGAACATGTAAAATTAAACAAATGATCCGACGTTATTCAGTCACTGTTCGAGACGAGAATTTGTTGACAAATTGACATTATTTGACATAAAATGACATATTACAATGTCATTCTTACTTGACGTTTCTGTATGCGCCGTTCTCTTCTCGATCCCGGTACCGCAGGGGCCTAATAGGTAGGTACGAAATTAATTAAATATATTAGAATCAAGCTTTGCTTTACAGGTCAGTTTATTAATTATTACTGCAATGTATTTTAATCTAATATATATACAAATTTTCGATTCGATTTCTTAAAGTAATTAAAAATTCATTCAAATTTTTTGTATGTTTTGTACAAAACTAGAGAGTAGAGGAACGTCTGTAAAAAAAATATAACAAATATGTCACTATCCGGGAAAGTGGTCACGCGGGTTTTTCAGATAAGTTTACGAAATAATGTAATAAAATATAGACCAAAATCATGTCCGTCTATCTTTAGAAGATCTGCACCCCTTCTTAGTAAACTTTATAGGCCGATGCTGAATAATATGAGATTACTATCAGATTTGTCAACAAAAACTGTTCGCAGGTAAGGCGTTTTGTTGTTGCTTTATCATTGATAGTAGTTCACGAGGGAGGTTACCGATGTTATCAAATTGACTGAAATTTATAGTAGAATAGGTAAAATTACTGACATACCTGTAATACATAGACATATGGCATGCATAACTAAATCACGTGTAATGGGTATTCAATATTTAAATTGAAATCTGTATCCATTCCTTTATATTGAACGTACAGTATAGTGATTTGGAATAACAAAACGCAATCATAATTTTGTGCCGCGTCAAGCAACAAAAACCGGAATAGTTATTCACTAAGTTTTAATCAATAAACACATACATTGTTGTTACAAAACTAATTTTGTACTTATTTCTATTTGAGTAGTTATCAGTCGTATAACAAGGTGAGTTAAAGTTTCATATGAATTGAATCTAACCTTATTTTGTTAAGTTCTAGGTAGATGTTATTACTTTAATCATAAAGTTGATAACTAAAGCTATATCGTAGTTTTTGCATACTAGTAAAGCAAGTTCTGTAGACTGAAGTGAAGCCCTAATACCTTCGTCCTTGGTGTGATAGTTTCTCATTAAACACAACTATCTGAGGCCAAGTTATAAATATAAAAAAATAGCAATAACATAACAACATGATAAAAAAATATCCAATTCACTCTAGCATATTCTTAGTTTCATAAAATAAAAGGAACAAATAAAGGATAAAACAATTCTTGGAAAGTTTCCAGTGAAAGTGACTTAGCAACTGAAACATCATTACTTTGTAAATACTCATATCTGTATTATCATCTTTATCAAATACTTACACAATCACTGTCATGAAAGATATTGCTACAGCCTATGAATGCTATTAATTTTTAACCAACTTCAAGAAAGGGGAAGGTTCTCAATTCGACTGTATGTTTTTTTCTGTTTGTTACCTCATAACTTTTTACTAGGTGGACCAATTTTGATGATTCGTGTTTTCAGTCTTAAAAATAGTTATCAATACAACCTACAAATTTCAGCAAAGGACTTCTGCTATTGAAATTACTTTTTAATTTAACATAATGAGTTTTGGAAGAAAAGAGTTGAAACCTTTGCCCAGTTGTATGACAATTAATATTATTATTTCAAAAATTTTATTACATACATACATGTTATCTAGTCTGTTTATTTACATAAGACAATTTACATTGTTGCAAATTGCAATTTTACTGTATTTTAATGAAATAGTACAAGAATTTTTACATATTGTGCTTGAATCAACTGCACTTATTTTTTTGCTTCATTTCATTTTAATAATACAAGTTGTAATGTATTTTCTATTGTTCTATAGTACTAATGTGGAAGGCAGTTACATGAAATATTTTTTTATATTGCACCAAGAATAGAAAATAAATTACCATTAAATCAACACCAATCACACACAGTTATCATTATAATGTATTTGCATATTCATTGACATGTTTAAAAGGATAAATTATTATTTTCCTCATACTATAGTGCACACAAACCACTAGCTACTATCAATATTTCTGCACATCAAATTGTAGCTAGACTTTAACTGCTATCTAAAAGCAGGGTTTCAGTATTTATGAATTTAAAAATCTTCTGAACTATTATGACACAAAAGTTAGGATTTGTGAGACAAAGTTATTGTCTTAGTTTAATATGCACTGGCCTCTTTGTCGGTCTCGCAAATAGATTGATGTGGGTCCAGTGATCTCCAAAACCACCATGCCTTGTGCATGTTCTAGCTCAATTCTGGCGAAATTATGCATCCATAACTTGAAACACAGAAAGAAGTACCTTGAATTTTCAATGTAGCAAATTATATCGCATTTTAGAAAATTCAAAATTCGGCTTCTTTTATAATAGCAAAAAGTCTTGATATCTATAAAAGCTAACACTGGCTGTCTAACTTTCTTGACAGCAAATTCTTTTTTTATTGTTTAGCAATTTATTGACAGCATCAGCAAGGGAGATAAAACCACTGGAGTCTTTGGTATAAATGTTGAGATATCTGGTTTATTTGTTGAACATGGCTAGTCTACAGAATATTCACCTGCTAACTGTCGTACCTTCAGAAGTTACCACATCTAATGTCGATTGGTTTGTAAATATTCGTAATTAGAATAATAATCGTACGTAGAATAGTGTCATTATCCACCGTAGGAGCTATGGACCCAATGTCCGCATTTACTTCTGTGACTCACGACGTCGACGACAAATATGGATCCCTAACCAGTGACTTTTAGGGCTGTCGGTCTTTTCCTCATCACCCTGAAGCCCCGGTGGCGTGATAAGTCTTTTGTGAAACGCAGATAATGGCATATACGTATGGCAAGAAGAATTCTAGGTGCACGATTTTGATTACGTCCTTCATGTGTCTTGCTTGCGCCACCACTATCGTGGCTTTCGTCTTACTCCATATATTGAATTATCGAATAGTAGGTAATAATACAATTCGTACTTGCAAGTCCCTTACGTTAATCTTGGTTTGTATATTTGTTTGTTTTATTCTGTACGCATTGTGATGTGACGCAGTGTAGAGACACTGATGCAAGAGCTGATATAACATTTTCAAATATCAGAATATGAACTATGAACAAAGATCCGTAGATCTAGAGAGTTAGAGGCAGTTGAATTAGACAGTGACAAGAGTTTTAAATTAAAGACACGATACTTCAATTTTCCACTCATTAGGTCACTTACCAGAAAAGTCTGTTATCCAGCTAGAACGCGCGAGTGTGAACGTTCGAAATCGATGTGTTCATCGTTCAGATCTATATTTTTTGTTTGTATATCTCACAGACTTCATTCCAGTCATACATAAAATTGAAACTTCTTCCAATGAGTTCGTCATCAAAGATGTTTCGTGAGTAGCAATTTTTCCTGATTTCTTGTTTCAGGGGCTTCTTCCTTTTTTTGTCAAAGAAGGTCCCGCATAAATCGATTCTACTAGGGAACTATCCAAAAATATTTACATATATATTGGGACAGTAGACTAATTATAGGTAGCAGTTAGAAAGGTTCGTGACGTTTTTAGGTGAGATTATTGTAACATAAAGCAATTTCTTTGGGTCAGACTTCTGCTCAGGCAAAACCCTTGATCGTTTACCTGCTAAGCTGAGTTAAGTAACATGCGGACGGGGCCCGCCGTGAACTTCTGATGCACAATTATTTGAACACCTTTCGCAGTATTCTGACCGTTTCTCTTCCGATGCTAGGTTCAAACATTTAATTACCACAGGTTAAAAAAGCACGTAATCTCCGGAATGCATTGACATTGAATTTTGAGCTCAAAATCGTGTACTGATGCTGCAACAAGTCTTCAGGGTTGTAGCTGCTTCTAGCCATCTCTAACAACAACACTACTTGCTATATACACTACGATTTCTGGTAAAGCACTGTGTGTTGATTCCAACACCAAATATTTCATATCAATCGTTTGTTAAACTGATTACATGCCATGCTCATATTATGATCTCGATGTTGACATTGACACTCATATCGAGTTTGTTTCGTAGTAATCTCGTTTAACACGCACATAGGCTACATGCACACTGGCGGAACAGACAATTTCACATTTATCACTTAGTTAAAGAATTAAGGAATGCTTATAACTATAGACATGGATGGTATACTTGTTAGCGCCAGTTTCACAGTTAAGAAAGAGTTGTTAGATAACCTATCTGCTGGATAAAGTGACAGTAAATGTATCAAAACAACTGTCAACATTCCATCTGATAAGTTTCTGAGGTGGTAAAGCCAGGTTTGAGAGTTCTTCTTACTAAAGTTGCTTCGGATTTTTTTTCATTAATGACTGTGTGTATCGTCGAAAACAATATAACAATCTGCTAAACAGTTATTAATTTATCGCAAATACACAGCCAGACGCAGTATTCGTTAGAGAATTAAGTAATTTGATACATAACACTATATAACAGCAATTTCTCGAATCAGTTCACCGTTGGTCTACACGTCTATGAATGTAGCCTTACTTTCTAATATTCGCGTTGTTCACGACATAAGTTATCGATTGTATTCGAGGTCCGAACTTGGCGCGGGCTCGACGCGACAGTATGGAGAAGATAAAACGAGTGTTTTTGTTGTCATGTGCCGTGTTTTGTTTCAGTCCATCCAGAGCCATGGGTGCCTTGAGCCCTCTCGACCCCTCTTCTTATTCAAGACCTGGTAAGTGGAATACTTTATGTTTTAGACATAGATCGTATTTTGTTTAGGTTATAGGTGACATGTTATTGTTGTTTGGGCAATGATCTATTAAACCAGTTTCTAAATTAGGGCGTTGCGTGAGAATATCAATGGATTTTCTGTTAAAAAGTTAAGTGATAAGTTAAATAGATAAATAAGTAGTCTGGCTTACCAGATAGTACTGGAACCGACAGTCTATTCTAAAGTTCTTCGCGTCTCGTTGATGTGAGCTTTCAATTTAGTTTGATTATCGACTTAGTAACTTTACTTTAGTTTCACATTATACCATCACACCATGGTATGGTATTTGACGTTACTAACCTCTTAGGACAACCACCAAAAAAGATCTTCTTCTAGATAAAAAAATCTACATCAAAGTTGTTAAGCGGTGAGTGGTGACCCATCCAGGTTTTAATTTTAGCAACATATCTGAACTCTGCTGGTAGTTCATTGCCACTAGAAAATTTCTACGAAACTAACTGTGCTCATGAATAAATCAATCTAGTTTTTTTAAGAATAATCATAAGGTTAACGACCGATTTATTGTCAATTCTATATTATTAATTATTCATGAAAACTGTGGAGGACTAATATTCTTCAAATAAGAACACCGGTTGACGAAGTAATATATTTATTTTATTTTCTTCAATTCTTCAAAGTGGACTGTATTATAAACTATTTACTATACACTGTTCATATACTTTACTATGTACGGTTTATTCACTATGTACTTTTCTTCTTTCTCCGATGTGATCTTCATTCGATGAGTTTAAAACTTAAACTATACAATAATATTCTCTATGTTCACTATGTTCATACTATGTTCTTTTCTTCCAAGTGATCACCATGAGCTTAAAACTTAAACTGATGTTACGCAGCGCGCGTCCCTATTTATATTCACAAACATTGTTTCTACATTAATCTAGAATCAAACGGAATGATCAAGCGCTCCGTGCCGCACCGCGCGAGATTCGAGAACGCCGCCGTCTCGCTCGCGCGTACGCGACTCGCCTATATATCCATCTCGTTCTATCTATTCGGGAACAGTCGGTGCGCTTGATCGAAGGATCGCCGCCGCCTTACAATGTTCGCGATTGTTCTTTCGTACTATTATTAACGACTAGAATTTTCTAATAATAATATGCTTATTTCTACGAATTTCTACAATGTTCTACGTGCGTGAATTAAACGTAATATTTTATGCCTAAATATGATTCCATCGTGCACATTTCTCCCGCCGTCGCAACTCGCGATTAATTTGGCAGCACGATGGCTCCTCTGTTCGGTCGTCACTGGATGGACGTTGTCCGTGGCGATGTCCATGTCCATTTTCGCCGGTTGTAGATGTTCCAGATGTGCGTTGCTCCCGCCGGTGTTGGAGTGCAGGCCGGTGGCTATTTATCCATCGTTGCCGTCGTTGCTCGCTCAACACCGGTTTTTCTCCACTGTTCATCTCTTCTAGTTTTCTCCAGGTAGGGTCACTGTGCGACCTTCCCCTTGTACGTGTCCATGCTGCAGCCACGACGTGTTGACTATTCCCACACGGGTCATTGAACTGCAGCAATTGTCCTGTGGCGCGATTAGTGAGCCACTTGTTCGGTGTGGTCCGATCTCCGACCATTTTCATGTTCCATTTTTCAGCGGGAGCTTCACGATCGCGCGATATACATGTCTTAACCATTTCCACAGTCGGCGTTATCTCGGCAGGCTTCGATAACGCTAGCTGCACTTTCCCAATGTTCATCCTATGGTGCAACAGCCGATGGTGAGACATGTTGCAGCCATCTTCGCCGCAAGCTTTCGCACGACAGTTATCACGTCTATGCGTACTAAGCAGGCAGCGGAAACACAATCTACATTTCTTTGCAATGTCCCATCGTTCATTCACACTCGCGATACGAAATTTACTACAATCGTCCAGTCTATGTTCATTCATACATACGTGGCACTGTGGTTTCTTATCCATCGCCACATAAATTTGCTCGTACCGCGGCGTATTTTCTTTCTTGGGCGCAAGTACTTCGTCCTCCTCGGAAGTACTCTGTTCTCGCCAGATAATATCCTTTTCCTTGGTGGCCTTGTTCCTGTCCGGCCATTCCTTCACTCGGCTGAGTGCATTCTCCTCATCCTCATCTGACGATGAAGCAGAATCTTCTTCCTCGTCCTCGATCTCGGCGCGAAGACGCTTCAACTTTAACTCGGCGAGGGCGAGCTTCAGCGCGGCGACTTCCTCTTCGGCCGCAAGAATTTCTATTCTTCGTATTTTTGACACACGCGACGTCCTACGTGACCTCGCACCTTCCGCTGTCATCGCAGGCACAGCTGTAGTGGCGGTCGTAGTCGCGGTCGCTGACCCCAGCGCGATCGCGGTCGTTGACACCATCGAAGTGGCGGGCTCCAACATTGTCGCGGTGTTCAACATCTCTGTGGCTGACGTGAGGGCAGTAGTAGTCTCCGACGTCGCCAACTGTTCGATTATTCTTCCTTTATAACTTCGCGTAACTGGTATCCTTTGTTCTTGCACTGTTCCAATCCGGCGCTCGAAGTGACCAGCAATGTGGAGGATTAATATTCTTCCAATAAGAACACCGGTTGCGAAGTAATATATTTATTTTATTTTCTTCAATTCTTCAAAGTGGACTGTATTATAAACTATTTACTATACACTGTTCATATACTTTACTATGTACGGTTTATTCACTATGTACTTTTCTTCTTTCTCCGATGTGATCTTCATTCGATGAGTTTAAAACTTAAACTATACAATAATATTCTCTATGTTCACTATGTTCATACTATGTTCTTTTCTTCCAAGTGATCACCATGAGCTTAAAACTTAAACTGATGTTACGCAGCGCGCGTCCCTATTTATATTCACAAACATTGTTTCTACATTAATCTAGAATCAAACGGAATGATCAAGCGCTCCGTGCCGCACCGCGCGAGATTCGAGAACGCCGCCGTCTCGCTCGCGCGTACGCGACTCGCCTATATATCCATCTCGTTCTATCTATTCGGGAACAGTCGGTGCGCTTGATCGAAGGATCGCCGCTGCCTTACAATGTTCGCGATTGTTCTTTCGTACTATTATTAACGACTAGAATTTTCTAATAATAATATGCTTATTTCTACGAATTTCTACAATGTTCTACGTGCGTGAATTAAACGTAATATTTTATGCCTAAATATGATTCCATCGTGCACAAAAACTATTCTAAGTTCGCCTAAATCAAAACATTGATAAAATACAATCGTGTTTATATTCAGTTCGCGATTTGTATTGCATAGTTGTATGGCAATTGAACATTGTTTATTATTCTAATGAACATAAATAGACCCTTAATATTATATGTTTGAGAAGTAACTTCCATCCTCGAGTTCGTTTACGATCTTAAATTGTCTGTTGACGAAAGCCGCATACAAATCTATATCGTAATTTTTGAGTGGCTCGCGCTTGCAAACAGACAAACAGATGTTGCTGGGATTTGGTTTTATAATATGTAATGATAGTACAGTCAACCTGGGTAACTTTGAATCATTTGGATAACATTGACAGTGGGAATTTGAATTAGTTTCGATTATTTTTTCATATGAAACCAACACAATTGATAAAAGTTTGCAAAACTAAAATAAACCTTTAATAATTGTAATAGCATGCCGATATCCGGGCATATTTCTATAGAAAAAACCCAACTACACTTTTCTAAGCTGCCTACTACATCACAAGGAGATAAATGTGTATATTAAGTATATTTTCCTTGTAGAGCTGGCGATCATCAAACACATATCGTTGTCTTTAAACGTGGACTTTGACAAGCATGTCCTGAGCGGAGAAGCGACGCTGAACTTCGATATTTTGGCTGACATCAACGAATTGGTGAGATTATTAACAGTATTTTATAGTATAGCCTTAACTCACGGTTCCCTGTTAGTTTATTTAAATTAACTTAAATGTTGAGCCGGGATTTAAGCTTCCACTCTAGCAAATTACTTCTACAACTTTTCTACACGACAATGGTAATTCTAAAACCGAAAACATGGTGATTAGTTAGAGTCACCCTATGGGACTATTGACACACAAAATAGGGTAAAATGTGTCCTTTAATTCACGACTTAGAAAAAAGAGAGACTAACTTGTGACATGTTCCTAAAGTTGCATATTGTTTCATTGTGTTTTGCCTGCACTGGCTAAGTGTCGTGAGCCATTTCTTTTCGGTATCACCAAAAGTAAAAAGTATAAACCCCCCAGCAGAGAGACATTAATGGGTTAAATTTATTCATTATCATAAGCCCTGTATTACTCTCTTCTCGCAGTTATCATTAACAAGGGTATAGATTATGTCAATCATTTTCGAGTAGCAATCATCTTTGAGTATGTTATCTGTGACATTGTCAATCAATTATCTAGGAGCCGCAGGATGACAAGGTTTAATGGAGAGTTTTACAAAACTTCTTCCGAAACTACCGAACACACCAAAATAATTTTGTATTCCAATTAAAAAACGAAAGTCTCTCTCTCAGGATTGCTACATACAGTACATACATATTCGGTTCGATAATAATCGAATAATCGGCTAAGCCGGGCGGCAAAACATGATGAGCGTAGATGAACCCAATCGGCACAAGCCGAATAAGTGATAGGAGTCGGTTTTGTTATATAATAGATTTTGCCGAACCGAATAATATATGTGTGTAGCAAACCTTACGCTCCTCAAGGCTGCTGCAACGCACGCCCATCACCCGTGTATTCATATCAACTTAAAATAGATAATGTCAAAAAACTCTGTTTATTTTTGTTCATTTCCAGATATTAGACACAAGTAATCTTCAAATAGAATCGATAGAAGAGGTCGGGGGCTCGAAACTACAGTACAAATTGGGTGATAATCTAGCAAACTTCGGCTCTAAGCTAACTATATTGTTGCCTAAACAAGCATCTAGTGGAGAAAAGTAAGTACCTACTTAAACAAACTAATATTCAAAACTTTCAAAATATCGGATTACATGTTTACGGCTGACTAAGCTAGCGACTACGGCCGAACCTGCGAAACGTTTTGACCTTAATCCAGGAATAGAGCACAGTATCTTCCGTTAAAAAATATTGGTGTTTGCCCATCTTTTGGTCACTAAGGATTATTCTTACCAAGATTCAACAGTAAAAGTATACAGATACCTACATAAGTCATAAGTTCGATTACGGGCTCGCGTAAATTAGAATTTACGTATTAAGCCATACGTACATAACTACATAATAAGTCACACGTCTGTCACACCCGGAGCTGTATGAAATACACCCACGTTTCGCCATTGGCCATGTTAGTCTCATGTAATTGGGGCGACCATACGCTACGCTTTTGATGATTGCTGTTTATATTTTCATTGGTGAAAATCAATCAGTAAATGGCCGTTACGTAAACTTATACCGGACATATGATATTTGAGTGATAAAGTGGGGGTAATGGGGAGGATATACTGAACACATTAATTTAATACTCTTGGTATCTACTTCGACGTCGCATTTCGACAATGCACAATATTTCATTCGTACGTAATTTTCTTCAACAAAAGAGTCTATTTGTGCCTTGTTTTTAATAGTCACACGATTTATTACAACATTGTCTGTTCATGAGTACCTAAATATACTATGCATAGCTTTCTAAAATTCAGCACGTAGGTATTAAAATACCACGAACAAAAAAGAATACATACTTAAAAAAATGTTGACGTAGGTTACAATGTCATCATATTTTATCTATCGGATAGGTTATCCAGCGCTTGTCCATTAGGTGTGAAACCGGCCATTAATGAAGTAGGTAGGTAGCTACTATGTTTTGAGGTCACATTTCACTTATTTAATTAAGACTTAAGTACCCAGAAACTCATAAAAAAATCTCATAATACAAATTTAAAATTCAAAAGTAACAAACCGTACGATCCAGTGGCGTCATCTACATTACGTTAGGTATAAAGTAAAATAGAATCCTAATATCCCTTTCTCTTTGTTCGGAAAGAAAAGATGCATCAGTGAATAAGAAACGTATCTACGAAGTGAGACAAGCTGTCATGGTGAACGAAGTACACAGCACGCAAACAGACCACAATATGTTATTGGATAACACCCCTTCTTACAACGAGAATATTTACGAACAAAAAGACGAAATCGTGAACTATACTTCCGATGCAAGCGTTTTAACTCAATACAATACTCGCAATTTTCCTTGCAAGTCAGCTCCTCAAACGCAAATCGATGAAAACGACACATGCTCTGTTTGTTCCCTATGCAAAGAGAGTGATGAAAAGGAAAAAGATTTCTTAAGACAATTCGATAAGTGTGTCGGCTGCTATACCGTGCCTGTTTGTGATATCGAGACGCATTGCGGGCCGCGGTGTATTAATGAGAAATGTGCCCATGCTGTGTACCGAGGAAATAGGTTAGCTGAAGCGACCTCTGAACATAGTAGCTAGTACTAGCTAGTGTATGATAGATTTAGAGATTGTCTTGATTAAACTTGAATATGTTGTTTAGAAAATACGAATTCAAAGGCCTTGTGTTCCTCTGTCTTGTTCAGTTTTATGTACTATGCGTGCACGTATAACTATAAGACGGATACGTATCCGTGCGTACATCGTATACATTTGTCTTTAGTAGTTTACTGCCTCCAAAACATGATTAATTACACTATGTAGTCTATGTAAATTGTGTACATTTGTTATATTTCAGTTTTAGTTATGTAAGAAATTGTTAAAGTATGTTTTATTAATATTGGTTTGTTTTTTGTTCCACAGAATTAAGATTAAGATAAAGTACACGACTGGACCTACCGCCTCAGCGCTACAATGGCTGGACGCGGAGCAGACATCAGGGAAGCAGCATCCCTATATGTTCAGCCAGTGTCAAGTAAGTTCTTAAAGTAACTGTGGGAAATATTATCTCTAAAGAAATATAAAAGATTTATACTTACGAATATGGATCTTGTATAAGAAAAAGACTTAAAAGTTGATACAAGTGGACACCAGAGCTAAACAGCTAAACGTGGGTCTTTGTAAATTGTGCTAACGATCATCTACGACGGTACATCGATTGAATACCACTACTTTCCTAAAACAATTTTTCCGCCTCGTCTCCAAATTGTATTTTTTCTTTCTCCAGCCGATCCACGCTCGTTCGATCCTGCCGTGCCAGGACACTCCAGCGGTGAAGTTCACGTACGACGCGGAGGTGACCGCGCCCGAGCACTTCACCGTGCTCATGAGCGCGCTGCGCGGACAAGTCACTGCCAATAAGACTAGCTTCAACCAGCCGATGCCGCTGCCTTCGTATCTAGTCGCTATCGCGGTTGGTGTACTGGAATCGAGAACTTTGGGACCTAGGTAAGAGGATATTGGCGGTTTCTTAATATTAACTTTTTCCAGTTGGACTGCCCGTGTATTTCTCTAGGAGATAATCTAGATGTTGCCCAAAATCATCATCTAAAACGCAGTCTTGATTCGCTATTAAGAGAAGTACTTGAGCTGCGTTATTTTCACAATGTACAGGTGGTGCCCAAAGCGGGAAAAACAACAAAAATACTGTATTCGCCGGTCTTTATTGCTTGTAGTATAATACTGATTGCGTCTAGTTCTACGCACGTCACCGTCATTAGATTGATAGATTACTTTATCATGGACAAAAATTTTATGGGATTTCGTTTCCAGGTCAAAAGTATGGTCAGAAAAAGAAGAAATTGAACGCAGTGCGTGGGAATTTGCTGAGACAGAGAGGTATTTACAAGCTGCTGAGAAACTGTGCGGACCGTATGAGTGGACCCAGTACGACCTGCTAGTGTTGCCGCCCTCCTTCCCTTACGGCGGCATGGAGAACCCTTGCCTTACCTTCGTCACTCCTACCCTGCTGGTAAGGAATTACATATTATACGTATTAAACTGAACTGCTTTTGTAGGTTCGGCGGTAATAGTTACGATTGCTGATTTTAAGGTCCTGGGTTACATTATCGGGTCGGAGAAAGTGTTATTTCGCTTTTTCTTTCCTTTCCTTTTTTAAGACAACTCCCACTAAGTGTTGCTCTTGTGTCGCGGGGATTTTTACAAACATAAAAAACAACGGTCATAAAGTACAATCAAACCAAAACAACTATTTGTGGATCTCACAAATAATTGTCCCGAAGGGAATCGAACCTACGACCTCCCGACGCTATGCTAGTGGCGACTTAACCACTGCGTCATGGAGGCAGTCAAAATTATTTATCCTAAAGATTTGTTAAACTTGATAATGTTGTTGTATCTATTCTTCTAATATTCCAGGCGGGTGATAGGAGTCAAGCCGACGTGATAGTCCACGAGATAATGCACAGTTGGACAGGCAACCTCGTGACGAACAGGAACTTTGAACACTTCTGGCTGAACGAGGGCTTCACCGTGTTCCTCGAGAGGAAGGTCGGAGCCTCCCTCATCAATGATAGCGCTGAGGCTAAAAGGAGCAGAGATTTCCACAGTTTGTTGGGACTACAGGAACTTTCTGAAGCGGTAAGATAATATAATCAATAGTTTTTAAACTTTCGCGTTCAATGATTAATATAAAAAATAATACAGGAATTAACACGAACATGCATCTTACTATACGCGCAATCTATCTCGGCCAGCTTGAAGTTAGCAATAGTAGCTGTGCAGATGTCATTTTTTAGGAACGTTTAAATGGTGACGTTACAGGGTAATCTGCGCAAATGTTCTATTATGCCAAACTTCAGGCCGGTAAAGATAGATTGTGCGTATTGTACCTCCACCACGGCGAGTGCGACCTGCGCCGATACGTTAGGCATTTCAAGGTAAAATACGTGTTCGTCTTCATTTCCGTATCCTATTATATTTTATTTTTTAGTTGTTTGTATTGTATTGTTATAATATTTTTTGGTTCGTCGGTAGTATTTTTAGTCAGGACTTACTTACTTTAGTATTTGTTTTTATATTAGAAAGTTGTATTAGACGCCTAATCATTATTTTTTTACTAAAGGAAGATTTTTGTTAATATTTTTCTTCATAAAAATTATAATTATTAATATGTACAGTCAGCTTCTTATATAAAGTGACAGATAACATATCCAGTTATAAAGGGACTCCTAAAGTGATCAATAATAATAATACAACCAAAGTCATCTAATTATGTAAGTCATTTATCTTGCACAATGATATCGGAACATGGACATCGTCAAATATATGAGTTCGTTCAAAGTGCCATAATCATAGTAACAAACACGGCGCCAATGGTTTCTAAGCATCCAAAGTATTCAAAAATATGGAACAAACATTAGGTACATGAAAATGAACTATGTCACTATGCATGTCTGATTGGTGTCTGGGCATTAGAGTGTCCGCCGTACGTAAGGTCACCGGGTCGTATCCCGGGAATCTTACTTGTTTAATAAGTATTTTTTTTAATGTCTATTTGACTTAAAAGCTAAATTATGCTCGCCAATTACCCACGATCCTAAAATAAGAGATGAGACCTAAACAACCTTCTAAAAATGTACCTAAGTGATTTGAACTCTTCCTGCACTCTACGTATCAATCACATAATTCGATTCGATGAGACCTAAACAGCCTTCTTCTAAATGTATGTGATTTAAACTCTTCCTGCATTCTACGTATCATCACATAATTCCAGGTCGAAATAATAACTCGTAAAATAACAAGGTTTTACTTCAATTGAAATGGTTGTTTATTATCTTAAAATATATAACAAAAAAATATCAAAAACGTGTATATCCACCTTCAGCAATAATAACATCGCTAAGTCGCTGACGCATGGATTGCACTGCGTTAAAACAAAATCTGTCTCCCCTTAACGACTCCCATACATTTTCAACGTGTCTCCTCAAGTTTTCCGTACTTCTTATCGTAGTATTATCCCATAGTTGAATCATTTTACCCCACAAGTTTTCTATTGGGTTTAAGTCAGGACTACGTGCAGGAAAAATTATTCGTTCCAAATCTCTTGTTTCATTTAAATAATTTGATACTACCCTGGAATTATGAACAGAACTGTTGTCCTGTATGAAACGGATTCTTTCGTTTGGATAAAATACTCGGGCCGTGGGCAACAAAACATCATTAAGGATATCTTTATATCTTTGGCCATTAAGTCTGCCGCCAACCTCGACTAATTCTCCCGGACCGCTTTGGGACATCCAACCCCAGAATCCGAGTGTGATACGTCCACTCCTGTTACCAGGTAACAAATTTCTTTCTTCGTATCTGGTGTTGTTTAACCTCCATAAAGATAGACGACCACGAGCAGTAGAACAAAATACTTTTTCGTCTACAAAAACGACATTTTCAAAATTAAAATCTAAATAACGTCGTGCGAACTCTAATCTTTGTGCTTTGTGCCTCGGCGTAAGTGCAGGTTTCTTGGCGGGTATTCTATTATGTAAACCTTTCTCGTGTAATCGTCTCCTTATTGTGGTCTGTGATACTTGAAACTCAAATGCCAAATTACGCGTGTTTAAAAAACGATCGCTTCGAGCTTTCTGCACTATTCGCGTATCTTGATCAGTGTTTGTCCGGCGTGGACGACCAGTTGTTACATGGTAACGGAGAATACCCTCTGTATTCCATCTATCCGTCCATCGATAAACTGTGTTCCTCTGTAAGAAAGAAACTGAATTATTATAACATGAAAGAATTTATGCAGTACAAAATACAAAAAAATAAAATAACATACAATATAAAGAGAAGTCAACTTACGGATATTCCAAGTTCGTTCGCAATGTCTGTTACAGAAACACCTTCTTGTTGCAAGTGAATGATTTTGTGTTTCATTCCATCATTAATTCGAAATGAGGCCATGTTTTTCCAATTAAATTGTAATAATTACTTTATTATATTAATTTATTTGCATTTATATGAATGACACATGACATTGATATGTAAACAATGATGTACATTATCTATGAAATCTTTCGAGTATTTATGCAAATTAGTATTAATTACTCTTTGATATCTAACGCGAATTATAAATCATGAAAATATGATAAAATTGAGGATAGAATAAACAAAACACATGCCAATGACGTCACGTTCATAATGAAAGGAACAACCAATGCTTTATCTCATTCATTTTGTTTTTAAATTTCAAAAGGTACCTTAAATATTCAGCGATAGAGTTCATTTTCATGTAGTGTTCCATATTTTTGAATACTTTGGATGCTTAGAAACCATTGGCGCCGTGTTTGTTACTATGATTATGGCACTTTGAACGAACTCATATATTTGACGATGTCCATGTTCCGATATCATTGTGCAAGATAAATGACTTACATAATTAGATGACTTTGGTTGTATTATTATTATTGATCACTTTAGGAGTCCCTTTATAACTGGATATGTTATCTGTCACTTTATATAAGAAGCTGACTGTACATATTTAGCGTAAGTAGTAGTAAGTTACATACTAACAATTTTCTTATGTACTTGGTGTTGTCTTTCTGATTATAATCTACCGAAGTTTTGGTTTTAAGTTGTTAAACCGAGTCTTTGGCAGTTATTTACTTTTATTTTTATGTGTATATTGAAATGAATCCTTAAAACCTAACACGTCTGGGTGGATCTACTAACATTGTAATTGTCTTATTCTTATTAGATACATTCCTAACCTCAAAAGTAGAACAACTTATTCGCAAGTCTTTATTTTCTTCATTGGCAAACTCCATTTCTTAAAATAAGCAATATATGTACTTCATCGGTTCCGATTTTTATACATATTCACGCATTCCAATTCTATATTCGTATAGGCGTATAGCGTATGAACACTTTCTTAGAAGCCTTTTACATACATAAATATATGAACGAAACAAAGCAAAAGAGCAGATTTAGACGATAGAAATTTAATTTTTCGCTCGAGTTATACCGGGTCATTCTTAGAAAATTACATACTAACACCTTTTTTGGGAATCGCTCTATCTATTGGTGAAAATTGCATCCGTTCAGTAGATTTTGAGGTTATCGGGAACAGACAGACAGACAGACGAGGGTTTATTTTATAATACGTAGTGATTAAAGGAATCGAGTATATAACATTGCAGGTCGAAACCTTTGGTGCGTCTAGTCCCCTCACGAACCTCGTGGTCGACCTTAACGGGATCCACCCAGACGACGCGTTCTCCCGCGTGCCCTACGAGAAGGGCTCGCTGTTCCTGCGATACATCGAGGACCTCACCGGAGGGCCTGGTGAGTCTCACGCTCCCTCTCTATTGTAGATCCACGACGAACTGGGAGTCGATAACCCTCTGACCAAGCTGGTGGTGAGCCTCGATGGAGTACACCCTGATGACGCGTTTTCGACTGTACCGTATGAGAAGGGGTCCCTGTTTTTGGTGTATTTGGAGAATCTGTTGGGAGGGCCTGGTTAGTGAACTGATAAATAAGTTTTGCGTTTAAGACTATCGTATAAAATGCGTATACGCAACGTGCACGCACGTAAACATTTATTCGTACGAAGTTCAGAATGAGACGTAGACCCATTTGCAACTAATTTGGTATGGATTATTTCGAAGCCACCATTTGTATTTTAAAAAGACATTTAAAAAGACTTCTTGTGAATTTTCAAAATAAATTGTTAGCAAGTCAAATGCACGCAATCATGGCTAAATATTTAACTGTTGAATGTTTATTACATTCAATAAAATTATTATATTATTATTAGATTAATATTGTATATTCAAGTTTGGTATATGCATGGCTTAGTATTGGACCTATTTTTGCCTCCACAGAGGTGTTCGACGACTTCCTCCGCTCATACCTGACGAAATACAGGAAAAAGTCCCTAGACACGGATCAGTTCAAGGCTTTCTTGCTGGACTACTTCAAAGACAATGACAAACTTAAGAAGTTGGACTGGGACGCGTGGCTCTACACCAGTGGCATGCCTCCTGCTATTCCTGAGTAAGTGACTATATAAAACATATTTTTATAAGGATTTTATAGATATATTTAGAGACAAGAGGCCGTCCGCGACTTCGTCCGCGTGGAATCCCTTCCAGTATAAATCCCGATCCATCGGGAACTCCGGGATAAAAAGCATCCTATTTGTTAATTTGTATGGTCTTCAGCTACCTAATACCAAATTTGTATTTGCTTATAAGAGTAACAAACATCCATACATACATAAATTCTCACTAGCTTTCGCATTCATAATTTAGAGATTAAGGGTTTGTGGGACATAATTCAGCATGAATATTTTGGCCAGCACTAGTAATATGGTATAAGCAAGAAATTCAAACAATCTTTAAAACTAATAACCTACTCCAATTGCGATTCATGATAACTATACATAAAACACATTAATTATCTATACTAATATTATAAAGCTGAAGAGTTTGTTTGTTTGTTTGAACGCGCTAATCTCAGGAACTACTGGTCCTATTTGGAAAATTCTTTCAGTGTTAGATAGCTCATTTACCGAGGAAGGTTATAGGCTATATATCATCACGCTACGACCAATAGGAGCAGAGCAGCAATAAAAAATGTTACAAAAACGGGGAAAATTTTGATTCATTTTCTCTTATGTGACGCAAGCGAAGTTGCGCGGGTCAGCTAGTAAATTATATAATGGTCGATAATCCCAAAATAGAATATAAACATAATTTATGAAAATCACAACTAAATTCTAGATTAAGAAAACAAGTCGGCCATTATGTCTTCACAAAATAATCTTATTTTTCTCCACAGCTACGACACAACAATGACGAAGGCGATCACCGCGCTAGTGGCTAAGCTGAACGGTTCAGTCGTAACGTTCTCCTACAAGGACGTGTCGAGCTTCACGCCGCACCAGCTCATCCACTACCTGCAGCAGCTCATCGAGCGCCCCGCACTGCCGCTCGAACAGCTGCGGGCTATGGGCGAGGAGTACAAGATCATTGGCAATAAGAACACCGAGATTTGGTACAGGTTAGTATCATCATCTTTGTCTCTCTGTGATATATATTTGTATGTAAAACATCACGTCTGTTATAAAAAAACACCACATTTCGCCATTTGCAATGTTAGTTCCATCTGATAGGAATCTATTACCATATACTGAGCACGTTATTAAGGAACATCCTAATATAAATTAATGACGCCAAGAGCACTTTGCTCGGCCCGGAAATTGAGCAACATTCATCACTGTGTTGCAGACGCCGATCCCCTCATAACTATTGAATTTTACATAGTAAATCACTTACAACGCATTTGGGAAAGGTAAATTGCAAGAACCACATTGCCATACCCATTACTTCGAAAACTAAAACATCTTATTATTCCAGATGGCTGAGACTGTGCGCCAGAAGCAAAGACGAGAGCAAACTCAGCGAAATATTCGGTTTCCTCAATACAAACGGGCGCATGAAATACGTACGACCTCTATACAGGGACCTGTACGCATGGGAAGAAGTCCGAAGCCAAGCTATAGACAACTTCTTGAAGAATGAAAAGAATATGATGCACGTGACCGCGTACACTCTGAAGAAAGACTTGCATCTTATTGAATAACTACGATGTAGTTTTTTACATTGTATTGTAAGATAGTGTAACTAATTTTTACGCCATATTCAGTTGAATAAAATGATAATTTTATGATGTTATTTTTGTGTTTTATTTCAAGTTAGTTTTTTCATAGAATATATTTTATTGCTTACTCTTTTTACTTTCGCTACGCTTGTTCAGCTGTTTAACCGCGCGGTACATTGTATGGTAGTCGCTCCGTATGAAAGTTATTTACAAGAAAATATTATGATGCACTACTAATAGCTATTAGTAGTGCATCATTGTATTGCCAGTCAGCAGGTTAGCAACAGACAAAGGTTCTGTTAGTATTGCTAGTTCAGCAATGTCATATTATGACCTACTTACAAGATATTCAGTCAACTAAGATAAATGTTAAGCGTGCGAATTGCACACGAAAACAGTGCCGATATTAAACCTGTATTATGATAAGTTTGAGCGTATAAGCTGGATGTTGAGAGACTACGAAAATCCAAAAAAATATACCCTAGTTGCATGGATTGCACATAGTTTCCTAGTATGAACATTTATAATGACTCACCCGTTATTTAGTCACGGTTGCTTTCAGTTTTGTTGAAACCAATAAATTGATAGATTTCTAGAAAAAGGTACTTTTATATACTTAACAATTTACATGAAGTTTTTTTTTATAGTTTAGCACGGGAATCGAACCTGGGACCTTTTGGTACACCGCCCTCATAACTACTCAAATTAACAGGCAGACAAAAGAGTTTCTATACCATAATAATACTATCCAATACCTACCTACTTCAAATTAATGACCTTATCTTGACGCGTTAGTCTGTTTATTTTCATTTTTATTCATTGCGCAACTCTTAATGTATTCGTATCAATAGAACAGATACGGTATTGAAAAATATACGTGATTATTTTATCCGATCGAGTGCCGAGAGTAGGTAACTACAGTTTGTGGTGTGGTGGGCCGCGCGGCGAACTGACGTGTGTGACAATGGACTATACGCTGTTCGCGATGTCGTTTATAACAATATTAAATACCGGACAATGTTTGCAAGCTTTGAGCCCAGAAGATCCTTCTTCGTATTCACGGCCAGGTAAGTTATTTACTTATTTTATGTGCTTCAAGTTTTAAAAGTAAAGTTTAGTGTGTTTTTTATGGTTAATTTTCAATTGATTGTTGATTAATTTGTGACTGGTTGCACAGTACGACATATTAGCATAGATGATTATTACGAGAGTTAATTGAAAATACAATTATTCAAGAATGTTTGTTATTAGTTATGGGTTTTGTTTTCATCAAATATTTATGTATATTCTTATTTTCATTGTAAATACTTAGAGCGATAGTCTTCGATACGAGTGAGTTAAAAAAGTGACCTGTATTTTGATCAGGTGACATTCTACTTTCTTAGTCAATCCGGTTACGCGATCTTCCATGCCATATTTGTTTACAAATATGCTCTGTATCGCAGACATCTGTGACCGCAAATTCGATACTTCAGATGGCGAACTATCATAACCGAATTCCTAGATTAAAAACGATGAGAATTTTTAATTAGTTTTTATCGGGAATCGAATAGGGGACTAATTTCACGTGGAGTTACAATGAAGTAACGTATGAAGTTATGGTAACTACCGTTTAAATGAAGCAACATTATACAAAAACTCGTGCATAGAATACACTATGTAATCTACTGATAAAAATACATTTATTTCGAATGACCTTTTATACATAGGTATTAATAGGCAATATTTCTTAATACAATTTAACTGCACATTTGGAGCAATGGTTAACGTGGTCACTTCACCGCAATGGTGGGTTCGAATCCTATTCGGGACAAATCTTTGTGATGAGCACAAGTATTTTTTCCGAGTCTGCTTGTCAATTTATCTATATCCATATGTATGTATTTAGAAGTATGTTTATCAGTTTTTTGTTCACCATAGTATCTACAAACTCTGCTAAGTTTGGAATCAAATGACCGTGTGTGAGTTGTCCAGTGATACCTAATTTATTTTTTTGCAGAATTGGCGATTGTAAAGCACATATCATTGGCTCTAAGCGTTGACTTTGACGAACAAGTTTTTAACGGAGAAGCGACGCTGAACCTCGATGTTCTTGACGACATCAACGATTTGGTAAGACATCACAATCAGATCGAGATAAATAGATAAATGCATTACAGATACTTGGAACCTTTAATCCTTATCAAAGATTATGTCAATAATAAGTAGCGTCTTCAACTGATTACTATCTTTCTATGTCATTGTTATTCAATGCTGTTACTCAGATAATCTTCATACTAAAGTCCGCTACTTAAAAATGTCAGGATACTTACCCATCCACTCGTGGAGGTTAACAAATAAATCCTGTAATCTTGTTAAGACTAATAAAGATTAATGTGCACCTGTTCTTGCTAAATTTCAACTTTTCTTGAAAGCTGGTGGTTTGATTGAAATGTTATTTGGAGAGTTTACCCTCCTATAGTATTCATTGCAAATATTTCGACTTAAAATATAGGTACCTGCTACGACACACGTTGCATTTCATTATCGTAAGTAGATAATTAAATACGTTTTAAGAAAAGTCTAGTCAAAAGTATACAGAGTGTGGCGTAAATAATGGATAATCCTTTACCAGCGGATGGGCGACAACCCAACTGATCTAAATATCAAAATTTACCTCTGGCACAAGTATCATAGTTTTTGAGATTTTGGCCATTTTGTGTGATTTTTAAAAAAGCGATTTACGCTCGTTCTTTTTGATGCTGTGATCACAATTTAAGGCTTTTTTTAAATCCGTTTTTTGCAAATAAATCCTGAATAGATGTGCTATTGAATCTACAATCTTGTTTTGTTATTACTACTTGTTTTTTATTTAAATTATGCATTCAAAGTTAAATTTTATAATCTTTCACAACTTTTGTGCAACTTTGAGCACTTGTGGTGAAAAAAAAATGTATGGTGGCTTTACTGCCCACGCCATAAGTAATTTCTAAATTTTATTAGAATTCTAAATTGGTATAACATGCAGCATTAATACCGATTATTGTCAAAATATTACAACGAACTTAAATTATTAACACTTTTGCCGGTCGACTAATTTTATTTTATCAGCGCGTTTAAGCTAAGTTTGCTTTCAAATATTCATGTTTATAGGGTTATTACACTATTAAAGATTATTTAGATGATAAAAAAGCTTGGAACTGTGCTGCTTCTACCAAGTCTATTTCAAAATAATGTATTACAATTTGATGAAAAATGTTTTTTTTGTCAACAGAGTAGTTTTCTTTAGATTTCTAATTATCTTTATTATTTGAATAGTATTTATGTCTTGTATTTCTTTTTTTTTTCAACACTGCACACAAGTGCTCAAAGTTGAACTAAAGTGTTGAAAAACTATAAAATTTAACTTTGAATGCATAGTTTAAATAAAAGACAAGTAGTAATAACAAAACAAGATATTAGGTTCAATAGCACATTAATTTAGGATTTAAATGCAAAAAATTTTGGCCATTATGTGTGTTTAAGAAAGCGATTTACGCTCGTACTTTTTGGTGCTGTGATCACAAATTAAGACTTTTTTTAAATCCGTGTTTTGCAATTAAATCTTGAATAGATGTGCTATTGAATCTAGAACGCGCTTAGCGTGAAAAAAATAAATTAGTCGACCGGCAAAAGTGTTAATAATTTAAGTTCTTTGTAATATTTTGACAAAAATCGGTATTATTGCTGCATGTTCTACCAATTTAGAATTCTAATAAAATTTAGAAATTATTTATGGCGTGGGCAGTAAAGCCACCATACATTTTTTTTTCACCACAAGTGCTCAAAGTTGCACAAATTTTGTGAAAGATTATAAAATTCAACTTTGAATGCATAATTTAAATAAAAAACAAGTAGTAATAACAAAACAAGATTGTAGATTCAATAGCACATCTATTCAGGATTTATTTGCAAAAAACGGATTTAAAAAAAGCCTTAAATTGTGATCACAGCATTAAAAAGAACGAGCTTAAATTGCTTTTTTAAAAAACACACAAAATGGCCAAAATCTCAAAAACTATGATACTTGTGCCAGAGGTAAATTTTGATATTTAGATCAGTTGGGTTGTCGCCCATCCGCTGGTAAAGGATTATCCATTATTTACGCCACACCCTGTATAACAGATGCATGGCTGGAATGAAGCGTTTAGTCTTTGGTGGGCACTTAGTAATAATACATTTCTTTTCGTGGTACCTGTGTGCAGATACAGTTTCGTCATATTGCTTTTAAAAAAATATCTTCTCTTTGTGTTTTAGCCATTAGACATTAGCAAACTTACGATAGAGGGCGTTGAGGAGGTCGGAGGTTCACAGCTGCAGTTCAATCTAGGAGATCACATTCCTAATGTCGGTTCTAAGTTAAACATTCTCTTGGCGAAACAGGCCAATAAAGGAGAGAAGTAAGCAACATTTTTATATGATTTTCAAATATGGTAATGTAGTGGTAAAAACATCGTCAATATTCGTCTTTATCGTTTGTTAATTTGCCACAAGGCTGGAAAACCTTGAATTCGTTCTAGTTTACAAGTTTTTCCTTTAGAAACGTTTATGTTTTTATTTTCAGGCTTAAAATAAGAATAAAATACAAGACCGATCCATCGGCTTCAGCTTTAACCTGGATGAAAGCGCCCCAGACCTCGGGAAAGAAATATCCATATTTATTCAGTCAGTCATCGGTAAGCATACAAATCAAACAAAAAGTCTCTTAAACGCCGTGTGGTGAGGTGAAGAGCAGGACAATTAGCTTACCTGTTTTCCCTTATGTAATGGAGGTCTATAATTTCTTGCCTGCAACTTACACACTATGAAAAAGGCTAAAACACTAATAGTATATTTTCGTAATCTAGAGCGTTTTCTTTCTCCAGCCGATCCACGCTCGTTCGATCCTCCCATGCCAGGACACGCCGGCGGTGAAGTTCACGTACGACGCTGAGGTGACCGCGCCCGAGCACTTCACCGTGCTCATGAGCGCGCTGCGCGGACAAGTTACTGGCAATAAGACTAGCTTTAATCAGCCTTTGCCTGTACCATCTAATTTATTCGCCATAGCTGTTGGTGTTTTGGAGTCTAGGATTGTTGGGCCGAGGTGAGAAATCCAACTGAGTCTTTATGCCTCAGTATGTATTAATAGGAAGATAGAATAATAACTAAATAAATTCATTAGTAGCTCTCTTAAATCAAATTACTTATACTCGTACCTATTAGATTTTAATCACATCGAATGCAAATTGCAATTTTCAAATAAAATAAACAGATCTTGTTGCGTGTTAACATTATACGATTTCACGTAAACAACATTTCGCAGAATCAGTATTTAGTAAATATTTCTAAGTAAGCAATGTACGTATCAGCTGACTAATAAGTATAGTTTTTATTCTGCTGACTCATAGTTTAATTTTCAGATCAAAAATATGGTCAGAAAAAGAAGACGTAGAACGCAACGCGTATGAATTCGCCGAGACTGAGAAGTACCTTGAAGCGGCAGAGAAAATGTGTGGGCCTTATGACTGGACGGAGTATGACCTGCTGGTTCTGCCCCCTTCATTCCCTCATGGAGCTATGGAAAACACGTGCCTTACTTTCTACAGCCCTACTGTAGTGGTAGGTCAAAAAAGACTTACTTAAATATGATAGATACATTTTAGTCATTACTGAATGACTAGACGGTCACTTTGGTCTTAACTATGAAATAGAGACATTTAATTCTGTTGCAGTAGTGTCAACCGTAAGTGACTCCAAACCTAAAGTCCTGGCTTTCTCGTTTCATATTACAGAATGATTGCGTTAGGAGCTGGCAAACCCTTGTCTTTCCAAATCTCACAACAACTCATATATCAGACGGGACTAAAAACATTACTGGTTCCTCTTGCGTACCTAATTATTTAATGAAAGTTTGTGTATTTACAGGTGGGTGACAGAAGTCTATCCGACGTAACAATCCATGAGATAATGCACAGTTGGACGGGCAACTCAGCATCTATTAAGAACTTCGAACACTTCTGGCTGAAGGAGGGCTTCACCGTATTCCTTGAGAGAAAGGTCACGGCATCTCTCATCAATGATACCGCTGAGGCTAAGAGGAACCGTGACTTTCACAGCTTGTTGGGTCTACAGCAGTTGATAGAAGGAGTAAGTAGTTCCCTATTTGTTCCCCATTTGATTAGCGTGGTCGACTCAAAGTCTAATCCTTCCGAAATCCTTTCTCATTTCGAAGTCTACCAGGCCACGACAGAAAGCCAATCGTTTAATAAGTATTAAAAAAAAGAGAATAAAATTGAAAAAAAAAGAGAATAAAATTGAAAAAAAAAGAGAATGTCATTAATTTATCAGCGTTTGTAAGTCTTAAAAAGAAAACCGATGCCTAACAAAATATGAAGACACTTTTCGGTTTCAGCTATTGCTGCTAATTAAAACTGGCTAAGTGCTGAGCTTCTATCTGTTCTATAAGCATGTAACTCATGTCACTCGACTTGGTTTTACAGGTGAATACATTAGGACACACAAGCCCATTGACCAAGCTGGTTTTGGATCTGGACGGTGTGCATCCTGATGAAGCGTTCTCCATCATCCCATATGAAAAGGGATCACTTTTCTTGAGATACTTAGAAGATTTATTCGGAGGACCCGGTAAGAATTTCTTAGGCTATACTTTAAAGCACTTTCATCCAAGCCGAATACAATTTTTAAAAGATCAAGATCAATAATTTAGGCAAGTAAATAAATTACTTGCCTCAGAAAGAATAGAGAAATTAGCGCTGGATTTACTTTAACAAATAACTGGCGAAATCGTTAGAAGAGTAACTAGAATGCCGTGCGAAAGCAATTGCTAGAATACGTTTAATAAGTAAACCAACCGATTAAACTCTTAGCTAGTTGTTAATGTTGTTAAATTGTTCTTTTATTATCTTTTCAGCTGTATTCGATGATTACATTCGCTCTTACGTCAGTCACTTCAGAATGCAGTCTTTGGACACAGACCAGTTCAAGGCCCACTTTTTAGACTATTTCAAGAACAACGACAAGCTCGCCGAAGTTGACTGGGATACCTGGTTGAATGGCGTCGGTATGCCGCCTGTTATACCCGAGTAAGTATTCTTACGAGGTAGCGAGTGAAATACAACGACAGCTAAAAGTCTTTTGTAATAGTCGTTGGGATTTTTGTACCTACCTATTTATGTCTCTAGAATTCTTAAAACATACTAAATCAAGCCAACAGTTAAGTTCTTGGGCATGCCATTGCCGTATAATATTCAAGTTATCAGACTTCAAGCTCTCGTTGAAAAATTCAAACATATGTAACGACTACCTAATCATGGAATCCAACTCTATTTCACTTGACCATCATGTAGTAGGTATGTTTTATGTAAGTTTCCACGATTTGTCTGTATTAAAAAAGTTAATAGTTATCGTCAATAATAATTATGCCTAATGTCCTAAACTTTCGTCATGTGAACGTTATCAAAAAAAAAAATCACAATGATTTATTCTTCTAACAGCTACGACACCACCTTGACTCAAGCAGTGACGACCCTTATCTCCAAGATTGAAGACCCGAGCTATTCGTTCTCCTACGATGACGTGAAGTCGTTCAACG
This sequence comes from Anticarsia gemmatalis, assembly GCF_050436995.1. Classification (NCBI taxonomy): domain Eukaryota; kingdom Metazoa; phylum Arthropoda; class Insecta; order Lepidoptera; family Erebidae; genus Anticarsia; species Anticarsia gemmatalis. Next base: position 8,148,412 of record NC_134761.1, read on the forward strand.
TTCACCAGCTGATGTTCTTGCTGCAGCAACTTTATGAGAAACCAGCACTGCCTCTAGACAGATTGAAACGTCTGGGCGAAGAGTATAAAATCAGTGGCAACAAAAATAATGAGATTTTGTACAGGTAACAGTATAAACTTTGATGCTTTTTGAGCAATACTCGACCACGGCGGCCAGTTCAACAAAACTAGCCTCGAATATGCCTACTCGTAAGGTTGCAACCCCGATTATGATGATAACATCAACATGAATGTCCAGAGTGAGGCATAAGACTGACGCAAAAAAGTGGTTGTTGAAAAAACTCTGGTCTATGAACATCACTGCTTCCTTCGTTGGGCATTTTTTGATTTTTTTAAATTCCATTACTGTCCCACTACTGGGCAGGCGTCCGTCCCCGAATGACGGAGTGGTTGGGCCTTGAGTCCATTTCTTGACTTATTGACTAAAACTTAGAATAAGCTTTTTTTGGCATATTCATGATTCAAACCAGCAAACTTTGTGCTGAACGACTGTTGCTGAGTGTTCCATAGACTACTGCTGTGCCAATTCATACTTAATTTTCTTTTGTTTCAGGTGGTTAAGACTGTTAGTAAGAAGCCGAGACGAGACCATAGTGAGCGAAGTTTTCACCTTCCTGAATAGTTTAGGACGCCTTAAGTATGTGCGTCCTTTGTACAGAGAGCTTTACGCCTGGGAGGAGGTCCGTCAACAAGCGATCGACAACTTCTTGCAGAATGAGCAATACATGAGCCATTTAACTTCTTATAATTTAAGGAAGGATTTGCATCTTGATTAAATAAAGTTATGCGGATATAAAATTACTGGTTTTATCTCATACAATATTTTATTATTATTATTATTCCTTTGAAATCTGACCAGCCAGACCGATGTAATATAGAATTTTTAATTTGCGATAAATCACATGAGCCAGTAGCCATAGTTAATTTAGTAACATTAGCCACAAAAGTTACTATAAATTAATGCATTTCGATTTGTTATCTCTCCAATTTTATATTGTACTCAGAACAGTATATTCGTTGCGCTTCAGTCGCAGAATTGTTTAGCCGCTCTCAGGTTTGGCAACGCCCCCCTGTATTCCACTCTTCGCAATTCAACGCAGCGACCGATTCGTATTAGCTAGGAACCTATAATATAATAAAGGGGTCTGATATTCTAGACGGCTTAGAATATCAAGCACCTGAGGGATTTAGGTCTTAGTATTCCGGACCACATTATTTCAGTAACACAATCAATCACACGTTCCCTTAGTTTCTGAACGAAACAAGAGCTTTCATAAAGGAAAGTTGTCAGTTTTGACATCTAACCTAAAAATAATTTTCTTGTTTTACCTTTTAAGCCTTTTGGTTTGGTTAGAAAACTATCAAAATACTGAATTAATTAAACTCTTTACTACAATTGAAACGAAAGTTTAAATCTTAACTTAACATGTCTGCAGCAAAACGAGTGCAGGTAACCAGACAATTTACTATACTTACCACAATACTCTTATCACTAGAATTTTGTTTCATAACCTAACCAAAACAATATTGATTTCAGCAATGGGCCACCTTTGCTCGTACTTGGCACGTATTTGACTGCAAATGGCAAGACCCTTATGAATCTGCTGTGGTTATAAAGAAGTATTTAATGGGGTTGCACAAACCGATATATCATCCTATGAACGACTGTGGAGATGTCGTTGTGGCTATAAACAGCCGGGACATCGCGCTGAGAGGCGATGATTGGCGTAAAAGAGCGTATTTCCATCATACCGGGTACCCGGGTGGTGCGTCGTGGACTCTTGCTTGGGAGTTACACAATAAGGACCCTACTATGGTAGGTTTTGTGAATATATAACATCTAACATGCTTTTGATGATGATGCATAGGTATTTACAGAATAGCACATCATATCGCACTAGTAGTAGGTAGACTAGAGATTGCTATTAGCTGTACAAACTTTGCAAACTGTATAGACCCAGTGCAGAAGACTCGGTTAGCCTAAAGACTTTTTTATCTTTTTTTTATTACTGTACTATTCAATAAAAATGCAAGGAATTTACATATTTTTTGTCTACTTTGTCCCATTCACAGATTGTAAAGAAATATTTGCAAAATATTGTCTGAAAAGATAAGTAGTAGATAAGTATTGTATTAATCAATTTTATCTTGTATCTGAGTTGTCTTCATTAGTGATTACATTTTATAAGGTTCATATGGGTATAGCAAATCTGGCAGACGCTGTTTTATGCTTGGAACTCAAACCTGATAATAGTGCCAAATAATTTTTCTGATATATAAAAAAAATATGTCATGTTTTGGGTAATTTAGGCACTCATTTATTATACACTTGAGTTTTTTTCATTACATGTAGTAGGATTTGTATTATCTCTTATAGACAGAAAGTGAAATGGGTAGGGAGACCTTGTTTTTTTTAATGATGTTGTGTGGAGCATGAAGATCCTTATTAGTTTTTCAGCATATTTATTTGGCTTTTATGGCTACATAATGTGGTATGTTTGAATATTGCTGCAACCTGCTGTGAAGTTATAAAATAACAAATAAGGGTGGGTGATCATTAAGTGATGGTGATGGTGAAGTCGTTACAACAATGGGGTTAATCTATTTGGTGCCTACATTCCTCTATTAATTGACATAATAAGACAATTATCACACTAGAACCGCTCATGTGTAATCTAGACTTTGACATACAATCAAACAACAGTAACAATATTAAGTACAACCAGACTCCAATATTTGTGCTATGTGGAAATTGAATAAATCACGAAACAGTGATATTGTTGTGGCAACCAAATTAGCCACTGTGCCACAGATGCTGTCATTCTTATCTAGTTTTTATTATTTAAGAGCTTATAACAGCTTGTGGCAATGTTATTTGGCATCAGGCATATTATTATGCTGTTATATTCAAAAATTTGAAAATATCAATTGTCATAATCACAGGCTAAAACTTATTTTGTGATATGAAACATGTGTTCATGTATCAATTAGTAATCAGATAATATTTGATTAATTATGCAGACTTACAGCTTATACTTATCTTATCATAAATAAACTGTTTTTTACACTGTAGTGACAAATATTAAAGTATTCCTATCTTAATCATGTAAAACAAGTTCTTTGAAAGCTTAAAGGATCAACAGTGATTTGTGCTGAGTCATATTAACATCTGGTTATTGCAAACACTGCAACAGACTACGAATTTTGTGTCTTACAATATCGGGCACTTTTCACTCTACAGCAATGGAAATGATAGTCTAAAAATTAACACAAAATTATGTATTAGATAAGCTTCATTTACTTACTTTTAAGATTCGGCCTGCGAATTCGTCCGCGTAAAAAGGTTTCCTGGGTGAAACATATGCTATGTTTTAATCCAAGTTGTGAGCTATCAGTTTACCAAATTTCATTTAAATCCGTCCAGTAGTTTTTTCGTAAGAGTGTAACAAACACAAATATACTTCTAGCCGCTCAATTTTTTGCATTTGTAATGTTAGTAGGATGTAATTGTAATTAAAGCTAGCAATTTTTTGTTTTAGATCATTCAAAAAGCTGTATACAGAGCAATGAAAGGCAACCTACAAAGACGTCACACGATGCAAAGATTGTTGATATACCCTGGAGAGAATGTTCCTGATGACGTCATGCAGAATGTCACCAATCAGATACGTCAATCTCGCCTCGTACCCACCAGGCTGGACCATATCCCTGAAGAGGAAGTCAAACAATACCCCAAAGTTATGGAATACCCAACAGACTACGTTCTTAAATAAATTGTTGTTCTAGTGCCTATGTAAATATTAAGTAGCTAAGTTTAGATCGTTAATAAATTAATGAGAAAATTGATTGGTTATTTGTTTATTGCTGAATGGTTAGTTGGTAGCAAAAATACAAGGTGTTATTTACAGAATGGTTTTATGAGGAAATAAAAAAACATGGCAACTTAGAGAATTAGTTATTTTTTAACGGAGCATGGGGTTGTCGTATTTGGGGAATACAGGCGCGTCAACGACTTGGACGGGGTCAACGGCGAGTTCTTCGGCGGCTTCAGCGGGCATGTCGAGGTGGTCGACAACGATCACACTGTCTACGTTGACGGGACCTTCCTCCTCGAGAGCGGCGGGCTCTTCGGCGTTGTCAACGAACCTCACGGGGTCGACATCAATGGGACCTTCCTCAAGTGCAACATCTTCCTCAGCGTTGTCTACGAAGTTGACGGGGTCGACTTCCAGGGGTTCTTCGGCAAGAGCTACGACTTCCTCAGCATTGTCGACAAAGTTGACGGGGTCAACCTCAAGGGGAGCTTCGTCGGCGATCTCCATGACTTCCTCAGCGTTGTCAACGAAGTTAACAGGGTCTACGTCAAGGGGAGCTTCCTCAGCGAGGTCCAAAACTTCCTCAGCGTTGTCTACAAAGTTGACGGGGTCGACTTCAACGGCACCGTCTTCGACGCGAGCCTCGCTTTCCTCAGCATTGTCAACGAAGTTCACGGGGTCAACTTCGAAGGCTTCCTCAGCAACAGCCTCAACCTCTTCAGCATTGTCGACGAAGTTGACGGGGTCAACGACGACATCGCTTTCCTCAGCATCGACGTGGTCGACAACGATGACAGCGTCAGCGTTAATTGGGCTCTCTTCGATGGGAGCGTCGACGAAACGTACAGGGTCGACTGCGAAGTCGGCAACAGGTTCTACGTAGAAGGCGGCATCGATGGGTGCTTCGAGCAGCTTCATGGCGTCAACGATTTCTTGAGGGACGAAGAGGGGACTGATGTCGATAGCCTCAAAGACAGGTACGGTTTCATAGGCGGGTTGTTCCGGTTCAGGTAGGACGATGCCCATTTCGACTGCGGGCTCGGGAGCCTCGGGCAGTACGACCGGCTGGAAGACGGGTCCGGCGAACGCCACGGACAAGAGCGCGAGACCGATGAGAACTTTCATTTTGCTGAAATAAATAATTACTGCTACAGGTGATTGTTCCAATGACTTATCGTGTAGACTGATGTATGTTTTTATCTGTTTGTAAAGCAGGACAAGTGTTTACAGGAGACGATGGTCAAACCAAGATAATCTTTATTGATATTGAGGTAGACAATTGTATTGTTAGCACACTAACGTGACAATTACATTGTCCATTTAGATTAAAAAGGATATCAGTTCTTATGATAGACTATAATTAGAGTTACAGTATAAAGATATACAAAAGGTCTTGCTTATTTCGATTTTACATCTACATTTTGTGCACTACTATGACGCCGTATTTTCGATAGGAATATTCCTGATAATAGTTTTATTATTCTAGATAATGCGATGACCGTGGAATGACCATCGAATTATGGACTTTAAACGTTACACATTACTTTGTCTATAAAAGACCAACAGCACTTTTTAAGTGTTAAAAAAACTAATGATTCTGAAATATTTTTTGAGTAGCATTAAGACAGTGTCCGGTGAAGAAGCAGAAACAAAAGAGGTCCAATAAAATGCATAACATGTAAAATACAGCGCCATCTAGTGTACGAATAGTAAGGTTAGGTCGTATGGTGGCACAAACTTGGAATAAAGCTTTAGTACTAGGTGTTCGGGTCGGAATTATAAAAAATTGACTTACCTGTATATTTTATTGCCCAACAAATAAACAATACATATGTTTAATTACGTTTACTTTTATATGAGCTAATGGCCTTATCCATAATCTGTTGATAAGCATTATCAAATACATTTGATTTGTCCACGTTCACAGATTTTGGTATTAATGAGTAAATTCCTATCGTTTTTGAGGTTGAACTGATTAGTGTCATCAAAACAGTCATATTGATGAGCAACTATTTACCCTGAATGACTATTTTTTTAGTCCTACTAAGACGGAATTTCCGCTTTGTAGCCTTTTACATTTGTTTTTCTGTTATGTGAAGTGAATACTGCGCAATGGTTAAGGTCAACATGTAGGTAACTCGTATTACGCTGAATGTCGTGGGTTCGATTACCATTTTTAAAAATATTTGCGTCATTCAAGTAGTTACAGTTGTTTGTCCTTTATTTTCGTCGTTTAAAAATGTCGGTGTTTTGTGCGGAAGCCTTAATACAGTTACATAGGTACACAATATAAAATTGGATGCCCAAATTGAAACTTGTACATATTTGAATGTATTTGAAATAGTATCATAACGTTCACCTTACTAACTTAAAAGCGTTTTATTAAAATCTAAGGAAATAACAATAAAACTGTTACTTACTTTTTATATCTCTAGTTAATCTTTTATAAGCGTGATATCACAATATAATGAGCGCCTATCTGTCTTGGGATTTTCCTAATGCGAAAAATCTCGGCTTTTCCGGGGCTATATTTGATTGCAATTGAGTGATAATATTAAGTAATTAACAGTGATTCAAAAACCCATAGTAAAAACCAGAAGTATAAAAGTGTTAGAAATTACACTAATTAAAATTGATAATTAAAATAAAATAGTTTTAAATATCCCCACTGAAACCTACCCGCGGCCATTGTTTCAAACCAGCCTGAAACACGTTATCAAGACGTTAATTTAGAATCAAAATAAAGCTCTATTTTCTTTACACCTTATAGTGTCAGAAGTAGACCCCCTAAAGCTGGAGTTCCCAACCTTTTCTTAGTCCGGGACCACTTTTAAATTATTCCTGTAAGCAGGGACCTATGTAAGTATATTGAAAATAAAGTGTAATAATCATCCTGAAAATTTTAAATATAAAAATCATTCGCGGACCATATTTTGACTTCCACGGACCACTGCACTGGTTGTTAACCACTGCCCTAAAGGATGGAGAGACGAACTTGACATCTATAACCCAGGATGGAATCTGACGCTGAAAATAGGCTACAGTAAAAAGCTTTGGGGGAGGCCTTTGCCAGGCAGTGGTCGTGCCTGGCAAAAATCGAATAATAGACATATACAGGCTATTAATAACATTTATAACTGTTTAATTTAAGTCCCCTATCAAGTGTATATATGCATGTCAGCATTATTATAAAAATTGTTATAGGTAATTTTGAAAATTAGCAGATGTGTGTAAGGGATAATTAGGCAAGGAATAATGCAATCATTGAAATGGAAACCAACATTATATACTTTATTCATAATTATTCATCTCTTCCATTACACCAAATTACCACTAAAATATATTTGGCAATATAAAAAATAAGGAATACATTAGACTCGAATTTTTTTTCAATCATACTACCTAATATTCATATCTAAGGTAAATTTTGTTACGGTCAAAGTAATGAATTTGGACAGTTGGTAAATTTACAAGCTATCATCTACAACATAGCTATATAACGTACCTAATAAATGTATTAACGGGACAACATAATTTCTGCAACTAGTCGCACTAGTAACTAATATAAAATATCCAATTGAATACTTTGACTGTAACATACGCATAACCATTCTTTTGGAATACAATTCTAATATGCAATAATCTAGTATTCTTACATTTAAGATAAAAAAAAACAAATGACTATATAAAAATATACACTGATGATAACAAATTCTTAAGAATTATATTAGAGGCTTTGCAAACGACGTGTTTTTAATGCAAAGACTCTAAATGTTAGTGATCAGCGCAGACAGGCCGCAACTCAACTAGGTGACTTAGTTTTTGAAACAGCAGTTACAATTTCAATGATATACAGTACTTAACCCCGGTTTCTGAATTAATTTAGCGGTAGTTCATCTATGCAAAAGCGTTTAAACTCATATAAAAACGCTATTGAATAGATAACCTACCGCTAAATGTATTCAGAAACCGGGGGTAAATAAGGTTCAATTTCAGCTGTACTCCCTTTGACTGCGCTGATCCTAATAGCGAACAAATAAGACGAAGCGGTACATAGTCGCTTGCATTGAATTCACAAACATACGTGTCTTATACAGCGATAAAACGCATCAAAATTAATTATCAGGTATTAATAAAGCAATACATTATAGGATATTGTAATGTCAATATGTCATAATAAATGTATTAAAGGTGAAATTGCTTTACTGAACATACAAGAAGTAAAAATATTAACTTATTGGAGAGCCTTGCACAGAGAAGCTCTTGGCTTAGCAGCTGGAAGGAAAGCCTTAGACATAATATGTTTACGATGTTTTCTGATACTGAATTTTTTGACTATCGAGTATTTGTTTTTACATTACTTGACTTAAATTGGTTCTCGACTATTCGATAGTCAGTGACTGTTATACATCGTGGATGAAATGTTTACAAATAAACGTTTTGTTGCGATATTTTTGAGTTCAATATTATTTTGTATGTGAATTCATTGCAAGCCACTTTAACATTAAAATTAATAGCAATAGAAACTGCCATACATTATTCTAAATACATATAAAATGTATGAAATAAAAATGTTCCTTAGAGGAATAATGACTTAACAGATCCTTCATCGAATACATCACATTAATTTCATTTATATCGTATTAAAAACAAATTGAAGCCTGGTTTGTAAAAAACATATTTATATATGAATAGTTCTATATACAGAATATCCCGAAAAGTACTAAAAGCCAAATAATTAACTGAAATCTTTCAAGATATAAAATGTGCTTGTCTATAGAATCATCTACTTTAGAATATATTTCGGCAGACTGTTGCGTGCACCTGTACGCACGTGTACGTATTTTCAAAGAACAACTGCGTAAGAAAGCCTATTTACATAACGACTTAATCCTGGTTTCTGAGGTACATTTAGCGGCAGTTTATCTATTCAATAGCGTTTAAACTCATATAAAAAAACGCTATTGAGTAGATAAATTACCTCTAAATGTAAGTGCTCAGAAACCAAGGGTTAGTTATCGAAAGTTTTAAACGCATCACATACAGTTTTAAATAGTGAGCAATATAAAGCAAATAATCTAAAAGAAACGGTCCAAAAAAGTTATACGATTATCATTCTAACTTATTATTAGTTAATGAGGAAGTATTTATTGATAATGGAAGTTGTTTTATTACTACGATGAAAAATATTTATCTCGGTGTAGATAGGAATATAATTTATCTATTATTATATTTACACATGCCAGGCTTCAATTTCTACTAAAATGTATAGCTTTCTCTAAATCAGAGATCATATGAACGAACTCTAAGATTGGACCTTTGAAAATGATTGCTAGCGCGGACTGTATGTGCAATCTAAATAGAACTTTATGCTTCGGAAATAAGTCTTAAATTTGTTTATTACATACAGATAAGATTCCGACGGGTATTCAGAAACTTGAGTGATATTTGCATTAACGTTAGTAAATGAATTTTAAATGCTTTTGTGAAGATTTGTTAGTTTATCCAGTACAGTCAACCAATCAGAGACCAGCTCGTTACGTACGCTTAAGGCCGAGTACTGAAACGTCAAAACATATATTCTTAAAAGTATTTCTGTAACTACAAATACATTTCAGAGTGACAAAGATACCATGAGATGTAACACAATGTAACATGATTTAAAATTGTTCCCACTTAGAACGGGTCGCGCGTACAAACACGTCGTCATTTAAAAACTTGTGTTGTAGCGTTTGCGGCGTGCATGAAAATATCTCTGTTCGGACGTATCGTGCGTCCACTAGATTATTGTAATGTGAGTACATTATAGACGTTTCAATGGCAATTCTTTTAAATCACTTGTTATATTGTGTCAATCTGTTATAACTTGAAAGACGTTTCGGTACTCGGCTACATGACAATTACATACATACACCAAAGGATTCTATATAGACAATAACCACTTTAGATAACGTACAACGATGCGAGGGGCAGGGCTTTACACTGTTAATATATAAGTTAAAGTTACTGTGTGTCTGTTTATAATATCAATTATATACGCAGCATTTTATAGCATGCTGTCCTCTTTCTTCCTTCTAAAAAGACTGAGATAGCATGCTTACAGTTTAGTGTTCGTAAAACAGGACGTATTAGTAGTTCGTTTTTAATTATTCGCCTCGGGTATCTTCGGTTATTTTCGGAATTAAACTGAAATAGTATTGTAATATATCCAAGGCGTATAAATAAAGACCTACAACTGAAATATAATTTGGAATGTAATTTTTATTTGGCATTAAATTTCCTCTTATTGAAGACAAACCCACTTAACTAAGAGTTTTTTAAACTAATCATATTTTTGAAGCACGTTTTCATAGCTACGTATACGTATATGCCCGTATACGTTCGTATTATTACATGCGTAATGTAATAAACACGTGTTTTTTTAGTCAAAAATACGCTTAGTTAAAACCTCTCTATAACTGTTGATATATTTACCTAATACGCTATGAAATTTACACTTTATCCCCTATTTATAGATACAATACTTATCGACTCTTTCAAATTAACCCAGTAAATATAAAAAGAACATTATTAATACAAATATTTTTTACATTTTAATTTTTTAACGATAAAGTCTATCGTTTGAGACAGAACTCCCAAAATCATATTTCAAGACTTTCTTAAGATATTAAGATTTAATTTATAAGTAGTCTTCAAAGAAATTAGTTTCAGAAGATCTGTTTTCAAAGTATAGACTATATTCCTGCATACAATAAAAATAATCTCCATTTTTATTCTATAGAAAAATCGTAGTGTTTCAAAAAATGTATTCATAGAGGCTTATATAAAAAGACTATGACGTTTATTTAAAACATTGTGTACGGAGGTATTTATATGTGTGTCTATTTATTTTAGAAATTGTGTATCTACTATAAAATTCAACTGTAGAAATGTTACTACTTGGAAAACACAATATAGCTATAACAATGACCATATTTGTGGCGCGGTCGGTAGTGTATTCCACAAGTGATCATGAGGTCTTGGGTTAAATTCCCGGGTAGGGCCAAGTGCTATTGGTCTTTTCTTATTTATATTACAATATTTCTCCATAGGTTACTGTTACAATTCGTTTCTCTGGAGTTTGGTAACGCTACTGGTATATGGCAACAGGCTCGCCTCCTTTACATGGGACTAAACTTGGATTTATTCTGTACACTTCTGCCTAAGCCTTCAGGTATAACTTATAGGCATGATGTGTAAGTATGTATTCTAATGCTGCCAAATCTACAGTCTTGGTTTTCTAGGTGTTGACAAATTATACGATATTAACCAAGTAGTAACACTTTTACAGTTTGTTTAACAAATTAAATAAATACAGATACTTCGCTGTAAAGTCTATACAAAGCGTAAACGCGAAGCGGAGATGCAGTCCCATTCCAAGAGAGATCAAGCTTGTCATTCAAAATTGAGCTTTATTAAGTGAGCAATAAAGTAACATATCAAAGGACAAATTACTTTGTTTTTAGTTAAAATAATGATTGAATTTCAAACGCCACACAACTTTACTTTTTTTATTTTACCATATTCATAAAATTGAGTGACGTATTCAGCCGCTAGATGTCCTGTCTATAGCCGTGTGTTCTTAAAGCTATATAAAATGAGAAATATTCCGTCTACAAGCAGTTTTTCCTATAATACTAAGATATACAAGGGGTTATACACGGTGAAATGTTTAAGGTTACAATACCTTAGCTGACATTTCAGCCGAGTAATACTACCCCTGGTTGGCCGTCGTGCATCTTAGTATTATAGCTTTTCTTTTCTTTTTGATAGTGAAGTATCTGTATTTATATAAAGTGTATGTATACATAATCCATTTACCAACGTTAGTTGTGTGGCGGCGCGTTAGGGTGTGGGCGCGCGGTGCCGGCACAGTCCCACTCATTTGATCGCCCGAGCTTCCGGCAGGAACGCGTCCCAGTAGCGGATCGACTGTGGACAAATATTACATTATAACATGTAATTTGAAGACATTATGCTCCCGGTTCTTAGAACTTGGTCCCATAATATAAGCAGAGTAAGTGGCCAAGACTTGCTATATTATTCTAAATACTAAGGTTAGTCAGACTTTTGTACTGAAAGTAAGAAGATGACTTTAGTCCTTAAATAGAACCTAGATATGGCACCCCATACTGACTTACCATCGGTCGTGCATCGTGCAAACTGTGGTCTTTACGTGAACAAAGTGATGGAATAGTGAACTCGCTCGCTCCTTAAGTGCAATCTCAAAGAAACCGGCCATCTTTTAGGATGACACGTACCCATTAAAGAATGCGATTAACTTTTATTTTTAGACACTATATTTCACCGGTATCCAAGGAGGACGATTCGGCGTGATTTAATTTTCATAGACATGTTATAGAGGTTTGACAATAAGCCGGGTTTTATGCCAGAAGGGAGATGTCAAGCCGGTACCTGTGCCTGGTGCTTCATGTGCTCGTCGAGGTAGCGCAGCAGCGCGGCGCGCAGCTCGGTGAGGCGCAGCTCGTCCCAGCGCTCCAGCTCCTTCTTGATCACGCGCGATATTGTGTCGAACTCTTGCTGCCCGCGCTCCACTTTCGATTCCCACTAGAAAACAAACTCCTTATTTATATCTCCCCAAGAAACAAACCGGTGACTTAACTATTTAAGTAGGAATACTAGTAGGGCTTGTACTCAAAACTGCGATGCGACGAGACGCGAATTCGCAACGCAGAAAATTACGACACGAATTGCTGCGATGCGATTTCGTGCGGCAAGGCGTCTCCCACGGTGATCACCCAGGGTGAGGGAAATGCGCGTGCGAATCAATTCGCAAGTTCTTGCGATGCGTTGTGCGAGCTCGTAGATTTTTACGATGCGATGTCGCATCGCAGTTTTGTGTACAAGCCCGTAATACGAGGGAGAAAACTCGCTACAAGTCATCCTAAATAAGAATACATGTAATATATCCCTTTGCATATTGAAAACAAGTTTTTGAAGTAACATCTTGAATGCAAGGTAGTAGACCAAAATAACCACTCAATTTATAAGGCCAAAGGTGCTGTGCTCTTTGCGACTTCTAGGGAAATGATTGAGTCTTGTAAATAAAAGGAGAATTTTTGGGACTGAAGGCACCGAAACTACGAGAAACCCTTAAGTGGAAAATTGGGAAGCGGTCAACACAAAAAATATTAAAATCTTTTGATCGCTATTACTAAAGCTTGTAAGATACATTTTTGTAAGGTTTTTATTTACAATCTGAGGCGCCCTTAGCCAGTTGCGCTCACCGATCAGTAAACAATCTGTGGGTTTAGCAAACCTTGGCGCGGTCATTCCATAGATGGGTGACCGCATAGTGATATTTGAACAGGGCTTCTCCGTGCTTCGGAGGAAACGTAAAAAGTCGGTCCGGTTGTTGTCAATTAAGATAACAGTCGTTAAGCCACGTCAAAGGCCTTCGGGCGGCTATAACAACTTAGACACTAGGTTTGCCAGTAACTATACGACAAGAAGAATTTACAATCTTACTTCAATAATCTCATTGGTAGCTTGTTCGATCTTCTCTGGTCTGTTGGCGAGTTCAGCCTTCGCTTTGTTCTCTCTCCGCTTGGTCAGCTGCATCTGAGCGTGCTGGCAGTTCTGGAACACCTGCAAGGAATCACATAGTTAATGTACCACAATATTTCTTATCTGGACAGTTTTTTTGCAATAACTAAGGAAAGTAAACCTGTAAATGTGTTTGAATACAGAGATGACATTCCCAACAACAGCTTAATCTTGAACACAGATTGTAAGAAGATCGACACTATAGAAGTATAGACTGTTTTTTATCAACAAACCTATTATCCTTAAGCTGTTGAATAAGAAATATTTTGTGCTCGAAATGCTTGGCTTAACTTGCTACCCGGTTAATATGTCTGTGGAATTTCATACTAGAATTCAGTCACTTAATGAGGCTTACTCGTACGTTATAAATAGACTGTGTACCTTGACTCTCTCATGGAAGACGTCTTTGATAGCGCCGATGAGACCGAGGTAGTCTTTCACGTGCTCCGCCAGCACGTAGAAGTCCGTGTTCGACTGCTCCAGCCGCAGTTGTTCTATCTGTAAATGTTATATTATTCATTAGAATTCATTTATTCTGCGATACATACAAATTAAATGTTCAAAAACATCCCATATACTTGTAAGTCTTAGTACACAAGTATTATCAGGCGCCGGTGTTGTAGTTGGTGTGGTCAGCAATGTAAACGCAAAAAAATCATGCGTTTATCGATGCGGAAATTGTCTGTCCCGGAATCCTTGGAGGGTTGAGTCGATCTTCGCGATATTTCACAGATTTTGTGGGTTATCTGTCCCACTGGGCTACGAGAGGGAGGCAATAGCGTGCGTACATGTATATCGCGCACACACTTGGACATTAAACAAAGTCCTGCACAGTCATCATCGTGGACAAAATAATATCAGCTAGGAATACATTAAAGTTACCTTCTCATGCAGGTCCGCGGTGTGTGAAAGCGCACGGGACAGTGGAGCGTGCAGGTCAGCGCCTGACAGCGCGGCAGCAGCGCGCGCCGCGTCGTGTGTTCTGGCCGCCAGCTCCCGGCGTTCGCCCGCCAGCGCCTCGCAAGCACCGTACAGGCGCCGCAGGCACACTTCCAACGCCTCGATACGAGATGAACGCTCCTCGAACCACTACCACCATGAAAATAGGTTAATCCCTCCATCCTATAGTTGTTACGCTATACGATTATATAGTGTTCGGATAATGGCGACTACACACAATAACGGACCCGGGCGTTGATTCAAAAGACGTTTAAGTGATCGCCGTATGCGAAAAGATCAGATCGATAAGGGCGTAGAAATCCTGTATGATTGAATCACGATCCAAATATAACTCATGCTAAACTGCTTAATATATGATAAAAGTGAGGCTAGAAATACTATGATACTTTATTCGTCCTAGAACGATAGCCCTGAATCGCATCGATCCACGTGTAAGTATCATGAATAGTCGTGCAACACGAATGTTTAAAAATATCGCTATAAACACCATGATTCATTAAATAATCACGTATGAAAATAGTAAATTCTTACCGGATCCGACTCGTCCATTCTGTATGTGATCTTGTTGACGGTCTCGCCGACTTTGTTGAAGAGACGCAACACGCCCGCACCGCTGAGAGCCGATGTGCTCGTAGCCTTAGGCAGCTCTGACTCTGTTATATGTGAATAACAAATAGCAAACATTACTACTCGCTACCCATTAAAAGAAGTAACACAAAATTGCAAACGTTAGCTGAAAAAAAATTACGACTCTTCATGAACGTGCACAACTTATACACATAACACGTGCACGCATACGCCGTACACGTGTATTTTACATTTACGTACACGTCTTACATAAATAAATATAGATATAGTGATGTATAGATCTAATAGTAAGTTGATATCGTAAGATTTCACCTTATCAAAGGCCAATAAACACTTTTGATGTTGTTTCAAAATTACACTTTCTACAATATCTGATGGACGTGGTTTTAAAGGTACACGTATACCTTTAAGACCACGCCTATAAGATATTGAATGACATAAATTTATTGGATAATTCATTACATTTTCTTGGTTACTGACCTGATTCAAGGAACTCCCTGAAGTCAGGGTCGATGCACAGCACGGGGTGTTGTCCCACACGGTTGAGGAACCGCTCCAGGGCTGCACGACGTCGCTCTACGAACTGGGACTGCATGCTGCCCGCCGCACTTGTACCATTCGCGCTCTCAATCGATGGTGTGGATGCCATCTTCAGTTTTGTTGTGCCTAGGATTGCATATTAAAAATATTTGACAATAAAATACTGTTTGTAACTATCATCGTACCCAACTTTGGTCTCTGCCTACTTCTATCGAAAAAAGGCGTGATATTAATTAATCATGTATGTAGGTATTCTTTAAAGTATGTGTGTGTGTAAAATACTGTTTTGGTTGGAGGTGAGGCAAGGCGAGGAAAAATCCGTCTGAGTTTGGTAACACACAGTCAATTAGACTGTAATCCGCTGTATGATAGATGGGTGATGGTTTACATAGAAAGGCTGGTCGCAAAGTTATTGTTGTATAGTTTGTTTGGAATTATTTGTTGAAATATATAATAATTATGTACAATCGTTACGGAAGTAGATAAAAAAAACGAGGAAAGTTTTTTTTTTAATTTTTGATGAGTATTTATCAGATTCGTACTTTCTTTGACCTGTAAATATACTTTTCGTATCGTTTTCTCCTTTTGAGTACAAAAATAGTGCGAAATACGATAAATCACAAGCATCAAAGCAAGGCAAGCATCCAACTACACAATATGGAAATGTAAATACAAATCAATCTCAATCACGGTTAAATACCTCGAGGAATCTTCCGATTTATAAACCACTTATCACAGATTTTTTTATGACTATGCACAAATAATGCATTATGAGAACTAAGCACAAAGTAACTAAATTACATTCGTGACAAAATCTTCTGTTGATGATTGAAGACATTTCTTGTTATAGCACAAATAAATTAACAAAGACAGGAAAATATTTTATACGAAAATTTTAAAGAGACACCACTTGAACACCCTCGTCTTCCATTTTCCTGTCCTACACCATATACGAAAACATTACTTTCACTTACCAACTATACTCTTCTCAGGCGCAGGAGGTATAATTCTTCCAGACCGCAGATACTTCTCCGTAAGCTTCTCATGTAGCCCTAAGAAGTCACTGAAGCGCCTGAGCACAGCGAACTCGTGCTTGCTGAATATTGGCATGTTGGTTTTAGTGAGCACCCTGTAGGCGACGTACGAGCTCATGCCTTCACCGATCTTCTGCGGCTCAGTGATTGTTATTATTATGTTGTTTGGGCGCTCTGTGCCTATCTGTGGAAGATAAATTATATACAGGTTGTGTTTTTAAAGGGAAAAGCTATATTGGTATAGATAGTTTGAGGCCGTCGTAACTGATTAATTTTACTTGATTGCGTTAATCAATCCATGTTTAACATAAAATTTAACTACTTCGGTATTCTTATTAAATAAAAAAGAAATAACCATTTTTGTTCCACTGTCTGACGAAGTCAGCAGTTAGACCTTTAGACCACCATGCTGGTCAAGTGCGAATTTGGGACTTTTCTACCCTTCAGGTATTGTTTAAAGAACTCCCAGGAACTCAGGGTTTCCAAGATCTATTAGCACGGATATCTACTTATTTTTAAATAACTAAAATATCGCCTTTGTTCTAGAACGGAGGATCATAGACAGTTAGTAGGAAGGTATAATAATACGATGATGTGCATGAGCAGCTTGTTTTGATACAATCTGATTCAATGCAATAGCACGCGAAAGTCCAACGCATGTTTGTTAATGAGAGAATAATATATCGAATCATTTTGTTTACAAAATGCAATGCGATATCTTTTCTCTCGTGCGACAGCCGCCTGAAGGCCAATCCTAATTAGAAACGTACATAATATGGATTTTACACGGATTAAGTATCTCTGCGATAAGTCATTTGTAATTCCAGCTAAATTCGTCATGCATCGGTTGTAGATAACTGACGTAAAAGGGCGGATAGCGATTAAATATTGAGGTATTTTTTATTTTTACTTCTGTTTGCATGTCCGCGTGAAATGGTTGCTTAAGGTGAAAAGTATTCTTAGAGCAAGCCACTCTCTTGTCTTTCTTGCTGATTATTTCTACGAGCAACAGCTTTTCGGATTAAAAATACCTTGACGATATCAAATACTAGTAAAAAGTTTATGAAATAAAGCAAATTGAGTTTGACTTTGGTACTCCAGGTTATAAATGATCTGCGTATCAAAGCATCAAAAATTGTTTTTTTTGTATCAGTGAAGGTTTTTATTAGGTGTACCTACCAGACATTTTACAGACATCCCTAAATACAAACATTCGCATTTATAACTTTATTAGTAGTAAACAGAATTACAGAAAAGGTTTACTTTTAGGTACCTACCCAATGATTTGACTAAAAAATGAAAACGCATTTCAGCTATCTATAAAACGTAAATGCTTGTCAATTGCTTGTTTTCATTGGAATAGACTCGTTTAATGAAGTTATTTTTACAACACAATGGTTCAACCTTGAGTTAACGTGTTAAATGCACGTTTATTTAGGTTGTAATTTGAATATTAGATAAAAAATGCAACAGTCGGACGGTATTTCCTTGAAAACAGATATGCGATTGCACAAGGAAAGGTTAGAAGTAACTTAATTTTTACCAATATTCTACACTTTTTAAAAACAAGAAGAAATACAGTGTTTATTGGTAATACGTAGTAGATCAAGTTCGTTTTTACGTGCTTTTTACGTGGTCTTTGAAGTCAGGAGACGCTCAGTTCAAATACCACTACACGGTCACCCAACTAAATATATAATTACCGCGCCAAGGGTTGCTTAACCCACTGATTATTTACCGACCGGTGCAACTTAGGCCACAAAACAACAAACACGTGACTCAAAACTAAGTCTTCTGGATTCGCTGTCGAATATTTTAACCATAAGTAAGACTGTTAAATGTCATAAACTTGTATGTTATAGATAAAGATTTAAAATAACTAGGTGTAAATACCGATACCCTTATGCCTACATCCGCCCTTAGCTATTATACCAACCAATGGATAAACGATTGTTATTATTCGTCATAGTTATTCAATCTTTCCAGCGGATAGATAAATGAAATACAGAATGAATTCAAGCGAGCGTCTTCGTGCTTCGATGAACACATAAAAACCGTTCACTGTTTCATTTAAAGAAACAAACAAGCAAAAAAATTAAAGAAATCTGATGAGTGATTAATGATACTTTTTAAAATAGTCGATTTAAATTGTGCAAACGTATAAACATACAATATTTAGGGTTAAATATTCGGTTGGTTTCCGAAATAAGTGAATAGAAACCATATCTTAACTACTCTAACTCGGATAGCTACGATAAACCACAACTTTAAACAGAGGCGATCCATGCTTTGGAGTGGCAAAACATTGAAGTTGTCCAGATCTCGACCCTATAGTTGCAAATGTTTGTACGTCCGTAATACTAAAAATCCATTTACGGCGATTCAGTATCTACTCTGTGTAAACGTGGCATAGGTAGCTTGACCCTTGCGTGTCAGTATCTGGCTTCAGCAGCCTACTCCCAGTACCCTTCAGAGGCGTACTTACTACCATGGAGGCATTTTTTTTATCAATATAGTATTGTTTCTGGAAACTTGTGTTCTAGCAAACCGGGTCTCTCTCTGAAAGGAAACTGAGGACCTTGATCGATTTTCCACGCCGCAGTTAAGGCACTTGCCCCTCCAAATCCATAACTGGATCTTATCTATTGTATCACTCATTAGCCGCATCCAGACTAAGCGAGCAGCCTCGCGAAGCAATATTTCAGTCTCTTTTCTTTAAAATCGAAATGAGCGAGAACGAAATATTGCCTCGCGAGGCTGCTCGCTTAGTGTGGACGCGGCTAATCACAAATGATGGAAAGAAAATCTCGATTAGGTACTCGAAGATACGCACTTTGATTTGCTCTAATACCTAGATATAGTGTAACTATAGATCTATAACGTATTTGTACGGCTTCTATCACAGTTTGATTAACGAGAAGCCTACACCATTAAGTACTTTATTGAGTTTGTACGTCATATCAACTATCAACTACAGCAATTTTATCTTTGTGTAAGGTCGTAGCGGATGTACATTGACTTGACTGATTCAAATAGAATTTTGATTGTCTATTTAATTTTATGTTTGTAGTAGAAGAAGTAAGATGCTTAAAAATCTAATCACTGTAATCCAGGTAATTGGATTATGGAGGTCTGAAAGGCACTCACTCTATTTAAAATACTGGTATTTGGCTGCATCTGGTGAGACTGAAAGCCAACTCCAACATAATTGGAAGATAGGCTAGGCTGATGATGATTTAATTTTATGTTAGTTTGGTTTAGGATAAATGTGGGTATTTCTTGTTTTTACAACAGAATAATATCCAATATTCACTTATGGCTTTGGTTAAAGCAGGATGAAAATATGACAATAGAACTTGGACATAGTTTCTCTTTAGTAAAGTTTTGATGAGACATCTATTGGTCTTTATTTATGTAAGAACAACAATACAAAATAAGACAAATTGCTGTTGCTCAAGTTTCTGTTCATTCAGAATGCTTCAATGCTAAAATAATGTCAATAATTTGCTTGGTCTGCATTAAACAGTTTTTTCTATAATATTATGCTTAATAGAAACCTGTTTTTGTTTAAGCTCTATTAGTAAGCATTTTGTACTTGAACCACATTTCCTGAAAATGTTTACTTGAAATGGAATTTAAAATGTCTCATTATCCTTCCTCATTTTTACACTATTATTTACACAAACATTTTATAATTATTAGAGTCGTATTTATTCGAATTTAAAGTAAAATACTGAAATAGTAATAAATCTATATTTTTGGAGAACGGGCACACAGTCACCTAATTTCAAACTTAGCAGAGTGTGTACTATGAGATCTAGAGAACTGATAAATATACTTTTAAATACATAGTTATATGAACAGATTTACAACAAGGCTCTTAACAAATACTTATGCTTATTATATTTGAGCTAGGTAGGGTTTGAACACCACTAGCACAAACAAAGTACAAAGGAAGTCAATATTTAAAATTTCCATGTCACAATGTTAGTTACGGTACTCCTCCACTACGGCTTGACCGATTCTCATGAAATTTTGTGAGCATATTGACTAGGTCTGAAAATCGCCCCACAACAACTATTTTTCATACCCATAAATGACACAATTTTTTTTAAATTTATATGGCAAAACAATGTTTGCCAGGTCAGCTAGTCAATACATTAAATTACCTCTTCCATAATAGGGCTGCTCAGTGAAGCGGTGATAGACGGTGGAGCGTCACTGATGGTGACCTTCTCAAGACCTTCACGAGCTCCATTCACCTCTGGGTCTAGGCTTACTTCCTGCAACAAACATTATCATTATAAAAACAGAACAATATTTAAAAAAATATATATCTTGAAGGACTGTAGTGATCCCTGATTTTACTTCCATTAGTTTAATTTTAAATGGTTTGGATAGAAGGTAATGATCAAGTCAGATGAATTTTGTATGATTTCTTATCAATCATGCCTGCAAATCGATTAATTGAAGATGTATCATAATTCTCACGTATCTTTTTATGGTCTCCCTTCCTTAAAGGTGCCGGCTTGTAGAATACACTGATTTGTAGATCTGAACCTACCTCACAGTTTAAAATAAAAAACAGTTGGCAATATCAGACACATACAAGAGTCATCTCATCTTATAAGTTGTATATTATAGAATCTACAGTATTTTTAAATAACCTGTGATTTAATCAAGTTTACCTAACAGTATAACAGATAGAATGCTTAAGTAATTTACATAACATGTACAATATGAATCACATTTTTTGTATAAACTATCAATGTGTATACAAGTTTTTATTACAATGATTTTATCGCAAACAATATTTGCAGTGTCATGTCAAAGTAAAGAAGACCTGTATATAGTTTCGTATAGAAATACTCACTTGACTCTTAGATAAATACAAAAACACACATGAATTTAAAAGAGTTGACATTGTATAACTTTTTAAAACAAACTGATGAACAACAACTAATTTCAAAGATAAAGAATAATAACATCCATAAACATGAACAGCTATCAGTGAGGTGACTAACACAATGATAATTCAGCAAATTAAAACATTAAGCCAATAATTCAGTAATTTAATTAACTTTCAAGGATATTTGGAAGTTAATTCAAGCCTCATTGTGTTTCTACTCCCAATGGTAACACACGATTTCAGATTCTAGTGTTAATTTTAATTACCGAATGTATTATACCATAATTAACTGTAATTATGATGTGCATTTAGGAACATGACCCAACTTAAAAAAATGTATTCCTTTTCTAAAGTAAACAGACATAGGGGCGTCGACGTGATGCCACCGGGTCGCCGGGGGGCGGACGCGAACACAACAAGCTATTAAAACAGGATTCCAATAAGATACCTGGACCGCAGACGCGAAAAGATCTTCGTCATCCCTATTATCGTTGTTAATATCCACCGTGCTAAAGGGCGGTGTGTCTGGCCCTTCCGACATGGTTATAGAGCACTGAAATAAGATACCACTGCAAACAACCGACCGGACAATTACAAGCCGCTAATGAATTTTTTCCCGAAAACAGCGAGATAACTTTCCGATACGAAGGTTTGCTTGACAGAAGTGAGCAACCCCCTGTGTACAATTATGTCTAAAGATAACTGTCAATTTTCAACATGATAGTAATGTCGTTTACAGTAAATCTCCGTAAGTGTGAAGGAGACAACCAAATTATAATGTTTAACAACTTTACGATTTTATGAACATGGAACTGACACCTATTGTCAGGTTTTTAGTGACGTATTCACTTTAGTTTACAGCGAATGTTGTGTGTTTTTCATGAATTTGTAAGCTGAACCTAAATAGTATCCTACCACTCAGGAAATATTTATTTCTCATTTTATACAAGAAAAGATATATATTTTATTGTAGTGAACAAAATAAAATATTTTTTCTGTTTATTAACTCTCAATTTAACAAAAGTATTAGTTTAATCATTTTCTAAAGCGATCTTCGAGAGTGCGACTATACTGTCATTTGTCAAATCGTAAAGATCCACGAATTTGTTTTGTTGTGGACTGGATTGAAGGTAAAAATAATACCTATAGCTTGCTTAAAACCAGATTTTATAGCCATTCACTTATATTTTTATGTACTGTAGAAAGAAGGTGAAGGTAAACTGTAGATACTTATTGTTAATAGTGAACTATAGTGTTGTGTTGTTTTGTTAGAAAGGTAATTGAAAATGAGTAATGCGGAGAAGCCGAAGATTCCCAAGCCTCCTATGCCGGCAGCAAGTACTGGGAACTTGCTGTCAAGTGTGGCGCCGCCCTCGCAGCTTCCTAACTTCGTGACGGCGAGCCCTGTGGTCCCTGTTGCTCAACCAGCTGTTGATGTTAGTATCTTTGTTCACAGCTTGTAAACAAAAGTTATATGTATTGTATTGCACTTATTTGAATTGCTTGTAGTTATAAAATAATCTTAATAGCCTTAAATAAGATATGGAGAACAACTAGACAGATCTTAAAAAGTCAAATACTTTTTCCAATTTAAATGTGTGGGAGTGAGCCTTATTAATTATTCAAAGTTGTGCAATTTTTGAAAGTTAGTAATTTTGCAATCTTGTGTTTACTGAAAAATAAATGTACATATATTTTTATAACTTAGACATTCAGATATTATTTATTTCTTATGATTTTTAAATTTATCCTGATACTTCTTCAGGGCACACCAGCAGTTCCACAGCCTGTGCCGATACCAGTGTCTGTCCCAGTCCAGCCCATCATTGTGCAAGCAAGAGATGAAGCACCAACTCGGCAGCCAGACAACTCTGAGAAATTCAGGTAAACATTTAAGTCTGTTTTAAAGTTCCAATAGGTAATACAGCTTTTACTGTATGATGAAATGTTGATGAAATTACATCACATATTATGAGCATTCTCTTGATGTTCCAATAGACTAATGTTTCTTAATTATTATTCCAGTCCTGCCATTCCATTGAGCAAGGGTGAGCCAACAGTGTCCATCAGGTCCCCAGAAGACTCACAAACAACCCAGTCACCGGACTCACTGCCTGATTCCACTTCTGAAATGGACAAACTTGGTATGTTATGTCCATTGACATACATAAAACAAAACATGCATTGCTGTTTATATAATTTAATTTTACACAACACTCAACAGAGATTTTGTAATAAGCAATGTAGACTCAATGACATTTTGTTATTAGGTTTACTTTTCAAAATAAACAAATGTAAAGATGTTGACAGTAATGCAAATTGTCCTATTAATAGTCAAATAGGTTCTTCTTTTTCTTGTCCTTTTAACACCATAAGCAGGGTTCACACGTTCTATTGAAAATACGCTGTTATGGGTATTTGGCTGAGGTGATTAATGGTAAAAGCGTAATGATACCTTATTTGTGGTAAAACTTACATTGGTCTTGGTTGCGGAAAGTATTAAATATTTTTTATTTTTCACAGGTGACATACTACCAGGTAGTGGTTTGTTCACGTGGATGAAGGGTGCAGTAGCTACTGGTGGTATACTGCACCGAGTTGCTGAGAAGGCAAAGAGTTCAGTGGACTCTGTCATCACCACACTGGATCCTCAGATGAAGGAGTACCTTAGTAAGTTGGTTCTATAATCATTTTAAAAGTTTAGTAGATAAAATAATAGGTTTTATCTATTAAATACTTTATTCTCATTATATTAGAAGCTTGATAGTTTGAGAGCATTTAGAGTATTAATTATATAATTTTTTGATTAAAATATAATTTTACAGAAAATCATTATTTTATTAATCTTGCCAAATTGAAGAATTCCTAGGTTGAAATGTATTTGTGCTATAAAATAATAATATTTTTGTAGACAAAAATGACCACACTTGATAAAGCAATCAGTGTTATTTTGCCTGTTTGCTACTGATAAGTACAGTATGACTGAGTGCTGTACTTCACTATGTATTATAATAAGAGTTCTTCTCAAACATTTATACTCTCACAAATGCGTGTTGATTGCACATAATATTATTATTCATAACTTTTAAACTCTCGCGTTGCATGTTTAATGTATGTATAATAGAATACGGGAATTAACGCGAACACGCATTTTACCTTAAAATTTTAAGGTAAAATGCGTTAATTCCCGTATTCTATTATACAATATTATTATTACTCTCTCTGATATGATTTTAAGAAGCAGTGATCATGGATAGTTTTCAACCTGAATTTAGTTGTTGTGGCGTGAAACTTAAGTTCTGTAATAGACCGTAATGGATATTTACTCTTTAATTTCCAGAAAGTGGTGGCGATATGTTGGTAGTAGTTGCATCAGACAAAGAAGTCAAGATTGCACCTGTCAGACAAGCATTCCAGAGTGTTTTTGCGAAAGCAAATGTTATGTAAGTATTATAGATATACACTAATGAAAACACAATAAAAATACTATACCTTATTAATATTGTTCATACAATTACCTAACAATATTTTAAATAAGTGTCGCTGTCGGTCTTTTTCCTTAGTTTCTTCTCCGCAATAACTGTAGCGGTGCGTGTGGTGGGTTTTAATTCCGCCCGGGGCAAATATTTGTGTGATGAGCATAAGCATTTATTCTGAGTCTGGTTGTGAAAATATCTATACAAATATGTAGTGTATTTGAAATATATAAGTAGGTTTGTCAGTTATCTGGTTACCATAGTAAACTGTCTGCTTAATTTCGGATCAGGTGACAGTGTGTGAGTTGTCTAATGATATTAATTTATTTTTTTAGTGGTTACGCGGCTCAGAGCGACGTGACGGCGGCCCAGCCGGTGGGCTACGCGGCGGCCTACGCTGCAGCCAAACAACGCATCGCGCACGTGCGCTCTGTGCACGGTGACCTTAATAATAACGTGCCCGTTGTAGCTGTGGAGGGGTTCCTGCATGAATCTGTTACTGACCGGTGAGAACTTTAACACTTTTTACAGAATTTTGTATACTATATATACAGGCTACAAGCATTAACAGCCTCTGCGGTGCGATCGGTACAGTAATGTATGCGATTGCCATGCAGAGGTGTCGGGTTCGAGCCGCTAGTTTGACTTAAAATTGTTTCCTGAGTTTTTCTGACAAGAAATGCATAGTGAGTTGCCTAAAGTTATTAAGTAGAGGTTGTAGACCTACGTACTAGAGTTGGATCTAGTAATATCGAGTTTGGGCCAAAAATAAAACGCATATCATACTACGACATACGTTTATTATTACATCGTGAGATATTGCAGTTTATTATTTTATATATTTATGTGAGTTAGCAGTCTCAAATAAACACAAACCCGAACATCAGTATCATTAATTTTACATAAATAATTACATTCCAACACAAATAAATATTTCTTTCTTTAATCGCAGCTGGTACGACATGTCCCTAATCATCCTGTCGCAGCCATCCCTGGGCATCGAACTGCAACTACAGTCGCAAGGCACGCCGGTACCGTCGGCCGCGGTAGAGGTGGCGCGCTCAGCCACGCCCGCTGATTATGCGCATGCGCAGACTGGCTTCAGTGTCACCATTGGATCTATTATGGGTGATAGTTTACAGGTAGGTACTTGTTGTAATATGTTGTTTAACTCATTACTGCCTCACTGCTAGACAAGGTTTTCCTACCGTAATGAGGGATTACACCCTGTAGCCCTACCATGAGTTGGCGTAGTTAAAAACTAGAGTAGTTAACGAGAAAACGCAACTACAACAGTGGGCTCAAATAGGGAAAGAATGAACGACAAAGCCAATCTACATTCACTGTTGTTTAATTTAACTACACGTTATTAAATATGGCGACCCATGGTAGCAATTTTGGTACCTTAACTATCCGCTAGAGGCGCTGTTCGAGTTTTACGAGATCTACAGTGTCTCCGGGAGACTATAGTTACCAACTCATGGTAGCGCTACTGAGCTCACCACGCTGGCCTAGTGTGGCCAAAGTGTTGGTTATGTTTTTTATTATTTTATATTCTAAAATTCTTCGGACTATTTTATTTTCAATAGTAGATGAAGTATTTAAAAACAAGACAGTCTTCTTAACCAGATGTCTAAATAGGTTGGTAATTAGTTTATCTAAAAAGTGTTTTGTCATGTTACATAAGACGGTATACACATATATGGCATTATTCTCGACATAGACACACAGGTGTCGTATTTAGCATTACTTTTGTTGTGTTTGCGGGGACCACAATCATACAGACAATGGTCACAAAGTTTAAGGTCAACCAGACTCTAAACATCAATTTGTGGATCGGACGAATATAACGATGCGTTTTTATCGCACAAAGAGACTAAATAGCACATTAAAATTAAGACCGGCTTACGGAGTGGTAAATCTTAATAAAAGTTATCATTCACTTGTGTAATCTAGGTACCTCACACACAATGGCAAGAGGCATCAACAGGCGTGCCTCGACGGGAACTGTTGTTGCTCGCCGCGCTGTCCATCGCGGGCTCGTACCGCCGCCTGCTTTCCATATCTGCCGCCGAGAGCTAGACTGAACAAGGACTTATGCTATGTATACTGTAAGTGGCTTAAAACACGTACAGGGTGGAGATAAAATAAGGCTGAGGTCCTGTTTCACCGCCCCTTAATGTGTACCAAATAGCTTATCAAATGAGATTTTCACAGTTGTTTTATACATTTGTCTAGATAACTTGACGCCTATGGAAGAACTGGCCCTTAGGGTCATTAGTTATTACTCATAAAATTGGAGATTATTATAATCCTCATAAAGACTACTTGTTTTCAATAAATAGACTGCATTCAAAGATTTTTGACATATACATGAACCGAAAATCGAACTCACATTTTGAGAAGAAGATGTGAGAACAATTTGGATAGATAACATGTTAAAAATAAACAAGAACATGGATACATTTCTTTTTTACGAGGAAAATTGCTGCCTTTTGTGTATGCAATTTTGTTTTCTTCTTTCTTCTTTAACGCCTTTTGGATAATTTATAGCAAGTTTCTCAACCATATTTTTTATTGCAGGAAATGGAGAGAAAAATTACGGAGAGAAATTATAATAAAATTATACTATCGTTAAGAATAATATGTATATTAAGAGTTAAATATAAATATTAAATTTATTTGGGGCCAATGTTTACTTTATTTATGCAACCTTAGTCCAATAAATTATACAGAACTACTTACCCCCAGTTTCTGAGCACATTAAGCGGTAGTTAGTAGTAGTAATCTACTCGATAGCATTTTTTTATATGAGTTTGAACGCTGTTGAATAGATAAACTACCGCTAAATGTGCCTCAGAAACCGGCGGTTAGTTAACAAACAAAGAAATTTAACTAAAAATGTCTTCTTCGATCTTACGTTCGTTAATTACCTTCATCATAGTATAGAAACAAACATCCATACAAATATAAAAAATGCTAGTATTTTTATCCATTTCTCTGTCTGTAATGATTTCACTACTTTCCCGTCGAACCGATTTTAATGGCTTTTGTAATGGTGAAGGAAAACATCGTGCTGAAACCTTGCATGCCTAAAATTGTTTAATGCATTTCTTGAGTGGAACAGTGGGACAGAGATGGGTTAAGAAATATGATTTTAATACCTATATAATTTATTTTTAACAATGACAACCACAAGCTTGCCTATATATTAGATAAGAGTTTAGGTATAATACCTATTTGTAAAGGTCCCCAACGATACAGGATTTAATTTCAATCTTATCGGATGTGTAGTTAATAGTTAAAAGGCAATAAAGATACCGATATTGAGTCATGAAATCTTATTGTGAATACATAAATAGGTAGGTACGTATTATTCGTCCACTCGAATTCGCTCTGAATGACATTGAGATCTAACATCAAATGCAGATGTACAGTAAACATCAGAAATATTTATACACTGTACATCTTTAATCGTAGATTTTTGTTTGAAAGAAATAAATGTTGCTTTTGGTCAACAAGAAAATCTCAATGATTTTCTTTCTTCCCGGGCTGTCAACTGCACGTTTGACGCAGCGGTTAACGTGGTCTCATCGCCGCAGTAACCGTTGAGTCGTGTGTAGTGGTTTCGAATACTACCCGGGACAAATATTTGTGTGATGAGCCTAATTGTAAATGTATCTATGTAAGTAAGTATTTAAAAGTTTCATGTTTATCAGTTGTTTGGTTACCATAGTACAAGCTCTGCTTAGTTTGATATTTATAATATTTAATTATTATCGAATTACTTTTAATTTACAATACAGTGGTTATTTCACTATTATATACATAAAAATGCTTTTGAAAATGAACATATGTATTTATATTTTTGACGTTGACCATACAAAGTTGAACGACCTAACATGAAGTTGGTCAGCTGTATGAAGGTAACGGTGCAAATAAAATCATAATACTCAGCTCCTAACGGCGGGTTAATGCGTCTTAATTAGGGTTGCCATCCGTCCGGGTTTCCCCGGATTTGTCCTAGTTTAAAGGGCATCCGGGGAGCGTCCGCGGAAGGTTTCATTTGTAGACCGGGTTTTTAAAAAATAATAAATAAAAAAAATAGGGCCCCCTGCGAGACACGCACTATGCTCATTGCTCGCACACCACGTTCAACCGACGAACCAAGTATATTCACCATTCCCCCACTCCTCCCGTCGTGGTTGCTCTTCTTGTTGACATGTCCGGCTTTCGGACTCTAAAATCCGGGGTTTTCACGCGTGCTGTCCGGTATTCCAAATTTTTGAAATGGCAACCCTAGTCTTAATAAGAGTGTAAATAAAAAAGTTGATAAAAACTAGAGCACGCTTTACGCGGGTTTTTTTAGAAAGATGTTTACTACTGTTGACGAGTTAGACTATTATACGTCTGATCATGATGTCTGTCTCGAGTTCGGTTCTCAGGTCAGGCAAAGTCCTACTAAAGTGTTTTTACCTATTTACCTAAACTCGAACTTGAATCGAACGTTGCACAAAAAGATTGAGTAGATATCTGAAAAAAACATTCCCACTTTATTTTTTTTAAGTAACAAAATATTTTATCTTTGCTTTAAAGTTACGACCTAAGGTTAATACCTACTAATTTATGCACTTTCTAACTTTTTTGCTGCAAGCTGTAAATGAGGCATTTATTAAAAGTGGAACAGGCTTATTACTTGCAGTTTTTAGCTTTTTGTTCTTGCGAATCCATAGTTGGCAACTTTTCTTCTTAAGTTTGATATGCTTTTTTGTAATAATTTAACTCGACTTTAGGGAGGTTAAGCCGAGGAACTGAATTAATACAATCACCTAGCTTTGGACAAGTCGCTTGCTACCTACTCAACGATCTTTGTAGCTTTATTAGCAGTAGGTATCTACTTAAGTACTTACTGTTAATACTGAACTACTACTGGTCAAAGAACTCAAACATCTTTTCAGTATACTAGTGACAACTTATTAATTACAACTTCTGATCGAGAGATCGAGCTGAAGAAAAAAATGAAAACGTGACACTGCGTTCAACAATGTGCTAGCACGAGACATGTCTGCGTCTCTAAAGAATCAACATACTTTGTTATTTGTTTAGTATTGTATGCTAATGAAACGTCTACTTACCTAGGTAAAGCTGTTCATTTGTATTGCTTTCACGACTACTTATAAACGAGTTATAATTGGATGCGAATTTTTGAAGTGCAACGATAGTGCAACATACTTAAGATGTCTGTATCCAGGTTTTATTATAGCATAGAAATGGACGTGCACTTGGGCGCATTCTTGGATG
This sequence comes from Anticarsia gemmatalis, assembly GCF_050436995.1. Classification (NCBI taxonomy): domain Eukaryota; kingdom Metazoa; phylum Arthropoda; class Insecta; order Lepidoptera; family Erebidae; genus Anticarsia; species Anticarsia gemmatalis. Next base: position 8,178,661 of record NC_134761.1, read on the forward strand.
ACCAGAAGCAAAAAAGGACTGAAGGGATTGTAAATGGAAGGGAGGGCCATTATTCAGCAGTTTGACACAGAACTAGGCAAATAATTTAAAAAAAAGTTATAAGCGCTTATGCTTAGAGCCAGAGAAAAGTATTCGATGTTAACATTTTGAAATACATAGGTTATTACGAAAGTACCTATCTATATATTATAAATGACTGCCTCCGTGGCGCAGTGGTTTAGGTCGCCACGCCGATACCACTGCGTCGGGAGGTCGTGGGTTGGATTCCCACATGGAGCAATTATTTGCGATCCACAAATAATTGTTTCGGTTCTGGTTGTGCTTTGTGTTCGTTGTTTGTATGTTGGTAAAAGTCCCCGCCACACAAGAGCAATTCTTAGTGCGGGAGCTGTCTTTAAAAAAAAATCAGATAATATATAATGGACAGAGTGTAGCTTAGTACAAAAGGTGGATCATCGAGATATTGCAACAATTTAACTAACGTGCGTGAAATATTAATTTTAGCAACATCGAGTACTAAATTAATGTCTTGATTTGTCTTGTATGATTTGACATTCAAGGGTTTAATGGACAAGAATCACTTCAATTTTTTATGTCATTCAACAATCAACATACCTAACATACTCTCCATGTAACTAATTATTCGCACGAGGCACTCTGCACGTGTGTATGTTTAGCCAAAATGACATCGTGATACTTATTTAACTATTTTCAATTTGTTTTCAACTTAGTTAAGTACTTGCTCTATTCAATTACCATCTAAATAACATTATAATTTAACATGTGAACTGATTGCGAATTCTATTTAAAATACAAAAAAGAACAATAGTTGATTTTCTCCGCACACTGCAGAAGATTGAATTGAATATTTAAATTGAATTTACGATGAAATGAATAATATATTTCAAAAAACCATAGCACTACTTCCGCAATTCGAGCAAACATTGACATGTTCTTGATAAGGAAACTTAGGAACAACTTTTTTAACCCAGAGTAATTAATTGCACTCAACACAATAAACTCGACAATTATTTTTTTAAAGCTCTTCATGTGCGCTACTTAGAATATTAGATTTGAGCAAAGTTATTCAAGATGTTATATGAAAAAATTGTATGAATATTTATATTTATTTTATTTATGTGCAAAGTATCAAAGGTTTCAAAAAAGCTCGTCTTGTTTGCAAAGTGTCTGCGTCGCGTCGAGATAAATATTATTCGTAGAGAAATTCAATAACACAATTTATTGAAACAGTTGCTCTTGTTTGAGGAGAAACTACTTGTTTTTCTATACAATTGTGTATACCTAGCTGCATTTTGTGGAGAAATAACAAAATTCACGTGTCAAGAAATGTAATTTGGTGAATTGCATTTTGTTCGACCTCAAACAGACGATGAGTAAAGAAATTAAGTGCCGTGCGGAGCTTCAAAAATATCTAAGTATCTATGCTAATCACACATGTCATACTAAGTACATGTAGAGTCCAAACAATATTTGCAGATGTCCCATCTTCAGAGGAATAATGACTTAATACTGAACCCAAATCAAGTCGCTTACGCTTTTATTTCATTGAAGATACGACGTTAAGATTATTTATTTATTCTGCATGAGAATAAAATATATTAAATGACTTTTCCTTTATGCTACAGAGTACCTCTTCACTAGAATATTGTTTTGATTGCGATATTATCAGGTTATCGAACTGAAATTGCTTATATTATCAGAATAAAAACCAGTTTTCCTCAAAGTAGATTCTCCAATGTTTACCCTCAGACTAATGCCAATGTCCTGTGAAATATTCTAAACTGTGCATTTTTCCTGTCTCGTTCTAAATAAGTATGAGGGAAAAGGATAGTGTTATTGGCTAAGAGCACGTGCCAATTCACAAATGCCGAAACACGTGAGTATCCTTTAGTATTCCTATTATTTATTCAGGCAATAAAAACTATTAATAGGCTATATAACTGTTTACCTAGTCTGTAACTAAACGAAGTTATTTTATTCAATAATATTCTTCTAGGCACAATTACCGGGAAATTGTCTGACATCAAAAGTAAGGCATAATGTCATCATAATAGTCAAGTAATTAGATAAATAAGATGAGCTCTTTCAAGAAAATACTGTTCCTTCGTTAGCTTAAAATGTCCTTAAAACCTGTCACTTTTCTTTAAACTATTTGTAACCCAGTAGTACATTCTGTAGAGATCTTAACTTGTTTTTCTTAAAGTTATAATATAAGCTTTTGTTTGTTAAATTATTTAGTAGTTTTGGTTCTGAAACTGCAAAGAAATGGAAAACTAGCTTATAATTTCGGTAATAGGTAAAATTTAAACGTAATTTTCTAAAGACAATTTGGTTCAACGCATCATGACAGTGGGTCGTGGCATTAATACCTTCATCATTTATTTTCCTCAACCGTAATGTAGGGTTAACTCGTTTATTATATGATTTTACACCTTATTGTTATATGCTTAGGTCTATTTTTGACTTGGCTGAGTAAATAAGCGCAGTTTATAGCAGGTGATGTTCATGTTCATATTGGAGGTTGTATACGAAAAGTCGTTAGTACCAAGCAGGTTGTGTTCGGTGCACCATCGACAAGACAACTTTTTTATTCAATTTTTAATTGCCTTTAAAAAGTTTGGTAAGTATTTTTTTTTATTTCGTTTAGTAGTTAGTTTACTTTTTAATGAGAAAAATGAATTGTAAATGTAAAGTTAATTGATTATTGTTAGTTTACTTGTTGCTTGTGTCGTGGTAATTGTTTTTAAAATTTACATGAGTCTCAAATTTATTTTTATGTTCTCAATTAACGCATGGTAATGTTAATAATTTTTCAGTTTGTTAAGGTATTATTCGATTCCTTTTTATTGTCGTTTAACGTTTGCTATTAAACTCAGTTACTGTGCGAATAGTAAAGGTTGAAAACCTACATAACCCACTCGTCCATAGTGTGGATGAAAAACAATTTAAGCCAGTCTCATCAGCAAGGGTCGGTAAGGGGTTAGTAAAAAGTATTTTCTATACTTAAGTATTTCTTTAAATTCTGAAATAAATATATCATTAGCCAGGGCCACAGTATTACCATAAATTCTACAGTAACTCATAAAAAAGGCATTGTGTTTTAGAGCCTACATAAAAACCTACTTTGAGAAAAAGATTACTGAAATAAAAAAGTACTCACTGTCAATGGAGACATTTTGAAGGTAAACAGGAAGAACTTTAGTGTAATTATTGTTAAAATACGTTATAAAATTTACTGGTTTACGAATAACTGCGTTACGGAATTACTAAGATAAAATACATTTGCGAGTTTTTACTTTAATTTTCGCAATGAAAATCTAAACAGTAGGTATCTGTTTCGGTAAGTACCTAATGTACGTCTACCTACCTATTTTTAGTTTCAAAGATGCTGTAAAAACGCAAATACAAATTCTCTTTTTTTACTTGCCTACTATCAAATTCCCAATTTCCTTATCTGAAAGACAGATGAATAGTCCTTTATGTGAAGCGATTTTCCTTTCCCACAGCGTAAATTAAAACAAAGTCTAATGGATTTTGTTATTTTGAAATTGTTCCTCCACATTTTAAGGTTTATGGTTTTCTTGAAATAGGCAGATATAGGCCTATTTCAAGAAGACCATAATCCTAAATATGTGTCGTTCCTGGGCCAACACTGGTTTGCTTTGGGTCTTAAATATACCACGAAGTAGATAATATTATTGTCAAACGGTAATTTATAGTAAGTATAATATTAAATCCACAGGAACAATGAAGGTCCTAGTGATTTTAGCAGCCGTCTTGGCAGTGGTGGCCAGTTACCCAGTGGTGAAGACCTGGACCCTCCAAGAGCTGTCAAAGGCGATAGAATTGGAGACAGAACCTGCCATGCAGCCCTACCTTGAGGACGCTCTCAATCAAATTATGCTTGCGTTGTTCACTGGACAAAATATGGTAGGTAGAAAATTTGTAAAAGCTAATTTACGTAGCTTTGGTTAGGATATGAATTAGTATGAGTACCAGCTGTTTATTTTTGTAGCTTGAACCACTCGAACGGAAATTAAATCAACGAACATTCTACCTAAAACTTAACTAACGTAAATCTCGCAAGGTTATGTCGTAAAGTTTGCGGTTAAATGTGAATTGTTTTAGGACATCGTTATCGACAACATACATTAAATAGGCAACATTATTTCAAATTCCACCCAAAACATGGGAACAATGCAATCTCAAGCAAAACTTTGTGTTACTACCTACTATAAGACTAGTCGTTTACCAACTTACTAAAAAATAACTAGATTGCCAAAATGTTTGTAGTGTTGTACGCATTCAGACCAGCTTAGTTGCTATATAATTTCTTTAGATAACATAACATCAATAAGTATTTTTATAAATAACTTATAATTTGTTATAAAAACGCCCAGAGATGATGCCAAAGCCGTTTAAAAAAATCTCGAGCAAAAAATGTAATCGTTTAACTTGCTCATTTATAACATTGGCATGTTATTTATCCCTTAAGGTAAATCATGCATAAATTAACGTATGTTTGTTAAAATATTTTGTTAAAAGTCATAAATTTGACATAATAAATAAAGGTTGATGAATTAATTTTAATAAATTAAGGAGTGCCCGTCGCGTGTAAGACGTAATTTTCGTAAACATAATTTGAATAAAAAAGTGTAAGTACTTAGTGAACATAATCCTTTGATTTATTTAAAGGAGATTATTTATCATTACCAGTTATACTAGTAGTTTGTAAAAATGTTTCAGTGTACGTAGTTTATAAATTGCAATCGAGGAAATTTGTTCGAATCTAGAATCTTATGAATACATAACGGGTATAATTTTTTAGAGTGTAAATTCCTTGTTTTTATTTATTCGTATAGTCTCGCAAACTGTCAGTGATATCAAATCTGCGAAAACTTAAGATAAGGAATTTAACTCTATAGTTGTTCTGTACTGCAGCAATCATTACCTAAACGATATTTTCTTATTTAGAAACTCCATCAAGTGGTGATTCCATCCCCCACGGGGGCAGCCACGTGGACCGCACATGAGCTGGAGGGAGCGGTATATAACACACAGGACGGTCACATCAACGACGAATACAGGAACGCCATCTTGCACGCTTATAATATTCTTAAACAGAAGAATGCGACGGGGGAAGTGCAAGTACGTAACTATCTTACTACTATGTTTTAAGTATGAACGTTTGTGAAAATGGAAAAATGATGGACGAACGTTTGGTTACTCCGTTTAATAGTTAAACATGTTGAAAAATTGACATCATGGCTTATATTTCGCATTTACATACATAGGTACGATTACACTTGGTACGATTTTCCCTTGTCTCATTCGCATCCATATATCTTGTACAGGACCGCCGTTACGACTACTACGCACCTTTTGTTACCTACTAAAACCGTATTTTTACTTTTTAATGGTTAGACAATTTAAACTTGAGTTTCGTTCATATCTATACTTAGACAAAAACTGTAATTTCTATTAAGTGGAAACCACTCCTTATTCTCACGGGGTAAGCAAAGTTCAAAGAACGCTTCATTTTGCGATCCTTGTAAACCTTTTACTTTTTACACATTAAATTTACAAGTACCTTTTTTTAATTACGTGTCGTATAAATACGCATAATGCTTTACTTTCGTATTACAAACTTTTCTATACATTTTATAGGATTCTATCGAAGTGGCGATCCCAGCGATGGACGTGTCAGTATGGACATCGGCGGACCTTAACGAGGCATTAAACAACTACGCCACGAGACCAGACCTCATTCCTTACTTGGAGAAAGCGCAGAATGAATTGAAAGAATCTCTTGTTACTGGACAAGATAGGGTACGTAAATATTTTGTTATTCGTTTTTATTTTACTTAGCAGCGGCAAATATGTCCTGAAGGTAGCCGCAAGCCCCTGGCAATGGCCCGAGGCATATGAGAGAGGAAAGCAAGTAACAAATGGACGTCGTCGTCTCCATCATTGTCATTAATTTATTAATTTACTTTGTCACAGCGGCTTCCCGCTCTATTCAGGTATATTAAGTTGTTTGGCACAAGCTAAGAGTACAAGGTTACTAGGAGTAATAAGTACAATTTCAACTCAGAGGCCTTTAGATAGTATTTTCGGGGCTCTTCAGTGCAAAGCTGGACGCTATTGTCGTTATTTATAATATTATCATTAAATTGCGATATGGTTACATTCCAGGAGACGATAGGCATGGTGACTCCAGTTGGGTACATCCCTCACAAAGCTGACTACGAATTCCTTCCGAAACCTCTGAAGAATCTCATCAAGAAGACTAAAAAAGGATTACAGGTAAGCTGGAGAAAAGAATCACATACTTTTATTACCATAGTCCATGACATACTCAAGGGAATCCAGGGTATTTAACAAAAGGACATTTGATTATAGCGCCATCTATTAGTAAATGTCGATAACAATCTCGACTTTGTTCGTGTGATACCTTTTTGTGTAGACGTTAATCAACTTTAGACCATTCCACTTTTGCAAATATCTTTGAAATTTTAACATAGAGGGCTTCCACAACGCTTTTCAATTAAAAATACAAGTATTTCAAGTTCAATACTAATATATAAAGTCTATATATATTTTCTAAAAAATTCCGTCTACAGGCGTTCGGAAAATAGCAATCGTGTGGACTATAACGTTAAAATGAAGCTTTATTAAAATAGCCTTTTGTATAATACAACGATGTCATTTTCTTCCATGGTAGCCATAAGCTGTTATGGGTCTTATTTTAATACGTATGGCTGTATTAACACGTTTTGTATGCTATGATAATGGCTAATCTTTTTTGTGGTTTTACATTGTAGGTGTTGGGGTAAGAAAATTTTACTTTTGTAAATCTAATAATAATTCGTAACGTTATAAATGGTAACTGATATTTATTACTGAAGTTTTTAAGAAAGACTTATTGGGGTTTCTTGTTTACCCTTTTTTTTATTGATTTCTATAAACCAATATATGTTTGAAAATTAATTTAAATTAAATTTCAATAATTGCTCCTTTTTTCATCGTTCATAAACATATTTCAGGAATAGGTATGTTTGCCATTTTCATTGACTTACCATCCTTTAAATTGTCATTAACTATTGATACAAAAAAAAACATAACCCTCGAACAAATATGTCAGTTGGTATAAAAATTATCAAATTAATAATGTTTTTTCTTTTTAGGCTGCAGTTTCGTCCTAAGCAGTACCGATGATTGTGCTACACTAAATGGTTGTGATTTGACAGGGAACTTAGCCATAAGCAGACAAAAGACTGTTGAGTGGTTAAATAAAAATTTTAAATGATGTTGACGTTTTATTTCAATCAGTTCCGACGTAAAAAAGATTTTCAATCTTTAAGAAACATCACTGCTCTCTATTTTGTTTTATGTTTTAAGTCCTGTGAAGACGAGGGACTTTTGTTCGTAAACGAAAATCCATGAATCACAAACAATTTTTTGTTTTTTTAAGACAACTTCTGCACTTAGTATTACGCGGGGACAAATATACTCAATAACGGATATAAAGTACAACTAGTTCCCCAATTTTGTTCATCCAGGTATGGCTATAGGGAATAATTTTCCCGGAACTATGGGAAATAATTTTTTTTCGTCCGTTCACCTGGTTGAATAAAGCAGGAGGATAACAGGCAACAAACGCTTACCAAAAAATAATGTTTTCGAGTTATTTAAAATATCAAATAGTCTCTCTATCTCTACATCAGGGGTTTCCAACCTTTTCTTAGCCCGGGACCACTTTATATTATTCATGTTAAAAGTGTAATAATCACCCTGAAAATTTCAAAATTTAAAATCATTCGCGGACCATTTTGACTTCGGACCACTGGTTTGGAACCACTGCTCTACACTGTCGACACGATAGTATCTGAAGACGTTTTACAAAACAGTAGTAAAAGCTTATAATCTTATTACTGAGTAGACAAACAATGACAACATAGATAACTTTAAATATTTTACAGCTTTAATCCCGATAGAATCCACCATGTAATGCTTCGTTAACAGATTCTAATTGATCTATGGATTTATGGCTTGTTATTGTCTCTTTAAAATCATTTTGCCGATCATGGTTACAGAACATGATGTAGTCGGTCCCCTTAAGCTCATTCCCGCAAGATATTTTTCTTACACGAAACCCGGAATAAGATCAACTAACAATCAGTTAACCGGGATTGACAATGGAAATGTTAAACTACTTAGAATATCATACGCAAAAATCATCTCTATATCCCACTCCAAACCAAAATTCTGATCGGTTTCTAATTGTAGCGAGAAAAACCTACAAGTTAATGCAACACTGCAATAGGATTGTTTAACTAGGCTTCAATGTTCAGCAACGAACTTGGCTAAGTGTAGCTTGCAATCTGTACAACAGTTTACGACTAATGATATTTTACACAATGATTATTAAATTTCCAAACTTGAGGCGCCTTTTACAAACATCAAACTTCAATCTAGCTTTTTTTCAACATTTTCACCTAAAAGAAAATAGTGAATGCCTTCAAAATTCATAATTATCATGATTCCACATCGAATCTCATAAAAGTTTTAATGGAATAATTATAGTGTTGACAGCAAAACGAACTCGAGGACATTTTGTTTTTCATTTTTAAAGCTATTTCGATACAGATTGTTTTGATAGGGGAGGGGCTTGTGACCAAGTGACGACCCCACTTTGTCATCGATCGGTGCGGTTAAGCAGCATAAAGGATTTTAGATGGGTAAGCATCTACAACAAATTAGAAAAAGATCTCTAAACAAATATCAATAATTGAGGCAGGAAATGATTAACAACTTATTTTTCTTTTACATTCAAACCTTTAACTTAACTTTGACACAGGCCAGTGCTATGTGTTTACATAATAATATGGATGCAAGAAACACACTATCATCAGTTACCAAATTGGTCGCATTTCTTATAACTCTGACTTAAATACAACTAATTGCTAACAACTTCGTATTCATTTATATAGAAACTTACTTATAGTTCTTTTTTTCTCTGTAAGCAGCTGCATTTATGTACATTTGCCAATAAAGCGTTATACTATGTGCCAACGAGAGCTTAACCTCTAATGAGGCTGCAATTAAAACGTTTGCGAGTAAAATTACCGTAAATGGAGATTCCATTAGTATGTATACGTATTATCGGTAGCCTGTTGATCTGAGAACATTACTAGGAATATGTGAAGACGGTTAGTGGTCACAAGGTTCAATTACGGGATAAGTACCGGGTTCTGTGGGCAAAGTGACGATAGTTTCACCATTCATGTATATGTTACTGTAAAAGCCCGAACGGTGGTAAATCCTAAGATTTTCCGGTATAACCTAAGATTTACCAACTCGCAATGGTAAAAGTCCGAACAATTATTTTATTTCGAATTTTTACCTATATTCACTTGATGATGTCGAGATGTCGCCGGAGCCCCGCTTCGCGGGGCTCCTCCTTCTGAGTGGTTAAAAAAAAATAACCACGAAGGCTAAGGTGGGAGCTTGGCTTCGCTCGCTCCCACCTTAGCCTTCTAACCTAACCTACCCATGTCGCTTTGCCCAAAACTCCTTCTTTATAACTATGTCACAGTATATAATTATACCATGAAATAGTTATAAACATAGTTATGAAGGAGGATTTTTTTATATATCGTAACATAGTTTTTAAACTCTGGCTTGCTCGGACTTTTACCATTGAGAGTTGGTAAATCTTAGGTTTTACCGGAAAATCTTAGGATTTACCCCTGTTCGGGCTTTTACAGTAACATATAGATATATAATTCTTCTGTAAGTGTATATGTCACTGAACTTCTCTTAAACGACTGGACCGATTTTGATGAAATTTTTTGTGTGTGTTCAAGGGGATCTGAGAATGGTTTAGATTCACATTTTTTTCCGCTGGACAATGTATTTTTAATTATTTTTTAATTTATTAGACAGGACAACGTCTGTCGGGCCCGCTAGTTCATGTATAGACTTATAAATTGAATGGTATTGGTGGCCAATCTAGTATCAAAATTGTTAAAGCTACACAAAAGGTCTTTGACTAGGCTTCACAACATTTATCATAATTGACAATAACCGTTACTGACTCCTTACGTAATCTCCGAAAAACGGAGATTTCATAGATATCAATTAAGTGCTACCCATTTATATAATGATTACGCCAAGGGTTGTTTAACTCATAGATCGTTTACCGTCCGGTAAGCGCAACTGCCTATGAGCAACACAAACTGGCCGAGAAAGAAGGATTTTTTTTATAATTTTTCGAACTTCTCTACCGTAAAATTGGCGGTATTTCAACCCAAGGAGACGGTAAGCCTGAAAATACCATATGAAGAAGTTTTTTCAAAACTTTTTTATTTACTTACTCCTCCCAAACGCGTTAGGGGTAAGGCCTGAAGTCTACCACGCTAGCCAAAACCGTCGACCATTTGAATGGGAGGTACAAGCTTAGACCACTCGGCTATCACTACTCTATATTAGGTATAGCTGACCCGCGCAACTTCGCTTGCGTCACAAAAGAGAGAATGGGTCGAAATGTTCCCCGTTTTTGTAACATTTTTTAATGCTGCTCTGCGTCTATTGGTTGTAGCGTTATGATATATAACCTATAGCCTTCTTCGATAAATAGGCTATCTAACACCGAAAGAATTTTTCAAGTCGGACCAGTAGTTTCTAAGATTAGCGCGCTCAAACAAACAAACAAACAATCAAACAAACAAACTCTTCAGCTTTATATAGATTAGTATAGATTTAAGACTTACCTACTCGGAATATAAATTGTATCTTCTAGACTAATTTCAAACAGACAGACGTTGCGATTGAAATTCCTTTCCGGATTATACTTGGCTAGTTTATACTATAATCCAGCATGTTGACCAAATGGAATTCACCGGTTTAACCTATCTAAATTTCTAATACCACATATCAATCATATTAACAAATATGTTGATAAGTACCAAAACATTGAAGTTGTACGAAAATAAAAGGATCAGGGGATCTTTGTTATCATTGATAAGGTTTTGCAGTCGACTATTTGTCAATATGAACACGTTCGGTAGCCGCATGGATGGTATCAGGTGTCCAAAAGGCTATTTGATGGATTAGCCACCTTATGTGATTTTGTTAATACATTTTTAGGGCAAATTCCGTTGGCTAATCGTGTGACGTCAAGGATTAGACAGTAAATAAACAATGTTTTTGTTGTTTGCTCTTTCTCTCGTACTGTTTTTTGTTTAGAGGAAAAGAGACAGACAGTTATCTATTTTATTGTTAGAGCACGTGTTTACATTATGATTATGTTTAGCTTCAACAGGTCAAGGGTTAAACACCTGGCATGCGAATGATAGATGGATGGGCTTTAATCCTATTCTAAGCTTAAGCACGATTAAAGTTTAACTAACAGGATACTTAGTATTCCGTAAAGAATGTTGGTTATCTTTAATGACTACCACTGTGACGGGGCCGGCAGTGCCTCCAATTGCTGATCACAGTTACGGGTTCGATTCCCGACCGGAAAAGTACTGGTCTTTAAATGAATTTACATTAGAATATTTCTCAATAGTAGTCATTAGTAGCGCAGTTTGGTAACTTTTCAATAGTAGCGCAGTTTGGTAATGTGCTTCTAAATGGTAATAAGCTCGCCCCCGCATGGTGCTAACATTGTTAAAGGTGAAACGTTGATGTATTTCATACACCTCTGGCGTCACCTTTAGGCATAATAGGCGTGATTTTAAGCACGTATATTTATCTCATTGTTTGGTTTTGATCTTTACTAAAAAACCTTGAGCCTAATAGAAGCAAGGACTCTGTTTTCATTAAAAAACTGATTAAAAACTCATAGGCATGCAGTTTCTTATCAATGTTTTTTGCTTTATATTGTTTCCGCTAGTGATAGTTTGTAATACACAATTTCAAGCGGCAAGAGATGTTAAATTGGTGACAAGAACTATACCTAAGAGTTTAGTGCCCGTTTTCTTTGACTATGCCTTTAAAAATTTATGAGATAACAGTCCTGATAGAATTAAAGCTAGAAATTCATCTCGATGACAATATACGACTCTTAAAAATATGTTTTCGTCACTTATTTTTCAAGTGACTCACTAAATTTCTGACAGCTTTGACCCTAAGCTAACCACTTGATGATGAACTATTCATGATTGCACACTTATTTCGGTGTGTTTAAGACACAGTATTGGCTTGAATCAAAAGAAATACTTGATCGACCGTCGTCAATCTTTTGTTTGCTTGCCTCAACGCAAACCAGCGGAAATCCGGTTAGAATACTGAGATCAATTGATAGTATTATATGGATTCAAACGGCATAAAAAGATTCGAGAAGAGTCGTCAAGCTGCCATGTTTTAAACCACATTTCATAGCACTTAAGGTATCTTAAATAATTTAAACATTAATACTAAATTAAACTATGACTAAGTAACACAAAATGAAATATTTACAATTACACAATATATACCTACAATGCATACAAAAAGGAGTGCGTCACGCGTCGTAGAATTTCTCCTCATCATCGTCGACCGGTAACGTACCCAGAGAATGTTGGCAGCATTGCCATTTGCATTTATTTTAAACTAGCTGACACGGCGAACTTCGTACCGCCTAAAATATGCAAAATTAAATGTCTATTTTTCAATATTTCTGAGAGAACCGTAAGAACCTTCTCCTAATAATAACAAATACAACACAAAAAGAAGTAGTAAAATCGGTCCAGCCATTCACGCGTGATGCCGTGACCAAGAAAAACGGGTTTCTAGATAGATTCTTTCAGTTTTTAGATAGATTCATTTATTCCTCAGTGTCTTCGCCGCACCTCCGCTGTATTGCGTTAATCCCTAAGCTTTTAATTGCCTTCAACGACCTGTAAATACGATAAACAGTGCAGCCAACATCAGTGACCTTGGCGACAATTACTTAACCTGGATTACATAAATTATCAAGATTTATTACGTATTTAGATATATGTCATGTATTGCAATAAATAGCTACTGATACTGTTTATTGTCATTATGATTAAACCCACTATATATATTGGCATTTTGCAAAGCAATATCAAATTATCGGAGGGAAGGTAAGTGAGCAAGTTACATAATAACATTATATAACTGCACATAAAATAATATACGGCAGGACTATCCTAAAAAATAGTATATAAATCAAATACTTCTGACTTAATAAAATTTGCATCCACATTTACATGGCAATCGGGTTATTTGTGCAAGGATAAATTAAAAAAAGGACCATTCCCTTTTTCCGTAAAACCGGGCAAGTTAATGGGTTAAAGTTTAAGATTTATTCGTTATTTCCGTAATAATTCTTACAATCAGAATAGAGCGTTGACTACTAAACAACGCCTGTGAGATCTCCTTTATATCCAAGGAAACAAAAAAGTAAAACAATAGTTTAATAACTGTTTTCACCTATCACCATACGAATATTACCACAGTTTAAAATCTCCTCTATAGGCCTCCACCTTTTAATATTATTCAGGAAGCCAAAATATAGCTTGACTTCTTACTGAGGGATAAACTATATCATAAAAGTACATGCTTTGGACATCTCATCACAAAAATATCCTGTACCCAGATTAATTAAGTTTTCTTTTCGCAGCAGCAAAGAAAAAAAAATCTTCAAGATGAAATTCCTAGCTGTTTTCGCGGCAGTGCTCGCTGTGGCTTGTGCCAACAACACCTGGACCTTGCAGCAGGTGTCAAATGCTCTTCAGAGCCCTTACACCGATGCCTCTCTCAAGCCCTACCTTGAGAAGGCCCTTAACGAAATGATGGCTGCCATCTGGGCCGGAGAGGAGATTGTAAGTAAAAACATATTATTGAAATATCAATTAGTACTTTACGTAGTTAAGATGCTGTTATTTAAACAGACATAAAACACTAAAGCAATTATAATACCTACCAACTTTCTTTAAAAAAATCTTAGTTTCATAATGTCTATTTGAAAAAACAAAAAATATCAGCTTCCTTAAAACAGGCACTCAAATGTTTATTAATATACATATTTTAAGACCCTAATCGTTTAATAGACACTAGCATTAAATGTATGATATTTCTGACTAACCTTACTGTTCTATAACAGGTTGCCGTAACCATCACCGTTCCCTCTGCTGAGCCTTCTGGCTGGACCCTGGCTGAGCTCTCCGAGCTGCTCCAGAACCCTGAGACCGACCCCACCCTCATCCCCTACTTGGAGGCTCTCCTCAACCAGATGATGGACGCCATCGTCGCTGGTGTCCCCGTTGTAAGTATTATTCTATCAATTGTTTTGCTGATTAAAAACGTATATTGTGAAAATGTTACGTTATGATCTACTCCATGATGCTAAATTTGTGGATAAATACAAGTTGCATACAACTAGGAGTATACACAAATTTCCCTGATATTTCAACTTTGTTGAGTAATATTTAATTTCACCGATACTGGAATATTACAGAAAAAAATCTTGAAAATATGCAAAATAATTGACCATTATTACCAACGCAACGGTTGCAACTAAATGACATCATTACCAAGAAAAATACCACATAATATAACCCCTTGATATTAATGAACAACATGTCATCACCTAAGTCGCAAGTAAACGTGACAATGTCTTAAGATTTCGGGAGAAATAGGTAACATTTACTTGGAATAGTATTTCAAGACAATATCATATTATGTTTGCAGGATGCCGCTGTCGTCGCCGCCCCCGCCATGGAGCTCCACCACTACACTCTGTCTGAGCTGTCCGCTGCCCTCGAGGACCCCGCCACCAACCCTGAGCTCAAGCCTTTCCTCACGGCTGCCCTCGACCAGATGATGGACAACTTGTTCAACGGAAACCAAATGGTAAGAAGAATTTTAGTATCTATCTTTTATTCCTTTGCGGATCAGAAATCTCTCACCTCCGTGAAAGAAGCCTACTCCTAAGATTCAGAGCCTAAACGAAGAGAATAGCAAAGATTTAAAATGAAAAAGTTTGCTATGTAGAAATATGTAGTAATACTTCTAAACTAAATAAGTATTACTGTACTAAATGGTTTAACAACATTTATAGCGGTGGACACACTGGACACCATATAAGCTACACAGCCTTATAAGCAATAAAGGACCTTTGAAAAAACATGCACCTGCAAAAGAACATTTCGATTGCTAATCACTATTTTAAACTGTTATTTTCAGGAGGTTGTCACCATCGCCGTCCCCGCCGGTCTGACCCCCGTGGTCCCCGAGATCATCCCCTCTCCCGCTGACATCGATGCCCCCCTCCCCGCCCCCGTGCCTGAGGTGCCCGCCCCCGAGGTGCCCGCCTCCAGCCCTCTGGTCCAGATCATCGTCAACATCAACCAGCAGCAGGTAAATTCAACTATTCGTTTTTTATAGTATTTTTTATTTTAAATTTGCTTAGGCATTTGTCTGCTATTGTATTGTAGAAAGATCCCATAATTATTACATTTCAAACGCCTTCATGGTCCCCATGGTTTATGCGATTATTAAAAATAAATATAATGATAGCCGAGTGGTATAAGTTGGTACCTCCCACGCAGTGGTTGCAATTTTGAACCTGAGGCAACACACCAATGACTTCGAAGTTATGTGTGTTAGAAATAATTATCACTTGTTTTAACGGTGAAGGAAAACATCGTGATACAACCTTGCATACCTGAGAGTTCTTTAAAACAGTTCTTGAAGGTATACAAAGTCCTCAACCCGCAATTCTCTACCCCTCATTACGGGAGGAGACCCTTGCCCAGCAGTGGGACAATATTGGGCTTTTTCTTTATTTACTAATAAATCTTTTACTTTTTCAGGCTAACCCCACTCCCGTCGCCCCCGTGGTTGTCCCTGAGCTCGTTGTCGACCCCGTCATCGTTGTCGACGATGCCCCCGTGGACCCCGTCATTGTCGTCGATGACGCTCACGTGAGCCCCATCCAGGTTGTCGACGAGGCCCCCGTCTCCCCCATCCAGGTCGTTGACGAGGCTCCCGTCTCCCCCATCCAGGTGGTCGACCAGCTCCCCGCCAGCCCCATCCAGGTCGTCGACCAGGTTCCCGCCAGCCCCATCCAGGTTGTCGACGTTGCCCCCGCTGCCTAAGGACAGAGTACAGAAGTTCGATAAGATTATACCATCTGATCTTATTTTATAGAATAAATGCATAAATAAATTTCTTAGTTTAATTTTCAAGCTACCGATACTTGCACTGCTTGTTTAGTAGACGTTTTTAGTCTTCCACCATCTAATTTCTTGGAAAAGAGCAATGAGAATTTACGATTACCCTGATAAAGATCCCTGCAGTGAGAGTATAAAAATAATTGTAAACTAAACAGCAATTACGTCGGCAAAATATCTGTTAAACTGATCTAATTGAAGTTAACCCCAGAATGTGATTTCAAATGACTGACGTGATTTGCAAAACATATCAAATCAATCTTTTGATAGCTGGTATCCGGACCACTGATTTACTGTTTGAAAGCTACCAATTTTCACGTTGTCGTATTCAGACATTTGCATGAACGGTACTGTGTAGTGCAGTTAGTCATTTGCCGTGTGGTTCGATTGTATGCCAGGGTTTTGTGTGCGTACCCGATAAACAGAGTAACCTGCGGACATTCCCAAATAACGCGACTACTGCTCTATCAAAGCGAAACCGCGTTTGATTGCACGAATTCCAATGAATTCTAACTATTATGATGTGAATGTTAGTTTGGATGATACTTAGCTCGAATTTTGATATCATTGTGGTATAAATTCGTTTTCTATCTACTTAGAAGGCAGTGGATGGCTGATCAGGAGGGTTTCAATCTCGGACTAGGCAATTTTTTCTAGGATTTTACAAACTTTTCAGTTTGATTATCTTTAATAATATTTCTGAGTTTAGTTATAGTATATAAGTATATACATAACTGATAAAATGGAACCCGGTGAGATGGGCTAACTTTGCCACGAAGTGGATGCCACAAGAATCAGATGGTCGGAGGCGACGGGAAAAGCCCAAGCAAAGATGGCGTAATGATCTGGACGCGTTCTTAAAAGGATGGCCTGATGTAGCAAGCAAATTCAATATAATTCTTAAAACAATGAGATATCATTTGCAAAGTCATATTTAGATGATGGCGGTGTTTTAGACAAGATACCAGAGGATTGATGAGGTGGGATTTACAGTTAGATGAATCACATGAGCTAATGTCAACTGTAGGTTATTTAGGTGCGCAAAACAATGACCATGTCGATGATAAATAAAGATTATTTAAATAAAAATTACATCACGTCTATTATTACTTCGAGTTAGACGTATAAATAATAATAAGTATATGCATCCCAGGAGATCTTGAGAGAGCTAAGATTTTTCAACGAGTATAAAGCCGTTAAAGTTATTAGTTTTACCTATACCTAACAACTGATTAGCCACCTTTACACACACTCTATCGTACGTTCTTAGGAGCGTGTAGGAATACGCGCGGGAAAGCAGCGCGGTCATCGCTCGCAATTTTCTTCGCGGGCTTGACAGATGAGCGCGGCGCGTAGTCTTTCCTTTCTTCTTGCACCCCCTTTAGGTAAATACGCGTGCTCTTTCACGCGCGATTGTTGTTTCTTGCTCGACAGAGTGTGTGTGTAAAGGTGGCTAATGTCCAATGTAGAACGATATAAATGATATATAGTCTCCAGCCGTTATAAAATGAGCTCCCACTTCATACTACGGTTATGTTGTAGCCATTCGTTTGCAGCAAAGAAAAATAAGGTGAAAACTCACTTGCTGATAACTTGCTATAAATAAATTGTAGGTCCTAATTCGCGATTACACGATGAAGAAAACATTTAGAACTACAGCTAAATACTACTAGTACTCATAATTTTTTTCTATATTATATTTTTTTAACCTGGGGGAAAATTCCTTCGGATACCCGCTGGCCCTAGGGGGGAATTGACAGGTTACGTGATGATTCAACTAAAAAACCTTCCCGTTAACCATCCGCTACATGCGCGACTGACAGAACTCTGGGACCTAATAACACTCCGGTGGCCATACCCAGAGAATATGCCTCCACTCCATGTTGGCAGCAATCCGGACTGTCATAGTTGCCATCAATTCATCCCGGACCGCATCGGCGTGCCTTCAGCCCCTACTGTAAGCGCCTACTTACCGCCTAACTTTTCAATATTGTAAACGTTTTATTTCCAGCAATAAAATAATATTGCATCACACGGAGGCGTGAACAAGCGATAAAGTCGCTGTGGTCTGCTCTATAAGATAAGATAAGATATTGACGGATCTGACAGCTGCAATCTTGTTATCTGATCCACTGGGTACCACTGGAGTTTGCGTGCAGTTCATAATATTTCTCATGACATTTCTTGGTATTTTTATGACTCATAATCATTTATGCAGACTAGATGGCTGTTGTGAAATAATGTAAAAAAGACACTTTTGCATAAAAGGTGCACGTTACTTTTTCTGGTCTTTTGTATTACTCTTTTCTGTTGTTGAAAATTAAGGTCTTATTAGTGTCAGTAATACCAACCAAAGGCTATAAAACTATAACTGCTCGCGCTCATCTATCGAACCCGCGAAGACAATCGCGAGCGAAGACCGCGCTGCTTTCCCGCTCCTGCACTAATCCTGCACGCTCCTAAGAATGTGTGATAGATTGTGTGTGTGAAGGTGGCTAATCAGTTGTTAGGTATAGGTAAAACTACTAACTCTAACGGCTATAAAACTATAACAGTCGATCCCGGTAATGTCCACTTAGTAAGTAATAAGTTTACTTAAAAGGTTCCGAATGCCAATGAAAGGTGCTCACAGTTCATTCAGGTGAACGTAGGTACGTAGTCTACAGTAGAAGGGGCTTGAAGTCCATCCATGTTGAAAGAAATAGCATCATTGCAAGGAGGGGCTTGGTACAGGAGCGATCGGTCGAAAACTGGAGAAAAATTTTATTTACATTTTACTTTAAAAATAATATTTTTTCCGCAGTATTAATTGATCTTATGTTGACGGGATTTTAAAAAACATACAAACAATAGGCTCGGGCGATAAACCTTGTCTCATTGCAAGTTACTGACTTTTAAAGGTCTCTCTCGTTTCAAGTGGAAATCGAACCACCAACTTTTACAAAATTGGTCATCGATTTGCGATTGCTAATGATGATTATGACAAATTCAAAGCTTCTGATTCGAGTGTCCAATAAAATCCATACTAATCTATCATGACAAGTGTCGTTTTATTTGCTTTTATTTGTAATGTTTGTGAATGTATGACGTCATGTTTTCCGTATTAAGTTACATTGACCATTCCGTGACGTAGATGCGGAACAAATAAATCGTGTTTACATTAGAACAGATTAATTTATCGATAGTATAAATGGTTGAATTATTTTGAAGAATCAAAAAAATGGGGAAAACTATAATATCTAATCACTATTCAAACCTAAATTCGATTATCGTAGACGCTGGAGCTAGTATGTTATTAGAATCTACCCCTTAATGCCCAATATACTTAATGCCCAATATAATCTTGGGCGTTAAATACTATGCGTACTGATCAAAGCATGGCATTCATTATATATTTTTGACTGCCTTTCACTGCCTCCGTGGCGTGTCAGTGGTTTAGATCGCCACGCCGCTACCATTGTGTCGAGAGGTCGTGGGTTCGATTCCCACTCGGTGCGATCCACAAATAATTATAATTGTTTCGAGTCTGGATGTACTTTGTGTCCGTCGGTTGTATGTTTGTAAAACTCCTCGTGACACAAGTGCAATACTTAGTGCGGGAGTTGTTTAAAAAAATAAAAGTTTTCTGACATATGTATTTAACAGAATAACAAAATACCTATTTTTACAATAATCTGCCTACCCAAGAAATATACAATAATGGAGGGTTTTCTAGAGTGTGAAATGAAAATCTGCTCAACGTAGATTTTTTTTAAATTTTTATTCGGTATTACATTATCTCAATATTTATTCATATAATTATAATCTTATCTGAACTCTATCAACATCGAACCCCTAAGGACTCGTCACATAATTTTCATAAGAAAAACGTCGTGAGTCAAATTAATTTTTTGATAGATTTTTCCCTAAGTATGATACAGTAAATGACTAAATTCAACCGAAAAAATGTTTGTAGCTTTATCTTTTGTTATAAGCTTAATTTTAAACGGACCAACTCAATAGGAACACAATAGGTTTGTTCAAAATTAAGCTTATCTCTTGCTATTATATCTTGCAATATGATTTTTTTAATAGAGAATAGAAAAGTTATTGGCCGACCTCTGACCTTTCTCGTGACTTTTATAGTATATGTTGAGGGTATTTGTCACACAGGAAATGAAAATTTATTAATAAGTCGAATCCTAGATTTCGTGATAACTTTTCGGGTTTTTAATTATAATCCAGTTAATAAAGTAACCATTTTAGATCTCTAACTACAAGTACAAAGCATGTCTATCAATTTTGGATATGAACATTGAAAATTTTCCGTCAATCTCGTAAGTATTTCGAAATCTTAAGGCCCCTTTGTCCCGAGATTATAGAATGCATCACACCTTTTTTTTTCAAGTGCCACTTGACGTTTCCTTATCAGATAAACGCGGGTCCTAAATAATGCATCGCAATGTTTCCAAAATATTTCTTATCACTAGTTTGCAACGAGTTCATGCGAAAAAATTTCGTTGCGGTTTGCGGAATTTTATCTTTGACTGATAAAGTTTGTTAGGGTTCGTTGATACATTGTTATAAACGTATATCACACAAAGTAAAAGTGAATAATGATAATTAGAACTAAGTTATAAGACCAAAATATTTCTTGTACATTGATTGATAAGGGAATTAAAATAAATTGTATTTTAAAAGTCCCATCACTGGGGAGGTCTTCCGTCTTTCCTATTATTCCTTCTAAACCCCAACCCTAATTTATTTTCAAACTTAACAAATTTCATGTAAACTGCACCGGCCAGTAATGAAAATTACTTGTTGCTTAAGCGAAAAATTTGTAAATGTTTATAGCCTAGACATAGGTAGCAGACATATATAAATAATTATGTGCATCTATAGCAACCTACTCCTATATTCGAGTTTTAGTTAGTCTCCCAAAATCAGTTACGTATTATTTTATTCGTACAATATTTTTTTCAGGGATAAGGAAATAAATAAACTTTCTTTCCTACCTTTGCAGTTTCCAAATAAACTCGTAATAATACAATTATCACAGAGCATATTTGTTAGAAAGGATGGACAAACAGCGACTAGCTGCCGGCAATTATATCTATTTCCACCCTAATCAATGTATTGGTATTACATTTCCTTATTGGTATAATTCTATAGATGACAATGTATATACACACATATAGCGATTGTAGGCTATTACACTAAGTATAAATGACATGTAGAAGTACAGTTAGTACTCAGATTATTAATCCTATACACCTGTCCCACTGGTGGACAAGAATCTGGTCTTGAAATGAGAGACAGTTACGCCTGGATTCCACTACGCTGATGAAGAGCGGCTTGAAGACTATACCAAAGAACTTTTAGGTGTGCAAAGTTTTACCAAGATGTAATTCTTCGCCTTAAGAGTAAGGGATAATTACTTATAATTCTTGTCTTCCAAAAGTCATCGGTTTTTTAAAGGCCTTCAGTGACAATCCTTGGTCATTTGCGTGGAAGGCGAATATTTATACGATTATCTATGCTCTTCAATCTTCGGTCTGACTGTTATACTTCCACGGCAACACCGCTTTCATGAAAAAAACCCGAAAATAAAAGGCAGTTATAGGATATTCATAGTATTAGTAATGAAGGATAGTATGTCCAAATCGTATAATTCACAAGACATTAAATACATTACAATCACATAAACTAAGACATAAATCAAATTTACACAGAGTCACGTGCACCACAAGTACAAACTACAGTCTACAACATAATACAAGTTAATTGTGAACCAAATTGCCATTGATTACACCAGTATACGTGTACACTTGTGATGTTTATGATTAATTATAACACGGTAATAGCGAAGTAGCGAATATCTGCCACTTGTTCGTGTATTAAATTATTTGAATAGAGATCTCGCTGTAGAGCTGTTATTGAATTATGTTCATTTGATGTGGAATTTACGAAGGTAGAGTAATATTTTCCAATTCGTATCAATTTTTTTTTTGATGTGATTGCATAGTCATTTTAAAAGACTGAGCGAATATTTTGCATTTGACAGACATAAAGGTCAATATGTAGAGGTACACGAATTAACCGTCTATTAATCTTTCAAGTGTTTGTTTATAGAGGGAATCGAACCCATGCACCATTATGATAGTGACTAATCAATTTGGACGTTAAGTAGTGTTGTTATTTGCTAAATATTAAATGTAAGTATTTCCAAAATGATTGACATGATGTGTAACGATTAGTAGGCGTTTTGTATTGGCCAATAAATTACAGACTGGCTTTTACTACTGATTATTCTTATCCAACGATATATGTTTCCGACATGTTTATAATACTGCTAACATTTGAATCTTTATAGCAAATAATTATAAAAGAATAATCCGGGAAAACTATTTATTTCGACTTCTGTGACCTTTTTACCCCTCGTCTGTGGAGCGACCGGCTCCCGGTCGGTGTTGCAAATGCCGCATCTGTGGAGCGACCGCGGGCCGGTCGCGAAGATTCCACCCCTACTGTAAGGGGTAGTTTTTTTTCTCATATTTAGGGGTTTATATATAGTTACTTCCCTTTTTAAATCTTACGAGAGCTTCGTAAACAACCAAAATTTTGCTACTAGATCAAGATTTCGGCCAGGTTCTTCTCATTACCCACGTTACGTGGGGTCAGCACATCATGCTTATCTCCAAAACATGCTGAATGTAAAGAGAATTTGGCTGATGTTTATTCAACCATCCGCCTGCCTGACGTCACATGTCAATACTCCTTCCGAATCTTACGTTTAAGTGTAAAGTGTCAGTGATATTTTGACACTGGTTAAGATGCGAGTAAGGGAATCTGGCATATAGGAGGGGGTGGAACTATGGGACTGAGAAAGGTTTGTAGATGACTCATGTTTCATGGCTCTCGAATCTTTGTCTATTTATTATCTGTATCTATATTTTATGGTTTAATGACATTTCCTGCTTGTTATGTAATGTTAATAATTTTATTACAATGTAATTACGGACTGAATATGAAAGAAACACATTAATAATTTTTGATGAGCTTTCGATGAGAGTTTGATGGTGTGACTTCTTTCATTAGCCACCCAGAGGACCTTCGCGTAAAATACAGAGTTTATTAAAATATAGATCAGCTGAAGAGAAGACATCTCGTATATATTTAAATATTGTAAAATAATGGTATTGAGTTGCATCCGGTGAGCCTGGAAGTCGACTACAACATAGTTGGAAGAAAGACAAGGCTGATGATAGAATGTATTTAGTACTTACGTTATTCTGGTACGGAACTCCCGTGATCAGTGAAGAGTCACACTCGCTATCGCCATGTGTCATATTGACAGTCTCACCGAGTGTCTGATAAGTGTAGGTGCGTGATTTATATATTGGGATGCGACGCCGATACGTCAGTACTAACACAAAGTTTACGGGATTTACTTGCTGTACCTTACATGTAAGTTATTTAACTTAACTATAAAAAAATGTACATTTTCGTTTTCTTCATTCTTCATGATATGTTTACGTTTATTTAGGCTTCTAAACGCGACCTCGTGTAATAAGATTTCCCCACGTAGATTCTATGTGTTATTCTTGGTCATAAGCTCTCCCACCTCGAATCCATTCTGCATCGGCCTAACAACTCTTGCATTTATAATATTAATATGATTGTATTCAGAGCTTTATATCTAACTAATCTTCATCAAAATCTATACAGTAGTTCTTGCGCAAAATAGTGACAAACATACATTATTTTTTTTGCCTTATAAGCTTGTCGGCCCTTACGTAGACTAGCTAATCAATAAGCAGTGTTAATTTTGAAAATCTTAGCAATATTCAAAATTGTGGAATCAGCTCACGTTTTCAACAATGCATGTAATTGCAATCGAATTATCATTGAGATTTATATTGTTTATGAGTGATGATAATTATATGATTGAAATGACAGATATAAAGTTAAGGCAGAATAATATATATTTTTTGGTGAAATCTGAGATCGAATATTTATTTAAAGAAATTAGGTTGACATGGCTATTTCCGTGTTTAAGTGGAAAATGAAATACAATAAATTGAATAACATATATTCAGGTGGTTAGTAATCGAAGTTTAGAAAGTTATAAGCGATAATAGCAAACGAAAAATACATTCGGTGGACACAAAAAGGAAAACAATAGTTTAAAATAAAAATAAGTGTAATAGTCCTTTGAAATACAATTTAGAGGCAAGTTTTTCAACTGTAATTTTCTTTAAACCCGTCTTTAAAACCTTTAATTCAAGTAAGCCGTAATGCATCATTCAATGATCGCCTCTAAAAGTCTTACCTCATGGAAAAAATGACTAAACCGCAACTGGTGACTGTTTCTATAAAATAATAACAAGTTTTACAATTCAATATCGTTTTATATACTCTAGTGTTTCCTTATTAACTAATTGATTTATGATATAGCTTATGTTGTATCTAATCGGCACTTTATCTTCTAAAGATATTGGTTTATCACACATTTTGTTTGTTTATCCGGTTTAGCGACAATTTTTCGGCGTGGTTAGTGAACTTGTGTGTCTGTTTTGTAAGCTGAAAAGAGCCCTGGCTTAAATTATGATAACAGTTGACGAATGATGACAGTCCAAATTCTTAACAAAACAAGTAGATTTTAAATGTCAAAGTTTCGATATAATACATCCGAATTACAATCAATGGCAAGAATTTCTAAAATTCGGATTTATTCTATCTATTTCCTACATAAACTATACAATATTGATAGAAAGAAAAACTGAATTAGAAAGCTATTCTATTAGCTAGTCTACATAACTCCGAATTTTACGTATTGGCATTTGTACTAAAAAAAATAGTAGGTAAATAATCATGAAATCTACAGACTAAATGAATATTTTCTTGACCAGGCTTCAGCGGCCAATACACTCTCTATTTCTTCACCCTCATAGACACTATTGCATAATGCACTATTGCACACTACCCTTCGATATAGTTTATCATACGCTCACAAAAGTTTAAAAATAAACAAAATATGTACTTTCATTTCCTATTTTATTACTTAGGCACTTTAGTAAATTATTGAAACAACCAATGTATAACGTACTAGATGACCCGTGCAACTTCGCTTGCGTCACATAAGAGAGAATGGATCATTATTTTCCCCGTTTTTGTAACATTCGTTGCTACTCCGCTCTTTATGGCCGTAGCGTGGTGTTATATAGCCTAAAGCCTTCCTCGGCAAATGGACTATCTAACACTGAAAGAATTCTCAAATAGGAGCTGTAGATCCTGAGATTAGCGCGTTCAAACAAACAAACAAACTCTTCAGCTTTATAATATTAGTATAGATTTATTATTATAGCTTGCTATTGTTAAGTTCTGACGAGTCTGTATTCCTTATTTACAGTGTAGAGTTTGCTCATTAGGAAATAAAGATCGTTCAAGTTGTTATTGATTGAACGATTTGCTGAATGTCTGTTTGTATTTCTGTTTGTTTAGTCTAGATATTCACTATTATTAGCTGTAATGGATCTATGAATGTAGTCGGTAGGTACCGGTATAGACTACAGTAATTGCAAGTATGTTTACGTTGTTGCATTTAAAAACTCGTTTGTGAATCAAAATCTTGCTTAAATTTGATTCTCATAAACATACATACATACACATTATCAGGTCTGTTATACTCGAAGGTGTAGGTACAGGTGCATGAAATATACCGTGATTTGCCCTTTATAATGTCAGTCCCATGTAATATGCATGCAAGTTGTGGATAGTGGGGGAATTTACTCGAATAATGTATATAATTTAGTCTTTTCAATTCTTTTATTTATACTAACTTTAGCCCTCGGTGACTTCTCTCAGAATATAGTTTACTAGCTGACCCGCGCAACTTCGCTTGCGTCACATTAGAGAGAATGGGTCAGAATTTTCCACCTTTTTATAACACTTTTTTCTGTTACTCTGCTCCTATTGGTCGTAGCGTGATGATATAAAATATGCTTTTTTTCACAAAAATATTCTCAAAATTATTTATATCTCCTAATATAACGAAGTCGCGCTAAGGCATCCGTCATTAAAACAGTTGCCATGACAACGGAATTTTGTTGATTCAATTGTCATTATAAATTGATTATTCGCGACTTAGTTCGCCACCTGAATTTTCCCGGAAAATGCGTCATTTTCCCGGAGTAAAAAGTAGCCTATGTCCTTTCTCGGGTATC
Organism: Anticarsia gemmatalis; assembly: GCF_050436995.1. Classification (NCBI taxonomy): domain Eukaryota; kingdom Metazoa; phylum Arthropoda; class Insecta; order Lepidoptera; family Erebidae; genus Anticarsia; species Anticarsia gemmatalis. Next base: position 8,205,077 of record NC_134761.1, read on the forward strand.
AAAATATCTCCATACCAAAGTTCACGCAAATTGGTTCAGTACTTTAGGCGTGATTGAGTAGCAGACAGACAGACAGACAGACAGAGTTACTTTCGCATTTATAATATTAAGTATGGATAAATTCGCTAATGTTCTAGCAAATAGGAGGGTCATAATAGGGTTTGGGATGAAAGCTTAACACAAACAAACATTTGACTAAAACACTTTACTACATATAAGTATATGTAGTGTAATTACTTTTTAACATACTTTTTCCTGTATTTAGTAAGGAATTACCTTGCAACTGTGCTACGTATACATCGTTTCACATTCAAATGATATATCGTGCAGTTAGCACCATCTTTCATCTCGAGTTCGAACGGAATTGCCTTATAATTCAAACGCGAATATTTTATACGTTTCCTCTTTCATTTGGAAGCATATCTATCTTATTATTCATAATGCAGTACTTATATTTTAGAATTAGGGATTATTTCTAACATTTTTGTTCAATTTTAAGTGATGTTCAGAGTAACAATGACAGCACGAAACTCATGTGTAACTCAAAATCGAGTGTTCTTTGAGTATTTGGCCATTACTGTTTTTAATCTAAGACATGCAGTTTTATGTGAAATTCGAGCGATATTACATATCTATTGTCACATTTTGAATGTATGTAAAAAAAATTGCCGGTAGATCATATTCGCACGAATACACGAACTGGCTAGTGTGTTCGACAGTTTCAAAGTTTTATAAAACGAAATTTAATCCTTTGAAAAATTCACGAAATATTCTTGTATTTTTCGAAAGTTCGCTCGAATGTTATAGACACCGGAGGTAGGAGTTACCTGGATTAGAAAAAATCTACTCGTCTGATTACTTCGTGGTACGAAAGAATATGTTGTATGCATAGTTTTCGGCGTAAGCGTATTGAATTTTTGTCCATAATATTTAACCTCTTACGTACACAAACAAAAAAATAAATATTGATCCTTTCACTTTTCTTTTATTACCACGAGATGGCGCGTGCATACTTAAATAAGATTTTTATTTATACAAAATATTGGCAAAACACTATACTTCATCAGGATTTCCTTTAACGGCCTCCGTATATTGCGTTGGTATAGCAATAAAATGCCCCTGAAAAGAGATATTAAGATACTCGTGAAATTACCGTTTTACCGTCTTTAACTACTTGTCATAGATTCCTAATATCATTATCAGCAAATAAACATTATTACACGCTTTTTCCTCTAAAAAGTAGAGAATTATAGCTGATTAAGATAAGGTTAATCTTTAGTAGATGAATTAATCGGCGGTTCTGATAACTCAAGATTTAGGTTTTAGAGGATTAAGATGAGATACAATCATTCATTTTATGAATCGAAATATTTGACCTAGAGAATAACTCTTCTTACCTCTTCTTACTAAAGGGAAAATTTGAAATAGCTTAATTTATGTATTAGCCGCCTTTACACACACGTTCACTCTATCGCACGTTCTTAAGAGCGTATAGGATTAGGCGCGGTAAAGCAGCGCGGTCTTCGCTCGCGATTTCCTTGGTGGATTTTCTGGCGGGCTTGAAGGATGAGCGCGGCACGTGGTCTTTCCTTTACCCTTACACGCGCGATTGTTGTTTCATGCGCAAGAGAGATTTTATAGAGTGTGTAATAACCAAGAGCTTTTGCAAAAAATGTTTTTGAATCAGCGCGTCGAACGCATAGAAAAGTCAAATGTCAGAGAGATTACCGCGTTATAACCTACGGACACGCCGCACGTGCCTTGTATCTTATGCTAATACTCACTGATAAAGGGCAGACAACGTGCTCATCAATACTTATGTCGGCTGTTCAAAATAACACCGTATGTGTCAACATGTGGTGTAATGCGATCCAGCACATTTATCTCGATCTAAGCCAGATATTTTACCGCACTTTCAAAAGGCACCAAAGATCAAACAGACTTAGGGTCGAGAATCCCTAACTTCTTAACTAAATTGTAATAATAAATAAAAATAAATGTTCTTTTCCAGATCAAAAAACAAAAATGGCACTCCCAACCATCACCCTCCGCGAGCTCTCCGACGCCTCCCAGGACAAGACACTGGGACCATCCACGAACAAGGTCCTAGAAGGCATGTTGAACGACTACATGGACCTGCAATACGGCAAGGAGACACCATACACCACGGGAAAACAAGTGGTACCAACCGGAGCTACGCTTGATGACGTCGACAAAGCAAAAGTGGACGAAAGTGCCGAGAAAAAGTTCCACGATGTATTTGAATGTATTTCAAAGAAGGCCCAAAGTGGGGACTTGACGCCCCTCTCGAAGAACGACGGCACTTGGGACCCTAAACTGACCCCCGTTCTCGTCCTTGTGACCCCTAATCCTTAGATCGTAAGGTCCTGAATCTGGTTTATTTATTTGTTATTTTACTTATTTGTTATTATTGGTTTTAAATTAAAGTTATTAATGTAAATTGAGTTTTATTTCGACATTCATTACTGATTGAGTAACCGTTACTTGTGGCATTGTACATGTACGAAATTGAAAACAACCTGGCAAAGGCTCGAAAAAGTACAGCATTATTCGTACTCATATGGCGTGAATTTGCTTCCATTCTTCTGGGCAACACATAGTGGGAAAACACTTTTTAAGAGAATTCCTTGGGATAAAAAACCAGTCATCAGTTTATCTATCCATTAGCAACTTTGTTATGACTATTTGCTCGCATCGCGCAAAAACTACTCAATGGATTTTAACGGGAGTTTAAAACACATCGTTTGGCTTAATTACTGCGGTAGGTTTTAATGAAAATAGTTTCAAATTAAAAGCTGAATTATACGACTAGGTTATGTTCTAGGGTTCAGACTCAACTTGTAATAAAATAAAACTATTCGCAATTGTTTCTGAAATATTTTACACCCTTTACGCACCACTATTGCTGTCTCTGTGCGGGCGATAGTGTGTTATGACTGCTGTTCACGAGGTTTCGAGTTCAATTCCGGGTCGGATTTAGGGCTACTGGTACTTGCATAAGAAATTTCCTGTAGTAGCTCCGAGTAGTGTAGTAGTTCGGTAATATGTCCAGAGTACAGCAATAGACTCGCCAACTATTATTACAAGTGTTTAGCATACTTCTCTGCCTACACCTTCTCGTAAAAAAGGTATGATAACCAAATAAAGTGAAGTCATTTTTCGATAGCTGATAATCTAAGTTTTAAATTATCGACTGTGTATTACTTTTTGATCGATTGTTATTTACAATGACTTTCACATTAATTAAAGTGTAGCTAATCCTTCCTTTACCGTTTCTTCGCAGGACAATTCAATTAATCCAAATCTCAGTTCAAAATGACGTACACGACGTCATACAGTAAATGTAGTGTGGACGCAAGATTAATAAATATTTTTTTTTTCTCAAAATCACTTTGTATAAATGGAATCCAACTTCATTTGAATTAATCATACTTTATTTCCACTTCAAAATTTTTTTGCCAAAAGAAAGTAAATCACATAAACGTTGCAATTATGGCTTCCTTTCCTCCTACACCGCATTGGTAGCGTAGATCAGTCAAACGCACCATCATGCATCGGTTGTACAATACATACCTAGAAAAATCAGTGCAGTTTCCCATAGAACATCGTGTTAATGTGCGCCACCGATGTAAATACAAAAAGGAAGCCTAAAACATAACATGTTTGTTGTATTTATTTTCTTAAGTACTTTATTTATATAACGAGCGCTGAAGTGCGGTCAAGTGTCATCAGCAGGAGTCTGTTCGAAGAAGGAAAATACACAAGTTTTTGTACTAATTGCCTTTAGATGGGGCGCATGGCTTCACCCGCGTGGGACTCGGCCGAAAGGAAAGTTTCCACTTGATTAGACTGTTTTAACAATATACATGTTTATTATAATATTTTGTTTCATGTATTTTGCGTGTTATTGTTATAAACCTTCCATTCGGATGTCTTAGGCCTTTATTAATGGATTGGTTTTTAATTGGAAGCTTGATATGAAACTGTGCTTCGAAGATGAACCGAATATATTAATATGTAAGTATAAGTTTTAGACAATTTTAAAAAGCTGATTACATTTTGTCATATCAAGGAAATCCGCCTGCTTTCAGTTAAATAAAAGTCTTTACGGTCAATTAAATATGATATCAACTCATTCTACATTAAGACAAAGGTAAGCGGCAAATAATAGTAGGTAAGTATAGAATGTTTTTTTGTTAAAATATAATGATTTCGAAACTGTAATTAATACCGACATTATATTTTAGGTTGAATTTAACATTTTATTTTAACAGTATAGTTGAATTATAATATCAACACATAATATAAAATATCTATCTGGTTCATATGACTCATGAGCTTATAGATTAGAAATATAGAAAAACCGAAAAGATTAAGGTTACTCATGTCATAAAGGCTTAATGCAACAGTGCATGTGTCAAGAAAAACACTATTTTATTTCTTTACAACATTCTACCAAATGGTGCAACTTTGTCAAATGTTTATCTTTCAATTAATCTAAACTAAAACTGATTTTATCTACAAACCCAATTTTATGATATGTTGTTTAACTAATACATTGTACGAGTATGTAGTTATATGAAGCTAGTACATTTTATATACAATTTTAGAGAAGTGAGTGGGTTGGGAAAAGAGGAAATGATATATTTCGACTATCACGTAGATCATGCCTCGGGCCATGACTTGTGGCCAATGATTTATTACTTAAACTATAAATCTATGAATTATCGTCGCATCGTAAATCATTATTTAGAGGCAGTTACGGAAGCATAAGAATAAGTAAACCAAGTTGTCTGGCCACTTACCTTTTCCTACAATTGTTGTGTTTAAGGCTTATCATATCACGTATAACACAACCAATAAATTAAAACTACTACGAAGTAGCTTAATCTTTTATTGCCAATAAATTGAGGCCGTATTACAGAGGATTACTCTAGCGCCGATGACTCCTTATCTTTATTGCAGCCATTTCATTATTTAACTTTTCGCCGGCGAGTTATTTTGGCAGAAGACATTCGAACTTCGTGGAGAACACAGGTAAGTCTTTGATCACCCCCCCTGTCGAGTTTGACAGCTTGTCGGGACTTTTGACAAAATAAATAAAACATTATCATAATATATTTTCGAAAATATTCATGTTGTTGTAAAATTTCAGGTAAATAAACATGAAACTGCTACTTTTGAGTTTGTTTGTCGCGGCCGTGGCTGCTGTGCCCATCCCTGACGATGACGCCGGAGCTGTGGAGATGATTGTGAATGGCGTACCTGATGGCGAAGCCTTGGAGATTGGAGACATCGTTGACATCAAACTGAAGGAACACACTGATGGAAATGTAGTCGCTACTGACTTGCTGCACCCCTTCACCGCTGTGGGTATCGCTGAAGCCGCTGCCGCCGCCGCTGCTGAAGAATCCATCGTTCCCGAACCCATATTGCCTGAACCTGTCCTCCCTGAAGTCGTACCTGAACCTATCGTTCTTCCCGAGCCCGTCCTGCCTGAGATTGTCCCCGAGCCTGTGATTCTTCCTGAACCAGTTCTTCCCGAGGCTCTGCCCGAGTCCGTGGTCCTCCCAGAGCCCGCTCTCCCTGAAGTGGTCCCCGAGCCGATCGTCCTTCCCGAGCCTGTTGCTCCCGAAGTCGTTATTCCTCCCGCGACCCCCGAGATTGTGATTCCCGAGCCTGTGCCGTCCCCATCTGCCCAATTCGGTGAGGTGTACAACGATGGAGTCGTCTCAGTCACCGTCAACGCACCTCAGGCTGAAGACGAAGGTATGCTCGCGACCCTCCAGTCCTGGTTGAACATGGTCATCAACTACTTCAGTGAAGACACCCAGACCCAGACCTCTCACCAGATCGTCTAATACTAAGAAATATATCTGAAGTCCTTTGTAGGATGTACTCGTTTTATTTTGATACCTTGATATTGTTTTCTAGTCTAGTATATTTTTTATATGATTGTATTGTATTGTGATCCACGACTCGAGTCTAGTTGTTCTCATGTTAAGTGAATATAACTAATATTTTTTATTGACTTGTTTTATTATGATTGGTCGACATACAGTAATTGGAGCTAACGAGCGTCTGGATACTGTGGCTCGAAGCAAGTTGGTAGAAATCATGTATAAAATATACAATATACATAAATATGATCGTGCTGGCACATACATGAGCTAGTATCAGTCCGTTCCAAGGCTTGACTACAACGATAATCGTTATAGAAAGTTATTAACAGCTAACACTTGGGGTGGCTCATGAAAATACAAGTTAGCAAGTGGCATGCGTTATAATAAACTATTCAAGTATTTGTTGAACCGTCGTGAACCCAACGTTTGGCACGTTCTCAACTTGCCCAAGTTCCCCACTTTGCCCAACTCCGGTTACTTAGTTCGTTAAAATGAACTTCGCTTTGCAAAATGATCGGCCACTGCTATTTTAGTATGCAACGCAACTCGACCTGTGAGCATTTTCTGTACTGAGTAGAATATCAATAGAAAAATATCCTCTGAAATACATTTTTTCTGTGAAAAATCTGCAGCAATACAAGCTTGTGAAACTTATAAGGAAAAGTTCTATGAAGAATGTTGATGACTTCGATAAAATAATTACTCATTAATAGAGATAAATAAAAAAACGTTTTAAATCTAAAGCACTTAAAAAATAATGCTTTTACTAGAAGCTTAAGTTTATACAATACTAGCGGACCCGGCAGACGTTGTCCTGTCTAATAAATTAAAAATTAATTAAAAAAACATTGTCAAGCGGACAAAATTGTGAATCAAACCATTCTCAGATCCTCTTGAACACACACAAAAAATTTCATCAAACTCTGTCCAGTCGTTTAAGAGAAGTTCAGTGACACACTTACAGAAGAATTATATACATAATATATGTATATAAAGATATGTATTTTATGATGTCTTGAAAATGGTCAGGTGCGTTTTACTCGAAACCTGCGGTCCTGTATGAGTTTGAATGAGGCAGGGGCAGTTTGTAAGGCTCGTACTAAGTGGCGCTTTTTGGTCGCTTCCCTTCCTCTATGGGTAAAAGGTGTGTCAACATGTATGTATGTATCTATCTATATTTTTTAATAACCTTTCAAAGCGTTACTCTCTTTTGTCCTACTAACAATGATTACCTCCTCCTACTTATAATTTAAGGAAAATAATAGTTATTAGTAAAGTAAGGACAATGACATTGAAATAATTGTAGACATAGTTAAGAGTCTAAACTTTGTAGTAGTTAGTCGGTGTTTGTCGTTTACACGTGTGACTACAATGACGTCATCACATATAATAACACTCACAGTGACGTAGAAAAAATAGTATCGATCTTTTTAATCTATAGTGTTGGATTGTAGGCGTCTTGTTATCATTAGTCATCCAAGCTATACTTATAGTATTAAAAATGCTGAACTTTGGATGTTTGTAAATCAAAACTTTTGAACGGATTTTGATGGGCATAAAAAATTAGATTAACATTAAGGATATTTTTTAAAACTTTTTAACCATGTGCTTTGCATGAAAAACATTCCCGATTTTCCTTTGTGGTCATAGTTGTTTTGTAAAACCTTAATGGTTCTGCAACTGATTTCCATGTATGGCAAGTTTTGTTTATTTTCGTTATTTTTTGAGAACAAATGTTTGACATACTTAGCAATATACGGGATTGCTAGAAAAAAAAAGCAAAATGATTATATACTTGTTACTATTTTTTAAACATCTAGTACAAATTCAACCACTGTACAAACATCTACTATAGCTTTAATAACTTTTCAAAACAAAACACCATCGTATTTAAAAATCCATTTATACTAAACTTTAGAGCAACTTTTAATGGCGAAGTTCACCATATTACGAAGGAATAAAAACAAAACAGACTGAGGAATTATGAAGACATCTCGAAAAACGGCGAACTTAATAAGAGTTTTGATTTGTGTTCGTCACAGTGTCACCGTGTTTACGACACGAACACATTTTACCATGCGAAAAGGGAAAATGCAAAGAAAATATTATTGTTTCATAAATCAATTAGTTGGATTTAGATTGAGAGACTGATATGGGTGTGGAAGAAAGACTTTCTTTTGTTACCTTGTTGGTGTTAATTTTTTAAATTCAGTAGTCTAGGGATACTGTCTATCAACTAATTCGTATTTTTAGTAGGTAGGTACGTATACTGATACAATTATTTTAACGATTTGAAACTCTCGCGACTTGTACGCAATATATTTTGGTTTCAGCTTTTACGCGCGATTGTAAATTTAAGTTTACTATATCTTGTATGTTTACCTAGCTTAAACAAGCTTTTGTAATTATTTAATTAAAAGAATATATGACTTTTTTAAAAGTTAATTTCAATGACTTCTACTGTTAGAAACTATGAACAAGGCCCTTATTATATTTTTGATATTTTTATTAAAGTTTTTTTAGAATTAGCGTTATCTTTTGTCGTCAATTCTTATAAGCATAAGTTGAGTTACAAATTTAAAAGAAAATAACTGCTATATTGCGATATAGTAGAGACATGAACTCGGATAAAAATAACAATAGCCTTAAGAACTAGTTTCTATAAATAACTACGAAACTATTTGCATGAATTATCTCATCAGGCGTTACAACGTACCGGGGTATAACCCCGTAACATAACATAGGCCGAATGTAACATGTTTAAGTAGGGTGAAACAGCCAATTATAACTGTAGCGAGTTCGATAAATCATATTTGTGTAAGTAGGCCAACTTATGGAAGACGTTATTTTAGGGTTATTTCCTCGGACAACGTAGGTCGTGATACTTATTGATTGTTCACTGTCCGATTTGTAAGAATAGTGTAATTAAATTTACATTTGTTTAGGTGTTAAAGATTGATTTTGTCTGATTTTTAAAAAACATTTTTCTCTAGATTGCGGTACTTAACTCTTTTAAAATTTCATTTAAAATTTTATTATCAAATGCTATTTTCATTCCTAAACTTCCTTTGCAGTACAATTTAAACCTGCACTACTATCGGTTTATCACTTGGCGATAGGTTTAATTTGCAACAGCCTTAAACATATAATTATATATTTCACGGGTCGTAAGAGTATAGTTTCATTGCGCGCATATATTGTTTTATGCTTCTCCAATCTGACAAAGAATTAAAAAACAGAACACTTATACCCACATTAATGGTATGTAACTTTATACTGCTGTATATAACTGGACTCTGTATACCTATTTAGACATTTTTTTCAGTAGAATTAATACAATTTCGTGTGCGTGAAAGTCATTGCTATTACGTTCTTCAGGCGCCACAGTTCAAAGCTATAAGCTCCTATCAGAAAGTTGTATAATCCCTCAGTATCGATACACGACTCCCTCCTGTATCACAGACTTATTTATCAATAAAACTTTCTACTCATTCATCACGTGGGGAAGATATTTCACTGAAGCTGATATTTTTTCAGCTGTAAAAGTAGTTCTTCAGAATTTCTGTAGTATATTCCTGAACTACGGGAACGAATCTGATTTGATTTATCTACACTTTTACTCTTATGATTACTTATTTATTAGTTTTAAATTAAACGTTGTATACACATTTGAATTAATTAGTAATGAAGTAATTCAATGAGTAAACTATAGGTAATCTATCAACTATAAAACAGTTAAGCATTAGTATATTATTGTTCGATGAAACTAACTATTAATACAAGTAACTTTTTCTTAAAAAAAAAGAGCGGAATATCATAAAAAATATCTACATAGACGTCACAAGCAGAAAAATGGAAATGTTCTTACTAAAACGAGTACAAAAAGTAGCAATGTATTTTCATAACCGAATAAATTCATAACCCTACTCGAGCTGGTGTAAGCATACATCCTACGGCCAGGTCAGCGCGGTGGCACTTTTAATACGTTTTTTAAGAATCACAAACAAAGTGGCGGGATGTCACGCACTGTTCGCACGCGACTGTAGCACGCCACGCGTGGTCGATTACACCGCAGTGGCCGGCCGACGGTTAAACGCTCAAATCATTTCTATGTTGGTTGCTTGTACACTATTTATATATTTTATGGCATCTTATTTTAATGTGTAAGGAATAGAAGATGGGAATTATTTCTAAGTTGGAACAAAGAGATGTCTTTCAATTTATTTTCAGATGTTTTATTAATTTGTTATTTATCGATTTTTATATTTATTTTAAAAGTATATATGTCTATCAGTTATTCGATTACCATAGTACAAGAAGTTGCCCAATAACCTATATTTCTAAAATATAATATAGAAAGCTGCTTTATTATTTAGGTACTAAGTAAGACAGCTGCGCAATATTCTGGGGTTAGAATCCTGCATCAGGCCAAACATTATTACTGAGTTTTTGTCATCAATTTTTCAGTTATTTGCATAGAGCTTAAAACTATTGACACCGTGTCTCGCCACTTGTATCAGTAAATAAATAAATAAATAAATAAATATTATTGGACAACTCACACACGGTTATTTGATTCCAAACTAAGCAGAGCTTGTACTATGGTAACCAAATAACTGATAAACATACTTATATACTTCTAAATACATACTTATATAGATACATTAACATCCAGGCTCAGAACAAATACTCGTGCTCATCACACAAAGATTTGTCCTGGGTGGGATTCGAACCCACCACACGCAGTATGGTGGGTTCGAAGTTCCACAGTCTCATCATCTTCTATATTTACAAGAGTGATGGAATAGAAAAGGCTTTTATGTATTGCACAAATATATATAGGGTCTATAAGTTTATACAGTTTCAATCAAACTGACCACTACCTGCTACCAAATGTCAGTCGGGACGAATTGCTTGTTTGTGCTTGAAACCATCTGGTGTCGTGCACCAATTTTTGAATGTATGCCCATAGCCAGTTGCGCTCACAGGTCGGTACACGATCTGTGGGTGAAGCGACCCTTGGCGCAGTCATTCCATAGATGGGTGACCGCATAGTGGTAATTAAGCTGGGCGTCTCCGTGCTTCGGAGGGCACGTAAAAAGTCGGTCCCGGCTGTCTACTAAGATAACAGTCGTTAAGCCATGTCAAAGGCCATTCAGGCGGCTTAAACAACTTTGACACTAGGTTGACCACTAACCATACGACAAACTAAACAGAACTAACATACACATACAATTATTGTAAGCACAACAGTGTGCTTGGGTTTTATTTTACAAAATTAAAAAACAAAATCATTGAAGTGAAATTTCCCACAATACTGACACGCCCGGATTTCTACGAAATTCTAGCGCAGGTGCATTACATTCAGTTTGGTATTTCAGGTACACTAATATTACTAACATCTTTTGTGTACAAGCCAGCACAAAGAAGACACAAAATATTCTTCATTTTATTGACACATTTCACTCAAATGTATTGATTGTTTTGTCTATTTTATGTGTGAAAAATACTCACAATTTATTTACTAAAACTTCCATTAATTAATCTATATTTATATGAAAGAAACAAGCTCCGTATGTATAAAGGTCAAATGTTAAAATAACCGTTACTTCTAATATTTGGTCTAACATTATATTCAAGTCAAAATATAATTTCCTCATTTCAAAGAAAAAGAATTTGTAAAGAGTTCTATTTATTTATATTACTGAGACGTAAACGCTTTAGTCAAAGTGAACGGGTGACACTATCGTGAGAATCATGATATCCATCGCAACTCGTAGCCTCTCGTAGCACGTCGGCGCCGCGTCGTAGCTGTGACGTAGGCGCGTAGAGCGTATTGTAGCACTCACCTACGGAGCCTCGCTCAGATAAAGGACAAAGCGCAGCGATACGTAGTACGGGTATTTATAAGTTGAATGAGCTTGCTAGTTTTATATTTAAGTTTTTATTTTTATAGCTGCATTAACAACGATCCTTGCTAGGATTTTATTGTTATTACTTTTATCTGTAATTTGGTTCTCGAAATGATGCAACATCTATAATAACAAATGTAAAAAAAATAGCAGTTAGAGATCAAGATCATTGAAATCGGATACTGTCCGAATTACTACATATAATAAGACTTCGAGTTTGGGTAAAGGATCAATAGTAACTTTTAAATCGACTTTGTGACCTAGAAAATGACTGGATCGCGTTTTTGACAGAAAACCGTTGACCGCATCGTATTCGATCGAGTTAACTTTTTACTTTCACGAAACGTACGCGCCGTGGAGCGAATCGATAGGGTGTGCGGCCGCCGCGGCTGCAGGCAGCGGCACGACAATTATTGTGCCGGCGGTAACGCGAATTTAGGGCAGCGAAACGCGGCGGCGCGGGGCGAGGCGCGAGGGGTGCGGGGCGGTGGGGGGCGGCGCGGGGCGGCCGGGCCAGTCCGCGACGCGCCCCGCTCCGGCCGGCCGTGTCCGCGAGTGCCGAGTGGTGCCGAGCCGCTCCCCGCGCCATGCGCACCTCGCGCGGCGAGCGCCAGCCGCGCGCCCCGCCCGCCACCGCCACCGCCGGCGTCGCGTGCGACCCCACGCCCGCCTAACTCGCTAGGACTCATGAACATGTTGCGAGTGTTGTATAAACGCGATCACAGGTGAGCATTTTTCGGGTGAAACTTTCAAGTTTTAATGTGAAATCGATTGAACTTTGGTTGCGTCGTGAGATCGATATTTGTCGGTGAGTCGAGTTACTGATACATTATTTATTACCGGTATTTGGACTGTTACACTTCCTAATAATAGATTTTGGACGGCCGGGCCGGGGGTGTACCGCGCTGCCCGCCGCCGATGGTATATCTGTGAAAGTTGTCCAAGTCGTGTGATGGCACGCGGGATGGACGGGATGACGGGCTGGAGCCTCATCCTCGGTATCCTGACCTAGTTCAATAGTGCAGATCGATGGCGCCAACACTTGACATGATACATCGGTAACATCGGTAACATCAGAAGGCACAACATTGCTCTGATAATACAATAAGTATCGCGCCGCTACGCGCTCTGGCTAAAGGTAAAAGGTCAGGAAGTCGAAACAAAGTTCGTTACGTCTTAATACTGCGGACGTCGCCTAGCTGAATATTATATTAACTAACAATACAACTCGCATACATATTTAACATATTCTTGCTACACATATTATACAATTTGGGATTAGTTAATTAATTAATATAAGTACTGTGCGAAATGGTTACTCTTGGTTATGTCTTCATCGAATACACGATTAACTGGTTCTATAACACAGGTAGGTATATTTTTGTTTGATAGTTTTTCGGCCTGCAATTGAATAGCATCAAAGGAGTTTTCCCCTTTATCCAGTAATAGAGAGGCTTGGTTAGATTGCACAAACACACATTTACCATACGAGAGTATTTTCCGAAAATTCCTTCAATTTCCTTATGTTTTCGTAGAGAACGGCCACCGCGCGCCGGCCAAATGAACTCGCGCCCACAATGCCGCTCTTTCTATTTTTCAAAATGTTATTTTCCACCGTTTGTTTGGTAACTTTCGATTCAGAAAATTGGAAAACAAGCGAACCCAATAACTAGAACTGATTTCAACTTGAGGTCGGAGGAACAATGTACTACGAGTATCTGTATCTACTGTTATTACAGATTTGAACCTTGTTTTAAAACTTGAAACTTCTATATAGATTTATGAAACTCAAGTATTTAATTAGAAGTTGTCGAAGAAAAACAAAAGGAAGCCGATCGGATTTATCCGAACAAGCCGGAGAGTTCACAAAAGCCAACACTTTATTGGTTTGTTCTTTAATTACATCAAATATATAATTTACAACACTTCTTAATTTGGTTGGTGGTTTTTTCAAAGATCATTGTCAGTCGTTATTAGCAGTCAAAAGCCTGAAAGTCTGATAAAACAGACATACCGAGGGGTATCATGTTACCCAGGTAACTGAGTTGTGAAGGCAGTCGCTTCACGTAAAATACTGGTACTCTAACATAGATGGAAGAAAGGCTAAGCTGATGATGAAAACATTTCTGGTATCCGCTTAAAACAAAATACCGGACTGGATTTAGCTAGGAGTAATATAAACCTGAAACTTTGTACAGTATATAGAGAGAAGAATTTACATAAAATTTTATACTAAGACTGCATTAAATTATGCATGCAATTTCAGAAGTTAAGATCTGTAAAATATAAATTTTATTAGCTATACTTGTATTAACCTACTTCATATGAGTATCTATACTAATATAATAAAGCTGAAGAGTTTGTTTGTTTGATTGTTTGTTTGTTTGAACGCGCTAATCTCAGGAACTACTGGTCCGATTTGAAAAATTATTTCAGTGTTAGATAGCCCATTTATTGAGGAAGGCTATAGGCTATATTACATCACGCTACGGTCATTAGGAGCGGAGTAGCAATGAAAAATGTTACAAAAAGGGGGAAAATTTTGACCCATTCTCTTAGGTGACGCAAGCGAAGTTGCGCGGGTCAGCTAGTTAAAAATAATTTTAATAGACTACGCGACACTGTAGTCAAACTATGATAAAACATAAGATATATTTTGTTCTGCAATAGGTTTAATAAAGTTCACGAGTCTTCATATAGGTATGTTTTTCATAGTAATTGTTGCACATAGAACAAGTCTTCATCAGTGTCTATTCAGAGTGGCACATCGGCTCCATTTAGACGCGATTGTGACTGCCCTCGAGACTGCCTACGCTTTTTCTGAATTGCAGACATTTTCTCACTCTATTCATAGCACAGGGTGACATTTCAGTCGTATTATTACTTTAATTGAAGAGATATTTTAAACTCAAAATAGATCTGCTAATGAAACGAGTACATTTTAATTGACTCTCCGATGGGCATCACTTTATGAGCTAATAAAGGGTATTAAGCTCCAGTAATTGTCCACGCGCGGTAATACTCACGTCATCGACCAGTCGCCGCGTCGACGCCTCGTTGTACAAAGCATCAGACACCTTTTACAAAAGAACAAAGCACGAACATTCTCTATCAACAATAGATTACTGCTCCAGTCCCGATTTTCCCGAGATTTTTTTCTGTAAATAATGTGTTCATATATTTGAGCATGTACACATTATAATTCATAGAAAAATTCCCCACGCAGCGTGACTTACGAGGCAGTCGGAGTCTCAGAATTCATAGCTTTTTGCCCAATATCAATGTGCAGTAAATTTTACGCGCGGTCTCGCGAGACTTGCGGATTGATTGCCGCAAAATTGTTAGTCTGTGCATACTTAAACTTTTATGCCTGCTGTAAAATTTACCCACCGCCTTACTCTGCACCTTTCCTAATTCAATTTTGATATATATTCTCATAGTAACACCCACATAAAGAGTGAAACTTTGACATTTTACTCTCTCCAAAAGGAATGTAAGATAATCTAAAAGTAAACTAAGAGAAATTAAGATTGAAGATCAAATTTCCGTTCGGGTAATTAAATAAAACTTTTAAAGTATTCGTGATTAGCCTCCTCTTTTCTTTCTTTTGTCTTTACTTGTTAATTGTGCGCCTTTAAAAGGGATTAGGGTAACATTTCCCGTCTTATTTTTCTATTAAGAAATAAAATGAGAAACCGACATTGCGTTCACACTTTCTCGAATTGCGTGATCGGAATATTAACCAGAGTTATTTGAAGTAATAAGAATCAATATTTTACATGTGGTTCCGAAATAATGTAATTCAGAAGACATTATTCATGGTTCGAACAAAAGGTTTTGGTACGTTCAATTTTAAATCTTTATTCCGGGGTAGCTCACTGACGTGGAATACTGAACATTTCCGCTAGCGAACAGCGAGACAAATCCTTAATTAAACTTGAACAAAAAGCTTTCCTAGTACGAATTGTGAATACCAAAATTTGATCTGCATTCCTAGTGGCGCGGGCTAGTGGCTTGCAAACATAGCCGACATAACAGTAATCTGGGGTCGCACAAACGGCTACAATTCGCTCTAATGCGGTCTCTAGGCGAACACAATTGCTTGTCAAGTATGTGAAACTTGGGCGTTTAAAATCATTGTCGATGTGACAGTACTACACGCTGGACCGCTCTAAATTGTGCTTTGTTGTTTTTTATTTGGATACAAACAGTTGGAAAAGCCGCAATGACTTTTAAGCTTTTAAACCTTATGTTAAGAATGATTTGACACATAATATTTCACTTGAAAACTCTTTATAATAATAGTGTTTAGCTTAACTTAATATTTATACTTTTTAGTTTTATAAAACCCCTGTGATGGAGAATAGAAAAAGGCGAAAATACTGTTAAGACAAGTTAGGTAAAAAATGTTATTAAATAAATGCCTTAAGTTTTATAAACTCCATGGGCTCATAGCTCATATAATTATCGTATAATAGAAGATGGGTACTTGACACTTATTACCATTTGTACCGTTGATTGAACTATTTATTTATTTTAATGTACAAGTGGTACACGTAGACGGTCTTTATTCCTCTAGGCACTATCTACCAGTTAAAAAATATTTGGCTTTTATTTTCAATTCAAAGTGTGTAAAGGTCTCAGGTGAACACAAAGTTGTGAGTCTGTTCACACGTCCGACAGTTACCTGGTCTAGACGTCATATAAATTGTTTATGGCCCATTCTTATTGATTTTTATTCGTTTATACATCGTAAACTATTAAGTATTGCGCAATAAATAAACTTTCATCACTAGTTCTCTTTTATATTTCAATAGTTATCTTTCCACTTCAAGACTCAAATGACGCTTATTTAAGTCGCGATGACAAGTATTTTTGTTTCTACAATCCATATAAGTAGCGATTTTAGCACTAGGTTCAATCGTAATTTTTGGAGGTTCGAATGAGGTTTTTCCATATTAGGGTTATAAAAATGACCCTAACGTGGAAACATCTTTAAACGCTCATGTTTCGGTTAATGAAACATATTTTTAATTTAGAGACAACGTTTTTATTAGATGATTCTCTTGAATCGACCTTTGAAAGAGACATGTGCGTACTGTTGATTACCTTTACACTTAGTAACAGATAGGTCATCATCATATAAAATTCCGCGGCTCCATAAATATCAAAGTCACTTTACAATATACACTGCCTAGTAATAGTCACAAGTTTTACCTCTTTCGCGTTTACAACCATCAGTGAACAACAGCCATATCGTTTTTATCGCAAACGGCGATCGTTTGCAGCCAGCTATGATATATGTATCCATCGACTACCATTCTATCTACTGACTGACAACTTGACGTTAAGGGCTTTAAGTTTCAACGACTGCTTAGAAATAGAACTATGATTTATATTTTTTGTATAAAAGAAACAAAGATGGTAGTTTTTATAGAAGGAATATTAGGTTTTCGGCATTAAATACCTTCGGATAAGTTAAGGTTAGTTTAACTCCCTGATTCATGTTTTTATCAATTTGGCCTCAGTTTAATTATAAGGTGAGACTACATCCACATGCCTACGTGAAGAAACCCTACTATCTATTCTACTTTGAAAAAATACAATGATTTACCTTAAACCATTAAAAAAAATAGATTTATCAATAAGCCGATTCTAAAAACAGATTTTAACAAAAGCTAGAACCTTATTTTAACAAAATATTTTAGACCCTAAGTCTTTCAATAAACCTTATTCTATAATAAAACCATTTGCATCTATATTACAAAAATAAACCTCTATTTTCATTCCAAATCCAATAGACAAAGTCCAACAAAAAATAACTTCAATCTCAATCAGTCCCGAAATGATTCGCGTAGAAAGTTTCGTACAAAGTAAATTAGGTTATTGTAAGACATCAACTTCGTGAAAAGCTCCTATATACTGTGTTATGACATTGATATAAGAAAGAGGCGGTGGGAAAAGGCTAGTAATCCATGATAAAGCTGACGCAGCGAGTAAGGCTGTGTTTTCACTGGAGGTGAGCGAGGTATCTATGCGGAAAAACTTCACGAATACTTCATTTAACCGATTAATGTGCCACTGCTGGGTAAGAGTCCCCTCCCGTAATGAGGGAGGGGTTATGCCTTGAGTCCACCACGTTGGCCAAATTCAGGTTGAAGACATAGCAGCGATTAGTTGAGCTAAATGCTGCTGCTTTAAAGCTATCTTATTGGTGGAAATTTTCCTCACTTCTGGCACATCAATTAGGTCGGGGAAAAAGTCTTTTCGCATTATAGTATGAATGAACTTGTAATAAAATCTCTTTGGCTTCAAGAATCACAAATGAGTACGCGGTTCATTAGGTTTCTTTCAGTGAGCTCGTGAGGTACCCAAATATCGAGCTTTTTTGTGTAGAGAAAAGATTTTATTACAAGTATAGTTCATACATACTATAATGCGAAAAGACTTTTCCCCCGACCTAATATGTTGGAGACGTAGCCTTAGCGTGAATTCGGGGACCATAGATACAGGTCGACCCCTGTCGTAGCCACTTACTGAGCGCTCTTTTGTCACGGTGTATAGCTATAGTTTAGCTATGGGTTATAGGAAAAGGATAAGGCTCAGGTTCTTGTTAATAAATTATTACTGAAATGTTAGAGGTTTATAACCACAGATTACCATCAAAAACATCCTGTAAAAAACCTCAAGTCTCGCAGCGTAAAAAGTGGTGAGATCTATGTAATACCAAGTCGATTAATCTGTTTAGTCTCTACTGAAAGGACCTTCTGTCTTAAGTTATTACATAAGTTATTATCATGCCAATATTAAAAATATTTCACGTTTAAAACAAATAAATCGACCTGGCCATCGCATGATTTGATTATTAGTATGTACCACACTGCACAGCACGACGGGCCAGCAACCAAATTCCTCACTAGGGTCCTTCCGAATATAATGATTGAGATGCGAATTTGTGTTTTCATGCGATGACCAAGTCGATTTATTTGTTTTAAACGTGAAATATTTTTAATATTGGCATGGTAATAACTTATGAAATAACTTAAGACAGAAGGTCCTTTCAGTAGAGACTAAACAGATTAATCGACTTGGTATTACATAGATCTCACCACTTTTTACGCTGCGAGACTTGAGGTTTTTTACAGGATGTTTTTGATGGCATCTCACTTCTTTTTGTAAAGCGAACATAAGTCCAATTTGTATGGAAAGACGGTAATTTTTTTCATAATGCAACATATTTTCCTATTGAAATGTTGTTCAGTTTCATAGGCTAAACACCCTTAAGTTATGCCTCATACAGTAGGTACCTATGTACACCTATTATTTTCTATTATACTACAGTAATAATTAATTCATTTACTGCAAATGTAACCTTGTAATCCTATATAAATGTATAAGATTACAAAGTTATTCTTGCAGTTAATGTATTTAGAAAACTGGACTGAAATTAGAAAATATTGAAATTTTCCCATGATTAAGATACTAAATTCTATTTGTATTCTAAATTTGAAGCTTCTAAGTCTGCTAGAAATGCCTTAGACTTTTGATGATCGGTGAGTCAGTGAGTCAGTGAATCAGTGAGTGACAAAATTCAAAACTTTAACAAGTTGTCATTCTTAAAGTTCTGGTTCAAATTGACTGAAATTTTCAATATACCGTGTTCATACAATGACTGATAAGTCGCTAAAAATTCAGGCTTCTTGTTTTATCCACAACGAAATTATAGGGGGTCGAAAATGGCCTGAATTGCTTCGAGAAAAGATGGTACGGCCGTGCCGCTTTTTTTTGCTCGACTTGCGGGGGCACTGCCGTGCCCCCAGATATTGTGCTACTTTTGCATCAGTATTCTTGGATACAGTATTTTAGTTTCAGAGATTCCTAGCTTTGTTCCTACATCTAATTATACCTTTGATTTGATCAACTGGTAGGATTTATATTAATGGTAAGGTTATGTGTATTCAAATGAAAGGAAGACAAGTCAAGTTACAACAAGACAATATTGTAACAAAGGTGTAAAACAGCGCATATTTAGGTATCGTAGAAAACACTGTCTTTAGCATTTCACTATTTGGCAAAATAGTAACTGAAAAACAGGAAATGGAAATAAAACAGTCCTTAACACGTTAACTGCCAAGATAAAAAAATACAAAATTTTATGACGTCATTTTTTTATTTTTCTGAAATGTAACCTATTGACATAAATTACGATAATTGATCATGTCGTATTAACCTTTTCACCGCCAGAGTAATATTGAAAATCGGTGTTCCCCACGCCAAGCAATAAATTCCTTCGTTTATACCTACAAAATAATAGTCACGGGAAAAGTGTATATCGATAAAACTTCGATTAATTTTACGTGTTCTTATATTATGAGTAAAAATTGCATAAAAGTACCACAAAATTTTATTGAATTTCTCCCATGTGTCAACTTTACACTACTCAGTACTCATTACCCAAAAATAACAATGATATACACGAACAATTTGCATAAAAAAAGTACTTAATTCAAATATTTTATTCAAAAAGTCACAGCACTAATCCCAGTTGTGACGACACCTTTTGACGTTAAGAAACGCCACTGGCGTGGTCAGCGCTGCGATTTCAAATTTTGCCGCCTTATATTAGAGATGTACCAGTGTGGCAAGTCGGAGTGAAGTATAATATATCGTTACGTTTAATCATTCATCTGAATACGTTAAATTATAATCAATACTCAATTTTGCACAATTGTTTCGTACTCGTATCTTACGATTTTAATAAATGTAGAAATAAAATTTTCGTAATATTTTTCTAGTCTATAAAATTTATTTTGATGTAGTAACATGGAAACACAGTTTGAAAGAACTCTATGACTCGGTAAAATAAATATGTTTTGTGCTCTATGATTCGAAATGTCACTGTTATTCCGCGTACTACGAAAATATTTTGCTAATTATGTCTACTTCTAAAGATTCTCGTCCATGTTCACCAAGCCTAATTAGCAATTTAAATAAAAAAAGAAAAGTCAATTACGCCGATAAACAAACCCAAGTTACTTCGGACGACATTATTGATAATATGTTATATCGGCGAAATACATGGGACAGCCAGGAGATACAAGTCAAGGTCAAGTCAGGAAGACATTTTTGTGGCGCAGATGGTGTACGAAAAATTTATTATACACAAGAATTTATGTACCTATTATTAATAACGTATTGCAACAACACTACGAGTGTCCAGCAGCGCGGGTGACGTCAGAGCGCGCCGTCTGATTCCGTCAGTGGCGTACGAAGCACTGTAAGGGATTCCGCTAATAGAGATGCGCGAGAGTTGCCACAAAATGATCGATTTGCACTTATTTAGTCATGAGTTTATCACTAGATATGGTAGTTTTATTACATATTTAGGTTTGTATTGAATCTAATTTAAAACATATCAGACAAAAAATTTTTTTTTCAGAAAGGAGTGAAGTATTTCAATTTGTTTTCGAAATATTGCATAAAGTGTTTAGATTGTAGTCCTTTTCCTTGCACATCACTAGTTGACGCGTCTTCACGTCTGTGGCGTGGATTTGCGGGCTAAATTTATACATTTTGCATGATGATTTACTTTGTTTTTTTTTTTCAGGTACAACTGTCTAATTATTATATGTCTTTGTGTAATAATGTAATAAATATGTTTAGGTAATAATAACAGGAGAAAGAAAACACTTGAAACGTATTGTTGTATGTTTATTTTGAACTATAAAAAAGTGATATTTTTGACGTGCTATCACGTCGATGGCGTCGTGAGCGATTTTCAATTTTACGTCTCTTAACGTCCGTGGCGGTGAAAAGGTTAATTTCCATGATTATTTATGTAAGATTTAGGTAAAAATAAATTTGTCAGGCATATGTGACTGACAAAGCCCAAACGGTATAAAATATACCTATTGCGCCATGTCAGGCATTTTGTCAGGCATTGTCATGAAACAAGTAATAATATTGCGGCCGCGCGTATTTTGCATTTGCGCGGGAAAACTTTTCGTTCACTGCGGGCTGCGATCGGTTGACTGTAAGTACCTAAATAGTTCGCTCCTTGCACGTTGCAACCTGTCGGGGGTCTCTAGCATGCAGTAAATGCATTTTTTTAGTCGTTGCTAAATAGTTGTCGAAGTAGGCGCGTAAATTTATTGCTCTCAGATAAAGTTATTTATGTGACGATTACTATTACTAATAATGTCGATTATTGATAATATGGATGATTTTGAACTATCGTTACTTGATCTACAAGTTATTGACGAACTGGAAAAGCAAAATTTGACTCAAAGTAAAAAAAAAATAAAAAAAAAATCAAATGTAAAAAAATCTCGTAAATATTGCTCGAGGTGTTATAAGATTAATGTAGAAACAGTGGATAGAAATCATGCGAGAAGGAAAACGAAGCAAGTAAATACCTATTGTCCAAATTGTCCCAATGAACCACATTATTGTCTAAAATGTTTCAATGAAGAACATAAAAAAATTTAAAATTTTGTTTTTCTTCTAATACTATTTATTTTATTTTATTTCTAATTCTCTCAGCGGTAACGCCGATAATAATGTTATTATTTCGCCAAATAAAAAGCATTTGCAAAATTTCATAGTGTCGTATTTTATTTTTCCTATTTAATTTTCGTTCCAATCATGAAAATGGTGGGCCAAGCTGCACATAGTTTCTCTGGGGCCTTGTCAGTCAATTACCGTAAAGAAAAATGCGATAAACGTGCCAGACGGCTCCTTGGGTTTATTTGAAATATATGCATCTGCGTCAGTCCCCCGTGTCTGACATGGCCCTAACAGATACTAGGTGCGTCAGGTACCGGTGCCTGACGTGGCAGTTAACGTGTTAAACTTTCATAAAAAAACTGTAATATATCTTGCTTTAAATATTTAAATTGTCGAAAATACCAATTTCAACGCCTAAGTCAAAATAAAAACTATCATATTTTATTAACTGTTAATTAACTTTAAACAAAATACAATCACCGTGTTAATTACTGTTGAGTTACAGCAATATTCTAATTGATGTTTTCACACAAAGGTTCAACTGAAAGGTGACACTGTATACATATTTTTGCTCATGACTGTACTCACGAAAGTACATAAAATAAGTTATTGGTGATTTGGGAATGGCAGAAAAAGTTATAGTGAGTAAATTGGCCCGAGTTAGTTGGAGTAAGCGCGTTATAGTTACATGGCCATTGTGTAAATTGGTCTATAAGTACACTACCTTACGCAGTGTTTCTATGTTTTACCTGCTATTAGTATTGTGAAGTTAAATACGTTGCGTTGAAATACTTCGGTAATTTATTTGCTGACATACTTGGCAGGTTTTAACACGATATCCCTCGGTAAGACTGCTTGATGACTTTCAACATTTTTGACTACTTGTCTTTGAAAATGACAGCTGAGACCCAAAATCTAGCGTGCCTTCCAAAACACGGAGAAACTTCGTACACATATTATGAGCACCCATCCACAGAACAAACGTGCGGCTGGTGATAGCCACGAACACCTATCTGCTATTACTACTGAAGTTATTTTTCTTTCTTTAAAGATTACAGTTTTATGGCCTTATTCTCTTACTATAAATATTTTTATGTTGACAAGTATTTTGTCTTTATTTGTCTTACACTTTACAATAATGTAATACCGTTTTTTTGTATTGAAAACCTCTCAATTAGTCGTGTGAGTGAACATTTCAATAATTTCTTGAACTCGCTTGATATGATATTCACAGATCGAATATCTAATTCAGTCTACGTCTGCGAGTGACAAGGAGCGATAGAGTCTCTATTCTCGGGATGACAACTTACGAGGTGACGCCCACCTTGCAGTCAAAGGTCGATTTGCTTCCGTTCGGGACTTGTTCTTGCTATGTTGAAGTTAGGAGGTCTGTAATGATTGGTTGACTTAGAATTCGATCGATATATCTAATAAGGTTAGTTAGAGAAGCCTGAATGACAGACAAATAGATCGTTACTAAGTTTCTTTGCCTTAATATCAATGGGACGATGTGCAATTTTCGACTTACTAATCAGTTAGGTTTTACCGTTTTTTTTTAAATTAAACTGTATATTAGTCTTAGGCCAAGTGCGAGTTGCGTGGTGGACTTAGGGCCTAACCATTCCCTCATTACGGGAGAAGACCTCAGCCTAGCAGTGAGACATTGATAGGTTAATTTTTTATTATTATATTAGTCCTAGGGTGTGTGTGGGATTGGCGATAAAATAGTATTTTTTAAAGTTTAATATTTCAAACACTCGAACTTATAATCATCGAACTCAAAACAGGTACCTTTATTAGACTTAAGAGCAAGAATATTATAGAATCAACACTGTATATACATTTCCAGCAGTAACTAAAAGCTATATACATTTTATATACAGGGCGTGTATAAAAGCTAGTCATTTGTAAGATTTTCTCCACTTTAATATCTGTCTAACCGCAGAGGATTTAACCATTCAAGACTTGCGGCTTAAGCGTAGGCAGCGATGTTTTACGATATATTCTCTTACATTTTACATACGGATTGAATCTTTTCTTGATGCGGACTTTCACGAGGTATTTCATGGTGTTTAAATATGCACAGAGAGGGCCGGACGGGGAGGGAGGAGGCTTCAATCTAAGTTTGCAAGTCCAGAACTCCCGATTGTCAGGGGAGGTTTTCTTGGCATTTATTTTGTGATTGTGTTATGATGTGTGACGTGTTGTGTCAATCATTGGAAGAGGGTGTCTTTGGAGGTGTTTGAGCGTTCTTTTTTTACTTTTCTGGGCAGATTTTTATGTAGTGTGTTCGGGCGTTCATGTTCATTGTTATGTGTTTAATACTTTAAGTAGATTAACGACAATATAAGAAATCTAAATTGATTAAAGTAGGAACGAGCACTAACGTAAAATTCGTATAGTTGTCTACATTCTCTGAAAAACTGATGATGTGTATTCCAACGTAATTGTCGTTTTGACTACGAATAATTTGCAATTAAATAGTTTACTATAGATACAGCAGAATAATAAATTAAATTCATTAATTCTTGTCCAAACAACAATATAAACTAAATATTTCTACATGAAAAACACAAAAAAATTGTTAACCCGATTAAAATTCATCTCTTCGTTGGGGTCACTCGTACGTGCTGGAGTGGGAGGGTCAGGAACAAAAGGAGGTCCGTGACGTATCGTCTTTTAAACATGCCTGTACATTTGTTACTGAGTTATTCCCTTAAGCTTCTCCTGGATAGGAGAAAAAACGAAGACAAAGGTCTACGTAGTGTTTCGAAATATGTTATGAAACTTGTGATGTCAATCGATAAAGACGAATCAAAGATATGTTGTTATACATTGCTTTGGGTTAATTTGATCATTATTAGGGTAATAATAGTTCTTGTCTATCACGTCTAGAATTGCATATTTTATTCAGCGTATAGAAAAATTAACTGCTTTTTAAGCTATTCGAATCTTGTACCTAAATGTTTTAAAAATACATGTAATCTAAAGAAATAGATTTATTTTCAGTCTTAACGATTCAGATCTTCTCAAGCCCCCTAACTAAATACAAATAACTAAGAAGATACACAAAAATGGAAAGATAAAATAGTCTTTTGATATTTTAAAGTAGTTACTGTATATTATGGCAGTAGCTTGCAAATACTTGAGCAGTAAAATTAATCAATAAATAATGAGAAGCTCAACAAGTAAGTATTCATTTATAATTTGATCGCGTATTTTTCAAGGAACTTCGCAATTTTAATAAAAATATGAAAGCAATGTTTATGTAATAACAGAGTGAGAGCCTCAGTAGTTATAAATTATCGATATAATATGTTGTATTTGATAGCTTTTTTAGTTAACTTTGCAGTCTGAGAAGAATTGCTCTGCATCCGCTGGCTGTCCTTCGTATGATCGAGCTTCAAACCTCATTCTGTTTATAAATTACTAAGTACTAAGCAGTAGATTTTACAAAATAATAGACATAAACAAACTGAGTGCTAATTAACATTAATCCAAGTGCGCGCGAGAATTAAAACCACAACGCAGGAAGGTCTGATCAACCCACAGTGTGTGCAAATGCATTTATTTCTTTTATCTTTATTTGTATAGGGTTAAAACCGCCACCGGAGGGATGGTTTTACCAGATATTCAGAGCGCGCAGTTGAAGTGGCCTGTTGTGGAAACTTTTGTGCGAGGCCAGCAGGCAACAGGTCGGCTCGGTGAGAACATAAAGGGTTAAAATATTGGCTATTCTCGTAACCTCAGATGAAAGGTATTGAGAAAACTAGAAGAAGAATTTGCGCTTTTAACATGTAAAAGAATTGAATAAATTAGTAGGAACTAAATATACAACGGAATTTTGCGTTTGTCACAGTCACACAATCATAGTGTTCACAAACTATACTGATTCGACAGGTTCTTTTTTAACCTCATGTGGTTAATTGATCTCTAGTCATTTCAGGCAAGCAAATTAATTGTATAAATAGAATTAAAAAATGGTATCCAACGATATAACATTTTCCGAACGTTGGAATTAATATTGTTTCTCAATATCTCTAATTTCTTCAATAGTCCACTTCAATTCTGATAGTATTAATAGTCTATCATCTTAAACTTGAAGTCGAGCTGTTGCCGCAGTATTCAAAACAATCAACTCAATAAGGACTACTTGGCGTCCGACCGGTCGCATTAAACGACTCTTGTCTTTCGCAATGTCCGAATATTGTTGTTATAATTATCATTTATTTGATGTAAAAGAATTACCATACATACTCGTACATTGGGATTTGCCTTCAGTAGATCCAGTTATATTATTAACAAACTCATGTTGATATGACTATTTAAAGTATTATTTTCCTAAGAAATTCAAGTTCAGGTAGCGTGATTCTCTCGGTACTTGCAAGTATCAAAATGTACTGCAAAAATAGTTTCTACGGCGCCCGCTGGAGGCGCTCATCAGATTTTCATAAAAAAAATCGACAGTTTTCTCGGTTATCGATAGTTGTAGATAATCCAGTATTTAATATAAAAGTATGTTACCAATTTTTGAGTTTATTTTAACAGTATTTTTCAAACAAACTTATCTAAAATTCGCTGAATAATGGAAAATCAGGACACAAAAATATATAAGACGGTTCTGCTATTATTTTTTACTTATATAGGTAGAAGACACGGCCCCATCAGTGTATTTCAAAATAAACTTTTTTACAGTTAACCAAGTAGTTTACAGGAAAAGCGAGTGTATGTGTAGTGAGTTCCCGGGGGCGCAGTGGCCGACGCAAGGAATTAGTTCCGGGGCTGGTGTTAACTTTTAATAGTTGTTTATAGCTGTGCCCAGTTGCTTCACACGGAAGGCGTTTCAAACTGCAGATAACGATTTACCTCGTTATTGTAAAACTGGTTGAAGTCGCTGGTTTATTTATACCTAATTTTTTTTAAGTTTCAAATCTTTTAAATGTATGGCAAGAGTTTAATGAAGCGTCGTAATTTAACGTCGAGTGAAATTTGTAAATACTTCTTCATACCCTGTTATATCATTTACTTAGATGGAAGATATGTATGCGACATAAAGATAGCAATAATGCAGCCAGGTGGTCGGACTGTTCGAACATTACGGCACACTGTAAACGTCAATGGCTCCTTCGCTTTTACAACTGTTCTCAATGAGAATTAGTGGTTTATTGCTTGTCTTAGTACCGGTAAAAGGATAGTTAAAATATCTGACTTTAATGTATAATAGAATACGGGAATTAACGCGAACACGCATTATACCTTAAAATGCCTAACGTTTCGGCGCAGGTTGCACTCGCCGTGGTTTTAAGGTATAATGCGTGTTCGCGTTAATTCCCGTATTCTATTATACATTAAACATGCAACGCGAGAGTTTAAAAGTTATGATTGCAAACCGCTACGGGTCGGACATTGCAAAACAAATACGTGACCTAGAATATTTACGTCGGAAACGTGCGCGAGTGGAAACATCGTTGATATTTTTAACTAAGTGTCGCGATTGGAACTTATTACCTACGTGTGTACGTATCAAACCGCGTAGTGACATTGCGCATTCCCGTAATATTCTAAATAACGTGGGACCACGGCGAGTGCAACCTGCGCCGAAACGTTAGGCATTTTAAGGTATAATGCGTGTTCGCGTTAATTCCCGTATTCTATTATACATTAAACATGCAACGCGAGAGTTTAAAAGTTATGATATCTGACTTTGCCGAAATGTTAGGCTTTTTATTACTGAACAGAACAAATTTAATTAATATACACTAGTTAAGTTTTTGTTTACTAACCGTGGCATTGCTTTTGAAAAATATACCCTCTTAAAAAATAAATTCATTCATTGCAACCAACACTGAATTTTTCCGATTAAATAAGCAATTTAATTTATTATTTTACCACTGTATATCTATAAAATTGCTTTAAACGCAGCAAATATTTCAGATTCGTATTTCTGCATTCAACACCAAAGAAAAATTAAAACGACAGCGATTTACAATCAACTGTGGTAATAAAAAAGTAAAAAGTTCATTTAGACGATGATGAAAACATGAATGGATGGTTTCCTTTGCCTCCAGTTTACTTTTTATAAGTCAGTCCGGATAGCTCATTGTTGCCTTTGCCTAGTTTCCGAACGTCGACTGTAGGCAGAAAGACGTCTTACCTTTGCTTACAGACTTTTTTTTCACTCCATCTCTTGTAGGCTGTATGGGTTTTTACCTTTGCCGATTTTTTTTAAATACGTATCGCTGCTTTTTCTGTGTACTGTCAAACTGAAGTACTTTTTGGCTTCATTTCGATAGTGTATTCCTTTTGCAATATTTCGTAAATCAAATGAGTCTGAACTAGTGTATATACCATAGTAAAGTGAAACAGTATACATTATTTGAGTTAAATAACATCTATTAATAACGTTTTAACAAAATTAACTGGCACAAATTAATCACACGGTGAGTACAAGCTTCCTTTGACTTGCCGTTTTGACAGCGACGTACTAAGCGCCATGGCGGAGTGAATTTAATTGGCTTATCGAATAATTAGCGTAGATTTAAGATCTTGGCAGGAAACTCCTCCCTTCAGAGGGACTTTGTAATCTTTTGTAGTGATCTATAGGGTGTATCAACTTGTTATCGGACTTGCAAGTCGTAAACGACGGAAAAAGGTGCTTTAGATAAAATGGTAATCTGTCACTAGCTTGTCACGTGTTAGTCGAAAATACGTTGTCTGTGAAATATCTTATCATAGACTATTAAAGGGTTAAAGTAACTAACTTTTGTAAAATTTTGGTGGTAGGGTTAATGACTTCGTTTAGCGCGGTACAAGATTTGAATTCACATTCGACGTTATGAAGTGTTTAAGAGTTATTTGGAGGCGCCCATAGCCAGTTCCGCTCACCGGTCGGTAAGCGATCTGTGGGTTAAGCAACCATTGGCGCGATCATTCCATAGATGGGTGACCGCATAGTGGTATTTGAACTGGGCGTCTCCGTGCTTCGGAGGGCACGTTAAAAGTCGGTCCCGATTGTTGTCTCTTAAGATAACAGTCGTTAAGCCACGTCAAAGGCCTCTCGGGCGGCTTGAACAACTTTGACACTAGGTTGACCACTAACCATACGACAAACAAACAAACAAACAAGAGTTTTTCACACAAAATTTCTCATAATATCATTGAGTCATAACACTAACAGGCCCATAATACAGCTTTACTTATGGGTAAAAACAGTGTTACTTAACAAAGGTAAATAATTAAAAAAATCTTTTTAATGGCTTTTTTATCTCTTTTCTGTAATTACCAACAAACTGGCATGTGATAAACTTTCTTTGTACACTACTAATAAAAAAAAAGAAATTGATCCCTCATTGATGAACATTGTTTATCCACGAGTTTATCCTAGAATATACAATAGCCGTTCAAACACGGGCAAATTCACATGCCGAAACTATTGTAATTATAATAACATTTCTAGCGGTAGGAAGTGAGTCGGATGTCGGAATGATATGCAATGCAAATAATGAATACCGCCAGTTATCTGCATTTGAAAGGCGACGGATAATCGATGTTTGTTCAAACTTGAATTTGAAATAGATTTCGATTTACCTTGACTTCTCTACCTTTACTTTATTATGATGTGTTTGAAGGTGGAATAAACGGTTTTCTGTGACGTAATTGCTTTGAATAAAGTTTTTTTTATATTTTTCTTTGAAATATTACAATTAGGTTGTGGTATTAGCTTGTATTGGTGATAGTGACTAGGTTGTAATTTGAGAGTTCAATTTGACTCAAATTCAACTAGATCGAGTTCGAGTTCGATCTCCGGGCACCAGATTTTTATAAATTAAGAAACAGCTCACTACATAAAATTGACACTTCAGACCCTGAACCAGTGGATAAGGCTATAACAATTCTTATTTGAAAGCCAGTAACGCTTTACAAAGATAAAAAAATACATTTCCCCCCAATTTCGTTGCGCAGTCGTTCAAAGAAGTCCACAAAATGAGGTATAAAACCTCAATTCCATAACAAAACAAAGCGAGCGATGTAAATAATCGCTAATCGCTATACCATAACACGTAAACAGGCGGCAAAGGCATTTCAGTAAGGCCGGCTCCACATGTTGGTCCCAACGCTCGTACCAACGTTGGACTGCAAACTCAGTGAGGCGTAGGTACACAATATGTTGGCTAATAAACTAGTTCTGTCCCGTCAGATCGCGAGCGTTGGCGCATATTCCTTTGATGAAACCGAGCTGGCCAACTACCAACGCTCACTCCATCGTTGGGACCAATACCATTTTCTAGATCCACACGTTGGACGAATAGCGTTTGGGCCTATATTGGGGCCAACGTGTGGAGTCGGCGTAATAATATTTATTTTGTCTGTGTGGGGCGCGCGTCCACGCCGGAGCGGAAATGACACGCCGCGCCGAACCCCTCTTACCATTTGTAATTAAGTTCTTTGCTTTTACTTAACGGATTTAGCGAGTGTTTGATGGAATCCGCTTTGTTTTTCGGTAGTTTTTGAGCTGTTGAAATCTTTTATCTTCTTGACGTACGTACTCTTAAAATCTTTTGGTTCATGTAGGTACTCTTAAAAACCCTTTGTTCCTGAAATGTTAAATTGCTTTTTATTTGTTAATGAGGCCAAAATATAATATCGTCTATGCGACAAAAAAGTGATTATATACGATATGTAGCGCAAAGAAATATTTATTTCGTTATACATAATTATTACAGTTGAAAAAATTATTGATACTAAATACTCTCATTTTCATGGTTTCATCATATTTAAATTGGTAATAGCTAGCATATAAAGCTATTATGGAAACAAAACACTAAGTTTACAACAAAAGTAACTCCAAAAATAATTAAATAAATCATTGCCAACTATTTACCAATTCATCGATGACATAAATCGAAGCTTTACAACTACATTCAATACTTTGTAACGTGAACGTGACAAGCACTTAGTACTCACTTAGCGACTACTTAAGGAAACTAATTTACTCGGGTGCAGTTATTTTTTTCATTTAGTCTGGGAACAAAAGCAGCTGGGAAAGAATTGCCTGTTTTCCAACACGCAAATCATTTTGAAGGAATAGGAAAGTTGCAAGTCCTACCTCTTTTGAGTTACACAAAGGATTACCTTTTGTATGTTTAGATATTCATTTAAGTTGATGTCAAATGAAATTGAAAGATATTGTCACTGTAATAGCTAAGTAACTAAAGAATTACCTTTTCTATATTTGGAATAATCTTCTTTATACTTAAAGTGATTATTAGAGCTGTCTATTGTCTCATCAATTTGGATTATGAAGTTAAAACTAAATTAAACGCACTGTTACCGCTTTAAAAAGGACGAGCGAAACTTCTACTGAAAATGTTGCGTTCACCATCTTTACAATCCACGATTATTAGACAACAGTTTTATCAGTATCAAATGTTTGGGCTTAGTAATTAAATCGGTACGCCGGAGTCTACGACCGGTATAACTTGGTCAAAACGTCGGATAGAAGTTATCATAATCTTTAAAATTCTGACCACACATAAGACTCGTTGTGCATTTTAATATGGTTGTATTTAAGACCGTTTTAAAAGACCCGTTAGGACTTAAAGCTATTTCTAAAAACAGCCCCCGTACGTTGACAATTGACATTGTTAACCAACTTATACATTGTATTTACAAATAGTTACATTCAATTTGATAGCCTTGCAATTTGCATGGCTAAATGCAGCCTACGTGGTCAGTTAAATGGCTGGTGTGCAATCAATCTAGTTGTACGTGATACTCGATGGACGTGTATATATAATGTATATATCTATGTATGTATATATATAGATGGATGGATAGCTATTGTACACGTCACAGGGGATTGTGACGTCATTATTGATGACAGCGTTGCATTGGACGACGTAATTTGCTGTTTTCGTTACATCATTGTACGTGAATTTCTTTTTTAAATTGATGTGCATCGTTAATATTATACAGAGTGTATCAAAATTACTGACACTGAAACTGTTTTTTGTTCAGATTTAAATTGCGTTAAAATCAAAGTCTAGCTGTAGTTGTATGCAGTAAACAGTACCGCGTTTCTCAACCACTATCGACTACCGACAACTAGCGAGCTATCGAATTGTATTGAATGAAAATCTGATCAGTGCATCTAGCGAGTGCGATAGGAACAATTTTTGAAGTACATTTTAAATGTCCAACTCTCGGGACTCGATAGTATCAACTGAAGGGAATTGCGGAACATTAAAGACACTATTGAAATGTCTTTCACGAAAAGCTTTGTTTTTCTTAAACTCGATGGCTTGCATCTTATTCACCGTAAACGATTCTTGACACGTTCCGCATGCTAATTTGTACCAGTTTCTCTAATAATCTTTTAAGTAAACCGTAGGCCGGTGAAGTTTTCTCACTGTAATGTATTTTATAGTATTAATGTTTCAATAGTTGGGGCTCAGCGCACCGTGCGTCTTGGTGTGATTACTTCGGGGACCGGCGCTCATGCATTCGTAATGCCACCAAACTACTGTAATGTGCTACCGTATAATTGCGTAGAAAATGCTTTTAAATCTTTCGGGAAAGTTACTGTGATTATAAATATTGGTACGGTGTGAGAATGTTATAAAGATGCTCAAGTTTTGAAATTTTGAGATTAGTTTTAAGCTTGGTACTGTGTAAGAGAAGCTTATTTTCCGTTATGTTAGTCTTGTTACTCGGGAATCTGCGTTAGTAAAGTAATATTTTAACTTTATGCATGAATATTTGTTCGCGTCTAAATGTAATATGCTTTTCGTGATTATAATGCATACAAGGTCCAGGAAACTGTAATGAGTTTAAGTAAACCACCAGAGAAGGTTTATTTCACAAAAGTTTAGCCGTAATTATCCTAGAAAAGCGTGGGAAAGTCAATTATTGTTATATACTTCGACTGAATGTTACCTTCCATCTATTAAGCTCTATCGGTCAAAGGATTTATGTCCATCATAAAGCGGAAAAATGGCCATTAGGCCCTGTAAAGAATTATTGACAGACTCGCTACCAATTCCATATTTACATG
Organism: Anticarsia gemmatalis; assembly: GCF_050436995.1. Lineage (NCBI taxonomy): Eukaryota > Metazoa > Arthropoda > Insecta > Lepidoptera > Erebidae > Anticarsia > Anticarsia gemmatalis. The sequence continues at coordinate 8,238,472 of NC_134761.1, forward strand.
ATTACATGCGACGCAATGTAATCGGCTTCCAATACATCATGTTTCCGTCCGATCAGACATTAATAGCTTGTTATTTTACTCTGTGACCCGTCGCCATTTTATTTTATCGAAATGAAGCAAAAATTTTCACATTTAAATTCATCATCCGGATAAAATGTCGGCGATTTAAAAATAAACTGACGTAAACGGATTTAATGAATATTGTAGTTTCGTTGACGCGATTTCTTTTTAAAAGCATGTCATGTCATTGATAATACCTATTGTTTTAAAATGACTTATTGAAAATTCCCATTTACGAGTGTAAAAATATTTTATTCTGTAGCTCTCTACTATTATCGACTACCGGCAAACGGCTTGTTATCGAGAAATTTTGTATAAAAATCCAGTACCGCGATTCTGTACAACTATCGAGTATCGAGTATCGACTCGCTGTCGAAAAATTTTATATGAAAAATTGATCAGCGCCCCTAGCGGATTTTCGCAACAACTATGTTCTTCAATGGCGTCATTTTCCACCAAACATTAAAATTAAATAAATATTTTTTTGCTGGAGCGCACTTAGGGGCGAAATTCGAATTTCGAAATAAAATATTCTTTCCATTTTTAATTTTAATAAATTATTTTAATAATCTTTATTGGATATTTTTAGGAAGACGAGGCCAACGAGACTGAAAAGATATTGTCTCCTTTACCTGCTTCAACGTAGAAAAAAAAAGACGCTGATTCTTTTTTTGTGTTGATAATGTTTCGTTGAACAACATTAATTATGATATTTTTATGTTATTGATTTATTTTTACTAATACCGTTTAAAGTAGACTATAATTATTATTTATGAGAATAATCCCTTTCATGATAATTTTTTATCCACTATATAATATATTTAAAATTAGTTTATACACAATTATTACCAATAACATTTTATTTAAAGAACAAATTTTCAGAACGAAACTTTTTCTCACTTTAAGGTGCAGCGCAGACGACAGACTATCCGTGACGCACATTTTAGTCTGTGAAAATAGGACCAATGTAATTATAAGGTGCAGCGCAGACGACAGACTATCCGTGACGCACTTTTTAGTCTGTGAAAATAGAAAGACATTTAAAAAGAAAAATGTGGGATGAAGTGTGCTGTATTGTTTATTCCGCTCCTGTTTGGACATGTATGAGTCTAAAGAAAAAACAAAATACGGTAAGTTTAAGTTTCTAATAGACTTTACCACATTAGTACACAGACTCGATCGCACAAAAAGTGTGCCGTCTGCGCTGCACCTTAGTAGTAACGCGCCGGACTTTTTGCGCGTAGTGTGCGTTACTGCATATATGTAATTGCATAGGTTCTATTTTCACAGACTAAAATGTGCGTCACGGATAGTCTGTCGTCTGCGCTGCACCTAAATGTCAAGTTTTCGAAACTCGATAGGTCGCGATTCTCTGCCGGATTGCTGCCGGTTTCCTAACGAGTAGCTCGATAGTAATGTATGGTATTCGATAGCGTGACGTTAGTATTGAATGTACAGAATCGAGGTACTGTACCTCGATTCTGTACCACTATCGACTACCGACAACCGGCTAGCTATCGAAATTTTGACATTTAGAATGTACTGCCAAAATGTTTCCTACGATACCCGTCAGAGGCGCTGATCAGATTTTCATACAAAATTTCTCGATGACAGTTCGGTTGTCGGTAGTCGATAGTAGTAGAGAATCGAGGCACTGATCAGCGACTCTAAGGCGTCGTAGGAATAATTTTGACAGTACATTCTAAATGTCAAACTCTCTCTGATACTCGAGAGTAGATTATACAGAATTGCGCTTCTGTCCTACTTGAATTAACTATAGTAAAATAGATTCGAACAGGAAACTAATTTGTATGCACCAGAAATAGTTGTTTTAGGCTTTCATAACTGGCGTATACGATACCATAGTTCCCGTAGGGAACCAGTAGCTTGCAAGAGATTAGATTCTAAAGTACTGCAGTGGAAATATTTTTAGTGCTAGAATGTTTCTACCCATGTATCCATCTTACAGTCGTTTACCAAAATAGTTTTTAAGTAGAATAAGAATTTCCCTCAGGAAGGGCGGGAAATTACCACCATAAAAATGAAACTATTACTACTTGATAACCATTAGGAACCATTTTGGAGTCTGGTTGTATTCTAGTCATTTTAATGTGTACATGCATATATTTTAAAGGGTTCTTAGTACAGAAATTGTGTTTTTCATTAAAAAATGTTTCCAAAGTATTAAGGTAAAGGGTGAGCGTGGGATGATGACGACCATAATGAGTAGGTTAGCGTCCTAATGACGTCACGGCGTCATTATCTCATACATTCACGTTGTGATATACGCGTAGGATGACAGTGATGAAGGTGTTTACGAACATACAATGCATTCCTATAGAAAAAAAGAAAATGTATTTTCATACCCATACTCAGATAAGTGCTTTCTTCTTTAGCAACATTATCAGCAGTTTATTACGTCATTAAACAACGTGTTACCAAAATTATTCCTGTTTTTTTTTCTTATCACCGATTCGTATAGATTTCTACAAGGGCTTAGGTTACTTCACTGGTAGAAATTTATATCAATCGGTACTTATTATCTTTAAATGGGAAAGTTTGGATGTTTGCCCTGCAGTGGGACTGTAACGGGTGATAAAAAAAGGCAGAGTTTCAATAGTGTAATTCTGTCGATTGTAAGGCGTTTATTCTAATGCTAACATTTCTCTACTATGTGTCGGGCAGTAAATATTTTTTTCAAGATAATAACAATATAAATACCAATTATAATAACAATTCGATTTGACGCTCTCGAAAATAGTAATCTCGATTCCATTCATTACAAAATGAAAGTTCTTAGAAATCAGTTTCTTTGTTCAATATTGTCTTCGAGTACAAGTTAAACATGTTGTCAAAAGCTACAACTTAATTATTTTACTTGTCTCACAAAGTTTGGATGCAAAACTGCCAGTTCTGTTCACGTTTTGTGAGAAATAAACACGAATGCACTTTCAATATTCGTTTAAACTTTCATAAAACGTTTGAACGAAACCTTTGCGTCTAGTTTTACGCATAGTGAGTTTGTAAAGGGCTAGTTTAACTCTTCCTACTTCAATGATGCTTCGCAAAACGTTCAATAAACTATGGTATAGTAGGGTAAAGAGGTTGGACCGTATTTCGATTTCTTAAGTAAAATTTTCCGTCAGTATTGGAAGTCCCCAACCCGCACTTGGCCAGTGTGGTGGACTCAAGGCCTAACCCCTCCCTCATTACGGGAGGAGACCCTTGCCCAGCAGTGGGACAGTAATGGGTTAGTATTGGATAATCTACTATAATTATATTATTTTAAGCACCTTAGTGAACCTATTAGATTAACTGAAGGTCATATTGGTCAATATGTTGTTTAGCTACGAATATCGAACAAATATTAACCTTTTCTTTAACCCGATCTTTCCCATTGTTGGACAAAGGACTTCCCTAAAAACCCTACTTAGGATAAAAAATATTAAGTACAATAAGATAACAATTTTATATTCTTTGCCAAACAAAAGCTTCGAAATAATTCTAAAAACCTTAAAAACCATATTGTTTACAAATAGCGTACTAATTCTTTTAAGGCTAGAAGTAACTTAGCAAGAGCAACTTACTAGTCAAGCGTGTTCAAGATTTTCGTAACTCTCTTTGCTTAAATGCAATATGTAGTTTTAATCAAAAAGCTAGCAGTTTGTATGTTCGTCCATAATTTAATTAAGTTGAAGATAGACTCACTTTGAACGGACTGGGTCCTTTTCATTAAAACCTAAACTTTTAGATTAGTTTATCGATTTTGTTGAAAATTTCTATTAAGTTGTGACTTAACGTTGCATCTGCAAATTTTGAAAGAAAACTTTCGTACATAAATTTGGTGTTAACTTGACAAATATAAAAAAAAATAATCAGACGCGGACGGTTTATGGTTTGGCGATCTTAAAATATTATTTAGAAGCTTAAACATCAGGTATCATGTACCTAAAAGGTTGTGATATTTTTTGTTAAGAATTGAGTGACGAAGCTAGTGAAAATAGCATTCAACAATTACAGACCCAAAAATATAGCCATAATTAACACTCGTAAGTCCCCAAACCGTTCTTGAACAGCGTGGTAGACTCGGAGCCAAACTCTTCTCTCATTCAGGAAGAGAACCTAGCCCAGCAGTGGCGCAATCAGGCGTTAAAAAGATACAGCAGGCGGAAAATTTACAACTTAATTGATACAATATTGTTACATCATTGCACGTAGAGTAAATTCACAAAACAAATTTAGCGTATTTTTTTCCGAATTTAATACCAAAAACGGAAAGTTTCCAATCTGAAATCGTAATATAAAACCCACTTGAGTAAACCTCTATCGTGAACGTTGTAAAGTAATACAGAGTTCGACATGCGCAGTACACAGTAACTCATTAGGGCCAGTCATTATACCAGCCCTTAAATACGACATTTAATTAATGTATACTTAGATGTTGTACTTGTGTAAGGGTTTCTTTTAACTGGATCCGATGTTGAATTGCAGAGAAATGTTTAAAGATTTTGAGTGTATAGGTTTTATTTTGGTTGGAGAACTGTAACGATGAAGAAATATTAAAACTTAACTTTTCTATTAGAAAATTATGGCTGTTCATAGTTTTTATAATGACTAAGATAGAGGGGTGCGCCTAGACGGCTATTTATCGATTAATTTGGCATGGTTATTAGATCTTTACATATAAAAACTTTCTCCGATAAAAACTGACTTTAACTGTAAACATCTTAGACTCTATCTTGATGTCTGTAAATAGCAAAAACGCCATGGTCTACAGTCGATACTATCGAGTATCGAGGGTTTGACATTAAAGTATACCTGCTATTTAATTCGGCATCCGCTAGAAGCGCTGATTACGCTTTCAAACATATACCTCGCAGTTTGCTGATAATCCATAGTAGTAAAAAATCATGTTAAGGTAAAGAGATGAGTAACTTTACGATACGTCTTCACAAACCTTTTAAATCAATGATATTATTAAGCTACTAGATTATGCAATAATACATCAATAACAAGAAACAAATAAAACAAACTAATACATTTGTTTTCCTTCGATTGCATTCATGCATTTGCGAACAAACTAAAAGAACAGCGGGCATTAAAACTTTCCTCTTACGTTGTGAAGGTAAACAAAGTAAGGAGGAACAAAGTAAAAGAAAACAAAGAAGATTAAAAGTGACATAATTTACTAAACAAGATTGATCCCGGGCACAGGGATTTGAATTGATTTATTTATGAGTTTACCGTACATTGACGTTATAGGTAATTATCTGGACATGCGGCAACATGTCAGCCAACGGAAAAGAAGACATTTAGCTCCGATATTTACAAGAACCATTTGTGGTCACTTTTTACTGCCTTATAACTAAAAAACTACTAAAATGTATATGAGGAAATGGAAATTAATTATAGTTGTATATACAGATTTTTTTCTATAACCAAAGACAACTCCCGCTTTTACAAACATAAAATCTAAGGACATAAAGTACAACCAGACACGAAACCACTATTGGATCGCACAAAAATTGTTCTGTGTGCGAATCGGACTCCAAGCGTCGACCACCTTAACCACTGCGCCACAAACGTCGTTAAATTGTATTTAATTTCAATTTGGTAGATATACTTTTAAATCTTGCAGTTTTTGAATTTCATTGCGATAACTAAGAAACTTTGAGTTTAGTTTGAAAAGGTTATACTTTACATTCTAATTTTCTGTAATAAAGCGTACCGTAGGTACTTTTGTTGAAAGCCTAAATTACTTCGCATGAGGTTACATTTTAACAATGTATGATAAAGGCTTAGGTAATGAAGTTACGGCCTGGTACGGCCAAGTAGAACCTATGAATGAGGACAACACACTCACAATTACTTCATTAATATCGCCAAAAGCCTTGTTAATTCAGGAATTACGAACGAATAGGTAAAAAGATCCATTATGCCTAAATCATTTTGTTATTATTCTATGTTTGGTTACAGGTCTTCAATCTCAATGCAATTTCGTGATTATTGCTTCAGCAATTTAGTCGTAAAAGCGTAATAAATAGGCAGCAGACTTTCACGTTTTTAATATGAAAATGTGGAATAATTGATTTACTTCCAGCGTTTGTAAACGTACTATGACGTCCACTTGTATTAAGTCAGTATAAAACATAGAAGGCCTATTGCACGGATCATGGATAGGCGTCGGATAACCTATCCAATAAATAAAATGGCAGCAAATGTATGAAAACCTCTATTGATATTCCTAGATAAGCTAACTGACACTTATTAAAGAGTGAAACGGACTAATATTTGAAAATTATTTATGTCAAATTATACAATTCTCAAGAATATAATCGCTCAAAGTAATATTGGCAAATAATTTTAAATCGTCGTCTTTACATAAAGCCGTGAGTTGACTGGGACAATATTAGCATTGTAACCAACAGTATTACCGTACTTATAGGATCAAAGAGTAAAGCGTACAACTGATTGTACAACTTGGACTATGCGGTTAGGACTGACTAAGTTCAGATTGTATTAAGGTGATGATCTTTAAAATAAACCGGCCATTTATAGTGCGTTTTTTGAGACGATTGCGTATATTTTGTAAGCATTGAAGTAAGTGGCGTTATTTTGTCTCTGGTATCACTGTGGGAAAAAGAAGACATTTATAAAAGTATGCACTACAAACCACCGCACGTTTGGTGCAGCGGTTAAAGCTGTCACCTCGCCGCAATATCGTCGGAATAATACAAATCTTTGTGTGATGGGCTCGAGTTTTGAGCCTGGTTGTCAATCAAATATATAAGTATGTATATGTATTTAGAAGTATATACCTCTATGAACGTTCATTAGTTGTTTCGTTACTATAGTACAATCTCTGATTAGTTTGAAATCAAATGACCGCGTGGGAGTATTCCAATGATATTTTTTATTTGATTTTGCTACACAGTCGATACGAAAATGTTACAAAAGTTCATGTTGCCTCGTAAGCGGTGATAGGTTATGTTTTAAGAGAAACTAAACAGTTCATTTTGTTCTTAATCATGAATTGCACAAAGCTTTTCTTGAAAATATTTTACAAAAATACTTTTTGGCTAAACGGAATAACGCGTACCTATTGCTGCTATGGCAACGTAATATTTTCAAACCAGATTATAACTTTACATTTGCGCAGCGTTGTCAGAAAATACGTGACCCATTTCATTATTATTCCAGGAATTTATCAGAGCCTGTACAATTTTCCGAAATATATTTAAAGTATGCGGCTGCATTATTTAACCTTTTTACGTAAACTTTTCATAAATGCAGCCGTAAAACACAGTATTGTTAAGCGTGTGTCAGTAACTTGGTAGGCAAGTGATTTAAATGCCAAGGTGGTTTCCATGTTGGTTTCCACGGTGAAAAACTTTAGACCGCTTTTTGAATTATATAATAGATAATTGAACTTAAGATTCGTAGGTATTTTAAGTGAAAGCATTTCACTAGTTACCATTGCAGGACATAAGTTTGTAGGCTTAACATACACAACTTTGTTTTTCAATATTATTATAACCTAACTTTTCCTGTCCTAATTTTTTTATTAAGTCTTGATCGACCCACAGCTGTGTAAAGGCCTCTCCCATTTTTCTTCAGTGGACTATTGTCTGATTTGTATATCCAACTGATGTAAAAAGCATCATCAATATCTATTTTTAAAAAACATTTTTTAATTTTATATTAATAAATTTAATAGAAAAGGAATTAAATAACATGAATTAAGTACACAAAAAATAGAGCATACAAAAACAACAGACTTTTCTATACTAATCTTTTACAGTTCAATGGATAGCACCCTTCATTCCCCAATCTGTAGTTTAGCAGTTAGTCATCAGTTGACAAAGACAGTGTGAGGGAACACCGTGATTAACGATCTAACAATCTCCGTAGTGCGACGACACTGACGTCTCTTTGTTTTCAACTAGAAACCTTTTTGACTCGCGACTTTTTTCGTATGTAGCTGTACATATGTGGGATTACGTAACCTTTTAATGTATTACCCTAAACGATTTTCAGAGCTATTTCCTATCACTTTTGACAGTTGACAATCAACATTGGCTATTTATTTGGTATGAAATACAAATCAGCGCCCCTAGTGTCGTCTACAAGAACTATTTCTTTTATAAAATGTCAAACGCTCATCGTGTACTACAAATATTATGATCATTATACAAATGAGTGGTTTCGCTATACATTTTAGTGCTTTACAAAGCAAGTAAACACCCCAAACCCGCAAAAGAAATTGAAACATGCAATTTTTGTAAGCGTTTCAAGCGAGGTTAATACTCAGGTCACCACAATTAAATAGGGCGACAAAGACCATTATTTAATTCAAATAAAATTGTGAACTCACTGCATTATTTTAGCTAATAAACCAAGCATTATGAAAGCAAACTTGTTCGGCCATAGAGCCAACAATTTGCTTGTTTACCAAACCATTGTGTTAACGCGCGCAAAAACCCAAGCTCCTATATTTTTTAAAAAACGAACCGTTGCGGCCAGTATTAATTTATGAACTTAGAATACCTCTAGGGGTTTTTCACGTGCAGTGTGTTCTTTTTTTCAAACGCAATTTTTATTTATTTTTGAGCTAGAGCAGATTTTTTTTTCTTTTTTATTGGTGCGTTACATGGGCTCCTATTAATATTTTTTTTTCAGAATTAAACTATATTTTACTATTAGTGCGTAAAAATATACATATTATTCTAAGTTTGTTATATAATGTTTATAATAAGGGGCAATGGTGGTTGTGTGTATGTTAGTGGTTGTTTTGATGTTATAATCAATTTACAAAGAACAAGAGTTAAATTGAAACGAATCAACGGGCTATGTTATTCGCTCATTATAAAAAATCGTTATAAAACTACAAAAAGCGAACTAAAAATGTATATTGTTACTCTCCACCTACGTACAAAATATTCTGTATATATCTGTTTTACCTAGAAGATAAAATATTAGGAGTTTACATCCATTGCAATATTGACGAATACACTCGGCTGGCTTTCAGCTTAGTTGGAAGGATTAACTAGTAAAACACAACGTAGGTATCGCTTCAAAAACACAACATTTTGTAGAGACAATAAAGTAATTTATTAAACAAATAGAAGCTTTTAAAATAAAGACAAAATAACTAGCCTTTTTTAATTTGATGCAAGTTTATTGATTTTTTGGTTATTTTAATTTTCGTTTGACAAGATATTTGGGTTTGGATGAAGCAAGTTCCATGGTCTTTGCCTACCCACATTGGCACAAGGTGTGATTTTGTGTGTACGTATGTTTGTGTGTAAATTTTAGGTCATTAATATCCTTCTCCTTTCTTTTTGGGCGCCGAGAGAATAATACATAGGTATCTATAGACGAACTCCAGTTATTTCCAAAAACATGACTGGTCCATCGATGCTAAACATATTAGTTCAGTTGTTGGGCGTAAACGTAAAAAAATCTTTATACCTATGCCTACCCGTTTGCATCTAAAAAGAGCTAATATAAAATTATAAGCAATAACCGCGTGTCGCTGCAACACGCGTCACATATGACGTTGCCGCCTCGTTGTCGCCTCGTCGCCTGCTAGTGTGAATAAAGTTTTAAACCTTAATGCCATAGGTCAGTTGAGATGACGTAATCACAAGGAAGCTCGCTTTGTCTTCCAAATGGTAAAGTTGAAGTCCATTAGTGTAGACTATGAAAAAACAATGGCTGTCATTAAGCCTACCAGGTGCTTTATCATTTCAGCTGTCTGTTCATTGATAATGTTCATTAAGCCGTCCACTGGCTTGTGTTTTATAAAGCTTTTCTTTGTAGGTAGAGGTGAGAAGAAACTGTTAAATGGATTTGTTTACTTTTTTGTAACTACGTAGTTTACTAGATTTTAATTTTCATTGATTTTTACTATTACTAGCATTTGCTGGTGAAACTTTGTCCACATGCAAATCAGTATAAGTATTTATGTGTTTATCCAGGTTAAATCGCCCACTAGATTTCAACTGAAATGTGCTTAACGCAAATTCCGGTGACCGTAAAGTCTTATGCATTAGAGACACAAATGTATAATGTATATTTTTTTCACTCCTACAGGAATAAAATAAATCCTGTATTTTTTTACCGAAAATAGTCGCACAAGCTCACTAAAGCTTTATTGAACAATATTCATATAAAAACATGGTTTTAAATATTTACATCATTCACCAATGTTACAAGTTGTATTATTTTAATAAACAGAATTTTAAACAATGAAAATGGACGGACTTTCAACAAATTGTCGTTTCGACGTTAAAGCCTGACATTCAACAGTTTCAAAAATAATCTGAATAGTGCCTTTGCAAATACAGATTTATACGTTTTATTTTTAATTTAAATTTCACGGAATCGAAAATGTGTACATTTGACGAATGTGACACAGTTTCCCCGTATGTTGATTATTATTCAGAGATCGCAAATATGGTGAAAATATGAAAACTTCGATGACAGCTTAAAATATTGTATTTTGATAACAATATTAATATTTTAACTTCTGCATCAATATAGATACGTAGCGTGTCTAAAACTTAAAAACACAAAAATTGTTGTAGTATAGATGTGAATGAAGCAAAGGAAACTTGCAAGGGTCGTACCAAGTGGTGTTCTCTGGCCTATCTCTATGGGAAGAAGGCGTGATTTTATGTATGTATGTATGTATGTTATTATGTCCTTGCTAATCATGTAAAAGTTTGTATAATAGAATGGATGTGTATGTATGTATGTTGGTTTGATACTTCTTAACGATTTCGTACACAGATAGTTTATAACCAGAATTAACACACACGAAACTTCTCACCCCGAGAAACCATTTTACGCGGACGAAATCGCGAACAGAAGCTGGTGTACCCATAAACACAGCATACTATAAACAGAATACCAAATTCGAAACAGGATTATCACCGTCATGCCCATCAGTTTAATAGGAGCGTCTTAACACGTCGCCGAGCATGACGGGTCATGCTGATCGCCAACATCGTTGCATATTCGCCGGCAGTTTGCAAGCGATTGATATTTAGACGAGAGACGTGCCGAGACTACTTGATAGCGGATATCGAGAACTGTCGTTTATACTAAGTTCTCGATAGTTGATCTTTGTTTTGGAAATTTGAACTTTGTTTTGTTGTGTTTGAATGTACATTTGTTTGCTTTAGTGTGTTGTAGGAAATTCTTTTTTTCGCGGTTTCCACTTTGGGTTCTTTTCGGTATTGCAATCTGAAAATACCTATTATTTGTGAATGAAACAAAGTGTGTTGCCTATATTGTCGATATAGTAGTACACATATAGGGCAAAGAAAGTCTATGCAAGTTTAGTATCACTTTCATATTAAACGTCAAATAAAGAAAATTTGCTGCACGATTTATCTGACGATTTAGGACTATAATTAATCATTCTGAGTACGTCTAAAATATAGAAGCTGTTGCTAAAAAGTCATCATCGATTACATACGCCTGTGGGTCGCATAAGGCCTACATTTTTTTATGTCCACATGCCGCAACATATAAGGTTTTCTATTAAGTTGTTGTAATCGGTGCCATTGAAAAAGGGTGCGCTATCACGTAATATATTAAAGTATTAATATTATTTTGATCCTTTCCCATAATCCCATTATCGGGGTAGACAGTTTGGTTCGGTTTAAGCCGTCTGTGTCAGGATTACGGTGTAAAGGTCACCTTATTTGCAGAGGGTCGGCCGGACGTGGCCGTAACTTAGTCACTATTACCGCTCAACACTGATATACAATATAATGTTTAATTACTGTAGTGTTTGTTTGCTTTGGAGTTAAGTTTCACGGGATTTGGTGAAGGTTTCGTTACAAAATATTTTCACTTTTTTTTCAACTCGCACTTGGCTAGCGTGGTGGAATCAAAGCTTAACCTTAACCTCATTCCCAACAGTGGGAGTTCGTTTCCCAGAATTAGATCAGAAATGGGTTTAAATTAATTGTACTAGCTGACCTGCGCAGCGTAGTCCAAAAAGTCGTCTTCTATTATTTTAAGGTAACGTAGGGGACTTTTTTTAAACGAATATTCAGCTGCGTTTGACCCCAAGTCGTCAATTGTTTCCGTACTCAATTTCATCTAAATCGTCTCAGCAGTTAAGCCTGAAAAGCTTAAAAGACAGATAGATGGAGAAAGATGAAAGTATGAATGTGTGATAAGATGTTTGTTACACACTCGTGCAAAAATATGACACACACACAGTTTGTGACCTATAATACATTTATAACGGGAAACCTTTCCATGCAGTAGTTGTCCCAAGAGAGGGGAGAACTAATAAAAGTATAAGAATAGCTTCCTTTGTTTTGTTTACATTATGTACCTATAGTAACTTCAGTAAAAAGCATCACTATGAATAGTATGTTACGCTATGACACTTTTAATAGTTAATACTGTTAATTGACATCAAGGTATATTTAAAATCACTTGATATTTAATTTATTTGTTGTTGACTAATTACTAAAATTAAATGGATATTTTTATACAAATCAACAATTACTTTTTTACGTCTGTACCTATACACGTAGGTAGGTATTATAATATGTATTGTATCCTTTACATATTTTATAATTTCTATAACTATGTAATGTTTGTGGCACATATCTGCCTCTCATTTAGTCAATATTATGAATGTACAGAACCATTTAATTCAACCCGTGTCTCGGTTGTACAGTTGTCTGAACTGAAGATAATTGTTAGTCAGTGAGTTGCAAGTTTTAGTCGTAACTCTTAGACATACGGGTCTAGGTAGACTATACTACAGATATTTATAACTACAGGTTCCTAATCCCATGGTTCATGGGAATTATTTTCAAAAGACAAATTTTGTTTGCAATTAACTTATTTCAAATTATTATTTCGTAAAAATAATTTATACTAAATCTATCCTTATGTCACAAAATTTGGTAAAGTTGTTTTTAAGAAAATTTCTACACTTCCATAAAGTCATGTGATTTATTTATTTTCACATAATATTACCAAATCATAATACCTATAACTAACATTCAAACTAACACCACTACATAGCCAACTACCTGAGTTTGTGCGAAATATTCAAATAATATTGTGCAAGTCACCGAGTTTCCGGTTCAATAAAACCTATTTCTATACTGGCAGTTGATCAAAATCCGGCCAATTCGGTCAAATCCGGTTGGCACTTTTATGAATGAATCTTTTGAAAAGCGCCATTTACCTTCACTGCATACATATTCGGCTAAAAATATTTTCATAAAGCGTTCTCCGTACATAGCAAATTTTATTTCATTAAATATTTAAACAATTTTGCTCGGCGCGACTGAGGGACTATGTTCTCGAAGACAGGGGTGTGCTATAGTTCCACACCTTAGTCTCTATAGTTTATTGAAATAATATAGCAGATAAAAACTTCGTATTGATAGCTCTCCCTTTCTATACAAGGTTAGTTGCTGGCGACAGTGTAGAAAATTTAAGGTTTAAGAACGTCAGTGATCCGCAGGCCGATACAGCTTTACTTTGGAAATATACATTCATCATGATCTAGATAAATCAAACAAAGCTCCCTAATTAATTATTGGCGATTAAAAAAAAGCAGCCAGGAGTTTCTTGCCAGCTCTTCTCATTGGCCCTACCTTCCGAACTGGCGGTAAATTCACTCTCTGTATCATTGACTATCATAAGTGTCAGCATTTGACCTAAATGAATAAATGATTTGATTTTGATTGATTGGTCTATGTGAAGCTCAGGTAGACTTCAAATTATTCTTGTGGGCATTTCAAATTGCATGTTAGTATGTACACATATCCCCGCATGTTTGAAGTAATATGCATATGTTCCGAAGCATACATACGTCTTTACCTGTTGTGTGCACAAGCTAAAACACACATAGATTTAGAATGTACAAAATAAACAACTGTGAGTCAGCAGTACCGGTGGAAATGTCAATACAAGCGTTTATATACGTTTGAAAATGTAGTTATTTTGAGTACTTACCTTTATACAGTTGGAAATGTGGTACTTTAGTTTTAACTCTTTTTTCTAAACCGTTGCAGGCCATGTTTTATTGCTTTATTATTGTGGGTATTGTAATCATGAACCTGCAATTATAAATAATATTAGATGACTCAACGATCGTCACGATACTTAGGGGTATGAAAAATAGATGTTGGCCTATTCAGACCTACTCAATATACTGACAAAATTTCATGAGAATCAGTCAAGCCGTTTCGGAGGAGTACGGTAGCCTTTGTCTGCATTAGAACAAAAATATCAAAAGAAAGGCGCTTACTATATATATTTTGGTTATGTTGTTACAAAGGTACTGCACGATTATAGCCGGCAGTTAAATTATAATCACGCTGGCTGTCACCGAGGAGGCGGTGACAACCCTGTATAAAATTCTCTTTGGGTTACAAGGCATTACTCGAATGCTCTTGTTGACTAAAGTGCGAACAAAACCGAGTGTTCGTCCGTCTCTCTTGTCTCACCGTTTTCCATGGGGTCCCAAATTCAATTGTCCCTTCAGGAGCCCTTGATGGGCATTTCCTTGCCTCTCTCCTAAGGCCTTATATTGAAATATCTCAATAAATATAAGTACGGTACATCCGCTACTTTTATGTAGAAGGGTACAAAGATAAACGATGATTTTGGCGTAACTTTTGTTTTTGTTGGAAAGTCCTTTACGTCGGCACATTGTGAATCGACGTACGTTCATTCATGAGATAAAACCGGCGGGATTACAGTGGAGAGATACATTTTGCGATCGGCGTCACCGGCTGCTGTTTTAAACTATAAATAGTTAATGGCTCGGTGAAGAAAACGTAAGTTTTAATCCTCTAGTAACAAGACAGTGACGCCATGACGTCACCTCAGAGACGAAGGAAAGGAACAGTATAATACAGTAGGTAGGCGTTTTTCACAGGCTTAGCGGAAGACGCGATGGAGTCGCTAATTATGCAAATCTCTTTTGTCATGAGCTTATTCTATTACAGCAAAAATTGTTGCAAATAAATGTCTTTTCTTCCGTATATTTTGTTGGACTTTCGACCTAATGACGGAGGCAATAAAGTGTAATTTCTAATAAGATTTAAGGTTTAAATGAAGCATAAAATAGCTGGGGTCATCTTGAGGTCGCGGCGGTATGTTCATTATGTTTTGGTATTACATTTATCGAGTCTGGTATTTCAGTTATTCGTAGTGAAACGGTGAGCTAGAATTAGTCGTAGAACAATAAAACTGTTTCGTTTTACTACCGAGATTAGTGCATGCAATACATTGAACGAGTGCAGGCAAACTTTGACGTGTTATAGCGAATAAACTATAAAAGTGGGCAAACAAAATAAAGAGTTGTATTATTCATGAGAAAGTTTTACTCGTAGTTACTATTTTATTGGAACAAAGCAGTTTTACTTTCGCTAACGTTGTGCTTTTGTTTATCATGTAATTTGTATGATTTACCAAAGATAAGTAAAAATCTAACATTTATTTGTTTTAAACACTTTCGCTATAGATACAAATACAATCATTTATGTTTTTACAATTGCAATTTTCAACACCCAGATGGTTCTATCGAGTAGCGAGCGCCTGACTAACCATCGAAATAAAAATGTTTACTACCCGTAGGGACGCTGATTAGGTTTTCATATAAAACTTGATAGTTACTCTCGGTTGTCGAAATTAGTAGGAAATCGCCTCTCTGGTCCTCAACCGCATTAAGTGGCAACCTTCCAGAACAGAGTCCTTGACAAACCAATATTTATATTGAGTTCAGATTTTGAAATGTATTCTTGCGATAAAATAAGAATCTAAATCTACTTATGTCTGCCTCTGTGGTTGTGGTAGTGTATTCGATTCTGATCACGATATCTCGGGTCGGTCAGTTTTGTTTTCTAGTTGATATTACAATATTTTTGACATTAACCCGGAGTTTGGTAACGTGCCCGGTAAATGGCAGTCTTGCACCTTATTACATGGAACCAATATTTTCAATAGCAAAATGAGTGTATATTTTATACACCTCTACATATTACTTGCGTGCGTGATGTTATCCACCTACCTATGCTAATATTATAAAGCTAAAGAGTTTGTTTATTTGTTTGAACGCGCTAAGGAACTACTGGTGCAAAATAAAAATATTTTACTGTTGAATAGCCTATTTATTGAGGAAGACTATAGGCTATATAACATCACACGACCAACAAGAGCAGAGTACTAGTAAAAAATGTTATAAAAACGGGGGGAAAATATGGTCATTCTCTCTTATGTGACGCAAGCGAAGTTGCGCGGGTCAGCTAGTGTATGTATATAAGTCTTAATTTTATTTAATTCCTCTAGTCTACGATCAGTACTATTTTTTTAACTACATAGCTGTACTCTAAACGTATTTCAATATGAACTCGCCTGATATTGGCAGATGTGATGTTTTTCTTCTTATTATCGTATATGTAAATTGTTGAGATGTTTACGGAAACATGTTGACGGGATGTTACGTGGAAAACATGTAGATATTATGTAGTACTCTAACGTTATTTGCTTACGTCTATTTGTTTTATAGACTAGGTTTTGATAGAATCTGTTTAGGATTGTTGGTGTAAATGTTTTCTTACTTTGTCGTTACAGTCAAATTAGTTCAGTCGATTTTAGTATAGAAACTTACATTGCGAATAGTAAACAAGATTTAGCTTTTATTTTAAATGCTAGCACTCAACGGCTCCGCGCTACTTCACTGGACTGTATTGAAGGTAAACTAAAAACGAAACTCCAGGTTTTCAACTGCTTCAATGGTAAATTTCATTCAATTTTATCTAGCGGCTTAGCAGTAACAGCGTGAGCTATAAAATGATACTAAAACAATTTTAGAAATATCATGTATACCAAGGATCTCTATTAAGTTGTCAGATAGTATCACAGGTATTTTCACTTACCTCTCGCGTCAGAAATTCTTCACAATACTGTATCCAATACCTCCACATTGACAATATTACTTTTAATATATATTTTCTTCGTCGCAGTTATTGAGATCGCCATACCCCCTGCAAGTCGTCGAGAATATTGCCGTATTTTATGAGCACCATAAAATTTACAGCTTAGTTTAATATAAGGCACAAGTGGATGCTGTGTTCATTTCTATGAAGTTTTTTCATTTGGAACTAAAGGCACTTGTGACGTTTCGGTTTTGGTAGTCTCCAAGCAATTACAGGAGCGACTTTAATGTATTTTTTTGGAATTTAGATTACAAGTGCTTTTGATATTGAAAGTGCTTTTGTAGTTCGAACGGTAGTAGTGCAACAGACTGATGATTAGGTCCAGGGTTTAGTGCTAGGTCTAGCTGTTAAACTATTTAGCAGAATCAAACCCATTTCGATTAAAAAGATAATGTTCTGTAATGACAGTTGCTGTGTCAAAATATACGAATGTATAGCTGACACTTAATTGATAAACCAAAAGCAGATTACAAATTCAAATCTTTATTGCTCTCATGTGTTACAAAGGTGTTACATCTATAATAATATTATAAAGCTGAATCTATACTAATATTATAAAGCTGAAGAGTTTGTTTGTTTGTTTGAACGCGCTAATCTCAGGAACTACTGGTCCGATTTGAAAAATTATTTCAGTGATAGATAGTCCATTTATCGAGGAAGGCTATAGGCTATACATCATCACGCTACGACGATTAGGAGCATAGTACCAATGAAAAATGTTACAAAAACGGGGAAAAATGTTAAAACAATTTTGACCCATTTTCTCTTATGTGACGGAAGCGAAGTTGCGCGGTTCAGCTAGTAATCATTATTTGTTACAGTGTCAACATGAACCCTGCAAGAGCGAAGCGTTTCTCAATACTCTGTCAATTTAAAAGATTTAAAGTTTAAAGAATTTCAATTTGAACCATCTCTTGTGTATCAGTGTTGTATATGTGTGATGTGTATCACTGTAGGGTTAAAAAGGGAGAAATGTATGTAAAATAGTATTTTCCTTGTAATATAGGCCGTGGCCTGAATATCTAGTGTTGCGGGTAATAGCGAGACGACTTTCATTGTCCTTTCTTGTATGGTTGCTATGGGACGTGTATGGTGTTGAAGATTCTTCTTCTTTTTAAAATAGTTCTTTTTCTAAATTGACTAAATTCTTGCTGGAGCCTTAATGAAGCTTTATCAAAATAGGAGGATTGTAGGTAATTTGATACATACATATATAAATACAATTGTCATTTTTATTATTCTCTGTTCTCTGCCTATCGCTATGGGTAGGAGGCGTGATTTTATCTATGAATTGTATGTTAATTATATATGTGTGTGTATAATTAAATCAATAAGTCTTTGAAATAACGGAGATTTTTAAGTGTGTATACTCCATTACAAAAATATAACCTTATTTTAATATCAAATATTTTGTTATGAATAGTTTAAGTAAATAGTTTTTCTAGTACAAGAAAGTTTTGGAGCGTACTATGTTAGTTCTTAATAGTATTTGTTACGGGTTAAGCTGCCAAAATATAAAAGAAACAAGTTAAACTTCATTTTATTTTTATTCTAGTTTCTAGTGTATATTTATTAACAACTTAATGTAATATAATATGGCTTTTTTGTGGACATACATACTGATGTCAACGTATTTTTGAATTTAATCTTAGTTTTTTAGAAGTGTTATTTGTTTTTAATTCTGTTGCACTTATAAGTTAGTAAATAGTTACTAGTAGTGCGACTTTCTAGATTCGGAACAATCAAGTATCGAGAGATTGACAAATGTTAAATTTAATAGACTTTCGAAATTAGGTCTTTCGCTTTCCGATAGGGGCGCCAATTAGGTTTTAATAGAAGATTTGTCGGTTGTAAATACTCGATAATGGTTGAAAACAGCAGTATAGTTTCCTTAATATGTACACATGTTTTTTTTTCCTTGGAAGTAGAAAGACAGGAAACTACAATAAATCACAAATGGCTGTCAACCCCACGTTCGCACATATCCGGAAACATACCCTGAAATTGTCAATAACCTTAACCCTTAAAGATATCACAAACGGGGATAGTTTAACCCTCACACCAATTTTATTGTCAGTAACATCAAAATACCCTGATTTTATTACCTGTAAAAGGCAGTTGGAAGGCACTAGAGGGCCCATGAAGAACAGGCGAGAGAGGACCAACGAAGTAATGGACATGACAGATTGAAGCACTGCGTTTAGATAAATCATAATACTCATTTATCGTATGGTTAATGGTCAACCTAATGTCAAAGTTGTTCAAGTCACCCAAAGCATTTGACATGGTTAAACTGGTATCTTAATTGACAGCAACTGGGAAGGACTTTCTACGTGCCTCCCAAAGAACAGCAGCTCAGATCAAACACGACTAAGCGGGGACCCATCTATGGAATAACCGGTTGCTTCAAGCCTTGATCGTTTATGGACCGGAAAGTGCAAGTAGCTATGAGCGCCTCCGTATTATAGTAAGGTATCTGATATCTGTCGGTAAGGTATTTGTCTGTATAAGACCAGGATAAAGAAAGCCGGTGTCTCAAACCAGGACTGTCCCTGTCACCTTACAACTTGTGCACAATAGTCGTTTATAATTTTTCCGCATGGTCGCGCAGCGTAGCCACCCGGTCGATATTTCCCACGATATCCGTCCATTATAATGAGGGCTATGACGTCATTATATTAATTAAGCCTATACATGAATGTGTGGAGGTAAAAATTTGTTCTTAACACGGCTACCCTTTTATGTTCTTTTTAAGTAATTAAAGATTTGTTTTAGGATTCAAACATTAAGAGTTAGTTTTAAACCTTATGGATATGTGTCGGATAGGCTATCTGAGAAATAAAATTACAGCATATGTATGAAAACAAGTGTCAAAATTACAGTTGACAAGATTCCGATTGAGGCTTGAGCACTATGTAGTCGTGACGGCCGTCTTTGTCAAAATACTAAGAAAAAATTGTCGTCTTTTTTATAGTAAGTTTTCTTTCGATGAATCCTTGAAAAGTTCCAAAAAACTAATAACACGAAATATTTTAATCAATCTTCAAAAATAATCACCAACAAATAGGTGTCAAGTATACATTTGGTCCAAGCCAACACACTAACAAAATATCAGATTCCACTCCCAAAACTCAATTAAGTCATCTATCGGCTATCGGCTTACACTGACCTATCAGAGCTCACTTATTAAAATCTAGTTAAAATTCAACAGCTCCCCGTCCCTACTATCGGAAAAAGAGCCCTATTAATCCTATTTGCCGCTCGCATGCTCTTTTTGTTTTAGTTCTGCATAAAATAGTGGCACCGGCTTTTTTATTCGTTTTTGCAGACGGCTTTCAGTGTCCGGTGAGGTCGTGACTGGCCATAGCGGATCAGAATAAGGGAATTAGGGATGCAAACAGTATGGACGGCTGGGTTGTTTTCGTTGTTTAGACTGTGTTTACGTAAATGTCTTGTTTACGCTGTGATTCTGAATGATAATTGGACTAGATATTGAGTTGCTGCAATTTTATTTGAAGCAAATTTGGTATATGAAAACATCAGTTTTATTTCTAAGCTGGTCATTGTAGTCCACTCGTTATTATTATGTCATGCTAACTTTGGAAAAAACTTAGTGGTGACTAAGGGCCAGTTTTACAGCTTATGAATATGTGTTGAAAAACGTATCTGCTAGATAAAGCGACTGCAAGTGTATGTCAAAAGTTCTGACAAACTAACCGATGCTAATTCAAATGTGATACTAAGTATACTAATACTAACTAAAACGCCGCCATTTTAATTCCCAAGAGGAATAACAGTAATAACTATATTTCGGGTTACATGTGGTTTGTTGAAAAAATGCAAATTCCCTTTATATGCGGTTAGAGCGGCATCGATCGGTGTCCACAGGTGTGCTGGCTGGCTTCTTACCAAACCTTTGTAACGAGAAACATCTTATTTTACGAATGCAGATATTTTCTCAAACCTCCAAGAAGCTTATTTGCCGTCCGATTTTAGAATGTAGGAAGATATTTTATAGCGTATTTGGATGCAGGATATATGCTGTGTTATTCTATTTGGGACTGGTGCATGCAATTTTCGGATTTAATGTTAAAATCTCAACATAGCTTTCGTAAAAATGTATTTTTTTTCGGAAAACAGAAATATCATATTGTACAGAATCAATACTGCTGCATAACAAAATGGCGATGAATATCTTTGTTTATTGTTACTCAGTGTCTAATTCCATATTTTAAAGTTCAATTTTGTCAAAGGTCTAGTAAAAATTCTAATGTAAAGATATAAGAAGCGACAAAAATGCCACAAGTTAACGATTGTACATTATACTAGTAACATAACATGTTGCCCGTTATACCCGAAGTAGAAAGCAGACACCATTCGGGGGCGACGTTTTGTACGTACTAGGCAGTGGGGAGGTTATAGGATCCCTTTGGCCTAGCGTAATAGCACTTTGACCGACATCAGAATCAAATTCGAAACCTCGTACTGTCACATACACTACGGCTCAGAAAATCCTACTAATATTATAAACGCGAAAGTTTGCGAGAATCTATGGATGTCTGTTACTCTTCCACGCAAATACTACTGAACCGATTACGATAAAATTTCGTATTTAGGTGGCTGAAGACCCAGAATAACACATAAGCTACTTTTTATCCCGGAATTACACGGGAAGGGTATCCACGCGGATGAAGTCGCGGGCGGCTTCTAGTATAAGATTATTTCAAGATCTTTCTTCCAAGTAGTTCAAAGATTGTCCAAGAAACAGCTTTTATCACGAGTCATACACATTTAAACTAGTTCGTAAGCAAAATAGAATCAGTGAGCGAGCCTCGCCGAGCCAAGCAAGTAATTGCAACAACTTCACTGCTTCTCTCCTTATATAATAACGTTGCATTTGCAATGATACTACGTGTCTGCATTTTTACAAGACTAGCTTTTGTCTTATGAGGTGATTTTTTGTAAGAAATCTGCTATCTTCCTTTAGATTTTATGAAATTTATCTTCTTTCTGAAGGTGTTAAAGTAGTATTTGAACTGCCGAGTTTAGTATAATAGGGATTATTAGGAAAAACTTACCTAAATTTTTCTTTGTTATAATTTAGTACCTACATGCATTCGATGTTTTGCTTATGTATGTTTGCTTAATGCGTTGCTATCT
This sequence comes from Anticarsia gemmatalis, assembly GCF_050436995.1. Lineage (NCBI taxonomy): Eukaryota > Metazoa > Arthropoda > Insecta > Lepidoptera > Erebidae > Anticarsia > Anticarsia gemmatalis. The sequence goes on from NC_134761.1 coordinate 8,260,686, forward strand.
GCGCGATAGTGCTCCCAACTAGCTTTAAGTGGAGTTCACAATGCATCAGAAATATTATTATTTGTAATGGTAATACTGAGCCTAGGAACGAAATAGCGGAAAATACGAGCGACATCAATTACATTGGACAAGAAATATAAAAAAATAAATAACAAACGAGATGTAAAACAGCTTGCTTTTATCTACTGTATATAGAAACTAGATTTTACTATACTATACTTACTATACAGAATATAATCAGAAAATGGAAAACATATTCTCTTTGAGACTTTGTCATCACTTTTGATCCATATTGTTTTATATTCTGCTATAAAGTCTCTCAAAACACTTACACTATCACAGAGAAGGAACATATAAAGGAAAGTGCATTTGTAACGGTTTCAGTCGACATACGTTGATAACATGGCCGCCGCTCCGAGATACGATTATTTACGTCGTTTACCGAATACTTTGCTCGAATGTATACGATTTTACAGTTTCTGAACGCATTTGTTCCGTATCAACGATTCTTGGTGGTCTGTTTTATAAATTAAGTATATTACTTTGAATCGAATACGATGTTTATTTTCGAGTGATGCAACTTGTGTGTCATGTTTTGGAAGTTTAGAAATTCATGAGAAATTTAGTATAATTAATAAGAGTATTAAGAAAATAACTATAACTGTGTAGATATCTTTTTGCCTTTATGGGGCTAACTTAAAGCTCATAGAGTTGAAAACTCTTATTAAATAAAGATAAAAAGAAAGTAAGAAATCTTTTAATATTTAGTGTGATAATGTATACTTACTGTACGTATGTATATTGTACAGATAATACAAGAAACTGTAATATATTTGTTCCAACTTAAAAGCACCATATTATTAATAATACTTACTTACAGAACTTACGATATAAACAAGGAATCGTTTAAGGAAATAAAATACCTGCCACAAGTAATTATTATTAACGATATAATATAAATAATGATCTGCCTGCGGGCTCGAAAATTATATAAAAATAACGTGATCCTAGATCTAATCTTACTTTATAAATTGATTTCTGTGGAACTTACGGGAACATTTTATTACGCCAATGTTAATAAAGTAGAGATCGCTTCGGGCGATAAATTCGCATATTGCGTTAATGCTTTCAACTTTACTCTGGTTCGTTCCTTATCTTGCTATAAACTAACTTTATATTACTATAAAAAGAGTTTATTATAATGTACTAATTTGGACTAATGGTATTTCTTGAATGGCTACTTAGAACTAAATTGTATAAATAGATTTAGATTTAGGTTAGCTGCTATAAGCACTACTTGATAGATCAAAAGGAAAGCTTGATGCGAGTCTATTCTGGTGGCTATATTCAGTTGTTCGTTAGTGTACGAGGGTAGTTTTGATCTAACTCACTCAATGTACTATAGATTTTCAATTCTAAATCTCCTCCTTTCCTCTATTTCTGTGTACATTACGTGGCTTCTACATAATAAAGTTGCAAGCTCCATTTCCTTATAGACAAAACGAACACTTCGCTAGAATCAAATCGAAAGACTCCCCCACACTCCAATCCTTGTATATTCACCGCCCGTAACAGTACTTATTTAAAAAGAAAAACACAAACAGCCAGTCTATAGAATTGACACGGAAATTCAACGAGACAGTATTCCGATTGTCACGGCATTCTCAGCTTACATTCACAAAGGCTCATTACTTCACAGCAAAAGAATGAAGCCTCTTTTTAACTCGACGGTTTTAGGCGCAATCAAATTTAAATAGAACATTGGAACGTTGATTTCACTGGCGGGAATCACTGGATGAAATCACTGGATTTTCGGTGAAAAGCGACGGAATCCAGCGAAGTCGGAAAGGCGGAAAGGGGTCCACTAACGAGTATCAATAAAATTGTAGCATTAAAAGAATTTGGAACGTTTACAGTTACATGGTAGGGTCGTTTGTCGTTGCTTTTGTGAATGACTTTGAGCCATCTGCGCCATTGATCTGTTTGGAGGAAAGAAATGTTTGCTGAATGGTTTGCGTTGACTAAAGTAAAAAATATTAAACATGCTATGAATGGATTTATAGTAGGTAGTCAATAGTTCAAGAGGTTGTTGGCTTAAAAACTTTAGGGGAAAAAAAGCTTGTTTATTAGATGCAATATTGATTAAGTATTCCCATATTTTGTACAATTTTTAAAACAATTAGAACAAGCATCTCTATATTCCAAACAAGCAGATTTCAATCTTAACACGTTAATTTATTTAAGTAAACGTGTTGAACAGAACAGTTTAATTTGATGCTGAAGTTAGGTATTATTTAGTGGCCTAGTAAATTAATCCTCAATGTCGAATAATTAAGGTCAATGTGTTACCTGGGTCCCTTGGGGCCCGGCGGCCTAAACCCGTTATCGAATATGTAATCTACATGGGCCCCTCGGTACCCAGCAATCAGTCTTACATTTGCACAGATGGGTAAATCCACTCGTAACCCTGCTCAAGGCACGTTTTTCGACAAAATTTAATTCAATTTAAAGTCATTTATTATGCAAAACGGGAGCAATATATCTTTTTTCTGTCGTCTAACGTTTGGTGCTGTCTAAAGTGGGAATCCTGAAGTTAATTGATGTTATTACGTTAACTGATCTGACGATTCAACGAGTCGGAACTTGGAAAATTATAGTTAGCAAACAGCTTTTTTTGAAGCAATCCTAAATCGACTTTCTGACTCATCAATCTAATTTGTCGCAGTTCAAATAGGTACAAATTGATAAGTTTTTCTGTACTATTTACCCCATTTAAACTAATGCCTATGCACTAGAATTATCTACTAACTGCAACTACTAGTAAAATTAGGTTAATCGATCTAACTCCAAAAATATTCAACTGCAAAACCTTGAACCAAAAAACAGCATTCACCTGAAACAGAAAAAAACCTTCAAAAACTCCCGAACTCATAAAACTACTATCAAACTTGTTATGCAACGCAGCATCTTGGACCAGTTGAGACTGTAACGATCATGGCAAGCTCCCCCATCCCCTATCATCTGCCGTTACAGGTCACGGCTTCCATAGACCTTCGCAAATGACTCGACGATGTGTATGGAAGACATCAGGAGACTAATTTCCTCAAGGCGTTTTCTTTTTTCTGGTAATGTTAGGAAATTGTGCGCTTTGGGGACAATGGTTTAAGTGATGGGTCTCGATTGTAGTTTTGACTTGGATAAATGTTGTTGATTGTATTTTAGCTATTTATACATATATTAAGCAGACAATTTCTTTCAGTAATAAGAGATATTAGGAAAGAAATCTAGTTACATTTTACAAATTGGTTTAACGAGGCAACAATGTACTCATGGAGGAAAAATACAGTCAATTGACTTAAAAAAATATATCATAATATATTAAATGGATAAAATAACTGATCCATTCTCCATCCTCGCTCAATCCATTATTGCAGATATCATAAAAATCCAGCCTGCCCTTATTTAAACAAACTTTTTAAACACCCTACAGTAGTATATTAACTCCGGGACAGAAACTGAGATCTCGTGGCCGTCTTAAGCGTTAAAACTAAATTATATTTTAAAAACTTGTTGAAGGAAATAAAATTAACAAGCCCGCCTTTCGATCGTGTATTGATTTGAGAGCAGCTATCAAGTTGTTAGCTAGTTATCGTCGGTGAATCGCGGAAGTATTCCCGCAACACGAGTTAGCGGCCTCTTTGATTACAAGACGATTCCGTCTAGTTTTGTTAAGTTTTTATTGAAGAAAATTCTGTATTGGGACTTTAGAATTACTTACAAAAGTATGTCTGTACTAAGGTTGTTAACGATGCCGATTTTTAGGCACATATTCAAACCATCCGCGGATGCGAATGTCTAATTTAATGCGGATGCTCCGTGTTGATGTGGATGCAAATATTCGCAACACCCCTGGTCATTACTTGCTTGTTGTCTTTAAACATCTGCATCTGTAAAAGTTCCGCATGAATTATTGTGCCAATGCGCATAGGATACACAAGACCCCTGATTTGTACAATCCGGCACAAAAATTTTCTTGCATCGATCTCTCGACTTTTGAGTATGGGGTTGCTTACCAAGTGAAACTTTGACAGTAGTTTGCCGGCCAATTACTGTAACTTTGTCTATTGGATAGGTAATCAGACCCCTGACCATAACTTATGGTTAAGAGTTAAGAGATTAAGAGTGGTGAGGTTATTATTACCTGTAATATAACACTAAATGTAGAGACTACTTCTGCAGCAGCAATGCAAAGTACTCATAAGTATTTATTCTATTTTGAATTAAAATAACATTTGTTAAATTCCCCACAAGAATTTCAAAGTGCAAGAGTTGCGTTTTAAAGGACATAAGCAGAATAAAACTGTAATCGACATAATGTCGTAATAAAAGACTGTGGAAGCAAGCAAGTAAGTAAACATTAATTTAAAGAGTTTATCCTTCATTGAAAATTCTCAGTGTGTGGAAAAATTGTTCTATCAGTGGCTCAGTGACCTATTGATTGGAACAGTGCTATTTTGAGCAACGATAATTACTTTTGCTTCCACGAATTTCTATAGTTTTTTCAATGTTAGTTTTTTCATGGACAGACAATATTAATAGGTCGTTTTTGTAGTTACTCGAAAATTGGCGCTTTGTAATAACAGTTATTTGATTAGTTCATCAATTTCGGTTTAGTTTTTCGCAAGAAATGGTTTAACAAACAAACTTTTTTCGCACTTAGGTAGCTGACTTAATTTGCTTTTTAGAAATAAACATTTAGATTTACAAACAGGTTCATAATGTTCATAATGTGCATTTGGCTACTTTCATTTCTTTCTCACATCTTGTAATTTTAGCTCACTCAAGTAATTATCTTCATAATCATATCTCATAAGGCGTTACTTTCTGGCAAATAATAAAAAAAAGTGACTATAGTCCTGTACCAGATTAAGTCGTTTCTTGATGCTAGTTGACACTTAATTACTCTTCATTCAAACCCATTGTTGCTGCTCACTTTTTCAACTACTAATAAATATAATTTTCCAACAAAAAAACTTTGATATTTTCCTTCAACTGGACATAAATACGTCACCAGTAGTCTAGACAAGACAATGCGGGCTTTTACCGGCACACTTGTTTATTTTTAAAGGATTCGTCAGTTGCGTGCGACGACACGCGTCCGTCCACACACATCGATCCGACCACGACCTTCGCTTGTATGAATGATACTGTTTACTCGAGGAACTATTGTCTTTTATATCTAGGTATCTGGATATAGGTAGGAACTATTGTCTTTATTAGTATACCTGAATATAAGTAGTGAAACATTATCGGATTCATCACCCTGTTAAAGTTGTGAAGAACTGGGGCTCCTAGCACAAGTAATATTTACTGAAAAGGATGTCCCTATGTAAGATTCACTGTAATCGACTAATCGAAGTTAAATAAATGAACGTTTTTGTTTTTTTAGTGTCGGATAGCTTTTTCAGTAGAGGTTCGGTTTTGAAAGCTGTGAAATTGGCTCTAGGTATTTAATTTTACGAATACCCAAACTTCTGGGTTTGGGTCTTCGTTTAGCCGTAAAATAAATATCTAAATTTAATATAGACACACTGTAGCACGAGACAACTCCCGAAACAGGATTAAGACCTTCAGTTTATCTCAGTTTTTAGGGAAAGCTAGTCCTGCTTTCCCTAAAATATCTAAAAGTACAGTAGTGTAACTCTATTTGAGTAAGTACTAATTATCTGCATCAAATAATTAATGAAGCTTTCTTTTTACATCAAAAGTGCGGCACAAAAAAATCTAAAAATGTGCCCAGAAAGTGTCAAAATAATCCGTAATTATCATTTCGGAACTCGATTAAAAGTCGAGTAATTAAGTAAGTCGTTAAAAACAGGTTGTTTACAGTGAGGGGTTCTGGCCATGACGTAGCTGGCCGAGGGTTTGTATCGGTAATCGCCCTTTTGTTCCTAAAGCTTTGTGAGGCTTGTGAGGTCTTGACGCGTACAAACTTCACAATTAACCTGTACCTTTGTGGGGCCAAAAAATAAGATACACTAAAACCAACCCTTCCGACTTTCAAAAGTTTCGGTATCAGATACCTACCTTTTTATATTAAAATACTTTGACTTTTGACTTTTTGTTTCTGAGGTGCTTAGCTCCGGTATCACTTCTTTTTAATAAGTATCAGTTAAGTTATCTGGAGGAATTTTGATGAAAGATTTCTTTTGATGTCAAAATAAGTAAAATGAAAACCATCCATATGGCTAATGATGAGTGATTTTCAAATAACAGCATTACAAGTTTTGTCTGTCTACTTTATATTATGACTACCAAACGGTTTTTACTAGGGTGGTAAAAGTAACAAATATTTAAAAAAATGGTTGCTGTTATATGTTAATTGCTGCTAAATGCGATATAAATGATGTCCAAACTACAATACTTTCTACTATATCACAAGAACGATGTCAATGAAAAACTACTCAACAAAGCAAGCGGTCGGTTCAACCCATAAGGATACAATAAAGACATTGTTTTCACATTACACCGTCGACGGATCGTTTGACAGATGACAGGGTTTGATGACGTCATCGGGTAGTTCTCCAATGATAGATGTCAATTGTCACACTACATTTTTTCCCTTTGGTTCGGGAAATGGGTGCGCAAATGTGAATTTGGTAAGCCAATGTGCTTTGAGTGATATAGTGTCGTTTTAGTAGTTCTTTGTGCAACTTATGGGGAGTCTATATTATGAATAAAGTAATCAAATAGAAAAATGATAGTTTTTATTTATAAACAAAGCTATACTTAACTGCAGAGGGCAACGTCAAGAAAATTCCAAGTACTTTGCGGAAAAAGTTTCTATATGAAATATATATTCTGAATTTACAAAATTAAAATAAAATATCAATATTTATAATCCCTTGCAGCATTATTATGACAGATGAATGACACAACAAATTATGCTGAACAATTAGTTAACCTTTGACTATCGACCTTAATTACGAAAATCGGATCAGCGCCTCTAGCGTATTTTGAAAGAACTATTTTTGGAAATAATTTCAAATGTCATGCACAATAGTAACGACTATAGAAAATTGCGCTACAGTATTATTTGACATAGACATATAATATCATGGAAAAGGGTAAGGAAATATTGGCATAAGGTACCAACGGCTATATCTTTGTGATACGTGTGCGTGTGTGACTGCATTGTGCGGGCCATTCCACCACATCGCGATTGTTGTTCGTTATATGATCATATCACGTCAATATATTGCTCATTCACTTCCGGACCCTCTAATGTACGAGATTAAAAGGTTTCTCTGGCTTGGGAGCTGGTTAAGGAGTTCGTTTAAAAGGTTAGGAATCTAGTAGTTTTGGGCTGGGTGATAAATTGTAAAGGTTGTACAAATGTTATGTTTAAGACCAGTTTGACGGCTTATGGGTATAAGTATAAAGTATTGATAATTAAATTATCCAATAGATGAAGCAATAGGAAATGTATTAAAAGAGTTGCGCCAAATTCCACCTGACGCGATGATGGTGTGTTAACATGAGTGGTGGAAACGGGGCTTAGTTTAACGTGCTTTGTTTTCCTGCATTTAAAACTTTATTTGAATATGATATTTCGTGCTTTGCCTGAAGAAATTTTTCAACTTTAAAACTACTGGATGAAAACATTTAAAGTAAGTATTAAATGAATTAATTCCGAGACAAAGGATTTCGATAATTCATAACAATTTTGAAAAATAAAAAATACGTCTTCGCTACAACGAATTAATAATGGTCTTTTGATTAGTTTGGCCATTCCTAATTTCAGGGTTATACAGCATAAACATGACAACATAGTACATTGTGGCTATTACAAATTGTACTCTATCGCTTAGAGTTTAAAGTTCACATTTATGTGTAGATAAGTGGCAATAAAATCACTTTTGAGGAATGGTTGCGGTCACGCACGTATATAACTCAGATAAATACCTACCTACGTGGGGACGATGATTAGTTAGAATAGCTTTTATAGATATTTAACTGAAGAAATATGAAAGAAGGAAATTAAAAGTAATTTAACACCATTTGTGACAGAAATTAATGACTGATTTTGTATAATTTTAATACAAAAGTAGTTTTTAAAGGACCATTTTCACCGGCGTTTCACTCGTAACTACATTCCAGATAGGTGACAAAAAAGCGTTGCGTCGACGCATTGCTAACAGTAAGAAGTTTGTCTATAAATCTTTGTCTTGCTGTGTGACGTCGTTTTGTGACGCGTCGACGTAACGCAGTGTTGCGGCTTTGCCCTTAAAAGCAAATTTTGTACCATTTTGCTGTTAAAACATTCTCTATAAAATTGTTCCTACTTCTTATTGGTGGAAAAATACTTTAATCAGGGGGCTTAGTCATCTTGATTAGCTATTCTAGAAAAGGCGATTTACATGCGTAAAACTATTCGGGCAATATACAAAGTATGAAAATCGTTCAATATAATTAACCACGATAATTTTCTAGTGTCATAGGTACTACACTTGCAAGTTCAAATGTGAATGACCTCTATAAGAGACATTATTTCTCACTCTTATGACGTACTTGTCTAGAATCCTGTGTCATGATCTGAGGCCCACGCTTGTTGAGTGGGCGGCGAAATGAATTGCATCTTTCTTTGATCCTCCTACATTGTGCAATCCTTATCGTCTTATTGAAGTCTTATTTATAGGAAATAACTTCGATTGATATCAATAAAGAATACGTCAAAACTATTGTTCTAAAAGCTTTTCTCTTAATAATGCGTAGTATGAACAAATGGAAGTCGTTTTCACAAGATCTTTAGACAGTTTGCCAAATAAAATAATACGCTGCTTCGTTAAGACAACTAATTAAATTAGATAAATTAAAAATATCCTAAACTAGACAAGCCAAAACCTACCCTTAATAAGGCAAATAAAGTCTAAAATCAAATAGCACCACAATATCATCTCATTTCAGTGCATGAAAGTAACGCAGTCATTTACAACTCCAAGTATCGAGATTTAAAAGTAAGTGCAAAGATTGAGAGAGATATTTCACAAGGAAAACCATCCGGGAAAAGGAAGCTACGAGAGAAAAGCCAATTGGAAACAACGAATACAATATTCAGTTCGCTTGCTACATACATATATCACGGGTTTTAGGAGGCTGCTTTATTCCGTGAGATTAAGAAAGTAATGCATGCGTGTGTTATAACTTCATTAATCATAATGTTATATTTGTGAAAATGTATCTATTAACTTAAATTTTCCGATTACTTTTAGTAGCGCAATTCTCTACAGACGGTATCGTCGGGTATCGTGAGTTAGACATTTAAAATGTACTACCAAAATAGTTCATACGGAGCTCTGTAGAGGAGCTAAACAGATTTTGTTGTATTTTTTTTTGATAGCTAGCCGGTTGTCGGTAGTAGTAGAGAATCGAGCTACAGGATGCTATAATCAGTCTTATTGTTCTACAGCTTAACATTAAATGCGATGGTACACAAAAACATTACTTTACAATGATTACATAAATAAATATTCTTGACTCTTGTTAGACATTATTGCAGTTATTGCAGAAAAGGATCAACTTAAAAATAATATCACAAAGGAAACAAAGGAAACCGATACTGCAAAATAAGGCTCTCAAGAACCGATACGACGTTGAAATCAATGTTGACACAACAGCAACTATCCACATCTCGATAAGAACACTTTGATCTCGACCGAGTCGAGTGCTCTCGATTCAAACTCGGTAAAAGGCCCTATCGATGCCGCACTCGAGATCTCCGAGACCCAAGTAATCCTCCAGGTTTAAGGGCCCGCCACAACGATAATTGCCAACAATTAACAAAAATTGAAAGTAGACGACTAAGCCCTTCTGATTAAGAACCGTTAAGATAAATTTTGCTCTTTGCACCCGCCTCGGCTGGCAAGGTGCCGGCGCCCTAATTGTAATTTTAATAAATTATAAACGGAACTCAAAGGAAAGAAAATCGAGGGCTTAAAATGTTTCTATAGACGATTAAAAGTTTATTAAGAAAGCTTTGTTTATTATTTCTGCCGCAAATACTTTTTTTACGGTAGATCCCGAGTTTGTAAAAATCTCATTAATTTATATCATGTCGGTAAATACACAAAGGTTATTTTTAGAATGCGTAGCTTTAAAATTTATATTTTACATTTAAAACCTTATATTCTAATATTGTATTAAACTCCCATATAATGGAAATTAGTGTTGCTTCCTAGATCGCAACGGAATATTTCTGGATTATTTATTTAGAAAATTCCCTATTGCATACAATTTCATTATACTATCTAACTGGGAAAAAATGCCACAACGCTTTAATTTCATACTCCATAGTACATCTAAGTATGACGTCACACACGATGACGTAACAAGGTAGCGAAACAGCGACGCAACTTGGAAATAGTTGAACAGTATCTAAAGGATTCCTGCGGGCGTCTGTCTTCACATATTTGGACGAGTCTTAGTGCCTAGCTCACACAACTTAGAGCATTTAGTGCGGTTTAACTCAAGTTCCATCTGCTACAGGCTTTGTGTCAGTTCTGGGGAGGAAACTGTTCGAGGATATTAGCAGAGAAAATGTACCCGTCTGAATGAATGTGCCCGGTGTGCCCTTTCTACGTATTGAAAGTTTTTTAATATGTGACATGGCAGTTTAAACTGAAAATTTCAATTTATTTTATGACTTAAAAGCCGTTATGATAGCAATAAAGTAGCTGCTGCCGTTTAAGTACTTTTAAAACGCTGTTAAAATGCATATTAAGCAAATATTGAATGCAAACTCGATTAAGTAATATCTGAAATTAGTTTGCTGATATTATAGTCGATAAAATATGCAATAGTTGTATAAAAAGCGACGATAGAATGCACACGTGCAACCAATAGAAAACCGCAACCGTATAGGAACTAGCGATACTTCAAAACAATGGCTTACACATCTCCCTGTACATAGTAATATGAGTCTTATGTATTATACGACAGTGGCGATAGTCGCATGAAGCGAGGGTGCTATCTGCCCGTTATTTATGTGTCTGAGAGCGTTTTATCCCATCTAGATATTCAGTATAAAGCCGCTAGAAGTTTTCAAAGCTAGCCGACTCGTGTGCCAAGTGTTAGTAAAAGTATTTTATGAATGAAATGGAACGGAGGACGTTAAACAATGGGATAAAGCTGTAACGGGGTGTAGGTAGGAAATGTTTAGATGAGAAATGTTATCATATGAAATAATAAAATATTTAAATCAAAACTATTTGTGACAGATGAATATGACTGACAAAATATTGACGACATTGCGCTTATAAGCGTAGCGAGAGTAGACAGCGTAGAGCCTTTTTTATCAAAATAAGCTACAGGATAAAATTTAAACTGTCTTTGTTGAAAAAATGGTGCTAAATGAGGAAAAATCTTCTAATAAGCACTATGAGGTCAATTTTGTTAAGTATTATATGATATATTTTAGCCACAATAGCGATATGTTAAACTAAAGAAAGAAAAGAATAATACTACTTATTTTCCTACCTTAGTTTAACTTATTTTTCTTTCCTCGCAGTATATTTTTCAGTTCAATAATGCATAAACCCTTCACCGTGGGACTTAACCTTCGATTGCCATTAACCTATTTTCCTTTCCAGTTTCAATTTGCGCGGGAAAATAAGCAGCTAATGCACTTTTTACCGCCTGCCCCTAATCAGGATCGAAACCATTCTGAGAGGCTCTTTACTGGAAAACTTTAACAACATTTTGATGGCAAAAGGCTTAAAATCCATGGAGAATATGTGACTTTAATATCTAGGCATGTTTCTTAACATATAATATCATATAATTGTAACAGTTTTATTTCAGTAAAGACTGATGTTTGATTCATTATCTCGTCTTTTTTTTCTATTTCAATATTTATGTTTTATGTGTACGGTATGCATTCCTGTGTTGTTTATGGTTTCAAATTCATCCTTTATGTAGGCGTAGGCTCATTTTCCAGTCAGTCAAACCTTTTTGCAAAACTCCGAATCTCTAGAGACAGAAAACAGTCGAAACATTCAAGCCGACCAAATAAACAAAGTTTTGCATATTTTCTACATTTTCAATTCTGTGCAGAGGCCTAAATATCTTGAGAACTTTAGCGTCCTCGTAAATAAGTATTCCATTTTCGTTTTAGACAGGAATATTTACAGAGCTCGGAGAATACAAAACATATAGGGTTTATTGATGGCGGCTACATGCTGAGATATTATCCGGCCGTGTATCGGTATTCGGGAGGCAACGGGTGAAAGATTAGCAGCCTCTCGTCGCCTGGATGATGTACTCGGGTATCGTAAATGTGCTGTGTAACCCGCCTGTTTTGTGAGATTGGAGGTTTTATTCTTTGCGTGTTTGGTTAATGTAAGCTGTATGTGAGATCTGATTTCGGTAGTTTATTAACGGTCTCTCTGTGTGTGTTTTTGAAAGACATACATATATAAAATCACGCCTACTTCCCATAGGGGTAGGTAGAGACGTATTATAAAATCGTTTTTATTTCATGTTTAATCTCATTTTCTATGATAATGTTTTACTTTATGACAATATGTGTTAAGTGACGGTTGTTTGATTTGCATTATTTTACTGATAACTTTAAAGATTTGTTTAATGCCTCTGTCATGACAACAATCCGTCATGCCTGAATAGGCTCTAGTCTCACCAAGCGTTGCTGTGTTTCACAATTGTTCATATGTTTTGGTAACGATTGAAACAAATACATGGAACGATGTTACAGGATCGTAGTGCCCAAGTATTGTAGCCACAACCAAACTCAAATACATGCAGTATTTTACGTTTACGTTACACCATCAGCATGAAACATTACACGGTTATCGCGTAACGTTAACAAACGCGTTAACGTTAGGGCACAGTTTGCGTTTATGTTTGCTAAACCGCGTTAACTATTATAAAGCCGCAATGCTAACCTTAAACCTATTTAAATACAATATTGCTAGTTATAATACTAGTAGTATTTGCTGTTTTATGTTCTGTGGTCTGTATTTAAATATTATATACGTCCGTAAGTAACTAAGCTGAAAGTTTAAAGTTTAGGTCGATTGCAACCAAATAACTGTAGTATTTAATGAATATAAAAAGTCTTATTTTTTTTCTCGCGTCATGATTGTACAAACATAATATCAATTCGGTTATACTTAATGGTGTAGACAGAGGAATACTAAGCACAGCCCCGTTTGCCATTGTTATTTCTCAAGCCGAGCCATTTTTATTTCTCGGATACGTTACCAAACGCTGAGAATAATTTAATATAAAATCAAAAAAGCACTTCGAGCGACCCAGGAATCGAACCCAAAACCAATGGTCAGCGGCGTGATACACAATCGCGCCGCAGAGGCAGTATTTTCCGTATCTAATAATTTAATCAAAATATCGTAATATTAGGTCACAAGAAGCGGCACTTAACAATTAATCATATAAATAATAATAAATACATATTTCACATACATAGTGGTTTGTATTCCACAGCGTATTATTTGAAATTGTATATTAATTGCGAAATGAGAACGTATTTAAGCAGCTTTACTGCAATTATGTCGAATGTACGAAATGAAATATCAATTCGCGAAATGATAAAGAGGAAAATATATTTCAATTTGATTCCAGTTCAAGAATTATGGTTTTCGGGTTTTGAAAATAAAGGATAAATAATATGGAATAATAATTTTTTTATTATATAATATTAAAATGTACCCTTACATGTACTAGCTTCTGCCCACGACTTTGTTCACGTCAGGGGCAAAAAGTATCTAATGTGTTAATCCAGGTTATAACACAACATGAACAAGAAGGCTGTGATAGGCTGGAATCGACATGTTGGCGATGCATACGGGGACGCCAGGCTGAAATTCCGTTTGTGGGAAGATTGTGGTAAACCATATAGTGGCCCTACATTTTATGCTATGTGTGAGGCAAAGAAGATATTTAAGTCTCGTTTGAAATGGTGTCAAACACACCAAGAGCAAATAAAAATGGACATTTTGGCCTCACATCATTCGAATAATGATTTTAAGTCTTTTTGGAAGCACACTAACAGGTTGAGCGGAAGGCCTGGCCTCCCTGTATCTGTCGGGGGCGTGAGCGATCCTGTAAGCATTGCTGACCTCTTTAAGGAACATTTTAGGATAAGATCACCACTGGGCCCCGGTTCTTGTGGGCTCGATGCTGGTGGTTGTCATGACCTTGGAATTAGGTTTACAGCCAAGGAGGTCAAAGGTGTCCTCAACACCATGTCCAGAGGCAAGTCTCCGGGTCATGACAGTCTGAGCATCGAGCATCTCAAGTTCGCGGGTCCTCATTTACCAAGAGTGTTGGCAATGTTCTTTAATTTCTGTATAAGTCATGCGTATGTGCCTAGTCAGATGACTAAAACTATTGTGGTTCCTATAGTTAAAAATAAAACAGCTGATATGGCGGACTTAAAAAACTATAGACCTATTTCTCTGGCAACGGTGATAGCGAAAGTGCTTGACAGCCTCTTTAATAAGTGTCTCAATAAACACATAAAACTGCACGATAATCAATTTGGTTTTCGACCCGGATTATCAACCGAGAGTGCCATCTTGTCCTTGAAATGGGCTGTCAAGTACTACACAGACCGGAAAACACCTACGTATGCCTGCTTCCTCGACCTTTCCAAAGCTTTTGATCTGGTCTCCTACAGTATTCTCTGGAAGAAGTTGGAGACTGCTGGAGTTCCTCATGAGCTTATTAATACTTTAAAGTACTGGTACGGAGGCCAGATCAATCAGGTGCGCTGGGCTGGGGCATTGTCGGGGCCGTATGGATTGGAGTGCGGAGTGAGGCAGGGAGGGCTAAGCTCGCCTACGCTCTTCAATCTATACGTCAACGAGCTGATCGAGGTGCTCAGCAGGGAGCGTGCCGGCTGTTACATTGACGGGGTATGTGTTAATAACATCAGCTACGCCGACGACATGGCCCTTCTGAGTGCCTCGCCCTGTGGCCTAAGACGGTTGGTGACCATCTGTGAAGACTATGCTAGACTTCACGGATTGGTCTACAACACTTCAAAAAGTGAAATCATGGTCTTTGCTGCCCGGGGAAGGGGCCCTGAATTTGTACCCCCCATAAACCTAAATGGAGCACTGCTTAGAAGAGTGTACAAATTCAAATACCTAGGCCATCTTTTAACCTCCGACATCAAGGACAATGAGGACATTGAGAGAGAGCGAAGGGCGTTGTCGGTCCGAGCTAATATGATAGCTCGCAGGTTCGCACGTTGTTCAGTACAGGTCAAAAAAACCTTGTTTCGTGCATATTGCACATCTTTTTACACGTGCAGCCTGTGGGCAGATTATTCGCAAAGATCGTACAACGCCCTTCGCGTACAATACAACAATGCGTACAGGGTGCTGGTGGGGCTGCCTCGATTCTGCAGTGCATCAGGGATGTTTGCAGAAGCTCGCATCGACTGTTTTTACGCTACGATGCGAAAAAGATGTGCTTCCCTGGTGCGTCGCGTGCGGGCAAGCCCCAACAGTATCCTGTGCTGTATTGCGAGCAGACTTGACTGCACTTTTATTAATCGCTGCTGCAGGCTTTCCACCTCGGTGATGAGCGTGCAGCAGTGATTACATGTATAGTAAGTAGGTAATTTAGAATAGGAATACTAACATAGATGTAAGAAATACTGTAACTAACACGATATGAGTCTTGTCACTTGGAATAAAAATAAATAATAATAAATAATAATAAGCTATCAGTGTATCAAATTTCTTTAACATTCGACCAGTAGTTCTTTCGTGACAGAGTAACAAACATCTATCTATTCATCCATACAAACTTTAAAATTTTCGCATTTTATTGTTAGGAGGATGAAAACAGTGTTATAGGTTTAACTGTTAACATCAGCATGGAAACGAACTTCGATAAAAAATGGGCACTTAGTATGTGGTCGAAAATCTGAAGCCAAGTTTTCTTAAATCAAAATCTTTCGTTCCGACTACTTCGCGGTTGCGAAATATAAGTGAATCCATTTGTTTTGTTAGTAAACATCACGATCCAACGATTAAATGCTGTGGTATTTATTAGGTTTAAATACATTGAATTACATCATTTGGCTAGAGCTATACTCAAAACACATTCCTACATTTATAAAATAATACACTAAATATTCGAAACACATTCCTAAATGTAAATAATTACTTGTAAAAACAGTATATAATACTTATAGTGTGTTTGATTTCAATCAAATATGATGTACCTTATCAGTAAAATATGTAAAAGTTTTAGAATAAATAATAAATAGTCTAGTAGCTAGAGACAGAATACACAAGCCGGTTCGTAGAAAGTTCAAAATTTCCGAGAAAGATAGATTAAAGTCAGTATTAGCACAAACCCCTTGAACTAATAAATCAAAACTTTTCAGATCAATCACGGCAGTGCACTCACTGCCATCTATCATCCGAGATTGAAACACTGTCACTCCTGTGGACCTAGTATCTTAAATGGAAAACCGATTCGCATGTCGTCTAATCCGTTGGTATCTCTCGAGTGCAGTTCAAACAACTCTTGTAGTCTCCACGTTTCTATCAATCCCGACTAGTCTCGAGTTTCGGCTTTCGGCTTTGAGAAGTCACGATTTGTTGCTCCGTTAGACTGATTTGAAATGTGGGATGTCGAGTTTGACCTTCTCTGCTTAGTTTTGAATCATGGTAGTTTAATTGTCCACACAGCAGAAATTCGGCAACAAACTTCGGATATTTATAATCTTTTATGTCCATAATAAAGTTGTATTGCCAATTGTCAAACTGTGGTGTTCACGTTCACGATTTCTAGTTAATACACATATATATTATATATACACTAATTACATTTCAAAACTGAAAAGTCAGGTTTGCGATGACTAAGAAGAATTTAAAATACAAATGCTTTTGCTCAAATATTACTATGACTCTCCATAGAAACTACATATTATGTTAAACTAGCAAGAAATATTTTAGAAGCAGTTTCATATCTATTGCATTAAGATCCGGCAGTTCGGCAAAATTTATTGACTTTACGAGACTTTGCACGAATAAAATAGCTGTTAAAAGGTCAAGCCAAGTGCCGTTCAAGTATTAAAATTCATAAAACGTTGAATACTTTCATTTTGTCTCGAAAAATTCAAATATAAAGGCATTCGAGTTAAATTTGCTTGAGGAATATTAATTTAGGAACATTTCGCCGAGACAGATATTTCAATTGTAAAGAACAAGTATTTTCTGTACGAGTTGTTTATTATTAGAGTTTTATTTGGAATAATAAAATAGAATGAATGAATGAAAGGGGGAACCAAGGGTTAAAATTAAATTAATTAAAGTATTTGTGTAGTGAGGACCTTACCACCATATTTGATACTTTTACAGTATTAATAAAATGTTTTATTTTGATAATATTAGCAACTATTTTTTATAGGTATCCTAAACTTACCTACATCATACTCTGTACCTAAAAATTATGGAACCAAACTGTGTTCCTTAATTTTAATTGGTTTCTTGCAATAATTGTCATGTATAATGTACAGAGAATATACATACAATAACTAGTAATGATCGTCACTCCGTAGGCGAACCTTATCAGCTTCTATTGTCCTGTTCCCATTCATATATATGATTTATACTTATATTATTACATATACGTGACTGTGGAACTATCTATATAATTATCATATATTCTCTACCACTATCGACTACCGACAACCGGCTAGCTATCGAAATTTTGATATTTAGAATGTACTCAGTACTGCCATAATGTTTCCTACGACATCCGTCAGAGGCGCTGATCAGATTTTCATACAAAATATCTCGATGACAGTTCGGTTGTCAGTAGTCGATAGTAGTAGAGTATCGAGTCACTGATTAGTAGTTATTAGTTGGTCTTGCCTTTCTACAAACTATTATTTGAACTGGGTGTCAGTAGTAACGAATTGATAAGTTATTGATCGACTTTCTTTACCACCAATTTAAAGTGAGTTTTTTAACGATTAATTGATGTATTTTAAGACATGTGATGCAAAGGTACAAGTACGATTGTTTTTCCTTTAAAAGCAGAAACTAAAAGGCATCGTTGCTATCCTAAGATATTTAATAAAATTTACATAAGATTTCTTAACCAAATCTTAAAAAGTCACCTTAAAAGCCAAAACGTAAAAGAGGCTTATGATAACCTGTCACATACAGAAATCTCGAATATAAAATACCATATCGAGATATAAATCAGATGTTACGCATATTATTATTTCAAGCGCTGTTGTAACGTAGATCCCTTTCGGTGGTGACGCAGGGTGACAGCCTTGATATTGTCACCTCGTGGAGCCTTTGAGCCTTGCTTCACAGAAAGGATCCCGTTGTTTGTAACGAGGTCGACACTACGTATATTTAATGTACTATAGTTTTAGAATACTTTTAGTTTGAAAGTGATTTTAGTGTTCAGTCTTTTGGAAACTAAAGAAGAGGAGTGATTTTAGACGAAAAGTTAGGTTAAGATTTGGTGAGATGAAAATTGATTGTTTGTCATGTTTTTTTACAATAGGTTTTGCGTAGATTAAGTGTTATTCAAAGCTATAACTTTATCATTATGTTTTCAAACATTTTAAATATAGTTTGATATACATTTTAGATTGGTTCCATCCTTTGATGTACCACAGAGACTTTACTTCATATATAAAAACCGCATATCTCTCATCTGTATACGTAATGATAGAGTAACAAGTAATTCATAGCATTCAGGAGTCTTACAAACACATATAACTAGAGTTATTACGGACATAAAGCCAATAAAAAAACATAAATACATACAAACTTCCATACATTTATTCCCTTTTAAACTCGCTTCTGTTCCGCCTCTAATGCAACATAGATATATCAAAGATGACCGTTACAAAGAGGTGTCATACGAACAAGTGACGTCACATTACGTGCTCATGAAACGTTCACACGAACGGTGCGAAGTGCACGACCATCTTTAATGGCCCAGCGAAGCACTGAAACTGAATATTTTACAATAAAATTCAGGAAATAACGTGTCACGTCGCTGTTTAAGATACGATGTTTTGTATTGTATTGTATTGGCGTTTTGTAAAAGCTTGTAATGCGTGGGAGTGTAGGTTTGACTTGAATTACCCCCGGTTTCTGAGTACATTTAGCGATAGTTTATCTATTCAATAGCGATTATTTTATATCAGTTTAAACGCTATTCAAAAGGTAAACTATCGATGTACTTCAGAAACCACCGGGGTCAAAGACGATTGAAGCTAGAATTAGAATGCTTAAGGTTTTGTTTTTTATTGGTTAGTTATAGGCTAGGCTTAGTTATCAGTAGGCTAGTTAGCTGTTAGTTTAAATCTTTCACCATAGCAGCGCGTGTTTTCACTCATTTGATTTTAGGTACTAATAATTTTTTGTTCAGGTTTTTGATTTCAAATTCTATTCACAAGTGAAGTAAAGAATTTTTTTTTGTAATTTGAATGTATGCCCAACCTGAGTTTTGATTACTTTACTAGAAATAGAGCCATAACAATTTCTGTTCTGCAGCATACTAAGTGCATTAAAAAACTGTTGTTGTACAAGCTTTCTAGTATTATCTATGTACGTTATGTAGTAAGTATATAATGGTATCCAGCCCGTCGTACCAAGACAGTCTACAAATCACTACCTTAAGCTGTATATCACAGCTTACATGCAATTGAGGTCAGCAGAGATAACTGCATGCATGGTCTCACAGCGGCACGTAGCCCTCCTTGACACTGAGTGTAGTGCCCTCCTCTCAGCTCAAGAATGAACACAACCGCTCAAATAATGGCGAAAATTTCCTTTGTTTAACGCACACGGATCTTAAAAACCTCTGCATTATTGCATGCGTCTGTCAAACGTTCTTTGTGAAGCTTTCTAAGTAATTTGACAGTTTCCAATGCGGCGTTTTTAGGAATATTGCGGTTCGTTTCGTTTGTGGGTTTTGTTAGTGGATATGAGGTTGGAGTATTGACGTTTTTAGTTATTTTGTGATGAGGGAATTATAGTAGAGTTTAATGAAGTGATAATGTTTTACAAATTTGAATTGAGATTTTTATGGTCGATATATTGAGTAATATCTTTTTTTTCTAAATAGTGTACATAAGTATATAATCACACCTGTCATACCCGAAGGTGTAAACAGAAGTGTGTTAAATTTTGTCATAATCAAAATTACTCCTAAATTTCATTTATATATTATCACTAGATAGGGGGTGAGCCTATTGCCTTCTAAATAGATTGTGTCCAAATAATCAAATTGTTTTATAGGCATCCGTAGCCGAACAGAAAGTAAAGAAATTTCTTTACCAAACAGATAATATGCAAAAAGTATTTCAATTATTCAGAAACACGGAAAACTGAAATCCGAGTTCCCATTTCGAGAAAACACACATGCACCAAAAGTTGTGAACAAAACGTTGGAAGTGCTATAGAGTTTTATTTGAAACATTGGGGCATACGCGGCATGCGGCGCCGAGTAATGAAACCGCATTCATTGTGTGCTGTGCACTGAAAATAATACTTGTAATAAAGAATAATCACTGCACTGCCCCACATGTTTGGTAGCCAATTGGCTGTGGACTCAGAGATAGGCCGCGTTGGCGTTCACGAGTTATAGAGGTTATAACCGAGGAAATATCATAGAAAATATGATGCTGCTTGTTCATGTTGGTACCAGTAGATGTACTTGGTACCTTGATCTTTTGTTTGTACGAAACTCGCTTTATACCTACGTTAAATTGTATTTTGTGTGACAAAAAATAAATTAAAAATCAGTTTTGTTACCGCATTTATTCTTTTCTATTGTAATGTAAAAAAAATAGACAAAAAATTAGATTAAAAAAATGAGGACGGGAAGTGCGCTTGCTTAATTATTACGAGTTATGTAATTTTGTTCAGGTTTACTAATACTGAAAGATTATATTAATGTTGCATGACAATAAGTACCTACACAAAAATTTGGCGTAGAAAATATTTCATTTGAAGTTTTTCCCGAAAAATCACAGTTAAAATTTTTGCTAGTACTAATATAACCGATAAGACAGTGAGTAAAAATTCACATAATTGCCAGTAGTAAAAATTTCACTTAAGTCGGTCTTTATCGCTCCAGGAAGTTAGGTATACTCTAAAGATTTTGTTGATAAAAGGACCTACTTAAAAGTTTTATTTTTACACAGTTATTTTGTTAATGTTTTCGTTTTACTATTTCTCTTGCTTACTATAATATTTTCTAGAAAATTCTTTGCGCAGCGGCCATTACTGGTTCTACCTTATTAAGCGTGAGACATGAATTCATATTCTAAATATCCTGCCCAATCTTATATACTTTTTTAATAAATCAAATAGTTAGGTCCCAGGTTGATAACAAATAAAAAGAAGAGATATTTGTTATTCGATCTACCTGAATAAAACGAAATCGAAAACAACATTATATTATTCCGCCTAGCTTTCATCATGATATACCTACATGGCAGATATGCTGATTGGAATTGAGACAGAATTAGATGTTAGTGTATTATCAGGTATTGGTAGCTAGGTATGGGCAGAGCCGAAATATAACGAAGATTGCGTATCAATATAGCCTTTGAAGTTCTCGTCATTCATTACAGGTTTATAATAAGCATGTAACGTCAACTTTTATATCGCTTTTTCTTGTAAGTATTTGAAGGATGAAGGAAACTATAATAAAATATTATCTTCGAAAAAACCTGTATAAAACTCTCTACAAAAACATCTATTAATCAAAATAAATCCGAATCTGATCGTCATACACAAGAAGCTTCAATCTGAATAACATATTCCTTATAAATCCTAAGAAATCAGAAGGCGTTCCGTCCGCATTGGAATCAATGATGCCCGAGAGGGTTTCATTAATCAAAACCTCGCCATTACGAACTAAATAGGGCTTCTTGAACATACATAAATAGATAAAGGGGTACAAACAGCCGATATAGATGATGAATGGCTTGGCTTCACCACGAAACAAACAGCGGTAAGATTCCGAGCTCCGACTTGGGATTTACTTAGCCGTTAACTTAGTGAAATATCGCGCTCCGATCCAATGAATGTTGATCATTTTCGCGTCGAATGAACTGATTGTATTGTTAGCTTTACTTTAGAGATTTTGTGCTGAATCATAGGGAATTGTGCAGTTATAAACAGAGATTAACATCTGAATCACCTTTGACTTCTCTTTGATTTCTTGATACTTAAATCTTTTGATGACTCTGGTGTTATCCACCTGGTTTTGATGGTGGAATCTTGGAAATTGTTGTATGGAAATTTTAAGCTCGTCTTGCGTTCTCATAACTAAGAGCTAAAAAGACAAAGATAGAAAGTAAGCCGTTGTTTTGATACACGATCGTTGTATTTGAAGCGCACATTCGATGTTCTATAGTCCTACTATCACAGTTGTTCCAATTCGTGTCAAAACTCAGTCTATCTACATACCTAATTCAAAACTATGTAAAGCCGAGAACAAAAACGGCTTACAGTAAAGTTATTAGATAGATAACTAACTACCGGTTTTGTCTAAGCCAACTGCCGCGAGACCACAGCCGGCCGGCTTATGAACTAACAGTGCGGCTTACTTGCGGCCTATTGAATGCTTACAATATCAACCGCAGTTTTGTTGATGTTGTACAAGAAACTCTTGGATAAATGTGTGGAAGTTACAATACCATTATTAAGTTACTATACGTTTAGATTTCTTTCTTTATTTTCTTATAGAACAGTAGCGAAGTTCGTCGGAGGATTGGACGAAGTGATTTTTTGTTCTCTGCCTACACCAATGGGAAAAAGGCATGATTGTGTGCATGGATGTATGCATTTAAGTTTTCACCATAACGTCTCTTACTACATTTTCTTTTCAATATTACTCTTCCACAGCTTGACTTACAAAATCAGATTCCAGTAAATAAACCTTGTTTCGCGGCTGGATAAATGAATTGGAAAATATCGGCGAACACAAGTGAATGCGTAGGCGTGTAAGGATGTTTGCACACTGACGATTCAGGCCAACCGATTAGCCTTAATAATAAGTAATTCTGAGTTATGTGCTGAAAAATATTTACCTCAAAATCCACAGAGATCTAATGTTTCACCTTTTGTCATTATGATGATATATTTTGCATATTGCTGATATAGCAGGATTCCTGATTAGGATGTTGTATGCCACCGCTGCATGCTTCTGCTAAAATACTGCCTCTGTGGTGCAGTCGGTAGTTAGTATATACGACTGCAACGCAGAGGTTTCGGGTATGAATGAAGGAATACAGTCTACCTGTGTATTGTATACACACTTGTGCAGTTGGAGGCTTTATTGGCTAGGAGGATATTATTATAATATTAGGATGTGACTTAAAGAAAATGAATTGATGATTTTAATTATCCTGAACGTCGTTTTCTTATGAACACAATTAATTGTTGTATTTATTTGAAAACTGTTCGTAGTAAGTAAATAAGTCATACAAAGAGCTTGGGCAGAGAGAATATTGGCTTTGGAATATTTAATGTTAAAAATATTAATGTATTTTTGTTTCTATGTGGTATAGTCTTAAAGCTACAGTCTGTTATAGTCTCTTTTATCACTAAATTGATCAGAGGCTTGTTGACAGAGCTCGCCTGGCGTATGCGATCACTCGTTATACATTCAACATTATGATTCTTATGAATTTTATACGGTTTTTCATACATTTACTTTACATAATACATAATATCACGCCTTATATCCGGGGGTATGGGCAGACGTGTATGATATATATGCACGTTTCTTTCTTAACGATGTTAATGATTATTGTCATTTCCCGGGTATGTTATCAAACACTTGAAGAACACGGCATACGAAATGTATTTTGGTAAACCCTCAAACTTATTGTAAAAAAATTGAACTGCTTTGCTAGTTTTTTTTAACCCATTAATGTCCCACTGCAGGGCAAGGGTCTCCTCCCAAACGAGGGAAGGGGTTAGGCCTTGAGTCCACCACGCTGGCCAAGTACGACTTTGAATGTCCTCAATAAATGCATTAAACAAATTTTAGGTATGAAAGGTTTCATCACGATGTTCTCCTTCACCGTTAGCTACCGCTTCGCTAGTAAGTGGACTTAAAAAATATATAAGAAAGAATAATATTGAACACCAGTTCGCGTTTAGGATTACAAACAGAATGGGCAATTAATCTCGTAAAAATTATTGGTAGGTCATATTTTCATAATTGAAAACTCTCCATCCAACGTATCGATCACTTCAACAATGACTTAAATCAGCTTTAATTATTGAATGTCCTTTACTTGCTATGAGTTCTGAAGCTATCAGGCACATAATAGCTTTTAAAAAACTCATATAGATTATGAAAGAGGGTAATAAACTCACATGTGACGGTCGTTTAGCGATTTTTAATGATATTGCAAAGAGTTTTCAATTATATTTTATTACACGTCGGTGGTTAAGTGTGTCATAGTTAAAAATATTTATTTTTTTATAAGGCTCGTAGGTACTCCTACATACAGATAACAGAAAAAATATGAGTACACTGTCCCAATAAAAATAGATGAAATTATTATCTATACTAATATTATAAAACTGAAGAGTTTGTTTGTTTGATTGTTTGTTTGTTTGAACGCGCTAATCTCAGGAACTACTGTCCGATTTGAAAAATTCTTTCAGTGTTGGATAGTCCATTTATCGATGAAGGCTTTAGGCTATATATCATCACACTACGACCAATAATAGCAGAGTACCAGTGAAAAATGTTACAAAAACGGGGAAAATTTTGACCCATGCTCTCTTATGTGACGCAAGCGAAGTTGCGCGGGTCAGCCAGTCTTCAATATAATTTCATTGTCATTTTAAGAAAAAAGTACGCTTGAAAAACTAAATATGACAGACTGTGCATAAACGGCCTTACTAATAAACGTCCTGTGAGCTCTGTTTATTTATTTGTAAAGTGTTTTGCCTTTTTCACTCAAATACAGTTTGAAAATAAAATTGAAAGTAACAAAATAGTGTATTACTAATCAGAGCTTACACTACGACGTTTACTAGTAAGGCAGTAAGTGTACCCTTATAGAAACAAATCATCATGGTAAATTCTTCTCTAATAAAAGCTATCCACTATCGAAGCTAATATACTGCACAGCATTAGTCGAATTAATTGAATTAAGCTAGCAGTATTCCGAACAACGGCGCTCGTACCACAGTCATTTCCGGAAGCGTCCCGGACCGCCGCACCGCACCGCCGGACTCCGGGCACGGTAAACACCGCACGTTACATATTGGCAAATTGATTATCCGATACTACGGACAATTTCTGATAATGAAGCTCCTGTATCTCGATATTTTAGTCAGACTAACGTGATGTTACGGGAGATATTAATATGCGTGTGAATGAGGGAAATTAAGTTGGTAAGGTTCGTAGCAAGCGGTGCTTAGGTATTTGTCTACCCCTGTAGGGAAAATGCGTCATATTATGTATGTAGAAAAGAGGTTATGTGGTATTAATAAATTTCAAGTTTTCTTTTTTATTTTGGCAGTTTAAGTGCTTGTTCACGTTGAAACACACATATGTTTGATATTTCGCGACCGCGCCCGCGAGTCAACGTGAATGAGCACTAAGGCGTTTAAGTATTTTGGAGAATCGATTTTAAGCTAATCAGAATGATCACGTATCGTCAGTGTCAGGAACTAAAATATGATTATGTTTAAATTACTTATTTTACTCATTATTTCGCTGTCATCTTCAATCTATCCGTCACTGACATCGAACTAAATTATGTTAAAGTACATTAAAAAAAATATTTACTTCAGGTTCTTAACAGGTTCAAACAGAGATCTGCCAAAATTTAGTATCCACTACGGCATCGTAAACCAAATAAAAATACAATAAACTTAATACGAGTTCTGGGTCCATCACTGGCTTTTAATATATACCGGAACGGGACATTGTGATTGGTATCCAATTGTATCAAATGTTACCCAATAACGGTAGGATTATAGAGATACCGAAGACAATATCGTATCATTCGGTGGATAACTGTGTTATTGGCTTAAGTGTCTTTTTATAGGGTCCGCTGAATGCTTCCTGTATCTTGTACGTATTAGTAGCTCGGATAGTTGTACGTACTGCGATGTTTGGATCTTTGTTCTTCCTTTGTGTTTTGGTATTAATGTTAATTTAATAAACTGTGCGTTTGAGATTAGGTGGAGTTCTAATTTGTAGATTAGAACAAAATCTAGAAGGTAATGAAAGGGAGAAACGAGTATTAAATAATTGATGTTTAGGTATTTTTAAAGCTATTAAAAGTCTTTTTTGTACCTATCTACTTAAAATTGAAATTTATATGCACGTGACTAATTAAACTTTTATGTTATATTTTCTAATACAAGCTTACGATTATTATTACAATACTAGGCTTCTATACCATATAATATACTAGCTGACCCGCGCAACTTCGCTTGCGTCACAAAAGACAGAAAGAATATAATATTCCCCGTTTTTGTAACATTTTTTACTGCTGCTTTGCTCTTATTGGTCGTAGCTTGATGATATATAGCCGATAGCCTTCCTCGATAAATAGGCTATCTAACACTGAAATAATTTTTCAAATCGGACCAGTAGTACCTGAGTTTAGCGCGTTCAAACAAACAAACTCTTCAGCTTTATAATATTAGTATCAGTATTATAATATCAGTATCAGTATAAACGTGTCAAGATAAAATACACCCTGTATTATGCGCAAGTTAACTAGTGACATCTACACGTAAAATCTATAAACATTAAAGCGTGTCATACCCTTCATTTTTTACGACACCCTGGGAAGTAATGTGTGCAGTATTTTTATACACAAGTACTCAGTTACGATGACTATAAGTTTTTACACCATACATAGTAATAAAAACGCGAATCAACTGTTAATATTTTCATGAAAGTACTACATTTAGTGCCGAATTATTTGTCCGTGAGTGTACTGCGAATGTTTTGTTTTTGAAATGCCGATTATTTGGAATACAATGCGTTTATTTTATGTTGTAGCATTGTGATGGAATTATTTCTGGGATATGAATATTAAATTGAATACATGACCCGTATTTAGTTCAAACAACGTATAGATGTATTGTGCATTAAAATATTTGTACTAAAATTGATTTTGGTCTATGCTTTACCAGTTTTGTTTCTGTAAAACAAGGCAGGTGGTCAATTTTTAACCATAATACTTCTGTTAGGTTCAAATAAGTAGTCTAATATAAAAGAATATACTCTAAAATTTCTTCTCCAACTATAAAAGCACCCTACTCTCACATTAGCAGTAAAAGGCGTACGAATAAAAACAGAACCAAACAGAAAATGGACATAATTTTTCACTTAGACAAAGGCTTTTCGGCCCGAGGCGACGCCACGTGCAGATTGTACGAAGATCGTTGAATACAATCCGTTTTACGCGTCCCCAGCCATTGTTAACTCGTATCCCGTCAATGAATCACGCTATTAACGTTTTTTTACGCGCGTAAATCGTGTTCCGTAATACGCGGAATTTACGGGAATGCCCCAACGTCAGGTGGAATCGCGTAAAATGCGTTAAAGGCTATCGGACCGCGGTAATAAAAGATAATGAGTTTTTACGCTAGATGTTCTGTAATGTTCGGTAATGTGATGCAAATTTTACATGTCAGGTATTAATCAGGATTAACCGGGTCATTACCTGCATTTAAAATATTATAGTTCGTTTAAAATACTATTAACATAACAATTCGTGAATTATTTTCAAAAAACAATAAATCTTTTTAACTTGTGGAGAGTTTTACCAAAACAAAGATATATATAAATAAATATTTTTGGACAACTCACACACGGTCATCTGATTCCAAACTAAGCAAAGCTTTTACTATGGTAACCAGACAACTGATAAACATACTTATATACTTCTAAATACATACTTATATAAAAAAATAACAACCAGGCTCAGAACAAATGCTCGTGCTCATCACACAAATATTTGTCCCGGGTGGGATTCGAACCCGCCACACACGGCGCTACGGTTATTGCGGCGAGGTGACCACTTTAACCACTGCGCCAAACGTGCAGTTATATATGGTTTAATACGATTTTAAATACAAATTAGCCGTATGGTTAATAGGTATAGACAAGACAATGCTTATTTTACAATTCTTCAGAACAGATTAAGCACAGCATACGGTACAAGACAATAACTTAAATCATAAGGCAGTATAAAATCTGTCAAATACGGTAAGACTCTCCGATTCAATATTGAAAACGAAACACATACTATTCAATGTATGTTCGTACATAGAGCCAATTCATTCGTAACAAAGGCACAGCCACAAAATGTCAGTATACAGTGACAAATCAAAGGGAGTTACCACACTTGACGGCTCTAAGCGATTCTTAGTCCCACTATTTCTTGGGCCTTAATAAATAGGGTTTATTTTGTAATTGGGTATTCAACCGACACCTGTTTAAAGCAGTCTGGAATTTGAAAATGAGTTATGTTTAGACATTGTGTTGCAGATATGTTATGCAGTATTATTTTAAATTGTTTTGAAAGTATACTATATCTTTGGGAGGGTTAAAAAGTAGCCTTTGTGTCGGCCATATTGGATTTTTCATTTTGTTATTTTATTCTTTTGAGGCAGTATTTTGAATTGTAACTCCGTCGCTAGTTAAAGAGTAGCACACTTCTTGTTTATCAGCCTAGGTTTTTAACGGATCTAACATAGGGCTTTACTACGTTTAATTGATAATTTTGCATCTAGAATGAGATATTATGGTTGTCAATATAAATCTCCTTATTACTTACATTAAGCTTCGAAGTATGTGCATATATGTATTACGGAATTTCAGAATTCTTATGAGTGTTAACAATTTTGGAGAGATTTTTTATGAACGAAGTTTGCAGAATGAGCTGCTAATATCTTCTACTCACAGTCACTGTTCTAACATAAGCTAAAAAAGCGCAAAATCTTTCTAAACTAAAAACATCATTTTCATAACGGCTTTCAGTGGAGAGACGAACTTTTCCTGTGTAAAAATACTTCCGACTAGAGCCACTGCGAGCAGACAATAGAGCACAATGCTACCTCTCTCGATAACTACGCCTTTATGTGTTTGTGTTTGTATGTGTGTCTGTGTGTCTGTGTGTGTGTGTTTGTGTTTTGTTTCAAATGAAGGGTAGTGTTGCTGTTGGCGTAGCGGTGATCTAGATTTTCGTGTGATTGTATGAGATGAGAGTGTAAAAGATGTGGAATTTAGATATTTAGACTCTATGATCATTGAGTTATTATTATTGTATCGAGTCTTGTGGTTTTGTTCCAAGGAATAACTATTGTTTTTATGTATGTACTTTTTTTGATCTATACTTCGTTGAGTAAGTTACAACACGCAATTAAGAAATAACTAGATTCAAACAAATATGAAGAAAAGTCGAATATTTAAGTATTTATTCGGTGTCCGCGGTATAATCAGCAATGTGTGAATATAAAAACGACTTTATTCTGACTACACAAAAGTCACTCAGCTTTTTTACGATGCTGGATTTCGGCTGCTTTTACTAGATTTAATTATTTCGGATTGAGGTTTTGACGCAAAAAGCTTTAAGTATTTGTATCCAATCTGAGCAATGAATTGCATTGTATTTTTGTTTGCAAACACGAGCTCCTTCAAAACGTAAAAACATCGTGTTTGTCCTATCAGAATATTGTATTAGTCTATATGAATTGGCAAAACTGAGTGGACCACTACAAATAAGATATCTTATAGTTGGCCGATGAATCAATCAGATAAGAGGTTTGTGTCACACAAACTTTCCTTTCTGCCATATTGCGTTGATAAATGATTCGTGAAGGAAAACTTGTTTGTAATACACGTAGTCGTACAGTATATGGTACAGATCTACGCAAATATCGCTCACATTCGTTTCTCCGTCGGCAATTAGTGTTCTTACGAAAAATATAGACGTCGGTATAGAGCCCCGATGCGAAGGTATCGCTAATGGAATTGCGACGCAGTACCTTTTCATAGCAAAACACCCGAGAGCTCGTACAATATTCATCTGGTTTAAGCCGCGGGGAGAAGATAAAGTAACTCTTAAAAACACTTTCATAACTTCAATTTATCTGGTGTAGTTCTCAGCTCAGCTCAACATTTTCCACTTTTATTTGACTAGCCGAGTAGTGCTACAATGAATTTTAGAGCTTCAGCACATTTTATTGTAGTCAAAGTGGTCTTATGCAGATTAATCACAACACTTACACTCGCACGAGTTATGAAGCAAAATAACTCGCTATTTTTGTTATTCCGGAGTACTACAAAGGAAACTGCACGTCAATAAACTCAACGGCGCTTACATATTGATTGACATCCGTAAACACGAACGTACCAATCTTACATTTGTCATCAAACGAACGAACGTTCAATTTATTAGTCGTCTCGAGATTATGTTTACATACACGCCCTCGATGTAAATAGCAACCGTTTACTCAAAGAACGATTTTTAGGATACCACGTGCGATATAATAGCATCGTAAGTGCCCTATACCGAAGATCGATGCGTACTAAACTAGGTTTGTTTTCTTTCAGGTGGCAGTAACATTAGAGGATGGCGTGTAGTGTGCGCAAATAGTGTGTGTGTGTGAGTGTGGGGCGGCGTGGCGATGTGGCGGGCGCGCGCGTAGCCGGCCGCCCGCAGCGCCATGGAGGAGGACGAGAGGCGGCTCTCGTTCCCGCCGCCGGCGCCGCTCAACTCGCCCGGCGAGGAGATCGACGGCTCGCGGCTGCTCGGCGAGATCGTGCGCACGCTCGAGGCCACCAACCCGGAGGCGGCGGCGCCGCTGGTGGCGTCGCAGTCGCGCGATGCGCTGCACGTGGAGTGCGAGAAGCCGCGCCGCGAGGAGCTGCGCATCCCGCTCGAGGGCGTCACGTTCGCCAGCGAGCCGCCCGGCGCCGGCGGCGCGGACCGCGACGGGCCGCGCGCCGCCGTCACGCCCTTCACCCGCGAGTCGGCGCGGCGCGCGGGCTCGAGGGGCGCGCAGCTCGTGCGCGAGTTCGGCTTCATGCCGCGCCGCCGCCTCAGCGTCGAGGACGGCGCGCGCCTGCCCAGGAAGTACGAGCCCTTCCCTCCCAAGCTCTACGGACGACCGCTCGAGGAGATCGACAATTTTATTTATGATGAGGTGAGACACCCTATGACTATGCTTATTTATACTCCGACTAATGGTTAGTGAAGGCCATAACAGTAATATTACTGCGAGTTCCTTTTATAAAATATAGAAAGAAGCTCACTGTGCCATAGTTGTTCCATTTTGCTGTCAATTCTCTCGACGCATAATAACTCAAAAGTTGTCGGCGCGTAATCATAAAAGAGTGCACGTTCCCCTTTATGGAAATGTGCTGAAAATGGAACAGTGGTACAAGAAACTACAATTTCATTTGAATATCATTGTGAACTCTGTGTCGTGCATTTACGAATTACAGCTAATAAGGATTTGGTAAACTGAAAGTCATTGCTTAGAGTAATCAAATAATCTTTCTAAGAGCCGAAATAAGGCTAAAAATAAAATTCCTACAAAGGTAGAGCTGAATAAGGAGAACTGCTTTTTTACCATAAGTGAATTTTCTTGAAAGCCGAATAAAGCGAGAGTATCTATCACAATAACTCGCTGCCGAAGTAAAGCAACAAGTAAAATAAAAAACGTGAAAATAAAACTCGCAGAACCCGTCGTTTTGATCTCCACATTTTATTCTTGTGGGTTTCCGTGACACGGAAAATAACATCCACATTACTCTCTGTTGAACTTTACACCAGAAAATGTTCAGCAGCCGTAACACGATATCAACATATTGTTATTACACGAACTCACCGTCATTTACTCGCTCTTATGTCTTTTAAGGCGGTATTAACGGCGCTCGGGAGTACTAACAAGTCAATGAGAAAAGCGACCATTTAGTCTTGACCTGTGCCGATGTATCAAGGTCCGAGTTACGTTTGAAGGTTTTAAAGAGTTTGAGCACGTATAAAGGTCGTGTTACATTGGTGAGAGCTGACCGGTTGATGGGTACGTAACAAGTGGTGTACGAAATGTCTGATCGTAAAAAATAATGACTTAACGGCGGACACGTTGATGATCGCTGTTAATCCTTCATATTTTTACAGTAAAATTTCCCAAACAATTATTATATTTATTTATAATTTCTCACACTGTATTAATGTTCTTATTGTTCCTATATGAAATACAACCACGATATCTTAGCCTGTATTCGAGATCTTTCGCCATTAAAGCCACTTCTGCAGCCACTTTGATTCGGTGCCAAAATCACCCAATTCAAACCGCTGGCGACCCCGAGGACCCTTTTAGACGCCTCTTACTTTGACTTGGTTCTTTGCCCAACACTACAAAGCTGCTCTTATACTGAACCCGGCTTCATTTAAAATTAACACCGATATTAGTTTTATTTTTATAGAGAAACATACAAGTTTGTGTGTATAAGCAAAAATGTAATGCTATCTGATTGAATCATCTCAATGGAGGATACAGAAAGGAAAAGATTAGTCAGAATCAGTAATATGTGCCCACCTTTCTTTAGTAGAAAGTGTAGCATTGCTACATCTAGAAGTATTCCTCTTTCAGCACCACTTTTTTCTCAGAACCCTATCTTTTTGGATTGAGGTATTGAAAAAATAGATGCTAATAGATGTATACTGCTACATGTATAAAGTTTCTTCTGGATCAGTAAAAGCAGTTCGAATAGAAATCAAAACCAATTTATTTATCTCTCAATTTCATCTTAAATCTTCCTTGATTCTAAAGAAACTAAAATCTTATAAAATCTTCGACGAGACTCAACGACTAGAAAACTGTAATCCTCGGATATTTCTAGTAGAACTTTAAAGCTGTTAAATGAATGTCCGGTTGAAAAACGTTTTGCGGGTGCAGGTGAGGACTTATCGCAAGCCGAACGGGCTTATCTGATAAGCCGTCAGCCCACTTGTTGCTTGCTTAAGTATCCCTCCACTTAGTCTTCTGATAAACGATTCGAGTATAAAATATACTTGTATCAAGTAATGTCATCGGTGGTTATATTTGTGTTTATTTTGCTGTAGGTACAGTTTTGTAAGCGAAAGTTTAAGTATGAAAGGAATGGTGGCACTGATATTGTGTTTATTTTGCTTTTAAACTGTTATTTTTAAGTGACTAAATAATAATTATTTGGTTTAGGGGTTTATGTTAAGCTTGAAAATTCATCTTCTTCTGTGAATTCACAATCCTGAAAACTGTTAAGCAAATGAAAGCAGCCGAAATATTTGTTTTCTAATGCACCTACCTCGTTGTAGTTCTTACGGAGAAAACAATAAAAAAGTGCGATTACACATGGTTACGCACAGTCGTCTCATAAAAAATTATTCTACGTACGTTTACACTTCTTAGCTCCCAAAAACAACACTCTAAACAGAGTTTATTCAATTAACCATATCTTTTACTACGCCATAAAACGGACAATAAAAACCTTGGCAAAATATGTCCACATCAATCTACAAGTCCGGATCTATTCTCGTATGTATCAATGATACATGGCGACAACGTCAGCTAGTCGCCGTATAATCTTGCTCTTACTATTCCAACTGTCATGTCCTCGGGCGATAAATAAAAAACACCGACCAACTCTTCGAACTGTCGTAAAAGGAGAATTGTCGAGCTTCCGGCGGCAAAGTCCCAATTGGCCGCATTTAATTTATGCCGCCAAGTCCGGGTAGGGTGTCGATCAATGGCCGTCGTCGGCTCTCAACTACCTCTACAAATTCATAGATTTCACACGAAACAAATAGAAAATCTGTTGTGTCGATAAAACTTTATGCGCCGTCTGTTTCTTTAAGGTTACGCAGACGTTACTATTTTGTTTTCGCAAAGATTTTATTGACTTTTTATCGCGTATGTTTGTGTAATTAACCGTGGCATAACAACAGACATGTGCTAAATTACGTTTATTACGAAACTCTCTTGTCGAGAACATTTTTGCGCAGATTCTAAACACATTGTCAGTGACTGGCGTATGTTTTGAATAAACATTGATGGCAAGCTGACACGCGATGTTGCCAGTCGTAAAATTAATGTGGAATAAATATGCATGTGTTGGCAATACAACCAGTTGCAGCGCTTTCGCTTTGAGTATAAACGAGTCGATTTCTAAACCCACTTCAAGCGACATCGACGTGAAAAGCTTTTAAAAACTCGACGTCTTTTACTTTTATCAAAGGAAAGAGTGTGTCAGAACAGTAAATATGCTATGAATGATGATGTCAACGCGTAATTTACATCAATTTTAAAAGTGAACATGTTTTTGTAATGAAATATTAACAGCCTAGGTCTTACTTTTTTTCATAATGATAGACTTTCGCATTAGCGTTAATTTTGCACTCCAATTCTACCAAATTTACGAATTCCTTTTTAATAAAAGCTAAAAGCTAAGATGATAAATCCTTTGCTTTTAGTATGTTTCCACCTTTTGTTTTTGATCCAAACTTTGTCACAGATTTGTTTAATCATCTTTACAAAACATTAGCATTAGTATACAAACACAACTCACAAAACTGTATGCAAGTGGCACAACATCAGTCATCTTGAAAACCTATTTATTACCTTAGAAGGCTTTGTTCAAGTTTCACAAGTGGACATCACACGGCTGAGAGGACTTGCAAACTCCATCATTTGCCAAACGTCACTGCAAGAACAGTAAAAAACAAATGACATTCCATTACCGAATAAAAGGCAAGAATTGCGACCAATTTATATAACTGTACATATAAATAAATATATGAGAGTATTTTAGTGGAGTTCCCTGGTCTTTGTCTACCCCTATGGGGAAAAGGTGTGATTTTATGTATGTATGTATTTTTACGGCCTAGGTTCACAGCTTGCGTATTAGTTTCTGATGACCTTTCCGATAGTTAAAATGACAGTAAATAAATGTAAATAAATATCTATTAATATATATCTCATCGGGATGTGTGTCATGTATTTGAACAACTATTTGGAAGCCACTATGCTGTACATTGTTTTCTTTCTTTGATTAAAGTGAATAACACGGTACGTCCAAGCAGCAATGTACTGAATAGTGACCATCAATTTGACGTACACTTATTGTCAACTGAGATTCGTGATAAGCATAGGTACAAATAAGTTTACCAATACTTATTTGAAAGACGTGAAACCGTCAAGATAAGTTTTTATTTCTTAACTACGACGAATCACAAATGGGTTTGGCACTTGCAATTTGAAAAAATGTCTTTTCTCTCTATATAATCCGCGTAAAAGGTCTTTCGGATTATTCTTTCACAGCAATATCTCAATGCTTTTCTATAGAAGATTGGAATTTATTTCACAGTTTTAATATACTTTCGCCAGCCAAATGAACAGAATAACACTTTGGAAACCATCCAAATCTTTATTCAAATTCATTTTAAGGTTAATCGTTATTGTTTTATAGATATAATTAAATCATTTTTCGTTATGAATAGAACAATAGTAAAAGATTTTGAGCTTTCTTCTTTCAGAAAGTGTTCATGTTGAGTCCATCTGAGTTTCTTAAGTTATCGGTAACAGGTCGATCACTAAAAGTTTAATTACTAATAACTACGCTTATTTCCCAAAGAGTTACGCAGAGACCTTAGAACGCAACTTGCTACAACCTCTACTAGCTGCCCTTGTACATTCACATCCATACATCCTGTCATACAGGACCAACGGTTACAAGTACTACGCGCCTTATTGCAACACATCACCAAGATAATCTGTGTGAATAATAAGCTGTTTATTGTTGTTTTTTTCATTATCCATTTTAAAACGCTAAATAACATAAACAGTACTAGTACATTTACAATATTATTATAAGTAACACAGTTTGCTTGAAGTAAACTGATTGTGTCTAAAAGTGGTTAACAATTTTCGCACAATTAAATACAAATTTGGGAAGGGAGCCTCTACGTGTTTAATTTTCGTAGCGGCTTCGTATTACCAATTAGAATAAATGACCTATCTCTAAACAGAACACAATCCTTATAATTAAAGTAATATAAACATTACGCGGTTATTCTATAAGGACTGGCAGACATGTGACTGTTTTAGGAAAATTGATAACAGAATATTTTTAGCTCATCTTTCATCGCGAAGTAAATCGTGTACTAGATATGTTGTTAGTTTAATTCAAAATTAAAACCCCTTATAAGATAAACAATAACCAATAAGATTTCATCCAGCATTTCAATAAATTTGGACCTTAGTACCATAGAAAATTTTTGGAGCTTCAAAATATTTGTCCAACAACGCAACATGAAAGGTGGGGGCCACCTTTCATGTGGGCCCACCGTGGGGCCAATATAGGCATTCAGATTTGTGAAAAAGTGTGATTATCAGTGAATTGCGTTTAGTATTTATACTACTTGATACAAAGATTGATTCTAAAGATACGAGAAAATCCTTGAACGTCGATAAGAATTGTCACATACAAATGTACAAAGGAACTAGAAGCACGACAATTGTCCACAATATCACATTTCATAAAAGAAAAACGTCTGAACTTATCCATATTGTAATGGTATTTCCAACGTTTTGCTTCTAAAGACCTTTTCCCGCCGCAAAGAACTTAAAAGAGTCTTCTAAAAGTTATTTCAACACCATTTAAAATGATAAAAAGTATAAAAATTGTAGGTACGTCTTTCAATTTTATTTGCAGTAGAAAGATAACATTTCTAACATATTTTTGTGTCGGCAAAACTCTCGATCTTTTGACATAAAGTAGGAACTTGGTGGATTTATTCTACGATAAAAAGTTTTGGGCGGTGGGTGTAAAATTATTCTTTCTTGTGCGCCCTGGTTTATAATGTGGAACAAAATATTTTATCTGTGCATTTTAGTCAGCGTTGCGCTTGTTAGTTTTTGATGGTTAGATAGAGTCGTCATATAGGTTTCCTAGTAGACCTATTAGTTATTTTAGAAATTCCTGGCGTATTATGCATTTGTATCTATCAGCATGAATTCGCTTTTATAATAAATATAAACAATTTCTATCATATTTTTTTTAAGACCTACTTTGTGTATTTTTTTTTAACTTAATGTTAAGTGTTTTTAAAACAATGATTATAATGCTTTTTACATGTAGATAAATAACAAAAACATGCCTGTGAAAGGTTCAGGTGCAGCATTCTTGCATCCCAACGGATATTAAGAGTCAACTATGAGGATGTCACCCACCGGGAAGCGGAAATTTAAATCCTTCCTATAAAGCCTTTTGCAAACTTATAACAAACTTTAAACTTTATACAAATAACGTTCGTGGCATACTCTTGTTTGTGTTGTATCTAACAAACAATAATTTAGACTAAAGAAAAAAACATTTTTAACGAACGAAAGGTAGGTCTTTTTTGTTTTTACTGTTTAATTAACGATGTGATCAAAAAAAATAAACTTGATTAGCTCCGATCCCACTTAAGTCTTGTCTTGGAAGGAAAGAGATTTTTCTGCTTTAACTAACAGTAGTAACTTTACCACTGTTTTCAATCTTATACTTAAATTAAAAGTAGGTAATTCTTGTCGCTACAATTGTAATGATAAATATAGTAAATCTGTCAGAGCTATTTTATTAAAGGGTTTCAAAGCCACACAAGACTTAGCACTTCGACGAAACTAAACTTAATCCTTATAAACAAAAATTGAAAGCATTAACTACACTGCTATTTTTACGTAAAGAATTTTCGCCAGCACGTACCTATAGTTATATAGGTACGTACAGAATATTTCATAGCAAACAGAACGTTCGTCTAAAACACATTCAGCCATTCGACATTTGGTTGGTTTCCATTAAACATCAGTAATTTGTGGAATCCCGCATTTTATTACCCCGTTACAGGCTTAGAAAACAGACGACATTTCACTTGATTTTATGAGCGAGGATTAACATAGACAAAGGCTGGCTACTTGTAAGTGTATTCACATAAATGTAAGCGGTTTTACGACGGTATATACTACATAGTTATAGTAGTGGAGTACTAAATCTAATGTAGTAGTTGAGAGCTGTAACGCTTCATGCGGTAGAAGGATCATCATATTTTGATATGAAGTTTGTGAGGATGGATGTAGGCATATTCTCTACACTGCACATTACGGTAAATTAAGATTTTCATTAGTTGTAGGCAGGCTGTAATTTGCATAACAACGTTTAAAAATGTTGACCTAATTTAATCCCGGTATTTTTTTTTCACGCGGAAGAAGTCACAGTAGCCAGTAATGACATAAAAAGACTTAAGTTTTTTTTCATCGATTCGAATCTCGTAACTTTTAAATACCGATTAAGGCTCGGAGAGTTGCCAATTAAGGCTCAAAAACTAAAAGAAAAATCGTTTCCGTTTAATGTATAGAGGGGATCAAACGTTACGTAAAGTTTCTAGCCTTTGCTGAGGATCGGGGGGAATCTATTAGCCACGTTTCTCGGTACTCTGCGTAGATTTATGCCCAGAATGTGCTGGAATTTTCTCGAATTTTCCCTACCAGTAAATGTTTTCTGTGACGTGTTGCAAAGCTAAGAGCTGCTTTACTTTACCTTTTTTTATTCGGTTGTAGATTTTCAAGTTATTAGCGGTTTTTAAGTGTGTTGAGATTTCTTTTTTGCTGCGAAATAGCCATTATTTTGCAGCAAAACGTCGCAGTACTTAAATGAAAACTTTTGAAATGCTCAAAAGTGCAAAAGCTTTATTATTCAATGTTACTTTTCGAATGTTGCATGGCAATCTTAAACAAAGTTCATGCACAGTAAAAATTACGGTTGCCTAAATTGATGGTACTCCATGAATAAAAGTAATACTAATCTTCTCCTTTTGATCTGAATTAGTCAAGCGAAATAAACGTGTTCGTCCAATTTGTCGGCAGTGTCAGATGCAGACAATCCTTGTGTCGCGACATGCACTGTCTCTCTTGTTTGTTTAGTTTTATTTCCCGGGATTCTGGGCCGTGACACGTTTCACGGGGACACGGATTTCCCGGGATATTCCCCCCGGACCGAACAGATTTTATTATATTTCATTACTACGACGCTATGAATGTGTTTGGGTGAACAAATGTTAGCGTCCGTGTATTATGTTTCTGCAAAATGTTTTTGGAAAATTGATTTTGTTGGTTTGGGCTTTTATTTGAGTAAAACATAGCCTTCGAGCTCAGTTGAGTTAATATGACGTATACACAACACATGCTGTGATTTACACTCTACGTGTTTGTTTAATCATGTAGAATTTTTATGACATTGATTTTTACTTGCGTTCGAGTAAAATCGGGTTGGAGTACCCAATTTAATATTATTCCAATACTAATACATATATATTTTTTCTTATTTATTATCTTATTTTGGTAAACAGGTAACAAAACTTATTTTTAACCCATTACTGGGCAATGGTCTAGTTCAAGTGTAACGTATTAGACTTATTTACTTGTAAAAACAATTTATTTTAAACGCGCTATTTTAAAAGCATAATGCGAAATCTAATTCAAAAAGCCTTTAAAAATCTAAAGGACCTTTATACGTTCCCTCGAGTGTTAGTAAGCATTCTATAATTACATTGCTTACAATTAAGTCTAGCCAATCAAAAGTTTCATTAACGAGAGTTTCGACTTGCCGTTACTCTCTACTAGGATTAACTTAAAGGTCAAGTAAACGATTGGTTTGGACTTAATTAACACTTGTCAGTTTAAGGATTGAAATGCCGAAATAGGGTCAATTGGATTTGAAAATTGCAAACGTAATAAATAAAATAAATTTAACCCACTAATGTCCCACTGCTGGACAAGGGTCTCCTCCCGTAATGAGGAAGGGGTTAGGCCTTGAATCCACCACACTGGCCAAGTGCGGGTTGGGGACTTTGCATGCCCTCAATAAATGTATTAAACAAATTTTAGGCATGCAAAGTTTCCTCACGATGTTTTCCTTCACCGTTGGAGCATGTGATAATTATTTCTAATACACACATAACTTCGAAAAGTCATTGGTGTGTTGCCTCGGGTTCGAACCTGCGACCACTTGCGTGGGAGGTACCAACTTATACCACTCGGCTATCACCGCTCACCGTAAATGAAAGTTAAAATTATGTTGTATGGAAGTATAATAATATCCTTATCATGTTACAGGAATAAACACTTATTGACTGTACTCAAAAAGATTTTCAAAATAATTGACAGAACTTTGGTATCGTTTTTGTTCAACAAATTATAAACTATCTGTTTATTACCTTGAAACTCGTTCCTTGATGTTTTTTTCTGAAATCGAATAACAAAATTCGGGGCAGTTGATGTCATATTCACTTATCTCATGTTTAACTATCGGGTTGCACTCGTTGTCGGTATCCTTGTTATAATCAAACACCTGAAAAGTGTAAACACATAATTATACATTAAACCAGTATAATATATTTAAAAGAAACTGCACACAAAGGCACAACAGAAAGAGTTCCATAAATTCTCCAAACAAGACATATTGCCTTGAGACCGATAAAGTTTCAAGTCAGATGGCGAACAAAAAAGCGACGTATTTAGTGCCCAACTAAATAATGTCCCGGCTAAACGTGTTACGTGTCCCGGATTTACTCCCTTCAACCGATTTATTCAACGTCGTAAACTCCTTTAAAGTTTCCTCACACAGTTTTATTTGAAAGCCTGAAAAATGTTTGATAAGACGTGTACAGCCTTTTACGAACTGTTTTTAGACAGTATTTACGCTTAGAAGAGTACTGCTGATTATATTATTTATATAGAAAATGTATTAGTTATATAAATTGCATTTAAAAGTACGTTAGCAATTAGTTTTGTGTGATAGTTCTAAACGTATATAACCATAATATTGAAAATGTCAAAAAGTAAAGTTAAGAAAAAAATATAAAAATATTACGGAAACCAAGCACATATTTGATACAGTTGGCTCTTACACGGGAATTTAATTCTGTTAACTACAAAGGTAAAGATTTTTCTCTTATACAGCACTGAAAACACATTTTTGTTAAACAATCTGAGTTTAAACTAACGTAAACTCCACTCAAAACACAACAGGTAGTTAAAAAATATGAGAATACTTATTTTTTAAATATTATTAGTTCAAAACATTTCCTTTTAGTAGACTTCAGAAAGACGTGTCTTGATTCATTGATACTTGAAATATGATCAAAGTTCAAGCGTTCGGATCGTGTTAGATCAACAGTAATTAATCTTCAAATTAATGTTAATTTGTCCTCCAATCAGGCGATCAATCCATCAAATTAGTTCGTAACTCTCATCTTGTACAATAATCAATTATTTTATTGAAAACGACGTCGATATTGACTACTTTGAAATTAATACCAATTTGTTGTCTTACTTTATCGTTTTTACTGTTTGTCAGAATAATACAATTTCAGTAAAAGACAAATTTCCTTTTGTAGATGTGTAGTTATGATATTAAACGATTAGCTATATATATAAATATAAATTGATGAAAAAAAAATAGTTAAGATAAATGTATCATTAGGCCATTACCAAGGTTAGTCCCATGTAATATAGGGTAGGCCTATTGTCATATGCACGTTACCAAACTAAGTACTACTAAAATACCAATAGCACTTAGTCTAAAATTTGGAATTGAAACCGGGACCGACCGTGACATAGAGGTAGTATTATTGCATCTCCTTCTATTTGGTTTGAAAATAACAGAGTTCTAGCGACTTCTTAGTTATACCGACTGTTTTGACGTACAAATGTATAAACAAACAATTTTCAAACTCGCAACGCAAACCAATAAAGTTAAATTGAAAATCCCGATGCAATTGCATCTATTATTTACATCTCAATCAATTGGCGCATCGTGCTTGAATGTTTTAACATGTGTGGTCGTTACGAGGTTACAATTTAAACGATTTGTAGGCTTTCAATCTGTCGCGTTGCATTTTTATCGGTACGCTTACGAGCAGCGGAAAAGTGTACAAACGGGAAACTATGTACATACGCGTGATGTTAGCTAGTTTTAGTAACGTTGTCAGCAAACAGGCCTACATTCATATATGTAGTAGTTCAAATCTATGTGGTAATAATATTAAGCCCGAGATTTTTTTTATGTGACGTGTTAATTTAAAGAACCAATGGTTTGAAATGAAAACCTTCCAGTGTTTGATAGTTCATTCTTTGGAGAAGGCTACAGGCTACATCATGCTAGGACTAGTAGAAGCGGAGCTGAAAACGAAAGTCAAGCGGGCGAAGGCGCTGGCGACCGCTGTTGTGTGACTTTTATGTCGAGACTAAAAATCAAACACC
The DNA here is from genome assembly GCF_050436995.1 of Anticarsia gemmatalis. Classification (NCBI taxonomy): domain Eukaryota; kingdom Metazoa; phylum Arthropoda; class Insecta; order Lepidoptera; family Erebidae; genus Anticarsia; species Anticarsia gemmatalis. The sequence goes on from NC_134761.1 coordinate 8,303,069, forward strand.
AGAGAAGCCAGAAAGCGCAATATTTACATCTACAATGACATCTATTTTAATCCATGCTTATAACAGTCTTAGGTATAATAATATAAAAACATACCTATTACTAGAATTTTTATCTGTATTTGATAAAATGCAGAAAATGTCACATTCAGGAACGCTTACCATCCGCGCTCGCTGTAAGCGTCGCAGCAAAACAGGCTTCAACCAGCTGTTTATTGTCCCCTCTGTGGCGCAATCGGCAGTCGCGTCAACTTAGTTTTCTTTTAATAATTTAACTTGCTCCAACACTTCCCTTCCAGACGCTTGGAGGAATAAAATTGTGGAATATTGAGCCACTGAGCGAGTGAAGTTTGAATCAAAATGACGTAAAGTCGGGTAAAATGTTTTCTTATGACCGGTTTATACATTTGTGGGACTTGTCTTGAAGCTGAATTGTATTTAAAATGGATGGCAGCATATAATTTATACTTTGATCTATGTAGAACTGTTTGTTTAGGTACTTTATAGCCATGAGCTACGATATTGTTTAGGTTCCTAATGCTTTCTTTTGCTATCACTCATCAAAGACAAAGAGCAAAGGCACATTCAAAAATTTCTTTGCGTCACATTTAAGTATATTAAACATTGGCTTATAAATACGTTTTACAGTTGATGGTAATTTTAAAAGTGTAAATAAATATGTGGGACCACACCAGAATATAAAGTCTAGAAAACGCCACTTGAGGAGTATTGACTATAAGATTTTCAATCACTACCTTTTAACATTCGTGTGGGAATCGAACCCACGACAACTCAATGCACTGGTAGTGGCGAGTTGACCACCAGTTTTCCCACAATATATATTCGATATTACCTAATGGAAACACCGGTCCTAACTCTCATAGATTTTTGTCAATGCAAAGCACAAACAAAAACTAATATACGCTACTGAAGTAATCATAATAACGTGGACTTATTTTAATTAAAAACGTCACAAACAAGGCTCTATTTACACAAATTACGATTCAGTAGAGCGGACAATTAGAGTTAGCTGCAAAATTCATCGGAGTCTAGCTTCGTAACTTTAACGCTAACCTAATTTAACTTACTTCCTTAAATTGTCTTTATGAATCTCCAGAGTCTCGCGTTTTCATTATGGAAATATGAGACAAATCTTTTTAGGTTTAGTACTTGTCTAATTTGAAAAAACGAAATGATGTTTTTAACCAATTTAGAAATGCCTTGAATAAGAGATTTGAGAAGCCTTGAATAATAAAAATAAATATTTGCATCTGCATTTTAATTTTATTTAATATTCAACTTATTGCAGCAGAGATTTATGATTGTATGTACATATAAATATCGTAGATCATTTTTATGATGTAGTCTTAGAAGAAGGAATCCATACTGTTCCGGTATCGCTTTATTGAAAATATTATGAGTAAATAATTTCATAAAAATAGATAAATTAATTACATTATTCTAATAGTTTTCTTCTCCTATCTTAAACCGTTATCTATTTTCTATAACATCATTCAGTACAAGTTCATTGTTGTCCGCGTTATAGAAAGTAATATTAAAACACAAAGGCGAGGCCTCCATGCCGGAAGGTTGCGGGATCTAGTTGCCAGCTTTAATTCATTCCGTGGCAAAGGGAACACAGTGGAATATTAAACAGATACTCCATTCATCTTAGCTCGCGACCCAGATACCTCGTCTCTTTAACAAGCCTGTAAATATGGGCTATAAGTTGGAAACTATGTGAATTTTACATAAGCAACACCTAAAGGCTGTCGTTTATTTTTGGTGGAAGAGTTTAGGGCATCAAATGTGTGGTCAAATTTTAGGCTACTGCTAGAAATCTAACAACTTGGTATCAAGCATTGAAGTAGTTATATTTTCTTTAATTAAAGATGACACCCGCATCCCGCCAATATTTAGAAACATACCAAAGGTACCTATAAAAAAGTGGATTCAGCGGCTTCTTCTTCTTATCGTATCGTTAGTGGTCAACATGGTGTCACAGTTGTTTGGGACCCCGAAGACCTCTGACGTGGATTACCGACTGTTATCGTAATTGACTACAATCGACACTGACTTTTACGTGCCCTCCGAAGCACGGAGACGCCCAGTTCAAATACAACTACAATATCGAATGAAATACATAATGCACATTCATAAAAAGAAATTACTCTCATCAAGTCTCTGCCAAATGGCATAGGCGAAAAGCGAGATAAAATTTGTTAAAACATTCTACCAAACTATCAGTTATTAAATACTACTACTTCACAACATCGATTGCCTGTTGCTTTACAAAGACCTAAACTTAACAATATATACTAAAAGTACACAAGGCTTTTGTAAAACCGTAGTAAGCTGTTGTTTACAAAACGTAACTCGTATTGATAACATCTAGTAGACCGTTGCATCCGGCGCTTATCAGTGGTTACACCGAGCTAACTGCCTTAACACTTATTGTTGAAAAGATAACAGGCTTTTGGACGCTATCTTTACATGCATTTGTTGTAAAGCTATATTATTGTGCATTTAAAATGTTTAAGAATTAAAATCTTTACGTATAATATCTTGTTTCGTTCATTTAGTGATGACTGGTTGCCTATGTCTTCTTCAGCGTGAAAATGTCGAAGCAAAATGTGTTCCCCTGTAGTCAAATCCAAATCCTCACGTCTATTATATTTGACGATGTAGGCAGAGGTGTACGAAATGAACCCACGCTTCGCCAATAACTATGTTAGTTTCGTGTAATAGGGCGCGAGCTTACTGTCAAATATCCGGCACGTTACGTATTACATATATTATAATATGTTAATCAAGGTTATAAGCTATCTCTTAACCAAACTTCTTAAAAAAATATCGAGTAGTTTTGACGCTATTGAGTTAAAACCATGGATGTTTGCCTTACTTTTTCTATCAGAAATCTTTTAACGCGGACAAAGTCGCGAGAGAAGCTACTACAAAATATAACTTGCAAGTCCGCTATCGATCGGCTATAAATTTGCATACATATGTAACACCGATGACAGTGCAATAATGTGGCATCATCAAACAATGCTGACGTCACTAGAGCCTTATTACGTTTGACAAATAGTATGTAGTAACATAGGATGTTATGTGAATCTTGTGTAATATATTTGAATTAGATGTATTAGAGTCGTCATTTAATTAATATATTTTATTTAGAGCAATAAATTGACCACTGACTTTTGACTGAAATTTTGATAATATGACTTAATCATTAGATTATCGTAGGTAAAATCAAATGTATCCTACGTATTTAACAATTTCAGCATTATGCTTATCTATTGCTGTCTCTTTCCAAACATTTGAAAAGAAATTATGAACATGTCACTAAACCGTGAATTAATCGTGATAAAACATTACATGTCTGAAACTTCTTTAAAACAGTTCTTGGAAGCATGCAAAGTCCCAAACGCGCTCTTAGCCAGCGTGGTAGACTAGCTCTTCCCTCATCCTATTATAGATCTTTACGCTACAGTGAGACGGTACCGGGTGCAATTCAATTTACGTCAAATTGATTTATAGTCAATTCTATCAATTAAATTCACTAAAACGTCCACTACGGATCGGTAACCCCAATTACAGATGGATTTTGGTGGAAATAATGTGTGATTTCCCGCCCATTCAGCGGGTGTCGGACACGTACGAACAAACGTGTGACCGTTTTGCTCCCTCGCCGTTTAGTTGCATGCAAATTATTTTTACATTTAGATCAACAATTGTTACAGTTTTTTATAGAAGTAGTGTTTGGTTTGACTTTGATAGATAGGGAAATATCGTGATGAAAGTTAAATGTTTGAGTGTATTTCACAACTTTGGTGGCAATTGTGCAATTTTAGAAATTTACAAACAAAATTGACACCGTTGTCGAGGTATAGTCGATATTATATAATTTGGCAAACAGTCAGTTCTTTATTAATAGTTAAGTAATTTGCTTGTAATACAATCCGTTGATATACATTTTATAGCGTACAAATTACTTAAAGGTTAAACGCCGCTAGCTCAATCAGGGTAAAAAAAGAGTATGTGTGTAAAGAATTAGCCTTAAGCCCTTCAACACTCTTTTAAGTAATTCGTAATGTCTAGAAGAAAGGAAACACACACTACGTATGAAACAAAAAATGAGGTGAACAGTCAGTAATCGCCCAATCGTAAATTCTATACTGCGATTATCCACAGACGGTACTTTTGAGAGGCTGAAATTTAAAATGTGTGCAGAAACATAGTTCCTACAACGCCCGCTAGAGGCGCTTATCAGAATTTTATACAAAATGTTTCCATAGTTAGCCAGTTGTTGACATACGACAGTGGCAGAGAAACGCACTACTGTACTTAAAATATAGGTACTTATTGTCCATGAAACTGTATCTTTACGGTACACTCATTAACATTCCTTTATTGGTTGTTATCCATTACGAAACAATCTACATAGATAATACCTTAATCCCAGTATTAAGAGTATTATCCATTTAAAAATTATAAGGGCCGTTCGGGCCTGTCTCCATTTAATGGCTTTAATGTGGACGAAATTTAATTACAACGTGAAATAAAACACCGTTATTCGACTACATTTAGTTGGAAATTGGGTCAGTGGAAAACTAAATTGCGTTAAATCTTAAACATTATAATGTGATAAGAATAGCCTTTAATAGTATTGAAATATAGTTATAAGCAAACATTTCAAGATTTTTTGTTAAATTCAAACTCAACTCAAACTAACATAAAAATTCTTAAGCATGCTTATGTATGATTCACTATCCGTCTGTCTATATTCATGAGTATGTTAGTGTACTTATGATTTTAAGCTTAACTTACTCTTACATCAATAAAAATCCATGACAATACAATAGATACATTCATTTATTTTACGATAAAAAATAGAGTGTTTGGGTTTTTCCAACATTTTATATTACGGAAATCGGCTCAATTTCATCCTAAAATTACGCGAAACAAACAAACGTTACTGCTACACAATATTATCATAGATTTTATGGGATATTGCAAATATAAACTTATGATTTATTTTACGAGGGGATATTTCTAGGGGAAGGAAAAGGTCCCATATAATTGTTGCGACTCATCCTACTAAATGTCGAATATTAACATTTCTAAAGGGTATAGGTACAATATACGTACCAAAATGTTTTGCTCCTACAATCTATCTGATTTGTAGAGGTTTATTCAATAGTCGTTTATTTTAAGGGTCTGATTATAGTCCTGAAATTCTCGTTTTAATGGCATCGAATTAAAATTAAATACCCATTGCTTTCGTGCTACTTTACCTAACAAAAAACCATAATGTTATGCATCGCAATAAAATAAATGTATCAATATGGCCATGAATGTAAGAAGACATAAAGCCGCTTAGTAGTCAAACGACCTTCCATCAATAAAAAAAATTGGCAAACTAGTAACGGAACTGCAAAACTGTCAATAAATACATTTGTCCAATACGTCCGCATCGCGTGACCGCTGCGAATGAACTGAGCGATACGCGTCGTGCGGTTTTAAACTACCCTCAAACACCCCAATTGTTATTGGCCTTTCATGAAACCGCAGTTTTTCCAACAAACTATTATATAAAGTCTGCCATCGGGAACTCGTTTATTTTTTCGCCATAGCTTACTCGTTAGTTGCACCATAATAGGCGGAAGCCAACAATAAATAATGTTAGAGGTCGAATATAATGGCTTGTTTGCTATCTCGTTTGAATACAACTAAAATAAAAAGGAGAGTATTTACAAATGTATTTTGGCATTTACCGAGCTCACCAAAACAATATTGGTTTGCTTCGTAGAAGTTATTATACCAATATATTTGTAGCTATTATAGATAATCGCATAACAAATGTCATAAATAATATATGTATTTAGTGGCCTTGATACGGCGGGCGTATAGAAACGAGAAAAGAAAAACAGGCAAGCGCTGTAGAACTATGAGTCTCGGTAATATTTTATAAGAGTCGGGTAGTCCCACGTTGGGCGCCAATTTGTCAGCGCGCGCTACTTAGATGAATTAAAATAACTTTTTGTTTGTACGCTACTACATTTTTCTGGCCATTAAGGCTCACTCGGATAAATTGGAAATGTGTTACTTAAGCACCTGTAATATTTTTGCGTCAAATTGTGAGTCGAGCCTAGTGAGGGCGAGACTTGCTTCCATTTTATTTGCTGTTGGTAAATGTTTTAGATTGGCCGTTATACTGTATTGTTTAGGTTTTCTTACCAATAACCATTTATAATTTCATATAATTTGTCATCGCACCAAATACCTATTTCATAATTAGAGTGTGCGTGACGTTCCACAACGTCAACAATACATTGCAGTTGCAATAACAATGGAATGGAATTCCGAAATACATATTTTCATTTATCGTTTCATTTAACCTAAAATTCATGCAGAATTAATTCCACATTCGCTATAAAAACAGGAATTGAAAGCGAAATCCTCCACTATTTCTACAATTAGATTCCCGGAACAAAAAGTTCTATTCAGGCCGTCCATTGTTCAGGAGGCTTTGTTTGCCGTTTGTCCACACTCGTGTTTGGATTCGAAAATACACGTCATATCAAAAGTAACAATAACTTAATACCGTATTGTGGGCAAAGTTTCCTTCTCGAATAATTTAGTTAATGAATTCGAAACGTCGTTAGCGTTTGTGTCGGAACATACAAACAACTTGTGTGAGGAAAGTGAAGCGGCCAATTTACGGAATGCTACTCCCAAATTTGGATAATGAGTGTATTTGTGTTCTGTGAACTGTAATTTTGTGTTTGTAGGCCAGCTGTTGAGAAAGAGGGAGTTTTGGATGTTCTTTTAAACACATTTTCTGTAAAGCTACTTCATAATCTGAAGAGTGGGTAGATTCTCACTGGCTTATGGTTTATGAACCTAAGACTTAACCTTGCTCTAGAACTTACTTTCTAATAAAAAGCAAAAAATGTTTTAACATGGCTATTTGAAAAGACACGGAAAAAAGACAGGTAAAATGGTCGTAATATATTATAAAAGAAAAAAAAGCGATATAATAACATACTTTAACATGCACTTAATTTAACAAGTAATTATAAAAAATTACGCCAAAAAAGTTTGCAGTAAATAGCTATAATTAACTCGAAGTCAAGGGATCAAACATAAAGTTAAAAAAGGCTATTCTTCCCGGAAAATAACAAATATCTCACTTAACTCATCTTGACAGGTGAAATTACTTATTCAACCTTTATTTTTTATTTCGTCTAATCTGCTTCGCGTTTATTGTTTTACCAGTGTTTTTTTTTTTTGGTAAGGGCAGAAATATTTAAGAGATCATTCCAGGTCTCTGCCTACAAGCATAGAGAGACATATATATGTGGTACATTTATGCTTTATCCAAGATCTATTTAGAATATCTTGACAAATATTTGAATCACAGTTATTTTGTTTCCAATGAAAATCGATGTGTACATAGAACTTCAAAGTGCTATGAATTTTATGTTACCTCAAGTTCTTACTGCTCAGACATATACTAATATCATAAAAAATCTATCAAAAGCGTCAAAATCAAATCATTTTTAGTCTGCTTTAGGCTTACACATGACCATATCTTGAAAAGAGGCATGTAAGAAACTGAAACGAATCCCAAGACTTACTAATCTGATTTGAACTCGTAAATTCCCAGCCACACACAAACACACATCTGCAATTACATGCTTTGAACATGTGTGTGTGTGTGTGTGTGCTCAGTATGTACGGGTCAGTAAGCACACAAACGCATAGCAAGCGCTAGTGCTGAAACGGTATGCATGTTTCATACTGCAGCTGAATACGGATCTTGTAAAGCGATGTTAAATCGTCTGGAACTGACACTAAGAAGGGTACAGAGAATATAGCACATATTCTTACATACATACATACGTAATATCACGCATGCTTTGATATGACGCATGAATATGAAATACACCCACGTTTTGCAATTTAATGTTAGTTTCTGTCTATTAGGGGTCAAACCTATACCTAGCAAATTACGAAACTACGGGCTACTATTGTGAAATATTCTAATTTAAATTAGAAACACAAAAGCATTTAGACTGACCCGGAAATCGGACCCGGGACCTCGTGATTAGCTGTCGTACACACTACCGATCCACAGAGATCGACCAAATGTCTAATATTATAAACATTTATACCTGTACTAAGGTATAAATGTCTCTTTCACTAAACATGTCGGTTGGTCTGTTTTACAAGCTTACCCTCAAGGGAGAGAGCCGAATTCATGTTTTCAATTTATTTACACAATTTTATCGGTTAAATAATGTTTATATTTTCCACCATTTTCCTTATGTTTAAGAAGTAAAATGTTATTTTAGTATTATTTGCTTTTTGTGGACTTTTTTGGATTTTAATGATGATGTTGATACTTTTTTATTGTTGCGGAAAAAATAAGTGTTTGGTTTTTATTGTATTCTTAGATTAATTAACTAGAAATACGTTGACAACTGTAAAGTACACCATTATATTTTTATTGAAATTATGAAAAAAAATTCTTTCTACGATTCTCTTCAGTCAGAAATCAAGTATATAGAGCTTGACGAGAGGTGCTATTTTTCATACAAAATTCATTCTTATAGTTGGCCAGTTGTTGATAGTCGAAAGTGGTAGACAAAATAATGCGCATCTGTACCTCAATTCTCTATTACTATCGACTACCGACAACCGACCTGTCATCGATAAATTTTGTATGAAAATCTGATCAGCGCCTCTGACGGGTGTCGTAGGAAATATTATGGCAGTACATTCTAAATGTCAAAATTCGATAGCTAGCCGGTTGTCGGTAGTCGATAGTGGTAGAGAATCGAGGTACTGGTTCCTACTATTAAGATAATTATGCTCAATAATAAATGAATAGTAAACTTAACACATACTGTCCTATTGTTAGGTACAAATAATATTCATGTTATTTGTCCACCATTCAGTTATTGGTAAAACCAAATAATTTAATCTAAAAATGCGGCCAGTAGTTTTAAAGTGAGCCGTATCGTTCGGAAACTGTAAAGTAGATTTAAGGCTTACTTATGTGAGTGGTTAACGTTCAGAAGTAACGGGCAAGAGCGAGCGGTCGCTTGAATACTGAAGTCCTGATACAGGCCGAGTTATTGGCCCATTAGGGGGTTTACTCTTTGTTTTAGACCTCTTTTTGTTTATACTTAGATGTCAGGATAGGTGAATGAATAGAGAAAGAAGTGTTGGTTCAGTTTAAAGCAATAATCCTACTTTATCCTACTTCCTACTATATTATAAATGCAAAAGTTTGTGAGTATGTATAGTATGTGTGGATGTTTGTTACTCTTTCACGCATATACTACTGAATTGACTGCCTCCGTGGCGCAGTGGTTTAGGTCGCCACGCCGATACCACTGCAATAGGAGGTCGTGGGTTCGATTCCCACACGGAGCAATTATTTGTGCGATCCACAAATAATTGTTTCGGGTCTGGTTGTGCTTTGTGTCCGTTGTTTGTATGTTTGTAAAAGTCCCCGCGACACAAGAGCAATTCTTAGTGCGGGAGTTGTCTTTTTTTAAAAGAAAAAAAAAGAAAAAGAAAAATAAAAGAATCGATTACTGAAATTTGGTATATCGGTAGCTGAAGATCCAGGATAACACATAGGCTACTTTTTATCCCGGAGTTCCCGAGGGACTGGGATTTTCACGGGAAGGGTCTTCACGCGGACGAAGTCGCGGGCAGTCTGTAGTATTGCATATTATGGTGTATTGCACATTGCTATTGTTGTTTAAATTGTCTAATATTTTGACAGTTTCGATACTAGGTGAAATTTTGTTGTGTAAACATGTTGCACAATTTACGTCTAGTGGCGGTTAGATTTCTGTATAAACATAATATTTTTGATGTTTGCCATGTTGCAAGTAAAGTAAAATATGCATTCGAAGGTGACGCAAAGTAAACGCGACACAATAAACGCGATCGTTGCACTATTTTAAATCAACAGTTTTTCTCGCAATTTTTCCGACTGTCACAATTACTTGAACCCTCAACCAAATACGGAATCCATTTGTTAATAACCAAGCATCAAATGCAAACAATTAAAACTCACTTTGTATTGAACGCTTTTTGAAGTTCTGTCGAACATTTCGAACGTATAAATAGTACAGCCTGTATAAAGATAGTTCTATAGATTATTTATTTATTTAAACTTCTTATACAATTTCTATAAAGGCGGAATTAATGCCAAAGGCAGTTTCTGCCAGTCTACCTTGGGGTGATGCAGAGATTAAATGAAGTAGGTGTTTATAGATGTTTAGATTATTTCAAGCACAGTAAAACCTACACTCTGTATATAGATTGTTCTATTGAATATTTCGAGCACATTAAAACTTACACCCTGTATATAGAGAGTTCTATCGATATTTCGAGCATAGTAAAATCTAAAACCTGTATATAGATACTTTTATTAAATATTTCGAGCACAGTAAAAATTACATCCTGTAAAGAGAGTTCTATCGTATATGTCGAACTCAGTAAAAACTACAGTCTGTATATAGAGCTAGTTATACAGCGTGTTACCAATACGGTATCGAAATAAATAATAAAATAGTAGTGAGTGAGATTTGATTCGGGTTGTTCGAGAGGGTAATCGACCCGGCGGACTCACGTTAGTTATGTTTACCATATACTAATGCTTTAAACCTTACATTGAATATAAATTTAACCCATTACTGTCCCACTGCTGGGCAAGGGTCTCCTCCCGTAATGAGGGAGGGGTTAGGCCTTAAGTCCACCGCGCTGGCCAAGTGCGGGTTGGGGACTTTGCATGCCCTCAATAAATGTATTAAACAAATTTTAGGCATGCAAGGTTTCCTCACGATGTTTTCCTTCACCGTTGGAGCAAGTGATAATTATTTCTAATACACACATAACTTCGAAAAGTCATTGGTGTGTTGCCTCGGATTCGAACCTGCGACCACTGGCCTGGGAGGTGTCAATTTATACCACTCGGCCATCACTGCACATTGAATTGTATACTTTATTTTCATAACACAAAGGTGCATTTTTCTGTGCACCTAGTTCTTTTGGATGAAGGTTTCGTTGACAAGGGTGATAAAGATACTTCAGGGTGTTTTTTTCTTTACACCTTTTTTGTTTCGTTTCCTTTTGTTCGTGTTTTCATACACTTTGTTATTTACAAACATGTATATTAATAAAATTGACATATTTTGTTCTTTAATTCTGAAGGGAACCACTGATAGTCAATACAATACAGTTGATAAATTAAAAATGCATATGCAAAAACAATTGTGTTAACTCTTCATGGTTTTGAATCATAAAAACTGGCTTCATCTTAGTCGAACTGACAGATAAACCATCTTACCATACGGTAAATCTCTTAGATATATTAACCAACGGTTATCTAAAGCTGATAAAACCAACAGTTACCTAGTTTCGATAGCCCTAAAGTTTAACGTTACAAGTTCATGCACATACTAACATACATGAGCGACTCCAGTTACGACCAAGTTCCGTAAAGTAATCAACACTATGAATGCATAACTCAAATTTACGAACTACGAAACAATGTTGCAATTTGCAAGAATTATATAGTAAATTGATTTTATAACTATTACGGCGGTATCAATTTCTTATTATTTCACAGAATAGCTATTTTAGTCTACTTTAGATTTGTTTGTGAAAAGGAAACTTATTTAACATGTACCAATACTAATTGTCGAACACTTGTATCTGTAAAACCATAAAAAAGACACAATAGTGTTTGTCGTCAAAATATCTATATCCCATAAATCTTGAAATAGTCTTTTCCATCTTGAAAGTAATTTTAAAACTGACTGAAAGAAATCTATACTAATATAATAAAGCTGAAGAGTTTGTTTGTTTGTTTGATTGTTTGTTTGTTTGTTTGTTTGTTTGAACGCGCTAATCTCAGGAACTACTGGTCCGATTTGAAAAATTCTTTCACTGTTAGATAGCCCATTTATCGAGGAAGGCTATAGGCTATATATCATCACGCTACGACCAATAGGAGCAGAGTACCATTAAAAAATGTTACGAAAACGGGGAAAATTTTAACCATTCTCTCTTATGTGACGCAAGCGAAGTTGCGCGGGTCAGCTAGTACTCAATAAAACTGTAATAAATCGTGTTATAACCAAAATAACTCAGAGATATCATCGAAAAAATCAACTAACACCAAATTTTCCATCGTTTATTGAATTCCCTTAAATTTTTCCGAGAATATCAATGAACAATTGAATTTCCCGATATATAAATCTGTTTTTAAACGGCGCGGGCGTAAACAGAGTGATTTATTTAATTGTGTTCGCACCTGGGGCGAAACGTTCATGTTTTTAGGAAGTCGTATTTCTTCACGATATCTGTTTTATTCGTCAACGCCTTTTGTACTTTTTTACTGATTTGTAACAATGGTTTCTAAGGGATTTTGGACTTAGCATTTCTGAGTTTTATGAGATACTTTACTTGGGTTATTTTAAGACTGTTGTTGTTCCAAAAAACTGTTTCTTTTCATAATAAATGTGATGCTAGAACTTGATTCTTACTTTTCATTTAATACTATTATCGTCACTAATATGTAGGTACTCTATTCATATCAATCTTTGAAGTAAGTTTGAAGCAAACGCCAAACTAAAGTTGCTTCGTTTACAACTGACACTTGGACTACTGACTCCAAATAACCCTAAAACTATCAACTGAAACACTCACATTAACTGTCAATAAGTTTACATGAAGTTTAGCAAAGTACCGATAATGTACCATCACGTTAGTCGACTCAAAGTTAGTTGGAACCTCAAAGTGTGCACTGTTTAGTTGCGCCACACTCCGGCTTTCAATACAAACAAGTCGTTAGTTTAACCCGATACTACTCTATTGTGCTGTAGGCGCAATTGTTCTGAACCGTAAATCAATAGCCGTAACGGGGTTAAGGAATTATCGCGGACCCGACTTTGAAAAAGTTTTATAGGTTATGTTTGCATGAGGAGAATTGATTTTAATTTGACGTTTTGGTCGAAGCGGATAGTTTTGTTTTTCGTCTCAAACATTTAGGTCTGTGTTGCAAAGATTTGATTACTACGTCGTCTCATAAATTATATTATTAGCCTTATTTCTAACAAAGTAATGATTGCAAGAATACTTTAGGGGGAAAAATTGCACATGAGAAACCTGTTTTAAGTTAATTACCTAAACTAGATTTCTATTAAATATTTTTTTATAAGGTCGCATTTCTAAAAGAAATCCCTGTCCAACAACAGGGCCAGTACTGGGTATTATATTAAAATGTTGATGGCTGAATCTTCCAATTGGTAGACTAAACAATACCCTTGCTTTGTTCTGAGGCGATGTTAGAAAACGAAACAGCGAATAAACTCCATTTTTTATCCTTTCTTCAAAAAGTCTCGGAAATTTTTTTACAGTTAATAGCTTTCCTTACATTATTGAAATTCAAGTTAGGAGCACTATTTTCCAATATTTAAAACTGAAGCTCTAAAGTGAGCTCGATGTGAATTGGAAAAGTTGAACAAACCGCGAAATAGCTCGTAAAATGCTAGTAAAAAGTACATATTGGTTTTTAACGTTTGATAGTTTGTGGGAGTTACAGAGTTTACGGTATTTTTATACACATTTTGTAAATTGAAGAACCTAGTTCTGTTATAAATTTTATAGGGAGAGAGATTAGATCTTGAAGTCACTATATGGACTAATTGCTACGTAGCTACCATAACTACTTACTGGCACATTTAAGTTTTTAGTAGAGAAGCCTTAAAAAAATAAAGGTTTTAAAAGCCTAATAGGTAGCTTTTTAGCTTTACCTTGTGCCACGGACGTCGCCGATCTTTCAAAGATCAAAGAATATAAAATACTTACTTTTATTGTCAACTTCAGGTCACATCAAAAGCCTTTATACGAGTTCAATACCTTTGCTACATGGTTGACCACTAATCGCACAAAAGAAAATAAGATTAATTAAAATCTATATAAGCTGTAATAACTATATAACTTCTACAAGAAAATGATCACAATATCAATTTAAGTCAACCTCGCTTAGTTGAGAAATACTTTAGATGTTATAGTCTGTCTCTCAGGTATAATTTATTGAAGCCTTTTCGACAAGATGTATGTATGTGAATGAAGCAAGGGAAGTTTGTAAGGATCGTAGCAAGTGGCGTTCGTTGATCTCAGCATACTCTTATGGCAAAATATCTTGATTTTATGTACGTATTTATCATTTATTAGGTACAAAGCTAAATTTGATACAAATCGTTTCAGCGGTTCGGGCATAACTGGATCAACACATACGATACTTTTGCTCTGGCAAAACTGTTTAAACAGACCAAACCGCGGGAGGCAGTTAGTACAATATGTAGATTATATTATTCTGTTTTTCCCTCTTAATCTTCACTTCGACATCTTTAAGATGTACAATAAATTATCTAATGATTATGTAGATACGTCATTGGCACCGCGGCGAGGTCCTAATGCGCCAGATGGTAACAGTCGTTGGCAATCCTGCCAAGTGAAGCCAACTTGCCAACTGGATGTCTTGATGTACAGTTATCGTACATTATGTGACGTCTGATATTATTATGAAAGCTTCAATGTAGATGATAGAAATTGTTATTATATACATTACCCCTTCTTGCACTAGTCACTTGTGTGAGTTATAAGATTTTTATTTTATTAATCAAAAAGAGCAAGCCGTGAGTCTTTGTCGTTTCTTCTCGCGAGCAAACGCTTTTCCAGAACGGCGGTAGATTAAAAATATTATGACGATTGCAAATACTTCTAAAATTTCTATGAAATAAATAATATTTGAATTTGAATATTACATTTTTTTTAAGTATCGGCGCAAATCATCTGAACTTGCAGATACATCAGATAAAATGGTGTTATACATCAAGCAACGTGGCCCTTTAGAAGTTATATTTCTATACAATTACTTATAATGTAATCTAACAATTACATCAATTCTTATTTTAATATCATTCAGCTTTGGAAAGATGCGCTGATGCCAATAAAACCTTTGGTTATAGGATTTCTTTATGGAAATTAAAAAAAAGCGACGGAAATTGGTTTTGTGATTAAACTGCACTCAATTTGAACATAAATTTTATAAATCATAAGTTTAAACTTTAAATGCTCCACATATGAATCGTTGAAAGTGTGCTTTTGTGACATACGTT
The DNA here is from genome assembly GCF_050436995.1 of Anticarsia gemmatalis. Taxonomy (NCBI): domain Eukaryota; kingdom Metazoa; phylum Arthropoda; class Insecta; order Lepidoptera; family Erebidae; genus Anticarsia; species Anticarsia gemmatalis. The sequence goes on from NC_134761.1 coordinate 8,318,287, forward strand.
TTTATGTTTTGCTGCTGCTTAGTATCTATGTTGTTGAAACAGCATAGATACGAAACAACTAAATAAAATTAGGTAGCTAGAAATTCATTTAAACAGTGTATACAATAAATCGGTACACGTATTAGAATCGTATTTCACATAGTGTCGATTTTATTATCCAGCGTGGCTCATAAAAATGGCCTCTGTATCCATTTGTTTACGAGGTTGTATTATACTGCAATCATTAATCTACCTGTCCAGTTCGGATTATTATCATCGCGTATTATCATTTATTTTAGAGTTAGTGTGTAATGTGACTATGAAGTGAATAACGTGGTGTTACTTGTGATAACATTTGTGGAGTAATGATAAGATGATAATGGTTATTTAAGTTAAAACAAATAGCAGTAAGAACTTTTTTTTTTGGTTTTGAGTCAGAAGTTTACAAATTTCTTTACTTTTTTTGCCTAGTCCCCAGGGGATTATTTAGCATACATTGCCAGAGACGTTAAAAAATATATTTTCGTACTTTACTGAGCGACTTTGTTTCCTCTCTGTAATAATAACATTTCACTAAGTAACTTATGTTTGCGTATTCGTCAGATTGTCTTTTATTTACATGGCGAATTAAAGACACAACTAATTGACACATAAGTAAACTTCTTCTTCCTATCCCTCTATGAGGAAAATGGCGTGATTTTGTGTATGTACCTACGTAGAACTAATCAACTAAAACACCTACAAACCAAAACATTTCAGCAACTAAAATCAAAATCCTAGAAATAACTAGTAGGTACAGAAGCATTTGATGTATTTCACAGCGATGATAAGTCTGTCCCACGATGTAACAATAGTCTCCCTCATCCGTATCTCTGAGTGATCCGTATCTGCAGGCGTTATTGTTGCGGCTGAAAAGCGTCCAAGTCGTCACCGGGGGCCTTCGCTCTGTGTCCGATTGCACGGCCCTATTCTTCAAATTTAAGATTATTTTTGAACAAAGCTGTCCGAATGGTGATGAGAAAGTTCTGTTTAGTTATTTTATATTATATCGTTTTTTTAAATAAGAATATGTACACTTTAGGGAGACCTCTACAGCATACTTTAAACAATTGCAGGCAAGTTCCATAAAGATAATTACCCAGTAAATTGTGACGTTTGTCATTGGTTTTGGCAGAGTATACTTAAAGATATTTTACCTTCTGTTCTACACTATATTATGTAGTAAGTATTAAACGGTTTTTTACACTATCTGTTACTTTACCTAAAGGCTATTCAGCATTTACTTAAACAATATTATAAAAAATATACAGGAACGAAAATTATTGTATACAGTCTAGCTACTAGGTATAAAACAAAGCTTTGTAAGAGAATATAAAAAAGACAAAGCAAGTACGGAAAAAGAAAAGGGATACCGGTATATGCTAATAAGGATTTCCCGAAACATATTCAATTTGAGACGGCTTCCTTACACAATAAATTCGTTGAGGTCATTTAACATAGCCCGCCTTTAAAAGACAACTCAATAAATATTTAATAAGAAAAAAGAAAAATATTGGTATGCAAATATAGACCCTTTTTCAATTTACCTTTTACAAAAGATACTGTTTTGTTTGTGTAAAAGATACGCTTGTTTTTTGGGGTTGAGTCTAATAATGCGGTATGTCTCATACACCGTTTATGTTATAAATTATGTACGTAAATAACTAAAGGTTGTTATTAGCTACACGGAAGGTAGGTACAACCCAAAATAGCCCTTCGTGCTACCGTAAAGGGTTATTTAGGGTCATATTTCGTAGATAAAGTTATAAAGTATGTTAGGGTGAAAAGTACGATGGTTTAAAATGTGTCGGTATAAAGGTGTCCGTTTTAATTTTATGCAAACGCTTGGAACGTGTGTATTAATATTGATCAAGTTAAGCCCCGAAATTAAAATATTCATTAGGTAAGGGTTGAACACATTTTTATACGTAAAGTTCTTAAATACTCGAATTAGTTCAGCAGAAGTCGACGGAAATTGTGTTCGATTTTGGCTGATAAGTTAGTTGTTGTCTGAAGAAATTCTAATCGAATATTCGTGTTTTGCCTGCTACAACTAAACAAATGTTTTTAAAATGTATTTTTTTTTACATTTTATTTTATCTGTAACTTTAACTGAGCTTTAATCTCGTCATAGACTAGGTAAGTACTAAAACCCCTCAGTCCCACCGTTTTCACCGGAACGTAGCTTTCAGAATTCAGTTTGAAATGTCCCAAAGCTTTTATACCGTCGTATGGAGCAGACAAAACCCATAACAGTAAATTTGATACAGGCAGATAACTCGCCCGAACATTATCTATTTGACAATAATTTTTATTCGAAACGGCATGTCCATACACGTATTTCGTCCGACGGTACAAAAATGTCGAATGTAAAAAATACATTGTGATGTTTTCTGTGTAAACGTGTGTCCTGTAAATGGTTTTAAGTCAAAATGGTTCGGTTTTATTGTTTTATTTAAGGCTTAAAATGTCGTGTTTTGTATTTAGTAGAATTTGGTTGTAAAAGATTTGATGGCGGTGCGTCATTTAGCTTGCTTCATATTCGTTTTTCGATGTTAGAAAGATAAATAGTAAGACAACTAATTCTTGTTATATGCGGAATCCTATGCCTGATTCCTAGTTGTACTTACTACATATTTATATTTTGTGATGTATGATTTAAGGTTCGGAGACTAGGAAACAAATGTCTCATACACATAAGTCGACAGCAATTTTTGCAAAATCATGATCCAGATTAGCTTGATAAGTCACCGGCATTTGTCCCCTAATCTACCGAAGGCTTCAAAGCACTCCTTGTCGTAGTTAATTTTTTATTATTATTTATATTTGCGGTGTTCATACTATTCATACTAATTTTATAAATACGCATAGATAGACGCATTCTAATCGGTTTATACGTTTGGGAGTTATGATGTGTTAGACAAACACATCGAATAATAATAACAAATGTTAAACGATTATTTCTTGTATTTCATTCGTCAGAGATTAAAATACTCCCATTACAGTAACATACAGCAGCTAGTAGAAATCAATGTCGATTCCCAAATTTATTATTTCAAACTATCCGCTATAAATCAGTGTATCGCAATCAACAGTATCGTTAATCAGTGTCGCGTCACAGCAAAATAATAAATATTCAGATACAACTTTCATCACAAAACGTGTTAACAAGCGACGTCGCTTAACGCATTGTTTACCAAACAAACAACGATTTATAACTACAATAGCTACAGTTATCGCCAGAAAAATGTATTCATTATCAATAGTATTTTTTGCAGTGAAAATACTCAGTTAATTCATAAATACTGCATTTGCGTAAATAATGTTGAAATTGTTATTATTAAACACTGAAACATTTTATTAGGCACTCATTTGATACCAACAAAAATACAAAACTGTGACGTCACTACACTGTTTTTATACATTTTCACATTTTGAAACGTCAAAATGTTTTTGAAATTTCATAGAGTGTAGCTGATTTGACTGGTAGTCAGGTACCCAATTTGTTCTGCGTAGTATTCAGCAATTTCAATATTCGGCTTTTACACTGCAGTGGAGAATGCAGGTAGGTGGAACAGCAATGGCTCACCTGGGCATTCCTGGTCACTTCGTACGAACATTGTGTATGTAGGAGTATATTGTTCTCCAAGGGATAGCAGTGTTGCCTTACTGTTGCTATGAAGTATGCAACGGGTAGTTCTTTTAAGTTTACTCTTTTACTAGCTTTGGTGAAAAGTTTCTGTTTTTTATCCCCAAGGGTTGCTAAAATCTTTGTCTTTTTTATGAGTATAACTTATCACCTTGCCAAAAAGTGATTTCTTCTTTTCTGCCATTATAATCGTACAAAACAGAATAAATATACTAGTATCTTTTTTTCTAATTCAACTTAAAGGTTTTAAGATTTATTTCTGCAAATGTTACTGCAGTTTCGCGAAAGAGTAACTAACAAACATAAAATACGACCTTTAACATATACAGGGTGTCCCAAAACTCAACGATAATCTGAGACCGGATGAAAGGCCAAGTTATACCGGTTCTGGGAAAAATAAAAAAAAAATCCATATCATATAGTTCAGCAATAATCGACATTTTTCAAGAAAGTTGAAATTCGACACCCTTGGTCGCATTTTCACGTCCTGTGATCACCAATGTCACAATTTCGCTGTGTTTTTTTTTATTTCGTGATCTTCAATAAATATGCTATCAATCGTAAAACAAATTAATACACAAAACATTGTTAATTTAATAAAAAAAGCTAAGTTTTAGTGAGTCATGGTTTTCAAAAATATCGTTAGTTAACTTTGACGCTTCATATTGAAAAAAAAATGTACTACACTGCCCTTGGCAAGTTATATCAAAAGTTGGCGCATTTAATGAAGATTTCAAAATGGTGCAACACTTGCCTCTTTTCTTTCCATTAAAAATGTTATTTTTATTTGAACGAAGAGTATCCTCGCAGATGGATCGAACGCAGTAGTTCAATCTTATGACTTTCTCGTTCCCCCGATCAAAATCCAGTAGATATTTTTGACTGGGAATGCATAAAAGAAAAAGTCTATTCGAAATCAACACAAAATCTATCAGAAATTCGCCAGAAAACTGACACAGCGTCAGAAGAAATAAATGCAAGAAATTTTACTTGACTGGTGAAAAGGTCTTTTGTAAGGCGTTGCAGAGCCTGTATTCGAGCCAGAGGAAAACAATTCGCAATTGCTTTAGTTTAAGGAAAATAATAAAATAAGAACGATGGTTCGTTCATTTTTTTTTTAATGATTATTACCTATTATGTTTTATTACATTAAATATTGGTTATGGACTGACTCAATTACTTCTTTACTAAAAATAGTTGCTTTTCTCTGGCACAAATACAGGCTTTGCAACGGCGTACAAAAGATCTTTTCGCCAGTCGTGCAAAATTTCTTGCATTTATTTCTTCTGACGCTGTGTCAATTTTCTGGCGAAGTTCTGATAGATTTTGTATTGATTTCGAATAGACTTTTTCTTTTATGCATTCCCAGTCAAAAATATCTACTGGATTTTGATCGGGGGAACGAGAAAGTCATAAGATTGAACTACTGCGTTCGATCCATCTGCGAGGATACTCTTCGTTCAAATAAAAATAACATTTTTAATGGAAAGAAAAGAGGCAAGTGTTGCACCATTTTGAAATCTTCATTAAATGCGCCAACTTTTGATATAACTTGCCAAGGGCAGTGTAGTACATTTTTTTTTCAATATGAAGCGTCAAAGTTAACTAACGATATTTTTGAAAACCATGACTCACTAAAACTTACCTTTTTTTATTAAATTAACAATGTTTTGTGTATTAATTTGTTTTACGATTGATAGCATATTTATTGAAGATCACGAAATAAAAAAAAACACAGCGAAATTGTGACATTGGTGATCACAGGACGTGAAAATGCGACCAAGGGTGTCGAATTTCAACTTTTTTGAAAAATGTCGATTATTGCTGAACTATATGATATGGATTTTTTTTTTTATTTTTCCCAGAACTGGTATAACTTGGCCTTTCATCCGGTCTCAGATTATCGTTGAGTTTTGGGACACCCTGTATAAAAGTAGGTAAGAACGTTCTATGCAATAGGTTAACGGGAAATTCAACACAGTAGACACTGTGAGTGCATTCAACGGAGTATTATTATCAATTTATATTAGCCAGCATCTGTTTAATATGACACCCGCTCGGAACAATAATTAAAATCATTTAACCCGCAACTGTTCGAGGCTTACCAATAATTGCCGTTATCCACCTCACGATCACATTTATTTCAATAATTTAATATTCGCCACAATATTTTCACTTTTGATAAGCCAATTTTATAAAATTGCGTATGAGTCTTTATAGCTCAATGTTCATGGAAGAACGCGAAAGTAGGCGAAAATAATGAATTAACTAGTGATAATTTACCTTAACTGTTATATCTAATAACATTTGTATATAAGATTACGGGATATAACGCGAGGTTTTGGCGCAGGTCATACTAGCCGTGATCGCAGGCTCTCTGGGTTATGTTTCAATATTTTCTTAATTAATGGTCTTTACATTTTTTCAATCACTTTTTTTTTAAACCATCCATTAAAAAAATTATGTCCCTACAGTCCTACATAGATAAATTTTCTATTAATATAGAATAGCAAAAAAATGTTTAAGTAAATGAATCTACAAAATCGAAAGCTCAACTGCTGATACAGAAAAAAACATGGCAATTGAACAAAAGAATCGTTTAAATAAATACGGGGTGAGACAAGTGACGTAATTTATACATCGGCAGCGTTTGATCTACGACCCTCGACTGACTGCCCCAGCGGTCCAGAGGCCAAGTATTAAAATACGATAGACTTCCAATAAAATATCAAAGTCTACAAGCTTACTGGCTTTTACGCGCGACTTCTTGAAAGTAAAAAAAGGATTTTGGTGATTTTCTGACTTATTCTCGTTTATATAGATACTTACAAAATTATTCTTATGGATAATAAACTAATTATATAGTGTGTTTTCCACGACGAGAGATAATTATTATATACATACAATGTAATGTATTTTTTAATGAGTTAGTTCGTAAATCACAAATCTTTTATTTTATTCCTTAAAATAAAAGCTTAGCAAATACACTAACTGTAAAGTTTTCTTTACTATAAATTAAACTAGCACCGCGCGAACTATTTGCGCAAAGTTTTACGCTATCTGAATACCAATATTCAATTAGCGTTAGAACAGAATTTCTGCAGATATCCTGACTACAAAACGCCAGTATACTGTCAGTAGTGAGAGCTGCAGTATTACAGCAGCGAATACTATGCCGAGGTCGCTCCCTAAGGATTCAACACATGTTCGATGCACTCACAACCATCGCCGTTTGAATGGAAACTCCTAATTTTCTTCCACAAAATGGGAAAACGTGTCGAGCGTTATTGAAACGAAATGTTCTTGAAAATCTCCAAGTTGCTTTTGTTGTTATTTTAAAAGGTTTCAAAGATAAAACTGGTGTTCAAAAGATGAATGCTCTGAATGGTTTTGCAGACGTCGTTGTTTAAATGAAATCTTATGAAGCAAGTGGAAAATATAATGATAGCGTAGATTTTTTCTTTGTGTAAGCACAAACATCACTTCTAGATAGATTAGAAGTCTATCTCGTGACTTCAAGCTGCCTGAAGACGTGGCATAACAATTACTTAGTTGACAACAACCAACATCAATCTATAAACATGCTAACTCATCACTAAACATCCACGCCAAAGTCCCTAATCGTTTACGAACCGAACAACCTGACTTAGAAAGATATTGACTAACTTCCGAAATGCTAAGACAAACAAGAGCGTTTTCCTTTGTTCGTAAACAAGTATGCTTATACTGCAAAATGGCGGGGTATCAATCGAGCAGTATTTGGTTTAAACGCTGCAGAGATCCGCCTGCATCTCTGACAGCCGTTGATCGGATACACTCCGTACCTCGGAGAGCACTAAACACATTGTGTCGATTTTCAATTACTCTTGTCGTTGTGGCCCGACTAACTGTTTATAGAAGTCGTATTGTAGTTTGTGTTTGGGTCTATTTTGGATCACTTGAACGACAAACAAGTCAGTTACTTATTATTTGATTTTCTTTTAATTATTTTTGTTTTATACTTGTCCACGATCAAGGCCATGATTTAGAAAATTACTAATAGTTCATGACTCTCCACTTGGAATGCGTCTACTATCTTGCTATGATGTAATTAAGAAATTCATCTATTACTATTGTACTAAGAAGATAATTAGAAACATCTATGATATTTTTCAATCTCAACGATCCTGAAGCCAGCCTTTATCGTGACTCATGAGTAACACTTTTAGAAATGTCGCGTATTTTCGTTGAAATTAAAAGTCACTTTTCACAAATTTTAGAGCAAAATTCATTCAAGTAAACACAAAAAGAAAAAGGCAACATCCGTAGCATCACGTGCTAAAATTGCAGCCCACAAAATGTTTGTGAAAAGTTACTGTTTCAAAGAAAAAACGAGAGGTAAAAGAGAGAACACAAAATTAAACTACAGCGTAAATTAAAGTACGTCTGCCATACATTTGGGGAAGTTAAAAGTTGAATAAATGGCATCTGACAGGTTTTTCGTTCTCTTTCAATTAGTGTGCAGGTGCCTTAAATAGATGGTACTATGTGTGGATTTGTAAAACTGAATATTTCTTGGCTATGGGTATTAATAGAGCAGTCGTAATTTCTCAAAAGTGTGTTCCCAAAGTAGTAAAGTACCAAAAGGGATATGTTTTTCCATCTTTCATCTATAGAATTAATGCGATTTAATTACAGTCGGTACTATAATGGTTAAAATAGAATTCACGGTGCCGCTAGATGCACTGATCAGATTTTTATCAAACATTTCTCGTTAGCTAGCCGGATGTCGATAGTCGATATTGGTGAAGAATTGCAATACAGATGATCAAGGTGGCGTCAAGTAAAATAAGTACATTTTCGTTTTGTTTTTTATCAGCGGATAAATATGCCAGAGGAAAATGAGCTTTTCCATTACTCAGTTCTAAACCACTTATCTCTCAATACAAACAATATAACTAAATCCCATTGTTTACATTTTATTTTCTTCACATCGTAAATACGTTTGTCACATTTTCATTTAAGTACTCCATAAATTTACGATTCCCAAAATTACTTCAATATTAAAAGCGAAATTATTTATGGCAGTTAAACGAACATTATTCAAACTTTGCGAAGCTATTATGTTGAAAAATAACACTCTTGTTTGTATGAACTTCCGCCAAAACACTTTTGCGTTTATTAAAAACTTTTTCATGACTAAGTCATAGTTTATGGTCGGATTCTCCTTGGATTTTTAGGAACCAATCTGCACTAGGTTGGCAAACTTGCGATGTAATTTTAATTCTATAGCTTACTTTTTTTACAATGATCTTCAAATTATATTTCGAGATAATTGTGTTAAACGTTAACGTATAAAGAAAAATTATAAATTACACCACTCAAGATAAAATTATTGATTTAAAATCGCACTCATTTTATTATTTTCAAGCAATTCTCGACCACCTGTTGTGGGTTTTTTGATTTTATTGAACAAAAACATCAATTAATTGAGTCTATAAAATACAAATTGGGATGCCGTCCAATTGGCCTGAAGCTTAACGTAACCCAAAACTTCGTCAATATGCAAAGTTCACTAATGATTTAGACCAGATTTCGTAGTTTTACCTGTTGATGTTTTGCTACTAAATACATTATTATCATATATTCTTGCTGTCATAAATATAAAAATATAAGAATATAAGCCAGACTTATAAGTAGTTTAAGAAATTGAAAGACTTCCGAATTACTCATTAGATATTTCATTACTAAAACAAATAATGAGCTAGCTGGTGTAACATTTCAAAACTTGACTTTCTAAAAATAAGACTTAATATTTGGCTTACAAATTGTTATATTGAATCTATAATTCGGAAAAAAAGAATGAGAAACACAATACAAAATCCATCCATCTATTGTTCAACTGAAACATCCATACGACTGATGACTTATACTCATAGTTGAAAGCATCCAACGTATTCATTTGGCGCGTCTCACGTTTGCACGTAGTTTGCCGCCTACGGGACGGCCACGCGGCGCAGCGTCACGGCAACACGGCAATGCGACAGGGCCGTGACGTCACGAGCCCCCCACCAACCCCCTTCACACCTAGCCCCCACCCCTCACCCCCACAACACGCGGTAATGAGTCTCCCAGCCACCTGCATGCCCGCTTTGACCACACTTTGAAATTATATTTCCTCTGCAACGTTTTATTTCATACGTAGTTAATTTGGATTTGAATTTTTGTAGCAATTTTGTTCAGCGATGTTTTCAGTGCTTTTAAACGGCTTAGAGTAGTTTGCTTAATGGCCTTTTAAGTTTGTTAACGAATAATAGGCATTTTAATACTGTTAATGTTCATTGAAGTGCTCAATTTTCAGCTTTTAGACCGAACTAAATTGTTTTAGAATTTACGCAACTATTTCCCAAGCACTTAGTTTAATTACTTTCTGTTATTATTCTTGACAAACACAAGGCTTAAATTTCATGGTAAAACATTACCCAATTGTGAAACCATACATACTAGTTCTAACCGCTAAAAAAACAAGTGCAATCATAAAACTTTTGAAAACCACTTCCCGTTTAAAGCCTAACTACAAAGTTGTTTGCACGACAATATTTCACAAGTTCTAAACACCGTGAACATAAAAATGCAAATAAAATGCATTGTTTAACAAAAGATCTCTTGTAACAAAGCTTTGGGCACAAAGTTTAAATACATGCAATGTTTTAAAAGTTACGCTCACCACTAGCTTTAGGCTACAACTTTTAAGCTACCTTCAAAAACTAAGGTGTGAACTTTATACTGCTTTTTTAAAGCCTTACACTTTGCAGAAAACAAGATTTTATCCGCGACGTACGGCTTGAAATTTTTTTTAGATATATCCACTATTGTATATACTTGAATGGTTTAAAAATAGAGAGTAATATGGATGAAATGTAGGTATTTCCTAAATTATCATAAAATTCACAGCTCCTTACCAACTCAATAAAAATATTTACCCGTGTCATCTTAATGCAGAAATGGTTATTAAATTATATCGGTTCACTAGTAAGAAACTTCTTTAAAATAACGGTAGTACATACTTCTCATTAGTATCAACGTATTTGCTACCCAAATATTTAACCTGTAGTGTCTAACATATGTAGTAGTTTATAATGTCTATCAGATCTTCTCTTTGGAAGATAACGAATCAACCGGTCAAACAGTTAGCAGCGTTTGAAAATTGTATGTATATGTATTGCAAAATTTTAATATTAGTAGATTTAATAGTCACGTTTGCAATTAATATACGACCACAAAATATGGTGTTTGCTAAAATAAACAACATTATCTGATTTAACCATTATTTATTTGTTTACTAACCATTTGAATAATATTAACCGCAATTATTTATTACCACAGTATCATATTAACGCATTTATTTAATTTGGCAACACTAATAATGTTGACGTGTGAAATATTGTTGGTGAAATGATAATTTTATGATAAGGATATACTAGTATTTGTTTTATTTAATAATCAATTTCACTTACTATTATTAACGAATCCTATCCATTTATTAGAAAAGGCTATAATACTAATAGGAGTAGAGGATCTTTTAAAAAATACGAATACGGGAATACTAAAGTTTTGGCGGTCACAAGTGACTTATAATCTCCTGCTACGTTAGATATAAATAAATACATGTATACATCTATTGCCCGAATAAATCACCGCAAGCCGATGCTTGTTAACCAGTGACAAGTGAAACTGTCCAAGTAAGTTGAATTCTGAGAGAGCCGGGTGAAACGCAGCCCACATTGAAAGCGAAGCTAAACTAGGAAGTTGCATCGCTGGCATTCTGTAGTTTACAGTGTGGTCTGATGTGGAAGCCGCTTTGACGATTAGGGCATCGAGATGCAATAGATTAAAATTCCAATCATAGGACTAAAGGCAAGAATTTATAATAAAATATAGTATAGGTAGTCTCATAGTAGTAGCATAGTTTTTAACTCCAGAATGCTAAATTCTTAACATAAATCCTTCTGACGTGAGTTGATCTATTCGGGTATAAAATAAAATTGCATGTATCAGCCGCTTGCGACGTAAAAAGAACATACACATATTATTATGTAAGACACAGGGAAAAGTGAAATCGGTCCACCGGCTAAATATCAAAAGCGATTTGTATACTAATAAGTAGATAAACAATCTTTCACATTAATAATATTAGTTAAAAGTAAGAAAATACTTGGCCTATCTAGAGCAAAACCAACGTTTATCTTCGTCTCGCTTCGTTCTCACTGAAGGCAGCGCTTGGTCCGCATCCGACTCATGAATGAATCAACAGCGTGAGACGAGCCGCCCTGTGACAAGCTCGCTCTGATACCGACAGATGTACCGATCTGTATTCACTTAGCGTCTAAACCTTGATCGATGGCACGCATACATGCTTATAAAGTAGCAAAAAGTACTGAATGACAAACTTAGGGTATCTTTTTGACTATATAGAAGCAAAAACTTGCAAATTATGCGTAGTTTTGACATTACCAAAAACTTGATTGGTGAGATTTTTTTTTAATTACTTTTTCAACTTTATAACTTTCGCATTGCAAGGTTATTAAAAGGACATTAATGCACTTAAACACAATTTTTGTCAAAATACTTGGCTCTGAGATAAAAATACTCAATCGCTTTTAAACAAATCTCAAAGCAATAAAATTCATAATACTCAGCGGAATAGATAAAACAGTCGAATTACGTATCGATCAAAATACTTATCCCAACATACAGAAAGCACTCTCCTACTTCAAAACTAAAGTTACTAACTCACACTAAAATATGAATGCAGGCGAAAGACCAACAGCAAAGAGAATAACAAACAATCTTCATTTCAGTCGAGAACTGCATCTACTCGTTAATAAACTACACTCATAAGACTTCACGAGCAAATTAATTACTACGTTTGAAGAGCCTTTAATTAAGTTTGAGGCGTTTTGCTGATGACCTCTTAGTTAGACTTTTATTTTTCATTAAGTTTATATAAATTTGTTAGGAATATTCTGGAAGCCTGGAAGGAAATAAATCTTATTTTTTTAACCGATTTTCTTTTTCATCCATCGTAAATCGTATAAGCTTATGACTTTTTACACAGATCAATGACATCTGTAGAGCGATTCTTTACTATTATCGATTATCGGCAACCGCTTTTGTGAAATTTGAACAGTGCATCAAAATCTGAACAGTTCTTATTTTAGCAGTATAGCCGATAGTATCGGCTGTACTGCTAAGAAAGAATATGAAGTAATGTAAGAAAAGATGTGAAGATCTTGACTTCCATTGTTTTCAAATGATAAATGTCGCAATTTCAAATTTTCAAGGTAGTCTGTAATTAATAGCACAAGTATAGAGACAGACATAATAAACAGAGACTTCCCTACGAAAATAGAAAAGGGTGTTGAAGTGAAATAATGTCTAAAGTAACCCTCCACTCTCCTACAGTGCAAGGCGTTAATACCCATTTTTCAAGCAGACATCCGTTTGACATTACCCGGCGGTTAGAGCCTTCGCTCTAGCGCCCACCCTGAAGGTTCCCTAACGCACCGCGACGCCGAATGCTTAGGGCTTACAACTGTTGAATGGCTTACATCGTCTTGTAAATGGTTACTACAAAGTCCCTTTGCCTATTTGAGAAAAGAGGACTTGTTCCCTTACATCATAGTGCCCTTAGTAGGCTTGGCTTTGGATTATTGAAATAATTTTGATTCCAGTGGTGGGCTATCGTGAATATTTGTGCTTGATGAAGTAAATTGAAGATTTTTCTGAAACAGTTCTTCATTTTAGTAAACTGGCAGTTCCTAGAACACCGTTTAGTAGTTTCAAGAAAGCATTCTTACAGGTAGCTAGTTGCTAAATAAAAAAATCCATCAATAACCCTGCTTCCACCTTTATTCAGACATAAGATTTTACTCAAGTATTACTCGTAATATCTTTCATTATAACAAAAAAGACTGACAAAAAAAAGTAAGAACTATATCAAAGCCCGTGATTTTTCCCGGTTTGATCCTTACAACTTGAGATTCATCGCGTTTATTCGCACAAAAACTCTATAACAGGAAAGGGTCGTTTGGAGTCGGACATTATAGTTTTGTCCGCGGCGCGACCGCTGCCTTCCCCACTCTGATTGATGATATGACAGATTATCCCATCAGGAAAACAGATTATAAAAGGACCATTGTTCGGATAATGATTTAACTGTGGCCTTGCGAGAAATTGCGATTGTTGCCTTTGCTTTTGTTTTACAAACGCTATTAAAATTGTGTAAATATTTTGATACGAAAACTTTTTATGATATTTTTAATTCGTTCGGCACAAAAACTTCATCTTGACGATTGATAAATTCTTCCACTAATAGGAAGTTCCATTATTTCTCAATGAAACTCTCTTTTATTAGAATTATCGGTACCTATATATAACTGCCACCCAGCCAACTTATTAAATTCGAATAGTCGGAAAAAATTAAAACTTTTTACCTTTCCACTTGAAATATGATAACTACGTACAGTAATAAAACCTGTTGATTTAAATAAAAACCTTGCAGAATCGAAAAAAGCCTTACTCTTATCAAAATCATTACACGCCACGTTGAATTTGAACGACAAATAATAGGTGAATGAAATCTTATTACGTCATTTTGCAGCAAAAATATTGTAGACAAAATGGAGGCTTATTTTCGTGAGGGGGAAAGAAATGCCCCTTATTATACAGCAGGTCCGGGATAAAATAATTTAATCCAGATGCCACGGCCGGTTGGACAGAGATGGGAAAAATGCACCGGGTAACATAGTTGACTGTACGTTCTTATAGGGCTGTCTCGTACGTACACCTTGATTACATTAGACGTTCGTAATATACAAAGAATTAAATGAATGTGTGCTTTATAAAGTCTCAAAAACCAGTATTTATTTAAAACAAGAAGACTTTTCTGTATCGTGTAAAATTTCACATGGACCAGAATATTCCTTCTTAAACTCGATCTTAACTTAACTAAATTAAGTAAAAAATTAAATCAGTTGATAGGGATTCAATTGATGAGTCAAGCACAGGACCAAACCAAGAATCAGAATCAAGTGGCGTACCCAGAGGGTGACCAATAGAAACGGGTAGATATAAATAGATAGTTAAAAAGTCTAAAATGAACGATAGTTTAAACCTTGTTGCAAACTATCGTCAGGTGAGCGACATCCCTGAGTCTCATAAACAAATTGAAAAATTCATAAAATAGTTTTACCGAGTTATTAGAAATAGTTGAAAGTAATTGTCGTTTGTTTAGTGCATTTTATACGAGGCTGTAACTTTGATACATGCGTGGATTGTGTTAACGATGTGCTTTTATTGTTCATGTAAACATTTTGAATGAGTAATATGTTGCTAGTTTTATGAGATCCCTCTACGGATGATTTACAACTATATGAGCGATACATCAAAGCGATAAAAATGTTATAGTTTGTTTTTTTGTTTTTGATTGAATTGCATACATAATATCACGCCGTTTCACCTTAGGCTTAGGCAGAGACCAAAGAACGCCACTTGGAGCGATCCTTCACACTTCCTTTGCCTCACTCACATCCATGCATCGTGTCATAAAGGATAGAATTATATATATTTTTATGTCATTTGTACAGTTATCATACTTAATCAGTTCAATGGGTATTCAAAAAAATCCTTTGTTTTAAAAAAAAGGTGTCTGAATCCTGAATCTTATATCATCATAAAAAATAATTTCAAAAATATACACCCAAGAATTACGTAATAAAGTTTATCATTTTATATGCAGTTTTCAATATGCGAAAATTGAAGTGAAAATTTTCGGCGCTTTATGGATGAAATTCCCTCAGGTAGAAGAGTCCCCGGGGGAAATTATGTGTACGCGGCTTGAAGCTAGTGCGGTGGAGCTTTTACACGCGATCCCGGGATTCTGCTAGTTAAGTACCTGTTCCCGGTTTACGGGATGAAATTATAATTACAGATTAAAATTGGTGTTTCGTTCTTTAAAGCATCGTGTTGGCTTGAGTGATGAAAATATAGCTCATTTGTTTAGTTTACTGGCAAACAATATACTATTTATTATCATGGTTCACTTATAGGAAAAGTAAATATAGCCTTTTCCTTTTCCACCGTGCCGTGTCATTTTAAGACCTTAGTAATTGTAAAGCAAGAATCTTATTTTCGGAAAGAAACGATGCATAAAACGAAGAAACATTATGGCGACTTTGTATCAAATGATTATTTAATTATGTATGATACGTAGTAGATAATAAAACAATATTAGTTAATTTACTTGTATATTTTGATAACAAACCTTAACAAACATTCAGGCTTAAATCTAAATAACAACAACGTTTATATTAATTTTACCGCCAAACCATAACAGCCAACATTTCAAAACACCCGTGAATTAAATTTAGTGTCCGCAACATGCATTTACAATAACAATAATCTCTTAAACATACATTATTTCATATTAATTATATTAAACAGTACGACGTGCTTTTCAATAGGAAGAGCCTCATTACGCGGGTATGTAAATATTTTATTTACATAGCAACTGTCGGCAAAGAATATTACAATGTGTCTCGTGTTCATGAAAATGTGAAAAATATGTTATTATGGCTTTCAGATGTGGATGTTTTTTGGTGTATTTAAAGATGTTTTAAGACTGGCTGTATTTCAGTGTGCTTTCGGTTTCTAAAGGTTATTTTGAATTGTCTTACTAAATAGCTGACTCGCGCAACTTCGCTTGCGTCACATAAGAGAGAATGGGTCAAAATTACGTTTTGTCACTTCTAACCAAAATTCTATGTTTTTTTTGGTAATATACTATACAACTTATCAGAGTGAAAAAACGTTTAATGTAAGACAGCAAGAGTGTTCAAGTGAAGAGAGAGTTTTGTAGGAGAAGATTACGAGTCTTTGATTATGCTGATTCACGGGGCACGTGAAATCGTGCATTTAAACTAATAGATGACATATCATACATAATATCACACTTTTTCGCCCGACCTAGGAATCAAACCCGAGATCCCTTGATCTACATTCAGTAAATACTAGTGACTGCGCAACGGAAGCATAAATTAAACGTCGAAAAAATACAGCCTGTATAATAAAAACACCTTCACCACCTCTCATATTTCCTACAATTTACGTATATGCGACGGTTTTTGTGATAATTTTAATAACACGCGCATCGTCCCGCGTATAAAAAAGTTTATACAGGGTGTTGCAAATGAATCTGTGAGTTTTAGCGCTCGTATTGACGATTCTGTTGAGCTAATTGTGAATGTTTTTTCATTGTGGAAATAATTAAGATTATTTTTTTAGAGTTGTCAATGATATAAGAAGTAAATAAGGCCAAGGACAATTTGAGCTCCTCTTCCCTATTTTAAAGTCCGTATAAAGTAAGCCCCGGTTGACACAACATTTCAATAAGTATTGATTAGCTTATGGGATGGAGGAATTTTATATATTTCCTGGAACTTTATCCACCAGATAGCTTATCCGACATTTATTCACAAGCAGTGAAACTTTCCTTTAGTCCGAATTCTCTCGAACTCGTGTCTTAGATGTTTCACCTCCTCCATTCAACGAAAGTTACAACAATAAGATTTACAAGTTTCCCAAACTTGGTATAAATTAGGTCTTCCATTAATTAATAAATAATACGCTTGTATCTATAGTTGTATTTAGTTATCCTGCGCGCCAACCTGCGCATTGAACGCTTCATAATTAATTGATCTACGCCTACAAATCCGGAGTTATTATTCAAAGGGAATATACACTATGAAGTGAATACGCACTTACGACTTTACAGCAACTAACAACGCTGTCGAGAACGAGGTATGGATTCGTTTGCAATTCAGATAATGAATGTATGGTAGGTAGGTATTATTAGCGCGATTTTCAACCACTATCGATGAGCGGCCTGCTATCGACAAATTTTGTATGAAAAGCTGATCAGCGCACCTGGTAGGCACCGTAAGAACTACTTTTTAAAGATCATTTTTCATACAAAGGTTACGAAATGGTGACAAAGTTTGTAGTATAAAACCTTGTAGCGAAAAATTTTAAAATAAATTACTTTAAAAGTTTGTCGGCTTTTAAGTAGTATAAAAAATCCGTTGTTTCGAAAAAAATATAAAGAAATAAAAAATAGCTGGTAGTGTGGCTTAAGTTACCTCTGCAAAACACATTAAGTGCCGACACACATTTAGGTGCAATAAATTATAAATTATTGTCTATTTGATAGTAAATATGTTCTGAACAAAGCCCAGGGGTACGGTCAATTGATTTATTTGATACCACTCGTGATAATCGCTTCTATTGAACGTGTGTTTGTAATATAGAGGAATGTGTAATACATGTTGCGTTATTTATTAAGGTGTACTATTGTTATACTTTACCATCTTGATAAATGGGGGAAAAAGGGGATTTCTAAGTTTTCAGGAGGAATTGGGAATGTAAACTTTTATCAATCTTTTTTTTTCATTTTTTATAAGTAATTTTGTTTCTGATATGATTTACATAGAGCATAGAAATTGGTCATCATAAATACCTATTTTTATCTTAAGATACATACCAACAGACATAAAATCACGTTTCCCTACGATCCGGTACGGTCCTTACAAATTTCTCTGGCATCTCGTCACGCAGGATCGCCGCGCACCGGTTACTAGTACTAGGCACCTGGCAACTGTTTGAACAATAAGTATAACAGACAGGTATTTAATTAGGTGTTAGTTCAATATTAATAAATAAAAACGTATAAATCAAAATTAAATCAAGAATATCTCTAACATTACAACACAATAAAAGAAGACACAAAGGCACATTTTTCATTATATTACATAGCTCATAGAATTCCATTCTCCGTGTAAAGATAGCGGCTGTCTTCCATTCATCGGCGACAGAGGGGCTGAGCAATCACGGTGGTCTTTAGAATTTAGAAGCTCTCAACTTGTGGCATCTTGACCTACTTGTCTCTATGCTGCCCTGGTACCTGCGCCCTGCTTCCTGATTTTATCTCTCTCATTAACGAGCAAGGTCAAATGATTTATGGAGATTTTTTCGGCTTGAATTTTTTATTACGGTATTTTGGTTTTATTTTTTAATTATGCTGTTCAGTGATGGATTTGCCTTGTTCGTTTACGTTTTTATTTCAATATTTATGTTTTTTTTCATTGATATTATCGCATTTTATCTTTTATTATGGGTTTAAAAATCGGGATTTTAAAAGGTACTTGATTCGTTTTAGTTCTTCCGGTAAAGCATAACTGTTAAATTATATCAAACGAAGCCTTCTCCGCTGCTGAAATGAGAGCATCCCGACTGTTCCGTTTTAGAGATAGACTAAGTTATACTTTCTACTTGTTCTACTAAAACTAAAATGGGTAAAAGGTCTTGTCTCAGATAGAAAACAATTTTCAGGACTTTAATTTACAAAATCTTAAAGGATAGGTACTATTCTAGTAATCTTATTACGAAGTCTGCAAAGTATTAATAACATTTCAGAAGATACGATACCCGAAGGACCTTTTGTTGCCAGTAATAAAAATTGTTTTATCCAAATTAAAAACAGTACTTTATGTCTACTGGCAACTATATATTTTGTAAGTAATAATAATAAACATTCACACGTAAAGCCGTAAAAATTACGATCGTAACAAAACTCTTATTACGTGAAGTATATTTATATGTAGATTCTGTAAATAACTTTGGATATTTCGAACAATAAAGTTTAAGATCTATTTTTTTAAGATGTGAGCAGGACTCGTCTGTTTTGTACAAAACAGATTTCTAATGCACAGGGAACAAAAATAGCGTGTTCCTCTACAGGCACTACTATAAACTTAGAGTAGGTGTAACAAACATATAAAACGTACTACAAAAATAGTTCCTGTGGCTTCAACTAGAGGCGCTGATCGCATTTTCATACAAAAACTGTATAACTAACCGTTTTCAATAGTCGAATATTTTCTCCCTTAATCGTTTTCGTGAGAATCTGTCAAAGAGCATATTCATAAAATTCATTCATTCAACACACAGATACAGTTCATTCACTCATTCATATAATGTAAAGAAATAATATCGAAAGGTTCGCATTCCAATTTATTTCGTTCTCTTACTGTTTGTATTTGTTCTGGAGCCATTGTCTTTGTCAATGTTACTTCTTTTCAGTATATTTTATGTTTTTCATAAAGCTTGAGAACAAAAGGTTTCCTGTAATTGTTGCAAATGTATTTGAAAGATTACAAATCGGTAGGAGCGTATGGTAAAAGACAAGCAGTAGAAGAAATAAGTATCCTTTATTATGGTTATTAAAAATGTTAATTGTGGTATAAAAAAAGTGGTATAAGTTGACACCTCCCACTCAAGTGGTCGCAGGTTCGAACCCGAGGCAACACACCAATGACTTTTCGAAGTTATGTGTGTATTAGAAATAATTATCACATGCTCCAACGGTGAAGGAAAACATCGTGAGGAAACCTTGCATGCCTAAAAATTTGTTTAATACATTTATTGAGGGCATGCAAAGTCCCCAACCCGCATTTGGCCAGCGTGGTGAACTCAAGGCCTAACCCTTCCCTCATTACGGGAAGAGACCCTTGCCCAGCAGTGGGACAGTAATGGGTTAAATTTATTTATTCCGATGGTGGGGAGATGCCCTGATATTTGCCCTAGACTAAACTAGACAACGGATCTTTTTCCGTAGATTTAAAAGCTTCCGCAAATTTAACTATATAATGAAGCGATTTAAATGAAGGCCTAACCTCCCCCTCGTTTGTGAGGAGACCCTGGCTTTGCAGTGGGACTGTAACGGGTAAAAAAAATGAAGCAGTGTGTAATTTGATGCAACAGTTGTTTTACATGATAGCTGCAGTTCAACTAAATACGTTTGGTAGTAAATTCGATAGAAATTAGGATGTAAGACTAGATATTAAAAATGATAGTATTTTTGCTTAACTATAAAAGAGTCAAAAAACGCGTTCATATAATAAACTATTTAAAGCAGAGTTATTTCAATAATTTCTTATCCAATCTATTTAAAATCTCGCCGAGTTCGAAGTATGTTACTTCATAGCGTACAAAAACTCATATCCAACACGAGATAAGCTTATGTAATGAAGCCATCCTGATACCACAGCAATCTTAACAGAATATCAAATACTTTATGTGAATTTTACAAGAAAACTTTGAAGTAATTTGAAGACCCTAAATTAATTAGGTGGCCCCCTATGCCAATATGTGTTAGAAGGTTATACTGTTATATGTTATGATTTTGTTTACTACGAATAAATTTAATGGAGTGTTCGTAGCCCGTTGTGTTCACTGAGTCTTTAACGATCAGTAGTTTAAGGAACCTAAGCGCAATTATTTCATAGATGATCATAGCCCGCTAAGCAATATTTTAGCTGAACGTTTGTATAAAAAGTTCTACAACCTCAACTTCCTAATTGAGCTTGGAATCAATATTTTCGTATTTTTGGCAGATTTGACGTTCAGTAATCGTCATTGTAGCCGATGAGGAAATGAAACATAATTCGAACGAAAATTCTATTACATTTTTAAAATTCTTCTCACGAAATCTTTTCACCAATTTCCAAATTCGTACCTGATCCACAAGATTTACGGGCTCATTGTCTCAAAATTCAATTAAAAATAAAACGAGCATTTCTTTGAAACATTGCACCTTTGGGCCCTTAATTACGGCCCTGTAATTGACGGGCCCAAATTATGATTCTCCCAAATCACTGATGATTTATATTTTTCAAAAGTATAAGCTAATTGATGTTTATTGTGTCATAAATATTTGTTGGGATCGTAAAATTGGAGTAGGGAATGGAGGTCGAAGCGAAATTTAATGATCTAAATAATTCTAGATGGGCCGACGTGGAACTGTCGTAAACTAGAGTTATATTGAAGCAGGGTTTAAATGTAGGTACCTTATTTAGTTTATATTGCTTTGAGTTTGCCGGTTCATTACTACGGGTATTATTGCGTGGTCATTAGTTCTCTGTCCAGGTTTGAGGGATATAAAGTACTTACATTTCCTTGTTTATTTTGTTTCTTTCTAACTTTTAGTATTTTTAAAACATATAATAATTAATGGAACATCTAAAAATCACATAGGTCTAAGAATAGTGTAAAGTTCCAAGCTATAAAGAAGGTCTGTCCTTTAAGACAGCGACTTCATTTTATGTCACCTAAAATTAATTTCACTGCTTCGCACATTTTTCTCAAAACAGACAATTCATAATTAAATTTTCAATTACGTAATAGGAAAACAATCCTCGTTTTGTTAATTAAATTCTCTTATCAATTAAAGTTATTAATGTCAGACGTAATTAAAATATTGGCAGCAAATGTTATTGTATTGCGTCATTTTGAATTACGGCTAGAGCGTAATTCTGTATCACTATCAAGTATCGACTACCGGCTAGCTATCGAGAAATTTTGAATGAAAATCTGACAAACTAAATTACCAATTGTAGAGTACTAATCACTGCTTTGACGGCATCTGAATACATAAATATGATTTAAAGGCCACATGATCGCAATCGTAAATAATTCGCAACTCAACTAGTTTATATAAAACCATTACATCGTACTAGATATAACACTGGATTTAAGTAGGTGTATCATCTCCGGCATGCATCACAAAGCTTAGACGGATGACTGGTACGGTTATCCTTGCAATTTGTTATAGATTACTTGGGGTTTACGCCGAGAGCCGCGGTGACAACATCCATCACCCATTGTGTTCTATAAGCCATGTGTCAAGCATGGGAATTCTCTCAGACAAGGGGAACTTTATCAAAACGTACTGGATGACTTGACTATAAAATAAACGAGATATAGTCTAAATTAGGTCACCCGCAAGTATTCCTACCAGTGTAATTTTACAAATATAAATGTAAACTGCTTGAAAAGTAGTAGCCAAACAATCTGCTGTTTTATCTTAGGTTTTCAACTATCACGTAATTTCATGAAAATCGGATCAGTAATTTTAATCGTGAAAACGTAACAGACGTTCCCTAAATAGCTTTCTAAATTAAGCACCTTTATATATACAGATTACAAAAGCCAAGTTCCAAAATTAATGAATGAATATTCCATATTAATATTTAAAATATTTTCTAAAGTTCTATTTTAAGTTATTCAAAGCTTTAAGTAGAAGGCTATAAAACGGTGTAAAGCCTTCGTCATGCGCTACCTCTCCGGTTTTACGTGATGCTTCATAACTTTATAGGGACAAAGTTATACCCCACCTGCGGCTGAATTAAAATAGAACACGAATATTCCTACCCTAAACTTTTTGTTTTACTTACAAAATTCCAGCTAAACAACCTATTTTGGCTGCTTTTGATCTGTATTAAATGTTAAAGTTTCGAAGATATTTGAAGAAAAGCGAAACAAAATTGGACCTTTTTTGTTTTTGCCAAAATATTCAGGAATTCCTCCCTTTCTCAGTCCGAAATGCTTAAAAGACAGCTCTGTAATTTATTTGGTTATCCCTTCGCGTCTTATTTGTGCTGACCAGTGCGATTTGTTAAAGTTAATTGAGGAAAATGTAGCGTACGAACTCTCATGCCCTTTGTTTTATAGTAGCGTGTGTGGAAAAATGTGAGCGTAATAAATGTAATAATGAGTGGTTCGGTCGTCAAGTGCAAACGCCTGCCGATCACGAGGGTCGGTCTCACGGGTCAAGCGGTGTTATTGAGATTTTCTGATTGGAAATTCGCTGTACGTCTGAACTGAATTACTTTCCGGTCAATTGCTATAACATTCAATTCTGTTACGAAATCTATATGAAATCAATAAACGTTGCTGTTAAACCGCTAATCTCTTAAATATTATCACAAGAGCTGTTCCGGTGATTATGAGAAAGTTACAATATCTATTAGTAAAACCTTACGACGTAACCATAGTTCTTAAATAACGAACTTATCTCCCATAAATAGTGAAATAAATATCTTTATTTAAGCACCGCACAAGAGTGTCCATTCAATAAACGTCGTGAAAACAGTCGTATCTTCATGTACAATGTGTCAATCGCGTTACGGAAGAAACTTCCATTATTATTGGATTTTACTGCTCAAGTTCGGCCGACTGGGGATTTAATACGCCCTGTAAAGGACCGAGTCCGGCTCCGCTCGCTATAAAGACGCCGCTTTAACCAAAAATAACGCTGTAAAATTTTTAGGACGTGTGTGTTTGGAATTTTAAAAAGAGATTCCCGTTTAAAATGTTAAAGATTTGTCGTTACTGTGTTATACACTTCGATTTTGTGTAGTATAGATGAAGTATTCCCACCCACTTCTCGCTACTACAATTATTTCTCTAATAGCTACAAAAATGAAAAAAAAAAACATTATTGTATAATCTGTACTGTATGGAGTACTTTGAGTGTATGATAATGTATTTTAGGCAGTCGTCCACAAAGAGCCGTGACGATCGATTTATTGTTTAAAACGATAACCAATTATAATCCGAACATTTACGTGTTGCAATGATCACCCAGAAAATGCCTAAAAATATAGGATAGGATAGAAAAATAGGTAATTGAAAAATAGCTGGGAAAATTACCGAGTTCCTTAGTAAATAAGCAATAAAACCTAGATACTAGGTGTTTTATAACTCTGCCTAAATGCCAAGCTCAGCATTATGTTAAAACAAAACCTCGAAACTGAACGAGATGATTTATACAGCGTTCTTCAAAACCTTTTAGCCATTATTTTATCATTTTACGATCACTTAAACGTGGTAGCGTCCGCCAAAAATGGTTTTTAAATGTGACCATACGCTCTATTTCATGTGTACTAAATCTTCGGACTATCCCAAATGTACCGTGAATGATAAACCTATTATATTATTATCTTTTGTAGCCATAATAGCCTCTAGCTAGAAGGTTAGCTCAAGAAAATCTTGACCATCATTTTCTTTTCAATAAATTATTACTTATATTTTAGAAAAACTGAAGAGTTGTTTCCTTTTCAATTAATGATTTATTAATTAATTAATATTGGCTATTTCGTCTAGGCGGTAGTGCATACGACTGCTGGTCGACAAGGTCTCAAATGTGATTCCTGGGTCAGGCAATGTGACATTACTATTCATAATAGTAATAGTCGTAGCTCGGAACTTGGTAATGTGCCCGGTACATAACAATAGCCTTGGCCCCTTATTGCATATAAAACACCTCTGCCAACACTAAGATAAATATTAGGTCGGGGAAAAATTATTTTCGCATTATAGTAAGTATGAACTTGTAATAAAATCTCTTTGGCTTCAAGAATCACAAATGAGTACACGGTTCATTAGATTTCTTTCAGTGAGCTCGTGAGGTACCTAAATATCGAGCTTTTTTGTGTAGAGAAAAGATTTTATTACAATTTCATACATACAATAACGCGAAAAGACTTTTTACCCGACGTAATAAAATGAATTATTCTTTTAAAAGCTTCGCAATTTGCGTAAAGCAGTTCACTGACGGTCCGTATTTGTATACATAAAAAGACAATAAAATCCATTCTCTATTCATTCACGTAATCCTGTCTAAGTGATCGGATTACGTCCTCCTCTGATTTGTGCAATCGGATTGATATAATGAAATACTAAGCAATCGGATTAGTTGAAGTAAAAAACAAATGAATAGCAATTATCTCTGATTACGATCCTCCCAAATAAATTCTAGAAAATTATTATATGAAATGACATGAAAACTTTTAATTGTACATTAAATGAACTAAAACAAAATAAAATAAAAGTACAACTGGCGGCCTTATCGCACAGTGGCAATATTATAATTGCTTTTGTAAAAAATAATTTTATAATAATTTTAAACATGATTTTAAACAAAAACCACATTATGACTGTACTTTTTACCCAGGTATTGTTACACGATCTTCTACGACAAAGTACGTAGTAACTAGTATTTCGAAAATTTCAAAAGTCAAACTCTCGATGCTCGTCAGAACATCTGTTTAATTCGAAATAGGTTCTTTTCGATAACGTCATCATCGAAAATTGGTGGATGTCAACCTAAAGTACCAACATTTGGACATTATTCCATAAAATACGCCACAAAATATCAGTAACAATACAGGAAATAGCCAAGTCCGTGGAAGCTCACATCTCCATAATAGATTGCCTCATCCCAATCACAATTTATGGAATGCAAAGAGCTCAACCGACAATATAAATCATCCAACATACATAAACTTGTATGTGCCCCACTTCCTTCACATTCATCATATATTTTTTCGTCCATGACACGCGGACCGTTTCACAATAAATAATCATGTTGCTATGCACACGACGTTTCATACGTGGTCAGAATAACCGAATAAAATGAACGCTGCCGTCAATCTTTATTGAATTTTGTGCCAAAAATGCAACGATAATATAGGGCTATGATATATTTGTGTTAAAGCAAACTCAAATTCGATAAAGTTTTTTATATACTGGTGACATTGTAGAACTGGGCGACCGTATTTATCTATTTTACTTCAAGGTAAGGTTGGAAAATTTAAATTGGTCAAATTGTAATTAGTATATATCTCTAGGTCTAAAGTATTAATGTTAAACAAGAGAGAGTGCTCATACTTTCACGTGTTAAAATAGAGTATTGATAGTGTGGTAACACATTAATTTGACGGTATTATGCTTTCCGTCACTTCCGCGTCCGATTAATTAGACTCACAGATATTGGGATTCACATAAAACCTAATATACAACCTACAGCAACAATATCTAAAACTGTGCTAGAAAATACTATTCCCAGAAGTAAACCGAAATTAAAAGTACAATAGCAAAGTCCCACAAAGTCCCACCGGCCGTTGACTCAAGTGGCTCGAATATAAGCACAAGTGATAGCTCATGTCGTCCCACCAACTTTATTTCATGCCCCCGACGGATACCGAGGGCTAATTAACTCTACATAACTGTCTCCCTTTGTTAACAATTAGAACAGGTGTTACAAAGTTTCGGTCTGTTGTAAATTACTATGTACAAACTACGGGCTATTCGAGTTATTGTCGTGGTGCTGTTGTTACTATAGTTTTGACTACTATGGGATAATTTAAAGATGCTTTATTGTATTTAGGAGGTTTGTGATTCAAGTGATATGCAACATGGTCTGTAAGGTAGAGATTTCATGAAATGAGGATTCTATGCAATGTGTCTTAAGAGTACATTTTTGAAAGCAGTCCCAGAGGCTGTCTTTCCTATGAACATTAATGTTAATAGTGTAGTTTGTCTTGTATAATAGTGAGAAATTGCTGTTTCTTATTATAACATTTCTAAATCAAAATAATCATTTATTTAATTAGGAAAACTTCTTATGACAGCCAAAGATTTACTGTTAATCTTATGAGGTACTAATAAACCCAATCCTAAATGGACATTTACGGCTTCATAGCGCTGAGCCGTCTACTTTAGAGTATCATGAAAATATTCCTAAATATCAAATTTAAATAGAGACAGCACTCTTTATTCCAACTTTAAACTATACTCATGCAAACAGCAATAAAACGTCATTCATACAAACAATTCACACATTATTTGACACCAAGTGAAAATTGCAGTACATTTCAATTTCCCCGGTATGTTAGAAACAAGAAACAGTTGGGAATATATTTACCGCTGATTTCCGCGTCGGTTCCGTTCTGCTGTGGCACTCGGCGACGCTGTCACCGACACTGTGCGATATCTAGCGGATTGTAATACTGCCTTATTGCGGAATATATCGGGATATATCAGCACGTGACAGGTTTTTGTTTAGCTATTGTCTAAAACTGCGATTTCGGACTGAATTTTGGTTAAATAAAATCGATTTATGGAAGAAATACTTAATGTCGAGTTTTGAGAAACAAATTAGATAGTCAAAGTACTTTTTTAAATACTACAAACATATTACTACTTTAGGTATTTCAATTCGCTGTTTAATCCATTTCCCTCAATATTTCCATGAACGCAAGGTATGTATATAAGGTATATGTAGAACAAACAAACCAGTCCGCTACTTAAGTTTTAATTAACAAGTCTACAATAATTCACGACAATCATTGTTGATCTGAAACCAATCATCGCGAAACATTCCATTATCGAGAGCCAATTCAAATTAGATCACACTTAAACTCAATAAGGATCCAAAATAACATTAAATACCAACATCGAAATTCCTGATTGATTACGGGAACAACCGATACGGAATTCGGCAAATTGCGTCCAACTGTACCTGATTATTGCCGAGTTAATTACCTAGTAAACAGAGCGAAACAATTATTCCGATGGCGGTATTAATCCGCACTGGTAATTAAAACTGTAGCCGACTTGCTAACGACCCGCTACCGACTCGCAACCGACTCGAGCCAGGTGACTCGCCAATTAGCGTCTCTAATTTGCAAGCCTCATAATTGTTGCTTATGCCAAGTGTTGTTCAAACATGTGCCGATGATAATTACAAGGTGTGTTTGTGATGAGTGTACTTTAAGTTAAACCTGTTGGTCAATATTTATTGGTTAAACGGGGACACTAGACGGAGTGTCCTCAGAATAATAATTGTAAAGACAAATAATTTGCGAAATTCAGACGACGATCGTGCCTTACCGTTTATGGTGATCACCGCTCAACGTTACGTTGTAACTAACGCGCGTGAGAGTCGAATCCATGATCAACAAACAGTACCTCGATTCTGTACCACTATCGACTACCGACAACGGGCTAGCTATCGACATTTGACATTTAGAATGTACTGCCAAAATGTTTCCTACGACACCCGTCAGTGGCGCTGATCAGTGCCTCGATTCTCTACTACTATCGACTACCGACAACCGAACTGTCATCGAGAAATTTTGTATGAAAATCTGATCAGCGCCTCTGACGGGTGTCGTAGGAAACATTTTGGCAGTACATTCTGAATGTCAAAATTTCGGTAGCTAGCCGGTTGTCGGTAGTCGATAGTAGTAGAGAATCGGGGTACAGTGCCTCGATTCTCTACTACTATCGACTACCGCCAACCGAACTGTTATCGAGAAATTTTGTATGAAAATGTGATCAGCGCCTCTGACGGTGTCGTAGGGAACATTTTGGCAGTACATTCTAAATGTCAAATGTCGATAGCTAGCCGGTTGTCGGTAGTCGATAGTAGTAGAGAATCGAGCTACAGTTCCTAATATTTTCCTGCCTCCTTGACAGTTTTTATGTTTGTAAAAGTCTCCAGGCATTCAAGATTAAGAACCGGTTTCAAGACTTACTAATTAGTGTTGCATAAATTAGCAGACGGATACTTAATGTAAATGTTAATTTAGAAAACATTTTAATTCTACCTGATAAGCTTACCGATGATGAAGATTGCTTATAAAATTACTTAAGATGTATTTAAAAAATATGATGACATGAACCACATAGCTTATTTTAAGTATGTAAAACAGTAGCTTTGAATCTCACAAAGACACAATTTCACAATACCCATATTGCCAAAATTTGGTAGAACAATGAAAGTTCGTCTGCAGGTCGTTTATAAAATGTTACACCCCACGGCTCGAAGGCTCGTAAAGCTGTCGTTCTCAGCTGTCAGGAGCACTAGTGACATTTGTAAGAGGAAGTACCCTCGAATATTCGATGCTGTAAAGTTATCTTTTTTGGTTTATAGGAAGGATTGGAACAGTCCAATGGAAAATGGATTCACATGCATTTAAGTATTGTACGATATTTATAATGTTAGTAAACAATAACATCATTTATAACAATAAATAGCATAAAACTAAGAAAATTAAAATATACATATATTGAGAGAAATCAGTGCTATGGTATCTTTAATCTTTATCCCCAAATTATTAATTCTTTAAGTCAACTTAGAAGGTTTTGTGGATAGGATAAGGAGTACTTTGAGTACATTATTATTTTCTCCAAAAGAATATTGATGGGTTTATCATAGAACGACTGAGAAGACGAGGTTGTAGACGAGAGAACTGGCCAGTTTCAATGAAACTGGTCGTCGTAGTCAGATATCGACTAGGAGTACATTACTAATGTTATCTAATAGTATATAAGTATGTTTATCTGTTGTCTGGTTACCATAGTATGTACAAGCTTTGCTTCAGAATCAGATGACTGTGTGTGAGTTGTCCAAAAACATTTATTTATCTTTTTTTTGTTGCAGACATTCTGTGTGGTGTCAAAACGTTTTCGCAAGAACTACATCCACCGGTTCACGGCGACCAGGTCGCTGTTCTGGTGGTCGCCGTGGTCGGGGGTGCGGCGCGCATGCGTCTACCTCTCCACCAACCAGTACTTTGACTACTTCGTCATGGCAACTATACTGCTCAACTGTGTCTTCCTCGCCATGTCGGAGACCATTGAAGAGGCTGAGTAAGTACTGATCAGAAGTATTTTCTTATTATATTATCATGATTAAGCAAGCAGCTATTATTCTTCCTTAAGTCGGTGCCTGATTGTCTTGATAATCGCATACAAATAGCAAAAGAGAAACTTTAATATGTATTTTTTTTGCGACGCTTAGAATAAATGCCCGGTTGTTCTTTTTCGCAAAAGGTGTGTTGTGCAGTGCCTATAACAAAACCAACTCTGTAAGTTAATAATAATTGATGGAGGAACTCAACGTTTGATAATAATCGCGCTTAATCTAGATTGTATGTATAGCAGCGTTATCATTATTTTTATGAATGCCTTCATATACGGTTAAAGCACAAGAACTGTAGCTCGATTCTCTACTACTATCGACTACCGACAACCGAACTGTCATCGAGAAATTTTGTATGAAAATCTGATCAGCGCCTCTGACGGGTGTTGTAGGAAATGTTTTGGCAGTACATTCTAAATGTCAAAATTTCGATAGCTAGCCGGTTGTCGGTAGTCGATAGTGGTAGAGAATCGAGCTACAGATCTAGCTGCCTGTAGTTAAGTTATCAATGCTTTAGGTAAGTACCTCAAAAATCATCTTCTGTCCAATTTTGTTTGTATTTAAAAGGATACATTAATCACTATGTAACAAAAAAAAGTAAAAAAAGTATTGCCACAAAAATATTACCAATTTATTAGTGTAAACAGTGTTTGTCATAAGCTTAGTACCTACACACAGTAAGCCTATTTCAAAACACAAAACAATCTCTATAAAAATCAGCTACCTAAACATCCATCACAGTCCCGATTTATCAGTCTTAACACATAATCAAACTAACTACCCTAGTGTTATGATAATACGGAGCCCGGAACCTTCTTAGACAAGCTGCTCACGTGGCGACACTTCCCGACTACGCGGCTCTATGCATAGCTGATCACCGCTCCACGAACTAGCCATACCGGCGACTGTTTTACGACATTACAGCAATCAAAAGTTGCTAAGAATGTGCAGTGGAAAATGGAGAAAGAAATTTGATGCAGCCAGTGGGACAGTAATGGGTTAAAAAAAGACATTATGATTAAATTATTAGAAATAGAGCAGGGATGTGCAATCAAATTGCTATTAGAAAAAAATGCCTAAAAGTTTTTTTTTTGCTTTATTAAACTTTAATCTTTTATGTATTCGGAATTTCTACAGTAGACCCATGAAGTTCAGTATTTTTACAAAGCGTGTTGTGAGTTCAAAGCGGCTATTTACTTTTAGGCGATACACCTAAATATCTATTATATTCTCTAAAAATCTATACTTATTTTTCGGGCTATAAGCGGACAAGTAAGCGAAAGTATCTGTAACTACCTTTTCGTGAAAAGGAATCAATCGGCAATTTACAGATACGAATTTCCAAAATTGTTGCATGTCTACCCCAAACCTTACTTCTATAGGATCTCCAAATTGACTGAAACTAAGTTTTCACTTACATTTCGTATTACATGTGAGAAATGAGATTAAAGGCTCGTTTGAGTTGCTCTAACTAAGGTTAAAACAAAAGTTGTCGATTTCCAAGCAACTGACTTCGGTTTAATGGCGGAAGTGTAAAATGGATAACGGGGGTGGTATTTGAGATATTATATTAAATAAATCATTGAAGTTTAAGACGGGAGTGTAATTTTCGCTTGAGTGAATGCACTTGAAAATGATGATAGTATTGTGATGATTGCTGCGATCTTATTCTTTTGTTTAAAAGAAATGATGAAGTTCAATATAGAAAGTGTAGTGTTGTTTGTGTACAGCTAGTGTTGAAATTGGCTTAGCCGTTTTATCTACTACGTATGACATGTGGTTACGATATGTGACATCTCAGTTAATCAATAGAAGAATGCAGTAGCTTAATTCTCTATTACTATCGACTACCGACAACCGACCAGTCATCGAGAAATTTCGTATGAAAATCTAATCAGCACCTCTGACGGGCGTCGCAGAAACTTTTTTGGCAGCACATTCTAAATGTCGAAATTTCGATAGTTAGCCGGTTATAACTTTTAAACTCTCGCGTTGCATGTTTAATGTATAATAGAATACGGGAATTAACGCGAACACGCATTTTACCTTAAAATGCCTAACGTTTCGCCGCAGGTTGCACTCGCCGTGGTCGTGTTCGCGTTAATTCCCGTATTCTATTAAACATTAGTTAGCCGGTTGTCGGTAGTTGATATTGGTAGAGAATCGAGATACTGATCTGTACATACTTTACTTTACATACCGATTAAGCCTTTGTAAACCATTCAAAACCATGTCCTTATTTCAAACAGCAAATTAAAAAGTACAACAAAAACAATCTCTCATTAGAGTGCCATTCTCAAGGCATGAGTTTTAATTTTTCTTGTTGCCGCTCCGAGAACAAATTGATTTTCTATACTGTTAGTATCTCTACCCTTTTGATTAAATTCGTTGCGGGTTCCGACACAATTTAGCGTTCCTTGGGACACGCCGACGGTCGTTACGCCGTGTTTTGCTTGGTAACTAACATTTTCTTTGAGAGGCTTTATTTAAAATTGTCTTGCGGTATTTTTAATAGGAATGCTTATATTTTGGTCTTAGAACGTGTATATTTTACAGATTATCAAAGTAAGTGGTTACGTTGTAATTCCTTTTCTAGACCATTTACATGTAGATAAAACATATATTAATAAAATCACGCGCTTTTCCCATAGCAGTAGACAGTGAATAAAAACACGTTTCAATTCACGTGCATACACATTGTCATACAGTACTGCCGATTACGAGTACTGCGCACCTGACCTTTTTGCAAAACATCACCGATATAGTATGTAAATAATCTTTTAAATAGATATGTAACCTCAAGTCTTTTAAATGACGCATGACGTTTGCAATTATCACCACCAAATAATAAAAAAATGCCGTATAAAATAAATTCAGACATAATTGAATTCAGTATCAATGCTATGTTAAAATATAATTGATAAAATATTACATAAACAGTTCTATACTGTTATTTCTAATAGACAATAGTTAAAAGCGTGTCATTTTACAAGCTGCAGCTGTAATGAGAGCTCTCAGTGAACGTCTGTGAAAGTGCACTCGCTTTAGAATGCATAGAGTGTAGTACTTAACTGTTACTGTAGACACTAGCTCTTCCTACAGCTTGCATTGCAGCTGGATTAGACTCATCCTCACGAATAGAACTAAACGTATATGTAGTGTAAGCTCTGATTATTTTTCCAGTAATTTGTCACTTTTTTTTTATTTAGCCTGTTTCTATGTCCCACTGCTGAGCAAAGGCCTCTCCCCTGAGTTTCCAGTCCCCTCGGTCGATTGTTGCGTCTGGCCATCCATCCAGGAACGCATGACATGATGACGCAGGTCATCCTGCCATCTCCGTTTAGGCCTTCTTCTAATATTAATTTGTCACTTAAAATCATTTTTTAAATTGAATATGAGCGACAAAGTCAAAACACTGCAAACATTTTTGTTGACTAGGCAATGTATTCTGAAAAATCTCGAAAGCCGTCTGTTTTTTGCCATATTCTACGATATGGAATTAAGAGTTTACATGGTTATTACTTCAGATGCAAACGGTTTAATTTATTAAATCAATTAAATATATAATAAACAGTTCTTTTATGTTATTTCTAACGGACAATAGTTAAAAGCGTGTCATTTTACAAGCTGCACTCGCTTTAGAATGCATAGAGTGTAGTACTTAACTGTTACTGTTACACACTAGCTCTTCCTACAGCTTGCATTGCAGCTGGATTAGACTCTTCCTCACAAATAGATGTTTTAGCTATTTTACTTAAAAGCGTAGCGTAAGCTGTTATCAGTTACACATGGTTTTGTAGTTTTCAATCATTTTTAAAACTGTTTATGAGTGAAGATGATACAATATATGTATATTATACACCCACAAACTTTTTTATATTATTTAATGTATTAATTACACTGTAGAGCAATTATCTTCTACTATCGACTGCTATCGAAAAATTTTGTATGAAAATCTGATAAGAGTCTCTAGCGGCAGCCGTAAGAACTAATTTTCTAGTAAGTATATTTTAGATGCCAAACTTTCGATATTCGGAAATGCTTACCGGTTGTAGAGAATCGCGCTACTTATTATGTCTTATCTACCTATCTTAAACATGCTCTAAGATGTATGTATGTATATTTTGACCTACTTGTCTATCGATTTAGTTGAAATAGTTACATTTGCATATATTTGTAAATCTAACTATGCATCTACAAGTCTGATGTTAGCCGTATAAGTTTGAAGTCGTAATGAATAATTCTTCATTCAATATGAATTAATTGATTCCACTTAATTCTAGAACTTCATTCATTCAACATAATAAACCTAGTGTTAAAGGTGTTTAAGCCGCACCTTTGACGTGGCTCAACAACTGTTATTTAAATTGACAACAACCATAACCAACTTTTTAAAGCACAAGGTACTTAGCTCAAAATTCACTTCCCGGCATTTAGTAAGTTTTGTCTAAAAAGATGGAGTAATTGTAGAACTAAATGCTTGGTAAGAAGGTACTTCAGGTGAATAACCTAGTTATAACACGAATGAAATATGCAGTGTGTTATATGTATGACAACAAGTTTGTTTGCAGGAGGCATAATTTAGTATCAACTTAGTCGTTTGTTACTAAGCGTTGAAAGATAGCCGGTCACTTTGTTGTTGTCATGAGAATGTAGGATACACATACACGACTTGTTCCTATAGGGTTGGGCAGAGATCAATTCTGGATTATATAAAAAATATAAAAAAGACAGCATCATTATTATTTTTAATTGTAAGTAGTGACTTTAAATGTTACTAATGGCATCGGTGACATGTTTTGTAGAATATCAAAACTCAAGACAATGTTTACAAATTTTTTAGTTAAGTATACTGAAATATTTTAATACTTTTCTTCCCAAATTTCGTCTACAGCTTAACTTGCTTAGCCTATATTCTCATTGTAAAATAGCCTACGACCTTCCTCACTCTATATACAACTTATTAACCTGCTAAACTACATTTTTATCGTCTTATTAGCTTAAGCTTAAGATAAAGACGAAAAAAAAAGAAGCTCAGATTAGCTTCTTTAAGAAGGAATTTAAATCAGAAAAAGTCAATGAACATTTCCATCAAATACCTTCTATAAATACACGTGTTCAGATCATATCAGTTCTAAATTAACTTGGCTCAAGTTGGAATAACTTCGCTCGTGAACTCCTTCAGTCCCATGGCTTCGAATTTCTGAGTAATTGCCTCAAGGGATCATGTAGATTAAGCAACATATTACGTCACAAGCGCTCAACAAGTGAGTCGTGGCCGGATATTGATAGCTTTCTTCGTGCTTTTATTAAAATACCTGCAATTTGAGACTATCTTGAGGCTTTTAACGGAAATATTATAACAAATACCTTAATATTTTAACTACTTTTATAAAGAGATCGCGAATTTTGCACACACTGGCAAATGAATTGAAATTTGAGTATTGTAGGCATCCAAAAAACAAAATTTTCGATTGAAAGGTACCTTAAACCTGTTGGGACGATTATAATTCGTAACAATCATTGGACACAGTTTTTATTATACAATAAATATGCGTATGTCTATGTCTAACCAGATATATAACTAACCAACAATTTCATTAGTTTATATAGCAGTATATTTCTTTGACTTCCTATATTTTATATAAACAAATAAATGTAACTTTTATTTAGAATATCGTCCACTAATTCACAACTCGCAGTAACTTACACAACATACGACCTTATGGCTCCGTAGAGGGACGTAAGGTTGTCGCTCGGGAGTAAAGAAGCAACATTTTATAAGCGAGTCAAACAGGGGTGTCTCTGCGGACCGTCCTTACGCACACTGCAAATGTCAAGTGTTAGGTGTAGGCTCTATTTTATGCCCGTTCTTCTGGCGGGAGAGTCCCACATAAATCTGCACTGTACCCAGAGTGCAGGTGTATGCTCATGGCATTAGCCACGTAAAAAAAATGTGGGCTTTATTACGCACGAAAAATAGGCTTACTACCTTGAAAGCATTGCAAGAAAACACACTAGTATGTTTTACTAATATTTTGAATGCAGAAATTTTGATGATGATTGTGATTCAATTTCGCTTAAACTACAAAATGATGTAAAATTTGATGAAATTCAATACACAGATAGTTTATAGAATGGATTACTGCTAAGAGTACCTACCATTAAGGTAGTCGGTCAGTCGCAGACAGAAGCTAGCTCTATATTAAAAGCAAGGCACTAAAAGCCATGCTCTTTTATTCATTTGCGTTCAAATCAGCCAAAGAACAGTGCGTTAAGCAATCTTGGTGGCGTCTATACAGACTGATAGGGATAGATGAATGATGGTAGATGCGTGACCATTAAGTGATTACAGCCAAACATATCAGTGCTTCGAGAAACATGGCGTTACGCTCGTTGCCTTTAAAGATATAAACTACAAAATAACATTTAAGACACCATTGATATAGCAAATACCACTTGGCAAAGAGATATAATTCATAGCGAAACCGCACTAGACCGTCAAAGGTTAATGCCCTTTTACGAAAACGATACTCCAATATACAAAAAGCCACTTCATATAATGTTATTACAAATATTGGGACACTCGGAAAGGTGAGGTAGTATATCAGCTTACTGGTGAAACTTTGTAGAGAATACCTTATCCCTGGGGTCTGTGTAATACGAACTGAATAAAACAACTGTATACTAAATGATAAATGCTACCCACGTGAAGGGAATAGTTAACTATATACAATAGTGTTACTTTAGAACTCGCCATTTAACTTCGCGTGTCTGAATCATCAACAGCCTAGCATTTATTCCAATTATGTTGGAGTCGGCTTCCAGCATCACTGGACGTAACTGCCTATCGGACCTCCATAACCCAGGAACCTGGACTATAACATGATATCCCTTGGTAAGACCGATTGTCAGACTTTCAAGCTTATGATTACTGGTAACAACTGTCAAAGATCTTTCAAAATGACAGCGTTGGCCCACAATTCAGTATTTATAATAATATGGTCATTTCTAGCTACGGCACGCATCGTGCGCTGCGTGAAAGAAAAATCCTTGGTAAAAAGTGATTTCTATTGTGGGATTCTATGCCATCCAGATGATTAACTATGTGTGTACCAAATTTTATTAAAATCCTTTTAATAGGTTTATCGATTTTGCTTAACGAACATCCATTTAAATATCCAAACTGTCACATAGCAAGAAAGAGAATTGAACAAATAAGGAAATTCTGAACTCGAGCAACAAACATCAAAACTTTCTCATTTGTAATATTAGTAACAACTAAGATAGGACAGATAAGGATGTTCTAAACTGCCATTGTA
This sequence comes from Anticarsia gemmatalis, assembly GCF_050436995.1. Taxonomy (NCBI): domain Eukaryota; kingdom Metazoa; phylum Arthropoda; class Insecta; order Lepidoptera; family Erebidae; genus Anticarsia; species Anticarsia gemmatalis. Next base: position 8,355,701 of record NC_134761.1, read on the forward strand.
AACTGTTATTGCGTATTTCAAACCCCTCGTCCGGTAATGGAACGTTGTTAAACAATATACGTATTATCGCATTGCAGGCTTTGTCCGCTCTGCGCCGGAAAATTAATAACCACGGTGAACAGATTAAGCTATGCAGTTGCTAGAGCCTGAGCAGATATATTTACAGTGTAGTCAGAGAAACAATGTTCTACTAAATATTTCACAATGCTATTGTAGTTTAATTGAGGTAAAATATCTGGTGGTTTTAAGGAATTGATTAATGCGTTCTCTATAAAGAAATATTTAGTGAAAGTGTTTTGTATTTCATCATGGATTGACAAATATGCAATATACTTGATCCTTATGATTTTTTGATACATAAGCAAGTAAAGTCTCTTCAGTTAATGCACCATACTTCTGTATTTTGGCTAATAATTCTATCATGATTTTGATGATAAATAAAACAAATGTATTTATCCATACATACATTTACATGCTACATGCGTAGCGCAGTCTCTATGGTTTCTTTTTTTTAATTAAGACCTAGTGAACATTTTGAAAGAAGGTTTATTCGTACCTGCCCCATCTACCCACTACCGTTTGTTTGCCATGCAAGAAGTACTTATAAGACCAGCAATGTAATTCTCTACTACTTACGGTGGTCGATAGCCGTCAATAAACGTGTATGAAAATCTAATCGATGCCTCTAGCGATTGCCGTAGGAACTATTTCTGTAGTACATTTTTATTGTCAAACTATCGTGTATCGAGAATCGTCTCGATAGTACTCGGACTGTGGGGATCCGCGCTTCTGTACACTGCACGGTACACTACTGTGACGATCAACAATAACGCTCGGTAGGTGTGCGGCGGATTATACTAATTAATCATTTTATACCTTCATATTAAGAGTACATTGTTACGTTATTACAGCGCACTGTACGGGAAATGACGTTACTGTAGTAAATCATTTTCAACTTGTTTTATTCGTAGTGCGTTTGAATATGAGTTTGGTGGTTATATAAAATGAGTTTTTATTATCTAATATTAATGTGTCATATTGGTAATAGTATGAATTTTCAATTACATTCAGATTAGGTAGTATTGAAACAGACACACGGTTGTATGTGATTTTATTTACTCACCAATGTAGAAGTTAATATTGAATGGGCTTCATACTGTCTACGTGCGATTCACAACAAAGACTAGCTTAGCTAACTACAACCAGATTACACAAACGTATAACTGTCTATCGTCTATCAAAACCGAACAACTATCGACAAATTTTGTAATAACAACTGATCAGCGTCTCTAGCGGCTATCGCAAGAAATAATTTTGAGCGCTAGACATTCACTAGTCAAAAATATCGACTGTATAATATTGCGATACTAAATATTACTTTATACGTATCGCAATATGCTCAACACGAAAACTATCTGCCCAAAATATACCCGAAAATGTCAAAATCACTTTGCAGTTACAAAACGATAATGATTTCAACATTACATTTGTTATTCTTATCTTAAAGCATCATAAATTCGTATAATTTAATGTAGTGCTACAATAATAAATAATAAAAATACTTCATGATCACGATCACAATGACCCAGTTGCCTCGTTAGGAAAGTGGTGGGAAGTCGGGGTATTGAGGGGCGATTACTGACCGCTATCGACTAACGCATCGAGTAAAAAATCGTCTCCTCCTTCTTCAAAAGTCGGTTAAAAATAGTATTGATCATCGTTTCCAAGAAGACTATTATTTTTTATTAATTTCTTGACAGATAGTGCCACCTATGTATGTACCACATATTTCCCTACTTTCGTCCCATACAACACGTACCATGACAGATCGCCACTTTAATTCAGCTATTTTCTGGAAGAAAACTAGGTAAAGATGTTTCTATTCCGTATCATAGTTATTTAAATGAACTAGGTAAATAAGTTAATACTTTTAAATAAACTAATGTTCCACATTTACCGTTTCCATTCTCTAACCACTAAAATAAAACCTACAATCGCCTTATTTAACGGCCTTACGCATTTCACCAAGCAATTTACCTAGTTCAGGTAAAAACTACCTTGTCTAGCAAACACTGGTCGAACTAAAATAGCACGTAAAGCGTTATCTTTACTTTCGATCAACAGGTATATTGATTGACCGACCGCGTTTTAAACCTACGCAGCTCTGTTTTGTACAGCCTTTTGTTTGCCGTTCAAACAATATCACTGGGCTTATCTCAATGCTCTCCTGTCAGACTTTTGATAAATTAACTCTCGTATTCATGATTATGAACTTGAATATGCGTAAAATTTGCCTCGCCGCTGTTATTGTTTGTTACTTCTTTTGAATAATTAATTTTGGGATTCATTATTTTTTGTTCAGTTGCTTTTTTTTCGTAAAATGTCAGTCATAAAAGTCGAGTTTTAACTCTTAACCCACGTCACTCAGACGCGGTACTATAAGCGTATTATTTGGCAAGCACATCTATGTTGGGTCATTATTATTTATTACGTAATTTAATAGATTTTATGAGTCTTACCTAACATACTTATTTATTTTCTGCTTCTAGCTTCTGGAAAATGTTGTTAGTTATTAAATAAAAAAACAAAAAGTGTGTCCGCATAACATCGTAATTTCCAAACAAATATTTTAAATAATTACGAAGTTATCTCTTGTAACTTTCAAAAAGCAATTCAGGCCAACATTTGGGCAACAAACAAAGGCGATAACAAAGAAACAATTTATAATTCATACTCTAAAATATACATCCCAAAAGAATTGAGGCTGGTTCTCACAAATAGTTGGCCACGAGAGTATATGAATTTCATCCCAACTTGGTATTTTTACGCATTGCGCTAACTCATTCCGGTAATATGGCCACCGCAATTTCATGTTATAAAGTATAAAAGCAACAAGCGAGCCAGCGATAATATGAATTCACTGCTTCATCCCTATAAGGGTGGTACTTTATGTCAGAGGCGATCGTTAATCCGGCTTTTTTGATGGTTTTTACTGTAAGATGTTTCTCGTGTACGTAATGTAACGGGGGAATGATCGTTTGATAATGTGTTCTTTATACCTACAATATCCTACATATGTGCACTTGTTTGTTATAAGGAAATTATAAAAAGTATCAACAATTTCATAGCGTCACCAGACATATCCTTGTATACGACAAGGAAAAAATAGATATGAGTTTGAACCCACTTATATTTCTATTTAAAGTAATGGTTTAATGCGATGCGCCTAGGAGATATTTATTTAGCTCTAAGTTTAGCATGTACCAAGTTCTGTGGCGGTGGACTGCGGTAAGAGTCTATTTTAGTGGCTTTAAGAAAGTCAGTAAAACAAATATCCGAAATCATTTTATAATATGACATGTATGTTTATAAATTACTATCTGGTTTATACACTTGTCCGTATTTCTAAAGTTTTTAATAATATTGAACTGTAAATCAAAGTAGAAAATCCATTTATCTCCCGGTAAATCAGATTTGACCCACTTCTCTTTAGCCGATTAAATTGAAACTTTGAATCGACAGGTAGTTTCACAACAGGCTGGCTGGCTGGAGCAGCTGTTACGTAATACAAATCTTTCATATTTAATTTACTATTAAATTAACTTCTCCACACAACTTTGTCCGCGTAAAATATTTTAAAGGATGTATGTTTTGTTTTAATCCAGGTTATAAATTATATATTATGTATACGTAACATTACAATCTGTTCAGTAGTTTTTACGCAAAATAAATATTTAAAATTATTTACCTTTTAGTATTTTAGACATAATATAACTTACTTTTTGAAGCATATTATTATAATGGATCTCCAACGCAAACTTCGCCAGCATGGTGGATTCAAGGTCTACCTCCTCTCTCGTTCGGGACGGGACAGTAACGGGTAAGAAAAAAAACTACTTGCTTATACTACTTCTCGTATACTACTTATAACTAAACTTTAACCAATTTATTTAAATATTTGATTCTAAAACCGTTCACAATCATTAGTATAATCCATAAATTACATAGCAGTCAACGTACGCAATCAAAACCCCTAATAAAATTACCATTCTCATTCACGACTGGACATGACAGTTGCGGATGACGTCACAATATGTCCGCCGCACGATTAGCCGCTGTTCGGATAAACGTCAGATTATAAACGCACCGAAAGCCTACCGATGTCCGAAGTCATTCAAATTGTTTGCTTTGCCAAGTTATTGGTGGTTTAATTAATTTAGAAATCGCCATTTAAATGCAAATTAATAGTTTGATCGGGTCATTTTCGGGGTTCCGTATCAAGAGGGGAAAACCCCTATTACTGAGACTTCGCTGCCTGTCTGTCACCAGACTTAAAGAACCGTATATCTACCAAAAAACAGATTTTTAATACAAAAAAACCACATTTTGATAAAGAATTATGTGATGAAACACTACACTAAACATTAATATTTTAGTCAAAAATAAATACAATTTTCTAAAAACCAGAATCAGGATCAATAAAAACAGATCTACTGGTCCTATTAAGTTGTCGTAGCTTCGTAGCGCCACGCGTAGCTCCGGCGTAGCGCCGTAGTAAAAAAACGTAGAATACAAATCATTTAAATGCTAATTATTGATTATTAGTTCGATCTACTCAGTTTTAGGGTCCCGCACCTAGAGGGGAGAAATGGCTCATTTTACTGAGACTTCGCTGCCTGTCTGTCTGTCACCAGGCTAATAAAGAACTGTGATTGATAGGTATACAAATTTTTAATGCTAAAAACTATCTTTTGCAATAATAAAAAAAAATCATACGTTCAAAACACTATACTAGACATATAAAATTAATATTTTAGTTAAAAGTAAATAACATTTCTTAAAAAAACAGAATCACGATCTACTAGGTGCTATTAAGTTGTCGTAGCCTCGTAGCGCCAGGCGTAGCACCGTCGTAGCGCCGTAGCAAATGTTCGTAGAATACAAATGAAGTTCTTCCTTCCTATTGTAAGGTAAAGAGAATTGAGATAAGACTGAACTACTGTTTTAGGCCTAAGTAATACTAAACATTTCTAAAGAAAATGATATTTCTAGGGATCTAAAATTCGTACTTTTCGCCTTTTTACCGACTACAAGACAATTAGGGAGATAATGTACTTTTCTAATAGTTTTATTGGTAAAACAGTCACTCTGTTCTCACTGTACTAGCAGAAATAATAATATTTTAATATTTATACAAAGTAAACGCAGTCTTATAATTATGAAAATAATGCGTTAAAACATATTAGTGTTGTTATTTATATGGTTAATTCTTGATTGATTTAGTATTTTTTTGTTCCAATTCAGTTCAATAAAACCAGTATTCAATTATCGCAATTCAACTTAATTTTCATCTCATATCAAAAAGTTAAAAATCAAAAGACACTCCCTATCCTTCAAAGAATAAAATACAAAATTCTAGGAGTAAACTAAAAAGGCCTAGACCTCAATTCTACAGCTATCGAAGTTTATTCAGTGGCCTGCCCTCCGGCGGAATACTTGAGGTAAGTTACGAAGGGACGCTGGGACGTATGGTACAATGATAATATACCGTTCTTGGTGAGTTTATCGACGTGTACTCGTGTTAGATGGCAGATACGTGCATGTATGGTTGCTTTCGTCTTTGTAGTGCTAATAAGGGTTTAAGGTCAGGAACATATCGGACGCAAGGTGTTTCGTAGTTTATAGGTATGGTCTTGGTATAATATGCGACGCATTTTCAATCAAATGTGGTTCGACCTTCGGTGCGGGCACTTTATAGATAGGTGACTGCTTAGTTATATTTGAGTCGAGTCTCCATGTTTTATAAGGCACGAAAAAGTCAGTCCCAGTGATTTTCTATTAAGATATCAATATTTGGGCAACATCGTAGTTCTTTTCATTAGGCTGACCATTTATTTATTATCAACTCATATTGTCCCACTACAGGGCAAAGGTTTCTCTTCCCTCTTTCTGCCTATCTCTGCCTAAAGCTATTTTAAGTACAAGAGTCCAAATCATCATCAACAAACATTCAACCATATGATGAAATAAAATAAAAACGACTACACAACTAACTATTGAAACACAATGCTGCAGACAAATAATACCTACAATTCGCAATTCCGTCAGAATTCGACACACGAACCGCACAAACCAATTAAGACGACAGTACCGTTCAGATTTAATTACTCGTACTATTCGTGACATCTGGTAAAGCGAGCGTAAACAAGGCATCGCACTTAACAACCTTATGCATACAAGGCTCAGCCGTTTTAAGCTGTACCCAAAATAAACCGTAACTTCAATCTATTTGCTGTGTCCCGGGCATGAATAAACTTAGACGTCCCACCGTTTTGCTACAGTTTATGTTTGTACCAAAACGTAAGTATTGGGTGTAAAAATAATATATGAGCTCGACTTGACTGGCAACAATGGCAATGTTAACCAAATATTCTGAGGTTGAATTTTGGATTCAATCTTACAACACAGAATATTCACATAAGGATTATTATACATTCTTATTTTAAATTACACCCAAATTATTCGAATAAAATTGCCTTTATTGTTTTTACTCTTTTGTAAAAGTCTATGCTAAGCGGCAGTCTTTCTTAGTGCCGGGATTCCCTCTTTACGTCACAAAGAAAAACCACTGTCTGTTTTTCAGACAAACAAGAGAATTCCACCTGTAATGCTAAATGTAAAAATGAATATTTTCTGACCAATGCACCACGGAAATAATTTAATGCAAAACCCAATGATAGTATTGGTAATGACTAGTACTTATACCCATCTATACTGTATTGACGTAAAACTTTTTTATTTCTTAGACCGCGGTAGTCTTAAAAACTACTGGTTCGAATTGAAGAATGCTTTTTATGATTAAAAGTCAATTAATTGAGAAACTATATAGGCAATATAAAAACAAATTACGGCTAATAGGAGTGGACCTGGAAACTAAAGTCCAGACGGACGAAGTCACGGGCATATATTGGACACTTACTAGAGCTCCATTCTTCTTATGTAAATACGTACGTAATATTATATATACAGTAAACAGGTGTAAGATACATTGTTAGATAACTTACATGTATTACAATAAATTAACATACGTCGAGATTGCAAATAGTATAGGCTTAATTAGACTTTGCTTCGTTAGTGAGTAGCATTGTGTAGTATTTTAATTGTTGAAGTTATGTTACTTACTATAGTTAATAGACCTTTTCGTTTCTAAAGATATTAATAGAGCGTAACTCGTTCTATCAATTTTATCTTTTAGTTTATCGGAGCAGTGATAGCCAAGTGGTTAAAGTTGGTACCTCCCACGAAAGTGGTTGCAGGTTCGAACTCGAGGCAACACACCAATGACTTTTCGAAGTTATGTGTGTATTAGAAATAATTATAACTCGTTCCAACGGTAAAGAAAAACATCGTGATACAACCTTGCATGCCTGAGAGTTCTTTTACACAGTTCTTGAAGGTATGCAAAGTCCTCAACCCGCACTTGACCAACGTGGTGGACTCAGCCTCACCCCTTCCTCATTACAAGAGGAGACCCTTGTCCAGCAGTGGGACATTAACGGGTTAAATTTATTTTATTTATTTATTCAATGCCGTTTGACTTCTATACATACATACATACATAAAATCCCGTATGTTTCTTGAAGGTATTGGCGGAGATGCGGTACGCCACTTACTACGATCATAACAAACTTAACTTGCTTCATTCACATCCATACATCCATCTTAGTAAAATAATTTCCAAAATATAGAAAAACAGAACAGCCAACTTTTATTTAGCAACAAAAACCTTTCATTTGCGAGCGGCTTAAGTTGGTGTTTAATTAGGACTATCTATTTGCCGGTCTGTTTGTTTGTCCCGCCACAACACAGGGAAACACTTAGAGCCCTTTAAGTAAAAACTTGTGTGAACTCACTGACCAAATAGGATTACGTTTTTGTGATGGAAATGTCCTGATAATGTATGATTGTGCTTTGTTTAAAACAACTGTAGACATGAAACTGACGGAGATGAAATTATTATGTGGGCTAATAATACTAGGCGTGAATTTAAGTTAGTATTTTACTACAAAACTAGATTTTTTCTATGTGTTTTTATTCTTGTTATTGGCGTTGTTTTTACTATACTATTTCTCATTATGGTCAAGTAATTATAGAATCCATTGCCATTGTTTTCAAACGTCATTAAGTCTTATTTATAGCCGAAATCCCGCATAAATTCTAAATGTGCTTATCTAGTCTATTCAGTTGCAAAAGACTACCGCCCGACTTAAAGCACCCAAACACCCAGTCCCACCAATAAATTCAGCCAAAAGGCCGCCATTAAACAAGTTAAAAAAGATAAAAACTTGCACTTGACTTACTCAGATTCCGTCCTTTCTGTATTCACTCCTTGGTACTCCATTTACAAGGGGGAAGTAGGCAAGAACATTTTAAATTAAACGTTCCACGATACATTTGTTAGTCGAGGTGGTGTCTCGAGACCTGCCTCACTAACTTACAGGTTTATTTTTTCATAGCCTTACCGTTGTCTACGCCTCACAGCGTTCAGAGCTGGCAACCTGCCCGGAAAAAAGTATTCTCACGTTTCCCCTACAATTACTAACGTACAACGTATTTGGTAGGTGGAGTTACCGAAAATGTTCGAAAGTAATGTACATGCCTACAACTTTCGTAACTTTGACGGTCCCTAAGGAATTATGGGGAATTCGGTATAGTATTTTCTGAACAAATTTGATATTATTAAAGACTTTCAGGCTTGGTTATATTATATGTATAGATTGTATAGTGAAACAATTTGTTTTGTTATAAACTATTTCGCTATTTTCATTTTCAGTCGAAGTATTTATACTTGAACTACGCAAATAACCATCGGAGTAATTAAAACGAGCCTTCCCCGAATTCTCCAACAAATTACATTTGTTTTGGCAAAAACTCGAAAAGAAATCATCTCCGGGGAGGGTCACGTCACAAACTCCTCTAAAAATATTCCTCTCAAAGGAAATTATTTTCGTTAAAACTTTAAGTAACCTTTCGGAGTGAATTCAAAAATAGTCTCTATTGTACCGGAGGAGCTACTTTGAGAGATTCTCAATCGATCATGAGCATGAATGAACCATTGATGGGCGTATTTTCATACGTCACGTGGCTCGACCACTTTACTTTTACACGTCACAAGAACATTAAAAAGGTAGTTGAAAAGACAAAGAACAATTTGAAAAGCTTAAGTGATGTTGTAATTTAGTTTAGTGACTTATTAAATATACGGCTTCTTGATTAATTGATTAAAAATCAGCAACATAATAATATACCTGTGGTGTTCGTCAATACCATGTTACCGGTTGCAATTAATATACAATAAACAGTTGAACCACAGTATCTAATGCGCTAACTCCGCATTACTGACAATTGGTTTTTGAAAATGATTGCAAAGCAGATAAGTTATACAGTGTTGTCATTTTCACTCACAATAATACACAGTTTTGAAAATCGATATTTGTGTTTACTAGTAAGACAGTTAGTACCAGTTAATAAGACTGAGTGTCAGATAAACCATCTGCTAAATAAAGTGACAGCCAATGTTGAAAACTGACGATATTTCTTCTGATAAGCTATCTCACAGATATGTAGAAGTGGAACCGGGTCTTATTGTATCAATGTTATAAGGTTAGAGGTACATCTAAAATTAACTTGGCCTCCCGATTTTATTCTCGACTTTGATCGATCGAAGACGACGTGAGTAAATAAGAGGGCCGCAAATAATGATGGATTGTGAACGAAAAACATTTTATTGACAGTAACGACCATCGCACGTTCCCCTCAAACATTTTTCATTATATTTTCTTTCTTTCTTTTCTATCAGACATATTATTATGACACGGTATTTGTTTTTTATGTTATATAGAATATTGATTCTGTTTGGGTTTAATATTATTTGATTTTAAAGGGGTACAATACGAAAAAATAAAAACGAAAAAGAGATGGATAAAAACCTTTTTCGACTTAACAAATATATTTTTATTTCCCAAAAGATTGAAAGGCTAGACATTATTATAGTAAAAAGATCCGTTAATTACAGCAACTGTATTAAAAAATAAGGTGGGGTCCTTATTTTTTAATACTGTTGCTGTAATAAAATTCAATGTCGTATCTTATTAAATTTCAATCACTCAAATTGTTCTTGTAATTTAAGTACTTCTACTGGCTTCCATCCCATCGCTTAAGAATTAACAGCTCGTGAATAACTTTCACTTTTAACACTTCACGCCAAATTCAACTGTAATTACAAATTCTTTAAGCACAAATTCAATCAACAGATTTAATCTTCAGTGTGTTTCAGTAAGCCCACGCTATCTGTCACAACCACGCGACGAAATCCCGGTTGACAGAGAATTCTGGAGATTGTCAAGACTCCAAACAAATGAACACATACAAAAATAAACCTTATTACAGTAACACTGAGTATAATATCGTTTGAAAGTGCACACAGAACAATTATGGAGTTCACAAAATCTTAGTACTGTGTTGGCCTGAATTTATGATTTGCTTGGAAATTTATACAATACATAAATTGGGGGTTGTCCGTTGCAGGCGCGGAGACAAAAGCGGCCATTTTATGCTTGTTCTAACATATGACCTCTTTAGCTTTGTCTACGTTCATTGAGTTATGCCTGCATGAACATTATTACCGGGCTTTGCGAACGTTGTGTATGTGTAGTCAAGCATGAAGCTGGTATGGTAGAAATAATGAGGAAAAGTATACTGCAAGCAAGCACTTATTATTTCGCAAAACATTGTGTTTTATGGGGCAATATCCATTTCTTGGTAACGAAGTGTGGCATCCTGTAGCTACATAGTTGTAACATAGGTTTTGTTATAAAACTTTCTAGTGATATAGTTTCTTCTACATTATTCAGGCCCACTTCCACTGCGTGAGAATTGTGCGTGAGAAAGTGAATATGTTGTTAACTCTTAAGAAATCTGATTAGTAGATTGTCCACGTATCATATATCAGATCTTTCGCCTAATTATCACTTAAGTATCTAATTGAGTGTCTCTATACAATTAAAAGCACGAAAAACCTAAGGCCAATCAAGTCTGCAGACTCTTAAAAAGGACAGTATTAATCTGACCACTGCAGAAAAATTTTAGAACCTTGTTTTCTATTACTATAATAGTTAAAAATCTAATCGAAGCTGGAAGGTAGCCTGAAACATACAACTTTATTTACTTGAACTCTATACAATACTTAAGAAGGTTGTACATATTTTCAGCGGTCACACGTCAACGGTGTAGGTAAAACAGCTTGTATTTCACCCCTACAGTATCGATTAACAAAAACTACCACGGTTTTTATAATACTCGAACTTTGCGTCATACAACTAGTTATGGGCGTATTAACCTAAATTCTTCGCTAGTCAAACAATAAAGGTAGCTATTATGTTCATTGCTAACAAAGTTTTACTTCAAGCGTGTTGGTCAGGGTAGGCAGGCTTTATTTGTATTTAGCTTAAGAAATATTTAGAGATTGTAGTAATTTAGCCGCTGCTCACGTTTTTCTTATATTATAAACGCGAAAAGTTTGTGAGGATTGAAGCGTACGTTACGTATGCTTCAATTTGTTACTCCTTCACGCAAAAACGACTGAACAGATTTTCATGAGATTCAGCACACAGATAGCTTATAACTTGAATTAACATATAGGACACTTTGAACCCTAACCCTGAATATTTTTTGACGCGGACGGAGCCGCAAGCAAAAATTAGTACAGCATCATTAGACTACGATGACTTTTACTCATCTCGGTAGCTATAACCTTGTTTATTTTTAAGTAATAATGATTACATAATTTCTCAGTATAATAATACACCAAATAGTGAAGTTTATTTCACAAACTATCGTAATAAAGTGAATGTTCCCGACGGCTGACGGCTAATAAACTTAGCACTCATTTACTGAGAATACTCTCTCGTTTAAGAGATGTGCCACTGAGAAAACTTGATTCTATGAATAAAGCTTTATATTTAAAAATATTATTTTTTATTACAAATTTAATACGCTGTTTACTTTGCTTTGTGTATGTTAAAACTTTTTAGATGATCATACTAATATATAATAATATGTATTCATAAAATCACCCCTTTTTCAATGGCGATAAGCAGCAACAAAAGAGCGTCACTTGCGACGATCCTAACTAACTTCTCTTTTTCCAATTTCTCTCTTTTAACTTTTTATGCTGTCTCAATTTCATAAATCAGATTCTGACCTTTCGAAAAATCTATCAATCGTTTCAAAATAAGATTCAAGACTTACTGCAATCTCTATACTCAGTTCTTTATAAAAATCAGTCTGGTTTTCCTGTAGTCAATTTTACCCCAGACTATGATATGCATAAAATTATTAGATAGCATTTGAAATTTAATAGAAACACAATACATTAAACTTTAGGAGATCCAAGCACATTTCAATTAGACATTTCTAGGATATTTCAATTTGATTATGTTATAATATCATGTAACCTAAAATTCCCGGGAATATTCCCGTGAATGCGGTCCAAATAACAACCAGACGGACATTTGAGCTCAGATTTCGTACTATTATTTAACAGGAATTGAAATCCTGTGCATAAAGCTTGATATTAATTTGTAGTTAACGTCAGTTCCTGGTAATAGTAGCTGAACTATTAAATTGAAGTTTTGATACATTCGTGAATAGAAATTTGTATGTACTAAATTATCTATAGAGCTTCTCTCGCTTGTAATTCTACTTGAATTTCTTTGCAATTGCTTCCATTTAGTACGATGCAAATGTATATACTAATGATATAAAAAGTAGATAATTTAGTATACTTAAAAGGAGTAATTTTATGTATGGAAGTCGCTACAAAACCGACGACATTGGTGAACAAATTTTGGGCTTATTATTTAGGAATTGTGGTATTTGGAAAATAAATGGATATACGGACTTTTAAATAAACAGAACCATCAATCAAATACTTCGGGATGAATCGTAGATAAAATAAAATGAATAATGACTTGTACGCTACGGGCACATGAAAGCAAAAGTTAATATTTTTTTATCTCGTATTGAATTATAAACTTTACTGTTGGTCACAAGAACGCCAATGGAAACGGTGTGGATTCAGCTAGTAAGAGCTTGAAGCACTCACTCCAGCTTTTCTTTCTTTTGGCCTGAAATAAAACTCTCTAAGCCTCAAAATAATTTACGTTCTAACAAAATTACTCAAAACCAATCTACCCAAATTCTAATACGAAATTTGGTTCATAATCCTTATTTAATACATTTACGCCGGTACAGCCGGCACCTAGCGGTATAATTACATTTTGGCCGAGGCCACTGGTCTAATTAATTCAGTTAAACGTATAAAGGACTGCTCTCCACATGACTAATAATGTATGGAAGGTGTCTTAGAGCCGAGAGCCTGAGAGATAGCTGACAGATGCGACAAAATGTCCCCGTTAACGATGATTGATGTCACAGATAAGCTAAAAAATGATGCTTTATCACGTGTTAGGGCTCTGTTACAAGTTTTTTGTTCGTGTATTAATATTTGTTGACTGTGTTCGTATAAACGATAAAAAAGACGGCTAGTTTTGTAGAAATAATGATATGTAATCAAAAAAACAACACGCGTATAAGAATATTTTATCAGTAGTAAGTCCGTCTTTAAAAAGCGTTGTATATTATATTATATAGTTGTATAAATAAATAAATAAATAAATAAATATTTAAATAAAAAAGGGTTTTTATAAAGGGTATTACGTCTGATCGGTAAGAGACCCTTGCCCAGCAGCGGGACAGTAAAAGGTAAGAATACTCTATAAAACTTACACTTATAAAACCGTCCTAAGTTGCTAGTTTTAAAAAAACTTAACGTGCTCTATAAAATAAAGAGCCGCAACTTAAATCACGAGTATCAAGATTAATTACCCTACTTCACTTTCATCAAATCCGATAACATCCTTTGTAAATTTTTAATTAGTAGTTTTAGCTTTATCTTGAACAATTTACAATTATTATCGACTATTTAGTAAACAATAACCAGATTTCGTTACAAGACGAAGATTAACCATCAGTGTGGCTTAGCAAATGTCATCCATTTTGCTCCGATGATAAATTACACGAGACCGCGTAATAATCAGGCAACGGCAAGAGAATTATACAGCCTAAGTGACGTAGGCGGTACATATGAGCATTGAGAATACTCGTTTATTATACCTCCTTTCAGCTAATGACGTTATTGCATGTCTATTTGCAAAGGAGCGTGTAGGAAACAGGTTAGTACGTTCGTGAAATTTATCGTACAGGTAAAGGGAAATAATTAAACGTTAAAACCTTTGGACGAGTCAATCGTTTCTTTTTTATTTTTAAATTCAAGGTTAGTATATTTATTGATTGGTATACCCGTATTGTCGTTTAATGCCACTTCTATTAGAATATAGATTTTAAAATAACTATTTTATAGCACATTTTGTTACATAGAGTATATTCTGAAGGGGTAAACTGAGGTGTGTAATACTGAAAATTAAGGTTTATTGGCCACGTTACCAAACTTCATGTTGTAGTTAAAAAAATAACGATTATTAGTCATTAATTGTTAAATTTGATGTTAAAATTCAATGATATTTATGTACTTCAACATTATTATTAATATTTGCTACATTTTTCTTCTTTTCTTCGAAAAATTCTGTCGACAAGACAGAATGTTTCAAAGAAAGGAAAAAATCCTTTGCGTAATATTACTAAAACTAAACAAGCATACTTTACGTCGCCGTAAAACAATAAATTGGTTGCTATCAAGCCGAGCCACATCTTTACACAATAAGGGATAAACATATTCTATAATAACAAGGGTAAGAGATTTACTTAAGGCAAAACCGTTCACAACCAAATTGTATTTTATCAGGCTTTAGTTAATACTGAAAAGCAATTAATCTTGCATCACGTCATCTTCAGGAATAGCTATTAAAATTTCTTGAGAATAAGGCCACCACTGGACGGTCAATAATGTTGCACAATATACGATAATGTTGTTCGTAATAATATTATGCAATATTTTTTGACAAGTTCAATTTGATTGTACAATATATTCGACGGGCTTGCTAACGTTTTTATACTAGAGGAGCGGGGCAGTAAAAAAACCCACTATTAAGATTACTTTAGCCTCTGTTAATAAATTGAGCTCGTAGTACTCTTCCTTGTACACTACTTCGCTTCGCTCCTAATGCAAATGCAGCCTAAAAACCACAATATACTGTATATTGTTAATTATACTCACGACTTCACCTCACGACACGTTAATTATACCCAAGACTTTAGACACTTATCAAGCATACCGTGTAAAAAAATACGGGAAAAAGAAAAATGCGCATTTCCACAAATTAAATATTAAAATACAGATTTAAGTAGTCTATCAATTCAATATTTGAGTACTTAACAATTCGAACATGCGTTCTCTTTTTATACCTACTTATTTAGTTACGCGATTATTTTAACCTAAGTCCAATAAAAACATGAAAGGTATCACATAACATTTTAATACACTATACTTTTCCGATTAAAAAACGAGCTCCATAAATGCGCACCAATATGGCGACTGTCAAATTCTTAAATCCGAGTAAGGAACCGATGTTTGATCAAATTAACTTCAAAACTGCCTTTAGATATTGATGTTATCGACGTTTTATGAAACGATTTTATCGTATTTTGCTTCACTTGTTTTATTTTACACAAAATGTTCAAGCTAATGACCAATTAGTTAAGTCGATTGAAATACTTGTGTACAACTTTTTGGCTCAAAGACATTCAACTGTTTGAAGATCTATGATAGAAAGCCACGATTGGCGGACTAAATTTACTTCATTACCATAATTACCAACCACATAGAACATAACTTTTGGACGTTATTACAACTAATCGAAAGGCGTTGCACCAGTAGGTGGAATTTTATCAACATTTACTTATGTAAAAATAATCTGCATTGGTTACTTATCAATTTTCTTGATATTCAGTAAAGCTTACAGACATACTGACAGATAAATATGTTAATTAAATTATTAAAAGTTCAGTCACTATTTCTAGCTGCTCCATTCTTTATGGAATACTAGCTGACTCGCGCAACTTCGCTTGCGTCACCGAAGAGAGAGTGGGTCATAATTTTCCCCGTTTTTCTAACATTTTTCGATGCTACTCCGCTCCTGCTGGCTGTAGCGTGATGATATATAGCCTATAACCTTCCTCGATAAATGGACTATATAACACTGAAAGAATTTTTCAAATCGGATCAGTAGTTCCTGAGATTAGCGCGTTTAAACAAACAAACAAAGAATCAAACAAACAAACAAACTCTTCACCTTTATAATATAGTATAGAAGTATAGATAGCCTTCCTCGATAAATGGACTATTTAACACTGAAATAATTTTTCAAATCGGAGCAGTAGTTCCTGAGATTAGCGCGTTCAAACAAACAAACAAACTCTTCAACTTTATAATATTAGTATAGATTAAAATATACAAACTTTAGAAATTGTATGACCAAGTAAAAGGTAGGTAGCTAAATATTATATAACTCACTGAAAGGAGAGATCGTTCCATTCAACAGTTTTTTACAAACGCATACATCCTTTTGTCATCAAAAACATTTGCTTACAAAGATAACAAAGTGCTTGTTTTCTTGAAAATTTCGAGACCGCAGGCGAGGTTTGTCTCATAAAGCACTATGCAAATGAGCCGGCCTCGGCTGGATAGTTTTTGGTTAAAGTCAACCTTTATTAGAGGTAAGGCACTTTGTGTAAACTAATCTAATGAAATTTCATCGTTAAATGTAACACGCTGTTTACTTGCTACAGACTGTCAATGTTTAACTATAAACATTAGTAAAAGAGGCCTTTTTAAATGTGGTAGTTTTGGAAGCAATAATGTATGGATGTGAATGAAGCAAATGAAGTTTGTGAGGATCGTACCAAGTGGCGTTCTCTGGTCTCTGCCTACCCCTAGGGGAAAAAGGCGTGATTTTATGTATGTATTTATTATTTTATAATAATACTAGCGGACCCGACAGACGTTGTCCTGTCTACACGTCTTTAATTTGAAAATTTTAAATTTTTTTACATTGTCCAGCGGACAAAATTGTGAATCTAAACCATTCTCAGATCCCCTTGAACACACACAAAAAATTTCATCAAAATCGGTCCAGTCGTTTAAGAGAAGTTCAGTGACATACACACTTACAGAAGAATTATATATATAAAGATGTAGTATCAATAAATGGTCTGTCTTGGCAGGATTTAGCTTATATAGAGACAGTCGTTAGATTTTTTTTTACGTATGATAAATACAAGTATGTGGGTGTAGATTTTATGTTATCACAAAACAAAATAAAACACTGGAGCCCATTACAAAATTGCAAACTACACCCAAAAACCTAGACTAAATTTTTTAAAGTAAAAAGTTTTTTCAGTTTAATTTTATATTGTGTACTCGCGAGATATTTTTTATAAAACAAAATTCAACAACGCTGCGTAAATATAGGTCAGATAAATGAAGAATAATTACCTCACCGCAAAAATACCACAATACTTTAAAAAGGGGCCATTTTACGTTAGAAATAAACCTTTTCCTGCCTTTAACGACTGTTATTTCTATTTGTACCTTTTTGTTCCTCCGAAAGGCATGGCTTTAGGCTCCTATTTCGTTCTTGATTAAATCCGTAATGGGTTACAAAGCAATGTACCGCTTGTGGAGCACTCTGGATGTGCCATAACTTAGTTTGTGACCACGAGATCCTCGGCTTACAAATGTTACCCACTATCTTGATTACGGATAGGGTCCCAAGTACCGTTGTTGTTTTGTTACTACCACGTTTTTCTTGGCAACAATTTGTAACATGATCCGAATGGAATGTGAGTTTATTGTGATTTCTTAGAAATTGTTTTAAGGGCAGATAAGAGACAACAATTTTGATGCTGATTGAGTTTCGGCTAACTTGTATTCCTTCTCTACTACCTGCTTATTAAATAAATCATTTAGTTAAAAATCAAAATAGTTACAACAATAAAGAGTTTTCTATCTGAATTTACTCATTATGACCTTATGATGTGCATACCATTTTCGTAAATTAAACCAAGCTTTACACAAACACCACGCAAACATAATTCACAAAAGAAACTCAGAAACACAAGTATGTTATCGTCTAAGTAAAGGTCGTTGTCCCACGCATCAGAATATGAATAAAGCCTCTTAGATAAGTGTGGGGTGGATCATCCTTCACTTAAAGTTAGTAGTGGTAAAGTTTGGGGCCCCATGCTGACTATAATATTTTCCTTCGTAATCCCGCCACAATTTCATCATAGTCGCCGTCCGTGGGTGTCAGGGGCTGAAGAGTACCATGTTCTTACATTAATGTATTATGTTAGACGATAATGGGTATACTGTTATAATTTTAAGTTGTAACAAGGTTGTCGTAAACATTAAGAAAGATGACAGATAAATGTTTCTTGTTTTAGTTTTACTATAATTAAAAAATATCACAGCAACAAAAAAAATCCAAAACTTCAGCTACCCGCAAATTACCTAATTAATGAATAAACTCTTATTTTTTCAGTTTATGTATGATTCTACCATACCATAGGAAGACGAATAGGATCACACAAAATCAAACTAAACCATATCAGATTACTATATCAAAGCAACGAAATATACAATATTTGCCACTGACAACCACTTTATGCAGTATATGGTGGCTCAAATACTCACATTATTTTTTATTGTTCTAGGTACATTTTCCTGGCGATATACACGGCAGAGATGATAATAAAGTGCATAGCAAAGGGCTTCATACTGAACAAGTACACGTACCTGCGGAACCCGTGGAACTGGCTGGACTTCGTGGTGATCACGTCGGGGTACGCCACCATCGGCATGGAGGTCGGCAACCTCGCCGGTCTCAGGACCTTCAGAGTGTTGAGGGCGTTGAAGACGGTTTCCATTATGCCGGGTGAGTTAATCCGCTTTTCTTCCCTTCATTAGCGGTCAAACTACTAGTTTGACAACTAGTCAAAATTGCTCTGACAGCTAGGCAAGGCCTAAGCATAGCTAAGTTTGTGAGCTGACAAAAACCTGGACATTTATCTTATAAAAGTATACTTCATTTAATGATATAATAAGAATATGTACTTGCCTGTATATTGATTTAGTTTTTCTTTAAATATAATTGTAATTATTAGCCTAACTGTAACTGCAATCGTCTTACTACTAAAAAGTTGCCTACATACTTTACGATCAGACTTTTTCTCATGCAAACAGTCACAACCTCCAATAAAGATCCTTTATCACATTTATCTACTAGTACTTAAACGTCAATTAATACTACACTCTAAACCCGAATTGAATCGAAACTAAACCTACTTAGTTTCCCCTTGAATTCACGTTTAGATATAAAACTTCTTAAACAAACTGTAAAGAGGCTCTATTGTTTGTCTTCAGGAGAAACATGGCCGTTCTAGCCGTTTATTTAATGGGTCATTCAACTTTATCTTATTAGAAGTAGTCTACCAAAAAGAGAGCTTTAATGAACACTGTTTAAATAATAAAAATTAAAGAAAAATACTCGAGTATTTGTTGAACAGTGTGGCTCTTAATTGCTACGGTACGATGTAATTAACAAGAATGTTGATTTTTAATTGAAGATAATTTTTAATTGATCAAATTGAAGCTCCTCTTTTGAGTTTATTGTAGAGATTTTATTATTTTTGCTAATAGTTTTCAATGTTGAATTGAGTAATTTATTATCATGGATTTTTTAGATACGTATACCGACGTACTTATAGGTATCATGACATGATTTACCCCCGTTTTCTGGGGCACATTTAGCGGTAGTTTTTCTATTCAAACTGTTTTTATGAGTTTAAAACACAATTTAATAGATAAACTATCGCTAGTGAGGTTTTTTGAAAAAGTTAGTAGTTATTCTTGCTTATATTTACGCGACGAATTCAGCTTCAGGAATGAACACCTAATATACCATTCAGAAGGTAACCAGGTCGATAATCTTGTCTTCATTCCCCAGGTCTGAAAACCATCATCAACGCATTGCTCCATTCGTTCAAGCAGCTGGCAGAAGTAATGACGCTCACCATCTTCTGTCTGATGGTGTTCGCGCTGTTCGCGCTGCAGGTCTACATGGGAGAGCTAAGGAACAAATGTGTGAAGAACCTCGTCGTACCCCCGGGGGAGAACTTCACTGATGAGGCGTGGTCAGCGTAAGTATTCTAATCACTATACTATAGCGGAACTTGGCTCTAGTCAAATCTTTACACTTGACTGCCCCACTGCTTGGAAAATCTTGGTTCCAATCAAAAATCAAGAGTTTCTTTACACTTGATTGCCCCACTGCTGGGAAATGATCTTTTACAAGACGAGGGTTAGGCCTTGAATCCATCACGTACGTACCACAATAGTCAAGTCAAACCTTAATGAGCGAGATACCTAAAACAATCTCATTGCGGTGTATGTCATACGTACAGCCGTTGCATCTCGCCGCTGGCACATAATGATACAAGTACAACATTATGATTATTTTGATCGAGTTCTTTCAGAGGGTTCATTGCGTTTGCGTTCGTAGCCTACGTAGGACCAGGCAGAGTTTATTTGCATCCACATCATAGTAATTACTTATTACATGACGTATGATATTAATATCATAAGTATAATTACGTTGCCGTTATTGGCAGTAGGAATCCGATGATAACAAAATCGCACTTATTTTGAATAGTCTAAATGAATTACCTTACTTTATTATACAACCGCCGTGTTATCTTGGTAGTTACATAACTTCAAAATTAGGTACTATAACATTTAATATTACGTAGGTATACCAAATTCCAGACAGTTACTTGTATCAGATAACCCTATAGCACTTTGTCCTAGGACTTAACCCGAAATCGAGATTAACAATCACAAGAGAAACGAAGCAAGTGGAGCAACTAACTCACTGATTCTAAGTTGTCTCTTTACTTCAGATATATTCGAGTACAGACCCGCTACTATGTCGCTTTACAACTTCATACTTTTAAAACGTAATATCCAAATTAGATAGAATTAGCTGGAATTATAACGTTTCAATCAATTCCAAATGTGAAAATATGCATGCATGCATGCTTCATAAGGTTGGGTTTCGAAACTTTAATGTGTTCATCGACTTTTGGAGCTGACTGTACATTATTAGAACTGCCTTAGTTAAATATTTGAAAACAAAGTTGCTTTATTCCTCTCTAGAGATATCCATAGCAGAGAGATAGAAAAATCTTGTGTATCACTACATCTGCTACTGTCTGTCCCTATGTATGCTCAGATGTTTAAAACAGAGTGATTCAAGAAAAACATTTATGTGCAAAAATCGTAAAGGTTTTATGTAAAATAACTTTTTAAACAGGGCCAAGCTGGGCCGCACCGCTAGTTTATAAAAAGTATAGATTTATAAGAGAAATTAGTACTCAAGTAAGCTCTCCTTAATTAATTAATAGCCAGTAAATTTTCCATGAAATAATTTGAGCTCGTAAAAAAGTTTATCGTTTAAAAAGTTTGATAGCTAGAGTAATTTTATAGCTCCTCTCAAAGCCTGGATATGACTAATATGGCTATGAGAGTACTGGCCACATGGCGCCTTCGAGCGCTTTATTTTTTAAATATGGTTGAACGATATTCAATTCGGTTTGAGAATTTTCTCTCCTTACAATATCAACCATAATCTGTTCGTTAGGAAATTAATACTATTATATCTTCAATAATCAGTGGTTTCATTTAATCAGAGAGTCTTTAAATTATTTTACTTCATCAATAATTCTAGAGATTAACTTGCTAGTTCACTATATTCATCAATAAGTTTTTAGCTCCTAAGACCTTATTTCCGAAGATCAGTTATCACTATTACCACAGGATCCCCTTAAAACTACTACACTTTATAAATTTAAAATTATTTGTATTAATAAATACTTTCTAACAAAACATTATCCTATGATGTTTCCAATATACGAATAGAATGTTGTTCTCTTAAAATACTCTCCCCTATAAAGAAAAAAGGAAATGATTGATGGGATAATTCACTCTGAACAAAATATAAGGGTTTCTGTCAGTCATGGCGTGAATTGCAACATGGACAAGGAAAAATATTAAAATGAGCTTAACAAATAAGTTTACTTTGACTAAACTTAGTTTTCTATGTCGTGAAAAGTCTATTTTAGTCTTGCTTCCAATAGGCTTTGTCCGGATGCAAAGATTTTCCGAGGTAAAATGTCACCAACGTGTTATAAAACTCTGTCTGTATTCCTTCAAAATGCGTTCAGTAGTTTTTACATTAAATACGAGTAGTTAAATACATGTCGTACACCAACCATCCTCACAAACTTTAATTTAAATTTGATAAGTAAAATCAGATGTTTCATAAACTTAGTATTCAAGATATAAAACAATCAACAAAATATTCAAAACATATCACTATTATAAACACGCAATCAGAAAGCGAGTCACTGAAAAATTTCACACCTACATCCATCTAACTCATTTAACATTTCGCAGGTGGATCCAAGAGCCATCAAACTGGATGATGACTGAGGAGGAGGTGCCTATCATCTGCGGGAACCTGACGGGGGCCAGGCACTGTCCCCCGCAGTGGACGTGCCTCTGCGTGGGACCGAACCCCAACCATGGGTACACGAACTTTGACAACTTCCTGTGGTCCATGCTCACCACCTTCCAACTCATCACCTTGGACTACTGGGAGAATGTTTATAATATGGTAAGTCCAAAAATCATTACCTTTAAACTAATTGACTCAATTACTCCCATCTGTTTGTGAATTTAATCTCCTAAGCATTTCTGTTGTGGTCAGCTAAAGACAGAGTGGGTCATGAGAAAGGATTTAGTGTGTTCGTTCAATAATATTTTGTGTAAATCGCCTGAAATAATAATGAAGTCGTGGGAAGAAAAAGTGTCCAGTCCAGTCCTACAAATTTAAATATTTCAGTCACAAAACTGAATTACTAATATACAGAATATCCTGTTTATCATAAGCAAATATACACTATTGAACGCTTTTCCTAACATTTTTATCCTTTCTTTAAACCTTTATCTATATAATTTACTATGTCATTAGCCAAAACACGAACTAAACTGCAATCAAACAGTCACTCCGTCTCATGTAAACACGTTATTGATTTTCCGAACACCAAACATAGAACAACATACAACTTATAATGAAATTCCTACACTAAGCTCACCTTAACTTACCTCAATGCAACCTTCTAGTATTCATGAAGAGCTTTCAACTTGCACCAAAGTATATCAGCCTTTCTTCCAACTATGTTGGAGTCGACTTCCAGTCTCACCCGATGTGACTGGATACCAGTGTTTTAACCAAATAACTGATAAACATACTTATAAATAAATATTATAAATATTATTGGACAACTCACACACGGTCATTTGATCCCAAACTAAGCAAAGCTTGTACTATGGTAACCAAATAAACGAACTTACATATTTATACACTTCTAAATACGTCATATTTGTATAGATAAATAGACTACCAAGCTCAGAACAAATACTCGGTGCTCACAAAGATTCGTCCTACGGTTCCAATCCATTCCACTACGGTTATTGCGGCGAGGTGACCACTTTAACTACTGCGCCAAACGTGTACACACTGTTCACTTTGAAAATGAAGACCTAAAATTTGTCGTGCCTTATAAAGAACTCGATATGTATAATATGGTCACCCATCCATTGACCAACCTTGGCAAGCGTAACTTAACCTTAAAGATCGATTCGCACGGCTGTTGTTACTTAGCGTACTCTTCAACTTTCATCAAATTATATCTAAAGCTGTAATAATTTTGAGGTCTGAGAATTTTATAACAAAGGGTTTTAAAGGCAAATGAACTTAGTGTAAGTCGTTGTGTTCGTAACGTTGGGTCGCTCACTCTCTCACCAACTCTTCATTAATGTTGTACCGCTTTCCAGATGCTAGAAACCCAAAATGGTGTATTAGTGGCGACGTTTTGATATATTAGTCCATGTTCCTTTTAACATTTTGTTATTTTCATCCAATTTAGAAATTGTTTTAGAATTACGCTGTTATTTTATTAAAATTTCTGGCAACGCAATCTATTTAATATTAAGAAAAAAGAATGACTTTTGCGAAGGCCTAGAGCTCAATAAAACATTGATCGTTGAACTTAAAAAGCATTCGTTCTGTATTCATCTCTTCTCTAACTTATACACAATCAAATAACTATTAAAAACTATCTCTAATTATATTATAAACGCGAAAGTTTATAGCTCTTAAACTAAAAAATCTAAGAACGTGAACTATTCGGGTAACTAGTCTTAGAACTAGCTACAGCCCATGCGGACAGACTCGTCGCTAACAACTAGTTCTACTTAAATTATCACTTTAAACTCTCCAATTTCCTCCAGCCTTAACTGTAAAGACAAACAGCGGTAAGGTTGATATTACACCTTCGGGTGTAAAACATGTATGTACCGCCATGTTACCTAAGCAAACATAGACACTGTTATCTCATGAACCATACAACGTACTGCTCTAATAAATTATACGGGAATCACATAGAGGAGGTGAAACGTTAATTTGTTACTACAAGTACTTGTAGCGCGATTCTCTACAGTCGCTGCTAACGAATGATTTGACATTTAGAATGTACGAACAATTAGTTCCTATAGCACCCGCTAGAGGCGCTGATCAGGTTTTGCATACAAAACTTCTAACTATAATTGCCGATAGTCGTTAGTAATAGGGAAATGCCGCTCTGCATACTAGTTAGTTAGAATCTAATAAATTACCATGTATTTGTAGAGTTATATATATTACTATATTCTACCTGCGACTTCGACCAAGTGTAAAAACTATGTGTTAGTCCAGGATCTAAACTATCTGTATACCAATTTTAATCCAAATCTGTTGAGTAGTTTTAGTGTGATTTACTAACAAACACGCCGCTAGTATCAAGCTGAGTTCTTTTATTTTTTCTACTAAAACATGACGTCACTATTCTCTAAGCAACCATTATCCCCACAGCTCTGTTACTAAGCGTTATCCCACCCTTTATTAAATAACATTTACATAAATATCATTTTCATAACACCCAAATTAGTATAATGTAATGAGACACTGTAAGAACTAATATTCTATTATTTCTAAATATATCCTGGCTTCGCGCCAGGCTTGATTTTATTTTATTTTTGAACCCCGAAAAGCCTTTATCACTATACGTGTTACATGTCATAGTAAAATTATACATAGATAACATGATTGTAGGGACTTTTAGACCCATATGTTCTCAAAGGAAGCGCTCACGCCTTGAGCTGTCCCAAAGGGGCGAAAACAGGTCCAAAGAAAAATGATTAATAACTAAAAAACTTAAATTACTATTATGTAATAAAAGCCGTGCATTTGTAACCCTATAAAAGGAGCGGCAGTCTATAAAATTACATTACAGTTACAGTTTACATTACTAAACATATGCTTCAGTACATGTTTGTGACAAAACTAAATGACAAGGGAAAAACAAATAATTAATTTGCTCTTTTCAGTCTCTCTTTACAAACTCGACCACTTCAATGTACTTTTGTAATTATCTGAGATAAGAACTGAACAAAGTCAATAAATAATCGCCTTTTAACTTAGTTTAATGGTTTCTACAGTTCCTTCCTAACTAAGTAAATCATGAGTTGACCAATATATCAGTGACTTTGCATAACGCCCCACTTAATTTAATGACGGATACGAAAACATAATTTTGCGGCCATAAAATTGGCAAGCGCATAAAATAAAGCTCAGAGTTTAGAACCCGATATCCGCTATAAAATATATATGTATCGCTAAATTCCCGCCGTTTTATGAAATATTCTACATAACTAATCAGTATGATATAATTTAATTCTAGTACATGTATCTCATTTTCGTAATTAGAGGTAAAATTAAACAAATATTTTTTAACAACAGCCAAAGAGGATTAATTTGGCGCCTATTTAGGATATCAGCTTATTAAATTAAAATCTTAATAATATCTAAAAAGGTTGCACTATGAAAAGGTAAAAATCCTGGCCGTAAAATGGTTAGGAAAATGTAAATGCTATTACATATTAAGAGAAAAATAATAAAAAAGATAATTTTAATGGCATCTTAGTTACTTTCAGCAAAACTTACTGGCCAGGGTTAAGGGAAGAGTTTTTATACAAAACATTAAATATTTTTTATATTTCTTGGTGATACACGAATAGCAACAAATATAATCGAAATAACGCGTAGCCATTATCGTCATTTCAGCGCTCATTTAGGAGGCCGACACGATTCGCTCTGATTTTAATGTGAAATGGAGGGGAACTGGGAAACTTTAAGCGTTATGGATGTACTGAACTAATATAGGTTAATTTCCTTCGTGGCTTTCAAGTATATCTGTACAATTGTTTACTGGTAATGATATAATTATTACGAATTACAAATAATATTAACCGGCTTAGTACTTAAAAGATAGTTTAAAAATGATTCGATATTTTTAATATTATTATAGTTTTAAGATTAGTGTCGACACAATATTATTGCTTGCTAAAAAACGATAATTAAATTAAATTATGTAGTAACCGGCGGTCCTGATTGACAAAATGTATTCAAAATGTAATATATTCATTCAAATGGCGTTCCTTGGGTCACTGCCGACCACAATTAAAGTAGAGCATAATTTTATATAATTATATACAACATTTGAATATATTTCTTGAGCCTTATTAAACTTTGTCGTTGTTGTTGTCAGGTGCTGTCATCTTGCGGTCCGATGTCAGTGTCATTCTTTACGGTGGTGGTGTTCTTCGGCTCGTTCTACCTCATCAACCTGATGCTCGCCGTCGTCGCGCTCAGCTATGAAGAGGAGTCGCAGATCACGCAAGAGGTTTGTACTAACGTGTTGATGTAGTTTCAATTGTTAATATAAAGCAGCTTATGAAGCTAGTACAAAAATGCAGATGCAATAGAGATTTTGTGCCGGAAGTAACCATTGCATCAACGAAGAAATTTCAATACTTAACGATGGCAACTAATAAAATTCTAAATACTTTTTTGCATTACCAAACCTTCAATTCTGCAGCTATTCACTCTTCTCACTACGGAACCACTTATCGTCATACAGAATGTATGATCTATATTCTTTCCGATTAGTACCTGAACAGCGATAATTATAATATTACTTACTTGATTATTCAACAACCAGGAAAGAAAGAAAGATTTGAACGAGCACCGGGACGACTCTACATTCAGCTTCGACCCCACTTCGCTGGCGGTGCGGACGCTCGCGAAAGACTCGCGCAAACGCATCGACGCTCGCAAAGGTCTGCTTCTCGCGTCGTACTCACGGAAACGAACGAGGAGACGCAAGAGAGGCCGGAGTGCTATACATCACGCGGCGGCAGTTGCAGCAGTGGCTGAGTAAGACAATTTCCATTATTAACTATTCAATTAACAATTAATATTCTTTTAGAGCACATTTTGCCGTCGTCAGAAAATGTTGGATTCATTTTTGACAGATAATGTCTGAAGATCGTGTTACGAATATAATTAAGAGTAACAAAATATAAAAAATAAGTGGTAAGAATTTAAGCGTGAATAAACATAAGGTTTGTGTAACATCTGGGTTTTGCATCTCTATGTATCTAGTTAAGTCCCCAACCTGGACTTGGCCAGCGTAGCGGACTTAAGGTTTAACCCTATTACGGGAGAAGACCCTTGCCCTTAGTGGGACAATAATGGGTTAAATTAATTTATTTATATACACAGGTACATACATACATAGTTATTCTCAAACTAATTCTATACAAACAGTTTACACATTGACACTTAAGTGTAATTAGAATCAAATAAATATACAGCACAACGGCTCAAAAAATTATCTATCACTACAAAATACATAAATACAAACAAAACACTTCACTAAAACAAAACTGTAAATTCAACACAACATTTATACAAACACACAGACAAAACGTTTCCGTAACATTCGACAAAACATCACTATACATACATACATACAAACATACATAAAAGCTGGTGCAAAACACAGAGGGACATTAGGATATTTATGTGACCGGATGCCGACGACACAAGATCTGCAATCGCGCGGCTCCGCACGAGACATGAAATTTCATGAGCTGTAGGCGACATTACCTACCCTCCGTTATTTCGTTCCTGATTCGGGAATTTCGCAAGGGTAATGCCACATATGAAGGTATTGACCGATACCGCGAGACTTGTAAATGGAGAAATCTAATATGTTTCCAATATGTTGTGAAATAACCTTACACTTGAGCTTGCACGATAGTGAACTTTTGATATATCAATACCTATATAATATGTATTATTTATTTTGCATTATGAGTACTTTCTTAATGTATTCCTTGTCGATGTAGATGATATCGTTTAACAAAAAAAAATATTATTTTTATCGGTATTATCAATTTGTTCTTTTTTAACTAAAGCAAAATTAAAATGGCTATCTTTAGCCTCATTCACAACAAGTCCAATCTAGCTATAGGTACTTATTGTATTCGATACTTACCCTTTAACCTTTTTAAGGATTTTCCAAAAGCAATTAGTGTAGCTTTTGCAATTCTCTGCGTAAAACGATCGTGAGCCTGCGTTACCCCTAATGTTGGGCCAACTTTGTCCGCCGAAGTCCGACGCTGATTGAAATTTAATTACTTTGCCAAAGATTGCTGGAATTTCAATCACAAATAAAACATTTAGCTTCAGTTTGCAGAACATTCTAGTTACCGGTAACAGTTCCGAATCGACCTCATAGAATATTTACTGCGGAAAAATAGGCGAGTTTGGTTTTCAATTTGGTAAGGTTTTGACATCTTTTATAGAAAATTATATTTGGACAACTAAGCCGCCAAAACATACTATCGTTAATTACTTGATAAATTTCTATGATCTTCTATTTAATAAACGGCTGACGTCGTATGTGTGAAATTATGTATCTATCCACACATATGTAGCTACTTATATACACTAAAAAGAGGTTTAATAAATTCTTATTCTTCCCGCCATCTTTCCATGTCTTCACCAACAAAAGTGATTATTATTAGTAAGTTACTGTGTTGTTGATATAATATATGTCGTAGTACCTACAATATATGTGTAATCGTCAAAAACTGTTTAGTAGTTAGTGTAGTTATGTGTAAATTCATCCTGTCTTAGTATTAGAATATCTGTGATAAAGATGTTTGTGTAAGTAATACATTTCGTAGTAATAAACTACTGTGAATATATTCCTAGCGTTAACACATTTTCTTAAATACTGACCTATAAAATTATATTGAGCGTATTCGTTGTGTATGAGCGTAGTATCAGAAAACGGTAACCATTTCATTTAATTACATGCCTCCCTCATCTAAGCTTTAAATCTGGATATACTGACGTAGCTATATAATATAGGTTCCTAAAGGGTTTTGATACCGGCCCCTAGTGGGCACTGGAGATTTTTATGGGAGCCGGTAGTGGGTCCAATGATAAAAATCTAAAAATATAAATTTCTTACAACTATTTTGTAACGCGCAGCGATGTTTTTTTGTTGTTGTGCGGGAGGGAGTCCATAAATATTAAGAACTTATGCTTTAGAGTTATGAAAGAATTAACTATTATTAGAAATGAAAGAATTAACTAAGGCAAGGGAAGAAAGCCAGCAAAATAAGGACAATAAGAGTGCATTAAGTCACTCATTTCGAAGAATGTAGTCACTACTATGAGTCAAACAGTTCGAACTCATTCGGGTCATCAACCTCCTCACTACTCACGTCAAACGAGTTGTGAAAGATAAAACCGCCGGATATCCTGCAAAGTGACGATCATGTGGCCATTACAGTGACGGATACGGATTATCCGGACGCTGACTCTGAAATATGGTTAACCTACATTGTGGTTTTGTGCTGTAAACTATTTTGTTTCTCTCGAACGAAATATGTACCAAATAAATCTGGAAAAAAGAACTGTAGCACAGTTTTCTACAGTCGGTAATGTCGAGTATCGAGAGTTTGACATTAAAAATGTAAGTTGCCAAAATAGTAGCATACAGGAGCCTGCTACAGGCGCTGATCTGATTTTTGTACAAAATTTCTCGATAGCTAGCCGTTGTCTGTAGTAGATAGTAGTAGAGAATCGAGCTACAGATGAAAGAATCTAATGGCCCTATAACCGTTGACTTACACAAACCTGATTGCACGGTTTATGAATAAGAGTCGGATAAACTATTCAATAAATAAAGTGACAGTATGACAACCAACTGTCATAATTCTACCAGATAAGTTAACCAATACTTACTCAGAAGTAGTGCAGCATAGCTAGTCTTACGTACCCCAATTTGTACAAGAGATCTGTAACAACACTTCTTCGATTATCTGGTAAAATGCTATTGTACTGTAGTAGCCCGGAGTTTGGTAACGTGCCCGCTTTACGGCTATAGGCTCGCCCCCTGTTACATAGAACTAACATTATAAATGGCGAATCGTGAGTGTATTTCATGCCTTCTATACCTTTGTTTATAACAGGCGTGAAATAAAATAATTTCGTTCAAGATATCTGTATGTAAAAATCTCTTGTATCGTAAAGGTTGTATCTTCATGTAGAATGGTTTGTGCAGCCGATCGTGTGATTGCATGCAGGCGTATTGTGCGATTGTACTCCTCACTACCTGTGGGTTAACAAATATGTTAGACAAAGGTTGAAAGCTGAACACACTGTAGATTTACCCGATACGTTATAAAGAAGGCCGTGTCTTGGTCTGTTTCTTGACTTAAATATGACAGTAAATGAGATGTACAGGACCTATATGATTGATTCAATATAATAACGTTATATCTTACAGATAATTATAATATACGTTTAACTCATTAAAAATCTTTATTTTTCTTTAATAACAAAATGTATTTTTATTGCTTTATTTTTACGTGTTCTTTCAAGCTGTTATAAATTATGTTACGTTATACTTTTTTAATATAAAAAGAAACATATGCCTAAAATAGTAAAACTTCATTTCATATACACATTTTCTATTCATATTACATTTTCTATGATTAATATCCACTTTGTTTCCAATCGCAACAAAGTTGCTGTCGTATCGCCGTACATTTTTGATAAAGTCCTCTAAGAATTTAGAGAGCACGAGTAAATTTTAAACATTCATTTTGTTTTATAAAATGCCATTCTACAACATTGCTCCCTAGAGGTACAGTGAGAAATTCGCAGGATTTATTTCTGAAGCAAAGTAAAAGTTTTAAACATTTCTGTTTTTAATTCTCATACTTCAGACACACTCGCCAAAGTTATAATTCTCATTTATAGCAATTGTCAGAATCTCTCCCTGCTGATCTAATTTTACAATTCTAAATGATATAGACTTTGAAAAAATCTAATATCTTTCAGCCGTGTACTGAGCGTAATATCCATTTTCACAGAAATACGTCACGAGAGATTTTATATTTTTCGGAACTCGTTGTAGTTTATACCGGGAATAAGTTTATCGTATCAGGTACTTTCTGGAAATAAGCTTTATTAACAGCGAAATGGTACGTGTGCTTCTAGTTACGACCACATTGTTTTATAAAACTGTCTACATTTACTAGCATGCAATGTATTTGGAACATCAAAGCCCATAAAAATCGGACGCCACTTAAAAATGCAACTGTCACGCAGTAAACTCTAAATTGCCAGATTTAAAAAATGAAAAAAGTAGTCGTTCCATATTCATATTTTTAGGTCGATAGCGAATGAAGTGCGACATCCACAGATTGTTGATTGTCGGGAGCTGTCGACATCGTCATGTGTCTATGGTGTGTGGGATGTATGGATATATTGGCGGGACTGGGAACGTCAGCTGCCAACTGAAGTATATCCCTCGGCGCTTGATGCATTCGCTTTGATATTGAGCTCGCTTTTAAACGAGATTCAGCGTTTTACTCGAAATTGTTCCGCTCGTTGTGATTTCTGCTGATCGCTGGTGAGATTTTTGTTCGACAGATTTTCATGCCGACTTTTGGTTGAGCACACGAATAGAATAGAATTTTGAACGTCAATTTCCACATATTTTTTAAAGCACTATGCTTTTAAAACCATAAATCACTTAACTTTGTTAGAAAACGTGGTGTTTCACTGAAAAAGAAACTACTTATAGAATGTCATTGCTCATTATTTATTTTTAAAATAAATAAATAAATATTTATTTTTACTAAATAATAATTATCATTGAGTTCCTTATTCAGTAGTCTTTTACAAGAAAAAAGTTTTATTTCGAACGAAATTTTAGGTTACATTATTTTATGCATAAATACCTAAACTCGCGACTACGATCATTACAAACAGTTTCGGTCGACTTAACGCAACCAACCAAACAATGCCAAGCAAATTTTCTGTTTGTTGCCTCAAAATGGAACGTTCAACTCCACTTTTCACTTCTCAGCTAATAAATTATCTTAAGCCGTGCACAAGCGTGCCGCAAAACAAATTACAAATAATTAACGGATCTCGTGATACGACAGAGTAATTATGTAAAGAAAACAAACTGACAGACAAAGGAGTGCAGTCAAAGCGAAGCGCTTCTAACAAGATCCCTCTGTCGGATTATCACGAAGTTAAACCGCAAATTAGGCTGAAGACTGAATTATCTGTGCCTCGCCGGCATCGGCGACGACAAAAAATAAATATCTGGTTTTTGAACGATAACACTCAGAGTTTTTATAAACCTAAATAAGCAATAAGGATAAGATTTTAATAAAGATTCAACCGGTTCATTGAATACGTTTTTACATTTCAAAGAACTCAAAGCAATTCTACTTAAAAATACAGCTTTTGGGATCCCAATTACTCAAATCGGAATAAAAATTACGATCTTCATCTTTCACAGAAATAGTCATTAAATCATTTCGCTTTTATCATAATTGTATATGGATTTAATTGGTATAAGAATCAAGAACAATTACTGTCGAAGTTAATTCACCTGTCACAACACTTGTGTTTAGATGTGGCAAAATTATTTTGACCAAACAATAGCGGAATAAAAAGGACTATCTGAAAAATAGTTTTTCACTGAAAACAACAGAAATACCTGGAACGAAAACACCTAGAGTATAAAACGAATAGTTTCTAGCACTAAACAATTATCTAGTAGAATAAAGTGAAATCAGAGATAGCTAGCTGTTTACCGTGCTGCTCTCTGAAAGCTATACGCTAAGGAAATTGAATAAGCAGGCTTCTCCAACAAACTTACTTGCGAAACGAGTTTATTCACATCCTCAGAGAAAACTCACAGATACAGTTAGTTGGAATTCCGTCTTTGTGTGGCTTATTGCTAGTGACTTTGAACACTGAGGAGGAAAAGAATAACGATATTCCGATATGATTTAGTTGAAACGGTAAATGTGTTTTAGTAATACTATAGTGGTTTCTCTTTTGTAGTTTTGCTTGTTAGTTAAAGTATAGACACAATTAATTATATTAGAAATATTCGTGTTGCCGATTAAATTTCCAGCCCACAGTTAAAATATGAAGGTGATATTAAGGTATTGCTTTTTCTTAATTTAATTATTTGAACATTACTTCATATCCTGTATCTAAAAGGTATTATAATGATTAAACTTAGTACGTGTTCAAAAATAAAAAACCAAAAAAGCATGGATACGTATTAAAAACACTATGTGGGATTAAAACTTGCATTCAAAGAAACAAATCACATAAAATTTTACAACTTAACCGATATCCGTATTACCTGGTTACACAACATGACTACACAACAGTTATCTAGATCGATCCACAGTTGTCCAATTATCAGGTGTAATTCAATAAAATCCCAACGATCCTCCCGATTCGTAGCAGTTTGTAAGCCCCGGAGCGATAATGAAAAAGCTCATTTTGTCTGAGCCATTCCACCAAGCTTTGTCTGATGTCTGGTTATTGACTCCACTCTAACGTCAATGGATTGCAGACGAAATTACTCAATTTTAAAGAAAAATACTGACGTACTTACTTACCTTTTCATATTCAAAAAATATATCTCAAAGGAGAATCTCACAAAGGGTGCATTATCTGATTTCATCTGTATATTACTTTGTTGAAAGCTCTTGATGTGAATGTGTACGAGTAACTAAAATGTTATGGGAGACAGAATGTTGGTGAATGTGATTCCCAGTGACGTAACATTACCGAACTCGATTGAGGTCGAGTTCATATTAAATTTTGCCAATCGTAATCCAATCTTTGTGAAACTCCATCGAGTAAATTCTCCTGAGAGATGTACGGTACTGTAAAGCAATTTAGGGAAAGCGTTAAACAGTTGAGAGGCGCACTCGTGAAACAAGATAGATAACTTAAGAAATTTATCAAGCTGCCTACGCATTATTGTCAAACTTAATGCATATTATGTTCGTTAAAGCAAATAAAAAATTATGCAAAGTCAACCGAAATAGATGCTCAACAATGACCTGTCGTCTCAAAAGAAAAGAACTGAAAAAACATTCGTATTTTATACGAAACGATAATAATATGTTAAAATTCACTCCATGTCTCGCTTTGTGATTAAAACAACGATATCACGAACCGAAGTTTATGAAGTAGGCTATCTTCTAAAGCAGATAATACAGAAGCACGAGTTCTAATACAATAAACCTTTACCTTAGAACTTGGCAGCGCAACAGTAATAAAACGAACTATTAATCCGGCCGCTGACAAAGTACCATCCACCTTCCACAATACATACATCCGTTCCACAGTTTCACCTGTTTGACCCAAATGGAAACTGGAAGTCGACACAAATTTGCATGATAATGCTGTTTGTAACGGGACAATTTACCGAAGCAGTGTGTTAAGGACTGTAGGTATTCATTAAAAGGGCTCAAAGGGACACTTTTCGAATATGTTACGTCGTAATTTTATCAGATTCGGATGTTAAAGGGCATCGACAGGTGTGGGCGTAGCTAGATAATTTAAAAAATAAATACGTTTTTGTTAAGGGAATTCGGAGATGAATGGGTTTAGGATTTTTTGTATTGGTCTCGTAAATTCAGGGCTTTTTGTATTACGGTTCGTTATTTCGTATGTTTTTATTTTGATAATCTATTAGTACAATGACATGTTTACTGATCACCTCATTCTTGTACTAAATAAATATTTTGAATAATGTAAAATTAAATGTTGTCGTTAATTCTCTCTATGTATATTTCTTGTAGTTATCTGTGTTGTTCGACAACCATTTTAATCGATAGTCAGTGTTATAGAAATGTGACGTAGTTCCTAGAACCCTATTATATCTAAATACATTAGACCCCTTTATCCCGATTAAGTGTGTATAGAATCTATGTGCAGATCTCCAGTTTGATACAAGAATATTTTCCAAATCGATATCAAACTTGAGACATAGTTATTTCTAAGTGTTAGTTGTTCGTGAACTCATTCTAACTTACACATACTTTCCTTCTATACATACTCGTACATTCATAAATCTTTTTGTAACACAAATACATTAGATTCGAAACTGTTACTCTTGACCACTTGTCATTCGAACTTGTATCGTGAGTTTTAACTGGATTTTTTAAAGTTATTTCTATAGATCGATCAATTAGTAGAGAGCCTTTGCATACAAGATATACCCTGATTTTAATTAATATTTCTATGCAATATTAAAATAACGAAGCGGTATCAAATGGACCACCGTCATTTGAATAAGCCTGCGGGTCACCAATGTTTTTAATTCTGAATTTTGTATTCCTTCTCCGGCCACGAACAAGGCTCTCTACACAGTTGTTGGACTATAGTATCTAAATTTTTTGAAGCAACATAGAGCAGTCCACTCAATTTCATAGTTCAACAAACAGAAATGAAAACCTTGTGAAAACTCACTCAAGACTAGTCTAGACGTATTATAGTAACTGTGTATTCTAGTATACTTGTCTCTGCAAAATCAACTTGAATAGAGGCGGTTTCAGACTAGCGTTTTCTACGCGCGTATAAGCTCGTTTTTGGAAGCGCATCGAATCACTTATAGATTTTCCTTTTGCCACAAGCAACTAGTATGAGCCTTGACGCGCATCTAAGCTAAAATAAGCATCTTTTTTCACCGATTCGAGCTAACAGGCCGAGTATAGCAGTTTATGCGCGTCAAGTTTTTTGGAGCGCGTATCGTAGCGTACGTGTGAGCGCGTATGCTGAAACGACCGTATACGCGCCGAAAAATACGCTAGTCTGAAACCATCCTAGTAGTTAGTACTAATATGTTGTTTATCCCACAGTGATGCAAACCGTCGGTCGCGGTCGCGGTCTCGCTCGCGGTCCGTGACGCCGAGCGCGTCGCCCCCGCCGCCCGCGCCCGCGCCGCCCCCCGCACCCCACACCCTGCACCCAGACAATGCATTAGGTGTTACATCGTTTTATACTTCATATACCCTATTATGTTCTAGGCTGAAAGCTTGCGCTAATGTGATCTCAAAAAGCTTAGATGATACGACTTGAATTTAAATTCTTAAATTTAAATGCATTTTTTTTTGCTCTTTTAAACAGAAGTTGATCTAAAAAATTGTATATGTAGAAATATCTTGCTAAAGTTGTTACATCAATTTTAGTTGTGCAAAGGCTAAGTTTTTATTCATCTATTGAACCACTCTTTATGAAATTAACTTATTTTGTTTTCATAATGTTCATAATCAGGTCGAGGTGCGCTCAGTGCCGCTGGTCGGCAGCTGAGCGACCACAGCAATAACCGGGAGTCATCGCTGGACGACTCCGGCGTGGTGGACGACCACGATGATGGAGAGCATACGTCGGACGACCAGGCGCCGCACCCGCATCCTCATCCTCGGAGACACTTGCTGTTCCATCCGCCTCATCCGCCGACACTGCCGCAAATACAACAGGTATGAATAGAAAATATTCGTACTTCGAGAATTCTAGTATAAAGACCAAATTGTTTGGAAAAACGTATTCATTTAAAAATCTGCAATATTTCGTATAGGTAGGTACGTTGGATAGACAATGAAACAAAAAACTAAAATAGGTATAATTAAAACTACTACTAAAACTGAATAAGTAGAACGTAGCCACAAAGTTTTGGGAACTAATTTCCCATGGTTCATTATACAAACACCTCACGTAGATTCAGCAGATACATTTCAAACAGTATTGTGTAAGTAGAAGTATTTACGCGAACAAGCACAAAACAAAACGAGTGTAAACTTCAAGAACCGAGACTTAGAACTTGTTACCTACTCCCGGGAGTCGCGAGCAATTCTAACAATTTATTCCTTGAGCAACTTATAGTAATAAAATACATAGACTTTCTCATCCGCAGCGAGAAATCAAGAACTAAGAGAAAATTAAATTACAGTTGCAGATAAAATCTGAATTGCTTAGCGTGAAAAGTTTATTACTCATTAAATTATATGCTGTACTTTTTGCTTAGTTAATTTTTTACTTTGTTAAATACGTTTCCAAAGCTACACGTAATTATACAGGTTGTGCAAGAGAGTCAAACGATACCGGAGCCAAAGCAAGAGCCAAAACCAAAGAACCCGCCGAAACCCCCAATCGAAAAACCAGTGGAGAAACCAAAAAAGCCGGAGAAAACCATCCAAGAGAAGTATCCACTGAACCCAGACTACCTCAATCAGATCGTGGTGCTAGGTAAACTTACTTTTATACACTCTCGCATTATTTTCACTTCCTAAATTTTTTCGGGTTGTGTATTGACGTCAAATGAGCGTCGGAGCTCAAAGCACTTAAATCGTTGCTTAGAACAATTCTCGGCACGTGCTTTAAGATCAAGGAATCGGGGGGCAATCAAATATATATCAGGAATTTGATGGCACTACACAACCTAATCCAATTTATTGGCACGGCTTCAACACTGAAAAGCACGAGACAAATAACACTGAAACTAAACGATGCTGCCACTATGTATCAGAATGAACGCTTTGCAAACACGAAGGCCTACGGTACTATGACAACGAATGCATTCTATAGGTTTCCCAACTATCATACAATTACAAACTAATGAACATGCAAAATATCGTAGTTTAGACACGGACGTAAGTTATTGGCTATAATTATGCATGATAATCTTTTACAAAATTGCCACACTTAGGACTACGTTGTTTCCTAAGACATCTATTGAACTTTCGATGCTTGCGTTCTATGCAATTTTCTACTTTTCTAAATTTAACAATGTACAGGTTATTTTTAATTACAACGTTGCTGAATTTTAGGTAGTTTGTCTTTAAGTACTTTTTCTTCTAAAAATCTAACTATTCACTCTGTTTCAACTCGCATTTGCAACAGATGATATTTTCTTTGGATTTCAGAAGCATTATGTAAGGTTCCTCTTTGATTTTTGAACAAACTTCAAATACGTGAACCGTTTGATTTGGACAATCATTAACTACCTGCCAATGTTAAACTATAAATATAAAATCAAACGGATTCACGTAAATGTTCTTTGGTAGCTTTATTTATGTTGAAACTTTACATATCATCATTAATGAAGAATAAAATTAACTGTTGTAAAAGCTACCAGGGTTGTAGATACTGCAAT
This sequence comes from Anticarsia gemmatalis, assembly GCF_050436995.1. NCBI lineage: Eukaryota > Metazoa > Arthropoda > Insecta > Lepidoptera > Erebidae > Anticarsia > Anticarsia gemmatalis. The sequence continues at coordinate 8,394,350 of NC_134761.1, forward strand.
ATTACATTATGCAATCAAAACAATTTTAGGAACTGCTATTTTGTCATAAAAACAACTGTCCCATCTCGTTATCATTGTTGGAACAAGTCATTGTAGAGAGGGACAATTGTTTTAATGGCTGGTAACATTCACCAGTAGCTTCACTCTCAATGAGGCGACACTTCATTGAGCATTTTGATACGACACGGTTGCAATCTCGCTTCTACCTCATTAATATCGTCAGGGGCGGACTGGCCATACAAGCGCGCGCCCGACCTCCCGCAAGCGGAGACGACGAAAATTAATGAGCTCAGTTTATTGGCAGCCACGCACAAAACTCATATGGGCAATTACGAGCAAAATTGCACTTACTTCACAGGTTAGTAAAACACAGACGCAAACGCTTCTACCCCCCAGTCCACCCCTGTTCCCCACAGGAAGACTGCAGGGTGACTGCGATTGGTTGACTAGCTGTCGTCTTGTCATAGCTCAGAATCGCATTCAAGTCTTTCACGATACATATAATTACTATAGCATACTGTATAACACTTTTATGCGATTCCAATTTGGGAACATCAAAATTCAATCACATTTTGAACGGACTTTATTTGTTACTGTACTGGTAATCGCACCGTTTTACACAATTGGCTATACAAAATTTTTCGTATTACCGTGCTGGTTTTCCTTGCGTATATCAATGCAATTTTCCTGCATATTTTCTTAGTCCCGATTATCCGCTTACAATTGCATGTTGAGTTGTTATTTATTTGATAAGTGATAGATTAAATTAGCAAACGAAAGCTTCGCATCGAAGAAACTTTAATTGCCTCACTATGCTTTCGCTTACTCTAATTGATCTATTTCTTCGATTCTTTTTTTCTTGTTGTTGCCTACTATTTGATGTTTATTTTATTGTTTGTGTATTTTATTAACTGGTAATGAATTTGATCGCAGATGAGCTGGTGGACAGGAATTGTGAGTGCTGCGTCACTTGCTGTATAGACTATGAAGGGTGGCTTCAGTTCCAGAATTGCATGTATGGGATCGTGAAAGATCCCTTATTCGAGTTGTTTATAACGACTTGTATAGTTCTGAATACGCTCTTCCTTGCTCTCGAGCATCATGGTATGAGTGATAACGTTAGACAGGCCTTAGATATAGGAAATAAGGTAAACACTAATACTATACATAGCATGATAAAAACCTTTATTGCGTAGTAACATCAGTCAAATCTCGATTTGTTCTGTAGAATATTAAGCAAGAGAATGTCAGAGCGAATTAAATGAAAGTGGAATGTATCAGCTGCCACACATGCCTTTTAAATGAAAACGAACTGAGGAAAGCGATTACTGCGAGCTCGACATGTTTGAAACTTGTCACTTGAGAACATTTCAAATCTGTAAACCAGAAGCTATTTAAAAGACATTTAATACTGTGACGCTTTGATTTATTACCATTTAGAATTCTTATTGAAGTGGATTTCGATATTGACACACGTTTAATCATCCTGATTTGATTTATTTGAGATGAGTCTACCGTACACTGTCTGATGACAAAAAGATATCTTGTCATCAGATAGTAAAGATCAGTACAGATTAGATTCCTATACGCAGTAATTGTAATATCTAATGCTATTAAAAGCAAAAAACCAAGCTTAAGCGTACCCGTAGACAGTGTTGGCACGTAGACCACGGAACAAAAAGACAACCATCCATCTGATCTGCACTAGTCTTTAGGTCAAAACGACTTCACAAAAATTTTTTGAAGGCAACAACGACATTTTCATTTAGAAAACGTATCCAATACTTTTCCTGCTTCTAACTCCATGAATGGTTTTTAGGTGTTCACGTCGATATTTACGTTAGAGTGTATAATGAAGGTGATGGCCATGAGCAAGGATTACTTCGCGTGTGGCTGGAACATCTTCGACTTGATCATTGTATCGGCGAGCCTGCTGGATCTTATATTTGAGCTGGTTGACGGCCTATCTGTGTTGAGGGGTCTGCGGTTGGTGAGTATACTTAAAACTACCATATTTTAAAATATTTGTGGTTAAGTTCAATGGTCTTATGAGGTCATTTAATAGTTTGATAAGTACATTTATTTTGAAGATAGTTGAAGGTCCGTAAGGAACTGGCGGATCAGCAAAACAACCCCGGTTTTATTTAGTGTCACTACTAGCTTGACATATGAATCTCTACTGCAATGCAATGATATAAATTTATAAGTTTTGTAAACTCAAAATAAAATATGTTTGAGTAAAAATTGTTGTTATCAGAACCTCAACACCCTATGCAGTATGAATCAAAATAAAACACAAAAATCACGATACGAAAAATATGAAAAACAATACGTATGACCATAGCACAAAGTACTGTAGTTAGATACTCGTATATTTAGCCAAAGCTACAATAACAAAGAACGCCCAAAGTTAGCGGTTTGTTTTGTTTCCCACGCTCGCATAAAGGACAAACGTCCATACAAAATTGTTCTTCATTGTACTCATATTGTATTATTCAGGAGTTTTTGTATTGTAATAAAATAAGCCATTACAATACCGTTATTTAATACACTTTATACAGGTATAGTTGATATTTTTGTTGATTTCCTGAAGAAATTACCAACGTACTAATAGTATTGTAGGACGCTAGAGACTTCCACGATCTCTCTACAAAATAACAAGTCGACTTTTTAATAAAAATGGTAAAGAATATGTGCTTTGATACCGATAAAAATTTGGACACTTCAAATTGATATTATTTATCTCCACATAACCCATATAGCTAAATCCTATATAGCAGCTAAAGCTATCGACACAAAGTATCAAGAATTTAACAATGTCCTGCAAAAATAGTTTCTAGGGCGCCCGCTAGAGGATTAGGTAGATGTTCATAGAGAACTTCTCAATAGCTAGCTGGTTGACGATAGTCGACAGTGGTAAAGAACTGCGCTAAGGAACAGTAGCTCGATTCTCTACTACTATCGACTACCGACAACCGAACTGTCATCGAGAAATTTTGTATGAAAATCTGATCAGCGCCTCTGACGGGTGATGTAGGAAATGTTTTGGCAGTACATTCTAAATGTCAAAACTTCGATAGCTAGCCGGTTGTCGGTAGTCGATAGTGGTAGAGAATCGAGGTACAGTAGCTCGATTCTCTACTACTATCGACTACCGACAACCGAACTGTCATCGAGAAATTTTGTATGAAAATCTGATCAGCGCCTCTGACGTGTGTTGTAGGAAATGTACTACACATTCTAAATGTCAAAACTTCGATAGCTAGCCGGTTGTCGGTAGTCGATAGTGGTAGAGAATCGAGGTACAGTTATTATAACATTTGTTACATTTGTTTCAGTTGCGAGTGTTAAAGTTAGCTCAATCATGGACTACGATGAAAGTGTTATTGAGTATTATAATATCGACAATCGGTGCTCTTGGTAATTTGACGTTCGTGTTAGTGATAGTTATATACATATTTGCCGTGATCGGCATGCAGCTGTTCTCTAAGTCGTATACACCAGACAAGTTTGACCCGGATCCTGTTCCCAGGTAAATAAACGTTTTCTGCATGACTTCTGATTGATTCAAGTAGGTTTTATAAAGTAATTGAAGAATGAAACGAAAAATAAAATTTAATGAGTGAAGGATAACATATGTATTGGCGTAGCTAGCTAAAAAGAGGCATAGATCAAAATTTAATGAATACGAATTAGATATTTATTAATCAAAACTATTTATAATTTTTGAAATTTAGAAACCTGTGCCTATGATAAATTTACTGGTACAGGAGCGTTAAAATATGCTAGGAAAGCTACATAATAAGAAATATAAAAACTAGTGTCTATTGAAGTTACATATTCAAACTAGTATTTGAAAGTCGAATTGTTTCGATTCAGAAAGTCTTATATTTTTTAAGTTGTTTGTAGACAAAGTCTTTTTTCCAGGTATCGTAACTGCCAACTAATACGTTTATTTATTTAGTAGTTATTAGAAATTATCATCTATTTAGAATAAATCCAAAGTCTAGCTTGGACCTACCTCCAATTTTGCTATTGCATGAAACATCTGCCGAAAATTTACAATCTGCATGCCATTTCAATTTTTCAAGAACGTGTGCTAATTTTACAAATCTATAAAGGTGGAACTTCAACGACTTCTTCCATTCGTTCATGATGATATTCCGGATTCTTTGTGGAGAGTGGATCGAGCCGCTTTGGGACTGTATGCGCGCTGAGCAGGCCAGCGGAGCAGAGAGTTGCTTCTTTATATTCCTGCCTGCACTTGTAATGGGCAACTTCATGGTGCTCAATCTCTTCCTTGCCTTACTGCTCAATAGCTTTAACAGTGAGGAACTTAAAAATAAAAAGGAGGTAACGTATTCCTATATAAATCAAGAGTTAACTATCTAAATATGTCATATTCTGGGTACTAATTGTAAAATCAAATTGCAGGAAGTTGGAGAAGATTCAAAATTAGCAAAAAGTTTCGATAGAATACGTTCGATAGTAAGAAAAAAAGGTTTCCTTATATCGAGAAGTAAAGAGACTGAAAAAAAATCTAAGTTAGAAGAGCTAGTTAACGAATTTATGTCAGAACAACGCGCCATGAAAGAGAAGAAGGCGTCAATACCCAGCGAGCAGCGGTTCTCAGGATCCATACAGGAGACCATCGTGTTCCCACACGACAATGTATATAGTCATAGTTACCAAGAAGCATTAAATAGGTTCGTATCAATAATTCATAACAAATACTTTGAAACCACTCATAACATAATTTATCTAACTTTAAAACTAATATTTCAGACCAATATCAGTAGGTTCAGACTTCGCCTACCCGCAGCTTTACCAAACGGGAAACAACTTTAACCACGGCAGTCAGGAAACTTTAAAAGACGTGCGTGACTTGGCAGCCGAACACAAAATAACTAGCATTAGAGAGGATTCTAAAGAAAATCTCGAGGACACGTCACCGGCCGAACAAATTGTAGCTCAGAAGTTACTGAATCAGATGTCTTCAGGATATCACACACAACCGTCAGATTCCAGGGGTAATAATAACTAAAAATTAAACACTTTCACTTTATTACTACTTTATACTTACCTAATTATTTAATAAACGTAATTGTAGATGAAAACGAGCACTATGAAATGGCACAGCTATCAAGTAAGACAACGCCAGAAAAGATCAGACGACCGAGAGGGGAACCACCGACCATCTTATGTAAGGAACCGGTGAAACGGCCTGATGAGGACGACATGAAACATCCGTGGCAAACTTTAGTCTCATATGTAGATGAATTAACCGTAGGTGGGAGAAAAAACTCCAAGGGTCAATATATTGATGCGATGGGAAAATTTCCTGGATTTGGGAAACAGAAAGAGGCGAAAGTACCCGAGGATTGTTTCCCTCGCCAATGTTACAGCGCGTATGTATTCATTTAGTAAACATAAGTTGTTAAGTGCCGATACCATATTCGCTTCCATTTCTATTGATGTAGTTTGTGCGAGAGTCTTGTATTGATCGATTACTAAATTACATTCCTCTTCTTTTGGTAATGGTATTCTTTATATCCTTGTAAGCTGGTGTATGTGTTTTACCTTTTGCACTTCTTAACAATCTAATGCTCATGCATCCGGTAACGTAACTCATCCAACTTTATTGCTATGACCATTGCTTACCAATAATAACATACCGATTACCCTACATTCCGGAACCTAGGTAACAAAATAAAAGGTTCCAGTGATGGGAAATAATTTCAACTCAACATACCGTAAGCGCAAACCTAGGTAGGTAAATAGATAAGTAATTGAAAGATTTTTGTGATGGGAAATACCCTGTACTTTTAGGAGTTCTTGTTGGGATGCATGTATTCAGACCAAACTGGGTCAACGATGGATGTTCCTCCGGACCTACATACTGCGGTACGTAGATACTCCCGCCTTCGAGTGGTTCGTGTTGGTGCTCATCTTCGCGTCGAGCATCACGCTCTGCTTCGAAGACATCCACCTCGAGAAGAACAAGCCGCTCAAGAAGATACTGTACTGGACCAACCTGGGGTTCTGCATGATCTTCATCATAGAGATGTTCCTCAAGTGGATAGCGTTGGGCTTCTTCAGATACTTCACTAGTTTCTGGACTTTGTTAGATTTTACCATCGTTTTCGTAAGTTTTATTTCTTTACATAATCTTTACTAACGCTTCAGATTTCTCTATTTAATGCGTTGATTCCGCTTTCAGGTTTCAGTATTCAGTTTATTAATAGAAGAGAATGAAAATCTAAAAGTGTTAAGGTCTTTAAGAACTTTACGTGCATTGAGACCGTTGCGTGCGATATCTCGGTGGCAGGGCATGCGGATCGTAGTGAACGCTCTCATGTACGCGATACCTAGTATCTTCAACGTATTGTTAGTTTGTTTAGTGTTTTGGTTAATATTTTCTATAATGGGAGTGCAGTTCTTCGGCGGAAAGTTCTACAAGTGCGTTGATGACGAGGGAGAGCTGTTACCTTTAGAAGTAAGTGTTCATCATATGTTTCTCTGCGGACTATTGTTTCAAGTACTAATGATATTCTACTCGATTTCAGATAGTAAACGATAAATGGGAATGTTACTATAATAATTTCACGTGGGTGAATTCAAAGATATCGTTTGATCACGTTGGAATAGCGTACTTGGCGTTATTTCAAGTGGCCACGTTTGAAGGTTGGATGGAGGTGATGGCTGATGCAGTGGATGCTCGAGGAGTGAACCTGCAGCCGGCGAGAGAAGCGAACCTCTACGCGTATATTTATTTTGTTATTTTTATAGTTTGCGGTTCGTTCTTCACCCTTAATCTGTTTATAGGAGTAATTATAGACAATTTTAATATGCTCAAGAAGAAGGTAAATAAAAAATCAATACAAGTTAATATTTTATGAACATCGTACACTTGTTCTAAACTACGAACGTTTTATTTCAGTACGAAGGCGGAGTATTAGAAATGTTCCTTACGGAAAGCCAAAAGCATTACTATACGGCGATGAAAAAGCTTGGTAGAAAAAAGCCGCAAAAAGTAATAAAACGACCCCGCAACCAGTTTCTAGCGATGTTCTACGATCTATCGAACTCGAGACGTTTCGAGATCGCCATTTTTGTTTTGATCTTTTTAAATATGCTCACGATGGGAATAGAGCATTACGATCAACCGCATTCTGTATTCTTTATACTAGAAGTTAGTAATGCGTTTTTTACAACAGTATTTGGTTTAGGTAAGAACAGAAATATCGACATCTTTAAATTGTACTGATTATAGTGATGCTAATAGGCCACGCGCAAATTACGAGCGGCTTCAAATTTTTCTTCGAGCCTTCGAATTTAACACTTTTCCAATGCACGTTATCATACCTCGCAAAATATAGTTACCGATATTAAACACTACAACACATCTATTTTACGAGCACTTACCATCCGTTTGGCCCATAAGCATTGACTATGGAACAGTCTATAAGCCAAATTAACCTATCTGCCGCAAAATGTACTAACATTCTTTCCAAATTTCAGAGGCCATAGTAAAAATAATAGGTCTACGGTACCATTACTTTACGGTGCCTTGGAATGTGTTCGATTTTCTGTTAGTCCTGGCTTCAATCCTGGGGATATTGATGGAGGATATCATGATAGACCTACCGATATCACCGACATTGCTGAGAGTCGTGAGAGTGTTCCGAATCGGGAGAATTTTAAGACTGATTAAAGTAAGTGCTCTTTTGTGCTCTGTGACTAAATATTGAAGTAGTTTTGAGACAAGATAATACTGTCTACTTAATAAATTAAAGTGTTTTGGTAATCTAGGTATTCATCGTCTCTACTGTAGACTTTACATAAGAAGTTTGCCACAATTCTTAGAAAAAGTGGAACCACTATTTTATATTATGATATGAATGAGTTGCCTTCGGGCCTTTAAGATATTTCGACACTATACTAAACATTCAAAACAAAAAAGAAACAATAAAAAACTAATACGATCTCTATTACATGAATGGTTGTACAAATATATTTTATACTCGTTACATAATTTGCTCGTTTTCCTTCAGGCCGCTAAGGGCATTAGAAAACTGCTGTTCGCGCTAGTAGTATCTCTCCCGGCGCTGTTCAACATCGGCGCTCTGCTGGCACTCATCACGTTCATATACGCAATCATCGGCATGTCGGTGTTCGGTCACGTCAAAGAACAGGGCGCGCTCAACGATATCGTCAACTTCCAGACCTTCGGGAGAAGTATGCAGTTACTTTTTCGGTAAGTTTAATATAATTTTCGGTAAAACAGAATCGTGCATCTTATGTTGAATCTTAGTCAGAACAGGGTTACTACCCTGTTCTGACTAAGTGCTTGTTCACGTTGGAACTCGCGGGCGCGGTGGCGGTCGCGAGCGCGGGGACGTGGCGATTTGTGTTCACGTTGGCCGCCAGGCGGGCGTTTGGTTCAAACTGGCTCAAACTGGTTGATCTTACTTGACATCGCGAGTGAATCGCGCCCGCCACCGCTAGTTCGACGTGAACACACACGAACATCTTCACTTGTTTGATATTGGCGCGAGCGCGCCACGCGGGCCGCGCGCGACGCCGCTAGCTCGCCCGCGACTTAGACCGCGCGAACGGTTTGTACGTGAACACTTCGGTACATCGCCATATGTTTGATATTTCGCGACCGCGCCCGCCACCGCGCCCGCGAGTCAACGTGAATGAGCACTAAGAAATTGAAATTTGTAGGAACGTTACTTAGGAATACTCCACACAAAAAAAGAACCAGAAAAGAAGTCATTTGTAGCCACAGTAGACGTTAACTCATCAGAGGGTGGCAATTTTACAAAAATGGTTGTCATTTTGAAACTACATGAGATAGATTTTTTTAAATTATTTTTTGAGAGCCAACACAACTCGGCCTAGCTCAGGTTTTCGTTTTGACGTTAAGTTTTGGGACACGTTGTATATTATATGAGCTTAAACATTATTGAATAGATAAACCATCGCTAAATGTACCTCAGAAACCGGGAGTTAGTGAAGAAAATCTATCAATAAGTTAACTGAAGAAAAAAATCATCAAAACGTATACCGTTGGCATCACATCCATATAAACGAGTACTAGAAACCAGTACCTAAGTAAAAACTGTTCTTTCTTCCAGTTTAATGACCTCAGCCGGGTGGAACGATGTTCTAGAATCGCTCATGATAACACCTCCGGAATGTGAGCTCGGCGAACACGGCCACAACGGCAACTGCGGCAGTCCCCTCCTAGCCATCACTTACTTCACCTCGTTCATCATCATCAGCTACATGATCGTCATCAACATGTACATAGCCATCATTCTCGAGAACTTCAACCAGGCGCATCAGGAAGAAGAGATCGGTATCGTGGAAGATGATCTTGAAATGTTCTATATTCGGTGGTCCAAGTAAGTTTTACTGACGATTTTCAGTTTTATGTTTTCTACGACACTTTTTCCCAGAGTTAGCTTGTCGCAAGTTGTTTATTCCTGAACATTCCTAACTATACAGGAGGAGGAAGGCGCTATAGATAGTGCAGTGGTTAGGGTGGTCACTTGCCAGTTGCCACTGCCAGTGCGTCGAGCGGTCGTGGGTTCGAGTCCCACACGGAAAATATTTTGCGATACACAATAAGATTTTCCGGGTCTAGTTGTACTAAGCGTCCTTTTTTTTGTAAGTTTATAATATTGTATAGTATTTGCTGTGTAAGAAACAACAATTATGCATTAACAAGCAATGCAAGAGTAATTATACACGCAGTTGTTTTCCGGGATACAATCTTTTCAGCATTAGTAAACTCAGTTCAAGTTAGTGAAGACATTAAACCTGTCTATAACTGTAAGAGCCAATACTACTTAGTGTTATTAGCACCATTTAACATTACGACTGTCTTTGGACGTTTTAAACACAAATAGCGTCGTAAAGGAGATGTGTTCTTAATCTCTACTTCACATCTTACATTTTGTTTCGTTCCTAGGAACATGTTCAGTTACTTAGCAATGGTAGCCGGCCTTGTTTCTACGATGCTACTACACCCAAATAAATCGCTTTGATCTATTAGGTATACTTATTGAAGCGGTCAAGACTTCATAGAATATAATAATATGTAGTTGTTTCATATTTAGGGACCAAATGCTAAGGCATAAGATGATCGATATCGCAAGTTGTAATATGAAACAACAAATAAAATACACGGCTACTTTAAACTTTAACCTTATTTGTTGCAGATACGATCCCCACGCCACTCAGTTCATAAGTTTCGCTCAACTATCTGACTTCATAGCTTCGTTAGACCCTCCGCTAGGCATCTCGAAGCCAAATACAGTGGCTTTGGTCAGTTTCAATCTGCCTATCGCGAAAGGCAACAAGATTCATTGTTTGGACATCCTTCATGCCCTTGTCAAGCATGTACTAGGACATGTGGAAGAAACGGACACGTTTAGACAACTCCAGGAACAGATGGACATTAAGTTTAAGAAGCAGTTCCCCACGAGGAAGGAGCTGGAGATAGTCTCTTCAACTCGGATATGGAAGAGAGAAGACAAAGCGGCCAGGACTGTGCAACGAGCGTGGAGGGATTATGTGAAGTAAGTCAGATTAAAAACAATAAATTCCACCCTGATATTACTAAAAGTATACATATTTGAATAAGGATTTGACCACCTCTAGATATTTCCTGGTCTACTTCGATCCTTTTCATCAAACTAATCGATTTAATCTTCTTATTTTCCAGGAGGAAGAACCGCAGTCCCTCTAACGAAGAAGAAAGCACGAAGTGGTCCCCAGGCGGCGGCTGGGGAGGCCGCCTTAGTGCTCTCCTTCACGTGCGAAGAGGATCTCACGCGTCCAGTCGCAAGTCTTCGAGAGCTTCGGACGCGTCTGACCTCAGCGACCTGGGAGGAGCCTGGCTGAATCTTCCCTTACTGTTGTTACCAGGAGCCGCGCCTGGAGAACAGGTATCTTCTACACTCACTTCCTTATCTCCATCAAATCAGTCAATCATACTCAACTCATTTTTTGTAAGAAAGAATTTGTCATGACGCTTTTTATTACATAGGTACTCAGATTCTGCAACTGTTTTCAATAAATTTTGTAGGTTTCTTTCGTCTGTTAGAATTGTTTGTTATTTATCAGTAGTTAACAATAATAATTGACAATCATTTTTTTAATAAAAACCTTTCTTCTTGTCTCGTTTTCTTTGAAGTATATTAATAATTCTGTTGTCTAGTAGATTCATATTTTGTCTTCTGCTGTAAAATTTAGGGCACTTGACTGCCCTAAAATCTGCAATCATACAACCATAATGTCTGATGGAACAGGCGAGCGGTTCAGAATCGGCGCCTCCACGGAGACGGTCGGCGTATGGGCTGCCGATCTTCCTCCGGCACCAAGACGCCATGGATGAAGAGACCGGACCGAAACGAGCAGGTTCATATGTAATGTTTTGCTTTCCGTGTCTCTTCCTCAGTACCATTAGATTGTAGCACTGAGCGGTTAGTGATTTTCGTATTATTGATGTAGTACCCGTTTGTCGTCTTCTTATAAAATACCCCCAAATTATTGTTTGGGTTGTTTAGATTTTACTTCGATTTCTATTATAGTTAGTACAACATATTTGAACTTCCTTCCGATTTCTTATTAATGCATGCAATCTCAAGATTTTTTTGTTTTATCCCTCTAACTAATCGCTCAGTGCTAAAGCTCCTGGGTACCTAAATTCATTTGATTCAAAATTTCATACATTTGTTTTCGTGATTGGCAGTAAATAATTTTCCTAATAAATACGAGTTTATTCAAATGAGTTTTTTAATGTGCCTATAATTCTCAATTTTTAGATGGCGTGTTTGACAATTGGCCTTTGGGCAGAGCCCTGTTTGTTTTAAAAATTGCAGGATAGTGCGTGAAGCTTGTGCATGCTTATAGCCATAGACCCCGAGTTTCCTGCTTTCGTAGCTAAATGTCAGCATGAAAATAATGTAATGTGTAAGTCTGTAGATCTGTTCTTAGTCTCTCCTTCACTTTTAACGCATCACAGGAGTTCGTAAGTATAAATCTGTTTTTATCATACCTACTACTAATATCATTACTGACATCTTCAACTAGTACCTACTGATTTGTCAACACAAACGGCACCATCAACACAACACAATGAAGACACTACTGAAATAGCCGCTCTTAGATCAACTCCAAACTATCACGAGATATTCAACTAGCAAAAACTTCAGCAAATTCGACTACAAAGTAGATGCTTTAACACTCAATCGAAGCACCAAAGGGCATCACAGGACAAAAAGAAGACTGAGCAAAATTAGTATGAAAAATAAATATACATCCAGAACCTCATAGAAAATTCATCTCGTTCGTTTTTTATTGGCCAGGTTCCCTTCGTTTGAGCTCTCGGCGCAGCTCAATGCGGCGAGTCACGCCACCTGCACGTGCCCGCACGCCGTCTCCTCAGCAACAGGCGACGACGGTAACAACGACTACTGCGGCCATCGCCCCCGCGCAGCCCGCACAAGGCAACAACAGTGCAGTCAGCATTCTGGTGACGGAAGCTTCGCCGGACGCAGCGCCGCCGCCAGCAGCACCACCGACTGTTGTTCGCGCTCTTGTGCACCGGGAGTCCGACGAGCGACCAGATTCCCGCCCCAGCTGATCCACAACTCCCGAGCTCCCCGAGAGCTCCCGAGAAGCCCCGAATACTGCCGAGCACTGACTGTCGATCGCGTGCTCACGGCGGTACGACGTCATCTTGTGATTTTTAACTTTAATTAATTAGCCCCGTTGATGGTGTATGTTGAGATAGATGTGACATTTCGTTAGAGGACCTCGTCGGGGGTCATAAGTTCCGGTAGTAACGTTAAAGGAGACTTTAGTTTTGTTATTTAGGCGGAACTGAAATGGATATTTATCTCAACTTTAAATAAAATAGATAGTTAATACATTAAAACCGGGAACTTCCAGAGACGTTGCAATAAAATTTTCATTAGTATCTCGTCGAATTCAATAGCTTTACGATATGAGAGTGCGGTGAGACGCTCAACACGCAAGTTGCAGTACACGCAGTTAGATAACTTCGTTTGTAGACGCTTCGTTAGATTAATGTTGCTGAATACGATGTCTTGGATTGTGCAAACAACGGGTAACACGTTTCTAAAGTTCTCTCGAGATAATTGTGAACGTTTTAACTTGTCGGTAACATACAAATACCGACAAGAACGTTGTACCTATTTATTCTCAATAGTTCGAAATTAAATCGGTACTCTACATCTATAAACCTCATTCTATTTGTACGATCCAAAGCTCGGTAGGACAGCAGTTTTTATGAAATTTAAATATTTATTTAAGTAGATACGCTATTCGAGACCAGTCTCAAGTTGGTTGAAAATCAATTTGTTGTTGTAAATAGTATTTGTATATGAGAATGACTGATCACGTCACCGTATGTCGATAAAATTATTGTAATGCGTTTTTCGATTCGCCCATGAGATAATTTATCGATTGTTTATCGATTTAGCGCCTCAGTAACAATTCAGGCTTCTAAATTAATATTTTATAGTTTAATGCCCATATAAAACGTCGTTAAAGTTGATATATTTAGAAATTAAGTATTTGAAAATCGATAATCTGATGGCAATACAGTAATTCAGTGTTACCATATTATGAAAAAGCTTTATTACTAATACAAAACTTTCGAAAGTTGTTTAGATCCTTCTATTTTCCTTACTATACCAATTTTTGCCTATTCATGATGCCATGATCCCATTACTAGACAATATCTTTCACCATAGACGGACTGACATACAAGTATTTCTATAACAATCCATTTAATTTATTTAATAGTTTCAATCTTCAACCCATCTTCGTCACTTCAACCAATTATTAAGAATTTCTGAACTATTGTTGATTGTATCGATATACCGATTTTCACTCAAATACGACATCTCCATAATATACAGATAGGTTAAATATAAACATACGCAAACAGTCGCTAGTCGCAACGATTCGCACAAAACTCTATAGGTACTTACTAGGAGTAGCTTCCGAATTAACATTTATGTTTCTAAATACATATTATACAGTAGCGCGATTCTCTACAGTCGATAGTATCGAATATCAAGAGTTTGACATTCTAAACATACTTCAAAATAGTTCTTACGACGCCCGCTAGAGGCGCTGTTCAGATTTTCTTATAAAGTTTCTCGATAGCTGGTTGTTGATAGTAGATAGTGAGAGGGTATCGCGCTACAGTTATAAATCTTTTTAAGTGCCAATTCTATGTTACGTTTTAATGTTGGAACAATAATTACATAAAAATTTATATCTTAACCCGACATATAAGATACGTGTAGGAATTATTGACGAGAATCACACATTTTACCCAAATTATATTATTTTTGTTATAAGATATAAAACTGGTACAATTAACAATAAAAGTCGTGAAATTGAGTAAGATGACCCAATTAATAATCATCAGAAATAGTACCAAGTATTATCTACTTATTGCAGTTATTCTTTAATTTTTTATTTCAACGACACCTCGTTTAATGAATGAAAATGATATAAAGTCGTAATAAAATTAAATTTGTTGATATTTAGCCCGTCCATACGTTCATTTACTCGTTGTTTTATAGTTGTAACATTAGCTGCTAACAGTGTTAACATGTTGCTATTATAGATGCACAAAGTGTATAATACTTTGGCTCACGTATCATCGGCCCGAAAAGTGATCACGCCTTATTTTCCCGTGAACGAACCTTCAATCACTTTTGGTACCGATCGTACACTGACGACGTAAATTAACTTAGGACGTGTAAAGCATTCAATTAATAACATTGAATCGTTGATTTTAATAGGTCATAATAAATAACATAGAATTAGCTTTTTTTCTAAAAGAAAGTTTAAAAAAGAAAATTTTAAAAAATTCTCTAGGAGTATTATTGTGCAGGTACATTTTGAAACCCCAAATATTTTCCATTTAGCAAGGACCAAGACTTATTTTTGTTTAAACATTTTTATCTCAATTTACTAATGATATTCTTGACCAAAACATTTTTAATTAATTTGTACTTAGAATTTTCGAGGCCTGTATCGAATTATGCTAGAAGTTTAGAAGCTGCCACCTTGTAACATAATATTATATTTATAACACCTCGCTTTACGACAAGTTTTACACATTTGCTTTGAACCCTTAGATATCTCAATAACAACCCACTCACTATTAAATATTTTCAATTTTAAATGAGAACGCATGATAATATTGTTCTAATAGTATAGATAGATTTCTCAATATTGTTCATTACTATGTAAATAAAGAAAGATGCAATAATTTTTCATAATTTTATCTATAGTCAAAACTTGAAGAGGTTGTTAGATTACTTTTAGGGCTCGTGCACACCGTTGTAGATCGACGAACAGTTCTGTCGATGTATTAAAATGTATGGGCTACTTTAAAACTAAATGTAAAACCGCCTCAATTAAACTTACGATGTGATTAAATAAATTAGGCATGCGATCGACGCATCAAACTGTTCCGTCGATGATGTGTATCGTCTGCGCGAGCCCTTAAACTATAATTCATATGTACGATGTACATGTAAAACTATTGTAGTTAGTGAAATTGCAATATTTAAAACATGTGTTGGGCATGGTTCGATTTGTGTAACATATGTTTAAATTGTATGATATGTAAATAAAAACTTTAAGTGAGACCTGCGAAATATGATTTTCTTCCGAGGTACAAAATATAAATTAACCATGTTGAAAACTATGATTAAATGAAAATATAGAAAACATTGCATTTTTATTGTTCCTCTATCCTAACAAAACTAAACTATTGTGTAGAATTACTATGGAAAGAAGGTCTAAGCAATATTAAATCTAACCACATTGATGTGGCTCAGGGCAATAAATGCCAGAAATTTAGAAATATGACAATTCAATTCTCTCTGAATCTAAACATACATATAAAGGTACTAAAATAACAATTACATATAAACATGAACATAATCTTTATTCAGGTTTAGCTATTAATAATATTTCGTAACATTGCAAATTGGTTGCTACTCCATGACTGATAATTTAAATTAAATTGTCTATGACGTTATAAAAATCAGGAATCAGAAATTATACTAACACGTCTACTTAGTGGAGACCCTGGTGCGACGATTCCAGCTGAAGTTCAAACCGTAGCTTTTCGGTCTGACTGGTTTCTCAATCTTAGGTGTATCAAGGTACCAGCACCAACCATTCTTTTCACAGAGCTCGATAGCTTCATCTGGGGTTCTGAATTGCACTTTCATGTTGGAGAGTGGGTCACCGGTGGATGTCCAGCCCATCAGAGGGTTTTCCCAACGTTGACGGGTGTCAAACTCCATTTCCCAATGGTGAATGTTGTTGGTGCCACTCTGCATGGCATTCTTGGGAGGCTGGTAGATGCGCACGCGACGTGTCCTGATGTGCTCCTCAGGGACACCGCTGATGGGGGTTAGGTCTACCTGAAAATTTTATAGGCTGTTGTGAGCTTTATATTTTAAATCAAGTAATTTCATAATAGGAAAACAAATTAAAGTTATATAGTGTGCAGGGGTCCAGGAACTATAAAAGCATCCTATACACATAGATGAAAGCATAACCAAGAACATATTACTTAACCAAATTACTAGCAGTAGTAATTGTATGGAGTAAGTATGATTCTATGGAGCCATTAATAAAGAGGTATCCTAATGGATAGTATGAAATTAATGTAAGCACAACAGCAAAATCAGTACCCACGTTTGCTGCTAGGCTCATACACTGCTGTGTAAAGACCTTTACCCCAAACAATCCAATCATTGTAGTCCTAACCAGGCAAACAAAGACTTATTCATACATACATTTTTATCTATATATATACATCTTATACATTAGCTTAACTGCAGGCTTTAGAAAAGACTTAGTAGAAGTTTTCTATTCGTCAACTGTATTTACTCCTAGTTTGCAATGTTAAAAGTGTAATATCTAATAGTTCAGATATTCTAGCGAAACGATCATTTAAAAAGGCAATATAACTCTAGTTCTGTATTAAAAGTTAGTATTTACCTTGCTAGAGACCGATATGGTTGACTCCAGAGCAGCATTCTGGCGTGCCTCTTCAGGCAAAGAGAGTACCGCCTCATTGTCAATTATTGGAGCCTCTTTACGTTTGTAAGGGTCGTCAGCATAGCGGACAGAGCATGTCGAAAACGCAGGGAGAGATCTGAAAATAACAACTTAACCATTAGCACGTAAGTTCAGAAAGATTGACTACGACTACGTACATACACCATTCTATGAATATTTTACTACATTCGCTTCTATTGTTTTCTCGCTTACCTAGACAGCTGGGTTCTAGATAGACCCGCAGCACGGCTAATCACCTGAAACATGTTATTTTTTACGTAACAATTGCTATGAAAACGAAAATATAGTGCGCTCTTGGACCTAAGTTGTCAATGTCAAATTTTGACAACGCTTGTGACATAACAATTTTATATTGCCATGCTTATTTGCCGTCATGCGGCTGTACCTTTACCTACAATAGACTTAGTAGTCAGTTATTTAGTCGACTTTTAAGTACGAAGGTGTCTGAAAAAAAATGTAAATGATTGACAATTGATCAGATGATAAATAAGACCCCTGGAAACAATACAAAATTTAATACAAAAATATATACCTAGGCCAGTGTAACATTTGTTTAATAGTAATTATTATTATAATCTAATAGGTTAGCGAATCCAATATCAAATATCCATCAATCTCAATTAAATCGCATCACTATCGTCGCTGTCTCTCTCTGCTGTTGCTTGCTGTCACAGAGTTGTAATGTCAAAGTAGTCGGATGCGAGATTCGCATTATAATTTCTGCATATACCAATAAATCGAAGCATTTAACACATTATTCGCTAAAATCGTATGTAATAAACTGTTACCAGAATTATATGTGCAATTTATTTTCTTATTTAACGTGAAATATGGCCTTCTACACATCCTTCGAGCCTAGCCGACTTCAAACAGCTGTTTTCTTGTAAAGGTAAAGTACTTTTTTTGATATTTATTTTAATAATGTCTATAAATATATAGTCTAGTCTTCATTTAGCTTAACAAGCCTCTCTCTTCTTGTTATTATGTATATTGTGTTATTACTAAATTCGGACTAGCCGGTGTCACCTATCTTTCGACCTTGAGAAACTTGATACGAAAATGTTTTGACTTGGATACAACGATAATCATTTCCTCAACAAATCTGTTAGAATTCTAATGTTTCTTTCCGATTCAAATTCAATAAGTCAATGAATATAAAGAAAATAATCTGTATTGTAATTTATATTTTAGCTAATTTTTAAAATCTTGTTAGTAAAATTATGCTGAAACATTTTAAGGCTAATCTTACCAGTATGTGTTCTGTGTAATGCAGAATGCTTATTTATTCTAATAAGAAAAGTAAACAAATTGAAATTAACCATTGCATTTCCTCTAATAAGTAGTTCACAACATTAAACTTTCTGTGTAAATGTCCTGCATACCTACATCAGGAACTACACTAAATATTAATAAAACAACTTTTTCTTTACAGATTGCCTTCAAAACAATCATGTCCTGCTAAAAAGGAAGACCGTAGCTCCTACGGGAGCTACCTGAGTAGCGCACTACTCGTACCTGCAAATTGCTCATAGACATTAATCACGAGTTTTCATCAACATATCTGCAGATTATTTACATAAGAGAATCTAGTCTTCACATACTAAGGATTTGTAGTATATTTTTTACGGACATATAGACCAATAATTATGAGTAAGCACAAAGTTGAAGTAGACTGCACCTCACGGTGTCGGTCTAGAGTCCACGGACAGGCTATAACAAGTGCGATTACGAAGAGATCGGTCAGTGATGAAGCACTGGCCAGCTTTATCAAAGGTACATGCGCTAATTTCGTGAAAGCTTTTGATTGTGAGGTAAGTGATTTTGATATGTTAGATTACATAATATTATGCAACTATGTGAAACTATATGCAATTTGTCTTTGTATTTACTTATTGTTATATACTAATTGTAATAATTGAGTGCTGAGTCTTGTTAAGTTAAAGAAAGACATGCACATATTATGTAAATATTCTGTAAACTTGCATGGAAAATTTATGATTGTTTAACTTATATGAAAGCAAAATGTTGTCATAATATAAGTTTATATTGTTAGAATTTTATTGTTATAATGATAAGAAAAATAACAGTTTTGTATTAATGGAGATTTATTTAAAATGAGATTAGTATTATCTAACTGCTAGATGGTAGAGTGTGACTGCTGATAAAATCTGCAGATTCAGTGTTGGACTTTTCAATTTGTATTCAAATAATAGCACAGTTTAGCTTATTACCTGATATAAAAATAGGTCCATATACTCATCCTTTATTACATAAAAATTGAAAATGGAAACATAATACGGTAGTACTATTACTTATTCTATGACAAAAGTGTATTTCATACACCTCAGCCTTTACCGGTGGTTATAAGCTACATAATGCTAGGTGGTATATATATATTTTTATTGCATTTTAAGGGTCGCACAGCCCTACACATGGCTGCGTCGCGTGGCAGAATTCATCTGATGGATTGGCTTATCCGCCACTCGTCAGAGGCTTTCAAGAATGCG
The DNA here is from genome assembly GCF_050436995.1 of Anticarsia gemmatalis. Classification (NCBI taxonomy): domain Eukaryota; kingdom Metazoa; phylum Arthropoda; class Insecta; order Lepidoptera; family Erebidae; genus Anticarsia; species Anticarsia gemmatalis. The sequence continues at coordinate 8,414,023 of NC_134761.1, forward strand.
CGCGATCGTGAATCCGGATATACACCCTTGCACCGAAGCATTTTTTATGGACAAATACATGCTGCTGTAGGACTTATGAAGATTGGTAAATATAATTTTATATAGTCTTAATAAAATACAGTTTATCATGAAGTCAAAGTCAAGATTATTAACATTTCCTCATGAGGGACAGAAATTAATTAGCTTAGTAGGGTATATGACTTTTGCTTTAGGCAATTTGGCCATGCCTAATACATTTATTTATGATAGGGATGTTAAACTACTTTAGTCATGACCAGGTGGCACTGCCAGGCAGAAAAAGGTAAACAATAAACACATTTTCCCCATATAGTAGGTAATTTTAATATGTTAATCATGCAACTTTTTAGGTATATTGAATACATACTCATGAATTATGCGCGCCAATCTCAGAAAATACTAGAGAGAAATAAAAAAATATCAAGGAAGGCTCATAGGCTATATAATATGACTAGCTGACCCGCGCAACTTCGCTTGCGTCACATAAAAGAGAATAGGTCATAATTGCCTCGATAAATGGGCTATCTAACACTGAAATATTTTTTTATATCGGACCAGTAGTTCCTGAGAGTAGCGCGTACAAACAAACAAACAAACTCTTCAGCTTTAGAATATTAGTATGGACCAATAGGAGTGGATCAGCGATAAACAATGTTGAAAATAACGGAAAAAAAACTGAAGTCCCCAAATTGCGGGCGACCATTAATCATCTATAATCACAATATAATTCTTATCCCTAGGTGTAAACACAGACATAGTAGACAAAGATGACTACAGGGCTCTAGAGCACGCAATGCTGGACCGTCAGTACATGTACAAGCACGAAGGCACGCAACCCAGCGAGGTGTACGTGTGGGGCAACAACTCCAACTACACGCTAGGAACGGGCACTCAGCAGGAACGAACCACGCCTGAGCTGCTGACCTGCTTCAATAGAGCTAATACTTATATCAAACAGGTAATTATTCAGATTTTAAAAATTATATGGTAAGGTATGAGAGTAATAAGGGAGAAATAATTAATTTGTAACATTGCTTACTATATTTAGCAGGGAAGAGATATCAAAAAAGGCTGGTAAGAGCCTCCTGGCCACTCTTTATATTCGTCAAATATTTTTTTAGATTTAATGCACATCACAAGTCATTGCACAAATTAATTTTATTGTCTTAACCTACATTTGACTCACGGAGACAATTCTCTCGATCGATTTATTTAATGTCCAAGTCATGTTCATGTTCGTAAACTGTTTTGTATTTTTGCCATTTTTTCCGGTAAAACATAGAAATACCTGTATTACCAAGGCAGGCAATTTGATCCCATATGGTCCATTTCACATCGAAGCCGTCACGCGATGTTTCGCCTCACTGCTCTTATACGTTGTCTCGAAACACAATAAACATTGATCTCTATTTACAAAATACACGACATTTTTGAGGATCGTACACGGCTAAAATATTCTTCTTTCTGATTTTATCAACTGCCAGAAAACATTAAAACTAATATGACAAAATAAATGTCATCGACTTTTAAATGTCTATCGTTTTGGAAAGGACTTGTTTATTTACAATTTATTTTAAATATTCAATCAGCCATTGAAAACAGTTCAAAATGCACTCAATTAACTTGCCTCGGACATGTTTGGGGTTCACAAACATATTGTTTTTCGTACTGGGTACCATTGGGTTCGTGATTTGCTTGTGGTGTGCGGTCAACACTGATTTCTTCCGAGACGTGAACTACACTGTGACGAAGAGCTCTGTCGTTGATACTATCGCCAAGTTCATCAATATGAAACTATGGGTCACTCCGGTAACAATGATTCTCATACCAATAACTGTACTCGCGATGATGACCTCGTGTTGCGGAGTCCTAGGGGCGGGCTGTAAGATCAAATGCGCGATCAAGTCCTACATATTCCTCTCAACAGGACTGTCCGCTATAGCCTTCTGGTTATTCTTTATAACTGGAATATACAACATTTACACAAACAACGACAGAACAAGGAACTCTATGCAAGTATCATTGCACGAGTATTACGGGAAGGAGAACGATTTGATTACATTTGTGTGGAATTATATCATGATAAACCATGAATGCTGCGGCGTGGTCACGTACAGAGATTTCTACGGTTCTCCGTGGCATAAAGCACATCCTGGGAAGTTGTACCCCGTACAGTGTTGCGTGTTATCTAACGTGACGACTCTGAAGCCTTTGTCGAAAGACTGCACTGTCAGTCTAGGACCGGACACACTGTGGCACAAAAGCGGTTGTTTCCTGGCGCTACAATCAGCGATTATAAGGAACAAAGGGAAGATCATATTCTACATAGTACTGATAGGGATCATGTATTTCATAGTGACGTTATTCGCTTATTGTTTAATTAGAGGGGAGCCTTTGCTGGGTTCCATGGCTGGGAAGTTTACGGACTTTTTGCCGCCGAAAGGCCGAGCAGATGCGGCCAAGAGTAATAATAATAATATAGTGGTGACGCCTTCGAACATGTCTTTAGGGAACGTGATGTACAACACTACAGAGCATCATCCGAAAAGGGTCGTCAAAGTGGTGTCCGCGGCGAATCCTTTTCAGTCTTATTCGTTCACGCCTAACGCGTATGGTCAAGAGACCATGCGGCCCTATCCTCAATCGTACAGATACTGATAATAAATGTATTGTTATTTATTATGATTGTGTATTCATTTACTTCGTCGTGAGCTCGGGACAGATAAGCTATCTAGTTTGAGTACTCGTGTTCATAATTAGCTAACGTAATTAAACTATTTAGTGAAATGAACTTACAAAATAGATTGATAACTGCCAATGCTGTGAATATTAGTCATTGTTTGATGTTACGTGGAGAACCCTACACATAACATGTTATAACTATTTAGAATATTTGAGAAATAATTAAAGTTGCTCACCAAATAAGTCATATACTCGTGCACGTAACACATATTACTCGATTCAATTCACTTCGAATCTACCTACTTCATAAGGAATACATGCTGTGTCCGTCAAAATGGCGGTTGGAAAGTCATGAAATCGAATGAAACGTGCTCTATTATTTTGTAGTGTTTTGGTAGTATTTAGTAGCTAAGCAAAAATATTTAGTAGTATTACCAATACGATATGAAACGAAAAACAAAATCCGCCGCCAAGCTGATGTCTGGTTGGCGGGTGGTAATTGAACGGCGTGAAATGCTTTACATTTTTATATGTCAGATTTTAGTAGTCTATTGGTAGGTAAATAAAATAACATTAATCTTATCTACGTGCTAATAGTTTACAAATTAAAGGCATCACACACACTACATCGAGTACGCCTACGCATATTATCACAGCAATGTTACTTACGAGTGTCATTGTTATTAGTCTGGAGGAGTATTTTTTATAATTTATGTTACCGTTGTTTTACACTAATAAAAAACGAATATATTAAATTTTATGCAAATGGATAGGGAACATATTTTTTATTATGATTATTGCTTAACAACAGTAACATACAATATAAAAACTCCTCCAGACTAATAACAATGACACTCGTAAGTAACATTGCTGTGATAATATGCGTAGGCGTACTCGATGTAGTGTGTGTGATGCCTTTAATTTGTAAACTATTAGCACGTAGATAAGATTAATGTTATTTTATTTACCTACCAATAGACTACTAAAATCTGACATATAAAAATGTAAAGCATTTCACGCCGTTCAATTACCACCCGCCAACCAGACATCAGCTTGGCGGCGGATTTTGTTTTTCGTTTCATATCGTATTGGTAATACTACTAAATATTTTTGCTTAGCTACTAAATACTACCAAAACACTACAAAATAATAGAGCACGTTTCATTCGATTTCATGACTTTCCACCCGCCATTTTGACGGACACTACATGCTGACAGTTATAAAATAGGTACCTCAGATTATAACTTTTACGCTGACAACGAATTTCAAACGTTGAATTACTCTCAGTAATATTAGAGAAACGAACGTAACTACAGCCACTTCGTAAACATCGTGTAAAGGGTGCGCAGGTGTCACCCGTGAACATGCCCGGCGGAGTACCTACAATACCTACCTGCTAGCTTATAGCATTGAACATAGGTAGACTGGCAGAAAAATGCCCCTGGCATTAAGTCCGCCTTTATACAAATTTGTATATTAAGATTAAATAAATAAATAAATACAGATATGACTTAAATACGGCTAAGTACTAAACACTGCAGCAACGTAAGTGTCGTCAAATATAAATATCTACGTAACAAACTTTTGTTTTTCCCAGGTGTGTCTAGGCAAGTTCCACAGCGTGTGGCTGTCGGACGCGGGCGAGGCGTGGTGCTGCGGCCAGCTGGCGCGCGCCGGCGGCCCGCACGCCACCGCGCTGCGCCCCACTCCGCTCAGGCTGGCCGAGCCCTGCGCCGCTATAGCCATCACTATCAACTCTACCATCTTTCTACTCGAGAGTGGGATGGTATGTATGAGAGCAGTTTTTGTTGCGTAAAATAACAGCAAAGCTACAGAACAGTTGTTATAATGAAAAAAGTAGAGATTGTATGAAGATTTATTTCTGACAAGATTTTTATTAAGTACGCCAGCTAGTTTTATATTTTCACCTATATTTTGCCAATACAACATTTACCGTCTTCCATGACGCACGTATCTCTGGTTCGACCTACTTCATTCAGAGAACACGTAAAGCAATCTATCGTCTCACGATGTTTTAAGAGTGATGCTATAAGTAATATAAATATTTTTTTTTATTGTAGCACTTAAGTTAAAGCATCAGTTCGAATTATAATATAGAATTAATGTGTGTATTACATTCCAGGTGTTACAATACGCACTAAACAGCACAGACAACATGAGTCAGTCCAGCACTCAGGCGCCGAGCTCCATCAAGCTGAGCTCTGTGAAGCCGCTGCTCAAGTTGTCGGCGGCGCTGGGCGTGTGCGCGGCGCGGGCGCACGCGGCCGTGTGGAACACGCGCGCCGTCTACACGTGGGGCAACAATGTCGGACAACTTGGACATTCTAATGACGATAAGATTGTTGCGGCACCTAAACGGGTAAGTTAATCTTTATTTTTTTTATTTACAATCAAATATTATGTTATTATGTCGGATAATCTGCCTTATAGAAACATTTTTTATTATTTCGATTAAACTCGCATTAAATTGTTCTTGGCTTATAAACTTTCGCGTTGCATTTTTAATATGATAGGATGTTGGATCATTTCATTTTAAGATAAAATTCGTGTTCGCGTTAATTCCTTTATCCTATTATTTATTACTGTACACAGGAGACTATAGGCACACTTGCGATAAATGAGTGACTAATAAAAAGCTTCAGTCCGTAATCATTTATATTTTAATTTTATATAATATTTTCAACAAAACAATTGACTGGACATAAGTATTTTGCATGAGCCCTTTACGAGTACTAGTTAATAGATTTTCCATGAACCCAGTCAACTAGTCTATCCACTAAAAATCAACGTTATAATAATTGTCAGGTAGCGATATCAATGAACAACAAAGAGGAGGCCGGCATACAGTTGGTGCACGCGGCGGACGCGGCCACCGTCATCACCACCAGCCGCGGAGACGTCTACCTTCTACACAAGTACATCTGCAAGAAAATCGCTATCAAGTAAGTGTTGTTTTGTTTTAAGCCTACTTCAGGAAGAAAATTGTTCCTCTTTATTACTGACAGTATTTAACGTTTCAACTGGTTTAGATACTATACTTAAGGTACATACTTGTAGCCAGGTGTCTTTTGCCAGCTCTTCTCATTGGCCCTGCCTTCCGAAGTGGGGGTTTGTTCTCTCTCTGTATCATTGACTGTCTTGTCAGCATTTGAACATTTTTTTTCTATTGTATGTATATATTCTCTTATGACGGCCCCTTTTGGTTCTATTCCCGGGTAGGTACCCTGTTGTAATAGTATTAGGCTCGCCCCCTGTTACATGACCAATAGCACTTTTCCTAAACTCTCACTAGGTCTTCGTGGTCAGTCTCCCTTTACTCACATTTTATTCATCTTTCAGACAGATAAACCTGAAACAGGTGTGTGTGGAAGCTAAAGTGAGTGAGAGTGGCGTGTACTCGCGCGTCACCGTGCTGCTACTGACCAACGTCGGACAACTGTTCATATGGCAAGACACTACCAACAAACTTACTAGGTAACTTGACTTTTATATTTCTTTACTGGAAATAAATGCTAGATAAATGCTACACTTAAAAACCTTTTACGATTTGTATAATGGAGGCTAAACGTGGCTTGCGCAGATCCACTGTGGTGTGTGTGTAGCAGATATAATAAATTGTTTCGTATGGGAATCAAGCCTACTAACTCTGCATACAGTGATGGCTGAGTGGTGGCCATCAATAAGCTTAAAAACTTATAAGTTTTTCTATATAAGTGCGGTTGCCCCACTGAAGTCTTGATCCGTCTTTATTTTGACTCTTTTTTGCTAGAACTATCATTTTTAAGTATACCTTTGTTAGTAGTAAAATTAATTAATTCCTTTTCCAGATGTGTATTTGGTTTAGTTCATCAAACGATTATAACAAACGTAGCCCTGACACACGACGCTCTCTACTTCACAACTAAATACGGCGAAGCGTTCATTGGCTCGATCTCGCGCAAGACCACGCCCACCGCACAGGCTCAACCAATCAAAAGAGAGAAAGACAAGGACAACAGATCCGCGCTCGTCAAGTTTTTAGAAAAGGACGACTGTACTTCAGTGAGGATATCGAAGATTTCGAACGTTTATAGAGCGGTGGCAATCGCTGTTGACAGTGAAGGAAATAATTTTGCTTGTCTACAGGTTTGTTCATATTACTTCATTATTTTGGTCTTATTATAGGGCATTCCTGTCCTACTGCTGGGCAAGAGTTTCCCGCAATTAGTATGGAAATAAGCTGACTACTTTTGACTAGGCTGCTGACCGAGTGCGATTTGGGTGTTGGTTATCAACGTTTATACTGTTATCCCCAAGATTTATCTGTCCGACTGTTTTGTATGCACCAATTTAATGTCTGACCGTATGTTATTGAAGTCTGATAAAGCGACAATACAAATTTTGTAAATGATTGCTTGATGTGAAGAAATGAATGCAAACAAATATTCACTCGCACATATAATCTATACTAATATTATAAAGCTGAAGAGTTTCTTTGTTTGTTTGTACGCGCTAATCTCAGGAACAACTGGTCCGATTTGAACTATATCATCACGCCACGACCAATAGGAGCAGAGTACCAATATTTTTTTTTACAAAAACGGGGAAAGTTTTGACTCATTCTTTCTTATGTGACGCAAGCGAAGTTGCGCGGGTCAGCTAGTTAAGTATAGTGGTGCTATGATGTGTTTCAGATTTATTTTGGTATTGTGTTATAGATAAAGCCGACCTGCGGCTTACGTTCCTTGCCGGAGTTATCACCGTCCAGTCTGTCCAAACACATGGAAACTTTACGAGAGACCGCCACCGAAGACGACTTGTTACATGATGTTATATTTAAGGTAAAACATTGTACTATTATTATTAAAACAATAATTATAATTTCTATGGAATTATTTTAAACGTGTGATCGGGGCTGGTGTATACGACTGCTGATATTGTCACAGGTTCGATTCCTTGGTGCTATTGTTTTTTTCTTATTTTTATAACAATATTCTCAATAATAGCTTAGACCATGGTAACGTGCCCGGTATATGGTAATAGACTCGCTTCCAATTACATGAAACTAACATTGAAATTGGCGAAACGCGGGCTTAATTATTTATTATACCTCTGCCTACATCTTCCGCTACAACAAGTCTGATAAAAATCCTACTAATATTTAAATGGAAGTATGTATGTGTTTGTTACTCTCAAGAAAATGCCCTTTGAAGGATTTTAATTTAATTTGGTACATTGATTAAACTTACTGATAATTTTTACCCTTGTAATTTTTTCACGCAGATGAAGTCGCGGGATGAAGCTAGTAAATAAATAAATATCAAACGCCTCATACAAAACAATTTCATTTTAACACGTTTTCATAATATTCTAGGTAGGCAACAAACAGTACCCAGCGCACATATTCATTATCGCTTCAAGCAGTGAGCTACTCTACAAAATGTACCAAGACGCCCGGGCGACCAATGACCATAAGCCTGAGATCACACTGGACAACGTGCACCCTGAGGCCTTCGACCGTATCATGAAGTTCATGTACACCGGCACTTGTGACGTCACGGAGTTAGGCCCGTGCGGACTCAAGATAAGGAGGGAGGAGCTGGTGGGCAAGAAGGAGAAAGAGAGTGAGGATGTTGATGAAGATGTTATTGGTGAGTTCTTATCCTACTATCCTACTAATATTATAAATGCAAGTTTGTGAGAATGTATGAATGTTTGTTACTCTTTCAAGCAAATACTTCTGAACCGATTACAATGAAATTTGGTATGTACTGATAGCAAAAGATCCAGAATAACACATAGGCTACTTTTATCCCGGAGTTCCCAAGGGATCGGGTTTTAAACGGGGAGGGTTGCCACGCGGACAAAGTCGCGGGCAGCCTTTAGTTATTTATATCATTATGTTGTTTAACGAATCTTCGCATGAGAGAATAGTCCGTCAGCCTAATAGTGGCAGAGTGTTATTGGTCTTTTCTAATTTATACTAGAACTAGCTTTTGCCCGCGACTTCGTCCGCGTGGTTTGTGACTTAGGACAGAATTTTCATTCAAACTTTCATTCCCTACTTTATCCCCTTGGGGATAGAATTGATCAAAATCCTTTCATAATGGATACTGTCTTACGTCATAACATCTAACTGCATGCCAAATTTTGGCCCGATCCGTCCATTGGTGGGCTGTGCGTTGATAGATCACTATAGCAGCCAGTCAGTCACCTTTGAGATACATATTTAGATAAGAATGGCAAAATATCATCAACAGAGAATCCATCAGAGATATCAGCATTCGAGGTGTACAAGAAGCAAGGCGACCGGTCGAAGCGGCGCAGTCGGCGCTGCACGGAGACCCCGCCGCGGCCGCACGTGTACTGCGACCCCGTCAAGCTGCTGCAGGCCACCGCCAAGCGACTGCAAGTGCTCGCGCTGCACAAACTGCTCGATAAGTTCTAGTTAGTACAATTATACTGTTGTAGTTTTAAGTTGTAAAATGTACATCTGCCCTGGGTAAACTGTAGTTGAATAGAACACAGTTGCCAAATAATCCTTCTGGCCATAACTGGAGTTTCGTAACGATAACATAGAAGAGAAAAAATCTTTATGCAAAGCTGTTACCATACAATTCGTATCTAGCGATTGTCAACTTGGATTGGGCTTAATTCTAATCAACTCGAGTTGAATTCTTTCCGACTCGAGTTTGGATTGTCCCGTATTTTTGTTTTTACTCGTAACACTCACTGAACTCGAGTTCAAGTCGTAACCATAACCCTACATTTAGGATAGGTTATCTGTCAGATAACCTATCCGATAATTTCGATGAAAATGTTTGTCAAAATTCGACCTTATAGTCATGAAACTGAATATTGTACTGAATGTTATAGTTACAAAGACGGCAACATCCGTCTGAAGGAGAGCGCAGTGTACAGCCGGGTGGTGTCGTCTCCGTGGCAGCGAGAGACGCTGGGCGAGCTGGTGGACACGCGCGTGGTGTCGCGCGACAACGTGGCCGTGCCCGCGCACAAGTGCGTGCTCGCCGCCCGCCTCGAGTACTTCCACGGCATGTTCATGCACTCCTGGACTGAGGTGAGGGTACAACCTTAAATCATACTAGTACTCCTACTCTCTGCTACTCTTTACAACATTATAACCAACTTGAGTTTTAAACAAATCGTTCTGGCTTTCCTTGTGGTTTTATTTTGTGAAAGTATGTAGCCTTGTTAATCTGGATGCTGTTGTTCATGCTACCCTTTTTACAATATTGATGCAGGAACTTATCTTTGAAAGAAGACACTTTCTTTGTCACCAGTAGATTTAGGTTTATTTCTAGTAGTAAACATTGCATATTTATTTAAGTATTTATTATTTTTTTACAGAGTAAACTGTTGTCAAAAGTGACTCTACCGATTAACTACGGCATTCTGCTGCCTGTCATCAACTTCCTCTACACGGACTTATGTCCGGAGTTAGATAACTGCGACAGTATTGACTTTATATGTAACCTGATGATTGTGGCCGATCAACTGTTCATCGGCCGCCTGAGAGAAATGTGTGAGGTAGCTCTCGCCAACATGATCACGCTCAAAAACTGCACAGAACTATGTCAGTTCGCACACACGTACAACGCGACACAACTAAAACAATGCTGTATGGAATTCATCTCACTCAACCTATGCAGTGTACTGGAAAACAGATCTTTAGATTTACTAGAACAAGAATTACTAGATGATATTACTACTTATTACTGCAAGTTCAATCCTATCATGTCTTCTAGAGTAATAACGCCGTTCTTCAATGCTCCAAGCGATGAAGTTATAGAAGAGTTTGCTAAGACCTACCCGGTCAATTTAGAGGTGACTGACGAAGAGTACAAAAAAGATGACAGCATCATAGAAGTGACTAAGAAGAAGAATAGGGGTAAAAAGATTGAGTACACTGACAGTGAGAAAGAACGAATGAGGTACGAATCTGTGAGTTCAATAACGTCATTGGACTTATCTAATGAAGTCTCCGGTGATATTACTTTGTCCTTGAGTAAGATATCTAAGGATTCCGAGAAAGGTTCTCGGGATAAGCAAGAGAAGTGGATCGAAGTGCCGTCGGCACAACAGAAACAGCAGAAAGTAGTCCAAGCCAGATTAAAAGCTATAACTAGTGCTAAAGATATTCTGAACGAAGCTCCCACCGAATCGTTTATGAAACTTACTAAGAGTAGCTCTTCCAGTGCCATGACAATACAAGAAAAATTGCCGACATCATCTCGTATGTCTGTGTCGCCTAAGGATTCTCCTATCGCCGAAATGGCAAGGAGTCCTCAAGGGAATATGTTTATAAGTCATGTTCAAGTGGGACCAAAATTATCGCAGAAGCAACGAAAGAAGTTAGCTTTACAGGGCAATGACTCTCCATCACAAAGTGTTGAGGACTACTTCAGTAAAGTAAACATTGGCAGTCCTCCCGAGAAGCCTAAGAATCCGTGGAAGATCTGTGAGGCGCCTGTAGCCAGCAGTAGTCCTAATTCAAAAGCCATTGAGTTCAATAAAATATTGACAGATCAGAAGAAACAGAAGGAAGACCACTCAAGAATCATGACTAAGCCGCTCAATATGACACAGGTATGGTTCAAAACTATGATGAAAATTGAGAAAATTCATGTTAGTTTTACATTCAGCTGGCTCAAATATGTTCTGGATAGGTCTTCTAATTATTTTCAATACCTTTGTACTTAGAACTTATAATCGAGCCATGGGCAAGGGAACGTTCACATCTGAGTGAAGATGCTTTGGGCGTAACTTAATTTGTATGGGCTTCGCACCGACGCATCATCGGTTGAGTGTCAACGGTTGAGTGTTTTTCTATACATTTGTCTGTTTTGGCGTTGCGCGACCGATTATACGCGACGTATGTTGTGTCGTCGTGTCAGATATGAACCTTCCCTGAGGGGTGGTCCATAAATGACGGAATGTGATTTATAAGTTTTAAACTACCTCCTGCTACATAAATAATTAGTTAGGCAATGAACTAATTTTAAGATAACCCTCAGTGGATTAATAGGAATTAATATCAGATGTTTAGACCTTTTTTTATAGTAGTTATACTATTTCCAAAAAGCTTTACTTATTATGTTATTTCTTTCACAGCTGGAGGACAAAGCCATAGAACAGCTAGAGAGGTTCTACAACATTCACGAGATAGACGATGAGTTGATCACAGTGCGCCGCATAGAGCTTCAAGTGTCCTCACCACAATGGATTCATACTGCCCCAAAGTGATTGTGCTATTTTATATACTTTACAAGTAACTATTGTTCTTATTATAAGATGTAATTAAATATTTTTATTAATATATGAAGTGACATACTATTCTGTTATTTTATTACTTCTCATCTCTTGTTATACATCTATATGCAATTGTAGACTATGAGATCTTCTGATTCCCGAGGTAGATAAGTGTTATCTGAACTTTACTTAATTATATAAGTACAGATATTTATCAGTAACAGTACTCTGTACTGGTAAATGGCAACGGTCTCACCCTCTATTACATAGGACCAAACATTGTGAATGGCGACATTGGTGTAGTATACATATAATAATTAGTAAGTTATGAGTTATAATACTGCTTACAATGACTTCTATCGCTTCTGTAAAGAAAGTAGCCAACTACTAAACTAACAAGCTATCATAACAATCAAATACCATACATTTGATCAGTAATTTAGCTGTGTAGGCATGACAGATAGTGTTACATGTTTGTAATTATATACTTACTTACTCCATTGGCTCAACGACCCAAAATGTGGCTTGGCCTCCGACACGAGAGAACGCCACATGTTGCCATGTTTGTAATTATATGGATTTGTGTAATAAAGAATATAATAAATAAGTTCAATAATATTGGGCATTGACAGCATGATAGAAAAGTTTATAGCAATACCTTGTTTGTAGAAAGGCCAATGCTAAGTTCAAGTAGGATCTAATCCAGGGAAGTTAATACCAATCTTCAGTTCTTTACTTCTCACTCCAACACCACAGAATTACAACTAGCCAGCGGTGAAAGTATCCAGCTAGTAGAAACCTAAAACTTACGATCCATACAAAGAGTAATTTTGGCAGCTAAAATGCATATGATATAATTTTGCATGTCAAAGATACCAACAAATTTTAGTTTTCAGAAATTAAGTAGGTCATTGAATTGTACAGGCCCTGCAGACCGACTTGTCTTGTCTTGATATTACATCTATGATAAATGAAATAAACATACTGTTGGTTTTTTTACTTAAATCTAGATGATAAAAGATGTTGACAATTGTTTATATCACTTATTGGTATAGGAGATACAAAGAAACACCAAATACAACATTAACTAGTTTTATTTCTAACATTAATTTATAAATACGGACTATTCACATTGTAATGCACTATTTTTTTGGCGGGAAGCTTTTCATTAGTTGATTGAGTTGTCTATGAGTGAGTTTTTTCTCTCCAGGCACTAGAATACCTTTCTTTCCTTGCTCCCTCTGAACAGATAGTTTCTTATTGTGTTCGTTGTAACAGCCCTGGAACGCGGCGACTTCTTTCAAACACTCTTGCTGGTCGAACTCGAATTTCTTAAAGCATGCAAACATTAGAGCCATTTCTTGCATACAAGCTGCTTCTTTAAGCTTGTCTCCTTTACCAGACACAGTTTTCTTCAACTCTAAAGGCAATAACATTTGAAATGGAACTGGCTCCTTCTGTGGTCTCCTCGCTTGCTTTTGGGTTGCACCCGCAAAAAGATTTGGATGGATTCTCATTTTTATTTTATTTGTGATAATAAATCAACAAAATAATGCTGAAATATCAACACAAAATCTATAAAATAAAATTAGAGAGGTTATAATCGCGTTCCGTATAAATTGTATTCTTTTAGGTTACTAAACTGTCACTTGACATACTTTGAGTGAGATAGTAATGTACAAATTGTAAAATGAGAAAAGAGATGCCCAAATTTAAATGCTAGATTCTTTGTCGTTGCGATACCAGAGAACGTCAGAACGCTATTAGTGACTGACATTTGTTTGACAGATCTTGACAGCCACCAGTCAGTTGACTTACAGCAGATCGTTTAGAAATAAGGACGATTGTGAGAATTAAACATTGTGTGAGTTAAAAGTTTTTAATGAATCTCAAGAACCAAAATAATATATACCTTTTAGTTATAAAATACAATGTAAGAAGAAAAACAGGCTTGGGCCTTTACCAACGTATTTTGTATGCTCCTTAGACTAAGGTATCCAGTCCGTCCGGCTTTTTTTATTTTTTACGACTTAAGTCTTGAATTGTGGGGAATACTACATTTAATCTACAAAATACATATAAACCTGAAACTACTTCTAAATATGAGATTAAGATATTAATATTTCTTCTTTTTTCAGCATGTAACACTAGGTATATGTATGAACATAAGTTTTCAAGCTTTAGAGATTTTTTAACCACTGCGCCACGAACGCTGAATAATGTTAAAATAATGTAGCGCACACCCATATTCATTGGATTAAGGAACTGCATACAAGTACTTAGTCAGATTAGATAAATTATTATTAGCATGTTGTTAATCCAATATTATGTATAAAATTTAAAATACTTGCTTACTGTATACACTTGTAATGTAGGTATATAAATAAAGAACAACTCTAATATGTATTTTTATTACCGAATGAATGTAACTAGGTAGGAACTATAAATAAGTAGTACGGGGATAGATAATTGTATTCCATAAATAGCTTCCGTATATGAGAGTAATTTTTTTTTAGCGTTAATGACTGATGCCCGGTTTCTGATGTACCGGTAGGCGGCAGATTATCAATTCAATAGCGTTTAAGCTGATATAAACAATATTTATGACGGTTTGAATATATTTATTTATTTATTTCAAACTTTATATACAGGGCTGTATAAAGGCGGACTTAATGCCAGGGGCATTTTCTGCCAGTCTACCTTGGGGTGATGCAGAGATTTTTATGAAGGTGTTAAAAAGAGGAAGGAGAGTGAGTTGAGAAAGGGTGTACAAATAAATAATAATATATAAACTACCGCTAAATGTGCTAAGATTACCTGGAGCAAAAATGCAGTTGCTTATTATTGAAAATGGGTGCTTCTACGCAGTAGCCGTTATGAAAAAATAATCTTTTCTAATCTATTTACGTATCATTACATACCATAAACATTTGTATTAAGGATTTCGAGACACGATAATTATTATTGGTAGGATTACTGTTTATCTTTCAATAAAAAAGCCGTAACAAAAGTAATCTTTTCAAGATTAACTATAAAATATAGGGAGTTAACATGATAATACGTAATCAAATAATACATTCTTATGATGACGTATTTGAAGGTAAAGGTATGGCAGAAATGTATGCAGATACATCAGAACGAGGAAAAAAATGAATATTGAACCTAACTGTAAGAATATATTTAGGTACTCGGCAAGCATAGTGTTTCTGGAGTAGCTTATTCTAGCTATTCTCTATGCTTATTTAGTTTGGTCTACAGGTCAGCTAATCGTCTTTAAAGCACTATCTGCGTAAGCTTTTTACCCATTAGAATGAATCGTCAGGATATAAGTTTAATTTCCACTAGCGGAATGCAGTGGATCCTGGATTGTACTTATTTCGTTGAGATTTAGGCTACTCTCAAAACATACGGTAATGTATAATTCGAAAGCTGGCTATCGAAGAGTTGTTCGTGCTTTCGATACTAGTTATCGAGACGCGAGATAATATTTAATCAACTGTCGTGGAACGCTAGACACAAGTGAAAAATATGACAAAGGATTACTTTATTAGTTACGTATATCCAGAAATATTCGGAACTACCGCATAAGCTCCTCAATAAAATTTTGCCGACGGCGTATAAACAAATTTCAAAATATTGTGAAATATCTAAAAAGTTATTTCTAAGTTTAGATTTGCATTCGGCGCGGCTGTACAAGTCGATTATCCCGGTTTTGGTTAGGTAATTACTAAACAAATGTTCCTGAATACGCCGCAAATATACTTAAATGAATACAGTTGATTAACGTGACATTACCTAGTACCTACTTAACTTTAGAAGTTTGGATAGTAGAAGGCCACTCATGAATAACAATTTAGATGCCTTCAGAGGCCGGTCACACTTTCATATGGTATTCTAGGGTTTTCATCTCAACAATGGATACTGCCTCTGTGGCGCAGCACCTTAGGTCGCCACGCCGCTATCTACGTCAGGAGGTCGAGAGTCTCCTATTTGTGCGATTCTCAAACAATTGTTTCAGATCTGGTTGTACTTTCTGACCGTTGTTTGTCCAAGTCAAGGCTTTAATGCAATAGAACAGCAGTGTCACCACACCTGGCCCTGCTGTAAGTGTGCTATGTTTAAGCCTTAAGAGATAATATTATTTAAATCATCATAATCATGAGACGGCAACAGTTTGGTAATCTTATCGACTCGTACACACCACCGGTACTAGTTATAATGATGATTTTACTAATAATAATAATTTACACCCTTCGATCCTGTAGGACTAACAGTCATGATTACTTCATGCTAAAACGGGATATAGCTTAGCTGCTTTAGGTAAGGTTACAGACAGATGCATAGACAGAGACGAATTTGCATTTATCAATACGAGATATGGATTTATTGAGGATTATCATGAATCGATGGGTAGATATCAAAATAATTAATGTCATACGGTATCATTGACTAAATAAAGGCTATAATAACAACCCAAATATAGTTTTTATAGTACCCAATTGTAAAAACCTAGCCCATCTTCTGATAATTTTTTGTATAAAACGTTTTTATTCAAAGAGAACATCATAGTCGTGATTAGCTCAGGCAAAAAGTAAGTATCTACTTATCTAGCTAACTTTAGCAAAAAGAAATGCATACAGACATAAAATTAGCAGGCAAGGCTATTGAACATCATTGTATGAACATTTTTTTTCCAGATCGATCAAAATGAAATTCTTCATTGCCATCGCCCTCTTTGTCGCCGTAGCGTCGGCCGACTTCACCAAGCCCACTCCTGTCTCCCAGGAGGAGGCTCAGCTTCAGGAGATCATCGCCGCCATCCAGAATCCTTCAACCAACCCCGCCACCGCCGCCGCTCTTGAACAGATGCTCCAGGACTTACTTGGAATCAAACCCGAAGCCGTTCTTGATGAGGAATCTAGCGTGGATATCGTTGACATAGTGGATAACTTCCCTGTGTTTGACTCAGTCGCTCCTGCTCCTGCTGCCACTCCCAGCTCTCCCCTAGTCCAGATCATCGTGAACGTCAACCAGGCCGCCGCCGCTGCGCCCAGCCCTGTAGACCCCGCCCCTATTGATGTCCCTCCGCGCCCCTTCCCCATCGACATCGTTGATGAAGTTGCTCCCGTCGACGTCGAACCAGTCGTTATTGCCACTCCCGTCATTCCCGCCCCCGCTGTAAACCTCCCCGACCCTCTGAACTAAAATAAAACTGCTGATTACCACGTCAGATGTGATATAATAAACTTTTGCAATAAAAAAAAAAATTAAATTATTTACTTTGATTATATTATTCCAAACGTGTTCCTGAAGAAAGTTTCTACGTTTTAAGTTTGTGACACATTTCACAACACCCTCGAAGATATATTCCAGGTTATGAAATCTTTGGCCATAAACGATGAAAGAAAATTAGAATACGTTTTTGAGGTGTTTTTTGAATCAGTCCGCATAAAACGCACGTTTAAATTACATTATCCAGCATTTTACAGAATAAAATCAATTCATGTTTGTGATGTACGTACATATATCCAAGAATATCATTATGATAGATCATGAAACTTTATAATACATATTTCATCAAAGTTTGGACGCATAATTGGTGCAATTAAAATACATTAAAATTATTGTAGTCTGCACTTAGAACGAAGGTTGTCAAATCCAACATTTCGCACAATCATGTAGATAATGTTTTTGCAAATCCCTGTAAAGTACTATACTTAGATAATTGTCAGTATAAATTGTTCGCAAAAATTAAGGATAGCATAGTCGTGCTCAGTACAGACCAAAAAGTAAGTGTTCAAACTTCTTTCTAAGCCTCTTATAACTCTGAAATTTTGTTTTATTTGGTGTTAATAAATAAAAACTTTTCAGATCAACAAAGATGAAATACTTCATTGCCATCGCTCTTTTGGTCGCCGTAGCTTCGGCTGGCTTGATCAAACCCGACCCCGTCGTCGTGGTTGACAAACCCTCTGGTGACTTCGTGGACATCACCCCTGTTCTGGACTCCGAGGCTCCTTCTGGCGACTTCGTGGACATCTTCCCTGTCCTGGACTCCGAGGCTCCCTCTGGAGACTTTGTGGACATCTTCCCTGTCCTGGACTCCGAGGCTCCTTCTGGTGACTTCGTAGACATCTTCCCTGTCCTGGACTCCGTCGCTCCCTCTGAAGACTTCGTGGACGTCATGCCCGTTCTTGACTCCGTCGCTCCTGCTGCTGCCTCCAGCTCTCCTCTGGTCCAGATCATCGTGAACGTCAACCAGGCCGCCGCCGCCCCCGGCCCCGTCGTCGTCCCCTCCCCCGTTGACGTCGACGCACCCCTCGAAATCGTCGACAACTTCCCCGTGTTCGACCCCGTCATCGTTGACAACTTCCCCGTCTTCGACACCGTCAGCCCCGTTCAGGTCGTCGACGCCGCTCCCGTCGCCGTTGAGCCCGTCAACATCGGCACCCCCGTCATCCCCGCCCCCGCTGTCAACCTCCCCGAGACCCTGAACTAAGGAGTAATATTAAACTTAAAAGGTGTAATATATCTCCGGAAAAAGTTGCCCGAATGAAAAATGTAATAGGATAAGCAGCAAAATAAAATACTTTAAAAAATAAATATGTTTTTATTGTCATCATCAACCATTGGCTCGATGGTTGAATGAACACCTGTAACAGTAGCACGATCTACACTCGGTAATATCGTAAAATTTATATAACACATGACCATAAGGCATGACACTTGTGCGACCCAATAGTAAACAGTTTTTCAGAAAAATCCCTGACAATTACTCTGTCGTCGGTAGCCAGAGGCAGAAAATTCGAATCAATAGGGACCACATTGAGCACAATTTGTAGTGTTATACTATGATAGTTAAAGATACTAATGCTTATTTTTTGTTTAATTCTTCTGGAGTTTCCTGACATATTGCTCTTGGCTTTGCCCTTCTTTCTGAAGGCGGATTAACTATAACTTTGAAAATCTAGTATGATTAATGATACAATGAAGAGTAAAATATTTGTAAAAAGTATTTCTCTAAATGAATAATTTATAACCAAATGCACTTCTTGAGTCATAAACTACCAGCATTAGTAGTCTCTTATATTTGAATCGCTCCTAAAACGCCTTAAATTTCTTCTTGTTCTGACTAGCAAATGATAGTGATAGTGATCAAACCTTTGGCGACGTAATGAACTCATTTCATCCCGAAAGGTTTTTTTATAGGTGTTCAAGGGACCTAGGGTGAAATGGGACTTGGCTAGTCATATTATCCCTATCATAGAAAAGTGGGTCCATATTTTCACCAATTGGGTATCAGACACTTGCTCTGTAGCGGCACAGTCTAATTAGGAATAGATGGAACATGTATGTAAATTGTCTGGGCCCGTTCCTTTCTACTTATTCCTTAAAATGTTGTGTGTATATTTTATTGTATTTACTATGTAAATCTGATAAATAAATGACATATTGGTTTGACGATATTTTAAAGTTTGGTTCTTAAAGTTCTGACATACATGGCGAAAATGTCTAATGTTTATTTTGTAATCTAAAGACCGTATTAAAGAATGGTCTTGGTCATGAAAAATACCATATTGAGAATTCTAATCGCTAACATTAAAACGTAAGCGTCGGTTATGTGGAGCCAAGCAATTCTAGATTAAACTCAGAAAATGATAATGTTGTTTTAAATTGTTCAGAAATTGTACATCTAAATAATTCTAGCCGCATACGAGTATGATCAAGTATACAGGATGGGAAAAATATTTCAGAAACCTTAATTCACTTGAAGGAATGAAGAATACTTTATTTTTTGAGAATAACATGCATTCAAAGATTTTGATATTCTAGCATTACATTTAACTGGACTTATTATTTGCGCCTAAGTAGGTAAGTTTAGCTCAAAGTTAGGTAGGTAGCATTTCCATCTCGCTAAAAGAAATCATTTGAGTCGTTAGGTGTCTTATCAGAAGCTCTAGTTAGTGAGTCTGTCTATTACAATAACTAATAAAGAGTAGTTGATTGGGTAAACGAATAAAAATAACTACGTTAAAAAAACGGTTTCCAAACTAAAAAGAAAAAAAATAAAGATTGAATATTATACATAAACTACCTACTAGTTATATATGCTATTTAGTAAAAGGTTTGAAGTCAGTGCCGAGTCAATTTAAAACACCTCCTGCTTTTGGAAGTCGGTTTAAATCGACAAAATGTACTCTAAAAAAATTTATGCAAAATACTCCTGAAAATTGAAATTAAACTTATTTCTCGCTGAAACACTCTATAAATACTAAGTGGTGACGTCACCAAGTCGTATTTTAATACTAAAACGTGTTTTTGATATTTCATAAAAAGTAGCTAATTTTATTGATCGTCAACTACTGTTATAATGATAAGATATAAAGAAAACGGCTGGGAATGATTATGGAAGTGCTAAGTCATCGCAGAACGTAAAACAGTCACTGTCTCAGATGGAAACGTAGCCAGAAACTATGATACCCATAAAAAAGCCATAGCTTAGACTATCTTCTTTCACCCAGCGCTATAAGTTGGTAAAGAACAATGGGCAACATGTATCGGCGTTGCCCCCGTTTGCCAAAAATAGTGTTAACGCGACCTCGAACTTTCTAACTGCTTGACTTTGATCCTTACTTTGAGTCTGGTCTTGGACTGAAACGCGACTGAAAATTAAAGGTTAGGATAAACTTTTAATGTTACGTGTGCAAGTAAAATCGTTAATTCTATAAGGTTATAAAAATAAATAAATAATCGTACACACTTTAATTTAAGTTCATATGTTTTCTGCTCTTTCATTGGTGTCTATGGTTGGGACGTATTGACCATAAACATATTTTGTTTTTATAATTTTTCACACTTTTTTATTAATCATTTTCTACCAATAACTCCGTTTACACTTTTTTATTTACTCGTCTTATACCATCACATATGGCCCATTGCCCACGCCCACTATTAAGGGCTTCTCGTCATCCTTAATAGCGTTGAAGCTCGCCAAGGCACCGGTTTCGACAGTATGGACTTGAATATATAGATGCCACAGGATCATTCTCTTTGCCTATGTTGATAACAAGCCCAAAACCTTATAAGACAACATTGAATAGAAAGCGTAAGCGAACATAGAACTAAAAATATGATGTCCGAAGCTATCATTATTGAATTAAGTAATCCTGTAAGATTAATTAGTTTGGGATCATAATAGTCTATTCAGATAAGCCACTCTTTAAAAATACTTTGATATTTTAAAAACAACATGTGACAAATGCATGTTTGATGCAACCTCTTATCCTATTGAGTAGTAAAGCGTCTTTCCAAATAAAAAACAACCACACAATCAAATTCAAACCAAACCAACTACTTATTTGAAAATACTTTTACTATTTGTTCGAGTTGGAAGTAAAATGAAACACATAACATCATATTCAAGGAACCACTTTTAATCATATTTATCAATCAATTTAGTCAATGTTACAGTAATTAATAAAATGTGAGTATAGACGGTAGAGCTTATGTGAAAATTTGACCGCAGGCGTTACAAAATACCTCCGAACACTTTGTTGTCCATTGTACACGTGTAGTCTTCGTTATTATAAAAAGATGGCCTAGAAATACTCACTGGCAAGATGCACCATTCGCATGGGTGCCATATTTCAATTAGTAGAAATTGAGTAATCGAAACGAATGAGGAGTTATAAGATATATCATTGCTCACAATATTAAATCAGTTCAATTAAGCAGATTTTAAAAAAGACAATCTGTGTGGACTTTTAAATAAATCAGATCGGAATCGGTAAAATATAGGTACACCTAAAAGTATCAATTATAAAATGGAATATAATGTTTTTGGAAAACTTGATCGAAGACTGTTTGAAAACGTGTGAACAACTATAAATAGAGATAAAAACTAATTGATTGTCATATCAAAGCCTGAATGAATGTGAAGATCCCACCATAATGCACTATCTTTTAGATAATATTTTGGAAAAACCCTATCTTGGCTTCTATGTCTTCTTGATAATTTGCCGTATAAATAGTAGACAAAAACCAAGAAGCTCATAGTCGTGTTCAGTACAGACCAAAAAGTAAGTACCCAAAGAAATTATTTCCAAACCTTTAATAACTCTGTGAATTTATTTGTGTATTTTCTTAAATGTTGAAGTGACATTTATTTATTACAAATTCTTTTCAGATCAATTAAAATGAAATTATTCATTGCCATCACCCTTTTGGTCGCCGTAGCTTCGGCCGACTTCATCAAGCCCACTCCTGTCTCCCAGGAGGAGGCTCAGCTTCAGGAGATCATCGCCGCCATCCAGAACCCTTCAACCAACCCCGCCACCGTCGCCGCTCTTGAACAGATGCTCCAGGACTTACTTGGAATCAAACCCGAACCCGTTCTTGATGAGGAATCTAGCGTAGATATTGTTGACATTGTCGACATCTTCCCTGTGTTTGACACCGTTGCACCTTCTGAAGACTTTGTCGACATCACTCCTGTTCTTGACTCTGTCGCGCCCGCGTCCAGCGCTCCTCTGGTCCAAATCATCTTGAACATCAACCAGGCCGAGTTTAGTCCCGGCCCCATCGTCGCTCCCTCTCCTGTTGACATTGTTGACGACTTCCCCGTCTTCGACATCTCGTCCCCTCCCTTTCAACCTATTGTCGTCGGTACCCTACCCCCCCTCTACCCCGACCCCGACATCAACGCCTCCGAAATCCTCAACTAATGAGTGCTAAACGAAATACCTCGTCATAATGTTTTCTGGACAATTTGATTCGCAAGAACATCCAAAAGGAAAAGCAAAAACGTAATTATTGTGAAATATAATATTGAAAGCAAAATGTGTATTACTTTAATTATTATTGATTACTATTGATTCTATTTGCAAAAGAACATCTGCAAAATGGGCATAATTCATAAATTTTCAAAGGTCTGTAGTGTGTAATCCGTATTAAAAATAACTCAAGTATTTAGTAAGGATTTTTTTCTGATCTCAAAGGCTACAGTGCTGTCTCTGTTATACCTAGGAATTAAGTAGTATCCACAAGGCCCAATTCATCTTGCTCTACCTTCACCAAAGTTTTCTCTAGTTTGATGTTAAGTGTCACATATTATACTATTTACATTTAGTTTTTTGCTCGTTGTAGTTGCATAAATAACTGGTGTATAACAGCAGAGCCTTCCTCCTCAAAATGAGGAATGTCTATCACACTCAAATTTATGTATTGTTCATAACATTAGCTGGCCTGAAAACCAAAGTTTTGATAAAGACAATGTTCTGTCCTTAGAATAGTTCGATAAACTCAAACAATTATATTTTGCTAGTTATTAAGTTATTATTAGTACAATGATGTATGCAAACATAACCGAAAAAAATCATATTACTTACTTCAATATAATTCTTTTATAAAACGATTTCAAAAATGCTATGCTGCCAGCATTCTGGGAACGTTCCCGGTAGACAGCAATGCGGAGGAGTATTTCAACGCATAGCGCTCTCTCCGTCTCTTTTTTAATGTATGCTAGGGCGCTCAGAAAGTTTTGCGAATAACAGTTTTTTGTTTGAGACAGTGTAAGGTTATTATTTATTTTAAAAATATAGTATTCACGAGTATGAATACATAAGTTCCAAATTTAAATTTTTATCCAATTTTTAGGAATACTAAAAATCGGATAAAAATTACCGTGCAAATTAAAGCAAAAATAAATTACCGTGTCTCACCGAGAATTGAAACTGCCTTGAGAACATTTCTGGGCGATAGAATTTCACGATATCAAATGTGGCTCAAAATTAGAAGAGACGTTTTACTGACTTCAAACTAGGTTTATAGATTAAGTCAGGAGCTTTTGAGAAATGTGCGTAAACTAGATTTTAGTAAATTAAGCGAAGTTGGCATACTTTAGCCACTGAAGAAAATACGGTCGTCTTTTGCTAGCTATTGTAGAAAGAAACGTGTCACGAGTAAAGAATACAATTTGATTAAACAGGCAAATTAGGTATAAAGAAATTGAAAATGTAATGTTTATTTATTCAGGAAGCTTTTTGAGAATTTGCACGAGTACCTTTGCATAAGAGGAATTTTTCGCGCTAGGTGCCGCGAAATCTAATTCATGCATGGAAGGTGACTTGCGGGGAATAGTGATTTGTTATGATAGCTAAGTTTGATTCAGGGATATTTTGTGACGTTTATAAGCACAAGGATAGTTGACTGACTGAATAATAGTGAAATAGCCCAGAAACAAAAACCCAGTCGATACTTAGACTGTTTCAAAATTAGCCAAATGACACAAAGTTTAAGCGATCGAGAACCAAAGGAAAAACTTTAGTCGCTAGTTTATTAACTATAAGAGAGTACCTGGTCTTTGTATCTTCAGAAAAATAAAAGCAGTATTCAAGTACCTACATGTATTCAGTACGAAGCACTAACCGGAAATTATAATTTCTATCAGCAATAAACAATAATGTATGGGACTCCCCACACTGCCGGTTTACTACCCGCGCGCGAACCTGTGGTCATTCTTCTAACAGCATTAATAGGGCATCGTGGGACTTGTTTTTACTACCCAAATAAAAAACATTTTAAAAAAATCATTTCCATCGCTTGAAGTTTAAACGGTCTTTAAACAGGCCGTGGAGAAGGTGTCTAAGAGGTATTAGGAGTTCTTCAAAACATAGTTTACTAGCACGAATCTTCGCATAAACAGTACCTATTAAAGAGATGCTTAAAATGATGGAATAAAAAAATATATACCTATACACTTTAGAACATTTTTTTAAGATTCGCAAAACTTTCTGAGTGTCCCACGTCTTATCTTAATATATATAATTCTTCTGTAAGAGTGTATGTCACGGAACTTCTCTTAAACGACTGGACCGATTTTGATGAAATTTTTTGTGTGTGTGCTAGGGGATCTGAGAATCTAAGAATTTTGTCCGCTGGACAATGTTTTTTTAATAATTTTTTAATATATTAGACAGGACAACGTCTGTCGGGTCCGCTAGTGTTGTATATATTAGCTAACATAATTTAGACTTAATAATAAAATAAATAATTAAGAAAAAATCTTGGTAAATATACAAATTCTGCATCTTCGTTGGCAAGTAATTGTCATTAGAGATCGCTGATCCATAGACAGTGGATTCTCCATGACGTGGTACTTTTATCATATCTGAGTTTTGAGCTTTGGATATTATCGGATAACCTAAACGATTTATTAAGTGACAGAAAATAGAATAGATAATATAAATGATAGCAATGGGGATTATATTTTTTTTAAATAAATAAAATTATTATTGATATTTATAAACGTTTCAACAAAATAAGTTCTGTCTGTTCAAGCAGACTCTCAAAACCTGCCTTATAAACATGCTGTTATGATATTATAATAAATCTGGACTAGCAATCACCGTAGTGTAGCTGAAATAAGGGAAGCAAAAATCCTAACGCAATTAATTGAAAATAACAAATAGGAATAAAATCACTTACATTATCAAAAGCTTTTTGTAATTTCTCCTTGTAAATGAATGAATCCCCGTGCTATAATTACAATTTCGTCTAAATAGGGTAGCTATCTATAATGCAAAACAGAGTGAGGTTTGAGTTAAGCAAACTCTTACACGTCTGATAGGTAACCCTTTCAATATGGACTCTCAAGTTTGCTATAAACCTTTGTTTGTATTACTTCACAATGTGCTTGTTTACTACTTGAATAAACACTTGGTGGCCTCAAAAGTCTCATGCCATGTGAGCTTAATACTGAATCTATACCATTAAAACCTCACAACCTATCAGCTAAAACAACACTTGTTTCACGACACAACTTCTCCCTTAAATCTTCCCTTATACGTTTTTACAAACATTTTTGTAATAAACATTATATTATTATATTGAAATTAATAATATTCCTTTGTAAAGTGTGCACTTAGAACGAAGGTTGTCAAGTCCAACATTTCGCACAATCATGTAGATAATGTTTTTGCAAATCCCTGTAAAGTACTATACTTAGATAATTGTCAGTATAAATTGTTCGCAAAAATTAAGGATAGCATAGTCGTGCTCAGTACAGACCAAAAAGTAAGTGTTCAAACTTCTTTCTAAGCCTCTTATAACTCTGAAATTTTGTTTTATTTGGTGTTAATAAATCAATACTTTTCAGATCAACAAAGATGAAATACTTCATTGCCATCGCTCTTTTGGTCGCCGTAGCTTCGGCTGGCTTGATCAAACCCGACCCCGTCGTCGTGGTTGACAAACCCTCTGGTGACTTCGTGGACATCACACCTGTTCTGGACTCCGAGGCTCCCTCTGGTGACTTCGTGGACATCACACCTGTTCTGGACTCCGAGGCTCCCTCTGGCGACTTCGTGGACATCTTCCCTGTTCTGGACTCCGTCGCTCCTTCTGAAGACTTCGTGGACATCATGCCCGTTCTTGACTCCGTCGCTCCTGCTGCTGCCTCCAGCTCTCCTCTGGTCCAGATCATCGTGAACGTGAACCAGGCCGCCGCCGCCCCCGGCCCCGTCGTCGTCCCCTCCCCCGTTGACGTCGACGCACCCCTCGATATCGTCGACAACTTCCCTGTCTTCGACAGCGTCAGCCCCGTCCAGGTCGTTGACACCGCTCCCGTCGCAGTTGAGCCCGTCAACATCGGCACCCCCGTCATCCCCGCCCCCGCTGTCAACCTCCCCGAGATCCTGAACTAAGGAGTAATATTAAACTTAAAAGGTGTAATATATCTCCGGAAAAAGTTGCCCGAATGAAAAATGTAATAGGATAAGAAGCAAAATAAAATACTTTAAAAAATAAATATGTTTTTATTGTCATCACTAACCATTGGCTCGATGGTTGAATGAACACCTGTAACAGTAGCACGATCTATACTCGGTAATATCGTAAATTTGATATATAATGTAATAGCTTTACAAAACGATATTAATAGTATTTGCAAGTGGTGCTCAGTCAATAGAATGACTATTAATCCATCTAAGTGCTCTCATATCAAGTTCACCAGAAAGAGAAATCCGACGCCTGCTAATTATTATATAAATGATATAATTCTTACCGAAATCACACATGTGCGTGACCTAGGAATAATAATGGACACAGAGTTGGACTTTCGTAGGCATATTGATTCTATTACCAATAAAGGTGCACGGCTAGCTGGTTTTGTAATTCGTCAAACAAAGCTGTTCAAAGAACCCGAAATTCCAATTCTTCTATTTAACTGTTACGTTCGATCTCTTTTAGAATACTGTTGTCAAATCTGGAGTCCTTCTTATGCTGTACATATCCACCGCATAGAAAGACTTCAAAAACAATTTTTATACCACTTATCATATGCTAATAATCTTTGCGGCAATCTCACATCGTATGAGTCTAGACTGAAATATTTTAAAATGGTTCCACTCGAGTACAGACGTAACTTAGCCGATATCTTATTTTTACATAAAATAGTGACTAGTAAAATCGACAGCCCAAGCTTACTTGCAAAATGTAATTTACAAATACCCCGTTCCAGTAGCCGTCTCCACAACAGAGTGACGTTCAACCTCCCTTTCTGCCACACTAACTATCAACAACACGCACCTTTGTATCGTATGCTATCCTCTTACAATAAAATATGCAATAATTTGGATTTGTTCAGTGAAACACCAGTTACTATAAAGAAATACATTTTGAAACAATATGGCAGTTAACTGTATTAGTTGATTTCATTTTTTTTATCTTCATTTTTTGTGTTTGTAGTGTACTCTAACCTTATATTGTAATAATTTTGCATGCAGTGTTCATATCTAGAAGGTCGTACATTTACATGTATTTCATTAACATAGAATATAAGTATGTACTATGTAACGTCCAGTTTTATGAACCAATAAAAAAAAAAAAAAAAAATAAAAAAAAAAAAAAAAAAATAACACATGCCGCATGACATGACACTTGTGCCACACAATAGTAAACAGTTTTTCAAACAATTCCCTGACAGTAACTCTGTCTTTGGTAGCCAAAAGAGGTAGAAAATACGAAACAATAGGAACTACAATTTAAGCACAATTTGTAGTGTTATACTAGTTATTTGTTTAATTCTTCTGAAGTTTCTTGAAATATTGGTTGGTCTTGGTTTTGCCCTTCCTTCTGAAAGCGGAATAACTATAACTTTGAAAATCCAGTATGATTAATGATATAATGAAAAGTAAAGTATTAGAAAAAGTATTTCTCTAAATAATTAATTTCTAACCAAATTCACTTTTTGATTCATTGACTACCAGCATAAGTAGTCTCTTATATTTGAATCGCTCCTAAATGTTTATTTAATAACTAGCTGACCCGCGCAACTTCGCTTGTGTCACATAAGAGAGAATGTGGGTCATATTTTTTTCCGGTTTTGTAACAATTTTCGTTGCTACTCCGCTTCTAATAGCGTGATGTTATATATATAGCCCAAAGCCTTCCTCGATAAATGGTCTATTCAACACAAAAAGATTTTTTCAATTCGAACCAGTAGTTCCTGAGATTAGCCCGTTCAGCTTTATAATATTAGTATAGATCTAAAGACCGTATTAAAGAATGGTTTGGGTCAGGGAGAATACAATACTGAAAATTCTAATTATATTGAAACGTAGGCATCGATTATGTATAATGTTGTTTAAAATTATTCAGAAATTGTACATCAAAATTATTGTAGCCACATACGAGTATGATGAAGTATACAGGATGGAAAAAAGATGGACCATGGAGGGAAACTACTTTGAATACTGCAGATACCTTTTTTTTTTTCTTTAGGAAAATGCATTGCTGCATATCCCGCTCCAGGGAGGAAGCGAGGGTCTCCCACCGGCTAGGCGTTCCGGCTTTTAAATTTGGGCATACCGACTAAAAACCTGACGGTGTTCCTTCAACGTCACCATTAAGGCTGCCTGTCCACCGAAGCGGAGCGAGGCTGCGGTGCGGAGAAACGGATGAATATTAACCAATAAGAGTGCACAAAATCTCCTCTCCTCGTGAGTGGTTCTCTCCGATTGGTTAATATTTCTCCGTTTCTCCGCACTGCAGCCTTGCTCCGCTTCGGTGGACAGGCAGCCTAAGTGACCAGGACCTCCAATTGGATACTCCGCGACCCAATATTGCAGATACCTAAATTCACTTAGAGGAAGCATACTTTTATTCTTATCCATAACTGCATTCAAAGATTCTTGATAGCATTGCACCTTACACTTAATTGGGCTTATTATTTACGCCCAATCAAGTTTAGCTCAAAGTTAGGTAGCATATCTCTTTATCTCGCTTAAAGAAATTAGAAATTACTTCAGTCGTTAGGTGTCTTATCAGAAGCTCTAGTTAGTAACGCTGTCTATTACAATAAGTAGGTAGTTGACTGGGTTAACGAATAGAGTAAGATCCCAGAGCTGCCAGACCTACGTGATTTTAGCAAAGCTGAAACTTTGAGGATTGTTAGTATAAAGGGTCTGTTAAGAGGTATGCACATCCACTACCTTGAAAGCGGGGCCGTTTCTGAGGTAGCGCGGAGTGAAGGTGCGTAAAAAACGACCCAACCCACGTTATAGTAGCAAAGTTGGTTTTCAGATATGTTATTAATGATATTATGTAGAATTAAAATTGACTATTGCCAGACCGTTTCCCGGGGCCATTACTTCTGCCAGACGCCTTAAATGTTATAAAAAAATGAGGTCAACTACGTCATAGTAGCAAGCCTAAATTTTATATATGTTATTAAAGGTACAATTTTAAGACCCCCTGTATGCGGACAGACCATTCCGCGGGGCCCTTCGTCCCCTAGACGCCATTAAACTTTCCCTATGAGTGCGAGAGTAAGAGCATTATTCATACGCATAAATGAAAAACAATTGAATTAAAAAAATAAAAATTGAAAAATTATTGAATACTAACTGACCCGCGCATCTTTGCTTGCGTCACTTAAGAGAAATAGGTCAAAATGTTACATAAACGGGTTATGTAACATTTTTCACTGGTACTCTGCTCCTATTGGTCGTAGCGTGATGATATATAGCTTACAGCTTTTCTCAATAAATAGGCTATCCAACAGTAAAATATTTTTTTATTCGCACCAGTAGTTCCTGAGATTAGCGCGTTCACACAAACAAACAAACTTCTCAGCTTTATAAAATTAGTATAGATTAAAAGTACTTGGAATGTTTAGGAAGATAAGTAACATTATTTCAATTATTAATATTATATTATATATTATATTATTATATTATTTTATTTCATTATTTTATTATTTCAATATACCTACTTGTAACTGTTTTCAACATCATTACCTACATTTTTTTTTTACAGAGAATTCAAGTAACAATGAAGACGATGGTGGAGATGATTTAAATATTCAATTTGATGAGGGAAGTAAGAGCTCAGATAATGATGATGATGATGAATGACTACAATTTTTTTTCATAATTTTTGTGAATAGTGTAAACCATATCTATTTTTAAAATAATTCCCAAAATAATGTTACTTATCTTCCTAAACATTCCAAGTACTTTTAATCTATACTAATTTTATAAAGCTGAGAAGTTTGTTTGTTTGTGTGAACGCGCTAATCTCAGGAACTACTGGTGCGAATAAAAAAATATTTTACTGTTGGATAGCCTATTTATTGAGAAAAGCTATAAGCTATATATCATCACGCTACGACCAATAGGATCAGAGTACCAGTGAAAAATGTTACATAACCCGTTTATGTAACATTTTGACCTATCTCTCTTAAGTGACGCAAGCAAAGATGCGCGGGTCAGTTAGTATTCAATAATTTTTCAATTTTTATTTTTTTAATTCAATTGTTTTTCATTTATGCGTATGAATAATGCTCTTACTCTCGCACTCATAGGGAAAGTTTAATGGCGTCTAGGGGACGAAGGGCCCCGCGGAATGGTCTGTCCGCATACAGGGGGTCTTAAAATTGTACCTTTAATAACATATATAAAATTTAGGCTTGCTACTATGACGTAGTTGACCTCATTTTTTTATAACATTTAAGGCGTCTGGCAGAAGTAATGGCCCCGGGAAACGGTCTGGCAATAGTCAATTTTAATTCTACATAATATCATTAATAACATATCTGAAAACCAACTTTGCTACTATAACGTGGGTTGGGTCGTTTTTTACGTACCTTCACTCCGCGCTACCTCAGAAACGGCCCCGCTTTCAAGGTAGTGGATGTGCATACCTCTTAACAGACCCTTTATACTAACAATCCTCAAAGTTTCAGCTTTGCTAAAATGACGTAGGTCTGGCAGCTCTGGGATCTTGGTCCAGAAGAAAAATAACTACTTGTAAAAACCGACTTCAAAACTAAAAAGTAACAAATAATAAAGATTTAATATTTATTATATATATTATTAATATGTGCTATTTACATCATTTTTACCATGGTTTAAAACTAAACCGACAAGGCTTCTGTTTCAACATGTTTAGGCTGCTTTTCACCTAACACGAGGTGAAGTTGGGACGCGAAATTGTGACATCATTTGTCAGTTGCGGCCGTTGTGGGCTTAGAGTGTAATGATACGTTCGTAAATATAGCATAATCTCCCAAGTTTTGGTGATTCTGATTTTACTAATAATGTATACGTTGAATTTCAATCTATTCTGCAAATCCTTCAATTATCTTTTCAGATACTAACGTGCGCTATCACGTGTGTGCTATCAACATTGTGAGGAACTGTTTATGTTATATTTTTAGACTATATGCCAATCGCAATCAGATTAAAATTTGTCGTGTCGCTGGATTTTTTACAAACATCGTCCAAAAAACTATTGATTTTATGAAAAAAATTATTAATACATAAATTGTAGGGATTTTTTTCTAGTTTAATTTTGTACATAAATAATTTGTTCGTAAAATGCGTCGGAAAGGAGATATTCCCCAAAAACCGTTTTTAGGCGCCATTTTTTCAAAATGGCGGCGCGAGCGGCGTGGTTACGAGGTGGCAAAGTTGAAATTCGAAAAGAGCGTACCAAAATCTATAAATTCACCAATTTTCAAAACTCCCGGAAAACTTTCCAGGTAACCCCTTATTTTTTCACCAAATGACTGGACTATCAGGGAAAAGGTGTGATTTTATGGATGTATTTTAGTAAAAATATTTTTTTAATAAACGTCTTCATAAAAAATACGAGACAGTGTTACACAACAATTCGTTATTCTTTATTAGACAACTTTAATCGATCACAGTATAGAACCAACTCTCATGTAATTAAACTACTACGATATATCA
Organism: Anticarsia gemmatalis; assembly: GCF_050436995.1. Lineage (NCBI taxonomy): Eukaryota > Metazoa > Arthropoda > Insecta > Lepidoptera > Erebidae > Anticarsia > Anticarsia gemmatalis. Next base: position 8,446,245 of record NC_134761.1, read on the forward strand.
ATAACAGCTGGTTATAATCAAACTTTTATGAGATTAATACAAATATTTAAAAACGTGAGAATACCATAAATATTTAGCGATAACGACTGAGTCCAAGGAGGTTGCATGTTAGCGAAATAAACATCTATCTTGTCTGGAAGATAATTCGGTAAGCTCCATAAAAGACTTAAGATAATTGGCAGTATAAAAAGTTGGCGAAAATCGAGAATGGCATAGTCGTGTTCAGTACAGGCCAAAAAGTAAGTAGTCAAACAGTTCCTACTAGGCTCTAATATCTTGCCTACTAAATTCACTGTTTTCTTCTAATTGATAAATATGTATATTTGAAGTAAATTTATTAATATTTCAGATCAATAAAAATGAAATATTTCATTGCCATCGCCCTTTTGGTCGCCGTTGCATCGGCCGGCTTGATCAAGCCAACTCCTGCCTCCCAGGAAGAGGCTCAGCTTCAGGAGATCATCGCTGCCATCAACAACCCCGCGACCAACCCCGCCACCGCCGCCGCTCTCGAGCAGATGCTCCAGGACATCCTTGGAGTCAAGCCCGACCCCGTCATTGTTGTTGATGAGGCTCCCGCCAACGACTTTGTCGACATCTTCCCCGTTGTTGACCCAGTCGCTCCTTCCGAAGACTTCGTGGACATCATGCCCGTACTCGACTCGGTTGCTCCTGCTCCTGCTGCTGCCTCCAGCTCTCCCCTGGTCCAGATCATCGTGAACGTCAACCAGGCCGCCGCCGCTGCCCCCGGCCCCGCTGTCGTCCCCTCCCCCGCTGACGTCGACGCACCCCTCGACTTCGTCGACATCTTCCCCGTGTTCGACAGCGTCAGCCCCGTCCAGGTCGTTGACACCGCTCCCGTCGCCGTTGAGCCCGTCAACATCGGCACCCCTGTCATCCCCGCCCCCGCTGTCAACCTCCCCGAGATCCTGAACTAAGGAGTCATATTGAACTAAATAGTTTTAATATCTCCGTAAATATGTCATCCAAAAGAAACATACAAATGTGATAAGTATTAAATAAAATACTTTAGTAAATAAATTTTATTATTTTAATTTTTTACCATAAAATCCATTGTTGGAAGCAAAATACATCAAGAAAGTTGTCTAAAAAGAGGCGAAACCACAAATTAATTAACAACATCGCATTAATTTGAGGATTCTATGAGAAAGCTTTTGATCCAGCGAAACATATGATCGAATATGCACTGGTATACCTGATGATCGAGTGCAAATTGGTTTGATTTAGATTGAGGAACGAAGCCGATAAGCTCTTCGGTGCATTGGCAGGGTGTGTGCACACTATCAACAGATTCCTGCACGGTTGGCCGGTTTCTATACAACTGTCTACTGGACATAAGGATCGTAGACTTACGTGTACAGCATAGTACAATGAAACAACGAATAGAGTCCAATTTCGTACATACGTAACGTCGTATCCACAAAGCAGTTACTTTGTATTAAGTTGGCGACGAAGTAGGTGATTTTATTTTGTTTTCTCTCTAAAGAAACAGCTAACCACCGAGTTGTATAGTATTTACATTATCTACATATTGTGTAAAGCAACAGCTAGCAGATGACATGAAAACCGAATCTGGTTGAGTTTTTATTTTTATTTTGTTGCCTTTGAATTAGTTAATGGGCCAGCCAGTTATTATTTATATCATGGACAAAATCTGTAAATTATAAAGGAGACAATTACTAAGATTGTCTTAGAGTCATTGTTGTGAAACGGCTCCATTGGCCCTGGTCGTTTACATTAAAAACAAAAGAAGCAAAATTTGATATAGATAATTCAACAATTTTAAAGCTGCTTTATCACCAAACATGGCAGTGTCTTTGTTGAAAAACTCTTTACTGTTTATAGCTTGAGAAATATAAAACAAAGGAATGCAATGAAAAGGAAATAAATGTCAATATTGTGGTCTAAATGATAGTGTATGCGATTGCAGATGTTGAGGGCTCGATCCCCGGGTCGTGAAAAGTGCTGGTCTTTTCTTATTTTTAAGTAGCCCTGAATTTTGTAACATGGCTGGTATATGTATATGGGAATAGGCTTGCTTCCTATTTACTTATCATGATCATTGATAGCATTTCTCTACCCACTGTAAAGCATAGGCCTTTCCTTGTACATGGGTCATTTGGTGGGACCATTGGTGGATCGTATATCATGTGGAACCAACAATATTAATGGCTTTTTCTTTTGTCGTATGGTCAGTGGTCAACCTAGTGTCAAAGTTGTTCAAGCCGCCCGAAGGCCGTTGCATATTAATGGTAAAACCTACGTTTTAATCCATATATGTTTGCCTTATCTTCGGGTAAAACCGGTACGATGTTATGAAAATAATATGCCTCGCAAAACTACAAATCAAATAAATATCAAAAGTTATCATGCTTGAATGAAATAATCGTCAGAGATTAATTATATAATTATTAATTCATGAAAGCATTTTCAAATAAGTTGCTAGTTCATTGATTAAGTTTATCTAAAAATAGCACGCTTAATTAATCGTCTTTCTTAGGGGACTTAAAAATTACAACATTACTACGTTGTTGGCTGATTTCAGAAATTTCAAAATCTTGTTTTATATTGAGTCAGCTTGCAACCACTGCCAGTACAATTTTCACCGAAAAGTCAAGAAAGCCTGAGTAAAAATCAAGTTCATGTTATGTGTTGTGATGACGATTGTTTGAAAACAATAGCACTAGTACCTACATACATAATATTACGCCTTTTTCCCATAGGGACCAAAGAACGCCACTTGGTAGAATGCTTACAAACTTCCTTTGCCTCACTCACATCCAAATATCTTGTCATACAGGACTGCCGGTTACGAGTACTACGCACCTGACGTCTTTTCAAGACATCATAGGTGTGATCTGTGTGTTATCTACTGTTCTGCTAATAATATGATTCTTTATAAAAGCTTTTACTGAATTTCTGAACAAATGTTGGAACACTTATTTCTAGGACGTACGCATATATTAATATTTCCAATCTCCAAAGAAAAAAACGCATTTAAAGGGCTTAGGTTTAATTTTTCATCCTAAGTCATTTATAACATACTTTTTGCAAAGTTCTAGATATTAAATTGATTGCAATAAAATTGTCACACATTATTTTTCTAACAACAATCACAATTAATACAAATGTTGATCACGAGCACCACTCACTCTTCTGCTTACACCTTCGGGTATAAAAAGCATAATATTATGTATGTTTGTAAATCAATTAAATAAGACTGTATCACGTAATATTTCGAAACATAAGAATACTACACATGAACACTAAGACTAAACCATATCAAAGGTTGTAAACGAAAAACTCAACTCACTTCATTGCACAATCTTTAAGATAATTTGTTAGGGCACTAAAAGACTAAAGATAATTCTTAGTATAAATAGTTGGCAAAAAATTAAGAACAGTATAGTCGTGTTCAGTGCAGACCAAAAAGTAAGTACACTACTTTCCGAACCTCTGATAACCTAACTGAAGAATTTCATAATGTACCTATAAGTATAGTACAAATAATATTAACTTATATATAATATCCTTTACTTTCAGATCAATAAAGATGAAATTCTTCTTCGCCATCGCCCTTTTGGTCGCCGTAGCTTCGGCCGACTTCACCAAGCCCACCCCTCTCTCCGAAGAGGCGTCTCAAATCCAGGAGATCATCGCCGCCATCAACAACCCAAGCACCAACCCCGCCACCGCCGCCGCTCTCGAGCAGATGCTCCTGGATGTCCTCGGAATCAAGCCTGAACCCGTCGTTATCGACCCCGTCCTCGTTGTTGATAACGCCCCCGTCCTTGATGAGGAATCAACCGTCGATGTCGTTGACGTTGTCGACATCTTCCCCGTTTTCGATGAAGTCGTCGCTCCTGCTCCTGTTGCCGTACCCAGCTCTCCCCTGGTCCAGATCATCGTGAACGTCAACCAGGCCGCCGCCGCTGCGCCCAGCCCTGTCGTCGTCCCCTCCCCCGCTGACGTCGACGCACCCCTCGACATCGTCGACATCTTCCCCGTGTTTGACCCCATCATCGTTGACAACTTCCCCGTCGTCTCCCCTGTCGATGTTGTAGATGTCAGCCCCGTCCAGGTCGTCGACACCCTTCCCGTCGCCGTTGAGCCCGTTATTATCGGCACCCCCGTCATCCCCGCCCCCGCTGTCAACCTCCCCGACACCCTGAACTAAGGAGTAATATTAAGCTCGATAGTTTTAATATATCTCTGATAATATCTGATACAAAAGAAATGCAAATGTGATAAATATTCAATAAAATACTTTAAGAAATATATGTGTATAATTTTAATTGTCTGCTATAATGACTTCGCAGGTGGTTTTACCAATTATTTATCGTCTACAAAGTGGACTTTACATAGTCGAGAGTTTAGTATAGGAATAAAAATAATCAACCATATCCACACATAGGTCCACTGACTCTAAAGAATCTTTGTGAATACATGTAATATTATCTTAAATTCAATGGCAAACCACTACGTTGTTATAAATTACTATCCACCCAAGTACTTTATATGCCAATATACACTAACTTCTGAAGCACAAAAGCATCAAAAATGATTTTTTTTTTTCAAAAAACAGAACATATCTTGATAATCCAGTAATATCTCTCTCATTTGAAAACTGCACACTTGTATTTCCACCAAAATGGAATTCCAAAGAATGCAGTTTGCGAGTTTAACGAAGTCATTAATAGGCCTGTTTCGCTCGGCAACCGGGTTTTAACATTTATTCGTATTTGACCTAGGTTAGTTTACTTTGAGTTGAAATAGAAATCGTATTAATAAAGTATGCCATAAAAGGATAAAAGCCCGTCTCAAAGAACTTCTGATACAAAAAACTTAGAACCAAGCTCAGAATCATAAAGTAAAATTTTATTAGTGATTGATAAATCTGTTGATTCATTTTGAATTCCTTACAAAGTTTTAAGCTGTTGTCATTTTATTTACTTGACTAACAAAAAGATGCCAAGTCGATAAGGGCTTACATATACGCATATTTGCCAAAAATTTCGAGGTAACAGGCAAATAGTTTAGCTTAGTTTTCCTAAAAAAGCTAGGCTCGCTATACTATGGACTTGTATGTAATCATAATCCTATATAATCCAATGTCTTTAGATGAATATGCCAGTGTATTCTCAGCATTCGTCTTGTTTCATTCTTAACACTCGACCCGTACCGTACAGGCCGAACCTAGGTATATACCTAGTTCGCTTACACGACAGTTGAAATGCTCTCAGTTTGTGCCGAGTATTACGACAGTGGTGTTTATAAAACTGTAGGATTTTACCAAAAGAAAAATTCACGTTAGCTCCTTTAAAAGGAAGTTTACTGTAAAAATGCTATTGAAACAAATCTACTTATTTACTTGGGATCTGAGATTTGTAGCGCGATTCTGTATAGTCGATACTTTCGAGTATCGAGAGTTTGACATTCAAAATGTACTGCAAAAATAGTTTGTACGACGCCCCCTAGAGATGCTGAACCGATTGTCATACAACATTTTTCGATAGCTAGCCGGTCGGCGTTAGTCGATAGTAGTAGAGACTATAAATAGGGTATATAGGTATTACCTAATACTATTAAAATTGTAAAACTTTTAGGTGAACATTTCGGGGAAATACTGGTTTGATATTATGTACATAGTAAATATTATGGATATCATTAAAAATAGATAGTAATTCACGTTGTAGCAGCTGAGTAATACAGATTAGCTATCTCATTTATTGGTTGAATAATTTATATCTTTCCGTATACTTACTTAATCGTAGGTGAACAATAACCTACGATTAAGTAAGTATATAACACGTTTATAATGTATTTGGTTTATTGTTGTTTTCCTTATTGTATTCGGTTACATATTAGGTTTCGGCTTCTGTGGCATATTATGAAAACTGATGAATTTTCTTCAAAAATCCATGGTTTAGAGAACGTACAGAGTGACATATACTTATTTCACCTGGGTTACCTAATTTACCCAGGTGAAATAAGTGTACGTAATCTATTTATCCTGATTTTAATATATTTTTTGCCACGTAGGTAGTTTCAAAATGAAGTAGCTGTATCGAAAAGGCCACCGCCAACAGACTGTCAACCGCAAATGCCTTTCCGATCACTGGTGTTTTAAATTCCGCATTTTGTATATACTATCTACTAAGTTATCGCTATTATTTTATTAAACTATTTACTCACTCCCACTGAGATACTATTTATTTGGGATTCTCTAACAACTTGTTCGAGTATGAACATATTTTAGCCTGAGTCATGTTGGCACATGTTCCTTACTGTCACTCTTTTGAGTTTTGAAAATATTTTAGATTTACTTTAAGACACGGATATAAAAATGATAAATGGTCACCGAACTCGTCGACTGAACAATTATCATCTTTATCAACCGTCCATAGTATTATTATCAAAATCTAATTATTATCATTTAGTCCTGGATGAAAATAGTCACGGGTCCTAATAACCCATATAGTATAAGTGATGCCCCTCCAGCATATACTCGTATGTTTATAAACAAAGCTCATCCTAAAAATGTATATTTTTAATGATTTTACAAAAATCACAATGCAAGATAACACTAGATACTCGTGACAATCTATATCTGTGGGTCATAAATAATAGATTTCAGACGTTTTCTCAGACGATAAGATTTAATCATCACCTACTCTGAGATAAAGTTTAATATAAAATGACTGAAAGTTCTAATAACAGCACAGTCGTGTTTAAACAAGATTCTAAGTAAGTTTACTTATTTATTTAAGTACCTGTATTTATTGCTATCAAAGCTTTCAAATACAATAATTTGCATATTTTGCTCGTGTTGGTAATTAATATAAGTTTTGATTTCCTCAGGATGAAATACTTCGTTGCTATCGCCCTCATCGCCGCCGTGGCTTCGGCCGCTTTCACCAAGCCCGCCGCTCTCAGCGGTGAGGCGGCCGAGATCCAGGAGATCATCGCCGCCATCAACAACCCCGCCACCAACCCCGCCACCGCCGCCGCTCTCGAGCAGATGCTCCTCGACGTGCTCGGAGTGAACCCCACGCCCGTCGTCGTCGGCCCCATCATCGTGCCCGGCCCCGTCCTCGACGAGGGCGCTACCGTCGACGTCGTCGATGTAGTCGATGTTGCTCCCGTTGTCGTGGACGAAGCCGTCGCTCCCGCCCCCGTCCCCGAAGCCGCCGCCGTCGCTCCCAGCGCTCCCCTGGTGCAGATCATCCTGAACATCAACCAGGCCGCCGCTGAGTCCAGCCCCGTCGCCCCCGTGGTCGTCCCTGAGGCCGCTGACGTCGTCTCACCCGTCGACATCGTCGACATCTTCCCCGTCGTCAACCCTGTCTCTCCCGTGCAGGTCGTCGATGTTACCCCCGTGCAGGTTGTAGACAATGTTCCCGTCTCCCCTGTCCAGGTTGTAGATGTCAGCCCCGTCCAGGTCGTCGACACCGCTCCCGTCGCCGTTGAGCCTGTCAACATCGGCACCCCCGTCATCCCCTCCCCCGCTGTCAACCTCCCCGAGTCACTCAACTAGAAAGTCCTAAAGAAATCTCCAAATATTGATATTAAGTTAATATTTCAGTTAAAAATGTAATTTAATATTAATTAGTATATAAAATGAAAAATGCTGTGAAATAAATGAATGATTGTATGTTAAACTTTGACTTATTTCATCGAATACCCTAGTTGACCGCTTCTGAACACAACGCGACACGAAAATTACGGACTTTATTCAAGTTGCCGTCACATGTGCTTACATGTTTACGAACCTATATTAAGTTTCATTGCTAATGTCACGTGGAACCAAGTCGTCGCTTATCAATGATTATTATGCATCCATATAGAGATGCGTTGTATGCGAAAGGGCCTTAATCTGCACAGTGTTACTGATTGACGAAATACTAAGATTAGTCTTCCAGTAGTTTGGTTTGATTGATAGTTAAAAAACGTAAAAAATTAAATATCTTTCACCAAGCTAAATTCCGCAAAAATATCCCTCACAAGGAAGTGAAAGAAAAGAAACTTAATAAAGAAAGAAAGAATTTGTAAAGAAGTAACTTCATTAATTAACATTGCCAACCTACAATCTGTTTCAAAGCTACTACTCTGTACTTTCAGCAATAAAAACTGCCGGCCACTGCCACATTGCCAAATGTTTTTTTTTTTCTCTTAAACTAATAAACTTACTAGGAAATATAAACTCTAAAGATATTTTATAATTATTCCGTATTGTTTATTGACCAATAACAACAATTAAGTTTATATTTTTATACAAAAAACATCGATTGAAAAGTAGTGCATTTTTAAAGTTGACTGAACTTCGTACAAAATTTACTTACGCCGAAATCAAAAACATGCCGCTGGCAGTGCAGATGAATCAATCATAAATTAATTACCATCCTGTATTTTCATTTATAAATAACTATTTTCACTCTCAATATGCCTAAAGTCTTTTGAAAACGAATTTTTTTAGTACATTGGAGATAATTTACGGATGTTAAAATAAAGAGTGAGAAGCTTTTCTCTCTTTTAAGGATTTATGACGATGTTGTTTGCCCAAATATGGTGTCATACGTATTATAGTGACGTCTCCCAAAATGTACTAAGGTAAAGGTTCTGCCCCACGATAGGTATCATCATAAGAGTACTAAAAGCCATTGTATTTGGAGCGAATTCACGTACATTCTTCATGTGTAAGATATAATCAGTTCAATACCCATAGTTTTGGAAGTAGCGTTGTTTTAACGCGATACACTACATGTTGCGTAAAAAATGCGTCATAGTAATCACATTTGTGAGTAAATGTCCATGGTTTTAATTATATTATCTGTAAGAAATTTAAACTTTGTTAGTAGGTAATGGAAAAAAGGCATGACAACTACACAATATTCCACAAATACAATAACCATTTTATTTGGTTTAAACGCGGTGACCTCAACTAGACGATTCACTGCTCGCATTTGATTAATATTTTTTTTGTTTGATAACCACATGCATATATTAGGAGGCTAATATATTAATTATAATTATAATATGTTAACAGCAAAGTGAAGCAATCACCAACGTGAGCAATCCTTGCGTTAGGTACCAGTCGGCGACTGCGTGAATTACAAATTATATTGTAGCGGCTCGCTACATACAGCGACATCTACTGGGACCAGCGCGCAACCAACCACCCGTCGGGGTCACCAATGAAGAGGAGGACAATACACAATACACATAAACTAATGAGTTGTCCAATTATATTTATTTAATATGACTAGTTGAGTTCTGACGACATTTCTTCGATTAAGGTAAATCTTGGCAATTCCGCATACACACACATACTAAGGGAATTTCCCGACATCACTCGTCCACCAGGCATTCACCGCACTCTCAAACATAACACAGTACATCACATACGCACCACTCCCGGACTGCCAGTGTCATGTTCACCTCGCAGATTGGCGCCGGACAAATTAAACATAGCCAGAGATGAATTTGAGTCTATGTTGCAGTGTGGTACCTGTCGAGTATCTGAGTCACCCTGGTCTTCACCGCTACACTTGGCGCCTAAGAAAGACGCAGGTTGGCGTCCCTGTGGTGACTACAGAATGTTTAACGCACGTACCATTGCAGACCAATACCCCATCCGACTCACTGGGACTTGCGGCATACAGTTCCGACTCACTGGGACTAGCGGCATACAGTTCCGACTCACTGGGACTAGCGGAATTCGAGTTCCGACTCACTGGAACTCATCAATGCATGGCACTGGAGAGACTGACTGACATGAAGAGAAGATCGACCTACGGTCTGAGGGGGAGTGATGTAGCGGCTCGCTACATACAGCGACATCTACTGGGACCAGCGCGCAACCAAACACCACGCGCAGTGTGACTGACGTCACAAGTGCTAGATCGCGCTATCGAAGTTTGCACTGCAACTGACTATATATACAAGTTCCCGACTACAACAGTCGGGCAGCCTAGGCCCACCAGGCACGATCACCTCGCCTGGTCGGAGGATCCTCCCTTTGGTTGGAGGAACATGATCACCTCGTTCCTCCACAATATTTATTGATCAGTGTCTTTGCTTATTATTATTATTTATTATTTATTATATAAAATTATAAAGCTGAAGAGTTTGTTTGTTTGTTTGTTTGATTGATTGTTTGTTTGTTTGAACGCGCTAATCACAGGAACTACGAGTCCGATTTGAAAAATTATTTCAGTGTTAGATAGTCCATTTATCGAGAAAGGCTATTAATAGGTTATATATCATCACGCTACGACCAATAGGAGTAGAGTACTTATCAATAAAAAATGTTACAATACGGGGAAAATTTTGGACCCATTCTCTCTTAGGTGACGCAAGCGAAGTTGCGCGAGTCAGCTACCTAGTTTATTATAAAATGATATCTAGGTTTTTATGAACAACGCCCTTTTGTATGTCTTAGGATTGTAAAAAAAATCAGCGTTAGGTATTAATATTATTTTTATTCAGAGAACTGATTGTTGTACTATGGTGCACAGTGTAGGTTGAGGAGTGAGTTGCATAATTGAAATTAATTCTTGATATGTAGATCGGAGATTCCTTTTTGGTTATTTAGTTGAGTGACTCGGGGAGGTTGACAGCTGGGGAGGGGATGACGGGGGTGCCGATGTTGACGGGCTCAACGGCGACGGGAGCGGCGTCGACGACCTGGACGGGGCTGACATCTACAACCTGGACAGGGGAGACGGGAACATTGTCTACAACCTGCACGGGGGCAACATCGACGACCTGCACGGGAGAGACAGGGTTGACGACGGGGAAGATGTCGACGATGTCGACGGGTGAGACGACGTCAGCGGCCTCAGGGACGACCACGGGGGCGACGGGGCTGGACTCAGCGGCGGCCTGGTTGATGTTCAGGATGATCTGCACCAGGGGAGCGCTGGGAGCGACGGCGGCGGCTTCAGGAACGGGGGCGGGTGCGACGGCTTCGTCCACGACAACGGGAGCAACATCCACAACATCGACGACGTCGACGGTAGCGCCCTCGTCGAGGACGGGGCCGGGCACGATGATGGGGCCGACGACGACGGGCGTGGGGCTCACTCCGAGCACGTCGAGGAGCATCTGCTCGAGAGCGGCGGCGGTGGCGGGGTTGGTGGCGGGGTTGTTGATGGCGGCGATGATCTCCTGGATCTCGGCCGCCTCACCGCTGAGAGCGGCGGGCTTGGTGAAAGCGGCCGAAGCCACGGCGGCGATGAGGGCGATAGCAACGAAGTATTTCATCCTGAAATTATTAAATTTTATTAATGTAAGTTCAATCAAATATAAATATCAAGATTTTTTATATATTAACAGGTACTTACTTTGAATCTTGTTAAGAAACAACTGTATCATTTGATCTGCTCACAAAGTTTTTATACTGAGTATTATCTTCAATGATTAGAAGTAACCACGTGATTCATAGTTATAGGTATCATAGGTATCTATGTTTTATTACACTTGCGGATAAGGAAGCTATGTTACGGATGTCTTTATAGTAACGTTCTATTTGTTAAACTTTGCTACGAGAGCAAACAATGCTAGTGATTTTGAAAGCTTTTCGTTTTTAAATATTCAGCAATTAGTATTTTGAATGATCATTTATTCTTGTATCGATGTGACCTGCATGCAAAAATATGAGAGTTCATTGATATTCGGTTTAGGTACATTAAATTAGAGTATACTTCATCTTGTCGTATGACTATGCTACAATTACCTATAACTTTTCAGAAACACTGCATAAGGTTTCACAATAATTTTAGTCGATTAGTAATGTACCTATTCTGTGTCATGAATGTCATAGCCCGCGTTCATTAATCGTAGGCTATAATAAAGTCGTGTGTTACCACATTACTGGTTAATTGACTAAGATAATAATATTTATTGTTGTTGTAAATTATCATTTATTACTTAGTCTTTAGCCCTTTATCTCGTAGTAACACGGAAACTGCTGAACACGGGTAAAAACTTAGACAAACACCGCATATAATATGTTTGAAGTGCAAAATGACATTTTCTTAACATTTTTTACCTTATCCTAAAGATTTATCTTAAAGTAAAACGCTTTAATTCCTGTTATGCTATATTATACAACAAACGTTAAATTGTTTCTGTAAAATTGTATGCACATTTTCATTTATCGTACTATGGTTAGTGATCAAAGTTAAGTCAATGTTGTTCAAGCCGCTCGAATGCTAACTCGATTGACAAAAACCGAGACAGACTTTTAAGTGCCCTCTAAAGCACGGTAACGCTCAGTTAGAATACCACTATGGGGTGACCCATCTATGTAATGACAGCGCCAAGGATTGCTTCACCCATAGATCGTTTACCGACCGGTTCGCGCAACTAGCTGTGAACGCAATTGTTCGTAGGAACATAAGAAATTTACTTCAAACAAAAATACGGATATTTTTTACTCTATACGTACATACCTTTTCTCTTTCTTTTTTTGTTAGGTCATAGACCTGTTTGCAGATTTAACAACTTTTAACATTTCAAGATAAGAGAAAAAGAAACAAATACTTAGCTAGAAGCACGTGGTTTACAATCTAATCTACGAACAATTTAATTCATCAACATTGCGATTTTCAATTAAGCTCGAAGGCATAGCAAGAATATTTATTTTTTACGCAAACATTCACTGAGAACTTGTATAAATAAATCACAGATATTTGCTAATCTATGAAGGTACACTGGTGTGTGACTTTCTAAAATCCCATGAGTTTTAATATCCTGAAACATTTCTTACCTTCTAAAACTCTGCCTTAGTTACTATAGTCCAAAAATGATATTATTAAGCTCCATTCTAATGGCTTTCCTTTACGGATAATTCTTTTCAATAAGTTTATCTCGTATCCGCCAAAGATTGAGGTCATAAATTTTCAGAAACAAACAGCGATCATAACCCAACTAGCACACAAGCGCTATAACAAGCTGTACAATGGCCGGTTAAAGGATTTTTATAACGCCTTAGGCTCCTTAGTAAGAAGTATAGTGGTTCTATAAGCGGCTACAGATCTCTTGTAGCGTCAAATAGGCCCATACTGTCCAGCTTATAGCTCTACATTGGATCTACAGTGGTCGTAAATAGTAATTATAATAGTACGTAGTATAGTAGTAATACAGGAGCGCTAAAATAAGATGAAGGTGGTATAATCGCGCTACAAGAGCTTTTTCGCAGCTTCGTGGCGCTTACCAGCTGTTGTACAGAGGTGGTTAGCGCCACGAGCGTTCGAAAAAGCTCTTGCAGCGCGATTATACCACCTTTACCTTATTTTAGCGCTACTGTGTAACGGTTATAAATGCTAACGCTCTAAATTAGTAATATAGTCGGTTTATTATGGTGTAAACTAAATATATTTTTTAAAATGAATCATCAGTGACAAATGAGGAGACATTTTATTTTTACGGATTGGATTATTAAAATAACAAGTAGTCTATCGCTTTTATTTCTTTGTGTATGTGATATGAAAGTGCGAGTTCCAGTTTGCTGTCAATATATATGTATATTATCGTCAATATTTTCATGCGCCCTCAAAATATTCAGTTTTAAGTGCAAAAATTATATAGATATGTGGATTTGGAAATTGTATTTTGAACATAAATAAGACTTTGAGGGTTACAGATAATTTAATTAGGGTTATAGGTAATAAAAAATGATTTTAATTATGTTAACGTTACCAGGCTATAGATTTATATGATCTTCAAAAGATCGTAATAACCTCAAAAAATATGTTTACCAAATGCTATAATGGCGTCTCGATCAAGCAGCTCTCAGAGTTGGTTACATCTGCTCTAGCGCCTTAAGCTGTACAAAGGCTCTAGTGTTTGCTGTTGTAGACCTCAAGGTTTTGCAGTTGTGGCATAGGAGTGCTTCAATATAACTGATTTGGTCGCACACCAGCATTTTACTCGTACTTTTAGGGGTCAGTCGTTGAATATTAAAATAGTTTGAAAATCTTTTTTATTTTATTTTATTTTATTTTATTTTATTTTATTTTATTTTATTTTATTTTATTTTATTTTATTTTATTTTATTTTATTTTATTTTATTTTATTTTATTTTATTTTATTTTATTTTATTTTATTTTATTTTATTTTATTTTATTTTATTTTATTTTATTTTATTTTATTTTATTTTATTTTATTTTATTTTATTTTATTTTATTTTATTTTATTTTATTTTATTTTATTTTATTTTATTTTATTTTATTTTATTTTATTTTATTTTATTTTATTTTATTTTATTTTATTTTATTTTATTTTATTTTATTTTATTTTATTTTATTTTATTTTATTTTATTTTATTTTATTTTATTTTATTTTATTTTATTTTATTTTATTTTATTTTATTTTATTTTATTTTATTTTATTTTATTTTATTTTATTTTATTTTATTTTATTACATAGATTATTATTTAGACAGACTGAACCACCACTGCACCTATGTAAATATATTATGATAATAATTTTAAGCTTTAGTATAAAGGTATATTACTCGGTTATAGCGCTTTAGGTGCTTAACATAATTCTGTAATCCCCATGGCTGTAAAAATGTTTCGAATGATACCTTATACATCTATTTGCCGTACAGAAGCCATATAAATATCTGATATAAAGCTCAAGGCGCTATTAAAGACCTACGCAACTCTTTTATAGATGAGTAATACACTAGCCCTAAAAAAATCTGTTATAGAACCTAAGGCATTACAAAAAGCTTATTTACGCTCTTGAGCGCTATAAGCGCAACGCATAACTCCGTTTAAACTCCTTTATCTCCTAAAGTCCCCTTATACAGTTAACGGTGTTATAGAAGATTCTATTAACTCAGTTATACTTCCCTAGGCTGTCTAGCGATGCAATTACATGCTCATATATCACTATAAGTCATTAGTTTCCTACTAAACGGCTACTGTCCCGCCTAGCTGTTAAAGGGTTTTTTAAATAGCTAGTATACAACTTATAGAGAATTGTACAGCATTTGAACGACTCTTATGCAACTATCAGGCTGTATAACGACTGTATAAGCAGCTTGTGTGCTAGTTGGGAAAGCATTTGATATCTTTTAATCGCAAAATTTTAAGATAAAGTTGAATATAAAAAGTTCTCCCTGTGTGATACCGAGTATAGTCGCATCTTCGACGCGGGTTAAAAAAGTAAGTTATTAAATTCTCACAATATCAACTGATCATCAACTATATTTTTTCACCTACAAATACATATAAACAAAATATTTAATATCATTTTCAGTTACATCACGATGAAATTCTTCTTGGTTTTCGCACTTGTCGCCGCCGTGGCTTCGGCCACTTTCACCAAGCCTGCCGCTCTCAGCGGTGAGGCGGCCGAGATCCAGGAGATCATCGCCGCCATCAACAACCCCGCCACCAACCCCGCCACCGCCGCCGCTCTCGAGCAGATGCTCCAGGACATCCTTGGAGTCAAGCCCGACCCCGTCATTGTTGTTGATGAGGCTCCCGCCAACGACTTTGTCGACATCTTCCCCGTTGTTGACCCAGTCGCTCCTTCCGAAGACTTCGTGGACATCTTCCCCGTTCTCGACTCGGTTGCTCCTGCTCCTGCCGCCGCCTCCAGCACTCCCCTGGTCCAGATCATCCTGAACATCAACCAGGCTGCCGCTGAGTCCAGCCCCGTCGCCCCCGTGGTCGTTCCTGAGGCCGCTGACATCATCTCACCTGTTGAAATCGTCGACAACTTCCCCGTCGTCGACCCCGTCATCATCGACAATTTCCCCGTTGTCAACCCTGTCTCCCCCGTGCAGGTCGTCGATGTCTCTCCCGTGCAGGTCGTCGATGTCTCCCCTGTCCAGGTTGTAGATGTCAGCCCCGTCCAGGTCGTCGACGCCGCTCCCGTCGCCGTTGAGCCCGTCAACATCGGCACCCCCGTCATCCCCTCCCCCGCTGTCAACCTTCCCGAGTCGCTCAACTAAGGAATGGAGCAGGACTCTCAAAAGGGTTGTATCTCCAAAATGTATATTTACATGTGATACAATTAAACGAGATTAACTGTTAATACGTTTTTGATTGTGTTGATTTACCTTATTTGACCCTTGTTGTAAAACCCGAAATTACTAACTTACTTGGTGGTAGATGCAGTAACTACTAAGTTTTAGCTAGTGGAAGATGACTAGTCTTGCGGGGACTATTACGGAATAACGAACACAAAATACTATAAGGGGCTAAAATTGTTCCGTAAGGCAATCGCAACTTCGTCACCTGCGGCTTGGTGGCCATCATAACCATTATGCAGATGTAGTATTGCTGAAAAAAGCTGCAGTACAAGGCTAAATAGAATACAAACAGCTTAACTTATTAGCAGCATAACACAACACAACAAATAAAGCAGAGGCAATTTCGAGAGATAAAATTTTAAATAATACGAGAATAGACACATTGAAACAAAATTAATTAGAATAATTAATGAAATACCGCCATCATTTAACTAGACCTAGTGTTTCGTATCAAGTATAAAAGTAGTAAACGTTTGACTTTGTCGCGATATAAATCGTTCTGCGTTTGATTCCTAAGGTTGTATACATCAGTTTAATGTATATTTACAGTTTAATGTAGAAAACATAAGTTTTTTTTAGAGATATATGCAATAAATTCTGTTAATTAAGTTGCTTGCAGGCGTGGACCGCAACACTCAAACGGTAGATAAGCTTCGTTTGGTAGCCTTTTCAAGTATGTTTCCATTGGTTTATAAGTACCTAACATTTTTTGATGTACCTCTTATTAGCCTTCATATCATTATCACCATCAATCACCACCTTCATAAATGTATTTATTATACAATGTACATAAATCATACAACTTTCTGAATCCATTTTAACGGTAGGATTTTTTTATTTAGGATATTGTTATTTTATATGCATCTTTTTACAACAAGTTTCTATTTTTGGTTTGGGTTTACATAATTGATTACATAATCGGGGATTAAAAGATAGCTGGTAGAACTTTAACTAAAAATAGATCAAAATTGTTAATGAAATTATATTCATTCATCATTATTGATGCATCGCTTTTAAATCCAGAAAGATCTGCCTTAACCTTTTAATCCAGTAAATTAAAAAGATAACCGACCATAGATATGTGACGCAATGGTGATAATCTATGGACGTGTGTAACGGAACGATTAAGAATTTTAATCCAACCGTTATCGTTAGTCCTGTATTAATTTTGTTGAGATATCATATATTCGTAAACCCCTAGGGCTTACTGTGTAATTAGTAAGGAGCGAAATAAATGTTCATAAATATTACTTTATGTCAAATAATATTAGTAAAGTGAAATCATACGGAACGACAGAAAATTCTTTAGAATAATTTATACTGTTTCAACTAGATTTATTTAGCCATGATATAATAATCAAACATCTTAAAGCATCGGTAGGTATATTGAAAATTTTCAAAAGATTCGTAATTCATTATAATGCGTAGATATCTATCTCAATCTGCTATTTAAATGTATTAACCGTTGTTCGTATGTTTCTTTCAATTAAGTGCACTGACGACTAATTAATAAAATTACGATGTCGTACACAAATAGTTTGTATCTGCAAAAACATGAATCAACTCACAAGATAAATCAATTTATTCTTTGGCAAACATAGGTAATCGTTACTTTTAATATTATGAGTTATTTAGAATAGCATAATATAAAAGTTACATTTACTGTTCCTCCTTTATACGTAAAATACTGATCCGTTTGCATGAAATTTTGTAAAAATATAGTTTGCATCTAGCCTTATGACTATATTTAGCCTTATAACATGAAAGATTTAAATTGAATTCTACGCTGAACTACAGAAAATCATATGATTTTAACTTACTAACCATTGTCTTGATCTCTCTTTAAGCTTAAATTGACCCTCTGCCTGACCTGACTAACTATATTTAACTAAAATCTAAACAGACACGTCTTCAGTATATTAAAGCCGTAAAAATGTTGTTTAAAACATTAGGGATTGCGGAAAAATTTCAATAATAATCTGATATTGCAAATTTTACAATAAACACGCAAACGATAAGGTCACCGCGAAATATCAATATCAAGGCAATTACACATATGATTTACAAGCTCATAAATTAATTTATATCGAGGATATACTGTAGTAATTCCTTTAGTTATCGCCGGTTTGAAACAATAAACGCTGATAATTTATTTGTCTACAGTGGCGTTGTTTCAAACGTGCAAAATTCTGGCTTTTAGATTTTTGTAACAATGTATGATTATATTACTGGGCCACGAGACGAAGAGATCAATGTTATTCAAACTCAATAATACTTTATAAGCTACATATAATCAAGTCGTAAATTGAAACCGTATTTTTGTTAAAAACGTCAATTAACAACTTTTAACTTTACTATAGCATAGTAGTCTTTTACACAATTACGCAGTTACCTATCTAATATTTCAAAAGGATAGGGATAGCTCGATTCTCTACCACTATGGACTAAGTAGCTATCGAGAAATTTTGCACGTAAATCTGATCAGCACCTCTATTGGGCTCCCTAGAAACTATTTTGGCAGTGCATTTTAAATATCAAACTCTCGATACTCGACAGTACCAACTGTAGAGAATTACGATACAGTTAAACATTATTTATCTGGGTAACTACCTTCTGAACTGGCGATTAATTCACTCTCTGTATCACTGAGAATAAGGTGTCAGCATTTGACCTAAATGAATAAATGATTTGATTTTGACTTCATGTTCTTTTTAATTGCGTGACAGGATATCGGCCGTGGTCGATGTTCGACTTGCCCACAGACTACAGTTCAGCATGTTTGCGAACATAGATATGAATAACCTGCACTACTTCTTTACACACACCAACAATAATCCAAAACCACAATTTTCTGTTGAAATATTTTAAGTGATAAAAAATTTCTGCACAAAACTAATTGGCTTATTTTATTGAAAACCTAATATCAAGTAAATAATATAAAAAAGGGTAAATGCGAGAAAAGATCCTAAATAGTTTATTTTTGTTTACTTTGATTTGCCTACAACACCTAAGAAGTAGCAAGAAATGAAAAGTGCCGATAAGGTGATAATGTTTATATCGTTATGTAATAATACACAAAATAATCATTATGATACAGTTCAATAATATGTAGGATACATCAAGGATAATCTAGGTATCAATTTCAATAAAATCTAAAACCGGCCCTTTATGAGTACCTTGGTTTATACCTAACAAGTAAAGCTTTCTTAGTAACAATCAATGATAAAGTGAATATGTACATAAATAACAGCATAAAATCAATAACAAAGTTGACCTGAAGAGATGTAAACAGCGGTAATAAAGAGTAATCAAAAGATATGCTTAAAGCAGACGAGTCAATCACCTCGATTTAAACACACATTCGGATTAGCCGACTTAATCCAACCCGAGTGCCGACAACAAAGAAACAATATTATTATGTAGGTATGTTATTGTTTACTGATCGTTTAAAACCAAATTTTCCATCGCCTGATTACTTTATTATCGGAAGAATTTGTTCAAAATAAAGTTGAAAATATAGCCTGAAGCTCGATTCTCCACTACTGTCGAGTACCGGCTACCAGCTTGTCATCAATACATTTTGTATGAAAATCTGATCAGCGTCTCAGACGGGCGCGGCGTCGTAGAAAGTATTTTGGCAGTACATTCTAAATGTCAAACTTTCGATACTCGACAGTACCGACTGTACAGAATCGCGCTACTGTAAGCCGTATTTTTTAGAAATTTCAGTTCTTACAAACCTTAAAATCATAGTTTTGTTACAAGTCTACGCCATAATAAGTAGGTATCTATATAGTTTGTAACAACCAAGTATGTAATTCATATAAACCAGATATTAGCAGTAAAACTAGTTTTAATCATCTAATATCCGTTAAGCGACAGTCATCACGTGCTACTAATACTATAACATAATGCCGCAAAGAATTTAAAAGATAGAAAGATAACAAAGGACAATAAATTTATGAAATTAAGCTCTTAGAAATATTGCCTATTAAAATATTCAATGTTGAATGACAGTGGAAAAAATGTCAATAGATTAGTTCGGCAACTTAGTAGACAGCCTTGCCTTGCAAGATTTAACTGGATTATAATAAATACTGCCGTGTTGTTCCAGAAATAAAGAAGATGAGGTAGTCCATCTCGAGCACCCGTTCGAATAGCACCTGCCAAAATATATATACTGATGAGTGCCCTTCGTGGACTAGGCTAGGTGCTTTTCGTCAAGGTGCTCTAGATCAGTGGCTCCCAACCAGTGGTCCGTGGTAGACAAAATATGGTCCACGAATGATTTTAAATTTTCAGGATGATTATTACACTTAATTTAAATATACTTACATAGTGGTCCCTGCTAACAAGAATAATCTAAAAGTGGTCCCGGACTAAGAAAAGGTTGGGAACCCCTGCTCTAGATGGACTACCTTATCTTCTTTATTTCTGGAACGACACGGCACCCAGTGTTTATTATAATCAAGAAAAGAAGATGTATCAGACAGGCCGCCGTCAGCTGCCTACTACTGATCAATGATGTTCTAAATTCTGAATCTTGTACCTCTGACGGCTGCTATCCTTGCACGCAAGGCTCTCTACTTAGTCGTTGGATTATAACATACTACAAAAATATTTTATTATCGATAAACGAATCACTATCATTTATTACGTTTTAATACAAAATAATGGTGCAATAAGCTTTTTTATGTGACCACTCATATAACATGCAATCAAAGTTCTTAGTTGTTATAGTTGCATGTTTCTTTTCAATTGATAAGATTAAGAAAATCCATTCATGCGTGCTTTTGTAGCTTATAACCATACACTAGCAATGTCCCGTTGTTTCATTTGTTTTTATGGTGATTACTCGTAGACTCTAAAGATACACATAGTTATACACAATTACACATGTGTGCTTCCTACGTAAAAGTGGATATCAAACACACAATTATTTCTGGTCTATTAACATCGGTTATTCTCATAAAGTATTATTTCGAAATTAGAAAAAAATATATGGCCTTATTATATTTGTGTAGTTAAACAGTGCCACTGAAATTAAAATAATATTGAGTATCTTGTAAGCAAAATAGTTTGAAGTAAGTAGGTTAGTTCGAGTCTTTTAAATGTAGTAAGTCAATCAAACACACCGCAATATTGTGAATACGTAAGCTTTTTAAGTTATAGAGATAATGTTTTCGAGAATCGTGTTTCAATTTATCTGTGATAATAATGTTTTGGCTACATTGATTTGATAAAAAACCGTATAAAAACTAATTGAATTTTCCAAAACGTATACTTTGTAATTTGAAAGTGCAAACAATACAAGTGAGTGCGCAAAATTTACAAGCATTTAGGTTTATTCACGAAAACTTTAGCAATTATAGTTCTTTATTTAGTCAGTGGTTTTAGCACCAATATTAATATTTCAATTCTTTTCATTTCAGAAATGAAATTCCTGTTGACTGTTGCTGCCGTCATCGCTGTGGCCGTCGCTGGCCCCACCCAGCGCGGACTCGTCGTCCCTGGACCCGCTGGACCTGTGCCAGCACCTGTGCCTGCTCCTGTGCCTGCACCTGTGCCAGCACCTGCGCCAGCACCTGCGCCAGCACCTCTGCCAGCACCTGAGCCTATCGACATAGCACCTGCACCCGTCTTCGTGCCTGAGCCCATCTCCGTTGGCCCCGCTATCGTCGACTTCCCCGTCCCTGAAGCTGCTGCTGCTCCCAGCTCTCCCCTGGTCCAGATCATCGTGAACATCAACCAGGCCGCCGCCGCTGCCCCCGGCCCCGTCGTCGTCCCCTCCCCCGCTGATGTCGACGCACCCCTCGAAATCGTCGACAACTTCCCCGTGTTTGACCCCGTCATCGTTGACAACTTCCCCGTGTTCGACCCCGTCATCGTTGACAACTTCCCCGTCTTCGACAGCGTCAGCCCCGTCCAGGTCGTTGACACCGCTCCCATCGCCGTTGAGCCCGTCAACATCGGCACCCCCGTCATCCCCGCCCCCGCTGTCAACCTCCCCGAGACCCTGAACTAAATGAATTATTGTGATATTTAGCCTAGCCTATTTTTATGAATGGCTTTAATTAAAATTATTTATGTAATCTCTGCTAACGTCTAGGGACTGTATATATGTATATGCTGGAATACTAATAAAAATATACAACAAATATATTATTTTATTGTTAATGTTACCTGCAGTATTTTTTATTGAGTATTTGGAATTATCGGCCATTTAAGTATATCTTTAGCTATTGGGTGTGTAAATATTGAAACATTTGTGATTCAAAACCAAATCTCCTGTTAGAAGATGCGTTTTTTAAGTCATAGCCTAGGTATAAAATCAACCAATGGATAGATAATAATGTGATTGAACTGTCAAAAAGTCAAAATATTTTATTTAAAGTTAATTGACGATTAAAAAGTCAGCGTCATATTATGTTGACTTATTTGTATTGGTTTCCAATTAATCACTGTTTCTTCACATTAACGAAAATTATTCTAGTGCCAGATTAATACATTTTTTTGTCAGGTTTCACCATTATTTATTTATTTTCTTAAAGTTGTTATAATTAGACAATGTTACATATAGAGTACTCGTATTATATCATATTAACCAACAATACCAAATATGTTACAATCGAGCTATATGAGCGAAGGCGAATGCCACGCTAAGCTATCTTAGGCCAAAGCGACAGCAGTATCTCTACAAGTGCGATATTTTTATTGCCTATAATATTACCTAACTTCAAACTTATCAAATGGAAATAAATTTGTTAAAAACCTAAGGTATATCTCGAAGAAAGTAACTTAACGACGAGGCCCCTAAAAAATAATCTGTTTGTTCATTCATCATATGGTATAGTAATCCACCCAGTGTCAAAATTGTTCAAGCCGAACGAAAGGCTTTTATTGCACGGCTTAACTACTGTTTTCTTAATTGCCGACAACCGCGAGTGACCTTTAACGTGCCCTCTGAAGCCCTCTTAGTTTAAATACCCATAATTTTTACTTTACACGCCATGTTATACATCTATAAAATATGAAGTTAAGTTTACTATACCCACTGATCGTTTACGGGCTTGTGAGCGCAACTAGTTCTCAAGAGTGCCTCATTACTTTGTAATTAGTATTTTTTTACTTAAGAAGATTTCAGCATCAGATCTCTATTTAAAACAACTCTTTTGCTTTGACCACGTTAAGACTAAACTTGAAGCGTATGTTATAGTGCGAACATCATATTAAAATACATACACACAGACTGTAAGTCGCTAATATTGATATCTAAAAAAAGACAATTGTAATAAATGGAAGAATTATTCTATTGCTCCAAAATTGCTTATAATACCTAATATTAACCAAATAACGTACAGTCAACCTGGGTACCTTTGAATCATTTGGGTAACATTGAACGGGTCAGAGCCCATTCGTCCCCTAAAATTCGTCCCCTAGTATAAAAGTTGTAGATTCGGCCCCTACATAGGTGCCCATTGGTCTCCTGGTAGGGGACCAATTAATATTTTAATAAAAAATATTATTTTTAAGGTACCCATTCGTCCCCTCTAATATATCGCATCCCCGGTGCAATACTGTCACTTATGCAAAAATGTAGTTTTTCAGGAGAAGCATTTAAAACGTTGACACTTCACACAACAATGACTTTGTAACATATCTATAGATTTGTTTTTTTTTTACAAAAGTGACAGTGTTGCACCGGGAGTGCGATATATACAATATAAGTTAAAGATTCGGCACCTATTCAGGTGCCTATTGGTCCCCTGAGATAAAATTAGCTATATTTTACATAAGAAACGGTTAAAATAATTCACTTGTGAACAGTTTATTAACGGAATTAATTTAATAAATCATAACAGATCATTGAAAAAAGAGCTATGATGAATGATAATCCGTCATGATAATAATATAACCTGTCGATAGGCTTACGATGTAAGATTGTCTGTCTTGCTATATGTTGATTTATCTAGTCTTCAATAATTATTGTGATTTTAGTATTTTTTTTTGTACTGTTATAATTTTTTAGATTTAAGCTATTATGATTTTGCATGTATGTAGTTGGTAAATATACAAAAAAATAAGAAGTAAGTAATTATTTACTGTTGATATGTGTTCTATTTTTTTCTGCATATTTTATATTTAATGTTGATTTATATGATGGTCAATCAAGACTGATTTTTGTAAAAGAGTTGTATTTTGTTATTTTCTAGGACATTGTGATTTTGTATGTGTTAATCTTATTTGAAATAAACATGATATCTACCGAAATACTATATTTTTTATTATAGCCTTTTCTGCACGACTGTACCAGGACTACCAAGCTGCAGTATACACATATACATGTACTTATATTAGAAGAATGAATAAAAATAAATATTCTTCAGGGGACGAATGGGCCCCTCAAAAGTTCCAGGGGACGAGTGGGCACAGGGTGCGAATCTTAGGGGACGAATGGGCTCTGACCCCATTGAACGTGGGAATTTGAACTAGTTTCGATTATTTTTTCATATAAAACCAAAATAATTGATAAAAGTTTGCGAAACTAAAATAAACCTTTTTCAATTATGTTGGTTTTATACAAAAAAATAATCGAAACTAGTTCAAATTCCCACGTTCAATGTGGTATATTCCCGGTGTCCACCCCCTGCTTGTCCATCCCGGGTGGACAGAGACACAAATCTTTTAAAAAGTTCTCGGTGTCCACCCCTGGGGGACAGTGAGAATTAATTTTAAATTATTCCCGCTGGCCACCCCGGGTGGACTATAAGACACGAGTTTCATATTACTACTCTCGATGTTCACCGCCGGTGGACAAAGCCACTGCTTAAATAAACATTCTCAATGTCCACGCTTGCTGGAACTCACTGTCCCCCAGGGGTGGACACCGACAACTTTTTAAAAGATTTGTGTCTTTGTCCACCCGGGGTGGACAAGCAGGGGGTGGACACCGGGAATATACCGTTCAATGTTACCCAAATGATTCAAAGTTACCCAAATTTACCTTTCTCAAACAAAGACTCGTGCCTGGTTTTTGAGTACATTAAGCAGTAGTTTATCTATTCAATAGCGTTTAAAATCGTATAAAAATACACTATAGAATAGATAAACTACCGCTAAATGTATCTCAGAAACCGGGGGTCAGTAAGGGCAAAGGATGTTAGCTCCAGACTAATTCCAGAAACCTGATTTGATTTGACCTACTTATATCAACAAGCCAACTGCCTCTGTGGCGCGGTCGGTACGGTATGCGACTGCCGCGCAAGAGGTCTCAGGTTCGAATCCTGGGTCGGGCCAAAAAGTCTTTTCTGAGATTTTCTGTTTAAAAATTCTCAGAAATTGCCCGGAGTTACGAAGTTGAGGTTCTAGACCTCCGTGCCTCGGAGAGCACGTAAAGCCGTCGGTCCTGCGCCTGACCTCTCTCTGGTCGTGTCGGTTTAGCCGTCCCACCAGACTATGAGAGTAAAGGAATAGGGAGTGTATCTGTGTATTGTGCACACACTTGGCTACTATAAACAAAGTCCTGCACAGTTGGCTGGCTTCAATAAAACTGGCCGCCGTATCCAAAATCGGCAAGGACGATATTATCATTAACAAGCCAAGAAAACACTTCTACATAAATGAATAACTAAAATTTGAACATATAAAAAATTGCCGATTTGTCATTGCCCATTTTCTGGTTATTAAATGACGAAATTAACACCAAATTCGTCACGATGCTGATGGTTTCCGGAACCGGTGGATTTAAGACATTCCTTAAAAACGATATAACACTAATCATTGGGAGCATTATTTTAAATATGTATTTATAATTCCACATTCTGGACATCCAGTTTTTCACAGATGCACACACGCAATGAGTATACGCAAAATCTTACGTTTGATTATCTTCATTATTAAACTCGTTTATCGGCCAAGATTAATAACTTCACACGCTTTTTAATTTATCTAAGATAACTTTAAATTATTAGAAGGAAGAATGAGATTAACTTTACGTATATAAATCCAAGCAAATTTCTGAAAATCATACTTTGTATTTTGCAAGTACAATAAACACAAGTAAGTCTCTAAAATTACTAAATCTGTAACATTTCTGAATTATAACACCAAATATTATATTACCATTCTTCTTTTTAGAAATGAAATTCCTATTGACTGTTGCTGCCGTCATCGCCGTGGCCGTCGCTGGTCCCACCCAGCGCGGACTCATCGTCCCTGGACCCGCCGGACCCGTTGCGGCCCCCGAGCCCATCTCCGTTGGCCCTGAAATCATTGACTTCCACCCCATCTCTGTCGGACCCGCCATCGTCGACTTCCCCGTGCCCGAGCCCATCTCCGTTGGACCCGAAATCATCGAGACCGAGTACGAGCCTATCTCCGTCGGCCCCGCCATCGTCGACTTCCCCGTCCCTGAAGCCGCCGCCGCCTCCAGCACTCCCCTGGTCCAGATCATCCTGAACATCAACCAGGCCGCCGCTGAGTCCAGCCCCGTCGCCCCCGTGGTCGTCCCTGAGGCCGCTGACGTCGTTTCACCCGTCGATATCGTCGACATCTTCCCCGTCTTGGACTCCGTCTCCCCCGTGCAGGTTGTTGACACCGCCCCCGTCTCTCCCGTCCAGGTCGTCGATGTCTCTCCCGTGCAGGTCGTCGATGTCTCGCCTGTCCAGGTTGTAGATGTCAGCCCCGTCCAGGTCGTCGACGCCGCTCCCGTCGCCGTT
Organism: Anticarsia gemmatalis; assembly: GCF_050436995.1. Lineage (NCBI taxonomy): Eukaryota > Metazoa > Arthropoda > Insecta > Lepidoptera > Erebidae > Anticarsia > Anticarsia gemmatalis. The sequence continues at coordinate 8,473,038 of NC_134761.1, forward strand.
GAGCCTGTCAACATCGGCACTCCCGTCATCCCCTCCCCCGCTGTCAACCTCCCCGAATCCTTGAACTAAACTGACTTATTGAAGAGTGATTTGTTATAAAATTGCTTCTAGCCACACAAAGGACATTGATATATTATGTCCTTAAACATGAATAATAAATGCGATCCGAATCATATTTTCTATATTTTTATTTCTTAACTTAGCCAGACAGTTAACACATTATTTATTGACTAAATAAAGAAAAGTTGTAAACCACACGCATCTCAAATAAGGCATCTCATAGTAACAATATCATCAGTTGCAATGAAAACAGCTCATTTGGTTCCATATTAAAAGATAACTTAACTTGATGTTAAAAAATTCAAATGATTAATTCTTGAATATAAATGATAAATATACGCATAGAATAATACCTATTATAAATATAGGTACGAAGAATTCAGTGATTTCTTATAATGCTACGAAAGTCATTATACGCATAATATGGAGAACGAACATAGAGATAACCACTACTAATACTTGACCGACGGAAAGTAGAAAGAATAGAGGTTAATTTTAAATGCGTTTTTCTTTTGAAGAATATGAAGCAGTTATGACTCTGGACTACTACTGATACTCGAAACATATTTTCTTTCTTTCTTTTGAGTTTAGAAACTACAGAATTGTTCTTACAATACAGGAAAACTACTTTTACACTTTTCGCCCATAAGCCTCAAAAGGGATATAATAGGCTTCAACATTCTCGATAAACAGTCGGACTTTCCTAATTGCAAATGTTTTACTTTTTAAGGTTACTCTTGCAGTATTTTTATAATCCGAGGCTCAAAGCTGAGCTCTCCCAAACGAACTAATTTTCAGTTTTTCAGAAGTTTTAACTAGGATATACGAAGTGCGAATATTGTTAGGTAAGCTGTTATACCATCGTTAAGTTAAATATGAGTTGCTAAATCAAAAGCTGAACACTTTAAATTTAACATACTAGTTAAATGATATCTATACTAATATTATAAAGCTGAAGAGTTTGTTTGTTTGATTGTTTGTTTGTGTATTTGTTTGAACGCGCTAATCTCGGGAACTACTGGTCCGATTTGAGAAATTCTTTCACTGTTAGATAGCCCATTTATCGAGGAAAGAGGAAACTATATATCATCACGCTACGACCATTAGGAGCGGAGTAGTAACGAAAAATGTTACAAAAACGGGGAAAATTATGACCCATTCTCTCTTACGAGACGCAAGAAGTTGCGCGGGTCAGCTAGTTATTAATAATATTAAATTCAAGAGTTTATACATACATTACTAATTCTACCCGCGACTTCGCCTGTATGAAAACATTTTCGGAGGATCCTATACGTCATTCCAGACTATAAACTAGCGGTGAAGAAAATTTAATTAAAATAGATTTGACATGACTGATTAAGCTTGATCAAAACTTCTTAATTTATAATGCAATAATCACAGTGCTTTATAACAATATTAGCTCCTGTCGGTGATTTAGTGCACATACATTGATTTTCCGGGCTAAACAGTCTTTTGTGCGAATCCAGGCACCTAATACTAACTAAAATTTGTGCAAAATTTATCAAATCAGGTTGAAAAGTTTTCTTCAATGGGTAAAAAACATCAAGCCCATCGATCTATTCAAAAAAACTTTCGCAATGTTTCGTTATTTTAAAAAAAATGTAGCGATTAGAAATGATCAAAAATATAAGAATTGAACACGAAAACATATGAAATAAAATTAAATAATTCAGATCATAAAAATATATTTTCATGAGTCAAAATATACAGTTTTGTGGCAAATTTGCAGCATTTTTTCATAAAAGAGGCTAAGTAATATACTCAGTCCAGACTTATTCTAGTGATACATTGATTGCATTAGTTGAGTGCTTCAGGGAGGTTGACAGCGGGGGAGGGGATGACGGGGGTGCCGATGTTGACGGGCTCAACGGCGACGGGAGCGGCGTCGACGACTTGGACGGGGCTGACATCTACAACCTGGACGGGGCTGACATCTACAACCTGGACAGGGGAGACATCGACGACCTGCACGGGAGAGACATCGACGACCTGGACGGGAGAGACGGGGGCGTTGTCAACAACCTGCACGGGGGAGACGGAGTCCAAGACGGGGAAGATGTCGACGATGTCGACGGGTGAGACGACGTCAGCGGCCCCAGGGACGACCACGGGGGCGACGGGGCTTGACTCAGCGGCGGCCTGGTTGATGTTCAGGATGATCTGGACCAGGGGAGTGCTGGAGGCGGCGGCGGCTTCAGGGACGGGGAAGTCGACGATGGCGGGGCCGACGGAGATAGGCTCGTACTCGGTCTCGATGATTTCGGGTCCAACGGAGATGGGCTCAGGCACGGGGAAGTCGACGATGGCGGGTCCGACAGAGATGGGGTGGAAGTCAATGATTTCAGGGCCAACGGAGATGGGCTCGGGGGCCGCAACGGGTCCGGTGGGTCCAGGGACGATGAGTCCGCGCTGGGTGGGACCAGCGACGGCCACGGCGATGACGGCAGCAACAGTCAACAGGAATTTCATGTCTGTTAAGGCAACAAAATAATTAATTACTATGGATGAAATAGACAATTATGTAATATTTCAATTGACACATATAATATACATTTTTATAAAATATTGCACGTTGTAAATGTATTAAACTTACTTGATTTGTGTTTTGTGTACTTGCAAAATACAGAATATGATTTTCAATCAAAATAGTGGTGCTTATATATGAAATGAAAAATGTTATCAATTGTTTTTTGTGTACATAGATATCTTAGATAAACAAACTCTTAGTAATTTGCAATCTAAAAGGGTATAAATATTAGCGACATGTATGATAATTACACGGAAGTTTTTGTCAACAGAATTTAAATTTATGACAGTAAGCATTAAATAGGTACTTGTAATACATCGAAGTTTTGAAAACCATTAATAATACGCATTTACCCTTTCTGAAAATACTTTGGTGCTATTTTAATTCCGATCAGATGCTCGACTACATTCCTTAATATCACCAACGTTATATCAAAATGTGAAGAAAATAGATACTTTTACATAACTGCAAATTATTAACGCTTTTCTAGAATTCTCATATTTGTAGTCAAATTCTTTTAAACGCATGGACATCGATCATTGACAAAAACTTCAAAAACTCTTGTTGTAATAAATAACTAATACATAAATGTAAAGTAATTGCTCTATTTAATGCATTACTGTAGGTATACCAGCAAAAATGTATTGATGTATATTCGCTGTTTTGCTTAGCTTCTTTATCATCCTCTTTTTCTTTTTCATCGCAAGCTTCATTAATGAGCTTAAAATATAATTTGATATCAATAGAAGCGATTCCAGGGGGTATAAAATTAATTGCCGTCTTAATGATAATAACATGAATTGCTGTAAACGTATGATATCTATTAAAACACGGCGTTACTTTTCTGTACATAATGAGATTACTTAGTCCTTTCAAGTTTAAAACTTTTTATCCCTAATTCAGTTTAAGAAACAGTGCAAAATAGTTATTTAATATTTGAAAGATTAATATTTAATTCGTGCGTGTTATCGGTTAACGTGTTTCAAATAATTTATGGCGCCAATCATTTAAAGATAATATATATTTTTATTGCTATATTACTTACTACTGCGTACTATACTCTTTCCTCGTATTATGTCGTACCTATTCAAAATAACGTGGCTTTAGTACCTACGTGATTGATACTTGTCATTGGTATTATCTTATTCTGCTACTACAATTGGGTAGTTGCCTGGGTTAACGGAAAATTATAAAACTCGTAATCGTAAAAGCTTCATCTAAAGTGCTAAGGCTATGTAGCTTTTTTTGTAAGTAATGTTGAAATTGTTATTATTACAGACTGAAACATTTTATTAGACACTCATTTGATATCAACGAAAGTCTGCAATAGTGACGTCACTACGTCGTATTTCTGTACTAAAATGTGTTTTCGACATTAAATTTCATAAAGAATAGCTGATTTGACTGGTAGGCAACTACCGTATTGGAATGTGCACAATTGAAAAGCAAAACTTCAACGTAAGGTACATGGGTCAAATATGGCCAGTTAACAGTATCGTGTACAGTAAGTAGTATTTGTATACTTAATATAAATTATTGCTACCACCGTAATTAAAACAAGATGTTTGAATTTCGCGACAATTTTGTTAATATATTCATAGATTCGTAAAAAGCTTTTGATCACGTATTACGATTTTTACAATAATTCAGCCATTCACTGCAAGTGCAGTGAATGGCTGAATAAGATTAAACTTTATCTTCCTAAGTTGTAAATAAATAAATATGAATATACAAAAATATTTTGATCAATTGTTTACATCATTGAAATGCCAACTTGTCGCTGCCGAGCATTTATCGTAAGATGAAGAACACACGGTGTACCACAGGGCAACGTACTTAGACCATTTTAACTAGTACACGCTATAAAAACATAATATGATTTGATTTAACATTGATTTATTGAGTGCTTTTATAATTCTAATAATTTATCGCGTAAACAGCATGACCAGGATATTCAATGCAACAATTGAATTATGTTGACAGGAACTATCGTTAAATGGTACTACGTGTGTTTTGCAGTTAACATTATTTGTATTTCAAGTGCCATTTTCAATTTTAGTGTTTGTATAACGTACTCTTCTAAATTAATTATTTAACTGAATACTAATGATATGACCAGCTCCATAGATTTTTTTGAAGTATAACTTTACACCACTGTGACTTCCATTACGAATAATATAGTTACCTTGGCAACACAACTTTATTGGTGATTGATATTATACCGTTTATGTTATGAATGATAAACTTTACAATTATTCTTGATTCTTTAACCTCCAGAAGAAAAACGTGTTAAATAAATGTGTTTTTCGCTAACTCTTTGTGACAAACATTCATTATTTGTACTTAAAGTATTTATAATATGTCAAAGTAAATAAGCTCTCAATCGATATTATAATGAGTGATGCCTGTCACGCTTATCGTCAAAGTACAATTTCCTTCTTTTAAATTGTAATCTGCGACGATTAATAATTCTATGCCATATTTTATCAACAACATCTTAAGAAATGTATTTGATAAAAGTTTCATATAAAACAACTAAGAAATAAATTTCAGACATCATTTGTATTTCGCAAGTACAAGAAACAAGTAAGTAAACAATTGCAGATATTTAAAAAAATATAAATACTTTTGTTTTCATGAAATTGTAATTCTAACTCCTTACTTTATTCTTAGATATGAAATTCTTCCTGACTGTTGCTGCCGTCATCGCCGTGGCCGTCGCTGGCCCCACCCAGCGCGGACTCATCGTCCCTGGACCCGCCGGACCCGTTGCGGCCCCCGAGCCCATCTCAGTTGGCCCCGAAATCATTGACTTCCACCCAATCTCTGTCGGACCCGCCATCGTCGACTTCCCCGTGCCTGAGCCCATCTCCGTTGGACCCGAAATCATCGAGACCGAGTACGAGCCCATCTCCGTTGGCCCCGCCATCGTCGACTTCCCTGTCCCTGAAGCCGCCGCCGCCTCAAGCACTCCCCTGGTCCAGATCATCCTGAACATCAACCAGGCCGCCGCTGAGTCCAGCCCCGTCGCCCCCGTGGTCGTCCCTGAGGCCGCTGACGTCGTTTCACCTGTCGACATCGTCGACATCTTCCCCGTCGTCGACCCCGTCTCCCCCGTGCAGGTAGTTGACACCGCCCCCGTCTCTCCCGTCCAGGTCGTCGATGTCTCTCCCGTCCAGGTTGTAGATGTCTCCCCTGTCCAGGTTGTAGATGTCAGCCCCGTCCAGGTGGTCGACGCCGCTCCCGTCGCCGTTGAGCCCGTCAACATCGGCACCCCCGTCATCCCCTCCCCCGCTGTCAACCTCCCTGAATCCTTGAACTAAAAATATTCTATCTATAATCTACAAAGCAATTCTGTTCTAAGATTGCTTTGACTTCCTTGAAGAACTCTTCAACAACAACTGGAGACACTGAAATATTCTTAAACTGAATAATAAATGCGATCTGAATTAAATTGTATTTTTATAATTATGACACCATTCCAGTTTTATAATTCCAGGTAAATCAGATTAGTATCGTTTTTAAATATGTTAGTTTGTTACTTAGTGACAAAATAATAGTCACAAAGAACTGATCTGTGCAGAATGTATACCATATCAAAGTCATCTAGACTGCTCTCCTTTCCGTCGAAGCTGTCAACATCGGCATTCTTGTCACTCCCTCACCCTCAATAACTCTCTCTTTAGGTCTCGACGAATATTATTATTGTGATACTTGGATAATTATTACATTACTTATTAGAGATTTTCAAAACACCAACATGAAACACAATCGATGAATAAAAGAATTCGTCCTGTTTAACTGAAATTATTTATTTTCTTTCACCTTTGATCACCTCAATCCACAATATACCTCGTATTGTTGTCGCATTATTGCTCATTAACACCGTCTTCATACCTAAACGACACACTGACTGAAAAATTACTATTAGTATAAAACATATAATCAAGGGCCGTTTCTCTATCATCAAAGAACTACGAATGGTATTTTTTTAATGCCCCACAAAGGTAATCCTATAGACAGTAAAAACGATTCGATTTTACTGGCTCTTTGTGATAGGGGCGAACCTATCGCCATTATACTGGGCTCGTTGCCATATTCCGGGCTACAATTATGTGATTTTATAATATAAATGAGAAAATAACGCCTTACTTCGCCTGAACTGGGAACCGAAGCAGAGACCTCATTATCAGCTGTCGGATACCCTACCAACCCCATCACGGAGGCAGTCTTATATTGACTTGAGCATTGACTCTTTATATAAAACACATACCTGACCTATCTACCGGTACAGAGACAGGTCAGGTAATGCTCATAGTAGGGTACAATCCCATTAACATCAAACTCTTAAGCCGAGTCCAGACTAGAGTAGCGTATAATTTAAGCCAATGTGTAATGCAACGTGAATTCTACGTGTGGGCGCTACTGCAAGTAGTTACAAGAAACGCTAGCAGTGCCGTACACTCGTCTGAACCGGCCTTTACAGCAATTACAAATGTGAAAACTTAATGATGCCACGAACATGATTCAAAACTAAATCTTTTACTCAAAGTAGTACACAACGTCCCTTGAAACTATTCAAAATCTATATGTCGACGCTCGATAAGCTACGGCGCCATGAGTATTGAATATTTTCCTTTTGTTTTATCTATACCTATTAGCATTAAATAATATACAAGGGGCAATAAATAAACAAAAGTCAGGATTAACTTGTAGGTGCTTATCAATTGATTATTATTGTTAATTTCCGCAAACTTACTTCACGCAAGTGGGTGTTTATGGATTAAGGGTTTAAGGTCTCCCGTACAATTTTCGTACTTTTCGCAGATCCCATGGTCGGGTGATATTATACACTATAGTAATTTCTATTACTTCTTTTATTTAATGACATCTGTACCTCGATTCTGTACCACTATCGACTACCGACAACCGGCTAGCTATCGAAATGTTGACATTAAGAATGTACTGCCAAAATGTTTCCTACGACACCCGTCAGAGACGCTGATCAGATTTTCATACAAAATTTCTCGATGACAGTTCGGTTGTCGGTAGTCGATAGTAGTAGAGAATCGAGCTACTGCGTGGCTTTTGTCACTAGCAAACTTCCGTCTTATGCCATTAGTCTAGTACAAAGAAAAAAACCAGCTAAGTGCGATTCAATCCCGCGCACGTATTGTTCCACAATAAAAAACGATTGTTGTATGGGAGCTTTTCAAATTAAATATGTATTAAATAATGTTTTTAGTATTTTTTGTTTGAGCGGCGATATAAATACACCATCTACAATCTGTAAAATTTTTAAATGTCAATCTTTCACGGTACAGGAGACAGACAGACAGCGAAGTCTTAGTAATAAAAGAATTCCCGGTTTTCCCTTATCGCTGGGACCCTTTAAAATGATTAAGATGGGAACATATAATATATTCAACAGAAAATAGCCGATTCATTGACAAACGATGTGGAAATCAAAAGAGTGTAAAATTAAACAAATACGAAAAAGAATAATGACTTGATGTTAATATAGGGGTAAATACAGGTAAATCAAAATTCTAACACAATGACATAAACTTTTTAAAATCATCGTGTGCACATACATGCATTTTAACTCTTTTTGAATGCTTTGAATCGCCACCATCGTAGAGCCACCGACAAGTACCACATCGTGAATGGAATCGGAATTACGTAAATTCGTGACCGATACGTTCAAGTACCCAAATATGGTTACTGCTATTTTAACAGGAATATAATATTTTCTAGACATTACCTTCAATGCATACGTAATTTAATTACCTCACACCTACAAAAATGTGATCGGTTCTAATTTAAAAGTTTTGTAATCTTAAAACGTGTACATAAATCCCTTTTATTAATCTACTATTTATCTAACTCTCGTGTTGGATTAAAGATTAATCGTTTCACAGCAGCTTGACTTTATCGTCTACTTGATAATTATTTAGTATAAATTGGTTGAAAATCAACTAAAAATTAATAGATACTTTGTATCTTGCAGCTAAAAACAAGTCTCAAGTGAGTAAATATTAATTAAAATTTGTGATAATTACCTTACCTGCACTTTCTTAATAAACATTTTATTCATAAAAACACCCATTGGTTTTCAGAAATGAAATTCCTGTTGACTGTTGCTGCCGTCATCGCTGTGGCCGTCGCTGGCCCCACCCAGCGCGGACTTGTCGTCCCTGGACCCGCTGGACCTGTGCCTGCACCTGTGCCTGCTCCTGAGCCTATTGCCATTGGACCAACACCCGTGTTTGTGCCTGAGCCCATCGCCGTAGGCCCCGCCCCCATCTTCGTACCGGAACCCATTGCTATTGGCCCCACTCCCGTCTTTGTGCCTGAGGAAATCGCCGTTGGACCCGCTATCATCGACAACTTCGTGCCCGTTGAGGTTCCCGCCAATGCTCTGGTTCAGATCATCTTGAACATCAACGGTGTTGAACAATCTCCCATCGTTGTTGGTGATGTTGCTGGTTCTCCCGTTCAAGTTGTGGATGTCTCTCCCGTAGCCCCTGTGCTGGTGGAAGACAACGCCCCCGTTTCACCTGTCCAGGTCGTCGATAATGCTCCCGTCTCCCCCGTGCAGGTTGTTGACAACGCCCCCGTCTCTCCCGTGCAGGTCGTCGATGTCTCTCCCGTCCAGGTTGTAGATGTCTCCCCTGTCCAGGTTGTAGATGTCAGCCCCGTCCAAGTCGTCGACGCCGCTCCCGTCGCCGTTGAGCCCGTCAACATCGGCACCCCCGTCATCCCCTCCCCCGCTGTCAACCTCCCCGAGTCGCTCAACTAAGTTTATCAACTAGACGTCACCACCGCGAATGACAATTATAATTAACATCTCTAATACCACCTTGATAATTATTAAAATTACCATCTTTGTATAAAAAAATGTAAAGGAAATGTAACATAACATTACCTGAAATAACTTATCTGGACTTTCTAACAACACCTTGAAACGCTTGTATGTCCTCTAATAAAGATCTGAAAAGAAAGTATTTTGTTTTAATATTTAACCTAATAAAACCTTATCAATAAGGTAATTAACGTGCCCCGAAGAATAGGGTGTCACACTTCGAGGTACATTTTTTTGCAAAACATTATATTATTGAATTTTTAGACTCTTGGATATTCTTTCAATTCTACCAACTATAAGTAAGTAGGTGCACATTAAAAAACTTTTGCATGACACTAATACAAATTATGGAGGGTCCTATTTTGCCGTGTATAATAATGAATATAAATAAACATAAAACTCTTATTGGCCGTGCAATCGGGTAAAAACGGGGGGCCGTTTAAACATTAGCTTTATCTAAAACCATATTTTATCGTATTATAGTAATCCACAAAAGCAATGATAATCGCGAGATAAGATTTAACTCGTCAGTACAGAATAACTACAAGTGAATCAATTTGAATGCCCCGTGATAGAAAATGATTAATCCGTTCTATATTATTACTTAGGAAATAATTTATTCTCAAAAGAGAATTATTTAGAAATGCCATTCTTATGTTAATGACATCCTTATAATGAAGAATAGCGTAAAAGTTGAGGTTCGAAAAGATACAAAGAGAAATAAAAATAAAAGTTTGTCGAATTCATACTTACATTAGCAATGTCTATCAAATCGTCACCATTATTTTACCACACTCACTAACATTAACAAAAACATACAAAAATCTCAAATATTAACACGTGTATTGTCATTTGTCATGATTATTTTGATTTATTTTTTCATTATAATATAAAATTAAAATTTCTAAACATTTCATATAAAAATATAAGATTGCCGCCAAAAACAATCGACAATCAACTGATTTTTAAAAGTGGAACAGTCTCAATTTCAAGCCGGAATGCAAATAGGTTATAATAATATGTGAGAAGGTTGGATTAAAACTTCTTTAAGAATGTGAAATATAAATAAATAAATAAAGGTTTTCGTGGGGTTAGGTCCATCTAGACCACAATAAATAATGATGGTTTTGTGGGAATAGGAGCATGTTTTTTGTAGACAATTCCCGCGCTTGTGTCTTCTTGAAGACTAGTGGTAATGTAAGCATGTGACTGCTACTCGTAAGGTTAAAGATTTGCTTCCAAGTTCGGGCGTATATAATTTAGTCAAATTTCTAAATTTCCTGTCTTTATAGCAAACAGAACTTTGATTACATTCCTTATAATACTTAGCGTGTTAAGAATACTTTTATAATATTACATAAGATATTATCTACTAACGTCTGATGATAATATTATCATTGCAAGTAAAAATGAGTCATTAGAAGTAGAAATAGCGTGATTAAACTATTAGTAGATAGTAATGTTGTCATCTGCGATAAAGAGAAGCTCTTAAAACTAAAACCTGCTTGTATACAGAAGCACGTGACGAGGCCTGCGGGTACGAACTAGATAAAAAACATGGGAGCAGCATAAGTCCAACAAATTAGTAGAGAGCTTTGTATTCAAAGTTCATAGCCCTTAAAGGTTTGAAAAAATCTTATGTAGCTGACAGTGCCAGTAAGATATAGCTCCTTTATTTTGGAAATACACCGAATCCTAAACTTATTAGGTCCCCATCAAGTTGGAGGATTTTAGGTTGGTAGGTCGGTGAAAAGTGGGTGAGTCCAGATAAAAGTATACGAACAAAAAAAAATACAATCCAGATTTGTACTATTCGCACTAAAATGGTAATACTTTACTTATTTATAACCCACACTTTTTGTTGCATAATTTATACAACATCTTTGACCGAAATTTTAGCGAAAATTTCGTCGATAATTTACTACGCACGACCATTAGAAACAGGAAAATCTAAAACTAATTATAAGTATTTAAGCACTTAATTGCCAAAATCACTGTCTTGGAACATTGCACTTAATAACTACTACACTGAAAGAAAAAGTCTAATCAATATTCGCCATTTACACAAACTTAAAAACGGGTAACAACAGATAGAACATATTATTAGGATCATTTTAAAATTTGCTTTCAAACAATAAATATAATTATGTTCATTTAAATACGTTGTTCACTACACGCATGATGTTCTCTCAAGAACGACCACAGATAAATAACTGGAGCTATAAGGAAAATTATGTACAAAAACGGCAATCAGTGCATCCTCCTAATCTATCATTTGCAAGTCTTCAGAGGATTAGCGACTAATCTGCGGACGCTCTATCCAGACAATTTATCATATTGTTGATAACATTTCAGTATATAATGACAGCAGAATGTAATGAAGAGCATATATTTTGTGTCTCGCAATTATAAAACCAATCACAAGTAAGTACCTGTTAAATTATTATTTTTTTGTAAAAACTTTGCTTTCATTTAAGCAATTTTTGTTTTCTTTCAAAATAATAACAGTGCTATAATCTGTGTATCAGAAATGAAATTCCTGTTGACTGTTGCTGCCGTCATCGCTGTTGCCGTCGCTGGTCCCACCCAGCGCGGACTCGTCGTCCCTGGACCCGCCGGCCCTGTGCCAGCACCTGTGCCTGCCCCTGAGCCTATCGACATTGCACCTGCACCCATCTTCGTGCCCGAGCCCATCGCTATTGGCCCTGCCATCGTCGATAACTTCGTGCCCGTCGAGATCCCCACCAACACTCCCCTGGTTCAGATCATCCTGAACATCAAGGGCGCTGGATCGATCGTTTCCCCTGTTGAGGTTGTTGACTCCGCTCCCATCCACCCCATCGAGGTGGTGGACTCTGCTCCTGTCTCTCCCGTTGACGTAGTGGACGAGGCTCCCGTTTCTCCCATTCAGGTTGTTGACGAGGTTCCCGCCTCTCCCGTCCAGGTTGTCGATGTCAGCCCGATTCAGGTCGTCGACGAAGCTCCCGTCTCCCCCATCCAGGTGGTCGACGTCAGCCCCGTCCAGGTTGTAGATGTCAGCCCCATCCAGGTTGTGGACGAGGCTCCCGCCTCTCCCATCCAGGTTGTCGACGCCAGCCCCATCCAAGTCGTGGATGTTAGCCCCATCCAGGTCGTTGATGCAGCTCCCTCTCCCGCTGTCATCCTCCCTGACGTTCTCAACTAAATCTAAAAAAAACAATTTATTTCCCTTAAAAAGCGTCCCATGATATTTGACGACCGTAGATCTAAATATTGTTTAATATGACCTGAAGAAAGAAAACATTTATGGACAAGAGAATAAAATAAGAAGTGTGTAAACAACGTGTGTAATAAAAATCTGCATAATACTCCTTTTGTGTTTCAATGACACCTTTGCAAACTGTAGTTTCTTACTGTCGTAATTGACATCTAAAGGAAAGTCTACTTTAACTTGTTTTCAAACAATATAATAATATTACAAAGCAATTCCTTGTATACAATTATATTTGATTATTTAAAATCATACTTAAATATTTCTAAAACAACATCCATTACAAATCATTTAAATTATATTAAAATTGATTGCTCTTAAAGGTAGCATAGTAGTATGCTACCTTTTTGGTCATCCTGCAAGCAGGTTATTTTTTAAATTTAAAATTAAAAGTAGACTGTCAATTGTTATTGGCGGCAGAATGTTAATTTCGAATGGTGTTATTTTTTAATATTAAAACTATATGTTAATAGCTTAGAGTTGAAAGTTTGTTAATTAGTATCTATCATGTAGAGTATTAGAGGAGATATCGTTCTGTAGTGATGTCCATTGAAGTGAAAACAATATGGATGAAAGATTTTCCCAAAGTGAAAGAGTAAACATTGTTGGTAAGTGCATGAACCAATTTATGGCTTTGGAATTTCGATGACCCATATTAATACTGATTAAGGTATGCAACATTAAAAATTACTGTATAAAACATCACTAGTGACGATTTAATCAAAACGGGAGCTAGTTCTCTTTTTCTTATACGCTACTTTATACAGCCCCAAATGACCATTGTTTTGTGGTATAAGTCGCACGATACTACCCCTCTCACTTTACCCCTACTAATAATTAGAAATGTGAACGAGGGTGGATGTATAATATACCTATACCTAAGTTTGTTACTTCATTCACTTCTGTTGGATTTTCATGAGTTGGTCAAGCCGCCCGCAAAGCCCTTGGCTTAACGACTGCTTTCTTTATGGAAAACAGCCGGGTTCGAGTCTTTACGTGCTCTTTAAAGCTCGGACGCACTCTAGTCAAATACTACTATGCGCCATGCAGTCACCCATGATTATAGAACGAGTGCGAGAAGGGTTGTTTAAACCAGAGTTCGTTTATCTACCGTTGAGCGCAAGTGGCTAAGAGATCACCTCGCCTTAGAGACTAGGTACTAAGTAAGAAAAAAGCAAAGACAAGTTCGTAATGAAATAAACATAATCACATTATCATTTGACTCCGCTTGACTTCCACAAGACGCGACTACTTACTATCTATTTTTCATTGCGATATTATCTGTCTTCAGATAACATCGTAAAGTAAGTTAAGCTCATACGATAGATATCCTTTAAATCTTTCACTATTATCTTAACAGGCGGATAAATTTCGCCTTTAGGACTTTTCTCGTAAGATTTTTTTTGTGTAATTTGTAATTTTTATTTTTTATTCAGATCATTCAAAAATATTGATTGGCATTAAAATGACTTAATTGCAGATTAAATCATGATAAAAGATTTGGTAGTCGAATAGTAAAATCAAAAATAAACACTATTAAGAACCGAACGAATTGTTATGAAAGATATGACTATTAGATAACATAGGATTCATTTATATAAAGAAAATAATACACACACAAATACATTTATTTCTTTATTCGCAATTATGCATATATGTATGTACATTCTTAAATAATAAAAACAAAATACCTTACTGATATATCAGTCCCTTTTTGTGACCAGACAATCAAAGAAAAACACTAGACTGAAATGCAGGCCATCAGCCACGTTATTAATATGCCAATTATAGGCATAATAATATAACAAAATTAAAATATAAATAAATTGAACAATGTTACTATTAAAGATTACCTACTATATAAACAGAGATGAGTTACAAATATAAACCTGACAATAATTATACGGAAGTATTGGTGTATTTTTGCGTGTATCTTTAAATCACAATATATTATGACAATCGTAAATTGGCAATTAGCGACCTCGCAGAAGAGATTTTTCTTTTTATATCTATATACATTCAGTCAGTCAAAGCACCATCAGGTTCTTTTTAAGTATTTAGTTTGTAAAAATATACCAAAAGTTTACAATTGTTTTTGGTAAAAAAAAACTCGCAGAATTCTATAAATCTTTGTCTTAAGTACACAAAAACGTAATTTACCACCCATTTAAAATGTAGCTATAAATACCCAGTTGGGTGACATAAAGTTACCACTTAAACTTTGTAATTTTCTTTAAATATTGTTCGAATGGAAAATTTCCAAAATTAATCATTTCACTTCACAAATCCACGGCATGACCCACACCTCCGAACAAAAGTTCTGATAAAACCAAGGCAACAAGGAAAAAATTACAAAAACAACTAAGTGTGCATCTTCCTAATCTGTATTTTTGTAAATCTTCTGAGGGATTAATAATTAATCGAGGGATCCAGGTAGATAACATTTTAGTATAAAACGTTCGCAAAAACAGCTGAAGAGCATATAGATACTTTGTATCTCGCAGCTATAAACAAGTCACAAGTAAGTACAAAGCTTTCACTAAATATTTACCGTTTAATAAGTCGTGTCGTTTTTGGTTACCTCCTGTTACCCTACATAACTAAATTATTTTATTAGTCCCTTCTATTTCGTATCTGTGCCCTAAGCGTGGTTTCATCACTTTCAGAAATGAAATTCCTGTTGACTGTTGCTGCCGTCATCGCTGTGGCCGTCGCTGGTCCCACCCAGCGCGGACTCGTCGTCCCTGGACCCGCTGGACCTGTGCCTGCTCCTGAGCCTATCGACATTGCACCCGCACCCGTCTTCGTACCCGAGCTCATCGCTATTGGACCTGCTATCGTCGATAACTTCGTGCCCGTCGAGATCCCCACTAACACTCCTCTGGTTCAGATCATCCTGAACATCAAGGGCGCTGGATCGGTCGTTTCCCCTGTTGAGGTTGTTGACTCCGCCCCCATCCACCCCATCGAGGTGGTGGACTCTGCTCCTGTCTCTCCCTGACGTAGTGGACGAGGCTCCCGTTTCTCCCATTCAGGTTGTTGACGAGGTTCCCGCCTCTCCCGTCCAGGTTGTAGATGTCAGCCCGATTCAGGTCGTCGACGAAGCTCCCGTCTCCCCCATCCAGGTGGTCGACGTCAGCCCCGTGCAGGTTGTAGATGTCAGCCCGATTCAGGTCGTCGACGAAGCTCCCGTCTCCCCCATCCAGGTGGTCGACGTCAGCCCCGTCCAGGTTGTAGATGTCAGCCCGATTCAGGTCGTCGACGAAGCTCCCGTCTCCCCTATCCAAGTTGTCGACGTCAGCCCCGTGCAGGTTGTAGATGTCAGCCCGATTCAGGTCGTCGACGAAGCTCCCGTCTCCCCCATCCAGGTGGTCGACGTCAGCCCCGTCCAGGTTGTAGATGTCAGCCCCATCCAGGTTGTTGACGAGGCTCCCGCCTCTCCTATCCAGGTAGTCGACGCCAGCCCCATCCAAATTGTGGACGTCGTTCCTTCTCCCGTCGTCAACCTTCCCGAAGCGCTCAACTAAATCTCAAGAAACCACTGATAACCACTGCGAATGACAATAACATCAAATAACATCAAAACAAAATATTAAGGAAAAGGTAATGAAGTAAAATCACCTGAAATAACATTCATAGGACTTTCTACCAAGAGCTTGAAACGCTTGGATATCCTGTTACATTTATTTAAAGATTAATAAAATTCTATAAATGTATGTTCCTACTTTGTTTTTATTATTCTATCCCATTTTAAGATCATAAGGCACGTACCTACCTAAAAACAAATTGAGAACAGATAATTCGAAATGGATATTTTAGGATTCCGCTATACTGATAAGTACGTTGATAGTAGATAGATAAAACGTTAATATTTATTTCTCTCGGAGTTTTAAAAAGGGTAGTAATTTTTATTAAGTGTCACAAATATAATGTAACATTATTTCCTTCAATTTCAACAACGCCTGAAAGTTTCGTTTTATTACGAGGCTAAATTATTATCTGCTTTAGGTTCAAAATAAAATAGTAATACTAAGCGCCTAAGGTAAATAATATTATATAACTAAAACAAACATTTTAGTCACAATCAAACGTATGTTTAGATACAAAGGCCTTAAATAATTTAAATTTTTGTTAATTTATACAATTCAATACATTAAGTTACTCTTATAGGTATCTTGTTATTAATTCGAAAAGAGACTATGTGGCCCTGCTTTTGGTCCTTGCGAAATTAAGTATATATATCTACTAATGGTTACCGGCACAGCCGGCGGCAAGACCTTCGACCTAGGCCGCCGGGTGTACCGGCGCCATTTGTTCCTAGCGTTCGAGCGGTAATTCTGGGTATTGACAGCTCTACGCGGCTTGTGTCGGCGGTATTGTTGTAGGTATATGTGTAGTAGCCAATAGGCAATCACATGCAGCAAGCTTCTCACGTGTCTGTCGAGTAATTTAGTTATGTCACTCCGCCCTACCTAATCATTTTAAACAATTATCAGTGGGTTGATCCTTTTATGATGCACTAAAGATAATATTTTTGTATATAACCTCGTGTTTTTCTATGTAAAATCATAGGTACTTTGTATCTTGCAGCTATAAACAAGTCGCAAGTAAGTTTTTTGAATAATATTATTTTTGTTCCATATCATTTAATTTATATCACTAAAAAATGTGGTCCTGTTTCATAGACAAGTAAAGATTTTTAATTGTTTGTAAATTCTAAATTAAGCTGTTTCTCCTTTTAGAAATGAAATTCCTGTTGACTGTTGCTGCCGTAATCGCTGTGGCCGTCGCTGGTCCCACCCAGCGCGGACTTATCGTCCCCGGCCCCGCCGGCCCCGTGCCAGCACCTGAGTTCCCCCCCATCTCCATTGGACCCGCTATCGTCGATTTTCCCTTCCCCGGACCCATCTCCGTTGGACCCGAAATCGTCGACTTGCCAATCCCCGAGCCCATCTCCGTTGGACCTGAAATCGTTGACTTCGCCCCAGTCGATCCTTCCCCAGTCGTCATTGGCGATATCCCCGCTGGATCTTCTGCTCCCCTCGTCCAGCTGATCATCAACGTGAACCAGGCCGCCAGCACCCCCGTCGCCCCTGTTGTAGTTCCCGAGGTACACCCTGACCCCGTCATCGTTGTGGATGAAGCCGAAGACCATGTCGACCCTGTCATCGTGGTTGACGAGAACGTCGTCGTGGACCCCGTCATTGTGGTCGATGACTTGCCTACACCCGTCGACCCCATCATCGTCGTCGATGACGCCCCCACCCCCGTCGAGCCCGTGGTTATCGTCACCCCTGTGATCCCCAGCCCCGCTATCAACCTCCCCGATGAACTCAACTAAGCGTATCAACTTCTGCGCTCTGCGAGTGACTATTTAACATCTGATTATTGTAACACCTAGAATATCGATTATGTCGTTTACCTATAACTTTATGATAACTCACTATAGGTAATTTGTGTGTAATTACCTGAAATAACGTATCTGGACTTTCTACTAACAACTTGAAACGCTGGTATGTCCATATTCAGAAATAATAAAGATCTGAAAGATAATAATTTTGTTTTGTTTTATACCACACGTGCACACACATGAAAACCCCTTATTCTGCTGTCACCGGTTAACATTCAGGCAGTATAACACACGGTGACTCACCGAAATGTATATAAATAAGAGATATCCGACTAATTGGTATAGCCAACGATGCGGCCACTTTTATAGCAGGCGGCTAGCTGCTTTGTAAAATTGATGTAAAAGAATTTACAAAATATTTTACTATATGATCAAAAAAGAAAATGTTGCATTAATTACTCGAACATTGTGAGACTTGCTTCATATGTACATATACGGTTCGGCATTAATCGGCCTAGTCTGGCGGCAAAACCGAAACGTGTAGGTAAGCCGGCTCGACATACATTATGTCGGTTTTGTTGTTCGATAAATATTGCTGGACCGTACATGCCGAACCGAATATATATGTAGCAAACCTTACAATTAAGTATTTTACTGTTTGTTAGATGTTTCTAGTTCTGTTGCTTTTTGGTTTCATCAGGCTGCTTTGCAAGTACGAGATGGAGAGGCGTTGCGCAAAGTAAAATTCAACCAATAAGATAATTTGATTTTATCAAGATCACGCGGGCAATCCTATTGGTAGATTCTCGTTTGAATCGTATCGTTTGTCTGAGATAATCTTTTTACCAATTTTATTAAAATGATCTCCAACAGGTTATTATATTTTTATACAACGTGCCACTGCAATGGCTTATTTCCTTCACCGTATGGATAGGACTAGAGGTCCCTAGTCATGTAAAGTACAACAATTTGTGTTATTATTATTAATTACCGACTTACAAACAATTAACTTTATTACAAAAAATCCACAGCCTGTACATAATCTACTCGAGTAAAGTTCGTTCACCGGGCTCAGGAGTCATATGATATTCGAATTAATTAAACTAAAATGAGAAAGAATGCTACTACAATAAAGCCTCTCTTTCCTAGAGTCCCGCTATTGGACAGGCGGCGCACGCGACGTTTCACACCGTTTGATGTACTTTGATTGTTGATACAGAGTGTTACAGTTTTGATTACATTATTTTATTATTTAGTATGTGTGACATTAAAGTTTTTCAATTAGCTAACAATGTTATTTTATTGTTTGTTACATGATTATTAACTCCTAACCCTACCCATACGTTGAAGGAAATGAGCCATTGCAGCGGCACGTTGTATATGTCCCATTTTGATGGCAAAAAACTACTTAAATGGTGCTACAAATCTAGAGAATTCATTCACTTAGTTCCATAAGAGGCCTCTTGTAAATAATTTAAGAAGAAAATATAACGAAATTCTTAATCCTTGCATTCTATTTCACATTTAACACATTGGTTGGATTGGTCTGTTTTAGATATGTTATATCAGGGTACCATTGAAATCCGTCCAGTGGTATTTTCGTGAGAGGCAAACATATTTCCTCACAAACTTTTGCATTTATAGTAATATTTATTAGTAGAATAGGCCTTTCGCCTATCTTCTCCAGAAGTCGGCTGAGACTGCCTACAACTAAGCTCATGAATATAACGAATTTCAGATACATGACTACATTACAAGCAAAAATTTCAAGAATGCTACACAAATACAAAGTTAGTAATGTAGCAGTTACCTTGTTAATACTACTCTATTACCTTGCAAGTTAGGTTTTTTCCTAGCTTTCTCATGTTATCAAAAAACTTAATTCAGACTTGTTGTGCATTTTTAAATGTCATGACAAATAACTAAGACAAGACAAATACATTATCTATACTAATATTATAAAGCTGAAAACTCTTCAGCTGTTTGTTTGTTTGAACGTGCTAATCTCAGGAACTACGGGTCCGATTTGAAAAATTATTTTAGTGTTACATAGTCCGTTTATCGAGGAAGGTTATATATCATCACGCTACTATCAGTAGGAGCAGAGTACCAGTGAATAATGTTTCAAAAACGGGGAAAATTTTGACCCATTCTCTCTTATGTGACGCAAGCGAAGTTGCGCGGGTCAGCTAGTCCAAGATAAAATATATATGTCGGATTTGTTAGGCTCTTGCTCTATAAAAATGTTTTGCGATCTTGTCTAGCTGTGGTATCTTAATGACGGAAGAATCCATTAATGACAGGGAAAGTCACACACGTGTAGGTACCTACATTCACGACCCGAAAGGATTGTCAATTTAAAAGATCACGAGGATTGCCTCAACAACAAGAATATAATGGACTAGGTAGTGATGACATCCGTCATATATCGCTGCCAATTATCAGCAATTTGATTAATTTATGGTCCCAAAAGATAAGATTTTCGTATAAAACTTCGTGCATTTCTGACAAAATTCATAGGTCCTTTGTATCTTGCAATTGTAAACAAGTATCAAGTAAGTATTTTTAAATTCAAATTCTATTATGTCCTTCATCTTCATCCTTCTATTATGTTATTCATTATTCTATTAACCTGTGAAATGGTTAATCATGTATTTAAAAAAATGTTTTTCTCTCTATTTTAGAAATGAAATTCTTCCTGACACTTGCTGCCGTCATTGCTGTGGCCGTCGCTGGTCCCACCCAGCGCGGACTTATCGTCCCCGGCCCCACCGGCCCCGTGCCAGCACCTGAGTTCCCCCCCATCTCCATTGGACCCGCTATCGTTGATTTCCCCGTCCCCGGACCCATCTCCGTTGGACCCGAAATCGTCGACTTGCCAATCCCCGAGCCCATCTCCGTTGGACCTGAAATCATTGACTTTACCCCAGTCCAGCCTTCCCCCGTCGTAGTTGGCGATATCCCCGCTGGATCTTCTGCTCCCCTCGTCCAGCTGATCATCAACGTGAACCAGGCCGCCAGCACCCCCGTCGCCCCTGTTGTAGTTCCCGAAGTACACCCTGACCCCGTCATCGTTGTGGATGAAGCCGAAAACCATGTCGACCCTGTCATCGTGGTTGACGAGAACGTCGTCGTGGACCCCGTCATTGTGGTCGATAACTTGCCTACACCCGTCGACCCCATCATCGTCGTCGATGACGCCCCCACCCCCGTCGAGCCTGTGGTTATCGTCAACCCTGTGCTCCCCAGCCCCGTTATCAACCTTCCTGATGAACTCAACTAAGCGGATCACCTTGTGGTGAACACAAATGACTTCAACAGCAAATCATTCAAAACATCTGAAGTTATTTCTGTGTAAATAACTAAAATAACGAAGTTGACTTCCTTCCTGCAAACAAAATGGAAAGCTCGCAATATCTTCTTTTAAAAATAATAAAGATTTAAGTAATAAGTAATATGTTTGTTTTTTTTATCTCCGACCTATAAATGCAGGCAATACATCATTGCTTTGCCTCGTATAATTATATATTTAAGACTTAACTTCATATATAAACTCATTGTAAAAACACACTGTTCTTTAAAACGCTCATTTTAAAATCCCTAGTTTTGTATTTGAGTCGGTAACTAGGTACAATATTGAGAACATAATAATCATAATCATAGCCTTGTAGTATCAATTACGCACACGGTTTATTTGTTTATGATTTTATAATTGTTTTATTACATTATCAATATTTTATTTGACTGATTGGATGCAATAAAATTAATATTTCTTGTCGAAGTAGCATTTTAGTTGGACAGCAATAAAAGCATACTAATGTATATTATGAAAAAAGTAAATGCTGTTAAGACGTTAACTGTACTTTTTCATACAGTTATATTTCTTTCCTACAGTCCAATTTTGAAACTAATACTAGTCAAGTTTTGTACAGTGTCAAGCTCTGTTTTAAAACCACTGAGAATGGATCCAGAAATGGCGAGGTTTATCTCCACAATTGTTAAAATGCCTATAAACTATCCCAGTAAGTGAAACATAATAATAGACTGCGATACGGTTCTTTAACACGGAGAATATTTAAGTCTTTTTACCCGAAGTTTTATGTCAAAATTCCTATTAAAATATTCCCAATACTAGCCCAGAATTTGGTGACATGCTCGGTATGTGGCAATAGACCGTTAAATGGAGAAGGCTGACTACACTTTCGAATATTACAGACATGATATTATGCATAAAAATAATTATTGCCTGTCAGCTCTCCATTCTTTTTACTTTTAAATTCCTAAAACTTAGGTTACGATGGGGCTGACAACACTTGTATATCTCGCCAAGCCTCAAATAAATAAAGATAAAAGAAATAAAACCACCCTCACGCCGATGTATAAAGAATAACTTGTAGATCAACAGTACAAGGATAATATTTTATATACAATTCTTAGTAAACGCCTAATCGTATTATGTTAGCAAGCGACACAAGCATCACACAAAAAGCTATCCTAATTTTGCTAATGGAAAATAAATTCTTCTTGGTAAAATAATACTTCCACAATATATATCTACAGATTATACAGTTAATCCTTTGTGTTGAAAATAATTATAGAAGTAAAATCTAATAAGTCTATTGACTGTTTTCATGGGAACATGAATGGATTATAGTCGGCATTTTTAAATTGTTTCTACTAGCAATAATTGCTACAAAGAATCATCAAGGAGCAAAGACGAACTTACACAAGTAGCTCATAAGAAGGCTGCTTTCGTAATAAAATCGCCAAATTGCAAATTAATAAGATATAATTTATTAAATCATGGTGACACTTTATAAAGCTCATAGGGGTAATCTTGGTTATAGTCCACTAGCTGACCCGCGCAACTGCGCTTGCGTCACCTAAGAGAATGAGTCAAAATTTTCCCCGTTTTTGTAACATTAGCGTGATGTTATATAGCCTATAGCCTTCCTCGAGAAATGGGCTATCTAACACTGAAACAATTTTTCAAATCGGACCATTAGTTCCTGAGATTAGCGCGTTCAAACAAACAAACAAACAAACTCTTCAGCTTTATAATATAAGTATAGATAAAACATCTCCCAAATATCCATCTAATAAGCTCCAGTACATATTATGCGTGTTACCGAGATTCTCTGCTTCTATCGACTACCGACAACCGGCTAGTTATCGAAAAATGTTGTATGACAATGGGTTCAGCGCCTCTAGCGAACGTCGTAAAAAGTATTTTGGCAGTACATTTTAATTAATGTCAAACTCTCGAGACTCGATGGTTCCAATTGTAGAGAATCGTGCTACAATTGTACCTGAAACACTTGATGGACCGTGGATCGCAAGAGATTACGAATTTCCCTTAAGACCTGCGCTTTATATTACTATGTGTACAAATGTCTGCCTGTGTGTGTCAAAAAAACGTCGGGCAATAAATAATTAAAAAAAAAAAATTAATTTTCTATCGCGCTTTGCACCCGTTGCATTTTAATATTACATCATTATCTGCATAGCGTCTCTTACAACTATCTTGGATTCAGCTTCTAGTCTCACCGAATGCAGCTGGATACCAGTATTTTACCCATCTCCGGTTTCTGAGGTACATTTAGCGGTAGTTTATCTATTCAATAGTGTTTAAACTCATATAAAAAAAAGTTTTTTAATAGATAAGCTACCGTTAAATGTACTCAGAAACCGGGGGCTGGAGCGACTGCCTATCGGTACTACATTTCCCAGTATTACATCTATATAAATATGGCAATACATTTTTTTTTAAATACCACAAGTATACGCAATCAATAAAAAAGTTATAAATTACATACAATAACGCAGCAATCACAATTTATAATTAATCCTACGAAATAATAAAAGGACTTATATTCATTAATAAAAGATTTTTAAAGTAAACATTAATTGGTTTTTACGCTAAATTGGGAGATAACGCGTTAAGGTATTAAAGTAAACAGATAAACCGATAATAGTAATCCACTGCGATAAATGACTAACTCAATGAAAACAAAGTACTTTGTTCTTTTAGTACTTGTAACTAGTGGATTATTCGTAAACTTCAAATATGTTGTAATATCAACAAAATTCTTATGATATTTTCCTGTTCTCTTGCATAATAATATAACATTTCTTTTTGTGACAACTACCGCACTAAGAATTGCTCTTGTGTCGCGGAGACTTTTACAAACATACAAACGACGAACACAAAGTACAACCAGACCCGAAATAATTATTTGCGGATTATCCCAAGTGGTAATCCAATCCACGACCTCCCGACGCAATAGCAGCGGCGTGGTGACTAAACCACTGCGCCACGGAGACAGTGCTAACTATTTTGATATTCTCCCATAGGAAATTATCACTAGGCACATAACATAACACTTAAAAAACTCGCTGCATCTGGGCCTAAAACTGGAATAAAACTGGCTGTAAGGAATATTAAGGAAACGTAAATCGAAACATTTGAGATGTATTGTCATTAAGACGATCATTGTTTGCAATTGTACTTATTTGTACTAATTAATGTACCTAGGAAACTTTAAAGGCTAAGCTACCTAGTAGCCTAACTAATGGCCGTACAATCGTAATCAAAATTACATCTAAGATGTAACTTCAAACATTATTGTAACAACGATCGTGATTGTTCATAAATCTTCATTAAATAGCGTTTTTTTAACCCATTACTGTCCCACTGCAGGGCAAGGGTCTCTTCCCAAACGACGGGGAGGGGTTAGGCCATGAGTCCACCACGCTGGCCAAGTGCGGGTTGCATCATAAATTTTTTAAGGCCTTTGAACTTTAATACATATTTTGCTTGGACATTACATTAATGAATGATTTCATTGTTCACTCGGTTTTTCTTGACTCATATTAATCCGCAATTAATTACACTTAATAGGAAGAGTATTAGCGTGTCAAGATAGTTTTCTATTAAACGTATTATTTGATAACATGTTCGTATAAAATAACGAGTACTGTATTCGATAACCAGATTGTTTTTAACACAAGCAAGTGAGTATATCCTTTAATTAACTGTATTAAATAATATCAATACTAATTTATTTGAATTCAGATTTATACATTATATTATTAAGTAGGTATTTAAGTAATAGATATAAATACAATTTTCCCGTTTCCTCAGAAATGAAATTCCTGTTGACTGTAGCTGCCGTCATCGCTGTGGCCGTCGCTGGCCCCACCCAGCGCGGACTAGTCGTCCCTGGCCCGGCCGGACCCGCCTTAGCCCCAGAGAACATCGCTATTGGCCCCGTCCCGGAGTTTGCTCCTGAATATGTCGCCATCGGACCTACCCCTGTCTTCGCACCTGAGAACCCTGAGGCTGATGTTGCTGCCAACACTCCCATTGTTCAGATCATCTTGAACATAAACCAAATCGTTGCTGACGCTGCCAACCCCTCTCCCGCACCTGCTCCCTCCCCTGCTCCTGCTCCCGCCCCGGCTCCTGGCCCCTCCCCCTCCCCTGCTCCTGCTCCCGCCCCGGCTCCTGGCCCCTCCCCCTCCCCTGCTCCCGCCCCAGCTCCTGGTCCCTCCCCCTCTCCTGCTCCGGCACCCGCTCCCGCTCCCGTTGTCGTTGACCCCGTGGTGGTCGTTGACGTGCCTATCTCTCCTGTCGATGTCGTAGATGTCAGCCCCATTCAAGTCGTTGACACCGCCCCTGTTGCCGTGGAGCCTGTCAATATCGGCACCCCCGTGCTCCCCTCTCCAGCTCTCAACCTCCCCGAGCAGCTCAACTAAGAAAATCATACATTTTGACGAGCGTGGCGTGGCTGCGCAGACGACTGTAATACATGACTGAAATCGAAGTACAATTAGAATTTGTAGGAAATCCACTAGGTAATACGTAATGTGAATGCTGTCTAAGTAATCTTTATTAAACATTATTTCTATGCTAAAAGTTATCGTTTTATTTTTGTTTGCATTTATTCCATCAATAAGAATACGTCATGAGAAACATGTCAAATCTTCAATTACATATTATTATCGATAGAAATATAGCCCTTTTATAAACAATACAGTCGATTGCTGTTGCCTAGCGGCTGCGATGTAGTTTCCCGACTATACTTAACAACAGAAGTTTACAATTGAATAAGAAGTATATTATGAATAAAATATATCTTTATTGCTTGGCTGAATAAAAAACGATAATATTTTATTGAACAAACGCAGAAGCAAATCCGAAATCGAAACTTCTCGGCATTAGTCCTACATGAATCAGAAACTGTAATCTACCTTTATAATCCGATATTGTCGTGAAGCTATACCTACTGTCAGATTTGGTGCAGTTAACTGATTGAGAATTTTTGTCACATTAATTAACAAGCCATCGAACTATACTCCGGATATGACTCTTACACACTCGTATCGGACTCTCTCTCACTCTCCATTTCCATTGTCTAGAGATGCCAAATTGTGTCATATTCCATTGATCCTCTTGAGAATGACGTAGTTTGCACGCATTAAATAGTAAGTAACTTGGACTTGACTATAGTAACTATCTTCCGAGAGAACGATTACAAAAAAAACAACAGTGTATTTCGAAAAAATATTTTATTGAATAGTTATCGAAAATTTAGTTAAGTTCGTCGGGAATGTTGATTACGGGGCTAGGAAGCACGGGGTTGACAATGATGACAGGCTCAAGGGGAGTGGGCAACTCATCAACGACAATAACGGGGTCAACGGGAGTGGGCAAGTCATCGACCACGATGACGGGGTCAACAGGCTTATCATCTTCATGGAAGGGAGGAAGAGGCTTGTCGGGAACAATAACAGGGGCGACGGGTACGCTGTTGGCCTGGTTGACGTTGACGATCAGCTGGACGAGGGGAGCAGAAGATCCTTCAGCGATATCGCCAACGACGACGGGGGAAGGCTCAACAGGAACAGGCTTCACGGGCTTCACAGGCTTTACGGGCTTAACAGGAGTTACAGCGCCTCCGTCAGGAAGGGGAAAGTCAATAGGTGCGGGTCCAATTACGACAGGGTGAGGAACGAGGGGGCCCAGCACGTCGGCCAACATTTGCTGGAGCAGATCAGCGGTGGCGGGGTCGGTGTTGGGGCTGTTGATAGCTGCGACGATGGCTTCCAACTCAGCTAAGTCAGAGGACGCCGGCTTGTTCAGCGGGTTGGCGACCGCCACGGCCACAAGGGCTACAAAGGCAACGAAGAATTTCATTTTCTCGCCTGAAAATAATACAATAATATGTTAGTAGTTTAATTATTTAAAGACAATTTTATAACACCGGGATTAGATGTCGAGGATATCCCGCACGGTTCAACAAATATTTATGTGATTTAAAGACGTATTGTTTAAAAATTGTTTCTCAAATGCAAATAGCCTATTTTCACATCATTTGCTTTTTTTATTGCTATTTTATTACATCACTAGCTGACCCGAGCAACTTCGCTTGCGTAACCTAAGAGAATGGGTCAAAAATTTCCCCGTTTTTGT
This sequence comes from Anticarsia gemmatalis, assembly GCF_050436995.1. Classification (NCBI taxonomy): domain Eukaryota; kingdom Metazoa; phylum Arthropoda; class Insecta; order Lepidoptera; family Erebidae; genus Anticarsia; species Anticarsia gemmatalis. The sequence goes on from NC_134761.1 coordinate 8,500,586, forward strand.
AACATTTTTCATTGCTACTCCGCTCCTAATGACTGTAGCGTGATGTTATATAGCCTATAGCCTTCCTCGATAAATGGGCTATCTAACACTGCAAGAATTTTTCAAATCGGACCTGTAGTTCCTGAGATTAGCGCGTTCAAACAAACAAACAAACAAACAATCAAACAAACAAACAAACTCTTCAGCTTTATTATATTATAGTATAGATATTTTACTAATAACAAAATAAAAAATCTTACCTTTTTAATCGCTGGGATCTGATTGATGTCTCTGGAATCTTACCACTTCCTTTATATAGTCCACAGGCCCCAGTTTGTCATATTATCAGAAAATAATTCTTTATTGCTCTTATAAACCGATAACATTGAGATAAATATTTTATATGCTTTTAATTGACGCCCTAAACTGAACTATGAAATAACGGTAAGCAATGATCATACTTCCAAATTTTTACTGTAATACGGTACTACTAAATAAATAAAGATATGAAAATTGAGTTGTAAAATTTATAAGGTATCGTATCCTAAACTATTATCAAAAAATCTTCGATAAAACTGTTGTTAATACGAGTAGTAATCTCAGATCTATTTAGTACACCGTTTAACGCGGACGGCAGAAGTATTACAGATTTTAATTCATTATTAATTGTCTTTAAACTAAATCTACTACATCTATTCATTGATAATGGCACTATTAAACCTAGTTGTTCATTGTATTCGCTGCTCATATAAATATTTTTAAAGTTCCCACGACACAATATACATTGTTATCAATGTTTGCAGACAGTTACCTTTTACACTGTAGCCCTTATTTGGCTCTCGCCGTGGCCAATACTTAACCCCTCGCTCATTGCGGGAAGGCTCTTGCGCAGCTGTGGCTATGCACGGGTCTGTCGTATGGACAGCCACAGTGGCGAGTAGCATGCTATTCAATGGTAAACTCCTCATCTTGAGATACTTTAGAGCATTATTGCCTTTTTTTTCAGGAAAATGCATTACTGCATTTCCCGCTCCAGGTAGGAAGCGGGGGTCTGTCGGGCTCTCTCGCCGGCTAGGCGTACCGGCTTTTAAATTTGGGCATACCGTCTAAAAACCTGACGGAGTTCCTTCAGCAGTCACCATAAAGTGACCAGGATGCGCTACCTCCAATTGGTTACTCTTTGTAGAGCATTATTGCCTACCAAGCAACCATCAACAACATCATTTACCTGTACATTGTTTCATAAGTAGGCGCTGTTGAAAAATAAACATAAATAATTACTGCTATTACTAGGCTATGACTATCTAGTTGCTTAGTGCAGAATCCGTGTAAAAGTAGTATTTAATAATACATGCATGTAACATACATAACATCACGGCTATTATACCCGAAGGTGTAGATATATGTATGAAATCCACCCGCGTTTCGCCGCTGTCCCTTGTTATTCACATATAATGGGACACTCTATTGTCATTATAACGGGCTCATTATCAAACTCTGGGCAAATATTGGATATTATTTTGTAATAGCACTTTCCCCAAGCAAAAATTCGAATCCAGGACCTCATGATCAGTAGTCGTGAGAGCTGCCCAAATTAGATAGACATTATAGTATTCAATATCACAATACATAAGTATATTTATAAAAAATACAAACTTTTTACACCAATTGCACACGCTTGATCACCGTGTTTGATCAATATAATATAGGTTAGATAATATTGTTATATCATTAAGACGCTAAAGACATTATGATAAAAGCTAAAGCTATATTGAATTACCTTTCAACACCTGGTTTCTGGATAATCGATCAAATCTTTATTGTGTTTTGAAACAAACACGACTGTTATAAGAATTTAAAACGAAAACAAGGCTGTCCGCTTCATTCAAATTTCTACAATTATTAAAAAATATACCTACTAAACTTCACAAGTATTTTTAGCTTATATTCAGTAGTTTTACAAACAGAAATCTTAGAGAATGTTGAGAAATACAAAGTCGTTGAGTAAAGGTGACATGCACCAATGTTTATCAATGCCGTGATTTTGACAGTAAATTATATCTTAGAAGTTCCAACAATTCATACCACTCCACTTAATTGTAGACCATTAAAATTCGTCGAAGTGTCTTCGTAAAGTAGGTTAAACAAGAAAAAACATATTTTGTATAAAAGAAACATTTTATTCTTCAAGTCGATGAGAATTAGCTTAAGTAATAATTGTACTGCGGATTTACGGGAGGCAAAGATTATTATCTTAATTCTCTCCTTATATGACCTCTACAGTCCAATTTCAGCTCGTATCCATTTTCCATGATCCATATGCGATTTTCCAGTAGTGGTATAGTTCCTTCCGAAGCAACTGACACGCTTAGTTGAGTTCCTCGGGGAGGTTGATAGCGGGGTCGGGCAGCACGGGGACGACCACGTCCACGGGCTCAACGGGAACGGGCAAGTTATCGACCACAATAACGGGGTCGACATGTACAGGCTCGTTATCGACAACAATGACGGGGTCCACAGGCTTGTCGGGGAAGACAGGGCCGACGGGAGGTGCACCGCCGTGGTTGACGTTCACGATGATCTGGACAAGAGGAGCAGGAGATCCTTCAGGAATATCGCCAACAATGACGGGCTCTGCTGGGACGGGGAAGTCAACGATTTCGGGTCCAATATGGATGGGCTCGGGGACGATAGCGGGGCCAGCGGCAGCGATGTGGTCCAACAAGTTCTGAAGCAGCTGAGCGGTAGTGGGGTTGGTGCTGGGGTTCTGGATGGCAGCGGCGATGGCCTGCAGGTGCGCGGGCAGGTTGGCCGACGGCTTGAACACCGGGCTGGCGACGGATACAGCCACGAGGGCGGCGAATGCAACGATGAATTTCATGTTTCTTCTGAAAACAATGATGGAAACAATTACTTAGTTGTACATGAAAATACTATTAAATTTCTTTAAATTCCTACATCTACATCAGTGGTATACCCAAAATGAATATAATATGTTATTATTATTCAAAACTTAGGACTGTTTATTACCAATTTCTTACCTGTTACTGTCGACTGCTTCGATCAAAACGATGCAACTGAATTCCTGCCCGGCTTTTTTATAGGACGAGATATATATTCAAAATGTTATCATATCATAAATTGTATTAATTATTTATTGTAGGTCTTTAGTTATATTGATAATGTAAATGGTATTAATAGAATAAATTTTACAGTCTTTCAGTGTATACGTCAGTTGTTATTATTATTAAAATTCCTGGTTTTACCAATATCTTCTAAGCCTAATGTGCCAGTCAATCAAACTTTGGGGTCAATAAAGTGATGGTTACTGTATAGACCAAAGTGAGGAGTTATTCAATACTCTGAAAATCGTTGTTTTGGACCTACATTAGTTTAGCAGGTCTAATAGCAAGAGTATTTTTAACTTGAGATTCGAATTTCTATTTGATTATACATGAAATTGGACAAATATCTCTTTAAACTTAGTCCCTCTTATTGGCAGGTATATTATATTCCTTATAGGCGCTTAAAGTAAGAGAAACAAAGGATCTTTTCGGATACAAAGATTTTTTCGGCACTGCTGGTCTTTAAACGCCTGATTTTAAAAACGCTAGAGACCACTCATCCTTATCAGCCGGTAAAAAAACAGCAAGAAAATTGCTTCATTAATTTGAGAGTTACGATGCCACTGATAGGGTTTCAAACATGACCTTATTTAACATTCGTCTATTACGTAACACGACACATACAAATGCCATTCATAAAATTATATTTAGCACAAAAGGGTTTATCTCGCGATAATATTTACGTATTAATGCACACAGTAAAGTTTATCTTGGAGTAGATAATAGAGGTTTAGCGTGTAATCGGCGGGTCATCAAAGTCATACGTACAAGGCGATATCTCATTCGTATTCGTATCTATGAACAGCGGGAAAGAATACATTATTAGGACTTCCGGCAGATGTGCGTATTATCTTGAGATTTGTAGGCGTAAGATAATCTCTTAAGTAGCAGCTTAATAGGATTTTTAAATATTTTTATGATGTGAAAATCTGTATTGGATTATTAATTGTATTAATAGACACGTTAGTAAACAACAGCCGCGCGGGTCGATCCCTAAGCCATACTTGCTAAGGTCGTTCTGTGGATGGGTAATTGTAGCGACTATCATAATTGTCAATATTTGACCTGAATGAATAAATGATTTGATTTTCATTTTTTGATTTATTAATAGACTCGTCTTGATTGATACAGCTACGATTAATTCCGGACCAGACCTTATTATATTCTTTATACAAATTCCTTGTTATATTACAAAAGTACCTACTATGTAAATACATACGATCCAGCGGCAGTAACTACTTTAACATTATCAATGATACAAACAATTTATAAGATATTAGCTGACCCGCGCAACTTCGCTTGCGTCACATAAGAGAGAATGCGTCAAAATTTTCCACATTTTTGTAACATTTTTTACTGGTACTCTGCTCCTATTGGTCGTAGCGTGATGATATATAGCCTATAGCCTTCCTCAAAAAATGAGCTATCTAACGCTGAAAAAATTTTTCTAATCGGACCACTAGTTCCTGAGATTAGCGCGTTCAAACAAACTAACTCTTCAGCTTTATAATATTAGTATAGATTTGCATCCATACAAATTTCGCGGTACAAGAAAGCACTACTTTTTTAGCCCAATTAGAAAACAGCATCTCATGATAAGATGATCTCATTTACTAAATATATTTTGTTCTAGCGGACTGGCCCGACCAGGTATAGTACAATTTTTTCCCGTTGATTCCATCGTTCCATCGTTCCCATTCAAACCTTATTCCGACAGTTTCAAAAATATTAAAAAAATAATTATCCAATTTAGTTGTTGAGAAGTTATGCGCATACATACATTTCGGTAATTAATTTTTATATAGATTGACAATGTGTTTAATGATGCGCTACGTTATTGCAGATAGTCTGACGATAAACCCTTACACTATTGGGTATTTTTTACAACATTTGATTAATCTCGTAACCCCTTACGACTTTTATGATTTTACGCGCTTTGTATTCGCGCAGATAATAAAATAATCCATACTATTCATATTATTGTAATTCATTGTGTTTTCTGGACAATTTTACGGTAATTTCCTGCTATACACTGCTTACTTGTTCACACGAGACAGCCATATTATTTCACAGCTTTAAAAAATATTCTCGCAGTTATAACTTTTAAACTCTCGCGTTGCATGTTTAATGTATTATAGAATACGGGAATTAAGCGAACACGCATTTTACCTTAAAATGCCTAACATTTTGGCGCAGGTTGCATAATTCCCGTATTCTATTCTATTAGGTCGGGGAAAAAGTCTTTTCGCATTATAGTATGTATGAACTTGTAATAAAAACTTTTCTCTACACAAAACAGCTCGATATTTATTTGGGTACCTCACGAGCTCACTGAAAGAAACCTAATGAACAGTGTCCTTTGTGATTCTTGAAGCCAAAGAGATTTTATTACAAGTTCAAACATACTTTAATGCGAAAAGACTTTTTCCCCGACCTAATATTATACCTACATTATTTCCCGCAGTTCTTTGGGGGCAGGCTGTAAGAATGATTTAGTAAAACAATTTCTGGACATTCGATTCTACGGATAAAGTGATGAACCACATTATTTATATAGTAGTATTTATTTAGTAGTTAGTTAATTAAATATTTAGTTGTATTTTGAACAAGAAAATAACCGAGTAGTAATAATAATTATTTCCGACATAATATTTTGAAATCTTGTTAAATGGGCGCAACCTATCAACAAGATTGTGATTAAAGAATTTCAATGATCAAAACTAGTATTTCAGATAAAAACTAAACCAATTAAAACAAATCAGCACTTCCACCTGTATCAGTGACACAATTTAGTATTCACTATGATTAATAAGTAGGTATGGGCCATTATTTTCGTACAATATATTTATCCAATCTATGTTAATGTTATGATTTCATTCATTTTGGACTACAGTCTTGAGACCATAGTAAATCTTTATACGCAAAACTCGCGGGCTAAAGCTAGTATTATTTTCACTATCGAAGGTTTTTACGGAGGCCGACATTTAGGAAATACCGAGTACCTATATAATACTGCCATATAAAATACCCAACTTATAACAATACTATGTTTTACCAAACTCTATGGATTAAGCAATGTATTAAAGTATCTTTCAATAAAACTAATTTTAATTATATACACAACACAGGTGAAGATAATAATGATAACACTCTGTATAAAACACTCAAACAGAACTCAACAAGCATCAGTTAGATCTTGTCAGTCAAATAAAGGTAAGAATTACCATTTATAACCAATTAACCACATACATACATTTAAAAGAAATTATTATAATTATTAATATGATACTCTATCGTATTATAATTTAAAATTTCAACATTATTGTATCTACACATGAAATTATTCTAAACATAAATTACCAAGAAATCAGATACTAATTTACAGTTTGTTGTCAATTAACTAAATACGTAAATGAAACTCAAATTATTGTTTTCAGAAGGAACATGAAACTCTTCGTTGCTTTCGCTGCCCTCGTGGCCGTCTCCGTCGCCGGTCCGGTCGGCCGCCCCCACCCCGAAGACCTCCCTTATCCTGATATCGGTCTCCCAAATCCTTTTGCGAATGATGAAGGTCCCCTCGTTCAGGTGATCATCAACGTCAACCAGGCCAACAAGCCCATCGGCCCTCTTCCCGACAAGCCTCTTCCTCCCTTCGAACGCCCGCCCCCTGCTTGTCCTGGATACCCTGTTGCCCCCGACCAGCCCGCCGTTGATCCCGTTATTGTGGTCGATGACGTGCCTGTTCCCGTCGAGCCTGTCGACGTGGTCGTCCCAGTGCTGCCCGTGCCCGCTGTCAACGACCCTGAGGCACTCAACTAAACGTTTATAAACTACTACTACCAAGAAACCAAGTTATCACCAACTAGATTATATTATAACACGTCTCGCAGATATACCTTTTCGTAACTTAAACAAGCTCACTGATACAGAAGAACATAAAAGTAATTAGTTGTGACTCACTTTACTTGTATAGTACAATTTAACATCTTTGTATCTGTAATGTTGCTGTATTAAATTTGCCTTTTATGAAAACTATTTTTTTTATTGTTATTGTTATAACAATATAGCAATTCTTCCTGCATCCGGTGAGACTGGAAACCAACCTCAGCAAAGATGAAAAAAAGGCTAGGCTGATGATGATTGTTTGATGGCATGCTCCATTGACACTTACTGATAACAGCACTGTACAGTTCACACATTTGTGCCTAATATTTACCTACGTAAAACTATCCACCAAAACTTTGGAAATCAGGTCTTTTACAATAATATAATCGTCAAAAGTTCGCACTCGGGATATGCCAAAGTACAATGGAGCGCAGTATCCTGGGAGTCAAGTTAACACACCTCGTAAGAAACTCGGTACTGTGCTCAAAGACACAAATTGCTGTTATTGGCCACTCAGCTGCGAAATTGAGATGTAACTGGGCTGGTCGAATCTTCCGCATGATGATCGCTGGGCAAACATAACCACTGAGTGGAAGTGGAACCCGGTTGACAGAAAGCGACAATGGGGTAGGCCCAGAAAGAGATGGCGAGATGAGTTGGACTGTCATACTAAAGATTGGCATAGCTTTAGGTAGAAATAGGTAGAAGGAAGGAAGAGTGGCATTTGCCCTGCAGTAGGAAAATATGCGCTGATAATAAACAATAATAGACCAGTTAGAATAGATCATTTTATGTTTTCGTGTGAAAATACACCACGTATGTACGTCGTACGTACCTATTTTACCTTGGATTGCGAAACTTTCGGGCGCAGATTACACTGGCCGTAATCGCGGGCTAACCAGTGTAACCTGTAACCGAATTGTGTAAACGTAATGGCAAAATAAATACACTTTCCAGTACCTCGATTCTCTACCACTATCGAATACCGACAACCGGCTAGCTATCGAAATTTTAGAATGTACTGCCAAAATATTTGCTACAGCACCCGTCAGAGGCGCTGATCAGATTTTCATACAAAATTTCTCGATGACAGGTCGGTTGTCGATAGTCGATAGTAAGAGAATCGAGCTACAAAACAACAATCTTGCGTAACAGTATCGGATAGGTATCGGATTCTCTACAGTCGATACTGTCGAGTACCGAGAGTGACATTTAAAACGTACTGCCAAAATAGTTCTTACGGAGCCCGGTAGAGGCGCTTAACAGATTTTATTATAAAATTTTTCGATAGCTAGCCGGGTGTCGGAAGTCGATAGGGATAGAGAATCGAGCTACAGATTTTCAAACAAAATTTCATGATAGCTTGCCGGTTGTCGATAGTCGATAGAGGTAAATAATCGCGGTACAGATCATTATTATATTTTACTAACTATCTCGCGTGACTACGCTTGCGTATAAATCGTGCAAGAAAAAAAACTTTTTAGCTGTCTTCTTCTTCTGTCGTATCAACGACTCACCATGATATTACCTAAACAATTGTTGACCAGAACCTGGCAACCTCAACTGCTTTATATGTCGCCAAATTAAGGTCCTCAATTGTGCAGCTTGTGGGACATAGAGGGCACTGGACCAGATATGCCATGGTTTGTGATGGGGCACCATAATCACAGCCATCTTGATTGGTTAAACTCCACTTGCGCATAGTATTTCGACAACGGCCCGTCTGAGCTCGCAATTGACATTGCAGACAAACTTATACGTATATTTATAGTATTTCCTTTACAAACACGGGGAGTGTTTAGAAATGAAACTGTACAGTTCTGTTATCTGTAAGTGTCAATGGAGTATATCATCAAACAATCATCATCAGCCTAGCCTCCTTTAAGAAAACTTCAAATTTTATTACTTCAAGATCGATACTACGGAGTACTACACTACTTTAGACTACTAGACTACTTTACTGCTAACTACTTTACTGCTAACAAATTATAGTAGTGTTATTAATATCTCTTTTATATCAACACGCAAAAAATGCCCAAAATGAATGATCTCCTACAGAGTAAAATGTGAAAGGTAATTATGTAAGTAAAGTAACTGTAGTAATAAGGTACTAAAGTGCTAGCTGTACAGTGCTGTTATATGTGACTGTCACTAAAATGGTTTGATAGATGGTTCAATGATTCGACCAAACAATAACAATAAGAAAATCACTTTTCATAGAAGGAACATTTAATACAATAACATTACAGATACAAAGATGTTGAATTGTACAATAGAAGCAAAATTAAAAATATACATACAGCAGTGAACACTTTGAAAGTTTTTCTGCATCAATGTGCTTTACTGTGTTAGTTTCAAAGACGTATCTGTGAGGCGCGCAATAACATAATCCAGTTGGTGAGGACTTGGTTTCTTCGTAGTGTTCGTTGATACGTTTAGTTGAGCACCTCAGGGTCGTTGACAGCGGGCTGGGGCAGCACGGGGACGACCACGTCGACAGGCGCAACGGGAGCAGGCACGTCATCGACCACAATTACTGGATCAACGATAGGACCGACTGGAGGAGGCACTTCGTCGACCACAATGACGGGATCAACGGCAGGCTGGTCGGGGGCAACAGGGGATCCGGGGCATAGAGGGGGCGGTTGGTCGAAGGGAGGAAGAGGCTTGTCGGGGAAAATAGGGCCTCCGGGGCATAGAGGAGGATCGTCGAAGGGAGGAAGAGGCTTGTCGGGGAAAATAGGGCCTCCGGGACAAAGAGGAGGATCGTCGAAGGGAGGAAGAGGCTTGTCGGGAAGAGGGCCGATGGGCTTGTTGGCCTGGTTGACGTTGACGATCAGCTGAACAAGGGGGGCTCTCTCATCCGCAAAAGGATTTGGGAGGCCGATAGGAGGTAAAGGCTGGTAGTCGGGATGGGGGAGGCCGATCGGACTGGCGGCGGAGACGGCCGCGAGGGCGGCGATAGCAACGAAGAGTTTCATGTTCCTTCTGAAAACAATAATTATAAATTTATATACGTATCTAGTTAATTGACAACAGAGTGTAAATGAGTATCTGAATCCTTGGTAATTGATGTTTAGAGTAGTTTAATGTCTAAATATTATATAATAATGTTGCAATTTTAAATTATAATACGATAGAGTATCGTAGTAATAATTAATTTCTTTTAAATGTTTGTAGTTTATCCATACTAATATTATAAATCCGAAAGTAACTCTGTCTGTCTGTCTGTCTGTCTGTCTGTCTGCTACTCAATCACGTCTAAACTACTGAACCAATTTGCATGAAATTTGGTATGGAGATATTTTGATACCCGAGAAAGGACATAGGCTACTTTTTACCCCGGGAAAATCACGCATTTCCCGGGAAAATTCAGGTGGCGAACGAAGTCGCGAATATTCAGTATTATAATGACACTGAATTAACAAAATTCCGTTGTCATGGCAACTGTTTTAATGGCGGATATGCCTTAGCGCGATTTCGTTATATTAAGAGATATAAATAATTTCGAGAATATTTTTCGTGAAAAAAAAGCATATTTTATATCATCATCCTAGGACCAATAGGAGCAGAGTAACAGTAAAAAGTGTTACAAAAACGTGGAAAAATCTGACCCATTCTCTCTTATGTGACGCAAGCGAAGTTGCGCGGGTCAGCTAGTTGGTTATAAATGGTAATTCTTACTTACCTTTATTTGACTGACAAGATCAAACTGATGCTTGTTGAGTTCTGTTTGACTGTTTTATACAGAGTGTTATCATTATTATCTTCGCCTATATATTGTGTATATAATTAAAACTATTAGTTTTATTGAAAGATACTTTTAATACATTGCTTAATCCCTAGCCTTTGGTAAAACATAGTATTGTTATGAGTTGGGTTTTTTTATATGGCAGTATTAGATAGGTACATTTCGACCTCCGTAAAATCCTTCGATAATAAAAATAATACAAGCTTCTGCCCCCGAGTATTTGTGCGTATAAATATATACATACTTTCATATAATTATAGGACTGACCTATTATTATGAATTACATTTTGTTTACAGAATACACGAAGCTAAGCTAGGGCTGTTTCAGACGTACCATAGCTACGCGACAACGACAGCACGTGGTCGGGTGCATATATTGTCCGAGACAACACACCAGTCGTCACCAGTGTTCTCGAAATTATGTGTGTATTAAATTAGAAGTATTTATCACTTCCTCTAACGGTGAAGGAAAACATCGTGAGGAAACCTTGCATGCCTAAAAATTGTATAATACATTAATTGAGGGCATGCAAAGTCCCTAACCCGCACTTGGCCAGCGTGGTGGACTCAAGGCCTAACCCCTCCCTCGTTTGGGAGAAGACCCTTGCCCAGCAGTGGGACAGTAATGGGAAAAAGTTTTCTTATGAGATAGCCGATGACCCCACAAACGATGTTAAAATTCAGTGTTATGCAAGAAGAGATCTAATTAATATAATGTTCTGCTGTAAAAAATTTGATGTGTCGTTGTCAGGAGCCGAGAGAGGAGAGAGGAGGGAGGTGATTTCATACTATTATCGACTACCGACAACCGGCTTAGTATCGGAATGTCTTGTATGAAAATCTGATCAGTGCCTCTAGCGGGTGGCGCCGTAGAAGCTATTTTTGCAGTACATTCTAAATGTCAAATTCTCGATTCTTGGTATTACCGAAGAGACTGTACAAAATCGCGCTACGGTTTATTGTACGTAAAATAGTAGACACTTTGTAGTTATTACAATTAAGTATGAATAATATGGATTAGTTTATTATCTGCGCGGACACAAAGCGTTTAAAACTATGAGTCGTACGGGATTACGAGATTATTAAATGTTGTAAAAAATACCCAACAGGGAGTTTATCGAAAGTCTATCAATTGTTACTCAGCGCAAAATTTACTAGATTTCAGTATAAAAGGTTTTCAGAAAATAAAAATGGCATAGTCGTGATCAACTTAGGCCCAAAAGTAAGTGATTCCTTGTTCGACAAGTTTTTAAATTATTTGTATGAGTATAATTAATAAATTTAATAAATAATAAACTAGATTTTACCAAAAGTAATCATTAACGATTTTCGTATGAAGTGATTTGTAATTACTTATTTTCCAGATCGATAAAATATGAAACTGTTCGTTGTCGTCACTCTGTTGGTCGCCGTAGCTTCGGCTGACTTCATCAAGCCCACTCCTATCTCGGAGGAGCAGGCCCAGCTGCAAGAGATCATCGCTGCTATCGAGCACCCCGCGACCGACCCCGCCACCGCCGCCGCCCTCCAGCAGATGTTGCTCGAGATGCTCGGAGTGAAGCCCCCGTCGCCCGTCATCATCGACGACGCGGTCGTGGACAACGTGGACTTTGTCGATATCTTCCCAGTCCTCGATGAAGTCTCTCCTGCTCCCGCCGCCTCCAGCTCTCCTCTGGTCCAGATCATCGTTAACGTCAACGAGGCCCCCGATGGACTCGGTCCCATCGTCTCCCCTACACCTCCGGAATTCTTGTAAATACGTCACACAAACAATAGAGCTTTGAAATAAACGTTACAAATGAAATCTATTTGTTTTTTATGTAAATTCAGAAATTAATAAATGTTTGAAAATGATGAATCTTCAGACTTGTATAAACCGATACTTCAACTTTTGCTCCAAATGGCAATTTTTATCGATATATGCCAGTTTTTTTGTTGGCTTAGCATAAAGTGCTGACTTTAAAAAATGGACCTGTAGGAAACATGAATATTTTTCCCTGATCGTCTTCCTCTGCATGTATCTAGCGATCTGCGAGATAATGTATGAACATTTTTCCCAAACGTCACGAATCTGTGTACAGCTATTTGAAAAAAACACTCATTTTATTTTGGTAAGTGAAAATACACCAAGACATGGCCTAAATATTCGCGTCGAGATGAAACTAAGAAGAGAGAAACATGATGACACTGAGACGTTACTTTAATTAATAGGCAAAACACTTTTACAGACAACTCAAATGTAGCAGAAACACAAAAAGTTATCATATTTATCGTGCTGTCTCGCGTGATCGAGCAAGATAAATATACTAAAGTTTAATTAAAACGGGTCTTAAACGCGATTGAAAATATAAGGTTAGAATACCTTATTTGTTCACCCGACGTTTAGATCGAATTACATCGACCGTGGTCACGGGCTGACCGATGTGGCTGCTAAGTGCTAATGCTATACTATACTTAAGTGCTATACTTAAATTTCATCGATTTTAATTAAAAGTGGTACATGCAGCCATTGCAGACACATCTCATCTGTTAATAATATTAGTAAAGATAACGTAACGCATGAAGCGTTACATTAGGAAGCAGTACACAGTAGTTTGTTTCCTCTAAGAATTTCTGGTATTACTCCGTGAAAGAAAAATAAATTGTGCTCAATTTCTTCAAGACGGGTAGTCATGTACAGGGTTTATTAAGGTCTCTCTGAGGTTAAGCAACGGTTGCCGAGGTTGATCTGTAGATGGGTCTAACTGCTTGTTCACGTTGGAACTCGCGGGCGCGGTGGCGGTCGCGAGCGCGGGGACGTGGCGATTTGTGTTCACGTTGGCCGCCAGGCGGGCGTTTGGCTCAAACTGGCTCAAACTGGTTAATCTTACTTGACATCGCGAGTGAATCGCGCCCGCCACCGCTAGTTCGACGTGAACACACACGAACATCTTCACGCGTTTGACATTGGCGCGAGCGCGCCACGCGGGCCGCGCGCGACGCCGCTAGCTCGCCCGCGACTTAGACCGCGCGAACGGTTTGTACGTGAACACTTCGGTACATCGCCATACGTTTGATATTTCGCGACCGCGCCCGCCACCGCGCCCGCGAGTCAACGTGAATGAGCACTTAGACCGCGCGAACGGTTTGTACGTGAACACTTCGGTACATCGCCATATGTTTGATATTTCGCGACCGCGCCCGCCACCGCGCCCGCGAGTCAACGTGAATGAGCACTTATACATATCGAGTTCCTCCGTGTTTAAGGGAGGAAGGCACGTTAAACTATGGGTCCCGGCTGTCATTTTCGAATATCTTTGACAGTCGTTAACAGTAGTCAGAAGCTTGAAAGTCTGACAACCAGTCTTACCGAAGAGTATCGTGTTATAACCTAGGTAACTGGGTTGTGAAAGTCAGATAGGCAGTCGCTCCATGTAAAACACTGGTATCCAGCTGCATCTGGTGAGACTGGAAGCCGACTCCGACGTAGTTTGGAACAAAGGCTAAGCTAATATACTTTTTTTCGTTTAATAGTGGTGTTATTATGTCTGTTTATCAATGGGAATTGTCGTTGCCACTTCGTCTCCATGCTATGATTCTTTTGATTATGACGTAATTCGCACATTTGTAACGCCTGAACTACAAGCCACCGGCACCAGCTGCGCAAAGCCGCCAAGTATCCGGACAGTCACATAGAACGCTAGTGAATTTTTGGTTGGTTGGTGCCGGCAAGCCGTGCAACCATAACCATGCCGGCAGCTCCACCCGTCTGCAATGTCTACCACACATACAACGTGTCCCAAAACTCAACGTCAAAACGAAAACCTGAGCTAGGCCGAGTTGTGTTGGCTCTCAAAACATAATTAAAAAAAATCTATCTCGTGTAGTTTAAAAATGACAACCATTTTTGTAAAATTGCCACCCTCTGATGAGTTTAGTCTACTGTGGCAACAAATGACTTCTTTTCTAGTTCTTTTTTTATGTGGAGTATTCTTAAGTAACGCTCCCACAAAATTCAATTCATTATTTGCACACAACTTCCTTGGAATATCAGAAAATATCCCTTTTAAGGCGACTTATGCCGTGAAAATAATTTCATCACTCAACTTTGACAGTCTGTCCTGAAAAATAATTGTACTACGCTTATTCGGCATGTACCTTCAAAAGTTGGCGCATTTAATGAGCTTTCGAAAATGGTATAACACTTACTAAATTATTTCATAGACGATGAGAAAATAAAAAAAAACTTAAGATAGTCGATATTTAACGTATTATTAGTTCGTCATAAAACTTTCTCAAAATTATTCTAATGTCATCTAGGCGTTCTGTGAGGTGTAATTAAAGAGAAGAAATGTTTAATTATTGACGATTAAGAAAAAGTTCATTGAAATCAAGAGATTTTTAATAATAATTGATCTTTATTTAAACAATCCCAAATACAATAAATGTCACTAACACCATGAATGTAGCGTCACTATCCGTCCCACTCTCAAATTTCTTCGTCGCTTTATGCGACTGCCGCCCAAGAGGTCTCGGGTTCGAATCCTGGGTCGAGCCAAAAAGTAATTTTAGAGATTTTCTGTTAAAAAAATTCTCAGAAATTGCCCGCAGGTAGGAAGTTGAGGTAAGGGACCTCCGTGCCTCGGAGAGCACGTAAAGCCGTCGGTCCTGCGCCTGACCTCTCTCTGGTCGTGGCGGTTTAGCCGTCCCACCAGACTATGAGAGTGTACCTGTGTATTGTGCACACACTTGGCCACTATGAACAAAAACCTGCACTGTTGGCTGGTTTCAATGAAACTGACCGCCGTATCCGAAATCTACCAGGACAACATCATCACAGAACGCTTAGATGACATTAGAATAATATTATGAGAAAGTTTTATGACGAACTAATAATACGTTAAATACCGACTATCTTAAGAATTTTTTTATTTTCTCATCGTCTATGAAATATTTTAGTAAAAATTATACCATTTTCGAAAGCCTATTAAATGCGCCAACTTTTAAAGGTACATACATGCCTAAAAAGCGTAGTACAATTATTTTTCAGGACAGACTGTCAAAATTGAGTGATGAAATTATTTTCACGGCATAATTCGCCATAAAAGGGATATTTTCTGATATTCCTATGAAGTTGTGTGCAAATAATGAATTGAATTTTGTGGGAGCGTTACTTAAGAATACTCCACATAAAAAAAGAACTAGAAAAGAAGTCATTTGTTGCCACAGTAGACTAAACTCATCAGAGGGTGGCAATTTTACAAAAATGGTTGTCATTTTTAAACTACACGAGATAGATTTTTTTTAATTATGTTTTGAGAGCCAACACAACTCGGCCTAGCTCAGGTTTTCGTTTTGACGTTGAGTTTTGGGACACGTTGTATATAGCCATTGCAGACACACTTACGTATTTACAATATTACTAGAGGCCGATCGCGACTTCGTCCGCGTGGAAACACTTCCTGTGTAAAAGTTTAACGAATTATAGTAGAGTTATTATATCTCTTATACATATATCAACTCGGAAAGGGATAGCAAAAAAGGCCCAAAATAAATGATCTCCTATAAAGCAAAATGTGACAGGTTAATATGTTCGTTAGTAAAGTAACTTGTAATAAGGAACTAAGGTGTTAGCTGTACAGTGCCGTTATATGTGACTGTGACTAAAATGGTTTGAAAGATGGTTCAATGATTCGACCAAACAATAACAATAAGAAAATCACTTTTCATAGAAGGAACATTTAATACAATAACATTACAGATACAAAGATGTCGAATTGTACAATAGACGTAAAATTAAAATATACAACAGTGAACTCTTTGAAAGTTCTTCTGCATCAATGGGCTTCACTATGTAAGGTACAAAAAGGTATCTGCGAGGCGTGTAATAATATAATCCAGTTGGTGAGGACTTGGTTTCTTCGTCGTGTTAGTTGATACGTTTAGTTGAGCGCCTCAGGGTTGTTGACAGCGGGCTGGGGCAGCACGGGGACGACCACGTCGACAGGCGCAACGGGAGCAGGCACGTCATCGACTACAATTACTGGATCAACGATAGGACCGACTGGAGGAGGCACTTCGTCGACCACAATGACGGGATCAACGGCAGGCTGGTCGGGGGCAACAGGGGATCCGGGGCAAAGAGGGGGCGGTTGGTCGAAGGGAGGAAGAGGCTTGTCGGGGAAAATAGGGCCTCCGGGGCATAGAGGAGGATCGTCGAAGGGAGGAAGAGGCTTGTCGGGAAGAGGGCCGATGGGCCTGTTGGCCTGGTTGACGTTGACGATCAGCTGAACAAAGGGGGCTCTCTCATTCGCAAAAGGATTTGGGAGGCCGATAGGAGGTAAAGGCTGGTAGTCGGGGTGGGGGAGGCCGATTGGACTGGCGGCGGCGACGGCCACGAGGGCGGCGAGAGTAACGAAGAGTTTCATGTTCCTTCTGAAAACAATAATTATTATTATTTCATATACGAAGGTATCTAGTTAATTGACAACAGAGTGTAAATTAGTATCTGATTTGATTTTTGTTCATAATAGTTTAATGTGTGAATATAAAAATGCTAAAATTTTAAATTTGAATACGATAGAGTATCATATAAATAAATTAATTTCCTTTAAATGTATATAGTTTATTGGTTATAAATGGTAATTCTTACCTTTATTTGACTGACAAGATCTAACTGATGCCTGTTGAGTTCTGTTTGACTGTTTTATACAGAGTGTTATCATTATTATCTTCGCCTGTATTGTGTATATAATTAAAATTATTAGTTTTATTGAAAGATACTTTTAATACATTGCTTAATCCCTAGCCTTTGGTAAAACATAGTATTGTTATGAGTTGGGTTTTTTTATATGGCAGTATTAGATAGGTATTCGGTATTTCCTACATTTCGACCTCCGTAAAAACCTTCGATAGTAAAAATAATACAAGCTTCTGCCCCCGAGTATTTGTCCGTATAAATATATACATACCTTAATATAATTATAGGACTGACCTATTATTATGAATTACATTTTGTTTACAGAATACACGAAGCTAAGCTAGGGCTGTTTCAGACGTACCATAGCTACGCGACAACGACAGCACGTGGTCGGGTGCATATATTGTCCGAGACAACACACCAGTCGTCACCAGTGTTCTCGAAATTATGTGTGTATTAAATTAGAAGTATTTATCACTTCCTCTAACGGTGAAGGAAAACATCGTGAGGAAACCTTGCATGCCTAAACATTGTATAATACATTTATTGAGGGCATGCAAAGTCCCCAACCCGCACTTGGCCAGCGTGGTCGACTCAAGGCCTAACCCCTCCCTCGTTTGGGAGAAGACCCTTGCCCAGCAGTGGGACAGTAATGGGAAAAAGTTTTCTTATGAGATAGCCGATGACCCCACAAACGATGTTAAAATTCAGTGTTATGCAAGAAGAGATCTAATTAATATAATGTTCTGCTGTAAAAAATTTGATGTGTCGTTGTCAGGAGCCGAGAGAGGAGAGAGGAGGGAGGTGATTTCATACTATTATCGACTACCGACAACCGGCTTAGTATCGGAATGTCTTGTATGAAAATCTGATCAGTGCCTCTAGCGGGTGGCGCCGTAGAAGCTATTTTTGCAGTACATTCTAAATGTCAAATTCTCGATTCTTGGTATTACCGAAGAGACTGTACAAAATCGCGCTACGGTTTATTGTACGTAAAATAGTAGACACTTTGTAGTTATTACAATTAAGTATGAATAATATGGATTAGTTTATTATCTGCGCGGACACAAAGCGTTTAAAACTATGAGTCGTACGGGATTACGAGATTATTAAATGTTGTAAAAAATACCCAACAGGGAGTTTATCGAAAGTCTATCAATTGTTAGGTACTCAGCGCAAAATTTACTAGATTTCAGTATAAAAGGGTTTCAGAAAATAAAAATGGCATAGTCGTGATCATCTCAGGCCCAAAAGTAAGTGATTCCTTGTTCGACAAGTTTTTAAATTATTTGTATGAGTCTAATTAATAAATTTAATAAATAATAAACTAGATTTTAACATAAGTTAACGATTTTCGTATGCAGTGATTTGAATGATAATTAACTTATTTTCCAGATCGATAAAAAATGAAACTGTTGTTTGTCGTCGCTGTGTTGGTCGCCGTAGCTTCGGCTGACTTCATCAAGCCCACTCCCATCTCGGAGGAGCAGGCCCAGCTGCAGGAGATCATCGCCGCTATCGAGCACCCCGCGACCGACCCCGCCACCGCCGCCGCCCTCCAGCAGATGTTGCTCGAGATGCTCGGAGTGAAGCCCCCGTCGCCCGTCATCATCGACGACGCGGTCGTGGACAACGTGGACTTTGTCGATATCTTCCCGGTCTTCGACGAGGTCGCTCCTGCTCCCGCCGCCTCCAGCTCTCCTCTGGTCCAGATCATCGTTAACGTCAACGAGGCCCCCGATGGACTCGGTCCCATCGTCTCCCCTACACCTCCGGAATTCTTGTAAATACGTCACACAAACACTAGAGCTTTGAAATATACTTTACAAATGAAATCTATTTGTTTTTTATGGAAATTCAGAAATTAATAAATGTTTGAAAGTGATGAATCTTCAAACTTGTATAAACCGATACCGCAACTTTTGTGCCAAACTTTCGCTCCAAATGGCAATTTTTATCGATATATTCTAGTTTTTTGCTGGTGTAACATAAAGTGCTGACTTTTAAAGTCCCAACGGCCCAAAAATGTATAAAGCCTGGATATTTTAAATTTATTTTTTCTTTTGCCATATCAAGAGGTTACCTACTATTAAACAGATAATTAAAAATATGCTCGAGTTTGGCTCGAGATCGTCTTCCTCTGCATGTTCCTCGCGGACTGCGAGATAATGTATAAACATTTTTCCCAAACGTCAACATTATTTGTACAGCAATTTCGGAAATTAAATCGCCCAAGATGAAAAAAACACTTCTATTTTATTTTGGTAAGTGCAAATACACCAAGACAAACCCATTTTACATTTGCCTGACGTTTCCCGCAGATTACGCTGATCGTGATCGTGAGGCTGACCAGTGTAACCTGTGCTGAAACGACGGCCAGTCCAAGGCAAAATAAATATTCGCGTTACGTTTAAATGCCCCCGAGACGAGTTTTTTTATTTAATAATCAAACCTCTTTACTGTACAGCATAAATCTAACAGAAGCATAAAAATATTATTTTTACCAGCTTATTCCGTGACTTTGCTGTAAAAGTGCCACATGCTGTCCTTGCTGCCAAACGTATGCATTCATATTATTAGTATAGATAACGTAACGCCTAATGATGCTGCTTCTCTTTAGAGATTTTGATACTACTTAGAAATAGAAAAATAATATGAAAAATAGATTGTGCCCAATTTCTTCAAGACGGGTGTTGATTGGGGTTTGCAATTTGCCGGTACCATTTAAAATCTGGACTATGCACTACTTTGTGGATATTCATAGTCCATAATTTTTAATTAATGTGAGATACGCATATTTAAGGGTAAATAAACACAGATTAAAGCGCCCATAGCCAGTAGCGCTCATCGATCGTTAAACGATCTGTGGGTTAAGCAACCTTTGGCGCGGACATTTCATAGATGAGTGACCGCGGCGCATAGTGTGATATTTAAAATGGGTGTCTCCGTGTTTCGGAGGACACGTAAAAAGTCGGTCCTGGTGGTTACCTACTAAGATAACAGTCGTTAAGCCGTGTCAAAGGTCGTCGGGCAGCTTGAACAACTTTGACACTAGGTTGACCACTAACCATGATATAAGAAGAAGAATTAATCATTACTAGTTTGTTTGCAGCCGAATGAAATTAAGATATAACTTTTTTTTTAACCCATTACCTTCCCACTGCAGGGCAAGGGTCTCTTCCCAAACGATGGGGAGGGGTTAGGCCTTGAGTCCACCACGCTGGCCAAGTACGGGTTGGGGTCTTTGCCCTCAATAAATGTATTAAACAAAATTTAGGCATGCAAGGTTTCCTCACGTTGTTTTCCATCACTGTTAGAACAAGAGATAATTATTTCTAATACACACATAACTTCGAAAAGTCATTGGTGTGTTGCCTAGGGTTCGAACCTGCGACCACTTGCGTGGGAGGTAGATATAACTATTCTAAGTAAATAAATAATCACTCTCAGTTATTAATGTAGTTATCTGCATGTACCTACTAGACTAGAGTTTAATTAAATAACTTTCATATTTTCGTTAAGTAAAATAATTAGTACAACTAGTTTGTACTAATTATTTTACTTTACGAAAATATGAAAGTTATTTAAATAACAAAGCGACCAGTCTTCCTTATTGACAATAATCAAAAACATAATAATTATTTCAACAGACTTAACAATCAAACATTTCTAATATCTATACTAATATTATAAAGCTGAAGAGTTTGTTTATTTGTTTGAACGCGCTAATCTCAGGAACTAATGGTGCGAATTGAAAAAATATTATACTGTTGGACTGCCTATTTATTTAGGAAGGCTATAAGCACATGTATAACATTACACTACAACCATAAGGAGCGGAGCAGCATCGAAAAATGTTTAAAAAGCGGGGAAAATTATGACCCATTCTCTCTTATGTGACGCAAGCGAAGTTGCGCCGGTCAGATAGTGTGCTTATAAAATCAACTTTAGTCATTCATAAACAAGCATTTATTTGCTGCAGTGTAATCCAAAATTCAAGTACCTGAATCAGTAAAACAATCATTTCTGTGTCTGAAAAAAGGTCTAAGGAAACACATACATAGTATATATGTATGTGTGTTGTAATGATATCTTCTAATCTGATGAAACTGCCTCTGATGAAAATCCGATGAATATTATTATCAATTGTTTTCAATCCTCATTTTAAGAGCTTTACAGTCAGTAACGTATCTACGCTACCACGCCGTCCTCATTTTTCATCTTTTTACGCTCAATTTTATCGAATGAACAGATATATTGTTACAGCTATTTTAATAATATGTTTACGATATAGATTAATGTATTGATATCGAACGACTTTCATGATTATTTTTTTTACCACACGGGCCTACTAATCCATGCCATACCATATATAGTAATACCTAATCTGTTTATTATAGTTTCACAGACAAACAGCTGAACCATTTGGATGTGACATTGCGAGAGATTATTTATTCCAAAGCAAGTAACAAGCTTTCTTTTCACAAAATTAACCTTCATGGAGCTATTTTCTACCGTTAAAGACCGCCGAGAAGCTGTTGATAATCTATACTAATATTATAAAGCTGAATAGTTTGTTTGTTTGAACGCGCTAATCTTAGACACTACTTGTACGATTTGAAAAATTATTCCAATGTTAGATAGCCCATTTATCGAGGAAGGTTATATATATTATCACGCTAGACCAATATAAAAATGTTTTTTTAACACATTCTCTCTCATGTGACGCAAGCGAAGTTGCGCGGATCAGCTAGTATTTGAATAAAAACGAAAAAGCGCCTTTGGCAAGCACCGAAGAGTTTTTTTACCCAAGTTAAGAAAATTTTGATCCTGATAATCTTTATGCAGTGATAGCCGAGTGGTATAAGTTGACACCTCCCACTCAAGTGGTCGCAGGTTCGAACCCAAGGCAACACACCAATGACTTTTCGAAGTTATGTGTGTATTAGAAATAATTATCACATGCTCCAACGGTGAAGGAAAACATCGTGAGGAAACCTTGCATGCCTAAAATTTGTTTAATACATTTATTGAGGGCATGCAAAGTCCCCAACCCGCACTTGGCCAGCGTGGTGGACTCAGGCCTAACCCCTCTCTCATTACGGGAGGAGACCCTTGCCCAGCAGTGGGACAGTAATGGGTTAAATTTATTTAATCTTTATGAGTAAAGAGCTATTTTCCTACTAGTCATATCAGAAGCGCTTCATGAAATATCAATAAAGCTATATACTACTGCTATAGATTTACGTAATAACGTCACAAGAATAATAAATTCGTTTTGATCGAATAAGAGATTAATTTGTTGTTACTGCTTGTTGTAATTAAAATTATGAAAGCAATAACCAGGAACGTTTGTATTCACTTTTAGGGTGAATTTTGTAGCCATACAAGCATAAATTCTTCGTTGACATCGTAAAATACCGTACTTATGGCTTAATTTACTCCAAAGGGGAAAAAAATATCAGTTGCAGTGTTTCTAAGGTAAAGAATTTAAAAAATAATTAGAAGCTCTGTGACTGCTTACCTTAAGAACGAATTCCTTGAAACTTTGTAACGAGTCTTGACTAGACCTTTCGTATCAACACGGGTTAAAGAACAATTGGAACCTATATGAAAAGAGTCGTTGCCAAAAGCAATTGTTGTTTTAACTACAGAAGGCAATTGCGAAATTTTGAGGAAAATAAACATGATTATTTAAAAAACCTACCTCATAATATTTTACAGTTATATTTCTGGGATTAAATAATGTATTTATAGTAAATATTATCAATGAAATAAATAGCTTCAATTATGTACTGTACGAAGTATATGGACACGAAACATTTTATTATGGCGATAATAATGATAACGTTTTAAATAAAAACGGAGATCACCAGTCTGAAAGCATCAATTTGATCTTTGCAATCAAATAGAGGTAAGAAACACTTATAAGAAATAATGTAAAAGTATTTCATATTTGTTATAATAATATGCATTTTTTATAGTATATTTAAAAAACATATTTTAGTTTTCAATTAAAGCGTACTCGAAAAATAATGTGATAAAATATTATTTTCAGAGGAAACATGAAATTCTTCGTTGCTTTCGCTGCCCTCGTGGCTGTCTCCGTCGCTGGTCCAGTGATCAAACGCCCTCAGGGCGCTATCTTGGGTCCTGCTCTCGTCGACTTCCCTGTGCCAGCCGAGCCCGTCGTGATCGGCGACCTTCCTATCGGATCAGCCGCTCCTCTTGTTCAGCTGATCATCAACGTCAACCAGGCCAGCAGCCCTGCTCCCATCAAGCCTCTTCCTCCTGTTATTCCCGATGAGCCCGTAATAGACCCCGTGGACGTCGTTGACGACCTGCCTATTCCCGTGGACCCCATTGACGTCATCGACGACGCGCCTACTCCCGTTGACCCCATTGACGTCATCGATGATGCACCTGAACCGGTTGACCCCATTGACGTCATCGACGATGTACCTACTCCCGTTGACCCCATTGACGTCATCGATGATGCACCTGAACCGGTTGACCCCATTGACGTCATCGACGATGTACCTACTCCCGTTGACCCCATTGACGTCATCGATGATGCACCTGAACCGGTTGACCCCATCGATGTCATCGACGACGTACCCGCTCCCGTTGACCCCGTTGATGATGTACCTGCTGAGCCCGTTGAAGACGTAGACCCCGTGGTCCCAGAACCCGCTGTCAACGACCCCGAGGCACTCAACTAATCGTGCCAACTAGGAAGAAGATCAGCTAGCACTACGATGAATTTAACAATCATAATTTGACTGCCTCCGTGGCGCAGTGGTTTAGGTCACCACGCCGATACCACTGCATCGGGAGGTCGTGGGTTCGATTCCCACACGGAGCAATTATTTGTGCGATCCACAAATAATTGTTTCGGGTCTGGTTGTGCTTTGTGTCCGTTGTTTGTATGTTTGTAAAAGTCCCCGCGACACAAGAGCAATTCTTAGTGCGGGAGTTGTCTTTTTTAAAAAAGAAAAAAAAGAAAAAAAAAAAGCTAACTGGATTGTCGAACACGGGTGATACGGATTACCTATGTATTTGTAATACATTATGTCGCATATACGGTGGAGCCAACTTACATAGAAAAGCCTAAAAGTACCTATTTAAGTACTTATTAGTTAACTGTTGTTAATTTGGACTCTACTTGCTTTTAGCAATTTAACATCTCTGTATCTGTACCGTTTTGAAAATAAAGTGTTTCTTCAATAATTATGTTTTTTGTCTTATTTGGTATAATAATAATCACAAGGTGTCATTATACATAATATTAGATAGGGGAAAAAGTCTTTTCGC
Organism: Anticarsia gemmatalis; assembly: GCF_050436995.1. Taxonomy (NCBI): domain Eukaryota; kingdom Metazoa; phylum Arthropoda; class Insecta; order Lepidoptera; family Erebidae; genus Anticarsia; species Anticarsia gemmatalis. The sequence continues at coordinate 8,525,319 of NC_134761.1, forward strand.
ATTATAGTATGTATGAACTTGTAATAAAATCTCTTTCGCTTCAAGAATTACAAATGAGTACACGGTTCATTAGGTTTCTTTCAGTGAGCTCGTGAGGTACCCAAATATCGAGATCGAGATAACTTTTTTGTGTAGGGAAAAGATTTTATTATAACTTAGTCATAACAAACCTAAAATTATAATTCACTTTGTAGAGTGTAAATTAATTGTATTGTTCTAAAGTAAAGTCTAAAGTATCTATGGTTGAACCACGCTTGACGTGATAGCCATAGATGGATGACTGCTTGTTGATATTTGAACTAAGCGTTTATGCGCTTTAGAAGATACGCAAAAAGTCGGTTCGGTACTTGTTAGTTAAGATAGGAGTATAGGCCAGTTTACTAACCATAGAATAGAATAAAATAAATAAGGAAGGAAAACGTTCATAAAATCATAAGACAATAACGCACACCTTACGATATAAAAATGTTTAAAAAACATAAAATTAATCACCTGCAATAATAATTAGCTGATAATCAACACATAAAATGCTATTTATACCGTAAACCAGCACATATTAATTCAAAATGATAGTAATTCCGCTTTTAATAACTTTTTAATTATATATTTTTCATGTAGTAATTCTGATGTATCACGCTCTGCAAGACTTTTCTGTATCTACTAACATGTATTTATAAGCGGAGTCTTTTATGTTTTATTAGTATTTTGGCATGGTTTTAAAGAGTGCGGTGCAGGTGCGATATAAGCACATAATTGACGCCAGTTGAACCAAGTAAACCTTGGCGCGGTCATTTTAAAGATGGGTGACTGCATGGTGATATTTGAATTGGGCGTCTCTGTACTTTTAATGTGTATGCACGAAAAAAGCACGTAAAATGTTGATCCTGGCTGTGGTTAATTAAGGTAAGTGTTAAGCCGTGTCAAAGGCCTTCGGGCGACTTGAAAAACTTCGACACTAGGTTGACCACTAACCATACGATAAGAAGAAGTAGAAGCACGTAATTATTGGGTATAATCTGTCAATCTAAAATAAGAATTAGTGCCGTAAAGTCGAGTCAATAAAAATGATGTAGGAGATTGCCAATTTGGTCCCGTTTTCTAATAGCGATAAGAGGTAGTATAATATTTTCAATAGAATAAACGGTCTGTATTCTTATAATAATTGTAGTGAAACGAAAAATTTGCTTCTAATAGGCAAGGTGTTATTACAATTAAACCTGTGACTGAAATTGTTTGTTCTTTCATCCATTTCACCTTAAACTACGTCAAAAAATAAAAGTATGTTTTATAGAAGAAACATTTTATTAACCACAAAATGATACAGATATGTTTAATTGCCTAAAGCATTTGAAATCCAAACTTTACAAAAGGCAAGGTGACGAAAGACGATGGATATGTAATGTAACTTAGGCCATTTGGCGTAAATTGGCTCCAGGGCATAAATTACATAATATCAATGTTCGTATATCATAATATGTGAGTGACAATCCATTTGGTGTATATGATTGCTAAATTCTTCATAATGCTGGTTGACTTGGTTTTATAATTTTCGTAGTCCGTAGTCCTTTTTGATATGTCTGGTTTATCTTTGTGGCTCGAAGTGACAGATGACACGCTTAGTTAAGGTCATCGGGGATGTTGATAGCAGGGCTGGGGAGCACGGGGACGACGACGTCTACGGGGTCAATGGGAACAGGCAAGTCATCGACCACAATGACGGGGTCCACGTCAACAGGGCCGGCTTCATCGTCGACAACAGATGGAGGAAGAGGCTTGACGATGGGCCTGTCAGCCTGGTTGACGTTGATGATCACCTGAACCAGAGGAGGGAGTGATCCAGCAGGAAGCTCACCGATCACGACGGGCTCGGCTGGCACAGGGAAGTCGACGATAGCAGGACCCAAGATGGCGCCCTGAGGGCGTTTGATCACTGGACCAGCGACGGAGACAGCCACGAGGGCAGCGAAAGCAACGAAGAATTTCATGTTTCCTCTGAAAGCAACAATTAAAGTTATTACATTGTATTATTGGTGACTGGGGCAACATAACAGGGTTCTACAAGATGAACAGCTGTAATTTTGATATTTCTAACATAAAGCGAACCAAGGTAAATATTATTATGACCTTATAACAATACTTATATATATAGAGGTCTATTAAATATACATACAGATACCCAGTCTGTTACTTGTTGTCTTTACAATCTCCGAAGTCATATATTTATTAGAAATGGAGATCGATTGATTGAGTGGTGAAAAAAATGTCACGTAATAGGGAACCTCTCATTCCTGAGAGTACTTTGATCAGTACTTGATGGAGTGACTTGAGGCCTTAGTTCTCACTTTATTCCGGTTACACATTTGCCCAACAGTGGCCAACAATATTAGGCAAATTTATTATTATGTAATTACTTACATACATTACAGTAAAAAAAAATATATATTTAAATAATTTATTTTACATATTTAAAAAAATTTAAATATTTTATTTTATTTAGATAGCAGTGATAACCGAGAAGTATAAGTTGACACCTCCGACGCAAGTGGTCGCAGGTTCGAACCCGAGGCAACACACCAATGACTTTTCGAAGTTATGTGTGTATTAGAAATAATTATCACATGCTCCAACGGTGAAGGAAAACATCGTGAGGAAACCTTGCATGCCTAAAAAATTGTTTAAAACATTTATTGAGGGCATGCAAAGTCCCCAACTCGCACTTGGCCAGCGTGGTGGACTCAAGGCCTTACCCCTCCCTCATTACGGGAGGAGACTCTTGCCTAACAGTGGGACATTAATGGGTTAAATTTAAAAATTTAATTTTAATTTATTTTATTTATGTAAGTAAAACTTAATAAAATATTCTTACCTTTATTTGATAGCCAAGATCAAAATGATGCTCCCCAAGCTTTGTTTTGGCATTTTTATATTAAATGTTATCATCGTTATCATTAGACCCATAAGTAGTTGCACATGCGCTTAAACTCTATAAATAGGTAAAGTAATTAATTCCATTGATAGTATATTTTAATACATTTTTTTACTTAATCCCAACCAATCCTCATTTATTTCTATTTATCTATTCTACGCGGCTCCGCCTGCGTTTAACTTCGGTTGGCAGTAGAAAAAAAAAGAGATTTAGGAATTGGTTTTTGGGAAAGTACCTTACTTTTAACCCTATTTCTTTAACTATATCCAAGCAAAATTTCAACAAAGTCAACAAATTTTTATAGACTTGGTCTACATTTTCTTTTTTCTTTATTTATTTATTTAGGGGTATATGTCCATTTAAGGATAAGCGAACCCCAGCGTTTCCTAAACAATACATTTACATTTACACTAACAACAATACTCTAAATTCATTACTTAATTTTATAACAGGTTCGAGAATCATCTATTAAAAATATTTTTTTCGACCACAAATTTTGCAGCCTTAGAAATAGGTTCTGCCGACTTGATCTACCTTACCTAGTCACTAGAAATTACTTAACTCGTAACATAAGTAGTTGTTACCATTTGTAGTTATCATTACCGTGGAATAGATAGATTTTAAATGTGTATTTTTGTTGTGGAAAATAAATAATTTTCCGCGATAAAATTTCGTCTAACCACCTACCAACAACCTATCCGACTATCTTTTTAAGGACAAACAAACACACATTCGTAATATTAATATTATAGGTAGAATAGATAGAGACTTATTTTTGTCTGTCTAATAGTATGCGATTATGTAAAGTAAATCGTTTTATCGCCCTAAGAGTTAAGTACTCCTTATATAATGATAATACCTACTTAATTACTTGTTTTTAACATAACTTAGCTAATAAATCAGAACTGTAGAAAAAAATTGGAAAAAAACGGTGCATTGATTATTTTTCCAACACATTTTTTTATTAATTGTTAGCACTTACATAATCTGATAGTCATGTTTCATTATTCTACATGAACACATATTTCCAAAGGTCTTGCCGTAGAGCTAATTTAAACTTAATTTTTAGATAGTTGAATTTTCAGTATTTGAGATCAGCCCCATTTACACACATACTCTATCGCGCATGAAACAACAATCACGCATGAAAGAGCGTGTGTGTAAAGGTAAACCTAATGGCATCCGTCTGCCATGTTAACACTTGAAGGGAGGATCTACTTTTCCCTTTAATTCATGCTGAATATATTATTATGTTGTTGTTTGAAAGTACATGGATACTGGCTGGTAAAGGACGCCCTAGGAATAAATTCAAAGATCATCTATACTAATATTATAAAGCTGAAGAGTTTGTTTGTTTGATTGTTTGTTTGTTTGTTTGTTTGTTTGAACGCGCTAATCTCAGGAACTACTGATCTGATTTGAAAAAATATTTCAGTGTTAGATACCCTATTTATTGAGGAAGGCTATAGGCTATATATCATCACGCTACGACTAATAGGAGCGGAGTAGCAACGAGAAATGTTTCAAAACGGGGAAAATTATAACGCATTCTCTCTTATGTGACGCAAGCGAAGTTGCGCGGGTCAGCTAGTAGATGATAATAATATGATGCAAAATGATCAAGTGCATAGTACTCGTAACCGGCAGTCCTGTATTGCAAGATGTATGATGAATGAAGCAAAAAGTGTTTGTAGGAATGCACAAGTGGCGTTCTTTGATTTCTGCCTGCCCTGTGGGAAACAAGGGTGATTTTATATAATTATGTATGAATGAGTGAAACTTAATCAAGCGAAGTTGTCATCAAAAGAATAACTACAAACGTATTTATAATGACTCGTAACCTTGCAGAAGAATACTGAACGGGCTGTTTTTACACATCATGTAATTATGGTTGAGTTTAAAAACACTCGTGTAATGCAGTGACCTTGTTCAGTGCAAGATTTTTTACAAGACCTGTCATATACTGTAGTACAATAGCGCGATTCTGTACAGTCGGTACTGTCGAGTATCCAATTTTTGACATTTAGAATGTACTGCCAAAATATTTCCTACAACACCCGTCAGAGGCGCTGATCAGATTTTCATACAAAATTTCTCGATGACAGGTCGGTTGTCGGCAGTCGATAGTAATAGAGAATCGAGGCACTGATGCGCGATTTTCTCATGCTATCGACTATTGACAGCTGCTAGCACGATTTTGTGTAGTCCATGCTACCGAGCATCATGAGTTTGACATTTAAAATGTAAGTACCTCAAAAAATTTCAACGGCGCTCGCTTCAAGCGCTGTTCACATTTTCATACAAAATGTATCGATAGCTAGCCGGTTATCGATTGTCGATAGTGGAAGAGAAACGAGCTACGGCTCGCTATCAACAAATGTAATAAAAATATGCTATATTTTAAACGTCAATCTCTGGTACCGACTGTAGAGAATCTACAGATCGAAGTGCGAAAAACAGCGTATTGTTTATTGTGACTAGTATGTCAATACTATCCAGAGATAAATTGATTTCATCACTCTCGCACAGGTCAAGCTCGTAACATATCATGTAATCACTTGTCTAGCCGCCAGACTCGCTGAACGCTTATACTTTAGGGGTACTTTACACAGATATTTTAAATTCAATCATGTTAACAACTAACGGACTGGCCTGACTTCGTCCGAGTGTAGTACCGGGAGAACGGGGTTTTTTGAATACAGGGTTTTTGAATACAGGTACTTTTGAATGCAGGGTTAAAATGGAAAGAAAGGTAAATTGCACAGGTATAGAAATAAGTACCCAGAACCGCAAAACTGAACTCGTCGCTAGCTTTTTATGCGAGCTATTTACTTATTTCTATAATCAAATTAACCTCAACTTTTCCTAAAGTAACCCCATTCTACGGTACAATTTTATCGCATTGATCCCATTCCCGTTTAACCGTTGAAAAGTTATGCGATACACAATAGTGGTTCATTTTTATTTATATTAAGATTCCATTACAAAATAACATTTTGACGGTATTGATCTAGTATCATGCTAATTTCAGAAAAAATACTACGTATGCTCGTGTAAATACAGTACTTAAGTGTTTTACATGAGTTGGCATAATACGAGTAACTATGACATCATTCCTAACTCGACATATGTATTTACATTTCAATTCAATCTTGGTCGCATCTCAAGTCGATTCCAATGTTATTTCCAATCTATCGCAATCTTTTAACAGTAAAATAATTTTTAAGATACTATAAGGCTAAGTGTTTACCATTGAAATAAAAAGAAAGTATCCAGAACTCCAGAAGTCCACTCATCCACCTAAATATAGCATTATGAAGACAAAATTTAATAAGGCTCGAGTTTAACTTGTACTATTGATTGAACATTCTGTGCTCTAACTAAGCTTACGATACATTTTTAGACTGTTTGTCCAGGGACTGAGTCTCAGGCAATTATTGAGTGGGCAGGCGGCCTTTCTTCTCCTACTAGGTTCTAAGGCAATGTCTTTTTAATCGATGGATGACCACTCCGACTGGTTTTTCTAGTCACGGCAGACTCAAGACGCGTCTACAACGAGCACTTATGTTTTTCTGAAGTTAGACAATCCTTGAGTCTCCTCAATCCCATTTAAACTTTTTAGTTTTTCTCGAATTATGTTTGGAATTATTAGGAATATGGGTTTCTGTTATATTATGTTACTTATATGAACTACAGACTGCATTGCGTTGTACGGAAATGGAAGATTTACAAAAATGAATAAATTAAAGATATTATTTTATTATAATCACATTTATTAGCCAAGACGATACATAGATATAACATTTCTTAGAGCCATTGACTCAATGGTAATGTCACTGCAAGTTTTTCATCCGTGGAAGATAACTGGCGTAGTAGTTTTGTTGTAATTTCTTCATAGTGCTAGTTGACATGCTTAGTTCGTGTTCATAATTCTTGAGGTAGATGACGCGCTTAGTTGAGTTCCTCGGGGAGGTTGATAGCGGGGTCGGGCAGCACGGGGACGACCACGTCCACGGGCTCAACGGGAATAGGCAATTCATCGACCACAATGACGGGGTCCACGACGGGATCAATGGGACCAACGGGGCCAGGGCCGACTGGTTCATCATCTTCAAACCACGGAGGAAGAGGCTTGTCGGGGATAGGACCAATGGGCCTGTTGGCCTGGTTGACATTGACGATCAGCTGAACAAGGGGAGCACTAGGGTTAACGGTGGGGGGGAAAGGGTGAGATGGGACGGGGCTGGGCAGCGGTAGTGGAATGGGGATATCGGCGGGCATAGGCAACGGCAGTGGTGCGGGCACGGGACCAGTGGGGGCGGGCACGGGGCCAGTGGGGCCGGGCAACACCAGGCCAGCGGCGGCGACGGCCACAAGGGCAGCGAAAGCAACGAAGAATTTCATGTTCCTTCTGAAAACAAAAAAATGAATTTTGATTTCCGCCGCAAAATGATTTTGTTTTTGTTAAACAGGAATATAAATAACAACAATAATGTTTTATTTTAGGTAGAATTGTGTTGAGGATCTTACCTTTATTTGACTGCTATGATCAAATTGATACTTTGGAAGCTCTGTTTGGCTTTTTTATATAAAACGTTATCAGTAATTATAATCATTACATTCATAAATTATTTGTTGTACCTACATCATGCTTGAAGGTGTATATTGTACACATAATTAAAGATATGAGTTTTATTAATAATACTATTATGATTTTACTTCTATTATTAGAATTAATTCTGTCATACTTTTTCCGTCATAAAGTATGAGGTGGAATTTTTATGCATTCCTTTGTTTTCCTTATACTTGTCTTCGCGATTAACACTGGTTCATAATAGTAAATATAATTTACAATAAACGTCAGTAAACGTGTTAATGATTGCCTTAAACATAGGAAAGATAACCAATTAAATAGAGAGCCAAGGCTAAGCTAAGTGCAAAATCAGATTGCTAGTAACGTCGATCACAAAATTCACAACTGGATGTTAAATAAAGTTAAATTGCATATGAAACAGAATTTAGTGTTAAAACTAGAAGTCGAACTAGAAAATTTCATCTTTTTGGGATACCGTAGAACGTAATTTAGGGTTACTTTAGGAAAATTTTGGGTAAATTTGATAATAGTAATAAGTAAGTAGCTCTCATAAAAAGCTAGCGACTAGTTCTGTTTTCCGGACCTTGGTACTAAATATCGCTATGAATAAAATTGTAACATTTCAAATAGTGTAATATTTACCTTAAATACACTTTTTTACGTTTTAAAGTTACCCCTGTATTAAAAAGTAGCCCCGATCTACCGGTATACCTACGTGTTTTCGTGTAAACTGAAAATGTTTAGTCTACACAATTTACAGATATTTATATAAGTATCAAACGTAAGTACCGTAACTGTATGTAGGTATTTGATATTTCATCTAATTAACTTCACTATCTGTATAAAGTCGTTAGACATAACGTGAGACAGTCCAATTACTCAAAAGCTGATTTATATAAGCGATCAAAGTATCATACTATTATTTATTATAATGCTAAGAACACGAGCATAAGTCGTGACTATTTGACTAGGGATGGCAATTATCTCACTAAGATCAGTAGATATAGAGAATGAAAAACAACAGTCCTTTAACAGATATCAAACGATCATAGAAGGGCCGTGCCCAACTTATTATAACCACAAGCGATCAGTTTCTTCATCAGAGGTAAAAGTAGAAGTATAGGAATAAAGTGATAATGGCTGTTAAATTTGTTTCTTCACGAATTAACTAACAGTTTTATGAGGAATAGAATTGCTTTTACTACACAAATGACAAGGAAAGGTCAATGGCTTTAGCGGTTACTTTAGATATGTATGAAGAAATCATCCGTTAGAGGAAGATCTCTTCTTTGTGTCTGAGCTGAGCAACTCTACTATTACCCTGAATACTACCCTGAATACTTACTCCTAAGTAAGTAGGCCCTTGTATCATCGGTAAATCGGTAGGTAGGTTACCTTTAGTTGGCCTTGTCAACTATCCATCAAACGTAGTTTTGACTAGTTACTTTAGTTTCTGAATATAATTCACCTGGTAGGTATCAAAGAATAGAATTTCAATTTTACAGTGCATCAGAATTGTAAACACAAGCAATAATTAATTCTGCAATCGTTAAGAGACGAGTAGTATAATATGAAGTTAGAAGAAAGACCCTGGCAGCCCTGTGAGCTAGGCAAGTGTTCGTGTAAGTAATATTGTAATGATGTAAATCAGGAGTCAAATCATGCGGCCACTCACATCGGTAACACGCATTCCTCTTCGTTAACTGGGCTCGCATTGAACCCGCTACTTATTACTTACCAGCCTACCTACATTCCTGTTATCAATCGAAGTTTGATTGATTTTTCCGTCTTTCCTATCGGAAGTTAGGGACGGTTTATAGATACCTACATTCATTTAGAGAAACGAAGAATTTAGTTTAACGTGAACTAAATTAACGTAACGTTTAAATAAAGTTTAAAAGTTTTCCGACATTATATTATGACGCGGTTGAAGCCAAACATAAAAGAAACGACTCCAATGCCCTGTTAAATTACGTACTTAATTATACCGTTATAAAAGGTCATTGATACTCACTAGCTACTTATCTACGAATTTTTATGACGCTGATTAACGATAGCTATTGGATTTAATTCATAAAAATCTTATAGCACACCGCATACGCTTTGTTTTATTTGGTTATCGTCATCGCCTACGTAGAGCCAGCGTCGCGATAATTCCATGAGAAAATTACCGACATAAACTAAGGTGCTTATTTTAATATTTTTATGCTTTTTTGCGTAATTACATATGAAAAATATGAGGCTTGCGTGGTTAAGTGTGGCTTGCTTTAAACCATGAAATATTTTCCTTCATTTGAAATAAAATAAAATAAATTTTATATATTATAAAACATTTTCTTTACGTTTACACTGTTTTGATGGTAATAAAACATTTTATGGAGTTCAAAATAATTTATTAACCAAAAAGTTGTTTAATAAAAGTGCTCCATTTAATGGATTTTATATTTTAAAACATTCAATGAATTGCATTGCTGAATTGCACTAAAAACATGTTCGAGCTTATTACATAATGTAAAAATATGATATATTATAGCAACATATTTTTAATGTTGATCTACTACACTGAAAATAGCTTTGGTGTAAGGCAAAATTGTATAAAAAAAAATTGAGCTGATTATACATATCATAACTTTTAAACTCTCGCGTTGCATGTTTAATGTATAATAGAATACGGGAATTAACGTTAGGCATTTTAAGGTAAAATGCGTGTTCGCGTTAATTCCCGTATTCTATGATTATACATATGTATATATAAACATTATACAGTTACATGGTACAAAATGGGAACATATTGACTTCAGTTTTTGTCATAAGGAACATTAAACAGATCATAGCTAACTTGTTCACATCTTTAAACACTTAAATATTTTAAATGTTAAGTCTTTGTTTTCATTCCATTCTGATTACATTCAAATATGAATAGTTCAATATTATATTACAAAATATACAGTTCATAGACAATATTTACTATGTGTGCAAATAGTGTTCAAAGTGCATGTTGCTTCCTATGTAGGACAACTTATAATGAGGTGAATAGGTTACAATAATATTGTTATATTCCACAAACACAAGTCCCAACACTAAACAGATAACAGTCTCAAATACTAACCAACTACAGAGGAATAATTTTATAAAACCAACAACATGTTACCCGCACCAAAACACACAAATAATTCTAACAAAACATTATTTATTTAAACTTTCCTAGCATAGTTGCGTCTTCTTAGATCATCAATGTCAACGAGGTAGTAGGTCCCTTGGAATAATACATCTATGGAGCCTGAAGGCTGATATGGTGCGCTGTGATAGTTTTTAGTTCTTACATCCATTATTTCTGAAAACTTGCTTGGTTCAACACACTGCCTCTCATCCAACATAGACACAGACCGATGCAGAGAGCTTATCAGTTTTTCCAACTTGGATCCAACACTCATGTCATTACAGATGTTTATAGAATACATAGTGGATGCTAATCCGGATCCATAAGAAAATAAACCAAACTTCTTTCCAATCAACTGCTCTGGTGACTTACTAATGAGGTAGGAAACAAGTCCTCCATATAATGAAGGAGTATACATATTTCCTACATTCTTAGCAACATATAGAGATGGCTTAGTCTTCTCATCAAATAACTCTTGACTGTATGTCATGAATGCCTTTTCCACATCTCTGTCAAAGTATGTCTCTTCTAGTTTGTGAGAACTGAAATTTGACAATCCAGGAAACTGTTTCTCTCTTTGTTCTGGTGTTGCATTGAGGAAGTCATTGAAACACACTCTAGCTAATGACTTCTGTACTAGTTTACTGTATGGAGAGTGAAACAGCATGCCGTCTAAGCTCAATAATCCTTTGAAGTCAGGTTCATTCTTCCTCATCTTTTTACAATATAAATTATAACAATTATCTAAAGCACTGAGGTAGCATTTGATTGAGAGCTTGCCGTCTACGAAAGGAAATTCTGAAGCTAAATCTGGTTTGTAGAAATCATATGCATGAGTCATATATGAAGCACGGACTCCACAGTCCAACACAAGGGGGGCATCCGGTCCAATCAGCATAGCAACAGCACCTGCCCCACCAGTGGGTCTAGCAGCACCTTTACCATACACTGCAATATCTCCTGCCACCACCATAGCCTTCCTGCCATCCCATGATGAAGATTCCACCCAGTTAACTGCATTAAAGAGAGCTGCCGTACCACCATAACAAGCATTTGTTGTGTCAATACCCTCGATATCAGTCGCGCCTTCTTTAGCAAACAGGGTCATGAGGTAGGTCTTCACACTTTTACTTTTGTCAATAATAGTTTCAGTCCCAACCTCCAAGCGGCCAATGTCATGGAGATTGATATTATTTTTCTCTATTAATCTGTGTAGCGCCGTCATACAAATTGAGTTAATGTCTTCCCGGTCAGAGCAAAAACCCATTTTATTCTGTCCAAGACCGATGGTATACTTGCCGGCGGATACTTCGTCGAATTTCTCTAACTCAGTTTGGTCTACGTATTGTGACGGGAAATATAATTCCATGGCGAGTATGCCGACGTTTTCAACTCTTCCACCCATCTTTGTGACTTTTTACGTTAGAAATAAATGATGTGAACGTTAAATCTCGGGACGTGTTAACCGAGCGATGTAACCGGCGCAAACTGATGACCGCCCGACCGCGGCCGGCGCGTCTCGTGCGATGCCGACGTCAGCAGCCAGCCTCACGTTACCGGCTCACATACACCATTGACCTAATACCAATAACCAGCTTTCTTTCCCTCTTACGCGAACGTACGATAACAGTATTTACGTTGAATGAGACTGGCTTGTATTCATTTAACGCAATGTCACGATCAACTTGTATGCATGTTTTGTGTGAGTCATTTAATGTTATCACTTACTTTAAATTTTTATTAGGCTATAATTAATTAATGCCGCTCAGGTTTCGAATCCAGTTACTTTAGAAGATTGACAATTGACATTTGACAGCAATCATGTGATTACGTCAAAAAAGGCATGTCACTATGCCACAAGGGTGACGTCGTTCGGGAACCTGAAAAACTTAACCCTTGTATTTTCTACAATGTCAATGGAAGAACAATATTTATTATAACCTATAATAGCAGAAACAACTATGCCTCTATGAATATTCTTAGATTCGATAGCATTTTAAATTCACATAAATTATCTACTTTCACCCAGATAACGGTAACATATACCTAAGATTCAATAAAAACCAGACAAACTTGTTCAGCGGCATACCTTCTGTGAGTGACAAGTGTTATTGACCAAAATATTTGTAACCTTGTAGGAAACGGACGAATTTCAATGAATGACATGGTTTTATTATTTTACTAAAAATATCTATACCGTACAATCATCATCATCAACAGCGAGAGACATGCAAGTATAAAAAAATTAGACACTTAAGTGGGAATTTATCCCAATTTACATTCTTATTTACCTACGCGTCTGTATAAGTAAGGTAAAATAAATAAAATGGGGTCCTTACATTCGACTAACGTATCTTTTGAATAGAAATATATCTTTAGCCAACTGTAGTTGGACAAACTACCAACGTCTAGGTACCTTTTTTTATTAATACCTAATTAACTAACTGTAGCCAACATTCCGGTAAGCATTGAGTTACAGGTACGAAATATATTTCGATATTACATCATTTTCATGATCATCCTGATTCCGACACGCTAAAGATTAGCAATAATGATAGGAATGATTAACAAACAGGTGGGTACCTACAGCTACTTATTATTATTGCTGTTGCAGTATTGTACCGACGACATATCAGAAATTATCATGATTATGTGAGTCAATTGCTACAGTAGCTACAAAAAATGCAAGATCTATTTAGAAATAGGTACCGGGTTGCTAGCTTCATAAGCAGATAAAATATTTCACGCTTTGATTATTACCAGGGCGTCAAATATTTGTACATTGTACATTGTACCTACCTATGAACAAGTATTTTAGCTTCCGATTTGATCATGGGAAAAACCTGTTTATCGTATCGTTTACATATTGCTATTTATTTTATAAAGATAATGTTTTCCTGCATAATACAAGTATTACTTAAGCACAGCTTAGCTCAGAGTGTGTTAGTACATATAATAAATTGATAACCAACTTGAAGTTTTCCGAAATTTTCCGAAACCTCTATGGAGATATTAATTAAGTTTTAATATGTATATAAGTTTGTGTTATAGGTACCTAATTACATTTAAAACAATATTTGCAAGGACTTAAGATTATATCATCGATAGAACGTTTTGTTTTTTCCATGGAATTGAATAGTGTTTTAGGTTTCGATTTCCTATTCAGGCCGCAGCTCCATAGCAGGCACTTCATTCATGATGTACTAGTTGACATTCGCGAAAAAAATGCTGCTGCAGGCTACCCAGATCGCTACTTGGCCTATAATGACATCCCTATTTTGTGGTAGTGATGATAGTGCTCAATTGGTTTTCCCTGAGGCTTGTCTTTTATCGAGGGAGGCGATTAGTAAATATATTTTGTAGGCAGGTATATCTAATATTGACACAACTACATGTGTATGTTACATCTTTGTCGTTATTTATGACCTCTGTAACAGCAGTTTCTTCAAGAGTGGTCCTTACATTTTGTGGACTAAATATTTTAGGATTCATAGAAAAACGTTGCTTTGGTCGCTGAATAATATCGTATTCCTAAATATAATATCAATAGCTTCGCTTATTTTCCCTATTTTTAACAATTGAAGGAAAATATCCAGTGCTGGAATGGAAGATAACTTGACGTAAATGCCAATCTATACAATTATTTATTTTATAATGGGTACTCGATGGCGTGATCGTACGTACAGAATATAAATCGCAATCCAGTAATCCTTTGGATCATTCAGTTAACTACGAATCCGATAAAATGCCTAATATAGTTATTTGTTGATATACATATACCTACATATATCTGGGGGCACGGAAGTGCCCCCGCAAGTCGAGCAAAAAAAAAGCGGCACGGCCGTAACATCCTTTTCTCGAAGCAATTCGGGCTATTTTTGACACCCCTATAATTTCGTTGTGGATAAAACTAGAAGCCTGGATTTTCAGAAACCAATAAGTCATTGTATAAACACGGTATATTTTAAATTTCAGTCAATTTGAACCAGTAGTTTAAAAATGACAGCTTGTTAAAATTTTGAATTTTGTCACTCACTGATTCACTGACTCACTGACTCACCGATCATCAAAAGTCTAAGGTACTTCTAGCAGACTTAGAAGCTTAAAATTTAGAATACAAATAGGGTTTAGTGTCTTAATCATGGGAAAAATTTAATATTTTCTAATTTCGGTCCAGTTTTCTAGATACACCAACTGCTACAATAACTTTGTAATCCCATATAAATGTATAAGATTACAAGGTTACATTTGCAGTTAATGAATTATTGTTACTGTAGAAAATAAAATAAATAGGTGTAAATAGGTACCTACTATATGAGGCATAACGGGAGGGGGTATAGGGTGGGTAAGGGTGTTTAGCCCATGAAACTGAACAACATTCCCATAGGAAAATATGTTGAATTATGAAAAAAATACGACTTTCCATACAAATTGGACTTATGTTTGCTTTACAAAAAGAAGTGAGATGCCATCAAAAACATTCTGTAAAAACCTCAAGTCTCGCCGTAAAAAGTTGTGAGATCTATATAATACCAAGTCGATAATCTATTTAGTCTCTACTTAAAGGACCTTCTGTCTTAAGTTATTACTTATGTTCTTATCATGCCAATAAAAAAAAATACCTTTAAAACAAATAGATCGACTTGGTCATCGCAAGAAAACACAAATTCGCCATTAACATTTCAGGAGCATTAACTTCTCGTCGTGCTGTGTAGTGTGATACATACTAATAATTAAATCATGCGATGGCCAGGTCGGTCTATTTGTTTTAAAGGTATTTTTTTTTATTGGCATGACAAGAACATACGTAATAACTTAAGACAGAAGGTCCTTTAAGTAGAGACTAAATAGATTATCGACTTGGTATTATATAGATCTCACAACTTTTTACGGCGAGACTTGAGGTTTTTACAGAATGTTTTTGATGGCATATTCTTTATATTACCTACTAGATAAAGAAAAAACTGGATTTTTTAAACAATATTTTTAGCTATCTATTTGTAAGACATAATACTTTTACACCTTTTATCATGCCGATTGGGAAAATACAAAACGATTAGAGTGATGACGACCGGATGGATTTGCGCTAAGCTAGGTTATCTAAAAGCTATTTAAATCCGATTATGGTATCAGAATGCAGTTTAAATTGTCTGGCTATATTACAACAGACGCAGAACGATAAATTGGAACCACAAAATGTTATTTACCGAACCAGAGACTTGAGAAGATTTTGGTTTTTAAATCGGGCAAGAAGCCATAATTGAAAAGAGTTTCTGAGTCCACAAAACCGGTAAAATTTGAGAAATAAGGACTTTGTATTACATCCAAAAGTGTTTAAAACTCCCATTTATTCCACACTAGCTGACCAGCGCAACTTCGCTTGCGTCACATAAGAGAGAATGGGTCAAATTTTTCCCCGTTTTTGGAACATTTTTTACTGGTACTCTGCTCTTACTGGTCGTAGCGTGATGATATATAGCCTATAATCTTCCTCGATAAATGGGCTATCTAACACTGAAAGAATTTTTGAAAATCGGATAAGTAGTTTCTGAGATTAGCGCGTTCAAACAAACAAGTAAACAATCAAACAAACAAACTCTTCAGCTTTATAATATTAGTATAGATTATGTTTTTCTTCGTTACAGCTAGTAATTATTACTTAAAATGTGTAAGTACTACGGAAAATCATTGGTGAATGATAGGTCATTTGTCGAACCCTCATCCATTTACGTAGACTTGGATATCATTGATTTTTTAATAAGAGGATAAAATAGGGAAGAAATCAATTCAAAGTTTTCATTCTTATTTTAAGATAATATCTTTTTTTAATATAGTTACGTTTTATATTTAACTTATAAGTATTACATAATTATCACAATAGACTAGTCTTTGTTTAGAACGGCATTGACAACTGCATCTATTGTCGCAACTCTTGAACTGTGGCTCTTCTCAACTTTTGATTTCGGCACAAACTTGTAGAATTTCACACCTGAAAAAATGTGTCAGTTCTTTAAATTAAATCTGCAAACAGCTTTCATTTTCTAGTCCTTTAAACTCAACTGTATTTCGCAGTCTTTCCACATAGATCACGACGCTTTCGTCGGTAAATGTCGACAAAAATATAGCGTCGTGAGCACTTTCTGATTTGTCGAGTATAGCCGACCGTGGCGGTCAAAGGGTTAAAAAAATAGATGTAGTCTCTTTATCTACATACCTGTTATGCTTTTACGGGCGCTGGACTGATTTGAATGAGGTTTATCATAAAAAGAGAAGATAGTTGAAGATCCGAGAAGACCAACAAAGTACTTTTTTTTTAAGCAGTCAAAGCCATCGAAGTAGGTCGGTATGAAACTTTGACCCTGTGCATGACGAGGCTCGCAGGTCAGGCTATCAAAATTACTGTATTTTATTCAAGAATAGAATACATTATCTTGCAAAATATAAAGAAAATAACAAACTCTTTTAATGAAAATCGTTAATGAATTCAAGGGTAAAGAATTTTTAAATGCATCATCACAATACAAAATGAAATTAAAGGTCACACGTATGTACGACTTGATTCAATGACATGTTAATTTTGTTGATAAATGTATGGAAATTCTGACGTTGACAGACGCGGTTTTAAAATGATTTATAAGTCTACCTAATATTCATTTATTGTAAATTACAAATTTAACTTTCATGAATATCATTTTATTAGCTATTTGTAAAATGTAAGAACATAATGAATCTGAAGAAATATACCTATATTTTTCAACCTACAATCAAAATGAAAAAAAAAAACAAAACGGCTTAGTAAAGGTACATAAATGTAACACAAACCTGACGGATTTATCCGTACTCCAAAATCTTCATTCGATTTTAAATACCGCTGCTTCTCGTCTTTATACAGGTCCTGCGAAATAAAACAAATTTGTTTGTTCATTATACAGTTATAGCTACATACTCCGAAACCGAATCTTATCAAGAAAATCGTTCACCGCATGAATAAATTATTATATTCCCGTACGTCATTTCAAAAGATGCATCTGAATAATTAATGATTAATTACTTCTATAATGCGAGAGACATTCTGTCTGTTACGGTTTCACAGTAAATAACTAAGACTCAATTCGGTAGGGTGATAAATTATAATCACGAGTTAGGAATTAAAATACACGTGGGAGGAGCTGTGAGCAAAAGTTACAAGAGACCATTCCTCTAGCAGTTCAGTTATTTATAAGTATTTCTTTGTTCCTGGCACCTTCTCCTAGGATTTGAGTTCTTGATTTTTTCACAGTAGTCCAAAGATTTGCATTTCTAAGTTATGCATTGTACATACTATAATTTGTTTCGAAAGTTCAGTAAAGGGCCATTGTAGTTATACGAACATGTAAAACCGTTTGATAAAATCACGGCATGGGTATGGCAGGGACCGAAGAATGCCACGAGCTTTCTTTCATATAGCTTCTTATGTCAATCAATGTTCAAAACAATACTATTCGTAACTATCAAATACTTACATAAACTTCATAGTCTGCCTGTGGTAGACTCATTTCTTCGAATGAGAACTCAGCAGCATAAGGTATACCATCATCTCTTTGAGAAACAAACGCGAGCGCGAACGAATCGTCGTGGAGCTCACGATTCCAGATCTCCAGGCGAGCTCTCTATGGACGAAATAGATACATTTTTCTATGCTATAGGCAAAATTTTACAAATAACTCGGCAATCTTATTAGCTTTTGTAGCCTTTATTTATATTGAAACTAAAATGACTCCGTTTTCTCTTTATATAAACTATTTTTAAAATCAATAAGACGAATTACCCTCTGCTGAAATTAATTAGAATCGTATTTTACAATCTTATAATGACCATACTCTTATATTTAGAACAGTTATGCAACAACGTAGAGAAAAAAAGGGTTTCACAATGTCCCTCAATTTTAAGTAACACTTAAATCTCATTTTATCTTTGCCGCTTTGACGTGAATTCCACCATCAAGACTACTAACGACTAAACATAAGAAGAAATTGCTGGTGATACTTACAGACCCTCTGCCAGTTTTCTTCCACACCCTCAAGCCCTGCTTGCCCATAGGATCTTGGTTCACAGCGATAATGTCTTTATTCAGCAGGATCTCCTTGAACTCCGGCCTGATGGTGGTCAGGTCTGTGCTCATGAGGAGTGGTGCTGCCAGCACAGCCCACACTGCCATCTGCACTCGAGCCTGGTCTATCGTAAGCCCAAAGTTACCTATCAGCAACTGTCAACAGATATTCATAAATGAGATAATTAATTAGTTATCATTTAATTAGGTAGGTAGGATATCATTAATTAGATTTAGGGCCAGTTTCAGCTTATTGGTAAGTGTTAGATAACTTGTTAGAGAATCTGGTAAATATGAAAAACTGTCTAAACTCCACTTGATAAACTGATTCGCTACTTGTACACTTGATGCTAAGATGCACCGCGCGTCTTATGTGCGGTGAAAATTTAAAGGTAACGTACCAACCTGACGTTTTGGCCAGCTAACATCGGTCTTGGTCCTGGCCTGCGCTAAGTCGTTTAACCGACTTAAAACTAGCCAAGCTCACTCTTGATAGTATGGAATTAGCGACATTAGCTTTTGACAGGAGTAAGCCTAGTTATTTAGTATTATAGTATTAATTTTACCATATCAGGATCATTCCAGTGGCCTGGTCCAGCGTGCTTCGCGAGCCGGTCCTGGTTGTCACCAAACCAGTTCATGATGGAGGTGAGCGAAGACCACGAGTCCTCGATATCGTCCCAGTTACGCCACAGGTTACAGTGTTCGGCTATCGACTCGTAATTCGGCTGAAATATCAAAGATATGTTTAAAAGGATCCTGGGTCTCAATTTGAATCAAGGAAAGAATAACTTCAATTGATTAGTGTGAAGGGAACATCCTGCATCTCTGTTGACTATCTTTTGATATCCACTATGCTGTACATTGCATGCATAAGTTTTATTTGCATAGGTATAAGTACGGTTTATATTCTAAGGTCCGTCACCAGCAAATGTACCGCGTAGTCTCTTTCAACACTGTCAACTAAGATACAACTACGCATGATGTTAACTTAGTCGCTTTTCATCAGCTGGGATATTTAGTTCCAGGAACACTACGAAATGGCGTTTCGTAGTGTTAATGGCGTCATTTACAGTACGTAAATATACCCTAATGTACATTAGAAAATATGATAATTAGATTTCTATTCATGCAATGACCTTTATTTTCCTGCGCTTCTTCAAGGTTCACAGGAGGTCACAAGAACTTGATGTTTTCCTTCTTATGTGGTTTATTGAAATAGCGTTATTCGAATGATAATTTCAACCACTTATGTATATGACAAGTGCCAATATCAACGTGACGTACCGACTGTACCGAGAGGCCTATACTCAACAGTGTAAAGAAATGGGTTGAACAGATCTATAATAAAATGCCACCCAGAGCTAATATCTGTTACCATAGCGCAAGCTTTGCTTACTTTGGAATCAGATGATTTTGTGAGAGTTGTCTAAAAGTATTTGTATACCTACTATTAAAGATTAAATAAGTTAAATTTATTGTTAAATTCATAATACTCACATGAATATTTTCAGGTTCCTGGTAAGCTGGCCAACTGCATGAGTAAAGAATTTGACGACCTGTTTCGTTCAGCATTTTTCCAAAAGCAGGATAACCTGAAATGGCCAAAATATATTTTATTAGCAATTATTAAGGACAAAATAGTCCGGAAGAAGATATATGTTTTCCCTTTGTTCAAGCCCGTTTAGTCCAGACGCAGAAGACAGTGTCACATATTTAAAAAATTGTTCGCACAGTGCCACGGGAGGGTGGCCAGTGAGTATGATTACTGAGTGAATACTACGTCTTCTTTGTCCTGTCCTCATTCCACGTGGAGTAGACGCAACACGTTTTTGTGCTGAAAAACATGCTGTAAAGAGATTATCTAATGCTTTTGCAACTCGCATGAATTTAACCCGAACCACTCTAAAGCGCCGCGGTCTACGACGACCTTAACTTCCTAACTCCGGGCAATTTATGAGAAATTCTGATCATGAAACTAAGAAAAAACTTTTTGGTCCGACCCGGGATTCGAACCCGAGACCTCTTGCGCGGCAGTCGCATACACTACCGACAGAAGCAGTCAAAATTTTGGCACTATATTACAGCAAATCCTCACCTTCATCCATCGCCATAGGATCGATATAACAGCCGTCCAGCTTGAGGTAATCTATCTCCCAGTCGACGAAGGTCTGTATGTCCAGTCTCTCGTTGCCGAGGACTCCTGGGTAACCGGCACAAGTCAAGTTACCGTAGTCTTCATACATGCCGAACTTTAAGCCTTTACTGTGTATCTGAGGACAGTAATATACAACGCTGTAAAAGTACAGTATAAAGTTATAAAGATATTCCAAACTTTACTTTTTCTTAAACTTGAAACCTGTGCTTGAAACATACAGCACAAAAATTAATGATCAAAAAGTTTTACAAATATTTTCAACATAATAAGTCTCATAAACAGTCATGATTCTTTACATATTTCCATTTAATTTAACGGCGGAATATTTGTATGAAAGATATGTTAAATTTTAACTGAAGATAGGCAAATCTATTCATGGATAGCATATTAATATCGGCTGTTCGAGATTGTTCCTACAGAGGAAAACGGAAGTCATTTTAAAACGACTTCAACATTGTATCCTTGTCTCACAAGAGCCGTAATACCTACTAGTATTAATTTAAGGAACATACATAGTCGGCGACAGCTTTCATTCCATTAGGAAAGCGTTCCTTGTCAGGCACAATGCGTCCGTCAGGGCCTCGCTTCTTCTCGAGCCAGCAGTCGTCGATGCCGAGGTACTCGTAGCCTGCGTCCAAGTAACCCTCGCTCACCATGAAGTCTGCTGTCCGCTTGATAAGGTTCTCACTGTAAAGATATAACACGTAGGTAATTAGGTATACATTCAGTCTTAATCTTCGCATCGCATTTTTGAGTTGACGAAATGAAGATTATTATTGCCAATTTGAAATACAGGTTACTATTATAATACAGGCTACTCCAAACTATTTACTCATGTAAAGTTGTTATGCAGTTGATGAAAATCGTAAAAATACTACTCTTTGGTAATCCTGAACTGCCCAAATTGTTAAAATACCGTAACTTTGTAATGCATTACACTAATTTAACTGTCGTTAATATCGATTTTCTTAGAGTAACTAAAAATGTCAAATGCTTGGTAGTTGATAGTACCGACTCGATTGTAGAAAATCGCACTTCTATGCTACAATACGTTAATTACCTAAGTAAACTTTGATCTAGCATTCAGGAATGTAGTGTGAGCAAGAATACGAAAGGAATATAAATCATGGTAACGGGATAAAAACGTGATCTAGCATAAAAATCCACCAGTTTAATAAAACCAACTGTTTTCTTAGATACAAGAATGTCAAACAAAAAAGATTATTTTGAAGAAGACTTTTTATACTACAATCGTTTTTTTTATAGTATGTCATCTATACTTACTATATATACTTACTAATATTATAAAGCTGAAGAGTTTGTTTGTTTGTTTGAACGCGCTAATCTCAGGAACTACTGGTCCGATTTGAAAAATTCTTTCAGTGTTAGATAGTCCATTTATCGAGGAAGGCTATACGCTATATTTTATCACGCTACGACCAATAGGAGCGGAGTAACAACGAAAAATGTTACAAAAACGGGGAAAATGTTGACCCACTCTCTCTTATGTGACGCTAGCGAAGTTGCGCGGGTCAGCTAGTGACTTATAAATTAGATTATTAAAATCTTTCTTATGAATAGAGGTAGAGGTCAATGACCTTAACTCTAAAAGGAATTATTTTCTCTGACGTACCTTGGCACTTTACGCTTGAAAATATCCTTTGTTAGCTGTTTAGTCATAGTTCACTAATGGGCCAGTGGTTAAATGGTCGCCTACCTCGCCGGGTACACTGACCTCGTGTATTGTGGGTTCAATTTATCGTAATAGTATTTTATAATAATGGTATATTGTTCCGCCCGTTCACACTTCAAAGCTCAGAAGGGTTAAAAATACAAGGGAACTGCCTTCACGTTATAATTAACAATAAGTACTCATAACCGGCGGTCCTGTATACGGGTCTTTAAGCGTTTCGCACCACAAGTGACTCTTGACTTTGATATTCGTCTGAACTCAGAACTAAAGAAACGCATCCACTTATCTCAAAAAACTAGGAATTAGAGACAATTAAATTATGTTCCACGATGTTGCGACCACTTTGCTACTCGATTTCGCCAGACTTGACAGACCAGACACATGTCGTGGGACAGAATTTGTCCCCTAATGTACAATGATTTGAATATTTAATGTAAACATACCTGATACACTCATCTGGGTATTTCTTGCAGTCTGTGATGCATCTGAACCGCTCCCAGGTCAGCCAGCCCATGGGGGGTGTCTTCGCTAAGCCATTGTCCAGACCCAGGGTGGAAGACACTCCCACGAGCACCAGGCATGTGACCAGCAACTGAAATAATATGAATAAAATACAAAACTTATTTCTTTTTTTATTTAAATATTTTTTTAACAATAGTTCGTTTGCTATTCTCGTATGGTCTTCAATAATTCAGGAAGGGGTAGGTAGTATTTGTGTGAAATAATTATTTTCACCGATTGCATATTTAGTTTACTATATTTAAAGTATCGAAAGTCCGATGACGACCCGAATTTTCTTGATTAAGTACGTGATATTGTTGTTTCAAATCTATACTATACTTAATATTATAAAGCTGAAGAGTTTGTTTGTTTGAACGCCCTAATCTCAGGAACTACTGGTCTGATTTGAAAAATTATTTCACTGTTAGATAGCCCATTGATCGAGGAAGGCTAATAGGCTATATATTATCACGCTACGACCAATAGGAGCAGAATACTTGTAAAAAATGTTACAAAAACGGGGAAAATTATGACCCATTCTCTCTTATGTGACGCAAGCGAAGTTGCGCGGATCAGCTAGTTCACAATAAGATCGGAGAACAAACATTTAGTTTAATCTAGGAATTAAAGGTTCGTGTAATTTAAAAGGCATCCTTCGATGCCTCAGATTTAGCCTTTTTTGGAAAATGTACCGAATATTTTTATTTTCCGAGACAAAACAATATAACGATCATTATCCAAAACAATTAAACAAGAAAAAATCTCGAATGTCGATCGTTTGTAAAACTATAAAATACGTTCAGTCATGAGTCGTTGACCCCTGCAATATAAGTTGTTTGGCTATCGAGTTGAATGCCGTAGTAAAACCAGTCTAATTGATCAATTTGTCTAACGGATGCTTAGATATTTACTATATTTATTATCTAGGTTTATTAGCAACTGGCTGGTAATTATAACACTATCTGGTTTTCCAAGTTACCACCTACAGTGTTATTTTACCTTCATAGGGACAATTTCCTGCCACTATCAGCTATTATCAACCGACTAGACGAAATATTGTATGAAAAACTGATCAGCGCCCCTAGCGTATTTCGCTAGAACTATTTTTTCAAGTTTTTTAACACTTGTAAAATAGAAAAAGAAATTCCGCTACAGATTATTTTTATGCATGGATTTTTTTTAATTCATTAATTTACCCATTACTGTTCCAGTGCTATTGCAGTGGGATGGTGTAAAGCCTTCAATTAATTGTAATATTACAATAAATGAAAGTAGGTGATAATATAAAGTATTTTTATCCACTACAACATTTGACCCAGCAATTGGAGCAAGCATTGATTTGACTGGCGACATAATTGAATTGAAATTAAACTGAAACAAATGTGTGCCATTGCCATTATAATAACTAGACTGGTACGAAATTGCAATTAATTGTTAAGGTTATAGATATACATGTATATTAACTTTCAAATTAATATTAGAAAGATTTATATTATTCATAAAAGATTGCTTTAAAAAAAAATAATCTCGGAATTGCGAGTGTCCAAGTTGTACCTACCAAGTTTTATCTAAATCGGTTCAGTAGTTTAGCCGTAGAGTGAGGCAAAGAAAAAGTATTACTTTTGCATGTAATATGGATCAGCGAATCCACTGTGAACTCCACATAAAGAATACGCTAGTGTTATAATAAAGATTAAGCCAAACCAAGCAAAAAAAAATCTCAATGTTTGGTTGGCTGCCAAGAAATATCTATCCCCTACATATCTATACTAATATAATAAAGCTGAAGAGTTTGTTTGTTTGATTGTTTGTTTGTTTGTTTGTTTGTTTGTTTGAACGCGCTAATCTCAGGAACTACTGGTCCGATTTGAAAAAATCTTTCAGTGTTAGATAGCCCATTTATCGAGGAAGGCTATAGGCTATATAACATCACGCTACGGTCATTAGGAGCGGAGTAGCAACGAAAAATGTTACAAAAACGGGGAAAACTTTGACCCATTCTCTTAGGTGACGCAAGCGAAGTTGCGCGGGTCAGCTAGTAAGTAATAAATCTGCAGTGGGATCAATTCTGTACATTGATTAAAAAAAAAACTATAAATAAATTGCTCTTTAAACATAAATCTTAACATAACCGGTTCTGAAAGTAAACATGTAGTGCAAAATAATTAAAAGTACGCATATTAATTTGTCAGTATATTTTTGCTGTGTACAAAGTTTAGCATAAAATAATAAGGATATTGGTGTAAGGTCATCTCGTTCTTTCGATTTTTGCTGTTATTTCCTCGTAAAAAGACAATATGAAGCGAGTTTAACTAAGTTACTTCTGATTTTATTGAATAACGATAAAAATAGACTTCAACGAAAGCCTAGACTATAACTTAACACCTATTTAAACGAAGAACTTAAATAATTGCTAACAAACAGTTTTTTGCATAACATAACATTAGATATTCATTGGATCAGATCTTTAAAAATTTGGCAGTATTCAGACAACACATGAAAAATATTTTAAATACTTATTTGTGACATCGTAATAAAGGGTATGTAATGCCTATATGCATATCTACTGTAGTAACTATCTAAATCTTAGTAACGCTTGTTATTTAAATTACTTGATATGTGTTGAACCACAAAAAAGTAATGACGCAAATTGCAATCGCAACTATGTAGCAAGGATCACAAATAATTCTGCTTAGAATGTCAAATCTCTCGTTATTCTTATAGAGGTGGTCGTACCCTGATAGAGGACACCAACGGACGGTCAGATAATAATTTATATTGGTTACATATTAATACCTGTTAATCTATACTATCTTCTATACTAGTACTAGTATTATAAAGCTGAAGAGTTTGTTTGTTTGTTTGTTTGAACGCGCTAATCTCAGGAACCACTGGACCGATTTGAAAAATTCTTTCAGTGTTAGATATAGGCTATATATCAGCACGCTACGACCAATAGGAGCAGAGCAGCAGTAAAAAATGTTACAATAACGGGGAAAATTTTGACCCAATCTCTCTTATGTGACGCAAGCGAAGTTGCGCGGGTCAGCTAGTTACCAATATTTTCCTCCAGTCAATTAGAAAATTATGTTGTATTAAGAGCCGTAAATTAGGCGTGTAATGTTCTACATAGGCTTTGCGTTATGTTTTTATAAAGTTCTTAAATATATGGTTTAACTTAATATATTAGATAGTCACTAAAGTTGAAAATGAATTTACTACTTACTTTTTAAAAACTAAATGATAAGAAAGCTCCTAATATTCTCAATTAAGTAGGTACATTTTAAGAGAATTATGAAAGACTTTGACACGGCTTAAATTAATTATGCTTAAATCATAAACATTAACAACAATTTTATTATTTACAAAGCGGGTAGTTTCTTGAAATAAATTGTGTATCAAAATTAACTGTAGACAAAATTAAATATTTAATAATTCTAGCAACTCACCATAACAATTGTTGTAAAAACACTTTTATTCAAACTTTTTTTTATTATTGTTTATTTTTAACACTAGTGCTTAAACTAAGTTGCCGGAGCGTGCGGCGAGTATGGTACCAAGCGTGCACTGAGTGCTGTTTGGCGCCAACAGGATAGATAAGCTTTTTGCCTGTTACCAAACAAGATTATCTTATACAGTCAGTTAAGACAATCTCAAGGTATCTCTGAAATATGTTGTGCTAATGGTGTGATGTCAAAAAACTGAGTTAAGTATACTTTAAAGTACTAACTTGGTTTATAAAATTGTAATAAAATGATTATCTGATAAATACATTAAACTACTTTGAAAATAAATACTGCGTTGTTTTGTTAATAAATGATTCAATCAGTCTACCCTTTCCTCCAAATATGTTCATATGACTTCGAATATCACCAGATGCAGCTGTCTTTTCTCCTCTATTATCGTAAAAATATTAATTAACCAACATTTTTTCTTCACGACAATGATAAGTACTGACTTTGAACAGGCGTATTTTTTAGGTTCAATCAAATATCAATATTTTCTTTTTACTGTCGTGATCTTACAGGTTTTTGTCAATAATAGTCGGTCAAGGTTAGCAAAAACAAAATAATCTAGCACTGATCTGATCTCAAAGCATTAAGACGACATAAACTGGGTCAATATGAAGTGTTTACTGTTTAGTTCATATTTTGTACTATTTATCTTAAGTTATATCTATTCTATATCTGCATCTGTTTAAATTTGACAGTGTATTCGACTGCCACGCAGAGGTATTGAGTTTAAATCCCGAGTCGGGGCAGAAAGTTATTTCTGAGTTAATCAGTCAGGAAATCCTCTGTGATAGGGAATTTCCTGAAGAAATTGAGGTTGGAAGCCTCCGTTCCTCGAAGAGCACGTAAAGCCGTCTGTCTTGCACCCGACTTTTCGCCACTCTCACTGGTATATGGAAGACATCGAAATGATAGCGAGGGAAAAGAGAGTTTACCTATGTATTTTGCACACATTAAGACACTATTAACCAACTCTGCAGAGTTGGCTGGCAATGGGGACATTATCTAGATTTTAGATTGTAATTGCGAACCTATATATATTTTTCCCTACTCAATATTTCAGATAGGTACAACCTAAACGGTAACACGCAGGCAGACTGGCCCTGTAGATAGAAGACTGCGTGTCTCATCAAGTTTACAACTCCTGTCCTAGGTAGCCATCATGATAACACAGGGGGGCTATCACGTATCTCAGTTGTCAAATATTTGAAAGTCACTACCCTGTACATTGTTTTCTCCCTTAGAATACTGTGGTTAGCACGTTACGTCAAAGCAGCAATGTACTGAATAATGACCATCAATTTGACGTACTCTAGCTGTCAACTGAGATACGTGATACGCCCGCAGAAGTGATTTAAGTCATGGCGACTAAAACGTATAACGGTGATCAATTAACACAATTATGATAATTGTACGTAAACAATGTTAGGAAAAGAGAGCTAGATCGTTAAACGGTTAGCTGCATGCTATCATTGCAGTTACATTGTACCCTGAGCACGTGTTCATTTCTTTGTTTAATGACAGCGTAAATAGATTTAACTAAAGAGACTATGTAATGATAACCAGTTGCGCTCACCGGTCGGTAAACGATCTGTGGGTGAAGCAACCGTTGGCGCGGTCATTCCATAGATGGGTTACCGCATAGTGGTATTTGAACTGGGCGCCTCCATGCTTCGGAGGGCACATATAAAGTCGGTCCCGGTTGTTGTCGATTAAGATAACAGTCGTTAAGCCACGTCAAAGGCCTTCGGGCGGCTTGAACAACTTTGACACTAGGTTGACCACTAACCATACGATAAGAAGAAGAAACTGTAAAGAAAGCTGCTAGAGTTTGTTTAAGTAAATAAGGCAACTAGGGGAGTATGCAAAAATGTTATACACAACTTTCGGCTACATGTATGTATTGTTCACTCATACTTCATAACTCGAGTTAAATTTCTGGGTGGACCATATTGTATACTTATAACAATATTTTGGAAACGTAAGCCTTAGTGAAATTCATAAAACATCTAGAATGACAATATTATAATATACCCTTTCGTACAGAATATAAAACCTCTATTGATGAAAATACGTATAAAACATTAAAGTTATTTTAAATACCAAACACGTATTTTTTATTGGTAAAAGCAAATACTTTTAAACCAAGCATTATCAGGAACTGATAACAAAATTCTAGTTCCGTCGTAAGTGTTTTGCACTTAACCTGGTTTAGTAAACCTAATCAGTTACCAATATTCAAGCATTCGTATTATTTTAACTATCTTATCTGCTAAATATATAAAAAAAGGAAACTTTGCTTTAACAACAAAGAACTCGCGAAAAAAATATTTTTATTCCTTGGATGGAGAGATCACAGCATATAAGGTTCTATACAACGCTAAAAGCATCAAAGTAAATGATAATAATATAAGGTAAATATAGGTGCTATAAAACATATAAATTAGTATGTACAAAATAATCTTTCAAAAACTCTATCTGCATCACAATTATAGTTCGACAGCGCCGACAACTTTGGCGTGCATGATTTATATTAATTATATCTAACTATTGATTCTGAAAATTTCCAAAACAAATAGCTGTATTGTATCTAAAAGACCACAGTCAGCTGCATACGATAAAGGGTCACTGCATGTTCAAAATTTTGTATTTAGTATACCTCCGTCAGCCGCGAACCTTGCATACAAGACTCTACTAAGTTGTCGGACCATGGAGCCGAAATAACAAAGATCTT
Organism: Anticarsia gemmatalis; assembly: GCF_050436995.1. Classification (NCBI taxonomy): domain Eukaryota; kingdom Metazoa; phylum Arthropoda; class Insecta; order Lepidoptera; family Erebidae; genus Anticarsia; species Anticarsia gemmatalis. The sequence continues at coordinate 8,554,686 of NC_134761.1, forward strand.
TTACGGCACTAGTCAATAATATCAATGCAGGAGTGTTATTCAAACTCCTGTTGCAATATGCATGAGATGCCATGAAGACAAGCAACCGGGCACTCTCGTAACATACTGATTATGTAACGGGTCCGTTATTGGGTCCAGACCTGTTCTGTTGAGCAGCTGTCTGGGCGTTGACCTCACGGTTGCTATCACTCGATCGGTTTATTGATAAATTGGACGACAAATCTGTTAAACGTTTGATATACAATATGTTAAAAATATGTATTATTGTGTGCTTAATCCTATGATTAACGTAGGACATTCGTTAATTGACTTAATTTCGTGTCAGCGTTCACGTCTTAGAGTAAGGTAATAGGTAAACTTGTCTTTAAAGTTGGAGAAATCTGGAGAATAAAGAAACAATAGCATTCCCAATTTAAAGCTATTTTAGAAATTATCATCTACATACATTGTCTTCATAAAAATATTATCATTATACTCCCAATCTATACTTACTAATATTATAAAGCTGAAGAGTTTGTTTGTTTGTTTAAACGCGCTAATCTCAGGAACGACTGGCCGGAATTGAAAAATTCTTACAATGTTAAATAGCCTTTTTAACGAGGAAGGCTAAAGGCTATATATCATCAGGCTACTACCAATAGGAGCCGAGTACCTGTAAAAATGTTACAGAAACGGGGAAAATTTTGACCCATTCTCTCTTATGTGACGCAAGCGAAGTTGCGCGGGTCAGCTAGTATAAGAATAAACTAAGTAAGTATGTACTTCAGTGAATATCTGCATAGAAACCATGTTATTTATCGTCAATATTCAGAATGCTCATAAAATTTATCTACCCGTAAGCCTAATAATATTTGCAATGCACTCTATTAAAATAATAATGTATCAGAAAATATTTGTTGACAGCCTGATATCTATGCTGAAAACGTAAACTACTATATTTTATTACTTACTAACGTTATACACTATTGAGTATGCCACAAGAATAACATGAATAATTCCACAAAACATGGAATGACAGCGTGACTATTTTTATTATAAAATTGCACTTATTATTTTTTATTATTACTTAATTCTTAAAAATAAAAATTTATGGTTATGCGCTCTTTATTTTGTAGATACCTTTAGCAAAGCTAATTCTGAACAATGATTGAATTATGAATGATGTAATGCAATGTTAAATTAACACCAAAATTACTATAATATCTGTTTGAAAATATTTCGGATCACATTTATTTTTTACTTTTCGTTTTACAAACATAGTAATATGAAATAACTAAATATCTAGTTAAATTACAAGTCCATGTCTTTCATATCTATTGTTTAACAACAAGATTATCTTCATAAACATTATTCTTTGTGAGGTTATCAATACATTATCACTAATTACGCTTGTACCCCGAACATATTTACAATCATTTACCCAACAAACGTACCATAGTGTTCTACTTCAGTATTTTATTTATTTCTTCTAAATAGTAAGTAGAAATTGAACTATGATCTCTATTAAATTATTTTACTAATTTTATAGTTATAATTGCGATTATTCTTAAAATCCAAAGAGGAACTGTTTTTTGTGTAGACATAAGTATATGGCAAAATCTGATATTACTTTTTATAAATAATGAGATACGCCACCGTTCTTTCTTTATTTAGTCGACTAGTTAAGGTCAATTTGGGTAACTTTGAATCATTTGGGTAACATTGACAGTGGGAATTTGAACTAGTTTAGATTATTTTTTCATATGAAACCAACACAATTGATAAAGGTTTATCTTAGTTTTGCAAACTTTTATCAATGGTGTTGGTTTCTTATGAAAAAATAATCGAGACTAGTTAAAATTCCCACTGTCAATGTTACCCAAATGATTCAAAGTTACCCAGGTTGACTGTACCTACTATTTTCTAAATTATGTTTAATCTAGAATTTACACTTGTTATTACAGTCACTTTTCTTTTGTTTTGTCAACGGCCTTATTCGCGTTCTATAAAGATTTTTTACCTTTTTGTAGATGGTAGCGCCCTCTTTCCAAGTGCTTGTGTGTGGTGGTCTATTAGTTTTGTGTTCAATTGAGGCACTGGACAATGGTCTAGCACTAACACCTCCGATGGGATGGTTATCCTGGCTTAGATTTGGATGCAACATCGATTGTGATGCGAAACCAACAGAATGTATAAGGTAAGGTTTAATACTTTTCAAAATTAATCAAATTAACCGGCCTCATATTTAATAGGTAAATATAATATGTGATAGTAGATTAATTATTAAATTCATAACCGATAAAGGGTGACTGTTTATGTCTAAATTCTCATGTCAAACCCTGATTGACCTATAAACCTTAAAGTCCTAAAGGCTACGTCAATTTTCATGACTTCCAGAAACAATTTTAAAAATATCTTTATATAGAATGTTTTCGTGTCTCCAGGAGAAAAATATCTTTATTTATATGTGTATTATTCCAGTGAAAATCTAATCAAGAGGACAGCAGATCTGATGGTGAGTGAGGGCTACTTAGCGGCAGGGTACGAGTACATCACGATAGACGACTGCTGGCTGGACAAGGACCGAGGACCTGATGGACGTCTAGTGCCTGATCCGAAACGCTTTCCCAGTGGAATGAAGGCTCTTGCTGATTACGTAAGCACATTCTTATAACTTTTGTTAAACTGTACACATTGAGTTCAATGTAGATCAAAACAATGTTACTGTAGAACTTGAAGTAAAATAATAACAAAAGACAATTCCCGCACTAAAAATTGTTCTTGTGTCGCGGGGACTTTTACGAATATACACACAACGTACGCAGAGTACAAATATTTGATCTATTCGATCCTAAACAACTATTTGCGGATCGCACAAATAATTGGTACGTGTGGAAATCAAACCCACGACATCCCGACGCAATGGTAGCGACGTGACTACCTTAACCACTGCGCCACGAAGGCAGTCAAACTAAGTCTAAATCTGGAAACTGTTGATACACTATCAATACGCCACAGTCAAAAACAATATTGTATTTAGATATCTAGCTAAACTACCTTCTTTTTACACTTTCGTTAAGGCTCTATCGACAAACTAGGTATTTATTCACAGGTTCACAGTAAGGGTCTCAAATTTGGTATATACGAGGACTACGGCTCGTCCACTTGCGCCGGCTACCCTGGTGTCGAAGGTCACGAGGCACTGGACGCTGAAACTCTGGCGTCCTGGGACGTGGACTACATCAAACTGGACGGATGCAACACTGATGTACGGAATATGAATAAAGGTTAGAACATTACCAATTGTTTCACTGACGTCCGAAGAATTGATTTAAAAAAAAAACTGGGGCCAGTCCTCGGAAAATAAGATTTCGTCCAGTCAAATTTTATCTAAGTAAGTATATCGTTTATTTGTCTAGCTAAATCTTAAATCCAAAGGCGGCTGGAGGTCCGTAATTCTAAAACCACTCATAGCGCTGTTACTAATGCATTTTTTTTATCAATTCAAGTCTTGACATGCAGTTGTTGATTAGGTAATCTGAATAGTAAAATCATTTAAAATAGACATATTTTAAAATTTCCAGCATACCCGGCATTCGGTCAGTTGTTGAATGCAACAGGTCGGCCTATCGTTTACGCTTGCAGCTGGCCTTACTTCCTAGAAGTGAACCACATGAAGGTTTGTATCCATTCACAATTTGTAAGTAAAAATGGGTGAAAATATGACAGTATTTCTGCAAGGCTTGCTATTTTTACGAAGCTTATTAAAAGCTTGGATAACTCTTTCCTTATTTCATTAAGAAAAGTTACAAGAATAATCCATTTCTATGTTTTCAAAGATAATTTTTCTCCCGTCAGCCGAACTATACAGCAGTGGCCGAACACTGCAACGTGTGGCGAACTTGGGTAGACATCAGGAACTCTTGGGCCTCGGTGGTCTATACCATGAACTGGATGGCCTCCAACCAGCAGCGACTGGCTCCATTCGCAGGACCTGGCCATTGGAACGACCCTGATATGGTAATTGTAATTTGATTATTGAGGTCACTCACGAAAGAAATAAAAATAAACAGCTTCATAGACCGAAAATTCTTTGGTAAGTTACTACTAGTCTACTTGGTTAGTTAGAATCAGATTTTTAAATTTTGTTGCTGAAAAAATAACTTTTGAACCTTTAAAAATTTCTGAATATATGGAGCATGGAACTCAAGTCGACAGCAAGCCCTTGACCACCTTCAATCTTGCCTAGTTTTATCCTTAAGGTATCGCTGCATCGGATCATTGACACACGGTTTGATATTAGTTTTTGGTGAAGTAAAGTAGATTTAGTAATACTTTACTCTTGTTTCTTAAATTTCAGTTAGTAATAGGCAACTCAGGCCTGACAGTAAATCAAGCCAAAGTTCAGATGGCAATCTGGGCGATCCTCGCGGCGCCCCTCCACATGAGCGTGGACCTCGCCACCATACAACCGGAGTTTAAAGCCATACTCTTGAACCGAGACATTATTGCAGTGAATCAGGACAAACTTGGCAAGCAAGGGCTGAGGGTTTGGAGTGAAACATTTTCCTGGGTAAGTTTTCACAATTTTGGAAGATTCAAAATTATCAATCGTCTAATAACTTTCGGAAACAATTTTGACATTATTAAAAAACATTTTTTCCAAAGAGGGCAATTGGTAATTGCATACATTATACAAAGCTAATTTCTTATGATCATTCTATATTACCTACTGGAGTCATTGCACATGTGCTGTCTCCGATATGCAATCCAAGAATTACCTCTTCTTCAGCGTGCGTTAAAAAGTTAGTCTTAAACCGCTTTTAATATCAAACCCGGGCATAGACCCGACCGGCTACTTGTACTTAGGTAGATAATAGTATTGTTTAATTGACAATTCAAATTCATGTGCTTCACAGAGACACAAGTTTCAAGTATGGCAACGTGAGTTATCTGACAACTGTTACGCGATAGCAATCGTGTACTTCGGCCACCACCACACATCGAGTTTCTTCACTCACGAGGAACTGCGTATCCCTCGACAAAACTACCTCTTACAAGATCTATACAATATTGAGACGGACAGAGTTCTAGAAGCACATAAAACACTTACATTCTCTATGAATGGAACCGATGTTAAGTTTTATAAGTTCATTCCTCAAGCTTTCGATGTTTTTGTTAAACAAATATGAAATATATTGCCCAATAGTTAATAGTGGGCCCAATGCGTTAGAAGCTAATATTAAACTGCTACAATATACCTGAAACATATTTTTTTTATGAATATTTAAATATTATCTTACTTTACTCGATATTTTTTATTATGATGCTATATGTAGTATAATCATATTGTTTATATTTTAGTTTTTTCTTTTGTATTATAGCTAGCTTTACTTTTTGTAAGAAAAAATAAAAAGACACAATATTACATAAAAACGTTTTATTTTGTTTTACAAATTAATAAAATTAATTCTAAGTTATTGTCATGATTATGCTTTAAAATTAAGTATTAAGCCTAGTATACACTAAACTACTTAGAGTGTAGTATACACGATACTGTAACATGTTAATACCTTTACTTCCTAATCAATATAATATTGTTTCGGAAGACTTTACAAACATACAAAAACCAAACACAAAACATCTGCGGATCACACAAATAGTTAATATAATATTATAATGAAACGGGTCTTAAACGCGATTGAAAATTAAAGGTTAAAATACCTTATTTGTTTACCCGACGTTTCGATCGAATTACATCGACCGTGGTCATGTGTACAAGTCACGAGAGTTTAAAATAGTTAATAGCCCGGATCCGCATTAAACGATCCATCTCGGATCGGCGATCCTGTAGTCCAGAATCGAGGATAGATAGCCAGGTAAATACATTAAGTTTGCACTTTCAATCACGCGGCATGTCTCTACCAATCGCTTTTGAGGGCGATTAAGCCGCGCGCGGTCGAAGCCCGTTGGATCGTTTGATGTGGATCCGGCTTCTGAATAATATTATATGGGGACTAACAGGATTATATCTTGACGTTTCGGCAGAGATCGAGCGTACAGAGGATTACGCAAGTTACATTAGAGTAAGCAAATAAATTAACACTCGATGGCATTAATCCTCGTGTAATAAACACTATTTATTAGTCATACAATCCGAAAGTTTACAACTCACACAAATATTTGCCGTGCGAGAACCCTACCTAAAACACATACGATTACGCCACGTGTGTCGCCAAACTATCTTTTCTTCTCTTAAAACCAAATTTTACTTTTTACACTTAAGCTCAATGACTAGGAACATAGAATACATTATTATACTTTAGTATAGTACGCGCTAGCTAACTTTAAGTGTCAGAATATAGCAACAAGCTGGTACGCAGAAGACTAAGAGAAAAAGCATGATATATAGGCGAAGTGCGAGTGACGAATGACGGAATGGTGCCAACGACAGCGTTTTTTCGGTCAGTCACCCGTACTGTATCGTGTATATTTTCCTCTCGCCTTCCCTGCATCGACTTGTAGCTATATTCAGATATTCAAAGTTATATAGGTCGTACAATAATACAGGTACTTACTAGGCAATATAATGGTCAGGTAAAGCATCGTGCGAACAGTGCCATTTGTACATAGTGCGTATGTGGTAACTTAATATAAATTATTTGATACACTTACTATCTAACAATAAATACCAAATACTGATTGTATATCAAAGCATTATGCTTAAACTTTTAAATTAATTGGTTGTAGAGTTTTTTTTACGTATATATGAAGCATATAATAAAGTAGCTTTTTCGTTAACTTTATTTTAGTCCTGTTTCTTCTTCTTAAATTAAGTAGTTATGGAGGTTGAAAACAGTAGTTCTAAAACTATTTGTTTACTATGTTCTTCAATTCAAAGGCGTATTTATGATACTATCAGTAAATTCTTGGTTACAGTCACAAAATGGTTAAAACTTACTTCAAGTTTTCTGGTTAAAAGTATTAAGATTTTTGTCATGTAAATCTTTGGCACTATTTCTAAAATAGGTACAATAGTTGAAAAGCAATACAAATGCAAAAGATTAAAGCTAAACACAAAGTTTACAATAATTTACAACATCTAAAATAAATAATAATACAAATTGATTTCACTTCCAAAGATATTCACAAACAACAAAATGTATAAACTACGGGTAATTTCAGTCTAAGTCTTCAGGTCTCAGTTGTCTTTCCCCTTCACTAAGAAAGATTAACATAGCTTTATAAAGAAGATACAAGCCTAACATTCGTCTTTCTTTCAACGGCCAAGAAGCCACAACGCCGTAGTAATTCCCTACCTTCAAATTCTTCAAGCTTGTCAAGCCGAGGGCATCGATCATGGAAGCCTCGTACGTATACGCTTCGGCAGGTATTACGTTTTGAAATATATGGAGACAAACAACCCCCACTTTGTCTGACCAGATGTCTAAGATATGCTGAACTTTCTTGTCTCTTGATGTCTTGAAATCTTTCTTCCACAGTGTAAGTGCTTGGTATAAGTGCGAGTATGGTCTGGAACGCTTTCCTATAAAATAAAAATATATCTATAATAATGAATTAAAAGCTGATTTCTGTTTAAACGAACCCATTTATGTAACCAAGAGTAGGATGCTAAAGTTCATACCGCACTTGGCCAGTGTAGTGGACTCAAGTGCCTTCTTCATTCGGAAAAATAATCTTGCCCAACAGTGGGACAGGACGCGTATAAACTTTTGCTATTCACTTGTGTGATGAAAGCTATGAAGCATAACGGTAACTAATGTATAATTTTTACTAGTGTTTTTACATAACTTAACAGCTTATAGGTGCCGCCAAACAACTTGAACAATTTCGCTACATCTTAGGGAACGATATTTAGGTCAGTTTAGGTATAATAGTGTTGCGCTAAGGGGAGGGCGTTTCAGCTTCGACCACCCGACTGGTATAATAGCCAACCAAGTGTCCACTGCACTGGGTCTACATTCTGTTTACTTTCTAATACAGAAAATTATGTTCAAGTTGTTTGGCGACGTCTTTACTTATTTTATGCACTCACCTTTTCCAACATAAAATATGGAGTTAACAAAAGTGGTCCAGTTAAAATGTTGGTTTTGTTTTCCCGCCTTAGCAGGCAGGTTGTCAGTGAGCCTCGGGTCTAGCAGTAGGTAAGTGAATGACGTCTTAGCCGTGCCTTCCCGCCATTTCTTCTTCGTATCAGTGAAGTCAAGGCGAGCTTTGTTCTCCAAGTCCATGAAAGCTGATAGGTCACTCATCCAATCGGCCGAGCGGAGAGATTTTTCGATTTCTATACTGTATGCTAAAGAGATGATTTTAAATGTTTAGTAAGAGTTGTTAGCATTACAAGACCAATTCCTCTTGGAATATTAAACTGTTTTAAATATAATAATTTTGTGTGAAAAATGCATTTATTGTGAAATATTTACGTAATGTCTAAATAGCAAAATCACCTTTGTTAAATATTATTTTTCTAATGATTTTACTAGGGAATTTTACTTTTATAACCATTATAAATATTAATGTAAATTAAACTATAAACAAAAATAAACTTTGTTGACAAATAATGACATCGTCAAATAAAAATGACATGTGTTTTCTTTTTAAACTATTCAAACTTCGCGAAAAGTTTTTAATAAATAGTATGGACTACTTAAAAAAAAGTTGCTTAATTTATTTGTTTTTATTAATTCCTGACAAACATTAAATTAATAATTGAATAAGTCTCAATGTAAAGCATCTACGCACATCTTTTAGGCAACCATAAACCGCACCTTTACAAAAAAAATAACTACAAAAATACTCACTTTTTTTCTGCGTTTTGTCCTTAACATTCAACCCTTTCAGCTGTTCACTTAAATCATCAACATTTTCATATCTGGACTGTTTTTTCAACGCTTGCAGTTTCTTTAAATACAAGTTCCTGGTTGTGTCTTGTATGGGCCCGGGGTTGTACCCAAGGCGTACCAACTCAGCTCTGAGGGTATTATCGTCATACTGCACAGAGGCAGGGAGTGATGACGCCACAGATACGATCGTTTGATCCGCTGTAATTGCTTGTGTTCCGTCGTCTACTGGCAGACTGTAAGACATGTTAACGATTCAAATAAGCAAGTGAAATAAAAAAATATATATCCTTTTTTTATGTCTGTATATTTTTTTTTGTTAGTTTTTGTTATACGTTGTCTCCTTATAAAGTGCAAATGTGTAGTGAATATCAGACGACTGATAATATCGATATATAATATAATTTCAAGGTGACCATTCGTTGGATTTTGCCGGGGATTTCCTGATTTTGATCGTGTACTTCCGTTTGCGATGACAATTGTTAGGATAAATTCACATGTTATATTATTATGATTTTTTCCCATAATTGATAAGCACTGGTTTTTAAATCCTACTAATACTATAAATGCGAAAGTTTGTAATTATGGATCTTTGTATAGCGGTGTTTATGTTTGCTAGTGTACGAACGTTTTGCCTTGTGTCTTACTCTTTCATGCGAAAATTAGTGACCTATTGATGCAAATTGTCAGTGTTCTAGATTATGTATAAAATAATACATAGGCAATAGAAATGTAGTCCACGCAGACGAAGTTGCGGGCAAAAGTTAGTACCTAATTATGTGCAAAATTTGACGACACTGTAATGCTGAGTTTGTTAATCCAAAACAAACTGAGGTTTCGCTGTCCTGATTTTTTTAGTACTAAAGGTGGCAACCCATGTAATTGATGTTGATAATATTATTACAGGGAATATCACTTGTTAGTTAGATCTAATCTACATTCTAGATGGGTTATAGATAATGTCTGTATTGAGTTATTGACTGAAGTGCATGTATCTAAGTTTTGCGTCACAACTATAAGTACCTACAATACCATCTATTGTCACTTAGAAATGTAACTTGAAAATAGCCACTTGAAACAGGAATTATCTATAAAACTTCCTATATATCCTGAACACTTGATCCGATTATCGACCATGATGACCATACTTTTATCTTTGAAACTAGCTTTTCCCCGCGACTTCGTCCGCATGGTTTTAAGTTAGGACAGAATAATCAAATAACTTTCATCCCCTATTGTATCCCCTTGGGTGTTGAATAGATCTTTTTTTTTCTTAGCGTTTGCCTACGTGATAACATCTACCTGCATGACAAATTTCAGTCCGATCCTTCCAGTGGTTTGGGCTGTGCGTTGATAGATCACTATGTCAGTCACCTTTGAGTTATATATATTTAGATAAGTTTAATACTTACACGACAGGCGACACCAGCAGTCTTTTCTCAATAAGTACAATGTCTTCGTCCTTATCTTCATACTTGTATTCCTCATGTACATTCGCTATCACAATACTGCCGCCCGACACACTACTCACTCCGCTACTAGCCGACGAACGTCTAGTATTATACGCTTCACTCTTACTTGTACACAAGTACTCATTCGTCTTATTCTGTACTACAGCTAACACACTGTCCAAATCCTGCGAACATTCCTGTTTCCGTTTCTTAACACTGCTTTTAGTATTATAATTGATATGTGAGATCGTCTGTGGGGAACCTGGTAGTGAGAAATTTTCATACACGCTAATTCTTTTGTTCAAACCATTTGTCTGGTCTATTCTCGTTTCGTCCGAAGTATAGTCTAAGCGATGGATCCCGCTTATTTCTACGTCTTTCTTCGAGATGCAAGATTTAAAGCTGACATTTGTATCGTTTGAGATCCTATCTTTAGTGAGATCAAGAGTGATGTTGTCACTGAAGTCTATGCAGGTACTCTTCCAAGGCGCTGACTCGTTGTCTATGAGGTACGTATCGCCTAGTATAGTTGGGTACAACTTGTTGATAGTTAGACTGTTTTTCTCGCACCATTCGTTGATGAGTTCTGATTTTCTAACGGTCGGTGCTACGTCTTGAGGGTTTTCTTCTATCGGTCCATATTCGGCGACTATTTGGTCTGTTGTAAGTAATACTCGTTCTGAAATTGTAATTAACTGTTGTTTACACGATGCACTGCATTTGACGACTTGACGTCGTAAGTATGTAAGTTGAAATGTAAGAAATTTATCCATATTTGGTTATTTATATTACCATACATTGATCAAGTTACGTTACGTTTAGTCTAACAAAAATCATCGGCTCGATCTATCGAACGCGAGACCGAAACCACTTCAGAGGCAGTAAATAATAAAAAAAATAGATGTGAATTATTATAGTAGCAATTTACCGAACACTGTTCATTAAATAATTAAATACCAATTTTACATGTATTAATAAGTTTCAACTAAGTAGACAAAAATACGGCAAATGAAAACAGCAGTTGAATACTTATTCGATACTAATACAAAAGTCTTAATTTTATTTAGTACCTACCTAAATCTAGGGTATAAGCACACTTAGGTCCGAAAGAGTCGTCAGTCTCATCCACAACGTTATGAAGGTAGTCGTACACGTCCCATTGTTCTTCCCTCGTTGCGTAGTCGAAGGCCGAGTGGCCGTCCAGGTCCCGTCTGCCGGGGTCCCCTCCACAACCGATCAACAGCTTCAGGTTGTCCACCCGACCCCATATGGCTGCTATATGGACTGGGGTCACACCGTCGTCATTGCTGAAAGAAAATATGATTGTCCTGATTATTTTGTTTGTCATAATGCCCGAACGTGTAGGAAGAGGTGTATGAAATACAACCACATTTCGCAGTTTACAAACTAAATTTGAGTCGCTAGGCTACTAATGAGTATAATCCAAGGCATGACGCTAAAACCTTACCGGACCCGGGAATCGGACTCGATAATGCAACTGTTAAAGACGTACATTAGCTATTGCTTCGCCCAGACCTCAAAAGCAGTTTAACAAGTTTGTACTACTCACCACATATTGCAAATAAACACCTGTCTGTATGTCGATAAATAAAATTTCTGTGTTTATCTCTACCAAAAGGGAGACGACGACATATGCATATACAATATACATATAAGTATGTAAAGTAGGTATGTATGTTTATCAGTTGTATGGATATAGTACTAGTAGTACTAGTAGTACCTACTAGTAGTAATAGTACTCTTCTCAGTCTCAAAACAGATGATTGTATGTGAGTCAAAATCAAAATCAAATCATTTATTCATTTAGGTCAAATATTGACACTCATGATAGTCGTTACAATTACTGAATCTACCACTAGCTCGGAAAGGGGGTAGAGCCTTATGAGAAGAGCTAGCGAGAAACTCACAGCCAATCTTTTCAATCGCCAAAAGTTTTACAATGTGGTTGATACAATAATTGATCATGCGAGGAGCTGCCAACAATCAGCGATATAGACTAAACGTCAATTATTAAGAAAAATGAATATAGCTATGTGATTTATTAGTCTCTGATTATACCGTGAGTTGTCCTAAGATACATATTTTTATACATATATCAGTTATGTATGTTTACTCCAAATGTTTAAGGCAAAGGAAGTGAATTCTGAAGTGTGGTCTCTAACTGGACCGGATATCGAGCTCGTAAGATACATTGAGTACCTTATGCGTTCGACTTCCGGCCGAGCTTGCTCTCACACTAAGAACTTGTCGAGTAAGATGTTTTCAAACAACAAACATAAAATGTACATTTTGACCCAACGGGTGTTTGTACGATACATAAAATCGCGGAGGTCGTGGGTTCGATTCTCACACGAAACAAATATTAAATATTTGTTTCCGTTACCCACGACCTCCGCGCCTTGCAAATACCTAGTGGTGACCACATTAACTTCAGGCTTTTTTCGATAATCAACGTTTTTAGCCTTCAAGCGACTACCGCTATACAAATCAGTGAAATCAGTCGCAGGACGAATGCCGGCGACGCGACTCCTGTACGAACTTCAATAAAATCCATTGAAGTTCGTACAGGAGTCGCGTCGCCGGTGGTGTCGCTTGAAGACAAAAATCGTTGAGTAGTGAAGACTTGCGTAGCCTTGGGTACGAAGAGCCGTTACTGTCAAATGTGTTAAAAATATTGAAGTTCCCAAAAAGAGAAACCCAGTTTCGTAACATTAGATAAGTTATCTTTGGGCTGCTAGCGGGTATTTCACCAAAATACCTACCTATTAAAATTGCGATCGACGTCGTGTGACTTATGACCTTTTAATCACTTACACATTGTGATATAACGTCATATAACTATGAGTAACATATTCATAAACAGACGTTTTTAAAAAGGCAGTGCTATGAAGTAATAATACTGTAAGAATACGGTATTTTACTACCAGCCAAATCAGATACTCTTTATGAAACATCAAAAACACAGTTTTGTATATAAATACGAATGAGTGATGTCACAATGTCGTATTTACCTAATCTTATTTGATGTTTAAGTCTATTATAACTGTTATTTTAACATTAATAAAGAAAAAATAATTGACACAGCATGAGTATTATTGATGCATCTTTTGTTAGTTTAATAATTATTAAATAGAAAATTACAATTTTCCGTTGACTGAGCAAAATACCCTATAGTTATAATATCTACTTTTAGAAACCATTTCTAAAAGCAAGGAAAATAGTAATAATCAAATTATTTTTTGTTATGTTCCTGTAATAAAGTAGGTAGGAAATGTAAAATAAAGGTAAATTTTAAATACAATTGAATCATAATAATATGTATAACTCATGCTCAAACAAAAAAAAATCAGAAAATCTGAATTATTCATTTAAATTCCTACATCTATTTAAATGTAAAGTTATTTAATATCAGCACAGTAATAATATATTTAGTCTGGGACATCAAGTAAACGTGTTTTGATTGATGACTCAGAGCTTTACTTTGAGGTCAAACAAAATTGATCTTAGCATAAACTGTGTAAGTCAAAAAGTCTCCACCTGCCTTTGAGTGCATGCAAGATGAATTTAAATTAATTATGATAGTAAAGAGCAGCTGAAAGATACAGCTGCTCTTTAACTGATTCAATTTATTTTAGTGTACATATTTCAATTTATCTGTATAAGTATGTATTTAGAAGTATATAAGTATGTTTATCAGTTATTTGGTTACCATAGTACAAGTTCTGCTTAGTTTGGAATCAAATGACTGTGTGAGTTGTCCAATAAAATTTATATTAATAAAGGGTCTTCATTATCATATTATTACAGGGTTTTCATTACTTTAAACTTCACAGATGTTTGTTTTTTATTAAGGACACTAGTGACTTTAAACTAGAATTAACATTTAAAGTATTTGAAATTCCAGATAACTATCTCACACAGATTGCAAGAATTGAAATGTTATTTTCATTATATTCTTACTTCCAAAATATTAAATTAGCAAATGGATCAAAAAAGAATATCATTATTAACTATAAAAACTGCTTAATTTACATATTAAAAATAAGTTATCCATGTAATTCTTAGGTGGACTTAGAATATCTTACCACAGATTGGGATCAGCTCCACTCTTCAAGAGTAACTCGGTGCATTTCTTGGACTTCTCCTCGGGGTCCACACCCACTGCCAAGTGCAGGAGTCCAATACCTTTGCAAGGTAATATCTCATTCAGCTGTATCGGAGACTCCTTTAAAAGTGACTCTAGGGTTCTAGAAATAGAAAAAAAAAGTTTGGTAAATGAATTGTCAATCAATGCAACTGTTTTTTTTTATTACACAATATAAAGCTGGCATATGTAGAGTGATATAATGCCTTGGGCATATCTAATGATTTTATCTTCAGATAACTATATTAGGTCTAATTGGGAGGAAATTTTTCAGATTTAATTTTGTTTAATATTATAGTTAAGAGATTGAGGGTATACTTATATTATGCACACATGAAATGTTTGCTTTTTATTAATATTATTGGGAGTATCTACTTTAATAAAAATGTTTAATTACGTATTTTAATTATGTTAACCTTGCTTCATTACTTTTAATTGAATTGCTCATTATAATGTTAGAGTGAAAGAGGAAAATAGAACGAAAAATTATAACAAAAAAATGTATCTCATGAACTAAGATGTATAAAAATATAACAAGGAAAATTATTACGCAAATTAACTCAGTGGGGGATTTCGCAATCTATTATTGGAAGAATTGCAATATTGCATAATGTGCGAAATTATGAGACATATCTTATTCATAACAACAGGTGCAAGATAATAGATTCGTTAAAATACTTGTTTACAATATATTTGCAGCCGGCAGGTGTTAACAAACTTGATTTATGAAAGAAACCGCACAGTGAAAAGTTTCACAGGATGTAATTACTTTCATACATACCTTTCATTTCCGTTTTGAATTACGTCGTATAACTTAAAAAGGTCCTTATAAGAAGTACCCATTGTTCTAGTCTTTGATCTAATGAGAATTAGTCATCGTTTCCAAACTTGTAATCATTTCCTGAGGTGTAGGTGTTTCCTGCCTGCGAAACAAGTTATAACACAATAGCATTGAATGTTTTATCTAACATTCGGCGATAACTATTATCTCTCTACACCTTAACACTGATCGATAAGCACAATTAACTTTTTGTACACATTTTTTGTTTTTGTATACTAATTTTAAAATAACGTCAAGTT
Source organism: Anticarsia gemmatalis (assembly GCF_050436995.1). Lineage (NCBI taxonomy): Eukaryota > Metazoa > Arthropoda > Insecta > Lepidoptera > Erebidae > Anticarsia > Anticarsia gemmatalis. The sequence continues at coordinate 8,570,222 of NC_134761.1, forward strand.
CACTTGAAATATTTTGTTTACGTTTGACGCGCGTTCCTTTCTACGAACGAATGACACTTTCAACAGTACAGTCTTGCGTTCCATTTTTCATACCATACGCATTCGCATTCTCCCCTCTCCTTCGTTTCTTTTGTGTTAAATTATGTTGTGGGTATTGAAATATATACGTACGATATTAATTATTAAATTATGAATATACTTGACTATTATTGATCCTTCGTAACTCTCCCAGAACGTACTTTTTACAATTTTATTGTACTTAAAACTTAGGTTAAGAAAGACAGATGGCGCTGTAAAACAATAAAAGCGAAATAGAATAACGTATTCCAGTTCGAGCAATTATATTATTTAGGTAATTTTGTGAGAATTTTGATCAAACAAATGTTATGGTTACTAGGCAACATGTGTTTCTCCTCACATAAACTTCTACCTAGATATGCCAAGTATCTATCCCTATCTGGAAATACGTATAAAAAAATCAAGAGAAAGGAATTAATACAAAATAACTCAATTTATTATTAAAAATAAGTATGCTCTGGTTACGTCTACATATTTGTGGGATATGTTTCCTTCATGGGCATTTTTAATGTAAAGGTAAAAAATATCTATAGCGTAAATCTTCTTTCTGGCTTGTTATTGACATTGATCAATTATATTGTTATGTCAAAGCAAGGGTATTTTTTGAATGTTTATCTGTATTTTATATATTAATTACATGGATTATGTCGGACGAATACATAAATTAAGGAGTAATGTGGTTAACAATCCCAATTACCCAAAAATATATATTGGATCTCATTGTTACGTTAGTTTTTGGGATGATAACCGTCGCCCAATGCACTATAACCCACACGTAAGCTAATATCATTGTTTTTGTCAAATACTACTGTAATGAATATCTAATTAAAAGTTAAGGACCCACTCAACATGTTCTATATATCAGCAATGTACGCAATACATGGTTTTCTCATGGTTATGTCTTAACAAAATTTTGATAGGTACTTTTTTAATACTGGCGTGCGTGTTATGATGGTAAAGTATATAAATATTTAGTTCTATTTTCTCAGATCCAAGTTACCTCTGTGGAATTGGGAATGTGTAAATGAAAAATGTTTACCGTTAAAGGCATCACACGTTTCAAAACTACAATCTCTGGAAACATGTAACATGCTCTGCGCGTCGTTACAAATTTGGCCTCAGCCGACTGGTATAGTCAGTCTCTCTACCACTGCGGTTCCGGTGCGTGCAGACTTGTTCCATCTACAGAAAGTAGCCGCTCCTAACAGAATAGTTCACGAACATATACAAGAGGCGTTCAATATATTTCGAGCTGATTTAAATACGATAGAGCGTAGGGCACGTGGGTTCGAAGAATGGCGAAGTGTCGCAATTCGTATAGTAGTGAATGCCAGTGGAGATCCACGGATGCGTCTCGACACTGACGAAGGCTACAGTTTATCAGTTCGGCCCGTTCCAGGAACAGGAGTGGCACTCATAGCAGATATTGGGGCGCGTACGTTTTGTGGGGCGAGACATGCACTCGAAACACTCCTCCAGTTAGTATGGCTGGACTCCTACATGGGATCACTTCTAATGCTTGAAGCTGCAAGGATCGACGATGCGCCGCGGTTTCGATATCGTGGAATACTAATAGATACAGCGCGGAATTACTTCCCCATTCAAGAACTCATACACAACATTGATGCAATGGCTGTTTCTAAGCTTAACACTTTTCACTGGCACATGAGCGATTCCCAAGGATTTCCTTTGCACACTAATAGTATTCCACAATTGGTCGAATACGGAGCTCTATCAGCCAGTGAAGTGTATAGTCCAGATGATGTGAGAAGATTGGTTCGAAGGGCGAGACTGCGGGGAATTCGAGTTATAATAGAAGTTGATTCACCAGCGCACGTGGGTCACGCATGGAGCTTTGGTCCGATCAGGGATCTTGGCGAATTAGTATACTGCCTTCACGACCAACCTTGGAATTTATACTGTAACGAACCTCCTTGCGGTCAGTTAAACCCACGCAATAAGCATGTCTACGAGTTACTTGCTCGACTTTACACAGAAATTATGCAACTAACAGGAGTCGAAGATGTATTTCACTTAGGTGGTGATGAAATCTCTGAAAGATGTTGGATGGAACACGTTAAAGATAGCAACCCCTACGACCTGTGGCTCGAATATACAAGATTATTTCTAGCACGCCTCGAGGCAGAGACAGTGAGCGGCACGCTCCCGAACCTCACGATATTTTGGTCATCGCAGCTGAGTGATCGGTTTAAACCGGATTTAAAAAAGTACATTCACCATATAGGTCTCCAAGTCCGCGGCGTTGAATGGTCACATAAATACATCAGTGGTATCCGCACTATAATGTCTCATGAGGACGCATGGGACTTGAACACTGGCTTTGGTGCTTGGCACGAGGAAGCCAACGGAGCTCCGTATAACTCTTGGCAACGGATTTATGAACACCGGCCGTGGACGAAACACTCAACCGGCCTCGTGGAAGGGGGTGAAGCTACGGTGTGGTCATCAGTTCTGACGGAGGGTGGTCTGCTCCCGCGTATATGGCCTAGAGCCGCCGCATTAGCCGAACGACTATGGACGGACCGCGCAGAGGGCGCCACGCGGCCCGTTCACGCTCGCTTCGATGTGCACCGCTCTCGGCTTATAGCGCGTGGGTTTTCTGTACCACCCTTATGGTCAATGTGGTGCACACACAACACTTTCACGTGTGTTTGAAATTTGTAGATAATTGTTATATTAACTTCTACACTTTATACAATAAATTAAGTTCAAGTGATAATTGAGCGTGTATTGTTTGACTGTTTAATACCACAGCCCTACATATTTGAATACTATCAGTATTTTTAACGGCTTGTCTCCTCAATCGAAAGAAAGTAAGAGCCTTAGGATATGTTTACAGATAACGGATATATTTAGTTGTTAATAACTTACTTGTTTTAAATCGTTGTAGGCCTGGTAAACCTACATACTTTCCCGTTAGTGTGAGATTTCCGGTGGAGGAAGTTGCGTCATTCACAGTTTCATTGAACGGATGTCCAACAAAATGACACATTATTAAACAAAGCAATTAAAACGCCGTAAACCTCGTTTTTTATTACAGGACATTATTAGAACTTTCTTTATCTCTTAACTTACGCTGTGGCGCGATAGTTGCGCATCCGAATTTCCGAATGGTGATCATGATGTCTCGGACACGATCCCCGGATCGGGCTAAGTACAAATATTAGGAATATTAGCCCAGAATTTGTTAACGTGCCCGGTATGTGGTTATAAGCTTGACCGTTGGAGTTATACACACCGCTGCCTAAACCATTAGGTATAACAGACGTGATATTATGAATGTTGTAAGTGTAATTTATTTATATGCTTAGGTACGTTAGATTTATTTTAGAACCTGTTTCTGAGGTAAAGGGCTTAGAATATTTTATGCGATTGCGATAGAGGTCTGTCTAGTGCAGGGTTCTAATTCCGAGTCAGATAAAGCGGTATCAATCTAGAATAATTTTAATGTAGGTATCTTTCAATATTACGATTTTAGTACATTGCAAAGAGACTGGCTCTTTTTTATTGACAAGCGTTGTAATCTGCGAAATTTCATACGCCTCTGCCTACACCTTCTATGATATAATAGACATGATATTATACGAAAAAACTTGTATCTTAGTATATTCTCGCGCACAGGGATTGTTTTTTTTGTGTTAGGACGAAGCATCTCTCCGTTAAATATATATCAACAGAATTCGGGTTCGCCGTCTTTAAGTACCTAACCATTGCAAAACATAACATAGATTTGAACACGTTTTTCATGCCTCAGTTTTAATTAACGAGTGGTTATCCGAATCTTACCAATGTTCGTATGTTTTATTTTATTTAGGTCATACTTGAGTAAATGAGCTTTGCCATTTTCATCATGATTTGTAAAGCAGTCAACCTGCGCATAGTTGGCTGGTCACAATCAAGTTGGCGAATGCGGTTCAATATTGACTACGTGGTATATTAACTTCCATTTATAATGAACTCTTACCATGTCTTACTTGATAAGTACTGACCTAGAAACTGTAACGTAACTGTGTGTTTTGTAGTTGTGATTACAGTTGAGACAATACAGTAATTGTGTTGTTTTGTTGGATTTTAATAAAGACGATTAATTTGAATAACACATTAACGAAAGTTTAAAACCTAAAAAAACTACTTTTTTGTAATTATAATTAGGTAGTTATACATTTATCGACATTATCGATATTGAACTACGGCACAAGCACAACATTACATATTAGGATACGGACATTACGGAATTCCGAATCCGTTTCCGCGATGCTTCTGCTTAAGTACGTTCAGAAGCTATAAATAATCACTGAAATTTGTCTACAGTACAAGAAATTCTGTAAAAAATATTTATAACACCAACATATTTATTAACTTTTAAGTCGTATTTAAATATTACATTATGATTATCACGCATAATTCGATTGTTTTTGTATCAGTTTAATTAGTGTATTTTGATATTTGAACGAACTGCGTTCGGATATTTACGGACACGCGGAATAATTAGGTAGTGATGTTAAAATAGAACTACCTACATAACCACCAATTGTGCAAAAAACGTTTAAATAGGAAGATAGCTAATCCATTATGTACCAGTTATTACTTCTCTACCATTTATATAGTAAAAGTGCCGAGTAGCTGAACCTATGATTTTAGCTTATAATAGTAGGTAACACTTAACACACGTTCTATAAAAGAGCAGTATCTATCAATAGCTTTTATTTTTAGTGAGTGGTATGAATAATGTCATGGAGGTGGGAGGATGTTTCAAATACCGCTTCACTGTCGTATAGAAAATTCCTTCCTTTAGGCTATGTCATAAGTCGAAACCCGACAAAACCGGAGTGAAATATGGCTAGGGCTGACGACTACTAGTTTCAGTATCCTATTCATATGGCACCATTAACTTAAGCAAATATCGAATTGGTTTGGCAGGTCTTGTCGCTATAAAAACTCTTTTTATCAACAAAATAAATAGATCTTAGAGTGATATATCCAAACAAATACATTTTCACAGCATCAAAAGCTAGGAAACGGAAATGACGATCTGTCTTGTTTATGGTTCCACTAATGTGTCTTCAGCTTTACGATTATTATTTTATTAATTTAATCAAAGTCTTTTAAAAAAATAATGTTTATAAAATATTACTCTCATTAAATTTTCTTTCATTCAATAATACGTCTGTAGTAATACTACAATTACTACGAACGTGTGAAATCTATGAATGAAAATTGGCATATTTATTTAATAAGGCTTGGACACATGTTTTTAAATGAATTTAGTCTATGGCCAACGTGGCGGCTATGCAGTAAGCGTCAAGTTATGGCGTTTTGTGAAAAACACGTAAATAATTTTTAATAGTAAATAAATGTCAGTGTAACTTTTATAAAATAGAATTAATATGAGTAGATATTACGATTACGGTAACGCGATATCATGGTGAGTAAACTTTGATTTCTGGTTGTGACAACCATATTGTTTAAATTTTTGTGTACGTTTTCTTTTAGAACTTAAAATTGTAGATACTCAACTAAACAACCAGTTGAATTAAGATTTAGATACATTAACTATTATTTAATTTAGTTATCATTTAAATATTTAGCTGGTGCTAGCCGGGTTTTTCAAATTTTACTGTGTTTTCCAACCTGCGGTTTTAACGTGGTTATTCCCGTAGAAAAAGTACGTAATTTGTAGTTGGAATCATAGTTTGGCTTTGACTATTTCGTTGTTATTTAACAATCTGTTATTTATCATATCGCAGCAGGAAATATTTTAACCTTACTAATTCGTATTGTTATACGTAGGTACCTAGGCTTTTATTGATTTTTCATTGTAGCTAGGCACCGGGATAGTCGAATTACTTGGCAAATACGTACAGGACTAACGTTTATTTTAGTTTCACAAGTTTATTTGAACCACATGACACATTACCAAACTTTTGTTTTGTTTATAAACATTATTGGAAGCTAGTCACATAAAATATTAGGACCTTATTTTCAATCAAAATTACAAGCTATTATAACGTGATGTCTGTTGTTAGTAAGTGTTGTTCAATTCTTACATTAAAATTCACTCATAGAACAGCATTTTTTTAAGTATTAGATTAGTACCAGGTATATTGTTTGATAGTGCTTTTTAGGATATTATTATTATTTGTATGTCTAAAATGAAACTGACACAAATTGGAGTGGTCCTGTTCCCTTTATCCTGTATTTTATTTCATAATGTTATTATGCCAATATTCTGGAAAATTTCATAAACAGGACACCCCTTATTTCTCTTACTGGTTATGTCTCCCTCCCCAACATTTGTGGGTATCTCATTTTAAGAATTGTTAATGTACTTTTCTCTCCATAGCGATGCTCCTTCACAGCTGCAGTGGAATAATTTCTCAAATTATAATCTAAAGGATCACCAACAATTGTTTCTAAACAATATTTTAGCTTAAGTACTTTTATGGTTTGTCTAGATTTAAATTAAAGCTGTAAGACATGTTTTAACCATTGATGACTAAAATGGATAATTATTCAATTGCAGATGTTCTGTAGATATTTCCCCTCTCCCTATCAGTTTCAGTAACATAAGAGAAATAAGGAGTCCGCGTGGTGCCATATCATTTGCAACAATTGAAGAAATTTTCCAGAATTCTCTTCGTAATTGTATAGATTATTTATGATAGTTTGTCCATTTTTGGACTCGTGAATTTCAGTTGACATGAGATGGTCGTTCGTCAACAATGGTTAAAACACGATCTTCAGCGAGGGTAGGAAGCGCGGCTACCAGTGCGCCCCCCGAAAATGGAACTTCTTCCGAACTTAGAACGCGACTCAAAACCACCGAAAATGGTCACCGCTCACAAAAGGGCTACCATCAGTCTAGGCAAGTGTCTCCTCTCGCGTTTGCCTCACACGTAGCTGCCAGCATGACATTCCCAATTTCAGATAGCAGCCAATGTTGTTTCTGTTCGCTACTGCGTTGGATGTGGCATGTGGAAGACAGAGGAAGCATGACTATGGGCTTTGGGTGGTGGTTCTTTGAGAGGATTATGTCAGTACTCTGTTTCTGTGAGCAGATGTGTTGTCTATAAGTGCATGACATTCATTGTATATTGTCCACCTGTTAGTATTTAAGTTGTTAACGTCACAGTAATTTGATGGAGATATTGAGTGTATCTAATATTTTAGGAACAATCAGGCGTTGCAGTCAAGTGGCGTGGGTCCAGGCAGCGGGTCACAGGGCAAGGATCCCCTGGCGCCCGCGCTGCCTGGCTCGCGGGCGTTGTACCAACACCCGGCAGTCAGTGGCTATAATCCACAGGACTCACGCGCTCAGGCTCTGCCTGTCTCGGTAATTTTACATATGTAACTTTAAATATGCTTTGATTAATAATAACCATATATCTGTCAATATAAAACGAGAAAAGACAAACTGTTATGCATTGATTAATGTGTTTTATATAAAAATCTTAGCTGCCTAGCATTGTTTTATACACTGTATTCATCACTGCACTTTGTAGATGTTGAAGTAGTGTAGCACTGCATGTTGACAAGTAATATATGGCTATATCTAGCAAAACCTAAGGTCAATCTAGTTGAAAAGCGAAACGGTACAGAAAGGCACTTTACAGTCGCGACAGAACCAGATGTATGCCAGCAGCATGTACCACGGGTACGGCGGCGGCGCGGGCGCAGCCACGCTGGCGCCGATGCCCTCGCCGTCACCCACAGCGCCGCTGCCACCCTTCCCTGTTCACCCTGACGTTAAGTTTAAGAAGTGAGTATGTCGCACCTGATTTCTGGCAAGTATATGATACTATAATAAGATTCTTTGCTGAAAATAGACAAGTTGTAATATTCAATATGCAGAGAATAGATTTTTTATGTATACCTGATATGATATAAACTACTAATTAGAGAATTCCTTAACTCTTAAATCGTTTGGTAGGCTGCCATTCTACGACGTGTTAGCAGAACTGATGAAGCCGTCGACGATGATGCCGATGCAGGCTGGCCGCATGCAAGAGGGCACGTATATATTTCACCTCACGCCGCAGCAAGCCACCGAGATCGCCTCGGGCAAGGACATCGTTGGCACCAGTAATAAACTAGATTATGTTATACAGGTAATTTCATGACATCCTTACTAATAAAGCAATTAAAGATTCTTTTGGACAGTAGAAGTGTGACTGAGATTTTCTGTTGGGAAATTCCCAAGAGCAGGCACGGAAATAACGCACTGATGACAGCTCTACTTGTGATTTAAATTTGAGAATTAATTCTTATATTGTTGACAATATTTCTTATCACTGCTGTGATACACATGATATTTACAACCAGTAGAAACCTTATGCAAGCTAAGTAAATAGCTTGCATAATGTTTCCTTTGATAGATGTACCAGTTTAAATTGGTACACACATCCCTTGTAATGTTTCTAAAATTCCTTTACAGTGTATTTAATATTGTTGACAGGCACAACTAAGGTTCTGCCTGCTAGAAACTTCCTGTGAACAAGAAGACCACTTCCCACCTAGTGTTAATGTCAAAGTTAACAACAAAATGTGTCCACTGCCAGTAAGTATGATTACAAACAATTTATGTACCAAACTAATATGAATGCGAAAGTTTGTGAGAATGGATGTATGTTTGTTACTCTGTCACAAAAGAACTACTGAATGGATTTTGATGAAATTTTATATACCTACAGTTTAAAACTTTTTACCACTTTTGGTACTTTTACCACTAGACATTTAGATTGTTTTGGCTCACATCTGAATGTTTATAACATGTTCTGCTTTAATGTCAAACGGATCAATCAATTCGGATGAACTTTGGTGGTGCAATAGATTTATCATAGAGACTGATATAGTTTACTAATTTAACTTTTTAGTAATCTTTAATTATATAAATGAATATTTGCAGTATAATTATGTATATTTGATTACAAAATGTTTTACAGACCTCATTCTCATTACCTTGTTTCGATTGATCTTTGTTATCGTCACTAATAACTTATTAAGAAATACACTGGTCAAACCAACTCTCAAAATGTATTTTAAAAATAAAATCAAGTTACATTCCTAAAACGCAGACTGTCTTTATTATTCTTTATGAGGGTCAAGTCTAACTCAATCTTGTGTGACCTTTGCACAATTATTAATTTCAAATCTATTTTTAACTATTTATCAATGTCAAGAGTTCGGTATAATCTGTTATTGTATGAAGTATCATATCTGCATTTTTGTTTATTTGGGACAAAACCCTTTTGTCATTTCTAAAACTATTATGATAACTTCGTACCAGGAGTCATTTAAGATTTTCACATAACTAATTATAAAAAGAATTTAGTACAAAAACTAATACTCTACTGCTAGCCACAGTATTGTTTCTAAGAGTAGATTATAAGCTAGGTATGCTTAGAAAACAGCACATTTCTATATTCTGAATACACCCAAAAAATACTTTGTTATGACCAAAAAAAATTACAAATATATTTATTTCGTATGATCCTTCCCAGCTTGCCCTGTTTAATTCACATCCATACATCTTGCACCTGACTTTTTTGCAGGACATCACCAATATGATCTGATTATGTCTCTAGGGCATCTAAAATGAGCTGATATAAACTTATAACACTGTTTTACTGTCTCACAGAATCCAATTCCGACAAACAAACCGACACCGGAACCAAAGCGGCCACCTCGACCAGTGAACATCTCGTCACTAGTGAAGTTATCGCCTACAGTCGCCAACACGATACACGTGACGTGGGCGGCGGACTTCACGCGAGCGTACGTGCTCAGCGTGTTCATGGTCCGCAAGCTGACCTCCGCCGAGCTGCTGCAGAGGCTCAAGAATAAGGGCACCAAGAACCCTGATTATACGAGGTCACTTAGTAAGTATTGTCTTACAATTGTTCTTTAAATACGTATTACAAATTGGTCCCATCACTGCATCAATGGGTCCTAGTCTCATATCATGGTGACAGTGACGTGAACCGTTAAGTAAATTATAGAGCTGTCTAGGTTGATGGGTTTCCTTACGATTTTCTTCAATCTCTATCAACTACATTATTTGAAAGTTTATAAGGTTTTTATAAAGATAGAGAAAAAGACGTACATTTTCTTGAATCTGAATATTTGGATTAGGCCCTTTCAGTCCTATTATAGAAAAAACATCTCTGGCCTAAGGATTCAGAGCCTTGAACCTTCTACGTCATTGACATGGAAAGAAGTGAAACTGGTTTTATTAATTACTGACGAAATAAGTTTCAATATTACATCATCAGCAGGTCTCAATAACTTTACCGATGTTTAATAATAGTATCAAATTATAACAAATAGTTTTTGTTTGTTTTTATATTATTCTTTACGTAATTATAAAATATCAACGATTACAATACAATACAACTATTGATCGATAACTCTTAAATTCTTGTTTAGCTGCTACTCTTAGATACACGTGGGAACAAAAGCGTCTAAAAGTATGTTTCTCTCTTCTACAGTCAAAGAAAAGTTATCAGAAGACTACGACAGCGAGATAGCGACGACATCGCTGCGAGTGTCGCTGATGTGTCCGCTCGGCAAGATGCGCATGTCGTGTCCGTGCCGGCCCGCCAACTGTCCGCACTTGCAGTGCTTCGACGCCTCGCTGTTCCTCCAGATGAATGAACGCAAGCCCACCTGGCTGTGTCCCGTGTGCGACCGACCTGCGCCCTATGACTCACTCGTCGTTGATGGGTAACTAAACATATACAAATTAAGACACCATTATTACTATACTTAGGCCTTTACAAACGCGACCTACGTCATATCAAAATCAAAATCAAATATTCTTTATTTCATAAACTGTAACAAGTATTTGAAACCGTCAAAATATTTTTTATCTACCACTTTTAGCTGCCGTCAAATAAGAGCTGTTTTCAAAGCTCATTTTAGTACTGACGTATATTATCATAGATGCTTTTATTGACTCTTGAGGTAATAGATAGTGGCAATTTTGTTCCACTTTGATACAGACGCAAGAGATAAAGACAGTTTACACTTTTGATTCTTAGAACTCTTTGTTCAATTCAAAGAAATTACTTATGTCTAAGTACGAAAGACAAACGGCTCAATTTATAGCTAGATCTATGTCTATGGGCAAGTGTAATTTATGTAACTTGATTGGATGTGAACAGATACTTCCAAGAGGTGCTGACGTCGACGCGGTTATCGACGGACTGCAACGAGATCCAGCTGCACGCGGACGGCAACTGGTCGGCGCACGCGCCTCCCGCCCGCGCGCCGCAGCAGCAGCAACCCACCACCGAGCCCGTCACACTCATATCTGACGATCTCGGTAAGACTGATACCTAATATTGTCTGAGAAATTTCCAGCAGTGCTACAGTAATAGGCAGATCAACGATTCCTTCGAATTAACGGAAACTTAGTCTATAGCATTATAGTCATAAGAGCTAAGAGTATCTAGAATGTTGGATATTATTTATAAAGGATACACCACTCCTGTGCGGATTATTGTCTCAGACTTATAGGAGAACCGCTTTTAATATAGGACAGATCTAGCTTTCTGATTTGATTTATTTTAAATAGGGATATAAATGAACGCTGCTTCTATTGAGATATTAACCAGATGCGTGTGATACAGAAGTGATCCCGGTGGAGGGCAGCGGCGGCGGCGCCAAGCGGGCGGCGGTGGGCGAGGCGCGCGCGCCCAAGGCGGCCGACGTGCTGGTGGACCTCACGTCCGACTCCGACGACGAGCTGCCGCTCAAGCGCAAGGTGCCGCAGCCCAAGCCCACGCCGCCCGCCTCCGAGTCCAGCGTCAAGAGCGACGACAACTACTCCTCCTCCAGCGGTAACTACGCACCCTGTCGATCATTACCATTACTAAATATAACGATGCGAACCGCCGGTCGTTCCGCGACCGAGTTTATCGTTTACATTTATATAAGTATCGGCCGTTAGCGACCTGGCATTTGACCGAGTGTTTTGTCCGATACAGCGGCAGAGGCCGTGTCGTCGAGCGGCTACCGGTCGCCGGGCGGGGGCGGGGGCGGCGGCGCGGTGATCTCGCTGGACAGTCCGTCGCCGCCGGCCGCCTCCCCGCCGCCCGCAGCGCCGCTGGCGCCGCACGCGGACCCTCTACCCGACCGCCCGCACCTCTCCATCACGCCCGTCGGACCCATGCATAATATTGGTGACTACCCTTCACGTCTTTTTAATCTTGACTTGATATATTTATTTAACAATTGCGAGAAAAACTATTGATTCAGATAGAAAAGTATGCTGCTTATTCAATAAACTTTATCTCTTTTGTGTGTGCAGGTACAAGTAACAACATAGAACGCGACGAAGGCGGTGAACCCGTGAACGCTCATTGGGCGCCCTACGCAGACACAGAACGGGATGATAATTTTAGAAAGTGAGAATCGAACAACAATGAATTGCATCTGTGTCGATTTTAATATTAGCATGCTTAAAGCGAATCGTTAAATTCCGCTAAAAAGCGATTTCATGTCAAAATTATTTGTGGCAGATACTGACTGAGGGAGAAGAGTGGCCACACCACATACGCCAGTGGCCATTCTTCTGAGGAGGACCAAGAGCCCTCGTACCCCGAGGTGCCGCTGTTGCCGCCCTAGGCGTGCCAGAGAGCGGCCTGGCGAGGAGTGCCGCCGCCTGCCGCCTGCCCGCGGACTACTATGTACATAATGTGTGACCGACGAGAGTGATCAGTGATTATGACTGCTGGACGTTTTCTGCTCAAACTTTCATGTCTACTATGATGAATAAAAAACTTTCCCTTATCAGAATGCGAAATAGTGTTTTCTAATAAGTGGATATTTATGTCGAAATTTCAGTGTAAACTAGAGATCAAAATATTTAGTCGTAAGTCTCCATTTCATTACATTCAAAGTAGCGTAGTTCAGCGTCGAAACCAAAATTCTTTTATATTTCCAAAAACATGATGTATTATAGAATCGTTTTGTTGTAGCATTAGAGTTTGTATGTATCCCTTTACATTTCACTGAGAAGAATATGAATGTGTATGAATATGATGACATTTTGTGTGAGAAAATTGCTGTTAAATAATGTTAATGAAAAAGCCTTTGAACAGCTAGTTAATGTGCAGTTATTTTGTAATTTTATAAAGTTTTGTATGTCGTTTAACGACTTTACACTTCTTTATGATTTCTTTAAAGACAACCTTAGTTAAAAGTGGTTACCAAATCGCTACTTATTTAGAAATGTGGAAATATTTAGTTTAATTTACAGAGCCTGAGCCTTGATTGATTCATATATAAATTTCATAGTGTTGTTTACCTTTGGAAATTAAATGCTCTTTGAAATATGAGGTGGATTTTAAACTGTTTTATTATTATTATGATGGCTGTCTAAATGAGAATTGTACATAATTTATGGAGTGTCCATGTCTGTTAGCCCATGATCTTGATGAATTGACTAAGGTCAGTCTCTTATCATTGTACAAAATCATTATCAAAGTTAGTTCCGATTTTAATACACCTCTATATGTATCAACAATAACAAATACAGTTTTCTAGTGGATTTCAATGACAGATGAGTAATTGTTAATAAAAGACTAGTGTAATTAAAACCTTCACAATACAAATAACATAAATGTTAGCATTTAACATTTCTTGAAGCTATCATTAAATTTATTGTAATGATGGTGATATATAAATCATATTTTTCTACAATTATCGTTATTACGACGTTGACTTATGAAATTGTTTGGAATAATTATCACCATTTAATTTCACACCAGGCAGCAGTTATAGTCTTGATGTAATTGTTGAAGCATGTTGTTGGTGATATTTATGTTAGTAATTTAAAAGAAATATTACCGTCACTTTTAAGTTGGAAATACAATACTTCAATCTCTACATTATAAGTATTACTGTCTACTCAAATCCATAATTTAATAACAAATCCTCAGACACCTTGCCGGAGCGATACTACCGAATAATGTTAATTTCTTCCCTGGAGAATGTTCTAATTTATTTATTAGTAAGGTGTAGTAATAATATGTGTAACTGTATTATATTGAATTGAATGTCTGCATTGTAGACGTCAATGCGATACAAAGAAGGATAGATTAAGTTACTCTCTTCAACAATAAATGTAAATATTGTCTATCTGCATTTTAATATCCACTCCTAACAATCTCAATTGATCTCTTTCAGTTGAAATGACTTCATTAACAGTGAACATGAACGTGCTAAAACGGCTCGACCGTGACAGAATTATATTCTCCCAACTGTAATCAAAGCTCACAGAAACTACAATTCTAATGCAGGAAGTTAGTAATAAAACAATAGAAAAAGCTTCAAGTTATGGCAGCAATTATTATCAGGGCTGTAGCGGCGGCACTCGACGGCAGTGATGCGAGGCACGGTAACAGCGAGCTAAACGGCAACGACCTCTGTCGCAATGTTTAATTGTTGGATAATTATTGTAATGAATGGGCGGCTGTGCCGATGCCGCCACAAACACTACAACAAACATTATCTATTCACTCAGTGGATCAATCCAAGATAGCAGTAGTCTGTGGCGACGCCGATCGTACTCCGCTCTGTATGAACGCGCCCTTCTCACATTTTTATGCCGCCCGCCTCATAAACCTTCGTGGCTCTCTCTCGCACTCATACGAAGTGGTATCGTGCATCCCGCTCGCACGCACACCTCACTGACAGGGGGGACACGTAGCGTTGCTCGCCTAAACCGAGTTCCGCGGTCGTCCGCCGACTCGATGCGGCGCTGACGTGCGTTACGCTCTTACGATAATTTTGTGTTTCCACTGTGAAATCACCAGTGTTATTTGTTTTTATTTTATAACATTGCCCATGGATTGCTTCGCATCGCACTGGATTTGCCATCATCCGTGTTGTGTACTTACTGTTACGTGTTTTGTGTGAGACCCGAGGCGAATACTATTGTGAAACGGGTCGGCCGTGTTCGTTTATGTGCTGAATGGTGATTAAAAGTAATTTACTTTGCTTTTACGGTGTTGAGAGGCGGTGCGTATCGATCGTATATTGAAAGACAAAGAGGTGGATTGTTGTGGCGTAGAAGAGACCGTAGCAGTTAGAGGTGAGTGTACTGAGATTTAGCTAGGTTGTGGCGAGGTTCGATGGGCCATGTATAAACGAACGACGTCGGCCGGCGCGCGAGGATGCGACGGCACGCCGAGGCCCGCGCCACAGACTAACAACTAACAAGGACCAGTAGACCCACGGCCACTAGTCACTAGCCGGCCGAATAACTTTGAACCTGTTTACACAATGACGAATATGCAATATTACAAATTATTGCTCCCTATTGTTGGTATTCTGTGTTATCAAAGAACATTATTATTTATAATAGTAGAAGTTAAGGATTAGATGTGTAGTGAAGCATTCTCATTGGTTAGGAACACGTGTTTGATAATGTTGTACAATATTAAAGTTCTGATGATTTCATATCAAAAACAAATATAAGGTAGGTAGGTACCTACCTACCAATGTAGTTAATATTCAAAGACATTTATTTACTTGAACTCAATTGGTTGTGCTATTCCCTACTCATTAAATACTTAAGTACATTTTTGCCTATCCCAAATCCTCATACTTAGTAGGTACCTACCTACAGAACGTGCAGTTAGCTATAAATATTGAAGTAAGTCATGAATAGCGTATAGAAAAATTAAAGATTTAAAAAAAAAAAAAAATTATATTTAAATTTAAATTAGAATAACAGCAATAGGTACTTATTTCGTTTTATTTACAACATGTTTTCTATAAAAAAAGAATAGATAATTTTAAAGTAAAATGAACAAACATGTGCGAACATTTGGCAAACTAAGTTGAGCTATTGAATAGCGTATACGGGTACATCTCTAGACCGTAGGCAGCGATGTATACAGTGTACTTTGTATACCATTGATCGCTATAAACTTGTGTCAAACCACAGTTAAACTTATTAGGGATCAACTCGGACACCGTTTTAGTAACACGATGTTATTTCTAAGTTCGAAACACGAAGCTCGCTCTATTTTTTTTTTTTTTTGAAAAGTACGTTTGACATAAAAAAAATGCATGTAGTGTAGTAAGTATTTAGTAGGGCAGATTTACTGTCAGTTTATGATTCAGACATAGGTAAAAACATTAGCAGTAAGTAAACCATCAGATTACTTTATGAACTTAATTTAACAGAAACAATAATTCTAATACCTACCCACATAAATAACCGCAAGTTTAGTATCAAAGATTATATTGTCTAAAACTGAGGTTTCGTACACAACAAAGGCACCACTCGAGTGTAGTAAAGGGATGTCCAATTGTCCATATAGGTAGGTACCTACCTACATAAAGTCAATATGAACATTCGTTATCTACCAGCAAGGCAGCCAACGGATTGTCGTGTAGGTAGTCGGCGACGTGAACACCGGCTAATAGCTT
The DNA here is from genome assembly GCF_050436995.1 of Anticarsia gemmatalis. NCBI lineage: Eukaryota > Metazoa > Arthropoda > Insecta > Lepidoptera > Erebidae > Anticarsia > Anticarsia gemmatalis. The sequence goes on from NC_134761.1 coordinate 8,586,764, forward strand.
CACATTCTGAGTGAGTAATGCCCTTCCCTAATGGGATAATGGCAGGCGGCTGCTCGCCCGCTCGAAATATTTATAAAGCGTCCGAATCGCGCCGTGTCAACAAGCATCCGACTGTTTGCTTTCCCATTTAGACGACGATGGTCGGCTTGGGTGCCGATAAGGCGAGCACCGACACCCGACAATCACAAATGGCTTAGAATTGTACATGCGGGCTCATTCATATGTTCGTGAAAGACTTAAGACTATGCTATATTGAATAGTTTTAGTAATAGAAGTTAGCATTCATTTAAGGATGAAAATATGATCACAACAAACGTACTACTATATTGGATTGGTTTGTACTTTTGTAAAAAAACGTTAGTAGGTAGGTAATTATTAAGAGTTTGTCTTGAACTCCGCACCTATTTAAAGTTTAAAAAAAAAAAAACATTTATCTTAATAACTGTGGTAGAAAGTACCTAACGCAAAAGCTGTCCACCAGGCGACAAGGTGACATATTTACGCGGCACGACATAAAATCTTTATAAAACATTAAAGCGACGTTTCACAAAGGGACATTGAAGTGTCTCGAGGGTCCTAAACTACGTTGTCGAGCTCAATGGCACTTAAGAATGATAAGTAAACACCACACCACCTACCTTCTCGAAAGATATAACAAAACAGATCTATGTAAACAGACATTTATGGTTTTCACCCCACTCGATGGGGTTAAGAATTATAAGGGTGTGACGTCTGCCGACAGACTGACCGGACACACGGCGTGTTTTATACGCAGAAAGCATACTTAAGTACAGTTTTCTCATTTCCTTTTACATCGTACAGGCTTCAACACTGCACTTAACTCAACTTAGATATCGAACCCCGATATCCGGACACTTATTTTAAATATAAACGGCGACCATAAAGAAATCGCTTCAAAATGAATTAATAAACAAACTCGATGCAAACAAAAAACCACCGCTGTTCATAAAGCTGTGTTTAGTAATGAGTTCAATATAAACTTGCGATAAACCGAGCTTAACATTTCAGTATCGTTTACGATCAAACAAAAGTGTAATGACAAATTGCTTCTCAAAAGCGTGTTTTACGAACTCACGCGCGTGCTAGCTAATGCTAATAGAAAACCGGATTTATTATGACCATTATACCACTATCTGTGTTTGCTGACTCTACTAAGGGCAATAGCATAGCGTTGAGTAACAAATACATTTAACAAGCTATTTCTCTCCACATTCTGTCGTGACACAAAGTGAAATTCACGACGCTGGATTGGCAGTATTATGGTTTATTACTTAGTTAGCACATACGTATACTTATTCTACGATTTTTAAAGGGGAAATTCTTTGTACGCGGAATTGCACGAGTGTAATAAATGATCTGGAACAATGCGCAATTCAAGACGAGCCAAGTGGTAAGTTGAGCGAATGTTTTAAACATTGACGCTCGTTAGTGGTGCGCTCGACTCTCGACGCTCGTAGCATGCTCTTCGCGTCCAATTTGTAAGTTTTTTGGACGCTCGCAGCGCTGCGGGAGTCGCTGCGGGCGGTCCGCGAAACACTGCTCGCTTTGTGCACGAACTACGCTGTTCCCTTTCATGGCATCGGTTATTGTACACCGTACTTATTGCCTTGCTCTTTGTGCTTATGCCTCGAATGTTGTTCAGGAATAGAATTGCGATAGCCCGGAGGCTATTCAAATATAATGTATAGGTACCTTTATTATTATTTGTATGTTTAATAGGATTTTAACGAGTTGTTTACGTTTTCTTTCGAGTATCTTAAAATACGTACCTACTTACTTTATACTTACTAGATTTTTTGTTTTTTAATCTAAGTATCTAGTAAAAGTCAACCTTCGCGTTTATCAGTCGTAACGGTCTTCACAAGATTGTATAACGATATCGAGCGCGGCGACGCTGTCTGTGTAGTGTGTAGGTATTAATTGAATAAATTGTTAACTAAACCGTTATCTATTCTGTTGTCAATCCTGGCGGTCCGCGTGAGCTGCTGTTGCTCGATCAGGCCGCACTCTATTAAAATCACACTTGATTAGATCTGAGCGCGGTTTAATTGAACACTCCGCTCGAGGTATGCGCGCCTGGTACTCGGAACACAACACACAACCGCCGGCCGCCGAGCGGCAACTCTCCGACGCGGACGTCTTATTTCTTTTATGCTTCTTTCATCTCTCGTCCGATTCGTTTTCGTATTTTTTCCTTTGTCCCTTTTGTTGGATTTTTCATATCCTTCTGTTTTCCAGATGGATTAATTTTAATTTGAATTCAAAGACTTCTTATATTTGTGCGCGCTTTTCCTTCAGCTATTTCGATTTAATGCGTAAGTATGTAGGTATTACTTATATGATTTTATAGTTAGAAAATATTGACTTATTCTTATGAATGAGAACTTGTATGTAATGTTGTGACGATGTTGAAGTAAGTAGGTACGTGTTTTTTTCGTGCTCAGACGAACATGATCTTACACGATAGATAGAATATTTATCGTCGGGGTCGCGGGATCACGGCGCGCGCCGCCCACTGGCAATTTGCCGTGTGCCCGCGGCGCGCCGCACTCACTGCGCGCTGTAAGACATGTTCTCAAACTAAACGCTATGCTAATGTAATGGGGCTCCATTTGATCACAGCCCACGGCTAATTTCAAATTTTCAATGAGACGTCTGTGGCAGCAACTTTATTAGGTGATTAGTTTTATTATTTAAGCAATCTAATAACAGGAAAGCTGAACGCAAACTGAACGTTGCGTTATTTGTATTCAGTTCAGCTATTCGGATAATGATTGCGCGAGTACTTGTGTCTATTCAAGATGTTAATCGGATGGTATTTATTTCCTTTTGTCGAGACACCTTTTAGTTGATGTTCGGCGATCATTCATCGTCGTGAGTCACTTGTGCCTCGGTTGATTTCGGGTAACTACCTGCGGAAACTATAATAGCTCTTCCCGGAAAGGCCGCGCCTTCAATAAATAGTCAATAGACATAGTACACGATATCATTCACAAAGTCATTGTCGGCCTGAAGAGCTTGCAGTTAGCTCTATCTAGGTATATAATCTGTGAGTAATACTCGTTTTCAGTTTTCATTCCACTGTAGTTAATTAAATGAAAAACGATGAAGTTGTCGTGTTGTCTACTGCACGATAATTTACAGCTAATTGTTTCCAGCCGTTCACGCAAATGTTCAATAAGTAATAATTATAATGATGATTTAACATACAATATGAATTATTTCAAACTTTTCACCCTAGGTAGGTCTCGGCAGTCAGTCTGTGTTGTGTTGAACATAATCACGACGAAGCGTCATTTTGCATGACAGCCGATCAGCGGACGATCTTGTTTATGTTGAAGCATTTATGCAACGTCTCAACTGGCATGTTTAACACTCAATTCACGTCTGTTTCTCAACCAGGTTATGTGTTTTCGCTCGGCAAAACCGGTATAATGTAAGTCGGAGTAAGGCTCGCATGTGTGGAGTTGGTAGCCGGATCGTAAATCACTGTACGCGGCGGTAATGCGTAGATAAGAGCTCTCTCATTTGTTTTCCCATTTCCCCAGAGAAATTTCTTAGCGACATTACCGAGCGAGTGTATGACGCAACGAGCAATTACCCCGGCTTCGCGCGAATTCTTACATTTTCATAAAGTTCCGCAACCATGACACTTTGTACTTTAATACAAAAACACATCAAGTATTCAGACATTTGTCATGTTTCTCACTGTAATTTTTGACGCTGCTAAAAACTTTTAGAAAAGAAAACAACTGCGGTACTATGATTTATTCAGCAGTCCTGTCACAGTTTCAACATCTGTTCATTATTTACATTTTAGTATTAAAGAAAAACATTTTATTGTCCTTTACACATTTATAGTTGTTATTGTTAGTGCCAAAACACAGTTTCAAAACTACGTTTGGCGTATTGTATAATACGATCAAATCAACGATTTAAATGTTGGCATGAGCTAAGCTCTGCCAACTTGTATTAGGTCATAAAAGTAGTTTACAAAAGCGATTCCGAATAGTTCAAATGACGAATAAAATTAAGCGAAGTAATCCATATAATTAGCGATGCAATTGGTTGAAGCTGAACATAGAAGAACTAACACCGGTGCGGCGGTGCACGCCATCTCGCTTGATTAAGGCCAATTATAGTGTTCACGCGATTATACTGTCGCGATTTACGGATAACCCGGCCATTCGGAGAGAGACGCCTCTTTCATTAGCATGCCATGAATTGCCATGCCATTTCCATGTTCGAAAACTTAATGACCACGGGCGTGGATGAATTTAATCACGCAGTCGCATGATGAGTATGGACTCCGGCTAATTACGAATGTACAATTATGGGGAAAAGTATTGCGTACCTACCTTCGATCTTGGACATTTAAACGAGTATTAAAATACAGAGATAAGTGTTGTAAATTGAATTTAGCTGATGCATCTAAGTTATTACGGACTGTTGAATAAATAAGCATAATTCCAGGGTGTGTCCGGGCTTCGTAAGTCCTCTTTGCGATAACCCGTTTGCTTATCGGAAACGCAAATTGATAGTCATTTCAACTCGATTAAATTCTTACTGGTTTCCATTCCACATTTGGAAACTAACTCATCGCTAAAGTGCTTACTTCGTTTATCCAAATGCGGAAGATATAAGCGAAAAATAAACCATATGTTTTGTTAAAGTGAAAATATAGGTATTACGTGGTTAAAAATAAATTACATTGATACCTTATATTAAGCTTTACAGTTATATGAGACAATATAATACCTAGGTCTTTTATCATTCTTTTTTTAAATTGTAATGTCTTTAGTTTCAAATGCGTTTTTAAAATATTTTAATCACCGTCAATTTTTTTGCCCAAATTAGTCAAAATGAACGTGAGCCGGTTTGCCTGCTCGGGGATTAAAATAACGATTCCCACAATAAGGTAATACTACGTAGTTTTCGAAGTTTTACAAAATATGTATCTGTCTTACAACATTAAAATGTTATTATTTTCCCGTTATTCTGTCGATGACGTGTCTCCGGTCACGGCTTTGCAACGCTAATCTTATCATATTCATTGTGCTAATTAATTATTTTAATTAAATGCTGTCTTCATTAGTTATTAATAGTCATTGAGAGAGATGTTTAAGTTTATGTATTTTGCTGATTATAAAAGCTCGATTCGATAAATAAATGCATTTTCAGAGTGAAATATATAAAATAAATTTAATTTTAATACATTTTTCCGCGAATAAAATGTAATTTTTAAAGTGATATAGATATTCTCGTAAGGGGCGGTTATCTTAGTTTAACTTCTTTATCTGACGTAAAACTCAACTGGGCAACTTAACATCACTCAATTAAAATCCATGAACCAAACCGATAAGTTTCCGATCGAAATGTAATAAAATCGAATCAAAATCAATCGAGCATAGCGATCGGAGCGACCAGGGCAACATAAGCGCGCAGAGCGGGACGATATGAAGGTCGATGTCGGAACCAGTTTCGTTGGACGCCGCAAGGTGCCGTAGGCCAGGTTAAGTGCACTGTATTAGCATCATCGCCCGCCCTTTCGTGTCTGCTTATCTCCTAGTCTAGCCAATTTAAATGCGCCTATTGAATTGTGTCGCAAAGAGCCCACCATGGTTTATTTTATGATAATAAGTCATGATGTAGGTAGTGAAACTTATGAGTGTGTTGCAAAGCATACGCGTTTCAAACTTTTATGGGAAGTACAGCGGAATATCATTAATGATTTGTGATCTTAATCAATTAAATGTGATGTCCCAATCGACTAATTAACAGTAAACCGTTAAAAGCAGAATAATTGCTATTCAAATATTAATTAAAATGAATTTGTTACACCATTCCGCATACCGTCACGTAATTCTGCAATTCGATATTAGTAACTTAAATACAATACCGCAAACCGCAAATTCAAAACCTTTTATTTAGGTTTAGGTAGTTTAGGCGAGGTGTAATCATGTCAACAAACAACAAACCGGAATATTTGAACTATTTCGATAAACTATTGTATAAGTAAATATTTAATTTCAATAGTCGTTCGCGTTTCTCTTTATACAGTGGTTATACCTGTTCACGTATCGTTTAACAAGATAATAGCTTTCGTACCCACCTATAAATAATAATATGAAGTTTCGACGACGGATAAGTACTAGTACACCATTATTAACGGGGCCGACCTTACATTATTGCTTTCCGTAACACAAATTACTTTGTTACGACTCATATCGTTCTAAGTAGTGATGTCAGATATCAACCGTTTGACATAAGCCCTGCCCTATTGAACTGAATAACGTCACTATTCATAATGCAGAACAAAATTGCTAGGCATTAATTAAAATAAACATAGCGACGTGTTAAAATTGTATTCGCAATTTCGTTCTCAAATAACCGCTTGTTTTAAAACAATTGCGGGCTGCTTTCTCATTCGCGGTTGTCGTTAATAACGTGATTCATGTTACATGAACATACACAAACACCACTCTTTTTACCGCTATAAGAAAATACTTTATTTCATAGAATACTGGTTTATTATGTTTACAAAGTAACCGTACATATGTCGGTGCGGCTTATTTATTTGCAGTTACATAACACAAAGGAACGTCACGCTCCGAGCGCTCGTATTACTTGCCTGTTTACGTGTTTAACATAAAATGGGCCTCGCTTACCCACTTGCTCTTATTAAGAGCTGCTCATACGTTAATATAAAAAATCCTTCACAAATCACACATGCATTACCATTATGCCGTAATTAAAACAAACCTACCTATGAATGGTCTATAAATACGAATGCGTGCGTAATCTATAACTTGCAGGGTAGATAGATGTTTTCGCTATAAATCTGATCTATTAAGCTCGGGGAGAACCTGAAAATAATATAAGTGATCTCCTTTGTTTAATTTACCGGTACAACCGACGAAATCTGGAGGCGCGAGGGTAGCTACGGTTTCCATAACAACACGCGCCTGGTGGTTGCCCCTCCTGCCGGTGCCGTGTCGCCCCCCGGCTCGCCCGCGCTATCGATCCCGGCGCCCCGCTCCCCCGCGCCACTCCAAATCAAATTACAGGAGCACGAGCAGCGAGCAAGCGAGAGCGCGCGGTGGAGCGCGGCCGCCGGTCGAGCCGCCGCCGCCTCGCTAGAGCCGCTAGTCGCTCGCCTCCACTGAATCAACTTTGTATTGGCGTAATAGTATTTTAATTCTATTGGCGCGCTTTTGACTGCGGCCCCTATAATAGCTTGTTTGCAAATTGGTACCTACACGTAACGACGTAGGCGGCCGATTTAGCACGATTTGATCGAACAATATATTTTGGATATTTGAACCCCATCTTCTGTCCTTTTAATTAATAAAGTTACATGTTTGGTTAAACCATTTAGGTACCTATATTAATAGAGAATACATTTATGGGCCCGTATAATATAATTTTATGGATTTACGTAATAGGATGGTTCAAAATAAAAGATGATTGATTCGATTATTAGTTGTCTTGGTGATTGTCGTCAAGGCTATGTCAATGATAATTATTATTATTAGATGATTAGATTTAAAACGAACTCTATGCACAAATGCACCCATCAAAATTATTGTTTATATTAATTTCGAACCTTACAAAAACGTGATGTAACCTACCCCGTACATAGTAAATAGGCTTTTACAAGTAACTTACAAATTATTAACGTAACTCGCAAAACTCAATTGTCAATGACTGTCTAATCTTTTATTCTTGGAAGTGAGACATTAAGAAAAACGTAATGGAATAACGATGTAGTATAAATTCTAGAAAAAAAGGATCAACAACCTTTTGAACATAAACAGAATTCTATTTCAATCGAATGGCAGCAATACGCTCGACGTCGATTGGTTCCGCTTTACACAACAATTGAACATTGATTCTAGAAGTTCTCGCTCGTACTGCTAACAAATTAGAGCTCTTATTCACTTTACCGCGCATAATGAATAACTCACTGTTTAAATAGTACAGTGATTGATTCGCGACGTGGAATGTGTGACAGAACTAAAACAAACACGATGAGAGATTTTATAGCGATCGCCAATAAAATCGATTATCGCGTCGAATCGTTCGCAACCGAGGGGACCGCAGCCGCTCGGGGACATTTTAATGAGGGAATGCCGTGATGCCGAGTCGAGTAAACCGAACGGGACATTTGTCTCCCCTCGAATAATGGAAAAGCGCTGAAAGGATATTTATCAAAACCGACGAAGCTCTTCGACGGTTTATTTTATTTGCGATATTTCAACGATCGTTAAAATTGACAATAAACGATGTGTCGGATTGCAAATAGTTGTACACGTTTTGACTTTCGATATGGTTAACAATGTACGTTCTCATAGATTGGCTTGTTTAGAATGTAGTCGATGTAGTAAATAGGTGTATCATGATGAGTACTTTCTGTGACACAGTAAATTTGTCGTTAAATGATGTCGGCGTGTTGCGTGATTGTGATGAGCGTGTACTTGGACGGCCGCCAGTTGTGTTACAGACACTTCCACAAACATTCTAAAGAAAACGTTTTTACGCGACACGAGGTGATTCACTTCTCTTTCATTTATTACCTTGTACCGTTGTCAAACAAAACACCATTTTATTTACTTTTGTTGTAAATAAAATAGAGATTCCTTCGCCTACCGCAAAACTTCGAATACCGTTTTAAATTGTTCATGCAGTACACTAAATCAGAATTGTAAATGACGTTGGATTTCCGCCAATGCTACTTTGTTTCCAACTATCCAAGTATTCATAACTGCCTTAATCGAAATATGGTTTCGTTATCTTAAGTACGTAAACTAGCGATGCGACACGTCGCCGTCGCACTGAAACTTATAAAAAGAGAATGGTTGTAATTAGCTATGTAACATTTTATTGTTTTACCTTCGAAAGTGAAACTTGAATAGATTAGAAAGTTTGAATAGGTACTTTAGGAGTTAAATAATTGGGGTGTAATTGTAATGGAGGAGTACGGGCGGTCGTGGGAGCACGTGTCGGCGTCGGGAATTCGTGATCAGTGAAACGATATCGAATGACCTCAGAGGGTCGCGGGGTGAAACGGCAGCGGCTAGAGCGCGTACCCGATACCAAGTACACGTTCGTATTAACATAGCTAGAGGGCGCTAATAAACACCTACGAAGCTACGCACGTACAAAGCCACTTCGTGCGGACACAAATTGCTTTTGTTCGGCGCGGAACGTGCTGTGATGGAACCAGCTGGAATTATAGCCCTCTTATTGCGGCTCACTGCTGATGGACTCACAATGAACAACTTCTCTCCGTTAATTACTTGTAACTTTTACCTCGTCTAACGTCATTAAGTTGTTGCTGAGGTGACGTGGCTCAAAGAAATGCATTAAGCTTTCTACAAGTTGTTTTATTCGTTATCTTTACTAAATTCTCTTTATGCCAATTGGCTATGGCGTAAGTTTTTGTTATTAAATATTTTTTGGTCATCTTATAGTTCTTAAACTATCGTTACTAGCCTTGTAGTTTAAATAATACAATTAAATTGACACATCTTATTGTCATGAACAGGTTAAATTCCAGTTTTACTGCGCATAGTAATGTGAAATGCCACAACTGCTAGTTGCCTATATAAATATAAAAAATCATCAACCGGCGCACGGTGGATCGAAAATCGGCTGTAGAAGACATAGGATCTCGATGTCGCGAATGTAATTTTTTTTTATGGAAATGTATTCTGCTGATTATTACTATTCTATAAAATGTCATATGACGTAATTGTGTGCACAAATGGAAGAGATATAATATTTTTAAGAAAATTTTGTATGGAGCTGACATGAAAAATGAGAATATCTCTGGAATCGCAAGGTTGGCCGTTATATCCTTGCACACTGATATAGTACTATTTATTTGTGAATTTTTGACATACTTTATATCGCGGCATCACTTGCGATTTTTTTTCTAAAAATCGTCAAAATTTAAAAAAATATATATTATGTTTATGATACATTTTAATGCGTAAATATGACTATAATAAATGTAATTTACAATATTTTTCATGCTTAGCCCAAAACATTCCAAGAAATCACAATTTCGAATTACTCCTCCTCGAACGGTGCTCTCTGAGCCTCTTAAAATCTTTGTTTCGGGCCTCTGAAGCGTCTTTCGCAAGACTTCCGAGTGGTACAATATAATTTATCATATTTTTATATATTATCATTTACTGCAATTATGCCCCCTCCGTGAATCAACAATTTGTGGACAGTTGATTACATGCAGTAGGTACCCATCATACAGTTCCACGTATTTTCAGCGGTTGTTCTAGCGTATTCTTTAAATTTCGGCACGTCTACAAACTCTGCAGATGTGATAACTTGCAGAATCACAGCAAATCTGCATATTAGGTCTTCGTCTTATCCAAATACTGAACTTGTAACGGCAGGATAAACAAATGATATTAACACCAAGGTGGGGATTTGACGGTGATAGGGGGTTTGAAGATGATTCCAGCTCATTTATGACCTCTTTGGTTCCATTAAGAGTTGATAGCTGACGTTGATACCGTATGGGTGAATCTAAAACCCTGCTCACCTATGTATTGCCATCCAGTCCAGTTTAGTCGTCATAAATGAAAAAACTCTCGACAAAATGCCTTGACTGCCTCTGTGGCGCAGTGGTTTAGGTCGCCACGCCGATACCACTGCAACGGGAGGTCGTGGGTTCGATTCCCACACGGGACAATTATTTGTGCGATCCACAAATAATTGTTTCGGGTCTGGTTGTGCTTTGTGTCCGTTGTTTGTATGTTTGTAAAAGTCCCCGCGACATAAGAGCAATTCTTAGTGCGGGAGTTGTCTTTTTAAATAAAAAAAATAAAAAAAAAATAAATCTCTCGTACCCTCAAAATGTCAAGTACTTACTGAAATTAGTGACCAATTAATGGTGACGATGATTGATGGCAAAATTTTTACATATCTGGCTGTAGCGAAGTGAAATGCGGCCTCCTCTACCTGTATTCGGCTAAGCCCACATAAATGAATAAGTTAGATGCCATTGCGTCAAAAACCGTTTCTTCTGGCGTGTATGAGTTCGGATTATCATCACTTCATGCCCGCATAAACGGAATGTCTTTTACACATAGCGTATCGTCTAGTCTTCAAAAAGTGGTCTGCAAGAGGAGAAGGCCATCAAGAGACTCACGAAAAAAACTCATCCAAGAACGATTCAGAGATGATCTCAACCATTTGATCGACATCATTAAGCGAGGATTAGACACAACTAACGATGGGAACACAGCAAGGCGATTTTTTGAGTTTCCTTGTAAAACTGCAGCGATCATTGGATTCGATGAAGACCTAATATGCAGATTTGCTGTGATTCTGAGAGCTATCACATCTGGAGAGTTTGTAGACGTGCCGAAATTTTAAGAATACGCTAGAACAACCGCTGCAAATACGTGGAACTGTATGATGGGTACTACATGTCATCAACTTTCGACAAATTGTTGATTCACGGAGGGGACATAATTGCAGTAAATGCTTTTGTACTAATTTAATTGGAAGTCTTTCGGAAGAAGCTTCAGAGGCCCGAAACAAAGATTATACGAGGTTCAGAGAACACCATTCGAGGAGAAGTAGTACGATTTTGTGATTTCTTAGAACGTTTTGGTCTAAGCATAAAAAATATTGTAAATTACACTTGTTATTGTCATACTTAACACATTAAAATGTATTATAAACAAAATATTTTTTTTGAAAACTTTGACGATTTTTAGAAAAAAAATCGCAAGTGATGCCGCGATATAAAGTATGTCAAAAATTCACAAATAAATAGTACTATATCAGTGTGCAAGGATATAACGGCCAACCTTGCGATTCCAGAGATATTCTCATTTTTCATGTCAGCTCCATACAAAATTTTCTTAAAAAAATTATAACTCTTCCATTTGTGCACACAATTACGTCATATGACATTTTATAGACCAGTAATGATCAGCAGAATACATTTCCATCAAAAAAAATAACATTCGCGACATCGAGATCCTATGTCTTCTACAGCCGATTTTCGATCCACAGTGCGGCGTCTAAATATGACAGATATTTAAGATAAAACGATCATTATCCATTTTATGAGCTGCTGTAAAACATGCAATCTCAGATAAATTTTATCCTTTATAAAAGCCCTGTATCTAATCATATCGAAATAGAAAAAGAAACAAGGTTACATATATCAAACATGCGAGCTCGTTTCTTATTTTATTTTATCTGTGTCGAGATAGACAATATTTATGTGTGTTATCTGTGCGCCGCTGTCGCATCTATTAGTTCGGTACAAGGCGAGCATAAAAGTAAAGAGAACGATTTGGCTTAATAATGTCGTTTATATTGTAGGTCCGTTGACGCGCAGCGGCGTGGGTGCATCGACTGCATATTATTGCCGTCGAACGATCACTTACTTTCTCAATATTTAGACTGGGAATAAATTTCAACAAACTCGAATATCTTTAAAATAACAAGTAAAGAAAGACAGATCATTTGTACTCGAGCCAAAAGTAATAAAACATAAACGTCTGCTTTAATAATCACATAAGTATATAAGCCTTGTATTAGAACGAATAGTCTCCTAGATTTCAATAACTCGGCAGAAACGGAGTGTTACGTAGGAATTACACCTCAGACTAAAACTTTCCCACGCATCGGATAACCATCGGCTATGAAAGTAAGCATCGTATGAAATACGTGCCATAAAAACTAAAGAGCCACTCACATAAATAAAGTGAGATTAAGTTGAGGCGAATTCGTGATTATTCAAGTTCGGTTGCCGAGCGGGGACCACCGACCGTCTCGGATAAAGGGGCTTCTAACTCGCTCTCGTATTTCATTTCACTCAAAATGGATTCAGCCTCAGAGGCAAAAAATATTTATATTATATCAAAAGAAAGATCAAAAGTGTTCGCGAATACGAGAGCGAACGACCGCGAAGAGCTCCAAGGAGTGAGCAGAGGGGGGACAGGGACCGGTGAGGGATTTTTATCGAGTCCCCGCATTGATGTTATGAGTTGACTTATACGATATAGCGCCGCGTCGGAAATATTGTAATCTAACATGAATACAGAATTCAGATATAGGTAATACGTTTTATGACGGATCCCGATCGAATAGCGTGGGAGCTTTTACGTCTCCGCTGTCATATTTGTGGTAAATTGTTTATTTTTTAAAAAGCCGAATTAACATCGCCCGTCGTCGTTGACGTGTGCCAGTGCCGACGATATTTATGTTAACTGATGAGATTAAGCCAACACCTAATTGTTTAACTGTGAATCTGATTGGATAAAGAATTTCAACGATTATTAAGAATGTTTCAAAGCGATGATTAACATGAGCGTTAGTAATATATCTCGATTGATACCTATAGAAATTACTATCGTTAACAATAACATTTTCTTTATACGTTAGTAGTAATTAATGTTCGCCGTATTGAATAAAATAGTGGTAAATAAAAACATGTACTTACGTACATTCTCACGAGAACGTTAGAGAATTATTTTCATGAAATAATTTCGCTATATCTTTTCGAGGCGGGCGTAAATGATTATGAACGTGAGTAAGAGCCGTGTAGGTTGAACGTACGTAGTCATTTCAAATAATCAAAAGAGGGGAATGTTTATGTGTGTATGAAACATCGTTATTTTTTACGCGGTAATAAATGAAATAACGAGCGACTTACATGCAATGTGCAAGCGTGTACTCACGACCACTTTAGCGATACCAGGGCGGCATTAACGTGATGCAGGTGACATTTTGTGTTTTATAATTTCTTTTTGCTGATATACGCACGCGGTTTTATTTTTATAACCCTCTAACCAAAAGGGTTCCGTCGGATCTTAATATTTTATAGAAGGGTTTTGTTATCGGTTGTTTTACGGCCGCAGTGCTCTCGAGAGAAAAATGCTTGTTTTACGAACTTCTATATAATCAAATCTTTAACAAAACGTCGTGAACCGAGTTACGAATACTTAAAATACTGGTGATCGTAAATAAGCGTTATAGAGTTATTTATTAATGACTTTGCTAGCACTTAACAATCTGGCGACATAAATAACGAACTGAAAGTAGTGAGTACAAAGTAAAAACGTTTATATTGATTAATTTGTACTCGTAGAAGTTTGAACAGCCTGGCCATACGTTAAAGGCAGCAAAGCTTTTATGTACCGTACTTAGTTTTAGTATTTGTTTTGCGCGAGACTAGAGAAAACATTGTACTACTCGAGGTTCCGTCTTCGAATTCTAGGCCAAATATGTGTTTGTTATTTACCTTCCCTTGTATTGACTTACAGCGGTGGATATCTTGGGTTATTGAAGCGAACCTAAGGTTTTCTACCGTTGTTTTTGTTGATAAGTAGGTGTACATAACTAGCGATGACTATATTGAGGACAAAGGGCTGTTTGTGACATGTACCTAAGAAAATATTAGACGTTTTAAGCTTTGTTAGGGGCTTTTACAGCGTAACGAATATTGATTAAGTATTTTTTAAGACACTTCATTGTATTCTATAATAAGAATCTACTAGGCGGATAAATTCGCTTTATTTTTACATCTTAGCAGGTAGAAATCCCACGGAGTCTTGTACGAAAATTCCAATAAAAAGGGAGATACAAAACAAAACACTTACATTACATGAGGACGCAAGCTGATAGCTATAATAAGCAAAATGTGCAATGTAATAAATTAAAATAAGACACAAACACGATCGTAATCATGCTTGTTGCTTTTGTTCATTGAATCGATTATCCCACGCGCTCCGATTATTTCTTGTACTACTTATCTTCGCACCGATCTTATCGATTATAAATATCGATTCATCTATAGCTAGTAGTTACCCATAAATATGCAAAGAGAAAACAAATAGGGAAACATTTGCTTATAAACAGTTTCAAATGATATACAGAGGCTGTAATAAATAACGAAGACAAAGACATTAACACGTTCGCTGCCCCTGACGCGTATGTGCGTTTTGTAGAACGCACATACGCGTCGCGGGCAGGGAACGTGTTAAACTCAAAGAAGTTTCAACGTTCCGCGGAACAAAAGAACGGAGAAGAAACAGCGAGCGATTCCCGTGGCTCGGCGGTGCAATGTTTGTACAAGTTATTAACTAAGGCCCGTGGCGTTATCTCCCGTGTAAATTTATGCAACAATCTCATCGAGCGGGCGAGCTGAGCCGCGGCCGCGCGGGTTCACGGTGTCAGCGATAACATGAAATTGACACCGCACCATCAATCACTCGGGAGTGAGTGGGCCGCCGAGTGCGGGTGTCGCGTTGCAGTTGTGGTTATCGGCTACAAATTGCTGTCGCTCCACTGATTAACAATGTACCACTCGTACACCCCGTACATAAAAACTGAAATACAATTTAACTATCATACCGCATGAATAATGCCGATGTAACGCTTATGGAGCGGCAACATAACGCTCGGTGTAACAATAAACCATAAAGTATTTTAAATCGTGAAATAAAATGGAATCGCACAATCTGAGCCGAGGCCGTGGCCAATCACAGCTGGAATAGAAGTCGATAATAACGAGCGGGTTAGTGGCGTGTGGACAGGTTTACAAGTGAAGTAAACGATGTGACAATCCCGCGTTTAAAAGTAAGCCCATATCGATTATAGTTTCCGGTATCTCTTGCGTTCTATTGTGTGTATTGTTGAGCCGGGGCTGTGAAAGCACGACTTCCTCCGGCGGCTATAAGGTTGGTTCTCGGAAAGCCAGCTGGCGTGTCGTTCCCGACGCTCCCTGTCTCGCCGGGTTAAGATTACAATGTCAATAGACGTTTCGGCTATTGAATTGCTCGCCTGGTTGGGAACTAGCGTCTTTTTAAACAACATTCTTTAGATTACGCGTAGTTAGCAAATCACTAGACCAGGTAATAAAAATGTCTACATATTCGTGCGTTCTTTTTTATCGACGTTTTCCAATGTTCGTCTGGCTATCTTAATTCTTAATCATTCGTTTTACTTTAATTACTGTCTCCTGCCGTAAATACAAATAATACACATAAATGTTTGCGATATTGTAAAACAACATTTTAACAACATTATTCCGTCTTTGTCCAAGATTGTCTTTGTAATGTAAGATAGATTCGTATTTTACATCAGATCAAAGTTACGTAGTTAAGGTTCTCAAAATTCTCAAAGTATTCCGGCTCCGGGAGCGACTTTTGAATAATGCTTCAGTTTTTCTTATTCGGTAAGTCTTCCTATAACTCAAACAACAAAGAGCCGGCTGGAGAGATCCTAACAAAAGAATATGAGAAATATCTGCGCCTCTACAATCCGAACCGCATCGCTACTTCGGTTATATTGGAAAATATTTCTCACTTCTCAGCTGTATACGTAGTTAAGATGTTTATAAATATGTAACAAATATTGATGTCGTAGTCGGTAAATAAGTCCGCGTCTAACCCCTCGGTTTACGACAAGTTTTATCTAATCTAGCAGTTTGCCGTGTGTTTAGTTTGAACTTCGTTCCCCATTCATAATTTAAGTCTCAGATGCTCTGATTAAATTTCTTCCGCTCCAAAGATCTCTTTGTTGTCAGTAACTTGTATTGCGACACAAAAGCACTCGTCTACAGCAGGATAATTTATTTTAAAGAGTCCTCTGTCTTACAGGGACTTTTTCGACTTATTACGCTGAATTGTACTTTAAAGATTGTTTTTGTCGTGAAATATGCTTCGGAGTATTTTCATTTTTTCGTTGTCTGAAGTTATTCTGGCTTTTAGTAATATTAAATAGCATTATATATTTTATAACCTTCAAGATTTAGACCTCAAAGATTTTTATTCTATGTAGGTATGTCTTAGTAGAATCAAGCATTAATTATATTGTTAGATAAACCATTTGTTTTTGCTCTTTTTGCATTCAAATCTCAGACAATCAATATATTGATAATCTATAATAATTATAAATGATTTTGTAACTACATAGTTATAATTCTGTGTTTAGCAACGAATGATGTAATATTTCGCATAGTATTATAACATTGTTGCAGATGTAATTTGCAAGACAAATTAATGTCGAGAGCCTTAAAGTGCTACATCTTTATCTTGGCCCCACCTTTTCTCAATTATGTAGATGTTGGCTCCCAGTCTATGCCGACGTGCGGCTTATTAAATATTTAACATGCTACTGGTACATTTACTCAAAGTGATAGAGTAATGTGTAACCTCAGGTTTTACAACATTTCGACAGGTTGTCACTCAGCTCATATTTAATGAGATTACTGTGCGTAGGAAGTGTAGGAACTATGACCTAACAACTTCATAAACCTCTGTCATGTCTCAAATAAACAGCTGTTTGTGAACCATCTTAATCTAGGCCTCGACAGCGATACTGCATTGCGCAAGTAATCATTTAGTAACGAATACCTACAAATTCAATAGAAGTTCACTCAAGTGTAATTTGTGTAAATGTATCTCGACGTAAACCGTAAAAGCTGGCCATCCGAATTTTGATTATTTAGAGATTCATTCTAATAAATTATTTGTTCCCAACGGGCGCCGTAACTCGCCATAAAACGCTTTGTAATTATCCGTTTGTTTAAAGAATGTATTACACAAATAAACTTTACGATTCCAACGTTTGAACATAACTTTTTATTATCTCACATGTTTTCTTCAGTGCACACACAGGAAAAAATGTTTTATCACCACCTACCGCGCGCCGCCGCCGCCGTGAGCGAGCTGCGAGCACGCGGTCTCATTACATGGTGTTCAATAATTTGTCCATTAAGGCCGTCAGTGGCCGGCGTGATCCATCATTATAATACACTAGATAGCTATGTATAAATCAGAACGGCATAATAGCACAGTATTTTGTTATCCCTTCATGCATAAATGTTTTTGTAATATTTTGGAAGCGGTGTTCCAACGTGGCCCCTGCTCCCCTCGCCTCCCGTGCCACGTTGCATTGCACGGTTTCATATTTCTCTTTCTAACTTTAGTTTTGTGAATACGGCGCGCTGCGAGTGACGCCCGGTTCATCACATTCTTTATAAGGAAACTTTACGAGCGTGTTCCTGGCGCATTTTCAATGCGTTTTATTCGATTGCCGGGTACGTGATGTGAAATTATATTATCTCACGTCATTGTAGTGATTAAAGTACTTGCATAGTTGAGTTGTTCGCAAATAGGAGCGTAAATATACGTTAGCTGGTATTTGCGTGCGATTTTACACTTTACTCTTCCACTTAGTGAAGTGTGATATGATTGTTGCCGCGCTGAGTATGACGATTTGAATTCCGCACCCGGCCTGTCGGCTGCGGCGGACGACTCGGCGCGGCGAGTGGCGGCGACGGCTCGGCCCGCTCGCGCCGAGTGCTCGGAGTTGCGAGCTCCGGCGAGAGCTCGAGTCTGGTCGAGTCAGTATTCGTGTAGCGTGCGGTTGCGTCGCCCGTCTATTAGCACTCGGTACGCAATCGTGTCGCATGTACACACGGCTGGCGTGTATCGAGTGACTACAAAATTCATGTTTTGGTGTGCAGTGTGCTGATAGCTTCCTTTGTCTCTCCGTAGGTGTGTGGAGCAGCGGAACGCCACGCCATTGTCGCGCGAGGATCGCTACCGGGATGCCAGTGTGTCTAGTGATGGTGCATTGAGGTCGTGCCGGTACCTAGCATAGTGTTAGTGTTCACTATAGTGCTTCAAA
Source organism: Anticarsia gemmatalis (assembly GCF_050436995.1). Classification (NCBI taxonomy): domain Eukaryota; kingdom Metazoa; phylum Arthropoda; class Insecta; order Lepidoptera; family Erebidae; genus Anticarsia; species Anticarsia gemmatalis. The sequence goes on from NC_134761.1 coordinate 8,605,469, forward strand.
GTGCTGAATGGATTGTGTCTCTTTTGGATTGCCATCGAGAGTCATCGCTAGACCAACTTGGGAACGGTGAGATATTACCTCATTATTATTTAATCTGATAATTATAGCGATAATATGCTAATGTGTATGTTTAATCAGCTTATTTGTATAACACTTATGTATTATTAGCATAATTTAATTATTTAGCTGGTCTATGCATGAATCTAGATGACTACAAATTGTTAATTAACCTTTAAAACTTTATTGAATAACTGTTCGCTTGAGATCCGTGAGTAGATATTGTTAACCTTATTATTATTGACGGAACGCCTAAAAAAATGTCGGTAGGTAGTAGGTACCTATTTAGGTAGTAATTTAGCTTGCGATTAACAGTTATGTTCTCAAAGTAAATATATTGCTTGTCTGTCTCGTGTAAATAATGTCTTCCGTTTTGAATCCCATACGTGTTGTGTTATTTATTCATTATATCTGCTTGTTATAAGTATATTAAAATGTTTAATGAAGCGTAGGTATTATATACTCATCAGCCATTGATAGATGTTCTAGATATTTTATGTAGCTACACACAATGTACATAATGTTGTATCGTCTGTGGTTAGACCCGGACACACTGTTTAATTACAGATTTCACAGTGAGGGCTTCGCACTCCCTAAATTAGTTTTCAGCCAACAAATGTCTGTTTAAACGTGTTGAAATCCCGACTAGCTGCCTACTTGATTGTTAGATCTATGCTCATAACTTCAAGGCTCATTGTAGCGTTATAGGAAAAGGAATTTTAATCCAAAGTGGGTTTAGCAGTAAATTGAAATTGTTTGATAGAAAACAGATCAATTTCATTCTCAGGACTCCAAATAAGGAATTTTATTAGGCATTTAAGTAACTCACATCTGTGAAAAGGTGACTGGCACATGATAATCGTCGGCTACAAATAGATGACGTCATATATCCGTTGACAAAACAACACGTAGTCATCAAGCTAAGACGCACCACGAATATTTATGAGCAATATCATTTATCTCCAATTAACTTATTATCAAAACGTTATCTCTAATTGATACTTACGACCCTTTCCACTGAGATTACAAAAATATCTTCAAGTATTACGTGATTTATTACAAGTGTAACCATCAGCAAAACTTTCCAATAACGGAATTCCTCGAACAATAAGAAAATGAGTTCGTTTTTACTCAATTCCATAATTTCTTTGTGTTTGGGATTCGTGGCAAGATGGCGCTAGTCCGAAGCTCAGAAATGGTAGCTGTAGTGTATACTCATTGTGTATAGCGGTATATCGAATGAGCCCACGTTAAATCGTTGACATTTGTAGAAGACAAGCTGAAATAATGATGATAAATGCGTTACAACTCCATTCTCATCATGTGAACACTACACTAACGTTTTCCCATTAAATCACAATCACAACATTAAGCTATTTATAATTATAATTGAACAATACAAATATTTGACATTGGCCAGTAGGTGTTTTAAACCCGGGAGCTAATAAAACTTGCTCGTAAAAAGCTTACTTATAAAAACTTTTTTGTCCCCGAACGTCAACAACGTCGGACCCTTTTGTTTATTTTGAGACATCAAGGAGGGTCGGAACCCATTACGGTTTAGTGTATGGCCTCGTGAAAGGCCAGTATGGCTTATTGAAAAGGAAAAGTACCACGGAATTCAAACACCTAAATTGAGCTTAACAAGATTTTCGACGGTACGGACAACTTTTTTAATCTGTACGGAATCATATTATAGCAATTTGTTCTGATAAGGGCCTCTTTCATTGCGGTGGGAACTTTGAAAATAGAACGTTTTTTTTTGGGTTGGGCATCGTCGTCCTGCCCCTATCCCGTATTAGGGTCGGTTCAATATGTTTTTTATTCTCTGCCAACCAGTTAGTCGGTATCTCGGCATTCAAGTTATTTCTATAATCGTTTATAATGTCCGTTTATTGCTAGAGGTGTCTCCATCTTCGTTTTCTCTCCTGCTTCATAATTCATGAGAAATTATATTCATTGCTATTAGTTAGCTAGGTGTTACATTTTCTGTATTCTAAAATCGAAAAATTCACTTTGTATAATAATACCAGGGTTTTACTGAGACTACTTACTAATTAGTTTTCTACACTTTAAATTCAAACTTATTTCGTTACACAATACCAAAATTTCTGTATCTAAAAATGTAAAGAATAATAATGATTCGACCCTCATTAACCTCTATTGGCAGTCTGTAAATTTAGAACCATAGACAAAATATAGAGACGCGTAAATTTTGAGCATGTTTAACGATATTACACTCGAACATACAATACCTACAACTTTGGGAATATACTTAAAAAAACTTTTTGGTTTCATAATGGCTATGGAAAACCGGGTGTAATGTGCGTGAAACACGCACTTGGCCAATTTTTTTTCCAAACGTAACGTGTACGGCATACGAATAATAAATTAAACTCTATTCTTACTAAAATATGTGTATACCGTCATGGCTGAATGTAAACACTTGTAAATTATAAAATTACAAAGTTTCGTAAGATAAGTTGATCAAACAATTCACAATGTTTTCATAAAATGAAGTTAAAATAATTGAATATGTCTCGAAGGAATGCTTGAATTTTGAATAGTGTCAAATACAAAGCCTTTTTTGAAGATTTCAAAAGTATTTTAAACTTACTTTTAAAAGTATTCAGAATTGTAATAATGTTTAATTTAACAATAGAAGATTAAATTAATAAAATAGACGTAATTAAGAGTTTGAGATAAGTGGGTGTTTTTATTATCGACGTAAAACTATCTTATTGTGAAGTGAATAGTCTTGCTTGTTATTTATTATTATCTTGTTATTAATATTTTATCAAATTATCATTGATGAAATACATACCTACCTACTTAACTTTTCATAGAGATGCTTATTTGATATTATTTATTAAGTCTTTAGCACTGACTATCAAGATAGAGTATTTTTAATCGTCGTGTTTTTTACGTTAAATGTGCCGCTCTCGTGAAGTTTTCTAATACCTAGTTTCTGAGGTACGTTTTGCGGTAGTTTTTCTATTCAATAGCGTTTTTTATATGAGAAAAAACGCTATTGATTAGATAAACTACCGCTAGATGTAATTCAGAAACCGGGGGTTAGTAATGCTAAACCAAAAGAATCGATGACAGTTGCAGAGTTCCGACTGCTGCTGTCTTTGTCTTACACATTCAATAACTATAAGGTAGAAAGAGTAAAAAGATAATATTGCTTAAACCTGCTAGTATATTATGTATAGTATGCTAGTACCTATTCCAATTATACATAATACCACGGCTATGAAGTATTTAATACTTATTTGTTCAACAAAAATAATTTTCTATTCATACGTTTTTTATGATTATTACTTGTGGTTTACGACGTATAATAAGTTCCTAAATTACGTTTCAAATTACGTGGTTAGCTAAAATTAAACTAAATTAACATTACTGACTACCGCTCATAAAATACGGAATATTTATACACGAGTCATACCTAGATATAATTTGTTTTTTTGTTAAAAAAAATTGCCTTTATATAATTTGATTTTTTTTAGTAAAAAAAATTTTTCTTTTCCTCCATTGTCTACTGTAGCGAACTGCTTATTTATTTCAGTATGGAAAAAAAGTTCTTCAACAATACGAAGATAATTAATTATATTTTTATAATTACCTACCTACCTAGTTTTCTATTTTATTTTATTATTGGAACTGCATAGTAGTACATAGAACAAAAAGTAGTACCTAAGTATGATGTCTCGGTAATATTTTATTAGAGACTGCAGCACTTGTTGGCAATGCTTCTCAAATTACTGACACAATAAATACAGGCTATATCAGTGCAATAAATATCTACATCTAACTACATAATTTACTAGCATCTTTGTTATCTTGTTTTTAGATATTGACTACTAGAACTAGCGATTTTTCTAGGAGTTTCATTGGTGTGTGATTTTTGAACTACGTTTTATTTTCGTGGAAAATACAAAGAAACGTAATTTTGTTTTTATTATTTGACCTACATATTCTGCTTCGCAAAATAATAATAGCTATTTATTATTTCACACACAACTTGATAATAATATTAGATTGCTAATAGTCAAGTGCTATAGATAAAATAAATACCTACGTACATACAAATCGCACATCACGCAATACGAATTAATGTAATGAAATATCATAAGCAAAAATATAAATAGTTCTATAATCCCTGTGTAACCTTTCTATAAATTGCAATCGTAATTTTATTCCATGTTATACATTTTATGATTATTATTACAAGTTAAACTTGAAATAACCTTTGTCTGTATAAATACGCGCCATTACTACATTTCGCTACGGCTCGAACACTTGATTGAAAAGCATTCGTGTTCAATACTGCCGTCGTAAATCTAAACACAGTAACTTCAAAATATGCGTTTTGAGAAAAACGCGGTTGAAGTTTAATGGTTAATTTTTGCTCTCATGAAGATACTAATTATTGTATATTATTTCATGCAACTTTTAATGTTAGTATATAGTTGAATCTTTGATTCTGTATATATATATCTAGTATATTATTATTGTATAAATAATAAAATTAGATAATGTGTTTTAAGCTAGGGTAATAATATAATATGATTTTCTTCTTTAAGTTACAACACGGTAACTCAACGGTTACTGTGTTGTAACCAAGTTTTACCTATTACTGTGTTGTAACTTTGTAAAGATATTAACATTAGGGGGATTACGACACAGTAAGTATGTACATACTGTGTTATAACTATGTTTCTTAGAAATACGTATAAAATCAGCAATACAGTAAATGAGATACTGTGATTTATTCAAGTATTTGTTGTTTATCTTTGAACAATATTTTATACGCAATCACAGTAACTGAAGAAGCCGTGTTATAATCAAGCAAAAAAAAATAATTTAAATCTATTCACGTTAAAAAAACACAGTTAGTAGTGAGATACTGTTATTTAATTTAAAATAACACAGATACTGTATTTTTTATTAAAAAAAATGTTTTTTTTGTAAAAATACTGTGTTTTTATTTAATGTATTTCGGTTACTATCCATCGTACAAACAAACCGAAAACTTTCTCAAATAGCCCGCGGTCTCCTGATTCCAAAGAACTAAACAAACTATAAACACAGTAACTTAAGTTACTGTGTTTACATTTACGACGGCAGAATAGCTCGAATGATCTAATCGATGCCGGCAAAAAATGTTATTCACACAATTTATGCTCTTTTACCGCGGTTTAAATTAAAAATACTTTTACACAACAATCAGGCGAAAATTAACAAGTCGATTTATGAGTATTAAACACAATTAAAGTATGAGTAATGGGTATATGATTACGAAATGTTAGTAGCGCTCGAATGATTTTATCGTTGGTAAAATATCTTTGATATCACAATAGAACATTAGCGGCGTCCCCGTCACTGGCAGATACTGTTACACACAAGTCTATGTGGGAAGGCGCACGATGGAGCAATCATTTATATTCTATTCACTTGTCATTAAATAATTACACCTTTTATTTCTACTTTTATAATCTTCGTAACGTTATTTTGTGATATCGAGCTCCATCTTTTATTTATACCAACCGTTATTCTCTTATTTGAATAATAATTCAGCTCGTTGTACTTGTATGGTTTTCCTCGTAACCGCAGTTAATGTATATTGGTGTTTCAAAAAACAGTTGACAGTTTTATTTGTGTGTAAAATATAAGCGTTATAAATAAAAAGCTTAAATTCCCCCTAATATCTGACGTTAAGGCGATAATAAAATGTTTGAGGCCATTTATTTATATTCCAGTTTATTTTAATGCTTGACTTATTACTCGCATCAGCTTAGAAGGTGACGAACTCAATTCATCCAATTCAATTTTCGTTGAAGAAAATGGCCGATTCCACGCAGCCACGTTATCTATAGCATTCATATAGCGGTTTCTCTTTTATTCCCTTGAAAAGTGTGTGAAACGGGTGTTATTTATTACACCTTTTAGATTCGAATGGTTGGAACGTGTATAAAAATATATGGTTAAGTAGATATTTCAATATGGCGCGATAATCCTTAGACGCTTATGTTCGGATTATGCGCTCATCATTCATTCTGTAATCTGAGTCTTGTCGTATTGTTTGTTGTATGTTAGATTTAGTAAATAATTCCGCGATAACGTGCCGTATGCGATGAAGGCTAAAGGAAAAAATAGTACTGCATTCTTTTGGGCAATGCGCGCGTTTAAAATATGTATCGTGGGTAGAATTTTGGCAGCTGTTTTGAAGAAATACTGAACAATTCTCAATAATGGAAACAATGCTATTGACGTAATATTATGACGTGCAAAATACAATTATAAGAATGTGCAAAAATACTAAGCTTTGTTTAATTTCGTATTTGTTGTTACGTCCCACGTCCCACAATTTCTGCAGGTCTTTATGGAATGCCTTGAATCCAGTGAGCAATACACTGCTGTCAGTTGGCAGTTAACTTTTCAATAGTGCGACTTTTTCAGCACGAATGGAACCATGTAAATGTCCAATCCAAATCCTTTTTCGTGTAGCTACACCATATTCGTGTTTTTAACAGTAAATTTGTTCAAAATTGACTTCGAAAACAAGTACTGCATTCATTTTGATTCTCAAAGAAATCTTACACATACGCGATGTACTTACTTTATAATTTTGCTAAAACTATACGGGTCCCACAATAGCCACAATGTACATGCACCACACGTGTCTGTTTAAATATTCTATCGTATCTCCAGAACTAGAATAGCGAACAACATCAATTAATTCCCAAGAGATTGTCGAATCAATTAGAGCTATCAAATTGGCCGTGTCAAAACACCCAAGTCATTTTAAAACAGTTATATAAATACCATAAAATATCGATAATTTGTATCTAGAATTAATCCTGATTGTGGCCGTGGATTGAGTTTCTTATCCGAGCGTACTAGATTTGATAAAATATAACTTTTATCTACAATAAGTCTTTATAATCTTGGCTTAACGATTAAAATCTTAATTGACAGTTGCGAAATTAATTGATGTAATAAAATATTGTTTATTTTTACTGAGTCACTGGTACCAGCTGTACTCGGTACTAACACTCCGCGCCAATCCATCTACTGACTGGGTTTTGATAAAGGCGCTTAACTCTGATTGATTAAAATGTTAAAAATAAATTAGGTAATGAATGATTCAGTAAATTCTTACATCTTTACCTTAACTTTGATAATTTATACTATAATATACTTATATAATAATTATAGTACTATGTCACAAAAATAGCTTGATAAATTTTATCCTCCCCATAAAACCACAATCATTATTTATAATTAATATAATATACATGAAAAACACGTAATAATAAAATAGCGGTGGTCTTAATTAGAATAAATCTATCGGCATGTGGTATTTATCGCTGAACAGTAAGTTTTCCTTAACAACTGCATAACGGGGACTTTTGTCGAAAAAACTATGGCGTTATTATAAAGCCGACGCAAAACGTAATATCCATAGTCATTTTCAAAACGTATAAACGTCCCACGTCAATGTTTTTGTGTGTTTATTTCTTACTAGCTGACCCGCGCAACTTCGCTCGCGTCACTGGAGATAATGGGTCAAAATTTTCCCCGTTTTCGTAACATTTTTCGTTGCTACTCCGCTCCTAATGACCGTAGCGTGATGTTATATAGCCTATAGCCTTCCTCGATAAATAGGCTATCTAACACTGAAAGAATTTTTCAAATCGGACCAGTAGTTCCTGAGATTAGCGCGTTCAAACAAACAAACAAACTCTTCAGCTTTATAATATTAGTATAGTATATAGTATAGATAAATTACGCAACCGATAATGATGGCAAAGAAAAACTTTAGCTGTTGTAAACTTACAGTCATATGCATGGATATGTAAATGTTGTATTTGTAAACTTAATTAAATATATGTTTTTATTAAAACATAATAACTGGAAGTGTTAATTATAATAACAATAATTGTATAATTTGAACGATTTCATTCATAAACATTTAGCTTAAAATCACGCATTAATTGTATGATCATGATAACAAATGAATATATTTTTGTTATAGCGTCATTTTCTCCCGCTATAAAACAATAGCTCACAAGTGAAATACTAATTAAAAATTAATAAGTCCGTTGGATAAACGAAATATCTTTCTTAATTAAATACAAGATGTTATAATTTTATTTTCGGGAGCTGTTATTAACATTGAACTTCTAATTTAACAGATAATTTTCAATGCATAACTTATTTTCTTTAGTCAACAACAAGGGGCTTTTGTACCTACTTGAGAGATAAAAATAATGTATGAATTAAAATTTAGATTGTGTAAAAATTATACTTAACATTATTTTTTATTTTTATTGTACAAGTTTTATTGCAAGCCTTATAAGGCCCATATTGTCCTACTAAAATTATTATTGCGAAAATTTGTTTGGATTTATGAGTTGTTTGTTTCACTTTGACGCAAAACTTCTAGATGGATTTTGATGACATTTAGCACACAGATTGTTTATACACTGGGTTAAACCAGGTTACTTTTATCCGGGAAAATCTTTGTACGCCGACAAAGTCGTGGTCAAAAGCTAGCTTCCATTCCAAATTAAGTAAGGTAATTGTAAAATGTACAACCCTGTAGTTAAAGAGTATTATAGGTAATTTGAAATAAAAAAGTAAACAAAATAAAATATAGAAATCTCAAAGCCGTACATTTAGTTCTCCAGACATGGAATGTTTGGCAAACGACGATGTATAGAAGCATTTCACATAGTCATTATATATCGTAGCATAAACTACCGCAATTTACCCTCGCAACAATTTTACTTGTGTACGAATAGTTATGTCATTAAGCCGCTCGTGAGATTATCTCTCGCGTGTAGGGCTGCAAAGTATAGTCAAATGTATTTATTGAAATTGTAGCCAGAAAACACTTATTTTAGGTACATTTAGTGTGCTTTTGTTGTATAATTCTATTATAACTTTATCTGCGAAGTGTTTTTGACGTTTTTGACAGATATGTGGACATCTGTCAAAAACTACGTCTGACGTCTTGTCTGGCAAAACAAAAAAACGTAGACTTTCCATAATTAACAAAATACCCGTTCTAGATTCTAGTTACAGATATTACTGGACGTTAAATTAAAACAAAGGTGTTTATAAATGTTATTCGTTTTCAAGTATGCAGTCAACGGATCTTCAAAAAGGTGTTTCACCTTGAAACATTCTCATGATTGAGTCGTCTGTAGGTATATTTTGAAATACTTTTTGACATTGAATTGTTACAGCAAGTAACGTAATTAATTACGGCTTATTTTCATTGTGATGTCAACTGTAATCAGTGAAAAAGATTTCCTAGTTTTTTATAATATATTATCTGCTTTGTTCTTTACTACCTATCTAGAAAAAATCTTGCAAATTAAGCCAATACTATTATGTTCCCAATATTCAAACAATTACTTCAATAATTTGAGACTGAATTCCTATCCAGCATGAACAGTTAAAAAAGCACTGAATTGGAAGAACTCAATTTGATTTTTAGAAGACTCGATAAAAACGCGATTAACGTTAGCAAAAAAATATAAATCGGATATGTGTTGCCAGTGTTGCCACGTTGAAAATCTCCAGTTGAATACACTCCCCACTCGCGTTGTTAGCACGTTATTCTTATCGTTTTGTAAAATCTGAAACTCTGACACGGCTTTGTCAAAACGAAACTAATTTTACGGATTATTTCGCGTGGTATTTGTTATTTTTTACTGTGGCGTACTTTTATGAAGCTCTACAAGCTTGTACAATGTTTCCTGGAATCCGTAATCGAAATATTTAAACGTTAACATAATAGGTACGATCATTCAAGAACTTAAGTATTATTTATGTCAAATAACAGAGGCAGAGTAAAGTAAAAATTATACTCTACTTAATATTGTGTATCGGCGAAACATCCTTCAAGTTTAATAAACCTTTTTATTCAAACCGTTTACAATTTGCTCTTGAATTAAAAAGTTATTAATCTAGCAATGAGAATAAAAGTTAAAAAGAATTACTTAACATAAAATAACTTAATTTATTATTTAACTTAACACAGAATACCTAGAGTAAGTCTATACTTATTTACTTTTTATTTTAAACGTCATTCATTCTATTTGTGCACGAGTTACAGTTTTTTTTCCGAGGGTTGAGTTTGAATACCGATATTTGGAAAGGCCGGTTTGCGGGCCAACACAACCCTAATAGCGTTCAATTCCCTGTGGAAATATATCCTATTCATAGAAATCCCATCTTTATTTGTTTCGCCAAATCTGCTTGTATGACTTCAGTTTTTTTTGGCTCGTATATTGGAACGTATTTTACTTTTATTTACGTAAGGAATGTAATCAAGTGGAAACTGAATGAAATATGTTAAAAGAGTGATGATTTATGTTTTACACTAGTCATATTCTTCTGTTTTCGTTTATGGAAGCAGATTTCATATAAATTCACAGTTTAAAGTATAGATATTCGATATACTATAGGTCACAGACACAGCATATTTATAATACCTTTTATTCCATACTAATATTATAAATGCAAAAGTAACTCTGTCTGTCTGTCTGTATGTTACTAATCAAGCCTAAACTACTGAACTAATTTTCATGAAATTTGGTATGGAGATATTTTGATACCTGAGAAAGGACATAGGCTTTTTTTCCCCGGGAAAATGACGCATTCCTATGAAAAAATTCAGGTGGTGGACGGAGTCGCGGGTAAAAGCTAGTTTTTAAAATAAATCAAATAGCTATATCACAATCAAGCACGGATTTTCCCATCTTCGGATATTTGACACTTTTGACACATACGATCGTCTTTTCTCTCAATCTGTAATACCGGTACTGAACTTTAACGTAAAGGTAGCCCTATGTAAAACATTACAGTAAATCGTTATACATCGTGATTCACGTTAGATTACGTGTTATTTCGGTGTGGCAACACTGGGTAGGTCCGTAGGTGTCAGCTCCATAATAACTGTATCATTTAGTTAGACATTTGTGACTTGTAATCGTTTTATTTATCGTTGAGTACTGCCAAGAAATGTGATGGCCTTATTTTGTCCTCGACTTGCGTTCAATCTTTCATTCAATATGTATTTAACTATGTGTTACTAAGCATTAGATAGACAGGAAATAAATACAAGCTAAATAGCAAAAAATCAATCATTGCTAATAGTAATACATTTTAATATGTTTATTCTCGTCAATGGCTATAAATGGACTCATTTAAAAATATAAAACGATTTTGTTTCTATAATAAATTCACTTTAAATACTTAGCTAAGTATTTAAAGTGAACCAAACAAATGCGATGTTTAAAACTTTATTTAAATAGAAAGCCACATTATCCCTCGGGCAAAAGCTATTTAGATATTAAACAATAATCAAAGGCAATTTGTTGTTGCGAAACAGTCTGCTTGTTTAGATTTCACGGCCAATGAATTCACTGAATATGGAAATTAACATAAATAATACCTATTTGGTTAGACATAGAACACCACTCATATGCCTAAATTTATTTATTATTCTTACATTTCGTACTAGCTGCCAGTCAAGCCATTTTTTGTTTGATGAATTATAATTAACATGTAGATGTATAAGCCTTGAAACTCGTGTCCAATTATGGTACTTATAAATTAATTAATATTAAATACAATTGCTACCAAATACAGTTACTTATAGAGATAATAATAAAGTAATAATTCATGGGTACATTAGCGCCATTGATATTATACCGCGCGCCGGTGAATTTACATCTTTAATCTAGAAGCTAAAGGGTAATTATGATCAAACGCTGTGTTATTATTCATAAATGTAGATTACATACAAACTACAAATTACTTATTTGCATACAAGATGAATGTTGCCAATAACTAGGTCTGCAATCACCTAATTATTAGATTTATTACCAGGCAGAGACCAATGGTCAAGTTACCGTGTAGTACTTTCAAGTTTTCAACCACATCATTTTAATTCATATTCTCTAGTTTTCATTTCCATTTAAGTTAATAACGTTGTAGGCAGAACGAAAGTCTTTTGTGAATAAAAGCATTTGCAAATTATTTCAACGTAAATGTCTTGGATAAATAGAAATACCGAATGAATACGAACATGATGTTTTGACAGTGACATATTATTGCTTCTGACTATTTTTATATTACAAGATTTACAAAGGCTTTTAGCGTCGAGAGACGAGACCTTTATATGTTCATTTTTTGAGCAAGTAAATCAAATGGTAAAGTATCGTTTTACTAATTTGTTGAAGTAACAGACGCTATATCAAATAGTTTGACTGCAACATTTTTGATATCAACAGAAATAAACTGAAGTCGGGTATATTGCAAGCGTATTTCCGCCCAACAAGCAATTTTTCTCCGGGTAAAGTGCACCTCTGGTCCGGGTTCGATGCTCGGGCAACGCGCCAAGTAGCGCGGCGGGTCGGTAAATCACCCGCGCGTACCAGGCTCGCAGAGCGTCGAGGAGCTCCCAATCAGCCGCCCTATTGACAAACATACGGCTGGAGTATAATGGAATCCGTCGCGATTTATCTACCGCTCGGCAATTCATCTCTTTCGTTCGACAACATTCTTGAATTTAAGTTGACGGCTATAATTAGATCGAAATAGCTGGTTTTATTTATTTTTGACGCTTGTAATTAGATACTGAGACTGATTATTGTGTTTAGTTTCTTTCAACATTCTTTTTTGAGGTTATTTATCTTTTAATGTCTTTTATGAGTCATACTTTTTTACTGTTTATGTTTTGAAAGAGATGTTTGAGCCGAACGTTGTTTTGTTATAGAAGGAAATGCCTAATTAAATTTCCTTTGTTCTTATAAAGCTGTTCGATATTTGTTGCGGTAGACAGTCTCACTGCGCAAATAGGAATTATGCACGGGTAGAAAGGTGAAATAAAACAAAGTCGATTATACATGCTTACACATTACGTTCCACTTATGTTCGTAGTATGTTTATATTTTACAGTCGTGTTGATTTATTAAGGAATTTGCTTGTTTATCTGCATACATATATACATACCTATACAATCAAGGAGATCTAATGATATTGTAAATATACAATGATAGTGATATCTGTCAAATATTTCAAAGAATTTAAAGATATCATATTCTTCGATGATATTTTAAAATAGATCATTTTATCGATGCCGCTAGCGAAATCTTGTCCAAATTTAATTAATTATCACGACTTGTCAAACAAGAAAACATGTAATTCACTTAAGTTATGTTCAACCGGTTTTGCTCCTTACAAATTAATTATACGTCTCATATTATATAGTAAAATATTTTACACCAGATAAAATATAATCATACGCTATCTGTATTGATAATGGATTATTATAATGATTTTGATTAATTGTACAATTTCGACGAATTTTAAAACATATAAATTTTAGACTTTCATTATGGTTGTTCGAATACGGTCATCATCTAAATGAAATAAAACACTAATTGGTCACTAAAATAAATTGACTTTTGGAAATGTGGTTGCTTCGGTTTTAGTTTCGATGATCCACTAAACTAATAGCTTATGTATTAATCCAGGTTTTAAACTATCTATGAGCTGAATTTGATCTAAATCCATACAGTAGTTTTTGCTTGCTAAGATTATTCTCTCAAACTGTCGCGTTTAAGTTATGGTCGAATGACACTCAATTTTAAGTTACACTTAGCCCCGTGCTGTCGCTTTATAATAACTTTGAATATCACTTAAAATTGAATTGTTTGAATATTTAGCCGTTGGCTAAACAAAAATAATATTTTGAGATCTTTAACAGTCGGTACTTGTAGGCAGAAGTCTGAAAGTCTGACAACCAGTCTTCCCGAGAGGTAATGTGTAATAACTTGTTTGTGGAGGTCTGATAGGCCAGTCACTCCTGCATCCTTGAGACTGGAAGCCGACTCCAACATAGTCGAAAGAAAGGCAGATTTGGTTAAAAATACTTATTTGCCAACCCTATGATACCGGTTTTAGCAGAACTAAGACTATTAACGATAATTTACATGATGTTTAAATTGATTAACGTTTTATAGGCAAATTAGCGTACACTGATTATACTCGCATTCGCATGAACATACCTATTGAATACGATTGAAATCCGGACCATCGGCTGAACGGTTCCGCTATTTAGATAACTACTGGAGTTTTATGATTCTGTTTAATAATTAGGAATATATAATAAATGTTATATATATATTGTTGTTGTACCGGGTTAATTGAATTTAGTTGCTATAATCTTTTATATTTCCGTATAAACATTTAAAAGGCGTTTCCTGATGTGCAGTTATAGTTCTTTTTCGTTCGTATCGTATTTGATGATTAGTTTTGATTTGCTTTAAGCGCCACGCTTATTATACCCGAAGATGAGGTTGCCAGATTCAGGCTGACTATTTCCTGAACATTTCTGGGGCCATGAATGGAATCAGAGTTCTGGTCTCCCGTCCGAGGCTACGCTAAGTAGGAATGACCAAAAAATACTGCAGTACCATAACTTTGTAAAAATCTAGTATTAATTAATTCCGGGACAACGAAGTTAAATTACTGGACACGGGACAAAACGCAAAATTCCGGGACATTTCCGGAAATCCCGGCCATCTGGCGAATCCAAAGGTAAAGACAAAGGCATCAATAATAATGTCAGTTATCACTTGAATAAGTTCTCTAATGATGTAGGGCATGCATAGTCCCCAACCCGCACTTAGCCAGTAGTGGTTGGTGTGAACTCAAGGCCTTCGAGAGAAGACCATTGCTTAGCAGTGGGACAGCGATGTGTTAGTAAATATTCAATAAAATGATTGATAAATTGGCCTTTTCACAGAGTATGTGTCACAATCTTAACTAAAAAGTTCGATCAGACGACCACAAACAGCAATAACAAAGTTAATGTTAATAGTGTAAAAACGATTGTTTTAATATCGTTCAAATGTAGTTTGAAACAAAGTTTTAATATCTCGATTCTCGATCTAGGGCTCGTTTAGTCGTTTCTCTTTTTCTCCAGTTAGCGCGGTTACAAACTTTGATACTGTGATTTTATGTTCTGTCGAGTTTCTAACCTTTATTTAAACTTATTTTAATTATGACTAGATGTATGCATGTGAATGAGGCATTGGACGTCTGGAAGGAGCAAAGCGGGTGGCGTTCTTTGGTCTCTGTCTACCCCTATGAGAAAAAGGCGTGATTTATGTATGTAGCCTTTCTACAACTCGACTGATTAAATAATGGTTTGTGATAATCTAAAAACTCTATACATTCTGACATTATAAAATCTCCTCAATTTACTTATCCTTAACAAAAGTCGTGCTGAAAACGGTGGCTACAAACCTAATAATATGCACAATATGCAAATTGTATCAACATCATAATGCCATTACAATGTAATGTCACCTTTGTTACACATACCAATTCAAATAGCTGTGTCTCACATTACCTACAACTTCACAACATGATACAAACATGGACATTAATTAATAACATGGTCACTTTTTACAAGCTTTTATTGTCCAATAACATCTCAAGATGTTCGCAAAACCACCTTTTTCAATTCTTCGAAAACAAGAAAGTTCACGACTCAAACTGCTAATTAAGTGCGACTACTGTCAGTATAATTAGTTCGGGTATTAAGTTAATTACTTTAATTGTATATTTTTGCTCAATTTGCTCTCAGATCGCCCTGCACACCCTTTTAAAACGTGTTTTAAATGTGATCTCCTCCTGTTACTCGTTCCCTGGTACTTGCATTCTGTATGCGTCGTGTATTTCCAAAAAGAGATTGTGGTATTCGGTTCGAAGAATATGGAAATGGTGCCCTTGATGGATTCCACGGTATTTTTCTAAAATTGGCATGTGATATTTCAGAAATATGACTACTATAGACAGTAACTAACAATAACAGTACTGGGTCGTGTCTGTACATATTGGGCATGGTGCTATGTATTTTTTTCCGAATGTTTTTTGTAAGAACAAACTTACTATAAAAACAACATCAAAATTGTTTGTTTCAAAACATTTTACTTGTAAAAATAACTCGCAAGGACTTCAATAATGTAACTTGTTTGCATCTCGTATTAATGATTCTAAATTGACAATAAATTTCTGTCTATAAATTGCTATCTATTTTGCAATAAATCACAAATACGTATAGCTACCAGACTCGAAATGAATCCAAGTTATTATCGACATGTCGTCCAAAACAAGTTTCCAAACAGAATGCTAGTGAGGATATTTTCGAAGCATGTTTTTCATATACAGCGCGGTACTTGTCGAATAAATGCCGAAGCGTTTGTACCAGGCTGGCATAAGCACGCGCGTCATAAAAAAGTTACGAGGAGTTATCAAAAGGGCGCAGTAAAGCCGGCATCGGCGACGCTATAAACTGCCCGCTCTGTGTAGGGCTGCTCCCATATACAAAGTTTTCCACACTACTTAGAACTTTGGAAAAGTGCTCGGGGACATGGTGATATCGTCTCGACAAAAATGTTAAAGGAAATCTTGTGTTATATCCTGGTGAACGTGACTGCTAACTACATTATTTTTATTAGACAATAATTATGTTTGCCTTTTATCGATAATAAATAATGCAAATAAATGTTGTTCTAAATGGGAAAGCATTTCGATGTACATTAAAAAGTATTAAGAACATAATGAAAGCAAATATTACGCAGTTCTTAAGATTCCATTTATAAGCTTTCTGTTGTTCACTAGGCTTCTATATCATGGGTACCTATTTTTACATTTTCCAATTCAATTGGAATGTATACAGACCTACATTTATTGAGGCAAAATCAGGTCACTGATTCAAATTGTAATGAATTCAATTAAACACAGTTGGTCAACCCTGAAATAACAAAACCCCCCTGTTGCGCTGTTTTCCTATTAAATTAGAAACTGCGCTATTGGAGCATAACGCCGGCCATGTTTAGAAACATTTAAATTATTTGTCTCACTTTAATTAACAATTAGTATAAATAAAGTTTATTGATACTGACGTGGTAAATGATTTTAATTGATGAATTGACAGACAAGTATAATTTATAGATCTAGTACCGAATGTAAAAATAACGGATTCTCCTTCGATTTCATGCATATTCATTTATTGCAGATGTAATTAAGTATGTCACACCCGGGCTTTATTATTTAAGTATATACTAAAAACTTGTGTTTTACGATCGCGGAATACAACGCAAAAATAGTTTAAATATACCTAGAAACGGATAAAAATATGTTATTACGATTTCTATATCAGTCCACACAATGGTATAGTTTCAAATAACGTGATGTCGCTTGTGTTTCCAGTGAATTTGTCATGGGATCATAAAACAATGAATTCGGGCGTTAGACAGGCGTGTGATAAAATACAACAGTTCCCAGTACCAGTGCTATAGATAACACGATAATGGATTCCTAAACGGCACACTGGCACGGAACGTAACTTCACTTCGCTTTTAAAATTCCGCTCATAAAGTATTTAGAATAAGTAGGAACGAGTGGCAGGGCTCGTAATATTCGTATTACTCGTAGTAGTGGTACGTATAAAGTGTTTGTGGGCAGAGCGCGGCGCAATCGCTAATCTCGTGGCAGTTTGCATCTCGTATTAATCTGATGCTCAGAACTGTAAATTGCAATAAATACGCATAGCTGTGGCACTAAGTACGCACCTAGTCCGGGTTTATGTTACGCTTTGTGAGAGTAACCGGCCTTATCTACGCTGTTTTATGACTATTTTACGATTATTGCCCCTTTGAATTGGTTATAACTTCGTACGATATGAAATTTCTATAAAGGAATAATTTTAAATGGACATGTTCATTTAAGTGGTTTTTACGGCGGTGTATTAATTTTTATAGCCCGAGAGCCGGTCAGGCCGATGTTGTTATTTAAATTTTATCCTCTTTCGACTTACATCGATACAAGGAGATAAAATTTTAATTAGCGATCGTCCTGATCGATCGATTCGATTGGTACTCATTTAAATCGATTTAATCTTACATTTTCTATATCACTTGTCCTAAACTTTATCTGAAAATGTAATTAGTTAGAACATGGTGTGATATCCTCTGAATACGATGTGTGTTGTGTCGGTGTGCGTGTGTTGAGTGTTGTCGTGATTGTTGCAGGGCTACAATGGTGTGTGCGTGTGCGGGGCAGCGGGGGGCGGGCGCGGCGAGCCGGCGCGCATGGCGGCGCCAATGAGGGAGGGCGCGCCGGCCGGCGGAGCTCGCCCCGCGCCCCACGCGCATCCCGCCAACTTCGAGTACGATGACAACGAGTGGGACATCGGCATCGGCGACCTTATCATAGACCTCGATGCCGACATAGAGAAGACGGACGAGGCGGGCGGCATGGCGGCGCGCGCCGAACCCGACGCGCAGCGCACCGCGCTCAAGATGAAGATCAAGCGCACTAAGCCCGGCACCAAGAGCTCCGAGGCCAAGCACGAGATCGTCAAGTCGAACGAGATGAACGGAGAGCCCAAGCCGACGGTGCCCGCGGCCACCGCGCCGCCCGCCGCTGCCAAGCGGGGATCGGGAGGGCACCGGCGCGACAAGGCGCGAGACAAGCACCACCACCCGCACCCTCCCCACGACGTGAACGGCGTAGCGCGGGTGCCGCCGCCGCCCAACGCGCCGGGCCCGCCCGCGCCGCAGCCGCCTGCGCCGATGCCCCCCGCACTGGCAGCGACGCCTGCGCCTCCTAAACCTGAACAGCGGCCGGCGTCCGCGCCGCGCCTCGAGCCCAAACCCCCCGCGCCTAGTGCGCCGGCGCCCGCGACTCCCGCGCCCGCGCCGCCGCCCGCGCCGACGCCCCCGCAGCACACGCCACACACGCAGCACACACCCACCACACCTTCCAAACCTGAGCCTGACGACTCGCGGCAACAAGACACGCACACGTCACAGCCTCCAGCCAAGAAAATTAAAACAGACTCTAAGGTAATTAACTCTGTTCCTTATTACTTCAGTCACAAATATTTACAAAATATTGAAATTAATTCCTGAAATCTGGATTACTTGCTTCACTAGCTTGGATAGCATTTATAGGAATGGCTAGCAAAATGAGCAGGACTGTAGACAGTGTGGATGGATACGAATAACGAACTCTAGTTTGCACTTCCGGTCGCCTCTAGCATTGGGCTACGGTTTCATAACACAGAAATAGACTCAGGCCAAGTGCACGCACTGTTGACTCACTCAATGTAATCTATCGATCAGCCAATCGCCTCTGATAACGGTAATCGCTCACTAATCGTCCGATTGCTCTTATCGCGTGTGTATCCGTTTGTTTCGGAACAGTGTATTTAATTGTCCGGGCTTAGGGCTGTTTGCGAGCTTGATTGAGTGCAAACGGTCGTGGGGTGTAATCCTCGGCTGTCGCCTGCCGCATCGGTTCATTAAATCACCCCAACGGGTCCCCCCGCCCCGCCGCGCACCTCGCCCCGCGCGCCTCTCGCCACAAACACGTCACAATACTCGGTGCACTCCACAAATTAATGCGATTGTGGCCTCTGTGGCAAATAAGGCTGTGTATCTTCTATGTAGAATTGCAAAAGCCAAATTATACTACAATGCTCTACGCTTGAATCCGCAATCAACCGTTGTGCCGTGAATTTTGATTTGTATTCAAGGTTTGCTTTTTGTAAAAGGTTCGGATTTACATATAAAAACGTAGACATAAACGATCCTTTGTAATAAGATTTCGAAACAAGTTATTTAGCTGTGATCATGGTGACATTTTAAAATAATAGTAAGCCATGGAATCCTTAGCCGTTCTGTATCATAGAGGGATTAATGTAGTCGGAAATTGTCACGCGCTCCGCACGCATAAAACAATAAAACTAATGTGTATTTCGCCATTAGTTCTCCGTAATGACCGGGCGCTTCCCTGCCTCCTATAAAGTAGATGAGTTACTCCATGAATAAAATAGCTCCAGTGAAGCATCCCGCCTGTGCACCTGCATGGGCTGCATGCAATGAACGTCTTTCACAATGCTTAAGCGAATGCAAGACACGCATCATTTATCATGTCGACGTGACTCCGAGCTATTGCCTAAGGTTTATGCAAACCGCCACGTCTCGTATGAACTCATCACGATCGACCACATCATATTATGGTTAGTTTGTTACATTAAAGTTTTATCAGGCCCGGCGCTCGACAGCTGCTTGAGCAATACCGCGCCCGCAATATTTTATAGCACGAACAAAATTACTGCTCCGCATAAATGTATAGGGTGAATCTAAGGAGGGATCCTCCCTTTGCTTTTCTTGTTATTCGCTCGAGGGTTGCGAACACATCCCAGTCTCCCAAATTCCATTCATTAATCACTGTCGAGGGCTCTAAAAATTTCTAAAGTGCCTGTGGAATCAATTTAACGTTCGCCCCCTAACTGGAAAAGTTTCACAGTGATAATTAAAGACGAGATATCAATTTTGAAGTCTTTACTCTTATTCTAACAATGTTCAAAGATTTAATCTACTTAATGTTATTAAAATATGATAGCGCTGAACGAGGACAAAAAATATAAAAGAGACTTCAAAGTCCTTTTGTAGTCTTAGTGCTTGAAATATTTACGTAGCTGTATTTACTTAAAATCTCAACGGTCTTTGTAATATAAATTCAACTTCTTTAAGCGTACCGTTGTTCGTTGGTAATGATTATGAAGATAGTAGGAATGGTTGTCGGCCGGGTGTGTTGCTCCCCTATATTTGCTTATGGATACAGTATCTGTTCACTCGTGACCATTGTCTGTTCTCCTGGTACTTAAACTGTCGTATAATACACTATTATTATGAGCGAATTTCGAACAGGGGTGACACCCCTCGTCAATAATTTTCAATTCGTTGGTTGTGATCGCGTACGTTGTGTAGCAATGTGGCTGTTTATTCTAATAACATACATTTACGTTACCGTTTTTTCCCCACTGATGTTGACTGCATTTAAAGATTTATTCACTGACAACGTGGAGATAAAGAAATGATAAGAATAATAGGTATCTTACTAGTATTGATAAAGGTGTGTATGTACCTATAGCTATCTTTCAGACTTTAAATCAGACGTCAAAATTGATAAATGCCTTAAGTATTTATAACTAACATTAATCATGTTAACAAACACATTCTATATTTATATCGAAACGAAATAAATTGCGTATTTATTTCAACCTTTACCTTTATCTAGTGATACAATGACGTAACAAATTGAATGATTATGATTATCTTTGTCTTCTAAATGCTAAATTGTTCATGGTGCATCCCAGATTCAGGCATCATAAAAGAAGAAAATGTTTGAAAGACACCATTATTCTATATATCAGTGATATTGTTTCAAAATTTTATATAAATTATTCACCATTCATTATTTTATCACACCACGATCATCACTTTCCTAGATCACCGTGATGTGATAAAATATTAAACATAATATCAATTTTCAAAGCGGACGCACATCAAATGTATAATATAGGGATGGACTAATTTATAACCACGGCAGACATGATAAATTAATATAATTTCTATCAAAGTGACCAGACTAGCATGATATTTAACATGTATATGTCGTCACAAATGAGGTTAATAGCACCGCAGCGCTCGATTATACCGATCGCTCTGAATAAATTTACATGTTGATTGCCGGCTGATCAGTGTTCTCACTAAACTAACTGCTAACTGGTTGCCAAGCTCACCGCTTACATTAAATAAATATGTTAGAGCTTGTGCCGCGACTCACGCCAATCCTAAAATCAATTTCTGTTTTGCCACTGATTGCACCTCTCGAACACTTTATGTTCTTGTAGCTCTTATACCGCCGCTGTGAACCCGACGCTCATGTTATTATACAACATAAAAAGAGAGACGGAATGTTTACGGTTATCAGTTATTTAAATACCCTCGAGAGCATCGAACGAGAGGATAATATAACAAGTGAGACGTGTAAAAATGAACCTTCTCCGACGTGAGTGATAAACTCACGAATTTTGCGCATCAACGACTTTATTTATATACGTTTGGGACTTTCGTATCACGTTACCTGCCTCGGGCGAATCATCACTCATTTACAAACGTTATTGCTACAGCCGAGCTCCATGACTTCACGCCGTGAATTAAAATTTTAATAACCTATACACGATGCAATTGATTGATGCGATAAAATAAATGGGCTGGCCCTGCAATAACTCTATCCGTAGGGTCCGAAACGAATCATGATAATTTTTATAAACGCACCATAACAATTATTATTCTTCAGCAGTGCTCGCCATGAAATGAAATGTTAAATACCCGAGAGAAGTTAATTGTTTATCGCTTCTTACTACAACTTCTCCGTACGTTCCTAGGCATGCGTGAATAATAAATTGTAATCACTTTTACTAGACGTGTTAGCTGTCCTCATAAAGTGGAAATGTGCTACTTATTCGTAATTAATTTCATACTTGAGCGCGTAGAACATGAAATGTTTTTCTATTCAAAGTTCATTAAGCTATTGATCAAGACAGCAGAAGGCGCGAGGAGGTAGTTTGCAGCCAGCTGCCGGCGGCTACTGTGTAATTATTATTGGCGTAATTAGGATGTGAGGCCGGGCAAAGCCCGCGGCGCCGACAGCCCGCTCCACTCTAACAAATGCCATTATTATTTCCGCTTCGTATTATACTCGGCTGCGGTTTGTTACGTTCTCGTTTATTATGTCATGAACAATTGAAACTATAATAAATATTCGCTCCCGCAAAGCAAATTGATTCAACATTAATTGCAGTGATCTGTAAGTTATCACGATCCACGTTCCACCGGCTCACCGAGACTCTACGTCGAGTAGTTCTGTCAGTTCAGTGTGGTTCAGTGTTCGCGGCTCGCCGGCGCTCGTGCACGGTTTCTGTTTACAGTTACTTATTTAACGGTCGTGCAATTTGGCTGAGTAACTGAATATTATTCCACTCGAAATGTTTGTTGGCCATTTGACAGCTGCCATATTGAGAAGCTGCGAGGTCCCCCATTATTATTTCTATTAACACTAAACTCAATATGTCGCAGTGGCGCAACACAACGTAGCGTTCTATAATAAATTACATGTTAGTTGTCATAAACCGATTTAAGTTAGTTACACGCTTATTCTCGTTGTGAGAGCTGGTTGAGTCGTCTGTGGAGTCGTTGGATATGTAGTCGACCGGATCCTGGATCGAGTCGGTTGTTTTGTCGGTCACGGCAGTAATCCACAGCTGGCGTTTACCTGAGTCTCTTTGTTCAGTGGAAAGTTTTGCTCGACACTGACGACTAACAGATTTGTCGTGTACCATCGTATCACATATTGCGTTCTATCCAACGTTATAATAGATAGATAGGATTCCACGTATTTCAATACAGATATAGAGGAAATACCTGTACTAGAAATGAGAGAGCGAGAGATATCTATACCTATCTTATATTGTTTTTGATGTGCACACAAAGTTATCCTAATGAAATAAAACCAAGTTTCATGTTCACGCCCGTTAGAAGTACGATAAAAAATATGAAGCTCAATAAAACTACACGAAATAAGAGATGTAGTTGCTCACAAATCGGATCGCTCGACTAGTTCGTTGACTAATAAATCCTTCACAAACAAAATATGGGGGAGCTGGGGATCAAAAGCCGATTTTTTGTTACTTTTTTTATAAGCCGCTATTTTGCCCTCTTTTGTGCCCGTGTTGTTTACTAATGGTTTCTGCTGGGTTCGACTTAAGATAATAACTCGGGTTTTTTCTCGCCCATGTGTGGAGTTTTTGCCGCCGGAAATGCGAGAATGCTGTTGGGTCGGATTAAAATATATATTTGTTGATCTTTCGGCTTAATCTGTAAACGGCCGAGTGCCGCGTGCATGTGCGCCGCGCTGTTGTTTTATTTTTGTCCAAAGCGGGCCGATTACGTGCGTTCGATTCACTTTCGTTTCGACGACAGCGTTTGTATTTTTAAAGCGATTGTGCTTTATTTAATGACACGCGGGGCGTTCCTCCTCTCCCTTCATTTTTCATCGGGCCGCCACAATATCCGTAATCGTTATCGTCGGTTAATCAATCACCGCTCTCGTTTAATTCCCCAATATCCTGCGGTATCCAACTAACAATTACATGTGAGGGTGTCCCGTACTCCCGTATCACCGGCGGGCAGCGCGGTGCCAATAACATAAATTGTCACGGGTGGTCGGAAGTGGCCCGCGCTCCTCTCTTCGAGCCCCTCCCCGCGCGTCCTCTCGCCCCGCACCTCACCGCCCCGGAGCCCTCGCCTCGCGTCTCAGCGCGTCTGTTCCCGACGAGAGCTCGAGATTGCTGTCGACTCGACAATCGATATTCAATCTCTTTTGACGTTTTATACGCTCCCTACTTTCTTACTTTGTGTCGGCGTTTAGGGCAGATGATTGGGATTGAAGCGAGCATTTCCCTTTTCTTTAATCGATGTCTGGTATTTCCTTTTCCATTGTGCCTTCATACTTGTACGTAATATTGTTT
Source organism: Anticarsia gemmatalis (assembly GCF_050436995.1). Lineage (NCBI taxonomy): Eukaryota > Metazoa > Arthropoda > Insecta > Lepidoptera > Erebidae > Anticarsia > Anticarsia gemmatalis. The sequence goes on from NC_134761.1 coordinate 8,630,010, forward strand.
CTGATCGATGCTTTGATATTTGAAATCTATGAAACGAGCACTTTATCGTTCAAAGGGAGCAGTTTCGTTCGAGGTCTTTAATTATTGAAGAGGCGGAGTCACGATATCTACATTTTATTACACGTTCAAAGCGATTTATCATCCACAAATGTTTTTATTGACTACCTCATCAAAGTATTAACCGTTGAATCAATTACTTACCTACCCTTGAACTTTACTACTACTATTACCCATTCAACGAGCCGAGCGCCGAGCGATCCTTCTCGCCGACATGAACGAGTATGACTTTGCCAATAAATTAGACGGCACTAATTAAGAAAATTCAACAATATACGGTGTGTGTCGGTGTTGAGTGAGTGAGCTAAAAGCTTTTAATACCGTTTACGATTTCACAGAGCTGGTAATTACGACATAGTTGAACTAATTAGTGAATTCCGAGCGCGGCTCGCAGCCATCGGTCGGAGGTAATTACAAATCCAACCCGCGTCGCTTATCCTACCAAGTTATAATTGAAAGCTCGGTGGCCCAGAAGCCGAGCGCCTCGTGTATCGCGTTATTAGGTGCGCATACGTAATTTGTTTGTTAAAGACGGCACGCAGTTATACCCGCTGTGAATAATTTAAATTCATCCCCTCGATGGGACGCGGGGAGGCCGCCTCCCGTATCGATTCTGTGCTTTGTTCCCTTGCGTGTGTGCCTGTGTGTGACTGTGTGTCGCTGTGTGTGCGCCCGTGTTTGTGATGTGCATTCTCTACTTTCGGCCGTGCTCTGTTCCCCTAGTATTAGTGAGCACAGATTCTCGGCTCGTTCGGTCGGTGTGCCGCAAAGCCGGGCTATCAGTTGACACGGACTAGGGTTACCAAAAGTAATCTGCCCCTCATACGCGCTGCTTTATACCCGCCGAGGGAACTTTAAATATACATTGAATGTAAGCCTTTTTCATCACGTAAACGCTATAAAAATTAAAACTTTTATGTTTCGTGCCATAAATTATTCATGAGTTCTTACTTGTGATGCTAATTTCATTCTAATTTTAATAAAAGCATTCAAAACATGTAACATCATTTGATAATAAAGTTTTGACCTTTAATTTTGTTGATAGACAGCCCTAGTGCGGATAGATTTATTTGATCCGTGAACCAGTTGTGGTCTAGAGGAGCGTGGGTAAATATTTGAGAGTATCAATTTACTTAGTACAAAACATTTCAATTTGAATGTTGTTGATTTAGACTACGACCGGCGTGTTTACATAATTATCGTAAACAAAACGACACGTTGACAGCTCCAATATTAAGAGAAAATATATTATTAAAGTGTACATTCCACTTAATCTCCGTGGCTAATTCGGAATGTTTGTATCCATAATATTTAGATGTGATGTCGCCCACGCAACCGCGGACGTCTATTTCTACGCCAACGAGTTTTCATCGATGCCAAATAGACAAAATTGTGTCTTGTGGGCGTTGTAATAAGCATCAATTTGTTATCGGATCATCAGGGCTAGAGTGCTCTGTTGACAAGAAAACTGTAGGCCAACGTGAAATATATGATCCATTTAGATTTTTCAGCGATCATTAGTGTGGTACTATGTCGAATCTAAAACTGTAGTAGGTTTGACGTCCGTCCACTTGTCAGAGACGATAAACGTCATTCAGTATACGTTTTAGAGGCCACTAAATACTACTAACGACAGTATGACGAGATGTATGCGTGATAGAGAACGTTGTTTCTATAGATACAGTTCAATAGCGTTACTGAGATGCCAATGTCTTCTAATTTAGACATCGGTATTTAAACAGCAATTAGTATTCGCATCTGTTCAAGTCTAATACTTAGTTCTTTACACTTGTTTAATTTGCACTGCCTGCGTTAATGTAAGTCTAAAAGAGAGAAATATTTTACCTTATACGCATAAGTACATGCGTTGTAAATAAAATAATACTCAAGTAATTTAAAATATTTAACTATCAATATTTTCTTTTAAAGTATTTAACTGAATATTAAAACAAAGACTCACAAAAAACTTTCGTTACAATTTCTTTACGAGATTAGTTACAAGACAGATGAAATCGTTCTTTTGTATTTATTTCGACTTTCAAACTCAAGCGAATAAAATAGTCAATGTTTCAAATAAACCTGGCAAATTAAGTACTTCAAAATGCAGTACAGCACTTAGCAAGAATAAAATAAATACTCACACGATCACGTGTGGTAGAAAACACATGTAAAAGTTTGAATTCCCGTTTATTAACGTGTATCGCAAACAATAGACGGTGGCAACATCAATTCTTTTCAATTACAGTTCCAAGTGACACACAACGGCGTATATTTTTTGTGAAATAAATGGCATTGGCAACACTGTATGTGTAACTGGTCGTGCGAGGATGGATGAAAATAAACCAACGTTTTATTTTTATCAAGCGTGCAACGTGAAATGTGACGGGTTATCTGATGAATACATGAAATATAACAGCTTGCCCGCACGTCCGAGCAAATTGACTTAATTACTTGTTTCTGAACGAGTCGGTAGTCGGGACGCATTTAGATCAGCCATGCTCAAACTGACCGAGTTTTTGACAGACTTTATGAACAACGGACAGGTATAAATATTACTAATGCGTACGTTTTAATTTGTTGAATAATTCAAGGCTTTATGTTCATATTAAACCTTTTTTTATCAGAGTATTTGACCTAAAAAAAAACAAAAGTTTTACATTATAGTATCGATTCGCTTTTATCGATTTCACGTTAATAACAAATATTATGTCACGAGCAATAGTTGCGCTCTAACATAATATTTTTGTTTTTAATTTGACACATCTTGTGACTTAATTCGAGTATTGTATAAATAGACCGCGTCGTGTTCAAATAAAGTTAACAATAGCCTATTGTGAAAGATTTTTTTTGACGGTTATCGTCTGTGGGATGAACGAACATGTCGGCTTAAAACGCTTCTGTTTTCATAAAAAATAAAACAAATAAAATGTTTTTAACAAAACATAATTCCAAATGCATGTTTATACTAAATGACTAATGTCTTCAAGTAAACTAAAGGCGATGCATCGCAATTTATCACGATGTTATTAACATTCCTTTTGTTTTTGCATTAATAAGATTTTTATGCTATTGCTTCCATAAATGAAAGATGTGATGTGAATAAATTGTTTCATATTAATCTTTTTACACTTTAATGTCAATGTTCAACAACAACAAACGAATGAGATTTACATAAATTACGACGATATACGACTGTGTCAATTCTGCTACCTACGTACATCTGATTAAAAATCCTTTCGTGTCCATCATATAGAGCGATATGCTTTTCATATTTCATATTCTCTATTAAACTAAAATTATCTGATAAGTAAACACATAATTAACCATGATTAGATTTTAATTGATTGTAAACAAAGATCCAATTAAAGTGATATCGTATTATGAGTATTAGAGATATGATTAAAATAATATAAAAACGATAAGTGCGAAACAAACACTTTTAATTAAGATAAATAAATGATAATTTGATGTTATGCGCACTTCTACGCTATTATATATGAGAATAAATTAACTACTAATTAGGTATTATTTCGAATTGAAAGGCCACACCAACTTATTACAGTTGAGTTTATTGAGAGCGATATGCTTTTCATATTTCATATTCTCTATTAAACTAAAATTATCTGATAAGTAAACACATAATTAACCATGATTAGATTTTAATTGATTGTAAACAAAGATCCAATTAAAGTGATATCGTATTATGAGTATTAGAGATATGATTAAAATAATATAAAAACGATAAGTGCGAAACAAACACTTTTAATTAAGATAAATAAATGATAATTTGATGTTATGCGCACTTCTACGCTATTATATATGAGAATAAATTAACTACTAATTAGGTATTATTTCGAATTGAAAGGCCACACCAACTTATTACAGTTGAGTTTATTGTTAAATGGTTAACTGTTAAAGAGTCGTGCGGAGTCATAAGTACCAGGCGCACAGAACGCGGCAAGATGTTAGTCAAATGGCGCGCAATAGGTACGCGGCTTGGCTGAGAATAATTTCCTCAGCCATCACGGCTCGCGGCGGAGCGACAACTGAATAAAGTTTTGTACCGCGTTAATTGCCACCAGGGGCTCAGACCGAACGGCACGTCTTTAATGAGACGGCTTCTTTAATGAAAATACCAAGTGAACAGGGTTGTCAGCTCACTATTTACGAGAATCTAGCTTTGTAAACGCGCAAATTGGAATAGCTCAAATTCAGTCATCGTTAAGTTGCATAACTTTGTGCTTTCCACAGTCCTTTTGTGATTATCTCCGCCTTTTACGACGCTAGTTAGTCCAATTACGTTTAGGTGAATCACAGTTGGCTGTTATTGAAATACGGACTTTGCGTGAAGTCTTTTTATCCACTATTTGTTTTGTAAAAAGGTGGCTATTGTGTTCGGTCTAAAAAAAATATCCAAGTACAAAAAATATGTTGCCATTGAGGCGTGTAGCTGGAATTTGGAATGATGTAGTCAAATAACGCGAGTACAATAATATTGTTTCAACTCTTCAACAATACTTATTATGGTATCCGGCTGTTGTTATGACAATATTTATACGTTCACGGTCCATTTATAACGTGACAAGAAATATTCCAGTTGTTAAGAAAACAGAGCTCGTATTTATTAACGAAATACAATAACATCATTAAAATTCAATAATTATGTACCTACCTACGTTTTGTTTGGTTTTGTCATACAATCGTCTACAGAAATAAGACAAATAATACCCGTACTTAATTAGTGCAGAATGGTAGACGCTATATTTTTCGACATTGGTATTCAAGTTTGATAGACTCATTTACATAGAGATGTTTAATGTCTAGACTTTATTAATCTAGAATGACGATAAAAACTCTTGGGCTTAGCTTATTACTTAAATAAATGTATTTATATGCTTAGTAAACGTCGTGTAGGTGTTATTATTAAAAACATAATCATTTAAAACAAAGGGCAGCCCTGTTCGCATCCCCGCTAGGTGATATTCCGCAATGCCTGCCGGTTATCACGACACGGCGAACATAAATATAAAGAGTATTAATAGTTTTTATAACACGCCCACAATAATTATACAGATTGGCTTATAGCTAATTGAAATCGCGTGAATAATCGACTAAGATGCTGGACTGGCCGCAAACACGTCACATCGCGTGCGAACCATCGACAACAAAAAATAAATAAGTTATCGAAACATGACATGTGCTTCTCGGAACCTGATCAGTTATAACAACTTTACCATAAAAATGTCAACTCGATAAACGGCACAATCGCAATCGTTTAATCGCAAGGAAAAAATATGAATACATTCAATACATTATCGTTTTTCTTTTGTTTTTCCACATTCTCATGTATGACTCTACAAAACTTTAATGTACAAGTTATGTATTTCTAATCTACATTATATGATACGTTTCTGATTGCAAATGGTGATCGTGAAATTAAAATGGCCACACAAAAACTCTATTTAATCACCAAAAAAATTGATTGAATCGAAAACAGATTAAGACAAATGTTTATTGCTGTTTTTATAGCGTGTTACAAAAAATAAATCGATAAAAAGAACATCAAATAGTATTAGATACGTATGTAAAACTATTTATTTTATTTTGAGTTGATACTGTGTAACAAAAATATAACAAAAGCAATTATGAGTAGGAATCGAGAACGAACTTTGATACACAACGAAATATAGTTTCCATAATATTGAACCAAGTGAGTACAGCATGCTGATTTCAATTTGTTATTCAGTTTAAAACCGATTCTCAAAACTGGTTTATTCGTGTGTTTAGGTGTTAAAATACGAAAACCTCACGTTATCGTTCATCTTAATTATAATGTTATAATTTTATTATTTGAGAGAATTCACATTACTTATAATGTAAATGAATAATACATATTTTAGTATTCACACATTTACATATAAATCATCGTTTAGAATTTTATATAAGAGTATTATGGCGCGTTTATGAGTTGTAAATGTTTCTACCAACGTATTTTATCAACAAGTATTTTATTTATAATATTGTATAGACTAGTATGAGAATTAAATTGACTGTGGTATCTTATCTGCCTACTCGTAGTTTCGAAATGATAAAGTAGTATTGGGGGCGATAAAATCAATAATTTGTTGACAAGGGTCCAATCAGTGGCGCCCATTCCATTAACGTTGTAACTTAAAATAAATCTAATTGTGAATTGTTTATTAAATGGTTCTTAATACAGTTCGTGATTTTACAAGATTTATTTATTTAGTAAATATTTAATAGAACGGAAACTATGGTCTTATTACAACTTATTACTTTGTAACAATTAACATTATTACGCTTAAGGAGATACAGCCCATTTCTTGTCGACTTATGAGCCATTGATGAATAAATAACATAATGCTGCGTATTTTAATTCCATGTTCTTCACGCTTATCTCGTTCTTCTTATCATAAGCACACATCTAAGTTACGGTGTGCACCGAGTATAAATCGATGTACAATTGTACACGGTGTAATTTTGTGTACAGTTACACACTCATAATTACACTCAATTTACAGCACAACTCACGATTATTTATTTCCTGTGGACTCCCTCACCGAGTCTCGCCACTGAGTCAAGACGTTTTCTTATAAAAGAACCTGTTTGCTCCGTTAATTTATAAATTGAACACTTAATTATATCTAGTTGGTCATTTACGCCCGCGGCCGCTCGGATAAAAACTAATAGCAGGTACTCGTATCAATAATTATACATAATTTAGTTTAAATTACTGTATAAAGCGGTCACCGGGATCCGCTCGTATCCCACGATATCATTGATCAAGTATCATCTTACGTAACTAAATGATAACCCGTCTAATGTCAGATTTAATCATGTTAATGCGTCCGTTGATTGATGAATATAAACATTACAAACAGCGTTAATGCTATTGAAATATTAAGACATCTACGATTACGTATTTAGTAACCGGCTGGCGGCTGACAACGCTTGAGTAATATCAGTTAGGCAGTTTTTGCAATATAATTAGTTATATTTGTTCACTTGGGGGGAGAACGTTTAATATAATGCTCATTACTCAGCGCGCATCGAGCCGTTCCGGGGCATTTAAACAATGTAGGCGTCGAGTCCGCGATTGGCCATTATATCGTAAATCACTGTTGACGCGCCGCAGTAATTGGCTCGGTGACCGCGGCCCGCCGCTACGTCCGACTAGATTGCCTCTCCGCTTGATGGACCCCTAGTACAGCACTGTTTCGACACTAATGGCTGACGGCCGCGCTCATCTGCTACCCGCCTTTTGAATGCTTGATTGATTATAATGTCACATTTCGAGTTGATGAATCGTAAAATATAATTATTCGTTGTCATTTATTGCCTAATTTTACTTTTAGTTTGTGTTACGAGATAATAAAATTGCTACAATAATATCCAATGTTAAACAATTTGTTTAAAGAATGCAAAATAGCGGTAATTTCGTAACAATACATGAATGGTGTAGTGTATTGTAATTTATGCAATATCTACGGTGTGAAATATTTAACCGACATTGTAAACGATTGTACAATAGTGGCTGTCACACTTGTAAGCTAACAAAAAAGAACTGCTCATTGTAACATCAAATGGGGACAATTCATGCATAAACCAAAACCAATTACAAAAAACTGTTAAGTACAGTTGTTTTTATAAAACAAATAGCGGCCCCCCGACTTCGCATGGTTTAAACAGTCCTTTTACACAAAAACCTTTTTCTTGAATCATCCTATCTATTAAAAGAAACCGCATCAAAATCCGTTGCGTAGTTTTAGAGATCTAAGCATATGTACATGCAAACATAGGGACAGACGCGAGAAGCCAGTCTGCTATATACTATGTAGTGTACTATAGGAGATACTTAGCCCATTCAAGAGTATTATTATTCTTGTATAATTATCAGATATACCATATTTTACGATACCAACTATCACACGTTAGTAAGCTCTAAATGTATGGTTAGTTCAAAGACCGACACTTGACCATAACTACACAACCTCAATTGTCGATAAAATGGGTCATCTCTTAACTGAATGGCCATAATTGGTATCTATGAACATTGTCACAGTATAAGCATTGCGCACAAACTGTGCTATGTCGTTAACATTCCTTCACAATGAATGACACGCCGTCTTGTCCATTCACCATACATTACGAGTGAAAAGATGTCAACTTTCTTAACAACAATTTTACAGTATGTCGCAACACTGGCAACAAACTTCTACAATATACACATAACACAATGGAACTACGAGTCATTTAAAATTTACATTCTAACAACACTCGGAGTTTTTCTGTTAGTGCAAAAACTTGCGGATTTGAAATTAAATGAGCAATTGTATTGTTATAGAAAAAATACTTACGTACCTCTTGTGTATCAATGTCTATTATTGTACATAAATTATTAAAGTTTTTATGAAAATTATGTTCTAAAGCAATATATTAAACATTTGGGAGTGATTACTCTTGATAGCTTAGATTTGTGTGAATTTAAGGACTTGGTAGCGAAAACATTAACGTTATATCCTGTTAACTTTTGTTGTTTGCTAAACGACGTTTCATCTGTGTCACGTTTCCCTCGTAAACCACGCGGCGACTAATGTACTGAACCTCGACATAAAACGAACATAATACGCCTACTACAAGTACCGATAAATCAACCATTTTCAAACTGACAGCTGCTAACTTTACTCTTCAATACGTATTCACGGAGTTTTAAAGACTTCACTGTAATATATTCTCGGTATTCTGCTTTAGCTTCCACCACTTTAACCAGTACAATAAACAGAGATAAACATATCGTCGTATTTTGTGATTCTGGTTACATTTGTTTACGCTAAAAAATAAGTACGACATGAATATAAAACACAAATAACAAGTCCTAAAACAGCTATATTTGTATTTTTATTTGCTTGGAATGACTCCAACGGCCGTCAAAAATATGTGCGTGACGTCATAGTGCTGTGCATCCATTCTAATATCGTTGAATTTTTCTCCATTTTCTCACAAAGAAAAGTGTAGATGAGCTCAAAAGAATAGCCCCACTTGGCTCGTCGTCGGTTTGGTAGTAATTTTGCGAAAGACGTTTAATAGTGGCACGGCCGAGTCGTGGCGGGTGACAAAGGCACTGCACTAACGGCGGTCCATTTGTCGGCGAGCACGGAAGGCGCCGCGTCCCCTTTATTTCTGCTGCTCTGAGCACCGCTGTGCCCGATCGCAATATCCTGGACGCCATGCAAATGGCGGCCCAACTGCCGCGTGCTGCTCGTTTTTATGCTCGCCTGGTACAAACGGCTTTTGTTTTCAATGGTTAAATTTCGGTCTTAAGTTTTTTGTAGCTGCATCTCCATTCAATTAACCCAGTAGAAAAAGACCACTGAAGTATTGTCGGTATTATCTAGTCTTTCTTCATGAAATCTATTTTTAAGTCGTTCAGAATAGAGATGTGAAAGGGTATGACGGTTTCGCATCGTCGTTCATAAATATCATAATATCTTCACTGTACGTCTAGAAACACGTTAAAAATGTTTAATGCTTGTAATGTTCCACTACTTAACTGTATATTTTTATCTTTTGCAGGTAAGACAAAACTGGCCGGGCAGGTGAGAGTTTTATTTTCTTTGCGGTACGGGCGACATGTGTGAACTTTATTATGGTTGCTTTTATTGTGGGGCACAAACGCCGCGCCTCGGCGGCCACATTCCGCCGCCCTCCCCCGCGCGACCCCTCGGCGATTCACCCAAATCACTTACCTTCTTCATGTACTTAACAGGACACGCCTGTTTGATGGGCTGAAACACTCGTAAACGGCGATGAAAACATCACAAAAATATAGTTTCGCCAACGGCATGCGACATCCTTATTTACACAAGTCACTTATCGCAAAGTAAATTTACACGAGCAACGGTTCCGCGGCAATAAATTTATTATAAATTACGAGATGTGATGTAAAAAAAAGGTTACACGGTGTCATTGTTTGCGTAGTCGACGATGCGTGTGAACTTTAATGTCCGCGGCATTGTCGCGGCGCGGCGCGCTAAACGACTTACATCAGCGACCATTCAGCCGAACAGAGACGCGCATTAGGCCGGCATTAAAGCTGACTTAGCGCATTAGCACTCATAACAATAACGGCCGACTGAGGCGAATTACTATTTATTGCTGCTATTTTGAAACGACATTAAATTACAGGCAATACGAGGCGACGTGAGATACATCCTTATCTGCGTCGTTATTGCCGCTTTGACCTATTCGAAACGGCTAATAGTCGATCCGAATCGTTTGTGAGAGCTGTAGGTGCGGATGTTTGGGCCGAGCTATGCCGATGCGTAATGATAGCGGACTGATACAGATCGGTGATTTCATCATTGGAGCGTCACACCGAGAAGCACCGACTCGCACGTCGCGATACATATAGTCGTTGATGGCTGATTGATTCATTTTAGTGTAGATAAAGTCACGTTGTGAGGCGACAGCCTTTATAGCCGCAGATTTTATTGTCTCGTGGAGGATATAAAGAGGTCGGTCGCTGCTACGCGCCGAGCGTGAGTGCCGACGTACGCGAGCACTAATGGCTTTTGCAATATTTATTGCTCTAATTTAAAACAAAATATTTTTGTAGTAGATATATAGCTTTATTTGTCGATTATAAAAGTTTAATTTATTACAACTGCTTTTCATTTCAATTTATACTTTTGCCATTTTCATCCTTTGAAACAAAATATTTACAATTTGGCGAAGCTAAATTTACATTGCAGTATGATTAAACGAGGTACTAAAATAAATACGAGGAGGTAATATCGTTGGAGAAGTCGGCCATTTGCATTGCAGCTCGTCCAGGAAATTGCTATTGGAGCCGCGCAGTACACACTTACTCAGTCGGTGTATTAAGTACTGTCAGATTATCAGACACCATGACGGTAACTGCCCACTTCCATCCATCAGGGACATTCATTAATGTCGTACTCATTGAAATTTATTGCAAACACCGTCAAACAAAAAGTAATATAAACGAGATGTCGAATTACATGTCTAACTGTCAACAGAGCGATAAGTGCAAAAGTGTAATAGCGGTACACTGAGATAACGTTTGAATGAAAACATAGTTACAAAACGCAATTAGTTCTATCCGAACAGATAAAATCCATCAGATCTATTAGTTTGGTGTAATCTCGTGAAATTATCTTGTTGGCCAGCCTTCATAGTGAATGGAATTATTTGTTCAATTTGTGTTTTATCTTAGCGGTGGTCTGTACAGCGCTCGCTCGCTCATTCTCTACGTAAAAATAAATCATTACTTCGCCACGTTCCGATTCGCTTTTGTTTCTTTTACAACGGAACAATTTGTTGTTTTTTTATATTTAGAATGGCTCTAAAATAGAAACAAGACTTCATAAACACGCAAACATACTAAAATACTCGCGTAAATGCATACATAAAACCTACGTGAGATCGAATTAACGTGACTTCGTACCAATTATGGCCGAACATATTAAAACATTTTTATATTTAAGAACCTCGTTACCAATTTGTGTTTTAAACACAGTTTATGCCATAGTATCAGTGTTGATTTTTCAACTACATAATTATAGTGGCAGCCCTGTTCATATCTATTTGTATCAAATGACTCCGCATATTTAAAATATCACAAATAATTTACATACGTAATACCCTGATTTGTTTTCTTTGTTAACTAGGTCATGTATGTACATTGTTAACTCATTTGCAAGGTCATCATATTATCGTGCTGCACATAATGTGACAATTTCATAAGTCGTTATATTAATTGTTTGCTCTTCAGTTGAGTACACAAAGTTTTTTTACAATCCGTTCTAGCAGGGATAGAACGTGCATGAATAGTAAATGTTTTATGATCCGTCCTGGCCAGCACTAAAACAACAATGTTCTACTCGGCTGAAGCATTTATAATAGTAGATTTAAATTTTTTATAGTGTAATTTGCGAGCTGCGAATCGTTCCTGCTCTCCTAGTATAGTAGAACGGTCGCTTTGTTGTGATGTAATTCACTTTGCGGCAACTAGTCGCGCCAGGTGTTTGTTTTCTATGACTTTTTCCACGGTAAAACGGCTATTAGCGTGAGTGCACATGAGTAGTACGGTTTAATTATTTAATGAAGGTGGCGCGGCGTGTCGAGTGTGTCGACTCGACGGACACATGGCCGGCTCGCCCGCGGCACCGCGGCCCCCGCCAAATGTGCTTCTAATTACCCAGCCCTACTTTTAACTAATAACTCGCTAGTGAGTACAAATCGCTCGCTCTATTTTCAGTTAGCACATACGTTACGTTCAGTGACTATTTAATTTATAGCTATCGAATAAATTTCACAAGTTAAACGTAAATTACACCACAACACGATCGTTACTCTCTGTCCGTTTACTAAGTGGATTAAAACAGAATCTTTTGTTTTTTCAAGTATTCCCACCCCGACACACTGAATCAGGTTTCGGGCAGGCCGACTTTGAAGTTTTATCTCTGTATAAATTGTATTAGTTAAATTTTCTTAACTTTGACAACGTAACCGTTTCTACGAATTGAAGTTTCTTCGAAGATTCTTTGTAAAATTAATAAAGTTTTAATTGAATTCTGTTGAAAAGCAATTTAGGGTTGATGTCAACCGGGTTTGTAGTCTTTTCGAGTTGAAAGAAAACATTATCATTTAAATCATACGATAGTAGTGGCCGGTGGTGGCTGTCGGTCGCCGGTCACGTGTCCACAATTCCTTTGTCCGTGTGACAGAATTTCTCGGAGCTTTGCGATCCGTCACGATAGCTATCTCAGCGCAGACATCCCGCCGACGATTTCTTGCTAAATCACCACCGTCGCTGTCATTTCTCTGAAACTACCGAATTGTACTCGTATTTCTAGCTACCAAATCGTTGTCTAAATGTTTTCGTGTGTGTTGTACCGTTGTATAGTGCTGTACAGTGTTATATGATTATTTTGTTAACCCGCGGTAGGTAATAAAGCAAGTTAGCAGCGCGTTCAATCCCGTCACGACTGACGCGAACGTCGGTAAATCAGAGTTAACGCTTTCTTTGCTCCGGCGGATTTATGGGCAAAGGCTCGACACCTAGCTCGTGTATCTTCCGTGGCTTTGTGCTCCCCTAGTACTGCGAGCATCTGCGAACTATTGCGCAGCCCGACACCCGGCGCTCAGTTTACCTTGCATTTTATTTCAATAAACTCGCATTCGACTCGAGAGATAAAATAAACAGAGCCGATGTTTATAATACTTCACGTCCGCTTATAAAAACATACGTATCTTTTTATCGCACAAATTCCTCGCGTGAAATAAAAACGCTTTGAATATGACAGGAATAAATGAGACGTCTTGTAGTTGAAATAGTGCGACGATAGTGAGAGCAATCGATCACAGGAACTCGGCTCAGGCACGAATTGCAACATTTATATAGATCCGAGCTTTCCCACTTTTATCCCACCGAGAGATTTATATTCACGCGCGACACCTCTACGCCCTTTGAAGTTGTTAGATGGGGGGAATAAATTCTTACCGCGCTCCGTCCTTGTTTTTAATTAAAACGCCATAAAGTTGAATGCTTTTATATGTATATGTATAGAAGGAATATGATAATTAAGAAAACAAAGTGAAACTAACGACCGCTCTGTAATAAATCAGAAGGGCGAACACATAAAAGATGGTGTAAATGTTAAAAGCCATTACCGGAAGCCATTGTCCGAGTGAGTCAGGGCTCGAGTGTGATCTCCACTTAATCCGGTGTACGCGGATAACAACGCTAACAATGTGATAAAGCGGCTCCGGACACGTCGCACTCGCTCGCAATAACTATAAACTATCAACCGCAAACGTCTGCCATCTTGTAGCCGGAGTCGATGAAATATCCACCTCTCCCTCACTCCTCCAGGGGCGGCGGGCGCGTTGTCTCCCTCGACCTCCCCACGGGGCTAGTGCACACGGGCGTCATAAACGCAGCGTCATCGTGCCACTTGGAAATTCACATCTCGTACACAGATTTGATTGGAATAGTAAAACAAATAAATGAAACGGATATGTTCTGTCTTTAATTCAAGAAGTTCTTTCATTCCTTTTGTGTTAGCAATAAATGTTGATTCTTGACTGTTGTTTTGATTTACGGTTAAGGTGTTTTATGAATTCTGTTTCACCGATGTTGCATAGAATTCATAGTTAGTGACTCGTCTGCACCGGTATACGTCGTCGACGTCGGCGTCGGTGAGCTGAATACCGCCTCAGTTTCGTATTCTCCTGGTATTGGAGTTTAAATTACACGAATTAATCCAGTCGGGTACTTTTCGCTTTTCTCTCGGGAATGAGTGTTTACGAACCCCATCTCGTATGGTATTTTTGTTACTAGTCCTCATCGTCATTGCAGTTGTTATTCCTGGAATCAAATTTTAATATTATTAAAAGAATATATGGTTTGTCGACTTGGACCTAATTCGGATATATTTCCAAAACAATGAAATTGTTTCTATTGTTGCCACACATGTTTCATGTTTACTATTTCAGCGGCTGACGTTAACGTTTCATAAACTATAAGTATTTGTGGCTTTATATGTCCGCGTTTTATTGTTCTGTTCGATAGCACTGAAGTGATCTATCGTTTAGTTAATAAATCTAAACAATGAATGTATTGTGTGTCGTTATGTGCGTATATTGAATTGAGTATCACAAAGAAATGTTTTAGTTATTCAATGGTTAAATTAGTATGGCGATCACAGAGCACTTTCTCAATGGCGCGATGTCGCATGAATTATTGATGTAGGGTGGAACAGGCAGCTCGGCAGCCAGACGCGGCTCGGCGCGACATCTCCGCACACCATTTTATTGTTATAAATTATTCTTTTTCTTCCCGACCACTTTTATTACTACATCACACAATTCGCTGACTTTATTGTCCCTCATCACTTTTAATACCGATGGACCGTTATTTATTCGTGCTAATTTACACCTAATTGTAATACGCCTTAGCGTTTTTATCCTAGCAATAAAATACTTAATTGAACTCTTGCCAAGAGCCGGATAAAGCTTGCATTATTCAACATCAGAGACGCTTCGATTTAATGTTTAAACATTCATTTGGGTGATTAAATTTCATTATAAGGTAACAGTTATTACCAACGAAACTGATTATAAGCTCGCTACGCGGATCGTTTGTAACAAGTGGTTAAGCGAAATGACATGCATTTATTAAGATTTTAAAGCGATCAATGAGACTCCGTCGAGGGGGTTGTTAGAGCGGCAGCCGGCCGTCACTCCTCGTCAACAGGTTCTCAAACTGTTAATCAATTACACACACCGTTGGTTCGCGCGCTTTTTCCTCGGCGTAATGGATACCGCAGCTCGGAGCGCGCAGCTCGCAGCGCTGTACACACGTACCGGTAATAAGTACGTAGCCATGTATGTACACAGCGAGTCGGTTGGGTTCACGCACGAATGCCTCCACGAGTGCGAGGGTAAGCTGAGCGGCGAGCTGGCTACATGCTGTTCTGTGCCCGTGTGCGGTTGGCTGTTTTTTATTCTGGCATGTGTGCCAGCTTTATATTGGTCGTGGGGCGCGGATGGCATCGCGCGTCGCGTGTGTGCCGCTGCTATTTTTCGAGAGCCCCGCTTGCGTGTACGGTGTCGTTTTTGCGCTCTCTTTGTT
This sequence comes from Anticarsia gemmatalis, assembly GCF_050436995.1. NCBI lineage: Eukaryota > Metazoa > Arthropoda > Insecta > Lepidoptera > Erebidae > Anticarsia > Anticarsia gemmatalis. The sequence continues at coordinate 8,645,746 of NC_134761.1, forward strand.
TTATTGTTTTCCTTTGGCTCTACAAAAATGAGCGGTGCCGTCGTTATTGTTCACTCGCCTCTTGTCTTGTACTGCCGTTTGGAACGATTTCTTAGAGCCGGTTCGGTTGCATTATAATGGCATTATTAAACGCTGTAATAGACTACGCTTTTTGCCTTGTTAACGCTCTATTCACGTCTATTTTTTGTCGTGGTTCGAAGACATAAAAGATAATTGTTTCGTGGAGTGGGATGATGAAAAAATCGACACGGTAACTGATTTAAAGGGCTTTCGGAAATAATAGAACTAAGTTTTAAGATACGGCTATCGGGAAAGCTCGGGGCCTCGCATTTACATAAATACGTGGAGTTAACGTCCGCGGCCCAAATAAAGACGGAACGTAATTTGCATATGCAAATATCTTGTCGTTTTCATGCAAATACTTACTTGGTGTATTACAGACGGCTTAATGGTACTTACACAGCCTCTGAGATCCCCCGGGAGCCTGGATACTTGCTTGCCGCTCCTATTTGTCATCTTACACTGAAATTGAATTAACAACCATATGAAATATTTATTGACTGAATGAATTACTATCCGCCGTTGTATAAAAGTTTGCAGATTATTGTAAAACATTCATATAAAAAATGGCACAGATTCGACATGGGCTCACATATAAGCGAGCTATCGATACATACACATGTGTGGGTACAATCAAAATGCTTTTGAAGCGAACAGGTTTTGCGCCTGGGGGCTACAGAAATGTCAATCATGCTATTGAATCGAGATATATTTTTTGCCGCATGCTCATCTCGACTGAGCGATGATAATAACACTTCGTAAGTACCTAATTGTGGTGTCATTACCTTTTAAGCAACTCGAATTAGCATAAACACTTACCTGAGCGAATAATTACGTATTTTATACCATTTCGAGGTTTTTTTTTAGGAAAATAGTAGTTGATAAGTTAAGTGTCCAATTTATTATGCTGCATCTACCACAAAATGGTTGCTGTAAAAATGTATTTTTATTTATAAAACGCTTTAAACTTGCCGAGTACTGGTTAGATATTGGTCGATGTAAACATGGTTTAATGCTTGTTTCACTTACATAAACACATTTTACGTGGCGTGGTAATTTTACTGACGCAAATAGGAGTCTAATTTCAACTAAGCAAATAACTGTTACCTACATACCGCCCTTACAGTAATATTAGTATTGAAAGTTGTATTCTTAGAAGTTATTTGAAACTTAGATATGTACCTACCTAGTAAGACAGAATTATACCCTATAAAATGTCTTTATATTTAGACTAAATCTTTACTAAATACTACTGTTGTGATGTGAATTCAAAATAGGTACATACGTTCGTATCGTTTGAGTTATAATTGCATAACGCAAAGCAAATAATTAACCACATAACGTACTATCCAGGAATACAGTTAACAATAGCAAAAAAAAATCTGTACTTACAACTACTGGCGCTTTATGGCTGAGTCTGACCTTCTTTACTTACTGGAAAAAGTTTTTATGGATAAAAACCATAAGACTTTTGGAAAGTAGTAAAAAGACCAAGGAAAATATCTTAATGGACTAATACCAGCTCGATTCTGCACTACTATCGTCTACCGACATCCGGCTATCAAGAAATTTTACACGAAAATCTGTTTAGCGCCTCTACCGGGCACCGTAGGGACTGTTTTGGCAGTACATTTTAAATGTCAAACTCTCGATACTCGGCAGTACAGACTATTTTAGAATTGCTGTACAGTACCTCGATTCTCTACCACTATCGACTACCAACAACCGACCTGTCATCGAGAAATTTTGTATGAAAATCTGATCAGCGCCTCTGACGGGCGTCGTAGAAACTTTTTTGGCAGTACATTCTAAATGTCAAAATTTCGATAGCTAGCCGGTTTTCGGTAGTCAATAGTAGTAGAGAATCGTGCTACTGATCAGATTTTCATGCAAAATTTCTCGATAACAAGCCAGTTGTCGTTAGTCGATAGTAGTAGATAATCGAGTTACAGAACGTATAGTATGAAGTGAACGAGTACTAATAACCTATGATTATTACTTATTCACGACAAGCGACGTTTGTTCAAACAGTTACCACCTTTAATGACAAGCCACGACAGACGATTGACATTCAATTATAGCAACATAATATCGTGTTTGTAATTCCATGGCGATAGTGGTGTTATTATACTTTAATTTTATCATTCTGTACAAAGGGGAACGGGTAAGGGAGATTAGTTTTCTAGTAATAATGTATTTTATTATGTAAATTGTAAAGGATTGCCTTCGGATTAAAAAAAATTAAAGAATGGATAAATGAAAATCACTCGCAGTGTTGATATAGTAATTAGTACGCAGCAGCATATTAGATTATTGGACTACGAGTATAAAATATATTATTGGACTAAAATTTGTCTGCGACTTAGAAATGGTTTTTGTAGTTTTATTTACACAAAAGTTTTGTTCACAAAGTTCTTCAAAAGAAGTGCTATAAATGACACGTATAACACATAGGTATAGTTCCAATGTATATGTTACTGTAAAAGCCCGAACTGTGGTAAATCCTAAGATTTTCCGGTAAAACCTAAGATTTACCAACTCTCAATGGTAAAAGTCTGAACAAGTTTAAAAACTATGTTACGGTATAATTATATACCGTACAACATACAACAATATGCGTATTTTGTACATACATTTTTGAATCCCCGAGAGAAAACCCTGACAGATTCAGAACAGCCTAATTTTAATAAACAATATTGTAATACAACAAAGTATATTCTTTTGTATATTGGCTATAACGTATTTCACATTTAAAATTACATTGTTTTGATATCTCATGCGAAATTTATACACAGAAAATATTTATACGAGCGCTCATAAATAGTAAATGTTTTTTTTATATCGCTCGCTTGATTGTATTGTTTTCGTACTCGTATTTTGATACGATAAAGGTTTAAAAGTACTTAGCTAAAAATAACAGTTTCATTCAACTACAGTAACTTATATACACTGCCGGTCAAAAGTTTGAGACCAGTTGTCAATCTTCGTCACCAACAAATTATTTCAAGTCCATATGGTAAAGACCTAATTTGAACATCTGTGTATTCTATTGTTATTAGACAATTTCTAAGAACCTTTTCTTTATATATTTTTATCTTATCGTCCTAGAAAGGTCTATTGTTTCAAAACATCAATGAACGCTGCGCAACGACCAAATGGTAAATCATTGTAATTTTTTATGAGCCGACCAAAACATTGAATATTTTGCTTTTGTTTCTTGTTAACTGGAATTTAGGATTATTTAAACGTTTTAAAACATATTTATTACCTGAGTTTTCATGAAGTTAATCTTTTTTTATCTCGTTTAGTCTGAGCTCATCCTTGTGACAGTGAAGACATCTTAAAATGGGAAAAGTGCGCGAAATTAGCAGTGAAACTCGTGCTGTCATAGTTGTTTTACACAACGAAGGCAAATCTGAACGTGAGATTGCCTCTCAATTTAAGTTGTCGAAGACTTGTGTTCATAACGCAATAACCCGATACAAGGAGACTGGCACTAATCAAGATCGTCCGCGGTCAGGAAGGCCGAGAGCTACTACTTCTAGCGAGGTAAATGTAACCCATTAATATCCCACTGCTAGGAATTGGTAATGAGGAAGGGGTTAGGTTAAATCGGCCCCTTATTACAAAAAACGGAGTTGAAATGATTTATTTATAAAAAGTTTATTTTCTGCACAGTAGGCTTGTAAGTACCTACGTAAGATAGAAAATGAATACTGTCAAATGTTGACAAACTCATTAAAACCAGAATCTAAGCAGAAATCTTACAACTAATGCTAAGACACTAAATCCTAAAGTATATTCAAATCGTTTAGCCGCCGAGAATTATCCGATGTCGATGTAGACAATAAAATGTTCGTGTCGGTCGCGCCACAGCCTCCGCCGATAACATCTCCACTGCTATACAAATAGCGCCATTAACCTTAACACCGCTAAACGCGACATGTTGAGAAACACTGCCATCTTCCATCCCACTCGCACCTACAACGCGCAACTGCCCCGTCTCACTCCCTCGTCAACATTAGGAGCATCGCGTGTTTTAAAATAAAGGGTAGATGAATTAAACTGATAAGGCGAGTGCTCGAGTACGTAGTGACATAATGTGTGGTACCTAATTGATAAAATAAACATTAGTCCGCGATGTTTTGTTTCACTCCATCTTTCTTTATTGACGTGCCTCGATTTCTTTGATCGGGTTTGTATAGCTATACTGGATAAATAATCTCCCAATACGTTATGTTTTCCTTGTAGCTTTTAGTATATCTCTATTTTATTTTTCCTCAAACAACCCGCTGTGTGTATATGTATTTAATCAATCTATTTTTTATAGCAGCGTACAGTGAGTACTGTCAAAACAAAATACGTCCCAAAATATTTATTCATTTATTCAAAAACAATCGGAACAATCCCTTGCGGTTAAAAGCGCAGTGCGTACCTATACTCGTTTAGAATCGTAGGTGTTACATTTTTTTCGTTTTAAAACCGCTCGCGGTTAACCGCAGTGAATGCGAGGCCTATATTGTAGTTTTCACTTTTTTTACAAATCGAATGAACCTCGCTCTTTTTAGTTCGTTTTGGAATGAATAATTGAAAACCCCAATACAAATTGTTAGCTGACAGCCAACAATAACACGATGATTGATGAGTGACTATCGCGACTGATAAAAACAATAATAGTTTTATCTTTGGTTTGAACTGTATATAAATGTACGATATACAATCCGAAACACGATAAACAAGGTCTATTTTAAGCAATCCAATCAATATACAAAACCAATATTGTAATGTAAGAAAAATAAGTACGTATTTATATGTTTATCTTATCAAATTCTGTTCAACCAATTTTTCGGGGTTGGCCGCCATCTTTCTTTATCTCTTGGGACCTTTATTCATGACGCTACAGTTTTTATTCGTTAAAGTATCGACATAACTCGTTTACAACTTCCACATGGCATGAAGACTGACACAATCCCCCGCACAGACTATTATTACGTGTTTAATACAAACAGGTTTCTAATTATTACCGAGTGTTTGTATTAGCTTCTAGTTCCCTGAATTGAACCTAGGCACGCTTGAAATTACCTGTGAATGAATCAATAAGCGATATTCTCACGGTCTATCATGCAAATGTTGAATGTCAAAGCGATTGCACGTTACAATCTGTGTGAAAACGATACGTTGTTTATTTCGCACGATGTTATAAAGTATTATGTTTCTTTTATACTTTTATAGATGTTGCCAAAACCAAAAAAGGTCTGTTTTCGATGAATACGTAATGAGTTTTAGTTATATCGTGACTTGTCTACTATATTTATAAAACTGATGATACAAGCATGGTATCACGTTAATGTAAGTATTTGTAAGCCATGCAAACATGTATTTCTCCCAAATTATAAAGTCCCCGTACTTTAGTTTCTGCGGATCATCTGTTTGGCAGTCAGTCACATAAAACGTTGGGTCATATCAACCAGATAAGCCGTTTTTGTGTGAATCCCAAGCAAACAAACCCACCCTTTTCATAATAATGGTACAGTTTAAGTATAAAGCATTCATATTATAGGGGTACGCATACGTCGCTAGTTCGCTACCTACATTATCTAACTACGCTCTCATGATCACATCAAAGGGTTCCAATTTAATCACAATTTGATTAGATTGGAATTGATATTTAATGAGCTTTGTGCGTTCGAACCTAATTATCTTGTCTGATGTCTGAGATGCGATTATTCACTAATACTAATTCCTCAATCAAGCTCTACACACATTGAGTCACTTAACTATAAACGTGTATAGCTGTATTCTATACAAACAAACCTATTGTGTTATTACTATATACACAAATAACGGGTTTCGTATCAAAATATGCAGATAAAAATAAAATAGTGTTATAAGAAAAATATTTTCCAATTTCAACTGAACATTTTGTTCTGAATCTCGTTCGCTAGTAAAAGCTGCGCGGTAAAAAATTAGAGATGTCATGCCCGCTTTCTTTGCGCGGCTACGGTCATAATTTCATTTTCTTCGTCGGGGTAACATGAGGCAACGGAGCTCATTTCATAACCCATAATGAGGCCTCGCGGTCTCTCTCTGTCGGCGCGCGGGGGAGCAGGACGGGCACAGTTATAAAACGGTTCCTCATCGAAGTTTGAGCTCTACGACGCCCGGTGTAGACGCAGTTTTCGGTTAGATAAGTCGGCGGGTGATGTCTTCCGCCCTCGACAAACAGCGCACTACATAAGTAGAAGTTTTCTGCTTCATTTATTAGCAGGCGAATGTCGACGTCGAGCCAATAAAGCGGCGTACTCGCCACCCTCTCCAGACGATTTATGAGTGAAAGTCGTACTAATTCCACTAACAGCGCTCCCCCAATTTGAATGTTAATTTTTAACAATTTAAGACTGTTTAGTGACTTTGTTATGAGTTGAGGCGCGTCTGGTGAATTCGTAATATCCGTCTGTACCTCATTCATTTCAGATTTACGCTTCGAATGGCAGCTGTAAAGGTTGACGTTGTAATGCGATTTTACGATTATTGTACACTGTAAGCACTCGTGTACTGCGAATTAAACCGGGCCTAAATAATTTAGCCTCGTCACTGTCGCCGTCTTACTGCAAACGATTGTGAACACGTCAACAAAAACATGTTTCGTAGAACTCGATTGAATCTCTAAAATATCCATTTGTGAACGTCTCAATCAATTACTGCGCAGGAATTACGTTTTATTGTAGTTCTTTATTCTTTCCAGGTAAGTCGTGGTTTGCGTTCAACACAAATCGGAGGTTTAAATTACCGGTAATTTGCTACCCACGCCCAAAGGTAAGTGCAAATAAGGTGAAAAAACACGAGAACAAGGTATTTGGCAATACACGATATTAATATGCATAAAGGAATTAACATCGTAGGTAGATTTAGCATAATTTAATGTCTTGAATAACCTTTGAAAGTTAAGACATCAGTTATTAACTTAAATGATGGATTAGTCAAGTTATTAATGATCGGACTATCATTTTTTAGATTAAAATTTAAAGTTATTTAAGATGGAAGATAAATAATAGTTATATAACGCTATTATGTTATGCAACGACATTTGTATCAGCGTATTTTGATGACATTTTGATATGTAAAACTTATCTTACAGCAATCTTCAATCTGGAATGCGATAGCCATTTTAATTTTAAACATTATCCGCAACAATTTTATCAAGCATCAATATAAAACGGCATAAAAGTGAAGTCTCAAAATGTTATTTGTGATTCTGATCAACGACTTTATTGTTATTTTGCGTAATAATTTAGTTTCCAAGATAAATATCGTCTGAAGAGCACAAGAGAAATCGAGATAAGATCCATAAAGAAGTTTAATATCAATATTATTCGTATACTATATTTTATACAAACGTTTTGTTCCACGCTGTTTTTTCGTTGTTATTTAAATATACGATATTTAAATGAACTTATTCAGAACGTTTTATTTGAAACTATAAATCAGCGGTGCCACATTTTTTATTCGGATTAGAATATTTATTCGGGCAGTTTATCTCTGGTATTTGTGAATAAACAAAGGATAAATCGCGATACGTTTTACTGTCGGCCATTCGTCGGCCGTGTGCCGGTCCCTGGAGCTCACGTTCCATGTTATTACTCCATAATTGTCGCTATTACCCGTTCCTCCGCTAGTTCCGTTCATTAAATAATTAATTTGGATTGAGGTAAACCATGTCAATACCGCTCCCCAACAGGTATATTGTAACCTTAGCAAATACCCAAATCCGGCGCGAGACTGCTATATTATTTACCCGGGGGTAAATTCCGTGCTTTGATCTCCCCGCTTGCCGACATTTTCTTATACCCTCCGCTTTAATTATTTCGCCTTTGAGCCTCCCTCGGAGCGCGTGGAGTGAATTTTAAGAGGCTGTCACAAAATGGACTCTTAATTACGAGCGGACCCGGTTTTATTTGTAATAATTAATAAGTTTCCCTCAATGCAACGTTACCGCTGTTATTGCGTTAATAATGTGCCGCGATCATCATATTAATACTTAATAGTGTTTGTTCTCTACAATTATTATATTATGACGCTTATTTGACCTGTTAATACTTATATTTTATTATCGTCTCTTAATTTTATTGTTTGGAACCTTTCAATCATCGAAATTCAAATGGTTTACGCAAATAACCGATGGGGATCCGAGCAAGTAATAAGACTAATTCAAACTTTGTTTAATAATATTTATATAACAGAACTTACTAAAAGCAGTTTAACTTTCTGGTTTTTATAAGAGTACGAAAGTGGTGTCTCTTTCATAAAATGATGCGTCAGACATGTGTGTCTCAATATCCTCAATCTCACAACACCTACCTCATATCAACAAAAAATATTGTTTAAAGTTTACATTAAATATTACAATATGACTTGTATGAATGTAAATGATATCTCAGAAATTCGGTCGTAACAAACCGTAAAACGTGTCCGACAATAAAAAATGTTTCGACGATAAACTAACCGGCAGACGCTGCGTTTTATAATTTAATTTGTGATAAGTTTCATTTTAAAAGCGTAGTTTGTATCTTCAATATATAGGAGATGACAGCCAATAATTTTATTGAGGAAGTTACCCCAGGTCGATCGTTAAACGCCGACTGAGGCGATCAAGTTAATCCATTATCATTTTATACCGCCATAAACGTTTCACGACTGCCGTCAACTGTTCAAACTTTATTTGCTATAATTATAAAATTAAAATTCTCAATTGACTTGGGAACTTTCCAAATAAAAACTAAGATTTTAGAAAGATTAAATGACTTGGAGATTTAATCTAGCTCTCAATTATTTTTGATTGGTCGAGGTAAATGAAAAGCATATTTGACCAGTCTACGATATTAAATTCATAATCCATACATAAAGTTCAAGAGAAACAAATCGCTTTAACCTATTATTGAAATAGAATAAAGGCTGAATGGAGTAATAACTTAATAAGTAATTCACCAGATTATTAGCCTGTCGAGTACGTACATTAAGCCGCTGGAATAAATGAGATTGTAATCCCAACAAGGCAAGTTATCCCACTACACACAAACACATGTGAGCGTATTATCATAAATGCGTTATACCAGTTTGTACTGTTTGTAGTCCACGCGAGGAAACTCATCGTAATAAGCTTTGTTAATAAAACAAAGCCGCTACAATAATATTTTAACTTACAAAAGAAAATGTTCACAGTTTATATTCAAAAGAAAATGGAAATTATAACGTAACTTGTAAAATAAGAGTTAGATTTAATAACACTGAAAAGTTTAAGTGAATATAAAGCAGAGTACTGGGATAGCATGACCGTGTCGAAAGTGTGGCGTGTGGGAAGTTTGCGTGCGAATTAGCCGGTAACAACACGGGAGGGCGCGTTAATCCTGTTATCGGGTAGGTATCCGTAACTCGGACCGAGTCCGTGGGCGGAACTACAAGTTTTACCAGCTACAGCTTCTTATCCCCCGGTACACTACACTAGATTGTTCTTCTTTGCGTTAAGTGTCTAGTTGGCTAAGTGGAATTTTAAAGTTAAACTTCTCTCACAGACTGCTTACATACAGAAGAATGTTTTACAAACATTCGCATTGTCAGTGCTCTGAAGTGGTGCTTTAGAAACTGTTACTTTACTCAGTGCATGAGAAATATGTGGATATCTAGGTTAAATCAAATTTTTCACTTTATTCCAGTGGAAGCAATTTGTTTTTGTACAGTAAGCAGCGGAACAAAGGAAAGCTCGGAAAACCTTGTTAACTTTTTAAAGCATTCGTTGGCTTCTCATGCATTATTCAGAACAGCCGGTGAGTACACACCGACACACCGACACACGCATCCGTATGATGTTGTGTGTTTGTCACGCCGCGTACATGTGTCCGCTACTACGAGGATAACATCGCTACCCTCCTCACAATTGACATTTCGCAAAGAGCCCAACCCTTTTGTTGCTCGGATGAAATGTGAATTTCAATGAAAACGAGGTTAAAATTGCTCGGCCCCGACATAGCCGTGAGCCGTAAAAAAGAGATTTCATTACGGTCCATTGTTGCGTTATGATTTTCACGTTCCATTTTATTTTTAAGAATTGCTAAAGCACAAACACTTTTTCATGCAGTTTAACGTTTGTATTACACTGGAGCGTCTCGAAAAGCTTTTAGAACGCTTTGTCGGGAGGGCAATTAACTCTGAGGGTTGTTATTGTGTTTTTCGCTTGCTTTTACTCAATTAAAAATAATTTGAAATAATAGCAACGGTACAAAGACAAGAGCGAGACGCGGCTGGAATAATTTAAGCTCGTAGCGAGCCCCTCGGCGTTAGCATCTTGTTTCATTAACGTGCCCACTGTCTCGAGTAATATTTATATGAGCCGCGGATCATGAATATTTACACACTGTGCCCTTTAAAAGAGCTAATTCAGACAGTGCTCTCACCGTTCATTAAAAAAAAATAGATTATTTAAAGGAGCGGATATATGTAACGTTATTTAATTTAATAGTTTTATTTGGTGGCTTGGAGATACACACACACAAAGGCCCGCGACGTTAAGCTTCTTTTATCTCTCCCCGAGGCGGGATGAAAATCGAGCGTCGATATTGTGCTCGTAAAGGGCGTTTGGACGGGGATAAATAACACGTCGTCGGATCGTGCTCTGCCCGCACCGCTCCGTACCGCTCCGCACCGCGGCACCGCTAGCATCGTTACGTTACACCACTTGCACCTTGTACCGAGTGTACGTACGTATGTATGTACATACTCGTACATGCTGCGGTTAAGCCAACGTGTTTTGTAATTACTTCGTCTGTTCTTCATAAAGAACCGTTTTAATTTACTTTTGCTTTTGTTACGAGTCTCGAAACAGTTATATTGGTCTGGGGTCTCGGTCGAAACTATCATAGGCGAGAGCGTAAATGTTTTGTCATCCAACTATTGTTCGCTCCCTGGGGGGAATAGAGGGAGAACAACAAACATTTCAACCCAATCTTGAATAAAACTGTCACTACATATAACAGCGTTCGTATATTTATTCTTTGAGCTTACGTTTGTTATTAAGAAAGGCAATTGACAATTCATGAGTTGAATGATCGCACACAGAAAGTTATTTATAAATAAACTCATCACTCATTCAAACAAATGTTGATATTAAATGAAAACTAAACATAAATTTTACGCAAAATTAACCATCGTAGCAATGTGAAGCTTATAAAAAAATAAATACTCCGTGTGTATAAAACATAAATCGTAAAATAGAAAGAAGCACTTAACTGAATCTGCGTGTTATTCAACAAATTACGGCGGGTAGTGTGAAAGAGCGAATAAAGAAGATATACGGCCTACAGATATAAATCAGATTATTCTCTCGCAGCCCACTGTGCTTAAATTAAATGGCTTTGAACGAAAATTACGATGTTTTCCAAACGCTTTTATTTTGTTGTTCATTCGTCTGTGGAAATTCGCGAAAAATTGGTGTGAGTATTGAGTAACCAACTACGTATGTATGACGATATATTTATTTGATCCGAAGCTGCAGCGAACATTATGACGCGGAAAATTGAATAAATATGATGTTTGTTCGCGATCCGCGGTTCGAATACGACGTTTATAAATGTTTAAGATCTGTTGATAGTGCTTTCTTTAAGATTTAGTTAAAGTGCCAGAGCGCTGAGATATGTCGTTTGTATTCATGAGATACACGTCGTATCTACTTTACTGCATAATCATTATGTTTTAATGTGACGCGACTAGTTTACTGTCGTTGTATTTGATATCAAGACGATTTAGAAATAAAGTTGACGTGTAGATAATCGTCGTTGTATGAATAGCGGCCTACGCCAGCCGCGTTCATATTGGAAGATGAGTCAGACGGCTCTTCTATTATGAACACGTATTGTGTGAGTGAATGGGCTCACTTTAATAAACATAATTGGTTTTAGGTTACAATTAGTTTCATACGCACTCGTCGCCGACAGTCATTTGCAGTTATATATTATTTTATAAACCATTAACCTCCAAATTTAAACGGCGGCGACCAAATCACGGTCCCTTCTTTTTTATTGCTTTATTTCTCGTGATATTTTATTTGATTGCTTTTTGAGAACCGGTCGTATTATTCACTGAGCGCTGATTTAATATTGAATTAAATATTTGATGTATGTCTATGTTTAAATGTTAATTCACATCGCGTTAAACGATTAGGTATGCTCCGATGCTATAATGTATTGACATTTGTATTTTATGAACTCATTAGGCGCTTCCGTTACATGTAAATTATTCAAGTTGTTCGTATTGAACAAATATGTTAGCACTATGTTTATTAACATCGTAATTTAAGAGTGGCGATTGTTAAAGCGATGATCCGTGAAGTGCATGGTTTCACCCTATCGTATCAGAGAGAAGTTAAACGCATCGAATGTCATTTCCATAATAGGAATCCATACACGCGCGACGCCGCGGGGTGGAAAATATAAGAGTCCCTTTGGCAACGATAAAGGCGTTCCAGATTCAATGCAATTTCGTCGTGTGTCAGTGTCGCTCTCTCGCTATGGCGTGTGACGACGCGCACCGGCTAAGGCGAGGCTGGCTTTACGCGTCTCGCTACTCATTTACAAAGGCCGCCTTGGAACAAAGTTGCATTCTTTTAGTCGTGGCAGTTTCCGACAAGAATCGCTGCACAACCCTACTTAGGTTTTTACTGGCTCTTTTGTAATGAATAAACTCTTTGTTTTAAGAGAAGCGAGCTCAGCTCTCCCGATTAGCATTTCGTTTTCATTGCACTTAAATTTATCTTAAACAGTGTGATCTATGCTAATCTTTTTTACTGGACAATATCATTTGCTATAATAAGAACAAGTCGTGAACTCACAAATCTTCACACGTTTTCTTCTTTCAAAGATTTTTTGATTGTCATGCAGTTTGTTACAACGTGTAAGTTTTCTAGACTACTTTTACGACATCGACCATCCCATCCCTCACTTCATAAGATGGAACTATTGCTATTCTGAAAGAATGCTACATCCTACGTAAAAGACTCCAAAAATCGTTTTAGTCACAAATATCTGTTGATTCGTTAACCATATTATTTCATAAGACCACGAATATACGATTTTTTTATCAAATATCGTGTGTACGTTGACATAAAACTGGTAGATGTTATTTATACGGTTGTCAATATATTGGACGTAGCACGTAGCAGGGTGGACCGGTTCTGCAAATGCTCTATTTACGGCCGGAGCGGCTGCCTTCCTATTTCATAAAATCTATGGCTCCTTTTATATCCCTATTTAGGTAGGAACTTTCCCCCTTGAATAAAAGAGAGCGTTTCAAAGCGCCGCCCGGTATATTAAAAAATATTTTCTTTGCATTTTTCTTCGCTCAAAGTTTTATTTATTTACGAGCGGTATAGGTACGCATTTGTGCTGTAATTTTTCTTTTAGAAATTCTTTAAGATACTCGTTTTGATATATGAGAATTCGACCTTTGTTCACAAAGTTATTTATTAATAATGTGATCGATATAAGTTACGGGCATAAACAAGATCATTGCTATTTATATGTACGTATGTCAAAAGATTAAAAGTTCATTTTGAAGATAGATAAGTTAAAACAAACAAGTGAAATCGTATCAATTGCACTGCGAGTAATAACCATTACGGCGATATTCTGATAAAATTAACAAAGGACAATGCACATAATCAAAACGTTCATATCGAGTTAAATTCTTAATTTATCTTTGTTTGTTCCACATGGTCATATGTCGTGGTTATAATATTTATTTTTCGTGAAACAATGACATATTCTTAAGTGGCCAGTCATATTTTGCTCTAGTAGGTCTTAATCAATAGCTAGACATAAGTACATCCACTGATATCGTTGATTTCCACTACAAATAAAAAACTCGAATGGACATAATAATATAAAACACATTAAAACCCATCTTTCACCCTTAAATTGTAATTGAAACTTGAATTTCGTTTTCATTTATTCCTGTTTTAATTACCATTGCCCGGGGTGACGTCGAGATTTTATTTTTAATTAATCTCGTTCGAATTTCCGAACGAAAGCACGCCAGTATGGAAAGGTTGTCTGATTGTTTTCCTATACCAGATATTCTGCCACTTATTGTTATTCTTTTTATGCGTTTCTCGATTGTATCGCAAATGTACATAATTAAAGAGTATCGCATAAAAAACGTTAATTGCGTTTATGTTGAAAATAAAACCATGTAAACTGAATTAACAGTAATTCTGATGAGTTCTTTTTATCCCATCATGAATTTATTATAATAGTTGCCTAAACAACGTTATAAAGCCGTTGATAATATCTGGATCGTGCGATTAACTTTATCTGATACGAACGCCATTCGAAGCGTGAAGTTTTAACTTTTTATTATAATGTCTAGTTGATGAGTGGAAATACCGCCCGCATTAACAATCTCCAGGGACATTTGGGATTCAAAATACTCAGACCGGTTTCATAACTTTCGAATAAGGTAACAGAAGTTAATTTGAAAATAAAAGCTTTTGTCTGACTTTATTAATTATGTATTTTAATTAAAGTCGCGAACATAATACGTGTTATGAATAATATGTGCTCGTGATCAACGGATTAGGCGATTACAAAGGATTTACGAAGTGTATTTCAACATAATTATTCCTCTAATTATATTTGCACACGTGTGTTTAGTTACAATATTCGTCAGTCACGCTGTTTGATTTTTCTTAGAATCACTATTTAATAAATTCGCCTACATGTAAGAACTTAACTCTGGCGTAGACACTTGTTTTATTCAGTAGCAATAAAAAACACTTAAAGCAGTAGCTTTAAAAAATGAATTTGTTTAAAATAATTTTAGTGCCAGCCACGGTCGAATTTTATTTTGTCTTCGCAGCGAACTTGTTTAACAAGACTTTGATATTTTATTTACGTCGGGTCGCCGCTACGAAAATAATATCCCAAGTTACGTGCACTTTTGACAGTTGCAAAATAATAAATAAATTAAAAAAGTTCTCAGCTCGGGGAGGGTTGAACGTTCGAAATTCGAACATTGAAACAGTAGCGCGGCATCAAATCGAATTGTACAAAGTTAATTACGTCGTGTCAGCCCTGAGTAGGGTACCCACGACCCTTCGCTATGTGAGACCGTGCGGCCCTCGGCCCGATTGTGCTCCTTAATTATTATTTATAACTCGTTACCGCTCTCGTTATGCCACTGTAACTACACCATTTTTTATATCTATCTCAAGTGTACGTTTGCAAAACACAGACTACACCAGAATAATCATTTTGTTAAAAAAATAAAAGTATTTCATACCTCATTAATTTAAAAATATGTACTACACGAAATGGCTGTGTCATAAAAATATTTTTAACGTTGATTTACATAATTTATTGAAAACACGTCGCATCAAAGGAGAGCACGAGAAAAACGGAATGATAATTATTTCCAGTACTCAGCGACCGCTTTCTTTACCTTTGAAAGTTCATTTAAATGATAATTTCCTCTACTAAGAGGGTAAGATGCTGCAGATTTCCTCCTAGTTCTCGGTACAATTAGCCTTATCCGTAATTTTGTTCATTCCTTTTCTTGGCAAAGTTCTTATAAGTCGTAACGCTGATGTGTTCTAGCCCATTAGCTGACACGAACACTCTTTGTCGCCACTTATTCCGCATACCAGAAAATTAATGTTCCGTCTCGGGTAGGTGGTGTATAAACAAGATGGTGGGTGGCTCCGCCCCGGTATTTATTGCTTCTGGCACGCCGCGAGCGCGGCCCATCCACCAGGCTGCCATAAACGCGAGCACTAAAACGTGCCATTTCCCTAAATTATTTTAATGACGTATGTTCCCTCGGTTTAGTGGATTGTAATTCGGTTACACTGTTGGGAATCGTTTCCCGTGCCCCAGTGGACGTATCCGTTGCCAAATATTCACTAGTTTGTGAGATTTAGTCGCGATTTGTCACGGTCGACCGCGTGGAAACTAAATTGTTACAACTTTTGGAAACGATACTGTTATGAGTCAGCCTGCGGGCAGAGGGGACATTGTTTCAAGTCATTAGGCATGTAGGATGGTGTGGCTCGTCGAAACGCTTTCCTTTTGCGGCGCGTGTCGGCGGCGCGACTACAAATTAGTTCCTGCGATGCCGCAATGGAAGATCTTCAAACGACTCCCTTCGGTGTCTTAATCGTACCGGGGCATACCGACGCGCTCATTACACTCTCGCGCGGCACGCTCTTTTGTTCCTGTCGGTTGTGAATTGATTTACTCGCCATTGTGTTGTGGACGCACCGGCACCGACGGCGCACCACGCCGCACTATGCCGCGGCTACACCTCCCTCTGTTGTTTGTACTCGATATGCCCGCTGGCGAGCACTCTACTCGAGCACTATATCTCTACCTCGCTTTATTGAAATGTAAATTGATTCTAAGTCATAAATATTTCTCTAAGTTTCCGTTTATGTAGCCAGTTCGTTTGACAAACAAAAAGATACAACGACAGCTGGCCGGAACCGACCCCTCCTGTTTGGAGTCAACTAGCGGGAGAGCATTGAGCCAGCGCTCATAACTTCGGTCGGCGCGACCCCTTGCGAGTTGCGCACAATGCTTCCCTCTCAACAGGCTCAACTTGTAACGTTCACGCCGTCACCCATAAAGGATTTAATGGCGATCCGGCGTGTCGAAATATTAATATGTTTGTGGCGTTATCGTTCTATGCGAGCATTGTCTGTGGCATGTTTAAGCGGCGCGCGCTGCGGTCGACTGCCGGCTCCCGGTGGGCGTAAGACTATCGCACATTTGTCATTCGACTAACAATAAAGCGTTTAATTTTATTTATAGGCGTCGCGTGGGTATGATTTAATCGATTATCTGTTATCTCGATTGAGATACTCTGACGTATGACTTCATCTGTGAAGATCGCATTCGATTGGCACGAATCTGCTACTTCGGCGTATAATTGTATTTATTACAATATAATCATTTTTAATCAGGATTTTTATAATCATGTTTCTCGTTAGATTTATATTGCGTCATAAACAAAGACATTGTTCGAATACAAACGTCTATCGAATTGGTTTGGTAGCGTATTGATATAATCCACTTCGTCATTGTTAGAAACTGAGACGTGAAAAGATTATTGCCCCGCTATAATATCAGTCGATTCACATAAAATTTTGTTATTTTTCCAAAAGTGCTCTTCGGAACGACATCTCTCGGATTCAACGGCAGAGTGCTTTAGTTCGCAATTTGTGATGCCATTAACCGTGTGCGTGAGCGAGACAGGCGATACTGTCGCACCGCTCTCATATCGGGCGCTGAATGTAAATGGCTTCATTTGATTATGTTCTACGCCGTAAACGCTCTTTGAATTTATGCAATCCCGGCGACTCGGTACCGCGGTCGAGACGACAAACGTAACGATTTTCCGGGTAGATCGGTGAGAAAAATTATAATATCCGCCAGCGAACACACTTGAATTTAGATGGAAATTTTCAATTTGCTTTATTGCGTCTGTGAAAGGAGATGACACAATTTAAAAAACCTTTAGTGTAACCTCAGATTTATTTATAAGGTATTGTAGCCATTTGTCTACAGTGTTACGATTTATAACAACTAACAAGATACATAAATGTTTTATTGTTATGTTGTCTCGACCTTTTACTGCGCAAATTGTGGAACAATATCAATAACCATTATGATAACATTATTGGTATTACTTTAAAAATGACTTTAACATTATTTTATGATTGAACTGTAATTCAAGAACAATTTTTTTCTCTAAAGGGATGCTGTAGACTGAAATTTTAGATTTTTGATATAATATGTAGATCCTAGCCCTACTAAGTATAATTTAATTACATTTATATCGGAAAGTATTAATCCGCATCGTAAAATAAAATATTTATCAACTATTTCAACCTTAAGTTTTCTTACAACGTCGGTTAAGTATTCACAGTTTATTAGACTCCGACCTACCGAGAATTAACTTTGAAATATAAACAGTGCATTTAACGGATTACCCTGTATTAGTATAATATTATTAGAAACTTATGTACGATCGTACAAAATCTAATTTGGAGCGTGTAAATAGTAGTTTGTGTATCTTTCAAAGTTATGACGCTGCGATGTTATCGGATCTACGTAATTACTGCCTCCGTGGCGCAGTGGGTTAGGTCGCCAATACCATTGCGTCGGGAGGTCGTGGGTTCGATTCCCACACGGAGCAATTTTATTTGTGCGATCTACAAGTAATTTTTTCGGGTCTGATCGTGCTTTGTGTCCGTTGTTTGTATGTTTGTAAAAGTCCCCGCGACATGAGCATTCTTAATGCGGGAGTAGTCGTTAAAAAACCTGCTAGCTTGATTGCACGAACCTCCACAAGTTAATAACAAAAAACATGAAACTTTTCAAATACATATACTCGACGTTTCAATTACAGTCTGAATAAATTTACAGTATCTGCCAAACTGTCGCTATTAATCATTATTTAATAATAGCACGGTGTGAAATATCCGCTCTATCCCGTCAAGTCCGAACATCTGGCTACCCTAGCTGCTTTCAACAACAATATCGTTATAAAATAAATCGATTTCTAACAAAACATTTCAAAACAGAAGGTTTATATTTATTTCATAAGTAAAAAATCGGATTGAAGCATTAGATATACCTTTTTATAGCAGGGCTATATTTGGCTGCCGAAATAAGTGTGGGGGAAACTAAAACGGAGTGTCTTCTGAGAAACGAAATTAATCAGGAGACAAATTAACTGGGGAGTGGAAAAAAGACCTAAACGATGGTTTAGGCGATGGATATCGTAATTAACGATGCCTTAATTTATGAACGAATTGTAGACTAGTACTTTTTTCGTAGTCAATGATCAACACGATTCCGATAATGAATCCAAACAAAGCTCAAAATAACATCACACTACATAAACAAGTTTCTAAAATTTAAATGTATTAATAAAATTCAACGGATACAATTTCATCTAATAAATTAATCTACATGGCTTCGCCCTTATTACCGCGCCGCGCCGCCCGACAAAGTAATTTATACCGCTTTCATATTTTACACGAAATTAAATTCAATTTTATCAATCAATTAATTGGACTGCTGTTTAATATTATTGGGAAAACAAATCACGGCAGCCGGAACAAAATGTTATCGGCACTGTTAATTACTGAATCATACGTTTGAATATGGTTATAACGCATACAAAGCTTCCCATAATTGCCTTTGTATTTCATAACCATTCGGACTGCTGGCAAATAGCATTGGCATTTTGCAAAGAGCTTCATATTTCTCCTATTATCATATTAAATTAAAACACGCTCGGCCAACAACTGCATAATTAAACCGATTTGTTTTAAGTACTTTTAACAGTCGTAGCGTTTGATTCACAACGTGGAAAGTTATGTGCAGCCAATAAATTACCGTTTTTAACAGTTTATCATGTTTGTGGTTGCATATTATTTATCACTGTCATCGTAATTCGTTTTAATTAATGTTTCAATTTTATGCGTTGTGAGTTCTTCGGGTTGAATAGTTTCACTACTTTGCTAATACAACTGTAAACACATTTTAGGTACACTTATTCTTCGTTGTGAACTTGTTGAAAACATGCAATTAATCATAGTACACTTGCGACGTTTAACCCAGTTAACAAAATATGCTAATGTGCCACATTTTAGATTAAGGAGATAGTTACTAGGAAAGCAGTAATTTATGAAGGTGTTTATTTTCAGGAAACTGCAGAAGTGTGCGTGGGGACGTCGGTTGGCACGATCACGGAGCCCGACTGCCTCGGCCCGTGCGAGCCTGGTACTTCGGTCACGCTGGAGGGCATCGTGTGGCACGAGACGGAAGGTGGTGAGTTGTTACTAGCGCACGAACGCCACGCACCGTAGCGCTCGCTCACATCTGCACGCTTATGCACGCCTAGTATACGATCATGCTTTGCGATACATCATTCATTATACCAATCAATTCATAATGATAAAACTGAATTAATTTAAAATATACCCGTAATGTCGTCCAGTATTTTCTTATTGTATAATAAAACAATATTTAACAGGCAGTTTAATTCAGACTATGTGACATGTGAAGTTTAAAACCAGACGCACAGGTTATTTTGTTGAGACTACGATCTTTTTGAAAACATAGTAGGTAGAAAATATATAATTATTTTACTACCTGCCTATTATATCGCGTTGGGTAGGTATAACTATTTAAAATAAAAAACCTACTAATTAAACACACTAAGCGGAATTTATTAACTCTTTCCTTTCTCAAAGGCCTTATCTACTAATTAGAGTATTAACTTCTATTTTAACAATTTCATTTTTTACTGAGGTTTAGCGCGTAATCTGCTTTGTTATCTACCTATCAAATATTTTTTTTGAATGAGGTTAGTTAGTTCTTTTAAGTTAAGGGATAAAGACCTTTTGATAATGCATTAATTTTTAAATACCTGTGGATAATATTTTTATTTTGCCAAGTTTCCGAGAACGGAATGACGAAAAGGTTATCAAAACTAAACTGAAATACTCAGAAAATGGGTACTGGCAATAAATTATGTTTAAAATTGAGAACAGAAATAAATATTTATAGCATCCCGTTCCAAATATCCAGTTTGACATAAAGTTGTTCGATTTTCAATTTTAATTTTACTCTTATAGGCTTGAGACGGGCTTTAAATTATTTTATGCCAGTATGGATGGATGCTATCTTTTTACTTTATCCATGGTATATTAATTTGAAAAATAAAATACGCTTCATGAATGCACACTTAACTAAAGAATATTAAGTTTCTCATATAATCGAGAAGACGACTTACAGAAGCAATATAATAATTTATTTACAACACCTGGCCTCGCTCGGTGATTATTACTGAACGTCAATGTTTTTTTGTCGTTCGTCATTCGTATTTCATGACGGCTATAACCGTCTCATCCTTTAGTACATTTTTTATTTATTTATAAGTTACAGCCCCGAGTGGCTATTAATATTAAAATATTCACGAGGCACATAAAGCAGAGGAGTCAATGGGTCTCCACATAATTACGGAGCGCTTATTAGCCGTAGATACCATCGCGGAATATTTAATACCCCTCCGCACTGATACGATTGCTTTTACACCTTATAAGCTCTTCTCGTAATAAAATGCCCCTCAAGTCGTTAGGGTAAGTAAATAAATTCCAAAATGGACCGTAATCTTATTTACATAAATTATTATTATGTTTGCGATGAAATCAATTTCCATTGCGAGTATTTTATTTCTTACTTTATTTACGTTGTCCGGACTTTTTAATTTAAACTCCGCGCAATCCGATTGCTCCCTCCGAGTAACATCAAATATTGAAATCGCAGGAATCTTATGGGAGCTTGTTTAATTTGTTTGTGCGATTTATTTTATTTTCGATCTCATAATGGGAGGGGCCGTTTAATGCTTATCCCTTATCCACGAGATGCGGTCGTCCATCATTAAGTTGAAAATAAAACAGTATAATGTAATACGAGAGCACACGTCCCGGACGCCATTAGAGGGCCAAGCCGCGCGAAACACAATGCCGCTCCCCCGTAGCCGCTCGTAATTATTATAAAACACGATAATAAATCACCATCTGCTCGCTTCTGTTGCCACTTTCCAAATTTATCCGATGGACGCGCAGCACCGTGGGGAGGCCGTGCGGCCCGCGGGGGAGGCAATTCACGCCCTTCCTCTTCAAGCTTATTTATTTTCGGCTAATGGCGCCGAGGAGCTTACGGAAATTAAATACTGTTTACTGTGCCGCGTCTCCAACCGCGTTATAATTTTATTACGACCTCACGTGTACATGGAGTTTTATTAGGCATCGCCGTTAACTTATACGAAAGGCACGTACTTGGAATGAATCCCGCAGCAGTCTGAAAAGTCCCGCCATAAAACGCATGGCATGCAGTGGTCGGGTGTCGTTCAAAAAATGTCCTCAGCGACAGGTTTACGAGGTTTACTCGTACCGGCCGTGCGGCATGTACGTGCTAACAATTAAACGGAGGCTACGCGCTACACATACCGCGCTGCATTCCACTACACTCATTAGTGGACGTGTTTTATTTAATATTTATGTTGCGTTTCCGAGTTTCGTTTATGTCTCATTTATGAAACCTTATCAAGTATTTTGTATCCACCGTCCACCTGACACATTCGTTACGTATCGTGCTCGAGTATTCTTTATTTTCTTTGTCCCAGAAACTTGTTAATCGAATTGGAAACGTGCGTCCTGTGACTACGTTTTAGGAGGGCCAACTAGGCCTCCGACATTGAATGGATGTAAATGAAATCGCCGGAACTTTGTTTGTCTCGGGTGTGGGAAACAATGGACAAGTCTGATTAGCACCATTCTCGGGCCGGTGACGTGCCCCTGCCGACGCCCACTCGCCTATTTTGTGTTATTAACTCAATCGATTTAGTCAACAAAAGAATGTTGAAGGTGAAAAAATAAAACAAACAAGTTTGGGTTTTTCGTCCTTTGCGTATGTCCGTACAAGGCACGCGAAATCGACACAAATACCGAACCATAAGAAATGAAAACGAACTTTTTTCCTTTTTCATGCACGAAGTATTGTGGCTTATACAAATATTGATGTAGGTAGAGATTCGAGCTCGGAAGTAGCCGTGGGGTGTCGGGAACAAAGCGGGGGTAAAGTGGGGGCGAGGGCACGACAACTATTAGGCCGTTGATTACTGCGGCCGCCGTAATTAGCACCACCTAAATGAACCTATTTCACTCTGCTGCTTTTCTGGTAAAACGATCGGCGACTTAATCAAATACAAAGCTCGCTAATCTGCCGGTTTAGATTAAAATTTTGATTTATAACAAACATTTGCATAATGTTTTGAAGCAGAATGTTTTCATTTATTTTATCGAAATGTTTTGTACTGATCGGTAAGTTGGAAACACAATGTGGACCGATATTATACTCCTTTAAAAAAATGTATTATTGGAGTAAAACAAACGTGGGTTTTGTTTTACATACAGAGATCGCGGGGACACATTGCAATTGTATAATCTATTCACGTTAAACCTGTATTTGGTTAAAAGTTTGATAAACAACGATCGTTCATCAGTGGATGGAGTTGTTATACAAACAAATATGACGTGATTATAAATGAGCAAGCTGTTTTGTTTAACTGGCGCGTTCCCCCTATCGTTAGGCATGGGTTATGGGTCGGCACCGTCGGCAGTAGGCACCTGAACGGCACGCGGTTAGCCCATTAGTGACATATGAACAAATCGAAGCGATTACACGCCCAAACACAGGCGGCCGATCTCTAATTTAACTTTTCCGTGACCGGCCGGTCGTATTAACAATTTACAAGGGGATCACCCCTAAATAATAAAAGTGCCGAGCGCCCAACCATTTCCTTTGGAAGTTAGCCGAGTGCACCATCTGCCAGTGCATACTTTAAACAACCTGGGAATCGTTTTATTAGATTTGTTTCCTTTTTGTTTTACGTGTGTCGTTTCATCTGCATAATGTAACCAATGATGTGAACTACACGTACAATAGAAAGCGAACTAGATCGGTACAAACAAACAAACAACAGTTGCAAGGAGCTGCTCGTTCAATATAAAGTAATCATCGCCCCCATTGTCTCATTTGTCACAGAGCACGATAGCTCCTAACATGTTATGCTAATCGCTTATATTGAAATGCTTTATGTGTTCATTGTTTCGTGGAACAATAAATAATAAGCTAGAGTTATTGAGGACAGCCTGTACACACATTTCACGGCTCACTTATCAATCTTTTTATGGGTATAACATTTATTTTTCCACGGAGCATGGTTATATATTTTTTGCTCGACGTCAATTTATTTGATCGCGCGTTGTAAGTTATTGAAAAAGGATAATATTTTAATGTAACTGTTTTATAGAAATGTACAATAAATTCTTGTACAATTCATGACACAAAATGTCTTTATACTTTAATCCCGAGACCACAATGAGATTAAGTAAAGCTGAATTAAATTAAGCTAAGCTTAACTTAAAACATGTTTCGGGGAAATTAAGTAGCGAAACTTAATTAAGTAAATATCATTATTAACATTAATTAAGTTTGTACATTAGCTAATGGTGATAATGACATTTTGCTCTTTACTAATTAAAATAATTGTCTGAGGTAAACATCAAGGTTAACTGGAAACAGTTAATGTTAGTGTGATATACACATATTATACTTATGATGTTAATAAATTGACTGGTGAGCTGTACATGTGGTAGATTAGTTTATAGCTGTGATGTCTTGTATTGTATATGTACGTATAGTCGAGTAGTTGTGTATGTTTATCATGTGTCTCTGTAATGTGTAAACTTCTTCAGTGTACCTACATCATAAATTCCGGAGGGGCGCGCGGCCGAGCCATAAAAATGTATTAATATGCTGCAAACAATGTTAGTGCTGGGCGAGATCATAAGTTAGGAGACGCGCACTCGCGGATACTACTAACAAACTGTTGTTGGCACCCGACGTTACATATATTAACTACAGCGCTGTAATGCTAACATGTTCTACTAAACTTAACTCGACACAATGTACTCGGCAATGTACGCGGCGGTCGGTACACACTACGTACAACTAAATCTCATTACAATACATCGCCAGGCTTCGCTGTTTTTAAAAAAGATACACTTATTTACAATTCAACGAGACCGCTACATAAAATCGAGTCAACGCAAAAGCTCGCCAGGGATTAAAAAGGGATTGTCCGAGGCCCTCATTTTTATCTCAATTTGTTACTCTTGTTTACGAAAAACATTTTGAGGACAAAGACGAGGTTAAATCGCTTTGAATTACAATAAGGTTCGAGACGCTCTAGGTGACATAATGAATTCACGACGAGTACTGCCGTTAATACAATAAAAATAGCGATGGCGAACGCTGCTGGGCGAAAAAGTGTCGCGGATAGAGGGGTGAAATTGATTAATTAAATTTGCATAAGTTAGCACGGCAGCGCGATAACGGGCGCGGCGCAGCGCGAGCCGAGGCGTTGGTAAATATGCGGCCGGAGTCACGTCCTCGCCGGCTCGCGGCTCCTGCATCCCCAATATGCAAATGAGTGCTCCCGCGTGACAAATTGGATCCGACCCACCCGCCGCCGACGATTACTTCACTGCACCAATTCCGTTAAAGCCCTATCTTCTTACACAGTTTTAAACTAATCCCATTACACGATCGACGGAACACCAGGGGCCGAAACAAGTTCCGAGGTCGAAAATACTGATTTTACTGACCAAAAATTCAAAAATACTGACCAAATACAGACCATTTCTAAACCGTTTCTCAGGTGAATGGTGTGAAATAACAAAAAATACAGTCGAATTGAGAAGTCAAAATCCTTTTTTTAAGACTGTTAAAAAGCTTATTTTCGGTTATTGGTCTCCACCATCCCCGTTGTCAACCAGCATCGCCTTTTTAATGTGTTAAAAAGCTTTGTTAATAAAGTTTTCAATCAGGTCTTAAGAATTTTCAATCAGGTCTTACGAGTTTTCAATCAGCTCTTACGAATTTTCAATCAGGTCTTAAGAATTTTCAATCAGGTCTTACGAATTTTCAATCAGGTCTTCAGAATTTTCAATCAGGTCTTACGAATTTTCAATCAGGTCTTAAGAATTTTCAATCAGGTCTTACGAATTTTCAATCAGGTCTTACGAAATTTCAATCAGGTCTTACGAGTTTTCAGTCAGCTCTTACGAGTTTTCAATCAGGTCTTAAGAATTTTCAATCAGGTCTTACGAATTTTCAATCAGGTCTTAAGAATTTTCAATCAGGTCTTACGAATTTTCAATCAGGTCTTAAGAATTTTCAATCGGGTCTTACGAATTTTCAATCAGGTCTTAAGAATTTTCAATCAGGTCTTAGGAATTTTCAATCAGGTCTTACGAAATTTCAA
Source organism: Anticarsia gemmatalis (assembly GCF_050436995.1). NCBI lineage: Eukaryota > Metazoa > Arthropoda > Insecta > Lepidoptera > Erebidae > Anticarsia > Anticarsia gemmatalis. Next base: position 8,671,753 of record NC_134761.1, read on the forward strand.
TCAGGTCTTACGAAGTTTCGCAAAAGTGCGCAACGGCGCTAAAGAATTTTCACTTCAAAAATATTGATTTCAAAAAAATTGTAAATTTTAATTTGCTGTTCTATTGAAGTCATGTGATGCTTCAATACATGTATATGTTACTGGCCCGAACTGTGGTAAATCCTAAGATTATCCAGTATAACCTAAGATTTGCCAACTCTCAATGGTAAAAGTCCGAACAATTCTTTTATTTCGAACTTTTACCTCTATTCACTTGATGATGTCGAGATGTCGCCGGAGCCCCGCTTCGCGGGGTGCTTTTCTGCATTGCATTGCATTCCTGCTGGGTGGTTTAAAAAAAAATAACGACATAGGCTGAGGTGGGAGCTTCGCTTCGCTCGCTCCCACCTCAGCCTTCTAACCTAACTTACCCATGTCGCTTTGCCCAAAACTCCTTCTTTATAACTATGTTACGGTATATAATTATACCGTTACATAGTTATGAAGAAGGAGTTTTGTATATACTGTATATGTTACAGTTTTTAAACTCCGGCTTGTTCGGACTTTTACCATTGAGAGTTGGTAAATCTTAGGTTTTACCTTAAAATCTTAGGATTTACCACTGTTCGGGCTTTTATAGTAACATATTATATATATTACGTAGATCATCAACATAATAGCGAGCATCCAAAGCAGCCCTCTGATATGATTACTGGGCAAATCGAGAATGTAAGATTGGCCAACAGCAAAGGAAAACCAAAAAAAAACGTGTGTGAGTTTGGAAAAATACTGACAATACTGACCGATTTTCTAAAATACTGACTTTTACTGACCAGGTCCAAAAATACTGACTTTTACTGACTTTACTGACCTGTTTCGGCCCCTGGAACACGTATACAAGGGAAGCCATAAATTCATAGTTTCGTGCTATTGTTACAGGTGTACTAGTAGTGAACGTGACGTGGCGAGGGAAGACCTACGTAGGAACGTTACTGGACTGCACGCGACACGACTGGGCGCCGCCACGGTCAGTATTTATGCGACAGATCTAAATCTAATGTACGCGACCACCGAATACTAATGTGCACGCCAATGACGCGCTGCGAGCTTGCAAGAACTGGCCCCATCTGTTACAACGCGGTGTAATGGACGCTCAGTCACGTCTGTCTAAAATGAGTCAGACAAAAACGTGAACAGAAATTCCAGAGAACGAGAATATGTTTTCATAAATAATGATTCTATAGGTATTCATGCGTTCCTGCGAGCTTTATGATTCAAACCTAACTATCGACGCTCTTTCTTCTAGTTTATTTACTTATGTTATTGATAAAACTAATAACACATTGTTGTATATTCTTTTTTTAGGTTTTGCGACTCTCCGACTGAGGAGTTAGATGCACGGACTCCAAAAGGTCGAGGGGCGAAGCGTGGACGCAATGCCGCACCAACGGACATGACAAACTTTACGGAGACGCGCTCTTCGGTACACAGCAAGCTGCGAAATGGCGGAGCCAAAGGTCGCAGAGCGCTTCCATCCCCCACTCCCTTCACTCCTCCGAGACCAGACTCGAAAAGGAAACGCACGTCTGAGGCGGAGGAGCGGCCCCCGACGCCCAAGGCGAAGCGGCCGCCACCGACGCCGTCGTCGCCTCCTCCCGACCCAGTGCTCCTGGAGTGTCCGGAGCCTAATTGTTCTAAGAAGTACAAACATGCAAACGGACTCAAGTATCACAGATCGCACGCCCATGGGGCGCCCGACGATGATGACAAGGACGGCTCGAGTTCCGAGCAAGAGGAACCTGCGGCTGAGCCCGCGTCGCCCGCGCGGCCTCCCTCGGAGCCCGCCACGCCGGCCACGCCGGTCAAGTCTCCCACTCCGGCCAAATCGCCAGAGGCTAAGACCGACAAATCCCCAGAGAAGTCGCCGGAGAAACCCGAGACGGAGGCGGAGTCCCCGCAGACGCCTCGGTTCGCCGAGGACTTCAGCGCTAGTGCAGAGACGCCGGCGCCGGTGGAGCGACCGCAGACGCCGCCGCAGCCACCCGCCACGCCGCCTGATGCACTGCCAACTCTACAACCCACACAGTTCAAGGTAAATAGCATAACTACTACACTCTTAACTGTTCGTAAAATATTGCTTAACATGCTGAACAGCAACATAATGTGCGGTGATACAGTTTAAAAAACATTCACCACCCTCCTACCGAGGCCTTAAAGGTGATCAGTGTCATGGTTTGATTTGCAGGTGAAGCCTCGCTCGGCGCTGATGGCGGAGGAGCGCAAGTCCACGGAGTCGCCGGCGGAGGAGTCCCCCGGCAAGAGACGCGCGCGGCGCTCGCCGACACCTGGCGTGCGGTCGCCGGCGTACTCCGACATCTCGGACGACGCCGCGCCGCCCGACGCGCCGCCCGACACCGACCCCGCGCACAGACCCTTCCCCGTCTACCACCAGGTATGGTATCCAACATAATAAGTCTCCTTATAGTAGGTAGTTAAAATTTGGTAAACGTTTGGTGTCGACTAGGTTTGTCTTCTTCCACTAAAAGCTTTAAAGATTTCGTTAATTTTAACCTGACTTTCTTACCGAGCTACATGGATGTGTCAGTTTAGAAATGCATCACAAGGATAAAGATGGAAATGTAAAATATAAATGTTTATATTTATTTTATATGTTTACGTTACAGTACTATGGCCAGCCCTCATATATGCCGCCGTCACATCCTCCCACCGCCCCTCCGCCCTCGGCTGACAAAACCAAGGACGACCTCTCTAAAGGAGACCCTAAATCTGACCACAAAGTAAGTTACCTCCATGTCAATTAACTTATACGTTAAAGTCCATCTAAATAAATATGAACTGATAACTTAAAGGTTATTTAAAGTCATAACTTGTTAATTGATTTTGCTAACACCTTCTTATACAATTTTTCGACTATATAAACTGCTGAGATTGGTTGTGATATGTTATATTCAATGCTACTCTTTCTACAGGACGGCAAACCTGACAACGGTCCACAAAAAGTGTTACCGCAACACTTCTACCCGTACAACTATGTACCGAACTTTCCCTATAACGTGGAGGCTGGGGGTCCACCCCCCGGGGCCCCGCTGGACGACAAGAGCAAAGACAATGACCGGTCCAAGACCACCCCCAGCCCGCTAGACAAGAGTAAACAACGGCCGCCTGACGGTAAAGAGAACCCAGCCCGCCCCAACGACAACCATCAGATACTCAAGGAGAGTATTGAAATGAAGGCGCAGATGGGACCCTACGCCTTCCAGAGACCACCACACGCGAGGGAAGAGGAACTCAGAAGGTGGGTAATATATCTTTTTGTTTTAACACTAGAAGCGCGGAGGACTATTTGGCAAGTTCGGTTTAGTAAAGCATTTAAGTTAAACATTTTAAATAAGATATGAAACACAAATAAGTTTCAAACTACAGACAAGGGTACTGGGTACTAAAATATTGAATTTTATAAATAAATTTTGATACGAACATAAATTGGGAGACACGTGATTCTAGTGTTAATAACATTTTAGTATTTTCCATGTGCATATTTTATGGTGAAACTTGAAGATATGACTACTTCGCTTCCAGATATTATATGAGTTTGGACCAGAGAAGAAAAGAGGGGGGCAACGAGTCGAAGCCCCCCGGGGTCGCGGCGGGGGCGAGTGCGGGGCAGGGGGGCCGGCCGCCGCCGCAGCCCGCACACAAGCAGCCCCCCAAAGACAAGGACGATAAGCCCAAAGAGGAAGTCAAGGTGGGTACTATCATCAGAGAGGAACACTGACGTGCTAGCCAATCGACTACCGCATGTTTTCGGCTCCTTATTGCGAGCGCTCGTTTTTTGACTTTTACCACGGTCCGTTCCGCGTCGCAGGTGAAGCAGGAGGGCCAGAAGCCGACGACGGAGACGCAGGGCCCGCCGCCGCCGCCCACGTCGCAGTACTACCTGCCGCCCTACATGCAGGCGCCGCACTACGGCGCGCTGCCCTTCGACCCCGTGTACCGCGCGCCGCTCAGCCCCATGCTGGTGGGCGGCTTCGGCGGCGGCTGGACCGTGCCGCGCTACCACGCGCCCGAGGACCTGTCGCGGCCGCCCGCCGGCAAGCTGGAGCTGCTGCCGGGCGGCGGCGTGCCCCCCGCGCCGCACGCCGCCTTCCCCTACGGCGCCGCGCCGCACAAGATCCACGAGCTGCAGGAGCACGCCAAGTCGCCCGGCGCCAAGCCGCGCCCCGACGCGCCCAAGGAGCCCGCGCCCGCCGGCCGCGAGCCGCGCTCGCCGCCGCCCATGCGCCACGTGCACACGCACCACCACACGCACGTGGGGCTGGGCTACCCGCTCTACCCGCCGCCCTACCCCGGTAACTAGACCCGAACCGCTACACTCCTACACTCTGCTTGTACGTACGTTCTACGTGACGCGACCGCGAACGCTTGACGGTTTGGTGTCGCTTTTGCGTGGAACGTACGACGTCTTAAATAACTAAAAATGAGCTTTTATAACACGCTATCGATTTCCATGTAAAATAATGTGTAGCGACGCGATACGAAGTCGATAGTGGCTCGTAATCGCCCTTTTGTCCCATACTTGCGCCGAGTGCGCCTCGTCGCTCTCGGCCCTGACCCCGCCTGCGTGTTATCGAACATACGCGCCCCGTTAATGTTTCTAGAATGAACGGGAAACCATAATAATAATGTGCAATTGGTGCTTGATTTTATGTAATATTTTCTTTCCATATTGCCACATGAAGCTGTAGTAAATGAAGATTAATATGCTTTTAACTGAACTGACCAAAACCGACACGGCGGCAGTGGTCCCGCGTGGAGCGACGAGCTCATAGTAATGTGTGTTGGTTGGTTGCAGGCGCGCGATAGCACACGGCGGAGGAGCGGGCGAGCCCCGCCCGACCCGTGTAGCTATCCGGTAGCCAGTAACGCGTTGTGTTTACAGCGGCGGCCGTGCTGGCCAGCACGCAGGCCGTGGTCAACTCCTTCCCCACGCCGCCCAAGTGAGAGCGGCGCTCGCCGCCCTGAGCCGAGCCCTGCCCCCGCCCCCGCCCCCGCCGCGCCTAGTGCCACTGTGCGGACTGTGTGGACTGTGCGGATTGTGCGGACTAAGTGCGGACTAGTGCGGACTAGTGGACGACGAACGTTATCTCCGATTCGAAACTTAATCTCTATGCCAGTAGCCATAATTTAAACACTGTGATCTCGCGTAACCCACGAAATGTGTATGTGATGTGCGCTTTGAATGTTATAGAATGTGTCCGGACCGATAGTTACCTTTTATAGTTGAAGAGTGTTGTGTCCCCGAGACTTTGTGGATGTTGTGGACTTGAGTGTGGCGCGAGCGGCGCGCGGACTTCTCCTTGTTTTATATGTTTACTAGTGGAAGCACAAACTAGTTCTGTACATATTAGTGTTATGTGTAAAGTACCGTACGATTGTTAGAGTTCCATAAGGGTTATGTAATATAAACATCGAATTTTCCGATTCTCCCTCTGGGCATTGTACTGATGTTTGAAGCCCCGTGTCTAAAATTTATATCATTGCGAATACAGCCTAGTAAGATCTTTATTTATGATAACTGCATTCCACAAAAATGAAAGCGAGCGTATCTAGATATAAAGTATAATATTAATGAAATATTTAAGTAAGTAAGTGTAAGTTTAAAGGCGTCAATGTGATCATTACAATATGAGTCGTAGCGTGCACAAATCGTACTCTGTCTCGATACTAGCGAAGAATGACTTATTATAATATAATGTAGAGAGCATCCTATAGATTCGTCGAGTGTTTCAACATCGCTGTGCGTGTATGTATGTCTGGCTTTTAATCATAAATATAAACATTCTCATAGTTGGATATTCTCAGATACAAGGGATTAGGGTTTCTGTACTGCACAATAGGTAAGAGTGGCATTCTACTACATTATTTTCTATGCATTTAAAGTATCGTTGACATCCATTAGAACGACGGACGAGTGTAAATCTATTGTTTCATACAAAAGTAGTCTTCCAATTGGTTAACTTGGGAAAATCTTACTTGTGTTGATGCGTCTATTTTGTATTTTATATTAACTGACGATATGATTGTTATTTAATTTGTAACTATGTGCGTGTTATCTATCAAGCGTCGACGACTGCGGCGTTGACGTAACGCGTGACGTCGTGACGTATGACGAGTGACGCGTGACGCGTGATGTGTGACGTCGTGACGCGTGACGTGGCCGCCGCTGTGGCGATTGCATTTCAACTTTGTAGAGAAACATTGTAACACATTTTAGAGAATTACATAAAATATTTGTAGTGATATGGTATTATTTTCATGACATTTTAATCAATGTACGCGCGTACCTGTTTCATTATAAATTAACAAAAAAAAATTAAACAATATTTTGTAGAAAATGCGGGGCCTAAATATCTATGTTTATTGATATAAGTGAATCAAGTCTGTATAGAGGAATTATTGGAGAACCAGTGACTTTAATATAAAATATGATTGCCTCAGAGCAGTACCTACTTAACTATTTGTAGTTACAAACTGAATACACAGATACGAGTATAGTAGCCTGTTTTACCAGTTAGATATAAGTATCGGATAGCCAAAATCTTATAGTTAATATGCTAGAAAATATACCATAATCTCGGAACTTCACCTGTTAGTCTAAATTACTTATTAAGTGGTAAAACAGGCTGTTAGCATCCATTGTTTATGATTTACCAATTTGATGTCGTTTATATTACCGTTTATTCAAAATATAGGTTACAGGTGTAACAATATACAAAATCATATTGTAAATCATAATCAATATCATATAATAGATCTAATAACTAAATAAAAACTGTTGTATACAACTTCTGTTATGAATATTTTCAAAGTAAAAACTGTTATTATTAAGTCACTGAAAAGTTTGATATATGGAGTGGCACGCACTTGACATTTTTATTGGCGATCGGATATTTAGCGAGTGTATCGCTGCTATATAATGTTGAATGACCGTTTTATTGTGATATATCAAAATATCAGCTACTTGATTGCCACGATTGGAACCTGCGTGTGTCCACCGAGCATCAAGTCTCTATTAAACCTCCAATCGCCAACATACAATGTATCGTGCGAGTTGAGAGCCACTGTGAGCGTCAAGTGTTTTTCACTTACCTGAAAAATTACATTAGATTGAATAGACAGCTAGAGGGTCTTTAATTTGTTTACTGCAAATAAAATTGCTAGAATTTATTAGTCTAAATATCTTTAACAGTTAATGGAAAAACCATTGGAGTTTACCAATATATCAAACTTTAAAGATATAAAAGAATATTGTCATTGAATGATGTAAGAATGTAGACGCTATGCATTTAACTGAACGAGAGCGTTTGTCAGTAAGGGCCTGCTTATAATATCATTTGAGAAAGCAATTTAAAAGCTATTATAACGTGATAATCATCTGTGATTAACGCTATACTCGAATATCAGTGACATCGAAGCGTTACTGCGTTTATAAGCCGTTTGTACAGGCTCTTACGAACTAGAGTCACCGCTCAAGTATTCAGTTAGGGCTTTGTAGTATCTACAAATATTTAGAATTTAAACCGAGATGCGAACGTTTCATAAATCGAGCTGACATGCGACGCATGTGTGGATGATTGTTTGCTTGAAACGTGCTACCATTGTGGAAGTTTTAAACATTGTCGAGACTGGTGCGAAATTTAATCCATAGATAAATCCGACTACATCAAATATTTACAAGAAATTTTGACATAGAAACGGATATATCTGTAAATTGAGTTTCGTAACTAGGCCGGTGATAGTCGAAGCGTATACGAGACGAAATCCATTATTATGGTACAATATTAGTAAATAATCAATAATGTGAATAGTATGTGCCTCTAAGTTCTGCTTTAATTAACAATAAATAACTCGGTGTTCATAAATTAAATAAAATAGAAATATTTGCTGAATCAGTAATTCATTGTGTTCGCGAACATACACAATGGATTATTTCAGTACAACTAACCTTAGTACTACAAGGTGTATACGCTTGGGCTAGCACATAGCATGCTCTGATTATAGTACATAGTACAGAGTACATAGAACTATAGGGCGCTCGTCGTGTTTAAAAGTTCCTGGTGGTAGCGCGGCGCAGAGACGCGTGTGGGTCGGGAGCGAGCGGAGCTGACATGATCTCATAGGCGAGCGCTCAGTGCACTGTCCACGAACGCATAGACTGATCGATCTTACGTTTATACCCCCGTTCGAACGCGGACGATTACGCTTTCATTCATTTTATACCAGTGGCGACTTGGTATGAAACATGATCATTGTATTTATAATGTATCAATATTATATATATGAAACATTTGTGTATTTTTTTGATGTAACTAAAGCAAAGTTTGATTTTACTTAGAAAAGAATTCGAGACGTTGAAAAAAGAAATAATAAAGATAAATTATTTCTTAAAATAATGTTTTATTTCATTTTATTGTATAAGAATATGCTAGTATTAGGTCGGGGAAAAAGTCTTTCCCATTATAGTATGAACTTGTAATAAAATATTTTCTCTACACAAAAAAAAACCCGATATTTGGGTACCTCGCGTGCTCACTGAAAGAAACCTAGTGAACCATGTATTCATGTGTGATTCTTGCAGCCAAAGAGACTTTATTACAAGTTCATGCATACTATAATGCGAAAAGGCTTTTTCCCCAACTTAATATAATAAACGGCTACCCACGTCCCTTAAATCGAAGGCGATATCAGGACATGCTGGAGAGCCCTGTATTGACAACATCGCTTCCTTGATCACGCCAGAAGAATAAATTAGATTTTGGAAGTGAGTAGCCCCTTACATGACCGATTTCAGAAGCTACTTACGATAGTTGATACTTACTTGAACTCACCACTGGAATCGAATGATGGTTAACCGGATTTATGCGAGAGCACCAAGTTGCAGCTCGAACTCTCTATGATCCACGATCCACGGCTCACAGGACCGCCGATCCGAGGATACTGGATAATGGGAAGGGATAATGCTCAATAATTAGATTAACTAAAGGGAAATCTGAATTGACACATAACACCAAAGTGCGCTGGAAAACTCCTGCAATATGACGTCATTATGAGTAGCAGAGGAATTCTTATTACAGAAATATTAAAGAACAAACGAAGTACAACCTACCGGGAACTTGTGCTCTTGACGCTCTTGTGAGTTACATAAAAAATATTTGGTGTGGGTATCAAACCTGTAGCAGCGGGTAAAGCCCAGGAAGTGAAGTAAAATCTTAGTATAGACGAATATGAAAATGTAACTACCTACCTTTGTGATTTTTTGACGTTTAATATCAATACTAACACTGTAGTTGGCCACTATTATGAAAAGCTTATTATGTATATCGAACCATTTTTCTATTGCAAGAAGAAAGTGCAAGCTAAAGGGTTCGAATTTCGGCGTTGATTGACGTACGTTTTAAAAAAGATTTTAGACTGTACATAAAGTAGAAGATTCTTTGTAAAAATATAATGTTTAATGACGAATTGTCTCATTACCAGTTGCTTATTTATTAATCCTCAGAGCTGAGGTTAACGCACTATGAGCCTATGTGAATATTAGGCTTCGAAAGTTGACATCATACGGTCAGTACCTCCCGAATCATAGCTTCCAGGATGAAAGTGAAGTATATCTAAAAATAAAATGAATTAGAGATATTATTTAGTTTGTATAAATCTTTTGTGGATTAAATTGAATAAATCGTAACTTTCTTCGTAAAACGGATCACTTGACACTTGACAGGTCATCTTCTACTTTGTCTATGCTAAAAAATATAAAATGACAGCTAGTAGTGGAGACTGATAAAAGGCGGAATTGCTGTATTTCGTTACAGTATTTTCATGATCTTTTATTTTCTTATATCTTCAAACAATAAATATTGAGTATGATGTCAACAACAGAAGGAGAATTGGACTTGGACATACCCAATGATCGGGAAGAAGGAGAGGTTAGTATGAACTTTAGCTTTGTCCATTTTTTTTCTCAAATGTTGTATTTCTGATGTCGTTCTATAAAATTGATAATGTTTACTTGAATAATAATGAAATTTAAGTAATTATCTTGGAATTTCCTTATTTTAATGTGGAATTATATTAGAATAACGTGTAAAACAGTGATATGACGTTTAAGGGCGTGTAAAGTATACGATAATTCAGGTAGTCGTATTTATTGTTTGTAGTTGGAAGATTCAGATGTGGAGGAGGGGACATACATACCTCTGGCTCGGCCGGAGGCTTTCAACCCTCCATCGTTAGACCATATGCAGATACAAGACGAGCAGAGTGACGAGGCATCGGCACAGGAGTCGTCGGGGTCGGAGTCGGACGATGAACCCCGCCGACGTGCTAAACGAACTAAGCTGAGGCCCAAACGACCACAGAGCCAGTCTCAACCAGACAAAAAAGAAAAATATAACATTTGGTGCAAAGCCTTACAGGTAAAACAAAAACATCATGTTATTATGTGTAATAAACAAAACAACAAAATGCTTTAGCTCAGTTAAGTGTATCATAACAATTGGCCAAAACAGGTTGAAGCTTTATAAAGAAAATTAAAAGTAACATTACTTTTCAGGAGGACTTATTAACCGAGGATATGATTAGTTGTGATGTATCAAAGAAGAGTAGATATGGCGTTGAATCTTATGACTACACAATTAAGTATAGATTAGATGATAGCTATATTTCCAAGAAAGTTTTTACAAATACCGAAGAATGTACAGATAATGAGCGCACTTCAAATAAACGGAGGCATTCAGACAGGTCCAATAAGAAGTGGAAGATGGCTAGGAGGGTGAACACTTACCAGTACAATGAGAAACAAGAACCCAGAATTCTGACCGATCTACTCGTAACAGCTGACGATAATGTCGAAATTATTGCCAAGGAAATTGCAGAAAAACTTTCGGAAGAGAAAAAGGACTTGATAGGTATGTCTATATTACTTTTATTAAAATTTAATTAAGCATTTTATATTTATTTGTATAAACAAACTTTTACAAAGAATATGTAGTGAGTTTGGATGAATCCTTTGGTAATAAGTTTCAACATGGCCAAAGAGCATCACAATAAATCTTTTTGGTACTCAATTGGGTTCTGTTAATAATAACTACATCAATCTTATTTTCAGGTCGGATTGTAGATGTGTTAGGAGCACACAAGGCCATAGACTTATATAAGGAAACACAGGAAATAGAAGCAGATGGGGGGATGCTAGTAATGGTGAGTCCAAAAGACCTTAGTTTAGCTGCATAAGCTTGCGTACCACTGACATTCAAAATTTTGTATACCTCTGCCAGCCGTGGACCTGGCATACAAGGCTCTCTACTGAGTTGTTGGAATGTAGGAACTGGGGTTATTGTGTGAATTTCTATATTGTTATGTAAAATATCTTTGTTTTTCCAGAATGGTACACGGCGTCGAACTCCAGGAGGCATCTACTTCTTCCTTCTGAAGCGAGATGATGATGTGTCGCAGGAGATGATCACGCAGATCTTCAATGAAGACAAGAAGGAGAACACGCGTAAGGTCAAGCGTGCGCGCGCCAAGAGCCGCCAGAAAGTTATGGAACAACTAAAACAGAGCCTCACAGGTGAGCTGATCCATGTCGATATAAAACAATTTCTTTTAGTTACTGGCTTAGTTAAATTTCTCGAGTCTTAACCATTACAGATGGGTGAAAGGATATTTTTATTAAGAGTAAAGAGATTATGTCATCAACTCCTCATAGAATACCTATGCTTCCTGTGGTGAACCTAAACTCCACCTAAACTCCTTCTACTCTATGGTAGATGCCATATATTAATCATATAACGATTTGGCATTCTCTGTCAATAAATATATCAAACACGTAATGCTCGTATTTTATTAATACATAATATTGGCGACGAGGAAAAACTGAACCTAAATGGAAAAGCTACGTAAAAAACGGAGCACCCTACGTGGGATGCTCACCAGACTCGATACCTACATCGAGCAGAGGGCGACGATGTCTGACGAGGACATCACCGCTCGCTCCGCAGCCTTGAAGGACACCATAACAGCACTGCGAGAGTTACAAGAGAAGATAGAAAACAAAACCATAGATGATAACGATGAAACAGCGTATTTACACGAACAAAATTACGGCTACGAATTCGAAGAACTTCACACTATTTTAGTATCAAAACTTTTAACAAAAAAAACCATTATTCAAGGTCAGCGACAGGAAGACCAACATAGAATATACCAATACCATAAGATTATACCAAAAATACAATTTAATCCTTTACATGAATCAGAAACGTTCAATAACTTTAAAAAACGTCTGGAAGTGTACTTTAGACTTAATGAAATTACTGAGCCCCACATGAAGACAAATATTCTTCTGTCTACATTATCACCAGAACTCCATGAAAAATTATGTGATTTAATAGCACCAGACGAACCATTGAATAAGACATTTAACGAAATTACTGAAACACTTGACGACTACTTAGACCCAAAACCTAGCAAATGGGTTCTACAACATAAATTTATATCGAGAACTCAAAAATCGGATGAAACAGTAGCGCAATACGCCGCAGATTTAAAAAAGCTCACTACCAACTGCGAATTTAAATGTCAACACTGCCAGAAAAACATTTCAGAAAGCTTTTTATCTCTTCAACTCATAAGAGGATTGAAAGATAGCGACGCACGTACAAAAATTTTACAAGACCGAACAGTATGTACATTTAAACACCTGACACAGATTGCAACATCTATTGAAATGAGTAAAGCAGAAAATACATCAATGCTTCCGAATGAACAACCAAGTAGTGACAATATCAATAAAATTTCCACTGATTCCTACAATAATTCAAAAAAATCTCCTTTTAGAGGAATCACACCAAGAGATTTAAAAGGGAAATGTTTCCGCTGTGGTTTAAATCACGAAACCAAGAAATGTAGCGCTATAAACATAACATGCTATAAATGCAAGAAGGTCGGACACTTAGCTAGTGTGTGTCTACAACGGCGCTCAGATGCGAAGCCCAGTAAGACTACACCGGATATAAATCAATTAAACGACTCAGCGATAAGCGATGATGATGAATGGAATGATATTAATGTTATATCTGGTGAAACATCCGAAAAATACATGATAACGGTACACATTGAACATGCTAAGATGAAAATGGAATTTGACACTGGAGCCACACTTACTTCTATGTCATTACGAGACTACAGAAAATTGAAAATCGGCAAAAGAATCTTTAAAACTAATATAAAACTCAAAACATATACCGGCGAAGTAATCGAACCTGCAGGTGTTGCATACGTTCAATGCAGATGCCAAGGAAAAGAATTCCACGGTAAATTATACCTCATCAACAACAACGTTGACCCCGTTTTTGGCCGGAGTTGGATGAAAGAACTCGAAACTCTAAATTTAGCAGATATAAAAACTTTACAGCAATCAGAAAATCTAGAATTAGACCAGCTTTTGGAACTTTACAAGACATCAGTATTTCGATCCGACTTAGGCGAAATACCCAATTACAGAGGACACCTAAATCTACAAGAAAACACAAGACCAATTTTTATCAAACCACGTAGAATACCGTACGCTTTAAAAACCAAAGTGGATGAAGAGATCGAGCGACTATGCAAACAGGGTGTCATCACGAAAGTCGACCACTCTGATTGGGGTACTCCAGTGGTACCAGTTGTCAAACCGAATGGGAGTATCCGATTGTGCGCTGATTATAAAGTTACACTAAATAAAGTCATACAAGATGAACAATATCCAATACCTATGATAGAAGATATATTTGCAGAGATGAACGGAGGTAAACTATTCTGTACACTCGACATCACCCAGGCATATCTCAACATGACAATGGATGAAGAAAGCGCAATGCTACAAACACTAAGTACGCATCGAGGCACTTTTAAGGTGAACCGCCTAATGTTCGGCGTTAAGGTCGCGCCGAGCCTTTGGCAGAAATTTATGGATAAACTCCTTCAAGATCTCGAAGGTGTAAAATGTTTCTTTGATGACATCATCATTCAAGGCATCAACAAAGAACAATTACTACAGAGACTTAAGCTCGTGTTAGACAAACTAAAAGAAAGTAACCTACGAGTAAACAAAAATAAGTGCCACTTTTTCAAAACAAGCATCGACTATTTGGGACACACTATCGACAAAGAAGGTCTACACAAAAACAGAGAAAAGATTAACGCAATAATTAAAACAGAACGCCCAGTCAACACAGAATTGAGGACATTTCTTGGAATGGCAAATTTTTACAACAAATTTATACCCAACCTATCATCGATCACGAATCCACTGAACAACTTACTCAAGAAAGAATCTAGTTTTCGATGGTCTACAGAATGCGAACAGAGCTTTATACACATTAAAAAAGAAATTCTAAGCGAAAGAGTACTTATACATTTTGATCCCAAGAGGCCCTTGGTTCTTGCAACAGACGCATCTCCACTGGGAATCGGAGCAGTACTATCACATAGACTCCCAGATGGATCAGAAAGACCGATAGCATTCGCTTCCAGAACACTATCGGATAGCGAGAAGAAGTACAGCCAAATTGACAAAGAAGCTACTGCCATATACTGGGGATTGAAGAAGTTCTTTTATTATTGTTACGGTAGAAAATTTATCCTAGTGACAGACCATAAACCACTGACAATAATTTTCCACCCACATCAAACGTTACCAGCAATGAGTACAATGCGATTATTCCACTACGCTCATTTCTTATCTGGATTTGACTACAACATTGAATACAGAACTTCGCCTAACAACTCAAATGCAGATTACCTATCCAGGTTCCCAGTAGAAAACACAAAGGCAAACAAAATGGACCAGAATTACAGCTTTCAACTTCAACAAATACATACCATTGATGTCAACCCAAATATCATAGCGAAAGAGACAAGTATTGATTCCGATTATACACCATTAGTACTCGCATTACAAACTGGCCGATCACTTAAAACGCTCGGTTACAATGATAATGAATTTACTTTACAAGATGGATGTATACTAAGAGGAACGCGAGTCTTAATCCCAAAAACATTACGCGAACGAGTGCTGGACGAACTACACCTCGGTCACCCGGGCATTGTGAAAATGAAGCTACTGGCCCGCAGTTTTGTATACTGGAAAGGAATTGACAATGATATCGAAACAAAAGTTAAGTCCTGTAGAACATGTAGATTACAACAAAATGAACCAGAGAAAGCACCACTACACCACTGGGAACACCCAAAGGGCCCCTGGCAAAGGCTTCATATTGATTTTGCCGGACCTGTTTACGGATACTATCTTTTAATAGTTGTAGACGCATTTTCGAAATGGACAGAGATTATACCTACTAAATCAACGACAAGCTCTTGGTGCATCCAAAAATTGAAAGAACTATTTTGCACCTATGGAACACCTCTACTCCTTGTCTCAGACAATGGCCGACAATTCGTATCGGGAGAGTTCGAAAAATTTCTAAAAGACTGTATGATTTCGCACAAAACCTCTGCTCCATACCACCCTGCAACCAATGGACAAGCTGAACGATACGTACAAACAGTCAAGAGAATCTTACGAAGCTTAGAGGGAGAAAGGGGTAATCTTCAAGAGAAACTTGTCATGGTAAAAACTCGCCTCAGACGGACACCAAACTTGAATGGTCAGACACCTTATCAGTTAATGTTTGGAAGAGAAGTTCGAACAGCATTACACTGCATGTTTAGAAACACCCATAAAAAAACTACATCAAAACATCAAGAGATCAAGGTCAGACAGTTGGAAGTCGGCGAACGAGTACAGGCCCGTGACTACACGAGTGCTAAGCACCATTGGCAGTTTGGTACTATCACAAGACGTCTAGGCCGACTTCATTATGAGATCCGCACCGACAACGGCGATGTCTGGCGCCGACACCTCAACCAGGTGTTGGCTGCATCTTATATTCAGCAGAACAGCTAAGAGGTTAGGAGGGGAGAAATGTGGTGAACCTAAACTCCACCTAAACTCCTTCTACTCTATGGTAGATGCCATATATTAATCATATAACGATTTGGCATTCTCTGTCAATAAATATATCAAACACGTAATGCTCGTATTTTATTAATACATAATACTTCCTTTCAACTATTAACTATGGTACATAATTTTCAGACTCGGAATTACCATCGCTGCTGTCTCGCGGCGAGGCGGTGGTGCAGTCGGAGCACGGCTCCAACCCGCCGCCGTCGCCCGCCACGGACGCGCGCGACTGCTCCAGCGACACGGACGCGCCGCCGTCGCCCGCCGCGTCGCCGCCCGCCAGCCCCGCCCGCCCGGCGCCGCCCACGCAACCCGCCGACCCTCGCCGCCTGCAGGACTACGACGACGACGACTTCCTCGAAGTCATGTGTAACGACGACATGGACATGTTCTAAACGTCCGGCCTGCGTCCCTGCGCTTACCCCGGACGCGATATTTGAACGTTACTTGTCCCGCTGCCGGGTGACCCGGTTCTCGAGTACTCGCCCCGAGCGGTACCGGATATCCGCCGTTGGCGCGCCGCGTTATGCCGACCGGCTCGCGGGACGAACCTTGGTGCTCGGCCACTCCTTGCCCCATTTAATCGATTCGTATTTAATGTGCAGGTGAATTCAGCACTATGAATTTGTAAGATAGATTTTGCCTTTTCGGTGAAACATACGATTGTATTGTTAACACAGGGGGCAGTATAGTTATTTTGAATCACAAGGTTTTATATTCGGTGTCACAGTGAATAGTAGTATCTCTGTGAATTTCAAAAGTATTGATGTCACTTTTAAACAATATTTGAGCCTGACCCTAGAGCTCATAGTATTTATCGCTTGTCTGGAGGGTATGATGTGTTGTATCCACGACAAGTTAATGTATTTCGCCGTCGTGCGTTGTGGCAGTTTTTATTATAAACTTTTGTATTAGCCTGTAAGTGTGTAAAACTGCCAATTTTAAATATAAACGTTACGTATTTTAGTGGAGAAGCTCAACAGTTTGATACTGTTTAATTAATGGTGCAAAGAGAAACAACCAGAGCTTAAGTGTTGACGGTTTGTTGAGGTAATATGTTCATAGCATTATCACATGTTATTGTGATGGGGGGATAGTTACGCACTATGAGCTTGAAATAATATTGAAGATCGAAACAGTCTTGCTCTTTGCTATATTTGTGAATGTACTGGACTGTTTTAATTTGAACTGAGTAACTCAGATCATGAATACATAAGTTATATAATATATAAGAGTTGGATGGTAAGATTGTGTTGAGTTTGGCATGCTAACCATTGTAATATTATTGTTATTAGATTATAAAGCGTGGAATATAGATTATACCTTCGATGTGAACCACAATATAATAATGATTCAATGTTTACCTAACAGTGCTGTTGTCCTATATATTTCTGTGTTAAAAAGTACACATCAGTCTTACATTGAGAAAGGAGTGTTACATATAACTATAAAAAATTTCTGTTAATATATTGTAATTAGTAACTATGTCAATCTTTTAACTGCCACTTAGGGTATAGGTATCAGGATTGACTTTATATATAAATCCTGTGTAGCTTATGAAAAACTTTGATATCTAAGAATTAATATGGTAAATTGGGCAATGTGTGAAATTCTTCAACTAATCAAAATAGGCATAAAAATATATTTTATATACTTTTCGCAAATGAACCTAGTGTGCAGTATATTTATCATACATTATAATATAGTATAATGTAAACTATGTATATGAAATACTTACAAATTCAATTATTATGTAAATTCTTCATAATTTTGGTTGCAGGGCATTGTATTACTTTTTGCTATTATTCCGCATATTACCATTGGGGTTAATTGTTTGAGGCTATAACCTTCTGTTATGTGATATTTAAATGCATGCATTTGTGTGAATAGCGCCTAATTATGAAGCTTTATTCAGTTATAGTTGTATATTATGTTCATCTCATTTTATCAAATCGGTTTATACATATTTGATCTCAAAACTGGAGGAATTGGTGTGTATAAAAATACATTGTACTATATTTTGTATTTATAAAAAGTATAACAAATTGGAAGGTATAACAAGTAATGTATAAAAATATATGTAAATCTGGGCATTATCGTGTTCATGTCCGCCTATAAAATTATTTTTGTTACTAAAAGTAAACCCAACGCGTGTGGTTCGATGACTGGGCTGTATGATAGTTGTAGATGTAGACAATAATAGCTTTTCCTTTAGGGCATTATAAACCAAGATTACGGCAGTACTATGGTTTTTGTACAGTGTTCAATGTGATGATTCAGAAGGTGACGTATTGCTGTTCTCTGGTGCTGCGTTCTTTGCCTTGATGAGTACATTAGGTACTTGAATTTGTTTATTACAGCGACCACTAGATATTTTGGGTAATTAGACCAGTTATTAATATATAATACAGACAGTTTGTAGGCAGCAAGCAAATCGGAAGCTGGTGGGTCTATATAAGTCTTTGGTATAAAATCTTATGGATTTACTGTTATTGTAAAATATTAAAATGGGGATCGACACGGATCCTTCATTGCTGACCCACCACTCATATAATAAGGTAAGATAAACATATAAATATGTTAAATGTACAACACAAGTGTTGTGTAATATATATATTATGAATTATTTAATATCAATATGTATGTGTCGCCAAATATAGTAAGGTCTGTGCGATTGAGTACTTGATGTGTACTGACTGTCTTTTTTACGATGAGATGCTTTGGAGTGTTGTGACATTGGAAATGTACAGTTATCTGGGTGTTATAAATACAGACTCTCAAAAATAATTTGTATAATAAAATTTATAAAAAATGACTGAATCTTTTATTACCTCCTTATTTGTAACGAAACGTGTTGGCGTCCTCATAAACTTTGTTTTGTATGAATTTAGGACATTTTTGTCACTTGGAAAACATCATCATCTTTCAACTTAATTACATTAACCTTCCCCATATTGTATCATCAGTTTATTTATGAAAATAGCATGATTAAAAACCCATTCAATACTTAAAGTTTATTGCTAGCAGAGACCTCGCAGCAGCAGGAGACTTAATCATAGAACATAAAGGTACATAAATTCCATTGGATTAAGCATGAATGATGAAGGATGAAATTAATAAATCATTAGGTTAATATAATTTTATTGCTCTCATAATTCCATAACAACCAAACAAGGAACAACATCATTGTACTCTATGTTCCTAATACTCTTTATAATTTAGAAGCTACTGAACCACAATTTTGGAAAATATCTCTTCAAACATTTATACATGGCTAAGGCTAGAGGTAGGAATGTGCAGAGCTGCTTTATAGCAAGCAAGAGTCAAATGATGCTTATACTATAATATATCACATTCCTGTGCCATCTTCAACTAAAGGAAACATGGTCTATATCACTTTCTTTAGGGGAAATCCAGCATCTGTGAACAAAGTTGATTAGGTCAGAAAAAAAATAGTGTTCACATTATTTTCAACTACCTACAGTGGTATAAAAGTTGGGTCGATCGTAGTCTGATAAAAACTAAAATCGCTATTAAATTTGAGCCTTTTAATTTTTGTCTATCTATTTTTATGCTATCAAATCATTAAAATGCATTTTGTCTGATTTAGGTTCATATGTTAAGTTTGACTTAAGGTATGATTTTTTTTAGATGTAGGTAGGTAGATAAGATGTCTAGTGTAACTATCTAACTGTAAGTTAAGATTGCCAAACTTTCGTCAGTTTTACAAAATAATGTATCTATATTTACCAGCTGTGGCAGGCACTTCTCAATGTGTTCAATATCAACTCGGTCACAGCTCTCGCGCAGGGCGTGAGTGGAAGCTCTCAGGCAAGTCTCCGTGACCAAGCACTTGGCCACTTCCACCACCAGAGACAACGCATCATTGCCCAGTTTTGTTTTATTGTCTTGGAATGAGCCATTCAGAAGCTCTTTGATAACTTCCTGAAAGTACAAATTCTTATTTTATTTTACAATTGCCGTGAATTAAATTATCATTAAAATCTAATTTTAACTGATTGTGTGCGCCTTCAAAGTAAATTAAAGTAGGAAGGTGATCAAGTTAATTAAAAATAATTATTTATTTATTTCTCCTTTCAGAAATCGCAGTCCCAATGAAAAAATCACTTAGAATCTATAAAACAATGATAAGGTAAGCATAAAACCTATTAATAATAGACATATTTGCTAATAATCCAATAAAAACCTAACATTCTTTGTACTTAATTAAAAAATTACGATCGCACTAATGCGTATGCGTAAAACATACTTGCTTTATTGTGTTCTTCACGTTTGACGTGACTGATGCAGGATCGATGTTACCTTCATCATTCTCATTGCTGTTACGAGCCATTTTTCAAATGGTTTCTCTAACAATTTCACAAGTTATTTGTAAATAAATAAAGCGAACAACTATCGCCAAGAACTGACCCGCCTAAAGCGCGTTTCTTTTTTCACTTTATCATTTTGAAGCACAAGATTCTTTATCACTCTCTTACGCAGGAGCGGGTTCGTAAGTACGAATGAAACAAATTGTGGATAATGCTTTAGAACGTAATATTTTGAGTGAGGAAGTACATGGAACGTTTGTTTATGACATTTCTTCATATCGTTCAGAAATTGAAGTAGCTTGTGGAAAATTATTTAATACTAGCTGACCCGCGCAACTTCGCTTGCGTCATTTAAGAGAATGGGTCAAAATTTTCCCCGTTTTTGTAACATTTTTCGTTGCTACTCCGCTCCTCATGACTGTAGCGTAATGTTATATAGCCTATAACCTTCCTCGATAACTGGGCTATCGATCGAAAATCGGACCAGTAGTTCCTGAGATTAGCGCGTTCAAACAAACAAACAAACTCTTCAGCTTTATAATATTAGTATAGATAAATGCGCTGTGGCAAGTTAGAAACCTCACGATCGTACCCTATTTTCACGAATATGGGTTGAATTTTGAAAAGTAGGTGGTAAGATTAAAAATCTTTAAAATGTATAAATGACCATCCCAATCGATCGTGATAGCATAACACATAGACGACAGATAGGCCTTTGCCTATTAGTACAGGTCATATTTTAATACTGAATTATATTTTGATTCTATAATTTCGCTGATATTAACCAAGACAGACAAGAGTTATATAGGTACCTAAGCAGATGCTAGCGGGCACTTCCCACAGTTTCCACCCTTCGTCGTTATAATATTGTTTTGCCTAACCGGAGATTACAGCTGTCATATTATAATATTGTATTCTCTGCAGTTATTCGGTATACATGGTACCTAGGAATCCTAGGCTACAACACAGGGGTAATAAGAAACAATATTAAACAGTAGCAACATTTATTTAAAATACTGATCACTTTTCACTTAAAACTAACATTTGTAATAAATACAACACCCTGCCTTTAACATCATCTTTGGATTTATCGATCAAACTGTCGGCAATCATATCGATAATATTTTTCTCTTCGATTAATTCTAAGATAGTTTTATCTTTTCTTTCTTCAGGCGTGAGATGTTCTTTAAGTACTTCAAGAATAAGTTTGTCTTCGTCTCGTTTCCATTCAGCAGTCTCTGGTTTGATAGGATCGTCTTCAAATACGATTGTCATGGAGTGGTTTGATGAGTCTCGTGAATCGTGCCGCGTGGACACTTTGTTGTTGGCGAAAACGGAAATTTCGTTGTCCGATGTTGATATTTCCTGTAAAAAAGAAATAATATTTTTATTCACTTAAATAAGCAAATACTTTTTGGGCTAGTTTTATAGCTTATGAATAAGTGTTAATAGAAACTACATGTTTCTATGAGTGAAAACTTACAGTTTTAATGACGAGTCCTTGACTGTCGCTGTTCTCACCATCATTTGATTGGTTGTTCTCATTATTCGTTTCTTCTTCACTGTAACATAAATAACATAACATATTGTACCTGACTATTGAATTTTTTAAAAATAATTGCCTGCTGTAAATACATTCCATATATTTTTAATATTAAAATTATCCTATCGGAAATATGATGGCAGGGTAAAAAATTAATAGTCATTAAACAGTCATAAAAAATAATAAAAATGTATTTTAACCTTTTTAAAACAAACATAAATAACTTAGTTTTGTTGTATGATGTATCGCCTTTCATAGCTAAATACTCTATCAGACAGGCCATAAAAAATAGTCTATACTTGTTTCCGTTTCTTCTTTTCAGTTTATGATACAATTAATGACGATTTTAATTTATAAAGTATACTATACCTTGCGGAATGATCAGCTTCATACTCCATAGACCTGTCCTGTGTGACAACGTTATGTGTCTCTCGATTATCGCTTCCGCTCTCTTTGTTACCAGTGTTCTTGTCCGGTGAGGACACCGCCTTTTGTTCACATCTGTGGTATTAACATTAACAATTGAATATAATAAATATTCATTTATTCGTTGTCTGGTTCGGCCATGTTGGCCACGTTAAGCAATGTCAAAAGGGCGACTAGTAGTAGAACCATTTGTCACGGCTTAACGACTAACCCTCTTATTCATAAAAATATATGAAATTATGAAAGGCTTACAAAGAATTTTGTTTCTTTCACTCCTTAGCGAAATGAAAAAGAGAAAATGGGTTATAGTGTGTTTATGAATAAGAGGGTTAGCTTCGAAATCATTGAAAAAACTAAACAAGTCAATATGAACTAAGTATATACAGAAGTAATATCACTATTTTAATGTAAAAACTGCTTTTGAAAATGTGACAATGTTATTTTTGAAGCTGACTGTAGACTGTACATAATCATTCAACGTACCCAGTGTCTTTTCTATGAGGGAACAGCGAGAACACGTGTTGGGCCAACTGCGGGTACCCGTGCAAGTCGGCCAACAAGTCGGTGCACATCTCACACGCCGACATTAAATTATTGTAGTACAAACCGTGCAGTTTACGTACTACCTTCATTCGTCTATTGTCGTTGGTAATTTCAGTCTAAAAATATAAATAAAATAAATTAATCAATCAATAATGCAGTTTGATGTACAAAAAAAAAATTATAGCTACAACTCTTTGCCCGCGATTTCGTTAGCGTATTTCTATAGCCTATGTGTTATTCTGTACATAATCTACAACACAGCTTAGGTTCATTAAAATCTGTTTTAACATCCAAACTATTATTATATTATAACATTTCCCATAATGAGAGAATACGCCTTATCTAATTATTTAGTAATTAAAAGACCACCCCCAACTAATCTTGTACCTCAGAAACTACAACATATTTGAAGATTACATAATTAACAGTTATTTCCAAGTGGGAATCGAGCCCACGGTCAGCGGTATTGGTGGCAAGGTGTTAACAATAATAATACACGTATACGCCCGTATACGCCACGTACTACTTACCTCTACTTTCTTAAGCAAATCTTGAAGGCAATTCCTTACAAAATAACTTCGAAACATATCACATTTGTCCGCTTGCTCCGGCGTTAGAAAACATAGGAATTCTTTATACATATCTACTAACTCCACTCGTAACGTTTCATACATACTCTTAGCTAGTTGTATGGGGTCGTGGGAGTCGGGATCGAATTTTGACAGAACATTGTATAAACGCCTCTTCATGTGTGAGTCTCTTGCGTTCGTCGCTCTAGTTAGCAGTTTTAAATTGAATGATGTTACGAACACTGAAATAAAAAATATAC
This sequence comes from Anticarsia gemmatalis, assembly GCF_050436995.1. Classification (NCBI taxonomy): domain Eukaryota; kingdom Metazoa; phylum Arthropoda; class Insecta; order Lepidoptera; family Erebidae; genus Anticarsia; species Anticarsia gemmatalis. The sequence continues at coordinate 8,695,491 of NC_134761.1, forward strand.
ATATTAAACTATTGATGAAACTCGATGAAAATATTAAAGGGATGCTAGTCGGGTTGTTACAAACTTGCCTGAGTAAGCTTGAGTATAAAACCAAAAATATGCGTTTTTGTGCTAAAAGTAGATGCAATAAAATGCTAGTCAACTTATTATTGTGATCAAATAAATAACTAATAAGTTGTTCAGTCTGACTGACTGAATGAGACTGCCTCCGTGGTGCAGTGATGGGTTCGATTCCCACACGGGATACTTATTTGTGCGATCCACAAATAAATTGTTTCTGGTCTGGTTGTACTTTGAGTCCGTTGTTTGTATGTTTGTAAAAGTCCTCGCGACACAAGAGAAATTCTTAGTGCGGGAGTTGTAAAAAATGTTAATACATAAAAAGGATTTAAGTTCTTAAGCTATGAAGAATAAATTTCCACAAAGTATTTGCAAATAAATATAATTTAACATGCATAATATTAACACTATAGAAAATAAATACTTACTAAAATCATCTAATTCACTAGCAGACCCATTAGTTGCATCATCTTTGTAATTCTTCGTATTTTTCAACATCGCACCTAACAAGTGCAGAGCCGACTGACTCGTCTCCTTATAATTATTCACTAGCATACGCAAACGATTCGTTATTTTAACAAACTTTATATCTTTACAATAACATGACTTAGTTGTGTTTCTCGAAAAATATTCCAAAATAGTCGTTTGCCTTTTACAAATCTTTCTTAAAGCAACACAGCAGGTACAATGATCTTTATCATTTTGAACAATTTTAACAGAATCCGATTTAGAACTTTCTGGAAAATCGTTGTCAATTATCTGACTTCTAACTTCTGCAGGAGTACTGATCGGTGTCGAACTACTATTCACCGTGGTAACATTGTCTAATGGCACTAAATACGACCCAGTACTAGTTTCAACTAATTTAAATAAATTTACAGCTACTGGTTTTGTTATATGTACGTCGAATTTATCGGCTAGGGTTGGTTTAGGTGTTTTTGGTAGTATATTGATTCGGTTGCTGACTATTTCTTTAGTAAAGTCTATGGGTAGGGGCGCTTTGGTAGGCTCTTTCACGGAATCTCCTAGATGTATTTCGATACCAGTTGGAGGCATCCCTGTGACATTGGTGCGACGGAGGAGGTGATTCTGAAAAGAAATATGTTGTTAGTATAATACGTATGTTGTAAATAGTTTTACGTATAGTATTACGTTTCATCTTATGTCTTAGTTTAGGTTAAATGTAATAGCGCTCCATGTTAAAAATAATGTATAAATTTTGGCTACAAATCTACGTTAAAATCCCATATTATACTGTAGTTTGTAATCGTTTTCAAAATGTTGCAAAAACAAATAAATTCGGCTTTGAAACTTCATAAAATGTTGTAAGTACAGTCATGGAAAAGGCAGACCTACGAATGGTCAAAAAATATGCGTCATTTCCTATTACAAAATATCCCAGTTATCACTTAACAAACAAGCAAACTAACAAACATACATTCGCATTATTAGGAGGATGTTTGTATAATTACCCTGAACCGCTTGCTAGTCTTGGCGAGGTATCGTATCCATATCCTGGGCACCTCGTGCTCCGGCTGCTCGTACAGCGAGAGCCGCGGGTTGTACGGCAGCAGGCGGTGACACACCGGCGTTATTGTACGGCTCTCGAATAGTTTCTGATGACATATACACGCAAAATCTTTAAATATCGTTAGCCGCTCCATGTAAAATACGGCAACTAGTGAGATTGGAAGCCGACTATAATATAGTTGAAAGAAAGGGTAGGCTGATATAGGTATACAAACTTTAAGAATTTTACTTCCTCTGTGGTGTGTGACGACGGCTGATTATGAGGGCTCCAGTTCTATTCCCCGGTTGGTCAGTGTTATTGGTCTTTACGGGTCTATCCCACTAGTCCCGTTGAGTTGTCCCGTGGCGGAACAACTGGCACTATTTTGTCCCAGTTGACCCGTGGCGTGACAAGTGACACTGTTTTGGTGCCAGTTGTCCCGTTGCAGAAGAATCACGGGACTAATGGGACAGACGGAAGGGTCAAAACTACTGGTTCCATTGAGTTGCTGTGTGACAACAGGTACTTGGTACTTTGGCAAGATAGCAGATGATGAATTGTACGCTGCTCTATGTAAATTTTAAATTCACAAGAAGTTTTTTTTACCATTTAGGCTTTTCACTTTATAATTAAATTGACAAGAGTGTCTATATCTATGACCTTCCATACCATAAATGTAAAATGCTTATCCGAAATTCCCTACTTGTAAAAACAAAATGTAAGGAAACTAAAAATGTCTTGTTAACAGGCCCAACAATGTAATTTCAACTTATCTACTAGAAATTAAGTAAAAATGTACTCCAAAACATTTAAGAAACAAAAAATATCATATTATTTGTTTGTCAAGTTCCAGACTTTTGTTAGGCATGCGTCCCCACGCACGAAGCCAACTCGCAGAGACCAGTTTAGCAGTAGTACCTGTTGTCACACAGCAACTCAATGGAACCAGTTGTTTTGACCCTTCCGTCTGTTCCATTAGTCCCGTGATTCTTCTGCAACGGGACAACTGGCACCAAAACAGTGTCACTTGTCCCGCCACGGGACAACTGGGACAAAATAGTGCCAGTTGTTCCGACACGGGACAACTCAACGGGACTAGTGGGATAGACCCGTCTTTACTTATATTTATTAGATCATTTGCAATAGTAATTAAGAGTTTGGTTATATAATAACAGGCTCGCCCCCATTACATGGGTCTAACTGTAAATGGCAAAACGCGCATGCATTTCACACATTTGTGCCTACACATATGATGTTCCGTATTGTATGTATATATTTATATATTTTGTATGTTACTTACATTGATAGGATTATCCTTATCATTGGCTGATTTCCTCACAAACTGAATATGTCCCGAGAGTATCTTGTAGGGGATCCACGGGAACATGTGTTTGACGACCAGAGTGAGTGCCGCGACATACCCGGGCCGGTGGCGCGGGTTCGGCACCGGCTTGAGCTTGAACATCGCCGGGTTATTCTCCACGTAGTCCCAGAATTGATCCAGACCGAGCGCTATTAGGCTGGAAATAAATTGTACATTTTAAAGTTATAAATAAATTAGTTATTTATTTCTACCGTCTTAACCAACTGTTCTTCTTGAATAACATCTGTGCCTAGTAAAAGGACAGTTATCTCTATATAAATAAAAATAGATATTAGAAATGTATGTTGTACGCCCATTACTTTAGAACAACTACACCAAGTTGAGTTTGCAACGACTGTCAAGAATCTTTTAAAATGTCAGCCGGGACCCAAAATTTAATGTGCCTTCCGAAACACGGAGGAACTCGATATGTATAAGATGGTCACCCATCCACAGATCAACCTCGGCAAGCGTTGCTTAACCTAAGAGATCGATCCGCGCGGCTGTTGTTAACTAAGCCACGAGCTCCTCAAAACCTATTTAACGTAATATAATATACTAACGCGTCTTCGGCCCTGGTGTATGAGTACCGGCGCGTGTGGTCGGCGCGGTACGGCATGGGCGGCAGCAGGTGCGGGTACAGGAACACGCCGCTGTTGGCCACCGTCGACAAGAACGTGGAGTGGAACTCGCCCACGTATAGGCTCTTGTTCGAGAAACGACGACGACTGCAACACAACGCGAACGGTGACTTTCGTTAAAGGAAAGCCGGAACCAAAAGCTTGTTTCGGCGCAAAAACTGAAACTGAACCTAAATCTTCAAAAACTTAATTAAATATTACCTATCAAAATTGCGCGAAAATTGCATAAGTGCGAGTCAGACTCACGTTCTAAGTGCCATTATTTGAAAAAAAAAATACGTTGTTTGTATGGCAGACTTACACACTTATCGTGATGTCAATGTATGCAGTGTGGTTAAAGCCAGGCGAACAGATTTTTAATGGTAGAGTCCCGTTTTTACCCTTTGGACTGGAAACCCTAAAATATTTATTATATTATATTATTTGCTTATATTATATTTGAAGAGAACTTACCATCTTTCTGATTCTCTGTGAATGAATCTGAAAATAAAAAACAAATCATGATAGTACCGAAAAATCATTGATCGAAATCGAAACGTCATTAAAAAGAAAACTTGAATCACCATCCCGCGTAACTCCCGTATCATGTAATACTTATCAATAAAATAAAAATGGAACTAAAAAAATATTTGGGGTCTTCAATAATACTACTAATAATTTTCAGGCTGTTTGGACATTATGTGTGTATTTTACGTGGTCACACAAATCTTTGATCGGATTTTGACGAAATTTGTATACAGATATTTTATAACCCAGATTAACACATAAGAAACTATTTACCCCGCTATCAAAGTTGCGAGGACAAAATAGTGTTATCAAAATTTCATATAGAATATAAAATTATGAAAGGGTAAAAGACAGAATATTGTATGAAAATGGATGGTAGATACTTAGATAGTAATATTTGAAGCGCTCATAGCTAGTTGCGCTCACCGGTCGGTAAACGATCACTGCGTTAAGCAACCATTGGCGAGGTCAATCTATAGATGGGTGACCGCATTGTGGTATTTGAACTGAGCGTCTCCGTGCCTCGGAGGGCAAGTAAATAGTCGGTAACGGTTGTTGTCTACTAAGATAACAGTCGTTAAGCCATGTCAAAGGCCCTTGGATGGCTTGAACAACTTTGACACTAGGTTGACTACTAACCATACGACAGAATAGAATAGTATGTGCTTTCTGTTGTGTAGTACTCACTCAACCATCTCCTTGTTCTCAGGTGTGTTGGCGGACACAGTACTCTCCCACGTTTTCACCAGCTCGAGCGCCGGCTGCAGGTTACACACGCGCGCCACTGACTTGGGGTTCGATTCACACAGCTTCGATAGCGATTCCTGGTAAATATCATATCATAGAATCTTATTAACATTATAAATGCGAAAGTTTTGATGGATGTTTGTTAGCCAATAACGTCTAAATTACTGAACCGGTATTATAAAATTAATATATTATATAAAACTCTTCCATTACTGATTGACTGTGTGAACGCACAGACGAAACTACTGAGGGTAGAAATTTTCAATTTGGTATAAAGATTCCTTAGGAAGTGTAGAGGAACACTAAGAGAGGATTTTTGGAATTCTACCACGCGGGCAAATCCGCAAGCGGAGAGCTAGTTTTGTTAAAAAAGCAACGGTTCCAATTAACAAGTCTGACAGTAGTCTTTATACATTAGCCGACACTTTAATTGAATAGTTTTTTCGACACTTAACGTCGCAACTGGATCTTACATTGATATTAATCTGATACTTTACCAGATACTCCTTGTACGTGGGCGCCATGCTCCAGTGTACAGGGTGTATGTATAGCTGCAGATAGTTTGACGTGGCCAGTTGAATGTGCTGACGTAACTGTTGTTGAAGTATCGCCACTTGTTCCGGCAGAATCTAAAATCACACACCCTTTATAAGAGAACGAGAAAAATTGGTTTGTCGAGGAAAAACTATTTTTCTTGCATAATATCTAAAATGTGCGCTAAGTGAATCTGCAGCATTACCTATACTATATAACTAATAATAGATGCATAATTTTGGATGTTTGTCACTTAATCACGCCAAGACCAGTGAAAAGATAGTATAAAAATTGGACGACTAAATAATAAATATTGTTAGACAACCCACACACGGTCATTTGATTTCAAACTAAGCAGAGCTTGTACTATGGTAATCAGACAACTGATAAACATACTTATATACTTCTAAATCCATACTTATATAGATAAATTGACAACCAGGCTCAGGACGAACACTCGTGCTCATCACACAAATATTTGTCCCGGGTGGGATTCAAACCCGCCACACACGGCGCTACGGTAATTATTAATATTAATACCAGTAAAAAGAAGATCTAATCACAGTCTATGTCGACCCTGTACATAGTGTTGGTGCTCACCTTTAGTCCATTGTCGACTTGTATAGTGACGCACTGTGTCTTGGGCTGGCGCAGGTGTCGCTGCAGGAGGGGGGGCGCCCCCCGCATGTGCCCGCCGCCGTCGTCCTCGCGCTCTTCGATAGCTATGTCCACCACACTGACAATCAATAAATCTTTTTATATATATAATTCTTCTGTAAGTGTGTATGTCACTGAATTTCTCTTAAACGACTGGACCGATTTTGATGAAATTTTTGGGTGTGTTCAAGGGGATCTGAGAATGGTTTAGATTTACAATTTTGTCCGCTGGACAATGATTTCTTAATTATTTTTTACAAATTAAAGACGTGTAGACAGGACAACGTCTGTCGGGCCCGCTAGTACTATATAAAACTCTTTCATTACTGAGTGACTGACTGATGGACATCGCACAGACGAAATTACTGAACGTAGAAAATTGGAATTTTGTTTCAAGATTCCTTAGGAAGTGTTGAAGAGTACTGAAAGCAAATTTTTGAAAATTCTCCCCCCACGGGGATTGAGAATGGGGAAAGACTTTTACACGAAAGAACAGGGAATAACACAGAGGGAAAATTTTTATTCGCGTAGACTTTACGTGGACGAAGTCGTGGGCAGCCGTAAGTACAATATAACTATAACACTCTTATTATAATATCTTCCAAGCCGATATTCAGCTAGGGCGGTTTTATTAAAACCAACCAATAGTGCGGGACTTTGTTTAAAATCTAAACTAATCTATAGTAATATTATAAAGCTGAAGAGTTTGTTTATTTGTTTGAACGCGCTAATCTCAGGAACTACTGGTCCGATTTAAAAAATGTTACAAAAACGGGGAAAATTACGACCCATTCTCTCTTATGTGACGCAAGCGAAGTTGCGCAGGTCAGCTCGTACAATATAACACACACTCTTATATCATTTTGCCCGACCTGGGAATCGAGCCCGAGACTACTACACTGCAAGTCAGGATATCACCCACAAAGGTTATAAACAAAGATTAAATACCTATTCTGCTGCGGTGCATCTTCTTTGCTCTTACTCTTCTTAGTGAGTGTTTGTTCTGGCGGGTCTGGCGGCTCGCTCTTGCCGATAGAGAAGCGTGTGTAGCTTCGCTTCTCGAACGTTATTCTATCGGACAGGTTCGCGCGCCGGTCCTCGTCCGACATCGGCTCTTGCTTGCCTTCCCAACGACCCGATATCTGAAGGACAAAATATTATTTTAATATTACTTTTATATTGCCTGTTATACTCGAAAGTGTACGTAGAGGTGTGAGTAATACAGATGTGCTTCGCCATTTACATCGTAGTAAGATTGTAAACGGCAAAACGTTGGTGTATTTAACCCTTTGACCACCACTGTCGGCTATACTCGAGAAATCAGAACGTGCTCACGACGCTTTCGTCGTACAATTGTACAATTGCACGTCGTTTAATTAGCAGCAAATAAATGATTTTGATTTTTGATTTGCTGAGGTATAATTATTATCAGTCAGGGTAAGTTATTTAAATGTATAGATAATTACCTCTTGTTGGCTATGTTCGGTGAGCACGCTGCTGGCGAGGTTGTCGGCCATGAGGTCGTCGTCGGCCGCCGCCTCGGGCATGATGTTGAACAGCTCCGTCACCAGGTCGTTCAGCTCCTTCTTAGATATCTTTATTATACTGTTGCTCAGCGTCTCCTCGTCTTCGTCGTCTGTTCGTAATATTATTGATATGAACAGTGGTGGTTAGTGGTCAAAGGTTCGATTCGACTATCATAAGTGTCAATATTTGACCTAATGAATAAATGATTTGATTTTGATCGAACACAAGGCAACCAGTGACGTTTCAAAGCTACGTGTATTTGGAAATAATGATAACTGCCCTAACATCCTAACAGTGTGTTATCCTAACAGTAAGTAATTTTAATTCGTTTGCTACGCTTTCACAGCTAAAATACTGTATCAATTTTCATTAAATTTAGATAGCGACAGTTCAAGACCAAGGGTCAAATATAGGCTTCTATTTTCTAAAAATCAACCTCTGCGGGATGAATAATGCAATAAAACTTAAGCCATCGTGCTGTTTTCATTATCAATCCTTTAAAAATTACTATACGGTATTTTTCTTTTAGCTATTTACGATATCGGCGTCAAATTATCCACACTGGAGCGGTTGGCGGAGAAATGCCGCGCGATCAAAAACTCAACATTGAAGAGATCTATCCACGATCCAATTACCCAATCGTTAATCCAGGATCGATTATTGACAAGCTGTTTAACAAAATAAACTCACGCGCATCAGGATCCGCAGCGACATTATACTCCGGGTCAGTTTCATCATCGTCTTCGTGCTTGGACGTGGACGCGGGGTTCAAGCACTCGTTCAAGAACTGATTCCAGAGGTCATCGACCGCGGGCATCGGCAGATCGTCGGGCGGCACGAATGTACTCTCTATGTGCTCGATCGATGTTGATGATAGACTTAACTTGGACCTAGTTCTTAAGGCTATTGTCGCCTCTTCTTCAAGGTCTAGTTTGCGACGGGTCGGCGTTGATACATCCTGGGTTAGATAAAGGAGTTTTTAACGATTGGAAGAGATAGCAGAACTTGGGTATTTGAAATTTGTAGTTAAAGAAAAGGAAGGAGTAGATATATGGTGTATTTGAAATTTTCATTGAGATACCTTTACAAGTTTCTTAGAGATTATGGTCTATAAACAGTCAACATAAAGGTTTCAATATAGCTGCTTAGTATTGAATGCAAAAAACATAAGTACAAGTTTTATTACTGCTGGTTGCTTATAACAATAATTTTGGCACAAAGTTAGGATGAATCGCTAACGAATTAAACAACTAAGATATATTTATGTGGTTTTTCCACACGACAACATTTTTTTTTTCAGACTGAAATTAATATAGGTACTTAGTTTATTTAAATAGTTAAATAGCAGCTTTGCAGTATGTATATTAGGTCGGGGAAAAAATCTTTTTGCATTATAGTATGTATGAACTTGTAACAAAATCTTTTCTCTACACAAAAAAGCTCGATATTTGGGTACCTCACGAGCTCATTGAAAGAAACCTAATATACCGTGTGCTCATTTGTGATTCTTGAAGCGAAAGGGATATTGTTAAAACTTCATACATACTATAATGCGAAAAGACATTTAGCCGACCTAATATATTGTATGAATAGAGCAAAAGTAAAAGATTTTGCGATTGTCATTCTAGCAAAATGTGTTGTTTAACATGAGTTATAAATACCAGTGGAACTTTGAAAGGTCCATCTTGAACGACTTTAGGGCTGGTGGTGTGCAGACTGCGCGGCGTCGCCGGCGTCCGCGGCTGAGAGTCCAGGTCACTGCACGACTCCAGGCCTTGGTCATCATCACTCTACACACAGAACAAATATCTCAATCAAACCTAAAAACTACTGACTGTACTTTTTTATGTGGGTTTTACTAATAGTAAGAGTAATATAGCAAGAAGATTTAGATGTATATATGTGGCTATAAACTACCTACAACCTTGTGTAGTTATAGGCACAAATGGAGATGTTCCTTCGATACAAATATTTATCTTTCTGAGTCCATCTGAGTCATCTGCAATAGATTGATACGGACCAGTAATGATACCTACTGAGGTAAAAAAAATGCGCAGTTATAAGTTTACTATTTACAGCTTGAATAATTTCGCTACATTTTAGTAATCGATTCTTAGGTCCGCTTGAAAAGAATTTCAATCGACCGGGAGTCCTCTGACTGTGTTGACGTTCTCCATACTTTCTAATACAGCATTACGTGTTAAGCAGGTTGACGATACCCATATTAATAGTGACATAACATTTGTGATGATAAACTTAAAGCGTTCTAAATATTTTCGCCATTGATTGGTCGACGCGTTGTGATGTAGCGACATGTTGCCATATACGGCAACGCAACATAAACCAGACGCGCTGCCTCACACAAATCACTTCCCTTAAAAGGTAACGCGTCGTCAACCGGCCGCGTGTTTCAGCCGCGTGTCTTTCCACCAATCAGAGGCGAGATTACTTGTCGCCACCATTTATGGTTACGCATTGCTCATCGCTTACGCAATATAAATAACAAGAGACAAAAATAAAATATTTGTAAATGATTTGAACTTTTTAACCAGGGTAAAGCACAAACAATCTATCTTATAGATACTTACAGGTACATCCTCATGGGTCGGTTCATACTCATCATCATCTTCATCATCAGGCAACTCCTGAGCTATCAGTGCCTTCACCTCAGGTCTGGTCTTCACAGGAATGTGCTTTATAGGAGTCAGCTCTAAATTCTCTAAGTTCCAAGCAGCCGCCTTTGGGGATACCTTCATTAACTCCCTAAAGACACAATATTCTTTTAATAGAATATGATAATTTGTTTATGGGTATGTATGTGAATACTGCGGTTCTACTCATAGGTCAAAGGAAACTAACCTGACATCTCATGACCAATAGCCAAATACACAATTGAATAAATATAACAATATACAATACAACTCCCACACTAAGAATTTCCCTTGTGCTGCGGGGACTTTTACAAACATACAAGCAATGGACGCAAAAGACATCCAGACCTGAAACAATTACTTGTGGATCTCACAAATAATTGTTTCGTGTGGGAATCGAGCCCACGACCACCCGACGCAATGGTTGCGGTGTGGTGACCTTAACCACTGCACGACAGAGGCAGTGGAGTCAGAGGAGGATTGCAGCAGAGGCAGTCAAAGAACCAGGTTTTAAAGCATTATTTATTTAATAAGTCACTTACTTGACTTTAGCTCGAGTAAGTTTAGGCCTCAAGCTGTTCTCCTCAGGGCCTGAGTCCTCTTCCTCCTCTCGAAGCTTCACAAGAGCTAACACGTGGTCATTTGTCACCACTTTCTAAAAACAAATGCAAAGATAGAATACAAGATATAGAAAAGAAGATATAAAATAGAATTATACAGTACTCTACTAACTATAACTCTTTCTACTCCTAGTTTCCTTTTGAGACTACTAATTTGCTCTTGTGTCGCAAGGATATTTACTAACATATAAACAACAGGCACAATGTACAACCTGACTCGAAAGAACTATTTGTGGATTGCACAAAAATTCATACACTGTGGGATTCGAACCCACAATGTCTGGATACACTGGTAGTGGTTGGTGTCCACCTTAACCACTGCACCACAGAGGCTGTCAATTAACATTATTCTTTAAGGGTTACAAAGGCCCACATTTGACCAGCTGGTGGATGCAAGGCTTGTCTCAATTCTCCTCTTAACCTCATTACAGCAGGAGCAAATGCTTGCCCAGCAAAGACACTAACTAGTAAAATGTTTAACTCAATTCCTCAATCTAACATTTATTTAATTGCTTATTAGCTGTAAAAGCCATGAAAGATTTCTATAAACATAGTAACACACATAAACACTGTAAAAGTCTATTTGCTTGGTACAAACTGTTGATCTCACCTTTAATATTTTTCTTACGCTAGTTTCATCTAAATTGTTTTTAACAGCCGACGCATGAAGGTTCTTCTCCATTTCCAACGCATTCTCCGGTAAAACTTCCTCAAACTCACTGCTACTGCCACTTTCACGGCTAAAATCGCAATTTATATTGTTAGCGACACATTTTTGAATACCACTATATTATTTCAATACAGTAATACACATAAAAAGTAAACTAGAATACGTTTTAATATGATTTTTAATAAAATATAACGTGAACCGCGAAATTCATTTACCGCTTTCGTTTCTTTCCCCGATTTTTGGTTTTCGACTTATTGGAACTCTCCTTGACTGAATCCATTTTATCGTTTGTACTGGATTTGTCGTTTTTAGAAGATTTATCCATTATTTAACTACTATTTTCACAATTTGCTAAACAAACGACTTGTTATGACAACAGACAAAATAATAATGAAGTGACATGACACTTGACACTGACTGTCAGTGACACTGACAATCTATCAACGAACAAACTAGATAAACGTTGTTTCTGAACGAAGATTTCGAAAAAGCAATATCAACGATAGAGTAGGTAGGTAACCAACGAGTACACCAACAATAGATACGTAGGTCTGTACTCAGTGAACAAAAGCCGGTCCTTGTTTTAACATCAGAATCAAGGAATCGCAGATCCTACTAATCCTACTTAAATGTATCCTACTAATATTATAAATGCAAAGTTTGTAAGTATGTGTGCATGAATGGATGTTTGTTACTCTTTCACGCAAATATTACTGAATCGATTACGATATAATTTGGTATGAAGGTAGCTGAAGACCCAGAACAACACATAGGCTTTTTATCCCGGAATTCCCTAGAGATCAGGATTTGCACAGGAAGGGTTTCCACGAGGACGTAGTCGCGGGAGGCCTCTAGTAGCTCATAATTTTGTTGATTTTGTCAAAGGTCTAATACTTGTGTTGCCAAGTTACATTGTCCAGACACATATATAACTTTGCAACAACAATTTATTTCAGTTATGTAAAGGAGGGCAATGTAATAAAATGTATTCGATAGAATCATTTCCAAACTTATTGGGTGCACAAATAACTATAAACAAGAGGCATTAATACATTTTCTTTATTTAAACATAATAAATACATATATTTTATACTTATTCTAATTTTGTTTTAGCCTTTTCATTAAAGTCTGCTAGCAACTGCTTCATGTCTTCAAATCCAGATATCTCTTGAGCCTCTGGCAGAGGGAGCCACTTCATAGCTTGATGTTCATCAGACAATGTCACTTTATTATCTGGATTCTTCAACTTAGCTAACCAATAAACAACTATCTTAGGTTTTCCTTTTACTTCATAATGTAACTCCTTTGAAATGTCTTTGTAAACCTGAAAAAGAAGAGAAATTTTAATGATGATGTTTTGGAAGAATTATAATGCCTTTGGGTATAAGTACTCCTAAAAATAAGACTACAAATAACTTCTCTCAACATTAAGTAAAAAAATATTAATGCTTGACTAAAATAAAATATAATTTTTAGTCTTACTTCTAATTCTTCTTCTGATAGACCAGCTTCTTCCTTAGTTTCTCTCAAAGCTGTTACCCAATCAGACTCTCCTGGGTCAACGTGTCCTGAGTTTCATGTAAAAAAAATATAAGGCCAGTGAAGGTTAGGTTAACTACTAATTCAATTAAAGGTGTTTAACTTTAGTTGAGCTGTTTTTCGCTAATTTAAATCTTACATGGATGCTTGTTAAAATTAAATGAAACAAGTAGGTACCTTTAGGCGGAGTCCAATGATGCTGGCCATAGGAAGTTTGTAATAATAAAAACTGTACAGCCTGATTCATATTCCTAAAAATAACCAACCCAGCAGCGCGAGTTGGGGACATGATATATTATTTATTGTCTTTGAAAATTTACTGGTAAAATTGTTATAGCTATATATAAACTATTATTGCAAAATAATAGAATTCGATACAGGGCCGCGCGCCCTTACAACAACATTGAAAAAACAGCTGACTGACATTGACATTTATTATGACAACAAATTTCTGTCACTACTAGCGTTCTGAAATACCGACAACTTTACCGTAACTGCATTTTCAACTTCCTATTTTGTTGATGAAGTTATAATAAATGATTGAACCTAAATATAAGAATCGCCGAAAAATATAGTTTTCTTTCTCATTGAATAATACTATAATATTTTTTTAGTTTATGCTTTCAAAGGTGTCATTAACTGTTTGACATTTTATTCGAAACTTTCAAACGGTCGATAGCTCTATGGTTTGCGTAAGAAAAAAAACAACGACTGAATTCAAACTGCAACGGTGAATAACAACATTTCATTGAAACGACTTGGAAGCGACTGTTATGAATTTGTTTGTTTATTAATATTTTCGTTACACTGGCTGTATTCACATGTGATAAAACACTGAAAACTACTTTAATTCGTGATTGTGAACAAAAAATAGAATAGTTGGTGAACCATGTTACAAAAATGGAAGCTTATTATCAATAACTGGGTAAGCAGATGTTTTTATTGTTTCGTCGTTTTTGCCGGTGTTTTCTGGCGAGTTTTAATTGACTTTAATTTTATTATTTGTAGCTAAACTGTTATTTTGATAAGAGCAACCAAAATGAACGTGTCGTAAACATAGAATCACTGTTGAACATAATATCTCATTTACGTGAGAATTTGAACTTGGACGAGTCAAAGTCTTCTGTGCTAGAGGCGCATACTGTTGACGAGTTTCTTTTGGAGAAGTATCCGGAGTTCAAGCTTGCAAATGGATCAGCATTGGAGAGCGAGGACGACATTTACTTGGTGGCATCGCTGCTTCTTTTCTTTGTGTGCGTGAACTCTAAGGATGTGGATATAAAGAGCGCAATGTGCAGCAAGCTTAGCGGAGACGATCAGGAGACTATCCTGAAGTTTAGCAAGAGTCTGATGGAATGCTCCCCTATTACATGTAGAGATGTTCAGGCAGCTATTACAGGTAATCATAAATTTACTCATACATTTTTCATATGCTTTTCATATATTTTAATGTCGGGGTAATATTATTATCAGTCATATGACATGTGACCTCCCTTGGTGTAAGGGGTGAAGTAATAATAATACCTGCATGGCAACAAAGTGGGTTGATTTGAATAGCAGCTGTCATGTTGCAACAGCTGTTAACAGTCTAATACAAAGAACAGTTTTGTAATAATTTTGACTGTAGCTTTTAATTTTATGAACTGATGTAGTTATAATTTAGTGATTTTAACTTACTTCATATAAAATACACATTTTTATTTAAAATACAACTGTTCCATTGCTGGGCAAGGGGTTCCTCCTAAAAGAGGATTAAGCCTTGTGTCCACCAAACTGGCGAAATATACTACCATATACCGAGATAAAAAAATAAAAATTGCAGAAATTAAAATATTATAATGTTTGCAGAAGCATGTGGTTTAGATATGGCCACAATAGACACCGGACATGCAAAGGTGGCAGAGACACCTCCAGCTCTTCGGTCCCTTCATGGTGAGGTGCGGCGCCTGCAGGCTGCCCTCGACGCTGAACGGTTTGACCGGAACTACCTGCAGGAAGAACTTGCACGCACTAACTTGAGGCTTGAGAAGTTAGGTAAATACCAATCCTAGAACACTATTCCATTATCTGAAATAGTTACTCTATGTGAAAAAACAGCCTCTTCTGGATTAAGATTTAGCAATACATTTTTGTGTATTTATTTTTTATATAGGATATAGGATATCAAAGCATCTCCATTGAAAGTGGGGGTTTCATTAGATTATCACATCTTGTAATATTTTATTTTTTGATAGAGATTTTGAGGATTTCAAACAACAATATACAGGAATTGTACTGAAATTGTCTTAATAAAAACTTTTACAAACCCTCTGGAAGATAGTATGTACTTTCCTAGACGTTTGTACATGGGTCAAGCAGACAGTCAGTTGTGTAGTACATTAAAAATTTGGCGCGCACATTAGCGCCCCATAGAACATCGTGTATATTCCTATCCTCGTACGACGTATACTACCAATGTTACTGTAGGGAGAAAATAACCCTTAACAGGGTCTGCTGACCTAAGTTTAAAGTACTTAATTATGAAACAAATATTTTAGTCAACAAAGTCTTGTAATGTGGCTCTTATACTGCTGACTTTTGAGGAATATGAGTAATGTTCATTATGCATTCATCCCATGTTTCTAAGCATGCTATACTATTAAGGTCAATATGTACCTAGTAGACACATTGACCATTATTTCGAAGTACATGACATAAATTTGGATAACAGTGTTATTGTTGTATTTATATTTATATTTATAGCCTCTTTTCGGACATGACAGTATTTTCTTAATTTTCATATATTGTTTCTTTGTTCCATTTCTGCGTGTCCGTTTGCCAGGTGGCAAAGGCCTCCTCCAATCTTCTCCATTCTGGCCTTTCTATGGCCACTCTACCCCACGTTGTTCCCGCTACTTGTCTAATATCGTCGTCCCACCTTTTTTGTGGTCTACCTCTCTTTCTCTTTCCATCTCTTGGGTACCACTGAGTAGTTATTTTACTCCATTTATCCTTTCCCCTGATCATGTGTCCTGTATTGTTGTATAGTAGTATTCTTTTGCTGAATGAAATCACACATGTTGTGTGAGTTTCGTGATTAAGACCGTGAATTTCGTTGTTTTACAACTGGTAAATAATTGTAAGTGTCAACAACCTAAATTACCTAATATCATGCCTTTTTCCCATAGAGGTAGGCAACAATGAACAATAAAAAAAAACCTTTGAATTCGAGGCGCTCACCGGTCATAGGCAACTTTTGACGGCTATTCTATAGATGGGTGATCGCATAGCGCCTATATACTTCGGGCACGTTTAAAGTCGGTTCCGGTTGTTGTTAATCATAACAGTCGTTAAGCGATGTCAAAGGATGAACTTTTAAGATATGAGACCACTATGTACCGGCCTGAACGACTTTGACACTAGATTGACCACTAACCATACGATAAAATGAAACAAATAAAACAATGAACATTCTAACAAGTACTAATTTCGCAGTGAAAGACAAAGAACAATACAAGCTGGACATAGTGAACTTGAAGGCGAAGATATCGCTGTGTTGTGGCGGGGAGCACGACGCTCGGAGCTCGGAGGCCAAGGCGGAGGAGACGGCGAAGCTCGCACGACAGCTGCAAGACATGGAGGAGAGGCTGGTGCACACGCAGGAGATGTTGGATGACGCTGTTTACGATAGAGATGGCTTTAAGGCTAAGGTAAGAACAGATTATGGCTGCTTTTTCACACATGCTCTACCGCGCGTTCTTAGGGAAAGACGGCGCGCTTCGCGCCATCACGCCTAAACTACTGAACCAATTTCCATGAAATTTGGTATGGAAATATTTTGATACCCGAGAAAGGACATAGGCTACTTTTTACCCCGAGAAAATGACGCATTTTCATGGGAAAATTCAGGTGGCGGACGAAGTCGCAGGTAAAAACTAGTTTAAAATATAAATTGTGTATTGACACTATAGGTAGAAGAACTTAAGCAAGAGCGCGACAAATGGGTCGGCGTGAGCCAGCAGGAGCGTGACCGCGCGTGCCAGCTGGCCGAGGAGCTGGACGCCGAGCGCCGCCACATGCAGTCCCTCAGGGAGCTCGTCACTGAGCTCCGACAACACAACAGGCTCAACGGACTGGACACCAGCCAGCTCGAGTGCGACGACCCTGACGCTAGTATGCACTCCTTGGCCCATAACTTATGTAAGTTAATAAATATATTTAAAAAAAGCAGTGATAGCCGAGTCGTTTAAACCTTGTTTAGACCTTGAGTCCATGTAAGTTAAAAATGTATTTTTTTATATCTTGACTAGCGCCCACGATTTCGTTAGCGTGCACTTTAGTTTTCCCGTTTCCTCAACATTTTTATTGCTGCTCCTCATATGCTATATAGTATACAGCCTTGCTTAATACATGGACTATTCAAGATAAAACTGTTTTTTTAATTCTAACATGTAGTTCCTGAGATTAGCGCGTTCAAATTTATAAACAAACTGTACAGCTTTATGTTATTAGTGTTATTAGGAGACTAACGCGCGATAGATTTCTATAAAGCGCCGGTCTAATCAATTACGTGTGTTTATATGAAAGATAGAATTGAAAGCGTGTGTCGGTCGCGGGCAATATGGTATTGTCCACATAAATACAAGTAATGAGACCCGCCGTACTCCCGTGCCGACCCGCGTCGACCCGCGTCGACCCGCGCCCGTCACGAACTCCCTTTCTGCATGAATCGCGAAATCTTTATTTCTATTCCTTACAAAAATGTCATAAGCAAGCTTCTACAAGTGGTAAAATAGCATTTAAATGTCACGTTTTATTTTATCCAGCTGTGTGCAGTGAAGCTTGCGCTAACGTTGTTGAAGTACAGCTAGGGGAGGAGAGAGCCAAAGTGGAAGCTTTGAAACAACAAATACAAACACTACAGGTATTGTAACTAATCACTTATGGTGAGCGACAAACTGATATAATGCTTGAAATAGTCGTATTGCCTTTACAAAATTAATTTCGCATTTGAAAAGCATGTAGAATGTAGAACAAATTAATTTACTTAAACCAAATTATATTGCTTTGATTGCCTTTGTGGTGCGATCGGTAGTGTATCCAGCTGCTGATCATGAAGTCTCGGGTTCGATTCCCGAGCCGGGCAAAGGTGCTTTTGGTATTTTTTCATTTATATTAAAATGCTTTTCAGAGGGCTCGCCCATCGCCCATTTACATTAGACTAACATTGTTGATGGCGAAACGTGGGCCTATACCTTCAGGTTGATATTATCTTGGTATTATATGTTTGTCCTGTATATTGATTTGTAGGATCAAATAGCTGAACTCAATCAAAACTCCGAGAACAACAAACAAACATACGAAAAAGTATTACACGAGAGGGAAAACGAGGTATTCGATTTGAAACATCGTATTAACGAGGAAATTGAAGAGAAAAACAACTTGAAGGCGCATTATAGCGACAAAATTAGCAAACTCAATAATGAAATGAACGAGCTTGAACAAAGAATTAAAGACAATAACGACACTTCACGACATATTATTGAATCTAAGTTGCAAGAAATACAAACTTTGCAAGAAGAAAAACTCACGTTACTCCACAGTCTATCCGATGAAATAACTAAATTAAACAACATTATCACAAGCTTGCAAAACGAACTGGAAACTCAAAAACAATCCCAGCTGAACATGAGAGACGGTTATGAGAACAAACTGATGAAAATCAATGAAAAAGTACTTAATCGTAACAACGAACTTGTTGAACTACAAAACACGGTATTTGAAAAAGGCGAAGCTATAGAGAACTTGCAAATGGACTTGCGAAAGGAAAGGGAACAATCTAAGAAGAGAATAGACGAATTGAGTGAAAGAAGAGATGATCTAGAACAGAAATATGTAAGTGAAAAGGAGATTAATGAACTTTTGAATGAAGACAAAAAGGCTTTGACTCAACATTTGGCCGCAGTCGAGTCAGTCAGAGATGTATTGTTAAACGAAAAGACATCTTTGGAAAAATCTATTAAAGATATAATCAAAGAAAAAGAAGAACTCCTTTTAGAAAAAGAAGGTATTAATACTTTGTTGAAAGAAGAGAAAGAAGCTCGTAATAGGATAGAGAGTGAAAAGAATAAACTAGAATTGCAGTTGAATGAGTTGAATGTGAACTACTCGACTGAAATTGAGAATAAGCAAGCTGAGCTTGGGAAACTTATGAAAGACTTTCAACAATTACATATGCAATTTAAAGGTAGGTTTATGTTGTTATATATGCACTAACTCTTGTTTCTCTTCGTGGCGCAGTGGTTAAGGTCACCACGCCGCTACCATTGCGTCAGGAGGGCATGGGTTCGATTCCCATACGGAACAATTGTTTGTGCGATCCACAAATAATCTTTTCGGGTCTGCTTGTACTCTGTGCCCATTGTTTGTATGTTTGTAAAAGTCCCTCCGACACAAGAGTAATTCTTAGTGCGGGAGCTGTCTTTTCTTACCAAACATATACCTTAAATCCTTCTAACTTTAATATACGTCGTGTAAGCTCTGATAAGTTAAACAGTGTTTTTTTCACTTTCAATAAATTTTATATGATTGAATTTTCTAATTTCATATTCAATTGACTTACTTACTGAAGTGTTTGTGAATTACACATATCTTTGTTATGATGGCGGATTCGAACTCACAACCCCCTCTTGTTGTGCCCTTACACAGCATACGCCACAGACTTCAACATGATAAAAAAATAACCGCCATTACTTTTATTTTAGAACAAGAAGAAAACAACAATATATTAAGAGATACCTTAAGTTCTGGCCTTAACAAACTCATACAAGACATCGAAAGTTCGAGCATTGCAGATGAGATGTTATTGAAAGATATTACGAATACCGCTAACATCACAATGGAAAGCCAATACAACATTGTTTTGAACTTCGCTAATAGACTTATACCCGAAATGTCAGCGAAAAAAGCACTACAGGAGGCGTTGCAACGAGAGAACGATGTTACAAAAGAATTAAGACTTTCCCTACAAAATAAAGAAATGCAGGTGACCGAGCAACAAGCTGAGGAGAAACGATTACAACAAATTATCAATGATAACAAAATCGGTAAGTTATTTTATGCTGATTATGACGTAGTGGTTGAGGTCGTGGTTTTGATTCCCAAACGGAAAAAATATTTGTGCGATCTATCAATTTTAAAAAATTGCAAGAAAACTCAGTCGACTGTAAGGCGGTATGTAGTTTGCTGGGTCAGCTAGGTTATAACATTAGTCATAGTATGATACTGTAGAGCAGTGGTTCCCAACCAGTGATCCGCGGGAGTCATAATAAGGACCGCGAATGATTTTAAATTTTCGGGATAATTGCTACACTTTATTTTTACCTAGCTGACCCGCGCAACTTCGCTTGCGTCACATAAGACTGAATGGGTCAGAGTCTTCCCCGTTTTTGTAACATTTTTTGTAACATTTTTTGATACTACTCCGCTCCTTATGGTCGTAGCGTGATGTTAGTAGCCTTCCTCGATAAATAGGCTATCTAACACTGAAATAATTTTTCAAATCGGACCAGTGGTTCCGGAAATTAACGCATTCAAACAAACAAACAAACAAACTCTTCAGCTTTTTAATACCTATTTTTATAGATTAGTATAGATATACTTACATAGTGGTCCTTGCTAACAAAAATAATATAAAAGTGGTCCCGGCCTAGGGAAAGGCTGGGAACCCCTGCTGTAGAAGGTAGATGCATATCCAGACTCTAATTTGTCCGTCAACTCCGAATCCATTCACATGTTTGTGTAATAACTAACATACCATTCACAGAACTAACAAAGCACATAGAGACTCTAAAAACAACGATAGAAAACCAGCAAAAAGAACTACAATTATTGCAACAAGAAAATCAATCACTGACGAACGATTTGAACGACGTGAAAATACAGCTGGAACTCAAAGTGCACTCTCTCAAAGAGAAATTAGTTAACAATGAAGACTTAACTGATAAACTGAAGCAGACATATGAATGTCAGATAGACAATTTAAATGTCATGATAACGAAACTTACTAATTACTTGAAAGATAAAACTGTGGAGTTTGAAGCTGTGAGGAAGGAAAAGGATAAGTTGCAGCAACTTGTCGATGAGAATAACAAAGGCAAGTGTTTTTGATGTCTAATTGATTTTTATGCACTGCGGTTTAGGTTATTTATCTATTACTAGAGGCCGCCCGCGACTTCGTCCGCGTGGAAACCCTTCTCGTGTAAATCATGATCCCTCGAGAACTCCGGGATAAAAAGTACAACATTCGTTTTAAATGACTTGATAATTTAGTAAATTAGTTAAGTAGATAAATTTATATGTATAGATTTATGTATTAACTGACTGTAGTGAACATTGTACCACTGTAGACCATACCTGACCTGTACTCCATAGTATATAATAGTCTTACAGATGCCGATACACGAAACCGCGTATTGACAAGTTATAAAGATTTGTGTAGTAATTCATTTCGCCTTGATACATTGGATATATCAATAATTTATGTCTTGCATGGCGTGTTAACTTTTAGAAGACACCTGCTCTGCATGTAACTATGTGTAGATCTTAACGTATTTTTAGTAGAGGGTTCCTGCCAGTATTTATATACTTATACAATATGTACAATTTCACAAATATATTATAGCTTAAATGCACCACACTTGAAGGTAGTTTGAGAAGTAGAGATCTGTAGTTGTTGATAGTTTTCTTTCTCATTCAGAGCGTATCAACTCATTACTAGATTTGGAACTCGCCCGTTGCATTTGGATAAGTCCTTAAACCTTTTGGGATATGAACACCCACGACCGTAATATAGGAGTTTAGGATAATTATGTATGTTTAGTAAGAGGTTACGCATCTACTAGGGAATGAAGTCAGATTGGAATAAAACTTATATTATTGACAGAAAATCGATGTAGACATGATATTGTTAAGAATATTCTATATGTATTTGCAGTCATTAAGTCTCTAGAAGAGCAAGTTAAAATTCAGGAACAGAAATATGATAAACTAGTCAGTGATTTTGAATCTGAGAGACAAGTGTTGAAGAACATGGTGAGTGTGACAGAGTCCATCATGGAGGATCAGAAACTGACACTGAACAACACCATCGCAGAACAAACGAGACTGAACGACGAGTTACTACGAGATAACAACAACATCAAACAAGATATACTCGCTCTGAGGAACAACTACGAACAGAACATTCTAGATAAAGACACGGCTTTACAAGCACTTCACAAAGAACTAGCTGAAGTAAAGATTGAGAAAGAAATGTTAAATAATGAAATTGTTACATTAAAGAACGATGTTCAGAATTCAGAAGAAGAAGTTGGTAAATTGAAAGAAGATAACAATACACTTGCAGCTACACTACAGAGTTATAAAGATAGTAAGTATTTTTGAACTATATCTTTTGCATTCAAAACATTTGGCTGGCGTTTGGAAAGATTTCGTAGGTACCATTATCGTGCTAGATACACCCTATTTTACACAGTTCCATTTTGATTCGTAAATAAGCTTAAATCTTTAGGTAATAACAAATATTCAAGCGAATATTAGGTAATAGCGAAAATGTTTAGGTATTAACGACTGGAGTATAAAACGCATGTAGTTGTTTTTTACGTTACGTACAAATCTATCGCGGATAATATAAACATGTTAATTTCCCAGATATTGTTTCTTTGGAAGAAACAAATGCTGAATTAAAAATACAACAAGAAGCTGTTAAAGTCGAGTTGCGTAATGATATCGACGGATTGACTCAAACACTGAGAGAGCTTATACAACACAAAGATGAATTAAACGATCTACTCAAGGAGAAATCAGACCGACTCATTGATATAGAGAACAAACTAATGGATTTTGGAACAAAAATTATAATTTTAGAAGAAGAAAAAAGCAACCTGATAAAAGAACGAGATTACTACAAAACACAAGTCGATGAAACAGAAGCCGTACTCGAAACAAACTTAACTAAACATTATGAAGAAATCACAAAAATGAAAAAAGAAATCATGAATTTGACAGAAAGGAATAAAAAATTGAATAACGGTAACAAAGGCTTGGTGGAAAAGAGTAATGCGTTGAGAAACGAAATGAAGGAGTTGGCAGAAGAAATTGGCAAACTAAAAAATAATAATGGGAAATTAACAGAACATGTTAATAAACTGAAAAAAGAAATCACGGATAATGTTGAGAGAATTTGTAAATTGAAAAAGGATAACAAGGATTTAGTTAACAATTTGAAAAAGAAACAGGCCGGTATGTTTGAAGATATTTTACATTATACGTCTTTTACATCGTGACTAAGTTAGTTCTTTAGACTATTTAGCAGATTTCACTTAGTTTAGGTAGTAAAAATTGTGCCGTTCACATAAATGATCTATGTTTTGTAAGCATTATCGTACCGTTACATGCTTTATAAAAGTGTAGTGTGATCTTAGTTAATATAACATAGTAATTTGGAGAACATTTAAATTAGTGCGCCAGTATTCCTTCCAATAATAAGCGACCAAACCAAGCTGCTTGCGTCGATTCGAAAATACTTCAACCACGTAATAGGTACCTTTACACACACGCTCTATCGCGCGTTCTTAGGAGTGTACAGGATTAAGCACAGGAAAGACGGCGCGCTCTTCGAGAGCGATTTTCTTCGCGGGCGCGGACAGATGAGCGCGGCGCGCGGTCTTTCCTTTCTCCTTGCACACCCTTTACACGCACGCTCTTTCACGCGCGATAGAGCATGTGTGTAAAGGCGACTGTTATCATACCGCATCCTTTAAATATTTACAGCAATCAAATCCTTCGAAGAACAAATTAAAACGGAGAAAGAGAAATATGATAAACTAGTCAGTGATTCTGAATCTGAGAGACAAGTGTTAAAGAACATGGTGAGTGTGACAGAGTCCATCATGGAGGATCAGAAACTGACACTGAACAACACCATCGCAGAACAAACGAGACTGAACGACGAGTTACTACGAGATAACAACAACATCAAACAAGATATACTCGCTCTGAGGAACAACTACGAACAGAACATTCTAGATAAAGACACGGCTTTACAAGCACTTCACAAAGAACTGATAGAAATTAATTTGCAAAAAGAAATATTAAGCAATGAAATTGAGACTTTAAAGAACGATGTTCAGGATTCAGAGGAACAAGTTGGTAAATTAAAAAAAGAAAATAATCAACTTGCAACTTCACTACAGAGTTATAAAGATAGTAAGTTTTATATTCATTTTGTTCGGTCAGTAGGTTACCACATAATATGTACTGTGTTTTAATAAAGCAATAGTGCCTCGTGACACGGCGCGAGCAACGTTTCTTGCCCCATTTAAGCCGATTCTAGAACTATAAAGTAGCCTATTTTTCACTCCTAGTATTTTCCTATGTACACGCAAAATTTCATTAAAATTATGTAGTGGTTAACCATGAAATCGAAACAAACTGATAGACGTTAGTATTTCTGATGTAAGTATGGATTCAACTATTTCCAGACATTGATTCATTGGAAGAAGAAAATAGTAATTTGAAAGCAGAGCTTCGTGATGTCGTCGACAAGTTAACTCAATCGCTACAAGAGCAAATGGATCATAAAAAACAACTGAATATGCAACTCAAAGATAAATGTGACCTTATAGTGGACACGGAGAACAAACTAAAGAACTGTGAAGAAAAAATAAATATTCTAGAAGAAGAAAAATGCAATTTATTAAAAGAAAAAGATTATTGCCAGAATGAAGTTTCAGAAGTACATACTTTGCTTGAAAAGAAAGCTTTGAAACATACTGAAGAAATGACCAAATTAACAAGCAATAATACTGAGTTTGCCATACAAAATAGTAAATTTAAAAAAGATAACACGCATTTATCGGAGCTCATTGGTAGGTTGAAGCAAGAAAATTCTGAGTTGGCTGAAGAAGTTGTTATTTTGAAGAAGGAAAATAAGATATTAGTTAGCAACATTGAAGAGAAACAATCAGGTGTGTTGGCTGCAAACAATAAAGTAAATTTATTAGTACAAAAATATGGTCTGTTTGAAATTGGGTGTAAAAATTGTCTGGTCATGTTAAAGCTATCGGAAATGTTAGTAGTGTTAAAGACCCGTTTATAAATGACATTGGATTTTGTCGGGATTGAGACCCTTAGTTTCAAGATTTGTGCGGTTTAAATGTTATTTGTACCTAGAAAATGGCTACCTTTAATCTTACCAATTATTTACTTCTTTCGTATGTATTGTTTCGTAGTAACGAGTAAAACCTGCCATGAGAAATATTATGCAAATCCAAAAAACATTTTTATTTAGCCTAGCTCAGTGTCTCTCGCCTGTATTTTAAAATGGCGGGATGACTTGACTTACGTTCCTATATGGATTCCATCCATCCATCCCGCCATCCATCCCGCCATCCATCCCGCTATCCATCCCGCTATCTCCGTTTGAGCCGTCCCCTCCGTCGCCGACCAGCTCGTGAGACCCACTTCGTGGCTAATCCATGTCTCCGGGTGTTTTCGGTGGACAAAGTCCAAGTTAACTTTAGAAATTTAGATCTATATAAACTAATTAGCTTTTGCTCGCGACTTTGTCCGCGTGAATAGATTTCTCGCTGTAAAAAGTATCTGTGTACCAAATTTTGCGTAAAATAATAACAAACATTCATCCATACTTACAAACTTATGTATTTATAATATTAATTGAACTATTCCCTGTTCATTACTGCATATTTGTTAATATTGCATCGCGCGAGTTTGAATCTATTATAATACGAACTTACTTTGAATAAATTTACTATAACCTTCGTATATTTGCAGCACTCAAGACGCTGGGAGAAGAAGTGAAAGCTGAAAAACTGAAACATGAGAAACTTACCAGTGACTTTGAGGCTCAGAGACAAGTGTTGAAGAACATGGTGAGTGTGACAGAGTCCATCATGGAGGATCAGAAACTGACACTGAACAACACCATCGCAGAACAAACGAGACTGAACGACGAGTTACTACGAGATAACAACAATATCAAACAAGATATACTCGCTCTGAGGAACAACTACGAACAGAACATTCTAGATAAAGACACGGCTTTACAAGCACTTCACAAAGAACTAGCTGAAGTAAAGCTTGAGAAAGAAGAATTAATAAAAGAAGTAAATTCACAGAAAGAAGCTCTGGACAAGGAAATCGAGACACTTAAAAGTGCAGTTCAGAGAGCAGAAGATGAAGTTCAACTATTAAGAGAAGAGAACAAAAATATGGAATCTGTAGTACAGAAGTATAAAGAGAGTAAGTAGACATTAAAATAGTTAACTAAAAAACATATAATATCACGCATTTTTTTCCATAGGAGTGGGCAGAGACCAGAAATTTATTATGCATGTGCAAAAGTTACCTAATTTATAAAATTATATCTTTCTTTTCAGATGTTATTTCATTGGAAGAAGAAAATAGCGAGTTAAAGATTAAAAAGGACTCCATTGAAGTAGAATTCCGTAACGATGTTGAGAAATTAACTAAATCGTTACAAGAACAGATGGAGAATAAAAAACTCATAAACATGCAACTTCAAGAGAAATCAGACAATATAATAGAAATGGAAAACAAATTGAAATGCTTGGAAGAAAAAAATAATATTTTGGAAGAAGAAAAGAGCAGTTTAATGAGTGAGAAAGAAAGTCTTCAAGGGAAAGTAAATGAGATAGAAACTGTGTTAGAAACAAACGAAAACAGATTTACTGAAGAAATTATAAAATTAAAGAATAATAGTGCATTACTAGCAGAAAATATAGAGAAAAATAACTCAGATTCGACCTCAGAAATTAATAGATTAAAAACACTTAACACTGCTCTTGAGAATGAAAAAGATCAGCTGATGCAAAGTAACTCTGATTTGATACTACAAGTTAATTCATTGAAACAAAATATCACAGATTTCGAAGCACAAGTCAAGAAATTAATGGAAAAAAATACCGAATTAGAGGAAGAAATTGATAAATTGAAAGTAAATAACAATGAAATAGCAAAACAAGTTGATATATTAGAGGCACATAATAATGAATTGAGAGAAGAAGTCAATCAATTGACTAACAATAATACTAAACTACTGAATAATGTTGAATGCTTGAAGAAAACGAATACCGAATTGACAGAACAAATTGAGTTATTAAACAAAACTAACAATGAATGGTCAGACGAAATTGATCAATTGAAGGAAGATAAAACAAAATTAACGAAAGAAGTAACTCAATTGAATGAAAATATATCGGAATTGAAAGAAGAGATTGATGATTTAACTGACAATAACATAGAATTGAAGAAAGATATTGAACAATTGAAGGTCAATGACAACAAATTGGCTGTGGAAGTTGATAAATTGATGGAAAAGAAAATTGAATTGACGGAAGAGATTGATGAATTGAAGTTGAGCAATACTGAAGCGGCGAAGGAAATTAATAGATTGAAGAAACATAACAGTGATTTGTTAGATGAAGTTGATCACTTGATTGGAAATAAGAGTGAATATGAAAGTGAAATTGATAAATTGAAGGAACAAATAAGTGAACAGTCTAAAGAACTTGTTCTATTGAAAGATCATAACAAGGAATTGACAGAAGAAATTGAGGAATTGATCAAAAATAATACTGGAATGGAAGTAGAAATTGATAAACTGAGAGCAAATAGCATTGCATTGACGGAAAATGTTGATGGTTTGAAAGGAAATAATGAAGAATTAGAAAAAGAGATTGTACAATTGAAGGAAACAAACACGAAATTAGGTCAAGAAGTAATTCAATTCAGTGAAAAGAATGCTGAATTGACAGAAGCAATGGATAAGGTAAAGAATGATAACAGAGACCAAGTAGAGAGACTGAATAAAGAGAATAGTGAACATTTATCAGAAAATGTACAACTTAAGGAAAATATAACTTCATTGCAACAACACATTACAAAACTAGAAAATGGTAATAAAGAAATTCAGGAAGATATGAGTAAATTGAGAAAATATAACACGGAATTGGCCGAAGAGATTGGCAAATTGAATAAAAAGAAAACTGAATTGTTGGAACAACTGGTTCAGTTAAATATAGTTAATAAAGATTTGACAGACAGACTTGAAACTATGGAAAAGGATTATATCAAATTGGGTGTCACTATTAAGGAGAAACAATCTGGTATGTTGAGGACAATTCAATATAATTATTTTTGAGTGGTTTACTTTAAAACTAACGTAATATTTTGTTTTATAACCCTGTCTGCACTACAGTTCGTAAATCTTTAGAATCTAAAAATCATTTAATCCCAAGTGCCGTTATTGTAGATAGTCTTTAAAGATTTATTTTTATAAATAAAATTAATCCATTTTTGTCCCACTGCTGGGCAAAGTGTCCTCCCAGAATGGAGGAGGGAACGAGGGAGCATTAATGTTTATATGTTTTAATACTTATAAGTATTTTCTATTTTTCAGTGATTGCTAACTTAGAATTGGCTGTGTCAGACAGTCGACAGCAAAATGAGAAGCTCCGTGAAAACAATGTGAACGAGAAAGTATCCCTAGTCAGTAAATGTGATATATTAGAAAACTATCATACGAAAGCGGAGAAAGAGCTCGAAGAACGACAGAAAGAAATAGTCTCTTTACAGAAAGAAGTACAAAGGTTACAGGCTAAAGTAGAACTATGTGAAGAAGATTCCAAAGCTAAAGACGGATTCATCTCCAAAATGAGTAAAGACAAAGATGTTATAATAAATAATGTTGAGAAGGAACTTCTAGAAGAGAAGCAAAGCAGGGAGAAGTGCCAAAAGAAGTTGGAAGAGAAGATTCTATTGGTTGCTGAACTGAAACAGAAATTGAGTGATATCAATAATGAAAGGGAAGCTTTGAATATACTTAAAAAACAAAATGAGGACTTGATTAAAGCTATTGGACAACGAGACACATGTATGTATCAAATATAGTTTTATTTTATTATTTTGACACAAATTAAGGCAATGTCAACGTTCATGTGCGTTCGCGTACATTTATACTTATCGTATAATATATGGTCCTTTCCTATGTGCTTCTGCATGTAATATTGCTTATATTGGTAATGATTTCAATATGCAGGTATAGACCCTAAAGACGATATGTTTCACTTTATAGATGAAAGTTATAACTATACAGGATGTAATATATAACTGCAATAAGTATTGTTCACAGTTGCAGTACGAAGTCAGGAACTCACGTCGTGCCAGAAGTATTCTGGCCATTCAGCAGACAAGGACCTGCGCGACCTTCACCACCAGGTAGATAACACTTCAGACCTCACACACTCATCCATGGAGAGCTTAAAGACCATCACTGACTTAGAAAAGATCATTCACGACAAGAACAGAACCATTACCGCCCTCCAGACTGACGTCACCTACTTGAAGTCGGTCATCGCAGAGTCTGAGACTAAACTCTTAGATGTGACCAAGGAGCTCGAGGTCAGCAAGGAGAACTGCCACCAACTGTCCGCTCAACTCAAGAAGATAGTCCACCAGAAGAATGAAGAAATAGCGGAACTCAAGAAACAAGTGAACAAAATGAGCGTCACCGAGAACAGAGCCACGCAGATCATCAAAGTGTCCGCCAAGTATCAGGCCATTATACTAAAGAGGATCGCCGAAATCAAGTCTAACACCGTGCTCAAAGAGCTCACTAATTACGGCAACACCAACAATAACTGCGATAACGACTTGAGGCGCAGCCTCACCGCAGGAACCATCACCATGGAGGACCTCGAGAACTTCCTCGAGACCACCGAGAGACACCTGAAGAAGTGCTCCGAGAAGCAGCTCGCGCTACAGAAAGAGAGGGACAGACTGAGCGAACTGAACAGAATAAACGAGTCGGAGAACATAAACCTCAAGAAATTCCTGACCGAGCTGTCCGTCAGCTTCCAAACGATCAGTTCAGTGAAGGACATGTACGCGCAGAAGCTGAGCCGCGTGGTCTCCCTGCAGCGGACCGTGCGGCGCGAGCTGCTGAGCCTCGACGGACAGCTGACGGACGCCGCGTCGCTGCGCCTGGAGCGCGGGTACGCCGCCGTCCTGCAGGACCTGGCCGAGGCCGCCACCACGCTGCAGCGCTGGCTGGAGCGCGCCGTGGCCCGCGCCGTGTCCGCCGGGAGGATCGAGCAGGCGCTGCTGCACGACGCCGAGCGGCCCGCGCTGGCGCCGGGCGCGCTCACCAGCGCGGGGCTGGACGTGCAGCTGGACGAGCTGGAGCAGGCCCTGCAGCGCCAGCTGGAGGACGCGGCGCGGGCGCGGCGCGGGGACGGCGCGCGGGACCCGCCCGCGCTCACCGTGCTGGAGGTGCGCGCCGAGTACGAGGACAAACTCAACCGAATGAAGGCTAAAATGGTCAGTATAGCACCCATCCTGTTAATGATATTGCTCTATCAAATCGTGTGGTGGTTCTACCTGCTCATGGATCGCTGACCGGGGGGCGCGGGCTTAGAGTGCGACGGATCGGCGTGTCGACTTCCGAGTCGTCTATTTATTGTGTTGACGAATAAATTATTTTTGTGAATGCTTTTGTTTTATTTCTAGTTTTGTTTTTCGCTTGAGTGTTGGCATTCGGTAGATTAGCACAGTAGATACTGGCCGCGGCGAAAGGTAATTGTTTATATTTTAGTATGCATGATTGGCACGTTCGATCGCATGGCGAGAGCTCGTCCTCGCCCGAGTACTGACGAGGCGGTGACGTATTGCAGAAGCAGCTGTACACGGAGCAGATCGCGGTGTTCAAGGAGAAGCAGAAGGAGAAGATCGCGACGCTGGAGCGGGAGCTGGCGCGGGCGCGGGACAAGCTGGCGCAGTCCAGCCGCGCCTACGAGCAGCACATCCGCGGCCTCACCACCGAGCTGTGGGCCGTGGGGGAGAAGTTCCTCACCGTCAAGGAGGAGGCGGCCTGGTTCAAGCGCCGCGAGCGCTCCGGCTCGCTCATGTCTCTGCAACACGTACACTCCGTGAGTGCTATGTGCTTTACTATTCATATAAATTAACTAGTTATACATTCTATCTTCTATCTGGTTATCACATACGACATCCAGTAGCCATAGGTAAATTAAACTTGTAATTTTATTTCAGTCTGGTTTAGTACCAACGCAAGAGGAGCCTGGACGTCCATCAGATACTCACTCGTTGCGTTCGCTGCCTGTCAATAACGATGTACCGAAGCGAGGTAAATTTACATTCACCATATACACGTCGGTACATTAAAAACACGGAAAATGAAGTAGAGGAAGAGCAATGAGCATATTGTTTTGTTTGGTAGAGGGTCGCGGTCTGCACATGTCGGACGAAGAAGGCGAGGTGTTCGACAACCGCTGGCTGAAGGAGTTGTCGGCGACTCCGCGGCGGGAGTCCCGCGGCCCGGCGCCCGGCCCGCGCCAGAGTGGCGCCCCGCAGCGACTGTCGGAGCTCCGCTGGCGCAACTCGCTGTGTCCGCCGCACCTCAAGAGCTCGTATCCCGCCGAGACGCAGTTCGCGCAGGCCTTAGACGAAGAAGAGATTAAAGTACGTCACAAATGAAAATACCCACAAGGGAATATTTTATAGCTCTTGAACAGTATAATTATTGTTTTGCTAGTATGACATCACTGTTTCTAAGTTTGAAGTTCAGCTACCTTAAGAAGAGGGCTGACTCGTGGTTACACCAGTGTAACCAGCATGAAAAAGAAATCTTGTTAAATACACTGGTGTTGCCAGCCCTCTAGGATTAATGTTTCTTTGTTTATGTTTATTTCAAAATGTTAATAATTGTATGATGATGGCAGGCGACGGGAGCATCGAGCACAGCGACTCAGATGCCTCAACGTAAAGAGGTCGGCATCACTGCCTACAAGAAGCCCGGACCTCCCACTCCTAGCAAACAAGCCGGCAGACTATCTGCCACTGTGAGTATTTAACTGTTTATATATTCGTAAAGCGGACCCGCGCGGCTTCGGTCGCGTATAATTTAAATCAAGATAAATTAAAGTTGAATTTAATTTCCTATTTTAGCGTGGATTACTAAAAAATCTTTTCTAAGCGAATGCATACATCAAAGGCACGCCTTGTCCGAATTTCATGTTTCTTACTTCCATAGTTTAAGCGCTGCGATGATTGTCAGTCAGTCAGAATAAGTCATTTTGTATGTATAGATTTATGTCGTTTGAAACCTGTAATATTGTTGTCTTTCTTCCTCATACATAGTTTGTAACTTGACTTGAGTTATTTGGAGTATCTGTTGTCTCGTAACCAAATAATTATTTTTTTGTTCGTAGGACTCAGAATTGCGCGAATCGTTGCGTGTAGAGGCGGAGCCCTACCCGTCGCGTAAGACTAGCACTCCGTCCCGGTTACGCTCGCTCTTCCGCTCCTCCAAAACCGAGAACACTGAGGTGAGTATTTGTTCCGTTAGTTTTGTGTGAATAAAGATACAACAAATCGCAAGTTACATCAACTTATGTGCTGTAGTTCACAAACAGTAACAGTGGCACGTTAATATGCACAATTTTGCAGTTAAAGGCATACATTTTTTTGTACGTTGCGTACGTCCGTCGAACGTACACGCACACACGTTGTAGTATGCAACACATCATAGCGACGCTGACGTGCACGGAGTTACTATTAACCCAATTGACAGGGCGCTCGACCGACGAACACGACTGTTTAAGCGTGGGAAGTCCAAAAAATTAAATTGTTTCATCTTATTTCGTCTTCATTACAGGGAACGCCCCGGAGCAGAAGACTGAGCAACATTTTCCGAAAGAAGTAGTTGTTTAAATATTTACATTTGAATTGTGAACGAAGTTGTTAATAAATAAATTAATTTATTGCTTTTACGTCTTGTTTTATTGCACACATAAAATTTATGATATCTTTATTTTTCATTAATTATTAAAACCCAGTTAAATTAATTGTTGTAATATTTGATAATAGTGGGGTTAAATGTTAGAATAAAAACAAAAGGAAAATTTCATCGATTTGTTTAATTCATAGAAGTACACCACGAAAATTACTATAGCACCAAACATTACATACAAAATGTACAAAATTGTGCCTGTTTACTCGTCACATTTATCGGGGAATGAAAAATCTAGCTCAATAACGCAATGCATTAAAATTATTATCTACATAATAATATATTGTATGCAAGTACATAAACGTCTCAAACCTCCACTTAATATTACGGGCTATCTATCAGTTATCTTTTACATTCATGCTGGTTTTACAACACATAGTTGCAAATTGTACAAGCTGCGGCCGTTGTTATACTTTTTCTGTTAATTTAGCAACAAACACACTCTTCATTGAGTAGTCCTACGAATTGACACGTTTCCTGTTTCTTTATGTATTAGAAAAATTAAGAAAACGTAAGTTGATTGAAAATCGTGCGCAACGGAATTGTATTGTATCTCAAGCTCACTAACAGAAAAAGTATTCCACACAATGACATTACACCTACTCCCTGGTTTGGTTATTACCTATTTTCTCTATTAGACAGTAAACTTAAAGATATCAAAATAAATAATATTATAAATAAAATCGTAATATACAAAATAATTGCATTATTTACAAAGAATCTCATTAGTTAATCAAAAAATATACTGTTCCAAAACTAAACTACGAAAATAATCGTTTCAAAATTGCTATATTGAACAAAATAAATTGATTTTCAACTATAAAAATAATGGTTCAAAATGTATTGATTGGTTAAAAATAATAGTAGATTTGTTGTAATTTGATAGGAGCGTTATACCTTATTATTATTTCGCCCAGATTGCGACGTTACTTACATACTAGTTAATTATTCGTACATTTATAAACAATTATTTTCAAGTACATATTTGTTAAAATAACTATGCGTTGCTGAATCTCACTCAAGTTAATAGATTACCGATATTTTGGGGTCATATCGACGGTGTGCGTATCATTATACACTTTCCCTATTATTCATAAACACACTATAAACCTATTTTAGTTAAAAAGCTACTATAATATGTTTTCTCTTTTTCATTTCGCTAAAGAGTGAAAGAAACAAAACACTTTATAAGCCTTTCATAACTTCATATATTTTTATGAATAAGAGGGTTGGTATAATTGTGATCCAGTTTAGATGCACGTGTCACCGTACATATTGAAACATTCTGACAATGGTTACTTGGATGTACGTAACTACGTGCACCTAAATTGAGTCTCAGTTTTATTCAGCAAAGTAATATGAATATTATAGTTCGATTTTACTAACTACTAGCGGCCAGCCGTTCGCCGATTTGGCAAATTTCCTTGTAGGTATAGCCTATACACATTTATAATAATGTACCTTTCAAACGGTGTAAGATTTTTCATTTACGTTCAGTGGTTCCGGAGATTTCCGCCTGCATATATAGAAACTAACAAAATTTACACCCTTTCTGTTAAAAAGTAGTATAAGTCCAAGTTGATGTGCCAGTAAACGAAGAAATATCTATTAGCTGAACTTTAGAGAGGATTTCGACGTCGACAAGCCTTTCACGCATGGGGCTCACGGAATTAATCCACAATTTTCCTTAACAACAAGTCAACTACAAAACCGATGCTTGATAATTGTGTAAATATTTTACATCATTTGTCTACACCTTACTTAATACTTTAAGTTGAAGGGTTTGTTATCGGAACAATCTCATAGTAATTGAATAGGATTTACACTTGATATAATAGGTCCATATAATCACAGTTGTAATTTCAGAATAGTACAGCGATTTATGTTTTAATAACTATTAATATTTCCCCAATTAATTGATTCTGAGGATTTTTTCGGTAACACATATATATCTCAGTCAACTGAACTACACGATAATCACATTTTTCTATTGCACACTTATTCTAGTAACGTTTATAGCTCACTAACGCACTCCTTAAGCGAGACCGAGTCGATTGATATATTTTGGGACCGAGCTTCACATATTCAAATGTAACGTAAGTTATAACTCGATTGATGAAATAATCAACACTTTTTATATATCGGTTACATTCAACAAAAACTCAACGTGTTAAAATAACGAGTCGATCGATCCGTGACAACACGATCGACTCCAACAGATCGGGCCGCGACGCGCGCCCACCGTCCGCGGCGCGCGTCCCGCACTCCAATAACTTACAGCATTTATCACATATACGTCACCGGCCTAGCTATGTAACACAATTTATTATGTAACTACTTACACCTAGCATCATACGAATAATAACGATCGAACGCTCGCGGCTCGACGACGGCATCCCCGATCGGCCCGGTCGTCGAGCCGGAGTCGGCCGATGCGAACGATAACAAGAAGCGCTGTACAATCACTAGCTACTCGCCTACGCTAACCGTCACGGACTACTATGTACAGGCGCGGGCGGGGCGGCGCGCTAGAGGCAGGCGTGCGGGTTGTGCTGGCACCAGCGCGGCCACAGCGGCGCCGCGCGCACCCCGCGCGCCAGCAGGCGGGCGCGCTGCGTGTCCAGGCGCAGGTACACGTCCGGCGCCGCGCCCTCCGCGCGGTCCGACCACACGCGCTCCGCCAGCGCCGCGGCGCGGGGCCACACGCGCGCGTCCAGCCCGCCCGCGCCCAGCTGCTCCGTCCACTGGCACGCCGCGCCGCCCTCCACCTGCCACGGCGCCGCGCCGCCCGCGCCGGGCCCCGGCCCGCCGCCCAGCGGGCCCGCGCCGGCCGCGTTCTCCTCCGTCCACGGCCGGTGCTCGTACACCTGCTGCCACGAGCGGTACGGGCCGCAGTGGCCGTCGGACGAGTCGCGCCACGAGCCGAAGCCGCAGTCGAGGTACCACGCGTCCACGTGCGACAGCACCGTGCGGAAGCCCGAGTCGAGCACGGCGCGGGACTCGGGCCAGCGCGACGAGCCCCACACCTGCACGCCGATCTTGTGCGAGTCGAGCCGCTCGAGGTACGGCGAGCGCGTGAGCCGCGACGACCACAGCAGCGTCAGCTCCGGCGCCTTGCCGCCGTTGGCGCGCGTCAGCGAGTGCATGGCGCGCTGCGTGAACTCGAGCCACAGGTCCATCGGGTCCGTGTCGTTGAAGTGCTGCGCCCAGCACCGCTCCGACACCTCGTCGCCGCCGAGGTGGAACAGGTCGTCGACCTCCGTCAGCTCTATGATCTCCTTGTAGATCCGCTCGAGCAGATCGTACACGTGAGGGTTGCGCGGGTTGAGTTGTCCGCAGGGCGGCTCCCCGCAGTACGCGCTCCAGGGCTCGGCCTCGATGCAGTGCGCGAGGTGGCCGAGCCCCTCCGCCGGCCCCCAGCCCCAGGCGCGGCCCACATGTGCGGGAGCGTCCACCTCCATGAGCACGCGGATGCCGCGCACCTTGGCGTGGCGCACGATGAGCTTGACGTCGTCCGGCGTGTACACGGCGCCGGGCCCGTACGCGCCGTGCTGCGCCAGGAGCGGCGCGCTGTTCAGGCGCAGGGGGAACGACTGCGAGTCCGTCACGTGCCAGTGGAACGTGTTCAGTTTACATGCGGCCATCGCATCTATCGTGCGTAGTATATCTTTTGTAGGGAAAAAGTTTCTAGCGGTGTCGAGTAATAGGCCTCGGTAAGGGAAGCGCGGTGCGTCCACGACGGTGGCCGCCTCCAGTATGAGCAAGGAGGCGGCGTAAGGGTCCAGCCAAACTATTTGCGACAGAGTTTCGAGGCCGTGCCGCGCGCCGCAGAACGAATGCGCTGTGATTTTGGCGACGAGTGATTTCTTCCCCGGCCTCAGAGACAGCTTGTAGCTCTCGTCGGTGTCGAGGCGCATACGCGTTTCTGCGGTTCCGTTGACGATGACTTTGACGACTACGTCACGCACTGAACCGTAATCATTCTGGCGAGATTCGGCCGCTGCGTTTCGTTCGAGCACTCGCATATTTTCTTTCATCAACTCGAACGCTTCGGCGAGCAGGTTGGAAACGTCTCGCGACGGTGAGGAGACCACCTGCAGGGAGAAGCCGTCGGCGCGGACCGGCACGACGGCGGTGGCGAGGCTGACCGGGCCCGTGGGCTGCGGCCACAGCTGCGTCGAGTCGCACAGCATGTTGCACGTCTCCAGAGACTGCAGGGTCGACGTCTCCGAGGCGAGGAGACGTTCGCAGCGGTAGTTGCGACATACCCACGACCACTGAGGTTCCACGCCACTGTAATCGAGAATTGATCAGTTTTAGTCAAATACAAATAAGTGTAGTATACGTAGACTAGGTAGTTGGCTGTACTTGGGCGGCGGCTATGGGGATATCGCCGTCCAGTTAACAGGTCCTCTCGAGGGTACCGATGGGCTGTTGTGTCCGGCCTATCGGCATGTTGAAAAAGGGTGCTGTAGGCAGCCTCTGTGACGGACATATAAATTGGGGCATACGCATGGCGTACGGCTTGCGGTACATGCTTCGGCAGTTATCCCGCCGCACGCCGCCACAAGCGGCCATGAGGATACACGTGGAGGTTTGGCGGGTATGCCTGCCCTTCTGGCGGGAGAGTCCCGGATAACCCTGCACTGCACCCAGACAGCAGGTGTATATTTAATACATTAGCCACGTTACAAAAAAAAATATAGGTGGGTATACGTACGCGTAGAGTGCGTGCAGCGGTCGGTGCGCGCGGTCGTCGCTCTGCTGGCGCCAGTAGAGCAGCGCGGCGGCCGTGCAGGCGGCGGCGGCCAGCAGCACGAGGGCGCGGCGCAGGCGGCCCACGCGCGCGAACTGCGCCCCCGCGCCGCGCCCCAGCGCATCGCCCCACCACTTCATCTTCGACACTAGCCGCTCACCTGACGACAAACACAACATACTAATATTATCACAACTGTCGAATACTATTTCTATCGTCATAATTCACAGGATTTTTTGAAAACACAAAGTGTTCCGAGTATTTTCAACTATTTCACTGGTTAAACATAAATTTAGGATAACACCGTCTTAAAACGTGTAAATTTTTTGAAGAAAACACTCTTTTAGGAATTAAAGTCGTAGAAGATCGGGTATCATTAATTATTCATAACAAATTGAAACAGAGCACAAAGTTAGCTACATTCACCACTACTTTTACACATTATGCTCTTATGATGCCTCTTCTCTTCTCCGTATCTACCCACATATTTCCTCCTAATTAACCGGGTCCCGACTGAGCGAGCAGCCTCGCGAGGCAATATCTCGGTCCCGCTCATTTCGGTCTGAAAGAAAAGAGACCTAGATATTGCCTCACGAGGCTGCTCACTCAGTTAGGACCCGGCTGTTTTCTTCCAACAAGTACTAAGTATTTGATGTGTTACTAATTAGTACCAAATGTGTTGGATATTATTGGTGGTAGCTCCTTACATAATTAATGGATAGACAGAAAACATCTGTCAGCTCTTCTCGTTTGCCCTATTTTCCAAATTGACGGTAAATTCAACTTCTGTATGTGACCATATAAGTGTAATTTGATTTTGATTTTACAAGCTGAAAAAAAAATCGCACGTGCATGTAGGTTTAAATTGGCTTGCTTTTTTATCAAAATATAAATAAAATGAACCGTGTTTGTATTTAATATACTATCTTGACTTCAGAATCTTTTTTAATCGTTGCTTTAAATGAGAAAGGACGTAATCACATCCCTTCCGGTTTTCTTTTACTCCTTTTTGATAATGCAATTGCGTTGTTGTGTTTTTAAAAGAATGTTAACCCGTTTTTGGACTAAGTACATTTACTTTTGTTACCAATTCATAAATATTGTTTTTGGTACTAATATTGCTCGCGTATCTGCCTGTATGTATCTACCAAAATCTAGCCACCGAAAGCACCGAGCCATGACACTATTTTTTTAAACGTTTCGTCGCATTTTTTTAGCAAGGCAACAAAAGTATTTTTGTCCATTTGACAAAATCTAAAATACATAAAAACACGCCTACTAAAACGAGTAGGCAGAACCCAGAGAACGACTTGGTAGGATTCTTACATAATTCCTTTTTCGTGACTGACATGACATGTATACAAAGAAATATTAACCATGAAAAAATTACCAGCTATGTTTCAATTCAAAACGATCAAGTTATATATAAGGTCGGGGAAAAGTCTTTTCACATTATAGTATGTTTGAACTTGTAATAAAATCTTTTCTCGACACAAAAAAGCTCGATATTTGGGTACCTCACGAACTCACTGAAAGAAACCGTGTACTCATTTGTGATTCTTGAAGCCAAAGAGATTTCATTACAAGTTCATACATACTATAATGCGAAAAGACTTTTTCCCCGACCTTATAAGTATAACCGAACTGCATCATGCATGTATAGAAAGAAATATTAAGTAACCCTGAAAAAAATACCAGCTAGGTATGTTTCAATTCAAAACGATCAAGTTATATAGAATAGGGCGACGTGAAACGGTAGTAAATAGTGTAGAATAGTGTAGCTACGACACCAACGTCTCGACATCGGCATTCGTTTTGTTCCGCGGGTGTCTATTTCTAAACTGAGATGAGTTAAAAGGTTCCAGACGTACCTACAGCTTTTAGGTCACTTCACTCACCTTACATAGGACGTTCGTTTTTAGTTCTTGTTTACCGATAACTGGTAAAATTATAATCATTAAAAAATTTAATTCTCCTGCGTGTGTTTCGAATGAAGTAAAAACTACCGAACAGATTTTTGAAAATTATCAATTAGACGCAAAATTTGTGATTCCCGAAGACTTGGACGAAAACCAAGATCAACTCTTAACGTGCTTTCCGAAGCACGAAGACGCTCAGCTCAATAGAGCTAAGCTACCCATCTATGGAAAGTCTGTACTAAAGTTTGCTTTACCCATTGATTGTTTACCGAGTGGTGGTTATAAGTTTGTAAGGAACGTAACACATA
Source organism: Anticarsia gemmatalis (assembly GCF_050436995.1). Classification (NCBI taxonomy): domain Eukaryota; kingdom Metazoa; phylum Arthropoda; class Insecta; order Lepidoptera; family Erebidae; genus Anticarsia; species Anticarsia gemmatalis. The sequence goes on from NC_134761.1 coordinate 8,735,388, forward strand.
GCGTTTTCTGTCCTCTACTTACTCCCGTAAAATGCCGATCTATGTACGAATGTAAACACATTATACACTTACGCTATAATTTGTGTCTGTAATTCATTAGAACGCTTAAAATATGTTTACTTCAAGAGTGCTAGAATGAACGCCACCCTGTATATAAAGGCTTGATGCTTAACTATGAATGCTGTTACATGGCTCGCATGGCAGAGATCTGAACACTGAACCGTTTGGTCTAAGCGACTATATTTAGCCAAGCCACGGTTACAGCTCACGTCTAAACTGTGCCACGTTAGAACTTTTACAGTATATTTGTTATTTCAGGATTCGAACACGAAAGACAGATCGGGCTGAAATTTGGCGAGCAGGTATATGTTATGACGTAGCATCCGCTACGAAGCGAAGTCGCGGCAAAAGCTAGTAAGCTAATAGTTGAGTCTAACATGTTTGACATGCCTTGACGACTGTTATCTTGGTAGACTATAACCGGGACTGACTTTTTACGTACCCTCCGAAGCACGGAGACGACCAGTTCAAATATCACTATGCGGTCTACCATTTATGGAATGACCGCGCCAACGGTTGCTTAACCCACAGATCGTTTATTGACCGGTGAGCGCAAGTGGCTATGGGCGGCTCGGAAAAAAAAGATAGGATGACATGATGGACACCTATTTGTATGGTGAAGAAAACCGTTGAGTATCGAAAACTTATGTACTTTTTTATTTTTATTTTGTACATATAAACATTACAATTATTGTTTATTCCAAGTAAACTCGCCAAACTTTTACGTTTGATGGCGAGAAGCACACTTTTACAAAAATACGAAGTACGAAGGGCGTCGAAGAGTCTTACTTGACAATCGCGAATAACATCGGTCATTATGAGCCTATTGCAGTGTGCTAACAAAAATAAACGAACTAATGTATATTTCGTATACCTGTGCGTTCGTTCAGGTATAATAGGCATAATGTTATGATAAACAATACGAAGGAGAATGACACAGATTACGGTGAAGGCAACACGAATACTTTAGTCACGATCTGCTTTGAGTGTGATCCATATAGAGATCACTTACTCTTGTCTGCACGATCGATACATGTCACGACTCGGAATAAAATGGGCGGATTCTGAAATAAATTATACAACTCTGACTATACAATTACTCAAACACAGTTAACAATAACCGCGCGGATCGATCTTAGAAGTTAACGCTTGCCGAGGTTGTTCTGTGGATGGGTGACCATCTTACATATCGAGTGCCTCCGTGTTTCGAAAGGCACGTTAAATTGTGGGTCCATGACATTTTCGAAGATCTTTGACAGTCGTCAAAAGTTAGTAGCTAGAAAGTCTGACAACCAGTCTTACCGAAGGGCATCGTGTTATAACCCAGGTATCTAACTGAGTTGTGAATGTCAGATAGGCAGTCGCTTATTATTATCCTTCTACCATACTAATATTATTAGTAATGCAAAAGTGTCTCTTTGTTATGCTTTCATGGCTAAACTAAGAATGCTAAACGGATTTTCATAAAATTAGGCATAGAGATGATAGTTAAAGAACCAAAGTTGTTCTTTTCATTTCTCAATAAACTATTAACACGCTAGTAGAGCCGATAATAGCTTAATTGTCTATGTGACGGTGAAAATGTTCATTACGTAGAATCTCTGGTAAAAAGTAGTCAAGAATTTCCGAAAAAAACGAACAAAGCCGCTGAAACAAGCTTGTATAAAACTAGAATCCCAACTTTGTCGTACGCTTGACTAGAAAATTCCTGTTAGCTGTGAGTCGAGTACATTTTTAATGTTCCACGCTCGAGGCGTAACCTGGCCACGTAATTATAGAATACCGCGACTAATTAGTCTTTGTGCGGCCGAACCGTTGAAGAATCCATATTAAATGCTTTCCACTGGCATTTCACTGCGACACGGTTCACTTTACACGTGGGAAAGTTCCTTGAAATCGAAAGCTATACTTAACTAACATATTATGTTGTAACGGTTTAAATATAGAGCCATATATGTATTAGTAACTAATTAAGGTAAATAACTATGATTTCCAGAACGAATTTAGTCTCAAGTCATACTCGCAGAAGAATGTCCTATATAAAGGTTGCTCTTGCATCGTTTATCCACCAATGCACTCACTTGTCTGCGAAATGGACTCACGACGTGATGACAGCATAAGAAACTAAACTTCAGTTACTAATTCAAAATTTACTCCTGGATAATTCGTTTTCAGTAATATTGTCGCAAAGCTTATGTTATTTTTAGTGGGATCTTCAAACCGACGGTACCCAGGGCTATAACAAGTTTCTCTATAATGTAGCAACATTTTCAACATTTGCAATTGGTGTAAGTGGTTTGGGCGAGTCTGCAAAGTTGCATATTTGATATTCGAATTCACTGACCCCGGCCTGAGCGGCCACCCAACAAAACTACATTTACTAAATTTTTTACCTAATATCAACCTTAACACAATGTAATAAGAATCAATATATTCTAAGCCAGGGTATGTTTGCACTGCTTAATTCAATTTCCTGTAATAGGAAAATAATCTGTATGAAATTATATACAGAATGGTCATTATTAAGTTTGCACATTCTCATTATTTTGGGTAACATAATTTCATTTTCGCAGGGCATTATCTATTAAACAAAGATTCATTAACTTGCTCCAGCAAATTCTTTTACATTTTATTAAAATTATTTATGTTTTAAGATCAACAGAAGATTCATTTTCTGTTTCTAAACACTGTATTTCGTTGAAAATGTACTTTTCGTTTTTGGGAGGCGAAGGGTGAATTCTTAAAGTTAAACATGCCATGAATACATCAACCCCTTTCATCTCTACTATAATGGGGTATTCAGAGGTTGTGTAAGAAAGTTACCAGGCTCTCATAAAGTATACAGAGGTAGTAGGAGGTGACTTTCAGGTGGCAATAATAATATTTTATGTCACGTTTTCAAGCCATAAATATTCAACAATGCAGTTTTAGAATAAATAAGTATAATACTGTGTATTAAATTACGCTGCTGATAACAATTAAATTGGACATCATAAGTTCGATTTGTTGAGTTTATTTAGTGACTTAATCAATGCTATGAGAAAATGCCAATTATTTTCAACAGAAACAAGGAAGCAGCAATACATCTACTGCGTTTATTTCTTAATGAATAAAATGATATTTACGTAAACACAGCGCCTTAAACTTTAGAAGTACCAGGGCGTCATAAACGGTATGGAAGTATTGCTGCGTAGTCTGCTGTTATGATTATTTGATACACGGCCCCGGGTGACGCAGGACGGTGCTCTCGAGGGAACAGCCACCTGTCTTCACGAGTCAATATATTCACGCCTGTGACTGTCTCCAGTGAGTAGCAACTTGTAGACAATTCCACGTACTCGTTGAACATCAATTAACGTGTGAAGTTTACTGTCAATGGCCATACCCCTTTCATTATAAAGTTTAGAAAGTGAACATTCGTATTCAATTATGTAGTATCTGTGTATAGCTTGTTACATTTTACATTGATCCTTTGAGAAATAGGTTTATTCTGTTCTCTACATTACAAAAGTCATTATGTAATGTAAATAAAAGTATGTAAATACCTCTGATAATCTCCACGTCTCTATGAAAAAGCGAACATTCTTAATTGGTTTTCGAGTAAATGATAAATGATGAGTAAAGAATTTAACAAAAAATAAGTTCAAATCTTGGTTAAGTAAGAGTAAACGAACGATCGGTTGGTTTGACCTTGAACATTGAAACAGGCCTAAACGCCTTTAGAAAAGATATCTGTACCATGAGTTTAAAACTTTTATACATGTTTATGAAATAATGAAAAACTAGTGGAATTAACGACAAGACGTTGCTGGTATGCCTGACGTTTCGGCGCAGGTTACAATGGCTAGTGTTCAAAATGCGTGCTCACGTTGATTTCCCTATTCTATTAAACAATATCTGTTAAAGACGTTCAGTTCCGGGTATTCATTCGAAGCGATTACAAAATAATTACTGTTATAAATAGCCAGTGATCTGACGCAGTTTCGTGCACAAAGGGCTTATCGCGACTCCCATTATATCCCGTCAACTGCTCTTACAATGGATATCGTTATCCTTTTGCGTTGACATCAGACGGCAGACGTTCACAGGAAAAATCGTATTGCGATGTGTCTGTGAACTCATATGGGACCCCTCTCTTGTTAAGTATAGGCCTTTATATGTACGATAAACGTTGTTGAGTTTTACTTTTTGTTCCAGCAGTGATAGTAGGCCTATCAGTTGTCACTGCTCTCAGAAAACAAAGATCTATGGGTGGGTAACAATAAACGCGTATATTTAAATTAGTTAGGATTAGGGTAGTAGAATTGATCAAAATCCTTTCTTAGCGTATGCTTACGTCATAACATAAAAATTTAGCATGCAGGTAGATACCTGCATGCTTAATTTCAGCCCGATCCGTCCAGAGGTTTGGGATGTGCGTTGATAGATCATTATATTAGTCAGCCAGTCACCCTTGAGTTATAATATATTTAATAGATGGGTGAAAGTCCAACCACTTAGTACAGAGCCTCGTTTGCAAAGTTCAAGATGCATCTGGCGAAAGTGCGAATTTCTGTAAACCCGAAGGCTTGTGAAGCTGACGGAAGCCTATTAGATAATAGCTCTTTCAGTTATTTTTTTGGAAATTCACAGAATTATTAATTATAATCGAGCATGCTAAGGATCTCTACTGAGTTGTTGGAGTAGTATTTTATAAGCTGAGCCTCTCTGTGTTATGGAATTACACGTTAAAAGTACGTCCAGGTGAAGATAAGCTAACAGTTGCTGAGCCATCAAGCAGCTTGAACTACTGTGTCACTTGACTTGACAGCCTCCGTAGCACAGTGGTTAAGTTCGCCACGCCGTTACTATTGCAACGGCGTGGGTTCGATTCCCACACGGAGCAATTTGTGCGATCCACAAATAGTTGTTTTGGTACTGATTGTACTTTGAGTCCATTGTTTGTATGTTTGTAAAAGTCCCCGCGACACAACAGCAAGATTCTTAGTGCGGAAGTTATAAAAAGAAAAATAAACTCCTGAACATAACATGAAAGAAAGAATGACAGTGTGAATTAGCATTTCGCTGAAACCATGAAGGTTTTATACTTTCATATGGTGGTTCACATAAATTAATATGAATAACTAACCGGCCAATAGGTGTAAAGCACGATTGCTTAAGACATCATGTCGCGGACGAGTTAGAACTAGGTACTTTATAATTCAAAGACATCGATCGGCTGTCCACTTGCTGTGAAGACGTTAGTTTTATTTACTCGATAACTAGTTGATATTAATACATAGTTTGTTGAAAATTTCCAGAAAGCTTAAAGGTAATTTATCAATTTATTTTATTGTTTTCATGCATATAGATATTTAGCAAAGATAATAATATTAATAAAGGATAATTATGTGTCAGTAGTGCATAATTGATTCTGGCAATTTTGGTTACTAACAATATTTTTCTATCATAAAATTACAGATGATGTTAAAAAACGGATCTCATAAAAATATGTAATGATCATCGTTAATTTTGATATTAACATTTAAATGTTCAAAGGTTACAAAACCTTTTATTTAAATAAAAATCATCATACGTATTTCGTTAAAGCTTTTTGCGACGTCATTATTATTCGTTAGATTGGAAAATGGGATGTCTGCAGCGAAATGTCAAGTAGATAAACGTTAATATGACGTACTGAGGGCACGGGTAAGGCCCGCTTTTCTTTTACGCTGACATCGGTCGAGCGCACTCTTAAATCACAAATTAAGGTGGCGGTTCGCGCCGCGATAGACAAGACACTGAGACATGAGACCACGATCGCAGAATGCAAACGTAACTGGACTTTAGGTAATGTATTAAACAGTTCGCAAGCGAGACCTAGACGGGAGACAGATCGTAAGCAAAGTTATGGTCGCAGTCTCCGGTTACGGTCTCATGTATCGGTCTCCCGTCTCTTCTCGCTTGCGAACCGCTACCTTTACACAGAAACATCTGTCGCGCACGACAGCGTCGCTACTGTTCTATAGAACGCTACCGTCGTCAGCGTAAGAAGAAATCAAGCCTTACGCGAGCATATTGAACCGTCTTTAGCTTTATAGCGAGATTCGCATTCATATTACTGAGATTGGCTTTTGTGATACATCCTTTTTTATTACGTTTTGATTTCGTTCTTAAGCAGGATATGTGGACTTAATATGATTTTTTGTATAGTACTTAACGAATACAGTTTTTCGTAAGCATCACTGCGAGGTTCAAAGATCTCACTGTAATCTGACATTGTATCCACGATTTAAGAAATAAACAACTCATAGGCATAAAGTTTTGCATGATTGATTGATTGTATTAAAATATGTCCCATGACTACCTGTGGCGCATTGCTATAGCTCGCCACGCCGCTACCATTGCGTCCGGCGGTCGTGGGTTCGAATCCCACACAGGACAATTTATTTGTGCGATCCACAAATAATATAATTGTTTCGATACTGGTTGTACTGTGTCCGTTGTTTGTCCGTTTGTAAAAGCCCCCGCGACACAAGAGCAATTCTTAGTGCCGAAGTTGTCTTTTAAAAATAAAACATAAAACAAAACAAATCAAAAAGCTACAAGTAAGTTTTACGCCCTACTGTTACGATTCCAAAATTATATTCATATATAACAACACAAACTATTGATTTATTGAAAACCAATTTCAAGAGTTACACGTCACAGCGAGATTGAAATTCTGTGTCGTCGAATTTATCTGATTAATTGTATTAATAACAATGATTAGAGCCGATATTAGTTGGTATATTGTGATTGACAAGTCATGTTAGATGCTCCAACTATTGAATGGGTAATGAATGTGGCGCACCGCGTTCCACGTCACCAGGGCTACCAACACGTAAATATTTTAAAAACAAAACCGAAAGGATACTCTCTAAGGAATAAACGAAGAGTTACAGTTCGTAAACGATGCGTTTAGGCTGCGAGCGTAGACAGAAATGAGGCTGTCTTGGAAAATTTCTGAACGAAGTTTTTCTTTTTTTTTAGGGTTCCATACCCAGGGTAAACGGACCCTATTACTGAGACTTCGCTGTCTGTCTATCAGCAGGCGTATCTGATGAACCGTGATAGTTTAATTTTTTACAGATGATGTATTCCTGTTGCCGCTATAAAACAGAATAAAATAAATATTTCGGGTGGCTTCCATACAACAATAATAGCATACATAATAGTATGGAAACCTTCGTATGCGAGTCCAACTCTCACTTGGCCGTTTTATTTACAACCTAGCAGGTATATAGTTTTCAAATAAATATACTTTTTTTAAAACCACGCAAAACTAAAGCAAAAACGAAGACACTTGGAGGGCGTGGACTAACTTTGAAAAGTAATGAAAGTAATGAATAGAAAAAGAGTCAAAATAAAGGTAGTTGTGTTTTTCTAGTCAATTCAAAAAAAACTATGTTATTACCAGAAATCTGTGCTAATAATCATGGAAATATGACCACAGAGCTTTTAATTTCTGGGAAATAATCACACGATATTACTAACAATGTGTCATCGGATGTATGTCCACATTACATTAGGAGTTCTAAGTACTAATTAGGTTTTTATTGATTCTGGGAACCATTTCTTGATACATAGTGGATGTGTGTATCAAATAGAAAACTCCCACCTACTGTCTCCCTGTCAGATACTGGTCTGCTCTCCAATTTAGAGAAGCCTAAAATATTTTACGCTGGCGAAATTCGAGTTGATTTCTTCACATTAAGGTTCCCAGGTATTTTAAAGCTCAAAACATCGTTTAGGCATGAGGAAGAGGTAGACAGGCAGACATAGTTACTTTTACATTTGTTTGTCGTGTTCAAGCCGCCCGAGAGGCCTTTGACGTGGCTTAACGACTGTTATCTTAGTAGACAACAACCGGAACCGACTTTTAACGTGCCCTCCGAAGCACGGAGACGCCCAGTTCAAATACCACTATGCGGGGACCCATCTATGGAATGACCGCGCCAATGGTTGCTTAACCCACAGATCGTTTACCGACCGGTGAGCGCAACTGGCTATAGGCGCCTCAAACCCTCTTTTACATTTATAATACTAGTAAGGTTTGTAGGAAACAGCGCTAGAGAACAGATGCCTAGTATCGTAGGTGATTTGGCAGCCCTGGTTCAACTGTGAACCTTAGCAAATTGGCTCGCGTGACGCACAGGAGTCGACGTCCCGAGTCATTGACATCAATCTATTAACAATATCTACATATTACATACTATTTATCTTACTAGAGTATGTCTATTCTTTTGTCTCATAACCGGTTGCTTCTACCCCGGACTTTCGGGTGTAAAACCTATGTGATTAATGTGTTATGTATATCAATCTATTAATAATATATAAATATTACATAATATTTATCTTACTTGGCCAATCTTTTGCTGCAATACCATGAGTATCAACTTTGAAATTGAGTAATAACTAATTAACATGACTCCGGCTTCGACCGCGTGAAAAGAGTAAGAGTTATCGAGGTAAAAGATATGTATTTTGTGTATCCTATTTTAATCTAGGTTATAAACTATCTGTGTACTCAATTGCACTTAAATCTGCCGAGTAATTTTTGCGTAAAATTACAAACATTCAGGATTACAAATTTCCGAGATTGAGATTAAAGAAACTGGCTAATAAAATATAATATCCTAGGGGAAGATTAGGCTTAATTATAATATAGCCCAAGCAGGCGCAGTAAGAAGGAAAGACTAGTATAAAAATAATAAAAAACATCGATCACGTGTCAACCGTAGTATGAACTATGAACTATCGGTAAAAAGTGTAAATTTTTAAGCATGCACTTTGTACGGAGGTTTTAATCAATATCGTTCAAGTATTAATAGAGGGGGGTCATTGCCCTGTGGACAATATTACAAGAGGCTTTTAATTAAACAGATAGAAGTGTTTGTTGAAAGAATGGCGTAGACATCTCGTAAACATAACCTTACTTTACGTTGCGCAGTCGGGTAAAAACGTTCTAACTAGCGTTAGGAAAATGTTATTTGCAGTCATACGAATAATGATAATTATCAAAAACAATTTAAGCTGTCAAGTACGACTAGATGACTAACCCCCGGTTTCTGAGGCACATTTAGCGGTAGTTTATCTATTCAATAGCGTTTAAACTCATATAAGAAAAACGCTATTGAATAGAACTGTTAAACTACCGCTACATGTACCCCAGAACCCGGGGGTTAGCCGATTTCAATATAATTAGGGAAGTACACATTTGTTTAATAAGGTCACACTGTGGGTATAATACTTAAGCTTATCATAAAACATACATAATATCACGTCTGCTGTACCCGAAGGTGTAGGCGGAGGGGTAAGAAAGACACCTGCGTTTTGCTATTAACAATGTGAGACCCATGTAATATGGCCCAGACCTATTGCCTTATACGGGACATGTTAACAAACTCCGAGCTACTATTAGGAAATACACTAATATAATCAAATAATTTATTGATGTGATCTTGGGTACTGTAAGTAGTCAAATATAGGTCCAATGGCGTTTTATTATTCGACCTAAGAATCAAATCTGGGCCCTCGTGGTCAGTCTTATACAATACTGAGCACGCCACAGAACAATAACAAAAGATCGTTCGTCTATTTGTATGACATCACCAATTAAACGTAGAGAGGTTCATTTGTAGGTCGTCACATTTTGGTCAGTGCACGTTAATTGTAACTGGAGCCGCGACTCATTAGACAACATAACCCAGTACAAAACCACTCCGGTTATAATGACGTGTCTATATGAAGGTTTTATACCATAATTAAGGTGCGGAATTGGAAGGTTGAGGTCATGTGTTCCAAGGCAAAAGCTTTTTTTTATTTCTTGTGGTATACGAATTTGAATGGAACGAAAATGACCTAGTGAGATAAATGGTGTGTTAATAAGTGAAATGGCAATAGGTTCGCTTCAAACGTTGGTGTTTTTTTACACATCTGTCCACTCCATTGACAGTAATAGCTGTGATTTTATATATTTAACGGTAATTTTGAAATCCACGTTACCTTTGAATTACCTTGAATAAATTAAACTAAATTTGGTCAAACATATTATAGGCAATAAGTAAAGTATTCTGAACAAGATGCGTGGCTACTATTTTAGATAATTACGTGAAAATTCGATGCTTATATTCACACATTTTTTTGTTCTTTCAGGCTATGTTAAAAAGAAAAGTATAGACTTTATTCTTAGATTGAACAGACTACGTTAGTATTTTTTGCAAATTGACCATTATTAAAATTTTTAAACGTTACAATTTGAAGAACAAAATTTAATACAGTACATAATAATAAATTATGTACACAAATATAAGCCACAGTGTACAAGATCAATACACGCAACGTATAACTTTCAAAACGACTAAAGCACTTCGGAACAGCGCCCATTCATCAACACTCGCCCTTTCCACGGTCGCATTGTGACGAAAATTCCCACTAAACTCATATCTGTGACGTCATCAGTCACTAGTCTGCCCTCACCTTTATCTATACCTCTAGCCTACTTGTGTTATAAATGTGAAAGTTTCTAAGGATGGGTGTATGTTTGTAACTCTTTCACGAAAAATGAACGAATTGCAGTGAAATTTGATACTCAGATAGTTTATAATCTATATTAAACATAGGATAGTGTTCACTTCGGGAAATTATTTTACGCGGACAGAAGAACAATAATGTAAAGCTAGAGTTATTTTTTGGTTTGAACGTGCTCAATCTCAAGATCTACTTTTTCGAATTTAAATAACATTTTGTGTTGAATATTCATTTATTGAGGAAGGCTGTAAACTATATTAAATAATACCTGTGTATCTCTGTACCTATGTATTCTTAGATCTTTAAATCTACGCAACGGATTTTGATGACATTTTTGTAGTGATTCAAGAGGAAGCTTTATGTGTAAAAGTTGTAAGACTGTAAAAAATGTTTAGACCGGGCAAATCCGGGGCGGGCCGCTAGTATATGATATAACGGCTAACGAACAATAGACGCGTACCTTTACCTGTTTAGAAGTGAACACATACATCTCATATTACCCACATATTTGAGAGATAATACCATATTCTAGTTTTTGGTCGTCGTAAAGTTTTTAGTACGGTTACCTACTTTATATTTGCTTGTGATAAGTTTAGTAGTACACCTTTGTCTTTTTTATTTAGAACAAATGTTTAGGTATATTTAGTTCAGTTAAATGTTTATAGTGAGCAGTGATAGCCGAGTGGTATAAGTTGACACCTCCCACGCAAGTGGTCGCAGGTTCGAACCCGAGGAAGGAAAACATCGAGAGGAAACCTTGCATGCCTAAAACTTGTTTAATACATTGATTGAGGGCATGCAAAGTCCCCAACCCGCACTTGGCCAGCGTGGTGGACTCAAGGCCTAACCCCTCCCTCATTACGGGATTGTTTTAAAGTATTCTTCGGACTTTTACCATTGAGAGTTGGTAAATCTTAGGTTTTACCGGAAAATCTTAGGATTTACCACAGTTTGGGCTTTTACAGTAACATATACGATAGATAGAAACAAGTCGGTACGTATCAAGTGCTCATAGTACAGCCCGCGGGAATCTCAGATGTCGCGACATCTCTAGGGAACTGTAACACCCCCTACCCCAACTTATACGTATAAGTAACATGGAAAATTTCACCCTTTCAAAGAGTCAAGGGTATTTTATCTTAAGAGAATTTTCCTATAGAAGGATTCAAGTTTGTATGTGAATGTCCCAAGGAAATTTCGTAAGGATCGTACCAATTATACAGTCAGCAAGCAGTGCCAAAACTCCAAGAAATAATAAAAGAAAAAATATGTTTAGGCAAAACTTTTCGAATTTCTATGGAATTAAATGTATTTTTGGGGCACTTAGCACTAAAGTTCGTCAAATCGTTAGAAGGCTAGGGATTTTTGTATGTCGGAACACACACGATCCCTAGGTATCTCAATCCCCATTAAATGCGCGGTCACCCATCATAAGCCAGACCGCGAGATAGGAGCTTAACTTACTGAATCTACTAGCGAATAAACGTGGTTTAAAATTTAAACAATACATTTTAATCAACATTGAATTAATAAAAAGTTTTATTTGGTTTATGAAAAGCTTTAACTCCGAGGTTTTATTGCAACAGCGAATTGAACATGAACTTAGTATTTTACACCAAGCTATTGTAAAAATAGCTTGTATAAAAAAGCGAATTTTATTTGCAACTAAAGTTATTGGTATTTCATGGGATAGATATCCCACACTCTACAAACGTTTAGTTAATGGATGAAGAAATTATATTTTTTTGTAACTGACTTCAAAAAAGGAGGTTATTAATTTGGCCTGTATTTTAAAGTCAACGCTCGCACAGACAAACAAAACTTAATGTATAGAAATCAAACCCCAGCACAGTGAGAGTAGGGTAACGACCATATTAACCACTGAGACACTAACACCGACGCAAAAATAGCAAAAATAATATAATCTGACATATTATAAAAAATACTCGCTAATAAATAATATAAATCGATCGTGCTAATTGCACAGACCGAAGCATATAACGTAATTTCAAATTGCATATTATATGTATATTTTTGCATACCGCGCCTAAAAAAAGATCTTAGTACGAAAAATTAATCTTAAATGAAATGACACTGTCAAAATAAAAAAACAAATTTTGGAACGAACTAAAAAAAAAAAATTCAAATGACACTATTGACATATTATGAACGTTCTAAATTGAAATGCACATGACATAAGGTGTAAAGTTGCGTGTTGTGATACGATAAATGAAAGAGTACGAACCTGTTGGCGGCGTGACTGGACGAACACGGTCGAGGGAGTGACGGGAAACATCCAACATTGGACCCGCTAATCACATTAATGTTGGCCCCAATGTTGGATGAAATTCGCCAGCCAATTCTTTACGTTAAAGACATTATATGCTGTTTTTTTGTTTAACTTTTTGTTATTGTATTGAATTACTTTAATTTAGAATTACGATTCCTACTGTAATGTAGGTTTCTGTGCATATAAAACTTAGTTTAATTTATAAAGATACATTTTAAAACAGAATTCCCAGCAGCTAAAATATTACACAATACTTGGAAACACAAACGATCACTTGACGTGGTTTAATAAAACAGTAGATACTTCGTTGATGTTACGGTTGGGGGGAAGTTTTCGTCCAAGGCCAACATTGGCCATTGGTGGTAAAGGGCGGGCGGTAGAACCTCCTTTTGGTTGTCATTCTACGGGCTAGTGTCGGGGGTACGCGTCGCGTTCGCTCTCGTTCCGCGAAAACTTCTCCCGCGATCGAAATTGTGTGACGTTTTATATTAATTGTGAATTATATACAGTGTGTTTGATAAATAACTGGTTTAAAATACAAGTTCTTATCGACAATTTTGAATAAGTTTAAGGTATGTTTGTGTTTTGGTTATCTTTGCTCAATTAATTGTTTTCAGTTTTAATGAAGATATGGTGATTGTAATAGTTAATTGGGTATACATAATAATGTGTATAAAAAAGTAATATTTCAGTCCATGGAAATATTATTATAGTCCGGTGAAAGAAACAACAAAAATGTTTATAATAGTCTCTTTGGCTAACAATACTTTAAATAGTAAAAGTAAAAATATTTACATAACGGAAAGAATTCAAGTTTAAAAAGAAAGTAATTACTTACGAAAATAAATTTCCGATAAATATAAAAAAAAAACTATTTCTAAAAAGTATAATTACAAGAAATTGTTTGCTCAATAATAAACAATGCAATAAAGGCTCTAGTTTAGTAGTATACATTAATTATTAAGTTCGTAGCCCGTCCGTTTCAAATGTCGACTGAGTTCGTAGCACCGTAGAATCTTCGTAGAGGCTCGTAGACTTTACGAGACAAGTGGAAATCAAATGTATTGAAGTCTATTTTTAGTTACGAACAAAGTGGGTTTAGGATGATATAAACTTGTTTTTATTTTTATTTTGATACAAATAGGTTTGTAGAGTCAGTTTTGTGTCTGATTTTAAAATAGATTATTAATGTAGAGTTTTTGTTCTTTTCCTAGAAGTTTTTATTACTTGATGGTATTTACCAAAGTAACAAAAGTAATGCAACTCGTAAATGTTACTTTTTTGTTATTTATACGTTTTGCGTATGTGTTTACGTTGCGGTTTTAGAATGCGGGTGTTATGAAACTAATATGTAGTATTCGATATAGCAATCTTTGTATAGAAAAAAATAGACCGCGTAAACAAAGTGTGAATATAATACATCAAATAAATTTCAATTTATTTTAATGTCTTAAAAAGTAATTGAGTTAGTTTCCAGACACGAACTAACATTATGCAATATTTTATCTGTTTGTTAAACAAATGTAAAAGTTCCGCTAATTTTGTTTCAGATGTGCCGTATCGACACGTTCATCGAAAAGATGACAAGCTGATAAAATCTTAAGGAAGTGAATATTCACTGGCTGGAAAGACATGCTCAAAGCTGCAGCTTAAAAGCCAGAAAAAGATCGACAAGATATTTAAAAAAAGAGCGTACGAAATTCGTGGCGGCAGTCGCGCAGGCGGCGCCGCGCGGTGCGGTTGTGGCTCGCTGGCGCCGCTTGTGGCTGGTGGCGGGCGCGGGTGCTGTCTCAGCCCAGCGCAGCCCGCTCGGCTGGGCGATGGGAAGCTCACAACGACTGGCCGCAGTCGCGGCCGTCTCGCACGCGAGACAATATTACAATCACACACAACCCGAAGTTACGCCGACGGAGACCTCCAATTTCAATGTCAATATATTCTTCGTCAGGTGGGTTCAACGAATTCAACGAACAATATCATTAAGGCGATCTGTATAAATAACAAGAGCACTTGATAATCTCGAGTGTTGCATACTTCATGTAAAGTGCCAATAAACAATAAATCCCACAATATCCATGTAGAGTTCCTTACATCATGTTGAAACTAATTCTGAACTCATAAACTGGAATGATACATCTAGGTAGAGTCGTATTTTACGCTATAAGATGAGGTATGAGCGAGTAAAGCCAGGGTTACAAGTAGGTCGTAACCGCTTTATGATGATAACAAGACTGCTCCACCATATTTCAATCTCCGTTAATAGTCCATTGAAATGTTACAATTTGAGGGCCGAATATTGCATTTGTTAGAGGACGCAATTTTATTTTTGGAACATGTAGGGGAGGTCAATAAAAGCTTAACTTGAAGTTTGTGGGGTTGCCACTCTTGTCCCCCGGCCGCCATCTCGGAAAAGGGGGTGGAACCACTTTTTTCACTATATCTCAGAAACTATGCATCTTTCAATAAAACTGTAAAAGCATAACTTGTAGCAAATTATTTTTCCTACAAATATGTTACATAACTTTTTGCCCTAAATTAACAATTAAAGAAGTTCTAAGCAAAAAAGCGTTTTTTTTTTTCAAATATTTTCTTTTCGTATCCGGTCTATTTCGTAGCGCTGTTACTGAGTTTATAATTAATGAAGTTGAAAAAAAATATAGGGATAAATTTTCTTCGAAAAATACTCTACAAGATTGGTCTGAGGTATTTTTTTTTGTATTTATACATATCAGCTTAGCCTTTTTTCCAAACTATGTTGGAGTCGGCTTCCAGTCTCACCAGATGCAGCTGAATATCAGTGTTTTACATGGAGCGACTGCCTAGCTGACCTCCACAACCCAGTTACCTGTGATATAAAACGATACCCTTCGTTAAGACTGGTTGTCAGACTTTCAAGCTTCTGACTACTGTTAACGACTGTCAAAGATCTTCGAAAATGACAGCCGAGACCCACAATTTAACGTGCCTTCCGAAACATGTAGGCACTCGATATGTGTAAGATGGTCACCCATCCACAGAACAACCTCGGCAAGCGTGGTTTAACCTCAGAGACCGATCCGCGCGGCTGTCGTTAAAAAAAGTTATAGACAAATAAAGAAAATTGATATAAAAAGAATTGCACTTTTTTGCTTATAACTTCTTTAATTGTTAATTTAGGGCAAAAAGTTATGTAACATATTTGTAGGCAAAATAATTTGCTACAAGTTATGCTTTTTCAGTTTTATTGCAAGACGCATAGTTTCTGAGATATAGCGAAAAAAGTGGTTCCACCCCCTTTTCCAAGATGGCGGCCGGGGGACAAGAGTGGCAACCCCACAAACTTCAAGTTAAGCTTCTATTGACCCCCCCTACATGTTCCAAAAATAAAATTGCGTCCTCTAACAAATGTAAAACTCATGTAACATTTCAATGGACTATAACGACTGGTCACCTTTAAAAGTTTTATGGTTGCACTAGCCGGGTATTGCGTTCCGTTTCACAGACCGATTTTATGATAAACAGCATGACAGTCTGCGACGTATGGCCCTTTAACATTCTTTATAATATATGAAAATAACTTTAACGTATTGGATAGAAGAATATTGACCGTTAGGCCGGCAGATGTATTTAAAAACGTAAGTTTGGACGTCAAATCTAAGTAAAATAGCGATTAATTCGCAGAAACTTTCCGAGGTGTATTTATAAAGGATTTACGAGGGTCAAGGTAAAGGGCAAGTCAGTATAATTTCGTATTATTTTGATGTTAGACAGCAGGTGTACGGCGCGACCTTTCAAATTATAATGAAAGAGTTCGTTGGAATGTTTCTGGATTAAGTGACCTTCTTCGTGAGTCATTAAAGGATATACAAGTGTTGGCCAAACGAAATAGCCATTGACTACCCACGTTGAGATTCACGTTTAAATTTGGTCAACACAACGCTATTTTTAATCAAATCGTCGTACTCTAGTCTCTACCTACCTACTAGGAAGAAAGCGGAATTCTATGGTATGAATCAGTCGTGGATAATACTTCACATTTTCGATAAATCAAATCACAAATCCTTAAGGTATTCAAGTTTCTTTCGTTTTCCTGTAACTATCGAAATATTACTAATTACCTGACAAAATATAATGAACATAATATTACCTGGGCGCAGAAGGGACGTCCCTTCCTAGTCCCCAGTTACTTACTATTCGGATTTGGTCGGTTAGCCACTAACTTGACGTGTGATGTCTAATATGGCCACTAGAGAGCCATGATTTGATTTCTTAACCCAAACTTTGTTACTAGTTTAATAAAATGATTGACCTCTTAAGATATACATAAACTTTAAGCCATTGCTATGAAATTTGTAACGGAAATGCTTCTTTCGTTTTCCGGGAAAATGATCGTGGTATAATTAACGTAAAAAATTCTAAATGATCGACACCAAAATGGTTTTTTTTTTGTGGAATTCATTGCTGTATGAATCTTTTCGATTTCGGAATTTTAAGGAATGATCGGAGGGTCTATCACTCAGTTGACAACTTTTTAAAAGCCAATATGTTGTAAATTGTTTTCTCCCTTAGATTACGGTGATAAACAAGTTACGTTAAAGCACCAATGGATGAATAGTGACCATCAATTTGACGTACACTAGTTGTCAACTGAGATACGTGATAGTCATACTAGTTTTAATTGGATCGTTAAGTACCGGTTTTTTCTATCCTTAAATAATAATATAAGTATAGAAGTAAGCAGTTCCAAACATTCAACGTAAAAGAATAAACAAAGAATATTTTTAAGCGCGACACGTCTTCGCCCCAGTTTTAGAAAATAGACATGACTGAGACGTGAACATCCCAAAGCAATTTCTTAGGTTTATACGTAAATAGACCTTTATCGTATAGCGTATAGCGTATAGGTAAGTGACGGTTGTAAATCTACTAAAAGGTATGATGTATTCGTTTGAAGTTTATTGCTAGGTTCGTATATTTGACATGTATCCCCTTGATACATATTACGTGCTTGCAGATTTAGAAAAACTATGTTAAACAAAGTAGTTAAAGTCATGTCGTTTATAACAGTTGTGATATTAAAATAAAGAACAATACAAATACAATTATTGCTTTTGAAATAATCCGTTACATATCTATAAAGTGCAATTCAGACAGAAATCGGTTGCGTGACGGGCGCAGGACGGGAGCACAGCGGGACTCGTACACGCTTTCAATGTGATATCTTTCATATGAATACAAGTAATTAGAACCGCCGTACTGCCGTCCCGAACCCGCGTCCGACACGCACCCGCATTCTGTGTGAATCGCACTTAACTGTTCATAGAAAATATATAATATAATATATACATTAAACGAGCAATAAAAACGTTTGCTTACATTTTCCTAGCTTTTCTTTACTAGCCAATACGAATTTATTCTATACACAATAAAAATTACAAATATTTACACGAACCTTTTCTTTTTTGATAATAATAAAGCGCATATATTGTGTGCTTAGCAGATTAATTAGCAGTTGTGTTAAACACCCGTATTTATGAACGTAAGATGGCAGAAATGGTTCCAATTAATTAAATAAGTACGCAATTCCAAAAAGGCACATGTCTATGTATTTGCAATGTGAGTTGAGCCGTTTACGAAATTGCACATTACAGTGTGTGTAGTGTAGGGAGGAATGTTTATTTTACCGTATTAGGTAGCGAACATAAACTATATGGGGATTTTCAATAATGTCAATTATATTATTATTGTCTTGCGTTTTCGTTAGATAATCGTGAACTTCATTGTGATTACGTTTTCATGTTTCACGATATAAAGTTACATGCATGGCACTATAGGCATGTTTTGTATTCTTAGTAATGATAGAAACAAAGTCTTATCTATTTTTTTTATATATCAATAATCTATACTGACTTCAGTGCAAAATATTTAATAATATTATTTTAAGCCAGACGAATTTAGTACATTCTCCTTTTTTTTAAGTATATATTAAAAAAAATTATTGACAAAGTCTTATCAGGTTGACCAAGATAAAATTTTAAGACGAGCCGCCAGTGCCTATAAAAATACTTAAATGATTTCGTTTCCGGGTTCGATTTTCTTCTAAAATGTGAGATGGGAATTCTTATTAAGCCCAAGTTGGGAATGGAAACCTATATCCGGTCTTATACCGTCGGTTGATGAGTAATTAAATTAAGATTAGCTCAGATCGAGTCGGTTGCACTTCGGTAAATACGAGAGACTCATGTAGGGCTGCTAAGTTGCTTTAAATCTTTAAAATAACTATGTTTCGACTGGAAAAGCACTTTGTATCCTGTATACATAACTCTCTTACTATAAAACGTCGAGAAAGCTTTGATTAGTCATACAGTGTTTTGTCTTTTTCGTTAATATTCAGCCAAAAATATATTGTTTGACACTTAATTATTTATTCATAAGATTATTACTAATTAATTAACGATCGCAACGAGTTCAATAATATAAATAGCAAAAATTCACAAAGGAAAACTTGCTATAATTTTTTTTTTAACTTTTCACAAACTTGATGTACTAGCGGTTATAAGAATTGGCAAGATTTATCAGACTCGCTCGCACTTTGTAATTATGACGTAGTCCGCACGTTTGTAATGCCCCGAATCATTAGCCTAACCTTTCTTCCAAGCTATGTTGGAGTCGGCTTCCAGTCTCACCGGATGCAATTGAATATCAGTATTTTACATGGAACGACTGTTGTAATACCCCGAATATAACTAGAAATATTTTAGGCATCCCTAGCCAAAATAGTGATGCAAACTAAATAGTTGGGAGCTCTGGCCGGTAACTAGCGATGACATATTCAGTTAATTGGACACTTAATGCAACGCGCCGAAACCAGATTTAGTATTGGATAAATTATGAAGACTGGCTACCGTTCTCAGGTCAAACACATACATAGATTATTTGACTTATGCCCGGTTTCTGAAGCACATTTAGCGGTAGTTTATCTATTCAATAGCGTTTTTTTAAATGAGTTTTGACGCTATTGCATATATAAACTACCGCTAAATGTACCTCAGAAACCGGGGGTTAAAGAAGGCGAAACACACACACACATATTTGCTTGTTGGTTTGTCTTAGGGTGATACAAGAGTACAAGACATTTAAAAGTCTCGGCCTCCGTAGCGCAAGGGTTAAAGTTGTCACCACGCCACTACCAGTGCGCCAGGAGATCGTGAGTTCGATTCCCACACGGAGAAATTATTTGTGCGATCCACAAATAGTTACTTTGGTCTGGTTGTACTCTGTATGTTTGTAAAAGTCCCCGCGAGACAAGACCAATTCTTAGTGCGAGAGTTGTAAAAAAAGTAAGTAAATTGAACTGAATAATTTTTTTTAGAAAAAGGGATAGTAGGGTAGTCCAGAAAGCCTGGAAACTCATGATCTATACAAACCTTTCGATCAGAAAACATGACGTAATAAAATGTCTACTGAAAACGCAAACAGTTCTCTCTACATTATTTATATGCATTTAAATGTGTTAATAAATATTTATTGCGTTATAATGTTTCTATCTAGACGTACATTATTGCAGAGGTTACGTAAAGGCTAGAATAGTTACGTGTCTAGCTTCTAGGCTGAACGTAAGACGTTGTTAATCGTCTGAATAAAGTATTCGGTTGATGTTTATAAGAACTACAGCGCTGAATAAGCAGTGAATATTGCAGAGTTATTAGAGTACCTGAGATGAATAAGAGAGGTGGGGCAATCAACGGATTATATTTCCTAGAATAAAACAGTTTAAAACAATTGGAATACTATTTATACTACTAGTTGAAATTTAAAAACATTGAGACTTGTCTTTAGATTTAGATTACTAACACACTACTACAACTATTTATTGAATACTTTTACCTTTACTAAAAAATCTATGTCAGTTCATCTGCCTACTGTCAAAGTTGCATTTTATAAATTTATCGCCAGTTCGAAAGGTCTAGCCAGTAAGGAATCATCAGACTAGCGATCGGGAAATTATGAATTCTAATCAAAACCCTAAGCCTAGTTTAAAGGCTTGTGTTGGCACTGGGTCTGTTCCAGTATTACGGCAATCTCAAAAAAATTAACACTAAAGTTATTATTATTACGAATCTTGAAACGTCAAAAGTGTCACGCAAAATAGTTTTAAAGAAACCTTCATGGATAGAATACGAGGGACGTATTAAACTAATTTGCATAAGTTAAACATTGGTCAAGGCAACTGGTCATAACTGGTGCACCACGTGTCATGGCTTCCACTCTTTGTGCTCGACAATCGATACTGACACACCTGTTCTAAGTATTAGTTTCTTTTGAGTGCTTTTTATATAGTTTTAATTATTGATTAATTGTTTAGTATCGCTACCTAAAGCTGGATTTAGCTAGTTAAAAAAAAATTTACTCTATGTGAAGAATATATAATATGCTATAATGGAAGAACAAATAAAATATTTCAAGTATCGATAAAATCGCGATTTACTTTTCGATATCACTAACAAATGGAGAACATTTTTACTGTAGACAATTTTATACCTACGATACATGTATAATCCGACAACTTAGTAGAAAACCTTAGTAGAACGCATGCACAATTTATCTATAGATTCTTACGTCCGTCAGCCGCGAGCCTTGCATACAAGGGTCTCTACTAAGTGGTAAAGAAACGATGAAGACATATTCACTTAATGATCCTTTTTTTGCTTTTACGATTGTGTGAATTTAGCTAAACATAACATTTGTCCTCAAATTCATGGTAATTGAAGTTATTTCACAACTATTTAGCGGTTTTTTAATTAACAATATTAGTACGTACTATCGAACCAACTGAATCATGACCCATTTTGCCGATAATTCGTTTGACACCGTCAAAACAGTAAGAATTTCATCTTTAGCGTCAAAGTTGCACTTAGGACATTTTAAACACGCATACGGCTGTGTTATGATGTATTACGACTACAATCAACTTTGACCTTTGTTATAACAGCACGTGGATACGTTTTCGATAAATCACTCTTAATTTGAATCTAGAATGTAAATAGTCTAAACTCTTTTCACTACGAAAAAACCTATTTGTGTCAAATATCAAATAGCACGTCATTTAGAAATCTGTGAAACGATTAGGGTAACCACTATAGTCATTGCCCATCATACAGTGATTGCCAATGTTAAGGAATAATGCGTTTATTTTAATTTCTAAAGTAACCAGTTCAAATTTATTGCGATTTATGTCACTTTTAGAATATTGGTAGCATTTTTAATTTATAGAACTCATGTCCGACGTTTGTGCGACAGGTGTGTAGTTCGAAAAGAAAAAGTAAGTTTGTTGCAATATTTGTTAAGGATAACACATTTGAATTAACAGTATTCGCTAGTATTTCTGGTTTTTAAGTGTTTTATATTGAATAAGTATAAAGTTATTGAAACAAAGGACTGATGCTCTTTTAGAAATAATATTTAAGTTGCGTTTATAATAGAGTTTAAGTCAATGTTTTACTAAATAAAGATAATATTGACCAAAATTGTGTATCAATTCCTTGACCGGGTAATAACTATGCTGGTTACCCTATATTATTTAAATTTTTATAGTTACATTATTTCCTATAATGGACGAATAAACCATGTCCTGAGTGGGTATCGAACCCATTCCTGACGCGTCGCAGTCGTAACATCAACCCACTACGCCACGGAGCCTGTTGAAAACGGCAGCGAAGCATTATTGTATTGACGCACAAATATTTGTCGCAATAATGACAGATAACAAATTCATCACCAAGGAAACGTAGGTTCAAGCCAATTTCGACCTACGCGTATATAGACGTGTTTTAGAAAATGAGCACATGGTGGGTCATGATTCAGTTTGTTCGATAGTACATATATAATAAGGTATCTTAATATATATTATTTTTTGTAACCCACTACTGTCCCACTGTGGGAGGTGCCAACTTTATTAGAAAAGATAAAGATTTTTTTGTCTAAAAATAATTTTGACAATGATCATATCACACACGTCATAGTTGAATCACACTACGTCAAACTTCGTGACGTCATACATATATGAAAGCTTCCTACATATTTAGATAGTATGTTTAATTAAGCTATCGAGTCGAATCGCGATGAATGAAATTATCAGCGCCTGTAATCTTCGTCGTTCGGCGAGCGCGTTAATTTACCTCATCGAATATTCTGAAAAATATCAATGACATTTCTAATTACTGTCAGTACGATGACACTGTAATGAGTGGGAATTAATTATGTTGATACTTGTAATATTTATTTTTATTTTGCTGCAAAGTTGATTTGATAGTTACTTATATGAAATTTAATTGGTGACTTTCTATAAAGAAATCGATAAAGTAGGTGATTTTTTTTGTTATTTAAAACACATAGAGGGAGTTTGATACTGTAGGAAGTAGGTCTTTCTTTGTTATGTAAAACATAGTAGGTACAAGTAATTAGGAAGAGATTATGAATCCGAAATTATTTTCTTGAGTAGAGAAACAAGAGGTATCATCCAATTTTGAAGGTTTTACACAAGGATGTATGGTTCTGAACCAGGCAGTCTGTTTTAGGGTCACCATCGCCAGCCAACTAATTAGCAAACTAATATACTTTTAATAATTCTAATAAAATGTATAAAAATCATTCTCCTGGGCGATATTCGGACCTACTCGCGACGCGGCGGTGACAGGTGACTTCATTAACCGTTGCGCCAAACGTAGGTACTCATAGGTTAAATATATGTAGATCAAAATAGATAATTTCAGTTAATAAATTACTCAAAATATGCCAACACATCTATCACACAGCTGACTAGCTAAACGATAAATCGTTTTAGTAAATTATATTTGAACTACATATGAAATTCTCTACAAAGTAATGTTAGTTCTCTCCTCGTAACGAAACACGTCTTAGGCCCAACGCAAATAAGGGGAGGCGGCGAAGATACTGAGAACAAATTATAATTTAAAATTGTTATATTTTTTGTCTTGCTCAGTGGGTTAGTAAAAAAAAAAGTTATCGTAATGGCATATATTAAAGGGTATAAACAGACGACAAAAACGAGGAAATCATTAGGTGGACGAACATTCTACAGTAGTAAATATCACACAAAACAATAGTTCCGAGGTCCGGAGACATGCCTGCAGACTTGCCCGTGGGTATGTCCTCCTAGTGAATTCCCTCTTAAAGGCGAGTTTCTTCATACATATCTAAAGTAAGAGCCGTGCCTCACTAGGGCGTTATGGCGGCGTCACGGCTACGTATCCAAGCAGTAGTACTAAATGCTTGGATACGTAGCCAGCTACGCCGCCATAGCGTCCTAGTGAGGCAGGGCTCTAACAGCTAAACCCATCTTTCTGTTTGACATTTATTTTAATTCCTGGCAGAAACAAATTTGTCTGACGTTTTTACGTTACCCCTATACTTTGGGCTGTTAGTTTTGATGAAGAAACCGTAAGTCTGTTAAAAATAGGTCAAATCTTTAAACAATGTTCCCGAAGTGTGTGTACAGAAAATTCGTTGTGGAATTTTATCACGTAATAGGAGCTTAAATTTTAATGTAGGTATCAGTGCTTATCGCAGCTAAAAGTTATGAGTCTATTATAACTCGTAGAGTGCGGGGCTGTCACAGCGTACTTGATATTAAACTGTGGCCCAAATATACGAAATAACTTCACGTAAAACGTTCATATCTTTGTTTATTTTTAGTTTATAACAAAATTCTGTGATAAGATTTTAACTAATATTATAATATTTAAGTCTGTGACGTAAGCTTTAACGGGTAAATAACACATGAAGAGATAGCTATATACCCGGGTTATATACAGGTTACTATTTGTCACACCAACCTTCAGGTTGCCTGAATTTCGTCTAAGCGGGAGTCACTACAGTAATGTATTAAAGAGGACATATTAAATGTTTCATTCGCTAGGCACGAATGAGCTTTAAAAATACAGAGTCTATAGGAAAATTATTTTATTCGAAAGTTTCATTATCAGCTAGTCAAGAGTCATTAATCTCTGAATTTTTCAATGTAAGCATATAGTTATGTCTCCGTGGCCGTGGTTTGGGTCGCCAGGCTGATACCACTGTGTCGGGAGGTTCGATTCCCACACGGAACAATTATTTGTGCGATCTGCTAATAATTGTATCGGGTCTGGTTGTGCTTGCTCTGTGTCCGTTGTTTGCATGTTTCCAAAAGTCCCTGCGACACAAGAGCAATTCTTAGGGCGGGAGTTGTCTTATTTAAAAACAAAAGAAAGAAAGCTACATGATGAGTTGGTCTTTTTATACACTTACATCAATCATGTAAATGAGTCATTGACCTCCGTATATTTCATAGTGTAAGCGGTACAAAGTCGTAATAACACGGCAGGACAGCGATCCATAGTTTTCTATTACAGTCTACATTGACGGAAGACATCCGTATTCAAGTCACGATGTCTTTACACGAGCTGAACAATATTTTATGCTTACTCTTGTCTTTTGTATCGATATTTCAAAAATAAACTCCTCAGAATATATAATGGGTTTTACAATTTTTCTGTATTCTTCAGTTTTGTGTTCGGTAAGATAAATGTTTAAGTGAAAAGGTTTGAATCATTTATCGTGCTGTGATGAAAGAAGATTCTGGTTTTTATTTTTCTTCCGGATTTTCTTGTTTTGAGAATCTTCCTTGCATAGATAAAAATATATTAAAAAAAATAGCCCATTGGTCATGTTGGAGTTTTGGAGTATTGCGCTAAGCTATACATTTAAAGATTTTTTATACGTATCTTGATCAATCTGAATAATATCCTTGCGAAAGTTTGTGATGTGTGTTTATAACTCTTTCATGTAAAAACTACTGGACCGATTTTAATGAAATTCGGTACATTCATAGCTTATAGCGGGAAATTTCACGAGGACAAAGTCGCAGGCAGAAACTAGTGGATAAAAATTACAACCTTGCGTGTCTAAAATTTGTTGAATACATTTATTGAGGTCATGCAAAGTCCCCAACCCGCACTTGGCCAGTGTGGTGGACTCAAGGTCTAACCCCTCCTTCATTACGGGAGAAGACCCTTGCCCAGCAGTGAGACATTAATGGGTTAAATTTATTTATTACTAGCTGACCCGCGCAACTTCGCTTGCGTCACATAAGAGAGAATGGGTCATAATTTTCCCCGTTTTTGTAACATTTTTCGTTGCTACTCCGCTCCTAATGGCCGTAGCGTGATGTCATGCCTAAAGCCTTCCTCGATAAATGGTGTATCTAAAACTGAAAGAATTTTTCTAATCGGACCAGTAGTTCCTGAGATTAGCGCGTTCAAACAAACATACAAACAAATAAACAAACAAACAAACTCTTCAGCTTTATAATATTGGTATTAGTATAGATAATCTAGATAAATCATGCAGGCCAAGCCTACTAAGTTGTCAGACTATACCAAGTTGCAATGCATCTACAATTACATAATAAAAGTGATATAATATGTTTGTTTGCAGTGTAACGCTATGCGGTGTTTTGGTGGCGGTGTGCGCGGCGTGCTGGCGAAGGTCGCCCTCCACAGACAAGCCCGAAGACGTCGCCGAGTGCCACGGCATATACACCGTTAGCACTGACTCCAGGTTGCACCAGGTAAGTCTTTTGTACCTATGAAACTTAGTACCAATGTTGTTCACACTGCCTGAGTGTCTTCAACGACTTTTATTTTAATTGGCAACAAATATGACCGTCTTTAACGATTGTTATCTTAATTGAGAATATCCTGGATCAACTTTTTAAACGCCCTCGGAAGCACGGGAACGCTCAACTCACATATTAATAAACGGTCACCTATCTTTTGAATGTTCATGCTAAAGGTTACTTTGCTGACTGATCGTTTACCAACCGTTGAGCGTAACTATGTTACACGTATAATAATCTGAATAATCCGAAACCCGTATCAATGCATCATGCTGTTTTTCTATTCTCTCTTTCAAACGTATTTAAGACGAACCGAACAGCTACACAGCGCGGTAGTAGCGGCAAAAGTCTTTCATCTTTCTTCTCGGTCTAAAACTCTAAATATTGGCATATTTATCATAAAAAACTTGGTAAAGAACTTTTTTATTGAGGTTTGATAAGATGCTGTTAAAAACAAATGGAATGGCTACGTAACTCAACAAAGCAGTTGTTAAAGGGTCATTGACCTGGAAAAAATGTATAGTGCGAATCTTCTATGGTTTCTATTGGTTTCGCGTGTGAAAGGGTTTCCCATTACAACTTTGTTGGCTTCAATTAAGATCGATTCGATAGAAAGCTTTTAAATGAATTGATTAGTTAACTTTAACACAATTAAACTATATTTATTATTTTTTTAGATCTTTTACGAATAATCTATCAAGTTAAATACTTAGAAAAATAGGCAGGTGCGTAGTATTTGTAACCGGCGATCCTGTATGACAAAATGTATTGATGTGAAAAAGAGAAGGGAAGTTTGTAAGGATCGTACCAAGTCGCGTTCTTTGATCTCTGGGTATCCCTATAGCATAAAGGCGTGATATTACATATTTATGTATGTTAAATACTTGACTGAGTCTTCTGTCATTGTAGAAGCATTAACGGTGTCACCATAGACCAAATAAATATCAATTAACTTTAACTTAGCAACCACCGAGTGACCTAATAATATAACGATTAAAGTAAAGAAAACATAATATATCGATTTACGAAGAACCGTAAAAATCAACGCAGTAATAGGTTCATAATCTGAAAGACACTTAAACCTCCACTGCTTTATATACTCCTGGTAAATAGCTCTTAAAAGAACATTATACGAGTAAATAAGAGTATGACAAGATGTATGGATGTGAATGAAGCAAGGAAAGTTTGTAAGCAAGTGACGTACTTTGGTTTCTCCCTACCCCCTTGGAAAAAGGCATGATTATAGGCAGACATGTATTTATGTATGAATGGATGAATGAATCTATGTCTGTATGTTTGTAACTATGTATGTATATATGTATGTATGAATATATGTACGTATGTTTGTATAAATAACACTTTTACACCCAGTGACTTTGGTCTAGAATTTTCAGAGACCGTTTAAGACCTGAACTAGGAAACAAACCTCGGGAAAGTCCTTTAAAATAAAGTTTCAACACCCGTGTGTAAGTTACTTTAACTAGGCAAGTTTTGCAATGCTTTCGTGTAATTTTATTACGATTTTACTTCGAAACAGAATATTTCTTTCGAGTTATTAAGGTTTTGTAGTTGTATAGGCAAATATGAAACTTTAAAACATTGATAAGTATAGTTTATAAGCCTACAGTACAACCAGCTTGTCATCGAGATATTTTGTTTGAAAATCTGATCAGCGCCTCTGACGGGCGTTATAGGAACTATTTTGGCAGTACATTCTAAATGTCAAACTTTCGAAACTCGATAGTACCGACTGTATTGCGCTACAGGTCACTTATGTTCTAAATCTGTCTTTTGAATACCTCCGCTAGCCGCGTACCTTGCATACAAGACTCTCTACTAAGTTATTGGACTATATTCTGTTAGCCGTACGATGAGGTTAACAAATGAAAGATTTAAATGTTCACAAACATGCTATATTGATTCACGTGCCACAATGACCGTGGAGTACGCTTGGTGTAGCTCGTGTCTTTACTTGATCAGGTTAGATCGCGAACTAATGAATACATTCGTTCCAAACGACTTAATTTTTTGGTACGTCTGTGGGAAAATTAAGTCTGTATTTTATTAATATGGTAAGACAACTGGGAAAATAAGTAAAGCGTAGTCCTACTAAGTTGGTAAGTCTATCGGGAAAGAATTTCCCAATAGTACTACTAGTAAGACTACTGGGAACTCCCCATTAATACGTCGTTTAAATTATATGCAATAAAGTAAATTGCTGACTCTCCTTGTACGGGCACCGCACCGTAAAAAACAGAATCCCAAGTGGCTATATCGGTCTCTATAGAGTAGATACATGTCAATAACTACCATCAAACAAGCCCTTTATTATTGAAATCCGTATAGAAATACATTTTAATACGAGTGAGAGATCTCTCCACGTATTATCACGGGCTACCTCGTGCAATTCCTTTGTGTTCAAGCATAGATTGAGGTGGAGGCACAAGCCAATACATTCGCAGTCGAATGCCGTGAATGTATGTGAGATCAGTACAACTTTGCGTTCTGACAACTCGATGTATACGTACCTGTTAATAACTAACGTTTGAGAATCCTTCGTTACATCTTGCTTGTTAGTAGATCGATGGATTTTCTTATCTTAAGTGATATAGGAGCTTGTAAACAAGAACCATGTGCACTTTAAGTTTGATGTATAAATTCTCTATTGAAAATTAAATGCCTTGTTTGTAAAACATCCAAAACATTATGTAAATTATCTGTGCTCCCACTGTTTAGTTTTTATCATCATCACTGTCAAGTAAAGTTTTTTAGCAAACGCATAAGACATGACAGGTTATTATTCTGTGACGACAAGAAAAACAACGAATTCCCTCAGAATTAATTGAATAGACATGACGGCCTTCTTCTGAAGTCTAATTTGATTATTTTGACAGATAGGTGAATTGTTACTACCTAATTGTTTATAAACAATACAGCAAATCTCCTTCAGCGAATAATGTAATTTTATAAAACGCATAAATTCCTCTCTTTCAAATACAAATGTTCTGATGAATAGCCAAGACGAGGTGTTGGATGTAATACGTTTAGCCGGCGAGGGCTTCCGGCGCGGGATTGTTGTTCCGGCGCCGTTTCCGCCCCACGCCGCACTGCCGATACACGACCTGATAAATGCCGTTAAAGCCTCCACTTATTTACTTTTAAAGATGTTTCAATTCTGAAGAAATTTACTTGCAAATCTTTGATTTACTGCTGTCTAAGAGGGCATTTTTCTGTACGATTTCTTAGTGATATTTTGATTGTGTTCGACTCGACACTCTAGTTTGATACTTAGTAAAATTGTTATTTTAGACTATTATTGCCCCACTGCCACGCTGCAGGTGTTTACTACTAGAGTAAGGGAGCACTAGATTATAAGTTCACAAAGTGAAGGTTAGGGACATTACATCCCCCAAGAACTGTTTTAAGTAATCTCTGGCATGTGGTAAGGTTTTTTACAGGTATAATATATTTTTATTCTTATTTTAGACTAATTACTTCAATATTTTATCCATTGCCATCCAGTATGTAGTTAGTTATTTGTGTTTGCGTAGGTACGGATTTTAGCGTATATAGAGTTCGGAGTAAAACGGTGTTGAAAACTGCGTTAAAACAATGCAATTGTTTTAATTCCGGTCGCAATTGTTGCAATACTGTTATGACTGACGTACAGTTATTCTATTGAAGTTCCAATTCTAATGAACTTTACGTCAAGCTGATTTATTACAAGATAAATTCCATAGGCCTTTGACCTGTCACAACTAGTGGCAAACTTGGCATTTTATTTTATTTATTACTGTGACGTCATATGCGACGTTTATCCCGTTTTTTAACGAAGCTATACTGTATTTTTTTGTTTTTTTTTTGTCGTATGGTTAGTGGAACCTAGTGTCAAAGTTGTTTAAGCCGCCTGAAAGGCCTTTGACATGGCTTAACGACTGTTATCTTAATAATTGATAACAACCGGGACCGGCTATTTAACGTGCCGTGCCCTCTGAAGCAGGTAGACGCTCTGTTTAAATACTACTATGCGGTGACCCATCTATACAATGACCGCGCCAACGGTTGCTTGTGTTATTGACGGAATTAGGCTTATTGCCAGGATCGCCAGTTTTTTTAAAAGCATTCTTGCTAAAAACATATATTGGTTTCCTTATTTTTTCACCATTAACGATAATATAATTCCTAACATATCACCACTAACATAAATATTAGTTTTTACCTAATTACTTGGAAAGCAACATGTAAAGTTACAAGCTAATTATGTTGACACGTTTGTACGTAATAAAAACGTTTAATGGCTGTTTACCGACCATTATTAGTTGACATTTGAGGGCGTTTGGACTTTAACTGTGCTTTCTTTATTTTATATCACTGAGTGTATAAATATATCGTACCTTTATTGCAGTACGCAAATATTTACTAATAGCTGACCCGCGCAACTTTGATTTTGTCACATAAGAGAGAATGGTCATATTTTTCCTCGTTTTTGTTACATTTTTTACTGGCACTCTGCTCCTATTGGTCGTAGCGTGATGGTGTATAGCCTATAGCCTTCCTCGATAAATAGGCTATCAGTTCCTGAGATTAGATCCTTTATAATATTGGTATAGATTAGGCACTATCGAGATTCCACACCGATGATTTGACTAGCTCTATGACACTTCTTAAGACATGGGTCTAACTTTGTAATAATGCTTATTTTATACCTCCGGATCTAATAGTCTTGATGTTATATGCGTAATATAGTAGCATTAGGTACAGAACGAAAAACAAATATTTATGGAGCCTTCATATCGCTTTTAGCATACAACCTCTGCATACGCAACTAATAAGAAATCGTTACTGCTACATTACCATGGACATTAAATAATGTCCGCGATTTTTGTATAGAAGGCTAAAAGCAATGGTCAAATTGATCAAATTACATACTGTTACATTTTTGACATTTGCGTGAATGTCAAAATGACTGTCATTTTGTTCGCGGTTGGTTTATTTGACCATTCTTTGGCAATCAAATGACATCATTATAATTACAGTTTGCTATAATTTAAATAATATCACTGTAATCGTTGTGTTGTTGAAAACTTGATTGAGCATCTATTATGTTTCAGTTTGACCACACATTTTATTTTTGAATGCACAAATATAGCGTTACTATAGTTTTGCGTGAAGTAAACAAGCCGTAATGTTGTCTACAATTTAACTTTATTATGTTTCTTTATATTTCTGTGTTAACTATATGTAGGTATTTGAAAACTTATTATAGTCCGACAACTTCGTAGAGCTTTTGAACACACGATCTCTCAATTAATATTTAAAAAATCTGAGTATTTCCAAACAGTAACTGTATGGAACAGGTCATCATAAGTCTAAAGGTCAATAGTGTTATATAAATAAATCTTTATGTTGCATTCCTCTACCATGCGAACTTGCATCCTAGCTCTATACTAAGTTATTGGACTATAGTGAGCAAGATATAACTTTTAAAAACTCCGAAAAAATATTTAGTTTTACGTATTTTATTGTGAACTTGACATATAAAGATTAACTGCTAAATAATTAGTGTAGTCGTGACGCGTGTCTCACGCCACTGTTTGCTCAAACTAACATTTGTATTGATTATAACACCGTTAAATAATGAACTTGTTACGTAAATAGACCATTTTATTACTTGATTATTATTTATATTGGACGAAAAATTATTGTAAAGAGAGTTATTACTCCGGTTGGCATAGGAATTGAACACAATTTTTTTTAAATTCAAACGAGTAGATAGTTAGATTTCGATTAGCCCGGTCATTCAAACAAAGTATTTGTTTTGTAACTATTGTCATGTAATTTGATGAAGTGTTGACTGACTGAAGCCTAGCTATGCTGATCGTAGTTTCAGTAGCAGAACGGGTTTGATTCCAAGTTCCAACACAAAACAAGGTTTCCAGTTTACAGATAGTCAGATTATAGGATTAAAAATAATTACTAAAACTAATATTACTATTAATAAGTTTGTGTTATATTATGCAGTATTTCGTTGCTCATAGGAGCTGTACTCTTCAATATTTGATTTGTGTTATATTGTGCACTATTTCGTTGCTCATAGAAGCTGTACTTTCCAATAATTTGTTATTTAACAAGTCGAATGGGCAAAGTAAGCAAGCAGTGGTCAAAACTCGTGGCGTGTTGTTGGCCCATCGTGCGTGTTCCCTGTCACGTCGTGAGTGACGGCACGCCAACACGCCAACACGCTATGTACATTGTACACAGACCGATATCGACCTGTGTGTTTACCTTTATTACCTTGTTTTTCGACTAGAAACATATTATAATATCTCTTACCTAAAGATAGAAGGATGTAAATTGGTATAAAAATAGCAGCACATAAGCTGTTTTCTAAAGTTCCGTAGAACTTGTCAGAGTTAAAAAAATTGCATTCTAAGAACCGGTTTCCTAACATGGAATTCTATCATGTTATAATCCAGGTACTTGGTTGTAGAGGTCTGTTAGGCAGTAGCTCCATGTAAAATACTGGTATTCAGCTGCACCCGGTGCGACGGGAAGTCGACTCCAACATATGTAGTCGGAAGAAAGGATTCGAAAATTCCTGTTAATTTATCTACAGGAAGTCCTAAGCTTTTTATTTTGATTAAAACTCGTTATCGTAATGAAATTCCTTTAATTTTTTGTAACGTTTACAATGCTATTATATAAGTGCAAGCTATGGCCACTCCTAACACATAACGGACAATCAGATAAGCAATAATTAAATTGCTTAGGAAATGTAGTTAACATTTATCTTTGAATAATTAAGCTTTTTATGTTATTTACTCATGAAATGAACTTCTGTTTTATAGCACTTGTTATATATAGGTAGTTGTTCTATAAAAAAATATTAAATATTAGATTCCGAGTGGTATAAGTTGGCACCTCTCACTATAGTGTCCTACGCGCGACGACTCGAACCCGAGGCAACACCGCTCCGGACCTTTTCCCAGCAGTGGTGTAGTAAAAAATATATTTTTGGTGAAATAGATCAGTACAAGGTTGGAAGATCCACCTACTTAAAAATAATATTTAACTTGTCTGTAATTCCAAAATTGCTTTTCTATCAAGGATTGATCAAGTACTTATTGTCATTAACCGAGCCAAACAAACGTTTTTCCGGGGTAATATGTATTAACAACGTAGGTTTATCGTTTCCATTCGATGAACTTTATATAACTTATCGCAGCTAAATGAGGACGACCGAAATTGTGTCAATATTTAATATTCCTAAGTGATTAAAACGATGTTAATAAACCCTTAACCTGTAGAATGTCATTAATATATCACCACAAATTATCATTAAAGTCAAAAAAATATTATTTTTGTGTCCTTTTATTATGTTTGTAATGCAATAAAGCGCTCGTAAAGTGCGTGAATGGTCGAAAATGTACAACAATACAGCGGCACACCGTCCGACTAATCGCAGCAGAGCCAATTAAGGCTAATGCGATTTTTATCAGCGATTCTGCGCAGATGATCCGGCCCCACGAGACCGGCGGGCGCGCGAATTATCGTGTAACTGAGGAAATCTTATACGATAGTTATTGCATAGTTCAGATGTATGTTTGAAAGTTTAGTAATGACTATACAGAATCTAGTTTATTGTTAGGTTAGGAGTGCACAGCGGTGTCCAGAAGATTTGCTTGCACAGTAAACTTAACGGTATTATGTACGCATGATGCTGTTTCGCGGCTGCTGCAAGTTATTAATATTTTGATAGTAAACTAAATCGTGTGACCACCTGGTTTCTAGGTAATCGTTATATTATTTACTTACGTATTTTTTCTATCATTATAGCCAAAAATACCCATTGCAACATTAAATAATCGTTTAAATATAACACAACGGACTGTCAATAAAAAGAAAAAAAAACATGTTTCGAATGACATAAAAACTTGTAGGGGTCAACGTCCTGCGATATTTTTGCGTGCACGGGTCACTATACGACAATGGCACGTTCACAAAGCAAAAGTCAAAGTACTAAAGATTGAATAATAATTACTTTTTGTCATAACTTTTCCTTTTATCGCATACATTATGCAATAGAAAACGGAGGAACAATAGAATGTCTGATAAACTTCAGCGTTGCAATGTTTTGTATCAATTTCCATACGATTAAAGGGATTCGTACACTGGCAATTGTAGTTAACTTTAGTATCATAAAGGTGCCGCCAAACAACTTGAACAATTTCGCTAGATCTTAGTGAACGATTTTTAGGTCAGTTTACAACTCATGGTTATCGCTTAGCTAAAGTGTTAGCTAAAAGCATTAAGCAGGTTATGCGCGAAAGGTGGAAGATAAAAAATATTTTGATGATTTCAAATACTTGTTAAAGTTTATGAAATAAAGAATATTTGACTTTGAAAGCCTAATAGATCTTTCGATTTTTTTATTTAAAAGTGGAAGAGTAGTAAAAAGCTTAC
Organism: Anticarsia gemmatalis; assembly: GCF_050436995.1. NCBI lineage: Eukaryota > Metazoa > Arthropoda > Insecta > Lepidoptera > Erebidae > Anticarsia > Anticarsia gemmatalis. The sequence continues at coordinate 8,770,406 of NC_134761.1, forward strand.
TTGATTGACCTTTGATTTATTTATATAATGTTGATAAAAATTACTCAAGGGGCCAGTTTACAACTCATGGTTAAGTAGCGCATAACCTAATTGATATAATAAATAAATAAATAAATTAACCCATTACTGTCCCATTGCTGGGCAAGGGTCTCCTCCCGTAATGAGGGAGGGGTTAGGCCTTGAGTCCACCACGCGGGCCAAGTGCGGGTTGGGGACTTTGCATGCCCTCAATAAATGTATTAAACAAATTTTAGGCATGCAAGGTTTCCGTTGGAGCATGTGATAATTATTTCTAATACACACATAACTTCTAAAAGTCATTGGTGTGTTGCCTCAGGTTCGAACCTGCGACCACTTGCGTGGGAGGTGCTAACTAATACCACTCGGCTATCACCGCTCTTATATATGATAAACAAGTGACAAAATTGCATCGGATAATCTAACCGATACTTATCCCGATCTTATGTTTCAACAAAATTATATGAAAAACTATTCATCGTATATTTATAACCAGGAATAAATAAAACTACAAGAAGTAAAGTCCTTGGGATAGAATATATTTTAATGTTATTATGTTAAGTTGAAATATAAGTTTGTTTCGTCAACACTATGTGTTTGGCCTTGGGTATATTTGTGAAACAGAAATAACTCACGGGTGAAAATAATGAGTAAACAGTTTATACCCTTTCTATACAAACTATTGATTTGTTGAGTGACTTGGAGTGACAATCACATAAGTTAATGTCCTCCTAGCCGATATACGGCTACGGCGGTCAGTTTCATTGAAACTGGCCATCTGTGCAGGACTTCGTTTATAATGTCCAAGTGTGTGCACAATACACAGGTACACTCTCTATTCCATCACTCTCATAGTTTGGTGGGACGGATAACCGACACGACCAGTGAGAGGTCAGGCGCAGGACCGACGGCTTTACGTGCTCTCCGAGGCACGGAGGTCTTCGACCTCAACTTCCTAACTCCGGGCAATCTCTAAGAAATTCTTAACAGAAAATCTCAGAAAAGACTTTTTTGGCCCGACCCAGGATTCGAACCCGAGACCTCTCGCACCGCAGTCGCATATACTACCGACCGCGCCACAGAGGTACCATGGTATCAAAAGAAAAGAAAACTGTGACTGATTTTTTACAGCCCTCCAAACTTCTACTAACTAATCAACGATTTGTTCCTGCTTCGTCTCCGATTTTCGTCTCACATTCCACAAAATTCCTGTTTCGCCTCGCTTTGTCAACTCCCTTCAACATCTAAGAGAGTGAGAAGTGAGCAAACTTACTTCTTTCGTTATGGAATGTATTTTGTATAAACGTTTCTATCAGATTGCAACATATTAGGTCGGGGAAAAAGTCTTTTCGCATTATAGTATGTATGTATGAACTTGTAATAAAATTTCTTTGGCTTCAAGAATCACAAATGAGTACATGGTTCATTAGGTTTCTTTCAGTGAGCTAGTGAGGTACCCAAATATCGAGCTTTTCTATGTAGAGAAAATATTTTATTACAAGTTCATACATACTATAATGCGAAAAAACTTTTTCCCCGACCTAATATAACCTATATTTAAAGAGTAATTGTAAGTTCTTCTAACCAACTCCCTTCAACATCTTAGAATTAAAACTGCCTTAAATGCTCTTATGAAGTAGTTATATCTGCATAGTACATACGTTCTTATAAACGCAATAAGAGCATTTTAGGAAGGGTATATCTCCCTGCTTCGATCTATTTTCGTGCTACGTGCCTTGTTTACATAATAGCCGTTTATATACTCAAGAGATGCTTTAGATTTATATTATTGCTAATAAATATCACTGAATTATGACCTCTAATAGTAAATGTGAAGTTTTGTTTGTTTATATATGAATATGTTTACGTTTCAATGAGCCATACTAAACTCGACGGCGATTTTTCTTTGTAAAACGATTTTATAGTCTAACAACTTAGTAATGAGCCTTGTATGCAAGGTTTGTAGCTGGTGAAAGTATATGAAATTGGGAACATATAATAGCAATGACCCGCAGACTTATGCATCTGATGGTGATACCGACAACTACGTTATTTTGAAAATACACCGATTTTTTTCAGTCTTGTGTGTCCCACGGCTGGGCAAAGGCTTCCCGCCTTTCCCTACAAATATATCTAGCGCAATCACCTTCCACGCTGGTCCTATGAAAGAAAGGAAGTAAGTCGTCGGAATATAGTAGTAATGACCTAAAATGGGTTATTTCGACTATTTTGTTCAATGGTATGTGAATGTGACATACACAGTTATATGTAATTACGGTGTTTTGTATGAATATAAAAATACTTAATGACAAATTAATGATCGCAATGTAACTAGAACATAGGAATCTTATCTAGCTGGGTTATCGCTTACTGTTTTTTATTCAAAATTCGAGGAATGTGTATGGGATTTTACATTATGAAAAGCTTCTAGTCTTATTTTATTGGAAAAATCTCGATGTAACTCCAATCTAGAGCTGTTGTTGATATTTGCGGCATGTGTCGGCATGTATGCCTTTATAAGACAGTTGAAAAATAATATTTAATTTATTGTTGTTCATCTTTAAATTGATTGGAAACGAATCAGTAAAACATTTAAGTATATATCCTACACTCACCTGCCTAAAAAAAATACATATATTTATACCATCAAGGAATAGACTCACTCATTACTGATACACTTTCACTTTCCGTGACCATCAAAAGAGCAACAAAAAATAAAAACACTCTATTCCAACACATCAAAGAAGCCTTACGATATTCTCATGCAAACAGACACCCCATTACCGTACTAACAGCTAAAACATAAAAGATACACGGAAAACTGCACTTAAAAGGGAAAGAAAGAAATACAGCAGTAAAATTATGCATAATGGTGGACTTTTAAAACGTCTTCGGTCGTTGTCGTCCGATATAGTGGAGTCTTTTGTTCCTGCCGAATGGAACATGGAACCCATAGAGTAGCTAGTCTTGCTAGTAGTATAGTAGGTTTTGACTGTCTTCGTGGCGCAGTGGTTAATGTCGCCATGCCACTACCACTGCGTTGGAGTCCGTGGGTTAGATTTCCACACGGAACCGGAAAAAATATTTGCGCGATCCAAAAATAGTTGTTCCGGGTCTGGTTTTGCTTTATATCCTTAGCTGTAAAGTCTTCACGACACAAAAGCGAGTAGGGTAGAAAATAAAAGGTCCGTGGTCTTGGTACAAAAAAATAAACTAGGACCCCTCTAAACCTAAACTACAAGTCACAATAAAAAACGGCTCGTTGATCCAGGGCCTCCCTTCTTTTTTACATGGCTAATATATTGTACATACGCCTGCGCCCTGCGTGGAGTGCAGACTCTTCCACATGGCAGAGCACAATCCAGGGCCCCCTTGAATTCGAGGCCCCAGTGTGCCTAGCCATATCGTAGCTTCGCCACTGCACGTAAGGAACTAAACCAGAGCACTTCACCCAGTACACCCATGGGTTCAATTATGCAAATAAACTACTCCACTCAATGTCAACTGAGGTTAAGGCTTTGTTTGGGGAATTTAGAAATTATACCGTATTGAATGGTTCTCTTGAAAATAGTGTTTCTCTGAATTCCAAGTCAGTTTTGGTTGCGGCTCGTAAAATACAAAAAATTTAACTATGCAGCGATGTAGGTAATGCAGCAAAAGTCATTTTTTCGTCCGTTCTTTTTACACTAAAACTCGTACCTTTATTATAATGGTCAATATAGCAAGGTGAACATCCCATGACGTCGGAACAAGGATAAGTTTACCTACCTCCTTTCGAATATCGTGTATGTATGCAAACTGGATGAAGAATATTTCTAGGCCTAGTCTCCTTATAAAGTCATCCTTACTATTTTCTATTAGCGCGAATAACTTTCACTGAGAGTTGACAGGATGACTAGTTACCGATTTCCACTTTCTGTTTTCTCGTAGGTAACTGCTAAGTACGTAGAGGTTATAATTTTATCGCCCATCTGTGAGAATACTCTTACTACTTTCGTTATGAAAGGTATTTCAGACCTACTTTTTTTTCTTCTTCTTATCGTATGGTTAGTGGTCAATCTAGTGTCAAAGTTGTTCAAACCGCTCGAAGACCTAGTTAGATTTACTACCCTCATTTTTTTAAACATATTTTTCAAGAGTTATTGCCATTGACTCTGTATCTGTAAGCAAAATAAATTTACCCAATGACTATTCCTGGCTAATGTCAGGGCGAAGGTCTCCTAGTATAGCCGTCTTTTGCCATAAATTTTAATCAATGCTTTTAACAGCTTATAGGTTTGCATTTGACCACAACTCATCTGCTGAAAATAAAGCCCTGTTTTTTTATATTCTTCTCTCTTATCGACTCCAGAACAAGTCCATTTAGTATTCTGACGTCACAGCATACTACTGTATTTTGGACAGTTACATAACTCCCTTGATATTAACGTGTTATCCCTCTCGAGTTGTGCCCGCAAGCTCGTAACTCCGTCAAACCGGTCCGAATTCTGGCAGTGTTAATCTGTTTACCTATTTAGCTTTGTCCAGATTGCAACTTCACCTGCTCAAAACTTTGACTTGTGAATACAATTGCAATTCAGTGTAATTGTTTGACGGATCACTGTTGAATTGTTTGGTCGAGTTTATAGTGATTTTGGCTGTTTATGCAATTCTATAGAGATGACTAACTGCCGTTTTCAAAGCCCTATCTATCCATTGTTTGTCTACTAAAGATAAGTATCATCTATTCTTTAATCAGAGTTGTGTCAATTCCTTTCTGTCTCTCTGATTTGGGCGGCATAGTTCACGACTGCTGACCAAGAAGTCTCGGGTTTGGTTCCCGAGTCAAGCAAAGACTAAATATTTAATAGAAGATGTTCAATAGTATCCTTGGGTTTAGTAACGTGCCCGGTGTACTCGTATGTCAATAGGCTCACTCCCTGTTACATAGGACTTACATTGCAAATGGCAAAAAGCGGAAGTATATTATACACCTCTACCTAAACGTTTAAGTACAAAAGGCATCAGTTTTGTGGTCTTAGTATTCAGTAGTATTTCCACAATACTATAAAACCGACCTTCACTGTATCAATGTAATGTTAAGCAGATCAATTACATTGTGTAATCCTTTGTTATTGTATAAGTTTGTACCGAAGGGCAGGTGCTTACGTCATCGTTGTTACGTAACACTGGTTTGATATTCAACGCAGTTTCTGAGCGTATACGAAGTAATTCGTATATTATTGTAATGATTATTACACGATCTGATATCGCGAAGCCATTATCATGATGTTCTTTCTATTTTTCGTGAGAGTGAATTTTCTATGCAGAAATATTATTGAATTGTGTTTTTGTTTTTCATTTGTGTAATGTGTATTGTGTAACGGCGGTAGTTGGGTAGATGTGAAGGTTTGATGGTATCTGTTCGTGTATTATTTTAAACCTTTCAATGTGCGTTCGTCCGGGTGTAGGTAATGTTTGAATTTTCATTGCTCTTTGATAATATCTTGTTACACGTGTATAAGCAAGAAAAAAAAATCATACCGTCATCCTCAGATTACCATCTTTTGATAGGGCCAACCTGGAGTGAGATAGTACAAAGTAGGGAATCTTTGAAGGAAAAGATCTTTGCCCAGTAGTGGAACACAAGGGAGGGCAAAAATAATGGAATAATCTTGCTATAGTTTAGTTACCGTACCACAAGTGTATTATAGTTTCCTAAACCAAGTTTACTCTATCCCTTACTGTCGATAACTTATAAGGAGCAACTACGAACTGTTAAAATGGCCTTGTTTTAAAGGGAGTGCAGATATCAGAGCATTCATTAGCGTCAGCACTCAGTTCTGTCAGTCTAAGCGCACAAATAAACAACGCTCAGAGGGTCGCACTCACATCGAAAACGTTTTAACTTTAAGCTATTTACTGTTCACAGTTTAACGAAACATTACGACATTAGCTGCTTATTTTGAAAGCTCACAAATTAGCTTATTTTCTGGCTATTACAAACGTGCGAACTACGTCATGATATTTTGTCGGACTCTCTTTCCTGTATTTACACATTGTCACATTTATATATTTTTTAGGATTGTAACGTAATCTGCGGTAGACCTAAACGAAGAAGACGGGATGACCTGAACGCATTTGAGAAGGTTTGATCTTACAGCTAGTAGGGAGGTTTGTAAGGACACGGGGGGGCCTTTACCCAGCAGTGGGACACTTAATCAGGCTAAGGAAAAGTTGTTCATACGTTTGTAACCGGTAAGGGCCGATTGTTCAAATTATATATACAAAAGTTTCTGTGTATGGAAAGATTTTTATAACGCAATCAATCCAAAACTACAGAACGATTTTATTGAAACTCATTATGCAGGCGGTTAAGATTAAGATATTAGATACTTTTATTCCCGGGAATTCTTTTTTGAGCATAAAGGTCAGAGCCCAAGCTAGTTTACCATGTACAAGTACAAACACTGGCTAAGTCAGGTTAGGTTTTTTTCCGATGCCTTATGAAAACAATAGCATTCCTTTCACTGAATAGGTGTCATAAGTCATTGATTTCTTCATTTCTTCACAATATTATTACTAAACAATAACACGTATGACATCAAATCACAGATCAATAAACATCTGCTGTTTACAATTGTTCCGAGTTATTCGTAAACTGGCATACGTTTTATGAAATAACAGTGCCATGACTATAAATTATTGTTGTTTTTAAATACTGATAATGATAGAAGAAATAAGATATAATATCATGACATACCTACTTACCTATAGCGCGACTCTACAGCCGGTACTATCGAGTATCAAGAGCTTGACATTTAAATGTACTGCAAAAAATAGTTCGTAGGACGCCCGCTAGAGGCGCTGATCAGATTTTCCTAACAATTTTTCGGTAGCTACCTAGGATGTCCATAGACGGTTGTGGTACTAGACACGCTGTTATACTAAATTATTTTAAGTGCTTTCTGTGCCTAATGCTCATGATTATAAAAGTCTGCGCGACATAAGGTTCGTTGCAGTCCCAAAAATGTTCTACAATCACATAAAAAAAGAATTTACATAATATATGAACATATGCCCCGTATTTTTTATACTTTAACTTATATTGCAGTTTGAGTAAACAAAAATAAAACTTTTTCTCTGCCACAAAAAACCTTAAACAGTCCAGAAACTTTCAGAAAAAGTGCTGTTCGTATGCACACTTATTTGTTCTTATTAAACTTTTTGAGAAAAACAAACTAAGCCAGGATTGCATTGTTTGAGAATATCACGACGAGTTGGCTGAAATGACAATTACCTGATGCTGGAGTCATTATGAGCCCTGGATGATTTAACGGGACAAACAATCAAATATTTGTATGATAATGATATTAGTTTGTTGAATAAAAAAATATGTAACATAACGGCAAAACTAAACTTTTAGGTCCTATAGAGATACAATGACGTGCACTAGGTTCATGACATTTGCCAAAGGATTTTTTGAAAAACCTCGTTCTTACATTGTATTAAGGAGATTATAGAGACGAAATTTTGATGCTCAAAGTATAAGCAAACATATTTCAATGTAAGTAAACCAAAGAAAGCTGTCACCTGCCATTTCATCAGCGGTCCCCCGCGAGAACTTCTAAAGAAAAGTCACATATAAAATGCACACGGTACATCCCGGTACTCATAACAGGTCAAAAGTCACATCACATCGATGTATCTTGTTGTTCTGAGCAATCACAATTGGGAGTGTCAGTGAGAGCCCCCCGAGACCACAGACCCGTTCTCACAGGGTTTAACGGCCGCCGTCGACTGCTAGAAATAAAAATCGCATTTGCGATAATTGGTTTCGGGCCGGCGAGCCGAACCGACCGAGATTTTACATGCTCCACTAGGTAAATGAGTGATCGTATTAGATTTTGTGATGGATAGATGAGAGATTTTTTTTATGAATTTTCGAGGGTTGATGTCAACAACAAACTTCGTTTTAAGCTTTTGTTTTCAATATCCTTTGCTTCATGGTATATTACATTTTTCGAGATTCGTAAGCTAACCACTGTTGCATGATAACAACAGTCTCGTAGTGTTGGTATCATGCAAATGCAAATTACTGGGGCTTAAAATAAATGAAAAACCTATCTTTATATCAGGGTTGAGTCGAAGTGCGAAGCAGACTATACCAAGATTTTTAGAGAAGGTCATTCCACTGCATAACAATTCTGCAGTATTGCATCTGCAATTAACCTTTCTTAGGCCTTAAATTGTAGTCTTTCAATCTCTTACCATAAGTGGTATAGGTTAACAAGCATTACACAGTGCAGTAAACATTGGCAATGGTACAATCTCGTCAAATGCCTCCAGTTTTCCTAGAGCGAGGCTAACGTGGCGGGAATAATTAGAACCTACGACTCACGAGCTGTTGACTCTTGAGCTACTCCGGTACTACCTTGCGAGGATTGAGAGTATTCGACTGGAAGTCTAGTCTATAATAGCGGTATTTATATTGAGAGCATCATAATATAACATTGTATGACAAGATGTATGGATGTGAATGAAGCAAAGGAAGTTTGTGAGGATCGTACCAAGTGGCGGTCGCTGGTCTCGAAGGCGTGATTTTATGGATAGATGGATAAATGAAGCAAGTCAAGGCTCTTTACTAGTCAGACTATAAGTAGTACCGCTACTATTACTAATGAAAGACAAACAACGTACAGTAGTATAAACAGAGGAAAGCAGGTCGATACGTTAAACAGCATGTATATCAGCGCTAAATAACATGATGGATGATGACGTTATTCCATACGATTGCAACCCGATACAGTCCGGTACACAGAACTTTTGTACACACAGTTTAATGCTCGTTCAATCGTAAAATATTCCTAATTTTGAGTAATGGCACACTTGCGTTTGACAGTCAATGGATTTGGATGATTAATTTCATAATACAGTTGTACGTGTTCCATTGAAAACTGACAGTAATGGACTAGTTCATATTATCGTGTGTCAGCTGTGGTTTCACGTGCCAATGCTGAGATAATCTCGTTTAATTAACTAGATACTTCGTACAACTAATGTCAGTTAATTGACAGTAGTTTGATTTAGTACTAATACAACGGAGTACTAAATACTAAGAAGAAACTCTTTTACCGACTCAGTCTTTATGTCTTAACTCAAAAACTACTCGATTGAAAAATAAAATAACGATGTCCCACCTCCACCCATCTAGTTGGGGGCCTTCCTTGTGACCTTCGCTTATTCCATGGCCGCCATTCAGTTATTGCTTTCACCTTCCATCTTCACGACTAGCCATTAAGTATTATTTTCTATTACGCTACCTATAGTTAAAAATAGCTTACACTGCAATTAAGTTAATAGAAAACTGACCATACAATGCATGGAAATAGAACCAGCTATTAGTGTTCAATATATCTTCTTGATATACCGTGAAACTATCAAATGATACGGGTAATATAGGTGGTATTTTTAGCTCGCGCTTACGTTGAACTGTGACGTCATCGCGTCACCTGTACGATAGTAAATTAGGACGTAGCCTTGAAGTGTCGTGTTAAAAGTGCTACAGTAAATCCTGGATATTGGAACAGGGGCTGTGCGCTGTCGTTCTAAAGCTTTCAAAGGTGTTAGGTTAAAAAAAAATACTGTAGAGCTATCATCGTCTTACGAATAAGTTGGATTCTGTCAGCATGTTTACATACGGCTCCAACCGATTAGAGATGACTAACGGCCAATTTCTTCATCAGAAGTAACAGCCAAAGTATAGGGGTAAAGTAATGAAAATTACTTTAGCCGTTACTTAGGCTACCGCCCGTATAATACAATAATATTAACCAAAATCTATTTTTTATGAGTACAAGGCTTCCCTATGAGCTGAAAGGTCTCTACTTTTACTACATAATACGTATTTTACGTATACTAATTTAATGCAGGGAAAATGATAACTAGGCCACTTTGTAAATTACTCATTTCCCTAGAGATTGGATCTTTTTGAGATTTCGCACTGTGAGAAAACAGTGCAGCCACTGTTTCGTCTCTATACCTTTATTTGCATATAAACTATAAGATTTCTAATGTGCAATAAACAAATGTAAACTCAATAATGTACATTATGTACAACCTGGATTTTTTTAAATTTGTCTTGGCGAACAGTATAACAATTATGCATAAATTATAATGGCGTAACCACGAATCAATTATACTTTTAAAATATTTAATTGTGGGTTGTTTCCCATTCAATTCTGGTTACGGTTGAAATAAATATACATGAATTTTTAATAATAAAACCACCTGTTATACATGGATTTAATAGTTTAAGACCCATTTACAGAATGCAAGTTTGTTGCCTGTTACACGTGACAATAATTGTAGAAGCTATCAATTTCTTGCCAAGGTTTAAATAAAATATTAACATAAAATTTGTGTAATATTGTTATAAGCGGTTTTCTAACCCCCGGTTTTTGAGTATATTTAGCGGTAGTTTATCTATTCAATAGTTTTTTTATATGAGTTTAAACGGTATTGAATAGATAAACCACAGCTTAATGTACCTCAGAAACCGGGGGTTAGAGGATTGACAAACAAGTGCCGAATCTTCTTTACAGCATTTTTTAGAGAAAGAGAGAAAAAAAGCTGTGCCGCCTTCACTTAACTTAGGATAAGGACAAGAAAAAGAATTACGTTATAAGTTAATAATAAAAGTTTATTATATTATAGCGCATTTAAATAGAAGCATGTTTTTAAAAACTATTATTATATTATACCTCTAGTCTGCTATATTATGTACATATAAACGAATGGGTTAATATATAATATCCGCCATTTTGTTATCGTAAAAGAAACTCACCATTACATTTATTAAATACAACGTCAGGCCTCGCGACAGTCTTCAGTAGTGATTGAGCATCTGAAAACAAAAAAACAAATAATATTAATGGTATTGCGAGTTAAAAGCTTTCCAAATTAATTCATTTCGGTAGTAACTGTTTATTAATGGAAATAAGAATTGATTTTAGTTCCGGAAGTGATTACACAATTTTTTTACTCATTATCTTTTCTGGATTCAAGGCCTAACCCTTTCCTCTCGTTTGGGAGGAGACCCTTGCCCTGCAGTGGGACAGTAATGGGTTAAAAAAGAGTAAGGCTCCTCCCGAATCAGGAGGAAGAGATGAGGTCTTGAGTCCACCATGCTGGCTAAGTGTGGGTTGGGGACACAAATTAAAACAAATGACTTAATAATAATTTTAGAAGTGTAATCAATAGAGTCAAGATAGTGAGTAGTCCTAGGTTAGGTTTCCACTTCTAGCAGTACCGAATTTAGCCTATTCCCCAAACGAGCATTAAAGGTGGTTGTTAGGTTTCCTAATATGGCGTAATCCACAGCGATATTACTATAAATAAAAATTAAACAAAGAAAACTTTGTTTGAACTGCTTTTGTTTCCATGCTTGAACCTATTACTACATACAAATTAGTTTTAGGACACTATTTTTAATTTAACATAATTATATAAAAATAAATCACATTGAACTCTACAAAGAGAGTGGGTGTTAAATGGTAGATAATTTTGAAACTACTGGAATATTATCAAAAATAGTTGTACTATTTTAAATCCACATTAACGCTAACAGGTGTGGACTTTAGCTATCTGATTTCAGTGTTGAAACAAAGCTCGATGACTCATTGTAGTTATTTTCGTAGTTCTTTACAGGTGACATTTATGTCCGATTTGATTTTGATTAATTCGTTGTTGCCTTTGTATAGAAGACTTTTAAATATGTATAAGACGTTAACCATCTAACGTGCATTGTTCAGTTATTTAAAAACTAAATTGAAATCACTGCATCCGTTCGGGAGTTGTGATGCCACAGATACGCAGACAGACAGACAGACATGTCAAACTTATAACACCCCTCTTTTTGCGTCGGGGGTTAAAAACGATTATGTTATCAGAGTAATGGAAATTTGACATATACCTAATTGAACTGAAAAAAAAAGATTTGGATTACATTGTTTCACGAGATCTAAGATCGCAAATGTTTAGTAAAGATTTCCTTTTACCTTTAAATTTCTACAGTCTGGAATCAGAGATAATCTTACCAATACTTGTTTAGAAGCCGTGAAACATTTGTACGATTCTAATAATTGAATTGCCATAGTGTTTAGAATAACGACGTTGCCATGGCAACGTGTGTGTACAAAACTTGTTTACTTTATCCTGTACAAGTTTGTCGAATTTTCTTTATAAAGGCATACGTTCACTATTGTTTTGTAACTGTTTTAAGGCTTCTACACATATGGTCATACAATGTATAATTTTCTTCGTAACCTCAAAGTTATCTGGAATTGTTATGGTTTCTTTATTGTTACAATTCTATGGTGCTTTTGTTAAGATTGTTCGTCCTTGTCCGGACATACAAGGCTTTTGTCAAAAGTGACCCTCCGAAGGTCAAACATTTTGAGCCATTTAAAAATGTAAAGTTTGGCGTCAGTTCATAACTGTTTTTAACTACGATTTGATTGATATTATTACCCCTATGGTAGGATTAAGAACTGCTCTTCCGACAACCTGTATTCTATAGGCCATATGGTTTTTGATAAATGGCAATTGATTGCAGATATCGCGACACAAACATACAAAACCTTACATGCGCAGAACTAAAGTTTTAACGAAGTTTTTAATTGAGAGCGTTTGATAAAAAGAGTACGAATGAACAACAAAACTCGAAGCACGTGTACCTATAGTAGTTTAATATATAAAATTTCGCATTATTTCCCCAAATTTCGGTACAAAACCTGTTTAAAAATTACCATGTTTGTCGAAAATGGTTCCGTCAAACCACTTGGTGACGATGAGATCACCTTTTAATGGCATAATTTATAAAGCTACGTTTAGTTTGAATGAATAAAAATAGCGATTGGTTTAGTAATATTTTGTGCTAAAAATCTTTTATAACTCATCGATAAAATTTTACTGTTATCTCATGCGATATAAACGGAAAACAATGATTTCAATAATAAAAAGTTGCTGGAACTGAAAAACCAAATAGTTTCTTTGGGATTCTCTTCATTTAGCACTTAGCCCGATCTGTGAACAAAGGTTCAGACCAGTCTCCTAAAACTAATTAAAGTAACATTCATGATGTAATTTTTTTTAAGCCCTTTATGTGTCCCACTGCTGGGCAAAAGCCTCCCTTTTTCTTTCCATAACTGTCTGTCTTGCGCCATTTTCTGCCACGATGGACCCGCAAACGCCGCAAATGATGTAATTAAATTTTAAAAAAATATTTAAGTTATTAGAACATGGTAGTTAGAGCCACATTGGTGGAGATCGATTTGTTTTTAATATTACTTTACATCTTTAATTTTAACATCGATTTTAATATTAACATCTTTGTTGAATACGATGAACATTTTGGCACCAACTTTAAAAGAAAGTGTTGCAGTTTTATTGTTTAACTTTAAGTCGCGTCGTGAATGAACATTGTTGGATCTTTTTGTGTTGAACAGTGATACAGAGTTCATTGACACAGTTACTGAGTACATATAAGGATTTAAATATTCTGTTTTGGTTTTGTACATCTTCACGTTGTGTTAGAAATAGTAGGGTTTTGTGTGTAAATTGCTGTTTTATTGCTATTTAAAATGTTTTAGCTCTAAGTTTTTTAGTTGCTCAAAACATACGTTTCTTTCTTTAGACGATTCTTGGGTAATTCCTTTTGGGTTAAGATATGATATAATGTAGTAATGAAGAGTGTGATTTTTATAAAAGCTTGTAATTTTTAAACTAATCAGTAATCTTTTGTCACGACTCACGAGGACTTTTAGATATATGGAAACAACAGTCCGGGTACAATAAGAGGTCTTTTCTACCTACCTATATATAAAAGTATAGAAGATTATATATTGTAACCTAACGACAATTCCTTTTAATAACCTACAAGCCTTCATATCATAAGAATTCAATCAATAAGTAACGTGAAGTGAGAACTAAATATAGTGTGTTATTATTAACTGAGCCACGCTAGTTGATAAGTGCGGCTGTAATAAGTGAATGAGCTATTTTAGTAGCTTTCCTTCTAGTAACAATTTACAATACTAGGTGAATTAGACATACCAGAAAAGGATTAAGGCATATATAATAATATATATGTTACTGTAAAAGCCCGAACTGTGGTAAATCCTAAGATTTTCCGGTAAAACCTAAGATTAACCAACTCTCAATGGTAAAAGTCAGAACAAGCCGGAGTTCAAAAACTATGTTACGGTATATAAAAAACTCCGTCTTCGTGTAAGCTTAAGGGGAAATAATTTATTAGAGGTTTAAACGAGTGAAGATCACTTTTTGAAGAAAAAAATCTAGTCCTATACAATTTTTGTAAGGAATATAGATCAGTGCTACTAGTGAATATTGAATTACTGAGCAATTTTATTGTCATGATTTGTCTAATCTTTTACTGCATCTTACATTTTGATTTGTTGTTTGCCAACAGGAACAGCTAGAGATGCCTGGACCGCCGCCCGCGTACGAGACTGTGGTCGAAGGACCCTCAGACTATAAGGACTGCCATACATTACAGGTGAGTCTTCAATTAACTTCTCTTTATCACACTCTCTGTGCAGTTTAAGGATAAAAACGAATCATTAGAGTCAGAAGTGGACATGTAGAAAGTTCGTGTAATAAATTGGGTGTATCCTTTGGTCAGTTTATATTTAGTTGAAAACTGTATGGCATAAAAGCAGTGAGTATCACCTGTACCTTTTCATGCAGACATAGTCGCGGATAAAAGCTGTTACACTTCATATTATGAGTATGACGTAAAGTCCGAATATTTATCCATCTAAAGTAGCACGAAAGTTAGCATCTAATTATAATAAAACCTTACAAAACCAAGGTACACTTGAAACATACCGTGACTATTCAGGTAGAAAGGTCAAACGGCGGGAAGGAGCGAAGGCCACACGAAGAACACCCCTAACATTATTACATGGTGCTGCCCTGCCCATGACCACAACTGACCTAGTTCAGCCTCGATCATTCAAGGTGCATGGGTATTTCCGTGTCAGGTATATATTTAGCCTGCTATCAGAAGGTTCATATTATCATTGAGCTATTTTTACTCGCGACTTTTTTGTTTTTACTTCTTCAGTTCACACCAATAGCAATGATACTATGCACTAGAAAAGTTTGAGTAAATATATAAAAATAATAAAATAGCTCAATTTTAGGACTATAAAGTATCATATCTCCGAAACGGTCTGTCTTAATTTAAGTTGGATAGTACCTAGTCGATAGCAGTCCAGGCCAGATGCTTATATCGTTTGGACAACTGTGTGCGTGACAATCTGTATAATAGAATACGGGAATTTACGCAAACACGCATTTACCTTGCTTGATGTTTTGGCGCAGGTTACACTCGCCGTGGCGGAGGAGGCAATATTTCAGTTATATTTCCGAATATGGCTAGCTTTTTAGTCGTCAAAATAATAGAAATAGTATAGCTTCTACGAATAACTAATGGTTATAAGATCGACCTAATTGTGAAACTCGTCGTTCGCTTCGATGTTGGCACCATTAATTAGACCTCATTGAAGCCGAGTGCGCTAATTTAGATGATTTTATAATTAGAAGTACGATGATTGCACTTGCAGTCTATTTGGGTACGTGCGAGTAATATCATGCCTTCGCCGTGTGATTGTGGTTGTAGAATTTCAAGGAAAATGCACGGTTTTCTAATAAAACGGATTGTGAATTTTTGTCACTATATTTTTTCTTATCGTATAAGTTGTTCAAGCCGACCAAAAGGCTTTTGACATGGGTTAACGATCTTAATTGTTATAATCGGAATTGACATGCTCCTCGAAGTGCGGAGACATTCAGCTCAAATACCTGTATAGAGGGTCACCCATCTATGGAAAATTAACGCTAAGGGTGGCTTAAGCCGCAGATCGATTGAGTGCAACTGGCTCTTTCTACCATCTCTCATGGTATCAAGGCATGACATTACATGCTTTTAGAAGAAATTAGGTGTTAAAGAAAATGTGAACAAATATCGCGTTCTCAATGTCAAACTCAATTCAGACAGTCAAACAGTAGTTTTATTAAAGTTAGCATTTCCCCACGATGTTTTCTTATATGCAAATATATTCATAGTCAATTACATACGATTAACACCAGTCGTAATGAATTAGCTTATGACCCGGTCGTAATTTGCAGGAAACAAGTTATAGTTAGTAATAAAGTTAGGACCGATAGTTCATCGTTTTAACTTTCGTGTCCGGTGACCGGGTAGACTGAGTTTAGAATATTCGATTCTCCTACGACCACTTGACTTGAACCCTGCTTTTTTACATTAATTGATCGAATCTATACACCCAACTTGCCCACAAAGTCAAAAATATTCTTTAAATATAGGTAAGACTAAATTACACTAAAGTTTATATTATTACCCACATTGTTCCCGTTCCCATGAGATTCAGAATAAAACGTTCCTTACGTCCTTTTTCGGGTGGTAAACTACCTTTGTACAAAATTGCATCCAAACTGGTCGAGTGGTTTAGGCATTCAGAAGGGAGAGACAGAGTTACTTCACGTTTATAATAATATGTATTAATAGGTATTATATCAAATCATATTTTATGTAAACAAGTTTCATGTTTCTGTGTTTTTTGTGTTTATTTAATTTCGTCTTGTTAGAATAGCTAGCAGTACACTGTATCGAATTATATTTAACTATGTACTGTATCGTGTTATTGCTATTGCCTATAAAATTGTGATCGCCGTTGATAAAATGTTATTGGAAGAAAGTTTTAAACTGGTGTGGAGTTAGTATGATGCGAATAATTTTATTTACTGTTTCTCGTCTAGACCAATGGCTCTGCTTTAATTTTCCATAGCTCACCATGAGAAGTTGTAATAAAAAAATATTACAATTATGTCCTCCTAAGAAATAAACATAGGTGTATTAATAATTATTATATTATATAATAAAATAAATAATTAATATCAATATAGGTGTGTATTACAAAATACGATATTTATGTATAGAAGGAAAACCTGTGCGTCTGAACCAAAGGCTAGGATTTTCTCTTAATTGTTAACATTGATTGAAAAATACCTACATTAACAGACTTCGATTTAATCATGTAGTCACTGATAATTCCCATTTTAGGAAATAATAAACATATTGCAAATAATTGCAATATATGTACAAAACTTATATGCCATTTCCATTTCTTCCAGGAGGTGGTGACAGAATCATGTCCGAAGTGTCATGCTGGGGAACGCTGCGACAGTGGTCTACCGTCGTACGAGGCGGCCGTCATGCTCAGGGACACCAAGTTATAATGCCTTCAAGATTACGAGTGCCGTAACATAAAGCACCAATTATGATAACATTAGAAGTAGTACTGTAGAAAACTAATGAGTTTTTGTATGTAAAATCCATAAGGCTTGATATGAAATATTTTTTTCATATGAAAAAATATATGTGATTGGTGAATAAAAAGATATACGATGAACAGTTGTGTAATGTCTCAGATACGATGATGATCTTATATTAATGTGTCAATGTGTCTTGTAGTCGAGCATGACGTGAACACGTGCATTGCGTGGGCGATATTTTAGCGAAGTGCAATTGAGTTGCGAACTGTCAACTAGTTTCGTTTCTAATATACCTAAATTAATAAAACAATTTAAGCATACATGTTGATCGACAGTCGTCATGCTTATGGCTTTGAAATTTCTTTATAGAAACAACTTTTATTTATATTTTGGGTATTTAATTACTGATGTATTTATGATCATACTTAATACTTTACTTCACTATTAAATTTTAAAACACAAGTCAGTTTCGGGAACGCTATTATTCTTTTAAACGTCGACTAAGAATACGTTAACTGAAATTGAATTTTTCCATAAGCACGCACTCTTGAGGCGAAGAATGTTAGCAGCTTGAGTGCTTTAGAGCTCAAAATGGCATATTCTAGCGAGCGAATGTTTTCAAAGAGCTTTAACTCAAAGGAACTCTCACAGTTCAGTTGTCTTGTAAAGTAGGAAAGAACGATGAACTGTTACATTTCTTTAGTGAGTCAATTATTCAGTTATGAAACTACTATTTGTAGCTAATTTTCAGTTGATAATGGGCATAGAAACGCTACTTTAGATAACTTGAATTTAGGGACTTTTTTGATAATTATTTTGAGGACCTAGGCGCATTGAGTTCAGCCATGTCGTAGCCACACAGTTTTTCACAAAGGATAAATTTATACAGATTTTCTTGAAGTTGAGTTACTTTTTTTTAAATGATACCAAAGTAAAGAAGTAATCCATACGAAGAATCTTTGCCTGTATGATAAGATATATGGATTTGAATGAAGCAAGGGAAGTTTGTGAGGATTAAGTGACGTATTTTGGTCTCCGCCGACACCTATGGGAAAAAGGCATGCTATTATGGCTGTAAAGAAGAAAGTCACTTCTCAAGTTCATAGAGAATTTCTTCAAGGCTGTATACAAAATATGTGTTGTCATTTCATGTGTCAAGGTTCCTCCTCAGCGGCTATTCAACGTCGGAAGATTTACTCCCAAGGGAATACTGATCCGTGATCCCATAACTAAGCTTCTTTATTTGACAAATGACTCGTGAACGTGAGTGAATAGGGCGCTTCATGTCCACTCTCAACGAAAATATCTCTTTCATACTTTGATTTATTATGTGGGTAGTACGAAATATCAGCTTGTGTGTCACATTTTTTCATCAGAATCTTGAAAGAAGTTGTCTGAAATGTATCTATTTTGTTCGAAGATGTCATTTCCCTATCCTAGTGCCTTAGTCATAGGAAGAAATAGTTACAGCAGCCTTTGAAAACTCACGACTGAAAGCAAAGACGTTAAAGTACCAAAATTTAATATGTATAGATGAACCCGATTGGTCCAAGCCGAACAAGTGAGTCAGGTCAGTTTTGTTGTTGGCTATTGTTGAACCTACCGCGCTGAACCGAATATGTTTGTAGCAAGCAAGAAAACAGGTCTAGTCGAAGCTAAAGATATTCACTAATCGTTTAATAACAATATATAAAGGAATGTAAGTGTAGTTATGCAAGCAAAGGAAATTTGTAAGGATCATACCAAGTGGCTTTCTCTGGTCTCTGCCTACCTCTATAGGAAGAAGGCGTGATTTGATGTATGTATGTAGTTATGCAAGTATAGGCCTAAATGCTGGCTTATGTCTCCCAAGGGTGCTTTAAATGACTAGTTGTAGCAGCCAATTAATGTATAATTCAGTGTCAAAAATATGCATACGCTGTCCCATTTTCAAAAGCATTTTTATAATTGAAAATAGTGAAATTACTACTGTATATTGACTTTCAAATACTTTTACAATCATTGCGTATAATTTGCTGGCCAATAGTCATAATTAAATTGACATTTTCATTCTAAAAAGTACGATTGTAAATGTGACAGTCACTGAAAGTGTATACATATTTTTGAACCTGAGTATAAACACATTTTTGATAAAATGAGCATGTAGGAATTAGTACAATAAAGCGGTGTCGTTGATTTAATATTTTTGTTTGAGTTATTCATTTTACGATAATATTACATGATTACTTTGGCCTCAGCACTGAACACTTTTAAATCTGTTTAGTTATTAAGTTCCGCAGTAATTAAATGTAGATATAGCATTACCCATTTAACTATAGACCACACGCCAATTTTAAAGCATGTTTATGCATAATTTGCATCATAAGAAATATATCAAAAATACCAAATTGTAAAAATAAGTAAATATTTACCAATACGTATTCACATACGATGTGAGTCTAAAGCCCAACGCAAACCGAACAAAGAAATTGAGAATAAATCAATTAAAAGTAACATTTAACTCCTATGACAATTTAGTTGTGGAATAGAAATGGCCAAAGATTGTTACGTTGCCATGTTTTAATCCACATAGGAGTTAAGGTTAATTTTCAGGTTAAAGGTTAAAGGTTGAGGCGCCCATAGCCACCTGCGCTCACTGGTCAGTAAACAATCTGTGGGTTAAGCAACCCTTGGCGCGGCCATTCCATAGATGGGTGAACTAGGTTGACCACAAACCATAAGAAGAACAAAAAGAAGAAAGTATTTTTTTTATTGATTTATTCTCAGTAGCTTCTACGCAGCGTCCGCTGGTTTTGCGTTGGGCCTATGACTTCTTATATTGTACCAAGAATATAAATGTTCTGATTGAGTCTTATGAATAGAATAAGGATAATATAAAGTAGATATTTAACTGACAAGCGGTTATGTCAAAGACCATCAGTCGAAAGCCTTAATGATTATAAGCTCATTATTATGGATGTAATATACAGAATGGTGCCAATTCTTTGTAAACTAAGCCGAATTAGTTTTAGTCTTCCTATTTCTTTACTATTAAAAGGTCTTAAATTGACGTGAGAAAGATTGAGATGAAAAAAAAAAAGTTTTATGTTCTGTTTAGTAACCTTTGGTAGTATATCAGACTGTTGATCTTGAATTCTAGGGTTCGATCCCCGGGTCTAACAAACTTTTCTAATTTATACTAGACTAGCTGACCCGCGCAACTTCGCTTGCGTCCAATAAGAGAGAATGGGTGAATTTTTTCCCCGTTTTGTAACACTAATTACTGGTACTCTGCGTCTCTTTGGTCGTAGCGTGATGATATATAGCCTATGTCCTTTCTCGGGTATCAAAATATCTCCATACCAAAGGACTATGGGCAAAAATGTATGGGCTCCGTCCCCACCTACCAACAAACATGGAACTGATACCAACGTGTTCATAAAGTGCCCCCTATTTAATTAAAATCCTTTGTTTTTGATAAATCAGTGGGAATATATATTAAAAAAAAACAATTTGTAATTATTATTTAACGTATATTTTTATTTTACATTTGTAAGTTATTTTAACATTATTGTTACATTACAGTACTAACTCATATGTATAATAATGTCCTCCTAGCCGATATACGGCTACGGCGGTCAGTTTCATTGAAACTGGCCATCTGTGCCGGACTTTGTTTATAGTGTCCAAGTGTGTGCACAATACACAGGTACACTCTCTATTCCATCACTCTCATAGTTTGGTGGGACGGATAACCGACACGACCAGTGAGAGGTCAGGCGCAGGACCGACGGCTTTACGTGCTCTCCGAGGCACGGAGGTCTTCGACCTCAACTTCCTAACTCCGGGCAATCTCTAGGAAATTCTTAACAGAAAATCTCAGAAAAGACTGTTTGGCCCGACCCAGGATTCGAACCCGAGACCTCTCGCACCGCAGTCGCATATACTACCGACCGCGCCACAGAGGCACTCATATGTATATACTTATATCATTTCCATTATATGGTTAATACATGTTATTGATTTCATATTCCAATAATTATTTTTACTCGTCAATTATAAGGGTGTCTAACAGATGCGCTGGCAGATTAAAATCTGATCAGATCTAAAATCGTGGGTTGGAGAGCGGGGGGAGGGGGTTATTTTGTACCCAGCTATCTTTATGTGCATGCGGCGTCCGCCGCTGTGCACTAATTAATAAATAAATGAGCATGTATTTTGGAATTAGTCGTCAATAATACGTTAACGAGATATTTGTTTAAACGTAAGATACTATGAGAACCCCATGCATTTGGGCAATGTCGCCATAGTATAAAAATATCGTCTTGCCAAGATATATCAATTGAGCTACATTTCATTTTTGTTGATGGGTGGGGACGATTCCGCCCATAGTCCTTTCATGCAAATTGGTTCAGTAGTTTAGGCGTGATTGAGTAGCAGACTGACAGACAGACAGACAGACAGAGTTACTTTCGCATTTATACTATTAGTATGGATATGGATTATTTTCAATAGCAGCCCATGCTGGTAACGTGCCCGGTATATAGCAATGGGTTCGTCTAATATTACCTGTAGCTAACATTGCTATTGACGAAATGAGGTTACTTCAAACACCTCTGGAAATAATAGTCGTGATGTTGTGTACGTAATGTTATTGTTTTCATAATATGTAGATTGTAACAGTATTTTTGTATTCATATAAATATTCTTATCTCTGCAAATTATCCCACCACAATGCTACAACTTCAAGAGGCGCCCATAGCCTGTTGCGCTCACCGGTCGGGTAACGATCTGTGGGTTAAGCAACCCTTGGCGCGGTCATTCTATAGATGGGTGACCGCATAGTGGTATTTGAGCTGGGCGTCTCCATGCTTCGAAGGGCACGTAAAAAGTCGGTCCCAGTTGTTGTTAATTAAGATAACAGTCGTTAAGCCATGTCAAAGGCCTTCGGGCGGCTTGAACAACTTTGACACTAGGTTGACCACTAGCCATACGACAAAAAAAATACAACTTCAAACGACAAAATCTTTTAATTTGATTTCATTTTGATTTCTGTGAAAAGTTGGATTATCACTAGTTTGGTGCAATAAAGAATTGGTACTATGATTAATAACTAATTATTTATATTTAAAAATTGTTTTAGCTTTAAAACCATTTGAGATTATTTTGTACTTTTCTCTAAGTCAATGTTTCCTAATATGCTTTTAATTAATATTCTAGTCAAAGATTTTATTTTCACTAGTTGACTATTTTTATGTGTTAAGCATATTTCGCACCTAATATAGAGTAATAAATATCACGAATTTTGTAGTCAATGTAACGCAACAATAAATATAGTTATGTATGTATTGAATATATGGTATATTAAATAAGTAAACACAAGTTGAAAGTTTTATTTCAAGCCACCATTCGATTTTTTCAAAAATGTCTCAACAGTCAGAGATCCCAGTAACGAAGGAGAGAAGACTAGGTAAACAGTGTCTCAATAAGGGTGCATTTTTTATTTATTATAACAAATTATTTAAAGCTACCCTATAACAAGTTCAGTATTCAATAACAACTAATTTCTAAGAATTCCTAGACATATTTCATACAATTCAAGTTCCTTTCGTTTAATTGGGTCTTATTTTAAACAACAAATATATTTAAAGTATTTATGTTTCCACTTTTATCTCCGCAATTATTTATTAAAAAACTAAAAAAACAACGCATTGTTCATAACACGACTAACTAAAATAAAAACGCATTATCATGTTGTTCTAGAAATTTGTAGGTATTAACTTAAATTGTCACAGATAATACTACTAATTAGAAACAATTTAATACAATCAATTAATATAAAAACAAACTGTACGATTAGTTATTTAATTGATAAAACAATTATACCGGTTACAATATCAGTAACGCTTTATAATTAATTTGGTTGAGGGATCGGAAAACATAAATTATAATTAAAGTACCTATACTTAAGGACTAATACATTTCATATAAATCTACTTGAACCAATTTCTTTTTCGCAGGGTGGAACTGGAAGTTAAATCAATAATACATATTTATCGCATCTAGGGTTAAAAAACTATACCATATGAAATACGCCTTGCGTGTTGGTAAAATGGCTCAAAATTTGACCATCTTATACAAATCGAGTTCCTCCGTGTTTCGGAAGGCACGTTAAATTGTGGGTCCCGGCTGTCATTTTCGAAGATCTTTGACAGTCGTTAACAGTAATCAGAAGCTTGAAAGTCTGACAATCAGTTTTACCGAAAGGTATCGTGTTATAACCAAGGTAACTGGATCGTGGAAGTCATATAGGCAGTCGCTCCATGTAAAACACTGGCATCCAGCTGCATCCAGTGAGACTGGAAGCTGACTCCAACTTAGTTTGGAACAAAAGCTAAGCTAATATACATGTATGTATATCAAAATATATGTTCCATATACAAGGAGATTCAGTGGCATTTAGTTTCCCGCGTGGTTGGGTAATTAAGCTGATTATATTAGGGAATGTGAGTATGCACACACAAGGATTACCGTGAGATATCTACTATCTACTAAAATAATACTGCAGGAACAGTAAGGCTTACAATGGAAACGTATAAGGGTTATGGCTTTGACTAGATTTGGTAAACAGACAAGGCATTATTTGCAAAAAAGTATAAGCCCATATTATTTCTTTGCTATAGGCTTTTCTAGTCCAAAATTTAGGTATAGACTTGGTTTTTAAGGTTATCTAATTCATAGCGATTATATTTTGATAATGTTTCGATTTTAAACTGATGCTAAATATTTACAAAATATATTTTTTGTTGTCGATGAACTTCTTATAATCTGAATGAATAAGAAATACTTTTGTAGTATGTGAGTATACATACAAACAAAAAGAAACAATTACCAAAAGTGAACAACGTGTTATCAGCATGGCTGTAATAAATAGCGCCACCTGTCGAGCGCTGACATAAATCACCGGATACGAGGTGCGCCGGAGCCGTCACGATAAATACACTTAACGATATAAATTACAAGTACTCACGTCAAAGAAAATTACGAAAGCTGATACTAATATTGTACCTACTATTTGTTCATTTACACACACTGCTGGTTTAGGCGCATTAGGGCTAATTCTCATTATGGCTACTTCTCACTTGGGCTACTTCTCAATAGGGCAACTTCTCATTTGGGCTACTTCTCGTTAGGGCTACTTCTCAAAATTGGGGAATGTTTATTGAAATAAATGCTGTCTTTATGTACATATAATATAACATGTTTATTCATTCATAAGAGATTAATGACATTATTATAAGAATAAATCAACATTAATTGAACCAATGTAATTGGTAAGTATACAATGTTATAAGATTACTTCTTGTAATTACTTTAGTCTGGTTTGAAACTAACATTTATTTATAACATACACAAATCAATAGTTGAAGGATATTATGCTTCTATAAATATATACCTAATTAATATTGTTTGTTGATTATTGTGTGGATTTATGTTGATTTTATTGAAATTCAAGTAATTAAAAGAAGTGACACCTAGTAATGTTTGCATATCCTTTAACTATTGATTTGTGTATGTTATAAATAAATGTTAGTTTCAAACCAGACTAAAGTAATTACAAGAAGTAATCTTATAACATTGTATACTTACCAATTACATTGGTTCAATTAATGTTGATTTATTCTTATAATAATGTCATTAATCTCTTATGAATGAATAAACATGTTATATTATATGTACATAAAGACAGCATTTATTTCAATAAACATTCCCCAATTTTGAGAAGTAGCCCTAACGAGAAGTAGCCCAAATGAGAAGTTGCCCTATTGAGAAGTAGCCCAAGTGAGAAGTAGCCATAATGAGAATTAGCCCTAATGCGCCTAAACCACACTGCTGGGTAAAAGTCTCCTCTCGAATAGAGGTTGAGTACAAAAGGCAATGGTTTAACGTATTTCTTGAAGGCATGGAAAGTCCCTAACCCGTATTCTTTACGTAGATATATTTTACATGCATACATAATATCACGTCACCTTTTATCCATACGGGTGAATATATTTTAATTTGCGTGAGCCGTGAGTTTCTTGCCGTTTCTTCTCACGAGCAACAGCTTTTCCGAAACGGTGGTAGATTAAAAATATTTTGACGATTTCAAATACTTGTTAAAGTTTATGAAATAAAGATTATTTGACTATGACTTTATTTGTTAAAATTAATGTCCTTTTGGAGCCAACTGCGCAGGAGTTTCTTTTAATTCGAATAGTAAAGTGTACACAAAACTCAAATACACTCTCTATCTCTCTTATTACATAGTAATTCTTAAAAGTAATAAGATACTCGGGAATAAGATTTACACCTGACCTGGGTTTCAATATGGAGAGTCTAAGCTACAGTCACACGCACTAGTGATGGGTCAGAGTTACATGCTTATACTTCAATAGATTGGATACAATCGATCCCTATAAAAGGAGATATAAATCCGTGAAGAGTTGAATAATGTGAATTATGAATATTATTTCAATATAATAAATAAATCAAGAGTATAATAGAACAAAAACACAATCAAACGATTCAATGACAATTATTAATCAGTTGTACAATACTTTAATTCTAGCATTGTGTTCTGAGCAAACGTGTACAATAGCCACAGATGTTATTTATTTATTCACTTCTAAGAATGCCAGATAATGAATTAAAATTAGAAATAATATAAAACCGAACAGCTTGTTTACCAACGCGCTATTCTCAGGAACTACTGGTTTGAAAGTAATTTTTAAAAAAAAAATTTTTTTTCAAGAAATACTACTCCCGCTCGCTTACAAAAAATCACAAGTAAGAATCTCTCTTGTGTCGCGGGGACGTTTACAAACATACAAACAATGGACACAATGTACAACTAGACCCGAAACAACTACATATTGGTTGTTCGCATAAATAATTGTTCCGTGTGGGAATCGAACCATAGTAAAAGCAGTCACATTGACCAAAATTACACAATATACAATTTTCAGTAAACCACGCTTCGCTTTCAAGAGTATGAGATGCCTTGTTTAGAAACGTGTATCAATTAATGATGCCGGTAGTACAATATTGAGCGGACGGTTAATTAACTAATGTTCGCCGCTATGGCCGCCGATGCGGTCAACGGCTGCAGCTTTTTCTCAATAAACATAGTATTGTGTACACGTACTTGATCTGCTAAGTAATTAATGCGAGAGTTCCATGAAATATTGCTGTTACAGGTCGAGCTTTGAAGTGGATTTTATAGCTTAATTAGTTCTTTAATACTTATTTCGTGGAAGTCTGACAACCATTCTTACAGAGAGGTATCTTGTTATAGCCTAGAAACTGGGTTGTGGAGGTCCAATAGACAGTCGCTCCATGTAAAACACTGGTATTCAGCTGCATCCGGTGATAATGGACGCCGACTCCAACATAGTTGGAAGAAAAGCTAGGCTGATGATGATAGAATAATGTCTAGAACTTTATAGAATACTAGCTGACCCGCGCAACTTCGCTTGCGTTACGTAAGCGTTAAAAAATTTCCCCGTTTTTGTAACATTTTTCACTGGTACTCTGCTCCTATTGGTAGTAGCGTGATGATATATAGCCTATAACCTTCCTCGATAAATGGACTATCTGACACTGAAATAATTTTTCAAATCGGACCAGTAGTTCCTGAGATTAGCGCGTTCAAACAAACAAACAAACAAACAAACAAACAAACAATCAAACAAACAAACAAACAAACTCTTCAGCTTTATAATATTAAGTATAGATTAGTAATTAGTAATTAGTATTAGTATTAGTATAGATAGATTTAATACGGAGACATTTTTTCCAATAGGTTGTCGACACCACGTTGCAGAGATCGTTGATGCGATTATCAAAATACGTGTGTGAAAGAGTCTTCCAGTCAAGTACGAATGTCACGATCTAATACAACATTCGAAGAATGGAAAAAAGGCATCATTGAATTGATACATCTTTATTGTCAATTATAGGAATAAAATTGGGTTTAAAATTCTGGACTGCACTGTACCTTACTCGAAAAAAAGGTTTGAAAATGCATTTGTTGTGGATCGAATTTTAAAAGGTCGTAAGTGAACGTTCACTATAAGCTTGTTAAGCTATATACATATCTAAAATCACGCTCTCTTCCCATGACGGAAAGCAGAGACCTGAGACTCCATTAGGTACGATCTTTATAAATTTCCTTTGCTTCATCCACATCCATACATCTTGTCATACAGGACCGACCGATTACGAGTACTACGCACCTGACAAGATAACCTTTTAAAGAGACAACACGAAAGAACATTTAAGTGCCGATAACAATCGTAATACTTAGTTTTAGTATCTTTAAGATAGATACAAGATTAAGATATACCTACGATTAGCACCGTCTGATAATATAATCGGTAGGTTGGTATATTAAAGGACAGTTGCGTAAAATTGTTTTAAAAACTATTACTAAATCGCTATTCTGCGTATTTTTCAAATTGTTAACTTTAAATAGCCAACCAATAACTGTATTTTATTTTAACGTATCGCTATTTTTGAAAGTTAGTTTTAGAACATGATAGACTAATAAAAATACTTTTTTTAACATGGCTGAGGTAAAAGTAAATATAATTTCAATTTACAATCAATATGTCCTCTGCTCTCCGATCAAAAGTTTAATTACAACGCATGTTACAATTTTTGACGTGTAAATAAAAACAGTTTTTCGAAAATTGCTTTTTTTCAAACGTATCGCAATTTTGTATTGAATATTTTTAAAGGCTTGACTTTCAATGCTCTCATGTAAATACTGAATATCGAAAAGTATGACGGACCGGCGAATATTTGATGTTTCCGCTCATATCCTTCGAATCGACTAATAAAATCGCCTGTTACATATCCATGGGAAATGTGCTTGCTGAAATATTGAGCAGATTTAATATAAAATATTTTTTGAAGATAAATTTTGGATAACTTCGTTCTTTCTCGTATAAGCCATTGTTTAATTCATTAAGCATAGAGGACGAATGGACATCATCAATTTATTTAAATTTTTAAGAGAACTCGACAAAGAAGTCTCGCCAAATCCCGCCGAAAATTTAAAACAACTATTAATGAACGTTTTTAAACTATCGCGGCTTGTACACATAATATTAATACTAAGGTACACAACGTGTCTTATGCGTAGTCATTAAATACTACCCAAGGTTTGACAGCGTCAGTCAGCACGGGACGCTCAATGCAACTCGATCGAAAGTCTAACATTTGTTCTGTCGTCTTTATAATTCAATCACTATCACAGGTCTATAATATGAAGCAATAATGTACCATTACAAATATATCAAAGTTATTCAAGATATCTCCGTTCGAAAGCTAAAGTAGCACTTACCACGAGCATGAAGAAATAAAACTAGCCAGTATTTGCAACGCACGTACCTCAGCGAGCTAAATGGAGCAGTTTTCGTCCCAACCATGAATACAAATCAGCTGTTGTCGGCTGCCAACATTTATTAATGCGTGCTAAACTGCGCTTTTACTAATACTTTTAACTTACTACTATACAGATACTATACGATATTTTTCTAGGGTTTCGCACTCAAACGGGTAAAAACCTTATTACTGAGAATTCCCTATTTGTGTCTGTTCTGTAACTAAAGGATAAAGAAACCCTATTACTGAGACTTCTGTCTGTCTGTTTCTCACCAAACTGTATCTTAAGAACCGTGAAAGTCAAACAGTTGAAATTCTCACAGATTATGTACTTATTTATGTTGATACTACAACAACAAATATCTACTAAACAACATCTCTATCTCCCAAGCAACAAATGTAATTTTTATTAATTAAATATATAAATAAATAATGGGACGATCCGATACGTCTATACGATCCTATAGATTGATTTACACACCTTACACTAATTTCATACGCAAAGCTTCGCAAGTCGTCGCATGTAATCGCTTGAAGACTAAAATCGTTTGAGTATCAGAGACTTGCATAGTCTCGTGTACAAAGGGCCTTAGTATTGTTGTAGTGCAGACTGACATGAAGCATCAGGTTTAAAATATAGGTCGCACATAAAAGGCGCGGAAGTGGAAGAACATTGATATAACACATAGTTGCTTTTGTCTGTACTAATAATATAAAGCTGAAGAATTTGTTTGCTTGAACGCGCTTTCTCAGAAACTACTGGTTCAAATTAAAGAAAATTCTGAGTTGAATAGTACATTTTTTAAGGAAGGCTATAGGTATAACATCACGCTTTAACTAATAGTAGTGGAGCAGCAAAAAGTAATGTCGTGAAAAAGGGAAAAGTAAAATCCAAGCGGACGAAATTGCAGGCAGTCGGTAGTTTAGAACAAAGAGGTTTTAGTATATTGGTTTCAATAGATTGAATAAATTCTTCTACTTGTGTACTTAAAAAGACGAAACAAAGGCAGCAACATCACTTAAAACTTTAATTACTAAGATTATCATGCAAATACCGCAAGGCAAATGCATAAAATCCAAAAATAAACACAGCAATTTAAAACCTGTCGGCACACTTGCTTATCAGGCGTGCAGCTCAATAAAATGTTCAGCAAACCAATTGTTAATATGACTTAACACTTTACACTAAAACTATAAGGCTTGCTTGACACATATTCAGTTGGTTTTGCAGTGCTTATCGAACAACAAAACCGACTCGAAGGCGTTACTGCACTTGTTCGGCTTATGCCGATCGGGTAGTTCCTTCGGTCCGATTGTTACAATTCGGTTTGAACATTCAAGCGCGGCGACGTCGAACGGCATTTTTCCCGAATATCTACACATATTCGGTTTTGCCGCCCGGCTAAGCTCTAGGTACCCGATCGGCACAAGCCGAACAAGTGCAGTGACTACTTCGAGTCGGTTTTGTTGTTTGATAAATACTGCCTAACCGAATGCGATGGCCCGTATATGTTGTATGTAGTAAGCCTAACCAGTAGCTTATCACATTTGCAATGGGCATAAGAAAACATTAGTCATGGTTGCAATAAAAATAGTTTTTAATTAATTTCTTTCATGCTACATTTTCACACCGAGTAAAGTTTTAATTAACTGCGTACGTTTTCATAGTTGAATGCTAAATCATCGACTCATAAAATATTTATGATTTTTGTTGAGGTAAATTATAAGACACGTTGCTGCGTGTCTAGAAACCCCTATTTATTAAGAAAAGAATAAAGATTAATTCATGTAATTAAAGATGATTCAAATATCCTAAAATAATGTTGCATGGGCTCAAATCTCATTTCACTGCAATGTCACTGTAATAGAATATGGAGACCCATAAGAACACTCAAACAAAATTTTCAGAAAGAACCGTGTCGATCCTGGCTTTATTGCCCACCTCTGCCAATAACACAGTATTAAATCAAATCAATCAAAAATATATTTTAGTCATATATTTCGACCGTTAAGCAACCATGTTGAAACAAAAGTTCCAAAAGTTTGTTTAGACATATTTATTTACTTTATTTAGAACTTATCGTCAGTTACACCGATCGACATTTTTTTTTCAAAACCATTAAGGCTGTCAAGTGCGTACGTCCAATCTAAAGCTATCTAGGTCCCGGTTTGATACGCCCAGTCATTTGTGCACCACGTTAATTGATCAGTCAGTCACTCAATCAATCAGGGAGGCCTTTTCTATTTGATAGCTTTTTCAGTCAGCTGTCTGTTACGTTTTCATGGGCTAAATCGTAGATAGTTGATAGTTATTAGTAAGCAATCAGTGAGGTAACCTTTAGGGTACGTACTGTATACTGTATGAACGAGTGTTCATGAAGGGATAGAAAGTTTAGTATCTAAGCTATTTAAAGCTATATTAAATACATAACATTTGGTAAGCCAAGTTTATTGCCTAAAAAATATTCAACAGTATACAGTACTAAGTAATCAAAAAGTTAAGATTGATTTAAGAATTGTTTAAAAATCGGAAAACAATTTTATAATACTTGTATTTGATGCTCGGAAAAATTATCTTCTTTCGTCGTCTCATATTATTCATACAAAAATTGATGAACGCATCTTAAACGAAATTGCAAATGGTTTGTAATAACAATCAATCAATATTACTTACATTTCATCAATGAATCAAGTAACACTGCAGGCGGAAACTAGTATAACACGAAGTGATAGTAAGTACAAACTGTAAGCGTGGTGTGAGAGGCACATAGGGCGCGATCCCTCTCGAAAGACCCTCGAGCGACGAGCTCTCGAGAACAATGTTGAGCTTCCGTTGAGACCATGGCGCTACGTTCAACCACCTTTACATAGCTTCTTATCATATTCAGAACAAGACAATAGCATTCAAGGGCATTTGGTTAACATCGAGTGGTTTTTTTAAGTTATTATATTGATGGCGCAGTTGGTTGTGTATCCGACTGCTGATCGTGAGGTTTTGAGTTCGATTCCCATGTCGGACA
The DNA here is from genome assembly GCF_050436995.1 of Anticarsia gemmatalis. Taxonomy (NCBI): domain Eukaryota; kingdom Metazoa; phylum Arthropoda; class Insecta; order Lepidoptera; family Erebidae; genus Anticarsia; species Anticarsia gemmatalis. Next base: position 8,802,214 of record NC_134761.1, read on the forward strand.
AAGTGCCATTGGTCTTCTCAAATTTTTATTTGAATATGCCTCAATAGTAGCTTGGTAGGGTACCCGGTATATTATAGGAGCGAGCCCTGATTGCATTAGGGAAACGTATTTCAAACACTACTTCCTACACCTTCGGGTTTTACAGGCGTGACATTGTATTAGGTTAATTTACATTAACCAATAGTCGTATCGTCTTATCGCCTTGTAAAAAGAAAAAAAAGGTAAGCAACAAAATCCCCCGTCGTGTGTTTATCTAATAGCGATGAAACTAAAAACCTCTAAACGAATTTCCTGTTTGAATTTTTCGACTGTCAAAATGTTAGTAAACAGCCTTCAATTCAGTTCACAGTTGACGGAGGTATACAAAATTCACAATTTAGAACATCAGTAACCCACAGTCTTTTGCAGCTGATGGTGGCTTGTTTGATACAGTTACATAGAATTATTATTTTTAATGTAGACAAACCGTGCCGGCCAAGGCTCTCAGTGAACTTTCAAATTGCTTACAAATTCTGTTAATTTCCTACAATCGTCAATTGATCTTTTGTGATGACAAAAGACAATAACCAGTTGTGTTATTCGAGCTTTCTTTGTACGATTCAAATGTCGACAAAGAAACGGGCTATTGTGTAATTTTTCCCATGGAGGTAAACATACTTCCATGAACAGCTGGTAAACTGTTGACAATTGATCAGTCATCAGACGGTCAAAACATTCAGTAATAAATACACAAACTAGTACTGAATTTGAAACCTGATTCAGAAGATTCTTGGTCAACACTTCTAAGTAACAATAAAAGTTTTAAAACTATCGCGGTTTGTACACATACTAAATTGCTAAACGGATATTAAAAGCTATGAGATTTTTGAGGTTTACTATAGTATATAACAGTTTATTAGATCAACAGGAACGGTATTAAAAGTATCTCATATCCTCTTGTTTTACTTGTGATACAAACATAATGACTATCTAACATCGTTGTATAGTCACACTAACGGATTATTAAAGTAAATACAAGAGTTTACTAACGGTAAACATTGAGTCATGGAGCTGCTTGCAGAGATCTGCCTTACTACTTATAATAAAACGACTATCAGAACAATGTAAGTTGTACTTAACTTTAGAGGTGAGATTGTGAGTTCAAATGCTTAAAGATCGATGCTATTCTCTACTATTGATGATCATTTTTCCAATCTCTAAGGATGTCTGTATTAACCTATCTGGTGGTTCAGCTTAAACCACCAGATAGGCTTAACTTTGGCTTTGTTTTGGCTTGCTTAGCAGGCTTAGCTTTAGTATTTTTCATAAGTACTACAACATTGATCTACTTTAGCGTAGATTAGGTATTTTCTCAAGAACAGGATCGTTTAGCTCAGTTGCAAATGAACTAATGGATGAATGGTGAAACGTTGCTGAGCTTTAAGCAACGACAGGCTGAAATACTAACTGAATGAATTTTCTGCTTATCACCTTAAATCCCTTATATCTATGATCAGTTATTTAGGCTCAACTCAATGAATACCACTTTAAATTGTACTAGACCAGGAAATCCTTACCACAATCAAATCCGAAAAACGTCATCCAAGCATTGATCAGAAACAGTTCCAGTGATGTACAGTGGAACTATACGAGCAAGTCTTGCGCCCGGCGGCTGAATGCCGGATCAGTCCTCTGTCCTAGTACATTGTATCGGCTACAACGATGCGAACTTCGCTTGCAATTAGTATAACATGTTGCCTTAATCATTCTGAGCTAAATCGTAGTGTCATAAATACTTCTAGCCATCGCTTAAAAATGAGTTATATTTCTGCATCCAACTATTTAAATTGCCTAAATCTGTTATAGGTTATTCAGACTCAGCTAATAAATTCACTTTAAATTGTGCCAGACCAGGAAAAATCCTTACCACAATCAAATCCGAAACACGTCATCCACATTGATCAGGAACAGTTCCAGTGATGTACAGTGAAACTATACGAGCAAGTCTTGCGCCCGGCGGCTGAATGCCGGATCAGTCCTCTGTCCTAGTACATTGTGTATCGGCTACAACGATGAGAACCTCGCTTGCAATTAGTATAACATGTTGCCTTAATCATTCTGAGCTAAATCGTAGTGTCATAAATACTTCTAGCCATCGCTTAAAAATGAGTTATATTTCTGCATCCAACTATTTAAATTGCCTAAATCTGTTATAGGTTATTCAGACTCAGCTAATAAATTCACTTTAAATTGTGCCAGACCAGGAAAAATCCTTACCACAATCAAATCCGAAACACGTCATCCACATTGATCAGGAACAGTTCCAGTGATGTACAGTGGAACTATACGAGCAAGTCTTGCGCCCGGCGGCTGAATGCCGGATCAGTCCTCTGTCCTAGTACATTGTATCGGCTACAACGATGCGAACTTCGCTTGCAATTGCTATTCGGATTACTAACGTGTAACCGTGGTGGTATTAGTTCAACGGTGTATTTTTGTTGTGAACTGGTGATTTGATATTGCCAATGGCGTATTGATAGCATATTTGTTATTCAGGATTTAGTTTAGTGAAGATGCTTTAAAAAATGTTGTTTGGTGTTTAGCTGACCTGATTTTACTGTGAGTCTAGTTTAAATCGTCTTTTGATAACTTCCTATATTAATATAATTAAAATTCATAATATTTTGAGGCATTAAAGCGCATATGCGTGGTTGACATTAGCATGCTTGAAATCAACTTGAGACTATATGGGGTGACAGTCAGTCGAAACCTACGAAGTCTAGCAATACGAGATAGATGGCGCTTGTTTCTAATTAAAACCTAATTTAATTTAGACTCACACATAAAAGACATCTTACTTTTAAACCCACAAAATACAATTTTAAAGATACGTTATCTATACTAATATTATAAAGCTTTAGAGTTTGTTTGTTTGTTTGAACGCGCTAATCTCAGGAACTACTGGTCCGATTTGAAAAATTATTTCAGTGTTAGATAGTCCATTTATCGAGGAAGGCTATAGGCTACCAATAGGAGCAGAGTAGCAATAAAAATGTTACAAAAACGGGGAAAATGTTGACCCATTCTCTCTTATGTGACGCAAGCGAAGTTGCGCGGGTCAGCTAGTAGATAATAACACACATGCATAGGCAAAGTACTATTACGTTAGATGTATGAACTGGCTGACAACACTTGAATGAAAACACAAAACTGACGTTAAGTTTCAAATATAGCCCAAGTTATACAACAAAGTATCGAATTCATGCAAATATCACTACGCTACTGATTTGATAGTTTACAATATCGTGTGATAGTGTTCAGTTGCCCGCATATCCGTTACGTGTGCGTAAGCGTTGCGGTCTGTCAACTAGCAATATCGGTTTACAAACACAAATAGGCTGGTCAGTTTATTCGTTTGATTTGATTGTTGCAAATCGAAGCAACATATTGTCCTTTTTTCGCGACTTGTTTTTTGACTGTGTAGCGAATTTACTGTGAATTGACTGCAATTTTGTATTTTGTTATGAATGCAAGTGATTAGTGCGTCGCAACGCGCGTAATACTATCCAACAACTCAATAGAGAGCTTTGTATGTAAAATTAGTGACCCGTAGGCTTATGCAACTTTGATCGTGGCCTGTTACGTCTTTTCAATATTGGTCGCTGTAACCGTAAATTAGGTGAGATATGTGGACAAAATATACTACGTAATTAATAATATAATATAAATGAATTTAACCCGTGGCTGGACAAGCGTCTCCTCCCAAACAAGGGACGGGTTAGGCCTTGAGTCCACCACGCTAGCCAAGTGCGGCTTGGGGACTTTACATGCCCTCAATAAATGTATTAAACAAATTTCAGGCATGCAAGGTTTCATCACGATGTTTTCCTTCGCTGTTAGAGCAAGGAAAACATCGTTACACCATACACGTGCACATATCTAGAACTCAATCTTTCATGCAATTCTGACCATTTTACTAACAAAATTGATCTACAAAGCACAACTTTATTTTATGGTTATATATAAGAAAGTACAGGTACAATTTCGTAGACAGCCTCAGTCAGCAGCTGAGTAGAGCACCTAGATATTGTAAGTGTTCGATGGTATCGCATATTGATTGGACGGTTGGCTGCATTCCACCCCGTTTGGCGCATCACACTTGACAATTGACTAACTTTGCGAATATTCAAGGGTACAAGATAACGGGGGGGTTGATTGTTAAGTCACCTTCGAGTACCTTCAAATAACTGACTTGCAATTAAATAAAAAAGAAATTCGCGGTTTCAGGATTCGCTAAAACAAAAAGTAAGAAATGGATGATACAGGAGATAAATGTCTATGACCACAACCTGATGAAATTATTTTTCTTTCAGCACCTAACTTATAAAAGCTGTCACGGTGGGCGCTGAAAGAGCAAAAAATTGGCTTCAAAGTAAAATGTCACTTTATTAAGACCACGAAACATAAAAGGCACACATTATTAGGGATATCACAGAGACTACAAATCTAGATCAATATTTAAACGGGACCACATGAGATGCATCATCGTTAAAACAAAAAGCTATCAAAGTCAGTTCACGGATAAAAAGTTACGAGGTAACAAACATTTAACAAACAAAAATACATACAAATTGAGAAGCTACTCCTTGTCTTACAGTGGGTTAAAAAGTCGCTTGTCGCCGGCAAAAAGTCGCTGTGTTGCGAAATATATTCGCATTTCGAGCATGCCGAGTACTTTCTGTCAGTTTTAATTAGCCACAGTCAGGCTAACGATGCGGCTGCAAACGACTATAATGAATATTTATATTTTAAGTGATCGATTTTCGGCCCGTTTTCGCCTTGTTTTTAGTTAAAGGCATTTTAAGATCGTCTTAAATGGGTTAATTTTATTCGCGATTGTGATCGATTGTTTTTACTTAATTACTTAATGATAATTTCTTTAGTAATTAGAGTGGTAATTACATAATGGGTTATTGAGTGCAAAATTAATTGAATAATGCAGCTCGTCGAATAATGGTTATTTTAGTCAGACCAGACATATAAGATAATTTAAAATGCCAGGCGTAGTATAAGCAACAGTCAGTTTGCTACTTAAGAATATAAGTTCAGAACTATTACACTAACCTGGAAATCACTTAAATAACTAAGGGCCAGCTTAATGTTATAGATAAGCGGCGGATAGTCTATTCGAACGATAAATTTACAGTACAGGAAAAAACTGCCAAACTCCACTTAGTAAAATTAAACCATACTTAATTAGAAGTGGTAAATTAAACCTTTAAGTGTATTACTCTACTAAATAAAGTAGACGATACGATTCAAGTATAAATACGACAACATTATTTAGTTAGCTTATCAATTGACCGATCGAGTGCTCTTATATGATAATTCACCTTACATATGTGTTTTACATACTTATAAATTGTATAACATTAGGATCAGATCACACTAACCAAAAATAAGTAGCAATATCTATTTGCAGAGCTTTTAGCCTTCGGATACAATCATTGATACATCCAAAGATTTTATTTAAAATCCACTTATATCATTCTCCGGAATATAATTTATCACCCTACGAAATTTCATCTAAATCGATTCAGCAGTTTAGTCGAAACGCTGGTCGTTATTTACGAACTGAAACACGTTAATATACTTACTATGTCATGTTAAGCAACAGCTTTATGACGATGTTCATCCCAATTGTATACCTGTAACAAAAATAACATTTGTTAGTTCAAATATAAGGGATAAACAAGTAAATGTCTATGGAAAAGAGAATAAAAGCTTGTATTTAAAGCACAGGTTGTCGATTTTATGAGTCATTTAATAGACCTAAGAACTTTTGATGATTAGGTAACATTTCGAAAAATATATTAAGTGAGTAAAGTGCCATGGCAATTAACGCCATATTTTATTCGACTTGCTAGACCTTTCGGTGCAGGTTACACTGTCCTAGCTCGTTACCTAATTTTAAAGATTAATGTTAAATGAAGATAGCTTATTGGAACTTGCAGTACGAGGCAGATCTATCGCTAGCTTAACACTTCAAGCAACGCAACAAATATGAACACTTAAAAACATTACTAGTAGACCAAGAATCGAAATTTACGATCATAAAATGTAGTAACTCAAATGCGAACATGGGACCTTCAGGCTGAATAAAATATACTGCACGTTTCACACCAGCACTGCACTTAGGTGGTCGTTAAACACTCGCCGTGAGAATAAAACGGTTATTGCTTTTAACAGACCACCTACTATGTTAAGCTTTTGTACTTAGTACTCTTAAAGAAATAATATTATGGTGACATATACATCCATTGTCCCACTGTTATATTTAGAGAGATATAAGGCGTCTTGATTAGCTATTTATTTTATTTTAGTTTTTACGAGATAAATGGGTGTGAATCAAATAAATGAAGTTTGAGCGAATCGCAGTAAGTGGCGTTCTTTAGTCCCTGTCCTAAACCGAGAGAAAAAATCGTATGTTTGGTATGTATGTAATATAATTACATCATGTATGTATGGAGCCTTATGAAGGGGTACCAGATCAGAAAAAAATGCGAACTTAACAGCAGAAAAAGAAAATTTTAAGTAAAAAATGTTGTTACCTTCTCTGCTACGAAAGCCATCGCTACAAGTTTTAAATTTGTACAAAGGTACATAGCATCAAAGAACAATGACACTTTACCTACTTGTATATAAGATTACGTAGGATTATTATAAAGTGATCGGGTATCATAGTCTTAAAAAATAACAAAAGCAATTTGAACCAAAAAGACAGCATCCACAACACATAGTGACATTTATTCAAATAGAACCATCAAAGAAATGTTTTATAAACGCCAATTTTTCAAACGTAACCGAATATTACCACTTAAAACATACTTTGCCGTCTCGCATTTTGAAGGCATCATTCAACACAGGCTATTGTGTACTTTAATACACAGACTTTAGGGTCGTTATGGTAAAATATGACGACAATTTATATTCTTGACAACACAAAAAAAGACTTAAGGCAGGCTTTCGATAAAAATGTGAAAGATGTTTGTATTTTACAGGTAAGTTATGCCTCTGTAGCGCGGTCGGTAGTATTACCGATTGCTGATCATAAGGTCCCGAGTTCGATTCTCGGCAACATTATTAGACAAATCGGTAGTCTTCTTTAATTTATATTACTGGTAAGTTATGCCTCCGTGGTGCAGTCGGTAGTGTAACCGATTGCTGATTATGGGGTATCGAGTTCGACTCCCAGTAAAGTATTAAACTAGGTATTTTCTAATGTATATCAGATTTTTTTCTAATAGTAGCCCGGAGTTTTGTAACGGGCACTGTAAAAGTCGAGAAGGTAGCCTTCTATTTCATGGAACTTACATTGTTATTGGCAAAGAACGAGGGTATTTCAAGCATCTATGCCTTCACCTTCTGTGATAACAGGCGTGATATTATGTATGGAAGTTATTTACTAAAAAAACTAAAAAACAACACAATTTGTGTAAATTATCAATAAAGTTCAACTAAAATGCGTTTTGTGAAATAAATTGATCGTTTCATTGTTATGACTTACAACAGTTGCAAAATAAAACAAACTTGCATGAAGTATGAACGAGTTTAGTAAATAAACAAAAATGTAATTTTTCATTCACAATCGCGTCTTGAGCAATGATTTAGAAAACGTCAGGACTATGCTATTATTTTAAGTCTTAAATAAAAACAACCATTTTTAATTCCTAGCCTGTACTGTTATTTAGAAAGTGGGACACCATTGCCTAGCAGTGGGACACCAGGCTATGGGAAAAAAAATAGATTTCAAAATCGTTATATAAAATCGTTCAATATTTTATGTATATTTTCCGTCTAAATAGTTGTTGCAGTCTATAACATACAACCCCGGAAGCTTGGCTCTGCGAACTCTCCAAGAATTCGTTTGGCGTCAAAGCTTTTGAGCAACCAAACTGGTTTAAATAACGATTAACAAGTTGCCGAGCAAACATTGAACGGCAAAGGTCAAAAGGGATCGAAATAGAGCAATATTTTGAGAGCCTAAAATAACAATACCTTATCTTTGTGTGTAACCACGGCACTAATTGTATAAATATAGTTTCGGTCTACCGTGAAATATTCACAACAAATACTTCGGCGAATTTTATAAGTTATAAGTAATACAAAAGTAAGGTTACCTTAGCAACATTGCAACTTCTAACATTGGGTTCAGCGTTTACTGTGTCAATGTGTCCTCCTGGCCGATATTCGGCTATAGCGGCCAGTTTCATTGAAACCAGCCAACTAACTGTGCAGGACTTTGTTTATAGTGTCCAAGTGTGTGCATATTACACGGGTAAACTCTATATTCCCGTACTCTCACCGCCCGGTGGGACGGCTAAACCGACACGACCAACATTTTCACTTTTTTAAGTTTTTTTTCTTCCAGCCTAAAGGCATTTGAAGTTATTACCATACCACAATCTATTTTATACCTATTCAATAATACTATCCAGCATAATAGTATTTATTATTTATTTACTTTACGAGCCTAGTATAGTTATCTTCATGACGCTATGATCAAAATACATAAATAATTTAGCTTTGATATTTAAAGTTTTCAAACATCGATAGCTAATATTCGCATCGTAATTTATTTATAAGTTAAGCGTTTCCTCAATTCGCCGTGTTCCCGTCGCGGCGGGTCGTAGACAGGATACTATGGCGGAAACAAGCGGATATAACCAATTTGTTACCTTATCAAATAAACCAACTCCGAGCGCAATTACTTAAAGATTGAATCGATAAATAAACAATTTGTTTATGTAATTGTATTATTATGTAGCTAAGGATTATTTATTGCTATCTCATTCCTAGCTATAGCTTCCTCAATTTCCGTATGAATAGGTTACAGATTTAGGTCAAAAATCATCTTACTCTGAATGAATCCTGACCTATATAAAATAAATAAATTTAACCTATTTATGTCCCACTGCTGGGCAAGGGTCTCCTCCCGTAGTGAAGGAGGGGTAAGGCCTTGCGGCCACCACGCTGGCCAACTGAGGGTTGGGTAACTATATGAAACTACAAAAAAATCTCGGTAACATTTCTCTTTATCAATAAACCATGTGTAAAAATATTTTTCCAGTGAAGGCCCGTGACTATACACCGCACCAATAGCAGACAAATTGCACGCTGACAACATCGCAATGACATTTACGTTTAAAAATAGAGCTGGTAATAAAGTTTTTGTTTACACAAAATAAAAGGCATCCTCAATTTTCGTTCGGGAATGTCCGTTGTCCGTTATCTCCGGTGCAACGGTATAGAAAATTGGCAATAAGCGTCTCAGCGGCGACTAGTGCATACAATACCGGACTTTCCAATTTCGGACTCGAAAAACACCGGTTTAAATATTTTATTGAAATAAATTCGTAATACATTTCAAAATCCATCGAAAAAGTATTGCTGAAAGATTATCAACAGATTGGCTTTTTTTGCAGCCGATTGTATTTAATTGTTATTGTGGTAAAAAAAAAATACATTTGAAATTTATCGTAAGAGAAAATAATAAGTGATAATGCAAAAATGTAATTAAGTACCTTCTTAATTTGAGGAAATTAAGAACACGATAAGTACGTAATATGTGTACAAGTGGCAACATACATAAATAAATAAAAATTAAAACTAAATGTAAAATAAAGATGAATAATTAAAAAAAGACAGCAAGTTTTGAGTATTTGATGATTTATTTAGGAAAGATTTGCGTGCAATGAAAATACCGAAAGTCTATTAATAATATTTGCGTAATTACATGCGCGTAAATTTTTAGTTTTCAGCTCTACTCACTAGTAAAAGCATGATAAACACAAAAGAAAATTTCACTTAGAACCAGTAATTCTTGAGATTCAAAGATTCAGTCAAGCAAATTAACAACCTTTTCAGCTTTATGTTATTGTATAAAAGTATATATTCTCAATAGCATTCCAGAGCAATAGACTCGCCCCCTATTACATGGGACTAACATCGTTAATGGCAAAACGCGGGTGTATATTCATACACCTCTGCCTACACCTTCGGGTATAAAAGGCGTGATATTTATGATATTATGTATAAATGTAAATATAGATAGGTACATATGGCAGGTTCGTCACGAATTCTTTGTAACACTATAATGCCGGTGATAAGAAATGATAAAGATGTTTATTTTTATTGCACACGGACACCAATAAAGAAGATACGATTATAATCGAGAATTATGATCGTTAATTCGGGTTTTTTACGCCGTGTGATTTTTCTGACAGACAATTTATTTTGCATAAGTGAAATTTTGACAGCTGTTTCCATACATTTTCTTCTTTATCTATCGGATATTTTTATTAACACTTATCAAAAATCTGTGATACCGGCCCTGTATGCGTATTACGTATGACAACTTATTTGTAGACAATACTAATATTCGGTTCTTAAATTGTAACATTACAATGGACTATGACTCAAAAGCCGAGCGAGCCTACGACCACGGTCAGTGCATTCTAAGATTATACTGGTGTTCATGTTAATTCACATATTTCTTATAGCCGACCCGCGCAACTTCGCTTGCGTCACATAAGAGAGAATGGGTCAAAATTTTCCCCGTTTTTGTAACATTTTTCGTTGCTTCTTCGCTCCTATTGGTCGTAGCGTGATGAAATATAGCCTATAGCCTTCCTCGATAAATGGACTATCTAACACTGAAAGAATTTTTCAAATCGGATCAGTAGTTCCTGAGATTAGCGCGTTCAAACAAACAAACAAACAAACTCTTCAGCTTTATAATATTAGTAAGTATAGATATAATAACCATGTAACGCAAAACTTTAAAGGTCCGGGTGTTTTATTAAGAAATATGCAATATTGTCAGCACTAGTCTCGCTTGGTAATGGTAATACCGATGATATGGCCGCGAGACAAACTCGGCCACACATTGTTTGCTAAGCATCCTTGTGCATCGAGAGCAGTGCTCTATAAACGTCGCACTTACCATGTCTGTTAGCATTTTAACATCTGTCTTTAGTTTACTTTTGATTGTACATACATATTTAGTGATCCATATGACGCCTGTTATACCCGAAGGTGTAGGCAAACGTGTGTGAAAGACGCAAACGTTTCGGTATTAGGCCTGCGCAGACCAGATACTTTTGTCCCCTGAGGACAAAAATCCCTGTACGGTCTAAAAATGTCCTCCGAGAACTTGCCACGGACCTAACGCAGACGGTGTGGCGTCATTTGTTGGTCGAAAACTTAGCGAAGCAAAATAATATTCTGAGATTACATTCTGTTGTAACTTACATGAAATTTAAGAAAAGAAACAGACCTTTTAAAACTAGTTAACTTTTGTCTAGTCCGGTCCCTCGGTGTCCTCGGTTAGGGGAACTTTTTGTACGGAATACTTTTAGCCCCTTGTGTGCGTTATTCAATACAATTTATATGAGATCTATATTGATGGACAAAAAGTACTTAAGTAATTAAGAAACTACAAGAGTAATTAAGAAATATTCATACATAAATTAGAAAAGACAAATAGTCTAGTAATAGTATCTGAGAGCTCATTATCAGCACTCGGATATACTATTTTTGGTTGTCTTTTGAGCAATTAGATAATATCGAATACTGTTATCGTATATGTTGTAAAATAATTATTTGTTATCGTTTTAGTGCTATAGATAATAATATATAACATCGGCGAAAACAATAATATGTAATAGTTTAATAATATGAAATGGTTTGCTGATTTATCGATCGATAAAAAATGAAAAATATACAAATGACAAAAACAGTACTATTTCTATAATTTAAAGGACTATGGACGGTACAGACCTTGTAATTAGGTACCTACTCGTATTATAATTTTATATCAATTGACATCACTCCAAGAAAAAACCAACGTTTTTCTATCGTAGTTCTTAATATAAGACTATAAACATATCTTAGAAGTAGGTATTAATTACATCATAGGCGATAACAATTCTGAGAAAATTTCACGACAAGTTGAATGTTTTTGTCAAGTTGTGTTTACAGTTCCGTAAATAAAGAGTAAAAACGGGATCATATTTCTGAGACTTCGCTGTCTGTCTGCCACTAGGCTGAATCTAATGAACCGCGATAGTTAGAGAATGGAATTTTCACAGATTTTTTGCTGCCAATGACAATAAATACTTACTTACTAAAAACTAGAATTATTTAATATTTAAGGGGTTTCCCATACAAAAAAACGTGACTTTTTTTTGTTTTTACAACGGAAGCAAGCATAAACGTCTAACATTCACAGGATATGTGTTTATAAATCAACTTTAAATATAAAGGTGGTGCAGAACCCTTCAAGCGCGAGACTGACTCGCATTTAGCCGGTTTTTTTATATTATGTAGCGAGTTATTCGTAAAATAGGTACTCTGTGAAGTTCGCAGTATATTGCCTTATCTAGTATTCAGTGTAGGTGTAGTATCGAATAATAAGTATGAGAACTGTGTCATGTGCAAACTATTAGTTCATTGTCCTCTATACGTATATCATTTGTGATTTTTGTGACATATACATAGACAAATACTGGACTAAAAGATAACTATCTTGCTTCACAAACATTTAATGTAATAAATATATTTTTTATTACTGTGCCACTTCTGAGCTTGGGTTTTCTCCTTCTTCTCCCAGCAGAAATTTAAACTAATTTCTAGTCTATTAAGATTAATAAATAATAGACAATAACAAATTATTGACTTATATTTAATAATAGCTGATATGGATGCTTACGCGGGTGTACCTGATGGTTATAATCAAAACCAAGTAGCCGTGTATTTCCAATGTCACTACCTTTTATAACAATCACATTTGTATCCGGCTGGCCTCTGACCACTGGGTGGAGACTGAGCAGAACATTGAGATTCAGGAGATAAAGTATCATGATTATGTGGTTACGTGTTATTTAAACTGTATATTTTTAATTAAAATCCGAAGAAAGTTTGTGAAAATGCATGTTCGTTTGCCTGTTACTCCTTCACAGAAAAACTACTGAACGCGATTTAGACACATAGGAAGCTTATAACCAGAAATAACACAGGATACTTTTTACCACGTCCGCGTGTATTAATACACGCGGACGAAGCCGCGAGCAGAAGCTAGTCATATTGTAAAATGGAAAATGACAAATCTCTCTAGATTTCTAGTCATTTTCCATTTTATAATATGAACAGTCGCAATCGCGAATAAATCTAGTATCAAACCGCCAATTAAAACTGACAGCTCCTCTAAATCTCAAATCACCTCTCACAGAATGAAAATAAACATAATTCAATAATAATATTTATTAATCGATGTATTTTTCTTTCTGTATAACGTCACAAGTCTGTATTTGCGTCATCGTCACTATTTATAATAATCATTTCTCAACACTGACTTTTACAATTATTTTTCAGGGAGTTTGCATTTTATGACGTGATCACGTGGACCATTTCATAACACGAGATGGAAATAGAGTTATTATTATAAATTGCTGGATCGTGGATTACGTGCTCGCGGTTCCTGTTCTTGATATTCATTATGTATCTTAGAAACTGAAATTTTAGCATTGTTTTTTAAGCCCATTACTGTCGCACTGCTGGACCAGCATGTCCCTCTGAACGAGGGAGGGGATAAAGTCCCCAACCCGCACTTGCCCAACGTGGTGGACTTAAGATTTAACGCCTCTCTCGTTTGGGAGGAGACCCATGCCCAGTAGTGTGATAATAATATGTTAAAAAGAAGTACCAACTGTCCCATTGTTGGCCAGTGGTCTCCCTACACTTGTCGGCCATTACCTGCCAACTATTTCAGATAGGTGTTATTACAATGTCATTTAGTCTACTTAACACAATTTCTAACTTTCCTGTAGTATTAGCAATTAGCATGTTTTGCAAATGTTTTTTGTCCTGCCAATATTATTGGTACTAAGTAATGATTCACGTCCAGACCACAACATTAACCGGAGTAATTATATCAAATATTATTAACACTGTTTTCTATTTGGTCTGCGGTTTAGTATTGTCATCATTGAAATATTAATCAGAGGTTATTTAGCTTTAATTATGCACAATAACATCGGTAGTTTAGTGACGCGGTTCGAAAATAGGCGATAATTGGCTTTTTTTGTAGTATGTTTACTGTATAGTTAAACTGTTGGTAGATCACGTTTTAGATTGCTCAGAAAACGACCAGTGTTTTGAGCAATCTAGGCCTGAAACCAATATTAAGTTTATATTATTATATAGTTTTATGTTGTTTCAATTTGCATTTATGTTGAACTTATGTATGAAAAATTTTAACATACTAGAAAACTTAAACCTTAAATAGACTTATCAGCTTAGAATATTATTTTAATTACAGAAACCCGTACAATGCCTATAATTTCTTCTTTTATACGCAACATACGCCGCGAAGTCGAGTAAAAATAGTTACGCATTTTGTATGAATACATACCTACATACATTGCAAAAGTAAGAATCAAGCTTCGACAGACTTCCATTGCTAAACCAACTTGCTTGTTGATTACACTTTTTAATTAAAGATTCACTAAAATATTGAAATACATTAAAAACTTCATTTGCACGTTCAAAAAATCGTTGAGCAAAAGAAGTGTTCCAAGTTCGATACGATGAAATATGCTTGAACCGAACTCGTAACTTTAATCTGATATCAAATTCATTGGCGCAAGATTGGAAGTAACTCACAACTCCGAATGCAGAATATTTCATAATAAAGTCAATGAATTGCAGATATTGTTGATGGTTTATTATTTTAACTGATTGCGACATTTTGTTAATTACTGTAGAAGTTATTGTTGTAAGATGGTAAAGAGAATCCAATATTTGTATTTTAAAAGCTAGGTTTTTGTTAATTACCATCTGATTAAACTTTTTTGGTCCTGGATTCAGTCAGGGACAGCAATTATTAGGGTCTTTTTGGTAATGTACCATCAATTACGCTCCAGGTAAAATTTGCATGTGTTACTTAATACAGGTCTTCAAATGGTTCTAAAGGATGATGCCAGTTTTACTATTAGATCTGGTCACATTTCCCAATAGCTATGTAAAATACATCGATTGATAGTTAGTTTTTAGCTGAAATAAAGTTACTCCAATACAAAGTTCGAAATCTAATTCATCCCTAGTTATTCTTTACTCAACGTCTACTTCCTACTTTAGACAGGTTAGTAGACCATAACCAAAACAACTTTATAACCAATACACTAATAGATAACAAAAGAAACTAGCAAATTAAATGAATAGCTCCATTAAATCATGTGCGGTCTACCTACGCGGTTTACGAATGTCGATTGTAAATAAATGGGAGCCTGCACGAATAAATAGCTGTGTAGAGCGGCACGGCAACCGCGGGCTCTTCACAGCCCATTCGCAAATCAAGCGGCAGAAAGCTCGAGGGCCATTACCATGAGTTTTGAAAAAAAAAAAGAATTATATTCAATTGGAGTGCACCTTTTCCGGGCGAACTACGAACTGCTGTACGCTGGAACAGACTGTTCCCGCCGAAGGCCGTGTGAAACTATTTTGTAACTGCTAATTAATATTTTGTTTTTGTTTGAATAAATACAGTGTGAGGTTAAGCAACTTTTAAAGTATGTTTACTTAGTTTATCCATCAAATCCAGTTAAAGTCCTGCTTGATAGTAAATTAGTTAGCTTTTGAAATTTCATGGTATGAGAGAGCTGTTATATTGACTGAGAACACACTCAAAATAAGTAGAAGCTTTAGCAAAATTTGCCCTTAATTAGGTAACGAAGATGCATCAAAATTTTATATTTTATGATTATTGAATTTTTCTTCAGCTGGCTAACTATTATTCTTAACATGAAGATATCGCAATCTTTTCCGCATTCTAAATTGCGGTAATGATTATTGGATGGATGTATTCCAGTGCTAATACATCCAAGTTAAAAACCGAGTAAACTTCACTATACGTAAACATTGGATGCCCTATGAGGTTTTTTAACAGATAGCAGTGCTGGCCGATTTAGCAACTGTACATTTATAAAGCACTAGCTGACCCGCGCAACTTCGCTTGCGTCACTTAAGATAATCATAATTTTCCCCGTTTTTGTAACATTTTTCACTGTTAATCTGCTCCTATTGGTTGTAGCGTGATGATAGCCTATAGCCTTCCTCGATAAATGGACTATCTAACACTGAAAGAATTTTTCAAATCGGACCAGTAGTTCCCGAGATTAGCGCGTTCAAACAAACAAACTCTTCAGCTTTATAATATTAGTATAGATTCAGATTTAAAAAAATAACTTTGAATAGTGATGGGCAGCATATGTTGGGACGCAAGTTATATTGAGTAAAGTTTTCAAGACTCCTCTATAGCATGATAAAAAGTATTGTAAAAGAAGATTTGTAAAAAAAATATATCTACCTATAAACAAGAGTGTCATGTACAAAGATGACCGGCGTAGACTTACAAATGGCACGATCTATAGAATTTACGAAACGCAAATGATTACTTCATGATTCAAGAAATTATATTCACCGTTGTTGGCTACAACTAAACACCAAGTAGGCACATTAATTCCTAAAGAAGATAGTCATACATTTTCCTACACATTCTTGCTAGCGGCAAACACACCGCACTTGACCTTTTTGTAGGACATTGCTGATAAGAATCGCGTAAGGCATTCCCCCTACACTGGCGTTATAAAACATTGTTTAGAAGACTATTGAGGTCATGAATGCAGGCAATTAAATACAAAATGACTATACAACGAGTCTATAAAACAGTAATTATAAAAGATTATACACGGAAGATAAATTTCGGCCAAAAGCGAGTTGGACTTGTGTACGAAAGGTTCCATTATTTACAAATATGACAAAAATTACACTTGCTGTATGGAAGCCCCCTTAAATATTTATTTTATTCTGTTTTTTTTTTGTATTTATTGCTATGGCGATGGCAGAAGTACATAATCTGTGAAAAATTCAACTGTATAACTTATCATGGTTCAGGAGATACAGCCTGGTCTTGCTCTGTCGTGTCAACGACTCACCATGATATTATATTTGGGGTACATGGAAGGAGCCTCCCCGCGGCGCACCCTGGAAACAGATAGACCGGTAACCCAGGATCTATGCTGGCCAATCCAACCAAAAACAATGACTCATCAAACCCTCGGAAACTACAGCCTGGTGACAGACAGACAGACAGACAGGGAAGTCTCAGTAATAGTGTCCCGTTTTTACTCTTTGGGTACGGAACCCTAAAACGTTAAAAACACGTCAATATTTTGGAACGATTACGCCAATAGCATGATATGACGTTATTCTTTTAGCACCGGAAAATCTAAATAAACACGGAGGTCATAGCGAATAAAAAGTGTATTGAGATGTAAGCACTTTCGTATTTATAAAACTACGATCCGTCTGCATTTCATTTTGCAGATTATTTTCCGAGTTACTAACTATTCAATTTAATGTATTTGTCCGTCTCGTAGATCGTAAAAAAATACGTTATTCTACATTTATCTTCAATATAATACAGTAATACTCGCGACAGCAAAGTAGACCGCAAAACAAAACACAAGCTCGAACAAATTTATGCACATCCTCTTAATAAAGTTAGTATAAAACATCTTTATGTATCAAAAACTTCTTCCGATAAGGCACACTTCAAACAAGTTAAAGTTGGCAAGCTTTTTAAAGTTTCCTCTCGACGTCGCACTTTATCATTTGACCGTAAAATATAGTTAAAAATAGGAAATGGGGTCGTATCACAGTTGATACTTGGAGCTTGCTTCTCTGATAGCCGGTTAGTTATCCATTTAATTAGCCATTAAAAGTTTTAAACGTCGTTCGCAGTTCTAGGGGATGCCGGATGCGCTAAACTCTGACGCAACTTGTTAAGCGAGGGTTTCGTTAATTTGTTTTGCGATGCCATCTGGATGATGTGTTATCGTTAATAGAATTTTGTTTCGGGAAGAACTTTTAATCGTAGATGGCCACGGAAAAAGGAAAAAAAAAAGCTTTCATAAAACGTATTTTAGGGAAAACCCTAAACCTTGATCAATATCATGCAATTATTTAACTTGTCAATAATAACGATAACAATTCGATTTTTCATTCACAATCGTTCTTTATCTAATAATTTCTTTTTAATCGTTATGAATGACAACGCCATTTTATAAATGGCCACCAGGAAGAAAAACAAACCGTTGACTTTTGCACAGATAATAAAACATGGTAGTGCGGTCTTATTAACTGGTGCCGTGAGGTGGAAGGGTCGGTATGAAATATGGCGGAACAGAGTACCTTGAAGAGACATTCCATTTATCTCCTGTGATGTCCACTACTTAGTTATAATGCTATCATATACAAAGCTCTATACTCCTGCTTGTACTATATTTCTTGAAATGATGTTCATAAAGAGTATTAACGTCTTCTATGGGGACGTAATAGGCTGATGTACTACTGAGTGGTTCATTTCATACACGATATATGCTGGGTTTCCTTGCGTTGTTTTCCTTCTTGAGAGAGAAATAACACTTGTTATCCTTTGCCTTCAAATTGGGTATGAACTTGTTAAGATAAGAGTTCTTTAGTTCTAAGTATTTAGTTTCAATAGCCTCTTAAACTTAAGCCCTAAGATTACTATAAGGTATTTCAATTGGGGAAAGAATGAGTAATGGAAAGGATTTTTTCATAAATAAAAAAACATGAATGTTAGATAGTAAAGTGAATAAAGATAACACAAATTAAATGTCTGTAACTAACGGCTGTAACTAGAGCTGTAAAACTTTATTTTATATGCACTATCAATTTGTTCGTTGGAGTTTTATAAAGATTTTAACAAGACGCGGTCTTGATTGAATTCAGTATACAAATCAAAAGATACCGCTCTTTTAAGATTCTTGTAGATCAATTTACAACCACTTCTATTATTTGGCGTCGTGATTGTTATTATGTTCTTTTGCTCATGCTCTCATGTCACTGGTTCACATGATAAGGAGATTTTTTCTGATCGACTTCTCAGCTCTTGGCCAAGGCCAGTGAGAAAGTTTTTGGCCATCACACTTTCCACACTTTTAGCAATGATTGAAAACCTCAGAACTTTGTCACTCAAGAACATTATTTTATTATAAAGGTGTTTGTTTTAAGGCGCGTATTCTTTTCTACATTTGACTGTAATGATAATTTAAGAAGAGCCTTGTAAGATTCGCGCCTGGATACTTATTATTTATTTCAGTAATTTAGTAATACACATTTAAATATAAACTAGATAAATCGTTTATCAGATGGCTTAACTATGCTACTATGTTGTTAGACTATAGTTCGAAAATATCGTCGAAAGTCCGAAATAGGAATATGTATATCTCTAAAATGTAAACATAAGGTTATTGCTTCGCTATTAATATATATGGTGCAGTAGTTAACACCGCGCAGATGGCATATTTTATTATATTTGAAGAGTCATATTTGCGATCGAGAGCTACCGGATATTACGAGCAGTAATAAAACGGCGAAATTAATCTGCTTATGTCTTTCATATATGGACTTTATAAATACCCGCGCAGTTTATCGATGCGCGCTCTCCGAATGGCGGCTTATATCAATTCAATACATTTTTAATATGGTAAGGTTATAATCTTTGAGTGTGGTAATATTATCATCATATAGGGTATCTACATTAAAAGTCGGCTTGGGTGATTGTCAGTGAATCAGTTATTAAGCATTTAGATCGAAAGTCTTTGGGCGAATTGATCAACTTTTGGATTATTCTTAAGGTAATTTAATAATGACTATTCTACCAAAATTACTAAATATGCAGGCATTTATTCAGTACTTTTTCCTTACAATAACATTAATTGTTGTCGTAAAACTGCTATTTTTGAAACCATAAGTTTCCATACCTGGCTATCGTTCTAACCACAGAAAACCTAACTCTGCAAGTATGTAGGTGAAACTGGAGTGTAACAATGCAATTCTTCATAATTCATACTTATTTTATTCCTTCACAGTTTTAAATAGAGAATAATTATATTCCTCTGTCTCCAGCTAAAAAGAAAAAGTGGGCACTGCAATGAATCCTGTTTTCCCGCGACAGTATTGTTCAGAGAGGAGAACCACAATTAATATGAAAATATGTTTAATACTGCAACTTTACAGTTTCTTGGTTAAGGGCTAGTTATGAATTAGTGTCGAATTATATATTCGATAGATAAAGCGACTGAAAATGTAGAAAAAATATGTCTGCATTTTATTTCATAAGTTTATCAATACTTATGCAGGATTGGTGTAACCGGGAATTAATTTCCTTTTTTCCAAATAATCACCTTCTATCTTCTTCAAGTTGGTACACGTAGTCGTACGTAGTCGCTAGGCCACGAGAGTGAGAGAGTGGCAGTTCTGTCAAGATCACGGTTTCATAGCAACAATGAAAAATAGAGATCGGATATAACAGTATGATCAGAGAGATCTTTATTTTATCATAAGAACAAAGCATTAAATTCTATGGGTAAGATCACTAAATAACATTCAGGTGATTTAGAGTGGAGTGACCTTATATTGCCATAAATCCTGTCAAATAGTACAAACAATACTAAATTCCATAGCATACAAGATAAAATTTATTGGTTGCTTAAGATAAGAGGTTAATTACCTACAACAATAACGTCATGTGTAACATTTTTATTATGATGATTCCTTATTAACCAGATCAAGTAAATCTGAGATAATAGTACATACTTCAATAAGACAGTTAAAATGATTGAGCCCTATTAAACAAATTGGTCGCTTTCTGCCAATTTTGTTTGCGCTGTCACTATGAATCAGTTCCCCGCCGCATTTCTCCACTAATTCGGGTTTAACTCAAAAAATATTTAACGGGTTTTAATGCGGTTTTACAAGTACGCAAAGTAATTAATAGGAAAACTCAAAACGGATTCGAGTGTAAAATGCATTTAAATTTTAGGTAAGTTGGTTGCAATTTCCTAGCTATCGAGAAATTTTTCGCTGTACAATTCTAACAGTACATTTAAAATATCAAATTCAACATACTCGTACCGTTTGTAGAGAATCGCACTATAGATCAATAAATAGTTAGATTATTTTTGGACGAAAAATTATAGTACCTACGTACCTTCACGATAATGAATATTCCTCTATAAGTGGGAACACTAAAACCGAACATTATGGAAATCAGTTAATCGCCTTTACTCTAAGCGCGGGCCAAGTATTTGAATAATTATGACGCGGTTAAGTGTTCTGCGATGTATTTTATATAAGCTGCGGCCGGCCAAAGGGAAACTCATATAGTCCTTGTATACTATATGTTAAAATTATATGCTCTTGTTTATTTTGTATGAATAATGGATCGTGGACAGATAGCCTCTAGGTGTTTAGCTTCGGGGTGTCAAATCCAATGTAACACATGTTAAAGTGTGTTTATCCTTCTTCCACGTAAAGCAAAATGTAAAACAGCAGAACTAGTTTCGACACATTTTGGTATAATCATAGATTATATCCCGGAAAGGGACAGAAGCTGCGGTTCTCTCAATAGTCAGTAACGGTAATCAGCCGGTACCATTTTTTTTTATTTTGGCATCTTAGTAATTTAGTCTAAGCTCATATTTTACGTAGGCAACTTGGACTCTAATAGCAGAATACATATTAAAGAGTGTCTTTACTTTCCTATCTTTGCATAATTAATGTCACTGTAAACGAAAAACCCGAGTATCGCGACAACACGTCGATAAATTTTTATTGCAAATGGATTTAATGGGCATGAAATGTGTAAAATTTACGACCACGATAGGACTAAGCGTAAAACAAGGCTAATCAATGCTGTCAATCACTATACAATATACATACGTGTAATATTTATAAATACTTACACGTCAGTTAAAGTGAGGGAGGAGTATAGGTATTTAGGGCACCCAGTAGAAATTACTATGGCGACATCTATAGGGCTTCTATATGTACTAAGAGACTCCTTTAGTTAGAGGGTTTTCTGTGTAATAGAACACGATACATAAGATATAGTCCAACAACTTAGTAGAAACCCTTTGTAAAAAGAGTCATAATTTAGAACATTAGTGACTTGTAGCATGGTTCATTGATAGTAGCCTGCTTGATACAGCTACTTTATTTTGAAAACACAGAGAATTTCTAAAAGCCGACGAAGTTGTCGGACTATAATAACAAGATTGACGATGTTACATCTAGACTTTAGTAAGAGGATTCAGCTATTGGCAAGCTAGTGAACTCGTAGATATTAGTACTAAAAGAAAAGTGACTTGACCTAGGTCATAGCATTAGAATACGGAGCCTCTCGAAAGAGGGCGCTTGAATTAATATTCAATGCAGTGGCGCCAACGGACACAATGGACACTTTCCAATGAGAGTGAACCGCAGAGAATCGTCCAAAAGTGCGCTCTAAACAACTTGTATAATTTGCGGTCACATAGCGCCACTACTTTCAGTTGAGGCCGGTAGGTGGCGCAACAGTGACGTCCACAATTCTCATTAAATACAACAGAAACACGGGAATGCTGTTAAAGTTAAATTAGGAAACCTAGTTAGAGGATTGTAGGTATTATTTTTTTATGGGATGTTGCATAGCGTATTAACTGAACTTGCAGATATTTTAATACTCATCAATTGATACTTCAAGTGATGATTTGAGATCATCGTTTAAGCCTAAATAAACAATAGCATGTTAGAACTTTCCTATGCAATTGTCATTGTGGTACGACATATAACTTAGCAGATAAAAGTCAATTGAATATTCTGTGGTAATGATTTGGGTTCATACTCGTAAGCCTAAATTAACATCAGCCGGGTACGTCGCATTCGTCATATTCGTACATCGTAAATTTGGTGAATTGATAACGATTCTGGTAATTTTCTTTAGCAAATTTTAAAACAACACTCAAAAGTAAGTCGAAATAAGTCGTAGTCACTACATAGTATAAAACAAAGTCGCCCATTTTGTCTGTAGTCCCTTCGTATGCATAAAACTTTAAAACTACGCAACGGATTTTGATGCGGTTTTCACTAATAGAAAGAGTATTTTCTCCGACAGGTTTTTATATATAATTGAAATACATTGAAACTATATTAGCTGAGTTATAGCGATTTATGTCCAAGAAGTCAGAAAAAAAATCTAATTGAAGATTGCATTTGTGCGTGCGCCGCTTATACCGTTGGATACAAGTAAGAACAATGTATAGCAAAAACATTGGTCTTTATTAGTTCTACAAAAAAGTCCGCGATGACATATATCCAGCTTTTTTATTTAAGTCACAAAAACTACTTTTCTGTATTAAAAAAACATTTAATTCGTTGGGTGATGCTTAACTGGTGATATAACCAATAATACATATATCCTTATCAAAATAAGTAAGTTCATCATCACGAGCATTTAATTTAGATTATTTTTGCAGTTTACAGTGTGTTATTTAGACATATAGTTTAGGAGATATCACGATATTAGTATTGCGGCACGGTACGGGCCGGCCGCGGCGGCGGGGGCAGCGTCAATAAAAGGAAAATAAAAAAAAATAACATGTATATCTACCTACAGGTAGTTTTTAATTGTAGATAGTCTTTAATTTTAAATATATGGGAAACCTTTCTCATCGTTAAAATGAAAATGTATGTATACCTTATATTATATTTCAAAAAATGTAGACAAAGTTAATCTTCTAAAAATAAATGTAAATAAAAAATAAGTAAAAGTAATAAAATGTAGAATGTAAATAATTTAAAAAGTAAACAAGAAAATAATAGTTAGATGTATATAACAAAAGTAGGTAAGTACATAAAAAAAAAACAAAAAATATAAAAAACGGTACATAAAAAATAAATAATATTAAAAAGTAGGTACTACGACTTTGATCTATACATATAAGACAAAAAAAAAATCTGTACATTATTTAAATATTTTTTCCAAAAACTAATAGGGGGGGCGATCAAAGAAGAGTCACAGAAACCAAAAAACATTTTAATATTTTAAACGCGGTTAAGGGAAAGAGAAGTTATTGTGAATTGAAAATTAGTATCCAATATGTGTTGGTGCGTTGACTGTATTTGTCGAAGTAGCGGGATACACGCAAACGAAGTTGCGCGGGTCAGCTAGTTTATTATTATAAACTTAAAGCGTTTAGGAGTAGGTTCCAAAAACAATATGGCCTACATTTCTAACCTTGCATTTCTTACATAATAACTACAGGTATTCGAAACACCTATGACAAATCATCACAATTCGCGTTCACGTGGGTTTCAAACCTCAAATGTAGTACAAATATGTCATTTCATAACGCACTTATCGCTAAGTGACTAGGTAGGTACTGCTGACTACTGCTGACTCAGAAGACATGTAAATAGATGCTTCCTGTTAACCTTTCTTGGTATTCGGCACACTTCCTTACAGTCAGAAATGCTATTATTAGATCGATTATAGAGAAAAACAATTAATTAATTGTTTATACGTGACTTTCTTTAAATAGTTTGTTTTTGTTAAACAAGCAGTTTTGCGAACACGTGTCTGTTGTCAAGTCATCATTTTCTTGAGATTGTTCGTGTATTAGTCCATAGTGATATAAAAAATTAGTTTGTTCGTCCGTGATCAGTTTTGGACGAAACTTGACAGGGTTAAAAATAAAAAAAACTATCTTACTAATTTATTGATGAATGTTTGTGAGGATAATCGTTTGTTAACCATTTGTACAAAACACACTGAATGAATCGATTTTGATGAAATTACACACAGTTTTTATCCCGGGGAAACCTTTCTGCGCAAAAGTAGCAGCCATTTCTTCTTACTTAGTAGATAAATTGTGTGTAAATGTATTGGAAATGTGTTTATAAGAAGGTTTTTAATAAAGTTAACCACTAGGAACACGTGCAACAGTCTTAAGTATTGTGGAATGCGATTAATTGCTGACTATCGAGAATTGTATCTTTACAGTGTGCATCTTTCCTGTTATGGAATCACATTACTTAGATTTTAATACCTATCCATCAACATTATCGTATAATTTTTAACAGGGCATTAGATAACCAGTTACCACCCATCACACGACTTTATCATACAAAGACAATAAAATGGTAATTGAAAAATGTACATTTACAATTTTAACTAAAAGATACAAGTAGCGCCCTCCCGTGACGTCATTGTAAAGCTTTTAGCGGGTGAAGCTTCGTAGTGAAAACTCGTTTCCAACTTGGAACTACCACCACCCCTAGCTACGTTTGTAGGCACGGGGTAAAAACAGAGATGGCGCCACTACACTAGACGTAAAAAGCGGAGCCAGACGCATTATTGATAAAATTTTCGTATTTATTTTCTAAATGCTTTATTGTTGCCTTTAAACAGATTTAAAAAAGAAGGTTCTTAATTTGTTACCTCATAACTTACATGGGTGTGCCGATTTTGAGGATTCTTTTTTGAATGGAAAACTCGTGCTTCGTGGGTGCTTTCCACGTGCTCTATATTTTTTGATAAGTTAAGAATAACATTTTGATGTATCCTTAAAAAATTATCCTTATTTAGTATACATTGATGATAGTCATGTTGGTTCGGAACGCTAATTAAAGTGGTATTTTGCTTCGAAGTCGGTTTTAATTTTATTACTTTACTAACTTAGTGAAGTTGTAATGAATTATTGATAATTTCAAACGAATCACCACTGAGACTCTCCTCAACACAATCATAGTCAATAATAGTTATCATAAAATAATAACATTATGTATTATACAAGACTGAAGAGACGATAATGGCGTGTAGGTCAGTAATAATATGCGAGACCTCCGATAAAACCAACTGCTAACGACTGTCAAAGATTAGACCCACAACTTAACATGCCTTCCGAAATACGGAGGAACTCGATATGTATAAGATGTAAGATGGTTACCTATCCACAAAACTACCTCGGCAAGCGTAGCTTAACCTCAGAGATCGATCCGCGCGGCTTTAGTTAACTAAGCCATGAGCTCTTTAAAGTAGATTTTAATACACTAACATTATTGTATAGGAGGGTTCTTAATCTTATCGAATCGAAGATAATATCAATTAAAAAGTTATGGAGAAATATAAATGGTTAACTTTTATTACTTACTTATCGAAAGTGAATTTCCTTATCGAACACACAATATTTGCGTTGCGTTCTTGTAAACGAAACTGATGAAGAATAAATGAAAAAATAACTAAAAAATTTCTTCTACCCTACATTCATTATTAAAAAGACATAGTTTAAGGGAATTAAGAACTTATATGAACTTATTATCACAATTAACGAGAGAATATCAGTAAAACTTGACCTGTAAATATCGCACAATAATAACAGAAATATTAAATAACTGACTAGACTTGAACTTGGAGATATTAGATAACTACATGTTTGATAAAGTTTAATCTGTTGTCGGAAACTGGGCGTTATCTCTTAATGACCCTTAATAAAGCTTATTATGTTTTTACAAGGGGGGGATTAATTTGGACTCACAACAAGGAGATAAGTAGGTACCTACTCCATGAGCCATCTGATCAGGAAACGAATGTAACTCCAAAGGTAGTACAATTCGAGTATTCGATGGAAAAGTTTTGTAACGAGATGACATGCAGTCGACCAACACATGCACTCGTGACCTCTTTGCCCAGTTAGACTGACTAGCAGGTGTAAAATACCACATTATAAATCACACAGGTACAAGTATGAATCCAACAATCAGAGCTCATAACTCGGAAAAAGCAAATCTAACCAACGACACATCAACATTTTAAACTGTTGTTTATGAAAAAATGGGCCACTATAACCGTCGATGATTGCATAGCCGGCGAATTCCCGTACGTGCTCAAGTGAGATTTTAACCCGTAGATAAGCTATCTGGAACACTGTGATACGTTTATGTCAAGGCATTAATCACGAAGATGATAGTGGCCAATTAAATTGTTCGTGCACTCAATTGTTGATAATTACCATCGAGATACGTCATAGTTTCAATGTCGGATGGCCCACATGCCGCGCACTTATCTACTCGGATCGTGAAAAATAACATTTTGTACTGTTGCTACTGTGGAATCAGAGATAATGTGCATTTTATTTCATTAGCGATTGTATCTGCTATCAAGGACGGGACAAACATACTCGTATATTATTACCTAAGTATCGTTATTCATGTTAAAAATGCTATTAAAAGTTTGGCCATTAGTGTAGTTTGTTTCTAAGCGACAAGTAAATAGTATTCATTAACTCATGAACGACTAGTTTAAATGAAACACTGTTGATCTACATAAAGGGAGTAGGCACAACCTAAAGAAGTATGTATTTTATGTGTAACGTAACCTCATATTTTGTAGAAATAAATACGTAACGGGGTAAGCAAAACGTCCACGTGCCAGCAACAGGGCAACAGGCGACAAATCAATACTTGTTCCGCGTTCATTTAACATGACATAAACACACCATGAGAGTGAATCGGCATCGCGACGACTCGTCCACGTTATGTGGGTCAAAGTTGCGTCTGAATTCAACTTTGTACTTGTCATATTTTGCTACTGAGTATCGGCAACTAATGAAACGGTTGCAAATCAATTTCTCGACTTGATATTTGTCCCCTTGTTACAGCCACTTCAAATACCTATTATTGTAGGAAATATTTAAACTTTCTTGTAGACACCCTTGATCTTTTTTCTGTATGATGGATCACGAAACAGAATTTAGCCCATTCTAGCAGGACCCTCCTCGTTCTTGTCTAAATGTAACTCCTTCTAGTACCTACTCGAAATGAGTTTAGCATCTAAGAGATCCTCCTTAAAAAAATCATAACGCAAGTTTGCCGTATCAAACAAATCAAAGATGCTTTATTTGATACGAAAAACTTGCGATATAAAATCAATTCAAACGAAACAAGCCAAACTAATCAAAAATCGATGCTTCTGTGCGCCGCTCGTCATGATAACAGAAATTCAATATACCGAATCAGTATTTCAGATAAAACATCTGTCTATTATTTCTCGGTAACGAACGTATGAGTCATACAATATAATTATCAGCTTCTAACAGTGGCATCGGATTTATAATGCACGGTGTCGGGCGCCGGGAGCCCGCGACTGTGTGTGATGCAGGAAATGTGCCCGCGCACTACCGCGCAGCTATGACCGTATCTCTGCGATGGGACCGCTGGGAGCTGGGAGCCACTGCAGAACAGATATCAACCTTCCTGCTTGTGCTAATTATTTAATTGTTATAACATATACGCGTAATAGTTATCAATGTGTACTTATTATGTGGCTCTCGGCATAGTTTTATCTCTATGTGATTTGAGCACTATTTCACATGGAAGGGAATATAGTGAGCTCTAATCAGAAAATCAACTAATAAATACAGTATTTGTTACACTGCAGTAGCGCAAAATTTAGCAACAATGTTCATATTTCTTAATAGCAACAGCCACGCATTAATATTCGCGTTTTCAGACGGTTACGAAGGTTTTCAATCGTACTTTTAATAGTATCGCTAACGATTCCGAAGTTATTTTATAGGTAACTAAAATTCTAACGATGGAAAAACTAGGTAAAACTTTATCCAAGGTTTTTTTTTACTAATTAATGGATGGCTTGAAATGTTTCATGAATGCTATGCCGAAAATTTAAGGTCGTAGTTGTAATTTAGTTTAGTAACTTTTATATTTCCCTCGGTTACCATTAATTTAGAAAGGAAATAGTAAATACCGCATATATTGTTTTTAATCATGAACAAATAAATAAAGTAAATGTTTATGTGCTTATTGCAAGTTTATATAGGTACCTATAGCAGTGATGTATGGAGAGAAAACAGTGTTAGTTTTTACTGTATGGCAGAATGAGAAAGGAAAAGTCACAGGTATTGAATTGTGTTAATAAAGATATACCTCATGATCTTATGTTCTTTATCTAAGGTCTACATAAAATATTGGAAGTATTCATAGGTAAATGAAGCAACAATCATTGACATATCAATATCTATACTGGAATTATTAAACATATTGATTACAGCATTACGTAAATTGTGTGATTAGGTATTAGTTCCAATGTAGGTTTTATTATTATAGGATTATTTTATAGTTATATATTTCCAAGCTCTTGATTAAAAATTTTTATAATGTAATGTATAAGTTACTACCTAAGTACCAACCTACCTATAATAAAATATTAAATTCTTGTTTTATTAGTTCAAATAGAAACAGTCCATGCATGTTTGTTTCTTCTTCTAATAGACATCACAAAATCTTGATGTGGTACAATAATTCATGTAGATTTAAGCTTCCACAAAAAAATGCTCTACTCAAAACAGGCATGGCTAGTAGGAGGAATGTTATTGTTTACTGTTATTTATGTGCCAGCATTACATATTAATACATATAGATAACATTATTTTCTAATTTGTATTTAAGTACCTAACTTTTGTATGTTATAATCTTTTTTTGTGTGATTGTAGTAGCTAAGATATAAATTGTACAAATGTAATAATTAATATCCTATTGTAAATTAAATTGTAATGAAATAAATCTTTTTATTATCAGTTTTATGAGAACTACAATAATTTCCCTAAATCATTTTCATAATCAATTGTTAAATTAACTATCAAGTTTAACAGTTTTATAAAGCACAATATTGAATTAGATTACCTTTATTAATGGTATCATAATTGCCAACATAATAAAAGGATTTACGTTAAAAACAGTAATGGTATAATAATTACAATATTTATTGGAGTTTCATTGTAGTACAAATATATTAATGAACCAATGTTTAATGTAACAATAAGCAATTACTAATAGCTGATTTGTTATTCATTGTTTGTAATTAATTAGTGCAATTGAATGAAAACATTGTATTTAATACAATGTTTTCATTATTATACTTATTATACTTATTTTAAAAAGGCACATATCCAGGCACATAGCAAGTTAGAGGACAAGACCAGTTTTGAAAATTGGTGTAAGAGGAAAGATTTGTATGTAAGTATGTTCGTAACAAATTTGCTCAAAAAGTACTGGAACAATTAAAAAAATATTTTAAAACTTAAATGCTATATTATCACTGATTAATATAGGCTATTTTAATTGGAAGAAAAAATGCCTGCCCTGCAAAGCTGGGATGGTTTCGGTAGGACCCTAAAACATGTAATCTATCTATCAAAGAATATCATAACCAGGAAATTGAACCGGGAGAAGAGAAACTGATGAAGAAAAGACCGACAAGAGACACTCTCCATTTCATTTCAATCTCACATTTATAACAGTTAAGTAACACTGTCTATAATAAAATTTAAATATGATACCAACATAATTGTAGTAAAGTTTACAACTAGTTTGAACAAATGGCAAACACATACCATAACTAATTTATTTTGTTCAATACAACAGTCAATAGACAAAATCAAGGTCTTTACTATTTTTTTAATGACAGCCTAACACTCGGCTGTCCAAAACCAAAACCTAGCAAGTGCATCTGACCTAATTATACAGGAGAAGACCTGAAAGATTTTCTATTGCCATTTGGATTAGAATTACTTTTTTATACCTGTCTTGTTTCCTAATGAATAATTATAAATTGTTTTACTTTGTGGAATAGTAAAATTTAACATAAGTGCATTTAGACAATTTTTATGTGCCTTACAAATGACTATTTTAGATACTTTAAAATATGTATGATGTTTAACCAATAGCAAAAACCTAGTAACATCTCTACCTAGGTTTTTCAATTGGTTTCTATAAACGTCCGCTTGGAACCATCCCCGTGTAAATCCCGATCCCTCAGAAACTCCGGGATAAAAAGTAGCTTATATGTTATTCTGGGTCTTCAGCTACCTACATACCAAATTTCATCGTAATCGGATCAGTAGTATTTCTGTGAAAGAGTAACAAACATACATACATACAAACATACTCACAAACTTTCGCATTTATATTTATTAGTCGGAAATGTCCGTTATACCTGGTTTCGCTGTAGCTTTAACCATTGAGGCTGCACACGCGACAGAAACTTAAAAAATCAAGTAACTTCTCCCGTTTTCTCAACATTTCCTTTCACTGCTCTACTCCTACTGATTATAGCGCGATGAATAGTATATTTTGACGTGCCCAGGAGTATGAAGTATAACTGTAGCAAGTTTCGTTAAAATCCGTCGAGTAGTTTTTGATTCTATCTATACTATAATATTTACTATCTATACTAATATTATAAAGCTGAAGAGTTTGTTGTCTGTATGTTTGAACGTGCTAATCTCAGGAACTACTGGTCCGATTTGACAAATTATTTCAGTGTTAGATAGCCCATGTATCCAGAAAGGTTATAGGCTATATATCATTACGCTACGACCAATAGGAGCAGAGTACCAGTCAAAAATGTTACAAAAACGGGGAAAATCATGACCCATTCTCTCTTATGTGACGCAAGCGAAGTTGCACGGGTCAGCTATAAAGAATATGCAGACAGATAGACCGACAGACAGACAGACAGACAGACAAACAGACAGACAAACAAATATTTTGTATTGTATTTAAGAATAAAATAAACAACATTATTTACATTCGCACCGGTCCGCATGGTGACTTACTATTTTTTTGCTTTTACTATTGCTATATACCTCAGTAGTTTTTTAAACAAAGTACGGGACGTTTCCAAGATTAAAAACCTAGTAAAATACCAATTCCAAATTCAAAAGCCTAGTAAGTTCAATTCGCAAATACAAAAACCTAGCATGTATAGTACTTGATAGGATTTTGAACTTGGAAATGTTACTTACTAGCTTTTTGATTTTGTAACCTCCGAGTACGAATGGCACTTGCTAGGTTTAAGCGTGTTCATAACTTTGATTCTATATAAGATAGAAATACAGGTGTTTTTGGAAAAGACGCAGCAAAAAATTTTAGAAATATTGGTTAAAGAAAAGGTGTTTGAGTAAAAATGTCCCTTGCTAGGTTTTGGTTTTGGACAGCCGCACTGGTATTGTGTTATTCTGCCTTGTGTGTTGTTTAACTACTTTTGATTCTATTTTTCTCACTATGAGTCAGTTAATTGTATGGAAATAATGCTTTAATCTTAATAATATGGTTATTATTGGAATAAAGGTTACCAGCCTTGTCTAGATGTACTCTTGAACCTTCTGCTAAATGATGTTCAATGTGTTTATGTTTCAGTTCCATAAAATATATTTAAGGTGGCTGAAATATTTACATTTAAGAAGTTTGTTATCATGGAGAGCTATAGGTATAGAATATAGAATGGTGCTAATTAATAAGCAATGCTTCAAATAAAACTGTTTCTTTAATATCCTCTCTAGTTGAATTCCTTCATTGTTTCTGAAAGTATGCCTGGATCAAAAATAAAAATCGTAAAGGTCCATAAAACAATGTACTACTGTACTTTATTTATTTACTGTACAAAAACATAAAAGGATAAGGAAACATATCAATAACAGCACTTTTTAGACTAGGTAAAGATATTTTATGACTTGGCTTGGTAGTAGCAATAAAACATAATCAATATAAAGAAATATAAAGGATAAAAAACATATTGGAAGCCGACAAAGAGGAAACAATATTAAACTTGAAATAGAATACCAAATAAAATAGTTATTTGCCTGTTTGTTTCATCTAACAATTAATTACTTCCTGGAAGAGTTAACTAATATTTTTATAGACACAGTTTAAAAACAAAGTAACTAATATCATCACTTTATAGTGACTGATACAAATACAAGTAATACTTTTTGTAAGGGTTTTAAACATGGAATCTATTTTTTTTTTGATGGAGCTACCTAAATATTTGAAACCTAGTGTTGGTATGATAACAGTGGTTTTCACAATTCAATTCTTTTTTCTACACATGGCTACAGGGAAATTCTTGCAACAAATCAAATACTATATATTTTGTTTATCAGTTTCCTTTTACAATTAGTTTATCAACATATTACAGAATCATATTTTTTTCCTTATCAATCACCTACCTACCTATGTAGTTTTCGAGTGTGATAACCTGGTATTATGAGTCAGGTATTAGACACGGTATTTTATTTATAATTTGCTACAGGATGCTCGAAGTGACTGGCACTCAGTCAATGCTTAAAAAACGTGATAGATAGATCATGGTTAATTGCAAAGGATGTCCTGATGAAAAACGTATTTAACTTAAAAATATGCATAGGAACTTACCTTGTAAATCCACCAAATTGAACAGAACGTGTTTATATCTAAGGCAACTATCACAGACACTGATGTTTCCACTCCTACACAAAATAATTCGTACCGAAACTGGAGATCACCGCTACCTTGTTGATAAAATAGAAAACTAACAGAACACTAGTCACTTCGACTCGTTCCTATTCACAATTCTTCATTGATAGTTACTGTTCTTTCATCTGAAGATATTTCACTCAATTTTATTTATAATATTCACCCTAAAAACAAATCAAATTAGGAAATCACGGTTGATACAAGTCAAGACAACAAAAATAGGCTTTGACACTTGACAGAAACGATTCAACTGCACAAATCTTCGAAGATTATCGTCAGAAAAGTGAAAGTAGATGCTTTTTTTCAATAAATTCCACAATACGTATGAAGTTGTTCTTGAGTTTATCAACAAAACATGTACCACTTTTTATAAAAACAATATTTTCTAAAATGATCGGAAAATAAAGAACACAAGTACACAACATACACCTACTACGCGCACGCGAGCGCAATAGTTTTTTTTCGAGTCGTGGACCGTGGTCGTACAAAGGAACGAGCGAGACAGACAGAGCGAAAGAGATAGAGTTTAATCGTGCTCAAACAGGCTGACTGCGAACGCATTGACTAAGGATAGTTTGACGAACGACAAACCACAAAAATTTAATGCAATTAACGCAAATAATATTATGTTTTTCTTTATCAATGTCTTACCCTTGAATTCGAGAGCCATTATTTTGTACGTTAAGAACAAAGTTTGCAAGTAGGTACATATCAACACAGTCAAGTATCTGTGTTTTCAATGAAAAATATAAAACTTGCTAATAAAAAATGTTTAATATTTAAATAGAAATACCCAAATATCCTTACATACAAACAAATTGCAACAAACTGAATATCAAAAATGCTTAAAATCTTAAATTGCACATAACAAGAAACGCCATTCTTAAAATTATCTGTGGCCGTTTTTTTCGGCAAGTAGATAAATCCGTACATGCACTGATGTTCAGATATTATGGAAATTGAATACCCTGTATAAAATATTCTCTTAGATTAATTGATTTGAATATAGCCTGACTCGAAAACTGCTCAACCTAATTTCAGTCTCACGCAGCGTGGATAGCTTTAATGGTAGAAGGCATAATAAGTTGTTTAGGTATAAAATGTGTGCTTTGATAAGTAATAAAAACTTAATAACTTTAATTGCAAAGGTAAATTTTTCGGTGAATCGGGTGAACTTATTATAAGTGTCAAGTGAAAATTTTTGTAGCAACAAGTAAAAAAAGTAATTTCAAAATTTTATTAATCTTAGCAATATGACAATAACACATAGTTTTTTAATCATGATTGAAATAAATATTATTGTCATCATTCAAGATTCATGTGTTTAACTTTGAGTTTTTGTGCGATGGCAATACTGGAGTTGATTTGCTGCATCTTGTAGGCCAGAGAGCCTTCATCTCCGGACTCGTAAGCCACCTTTGATATAATATCATCCATGTCTCCTAGAGTCACTTCAAGCAATTTTGGATCCGTCTGGAAGAATATAAAACGATCTTCCTTAAAAAAACTGTCGCTTAAAACTGTAGTACAATATAGATGAGACTGTAGAGAGCCTTGTATGCAAGGTTTGCGACTGGCAGAGATATACAAAATTCAGAATTTAGACCACCACTGATTCGTAGGCATATCTAGCTGGTAGGGGCTATTTGATGTAGCTACTTTGTGAAATGCACAGAATTCTCAGATACTAGATAAATCGTTAATGCCAAGGCTCTCTACTAAGTTGTCGGACTAATAACGCGGAGATAAAATGAGCACGTGACATTTTTTTAGGTGCTTGGTGTGTTCTATATTATTATCTAGTATTCGAATTAATTTTGTCTGTGTTCCTACTGCTTAGTTCCGGTAGCGCTAC
This sequence comes from Anticarsia gemmatalis, assembly GCF_050436995.1. Lineage (NCBI taxonomy): Eukaryota > Metazoa > Arthropoda > Insecta > Lepidoptera > Erebidae > Anticarsia > Anticarsia gemmatalis. The sequence goes on from NC_134761.1 coordinate 8,837,327, forward strand.
CACGTGCTATAGCCCTCGACCAAACACTCTAGGCCGTCGACATTGGTCTTTTGGTCGAGGTGCTATCAGTTAGGACAATGATGATGTTAACGCACAGGATCCATTTCGCTCCAATGCTGATTGTAGTTAGTCAATCTGCCATCGAAGCCAGTGGCGAAGCAGACGGGGTTGATGGCCACAAAGCAGTGGTCTGGATTTGTAGGAACGGACTCATCTTCGTTGTTCGTTGTATCTGCATGAGATAACTGAATGAATACAGGTTGAAAATGTATTCAGTAAAGTTGCACCAGTCGGTCTACTGTAACTGCTTGCTGTCTCAAATAAACTTGCCTGAACTTGCATTCAGAGAATTTGTTAGATAGATACTCAGTGAATTTACATAAATTTACTGAGCGTAGACAAAATCATTGCTGTCCTACTTGCTAAAGCTGAAGGAAGCACAACTTCCAACGCCGGAAAAACAATCAATAGGTATCGTTTGTAGATTGTGTAAAATTAGGCGTTCTAAGAAATAACAGAGTATTTGGTCATGATATAGGTTTGGCCTTATCTTATGAAACATTATCACCAAGTATTTTTGTTACCTGTCGCTGAAAACAAACCCGCCATTGCTGCAAGCTCATGTTGTCTATACCTTGACTTAGCCCGGCCGGCTTTGTATGGACTTGTGAATCTAAAAGACTGGAAAAGACAGAGATTTTAACCTATAATATAATGTAGCTGAATTTTATTATAACTTAGAAAATTAACAGGCGCTATGCGTGGTGAATCAAAACCTATATAATAACTAACACCATTCTGGGAGGAATTGGAGTTTATCAGTGAGTCAGTATTAAGTTAAAACTTTATTGTAGTCGACTAAATACAGTGTGTAAATCTATGCCTTAATACCAAATTACGTTTCATTATTTTTGGCTAACCAATGCAGCATTCCGCATTCCAAATCGCCGATCTTGTGCTAAAGCCTCTCCAGGAGGCAGTAAATCGCTCATTATGTCTACCTGCAAATAATGGCAAACATAGTAAAGTAAAGTATTAATCCCCGGTTTCTGAGGTACATTTAGCGGTAATTCCTCCATTCAATAGCGCTTAAACTCATACACAAAAACGCTATTGAATAGATAATCTACCGCTAAATGTACTTAGAAACCGGGGGTAAGAACAGTTTTATAACTTCTATATAAGTGTTATAGAACTTAACCGAAAGATAAAATGACAGCAAATGTATTAAAAATGACAGATTTCCAACTTATATGCTAACTAAGTATTCTTACCGGGGTTAAAGGACTATAAACTATGTTCTAACCTGTTGTGTAGCAAAAGGTGCTGGAACTGCAGGCGAGATGCTACGGAATGCTTTGCCGATTAGACCGTGATCGGCTGCCTTTAGAGTCCAGAAACTGAACGGCTCTGCGCTGTGGTTTAATCCTGAAATGAAGATTCCAAACAGTCATTGCTGGAACACCTTTTAAGTAAAGATTTAAAAAACTGTCTGTAGGTTTGAGATAATCTGGAATTGAGGACTAAGTCATTACAGAACTTGTACCCAAAGTATTTATTGTCGCAGAATCGATAGCTATCGTTGTTTGGTTGTGGTGAAGAACGTTCGCCTCGATAAACTTGGTGTGGGACACCTTCCAGCTAAGAGCTCTAGCAATACATACTGCAGTAGCTTCGCGAGAAACTTTTAGGATGGAACTGCTATTGGAGAATCTAGTTCCGGCCAGTAGCGGACGGTAACGTACTAATCAAGTAGATAAATTAGTTTCAGATCCCCATTAAAATTATATAATAGCCTAAATAGCTTTAAATTTCTCGCCTTTAACAGTAACCCATCCGACTCCAGTCTCGTTAGCCATGTTAATAGCTAAGTCCATAGCAAAGTGACCAGTCGTGGCGCCCATAACATTTCTCGGGTCTACACAGGCTGTCGATGACTTCTCATTCAGTATTTCTGGTTCACTGTTCGGTTCACACACGCCGCTCTCGATGGCGTACACGTATGAATCTGGCGTTTGGAAAGTTATAAATAAAACTACCCCAAGCTGCATAAGATTTTTTGGCCCTGGCCATCTAAGTTCAAAATTTAACTGGATGAGCACAATGGCGAGTCATCTACATTTAAAAGAAAAAAAATGGAGACGGTATACTTAGTTTGTATGAGACATTATAGTATTGAGGCTCATGATGAGTAAAGAATTAGGTTTCGAAATGAGACAAATAACTAAAATAGTAAAATGAGAAGAAGCCCTATTAAGGGGTTTAGGGCAAAAAGAATCATAATCCTTAAAAGAAAAGATTCCCTACTCACCCAACCTATGTAGTCCATGGTTTGGAAGTCCAAGTTTATCAGCATAAATAAGAAGTTCGGCCTGATCTGCAGCTCTAATCGGTTTTGTGCCCAAAGCTCTCAGACAGTCGATTATAAACCTTCTGACTTCTGCAATCTGAACTTTAGCCATAGCTTAAGAATACTCCAAAATTATTTCGAGCCTTGCTCAATATCGTTCGTAGAGTTTTTGATAATGTTTCAAATATTGCGCTGGGTAGCGAGGCACTTATCAATAAGCTTTAAGAAATCTGTAGTATTAGATCAAGTAGGTAATTTGATTTAATATTTATCTACAATTCTACATACATATAGACACTCAGCAGCCTTCTGTATACTTTTGACAAGTATCTAAATGACGTTTCCCTGAGACTTCCTCTACTGGTACATCTAACCTACCTCTTTGCTTATGACCATGTAGAAAGCAAAGATGATAGAGTACCGGGTACACATACTTCATCAGGCTCTAGAAAGGATTTGCGGTCATAATAGTATTGGATTCAAAATTACTTTTTTTAAACTCACACCAATATTGATGAATTTTTGCATGACGATAGTTGATTTCAAAACCTGAATTAAACATAGGTTACTTATATTTTAAAAACAAACCCCATTAGAGGTTAGCAAAGTGTAATGTGCAGAATAGAGACGAACTTGTTCCCCTCTTCTGCCGTGAGCAAATTCATTATCTAGTAACTATTAGGTCAGTAATGGGGGTTACAAAATAAAAAAAGACTGATTTTTTATGGTTATCCACACTATATATGTCACTTTTCCGTAGAATAGCTAAAACTAGTATAATGAAACTTATAATACAGGCAAAGCTTTTTATAAATAAAAAATTCAGCACCTTGATGTTAACGTTTTATAATATTATCACAATGTCTATCAAGGATAGTGTCATAGCGCTTCTTCTTTTCAATGGACACTCTTCGAAACCAAGTTAAAGTATACCTAAGAAGAGAACCTAGTTTCAGTGTTAGGATGGTGGCTGAGTACTGAGACTCAGACTCGCTCAGACTAAGCGTAACACAAGCTGTCGAGAGATGATCGTATTTATGTAGTTATTCAGAAATTTGCATTGGTTGTACTCGTAATTTCTCAGCTAGTGTAATGCTAGCTTCAATCAACTCCGGTAAGTATAAAATACCGCCCTGCTTGTCTGTTTTCTCCATTGCTTGTTTCTCCACGTCGCCAGGAGCCATCACTGGCTTTTTGGGATCCGCCTGAAAAATATTCACGATTTTACCAACGCAGTAACACATTCAAATTTATTTTTCGATTTTGTTTAGCCAGTGCTGGTTGTAATGTTCAATTGCTAAGCGAACTCCTTGCTCTCCCTTTAGCACCTATTTCTAACTAAAGCTACGTGTGGCCAATCTTTTGTAAAGCTTTATGCACTAGCGATTAGCCGTGTAGTTACAATTTAATATTCAACCGCTTGTGACCCCAGTCGCTAGTGCCTAAGGGGGATAAGAGTTTATCTCATATTAATATCTCTTTCTCGGCCTGACACTTTGCCGTTCACTATTAAGCCACTCAGTGGTTGTCATTGATTTATTTATTAACATTTTTAAAATACAAAAAAAATCTCAACATCGACATCGATGGTTGACTTTAGGGTGTCTTCAATTGAGGAGAAATATGTAAAAATAGATATCTAACGATAAAATCCTACGCTTGAAACTTACCGGTGGCAAGGTCCTCCAGTACCGTATGCATTCTGTGATTCTTTCGCCGAAGCCAGGCGCGTAGCACTCAGGCTTGATGGCCATGAAGCTGTGTCCAAGGTTAGCTGGCGTCCCTCTCGCAGAACCCCACTTGCGAACGTGATGAGCGTAGTTTGATCCTAGCGAATAAACACAGCGAAAAAGTTTATCAATCAATCTGAAAAAATATTTGGCGATATAGTGCCCTTTAGATATAGGTGGTTCCTGAGGCAAATAGAGGGTCCAAGACCTAGGTTATTCCTCCGTTTTGTCTGCACCTTAGCGTTACACAGCTTAGAATTTTCTTTAATAAATCTATACTAATATTATAAAGCTGAAGAGTTTGTTTGAACGCGCTAATCTAAGGAACTACTAAGGGTCGGCGCAAACGGGCCACCGACCACAGCCACTGCTGGCCAGCGACACCCACTTAACACTTTTTTTTATATATTTTGTATCCTGTAGCGAGTGGCCGTCACCGGCTACACGTGTGCGGTGTGTCTATACAAAATATATGGAAAAACGTGTTAAGTGGGTGTCGCTGGCCACCAGTGGCTGTGGTCGGTGGCCCGTTTGCGCAGACCCTTATCCGATTTTACAAATTCTTTCAGTGTTAGATAGTCCATTGATTGAGGAAGGTATAGGCTATATATCATCACGCTACGACCAATAGGTGCAGAGTACAAGTAAAAAATGTTACAAAAACGGGGAAAACTTCGACCCATTCCCTCTTATGTGACACAAGCTAAGTTGTGCGAGTCAGCTAGTCGACGAATACACACAAATCTGACCCGTAGTTCCCGTAGTTAGCGAGCACCATCTTCATTTTTACCTGCAAGTATTCCACTCAACATGTCTACTGCAGCAGACAGGCCATATCCTTTGTAGCCTGAGGTCATTTCACCGCCGCCTAGAGGCATCAGCATGGAAGTCTTGAATGCCTGCGAAATATAAAGCAGTGACTCAATGGAGAACAGGGGTAGTCTAATTCAGCAAATATTGTGTTACTTCAATAAAAATTGTTTAAAATATTTTTGTAGTCGTGGTATGTAAGTATAAGAATTTACGACAGCCTTACGTCTATTTACACTTTCGAGTAAAGTATATACAGGGTGTCCCAAAACTCAACGATAATCCGAGACAGGATGAAAGGCTAAGTCATACCGGTTCTAGGAAAAAAAAAAAAAAATCCATGTCACTTAGTTCAGCAATAATAGACATTTTTCAAAAAGTTTAAATTCCACACCCTAGCTCGCATTTTTAAGTCCTGTGATCACCAATGCACTAAATATGCTATTAATCGTAAAACAAATTTATGCAGAAAACATTGTTAATTTCATAAAAAAAGTTAAGTTTTAGTGAGTCATGATTCACAAAAATATCGTTAGTTAACTTTGACGCTTCGTATTGAAAAAAAATGTACTACACTACCCTTGGCAAGTTATTTCAAAAGTTGGCGCATTTAATCAAGATTTCAAAATGGTGCAACACTTGCCACTTTTCTTTCCATTAAAAATGTTATTTTTATTTGAACGAAGAGTATCCTCGCAAATGGATCGGACGCAGTGATTCAATTTTATGACCTCCTCGTTCCCCCGATCAAAATCCAGTAGATATTTTTAACTGGGAATGCATAAAAGAAAAAGTCTATTCAAAATCAATACAAAATCTATCAGAACTTCGCCAGAAAATTGACACAGCGTCAGAGGAAATAAATGCAAGGAATTTTGCTTGACTGGTGCAAAGGTCTTTTGTAAGGCGTTGCAGAGCCTGTATTCGTGACAGAGGAAAACATTAAAAAAGTTTTACGATTAATAGCATATTTAGTGAAGATCACGAAATTCAAAAAAACACAGTGAAATTGTGACATTGGTGATCACAGGACTTGAAAATGCGAGCAAGGGTGTGGAATTTAAACTTTTTTGAAAAATGTTTATTATTGCTGAACTAAGTGACATGGAAATTTTTTTTTATTTTTCCTAGAACCGGTATGACTTAGCCTTTCATCCTGTCTCGGATTATCGTTGAGTTTTGGGAAACCCTGTATATAAGAATTATTAGTTTTACCAATTCCGCATCGGTCGTTTCATGACCGTCGGGGCCTAGAGCCCAACCCAGAGGTATTGGCTGATGTGCTCGAAGCCTCATCTCTATCTGAAAGTAGACAGTAGAAATATTTAAAAGTTCGTATCTTCTATAAAACAACATCATATTTAATGTAACGTCTTTCTGGTTCAAGTTCTTCTTGCTTCAAGATATATTTATTTCAAATCCTAAAGATAAAATGTGAATCAAGTACTTACCTACTATTTGTTCTAATCTGATAAATTACTTATGAAAAATCTTCGAAAAATATAACGTTTTAGATGAGATAAATGAAAGCCTATAACGCCTAAGCAACGCAACGCAACGCCATGATATTTCTCTACAAATAAATTTAGACTGCAGATAAAAATCAAAGGATGACAAATTAAACTATACTTCTAAATTATCGTTTAAAGACAAATTGTAGTGATAATTATTTGAATGTTGAGACCGCGCCAAGTGCTACTGCCGTGGTTGCCATTTCTAAGTACAGCATTTCACCGTCAGCTGCTGGAGCAACGATTGCCAACGGGTTCGTTCCTAATGCCACCTGAAGATAACAATTTGATATGACTATTATATTGGTCATTTTATTATTAAGCATTGCATTAATGTTTGTAGACATTTTACAAACCTTCTTACTTCTGGTTGGCGCAAGAAGGGGTGAAGAGTTCGTAAAAGCCAGACCAATTAGTCCTTCATTTGCACATAACCTGGCCCAAAAACCGACCATACCATGATGGTTGGATCCTGAAAAGAGGCCATTTCAGAAACACCTTTTTTGGTTATACTTTTAGGGGAAACAGTACGTGATGTTTCTACTAACAAGTCTCTAACTTTTTAGTTACACACTAGAAAGCCAAGATAATTAAATTTTACATAATTGATGAGGAAAATGTAATACCTTTTACGGCAACAAATCCCATTCCACACTCTTTAGCCTTCTGTATTGCTAGGTCTGTGCCAAAGAAGCTAGCCGTACTCCCGAGACAATTATGAGCGTCCACCCACGCTGTGGAATGGCTTTCAGTCAAAATTTCAGGCTCATTATTTGGTTCGCAATCTTTGTATATAATGTCATTAAGATATTTCTCTAGAAATAAGATAAAACTGGTTGAACTATTATAATAGTAATATGCCTGAATGAACCTCTAGGTTCATATCTGAATATATTTAAAGGATGAAAGCTATAGACTATTCGTAGAGAAAGGGCCCTAAGGCACTACCTTGTCAGACTCCCCGTTTAAAAAACGAAGTTAATCAACTACCTTCTTTTCTCTACAAAATTTATGGCGTATTCAGTTCATTTTCTATTAGTTGAACAAAATTCTACAAGACATTGATTCTTATTCATTCTTCATTGGATTATTATTCTACTTAGTATCTATAGTGAACAAGCCTGTCGAAGGCCTTTCACTGTTCAATTAGATCACCACTCACCTAACCTATTAAGTCCATGACTCTGATGACCCATTCTGTCGGCTTGGACAAGTATTTCTGCATGTTGCTCAGCTGGTTTTAACTTAGCTCCTACAGCTTTAAAACAATCAATCATAAATCTCCTTGCTTCAGACAATTTTACTAAAGACATGGTCACTGAAATAACGACAAAAGTTAACTTATAAATAGTACCTGAACGAATTAAATTGTAGATAGGTAAAGTAAAATTGAGTATCTGGCATATTATGGAAATTATATTTAATACATAATATTCCTTCTCTAAAAGAAAGTTCGTCAATACATTGTTATTTTGCATACATCATTCACTGTTGCAAAAATTATCATTTAATGTGTTTATTTAGTATCACTTCTAAAGTTTATTTCACACGATAATCAAGTGTTTAAGCACTATACAGTTTACTAAGATGCATCCCCAATGTCCTGAAAACCAGAATTAGCGCTCTTTCTACCTCTATACTACTGTTACTCAACTTGCTCGCCTTGCCTAAATTTTCACTGATCTAAGAATATTATTACTGACACTTACAGCGTATCAAAGAAGAAGAAACTAAACAAATATCACAATATTACCACAGAAATGTCATATTTTGCATCACAGAATACTCTTATTGTTGTGAAACTGTCAAATTAACAATGTCTAAATTTACTTTTTAACCCAAAGAGAATTTTACTAGCCAGTGCTTTGAAAGTAACATAGAAATAAATATTGTAGGTTCTAGCTGTACTCTGCTTAGAACCTTAATTTTTCGCCCTCCTTACATAAAACATTGGGTAATAAAATCAGCATAATACATGTGTCTTCTTATTTTCTGTAGTCCTTCAGTTACATTCAAGGGGATCTATAATAATTTTTTCTTTGGTTTCGTCACAAATTGCGCTAGGGATACGCATAGGGGATGAAAATGAAAATGTCATAATAATTCCTAGCATTTATTGTGTTTTTGTAAATCATGGTATTCTATACAAAAACATTACATACAAAAATATGCATGCAGCTACTTAATTTTATATATTGGTCTTAATTGCAAAGGCACCTCAAAATTGCAAATATCACAGCTATAATCTACGGTCACACCGAGAACTGTACAAAAATAATCAATTATTCGATTTGTATATAAAAAAAGATACTCTTCATTACATATTATACTAGTTTAGTAAATACATAATCGTAACTACAACATGAATCTACAAAAATAATTGTGAAAAATCTAAATTCTATGGCTGTTCCTGTTAACATACAGGATCCTAATGAATGAATCTTGATTGAAAATGCTCGGCTTTTGGCTCAGGTCTCGTCTCAAAGTGATTGATTTTTAGGCTGGAAACCTCTAGCCCAATTTAATCGCTAGTTATATTAGCCCAGGGAAAAAGTCTTTTCGCATTATAGTATGTATGAACTTGTAATAAATCTCTTTGGCTTCAAAAATCACAAATGAGTACACGGTTCATCAGGTTTCTTTCAGTGAGCTCGTGAGGTACTCAAATATCGAGCTTTTTTGTGTCGAGAAAAGATTTCATTACAAGTTCATACATACTTTAATGCGAAAAGACTTATTTCCCGACCTAATACATCAAATCACGAAGTAAATGTTACTTTTCCACAACACACTCCATGGGTTTAACGTTGAGTCTCTTCGCAAGAGCCGCACTTGACTCAATCTGTTGTTTAACAAACGACAATGTACCACACTTGTCTACTCTACTGCATTCCATCTTCTCCTTGTCACCGGGAGTTAGTACTGGTAACTTTGGATCCAACTGTAAAGAACGAAAATCTGTTGTAGTATGATATGATATGAAAGAAATGTTATTGTAAAGAATTAAAATATGTTTTCTTATAAGAAAGTGGGATTTATAAAGCAGCCAATCGGTCGGCAAATGATGGGATATTTTTTGTGTGGTCGAACGAAACGAAAATGACCATGCCTAACTAGAGTAATTGCATTTAGCCTAATTTATAGTATAATAAAAAATAAATCACTGTATAATTATATGAATTTAAACTATTATTGCCCCACTGTTCAACAAGAATCAAATCCAAATCAAGAAATGGGTGTAACGTGTTGGAGAACTATACTGTAATTAATATAATTAAACGAACAGACATAAAAAATATCAAAAAAGTCTATGCTAGCCACATCTATGAGGTAAGAAAAGCTGGTCAGTCATACCGGTTCCAACTCTCTCCAATGCTGTATGCAATCAGCAAGTCTGTCACCGAAGCCTGGCGCGAAGCACTCAGGATCTACCGCCACGAAGCAGTGGCCCAAGTCTGCCGGTCCACCCTCAGCGTCATGTGACCATTGACGAACGTGGTGGCCGTATTTAGCACCTACGACAGAAAAACGCATTACAGTCTTTCGTTGAATTGAGTAAATTTTAATTGGCTGATTGAAAAAGCAACGAAATTATGGGATATTCGAATAATGAGAGATTTGAAACTGGAAATAAAGGGATTAGATATATAAACTTGTTAATTTAGGATAAATAAGTAGACATTTTAAGAATTGTTTACTAAATCTTCTTTGTAGAAAATTTTCTTACACTTAACTAGAATCTTTTACATGGAAAGAATCGTCGACAGTAGCGACTTTTTACCTGATAATATTCCTGTAAACAGCTCCACCATTGCTCCTAGTCCAAAACCTTTGAAACCTGACGTAACTTCGCCGCCTCCGAGCGGGAACAGGCGTTTCGTATCAAAAGCCTGGAAAACAAACCAAATAAATATATTAACTACTGTATTTATGTCACTTTTTGTGTTCCAGTAGTAGTGGTAGCTTCCATTTTGGGATTGGCGCTTTGTAACTTTACGCCTTGTTAAAACAGCTTATAAAATAAAGATATTGTTCGCTAAGTTACCAGCATTTACTTTATACTAACCACTTCAGCATCATGAGTTTCATTGCCGTCGGGTCCTTGAGCCCACCCTGATGGGAGAGGTGCACCTTCACGAACCTTCATTTCTATCTGAAATAGAAGTATGATATTGTATAATCATTGAAACAAAGATAGAAACAATACATTTTACGATGCATTCTAGTAGTTATCACATGACGAGTATTTACTAGTAACTACCTTTAGAAGGCAAGTGTAGTGGCCTGTCGTTCCACGACATATACAAAATTACATAGGTCACTTTTATTTTCTGACTAAACAAGAACAAAGTTTCGTTTGTATCCACACTCAACTAATGTAAATTAGACTTCCTACACTCAACTAATGTAAATTAGACTTCCAAATTACAAAGTTACGGTTGTTTCTTATTAATGATACTAACCTTTCCAACAGCAGCCGCTGTAGTAGCCATGTCGAGGTAAAATGATTCACCCTTTGATGCCGGAGCTACCACTGATATGGGGTTGGTGCCTAATGCCGCCTGAAAATATAAAAAACATGATTAGATTTGATTTCTGAAATGAAATAAATATACTCGTAAACCGTATGCTGTTTAATGATGACAGGTTTACCTACCAACGTTAAGGATTTATTTTCTCGGAAAATTAAATTCTACACTAATATTACAGGGTGAAATAGGCAATTATTAGGTAGCCTATAAAGTATTTCCCGGGCGACCTTTTTTCTAGTTAATTATTTATTGCAATGTACCAATTGAGAATGTTTCATATGTCTATTGCAATAACATACGGGTAACCAATTACTATTGAAATAGATAAAACTATTGATTGTACCTGTTTACTTCTAGTCGGTGCCATGAGTGGAGATGTGTTGGTGAATGCCATACCGATCATACCCTTGTCAGCGGCCAGCTGGGCCCAGTAGCCAGCCATGCCGTTGTGATTTGATCCTGAAACATTTGAATATATTTGTTGTATTTGTACATAAGTATGTGATGAGTTATTCTATTGAAGAGTATACAGAGTATGAATAGTAAGAATACTAAACCAAGGTACTAATTTTTATACGTGCCTAAAGTAAAATATAAATACTTATATAGTAATTGAGTCAGAGTTGCCGGATAAAATTTGATTATGTTACAAACGTAACTGCTTGACACTTTTTTTAGTTAGTACATTTTTTTACAAGTGCATACACAGCGAAATAGTTAAATCCTGTTTAACGAAAAAAGGTTATGAGGACATGTACATCCCAAGTACTCGTTTTAAAACATCATAAAGAAGTAATTAATTTCATGTTTTTTTCTAAGCTACTTCAATCTTACTTTACCTTTAACAGCAACCCATCCAACGCCAGTATTTTTGGCTTTCGAGATCGCTAAATCCATAGCAAAGTGACTGACAGTTGCGCCTAGAACATTCTTCGCGTCAATCCACGCGGTAGATTGTGTCTCTTTCAGAATTTCAGGGTCGTTGTTCGGTTCACAGTTTCCGCTCTTAATGTCGTTAACGTACATTTCTGGAAATTAAAAAAGTTGAAAATATAATTTTATTTATCGGGTTGGTTAACCAATACATATGTAAATGGACGATCTTATTTTACTATTCTCTTTGTTTAACTATTAAAAATCTCAAAGATATAATATCAGAAATATCATTACAAAACAATTTACAGCAACTTTTCAACATTCTTCAAACAAGGGGTGTAAAATTTCGTATTCAAGGGTAAGACACACGTATTATTTCTCCGTGCCAATTAGAACTTAATGGTATAATTATGAAGAAAACAACATTATCTTCATCACCATTATTCGTTACTTTTATACACTTACTGTAGAGTATAACCCTCTTATTCATAAACACACTATAAACCTATTTGAGTTAAAACACTACTGAAATATGTTTTCTCCTTTTTATTTCGCAAAGGAGTGAAAGAAACAAAACTCTTTAAAAGCCTTTCATAACTTCATATATTTTTATGAATAAGTCTTTTCGCGTTTACGTCAGTCATGCCTGTTGTGCTTACCTAATCTATTAAGTCCATGACTGGGATGTCCGAACTTGTCTGCCTGGATCAGCAGCTTGGCTTGCTGTTCAGCTGCTTTCTTATTGGCTCCAGCAGCCAGGAGGCAGTCCACCATGAACCGCAGGGCCTCTACCGTCGCCACCTTAGCCATGGTCCTGGAAACAAGAGAAAAACATGATAATTTTTATTACCTCATGGAATAAACACCGGATAGTTGTATCAAAATTGATTGCTTCTTAAGGGAAAAAATAAATAAATTAATTGGTAACTTTTGATAGTTGTCCTAAAATAGTCTCCTGCTAATGTTTAAGTCACATCTTGCCTCCCTATCTCTATTTCTTTTGAGAGAAAAAAATGTGATCGAGAACAGACGGCATTAAATAAGGCAAAACACTACCTAACACAGTTCATACTACCACTTAAGTAGAATAATTCGTACAATCTAGGTATACAATTAGATACATGTACCATTTTACCTACATAACTTACAATAATATACATAATTTACTTGTTGTTTTTCCTTCCTATGTATTCTTGGTGATTGATATTAAGTCAATGCCATGGCCGCTATCTTGTTCAGTAAACCAACCTGATTTTTGACATAATATATGGGGCTACGTTTTGAAATATGTATTCTACCCGCTGTTGACAAGTCGGCTGTTCTCAGGGTCTACCATTCCCCCTTTTCTGGGAGGAAACCCTCACCCAGCAGTGAGACAGTGATTGTTTAAAATGTATTTAAAGCTACATTGCTTTTTTTCAGGATGGCAGAAAACTTGCACAAGAAACTAGGGTATATAAGTTCTTTACTAACGCAAAGATAAAAATAAACGCGAAACTACGGACACAGCTTGTTTGTAATATTGGGGATACTTTCATACGACATTACATAAGAAGATTTTCGGCATTTTTGTGTGTATTGATTTACGATTGAATAAATTCCCATTATAGCAAAGTATCAACGTAGATTCCATAATCACAAACCACACACACATTATTCTACTGTCTCGTGATACCAATTTATAGAGTAGCACAATAGAATTGAGATATGTCATTTTGTTATCATTATGTTTATAGTTTAATGGAACAATCAGTTATATAAATAAGAGATATGTATAATAATAATTTCGTTATGTAATACATCAATCGTGCTAAAAGAATTAGAAGATTTCCCACCACTATTGAATCTCCATGCTCTTCAAAACCATTTTAACGATTAGACCGTGGGAGGGGGAGGGTAACAGGGAGATTTCCGCATTTATAATACTGGTATTTACACTATTAAAGGGACGTATCCTCTCCTACTAATATTATAATTTCTCAAGTTCGTAAGTATGGCTGGATGAAAGTTACATACCATACTTTACTGTATGTTTGTTACTCTTTCATGAAAAAAATTCTTGCCGGATTTTAGTGAAATTTAAGACCTGAATTAACACATAATATGATACTTTCTACCCTGAGAAAAGTTTTCACGCGGACGAAGTCGCGGGCAGAAGCTAGTACTTTTAAAATTATCTGCAGCAACGATCAGCCATAAAGCGCATACTATCGATCGCTGCGTATTTACTTAACTGGTTCAGCCTTGAGTCGGTCATTGGCAACGAGCGCCATGGATGCAGTTAGGCGCTTCGCACAGTTCGCACTTATGCGATACTTACATATAGGTGTATGTATGTATGTTTGTACGGCTGTAAATATTCTTAACAGTGGCACGACTACTATAATTCATCGAAAAACAAAAATATACGCGAAATTGCGGATATTTCCTACCTTGATTAAACTTTTTATTTATTTCATGTTTCTACTGCTACTAGTTTGCCTGTAGGTATCACGAATAGGGCTTGCAAATATTTAAATGTTTGGACTTTTTCTTAGCGAATGTTTAAATTCTCTTTAAAGATTTCGATCATTATTGTTTATTTATTTTATGCTTTTCGATGTTGATATTTGATAAACAATGCTTGATTGTTTCCGAATCTCCAACTGTTTCCTTGCTAGGCAAAATCAGCGCTGTTTGCAAAATCAAACAGTTTCGCATTTATTATATACGTAAGTTAATCAATATTTCCGATGGAAGCATACAGGATATTTTAGCTCGTGAATCCTAAATTCCCAACTCAGGTAAACAGAAATATCTTTCCTTATAACCTGGCATACAACAACAATCGCTTTATATATAGGTAAACTTTATTTGTACAGTATTTTGCTTCTCTCTTTATCCTTGGTGATAGCTTGAAATCTAGATTAGTTTCAGTCATAGATACTGCATTTAATGACGTCATACGCGCTGATATAGTATAATATCTCTCAAATTATCCTATTTAGGATTAGTGATAGGGTAATTTAAACCGAAAAAGTATTATACCGTTCAAATAACTCTACTTTGTTATAGAATACAGACTTTTATGAATGTTACAGATCTATAGCTGAAAACTTAGTAGCAGAGAGTCTTGCCATAGTCAATTATTTGGATTATAATGAATAAATTTCAATGTTTCCATAATAAAATAGCTTTATCAAACAGGCCACCGTTAGCTGTATAAGCCTGTTGGACACAAATGCACCACTTTCTGAAATTTGTATAGGTACCTTCGCATGCTCTTTACCTGCTAAAATGTTGGAGCAGTCTGATAATCAATTAACGGTTCCAATTACTACTGAGTATTGTTATTGTGTTGATGTTCACCTATATAATATGTTTATAAAATATCATAGTGTATTTACGATGAAATGCACGGTGCAATTAACAAAACATTGAATCGAAGACAGTATATTTATAGTATAGGAATGCAGAACCTGTTGCGGGATAATGACTCTTAATTGACATTAGAAATAGTTAATGAATTTTATTATGTCAGAAAATATTTAACTAAAAAAATATGTTCAATTGATTAGATATTATTTGGCTGGATTGCTAGAGTATATCAAAAGACTGCCTCTGTGGCGCGGTCCCGGGTTCGATTCCCAGTTCGGAGCACTTTGTTTTAGGTATTTTAATTATTTTTAGATTATTCAATAGTAGTCCCGAGTTTGGTAACGTGCCCGGTAAGTGGCAATACACTCACTCCCTATTACATGAGACCAACATTGTTAATTGCGAAACGTGGGTGTATTTCATACAACTCTGCCTACACTTACGGGTTTTATAGGCGTGTTATTATTGGCCATGATTATGTAACCATCATTTTATATTTTACGTTGCATAGTGATATTTTATATTTGAATGCTTTATTATTATAGACGATAACCGTGAACTGAGTTTATCGGTGATTTTTCTTTATGTTATCCATTGTCAATGTCAAAACAAAATGTATTGTAATAATAAACCAGATGTTTAACGGTTAGTATAATGCATTATTAATAAGAAGATAATTAACAACTAACTCTAGGAATAAAAATAATATTTGTCAAGTTTAAAGAATGTTACTAGGTATTACAATTTATTTAACTAGACAACGAAACTGCGGGATGAGGGGGGGGGGGATTTATCTAAAAAAATACGCCAGATAAAGAGGTATTTTCTTTTGTATATAAATAAAATTTTAAAATGCTGTATCTCTACAAAAATCCTTTTGATACACAAATAGAATAAAAAAACGGATAGGAAAAGCGATATGCGAAATTATTACAATTATTTGCAAATTAGTTTTTATAAATTAATGTAAAATCAACTACAACTAAGTCGGGTGAAGCTGAGTAGACCTGCTAGTGAAAAACTAAAACACAAACACGATTGTTATGATAATTAATACTCAAACTAACACAAGATTTTATCAACAGTAGGTAAACAAAAATGTCACACCACTTGTCTTTATAGACTATCATTAATTAAAGTTAATTAATAAATTACTTACTCGCTACACGCTTGCATTATAACAGTACAAAACTTGTTTTTAAATTTCCAAACAAAATATACCACGGAATATGTTTATTTATGTATGTTTATCACGATGTTACGTAACACATGTGCTCGAGGCAACGCGGCCCAGTATACTGACTTAATTCAATAACCGGCGAAAACCGATCGCTGAGCACCAAATATACTATTGAAAACTATATTTCAAAATGTACACTGTGACACTGAAAATAGGGTTGCGTTTCTAATAGGAGGGTAAGGTGTCGCTTATTACGTTTTGCTTTTGATGAGGTGATTTTTGTCATTGAAATTGCAACTTTGTGTTGTTGTGTTAAGGTGTGTTGTTGCTTGTTCTCAAGACTATTCCGGCCGTGTTGTTCAGTATATGGATACTTAACCTAATGTTTACGTTTTATTACACTGATAGAGCTCACCAGATGACGATAGGTACTCTAGATGATTTTGTCAACATAGAATTGTAGAGTAAGAATATCTTAGTTTATTCTTCAGTAAAGAAGCTCTACATTCTTAATTATTGTTAATTAATGTAGTACCTAATTTTAAACTACCAATAGGGACCTTCATTATGTGTCATGAAAACCATGTAATAGTTGTACAGTGTACACTACGATTAAAATCTAACTAGGTAGGTAGCTCGACAGGAAAAAACATCTCAATAACTCCAAAATTAAAAGATATGTAAACTCATATAAATAACTAGGAAATTCATAATCTCACAATAAAACTGGTTTGCATTTTCTAAAAACGAATACTGATAAGCTAGTTACCCAATTAATAAATAATTAAAAACTATAAAATATATAATGACGTATTGTATTGTGGACTCAAGGAACCTCTCCCTCTTTCGGAAAAAGACTCTTGCCCGGCTGTGGGACAAAAATAATTTAAAAAATAAGTAAATATTAGGTTATATTTACATGGCTGGTTGGTTAGCTGCCGTCATGATATTCCTCCACATAGCTGGCTGGTAACGAAGACACATGGACAGCATTGTATCAATAAATAAATTAACTATTAAATTATTCTACATCGACTCTACACTATCGTACAATTACCTCAATGGCTCATTGAAAACTAACACAACCAATCGACGATAAAAATTTAAAAACAAAACTATTTGACAGATGTCAAATGACTTTAAAAATTTCCCGCGCTTTAAAAATTACTATTGTCGTACTTTTTTTTATTTAATGGCTCTGATGCAATATAGACGAAAGAATAAGACTGCCAGTAAATAATCGAAATAAATTGCAATTAAACAACGTTCTATGAACAGATTCCGATAACTAGGAAATCTAATCGTTAGTGGTTGGATTCCGATAATGTATTTTCTATTTTCCCAATGAAAATTGTCGATATGTGTGCAAACAATTGATAACAATAAGTAGTACTGATTGAGTGCAGTCATACCTTATCTTGATTGTTTATAAAAATCCCATTGCCGATAGCCACTTTATAATGAAAATTATAATTATGTTAATTATTTTTAGAATTAACTTTCTGATGTTAAACACTCAGACGGCCTCTATGGCGCAATGATTAAGGTCGTCACCACGCCACTACCAGTGCATCGAGAGGTCCTGAGTCCGATTCTCACACGGGGCAAATATCTGTGCGATCCACAAATAGTTGTTTCAGGTCTGGTCGTACTTTGTCTCCGTTGTTTATATGTTTGTAAAAGTTCCCGCGACACAAGAGCAATACTTAGTATGGGAGTCTTTTTACAGATATATAAATATTTATAGTAAACTATCCGATTTTCTAACTTTTCTTAAACACAAGACTTACGTAAAGACAGGTACGTGATTCTAAACATATAACCAATTCGTCATTCAATTATCAATTGTCAGATTTCGCGAATTATGACACAATAAATGCTAACTTTCCTCATAGCTCTATAAACGACGAGGAGGCCATCACGTATGTACTATAAATACACATATAATATATGTATAAGTATATAGAAGTGTCGTATATAAATAGTTCGCCTTGAACAAAGAGACCGGTCATTGGTAATGAACTTTACTTATCTTACAGTTAAAGAGAGACGAATAGAATATGAATATGGTTATATAGCACCGAGTCTTACCGTAATATAATGACTGAACCTGTTTGGGGGAGTTTGAAAGAAATACTTGAAACCATGGCGCTGTTATAAGTGGCTAGATGTCGTGATAAGTTGTATATATAGATATGAATAAATCTGATCGTTTTGATAATTGGTGGTAGCTCCTTACAAAATCAGTGACGTGCAATAGAAAAAAAACCTAAAAAAGCAATTTAATAATACAAAAAATTGGCCAAAGTTTCTGTCCAGACTTTGACATTGGCTCTACCTTCTAAATAGGCGGTAAATTGAATGCAATTTTGACAATCGTCAGTATCAGTATTTGACCCAAAATGATGTGATGGGATTAGGGGTTTTATAAAAATCCTTCTAGAAAAATCAGGGAGAAGTTATAAATTATTGATTAAGGTATTATAAAAATATCTAGTTGATACGTTTTATAGATCTTATTTGTTTCAGTGACAAAATATAAACACATTTTTTCTGAATATAATTTGTTATAAAACATCGGTTTTTGTATAATTACGACATTGTAATAACAAATAAGTAATTAACCTATCAACGTTACACTCTGATGTAATTGTTGGATAACTTCGTACACTTGCGGACAAAATTAACACCCACCTAATAATAAAATACTTATATAGGTACATAGCCAGTGGCATTACAGTATGCCGAAAGCTTACAGGGAGATGGATATTCAATATATTCGTTCCCACTGATACACTGTATAAACGGTTTTGTGGGGCTTAGAATGCTTAATAAATATTTTACTATACAAGAGAAAGCTGTAAAACACCAATAACCTCGCAGAAGTAGCTAACATCGCATACAACAACTTTTGTTCAACGACTTTTCAAAATTTCTTTGATTTTATTTTTATAAAAGACTTACTAACTCTTTGGATGCAACTGCAACAATGCAGATGCAACTGAAATACAAAATACAGCCGTAAGCCCGAGTGGTTTACGGCTGTATACGGCTATTACGGCTGTATTGTACGAGTGCAAGGATAATATGAGTCACATTCTAAAAATGGAGATCTGTTTTATAAGTGACGTTGTTATGCCCCAGCTGAATTAAAATCGGCATAAGTGAACAGAAGCGTATGAATTATCCCCTTTGTTGCGTGGAAAATATTTACAGCGAATAATTTAATTGATTATTTATTATTAATTTAATTGAATAATTTTTATATCAATAAAAAAAATGTATTTTATTATTTATAACTAGCTGACCCGCGCAACTTCGCTTGCGTCACCTAAGAGAATGGGTCCAAATTTTTCCCGTTTTTGTAACATTTTTCGTTGCTACTCCGCTCCTAATGACCGTAGCGTGATGTTATATAGCCTATAGCCTTCCTCGATAAATGGTCTATCTAACACTGAAATAATTTTTCAAATCGGACCAGTAGTTCCTGAGATTAGCGCGTTCAAACAAACAAACAAACAAACAAACAAACAAACAAACAAACTCTTCAGCTTTATTATATTAGTATAGATAGATTTTTGCTGCTTATATTTCATAATTTTTTCACGTAACTTATTTTAACCGTTTAGTGAGGTATCAACTCCCTCTATTCTTAAATGTACCCCTTGCTACCTATTCTCAAGCGAAACCCTTATGATGCAAATGAGTTTCGGATATGTACATACACCAAACCATTTCAACCGTTTTTAAAACTGTATCAACAATTTTGTCACGACTACTACCATTACCGAAGTAAAGTTTATCTGTCAACTGTAAATAGTAACAACAGTAACAGTAGGGGTGTACTTATCTTTAAGATAAAACTATCGTAAACAATGCAATTATATTATGTAAATACATAACATTAGAGAAGTACTCTCAGTAAGATTGTGGCACTTATACGAGATCATTCGGCTTTTGTAACAAGTGATTAAGCAACACGAAGAGGAACTTTGAAATGTAAGTCTAGCAAAAGTATTTTAAATTAGCTATTATAGTCCAACAATTTAGTAAAGAGCCTGGTTTACAAGTTTCGTGGCTGTCGGAGGTAGAAATACATATATAATATCACGTCTTATTCCATAGGGGAAGGTAGAGATCAAATAACGCCACTTGGTACTATCCTTACCAACTTACCTTGCCTCATTCTCATTCATATATTTTGCCTTATATTTTGACCGTCGGTAAACACAATTCTAAATTAAAAGGCCTATTAGGCTTATGTGGCTGACGATAGCCTGTTTGATACAGCTACTTTATTCTGGAAATACTCAGCAGTATTAATTATAATCTAGATAAATCGTGCATGAGGCTCTCTAGTAAGTTGTCGGAGTATAATAGAGTATTAGTTTTAAAGTCATAAAATAGAAGGACTGATTGAAAAGGCATAAGGCCTGCAGTGGGCTGAAAAAAGCTGTGTTATGTACTATCGAACAAACTGAATCATGACCCACCATGTGCTCATTTTCTAAAATACGTCTATATACACGTAGGTCGAAATTCGCTTGAACCTACGTTTCCTTGGTAATGAATTTGTTATCTGTCATTAATGCGTCAAATCTTTGTGCGTCCATTATAGGAAATAATGTAACTATAAAAATTAAAATAATATAGGGTAACCAGTATAGTTATTACCCGGTTAAGGAATTTATACACAATTATGGTCAATAGTGTTCTAGTAGTACTCTATTATAAACGCAACTTAAATATTCTTTCTGAAGGATCATCAGTCATTTGTTTCAATAACTTTGGAAACATATAAATAAATTACTAATAAAAAAACGACTTCTAAAATCACAGTAATTGTCCACCTAATTTTAAAACTTAACGAAAGAAGTAACCAGTATTCTAAAAGTGACATAGGTGTATTGCAATTAATTTGAACTGGTTACTTTAGAAATTAAAATAAACGTATTATTGCTTAACGTTGGCAATCACTGTATGCTGGGCAATGACTATAGTGGTTACCCTAATCGAAACGTTTCACAGATTTCTAAATGATTGCTGACGTGCTATTTGACATTTGACACAAATAGATTTTTTCGTCGTGAAAAGAGTTTAGACTATTTACATTCTACATTCAAATTAAGAGTGATTTATCGAAAACGTATTTACATGCTGTAATAACAAAGGTCAAAGTTGTATGTAGCCGTAGATACATCATAACACAGTCGTATGCATGTTTAAAATGTCCTAAGTGCAACTTTGACGATAGAGACGAAATTCTTACTGTTTTGACGGTGTCAAGCGAATTATCGGCAAAATGGGTCATGATTCAGTTGGTTCGATAGTACATATATTGTAGACTAGCTAACCCGCGCAACTTCGCTTGCGTCACCTAAGAGAATGGGTCAAAATTTTCCCCGTTTTTGTAACATTTTTCGTTGCTACTCCGCTTCTAATGGCCGTAGCGTGATGTTATATAGCCTATAGCCTTCCTCGATAAATGGGCTATCTAACACTGAAAGATTTTTTCAAATCGGACCAGTAGTTTCTGAGATTAGCGCGTTCAAACAAACAAACAAACAATCAAACAAACAAACAAACTCTTCAGCTTTATTATATTAGTATTAGTATAGAAGATGTCTTAAAATAACTAGCAATTGAGTTTGCTCTTACAAAAATCTGAGCCGTGAAATACAATACGTTATCCGTGAAAATCAATGGGTTAATTATGTCGTTGCTGTAATTTATCTAAAAAATCAATTGTCAATTGACAAGGCCAAGAAAATCAATTTTCTCGTAAATCAATTACTATAGTCCAACAACTAAGTAAGCAGCCTTGTTTGGTTTGCGGTTGGCGGAGGTATAAATCAGAATTAAGTCCTTGGTGACCCGTAGCGTGATACACAACAGACGGTATTATCCACAACTGGGTAGTTATCGAGAAATTTTGTATGAAAATCAGTCCCTCTAGCGGGCGTCGTAGGAACTACATATTTTACTAGTCCATTTTAGTGTTAAGCTCTCGATACTCGTTAGTACCGACTGTAGAAAACGAACGCTACAGTAGGCTTTTGCAACTGACTGTGATCTGTTTTTATACAGCTATTTTATAGTAATACACAGAATGATCTATACCAATATTATAAAGCTGAAGAGTTTGTTTGTTTGTTTGTTTGAACGTGCTAATCTCAGGAGCTACTGGTCCGATTTAAAACACTATTTCAGAGTTAGATAGCCCATTTATGGAGGAAGCCTATAGGCTATATATATATCATCACGCTACAACCAATAGGAGAAGAGTACCAGTAATTTTTTTTACAAAAACGGGGAAAAAATTTACCCATTCTTTCTAGTGTGACGCAAGCGAAGTTGCACGAGTCAGCTAGTTATGTCTAACCTGGAAATACGTGCATGCCAAGGCTCTCTACTAAGATGTCGTACTATAGTTTTTGTTTTTCATTAAACTTGCCGGTTGATTGGAGATATTTTTTTCTAGTATTTATATAAATTACATATAATGTCTGTCTTCCTGCTATCTTGTTAGTTTCATTGTGGAAAGCGAGCTTGTGTTTCGTATTCACTTTCCGCGGTTTGAATACGATAGTATCGGGTTATAACGTACATGCTGAGTTGAAAAGTAAGTTGGCTGATATTCATAACTTTTAAACATATAAAAGTTTAATAATACGGGAATTAACGCGAACACGCGGTAAGGTGAAATGCGTGTTCGCGTTAATGTTTTGTGATTTAACATTTGATTTATTGTTTTAAAGACTAAAAAAAGTAAGTACCAATACATAAGCTTACATTTAGTCAAGCATTTACGTGCCGCTTTTAGTCGACATTGTAAAACCTATAGTTGCAAAATTTTACCTTATTGTATTTCCAAACGACCGAAACAATTGTTAAATCAGAGAAAATTCAAAGCTCTTCACATATTTTATAATAGACAGCCCTTTAACATTGACTAACCCAACATTTACTGTAAATTACATAAAAATATGATCCTCTACGGCATCTTTTATAGAACCATCAGTAAAAACAGAACACCATGTATAAATTCTCACCAACCGCATTTTCCTACTACAGCTTTCATCTATGCATGCATATAACTATCCAGCTATCACAGCTATCTATCCATCATCTCAAATTTCAACCGCGTTCTGCCATCCCTTCTACAAATTCTACACTACGCTTTATATCTCCTGCGTTTTCTTGATCTAGTTGCAATCATGCCTGAAGTAAGATTGGAGGAGGTTCGTCGGTTCATGGTGGACAGTCTGAAGGCTGTGGGGGCTCCCGACAAGGAGGCGAGGGCACAGGCTGATCTGCTGATGCATGCTGACACTGTGGGACATTATAGCCATGGATTGAACAGACTTGGTGAGTATTCTATGTACCTATTCAATATTCATCTCAATTATACCCACTGTCTTCTCAGATCACCACTTTCCGATCTATTGTAAGTAAAGACACTTTAATTTATAGCACACTTTCGTGTGTATTCAGGTGGTAAACTAACAATTATGAATTATGATGATTAATGATATCATGGACCCTTTATTCTTATACTAGCGGTTTGCTCCGGCTTTTCCAATTTTAACAGTTCTATTACAAAAAAGAAACTTTACAACTTCTCCACATAAACCTCCTTCTTGGAACATCCTGTCTATTAAAAAGAAACTGCATAACATCCGTTGTGTAGTTTTAAAGATACAGACATAGGGACAGACGCGGGAAGCGCCTTTGCTTTATACAAAGTAGTGATACATATACCTACCTAATATTTAAAAATTTCGTGAAACACATGTTAATATAATATTTTGCAAGTCTCCGAAAATAGCTATGTTTAGTTTCGGCATTCAGTCAACGAAAAATTACTTTATTTTTGCACTGTTTCGAGGGCCGATCCTAAAATGCCAAGATTCCTTTACAATGGACTTTGAAAGCAATAAAGATAGCGTTATCACATTAGAATTGGGAGCCCATCAAGCTTATCTTTTAAATAAATTATGGTGATTCTTTCACCTCTTGGGTGTGCAGGTAACCATAATAAAATATATGGGTTTCTTTATTTGCTAGTTCTAGATGGTTATATTTGTCTTGCATTTAAATGTTCAATTTAGTCAATGTGTGAATGCAAGTGGAGATCACTTACACATTTCTAGAAAACGACTGCTTAGGTCGTTTTTTAACCCAATTTTTAAGTCGACTTTCTAGTAATACTCTTTTAGTTAGGTCCTAAAATTTGTTGTTAATATAAGATTATAAGGAAGATTCGTCCCTGAAAAAGAAAGGTGGTTTCGTAAAATAAATTCAAACGTAAATTATATGTTGAATGTATGTTTTATTTGTTAGAATTCTACATTAACGACTGCCAGCAAGGTGCGTGCAAGCCAGCAGCCAAACCGGTGGTCCTGAAGGAGTCAGCGGGGACAGCGTGGGTTGACGGCTGCTTCGCTCTGGGCGCGACTGTCGGCAACTTCTGCATGGAACTGGCTATTAGGAAGGCTAAGGAAACTGGCATTGCTTGGGTAGCTGCTAAAGGTGAGATGATATTGCATTAAACGGGCATTTTAGTTAGTCTAGTTGCTGTAGGTCTTATAGTTGCTGTAGATCTTATAAATGTTAAGAATCCTTCGGCATGCAAGCGCGTACTGTCGGAAACTATGCCTCGAAATGCTGTAATGCCCTTAGGGTGGTTGATTATTAACAGATTTGGTTTCTTTTCTTGAAAGATTAAAAATTCGTTCGAATAAAGTCTGTAGAGGAATATAAAATCTTACACCTTATCCTGGAGAGATTCAGAAATTCAGTTGACTATAA
Organism: Anticarsia gemmatalis; assembly: GCF_050436995.1. Lineage (NCBI taxonomy): Eukaryota > Metazoa > Arthropoda > Insecta > Lepidoptera > Erebidae > Anticarsia > Anticarsia gemmatalis. The sequence goes on from NC_134761.1 coordinate 8,862,484, forward strand.
GAGGTAGGTTTAAAATAGTGTTTAGCTTTCGTCATCCTGATGTTGGACAACGTCTCTCTTAGGTATTTTTATTAATTTCCTTTCTCATGATATGTCGCAGGTTGCAACCACTATGGCATGGCTGGTTACTGGGCGCTGAAAGCTGAACGCGAGGGTCTCATTGGAATTTCAGGCACTAACTCTTCACCTATCATGGTGCCTACTAGATCTAAAGAGGTAGGTAGTAGGTAGCGAGTTATTTTAAAAAATAGTATGTACCTATTTTCAGGCAACTAATAACCCGTATTTTCGATGTTTTAAGAATTAAAATGTGTAAAAGTAAAGGTTGTGCCTTATGTTATAGAGGGCGCTGGGTACAAATCCTATAGCGATGGCGGCCCCGGCAGGGAATGGAGACAAAATTGTTGTCGATATGGCGTCTACCACTGTAGCTATGGGAAAGGTAAAATTATGACCACTTTTTCTGTACCATAAATTTTAGGCATAAACATGCTGATAAAAAGGTCTTGTCAGAAATAGTAGGCGGTGAATTAGCAAAAAGTTTTGAAAATCGGCTGAAATATGTGTAGAGTCTAAAGACAACAATTTTTTATTTAGCATACCTACCTACTACGAGCTACGTAACGTAATCAATCCTATTAGTAAGTGAAGTACCTAAAAGAATTTTAGAATCTACAAGTTATGTTTCCTTTTTGATTCTAGATAGAAATGCAGATTCACAAAGAGGAGCCATTGCCAAATGGTTGGGCTTTGGGACCTGACGGTAGACCCACCACTGACGCGAAAGTGGTAAGTTTGTGATTAGTTAAATGTAACGCCTACCAATTTGTTAATAGCAAAAACATATTGGTGTAATTGATCAAGCATTAATTATAGGCGCTTTAAATTGATTTCTATTAAAACATTTTTTTTTTTAATTTTAACTTATCTTATTGAAGTATTTTACAAACAACATTTGTTATTGTTGAATTCGAAATTTTAAGACTCGCAGGTCATTTTCAAATTACTAAAATTAAATAATTTGTGAGTCAAAATTATTCTACAGCCGTATTATTACAATTTCCACAGGCGTTCGGTGCCGGCAAGCTGACTCCATTAGGTGGTGAGGAGAAATCTAGCGGCTACAAAGGATACTGCCTCGCAACTATGATGGAGACATTCTGCAGTGGACTATCAGGTATAGCCCATGCCGAACACATTCTTGAATTTGTTTTTATGTAGTTAGTAGATAATCAATTAGCGACAGAATTATTTATGTCTTTATATCTTGGTTGGGAATAAACTGTTTACATGACGTTATTAAATGACCAACTCGTAGCCCCTTTTTATTTCTCATATACACATTTATTTGATCTATCTTATTATTTGCTGATCAATTTCACACATGACTAAGATACAAAGTTAGGGAACCAATATCAATCGACGTAACCAATTTTCCCATTTTTTTATTCTTCAAATTAATTGGCGATTGTATTATATTAATCTATTAGATTCAGAACAGGTTTCTAAGAAGTCTGACATATTTACCGAAATCATCTTTTTGTTGCCAATTTAGGTGAATGACTTAAGCATTCGTAAACCTAATTATTAGGTTTTTTTTGTTTTTGATTAGTTTGGTGATCGCGGGGAGGTCCCTAGTTTGTTATTTTGATAGATACCTAATAGATTAGCTAGCTAAGTGTACGCTTTAAATCTACTTACGACCATTTGAAATGTCCCGTCGACGATAACAGATAATGCCATGGGCTGATATTTTAATTATTGCGTCCAAATGCACCTTTTACTAATGACGGGGACTTTGCTCTCCAATTATGAGATAAAGAAAGCAAAGTTACGATAAAATATGTACATATAAGGAACGATAGATTGTGGTCTTCAATAAATGAACAGTGGATAGATATAGCATTAAAAATGACAGTTATACATTACAATTATTATCAAGGTATCCCGTAAAAAATAATTAAAGTGTATTTTCTAACTATCCTCTAGGTGCAAACCCTTCACACAAGGTCAATTTATGGGACTTAGCTCGTTCAAACGAGTCCATGAACCTCGGCCAGTGCTTCGCGGCCATTGACCCCGACTGCTTCGCGCCAGGCTTCGGGGAGCGCATGGCGGAATGTTTGAAGACATGGAGGAATCTGGAACCGGTAAGATAATACTGATCGTACGCTTTAGAACTATAGCCTTTGGGCTAAATACATTTTGGTTTTTGTATGTATTAGCCTCTTAAAGCGGCTAGAAGTAAAATGGTTCAATAATCCACTGATCAAAAGTTTGAGGCTACCAATACGTTTGGCTTTTTTAAATCATGTCGTGAACAAATTTACAACTTTTCCATGGTGAAAAGAAACATTATAGGAAAATCTGGCATAGCAGACAGTTTTTTTCACAGTTCTTTTAGGGACGTAGTCTTCAATCTGCTGTAAGACTAGGCATACCGTGGGAAGAAGAGATATGACTACGAGTAGTCTCTCTCGAGTCAGCGTATTCTGAGACCCTTTTTATGTAACAGGGAGCACAAAGGAAAGTATTGAATAAGAGTGATTAATATCTCGTAAATTCTCTTCAGGTGGACCCATCACTGCCAGTCCTGGCTCCTGGCGACAAAGAACATCAGACCAGCGTCAGCACTCTCGCTAAAGGCACCGTCACATATCCTCAGAAACAGCTCGAAGCCATGGAGAAGATGGCCAAGAGGATCGGCGTTAAACCTATACAGACTGTTTGAAGTATTAATATCTTAGTACTGAAACAACTCTCAATTTTGAGTTATACGTAAATTAATCTACAACAAGGGGATAAACGGGATCATGTATTCAAATATAATAATTAACTAATTACTGGTACACGAAATCCTGTACTTTCAACAAGTCCTTTGTAAATCAGCTGGCGATCGCTGCCGAAACGTCAAGCAAATGGAAGTAAAATGCATAATATGTAGCATTAAACTAAAATTGAAAACAAATTGAAACTTTAGATGTTGCATAAATATTTAACGTTTCATGTCACGATTACTTTTGAGTAGCACTAAAAGTTGAGCGATGTTTAAGTACCGAGTGTAAGTTTCATTAATATCTTGTAAAAATATTATGTTGCATTTATATTAAACTAGTAATATATTTATTTCGCTGTTTTATTAATTTGATTTCATTAACCCAAGTCTTGTTACATTCGTGTATTTGTTGTTGGTAAATAACAAGAAATCGTATAATGTCGGTGTAGGCTATCAAACTTATCAATTAAAGTGTGTTTCATAAAATAAATATACAATGAAATCCGAGTCTTCTTAACTATACTCTTACCTTGAATTATAGCCCGCGGATGTCCCACTTGCTTGGCATGGGTCTTCTCCCGGGCAAGGGAGAGGTTGGGTCTTGAGTCTACCTAGGTGGCGGTTTGGGGACGTTGCATGTTCTCAAGAAATGTGTTTAACAAATTTTCGACAAAAATATGTAAATTTTAATAGTTATACATATCTATATAAATAAAAATGAATAACAGTATGTACGCGCATATCTTTTGAACAACTAAATTAAATTGGGTAATTCTTTTTTTAATAAGTATGTTTGTATTGTCGGGACAAGGTTTGTATAGGATCGACGGGATCAAAATTGCGACGGGAATGGAATCAACAGGATAAAATTGTACTACTTATACCTGGACGAAGTCGGGCCAGTCCGCTAGTATATGTATAAATGTTTAAACTTATTTTGAACAACAGTTAATATAACTGGCAGGATGAAAGCAATTACAATAATAAACACAAAGAACGGTATTTCGGTTGTATTTTTAGAAATATATAAATACTTGTAGTCCTCAATTCAAATTATGTTTTGTCATGTACCGTTATTTCAAATTATTATTGAACACTAACATCAATCATCTGAATAAAGCTATTAAACTAAACGTCTTAAGTATGACTGCCACCGTGGCGCAGCCGTTCATCCGACTGTTAGTTATGAAGTCTCGGGGTTGATTCCCGAGTCGGGCAAAGTTCTATTTGCTAACAGTAGCTTTTTTGGCCACTTTTATCGTGCCCGCCGCCCTGTAAATGGTATGGCTCGCCCCCTACACATGGTACGTATTTGTCTCAGTATTTCTACGCGATAATTAATTACTACTATACTTGCTCTCAAAGTATTATTTAGTTTGAGATGAAGATCTCCACGTTTAGTTAAAATAATGTAGAGCTGTAAAGCCTGCAAGAAGGTTTTTTTTTTATCGAATGGTTAGTGTTCCACCTGGTGTCAAAGTTGCCGTTCTGAAGCCAGAAAGGCCTTTGAAATGGTTTAATTTCTTGAAAGCAATCGGGACCGACTTCTAACGTAACGTCCAATGCACGGAGTTCAAATATCACTATGCGGTCACCTATCTATGTAATGACCGCGCTACTGTTGCTTAACTTACAGATCGTTAGGACAATTGACTATGAACGCCTTAAATTAAGAACTACTTCTCATCGCCAATTAGATCTCACCATAATTTATCATGTACGTAACTGCACGTTTAATTATAATATCATCTCGAAAACCCACATAAGATATTAATTAATTACAGTATACTCTTCCTCAATCATCAATTAAATAAAATGCATGACATCTTTAATGGAAAATACACTAGGATAATTATTATCTTACATTTTACAATATTATGAAATGAATTAGAAACTTTCGTAATTATTACGTACATGGATAAACAGTTATGGGAAAACATCTTAAGGGAATACCAATGTGCAGATGTAAAGGAAAGTTATATTTAGTCGTAGTACCTAAATGATAATAATCAATCACCCCCAACGGTCAACGGATTAAAGGTCCGGTGTAATCCAGTTTTCTTAACAACTTTGCCTGCAGGGGTTCGTTAATACTTATTATACTTAATACCTGAAACTAATGAGCCACCACAATCAATTTGAAGATCTGATCAGCGCCCCTAGCGACTTTCACAAGAACTATTTTTAGTTAACGATTTGACTCGTTACTGGTGAACGGCGCATCGGGAAAACAATTAAAGTATTTATTTTAGCCTTTAGTTTTCAATTGTGTTTGCGATCCGTTGCATTACAATATTTTATTTTCTTCAAGTTATTGCTTTTGTCATTTTTAACAAAAGCTCGCTGGTCGATAGTACAGTCAGCTCCAAAAGTAGCTGATCATACTCAATCTTTTGAAATCCTATATACTGAAGTGTGCACATTATTCCACGGAAAAACCATTTGCAATTAATTGAAATATATTCTAACTCATTCTACATTCAAAACTGATTTTGATCAGTTATTTGTTAAAGTTACGTAACACAGAGGTTTCAAAAGATTGAATATGTTCAGCTACTTTGAGAGCTGACTGTACCAACTGCAAATGAAGCTATAGAGTAAAGAAAAGCTGTATTTAGTTAAATGATGATAATCAATCATCCCAAAGGTCAAGGGACTTATCGATCCGGTTTACTTAATGACTTTGCCTGTAAGGGTTAGTTAATACCTGATACTAACGAGGAACGATCAACATTGAGCAGGCTTTCGAAACTGATCAAGGGCTTCCTGGCTAACACCCTCGACGAAAATAAAACTTATTGGATTGTTTGTTACACATTATTTTGATTTTATTTCAAAGCTTCAACATGTTTACATGTTTTATTTTAAATCTTTAGGAATGAAAGTAAAACAAAAGTACTGTTTTCCCTGGATGTATTATATACAAAAAGTACAATTGTATTTGAAAAACAACTTCTGCACTGAACATTCATTTTGTGTTTATAGATTTCTTATAAGTATACAATTAACGTACACAACCTTTACCTAAAAATTGAATAACTAAACTTGAGAATCATTTAATCGAAATAATGAGTAAGTACTTATCAAACCCACCACCCACTGCCGCAATGAAAACATAATGAAAATCAAATCATTTATTCAATTAGGTCAAATATTCACACGTGTGATAGTCGTTACAATTACTAAATCTACCTATCTCGGAAAGGGTGTAGAGCCATAAATTATAAATAAAAAATAAATACCACTGGACAACTCACACACGGTCATTTGATTCCAAACTAAGCAGAGCTTGTACTGTAATCAAATAACTGATAAACATACTTATATACTTTTAAACACATAATTATATTATAGATAAATTGACATCCAGGTTCGGAACAAATATTATGGCGACTGCCGTACCCGTAACTCTGTTCAACATAATGGTTCATATATTATCTAAAGCATCACAGCTCAATAAGTTACTAATAAAAGCTTGCAACAATGATTTGTAAGTATGGAATCTAATGCGTACGTGACAGTTGCCACATCGCGGATGAATTCCTTGCATATTGATGCCAAACATGGCGATCACGTTTCTACCCATTATAACCTTAATAAAGACAATGATCATCTTAATTAAAAGTAACGTTAGATCTGCTCATTCTCACTAGCTGACCCGCGCGGCTATTCGCTTAAATTGAATAAAAGAAGCCTATGTTTCACAAGACAAAATATGCATTTGTTTGATATATGATATTACTTATCAGTATGGATACCATATCGAATACGACAGCGAAGTACTTACTTAATAAAACAAGAATTTTCAATAACAACAATATATAAGAAACTAGCTTTTACCCGCGACTTCGATCGCCACCTGAACTTTACCATGGGAATGCGTCATTTTCCCGGGGTAAAAAGTAGTCTATGTCGAGAAAGGTCTCGGGTATCAAAATATCTCCATGCCAAATTTCATGCAAATTGGTTCAGTAGTTTAGGCGTGATTGAGTAACAGACAGAGTTATTTTCGTATTTATAATATTAGTATGGATAGCTACTCGTAGATAGTCGCCATATCTTCTTTTATTATAGTGTTCAAAATCAAAATCAATTTTATTTATTTATTTATTTTCTCAACCGAAGAATGAAGTTTATCTTTCCAAACTGGATAATTGGCCCATCTTTTTTTTCAGTACAGGAAATATGAGCGTAATATTGCAAAATATCAACCGGGTTGTAGAACAGTGGTTAACATAATGTTAAGGACAAGCGTATGGAATTGGAATAAGACGAGTACAAATGTGGCCCGACTAGATTCCGTACAAGTATGTAAGTATTTAAGCGGCTCCATCGTACTGTATATTTCGATGTAGCTGATAATGTTATCTAGTATCTTTATCTCTTTATTAGTAGACTAGAACATGTTTACAGATGTGAAAAGAATAGAGATTTGTTTTAATCAATCTGGTACATTTAGAAAAAATATTATAAGTTGCTTTTTTTTTTCTTTTTTTTTTTTTAATGGCAACTCCCGCACTAAGGATTGCTCTTGTGTCGCGGGGACTTTTACAAACATACAAGCAACGGACACAAAGCACAACCAGACCCGAAACAATTATTTGTGGATCGCACAAATAACTGTCCCGTGTGGGAATCGAACCCACGACCTCCCGACGCAATGGTTGCGGCGTGGTGACCTAAACCACTGCGCCACGGAGGCAGTCAAAAAGTACTTACAAGTTTCTTTTTTATTCATTTTTAAATAGTCGCATGACGTCACGGTCGTCAATAGACTCCACTCTGTGACTTTTACGCTTTTTAATTAAGTCACTTTTCATAGTTTACTTATTAAAAACATGTCAATTATTTTTCAATTTCTAGGATTAATAGATCAATACATAATATACTTAGTTTTGTTTTTTGTTTTCTACTTAGTTAGTCTGTCTTCTTATTTCATAAAGAGACTTAAAAACCCTGCCACTATCTTTCTGCCGTAATTTGTTTACATACATATTTCTAGGTTTTATAATAAATAAAAGATCAAGATGATAAACAACAGTTCAGCACTAACACTGACATTTCTTCCAAGCCTAATTACTTGCGCATAATTATAAACCAGCTTGCAGGGCATGCGAGAATGATTGTATTATCTCTTCAGATAATCTATTCGCACAGAAAACGCTCAATTATCCCCCATATCTGCAAATAGTACGCCTATTAAGTACGCAAAAATGAAAATGCCCGGACCGAAACATCACAAAATTACAGATATTCTATCTCTCCTCATATCAAACTCATCATTGCCTTGCCCTTATCCTACACTAGCTGACCCGCGCAACTTCGCTTGCGTCACATAAGAGAGAATGGATCAGAATTTTCCCCGTTTTTGTAACACTTTTTACTGTTACTCTGCTCCTATTGGTCGTAGCGTGATGATATATAGCTTAAAGCCTTCCTCGATAAATGGGCTATCTAACACAAAAAGATTTTTTCAAATCGGACCAGTAGTTCCTGAGATTAGCGCGTTCAAACAAACAAACAAACAAACAAACAAACAAACAATCAAACAAACAAACAAACTCTTCAGCTTTATAATATTAGTATAGATTAAGAAGAGTCACCATAACACACTTTCTTTCTCAAAAGCATGCTGTATTGGGATTTGGTTGATTTTTTCACGACCAACCGCCTTTTTTTGCGTCAGGAAAATGCTTTACTGTGGTTTTTTTCCGTTTTTATTGATTCTTGTAACCTTATGTGCGCGATTCCGTTTTGCAGTTGGCCAGTTTTTTATATTAACGCATCTTTTATAGCCTTTTTGACAATACTTGGTCTTAAAATAATGGATGACGATCATTATTGTGTTGAAGTTGGCTGCATTCAAACCTGATTCACGGGTCAGTGGTATAAATAAATACACAATATCTCTGCAGCACGCTGTGTATCTCGGTTATTGAGGTCTCTTTGTGACTTTATAATACTAAGGATTCTTTATTCTCGTGTACTTCTTCATGATAGTATTATTGTACGAAAACATGGGATGCTTATTGCCGTGTTTCTACTATTGCAGAGGTTATCGTGAACTCGGTTTCTGCAAAAGAACTTTTAGAAACAATTCATAATGTTTTACTAATATTATAAATGCAAGGCAAGGCGCCCGTAGCTAGTTGCGCTCACCGGTCGGTAAACGATCTGTGGGTTAAGCAAACCTTGGCGCGGTCATTCCATAGATGGGTGACCGCATAGTGGTATTTGAACAGGGCGTCTCCGTGCTTCGGAGGGCACGTAAAAAGTCGGTCCCGGTTGTTGTCAATAAGATAACAGTCGTTAAGCCACGTCAAAGGCCTGCGGGCGGCTTGAACAACTCTGACACTAGGTTGACCACTAACCATACGACAAGAAGAAGAATGCAAAAGTATGGATGTTTGTTTCCCAATAATATCAGAACTCTTGAGCAGATTTTGCGATTTGATAAACAAATTAATGATAATCTGGATTAACACATAGATATTGTTTTTCTAAAATTTTTATTTACCCTAGGAAATCTCTAGTAATTCGCCGGGAGAATCAGCTATTTATATTCATTTATTCAGCTACTGAAAACAAATAATGACAGAAATGACAAAGAAACAATTTGTGTTAGGTAATCTGTGGTTTACCTTCCAATATAATATACATGTAATTCGTCAGAAATATATTATGAGTGTTTCCATACGAATTAAAAACGCGTTTATGAATCGATATAAGGAAGCTTAAAAGCTAGATCAGGTTTTATCAAAGTAATTTTATTTTTTAGTAATAGCCTGCACTTATAATAATTAGCAATTTGAAGTTATTAGCTTCGTTTTATTAGATTTTATAGCTTATCAATGATATGTTATTATTTTATCGTATCTATTAGGATTACGAATCTTTAGGAATGGATAGCAGAGCTGGTACTTAATTCAATGTCAAGGATTTTTGACGGTTGCGCTTCAAAAACGTTGGGCTCCGTAATTGATATTGAAATTAATATTTTAGTGTTATCTCTATTCCTATATTTTTGGCCAATCAGGTGGAATTTGTGGTAGCATGATTGCTAATACTCGATACTCGGTACGATTGAGTAGAGAGCTTTTGACATTTCAAATTTGTTTGAAAAATTTGTTACTTTGGAACACACTAGAGGCGCTAAACTAGTTTTTTGACGTAGAAATTCTAAGAAATTTGCCTCTACTTTTGTTTTATTGGACATTAACAATATCGTCAAAGTAAGGAAGGACCTTAGGATTTAAAGGTCAATTACCTAAAAAATATTTAAAAATCAATGTAACTTATTTCTTGTTTTGTTTTAATTAAATAAGGTGTATTCGTTGTTTATTTATGTACGTGATGCGAAATAAAAAAATGCAATCGAAACTAGAGTTCGTTATCACGATTTGCGTCAGTCAATGATATTCTTTTTTAATTGTCGTGTTTGTTTATAAACTCATATGGCTCTTAAAATAATACCAATTTTGTCGTTTCATTTTATTAATAGGTATCTTAATATTTCACGATGTATTTTTATAAACATTATTTTTGTGGACAAGTAACCAGTGTCTTAATGCTGCTTGCCGTAAATGACAAATAACAATTTTTGTAGGACATAAAATATAATTGATGGTAAATTGAATAAGTTTATAAACAGCTAGCTCTTGTAAATAAAACGGGTTAAGAGGTTAAAATATAACATTTTATGAAATTCTTGATCATTGTGAACATTACTGGCCACTACAAAAGCTTTTATACCCGTACAATCCAGTATAGCCCTCTAGCTAAGCTTATTAAAGGATTATTACGAGTGGATATATGTACGTACTTTACGCCCGCATTGCAGTCAGCAATATCTATCCATCCATAATATCTTCCTTCCTTTATTTTTGTTACATTTATAGGTCTAAACTGCAGAACTGGTGTTGAGAAAAGAAGAAAAGAACTGAAAAATCAGGGTTATTTCAGAAAATAATATGTTTTGCTTTCTTAGAAGGTTCAAATAGTGGATTTCAGTGCCTTTTACCTTTTCAGTATCCACTTAACCTTGCAGTCTAAGTGTCTAGCTTTACAGCTTGCAAATGAGAATCAGATAACCTATCTTATAGATACCTAGAGAGGTGAAATCGGGCTTTAATGTAATAAATATAAATTAACATTTATAATACCTTAGCAATAGCTGATCTGTATAAAATACTGTTATATTTATTCATTGTGCAATTAATGCGTACCTGTATGGTTTATATCTGTTATTTATTCCTACTTAATATGCACAGTTATATAAATCCCTTTACATAAGGAAAACTGCACCTTTTAATTTATAACTTCATACAACTTGGACGTAAATCACAATTTACAATTACTTGTAAGATGATCTTGGTATTACTAATCGGAATAGATATAAACTGACTTGTATATAGGTAGTAAATTGAAGTAGTTAGTAGATATTATATAATAAGTAAAAAGCCTGCCCTGAGTCTAGCTAGACTGTATTTCAGGTTGAAATAAATAAATCGTTCATAATAAATGAGGGTCATGGCTGTTTCAAAAATAGTGCAGTTCTTAATTCCTTTTTACATTTATATTTTTTTACAGTCATTCCCCGGACGATAAAGTAGATACACAATCACATATAAAAATACTCGTGCGCACGAAATTTTTGGTAATTCTTATATGACATGTATGTATATGAATGAGGCAAGGGAAGTTTGTAAGGTTCCAAGTAGCGTTCTACCCCAATGATCTCTGGCTACCCCTATGTGAAAAGGGCGTGATGTATGTTCGTACTTTAGATTACAAACAGATTTCTTTTAGTCTAGAATCATCGCACAAGACAGCTTGCAAGTTATAAAGCCGGGTTAAAACGAGTGAAGCTCTGGTATGTAACATTAAAGTGCAACTAACATTTACTTATATCTCAAGTGTGCACTTAATTACTAAAGCTTTGCAGACTCGCTTCACAACCAGATGATATTACGACTGCTAGGTAGGTACTGGCGCTAATGGCTGCTGCCTGCTCTTAATGCTGTCTTATTATTATACTAGTGATGTTTCATATAGCCGAGAAATTATCCGCGTGAAAATATTTTCCGGGAGTAAAATGTATTGTTGTCGCATCCAGGATACAAACTATCTGTGTACCATGTTGCATTAAAATCCATTCAGTAATTTTGGCGTGATTAAGTAACAAACATCCATTCAAACTTTCGCATCAAATGTATCTTCTGCATTAAGAAATAATCTTCTGAGACTGTGATTTTAAGAAACATAATGAATGGAAACAGTCTAACACTCGTAGGAGTCAAATCGATTAGCGCAAGATTGTGATGAAGTCTCCTTTCCTTCGTTTTTCCTCAGTTGAACTCTACTTATCAACCGTTCCGTTATTCATACCTAAGGCACCCTCAGTTAGAAACCTTCAACCTTCTTTCAGACAGAAACCGAGCAGAAATTCATAATAAAAGTCGCGCTCGTTCGAGATCCGTGAATCGGGCCACACTACACCATTAAAATGCATTTATTTCTGTAATATAATATAAAAATTACCAAATTAATCATTTTTACATAATTTATGCTCAGCTCGTGCTCGGTTTTTTACCTTTAAACCTCGGAACACGTATATCCACATAGTATTTAATTAACAACACTACAAGCGTTAATCCTTTTTGTGTTATTTTCATACATTTATATGAATCCGTGGAAAATTTTGCCCGAAGCAATCCAGTTTTGAATAACGAGGGAACATTCTAGCCGTGAACACTCATAACTCAAATGCATTATAACTTTATTATCTCAATAATCTATCTTAATTATGATTTCTATTTTTGGTCAAACTTTTTATGCTTGTATTACAATTCTGACCTTCTGGGTCGAATCACAGGTGTGAATATTGTTCATAAAACTCTGGAAATAGATTTCAGGGGCCGAAACAAGTTCCGAGGTCGAAAATACTGATTTTACTGACCAAAAATTCAAAAATACTGACCAAATACAGACCATTTCTAAACCGTTTTTCAGGTGAATGGTATGAAATAACAAAAAATACAGTCGAATTGAGAAGTCAAAATCCTTTTTTTAAGACTGTTAAAAAGCTTATTTTCGGCTATTGGTCTCCACCATCCCCGTAGTCAACCAGCATCGCCTTTTTAGTGTGTTAAAAAGCTTTGTTAATAAAGTTTTCAATCAGGTCTTACGAGTTTTCAATCAGGTCTTACGAGTTTTCAATCAGGTCTTACGAGTTTTCAATCAGGTCTTACGAGTTTTCAATCAGGTCTTACGAGTTTTCAATCAGGTCTTACGAATTTTCAATCAGGTCTTACGAGTTTTCAATCAGGTCTTACGAATTTTCAATCAGGTCTTACGAGTTTTCAATCAGGTCTTACGAAGTTTCGCAAAAGTGCGCAACGGCGCTAAAGAATTTTCACTTCAAAAATATTGATTTCAAAAAATAGTAAATTTTAATTTGCTGTTCTATTGAAGTCACATGACTTCATGCTTCAATACATGTATATGTTACTGTAAAAGCCCGAACTGTGGTAAATCCTAAGATTTTCCAGTATAACCTAAGATTTGCCAACTCTCAATGGTAAAAGTCCGAACAATTCTTTTATTTCGAACTTTTACCTCTATTCACTTGATGATGTCGAGATGTCGCCGGAGCCCCGCTTCGCGGGGTGCTTTCCTACATTGCATTGCATTCCTGCTGGGTGGTTTAAAAAAAAAATAACGACAAAGGCTAAGGTGGGAGCGAGCGAAGCGAAGCTCCCACCTCAGCCTTCTAACCTAACTTACCCATGTCGCTTTGCCCAAAACTCCTTCTTTATAACTATGTTACGGTATATAATTATACCCTTACATAGTTATGAAGAAGGAGTTTTGTATATACTGTATATGTTACAGTTTTTAAACTCCGGCTTGTTCGGACTTTTACCATTGAGAGTTGGTAAATCTTAGGTTTTACCTTAAAATCTTAGGATTTACCACTGTTCGGGCTTTTACAGTAACATATATATTACGCAGATCATCAACATAATATCGAGCATCCAAAGCAGCCCTCTGATATGATTACTGGGCAAATCGAGAATGTAAGATTGGCCAACAGCAAAGGAAAACCAAAAAAAAACGTGTGTGAGTTTGGAAAAATACTGACAATACTGACCGATTTTCTAAAATACTGACTTTTACTGACCAGGTCTAAAAATACTGACTTTTACTGACTTTACTGACCTGTTTCGGCCCCTGAGATTTGCGGGTTTTTCGAGTGTTGGCAATAATAATATTTTGACACTCAAAGCGACAACTAGGTGGACTTGATAATAAATATCTTGAGAATGAATCTGATATCGTAATTTTATAAATTATGGTTGGTTGGATGAATGTTCAAATGTTATTTGACATTTCATTAAAACAGTTCGATACTGTCGTATCGGCGGCTCGTCATACAAGAGCCAACTACATACGTTTTTACACCAAGGGTTTTACTACATAGCTTACTATAGAAACAAATCTAAATAAATAAAATTTAATCACAGAGATGTACATGCGTATGCGCGTAACTTTTGAGGAACTAATTTTAATTGGAAAGTAATTTTCTTAATAATTTTTGTAACAAGATCAACATGGGATCAAAATTCCCACGGAAATGGAATCAACAGAATAAAATAGTATATACCCGGGCGAAGTCAGGCAAGTCTACTCGTTATAATCAATATAATATCAGGAATTTAAACAAGCCTATTATACATGTAATAGTCTATAACATACAACAACCAAACAAAAAACTTACGTAGAAACAATGGAATTCCTGCAGATGTCAAGTTTAAATGTGAACAGCAAATGGGAGGAGTCCATATTATTATAGATTGACCTTCGCTGTGAATCTCGTCCTATCTTAATGGCAACGGCTTTCAGTATCAAGTTTATGGCAATGTTCCATTGAACAAAGCAACTAGTATTCAATTAATGTTAATGACAATTGAATTGCTTATAAAAAGATAATCCATTACTCACTGCCGGGCAAGTAAATTTCTATAAAATTAAATGTTCTCATATTATATGAAGCCTGTATTTAACACTTCATAGCATAGATATAATAAAACAAAGCTCAGTCTTTCAGTATATCAGCTAAGCCTTTCTTCCAAACTATGTTGGAGTCGGCATTCAGTCTCACTGGATGCAGCTGAACCAGTGTTTCACATTATAGATATAAAATATATAGGTATTATGAAACAAAGCTGAATTTTTCAGTCTGTCTATACACAGAAGCTGGAATCTGCTATTATTTTGCTGCTGCATTTTCCAAACGTAGATATGTACCAAAAAGCGACTTACGAATTTAAGACTACCAGTGTAATAAATATTTACATAGCAGTTATAAAAACTACACAGTACACGAGTAATCTCTGAATATCATATTCTAGTTAATTTATTATACAAAAGAAACCAAAAGGTCACTACTGGAAATACATCCAAGCGGGAGTAACGGAACAAAGCTTTGTTTTACTAAACAATTAAATAAATAACCACCTTCAATACCACTTAAATATTTTAAGCAAAAAATATGTAACATTGTTACATTTAATTAGACAAACATTCAATCAGTAATTGTTTGTAATAACACTTTAATTATACAGTAACTAAACGTAATTTATCATTATATTGTTGAGCAATACATAATAATTAAGTATTTAATACCTACAAGTAGGTCCTACCTAAGACATATATTTTTTTTTAACCCATTACTGATCTACTGCTGGGAAAGGGTCTCCTCCCTAATGTGATAAAGGTTAGGCTTTGAGTCCACCACGCTGGCCAAGTGTGGGTTGGAAACTTTGCATGCCCTCAGTAAAATGTATTAAACAAATTTATAGCATGCAAGGTTTCTTCACGAGGTTTTCCTTCAACGTTAGAGCAAGTGATAATTATTTCTAATACGCATATAAATTCGGAACGATTTATAATAATGTAATACATAATGTAAATTTTTAAAACAACTTCCTCAAAATTCTATCCCCTTGGGGTTTGAATTTGATCTCTAGAATTCTTACGACTACATGCAAAGCTATATTGCTATTTTGCTCCTGATTATTATGATTATGAAAGTCGTTTTAGAGAAGAAAAAAATGTTTATCTTTGCTAATCACTGGCAGACCCACTACCCATTACTTTTAACAGAAAGTATTATTACGATTACATTGTAAGTTGTTAAACTACTCTGCTTACCCCTTCAGGAAGTTACAGGCTTGATATATTTACATATTATAATGTAGTCTTTGTCACCTGACGTTGATACATAGAGCGCAAAATTCTTGATCAAGGAACAATAACATATTATTACGATACCAATGATTGATCATAAGTCAATATAATAGATTGAGGAAGTGGACACAGTAGTTTACTACGGTTATGCTGTTTGCCATGGTTATAATAATGGATTGGTTCTACTCAGTAATAGTATAATACGGCTGGCTTTAAAGGGGAATGAAATACGTATTGTAATTATCCCTAAAATCGTATGTAGAACAGATATTACTATAAATTTTTTTATCGACTTCAAAGAAAGAGCAGGTTCTCATTTTGAAAAAAGAGTAATTTTAGTATAGTAGCTCAGCAACAGGACCACGTCATCAGAAAACATTCTACCAGTCAACAATTTTTTTAACTCATTTTTGTCCCACTGCTGGACAGGTGTTTCCTCCCAAACGGGGAGGAACTAGGCCTCCATCACGCTGGCTAAGCAGGGGTCGGGAACTTCGTTGTATAAGAAATGGTAGAGGCCTAACTTCTCCTTCATTACGGGAGGAGACCCTAGCCCAACAGTTGGACAGTAATGTGTTAAATTTATTACTACTTTGCAAAAATCATTCTATTTGCTAGTTACATTCGCAAACGTGAATGACATTACGTTAAAAAAGCAAATCGGCCAAGGAAACAGTTTCAATGAGCCTGCAATATGCATTGAGATTGCATCGCAGTGCGTCCGGCGAGCGGAACAAAGAAATGTCGCGGTTGAGCGCCTCGGTACTTTCACTAAAACCTTAGTATGTTTGTATTGTCCTTTGATTTTGTGCCAAAAGAAAGTGTGGCGGTTGTGTTTGTATTTTATCCTGGTTTTAGTCATGTTTAGTTGCCAAAAGGTTTCTCTTGTTGTATTTATTTACTTAAAGCAGTGGTCGTTTAGCCCCAAAGTAGTTTATCTTTCGCATTGCACGGTTTTCTAAGCCAAATAATTGGAAGGCCATGCATAGGTTTTAAATCAATCCCGAATATTACCCACTAGTGTGTTTAGTTAATAAACCCGCGCGGGTCGATCTCTGAGGTTAAGCCACGCTTGCCGAGGTTGATCTGTGGATGGGTGACCATCTTATACATATCGAGTTCCTCCGTGTTTCGGTAGGCACGTTAAATTGTGGGTCCCGGCTGTCAATTTCGAAGATCTTTGACAGTCGTTAACAGTAGTCAGAAGCTTGAAAGTCTGACAACCAGTCTTACCGAAGGGTATCGTGTTATAACCTATATAGTTAACTGGGTTGCGGAGGTCAGATAGGCAGTCGCTCCATGTAAAACACTAGTACTCAGCTGCATCCGGTGAGACTGGAAGCCGACTCCAACATAGCTTGGAAGAAAGATGAGTGTGTCTACGAGCCATATTCGCTCTACAGTTTTTGCTTGAAAGACTAACAAAAAATATCATCACTTATTAATTTTAGATGAAATAAAATAAAAAATAAAATTAAGCTGTCTTATGTTTTAACCCTAAAAAATATGGAATATCGTTATTAATTTTAAAAGGAACAAAAATAAATAGAGTTATTAAACCACTGAAAATGTTTACAAAAAGCTATGTTTATTAGTATAATTATTAAAACATTAATTTTGTTTCTTTATAGATCCTGAATTCCCCACAGTTTGGCTGTTTTTGTTTCTGAAGTTTATAAAAATTAGTAAGGACACAGACACATTAGAAATATAAAATAAGAGATTCCAGAACGCTATGTTCGCCAACATCCAATGGCTATAGATAACTGTATTGGTGTCCGAATAATTTTTACAAGAAAAGTGACTTCTACGCAAAATATCACTTTACTAGACCTACATAACAACACATAACCATAATGATCACCAATTATGTGTACAATGTCATGCATTTTTAATAAAACCTCAATAATACTAAAATCTTATGGGACGACATTAGAAGCACCTTTCAAACGAGAATAGAATCATCAAAATTGGTCCAACCAGCAAAAATGTTTATGGTGACGAACATGTAATTTTTTTCAAGCCAATTTAAGTATGACGGTGTATAATGCTCTGTACATTCTCTAATGTATAGTAGTCCGAAGTTATTCTCGTAAAACAAAAACTGACATAAGAACTAAGCATATATTTTTAAAATGGCGGACTCCTGTAACCATTATCTAATATTAATCACAGCTTAATCATGTATATTTTTGTTCAAGTAATTGAGTATAATTTTATCTTATTGCTCCATCTTAGTTTTAGCTTTAAGAAATATCTAGACGTAATTAATTGGTTATAATTACAAAATGATGGGTTAATTGGATTTTTGAGCAGTACAGGAAGGATTTTTTACAAGGGTTTCATATTTTTTTTCTTAGACTTTTTGTTTCGACGAAGTTAAAAATATGACTGACTGCTATATTTTTTGATAAAAAAAATGAACGAGGTTTAAATTCTCATCTATCTGTATTAATATAAATACCCAGAAAAGCATGTCTGCATGTCTCATAAATGGTTTTTGAATAAACCAACACGTATTTTTTTCAGAGTGAGAACAGATGTTTCTACAACAAGCAACGCAATCTCAAAAATAATGAAAAGTTATAAGTATGTAGTCATATTTTAATATCCATTGTCCCTAATCCAAACACGTGCGTTTCGAAAAAAAGCAAAGTCATGAGTTAAGAAGTTTAATTAACACTTTAACAATGTCAAATATTACTTAAAGGAAGTGGCGGAATAATTTCTCTTTTATTCAATCTTTTGAATACATCTTGGCGTTATCAATTACACATTCATTATTTAAGCATTCTTTGACTTTCTCCCGCCGACATTTACAGTTTTTCTTGCAAATTATTGGGGCCACATAAATACATTTCCAGTTTGAACATAAAAAAAGAAAACTAAAGAACATTAACCTACCTTGTTTTTATGTGTTTATTTAAGATCAAAATATTTATTAATTTCGTTAAAGAAACTTACTTTTGAAGCGGTGAGTTAAATTTAAACGTTACGCTTTGGTCCTTAAATCCTATTAAATGAAGAGTATTTAGTATCACCATCAATGATGCCTGACCTCACTCCGAGGTACAGATTCTTATGACCACAGGTCCGCAAGGACCACCACTACGAAAGGCCCACAAACTGGAAGCAGCTTTCACACTGCTCAAAGATCAGTGTGCTCCAATCCAATTTCGTTTAGTATTTAGTTCACCACAACAACTAAACTGCTCTTGAAAATATATATTTCAAAAATGAAATAACGCTCTACCCGGCTTACGAATTTGAGACTACGGGTTTCAAAGACTCACAATAAAACATAAGGAATTAAATCAATCCCGCTTAACAGGAATCCCGTGGGATTGAGTGAGATTTCGATTGAAATCTCTTCCTACAATCTGGTGATCGGTATTCAGTATACTACTGCTAATACTACTCAGATAATATGTCGTGGTGTACGTGACAAATATCAGGAAACAAAACATTACCGTACTCATTAGTTTCTAGATAAGTTAGATTTATTACATAGATAACATATAAAAAAAAATATATTATATAATATACATATGAGAAAACCATTGTTTGTTTCATATGCAGGTGTGCAGCAATGCTGGGTACATCTAAGCTTGATCAGTCTTACTAGGCGAATAGATTGTGGCAAACTGACTGCTGTTTGTTGTTACGGATCGCTATATACAGTGATCGAAATAGGCTAATTTGTTGCACTGAAAAATGTTGTAAAGAATGATTTTTTTCCTTCCCAAATATATTTACTTCAACTTAATCTAGCACTTTTTCAACTTAATCTTTTTCAACGGTTTTACTTAGGTTAGTGCCCCATAGATCCCATCTTTCATTTACAAATCTTAAGCAAAATTAAAAATAGGGCAATACACTAAAGTTCACTTTTCAAACTCTAGTCTTCTTCATTCCGAATAATCCAGCCCATCGGTCATTAGGATTATAGTTAGTTGCAAATTATTCGTCTAATCAGTACATGTCGTGGTACATGGGAATATCGAATAGACGACCTTGCGGGCTGATCAAAGATACTTGTGGCCGCGATAATTAATACATCTTTTTATAATAATATAAATATACATACAATACAGCCCTTTTTATAGTATAATTGCATGTGAATGTACGGTACCCGAGGGCACAAAATAATGAGTGTTATCAGTGTTACCACACATAAAAATATTTTATAATTATTTTTCAACTATGTATTAATAAGCTTCCGTGTTTAGTTATGTTGTATTGTGTTGATAGAAGACTGTAAATTATAAATATTGTCTTTTTTGCCTTGACCGACCTGGTAGAACCACAGCCTCATCCCTATCTCATTCTTAATCGACAAAGGGATTTTGATTTATCATCGTGGCAGTATTACTTTCATTATTTTTTTTTTACTAGAGGTATATTTGCAACGAAGGAACATTTTCGTTCGTAGCTTAAAAGGCCTATATGGAAGTGACAACCACGACCGCATCTATTTTATGGCAATTGAAGGATCCCGAGGTGGGTGGTGGATTCTGTCTGATGCCATCTGAATCATCTGCAATAGATGGACAGGCCAATGATGATGAGAGGTGCTGGTCATTAGTAAATAGACAATAATACTTAGGCTCAAACAATTTTGGTAGAGAATAAAGAATGCATCTCTTTACTAGTTAATTTTCGTAATATTCTTCTGACAAAATCAGCAAATCCCGTAATGTTCTAAGAAATACCATTATTTACTCAACTGTTCTAAATCTCGTTCATCACTTTCCCATGGTATTCTATTACGTGTTAAAACATTTTCCGTGATCTTAGACTAGCGTTTGTACCATATGGGACAACAACTATAGATTACAGGCCACCTTTAAAATCAAAACTAACACAATTGTTACAAATAGTGTTAAGATTGCTTTTGTGGCGCGTTCGGCTGCTGATATGAAGTCCCAGCTTCGATTCCCGGGTCAGGCAAAGTTCTATTGGTCTCCTCTAATTTATATTAGAATAATCCTTTATAGTAACCCGGGGTTTGGTAACGTGCCCTCTCTATTACATGAGACTAACATTGTTAACGGTGAAACGTTGTTTGGCGATTTTTTGTATTGCATATAGCGTCAGGTATAACAGACGTGATATTATGTCTGTGTATGAGTAAGCCTAGTTAACAGAAATAAATGAACAACTCGGAGATCATTTCCTACACGAAGTAGGAAGGAAACTAATCTTATGTAGCTTGTTTTTAAATAGCATTATAAATATCAATTTAGAATAAACCGTTTTACTTATTCTAGACACATTTTAAAGCAATCAAAACTAAAATAGAAGCAAGCTCATCTAAAATTTTAATTAGGAATTTACCATATTCTGAATTTTATAAATTCCTACGTACCTATTTGTTTATACATTCTAATCTATTCTTATCTTCCAAATATTAATTATACCGTTACCGACTTACACATTAAAAGTTCTTTTATGAATGAATTTTTCTATACAATTGGGCTTGGATAGCGCAATTATAATAGTACATACTAGTATAATTATTTATTTCTATGTAACAGGGCGTCTAATTACAAAATTGTCTATGCTTAAAATTATAGACATTTCTATGTATGCGGTTTTAGTATGGTACTAAAATATTAGACAGTAGAAGAGTACCCATGTCCTTTACTTAGGTGTATTTTCTAGAAAATTTCTAAAGGAGCGATTAAAACTAAGTTTACAAGAAGTGATATATCCGTGATCCTTTGTTCAATTCAGAGGCAGTTCCGTTGAAAATATCAACCCATATTATGAGGTCAACAAGAAAATACTTCCATTAGATTGTAAAGTAATAAATAATTCATCATTATTGATTTTATTTCCGGAATAAACCATGTATAATACATGTGACTTAAATACAGGATAAGATTTTTTCTAGAATAACAATGTGGCCTGCGCGTCCGTGGCGCAGTGGTTTAGGTCGCCACGCCGAAACCATTGCGTCGGGAGGTCGTGGTTTCAATTCCCACACGGAGCAATTATTGGTGCGATCCACAAATAATTGTTTCGGGTCTGGTTGTGCTTTGTGTCCGTTGTTTGTATCTTTGTAAAAGTCCCCGCGACAAAGAGAAATTCATAGAGCGGGAGTTGCTTTTAAAAAAAAACAATGTGTGCAAAACAAGCACAGTTAACTGTCAACTATAATTACAAGTTATTTAACTTCCACTATAATACCGTTTCAGCCATAGAAACGGATAAAAATAAATAAGTAGGTAATTATAGAATACTAGTGATAAATTAACGACAGACATGCAATGTTACCTAACCATCGATTATAAAGCAATTTTTCTGTTAACAACAGATAACAAAAGACGTATGCAATATCATTTAAAAATCGAACATTTTCTTTTTAATAATGTCTATGTTCGAATGTGGTCGAGATTCTGAATTTGGTGAAATTACAGTCGAATAATCGATTATATAATCGATAATTCGACTGTGGATAATTCGACGAGTCGGTTGTGGTTTTGAAGCTTCAGTGCTAAAATAATTAACAGCACGTTTGGCGCAGTGGTTAACGTGGTCACCTCGCTGCAATAACCGTAGCGCCGCGTGCGTCGGGTTCGAATCCCACCCGGGACAAATACTTGTGTGATGAGCATGAGTATTTGTTCTGAGCTTGTCTGTTAATTTTTCTATATAAGTATGTATTTAAAAGTCTACACGTTTGTTTATCAGTTATCTGGTTACCATAGTACAAGATCTGCTTAGTTTGAGTCAAATACCCGTACATGAGTTGTCCTAAAAATAAAACTTTCTAGATAGTTTACGAATTTTTGAGTTGTCACTTAATATTCTAGTAAAATTCTCATTTTTTGCAATTGATTTCATTTCTTTTGATCATTTGCTTTAAATGTATAATTTAATCGTTAGTAATCGTTTAAAATGTTACAAGTATAATAGCCGAAAATTCTAGTGTCTATTTTTTTGCTAATGATGAATGACTACGGATATGTTGAGTTTATTGCTCTCAAAAACATGGACATGATTTGAGCTGTATTTTAGACAAAACGTTTGACCTTTTCTAACACTATTTATCCTGTTATAGGTCTCGAAAGCAATAATTAGAAGCACTTAAAATCTGAAGGAAGTAGTAGTCTGAGAAAGAAACTCAATTAATGTGAAGATAGTTATATAATTTCAAATGTCCGAATAAATAGGTTGAATGGTAGACGGCAAATAAAAGTCTACGTGACAGATCTTAAGCTTATCTCTATGGCACTCAATCACGTCTCCACTAAGTATCTATCTAAATACACATCTAGCAAAAAAGGAAAGTAGTAAAGTTATTTGTGTCATGTAACTACCAAAATACAGTATTACTATTCCTATTAGTTTCTGCGTAAAACTCAGAATGTATAAACGAAAATAGTTACGAAACTATACGTACCATAAACTTAAATGTACTAAATGTATCATATTTCATGCAAATAAATGATTTGATTGATTGAACTACTTCCAAAAAAAAAAAAGTTTATATAGGTTAACTATAAAATCTATGGTTCATATTAAATGTCTATGCTTTTTCTATGTTTTTTTTACTCTATATTTTTTTTTATCGTGGGAATATAATTTGTATGTTTGCAAAGGCCAAGGATAAAGAAATACGTAACGGTATTACATAATCAGACATTGCAGCTACGTCTACTACGTCTACGTTCTACTCATATCCTGCATTTAGATAATAATAGTTACCTATACTTAATAGCAATCAAGAGATGTACTAGATGACTAATACAAATAGTAGACGTTGTTTGTGATCGCAATTAATTTCAATATGGCGGATGACTCAAACTTTTTAAATAATAATAAAAGAAAAACTTTAATAAAAGTACATAAATAAGCAGTTTTTTAAGGTACGGCTTGGTAGTTTTTAGAAAACACTGATAATTTGATACACTTTTTAGATATGCCAGTATCTACAGTATTAAGTTTTCATAATATGGAAACGGATTCAGTGTTTGAGATGAGATTTGGAAAACATTAACCGATTTTGCATCCTGACCTTCTGTTAGCTGAAGCGTGCAAACTAATATGGTCTGCGAACATTATTTAAATGATAACAAATATCATTTGCGTAATTTTTCAAAGAGCAGCACTGTATCTTTACCGTAGTTTCAAAGTAATGCAAATCATCACGCATATCCGTCGAGAAGTTGTGGACAGTATCGTAATAACTTATCTAACATCAGTTCCTGCTGTAAACTGCTAATTTTAAAACCTAATTATCTAACCAAGCGAGGAAAACGCACATAATAAATGGCGTTGTATAAAGATAAATTATTACTTTACTTTATTGCACTCTCTACGTAACTTTAGATACAGGATTTGGAATAAAATACTTTGTAGAAGAAGAGAGAAAGCTGTGAATATTGTGCTGTTATGAACCTTGTTAGAGTATGAATAATAATTAATTAATTTCCGCTGTTCCATTCGTAAGACGACAGGCAGAGCAAAGCCTTCATAAACAGAAAACCTACGCGACAGTTGATATCTATGAAACTATTCAAAATAAGTTTATAAGTGTAAATGAACCCAATAATGTCTCACTGCTGGGCAAGGGTCTCTCCCCGTAATGAGGGAGGGGTTAGGCCTTGAGTCTACCACGCTGGCCAATTGCGGGTTGGGGACTTTGCATACTTTTAAGAACTATTCTAAAGAACTTTCAGGCATGCAAGGATGCATCACAACGTTTGCCATCACCGTTGAAACAAGAGATAATTATTTCTAATACACACATAACTTACAAAAGTCATTGGTGTGTTGCCTCGGGTTCGAACCTGCAACCACCTGCGTGGAGGACTCCAACTTAAACCACTCGGCTATCACTGCTCAGTTTATAGGTAAGACAATTTTATATTTTCCAAATTGGCAATGTCAGACTTGAGCCTGCAATAATATAATTAACAAAGACTAGCCCCTTAACATTGTATTTAATATCAAACTGCATCTAAAACAAGGATGTCTATGAACATAAAAAAACAACGAAATAATTATTTAAATCAATGGTCTCTAGGTCTTACGTGGAAACAGTTAGATAATAGCTATGAGTTAGTGGTTTGTTACGTCACAGTACACCACCAAAGGCTAGGGAAAGTCGAATCATTGCCTCTCGTGACATTCGTATTATGTATGACATAATACGTCTGTGCCCGCCATTTTTGTTCCCGCCAAATTTTGACAGCTAGTGATGTTGATAGGCTTAAAATTGGTTTTATTTCGTCGCATTAGTTATGTTTACGGTGTTTATGACTAGTATATTGTACTGTTGTGGTTTAATGTATTTAAAGCGAATGAGCTTTAACCACAAAAAAGGTATTATAATATGACTACTATTATTTGGCTGCTTTTATCGAATGTAGAGCGTGATTTAGAAGTCTTTTTTTTATTGTCTGTCGATCGATTTAGTTTTTCACATCAGTTTTCATGTTTTTGATATGTCGTCTTATTGTCTTCCTATATTAAATTAAGACTATTTGTTATTCGAATTAACAACAAGAAAAACAATGTCCTTTAAATTATGTAGGGATTCAGTTCAATATTATCATTGAAGACTCATTACATCAACACCTATGCAGCCATAATTAGAATCTCTTATCACATAACTAGCCCATAGATATATTGGCATTGAAAAGAAATATGAAAATAGTAGCAATAATAATTCCGTTATCTACTATACTTATTCGGAAGTTGGCAAACAAACCGTAATCCCATAACTTTTTAAAGAAGAGGTATCAGTTCCGGTATTTGAAAACCGATATAGTTTTAGTTTAAAACAGTGCGTGACTAGCAATTTGTAAGTGCTGTGACCGTATTAAAATTAAATGAATTCGAGGTCAATGACTCTTGGCATTTTTTAAGAATATTAATAGCTCTATATGTGTTCTTTATAACTGTTTTGCCGTGATTAGTGATATTACCGTGTAGTTATATACTTATGTTACACTTGTTATATTTAAAATACTGTTATTCAGTAATTTGTAGCCGACATTACCGACTATATTTCATGGAGTAGTGGTTTTTTGTTTCATTCACGGCCTACTACGACCCACATAAGTCAATTGATAAGTAATGATGATGAGAAAATACGAAGTAGGTAGAAATACTACTGGGAACTCTTTTTCAAAAGAATTCTCGCACTTGGGATGGCTCTTGTGTCGCGGGGACTTTTACAAACATACAAACAACGGACTCAAATACAACCAGATAAGACCCGAAACAACTATTTGTGGATCGCACAAATACTTGTTTCGGGTGGGAATCGAACCCGCGACCTCCCGACGCACTGGTATTGACGTGACAACTACATTAACCACTGCGTCACCGAGTTCGTCTTACTGCCCAAAAATGTCTGAAACTCTGAAAAAACTTTGGCGTAGCAGTGATACTAAACGTTTTTACACAGTTCGCAATGACTTTAAAGTAGTTGCCTGGCTTATATTTAAAATGTCAACCCCTATTGAATTAGGGAGCAAACCGAAATAGTGATTGTTACAGTTAATAATATGTAGGTTTCTAGGTAAAATGAAAGCGATGTCATGTAACCATTTCTCGAATAAAAAGTCCTTATTTGGAAATCATAAGACGGCTCAAAGCAACGGGAGATAATAGCTGTAAAATTAACTGTTTAAATAATTAATAATTTTTATCAATACGATTTTCAAGGATAATGTAGATAGCATACACCAGTCCCAAAATATTTGAACCTTTCACGATTCAGGGTCTTTAACCCGTCCAATTTCTTAATAACTAGAAGGTACTGAAGGAATATTGTAATATTAAAAGACAGGTAGACTTCGTTTGTTTGTAAGTACCAAATTTTTTCGGAAATATTTAGCTAATTTAAAGTAGTGCCTATTTCTCTAAAACATTAAGAATACTAGGATATGGCCAGTTTTTCTACAACTAGTGGTCTAGTATAAGCAGTATTTCATGATGAATTTTACTAAAATGAAGCCATTTAGAAAAGTGAAAAATTTCAGAGCGCCACCCATTACTATATGACGAGCTAGCTTATATCCATAGGAAACCTTTAACGGCAGACAAAGTCGTAAGCATATTGTAGTCAAAACATTTTGATTAAAATTTGGCATGTCCTTTGGATTTGGAAAGTAAAATGTCGAGTTTTACTCTCAACCACTCGATTAATTATCGATTTCGTAACTCGTCACTCAGTTCCGAACAAAACATGTAAACAAGTTGTTTTAAATATTTTATTTCGCAATAAAAAATAATAAAAGAAAAAATGTGTCACTTTCTAAAATGGCGGACGAGCGAATATTGCATAATCTGCACACTATTGAAACGTTTAGGACTAAACATTTAGGTAAAGATAGGACAATAATAATATACTATTAAATTACTTTCTATGCCAAACAATTTTATTTTATGCGCTTTAGAGTGTAATTGGACATGCAAATTTGGTCTAGTTGAACAGTAAAGAGTTACAAAAAAAATAGTGTGTTTAGCGGTGAGTTAAAATTTTGCATAACCTAAAACGAACTGCGAAATTAAACTCCAATAAAACTATGGCTAAACAAATAATAGTAATATCAAATATCAATACTTAGCCAAGAAACATATTGGATATACCATAAAGGCTTAAAACCGCCATAAATTATATAATTAACATCTCAATTGGTGAGTTTCAATTACTAAACCGTAGTAATAAAACGGTAACGCGTTGTAAACAAAAACACGAGACATATTGCGCGCGTTGTTATAATGAATTAATGCATGCAAGTTACGTTCGTATTACCGAATGTGAACCAAGAAATGTTTATGTAAAGTCTACACAAACAATTTGTAGACAAGACGGTGCATTTCTAACATTTTCTATCTTTATGATCATAATAAGAGATCGTTGTGGTTTGAAAGAAAATGTAGTGACAAGGATAGAAAAAAGCATCTTCGGATGGTTGGTAAAATTTACTATACGGTTGGAAGAAATGGAAACGCCGGAAGGGGACGTCCTAGAAAAACATACACAGATTATATTGGCGATGTCTCGCAAGAAGGTTAGGACATGATGAATAGATGTGAATGAGGCAAGGGAAAAGGTGTTGTATGTATGTATTTGAAAACAAAATGGGTGATTGGTGAGTCACATAAAATGAAAGTTTTTAAAACTATATTAGGCATACCATCTGTCACCACTCAATGACATTATTAACCCCATTTTCAATACGTATACAACAATATCCCACGGAAGGAATTCTAATGAGAGACATTTTTTCAAAGTTATTTGAAAGGGAAAAATATAATACAATAAATGAATGAACTGGAAATGAGGTCGAAATGTTATTATTAAACTGAAAAGTGAGAATTGCTCAAAAATGCATTATTTAATAACGGATTCTTAAAACCATAGGTTTGAGTCCCAAGATATTCACACACAATGATGTACCTGGCAAATATATTTTTATAAATTACCAGATACCTTTTTTTAAGCCAGTCGTTAGTAAATGGTATGGATAAATTACATTCGGATGTTGGACGCTCTACCGCTCTATGTATTGATGCGTACTTATTTAGTTAATTGATTTTACATAACGCATACATAACATAACGACGCGGCGGACATTAACGCCAAACATAATTTAATCTGCGAGCATTATGTTATATAATACATAATTAATGTAAATATATGTAAATATTATTTATTATGACCGAATCTTGTATTGTCTCCAAAGGTCAACGTATTTGACCTTAGAAAGAGCCTTGGGACCGCAAGAATGGCGATAAGCAGACGTTTCAATAGATGAAGACTACGACTACTATAGTATTTACATTGCATAATAGATTTTTATACAACATTTTTAGAATATAGGAATTGTTTGCTTTTTGGACATGCAAAGAACCTAACCCGCACTTTGTCAGCAGGATGGTCTCCCTAACCCAAATCACGAGGAGACCTTTGCCCAGCAGTGAGACAGCAATGGGTAAAACAAAAGAAATTATTTGATTGTAAGAGTCGTCTTTCGAAACTATCAAACCGGTTTTGAAAGACATACAGGAGAGGAAAGAAACTTTTCATCACGTAATTGGATAATTATTTACTTTTCGATGCGGGGAAGATACAGACTCGTATGTTTACCAAGAAACAATCATGTTTAAAGACTCTAGGCGGCCCTGAATTAAACGATAGCAGTCAATCAAGTTTCGAAGGATAAAAAGAAAACTATAATCCACTTGACATTAAATCAAGGATACATTCTTTGAAAATTCCCTGTATGAATGTATGATGTAAATTATCCCTGCATTTAAAAAGAGCCACGTCAAAAACAACAATACTTTTTTCGACGTTAGTTTTCCCTGTTCTTAAAAAGGGCTGTTTAAAAAAGCAAAGATTCTTTTATTGGCCATCTGCCTTTCGCCATTCGAAATTTGAAACCTGTAGACGGCAGGCACGCAATTTTATTTTTATTTTAACACCACTTAAAAAGCTTTTCTCACTTTTTATTTGACTTAGTTTTACGATATTTGGCGCCATATTGCCCCAAGCGAGCCTTTCGAGAACCTTCAAGTGACTATAAGATTTTGAAGCAGACATGAGGTCAACAAACTAATTACCATATTATTACTTGAATGATCCGAAATTAACATAGGTACATTTTGTAACACTTATTTGAAAAGGCACCATTTTTGAAGATACTTCAGATGTAAAATGTTTTGTGTGTATTGTGACGATATTTACTTACTTTTGGTAGCTTTAGTCAATATAATGTTAAGTAGGAAGTATCTTATTAGTATTTGTTTATTGTTTTAAAGATAATACCTATGGAAAACTGATCACAAGTTTCCCGCAAGAATAGTTCTACTACGAATTACACGTGTATTCAAATATCTGATTCACAATAAAACAAAAAATACTTCCTGAGTTTCTGATAATTTAGTAATTTTAGCAATTATCACTCAATATGGATGCCATAAAATGTTATGATTAATATGATTTTGTTCTAAACGAGTTGATTTAACATAAAATTACTTGAAACAAAAAATATCTACGTCAACATAATATTACCTAAAAAAGAAAAAAATAAATAGTGTGGGCTCATCGTTATCAAAATTCTTCTTACTTATTAATTTTCATATATATTTAACTAGCTGTCCCGCGCAACTTCGCTTGCGTCAGATAAGAGAGACTGGGTCAACATTTTCCCCGTTTTCGTAACATTTTTCACTGGTACTCTGCTCCTATTGATAGTAGCGTGATGATATATAGCCTATAGCCTTCCTCGATAAATGGGCTATCTAACACTGAAAGATTTTTTTAAATCGAACCAGTAGTTCCTGAGATTAGCGCGTTCAAACAAACAAACAAACAAACAAACAAACTCTTCAGCTTTATAATATTAGTATAGATTGATTGGATAAAGGATACAATTAATTAAGTAGGTACTATTAGGTATAAAGTAAGTTTCGAAGAAGTCAAAATAATAATTAAATTTGAAGGAAAAATAAAAAGAACTAAAATTTCGGGCTAATTGAGTTAGATCAAATTATTTCCAAAAACATATTATCTTTGAGAACTAGGTAGCAATGTATTCGAGGCTTCCTATAATTTTACATTAAAATATTGTTTAAAAAAAATATTTATCACTCTCATAATACTCTATGACAAATGTACGACCTAGAAGTTTGTTAAAAAAATACAGTAGGTATATAATTTTAAAAATGTTGGCAAAAATAAATATTTATATATGCTAGATATATAAGTAAAAATACCATAATAGCAGACAAATATTTCGAATACCAAACGCCCACGTATTGAAGACAAGCAATTACTCCATTTATCGGTCATCAGTCCTTACAAGGACATTATTAAAATCAGAAGAAAATGCTAAACCAAATAGCATTCTCGTTTGGCCTCGTTTGGGTACAGTTCATGTTTTTATTTTATCATGGCCAAGATTTTACACCCAAAAAGAAAAAATATGATCTCCATAAAGAAATGAGAATATTATTGCAGGACCGGGCCCAACTGACCGTAATATTCTTAATTCAAGGGCCCCTTTAAATCTTTCTAAATTATAGCCGTTTTCTTGAACAAAATTGATTGTCAAGCATTTTGGGGATGTGACTGGATTGGCTGATTAACTCAAAAGAATAATATATTAGACTAATACTAGTAGACTTTTCCTGTATGATAAGATGTATAGATATGAATGAAACGAGGAAGTTTGTGAGCATCGTAGCAAGTGGCGCTCTCTGACCACCAGTTACCCCTATGTGATAAAGGCGTGATTTTATGTATGTTTGTATGTATACGTATGTCAGACTAACACATCATCGCGACTCGGTCTGTATGGAAAGATTACCCGAACAGCCTATCTTACTCGCTAATGTGCTATAAGTTAGACATTTTTCAAAATAGGTTAGTAGCTTTTGAAACAAAAAACATACAATTTCTATTATTGTGTGTACCTCTTTTATGGCCTTGATTTTCGTAAAAGAATCTTATCCTTTGCGAAAATCAAGTTCGCCATAAAAAGTTTGTAAACATAAATGACAGACATAAACTTTCTAAAGAACGGAATTTCTCATTTACGAGCAAGTGTTAAATACTGACAGTGTGTGGCCTGCGCCTGCCACAGTAAAGCACTTTGTAAATAAACGCGCTCGAGGGGTTCCGTACCAAAAAATACGAAATAACAGGTTTTTTTATACCTCCCTTACCCCCGGTTTCTCAGTAAATTTAACGGTAGTTTATCTATTCATATCTATTAATAGCGTTTTTTTGTATGAGTTTTGACACTATTGAATAGATAAACTACCTAATTGAATAGATACCGCTAAATGTGCCTCAGAAACCGGGGGTTAATTGGTCAAATTATTAATAATAATTTGTACACAAGTTTTGCGTATTTGTTGTTGTAGCGACAACGGAAATACATAATTTGTGAAAATTACAGCTTCCTAGCTGTTACAATTTATAAGATACAGCCTGATGACAGACGAACAGCCAGACAGCAGAAATTCAGTAATAGGATTCAGTTTTTACCCTTTGGGTACGGAATCCTAAGAAGGTAAAATTTCAAGTGTCAGTTGAAATTTCCGCACTTGAATATTTTTAAACGGTGAAGGGCCATTAAAGAAAAACGTGTAAGGTGCGAGTAAACATAGTGAGACGTTTCAAACCCGGTTTAAAAAAAATCCATACTCGAGAAATCCCTTTTTAGAACAGTCACTCTATAGTTATTCATCGGTCAGCAGCATTACAAATTTGTGTCAGTTGTATTCCCTCACTCTCATAGCCCGGTAGGACAAATAACCGTCACGACCAGCGAGAGGTCAGACGATGAACCGACGGCTTTACGTGCTGTCCTAACCCGAAGTTCAGAGTTTCCGACCATAATAATTCTCTCAGAAATTCCTGATAGGAAAACTCAGAAAGGACTTTTATGAACCTATCCCGGATTCGAGCCCGAGACATCTGCGCGGCAGTCACATAAGCTACCGACCTCCTTTTATAATAATAACTAGCAGACCCGCGCAACTTCGCTTGCGTCACATAAAAGAGAATGGGTCATAATTTTCCCCGTTTTTGTAACATTTTTCGTTGCTACTCCTAATGGCCGTAGCGTGATGTTATATAGCCTAAAGCCTTCCTCGATAAATGGTCTATCTAACACTGAAAGAATTTTTCAAATCGGACCAGTAGTTCCTGAGATTAGCGCGTTCAAACAAACAAACAAACTCTTCAGCTTTATAATATTAGTGTAGACTAGCTGACCCGCGCAACTTCGCTTGCGTCACATAAGAGAGAATGGGTCAAAATTTTCCCCGTTTTTGTAACATTTTTCACTGGTGCTCTGCTCCCTTTGGTAGTAGCGTGATGATATATAGCCTATAACCTTCCTCGATAAATGGACTATCTAACACTGAAAGAATTTTTCAAGTCGGACCAGTAGTTCCTGAGATTAGCGCGTTCAAACAAACAAACAAACAAACTCTTCAGCTTTATAATATTAGTATAGATTTTAGTTAGGTATAGATTATAGTAAGTTATTTGTACAGTTATTCCATCAGTTATTATGGTTATTTAATAATAACTAGGTATTATTATAATATCAAGTTAAATATCTTATTAGACACGGTAATGGCTTATCGCAAATAACGACAGCAAAAAATATTAAATATTCAGTTTTAAACGGTAAAGGAAAATATGCCGAGAAACCCACACAGCATGGATATTATTAAAATGCCTTATAGTTACAACTATTTGAGCAAATGCTTCAAATCGACTTAAACAATTAAGAATAGTAGCGCGAATCTCTACAATTGAAACCATCGAGTCTCGAGATTATGACATTTAAAATGTGCTGAAAAATATTTCTATGACGTCCGCTAGAGGCGCTGATCAGATTATCATATAATTTTTTTGTTGCCGGTGGTCTCTATATACTGGTTACTAGTAGAGAATCGGGCTATAGAAGTAGACGTATTATTACGGATATAAGTATGGATTTTACTTATTGATTAAACGAAATCCTTTATTATTCGGAGCATCCCTAACGAATAATTACAGAAATAATATAGCATTTTAATATTTGTTCATAGTTCTATTTAAAAAAAATACTAGGCCGCCATTTTTAAACTCATGTCATTCTTTTTTTATATAAATAGGCGCCATTCCTTTGTTTTTTTTTCTTCGCGGTTGTAGGTGTGGCAATAATTTCACACGGTTCATCATTCATCATAAGGCATGCTATTTTTAGTTTAAATTATGAGCCATCATTAATACTACTTGGAGAATGTGAATGTTTCAAGTGAAAGTTTTGCATATTTGCCAAATAAGTTCGCTTATCGTTTTGACACTCTTCCGTTAAAATATAAGTCCTACTACGCACCGTAGCACAGAATGCAAAACAATGATTACTGTAAAGACTAGATCGGTAGCTATTTATATTTGTTTTCTTTTGACGATTTGTCCTTAAAAAATGGCTTCATCTTGAAATAAGTTATGTACATAAATAATTGGGTAGTTGACTGGGGTAACGACAAAATATTAAACTTGTTCTCTAAAAAGGTTCACCCAACATGCTCACGCTGTGCATTTTTTTTCGTAAATAATGTTGAAATTGTAATTATTGCAGACTGAAACATTTTATTAGACACTCATTTGATATCAACGAAAATAAGACACTGTGACGTCACAGTCATATTTCTATACTATAAATGTGTTTTAGACATTTCATAAAGAGTAGCTGATTTGACTGGTAGTCAGCTATCGTATTAAGGCACATACAGTATTTTATTATTTTTCCCATATCGCCGTAATTTCCATAGCGTTTTTACCAAGGATAATATCGATGGTTTTACCAAGAATGAGTAAGAATTCAATTAAGAGCGTATGATAATTTAATTGTTTAATTACAGTTTTTACATATACCTACGTCCTACATGTACATTTTACAATGTTTTTATGTGCATGTCCAAAAAATTACAGAAACTTAGTAATTTCGCAAAAAACCTACGAGAGCAATTTTACAGTCAAATTCTATTGTCAAAAAATATAATATAATTCAGCCATTTTGACGTTTCTGACAGATTATATAAATCATTTTTCAAAAACTATATTTTACCACAGGCATAGTGCTATTTTTTGCTAACTGGTTTATTTTTTTTATAACTAAGTGTGCATAGTACAGTAAGTGTTACGTTTAAATCGAAATGATTTATTTGACTAACGATAATATGTTTTTGTAACACATAACGCTCAATGGCCGGCTAATATTAGATAGGTATTTATAGCCTTAGCCGTCAAACAACTGATAATATAATAATATAATTTCTCATTCGTGTATGTTTGTTACTGTATTTCTCCTAAACTGTTGTAGCGATTATTATGGAACTGTTTGAGTTTGATCATTATTAATAGTTTTAAAACTAAGATTCGATTCGTAGCTGAACCATATTAGTAGCAATTGGCCATTATTATATTTATTATTATCATTATATTTCAATGAAAGTAATTACAGAGTGAAGTCTGGGCGGTTAGCTAGTTAGTAGAAGAAATGTAAAAATATTGCGATTATGACGTTTTGATTAATGTTAAAAGAATGTGATTGATAGTTTTAGAAAGCAAGTATGTGCCCTTTTTGCGGTGGAATGAAGTATGCTTAACTGTATTTGCAAATAATGGAAATACATTTTTTTACGTAATTAGTTTCTAATGTTATTTTATAGGACCTTTAATCATATTTAGTCACTACTGAGTAATTTTGTGTCTAATTCTTATAAAATGAAGAACCATGTCCAACAGTGGCATCCATCATCAGCCTAGCCTTTCTTTTAACTATGTTGGAGTCGAATTCCAGCCTCGCCGGATTCAGCTAAATACCAGTATTTTACATAGAGCGGCTGCCTATACTTATTATAATTTATTAGAATATTAGTTCCATGGTTTCAATGTCGCCATACTTATAAGAATAGCAAGTTTGTCTTTTAGATGTTAGGCGACCTTTCCTGATTGGTGAAATTGAAGTCCTAACGATATAAAATATGAATAACGTAAGTGAAATCTGCAAGTTGAAGACGAACTATTGAATACTTCGTTATAACAATGCTTTCACTATTATTATCTGCTATAAATCACTTAGAAAACATACAAAGTTTCCCAACTTATTTCACAGGTTATTGATACTCATTTCTAACTCTCAACTCTTTTCAAGAAAATTGTGCTTTATTTTTATATTATATAGTTTGTAGGCAGACGGTTATCCAAACGATGTAGGCTATGCTCTAAACTAGACTAGACTTCAACTTAGGCTCACTGTTTGGGGATATGATTTTTGTAAGGTCGTAAAATTATGCTGTTTTGTATAACACCGGGCGGATTAATTTATTAGCGATTTTTACATATTAACTCAAAGCTTTGCGATGCATATGGCACCTCATTTATAAAGGGTATGAACTGAAGAAGTTTAAAGAAAGCTAAAGTACTCAATATTAGAAGTAAAGATGATATACATAAATATATTTCTCAGTACGATCACTATATTGCCCTTAGCAGAAATTGCTCGGCAATGGGACGATATTGACTTGTTTTTGTAGAAGATACACACATATAATTCTCTTACAATTTTCAGTGTGTTTTTATGGTAGACATTTGTACACATATAATGAGAGTCCATCACAAAGATTGCTGATCCAATCTTGTCGATCATTTATCGCTATATTGCGTTCGCGCAGTTTTCAAAACGCAGATGACGAGCCATTGTGTACAGTCAGCGGTACGGAACCCGTGTATTTACATAAATTAGTCTGAACGTGGGTTACGACAGAATGTAACTTTGGTATATGATAGGAATTCGATTTGACTATTATGCTCTACTATTTTTCATATATGATTTAATATTTTTCTATAGGGTCGGTATAATTTTCTATATCGGTTTCTAACGGGAGTGATGCCTCCCCTTATTGGCCGCTGGAACCTTTTTTAAAAATTTTTGAAAGGTTGTAAAACTGAGTTCTTAAGTTTTCCTTGGAAAACCATCTAAAATAAACAATTACAAGGATTTTCCTCTAACTGGTATACCAGTATAAGAAATATATCTCTATTATGTATCTGTATTTACTGGAATCAGTAAATCTTACAAAAAAAATCATGTACCTACATTTCTTACCAAAAGAATTTCGCATTAATTAGTAAAAGTAAACATAAAAATACCTTAAAAAGCGGGTAAGATAAATGACTTGAGATAAAAACTCTAGGGCAAATAATATCACAAGTTAATTTACTCAATTCTCATAAAATATAATATGATTTTTAAACTGATTTCAAAATGCCACTTCCTTTTCCTCCGGAAGCCATGGCTTTATGGTTTAAAAAGAAATGCAATATCTTTGATTGCACATTTTATTTGTTCTTTTGCTAATTAATTCCAAATACGTCGACTGAATTAAACTTTCCACTGTGTAATGATACGTTTTACTTATTTAGCCTCAAAAAAGGTATTTTATGTTAAGGTTTATGAACTTTAACTAACTTTTTCTTTTTACGATTTTCCCGGAAGTCAAGTCAAGTTTGTAAGTAATGTTGCTCTCGACTTTTCTAATTTTCTAAATAAATATATTTTTTCTGGAGTAAATAATAATATAATCATAATAATTAAAATGTAGATTTCATATTTTAAAATATTTTTACGCATACTTAATTTAAAAAAAAACAATTAAAAGTGTACTATTTCAGTTTTCTGCTAATCAGCAATACATTCTAAAGAAAGATCTGACTTTTACTCATAAACTTTTACCCACGATACCTAAATATTGATAAACAACGAAAACAATACATTGTAGAGCTCAGTACAGCAAAGAAAGCACCACGATCATCGCGGGCGCAGGTTGACCTTATAACAAGCAGCGTTCCCACGCGCGGGCCATAACAATACGCGGTACCGACGCGCGCGCACGTTTGACGCGCCAATCAAAAGCGCGCGAAATAAACATCGAATCGTGAAAAATATTATTAAAAATGCGTGTTGTGTTGTTTTTATGTGTTTCTGTGTACGTTGTAGTGGGACAGGACGTTAGCGACATGGTCAATATGCCGAAATACGATCAAAGATACGATTACTTAGACGTCGATGCGATATTTACGAATAAAAGATTAGTTAGGAATTATGTGGATTGTCTGATCAATGCGCAAAGGTGTACGCCTGAAGGAAAAGCGCTGAAAAGTGAGTACAAAACGAATATTTTAATGCTTTTCATCTTGTATTAGAATATTAAAGTAAACTTTGTTCTATGTTTCTCGCTTAGATGATAAACCAGATAACATTAACTCTTGTACTATATTTTTTTCGAACGGAAGTGTTCACAAAAAATGAACTAACAGTTTTTTCTTAAACATGAATAAATTACAGCACAGATGACTGGATTTCACCTTAACATTGCGTAAATGAGACTCAATGAATTTATTTCCGTCGAAATTATGTTTACATTGCAAGGTTAAAATCGCCATTTGAACACGGCTCTATGAAATAATATGTGTTTTTATTAGTATTCAGCATATGTTGGTGTTATTAGCATTTTATAAATTTAATGTCATTAGTTGTATCTCAGGAAGTGCAGTATTAAGATATATCATGAATTTTGTGATATTTAATAACTTGTTTAGGAAACATGTTTTGGGAAAAATAGCTTCCTACAATGTTTGCATGTCGTAATTTTGTAAAATTATGACCTATTTTTAATTGATTAAATTCGTTTCTTAGAATTCAACTTTTTAATTTATTTGTAGGACACTGAAAAATGCGTGAATTGATTATGTTATCGATAAACAAAATGTATATAGTATCATAATATCACGCTTTTTACTATAGGCAGAGTCTAAAGAAGGCCAATTGGTACGATTCTTACAAACTTCCCTGGCCTTATTCACATCCATACTTTAAAATAAATATCGATTACCTTATTAAGTTGAATTGTGTCATTTTTTTTCTTACATTAGCTGTCATTTTATCTAGCCGTTAGTTATCTGAAACATATCTATAAGCCGTGAAACTGACCTTTATAGTTGAATGGACGTATTTCCTATAAAAGGTTTTAGTTAGATCTCAGTACCGATTGCTTAACAGTTAGGTATTTTCCTTTACATTACGTGCTACCGCGTAATAAACAAGCGTTGTCATTCGAAGAAAATTATAGAAGTACTCTTGATCAGACATCCTAACTATTGTTTCCTTAAGGTAGGTTAGAAAATATTGCGTTTTGTTACCAGATATTTGAAGTGAAGTAAAATAGATTAGGAATAAGGGCATGTGCTGTGCATTAGGATACACAGGAAAATGTTAAAGGCTTATGATTAAAATAGAGACCAATGTTAGGTGCGATCTCACGGTTAATTATTTTTTTCTTTTTTTAATGACAAAAATATTGTTGGGCATACCTTTTTCCGTATCAAGCATTTCAGTCCCTTAAGTTATAGGAAATGGGTGGAAAATATTACTTAGACCTCGGGTTTTACAGCTTTAATTAGTAGTAGTCTTTACATTTCCTTTTCATAAGAAACAAAACGAAATTTCTAACGCTATATTTTGTCACTTGTAACAAGATCCAATAAGAGTTCATAAAGCCCGATGTATAAAACAAGATTTTCTATATCATAAAGTAGACCTTTCGCAGTCCTTTATAGGAAATCATAAATAATCATATTGAACCAAATTTTCTATATCATAATGTAGTCTTTTCACAGTCCCTTATAGGAAAGCCAGCTAACTTACCAACAGCTACACATACATATAATGCTTTAAAGCCTTTTTGCTTTTATTCCTTTCCGAGAACATACAAGCGTGCCCATCAGTGGGACAGCGAAGTACTAGAGGACAGTAGAGTAGGTCACTTGGGCTTAAAACCGTTACCGGTTTGTCTCAGGTGAAGTTATTTCTGTATATAAGATTTACTGTTTCCTTTCCTTATTGTTTTGCTTATTTAAATACAATAGACTTCTGTTGTAAGTAAAAGTAATATTGGATTGTCCTATTTTTATGTAAAAATGGTTGCCTTATTTTTTTATATTGAAAACGCTGTTAGTATGGAAGAGTTATTTTACTGCAAATCTTGCCTTCTGTTGATTTCTTTTTCAATTATTAAAGCACCATTATGTTTTTAGATAGAGTAAGATATATTTGTTTTTTACTACCGTAATTTATATACGATAGCCGGGATCGTCTTCTTTTACATGGGACTAACATTGTGAATGGCGAAACGTGAGTGTTTTCATACACCTACGGGTAAAACAGGCATGATATTATCAGGTATGTATCAAAAAAAAATAATGTTCCTAGAACATTACCAGATCATGCATTATGATGAACTAACTTACAATTATCACGAAAATCGGTTGTTTCAAGTCTCAACGCTAGACGAACAAGCTTAGTAATTATTATTAAAAATTAGCTCGTAAAATTACTAGAATATATTATATACTCAAGGTTAGTCTACAAACATAATAAAATTTTAAATAATAATAATTTAATACAAACGTGTTTAATTACGATGTTATCGTAGTCAAAATCTCATTGTTTACATTTTATTACAGTTACTCTGTTGTATTATATTCCTCATTAAATTCATCTTGTTAAATATAATAAGCTAATATATTATACAACTCAGGTCATCTTAAGAAAAAGTGTACGAGAGTGAATATCATAAAATAAATAAACATATTTGGACAACGCACGGTCATCTGATTCCAAACTAAGCAATCCTTATTCTACGGTATTCGCGCTCATTACAGAAATAATTGTCCCGGGTGGGTTTTGAACCCAACATTCTTCTTCTTCCGTTAATTTTGGTTTGGTGATTTTTTAAAGCCATAAAAAGTACAAACTAATAAATACTTACTCAATTTACTGCAGTGTCGAAGAAAAATGCGACATTAGAATTGTACCCACTTATCCAGTTGCGTAGCCAAGTTGTCAAAACGCACTAAATAATATAGTCTTCTACTGATAGTATTAAAACCGTATTAAATCAATACAAGTAACAATTTAATAAACTACAGAATCTATAACA
The DNA here is from genome assembly GCF_050436995.1 of Anticarsia gemmatalis. Taxonomy (NCBI): domain Eukaryota; kingdom Metazoa; phylum Arthropoda; class Insecta; order Lepidoptera; family Erebidae; genus Anticarsia; species Anticarsia gemmatalis. The sequence goes on from NC_134761.1 coordinate 8,903,051, forward strand.
CAAATAGCAACATTACGAGAGAAGTTACTTCATACATTCACTTGCAACTGATCCATTTTGTCGCTTTTGTAACCACGTGGGAACGAATGGATGAAAATATACGTCAATTTCTTAAATTGTGACATGTAAACAGTTATCTGTGCCGTATGAAGAAAGCTATGAGAGAAAAAAGTAAATTATGCGTGATTTATTGGGTTATGGTGTAGTAAGTAGTATAGCAATCGTTGCTGCTTTCTTTTTATACAATAAGGTACGTAGAGTAAAAAGATGTGTTGTTATAATTTATTACACAAAATTAACTAAGTGTTAAGAAAATAGATCACTAGTCTTGCTCCTTACAAACGACGTGATAATAATTATGTCACTTTTATAATAAAATCAAAATTAAATCATTTATTAAATTGACTCAGATATAAGTAGACGCTTATGATTGTCAAAATATGGTAGGTGAATTTACTGTCAGTTTGGAATATGTAGGCAGGGCCAATAAGTTTTTATTTAATTACTACAAGTAAAGTAGTACCAATAACCACAATTTAATTACTACAATAACTTCTTTCTACACCACCTTAAGGTTGACTGGCAGAGAATTAAGCCGTTAGGTCAGCATAAACAATATTTACTGTTTCATATGAAGTCGATTGAAATAATATTTATTTTATAGGACAACCATATCTAAAACTCAAATTAATATGACATACGATATATTATTCGCAATGGAAGCCTATTTACATCAGAAACCTTTTTGACAGCTATAAATAAAATTGCAATAAGCCCTTGACATTGCACTGACCGGTTGGGTCATTCGATCAACAAAGTTCACAGTAGCGTCGGTCAAGTTCAATACAAGTAACTTTAATAAAAACCGCTTGAATGTCGTCCTTCGTTAAAACACTTAATTAACGTTAAGATGTGCATGTTAATAAGTCATTGTCAAAATTTTGCCTAAAGTTCAAGAATATCAAGAACAAAATCCACACAAAAATCATTTTGGTTGCTACTCGTGGTTGATTTAGAGATCCCAATAATACGTCGATGTTTCAATCGAAAAACATCCATGTTAGGCTTTGATGTTCACGATTTCCCGAAGTTTCAAAATCGGTGTTTTTAAGGAAAATAGATGCTCGCTCTCTACTCTAGATGTTCAAAAACAAAAATAATCACCTTACATTTTTCCAAAATATCAGTGCTACAATTGTTACGATACATTTAAGTTTTTTATTCTGATGAATCTCTAAATTGGCTGAAGATATAATTTAAATTATTTCTGAAAAACATTTCCGTAACACTGTGGGAAACATATTAGGAAAAACGTGTAATAAAGAAGATGAAACAATGCACCCGGCAGTTTGTTAATTGCATAAAAATAACAAAAATATTTTCATATTCGGTAAAAAAAATAACGGTCAAAAAATATTGCTTAGATAACTTTAAAGTCGCTACTACTTATTGACATTATAAAACTGTATTAAGGTCAAAATGCCTTTAACCTTAGTCAATGAACTTACTCATTGATTTTATTAGATCTTTAGATAAAAACTAGTTTAACAGCAAACAAACAAGACAACACAAATTTAAACTTTTTGTACATACGAGTACATACATAAAAACACGCCTTTTTCTAACAATAATAGGCAGAAACCAAAGAATGCCACTTACTACGATATTTACAAACTTTCTATGCTTCATTTACATCCATACATCTTGTCATACAGGACTACTGGTTACGACTACTACGCACTTTTTATCTTAGTTTTTTTGTTTCAAACACATAAACAACTTTATCATTTATTTATTGTCCCTATCAGTATTCCGCGTAAACTATAAAATCTTCCATACGTACTAAAAATATAAATTACTGATTACAGGAAATCTTTAGATTATTGAGAAAACATTATTCAAATACGCCTCTTTTAATTGATATTTATTATAAGTAATTAATTATGATTATGTCTTGGAATAAACATATTTATTGTTGTTGCAGCAATTTGCAGCTGCATTCTAATCTTCCGGCAAGTGCTGCCACCACGTGGTTCGAAGATGAACTATCGTCACTGAAACACATTCTTTGCATTGTCATCCTTGATCATGTTTGCTAGGAAATCTTATTATGATGGAAAGACAGTAACAATTTTTGCGCAGTTAAATAGGTAATGTTTCTCTATTAAGTCATGTTTTAAAAATTTTAATGGACTCTTACAATTATTTATTTGACGTTAACTGAGTTAAATAGAATTGCATATTCTCACCGTTATATTCATATTTAGACTTGAATGTTATTTACAGTAAATTAATAGATAACATCGTATAATGCATTTATAAACTGCAATAAAATTATAATTAAAATAAATAAATAAATAAATAAATATTATTGGACAACTCACACACGGTTATTTGATTCCAAACTAAGCAGAGCTTGTACTATGGTAACCAAATAACTGATAAACATACTTATATACTTCTAAATACATACTTATATAGATACATTAACATCCAGGCTCAGAACAAATACTCGTGCTCATCACACAAAGATTTGTCCCGGGTGGGATTCGAACCCACCACACGCGGCGCTACGGTTGTTGCGGCGAGGTGACCGCTTAAACCACTGCGCCAAACGTGCAGTTAAATTATCACTGTAAGAGGCAAGAAGCTACAACAGATAATTATATACCCTACCTTACCTTAACGAGAAACTTAAAAATCTGTTTTGGGCATACATTGGTATAGGGTTGTAGTGATGTCACCCAAAATAGATTTGGATAAAATAGGAGATTTACATATCTTTTCAACAAAAAATTGTCAGTGGCAAATTTCAATAACCATTGACATATTATAGTGATATTTTCTAAAACACAAAAACCAAATCGGCAAATGGCGTAATATTTAGCATTTAGTTCAATTTTTAATTATTCTGAACTCTGACAATGATCAGTAAAGTTTTATGAACGTATTAATCTTACGAATTACACTGTTATCTGTCCATCACTGTTGAGTAACACACGTAATGCCAATGTCGAGTTACGAAACAACTTCTAGATTTCAGACATTCACAATGATGTACAAAAGAAAAATACTTCAATCTTTGCATTCGCAGCGCTACATGCATTCCCCATTCATCATATTGTTAGTGGTCAACCTAGTGTCAAAGTTGTACAAGCCGCGAGGCATTTTACATGGCTTAACGACTGTTATCTTAAATGACAATAAAGAGGACCAACTTTTGACGTGCCCTCCAAAGCACGGAGATGTGATCAATTACCACTATGCGGCCACCTGTTCATGGAATGTCCGCGATAAGGTTGTTTAACCAACTGATAATTTACCGATCGGTGAGTTAAGCAGATATTGTGAGCGCCTAATTAGCTGACACATGCGGCTCTGCTCGCGTTTTATTTATAAAAACAAGGATATGTTCTCAGTCCATTAGGTGTGTAGGGTTAAAAAAAAAACAAATACCCACCTGGTATATTGAAAAATAGCGCGCTGTCAAAAAACACTTTCAAGTTACTGAAGATCTTATCAATACTTGATATTATAATTAAACCGTTAAGCATTCACTCACTAAAATAATAAAGTTTTAATCTTAACATTTTATATAACTTACTATGTAATACATATTCTTAAAGGTATAAACAAGCGCGCTGCAACCTGACGCAGGTGTTCGTGACGGCGTCATGCGCAGAACCATGTATTAAATTGAAAACGAATAAATTACCGCGATTGCTTATAAATTATGAACATTTATTCAATGGAATCTTTGCTGTTTTAAGGAGGTAAAGGTCAAACTTTAAAGGGCATTTGATGCAAACTGCAACAGGTATTTTAAGGATCGTTTACCTGATACCTGATTAGTTGCACACCCTGGCTTCGTTCGGGATATTGAAACAAAGTTATGTAGCGCATTCAATACGCTTAGTATTTAAAGATTTTCGCATTTCTTCTCATAGGAGACCTCCAACTAAGTTAACTATATGTATCGCCGATGTTATGTTATCTATTAGGCATCTTTAAGTGCTGTTTAATTGTATAAACGAGCATCTGCCCGCGAATTTAGAAATATTTCCCGGGATAAAAAGTATCCTATGGATTTAGGTGTTACTCCAGGTTATAAGCGTTAGTGTTCATACTAAATTTCACTCACAAGCTTTCGCATTTATACAAGTTGTATTTATAGGGTATATATTTAGTTTATCAATGTTCAAGCAGGTGTAGAGTGTATGTAGCAAAGGGCCGCGTTTGTCCGCGACCCCCTTACGGAGTTTCCCTTCACTGGTATTGTGTTACGGTGGTTTTTATCACTTTCTGTATTTAGTCAAGGTCTCTAAACTACAACTTACTTGTTAAGATGTCTCCAATAACTTTGCAAAGCCTATCAGATAGATAGAGCAATGTCTGGTGAAGCTAACCAGCCAAGTGCTCTTCTCCGTCAGCCATTAAAACCAGTTAATTTAAGTATTAAATAAGATTTAATGATGAGATTACCAAGTTACAGATAATTATATTAGTCGAACTAGCGAGAGCCGACTACCTCAAGGCCACTCTTTCCAAAGCACCTACGTATTACAATTAAATGCTTTTTTAAAACTCATTTCTACCCACTGCTGGGCCAGGATCTCCTCCCAAACGAGGAAAGTGGTTAGGCCATGAGTCCACCACGCAGGCCAAATATTTTTTTTCTGACCACCATTCTAATCTTAACCTAAACGTTAAGTCAAACAGCCACAGAAATACTACTGTCTACAAACCAGTCTAGAAGAATGCATAAAAACTCAAGAACCACTAATAGCATTAACTCATGCACTTGATACAATAATGGCAGACTTCCGATATTCCTACTCTATGCTAATTACATACTTGAAACATACGAAGTCTGTAATAACACCTCTATGGTCGGTATTCTAGTTTTTTCATAGACACGTGCAGAAATGGCGGGATTTATTCGCTCCTGTAGCAATTATGAGTTTAAGTACTAAATTAAAAACCTTTTTTGTCCACCCTAGGTCACCAATTTTATTTTAAGAGGTTTATGATTACAGGGTTTGGGCTGTAAAGTATTTTTAAATGCGTTCAAATAAGAGTATTTTTTTATTTTTGAGTTCTCTATTTCTATTGTGTTGATTTTCGATTCATGACAAATACGGCAAGTCCTGTACGCTAGATAATATATTTTATAAATTATGCAACATTCTATATAACCTAACAAATAGCCAGAACTTTTTCTACAAAATAGGTACAAGCAGACGAATAGTTTTCGCCTATGACAAGTAAAAATTTGAAAAATCAAATAAATAATTATGATGATTCAATAAACTTCAACGAAATCGTATCATAAGTTTTTGTATTCAGAAAAGCAACCTCAATAGAGTAATAAAACTGTTGGACAAATGCGTCTGGTGTTTTGTTCACGAATGCATTATCTTCTATTCTTCAATTCGTCAAAGATTTAAAAGGAATAATAGAAATTCAGTCAATTGATATACGAAATATGTATTATTTTATAGTTTAAACTGAACACAAATTAGATCTTCACAATAAATGCTTTTTAAATAAATTGATGTAAAGATCACTTTAGCGGTACTTATGTAAAATTGTCAATAGTCAGCCTGCATTCAGCGGGATTACAAAAATAACATAATTGAAGTAATAAAAAAGGTAATATTATGAAATCCAAAATAGTCGTTGAACGTAGTAAAAAAATTATTATAGTTGAAATCGTAGTAGACTAGAAGCCAACTCCAATATATATTTGGAAGGAAGGCAAAGCTGACAACGAGTTGAAATCGTAGTATATTTTCATAAGTTTAAAATAATAGTATAATACCAAAATGTCTTAGGTTCAATGACCTAACCTAAAGTTTAACAAAGTTCACGTGGCCAACTTGAATAAAAACACGGAAGCATTTTTCTTGTATATTATTAGGATGTCATTAAATAAAAAGGTATATTCTAAAATAAAATTAAAGTTTACAAATTCACTAATTAAAAGATCTTAAGGTGATAATGAATTAATAATAATTTAAATAAAATTTGGACTTAATTTGCAAACACCTTATTTAAAAATAGAATTTGTTTATGGTCAACAGGTCATGTCATTAGTTTTTTTATTGTGCAATGATATTTAATGCTTTGAATCCCTACTAATTAAGAACTTTGTTAGTTTTTATTCAGATAACATTGCCCGGGGCTATTATTATGTTTATTTTAACATCTTTATAATAACATTTGATTTTCGTACAAAGGCTCTTTCAAATTGCCAAGGCGACGAATGTAATAGACATTTAATTATTTGTTAACACAGAGTGCAGCTTCAAAATAAAGTTTTTTAAAATCTTTTTAAGTTTTGGTATCTGAGGATACTTCCATCGCATTTAACTCTATTTTAATAAGGTTATACTCTAATTAATGTTTACTTTTGTAAAAACCTTGGATTTGTACGATAACATGTGCGAAATAACTTGTAACTATCAATTAAACCTTCTGACGTCATGAAACAAAAAACTATTAAAAATATCTTTTAATTTGAGTTTAAAGTCACGGTTTCAAATCGCGCGATGGCTTCTATGATCTCTTATACTAAAAAAAACTTGCCATGTTGAAAATATTTATTTAAACATGGTAGAAAAAAACATTCCTATCTGCGCATAGGAAATTCCAACAAAATTAGTCAACAATGTTTACTCTTTAACTAAGCTTTGTCAACGAATTCGCTCGCATACCATTCATTGTTTTTGGTACACTTTAGTAACAAATATTCTGTAATGATTCGGCGATAATCTATTCTAGGATTAATATTTACAGCAATATGCAATGAGCAATTTAGCGATCAGTCGACATTTTAACGTTTTTAAAGATAAAATAATATGTATGAGCCTATGGGAAAGTATGTTGACAGGGAAAAATCCAACCATTTGTTACCATTGCCTTAACACTAATAGTTATGTAAAAACAAGGCAGACAGACCGATAGATTTGTTATTTTTGCATAAGTTTAATATTAAAGATGACGCTGCGCCATAACAAAACATTAGTTTTTACATAATTATACGCAAAAACATGTTCTGAATACATTATTTGGGAGGCTTACTGTATTACGCCTTTGCCAAGTTCTTAAATATTTAATTACCTCTTCAAACCTTCAACGCGACGCACATGACATGGGTATGATGGCTAATTTGTAAACTGTCAAAAATAAGAAACAAAAACAATAAATACATACTAATAATACATAAAAACATTTATGCAAGTTATTTTTTTTTATTCTGCAAAGATCGTCCATTTTTTTAGAACGTTCTTTACCATATTTTGTTAAAAGAAGAGTTGTAAATCGTTATTAATTGTCATTTTTTAAAAACCCAATTTGTTATTCTAAATGTCGGTTTTGATAAAAAATAAATGATGTAAAATCCTGTTCGTTGTTTGTGATGTTGGGGTAGGTTGTTGCCTCAACATTTTTATTTGAATAAACAGATAATTTTACTCAAGGCCTAACCCCTTGCCCTCGTTTGGGAGAAGACCCTTGATTTTAATTGAATTCTGATTTATTAGTGACAAAAAAAATCTTCTAAGATAAAATAAGGCTATAATTGAATGGCACGAAGTGTTACGTATTTCACCACGGAAAACCCGTCACGGCAAAAAATATAAAAACAACAAAACCATCTTCTTTCGGATATAACCACTAATTACAATTTTTTTGGCAATCGTGATTAAAATATTGCTATAAATAAAACGTATCCGTGAAAAGTTATTAAAAAATAACAATTTATCTGTAGTTGAAATGATTAAATCTGAATACCTTGTACAAAAAATAACGATTCATCTTACAAATCAGTTAACTTAATTTAGAGGGACTCTATCTTTATAAAATACTAGCTGACCCGCGCAATTTCGCTTACGTCACATAAGAGAGAATGGGTCAAAATATTCCCTGTTTTTGTAACATTTTTTATTGCTACTCCGCTCCTATAGGCCTTAGCGTGATGATATATAGCCTATAGCCTTCCTCGATAAATGGGCTATCTAACACTGAAATAATTTTTCAAATCGGACCAGTAGTTCCTGAGATTAGCGCGTTCAAACAAACAAACAAACTCTTCAGCTTTATAATATTAGTACAGATTAGTACAGATTACACTAGCTTCTGCTCGAAATTTCGTCCGCGTTAAATATTTTACGAGGTATAAAATGCTTATCCTATGTGTTATTACAGGTTATAAGTTACCAGTGTGCCAAATTGCATTAAAAATCCGTCCAGTAGTTTTTTGGTGAACGATAATCAACAAAACACGCTTTATCTGATTAATAATTGACTATCATTGAAACATTTCTAGATTCGACTAAGATAACACGACCTCGCTCGTAAGACCTTATTACTAATCAAATAAAAATCAAAAAGCTATTAGGTTTTCTGGCATAAAGTACACTAACCTCAGCCTTGTAGTTTTATTGGTTTTTGCATTTCGAGGTGGATAAATATTATAATTCATCATCAAGACCATAATCCTAGTCTTATTTATTATTTAAGGATTTTATTATGTTCAAAGAACATTTTACCCGGTCTTAAGAAATAAAATGTCTAAATAAGCAGTAAAAAGTTCTAACATTAACAGTATTTCACTACTGCCACCTGCGATTTCGTCCGCGTAGACTTCAGTTTTCAGCAATATTCACATTACTCACTGTGTAATGTTATTTAGTCTATAGCCTTCCTCACCAAATGGACTATTCAACATAAAAAAAATTGTATTCATTCTAACCAATAGTTGAGATTACAACAAATTCTTCTTTATTCTATTTCTTTTTTCTTAATTGTTCAGCATTATATTATTGGTATATAAATATAGATGAGACTGGTGGACGATTTTGAGGATACCTTTGCCCAATAATGGGTCAGTTAATAGAGGTCAAAAAAAAAATTACAAATTACATACAAAAAATCACGCCTGTTTCTCATAAGGGTAGTCAGAGGCTATTAATGTTACAAATTTATCAAATTAATTATCATTTTACGCCTCACTGCGTACCTAAAAGTTATTTCTGGACTTTTGCCTTTTTGTATAAAAAGTAAGTAGATTTTTAATACGAAGTTATTTTTGGCTGGGTTTTGATTCAGGTTAGATTATGCCTTCGTTAAGTTTTTGTAACATGTCCGCCACCTAAAAATAACTTTTCAATCATTTAAGGGTCGACCAGCTTTGTAATGATAAATTATCCCGAAATAAATCAATACCTATGTACCTAACTACTACATTATTAGCACATGGGGGTAAGCAGGTATAAGTAGCTATCTGCAATATGCATGTTGTGCATTTAATTATATAACAAAAAGATGTATGCCCTAGTGTAGCCTAGTTTTGAAACTCCAAACAAATCTTTTTAGTCCGATTTTAAATGATTTCATCGGGCTATATCATAAAGCCTTTTTTAACTTTTCATATCTTATAGTTTCTGTATTTTTCTTAAGCCGTACTCCCAAACGAGGGAGGGGTTAGGTCTTTTTCTATTTCTTTAATAAGTGTACTAAATAAGTTATATTTTTACTATTTTATAGGAATTTATTTAATTACCTCTATAATTAAATGCAGTTGCGGTTAAATTAATATGAAAAAACGTCATAATTTACATGAATTCTTTAGGTCAGTGAAGATGTATTACGACCACAGTCAGTCAGACATTCTTGCGGTTAGCTCGCGAGTGATTTATGGTTTCCTCTCGTAGGATCAGCGCAATTTATGATGTCATTAAATAGAGGTAGTATTAACTTGTATTAGATTATGTTATAAGATAAAATTTTGACTAGTGGTAAGTAGATAGTTCTTTACAGTTTGTACAATAGTCGATCGAGAGTATTCTATTTAAAATAAATGTACAGAAAAGTTCATTCACATGGCATCAGATTTTCATACAACATTTGACGATAGCTAGCCGGTTGTCGATAGTTGACAGAGGTATAGGATCGCGCTACAGGTGCGTAAAAATTACGAGTATTAGATTATTCAATTGCAGCATTTGTGCCTTTACTTTTGTCTTTTAATCTTTCAAATGATACCCAAAAAAGTAACCTGAGAGTCTAACACTTATAAAAAAGAATAAACTATTTTTTTATATTGCCATTTCTAGACATGAATAAAAGTGATAAAGTACCGCTATAACTAAAGCTACTTAACACATAACTTGTATGCACATACTGCAAAATACCACAGCACGTGTCACACACTTTCTCAAAAGTGAAACCACATTCGCGAATAACAATGTCAACAAACTCAAATACCTAAATCAAAAAACGTGCTGGATATCAAACAGTAGAATTTACTATGAATACTTCTATAGTAATTTAAGAAATGAGAAAGTTTGGGCGTTTGTTTGTTATTAAACTACGCCAAAACCGCTGAACGGATTTTGAGGTAATCTCTCTCTCTCGACTCGAAAATTACTACTATTTCCGTACAATAGACTATCGAAAGTTTGAAATGACTTGAAAATGTACTGGTTATTAGCTCAATAATTAACAAAGGATCGGAAAAGAAGGATCGAGTTTAACATTTAAAATGTAGCCAACATTTTAAATGTTAAACTCGATCCTTGGTAGTATCAACTGTAGAGAATCGCGCTTCAGATCTCATAGAAAAAATCGTATTACCATTTGATATCTACACAGTTAGAAAACGTACTGGATTAACATATTAAATACTTTTTACCCCGGAAAAATGTTTTCACGTAGACATAGTCACGGGTATAAGGTAGTGATATATATTCTTTGTTTACAAAGCAAATGTACCGGTATGTATGACACAGATGTAAGGTCGGTGTTGCGCATGCGCGTCACGCAGGCCGATCATTGGAGCCGATCAGTGATCGCAAGCGCACTGCTCAATGTATCTATTAGATAGGGCTGGCCGGCTCAATGTAGTGTGTATTGTATACTGTTCCGAAAATAAAAAGTTAAAAAATGTATGTGCATAGCTTTAGTAGTTATTACTTTTTTATGTTTTTTTAGTTTCGTACTATAGGCATCTAAAAAAAATCTTTTTATTGTATTCATATAATAATGTATGTAGTTTTCCTTTTTAGGATTCCGGCTTAGCCAAAAGGTTAAACAGGACCCTATTACAAAGCCTCCGCTGTCTGTCAGTCCGTCTGTTTCCAGGCTGTATCTCCGTACAATAAAAGTGTATTCGTATTTTTTTGCTACGGAACCCTTCTCGAGCGAGTCCGACTCGCACTTGGCACTTTTTTATCTCATTATTACTACTTCTAAAAGTATTATATAAAGTAATTTTAAATATTATCAATACAGAAGCCATAACTTAAAAAAAATAGTCAACTAGACAACGAGTTTTATAACAATTTAATGTAATATCATTCGTAATTACTCTCTAATATTTACCACACACAACTTATATTTCTTAAAATTAGGTTAATGCACGGAAATCGAACATACGTACAAAAACACTTAGAATGTTGATACTACTTATTATTATGTAACGTATAGAGTCATTAGATATCATTTCTAAGAACTGTTAGATAGATGTACATCAATATGGACTAAGTATTAGACCTAGTCACAAAGCCTGCCGACAACTTGATTACAATTATTCATTAGACAAATTACAATAAAAAAACAAATGTAAAAAAAAGAACAGCTTGATTAGACTTGATCATGAGTAAATTAAATTATAGTGATTCACGTATCAGGCACAATAGACTAGCAAAGGAATGGAGAGTGTACCTACCTGTGTATTGTGCACACGCTTGGCCACTTCAAACAAGGCCCTACACAGTTGGCTGGTTTCAATGAAACTGGCCACCGTAGAAAAAATCGGCAACGATGACATTGTCATTATTATTGCAATACAAATCGCCCAAACCTCACTAAGTAAAGATCGCTTCTTGAATGTTAGGGGTTAAAGATCGTTTCTAGCCTCAACTTCCAAAGTCCGCAAACGTTTTTTGAGCTGTTCGTCTTAGATGTTACAAAAAACCTTGTAACATGACCCCTTTGGCTATGCGCCAATGAACCTGTTTCTATGAAATAGTTTTGTTTTGTAAATAATACAGAGCATTGTTAACTCTACCTTATGAAAATACAGTAATTCGGCCATGAAATCGAAACCCCCGGTTTCTGAGTACATTTAGCGGTAGTTTATCTATTCAATGGCGTTTAAACTCATATGAAAAAACGCTATTGAATAGACTAGCGCTAAATGTACCTCAGAAACCGGGCATTAGACGGGCAAATATTACTCTCGCTTTCAAAACTGTTTTTTTCTTCTTATTTGTAAATGCTCCATTATTATGTAGTTTTATATAATACCATAATATAATAGCATAGTTAGAATGCACCAAGTATGGCAGCCATTTGCCGGTCGAGGCTAACTCCTATCAATACGCGGTGAGAAATTGAAAGTGAACACACAATACCTGTGTGTTGGTGTTTTCCAACAAGGTAAATAGCTTTGAGAAAGTAAATCCTGTTTGGCGAGATGCCAAAATTTCGGAAGTAGAGAAACGTGTTATATGTGATAAGTATGATACGGTGAATATGAATTGAATACTAAGACCGGGTATATCAAATCTTTAGAGAATACTGAGCTGATGTTCAGCGGTTGGCAGTAAATAAGATTTAGGTTAATCCGCACTTGGCCAGTGTGATGGACTCAAAGCCTTACCCCTCCCTCATTACGGGACGAGACCCTTGCCCAGCAATGGGACATTAATGGGTTACATTTATTTATTCATTATTTTATTAACTAAGTATTAACTTTGTATACTAAAAATCAGGTCAGACTCACGATTCAGCAGTAGGTTTGGCTCTTGTTTACTCGATTCGGCCGGTGGTACTCTTACTTCACTCACTTATTAGCCTTGTCAGTGCCCTTCGTCTTTTCTATGGCCGATCATTGTTCCTTACTGTCTATGAAACATAACAAATAGAAAGAGTACTCCAAACGAAACATCACAAAAATATATCATCGGTCAAGTATTTGAACAAATACTAAAATGGAAATGAAGACCGATTCTATATTACTGGTCAACGGTCAACCCTATTTACTTGACATGTCACACTGACAGTTTGTCGTACGAAATTTCAAATGAGTCAGTCGTACGATGCCCTCGGCTGTATAAGGGATCAGCACGTCTTTGAGGTCGTTCTACAATAAATGCCGAAATGAATAATGTTTTTTTACTGTTACATATAAGTATCAACGGTAAATGATAGTAGATGACTTGTTAGTTCAAATTTGTCACAGTCATTTGCAAGATCATCTCTTGAGAGTTAGTAATTAGTGTATTTCCCGCCTGTTTTGTGTCATGTTTGAGTGTACTATGAAATATGTAGTTTCATCGTGGTTATGTGCAAAAATAGACGATAACTGTAAGCGCCTCCACCTTTTCGTGCAAAATTGGGTTAAGGCATTCCTAGCTGAAAGGACATCACTCAAATGAGAGCAAAATTCAAACCTAAGCAAACTTTACTATATTTTGACCTAAGTAGTTTACTATTCAAGGATAGCTTGTTCTCGTAGTCCATATTTAAGAAGTATTCGTTCTCTGGTCTCTGAACCGTGGTGCATTAGAAATGTTACTCCTGTTGCGTCTGATATTAGTTGCAGTTACTCTGATTATTAAAAAAAAACAACCCAAAAGCGAGTAGCGGGATTCTAATAGTCCATAATTAATCTATGTTTGTAACATTACGTATCATCATTCATCACTCTTTCATCTCATTCTTTCCATTGAACTACTTCATTCAAAAATGTCAGCCACAATGGGCACAGGAAAAGACATAATGAGCCAAGGTCGCCCGATTATGTTTTAGTCGAGTTGACATTGTCAAGCTGTGAAAGGAATTCTGTTTAAAAACTATTAATAACTTGTTTTTTTTTTTGTTTTTTTAGTGCGTACATGACCAGTTGTGGTCACCTAGTGATCTAATTTACGTACAATCCTGTTTGAGCGTTAAAACGACTTTATTTTTAAGAATAGTGGTGCATTGCATTAAATTGCGCGTTTTAGGTGAACAGGGTCATATTTAAAGAAACTGTTTAATATTCTTTGGTCCTGATTCTCGACTTATTATAAAACAGATTTTTATTTATTTTTGCGTGCTCAGGCAAACTATATACCAAATACACGTACCCCTTTAATTAAGGTATATCATACCCAATAAATTATATTATTAAATACAAATTTACCCTTTATCAAAGACTGGGATTTTTTATCTAAATAAATTTGTGTATCTTCCTCAAAAACAACTTTTTGTCATTCATTTTACACATAATTAAGCCGTAATAACTGATGTGAATTGAATACTCCCATTATTGACAACAATCAATAATAAATTGTGATAAAAAACGATAACTTACATGAATAATGTAACTACAAATTAAATTATTCAATACGGACTGTAATAATGGTAATTAAAGGGATTATTAAATTAACAAAATCCTTTATTTAATTTAAAACTGACAAAAGCATCCACGTTACTTTATTACCTGTAAATTGTAACCGTTGATAAAAAATATGGCGAATATAAATGATCATTGCCAAGGCAGTTTCATAAACCCGCCTTTTCATGTCAATTGAAAACTGTATGTAAAAAAGAGCCTATCATGAACGATGTGGTTACTATATAAAAAAGCATATGATTTTTATTTTTTGATAATATAATCATAATAAATTAATTCTTAGTGATACTATTTAGACTAGTATAATTTTACAGATCTTTTGGGTGGCTAATTGATTTATAACTTCGAAATCATCGACCCGTGATTCGGTGTATCACATACCTACTTAAGTCTCATAAATTAAAACTACTTAATAAACATAGAGTAAAAACAACGGTAAAGTGTGTTGCCTACTTTTGTCTATGGTTTAATTATGATGTCACGGAATGCTTTGAATAAAGAACGCGTTCGAAAGAATTCGCTGATTGATTGAGGTCGAATTCCGAACATAATTTTTTTAATTTGAATAGTGTTGTAGAAAATAGCGGTTTTTTTATTATTATATATTAAAAATTAAAAATATATGTTTTAAATTACATTTGAATATTTATTAGATTAGATTTCGTTGGCGCCACTTTTAACATCATAATTTACGATGTTTTCCAATATATTGCCCGACTTTGAATGAATAAAAATACTAGTAATTTATTAGGTATAATGTAGTTTAAAAGTAAACGTTTTGTCTAGTGCAAAACACAATACAACCTACATATTTATAAGATCTAGGTATAAAGCACGAAACGGAAGCTTACAAATACTTATTTACTTACAAGAATCAAATGAATCACTTTATACAAAGAAAATCCGCGATAATAGACGCAATCTGAATACAAATCTTTTATTTATATTGTGGCAACAACACAATTTTCTACAATTGCAACTTTACTATTCGTAGGCATAATAAATAATTAACAGATACCTATAAATAGTAGGTGATTTATTCTCTGAGTAAATGGCACAAAGGAAATTAAATAATACTTTCAAACGCTAGGTAATCCATATTAAAAACGTAAATTAATAATTAATTAAAGACAGACTCTTGAAGTTTCTCCTAATTATGTACAGCCATTTTTGAGAATCGCTGTGAGACAGAGACTTACTAGCAAAATATATTTTTTTAGCTTTAATTATAGGCATTTGATCTTCAAGGAAGGCCTCTTCAAATTAAGTATTTATGTTTATAGAATAGGTCTATGCGTAACCAAATTAACGTTTGATTAATTTGAAGTTAGTTAGTCAAATAATTTATACGTTGATTACTTCTGACCTTTTTAGTGTATAACAAATGGGCATCTTGGATTCATTAGTTTATTTCGCAGATACTGTTGAATAATACGTTAATTTACGAGTACAATTAAGGCTTCATAAAAATTACTTCATTTACCGCTAATGCAAATTACCCTTTATGGTTGAATAGACTGTTTTCTTCAATATCGAATATGTTTACAGTGGAAAGCCGCAAGAGAGGCCTTTGCTTAGCACTGAAATGATATGATCACATAATATTAATTTATCACTCGATTGAGGAAAACAAATATCTCTAATTTATCTCTATTCAGTTATAAAATAATCCAGTTAAGTATTACTATCGCGGTTGGGGGTTGGGCTCTATCAAGTTTAGTTCATCTTTTATTTTGCAGTATTTTTTCTATGTAAAAGACATCAACGATCAGCCTGTAAAAAGTAGTCTACTACGGTTAAAAATGGGTATACTTAGTTAACAAGATATCAATGCATTTTATTGTATTAATATTTCAAGAGTGGTGTTATTAGTATTCATTGTCATTATCCTAAGGTAACGAACGTGTCGGAAGATCGGTGCACCTTATAAAGAGAAACAAGGCGAAACATAGGCAAACTCGCATGAACTCGTACAGTCTATACATAATAATGATAACGACGAAATACTTATTTTAAGTCATCAACAGTAACGCGATTTTGTACAATTGATACTTTCGAATATCGAGAGTTTGACATTTAAAATGTACTACCAAAATAGTTCCTACGAAACTCGATAGAGGCGCTAAACAGATTTACGTTCAAAATGTATCGATAGCTAGCCGGTTGTCGCTAGTCGATATTATACAGAATTGCGCTACTGGTACAGATGTACCATATTCATACATAAATACGAAACTGGGTCTTTCTATATATGTGTGCTCGGCTAAACTGTTGATTTTCGAAGTGCAGGCTGATAATTTGAACGTGCAAAAATATAAGTCCCTTTTTTTGTTTAATTTTCCTAGTAGCAATCAAAAGTTGTCAGTGTTTTTTTTTTATTTTTTGAACTAAAAAAAGATAAAGGGCAGCAACATTTATTAGGAAATATGCATTAAAACGATTAGATGTAAGTATATTGCCTACCTTCACTTGCAAACAAAATAAAACACAATTAAGACTCCAAATGACCTTTAATCTTCAATGCAACAATATGCTAATTTTGCGGTTTAAGATCGTAATATATCGGAAATTATTCGTTTTGCCCGTATTATGTAATTTTATTAAATTATTCGTTGACGTAGATACCTAGATACATTACTTTGTATATTACGAGGAAAACGATTACATATTTTATTGATTGTAGACGCAAGCTTGAATAACAGACACAAATACAACTGAGAAACTACTGTTGATAGAAATTAATTTGTCTATTCTTACTGTCCCACTGCAGGGCAAGGGTCTCCTTCTAAAGAAGAGGGAGGGGTTAGGCCTCGAGTCCACCACGCTGGCCAAGTGTGTGTTGGGGACTTTGCATGCTCTCAATAAATGTATTAAACAAATTTTAAGCATGCAAGCATTCCACACGATGTTTTCCTTCACCGTTAGAGCAAGTGATATTAACAAAATTAGTTCAATTAGTCAAATGAATCGTTAATAGACAATAATTTAATTTCAGACATTACTGGTCCTCGGCTGGTTTAAGATCGTCTTGATCGATTGAAAACTTTACAGTCCCTCGGAAACTGCTTTATTAAACATGTCAGATTTTCTTAAGTTGACGTCCTTCACCACAAACATAAATATTATAAAATTATATATCAACCATTACATGAATTACCATTTTAATAAACAGTGTACGTCTCACTATGACATTCTAAACTTTATTACTATTATTAACTGGTATAAACGTCTTATTTATTGTGACATTTAAATTACTTGTATTTTAAGTTCAAATGCCTCTATTTGAAATAAACAACTCAGCCTATTCGGAGAGGCAACATTCCTATTAAAGCAATTGAATATAGCTTAGTCAAAGTTAGTATTATTCAAATGCATGGACAATTTTATGTGGAATGGCCTTCAAGGATGTTACGAATTGTCATAATGTTTCAAGCACTACGCGTTGTAGTCTACTATGTGTCAAGAGAGAATTTATTGAGAATACAATCACATTTCTGAAATATATTTTACTCTGAGCATGTAAACCAATCTACTACTATGAATTTCCTAAGAAATACGGACTAACGTTTCATGCGAGTCGGGATTCCGATAGCTCAGCTACTGCATTCGCATACATGTATATGATAGCATCATACTATATTATGATCCAGTTGGGACCTCAAAGACAGTGCATGAGGTAAAATTTATAAATAGCGTGTACTCAAGACCTACCCCGAACTCGGAAGGAGATCCTTGCCCAGCTGTGCGACAGTACTTAATAGGTAAAACTAGGGTTGCCAGATCCAGGCTGATAATTTCCGGGACATGAAAGGAATCAGAGTTTTGGCAGGCAACCCTAGATAAAACAAAAGCATTTTTTCTCTTATTTCCTGAATAATTTACAGATACGTAATACAAATCGCTTAGAAATCACTAAGAATGTCTCTATGTACTCTAATCTCTACATGCTGGGTGTAGCGATTTTGTGTTACTTATCGTACTACAGTCACGATGTATTTTCTTACTATTATGGAAACTTATATATATATCTACTTATTTATTATCATTAAGTGTTGTCTTCTCGTGTCGTTGAGGTCGATGTCGTGTTTTGCTTGAGGCATTGTTGTTAAATCAAATGGAAGTAAAATTACTACTAGAGTAATAACTAAATAGTATAACTGTAGAAACGAATGTATTATTATTGTTTCTTATCGAATTCGGCTTTATTATGCATAATTACTTTCTTTGATTGAAAGTGACAAAACACTGCATTTAGAGCTGGCATGATGATTATGAATATGTCATTAGACAGTAGGTAAGTACATGTATAACGCTACGGAGAAATAAAATACATTTAAAGCGGGTACTTTCTGTCTTACTACAGGTACTTTATATTATATCTATTTATTTTACACTTTGCGGGAACCATGCAGATATAGTGTAAGCGTTAGTTTCAATTTCAGTTATACATATGAGTCTGTCACTGCTAATACAGTTATAAGTTTACTGTGAAGTCTGCATTAAACATTACAGTGTATGTTCATACCAGTTTGCTTGACGCCGGTTCACGCAGTAAACTTTGATGTGTATAGCCACTGCTAGTTGTTAATAGAAAGATGCATTGTTAGCCTTGTTCCCATAGGATAAACAAACACTAAGGGAAGGTTCATATCTGACGGAAGATGCGTCGGGTGTAACTTCATTTGTATGGGCTTCGCACTGACGCATCATCGGTTGAGTATGAACGGTCGAGTGTTTGTCTATACATCTGTCTGTTCTGGCGTTGTGCGACCGATAATACGCGACGTATGTTCCGTCAGATATGAATCTTCTCTAAGGACCCCATTTTCCGCCAACCCAGCCAGCCTGCAAGCTGTCTTTGCCATTAGTCGTTTCGAGATAGAAATGTGAGCTTTTATTATTTCTCCGCTATTAAGTAAATATAAAACAATAAATCTTCTGTTCATGTCTTAACCGCAGGACAATGTAAATAGAATGATTACATGTTTAATTAATTATAGTTATTTGATCTACGTTGTGGTTTAAACTGTCATCATTTGTTGTGTATCATGCAGTTGATGTTCAATTGTTCTCGAGCGCCTCGCGTGATTGATCACTGACATATTATTATTTACATCGTATATTCTAGATTGATATAACAACTTTTTTACAAGTATTTTTTGTGTTTTTAAAAACATAGTTGTGACTAAGTTGACCCTACCTTTTTTGTGTAATTTTGAGCAGTACATTGGTTTAAACGTTGCAAAAAATATTGAACAAAGTAGTCCGAAAAGAGAGAGCAAGCTCTAGCTCGCATGTCTGAATAGGTAGTAATTGAGATAAAATGGTGCTTATTACTAATTTTAGGTTAGTGTGTTATTGCGCTGAATCTACCCCAATTTCATATGCAATAGTTTAAAATCCTTTAGTTTTTAATTTTGCTTTTAAGACAAGCCTCTTTTGTAAAATACTAAAAATTTATATCCTACTGCTGGGTCCCAAAATGAAGAAAAGGCGAGACCCGAGTCCTTACCAAGGAGAACCTATGAAAATTTTACTATTAAACTTAATAATAGAACCAAAATTAACGCCACGTTACAAAGACTGTGCGCATCTTAAAACAATGTCTTCACTATTGTATTCTTACTAGTAACCACTAAACTACTGATGGTCTGTGGTCGGTTTATAAATAATCTGTTATATTACCTAGGTACTAGACCACCTGTGGCTACACTTTATTAACACAAATAACTATGCAGGAATTCTGTTTGCATTGTAAGTTGCGGTGATTGTCTATGAAATGATCTTGAAATTATCGTAAGTTGTAAATATTAAGGCTTTTTGGTTATTTTGTGGAGGTTGAAATTCGTACATACATATGTTATATCATTCTTTTTCCCATAGGAGGCAGCCACTATAGCCAGAGATCAAAGAAAATCATGTAAATAATAAAAATATTGCTGCTGTAACTTTTAAAACGTTTTCGTTGTACGAAGATAATAAATAATGTTCATAAGGTTTCGAACTTTCACGTATGTACGGCTATTATCTAATACTTTAGAGTTCAGCACGATCATATTTTGGGTACAAACCTTAGTTTGCATGACATTTTGAAAAGGTTGCAAGTCTAGGTACAGACTGCCTACAGTCACAGACAATTCTACATGGTTTTTCTGCACAATATTTTTTAAATTGTTTCTTAAAATAAATAAGGTAGTTAGGTACACGTTAAAAGGTATTGGGTTTTTTAAGGATTTTCTTCCGGGTGTATATACTTTTAATTGTAGTAGAAGCTATGAAGCAAATCTCTGTTATTCCGTCCGTACTAATTATAGAAGATACCTAATAACTTGACAATAGATCTATCGCAACGCTACAATTAAATCTTTGGCCCTTGAATAAACTATTAATGATTTCCTAAGATTGCTGTTAATACATATCTAACTAACGACAATAAAAAATAAGGATAACTGTTCCTTCCTAATTATTCACCATGGAAGAACGAAAGGCATATAAATCCGAGAGGTAAATGCTCACACAATCGACAAAGAAGAGCTAAGTAGATAAAAAAACGAATTAACAATATTTTTTTTTAAACAGTTTTTAGACTAAGAACTAAGTACGGGTCACAATCTATCCAGCACCAAAATCGGTACTTGTGGATCACACAAATATTATTATTATATCCGTGAGGTTTTGTAGAAACAAAATCTAGCCAGGAGTAGGAAGGGACTACACTGGCCGCATTAAAAAAAGAAATGATATGAAAAACATGTAGCACTAACTAAGTATACCGATTCAGTAACTTAGTTATAAAGAGAAGTTTATCGATTCGAGTTAAGTCAGCGTACTATGAACAAGTGTCAAGTTTTATACCATGACTAGCTGGCTCGCGCAACTTCGCTTGCGTCACATAAGAGAGAATGGATGAAAATTTTCCCCGTTTTTGTAACATTCTTTACTAGTACTCAGCTCTTATTGGTCGTAGCGTGATGATATATAGCCTATAACTGCCTCGATAAATTGGCTATCTAACACTGAAATATTTTTTTAAGTCGTACCAGCAGTTCCTGAGATTAGCGCGTTCAAACAAACAAACAAACTCATCGGCTTTATAATTATGTTAGTATAGATGGACAAGTCGACCTTCAATAAAGTCATGTCAAGAAATCAGTTCAGTCAACACGTGAAGTGAAGGTTATTTGCGAACCCTTTTGGACCAAGATCCCAGAGCTGCCAGACCTACGTCATTTTAGCAAAGCTGAAACTTTGAGGATTGTTAGTATAAAGGGTCTGTTAAGAGGTATGCACATCCGCTACCTTGAAAGCGGGGCCGTTTCTGAGGTAGCGCGGAGTGAAGGTGCGTAAAAAACGACCCAACCCACGTTATAGTAGCAAAGTTGGTTTTCAGATATGTTATTAATGATATTATGTAGAATTAAAATTGACTATTGCCAGACCGTTTCCCGGGGCCATTACTTCTGCCAGACGCCTTAAATGTTATAAAAAAATGAGGTCAACTACGTCATAGTAGCAAGCCTAAATTTTATATATGTTATTAAAGGTACAATTTTAAGACCCCCTGTATGCGGACAGACCATTCCGCGGGGCCCTTCGTCCCCTAGACGCCATTAAACTTTCCCTATGAGTGCGAGAGTAAGAGCATTATTCATACGCATAAATGAAAAACAATTGAATTAATAAAATAAAAATTGAAAAATTATTGAATACTAACTGACCCGCGCATCTTTGCTTGCGTCACTTA
Source organism: Anticarsia gemmatalis (assembly GCF_050436995.1). Classification (NCBI taxonomy): domain Eukaryota; kingdom Metazoa; phylum Arthropoda; class Insecta; order Lepidoptera; family Erebidae; genus Anticarsia; species Anticarsia gemmatalis. The sequence goes on from NC_134761.1 coordinate 8,925,202, forward strand.
AGAGAAATAGGTCAAAATGTTACATAAACTAAAAATTTTTCACTGGAACTCTGCTCCTATTGGTCGTAGCGTGATGATATATAGCTTATAGCTTTTCTCAATAAATAGGCTATCCAACAGTAAAATATTTTTTTATTCGCACCAGTAGTTCCTGAGATTAGCGCGTTCACACAAACAAACAAACTTCTCAGCTTTATAAAATTAGTATAGATTAAAAGTACTTGGAATGTTTAGGAAGATAAGTAACATTATTTTGGGAATTATTTTAAAAATAGATATGGTGTACACTATTCACAAAAATTATAAAAAAAAAATTGTAGTCATTCATCATCATCATTATCTGAGCTCTTACTTCCCTCATCAAATTGAATATTTAAATCATCTCCACCATCGTCTTCATTGTTACTTGAATTCTCTGTAAAAAAAAATGTAGGTAATGATGTTGAAAACAGTTACAAGTAGGTATATTGAAATAATTTATAGTTAAAATAAAATACCTAATTCGTTTTCAAGTGATTCGCTTACGAAACTTGGCAATTGGTCACCATCAAACCACTTAAAATGATAATGGTTATCCTTTAGAACCCACCCTTTATTTGCTGGGCTTAAAATGCTAGGACGCTTTATATGAGCATCACTCCAGACACCCGCAATATAATTTGCTCGTCGAAATTGTTGAAGCAATTCAGATTTACAAGGAGGTAAATTACTTGCGTCGAATTTTTTAACATTTTGCCGGTGGAATTTCTCATTCACATCGCCGACTGTATACGTGTTAATGAAAAGTTGTAGCCGTGTAAATCTGAATTGCTTCAACAATTTCGACGAGCAAATTATATTGCGGGTGTCTGGAGTAATGCTCATATAAAGCGTCCTAGCATTTTAAGCCCAGCAAATAAAGGGTGGGTTCTAAAGGATAACCATTATCATTTTAAGTGGTTTGATGGTGACCAATTGCCAAGTTTCGTAAGCGAATCACTTGAAAACGAATTAGGTATTTTATTTTAACTATAAATTATTTCAATATACCTACTTGTAACTGTTTTCAACATCATTACCTACATTTTTTTTTACAGAGAATTCAAGTAACAATGAAGACGATGGTGGAGATGATTTAAATATTCAATTTGATGAGGGAAGTAAGAGCTCAGATAATGATGATGATGAATGACTACAATTTTTTTTTCATAATTTTTGTGAATAGAGTAAACCATATCTATTTTTAAAATAATTCCCAAAATAATGTTACTTATCTTCCTAAACATTCCAAGTACTTTTAATCTATACTAATTTTATAAAGCTGAGAAGTTTGTTTGTTTGCGTGAACGCGCTAATCTCAGGAACTACTGGTGCGAATAAAAAAATATTTTACTGTTGGATAGCCTATTTATTGAGAAAAGCTATAAGCTATATATCATCACGCTACGACCAATAGGAGCAGAGTACCAGTGAAAAATGTTACATAACCCGTTTATGTAACATTTTGACCTATTTCTCTTAAGTGACGCAAGCAAAGATGCGCGGGTCAGTTAGTATTCAATAATTTTTCAATTTTTATTTTATTAATTCAATTGTTTTTCATTTATGCGTATGAATAATGCTCTTACTCTCGCACTCATAGGGAAAGTTTAATGGCGTCTAGGGGACGAAGGGCCCCGCGGAATGGTCTGTCCGCATACAGGGGGTCTTAAAATTGTACCTTTAATAACATATGTAAAATTTAGGCTTGCTACTATGACGTAGTTGACCTCATTTTTTTATAACATTTAAGGCGTCTGGCAGAAGTAATGGCCCCGGGAAACGGTCTGGCAATAGTCAATTTTAATTCTACATAATATCATTAATAACATATCTGAAAACCAACTTTGCTACTATAACGTGGGTTGGGTCGTTTTTTACGCACCTTCACTCCGCGCTACCTCAGAAACGGCCCCGCTTTCAAGGTAGCGGATGTGCATACCTCTTAACAGACCCTTTATACTAACAATCCTCAAAGTTTCAGCTTTGCTAAAATGACGTAGGTCTGGCAGCTCTGGGTATTTAGCATTGTAACAAAAAACAGTTTGTTAAGCTGTTAAACTAGTTCTCGTAATGGCTCGATGTACGTATAAATAGATAAACACGTCATGCGGTTAAGTGTACGTTCTTTGATACGTATTTGAGTTAAATTGTTTTAGTTCATAATCTTGTTTGAGTAATTCTTAAGTGAAACGGAACGTATTTGAAAGATTTTAAAATTAAAAATATAAAAATACTGAGGAAAAAGAAAATTATAGCTATTTAAAATTCGAAATATCCCTCATGTTTTAAAGGTTGGATTTAATTTTAAAGTACTTTTTTAAATGTTGTCATAAATACGCGCCAATTTGCTTTGTAGGTACCCATGTCTAAAAATTGCTAAAAATAAAACAAAAGACTAATAAATGCATGCATCAATACCACATAATAGATAATGTTAAAAATAGCAATAGAACATCTAACAATAGCCATTTTCGCGGCGTTAATTTCAATACAATGCTTTCATACGAAACAACTTATTTTCCGCGGCTAATTGCCGTTATTATCGACTCTCAAGTGAAGAATGTACGTGTATTGAATTGTTCTTATAACGATTACATAATGGCATTTGTATTACTGATCATCGTAGATGAAGTAGAAAAAACGTCTTATTTTCGCCTTTTAATGGTCTCTACCTGCATTTGAAATAGGCTTTATTTTCAGTTTAGTTAGGTCTTAAATTTATTTGGATACTAGCTGACCCGCGCAACTTCGCTTGCGTCACATAAGATAGAATGGGTCAAAATTTTCCCCGTTTTTGTAACATTTTTTATTGCTACTCTGCTCCTATTGGTTGTAGCGTGATGCTATATAGCCTATAGCCTTCCTCGATAAATGGACTATCTAACACTGAAAGAATTTTTCAGATCGGACCAGTAGTTCCTGAGATTAGCGCGTTCAAACAAACAAACAAACAAACTCTTCAGCTTTATAATATTAGTATAGATTATGCAGTGTTTCAAGTACCTTTATATAATCTTATTGCTTCTTTATTTACCATAGAGTAAAAAAGATAAAGTGACAAAATAAATATTTACTGTATAGAATTGATTGATTTTATTTCGATGATTAAAAATATGCTAATTTAATAACAAAATATAACGTTTTATTAAAAACACACTTGTCAAGTTAATGTTATTATAGGTCATTGATTTAGCTAATGAATTCAATATTTTTGTAACATGTATTTTATTTAAAACGAAAATAAATGAAGCTTTTGGAGATCAACGCACTCAAGGACACTTTAAATTTACTTTAGAATTTAGATCGAGCAAGCAAATTAAAAACGTATTTTTGATCACCTAGTTATTTTCCAAATACATGTATGTGTTACCACCTTTTACATCATATTAATTACGATCATTGTAAAAGTTCACTCAAATTCTAATGTCAGGTAATAATAATATAATGATTTGTTTGCATGTCTATTGCAGTTACATAAATCACTTCTATTAGCTAACATTTTGTTAAAAATAAATTATTTAACGAACCAGAAACGTTACTACGATAAAAGACTGAATACCTACGTCCTACATATATAACCTGTATGATAATCAACTCTTTACCAACTCATCACCACCTAAAAGAAGTCAGACTTTAAAACATGAACGACTTTACTTATTAGACACAACATTAATAAGTACAGAATAGCATGTTTAAAACATATTACTAAAATAAAAACAAAGCATTCAAATCCTAACACAAAGTTTTCTTTTGTTTGTAAACAAGGAAATTGTCTAAGGCACATTATTGCATACGTGTGCCTCATACGCTTGAACAGAATACAAATAGAGTATTACAGTCTATTCCTACATTATCTATGGTCAGATCTGTGACGCTTTAAATCTATGGATGAGAAAAAATAACGATGAATGCGGAACAATGATTAAAATAAAATAGCGTTATAGTTTACGTCACACATATGATACTAAATATAAACTGTAGTTAAAGTTAGTTTTACCGTATTGAATATAGAGTTTACGTATAGAAATCCATAATAGTTCGTATCCATATAATATTCAATTGTTTTTTTACCTAGTGTCAAAGTTATTCAGGTCGATAGGCCTTTGACACGGCATAAAGGCTGTTATCTCAATAACAACCGGGACGGACTTTTCATGTGCCCTCTGAAGCACGGACACGCTTAGCTCATAAACCACAATGCGGTCACCCATCTTTAGAATGACCGCGCCAGTGGTTGCTTAACACACAAATCGTTTACCGAAGAAGCGCTGCTGTCTATATTATTTCTTTTGTTTATATATATTTATTAACGTCGTGTAAGCTCTGATTAGTTATACCACAGTTATAGTGTTTTGTTTTTACACTATACAGTTTCGTAATTGATTAGAAATTACAAATACTGTTTTCCTTCTTTAATGCCAGAAAGGGTGTAATGGTAAAGTAATAGATTAAGTCCCAGAAAATGATACAAGTTTATTTTCGCATCTGCTAGATTTTAAATGAAGCATTGTTGTTCAAAGTTATCCGGTGTCTATCTCTAAATACTTGATTCACGCACTATGATAGTAGATGGTTATTGTTATGTCTGAGATAAAAAAAAAACAATTTGACATTCATTCTTTGTCTTGCAAACACTTTAAAAACCTTTATACTGCCAAATAAGTTAGGTTGTAGAGGAATAAAAACTTTAACCTCATATTAAACCCTATTTACATATCGACGGTCCCTACGTACAATAACCTAATTGCAAAACGCAAATTTTACAGGAGAGCTGTTTAAAGTTTCAAACACTTGTATCTCAAGTTCTATCAATCGCAGAGCTATGAAATTTTGCACGAAGTCTTTATTTGTTGTCTTTTATGAGAAAATTAATATAAAAACGTTAAAATATATTCATTTTATGTACCATTGGTCACAACCGTCGTTTTAGATCGGAAACATTCCGACTAGCATTTACCTAAGTGGTACTTACTGATCTTTACATGGGGGATTGAACAACGATCTAAATTGTAACTGCCTCTTACTAAATTTTACGTTGAGTATAATATTGATTTACGGTGTTTTCATACTGGGAGCCATGAGGTAAGGGCTGATAATAAAATAAAAATAAACATTTAAAAAACTTTTTTTATGAAAATCCACAATAGGCAACCCTTTTCTTCATCATAAAGATATAAAATATGACATAGTAATAATATTGAGCAATCATAATTAGGTACTTGTTGAATATGGTTTCTCAAGAAAAATGTTTCAAGTATACGTCAACACTTCCAAAGAAGGATGATGAAGCCGAGATCGAGAAGGATCAAGAAGCATACACGTTAATATGCCTTTACTTAGAATCTCATCTGTATCCGTATGTTCAAAATTTTACTTACGCAAAAGAAGTGTGGGATGCATTGACAATAATTTTTGAAGACAAGGCAATAAATAGGCACATAACTCTGATGAATTGTCTCTTGGATGAGAAGCTGGAAAACCACCGATCTGCTGTCATGAGTCAGGCTCAAAAGCGTAAAGAAATCAATTAAAGTTTTGATGACGATTTGGTTGCCGTGGTACTTTTGCGAGGTATGCCTGATGTTTACCGACCATTACGGATAGCACTAGAGCATTCAGGAATGAAGATTACTTCTCAAAATGTTCGGCAAAAGCTTCTACAAGAAGATAGCGCTCAGAGCTCTTCAAGTGCTTTTTATGTGGAAAGAAAGGTCATAAGAAGTCCGATTGCCCGATGCTGGACAAGGATGTGGTGCACGCTTACCAACGGCTTCCTAGAAGTCGAAGAAAGTTGCGTTATGGTGTTCAAGTGTTCACTGTCGGTGCACAAATCCTTCAGCCCCTCGATGTTTTATCTCGATAGTGGAGCCTCGACACACATGAGTTTTCAGAAGCAGTGGTTTAGAGACTTTAATGGTACTGATAAGAATGTTGTGACGAGTGCAAATGATGATAGAATGTCAAGTGAAGGCAAAGGTGATATTATAGTTAATGTGAAAGGAGTTTTGTTAACTGTAAAAGATTGTTCCTTTGTGCCTGGCTTGAAAGTTAATCTTTTGTCGGTATCTAAGTTGGCACAGAATGGATGTAGAGTTATTTTTGATTCTGATGGCTGTAGGATGTTTCACCAATCGATAAGCGAGACAACGAGTAAACTTGTGGTTACTGCTAGTGAAGTCTCAGGTATCTATAAGTTGGATGATTGTTTTGCTATTGTAGATGGTGCTTTGGACTCAGTTTATTACATGCTGATTTGTGTGGTCCCATGTCGGAACGTTCTTATGGTGGAGCTCGTAACATGTTCGTAATAGTAAACGATTTCACTTGTAAATTTCTTTCTCAGGGAGAAGTCTCAAGCTTTGAACTTTTTCAAGGACTTCGTGAGGCATGTGGAGAACGAAACACGTCTGACAGACCCAGACAGTATTGAAGATGCGGAGGAGAGCTCAGACTCAGCAGATGTGGATACAGATCCTTGTGTTGAATCTGTGGAGCCTGTGAATTCAAATGAATCTGATGCTGAACATTGTGATACAAGAATCAGAACAGCAAGTGTGAATATCGAGGAAGAGCCTAGGTATCCTTTGAGGAATAAACTTCGTAGCGCACAAAGTGAACTATATTGCTACAACAGTACATGCAAGTTAGAGGAAGAACCACGTTCGTACAAAGAAGTCCTTCGAAGACCTGATAGCCATGAGTGGATAGCAGCGATGAAGCGGGAGTTGGAGTCCATGAAGGAGCACGATGTTTGGAAGGTGAATGAGAAACCCCTTGGAGCCAAAGAGAAGACGTCGGTTGTGGCGATTCCAGTATTTCTACTATACCTGAATGTGACAGTATTTTATCACTGAGCAAATTTGAAACTAATGGAGCTGAGGGTGGCGTAAGACTCATTTTTGAATGGATTTGAGCCACAGCAGCTTCAATCGATGTATCTTTTTCCAGATCTGAGTGTTCATCTTTTGATGCTAGCGAAAATAGACCCGAAAAAAATAACAAAAAGTAACGTAAAATAACAGAAATGGTAATTACTTACATTTTTAATTTAATATTCCCGATGTAAAATAACTTAAGTGGCAGTTACTTAAAACAGTAGTATATGTTCTCCCACGTAAAATCACTTCTGTAACACTTAAGACTTTTTGATTCAAAACATTCCCAAGTAAAATAACGTAACTACCAAAAGCGACTAATTACGTCGGAATTGAATAAAGCTTGTTTAGATTACCAAAAAAGTAATTTAAGTTGATTATGTAATTAAAAATATACTTTTTACTGACTAATAATTAAATTTAAAGAAGGTACAATAAAATAAAACGTCAAATTCAGCTTACCTGATGATATTTTGATGGTTTTACCTTTATCTTTTACATTTTTCATTTTCTTTTTTGCGCGAGCGCAACAAGTCCGCATGTGGGAGTTACGGGGGAGGCGCGCGGGGGTGTTGTTGACTTGCCAATGTAAAATGTCTTAACTCTCACTAGTGACATTTTACATTGGAAGTGTTGTAGTTCTGGGGTTTGTCGAGTGTTGATTTAGGGTAGAATTAAAGCATTTTTACTAAAATTTTTTTAATCAATCGAAAGTGTATGACCCCCGGAAGGTCACGGAAACAAAAAAGACAAATCCCGTAAGTACCACTTGAGGGAATGTACGTAGGGACCGTCGATATTAACTTTACACAGGCAACAAAATATAGGTAGTTCATTTGATACTTCTTTACAATAATTTTAATGAAATATCATATTTCTTACTATGGCAAGGTAGGAAACTTTCTTTATTTTTTTTAAGCTGTAGTCGCGGGCACATGTCCTGTTGAGTTTTTAAGATAGATAATAAACTTCTAATAGATTACAAAACAAAGCCTCATTATTTATTTATTGCGCTCAGCAATATACTTAGTTATTTAACACATAACTTATTACAGTAATCACAATCATTACAAATAATGATGTGTGAATGATTCGGATTTTCCGTGTAATATTACGTATGTAATGTTTTACTTAGCCATGGTTTTGCACTCAAACGATCACGCGATCAATTTAGAAGATTTTTTATTGCAAAACTGTGTGTTCAATATTGTTTCTAGAATTGAAGATAAATAAAAGCTAAAAACGTGTTTTTGAAATCGGTTTTAAAAGTGGTTTTGGAATTTAAATTAGAATACAAACAAATAGGTTCCTACAGTTTAATTTAGCTTTTATATGAATTTGAATAATAACTTAAAATCTTGCTTAAACTAACTTTAAAAAGACTGTCGAATTATAATTTATATTATAGACATTCAATATTTGGACAATATATAAAGCAAAAAAATTGCATACCTACATAATAAATTATTGCATTAAGCACGAAAATATAATTATGTTTTGTTTCTCGTCAACTTCAAGATTAATATCGTGAAAGCAGCCAACATGATGTTAATTTAACCAAACATGGATAAATATCGTATGATGCAATTACTCGGAAGTAAGGTTACATTTACCGTTATCACCGTTATGTAAAAAAAGCTCAACATTTTCTCTTTGCAAAAAAGAAATTTCGAAAAAAACCTGTTACTGACAGATTCAAAAACGAACTCAAGACGCATTTGCAGTTATAGTGTGCCATTTAAATAAACTTCCACATAAAAAATAACGATAATCCATTCATTAAAGATAATATTACCTAGATTGGTATACGATCTATTTAAGTTACAGTTAATATAAAAATACATTATGTGTTACTAAACCGAAGATAACTTTTATTTTGATTAACTTTTTCTAAGGCTAAACACTTGAGACCCATGCCCAGCAGTGGGACAGTGATGGGTTTAAAAAAAGGCATACACTGAAATACCCAGATAAGATAAACATTAATTAAAATTTAAAAATAAACCCTGCAAGACTGTTATTACAAGGGCACGGTATCTTTTTTTTAAATTTGATAATCTGTCATGATTTGTTGGAACCAAAAGGTGCAAATTATTTTTTAAACCAAAATTTATCAATATTATGGTACATTAGTTGCCACTCAGGTACTCCAAAACCTTCAATATTTTATGCCATACATAACCTACAAAATAAAACACGACAGTTTTAAAATTAAAACGTACGTTCTCTGTTATTTTGAAACATAAAATCGGTACTAAATACAACCTCGGCTATATTTATTATGGGACTCGCAAAAAGCGTAATTTGCCTGCACTTTTTATCATAATCATTTTGATTTTCGATGCTACTCGTTGATTAAAATTATATGTAATTGTTATCAATCAAAATATTATCAACTAGCTGACCCGCGCAACTTCGCTTGCGTCACATAAGAGAGAATGGGTCAAAATTGTTCCCGTTTTTGTAACATTTTTCACCCGTACTCTGCTCCTATTGGTAGTAGCGTGATGATATATAGCCTATAACCTTCCTCGATAAATGGACTATCTAACACTGAAAGAATTTTTCTAATCGGACCAGTAGTTCCTGAGATTAGCGCGTTCAAACAAACAAACAAACAAACAATCAAACAAACAAACTCTTCAGCTTTATAATATTAGTAAGTATAGATAATCATCAATCCTTTGTATACAAATTGATTGATTCCTTCAATCACAAAAGTTCAAGTTTTTATTGCTACACGTATTTCGATACGGTTCGTCATTATAATTAACGACGTAATTTCTATGGGTTTTCCGATAAAACACTACATTTAACTTAAAATTCTAAGAATAAAACATACCAAAATAACCTTACTTATTGCTAAAAAGCTTTTGCGTATTTTTTTCGACTTAATACATGACATTGCAAAATTTATTTAAAAAATGTCGATAATGGCTACTTATCCAAAAAAGTGGTATCTAATTACGTACTTACACGTTGTACCTTTCAATATTGAAGACCTGAAGCAAGTAATTTATCAAGATTTTGATTAATTCACAAGCATAAAATCACACCATTTTGGCGAACGCCACTAGCCATTCATATGTTTGTCATACATGTATGGCAAAATGTTACAATTAACATCACATTAATAAAACGGGTCGAAATACGATTGAGAAATTTAAAGTTATCTTATTTGTTTACTCGACGTTTCGATCGAATTACATCGACCGTGGTCTCCGGCTGACTTTAATATCGTTAACAATTAACATTGTTTCTCTTAGTCGGAGTTTTAAACCCTTTCCTTCTTTCCAGGGATACTTCCAGAGGCGTTAAGAACGAAATGTGTCCGCTGTACAGAACGCCAGAAGAAGACTGCAGTGAAAGTGATCAAGCGGCTCAAGAACGAGTATCCTGAGGAGTGGTCCAAGCTGTCCTCCCGGTGGGACCCCACTGGCGACTTTACCAGATACTTCGAAGAGTTCCTCGCTAAAGAACACTTTAATACTATTCCTGGATCAGGTAAAAATGAAATTTAAAAAAAATACTATTTTATTAAAAAACGGAGCAGTGATAGCCGAGTGGTATAAGTTGTCACCTCCCACGCAAGTGGTAGCAGGTTCGAACCCGAGGCAACACACCAATGACTTTTCGAAGTTATGTGTGTATTAGAAATAATTAGCACATGCTCCAACGGTGAAGGAAAACATCGTGAGGAAACCCTGCATGCCTAAAATTTGTTTAATACATTGATTGAGGGCATGCAAAGTCCCCAACCCGCACTTGGCCAGCGTGGTGGACTCAAGGCCTAACCCCTCCCTCAATACGGGAGGAGACCCTTGCCCAGCAGTGGGACATTAATGGGTTAAATTTAGTTATTAAAAAACATCATTATTCCATCGTTGGGCACAGTTTTCTTGCCTCATTTATACAGGAGCTAGGTCTTGATTCCGCAAGGCCACATAGTCAAGTGTCGACTGGCTACTTAATTCTTTCAAGAACTCCACATCCACATTTACTGCAAAACATGAAAGAACTGTTTTAAACAGGTATTCTTATCAATATTTTCATAAAAAAATATATATCTTAGTGAGATCTAAGAATAAGAACATTAATTTAAAGTGTATTTGTAATTAACTAAAACAGATTTTGATATTTACGTGTAAAATATTCAACGTAAATGTGTAAATTTCGTAACGTGTTGCAAATCGTCTGCTCTGTACTGTTCACGGTTAATTCATGTCTGAAATTGTAAATATGAAACATCCGTTACACCCGTTAAAATAGCAGAAATTAAAAATAGATGAAAGATTTTATCAATTTTGGAATATGAAGCTATATTGTTGCCTCAAAATCTAGGGTCTTTTAGATTAGAACAGGATCTTTATAACAAAAAATCTAATTTAATTGCAAGATCAAGAAAATGACAAACGTAAATAGCAAAAAAGATACGTTTTAAAATTTGAATTTAGAAATGATCTCACATTAGATTACACAAAGCCAGTCCTAAAATAAGGATTTTGTCTATGGTTTTTCTAAAGAGGTTGGATCAGATATAAAAAATGTCTTTAGAATTTTAATGGCGGATCATTAATGTTTCAATAGATTGCAATACATCTATTCAATAATTATTTATGGGTTGTATTTGTCAAATATCTATTGTTGAGCACCAGACAGATTAAATGGATCAAATTGTTGTTGGCATTGAACAGCCAGCCATAATAAGCAACGGCTTAACCGCAAATACCTTTTAAAATACTGTTTAATGCATAAATAAGTTCTAGAAACATGCAAGCTTATATCAAAAACTTGTATTACGGCCATTTTCAACGCTATTTGCACTTAAACAGCAAAATGTCAATCGTTGTTTAACTTCAAATGTCAAAACCTCAACAGGAACTATAAAATCAGTAGCGCGATTCTTTACAATAGCAACCATAAAGTATCGAGAATTTAAACAAAAATTAGGTACTGCAAATTAGTTTCTACGCAGTCCACTAGAGGCGTTGATTAGATTTTCATACATATTTTTTTCGATAGCTAGCCGGTGATCGATTCTCGATAGTTGTAAAGAATCCGGCTGCAGAAGACTCCCTGAAAGAAAAAGTGGAACCCCTTCATGGAAAAGATCTTCAAAAATCCCTGCTTTGTTTGATAAATTATAATCTAATCCTTCTTATATGTATTTTTAAATAGACTTTGTATGGTCCAGGTGCACCAATTCCCGCCACAACACAGCCGCCGCCGCCACCCCCGAGTCTGCCCGCTATGCCGCCGACTGTTGCTAGTCAACCACCTACCAGCGGGCAGGCCACTCCGCCAAGACCTATTGTACTGAACAGGTAAGAGTATATGGCTAACTACTATTAAACCCATGCATGCAATCATCAATTTGTTCCAGTAGTAGATCTGTTACCCCTATCCCGAAGATCTATTAAGCGAGGACGACGATATATTTTTACCCGTTAACTGTCCCACTGCCGTGCAAGAGTCTCCTCTCCAACGAGGGAGGGAGAGGGTTAGATTAGTGTCCGCCATACACTGGTTGGGGACTTTTTAACGACCTCAACGAATGTTTAGGCATGCTCGGTTTCCTTTAACGTTTTGTCGTGTCATTATGAAATTAATAGGTGATTTTTATCTAAAAAGAATGTAACCTTTCTTCGGAGTGCTGCATTCATCCGTTTAATTTTTGACAGTTAAAAAAGTATTTATTTCTTTATAATTTTAATTATAAAATATAATAAAGCTGAAGAGTTTGTTTGTTTGTTTGTTTGTTTGTTTGTTTGAACGCGCTAATCTCAGGAACTACTGGTCCGATTTGAAAAATTCTTTCAGTGTTAGATAGCCCATTTATCGAGGAAGGCTATAGGCTATATAACATCACGCTACGGTCATTAGGAGCGGAGTAGCAAGGAACAATGTTACAAAAACGGGGAAAATTTTGCCCCATTCTCTTAGGTGACGCAAGCGAAGTTGCGCGGGTCAGCTAGTTTCTTTATAAAATTGTCATACAGTTTTACATTTTCGTTCAGCGTTACATAGTGAGATTTTTTAAATAACGCATCTCCGATTTACATATTTATGTAAATATTTTTTTATTTATATGAGCGATTCGTTAACAATCGTGCGTATACCATTTATCTAGTTACCTACATACGCACTATAAAACGAGAGAAATTGTGTCAAAACATAACTATAGTATTTAACTACCTATAACTATGTTCAAAATCTCTACAAATATAATATATCTATGTGAAATTACATCATATTTCGACTAAAGTTGAGCACACAACGGTCTCAACGATCGAATGGATCAAATTGCTTTGTATGATAAAAATGTATTATGTATAGTAGGTATCAAATAAATATTTTGGGATAAAGATATACAAAATGTTCCCCGTTTTTTGTCTAATGTGAGTTTAGATATAATTTCTTCAAAAGATTATTTTTATTTCTTTATCTCTGTTTAAAAATAGAGGATTTTTCTTAAAATTTCTTGGTAAGCAAATTTTTTGCTGTAAGTGATGAATGAAAGCTTAGGTACGGGAAATTCGACGAAAATAATACAGTTTAGGCTCCGTTCAGCTCGCAGTTAACCCGCTTCGACTTGACCTAACTTACTCGTATGTTCTCTTATCAGTTCCATACTAGGTTTATACTAAATCAACTTAAAATGAAATAATTGAAAACTATTTAATAGAGAAAAAAAATTCCAATTTTCCATATTTTTTTCACATTTTTAACACTTTTAGAAATGTTCTTCCAAACATTCTCTAAATTTTAATAAAAAAAATCGTAAGATTTCGATTCCGTTGTAACACAAGCCTAAATCTCGCGTGTGCATGTAATATAATCGACGTTTCGTTAGACATAAACACGGTTTCCGATGGACTGGTTCAGTCTAAGACCTGATTGTAGCATTAATTGGTTGGTAACAATCGGTAACACGTGGCGCAACACTTTACCGTATGGTAATCGATCTACGACGGTTATTGGTACAAACTAATTCTTGATGTTAGATTCGCTTATTGGAGAAATTTTGGTAATTACTCTTTGGGAGTGTAAAGAAAGTTATAGTGCAATGGCTTATTAGATAGAGTATGTAAGGTTTGCGGATTGTAGAGGTATACAAAATTCAGAATTTGGGGCGTCAGCAACCCGCAGTTGTCGGTGATCACTTTGATAGAGCTACTTTCAATCAGAATCAATATTAATAAATATTTGAATAAATTGATTCTAATAAGTTTTTGGACTATAGCATGCGTCAAAGTCAATTATTATGGCAAAATAGTTATTAGGTATCTCGTTCGTTTTGAAAAAGTGACAAATGAAAACATTACTATACCTACTAGTTTTTACTCAAACAGTTCTTACTGCCCGATTTCGGCCATGACAATTTTGACTCCTAAACAGACCGGAGCTGAGGCAGTCAGAGAAGGCTTATATAACCAATTATTACCTAGATCCTTAATATCTAAGGATATTATGTATGCCTATCTATGTAACAGTAGACATTGTAGATCCTGCTTCGTACGTCATAAGCCATTAATCATCATCAAACAATTCTGTCAATCAGCAATTACGTATAAACGAACAGCAGAAGAAAACATCACGTGTAATGCGACATTTCTCAACGCTAATGAGAAAAGAGCTTTAATTTATATACAGTCAGATACAAAAGTTACTAAACAACTTTATAATATATTTTCACAACCTTTTTATAATTATTTTTTCATAAGTACCTAGAAGTCTATTATAACTAATGAAACTAATATTCGTTGAAATCTCGTTTGTTTTTTTTCACAATTTTAACTTTATAAAATGTCATCAAAATATGGTACAAAAATATAAGGCAAAATTTTCCGATACCGCCTAACCTATATCAAAATAAAAAAAAGATCACACCCTCAGTATTTTACAAATTACCTTTTCAACAACCATAATATTCTTACTGAGTGAAAACAGTTACTTAAATTATTGTTGAAATAAACATAACGATCCACGTCAATTTTTTGGTCGGAATAAAAATCATGCTTCGGAATAAAAGCTTTTTAAAGATGAAATCTGTGCAGCTTCTGGAGCTGACTGTCCGTCCTTGATAACCTCTATAACACACATTCCTTTTACTCATTTACGCCGTAACCAATTACGTTAATACATGAAAATTACAGAAAAAATATAAAACACAGTAAGAGACAGCCATTATAGCAACTTTAGCACGGATCAGTGACAATGTTTTCACATAATTAACACCAACAATGGACGATCTAATTAAAATAACGGAACATTGATGTATTACCTATTGACTTACTAATTCATTTTAATTGGTTTCTTTGTAATCACTGTTTCTAGATAACGTATTATCGTATACGGCTTATCTCCTACAAAGACAGTTTTTCCTCAACATAAATTGAACAATTTTAAAGCTTGTATAAAAAAAATATAGTTAGGTACTTATGTTTGATTAAATTTACGAATTAGTTATTGTGTAATAGATATTACCAAAAAAATATGTTTTTCTATTTGAAAAAACGCCTAATACCACAAAAGTTGAGATCTTTGATCATCATGGTTAACAGTATTAAATTACCCCAACTTCGTTTTCCATTTCACTTGCTCATTTTTATGAATAAAAAAAAATATTATGCCCTAAAATTATCAAAAAGTGATCGAACTATTATAATTAGGTACATAAAAATCATACGTTTTCGAAAATTTTTGTTTTCTTCTAAGAAAGTCACAGGCAGGAATAAGTGAATTACAAATAGTACAGTTAATATGTTGGAACAATGGGCGTATTGACACTGATTTCCCATGAGGCCAAGATTTCTCCGCCAATGTTACAAATTGAAATTGTATCCTCCTACCAACAGAGATTATTATTTGACGTGATGATTAGTTAATAACGTTGTTTTAGCTTAATAATAGCTATCTAATTAATTGTTATGCTCTTTATTTTATTTTTAGCAGTAGTAATTGCAATGATTACTTGGTAAATAAAACTGCAAGAAAATATTTCTTTTTTTTCAGTTATTGGTCACAGTGCCAGTATTTTTCATAGTTTTTTTGTAACTATTATTTTTAATTTTTACAATACAATAGCGGTTTTATTATTGGTTTTCCTACTACCATCTTTCTGTCAATATAACGACAACTCATAACAAATAAATCACGAAAAAAGTATATGCTAAAGCCATTTAACCAAAGAGAATCGAATGCAAGTCACGGTCCATAATCTCGTAAAAATACCTTTAACTTTACGCTAAATAACTTTTTTTATACATTTAAAACAGAATTGGTCATGACCATTAACGGCTAGACTTGTACTAGGCTACGGTATTGGTGTTAATACGCGCTCAATTTCATTGAACTGATAGAACAAGGTCAGTGACAGCTTGTAAGGCTATCTGCCTTTTTAGAAAAGTTTGTGCTAGATGTATGGAGTTCTTATATGCATTTTTTTATTTTAAATACAGTGGGTTTTATTGGATAAAGTTCTAAATTCTTGATTATTCTGGCGATGCTATTTTGTAGGGCTATTCAGTGTAAAGTTATGTTGCCGTAAAACTTAGATAGATGTAGCCTGAGATATAGCAGAATATTTTGACATCCAACGTGTACGACCTTCGCCCGGCCGCCGGCCCGGTCTAAAATTTGGTCCAAACCCGATGTTCTAATCCGAGACCCCTACGCAGCAGTCTGATATACCATCACGTCATCAGCTTATTATCTAAAGAATAAAAGTATCTTCAACAAAAATCGTAAAAAAAATACTCATCTATAAATACATTTAAAAGTTTAAAACAATCTTTACTTTTGACTCCAGACTTCTAATTGACGTGTCAAAAGGTGCATCAGTTATGTTTACCGTCTTCACTCCATATTCAGCGCCCATGTGTGTCAGTCACACATTGATGCAGTAATATTTACTTATGTCTAGCTGATACTTAACAGAATGATTAGGGTACTCCATTTACAGAAAGGAATGAAAATGTTTTGTTTCCGTTTTTCGTCTTATAATATAACTTACAAATTGCAATTTCTCAAACCTATAGTAAGATTGCAATACCTACTTTTATTTTTCAACTAGCTGACCCGCGCAACTTCGCTTGCAACATAAGAGAGAATGCGTCAAAATTTTCCCCGTTTTTGTAACTTTTTTTACTCGTACTCTGCTTCTATTGGTCGTAGCGTGACGATATATAGCCTATAGCCTTCCTCGATACATGGGCTATCTAACACTGAAAGAATTTTTCAAATCGGACCAGTAGTTCCTGAGATTAGCGCGTTCAAACAAACAAACAATCAAACAGACAAACAATCTCTTCAGCTTTATAATATTAGTATAGATTGACTGAAACGTTAAGAAGCAAATATGTTCAGTTTTAATTTTGCAGAAGGTGCATCAGATAAGTTTACCGTCTTCACTCCATATTCAGTGTCTATGAGTGTCAGTGACACATTGATACAGTAATATTTACTTATGTCTAGTGTAGGTGTAAAGTACCACTATAAGGCTATTATGGGCCACTTAACAGAATTATTAGGGTACTCCATTTACAGAAAGGAATGTAAATATTTTGAGTAGCGACGTTTCCGTTTTTCGTTTGACAATATAACTGTTACAAATAACAATTTAAAAAAATATAGGTATTTCTATTTTCAAACTGCGTACGTACATTTATTTTTCAATTAACTGAAACGTCAGGAAGCCGAAGAAAATTTTTATACCAGTTTTAGCTTTATTTATCCTATCGCAAAAGACGTTATAAAATACTGTAATGGTATCGTAAAATACAGACTACACTAAACTATTGTATGCTATCCAGTTTTCTGAAAAAAAAGGTCTTTTCATGAATATAAGTCTTTCACAATTCGACACCTACATTTTAATTTCCTTATACTTCATCGATTACACTGAAATGTCTATAATAGTTAAGTATGTTGTAATCAGGTATTAGTTTTGTGCAAACTTAAATTTTGCATACAACTGCAAGTCTACACTGTAGTGGATTACTAAACGAGAGATTACAGCTATCTATCTTCACAGTTAATTCGCATTTGTTTCGGTACAAAACAGGTATTATATGTAATCAGTGTAATGCAATATAGGCGAAATGCAGCCTTCTTCGTTGACCTAACACTCAACAGTTGAAGTGAACATTCTGTTAAACTGAGAGAATCAACGAAACTCGACAAAAAAAAAAACAAAAAATTCTTTGTCATATATCTATAGAGTTTTACAGGTATAAGACTTATTTCTTATTCTTAGCGAAATAAAGAAACTGGGTATCTGATGTTCCTTAAGCAATTCAACTTTACACTACAGCTGTAATATAAAATTTTACTTTCTAGGCTTAATTTGATTGACGTTAAAAAACTAGGCTCTAGAAAGACAATTCACAACTGGTTCTAATCGACTTGTAAGAGTTTTTACAAAGAGACACCATATTAAAAATATCCCATCATCATTCCAGGTTCGGCGGTGACGGAGAGCTGATGGTCGGAGCGGGTTCCTCAGCCAGCATGACGCCTAGGCCGATGACGCAGGCCACCACCAGACCCACCAGCACTATGAGATCACCGACCACCATGCGACCGGTGCCGCCAAGGTAAAAGCCATTGTTTGTATGCGAGAACGATGAACGTGTGAGTAGTGAGTTAGTGACAGAAATGTGTAAATATCTTAATCGGTTTCTAGTTATTAGTTTTGATGTCCTACTAAGTTTTTGACACGACGTTTTGGGGCTTTTTGGGCTTCAAGATGCAATTTGGTTACTGCTTCAAAAATATAAGGCGTTCCTTAAATTGTTATTGAATTTGTGCTTATCATTATAGCATTCATTTTGACAACAGGTCGGCCTGTCGTTGGAGAAAAATTATTAGTTAAAAAACACAAAAAATACCACTTCGTATTCTCTAGTGGGTGGCTTGCCAGTTATTCAATAAAATATAAAATAATGTATCTAGATACGGCACAGCTTTGACTTCCATATTTACCATAGGAAATAGCTATAACAATAATTCACAAGTAACCTAACCATATAAGTCTTAATCATAATAACTAGTCTATGATTATAATCTTATAAACGAATGTGGCATGCGTAAACTTCCTCAATTGAATCATTTATCACTCGTGTAATTAATCATGTGACGTCACAGTGAATTAACAGATTTGTAACGACATTGAACTAGCCAAACTGTTTATGAATATCTTAGGCTTTAACCACAGAGTATGTATAAGTGCAAAATTATTGCATAGTCACTGAAAAGGGCTGAAATATCCTTAAGCCCTTTAGCCCACTTGATGCCAGTTTCTTTAATGTTTGCTAAAAAAATATGATTTGAGCTCTACTATCAAATAAACCTTTACCTCGGGCTCTTTCTATCAAATAAACATTTTTTTTATGTATTTGGCCAATTGCCTTTTCTTTTACAAAAGAGAAATACTCCCGCGATAGACAATCGAAACCCTCAAAATTTACCGTACCTTTCATGAAAAGAAAAGAAAAGCTAACTTGCAATAGCTTTTCTTCTGTACTAAAATATTTTATGATATTATATTTTACAACGAATTTAATATATTAGTTGCTGACAATCTAACGTGATTTCTTATAGTCTAAGTAGTCCAACATCCGTATTACTCTAACGACCACTGTTTGCATTGTATCAAAGGTTAACACGTGGGCGGAGTCACAATACAATAAACTTTTTTAATATGAACTGTCAAAGATAATTATGAAAAAAAAATTTTTTGATTAATAGTTGTTTGTCTGCCCGTGGGAGTGTGTTACAGTAGTAATATCATGGTATATGTGTATGTAGAATTAGGAGATTAGTGCCAATTGATTACAGTTCAGAGAGCTCTACAACTTTTTTTAAGGGCTTACAAATAATATTATACTGGAATGAAAACAAACATGCATTTTAGTTAAGTGCCTCTGCCTTGAAGACATTTTATGTTCTATAGGTATTACTTTCATTATGATCTAAAACAAAAATGCTGTCAAACCTGCCAATAGGGCGGTTAATAAAGTATGGCAAGTAATAGCAAGAAATCTTTTTTTTTTTTTGATGGTACTATGGTACTGCTAGTTAGAATCGAAGTCGTTTAAGATTCTCCAGAGTCTGTCAAAAATAAAGTCTGTTATCTTAATTGTTGAAAATTAAAATGAAAAGTCGGTCTTAACTCAGATCTGTGCGTACTCCTCAGTCTGCTTTTCATAGTATCGTTACTTTTTATGTATGTCATCACAGCGTAAAGATCTAGAGCACTTTTCTAATTATGGTTCATTCACCATATTGTAATTACAATACTCTGTGGTTTGAACCTAGGCTCGTTATTTACTTGGCTGTGGGAAATAGCGAGATATCGTCTAAAATACCCTGTTACATAGACCCTTACGTAATTTAGTAAAATATTTTGAGACTTGGTCCTTCAGTAAATGTATTTTCGTTAAAATTGTGTTATTTGACGCAGTAACTGTTTTACTAATAACTGTCGTGAGTAAGCTCTTATTAGTAACACAGTTATATTATGCCTTTTTCACTTCTATACAGTCGCAAATTTGATTGGAAGCGATCGAGAGAGAATTTGACATTTAAAATGTACCAAACAATTAGTTGCTAGGGGCGCGGATCAGATTTTGTCTGCTTACTGATAACCGTTAGTAGTAAAAAATAGCCCCCTGGAGTTTTCGTATAATATAAATATTTTCCCTCCCGTCGTTACCATTTACGCCCGTATAGTAAATTTTTATCCATATAGATGTGGTATTATAGAAATCGATTTTATAAACATCTATTTTACTTAAACGTGCAGTTACTAAGTATAAACACGTTCATACTACACTAGCATAACAAGCTTATTATGCGCTAAAAGCTTAACGATATGGCAGATAATTGCTATAAAATGCAGATACGATACGGAATCGCCATTATTATGCCTTATAATGTTGTCATCGTGAAGATGTGTGCTGTATTTTTTATAATCTGTTAAGATTGTGCAGTCACGAGCATTTAATCATGTCTTCGCTTATCTCAGCTTTTAATAAACCTTTTCAGAATTTTAGCGATTTAACGTTTAAGTTTATTTTGTGCATACCTATTCTATGTTATTCTGTCAATTGTACATAATAATATGTATTCAGTGACAATCTCCTCTTAATTTTTTTGCTCTTCAAATCTGTCTTGACAATTTTTTACTAAAATGCTTTTCCACAAGAGTTATACGAAATAGGGGAAAAGTCTCTTACATGTCGACTTATGGCTTGTATGAAAATAAATATTGTACCTATAAATTTTGGGGGGAAAAGTTTAAGCTATCTAAACGTTAGATGCTAGATTAAGTACATTTTAATTGCATAAATACATTCTGATGTAAGTAAGACCCCTAGATAACAAAGATGTGGGTGTGTCGAAAACTGATATTATAAACAAAACTATTATCTAATAGTTGCTATTATTGACTATAAAACTACTTCAATTAATTGGACGGAAACACACCGAATTATTTTGCGTCATCGTATTTTTGTTAAGGTTCGGAATCTCCCCGATTTTTTTTACTTTAATGCCCGTGACTATACATTAATTATGTGTTTAATAGATGCCCATATACAGTCCTGTAGTATTAATTTCTATGGAACAATTCACGTGGCAACACATGTGATAAAATTATGCTTTTTGTAGACCACATAATTATTATCTTCTACGCACGATCAACAAGATCTTATCGATATTGTCTTGTTTTAAATTACCAATTAGCGCTGCATTTATGACAATAGTTTATGAGCTGTAAAAACTTTAATAGGTAACTAATTATTTACAAGATAATTACAATGATCTAAACATTGTATCGAAATAAAATATATTACGTACAGTAATGATACAAGTAGTGACATCTCTGGGTCAACATAGTAAAACATTTGGAATTGATTTTTCTCGTCGATTAACTTAATTATACAGAGATAAAGCTCAGAATTATTCATCTTATTGTAGAAAAGAATAGTCAAACGAATTGATAACCTGCTTCTTTTTAATCAGAAAGAGTCTAAATGCTAGAGAAATGCCATAAATTTGTGAAAACAAATCATTTTTTTATTATTTTAATGCACTTATGCTTCTTATTTTCTAAATAATACATAGTAATTTACGTTTTATTTTGAAATAAATTAACCATAATAAACATTTTAAAAACATCAACTTACAATTATTTTCTTTTAACTTTCAGACCCACAATGATGACATGGGCCGGCTCAGCAACAAACACACAACCGACGCGTTTTCCACTGCGTCCGGTAGCCGAGCTCCCTCAACCGTACTCCACAGCCATCACCCTCATCGACCAGATCGGCTTCAAGATCATCAGGACCACGGAACTCTTCACTGATATACTAAAGAACACCGTCAGAGCGGTCGTCGGCCGGTAGTCAGTGGAAAACAACAAACTAAAGGCTTTGTAGAATGAGTGTCTTTGACTGCGATGGCTTAGTCGAAATTGTAAATATTAATTAATATTGGCTATCTACGTCATGAGGATGAATTTAGTAAATTTTGTATTCGGGTTTGGTACCTACGCCTTCAAATATTACGATAGCAATGTGAAATTGTTCATAGAGCGAAGGGCTGTGGCGAAAATCCGACCTTAAGACCTTCCGCCTCTAGAATAATGTCATAGGTTAATATAAATAAACAATATTTCCTGTTGTTTTTAAAAAAACCTAGGTGGTCTCTGGTTCGCCACTCTAAAAGTCTTTGTTAAACCGGTCTTTTCATTGAAAGTTGACATAATTATAAATATTCTGTAGGTAGGTACCGCAAAAGAAACCCGTAGCAAATAAAATCCCAGTGAGAATTAAAATTCGATTTCCTAATTTTATGTCGTTGCAAAGCAAGATAATATGAGTAAAAAAGGTTATAACTATGGCAGTCAGAGCTTTGAAATGGGGTATTACCACCGACGTTTGGCAGTAAACTAAAACATGAACAGCCTTTTTTACTGTGAGATTATATTACGTAAGAAATAATAGATTTATAAGTAAAATTGTAGATATGCATTCATAGAATAAGGAATATAAAAATCTAAGTGCTGTAAATTGAGCTGCATAAGATAAAATGTAAATTATCTGGCAGATGGCGCCACTATTGAAAATGTTTTACTATTTTTACTGAAAAAATGTAGTTTATAGGTTGCGCTTCTATCAGTAGAAAATAGTAGGAAAATTATTAGGGATTTTTTTTTAAAAGAGTCTTACCAGTCTTAGAGGTACAACACTGAAATCCAGTGCTACCAACATTGCAACGAAAATGTGAATTTAGGTACTACACATATAATTTTAAGCGTTTATGCATCGTCAATGAATGCATATCCTGTAGGTATTTGTAACTATGTAAACCTACAAACATTTCGTCATTATGTTTAAGTGTTAAATTATTGATATTTAGGTCGATATTATGTCTAATTAAGGTAATATTAGTGTGATAGATTGTAAGCTTTTATATTTTAAGTCGAAAAGTGACTTAGTAAACGCTTTTTATTTATATCAATGTCGTTTTTGTACATAACCTTTGTCCTAAATAACAACTCCAAAATAAAGCTATCATTTGAAGTCGCTGGCGGTGTAAAAAAACGTCCCGATTATGTGTAAGTATTACACATTAAAATAGCATGATCACACAATAGACAAGAGTGTGTTTCTTAAACCAGAACGTTTTAGCTTTTCATCATAGCTAACTGAATAGACAAGAGAACCGTTTCGAATTAGGTTAGTATGAGAGTAGGTTATTGATTACAATACTTGAAGTTCAAGGGGTTGCTTGACATAATAATTACCAGCGTAAAGCCGGGTACAATAAATACTGACTTGTTAACAGAGATAAATAATTAATTAGAATAGACTTGTTCGCTAGCAACTTGTTGCTAATTTTTTTTATAAGGCGTCGCTTATGATGCTTTTGGGATATTAATATATTATTCGCAGTTTCGTTTAAGTATT
The DNA here is from genome assembly GCF_050436995.1 of Anticarsia gemmatalis. Taxonomy (NCBI): domain Eukaryota; kingdom Metazoa; phylum Arthropoda; class Insecta; order Lepidoptera; family Erebidae; genus Anticarsia; species Anticarsia gemmatalis. The sequence goes on from NC_134761.1 coordinate 8,949,077, forward strand.
AAAATATAAGTGGACTGTAAATATTTATCAGAATTCAATAAACATCAGCTGCGTTGTTCTTGTTTCTTAGGAACCTCCAGCTCGGATCGTGAACTCCTTATCAATACAATTTAAAACTCTTAAAACTTATCTACTTTTAATGATTATATTCAATTTTAAAACAAGTAATTTAATTTATCAATTAACTACGACCGTTACGTATTATTAATTCTTAAATTTATATACCTACTCGCTAAGTACCTACTTACGTCGTTTGTGGGTGCTGTTGACGCAGTTACATAACGAGTTATGTAAAAACCTGTTGTATTTCGCAACTGACTTATTCAGATACAATACATTTCTCTTTTAATCACGGTCTAGATATCTTTATACTTGGAGTGATAAACTCAGCCTAAGTGCTCGCTTTCCAAATAAACTGGGCCCGAAAGTGAAAGCAGGCTTGCATTGAATTATAAAATAATCTGTAACAATAACCAAGTTTATTTACGTAACAATAAACAGTGATACGCTATTGCTTTTAAGTTTTAGAATAATAGTGATACTATTATTTCTTATTAGGATTGTAATGTATACCATCTCGGTAGTATTTTTATGCTTAAGTTAATTCAAAATACGTGGGTCTATCTTAGATAATTTAAAATGAACCTCCCTCCGTAGATTTCCGATAATAGTTTTAACTACGGATCGCCGGAATCAATCCAATGGAATAAAAACCCAACGGTTCCAAGTAGGTACATTCTAGTAAACGCTAATTAATAAGTTTTTCTAGAATCATCCTTTTTATTAATGTAATTTATTAGGATTTTACTTGCCAACTAACCAGCTAAGACCTACAGTTACCTACTAACGATTAATTTATTCCACTGAAGTTGAATGACTGTCGACAAAGCACTGGCAAATAAATTAAGTGCGAACATAGATGCCGTGGGAAAACCATTTTGCACATCGACAACAATTGATAAAAATGATAATTTGTTACTTCAGAACTATGAATTCGTATTTTCCTAATAATTACAAAATTTTAAGTTGTTTTAAAACAGAAAAATAGCATAGCTATGTTTAAAAGCTTTATGTTGTAATAGCTGTCGTAATAATTACGTGTTTAGCATAATCAAGAATATCGGAGCATAGACCAAGGCGAGATCAAGTTCATCCCACAAGTTATTGACCCCACTTGAATAAATATTTTAAACTAAACTTGAAGAAATAAAAATTAATTGCTTTACTTATTCACAACTAAATATTTAAAAGTCAAAACAGGAAAACCATAATTACTATGATACCTGCAAGTTATGGGAAATACCTGTTTCCACACAAACACCAAATGACTGAGTCAATGATTCTGTGTATTTGAGAGGACTTTACTTAGTCCAATAAAAAAAAAGTATATTGAATTTGGTAGGTATTTGCTTTAGAACTTTACATAAGTAACTTTAGAACAAAATTGAAAATGAAACTGGTAAATAGGTTTATTTGTGCCAATTTTCATATTTCAGAAACATGAGAAAAAACCAACAATAGGTTAGTCATTTCATTAAAATAACTAGAAAATGACTTGAATATTGGAGGTAAGTACTTTGTTCATTATCATTCAATAAAATTGTGTAGATAAAACTTGTTGTCACTGACCTCCATAATCAGTAATGAACTATTACATCAGGCGGTTAATTAAAAAACAAGTTCATTGCTCAATATTTTATATTAATAACTTTTAAATATCACATTGATTACACTCTCAATACATTTCTAATGTATATAGACATACATACACCTAAAATAAAGTTCATATTATTGTCCTACAAAGTATTTGAAATGCAAAGGAACAAGACTTCCAAAGTAAGTTTATAAAAGGCCATAACTACTGTATTACATTGGAATATTTAGAAGATTAATTTCAGAGAAATATTAAGTACAGTCACTGTTCTATGTAATTGAAATGCTTCCAAAGTTTAACATTGTATTATTATCTTGAGTATGTAGGTAAAATATGGAATGAACTACAGATCTTTATTTCTTGAGACAACATTCACTTATAACTATTATATTATGAAGATTGGCAAGATTAATGAATGACCAAGTCGGTGACATAGTTTTCAGTGACAAGTGTGACGAGGCTGCCAGTTTTTGGCCTGTCTTCTCCCTTGACCCACTTGTAGAACAGCTCAGCCACGAAGGACAGCGGAGTCCAGGTGCCAAAGTCAGCATTCGGCATCCATTTCCTGTTCATTTCAGTGTCCAGGGTTACTGGCAGAATAGCCACAGCCAGAGCGCCTTCGGGCAAACCTGAGTCTCGGGACCCAAGAGATTTTGTGAGTTGGTGGACTGCAGCCTTAGCCAAACCATAGCCAATCATACCAGGTGTTCCTTCAAGTGCAGCTTTAGCTCCAGTCAGAGCAATGACACCTCCGGGCATCAAGAATCTGGTAGCAACAGTAGCCGCGATTATGGAGCTCCATACAGACTGCCTCCACATTAAGTCTGATTGCTGGCAAAGTTCTTTGGTGGTGTTTCCACCGGCCCATCCGCCGGCTACACAGATCACGGCGTTCACTTTCTCACCATCCAGCACCTTGGTAAGCTCTCTCACGACGACATCCTCCTGCTGTGCCCACGAAGCATCCCTCGGCACCATAACATTGGCATCTGCTTTATCGTTGATGCTCAAGTCAACGTTCGCGACCCACCAGTTGATCGCTTTGAAGTGGTTAACGCACGCAGCTCCCAGAGCGCCTCGCCCGCCGTACACAATAATCCTTCCGGTAGCCATTATAACGTCTTTACACTATCAAGGTGCAGCACCAACTAACCGAAGCCGGACCTCTACAAGTAAAAGTAACGCTAGGTCGCTAGCTACAACTTGCGCGGCGCGGTAACCTCGACAATCACTTTTTGTAGTTTAGTTAATCAAGAGACAATGAAGGACAATATTATCTGTGCTAGTTTTTTATGGAGCAGTGTTGTTGATTCAAACAAAATAAAATATAATATTATGGAATGATTCTTTCGAAACCTTTTCTTAAACTCAAACCGTGACAGATGACTATGTTATGACACCTGTTACTCAGCCCAGTAAGTAACTTTAACACTAAATCAATATTATTCTACACTAGGTCAACTAACTTATTCGACTAAAACCAATTGTAATTTAATTCGACCTGAGTGTAATGATATTAAATTGTAATAAACTCAGCGCTTAGTAAGAGATCATCATTTTTGATCGGAAAACAACTAGGTACCTATATATTTTAAATTCACATATTCTTGTGTAGTAGAAAATAGTAGAAACTTTTAGGCGATTAATATACATTATTGCCAACTCCAAAAAGGTTTTAATGCCGGGAATTCAAATTTAAATATGAACATAAGACGTGGAGTGCGAGTCTATTCTTTGTAACTATGTTTTATAAGTGTGTTTTTAACACAAAAATTTTTGTATTTGAGTTTCGTGGATTATTAAAACGATTTTATCTGATATTCTAGATTAATTTATCTCGGGTAACTGTTTTGCACTTTATGTACAAAACGCGCGAAGTGCTTTGTGCGTTTGAACATAGGCAAACTGCACAGAATTATTTAACTAACATTTTTTATCTGAAACTATAACATGGTATAGATTGACTACCTACATTAATTTTTATTAGTAATTTGTGGTGATAACCAATCTGTGGTCGGGAATATTGGTCGCCTCGCTTGAATATAATTTAGAGAGATGCGCAATGCGCATAGTTTGATTTCAATTAATCATTGTCATTATGTTAATTTAAATACTTAGTACTAGAATGAAACACTTTCTTTAATAGGTGTAGAAAATTTATTTAATCATATCATTACAAACTTTTACCTATTTTACAAAGTATCTCGATCCCTCTTATCACAAATAATAGTTTTTTACCTGAAACATTTTGTAATAAGATGGGATAAGTTTATGCACATCGCTCGATTAATGTTACCTCGTACATTTTCTTATTAATTCATTTAGATACTAACTATAGGTAAATATTGCCTTTATTCTAATATCATTTATAATATATCGATTCTCATTTCTCCATACACCTTAAAAGTAGACATGAAAAATAACGAGCAAAGTGCAATTAGAGGATCACAATGACAATAAGCGTTCATCTAGATCAATTTTCATTGAATAAAATATGCTTATAATAATATTAACTGTGATACTAAATACTTTGAAGACTAAACTGATATTGTTTAGTAACTCGGCTTTCCGGTGATCGGGTTGATAATTAATGTTGCAAATGAAGCTGAGTAACACTGCTACCACTGCCGACATGACCTGGATGAATGAAAAAACAAAGTAAAAATGAAAAAGAAAATAAAAAAACAAAACATCACAATGAAAAACAAAACACAATGATGTAAAAAGCAGAGCTGCAAATGATAAGAAAAAAAAATAAAGACAATGATGCCGTGCTATGAATAAAATAAAAGTATAATACCTACTTAACTATAGCTTAATAATTAATAAACAACCTTAATTGAAATAATCGTGAGTGCATCCTAGTTGGATGCACTCACGATTATTTCAATTTATTATTTCAATTTCGTTATAGGGTCAAAAATTTAGGTGCGAAAGAAGTAAAACTAATTTGTATTTTTATTCATTTGTAGTTACGTACCTAGGTCTAAAAACTAAATGACTAGATATTGCTATTTTTATTGATAGCTGAATAGTTGTGTCATTGCTAACCACGGAGTAATAATTATTTATTCAACTAATAATATACTTAATAGATGTCCCTTGCCTTCAACCTATTTTAAAATTACTGTTTTTTAAACTAGATATTATGTGCCTTACAATTAAATGGCACTTGATAACTAATGGGTTCCATTACCAACTTTAAAGAACAAATCGTATAGACTAGAAGTTTTGTTCCCGAGATAGTCTTGGAGGGAAAGCGCGGGGTCGAGGCCGAACGTCATTTTGATGACGTCACAGAACACTACCCCCGTCATCATCCCTACTGACGTGTGATACAGCCAGTCAGCTATCTTCTTGTGTTTGTGACTCTCTTCACCGTCGATAAACGATATGATCATTGCCAAAACTCCCGCGCTTGCCTGCACCAAGTAAAAGTTTTTATTAAAAAAAAAGAAATAAAAAAAAATATCTCGGGAATAAAACTACGTTTACACAAGCTTACTGTAGGTACATAACAATCATATTATAATTTTAATAGATACATACATAATCGTACGCCTTTTTCCCCTAGGGGTAGGCAGAGAACAAAGAACGCCACTTAGTATGATCCTTAAATAGATGTATGGCACATTTTCGACAAGTGATTTGACTAACACTAAACTTAATTTCTATTTAATTAGATCTAAATTAATTAAGTGAACAGTCCCTAATAAAATGATAGTTAAGTAAGTTACTTACCTACATACATTTTGCGTAATTAGACTAATTATCATACCTGCAGGGTTTCTCTTTGCAAAGGTTACAAGGAAACGATTCAATGTCGGATTTGAAAAACCTCTAATTAGGTAAAGTACTTCTAGCCTCCAACAATAAAATATTCGTAAATGCGGGCTAACCCACTTCAAAGGTAATAGAAAACTTTGACCTCCATAAACTTGATAAGTAGGAAATACAATTTGTCCGACTTTAGTCTAAGGATCGATTTTCCATCGAGAAAATAACTACATGTCGAATAATTTTCACTTTTTGACATATATAATTTAGCCATAAGAATGTATTCGTCGAATTTGTCATTTGTAGTATTTCTTTTGCAAAGAAGCTTTAAATATGAAAACCCTTATCTCTACCCTTCAGCACAGAATAAGAGGTAAGGGAAGACTGATGTACTGATGTCTATGTACTTATAAGACTCACTTCTTTGTTTACAACTGTTACGTTAATTTTTTTTATTTTTGCTACACTTGCGCCATTTTGTAGGGTTTAAACCCTCTAACCCTAGACCATACCAGACCCAAATAGGTAAGGATATCAGTTATTTTGCTTAAATATCATAAACTCTACAGCGCTGTAAGGTTACCCTTTCTTAAATACTCATTATTAATATAATGAAGTCGCTCTAGTATCAACGGATTATTCGAATACTCTATGCCGAAAGCGGAAATTATAATATTAATGACGGATATGACGAATATGAATATAACAATGATATCATTTAAAACTACTGCTGACGGCTGGTCCTCATGATCGTTCAAGTCCAAGCCTCCGATAACCACGAACATTAGTCCAACGAGAAGCTAAAACAAAGTGACAACCATTTCTTTTATACAATTTTGGCCGAATTGCTTACTTAAAAGTGTCTAATTATCTGCAGAGATTAACGCAATCATTCATTTACGTATAATTTCCAAATTAAATTTGCTGAAACTAACAAACAAACGAAAAGATAATTAATTTACCGTCAAATTCAAGAAGTAGAGCCAATAAGAAAAGCTGACAAAAGAAATCTAAGCTCCAAGGATAAATCACTAACAAATGATTATGAATGATCGTGTCAATCACCAAAAACGATCTATGAAACACAATATGAACAATTAACATGTTAACTTAATGAAATAATCATAGTAAACTTTACAGAATATTACAACAAGCTATTTCTACGGGTTCTATTTTCCTATAACAAGAACGTAGTCATTTGTCATAAACTATTTTTAAACAAAAGGCTTTGTCATGCAACGACAAAAGTTTCATTTGAATAATACGATTAACTGCATTGTCATAGCTTCGGTTGACATGCAAACATTTGCAATATCATACCTAACTATTCTATTGATAACTTCATCAATACGTGTAAAGTAAATAATTGTAAATGTAAGTAATTAAACTTGCATGATGGATATAAATCTATCATAGGTAGATAATTGCTGTACCTAGCAATTAAGTCGTCACGACGCATATAGTAACACTTTCCCACTCCCAGCTAGGGTTTAATATTCATAGCTACCTCACGCTGACTATTCCCTATCAATTATACTGCATAAATAGTCCAACAACTTAGTAGAGACTGAGCCTAGCAAGATTTAGGCCTCTTAAATGGTCATAAGTTTATGATTATCCTCGAATCTCGAAACTGTCTTTCATGTCGACGAATAAACGCAATGACTTGCCGAACAACCTAATAGATAATAATAATTAATAAATTATGAGGACCGAGCCACTAATCTTCCGAATTCTGAAATTTGTATTATAGGTACCTACACCACCCGCGAATCTCTCATACAAGACTCTTTACTAAATTGTTAGACCCTAGTGCTAAAGTGCAATAATAGCCAATTGTACGAGTTTCGTAATTAAAATAAGGTTTCCTTAATCTAATTCAAGATATCTAGCAAGCGAAGAATCGAAAGCTGACACAAGAACGTTTAGAACAGTGACGACGAAGGCCGTTGCAGTGGTTGCGTAGTTGATGTTGAGAGCTGATGTCCTGTGCCGCGGCCTGTGGAACATGCAGTCTCGGAGCAGGTTCAGGGAGAGAAGCACGAATCCCATCGCCACCTAGGAAGCCTTTTATGACGCTTGAGGAAGTTTAAGTTTCAAATAACGTGGCACATGCCAACAAGAGGGAAACAAAGATGGGAGTGGTTTTCTACACTCCATAGCATAGCAATGCACTGTCGTTCACAAGGGTGACGACAGTGCATTGCTTTTCAACAGCCAAACAAAATATCTGATTAAAAATCTTATCAGGAAACAATACTTAAGATATACCCTTTTAATTAACCCAGACAATATATCCTGTTACTTACTTCTAAAAACTATACATTTTATGAAAATATTTTGTCTCTCACCTGAAGAACGATGGATATAGAGATGAGCACGACAAGAAGCGTGTAGAACTCGTGCTTAGGTCCCACTTGAAGCACGTACTTGAGTTGGGACGCGTTTGATGTCAGCAGGGCGATGTCCAGCATACCCTGCGCCACTGTCTTCTTCGTCGCATAGCGGTTGGCATCCAGCCCCTTGATCTGAAGATACGTATAAATAAAAATACAGCTCTCTTTGTTTTTTTACAAAATTGTTCGTGGATCGTGCGTTAGTCACACCTTTTCCGTTGGCATTGATCAGAATAGGAAGGAAAGTATTGTGTTAAAATTCTGACAGCAGAATATATTTAATCAGTAGGTTTACATTATCACAAATAGGCGCCATGTTCTTTGTCTACAAAGAAATTCACTCTGATTGTTATTCAAGTTCTACGCGAAGTAGAGCGCACATGTCAAGGATAAATAAATCGGCACTAGAATACCTTTTCTAAGGCAATCAATGATTCATATCTTATGAAAAACATTGTTATGTAGATCAATATATCACTATTTGTTACAAAGACAGCTAGATAGACATCGATACCCTTTGTTAAACAAAACAACGCACAAAAGACATACAATACATTAGTGAATTAACTTAAGATACATTATTTAAATGTGAATCCTTAATGTTATTGTGCGATACAAAATATATTTACTTCATCGCAGACGATGTCAGTAGGAGCATCCTGTTCCTTAAAAACGACTTCGTCCCTAGTGTCCACACTCACTTGCTGATCACTCCCAGTACTCCCACCATCTTTAGTGCCCTCTTCCATCTTCAGTGTGTAAACGCTTAACACAATACGATCAATTTTGAAGTGCTACTGAGATCGCGCGCGAATGCCAACTGTTACGTCTTACAAGAAACGTTAGTGAGAAACCGTGCTTTATTTGGTATTTCCTTTAAACAAGGCCAGATGAATGAAGTATCATTATGTGCATTTTAATTCTATCTTAAGAGATATTGCTGCTAACAGGGATATTAACAATCAATCATTGTTATTGATCTGTGCTGTGAAATCGATTAGCGAGCTAGCTACCAAAGTATTAGTTTCCCGATTTTCGAATAATTTAGCAGATAGGTAAACGGTTTTGAACGTAGTTTCATCGTTAGATATTCAATCGATGGTGACAAAACCTACTATTAACTACTCATTTATTTAAGGTCGCGGCTAGACAATTTTAGAAATGACCTTTAAGATCGATTAACAGACCTTTTCCCTAGAAACGCATAAATCAATAATTCGTAATAAAATTTGCAGAGCAGTGATTCCCTCAATTGGATATAATCAGCAAAACATACAAAACAAGTGTTAGTATTCATACTAGGTACTTGTTAATTACTCTACCATACGCAACTTAAATAAAAATGTCTTTAGAATCTGATCGCAAAGATAACATCAAAAAACAAACGAACAGACGGGCTGATAAACTCTACAGCAGCGACGAATTTGGACACCCATCATGATAAAAATCTGCATGTTGTTTAAAATGATGGTATTCTCATAAAACTGCACTAAACAATGAACACAGGTCAGTGGCCGAGGCTTCAGATACAAACGGAAGCACACTCGGCACGCAGTTTCATCGCATCCTCAACACAAGGTTGTAATTATACTACCTACTAATTTAGCCTTATTATTTCGTACTTTAAACAATTAACAACAAAGTAATTATAAAATGAAGAAAATCTCACATTAGGTTCACGAACAACAAGTAAAATTTATTGAGGAAGTTAATTATGAAGCAATAGATAAATATTTTCTAATCACGCAACTTAAAAATGCTAAAAAAATATAAAATACTAACCCCATTTCTCAGTCCTGTTGGTAAAATAGCAGCCATTGTTATAAACAAACTTCAATTGGCACTATCAACTTTTAAATACCATAATTTACTTTTTTTTATTGTATTTTGATGTTTTTTTACGGTGGAAACTGTCAATGGTTCGGCGTTTTGTCGAAGAATAGTAAAATCGATGTCGTTACCTGACAACGGTAAACACAACAACTATTGAAAGTACACAACTATCTAACAATGACGTGTTTACAAGGAAATATAAAACTTTAGTATGATTTAATTGAAGGCTAAACTACTGATTTTACTAATTTTATACGAGGTTTCTACTCAATTTGCGTAAGAAATAAAGGCACAATATGTGCTTGAAGAAAACTGAAGAAAAATGCTAGCAGCATAATATTATATTAAAGAACGTTTAGCATAAAATTCTGAATGAAGTCAGTAAAAACAACAACACTAAGGTCCTAAGTTTCTAACTCGCCACACATTTAACGCACGTAAAGCGCACGCACCCATTAAATGTTATGAGAGGAATTCCAAACCTTTGCCATAAATTCCCATAATGCTTAGCAACGTAGAATAGAATTCGTAGTCCAAGGAACTCTGCTTTTCTTCAAATAGCAAATTATTTTATTTTGAATACAATAAAATATCTAAGTAACGGACTTAAGTCAAGGTAATAAGTAAAGTTACCTGTGAAATGAAACGAAAATTAGATGAAAACTGAATAGTCAGATAGAGAATTATCAGCTCAAGAATCTATACTTACTTGAGCCCCTTTTAGAGACTAAACTTAGCATAGGTGTCAATTTATGAAGACTAAGGTTTATCTTCTTTCAATTTAAACCATAAGTACCTACCTGATATTACTAAGGATTAACGTGATCATTACCTTGTGTTTGCTTGTCTTTTTGGCACAAGTTTCATTAATTACTTACCGGTACATAAAATGAAGACCCGATGTCCGATTTTTTTTCCTGTTTTTATACGATCGTGACAAAGACTTGAATTGCATACTTTATTAAATCATAGGATCATTGGTGTAGGTCAGAAGCAATTTTTTATTAATTTGACATTTGTTAAATTGCAAAGGTCAGGTAACTCGCCTTGTAGAAATATTAATTGTCTACGCCAAAATGAATTTTAACTTGCAATTTAATAGCAATTCTTGCCACAGATATAACATCGGAATATTAAGTCCCAAAAATGTGGGCCACAATAGAAATAAATATTTAACCCATGAGAAAATCGAACCTATAAACCATGCGCGCAATGGCAGCGACGTGGTGACCGCCTGAACCACAACTTCACAGACATCCGTTGATTACAACCGTATAAGGTTTTTAATAAGAGCAAACAACCAAAATACTTTCAGCCAATTAAATAACATGTAACATCTACATGTTATTGTAACACCTCCATTTAACTACTACGTTTTACAAGATTAAGAATATACAAAACCGTTGTTTCCGCTCACGCTATGTCGCTCTAATTAAATATGTAGGGCGTTGTTAGCGTTGTTTAATTTATAATTACTTTATTGGACATTTTAGTTACATTTCACGATAACGTCTACCGGAATTCCGGCGGGTATCTATCGGTTAGATAAATTCATAAACTTATAAATAAACAAATCAGAAATAGATTGAGTACCCAACTCTTCAATCATTACTCCTGGCAGGGGCTCTACCAGAGAGGCAGAGAGCCAGAGACTACATACTCTGCCAGTGTACATTCTGTCCTTCGTGTTACAAGCTCTTCTTAGTTTGGAATCAAATGACCGAGTGTGAGTTGTCAAATGATATTTATTAATTTTATTTTACGTTTGTAAAAGTCTGCGAAAGCAATTCTGAATGCGAGAGTTTAGTATTTGTAAGAAAATAAATTCAGCATGTAGGTATGCTAATCCCTTCCTGTATCCCTATCTATAGCGACTCGCCTAGCAAAGGAAAGATGTTTATTAATATAGAATATCAAGTAGTTTGATTTAAGTATATAAGGATATAAACAATACCTAGTTTACCTCAAATAAAAGACCTTAAGTTATTATACACTACCGCTTTATGCTAATCACTAAACACATCGAATGATTATCTACCTAAGTAGGTAGGTACTATTTTTCCATACTTGCCAAGTGCCCATGTTTAAGGGAATGGTCAATGCCTTTAGTTAGCAACAACTTATCTTATAAGATATCTATCAAACTTAATATGTCATGATAATAAAAATGTTGCAATATCGCTACCATTTTATGAAATCAACCTAGTTTGATTCGCCGACTAAACTTCCTTTTTAATCTAAAATATATTTATTTAAAAAAAGCCCAGTTGAAATTAGGGAGCTATTGTGTGATATAGGAAATTATCTAATCTAAATATATCAGTATAATAAATTTGAAATTTCAGTCTTTCGTAATGATCCATCACCAGTGATCGACTACTTACTGATCTATAAATGTTAAGTTGCCCAGAGTTTCTTGAGTTTCAAAAGAAACAACAGTGGGTTTTAATAAACCTATTTCATCAAGTCAGATTTATTTAATTACCGCTGATGGTTACATGGTTACTTTAGATTAAAGTTACTACTCACATGGTTATTTTCTAAATTAGTTACTTTCGATATGTAAGTTACTTTTAGAACTCTTCCGAAGAATTTTATTTAAGTAGGTACCAAAGCAAATGTGTAAGATAAAACTATAGGTTCCTAATATCTATCTAGGAAAGCTATTTTATTAAATCTTCGAAATTAAAGATCATACGTATATGTTTTAATGGATTAGGATAGATAAAATGTTGGACATTAGTAGACTGTCGTTCTGAAGAGAGCGCCGTAACATTTTAAAAACACCGCTGCATTACTTAAGCGATTTTCTCATTCCAGTGTTGTATACTTATTTAGAGTAACTTTGTTATGGTTTTAAGCCAACGTTATTATCTCAAAAAATGCTTCATGCTTGGAGTTTAAATATTTGACTATTTATAATACGACTTTACATTAGAATTTAGTACTAATTAATTTCTAAAGATTGTTAAGAATTTCATAAAATGAAACGTGCGCGCGCTCCGCCCGCCCGATTTCGCGTCCTCGATCTGTCAAAAATGTTTCCATTCTTTCGACGGCTTGTGTTGTTTGGATAAATTCAAAACAATAATGTTTTATACATCAAATTATTTGTGAATTCTTTTTATTTATATTGTCGTTTGTATCGTGTTTTTATTGTGTTTAGTTTTTACGTAACTACCATGTAAAGATTCAGTGTGATCGTGTGGTGTCGTCGAGATTTAGTTGTGCGAGCAGATCGTAGATCTTCCAGATGCTGCCTTCTATGCCTATCCTGTTTACGAGGGATAGTCAGGATGCTTTTGGGAACAAAATTGAGCCAAGCACAAGCTTTTTCAACCAGAACTGTGCCCCACAACCTGTTATCTTACCAAAGGTGAGTCAGAGAAGTTGATGATGATTTTTATGTAATTCCTGTCAGTTATCTTTACTCTACGTCAATAAATATGTTCTAAAAGTAACGTGGAAAGTATTGCGATATCGTTTACAATTAGGGAATTAGAATTACGCGTATGAATCATTACAATGAATGCACTACTGTATGTAAATGTGTCGCCATGTTTATGACATAAATGATCTATTTACATGACCTTATATTATTGTTATTGTTTCAGCCACCACCCCAGAAGGTTACACAGCAGGTTGCGAAAGTAGCACCTAAGGAAACTAAGAGCAAACCAAGTGCAAAGAAAAAAGTAGATCCGCCTAAGATTGATGACAATGTTTTAGAGACAGGTAAACACAGCAATGTGACAACTCAATTTACACAATATTCTGTTATGTAATTTAATATTCTTTTATTGTATAATGATTTTGGCACATTATTAATCACAGCATAAACTAAAGATTAAAACAATTTATGAAATATTTACTGGGCTGGTAATTCAAATAATGCTGTAAATTACCAATACATCAATGATGATATAAAGTTACTACTGGCACGGTCATCTTGGCTTTTGTAGACTTGTCCAGTCTTCTGAGCAAGTCTGTGCATAGTCTATGTATTGTTGCACCGAAGAATTAGGCTTAAAATCCTTGTGCTGGTTACAAAAAAAAAGTAATACGAGGCATGTTATTGTAAGGATCTACAAATGGCCATGACCTACTTTCAAAAGATTTCTTTTTTGAGATATAAATATACTAAGATGGTTATCTTTTTCTTTCAGCTTTAGTTAGATCCTATTATACAAAAGTACAATCAAGATTTTCCTCCAACACATCTGTGCCTACGAACAAGTTTGTACAGTTTCAAAGTATATTGAAATCTTTTGATCCTACCAAGGAGACACCCATAGATTTGTATAAGAAAATAGAGAATTTATTTGGTGAAGCCCATAAGGATATTGTTGAAGAGTTTCTCCTGTTCTTAAAGCCGGGCCAGGCAGCTGAGATTGGACGATTTATGGACCGCTTTATGTTAGTCCAACTAACTGGTTTTATAGAAATGTTGCAAGTAAGTATTAGTATTGTTGTTTAATTTTCATGCTATGCGAGTTTTAAGTCTTTTGTTTTTATTTTCTGATGGCCAGTATCAATACTATAAAGTTAATGATACTGGCCATGGTTGGTTGTTGTCTTTATTTTAAGTAAGTAGTTATTTTAGTTAATAAGAGCATGTTAACTAGAGACCATAATATATTATTATTTGGCACTACTTGATACAGAATGCAGTTGTAGGAAGCAGCAGTTCATCATTCGTATAACATAAATATTGTCTATTGACAACCTGTTGATATTGTCTATGACAAATCTAGTGATAGACAATTATTTGCTTTTAAAGAATAATGTGTACTGTTTGGATATCAGCCAATTTGTAAAAATGGACTTGCTAATTAAGTGTTGACTAAAATGGCATATTTTCAGTACTATTATTCTCTGTTATAATTTATTAGCAACAAATAATTATTGTAACTGTAAAACACGCATGTTTAGAGATTTTTAATCACATTTACAATTATCATACACTAGTCCCAAAAATTAAGGGATATAAAAAAAGAATCCAAATTTTTGGGTGATTTTCAACAAGTTGTAACTCCGAGGAAAATGGTCGTACAGAAAAAATAAAAACAACAAATTGTAGCTCCAAGTGTCTAGTTTTTAAATATGACCATGAAATTTTTTTGTCATCGCCAGGTCTAGAGAAATCCTACGAAAACTACCAAAAAAAAGTTTTTCCAAATTTTTTCCCTCCTAAAAAAAGGTCCACGGGCTTCAAACATTTTTTTTTTATTCTTTCGTTCTAAAGTTCTTTTAGAAAATTTAATCCTCTTTAATTTGCCGTATTCAAAAAGCCTGTACGACGATTTGCCACGGAGTTATCGTCAATCAAAACAAAAAAGTTATTTTTGACTTTGATATTCAATAACTCCGGAAATAATGATTGTATAGGAAATCAAAGGAGGGTTTTGAAAACTGCACAATATTCTCTATAAGAAAATGTAAATATCTTTTAAGAAAAAATTTTTTTTTGAATTGAAAACTCTGACTGAAAAAAAGACAAAAATTCGCAAAATTAAGGATATTTGGATAACTTGGTATAACTTTGGATAAAATGGATGAACGAAGGATATCGTCGGTAATTTTTCAACCTCAAAGTGTCCCCTAAAATCCCTTAAAAATTCAAAGCGCTGCGATTTTTTTTTCATTGTGCCCCGAAGCTTCAAATTCTTTGTTGTTGCAAAAATCACCATTGTGAGCAATTTTGTGATTTTTATTCATTTTTTTAATGAATTTTTTTTTCTCTCTAAAATCTTTATTTTTTCGATTAAAAAGCAAATCGCGTGCCTATGCTCACTCCACGACATCGTCGAGCCCGATTGGCTTATGCGCATGACCATCACGATTGGGGTCGTAGACAGTGGACCAGTGTCTTATGGACTGACAAATCTCGATTTTGACTTCATGGCAGCGATAGACGATCTTTCGTTTTGCGATTTGCTTTTTAATCGAAAAAATAAAGATTTTAGAGAGAAAAAAAATGTTTAATTAAAAAAATGAATAAAAACCACAAAATTGCTCACAATGGTGATTTTTGCAACAACAAAGAATTTGAAGCTTCGGGGCACAATGAAAAAAAAATCGCAGCGCTTTGAATTTTTAAGGGATTTTAGGGGACACTTTGAGGTTGAAAAATTACCGACGATATCCTTCGTTCATCCATTTTATCCAAAGTTATACCAAGTTATCCAAATATCCTTAATTTTGCGAATTTTTGTCTTTTTTTCAGTCAGAGTTTTCAATTCAAAAAAAATTTTTTTCTTAAAAGATATTTACATTTTCTTATAGAGAATATTGTGCAGTTTTCAAAACTTTCCTTTGATTTCCTATACCATCATTATTTCCGGAGTTATTAAATATCAAAGTCAAAAATAACTTTTTTGCTTTGATTGACGTTAACTCCGTGGCAAATCGTCGTACAGGCTTTTTGAATACGGCAAATTAAAGAGGATTAAATTTTCTAAAAGAACTTCAGAACGAAAGAATAAAAAAAAAATGTTTGAAGCCCGTGGACCTTTTTTTAGGAGGGAAAAAATTTGGAAAAACTTTTTTTTGGTAGTTTTCGTAGGATTTCTCTAGACCTGGCGATGACAAAAAAATTTCATATTTAAAAACTAGACACTTGGAGCTACAATTTGTTGTTTTTATTTTTTCTGTACGACCATTTTCCTCGGAGTTACAACTTGTTGAAAATCACCCAAAAATTTGGATTCTTTTTTTATATCCCTTAATTTTTGGGACTAGTTTAGAAAGTTTGAAATGACCTCCAACTAACAGGAAAATAAAAATTAATCACAATCGCGTGAATTCCGAATTTGTTTTTTAGTTTCCTTCCCTTTTGCATCAGGGTTTCTCAAAGAAAATACGCTTAGAATTGCCATCCTAAAAAATACTATAACAACTTCACAAAATGTTTTAATAATTTCATCACTAATCTGGCATTATTTAATAAGAACTTCTATCCCCACCTTCGTCTGCGTGAAACGATTTCTAGAGGTAAAAACTATCCTATGTGCTAATCTATGTAGGTTATACACTATCGGTGTATTAATTGTCATAAAAATTCGTCCACTAGTTTTTTCGTGAAAGAGTAACAAATATACATCCTCACAAACATTCGCATTGATAAAGTTCGTAGGTTATTAAATTTAATGGTTATTAATACCAAAAAGAGTGACATACTAAAGAAATCTGCTCTAAATCCACAGAGTTCATTTGCGCGCAAGCCCACAGTGCTACGTAAAGTGTTGCGCGCGATCACGACGGGCATCAACAGCGGGAGCGGAGACGAGATGCGCGCGCGCGTGTTGCCGCACTTGCGCTCCAACCCACGGCTCGCCAACATGTTCAAGTCGCTGTTCCCTGACGAACGACCGCCAGACAGGTATGTGATATATTAAGAGATGTGTGATATCACTTTTTTTTATAATAAAGTTTTACTTCACGTGGCGTTCAGAGTCTT
This sequence comes from Anticarsia gemmatalis, assembly GCF_050436995.1. NCBI lineage: Eukaryota > Metazoa > Arthropoda > Insecta > Lepidoptera > Erebidae > Anticarsia > Anticarsia gemmatalis. The sequence continues at coordinate 8,966,196 of NC_134761.1, forward strand.
CCTCCTACTTATATGGGAAAAAGACGTGACATTATGTATGTATGTAAAGTTTTGAGATATCTGTAACAGTTGCAGAGATCTTTTCTCTACACAAAAAAGCTCGATATTTGGGTACCTCACGAGCTCACTGAAAGAAACCTAATGAACCGTGTACTCATTTGTGATTCTTGAAGCCAAAGAAATTATATTACAAGTTCATACATACTATAATGCGAAAGGCCTTTTCCCCGACCTAATAATTAATTAGTACACACGCGAGCATGTTGCCGCACATGTGCTCCAACTCGAGCTTTCGTACATGCTCAAATTGTTGTATCTTGACGAGAGACCGCCTGATAGATACGCGATATAATGATACACTATAAGATTAAATTTTTTTTTGATTACTTAAAATAACGAGAATGTCAATGTTTGAAATTTGCTAATAGACATGTGCTTTAAGTCTTATTGGAAACGCGACACGTTACACTTGAATATCGCTATACACGACGTCCAAGCAAATTCCATTTTCTTACTCTTATTTCTAATTCCATAATGGAATCTATCAAGGATCTATAGGACAGTCGAAAGAAAACCCAGTATAATTCGTAATCTTTGTTCGCAGTTTGTACGAGACGGGCACGGACTTGATAAACGAGAGCTTCCTCACGTGCGACAAGGGCTACGACGTGTGGGAGTTCCAGGAAGAGAGCGACAACAAGAAGAAACTTGACGTCAAAGAGAGCCTCGACACTGTGGTAAGCACATTAAACGTTTATTACTATGCAAATATACATACATACCCTGTTGACTGCATTGCCCATTTATTTATTGCGGTCAGCCGTTTGTAGCCTATTTAGGCTCTCATACTTTCACTTGCCAACAGGCTCTAAAAGTCTACCACGATCGTAATTTTGCATCTTACTACTTTTTTTATGATTGAGCGTTAGAACGGTTTTAATCTTTATTGACGCCCTGTCCAAGTTGGTTGCGCACCGCATGTGTACTTTTTTTTTTGCGTTCCCATAATTAAGAAGTTGCCGAGGTAACAAAGTAAAGAGGTGTAAAAGAGCATTATTTCCGCAGTACCTGCACGGGCGCGTGTTCCTCCAGCACGGGCGGCTGTTACGTTCAGCGTGTGTCACATACCCCTACAGCAAGGAGCCGTACCGGGTGCACGCGCGGCGTCTCGCTCCCACACATACACACCTCTCACCTCCCAACTCCGACGACGAACGAGCCTCACCGAAACGCAACGCAAAGAACAATCCCAAAATCCCACCGAAAAAAGCCAAGAAACAGTTGAAATCACCCACGAAAAATGTCAAAGATGTGAACGACAACACAAAACATAAAGACTGCACCGTTAATTTATTGAGCCCTAAAGCGAGCAGAAAGTCGCAAACTACTAATAAAAGTAAAACGTTGAAGAAGGAGCCGGATAACAAGGATGTACAGAAACGAGAGAGGAAAGATAGTAAGAGTAACGCGGTGCAGAAGAAAGATGAAGGAACAAAGCCGAAGCAGGCGAAGATAGAGGCTCCAGTTATAGAGAGTAGGAAGGTTGAGAGAAGCAGCAGTTGGACGAGGGACGAGGATAAGACGATGTTGCAGGTGTTGAAGGGCGAGGCGGGCTCCGAGCAAGTGTTCGGGCGCATCCGCGAGCTGCTCCCGCACCGCTCACCCACTGAGATCAAGGAGAGATTCTGTCATGTTATGACGTTGTTACAACAGATGGCTGTTGGTGAAGTTACTTAGTTGTAAGCAGAACTGAATTTAATAATTAAGCGAAAATAGTATTTATAATTTTGTATAAATAAAAATTATTTTTGACCTGTATTCCCTTGTTTTTTTAACACCTTTGACCAAACAAGAAATTACCTTCTTGCACGAAGTTACAAAGAATTGAAGGCGGCTCTGAAAACACTTCCAGACACTGAAAATTTCTTGTCAAAAACCCAGAATCAACTTTTGGGTCTGGACCGCGATAACGATAAAAAGCGTTATAACATTACCGCTGTGCTTCTGCACCACAGAGATTACTTTTACATACTTACCTTTTGAAGCGTATGCATAGACTATTATTTATTTTAACGATGATAAATTTGACAAATTCTTCAGTGACTGATTGTTCTTTTAGAAAGACGCTTTATATTTCATTTTATATTTACTTTTTCAAGTTTCTTAATACCTACTATTACCTACTTATTCGCAATGGACTTGAGCGACAACTATCATTTGAGGAAATGTTTCTTCAAAAGGAACCAGGTACCAACACAGAGTACTATAAAGAAATACATGTCCCCACCTCTTGCCAACGTGTATTTCAAGAGTATGTCTTACAAGCTTAAAGTCCTCGCTGGAATCGAACCACCCATGAAAGGAGGCGGAGATAACTGGTACATTCCACCTAAAGAATTGCTAAAAGGCAGAATAGCCATGCAACCGATTCAAAGAAAACATTTGAGTAAACTGAACTACCTCGGAGTTGACGAATACGGAATGAAATTCATCCAAATACATCGCGATCGAATGAATACAGATAGAGATCGAATGCTCGCCACTTGGGATAATAACTGCAAACGTCGCGTAGAACAACAATGTCGCCAGCAGTGGTTGGACTGTACCGCGGAGGCCGCTAGAGAGAATACAAGCATCATTAAAAACGCTTTTCATCAATTTTCCATGTTGTACACAACATCTACCACACAGATTCAAGACAAAATGCTTCACGCTGCGATCGAAAAGATTAAGAAATACCGTGAGTTCACATTCCTTACACAAAGCTCTAAGTACGAAATGTTTGTGCGGCAACAAGCGGGCATGTTGTACGATAGATATACAGACAAACTAAATAAAGAAAAAAACAGACTCAAAGAAACTTTCCTGGATAACTTGAATACAAACAGAGCGGCATGGGGCAGGCAACTTCATGATATAAATGTAGAGAAGCACGCAGCTATAGAGAAATTAAGAAAATATCTCGAATGTCAAAATTTAGCGTGTCAGGTTTACGTCGCGTTAAAAGAACGGGATGTATGCACTAAAGATATTGATTTATCCGAAAGAAGGCACAAGAAAAAGATCACTACATTGACAGACACTTTAACCATAAAAGACTTAAAAATTGAATGCGCAATAGAGAAAGAACGCAAACGAGAAGAATTCAATACCATTTGGTTGAAGAAGGTATGTCATGTGGTGAAAAAATTCCAGTTGTTCGTGTCTTATTGTCTAAAGGCATTACCGGAACATGCAGATTTCTTTATAAATATGGAGAAACTGATGCTGCTACAGCTTAATGAAACTTTGGATAACCCGGAAGCTGAAAGTATATTTGAAACAGACGTAGATTGGTACCAACCCTCGCCTGTTCCTGAACCACATCCTTATTATCTGTTTTGTGATAAAGTTAATAAACGAAAAGTGGACCGGGACCTCTGTCCGAAGCACTGCACGTCAAGCGGGTCACAGATACCAGCCATCGTTGTCAACAAACATTGTATTTACTCGGCTTGTGACAACTTCCAACTGTTCGGTGACAAACTTACGAGCGATATGAGTATTTTAAGAGACGATGCTGATTTAGAAGATGATTTTAACTATGACTTCGCTGTACCTGTGAAGTCTACAGCGTCACAGCAATTGCGTGAGTTAAAATTAGAAAGTTCTTTACTACAAGTATTGCAGAAAGAACTGGATAATACAGGGCGAGGGGTCGATTGTCCCGGCTGTAACATGGGTCCGAGCTGCCCCTGCTTTTTCCTTTGCTCTGAAAAACTCAAATCTAAGCCTCAAGAACAAAGTGTTATGACTGAGAAACCTGCAGCACCTATTTCCCGTGGAAAGACATTAACAAGAGCGACAGAGTTGCTACACGAAAGGCAGCCTAAAGCGGAGAGCTACTTGAAATACGTTGAATCTAAGAAATGTGCTTGTGCCAAGATGGCGAAGAAACATTTAGAGGCACATTTGCCTCCTTATATGAGACAAACGTCGACTTACGAGGCTCCTGAACTGTTAAGCTATGAGCCGTGTTCGCTCATCACTCTAAAGTCTTTAGTTAAAAGAGCTAGAGGTATAAAGGCACCTCCACCGCCGCCTGCGAAAGTACCGTCTAGAACTAAAGACGTAGGCATTCAGGTTGCAGACGGTGAATTTGATATCTTATGCACTTGCTTTTCCAATGAGTCTGTTTTCTTATTTGCTTCTGGTATCAACACCATGACTACAGACAATTGGTTCAAAGTAGTAGACAGTTCCGTGTCGACGTCATACTTGTCAAAGGACAGCAAATCATTTGCCGAAGACAGAGCGAAGTCTTTACTCAATTTGGTAGAACATACACCTGCGATTGTAGAAATATTCAAGAAAAACGAATGCACATTTTGATTTATTATTTTATATTATAAAATATTTTAGTTCTTCTTTTTCGTTTCTTTTCATATTGCTAGTTTATTTTTGCATAGTAGACAGAGAGGGTCAGGCACACCGACTTTAGTAACCGAGGTAAGAGTCACAGCTTTACATTTAAAAAATAGAGCGCGAGGTGGACTTTTTCATATTACATTAATACGCGTAGTTTTATAACGAAATTAAAGATATAGACTATGCTATTTCAAGCATAAACTACTTTCATGATTTTAGCGACCATAGATAGAACATATTTAAAACAACCCGTATTTTGTTTTTGAATCATAAATAAAAAAATAGCACGTCAACTGTGACATATTTAGAAACAAGTGTTATTGCTATCGATTTAGATATTTTAGGTGAACTTACGTTAATTAGTTTTGTAAAATGAATCTATTAGAAATGGAATATCGCTAACCGATCGCCATGTCCAATTTAAGTCAACACTACAAGTTAAGAAAATGTTACTTAGAACGAAACCAAGTTCCTACTCAAAGTGTTATCAAGCATTATATGACTCCGGCCCTTGCAGACATTTATTTCAAAAGTTTGACGCCGAAGTCCAAAGTGCTGATGGGACTTGAACCACCGCTAAAAGGCGGAGGCACCGAGTGGTATATTCCCCCACAAGAATTACTTAATGGTAGAGTGGTTCTAAAACCTTTTCCTAAGAAATACTTATCTAAACTAAACCACATTGGTCTTGACCAAATGTCAACGAAACTGGTTCAAGATTATCGCAATGGATTGAAAGCGAAACGTAAAACTATGATGCGAGACTGCGATGAAGCCGGTCGTAGGAGAGTGGAACTCGTCTGTAATGTGGTGAGAGAGGAAAAATGTGCCGAAGAGGCTCATAATAACACGGTGTACTTGCAAAAAGCTTGCTACGAACTTAGTTTACTATACAGAACATCTATTGATAAGTTTGAAACCTTATACTATGAGGCGTCTGCAAAGACTATCAAAAAATTTCGAGAGGATACATTCCAGAAAATGCGGTCTCGTTGTGCACAGCTAATGAAACAGCAAGCAACTATGTTGTACGATAGATACACCAAAAAACTGATGGAAGAAAAGGAGAAACAGAAATCTGAATTCATTCATACTTTAGAAGTATCTAAAACTGAACTCAACGCAAAAATACACGACATCAATCTAGAAAAGCATGTAGCTGTAACTAAGTTAAGGAAGTTACTAGAATGTCAGACTCTGGCCTGTCAAGTGTATACAGCGTTGAAAGAGCGTCAAGAATGCACGGTTTTGTTAGAACAGGTGAAACACGATCATAAAATAACAACAAAGAGTTTGGATCTAAACCAAGTGTGCAAAGACTATGAATTGTATCGCGCAGAACAGAGAGAAAAGCGCCGGAACACTTTCGAATCGATATGGATGTCGAAAGTATGCCACGTTGTGAAGATGTTCCAGATGTTTGTGTCGTACTGCTTGAGCATGTTGCCGGAGCAAGCAGACTTCTTCATTAATATGGAGAAACTCATGCTATTACAACTAAACGAAGCATTAAGCAACCCTGACGCTGAAAGTATTATAAAACAGGACGAGGAAGAGTACCACCCTCCCGTGCCAGAACCGCGGCCTTTCTATCTGTTCTGTGACAAAGGTTTTAAGCCGCAAGTCGATCGTGATCTCATTCCACAGCGTTGCGTTTCTAGCCCTTCGCATTTTCCGGTCATAGTAGTAAATAAGAGATGCATATATTCCACCTGCGATAATTTCCAGCAGTTTACTGACAAAGTTACTAACTATATTCAAGGCAGATTGGAAGATGATACACAGTTCGAAGACAATGACAATTACAGTCACTTTGTTCCTGTGAAACATACATCTACCCAACAATTACAAGAATTGAAGCTAGAAAGTTCGTTGTTGCAAGTGTTACAGCAGGAAATAGAGAATTTAAGAAACGTACCTGCCATGTGTGAAGGTTGCCAGATACCGCACTGCTTCTATTGTTATCTTCCATCACCACCTAGCCAACGCATATCGTCACCAAAAGTTATCAAAGAACAGCCTCATGTGCCTTCAGCTGCTTCCAGCGGTGTATATTTGACGCGAAAAACGGAATTAAGATACCAACGAGAGCCCAAATGGGAGAGCTACATGGAATACGTCGAAACTAAAAAGTGTGATTGTACTAAGGTCGCCAAAAAGCAGTTGATGGAACATTTGCCTCCTTATATGAGAAATGTGTCTAACTACGGCCCGCCTGAACTGCTGAACTATGAACCGTGTTCAGTGACAGAATTAAAATATTTGGTTAAAAAGGCGAGAGGTAGGAAGCCGATAACGCCGCCGGTGATGGTGCCGTCTGCGACAAGAGAAATGGGCACGCAGGTTTCAGACCAAGAATTCGATTTCTTATGCACCTGCTTTTCTGATGACGAAATCCACGATATCATGAAAAATCTTCAAGCAGATAGTACCAACTATATCTCGAGCTCGGATCCTTATTGCCGAGTTGTCGGTAGTTCGATATCACCATCATTCTTGGTGAGAGACAGCGGCTCCTTCGCCACAACCAGAGCTCAGTCGTTAAGACGTTTGATCGATGAATCCCCCGAAGTAAAAGAAATATTCAAAAGAAAAGATTGTGTGTTTAATATTTAGTATTATTTAGAATATGTTTATTGGTAATTTTTTAGTTTAGTTATTTTTTGTTAAGTTAAAGTTTTGATTTGTTAAGGTACGTAGTTGTTTTAATTATTGAACTTCTTCAATAAATGTTTATTTAAGGTACATCAGTATTTTTATTTGACAGTTATTTTTCAAACATAGATTTAGAAAGCAATAATTAGGTATGTTAAAAAGATTCGGCCGAGCCCTAATTAGATTTGCATACACTATAAGATATAATTCGACGTTAATGTATGACAAACTATAAACGACAATTTCCTAGGATGATATTTTTTGCAAAAATCTTGAATGCAATAAATACCACCCAAAGATTATTTTTTTGGTTGAGAACCCAAAATAGGTAACAACTCAACTTATTGCTAGCTGATCTAAGTAATTGAAATATCCGTATTCTTACTTCCTATCCTATACGATATTCCTTCGTGATGCTTGTGAGGTTTCACTGATTCGGATGAATATTTGGATATGGATAGTTAATAATCTAGATTAATACAAAATACAGTCCCAGTCGCGGGCATGTAATAGTCAATAAATAATTATAATTAATTATAGAACGAAGATACTTATATGTAATATAATCTATGCATACACAAACGTTAGTTTTTGACAGCTCCCTCAAAACGGGGGCTGTGTTATTTTGATACTATTTTACTTTTGATACTTATTTTATACAAAAATACTTAAATAATGTCCCGTTTAAGTGACAATTACTATCTAAGGAAATATTTCCTTGAAACTAATCAGGTGCCGACGCAGAGTATGATGAAGGCGAAGATGAAACCGTGTCTTGCAGGTGTTTGTTTTAAAGACATGGGGCCGAAGTATAAAGTCTTGGCTGGACTTGAACCACCATTGAAAGGCGGTGGACAAGGTTGGTACATTCCACCAGAGGAACTCCTTCAAGGCAAAATTGTTCTAAAGCCAATAGCAAAAAAACATCTGTCTAAACTTAACTGGGATGGTATCGATGATCTGGGCCAAAGGATTTTCCGTCAACATTATGAAAATATGGAAGATGAAAAAGAACACACCATGATACAAGGCAACTTAGATTGGCAAGAAACAATTAAACAATCGCGACAACAACAATGGCTGGACTCGACCGTCGAGGAAGCAAAAGTGAACACGCAAATAATAAAGCAAGCTTATTCAGAATTTACTTGCTTGCTAAGAACTTCCGTGACCAAACTCGAGGCTGTTCTCTTAGAAGCTACTCACAAACAAATCAATAGATTAAGAAAAGAGACATTCCAAAAAATGCAAATCAAGTACACCGTTTCTTTGAAAAAGCAAGCACTTCTTTTGTACGACACAGCTGAGAAAAAATTGATGGCAGAAAAGGCAAACTTAAAAGAAGAGTTTATGGAACAACTAAGGGTCAGCACATGTAATGTTACGAACAGATTACACGACATTTATGTGGACAAACATATGGCCATTGAAAAATCCAGACAACTTCTTCTTTGCCAGAAACTCGCCTGCCAAGTTTATGTTGCGTTGAAGGAACGAGAATGCTTCAACGAAGTGGAAAAGGAAAGACGTAAATACCAGAAAATAGAAAAGCTATTAGCTCAAGAAGTTAATTTAAAAGACTATGAAATACTTGTCGCTCAACGAAAGGAAATGAAAAGGCAAAAGGTTACTACAATGTGGCAGAATAAAGTCCGTCTCATTGTGGAAAAGTTGCAACTGTTTGTAACTTATTGTCTGAAAACTATTCCTGAATATGCAGACTTCTTTATAAATATGGAAAAATTAGTGCTTTTACAACTAAGCGAAGCGTATGATAACGAGTCGGCGGAAAGTATATTTGAGTCAGATGCACAAGAAAAGCAATCACCGAAATTCAACACTCCAATTCCTGAGCAGCGTCCTTTCTACTTGTTCTGCGATAAAGGTTACGATGCCAATATAGATCAGAATCTCTGTTCAAAACGTTGTACTTCTAGTATATCTCAGTTGCCAGTTGTAGTCATCAATAACCGATGTATTTATTCAGCTTGCGACACCTTCCAACAGTACACTGACAAAGTCAGATGTTACCTTCACGATATACAATCCAAGGAAAATGATATTGAGGATAATTACGATTATAGCGGTGCTGTTCCAGTAAAGTATACTTCATCGCAACAACTGCGCGAGTTAAAATTAGAAAGCTCATTGCTGCAAGTGTTGCAACAAGAAATAGCAAATATCAAAGGTTTAACGATAGAATGCACTGGCTGTAGAATTCCTCACTGTTTTGGACCAAGTGAGACGTCAATTAAAGAAAACGAAAAGCTCATTATACCATGTCCTGAAAAAGAATACAATTCAGTAAGAGCCGAGCACAAAAAGAAGGAATTTAAGTTGGGAAGTTACATAAAATTCATCCAATTAAAAACATGTGTTTGTGATAAAACAGTTAAGAAGCAGTTGAATGACCATCTACCAACTTATATGAGGAAACCTTCTAAGTACGGGGCTCCTAACTTACCGAACTATGAAAGGTGTAGTTATGAAACAATGCGAGAGTTGATAAAACAGGCGAGTAAAATGAAACCACAAGTTAAACCTATGAACCAGTCGCGTGTTATCATGTTGGATGCGAGCACTCAGTATGATGATGAGGAATTTAACTTGCTGTATAATTGTTTCTGTAATGATAGCTCATTGTCCACTGATCTTTCTCTAACTGGCTCTAACATGTATATCGCACCTGCAACAATGACGCATGCAAAAATAGTAAGTGGTTCGGTATCTCCCGCATTCTTGAAAGAGAAACTAAGCTCGTTTGCTGCTAGCAGAGTACAATCGTTAAGGAATCTGATTAGTGAAGCACCTGAACTAAAAGCTTGCTTTATGAAAACGGGCGGTACATAAATATTTTTTATGCATGTTTTTAGATGTCTTTATTTTTGATATAATTGTTTTACTCTTTTGTATGTATATTTACATTTTTTTGACTTTGCTTTATGAACTTTACGTAGACTTGATTATAACAAAACGTTTAACATAAATGTGTTTTTTATTGAAGTCCTTACAGTTTTAGTCTTGAGTGTTGATTATGCCGACCATAATATAAAGCAACTAACTGTGTCAACTGCAGTACATTAACTATACTAAACGTATTGGCGTTTCAGTGTACGTTGGCTTGTTTATTATTCAGCGTCTTTATTGAATTTATTATGTGCAGACTTGATTTAATTGAAGGAATGGAGGTATATAAAATGAAAGCCATGAATTGTAGTCTATAAAAATCTTTTTATTAAAAAATCACTGTAATATTGTGTGTGGCCGACGCGGATGCCGCGGCACCCGCGCCGGCGCCGCCTACGCACTGAACTGGCAAATACAGTAAATGTAACAATTACTCTATCATATGATCTTACGTGCCCGCGAGACGGGCGTACATACACGAACATTATTCAATTACAACTAAACATAAGCAAAATCGGAACAGAAACAAATGCTATCGAATGATTCAATTATAAAATAAATACATTTACATTTTCTTAGACACAGATTGGTAGAAATTTACTCGACCGCGGCACGCCGGGAGGGACGCGCCGATTTTCTAATATATTTAATGTAACTCTCGAGGGAGAAGCTGCCCGCTGAACCTCCGGTCGCTCTCTCGTCCGAGACACCCATCCTTATTAGTGAACCGATAAATCTTAAGTAGTAAGTTCAGTCGCAGAACTGTGGCGCTCGTGCGTGTGCGGGCGGGGCCGGGCGCTTAGCTGTACAGGTCGTCGTCGCCGCCCTCCTCCTGGAACGTGGGCTGGTCGCCGCCCGACGTGCCCGTGCCTCCCGCTGTGCCGCCCGACGTCGGGAACCTGACGCGAACAAGCCAAAGGTTTAGTTATTGGACACGTACGCGTATATGACATAGGCCATCTAAGTACGCGGTGTGGTAGTTACCTGAAGTTGGTGCCGAAGCCCCTGCTCTGCTGCAGGGTCTGCGCGAACATCTCGTACTTGCGGATGTCGTTGTCGGACACGGAGCGGCGCGCGAACTTCATCGCCTCCTCGAAGTGTGCGCGGCTGATCTCCGGCACTGGGTCCTCCTCGTCCATCTGGTAACACACAACAATATTGTAGTATAAACATACTAGTCATTGTCTCTTTATCTAATACTACAATAGTGAATTATTTACTTGAAGTACTTTATGCCATTGGACAATACTTGAACTAGCATCAGCATGTGCAAAGATGATTGTCAAGCATATTAATAAACGACTCAAGACGCGTAACATGTTGCTTTCTGCATTTGCATTGCAACTTAGCTACCAAATAAGTTATATCCTGTCGATAATGAGTTTGAAGAACACGCATCAAACATAACCGATGAATAGTAAAGGTAAATAGTGTTAGATATACGTACGTCCATGACAGCGGCGGGTGTCTGTTGCTGGCGGGTGCGCTCGCGCTGTATCTCGGCCTCGATGGCCTGGCGGATGGCGAGCTTGCACGCGCGCTGGCATATCTCCGTCAAGTCAGCACCACTGAACCCTTGTGTCACCTGTACATGGGTCAATTCATTAATAAAAAGCAGAACAAAGTAGCTGGAATAGAAGACAATAAAATACTTAAATTCTCATTTGGAATCGAGTTATTTTAAAAATCATAACTTATAATTTAAAACTACTTAATTTTGTCAAGTCGAATGCATACCATTTGTAAACGTTATGCAACTTAAAAATAATATTTGAAACGCCATGACTAAAATATTAATATTCAATCTCATTATGTGTAGTTAAATCGTAACAAATCCAAAATATCATTTATCTGTAACAAAATGATTACAATACCTTAGCGATGTAAGAGAGATCGACGTCCTTAGCGATGGGCGACTTGCGCAGATTGGCCCTGAGGATGGCCTCGCGGGACTTCTCGTCGGGCAGCGGGATGTAGATCAGCTGGTCCAGACGACCGGGCCGCAGGATGGCCGGGTCGATGATGTCGGGACGATTTGTCGCACCTGACACGCAGATTTACATGTTATTATAACTTGTTGTATTACTTCTATAGTCAATTCTGTAGCCAATACTATCTCAGTATCAAATGATTGTCGAGAACAGTTTTTTAAAGTTAAGTATATCCTAATAAATAAAGTAAAATAATGGTATACAAATAAAATGTGACATATTTGATGTGAAAAACAACACAGGCATCGCTTGATTTATCTTTAACTAATACAACGAATAATGGATTAAAAGTGTAACCGTAACCACCGAAAAAAATATTTGCACAAATGGTCGAGATGTAAGCATGTCGTTTAAAGGCTCTTATCTCACTGACGTGGCTGACAGTACACTTACCCCCGGTTTCTGATGTACATATAACGGTAGTTTATCTATTGAATAGTGTCAAAACTCATACAAAAAAAAACGCTATTGAATAGATAAACTACCGTTAAATTTACTCAGAAGTTAAGTTTACCGGGTGTTAGCAAATTATAAGAGCTTTAGTTGATGGTATACATACCAATGATGAAGACGTTCTTCTTAGCGCCCATGCCGTCCATCTCAGTGAGGATCTGGTTGATGACTCTGTCGGCGGCGCCGCCCGCGTCCGACACCGAGCCGCCGCGGGACTTCGCGATCGAGTCCAGCTCGTCGAAGAATAACACGCAGGGCGACGCTGATCGAGCCTACAACACATTTCTTAATGAATAACGCTTCTTTCGTAGTAAACGATCCTAGACTAATGCTACACCAAGTTTTTCAATTCAATAACTTCTTAAAGATTTACCAAGATATCTGAATAGATTGTACAAACTTGGTTTACGTGGTTATTACTAATGTAGGCCCTTAAACCCACGCCTTTCCATGGCTTCTTCCTTTTTTAACAAAAAAGAAATTTAAATACTGAGAGCACGAAACATGTGACTTTGAGAGTTGTTCCTAATGCCTCTATGTCCCGAATTTATAGTAATTGCTCCACTTACAGAACAAAGTATAAGGAAATTATTTAGAAAACTTCGGTGTTTGATCTTAAAATGTTGACTATATTCGTGTACATACCTTGTCGAAGATGTCACGCACGTTGGCCTCGGACTCACCGAACCACATAGTGAGCAGCTCGGGACCCTTCACTGAGATGAAGTTAGCCTGGCACTCGTTAGCGATAGCCTTGGCCAGCAAGGTCTTACCTGTGGGACAGTTAAGTGATAAGTATGTGCTGGTTCATTAAGAGATGTAAAAGTATTGAAAAATTGATTCGAATCTAAAGTTAAGAGGACAAGCATGGAGGCTTGGTTTTTGAATCTGATGGAATATAGTTATGTTTTCATGTTGTCTTCGTAATTTCAGAACAGAGAATAGTTATCACGTAATAGCAGTAGAGCTCAGATTTTGAAGATAATAATATGAATGTCATATGAATGACTTGTGTACTTCTAGCCATACATAACAAAGTGCATGTTATGATACGCACCGCAGCCAGGCGGTCCGTAGAAGAGCACGCCGCGCGAGGGCTGCATGCCGAACTTGAGGAACTTGTCGGGGTGCTCCACGGGGTACTGCACCAGCTCCTGCAGCTCGCGCTTGACGTTCTGCAGGCCGCCGATGTCGCCCCACGTCACGTTGGGCACCTCCACCACCGTCTCGCGCAGCGCCGACGGGGACGACTTCGTCATCGCGTACTGCACCACCACACAAACACATTAACTCTATTTGCTTTTTCTTCTGCTATCAGCTAGACTGTTGATTCATTGATGCACAAGCATCCTAACTAACTTTGCTAAAAACATGCCATAACGGCATTAACATGTTTGAAACTTTCAGTGAGTCAAACAAACAAACACGCGAGTTTCCGCGGTGTGTATATAGCCGCAAATACACTAATCGACAATGATATAGAAGTAGAAGTCTTACCCAAGAACTTTTTTTCTTTTCCTAAAGGGTCTTACATTCTAAAGTCGTCCGAAAGGCTTATGGAATCGTTAAGTGACTTACCCGGAAGTTGTCCATAGAGACGGCGAGCGAGTTGAGCACCTCGGCGTCGATCTGATCGTCCTCCAAGTCAATCAGGTCCATCTTCTCACGGATCTGTTGCAGAGCAGCCTCCGAGCACAGAGACGCCAAGTCAGCGCCCACGTGTCCGTGAGATTCTGCCGCGATCTGGACATAACGAATTATTCATTCATATGACATTTATATAGGCAGAAAATAATGATTTGAATGAGGTATATTTGCTGGTGACATAATTACAATTGTTTGCAGTCTGGTGGATAAACAGGTTGGTAAATGTTTTGGGACTTCCCATCAGCATTTCAATACTTGGGAACTCCCCCGTTTCTGGTCCCGACTTTACATTATACTGCGTTAGACGCAGATTGATAAATTGTGCTATAAATAACGCAAATACAAAATCTTTATATTGCGCCTCAGTATTAAAATATCCTTGGACAAAATGTTTTAGGCCCAATTACACTTTCTCTAGTAAATTATGTAAATACTTATTTTGTACCTAAATTAGTGTTTTACTCCTTTTTTAAATATTTTTCTTACAAGAATCATATTTGTTATGATGAATATATCTACAAACCTGTTCCAAGTCAACATCATCGCCGAGCTTCATGTTCTTAGTGTGGATACGCAGAATCTCAAGACGTCCGGTGGCGTCGGGAATACCGATGTCGATCTCACGGTCGAAGCGGCCGAAACGACGGAGAGCGGGGTCGATGGAGTTGGGCCTGTTGGTGGCCGCCATTACGATCACGTGCGATGATTTCTTCATACCTGTGAAGGAAGTTGAGTTATTGCTTTTGTTTCAAGTATTTTAGAGGTAAAATATATAATACTGAGTCCTTGAAAACTATTTAAATAATATCGGAAATGAGAAATACGTGTCAAATTGTCACATGTTATGGGAATTTAAGAACAAATTAGTTCTTAACTTTTATTTACAATAATCGACAGAGACGGACAGTTTAACTGGTGACTATCATGTGTTAACAGATAGAGTTAACACGTTTTTGAGTAAATTCATCTAATATTTCAACTCGTACGTGCACGCGTACGTCAAACATAGTCACGTGCATATGTAACACCTCAAATATAAACAAAGTCTTCCCGAAATACTTTTAAAGTTGTAACTTACCATCCATAAGAGTAAGCAACTGCGACACAATACGACGCTCGACCTCTCCGTGGGTCTTCTCTCTCTTGGGCGCGATGGCGTCCAGCTCGTCAATGAAGATGATAGCGGGAGAGTTCTTGTCAGCCTCCTCGAACGCCTTGCGCAAGTTCGACTCGGACTCACCGGCCAGCTTGGACATGATCTCGGGTCCGTTGATCAAGAAGAAAAATGCACCTGTGTGACAATAATTAAGATATTTTGTTTTAGATACTACTGAGACAATGTTACGAGATTATACGAGATAATAATTACTATGCAGGCAGTTTGCCAACCTCTAATTAAATAAATAAGAGGTGATTTCAGACAAAGAATGTTAAGGAAGCCATTTAATCTTTATAGCAGTTTAAATTGCACTGATTTAGTTGTAGTTTTTAAGCTAAAGTAATATTAATATTGTAGGCTCTGCTACGAAATAACATCTAAGTCATTATTTGCATAATGCAAAGCGTCTTCAAGATGTCAGATGGACTAATTTTGCGTCTAAAAAGTGCTTTATCAAACTTCTCATAAAAAATTGTATTTATTTCATTTTCAACTATCAAAGACCTGCTCTAATTTGACAAGAAATAATACAATCACTATCATCAAGTATGTACTCACCAGTCTCATTAGCAACAGCGCGAGCGATGAGCGTCTTGCCGGTACCGGGCGGTCCGTACATGAGGATACCACGTGGTGGCTTCACACCAATAGCCTTGAACAGCGAGGGGTGGCGCAGAGGCAGCTCCACCATCTCCTTGATCTGAGCCAGCTGCTTGCGGCAACCACCGATGTCATCGTAACCGACGGCGTTCAGAGCTTCTTCTTCCTCCTGTCATATGAACAAGATATAAGATTAAAATATGAGATTTTGATTGTTTGGTGTTGGTGGTAATAAATAAGTTCAATAGCAGTTTTTGTGTAATTTTACCGAAACATTTCGTATTTAATGCTATATTATCTTTGATGTACAAAGTACATCTTGGTTAATAAAGCGTGATGTTATCCATACAAATTTTTGGGAATAAAATATGTCCCATCTTTGAAAAATATCTGTGGTTGGTATTTAAATGCGAAGTTATCAATATTATTTCAACGTAGGTAACGGAAAACATCTACATGTATTACCAAACCTGACTATAATATCTACATGTATATGTATTAGCCATGATAATATATGTTCATAGCTGTACTTTAATATTCCTATGTATGCAGTCAGAAATACTGTAAAAAGACATCTTGGAAAACATAGCTCATTACGATATTCTAACAAGCGCCGCGCGTGCCACAGCAATAGTGACGTATGACGTAAAAGTGTATCATTATTAAATTAATTATACTAGGCCATACACGATCAAGTCCACTGACAATTTCCAGCGAACTACTCATACATTGTTAAACAGACTGAACATATAGAATCCGTTGTAAACTTGACAGTAATTTATATGCGAAAATGTATTTCTTGGAACATACATGACAATGTGTTTGTTACTATTTTAGAGTATTTCATGCAAATATTGAACAAAATTTGGTGAAATTTGGTATACAGTTAGGTTACACACACTGAAGGTTTTACAATTACAGATTTTACAACCTAGGATACTTTTTACCCGAGAAAAAAGAATAATTTTACGTTATCACAGAAACTATTACCAACTCAAATCATTTATAAACAAGCATCGATTTAATAACTAATAGACAGATAGATTTTCGGAAATTTCATATCCAATTTGATTTTAAAAGCCGCAGTACGCGCCCTATTGTATTAAGTGACGTTGACACGTGGGAAGTAGGTCAACTTGTGATAAGAATAGTTACATTGTTGTAGCAACTATTCACTCAAATATATCGTATTTTAACAGAAATTGTGGAATTTAAGGGTTTGTTAAACCATTTATTATTGATTATATCGCCGAATTTCTTTAAGTGTATTCATATATTATACACAGGACAATAAAAACATCTATCGGTGGTTTATTTGTTTGCATAAATAATACAACTAGTGACATCTTTAAATGTGTTTGGTTGCAATGGATGAGACTAGCGCAGGACCATATCAAGTGATGAACTGAGGGGGGGGCGGCATGGTGGGTCGAAAAGGGCTGAATAGATAAATAAAAACACTAAGAAATTGTGAGTTTTAATCTTAGCTATGTACTATAACACGTTTAATTTCCTCAGTCTATAACTAGTAAGGAAATGAACAAGGTAATCAATATTCATGACCAAGTGAGTACGAAACATTTGTCGCCTGTGTGTGCGTGTCATGACCATATAGATACAATCAGCTTTACTAGTCATTACATGAACTAACTTATATCCCAAATAAGCTACAGATAGATTACTGATTACCTAAAATTGTGTTAGAATATAAACATGTAAATTCAAGAGAAGCGTCTTAGTACTTAAGGATGATTTAAGAAAGTGTCTATTTCTGAAATATTTAAATCAAGTTTAGAAAGCTCTGTCGTAAATTTCGATATTATTTACTGGAAAAATTATACGGCATTTTGCATGAACATAAGTTTAATATTTTTTATTAAGCCAGTCAACTACCCTTTAGTTTATAGTAAGGAAAGTCTTTCTCTAAGTCAAATTATTTCATAAGTTAGTTTTAAATGAAAATAATAATGATTGCGAAATGAACAGAACTATTGTACAGTAACTGTGTGCACGCGTCAAAGATTATAAAACTGTGTTAGGCATTGATAAGGTGAAATACACGTCAGGCGATTGTGAAGTTTGTTCGTATTTTCAGTTCAAAACTAGAGTAATTTTTCTGTTAAGTGTTTAATACCAGTAGCTTAATGTGAAGATGAATATATTTTTTCAAAATGTGTTAGTCTTTTGAAATATTTTAAAGTAATATTTCCATAAAACATGCTACAAATAAGACACTTGCTGTGTTTTGATAGTCAAATAACTTGATGTGTTATTAAAAAATAATTCAACTCAGTTATATTCTCACATTTCTTCCTCATTTACATAAGACACAGCAGCCATTATTGGTATGGGTAAAGAAAAACAATCTTTAGGCGTCGAGCATACCAAAACGGTAGTTTTGTAACTATAACCATATATGGAAATTTCTAATTTATTGCCATGATGTTTAAATATGCTGCTGATCATGGGTGCTATACCTAAGGCTGAGCACTAGAGCGAAGCAAAGAACAATGGAGTGGAGATTCTATGAACTTCATTGTTTTCACATTTATCCATTTTTCCACACCGCAAGCTGGCTTCACGTTAACGGACTTGCAGCCTTTGTCAGCAGACGCGCGAAAAAGTATACTTACTTACTTGCACGTATTTCTATCATCGAACATACCTTCTAATGAACAAAAATCATGGTAACAAATGTACTAACCTCGCGTTTAATCGGGTCTCCCTCACAATGTATGACGGTATCGGGTGCTACAATGCAGTATGGTGAGGGGTCAGTCTCCACCACTTTGAACTCCACAGCACGCATGCCTCCGCGCACCATGAACGTATCGTCACGGTGAATAGGCCTGTACGCCTCCATGAAGTACGGCTTCAGGTATACTTCGAATAAGTTTCTGTGGGCAAAGACAGGTCATTATTGTTGCAGTCTTATTACTCTTCGTGTATATATTATTATCATCAGATATAGGTATCTTCAAACAACTTGAACAGTGTCTCTACATCATAATGATGGAGTTTCAGATCTACTTTGAAATAATTGCAGGACGGAAGAAGGGCTACTGAGCTTCGATCAACCAATTTGTAGTCAGTAGAACAGTCCATGGAGTGTCTTTTGCACTAAGTCTACATACAATTTGCTTTCTAAGACACATACTTGCGTTCAAATTGTCTGGCAATACTTGAGAGTATTCAACCAATATTTTTTGAAGTTCAAAAGCTACAAGACTTTGTTTTGGGTATCTGTGAATCATGATTTGATGAAATTCAAATTTTATGTTTAAATGCGTCATCATGACGTAGTTGTTTGTTAGGCACCAATGCCTATTAGATGCTTTTTATTTTCTTCTTACAGTCTTATATTATTCTAATAAGATCATGAACAAAGGAAATTAATGTCAGATCTACTCCTAGAGAATACAAAAGTAAGTATTGAACTAAATAGGCAAGACTTCCTCTTTTAGTTAGAGATAAACTTATATCACAAGACGAGATGGCAAAGATGATGATCGCAAGATGTATGGATGTAAAGAAAGCACGGGAAGTTTGTTAGGATCATATGAAGTGGCATTCTTTGGTCTTTGCCTACCCTTATGTGAATGAGGTGTGATTTCATATAGTACTAAGTATGTAAGGATCACACCTAGAGGCATTCCTCGGTCTGTATACCCCTATGAGAACAAGGCATGATTTTATATATTTATGTACAAATAACACAAGTTAAGTAGATAGCTTACCCGGTAAGTCCTTCAACAGAATCATCAATGGGCAATATATGCACCCTCTTGCCGTACTTGACAGAGGGGCATGGCGCGATGGAGACCACGTCGGAGAGGCGCACGCGCAGGTTGTTGCGCACCACGCGGTTCATGCGGATCTTCTCGTCGGGGCAGTTGTCGTCTGAGAGCACGATGCACACCGTCTCCTTGCGCCGCTTGCCCTTCAACAGCACGGTGTCTCCACGGAACAGCTGCAGCTGCTCCATTTTAGCCTGAAATTAACGGTTGAGTCAGTTGTGGTTTGGTTTTTAATAAAAGGTTTTTTTTTATACAATCTACATGACACATCTTCAGTTTATGAAAAATGTGTAATCATGATGAAATATGTATTTACATGAAAACAACAGATTTGTAGTTAAACCCGTAACTCTAAAATTGTATGATTTTACTGTTTAAGTATTTTGTATCACTTATTTATAATAGTAAAATTACTATCTATTTGTATAAATTGTGTGTTAAAGTGGATAACGAAGTTCTATGAAATACTGTTTTGTCTGCATCTAGTTTTGCCTTAATTTTTATGTTTGAACACAGAACTAACACAAGTCAATCAATAAAATTTGCAATTCAAATAATATGTTGCTATTTTCAAAGAATAATCCAGAATTATTTAATAGTGTAATGACCGGGACGGGACTAATTTGCAAATAATGTAACATTTTCTAATTAACTTTGATGTTAACTTGAACTTGTCAACCATTTTAAGAAACAATATTAGAGTTTACACTTTACAGGCAAATTTTGCTACAATGTTTATTTAGTTTTTCTATTTATTGAATTACGTCTATCTCTGGCTTATGACATTATTTAAGAATAGTAATGAAAAGACAATTGGTAAATTCTCAACCACCCATACTATAAGTTTGCCAATAGCATCAAATATACATTTTAGTAAGTTCCTAAATTATAAAAAAATATCTGCAGCAGATCCATAATATGCCTATTATGTTTGAAAGATAAGTATACTTTACTGCTTGAATGATAATACATTTGCAATTAAATTTAATAGTAACATAGGTACATGTTACAGCTGTCAATTTATAGCAAGGTAATGAAAATGCTACTAAAATGATTTCACTACTTTCTTATAGTTAATGAATGTTCTATGATAAATTAGGTTGAGACAGTATGCAGCAAAATAAAATTTTGTTTAAAATTGTGTTTTTTAGATATAATGTAACAAAAAGATGTAATTCAGAGATAATTGATAATCTAATATAAAAAAAAATGGATTCCTCTGTAGTGTGACTTTTCAAACAACCTATCAGGTACACAAACAAATATTGACCATAAACTAAGTAGACAAAGGAATATTTCTTTATCTAGTTAACATTCTGCCATAGACATGTGAGGTCAGTGACCATGATTAGGTACAGTTTAAAGCAAATAAAGTTATTCAAAATGAAATAATTATAGGAGACTTAGCAACAAGAGGAACTAGTGCAAAAAATATATAACACAACAGGTAAAACTATGACATTTGCATGACATTATAAAATCTTAGGTGGTGACAATGCAGTTTAGAAATCATAAATAAAAATGGCAATGTACGCAGTTTGAACACCAAATAATAATGACAAAGGGCTCTGACCTGCGATAGCGCCACCACTGAGTTGTCATCGCTGACGGCCTCCTCGACGATGAGGCGGTTGGGCCTGTCCTTGCGGCGCAGGATCGCGGTCGATAAGTCATCAGGATTGTTACTGCCGAACAACCAAAATCATCAAACACCGTACAAATAACCAAAGCGTTACTTTCCAATAAGCCAAATTATCTCCCACTGACATGGCCATTTTAAGTCCCGGAATATTTAACTCCGACCAACAAAAATAATAACCAAATCCATAATGAACTTGCAAAATTCGATTACTTTGAGTCGGTTTGTAACTCAGACATGATGACAAGCCAATTTTGAAGATTCATTTCTGGTGTAACGCATCGATTAGTTGGGAACAATTACAGAAAATTATCATGTGTATTCAAATTATACAAAATAATATACTCACCCTTTACTATCTGCCATTATTACTAATAAAATATAATATTACAATTCGTAAATTTACTAATTTTTATGAACGCCGAATGAACAATCACTCTACCACTTCAGTACGTGCGTGACGTTGCCGTATTTCATTTGTTCGTCGATGATCTCGGTGTTACCAGCATACCATTATTGTTTATGGTGGTTAGGTATGTTTTCGTTTACTTTCGACTATTTACGGTTTTAAACAAAACTCATTTTGGTCACTAATTTCGAAAGTTCTTTCTAACTATGAGGTAAATATTTTGAAATCAATTTATATTATGTAAGTAGCGAAGTATTTGTGTTCTGTATAGTTTTTAATGTACAAATGTGCCTTTTTCTTTAGTTTTACATGGAGCACGTATAATGCAATTCATCATAGCAAGAATAATGTCAGTAAAGATTTACGGTCTTATTCATAAAAAAGCCATGAAGGTTTTAATCATTCGTCAGCTAAAATAATGTTTACAATAGTAGGTAGGGTAAAAGTCCGACAATTATTATTATTACTATGCAGGGCAAAACCGTATAGGTACCTATTGCTCTATTATTGCCATAACTCCTTTTTATTAGGAGTTGAGATTTGTTGAACATTGTATTTGTATAATAATTAATTACAAATTATTTACTTGTTATACTATTCTTGTATACCTACATAAGTATCAAAAAAGCTAAATATTTTTGCTTACATAACTGTTGGTCTATGTGAGGGTAGAACCCGACTCAGTAAAAGCATATTATTAGGCAGCCCGTCCATTTGAGTGCCAAAGAGACGACTTATTACACTAATATACGCCCTTTCTCGTCCATAGTCATCATGTATTTTTATCAGTCTTGTACCTATGTTGTCGAAATAGCGATTCGCTCAACTCTTTATACTCACGATCAAGTGTACCTATAGATCCTAACGAATGCCACAAACCTATGTTGAAAGCCATAACCTATTTGTGACTCGCTGATCCGTTGATTCTTTGAGCGATTTTTTTTGTTCTCTCCGTAACAACCATCCTCGTACTTCAAGGAATATTGTAAAAAAAATATTATTGAAAGCGGTTTGGCCGTTCTTGAATTCAGCGCTTAGCTTATAAAATATAAAACATATTTAGACCATTACAAAATACGAAGTTCAAAGTTTTGTAATTCTACTCTTCTCTGAAATCCTCTCTGCTTGGAAAAATTGTTTTAGGCGAGTGTTGTTTCGCCTTGTGTCACCAATATATAATATTACCTACTCAATATAACATTATGGTATTTAATATTTCAATAACTTTATGTTACAAAAATACATGACTTCTATTCTTAGGTTTAGGTTAACTCAACAAAATGAAAGTTACATAAATGAAGATTAGGAAAATATTTTTATTTAATTTGTATATGCTTACTAAATACAGTCAGAGTCCTAAACAATAAAAAAAAAAATTGTCGGGTGTGAATTAAAATCAATAAATCACAGACAATATTCGAAACCAGACTCAAAACAATCATATTCTTTGATGGCGTTCTTTAATTTCTCTCTCAGTTCTTCCCGCCCTTTATTATCGAGACGACGAAGTATTATTTTTAAAATAACATTATTCAAAACGTTTCGAGACTCATAACGTATTGAACCTTTTATATTCTTGCAATATTTCTTCAAATCATCAACGTAATCATCAAGACGCACTTTTTCTTGGAAAGTAAATATATCATTCATAGCATTCATAAATTCTGATCGATACCGATATCGTGATATTGTATTAAGTTCGTGTAAATACATTCTGACATCTTCATTTATTTCGTTCGAATATTCTTCTGATAGTCTTTTGAAAAGATTACTCAGTTTGGAAGTGTATTTGTAATCCATTGATTTAAGTTCAACATGCATGACACGACAGTATGCTTTCAGCCGATGTCCTGAGCAAACTGTCAACAAACGCATGTAATCGTTCAGGAAATCCTTGAAAATTTGTCCCGAGTTGACACGACTGTACACCCATTGCCGTCGACTCATACACGTCACAAGATATACTAACAAAATACATTTACACGATACATTCATGCTTGAATACAAGTAAACGTGATAAAAAATAAACTCATTTTAATTTTACGGTTTGCTCACGAGATTTTCAAGTAAATGTTCAATTAAAACAATCTATCGTGTTCGGTCAAGTACTCCAAGATGGCATTTTTAAATTTCTCTTGTATGTCTGATCGTATCTCACTATGTTTTTTACTATAAGTTCCATACACGACAAGTTTCCAAACATTCCTAGTCTTCTGTCCGATGTGATATGACAAGCCTTTACCAAACTGTTTAAGATGATAAATATATTCTTCAAATTTCAATACTTGCGAAATTGAATATATATTATTCATGGCAATAAAATACTCATTCATGAGTGGTTTTCCGGATGAAATAGCGCGTAGAAAGATTCTAACTTTCTTTAATTGTAACGTGGGTGCGTAGTCAGCGAAGTGTCTCAGTCTATGAGCAAATCTAGTGACGAGCATTCTTTGCAGGTAGACGGCACCTAGACCTCTGAGGCTTTTGCTCAATACTTCAAAGTATGGGCTTATCTTATAAGATTTGAAAGATTTATTCAGGATAGCATGGCAAATGTTTACGACGAAATCATAGAACGGGCCGTGTGGTAGTATGAGACGTTTTAACACTATCTTTACGGTGGATGGTTTGACAGTAGTGGTTGTTTCTGGTTCGACTTCGCAGCTACAACTCAGTGACTTACATTCGAAGGAAGAACTAGAGTTCGTTGCGCGGAGATTATTATGATTTTCTTCTATTACCATCCCGACTTCACCGCTCCTAGAACTGTATTCGTCTTCTGTATCTTCATTCGATTGACTACAAGTCGTTTTGTCGCAGAATGATAAACAAATAAGATACGAAATAAAATATTTCTTCATTGTTTTTACCCGGTTCGTGATTTGTAGATATTGTATAGTAACGAATATTGTCGTTCTTACGTATCACACTAAACTGCGCTTGCAGATACTTATATTTATTTTGCAGAAGGAAGGTCAATGATAACTACAATATTGGACAATTTGTTTTCTTTCTTACGTTTTATGGAATAAAAAACTGCAGGAAAAAAAGTATGAGCAATACATTGCTAAATATAGATCTTTGAATATCTGTTTGTTCTTTTAGTTTAACTTCCAATCCGAACTTTTCTTTTGTACCTACGCTTAAACTGAATAAAGCCACAGAAACAATACAAACAAAATGCGTAACTGTTGTTTTCCTATTCAATTTATCAAATCAGTGTACTTCCACTTACCGTGTTGTAGAACCCTCCTTCATTCCCTCATTCACGGCTTCCCCTGTGTCTAGCTATACCACTGTTATACCGTATGTACATTGTACGTACTAATCTTTTATCTAAATGGGTATAAAACTGAAAGCAGTTTACCTTATCATATATTTTTATTAAAATTTTACAAAGTAAAGGACTAATTTCCCGACTTATGGATAAGCCTATCCACTGGATACGATAGCACAACAGTCTATTCTCTAACTATTGTATGGTTAGCAGTCAACCTAGAGTCATAGTCGTTAAAGACCGGTAATAGGGTTCAAATTTTAATTATCAGTAATTTTCCCTTTTGCTATATGCTAGCTAACCAATACTAATTCAAAAAAGGAGAAAGAGGCCTAAAACATTGAAGTACTAAATAATGAGCATAATATTGGAAGTTTAGTTGCTTTAAAATTATAAATACAATTTCATTAATTATCTTTCGGAATAATACATAAATTCAGATTCAGAACTAGTACTATCAGAATGTCCAGACCTAGATGAGTCTAGAGTAATAGGTCGTAGGCCGTGAGCTTCAATTATTTCTTGTAACTCTATGTTATGATGCTCCCTAATAGCTTTGTCCAGTTTCTTTTTCAATTCTTTCTTCTTCTTATATTTAAGCTTTTCAATATTATTTACAATAACTTCGTGAAGGATTTTACGTGTCTCCTCTCTCACATCTAAACGATAGCCTTTGCAATAATCTTGTAAATCGTTTATGTAGTCATCAAATCTCACTTTATCTATCCTATGAAAAACCTCATCCATCGCTTGAAAGAATTCGTTTAAACGTATCATATTTGTCGCATTTTTCTTATTAAGTACTTGTAAATAAAATCTTGCTTCATCTATTACGAATTCATTTTTCTTAAAATATTTCGCCAATGACTTTGTGTCTTTGTAGCCCAATTTTCTCAAATCACTGTACATAAATCGGCTGTACTTTTTTAACTTTTTTTCAGAGCACCCATATCCTATTGTTTGAAGATAATCATGTACGAAATTTTCAAAAATACCTCCATCTTCGTTGAAAAATGCTTCATGTTTTACGCTCGAACATTCTAAGAATTGCAACAGCAGTATTGTAAATAGAAGTGCGTTCAGTCGGCAGAAATGTATGTAAAATAAATTAATTTCACGGCCTTTGCGCCTCATATTGACTTTATAACTGATTGGAGTGCTTAATCAGACGTGTATAACATTTTTTTTTTATCACTTTCGAGGCAACAACGTTTCCGGTTTCCGATACATAAAAAAATGTTAGGTACACAGGTACTTCTATTCTCAAATCTCGATCTCCGTTTTTTCTCTCTGATTTCTCTTGCCAAATCCAATTCTAAGTTGTTTCATTATCTGAAAAAAAATGCTGGTTTAAAAACAGATGTCTATTTTCCTTTATTTGTTTGATTTTGAATCTGTTATCAGAAACGTCAGGTAGCCGTTTTCCTTCCCTATACTGAAATAATCTTATAGAACCAAAACATTTTATTTGTATAGGTCTTCGTTTCGTAAAGTTATTGAATTAAAAACAACAATATCAGTATACAATTTCGTTTTAATAGAAATGCTGCAAAGGTTCAAGTTACTTTGGACACTTGTAATCTTAGTCTGAAAATCCATTGTAATTTGAACTCCCCCAAGATAAATTTACTTTTGTTCAAAATAAAATGTAATCTCAAAACTTTTTGTCTCTGTTTTTGAAGGGCCGTTATTGATGATACGATTTAGAAAAACAGGCTCTTATTTTCTTGCAAAGGTTTGAGTTCATTGCCAGATGGTTGTAAATATTTATTTTTCATAAACAGGTACTTCAAGTAACTACTTAGGTACCGAATTCGGAGCGAGTATATTGAACTGCCAAATATAACTCCTGTTTCCAGTTCCGAACATAACTATTAGAAGGTAGACAAGCATACATGATAATATTCGATCCACACCCATCTCTATTTCTAATTAGCCTTGCACCTTAGCGCAAAAAAAAAATACGTGGAATGTTGACTGTGGTCACTAAGATCTTGGCTAAGAACCATTGACGAAAAATTGAGAAAGTATTTCAGAGGATTCTCATTTGATTTGCACCTCCAGCTAATCGGTGTCACGATTGGTATCGAATATTAAAAAATAATAGTAGCCTTTCTTACCTGCCACACTATAACGGTCACCAGTGCAGCTATTAAGGATTCATTAACAGCTAGCAACATACAGCCGAAAAGCATTGCGTCAAATGTTGATAAAGTCCACTCCTCGGCCCACCTAAAAAAACGATGGTTCTGTGTATTTGCCCCTCTTTTAAACTAGAAAACCGATTTGTACCATGGTAATCTGTGAACACTATTTTTTTTAGAATAATAGCTAGATTATAATTTTGCAATATGCTAATATTCATTGCTTATGCTGGGAATAGGGCTATTAGTGCTATAACCTTAATTATATGACGAAAATTTATAAACATCAAAGTAGGTAAATGGAATAATATAAGAAAGGCCTTGTCAAAAATATTTTTATGTCAGGATTATATTTTATCAACGTCCACTGGATAAAATATATTGTAAAATACTGTTATTTTTACGGATAGAAATTAAAAAAGTACAAAGTTAATAAACCAACAGATTTTCTAACATTAACAAACTTTATTGAGGTAGAAAATTAATCGTTAAGGGTCTATTAATTTACTAAGGTCGAATGATTAAAATTGCTTTTATATGCTTTGTTTTATCCATGCCTTGTTTTATAAAACATCTACATTTTTCCCGCGACTTCTCCATGTGAAAAGATTTTCCGGGTTAAAAAGTACACAAATAAATTATTTATCATCAAGGCCGTTGCGGAACGATGCGCACTGGTTAGCGCTTCCATCACGGATTCGCCACCCTTAGACCTCCTTTACAATTTCATTCATTTCTATTAGTGCGTGCACTCACAAATCACTCGTCCTCATCCGGTGTAAGGGTCGTGGTTTTATTTTAAATGTTAGCATTTAGAAACAGAACAGGATTGCTGATTTAGATCAGCAATCCTGTTCTGTTTCTACCTAATTTAGAAATCATTGTTCCACTGCTAGGGAACGTCCTTGACTATAATAGGGCTTAAGGCCTATTTATCGAGGTTTCATCCTGTTATTTTCTTTCAACACAAGAAAATGTGTGCGTGGGAGCGAATGCTTTTGCTTTGTAATTAAATAAAATAAAAATGTAATACTTACCACGTAACAGCAAAGCACGAAGGAGTGCTATCATCGGGATCGTACAGAAGAGTGCTAGTGTTGCCAGCCTCTCGAGTAGTAAGTTCCACGTCTAATAACCGCTCTAATATTGTGCGTTCACTTGCAACCCAGCTAAGGCCGTCCAAAGCCTTGTAAACAAAATATAACACAAATTGAGTGAATATACGTTTTAAGTGAAGGAATCCAAAAACACATGCTTAGTTTTACAAATTAAATAAGTGTTGGTAATGTTATCACGTACCCTTTCAAAGAATGCTGCCAAGAATCTTGAAAGTAAAGCTTGGCGTGTTTCAGTTGCTCCTAAACCTGTAATAAAAATATTAATTTGTCCAAAGCTATCAAGAATGTGGTCAAAAAAATGGCTTGTTTTTCAGTTACGTGGATTTTAAATTAGAAAATTCAATAATATTTACCTGGTATTGAGAGCGATAACTGTTTATACACAATCCTGAAAAAATAATAACGTAATGTACTATGTACTATACATTTCCGTATATCGAGCGAAACATGCAAACTCTAAATTTGCAGCCATTAATTCATAATGAAATATTTTACCTTAGTTGTGGTGCACACACTACACGACACGTTGCTAAAGGTCCAGCCATCGACCTTAACTCCTTAGAGTCATCATTTCTAAAAGAAAAGTAAACAACCAATATCATTGACCAACATTTACCAATGTTCCAACATTGATTTATATAAAAAACCTCACCTTCCGTGAACATAATGAGCGTAAAAATCTTCTTCAAACACCAGCAGCGATAGACCAACATTGGAGCAAATGTTTGGCAAGTCTTTAGTTGGTGAACCGACCAGCCGGTCAGTGACCCAACGAGTGACCAAGAACGTTGTATATGAAGACCACCAGGCGATGGTCGCTATTGCCCATTTGTAGCCTTGGCTCTGTGGTAGGTAGGACTGCCAGGGAGTCAGGATCTAGGAAGGACAAGTTAATGTAAGTGGTTATAAAAAAAAACAGTTCTGTAGCGCGATTCTCTACAGTCGGTACTTTCGACTACCGAAAGTTTGATATTTAAAATGTACTGCCAAAATAGTTACTATAATGCCCGTTTGAAGCGCCGATCAGAGTTACATACAAAATTTCTCGATAACTAGCCGGTTGTCAGTTGTCGATTGTAGTAAAGAATCGAGCTATTATGATTAGATAAACAGTATAATAAAAAGTATTGTTTTTGGCTTCCAGATTCTATGTAAAAATTTTAAAGTGAGATGCGTCGAAGCCCTTAATAGGATTGAATTACAGTATCTGATTGTGTCATGAGCGTTGGTCTAAATGACTTTAAAATAGCTTGGGGCCAATTTTTCATCTACAAATTACTTTTTTCCCAGAATAATTTCACCGTTTAAAGAAAATAAGCTTTGCAAGAATTTTACAGTTAAATACATGAAATCACTCCTTGTTCCCATAGGGGTAGATCGGAGACCAAAGAAACCAGTAAAGTTAAACAGTTACTTACATGTAAAATAAACAATGCTAGAGTAACAGTGAGGTCTGGTGAAACTCTTCTCATAGTTTGCATTCTACTCCATTCTCTTGCAAGTGTATTTGCTCGCCAGTTGGTCGACTTGTCCATTGAACACGCATCTTTTGAAGAAAACGTACAACATTAAAGAAAACACTCTAACTCTCTCAAGCAAAATTATTTTGTTATAATTATAGTGAACATTCTAAGATTATTTATTAAAGCTTTGTAACACATGAGAGCAATAAAATTTAAATTTAAGTGGATTCAAGTCCTAGATTCTAAGTAAACCAAGGCTAAAAAGCACAACACTATTAAACACAATTTTAAATAACCTGAATTTAAGAATTGCTACGAAGATTAGAACGTAATTACAGTGCAACCTCTTAGCAAAGCATAAGCTATGTGACGACTTCCTTAAGCGTTGCAGGCAACATACCATTATCCTATCTAAAATAATAATTATAATATAATGTCTAAAAGTATTTTAACTTCTTACCTCTGAACGGTGGGTTGTACTCAGACCAGTCCAGAAAGAACATATCACACCGACACTGGTTAAAGTTAACCCAAGCCACTTAGAAAGCCTGTAAATTTATATTTACGTAAATGGGTGATAAAACATCAAAACTTTCTTCAAATGCGAGTTTGTTCATAACTTTTTTGGATGTTATGGTGTATAAAAATTCGGGAAAAAAGTTTCGGAGAGTTTCGGTACTGTTGAATGCTTTTGACGTTTAAAAGGAATCCAAAACCCAGTTTTGGTAGAAACAAGATGGGCACTGCACGTGCCTGGTTAAACAAAATTCTAGAAGCATTACTATAAAGCACAACTTTGAATTATCAAAAACTAAAAGTCTCTTTCTACTACATGCTTAGCCTGTAAAACTCAGACTGTAATTCAATCTTTTCGTTTGTATTGCGTAAATTGGCGTCCATTGTGTTCAACATACAAAGTTCAATTCGTTATTTTTATTAATCAAACTAGCTGACCCGCGCAACTTCGCTTGCGTCACCTGAGAGAATGGGTCAAAATTTTCCCCGTTTTTGTAACATTTTTCGTTGCTACTCCGCTCCTAATGACCGTAGCGTGATGTTATATAGCCTATAGCCTTCCTCGATAAATGGGCTATCTAACACTGAAAGAATTTTTCAAATCGGACCAGTAGTAAACAAACTCTTCAGCTTTATTATATTAGTATAGATTTAAAATGCTTTTTTATTTGTAACATTTATTACGTCATTTTATAATGTTATGAACAGGGTATGATCAGGGTAATCGAGGCTTTGGACCTTAACTTAAAACCCGCAACAAATTTAATCAGAAATAATTGGGGGAGTTTGAAAACTATCCGTTTCCCTTCTTAAAAGTTTTGTTTGCTCCAGTTCCGATGGATCCCTTCATGGTGTAAGTTAGGGGCCTCTAGTTTCAAACAACCATGATAAATAGACACGGGAAAATACACTTATTTTACACGTAGTTAGTTAGGTTATTTAAATCAACTTTCAATCACCTAATAACTTCAACTCTTAAAGTACTTACTTTTAAAGCCACAGCAGAATAAATTAACGCTTTGATTAAATGCTCTTCACTACGCGACAAGGGTAATGTTAGTCCCAGCGTACCAGCTTCTGCTGCTAAAGCATGTAACGTGGAAAACCACGTGGCCTGCAAAGATAAAGTCTTATCTCTTCTTACAAATAACAATAAATGTTTAAACTGTCGAACAAGCATATAGAAAGAGGAGGAGCTCGTGGCTTAGTTAACATTGTTAACAACAGCCGCGCGGATTGATCTCTGAGGTTAAGCTATGCTTGCCGAGGTTGTTCTGTGGATGGGTGACCATCTTATACATATCGAGTTTTTCCGTGTTTCAGAAGGCACGTTAAATTGTGGGTCCCGGCTGTCATTTACGAAGATCTTTGACAGTCGTTAACAGTAGTCAGAAGCTTGAAAGTCTGACAACCAGTCTTACCGAAAGGGTATCGTGTTATAACCCAGGTATTGGGTTGTGGAGGTCAGATAGGCAGTCGCTCCATGTAAAACAATGGTATCCAGCTGCATCCGGTGAGACTGGATGCCGACTTCAACAAAGTTTGGAACAAAGGCTAAGCCAATATATATAACAAGCGAATAAAAAAAATCATCGAGTATACAGGCAAGGGTAATATTTGAATGGCAGAAGTTACAGCCGTAAACCGTGACCTGCAAATGCGATGAATTTATAAAAGCAGCATATTGCTTACAGGCTACTATATTGCTGTCAGCTATAAGTCTAGATTTGTAAACTTTAATCTTACTAACAAGACGTCATGTACTCACAAAATACAAAGTATCAGCTAGAGTCCCAGCTAATAAAGGCACGATTGCAAAGTAGAGGCCACCTCTTCTCACTACTCCTCGCCATTGTACCATAGCATAGAGGGCTAGTAAAGATCCTAGCACTCCACCCCATATCTGTAACAAATGTACGTATAATTTAAGAATAAATAATCCATGAAATTCTGGTATCAATACTTTTCAACATAAAACACAAAGTGCATGCAAATGTTAATTCCATACTTATAACTTAATGTGCGCAAAAGTCTGCCTAAACAGGACTAAACCATTGATTGTATATCTCAAAATGTTTATGGAGAGAGATAAAGATCCCAAGATAAAAATAAATTTTATTCTCGAAAGGCAATTTATACGCAAACGGAGTTATTCGGATCAATTAGTAATTAGTAAAAATAGACAAACATGTAGGTTCGGGGAAATAAATTTATATTAATAAAAAATAAGGGTTTATCTTACAGAAAATGCATACGTCACGTTTAAAAGATAATCTTTTTTATAAAAACCTTTCAGCTTCTCTTCACGATAAAGCCAAAAGCGGCCAATGCCGATAGCTGTTTGCTTAAGGTCTTAACAAAATTGAAAACTTATGCAAATTGTTTATCTAAACCCTGGATAGAGATTGCTCTGGGTCACAACAGGATATTAAAATGTTAGCAATAAACTCAAAGTATCACATAAACTTCACTTTATTTAATAAATAAGTGCCGCTTTAATATCTGAAAGCGTTTGATTAACTTCTTGTGCTAATATTAAAATTGTAAGTAAAACGGTAGTAGCTAAAATAAAAAGATGTTTTTTTTTTTCTAGAATATTGGCTTAAACCTTAGTAATATAAGCTTTATTGATATGAAAACTTAATTTAAAAATTATATATATTCTCAATTTGCGGAATAATTTGCTCAGTGAGTATAAACAGACATAGACGCGTTATTTTAGCCCGTTTTGGATGGGAATAATCTAATCTGCAAGACCGTCAAGAAAATAAGAAACTAATTAGGAAATTTTGTCAGTAAGTTACACAAAGCTTTTAGTACCAAATATATCGCGACTGATATTGCCTTCATAATGAAATATTAGTTTTGTGTTACAATATAGGATCAGCCCGTGACCTCGGTCGATGTAATTCGATCGAAACGTCGGGTGATCAAATAAGATATTCTAACCTTAAATTTTCTATCGCGTTTAAGACCCGTTGCATTATAATATTAAATATATAGTTCGTACCTCAAGTCCTCTATGAACGCCAGCTTCAGGCATAACATGCACCACGCTCAGCGTCATGACTACGGAGTCAGAGTGCTGTGACTTTGTCGCGTAGTTCACCTCCACTGATATGAACACTTTCAACGAGCCCACGCTGCTTTTATCTCTTTCTATCCTGGGGAAAAAGCACACTTAATAATGTAAGAGAGAGTAAATTATATTTCTAAGTAAGTAAACTGTATTGGTCTTAAATGTCTGACGAAAATAGTTTCAATAATAATCAGGCTGAGGCCCGCGTTTTAAGGACTAGATGTAGAGATAATAAATTGCGTAGTTTTGTACTCAGTTCCTTTTAAAATAGAACGCTACAATTCGTAGCACTTACACTAGCGTAGCAAGTAATTAAAAAATGTTTAACAATAATCGTAGCGGAAGCCTACACTCGTAGTCTCGTAGCACATTTGCTACATAACTACATGTGTATTGCACAATGAATAAAAGCTAGGTAATTTAAAATATACGGTTATAAAAAGATTCTGCAGGTACTTACTGTACTCGAATAATCATGGTCCGAAGATAAACGGTGTTCGTAGCATTCGTCGTAGTCGATAGAAATTGGTCTACGATGAAATACCTTTTGAACTTGTTAGATAACCAGGTACCTCTCTAAAAAAGAAAAAAAATACAAATCCATACCCAGTATTGATCGTTTGGTTTTATTAATAACATTTTGAAATAAGTAGTGTCGAAACTTAGATTTTGGGCATGAGTATTATTGGCACCTTTCGTATTTGTAAATAGACGATCTCAATAGACAATCGTCAACTGCACGTGTGTATGTGGGTGGTCACCTTTCCTTATACCAATACTGATATCCAGTACGTTCAGTATAGCATTATTAGTTAGGACAGCTAGTGTACTTAGGACAATAGTTTCAAACAAGGCATTATTTTTATTCATACAGGGAAACTTAGCTTTGAACTTTAAAGTTCTCAAACCATTTCTTGCTATAGAATGTGCCACACATTATACGTTTTTTAAGTCAAGGTTAAGCGTAATTCATAATTTAAAAAATACGTTATAATAATATTATTTTTTATTTTAAATAGCCCATGACGTCTTCTGTTTTCTATGCCCCTGACTATCTCCCGGTTCTTCACATGTCTTCTCCCGAACAGGGAAGGGGTAAAGCCTTGGAAAAACCACCACAGTGGCCAAATGCGGGTTGGTTTTGTTTCTTCAGATAGCCATAAAATTATTAATCAACATCTCTATTCTCCCAACAGGAGGTACTTTGTCAACATTTTAATAAGTTTACCTGAACATTGTAGCCATTAGGTTTCCTTGGATAAACAGGAACTTGTATCAAATGTCCGTCTGTATATAAATATGGCGATACAGTCACATTCAAATCTTCGTTTAGTTTACTTGAAACGTTCATAGTGCAATCATGTCTGCAACAAATCAAATGAACTTTGAATCCGTTTGATCATAGCTCTTAACAACATGCATTTGATTTTCTATCCGATAAAAGTATAAATAAATTTATTTCAGTACACTTTGAAAAGATAGTTTAAATAAAATACGCAAGTTGTGCTTTGATGTGCAATCCAATCAATGATGATGTATATTTTGTTTTATTTGAAGCTAATTTTACGCTTTGATTCTCGATCTTGAGCTTAAAAAAAAAGCGCTAATTCAAAAAAATATGGAAATATAATATGTTAAATACATAGATGAGAAAATCGATTCACTTTGTCTGAGCGCTAAGCCTCAGGCTCTCCGTCAATTTAAATGCGTTGTTTAGTTTAGCTCGCATGGGCATGTATGAAAAACTGGCTTAACTAGCTCGCATAGTTAAGCCAGTTTTTCATACATGTCCGTTCACCGCAAAATATGTCAACTAAGTAACACTAAAAAACTAGCCCAAGTATGCAAACTAATCTAACGTTACTTTTTTTAGCTGATGATGATGCTTTAACCTACAGAGTGGCAAAATGTATTCAGATCAGATTTGTCAAAACCGTTATTAGGTGGTCCCGTCCGAGACCAATGAACTGAGGTTTAAGCTCTCATGTTCAGTGTCTACGGTTAAACTGGAATGCTGACAGCTGCTTCATCATATTTGATAGGAATTTAATAATTCCTAGCGAAGTCTGAAGCAATACTTAATCCCCTGTAGTGAAATATACGGAATGATTGATGATCTCGATGAATATTCTAAACTACGTGATCGCTAGAATATTAATTTTTGTCAACGGTTCAGTTAGTTTTCATGTGTTAATATAAGACTCCAGATATTTTTCTTTAAAGGAAAGACTACATGGCGGAGTAGCTAAATCACTACATTCGAACATTACACAAAATTGCGTACTCATCAAAACTTAAGCACTATCGGATTTAAAGATTTTCTGAGCCTTCTTATATAATTTTAACATTAAAACTCTAGCTTCTTATGTTCTTAAATGAATAATAGCATAATACATTACGTAAATAGTTTTCCTTTTATTAAAAGAATCGTAAATACAGTTAAATCCTCAAACATCTTTCCATCATGCCTGTGGCTCTATCCGTCACGCTCGGCAAGTTTTTGTTTTATAACGCGTCAAGGGGTTTCCATGGCTTATAAATAGACACACGGCTTATCATATCAGTTTCATATGTGTTTTGTGTGTTTGTTAAAATCTCCGCGATGTAAGGATTATCCCTTTTGAGGAAATAGAGTCATAGAGCTGCGTAAACAAAAGATAAAAAATGAAACGGTTTTGTTTATCTAAAATAGGGACGTAGATATGTTTGGAAGCAATTATATGAACTGTGCATGGACGTAACCACACTGTATGTTTTTAAGACAATAATAAGTTATGGAACAACGAATAAATAAATGTATTTGATCATCATAAGTAGTTGACCTGAATTAATGAATTATATATTTTTTATGTTAAATTAAAATGCGTCAAAATGAATACTTAAGATTACGGCTATTATGAAGCTTATTTTCAAAACGATATTGGTAAAAAATCTTAATTATTCTTTGCACTATTTAATTATACGTTACTCTATTTGCAACTAAACAAATGTTTATCTCAGTAGGCTTTAAGGTCGTTACAAGAGTGATAAAGGATATTGTTATTCGTCCTGCTTATTGCCAGTTAATTTCCATAACGCCTCTGACCATTCGAAAAACATTTCTAATAGACGTACTACATCAAATATTTATGTTATTCAAGGCCAAAGAAAATCCCTTTTCAGACAAAATAAAGATAATAAAACTTCTTAATAACCTAGTTGAAGGATTCGGTTGATGTTTTAGAATAATCACTTGAAAGAAAACTGACAAGCTAACTACTTTCTTGATGGAAATCGAAATTCTGAGAATTGTTACTTTTGATATTTTGTTCTTGATTGAGTTTTGAGCCTGTCTTACCTGTATTATTCCATCAAGATTTTAATAACGCTTTTTGCTTTAGAATATAATGCTACATTTATAGCTAAGTTTGCTTTTCTCCAGTATTTTTATGATAAGTTATCTTAATGAGCATTGTTATGCCTAAGTCTTAAAAAAATAGACAATATATTTTTTAAACTGAACCATTTTAAGATTAGTCTTTCCTTTTGCTAAATGACATCACAAAAACGGTGCTCAGATTGTTTCTAAATACTTACAACATAAAAAGGAAAATTCATCTTTCATTATTCTCAACATTGACTAGATATTAGAAATTTCACAGGATATAGGCAACTTACGTGAAATCTCTTCCTATTCTTATATACACAGGCAGGTAGCACGGGGACGTCTCTTGTTCTTTGTCTTTGAGAAACTTGACTCCTCCATCAGATGCAAATACAGCTGCTGCTAGGAATAGGGAATCCTAGGAAAATAAAAAGTTTAAAGGCTAAAAATCTGTTATATTTTAATGTTTACAATTCTTCAACAATTTGGAAATGATCAAACTCTAGATAAAAATCATCTATAAATAAAACAGACGTACAAACAATTCACAAGCAGTTTTTCTAAAGCATGTTCAAGTGGCATCAAAATCACTCGAGTTAACAAGATAGGCACTTCAATAATTTGAATAATTGCCTACACAATATCACGATCTATATTTTCTTTCTCTTTCTTTCCTTAAGAGTCTAGAGAAACAACAACAAAATAACACCTCATTTTACTACCTTCAGTTGATCTATTTTATATGAGGAATTGCGTAGATTTATCGCTGCAATTTCATCGTAACCAAATAATAAAATTGGAAGTAGAAAAGCTCACCTTTCCTCGAGGCAAGTTTGTTTCGCCAGGGTTTTTGTCTGATAATGATGATTCTACGGTCAGTGGAGGTAAACCTAGAAAATAAAGGCTAGCATAGCATTCCTGGTTTCTTGAAGTTTATTTTCATATATGTTTTTTAGAATTCGCTGATTTAAAATGATTGTACGTACGCTTGGATTTCAAACACCTCGGTTTCAACAAAATTAACTACAATTTAGTACCGCATTCAGTGTCTACAAAATTTAGTAACAGCTTATGTTTATCTTTGGACTTCGCCTGATTATTCTACATATACTTTTTCATGTTATTTATTGAAAATTATAGTCATATGAATATATTGAGCGAGGATGTCAAAAAATTGAAGGTTTACCTTTAGGAGTAGGTATGTTAGATTGTATCCAGAGTCTGCAAGGTCCAGCTGGATCTATGGAGTAGAAGTTTCTTACACATTCACTGGCAAGGGTGCGGCAGGCTCGCAGATCGTTTTGCTGAAAAAGTTCATATTTTAACTATGATAGCAACTTTCAAGTGCTTAAAAAAACTACTAACTACGCATTTATTTTTGCGGCAAAACAGTTTGATCGTAGATTAATAGTAATTACTAGTACTGAAAGATACTCATGTGTTTAATGGAAAAGCATACAAGTATTTTATCTGAGGTGTCTATCCGAGCTTATTTGTCGCTCAAAATCAGGTCATTCGTATAAAATTTTACTTACTGTACACAAATACTCGTGTTTAACAACATCCAACAGTGCGAGTGGATGCAGGCTATTCTCTTCATACTTGGGCCTGGCGTTCACATAGCTCTTGGGCACGCAGGCTCCTCGCACGATGATCTGACTCTTGGCACAAGTGCACGACTCACAGCGAACACACACGTTGTTCTCTGCTTTGAAGCCTCGGGCGCATTTTACGCATTGAACCTCTTTGAGAGCTGAGCCGTCTAGGTTTTGAGTTACTGAAAGAAAAAGTTTGAAGATATAGCAGCAGATTACTTAAACATCGTTTATTTTATGCCAAAGATATAGTAATTAAACATTACTTTTATAAGACTTTTCAGCCACTGGGCATTTTTTTAAAAAGACCATCTTAGTTATATGCTTAATTTAACGGCGTAAAAATTTTATTAAATATTTTTTGTACACGAAGGGTTTCTTTTTACTTAAGTAAAGATCAAATACGTATTTGGCATAGGTATACTGCACACAGCACTGATAAATGATTTATTGGCTTCGCTTCTGTCTAAAAAGAAGAAACAAGTTATTCTGAAATATTTTTATTCGGTAATTAGTAATTTTCTCACCACTAATATAGTCCGCTGGACACTTCCTACAAACGAATCTCCCGGCACTGTTCTGACATCGCCTGGGCACGCAGCTGGTCCCGTCTGATGACACCACCTCTGTCGCGTTGCACGGCTTGCAGCGGTTGATACTCACCGGAATGCTGTGCTCCTCACATGAGCAGCCGAAGCCTTGCAAA
This sequence comes from Anticarsia gemmatalis, assembly GCF_050436995.1. Lineage (NCBI taxonomy): Eukaryota > Metazoa > Arthropoda > Insecta > Lepidoptera > Erebidae > Anticarsia > Anticarsia gemmatalis. Next base: position 9,005,122 of record NC_134761.1, read on the forward strand.
TTTACGTGTATTTTATTATTATCTTTTATATTAAAAGGAACTTTGAGTTGAATTACAGTAGTGCTTAGTGATTTTTTTTAATATAAGTTTGTTTGTTTAACAGGAAGACTAAGGCTAGTTAGTATAGTCCTTCTTGCCGTGAGGGTGAACTATCACAAAAATCTTATTTTCTGTAATGTAGTTGAGTTTAAATACATTTGTCAAGTCTATTTGTACAGGTGTATCTTATATTTATAGTAATTTGCTTTCAGCTATAACAAATAATAAAAATCTTACTACATAATGAAAAAAAGCTATCGAACATGATACTTACCATCAGCAGAAGTGACTAGAGAAGCATTAGCAGGACACGCCTGGCAGGCGAGAACACTCGGCTCATAGTACTGTCCCGACTGGCAAGTACCCGGCATTTCCAGTTCTTTAGCACTTACGAGTATCACCACACACAACCAATAGTAATGATGTAATATTTGCATTGCTATTCAATAAATACTCGCACTTCTGTTAAATTGTCTTAAAAAAAGACTATGGCTACAGAATGTTTTTTTGTACCTATTTAAGCTTTTGATGATAGATACGTCTAGGTATTCAAAGTTATGTTGTCAATAAACTCCGTTTGATCAATAAGTTAAGATCCTAAGAGCGGTAAAATCAGTTATAATTCTTTAGTTTTAACCGGCCAAAAGAAGAAGCACCAATCATATAAAATTGTCGTCGAGATGATATCTAACAATAATTGAACTTTTTTTTAACCGTTTGCATATTTACTGTAGACTATATATCACATAACTTTGCTACTTTTAAAATTGTTATATTTTGATTCAAATTCTTTACTTAGGTTACTGTACCGTGTGTTATATACCCGATTTTAGAAACTAAACACCTCTTCCAAAAATACTTCACACACTATAATAACCATACTATCAACATTATTTACGAGTTAATTAATATAAACGACGAGTAATGATTGTGCCTACTAGCCTATTACGTCACTGATGACGTCACAGTGTCACTTGATCTTTAGCTGTTAAATTAGCGAAATTGTACACAGTTTAGCGAGTCTATTTTGTTTACTATAGTGTTGTTATATCTGTTGCCATGGTAACCGGTGTTGCTAGGGGACGTGTGTCTATTGAAATAACGGTCAAATATAGAATGAGGGCTTGGATGAGAACTATACATTGTACATATGGTTACACGATTATTGAAGTGATTATACAACGTGTACTTTTAAGTATTAAGATAACGATAAGTTTGCTTTATAACAACGAAAGTCTTAATGGTCCTAATTCACCGGTACGGTATTTATACGAAAGATAAAAAAATCGAAGCGTTAATTTTACTAAGACTTCGATTTTTAAGAATTTTAATGTGTTTTATAGCATTTTAAAACAAATGATTCAATGCCTTTGTAACTACCATCGTTCACGGATTTCACAACCATGGACCAAAGTATGGCAAAGGAAATTTGTAAGTGTCGAAACATGTGGCCGTTCTTTGTTGTCTGTCTACCCTTATGGTAAAAATACGTGAAATTATTTATGTATGTACTTTTTTGAAAACGTGTTGTGTATTCACTATTTTCTTGTACATACTACCACATATAAGATAGTATAGTAATCAACTATACAGTATAATCAACATAATATCATGTTAACTAGTTTAAAGTAGCGTATCAGAAATGTTCCTAATGCAGTTTATGCAGTCCTGATGCAATCGCATTTCGATGTTACATTTAATCTATTTCAAATAGAAACCTTTTTTGAAACACATTCCTGAGCTTAAATGTGCATAATGTGACTGCTGATGACTGTACAATCTCCCATTTTCGTTATAACTACATTAAATGGGGTGCATCGATCAAAATCTGTTCGAACAATGTCTGAATTACCGCGGCGTTTAGAACAAAAGATGATTTATGACATCAGATGGTCAGCCGTAAATCACTCTAAAGTCTAAAACGAAAAAATGCATTATTACTTTTAACCCAACATCGGTTACAACTGGCAGCTTTTAAAAATGCTTCTAAATTTCTTTAAAGCTTTACTTGCTGTCACAGCTTTTTTTAACATTGGAATATGTGATGAAATAGCCCAGCAAGAAGTTATTACTTGTGCAGTTGAAGTGGCTAACCTTAATTTCAATTACCGAATGATTACCGTTGTATTGTCCAAGGATGTTGACAACCAGCTAGTGACCGACTTTCTGATGGGATACGAAGGTACTGTGATGATTGAAAATAGAGGTGCGTATGCAACGAAGCAAGCCGTCATCATTGTGGATAACTACCAATCGTTTGTTAAGCTACTTAATAGTCTCAAACCAGATTTAAGAGGAAGACATCTGTTTAACGGCAGAGCGAAATACATTATCGTTTTAAATTCCAATCGGAAGAAATTAGATCATATTACCAGCTTTTTATGGAGTTACTACGTCACAAATGTCGTGATCATTGCCAGAGATAGAAAGAACAGAGTCGGTTTGTACACTTTCTTTCCCTACAAGAACCATCTAAGTTGTTCAAACACAAGCCCCGTTTTCATGGGATACTGGGAAGATGTGAAACTAAAAAGCGTTTATCCGAATAAAATGAAGAATATGCAAGAATGTCCGCTATACATATCGACGAACAAGATCTACCATCAGGCTATGGAAGAGAAGATACCTCTGCAGATGATAAAGAAAGCAATAGTTCGGTTGCTAAGAGATGTCATGAATTTCACTCCAATAGTTTCTACTAGGGAGTACTTGAGTATTGATTCAGATCGCGCGAAGAACTGGTCAGATTCCTTGAACGATGTTATTTCTGGTTTTGCAAACATATCTACGTGCACTATTCCGTTAGGATTAGATAAAGTAAATCTGCTTGGTTACTCTTTACCGTATTTTAGAGTCCGTATAGCATGGCTTGCTCCTCCCGTTCACCCAGGACCGGTGTGGTGGCGTCTCTTCTCACCATTGAACGGCTATCTATGGCTTATTCTCTTACTTGTGACGTTCTTTGTAGTATCTCTCCCTTTTATTCTAAAATTTAAACCTATCAAAAAGTTTTGTACCACCCATTTTAAGTACTTCAATAAGGTGCAAGGGGCTGCCTTTCGCGTTTGGGGAGTTATGTTAGGCCAGACTATTCGTGTTGCTCCGAAACGGTTTAGGGATTTCTACATTCTGAGCCTTTGGTTATGGTTTACATTCGTTGTTAGGAGTGCGTACCAAAGTGTTCTTATTGGCGCTTTGAAAACTGATACCTTAGTCGGTAATTTCGCAAATCTTAAAGAAACAATCGATAATGGTTATTCGATTGGCGGTAGAGCTGGTATTTATGCTCATTTTGAATTTGATCCGGTAATCAGAGAGAGGTTTGAAATCATCCCTGAGACGAAATTTGAAGAAGTATTTCTGGATGTGATGGAAGGAAAGAAGAAGTTTGTTGTGGCTGCTTCTTTGGAGTATGCATTTGCTTACTGTCTGTCTCAAGGCAAAAAGGAGGATGAATGTGGACATGTTCTTCCGGACTCAATTCTAACAGTTCCCTTAGTCGTGTGGATGAGGGTACATTCACCTTTCTACGGGCCATTGCTGGTGTGGCTTCCAAGACTGATGGAGAGCGGGTTGTTAGAAAGAAACGCTATTATAAAGACGACTTATATAACCACGGTGCCCACGGACCCGTCGCCGTTGACTCGTCACCAGATGCTCAGTTCTTTTCTCTGCTTGTTCCTCGGTTATGCGATTTCAGCTGTAGTGTTTGTGTTAGAAATATTTAAGAAACATAGTTTCAAGTATACTATCGTGAAGAAAAGTCACTTAGCTGCTTTGAAAGGACAAATTCATAGGCATCAATCTTCATAGAGAGGTTGTATTTTAAAGTTGTGTTGTAAAGAGTGTGTGTTTTTAGTTGTAGCAGTAAATAATGTAAAATATACTTAATCCCAGATCGCCGCGAAACTATTGCAATGGCAATCAAAATAACGGCTTTTGCATTCTGAAAATGGGTAAATAAAACTGCGTGAAATATTTTTGTACTTTATTTATCATCAAACATAGAAAATAATTGTCACTTTATCACTGTTAATTGACACAAACAAATGAAAAGCGTCTATATATTCATAATATTATAATATCTTCAACATTCATATAAAAATAGACATTTAGTGACAAAGTTAGAAGTCTAGATACAAATATATGAAAGTAGGAACATTATGTAGGTACAGTTATATCCCGACCTGCAGTATAAGTAAAGGGAATTAATAAATGTTTAATGAACTTGACAAAACACATTATAAATTGTATTAAAAGGTAGAACATACATTAGATTATTTCAACACATATACTTTTACACACTAAGTATAACCAAATATCAAGGTACATTTTCAGTAACACCAAAGGGGCCCTTGCCAAAAAAGCCATCGTCGGAAAAATTCTTATGTGTCTTCTCCTTTAGATATGTATATTTTCTGGTTTTACAACTCCCGAACATATTTTTTCAGGGGTTAATTTACATAAAGTATGACGTCATCTGTCCTTGATGCCTTTTATTTTGCACATTTTTATTTGGGTTCCTACTTATGATGTTATATTATTTGAGTAAAAATTACTGCTTTACTTCGGGGTATAACTGTGTTACAAGGCCTATTCTATTTGGCACTACAAGTTAGCTTATACACCTACTAGGCTTTGGAAACAATAGAATATCTTTATAGCAAGAAAATGTTAATATTGAAAAATAGTATTAAAAACATAAATAGAATCAAGCTCCGAACAAAACAGGTCTAAAGAAAGGGTTTATCCGTAAGATGTAGGAATTATTTAAATAATATCAACATTTTTGTTGCAAAAATTATTTCACATACTCATTGTAGAACCCTATGTCTTCATATTTCGCACTACACAAAACAGACTGTATTATGTCAAAAAAGTTAATTTCAAGAAAAGATTTGACAACGTATAGTTTAAGATTCGAGTGATGATGTCAATTATTAAATACATCCATACTGCAGTGAGATAAAAATACGGCTGTCTTTCCCGATTATAAAGAATTGAATTAGGGATCTAAAAATTAGATTTTGTTTTTATTGTATTATACACGATAATACAGACTGTTTTGTGTAGTGCGATTTGTTCGGAACTTGACGAACGTTAATCTTAAATTCACAGCAAGTTATTTGTCTATGCGTTTATTGAAAAAAGTAGGGTTTTGGGGCAGGGGTTGGCTAAGAAATTCTATTTATATGTCTAAGGAAGATAACATTGAGATAAATAAAGTTTTTAATAAAATATCAAACTAGTTTCTTAAGTATTAAAACATTTAGATTCTCTTCTTAACTAACCGTATTAAAAATATTCTTATTTCACTTACCACTTAGTTAAAACCTTTCATAATATATCTATACTAATATTATAAAGCTGAAGAGTTTGTTTGTTTGTTTGAACGCGCTAATCTCAGGATCTACTGGTCCGATTTGAAAAATTATTTCAGTGTTAGATAGTCCATTTATCGAGGAAGGCTATAGGCTGTATAACATCACGCTAGGGCTATTAGGAGCGGAGTAGCAATGAGAAATACTACAAAAACGGGGAAAATTATGACCCATTCTTTCTTAGATGACGCAAGCGAAGTTGCGCGGGTCAGCTAGTTTTATTTAAAATTTGCTAACATAGTAATCTTCGTTTACGATTTCTTGTAGTATTTCGGATAAAATATGAAATTGAATGACTTAGAACTATTGATATGAGATCTTCATTAGGTATATGATATCTAATAGCACTTATTTAAAATCTATAAAAGCAATAACAAATACAAACGCACTTTAAAATAGGCCCGCAACCCAGGAATATACTCAATTCATCTAACAAATATAACATTTTGAGATCTAAGATAACACACGACTAAACTAAATGAAAAGAATCATCAAGTAGTAACAATTTATGAATGTAATTATTGATCACGATAAAATATTATAAGTAGGCAAATAAAACCTTTAAACTATCTTAAACTATTACTGAGATTGTAGAACGAACTATGTCAGCCATTAAACATATAATAACAACAAAATTCTCCCGCGCTTTCCATTTAAATCTAAAAGCTTTATGGCTTGTGTTGCTAACTGTCATTCAAATGTCATCTGAGTGCAATTGTGATGCATCTGTTCGTAAGTAATGTTCCTCGTGTAGCCGCCTGTCCGATGCAAATGTGTGAGTTAATAAAATGTAAATGTTATCACTGTCCAGCCATTAACAAGAGACACGGATAAAATGACGGTAAAACGCTCGTTACATTTACATAAGCCGGGTTAAGTTTAGCTTTAGTTATTTATGAAGTTGTTGATTGAATTGATTCATTGAAGAGGTAGAGAAAATCTGATCATTTTATCGAAGGAATTAAGTTGACTTTATGACGGCTTTTCTGAACATTCAAAATGACAAAATACTTTAACTATACGAAAAAATCGGGTGCAATAAATTATGTTATAAAATTCACTACAAAATTTTGTGCCTATAATTTCGTTCACATGGAATAATGTTATATCAAAAAGTAGGTGATATTAATATTGAATGAACAAAAATTACTCCCAATCAAAACTTATTCCTTTATACAAAGGATCGTAATGGGAATTTTTGTTCTTAGAAACAAACACGGACTAAATTGTTTTGTATTCCTTAAAATAAATTACTAATGAGCACTACGTACAATTTAACATAAACAAAATAAAAATAGCATAAATATTGTCACAACACAAAAAATATAGTTTCTTAGAACTAAGCCGCTAAAGTGGGAGGGTCTACAACTAAATAAGGTACTTGCAAAGACAAGGAAGGTTGTGGTAATCCTGGGAACAGTATGGGGTACTGTGGTGGAGGCTGGGGACCTTGGGAGAGGGACCTGGTCTCTGGCTCCGAGCAGTGCAGCAGCCAGTACGTGACCATTCGCCCTCGACCCTTGAGTTCCACCTCCCCTCGACGTTCCACCACGAAAGTCCCCCACTGCTCCAGTAGAGTTCGCGTGTTCTCGCTCAAGTGAATGCGAAGAGCTATAAGTGTGATAAAGAAATATAAAAATGTAAATCATAGATAGTTTAGATCCGATTTTTGTGGTAACAGTTCTTTCAGACTTTTAATTCAAAATGTAAGTTATCATTCTACAATAATACTTAATTTTGCTAGACGTATAGCTTCTTCTGGAAATGTGTCAAAGATTTGTTTGTTCAGCACTTGGGTTAACTTAGAAACAACTATCGTAAAATGTTAGTAGTAAAAATATATTCAACTTTGAAGGTCTTTACGTCAAGTGTCAGTCAACAAATGGGAACCAGCTTACCGAGTTTATGTATAGCAAAGTTATATTTATGTGCTCTAATAAAGATAAGGTTGATGAACCGATGTGAATTCCAAGAGATTTCCTTTGCAATCCCTTAAGTATCAAAATATCATTACGTAATTCTAGATGCAGCAGTTTTAAAAGTCAAAAGTCATATAAATTGTAAAATTTAAAGCGAAAATGTTGCAAATACGGAACAACAAATAAAGTTGGGACATAAATCTCATTATCAAACGTCGTGAATCTAGTTCAGGTCGTGCTATCTTCAGATAAGAATGTGACAACCACTTTAATGTTTCAAACTTCATATAAAACCACTTAGAACGTTTAACGAGTTTGGATACTCTTGCAGAATATCTTTAATTCAGATTTGAAGTGAGATATTTTTATAGAATCTTCGCCTTTACATTATAACTTTACGACAACTATGTTATATTTCAGTGAAATAACTTGCATGCCAATAGTAGTAGTAATAGTATATATAGTGTTATCTTTTTGCTATTATGTTGTATAATAAAAATACACAACAATTTTATAGAAATAACATACCTATACTTTGACGTGATTACCATCAATTCTTACCTGTAAACGCAACTAAACAACAAAAGCTTTATGATACCTGTTTTTAAAGAAATAATTAATCACAAATCAACTCACGTTGTCCAGTAGACTCCATCCTACTAGCAGTGTTAACAGTGTCTCCGAACAGACAGTAGTGTGGCATCTTGACTCCCACCACCCCGGCACATACAGGTCCAGAGTGGACACCGATCCGAACCTGTGTTTTATAATGAACAACTTTATAAAAGTCAATCAAGTACTATATCCAACAAGTTAGTAGAGAGCCCTGTATTTAAGGTTGGCGGAGGTATACAATATTCAGCATTTAGAACATCAGTGCATCGGCTTATACAGCTTACGGTGGTCGATCTGATACAGCTACTTTATTATAGAAGTACATAGAATTATCAATTATAATCTAGATAAATCGTGTATCCCAAGGCTCACTTATAAGTTCTCAGACTGTATTTTATGATTTTCAACGTAGCAATCAAACAACAAACTAAAGTAGAAGCTAGTTTTATAAAAGGACATGGTGTTTTAACTTAGTAGAAAATAAAGGCAGAGGCAGAAACATGAACACAATAAGCAATAAAGTGACTGACAGTAAATACTGAGATTACGGTCAAGGTTAACACTCTGTGGAAAACTGCGTTAGATAAATGATACAGGAAAACGGTTGGGAAAATACTCTGACGGTGAAACGGGATCGTAAAGGTTAATATTTTTCAATTGTACAATAGTCATAAGGTAAGTAAGCAATAAGCATTAAGAAACATTTTTAAAAAATCCGGTGAATTGAGAATCTCCTTCTTTTTTTGAAGTCGGTTAAAAAGAAACGGAAACGTAATAAATCTGCTCGGGGATTCACTCACATAAAATACAGTGAATTGACATAATTTAAGTAAATATACCTTTGAGTAGCAAAGGTCCCATGATAGTCGTAACTTAGAGTAACTTTTACTTAGCCTGCTTCATTAACACGAAATACACAAAAATCTACACTATAAAAAGTAAAAGAATAGTGATAGTAACCTCTAGTCGGTGCGTAGGTCGGTGCCGCACGACGAATCCTCGCACAGCTTCGACGATAGCTAGAGCCATGAGACAGATCTCCCTCGCGTGCAGGTCTCCGTTACGTTCCGGGAGACCTGATACTACCATGTAAGCGTCGCCTATTGTTTCCACCTAGTGAGGAGATAATAAATCATTAAGATGTGATAAAAAAAATAGTTTTAGAGAGTAATGGACTTTTCCCACGGTAGCAAAACTCGTAAAAGATTTACACTCGGCATTGTCTAGCCAGTTCCCTTGCTCGAACTTGGCTTGACACGCTGCCACGTGTGTGTATGATATTAATCGCATAAATAAAGTCCTAGTAAGCAGCACAAAAGTTTACAACCCGGACAGGAAAATTAATTAACCAATAAAAAATTGCTGTCTGTGCAAATCATAAACTATTAGTGCTAAGCTATAAATAATTGATGGTGAACTATATCGTGTCATTAATGTAATGTATAAAAAGATAGTATATGATCACTTTAATGTTACACACACAGTTAATCCTTACCTTATACACATCATAGAAGCCAATAATCCTGTCGAATGTGCTGTACAGATCGTTGAGTAGGTCCACCACCTGCATGGGCGTGGAGGCAGCACACAGCTCCGTGAAGCCCACGATGTCGCTGAAGTACACCGTCACACACTCGCAGCTCTCCGGCTGGACCACTTCTCCTGCCATCAACTGTTGTGCTACTGGCCTAAGGGTAACCGAAAATGTTATTATAACTTGATAAACAGGTGTTTTGTTGCGTGCACTTTGCAGAGTCAAAAGTGTAGATATTAAATTTTTTGATTGCAGTTTTTTTTGTTAACATATCACATGCATGGTTTGCATCTTCTAACCGAGGAGACTAAAATTTTATTTAGAACAATAAGAATGATAAAAAGGTTAACCCATAAACCAATAGACATTTCTGTTATTTAATTAATAACCGAGGGACTTAAATTCTGCCTCATTCAGAATTTTTTGAGCAGATAACGTAAAATAAAGCATTACAAAGAATTAAAGGTTTACCTTGGCAACACTTGATACAGCAACTCCTCAGATCTTCTCTTTTCCATAGAAAGTTGTTCAGTTTTCTCCTCAACCAAAGATTCTAAGTTGTTCGCGTACTGTTCCATGCGCCGAAGAAGATCATCCATCAGATTGTCGCAGTAGCCCCTACACGATGAATAAACTATAGTACCTTGAACAACTAGTCGAAGGGCACGCTAGTAAATGTTAGCAATATTTATTGGTGTCGACTTCGGATCGCTATATCAAGGATATTGATAATGCAAGCGTCCCTGCTTCCAAGGAGCTTTACACTTTAAAATGTTCGATTTATATGTTAAGATATGATTAAAGAGATGTTGGCTATCGTTTACAATAGTTCTATATTAATGAAAATACGTATGCTGAAGGAATCTCTTTATAAATTGTGTGAAATTAAACATTGTGTTTTATTACGTTGTATTACTTTTTATATAGCTTTCAAAATCAGTGATACAAAGCGTTTATGCCCGCGGGATATCCCGGAAGGGATTTGTTCTACACTGTCAGATAATAAACATTAATTGAATTAGTACAGGGTTGTAAGGTAAACAATAATATATTTTGTCCAAACAATACAGTAAAATAATAAATTGAGTTTATCCTTTATCAACGCGAAATTACGGAAATGTCTACGACAGACATAAAATATTACTTTTATGTGTAAATCCTAAAACATATTTTACTTTCATTGCAGAAAAAATACTGTAGAGGAGATAATAATTTGACTTATCGCGATACAACATAACACTTTGTTATTTTTTTGCTTACAGAAGAAAAATAATGAATAAATACCCTTGTTTATGTTGTGTTAATATTTTTCCATATAACGATGCTATTTATATCATTTAAAATACACTTCCGTCATATTCACATTACTTTAACGGAATAATAAGATAAATGTTCTTTATTGTGCAAACAGAATAAATTCTTAAAGTAAATGCACAATAGGAACTCTAAAAGCGATCTTTTCAGAAAACCTTTGGAGAGAAAAATAAATCAGAACAAAATTGTTCACAATAAATGCGATGCGGAAAGAAGACTAAGCGGCCCTTTTAACAGCGAGCCTGTGATACACGTATGTCTGTAGATATAAGAACCACTATGTATAAAAAACAAGCTTCACAATTGTGTTACCTCAACGTCATAATCAAAGTATTACTGTCGCAGAAAACCACGATTCCCTCTTAGTTCCAGAGCATTTTAATTTTACAAATGCACTCGCGTCGCTAAACGGTAAGTGATATCGACCAACTTTTGGCACGGTTGCCTAACAATTGGATAGTTATGTGAGGTAGTTGAACTGACCATGGTTTTTTTCAAGAGCATGCATTTCTGATGAACACTAGACGTACCTACATATTTCTACCAATACACGCACGAAGAACGGTTGGATTAACGACTTTTTACTTTTCTCATCACAATGTTAGCATAATAGAATATGCACTAAAACTATTATTCACACTGGCGAACTTACTTGATATAATTTACATTGATGGCATCGAAGCTGGGTCTATCGTCAGGTCCTTCGGCCCAGCACCTCGCAGCCAGCTCCAGCAGTTCTACTGCAGCCCCACCGCCCCCTCCCCCCGCAGCATTTACCTCACTCACCCCTACCGCGGGACGAAAAGGGGGCGACTCTCGGGCACATACACGGCCAACTATCTCTGAGGAATGAAGATTAATCATGTCTTTTTCGCGGAGTTAAAGGTTCAAGGAGAAATTATTTAGTGAAGAAACAAAAATAGATGAGCTGGCTATTTGAATGGCCAGTTTCGACGCATTACCCTTTATATGCTGGCTTTATAAAGGAATACGCGAATTAACATGAACACGCATTTTACCTTGAAATGCCTAATGTTTCGGCGCAGGTTGCACTCGGCGGCAGGTAAAATGCGTGTTCGTTTTAATTCCCGTATCCTATTATATATTAAACAAGCATTGCGAAAGCTTAAAATTATGATGCTGAATTTAATTTTATCGGAGTGCAAAAGCCTTAATGTTTAACATAAGTTCGTGACTTTGACCGCGAACTAAACTCAGCAACAGTGAAACTTTCGGCGAGATATTATTCATTCACTGACTTTTCTTCAGAGAAGACAGACAGAATTGCCGTAGCAATCTAATCAAACATTCTTAAAAAAAACGTATATTACGTAAATATTTGATATCGATTAAACTATAAACTACAAACAAACCAACAATAAAACGTAGCAGAACGGTGGACATTTAGTAACCATGTTTATCTAAGTTGAAAGTTGCAAACGAAAAGGAGCCAAGTTTAAATGCGATTCTAGTTAGTTTAAACCAGTCTAAACAAGCAAGTTGAATCTTTAAACGAGTTTACCCCAAATAACCTCTTGTTCAACTTTTATTACTTGATCTGAACTTTAGAACATTCGGCATGTTTTTTTAAAGTTTAGTTTGTTATTTCTTGTGAATTATTTAACTAGTTAGTGCAGAAACTTTGTATTTAATTGATGTGACCTGCAACTTCGCTTACGTATATGATAATAACTCTGTAACTCTCGTAGCTTTTGCCGCATTATCAAATAGCCTATATCTCCTCTTTAAATATGATTATTTCTAGAGAGTAATGTGGCACGCTCTAGGAGAGGCTTGTGCTCAGCATCGAACAGTTATAGGATGATGCTAAGTGGATAAAATAGGCATTTTAAACGATTAGCCACCCTGTCTGTATATTCAAACAGGAACTCAAATATTTCTCTAAAAGCTCAAACATACCTATTAAGATGCAATCAGAACTTGCGCTTAAGACATAGTTATTTTTTTATAAAAATATATATAAGTTTAAAGTATAACGTATTAACACCGGTACTAAAGTAAGTAAAAACCCATACTAACCTTTATTAGACATATTATTAGTGTAATGATGGAATGGTCCAGCCCTGAGCACGATCTCTTCAAGGATAATACCGAAACTGTATACATCGCCCTTTAAAGAAGCCGCCGCGCCGGGATAGATGCTACCAGCAACTAGCTCCGGAGCTGTCCATAGCAGTTCTAAAGAGATAAACAACAAATATAAATATATGATCAAAATAAAGTCAGAAAAAAAAACACGTAATTCATTCAGCCAGCTTGAGACAACGGCCAAGTGCCACTTGCACCAATAATTTCACTGAAAGGTCAAGAATCAAATGAATTAATCTGTAGCTCAATTCTCTACTAATATCGACTGCCGACAAGCGGCTGGCTATCGACAAATGTTGCACGAAAATCGGATCAGCGCCTCTAGCGGGCTCCGTAGGAACTATTTTGGCAGTACATTTTAAATGTCAAACTCTCGATACTCGACAGTACTGACTGTAGCGAATTGCGCTACAGTTCAACATGATGAAAATTGAAAGTTTGTGTTAATTCCACTATAGTATTAGATATCAAAATTGTAGTGATATTATCACAGAGTAACTCTATATAGCCTCTCAAGCGCCCGGCCACCGTGTCACGGTTCAATGTTCTACCCCCGTCAAGCGCCCCGCCACCGCTGTACGGCAAAACGATCTTACATTTAAAAAACGTAAAAACGAAATGCTAAAACTATGTTTATCCCTTTCAAACATATTTGACATTGAAGCTGATGAAACGAGACGACGATCTAATGCACACACTTGAATAAGTGGTTGATATAGGCCAGAGAGCACCTTAAACAACATCTGACCCAACGACATGTTCCTTTATGACCAATATTGTAAATCCTTTTTTTAACTAATTTTAAAGATTTGAGTAAATTTTACAGTTGGATTTTAATGTCATTATTCATTAACTACACGATAAGACCTTTCGTCATATAATTTTTTTTGCCTAAAAATATTTTTTAGACTTTCTTCAAACACATGCCTAAAGCACAAAATATTCAGATTAAACCGACTATTGTACTACCACTATCAAATATTATTTGTGGTTTATTTTTTTAATCTATAGCAAATTTTATGTAGATTTCAAATATATAAGGTATGACTAGGGTGTTAGTATTAAAATATGACGGAATCGGCGCTTAAACGCCAACCGCCAATTCAATTTCGCGCGCCATTTTTGGCCTGGACGCTTAACGGTATATTTGAATTTTGACGTTGGGGCGCTCGAGAGGATAGCAAAATTATATACAACTACAAGATGAGAAATGACGGGTGGTACAACCTATCAAATATGTTATAGTTAGATACATTTACTTGTACACTGCGTCAAATGCGAGTCTATTGTATCGTTTAATTGATAAGACCCTTATCAGTGTCTCAATTTGAAATATGACATGCTGTTAATTTTCATCTGATCACACGGTTGCTACTCAAAGGTTAAAATCCATGTCGAACTTGCATTGTTGTCATAGTTTTTCCTGTTGTCCTATATGGACTTACACGTTTCTGTTTCGTTACATTTACATTTGTCCATATCCTGAAATCGGGAAGTACGAATAACAAAATACGCTTGCGGGACCGATCAAAATTTCTAATTAATTATTGCCAAGACTGTTGATACAAATCCATCAGTATACATACATTATTTGTTCATTCCGAGTTATATTTCAGCAAGGAACATTAATCAGACGAATAATTATTTAAAAGGGTAAATTTATATTAGTATAAATATCTTGCTAGGATAATATCTTCTCTAAATTGTCCAACACTACTGACCGTAACGAAATGACCAAGCAAATCTTAAATCATCCCGAATTTGACAAATGGCCGAAATAACAATGAGAAAACGTAACAATAGTAATTACTGTAGTAATAAGTGTCGTCCTTTATCAAGTCGGTAGGCGTGCAGAGCGTGTTCAGCCCGTAGTCGGAGATCTTGAGCACGAAGCGTCCATCGATGAGGCAGTTCGAAGAGCGCAGCTTGCCGTGCGCACCCAGCCCGCCATGGAGGTAACACATACCCTGAACAACGAAGAACAATTTAACAGATCTGTTTAATTGAGTATGAAACGTTGTACAGGGTTAATGGTGATTTTTGAAATATGAAGAAGGTCGCTAATATGCGATTTAAATCTTAATTGACATCCCATAATGGCTTGACACGAAGAACCCATTTTTTTCTTAATTATAGATTCGCAATTTCTCTTTATCATTAAATATTGTCAAATTCCGGACGTGTTATGAACCCAATTCACTTTTAAAAGAATCGTTTGACCTACTTTACATCGATAAGACAACAACATATTCAGTAAAATCGCCCTTAAAATCTCCACTGTACGATGTATAACATTAAATATTTAAGATAATGCACGAAGGGCCTACAAAACAATACACCTTAATAGCTGTTATGTATTTTTTGTTCCGAGCCTCTTCTTTAAACGTTAAGAAGGCTTTACAAAATTCCAGGTATTTCTATCCACAAAGAAGGCTTAACATTAACAAGATTATAGCAGAAAATGAAACTTTCGTTGGTATTTACTGTTTTTGTTTCCAACCATTAGTAAATATTTTTTTTATAAAATGATTATGTTTTGTTATCAGCGTTTAAAAAAATCTTAGCTTTATAAATATTTTTCTGAGTAGCTTTTGCTTAAAAGTCGATGCACGTGTAAACGTTTCCAGGGCTCTTTTAACTATACGCCTACTCTGTAAACAAGCTTCAATCCATTTATCTTAAAATACACGTAACAAAAAATTCAACACTTCCAAATTCCGTTCCATTTAGGTCTATAAAATAGAATAGTGTAGAGAAACAGTAAACCCTTAGTAACAAACATTATATCAGACTGACGCGGCCCATTCACGGCTGTCTGCACATCTGCCCTTGAACTTAATGTTACGCTTCAAACAGTTGAATTTTTATAAAGATAAATAAACCAAAACAATCTGGAAAAGTATTTTAAAGTTTAAGTCAGAGAAACGTTCTGAAAATAATGAGTAATTTGCATAATAAACTTTTGACGCCAGTTCATTGGTAAAACTGTTGTAAACCTAAATCTATAGGTAAACGCTATAATTTTTTTGGGTACGTTGCCTCTTATTCTGATACAAGATTAATAAAGTATTAAAAAAGCAAAGCCAAAATAACTTGTCTGAATAGTTATACAAAAAATACAACAATTTCACGTTCGAAATTCAGCAATTGATGGTTTTAACACAGTAACATAATATCTTCAACTCCACAAACCTATCAGAGATTCTCAAAACGAATATTAAATGTAGCGAATTTTATTAAAACTTCTTCGTATATTTATTTTTCTGCTAAATCGTAACTGGAAACTTTTTCACTCGTATTGAATTAGTTGTACGACGTAATTTGGTAATATTTCACCCTTGCGTTCAGATTCGTTAGACGATATTGTAAAAGAGTAATTTAGTTTTCTTTTTGTTGATACTAAATTATTAAACTCTGTGATTAAGGTGCAATACGCGTAAGTATTGACTTACTGTTTGATTAAAGTTTCAGCATTACTTATACCTATCTAAACTTAACTTCAAGTAAAGTTGCTGAACTATTTATCTTTCGCGAATGCTTTGATGAACGCAATAAAGTATGTAAAAGCTCAGCTGTTTCGCGGTGTTGAACTCCTAATAAATCTGTTTATTCCAGCAATCATTCTCTCACTAAACATTAATGTGAAGGTAATTTGTATTTAACGAAAGAGATAATCACACTCCTAGAAATGGAGAAATATTTACCAAGTGCGTATTTATACCACTACCATTAGAATTACGTATTCGCTTGTTTTATTTTCTTTTCGTTTCTATTTTCTTTGCAGTTCATTCACCTCTAGTTAAATTACTTGAATTTAATTGAAATTAATTGGCTTATGTAACTTAAAATTAATTCATAAAAACAATTTGTTTGTTATCCCTTTTTAAAATCCACTTCATTGTGTTGTTCAGGGGCCGTCAAAGACATAAGAGCATTAATACCGTAAACGCAGCAGTTTGGATGGATGTTTGTTACTTATTCACAT
Source organism: Anticarsia gemmatalis (assembly GCF_050436995.1). Classification (NCBI taxonomy): domain Eukaryota; kingdom Metazoa; phylum Arthropoda; class Insecta; order Lepidoptera; family Erebidae; genus Anticarsia; species Anticarsia gemmatalis. The sequence continues at coordinate 9,022,018 of NC_134761.1, forward strand.
CGAAACGACTGAACAGATTTTGATGATACGCGGTACTCAGAGCGTACAACCTAAATTAACATCGCAAACAGGATACTTTGTATTCCGGAAAATATTCACGTAGACAAAGTTGCGGAAGTTGAATTTTCAAAGTTAAAATTCTTACCTGTACTATGTCATGTACGAGAGAGGTCCTGAAATTCCAGTCTAGCTGCAGCTCGTCATTAGCGAGGACATCCTTCAAGGAACCTTTAGGACAGTACTCTGTGAGCACGAATACTAGCGGACAGTCGACGCACGCGCCGATGAACCGCGCCGTGTTCTCGTGCGATACGTTGCGAGCCTGTTGAAGAAATAATTATAAAGTAGACATCAATTCAAGTATCTGAAAAAAAACTCAGTAGGTAATAGGATCCTGTTTTTACTCTTTGGGTACGAAACCCTAAAAAAATACATTTTATAAAACACAGAATATTGTCGACTTGTATATTTTCTAAAATGAGTCCCACATTAAAGTCAGTAAATATAATTCTATCCATATTTTGTAATTATGTTTTTGCTAGCCTAGCTAACTGGGATTTTTACTTCAAGACCTCACAAATTTGTATCGTTAAAATCATTGTGTCTTTAATATTTACGCATCAGCATGTTATCTTCCAATTTTGATACTTCTACATTTCCTCATAGCAAAACAATTCAAGAGATATTGAATTACGTCCCTCACACCGAATCCTTTTGCATTTGTATACGGATAGTGCAATCCGCTATCCAATTCCGGTATTCAAAGGAAAATGTGAAAATTGCGACACGAGATGAGATTTATGTATATGACAAGGCTCTGTGCCAACCAAATTAACACTACAAAAGGTAGATTTATCGTATGTATGCTGTCTTTGTTTACGTTTTACGAAGAATATTAGAAATTCCGGAGTTTTATACAAACACTAGTTTCAATCCCCAAATCCAATCATACCATGCTAATATATAGCTATTATGTCACCGCAAACCTCCTTGAGGGATATATTATTATGTATTACCACTAAACAAAGTGCTAAAGTCATCGATTTAGGAGAATGAACAGATGCAGTTTAAATCATTGTTAGCTGTAAGCTTTAATGCCTAGACTATGGTTATTATAAAAAGTCTTTTCTACAGTTCATATTCCCTTGATCTGTGTCAAGGCTCACAGGGGAGCGCGAGACAATATCCGAGCTCATTGATTTGGTTTCTGAGCTGTCACTTTTGTTTCCCACTATCGAGGACTGAGTGGCAGTTTTGTGACATCTCATTTGTTTCGACGTCACACTATGTCCCAGTGTCAAGGATACATCACACGAGACAATTTAGTACAAGAGCCCAGAAAAAATTGTTTCAACATTGCGAAATAATGTCACTATTAAATATTTTTTAATGATTTTATTAAGAGGGTTGTGTGCGAAATTTACAATAAAGCTAAACAAAAAAAAAATACGACCACTTGCGCTCTTCTATAGATTTAAAATGAGAAAATTCAAAATACTAACGATGCCCTGATTTCCAAAAAAAATATTGGACTTGTTTGGCAAAAAACATCTTAGTACCAACTCGTAATTTTTTAAACTATCAGATTTACAGCATCACACTCAATCTCCCTTGCTGTAGGCCTAATCATCACGCGAAAATTACGATAAAAAATGGTGTTACCTGTTTAATCTCCCAAAGCAATTTCTTATTCAGATCGAGTTTCTTCCTGTGTATCTTTTTAACAGCTACTCGGTTGCCCTTGTACAAGCCGACGGTGAACGACGTCAGCGTCAGCGAGGGAGTGCCCAAGTTTGAGGCAGCTCCGGTACTGCCGCGGGTGCTCCAGCCCAGGGATAACTGGTGACAAGGTATTATTATATTATTCGTGCTGATCATACATGAATGCCGTTTCTTTTACAGTTTAATAGAAACTGAATTTTCATATATCTGGCATACAAGACGCAATGCATGTAAAAAACACAGATAGTAATAAAAACACAACAAAAAAATTTCGAATGTATCAAGTAAGAGCAATAATTTTGCTCGCCGTTAGTTAAAAATATCTTCCCATACTGGGAATTTACAAAAATAAATAAAGCCATAAAAACTTTCTATTATTCGCCAATTGTTACTAATTCGTTGATCAAACGCTCAAAGCCCACAGTAACAAGTCAAAATTCAATTAGATTTACAAAGAAAAACGGAAAATGGTCTAAAAATAAGCGAAAATTAACGTGAAATTAAACACAATGGTTATTTGCTTTTGATTTACTGAAGCCACGTCAAAACAGGTGAACAAAAAGCTCTCCTATTTTTATTAGGCGACTCTTTTATCCGTATTTCGTTCAATTTGTCGCTAACGAAAGCTGATAATTAAATTCATTAAAAGGTATTGTTTGTTCGGAACGATAAAAGCCTTCAATTACTTAGATATGTTGTGTATGTTGACGTACCTTTCAATTAAAACCTGTTCGCGACATCACGTACGTAATGGTTGTAGGCGAGTTTATTTTTTGATTAAATGCTAATAAGGGGGAGTCAGATGAAAACAAATTCTAGGAGTACAAGTACATTGGAATCTATCAGATGCCTCGTGTAACTTATAGCAAAATAAAATATCTCATAAACTAGTATCTCTACAAGCCAGTTATCATAAGCAGTAATTCTAAGTCTGCCGAATGTTATTCAAAGTACTAAATATTAGCAATAAGTTTTAAACTTTATGCACAGGTTCAATAACAATAAGTTTCTCCAATTTATTTTACTGTTATTAGTATTATAACAACTAAAGAACACTCGTACATAGTATTAATAACGTACCCATTTGGTTGCACAGGTATTTTCTACCATATTTTTCTGTAATCCGAATAATTTCTCCATCGTTTACCGTTGCGTTAAGCGTAAACTCTCTAAGGTATACCTAATTACCTTCACTCGGCCTACGGACGGTGATCTCAGTAAATTGTTAAACCGATTCACCCGTGACAAAGTCATGACATTTCAAAGGTTAAATATTTCTTAAATTACAACAAAATGAAGAAATCACATTTACAATCTTAATCAAACAGTTTGAGAAACATAAAATTTCAATTGATCGACTACGTTTCGATTTCAAAGCCTAATAAAAATAGTATCTCATTATTACTTGTGTATTGAAAATACTTTATTTGATTTCGTTTTAAGTTTGAGTAAGCGTGAGTTCATTGAACGAAAGTTTCGATTCGCTCCCGGGGGAAACTAGTTTTCCAACTAAAATTATCATTGAAAGTTTATTTATAGAGCTCATAATATTGTCTTTACACGGTCGTCTTCATAAAATAATTTAGTTTTGGGCTATTTTAATGTAATTTCGCTATTCGGTTTAATTTTATCATTCCTTTAGAAACTATTTTAAGAAATCTTAAGCGAGGAAGGTTGCTTCAAGGGGTGTACGAAGCCTGTTACGTACCTTCAAAACTTCGTTGATGCTGTGCAGCGCTGGGCTGGCTCCCAACCCGGTGCCAACCTCCACCAGGACTTCTTCTGGCCTCACTCGCCATGATGTGTTGTTTAGTTCCGCATCCATGCGGGCTTGCCTGTTTGTTTTAAAATATTGTACAATTATTTGTATTATTAAAAATCTTTTAATTAGTCACAGAATATAAAATTCTTTATGATACTATTCTTTGCGATTTTCAGTTTTTTTTAATACAGTCGAAATAAGGCAACAAAATAAAAACACAGTAAAGCCTTCATTAACTGAAACGAACATAATTTAAGCAAACGTATTCGTCGTACAAACGTTAAATACACGGTTTCACATGAACCAATCGTCGCTAATTGAGGATGGACATTTCTTCTTACTTAACAGTAAATAAAGACACGTAGGCACTCAACGTAATTATACAACTAAATGAAAATTCCACGTGTAAACAATTAACAAAATGGCACAGACTTTCTTTAGAAGCTTTTTTTAGGATTCCATACCTAAAATGTAAAAAACGGAACCCTATTTATTACTAAGCCTCCGCTGTCTGTCTGTCTGTCTCGAGGCTGTATCACATAAACCGTGCTAGAAAGCTGAAAATCACAAATGATGTATTTCCGTTGTCGCTATAACAACAAATACTAAAAATAATAATAAATTAAGGGTCCCCATACAATAAACGTGTTTTTTTCGTATTTTTTAGTACGGAACTCTATAATAGGAATCTAGGAATAAATAAGTGCGTGATTCCGACTCGCACTTATTTATTTTTATTTTATTAAAAAAATCAAATTAGCTAATGCAACAAGTGCATGGTGACAAATTTAACTATCGTCAACAAAGTTTTCCCGTATTCCCCCGTGGTCTTTTAATTTGTTCGAATAAACTACATGTGACGTCACTGCACACACTTACAAGACGAGTAATTATACTTACTTGTACGCAACGCAAGCGGCCGTGACCGCGAATATAAGGAATATCGCCAGTCCGATGAAACAATAGATTATTACTGTCTGCGCCTCTGTTAGCAGCGTGCAACAAATGGTTTAAAATCAACACTTGGCACTATTTTACTTACCCAATTCCTAAAAAATTTCACGCGTCAATTCAATACTACCATAGCTGAGGAATATTGTATATTAAGGAATATTATTATTGTACATATATCTGTCATGCTTCAAAACTGCATTGCTGAAACGATTTTCATGAAATTTTGCGTGGACATAAGTATCGGTTTTTTTTTCAAACATGTATCTTACAGTGGTTCAGTTGGTTCCTTAAATATTGTACCTTAAACCTTTATATATTATATAATAATCACCTACAACTTGATAGTGATACGATGTACCAAATTAGTTTATTGCCGAAATTCGGCTTATTCACTGCTGTTGTAACAACAACAGCACTAAAGCACCGAAGCAAACACAACAATAAAGTTCACAGACCTCTAGTACCAATATTTATAAGAAATTCCCTTCCCTATTTTTGAAATGTGAACAAAAGATATTCCTTCCGTTCAAAAAAATACGGATATTTTTTGTAAGTGCATTTTACCGATAAAAGCACTTAAATCGTTTAATGAAAAAGAGAACACGAGGAAGCAGTCGCTCCGATAATAGCACAGCTGTTGAAATAAGGTTAAAAACATTGATTTGTGAGATTTTTTATTGAGTATTAAACTCAATTGAGTGCATATTGAGAGCTTTTATGCTTCTACTTTTCATTTATGGTTTCATTCATTTAATTTTGTATCGATGAAGCAAAAGTACAATTATGACATTTACGATGATAATCATAAATGTTTTGTCTAATTAATGAAGTTTCTAAAGAAAACTTAGTCTAATTTTGTATTTTTTACTAAAAGAGTAACAATAGATAACAAGATATTATTTGTTTAAGTAACAAATAATATCTTACAGTTGTTTGTTCAAACAAAATAACACAACTCGTAGACGTTCGTAGCAGTTCTACGGCGTAGATGTTTTGCTACGCGGCTCAATTAAGGTTATTACTACTTGCACAGGAAGCACCCGACCCTAGTTAATGGCACTTGAACAACACCTGGCGGCAATATACTAAGTCTACAGACAACAAAAAGAAAATTAGAATTCCGTATTACTTTTGAAAAAACCACAATATTTGTAAATATTTTGAAAGGAGCTTTATAAACTTAGACGTACTCATGTCTTACCAGTGTTACCCTTTGATAAATTCTAACCACACGTGTAAAAGATCGCTTTGAAGTAAATCTGTCCTTCTGTCAGTCAAATTCCTTTAGAAGGGACTTGAAGTATTTAGTTTGTATTAACACAAAATATTACTAGCAATATGACTTAGTCGACATTTTCAATTTAAGTTCGAAACAACAATTCAAAAATATGAAACATACCTGAAAACGTACAATTTTTTGACGATTGTGTAATGCATCTATGTCCTTACCTCCCTGGCACATAGGATCATTTCCTAGGAAACCACATCTTGGTGTATCGGGTGGCGGACCACGACGTCCTCCCGGCCAGTGAATCGCTTTCCCTGCAACAGGCTTGTAGCTGCTGTTCAGCCCGTGGTAGAATGCCACAACCTGCGTATTAGATATTATCATTACCTTCTGTCCATATAAATCTATTAATATAACTTTACAAAGAGAGGCTCCAGAATAATTATTAATGGTTTCAACAAGTATTTATTCCGTATCGGAATCAAACCCACGTGGATTGGTAGAACCTCGAATGTCATAAAAAACACACACAAAATACAGTATATCAGTGCCTCTATTTATTTCGAAATTTATCCAAGAATATTCCGCAAAGTAAAAGAGTGGGCGCGAACCCACTTCAAAATCATAAACATTATAGTATTCGCACGTCGGACGCAAAACGCCTATATATCAATGCGGTACTTTGAAAAATATTTCCAGATATTTTTATATTCCCGTTTATTTTGAGAAAGATATGTTTTTACCGTGGTCAATGTGTAAGAAACAAACGAAAAGAAATATAACAGTGAATTCGTAATTCTGATTGATTTTGTATGTAGGACCGGTATTTTACATTATTAAGTAGGTACACGATCTTCGAAGGAGAATTCGGACAGATTTTATGGGTAATAGAAACTAAATAAATGTTTCACGCAGTAAGCAAAGACATAAAATAGTATTGAATAAATACGGTGGATAAAATAAAAGCATGTGACCCGATTCAAAATTAACTATGCATTTAGGTATCTCATAAATATATTAACTACATATTAATTACTAAACAAGAAAGCCTTTACAAATGCGATTACAAAACGTATAGCAGATTCAATATAAAAAGCTGCCAAAATATTCAACTAATCTTTAGATTTTTTAATTCAACATTATTGATACAAGGAACGGACCACTGCTAAAACAACTACTCCTACTAGAAAAAAGAAAAAAAAAATGTATAAGTAAAAGGCAATCCGTTTCTAGTGAGTCTTTTCAAACCAGCGAACCAGACGTAATCTGAAGTGCAAGTTCGTAAATTAAGGTTCAGCCTGTACTAAGTCTGACTGAGCAGAAAACAGGAATAAAGTCGGATTACGTCACTTTTACAAACGAAATCTTTTTCCTCCGCCAACAATTCCTTATAAGCCCGCTTCTCGAGGACATTTGCCCTTTGAATTGTTCCGACTTAAGGCATTGTTGTGTGTTGTTCTGTGGTTTACGTTTAATTGTCTGGTTATTAATTGCTTTACGACCACAAAGAAAGTCTACATAACGAATAACCTAAAATATAAGATTATTTCATGTGTATTTTTATTATTATATTTTACACATGGTATCTTACTAATTACTTAATTTATTCTTTGTACACACAGGTTCCTTTTAAGGGTGAAGGAATATAGTTCAAGTCTCAAAGAATTCAATTGACCTGGTTATTCCACATGGCTTACCTCAAACTTGCCGGTGACAGGATCAAGATCTAAAATCGCGTAGTCAGCATCCCTGTCGCCAACAGCGTCGATACGCACATGGCCTGTTATACCTGCCACAAAGAATTATATTAGTCCTGTATACATTACTATATTTAACACTTCGATATGCCGAGTCTATTATAAGCGGGAACTTGAGAACAAAAGGTACTCCAATACTGAAAAATGTCTTATGTTCTGACGTTACTATGTACCGACGTTATCTAGTCTTCAAGTTTGATTCCACAAAATAAAGTCAAATAGATACTTATATGTAATAAAGAATAGCGAACTAATTAGGAAGTACACTAATCTTAAAAGGTGTCTGAGCAACTTTCCTTTTTGCCGGCTTATCTAGGATCGTTACAGAGATACAAATGGGTTCCACTAATCTTTTACTCTAGATAACAATCTTAATAAAGCCGGGATGAGAAAAAGATTAGCGGGGAAATGAAAAAGAGGATAAGGTCGTATGAATTTTTACACTTAGGTATTAAAATATAGTCTGTCCAACTATAGATACACGTTACTATGTATGTTTCAACTATCTTTGCGATGAACAAGCACCAGACCTCGTTTATTTCCATTTTGCTCTTTTTCACCAATCTTTAGTTAAAACAACTTTGAGCCTCTAACTAACGCACACAAAATGATAAATGTAGAAAAAACCACTACTATAATCTGTTTATTATAACTAGAATCACAGACTTCATAGAAACGTACGTAACAATATAAAGCATATCCAACGGTGGTTGGTTTTCAGAGAAATCAGCAATTGATGTGGTCAATGGTGACCTTAACCACAATATTGTGTTGCAAGTACCTTTGTGCAAATGATTTTGTATGGTTTTCATTTAAAGTAATATACCTATTTCGAGCTGATATTCCGATTCCTACAAATACACGGCAAAAGTCTTTAGGTCTTTGTAAATGCCATAATATTAAACGTTTCCGTGATCTGTGCCAATCATTGTCAGCCTAGCCTTTTTTCCAACTATGCTGGAGTCAGCTTCCAGTCTCACTGGATGCAGCTGAATACCAACCCAGTATAAAACTGGAGCAAATGTCTGTCGGACCTCCACGACCCAAATTACCTGGGTTATAAATTCTTTACTATACTTTCTTTTCTTACAATCATTAAATATAATTGATCCTTACTATTCCCTACATTTTTCTTAATCAAAGAAAGTCTGGAAGTCAATAATACTCAAGCAAGCCTGTTTTCATAAATCAAAAGAAACATTATGTAGTATTAACAATTATTTACCATTCGTATTTACATAACCAAAGCTTGTTTCATACCTATTGTTTCAAATTACGGAGCTTTCAATACGAACTTATTTTAAGAACCTTTACACATAATATAATAACAATATAACAGTATAAACAATAACACGTAATTGCTACCTTTTGAGAATAAACACTCAAGAATAACTCTTGTACTTGAAAATTTATATTTAATATGTACTTAGAAGTTAAAGAAAATAATAATTGTTTTTAGAAAATTGAAGGCAATTCATTCAACTCAAGTACAATTATAGAACAGTTGCTATACAAAAAGCCTTCGTATTTCCAGTACTTTACGTTGAACTTAAGCAAAAAATTTTAAATAAGACGGATTTCACGTGCTAAGAATCACTTATTTGTGTCTTAACTCTATAGGAACTATGAAAATGAGCCTTTAGCGAAAAAAAAAAATTCTCAAGAAAAATTGTTCTAAACGTCAATTCTTACCATGAAAGTCTCGTCCCCACATGCGACTGGTAATATTCCTGCCGTCCCTGATGTCTCCACCTTCGGTCAGGGTCTCGTTCAGCGCCATACCCAATAAGTAGACACCATCGTAGAAAGCACCAATGAAGAAATTCACCTGTTAATTAAAACCTTCCTTATTATCATTGAAAAAGATACACATTAATGTCGATCATGTCAGTCTTTTCTTTATTAAAGGATGACCTCCATTAATATGCGAATGCCGATATATTTATATCGAACAGATTACGATATTATTTTAATTGAATTTCTCAGAACTTATCAACAGGCTTAACTTTATGTTTAATTGTATTTAATTGTTTTTATAAAGATATCAACAATTAAATACATATCTTAAGTATAACATTGTCTACGAGTAAAATAAATAAATTTGAATTAGTATTATAAATCTTAATAACAACCTACTTTGTCTCATATACAATTTCTTGGAATAAAAACAATGTGAAGGCCTCAACTAACAAGGAAACGACTCTGTAGTTCTGTAAAATTCGCACGGCAACTGAATCTAATAAAAAAGAAGTCGGGTTCCTGGCTATGTTTGTTTTGACAGCTTGAAGACAAAAGTTAATAAAGTATCTTGTGGGCTGTTATTAGTGTACTAACTATCTTGTTTAATTTTACGTAACTGCACTGATTTCATTCACAAAAAGAAAAAATATTTCCGCAAATATCGAATTTGTAATAAAATACTTTGCTACTGTAATAAATAATGCTGATGTAGGCATTATTTTTATTCCGCGTAAGCGTTATTTTTGCACGAATTCCTTCGTCGACTGTTATCTCGATATATATTCATTCCACCTAGCTTAGAGTTTATGGAAATACAAGCCTTAGGCAATAAAGTGAACTTTAAAGGTCAGGCGACATTCAGGAACAAATAGAAACAAAACACGTTTGTTTCTTTGATTACCTATTGTGAATATTGTTTTAGATAACAGCAACCCTTACCTGCTACGTGCTTAGCATTTAAACGTAGAAGTATAATTTACCTTAAAAAATATACCGGCGGTCATGTAAATGAAGCAAGGAAGTATGTAAAAATAGTACCAAGTGGCGTTCTTTGGTCTCTGTCTACCCATATGGGAAAAGCATTCAACTACCTTTAAAAACTGTTAAAAAATATTCCGGCTGTTCTGCATGACAAGATGTATGGATGTGAGGCAAGGGAAGTTTGTAAGGATTGTACCAAGTGGCGTTCTTTGGTCCCTGCCTACCCGTATGGTAAAAATACGTGATATTACGTATGTATGTTACAAATATACCTAGCAATGTATTAATGAGTGTGGTAATTTGTTGCTAAATACATTTCACTATGCTTATTCGCCATAATTGATCTTATATTATGTTTTCAAACACAAACGCAATTTAACTACATGTTTGTTTTAAACGTGCTGTGCACTGGCTGTAAATATTTATACGTTTAGTTTTGGTAAGCAATCACGCCCACGCCTCAACGCTTGGACAGAGCAAGTGTAGTTGAACCACCAACACAGTTTAGCTGACGCTTGCATAAGTTTACCGATTTCTGATATTTTGCTCTACTACGTTACTAAAGCATCTTGAACTTCAGTATCGGTTGGATTTTCAATTTTATAAAGGTCAAATGCATATTACATAACGAATATTGTACTATTATAAATTCTTAACTAGTTTAAGCTATCGAGTTTTGTCAATGTAGTGTCATAAAATTGCAAATTAATAAATCAAAGTTAGGCATTCCAAGGTAAAATGCGTGTTTGCGTTAATTCCCGTATGCTATTATATATTAAAACAAAGTTTTTACTTATTTACTGCTGGTTTCAGCACTTGTACATAGTATTGATTATTTACTTTACGATATCGTAGACTTATCCATAAGAAGTGACCCCATAAACTTATTAAACGAACAAATAGGTCAAAAGTATTTGGTTGGCACTTTTTGTATTTCTTTCGGTGTTATTATGTTTTATTATCCTTCATGTTTTGTGCACGTCTCTTTTACCAAAACAAGTGGAAACTAAGCTTTAAACTTTTTGTACAGAAAGGATAACAGTCGGAAACATCACTTGGAAACTATACTACTTCATCCTTCGGTCGGTATTTGTTTGTTGTTCGTGACATGCGGCGCATCCATAAATAGTTTGATGTGTCATATATTACTTTCTGAACTATTGTAGTTGTTGTCCTGTTGGAAACATGTGGGACATTTCTAACTCAATGCTAAATCAGAGGTCAATCTCTGATTTAAGTTGACAACCAAATGCTGGTTTTATTACCGAAATGAGATGATTTGTTTACTCTGAATTTAGAAACGTTCAATTCAAATGCAAATCAAGGCAAGTTGCATTAGAAGTGGTTTATCTAGTTAATTAAATAGCAAATTTTGGTTAGATATGGATGTAAATAAAGCAACGGAAGTTCGTAAGGATCGTACCAAATGGTGTTCTCTGCCTATCTCTATAGGAAATAGGCGTGACATTATATATGTATGTATGTCTGTTTTGGTTAGAAGACTATAATCATAATTTTTAAACTCCCGCGTTGCATGTTAAATGTATAATAGAATACGGGAATTAAAGCGAACACTCATTTTACCTTTAAGTGCCTAACGTTGGCGCTGGTTGCACTCGCCGTGGTCGCAGGCAGGAGTCAGTCGGCGAGTGCAATCTGCGCCGTTTTTATTTTTAGAACTCACCTCTTCTCCATCAGAGAAAGTATAGTTATAGTGCTGCTTGGCCCTCAATCGAACAGTATCAGCGAACTCGTCGAACCTGTCTCCTGTAGGTAGTTTCAGAGACACTCGGAGTAAGGCTTCATACGCAGCCCTCGCTGCCGTGTCTCGTTCATCATCCGCCGCCCATCCAGTCTCACCCCAGTAGCCACCCTGGACGAAAGGAAATATTAACTCGAAATTGAAGATGACTATTTCGTTATTTTACAAACCGAAACGGACAACTGTCACAACCAGTCCCTTTTCATTCCGCGTACAATGCGTAGGTTTGGAGTTTACAACTCAAAATTTTAATGCTTATTGCATGTTTCATTTAAAATTTTAATTGCTGCTTGGTTTAGCGGAAGAAAACATTTTCCTTTACGTCTTAAATTTTCTTGGTTTAAAGTTTTTTAACACCATTTCCGTGTGAAATACATTAGAAATCAAGTCACTGTATGTGTTTTCAAAACCTACACTCTGAATAAAACAGTTCTATTAAAAACCCAGTCAGGCGTGGTCGTGTGGGTTAATACAATTTGTATACTGCTCTATATTGTTTCAACTGCGGAATATGAACTATAAAAATAACGCTACATGAAACCAGTATCAGAACTTAATTGAATACTCGTGCAGCAGTAATTTGATGTCTGACATTCAGTTTCAAGGTCGTGGCCAATTAATAAATTATTGTGATACGTACAGCAACTCAGTATGTAGGAATGTGTAGAAATAAGGTAAAGATGATTTTTTTTCTGTTATGTGTCCGAAACAGTTTTCTTACTATAATACTTTTTAAATCAATGATATCTACGGCGATTAGAAGCAATGATGTCTTCAAAACATCATTTTGACACCTTCTAAAATGTGTCCTAGTTTTATGGTTGCCATATAAGCATAATAAAGGTAAAAAACTAATTAATAATGCAAGAACTCATGAACATTATATTTCTCTTTCTGAGCATTAAACTAGGAAATCTCTTATTTTGTCTTTCTCTTCGACCTTTACTGACATAACGAGTTCGATAAAAATGCGTATTAACGACCAAATAGTATGCAATATTAAGATCTAATGCTTGGTCCAGTATAGCGTAATAAAGCAAAGATTTATCGTGTATTAGATTAAATAGCTTCTGTTATTCGAGATCAAAAGTATCGTACCGTAAAACGGGGTGAATAGAAACAATTTTCAACTTTGTCCTAAAAATTTGTAGCGAATAACTTGTTATTTTTATTGTCAGGTTGTTTTATATCATGTCCGGCGCCATGAAGAAAGAGTTAAAACCATATTTGTCCAAAAATATGCATAGTTTTACGATATTTCATTAAAAAAATGGTCAATTTCTATTCACCCAGCGATAGGGGTGAATCGAAACGACCAAAGGGGTGAATGGAAAAATTGTGTTTTAAAACGTTTTTTCAGTTAACAATATTGTATCTTTATAGATAAATATACACCAAAAGAGATAAACACTCCAAACAACTCATTAGAAAAGAAATTCCACTTTAAATCCAAAGTTTTGAAAAAAATGTATGGACCATTAAGGCATTCGAGGACGGTTGACTTTGAAGCATTTTTTTGGGTATAAATATCAATTTAAACATTTAAACAATTATGGCACCGCAGAGAAGTAATATTGACGTGTAATCATTTCAAATTTGAACAAAATTCTTAAACGAGGAGTACTCAAACATTGGGCTTGAAAACTTTCCTGATTTTTTTTCTATTCACCCCGCGAATTCTATTCACCCCGTTTTACGGTATGTATTAATTTTCGATATTTACACGCCTAGACTTCCACATTAATTAAAAGCGGACATACATTGTATACTGTTATACAAAAGAAAAGTACTAAAACACATATACATAGCTGTGAGCAAATATCTAAAATTGATGTTTAACAAACGAATAAAAATGAAGAAAGATTCCTTTCTTTATCATGATTTCAACAAAGTACGATATTATATTAGGTCGGGGAAATGGTCTTTTCACATTTTAGTATGTATGAACTTGTAATAAAATCTTTTCTCTACACAAAAAAGCTCGATATTTGGGTACCTTACGAGCTCACTGAAAGAAACCTAATGAACCGTGTACTCATTTGTGATTCTCGAAGCCAAAGAGATTTTATTACAAGTTCATACATACTATAATGCGAAAAGACTTTTGCCCCGACCTAATATGAAACAGCACGTTTTCAGGCATGTTGTCTTTCTTTACGCGTGAATTCTGTGTGAACGTCGCTTCATTACCTTCCGTACATGTCGTTTTGGCGGCAGGTGGTTGAACCATCCACCTCTACCTAATATTGTGTGAGCCATGCACCGACTCTGCTTATTACATCACTACGTATATTGTTTGACAGAAAAAATAAGTAGGAAATAAAATCTGTACATTTGTTTATGGGAACACTAAATCAACATTTGGTGCTTTCAGATATATGTAAATACATGAATGTGGTATAATCTATATGTTTATGCGAACTTCCTGTGAAAATTACGATGAGACCCAGAAATAAAAATGAAAAACGATGTGGACTTTTCACGTCTGTATTTCAGATAAAATCGGTTCTGAGAAAATATAAAAAATCGAGCAATGTGAGGCCAGTAAATCAGGTAAAATTTAACTTTAAAACCGTTTTATTTCCTAGAATACGAATGGATTGATGATTAATGAACGGAGGTAAATTGGATATGCCAAAAAAACGTAGGTATATTGGTAAAATTTATTTTAACATGTTGAAACCATTCCAAGCAACGCGTTTGGTTTCGTCTAAACCATTAAACTAGTTTCCTACTACAATGTCTCTAAATGTATTCGACCATTCCGAAATAACTGCGAATCTATTTCACTAAAAGGATGACAAGTGTATAACAAATAATCATACGAAACCTAGTAAACAAGTTACCATACTTCCACGTGCAACATAATACGTTCTAATCAATTGGAAGTTGGAGGTCAGGGCGTCTTGCAAGTAAAGGTCAGGCCGTGTGTGGAATCAGACGATACTAACATGATTGAAGGGACGCGCGCTGGAATTAATGTGCTGCCGGACTATACGGAATATATTACTGCGATGTGAGCTGAATGTCTACTAAACTGAGACTTTAACTTCCTTGAAGGACGCGTCTAATGGTATAACTTAGTTTAGTTGCCCAGATTGTGTTGTCTTTAACTACTTAATGCACTTTGCCCCGTGACTAGGAGTTAACAGTCGCCGATTTTAACATCACAAGTTCAATATGATTTGAATCCTAGAAAATATCACAAATTCGACTTGATTGCAAGCTCTAACCACAAAATGCAACTGCAGACCGCAACAGCAGGCAGCACAGCGTAGCATAGGCTACAGTGTGCGGTTTGCTTCTAGCAAAATATTCTAACTACTCAGTACTCACCTTATACTTAGCCATGGTATAAAGATAATGCTTTTGACATTGAAATTATACAATTTTCTTCAATAAATATCAATTGGTTCTCCCTTTAAGAGCCTTTTAACTCCCTATAACTTTTCATATAAGTACGCATCAATTTAATCTACAACATTTTATATTTAGTAACTACATGTTTTTGCTTTCAAAAAGGTCGTGAAGCACTTGCAGTTAAAAACTCTAGTGTTTATATAAAAATCATTATTATAAAGTTAGATTGTGCGTGCCGATACATGAGAATGAAAAATCTTGTACCGTCTACCTCTATGCAGAAAAGTCTCTTAGATGGTTGAGGAAATTTTGTTATATTTTTATATTAGCACGATATGCTTGTTGAATATATTTTTATATAATCTCAGAATTAAATTCTAAGAATGAAATCTCGTAACAAAATGAGTACTTCAATTTTATCCTTATGAGCGTTTAATATTTCATATCAACACTGAATGTTTCTTATTTTTCTTAACATACGCAGAGTGGGATGAAAAAGGAAAAACATACCTTAGTATCTACTTCAAATAACTTCCATTACCCAAGCATTAAACATTAAATATCCGAAATATATTCGAAACAATGGAAGGTTTAAGGCCATACCTGAAATATCTCGACATCGAGGAAGGCCCAATCGCCATGCGTCATGCCGAGGGTGTGAGCTGCAAGCAGGAACTCTCGCACCAAGGAGCCTCGGACGCTCAGGATCACCACTAAACAAGAATATATGTATTTAACTGAGTTAGTAAGCTTACGATACGAAAGTCGTGTCGCGAGACTCATGATGCATAAAACTACAAACTTTACTACACAAATGTTCTGATCCTCATATTAAGTGGTCACCTACATCTGTCCATAGAAATAGATTTAGGTAAGGCTAATAAAATTCTAGAAACAATATTCACCACATGTCAATATAAACTGATTTCACAGAATAAATGTATGAGACCGCCGTACTAAAAATACACCGATTAAATGGCCGGGAAAGCAAAAGGAAGTAGAAAGAATAATATAAAGGGCAATAACTGTCAGTTTTCCAATTACTCGCAAATGGAGGATCGCACTTTCCAATAAAAGAGTGTCGGAAACGTACGCTCTCATTATTTTTGCTCGCATAGTGCAAACTTGTGGATACTAACTGGTCTACTATACTACATTGAATTCAATCACTCTTGCTGATTTTATTTTTAGATAGGAACTGCACCAATAAAACTATGTAAGGATATTGCATCAAACGTTCATTTTAGTTCAAGTTTCTAGTCTTGAAACGTATTTGAATGGTGTATTTGAAAATATTCCTAGAGTTCACCAGTAAGCTAAAACGAAAAGTAATAGAAAAGAAATGCTACCCGCCGCGTGAGTCAGCCATTTTGCGCACGTGTTTCAAAAAGTTTCGAGAAAAATGCTCGAATAAATTCCCAAATACAATTTTGAAATGTCCCGTACACATTAGAAATACGTGTACCGTAATTACACTGGTATTGATTTTAGTTCGGGAGCGATGTTTAATTACCTTAAACAAACAAACAAGAAGCTTGTTTTGAAATAATATCAAATGTTGCGCAGATACATTGTGTATTGGATTCTGTTTGTTCCACGTGTGATTGCCTGTTATTGTGATATTGTAATACTATAAACCTTCGGTATACCTGTGGTTTGTCCCTGGACTCGATAACAACACGGGAGTTTGCACTGAATCATTTTTTGTGCAAAATACAATATAAATAATCTTTGGTGTTAAAGGAACTAGAATAGTTTGTTGGAAACTATCTTATCTTGAAACATACGAAGGGTTAACTAACCTAAATTCTTGAAATTTTCACATGCAAATACCTCACATTGCAGGCATTTAGCTACTTACCCATTTAGTCAACAATTATTCAGTGCAAAACATACATTTTTGACTAGTTTAGACCGTGAATAGCATGCCAAAAACAATGACAATATTATTGTAAATTAAATCCATTGTGTTCTGAGCCACTTCTGACCGCAATTCTCATCTAAAGTACTGAGATTTACAATAAATACAGATTATATGGCAGTATTGTGCGGCACACCGAGTGGGTCTAAGCAACCCGTAATAAGTCCAATAATCCCTCCAGCGGCAGCGTGTCATTGACTGGGCCGAATTTAAATGACCTCTGTTATATTGATATAAATATAGATATGCGCTTAATTGCCCAAGTCATTAATAACTTCAGATGTCATTGCAAGATAGAGGTTACTGAGATAGGCGTAACCTTTTAGCAGTCGGAATAAATAAGCATTTCGGCGATGTTTTCTTAGTTTCCCGCAATACAATTTATAGCGCTTGGACTTTTGCTAAATCACTACTATTTATTACTACGCGATTCAAAATTAGATATTTTTTTTTAGTATGCCAACGTTTTTTATATAAACTTTTTGAATAAGTAGTAATAGTGCAGTATACAAATAAGCACAATGTCAGAGATATTGTCATCATTTCAAATGTCGATAATAAAATCAGAACATATGTAGTCATAACTAAGACACCCGAAAATATATGTATACAGTAGTTAAGCGTAAAAGTGAAGTTGTAAACTGAATTAAGCCATAGGAAAAACATATCGAAAAATCTCTCCTCCGATAAATTTCCTTACCTCTAGCATACATGCTGACGTCTTTCAGCAATGCTTCACAGGACTCGCGTTCATTGCCATCCAGTTCCCTTACTGCCTTTAGCACTCCCTCTTTACGGAGACCCCACTCCAAACTTTTACCTGCGCGCAAAAATAACTGTTAAATTTTTTTAAATACTTTTGAAAATACCGCAAATTATATGGCAAATTGTTCGACGAATATGTTGTACAACAGCAAGAGAATGCTTTTGTTAAAATTGTTGATGAACTGCATGATTCATATTATTTTATTTTCTGGTTCTAAATACGTATGAAGAGTTTTCTAGAGCTTGAGAATGCAAGTTCATTGAAAAAAAATCACGATTTTATGTTTGCTCTATGCTCTTTAAATGCGTACATAAAAATATTATCTAGAAAGTTTAAGAACGTATTTGAAATAATCATCATTCAAATTAACTATATTTTCTTATCATAAATTAATAGTGTTACATTTCAACTAGTGAGTTCCTATAAGTAGAAGCATTCTCGTTCCTCTGGCTTCACGAAAACTTACATAACATGTCAAAGGTGCCTAAAGGTGGTATGATACACCTCTGACCTTTTAAGAAATACAGTTGCCTTGTTCATCACTAATGAGCCACAATTGGAACCGAATGGCGTCGCAATATTACATGTTGTCGACATAATTCACGTTCCGTGTAATCCGTACATTTTGTATGTGATTAGCTTTCATTTCGATTCTGACGGTTAATACAATCTTTGTAAAAAAGGTAATCATCTGTAGTAAGATATAACGATGTTATGACTTTTCGAAATGTGAATAAATTACAATACTTCGTTTACTTTTATTTTTATTACAAAAGCAAAGCCTGTTTCTATGTCTATCTGTATGTATGTATACTAATATCTCCAAAACTACGCAACGGATGCGGTTTTTTTAACAGATAGGATGATTAAAGAGGATGAAATGTGGAAAGTTGTAAAGGCTTTTTTGTAAAATAACTGTTTAAACTGAGGTAAGCCGAACGGGCCGCTAGTTTAATTAGTACTAGCAGCTATCGTAGTAAAATATTATACGCCTGATAATTAAAATAGACTGTTATATGTATAATGTATATGTACTAAAATTTTACACATAACAAAATCAATACCTAAAATCATTCTTCTTCTCCGCATACATGTAGTTATTAAGTCAAACTTACCAACAGTAAGTGAGAAGAGGTCAGACTTGTCAAGCAGCAACGCGACGTGTGACCAGCCGAATCTCTCAAAGACGCTGGTGAAGACACGTGGAAGCCGACACTGGCAGTACGACATGCGGGTCAGCGTCGGGTACTTGCCTTTGTCGTTGAACAGCGTCTGTGGCTGAGATAATTAAACTTTCTGCTAAATTAAGAACTTCGTTAAAACATTATAAAGATAAAGACGAAAACAGACTCAGTGAGGCGCTTCGTGGCCGAAAATACCTTAAGACAAAATTCTTTAGCATCGTCTATTGACGAAAAGAATGTGCATGTAAGCAAGCGTCGATGTCCTCGCGTCCCTTTGCAATTAATATGTCTCAGCTGTTTTACAAGCAGCGGTATTAAGTAGCGTACAATATGGAAGTCGTTGAAAATATCAATTGGAAAGTTATTTTTTAGCAAGTCAAAGCTGGTATCTTGTGGTATTTATGTATTATTTTTTAATTATAAAAAATCATAGAAATAAACAAATGGAAAAAGAAAAAAATGTAGCTATCAAACATCAATTGAACAACAACCTTAAACCTTACCCGGCTGCCCTTGCGCAGGTTTCTAAGTCGATGCATGCGACTGACCACGCTTGCAGGTGCTGCCAGCTCTCCCTCCGATGGTGGCTATCACAAAAAATATAAATTACTTATTAATAAACTACTAATACACCTACACGCTAAGATTAAAACGTCCCTTGAAAAGAAAAGGTCAAGATTTTAATAACCAAATGTCCTAATTATATAATGAGACTTTTCGCTATTAATAAATAATGATATTATACTCAAACAACGTTTCTTTTTTCATTCGTCTTTTAATGTTCATACTCATTTTTAAACGTAATTGGGATATAAATAATATAATTCTCAAAAGGTGCGTGTAAAATTGTAAATAAATCTAAGTTTGAAACTCTTTTAGCTCTCTCTTAAGTAAACATTCTCAAGTTGAATCTAGACTGAATAAAGCCTTGATTGCGCCGAACAGTCTTACACACGTACGCCAAAGCAATTAGGCCGCAATCTTTAAGAATTAATTAACATAAAGTGGGTTCGGCATTTCTCTTGAATATTTTATGAACGTAATCTTGAGTAAAGTTTGAGAAAGGTATCGTTAATAATGAAACGTATGGAGGTGAACTTTATAAGCGATATTTAATTACTATTGACTTCGGTTCGCAGGTTCCTTCGGGGAATAAGACACTTTAGTATTTGCTAAATTTTGCTGCGTACCTATTAAACCGAAACCAAAAATTTTAAGGTACTAACAATACATTTTTCTTTTTGCTGAAGGATTCTTTACGCAGTTTTATACTTCATACGCATATATATTCACGGTATACACTATAATATTCCTGCAATGTTAGATAGATCGGTGCATTCTGTATATCAATTAAATTGCTGAATTGAAACCTAC
Organism: Anticarsia gemmatalis; assembly: GCF_050436995.1. Taxonomy (NCBI): domain Eukaryota; kingdom Metazoa; phylum Arthropoda; class Insecta; order Lepidoptera; family Erebidae; genus Anticarsia; species Anticarsia gemmatalis. The sequence goes on from NC_134761.1 coordinate 9,042,529, forward strand.
GAAGTATTGACCCTTAATTACTGTTTCAATATATTAATCTCGTATTGTTTGCACACCATTAAGAAAACGCAATAAAACCACAACAATACATCTTAAATCAAACTCTAATACTCTACTAACTACGTCGGTGAATAACGCTATAAAATTGAGAACACTCGACGTTGCTACGATTGTGTACGAAACAATTCACTCTCAGATTTTATGCTTTATACTGTACAAACTTGCGTTTATTTAGAATTTCAAGCACTTATTATGGCTGCAACGAAAACACGCCATTTGAATAATGAAACATGTACATTAGGTGAAGAGCGGGCTCTAGAGAAATTAATTATAATTAATATTGCGAGTGAATACACAATACTGAGGGTGTATGTGAATTTACAGCCATTCGCTTTATCCATTCAGGGATTATTTTATAAACAAAGTTCACCTATCTAACTTTGATATGTGATGCACAAACTACCTCTAAAATACGATGTGGTCACATTATAAATAATAATAATATAATTTATAATAATTTTAAGATTATATCTTTAAGGTTTTTCATGGTTAAATAACATTATTTTTTTGTGTAATTTTACATTAATTAACCATTATAATTGATAAGTTCGTGTCCATGCATATAATTTTACAAAATTTCACACATGTGAGCGTAAACAAATGTTTTAGTACCCGCGCCCCAAATTAACACTTATATTCATTTGAGTCATAAAAAAGTTTGCTCTCCGCTGCTTTTAGAATATTAAATAATCTTGACAAATACCAAATCTACGGAACGAATTTATAATATATGAAACTTATATAATTATCAAGGAAGGTACATATAATTTGTTAAGGTTAACCCGTGCGAAGCTGGGGCGACTCGCCAGTTAACAATAATAAATTAATTGACACATAAAGTAGTTAGATATTATTCTTTAAATCCAAAATATGAACTTCTCTCCGATATAACTAGGTAAGTAGGTAGTAAGAAATAACTATACACCCGTAAAGACAGGTCTGCCACGGTTCGACAATACAGATGCCAATTTTCCGGCTAAATGCAGTGATTATGCAATATCCGCTCAATATTCCAAGTGATTGACTATCAACAGATACGAATCGATAGGAAATCTGCAGAAGCGTGGGTGAATGATTTGTAAAATATTGGCATCATTTGTTTGGATAACAAAAAACAAAGATATAGAGGTACTACAATAAAATAAATATTGCAACAAAACAACAAAATATATTTATTATTTCTAGCAAATTCAATAAATAGACCGGTCGCCTATAAAAATTTAAAAACAGTGTATTTACTCTTCGTGTCAATGGCTCTATATGATTTTACCCAAAACATTATACTCATAATTCTAAATAACCATAAAATATGCATAAAACTACACATAAAAGTCACAATGTACAATTTAAATACATAACTACAATTGTAATTAAATTACCCGTATTTTTATGGTCTCGTTTTATTTATCTCTGCTGTATATAGAGTCAATGACACGTGGGCTTTAATGGAATAGCTGTATTGTCCTCAAAGAGTGTGTGAGTGAAAGTTAGGAACGCAATAGACTTTTGTCAGACCTTCGTCTTTTACTGTTCGTTATAGGATTTTTCGTAGATTCTTCGACTACCTTTCCTTCAATGTAAGAGTGTCACTGTCTTTATAGAATTGTTTGTTTTGTAAACTGACTTGAAAAAAGGAGGTTTAAAAAGTCGTGCTTCCAATGTGGAGCCATTTAAATTTGATTCGGATGTAATGCGTACTTCTTAACCAACTTCCAAAAAAGTAGGATGTTTTCAATTCAACTTTAACTATTTTAACATTGCGTTATGTTGCATACGTTCATGATTTGGTCAATTGGCCATGTTCGTTCGAGGTACAGAGTGATATTTTTATTTTGAATTCATCAGTAAGGTTCTGGCTTTCTGTCAAACCAAGGAAAAGGTTTAATATGGGTGTTATTGCCTAACGAGATGTAATAAATATAATTCTCAACCACACCTTCTCTACACAAATAACCTGTTCTAATCAGTCAACAAGTCTATATAATGAATTGCAATGAAAGGGTCATATAATATAACATATTTCCCGTAACAAAAATGTCATAATACCACACAAATGAGTGGTATAAAGGCTAAGTCAGTGTCCAGTCCATGGCAGTTAGCGTGTCTCATTATCGTCCATTCTATTCAAACGTGGTAGAATTACACGGTTTTGCTTTCATCTGCCCCGTCAAAGGGTTGAGAATTATACATTGGAGAAAGTGCCGGTCAGTAATGTCAAGCTTTATTATTATGATATTATTATGACATAGAGATGGTATAGTTCGTTACTTATTTCTATTTACTATTTGCTATAATAAGAGGAGACCACTACAATTTCTTTGGCTAGATGCAATTTGATACATCAATCCGTGTGTGTTCTAAACATATAGTACAAGTCATATAAACTGTTACATTATTCATCATCTTATAAGGAGATGTATCTTTAGAGGCTTTTTTTATTTATTTGAAGCGATTTATATAAACCAAAAAATAACTTTATATTCGAAGCGTGACGCACTCCTTTTTGTAGGTATATGTTGTGAATATTTAATGAATATATTTTAATTTTAGTTTTTATTTAGAATTATGATTAGAAGTTATCTAGAAATAAATATTAAAATATTTTAATAAGCTATATACTTCATAACGTAAACATATTAAACGAAAACAAATATTTCAAACAACAACAAACAACCCAGCCAAATCTAACATACTCAATATACATTTCATTATATAGCAGGCCTATGTAAACTCTCAGTGAGTTCCATCACAAAGCATTCCATCAAAGTCAGGAATACACCTTGAATTTGTCCCAGCCCGTCCCTCCGCCACATCGTTTATCTACTAACCGAAACCAACTGTTGTATGTCTGTATACGTTACTGCCAATATCAAGGTATGGTACACAGTGTCAATATACGTGTCGAAGCAACTAGTCGTGTGCATTAGCGCTAAACCGGTTTGCTATCAGTGCAGCTGCGTCGGCGCGGTCGTCGCCGACCGGCGATTGTTTACGTGTATGATGAATGACCCAACTAATAATGCAGTAAATGCAACTTATTCATGCCGCAGTTCAAACCAAGGAGATTCAGATGACCTAACACAATTGGAGATGGAAACTATACAAACAGAAGACAATGATGTAGTTGGATACAAAAGGGGCAGAGAAGATGATTCATCTGGGAGTTGGACCGCCGTGTCGAGACATGAAAAGAGACTGGCGCGGAGTACTTCTAATGATAACCAGGAACGGCATTATAGCCCAATAGATGATATTGAGATATGTGTCAATAGTAAACAAAAGTTTCCTAAACAGTTTTCGTTGGCAAAATTATTTAAGTCTAATAATATATCCGGTATAACACGAGTTAAATATATAAATCCATTTAAAATAATAATACAATTTGATCGTGAATCATGTGCCCAAAAATTTATGACGTGCACTACTTTTATTGACATGGGATGGAAGTGTTTAAAAACTATGGAAGTCGGGGTATCATACGGCGTTATCAAGGACATCGAACTAGAAATCACGATTGAGGAGTTCTTAGACAATGTGTCATGTAACTCAGAAATATTATCCGCTATAAGATTAAACCGTAAAAACAAAGAGGACAATACCGGGAATGAAAAAAATATGAACGGATGGATCGCTAGTGAATCAATTCGTTTATGTTTTAAAGGCGCTTTGCTACCTTCATATGTGACTATATATGGTATGCGTATAAAAGTGGAGAAATACACTTTTCCCGTGACGCAATGCTCCCGCTGTTGGAAATACGGCCATGCTATGAAAATGTGTCCCTACAAAAAGATTATATGTGTTAAATGTGGAGGCAATCATCAAAATTGTGAAACAACCATATATAAATGTAGTAATTGCTTGAATAACCATATGGCTTTTGACAAAACTTGCCCCATATTTTTGAAAGAAAAGAAGATCCGAGAGTTAATGTGCGAATTTAACTGTACCTATAAAAAGGCTTTGTTATTATATGTACCACCATCACCATCACACAACGCTGAAAGTAATAATTACACATTGTCCAATCATAATAAAACGCAACAAGTTCCAGTTTTGTCAGAAGAGGCGGAGTCTAATACCAGACAGCACACAGCTACAGTGTTGAACGAACCGAACGAGACTGTCGTAACAAAGGATGATTGCCACCGTATGGAGCCTAAAACTTCAACAAAAAACTTGCATCTCAACCAACAAGATTCAAAGAAAAGTTCATATGTAAAGAAATCTAAGAAAAAACATACAAAAGCAGACGATATGGATTGGTATTCTGATAGTTCAGCATCTAGTACGTGTATAGAAGCAAGGTCGGAGGAGATTGAATCCCGAAAAAGGCGTAATAGTAAAACCAAAGAAAATGGAGGCGAAAACGTAACGTTTATGCGCTTATTGCGGAGATTAAAAGATATAGTATTGTCAGAAAAAACACTTGAAATTAAAATTATTGATAGTGTGAAAATTACAATAGAATGGTTAATATCTACTATGATGAACAATATGCCGGAAGGGTTTTCGTTTTATAATTTAATTCGCGGACTATAACAACACTAATTTACACTTAAATATTTTACAGTGGAATGCACAGAGTGTTAGACCTAAGTCGTTACTATTAGAGCAAGTATTAACTCAAGATAAAATGCATATTGCGGTTCTAAGTGAGACGTGGTTAGACCCTGATAGTAGTTTTAGTATGAGTGGTTACAACATTTTCAGAGAGGACCGAGATGACAGCTATGGGGGTATAGCTATATTGACACACAACTCAATAAAAGCACAGGTATGTAGAAGACACAATTCTTACCCTGGCATACAGATACTACATGTCAAAATATTTAACTGTGCAAATATTGAGAACATTATATCCATCTATTGCCCTTCAAATGTGCGTACGCTACAGACAGACTGGGATGATATTTTTAGTATAGCGCAACATAAAACCTTATTGCTCGGAGACTTTAATGCCCACCACAGTAACTGGTCCTATAAAACAGATCTCAGGGGGTCCCAATTATTTGACAGTTCAGTAGATCATAACTTTGTAACGCTAAATGATGGTAGCTTTACTCGTATAAAACTGGTTAATGGAGTCCTCCAACAATCAGCGCCGGATATTTCTTTTGTATCGACTGACTTAGCTTTAGATTACACATGGAAGGTTACTAATGAATCTCTCGGCAGTGATCATTTAATTATTAAACTGTCTACAAACTTAACTACGAGTCACCAAGTTACCCGAAAGAGAAACTTTAAAAAAAGTAATTGGGCAGAATATTCATCCATGATAGAAACATACCTATCTAGCTGTATAGTACCGGAGGACCCACAATTATTCTATGATTTTTTTGAAAATACGCTACAAACGGCCGCTGAAGCTCATATTCCGTACACCGTTATTCCTCAATCTATAAATAACAAATTTAAATCGAAACCTTATTGGTCTCCAAGTCTGTCGAAGTGTGTGGCAGAACGGCGTTTAGCTCTAAAAAGATTTAGGCGCAACCCGACACCAGAAAATCACGACGTATTGAAAGATAAAATTAGGGAATCCCAAAAATTAATTCGTCAAGCTAAATGTCAATCGTGGCAACAATTTTGTTCTTCTGTCGACGAAATTACTTGTGCTAGTACTATGTGGCGTTACATGAGGTGGGTAAAAGGCTATAAGGTAAATAGGGCAGTAATAGTTCCAGAAAGAGCTAAAAAGTTACTGAAAGACTTGACACCTGATTTCGTCTCCCCTCCCGAGCCGATTATACAATACAGCAATACTGGCATGGAAGTAGAGATCACAATCGATGAATTAGAAAACAGCATCAAATCCAAAGACACAGCTCCGGGATGTGATGAGATATCATACTCGATGATTAAACATCTCCCAACAATAGGTAAAATAATGTTGGTTAAGTTGTACAATACATTCTTTAATCTGAGCTTCGTACCCCGTCAGTGGAGGAATATTCGAGTGATCCCTATTCCCAAGCCAGGAATCGATCCTGAACTTGTATCGTCTTTACGACCTATATCCCTAATATCTTGCCTGTGTAAAATATTCCATCTTATTTTAAGTAAAAGGCTCGATTGGCACTTGGAAAGCAATAACTGTTTTTCAGACAGAATGGTCGGATTTCGTAAATCTCGATCTTGTTTAGATAACCTTAGTACTATTGTTTCTAAAATTCAGTTAGGATTTGCTAAAAACTATACAACAGTGGGATGTTTTATTGATATCAATAATGCGTACAATAATGTTGATGTACGTACTCTTTTAGATATTTTAGATAATTTAAAAGTAGGCCAAAAAATCTGTCGTTACCTTTGGAGTTTCCTGAAAGAACGATATTTAAAAATAATAGTTGATAATTGGGAATATTCTAGGTCTACGGGAATAGGTCTGGCTCAGGGAGACCCGTTGTCTCCGTTACTTTTTAATGTCGCCACACATAAAATTTGCAAAACTATAATATTATACGCCGAGATATCGCAATATGCAGATGATTTCGTAATGTTCATATCAGGTCCAAATATCAATACTATCAAGGTACAACTGCAATGTGCATTAAATGAGTTTAATGAATTAGTGAGAGATTTAGGGTTGGAAATCTCGCCAACTAAATCTAAAGTTTGTATATTCAAGAAGGGAAAGTATAATAATCCGATTGTTCTTGAAGTTAATGATTGTGCGTTACCAGTTGTATATGTTACTGTAAAAGCCCGAACTGTGGTAAATCCTAAGATTTTCCGGTAAAACCTAAGATTTACCAACTCTCAATGGTAAAAGTCCGAACGTTCTTTTATTTCGAACTTTTACCACCATTTAATTGGCAAATCTTAGGATTTGCATAATGACACGGTAAAAGTTGATAAAGTCATATTATAATGTGTTTGAGCCGTAATATAATGATATTGCTAGGAATGTAATTATATGCTGTAACATAGTTATAATGAGATTTTGAAGATGTCGCCGGAGCCCCGCTTCGCGGGGCTCCTCCTTCTGGGTGGTTTAAAAAAAAATAACCACGAAGGCTGAGGTGGGAGCTTCGCTTCGCTCGCTCCCACCTCAGCCTTCTAACCTAACCTACCCATGTCGGTGTGCCGAAAACTCCTTCTTTATAACTATTAACTTACTTTATATTACCTACATTTACCTGCCCTTGAGGTATATTCTAAGATTTACCAAGTGAATAGGGGTAAAAGTTCGAAATAAAAGAATTGTTCGTACTTTTACCATTGAGAGTTGGTAAATCTTAGGTTTTACCGGAAAATCTCAGGATTTACCACAGTCCGGGCTTTTACAGTAACATATACAATGTTAAATATTTGGGGCTGTGGCTGGATCAGTCGCTTAGATGGAAGAAGCATATTGAAGAGACCAGCAAAAAAGTATTAAAATTTATAAATATCCTTAAAGTATTGTCAGGACCGGGGTGGGGTGTTCATCAAAAACATCTACGTCGTTTGTATATTTCACTTATACGTAGTAGGTTAGATTATGCATCATTTTTATATGACTGTAGTTACAAATGTAATATTTCAAAATTAGATCGCATTCAAAACCAAGCTTTAAGAATAATTGGTGGGTTCATCAGAAGCACTCCTATTCACGTGATGGAGAGTGAGTTAGGTGTACCTCCTTTGCATATACGTCGATCATTTCTTGCTGGTAAGTTTTGTCTAAAATGTCTATCTTTTAAGGAGAATGAAACAATTCGTGTACTAAATAGTATGTCTTGTTACACTCGATACTGGAGAGTTAAGAAAAAACCGTTATTAATTATAGTATATGAATCTCTTAAAATGCTTTCTATACATGCAGTCAATATACTTGACATGTATTCCTTAAGTACTTGGATGAGTAGATATAACTTGCACTCTTCTATTAAACACACTGTCAATGAGCTAGATAAATCAAAACGTTATTATAACATTGATCATATCCAACAATTATGTACAAAATATTTAAACGATCACTATTCGGAATATTATAAAATTTATACAGATGGATCTAAGAACGGCAATCAGAGCGGTGCGGCTTTTTTTGATTCGCAATCCGAAACATCTGTCAAGTTCAAGATTGAGTCAGATATTTCAATTATGCACATAGAATTAATAGCAATAGCAGAAGCCATCTCCTATATTGATTCTATAAATTTTGATAAATTCGTCATTTTAACGGATTCCAAAAGTTCGCTGCAACATTTGGCTCGCTGCACCTCGCCTGTGCGAGGTACACCGATAGCCTACAAAATAATAGATTCAATTCGTGAACTTGCCATAAACTCCAAAAATGTGATTATACAATGGATTCCCTCTCATATTCAAATACCAGGTAATGAAAGGGTAGACATTTTGGCAAAGCAGGCCATGATCGACGGTATCCCATTCGCAGTAACACCCCTGCACACAGATCACTTGAAACTCATCAAATCACAATGTCTTGAAAATTGGGCCGAGTATTTTGACAGGAAATCTATAGATAAGGGAATATGGTATAAAACTATTCAGCCACAGCTACCGAAATATATATGGATAGATCAAAATGTATTAAATAGAGTTGATTTAGTAACTGCGTTAAGACTCCGTTCCGGACACATTCCATCGAATAAATTTGGATATCTCATGAAGAAAACTGTGTCACCTAATTGTATAGAATGTGGGATTGTAGAAGATATACAACATGTTTTGATGGAATGCGTGCGGAACGAAGATATGAGAAGGTCTATGTTTGGTGCATCAAGACTTTATGATATTGGCTTGTGTAATAGTGTCTTGGCTTATCCACTTTCGGATAAAGCCAGGGCACTTTACAAATTAGCTCAACTAGGCTTAAAGAAATAGTAGCATAAGGTGAATGATATTTTGTAATTGATTGTTTTGTTTCGATAGGGCGACATTATCGCAAAGCGACAAAGCCCTTAATAAAGAAAAAAAAAAAAAAAAAAAAAAAGGTATGGTACACACAACCGCAGGCTTCGACGGATACGATATTAAATGTTGAACAATAGAACCAGTGTTTGCCAGTTTAATAATACTGGTACATACCACGGCAGCTATAGAAGAGGGAAATTGTGAATATTACAAGGGATTTTTGGTAGCAAGTACGTATCTTAGCTTGATACCATGTAACTCTTAGTGCAAATTGTCGTATATATTGAGACTGTATACTGTGCTAAAATACTGAGTTATTTATGTGACACTGTTTTCAGCGCAATACAATTTGTTGTCCATAAAACCTAGATAAATTCATTTTCATTCAAGATATCAAGATTGAAAAGATTAAAAAATATATCGTTCTCTAAACCAAAGTAAAGAAGTAAATCACTCTCAATAACAAAAAGGTTTCAGAAATAAAAGACAACAAACCACTACAATCGTAATAAAAATCCCATTGGAAACATTCAAGCGTAAATCGAAGTGTGAAATATCTAGTGAAGGTATCTAAACGGTCTTGCCTGGGTCATTACATTTCAATCCAATTTCTGTCGCGTCAATGCCAAGTTCAGCTCTCTCGCTGATTTGTTTGTACCCTTGACCAAAGGGTATGGTGGCGATGTGGGTAGTGCACGGATCAAATACATTACTGTGTGTTCGATTGAATTGGAGACGGATTTATCGCGAAACATTTCTGTCGGATTTTGTTGATTACACAAAGGTCTATAAATAAAATAGTTCGTCAGTTATTTTTATCAACAGACAACGACAAACGTCTGCTGCAAAACGTATTACCTATACTGTCATATCTGCAAAAGCAATAAAATAAATCCACCTTTTCAGACCCCTCCAAAATATAATCCCACTGATACAGCAATAACTTAATTGCTCCCAAATGGCCTCGCCCACGAAACAATACCGAATTGAAAACGCGCGATGTAAATAAACCCGAACAATTGCGAGCAGATATCTAATCTGGACGCGATGGGCCAACAAATGAAACATCCTCACAATTAAAAACGAATTTAAACAAAAAAGCTAAAACAAAAGGTCAGGGTTAAATTGAAAGGATTTGGAAGATCAAAGGATTACGGAATCCGGAATCTTAAATCCTTGAGGCGTGTCTGATTGTCCTCGAGTGCCGACAGATCGCCTCCGCGAGCTCTTAACTACTTCCATTAGTCAACAAGATGGCCCTGCCCTTAACCTTAGGTTTCCCTCGAGACAAATCATTAGAATGTTTAATCACAATAATGGCTCTGAATACGCCAACTAATCGGTGGATTTAATCGAGATTGGCACGCATCCCAATTCTACAAATTATTCTACAAATTACTGTGAATTTTAATTGAATACGGCAAATATTTGTAAATCTAACCTCGTAAATAGTATAAGTTCACGAGATAAATTTCGTTGAAGGAATGAGAAGACAAACATTTCGAATTTGGATAATATAACGGCAACTTACTGAGTTTCAAAAGGAATTTCAACAAGTTAACAACACACGCGTACGTTGTAACGTTATGACCTCCAAACAAATAATTTAACATTAACGTAATATTTTTAATTAAACATGTCGCAAATTCATAGAAACCGAGGTTAATATTAAAAAGAACTGGAAAAATATATAACAAAAGTGTTTCTTAATTTAATAACAAGTAGAAGCGTAATCGGATTTTCAATAAAACTCGAAGCAAATTTATTCGGAACACTTGTGAATCAGATACTTCCTGTTTGTTTTGAATATTAATTAATTATTATATTATCCAACAATTTGAGGTATCGAATAACCAACGAGATTATTTCATAAATTCCACGTAACTGAGTTTAACAATAATTGAAACTTAGCTTCACTCGTGTGAAAAATATACCGACAATAACGACTATTTTCCTTTTCCTTCGTTAATAGGATTTTTACCTAGTTTTCTACCTACATGTGTTGCTAATCCTATAAAACCGTTAACTAAATCGGAACAAAGAAACAAACTCAATTTCGGACTGATCATATTAGGATCAAAAGCTAAAGTAAACATTTACATTCAGGACACAGGTTAATGAGTTCTCAACTACAAAATGGTTTTGCGAAGCTATTAGTCTTTGGATAAACGAAGGTCTTAGCAAAGATTACGAAGGGTTAGACCGAAGGGTCAGATAACATATAATATTGATATAAAGTTTTGTATTAAGCGCGTTAGCAACGCCTGCAACTGATGTTTATCTCAACGATAAGTATTTGGTTTCGCAAACGATATGAATGGGACGTTCACGAAAATTTATTTTAGCACTCAGTGTCGCGAACATTGAACACTATTTTAGGCCCAAAATGTAGATTCGGCTACTACTTATTTTTTAGAGAAAAGTCAAAAAAGTGTTTTGATCAAATCGAATTGAAAGAGTATTAAATCATCAATGTGCAGTGATAAAGGGAAAGGATTTTTATTGAATTCATTAATTTAGTAAATGCTTACGTTGTTATACATAAATTCTAAATGGTATAGAGAAATTGATGAGCGTACTTATCTTTATTAAGATTGGTGTAACGTTTACTATTTATAGTTTGCATACGAATAACAATATTGTAGTGTTAGTCGAAAAATTCAACCCACAAAATAAAAGAAACAGTATCTGATAGGTAGGTACATATCTATGTTTTTGGTAAATAATATTATCATCAAGAAAAGCCATCCCGGACTATTTAATTACCTACTTATCTCAATAATTAATTTACAAAACGCCCAAAAGCTCTCAGAGGCACTATGATGTATTAATCTGTGCCGTAACTTGTATTATCATAATAATTTCTTATAACAACTTTCACAAACTCTCACCCTAACTAAATAACAGTTATGAAAGAAATAACAGAGCAGTTTTGTTTTAAACAACATCTAGATTTACGATTAAATAAACAATTGGAGAGCAAACAATTTACTTAGATTACTGTCACTTACACTTTGCTAGTCTAAAGTAGGGATGATAAACCTTATTGTGTTTGAGGCGATGATGGCAATACCTTCTTATATAAAGTGCAGAAAATATTAGCAAGCCTATTGAGGGTCCCTATTGACAGCATAAAATTCATGTTTCGGTAACAGGTAGATACATACAAACTGCAAAACTCAAAGCAAAGTACACAAATAGACAGACTACATATTACAAATATTTGCTCCGCGTAAAAACAGTATTCACATTTTTGCAGTTACCGTGCACAGAACCACCGTCCCGTCCCAATCTATGTTTAATGTAGTAATTCATATATTCGCATCATTTAAATGCCAATATTTAAAGTCTAAAAAATAAGAAAATTCAAATGTATTACAGTCAGAGTATCCTTGAAGTTTTAACCTAGTCAGATTGAACATTTTATTTAAAAGAAATGGCACGTGAATGACAAAGGGTTTGCCACCCCTGTTCTAGAAGTTAATCTCAGTCTTATACTTTATCGCGTTCTTTGAAACCCATTTATATGAAATGTTTTATAAAACGGTTGAAAATTGCGTATTTTATAAAACGCACAATGCTTTCAATTATTATCTATAGGTACCAGTAGGTAGTAGTAAATTTTAAGTAATCTATATAAATAAAAATGAATCATCGAAACGTTACATACGTTTCGATGATTCATTTCACACGCATAATTTTAGAACAACTGAACTAATTGGATAATTCTTTTAAATTAATATATATGCAACTTTCGGGACAAGGTTTGTATGGAATCGATGGAACAAATTTCCTACAAGAATAGAATCTCAACCCGAACGAAGTCGGGCCAGTCCGCTAGTAATAATATATAGAAGAAAGAATTGTATAAACGTAAGTTTGGAACGAATCGGCTCAAAAAGTACTCAATCGATTTAAAAAAAAATATTTCTCCCTTTGCCGTCATAGTAGTTGGCAGAAGCTCGTGAATTAATATCTCTCTTTAACAAAACAATTGATGAAATAATGATGTTATTCATAAATAAATTTACAACCAATGAACTATAAAAATATAGTAAGATTTTCGAAAAATTTTAATTGATATGCTGAAGTATTCAATCTATTCATTTACCTTAAAAATTTGTCTGACATTTCGCGTAAGCTAAATTAAAAATGCAAATAACAATTCAACATCATTCTATATTAATTTCGATGTCTAAAAATGTGAATTAATGTTTTAATTATTACTCAGTTTAATAATCAAATGCTTAACAATAGTCTGGATCGTTTAAGAAAATTAATTCATTACTTTATATTAAAATTAATAATTAATCACCTAAGTATTACTTATTACTTCGTCAAAATATATTTGTGTTATTTTAAAATTACTTACCATTATAAAATAAATTATTTCTCACTTGAATTTTAGTTTCGTGATCTTGAAAGTTTCGTAAATATGACGTAACAAAAGTGATTGATATAATAATATAAAGTTACGACATTATTAAATTAAATCAGAACATTATAATAGTTTTAGAAAATTTACTCTTAACTTTATAATGATACTTAAAACAACAAAAGAAAAATTATAATCTAAAAACAAAACACTATCTAAAAATAAATACTTAATGGCATTCTTCAATATTTGAAAAACGACTGGCCAGTGTAAAAAATAAATATAGCATACGAAAAAGGTTGCCTCTAAGTATTCTCTTATTAAAATTGAATGATAAAGCAGCATTTTTCAATATTGTTTTAAAGAAGAAAATTATGCAGCTTTTTTATTTTTATAAAAATAATAACAGTTTGTTAATGTAATATTAAACAACTTATACAAATAAATAATTCTTCTTAATTACTGTTTCACTTATTTTATTTTAATCTAGTAAATATATTACGTCCATATAAATGGTTTATATAGGCTACCATAAATAATATTACTAATAAACTATGTCAACTCAACTACGCCTACGCCGCTACGTGACTGCGTAGCATGTGCTACGAGCGTAGCAATGTGAGACTATAAATTATACACAAATTTCGTTAAAGCAAATATTATACTATTTTGGGTCCAATTTTGTTTTAAAATCTATTCTAAATGTCTGATATTAAACATATCTGTATTTCCCACCTCCGCAATTTTATACAGTGAATTTGTGTTATTTGTTTCATTAGAGAAAAAATATGTATATGTCGTCCCACGCACCAGTTTTTCATATTTATACAGTGCTTTAAGGTATACTAAATATGTTGCTACGTGCACGAATAAAAAACGGCTGAAGCAATTGCGGCGACACATCCAAACTAATAATAAAATAAAAAAATAAATTTAACCCATTATTGTCCCACTGCTGGGCAAGGGTCTCCTCCCGTAATAAGGGAGGGGTTAGGCCTTGAGTTCACCACGCTGGCCAAGTGCGGGTTGGGAACTTTGCATGCCCTCAATAAATGTATGAAACAAATTTTAGGCATGCAAGGTTTCCTCACGATGTTTTCCTTCACCGTTGGAGCATGTGATAATTATTTCTAATACACACATAACTTCGAAAAGTCATTGGTGTGTTGCCTCGGGTTCGAACCTGCGACCACTTGCGAGGGAGGTGTCAACTTATACCACTCGGCTATAAAATACGATGAAAATAATAAAAACAATGCATTTTCTTTCTTAACTAGCTGTTAAACATGACCGGAGGAATCTATCCACTAATCAAAATATAAAGTGGTATTTATCTTGAAATTCAATAAATAAATATCATTGGACAACTCACACACGGTCATTTGATTTCAAACTAAGCTGATCTTGTACTATGATAACCAAATAACTGATAAACATACTTATATACTTCTAAATAAATACTTATATAGATACATTTACAACCAGGCTCAGAACAGATGTTCTTGCTCATCATACAAATTTTTTATGTATCACAAGAATTTGAACGCGGCGTTTCGGTTATTTCGGCAAGCTGACCACGCTAACCACTGCAGCACTGTGCCAAACGTGCAATTATTCGAGGAAAACAGCAAATCATGGCAGAAAAAAACAAAATAAAAAATGTATTTTGACCGGCAGTTTGTTGTACCCGGTAGAGTAATAAAAATATGAGGGAACAGTGTAAATGTAATTCACAACCTCGTTATCATACACAGTTTATGAGTCTAATGGGAGGCTACCTCACTTCAAATACCATTAATCCTACTGTATAATGTAATATAGGTTCTAGGTAGACTGTTGCTAAGCACTTAAACGGTAAAGAGAAACTGTAACTGCTTATCTTTTCGAAACTTAACTAAAAACTGTTGAATGTTTTATACATACAGTTATGTACGCACCTACAGCTTTTCGCCTATACCCTTGACTTATGAGAAACGTAATTTATATAATTACTAGTTGAAGGGGTAAACGTTGTTCGTGCATATTATTTTTTTTAAAAATAGTGCCACTTAGGGGTATGAAAAATAGATGTCGGCCCATTCTCAGATCTACTGAATATGCTCACAAAATTTCATGAGAATCAGTCAAGCCGTTTCGGAGGAGTACAGTAAATAACATTGTGACATGGAAATTTTATACATAAGATTTTGTGAACTAATTATTGCGCTGCGACGGATAATAATATTGAGTGAAACAAAAAAGAACCCGGTAAAAACCTTCTAGGAAAATATTTAAGGGAATATTTCCATAGACAATTACCTTGATTAGCCACAAAGACTTTTATACTTACAGCTTCTGAGTTAGTCTCCTTTGAACATCATTCTTTTTGGATCTCTAATGACGAATATAAGGGCACTTGTAAACCAGAGCTTTGAGAGACGCGCAAAGGCGAGCAAGACTCAGCCAGGGCTATTTCTGAACGTTTTCATTCAAAACACGAACTTTATAATAATAAACTTTCAAAAATATGAATTTTATATTTGTTTTTTTACTACAACTTAATTAATTGTTTTAATCAAAATTTTAAACAGTAGGGACTATGCATATTGTAATAGACGAGGGATATAATTTAATAAAAACAAACCACTTTAAATTTTCCTTTTTTATATTTATTAACTGCACGTTTGGCGCAGTGGTTTAAGTGGTCACCTCGCCGCAATAACCGTAGCGCCGCGTGTGGCGGGTTCGAATCCCTCTTGGGACAAATATTTGTGTGATGATCACAAGTATTTGATATTTGAGCCCGGATGTCAATTTACCTATTTAAATATGTATTTAGGAGTATATAAGTATGTTTATCAGTTGTCTGATTATCATGGTACAAGCTCTGCTTAGTTTGGAATCACAAGACCGCGTGTGAGTTGTCCAAAAATATTAAAGTATAGTAAAGTAAGTGGCTGTGCTTTTTTCAAGGGTTCTTATTAAGCTGACAGCTCATTAATAAATAACTACTTAGAGTACTTAGCTAGTTAAAAAAGCTTAATTTACTCGTGATAACCTATCAGTACAAGTCCTAGCTCACAAATAGACAAATGACAATTCAAGTTGTAGTCTTATTTATTAAAACTGCTGCATATTATTTATGCTTTTAGGTGGATTTATTAAAAGTGATTTTCAGTACCTTTGATTAATATCCATAAACAGAAAACTACAACTAACGACTCAAGGCCTAACCCTCAATACTGGAAGAGACCCTTGCCAAGCAGTGGGACAGTAATGGGTTATATTTATTTATTACTATTATATTAACGCCGAAATAGAAATCACTTGACTCCGAAAATAATGCTGTTACTTGTACAGGATATTACGTATTTAGAACTTAAACCTGATGTATTTTATGTTAATTAAAGCATCTTGTCTTCACACGGGAGCGTGACGTGAAAGTCTACAAACGAAACAGCGAGATTGATGACACGCACGACAACTCACATATCTTGAAATAATTTACGATTGTACAAATTGTTTTACTGTTCACACGTAATAACTTAATATATTCGAACATGGTGTAGTAACAAACATCATCATCATCAGCTTATCCTCTCTTCCAACTATGCGGGGAGATTTTTTCGCTTAGTCTCGTAGTAACAGACAGTGAATTGAAAATAATTGACACTATGATAACAATGATGATCTTTGTGACCATTTCTTCTCCTAATCAGAGTGGCACTAATACGCCCCGAATTGGCCTGTATAGCCAAAAGAAAAAACAATATATTTTCTAACAATAATAAGCAAATACGATTATTAAGATATTTCATAATAAACCTATGCGTAACATTAATTGCGATTTGAATAACGTACACTAATTAATATTATCTATTCCACGAACCATCTCAATAAAGTAAGTTAATATCGCTCATTGCTTTGATATACAAAGGTTATAAACGTCAAGCACAAAGAGGGACTTATTTAATAACCAGAAGAATACGTAAGAGTAATTTCCATTCACTGTTGTTATCTTGGACGATTGCGTAAAAACTTACGAGACTGTATTTCCTACTAGCCACCGCCCGCGGCTTTGATTGATATTGTATTTTACTAACGCTCGCGGCTTCACTGCTCTATGGTTTTGAAAGAAAAGTGAGTAGTCTTCGCTTTTCTCGTCGAAATTTAGTCGCTAATGCGTAACATGACAGTAAGTTTTGAGTTGCTAGTATAGTTTGAATAAGAAACTACCTAAGGTAAGGTAAAACGTACCGAATGTCACATCCATCTATCAATTTTTACAAGCCACTTTGCAGCATTAAACTCGATGCAGTGGAATTTGGCATAGGTACAGAAAATTTAGGTCTAACCTTAGCTAGCAAATGTGATATTATTCATCGGGAAAAAGGGATCACAATATATCAAAACGCGTGTATACTTTATCTTTTACTAGATTTAACTAAAGGAAGCGGAACAACTAAACAAACTAGAATTTTGCATTACGTTGCCGCTATAATTCTAGAGGCGGTTTCAGTAAATAACATCTATTTTTATATCCGAACTGCGCACTACTTCTAAATATAGAGTTGTGGTATCTCCTAGGTTGTTTGTAAGCTGTACAGGACTAAATCTCCCTGGGGATCCATGATTAAAGCTACGATTAGATGCGACACAGCTGACATGCGCTATAAATACAAGTTACGTAAATAGAAAGAAACTTTGAACGCGTATAGTACAAGTTTATGAAAACAATCTGTGTTCTGTATGTTGTGTGTAAACAATACTCCAGATGGTGCCTAATCAATTACCTATCAACAAACACAGCATTTACACGATAATAATGATATAATACCATTATTGGTGCATATATACCGACTTACTTTTCTTTCACTTTGTAATCTAACAATGCGCAATATGGAATAAATAAATTTTTGACGCTATTTGAGGAAGCAATGTTGTAACATTTTATCATAAATTTTCATTACAATCTGTTAAAAAATACTCCTACCGTAAAACAATAAATAAACTCAAAGTATAAGTGCTACCACACTTAAAACAACTTTTTAAGGAACAAACAACTCCAGAATTAACGTCGTTTAATAATACTCTTACCTGATCTCCCATGCCAGTGATGATAGGAGTGTTCCAGTAAGCAGCCAGCCTGGCAACTGGCTCAAGAGCGAAGGCACAGGCTGGGCCGATGAAGGCGATGACGTCATCCTTGAAGTGCATGTCAGCTGCTAGCCCCGGAGCTATGGCGCCGGAACATGACGGATAGCTGGGAAATAAATAATAAATTAGTAAACCATTAGTAACCATAGTATTATTGAAACCCACTTGAAGTTTTAAGTAAAACGCTATGCGGAGAGTCAGATTCTTATAAAAATACTAGCTGACCCGGCAAACGTTGCTTTGCTTCAGACCTAGTCAATATGCTCACAAAATTTCATAAGAATCGGTTAAGCCGTTTCGGAGGAGTATGGCAACGAAAACTGTGACGCGAGAATTTTATATATTAGATAATTTTTCGTATGCTCAATTCGTAAAATATCATAACATGGCGTCCCATAATAATATAATGCATTTAAATTACTGTGAAGTTAAAAATAATTCCTTTAAATGAAACAAAAATTAACAATACTTGCGTAATCCACCGGTACGTCATTCGCACTTCCACTCATTTATAAAATTGTTAAGCTTTGAAAGAAAAACACAAATAAACATAACTCACTCAAAAGATACTAACATTAAAGCCCTTTCAACATTCATAATCAAAAGATGAAAGACAAAACTAACTAAATTAAAACTTACAGGGTAAAGTTCTGAACAAAACAAATAAGTAGTTCTACATTCTTCTTAAATCCTTAATCAACATAAAACAAATCCTTGAAAACTAAAAGTTCATCTCTCTGTTCCTTTGACAGATGAAAGAGGTCACTGACCTTTTCCTGCCAGTATTTCAACGGTATCTCACTAAAATGTGCGTATATTTTCAGTACTTCAGGTACATAAGTAGATTGCCGGCAAATTAAAGTATTAGTACTGTAAAGCCTTCGTGTGCCTGAAATTTTGCGAACAGGCTTTGTGTGAACAATGAAACGGTATGGTTAGATTTTTTTTTACATTTACAAATTAATTGGATAACGAAACAAAGGAATTTTGACAGATTTAATCTAGAAGGTTTAAAAAGAGTGAAAGTGATTTTCCATAAAATATTAAGAATATTATACATATTCATTTTTGAGTAAGATTTTAAACATAAAGTAATATAACATCTCATTTACAAGGTAGATCCCTGCTATATTTTTATTTTATTATTCTTTAGTTTATGCTTATCCCTATAGGGCAACGGTGTGATTCTATACATACATATAATCATATACGTAGGTATTTAGATATTCGACAATTCAAATCATGTTATTTCAAAAGACTCCATCTTTATATACAAGAAAGTCGCAGTAGTAAATCCATTTTATGCCTTCAATAGCCTCCAACTCCATAAAAAGCATCCGGCCCAATCAAAAGCATATCGGTTTGAATTCTATGAAAATTTATTCTGAACATGGAGGGGTTTATTGAAACATCCAGGGAGGTAATAGAGGCGATAAAGGCAGTGCATGAGAGGAATGTGAGTGGATGCCGTCCCACCAGACGCTTTACGACTTGACATCCGGAGGGAAAGTATCAGTGAAGGTAGGGAGAGACGAGAGAGGCCGCAGCCAGCGAGATGTTCAAGGTCTCTGAATATTGTATAAGAATACTGGAAGCGTAAGTAAATTTGGTTGTTTACTTTTGTATTTTGAACAACATTTGGCATAAAAACTTTACCTTTTATACAAGAATTATTCTTGTTTCGATGTAATGTACTTATTTGTTTACTTTTGATTCCATAGAATTACAAATTTGTCGACTGTAAACTATAAACTTTGCATGAATACCTTAGCAGCACATTTAATATTATATCTATTTGCCTGCCCACCTGGGAACGAGGCTTAATATTTACGTAACTTATAACATCACAATCATATAGAAATGCTAGCAATAATTATATGAAGACTGAACGTACTTGAGGGCTCGCTCAAGGGGGTAAAATAAATTAACACCATTGTAACTGCAAAGCAAACTTCATTAACTCTTTTGAAATGCAGTAATGCACTCGGTTCTCATTAACAATGCCGCTACCTCTACCGGCGTGGCTATGAAATGGTATTGTATGTAGAATCAATCAGTATAAGCAATAAAATGTGCAAGTAACTACGTCACACAATAACTTAAACGAGTCTTAAATTAAAAAGCTTAAGTCCAAAGTAGTAGAAGTAGTAAAAGAAGCCAAAGTAAGTAAGTTGATTGGAAAATGAAATTCTAATAAATTTTTGACTCATGACTCATATTGAGGCCAGTTCGATTGTATAACTTATGTTTATGCGGTAGTTTGAAAACGCTACAAGTATGTAAGTACCTAATAGCTTGCAAAAACGCCACGCTCTGCCTCCGCTATTCTATACTCACAGGCTAAACTTCAGAGAAAATGTTCGCATTGAAGTTTATACATCACTTTAATTTACATTACTCTTTTATGGCACCTAAAGTAATGGAACTCTTCATAGTTGAATATTCTTTATTACCAAAAGGTACAATTTGTTTTAAAGCTTGCGATGTTAAGTTTAAAAGGTGGTTGTATTACTGAAACAACTGTTACTTTTGATATTTCACCATGTCACGTTAAATGAATCCGAATAGTCGTTTCTTGGCAGTCAATTTTATCAAAACTGGAAAAGCCTAAAATATCATAACTTTTAAGTTATTTGTACAAAATATAGAAAAAACATTTATTAAAATAACAACAATGCATTATTAAAATAACATCTTAGACTTACAATTTTTCTTACAAATCTTATCTGAAACATCGTCATTGAATTGAGAGCAAAATTTTATACATTTATCTCAATAACAGTCTAAATTATTATCAAGTTGTTTCGTACAAAGAGAAAAGCAGTAAAACATTACAATTTCTCATCGTACCTATCCTATAGAGTTTCTTGAACTTAGCAATTGTGAAACGGACCGTAAATAAGAAGCTTCCGTCCATTACATTAACTTGTTTCACAATAAAATACAAAAAACGACGCTCGCAAACTCTGATCAACTTTCAAGAACTTTCCGTAATGAGCAAAATTAAGTCTAAAATTTGTTCGAATACTTTTCTTGGGTGAAGCCATTATAAAGTAGAAATAAAAGACCTAGAAGTTTTGTGAAAATCTCTCCTTTTTATTAACGACTTGTCACTTATTTTTCATATAGGTATATGGATTGATTTGGATACTATGGATATAGTTCTGTTTATAAATCGAATTAAGAAATTATATCATTTACTGAGTTATATGCATTTGCGGCTGAAACTGACAAATGTTAAACTGTGATGAGCATGGATGTGCTGACGTTGATTTAATTAATTTGTGCTTTATCGTTCCAATCCCTAATTATCTCTACGTGCAGCACAATACTTCATAGTTCCCAAGCCACTCTATCATATCATTATAACAAACGTTTTGAGTCTGATTGACCTCATATATCATTTGTATAAAGTCCCTTTAGATACACATTTCAATTAAAGTATAAATCAAGCTACATATTTACCTTCCCTGCACCTTCTGCAGTTCAATATTATGATGTGCGAGGAACTTCTCGTTGACCTTGTCCAGCGCCAGGTCGACTGCAGGGCCACATCGCTCCAGGTCGAAGGGGGAGTCCAGTCGGGAGGCCATCAGCACCCCCACTTTGTACACTACTCGGGTCGTCGCAGAACTTGATAACACCGGTACAAAGATCAACAGACATGATATTTGGAACAACATGATTGACACTGATGGTTTATAACATTGTATTTTAATTTTTAACGCATCTATTTTGGTTATTTTGTGTTCGGTATTATGGCTTATTTTAAAAGTGAATACTAATTTATGTTTTCACAAAGTTAAATCTAAAGTTATTTTTAGTCCAACGTAGCTTAAGAACAAAACCTAAGTGAACTTGAGACACAAGTGTTTTTGAAGCCAAGAAATTCGAGGACAAAAACTAAAAGACTGTTTATTATTCACACAAGTTTATTTCTGAGTTTAAAACTAAATAATTCTTCTCCTTAGCAACTAATCAATCCTAAGCTTCAATTTAAAATACACCTCCTAAGTACAATCAGCACGTCAAAACATACAACACATACAACGAACTAAGATCGCGAAAGCTCTGGCGGTCCGATCATAAGTGGACACGACCGACGCTCAACGACTCGCATCTCAACTGACTCTGAAACTGTAATACTGAACATTACAGCCACCGCGGGGCGTCGGGGGACGCAACAGGTATACACACTTTACCCTTCAAAACACGTAATTGATACGAATCCTCAAAAACTCAAAGAAAATATTGTTTAACCGACTTTGTAAGCTCTGTTTAGTAAAGACGAAATTCTTGATAAATCACGGTCTTGAATATCGGCGAAACCTAATCTAGTAAAACAAAAAAGATTATACATATCCTTGCATTGTTTTCTTTTTCATAACAGTCACTTTTTTCATGTATCATGCACATGTTCCTGTCTTGCCTGACCACCAAACTAGCTTTCGGGCTATAGCATTACTTTAAAAAACGTATAAATTAAAATATAATGATCGTATATTTATTTCCCCATTTAATATTTATACATTTTACCTACATTTTGCAAGAATTACATAAATGATTTTGTATGTATATTGTATGAATATAAATCAAGACTTACGACAAGGTACATCAGTCTGTTTATCATAAAAGGAATCTTCACAATCGTACGATCTACATTTACATATTATATACGTGTATCTCGCTGTAACAACTTGCTCTCATAAATCTCTTCTCTAATTGGTTAAACAAGGCATCCAGTTACAATAGGTAACACAATCTGCATAAATGTATGCAAAACGCTGAGCTTATGCCGCAGACGTTATTAGAGTTAGCTGCCAACTGATTTAATGCCTTCAAATGGTTTACTAAGCCTACGGACTAGGATGGAAATTTATTGCTTTAGTAATATACTTTGTTGTTATTATAACCGACTTGTAGTGGGTTACTTATGTCTTTATTATGCAATAAACTAAAAGAAATAAACTTCTTGTAACTACTTAATTATAAGAGAAAAGTTTGTTGAAATCAATATTTTACATGAATGGATAATATTTTTCAAAAAAAATATTGATAGCGGTATTTTTCATTCCATTCTTCTTAAATAATATTTCCAGCTTATCTCGAAAAACAAATGTTAAGAGTGAGTTCATACAGTGTCTAGGTAATTGAGGGTATTATTCGGTTAAGCCGCTTTTATTAATTAAAATTTCAGATACCTGTAAGGAAAATTAAACATAAAGCACTCATCCTCGTGCTACTAAAAGTAATATCAGAATCTAAAAATACCGCCGGGAATTTTAATTTCCTCGTTCGTATTTAGCCACCCTTTAAGGGTAACTGCGTAATGAGCGCTGAGACCGCTTACATTGAAGGAGGTGACTTAATTCGAAGAAATTATCTTGCTCCAAGCACTTCCTTTGACAAAAGAAATTACAAAGCTCCGTATCGTAAAGTCTGCCAATATCCTTTCAGTTTATGAGCTGTTCAAGTGTTCATATTATTGCTATTAAAATTTTGACGTCCCGCCAGATTGAGTAGGGTTCATATATTAAAAGTTCTCAATATTGGGACACACGTGTATACAATTTTTGTGGGGGTGAAGGGTCGCCTGACATTGCGACCTCGATTGTAGCAGAGAAAAGCAAAAGTTTCTAAGAAGCTTGTCAAACATCATCGTGTAAAATGAGTCTCGTGCTGTAAAAATATTTCACTTACAAACTGAGATTGAATTCGCTCCCAATTTTATAAGCTCGCCTTAGGGATTAAAAAAATGGCGATACTAGGTATTTCTAACGAGGAACAAATTCTTAGAATTGTTTATTTCTACGACAGTGCAGCTGGAGTTTGTTTTTGACAAATATTTATTTCATTTTGATACTTCGGTCATTCAAAAGATATCGTGACTATTGATCACACCATACCATGTTTTGGCCAGCATGAGAAGAAACCATTTCTAATTCCGGAAGAGGGCCTTCTCATATTTAGTCGGTAATGAGTAAACTTACTGTTTATCCCGAAACAGATTTGTTTATATCACCCCTTAACATAAGTAAGTAATAAAGCAGACAACGTCAGCGGTCCGAGTGTCGGCAGTCCGCCATTAACTCTTTATTGGTCGTTGTCGAGTTAACTGTTCTCTGACCGGCCTTATTGCGTATTATCGTATAATTGCTATATGGTTTGCTTAGCACGCTCGTGAAAAAATACGTTTGTGCTTGTTGACAGTTCCTGCTTTTACTTGTAAGTGTCGTGGAGGGAACGTAAAATGTTTTGATGTGATAACATAAATGCAAGATGTTTGCGACTTTCGGTGTTGTTTGTTATGAGTTACTTATGTCTTTTGCAGAAGTATCGCTGTTTACTGACTATGCTTAATGTTTTGTTTTTTTTTTCATATGGATATAAGCAAGTTTTTATTCATTTGCTTCTAGGATCTCAAAGCTAAATTGGTAGGTATGTTTAGATTATTGCATGATTTCTGGGTTTTCTAAGTGTAAAAAGAGAGCTTATCATGAGCTTCGTGATGATCTTCGGCCAAAACCATAAAAAAATTATAGATCTAATAGACTGGTTACCGGCTGTGTTAAAAATTGGTTACGTTGTATACGCAGCATATATCTGTCCCGAATTATAGAATGGGGCGTGTTGCCAATGATGCGTAAAGTTAACAGCATTACCATTAATGAAGTCCTACGCTAGCTGATAGCTAGTTAACTGCAATGATGATGATCTCTTACTACAGATATAACAGCTAGTAGCCCATTAATATTAACGAGAAGTATCTCTTATCGCTATATTAGAGTGATTATTAATTTTGGCAGATCGTTCTAAGTATAGGACACCATGTAATGTAAGTAACGGTGAGGTATAAAAATGAAAAGCATACATTCGAAACATGACATTTATTCAACAAAATCTCTACACACTGCTTACAATCTTGCATAAAATATAAATACAAATTTGAAAGGTACTATTTGGTGTTATAAATAATTACACATAACAAAATAGGTAAATATGTATTTATAAATATATCGTTCGAACATAAATATTATAACAATTTTAAACGTATAACATTTTTGTACATAAAAACATGAAATATTCTCAATAATTATTGTTCAAATCACCTACTGTAGGATAATAATATACTCTCTTAATAACCGTCTAATCTATGGAATATATCAATTAAACATTAAAATTTAAATACGTTTTAAGCGTCAATTTTAAATACATACTGACTACGGGCTCTGAACAACTAGATACACTAATACGTGCGAACTTTTACATACAAAACGTTATCATAAAATATATATCAAGATTATTTTTTTTTATGTTAGCAACACCTATTCGAAAAATACACACTATATACCAACTAACCAGAGTAGGTGAAATCTTTATTTAAAAACAACGCAGTATTGTCTATCAAAGTCAGAACAATAATAATTTCAATCGCACTTATTCTAATGATTGAATAGAATTTACTGTTAGCAAGTGTTAAAAGACAGCATATAATTATATCAACCAATCATGGTATCTTATTTTCCCAGCCTCATTTCTGTCTACAAGGCCCTTTAAAAAGAGTTTGAATTGATGATGAGAATATCTCAATTCAAAGGACAATTTGTATAGTTTTTTGTGTTCTTCATTTCTAACAGATGTTGCCAACATAAGGTAATGAAATAGAAGCCTAATACCAAGTACAACTAAAAAATAAATAAAAATATACATACGAAGAAATACATACGACACAAGCTAATTAAATTAGGCCAATTATATAGTGAATTTATATTAATTGAGAACACGACTTTCCAACGCCCATTTTCATCACATCCAAATGAACAAAATTTAAAACACGTTCCCTTAGTATAATTTTTTGATTCAGAAAGTTGAATAAATACTTGAAGTATTCAGCTTTGTTAATTTCAATGATAAGAGGCTATAGTTGGGTCATTACAGACATACGAATTACGTCATTTTATCGGAATCTCTCGCTCGCACTTACTCATATTCCTATGATTATTTTAATTATGACGTAGTTCGCACGTTTGTAATAACCCTCAGTATAGCAATTTATACGCGTGAAAATACGCCTTTTATTTTTTTATTGATCAACCTTTATAGAATCTCCATAACACCATATTTAGATTTTTAAAGGCTTTGAAATAAGACAGAAAAGTCGTATTCTTCATTAATACAATTCTAATGGCAAAGTGATCACTATGAACAAGAGACTTGCTCCGAATAATTCTAATACTACAATATTATTATATAATATTGTGCTGGCTGTACTGGTGAAAATACACTGGACATATTTATACATTAAATTCTGTTTTATTTAATACATTAGGTTTTGTAGAACGTTGATAAGGCACAACTCCGATATTTTACTATAGTTTGCCCCGATGATGTTTATATACTCATATTTGCGGTCTGGTTAACCTTTGAATGCATATTCGTTTTTCTTGGGTATTGTTAACACATTTTCTATAACTTTAGCTTTAGGTTAAGCTATCCAGCATTTAACCAAAGATTGTGAAGACAATAATAGACATCCAACTCGATTTTTATAACACCATTTTTTGTTTGTAAATGTAATGTTGCTTTAAACTTTGTATGACATTTATTAACAGGATTTTGTTTTCTTTCACCAGTATTTCAGCCAGCATTCAGGTTAAGAACATCTATAAACAGCTATACAAAACAATAATGACTAGAGTTAGAACCTATCAATACGACAACTGAAGCTCAGCCGACGACAAATCATAATTTACACTTTATACAAATAAAATTGTACTTTATTAGAACAGCGTTAAGGACTAAATTAGATAGTTATATAATCCCTTGTTAGGAATAAGTAGGCTTTTTATGCCGTGAACGGCAAAGCTCACACGTTTAATGGGGCCTTTGTATTGTGAGTTTGAAAATTTGTGCGAGTTTATGAATCAGCGGCTATGAAAGTCCCTCCTACATAATATTATCTCTCTACTTATACCCTCGTTTTATGCTTGAACGTTCAGAAAACACAGTATTACGTACAGAACGGACACAATTTTTCGCGTTACAAAAATGAACGCATCGTTTAACACACGCGCTTATGAGTACATCAAATCAGGTAGTAAAATCGCGACCATTGATCGCGTTAGCGGTGTTACACCCAACCAACCTCATACGTACATTTCAGAATGACATATTATGTTTACACAAAAATAAAGAAAGGTAACAAATTTCTCCGAAAGGGAGGGTTTTCTTCTAACAGACTTGAAACCGCGGGGCGCAGCTAGAATCGTGTAATATATGTTTCTGGTGTATGACTGTTAACCGCGTCCGAAGTGTACGTAAACTACGTAAAGGCTACGTCCACACGGAATCAAGTCTGACTCCGACGGATCTGATTTTTGTAGGATCCAGGTCAGTGGCAATTGTAATTCTATGGAAGATTTAATTTGAAGTTTATAAGTATCTCATATATTTCGGGAGTATATCTTAGGTACAGATATCAACGAGCAATAAACCCGTTATAGATAGCATTGGTACAAGGCCCCATTGAAACGCAACTAACATATAAATACCCTAGTTTGACACCGTCTTATTGCACTGTAGGCACAACGCTATGTCGTACCGGTATGCAGTGTTTATTCTTTAATCGCGAATCATTGTACAACACTTTTAAGTACCATTTATTACAGATTTTTATTTATTAAGTACCATTTTAAATTGAATACGTTGATTTCCAATTGAAATCCCTGAAAGACTGGTTAACTTGGTGACTAAGCTTTTCAAAGAACTCGAAAGGTCCTTGAATATATTATATTCAAAGAAACAAACAGATATTATTATCATAATATTGACCCTTTCATATAATAGATTGTCAGAATGACATATTGGCAATTATCAGGAAATATAGGACCATTAGACAGTTACTTTCATTTCTTGCCCATCGCGATTTTATGTTATTTGTTATTTAATATTATTGTATAATGATTCGCAATAGAATATACCACACAAACAAACATACAAACATCCACAATAACGTCTACACTATAATTTGTGCGTATCGACCTAACTTTACACGTACAAACGTACACGTACACACACGCGTACGTAGGTTAGGTACATCATTAATACATACACTGATTATCAACTAACATTATATAAATATATCATTTATATTATATTATATATTTATTGCTGTCTCTGTTACACAGAGCGAAGAGCTCGATACATCACTTAATTTACTTAATTGTACTTCCAATGAATGAATACCAAATTACTTGTCAGTACAGTGCTTTGGTTGATATTAATGTACATGTATATGGCATTTGTATACGATTTGGAATTTCGTTTCACCTACAGGTCCCCTATGGTTCGTTATATTTAGCCAACTTATGGGCGAGTTTGGGAACCAACTGGAACTCGAAAAATCTCAACTTCAATAATTTTCTTTACTCACAAGCTAACTTTACTCATTTTCTTTCTTAAGATGATTCATGCAATCTCAAAAAGCTCATCCCATACGACGTAATCTCTTTTAAACAGCGATAGGAATAATAAAATTGGAAAGTACGCAAACACCGTTACAGCTATTAGCAACGGTTTCCTAATACGTGTTAAATATCACCGTCAGACATCAAAGTCTAAGCAATCCGTTTTATCACATGACAATCCAATATCGGACCTTTTCCAGTTGACTCCCAAACTCAACCGCTCTACGTATCTACGTATAATATAAGCTAACATTCAAACTTCTAAATAAATCATTTACTATAATGGTTCGAACAAACAAGTATTGTAAAACAACTTCTACATTTACTTATTGCTTTCATGGCTCCGTTATTCGGAAGACATATAGTCTAAACTATTAGGTACTCAAGCCCACAATGTGTAAAACTTTGTACATAACAACTCTATATAATAAATTTTAAAAGATGGCGTTGTAAGGTAGAAATGGCACTTTCAAATGATTGTAAAAATATTAAGTACAATAAGACTCGAAATATTTAGTTTAGAAGTCGAATAGTAAGTGATGACATTTATAATCGCCATCTAATCTCTATCATTGACGATAGCATACGTCAAAGTCAATGTCAATAGAAACATATTTAGGCCTAGATTTAACATTTACCAACTATAAAAGGGATCCTAAAGAAACTAGTATATCCAATTTATCTAATTAGGAATTGTTTAAGAGGTAGAGGACCAAGGTATCTTTGTTGAAGTAGCATAATGGCAAGGTTATTAAATGCATTTTTTTTTAATATGGCAACTAAATACTTTATGGCATTGGGAAAAACCCATTCGAATTAATATGAACTGTCAGTTTAGACATTCAAATACATTAAGATGTCTCTGTCCCTTGCTATTTGTTCTCAAACAAGAGGGACAGATGGATTTATTTATGTTTGAATGTTTAAACAGCCACAATAGTGAATTAACCTGTTACTGGCCCCTTATTTATTTACTTTATGGTCTTACACAAGGTATTTAGGCACTGAGGTTTTAAAACAAATAGGTAGTTGATTTAATATAAAAAACTGAATGCTGTCACGCAAATAAAACGTAATGTTTGCAGACCAATAACAAGTTAAATCATCTATATCAAGCAGTGGTATTTTAAAAATTTAATAAAATAGAACAATGTGATATGGAGTTAGGACATTATTAATATAAGTAGGCCTTGGTTGCCTTGCGACAAAATATGTCTTAAACGTTTATGACAGAAG
This sequence comes from Anticarsia gemmatalis, assembly GCF_050436995.1. Lineage (NCBI taxonomy): Eukaryota > Metazoa > Arthropoda > Insecta > Lepidoptera > Erebidae > Anticarsia > Anticarsia gemmatalis. Next base: position 9,072,667 of record NC_134761.1, read on the forward strand.
CTAAATATATTGAAATTAAACTACTTTTACAAACACTTTTAATAGTAACACTAGCATCTACCCGCGAAATTTTTCCGAGTTAATAAGTATCTTATGTGTTAATCCAAGTTTTAAGTTATCAGAGTACCAAATTTCATTGAAATCCATCCAGTAGTTTTTTTTTGTTCCAGAGTAACAACAACAATCCATACTTACTAACTTTCGCATTAATAATATTATAGAAGGATTGGGCACAGTGTCCTTTGCAAAAGTTATTTTCTATCAACCGGATAAAAGTCTGATAAATACTGTTTTTCAAGCTGTCGTCGTTCGTTTTAACCCATGACGCACATTTATTGTATTAAAATCATATATGGCAATTCTAAATATATTATCCCCGTAAAAGTAGTTTAATTTCCTTGTACAGGCATTTCAAAATACTCAATATTTATTTAAATATTTAGCTTCGTGTTGTTTGCATAATTTTCCTGTTTTCGAAATAAATATGGTAGGTTTAATAGATAAAATATTTGCTCTCACTCTGGTTGAGCAATTTAAGAAACTGCGAGTTTACATTTCACATTTACCTACTAAATCGCTTATATACTTTGCCATATGTATGAGGGTTTGTCGCAACCATAACTAATAGCATCATCTTGAGGTAGAAGAAGGGACATTCAAAATACATTAGTTTTTATAAATGCAAAGAAACTTCAAACATTTTGAAATTTCTATCAACAATTTATAGTTTTTGGTTAATAGAATGAATAAGTATAAGATTTAAAACACAGTGATAGTACGCTTAAAATAGTAAAAAGTTCTATAAATCAATACATTAAAAACCTTTTTCGAAGACAATTGGACGTAGTTAAGCAGAAAGGATCCAATCCACACTTTGACCACAATGGAGTTAAGTATGCAATTATTCTCTTGAGGGTCAAATCTATGATGTAGTGAAATCCCTATTTTTAAAATGTACACGGAAACTATTTTTCCTACTATCTCGACTCAACCCACAGTATGGAGAGTGTCAAAATTTACCCTCAGGGGAAAGATAACATGCTTAACTCCATTGTGGTGAACGTGTGGATTGGGTCCTTTCTGCTTAACTACGGCCAATTAGTGTCGCCAATGAAAATAATCGTTAAAAACATTGTTACGCAAATATTTGCGGGTTCTTTTACCAATATTCCAAATAATGGAACTTTGTTATTTATATTGGTATTTTTAGTCGTATTTCATCACATATTAGGGTTTATTAGTGATGTTCTTACATAGTGTTGTGCCTTGGATGGCTAAGGCGATGTGTGGTGGCGTCTCCTGCGCCGGAAGACCAGAGCGAAGATACTTCGTAGCCGCCGCCAACGTCTGCGACCACCACTTGTCGATATACCGGTCCCCATTATAGATGACTGAAAGACAACATACTCTTTGAACAATTGTATACCGAAAAACTAAACCAAAAAAGATAGAATGTGAGCTGATCCATGATACTGTCTGAGTTGAAATTGATCATATAATCTAAGTACATATAAGTTGTATGTATTATAAGTATACAGTAATATACAAGGATAAATTACTAGCCATAAAATATATATAACTCAAAGGTTGATCAGGTTGAATGACAGACATAGTGATCTATCAACACACATCCCGTCTTTCAACCACTGGACGGATTGGGCAAAAATTTGGCATGCAGGTAGATGTTATAACCTAGGCATCCGCTAAAATAGGAGACGAAAGTTTGTATCACAATTCCGTCCTAAGTCACAAACCTTACGGACTAAGTCGCTGGCATAAGCTAGTTATGATATAAAAAATTACTGAATGAATAATGAACTGATGGTCTCACCTGTCTCTGTCTCTCCAAACGCCGTATCTCTCTGACGAGCGCGTGGAAGGCATCGTCGACGAAGTGTCGCAGCGCCGCTGACGTCTCGAAGAACGGACACCCGAGCTGCGTCGCTAACGCCTTGCCCTCCTCCGTCGTCACCTAAATAAAACATATTTAAGAAATGAGTAAGAAGTGCTTGCACAACATTACCAAACCTCTGCAAAATTTAACAATCTCTGATCCGAACACAAAACCCGATCAATAGAATCATATTTAGTCACAGTCAATTTAACGAAATTAAAGTTCAAGAGATTTATATGCATGAAATCTTTGTTGTAAGTAAAATTTCAAGAAGCTGTAACCTTACAACCATCATGAGAAAGTATTATTGCGTATTTCTATGGGAGTAGGCAAGGACGATAGAAGGCGACTTTCTATGATCTCTGTTAATTTGTTTTGCGTCATGTAGGGAAGGTTCATATCTGACGGCAGATGCGTCGGGCGTATCTTAATTTGTATGGGCATCGCACCGACGCGACGCATCATCGGTTGAGTGTGAACGGTCGACTGTTTTTCTATATATATTTCCCTTAAACTTGTACGTCTTTGTCATATATTTATCAACATACCTGTCTAAACCTAGGTGCAAGATCCAGCTTATTCCCGACCAGCACTAGCGGCAACCTCTCAGTGGGTCGTGCCTGTGCCAGCAGCCGCCTGTACTCGGCGGCGGCGCGGAACGACCGCCGGTCCGTCACCGAGTAACACAGCACGAAGCCCTCGCCGCACCGCATGTACTGCTCTCTCATGGCTGTGAACTCCACCTATGATAACATTTGAAAATTAGTATTGTAATTAACTAATCAGCTTTGCTTACTACTAGTTAATTTGTCAATAATTTCTTCGAAATTTCCTTCACAAGAACAGTTCACTGACACGTGAAAATAGTCAAGCGAATTCATATTAAGTTCTTCAGAATAAACTATTCTTTCTCAGATGGCAGCTACTTGTTATAAGCTAGTACACACAAATAGGTAATTACGAGTGTAAAGTAGTTACTCACCTGTCCAGCTGTATCTAATATATCCAACAAAGCTGGCTCTCCATCAATGACTGCTTGTTGTTGATACGAGTCCTCTGAAACAATAGTAATACATAATCATGTCTTATTCTACAGGTGCTTGATCCAGTTGTTTTGTATTGATATATTGGACTGCATCGGACCAGATTACAATATTATTTTATCAATCCAACATATTATTCTTATATATTAGATCAATTTTATCTGGTTACAACTCAATAACGGGATACTGTATCAAACCATTCTATAAGTCTATATGTAATGCATATCTCTATCTTGTTCCTCTTGAATTGTTTAACTCCTCAAATAAAATTCTTCATGATAATACAACAATAATTAACAATTAATAAAAATCTTTACACTGTCCAGTACCTAAATAATTAACAGTTTTACTGCAATCTCAGTTAAATATTGGGTTTTAATTATTAATCACATTTATAACCTGCTCTAATGGATTAAGACAGCTGATTAATTAAGAGACTTAATGATTAATTACTGATTAAGTAAATATCCAGAAAAGACACATTCTACTCAAGCTTACAGATGTTTAACCAGATGTGGCAAAACTGACAGGTATTTGGCCTTGTAGATTAGTGGGAAGTCATTTGAATTTACTTAAATATACACCTAATTGTTTCTAACTTTCAGAATTCATAACAGCCACCTACTCAGTTTTCAAGGTGATTATTGTAAATGACATGAAATGTTACAATCAATGTTTACATTATATCTGAAGACTGATCCACTCCTGTACACAACTACTACTGTTTCAACGTGTAGACGCCAAAACAAACTGGCATGTCAGTAAGAACAATGGCTTGATAACAAAACTACACTCAATCCATATGGTAGCACTGTTGTTATCTCATAAGCATGTTATTATTACAAAAACTGCAGCAGAGTGGCAAATGAGATGTAATCAACAGTTGGAACATGTCACCAGTCATCAGCACCTACCTATAGTGGGGTCATGGTAATCCAAGAAGCTGTGACTGACGAACTGCAGCGTGACTGCGGACTTGCCCACGCCGCCGTCGCCCAGCACCACGATCTTGTAGACGCGGAGGCCGCGCGACGTGCCCGCAGCCTCGCCCGCCATGCCGCCGCATGCCTGCGCCCTCGAGCCGCGCCCGCCGCCGTCGCCGCCTTCACACCCCAACCAACGCCATCGCCCGCCGCCGCACACACTGCCGCCCAACACTAACACCACCTTGCCAAAATTACACTACACCGATGCACCTATCACCTCACTTTTCATTTATCAATGCACATTTTGGTTTACATACAAATAATTTATCTTTTAGTCTTCAATAAAAAATCGACAGCTGATTGAAAGCGATTGACATTTCGATAATTTTGTTTCTGAAAGTTGGCTGTTTATAATCGCATTCAAAAATATACTGTCAATCAAAAATAATATTTTTTTATGTTTTTCATTTCCGGGGCCCATTATTTCTTGGGTGTATTTCTAGGAACATTTTTTGATAAAATTGAATTAATTAATAATTTTGATTACAAACCGTTATGCTGAGAAGAAAATTGGCGAACCTAAAAATATAACTTTAACTAGTAATATTTCGAACGCATAAAAATGTTTTTTTATTCGAAGGTTGGTACAACTTAAAGACCTTCATTTTGAAACGTTCAGAATCTCAATAAAAATCGAGTAGTAAAGGTACGTATCTACACTTTTCGTAATTAAAATGGATGAAGTCACCTCTAAACATATTAGCTTATGCCTATAAAGTACGCATGTTTGAATATTAAATAGTCTAAAAAACTAGTTAGAACATAACGATTTTTATCATATATTTTATTGATATTTTCGAATGTGTTCTCACAAACAACAAATTATTTGTCAATGTCATTACTGTCACCCTGTTTGTTGGGCAACTTTGGTAGCAACCTACTATTTTACTGTTTTTCTAATATAAATAAAGAATCTCGCTTAGCAATGGCTCATATACAATTTATGGACGAGTTAGTACGAGAATACCTACTATTCAGGGGCTTTTCATCCACTGTAAAAGCTTTCGACAATGATTTAAAGGCGGACAAAGACAAAGGTTTCAGGGTTGACAAAATCGTAGAACAGTTTGTGCATTATATTAATGTCTCGGATCTCAATGGCTTAAAAGAATATTGGTCACACTTGGACACTCTTGTTTTCTCCAAGTTGGAAAGTCATGTACAACCTGGTAAGTTACTTTGGTCTCCTATTTATAAATATGTAGCAAGTCAGTATATTTAACTCAAAAGGTCTGTTAAACCTTTTTCAGCTGTACGAAAATTGGAATACAGTCTTTATAAGTTGTATTTAGTGACTGCAGCACAGAGCACAGGTGGTGTACGCAATGAGAGGATTGCAGACTTCCTAACTAAAATGTCACCAGAGCTGCAAGGCCAGAATGAGTGGAGAGACTGGTTTAGTGAGTACAGTTTTATGCATAATATTTGTTTGTTCATATAATTATGTTCATTCATATGATGACTATGGACTTAAACCTTTAGACAACAGAGTTGAGTAGATAAACTCTTAATCAGAGTGTGTAATTTTTTATAAGTTTTGGTTTTAATCCATATTAATACAAAATCTGAAGGATTCATTTCTGTTGATATTGGTTTTGGTCAAGTTTCAATTAGCCAGTGGTCTATCACTAGTGTATAGTAGGTATGTTGCTTTTATTATATAATAATATACCTATTCATTTTAACTTATATCTGTATCAGTGACTATCACAAGTGTCAGTATTTGACCTAATTGAATAAACAATTTTATTCAATATTCATACAATCCTCAACAAAAATCAATAATAATCTTCACAAATTGCAGTGCTTCCATTCATCCAGAAACCTGAAGAGAACCCATCATTCAGCCTGTACTTCACAAGGGCCTGGCAGGACAGTGTGTTGGTGTCTCTGCACAACTTGCTGGCCACTGTGTTCCAGTGCATGCCACAGCCAACACTCACCAGTTACGACAGTGATGCAGCCATGGTGAAGAGATTACAGGATAAACTGGCTGCTGTTTCTGGAAAGGTAAATGCTGAAATCATTAAATGAAGAAGCTCACAGCTAAAGTTGCTAATACTATTTAAATGAAACAAAATTTTGGTATATAAACTTTTTCTCAGATTTTTTTATCTGTAGGTATTCTGTAGTTTATATCCCTTTGTGCCTCTGAATAAAAAAAATACAGAACATTTAAGACCAGAGTACAGATACTCTGGTCTTAAATGTTCTGTATTTTTTAACTATAACCAATAACAAATACTTCATGCAATAATTCCATGAACCATGTTCAATAACACTTTTGTTTTACCCAGAATCAACAGCAGCAATCAGTTGAGAAGACTTCACCCATTGGTCATCAGTCCCGCCTCTCTCAATACTCAGAGCGTCTCAGTGGCCCTCTGCCTCTTGTCGACGACTTCTGCGCCGTTCCCTCCGAGCAGCTAGAGAGCGGAGTCCGTGAGGCTAAAGGACTCCGCGGCCTCCTACGCCAAATGGGAGGAAGCCCTGTCATGGGCAGAAAGTCAGGAAGATCTCATAGCCAAAACTAATTTGTTAGACTTAATGTACTGTATATTATTGTAAATAAACATTCCTCGTTATTTTATTTTATGTTGAATTCTGTATTGTTTTTTAAATATATTGAGTGTACACTACTTTTACTTTTATTTTATACACGGTAACACAAATTCTGTAATCGTGAACGTCACGCAAACATTTGCTGATATAATGCGATGAGTCCTGAGGCTAGACACAATTACTTTTTTTCGTTGCAAGAAGCAGATCCTACACTGTTTGCAGCCGATACATTATAGTATATGCTACCATAACTGAAGGGGGAGAAAATAACGAACTCCTTTGATTTTCAGTATAAAATCGACTTTGCCTTACAAACACGTCACTTTATATATTGACAAATCACTTCAAAATTTTCTTGTATGCACACCGGTATCTCAAAATTTTTGTTAAAAGTTAAGTATACAAATCAAATTACAAAATGGCTCACGCATTCTACGCCGACGCGGAAAGGAAGGCTGAGCGAAGAAATAGAGTATGGTACCAAAACAACCTTAAGAATGTATTACAAGCGGCTAAAGAGAAGCAAGTGAGAGAGATCGACGTCTCCATAGCACTCGCTGATGAACTTATAAGGGTAAATTGTTACTTACTTCATTGATTTATCTGAAAGTTGTTTGAGTAATTATTATTATTATAAGTTAACCTCGAGCTTCAGAGCTGGTCTTGAATTTCGACAGCGATTTCTAACTTTTTATGCGTCACATTCCACTTCACAGTCATAGTCAAGTTCATAGACGTCTCTGCAGACATTATCTCAGAGATAATATAGTAAATACCTAAAGTACATACAAGTACAGTAGCTAAAGGCTGCTAATGGTATTGCAACAGTTAGCTTTACTATAGATACTATCTATATATTCGATCATCTGGGTTAGTTCCCCCATAACCCGACCGCATTACCCGACTTGTAACATTATTCAATTTGAATTCTCCCAACTTAAAAAACATTATCTCGTTATGTTAGTCTTAATAAAATTAAAATAAATACATGATTATTTTAGAAATTAGATGAAAAAGTAGCCCTCCCCGTAAAAGTTCCACTGCATGAATTAGTGCCGGCAGAAGACGACAGCCTGATGAAGCCGATAGCGCCTGAAGTGTTAGACCTATTATACGGAAGCACGGAGAAGGGCGCCGGCGCCAAATATTTAAAACGAAGGAACAAGGATGCTCCTGAGGATAAGTTAGTTTACATATAACTGATCTATTCAAAATCATTTAAGAATTTTACTTGTGATTTCAACTGTTTGTGACTCGAGAGCTCAGAGTAATTAGTAATGGTTGACTGGATATCGTGTAAAAATAATAAAGACAGAAGATTTACTCCTAGAAACTGTCCTAGAGAGTATAAAATATTGTTAATATAAGAAAATATCCCAAATGTTTCCAGATACTACTTCAGAATAGTAACGAGCTGGGACTACGGGTGGCAACAGAAGTCGTCGAAGCAGAAGGCTCGCGACGTGAACCGCGGGCGCTGCGCGATCCTGCGCGACACGTTCTACCGCCGCAACAACCTCGCGCCCGACCTGCCGCACATCGCCCAGCCCAGCGGCGGGGAGTTCTCCATATGCAGCGAGTATTCCTGCAACTTCAGCAGCTGATACTCACATAACTCTCAAGCAATTCTATGTTAATATAACTCAATCGTGCTCTCGTAATATAAGTCAAGTCAATGTGGGCGTGATCCGTGAAATAACACACAATTTATAGCAAAAAACATATATTTTATAATTTTATTATTTACAATAATTCAACTTTTATTTACATATTAACAACAGCGAGTGTACCCTTTGTTTAAGGCCACGTCAAACTGTTCGAAAGGGAATTACTAAAAATAAAAAATGTGTACAGATATCTTTCGCGTTTGTATTTCGAAAGATGGTGTGAATAAGGTCGCCCGTGCTCGGTGTCAATAGATTCGTTCCCGGGTAAGGGAAGCAGTCGTCTCTACACTATATTACAAAAATAATATGAACATGGAAAGATCTCAACAATTATTGTGACAAGGACTATAATAGCGGAACGATCTATTGAGACCGATTCAGACGTTCAAATGCTACTATAAAATTAATTAACCAGCATATCAACAACATCCGCTCACTCCTAACAAGTTACTAAGAAAATAATTAATAAAATAAAAATTAATAATAATAAATATGAGACGTTTTTGTTCTTTCTCAAGTTCATATTTTGACACATTATGTACAATTAATTTATATATCAGTCCGTATTATCTGCATAAACACTTTAGTTTAAAGTTTGTCCACAATTTTAGTGAATATTGTGCAAAATAAGACAATTTATTATGCTCTCTCTCCTTTGGCGTGTTGTCTAACTTTACAAGATTACAACTTACTACTCGACCACAGGAGACAATCACGTAGTACGTCCAATGCATTGAGCAGGCACTCGTTTGCTTTTGATTACACTATTGCAGTGCTAAATAAACTGTAAACACATTGCTATGGGACAATTCCGACGTACTACACGCACAATACACATACAATCACAATAACCAAACAGACACTTTTACCACTATTGTTATTGAAGTGTGGTTATTATATTTTGAATGTAGTGTAAAGTAATTTTAAAAGCGTCAGAGGTAATGTGGTAGACGTAAGAGGTTCGAGTGATTGAATCTTGTAGTCGAGTCATACAGACATGCGATATACACAAGTACTATGTTAATTATGCGCCTTGGAAATCACAAATTATGAAAGAAAAAGTAGCTTTATGTTTTACAAATGATTCGGAAAGTAAATATAATTTTCAAATTAAAATTTAACTTGATGGATGCTCAATTTCACCAACACAAATAAAATTTAAATGTTACAGAATCTTTGTAGTAATTATTATGTAGGTGGCATAGCGACTCCTATAACTAAATATACAAAGATGGCCCTTCAAACTTCACTATTGGTGAAATTGAATATGAAGATTTTTGTAAACACAATTATTTGGACTGAGAAGAATTGATACATTTGAAGAGTGTTGGTACACTTTTCACTTACGTGTTTTAGGTTTGTATAATCTAGAAGAAACGAGCAAGCACGTATATGCGGGACGAAAGACTAGTTTATACACACCCAAAAATATCTCGTGTAACAACACTTATAGGCCGAAGTACATGAGAGATCTACACACAATACAATATGCGCGCGTAACGAATAAATATAATATTATCTTGAGACGCATAATTAATACAGAACGTACAAGGTATGGCCCCTTCACCGTGGCTGGGGGAAAACCGAATATAATATCTGTTAAAATTAGAATCAATAACATTTATAACCATCACAATCTGGTGGACGGCATGGCTGACGAATGAGATAAGCAAGCAATAATATAACCTAAATAATAACTGTACAGGCTCAATTTCGTGTGGTACAATCGCTAGATATGAAATTGAAACCCTATTATATCGAAACAAAAGTTTTATTATTGTATCCAATGCCTCAACCTTGCCATATACCCGATTGTATTGACCACAACTACTGATAAAATACGAACGTCACCCAGACATCCAACAATAACTAACGGAACCATTTTGTAACCCGATATAATCTAAAATCGTAACATATTAATGTCAATAAATTTGATACTGATCACGGTAACCCCCTCCGTCTTACGTGTGATGATGAGATGAATGAGATCAGACAAATGAAGACCGATTAAACATAAAGTGTCGCAGTACATGAGGCGAGAGTCGCGACACCTGCACGCGTGTGCTCTCACACACGTACATAACGTCTGATATGAATTTATTGTCACAACTTTTTCATAATCACTCAAACGGATGACAAAAAAATTATTATCGAATAAGAAACCGAACCCATATTTCTGTGTCGTGCTGAGAAATAAAGGCGACATTGGCTTCAATCCGCATATAGATGGGAAAGAGGGGATACAATTGAGCAACGCGAATTGCTTTAAAACCCTAACCACAGCATGATCGTGAAGAACCCGATGAGAGATGACGATGATGTTAATTGACCAAAGCTTCACTTAACTTTTATCGTACTAAGTATTGGCCCATTCGTGTCGAGAATATAATCGATCGTATGACATATAAACGAGTCACGTATTCGTCATTTCACCGGTCCATTATATTCTTAACGGGAACGGGCGTCGGTTGCATCCCCTCGGTCCCGCGCCGCAGTACAATCACGCGAATCACACACAACATTCGCATCACGTCACAATCAGATCGCGAGCCACTCGTCACAACGCGCCACTATCACTATCGAACGTTAAGTCACTGGCGTGGAATATCACTGTGCGGTAACGTCTTCTCCCGTTAGGCCAATAACAGTATTTAAATAATCGTCTTGTACTTGAATGGTGAGCCGCGCTCGGGGCGGGCCGGGCGGTCCGGGCGGTCGGGCGGCCACTAGGTGGGGTGGGCGGGCGCGGGCGGCGGCGCGGGCAGCGCGGGCGGCGCGCCGCTGGTCCAGTGCACGAGCGCGTGCTGCGGCAGCTGCGTGGCCTGGAAGTGGTCCTTGAGCAGCGCCTGCGAGAAGTTGCAGTGCATCTGGTACGCCTCGTTCTCGCGCTCCGTGTCGCCCGCCAGCCGGTACAGGTCTGTCAAACAGGGATATACTATACTCATATTCTCGACTAATTACAAAAGGTGAGGTTTCATCGACTGTCCAATCCCATGATAAGGTATTGGTTAGTCACATAATGGAGAAAAATCCTATGCCCGAATTACCTACCGAAATGCAAAATAATGTACCTTTCAATATAGCAGACGCCCATAACTGCACGTGCACGTCTGGTATCTTGCTGGCGAGCTGCATGGCGGGCGTGACCATGTTCATGCTCTCGCGCGAGTTGTTGATGGACAGGAAGATGTGGCCCAGCAGCACCAGCGAACACGACGTCAGCCTGTTTAGGTCCTCCGCGTTTGCCATTTTTAATGTCTCGCGGAGGTACCTCCTGTGAATGTTGTGAAAAACATAGTTTAGTGTTTATACTGAAATGTATGGGACTCATTTTTGTGGTTAAGATTAGTAATGTTTTTTGCCTTTTTTATAGTTTGACGGACAGAAATATGTCGACGGGTAGTCAGGTTTGGTTAGTAAACTCCATGAGACGACTATCAGGAATAAAAGGAATTCTTTTAGCACCATCATGAAATAGTATAAAGAACACACTCACTTGGCTTCATTATACCGCGCCTGGAAGAATGCCTGCAGTCCCAGCACGTAGTACGACGCCGCCCGCAGCCCGTGCGCATACGCCGGTAACGACTCGGGCCTCACCTGCACCACAACATCAATATTATATTATACTATCACTTGTGTGGGAGGAGACCCTTGCCCTGCAGTGGGACAGTAATGGGCTCAAAAAAACAAGTGTCGCTCAAAAACTATGAGTTATAAGCCTTTATATGGAGACAAACTACTTGACAAAAATAAATAAATATGAATAAATATATGAAGTCCGATGGATGAGGGCGGCCCAGGACCGGTCCTATTGGCGCTCGATGGGGGAGGCCTTTGTCCAGCAGTGGACGATTCCCGGCTGAGATGATGATGATGAAATATATGAAGGACGATGAATAAATATATGAAGGACGAAAAGGAAGTGACGTGAATTTATTTTCGATGAAAATATCTTTTACTCACCTGTTCCATTAGCTGCGTAAGATCGTTGTCTCTCCGCCCTCGTAAATATACAATTGCCAAATTCAATTTCGCGAACATCCATAAATCCCTCTCTTGTGACATCTGAAAATGATAACAGAATGATTTAGCAAACTTATCTCTAACTTTCATAGCATGTAAAGAGTAAAGTCTTGTCACAAACATGTTTAGATTAAATGTTAGTGACAATGAAACTAGTTCTGTTAGCCAATTTTCGGTTACAGCGGTCAGTTTCATGGAAACCATCCGGCAGTGTAAGACTTTAGTGAGTGATACACAGTTCAGCAGGACGAACGATTTTGTCAATTAGGATACTTACATGTATGGCAGTGTGAAATTGCGCTTCGGCAGCTTCCATGCAGTTCATGGACATCGCGTACAGTCCCAGCAGACAGTGCAGCTGTGGTGTGTGGGCCGCCGCCGTCGCCGCTACACATACAAACATTTTGTTAATATTTTACTGCGTTTGAAACTGTCTCGATTTAATAGCAAATAAGATATTACAAAATCATTTCTTCACGATTGAAATAGGGATCAATTTGGGAATAGTTGGACTGTATATAATTTTGATTAAATGCGAAATTATTTACAGGTCGTTTCGGGATCGCCGCTGTCGCCAGGCGGCCACGGCGTCATGTTACAATGCTCATAGACTGACGTGTAGGTACTAGGGGTGCTACATACGCGTGGGTGCAGTGGACAGTAAGTGTGCAGCTCTTGCTATCTCGTGCAGCGCGTGCGCCTTGCCGCCGGCCACGAGGCGGCACAGCGCGGCGTGCTCCACCAGCGCCATGCGCAGGCGCCACGCCAGCGCCGCGCCGCCGCGGGGCCCGCCCGCCGCGCTGCCTGACCCCGCGCCACGCGTCTCCGCACAACCGCTCGCTGTGAGACAAAATACACACAACATTCATATACAAAAATCTTCATAACACGTAAAAATTTAATATGGTTATTATTGGTTATATCAAATGACAGAAGTTCATGACAAGCGACTAAAATATTTTTTAACCCAATTTAAACTAGTCGACATATTCAACTATATTATTATTTTCATTTAATAAACTATGCTAAAAACAGAATACTATAAAAGTTAGTGTGGTCCATACCGGTGAGCTTGTCGATCTGCGCGAGCGCTTTCTCGGTGTACTTGTGCGCCTTCTCCATGTAGCCGGCCTGCGCCGAGTGCATGACGGTCACGAGGTACACCAGCACGTACAGCTGCTGCCGCGACAACCACACGAACGACTCGCCCAGCGCACTGCCGCATACCGCTGTACAACAAATTACACGATTTAAATGCCAATTTATCATTGGTCAAAAATCAAAAGAATCAGGTTTCACACAAGTTCACATAAATAGTTACATAATATTTTGAATAAGTTTTCTGACAAAGAAATATCGTCACTAAATCACATTAGGCTAGTGTTAAAAATTCCTCAGAGTTAAGGTATAAATACAACCAATTTAAGTTAAATAGTTCCCGAAGTAAAAGTGATTATAATTAAATATAATTACCGTCGTCATCGGGCCACGTCGGCGCCATGATAGTCTGTATGCTCTGCTGGAGCTGCTTGAGGCACGGCTTTACACTCTTCACTTGACCCGCCATTAAGTAGTGACATACCTGTAAAACAAAAAACCATCACTGTCAAATATTTCACCATACTTTTAGATACTATTACTACATTTTATCAAAATCATAATTGGGGTACGTTTTTATAATTTGTGTTTACGTATTTATTATTATTTGCACCCACAATAACTATAAGAAGAAGACACACACACGACATAATTTGACGAATGCCCAACACAAAAAAAAATAGAACTAACAAATATGGACCACAGCAAATATTTGAATTGGTTTTACAAAAACTTTCTGGGGTAAATTAAGTCCGCAATAAAATTAAAACAAAAAAATGAATAGCTATCAAACAAATGGAACAATAATTTAAATTGCAATCGGCGAGTCAGTCAATTAAAACCATCAATAATAAAAACATGAATAAATTATTTTACTATAGATACTTAAGGACTATTAATTTGCATATTATCATTCTGCGTTGAATTACAGCAGTAATAAAAACATAGCAATAATAATTTTGTATTGAAAGAAAAAAACTACTGACTAAAGAAGACCATTGATTTGTGCATATGAAGAGTTCCTTATAATAACAACAAAACAGCAAATTAATCATGTATGTTGTATTAGGAATGGTGGATGGCATGGTGTGTAGGAATCCTATTTAAATAATAATTTTATTCTATTTTTAGTATTTGGTGTTGTAGCAGAAACATCAATACATCATCAGGGAAATTTTCAACTACAACAGCTATTACAGTTGATGAGGTAGTGAGCCTGGTGATATACAGGCTAAAATAGACTTCATAATAGGGTCCAGTTTTTACTTTTTGGGTACGTAATCGTAAAAAAGAGATTTTGTAATAGGATAATGTATAATAGAATACGGGAATTAACGCGAACACGCATTTTACCTTAAAATGCCTAACGTTTCGGCGCAGGTGCGACCACGACGAATACAACCTGCGCCTACATTAAACATGCAACGCGAGAGTTTAAAAGTTATGTTTGTAATAGGATTTTGTATTTACCCTTTAGCTACAGGACCGGAAAAAAACCAGGCAAGTCAATAGAGAAACTAGTAAATCAAAATAGTAAGTTTTTACCTGTAGCACTAAAAAGAACACTTTGAGGTACTCCTTCTGGTGTGGACTGCCGGTCCACGAGTCCACCAGGTGTCCAGCCTGGTTCAGCAGAGGCAACACCTCTTGTATCTTCTTGTCTATTAGTAGAAGCTGAAACAATACAGATATTTTAGTAAATCAAACTATTCTGCCTCCTTAATGTGTTTTAAAAACTAATAATAAAACAATATATTTATTTAATGAATGATTACATCATAGTGAATTACCAGGATACAGGCATTAACCAGTTGTATACAACTGCATGCCTGCTAATAAATAAATAAATAAATAAGATATTCCTTGTGAAAATTTTATAATAGAAAAAATAAGGAAATTGTAAATCTTCTTAGCTGAATACAGGATTACACATACGGCCTTTGTAGGGCCTGTGGGGTTGAGTATTAACAGGATTATTTAAATGAATTTGTATGGAATGGGACAAGTTTGTGGTAATTGCTATTAACTGTGAATGATGACGATCCTTGTGCGTGAGCACTTTCTAATTGAGCATTGTATTACTCCTGAAGCAAGTACAAATATTTCGCAAAATATTTTCGCTAGGTATTGCGTTTGTGTACATACTCACCATTACCCTACTGAGTAAGAACAGTACTCTGGTATAGCCCGCGTTGGAGATCTGTGCATAGTCCACCCCCACTCCGAGCAGACTGCTTGCCACCTCATACTCTCGCTCCGTAGCGTGGATTTGCTGAAAGATAACACTGGTTTTAAACATTTTACAAACATTATTATACATATAAAGTTCGTATCGTAAAGGATATATAGTTTTCCAGATAGCATTATAAAACCGCGAAAATCGTTGTTTCAATTTGATGAGTAATTCATAAACATAAAATTACATATCATAGTAAAGTTTGAAGGAATCCTTAGCTCAGCAGTGCAGAGGAAATCAATGTGTGATAATTTTACTTAATAACAAAGGAACTTTAGAAACCTTTACACTGTAACACTGTGACTAGGCTTGCAAATTAAGACCAATTTCAACTATGTATGTTTCTTAGAACTACAGACTATTTTGAATAACCTCCATGTATTAAAACTATTATTTAAAAAAACCTACAATGTTGCACACTATTTTAATTTTAATAAAGGCCTCTAAGTTACATGCATGTTATCAAAGAATCAACTGACCTACAACATAATTTGAAACTTTGTTTCTTCTATGCATAAAGTTACACTCTTTGTTTTAACATTGTATACATTTTTGCCTCACACCAAAATAATAAGAACAATACTTCTTTTATTGAGAACACTTAATCAACTGTTATAAGTTTCCAGACATGAGATAAAATTCCTATAACAAATCTTTTAATTAGACTATAGCTTAACAATCCTTTATTGACTACCACATACAGCCTTGCTCATAAGTATTAGGCACCCCCATAAAACACGTGCAACTCATTCAGTATTTAAAAATTGACGAATCCTTTTATCAATATGCTAGGCGGCGTTATCAATAGGAAATTTTAAACAAAGGATTGCGAATTCTAAGGTGTCATAAAACATCTGGTCGACATTTTGTCAATTATGTCATTTTTTCAAATAATTTTATTTTTTTAAATCAGTCTTCTTTCATTACTCGTAGTGACAAGAGGCTATTATTTGCGACTTATTTGTAAATTAGATACAGTCTATTTTACGAAATGCCTAAATTAACTCAAGTGAGTCTGGAAAATCGGATAAAAATTCAAACTCTACATGAACAAGGCAAGTCTCAGATAGAGATTGCCAGAATGGTGAAGTGTTCTCGCTGTGCAGTGCAAACTGCTATCAAAAGGTTTGCCGAGACTGGTTCTCACGCGGACAAACCGAGAACAGGTAGAAATTATAAGACAACAGCGCGACAAGACCGATTACTTATTCGTAATTCCCTCAGAAATCGCAAAAAAACTTCTTCTGAGCTCGCTGCAGATCTTTCAGAGACTATTGGAAGATCAATCAGTGCTCCAACAGTAAGAAGAAGACTTGCGAAAGCTGGTTTAAAAGGCTGCAAAGCGAGGAAGAAGCCATTGCTCTCCGCCAGCAACATAAAGAGCCGCTTAGAATGGGCTCTGAGACACCAACATTTAACTGAAGACGATTAGTCCAATGTTGTGTGGTCCGATGAATCTAACTTTGAGGTAAGTTTTATACCATTAATGTTAAATATCAACACGCATTTCGCTTTCAACAGTTTAATTTTAGAAAAAATATGTCTAATTTTAAATCAAGCTTATTTCGGTAATTTTTCAGATTTTTGGAACGCCTGGTGTAGTTTTTGTGCGACGGCGTGTCGGTGAAGAATACCACCCAAGTTGTGTGGTACCTACCGTCAAACACGGAGGCGGGAGCATTATGATCTGGGGCTGCATGTCTGCCGATGGAGTGGGCGAAATGTTCGTTTGTGAAGGTCGCATGAACAGCCAAAAGTACATAAATGTACTGGAAAGCGCGTTGATGCCTTCTATGACCCGCATTTTTGGCGACACAAACTTAGATGGTGTCACATTCCAGCAGGATAATGCTCCCTGTCACACATCGGCAGTAACAACGCGTTAGTTCCGAGAGAACAACATTGACTTGCTAGATTGGCCGGCACAGTCTCCAGATCTCAACCCCATTGAGCAACTTTGGGGTATATTAAAGCGCAAGATACGTGAGCACATCATAACATCAAAATCGGCGTTAAAAAACGCTTTAATGGAAGAGTGGGATGCCATCACTGCAGATGAATGCAAGAAGCTTGTACGTAGCCTGCCTAGCAGGATTGCTGCAGTGATCAAAGCGAAGGGCAGACACACAAAATATTAGTATATTTTATAATTATTTATTAATAAATGAATATTTATTACCAAATTCGTTTCATTTTTCAACCTAATTATTCATAAGACTCAAAATTATAGGGTGCCTAATACTTATGAGCAAGGCTGTATATACAATGAATATAAAAAATAATCCAGTACCAATACCAGATATACCAATATTATATTTTTTGTTATTTATCATTGTTGGTAGACCCGCTGCCACCCCCTAAAATTTACTCTCATTAGGGGCTCAGTATCACCCTTATTGGGAATCTAAGTCTTAGACTAAAGTCTCCTTTTATCTCTTAGATTGTTACAGATGTCGACACTGTAAGTAGACAGACATGACATTGGTATTTCCAATTAATGTTTTCCTTAACTCTATTAGTCTTAGTCATCAATAAAAACTAGCATTTATCTCAAAGAAGTTGACCTTAGTTTGTAAATAAATAAAGTTCCTATCAGTTGTAAGAGCTTTAGAATATTGTGTCTACTTTTACAAAATCTATTATATACTATAGTAACAGGTCATATTGTAAATAAGCAAAATATATATTATTTTATTTTGATGAAATAGGTTACTTTTGAAAGGAAAAATTTAGCCATCCATTTAGTTAAAATAATAACAAAAATATTTTTACCTAATTGGATGTTTATGTTTAACATACTTTCCCGTTGTTGGACAAAAGTTTCCTCACAAAGAGAGTAGTAGGAATTCAGTCAGTAAAAATTAAACGCATGGAAAAACTTTTTGGAAATGTTTGTAAAGTAACAAACATGCATTTACTCTTAAATGTATATTAATGTACATAAAGAAAACTCTGAGAACCTTTGAATTTAACCAAGTAGTACCTAGTAGCTTCAATTGAAACTCAATATAAGTTTGTACTTAAAAGTACTTTTTTACACATTCAAAAACACTTGGATGTCAGTAAATTACTGAATAATTATTAATTACATGATAAGAACCTGCCACATGAAGTGTAAAAACTAAAAGATAAAGTTGTGAAACTTTTTCTTTTAAAATTAGTATGTTAATTTAAACATTTTCACATCATAAAGACCAGCTTATGGTGAATTCAAGAGACATTAATTAAAAAAGTAAGTTTTACTCTCTGGCAGTGTTCATTTGAATATTCAAATCACATTTGGATGATGGGAACTTCAAAACTCACTATTCTATTAACTTTAGTTGGAAATATTAATGACAGTCATATTGGACTGATTAAAAATCATCTTTATGTAAATTCAACTTTACCAGGGACCTGTCAAAGAATCTTTATCAATAATAAACTTTTGAAATTAATTAATTGTTTATCATTATGTTTATCAACAATTATAATAGTATCTTTGAAGGAAAAACTGTATGGTAAATTTACTTTCACTGCAGGATATGGACATTCTCTCAATACAAATATCACAATATATTTATGTCAAACATGTCTTATTTAGATTTTACATGAATGTTTTGTTGGATTTCCAAGTAACTAATTAGCAATGTATAAGAATGTTTACAAGTATTTGTTTGTTTTGGTGCTAATCTTGTGACATTTTTGACACATTTAAGATTATAACTATCAAATAAATCTGAATATACTCACAGCCAACTGGAATATAAGCCTGCAGTGCCAATAAACACTGTGTTGTGATAACTCAATAGCTTTTCGTAGTATAGGCTTTGAATGTGTCGGCTGGCCCTGCTGCTCGAACAGTTCTGCGAGGACGCTCGCCGCCTCGAACTTAACATCATCGAAGCCATTGATCGTCTGAGACAGGCACCACTGCAACCACAACACTGCTCTATCACCATATGACCCACTTGAACTTTGTTTACATACTTTGAGAAAGTAGTATCTCATTCACCCACAAATATACCCACATCAACTGTATGACATCAAACCATAGCATCTACCGTTATTCCTAAACTCGTCTTGTACCCGAAACTCGGCGAATAACAACAAAAAAAACTTACACTCTGCTCTAAATGCGTTCTCGCCAAGTCGATGTTTTTGGTGTGTGTCAAAAGAATATTTCCAAGTTGTAAATGTGTCCTGGCTTCGACTCTTTGTGGTGGTTTGAAATTAAATACGGCTTGTAGGCACTGGATACAACTTTTTATGTCAGGAGGATTCGATGTACGGAAATGTTCTGCTAAACCAAGTAAAGAAATATACCAAGCGTCCTGCGTTGACGCCATTTTGACATTTCTGCTTGGAGGGAACGATGTTGCCAAGCTTACAATCTCTGACCTCGGAGTTATTAGTTAATAAAATTGAAATAATTTATTTGAGGCCAATACAGACAGAAAATCACAAAAACATCCTATTTTAAAACTATCGCAAGAAAATAAATAAATAGGCAGGTTGGTGCTTGCAATTGCATATACAATAACTGTTAATATCAGATTACAATTTTACCATAATACACTCAAAAAAATAGTTAATAAGCAAATATTGATAGTAAAATGCTGCACATTAAATCATGAAATTCGTAGAAGTTATAGAATTTAAATGTTTAAATTTATTTCTATTTATTATAGTTAAAAACTTTATTTAAAGTTTTAGCGGAATCTGGCTATTTTATTATGAGTCATCGTTATAAAAACTATAAACTGCTTCTTCCATGACATCATAAAACCAATTATAGCTGATTTTAAAATATTGTTAGTGTTTGAATTTAAAGTAAAAAATATTTTATTCATCTTCTTCCCTAGCAATTTTTTCCATCTTGTTCGATGTTTATATTAACATATAAGGTAATAAGCACAGAATTTTCCAAACGATAACGGCCGGTCTAGACTGATGTCATACGTTGGGTAGGTAGGTACCTACCGTATAACTTAAATTAGGAGCAGTGACCCTTAATTTCGGAGATATGTTACTTCATAATCGAGCATTTTGGAACTAGACCGTGCGAACTAAATTAGCGATTTTTACATATTTAAAGTTTTGTAGACGTGTATCAATTAAAATATATATGTTACTGTAAAAGCCCGAACTGTGGTAAATCCTAAGATTTTCCGGTAAAACCTAAGTGTGCTAATAGTGGTAGAAGTTCGAAATAAAATAATTGTTCGGACTTTTACAATTGAGAGTTGGTAAATCTTAGGATTTACCACAGTTCAGGCTTTTACAGTAACATATATAACATTAGTAGGTACGTAACGTAATTTTGCAGTAGATGGCAACACTGGCAAAAAAGGTCTTATGTTCGATTCTCGCGTTGAATTATTTAATGTATACAATTCCTTTTCTAATAGCAATTGTATATTTACAATTTACTATCTCCCAATATTCGAACTAGGAACAAAATTACCTTGACACCGTACCTATATGTATTAAACTTAAACATTTTACATTGTAATACTGCGCCAAAGTACCTGCTAGAGGTCTTAAGCCCGCTGCACACGACGCTTGTTTTGCTGCTGGATTGCTTGCGGGGCCCTCTGCTGGCTACTCTGGTGGCAGCGCTGCGAGAAAGTGACGTCACTGCTGGCTCTGCAGCGTGGTTGCGTGCTGGCTGTCGATGATAGAACGTGTGCTATTTTTCGTGACGGCTTGCTTGCGTGTTCTCTTTTTTTCGTGCTCTGTTGTTGAAAAAATATGTCGCAAAGGTGGTCTCCGGAGCAAATTAATGCTTTAATTGACGCATACAAAGAAGAACCGTGTTTGTATGCAACAAATACTCCGAATTACCACAACAAGCGTCTTCGAACTGAGGCTCTTGATAGAGTGAGGAACGCAGTTTTGGGGTTAAAGCCAACCGTGACGGCAAAAGAGTGCTCAACCAAGGTTTACAATTTGAGAAACTACTGTACTGTACTGTAGAGGTTAGAAACACTCGTCTCTTTAATCGGTGCGTCACTTCGATGCACGCCTAGCGACAAGCACCGTGTGAAGCCAACCTACCAAGGGAGCCATCAGCGCACCCAGCGCCACAGCCAACTTCGAACTCAGCGGCAAATTCTAGCAAGCTATCTAGCAGCAAAACAAGCGTCGTGTGCGTTGGGCTTTAGGTACATTCAGAAGGTGAACATTTGAAACATCGAGTTAAATTGTTCGTGATATAAAGCATCGAGTCTGTTCATTATTTAGGGCCCAAATTACATCAGAACGAACAGTGTACGTTACGCCAGCAAGAAAGTGTCACCTAGAGTGATATAAGTAGAACGTATAATTAGTGCGCAATCTGCTGTAAATGTGCGCCGCATAAAAAAATTGTGCATGTTGTAGTTTTGAAAAAAAAACGTAAAAACGATTCCTGCTGGAGTAACGTTGTTCTAGCAAGAAAATTCTAGACGAATTATCGGAGAGATAAAATACATACATGGGCAGAGAGCTTATATTTGTGCAAGTATGTGCGCCATAAATATAATTTGTGCGTCTTCAGGTTTTCGAGATATTGCGTTTCTCGCTGCAGTAACGTTTTGCAAATTCGTGTATCTCCAAGACCATTTTATGTGCGCCTGTAGAATGAACATACACGAATAGCTCTTAATTTGTGCATATTTGTGACATAATTAGATGCCAGATAATATTTATAATTTTCAAGTAATCGCGCTTTATTGAAAACTTAAAAAAATATTGTAGCGCCTAAATGAGAAGACGTATAAGCTCGCTAAAAACTGTATTCGTTCCATCTTTTTGTTTATAATTACCATAAAAAGTTTCAAAACAGAACCTACAAGCGTTAATGAATAATATTACTAAAAGTCGAAACGACGGCATCATAACTTTGACGCCAACAAACAAGAAACTGGCTCAACCTAAGATGTGTAGATGTAAACCAAAAATTAGTGCATTTATCAAATAATATATAGTAAAAATATCCAGCTTCAACTGTTTCGTGTTAAGTAAATATTAATATCAAACCAAAACAGTTATTCAGCGCAGGTTATCCGACCAAATTCGAATGACTACAAAAAAGCGACGGATTCATACGTGTCGATGACCTTCTTAACTTTACTCGCTAACTGGTTGAAACGTATTGTGCCCGAGTACAGTGCAGTAGAAAATAGTTAAAAATAAATAACTTTTGATTAAATTAAACATACCTATTCTTCTATCATTCTATTCTAGCTGTTCCGGTAACTTTGCGCACGATTATGTACATCATTTGTTGGCCGAGATATAATTTAGTTTTGGGTATGATAGTATGATACGCGAACGTAGTATAGACCGGTTAAAATTATTATTCTTTTTTATCCTTTTATTAATTGCCTAATTTGAAAACCCAAACCTAAGCAGCCCGATATGTGAAACTTGAGTTGAAGTTTTCAAATCCGGCTATTCTTTAAAAAACATAAATTGATAACAAAATATAACGCTCTATAGGTTTTTATTACGTTCGCGTACTATATAATCATACCTAACCAAAACATAATTATATCTCGGCCAAAACAACAACTACTTAATATTTAAATTTCACGCCATGATGGTACTGAACTACTTTAAGTGATTTTATTGTTTGTGTACTTAAGTAAATGAAAAACTGATCTGTGATTTTAAATAATACCAAATGACTATACAAGGTACAAATAGTTTAATTGAACAATGTTTGTTCTAATATTTATAGGTAGAAAATTTGATCTGTGATTTGTTGCCATAATTACTTTAAGAATCATGATTATGATAATAAAAATAATATTTTTTTAAACCAACAAGCTTTTTGATTTCATATGATCAGAAAGTACATTTAATACCTAGGTATATTACATATATTATATTTTTATTAGGTCATTGTAATAATAATTCCCAACGAACATTTGAGCGTGACTGTACGAACACAGTTTAGGTGTAATACGTTTAATAAAGGAGGTCATCGATACGTATGAATCCGTCGCTTTTTTGTAGTCATTCGAATTTGGTCGGATAACCTGCGCTGAATAACTGTTTTGGTTTGATATTAATATTTACTTAACACGAAACAGTTGAAGCTGGATATTTTTACTATATATTATTTGATAAATGCACTAATTTTTGGTTTACATCTACACATCTTAGGTTGAGCCAGTTTCTTGTTTGTTGGCGTCAAAGTTATGATGCCGTCGTTTCGACTTTTAGTAATATTATTCATTAACGCTTGTAGGTTCTGTTTTGAAACTTTTTATGGTAATTATAAACAAAAAGATGGAACGAATACAGTTTTTAGCGAGCTTATACGTCTTCTCATTTAGGCGCTACAATATTTTTTTAAGTTTTCAATAAAGCGCGATTACTTGAAAATTATAAATATTATCTGGCATCTAATTATGTCACAAATATGCACAAATTAAGAGCTATTCGTGTATGTTCATTCTACAGGCGCACATAAAATGGTCTTGGAGATACACGAATTTGCAAAACGTTACTGCAGCGAGAAACGCAATATCTCGAAAACCTGAAGACGCACAAATTATATTTATGGCGCACATACTTGCACAAATATAAGCTCTCTGCCCATGTATGTATTTTATCTCTCCGATAATTCGTCTAGAATTTTCTTGCTAGAACAACGTTACTCCAGCAGGAATCGTTTTTACGTTTTTTTTTCAAAACTACAACACGCACAATTTTTTTATGCGGCGCACATTTACAGCAGATTGCGCACTAATTATACGTTCTACTTATATCACTCTAGGTGACACTTTCTTGCTAGCGTAACGTACACGAACGAACACGCAGCATGTCCAACGTCGCGTTGGCTACCTATGAAATTAGCGGGACGGGGCAGTTTGTTTGTACTAAATAATTTAAAGACTGATAGGTCTATGTTTCACGAACCGACTTACAAAAATCCGTGGTGTGCTTTCAGCACTTACTGGAACTTCAAGACTTGTGCTCGACGCTTCTGCGCCGGTCAGTATTTTGGCATACTCAGAGCGAACTGCATCATTACAGGGAGTATAACGTGTTCCCCTCTCGAGCATAAAATTATTTGCAACAGCAGCGTTTGCTGTGACAGCAAGTCGTCCGTCCATATTTATTGCGTGTGTTATAAGAACTGTGTATTGGAAGAAACGTACTACATCGATGTACGTGCGTGCACACTTGATACCGCGCTCAGATCTTCTAGCCCACATTAATTTTCTTTTTAGATGATGTCAAAGATTCATCACATATATGCGACGTTACCTATCCAATTAGCCGTAATAAGGAAATAATTAATATTAAAGGGTAATAGAAAGTAAAACAACTTTTCTAAATTAAGGCCTCAATTTATTCATCAATGGTGAGAGCACCGGTGTTGATGTCATTGATGAGGTCGTGTGGGGGCCTGCCCTCGACTGTGCAGCCGACCGACTGTGCGGTACCGAGGATCTCCTTCACTGTGCCGGAGAGGTAGCGCGCCATGGAACGCGGTCTCATTGTCTTGGCGATGCTGATCACATCCTCGAGTGAGATGTTGCCGTTGTGTTTAACTGGAAGTTAGAAGATTTAAGGTTATATTAATAAGCAGGTAATAATAATAATTTGTATTAATATGTAGGTATTTGGCGACGTGCGTGTTGTTCAGTTTACACCAGTATGACTAGGAAAAAAGTAATCTTATATGAATTTGGAAGGGTTAATGTTGCGCGTTAACATTGCGTGTTTTCATTTAGGATCGTGGTTAAGATTTCTGAATTAATTTTTTTTTTAATTTACTAGGTCTCTCATAACTTTTGAACAATCTAAATTAGTTGAAATTATATTTGAAAGCAAAAATATTTTATCAAAATTACTTTTGTGAATAATCTTGTTTAGACAAAAACAATAAACTTCTTAGAATAATGGTATTTGATACTCACTGTTCTTCTGCTTCTTACGATCACGTGGGGGCTCCTTGAGTGCTCTGATGATGAGGGCAGCAGCCGAAGGTACCACAGAGATCTGGGCCTGTCTGTTCTGTACAATCAGCTGTACGGTGATCTTCAGACCCTTCCAGTCACTGGTAGCCTTGGCAATGTCGTCACCAACCTTCTTGGGGGACTGTATGCAGAAATTTTGTTAATAAGACATTTTGAAAGTGCTTAGGGCAGTTACAGTTTTGTTTTTAACTTTAAAGTGAATTATAAATTGTTGATTATGAGTATACAGCAAAAAATTATTGTAGAAGAAACTAAAGTAGATATTTACGGGTAAACATCAAAAACTAATCATAGTAAAAAGTTCAGAGTACCAATGTTTAACAAGTAAAATGAGCACATGTTCAACTATGGTAACTTCTGAACATTATTATCTCAACTATATGAAACAGGACTTGCTATCAAAACAATTAAGTACTTTCAATCGATAATATGAGATGAGATTTTAAGTTTTGTTTATAAAATCTGTGTTTCAAAATCATGTGGTTGAGCAACATGTCGATATAGTCACAATAATAGGCTACTTACTCACACCAGCTGTAAATCACAATACCTATAGAAAGCATGGCAGTCACATTGCCTGGTCCGCGACTCCTTATTGGGCATTCGGAGTAGCCGCGACAGGGAAACTGATCCTGAGTCGCGGGTTCCTTCCATCCGCCACCCGGAAGGACGCGCCTGGTAGGGAGGCACCCCCCAGGATGATAACTAACGAGACAACTAGACTTTACTGTCTCCAAAGTGGAGAGCCCAACATTATAACCATTTCAAACTTTTAAATACGTTATTTAATGTCACATGTGATACCATAAAGCTTTATTATTCAGTCTAATTGTCTCTAAATCCACAGTATTATGTGGAACCCAACCAAACTATAGGTTCTGGGACTGCCATGCCACATTTTGAGGTTAGAAGTTTGTTAACTTCTTTAACCAAAATTTATACTCACCAGACCAAGAGGACCGATTTTAGGAGCCAAAGATGATGTGGCACCAACTTCTCCACCAACGCATCGCAAGTTTACTGTAAAAATACACAACAATATTGTAGAACACTATCACTGACAAATCCGGCAACTTTTACACTGTTATTGACCCTTACCGATTTTAATTTCATTAGGATCGAACTTAGGCGGCATTGTGCTTGTTTGTTAATTAACAAATTAACGTATTTAAACTTATTCCAAGATGATTAACTTGGATTAAAAGGCGAACCGCTGCCCGAACGTTTTGCAACGCAAGACAGTTCACCGGAAAAAGAACTTGACAGGTTAGAAACTGACGTTTAAACTTTTATTTTAATCTGAAAGTAGCTGCGAATTGAAACCATGTCTTTTGATTTAAGTTATACAACCAGTGTAGTAATAATACCTACTTAATCATTATGCTGGTCATACACAGGTACTAGATAGCGGCAGATAGGTATAGATAGATACCGAAAAACGGGGGGAAAATAGTTTTTGTTATCTTCTCTAAAAAAAATATTGTCTCTATTGCTAGTACTTACAGGCATCTAATGTCTAACTGAGATGTTTCGCAGTTTAATTTATTATTACTCCATTGCTAAGGATTTTGCTGGTGTTCTTTGTCCGAGATAATTTCTTAAATTTTTTGGGCACTTGTCGCCCTGTCAGTGACTATGTAGGTAATACATGTATATGTATTACCTAGTCGATTTTAAGAAACTATGAGAAACACAAATAATTAGACATTTTGGTTTTATCTGTGGCCAAAATGTCAATAATAGCTGTCTCTCTGACTCTGAGACAGTGAATTTGTGATTTTGTAATTGGGGCTTTGATAAAGTGCGAATTGTTTGATTATTCGTCATACATCATTTGCTACCATTTAATATAAACGATTAAAACATGGCTAACGATGATGTAGTGTTGAAGCAGTATCTATCTAAGTACAAACATCGCGACTTCACCGCCCGTGAGGTGATTAATCTAATACAAGTGTATAGAAGTTTGACCTATCGTCTGGAAGCCTTTGTTTTCAACAATGGCACTCGGAAAGACCTCCTGAACCTCGAGGGCACTATTCCTGTGAACTACAAAGGCGCGTATTATAACATCCCCGTGTGTATCTGGTTGATGGATACTCATCCTCAAAATGCGCCGCTCTGTTTCGTCAAACCCACGTCAGATATGTCTATCAAAGTATCTAAATATGTAGACAGTAACGGCAAAGTTTACCTGCCGTACTTGCACGAGTGGACGCAAAATGGCTCCACATTACAGAAGCTCATTCAGTGCATGGTTACTGCATTTGGAGAGTTACCTCCCGTCTATTCTAAGCCTCGTACTGAGGCTAGACCTCCGTATCCAGTGAGTTCCTTCATGCCCCCTGCTGCTGGTGGCTATCCCTTTCCTCAGGGTGCCCCACAACCAGGTTACCCATCTCCTGTGCCATATCCAACTACTTCAAACCTGCCCTACCCCTCATTTGGCACACCATATCCTGGTTCTGTCAGCTCTAATGGCATGCCGTACCCACCTGCTGCAGCTACAACTACTCCTTATCCACCTGCTGCAGGCTATGGACCAGGGCCAGGCCCTGATGTAGCTGGAGGTACTATCACCGAGGAGCACATTAAAGCATCTCTACTATCTGCTGTTGAGGACAAGCTTCGAAGAAGGCTGAAGGAACAATCTCAGCAATCTCAAGCTGAGCTGGAGACTCTGCGGCGCACACAGCAGGAACTGCGTGAAGGAAAGACAAGACTTGAGGACATCCTCACAAGATTGCAAAGAGAGAGGACTGAATTAGACAAGAATGTAGCTGTATTACAGGAGAAAGAAAGAGAATTGCAAACAGCTATAGAAAGACTGCAGGAACAGGAAGGTGTGGATGTAGATGAAGCTGTTGTGACAACTGCACCATTGTATTCTCAGCTTTTAAATGCTTTCGCAGAGGAAGCTACTTTAGAAGATGCTATCTATTACATGGGAGAGGCTCTGCGTAAGGAGGTCATTGACTTGGATACGTTCCTGAAGCAAGTGCGTACTCTGGCTCGACGTCAATTCACGCTGCGTGCTCTGATGCACAAGTGTCGGCAAAAGGCTCAGTTGGCGTGCTAATAGTGGCTGATTTTCTGGCACAGTGGCATTAAGTCAATGAGTCCATGGCTTATGCGCTTGTCAGAAATATCTGTGATTTAAATTGTGATGATTCACATACATGCATATTGCATCGTCTTGAACTGGGCTCAGTGGTTATTTTTTGAGGCTGCCTTCAAACAATAACCTAACATCAATTACGATACAATTTGTGTAACCTGTGCAACTGACTAAAGCATTTGACATTTCAGTGTCAGTGATGTTCTTTATTTGCTTTCACAGTTCATTTGCAGTTAAATGAAGACAACTGTAAAGTCTTTCATATAGTAATATCATTATTATTTTAAACATGTGTAAATTCATAATGAATTAGTATACTATACAGCTTTGAAATGGAATGTTATATCCATCTTTCTGATGTCAAAAATAGGTCATATTTACATGTAGTTTAATCAAGTTATGAAGCTATCTGTTTCACTATAGACAATGTATTTATCCTAGCCTTTTATCATTACATTGTGCATTTACTACATTATCTAGCCTAGAATTTGTTAGATGTTGATTGTAGTCATCCCAATGTATCAAGTGTGTTATCGCTTAAATAATTAAAGTCCTTTATAACGTAAAACCTTATATCGTAATTTATAGATCATGATTTTCCATGTAGTAAAGTGACCAGATTCTGTATCTGAAAATAATTAATTTATATGCTGTCTTTTTCATGTAAGTAAATATAGAAAAAGACATCATAATAGATGATCTAGATTATTTTTTCGTATGGAACTGGTCTTTAATTTTAAACCTAGTTATAAAGGTGGGACAAGTATAGAAGTGGACTTTTGATAGATCACAATATGTAATTTACCTTATTGTACCTTAAATCTTATCTTTTTCTGTAAACAAACTGAAATGTTTGTTTTAATACTTACGACTTTTAATTAGTGAAGCATTAAAATTAAATATTCATGTTACGAATGTTTTGCATAACTACAGTTGTAAAAATCTTTAGTTTCATTCATAATGGTCAAACGTTGGCGTGGCACGCGGCACTTACATCTATTACTCACGACATTTAATTCAAATTAAAAAAAAACATAAAATGCCGCCAATGACCGCGCTTTTTATACTGGGACGAGACTTAGACATTGTTCACATATATAATTAGTAATCGGGACTTCAGCGAAATGACCTATGATAAAGTAAGGATAAATAGATAATATCGTTTGGTTCAGTTGCAAAAACACAGACGAAATACATTTTTGTATTGTAGTGTTATGTGCTGAAATGGTAATTCTGCGATTGAGGTTTCGATTGCTGATATCAGATTGTGAACAGGGCTTTAAACATGGTTATGGAAGATATTTAGGGTACTAAACTAATAGCATATTAGTTAAGTGCTGCAGACTAGCGGCAAACCAAAGTGCATCATAAAAGAGTACCCTAAGAATGTGTTAATACTTGTCATTTCTAAGGTACACCTGAGTTACAAGAAATAAATATTTGAGTCGCCAGCTTTAGGTTGACAAAGATCAGAAAGGACATCGTTCCATGTATTGATGAGATTCAATTTCTCTAATGTAACTCAGGTATCTCCGAACATGGCATGTATCAACACAAATATCAAGCAAGCAGGGTTGTCACTTCGTATTTAAGTGCTAGACAATAAAGTAAACATAATCATTTGGTCATTCATACAAAAGCTGTGTTGTGATCATAAACCACTGGTTGTATAAAAATATGTGCCATGTTCAGGCAAGGGATGAGTGTGATGTTAATTATATTCAATATTTAATCGTTTATAGTGTAATTAAGTGTTAAAAACGTGGGCACTACGTTCTGAATCTACGTGCCCGGTTTCTAAGGCACGTTTAGCGGTATTTTGTCTATTCAAACTGTTTTTTTATATGAATTTAAATGCGATTGAATAGATAAACGAAGGGGGGTTAGTGATTTCCAGAAAAGAGACAGTTGCTAACAATCCTATCCAATTTGTAGTGCCCTATTAAATATTGGAATATTTCTTACTCATACGTTAAATACATAATATATTGCTTTAAAATTTGGTGTTAGATTGTAACTTTGTATGTATCCCGTTGCCTAGAGCGGCGTCGCGTTGATATACCTAATGATAGAAGCACTAGACAAATGATGTCATCAATCGATCAACACATTGTTACGTCATCAGGGAAATGTCCTACATTTCCGTTTATCATGAACTTGACTGAATTTGCATGCAATGTCGTTTTATCGATTACTAACCGAACATGCAAGTAGACTGCAACTATAGGTATGCAGAGATGTAGCGTATCCAACTATTTTTCACCGTTACCTAAAGCAAGACATTATTAGGCTACAGGTCACGCCTATAACAGGTTGTAAAAAAGTAAAGACAAATAACGTGTTGCACGCAATTCAGCGATTAGTAATGTTATTCTTGTAGCAGTCACTCAAAGAAATAGATGGGCATGGGGCCGAATTAGACCGCCCCTTACACCCCCTAAAACAGGTACCTACTGCCAATAAAAATATGGCTTAAGACATAATTTTTGCACTATTAAGACTGTGTAAATAAGATCTATTCATTTCAATTTACTCATTACAATTTAAATAGATGAATGTTTTAACGAATTATTATAGTGTTACATAATATTTTTTATTTCATATATCGTTTATGTTTAAAGTAGTTTTAATGCTTTTATATTATTATGGTAAAAGTCAGGTAAAAGACTAATTATGAAGTTGTAAAAAAGGAACTCGATAGCAAATGTTTCTTACTATAGTACCTCGATTCAAAACCAATCGTGTTGAGAGTTTGCGCGAGTTTTTTGCTGCAATTAAAGTTACCTTGTATTGTTTAAAGTACCAAGCACTGAAGTGCCATCTCTGTTTAAAAGGCACGCAATATTTGTAACTTCATAATTATTCATTATTGCTTCTAACATAGGATAAAAATATTTAGCAGTTGTAGATTTTTATAATAAAAATGCAATTTATTTAATCGATTCGTTTAAGATGCTTTGTTCCTTTGTACAGATGTATATGGTATGTAGCTAGAGGCGGGATTCTTGCACGACGTAGTAGGTAATCATCACGTTAATTCACCTCACTGTACTGTTGTTATTTACCATTGTAACGTGGTTATTTATACTTGTTTAAGTTGTCATGCGAAAGTCCCGTATAAAGGGCGTATTCATATTTAAATTGGATGTAGGTATATCAGTTATACACTGTAGTCGGTTTAAAATGTTAAGGAACTTCAAAATTGAAATTATTTGATGTACCTACGAAATGTAACTCAGAAAGCAAGGGTTAGTACATTTCGATAAGTCCAGCCGGTCGTCGAATTGAAGGCCCAATGAGACAATATTCTGGGAACGTTTGCTTAGTCGGCTATATATTATACAGTGTCTAAGAATGACGTAAGATTTCAATTGAGATATGAATACGCCCCACATTCTGAGAGATTATTGTTAATCATTTTTGTATCTTGACGGATGTATATAGAGTAAGTTTGCATTGCATTGTACCCGCTGACTGATATTTGTCACAATAAATGCGAAATAGCATGATGATGTTTTATTATAATTCCCGCTAATGAATTCAATACTCATGATAAGATAATATACAACTATTACACTGTTATCTTAGTTTATTGCAGCGTCCTGGTGATTTGTGTGTAACTAACGGCGGGTTTCCTCACATCTAGATAAAACAAATTAGCATAACATAAATTAGACCAACTTTTCATAACGTATTTCCCGTCCTTTCATCGATCTGTTAGTCATAATAAATTGGAAAACCTGTTCAAATTGATAACTGAACTAGAGACTCGTCAGTAACACTTGGTTTAGGTACTTTTTTGACAAAGCAACCCTCTTCAGAATTATTTATTTTTATTTCGTACGAGTGCCAACGTTTTGAACCAGTTATGCGTATTTGTGGCACCCGCACCTCCGAAACTGAAGTACTGCCACTATTACTGATTGAATTAAGAGATTAAATAAAAACACATAGTAATATAATCTGTCCATTTATTAATTATATAAATTGTAAGCTTAGCGTGACAAATAAATTAAATGCGTGATGTGCGGAATGATTTCTTAGCGCATTTATTTCTTCTTGCCCTTCTTAGCGGCGGCGGCAGCTTCAAGGTCAATGGGCGCTGGCTTCACGAACGGGATCAGCTCTTGGTATTGTTCAGGCATCCATGGCTTCAGTACTTCAGGTACCTGGTAATAAAATTTAATTATTAGACTATTATTTTGTTCCTGACATTATTTGAAAAATATACACAAGTAAGGTTTATCTTGTCCTCGTCAGATACGTCACGTTATATACGTTTTCAATAGACGCATACATAGTTATCTCGCAAATCATTACAATCACCGATTCAAATGGACGTGAGTAAACCTATTTAAAGCATAATACCGCTTCAGTACTGTTGCTTGGAGCCCACGATGTTTATGAATATGAGAAGTTGGAGATTAATTTAAGTTTTATTTGTTTTAAAATGTATTTTGTACCTTGACTCCCTCCTCGGTCTGGTTGCATTCAAGCAGCGCGCAGATGACTCGTGTGGTGGCGCACATGGTCGCGTTCAACATGTGCACGTACTCCGTAGCTGCGTTCATCTTCTTAGTCTGGCCATATCTGTATATAATATAAAACATAATCAACGATTTTTAACTATAGATAGTTCGCATAATGATGCAAACAGGACTTAAAACTTTTACGGTTTTATGTTTTCACGACTTCTATAATCAAATCAATAGACCATATTTAAGTAAGTTTCCTAGTTCATTAGTTTATACTGTTCTGTTATAAGCAGGTAATTTTATTATCCAATCACTTTCTACAGGCCCTGCACATTATAGCTGCAGTGCAAACTCAAAATGTTTATTTTTCTTCTAAATCTAGTTAACTTACCTGACAAGCAATCTCCTAGCCTGGTATTCTAAACAGTTACTGCAAGACACGAGTTCACGGAAGGCGCCTGAGCCAGGGAACCAGGCTTCCAGGTCGAGTTTCTTAGAGGCAGCGTGGTTGAGCGCTCCAGAGACAATGTTGACAACACGGTAAGGAATGCCAAGTACTTGACAGAACTCTTCAGCGTTGGCAATCATCTCGTCCATCATTTGCCAAGATGCGTTGTCGTGGGGTGAGGTTAACACGAATTGTTCTACCTGGAAAAAAACGAAGGTTAAGGATTTGAGAGATAGACATTTTATATTACGACGGACTTCTCAGCTAGTTAGAGTTGTAATATAGGGTGGATACTTGAAAAGTATTTTCGAATCACGTTTTGCTATGTCATTGAATGCAAAAATATATACAAGTTTACTGTATTTACAATTTACCTTCTCAAATTGATGTACCCTGAAGATACCACGAGTGTCACGACCGTGGGAGCCGACTTCTTGACGGAAACAAGTTGAGATACCTGCATACCTAAAACCAAACAGAATAACATAATAATATAATAAACATTGTTTGATTGAATTATCTTTCTTATTTTATAAACCTCTTGGAGACTTTTCAAAGTGACTGCATAATATAAGCCAAAATTCTCTTCGCGACAAACTCAAAAACTAGGCTACTTGGCGGACTTGCATGGCGTGAAGTAAGTTATTTAATAATTTTTATAAGGATTAAGGGGAACTTACCTAATAGGTAAGGAAGCTTCAGGCAGCCACTCGTCTCTGTGGAACGCAGCGATGGGCTGTTCCGAGGTGGCGATGAGGTACTTCTCTTCAATGGCATTGTCGCCTTTGTTCTCTGATCCCTTGCCCACTACCTTGTACAGCTCCTCGTCGAATTGCGCTAATTGAGCTACTTCTTGCATCACCTTGAATTGGAAATTAGAAGATCAGTATATTGTTATAAAGAAATATGTTTTTTTTTTGTTAGTATATTTCCACTGTAGGTATATAGCACATATTGGCAATGGCCTCAGCTACAAAGAAATGTCATTCTAAGTTCATAAGTCATACTTATTGTGGAAACACAAATAATAAAGCAAAAATATTTTAATATTCACATTCCATAGTAACAATCATTTGACCTTATTGTTCAAACAATCTAAGTTGTTATTATAATAAATCATAGATACCTCTTTCCTCATGAAGAAAGGCGTATACAATGGAGTATATCCCTTCTTTAGCAACATTCTAAGAGATAATTGTACTAGTGCGTGTTCTAAGAACACGGCGGCTCCTTTGAGGTAGTACCCGCGACCGCCGGCGACCGCAGCGCCACGCTCACCGTCCATTCCTGGTTTAAAAATAATTATGATGAATATAAAAATGAATGAGAAGAATGGAAGTTTGCCACTGATAGGGTAATTTGAAAGGAACTTTGCCCAGCAGTGGGCCAATCAACCACGCCATGGAAATAAAAAGAATGACAGATTAGTTGATATTATGTTTTTTTATTTAAGACATTCAGATCATAATATAAGTCAAAAATAGAATTTGGAAAATTTTATGTGAAAAGCGACACATTCCTTTCAGAAGTAACTTTTTCAAATAATTCAAAACTCTGATTTTAAATAATAAAAATAAAGTTTATCAAATAAATATTTTTACGAATTGGATATCCTTAATCCCTCTATCAAATGTCACTGAACCAGATCTTATTAATTTCAAACAAATTAAATCAGCTGTTTGTACATAATTAATTGCAGTCAACTTATCCCTATTAATATGAATAGTAAAAAGGAAAACCACAATCCTATAGAACAGGTCACAATAAGGCATTATATTGCATCCAATCAGATGAGAAATATAGTGATATTAATTTGTAAACACAGTTGACAGTGGCAATCATTTAAGATAGTTAATATGTAATTACTATATACATCAAATTCATAGTAAATAGTTGAAATGGAGCCACATAATATAACAGTAATTAAAAACAAGTTATTGCTGAATCGTGACGTTAAAGTGTGCTAGTAAAAGTGATGTTTGAACAAGTGTTTCTCACATAAAAGATGGGTATGTAACAATTGAAAATACTTTATTTACTATCATTTACTATCATAGGATATAAAGATTATTTTTCAACAATTTACTTCAAAACATCACTTTGGGACTCATGCACAGTATTCTGGTTTTGTCTTAAGCTTGTTACGTGTAGCATTAATTGACCTAGTCAGGCCACAAAACCGTGTATATGTAGATGAAACTGATCAGCACAAGCCGAAAAAGTTGGATGAGGCAGTTTTGCTGTTCAATGAATATTGCTGAACTGAATATGGCCATAGCTTAGGCTATATTTATGTTAATGCCATGACAGATTGTTTGGTAGTGTATATCTAAGGCTCTAATTCGGCATTGGGTCATAAAGTAAGAGGCCTGAAAGAGTGTACTTGTGTACACCACAAATAGTCATCACAGGTGAAAATAGCCACCATAGCAGAATATAAAGAGATGAGAATTATGCATTAATTATTTAAAGTATTAAACTTATAGAGGCATGCTAACAACTCACCATCAATCATACAGATCAGATCTACATGAGAGTATTTAGTCCTAAACGCACAGTCTCCATGTGTCCTCTCAACCTTGTTGTGGTCCTCATCGTCGTCAACCGGCACTGACTCGTGGAGGTGGTTCCCAACTTCCCTCAATGCTGCTGAACGAGCCTTCTCCGCTACTATGAGACCCTGGTCGTTCTTTGTAATAGCTTCGTCTATTAGTACCCTGACCTGAAAATATTTTCAAATACTTTTAATACTGCAGGGATTAAAAAATGTACGAAAGTTACCAGCAAAATTAGTTTGTGGAGATCTTAGTGAATAGTATCTTTTGATCTAAATCCTAACATACTCACATAATAAACCTCACTTAATTGAAGAGGGCATTTAAACAAGTTTTTGTTTTATAAGCTGTTTCAACTAACTTAAATAACTAAGTGTATGTTGCTTGTTTTCTCTGCATTAGATGATGCAATCTGTATTTTCTAATGTAGTGAGTCATAGTATACCAATAAATAAAAACATTGAATGAAAAGCTACAGTAAAATATATTTTCAGTTTAATGATTTTTTTCAAACACAATGAATCATAAAATGTTAACTCATAATAAAAATTCATTTACATTGAAAAATAAATATATTGTTAACTAGTTATGTCCAAGAATAGCATATGGTCAACTTGAAACCTACATTTCTAAGAAGCTTTCAGAGTGAGCTTGCTATCAAAGCTTACATAATTATAATTGCTTGGAACTTTCACTCACCTTTTTGATTTGGTTCACAGTCAAAGGTTTTAACTGCTCTGCAGTTAAATCAACCAACTTGTCAGCTATTTCTTGAGGCACCGGTTCATCTTCTGGCCCAACCGGCTCTTTGCTCTTCATCTTAAGACCAATTTCTTTGCTGCACACATTCTTCAGCTTATTGTAATTGTCAGCTTCGTGGCGCAATCGTCTCCAAAGGGTATCCTGTTCGACCACGGTGTCGACCAGACCAACATCCTTAAACCTCTTTTTCTGGTTTTCACGAATTTTGTCTGGGTTACCGTCTTTGTCGGCACGAAACAGGTCCAAGTCGAGAACCATGTTGAGGCACTGGGTACGAACTAGGGTTTATAAAAAATGTGAAAAAGAAACAGCAGTGCACGTAGCACTGCATGCGGCAGAGAGCGGTTTCGTTCAAAAACTCTATGAATATAACCTAAAACTCTAACTTTTCTGTAAAAACATATATTCTTTGGCGCAATTTCTCACAAATTTAGAAGATAAAGTGATGGTTTATTGCTAAAAATTAATTAAAGTTATGTTTTTATTTCAATAAAACCTAAATTTCTAAATACATATCAGATTGTTACGTTGCAAAGAGTACTTTTTTATGTATCTGAACGTCTTCAAAATTGACATAAATGACGTTTAATCTTTGACGTTATCGATAGTGTTACTAGAATAATTACAGTGACTTTCTCTTTTTGACGATTACGATGTATGAAAACCATGTAACAAGTCGCCACAATTTAGAAGTCACAAGAGAATATAGTTTCCTCCTTAGGCTCTCTTATTTAATGTTTTTCTTGTTCACCACTCCATGAAGTTATTTTTATTCATTCAAAGTTATAATTTACCAACGAGCGACGCGACGATACAAATCTTTATGTCAAGCAGCAAGTTTGATAATTTATGTAACATGGCAACATGTATAAAATTGTCAATTTGATGAACTATTGGTCGGTCCTTTCTTGAGCTCCTCTTGTTCATATTTTTTACGTTTATTTGTATAATATGTGGCTCTTATCGGATACCAGCTGAGAGTATTGAAGCTTGTTTATCCAAATATAGTTTGTGAGTATTTATTTGCACGTTATCAAAGCGATTGTCCGTTAAAAATGTGTCGCACAGTTCCTTGTTTACACGTATTCGATATCAATGGTCTCCCGATCTATTTACAAAGGGGAGGATTGTTCTCATTAAAATTGGTTAAAGCTTGAATTGAAAGAGTTAGGACTAAAAATATTGTGATTTATTTCTCTAGACGTGTTTTTATGGGAGTAGACTTGTTGTAACTGTCCAGATTGTTTGTTAAACGGGTTTGTTATTGTAACACACTTGTTCTTGTAAGTAGGAATTATCGCCGGTTGTGATTAAATTGCTAATAAGAAACTACACGCATAGTATTTTCCATACACGTAATTATTTTTGTTATTATAGATAAACTGGACATAGATTGTGATTGATTAGTCATTAGTTTCTGACTTCACTGATCATTATCTGGATGTACATGTCAGTAAAGGCAATACTAATACATTTCCGTCTTCATGGAATAATAAAATTAATTATTTGAAATAGTAGATGGTATATAAAACACTGTTGCTATGAAGCTATTTTTTTATTCAAATTCCATTTCTTATTGGATTTCTCTTTATTGAATAGCAAGTATGTCTCATAATTTTTTGAATATATTTAGTAATATCACATCTTCTGTACCAGCTAAGACTGTACTAGCTTGCCCATAGATATTATTTCACAATTTATTAATCCTTGCCCAACAATAAGCATAATATCTGAACCTCAACAAAAAAAAATGTTTACACTTCACTTTTACTTCTATCATATATGTGATAAAAATTACCAAATCCCTTTAGTTTTTTAATTTGAAGATTTTTTATTATTTCTTGATCTTTTAATCAATCTAAAAGAGTAAAGTTAATTCTTTTTCATAGGTTGCTAAAATAGAACATGTTTTTTATCCAAAGCAACTTTATTACAATTTTAAAATGTTTATTGTCCACAGGCAATGTTAAGATGATTCCATTAAAAGACAACCAAGATGTGGCGTCATTCCTTGTCACGAAACACTCATGGAAGGGGAGATACAAACGGGTGTTCTCAATCGGCACTCACGGTATCACTACGTATAACCCGGACCGTTTGGAGGTGACCAACAAGTGGCTGTATGCAGATGTAGTCACTATTACGTCTGCAAAGCACTCAAATTCGGCCGCCAACCATGACTTTACACTGGTCATGAAGAAAGAAAAAAAAGTTGATACAATGAAGTTCTCATCTGAACATAAGTGTCTCGTTCTAACAGAGGCTTTTAAGTACAGGCATTCATTTGCTGAGAAACCAAAGGATGTTTATGTAAGTTTCTATGCCATATTTTTTTTAATTTATATTGAAGCATTACAAAGTCTATATTTACAGTTGAATAATCAAACCATCATCATCAGCTCAGCCTTTCTTCCATCTATGATAGAGTATGCTTCCAATCTTACTGAATACAGCTTAATACTAGTATTTTACATGAAGCGCTTGCCTAACTGATCCCCACAACCAGTTACCTGAGTAACACCATACCCCTCAGTAAGGCTGGTTGTCATACTTTCAAGCTTCTAACATAATTACACAGACCAAAGAGTTATGATTCTTTAAGAAAGTCTGATTTGTATGTTACAAATCATATGCATTGTTTTTGTAGTAATATAATAGTTGTATAAACTTTTACAATAAGTGTTTACTATATTTTCACAATATACTGCCTGTGTAGGTAAGGAAATGTTTAATGAACAATGAAATGATTACAACTAGAATGTTGTCATCATTCAGTGTGTTTTGTTATTAGCCTAATTAAACTCCCCTCAATGATAACAAACCACAACACACATGATTCACAGAGGTATAATAAAACATCAAAAAATAATACTATGAATGACATAGGTGTATATATTGTGGTTTACAATACTTATCAATTGGAGTTATCTTAAATTAATCTAAATGTATAGGTGTATTGAAATCTAATTGGGTTTACCTTTATTTTTCCATTACTGTCCTACTGCTGGGTAAGGGTCTCCCAAATGTGGCCATGCACCACCTCGGCCAAGTATAGGCTTGGGACTTAGCATTATTAGATTAGCCCTCAAGAAATTAATGAAACAAATGTTTAGCTTATAATGTTAAACATTTGTATAACTTTATTAGCTAAAAGTTTGTCAGTTTTTACTTGCCTAAAGCATTAAACTGTTATCATACAAAATATATTTTTCAGAGATACCAAGCCTACAAGCACCATTGGAGTGGGACACGCTTGCCAATTGTACTAGAAGTGGGACCGTGTGCCTTAGAACAACTAGATCCTTCAACACACACACTGCTAGCCAGTTATCCATACTGTGATGTACAAGGCATACTCCCAGTTCGCGATGTCCCCGGCGGATTTGTCCTCGCAGTGGGCGGTTACAGCCGCCTTCATCTCTTCTCCAATGCAATGGACCATCAAATAATCATCAACAAGATGCTAGAAATGGCCAGTTTAACTCTGAACATAAGCATCAAAGTCCTCTCTACGATGATCACGATAGATGATTATCATGACCAGAGATTTGGGAAGTATAGGTAAGTGGAAGGAAATCTGTTGCTAATGTAATTTAAAATTGAGTTTGTTTATTCAGCTTTACATTATGCTGTTTAATAAAATTCGTGCGTATGTTTCGGTTGATAAGGTTTGTAGATTTGGTGTATGGTATACTAGCTCTTACCCGCGACTCCGCGTGCACTGTAGTTAAATGGCTTATCAACCGCATAATTATATTTCCGAGATAAAACTATCCTATCCTATCTTGGGTCTCAAAGGATGTTTGTACAAAATTTCATGCAATTCGGTTCAGGAGTTTAGTATGAAAAATGAGAATGGCGGGCAGCTAAACGGAGTTACTTTCGCGTATATAATGTTGATAGGGATTTCTGTAACAGTTGCTGACTACTTAAGAACTAACAGCTTTTGTCCGCAGCTTTGTGCGCGTAGAATTTGAAATACAGTATCTTTATCTTTGATACTCAGCCGAATTCGCCTAAAATATGCTTTTGAATGAATATACCTACTCAATTATTTAGGCGTAATACCGACAAAGACAGAGATAGGTACGCATTTATAAAATTAGTCAGGACATGCATAAAGTCGTTTGCTGCGCAGTAGGTAAAGTACGATAATACGGAGAATAAGTAGATATATCGGCTGTAATATTTCCTGCTTCCACAACTTACTTGAAAACAATTTACTATTATTGTTCTTCCTGATAAATATTCGTATAAAATATCGGTCGTTGTTATTAAAAACATACTTCATATACAATGTCATTGTCCTATCGTGAAATTAGCCTAAAGTTTTAATTGTTGTTCACACATTGCAACATTTTTCAATGTGTGATTCACCCGACCTTGTGTGAACTTTATCAAACGCGATACGCTCATCATAATGGGTGTATCAAATTTTATACTATTGTTGGCCTAAAAGCTAGTTTTTTTAACATGTCTGTAGTAAGATTGAATGTGTATAATATTACTGAGATGACCTTATGTTTTAAGAACATTTGGATAATCGCCTCGCAGGAATACAAAAGCCTTGACCTCCATTTTGAAATACAATAATGTAATATATTAATGAATATCTAATATGGTATAGTTTGCTATTAAGTTATTGTTAGAATTTTAGATATGGTATGTAAATACTTATACCAAAGTTTATCTTGATGGAGCAAGCAGAGGAGTTTCAATACGCCCACTTTTAGAGTATATTTTTCAGACTCATGTTATTAAATATTTAAGGCAATGCAATTCGAAATAACAAAATGATAAAGTTTAGCTTAACCCTGCTATCGTTACGGGAAGCATAACTATTTACAATTTACAGTGCGTTAAGATTACTTGTATCTTTTACTAAATGCCAAGGTAATCTTAGTGTAACTACTTTGGTTTATTATCAAAAGTACAAAAACTAAACCTAGAATTATAAAAGTATAGAAATATAATTATACTCTCGCCCCTTTCTTTAAATTTCCTATACAAACTAGAATCGATATTGACCTTCGTTGAACGGCGACAGGCCATACGCGTCATAAAAAAGACCCATTTGTCATCGACCAATTAATTTCAATGTTAACTAATTCATGCAACCTATTCTACTCCCAATTTGAACTGACGAGGTGACCGAATACCGAATTATGTTAGTTTTAAAAATTAAGCTATGGGACCTTCATTCTTTATGCTAAAAAGAATGAATGTTTTATATGTAGGTGTAGTTATACCTGTCTAATTATTTGGTAAATACGTAAAAAAATTTCATACGAAAAACTGGCCTAAATTATGAATTAAGTTTCAACAAAATATTATTGCACCTGAAAAAAAAAACCCTTTACAGAGTTCAACTACTAGGCAAAGGCATCCCTCAAAAATATATCACACTATTTTTGAAAAATAATTATATTCTCTCAAATAAGTTTTCCAAAAACAACAGCACCTAATGTATGTATAGTATAATCTATTAAGTGTTTATTTTTTTCGTTTGTTTAACAGTGGCGATCAACATCAGACGTCTCTGAGCGAGTTCATAGTACACAAGGTGAACCCGGCGCGCCACATGGAGCCGATGCGGCGAACACTCTGTCTCTCCGACACGTGCATACTGGAGAGAGATCCACAGACTTATTCCGTATGTATCACTATTAATCATCATTCCAAATTGACTGTATTAGTAATAAACAGCGTGTTTTGTCTTAGTCACTCATACACAAATTCAAATTTGAAAGAAAAGGACAAACCACTTTATAAAAAAATCAACGTTTATTAGTAAGTATCCCTAATCCCTGTCGTTAATTTAGAGTTCCATTTACATTATTATCTAAGATCACATAACTCGTTTTCGAAAAGGGAAGGCGTATTTCAATTTCTACAAAGTTATAAATTTACCATAGCTCTCGAATAAGATTTGTGACTCGCGGTCGTCTTTTCTATCAGGGATACAATGATTCTATTCTATACAGTTTTTCACCCTCCTATTGTTATTTACCTGTTCTTTTCTTTTCAGGTGGTCTGTTTACGTCCTCTAAGTGACGTATTCGCATTAGTAAGAGATACAGAGCATCCACAGAAATTCTCTATCGAGTACCTAAACGGACAGACCAGAACTTATTTAGCAGGAGAAAGGTTTGTTACTACTTAATATTAATGACGTTATTTTTTTAGTAGGGGTTTAATAATTTACCCGATACGACTTGAATAACATTATTTAATATACCTCATTCCAAAAGAAAGTATTTCTTATATGGCTTAAAAATTGGTTTAATTTGACAAATAATAGAATTAGTAAAAATTTAAAAAATAAGTTCAATTCTGTAAATTTCATGCTAAACTCTACCAAAACTGTTTTTATATTGTACTTAAAAGAATAAGAAAACCAATACCACATTATTTACTTGAATCATAACTTTATTTTGTATAATCTCCGCAGGGATGCGCTCTTAGCATCGTTATTAGATGGTGTACGGTCCGCGGGTCAGCGCGACGTGCACGTGCGATCAGTACCGACGCCGAGGGGATACCGACTGGGACCGCTACATCAACCGGTTGATGAAGAAACCGAGTCTAATCATCTAAGGTAATTATATAAAAACTTAAAGTAAATATTTTACATTTTGTAAGATTCGGTAAGATTACAAAGGAAAAACTTCGTACCTATTGTATATTAAGCATTAAGTTCTTTATTTTTTACAAAATTCGGTCAAGTAGTTTTATACGAGTATAAGTGGATACTAAGGTCCTAACAATCCGTTTCCGTATTTTTCTCTAATTGTTGAAAATTTATACATGTCTGGTTGGACCAAAATTGATACAATTTTGGTCCAAAATCCAGATTCACTAGCAGCAGACGATGCGTTTAATAATAATAAGAGCTCTATCTCACTGGCGTCTAACCAGCGTTGGCCCGACGTTGACGGTGCGCAGACGTTGGAGGAACGCCAACGCTCGAATAACGCCAATGGAATAGCGACTTAAGATTGCCTTTAACATTAACGAATTAATAAGATTTTCTTTATTACTACAGCAAAGCAGTTATAATACACGTAACTAAATTACTGAACTATTGGCTTAAAATGTTTTTTTATTTGCAGACTATTCCAAAACCCGGTGGGTATGGGCCGTACAGAAGTGATAGAGCGCTTCAACGCGAACATTGGCTACAGCGGGCTCATCTACTCCGTCAGTCAAGACGTAAGGCATCACGTAACATCTTAGCTCGCTATGCACATATACCAACATATCTATACTAAAATATACTAACTATAGTTCCTACATTGCATTTGTGAGTTATGGGAATTGATACGATTGTGCTAGTTAAAGTAATAAGTATCTAAAATATGCATTTAAATTTAGTTTTGAGAGAAATAGGTGCGTGAAAGGAAAACAGGGAAGAAAAAGAATAGGAAATAAATTGTGCGTGATACTTTCTCTGTATTTTTTTTCCGTAACAGCTAAAATCGAGAAAATATCGTTTATGGAATCGTGCTTTAAATATACGGGTTCAAAGCGGTAAAATTTACGATGACAGTACTATAAGTAAATGTGTCTAGCATAATCGTTGTAATTCCGATATCTACTCGAAACATACTAACATTCTACTGCCCTGCTAACTTGCCAAATTGATTTAGATTTCATTGTATTCCGTCTAGATTTTTTGTGTAGTTTTGTATATTTTTTATTCTATAAGTCTTACATTAGTTCAAAATTCA
This sequence comes from Anticarsia gemmatalis, assembly GCF_050436995.1. NCBI lineage: Eukaryota > Metazoa > Arthropoda > Insecta > Lepidoptera > Erebidae > Anticarsia > Anticarsia gemmatalis. Next base: position 9,117,226 of record NC_134761.1, read on the forward strand.
TGATTTTAGATTAGAACAGTTTTATTATAACTTTAATACACATATTACTTAGTAATTACTTGAACAGAGATAATTCATTACTCCTTCTAGCTAAGGCATTATTTAAGACTCTCCTAATTTAAGACAAAGATAGTTTTTTTGTAACTTCACTCAAAATTTTACTTACTAATCTTACAAAAATATACTACCATGACATTGAACGTACATCAACGTATACGTATACGTAAACTACGTACACTCAAACGTAAATTACATTCACTTCCACGCTTTTTAATTTCAAGCTTATGTTTTTTTTATGACGTTTCTTGGGCATATTAATGTACCTTGTGTGCCTCTAGGCCCGTCCCCTGTTGTGGCTGTTTCTAACGTGGGATCTTGTAAGTCCCCTCTCAATTTATTATTTTACATCTCTTTTATTGCTATTCCTTCAATAGGTAATGGGTTAGTGTCAATTTCTTAAGTAACTTTTGGCTTTTAGGTATCGATTTCTCGAGGTATCATTGACATTTGTAAATATGTATCATGGGGATCGTAAACTACTGGAGTTTGCTGTACGATTTATATCATAATATCAGATGTATATTTTGCATGCTTAAATTTAAGCATTTAAACTAAATAATCTTCCATCCTATTGTATAAAAATGGAATAAGTATAATCAAGTGCCATAATAGCTTAAGTTAACTGTAACTTTCTTAGTAGAATGAGTAGCTATTTTGCGGCGGATCCAATATTAAATTAAGTCTTAAATGAAAGCTTCGCTCTGCACTCTGCAGAGTTCAATATATTTAAGTGTTCAATTCCTTTAAAATGGTTATAATAATTTGACATCTTATTGATATCATCTTATTATGAGGTCTCATAGACTGGTATTCGCAATGGCTTCTATTTTGGATCTATCGCTGTACCTACATTCTACATCATATCCACGTATAAAGTGGCATTCCAACGTGCGAGTGAAAATACTAATTGGTGTCTCGACGATATTTACTGTACAAAAAATTATCAATAGCTTTCAATAGATTGAAAAAGCTGTAAAACTTATAAAATAATAATAAATTTTGTATATAAATTTAACCCACTAACGTCCTACTGCTGGGCAAGGGTCTCCTCCCGTAATGAGGGAGGGGTTAGGCCTTGAGTCCAATAAAATATTAACAGTATATATTGGAAAAAGCTTTATTTATACTTGATAGACATTGTCGAGACACATCTACATACTCACTCGCACCTAAATCACCAATTTAATCGGTGTGAAAGTAGGCTAACGTGCGTTGTTGCAGCGTTTGTTCGCGGAGAACAAGGAGAAGCTGATCACCGGCGCGTTGAACGCGCTCGTGAGCAGCGCCCCCTCCGGCAGTAACCTCACGCCGAGGGAGCTCGAAGCACAGTTCCATGCGCTGAGAAGGCTGTGTGCGAGTAAAGTCGGCTTTGCGGCTTTTACTGCTTTACCAGGGTGAGTGATGTTTGTTGTTACTTTACACATCGTCTTTGCCAAATGAATAAACTTAAATCGTGATCGAATTCATGGGCAATATCGCCTCCCAAAATATCACGTGGAAAAAGTATAACGTAAACGAGATATTGCATAACAATGTAATTTTTTCTAAATACATTGTTGTTAATACACCACATAATATTAGCTTTTTAACGATCACTGTTTACTGTTAACCGTATAAAGCTTGGTCACATAGCAGTTCTTTTTATTCTAAAGTGTGATTAGTGAATAAACTAGCTATAATAGTAAAAGAGCTGAAATCTTCGATAAGTGCATTCATTCTGGAACGTCAAGCTAAGAAACCCAAATTTGAGAAATCGTATTGACATGTATATGGTTTCCTTATATAAAGTTTCCGCGAGTGGATCGGCACGGCCACAGTGGCGGCACTCCGGCGCGGCTCGAGCGCGTGCGCGCACGCGGCGCTGGACGCGGTGTGCGCGCTGCTGCAGCCCATGCACGCCGAGCCCGACCTGCGCCAGGAGCAGCTCAACAAGGCCAGCATGCTCTCCTCCGCCTCCTTCCTCGACGGCCTGCTCACCATGTGGGCCGACCATGTCGTGAGTTCTAACATACGCTCTTCTTATTTACGTACAATATAAGGACGTTATTATGCTTGTTACAGAACATACACGGGTTTTATTTGGATTTGGGTACTTAAAATAGCTCTTTTGGGTTCATGCAGACGCTCATAAAGTACGTTCACTGCAACAGCAATTTTAAGCACGAAAATTCTATAGATTTATAGCTGAGTGGCCATGTTTGACAGGGCTTGTAAAAAGACAACGTGCACATTTAGACTCTTAATTTATATTTCAGTGTTTGACATGATTTAAAGGCATTTTCTTTTGTTTCTAGACTGCAGGGAGTGGTGCATTAGTAGTGGCAGCTATGTTGGACTTCTTAACGTTTGCATTGTGCGTGCCGTACAGTGAAACGACGGACGGAAAGCAGTTCGATCAACTGCTCGAAATGGTCGCCAAAAGAGGACGTGTGCTTTTCAAATTGTTTGAGGTAAGGTTGAGTAACGTTATGCAAAGTTCTGTTGTAGACACTTATTTGTGCCCTTTTAACGCCCATAACATAATCTTCTAGACTCAGACATTTTTAGTTATAAAATTGCCATTGCATTCAACTTTAATACTTCTCAACTCGTAACATGCACGGTTCGCGGAACTTTTCAAAAGACTGTGGGTGTTTTGTTACATTCGCAAATAAAAATATTGTTATTGTCGGTGTGCAGCACCCGTCGATGGCGATCGTGAAGGGCGCGGGGCTGGTGATGCGCGCGCTGGTGGAGGAGGGCGGCGACGGCGTGGGCGGCCGCATGCAGGCGCTGGCGCTGGCCGAGGCCGCGCTGCCGCGCCACCTGCTGGCCGCGCTGTACGCGCCGCCGCGCCTGCACCACCGCCACCTGGCCAGGCACCTCGTGGCGCTGTGGCTCGTCGACCACGCGCCCGCGCACTCGCTGCTGCGACGGATCATGGTACAAGATACACTATTTTACTAGGTTTATTTGTATCCTCCTCAGTCCCATATAGGTAGTTCATATTGCTAAACTAATTCATTTAAAATTTCCATACTTTTATTTTTTAATCTTATATAGCCACGACTTTAAATGAAAATAAGGTCCTTATAAAATTCTGACTGTAAGATTGTAAAGCAGTTGTCAACAAAGAATATTGATGTTTTTTAATTTACCGCTACTCAATTAAAGTTATCCAACTTAATGAATTTTAAATTGTAATTGAAGAAGAACTGTCCATAGCTAACTCCAATCTTACCGTCCGCAGCCATCAGGTCTCCTAGCGTTCTTAGAATCGACAGAAGCGCCGCCTGTATCAGCACTAGACCACGAGCCAGAGCGAGACAACCTACAACTAGCGCAGGCGAGCGTCAAACCTCGCGCACAACACTGGGAAGCTCTCGAAAGACAAGTCAAATACATTGAGAAACATGTCGAGGTAAGTTAAAATATATAGGTTACGTTAGAATCGTTTGAAGCAGGGGCTCTCAACCTTTTCGTAACAAAGAACTGTTTGCAACGTGTCGCAAACTTGCTATTGCTACTGAACGTGTATCAGTGGTACCCAACCTTTTAGTAACAGAATAATCTACTTAGTTTACTTGACAGTTTGAGGAGCACATTTTTTCACGGGAAAAAGCAAACTACAATTTTTTATGTCATTCTAACAATTGATTCTAGTATCATCATTTCGTGAATTTTATTTTTGTATCATCTATTAATTAATGTGTATGTAGTTGATAATAGCATTAAAATCTGGCTGCTACTGAGAATTTCCTATAGACCTTCAAGTGTCTTTGCATGACAGGCTAAGCAGTAAAATAAGCATGTTTAAATAATATTAACTGACCTGTCTAATTGTTTGCAGCCAACATGGTCCGTTCATTCGGTAAGAGGATAAAGACCTTTTTGAAATTAGATAAACTAAATTTATTCTAAGCCACTTTTATGTATGCTCCTTCCCAGTTAAATTTTTATTCCTTTGGTCCAGTAGATTTAAGCCAGGTCAACCTTAAGTACCTATGCTAAAATTACCACCTAAATTATGTGTCCTCCGAAAATCAAGCTTATTTAAAAAATATGTTTGTTTAAGACACAATTAGATATTTTTTAAATTGTTTGTTGATTAAAAAGAGTAGGAGTTTCTTACTAGTTCTCCTCATTTGCCATACCTTCCGTAAATTCACTCTCTATATCATTGACTATCGTAATTAAGAACTAAATTGAATAATAATTAGACATATAATTCGAAGAAAAAAAACTTAGCCTACTTTCTTAATATAAAAAAAGAACCTGTCTTGTATGAAACAAACCAACAAACAAATAAACAACCAAAAAAGAAACAATCCTCACAATCATTGCAAACCCATAACCAGACACCACAAAACACATAACACTTCAAAGTCCACCATAAAGAGTTTCCCTATTGTTTCAGCACTACGCACAACTAGCCCTGCAGCACTGGGCCGCTCGTCTCGGCCGGCCGGCGGCGGAACGTCGTGACGCGATCCGCGACCGTCCCGTAGTACTGCGTAGACGACGAGAGAGAGTCAAGTCTACTGCCAACTGGCCGCTGTTTTATTACCAGTTCCATAAGGATCACGCGCTGCCCAATCTTATTTGGAATCATACTGTGAGTGTAGTTTTATTCATATTTATAGATTTTTTTATGCCAAAGATAGGATGAAGTAGGAGAGTATAAGGAAGGCTGACTCCACCACCGTTTGTGACGAATGGCCAGGAATTTATTGGAGAGATTTTGTATGTGAATTTATCCTTGATTAAGAGACAAAGGTTTTGAGTGTTTCTTAAAAAATATATAAGGGTACTTAATAATAACTCTCACCAAAATGTTCTTAAAAGATTGTATTCTGTATTTTCGGGCCTTCTCGTATCTTGGTCGAACTATTTTATTAACAAGTAGTCCACATGTTAATATAAAAGTTCAAGTTGGAATGTCAAAAAAACAGTTTATTTTTCATACAGAGGTTTTTTAACTGTGTTCACTCACTTATAAAAGTGATTTGAATATTATATCAAACAATGAATAAGCTTCCATGTCCCTACATAATCGACCTTTATTTTATTTACCAGACACGCGAAGAACTCCGCAACGCATTAGAAAACGAACTACGCGCGTTCACATCGGACCGCGAAGTGGCAGGGACTACTCTAACATCCTGGAACCACGCGGAACTAGAGGTGCACTACCAGTGTCTACAGAACGAGGTCAAGATCGGCGACTACTATCTCCGCATACTGCTAGAACAGAGAGATAATGACGATAGCCCTATTAGAAAGTCGTGAGTATATTGTAGTAGTTTTGAGTACAAAGAAAACGTACTGACTTGTGAAGACGACGTATACGTGAGACTTCACGTACGTTTGTACGTGTATGCGTATACGTACGAACGTACATTCGTATATATGTAAAGAATAGATAATATGTTTTTAGGTTTCTGGTTCGTCGACGGGCAAAAGCTGGCATGTTCCATCAATTTTGTATATTTAGCACACAATCTAACCGACATAAAATTATTTAATTCGATTTAATCTCTAGTTATTGTACGTTACAAAACTAGGACAAGGCGTTTTATTCACTGGTGTTTTTTTAAAGACCTTAAAATAGTTTTACCCTGCCTAAGGAAATATATAATGTGTCTTTTATCTTTTCAGTTACGAATTCTTCAACGACCTATACCACCGGTTTCTATCAACGCCAAAAGTAGAAATGAAATGCATGTGTTTACAAGCAATGAGCATTGTATACGGCAGATATTTCGAAGACATCGGACCTTTCGCCGACACCAAATACATCGTGCAAATGTTAGACAGGGTAAGGAAATTCAACAGTAGTTAGCACGCAATGTATAACGAATTGTTCTTAATTCTCATGTTTATGTGTTAATGTATAGGGTGTTGTTTTGTTTTAGACGTGCGATAGAATGGAACGGGACAGATTAGTGCAGTTTTTATCAAAATTAATTCTACATAGAAGAAATGTTAGCGATATATTAGAATGGAATGGTATTAGGTAAGAAAACGTTACTTATTTTAATATCACTTTTTCCGCATTTTTAAGTTTTCTTTTATTAAAATACTGGAGTTTTGTACATACTAACCGAATTATCACATCGTTTTTTATTGACGCCGTCACTCCAAATTCTAAATTCATTAACAAAGAACTAATAATATTGTCATGAAACTACAATATACATTTAAAAAAGTAATACTATTAACTTAATTATCACCTACGCTACCTAAATGACGAAATGGAACCGCAGTTTCATCTTGTGTGCCTCATAAAGTATTTAATACCTATAAGTTAGTAATCTATATTTATTTTTCCAGAATCCTAGTAGAACTAATGACACTAGCACACCTGCACACGTCTCGGGCAACTGTTCCGACACAGAGCAACGTGATCGAAGGTCCTCGAGAACAGCAGCCGGCAGGAGACCGCGAGTGGTACTATAACGTAGAACAAGGCGATAAAGTGCAGAGGAAAGGCCCTGTTAGCTTTCAACAGGTATGTTGTAGCGGCTACGAGTGGCTACGAGAATGTCTACGCCGTAGTACCTACTAATGCTTTGAAATAAGGACTTTGAATATCCAGTTCATAAGGATGTTGGTTGGGACTAAGAGTATCGGCGTGTCAATATTGAAACCAGGTTTAGTCGAAATTTGTTGTCTTTTAGTTGTAACTAACGCGAAACAGTTTTAACTTGAAGTAGAGTGTAGTTTTAGCTATAAATCTATCCGTATCGATATAATTAGTCATCCTCTAAAGTTTAATCTTAAAGGTTCAGCTATTTAACAGTAAAAAACGTGCCAAATTTGTACTACAATTCTAATATAGAATCTATTATAGCTATATAGAATTTATCAAAATACGTTAATCACTCATAATTTGTATAGACATGCATTGATTACAAGCTTTTTATTAAGTTTTAAATCTTATATTTTCTTTTGTACAGCTCAAAGACCTATACAAATCCGGGGAGATAAACAACAAGACTAAATGCTGGGCGAACAGCATGGAAGGCTGGCGCGCGGTCGGCGGGGTGGCGCAGTTGAAGTGGACGCTGGTGGCACGAGGTACCGCCGTGCTGGACGAGAGCGCCCTGGCCGCCACTGTGCTGGACCTGCTTATTACGTGCTGTAGATATTATCCTAGCAGGTAAACAGGCGCCTTATTTATTTTTATAATGGCTGTTAAAATGGTTATTCTGCGAGTTTTGGCTAGTTCGTGCAATAAAATTGTTCGTAACTGGAGCGTATAATGGCTATTTGTTGGTTTTTATTCGAAATGTTTGTTAGTTTCGGAGATTTCCTGGCTTATTTGTCAATACTATTTTACTGACAATACCATTTTTTATTACTTTTTAATATTACTCTGGAATCAATTGTAGCCTTTTAACCTCATATCATGATATCAAACTGTTCGTCTAGATGCGAAAGCAATAACATTTTGTATAAACAATCACTTGTATACTACAGAATGTAGACTTTAACGAATGTTACTTTCATTCGTTCACAGAGATGAAGAAGACGCAGTGATAAGACCGTTGCCAAAAGTAAAGAGATTATTATCGGAGCCGGCGTGCTTAGCACATGTAGTTCAACTATTACTTACATTCGACCCCATACTAGTAGAAAAGGTAAGAATAAAGCTTTTTTTACTATCAGTGCACATACATTATTATAGGCACCAAAGTATAGTCCAACGGCTTATGTGACAGTGGATTTTTATTTTAAAGGATTCTTGTCAGCATGTAGACTGACTTTGAAATTAAAACGTCGTCATTAAGTTGCCGACAAGTGGCGTCGGCGGGTTAGAAACTTTCGTATGTAGACTTCCTTAAACTGTCTAAATGCGTATGGACTAATATTACATATACTTAAAGCACGCCTTTTTACCATTGGGGTAGAAAGAAGCCAAAGAACGCCACTTGGTACGCCTTACAAACTCCCCTTGCCTCGTACACATCCATACATCTTGTCATACAGGACCGTCGGTTTACTAATATATTCGAGATTTTATTCCTTATGTTTTTGATAGGTAGCAACATTATTATACGAAGTGATGCAAGACAACCCAGAAATATCGAAGCTGTACCTGACTGGTGTGTTCTACTTCATGTTGCTGTACACGGGATCGAACCTGCTACCTATTGCGAGGTTCTTGCGGCTGACGCATATGAAGCAAGCGTTCAGGGCTGATACGGTAAGCACATAAACATGCGTATTAAAACTAGTGGAACATTAGCAGTAGTGTGAAATACCATTTTAGCGTTTTTTTTTGGTATTTCACAGATATGCAAAGTATTTTACAGGTCGTGAGTTTATTTACTTTCGGTTGATTATATTCAAAAAAGGTTTTCAATAAAATATTACTATTTTACTGAGCAATTAAAGAAAGTTATCGTGATATTAAAAACAAATAGTATTTTGTTCATACCTTGGAATTACTGAATAAATAAATTAATATCATTGGATAACTCACACACGGTCTTTTGATTCCAAACTAAGCAGAGCTTGAACTATAGTAACAAAAAAAAATTAAATGCGTAATCTATTTAATTATATTTAAACTTAAACAACCTTTGTAACTTTTCTTTTTGTTTTGTTCTACAGTCAAGTTCAGACATAATGCAACGCTCGATCCTGGGTCAGCTATTGCCAGAAGCAATGGTGTGTTATCTAGAGAACCACGGCTCTGACAAGTTCGCGCAGATTTTCCTCGGAGAGTGGGATACGCCTGAAGCTATTTGGAACAATGAGATGAGGTATGTGGTGGTCTTTTACAAAGATATCGATTGAATGTTACAACATACTTAGTTTTTTGTGTAGCAAATTTCCAAATAAGTAAGCAATGTTTGACAACAAAATGTTTTTTACAAAAATACATACTTAATATCTTAGATGTGTCCTGTAGGGGTAGGCAAATGTCGAGAGAAAAATGTTATTCCTATACGACAATGCTAAAAAAAATAAAGCTAGCTAGGCTAAATGAAGGACGACGATTGTTCATATTTATTTAAAATATATAAACTATTTTTATTATTGAACAAAAAGGGCATTCTACATACCTTTAATACGGACGCTCTACTAGTGTTTTTTGTATACGATGTATTTGCATGTACAACCTTATGTAGCCATTGAAGTTGTTATAGATCTTTGCTAATCACTAATAACACACACATTTAACCTTTTGACTATTACATCAACTAAATGTATGTTATTATTTCGTTCCACAGACGCATGTTAATAATGAAAGTGTCAGCGCACATCGGCGAGTTCACGCCGCGGCTCCGCGCCCACATCGCGGCGCGCTACCCGTACCTCGCCATACCCGCCGTGTGCTACCCGCAGCTGCAGCACGAGCTGTTCTGTAACATGTTCTACTTGAGACATCTCTGCGATATGACGAGGTTCCCTGAATGGCCTATACCGGATCCGGTAAGTGACTTTTATACAATTTAAAGACCCAATTTTGGAATTGAATTGAATTTGTTTTATGTACTTAAGGATTTCTTTACTCCGATTTGATAGGGCGGCATTTACTTTCTTAGACATTGGTCCATAGTGTCTTTTAAGTAGTAAAAAGTATCTTAATAAATAGCTGTTTACAGTTCAGAATTAAATTATAAATTATGGACTCTCAACTTTAAGTTCAAAATAATTGAGGATTCCAGGGGAACCGTTTTTATTTTTACGTCGTCTCGTTTGACATAGATTTATACGTCATTTGTTATAATGCAATAATCCTACACTCTACAAAATATTTTTATAGGTGGGTCTACTAAAAGACGTATTAGAAGCATGGCGTCGCGAGGTGGAGAAGAAGCCGGCGTCGATGACGGCGGGCGAGGCCTACGCGGCGCTGGGGCTGGCGGCCGACGGCGCTCATGATGAAGCCGCCGTCAGGAAGGCCTACTACCGCCTCGCGCAGCAGTACCATCCTGATAAGAACCCTGAGGGACGGGTGAGTTAAAACATACCTTAGAATGGCAGATTTTAAAAATTAAAAATACCAGTAGGAATATATAATAATAACCAAATATTACAGTGGGAAACTCAATTTCGGATATTGGAAAAACGATTCATACTGCTTTAATAATTATACCTTATGTTATGAATTTATTTCAAAGCATTGAAAACTAACCTTATAACAGGTAATTAAAAAAATTACTAATCAATAATAAGCAGGATTGACATCAGAATAACCGCACGGTGACTAAAAGGCAAGAATTTAAAGTTGACTCCAATATTTTTGTTCAGGATCGCTTCGAGTCTGTCAACCAAGCGTACGAGTTCTTGTGCAGTCGCAACGTATGGACGGGAGACGGACCGAACACCAACAACATCGTGCTCATATTACGCACGCAGACTATACTATTCCAGCGATATTCAGAGGGTATGTTAAAAATATAATATGAAGAATGTACATATATTAAAGTGATACCATACGCCACCTTAATCATCTGCACTAGATGTATTCAGGCCAATGATGATGATATTAATGTAGTGTAACTGTAACGGCAAGCAATAGTTTTTCTATTATATACAAAAAAACCTTTATTTAATTTCGTTGTTATCAAATACTGCTGTGTTCCAGTACTTATAAGCTTTATACATGACACTATTAGTTTTCTTATAAATTGATATACACCATTCACTCCATTATTTATTTTGTAACAGTGCTGGCTCCATACAAATACGCGGGCTACCCACAACTCTTACGTACGGCGCGTTTGGAAGCCGAAGCTGAACAGTTGTTTGCAGCGCGCGACGCGGCTCCACTATTACCTGCTGCCTGTGAACTAGCGCATGCTACTGTGCGGTGTTCTGCTCTTAACGCGGAGGAACTGCGTAGAGAGGGAGGCTTACAGGTAAAGGCTTGACACTGTAAGATGGACAAATAATTAAAAGACTAGTCGACCCACAGCTGTTAGGTTGAGACTACATTTGTTAAAGCTGTATATCTAGAAACTCACCAGCATCGTGTATTGAAACGCTATGACAAAAGATTAGTACGACCTAGCAATATTTTTCAACATTCTTTGGACTGTTCTAAGATAGTGATGATTCTATGCAACTGACATTTAAAGCTCATTAACCTAGGTTTCTACAGTTTGTATGATACAGCCCGTCTTGAAATGTGACAAAATTGTTTCCAGTAATTTCCGTTCTTGGAAACTTCGAACACTTTTTAAGTGGTATTATTATTGTCAGGTGCTCCACGAGGCCATGTCTCGCTGCGTGCCGGTGCTGTCGGAGGCCAGCAAGCCGCTGGACATCAGTGTTCAGGTGTGCGGCCACGCGGCGCGCTGCTTCGCCGTGGCCGCCGCCTTCCCCGCCTGCCGCGCCGTCTGCGCCGACATGCCGCAGCTGTGTGCCGACCTTGTACCCTTACTCAAGAGACCGGTACGTGTACTGTACTAGACATCGTCATTTTTAATTAGAAGAAAAATTGATTTTGTCACCTAGGCGGTTTATACGACTACGACCACTAGATTTTTGGTTCGATTTACAAGTTGGACAAAGTACTTTTGACCTTTCCAAATTCTGAAATAGCAAGAAACGAGTGCCGTATGCACCCTTTTATATGGGACCGGCATTGTAAATGGCGAAATGGAGGTGTATTTTATGCGCCTCTGTCTTCACATTTGGGTATAACAGACGTAATTCTATAAAATAGTTGTAAAATAAATTAATAAAATACCTTTTTTCTTAGCATTTGGGTGAGACAGCGTGTGCGGGTGCAGCAGCAGTAGGCGCCTTGGCCGCAGAGCCCGTGTGTCGCGCACAGCTGGCCCGCGCCGGAGCACTGCACGCGTTACTGCCCGCCGCGCTCAGATACGACTACACGCTCGCTGAATCAGGCGTAGATACTGATGTACAGGCTAACAAACAGGTACATTTTACTGTCACATATTCTTTACAAACTTTTTTAAGCATGTTCCTATTTGAACTGCTTGTCACCGCTACAGTAAATAAAACCATTAACATCAAAGGCTAAGGATCTATAATTATTAATCACAGTTTGTCACCCAAATCTCACCCTTACTGTAAACACATCAATATTGCTTAAGTTTAACGATTTTGTAAGAAGATGGTGATCCGATACACTTCGTACTTAATTCATGTTTGAATCCTATTAAGAATCAATCAACTTGAGATCTATAAAAAAGCAAATCTGAAAACCTTGGCTAAGTGATTGCCGAGACTCAATACATGATTGAAGTACTACGTATTACGGCTCTGCCTATAGTTTGTTTACTACACAATGCAACAATATATCATCATAAAGAAGCTTGTAATAACATAACTCAAATTGTTTTCTTCGTATGACAGGAGGTAGCAAATCAACTAGCTAAACAATGCGTGGCGGCGCTAGCGGCGATGTACGGTCCGCACGCGAGCCCGTCACCCCAGGATGAACGTATACGTAGTGCGCTACACACGCTACTCACGCCCTATCTGTGCGGACGACTGGCTGAACCTGACCAACATGAGGTTTGTACTTACATGAAATTGGAGAGTTTGAATAATATCTATTGGAGAGCTATTAAAAATAGTAATTTTTATCATGAGAAGTAGTATTGACTTGTTAGTAAAAGGGATAATTATGTATCAATGTGTTCAATCCATTCACTGAATAAGCACTTACTGAAGAGATCTTTACTTAATGGCATTCTGTAAAGATGTCTTCAGTTAGTGCTTTTTTAAAAACTTTGTCTGAGAAAATATTCTTAAAAAATACTTTACTGATTAGGTTGCTATAACGGTATTTTAAGATTTGACTAATACAATTTAATATTGCCCAAAATGTACACTTACTTTTTAAAATTTTGGACAATATTAAATTGTTTTTGTCAAGTTTTAAAATTCTACAACCATATCAACAAAAAATACATTTATTATATAACTTTTACCCCCATACGTAAGTGTATACATAGCTTCAAATTCCATTTTAGTAACATGCTTGTTCTCTTCATAGCTACTAAAAACTCTCACATCAAACTGGCGTACGCCCTACCTGGTGTGGGACAACAGTACTCGCGCGGAGTTGAAGGACGTGTTGCGCAACTGTCGCGCGACAATGGACGACGAGGAGGCGCCGCTCGTTGAACCCTTCGTGTACTCGGCGCATGAGGGACTCGTGTCTGTGGGAGGGGTTTATATCGATATTTATAATGAACAACCTGACTTCCCTATTGAGGTGAGACAAAGATTTTGTAACTATTTGTAATGTTTTTTTTGTATTGTCTTTTCGGCTGTTGACTTGGTAATATTTTAGTGATTTATACAACATTTGGAAAATGTTTGAGATTTATCAGTTATCGGTCTCGTCTGTTTTCAATCGACTCATAATTTAACATGTCTACTGACTCGTCTCTATCCGTCTAGTGAATTCCCTGCTTTAGTTTATAACTTGGGTTTCGGTAATTTTGTCCAATTTCTACGTTAACTTTGCAATCAGTATATCAGATTGACTACTATGTTCTCCCATAAAAGGTATTGAAATACGAGACAGATTGCGCTATATGTTATAAGTTAGTTACAAATAAACAAATATTGTTTCCTTGTTTAGAATCCTCAACAATTTATACTGGATCTGCTGAAGTTCATACAAGAGCAGACACAAAGCGACATGGACGCGGAGAGAGTGGAACACGTCACTTACGCGCTCACAGCTTTAGCTAACGTTATTATTAAGAATCCAGGTAAGACAAATAACATTTTAACTTTACACTTTGGACAGTATTGAGTCTTGTTACTTTCAGATAATTTACGCCCGAATGCAGAAATATTAAAAAATACTTATATGATGCTTAAGTTTTTCGGTTGCTACGATACACGAAAAAGTGCAAAGCGTGGTACTTCAGCGTTATGTTCTGAAAGTTGAAGGATGTTTCAGTATTCGGACCTTAGTCTAGCGTATAACTCATATTTTCAATCACACTTTTGTACATGTTGAATATCTCACACCATTTTAATCATTCAATTATGTCTTGTACTACAGCCTTACGTATTCGAAAATGACATTTCAATGCCTGGTTCTTCGCCTCTATCAACCGTAGTTCACAAGTTTTCTTTTTCACTAATTCTTATTCTATTCCACAGGTGTAGAAATCCAATGCATCGGCCAATTCGGTTTAATCTTCGGGCTACTATCAGCCCGAGCGCATCCCGAGTTACAATCAGCCGCATTACGCGTGGTGTTAGCCGCAAGTGGCAGCCGGGAGTGTGTGGAGGATGTGGCCGCGTCTGCAGTACTGGGCCACTTGCTGGCACTGCTGGCTATGAGACCACCACCTACTGATGCTGTACCTGCCACGGCGGCACTACTGGCTAACACTGCGCTAGTGAAAGAAGCTTTAAACAAAGGTAAGTTGGTAGATGTAGTGTTAAGGGTGTGTGGAGGATGTGGCCGCGTCTGCAGTACTGGGCCACTTGCTCGCACTGCTGGCTATGAGACCACCACCTACTGATGCTGTACCTGCCACGGCGGCACTACTGGCTAACACTGCGCTAGTGAAAGAAGCTTTAAACAAAGGTAAGTTGGTAGATGTAGTGTTAAGGGTGTGTGGAGGATGTGGCCGCGTCTGCAGTACTGGGCCACTTGCTCGCACTGCTGGCTATGAGACCACCACCTACTGATGCTGTACCTGCCACGGCGGCACTACTGGCTAATACTGCGCTTGTTAAAGAAGCTTTAAACAAAGGTAAGTTGGTAGATGTAGTGTTAAGAGTGTGTAGAAGATGTGGCCGCGTCTGCAGTACTGGACCACTTGCTAGCATTGCTGGCTATGAGACCACCGTCTACTGACGCTGTACCTGCCACGGCGGCACTACTGGCTAATACTGCACTGGTTAAAGAAGCTTTAAACAAAGGTAAGTTTGTCAAATCGGTATGCTCTTCAAGTACGATTAGTGGAGTCTTGTACTATTGATAGTTGTTGACTTTATGCAGTCGCTATATCACGCGTGAAACAGATTTCATGTGAGAAAGACCACTTCTGCATTTCTCGTCCGTAACCGTGGTCTGAGCCATACCTGACAGTGTGATAGAATGACCGTAGAAATACGTCTACGTCGGTAGTAGTGTGTGCGAAATTGCTACAAAATCGAATTATACAAATTCACCTATTCTTCAAGTTGAAAGCTTAATATTATTATGTTTTTTTGCAGGTGGTGTGATATATCTACTTGATCTATTCTGCAATAGTAAAACTCCGGAAACTAGAGAGGCAGCTGTAGAACTATTAGCGAGAATGATGGCCGACAAGTTACACGGACCTAAGGTAAGCTACATACTTTACTATGAACTTTATACTATTTCACATATATTATAATATTCTATATGATTTCAAGCAAAAATTACCTCTTAAACCTTGTTTCCAGTACTAAAACTAAGTCAAAATACGCAGGACACTGTTAACTTTCGGATTTTGTCATTGACACATTGCGACGGTTTCAACTCCCGAACAACTCAAACACAACTTTAAAATTGTGACTAGCAACAAAAAGGAAATTTTGTAGTAGAGTCTATTTCGAATAATAATAATCATAAGTTAAAATAAACCGAATTTTTAAATACTCAGGTGCGTCTAACAATATCGCGCTACATCCCGGGCGTGTTCGCGGAGGCGATGCGCGAGTCGGGCCCGGCCAGCGCCGTGCACATGTTCGACGCGCAGCACGAACACCCCGAGCTCGTGTGGACCGACGACACGCGCCGCAGGCTCGCCAAGCACATCGCGCAGCTAAGAGACAAGTATGATTCTTGTTTTACTGTTCAATATTATATTATTATGTTTTTTTGTTGATCTAGGGGCACAAAATATCGATAGTGATAAAAAAGTCATGCAAATATGCTAGAAAAATATGCATACAAATGTCGTTCAGTAATCCAGCCAGTCAAAATGTAATTATCGCATGAATTTATAGTACGTTTAAGAGTGCGTGCACGTTCACATAGGCACACGGTTTGTCAGATTATCTTTACTGTTAAGAAACAAAAAGAACAAGAAACTATGTTTACAATTGAGAACTTTTAGTAGCCTATTTACTACCAATTTTTAGAAGTTAAATAAAAACTGAAATATTTAAAGTGTTAAAATCATTATTTAACCGTACATTTAGTTTTTTCTATTACTCACTATTTCCGCCTCATTTTTATTGACACTAAATAATATATATTTTTTTCTAGGCACCAATGTGATCAATTGAGAGATCCAAACATAGTATTCGAAGACCGCGAGACATTAGAACGTTGCGCGGCGGGCGAACAAACATGGGCGCCGCCCGGCGAGGTGGTCGTCGACGGCGTATACCTCAAGCTGTACCTACAAAACCCGCACTGGAATCTACGCAGCCCTAAGAGGTTCCTACAAGAGTTGTTGACTGAAACTATTGCTTCGGTTAATAAGGACGCTTCGGAGGTAAAATTAGTTTTCCATTTCATATAATATGTTTAAGGTTTCGTGAATATTACAGAGTTTATTTTTGGAAAACGTTTGCAGTATTTGATTTCCAGTGAAAAGTGTGTCTGTTTGATTTAAAAAAATATATAAAACGCTTTTTATGTCATTTGATTTTATTGTCTCCATAATCTCTCTTGTTCAATTTTTACTACGAAATCAAAGGCTGCCTATTGTTCTATGAATTAAATACATATTTAGATTTATACGAGGTCATGTCGTTTATCGACATCATATAACGAAATGGTGACTACACAGTGTTTAATACTAATTATTTCACATACACAGGGTAGTCGCGGTGAGACGTGTGCCCGTGCCCTATGCGCAGCGCTCCTGGCGCGGCCGGCGCTAGGTGACACGTGTGCTCAGCTGGGCGAGATACCACGCGTCACGCGCCTGCTGGCACCCGCTCCCCGCCTCGCTGTGCCTATACTGGCAGCACTCGCGCCCGCACAGGTAACAGCATGAAACTATTTCATTTGAAACTGCAGAGTACACAGGTCATGAACTTTCAGAACATATTTGGGATCTATAGAAATAGTAAATTGACGTCGAAAACCATAATTCTTGTGAATAGTAATAAACATCTCACTTCATTATGCTCGTAAGTATTGAATTTATGCGTTGACATTTAATACTCATTCGTCTAAATCACACTAAGCGATTTACAATTTAACTATTTCTGAGCATTTTTCATCATTTTTTAGACTTCTATAATGTTTTGTTTTTATTCCAGTCGTGTGTAGCAGCCATGTCGCAAACAGACGTTATGGCTGGTTTGAAGAGTGCGGTGAAGTCGTGTCGTGAGATCGTGGGCTGTGCGTGTGAAGCACTTGCGACCATATTCTCTAGTAACGCTAACACCGACAGACTAGTTTTACAGGTATGTATTATATTTCAGGCCCTATACAATAGCATGGAAAAGATTGTGCTGTTATACGTTAATCGTTAAACGTTAACCCAATTATTTTTTGCCTGGAATTCGTCACCAAGTAGCTATTTACACGATAGCAGTGTATAAAATTGCTAAGTAAATCTCTTGTTTCGCGTTGCAATTGATTATGCACGATTCATGCGAAAAATGTTAACAAAAATGTTCTACACTTTTTTCATTACATTGCGTACATCATTCTGTACCGTGTATATAGCAGGTATACGTAAACACACACAAAACTCTTAATTTTTTTAATTATACTAATATTTTTAACATTTTCCCGACCCGCACTTGATCAGCGTGGTGGACTCAACACCTAATCCCTCCCTCGTTTGGGAAGGAGACTTTTGCCCAGCAGTGGGACAGTAAAAATAAAACGAATGTTTCTGTCGTAGGCATTAGAAACAGATCTAATAGGCGAGCTGCTGGCGCTGCTGGAGACTCGGCTGGAGGGCGGCGCGGCGGCGCAGCTGGTCCGCGCGCTGAAGGCCATGTCGCGCTCCGCGGCGCACGGCGAGCGCGTGCGCGGCGTGCTGGCGCGCTCCGCCGTGTGGGAGCACTACGCCGCGCAGAGACACGACCTGTTCATCACGGCCGCGCCGCAACATCATCAACTCACTGGTACTAACTTTATGATATCGTATACATTTTATTTTTGTTATTGTATAATTCAGTAAGACACATACTAAAACAGGTGCGACGATAGGTTTTTTTACGGAATACAAAAGTATGAGTTTACTAACTTACGGATTAACTGCCATAAAAAACAAATTTAACGAATTACGAATCTTGCTTATTAAAGAAATGTTAGTAGAGGTTCTAAACAGATCACCACTAACCAGTTTATAATGACAAATATTAATTATTTTTTTTATATGTAATGTTACTTTTGAATAGTAAACCCTATTTTAAAAAAATAGCAGTATCCCTATCTACTTACTATATCTACTAGTCTTTTTAAAACACGTATGTATGTTCGTTCCGCAGCGGCCCCGCACGCAGCCGGCTACCTCACGGCGCCACCGTCAAGCATCCCCGCGCAGCCGCCGCCCATCGACTGACGCGGCGCGCTCCTCATCTAAACATCCACACACACGCTCTGGAACATCGTATAGCTGACATTATACATCACATAGGTAAATACAATTATTTAAATAGTGCTATTTACGAATACGCGACACATTATTCCTACCAGTGTTGGCAGAGTTTTAAGATTTTCGGTACAGTTCTCGCTAAACAAAGAGAGCTCAAAGCCACAGAATATTTAGTAATAAAGGTGGAATACAACATATTATACATTCTGGGCACAGGACATTCCGAGGCAGTCTCGGATTTCTAATAAAACCTTAGGCCGCGGTATAACTTAATTATTATTTTTTCGTTCTGGATAAGCCGCAAGTATGGCTAAAAACGATAAAGGAAAGTTTGTATATATGCCTGTAAACGGTCATTAGGAAAATTGTGATGTGTATTCGTGATTGGCACTTGAAAGTATAGTAGTATCAGGAAAATTATCACAATACGTAGCTTTAAAATTTTATCAAATACAATCTTAGCGATCAAATCGTATGTGTACAATAACATACGACGTTTTGTGTGAAAATGAAATTATAATTTATTTCATATGAATTTCATGAGATTGAAACATGACTTAAATAAATAAAGCTTTACTATTGTAGATATTCATAATCATTATCAGACTCAATACTCAATCATTGTCACCACAAAATATAGCGGGAATTTGTATTCATTTAAAATCATATCGTTAGGAGTAAAATTATAAATTCAAGTACTTGGTAACTTTACTACAATACAGTAACTTTTTTTAGAATTCATAATAACAACTAAAACAAATTTTAAAATGTCTTGAATATTCAGAGAACAATAAAACTATGTAACTGAATTATTAAAAAAATAAAATTTTGTAGGGCTATCATTTTATTTACTAATTAAAAACTAAATTTAATACATACATAAATAAACCCTAGTAACTCTGTGGAATCTACTGATCGCCGCCGACAAATGTCGACAACATTATCTCGGCGAATTATTTCCAAAGAACAAGATACTAACACGATTCTCTTGAAATAACGAGCCGCTGGCATCTAGTACAACGCCGGCGGATTATTATGTCGATGTCGGCTAGTTGGCGACTTTGTTGTAGTTTCACACACACCTCAGCTATACGGTACTTTCAGAATCGACTGTCAAGAATTTGCCTTTTGGCCTGGCCTATACTCTTACATGCAATGTAAGTAACTCATCTAATTGTATTATAGCAATATAAACATACGCTTTAAACTCATTTACTGTGAAATATCATTAATGCCGAGGCAAATTCTAATGTGTACTTATGTATAAATAATAATAAAATATATACTGCTAAGTTTCGTGTCTCGTTGTAAATTGACGTGTGTGAAGGACTTTTTGTTACAGTCACTGATTTGTAATTACCTATAGAGCCCTGGATATACAGTTTTTAATAGGCAATAAAAAAATAGATTTTAATCGTTTTAATGCTTATGAAAATGTAGCAAATGATGAAAAGTATGTCGATTTGCTTAGCTAATTAAATTGGTACCAACACTGCCACAACGTAATAATATGTACTATAAAATATCTCATCCATATTCGTTTTATATAGGCTTGATATAACTCATATTATATTAGAAAACAGTAACAATATATCATTGGACTATACAGTGTGTGTAACAAAAGTCCCTCATACACAGCAGTAACTTGTCACCCAGTGAACGAACGCTCGAAGTATTAACAGCCAAAGTTAAGTTTGTGTATTAAGTTCTGTAGCGCGATTCTCTATCATTAACCGGCTACCTATCGAAAAATGGTCTATGAAAATCAGCGCCTCTAGCGGGCGGCGTAAGAACTATTTTTGCAGTACATTTTAAATGTCAAATTCTCGATACCGTTTGTAGAGAATCGCGCTACTGTTAGCGTTGTATAATGTTTGATCTCTAAATAAAGGCATATACATCATTCCTACACAATAGCGACGTAAGTATTTCGTATTAGGATTCGCACTTTTTTATGAACTTAGTATAGAAACGCGTTTGAGTTTTTTAAAGGTAAAATTTTGTTTTAATTTGTGTGCACAGTTGTTCCCGATTGTAGATTTATTTGTTAAGATACCGAACCAATATCAATAGGAATATGGTTTGCCATTCGATATTTATGATACGCAAAAAAAACCTATCAAAATATATTAATGGAAAATTACGTTCGAGAATTAAAATATCTTGCGGACATAATTGTCGCATGAGATTATTGTTTTACGATAAGAATTCAGTGTCCTAATCAATCCTTTTAACATTAGTATATTTTCTAACAATATTCGTTGTACTAATTCATTTAACTTCTGAAATCGACATCGAATAATTGTGTCCTATAATAAAATTTAAAAAATAATTCGTAACAAATCAATGTCGGGTGATTGTGTTTTATGTCGTGTAGCATTCGCACTTTTATAAACAAGTCATTTTTGTTTATGTGCCTACCAATAGTCTATGAGTACATGACAATTTATATTTTGTTGAAATTTAATTGATTTAATTAACACAAGTTTTAAGGCTTTCTTGCCATATTTAGTTATCAGCCCCCTTTACGCATACACTCTATCGTACGTTCTTAGGAGCGTGCGGGATGACGCGCGGGAAAGCAGCGCGGTCTTCGCTCGCGATTTTCTTCGCGGGCTTGACAGATGAGCGCGGCGCGTGGTCTTTCCTTTCCCCTTACACGTGCAATTGTTGTTTCATGCGCGATAGAGTGTATGTGTAAAGATGGCTATTGTCTTGAGACTGAAAAAATCATTGGAAATTTATATTTTATTTGGAATTCGTCGCTACAGCTATGTATATTATGAATGTTTGCCTTCTATGCTTTTTAGAAGGTTTAATTTGTCAATTTAGGCTCGTTTTATTTACAAATATATTGATGGATAGATATAAGTATGTAAAGCGAAGATAAATTGTTTGCAACGTGATGTTATGTTAGTGTAAGTCGCTTGCGAATTATTGTTGAATAACATTATGTACTTCATATAAAAAATGTTTTGCACTGTTTTGTCTTATCTACAGTTTTTTTTCCTTTACGGCTAGTTTTAAAAGTTATAGCCCAGATTAATATATATGTAAAGGTAAATATTGATTTCAAAAAAGTATTTCATAATTGCAGAACATATTTTTTTGAGTAATAAAACTGGCTTAATAAAACAGGCAAAAGAAAGAACTGTAGTTATTTGAAACACTGTAAAACAATTGTTATAAGAGGTAATCTTTTACAAAAATACAAAAAAAAAATCAGATAAAAATACTGTAATATATTACTATTTATGAGATATATTAGTTAGAGATTCATTTAAATATTGTTACAACTTTACATCAAAATTATGTGTGATAATACTGTAAAGGTTTAAACGTTTGGTTTAGTCATATCATAGTATAAGGCGTTCACTTTGAGGATATGATGCTCTACTTCGCTCATTACTGAGTACGTCCTAAAATAATGTATTATATAACGATATTACTAACTGCACTATTCAGTCGACTAACCGACTATTCGCAGCAATATTTTGTTTGTATAAAGCATTGTTAAAATCGCCTAAATTCAATAGTCGACTATTTAACGCAGTTGGTACATCTCTAGTTTTTAAAAAGTAATGTGTGTGGTCGCGGGGCCTGTGTGTTTTTTACTCTATTTTCAAAATATAATTTATGAAGTGCATTTTATAATTTAATATTTGTCAAGAGTTGATATTATAAGTATTGTGAGTAAGGAACGTAAGGCTTCGCGAATGGAATGTAGAGGGCACCATGATGTAAGCTCGGTGTGATCATATGGATATTTTTATATCTAGGTGTAAGTTATATCGCTGTAAAATATACGAAGTTAATATATCTACTATAGAGTTTTATTCAAGAAATATATTTTAAAGAGTACCTTAGATAAGAACAGCACATAATTCTCTCTTATACTAAAGTTACATAAATAGGAAACAACCATTATTAAATAGGGTCTTATAGGAGGTAAAGAGGTGAAAAGCTACTGTTTATTTTCTATAAACGGCTAAAAGGAGTTAAAAGTATGCGTTTATCATAAAATTTTCTTATATTTTCATTTAGTTATCAAGTAAAACGCAAGTTTAATTTGACAATTCCATTTAATTCAAATTTCTATACAAACACTAAAGTAAGAACTACAAAATATACACAAATGCACATAGTTATATTATAATTACTGAGTTCTTGTCCTAATAGTAACAGATCTATCATATTGCGAGGTTTCAAAGATATGTATACGTTAGTGACGTCACGTACACGTTTGCGTTATAGATGGCGCCACAACCGTAAAAAAATACATTCGTTTCTTTATGGGTATTAAATCTACAATATTAGTACTAGCGCAACGAACAATTTATTTGCCGATTTCAGTACGTCTTAAAAAACTGGAGTATTCATAATATGAATTAAAATAGTTTTTTCGTATTTGCAAAAAGACATACATTTCATTAGCTTAATTACCTAAAATGTAAGGCAACAATAAGGCATTATCTACATTGATACACATTTAAAATGTCAAATACTTACCTATTAAGTACTAATACATATCACAGCTTAACACAGCGAATAGATACTAAACTAATACACATAATACTTAGAGAATAATACACTAATTAACATCAACTTTTTCATTTCTATTCCCTCCTCTTTAAGCAAGGACGAAAAGGTTTTTGTTGTTAACTACTAGCCAAATAGTCAACTGTGGCATCTTTATTTTGTCATTGTAACTTTATCTGTACATTATTAATTACAAATATGTTTTAGTTTATGATAAAGTGTTACTAAACCATGACTTTCATTAAAAATATGATATATTAATTATGATATATTTGGTATACAGTCAACCTGGGTAACTTTGAATCATTTGGGTAACATTGGACGTGGGAATTTGAACTAGTTTCGATTATTTTTTCATATGAAACCAACACAATTGATAAAGGTTTATTTTAGTTTTGCAAACATTTATCAATTCCCACGTTCAATGTTACCCAATTGGTTCAAAGTTACCCAGGTTGACTGTACACATGTAAAATTCAATTTTAAATATGTATACCAAATACAAATACCAGTGAAATTACCTATATATTTCAGGTGGTAAAGTTAACATGGCAAAGTAAAGATGCCACACTAGATGGCACTAAAGTGTCACTAAGTTTTTAGGTCGTGCTCTAAAGTTTTGTCTTAACAATAAAACCTTAAATACTTGAACCTCCAGATTTAGGCGATAAAAAAAAAAGAGGGATGACTCAGTATTTGCCTATAAGACTAATTAACTAATCTATGATGAGGAAAACACATTTTTCTACAAATGTAAGTTCAATATTAAGTTTTAATTACTTATTTGTAACTATCATATTTTTTTAATTAAGATGCCAAATTATTCTTAGGCATAACGATCTTGACAAAAATATGAAAAGTTGAGAAAAGAATATTTAAATCACACTAAAGTGAACTTGGTTCACTCAACTGAGGTTCCTAACGATATCAAATCAACCATGAATTAAGTACATTATAGCCTTATTATAATGAAAGGTGACGTCACACGGGTGGGTTCTTAGTGAGGACGACGGGCGGTGATGTGTAGTGGTTGCTCTGAGGCGGCTTCAGGGGACGCTCGTAGCTCTCCCCGCGGGACCAGTTGCGTTTACCTCTATATTATAAAGTTATATGTTGTTAAGTTATACTTAGAAAGTTGTCTTTTAAAGGTATGCATTTAAGGTATACCAAGAAACCGTGTTTGACTGTAACAGCCAATTTTTATGCTGCAATGGAAAGAGAAAAGTCCACAATGTGTTTATAGAAAAGCGATTTATGTATATACGTATGTCTTAATTGCTTAAATTCTCGTATAAGATTGACAAAGGGAATTGGGATGTGCTTTAGTTTCAAGACATAGTCAAAAAGTCAGACAATTAATCTTGCGCAATTTTCAACAAATAACATAAACGTGGAGTTCTGGCCTGGTTCATGGAGTATGCCTGATAGTCCATGAAATATTAGACTTTGTCTTGTGTATGTTAAGCCTTTTCGTTCATTAGTTACTGACCTGATAAGCATCTTGATATACCGATGATGTTTAGGCGTGGGCGGCGCGTCCAGTGGTTCAATTTCTAATGACAAGTAGTGATGTGCGCTGGCACTGTTGAGTAACTCATCAAGACGCGCGTGCAGTTCGGCGAATGTTGGCCGCTCGCGAGGGTGGGAGCGCCAGCAGGATAGCATTATATCGTAACTAGAAGTAAACGTAACGTATGATTTTGGGATAGGAGATAAGTGTTCCGTGTGAATTGATGAAAGCTTTTTTTTTAATGGCAAACATCGGTAACGGTAACTTAAAATTTCCGACTGAATTTAATTTGCTGTTGAATAATGATCGATCGCACGGAAAGACAAAGATAGGTAAGAAAAAGTGTATCACGAATAGTTACATATGTACTTACAGTTGTGGTATACAGTTGGCAGGCTTCGGCATGCGGTATCCCGCTCTAAGTAGCCGCGGCAATCTGGCGGCTGGCACAGATGCGTATGGCGCTGCTCCGATCGTTGCTATCTCCCACACCACCACTCCAAACGACCACCTATTAACCAATTACAGATTCAATTTCAGCTATAGTTTTTTAGTAAGGTATCTTTTAGTATAAAAGGGTAGGCATTGAATTTGAACGGAAGAGTAAAAGATTACTTACACATCACTCTGCGTGGTATAAATCCTTCTTGTCAAAGACTCCAGTGCCATCCATTTCACAGGCATTTTCCCATTACCCTTCTGCTTATACTGGTTCTCTTCATATACATCTCTTGATAAACCAAAATCTGCTATCTTCAACGTCCTATCTCCTGTCACTAGAATATTCCTGGCCGCTAGATCTCTATGGACTACCCGGTTTGCAGCCAAGAACTCCATTCCCATAGCAATTTGCCGGCAGAAAGACAGCAAGTCTAGTGAAGTTAGCTCCCTGTCGCATATCTCCTGAAGTTCGTACAGTTTGTTCACCACTAGCTTGGAGTTTTCCATCTGTGTTTTACATTTGAACAAGTCGTTCCTGTAGTCTGACACGTCGATGTTATTGTTGTAGTACTTCGCGTTACGTTTTGAGACCATTACGTCCCATGTGCACCTAGAAACACAATTATGAATTAAAGCACTACTACATTGCACTATCTCATCGGTCCTGTTGTCTTTTTAGTATTTTGAGTGGGTGTTTATACTTGAATGATTAAACAGTTGCATCTGTACCCGTTCGAGATTCTCCAAAAGAGATTTAGATAAACCTGTACCCAGGAGTGGGAGAGTGGTGCGGCTTCGATAAAGATTTCCCCATACCTCAAGTACGTGAGCAGGTCTCCTCTACTGCAGTACTCGGCGATGATAAGCGGCCGGCGTCCACTGCAGCATCCCACCAGACTCACGAGGTGCGGGTGAACGCCCACGCTCTTCATCAGCTCCATCTCCGAGCGGAAGGACCTGATCTCTTCTTGTGATGGAAAGTCTGAAACCAACAGCATAATGCAATTTCGTTTAACTTATTCGTCTAACTTATTACTTTAGGTATAATAAAAATCTCCATCAGATTTCCCCTTTGCCCGCGAGTCCAACATCGCGATATACACTGTACGGTACCCACTCCTAAAGTATGACAGGCAAATGTTCCGGAAGAAACTAGTTATACCTTTATTCAGTTTTGAATTAGCTTTTTGAGTAAAGTGAAGGAGAGCTTAAGCAAGGTTATACATCTTCTTTTTTTGAAGCTGTTAGTTCATACCTTTGAGCATTTTAACAGCGACGTTGATAGAGTTGGGCGCGAGCGTGGCGCGGCGCACGACGCCGAAGGCTCCCTCGCCGATGACCTCGTGCAGCAGCAGCTTGTCCGAGCGCACCTCCCAGCTGTCCTCCGTCTCCAGCGTCATGCTTTCTGCTTCCATGTCGCCTTCTTTCGATGGTTTGTCCTCCTAGTTTATGTGATAGTTAGTTTGTAATTGTGTTGTGAGATAATCCTGTTGTCCTGTCTTTCTTTTTTAGAAAAGAAGACCAAAATGAGATGTCTGTTCGTCATAAGATTGAATGAGAGTATTATTTTCATTTTAAACTTACAAATGCGGTCGAAAATCCCGATTAAGACTCATTGTATTATAAAGTTAATAATAGTTATACGTACAAATCGCGAGAGTTTTAATTCGTTTATTTCTTTTGAGGTGAAGTTGAGTGACATTAATAAATTCTGGGTAAACGTCTTGAAATAAGCTTGATAGTGGGAGTATGAAAAGTCAGACAGATACGAAAGTATGTAGTTACCAGCGGGTAGTGCGGCGGCGGCTTGGGGCGCCGGCGCGCGCGCCAGCAGCAGACGATGGCGAGCGCGGCGGCCGCGGCGCCCGCGCCCAGCGCCGCGCCGCGCGCCCCCGACCCCGCGCGACCTGCAGCGCACTGGGAGCGTTATACGTCACATCCACACCACAACAAAACTACCATTGACCCGTCCAATGATTCCATGGTTCAAGCTCTACCACACGGCAGTTAATGGCAAGAGTTTTAAACATACTGGCCATGCCAAACTTTTTCTTAATTTTATGTAATTTTAAGAGATCGAGTTACCTGGCGACTAGAGTCGATTAGATTTTTCGCTATTATCGAATTGGATGAGACTGAGAGTCCCGTTTTAACAAGAAAAGCATGTTGAAAAAACCATACAGGCAAAATATAGCTGGCTCAAGATGTCCCTACTACAAAACGTAAGAAATAAAAAACAAGTTCTACTCAGGAGTAAATGGAAATACAAAGGTGTAATTACCAGGGAAATAAGCTCGTCCGCTGGTGTGTGCGTGCGTGTCTCCTTTGATCGCGTACACGGACACGTTGTATAGACCCTCCCCCGTTATGCCGTTGAATACAGTCTCCATTATATCCTGCACAAAAATCAAATGAACTCCTTAAATCTAATATAGATCGCAACTTTTATCTCGTTAAGACGTTTTTTTGGGATCGCTACTTCTGTTCCCCTTCACACTAGCATGGGTAAGTACTGAAATACTATGATTGGCAAAATCCCGTCTAGAGCAAGCCATATTTATTGACACCTGTTTATCGTCAAAAAGGAAACAAAATGGATCTCACGAATAACATAAAGTAAGTCGTCTTATACTCACCCCCGCTACAACTTGGCTCCATATCTCATTGGACCGTAGCGTGATATTGTATCGTTCAACGGCTATGATAGGTTTCTTCCATCCGACGTGCACCTCCCACGTGTCCGACGACTCCTCGAACGCTTCTATGTTTATGATTTCGGGATAAGCCGGCTTCACTAAAAACAGGAGTTAAGAAGTTTTGTTAGGAGCTGAATAAGTAGTAGCCGCGGTAGTGTGCGACTGCTAATTATGAGGCCCCGGGTTCACAA
The DNA here is from genome assembly GCF_050436995.1 of Anticarsia gemmatalis. NCBI lineage: Eukaryota > Metazoa > Arthropoda > Insecta > Lepidoptera > Erebidae > Anticarsia > Anticarsia gemmatalis. Next base: position 9,145,145 of record NC_134761.1, read on the forward strand.
GGTTGGACAAAGTGCTTTTGACTTTTTAAATTTATCTTGAAATTTTGACAATGAATTGTCCGTAATTAAATGACTTGCCCCGTAAATAGCTATAGGATTGCCAATATGAAGCGACTAATTTATTAAAGGCAAGACTTAGGTGTATTTAATTACTAACGTTTCAGTATCAGTAAATACCTAAAGTACTTATCTTTGTCTAATTATCATGAAATTTATATTGACTAAATCTCATGATTTTTTCATGGAGTGACAGGTAAAAGCTTAATAGTTTAAAGCGGCACTTACTGGATGTACAGTAAATCTTCTCACATGTCGGGGTGGTGTATTTGAAGTAAGTGGTACCGTATAAACCTTTCACACTAAAGTTGCAAGTGGTGTTTAATGGCAATTTGTTGATGTCCAATTCTGGCTTCTGATTTGGCTGTAAATATTCAATTTTTGATTTTAGTATGAAATTAACGAATGTAAATTAGTTAAAAATCATATATAAAGATAGTAGAAACATTTAGCAGAATTGTGATGAGTCTTAAATGCCATGAAAACCTATCGAATTCTATGAATATACCGTTTTTAGTTCCAATATTTCCATGACTATTAAGAACCCCTTGGATGTATAAGACGCGATATAGTTAAAAAAACTTACCCATATTTTAGTAATATCTCTGTTCCCATCTTCACTGTTATCACAAAGATTGGACACGTCAAAGCACACATCATTTTCTGAAAACCAAACAAAACATCAGAAATTCTATACGAAGCGGTGGACAAGAATTGACTTAATGTTAACTTTATGTGTTTAGCATTAAAATGATAATTTAATATCACACGGTGATTAGCGAGATCATGCATGTTTTATCTTCGATTGTAAAATGTTTCGACACCGATAGCCCAGACCATGATCGAGTACTCTCAATCACGACAAAGCAAACAATTTTAACAAGTCCATGTGCTGCATAATAACTTATATTTACCATCTCTCGGACTCCACGTCAAAACTCCAGCCATAAGCGTCGTACTATTCACCAACTCCTTACGAAAGTCCACTTTCACCTCATACTCTTGATGTTTCGGTAACGCTGACTCATTGTACAAAGGTACTAAGTCCCCTCCTTGCCATGTCCTTGGGGTTCCGTTCACCAGTTCCGTACTCCATAGCGTGTAGTTGCTTATAGGAGTCGTACTAACATCTCCGTATTCCATCAAAGGCTCTATTAAACTGTAGTTTATCTAAAACAAGAAAAATATTGGGTATAACCTAAGTGTGTATTCGTGAAAATATAATATTGTAATGTATGAAAATACGCGTTAAACATGCGCATTATATTATACTCAGAGGAGAACTCACAACAGACTGTCAAAGTATATGAAATATACATTATAGATTTTGTATGTCTGTTACATTTCATGGCTAAACTACAAAGTTGATATAGACGTGATTCGGTTATAGGTACCCAAGGAAAAACAATAGGGTACTTTTTTCCACGAAAAGATATCAAGAAGATGACAGAAGTTAGTGTTAAATAATTCCGGGATCGCAGTTTCTGGATTTCTTGTAAGCCAAAATCTTTAATTTTATCTAAGCCATCAAAGTTAATAAATTATATACTACTTACAACTTTTAAGTTACGGAAGGTATTAGTCGGAAAATTCGGGAAACAATTGCATGACTCATAATAAACCAAACAACAATCTAATACGGAATACTACGGCGTTACAAAACAACGCGTATAAAAACCATCTTGTTTACTATAACGATGCCTGCCTATAAAAGACATGTTGTTTAACCAAAGGTCAATCAACTCCTGAATTGAAACGTAAAAATATTTTTCGCATACAGATTTCCCTCTGTTATTAGCATATAGCGGTAGTTTAAAAGCTGCACGATTATTGAAACAGATTCTGTGAAACGGAATTTCTCACTTTCCTGCCTGTTATCTTGTTTAAATACCCGCATTGTCGATCGTACTACTGATTTACGCGATTACATCACTTGATACGGAAATGTGGAGGATTGGAAACATTCGCTTCTATTCCTGTTGAACTCGAACACTATTTTTAGGTGTCACCTTCAATAGGGTGTCTTTACTGTGACCTATCTAATTCTACAGTATCGGTTCTCAACATTTTTGATTTTGTAACATGACTTCGAATATTGCATTGTGATGTTTATAACACGAAAAAATCACCTCCAGTACTCATTAAGAATGCCTAATTTGTTTTATTGATGGTACGTCGTGATCCATCATGAATGAAAGTCGATGGACTATTGGTATAGTGATGGAAGACATCGTTCCTGTGGACGCAAATCAGTATTAATTTATATTCTACAAAAAAATACTAATTACCACACTAAAGACATCAGAATCATTGGAAAATTCGGGCACCAAGATCACCAACTGGAGGTTTTGCGACGGTACAATCTGAAACCTGATGGTAGACTCTGTCGTACATCTGATCTTCACAGGCGATAAGTGTGGACTTAGAGCAAATTCTGTGTCTAAGAAGTCATATTTGCATTTATCTTCGTCAGCATCGGTCTGAAAGAAAAGAAAATGGAAACGTTATTGTGAAATTATTACCCTAATGTGTTACCTTGTTACCCATACTCTAACACAATCACTCGACGTGATTGCTCTAATGTGCAAAATTCTTTACGATGCCAATGGGTGCCTTCAAGTTATTAGTGCGCAGTTTTTACAGACTAAACTAAAACTATCGCGTAAAACGGTACATACGAGTACGAATAATACAGTCAGTAAACCGCAAAGTTTATTCTTTTAAAGCTTTTAAAATGTTATGAAAGCTCTGAAAGCTCAATATCATGAAACATCTGTTTCATTACAACTTCAATATGTATTATACTTTATTAATGGCTCTGTCATTATTTTATTTACTCAGCATTCGTTACATCGAGAGTTAAAACAAACAAATTATAAAAGGTGAACTTTGCGAAATGATCCCGCGTCTGGAAAACTTCCGGACATCGCACCGACTACTTCAATTAGAAAATGTATTCTATTGCTAAGTAATAAGGCTTAAAATAGATTACTGATATGGTGTAGTTGTTATAGCTTTGTTAAAACGTGGAAAGCGAGTCGAAGCAATATTCCCGATTGAATCATTGGCGATGTGCTGTTTGTCAACAAACAGAAATACCGCCCCTCGACCTGAGCGTGCGAATATTTATGGCATGACTAATTATAGCTAATTAGTATTCATTCATTGCGTAAAGTTAAGTGTAGACTAAGTACTACTAAGTAAAGGTGAAGCCTATACAGACTTTAGAGACTTCATCTAGCTTGTTTCTAGGTGGCCTGCAAATCATCACGTATTTAGCAACATACCTCCTTAAAGAAAGGTAGGTATATGTCTGCAGGAAGAATATAATCAATGTAGGTAGATATTAATCAGTTAGTATCTTGTCTGTTTTTAAATAGATATCAAATTCTATTATCAGCGTTTTTAAATATTGTCTAGAACAGATTACGTGGTTTACGAAGCGTGAAAGGGCGTGTCTTTGCATAATATCATTATGACTGAAAAAATTTAGCACAAAAACTGAAAACTTAATTTACCGAGGATCCTACAAAAAAGTTATCATAAAGTGACCAAAAAGTACAATATGGAATTATTTGTCTGCGTATACGCCTTCATTTCAAGATTTCTAGTAATCTTCCGACAATTTCCGAGAAAAAAGTACGTACCTAGTCTATACTGTATTTTTTTTAATACATTTGGTATTTTTAGATTGAAAAACAAGCAGACGGGTAAACAAAAAACCTTTTAATATTGTGTAAGTTGATGTAGAGACATCAAATGTCTAGGCTTTCGCTCTTAGCAACCGTTTAAGTATCGTGATTGACCACGTACGTATTTTTTTCTCTCAGACAGTTTTTAGGCTGTCTGTAAATAAATATACCGTATCTAGACCACGCCAGATGGTAACAACCTCTTGATAAAAGACTGGGCCTTTTATAGCTCTTAACATAAGTAATTCAATACAATTTCAACTGAATATGGACTGTTTGGAGAATCGAAGTGTGTAATCTAAATCGGTTAGTTTACTAAACTGGGATTGGTGTCATGCTACTGGTTCTATTATTTTTGTTCAAGATGGCTTACGTCCTTTATGAAGAGTTTCAAGCTGTTGAAATAATGTCTTAACATCGTGTTTATTACTGACAATAGGATAAAGTAATACTATAGATTTTACATTAATTTGTTGGGAAGGCGATCTGAAATATTTTATTTTAGTTGAGTAATACACGAAATCTTATAATGTGTTAAACATGTCGATAGTGCTAATTCAAGTTCTATAGATATTTTTTCAGGTCAGGCTAATATTTTTAACGTCACTTACATGACATAGCAAAATTTTGATTGCATAAGGTGCAAGCGATCATTATAATAAATAGAAATCGTGATTATTAAGTAAGTAATGTGTTAATTATAGCACCCCCTGTCTGAACTTCTGACCTGTTAGTTTTACTATTGACCTGACTTCCTTAAACTTTGTAGTTTGTAGGTAAACAGCGTCCTATTTAACACAAACAAATATTATGATACAAAATTGTTTTCTCAGAATTAAAAACTAGACCAGGCGCAAAGATCAACTTTATAAAATCATTAATAAACAATTACAGTTTCGTCATATTATCGCAACGAGAGATCTCATCATTGTTTACAAAATCTCCAGTTTTGTGTCACAATATTACGTTCAAGTTCATTAAATTGTTTACACTAAGCTACTCGAAAGATATACTCGTACTATTACGTACGTCATAGACTGCAGTCAATATTCCAGCCTACTGATTACACGATATCGGATACATTTCGTGTTTTGGACCGATTGTCAGATAACGGACAGGTCACCTTTTGTATCCCAATGTACAAAATATATTCAATTGTATTTTTATTAAATGCGTTTTTATTGCAGTTTCGAGTGACTTCAAAATTACTTATCGCTATGTCAGCTCTTGACCACCCAAGTCTTATTGCGCTTACTTTATAAATTCTGGGTATAAAGCGATGAAGCTTGATTTATGTCGATAATATATCAAAAATATGTTGACAAATTAGCATGACAATGCTAAAATTGGTTAGATATAAGTACCAGTTAGAAACTTGACTGACACTTAAAAACAATGAACTTCGTAGACAGCTCCTGAAAATCTATAGTTTATGTCTTTCCCGAGATATAAAGCTATACTAACGCATTCTTCCTACGAACGGCGATTCAGTAGTTTACCTATGAGGGCGTAATAGGCAGGCAAACGGAAAACTTTCTGACGCTTAATATAAGCACGGGGTATATGAAAAGTATTCATACTATCCTATATATAACATATATAACTACCCATAGGCAAGTGCGAAAGTCTATTAGTTTTTCACACCGCTAAATCGATTACTATAAAAGTTATCAGTGAGATATTATATGTATATGAAGACCAAGATCAAACATAAGCGATGTCTTTTTTATTGCTATAAAAATCGGCCTCTAGTAGTTAAAATAGGGGATGGAAATAGTAACGCGAGGATTCGAGATTACTCTGCCCACCTACGTATATAGAGTGACTAACAAATCAATTAACGTCACAGTACAATAGGGTTGCCATCTTTAAAATTTGGAAAACCGGATAAGATGCGTGAAAACTCCGGATTTTAGAGTCCGAAAGCCGGACATGTCAACAAGAAGAGCAACCGCGACGGGAGGAGTGGGGGAACGCTGAATATACTTGGTTCGTCGGTTGATCGTGGTGTGCGAGCATAGTGCGTGTCTCGCAGGCGGCCAATTTTTTTTATTTATAATTTTTTTAAAACCCGGTCTACAAATGAAACCTTCCCCGGACGCTCCCCGGATGCCCTCTAAACTAGGACAAATCCGGGGAAACCCGGACGGATGGCAACCCTACAGTACAAGGTATTTGCTCGTGGGAAATGCGAAGCTTCCCCCTGTTGTTCATAGCTCAGTCTACTTGCGTGAAATAACATGCGGCTCTTTAGTTCCGTACTTGTCCACTATCTAATCTAGGATAACGCTTGTGGTAATAGAAAAGCATCATTAACGCCCGTTACACTCATAAAACATAGATACTGTCTATAAAATAAATATAGAATGTGTTGTCTATGGCCTCCGAGGATTTAGAAAGAAAGAAGAGAGTTTATTTAGTAAAAACCAGCACAGAGACACATATGCAAGATGCATAGTACAGCGCGATATAAAATGGTTGAGGATGTGTTTCACTGCTGTACCAAATAAATCAAAATGGTTGATTTGAAATTCCTGTACTTTTCAAAAAAGGTATTCAATGTTATTATTCTCGAATACGTTTTGTTTAAATGTTAATCAATCTATATGCACGTTTGGCGTAGTGGTTAATGTGGTCACTTTGCCGCAATAATCGAAGTGACGCGTGTGGTGGGTTCGATTTCGACCCGGGACAAATCTTTACGTGATGAGCACAAGTATCTGTTATGAGCCTGGTTGTAAATGTAAATATATCTATGTAAGTATATATTTAGAAGGATATAAGTATGTTTATCAGTTTTTTGGTTACCATACCAAGCTCTGCTTAGTTTAGAATCAAATGACTGTATGTGTGAGTTGTCCAATTATAAAAATTATTAGCGGTTTGGGCCGAATTCGTCCAAGTATAATAATAGAATTTACCTCGTGGGTGTGGGAATTTGGATCCCGTAGAAACCTTGTCCCGACAATGACAAACACATGAAAAAATAATAACTTAATTTGGTTTAGTTGGTTAAAAGTTATTCGCGTACATACATCTCGATGATTCATTTTTATTATTATAGATTTATCTATTATAAGGGCTCCTGGCCAAGGTACCTCAAACCTAACGATGAAGCCAAAAATATAGACAGACGGCGGGTATTAAATAGCGCCCATGGAATTGAAGTATATAGCAATTCATTTGATTCAGTTCGATTGATTACGATTGTCAAAATTAAATGACTACATTTTTTTTAATTTTCCTGTTAGTTTGTTCGCATTAAATCTTGCAATTGTAACAATTTCTTTTTTAACACGTCATTCAAATTTTACTGTACGGTGATGACGGTTGCAAAAATAATCTTATATTTATACCAATAGATAACATCGATATATCAAGGAAAACTTACAAATTCTGTAATCTCCAATAACATCAGGGAAAAGTATTAAAAACGATAATCCACATCAATGAGACAGAACGATTTAATTATATATGAATTTACGTTATTACGTGCGAGATAAGAAAAAATGTTAATGAACTTCCTATGAGATACCTGCGTAACATTATCAGGTGTGCGAATGGGTAAGCGATTACAAATATTTAAAAAAATAATATACCTAATGTTATTACACGAATTTTATATGTACAGAATTTTTTGGTCTCTGAATTTAGCGTGGACACAGACATTTTCATTCTAATTCTTATTTTTTTAGACAACTCCCGCACTAAGAATTGCTCTTGTGTCGCGGGGACTTTTACAAACATACAAACAACGGGCACAAAGCACAATCAGACCCGACACAATTATATTTTGTGGATCGTACAAATAATTGTTCCTTGTGGGAATCGAACCCACCATGCGATGGTAGCGGTATGGTGACCTTAACCACTGCGCCACGGAGGCAGTCAAAGTAAATATATTAGAACTGAAGAAAATGTTTTTTCCTCATAAACTTTATTTTAACGTAATCTATGGTGGACCCAGAATTTTCATTTAGGGAGGCATACCTACTTATATTGAGGCGGCATAAAGATTAGGATGATTACTTGACTTGAATTTTGAAAAAGCTTGACCAGCACTATGTGATATTAATGAGGTTATTTGAAAGTTATCTTTATAATAATATCTTTTCCCATCAAATCTGCTAGTGATACAAGAAGTAGGTACATAAAATAATTTAAATTAAATCAAAGCTTATCATTGCTTTTTTCGGCCAGCTAGCGATCATGTCCGGTGCATTAAGTCGTCACATAATGATAAATTTTACGTGAAATGCATAATCACGATAATTTATCATTATTTATCTCTATAATTAGGGTACTAAAGATAAACTGGACATGCAGAAATTTGAATAATTTCTGATATTTATGAGCGATATACATTTCGTCGATGAAAAGAAAATTATGGCAACCATGATGGTGTTAAATTATGATCATGTTGAAATCACGAAGTAACATCGAGTCAATGACCGATTCCACACTTGCGTAGTGCAAGCCAGTGAAATAGAAATAATGTGACGGTAGTTTGAAAAAACTAAGTGCTCTCGCGTTTATAATTATCCCATAAAGTGTTGTTTAATTATTTAATTACCAACGTTTTGCTGAGCAATGCATTCTTATGGTATTTTTACAAAATCGTCCATAAAGCATTATACTTGGTTTTTTTTATAATCCAAGGGCTTAAAATATTGTCAGGTATTTAGTTTGTTATCGTTATCAGATCTATTTTTAAATGCACAAAATACCTAAGCAGATTTGTATCATTTAAATAACATAAAGTAAGTATTAGTATTGGGTATATACGTCAATGATTATAATCGAGAAAATAATTAACGTATGTAGGTTAATTTGAACGCATCATACAACTGAAACTTAGGGGAATAACATATTAAACGAAAATATAACTATGGCGATATAAATTTTGTTTATGAAGCAGTTTTAATAAAATACGACAATAGAAAAAAAATGTAATGAAAATATTTATTTTTAAAATTATGATTACGTAAGACAATTTATTGCTAACCTACATTTTTTTAAGTCAGATAATAGTTAGTACCCACAGATAAAGATGGGTAGGTATTTAGTAAGTACTGACGCTTAACCACATTGTAATAATTCTTACCAATTTGTTGAGCGCCATATGAAAGCACACGTCTCCTGCCACCATCTCCAACTGCTCAATCATCAGGTCATCAGGTATCAATGTTTTCGTCTTCTCAATATCCATAGGTTTTCCACTCACATAGTCCAAAGTTATTTGTTTTATCAAACATAATATTATGTAGTGTCCATATTTTTTGTATAACATTTTAATTTTGTAAACATTAACTTTAAAAAAAACACAAGTACCAAGTTTAAAAAACTAAATTATTAAGAAAAAAAACTAATTATTAGCTATGGCATTAAAAGAAAATTGTAAGTATTTTTTTTTAATTACGTTTCGTTCGGAAAAGCTGCGTTGCGTGTTGAAATCGCGGTAAATATTGCGGTCGGGCGCTCACGCCGCCCCTCGAAATGAAACTGGGGCGTCAAGACAGAGCTTTGCGTATACATTCCGCAGGGAACGCAGGACATTCTCACCGTGCTAAAGCTTTTTGAATAGAACCTTCAACTCAGTTGTAATATTTTCCGCGTGACGGATAATATTAGAAAAGTCGAGCATACTTATTTGTTCATCTCTGCATTGATATCCCAAATGCTATAAAATACCTCAGACGTTTTTGGCGTACATAAGTAGCACTGATATGTCGTAGTCTCCTAGACTGCTGCGGCTAACGAAAAAGCTAGGCAAAAATCTGTTTGGACTAGCTTTATCTAATCAAAGCTAATTAGAAAAGTGAAAATGGAATACCTATACTTCACGTTATCGATAATCTTTGTTGCTATAGTTTTAACAGACACATAAATACTGATTAGAAATTTGTATCTATCTGAGGATTTACCTAGTTTAATTCTACACATCGTGCTAATAGCAGGATAGGAAGCGCTAGCGCATAGATCGTCGTTAGAACGGCTGCTTTACAAACTTTGTGCTCTTCGGAATATTAGTGATATTTTTACAGTCTTACAGATTAATTTCGACATATTGCATAAGGTCAGATAATTTAGTAGTAAATTGACTCATCTTGTACATTTCGTGGAATTTCTGCGTCACTGTAAAACAATTTTATTAAAAGTTACCTGTCAGTACGTGCTCCGAATATTTTGAATAAATTAATTGCCACGGAAGTTATTCAACCATTCCACTACAGTGACAGCTGTGAGTTTCTTGACACCAAGTAAGTAGGCAGCTACTATAAAAAGTGGTGCAACATTTAAAATTCACTATTTTTCAGCGCCTAATTTCCATCATTCTAACATTTTAATAATAAATCCAATAAAAAAGTATAGAAATGTCATTCGCAATAACATTTTTCTAATGCTATTTACACGCCAAAAATCGTAAATGGTGCTTGTAAATGCTACATAAAAAGCTTTACTATTTGTGATTTCTTTACATCGAAAAACGTTTGATTGTGTTTTTATGCGTGATTTGTCAATTTCGAAAATATCACGAGTAATCAATACGCTTTTTTTAAATTAACAATGTATCCATTTGACCTCAGTCGCCATCAATAGATTTACAAAAAAACTTAGTGCCTATAAACTAGCGCGGAGATTAATCGCTATTCAACAATGGGCATCTATTATAAGCTAAAGATGAAGAAGTCCGATTACTAAAACGTGACAGATTCTGAATATCATCCTAATATAATATTAAGTGGATAAGCATTTGTTAATCATGTAGATCCGAAAAAGTTCCGTACATAATATAGTTACTTACGAAAATAATGATCAATTCTGATGTGCTATCGATGCACCATTTCTATGACCAGAAATATTAGTATTCCGATCTGCAGTCTGCCTAGCTTTAAGCCTATAGTCTTCGAAAAGCATCTATGTTGTTGGAATGTATCATGTTAGAATCTTTTAATCGGAAATCAGCATAATATTGTATGCATTACGCTGCTATTTTCAGGCTAACATTTGTGTAACATTTGAGTACGAGAATGTATTATTCTGGAAGGATTCAAAACATCACAAATGAATTCACTTGATCCACTTCTAGACAAGGAACTCTATTTAAACGTAGCCTTTGTTCTTTCTTAGCAACAGTTAGTGATTCAAATAGATACAAAGTCCGTCAGACGAATCAATCTTTCAGTATTTTATCACCTTATCAGGGACAAACGCGAATACATTATGGTGATTTGAGAATTATTCTCTTTGGCATACACTATATCGTGCCCGCTTTATAACCGGCCTCCCAAGCATCTTAGGTTTTACAAATTGATATATCAGGCGGTTTTAATGCGTTTTAACATTGAAAAATTGCTCTGCATTATCTGAAACCTGTTTTTTATTAGAAAGGCTTTGACGTAGGCTTTCAATACCGATGATTAAAAATCTGATTAGTATCACAACATTTACTTGAACAAAGATTCGAAAACCTTGGATTCTTTACACCTTTCAACCCTGATTGGTTAAGATCCAGACCACAAAGCAATAATGGACTCCTTTTTACTATCCTGTGGTGTAGTCCCGGTAGCCCGCAGGCCGCCCAACACCCGCACGTTGCATAATAAAAGGTGTTATTAAGAATATCTAGGGAGGTACCCAATTAATATTTTTTGCAACATTTTTATCCTGTACCAATTCCTATAACTATATAACGCCCACATTTTACAAAACTCTTGGAAAAATCAGTCATCTGTCACGTCGGGCGCCATCCATCTGATTAAGCAAAAATACCTACGATAAGTGACTCGTTCACTACGGAAATAGGTATCTACATACCTACGAGTATCGTGTATTTATAATTAAATAACTAAGATAAGTCGTCGACCTATATCAAAGTCAGACTTTTCAATCGACTTGTGTCCGGACAATGCATTATAATTTCAAAATCTAGTGTTTTTGTGGGGCCCGGCGGCGAATATTTACGAACCACTTATTATTAGATACGTATTTTATACAGAATTCTACAATAATCTAGTTCTCCTAGTGTCTGTAGTAAGTTTTAGAGGACGTCCTCAGGACGTTATAAATCATTAAAGTAATTGAACTTTGAATGATACTAAATCAAGAGGTTTGCCAAAGTTAATTAAAGCAAACTTCAACGTGATGGAAATGTTAATAACGTAGGTTATGCACGAAGAGCTTGTAACCTTTTGAAGAGTTCTCACTTTTTTTTTACTTGTATTAAAATAAGTCAATCAAAAGTTCAAAATATTTGATGATAAAAGTAACAACATTTTGATTATACAAATGATATAATATCGCTTTATATTTTTCCTACCTTTACTATTGCCTGTGCTATTGGTTTTATATCCATTTTTTCTTCTAACATGGAAAGCTTCGACCGACTTCCAGTTTATGGTCAATCAATAAAACCTCCTTATTTGTAAATTGATTGTTAAAAAACCTTCACCACGATACCATGAAGAGTTGGTACAAAAACAACCGCATTAATTTACGGGATTATAAAGGCAAAATCATTCAGATATTCACGACGACCCTTGTTGGGGGTCGGCAGTGAACTTTGGTCGGCGGTTACTCGAGGTCACGACGGTTTACTCATGTCTAACCGAGTTGCACTTGTTTATGAGTGCACATGAACCGTGTAATTAATGCCAGTTCAACATAAGATACTAGGACTCCGAAGCCTGCAGGAAAACTCAACGAAGTCGAATCATGACTGATTTTTCACTTTTTCTATCGTGAGTTTGTCTTTTTTTTATCTAGGAATAACTAAGTCGTTTTGTCTTTGGTCTCGGAAAAACTTAGGCGATAAAAGCATAACCGACAATCGGCTAAAATAGATTTTGAATTGAGTTATCTGGAGGAAAATCGACAGATTGTTGTTTTTCCGCAATGACTCTTTTAAATGGACGTAGTTTTGAAAAGATTATACTTACATTTGTGAAGTTTTGAATTGCAAAGTCATTTTGGATTCAAAGATATTTTTTGTATTTCGTATAATATGGAGACGTTTCAGGAACCTGGCACGTATAGAGCTATATTTTTTCTTGAAAAACGTGATGGTAAACTTTTTATTTGGCAAATAGTCGTAAGAAGAAAAACCCAAAATCCTATCATCATATCGATGAGACTGTGAAATTAATCTGCTTTGTAGTTCTAACAAGAGTCGGTAAAAATGATGGAATTATTTACAAACCACTTTACTGCATTTTCCAATGCTTCTCTCAGAGCTGGAAAAAAGGAATTTATGACGTCTATTAAGTAAATCTAATTGGCAAGCACGAGTATGGCAAGTCAACTATCTTTTAAGGAGAAAAAGAAAATGGGTGCGACAAAAAACTATGACTGGATCGCACGGAGACTATTTTTTTAAAACGCTTAAGTAGGTTAGTGCCTATATTTATAAAAAGTATAACTATGTTTGCAAGATCGTAATGGCCCGCACCAAAAGTCCGTAGAACGGCCATTTTCCTACAAAGTCAGGTAGGTAAATACATTAATTAGATACCTAAACAGTCTACGTATTATATAATAATAATAAATTAGACCAGGTAGATAACAAGGTGACCTCTGCTCATATCCTAGTTACCCAAGTGTGAAGGGTATCGACTGAATGTGCAATGACCTTATAGACAAAAGTACTATTTAAAAATGTTTTGTTAATTGTAGGTACCTGCATGTAGATAAAGGATACAAAAACATACAATCATTTTACCGTGGTTTTGCTTGTAAAATAGGGTTAAGTTAGTGCACAAATTTTAACAGCAGTCTGAATTTGGGAAATGTTAACTATTAAAATGCAAAAGTCCCCGCGACACAAGAGCGGAATTGTTAGTGCGGGAGATGTTCTTTCAAAAGAAAATATTCTTCTACTAGATCAATCATAGTGCTTTGAATTCAAAAGAGAATACGACAAAGCTACGGTTTTCTTTTTCTTTTATTCTACAATTTTCGCGGTATTAGGACACTCGAAGGAAAAGCGTCCATTTTTTGCCGACAATAAGAAAATTAAAGCTAGTAGTTCAGTCTTTTGCTGCTAATACTCTTATTAAGAATACCTTCATTTTGACATGTTAATTGAACTCGTGAAAGTTAATTAAAATACATGAGTAATTGACGTAATAACAGAAAGTGCGCTCCTTGATATGACATGTGTATTCATTTCATACACATGTATGAATGAGCAACACGACCACATATTGTTAATTATCAACATGAGAAAGTTGTCTTTAAATTAAAACTGCCAATTTACTGTTATAGTGTGATAAAAGTTTTGCAGTTACTACTCATTAAGTGCCTGCCTGAAGCAACGTCTTTCCATACAAGCTTAATAAAAAGTACATGACCAAATACGGGCTTAAAAATCATTTTTTAATGAGCCAATAAAAAAAAGGAGTGGTTTTTTTTATCGAACTTTTTGTTATAAATATTGTCACTGTTCTTTTTTTGTTCATCTACTTATAGTTTTTTATTGTCTCTGGTCTATGATCCGTTTCTGGTTTTGAAACAGGAATTGATCTGCATTCAGATTAGCTTGGTGCATTTAGCTTTGATACAATGGACATACTTATTAAATTATTTATGAAAAGAATTGAATTTGAAGCTCGTATTTTATTTAGGCAGGGTCATGCGTTTTATTATTAGCCCACCTACAATCATTGATGCTTCAAATTTTCAAAATATTACGGGCTACAAACACGAAAATCAAAAACTTAGAAATTAATTAAGCTAGGTAATAATCAGTAGCTTTTTGTATACTTGTATAGTGCATGAATGTTAGTGAGATTATATGTATAAGATCCGTAAAGATCGAAAATATATTACAACTTATGCCTAAGCAAAATACCATGGGATTTTATGATTTTTATACCAACTTCTATTTAATATCCTTTCTTTTTAATACCATCAAACCAAATCATTGTACTCCCTGTTCCTCATTTGCAAAATCAGTACTGTAATGAGATGTGACAGCTTGTTTATACAGTTATAACAGGCTGTCTTTTTATCGCTGTTGCTTGTAGTAAAAAATATCTTAACATCGGTGTATTGTAAAGATTTTCAGGTAACTTGGCAGGCTAATAATGCCAAATGTACTCTGTTGGCGCAATATATCGATTTGAAATTTCTCTTAACTGTCTATAACTTACAAAAATTTTCATATAACTAATGAAAATTTCAAATGAAAAAAGGTTTCATCACGCTGATGGAAGGAAATTCACATCCTATATCCTCCCAACTGTTCCATTATCGTCTTAAGAAACTTGGATCACATTATTAGATATCTGTTTTTTACCGAAAGATATAATGCATTAGTCTAACTATAAAATTGCACAGCGATTTTAGGCAATCGGCGTCATCTAACTAGCATCCATTTTCACAGAAAAGAACTGAGCTATTGGCGCTTATAAGGCAAAAAAATATATTTTAAGTCTTGGTATATTTTTATACTTAGTATGAGTCATACAAAGTTTAGCCTACAAGTAGGTATTTAGGCATCGTCATTAGAGGATATTGACCAAAGGATATTCGTGTTCCTCACGTGTTCTCATAAACTACTGCATTCTGTAGAGTTCGAATACCAAATCAAGGGTTGATGGCCGGCTTCTACCTACCGATGTCGTCCTATCATCTGTAAAAAATATACATTATCCGTACATGTGGCAAATGTACCAAACACCAAGCCGAGGTCAAGGAACTGTGACAAACGGTTCCGCAATATAAAAACCTTTTTTTTTTCTATAATCCAGGACTATATTTACGTTACCTTGGCGTGAGATATACAACCTTCGAAGTTATTTCGTCGCTAGTGTTGTCGTTGAACCTTTCGGATGTCGACATGACGAGCATTATTTTAATTAATTTGTAATATATTACGACCAAACACGCGTTGATATTAAGATAAAATGTACCTACCTGTGAACTGTCGCAAACACTTTTTTGTTCGATTCGGTATTTTAATAAAAAAAAACATTTGTTCGATCTTTATTGAATGAAATCTGCATAGGTATTTTGTGAAATAATCTTCTTAGTCACTTATTGCCTTTGATGTTACCTATCCACCAACAATGTTTTTAATTTTGATAACATTGTCGTAAATGCACCCTAAATATATTAAAAAAAAATCCAAGTACTGGATGTTTTAGAACAAAAGACGAGCAAACCATTTTATTGGAATCTATTTTAACACAATTTTTAGTCGCAATTCTATTCAGGTAGGAACTTCGAAGTAAAAAGTACCTGATCAATCTTGAGAAGGTAGGTAGATAAGATACACTAGATTATTAGTCACCAAGGTGGGCACCATAAGCATTCGTCTAGTGACTAGACCCTAGTCAGCTCTAGTCAGGCCTAAAGCGGGTGCATCGAATAAATTGCTTGATGCAAGATACACCTTAGTGTTAAGACGTGCGGAACCTAAAGTCTCGATTACTATAAAAGTAACATTAAAGACAGTAAAATAGAAACCCACACTTATAAAAATTTGAGTAAGTACCTAGGTAGTCTAGGAACCTAAAGATTTTGCCTAAAGTTAACGAACTAAATACCAGGTATCATTGTGTGTAGGTAGGTGGAATAACTAGGAATGAAAATAATATCAAATTTTGATCAAAATTTTATCAAAACTTCATTTATTCTTTTTGACGAAATATGATTACCTACCTACCTATCTATATTCTACAGAACAGGCAGGCAGGCATGGTTCTGCGTGCTTTAGTATTTTCTATAATAAATTACCTACGCATGGCTATTGGAAAAATAGATATTTACATTGAAAATTCTGCCTGTAGGCACATCTGTGTTTTAACATAATGTTGTGACACCTAAATCTAATCGTTTCCGTACCATTTTTCACCTATCCAGGCCCCTCATAAATAAATACAAAATTCAAGAATAAGTAACAAACAACGCAACGCAGTCGTCTCAAAAAACAAGTCGCGCCATTCGACCATTCCTTTAACATCTGCGTAGGTGAACTGCTATGATAATAATGTATTACATTCTCAATCAATCGTATTACATACGACTCATATGAGTAGCACATAATGATGGATTGTGTTGTAGTTTGGCGCCAAAATTCCTTACAAAAACGTAGTCGACCGACCGTGACTCTTGAGCGCAAAAAACACCGGAGGTTTGAATATTGAACTCGCTGAGATACTTCGATATCGATCTATAAAGTGGTAAAGCGATGAATAATAATCAAACAGCCGCTCAACAGATAAACGTGGTCTTGCCTTTCAGTAAGGTCGTGCAAACACTGCAAGGTCTTTCGAGAAAAAAGCATTTTGCATCATGTTTTGTATTTATTTGACAACTCAAGGAGTTACATTGAGACTAATAAAATCACATTACCTACGTTTTTTTGGATTCCAACTTCATAAAAGTAATAGGCACTGCAATTTTGGGATATAAATAACCTAAGTAGGTAAGTATCTTACAATTCTGAATCTGAAATTCTACTACTAGGTAGGTAGGTGTTTATTTCAAAGATTTCTTGAAGTTTAGTAACTGTCGAGTTTTGGCGATACGTATTTGTCGTCACCAGTTAGCTTCCCCTTTGAAATCTGTCTTTCTCGTTCCCTTCGCATAGCCTATTAAAAAAAACATCGAATTAATAATTTAGATTAACAAATGTGTGTATTAGAAATAACTATCACTTGTGGACAACGGCGAAGGAAAACAACCTTGCATGTCTAAGAGTTTCTCGGAACAGCTCCCACATTTGGCCAGCGTGGTGGACACTAGGCCTCACTCCGGGAGAGACTCTTGCTAGCATTGGGATATTAATGGGTAAAATTGATTTAATAATTAATTATTAGTAGTTAAGTTAATAGGAAGTTAATTTTAACACATTTTGAAATATCATCATACCGTTATCAAGGGGTACATAAGCAGTGCGCGTGCGTCTTACCTACAGTGTTTCTAGTATTATTTTATTTTTGACTCGCTAGAGTTTAAAAAGAAGCGCCATTTAACGGTGGACTTTTGATAATTATATTGACTGAAATACCTTTTATAAAGTTTCTTATTTCGGCACTTAGAAAAATTATGTAGGAATAACGCCTGCAGCTTTTATAACAGTAAGTTTTAATTGAGTGGCTTATAATTTTTCGCAGGCGTTTATTGCGAATAAGGCAATATTACCTCAAAACCTTCCTTATTTATACTGTTCCGCATGTAAGAACATGCTATGTTGTTTGTTCATATAATATGTTACAGTATACGCCATAGCACAGTGCTTTATATTTACTTATTTATATTTCTGTTTGTAAAAAGACTGACTGACTTTTTTATGGTACAGATACTTACTATAAACCTCCGGTACTGTTTATTCAAAGTATGGCACTCGTAATACTCGTCAAGATAAGCTTGACATTTCTTGAGACCACGTCCAAGACCGTATGCTTCTAAGCAGTCCATCACATCCATCTCTTGTTTCTGGCAGCGGCCTAACAGCTGGTGAGATATTATACCGCCCGTAATATCCGTGAACGGACAACGAATAAACGGCGATATGTCGTGCATTATAGATTATTTTATAAATTAGTAGAAGTATTGAAGAACTAGTTAATTATTATTAGAAAGATAAACGTTTTTTTAGATATAAATATTGAAGTTATAAAATGACATTGACTGCACTCTTGAATATTTTTTCTCAGACTTGTAAACCTAGTTATAGCAAAAAGGTGGAATATTATGCTAAAGTTGTCTATACATGTAAATTTAAAAAGTATGTAAAGGATTGATTCAGCCAGTTTTTTTTATTGATTCAACAAGTTTTTGGCTGTTTAGCTGCAGTTATGGTTTTGTGTAAGAATTCTTGCAGAATTCATACATAATGTCTGCCCTGCCTTTCCGATAGGGGTAGACAGAGATCAAAAACACCACTTGGTATGGTTTCTAAAGAAATAAATCAATAATGTTACTGTTGATTAATTAACTTTATTTACACCAGTAAAACAAATCTGTGGATGTATTGTGTTTCTATAACAAATAATTTGAACTACATAATTTAATAACTGTCGACCTTTGGAGACACATATCTGTTGTCTCCCGTCAGCTTGCCCTCAGAGATCTGTCTTTCACGTTCTCTACGGATAGCCTGAAAAATTAGTTAAATATAATCATTAGAAAAATAAATAGAACTATGCATTCTCTGAAATTAGTAAAAAGGAGTATAATCTATTTAATTCTGCAAATGTCAAACATTAAGAAATAATAAAGGCCATCTGGATTATTGAAAGAAAAAAAAACATTATTTATTAACAGCAGATAATTAAACACTTCTCAGTAATTTTACTGTAGGTAAAATCATACAGGGTGCAAGATAGCCATACATAAATACATTACATGAGATAATATTTAAGTATTGTTTTTCTATGGTCACTTCAGGTATTCTATAATTTGGAAGGAAGTGGCCATGCATGATCTATGCAATGATGTCTTTTTCATATATGAGATTTGTTTGTTGTAGACACTGAAGAGTCAGTCTTTAGATCACTTAACATATTGTTATATTAGTTTTATCTCATTGTAAACTGTATTAAAAGAATTACACTAACACTGGCAACTCTAAATCTACATGATGAATATAAGTGTAAATTTTAACATAATTACGTACAACGAATCGTTTGAACTGCTTGGTCAATGTACTGCACTCATGGAAGTCACCAAATAAATGAGCGCACTTGACCTTTCCTCGCTCCAGACCGTAGGCCTCCAAGCAGTCCATATAGCGAGCCTCTTCCTTCTGGCAACGGCCCAGCAACTGATGCGAGACAATACCACCAGTAACGTCCGTAAACGGAGAACGCAAGAATGGTGAAATCGACATTGTTATAACTGAAAGAACCACCAAAATAAGATTTTGAGTCCCGTTTAGGTTACAAAATTACGTAAACAAATATTTTTGGGAAATTAACTGCTTCGTGAATGTAATGATTAGGCTTTAACAAACATTGAATTTAATTAACTGAAACAAATGAAAGGTTCTTATTTTCTAAGCAATACCTTTTTAGTTTTTCAAAAATCGAAATGTAAAAACAAATTTATGACAGTTCAGATCTACCTGACAGGCAAAGTCAAGTGCTGCCAGTTAAAAATTCGATTTTCAGTTTGCTTATAACACTATGAAACAAGAGTAATTTTCATGCTTGATAATAATTACAATGATTTTTTTAGGTAAAAAAGTAATTAAATCTTTTTCTAAGGATAATGTACCTAGTGCCCGTTTACGGCATGGCGCATGGCGGCATATCTTGCAGTCCAGAAATCGTCATTTTTGCATTACCAAAATGACACGACCGGCTGTCAGGCGAACTGACAATCAGCTGAAAAGTGCAACATTCTCTCCACGTAAATAAATTAATATTTTCGTTATTTGTTTCAACTGTAAATCTGATTTTCTACAATGAATATGGAGCAGTGGGTAAGCGAAGGGCTGTCCAAGCTCTTGGACTTTCAGGTGCCGGATGATTTAATAACGTACGTAACATAAAAAACAATCCGTATGTTTTCATAATATTTCTGTAATCATTGAATTTAATAAAATAACTGTTGCCTGTAATTATACTTACAGATACCTGCTATCTATAGAAAATGAGCCAGATTTAAACGAGTATATGAAGACGTTACTTGATTTCGACAACTCCCAGCATAAAAATTTCTTCTTAGAACTATGCAAGAAGAGATTTCCTAGCCGAGGTATGCTATACTGCCTTTATTCAAACTTATTCGTGTCATGACATATTGGGATATACATGCCATAAAAATATTAACGTCTTAGTGTTTGTTATTATTCACATTCAATATTGCACAATATTTGAAAGCTCCTGAAATTATGTCATTATTTACAAAAATCACTTATAAGATTCTATCAAGAATACTTAATTTTTATTTAGAAGTAACTACCAGCAATAAACACATATTTAATCATAGTGCTCTCTGCGTAGAAGACTTTTGCCCAGCAGTGAGACAGCAAAGATTTAAAAAAAAAAAAAAGTTTTCAAGCCTATGTCCTGTCATGTCTTATGTTAAAATTGCAGGCAACTCAATTCCAAAACAGCAAAAGAAGAAGATATCAAAGAACAAAGGTGGCCAACAGCAGGACTTTGTCTCCAGTGAAGCTCAAGCGGTCCAACCAGTTGCAGAGCCTTCAGATGCTAAGTCTAAGAAGAAAACCAAGTTCGTAAATCTTTACTCTCAAGAGGGAAAGAATGCACAGGTTGTGCTAATAAAAGGTATGTTTATTTGAACTTCATACAAATGCCTCGGCCTAGCTTTTCTTCCGACTATGTTGGAGTCAGCTTCTAGTCTCACCTTATACAGTCGAGCCATGTAAAATACTGGTATCAAGCAGTATCTTACATGGAACAGGCATATGAAATACACCGGTGTTTCACTTTAATTATGAACATTGTTAGTAAAGATACATACTCTTTATGTAAAGAGCTAGCCAAAAAAAATATCACTCTGTTTGGTATATCTATTTATGTACTGTTCTATTTCAGGGAGACACCACTGTGAGTGCCAAGCTTCTAAGCATGAGTTGATCAACAATTGTCTGCAATGTGGCCGCATTGTGTGCAAGCAAGAAGGTTCCGGACCCTGTCTGTTCTGTGGCAACCTGGTAAGATTACTTGTAAAAATCGAATCTTAATTTTTTTATGATAATGTTGCTGTATTACTCACATTAATAGCCATAAAAATGATTTCACTTTTTATCTAGTATAGTGCATTCAAACAAATAAAAAAACTCTTCAGCTTTATAATATTAGTATGGATTTCACACATATAATTTCAGTGTCATCAAAATTATTCCCATTATTTTACTAAGCTTAGCACTTGACCTGTGAAAAAATTGTGAATTTCCTAATTAAAGTCATTAACAATATACAAATTGAAAATTGAGCAGAGCATCTCATATTCTAGAATCTTATGATTATCTGGCACATGTAATTATGTTTTTTGAAATATTTCAGGTGTGCACTCCAGAAGAACAGAAAGAGATCAACACCAAGACCAAAGGTGGAGCCAAGCTGATGGAGTCTCTGATGGAACGCAGCAGACCTAAAGGATGGGAGGCAGCCATGTCTCACAGGAACAGACTGCTGGAGTATGATAGGACCAGGTATGGTGATAAAATCTAAATTTTGGAAGAATCCTAAAAAACTTAACAGTCAACGGACAAAGTGATTAATCTGCCCTTGACCACAATAAACGTAACTCAGTCGAAACGAAGGGTAACATAAATAATGCACCGGAACATTAAAAATATTTCTTCACTCATAAGACCGTGTGCATCGTAGAGCGTAGGCTAAAGTTTAAAACGTCATTTATCGCCCATCACAAAAGGGCGGTTTATTGCAATCAGTCTCTTCCAGATACATAATAACAACAATTCACATCTGAATTTGCATTATTGATTTAATAAAATCTCTTTGTTATTCCAGTGAGCGCCGCACGCGTGTGACGGACGACGACAGTGACTACTTCAACGCGGGCAGCGTGTGGCTCAACGCTAAAGAGCAGGAGAAACTCGACAAGTACCAACAACAACTGCACGACAAGAAGCATGGGTCTAGGCTCAATAAAAAGATGACCTTTGATTTTGGAGGTAAGTCACACTTTAATTTGATTAATGATTTTGACCTAGGACGACGTGTTATTTAGGCTGAAATTTCAGATCCCAGATAAAATGCATGTGCAAAATGTAGACCAGGTAACTAAAGTTTTTGTCGATAAATTAAATTCACTGAATTATTCTAAGTACATATTTAAGTACTGTAACATTACGAGTATATTTAGAAAAAAGTATTCTTCCCATCTAATGGGTTTTTTATTTCAACATTCACATAGAATACGATGAATCAGGATTTGTTTTTAAAAGTTCAAATTATCAGATATCCCTTTATCAATACTTCCCAGGTCGTCAAATAATTGAAGAGAAGACGATAGCAGAGCCTGACGAGGAGTTGATCAGTGAGATCACAAATAGTACTACGTACAACAACAGTCGGCTGCAACAACACGAGATGTTCATAGGAGTGGCTAGCGACAGGGACGTCGCACCCGGGGTCAATGCACCGCTCTTACAGGTATACAAATATTACTTCAATAAATACAAGTACTTGAAGTCGCCGTCAAATTGTAAAAGCTGTGAAATACTAATCAAATTAAGGTATGGTTAAAGGTTAAAGTCATCAATAATATAGTTGTACAAGCAAACCGATATTTATAACAGCTATCAGTAGTTAATCTAAGACCACCAACTTGATGAATTAATAAACGGATATATGAATGTTTCCTAGTTCCTCAAAATACAATAAAATACGCAATCTTTTTGTGAGATATTTGCTAAAAAGGCAGTATAAAATGGTTTCCTATTTTTAATTCTAATTTAACTTGGTTGGTCTTTATTTAGTTTGTATATCACTACACAAAAGGCATAGGTAATTAAAATATTTATTAACATACCACACTTTTTGCCTCTTATAATTTATAATTTTTTTGGTTCACTCATTATTCGAATGCCCCGTAGTTCGACCCAGCAGTGGAAGCGAACAACTACGCGAACGTGACGAAGAGTGCGGGC
Organism: Anticarsia gemmatalis; assembly: GCF_050436995.1. NCBI lineage: Eukaryota > Metazoa > Arthropoda > Insecta > Lepidoptera > Erebidae > Anticarsia > Anticarsia gemmatalis. The sequence continues at coordinate 9,168,491 of NC_134761.1, forward strand.
AACCCCGGGCAGCACGCGCCGCGGGTGCAGGACTCGGAGCTGCAGGAGATGAGCGACACGGGACGGTGCCTCTCCATGCACCAGCCCTGGGCCTCGCTGCTCGTCGAGGGCATCAAACTGTAAGTACATACTAAAGATTTTGTCTATTTGCTGATGGTGGCTCATTTTTGTTTCGTTACTATCGCGTCAAAAAAACTGGAATACTTCTCGAAATTTTCTTGAGTCGTAATGTCTTTAAAAAATGTTATTTCCAGCAATTACGTTTACTCATCTAGATAGGGGTTAGATTAGCAATCCTATTAATGAAAAAAAGATGTTGCGATATCGAATTTCATTAAGAGTTAGGTAACACGCGTTTTCTTTGAACGTATGCATTGTTTGTATGTTAAGGTTACAAAAATAAATAAAGAAATATTTTTAAAAAATGTGCGTAACGTGATCTTTGACTTTGATGTTAATATATTAAGTCCAATAAAATGTGGCTATAGTTAGATATTAAAATTTAGTGTCCCTATCTCCGAGGCGTCCGATAAAGCAAGGGTTTCGCGTTGTCACTGAGTTATTAATTTACCCCTTATAATCTCATAGGCATATCATCAAGGGTGTTCAAAATCTTTAGTCACTTAAGGTCCACTATATCAAAATGTCCACAGTATCAAAACGTCCACAGTATTTAAATGCCCATAGTATCTTTAAGCCCATCTATACTAACATTATAAAGCTGATGACTGAAGAGTTTGTTTGTTTGAACGCGCTAATTTAAAAATAATATTTTTGTTTAATAGAGTAATTAATTAGATCATTTTGATGTCGTCGTTTCTATAATTTTTTAATGGTCAAAAATAGCCACTCAGACAGCGACAGCACCCCACCCTCCCCCGTGAAGGGGAGCGAACGATCATCGAGGGCTGATGGTAGGTCTACCATCGCCCGCCTCACGCTCAGAGCGCCGCGCCACGTCTCCTCATCGTGACTTGCGAGGACTCACATAGTGTGAAAGTCTCGGGAAGAGCTTACTATAGAAATGATCCTATGAAGTAAGGTCTTGTCGAAATGCACATGGTGGTTTGGCTCACACTGCCTCTCTGGGCGGTGGGTAAACTGTCTCAGGCTTGTGGGCCTTTTACAGTGGCAGTCTATGCGCTACCCGTTAAAACGGGTAGGTCGTTGGGGCGGTCTTTGACCTTTTAATTGTCCTTGGTCACCTCGGAGTGAGGCTAGGCGTCGATAGTCGCATCGACCAGCTCACGCTGATAGCGCTTAGCTCCCTTGTCGGGCGGACGCGCGTGTTGTGGAGCTATTCCGCTTAGAAGCGGGTGAGCGGACTTATCCGCGCGCCCGAACATTCTTGTAGCGAGGTGGGCTATGAAGTCGTCCAACCCCTCGACCCTGAGGTCCCTCTGGACCGTGGCGTTCCTCACATAACGCGGGGCATCAACGATCGCTCGGAGCGAGAGGTTTTGTTGGGCGCGGAGGCGCTTCCTGTTTGACTCCGAGACGAAGTTGTACCAGGCCGGCGCCGCGTATGTGAGGCGCGACCGGATGTAGGTCTTGTAAATATTGATCTTCGTGCGCAGAGGGAGCCTGGATCGAAGGACCGGATTCAGCTTACACCTCGCTAGTTTGACCCGTGCTATAACGCTATCAACGTGGGCTTGCATGGTGAGTCTTCTGTCGATAGTCACTCCGAGGTACCTTACAGTGGGCTGCCAGGGGATCTCCTGGTCTAGAAGACGAAGCGGTTGAGGGAGCCTGGAGCCGCCGGTGATGATGGCCTGTGTCTTCCCAACGTTCACAGATAGTCTCCATTTGGAGAGCCAATCGGGTAAGGCGTCCAGTGTAGGCTGGAGACGCTTCGCGGAGTATGCAGGCGCGTACGACGAAGCGAAATACGCAGCGTCGTCCGCGAACAGCGCAAGTTGTGCCTGGCCGAGCACAGGGATATCGTCGGTGTATCGGGAGTAACAAGATGGAGAGAGGCAGCTGCCCTGCGGAACGCCGGCGGTAACGGGTCGCTCGGTTGAAAGGGCGTCTTCGACCACCACTTGCACCTTCCGGTCCTTCAAGAAGGAAGCCAAAACTTTGACAATCCTCCGTGGAGTCGTGGATGTTGTGATTTTGTATAGCAGCCCCTCGTGCCATACCTTATCGAAGGCCTTTTCCATATCCAGGAAGACGGCTGTGGTGTACTCGCGTTTGTTGGCGTTTACCGCCATCTGGTGCAAAACTCTAGTCAGTTGGAGTGTTGTCGAATGGTCTGCTCTGAATCCAAACTGTTCCGCTCGCGGTTCTAAGTGTGGACGCAGTTCTGTCAGCAGCAGTCTTTCAAACACCTTGGAGATGGTGCATAGAAGTGTAATGGGCCTGTAGCTCTCTGGTTTGCGGACATCTTTGCCAGGCTTCGGGAGCATGATGACCCGTCCTGTCTTCCAAGCTTGGGGAAAATGACCCGAGCGCAGGATTCCGTTGAACAAACGTGCCATCGCTGCGATCGCTCGCTGAGGTAAGTGACGGAGGGCAGCGTTTGTTATACCGTCTGGTCCCGGGGCTTTTTTGGTGTTCAGGCGACGAGTCGTTCTCCACACACGACCTGGCGAGAAGACAATCGGGTCCTCCTCTGGAGCTACAGGCACAGACAGGTATTCTTCTAGGTGCTGCTGGACTGCTGCGACGTGGGCGACGTCGGAAGTTGGATTCGGAGAGAACGACTTCTCAAGACACTCCGCAAAGATTTCGGCTCTGTCCTTGGCTAGGAACCTTGGGAGGCCGTTATTATCGAGTAGCGGACGGACAGGTTGTGGTTCGTTGGACAGTTGACGGCAAAGGCGGTGCACGGAAGGGACGTGGTCGCCCACCGATTCCATGTGGCGCTCCCAGGCTTCGGCGGCGTGGTCGTTCAGGGCGGTCTTTGCACGTTCCACCAGTGCGTTCAAGCGGCGTTTCATGGCGGGGCAGCGGGTTTGTTGCCAACGTTTCCGCAGCGCTCTCTTCTCATTTATGAGAGTCCGGATATGGAGTGGAAGTGGTGTGTGCCTGGCGTTGGTTGACTCTGTCTGAGTTGCCGAGTCTAGGGCGGTGCGGATGCTATGGGTAAGATGCTCTGCCGCTGCTTCTACTTCTTCAGCTGTGGTCGTGGGGGACGAGGTGGTGGTTTTGTCGACGGCTTCTGTAAATGCGTCCCAGTCTACAAGCTTACGGGTCGTCGGTAGTGTTATTCTGGTTGGCATTTCGGCAAAGACGAGGAGAACGGGGCGGTGGTCAGACGGCAGATCGGGCATCACAGTTTGTGTGGGCGGCGTTCGGAGACCCTTATAAACCACCACGTCCAAAACGTCGGGGCTTTGGTGACCGAAGTGCGTAGGTTCGTCCGGACCGATGACTTCGTACCGATGGTCTATAGCGTCTTGGAGGAGACGTCTGCCTTGGTGGTTGGTTGTTGAGGAGTTCCAGTTTGTGTGCTTGGAGTTCAGGTCGCCAGCCACGATTGTTGGAGTTTGGGAGCGTAATAGGCTCCGTAACTCATCAAACCTGAAGTGTGAGTTGGGAGGTTTGTAGGCGGCGAAGAGACGGAGTTCCGTGCCGGCGATTTGAACTAGCACACCAAGTGCGTACATTGACTGGAACTCCTTATGGTCTATGGCTTGGTGGACGAGTGATCTCCTCACAAGTACCGCTAGTCCTCGATAGGCTGCTCCGCTGTCGGTCTTCTCGTCTTTGCGGTAGACGAAATAGTTGGGGATCGCAAACTTATCTCTTTGCCGGAGGTGAGTTTCGCTGACCAGCATTACGTCTACGTTTTGTTGCCGGAGAAAGTTGATAAGGAGACGTCGCTTCCCAGTAAGTGTCTGGGCGTTCCAATGTACTACTCGAAGGGCTTTATCCATTGTGGTTCAGCAACTTTAAAAGACTTGCAAGGGCGGCGGTTTCGGGGTTTGTTCCCGACTGAATGGATTCCAGTACTTCCTTTAGCACAACGATGGTAGTACTTAGACCAGGTGATGGCATTGTTGTTGGTGCAGTCTCTGGGGTTGTGTCTGGTGTCTCCTCTACAGGTGCGGGGATTGAAGAAGTAGCCGCTGTGGCTTTCTTACTTGCCGGCTTGTTCCGACCCTTTCTGGATGGTTGAATAGTAGCCCCGCGAGTAGTAGGTGGGTTAGCCGGAGCCATTAAGCTGTTAGGAGCAGATTCCTCCACGCTTGTCTGCACGGGTGGTTTGGTACCTGTGCGCGCTACGGTACCCGCCTTCTTATTTTGCGCTTCTCTGCGAAAGACTGGACACGACGTGTTATTCGCCGTGTGCGGTCCTCCGCAGTTGGCGCAAGTTGGTGGTTCTTCTCGTGGGCGCGGGCAATCCCGTGCTCGGTGTTGGCCACCGCATCGTACACATGCTTCAGGACGGTGACAATTATGTGAGCTGTGCCGGAATTGCTGGCATCTATGACATTGAGCCGGGCCCTTTCGACCGCGCCACGCCTCTATAGTGATCGTAGGAATGTTTAGGAGCTCTTTTACCTCATAGATGGAGGGTACGAGGTTCGGTGTTCTTTTCAAGAGAGCGAAGTATAGGCATCCTTTTCTTCCTGATCTAGGTCGGATGTGCCTCACAGCCTCTACCTCGAAGCCACGTTCAGTAAGTGCATTTCTAATAAGGGTAGGGTCGGTGTTGCCTACTATGCCTCGTATGGCGACCTTTAAGTTTTTCTCTGAAGGTAGGGTGTAGGAGAACCAGCTTACAGTCTGATCTGCCTTCTCCAAATCAGATAAGTACGATTGGAGGAGACGGTACTCTTTATCTTCTGAGGGAATAAATTTAACTCCCTGTTCGCCAAAAGCAGTTGCGTTTGGCGGTCGTCCTAGTTTTTCGGCTAGTGTGGCCAGATGGTGGGCCCAGTTTGGAAGCTGTTCTACTAATATAGGCGGGTATTTGTTGTGTTTCTTCTGCGCCTGTTGCTTCTTCGGACTGGACTGGGATGCTTTGAGGGTTGCATCTGTCTGATTTCCCTGCCTAGGGCTAGCGAATGAGCAGGGCGATTGGACCGCACGCGCGTACGACTGGGTGTGAATCGGAGTTGAAGGCGGCGATTTTGGCCGACTACTATTACTGTCAGCTTTTACACGGTTTAATTCTATACGTATCTTAGCAGTCTCTTCGTGACGGCGTTGAGGTGGGCTTAGTGAAAGCGACCGCGTCCGCGGCCTCTTAGATGGTCTGCTCTGTGCGCTCCTTAAGAGTATATCGTCATGGACAGGAGGAAGATCGAAGATGCCTGAATTGGCAACACAGTCAAGTGCTACCTCGTCGTCTCTAGACAACTGAGCGTAGCCTTGTTCGTCTTTCTCGTGTGCTCTAACGTAGAGAGCCATCCAACGAAGCATTCCTTCAGACAAAGAGCCGTCTTGGCATAGTTGTGCGAGAACAGCGATGTCGCGCTCATGATCGATGCTCTTAGGCGATGTGGAAGACTGCGACGCCGAGTTGGGAGGGTCTATTTGTTCATGCTCCATTTGGGCAATTGCGAAGTTCAAAGGGGTGAGGGGTCTTAGCCTTGGAAGACAAACATCTTACCGCGGCCTTGCGCGGGAGCAAGAGGGGTGCGTGGGGGGGACGGGGCGGGGAACGAGACACGCGTTCCACCTGGGTGCGTGGAGCGGCGAAGGGAAGGAGCAGTGAATGTGTGCTACCACCACAGAGGTAGGGAAGGAGAGGGGGGGGGTTGGAGGTCTTCGCACTCAGCCTTCGGCAACTGCTTCTGGCAGAGAGCGTCCCCCGCGAGGAGGGAAAGGGGGAAGGGGGAAGATTGCAACTATCCGCGCGTCGCTAACAGCGAGGTACGTACGCCGCGTAAGTGCGTGCGCAACTGTACGCTCACCGCCGAGAGAGACTGTCGGCGGGGTGCGGCTAGCGGCGGGGAGAAGGAAGGGGGGGGGGATTAGATATTGTCGTATTGTTAACTAAGTGCCTTGAGTGAAAAACTAAACGCTCAAGACACCCAGCTGAACAATGCGAGAGTACAACGACCTAATACCACCTATCTAAATTAATTAATATTATATTGTATAATAATAATATAATAGAAATCCCTAGCTAGGCTGTTCGGTGAGACAGAATCACCATTGCCAGCTACAACTACAATGAAACGAAACCGATAAATTTTCGAATCCGCGAGATGTCCTTAAGTAGCGGAGAATCTTAACACCGCGATTCAGAAAATGACGTCATATGCGCAGCTCCATCTAGTAGACGTGGTAGTAAACGAATCGTGACGTCATGAATCTTACCCCCACCCTAAAATTGAACGCTTTGCAATACAATTTTTTTTTATTTCATGACACGCTTTTGTGAGCGTCTATAGTTCTCATACGATGTTTTTTCGTTACAAACTCTTGGGGAGCGAATGAATAGGACTGGTTGAGATAATTCGGCATTATGTGTAGGTACTAACTTTTTGAGAAAAATATCCACGTGCAGTCAGATATGGGCAAAAGTTATGGTTGTATATACGTCACCTAGGACTTAGGCCCAGCTCACAGCTTACGGATAAGAACTGGCTCTCATATACGATTTAATTGAGCTCTGCATTGATTTGAGTGAATTGATGCTTGAATTGATTTAGCTGAATTGATGTTTGGTTATATTTGAGTGAATTGATGCTTGAAATGATTTGGGTGAATTGAGATCTGGATTCATTTGAGTGAATTGATGTCTTGATTGATTCGAGTGAATTGAGGTCTGGATCCATTTGAGTGAATTGATGTCTTGATTGATTTGAGTGAATTGAGGTCTGGATCCATTTGAGTGAATTGATGTCTTGATTGATTCGAGACCTGGATGCATTTGAGTGAATTGATGTCTTGATTGATTTGAGTGAATTGAGGCCTGGATGCATTTGAGTGAATTGATGACTTGATTGATTTGAGTGAATTGAGGCCTGGATGCATTTGAGTGAATTGATGACTTGATTGATTTGGGTGAATTGAGGCCTGGATGCATTTGAGTGAATTGATGACTTGATTGATTTGAGTGAATTGAGGCCTGGATGCATTTGAGTGAATTGATGACTTGATTGATTTGAGTGAATTGAGGCCTGGATGCATTTGAGTGAATTGATGACTTGATTGATTTGGGTGAATTGAGGCCTGGATGCATTTGAGTGAATTGATGACTTGATTGATTTGAGTGAATTGAGGCCTGGATGCATTTGAGTGAATTGATGACTTGATTGATTTGAGTGAATTGAGGCCTGGATGCATTTGAGTGAATTGATGACTTGATTGATTTGAGTGAATTGAGGCCTGGATGCATTTGAGTGAATTGATGTCTTCATTGATTTGAGTGGATTGAAGCCTGGATTCATGTGAAAGATTTAATTGTAAATTAGCAAACCAATTAACCAGATTAACTTTCTAGAAATTTTCAATAGCTGGATATATGTATAAGAATATTAAAATAGCCACTCAGACAGCGACAACACCCCACCCTCCCCCGTCAAGGGGAGCGAACGATCATCGAGGGCTGATGGTAGGTCTACCATCGCCCGCCTCACGCTCAGGGCGCCGCGCCACGTCTCCTCATCGTGACTTGCGAGGACTCACATAGTGTGAAAGTCTCGGGAAGAGCTTACTACAGAAATGATCCTATGAAGTAAGGTCTTGTCGAAAATTTCCGATCCACGAGAGGTCATTCAGTCGCGGAGAATCTTAACACCGCGTTTCAGAAAATGACGTCATACGGACAGTTCCATCTAGAGGACGCGGTAGGAAAAGAAGCGTGACGTCATGAATCTTATCCCCACCATAAAATAGAACTCTTTGTTACTGCAATACAATAAGCATTTTTTACACCTCTCTTTTGTGAGCGTCTATTGTAAGAGTACCCTTACAATGGTCGTTCCTTACAAACTTGAGGGGAGCGAATGAATGGAACTGGTCGAGACAATTCGGCGTTATGTATGCTAGCTAAGGTCGTCTGGGATGTCTCTACGTAAGGATGTGTCCGGTCACCTATATCCCTCACCTCCTCACATCACCTTTATTCCAGATTCTTACACCATGACTACCTTTGTGATGTATTCGGTAATACAAGCGGCTGCCGCGCAGAGGTCTCGAGCTCGAACCTTGGGTCAACCCAAAAAAGTTATTTCTGTTTTTCTGTTATGAATTTCTCAGAGATTGCCCGAGGTTAGGAATTTGATGTTATAGACCTCCGTGCCTTGGAGAGCACGTAAAAGCCGTTGGTTCCGCACCTGACTTCTAGCTGGTCGTGTTGGTTTCGCCAGCCCACCTGGCTATGACAGTAGCAATAGAATGTGTACTTGGGCTCTATAATGAAGTCCTGTACAGGTGGATTGATAAATGTAACTTTATAAATTCTTGAATTTAGTTGGGGTCATTTGATTAAGTGCCCCTTGTCCCTATTTCCTGTCGTTTTAAGAATCTGTCCATATATTTAAAACATTTTGATGGTAAGTTTTTCCAAGACTGGCGTAAGACTGGCGAAAACGAAATAACTTTATTCTTTAGAGTTGTGTTTTATTGTAGATCAAATGACAATGGGCAGATTGGGACCACCCTCCAATAGCGATAAAATGCATGTCATTGAATAGGTTTTTTAATCCACTTCGGTCCCACTTCTATGTTAGGGTCTCCTCCCAGTTTACCGGATACGGCGGATACTATATATTTTTTCCGTAACAACTGTCCCTTTTGAAATAACTCGGAACTATCGAAAAAAAGATGTATTTCTTTACATTTTAAAATTGTAAGCTCTTGTTCGCTTTTCTATGGTTATCGGTTCGTATCAATTTTGTGCCTTTATTTTTAACGACCTGGCATTGTGTTTCATACACAGACATCTTATCAGAAACAGCATACTCTGCTGAATTGCATTTTGATCGGTCATTAACTATGGAAGCTCATGCGCCTGGTAAATGTGTTAAGTGTCGACTACGCCTCCATCACAGAAAATGTTAGCAAATGTTTCATTAAATTCCGAATCGACAGTCCTTATGATTTTTTTACATTAATTGATGATGCATGGGCAGTATCGCCTCCCAAAATATCACCAACTATTATGATTTATGAGAAGATTTTGTGTATGGTTCTATACATTTTTGCTTGCATTTTACCCGGTTCTATACAGTTTTTTCCATTCTATTTTGTTATAAAAATTAATTTAAGCATTCAATTAATTGAATTGGAGAGATTATTTTAATTTTCTTTGCTAGAGCATCTTTTCTGGACTCAAGGCTTAACCCCTTACTGGTTCGAGCCGAGACCCTTACCAAGAGTGGGACAGGCTTTTGTTAAAAATATATATGAAAAAATATCGTTTACTTTTGATTGCTCCAGACAAATTTACAGATTATACTTTAAACGTTTCATATTTTAAATTTATTCACTTTTAGAAATCCACATTTTCTATTCATGCAATAAAATATATCAATAATCTATGAATAGCCGTGTGAGACTGCCAATCGATAGTAATACGGGTCAAGGTTAAGATGACGTAAGCGACGTGTATCGTTCTCGGCGGATAACCTCGCCTTTGCATCGTAAATATCACCACGTGGGATTGTCCCACGTGGTATAACCTACGCGGTAGTGGGGATACAGTTTACAATCGCGGCTAGTAGATGGAGCTGTGCATATGACGTCATTTTCTGAATCGCGGTGTTAAGATTCTCCGCGGCCGAATGACCTCTCGCGGATCGGAAATTTTCGGCAAGACCTTACTTCATAGGATCATTTCTATAGTAAGCTCTTCCCGAGACTTTCACACTATGTGAGTCCTCGCAAGTCACGATGAGGAGACGTGGCGCGGCGCCCTGAGCGTGAGGCGGGCGATGGTAGACCTATCATCAGCCTTCGATGATCGTTCGCTCCCCTTCATGGGGGAGGGTGGGGTGTTGTCGCTGTCTGAGTGGCTATTTTTAACTATTATAATAAAAAAGAATTAGTAAATATTAACGTAGACAATATTATTTTATCTATAACTTCTGTTGAATATTTAGTAGAGTTAATTAACTGAGTATTTATGAATTATTATGATACTGTTATTGAATAATGATTATAATGGATAATATTATATTTATAAAAAGATGAAATGTTACTGTAAAATAAAATAGAAAGCTATATCTATTAAGTATCTGGTTCTCTTTAACCCAACTGACTTAATTGCCAAACATATAAATAAATACATTTCCAGACATGAAGGCCGGACCTGGTACACAAGTCACCGCGGCCGGCTGTGGATCGCGTCCACAGCGAAGCCGCCGGACGATGAAGTCACCAGAGCTCTTGAACACCAGTACAGGGTGTTGTATCCAGGTAAATTACTTTGTATTATTGGATTCTATTACACTGATACCCCCTATACCCTGGTAATAATAAAATTACATTATAAATTAACTCCCGGTTTCTGAAGTACATTTAGTTTACCTATTCAAACTGTTCCTTGGAATTTAAACGCTATTGAATATATAAAATACCGCTAAATGTACCTAAGAAACCAGGTGTTTGCTTATTATGTAATTTAATTTATTTGTAAAAAATAATTATTCGCCAAGTTTAGTTAGTGCATTTTGTAGTCGTAGTAAAGGCTAATAAATGTATGTGTAAACTTGAAATATGAATGGACTAGAAGTCCATTTATATTTCGTCGTATTTGGCTAGTTTCAAAGAAACATTACTGAAACTGTGCTACTATGTTGTTTAGAATATTAGAAGATAGATATGCGAAGCGCCTACTATTATTTTAATGCTCCATGCACACATTCGTGTCTTATGGCTAGCGCGGTACTTTATTTTAATTTGTCCAATAAAAATTAGATTCTACTTTTGTACTTTGCCCGGAATATAAGCATTTATACGTTTTCTGAAGATGTTATTTAAAATAAAACATGTAATTCTCCAACAAATGTTCTAGAATCGGAGGCAAAGTTTCCATCATTCTATCCGACTGGTTGTCTTCTTGGCTGTGTCAATGTAGAAGACTGTTTGCCACAAGAGGAGTATCAGAAAAAGTAAGTACAATTAGACAAAAAAAAAGATACATAGTATGTTCACTGACTTTTCCTACTTTTTGTTCCGTCTGTATCGGGTATTTTATTGTGTATTTCGGCTTATTTTTCAGATATCCGGGTGGAGAGAGCGATAGCCCTTATGTATTTATTTGTACTAACCCTATCAGTTTGAGGCTCCGCTTCCCTATTAAAGGACAACATAAAATATGTAAGTAGATCTTTAATTTTACTCCGTGAAGCATGTTAATTGACTTTACCTCTCCAAAGAGTATATTTTTGAATAAACACAGATTGAAATTGCACAACAAATAAATATTAAATAAACAGCAAATATTTTCAGTTATCTACATCGAATTTTGTTAGACAATGCATCGTTCCAAAGAAAGTAACTACGGTGTGGCACATTTCAATCTTAATTGATAAACATTCTGAACTATTTAAATTTGTGTTAATTTGAGTTTTCCTTTTATTCTAGATGCGTTAGATAAGACGATTCACCAAGCAGCCGTCAAATGTATACAGAAAATGTCCAAAATACAAGCGGAAGAAGCGCACGCAGCTTAACTATCACACAAGCATTTATATTTATAACAATAAAACAAATGATGTGTTAAGAAAAATCTTTTATTTACACATTTAATAACTAAGAGTATAAATATAATATTTCATCCATACGTCACGCGCACAAAATCATACAACCATCTAAAATCTATAATACCAATCAGATTTAACGAACGGAATATATGTATAATTCACTGTTATACAATAGTTATATGTTATAACATACTCATCGGCTACGAAAACCAGTATATACGTCAAAATTATAAATTAAACAAGCGATTTCGCTTTCTCGATATGCTGATCGTGTTTCACACCTGTCGATAGCAGTTGAACAACGTGTTACCGAGTATCGAGAGTTTGACTTTTAAAATGTGCGGCTATATTAGTTTCTACGGCAACCGCTAGCGGCACTGATGTCGTCGTCGATCATCGATAGTGGTAGAAAATCTCGTAATTGTGTGTCAAAAAACTTCTACTGGATACTTCATTTGCTATCGGCTTTTTGTCTTTTATGACCAGTAGTATAGTGATCCTCAAATTAGGGACACACCGAGACTTCGCCGTTATCTGTAACTTAATCCATTTAATCTTGTATTTTAATTTTTTTATTATTAGTTTTCATGTGGATTTTTGACAGTACGACTGATCCTAGTAGCCGATTCAAACAACCATATCACTTGCATGTGTTTACGCTTACAACTAAATGAGCACCGACAGAGAAATAGTTCCACAATAATATTGCAATATAAATATTCTTAACTAAATAGTTCTTGCAAATCACGAAGACTCGTTCTACATAGTGTGCGTGTAAATAATTGTGTATTTGCACGATCAAGTAAATGCGAGCCACTATACTTTTGTCACGCGAATTCGTTATTTGCTGGAACCCATGCTTCGACGGCTACAAGTCGTGAAAAGAAACGAATGAGAATCGTTCAGCTTATAATATACCAGCTAAACCTGCAATGTTAAACGTTGTTCAGTCATAATAAATGCATTGATCGTTCGTTAATAAATTGTTCGCTTTGCCAATTACGGAAGTCTTTTAACCATATATAATTTAATTACCAATTCATTTTAATGGCTTTACCGCCGTTATAATCGTTGTCTAACTTGCGTTGCGCAGACAGTGTTAGTGGAGACCTACAGAAAGCTTTGGCAGTGAAGAGGATTTGGTTTGTGGGTTTACCTAACATAGGAACGTTACGATTCCTTCTTTTGGTTGAGCTGTGGGAAGAACGCCTCAATTGGCAGGATGGGGTCATCCGTCGCTATTGTGAAGTAGTTCGGTATCCGTCTGCTGTTCGACGCTACTGTTTTGAACATACCCGGCTTATTGTAGTCTTTACTTGCAGCCAATGTCAAGTCTGACACTCTCTTCGAATGTTCAAACAAATGTTCTAAATGGTCGTGGTGTTTCTTGTCAGCTATCTTCATGATAGCACTTTCTGATCGCGTTCGCTCTGATGTGATATCGTTCTTCTCGTATACTGTTGTTTCTGTGACGGACACGTCTTGGACAGATTCACCGATCTCAGAGTCCTTGATCTTCTTCCTCAAAGGTCTCTTGCTGTGTACAGTGCTCGTAGGGCTGGAGGTCTCGGTAGTTTCTTCTGGAGGGCGTGGTCTGCGCTGTCCGTTGCGAACACGAGACGATACCTTCACTGTAGTAGCTTCGAAATTGTCAGAAGTTGTTTGTCTCTGCCTACTAGGTTTAAATGTATGTATTTCTTTCTCTGTCTGATCATTGTTGTCAGTGCCGTTACCAATTTTGTGTCTCGGTTCTTTAGGAGTGAATCTCTTACGTTCAGTTGTAGTTTCGTTCTCGCTTTCGCTGTAAGGTATCCTTCGTTGAGGGAAACGTATTTTGGGAGTGTTTTCTGTAGGCTTCTCCGTTGTACTTGTCGTGGAACTTAGTCTGCTTCTATAGTCTTTTACATTGAATCTCGTCCTGTGGAACTTGTTTCGTATTCTCGGTCGCTGAGATCGCTCCGTAGTTGAAGATTCTGAATGAGGAGTTGTCGTGTAGTCAATCGCGTCGTCTCTATAGAAATCAGTCGTCGTTTCCTTGTACAAGTTTGTTACCGGTTCTAGTTTAGCTTCAATGGGTTTAAAGTCTTTGTGGAATGAAAAGTCTAGTTCACTTTCTATAGTCGTCTTCAAGTTATCAGACAAGTTCAGGGTGACGTCACTGGTTGGTGTATCTTTCTCGTCTTGTTTGTGTGTGAAGTCGTTTTTGAAGTAGTAACCGGTGAGTTTTGGCAAATGAGGTCTATTGGCGATTTTCATTATTGGAGAATCTTTGTGTGACTCTTCTTGAACGACAGTCTGCGTGGTTGTTTCAGGCCTGGCTGTGGTCGTGGGGAGCGGGCGGCGATGAACGAGTTTCTTCTTCACAATTGTCGGTGCGGTGGGAGAAATAGTCGGTAAAGCACTCGTAGTCAAGTCTGTGGTAACAGTCGGTGTCGTCAAGATCGGCTGCGGCTTGGTTGGTCTCACTCTGGGTTTAATTGTGTATACCTCCTCTGCGTCAGTCGTAATTGTCGACTCAGTAGTTGATCCAACAGTACTTGTGAATCGTGTGGTGGTGACACGTGTGCTAGTTTCTTCTCTATTACGGTTGATGTTCGCTAGAGGAGGACGGCGCCTCCTGATCTTGTTCCTCTTGCGGGTTTTGTCTTTGTCATTAGACTCAGCCGTAAGAGGACGCTTGAAGTGCTTGTTTGGAGGCAACGTGGGCAGAGCTTCAACCTGTTCACCATTGTTCTCATTATTATTATTGTTATTGAACTGTGTCGTAGTTTCTTGTGTAGAAGTATATTTAGACGATTCAGTCGGTTTCTTCGTTCGTCTTGACGTGGTATAGTCGTCGTAGGCAGGAGTTGATACCTTGTAATAGTAGTCCTTGAGCTTGTGTTTGCCGATGGGTTCGAAGTCGTCACCTAGAGGCCGCCTGCTTTGAGATTCGACTTGGCCGTCGTAGCTCAAAGAGTTTTCATGGCCCTTCTCGGCCTCGGTCACGATGGCAAACTCTTCGGGAAGGTCGGTTACTTGCGCAGTACCAGGCCTTCCGAGAGATTCGGAATACTCCTGCTTCTTCTGGGACTCTTCAGTAGGTTTCTGGTTGTTATAGTCGTATGTCTCGGAGGTCAATGACCACGGCGCTGGAGACGACTGCGTGCCAACGTCTGACTCTGTGGCCTCAGTCACCTCATAAGTAGGTCGGTAAGATACTTGAGCGTCGGACTTAGTGGGCGCGGGTTGCTGATTGCCTGCCGCGACACTGTCGTGAATCTTGTGCTTCTTCTGCTCGTAATTAAAGTTCGCGTGTTGTTGTTCGTTGTAGTTTTGAGTCTGTTGATTTTGATGTATTGGGAATTGGTAGTCGTAATAACTGTTTGCTAATGTCGTCGTCTGAACTCCTGGGTTGTATGTTGTTACAAATACTTTGTTGAAGTCGCTCGGGTGGTTTTTATTGGAGAATGGATCCTGTGGGCTTGGCTTGAAGCCTCCGTCTTTCACACCCGCGTTTGGATCAATCTTTGGTGGTACATATACCTTTGTTTGAGGTGTCGAAGTAACCTTGTAGTCATTGTACGTGGTTCCGAAATGAATTTGATTCGCTGTCGTCGGTGCTTTCGGTGTAGTCGCCTCGAATACAGTAGGAGTTGTTTTGTAAGTTGGGGAGTAGCTGAAAGAGTTAAATATTGTTTGCTTCGTCGACTGAGGGCCAAATGTAGTTGGGAACTGGTATATTGGGTCTCTCCCTTTCACTGATTGTACTCCAAATGAGCCAAATGAACCTGAAACAGAGAAAACATATCATTAGATACTGAAAATAAGTGTTTTGTAAAGTTTTTTCAACTAGTAGGTGAAAACTTGCCTAATATACTCGGTGGTAGAACGCTATCCTGGAACGAATACTGTTGATAGGGGTTCCCAATGTTTGGTAGTCCAACTAAGCCCTGTTGTTGTGCTGTCTTTACTTGCTGGTTTACAGACTGTGGAGCCGCGTCGTTATCCAGTTTGAACACTTCAGGTTTGAACGTTTCAATATTACTTTGCTGAGGTTTCTTCCCTTCATTTGGTCTCACGTAATTTTCAATCTTCCCATATATAGGTTTTACCGTCTGATACTGACCAAATTGAATAGGTTGAATGTTAGTCAGTTGCTGAAGCATTACATTCTGCAAGTAATTGTTTTGTTTCAACTTCGCCGGGTGTTTGGCGTAGACTGCATGTTCAGAGTATGGGTTATGAGGGTTTCTGACGAGCACGCTCTGAGCTGGGAAGTTCTGAATGAACTTGTAGTTTGAGAACGCGCCGCTTTGAAGAGCGAATGGGTTGTGGTAGCTGCTGATTGGCTGGTTGATGGCAGGGCCTTGAGACGCAGCTGATACAGTCCTTAGAGTAGTCGGCCGGTAAGACTGTGCGATGGAGGTCAGTTTACTGGCATCCTTCGTCACGAGAGGTCGTGAGGAGGACTGATACATGTCTATCACTGGGATAGGTATCTTGTATGATGGCGCATGGAGCGGAGCTGTGCCGAATGATCCGTATAGGAGTCCACCGCCGCCTACTACTGGTCTCCAGCCACCTTTTGATGGTAGGCCCTGGAAATTAAATAAATAATTTTGATAAAACATCTTTAGAAAAACAAATTTGGCTTGAACGACTGAAAGTGCTTTCTGGCATTATCTGGTATAAGACGAGTGGCTTATTGACTGTGGTGTAATTGACTATGACCGTTGCACCCAGCGGTGCGCAACTAGATACGAGGAAAACAATCTTAAAGCCGCATTTGGATTGAGGATAAAACATAATATAGGAACTAAAATAGCTGTACTATGCAGAAAAAGCGGCTAAGCCAATCGCGATCAGTGTGCATGTCTAGAGTAAAGCTTGCTACACATATTCGCTTCGGCACGTTCGGCTCGGCAATAGTAATCAAACAACAAAACCTACTCGACTCGCTTGTTCGGCTTGTGCCGATCGTATTCATCTACACATATTTGGTTTTGTCACCCGATTAGGCTAATTAATGCCGAACCGAATACATGTGTAGCAAGCCTTAGAGTTAGTGCGGACACTGGCGGACAGGTTGTAAAAGCGCTTTATTCTACAAATCTGGATACATTATTAGACATTTTCACTCTGTACTATTAATATAGAAGTGATATGAATCAACTTACACCCTGTGTGCCCATAGAACGTCGGTGGTTGTGACTGCCGCAACTGGCCGACAAGAGTAGAGCTTGCAGCGTCGCCGCAAGCACCCATAGTCGCAAATCTGTAAACAACAAATCGAAATCATAAGAAATTGCTTAAAAAGAGTTTTCACAGAAATTACGCATCGTTGTGTTTTTTTACATTTACTTCTTACATCTATGTAGTTGTCTATGTTCATAGATCTTAGTATCTGTACGAGAAGGTAAGATTTTTCCATTAGCAATTATTCTTCGCAAGTTTGATGAATCGAAACAACTAACTAACATTTAAGTTAAACTGAAAACCACAATCCATTTTTTTTAATACTACCTAGTTACGCGCTTTCTGTTTAAGACCACATTCTTCTTGTCATAAACATTTTAACATAACATACAACCGAATTAAAGGCACACCTTTTTATGACACTTATTGAGGCCAAAGCAGCTCTATACCTAAGCCTTCAAATGTCATTACCCACAAAAAAATAAGTGCTTAATTTGCCTTATTACCTCAAATTACTCTACCATAACGTCCAAATCATTTATTGACCACGATAATAAAACGTGAAAGTACCGAATTACACAGCAAAGTTATTTTCTTCGACTATTTTTGTACTGACCTCTGGTACCTAGTTATTTTCGAAGACTGTAATCAAACGGTTGCCAGTCATCATGAAATTGTTCTTCAGTCATCAATTTCTCATTGAACTTTGATGAAGCGTTTATATATTTGAAAGTGGGACGATGCATTTTGTACGGTGGCTGTGTGTATGTGTGTTTGAGTTAAGGCTTGTTTATGTATGGATAGTATAAGTAATTAATATCTGCATCTACATATATTAATAAAATTTACAAAGAGTTCCGTTAACAGACGAATGCAGCAGTGTTCTATTTTGTAGGTATATATCAAGACAAACTAAATAATCAAACGTAAAAATCTTGAGACTCTGATTTATTTTCATCGAATATAAAATTAAGCACCTGTGTTCATATACCTATATAATATAAAACTAAGTTATTTTTTTGTCTAAGCAAATAAATAATCGTGCTAAGATGCAATAAATACGCGTGACATATAACAGGGAGATAAAAAACATGTTTCTTATTATAATTATTTATTGTGTAATTTTGTAACAATAAAGAATTTTATTCATATAACCGGTGATTGTGCAATGCAATTTTTAATTTGACATTTTGGCATTAGGTCAGACTTTCTCATGACTATACCTTTACAACAATCGCATGCACATATAGAGGTCGCAGTATTTCAGTCATTTCTATTTAATAATAGGTATTACATCCAACTTTCTATCGTCCAACATGTGCGCGAACATGTCGTGTCACCGTGACAATTGTCCAACATAATGTGTTGCCAACTTGATAAGTTGTGGGAAAGTGTTGCATGGGAAACTTGATACGTGCAATTTGTATTTTTTGTTGAATTATGTGAAATTATTGAGTTATAGATTCGTGTGCGATTTCCTGTTACTTTATATTGTTGGCACATTGAAATTGTTCTCAACAAGTACCTATGTAAGCAGTTCCTTTCCAAACAAGAGAACACCGTGATTCGTATGTGTAGTATACATGTACTGTACTGACAGCCGCGAAGAGGTCTCGGCTGAAAATTTCGGGTTGGGTCAAAAATATGTATATACTTACCTGCGATTATCCGGACTAAGGAAATTAAGGTAGTAGCAAATTTCGCCGAAATCAACATTTGTATTGTCTATACGTCCGATTGGACTATACATGGTCAGGGAGCGAAAGAATAGAGAGTGTATCAAAATGTATTGTGAAGTTGGACACTATAAACAAAGTTCTGCGTCGTCGACTGATTTAATTAAAACTGTCCGCCGTAGTAAAATATCGGTGATACCTAACTTTTTACTTCTTTCGTTTTATTCTCATAAAGCAATCTAAGAATTGCATTAGAAAAATATAGTTCGGGAAGTGGTTTAAACTTCTCTAGTTTAATAACTAACATTAATTGCTTTCTTCGTAATTTATTGGATATAGAATGATAATATCCGCTTCCCGCAATTAAGTGGATTAATCTTCTGGAAAATGCAGAAATTGTAATATCCGCTGGATAATATTTTAAAGTTATATGCTTTAAAATAGTTACGCTATTTATCCATTCGTTGATGGAAAATCTCTCATCCCGGCCGACAGTTAACTAACAGTTCTTGGACAAATGCAAAGTTGGCAACCCGGAATTAGTATGGTGGGCTCGTGTATGCCCCGTCTCATTACGGAAGACCCTTGTCCAGTAGTAAGACAGGGAGTAAAATAATAGATATATAATATGCCCGATTTCTAAAGCACATTTAGAGGTAGTTTATCTATTCAAACTGTCATGTTTATATGAGCTTATACGCTATTGAATAGATAAACTACCGCTTAATGTGCCTCAGAAACCGGGGGTTAGATCAGTGTAATTTTCCATGTCACGCAGGAAGTAATAGGCTGAATTTATTGAAGTAATATTTATCACTATATGCTTTCGTAGTGCTGTCGTTTCACTATTAACTCCTAACAGTATGATGCATACCCCTCGTTAAACACACCTGTTTTTGATTAAAATTCAAATCACATATAGAAAAGTGAATATCACCTTATTACACAAGGGACACCTGCTTTAAACTAAAATACGTGTTCGGATTATTGAAATAGATGCGTTGAAAACTAGTAGAAAGGCTAAATAGTATGTGTATGGCAACACTTTCCATTGGCTGCATGCGATGTTGCCATAGGCAGTGGAAGCACGTACTCGTTATGATCGAGTGTGGTCAGTGAATGCGCTGCTTTTGTTATTTTATGGTGTGAATAGTGTTCCTTATGGGTTTCATTGTCGTATGTGGGATTCAGTTACGTAGGAATATTGTTCTTTTGTAATAAACACGTAATATTACGTATATTCTATGGGTGTAATGTGAACACATGTAATTTGTTGCTTTAAGTATTGTTTTGGTGTAGTGCTATAAAACCTTCATCATATACCGATATTATACCAAAACTACAGCTTGTTTATCATCAGCTTGTGGTTAAGTTGTATCTACAAACCATGTATGTATATTTGACAATGAAACCGCTAGGACAAAGAAAAGCAACTATTCCTTGTTATTTTAATGCACATACTTCCTTAATATTTAAATTAAACTATGATATAAGTAAAAAAATAAATATAAAATATAAACATAGTCAAGTTATAGTAGTTTAAAGGTATGATTTTTTTCCCGTCTTTTACAGCCGAAAGTAAGTTATATTTTGAAATGCATATTACGCCATAAACATAACAAAACAAGACCTACACGTAAAAACTTTATAGTAACATTAACTCATAAACGGAACATGTTGCTTACGCATACTAATGCTTTATTACGCGTATAATGTTCCTCTTTATAGCCACGGGTATGAGCAGTGAAAGTAGTCAAATGTCCCCTAGCCATAACGCACTGTTACGCGGGCCATAGACAATAAAATGAGACATAAAAGCAAAGAGGTTTGAGTTGAAATTGTATTAATTTTATATTATGGTAATGTTATGTAATGTTTTAATATCGTTGTTGTTGTCATTATAAAAGTTATTAGTTGCTAATATAGTGTGGATAGAAATGTGCTTGCGAAATGGATTGCAATTTGATCGCATCGTTTATGTAGGCTTATCGAGTGGGTACTAATTATCAGCCCTGCCCACCAACTACGAAGACATCACTGATATAAAATATATTATATGAGAATAATTATTTTATATAAAAATATAAAATATATTAGTTTCGGTTTTAGGATAGAATTCAAATAATATACATATATTAGAATCGCAAACTTCGAAAAGGTATGCGTTGATCCATCTCTCGTCAAGTCCATCTGGCCTTGTTTGAACTATTTACACTTCAGGAATGGTTTAGTAAAGTTTCAGGCGTGAAAGGTTTCGTCGCGATGTATTCTAGTCCTGTTGAAGCTAGTAGGTACTAAAATTCATAATATGATCTTAGTTTTCAATTTCTAAAGTCTGTACAACGATTTGAATCTTTGCGTGACAGGCTTTAACCACACGTCTATCACTGGTTAATTACAGCACATTATAATAATTCTAGGAAGAATAAAAGTACTAGACCACATCATTTTCCGGCACAAGAGTTACGCCACTACGCTAAGTTTTGAATGACAAGATCTAAGTATATCATCAGATAAGTCTGTTATACCTACGTTTGTGCCTTCCGCATGCACAATCCTAAACAATGGCATAAGTTATAAGTGCCTAGTCAGTACGCGTAACGAACAAATCTTCATAATATGGACCACTTCCGATACTTGTGGTCAATTGTCATTATTGTTGCGTATAACGTGACATATTTCCTATAAGGCAGTCTTAGAGCGCAATTACGAACTTTCGTTGCAATTTGTATTAAGTTTGTGGATAATTTCGACTTTCAACGATCATTTTAGTATTTGAAAATTGACATGTGATATTAATTTTAACCAACGTTATTGCAATTTGCCGATATTGAAAACAAATAATGAAATCCTCAATCCGCATTTGGCTAGCGTGGTGGACTAAAGATTTAACCCCTTCCTTATGCCGGGAGGAGACTTTTGCCCAGTGGTAGGTCAAAGATGAGTTAGTAGTTTTGGTGTAACATTTAAAAAAAAATGTCTGACTAAGATCCTACCACAATCGTGTTTTTTTAAATTAAAGTGTTTAGTATTCTATTAAGGTTGCACGTGGCTACTATTATATACTGTAGTTAACCTCTATGATAATAAAACGACAGTTACATAATATGATAAAACACATGTAACCGCTATGGTATTATAACAATAATTAAAAATTATCAACGCCATAAACTTTTAAATGGTGCCAGGTGTTACGCAATATTAATCTTACGGGGAATTGCGTAAAAAATCAAGTAATTTGCTAAAATTAGTAAATTACATGTTGCTATAGAGAAAAGCAAGACTTTAATGGAAACCTACTTTATAGAGAATGTATTGAAAGTCGGAAAGCTTGGCTAATTCTTTAATCTATTAGGGTCATTCGGTCAGATTGAGGTTTTTAATTTTGTACTTACAAAATTACTTTTTTCCCAACAGCTGCGCTAAGTTGTGCTATTTAATGTTATGGCCTGTTTTTTGATAAATTGTTGTATTTTATTTTCATTGCGTTTAAAATATTTATTTCATTTTATTGTAATGTATGGTTAGTGGTTAACCTAGGGTCAAAGTTGTTCAAGACAAACGGCCTTTGACATGGCTTAACGACTTTTATCTTAATTGACACAACTGGGATTGACTTTTATCTGCCTTCTGAAGCACGTAGTTCATTTCAGTTCAAATAACGCCAAGCGTTCTTACCCCCAGACGGGTGAGCGCGAATCATAGCAAGTTATGACCACTTAGAAAGATTTATTGCTGCTAGAAAATAAATCAGTGATTAGAACGTTATTTCGGTAGCAATAAATTAAAAGAAATATTGAGTGTTATCTAATATACAATCATAAAGATGCATAGTTGCAAGTCTATCATGCAAGCTTTAGAGTACTAAAAAAAATACGGGTAAAAATTAATAATTTCAAAATGCTAAATCGTTGCACTGATGTAGATGAAATTTAGCGTGAATATAGTCGAAGACGCTGGTTCTGACATAGGGGCTTTATTCAAGGGGTGTTGTAACTATGACAACGTGCGGTGTCGCTCAAGTCAGCTTGTACTGAATAAATATTGTTTTTTTTATACATTCACTGGATATGGTCAAATGATTCTGCAAATGGTGGCCAAGTTCAATGTAACAAAATACGGAATATTTACAAAATCAATCAATCATATTTTCGATAATCTTCGCATTTTTGATTGTACTTATTACATATGGCAAATGACTAATATTTAAAAGTGAAAACGACACTTCAATATTAGGATTCGGTTTGAGATAAACGTTTGATAAGTTATTTCAACGACATCTAATCGCATGGGCTTTCTGCATAAATTAACATTTTTATTTATTTTCTCTTAAACACGTGATTATTTATAAAATGTTTGTCTACTTCCTCTATAATTGTTGGTTATAAATCAATTATTTGGCATGATGGATATTATGGGAAGGTTACGTTTATCATGTATGGTAATTTTTTCATTTTTTTAAATATGCATGTTTATTTATACAGCAAACCAGTTGGTAGATAAAGTAAGTGAGATTTTATGGTTTTAACGCGACATTCTTTTATAGGTATATGTACCTATAGTTGATTTCACGTAACTATTTTCTTGTTAAAAATAAAGAGTAAGTACTACAAACGTTTCAATAAATGCTGCCTAAAATTAGTGATTTACATCGATCAACAGTCAATCGATGCAGTTGATTTATTTTTGACAGATGATCAACCGAGTGGGATGATAATATGTAGCTACAGTCCAGTATGACAAAATACAAAATAAAAAAAACGCGTTAAAAAGAATTACATTCTAAGTATCGTGTATGTAAACAATTGTCATTATTATTAATTCACGAAACATTTGAGAAATACCCGTGCATTATCCAATTATGCAATAAACATTTTGTCTAATAGAGCTGTCATAACCAGGGTTGCGTGGACATTGTTTTTCAAAGAGTTGTACAGTAAAGTGGAGTGTTCGTGCTTCGTGCCTGCTCTCCAGAGCGTGTCACGTTTCACTTAAGATATTTGCAACGAGAAAACACTACCACATACTTACGCCTTTATCTCGCTCGAGAGAGCAGAATATACCTCCATCAAAAATGCACTTTATACACGCAAAAATAAAAGTGCTTTTCCTTAAACGCGATACGGGGTAATGCACCCGATATACGCATTGTTAATCGTTAAACTTACACGATATCTATATGTAAATAATTTGTAATGTTCGGTTTAATGGATTATATTATTGTCATCGCCTATTACTTGATTTGGTGTTGACGAGTGTCTTTTTTGCGTGTGTTGTTTACAAATATTTCTTATTTTTGTGTAATTGCGACGATTAAATTGATTATTTACACATATCATGAAATATAATAATAAAGTCGGACAAATGATACGATTGAAAAATCTACTAAGCAACAAAATAAAAAAGGTAAAATATAAATACTAATAAGTCTGATTTATTGGTCCCAGTTGGCTTTTCTAGGTGGCTTCTAACAGAAAACATCGATGAACTCATATTTTAAAACTGCGGATTGTATTTGTAATATCATCGCATAGTTGACATTTTCAAAACTTCTGGTGCAAGCCTTTGCTCCAGTATTTAAATGTTACAAAAATGTAACATAGCTACCAAAGTACGGTGAAAATTTAATTCAAATTCTCCCAAAACATATGTATACATAATATGTACATATAACAGTTTTCTCGTTAACTCTCTCTTTATACAAATCACATGTCTATGAATAAATAGAAACTTTGGTAGGGCACTTTGGAGTGTTACCTTTATTGTGAAAAGTGGCTGATCATGCTCATTCATGCTGGTAATATTAAAAGAGAATAATCATGTAATGATTATGTATTTTTCATTTTAAAATCGATTTGAGAATGTAAGCGTTTGTTGTCCAGTGAGCTATGAAGTTAATCTCTCTCTTTCAAAAAATATAGTATGTTCAAAATCCTTAATGTTAACGTTATGGTGAGTCAAGTTCGACATCAGAAATTAAATGAAAATGAATAAGTAAAATTGTTATTATCCGTGTTGGTTTGCTGGTTTTGTTATATGGAAAAATGTATATGGAACTGACTGTATAATCTTCGTAGGTTTGAAATATTACCTTTCCTTTACAAATGTGTACATTTAAATAACACAAAAACAATATTATTATGAATTTAATACTCGTAGGCATTTGGGAACCATCTTGCGCAAAATACAGCTTTCATAAAGCGAACGCGTTGAAGTCTTTTGTACTGGAGTATGTTCCGCACATTTTTATCGGAAAATTGTTAAATGAACATCGTCTTTTTCTAACAAGGTTATATTTATTGGTTTTAAATTCCTTAAAATCACACGAATAGAACAGCTTAATATGTATTTGCGATGCATTCAGGTACAAAAAGAAATCATTAAGATAGGCATTATATCGAAATTGAAGATTTTAAATAAAAATATTTTCTTTAAAAAGTCATATTATCCTCTGCAGTCGTATAAGTTGGCAAGAATCCCTCCATATCTTATTTTGCTTCTCGATTTATCATTGCTTATTTCTGTTCCATTCCACATAATATTTAGTTTATCAGTCAAAGAAAGGCTGTAATTAAAGAAACAGCGACAAATCGCGTCTCCATGGGAAGTAATAGCAATGTTCACGATCAATTATCTACGCTATAAAGTACCACTCTTGCGTACTCTTAGCTACAGGTAGTGCGTAAAATTGGTATATTTATTTACTCTACTGTTATTCATACTTTTTGTCAATGGTTTTGTTTCAATAAGATTGTTTTCCGCTTGAGATTTCGGCGATATTTAATTTAATTGGACATTTAACTGTGACTTTTGTTATACTTTTATTTCAAGTTATTTTAAGAAAAATGTAGGATACAAAAAAAGTTTTATTTGTTACTTTTGGTAATTAATGAGTTTTTGTATCCCGAGAATCGAACCCATGATGGCTATGGGTCATGGGCGCAGTGACCAGTTTTACCAGGCTCCACGAGACATTTTCATTATGACCTCTTCTTTAACAAATTTATCATACAAGTTTTTATACCTATCAAGTATGAATACCAATCATGATAGCTTTAAACAGGCCTTTTAATGTCAATCATTATATACCACTCAACAAGCACTAATAGCTACACTCTACAGTGACAGTCTATTTACTATAACACCAGTTATTTAATGCACATAAGCATTGAACTTGTAATAAACAACGTTTAGAGAGCGCCCTACTTGTTCCACTAGCCGCTATTTCACTGGAGCCGAGAAAACAAGATAAGAATAAATAAATAGAAATCACTCGTATTACTATCTTTAATTAAGTTTCTTTATATTTACTGAGAAACAAAGAGTCATACTTACAACTCATTCAAAATAATTCTAATCAAATCTTAGGTTCAGAATTGTAACCCTCTTATTCATAAAAATGTATGAAGTTATGAAAGGCTTATAAAGAGTTTTGTTTCTTTCACTCCTTAGCGAAATGAAAAAGAGAAAATATATTTAAGTAGTTTTTTAACTAAAATAGGTTTATAGTGTGTTTATGAATAAGAGGGTAAGACTTCAAGTACAGATTTAGCAAGAACCCCAAAATTCGCCTTTAGAATAGGTATTTCCAGAGCCTGACAAAGTGCAATTCTAATGCCCGATTTCTGAGGTACATTTAGCGGTAGTTTATCTATTCAACAGCGCTTAAGCTGATATAAACATGACAGTTTGAATAGATAAACTACCGTTAAATGGGCCTCAGAAAACATGAATTTAAATACCTCGGAGTTTGTCCCTATTGCCCCCATTTAATAAGCTCACCCCTTATTACTTGGGATTAACATCGTAAATAGCGAAACGTAGGCACATACACATAGACCTACGCCTTCGAGTATAACAAGCGTGATATATGTATGTATCTATCATACCTATGTACATACATTTTTCATCATCATCATCATCAATCATTTTACATTATCGTTATTATATATTATAACATCACATCTTCAATTAAATATAAAGCAATACCACATTTGTTGTCTTCAAACTAAAATTTTCAATATTATATCGTGATAGATATCAATAACTTAAATTTTTCGTAGCCGACAACTAGTACAATTTGATCGCAACGGTCTGACACAGATACCTAGTAAATTTGAAACCTTTACTGTACAGCTTCCGAAACGTAAAATGTGAGTAAAACATGCAAACTGTGTGAACAAATGCTGTCTGAACATGTTTACTTTCGAGTAGTGTCGTAAATTATACTTTTATTTGTAATTTAATTAATTTACTCGTGTCTTTTTATGTTTATTGTGTGTGAGTACATGCTGTTATACTTATATATTGCATGTAGTTTACTGTGTTGCTTAAGACATTTTAGTAGGATTATATGCGGTATACTTAGTATAACATACATACTTAGAAACCCGCCTTCTTCCCATAAGGTAGTAAGTATTATTCTAAATAATAATGAGTTTTACGTTTGATTTTACTCCAACTGGGGTATCTACTCCCGTCAATAGAATTCGAGCGAGTCGGAGGTGAGCTAATGTCATAGTCAACTTTAAATTCCAAACTAGCGCATTATTAAAGGCCTATTTATGTTAAACTATCTCAATATTCTGTTTATTTTCATTTTAAATGAGCCTTTGATCATGCGCTAGTTTAGAATGTAAGAGTCAGATTTCGACTTTAGTACTTTACCGAGAGTATATTATAAGCCTAGTTAAGTTATACAAAGTTTTGAGGTTTGTGATATTTCTATAGTAGTCTGACTGGTCACAATGTGTCTTTTTATTTTTTAACGATAATAAGAACTTCGTCTAGTCTTACTTAGCGACATAATGACATTATTCCTTTAGAGAAAAAGTCTTGCTGTAAATTGGAAAAATGATTGGAGTTGTATATACCTAACAGTAATAACTACCTGTCATTTGTAAAGAGATTAGCGTCATACAAGTGCGTATATCTTTTTAATGGGCCGATAATTGGTTCTTGATATCTGAGATTCATCATAATCTTTGACAGTTTTGTCGACAGCTGGTTTCTCTTATTCATTGGTAAATTCTTGAGTATTAAGAGTCTTTGTACTGAATAGTTGTCATCTTATCAACAATATTCGACATTGATTACTTGTCAACACGTAATGAAGTAACTCAGTCTAGATTGAGTTCTTATAAAAGGCTTAAAGTAATTCTGTATTTGATATCAAGTCGCCACGTCACTACTGTTGGGTCGGGAGGCCGTTGATGCGATTCCCACACGGAATAATTATATTATTTATGCTATTCACAATGACGATCGACAATTATGTCAGTTGAATGTATGTTTATAAAAGTCCCCGCGACACAAGAGCAATCTCCTCCTCCTGCCTCCGTGGCGCAGTGGTTTAGGTCGCCACGCCGATACCACTGAGTCGGGAGGTCGTGGGTTCGATTCCCACACGGAGCAATTATTTGTGCGATCCACAAATAATTGTTTCGGCTCTGGTTGTGCTTTGTGTCCGTTGTTTGTATGTTTGTAAAAGTCCCCGCGACACAAGAGCAATTCTTAGTGCGGGAGTTGTCTTTTTAAAAAAAAAAAAAAAACTTGATTTCAATATACTTAACAATAAAATCTGAATACAATAAAATAGAGATTATCCCTTTCATTTTATACCTTGCTACTTACTTTTATTCAAGCATAAAAAGCAGCCTTATCAACATTCCATCAAAGAAGCGGTTCAACGATCAACAAATTGTTTGTAAATGCTCAATTTCACACGGCCACAATCGATCAGCCGCACAAAGCGACAATGATTACTAATAAAAATCATTCACTTTCATTGCTCTATAAAAAGTTTAGCTTTAAACCTAACTCGATGGGAACATACCTCCTTTGTTACGTTTTGTGCAAGTAAAAGTCATATTACGAAGCATTGTGTAAGGGACATATTTCAATTGTCCATTTCGAAAATTTTCTTTTATGAGAAAGTAGGAAAAGTCGACTTCCTATAACTTTCCCTGTCGTATGTAAATATGACCTTTTGTTTCTGAAATAGAGTCCGATTATGATCGAATATTCTATTCAATTTGGTGCAGAAATAGATCGAAAGTATATAACATATTATTTAATACAGCGGCTTGCATTATATTTCAACTTATATGTTAAAACTTTTAAATGAGTGTTAATTTTAGCACCACTTTCAAATTTGAGAAACAGTTGTATCAGAATACTCCTACTTACTACATTCTACAATATCGTGTTATTTATTTCTTATTTAACTTTTTAATCTTTTTTTTTATAAAAGACTTGTGTGGGAGCTCCACACAAGAAATAAATTATTACGAAAATACAACAACGGACAGAAAGAACAGCCAGACCCGAAACAACTATCTGTGGATCACACAAATATTTGTTTCGTAGGGAATCGAACCTTCACCTCCCGTCGTCTCTTGCTACTAACCACTGCGCTACGTTTGGCCGTCAAGAAATAAGTTTTATAATCGTAAGTTTAAATATATGAAATTGGACCCAAAGATTTAAAATCATTCATCGCACATTGTACTTGTACTACCCCAAAAACCAAATTTGGAACGCTCCATTTCGCAAATAAAAAAAAATTAAGCGATAAAAAGTGCTCGCATCAATCAAACTACAAATTTTTTTTGCACCTGTATAATCTGGTAACACTAAATTCATTGCTATTCAATGGCCGTGACCTTCGCAACATGACGTCACCACTTTCCATAGAGACGCGGGCGGAATACGACGCCCCGTTACGGATGTACTGTACACTTTCATTTAGTTTGTTTGTAAATAAGCCGCCCCTTGATAATAACAATGAATTGTTTCGTAATAATACGCTTTGATGTGCAAAGGGAAATTTGAGGATACGTTTTCCTTAACGATAATTTTCTTCTTGTTTCAAAGAATGCTGTGCCCTATTTCCTCTAAGCAGTTTCTTGGTTCATGCAGGTGATTTCCAAAAAAAATTATAGAACTCAAATCGCTTACGTAAAATATTGATACAGACGGCAGAAAAGTTTTGAGTCAGATTTACTGCTATATTCCTTATCTTATTGATTGCCATAATGATCAACAGTCGGATTAAGTTATTTTTTTAATTTGATTTGATTTGATTGTCAACAACTATCCCAATGAGTCATTGAATTATAATTTTGAATTAATTGTTAAAAAATATTTAGATTTGACTTATGCAACCTATGAAACTAGAGTTACTAACAATTTTTAGAGATAGAGAGAAAAAAAACGTATTTAGCATTCAGTTAATTGTATAAAATTATCTCTTTCCGGTTTGGTGGTGGTAATTCGTCAACATATCGTAAAATAATATGATATATTTTATTGTATCGTTGCGTCATGTTACGCATATAATATACTTATTCTAGAAAAAATATAAACGGTTTAACGTAACATGACGCATACAATTGGCCAGTTAGCACATGGTTAGCTCTATAAAATAAACGATTATTGCCACTTTTACTCGTAAATAAAAACATTAACAGCATTTTGGAAATTTTTTTGCGAGAAATATTACACCCGTAGTGAATCAGCGCCATAATTATAATTTGCTGAATAGACGAAAAAATTCAGGCATTATGTGACTAAGTACTTATAATTCCACAACGCGGGAGGAGTTAGGCTTTGAGTCCATCTCGCTGGCCAAGTACGAGTTGGGGACTTTGCATACTCTTAAAAATGTTTTAAAAAACTTTTAGGTGTGCGAGGTTTATCCACGATGTTTTCCTTCACCGTTAGAACAAGACGCGATAAATGTTTCTAATATTCACGTAACTTCGAAAAGTCATTAATGTTTTGCACAGCGCAAGGAAGCGAGATATTAAACTTCATGAAAAAATAACGAACTACGGAGTCTACGGACGTAATCGATCTTATTATAGCTATAATATCGGCTCAAACCAATCAGCCATTCCCGTATCTAAATTAAACCATGTAGATGCTATAAAATTATAACTTAAAGGTAAACTACATCCTCGAGATGATTACGATGACATGGCAGCTAACGATGGACCATTTCCAAGAGTCTCAGGTAGTACAGTTTAAATAGCTTTCTTAATGCATATAACTTTATCAAGTCGTATGGGTATTAAGTTATTAAGTTCTTGCTGGTGCGGTCTTTTTTGCTCTGAATCCACTAGGTGTTATTTTTAGTCGATGAAGCTCTAAAAAGGCTACCGTCATAAGTCAGTGATTGCTTTGGTTTATATCCTTAATTCTTAATCTGTATAAAGAAATAGAAGTAGAAAGGAAAAGAGTTAAGTACTCCAGTGGATCAACGCAGGCTTAGAATATTCGAAAACACGCATTTAGTACACACGCTGGTTCTACTAGGGCCGTTTGTGACGAGTGAAAAAATTGCAAGCCTAGAAGAGTTACAGTTTGTGAAAATACAGACGTGTCTTTTTATAAATATAACGTCCTCTGTCAACAGGTAGGATACATCATTGGTGTGAGATGTGTTAACTAAGATGAAGAGACATAAAACGAAAAACTAAGACATAACGTTTTGTATGAATAACTATTACTTAAGGCAAGCCACCTGCCCCTCATGTTCGTTCTATGTAGCGTGTGTCTTACAAAATAGACAATGCCATAACTACAAGCCCACGTAATAGGGCCGACCCTATAACCACCAACTAAGTAACACTTACATCACATTACAATTCCAACGAATATCGTAACAAACACATAACTCATGCAACAATTAACACAGTTATCGAACAATACCAATCGGCCCTACACTTCCTTCGGAGAAAGTTGATTACCACCCGTGCAAGGAATTCGCTTCATCTGATTAGTATCTGGGCTCTAAAATCTTGATTTTTTCTGCCTTTATTAGCATTTAAATTTCATTCTGAGTTTTTTGCGCAATGGTGAAATACTTTCTTTATACAAATACGGTTCAGTTTGGAAAAGATCGGAGGATTATAGACTGTGGCGATAAGCGATATTTCCATGCAAAGAATGACAATAAATACATTTTATTTAACGGAGTATCATTCTATCTATGTTCTTTTTAAATATTACATGATATTCGAGTTCATTTGCATAAAAGAACATAGTTGATCCTTATACATGAATTATTGAGAACATTATTGATTTTTTGTTGAATGACCTTTAGCATTTACCACATATTTCACGATTACATAAACATCGTGTCATAAAATAACATTCTATCATTCAGTGGTGTTTTATGTGATAATAGACATGATTTATCTAACTTTATTGAACAGGCTAAAGACTGCAGCTACTTTAATTATAAACCAGTCTTAATGGACTCGCGAGAACAAGCTCTACTTTTTAACTAACTATAATTCATTTGCATATTTCGTAAAAATAGAAGCACTCACGGAGAAAAGACTACCGAAAATAAATAAGTATCTCGCTAAACTAACGAGTACATAAATTTGTGTTTCAAACCGATAAAATTAACATGAATCAGGACTACATAAAAGCCGTTTCTGAGACCGTAATACGTTTGTCATTTTACTTACTTTCTTATTTAATTAATAGCTAAAAGTAAGAGTCATACAATTTCACATTCGTTCACAACAATTGTGTATTTGTGGTTAAATTATAGAGTAAACAAGGAAAGTAAATGAGGCCCTAGCAGGCAGAGTGTGGACGGCATCGCGGAAATATTTCCTTGGCTACTATAATTAGAAAGCTGACTTGTCTGTGGACGGAAACAGTTTACACTAGAAGGATATATTTAAGTAGATTGAATATATATCTCAACTATTTAATTAACGGGAACATTTGCAGCCAGTTCTATCCATACTAATATTATAAATGCGAAAGTAACTCTGTCTGTCTGTCTGTCTGTCTGCTACTCAATCACGTCTAAACTACTGAACCAATTTGCATGAAATTTGGTATGGAGATATTTTGATACCCGAGAAAGGACATAGGCTACTTTTTACCCCGGGAAAATGACGCATTTCCCGGGAAAATTCAGAAAATTCAACGAAGTCGCGAAAATCAATGTAATAATGACATTGAATTAACAAAATTCCGTTGCCATGGCAACTGTTTTAATGGCGGATATGCCTTAGCGCGACTTCGTTATAATAAGTGATATAAATAATTTTGAGAATATTTTTCGTAAAAAAAGCATATTTTATATCATCACGCTACGACCAATAGGAGCAGAGTAGGTAACAGTAAAAAGTGTTACAAAAACATGGAAAATTCTGACCCATTCTCTTTTATGTGACGCAAGCGAAGTTGCGCGGGTCAGCTAGTATCCTATAAATGTAGCTACTAGCTACTGTTCCGTATGTCTACCGGGTCGAAATCCGATCATACGTAACGTAACGTAAGGATTTCATCCTTTGTTAATTTCTATGGTACTGCGTTGACGGCGTCGGGATTTCGGAGTCATAGAAACTAACAATTAATTTGATTGTTGTTGAACTTTAATAAATTATATAAAAAAATCAACAAATCCTTAAAGTCCGTACACTCGTTTACTGACCCAGTGGACGCGTAGTTTAATTATCGTAGCTGGTATAGTTTTGGCTAACTCTTTCAATAATTAGCTGTCATATTTTTCAGGTAGTCTTACCATAAGTGTTGAAACCGAAATTTAAATTGTTTCTTCCATCGTGACTGACGGGAAATTTAATATCGCCTTGTTCTGCGAATTGTGTGATGTTGATCATGCAGTAGCAATTTGCAGATTACGTTAGTGCACTTTAAATTGCATAAAAGTAAAATAATCTCCTCCAATTATTTTCGCCAAGAGCTAATCAGTTAAAACATGCATATTTTTTATTTGTATGATTGGATAATTACAACGGTTATGGAATCAATAGGAATCACGTATAATACATTGTAAGTCCATATGTAACCACAATTAACTTCCGAAGTCGTAATGAAAATCCATTTTCAATATTGGCTATCTATCCGCGGTTGACCACAGTTTGCAATATTATCTTCTATTAATAACTGGAGTTTAATGCACTTTATCATAATGACTAAATATAACTCTTATATTAGTTTCCGACAGGAAGCATTAGTACTATTAGGATTCTATCTACCTTTAATTTTTGTATACTTTAGTGTCTTTAAGACTCAGTTACTGCGTTGTAATTTTAGGAATCTGTTATTATTTAGCCTGGTGTATCTTGATGGGTCTAAAGCTTTTAGTATACTAGTATACAGTTTGTATTGATAAATAAATAAGTACGCGTATGTAATGAAATATTAACTGTGTGAAATAAGGGAAAAGCGATTCTACCAGTGAGCGCATCGTAATAAATAAGTTATTCTGATCAAATATGACAGCCAATTACAATGTTTCGTGAGTCTCAAACTATTGCAATAAAGTAGTAAGTGTTATTTTGATTCTTTGTATCTGTACTTCGTTAGTATGTCGTTAAGACCTTTTTCAATTAAAGTAATAATAGCGTACTTTATGGTGATAGAATAGACAATTTTGAGAAAGCTTTACGATTATGTTGATTGAATGAAAGTGCAATATCTCTCTGATGACAGGGAAGTGTTGGCTAGTGAAAAGACAAAGTACGTTAATATTTAAACTTAAT
This sequence comes from Anticarsia gemmatalis, assembly GCF_050436995.1. Taxonomy (NCBI): domain Eukaryota; kingdom Metazoa; phylum Arthropoda; class Insecta; order Lepidoptera; family Erebidae; genus Anticarsia; species Anticarsia gemmatalis. The sequence continues at coordinate 9,202,496 of NC_134761.1, forward strand.
TGAACCGTAAAACTTTACTACTAAGTAGTTATTTTAGTTTCCTGGTTAGTGCATTAACCGGTTAATCGTAGTCTTGTATTTTCTGTTTAGTTTCGTTATTACATTTGTATGCTTGTCTGCATTTTCTTCTAAACGGGTTTCCTTTATACCGTAGACCGGCGTAATGTTAACAATGAACCATTTTTGCTCGAGTTTTGAGGGCTTTTTTAAAGTTACTAAAATGCAAAAAAGTTTTATAACAAATTATACACAAACTAATAAAATAAACATTAAAGAAAAGTACGATGTTTGTTGATGAAAAGTTTTCCTAACATTAATTAAGCCTTTCAGTTAATGCTATAATTAACGACATTATAATACGGTTTAATTGTTAATTTTCCAAGGAATTTCGAGTAAACTGATGCCACACCATCGCCACGGAGCCCAATAATCGATTTTCTTCGAAGCGTCTCGTTTTCTCCCGGGCTGAATGACCGTTTGATGCGATTACTCATGACGACACATAAATCAACGATGAAGCACTAATTAGATCGCGTGTCTTGAGAATTCCCGTTCATTTCTATGTAAATATCGTGTTCACGACTTTCAGATTTAATACATGCTTGTTAAAATCCTTTACAATGTTATTATTTAGACAAGTACGTACCCTTTTTTTTGTGTACATGCCAGTCGTTGTTCAATATTTGGAACTAAATAGCAGGGTGTGTTTGTTTTTTTTCTAATTGAGTTTAGAAATGATAGATGTTAACGAAAAATACAATATAAATTATGCATACAATTATTTTTAGTGCGTAATTCTTTATGCATGTGATTCAAGTTTAATTTGCTTTAACTTTTTATGTCAACCTCTGAATTATTCAAAAATGATACGCGATTTCTATTTTCTATAATATTAAAGTGAGTTGTCAAAGTATTCATCATACATTTTTCTATTTAAAATCGCAGCAACTTGTTTCATAAATTCGCGTTTAATTCAACGAACAATGACAGAATTGGAATCTAATTTTGTATACTTTGGAGAACAATAAAAGTGAAAATAAGTTATCGATCACGAGTTGCTTTCTATTTTTTCTACCGGCGACGACAAAATTAGTGATACCTACTTAAAATAAAATTCATAGAAAAATGAGATAAAACAGAGTTACACTATAAAACTAGACTCAGTAAGTATATGTGTATGTAAGTGTTTTTTTTTATTTCACACGTATTTAGTAAACAGTCGACAGCTATCGAGAGCGGAAAACTGTTCTTATTCTACATCAAAGCCGGTCGAAAACAAGTTTCTGCGGAAACCAATTGAATCAACAAGTCAATCTTATCCGCTAAAAAACATGGATACGTCTGAGAAACGTCTGCTGTAAACTTGTACCGTTACGAAGGTTGAGTGCGGCTGTCTTCATCAATCAATTAATAGATAAAATAGCCCTACTTATCTCAATGTGTGCATCCGATCCAGATAGTCAGAGAGCTAGCACCCGCTCCGCGCTACTAACCGCTAACGGCTCTTCTCGCATCAAATTATAACTAACGTCCTGGTCGGCTTTTTACTTTATCTATTTTACATAATCATGTATTATGCAAAAATAGACAGCCGGCATGCCAAAAAATTATGACTTTATGCGAAGAAAGTTAACTTTATTTTAATTTTAATTGTGCTGCTATCTCAAAATTTTAAAACTTATGTGATACTTCTATTATTTTTGCTAAGCTTAAACTAAACATAAATCAGTAAAAGAGTTTCAAATTTGTTAAAATCAATGTCGATACTTGCATTTATAAATATTAATATAACATTTTCTCTTGACCGTATCAGTGTTAAATCCGCATAAATATATAATGTAAATCCAATCACGATTTCAAAAACTCCATTGCAAAAAATACCGGCACTTACCATTCATTTTGACACTGCAAAAAGTCCTGAATAGAAACATATCGATCACAAATATGCACACGGTTGCATCACTGTCACTTAACACTGTTCAGTATTGTGGTAGCACTTAGTGTAAGGTGCGCAAGACTTGTGGGAAAGTGGCGACTGCGCTGAGGTTTGCGCTCGACTGCTCAACACTCGCCGCCGCTGAGGGAGCACCGCCACCACCGAAATAATGCTGGATGGTGGTAGCTGATGACGTACACATATTATTTCTACCGCTATTGTTTTAGTGCTAACAATGTTTTTATTGGCAACTTCGCAACTAATAAATTTGCTGTCGATATATCTGGTTAGTTCCTTACTTTCTGAAGTAATGATATCAAAATAATTTGCGGCTCTTAATCTTAAAGTTAATCTAAGGTATCCCCTTTGCCTTAGCCCGTAAGGAAATTTCAAAGTACTTACTATTTTCTTGGTTCACGAATGAAAATACCGCGGAATTTTTTTTTTGATATTTTTGTTAGTTTAAATTACTTCTGTAGCAATTTTTATGGTCTTTATTTCGTTTTTTACTGTAAAAGAAGTTAGCGTGATACGAAGATAGAATTATTTAAACATTTCTAGTTAATATCAACGCGATTCAATTTCTCATTTTATAATTGGCGCAGTAAATCCTGGTTAAATCTTGTAAATATAAGACGATTACATCGCCTAGTAAGGCGGTAATTACACTGGTACTTGTTTTAATACGTTTCTACTTAAAATTATGGACGTAGTTAAATATTATCTCTATGTACAATGACTATGAGCATATTGAGCTAGTTGTAATGTGTGTGAATTTACATGACATAACATGTTTCCGTGAAATGGAAAGTGAATTATGGGTTTAAAACTAGATCGAAAGTGATTATTTACGTATCTATGACTAGGAAGGTATGCGAGAATGTCGCACGGGTATTGAATAAATTACACTTTTTATAAAACTTCTTATAAAGATAACCATAATATTGTTCTAATCGCTAGATAAAGTGTGCTATTTTGTAAATTAGACAACTGTTTCACTGTCAAAAACATTTTTATAATATATGAATAGTAATTCTAAACATGATACTTACGTTTTAATGTAACAACTGTCATATTGGAACGAACGTAAGTGACAATTTTGCCTATTCAAGTGGAAAAGTTAAATTAGGCAAATTGATGCATTCGTCAGCTGTCATTGTTAGATCCTGTACAAATGTTTACGATACGATTCAATCATAGTATCAATGAATAAACAAACACATATACAAAGACAAACCGAATTCTTCGCGCTCCGTTCATGCAGTTATCTCAATTGATTGTTATTAAAAATAATTTACAGAAAAATCGGAAAGTCCTTTGAAGTTAGAAACAAAATTGACATAAGTTTCTTTTTATATAGTCCAACAACTTAGTAGAGAGCCTATGTGGGGTTCTGGCGGATGTATACAAATTAAGAATTTCAAACATTTATGATTCGCAAGCTAAAACCATTGTCGGTGGCCTGTGTCATGCTGCTAATTTATTTTAGAAAATACTCAGAAATATGTATCATTATCCAGATAAATAGAGCATACAAAGGCTCTTTTAAGTTCTAAGACCAAAAATGATTTACACTCAGTATACTGCAGGTGGCAAATTGCATCTCTAAATACTTGATTTATTGATAATCTTGTTTAATTACCTATGCATTACCTTAAAGGCTGGTGTGAAATTTAATAGACGTTTACTCGTAAATTATAGTTGCCTCTTACTTTTTATTTATGTAAAAGAGGAAGTAAGCTTTCTGGAATTATTTTAATTAAATTACTGACTAATTGGCCCTAAGGTACTGTGTATCCGTCGATGCTTTCCCACGGCCTTATACTATTCTTAATTCTAATAGCATTGAAGAAATTAATATCGTCAAGAGCTGCTTTTAACTAGACAGCCAATTTGCGTTACTACTTAAAGTTTTAAATACTATTAAGATCCAATGTATATTTCATTTCAAAGATATCTTGCAATGATGTGAATGTTGCATTCATCAAATCAATATAATTTCCATTTCCTAATCAGTCATTTCCCATTACAATGAGAGAATTAGCTCTCACTATAGGCTATAGAGTACCCGTTACCATCTAAAGATTTTCTTGCTGCGAAGAGCCTTCCATAGTTGTAAAACACAATCATTAATACATAAACAGTAGCAGTACATACAAAATGCTCTCTCGCACGCTTCAAGCATGAACTGCCAACGGTGCCAAGTGAATCACAAGCCACAATGATTGCTACCATCATACCTTCGTACAGATTCGCTGGCAGCATTGCTTTACGCTTCAAATAACGCCATGAGCTTTCTCTTACCTACAGTAATCTTAGGCCTTTCTTATGTTTAAATTGCCTATGTTAATGCATCTGATATGACTAGACTGGATTATAATTGGTACTAAGAAAATATTCTTACGAAACTCTACGTTAAGTAATCTTCTTCACATCAAAGTTTTTTTGTAACGGACAAAATTTAATATGAAATGTGCATAACTTTTTTTTGTTTTGTGAGAGGCTAAAATTATTTAGCTATGATGGGTTTGATTTCCATATACAACAAATTTAAAGGGTATTGCTGTCCGCCTGTTACTCGTACTGTGCCTATATTTGGCAAATAAAGGCCTGATTTAAAGCAGCCTTTTAGAAACTCAAATGCGTTTCCAAAAATATACGGAGGTGACTACGAGTATGTACCTACGGAGTATACAGTTCTAAACTGTGATGGGAAATCTAATCGAATCGTTTTCAGTATTCACAAGGAGGCTTACTTAAGTAAACAGTGTTTGATGGCATCATGGTCCAAAGCTTTCTCCAGACGGTCGATATGACAAAATGCCATATAAAATGTACGCATATCAATAGTCAAGCGTTAACTGCATCGATAAATAAATTAATATCTATTGTGTTGCTTTCATCGCTCATTCTCTATTCAATGCGAGTTCCCTACGCATATGGGCTTGTACGATATTTAATTTCTCTCGTCCTTTGGAAAGCGCGTGGAAAGTGGTTCCGGAATATTTTGGACAATCGTTAAAATAGAAAGTTAATTAGTCATTTTGAATACACGTTACGTTTTATGTTTTGTAATGGTGTATCGTAATCGGGAAGTGTCCCTTTCGTTTCAGGGTAAGAAAATATAATATTTCTTGCAAGTTTTATGCAATAGTTCCTGACCGCACGGTAGAGTTTGCTTGAAACCACGTCCGGAGCAAACTTGGTGCAATTATCATAATATTATCATTATTGTTTTTGTCACCAGCTCATTGCAGCATAGACAACGACCACCATAGCTCCGTGATTCATTAAGATAGTTTAAAACACGCCACACGGCAACACGACTGCAACACTTTTAGATTAAGATGTCAACATCTAGGAAATTGCATTTAACATTGGTAAACCAGCTGGTCTGCGTTCTTTCGGCGCGAAAAGTAACTAGAAACTTCTAAAGAAAAATAAAAAGGCAAATAGGTGAGAAAAAGGGTTTAGAAAGAAAATATTTTCTATTCATTAAAGAAAACAAGTCAAAGACAGTAGGAAAAGGACATATATTTTTAAGTTAGTTATATTTGATCCCCGAACAATCTAGAATCTCATCAGCAATCCCGAGTACTTTACCACTTATTTCCTTCAAGTCTCCCTCCACCTTCAAATTCTTCTTCATCAGCACCATAGTCTTGATCACCAAACTTTGCTTACAAAGCTGAATCTTATTCGTTTCTTTACACTTTTTTATAGTTATTTTGAGTAAAGTGAGCCAGTTTAGTGTAAATGTCAGGAACTCCTGTGTCAAGTCCTGTGTTAGTTGGAAGTGTATCAGTGTGTGGGTCCAAGGCTGGGATGTTAGTAGTGCTATTAACTTGGTATCGTTTCTTGAGACTATCGCGTGCTTGAATATCGAGCTCAGGGTTTTCCAGCCGGCTGAAGATTGGTTTTTGGAATCCTAGTGTAAAAAATGTGTAGTGTTAAATTTTTTGAAGATACAATACAGAGAATTTGAAAATGTAGTCCATATAATGTGTATGTTTAAACGAAAGTTAGTATTGAAAAAAACTGTTCGACGTAAAAATAGGTGATAGCTCGGAGAATGTAGTTTTTCTTTTTGTAATTTTAAAAGAGTTTGTATTAAGAATATTGATGCTGAACACGTTTAACTGATTTCATTGGTCAATATAAATAACTAGATGACCCCTACTATAAATAATTCTCATGAGTTATCCTATCTGAAATGAACGGTCGTTGATGATATTGAGTACATATTTATTGCTTAAAAATTAAGTGACACTTACTCTACAACACAACATAAGCTGTATTCTAAACATCAGTGCTCTGAGCGCGTTACATTGCACGTTCACACTCGGATGTTCGGACACCTCGTAGGTCAGAGCCAGCGGTGAATGAGTACCAGTGTTTAGTACCATATAAACTAGTTGGAGTAAGGAAGCTCCTCGTTCAGATGCACTGTCTCGGCGTAAAGATTTTATTATTATGTGAGTTTGTATTTGGAGGATTGATTTTGGCTGCAAAAATGGTATGAAGGTTTCAGTTGCGAAGTAAATTAAGTAATTTTCTTTATAAAAATTAGTTCAAAGGAAGCAAGTCGCAGAGAAGACGTCCCACAGCGGCCAATAAATTGCGTGTTTTTTCCTTATTAACAGTATATTTTTCTCGAAGCTTTCTCTTGTGATTTTGTTTACGGTGAAACACCTGTTTCAAATTCCGTAGCTATGTAATTTATTGTTGGGATATCATAAGGTATGTATGTACCAATATTGAACCAGCTTTTCCTGCCACTTTGTAGAAAAAAATCCTTTACGAGTATGAACGGCTATTACCGCTTACCTGATAGTTATTCTTAGCGAAGTAGTGTATAACGTAGGAGAGTAACTGAAGGGCGGAACACGCCGCCCTATCATCACTGCTATCAGCTGAGGCTAACACGGCTTGAAGGAATCCCGTGCGGTTTGTGTATGTTAACAAAACTAGTAGACGACAAACAAATGAGAAATAAACAACATAGAACAATTGGTGATACTTTTTGGTAAAGATTGTATAATAAAATATTTTAAGGGAAGCGCTAGTTTGGTAACACGCTTCGTAAAAAACCTTTGACATGGTTGTACATGTATATATCTCGGATTCATTTATTTGTGTTTTGTTACTTTCTATAAATTTTAGACTTTTTTAGCTTAGAGCAAGAAATTACCAAAAAACTGCAAAAAATCTTTAAACATTCCAATCTGATTGAGAAGGGATATCAAGAACAAAATGATGCATATAAACTGGTTTCATAATTGTCACACTCACCTCTATTATCATTTTGGTTGTTAGCCAAACTCAACAAATATAATGCCAGTTTCAAGCACACGTATTGATAATGATGAACACTTTCTTCTGAATGTTCTGTAGTATTCTTAGAAAATATTGCTGTTATTAGTACGGCTGTTTTGAGGCAAACTAGAGGATCTATATCTTCGGGAGGTAAGGAGGTTGCTAGTTCTAAGAAATAGCAAATGTTTTTATCTGAAAGAAAGGTAGTTTTATGAAATACAAGTAAGTAGTTAAGTATTTAGGCTCGTTTGTATATAATATAAGTATATTGGCACTCAACATTCGAAAAAAAAAAAACTCTTCTGCTGTTACTGCCGATACTACTGAGCGCAGAAAGTTAAAATTTGTTGTGAAGATTTCTTAGGAAGTGTAGAGGCAGGCGTTAAAAAAGGATTTTTCAAAATTCCACCCCGAAGGGAGTGAAATTCTACACGGGCAAAGCTGCGGCCGGAAAGCTAGTATTGAATAAAATTGTATTCTACTTAGATTCTCTTACCGATCTGAAATTCTGCATCAATCAGTACTTTGGAAAGGACACTGGGCAGCATTGACCAGATCAGTACTGCGAAGTCCTGCCTAGAACTATCATCTTCATCTTCAAGATAATTATGTAGGGCTTCCATACAATTCTCTACAATCGTCCTGTCTGTATTTTGTATGAGAATGTTTAGGAGTAGCTCCCATACTGCGGGTTGGGTTGTGAGGTCGGAAGGTAGAGCGTCTTCGGATTTAAACCATTGGGAAAGCTAAAATAATTTCATTTTAATGTGTCAAAATAAGATGAACTTATTTAATAGTCTATTCAGATCATTTTACAGAAAATAAAGGGCTTATTTAAAAACTTAGTGTGGACTTCATTAAATAAAGAGGCGATTTGTTTCCGTCGTCAGATAAATTTATTACACCAATGATGTTTACGTTTTAATTAAAATCCGTTAATTACTGTCAAGTCTCAAATAAAAAAAACATAAAATGAAAGCCGACGTGACCAATCATAATCATGAAATAGATAATTTGTAAATCAACAAAGGTCCTAAAAGAAAAATAATTTAATATAGACTTACGATATGCATTCGAACGCAATTAGAAATCCTTTGCGAAGTAAATGCCCACAGTAATATCGCTGGGTTATGCGTATAATACACTGAAGGGTCTGGATATAACATTGTTACAAGACGATCAGTTGCTTTTTCTAGGTACACTCGCTCATCGAGAGATTTTAGTGAGCCGTTCGATACGGTTGACATCTGTTGAAATTGAAAGTAGCGCCTTAGTACGATTTTGTTTAATAAAGACAGGTTTTTATTATTAAATTAGGCAAATATAGGTAACACAGTTTTTTTTCCACCAGTTTATCGTCCCACAACTGGGCACACGCTTTTCCTTCCGAAATTCTCTATCTTGAGTAATCTCCCTCCACATCGGAAATTTGTATCAAGATTTATATAGAAGGAAGAAGATATTTTAGAAATTGATATTAATACTTTTAATCCTTTAGTGTCCTACAACAGTTTGATATTAATACTTTTAATCCTTTAGTGTCCTACAACAGTTGATAAAACATAAAGGAAGTGGGTATTTACAGCAAACACAAGCCACAAAGCTTTGATAATATACGAAGGAGGCTTGAATGATTTCGGCAGCTTCAAAATATGTTCGACCAAGTATGGGAGTAGTGGCGCTGTTGCTTCTTCAGGACTGTTTGATGCAAAGGTAAGTCAAATTAGATATTTTTAATAAAACTTTTCCTCGGAAAATTTCACAGAAAATCTATACTAATATTATAAAGCTGAAGAGTTTGTTTGTTTGTTTGTTTGAACGCGCTAATCTCGGGAACTACTGGTCCGATTTGAAAAAATCTTTCAGTGTTAGATAGCCCATTTATCGAGGAAGGCTTTAGGCTATATATCATCACGCTACGACCAATAGGAGCAGAGTACCAGTGAAAAATGTTACAAAAACGGGGAAAATTATGATTCTCTTATGTGACGCAAGCGAAGTTGCGCGGGTCAGCTAGTAACAAATAAAAAGAGAAATAGAATATTATGGTAATAGGCCACAGTACTTAAAGTAAAATAAAACCATACTTTTCTGAAGATTGACAGTAGAAATAAATATAAATGAGCAGACTATAGGGCTGGCCTTTCTGTAACTGAGAGCCGATACTATGAGGTCTCTCTACTCCATACTGCAGTTCTACTAGACCCATCTGAAAGAAAACCTCCCTTTGGTTATAAGGTTTTATTAGCACATTGAACGGCGCCAAAATTGAGTAGGTACTTCTAGTTAAGAAAACTTTGTTCTACAACAAGACGGATCGAGAGTTTTAAAATCATCAAGGTAGATTACTTGATACGTGTATTATATTTCGTTACTTACGTGAATGTCATTAGCTCTAGAATCACTGTCGGAGTGCACATCGTTAACATTTAAATATTTATCAGCAAGCACTTTCAGCATCTCTCCTAAAACTAAAGTGCTGACTTTACGAACTGACACGTCGTTTCTGAAAATATCACATATGTTTACCTACTTGTTGACTGAGAGCATTTTATACATTTTTGGGTAAAAGATGTTACATTCCTAACACCATAGGCTACGATTAAAACTTTAATCTTTGAAAAACAAATGTGAAATCGGTAACACAAACCTGTATGGTATATGCAATCGTTATGTGGCTTAATGACTTTTAAAGAAAAACCCGTGTTTAGAACTCGGACAATTCGTGCTGGTTAATAAAATGTTTGGTACAAACTCACCTGCTTATCTGACTCTGCGGCAACATAGTAAGATATCCCTTAGAGAACATCATATCACAGAATTCTGGTAAACATTCTCTATTCATGTTGTCGTAGAAGAATTTTAGTAGAAGTTTCAAGAATACAGCGTATTCTTCCGTCGAGATCTCGCTTTGATGCTCCTGATTTTGTTCAATCATGACTCAATTATCTTATTAATAACCAACTTAACGCAAACTAAACAGCCACTGTATTCAAATCAACGTTAAATTTATTTTTTCAACCAAAATGCATATTTTCTTTTTTGGTCACATTTGGCGGATGAAAACCACAACCATGGCCAGAAATATTCCAAATAAGAAGAAAAATCAACGGATAAATAAATAAAGATCCTCTGAAAGATGTTTGAAAAACACATAATGTCTGAGAAATACGTTTATTCTACTTACCTTAGTGAAGACCACAAGTTCAGAAACAACAGCTCTAACAGATTCCTCCAATTGGGAGGCAGATTCTTTAATTGCATTCATTTCATGATCATCAGTCAATATTTTGTGAACGAAGTCTGCCTTCTGATTGCCTTTACGAAGCAGTCTTGTTAAACTATAATCACAGTAGTTACACACAGTAGTTTCTAGTTAACTTTAGTCTTCATTCAATATTTGCCCAAAGTTTCGGTAATGAGCTGATATGTGGAATTAAATTGTAGATACTTCATACAGTACTACCTACGTCTTTGATTATATCAAGTCTGATGTAATAATAATATATGTATGTAAAAGTAATAGATTCACTTTCTCACAGAGTAAAAAAGGCTTTGGAAAGATCTAGGCTGGTCTTAAGGTGAATGATAATATTTTATCACGCAATATATTTCTCATGGTTTATTAGTTTAGAAGTTCATTATAGGTGTATTAAAAGTCCATTACACAATCGATTGAGAGTACAAATGTTACGAAGGCCTGAAGAAGCCAGAAACTAAAAAACAGAAGTATTTTTTCTACCCTAGTCAGACCAGAGCTTTCCGTAAATTGTCTTATATATGGAGTTTTATTATTTAAAGCTACAGATAAACTCACCCAAAAACATCCATCCCAATCTGACAAATAACAACATAGAACATTCCAGAAACTCCGCCGTTGCCCACCAGAATAGAATGGTTCAAGGCTCCCATGAGAAGAGCGAACCATTTCTTCAAAACTTCCAGCAAAGCAGTAGCCGTACTAAGCGTGATGGTTAAATTCTCTGGCTGGTATGATATCAAAGAGTGGAGTACTAAAGCGCTTGAAAGAATCGTGTTGGGGTTTGTAGAAATATGCGTAGAGAGAGCGTTTAGACAGGCAAGGAGTTGTACAGCGCTGTATGCGCTTTGATGGGATAGTGCTGATGTTGTCTTGTGAGCTGATACGCTGTGGATAAAGTAGTTATATTGTAGCGATCTTACTAATAAACGTACTGTAAGCAGGTTATTAATACAGTGCTTTGTCTTTTTCTCTCAGAAATTTCATAAACTGTTTCAAAATTGATTAAACGTGACGTTTAGTAGTAAGACAGTAAGTATCGATGAGCAGTGATAACAGAGTGGTCTTTACTAAGCATTTGCTTTCCACGCCAGTAATCGAGAGTTAGAAGTTTTTAACCCGTGGCAGCATACCAAAGATGCTCCGAAGTTATGTGTGTATTAAAAATAATTATCACTAAACAGTGACTCATATCAAATGCGTCAATCTAGACTGAAGATTCTTGGTAATGCGCCCATTTCGGTAGGTACCTAAATCAATCAAAAATAATTGTTGCGTCAATACTTTGAATAGCGCTACCTGATACACGTGCCATTTGATGGCTTCACAAACCACGTAAATTTACATTTCTATAAACGAGTTATGATTGGGAGCCATCAACCCATTCCAATAAGAAAGTAGCTTCGAAAAATATTCTTACCCATTTAACAGATCACAAAGGAAATGCAAGCAGGCTTCCACAGGTTGCCTTGAACCACTACTTGCATAGTGCGCAAGAGCTCTTAGCACAGCAGTCATAGAATGTGCCGCGTGTTCGTCCACGAAGAATTGACGAGACCGCCATAGTAAACGCAAGCAAGTTAGAATTGACCTGGAACAACGAAAAAAGTATTATTTCACAAAGACAAATCGATACTACTACAACTTTAAGTTACTAAGTATTCACTATAAATATTTAATATCGGCCAAGGACTGGCAGGTAAAGTAGCCGCAATCTACAATTAAAATCATGGCGCTGTTGCTAGTTCGATAGTTAAAGTTCTTATATAATGGAGCCTTACCTGAACAGCGCAAAATCTAAATTCGAAGTTGCTTCACACAAAAATACAGTTATATCGTTATCGAGCAAGTACTCGGCCATCTGAATCCCTTCATTCGAGTTCTTGTTGTACCGGCTAATAACTTCTATCAGATAACCACAGGCTTTATTCTGCGCGGCTGTATCACGGGATGTTAGCAATTTCTTTATATCCGTTAAAGCATTTTGTCGCCCACTGGGATTGTAAGTCCGACTAAAGTTTGCATTTATCAAACTATACATTTTAGTTTTTCAAAATTAACGGCAGTTTATATTCAACTCGAATGATTTAAAATTCCCGCTCGGTATATTTTTTTTTTATAAAATTAGGCCAATGCATTGATCGTATGTCGATGTGCCTTTAATTTTGTATAGATATCGGTAAAATACCATAAAATTGTTATCTATTATTAACCACTTAATAAGATATGATCGTATTCGGAATGTGCGTTATTAGTTTCTAAAAAAAAACATGTTAAAAGTATAAAACAAAAAAAAATATGTCTGCGCCGAGTGGATCGAGGAAAGTTGATTATTTTTACTTGTTGTAACGAACACTATAGTTTGCAGTTGACAGGTGGCAACATTACTTATAGCTGTCATTCTCATCTGGTTGCTCTTCGAGGCGATCGTTGAGAACTTTATTTTTGATTATTTTGGATTTATTGTTTGATTTAGCAAATTGTTGATTGTTTAGTAACAACGTCCGACCATATCATTAATAGGGTTACAATGGTGAGTAGTGGAGTGCACGTTCTCGTTGAAAAGTGATTGTATTGCGCACCATGCGTGAGCCTTGATGTTGTGCCTTTCGTTAATTGTATGATTATTCTGGTTATTTCGGCAGTCGGTGATCGAATTCCTGAAGGACCTCCCGTCGTACGACGAACACAACTTCACATTATTTAATACGGATCATGGGATACGAAATTGTTCGAAAAGACCGTCGATATATTTACCAACTAAGGAAATACCATCTGAACAAAGTTGAGTAAACGATTCTATTTTATTTATAGAATAGACCTTATTCGTGTTAAGTGGAAAGTTATAATCAATTATTGACTTGTGTTTATGTTCTACACTCGTAATTTAACGGCGTTTATTTCGTTTTCAGTAATCGTCACAGAGAAAACAAATATACTGTTAAGATATCTACATCAGCAATGGGAGAAAAAGGTAAATATTCCTTCTTTTTCATCTGCATTAAGAAAAAGAGTTGTAATTTTCTAACTAACCTGAATGACTTACTTATTTCTTAATTTGATTCGAGTTTAACATTGGTCAATCATATTAAGGCAATGACCCTTAATAATTGTAACTTTATTTAGAGGTCATTTCGATTTCCAGGTAGGGGATACATTTATAAACTTATCTGAATATTTTATGCAAATTCTAATGTAGGTTTACCTAAGTGGATTGTAGTTGCTATTAGAATTGTTTTAAAAGTAGAATGGGGGTATTTCAAAGACAATAGTACATTATTTTATATATTGACCTATATTACCAAATTAACCAATATTAACTTGTATCTTATCACATAAGAATAACACAGATAAACTTAATATTCACAAGTAATATGTTTTCTGTTGTTAAGACTGTCTATAGCAGGAGCTGAGCTTTGTTATAACCTGATAGATTATTATTACAAAATTACTTACATTCTGTGTACTGTAATTTCAGAACAACAATTCACCCAAGAAGCGTGACCAGAGCCACATTGAACAAAATGGTGACGACAGCAGATCTCGCAAAAGGCCATGTCTCAACTCCCCTCTCAACTGAAGATCTGCCTTTGGACCAGCAGTTAGTTTGTGCTTCAGTTATAGACTTTACAGAGTGTACGGCATTTTTGTATTGATATTTGTATTCCACATTTTTAGGTCAAATTATACATTGATTATTGAAACTCATTGGTCTCATGTATTTTGGGAAGAAATTACCTTCAAATCACAGTCAAGTGCCATTACATTACAAATCTTTGGATCTTTAGTATCTTAACAATATGGCTAGAATGTATGTTTCAGTGGAAAATTGAAAATCAAAGTATGAATTATATTCATTCCATGTTTATTATTAAGTTTTTTTTAATGCAATAATCTCTATGAACATTTTCACATATTTGCATCTAGTAACACTGGTAGCATAAAGTTAACAATAGAGTATAAAATACCTAAATTAAGAATGTGTTCAGTAATTTAAGCGCTTGAAGAGCAGATCTTCTGTTTTGCAATGCAGTAATTGGAGGTCCCTATAAAGAGTATCAATATTGTGAAATTATGTTAGAGCCAAGTAACAATTATGTTTTGTAAAATGTCCACTTGCTATAACTTGGCTTACCCTTCTATTTACAATTTGTATGTATATGAGAAGCTTGAAATATGGATGTAACATAATATTGATTATAATAAAGACAACTCATGGTCCAGGAAAAACCTAAACAAGTGATAAGGAAAAGCCTAATGAATCACAGGAGATAAATGAATCTAATGTTTCTATGTTGTTACACACATTGCATATTATTTTGTCATTAGTGCTTTATCACTTATTGATAATAAGCTAATTAGTGGTGCAGAGTAAAATCCAAGTTTGTTTGATGTGTCATAGAAGATCATAGACATTACAAACAATTTGTTTATTGAAGGGGTAGGCCATGTCAATAGAATGGTCAACTACAAACAACTAGCATTATTCAAATAGAGATAATTAAAACATGAAGGCATTACTAATTTCATTATAATGAATATTGACCTACGGAGAATCAGAAAGGTATGCTGCATTCCCATGCAGTTTGAAAGGTACTGAATGTACCGTGCCATGCATAAAGTAGGCTATAACTTTTTAATATTTTGTTAAGTACCTATTTTTTTTTAAATTAATTTTCTTGATTCTTTGGCATACTGCAGTTTCCGTGTGTCGTTACATATCATGGCGGCTACTTGCCCAAGATATTAGTCTTGAATATTTTGTGAATTTGAATATTATTTATTGATTGAGAATATGGTCTACGAATGAGTACCTAGTTCGTATTTTAATTACACGAAAAGTGTACTTCTTATGTTGTAAGTTTGTGGTTTGAATCTTGGAAGTCCTATTTTAAATTGATCAGTTAGAAGAAGCGCGCACCTAAATAGGTTTCGTACTTTGAGACAATGCTTTATCGTGAATAGATTTTAAGTCAAAATATTTCTAACCATCAGGTTCTTATCTTTGTTTGTATGTGTTGCTGATATATTGGAACACCATGCTATGATAGCATTACTACTCTGCTGGAAAATTACTGATTTATTCAATCATACCCACTATCTTTAGATTTTATCCTCTTCTTTAGTGTCACAAAGCATTAAGTAATTCTATCCTAATAGCTTACTATTGTTTATGATAATTGACAGTGCATTGTAATGTAACAGATTTGTCGAGTTTTATTGTAATCAACTTTAAGCTTGGCTTGAGGTATGAGAGCCAATATCCATTGTTTCCAAACTGGTGAATAAAAATATTAATATTATTGGGAGTTTTATTTCCAATATTATTTTGTAACTAACAAGCTGCAAAATGGCTAGGTGGTAGTGGATCTGGAAAACATAGAACTTAACACCAGTAGGTAACATTTTGAAGAATGCTTAATAAACAATACTGCTACATCTGAGGAACCTATAAAATAGTGAGCCGTTTGTTATTAATAAGTGAATTAAGTATTCTTCAAACATGATGGTTAGGTTTCCTGGGCTTTTTCCGCACTTAGCCTCCTAATTGGGCCTTTGTGCGTCTATGGTTATCTTAATAGCTAGTAGCTGTAAAGATTTAAGGGTGAAAATCTTAAGGCAGATTTATCTACCATTTTCAGTAATACGTTTGATGAATGCTCATAACAGTTGGTTTCACTGATTGCAATGTGGGCTCCACATGTAACCTAATGTTTTAAATAATTTTCGATTACTATATTAAAACAAGAATGACTAAGTGGGGTCAGTATATAAATAAAACCACAATATGTTGACTGAAAAATAACTTTATTCTAATAATTATTATACTTATCTCACAATTTGCAGAAACATTCCACAAGCTGCAAACAATAGGTTATGTGTACCTAATGGAATTATTCTCTTACTCTCATAATGATACCTTATCTAAAATTATAAACACCAAATAGTCACTAGATCAAGTTTCCTAAAAGCTTTCTTACATCAATTTTAATATTAAAATTGTAGCTTGTTATGTATCTCACAAGAAAACAATGGAAACTAAGATCAAACAAACTAAAGTACTTAAAATCAATTTATGTAATAAATTCAAAATAAAATTTTTAAATTTATCTAGCCCTTACATCCAGCCAATGTTTAGAAGTCAGTATGTAGAGTTATAAAAATCTGTAATGTCTCAAACTGAATTTATTTAATCTTTAGCTGGCACTTCAATGACTCGGGGCTTGTCAATGATGCGGGCAGTACGGTTTCCTTTCTCAACAATTCCAATGATCCATGCCTGGTAACCTTCCTGCTTTTCAATATCTTTACAATATGCTGCAGCTTGTTCACGAGGGAGGCAGATGAGTAGTCCACCAGACGTCTCGGGGGCATGTCCTTGCAACAACTGGAACATATTACCACATGCCTTGGCTACTGCAGCCATCTTCGCAATCACTGGCAGGTTATGAATAACAAATGAAACCTCATTCTTCTGATGTGAGGCTAAGTTCTGTGCATGACCAAGCAGTCCAAATCCAGTAACATCTGTAGAACCATGGGCATTGTACTTATGCATGAGACGTGCTGCAATGCGGTTCAGTCTGCTCATAGAATCCATTGCACGGTGATACGCCTTGCGTACATCCTCTTCAGATACCACCAACTTGATCCTGTTCCAGCGTTCAGGTTGATCAAGCCACTGATGAGCATTTACAGCTACTTGGGTGCCAAGAGGCTTCGTTAACACGAGCACGTCGCCCATGACAGCGTTATCCGGTACTATGTATTCATTGGGTTGACAAATAGTCGTAGCCACCCCTCCAATTGCACACCAAGGGTTGATGACCGTCTGTCCGCCAGTAACAGACGTGCCAGCCTCTAGGGCAGAGTCTTTGAATCCACGCATTATAAGAGGAATCACAACATCCCGCTCTTTTTCAGTCATCTTTGTTGACACACCAAGTAGCATGAGCATATTATCACATTCAGTCACTCCCATCGCGTACAAGTCGCTTAGAACATTAGCACACGCAATCTTTCCCATCATATAGGGATCGTCCACGAGTGGATAGAAAAAGTCAGTCGTTTGCACCAAACAAAGGCCTCCATGCCTGAGCGGCGTTACCGAGCAATCCAAGCCGATGCCGATACGCGGGATAGCCACATGCATGAACTCATCTTGCTGAGAGTAGTCCTGTTGTAGAGATTCCACAAGTTTACCCAACACATCTTGGGGAACTTTGCAGCTTCTTCCTTTTAGGTCCGCAAATCGTGTCAATCGAAAACTCGCTTCCAAATCGTGAGCCACCGGGTCGAATGGCCGACGCAGAGCCAGTGTATTAGGGTTACCGGCCATCTCCAATTGTGCCGCAGCTAAAGTGTCTTGTGCTACACTTGATTGGTAGGACATTTTAAACGAAACAAAACAATATTATGGCTTTACTGAAGGTATTTCGGGTCAAAATGCGGAAACCCGACACGCCGCCAAGTGACGCTTGCAAAATGGCGTCTCCGTTACAAAGAGAAAATGGCAGAAAAAATTACATTTAGATGCGCTTCTCTGATTGGCAATAATAATACGTAAACAAAGAATACTGAACTGTGATTGGTAGTTCTGTTAACAAATTTCGATTCTGACAGTGAGAACAAGCCAATGTCATCGAGTTACGATTCGTTTCATGCAGACCATATGACAGATTAATAAACGCGCTTTGAAAATTAGCTTAAATTATGTTTTAAATGAATGATTTATAGTAAACCTTAAAATTTCCTGCATTAAAACTGTATGATATATTGCTATATTCATTTTTCACCTATAGTTTTTATTTATTTATATGGTTTTAACATTTTATATTATGCTATATTTACAGGTACGCGTGTATAAATTCATAAATGTTTGGTAATCCGTAATGGTTTAGTTATATAGGTAGCTCACCCAATCATCATTGACTTTACTCGTTTTTCCACCAATAGTAAGCATAGACCAGATCAAAGCTCAAAGAAGATTGGCCAATATAGAGTCAAAAACTTTTAGAAATTTTAATTTTTGAATATTATTTTGACGGTTGATATTAGATTTAAATAATAAATTTGCTGAATTTAGACACAAGATTTAGTTTTAAAATTATGTTTTAATACAACAGATGATCAGTATGTCTCATAGTACGTGGAAAAAAGTGGAAAATGAGGCGGGATATCCGTGTTATATCTAGTACGTATAGCTTTCACTGACAGACACTTTAATAGAACAAGTAAGTTTTACAAAACTTTTTGTTTTAGCGTTGCCACGGGAAAACAAGAGTATGATCATCCAGAATTCAAAAAGATCATGGAATTACTCGAGGAGTACGATGGAATTAAATACAGTGCCTATCGAATTGCATTCAAAATATATGCACTACAGAAACACCTAAGAGGTAAGTTCAACCTGTTGACCTTTTACTTTACTATAATAGTTACACAAAACGTTCGCTATTTACTTATGTAATAGATAATATATTTAATGGGCCAGCTATTCAGAAAGTACCCTATAACCAAGACAGGCACATTAGACATTCATACAGGCTGCAGACATAGTAATATTATCACACAACTCGAAAGTTCTACTAAATTGAGTGTCTTATTGTGAATGTAATGTATGTAGAATATAGGCTGCATTCTATAATTTGATCAAATTAAGAACACTGGCACTAACAAATATGTTTTAAATTGAAAATGTTCATTCTCAGTTCCACCCCTTCGCATAAGTTCTGGAGTATTTGCTCGGCATCAGCTAAGTCTCTCAGAGAGTAGTCTATCTCTAGACACAGCTGAGCTAGAGGCTGTACTGGCTGACATCTACTTTGCTGCAGAGAAAGAAGGTCTGTTCACAGGGGACATTGACCTGGCTGTAGATCTACTGATTAATTTGTTGCTCAATGTTTATGATAAGTAAGTATAACATTTCTTTTTTATGTGATAAGAGTTGTGTAGTTACATTCATGTCAAAGTAAGAGATAATAACATGTTTTGTAATGTTAGTACATAACATTACAAAAGATGTAATTATCTTTTGTATTACCTTATTTTAAGTTCAAATTATTGTTTGACTACTAAAACCTTAAATACCAACTTAAATTATGGTCTTTTTAATTAAGTAAGCCTGAAGTAAAAAATTAAAGAATGTTATTTGACGATGGCTCAGGTCTTATTGCATTTTTGTGTTTATGATTCTTTGACAATATTATAATATTCTAATATTTTTCCTTCCGCATTCCAGAGACAGAAAAGAACCTTTAAGAGTTCTGGCTGCAAAGACTCTACTTATAATTTTAAGTGAAGAATCATCATCAGACAAATGGGTTGCTCTAGCCAATTGCTGTGCGGACCACAATGGATGCGTGTCACCAAAACGACTAGCAGCATTACTGATGCATGTGACTGCATTGTCAGAGTATTTAGGAGTCAGTTGTGATCAAGTGCAGGCTGATGTTGATGCTTGTTTTGACAAGGTTCTCTTTGCTTCTTAATTTTAATTAGGAACTAGGATAATTAGTATTCAATCCTGATTTTTTATATTCTGACTAACATAAATCAGACCTTTATACCTGAAGATGTAGGCAGAGGTGAAATGCATCAATATTTTGTTGTTTTCAATGTGTGCATGTAACGAAACTCCGCTTCTATTAAGGAACATTACATTATAAGTTAGAAAAGACCAACAGCACTTTGCATGACTCAGGAATCGAACCACAGACAATCTGAAAACAGTCACACTGCTGCTCAGACCACAGGTCAGGTTTTTCCGACTGTTGCAAATGAACTGCCTTAAGTCCATAATTTTCCTTATTACACTACTTGCATAAAACAATATCTGTGCTATAAAATATGCTTCTTCTTTAACACTGTAACTGACTGTTATTTCAGAGTGCCGGTATGCTCGGCATGAGTACTCGCGCGGTGTCTGAGTGGGGTGAATCTTCAAGTTGTGCTCGCTGGCTACCAGTAGTGCAGCGCGTGGTCGGCAGCAGGACCAGTGCTGACGTCACCGCCACCTGCGCTCACTGCAAGCAACCACTTATACAGGTAACAGGAATAGTTTAAACACCAGAATCATTTTGATTTGTGTTCAACTTGGAACAGAATTTGGTGTTCTTTGTTTCTATATTTTAAGTTTCTAAAAGTTTCGGTGATGCGAGGATGATTGTGTGTGTGAAGTTTAATTAAAAAAATATGTCCATTATAAGTAAAAAAAGTAATATTCGCAATGCCAAGACACATTAGTTAAGTGTTCATAATTATCGTGCAGTCTTGAATGGAAAGTATGTTGCGCACATAGCTGATTCATTTTTGATTAGCTTTGCGGCAAAAGCTTATCATAAATGTATTAACTCGGCTAGCTTTATCGATCTTGCATTGTAAAAAAATAAAAAATTGTACTGAACTTCACACCTTCACTCCGAAAGGAGGAGACAGAGATCTATTGATCTGAGTCTTTTATACATATTATCTGATGCAAAAGGATTTCAGTCTACACTCTGAACTATTAAGTGAAAATATTCCAAGACTATATCCAACTCCCTACTTGACTCGGGAATCAAACCCTGGACCTATCAAGCCCTGGACCTTGTGATCTGCACATCACTCAGACCGCAGAGTTTTTCTAATAAGGTGTTAAATATTTGCAGGTGCTGAAGTTCAAATGTTCCAAGTGTAGTGAGGTGTATTTCTGTGAGAAATGCTACTTGTACGACAAAGACTTGACGACGGTCAGTGGACATAAGAAGACTCATTTGGTACATGAGATTCTTGATGGACAGGTATGTTATACTGGTACTAAGTCATACTGACCATTGCTTGTAGCATCTTGAATAGAAAGTATGTTCGTCTTATGAATCAATCAGGAAATAGGAATATCTTGAAAGTTGTTAGTTGTTCAGACTTGATTAGCAATCCTATGAGGTGTAAGTAGCAAGCCAGACAAGCACTACCGTCGATTATTTACCATACATTCCGTATTGCGGCTCGTTACATGCTAGTTAAACAACTGTATTAGGCATTATTTCATTAGGAACATTAAAGCTTCATATTTCCGCATACAATAACAATTGCAACATAGGCATACGATATACAATGTACAAGTTACTACTCATCCAAACTATCGAATAATCTTTAAAAAAAAATATTTTGTTTCCAGACAAAATCTCCCGAATGTCTAAGCTTCATAAAAGGTATAAAAAGATTCTTCTTCTGCACTAAAACTAAGAAGAAACATCCTAAGAAGGGGTCTAAGAAGATTGCCGAGAAGCCAGAAGCGCAGGGCTCGGTGAGAAGAAGGAAGGACGGCAAGCCGGCGATATTCACGTCTACTGTCGGCAAGGCTTCGGGACATAATGCTAACAACCCGGCTAATATACTACAGGATATTATTTCTGAGTTGGAAATGCAGAATAAGTAAGTGGAACTTAACTATTTGGTGTTTCTATTTACTACTATAAGAAAGTTTTTCTTGTTTGACTTCTTTTCATAATTTTTACGTTATTATTACAATAAATTCTAATAGATCTTATGGATTTTGTGTTGTACAACCCATTCTTTTAAAATCATATTTTTGATGTTTTGGTCGGAAAACCGAGATTTCGATGAAGTACAAAAATATAGTTATTGTAATATTATTAATATTATAGTCAGAAAGTGCTCACGACGCTATATTTTTGTTGACATTTGCCAACGAAAGCTGAGCACGTTCTGATTTGTCGAGTATTGCCGACCGTGGCGGTCAAACGGTCAAACCGTAAGTTATGTTTTTCAAAAACTAGCCTTCCTTTATATCTGTGAATGTTATTGAATAGCAGGAAACTTATAAAGTAGCAAATATTTTGATTAATTTCAGAATGATTCAAGAGATATCGAGTAGGTTAGATAACAACGACAACGAACTACGTACGAGAGTGATGTCGCACTGGACACATATCGCTGGACAGATCAACAGGCTTAAGATGTTAGAGGTAAATAACTAATTCATTCATAGTATTTCTTTTATTTCCGGTAGTAGCTGCCAGAAAATAAATAAGAGCGTGAATATAATAGTTAAAATGTTAAATGCATGTTGTACAGCAAGTATTTTCAGTCGATATTTTTACTTTTTCCGAATGTATTGTTGTTTTACTGGTATTGTTGTGAATTCTCACATTTTCCAAACTGGGTTTTTTTCTGGAAGCGAATAATAGACAGTTACAGAGGTACCTTTAGTAACTAAACGTAAAGTATTTAAAAATATATTCTTATTTTAGGAAAACCTAGCATCAAACCAGCAAACCACCGCACAAGATAACGGCACGAAATCCGACAAAATCGAGCGACCTCAAGCGTTCGATCTCTTCAGCCCGATCCCCATTGTGGACGAGAAGCAGTCCAAAGTGCCTGAGATAAAGAACCAGCCGAGAGTACTGAGTTTGGACTCTGGAAACTTCTCTGTGGTGTCTAAGCATGAGAGTCAGAATCTAATGACGATGTCTGGCGATGCCTTGAGGCCGGTCGTGGTACATGCGACCTCTGATAGCATTTCTACTGTGTCTATGAATGATATTAGCAATTGGTATAATGGTGAGTACTTTTTAATTCTCTTATCACAAATATTGACATTTTAATTGTACATGCCTAGCTTATGCCTGCAGTTGTTTCCTTGTGTTTTAAAGTTATTTTTTAATATTCTCTCGATTATAAGCTTACACTTTCATTTTGAGAAGGGGTCATTCAAGTTGGTCAGCTATTTCGTAGGCCGTGTTATTGTAAAAGACTGACAAACAGGCAAGGAGCCATTTGTAGTTGCTTTAAGTAGTAAAATGAACTATTATAAATTATTTAATCTTCGAGGTAAGAGGATCGAAATTTACACTAAGTCTATCGAACGTAACTAATACCAAAATTAAAAAAATATTGTATGTAATATTATCTTCTTTAGTTGTGTGCCCTATTTATGATATATTTTTTATATTATTATTTTCAGAAACAGAATCCATCCCAGACCGCCACAAGCATAACCCGAAACCTCGCACTACAGTTGACACTACAAGTCATTCAATATCGGCGGTAGAGCAGAAGTTTGCGGCCGACATACAGTCTGTAGAGAACAGTAACGACAAGATGAAGGAACTGAACGCTGACCTAGACACTGTACTGGACAGGCTGCAACAGATATTGACTAATAATTTTGCTATGGATGGTGAGTTTTATATGACTATCATGACTTTTAAACTTTCGCGTTGACTGTTAGATAAAGAAATACGGAAATTACTTCGGAATGCTTGACGTTTCGGCACAAGTTACATTGGCCGTGGCCGCAGGCTGACGGAAAACTTTGATTCGAATCGGGATTTTGTTGTGTAATAACTATGATCACAAAAGAAGATATAATTAGAAGTACAAGTTATATGAATAAGGACATTATGTTGGAGAGAGGGTACATCTTAATTCTCTAAAGATTACTAAACTTTCTGTTGGGACAAGACATCAATAGTTGCCGATACTGTAATTTAAATCTAGAAAAATGTTGTAATAATAGTAAGTAAAGGAGGAGAGTTTGTAAAAAAAAAATGGTTAGATTATAAACATTTCATTCGTGTGTTTCAGATTCGTGTTTCGACAACACACAGCTACGCGAGACCGCGAACGAGATGGAAGGTTTGCTCGGCACATTGATTCGAGGCGTCGAGCAAAGAGCCACATTGAACGCTACTAAAGGACTTGTGTAACTACATTATGAGATTATTACTAAAGATCTGATTATGTTATATTTATGAAGATGTCTGAGTTGAATTTAGACTAGGTTTTTGTATAGCTCAATTTTAAAGTGATAGTAAAATATTAATTACATATTGGTTAACTTTGAAAGGGAAATTATCAGGCTGCCTATCCATCGGAGCGGAGTGAGGCTGCGGCAAGAAGAATTGGAAATATATTAACCAATAGAATTGAGCAAAATCTCTGCTCTTCTTTAGTGGTTCAATCCTATTGGTTAATTATTTCTTCGCTTCTATCCGTTGCATGGTTCCGCTCTAGTGAATAAGCAGTCTTAGGAAGTAAAAAAAATATTAAGTAAGAATTATGATGATTTGGTATACACTATAAATGCACATTGAATTCTTTTTTTCACTATCGTTAAAATTGAGCAGGTATTATAAAAGCCCTATATTTTTCATGTACGCAGTATGTAAAAAGCTTAATACTATTTGGTTTATCGTGTGTTGCAATGATTTGGGAATCTCATTAGAGAAAAGAATTTAAAATTATATGTATGATCTATAAGAAATAAATAAATGATTTATTCTAAGTTGATAGAAAAATATTGGGTATGACTCTTATAAATTGATTTATATTTGAATTGTATTTCGTGAGCACGTGTTTTTGCTGTGTTGATGCACTTGTGATTGTTTCTCATTATTAGATTATGGAATTTGCTGTCAAACATAAATATGATATCCTATTAATAATTTTTTGTATTGATATTTTGCTCATTTTATATAATGGATTTTGCTTTTCGATACTTCTGTCTATCTTTATAAAATGTACTTATGATGTCTTGCGCTGTATTTAATCTAAGTATAATATTTTATTCTTATGACCGGTGTACGCACTTAGCGTACGCATATTACGCATGTGCACGTAAAATACGTATCTTGCGTGCACGTGCCTATTACGCGTATGCATTTTGCGTGCACCTATCCTTATTATTATTAAGTTAACTAGTTAATTGGTAGTGAAAACGAAAATAATTCAAACTCTACCTACCTTTTTGACTTATTTGCTCATAAATATGTTAAATACGTAAGATCTCTAATATTCGAATCTCCTAAACTTAAGTTTTACTGCTGTTTTCTATTTGACTCTGAGATAAATATGTTTTGTAAAACATAATACACTAGTTATAAGTAATTGATCAGGCTATTCGTAAATATCTTTTTATTTATGAACATGATTATGGGAACTAACCAATTTTGAAAAGAAGGACTAATTTAACACACAACTATAGTCCGACACCTTAGTAGAGAGTCTTGAACCTGTTTGTATTCATGTTTTTTTAGAAAACACAAAAAATCACACTGGACTAGACAGCTAATAGACTCGATTACTAGATAAATAAAAACTTTAAATACATTTTTTTAAAGTATTGATTTATTTCAGAACTCGTAGAGCAAAATTGTTGCTTTTAATATTTGCTAGCTAGTCCTCCGAGTTTTCGGTGTTTTAAATTTTACCCAGTATATTAATCGTTTTAGTTGTTAGCTTGTGGTAACCGTAGTAAATGCTGACCACGGCACGAGTCAGCGGTTGATTCCGCTGCCCTCGCGCCTTGTCTTCATGCCTCTCTACTAAATTATTGGACTATATTACTAATATGTTTGTAACAAAATAGATATTTAATTGATCTTTTTCTATCTAACCCAGCTGGCCTGAAACATAGACAATACTCCACCTTAATTTTAGTAACGACCTAAGTAAATTATGCCGTCCATATAATTTGGTGCTCAATATAAACCTATAATAAGTTTGTAATCGAAATAAAATGTACCTTTAGAAAAGTAACATGCCATATATTATATAAAAAATGTACATACATTTTCGTGTTTATTAAATATAAAAAAAATAATAATCGTCGTATAAATTAAATACAATGTTAATGAAACTTTAAGTTATAATAAATTGCTACATTTCATTGTGCGTTTAACAGGTAAATAATAAAATATATTAATAAAATAGAGCAATCTATTTTTAATTCATTATAAGTAAGCGTATATCGACTCTTAGATTAATGGAAATCTATGAACAAAGAGGTATGGGCCTGGAATTAGTACTTAAATGAAGTAATAATCGTTATATTGTAATATTTACTACGAAATATTATATTATGAACTTTATATATTTATTTTCTTTGTAGCCGGCACTACTTGCATCTACGATTGTTAGGCTTGTTATTATTTAATTTATTTCTTACTATTATTAGATATAAGCGCTATGTATTGTTTTGCATTGATAGTAGCATTGCATAGTAGGCTGTCTTCCTACCATGAAAAATCTAAATGATCTTAGCTACCAATCTAAACGTTAAAAAACAATTTTCTATTTAATGTTAGACACGGATCTATTATAAGCTTAAAGAAACTTAACAGAATACCATGATTTACCGATGGAATTCGGCTCTACCGTTATAGCCTGACAGACAGACATACTTTCATTTACAAAATTTCATATGTATCTATTGTTATACCATCCAGGCCCATACCAATAACAGATAAGGCAGAATCGCTAGCTTCTATATTTGTATGGAAACTTAAGAGTTATGCATAAATGTACGGGTTAGTCTTTAATACGTATGATAACAATGTCGCATGCAGTCTATATTTCAACAACTTACGTGCACACTAAACGTTCAATGTTTATACAAAATATCAAAAAATAAAGTTTGAGACCCGTTTTGATAAAAATAATTTAAGTTTAAAACACCATTTTGCATGCATTATATAAAAATAGGCCATAAGTCAACCTATGGCCTGTTGCGCTCACTGGTCGGTATACAATCAGTGATCAGTATAACGCGATGGGTGGCTGCAGTATTTAAGCATATTTACCATACATTCATATGCAATTACAATTATTTGAAACTTGAACGTTATTTTTAGACAGTGATTTAAAACTTTTGTCTTATAAAAACGGGTCTAAAAAGCAATTAAATTGCTTCAGCACAACCTTATAGTACTTAAAATAATCCAATCATTTACAAAAATATTATGTATGTTAATTCTATAACTTCTTACATAAAACGTTGTCCATCCCTCTCTAACACGCAAGGAGGAAACGAGACAGAAACATGTTTTTAAACATTAAATGTCAAAGGACGGATATTAATTTCTATTACGTATCTACATTTGGGTAAAATCATATAAAATAGCTTATAATATTGTTATATTATAGTTTTACATATCCACAACCACGCATCTTTTGAGTATAATGTTTCGATTGTAAATTCGTAGTTGATGTTATTGTGATGTGTGTGTTTATTAGAATATTCTTTTTCGTATAGGGCAATACAATATACTCTAATATCTTCTACAGTCTATTATCGTATAGTTTGGGATGCAAGCTCTTTACAAAGTGATAAAAATTCTTAATCAATTCAATATAACTTCATAGAAAGTGAAATCCTTTTGAAAAGTCGAAACTCATCTCAGTAAATATTTTTGTAAATCGCTCTACTTTCGGCCCTTGAATCTTTTACAAAGTGTATTATCCCAATAAACACACTGTTATGTTGTTGTGACGAGCTTATTGAATTAGTATTGAACACGACTGCTACAAATATAATCTTACGTCACTATATTATGTAATGTCTGCAAACCCAGCATAAGAACAACTGACTAAACAAACCCTTGCTAACTTTTGCATACGTCTTTAGTCTTGTCACACGTAAACACAAATAATATAATTACATGAACCAACAGGCCATTCAAAGCTAAGACTTGTTTATGACACTTCGGATAAATATCTGTAATTTTCCAAAAGTGTCGCCGATCTGCCTTGATAACCTCTTCCCTTTTAAAGTTGGTTCAATAGTAATGTCTGAGACATGTATAAAACAAGTCGCAAAAATTATAATAACACTGATAATATTATCGTTTCTTTAGTCATAATGTTCTCATGCTAGTTTATTTTTGGGGGTGGTTTTAATTCCTCTTGCTGCTGTTAATGAGGTACTTGCAGCAATGAGTGAGCAGGTGCTTCTCTTTCTCCGTGGAGCCGTTTTGGTGGATAGCTGTGGGGCCGCCGCGCTCGCGCGTGTATATGTCTAGACCGTATTGACCTGCAAATTGACAAAACATAATGTAAACATATTATATTTGCCTTGTGATTCAGAACTGTCATGGCGTCACTTGCTAATTCTGAACTATATCGACAGATGGCGTTGTTTTGTCTTGAAGTCTTGAAAAACATTTCGATGATGCATTGAGTCTTATAGTATTTCAAATGATGATTTTTGTTACTGATTGTGCGATTATTTTTACTGCTCATCTCCTGTAAGCTGCTAGGTGATGTCACATAGTCTATCGCCTTTGTCATGAATGTGGCAACCAAACACAATGATTTTCTGTCAAGCCAGAAATAATCGCGCTAGGAGTCATAATTATACGCGACTCATAAGTCATGAAAAATTTAAGCCGTGGGCATGTTATCTGACCATTGCCAAATTAGTTAAAAAATACGACTAAATACGTACCTTCTTCGGGGAAAGTAATGTAGAAGGACACGATGTCATCGGAGACGTTCTGCTGCACATACTTGGAGAGCCTCTTCTCGTCGACGCCGTTCTTGTGCAGCGTCGCCATGAAGTCCGCCAGCGGCCGCGACATGCGGAACTGGATCTCGAGCTCACGACCCGCGAATACTAACGCCTCCTGGAATGAAGAACGGAAAGGATGTTTGATGGTTTTTTCCAACGGTAACCAACTCAAGAGCTTAAAAGTAGAGATGCAGTCTAACATTGCGTTTCATACAGAGATGTGCGAGATGGTATAACAATATTGATTACGAGGAAAATATCCCGATGCACAGAAAAATATTCCGAATCACACAATAATTTTACGGGAGTTTTGTTTGCATGGGAAATAGTATTGTCCAAAAGGTTTTTCAAAAACGTTATTTTGCTCAAAAGAGTTTAAACTTTAACACATTTACTGGTCAAGAGTCAAAATCCAAGCCAAATTTAGAGATTCTACAATGCTTTGTTAGTCTACTAACAGACGTATTTATCTTACTTGGTGTGTAATAGGTACAAGTCCGAAGAGTCTGGTCGCTTTGGTCGGCCCCCATTCTCCGCTCGCGCAGTCCGGCAGCGGAACCATTACCGTTTGTAGTTCAGCGCAGCAGATCTGTAAAAAAAACATAACGAAATTCAATACTTACCAGTTTATAGATATTCACGAAACCTGTCCATAAATCTTTCTGTGTTATGACACAAGGTGTTTTAGAAAACATCTCCCGACTATAGAGTAAGTAGTCTTTTTTCCACTCTTCGAATTCACACTCTCACTGGTTTAACATGGTGTCTAAGAAATATGCCTAATATAGTTTTCACAATGGCAATATTAATAAAATTTCTAGCATATATTCCTTTGTATTGTGGTGGTCATACTGCAATTAATTACCTTGAACTTGCAAACGCTCTTGAACTTCATAGGTTCCCCGGTGAGGTACTCGCGCGGCGTCACGGCGTTGGCGAAGATGTCCAGCAGGAAGGCGCCACTGCACGGCGCGTGGACACGGAACGACACCACGTTGCCTACCACCGACTGTAACGTACAACAGTGTACTTGTTAAACTGAAGATTAATGAATGGAGGAAAGTACAGAAATGATAGAGATTCAACTTTAACTTCCAAATAAGACATTAGACTTTCTTTTGGTTTGGCTAATATTTTTTCTGTGAATTAATTATTTATTACATTACCTACTTAAAACTTTATTGAATAGCAAAAATAACTTCATATAATATAAGGCTCTATCCCCTTTCCGAGAGAGTGATTGATTCAGTATTTGTAACGATCATCGTGTCAATATTTTGACCTCGATTAATGAATGATTTGAATTTGATTTTCTACTCGTAGTTACCTGCATAACAAATCTCTTGAGGCTGACTCCGTCGAAGCCGTCGCCCTCGGTGTCGTAAAACTTCAGGTTGTAGTGGAAGATCAGTGAGCTCTGCATGTGTGCGGGCATGGCTATACGCATAGTCGCCGCACCTGATCACGAACAAAAATGTTTTTAGATTATTATAATGTAAGGTCAGGTTAATGCATAACTCTAGCGATATATCAATAATTACTTCTATACTGCTTTCGGTTGCCTGTTGCTAGAGCCATTATGGTTTGGTACTAAGATGCACTTGTCTAAGCTTCGAATACTTTGTTCTATTGAACGCTTTTCCAACCGACTCGGAACAAGAAATAGACTGGATCCAAAGTAGCCAAAACATTGAATTAACCGGTCACATTAACCGCGTTTCGGCTGATACTTAAGACTGCTAGCAGAAAAAATCTCATGGTAATAAGCCTACGGAGGACATTCTAAAATTTTAGTTAAACTTACCTGTCGAATCAGTATACATAACAGCTTTAGTATTAGGGTCACTGAAGTACAGCCCGTAGCGGAAGAACAGCGAGCGGACGAAGGGCAGCTCCTCGAAGTCGTGCAGCGTGATGGGCGTCTTCAGCAGCTGCCAGTCCGCCTGCAGCGGGAAGAACTCGTAGATGAACTCGCGAGGGTCTGTCAGGAAATAGTGGTCGTCGTACTCGTATCTGGAACGAACAGATGAATATTTTTAATGATGTTTGTTTTTGAAGACATTTTATGATCTAATCAGGAACTCGTCTAGTAAATTTTGGACAGCTTTAAAACAATTCGACGTTATTGTGTTTCATTTTAGCAGGGTGTCTTCTTGTAGTTGATTATTGTGTTATGTTCACAAAACCTCCCTAAAAAGAAGAACCAATTTTTAAAAAAGCTGAGGGACTGCTGTTACATTCCATTTTTTTCCTATTTATCTGCTTTCTATATGTGTCTCGGCCAGAAAGTAGATTGCCTAATAAATTCAGGATACTCTTTGACTAACAGCATTTAGTACTTACCTCAAGCTATCGCTCTTCCCTCTGTTCCCAGGTTTGGGAGCATCCTTAGCGTTGACCAGATGCCTGGCTCCCCAGTTGCACTGCACAAAGCGCCATGCTCCGGCCACGTACACCGCGTTCCAAGAGTTACGGAACCTGTTGTCTTCGAAGCGAACTCCTGGCTGGTAGCCCGCGGACTTGCTGTAGCCCTTGATCACCACGCAGTGGAGGCCGGCGTAACTGGAAATAGAGGAGGAATAATGATGGTAGGTAGGTTTAAGATATCATTTTAATCGATTATTGTTTTTATGAAAGTCGGAAGTATAAAGCATGTGTTGGTTCTTGGACCGTCCTTATCACTCTGACATGAAGCATTCAGTTTATGAGCAACAGAAATATTTCTTCATTCTATGCAATTGTAAATAATCCAGGGACGCTCAAAACCCTATCCAAAAAAATCAGTACCTAGTTCGTGTGATTATATTAATCTTAAAAATTCTATGACAGGGCTCCACAGAGAGCCATTTCGGATCAGAACACAAGTTCTATCGACCTTTTCGTTTGCCTGCTTTTCGTTTACCTACAATTTTTCCTTACCTGCACAATCTCTTAAACAGTACATGGTAACTCTCGGTGCCGTGCTTGATGCCTCTGAGCAGGCCGAGGGGCGAGTCTCCGCGCAGGTTGTCGTCAAACTGGATGTTGTTCAGGTTCTTCACCGTGATCCAACGGAAGATGGTGCGCGCCTTCTCCACGTCGCTCGCGCATCTACCGACTAGTTGCCGGACTAGATCTGTGAATGTTTTTTGGTCTTCTTGTGCCACCTGGAATATCAAGTGGTGCTCTGTTAGGAGTAGTAGGTACAGATGAGAAATATAAGGTCTATGAGGTCCATCAAGGGTATGGTGCTCATTAAAAGATGTTTGGAAAAACGGCACATAAACAAATAAGTGAATTTTGAACACACATACACGCGGGATCTAACCGTCTTTTACTTCTCTAGTGTTTAGACAATTTAGTCTAATGAGTTCGGAGATCCGGTCTATTATAGTAAATATGTTTTCTTTTACACTTCTAACGATCTTTTGAAATCATCTGAAATAGATTTTTTACTGTAAGATTTTTACTTACCGAAATAGCAATTTTATCGACATCAGCGAACTCCGCAGGGTCGGTATAGATGTGGAATTTGGAGACCAGGGGAGGCTGTGGCGGGGGTGCTCTGGATGGATAGGGAGGTGCCTCCTCCCCGTCTACGTAGAGGGAGGACGCTGCCATGTACTCCGACCTTCGTTCCTGGATCAGCTCCATCATCTCGTGACTCTGTTTTTCGACTAAGGCTGCCGTTGCCGCCCTGGTGGTAGAAAATAATTTTCATTGTAAAAATTATGGAATAGATTTGATAATTTTATGCGCATGGTTCTTCCTTTTGGTAAAAATTAAAAAAAGAGCAGTAGCAGACAAAGGTAGGTACATTAAAATTTTAGTATCAATATCGATTTCAGATTTTACTACATAATTTTGTTTACTGTGTTTTTAAGAGCATACCTACCTAACTCCAAAATGATTAATTAACAATAAGCTGATTAGATGTTTAGGGAAAGTATTTAGAATTAACTGATGTCTTATATACCAGCTACATATTTGGCATTGAAGTGACTGAAGCTCAGTTTTTAGATTTGGTTAAAAATACCATTATCAGAAAACAAAATAGTTATCAATCTAAATCAAGCACGATTAAGCAGTTTCTATCTATGGATATGCAAATAGTATCGGTATTTGTTAATAGGACACCATAATTTAGCAAAGAAACCGGACTCAGAGAAAGCTAAGCCCCTTCTCAAAGAAATAGCCACTATAAGTACTGAACGGTAACATTATACTACTTGAGTGCAGACGTGTGAATAATTCGCGTTTATTACTGACTATAAAACTGAATATTTGCATAGATATTTGACACGGATAATATAATAACTAAACTGCTACTGTTCAGGTTTTACTTGACAGTGAAACTTTTTTGTTTGTATGTATGTTCCAATATCTATCTAGTATTGGCCTAATTGCTAACATAATAAATAAATAATAGTCTCATTTCTCAACACTAAACCATGCGTTAAACAGATATGAAATGTTATTATCGACTTAAACAAAGGAGGAGTTTTCAATACGTCGTGAATTTTTGTATATTAAGACTTAATGAGTTAAAAATCGGCTGCCAGAGCGCTGTAATATAATTTCTTTTTCCCGTTATTAGCACGTAGAGTTTTGTTAGAGGCTAGTTTTGTAATGTACCTTTCATGTTCCAGCATTTTCCTCGTAAGGCTCTCCTTCTTCTTGTCCCTCCTCAGCGTCATGTTCTTCTCCAAGTCAGCTCTTTCCTGTTGGTGACGTAACGTGAGAGCGCCTATCTCGGAGTCCGGCCGCCGTTTCTTCACTTGCATTTCTTGTTGGAACCTGTTTGTTAGTCTCTCCAGTTCTCTTTCCCATTCATCCTGGTGAAGAAAAATATTCACAATTAGCAGACTTAATAAATAAAAAACCGTTACGGCTCCTACTGCTTGGCAAGGATTTCTCCTTGCAATGTGAACTAAATAAGAGCCTAGACGAAACCTTTGTCCATCGGGCTGGCTTAGTACCTACCTCTACAGATATTATTTTCAAGAATGAGGTAATATTGGTATGCAAGAATTCCTTACAATGTTTTCTTTTACCGTTATGACTGTGAGGAAAAACTTTTTATTTCTTTACTAACAAATAGGTTTAAATGTATTACCTGTATTTCTTCTCGTATTCTTCTGTTTTCTTCTTCACGATGTTTTGAGAATTTTCTGTACAAGTCATCTTCTTCCTGGCGGTGTTTCATTTCTAATTTGGTTTGTTCATCTCGATCCTGAAGACAAGTAAAAATTATCTAATTAAGGAATTGCTTTAACAGGCTTTGGTTGATATAGGATTGTTTTGGAAAATATTTCCCTGTAATAAAAAAACATGAACTATGAGATCCCAACAAAATCATTCAGTCGTAACATGAATTTTTACAAATCAATAAGCCACAAGTATCAATTAGAAGTCATATACAACGCCCATATATCGAGTGGAACTATGTCTAAATCAATCTAATTTAGCATCATGTGTCAGTTGAGATTAACGATCATTAGACGACCGTCATCACGATGGAAAGTGTCGCCACCTGGCGGAATGAAAGTGAAACGATTGTGTCGTTCACCTGCGCTTGCACACCGATTATCCGATCGATCGCAACCGCTTATTTATTGATAGATGGCCCGCGGGATTATCAGCTTGCTGTGTAATTTTCTAGCTTTTAATTATGTTGCTGAACGCCCGGAACAGAATTGCTTGCATTCTTTTGCACGCTTTCTTAGGAATTGAGCGCGAGAACATCAATATTCTAATGTGTTTAAGTACGTAGACTACATCTTAAACTGAGAATCAGACTTAAGGGTTACATCTATATACACTCCTCCGTTACTGAGTGACTTACTGACTGATGGAAAACGTACAGCCGAAACTACTGAGCATAGAAAGTTGGGATTTGGTATGAAGATTCTTTAAGAAGTGTAAAGAGGCAGTACCTACTTAAGAGAACATTTTTGGAAATAGCCCCTGTATGGTATTCCTTAGGAAGGAAAGGAGCAGTAAGAGAAGATTTTTGGAAATCCTAGTCCCAGAAGGTCAGATTCTCTCATCAAATATATCACGTACAATCATCAAATAAGTTTTCAAATTGAAACAGCCAACAGCTCTAGAAATGCCGAGTGAAGTTTTGCCGTCGGTTATTACATGAAATAATTTGCTCTAAATATCTTAGAGCCATCAATTTTGCGCTTACGATCTCTCCACAACACATGGCCCAGTAAGTGTAGATGAAGCGTTTGTTGATGAGATTTTTTGCGACGAAGTAACAGTACTCATTATCAGTGGTAGCAGACATCGCGGTTACTTCTTGTATCTTTTTTAATATACGGAGTAATATAAGCGCCGTTGGCGTTTGTATTATAAGTTTTTAAGTAGTTCATTTTGATATTTTACACTAGTTTTGTTGCCCTAAATATAGTCTATTTGATTTCCTAAGATATAACCTATCCCAATGCCAAATTTCACCTACATCCGTTTAGCAGTTTAACTGTACTTGACCAACTGATAAACAGTTATTTTAAGGTTTTATAATATTCATAAGTATGGTTTTTAAACTCTTGGTAAATATTTAGCGGTGTGTGTAAGAGTTAAACACTGTTGACTCTAGGTTATTATTTTAAAGCCAATGTTTTACTGTTGCAAAATTTATTGTAAGTTATTCCATATTATCCATCATTCCATCCTTAGTTCTATTTTGGCTTAAAGCAAAACTGTTTTCGTTCTTTGATTTTTGTTTGATTTTCGTTTTAATTTTGTTCCATATTATTATCTGAGATAAGGAGATAATAGTATTATGAATTGGCAATTTCTTGTACTTATGCAAAGTAATTTAGTAACGGTTCGTTGTTAAAAAGTTGTGTGGTTCAACAGTTTTTGGCTTTACACACTCATTCAAGGTCGACGTGAACTTCACCTAAAGTAGGTCACGACTGAGTTGAATTTATTTGTACCAAGAGTTACAACTGACACGACTTTATTAACTGCAATTTATTGTGAATCGAAATCAGCCGAGATTGAACGAATGAATGAACTCCCACCGCGGCGTCTATCCATATGTAAATATTACGTAAATAGTCATCGAGTAACAATGGATACACATTAACATTTCATACATAATGTGAGTTTTTATCGCGCGGCGGGAGGGTCGCCGGGCGAGGAATTTGTTTTTGTACGAGTTAATCGTATAGATAACGGTACAACATTATCGGCAGTAGCGCGACACCGACTCGCGGACCGGTCGTGTTTCATTCTGCAACTTATTATACATTTAAAAATGCTCAAACTAGTCAGAGGGATACGGCGATTGAGCCAATGCCGGCACAATCACGCTACCGTCATCGGCACGGAGCCGAACAGATCCGACCCTTACTACCAAGAGA
This sequence comes from Anticarsia gemmatalis, assembly GCF_050436995.1. Classification (NCBI taxonomy): domain Eukaryota; kingdom Metazoa; phylum Arthropoda; class Insecta; order Lepidoptera; family Erebidae; genus Anticarsia; species Anticarsia gemmatalis. Next base: position 9,238,660 of record NC_134761.1, read on the forward strand.
ATAAGGCGCGAATGGACGAGCTCGTCGAAGAACTCCGGCAGAAAACCGGTGACGCCATCAAAGGCGGCCCGGAGGACGCCGTACAGAGGCACACCGCGAGAGGAAAACTGCTCGTCAGGGACAGGATTAACCGGTTGGTGGACGAAGGCAGCGACGTTTTAGAACTGAGCACGCTCGCCGCCATCGACATGTACAAAGGGCAAGTCCCGAGCGCCGGCATCGTTACAGCCATCGGGAAAGTTCACGGTCGTGATTGCATGATTGTGGCTAATGACTCCACTGTTAAAGGAGGCACTTATTTCCCTATGACAGTGAAGAAACACTTGCGGGCGCAAGCGATTGCACAAGAGTGCCGGCTTCCGTGCATTTATCTCGTGGACTCCGGAGGCGCGCACTTACCCGACCAAGCCGACGTGTTCCCGGACAGAGAACATTTCGGAAGGATATTCTACAATCAAGCTAACATGTCCTCTGAGGGCATTCCACAGATCTCTGTAGTCATGGGCTCGTGCACGGCCGGTGGCGCTTACATTCCTAGCATGTCGGATGAAAGTATTATTATTAAAAATCAAGGAACTATTTTCTTAGCCGGCCCACCTCTAGTCAAGGCCGCTACTGGAGAAACCGTGTCTGCTGAGGACCTGGGAGGTGCCGATCTTCATTGTAGACGATCTGGTGTAACTGACCATTACGCATTAGATGACGAGCACGCATTGAATTTAGCTAGAAACGTTGTATCCAATTTGAACTGGAACAGCGAACAGAGAGCCAGAATTGAGGTGCCTAAAGTTGATGATCCCGTCCATGACATAACCGATCTTCACGGCATCGTAGGAGCGAATATTCAGAGACCTTACGACATCAGGGAAGTGGTCGCGAGATTAGTTGACGGAAGCAGATTCCATGAATTCAAACAACTTTATGGAGAGACTTTGGTATGCGGTTTTGCATCTATGTATGGACACTCTGTCGGAGTGATTGGCAACAACGGAGTGATACACTCAGAGGCTGCCTTAAAAGGAGCTCATTTCATTCAACTTTGCGCTTCCAGGAAGATTCCTTTACTTTTCCTTCAAAACATAACTGGTTTTATGGTGGGCCCAGACGCGGAAGCCGGAGGTATCGCTAAGAATGGTGCTAAGATGGTGACAGCTGTGAGTTGCTTCAAGGGACCGAAAATTACCGTGTTGCTTGGAGGTAGTTTCGGTGCTGGAAACTACGGCATGTGTGGACGTGCTTACTCGCCTAGTTTCCTCTACATGTGGCCAAATGCTAGGATATCCGTCATGGGAGGACCACAAGCTGCTACAGTGTTGACTTTGATAGCTAAGGAGAAGGCAAAGAGGGAAGGAAAGGAATGGACTGACGAGGACGAGAAGAAAATGAGGGCTCCATTGGAAGCGATGTTTGAAAAGGAAGGACGTCCATACTACAGTACTGCGAGACTTTGGGACGATGGTATTATAGCACCAACAGACACTAGGAAAGTTATTGGACTGAGTCTATCTGCCGCATTAAACGCTCCGTTCAGAGACAGTAAATTCGGTATTTTCAGAATGTGATGTGATAAAAACCTATGTCAAAGTATCAAGTGGTCGTATTATCAGTTATTTACGTGAATGTTACACTGATTTCATTATCATGAGTATTACAAACTTTTAAATGCTGTTGGTAGCCTATAATTGATTGTGATTATATTTGGTTTATGATTTTGCTCATCGGTAATGTAAATTTTGTGATTGTTTTTATCTTATCGTGATATGGTTACTAGCTAAAATTTCGGATTCGTGATTACTTGATAGTGTATCAGTCATTAAGCAAGATTGATAAGCCTTATAACGTAATACACGTGTTATCTAACACACACCTCTTTACTCGTATGTATTTGTCTCAAACAATGTGAACACATCTGCTAATTTCAAGGATTTTAATTAGTGATCAATGTTCAATGAAATACGTCTCCCTTAATTTTTGAATTATAGACAAACATACGATTATAAGTGTCTTGTTTGTTCCGTCTGACTACTTTTTTATTTTTATTTCTTGGTGATGCAGTCGCGACATTAAAGTAGGTTTTTATATTTAAATTGTTGATTATTACGTAATTTTTACTTTAAAATTGTGTATTGTTGAAAACAAAATTTTGGTTGTGAATATTTGACGAGTATGTATAAATTTTGGAGGTCACAAACCCTTAGGAAGTTGGAGGTTATCGGTCGAAAACTGATTGTGTAATTCAAACATAATGAATAATAATGTTTCTGTGCTCAATATTATTACAGATGTTTTATCAATGACAACATTTATGTAAATATTCGTCATCATTATTTATTTTTATAATAAAATATTTTTGAATTTTGTATAGTTTTTTTTTCTATTACTCATTGGATTAATGAATTATGATCGTGAGTAATTTTTCATTTTATGAAATGAAGTGACTCATTTTGAAACGGGCAGAGACTATTGTAGACTTTTATTATTACGGATCTTTATGATATACAGTTCACTCTTGACCTATGGAATTCTATTCTTGAATGTAGGTAATTTTATATCAAAGTGCAAGGTCATCATAGTTTCCTTTTCTACAAAGAATTTATTCTTATTTATTTATTGCAATTTATAAACAGTACCATCATTCAGTAAACAGTATAATTTCAGTCTGTAGGATTTTTATTGGATTTCTTACTTACCCATTCATTTTTGATAGGCAGTATCAACAAAGAAATGTTTTAAAATTTTGGATTTAAACTAAAATTATAAAATGTCAAAATATTTTTACATCCATACAAAAATAATAGGAAGTTAAATTAAAAGCAGAACAATAGCAATAAAAAGCAACTGTCAGCTATTAGCATGCTAATGTGATACGTTGACCTGCTATTAAGAGTTCAAGTTTAACAATAGGATATCAGCCACTCACTTTTAACATCCAGTCTAGATGACAAGGCCATAGATAATGCCGCGCTTTTTATTATTTTTTTATTTCGTTCCGAAAGGATTGTGAGTTCTTTGTTTAACAATTTATTATTCTCGTTTATTTCATAGTTTAGACACTAATACAGATATACAGGTTTTCCAAGCGAGATAGGCATTAGAGAAGCGTTTCCCTGCTATCACAGAGTATCCACATCCGGCCAGCTTTCGAAAAATTTCGTATGATAACCTAATCAGCGCTCCTAGTTGGTGCCGTGGAAACGAATAGTTCAGTAAATTTTAAATGTCAAATTCTTAACACTAGTTGGTACCGACTGTAGAAAATCGCGTTACTGGTCTGGACTGCTACGGACCCGTTCGAATCATTCAATTTTAATTAGGACTCCGTTGATGACATATTATTTTAATACTTTGAATTCTTGAAATTTTACTTTATTGTACTAGACCGGGCGATTTTTACGTGAATCAGTGTTAGATATACAGGCACATCACTTTAAAAGGTATGACTTGATAAGTTTTTAGCAAAGCTGAAAAACTGTTCCGTTACTTGTAATTACTTATTTTTACTTTGTTGTTATTAAAAAATATAATCGGCTGATTATTTGAGGATGCGTTTATAAATCAACTAATTCGAATCTGTTAAAATTTGACAAATAGCTCACGAGTCGCAAGTGGCGCCACCTAGTCTATTTAATTAAGCTCATTTAGCTCATTGATAAAGTTGCAGCAATTTAAATATAAATGTCAAACGTTTAACCTTTGTATAATATTCAATATTCTGTACAGACATAAACCGTCTAATTAATAAAGGCTATTATCATATTGAGCGCAATGTCCTCCGACCACGTTAAAAGCAATTGTGCAATTGTGGATATCACATAAATATCAATGAATTATCTCGTACGATTCACGAAACAGGGTATCCTACCTACATTAACAAAGTCGACATTTGTTTGTCTTACTCGCGATACTTTGTACCACGGGAAACCGTGTTCAAGCGGACGAATTCGCTGGCTTTAGTTTATTCTAAAACTGCAGTACCGATTTGTATGCATCACTAACAAAAAGGAGGTTTTAATGAACGAAAAGTTCTGTGTAAATTCGCCAATAGATTACAGTCGAAAAACCTTCTCCTTCTTCTATAATAGACATGATCTATTCGATAAAAAATATCTTTAATCCATTTAAAACCTCGGTGGAAGTCGGAACTTTAAACCAATAAAGACGAAATCGTTGCGGGCACTGTGTTCTAACAATGTATGTAACCACATAAATATCAATTCATTAACAAGTGCGGTGTTCGTGTGATTTATTTATTTAGCTCAAGTTGCAGGGAAACTGCACTAATGATTTTTATTATGATGGACTGTACAAGTTGCGTGACTGTCTGACTGCATTTTATCAATTAATGTTTAGTGTTTTATAGTTTATCTGACTGTCAGTCTAATTTAAACTATAATTGAGTTGCATCTTTGAGTTATTATTGAAAACCACGCTCATTTGCGTGCTTTAATTAAAGGACTTAATGAAGACAATAAATATATCAATTGGGTAATTAATGAAAAAATGTCATTAGTATATGACCACTTTCCAGAAAATTAACATTCAGTGTAATCTACTTTTACTTCATTTAACTAGGTAGATACTAGATAATGATACAAGAATCAGAATCATATATTTGCTTTATTTTGGAATAATTAGAGTACACAATGTTTTGTCTTTAGGATATTCAAACCTTTTTCCAAAATGTACCTAATATTGAAATTGTGAGTAGGTAACATTACGTTAATTGTTATAACTACAACTCATCATTTATAAATCGTCTCTGTATAATAACATTTGTGAATTAGAATTACTTATTTAGATCAGCTGAATAATTAAAAATGGACGCCCACTTTATTCTATTGCTACTATAAAATAGGATAAAATTCCCAGTTCCATCTTGTACTTACCTACTTTAGTAGAGACAGAATTTTTAATCTAATATGGTATAATCTAACAGTAAAAAATAATCTTGATTTTATAGCAAAGGCATTCCGAAACAGCCACCTAATTACGTTCGGTTACACAACACAAGAGCGGCAACCTATTAATTTTATAGAATTATTTTTTTATGAGAAAAATGTTTTTAAAATGGGGCCACCGAGCACTCGCCATATGGATCGGCAATTAACTCTGTTAATAGACTCTACTCGGCTGGTAGAACATATAGATTTTCTTGTAAAGAATTCCAGTTAGAAAAAAATCACGCACGCGGAGACCGTTGCGACTGGAAAGCGTAAAATGGCGCGCTCGATCGTAAGAGCGGACATATTGTTGCCGATCAATTGTTTATTATTATGATTTCCAGTGAAATTTGATACAAACTAATTTGCTTGAATGTGGTTAGGTTATTGAGAGACGGAACTTGATCGCCTACATTCTATGTTGTCTGAGAATCGTGTTCATTAGAATGCTGCAAATTATGATAAGCTGACGTAAGCTCAAGCCTTCAATAAGGAACTGATCACATTTGAATTAATCATGCAGAAGATTGGAATCTGATTTACAGGCATGGTGTCTGTTGACTGCTATTATTCTATTTTTTTTCTTGAATTCTTCAAATTAAACTTGTTTCCATATCATAAAGTTGTGAATAAGTCGTATAAATATTTCTACGTTAGAAAACAAGATAGGTCAGTCTATTTAGATTTCTACAAAATTGTATTCGTATGAATGTTACATTTTTAATAATGCATGACATTTCAATGTCAGCAGACAGAAAATAAAGCAAGATGCTAATTATTATACTTAATTTATTATGTGTGCTACTTTATTTAATTCATAGCAAGGTGAACTAGCGATACAGTGACCCCGGGTTGAGGGTTCGTATCCCGTGAACCAACTGAAATACTAACGTTCAATCTTAATTCGACGAGTCCCGTTCTTTTATTCTGTGTTTATGGTACGTTCTTAATTATTTCTCCGCTCCTGTTAGATCGCAATCTAATGTAAGCTTAGGTTATGTTGTTCATAACAGTGGTTCTTAAAATAAAAAATAAGTCATTTAGTTATAATTATACCAAAGAAGGAAAATGGCGCAAAAAAGACATGTATGTTTATGTATTACGTTTAGTAGCAACAGGAATCTCCAAATACGTGCAAATGAATTCGTATTTAGAACATGCAGTACAGTCAACATTACAGCATCACTTGCTCTATCCATAACTTCAAACTTTATGGTTTTATTACGTGTCCACTTTCCTGGCAAAGGCATTTCCCTGTTCAGCCACATGGTTGATCTGTTGCGTTCGGTTACACAATCGCCGATCACCCGCCTTAATTAACAACTTTCTATCTCGAGTCAACGAACGAGGCTGTAGACTTGACGTTGCCTTTGCCATTAAGAAAAAAAAAATATGATAGGTTATGATTAAAAAATGCACGACTGTCATTTTGCAAAATAATAATTTCGGTAAATTATTACGTAGAGAGTAATTGCACGTGATTGTTAAATAACAAAATTATATGTCGTTAAAAATGAGGTTATTGCTTTTTTTAATCTCATTTTTAATAATTAAATTTCCTGATTAATTGTTAATTATTCCAATATATTTTTTGGCAAATTTTATTACTGACGTCCGAGGCTGATAATAATAAACTAACTAAATGTTGTTTAATTAAAAATAGACCTATATCTATAGCTACCTTGGTAGCGACGAGCTAGATAGTTATAAAAAAACTGACTAGGTATCATAAATGAAGATAACATGAAGTAAAATAAAGCGTAATTATCTGAATTTCTTAAAACATGACGTAATTTTTTCACAATCAAGTTTAGGTCATGCACTTGCCGGCAAAATTAAAAATAGACGCGGCGTATGTAATACAAACGTTATGATTACGATAATTAAATATAATTATACAAATCCGAGTATCATTATACATATAGTCACGTCTCTTTCAGAATGGACGTAGCAATTGAGTAAACATAGAGGAAACTTGGCCGTTGTACAGTTACGAAAGAAAATATCAATATTAAAAAATAGAAAATAGTTATCAAACTAATTTAAGACAAATAAATTTTAAGTAGCAAGTAGGAGTACTTACTTTTTAAATGTCATACAATATGACATTTAAAAAATATTTTGAGTATTTTGATCATATTTGAATACTCATTTCAGTGAGACACGCATGTACCTATTAGAACAACATTTTATTAAGGTCTTGTAATATTTTTATTCAGTCTTATTCTTATAATAATATGTCTGCTACTTGTATTTGACTGTAATTATGTTATTGGATATTCCAACAATATTATAGAGATGTATGCAAGGCCTTATATGTAAGATTCGCAGCTGGTAAAGGTACGCAAGATACAGAATTTAGAACATCGGTGATTCGCAGGCTTACGCAGCCGACGCGGCAACGGTGGCCCATTTGTTACTATATTTTGGAAATATACAGAAGTATGTATAAAAATCCAGATAAATCGAGCAGGCTCTATTCTAAGTTGTCTTGTCGCACTATACTGTGTAGATATTTTTGCTCGTGGCTGTATAGAACGGTGCGTAATAACTGTATGTTTATGACAGATGATAACGTACTGACTATCCCGTGTTTATGGTACGGTGACATACAACCTGTTTGGGTGTAAAACTGTGAACCTGTCAAATGATAACGTCTTGCATTATTTTTTGTTTGTTCACCAGTTTTAGCAAACATGTAGGATTGCTACAGTTTAGTGCTTTATCTAATAGTGCCTATTACTATCTTATTTTAACAAATATTTTTATGGGCTTTAAGTCAACATTAACAAAATTACATTAAAAGAACCCGATTTTAAACCTATTCCTGGAATGAGAGGGAGATTTGATTTCAGTCATCCTCTTTAGACACAAATTTATCTTAAATCTTTTAAACTTATTGTAACATGCAAGTATTTTAGTAATTATTTTTTTAAATCAAACAGAGCACAACGCTAACCCTTTTAAATACAAATAACTACCTAGGTACTTATCGTTATATCGGTTTGCAATTAAATTAAACTTTATATCTTTTGAATCATTGACGCCTTCAGATAAGCCATAACATCGTACCTATGAATAAGCGTGGTATACAATTTTCTTTGTAAATGAACATATACGGGCAAATCCGTTGTGTTGGCACACGACACAGCTGTCCCCAAATTAGGTTATATGACGTCACTTAGACGAGGCTACTAAACTGCTTAGCTTTTATGAAGGAGCTTTTAGAAATGTGTTATTTCTTATGGTAGAGCAGGTTATATTAATCCTGCATAAATGGCCAGTTAATGAAACTGACCGCAGTAGCTGGATATCGGCTAGGAGGACATTATCATGCGATATTGCCACAATTTATGGTCGCGTTACAATATTTCGTGTTTGGAATAATGGTATATAGCCATATTTTTCGGCTGGCCATATTTGAGCCAGGTACCTTACTTTGTCCGACAGGGGAATCGAACTCGGGACATTGGGTATAGCATTCGGATACACTACCAACCGCGCTACAAATTGTAATTAAATTAATGTGTCTAATATAATAGCGCACGTTCTATCTTACAAAGATACACACGTATCATGACGTTTGTTCGGACGCAATCAACGGACCGACATGGCTCGCTTGTTTCCTACTAACGTTTACTATGTAGTGTGTTTGTAACCATACTTGTATTGTTCATAGGATATTTGAAATCATTTGAAAAATTAAATGTTAAGAAAAAGAGGAATAAGCACCAACTAAAGTATGTGACGTTACTAGCCCCCGGTTTCTGAAGATTATTGAGCGGTAGTTTAACTATTCAATAGCGTTTAAACTCATATAAAAAAACGCTATTGAATAGATAAACTACCGCTTAATGTACTCAGAAACCGGGCATAAGATCTCTAGAAATTTTCAACACAGGCCCGTCAAGCACGAAATTGTTTTCTTTTCTCTCTAAAGGTAAATTTTAAAATCGAGTAGAATTTCCTTGAATTGTCTTTAGGTACACTTATTCATATTTAAGTACTAAGCTACTGCTATAATTAGATTTAATACCCATGCCTTACGTAAAAAATTTCTGTGTATCATAAATAGAATATCATAAATAAAAAAAGTAAAAGAATAAATTGTAATAGAGCTAATAACGCTACTTATTTACGGAAACCTTTTTTTTGCTCATGCATTTATAACAATCCAAAATTACTTCAACATAAATTAAACATAACACTTCGCAATACATCAATCTAAATTTATTTGAAAACAGTCCTAAGATAACATAAGGTCTGCTCACCCTGTTTGTACCGTACTTAATAGCTAGATGCAAATTATACACCGCTATACACAGTAATGTCAGTTTTTGTTCTCAGCCAGTGTGTGTGTGTACAGAAATCATATTTAGATCACCAAGTCTTGAGGACTTTGGGTTACGCACTGCTTGTGTTAAAAAGTAAGTTAATGCTCTATGGTAGACCATAGAGTATTGTGACGATAACTTTTTTGAGAAATTTAAGTGTATAGTGCTTTTTTCAGTTAACTTTTCTGTTTTGTTTTTAGGTTTAATGGTCATTCTAGATTTAGGGTAATTTCTAAAGTCAGTAACTACAAATGTTCGTCAGATACCTTTATAAATGAATATAAGATTAATTTAAAGCTAGGAGATCCTAGATTGTATTACGCGTTGTGCTATAATTAGCTTTTTAATTTGTTTTGTCACATAGTCATAACTTGAAGGAGGGATTTTACTGTTATGTAGTCTGTTTACTTAAGGCCTATTTATTTTATCAGTCAGCAGGTTTTTAAAACTACTATGAATAAAACTATTATGGCAATTAAACTGTAATTTTTCTTCATTACTGACGACATGTAGGTTATTGTAACACACCTCTAAAACGTGACTTGCAGTATTTTTACTCGAGGCTCGGGGAAGCTAAAAGTAGTTAATAGATTGGAAAAATAATGCCTAAGTAGACTTATTAAAATAAGGGCCAGTTCAGCCAGTCACAGCTCACGAATAAGACAGTGTTCTTTAGGTACCCTATCTTCAAGACTAGGTGGAGAAGGTAAGTTTTTTAAGAAGTGAGAAATTTCAGTTGTTATGGACTAATTTGCGATATGACTCGTACTGAATGCCCAATTCATAAAAAAGTCGCATAATCACTACTTAAAGCTAACGTCAATAGCGTAGTAATCATTTTCCCATCACAATATATTAAGTACTGGTAATACGGTTACATAATAACGAAAAGGCATTTACAAATTGTTCAACAATCAATAAAATGCAAGCTACAATCCTCTTACGCTTTAATTCTTAACAATAGCATTAATGATGTCATTCAATAACCGAACAAACGATTCTTATAGTCTCACTACTTAGTGGAGAGTAACATGTACGATTTATTTAGATTTCTTTAACCTGTTACGGTCCTACGGCAGGGCAAAGTTCTCCTCTCAAACGAGGAAGGGGTTAGGCCTTATCTAGATTATAGTTAACAATTCTGTGTATTTCTAAAATACACTAGCTGTATCAAACAGGCAGCCGTATGGTTAATGGTCAACCAAGTGTCAAAGTTGTTCAAGCCCCCCAAAGGCCTTTGACGTGGCTTAACGACTGTTTGATCGAACGATCTTAATTGATAACCAGGACCGACTTTTTACTTGTCCTTCAAAGCACGGAATTGCTCAGTTCAAATACCACTATGTGGTCACCCATCTATGGAACGACCGCGCGGAGGTTTGCTTAACCCTCAGATCTATAACCGACCGGTGAGCACAACTGGCTATGGGCCACCGTTGCATAAACTCGTGGGTCACTGGTGTTCTTTATTCCGAATTTAGTATTCCTTCGCCACACGCGAACCTTGTATACAAGACTCTCTACCAAGTTGTTGGCCTATATAATCCTATTTAAAGGTTAAACTACCTACAGTTTTAATATTCAATGAAAACTGTGCCGGCGCCATATTGTAACCAAGTTGGATTTTACAAGTTTATGTTAAATACCTGTGTGGGACATACGTAGGAGAAGATTTAGGTAATTTATTGTTTTGTAAAAAGTAACTAACTATATTTGTTTCGATGTGGGCTTTGATGGGACTATGTGGGTTATGTGCCCTATTTAGAATTGGGTGGCTCTTCAATAGCAAGTCTTTGCGCTAATACCTAAAAACTACTAGAACATGGACCTATTTAAGCTCGTGTTATTCTGAATAGGTACCATCAACTGTGGTATCAATACGTTGCTATATTAACTTTACCGACTGAAAAAAATAGGTGTTTTCACTGGTTACTGGATAATTTAAAGTCTTGGTTTAGTAGTACTTTATCATCTGCAGACGACGTTTTTAATATCGTACCCAAAATTTAAATGGTAACGAAAATCGATCAGTCACTTTTGATTGTGCGTTTTCCAAAAAGTTATTTGGTTTTTGTTGTACTTAATGGTATCTTTTACCAAACTGCCAGCTGTCTGCAACGATTGTTAATTTAGAATTGTTCTATAATGTGAAATATAACCTCCTTTACATTGCTATTAACTCCTTAGTTGAAAGAATAGAGCCGTGGGACTCTATTATACAGAGAATAATTACTGTTTTGAGTGCTATGTGTGCCTACAATGTACATAAATTATGAAGATGATATTTGGGTAAGCTCGTTCTCATAAAGCAGTGTTTAATAAGGTAGTGTCTATGATAATTTTGTCTCTGACGCTTTATTGTCTTTGAACCACTTGACTATTCGATGCGAATGTTAATGTTAAGATAACTCTCTAGCTTGGTGGGTGGTTTGTTATACTTGTTTTTTAAAGGAATATAAGTATATAAAGAAAAAAAATCAAGGTATAAAAATGAAAATGCAGATTATTTAATCGGATTTGGCTTTTAAGACGTGCTAGTAGGAATAAGAAAACATGGAGAGTAAATATCTATGGTTTTCGATTGAGCATTTTCAATGTAACCAAGCATTATCGATATGATCAAAAATATAAACCTTGTAAATATTTGAAACAGGTTTTTATCAGATATCTTAACTTCAAAATATAACTAAACATTAAATAGAAACTTCAATCCGTAACAGGAAATAACACAGACTATTCAGAAGTCATTGTAGTCTAAATCTCGATTTTAACCTTCACCTGTTGCTTTTTGTTTACAATAAAAGCATTTTGTTGCGAAAACGTGTTGAACTGTTATAATACAGTTAGTTCCCACGGAGTCAAGTGCATTGTACAGTGTAATCTTGACAGACCATTGATAAACGTAAATGATGAATCTATGGTCGGTACTTTGTTTATGATTTAGAGTTTAGAAGCAAGGATAATGTTTATCCTAGACGCTTGTGACTTATGAGTAACTTAAGCTAACTTTCAAGCTCATTCAAGCTGTTAGTTTTGAGTGTGATAAAAGACGATTTTTGCATACTTAGGTAGTGTCAGCTATTTTGGTAAGAACATTTTTTTATTAATAAATAAATAATTAAATAATATAATTGGAATGTGATCTTTCACTACGAACTTCAATCGTCAAAAAGCATTGAAGATAATAATTAGAATATGAACCATTTGTATACTTTTTAAAAGTGGCATGTGAAGTTTTACTGTTATAGGTATGTAAACGACTATTTAATACAATATACTTTCGTGTTTAGTTCAATATAGATATATATCCTGTGTTGAAATAACAGATAATCTAATAACTATCAAACCGAATTAGACTGAACTAGAGACGTAATAAATAAAGCCCAAGATTGGATTATCAAACACTGTCGCTAGACTTAGGCATAGAGAAACGTAATAGGCAACAAAGATAAATCAGGATTGTATAATTTATGTTAATTTCATAGGCTTAAGTTAGACGTTATGTGTCCTGACATAAATGTAAAATAATTAACAGGTTTTCCCTTGACTACTCAATTTATGTCACAAATAAATTTATTCTAAATACCTAGTTATTATTTGGTACGAAACAAGAAGCAAGATAGAGAGTATAAGATATGTTTCAGCGTTGATCTGAAGACTAAAGATTTTAGATCCATTTATTTTTCAAGATGAAATTATGAGATAAAAAAAAATCTCTAATTTCTACCTCTTCGGTGTGAATTAAGTAAAGCTTATCTCCGTGACCTAAAATTTAAACATTGTGTTAAATAATGTTACGGTACATTTTTATACAGTCAGACGTGGGAACCTGCGGTACAGGTCATCAGGTCACCAGCCTTTAGAAGACATTCGAGTTTTGGCAACTCTTTTCCCAGATCTGTAAAGTACATAATTGTCGTTCTAATTAAAGTCCGGTTTAAAACTGCAATCAGAGATACGGATGCAAGTCATGCACATCACTAACATTTCACTTTTTTATGCAAAATCTTACCAGACGTATTTTATCTATGCTCTTGATTAATGGCGCCAACTGTCACATTTTGGCGCGAATTAACGGTATCGTGTTTTATTTGTTTCTACAACATAATTTCCACGTTATTTATGGGTTCGATTGTATTTTTCTTTGTGCTTTTATGCAGAAATTTAGCAAATTTATTTATGAATTCGAAATGTCACATAGTCTCAACAATATAAATCTTTCGTTTAGAAGTCTAACAACTTGATTTAAAAAGTATTTGACAGGTTTAATTGGTTGTAACAAATGACATTTATAAACGAAATATGTCGTAGATATCTCGGCTACATTCTGATGGAATTATTCGTTTATTTTGTATCTACTGTGTTCACATTAATAATGATTTATGTATCGATCACTTGTACATAAATATGTATGTTTTGTTATGAATGATCGCTAATTTCTAATACTTTTGCTGGCATCAGCTTTCACTTGTTCATTTGTGACTGCGTTCAGTTGCGTGTTTTCACATTTTACGACAGTTTTCATTAGATTTTTAAATATGCATGATCTTAGTCATATTAACGATAACGATATTAATTAAACGCTGATTTGATCTATTTCATTTCTCTGTGTTAGTTAAAGGAAAGTACTTAGTCAGAACAGTTTCTCTTTTTCATCTATGGAACAAACAATAAGTCAATGTTCTTTATTGTACATTCCTATCTGATAAATTCGTACCCTAACAATTAAAACAATGTAGTCCGCTCAAACTTTCTTAATCCCTTGCACCTTTCTCTTCGAGTCAAGTATCAAGAACGATGACTACACAATACATGTACTGTCATCATACATACATCCACCTATGTTAAGCGTTATACAACTATTTCCCATTGTTGGCAAGTTTCCTTGCGATAAGAATATCTTCCGTATTAATACGCTGTCACTCTCACTCAGATGCGACTTTCATATGTGAGAGAGGAATAGAGTTGTTTTATGACGGTGCAAAATTATAAGGTAGGAAAGTAAAAGTGTGTGTTACCAAAGAGTTTGCAGTCGTTAGGCGTGATACCTGTTAGCTTTATGGTCTTCAGTCATCCTCCAGCGATTACTGAGGTGGAAATTAGTGTCATAAAGATTTCCCGAAGAAAGTTGATGATGTTGTTGGTGATGAAGGAAAACTTGATAAAATCGTTGTTTATCGTTACATTTTGAAGATAACTGTTAGTAAGGGTAAGCATGTTTTATTGCGTGGATAACTTGAGACATTTTAATCATAGACACTAAGTAAAATCTTTACGAACAAACTGAAAACTTAATGACTAGTATTTCTGGATCTGACTGAGGAAAATGAAAAAAACTTTTTGTTTACTTTTTCCATTATATAAAACTGATTTCTTTTATTAATGTTTTAAGTTTTAGAAAAAGACCTTATTGAAATGCGTCATTTTTCTGAAGTAATAGTGTCTAGTTCCCAGTATTGCGATGCGTAAACTTTGTAACAATAGAGCACAAGTAAGTATTGTTGCAATGAGTAATGGAAAATTAAAATATTTTCCTTAATCATTATAATAATTACTTTAAAAGAACTGCATTTATCTGTTATTAAGTGAATTAGATGTAAGGTATACTTAAATAGTAAAAAGGAGAATGGGCACCTTGTCTCCTGTAAGATTATGTAGTTTCAAAGAAAATAGCAGGAAATTCATGTATAAAAAGAAACTTAAACTTTTGCGGGAAAAAAATTGTCATCAAATTATGTTTGTAGGTTACAGGTCCAATGTATTGGAATTGTGATGGTGTTAAGTAAATAGATATTATTTACTTAATTAATTTCGACATGAAACTTAATATGGTTTTAACAGTAACCACGAGTACACCTTCAAGAAGCATGAAGAATACTTCTACACATTTACCTTTTTAATGCACATCTTAGTTTTTGCAATTGAAAAAGGCAAAAGACTCTATATTATTGTTAATTTAAACAATGACGCCTATCGATAAATGTTTTAAAACCTTTTATTCTAGATATTTGGGTGATATTTTTGCTCGAAATTGTTATCTTTGCGTTCTAAAATTGTGTTGCGTTTTCTATGAAAAGTAAGAACGAATGACTGACTCGTTATAAATCTCAGTCAACAAAAGGCACAATTACAAGAATATCACCATAACATCTAGAATAACAGGTTTTCAAACAGTTCTGGATAGGCGTTTCTCAAGTTACTACTGGTTGAGAGATGCCCAGTATTGCCCACGTACAATGCGGGTGTCGGGTGTCGGCGTGGGCGCAAGGACGCACGCCATTCATAGCTGTGCAACTGCCCCGTGCAGTGTACTGCGTTTAAATAGACTTGATATTGATATAGTTTTATATAACTATTTACAAAGTTATTATTATTTTAAAACTCGCAGACTAGCCCTGTTTTCTCTAGGTGTTATGGTATCTTTAGTTTAGACATATTTACAAATTTATTACCATTTTAAAACTCGCGGATTGGCCTGACTGGACTGGGTATTGTATTAATTTTATCCCGTTGATACCATTCCTATTGGAATTTTGATTCCATCGATCCCATTCAAACTTTGTTCCGACAAGTAACAAACATAATAATATTAAAAACGTATATCAGTTGTCGGGAAAAGTCCATTTCTTGATACTTAAATGCACCGTTTAAATTAATTTGGTAGTTGTGCGTATTTTGATATCTAGTTTTAACTACGGGGTAATTGTCCTTTACATTCAAATTGAGTGTGAATTGGTTTAATTAGAGACAATTATATAGAAAATCTAGAGGTTTGCTTCTAGGTTCACTCAGGTATAATTAGATATACCGGGCGAGATTAAAGTAGATCTGAATTGGGGCTTATCCTGTGTTTTCAGTGTGTTACTTACATACAATATATTAAATTTAAAAAAACTTATATATCCACGTAGGTAATACAATTTTAACACCAGCTGATATTGAAAAGCATGGAAATGGCAATTAAAAAATTAAAGTATATAACTGCACGTTTGGCGCAGTGGTTTAAGCGGTCACCTCGCCGCAACAACCGTAGCGCCGCGTGTGGTGGGTTCGAATCCCACCCGGGACAAATCTTTGTGTGATGAGCACGAGTATTTGTTCTGAGCCTGGATGTTAATGTATCTATATAAGTATGTATTTAGAAGTATATAAGTATGTTTATCAGTTATTTGGTTACCATAGTACAAGCTCTGCTTAGTTTGGAATCAAATGACCGTGTGTGACTTGTCCAATAATATTTATTATTTATTTATTTAAAAAATTAAAGTTTTGACGGTAATTCAAACATCTGTTTTCACATTCATTTCTTATCCTAGGAAATAGCTACAATTAGCATTTCAACCAAAAGTAATAAATCCAAGTCCTGTCGAAGATTGTCAGGTCCGGTTTTCACCAGCCAGTGCCAATGGAAAGGACATCTGTCCTCGTTTCTGCTCATCCGCTCCCAGTAGCACGCGTGATGTTTTATTCAGTTCGCGTTTGTTAACCACTTTTGGAATTACGCTTGGAGATTTGGTTTAGAGATAGTTATTTATATTTGTTATAGTTTTATTAACGGTTTTAATATTTTACAGAAATTACGATGAATACGTTACATAAAACATACTAGGAATTTACCTCAATTAATAATACTGATTATTGGTTTCATACGAGAACCCGAAAACATTATAAGATTTTTCTTTTAATATTTTTTTTCAAACAAATTGTTTGTTGTGTGTAACCGAAATACTGTCTAATGTGACGCTTCGAGAGTTTTTGAAGATCGTTAATAGCGGAATCTTCTTCTTCTGTCGCGTCAAATGAAGAGCGGAATTTATTTTTTTAAAATTAATTAAGGTCATTTATTTTTCAGAAGCTTTTACTCTGAATACATAAGACAAATAAGGAAGCGTTGATACGTCTTTTACGACAGCAGTTATGTTGTTATTTACATTTGTCTAGTCCCACAAATAAATCAAAGTTAAACGTGTATGCTTAGTAAGTTGGCAGGGAAAACTCATGAATGGGATTCACATAAGCTGTGGCAACGTTCTTCCATGAGAAAAATTCGCTTACTACGTAATTTCTCGCAACAATTAGTAGTTTTTGTTCGATAACAACTAGGTCTGAGGTCTCCCACTGGCTGCCTAACTGTACTGTTATGTCACTGAGAAATCTTCCCAGTGAGAAGAGGTTGGTGATTTTGTTGATAGCCAGTACTATTTAGAAGCTGATTTGGGCTTTAAGAACAGTCTGTTCATGAATGCAATTTTTAATAATTTTGATAAACTAATTTACTAACATGTTTAACTAAAATAATTATTATTATAGCTACAGCCATTGTTGTTTATTATTAGTTTACTTTTAAGATCAGACTGTTCGACGGGAGGTCATGGGTTCGGTTTCTATACGTAACAAATATTGTACGATCCATAAATATTGTCAAGTTATTTGTAATTACACGTAATATAAATATGAGTAATTCATAGCACCTTAGGTAGTCTTTACGAAAAGATAATCCGAAAACAAGTCGCAAAATATCGCCATATTAGCAGGTGGACTTCGCTCACATTCAATTTAAGGTGTGGACGCAATAGAAATGTCACTGGCTGAGTCACAGCATAGAAAGGCCATGTCAAGTGGGTGTTATAAAATTGGATTGTCCACTAGATTGGTGTTACGTACATAATGTAGCTGTTTATATATTGATATAGAAGATTGCCTGCGGGTACGACTACTGTGTGAATGATTGAGATGTAATATTTTAGTGTGGGGAGGTTTGATGAATGGCTGTTCTGTTTTGACGTTGGACTCTTAGACAGTCGGAAAACTTAACGATGTTATATAAACTTAAATACTTTAAGTTTTGCTTTAAGAAAATATTTAGAAGCAAATCTGTGGGTAAGGGTAGAAATAAACCAAATAAGAAGAAGAGCCGAAGTGGCCGAAATTAGCAAATCCGGGATTTTGTAATGTCAAGAACAGTCCAGGAATTTGTATAATGATGTTTTGGGTTAAAATATGAGAATCATTTAGTATTCTACATTAACAAATGCTCGGTGATTGGGTAGTTTTTCCACTATCCAGGATCCACTAGTTGGATTTTCTAATTATAATTTAAGTATTTAAGTAATGTCTATTTCCTCAAGTTCAAAGACCTTACAATTCACAAAAGACGTTTCCATTCTGATAATAACACAGAAGTAACAACAGGTACATTCACCATTCTTAATCAAACAGTACCTTCTTCAAGCTCATGCCCGTGAACGTCATGTACCGTCATGCCGTCCAATCAGACATGACTGTGCGCTACAATAATTCCTTTATCTCATCATGTATTATCTGTGATGATCGCTGTACGTAATCGCCGAGTCATGCCAGATTTCTCGCTTGCTAAATCATGGCTGCCGATTGGAGAGCCGGGAAGTACGGGTTAAGGTATAAGCGTTTAGCGAGTAAGACGCTCTTTTAAGCTTATTTTTCATTGATAATTTACCGTAGTACTAGAGTAAAAAATGTGTTTTAATCGTTATAATGCTAGTGAATCAAATCAGTTACTTATTTAAGACAAAGAATGTAGTCGAAGCTGAAACTGTCAATCAATTCAAAAATAGACTGGACAAATATTTGTTTAATGAATGATTACATCATAGTGAATTACCACGATACAGGCATTAACCAGTTGTATACAACTGCATGCCTGCTAATAAATAAATAAATAAATAAATAAAATGCTGACAGTTATGATAGTTAATGATAAAGTGAATGCATTTTTCGCCAGGTCGGAAGTTAGGGCCAATGAGAAGAGCTGGCAAGAAACTCCTAGCCATTCGCTCTAATAGATTCTTTTAATTCGATTTATACCTGATTATTTTTATTTGCTTTGTGTATTCCTCCTATTATCTTATATACTCGTTTCATAGAAAGACACTACCTTAAATAAAGATGTACATAGGTGCCTTTTATGTAGGTATATAGTACGCAAAATGTCTGTAATCTCACCGATACCCATAAAACTATAAATTATTGGTGATATAGATCGTGTTTTATATTAATCGGTAAATCACAATACACTTTTATAAAAATCTTTAAAAAAAAAGACTAATTAACTACCAGATAAATTCGTTTTTTATAGTTACGTGCTTTCAGCGGTATCTGTTACAAATGACGGTATCATCGTCATGCACACACGACATGACTCTTTCAACGTGCGTGCGTTTCAAAACGATTTCATGTTAAATGTGGTTTGTAAACACATGAAATATTTTCAACATTCCTCTCACGATTATGTGTGTCAGTGCATAGTGACATGCAATATTCGTAATAGTTTTTTATTGTTATATTGTGCTTACACATATATGCTTAGAAATGGGTGTACCTGTTGATTATTTATTAAATTGTTACGAAGTTTTTATCGTCGTATATTGTTTGTATAAGCAGTGATAGCCGAGTGGTTTAAGTTGGCACCTCCCACGCAAGTGGTCGCAGGTTCGAATCCGAGGCAACACACCAATGACTTTTAGAAGTTATGTGTGTATTAGAAATAATTATCACTTGCTCTAACGGTGAAGGAAAACATCGTGAGGAAACCTTGCATGCCTAAAATTTGTTTAATACATTTATTGAGGGCATGCAAAGTCCCCAACCCGCACTTGGCCAGCGTGGTGGACTCAAGGCCTAACCCCTCCCCCTCGTTTGGGAGGAGACCCTTGCCTTGCAGTGGGACAGATATGGGTTATTAAAAAAAAAAAATATATATTGTTTGGGATTTTTTTAACTGGCATTAAAATTAAATTTACAGCAATAATGAGCTATTTATAGCAATAATGAGCTATATTTTTGTCAAGTTCTAAAAGGAAGTACTTACATAAATTATTAGCAAAATCATGTTTTTGGTAGATTTTCCCTACTATTAATTAAAGCTATTACTGTCCCACTGCTGAGTGAGGGCCTCGTCCTGAATTAGGAAGCGGTTAAGCCTAAAACGACAAAGTTACATTCTCAAAAAAATATGTGTTGACGTAAAAATCATCTGTCTTTTTCTATTTATTTAGCAATAATCTTATTTCTTGTAACTTGCGGCACAGTACAAGCGTACATTCCTGAGCACACGCGATCTGTTCTAGTCGAAAGGACAGGAATGCGACTATCCAGCGATATTGCACTGCCAGCTACCACCGACATATGGCACGAGTGAAAAACAATCAGATTTCACGACCAACGCACACCAACTGTTATGGAATTTTAACTAAGATTGTATTTAAGCGCCACTGACTGTACCAAAGAAAAATTGTATTGCTATGATTACTATTGAATTCTTCTGATAGAAATTGCTAGTTTTGCTCGATTCATGGAAGCTTTTTTTACAAAATCCATACATAATATATTATATCCTTCCTCAGGTGCTAGAGGCAACATAAGCTTTCGTTCTTCAATACCGTGTCTAAATCAATTCGGCAATTTGGTCGTGTAAGGGTTACATACAAGCAGACTACGGATTTGTGATAATAAAGATCAGTTTCACAGCTTAAGGATATTTTAGTTGAACAACCTAACCGATAGATAAATGACAGTAATTGTAAATTCTGACAATATTCCACCTGATAACCTATCTGATACTTATTCAGAAGTGGCGAAACCGGCCATAGGTATTATGTACTATGATTAAAAACTATATCTTCAACGAGTTCCTACAGATTTCTGTTGTATCAATGACATTATTGCGCAAGTGATATTACGCAAGTCCAATTATGATTGTTTGCCCAATTTCCACGGTCCCTAAACCTTTCTAATCATAGCAAACGAGAGCAATCAAGCAACAAAAACATATCTTTCGCTTGTTTAGTTATGAAAACGCACCAACTAACAACAGTGAACCGTAATGTAGTAGTTATCCAATTGTTCCAAGTTGTTTCGACAAACCACAATATTGTGACGAAACGGTTGCATTTCTAAGAGTTATAGTGGAACAATTTGATTGGGCACGTCATGCGAAGCTTATACAGGGTGGCCTTATATTAAGTCAATTTGGAACTATGAGAAACTTTAAACTTTTGTTATTGTACATTTTTTTACGTAAAATCTAGCAGCCAACAGTTTTTTTATTGTTCGTAAAGTCTAAAGTTCTAAGATAATTTTATTATTCAGACTAAGTAAGCGAGCTCTACTAAAACAGCCTGTATATTGAATTGTTTGCAATGTGTAATGTTGATAGTTTTGAACTGTCAAATACAAGATTTATGAGATAATGTTCTAACACCTGTTATTTCTATCTTAGATTTCTGTTTGTTCCGTAAAGTCTAATATATTGTTTTGAAGTGACTTTAACTATTGCCAATTTAAACTAAAGCATAAAAAGCTTTACAAAACAGTGATGATTTGCGCAAATGAACACACAGAGAAGCATACTTGCGCAATTAAAATTTACGCAATTTTAACTTGCGCAAAAACATACGTGTTATACCGATCCAGGACCTTCGTTTAAGTGTCATATGAACCGGGAACTATTCATAATTTTATGTTATTAACCGGTCATTTATAACATTAGCATATTGTACATGTTTTCTTGTCATACCGGTACAATAACGGTGATGGCGACCTTGTGAACCGGTGGCATCGTGAACCTGTGCGAGTAGTATTAATAGGACGAGGATTATTATAATAATTGTTATTATATGAATATATTGAGATACAGGTGTGAAGAGCTAAATATTTAATGATTGAATCTTTGAAATTGGCAGTTTATGATGTTATTAGTTTAGTCAACTGTTAGATTCGCGCTCAATTCTATGAATTGAAATTCACATAAGTGTGTTTCTGATATTCCTAGATATCCGAAGGTTAAAATTATTAAGCCCATATGGCTAAGATGATAAAAACTAAAGTTTAAGATCCGTAAAATCGTATTTTTTCTAATAACGGTTTCCCACATTTGGACTAGGGTCTCCTCCCAAACTAGGGAGGGCCTAAGTCAAGGCCTAAGACTACAAAAATAGTGACTTAAGTTTTAATCTTGCAACATTTTACGGTCAACATCTTTCTGAAAACCGTTGTAGTATCAATAAAAAACTTCAAATCTATCATTTAATTTTGTACTTACCAAATAACAGTCAATGGGCTTCTCCTTCGGCCTGTGGTATGCTTTCTGAAGTTCTGTTTGTTTGAGCGCATGCGCAATGTGCAGCGCGCTGACGTCGAAGCGGCCATATTGGTAGTCCGGGGTGCTTCGGGACAACTCCCGCGCGGGCGACGCGTGAGCACTGCCGCCGTTCGTTGTGCGGGTCGGGGACACTGCCGACAATACTGTTAAGACTTTAGTATGAGATTACAATACCTCTAAGGGTTCTAATGACATAAAAATTGTGTTAATATAATTTCTGTAAAATGTAAGAACAAAACTAAAAGGTTTGCTTTGTTGGATTTGAAAATTGGAAGAAGATAATTACTCTGGCTATTCTTTCAAATATTTCGCATCGCAGTGCGGCTGTTACCAATTTGGCAAACTTATTTCGATGAGAAGATCGTTGGTATAAATAGATATTGTTTGCATTTGTAAGACGGATCCATTTAACCAAGCATTACGCTGAAAAGAAGCAAGAGATCATATCTGGGAGACGAACATATTAAGACGAGTCAAGCGGAGCACGAGGGTTGTCTTTTCTCGAGACGGTTTGTACTTTTTTTTAACCCACATAGAGTTGGCTTCCGATGTACCAGATAGTTCATATTCTCAGGATATGTCTATAATTTGCTTCAAATACGTTCAACTTTCATAACTAAGCAAGACAACTTAACTAAATAAATCATGGATATCAATCTCTGCATCTAGTTAGCTCTGCCTCCACTACATTTTTACATAGACCTACAGTTAATTTTGAAACACCCGCCCAATAATTAAAGTCTCCAATCCACAATCAAACATCGGTCCACACTAACGGCAATCGGTATAAATGACTGCAAATCGTGTAAGCACCGTGTGATTAGTGTTCGTTAGTACGCACAGTCACCCGTGTGAATCGGACCGATAGTCTATCGTTATACTAACTGCACCTGTGTCTAGTGCAACCACTATAACAGGAATAGCTTGCTTTGATGGCTAATTACTCAATTTTAAACTTACGTTACGATTGTTCAGATTTTCTAGTGGTCATCTCTTCTGAATAACTTTTTGTTTATAAAGTGCAATAATGACGGATTGTGTCATACATTAGCTGTATCGTATAAGCTATTCTACTCTTGTTAAAAGCTGTGAAATAGTCCTGAACGTCATTGCAATCTTATACATTTTTTTATTATGTTCGGTAATTTTTAGTTTTACTTTAAAGTACCTAAAAAATTGGGCATACCGACTAAAAACCTGACGGTGTTCCTTTAACAGTCACCATAAAGTGGCCAGGACGCGGTACCTCCAATTGGATACACCGCGTCCCAGTGGCAGAGCCTTGGAGAAATCGCCACAGCCACATTTATACTCACTTTAATTAGTCACATGCATAATATTGCTTGAGAGAGGTCATTTGTTTTTATAGGAAAGGGTAACTTAAAGATTTTGCCGATGCCTAAGGCCTCGTGTAATCGCTGTCCTAAATTAAATTTTGCAAATAATCTATGCACAATTGTATTTTAGTTCGATAGTAAGTAGCGAATAATGGATCGCTACTAAGTTATTGATAACCAACAGTCGTAAAAAATCGCCTACAAGTCTACATGATTATGCGCCAGCACGCACAACCCTATAAAACCTTTAGTAGCAATTAGGGATATTAACATATTACATGAACTATCAATCAATTGCCAAGTATAGCAACTGTTTAGTATGCATTCACTTCATAACTCCAGTCATCATTGGCACCTCGCCATGGTTAAATATGCACATTTTTACACGTAATCCATCTTGCCTAAGAATTGGCTGGACCTTCAGGATGTTGCAATAACTTAGTACTTTATTGATTTGTTTTATGGGTATTTTATAGGTGTTTGGTTGAAGCAGCCTTAAGAAATTATAAAGTCGATGTAAGTGCGTAAATTGTAAGAGAACAATTTATAAATCTAACTTTAATCTTCGACGAACAAAAATGCCGTATTTATTTTGTAAATTAGTACCTTAGACATAAGCTTCACGTGAGTCCAACTAAAATTAACAGCTAAACGTAAGTCCCTAAAGTATTTATGTTTACAAAAGATTAATTTCTTGCATTCATTATCCTTGTAGCCATAATAATATATAATCATACCTTATTCTACTTTACTCAAGCTTGAAAAATCATCTAATTAAGGATATTTATTACTTTTAATCTATTTATTTTGGTATCCCTGTACAAAAAATAACTTACTTTACTGTTAGCAACTACCATTTACCATTCGATGAATGGCAATTTATTCACGAAACTCAAACTCCGTTATTTATTACAAAAAATATCACAAGATCCATCCTATTAATTTGTAATTACTGTACACAAAAAACCTACAATGCGTATAAAAACTCTCTTTTATATGCTTCATTAAGTTTTGCTTGCGACTTCGTCCGAATTCTACGGAGATTTTGACCGTTTGCTTTGATAAAAATTATCTTATGTCAAACAAGGATAGTGAAACATCGTATTGTTTAAATAAAATTTAGATTTGTTCAGTAGGTTTAGAGATCACTTCTGACATACCAACAAGAAAATTATCATTGCTTCCTGCGTCTTTTTTGTCAATTTTTTTTTCTCTAACAAAACTTCATCTACGACGCGACGTATAGTAAAATTTACATACTTTTTATTGTTTCTATAGCAGCAAAAATGTTTCTACCTAAAATATAGTGTCAAATGGATATTTAAGAAAAAAATTGAGATATTTAGACAGTAAATTGCTGCGGACATGCTAAAATTATAATAATAATACGTAGGTTGAGTCCCCCGTAATGTCTGTGGGATAATTCAAACCAAATCATTGAGATAAGCGAATTACAGTTGCACAGTTGGCCATTGATTAAAATAAATAATTAGCATATTATTATGGCCAAGGTGGTCGACGGATCAGACATTCTTGGCATGCGAGATAAGGTGCATATTTAAATGTTATTATACCATGTTCTTTAGTATGATAATAGATACTTAATATCCTAAAGGACGCCTGCTAGTGTTATGCGGTGTTGTGTAATACGCCGACTTTGTAAATATATGTACATACCTACATAAATGTGTAACATAAATACTTATAAAGATTATTTCATTAAAAGTTGTAGGTATTTTTCCAGTTTCTTATCCCTCTTTATAAAAGGGCCAGTGAGGTGATATGAAAAGTGGTCGAATATTGCATCACCTTTTTTCTTTATCCTGTCAAAATACAGATTACTTATTAAGTATTTTCGTTTTTAGACCGTGCTTCACATTTCATTGGGACTAAGTTTCTCATAATTTTATTAAATAATCACTAAAAAGCGCGATATTTATTTATTCCGTGCATAATGATGCACGGATGCACGGATGCAATATGTTTTTTCTATAGGAAAAATCATATAAATATCAGCTAAAAATACAACCAGGCAATTACTTTTTTTGAGAATTTGATTATGCAATTAGTTTTTGAGAATTTGATTGGAAACCATTCGTCGATGACGACTTGACATCATTTCACATGCTAAAATATCCCGAAATACCTTTGCATTACTATGCAATCCACCAAAACTCCCATCTAAAAGTTAACTATCAATAAACCAATAGATAACAGTGGGTGTAACAAAGTGCATTAATCGCAACAAACAAGCGTCCTTGTGTCAGATAAACGACTCGAGATCGACAGATTTACGTGAGATCGACGACTTTAGATAGATATGGTGTTTATTCTATTGTGTAATTAATACCGTTGTTTTATTGATTGATTTAATAGCCAGTTGTATTTACTGGTAATCGGTGAGGTTAAGTAAGCTTTGGCGCGGATGATATATTGGAAGGTGACCGCTTAGTTGTAGGTGAACTGAGCATCTTCATGTTTCATAAGAGTTGTTTAAAGTTGGCCTTGTGTTTTGTCATAAAGTCCAAGCCAATGCATAAGGTCTTCAGGGCTATAAGCGATCTAAATAAATAAACATCATTGGACAACTCACACACGGTCATTTGATTCCAAACTAAGCAGAGCTTGTACTATGGAAACCCAATAACTGATAAACATACTTATATACTTCTCAATACATACTTATATAAATAATTTTGACATTACGATGACAGTTGAAACCGTCTTGTCTTGGTCACTAAAATACTAAAATAAATCTTCTTTAAACCGTGGGAGCGGCTAGCCGCGCGGTCACAGTTTGCCTGACATTTAATGGCGGTTAAGTGCGTACAGTTTAAACTCGAACCGCGCGGCTAGCCGCTTGCGCGGTTAACCGCTAGTGCGTAAAGAGGCTAAAAGAAAACTATTGATTGATCAATAGTACTATAAATAGCTCATTATAAAGCAATAATTTTCGTATAATAAACGGTTATAATAGCTACCTAATGCAATTTTATATCCTTAACTAAAGAACCCAGGTGTCTTCAATCATAACTCTTTATTTTAATAGCCGCCTTTGACACAAACATACAAACACCGCACCTACAAAACCTTTAATTTAACTTTAAATATTTCCATATTAATCCTTGTTATATCACTCTTTAACACAGAGTAAAATCAACTGTAATCACTTGTTATAAAGTTGGTATTTAATTGCACGGTATCGTGGCGATGGAATGGTGTCAATGACCTGCCTTACTCCATAAGCAACACACTATTTGGCCAGCTACGTAAGGTATAAACGATGGTACAAAAAACTAAGTTAAACTTAGCAAGAAACAGTTGTACTAAGAAACGTGGGATATTTAAATTTTTGTATGTTTACATGCAAAATGTTTCGTGGAATTACGGTTTTTGGATTTCACTTTTGTAAAATATTCGCCAGACTTTGTGAGATAGAATTTTGTAACTAAGTTTCTTTATGTTTCCTAGAAGTGGTAAGTATGTGACTACAATGGCCATACTCAACGTGCATATAATTTGGATATTTAAGGCTCGTTCCTGCAAATTTTAGGTAAGTTCTTTAGGTATGGCATCCGCAGTAACTAGAAAAGCGAAGTTTGCTAAAGAGGCCCAGATAAGTAAAAGGTTATTTGCTTAATAAGAAAAAAAGAAATATAATGTAACTTTTCTCAGCATCTTTAAGTTGATACATCCATACAAATAACCAGACGTCTAAAATTTCGAGACAACAGATTATTGATATAATGAGAGATGCGGATGAATAAGTAAGTAAAAAAGTATTATT
Organism: Anticarsia gemmatalis; assembly: GCF_050436995.1. Lineage (NCBI taxonomy): Eukaryota > Metazoa > Arthropoda > Insecta > Lepidoptera > Erebidae > Anticarsia > Anticarsia gemmatalis. The sequence continues at coordinate 9,266,196 of NC_134761.1, forward strand.
ATGTTAAAAACTGTATTAGACTCAATTTTTATCAAGAAATTGTTGTCCCATTGCCTTAAAACGTAGCAAATAAAAGAGGATAGAAATAAGAACACCTCTTTAAGAATAAAACTAATTGTAAAAGATACGCTAAAATATTCAAATTGTGGGTCACGGTTGTAGTATGAGAGAAAGTGTAGGAAGTGGTGTACCGTCAGGTTCAATCACCCAAGGTCGTTGTACAATGGACTGATAGAATACTGTCCTGTGGTCAGTGTTTAGAGGTATAGGATGTTGGAACCTTGGGTTCGTTGGTTTATTGATTGGATATCCGCTTGAGTGTTAGAGGTCTTTCAAGATCTTGGTTCGTATTTTTTTGGAGAATTTTAGTTGAAAATTTTTATCGATCTGCTAGATGGATGACTTTTCTGCTTTTATGTGATTTTCTGGCGTCAAAATATATATTGATGAATGCATGATAACGATTATAACTATATATCCTTTGAAAACTTTAATTAACTTAACTTAACTTCATATTAATTAATTTATTTAAAAAAATATATAATAAGCTCCTTTAGCTTATTATATATTTTTTTTACCTATTAAAGTACCTACTTTGCCGATTAACGTGATTTCATCCACATAGGAAGGTTTACCGGAGCACGATATTCAGAGATTTTTTTTTAAACATTTTACGAGTGATTGTACGACGACCTAAACAAAAATGTACTTCTTTATTAAAATTACAATATTATATACTGTGTTGCATACCAAGCGAAGTGTAGTAAAGAGATGCATTTCACAAAACAAATGCATGCCAGAGATTGCGTGGAGTGAACGTAACTGTGTTGTAAGTGAGTCGAAACTGAGTCGAAACTGTGTCGTTTATCGCTAAATACGACCGAGCTAATATGGACGGAATCTGAGCCTTTAGGCGTTTGGAGATTTATGCTGTTCACTGGATATAGCAGTGGGTTTACGTCGGATTAGTTATTGAGAAATGTATACTTTGATCCGAGAGAGAAAGATAGACGTTAACAGAAGTCAAAAACTTAAATTTTACAACCAGTCTTACTGAGACGTACCGTGTTATATCCCGGTGACTGGGTTGTGGAGTTCCGATAGGCAGTCGCTCCTTGTAAAATACTGGTACTCAGTTGCAACCGGTGAGAATGGAAGCCGACTCCTAAATAGTTGGAAGAAAGGCTAGGCTGATTGATTGAGCCTCACATTTAGAAAAGGGAAGTCTTTAAAAAAGTATATTATTATACCTAGCAACAAAACGTCCTTCGAAAACACCGATTTTCAGTTTTTGGTTTTCTCACTGAACGAATATTCAGGTGTCGTAAAGTCGCACACCACACTTGCAGTTGCATGCAACTTACCATCTAAATTATTCATCAACTTATCTAAAGCACCAGATTACTACCTAATTGCTTATAACTAGATATTGCAGGGCGTTAACCAACTTATATGATTACCAATATCCTAAATGATGCAAAATCCGCACACGACATGTTCCAGAGTTGCGCAATACTCGGGCGACAAGTTGGCCAACATTTTAACGGCTCATTTCAAGAGATTTTTGTTCAAAAAATCCCTTTTTTAACTCATTACAGTTGTTACAAGACTTTTTGTATGTCTTGGTTTGTTATTCAATAATGAGTGGTCCGGTTTAAACTGGTTTTTACCGGATTATCTTGATTGCAACTTCCATTTGTAATTGGTTGGTTACTGTTTTTGTTTAGACGAATTAATTGTAAACAGCTTGTCATTGTTTCATGGTTGACCTCCGCTTAAAATACTTTGTATGGCAAGAAAATGGAGGTAAACTTTGTCTAGATCAGTAATTTTAAAAACAACTCTTGTTTTCGACTTTAATCATAGAATATTTTTATAAAGATAAGCTTATGTACTTTTTTTGTAAACAAAAAATTGTACTTTGATTATCACCAAGATATTAACCTAAAATTATACCAAACTTAGTCTACATTAGTGCCGTCGTTTAGACGTAATAATTTATAGGTAACAGACATACTGCGCTATTTCGCGTTTATAATATTAATATACAAGCTAAGACAAGCTTCTTATGTATTTAGCAATTACTTATCTAAGTACCTTACATAACCAACACTATATTAAGTAAGTGATCAAAAAAAGCCTATAAAGTTCCCAATTCGTACAGAGCATGCGCAAATATTTCACGTTTATGGCATTCCTGTGCGCGCCGGTTGGGCGGGCTAATACTTAGGCTTTACGAAATCCTTCGAATACATTGAATTAAGATTACTTAGTATCTGTTACATTAGACCTGAATAGTAATGGGCTGGCATATTCTTGTTACGCCTGTAGTTTTTATTGCCGAGATTTCAACCTTAGTCCCCAAACCGCACTTGACCAACGTTGTGGGCTTTTAGGTCTTTAAAAAGTGCCTAACCCATCTCTCATTACAAGAGCAGACCCTTGCCTAACAGTGGGACAGTAATGGGTTATTTTTTAATAATGTTTTTGGCACATTATTTACTGGTACAGTACAGTACAGTACAGTACAGTAGTAGAAAATACCGCATGACTCTACAACTGATTACGAGCTTATTAGTGAAAGTACAATGTGCTTAATTGAAACTTACAAACGGCCAGTCGAAATGTCAAAATGATTGGTCCAAATTGGTTTATCAGTCGATGAAATAACCGGCCCTTGATCGCAAGAAAACATTCCTATAACATGATAATAGCAGTTATTATAACAATAAAAACTCAATGAATGGTGATGAAATTAATTGTTACGGAGCAACTTACACAATGTTGTTGAACAAAACAAGTTAACAGTTAAACACTTACAAACTTTGTTGCACAATCGATATTAAAATTTTATTTGTATTTGTGATACAACCTTTTTGGTTATGCCACCCAAAGAAGAAGTTGACTTAAAAAAATATTTAAGTAGGTACTTTGATGTAAATATTTTTTTTAATTACCAACTCTAGTTTTTTAACGTTGTTAAAGATATCTTCTCTCTCTATCTACAAAGATATATCTACAGCAGAGCAATTTTGGCATGTTTGCTTTCAAAAGGTGTAGAGTCAGTTTGCAACATGGCGAATAATACCTGCCGAAGCTCTGGCTTTTAATTACGTTAACCTTAAAGATTGCTATGCATGTACAACAAATGTCTTGAGGTCTAAGTATATAATAGTATTGTTCTACATGAAATATTTAGCTAGATTGGGACTGTACCATGGTTTAAATATGTCGAATAGACAACGAAAGCGAGTGATTTTTCTAAAATTTTAGTTTTGAAACTTAATTTTATCGTAAGAAGATTCTAAGTCTGAAATAGAAAGTTTTCACACTAAATCCTATTACAAGCTTTTCGTATCGTATCGTATTTACTTCATTGCAGTAATTTAAAGGTTTATTGCTTTCAACAACTACAATTTGACATATAAGTAGGCACGTTTAAAGTTGCGTGTCCATGTCGTGACAAATTAAGCAATTTACGTGTTTTCTATACATAATCATATAAATATTATCTTTAAGAAATATATTAAGTAAGTGAGTAAAACCCCGGGAGGTATACCTAGTAAAGCAGTAAAACTATTATTGCCAATGAAAACAGTTACTATTTGTCATTAATAAACATAGCTTCGAATTTCTGTCATAAAGTGTCAAATGTTCTGTCATTAATGTCAAAATAATGCCGCCATAAATGTTATCGTTTATCGGCATGCATGACATAATTACATTTGTATGGCAATCTGTTTCGAAATTAAAAATAGAATTATTATGTTTGGGACGGTTTTTCATACTATTTAATGTCTAATTTAAGATTAAGGAACCTTTATTTTGTGTGGTTAAATTGTTACGCAATGATCTTTTCAAACCCTTTGGCCAAGATAGTTTGAATGAAATGCATGTCTCTATGCATAGTATGTTGTTTAGTTCTTCGGTTCATATCTATTGTATCAGTAAATTGAAAGGTTCGAATCTGTTCCAACGCCATGGTATGTAGCAACTGCCATAAATACGTCCAACTTTCGCGCTCAAACAGTAGAATTAAGGTTTAACATAACCTAAGTTCGTTTATGGTGCACAGGTCTATGGTACCTGAGCTTTAGGTCAGTGGGGTGCCGACGGCGGAATGTGGCCGGTTGTTTTGCAACAAGTTCTCCTTTCTCCCTCGCACACATATCGCCCTTTCACTCTAACACCCGAAACAGGCCGAAGTGTGCCGAAGTTCAAGAGCTTTCGCATAACATTGTACTTCTTCGGAAGTGAGACGGGATTCTTGCAGGTTTGTTATTTATGCCTTTGTGATAATTTTTGTTGTCAAATAACGGATTTTTTTGGCACATTTTTATAGAAACAGTTTAGTCATAACCGTGGTTTAACAGTTTAGGAGATGAGATCTGATTACACGTGTAGATAGATAACCAGTTTTTTATTGTACGCGGAATTCCATAAAAATAATTAACCACCCGTAGTTAATCGTCTAATTTGGTTTTTATATTTATTATTTATAAGGTAGACCTTTTCAAGGCAACCGACGGAAATTCCTGTCTATTTCTAGCTATATTATTAACAAACGTGTTTAGATCAGCTTCTAGTCAAACGAGATAGATCGAAATGTTTAATTAGAGGCCCATATTGAATCGAAAATCGATAAAAGTATTTATTGAAGACCACACATTCATTCATTCACACGAAAATTGTTTCTTAAAACCTGCCTTATCGATACATGGTCAAATGAGGTGTAAAAAACTTATGGCCATAATAAAACTGGGCTTGGTTTGACACCGAAACGCTACATTCATGTTAGGTGACCACAGAGTGACGTTATTCGTGACGTAATCAACGCATGCGCAGTAGGCCAGAGGTTTGTTGAACGAATTGTATGTTGAGGTGAGCGAATTGGAAGATCCAAATAAGTTACTGTAGAGTGTAGCCGTGTAGGCCTACTATGCTTCGTTCAACTTCGTTAGTCCGAAGTTTCTTTACAATTAGGAATTAGGATGTTTGATAACTATCATGTTTATACATAGATTTTTCGTAACGGAATTACGCGAACGATAGCAGGTTTAGAAGATTCAAATTTGTTTTCAAACGAGCCTTGAATCAACTGAATCAATTTTGTGTGAAGTTTCGTTTTCGTTGAACTATAATAACACTCTAGTTCTTAAACAAATATTGTTTGTAAAGCTGTGAGTGCGTACTGGTACTACTACAAAATGCTAGTTTCATTGCCTGTTCAAAAAAGGTATTTTATCAATTCTCAATGTGTCGTGTTAATATCATTCATCGCGTGTGCGTTTACGCTTCGGTTTACAGACAGAAAAACGTTTTAAATAGCTGAATTTGTTACTAATGGTATAAAACCCATACCTATTTATTTTTTATTATTGCCTTATATTATTTCGCAAAGCACTCGCATTTAACAGGTAATAATTTTAGTCCCATGATTATGACAGACGAGTATATTATTATCATTCTTTAATCTGTGCTATTTATTACCTTAAAAAAACAACATATTTCTATAAAAAATATCCCAACGAAAGTTTGACTGACCCTGAATTCGAACCATGCACTAACTTGAAATACTGACTAAATATCTGACCTACCTGTCATCCAATATTTCTTCGAAAACATGCATACTTTTATGTAATCCCTATAATTTAACATATTTAAAGTATTTGAACTCAAAAATCAATACTCAATACTCGATTACATCGATGCATTGGTCAGTAAACCGGCACAATGGCAGTGCACAAGGGCACGTCCATTGTCTAAGTGCGCTCACAATGCAACACCAATCCGTTTGTATCCAATCAATCACTTGATCGAAGCTGTTCAATGCTGCACCTTTTGATCAAATTGGGTCTAGTCGTTTTGGATTGGAGTGTATTTTTGGACTTATATTGTTATTTGTTTTTTTCTTTAGGTTACACAGGTGTTTATGAAAACAAGAGTAAAAAACAATAATCAATAAGTTCCGTATTATTTAAAAAAAAAATCAATAATAAGTTATTCAATTGGTTTTTCTATGGAACAAATGTTCATAAAAAATCATTCAAATTGTGGATAATTATACTCATAAAAGAATATTGGTGTTTTATGGGTTTTAAACATTATTTACTAAAAAAGTTATTTATTTAACCTATAATAAAATTATCTGGCGATATAAAAGTCAACTGCTGGTATATTAAATATTTTTTTCCATTAATTCATACGAAATCCTTAAAACATCACTAGTTTCACAAACATTACAAATTACACAATAGTTTTACGCTTAAACAGTGACGAGGCGGGTTACCCTTTTTCTATGAATATGATAATTCTTGTATGAATGGAAGGTATGGCAACGGTTATTACGTGGTTACGCTGGCTACGCTTTAATTTTCAATAGAAGCCCACAAGAGTGAGCAACCTACACCCAAAACACATTTTCACACACAACATTTTCCGATTTCGTAATTTCCATAGCTTAGCATAGCTTTAGCGATTCGAGTTTCCAGCATTACATGTTATTTTCTTCTGAATTCGATCACAATTGAATAGCTTTTGAAGAATTAACGCATTTTTAAGAATGAGCTTTAAAAAATTCAAAATATGAAGCAGCGTAATTTACAATAGCCTATGATGTGTACCAAGAGCAAACCTTCGAACAAAAAGAAAGGTCAATCGAACTATTAAACCTTAAATCTTTGAAAAATGTCTAAAGCCACCTAGGCTTAAAGTTCGTAAAATCTTATTAAAATTCAAGTTACCTTACATAAATAGTTATAATTTTAAACGAAAATAAAAATTGATTTCCATAACAGTATTTTCTTAATCTTTTTTAAATACCCTTTAGTTGTAAATCAGGTGGATTGAGAAATCGGTTGGATTGTTCATGAGCCAATTTTAATAATGTAAATATTGCTATAACTTTTAGGCTTAACTCGGCCGTTAACACTCGACCGATGCTGCGTCGGTGCGAAGACAATTCTAATCGAGCAACGCCCGACGCATCTTCCGTCTGATGTGAACCGACTTTTAGGCACATTTAAATACTTACATTCATTGTCATGGCTGTTCCTGGCTAGTCCTCTGATCTGTTCGTTGACGTAGTTGTTGCTCTTGGGCACGTTGAGCGCGCTGCGTATGCCCACGGACGAGTTGTCCAGGTGGCCCGGCCCGATCTTGGGCACATGGCTCGAACAGTATACTTCCTTGTCTTCCGTCCAGTGCTGGTTGTTGTAGTATGTCTGTGGGAGAAAAGTAAAACGCTTTGTTTATAAAGAACTTGAAGTTTGAAGAAATATTTTTTTTGAAAAGAAGAAGGAATATAAACTTTGGAATAGTAAAGTCGATTGTCGAAATTGACTCTACTATTAACACTTAAATATTTGAAGATAAATAGCTGTAAATGTTGTGATCTGTATTAGTTTTGTAGAGAAGACAACCCTAGGTAACCTGTCTGAAACAACACATTTAGGAGCGAGTGATTGATATATCTGTGTTTTTTATGAGGGCTTTCTTTATGGTGAATCGAGTATAGGCTCTTCAAATTGGTAAAAGATAAATCATTATAAGGAGTGTCATCAATGTCAAAAAATACCTAAAAAAATATGGTTATAAGGATTTAGGTTCACACATTGTTATCACCATTGTCAGGGTTTACGTCAAAATGAAAACGACACCCAAATCATCAATTGTCATCAAATTATACTACTTTCATGCATAATGCTAGTAAACCGATTCATTTATACATTTTATGGATAACACAATAGACAACCACCAGTCTAAGCTGACCTGCGAAGTACCATCGGTCTTTCAAAAGTTGTTTTAAAAATAGATATATGACAGGTCAAGTTATAATGGTGTTTAACAATGCTTTTGGCTGAACGTCAAAGCGATGTGGCCAGTTAGTTTGTGACAAAGAGTTTTTATTTAATTAAACATTGTGCTTGTTTGTGAATGAATTTGACTTAATGAATGGTGTTATGGTATGGGCAAAATAAGCAAGTTTTAGTTTAACTCTAATATTATAGTTTATAATTGCTGAATTTTTAGTGATCTTGTGGTTAATGCACTAAATTGATTCGAGATAAATAGATTTTATTTAGACTATTTTGGATCAATTTATTTATCAAAGTCCTCGATGTTATTTAGGACAGTTGGAATTGGAAACTTTTTTACTTCGGAAACAAGCTATGGTTAGCGTAAAACAAAAATACTATATACCTAAACATCATAATAGAATAGAAATCATTGATTGACATCATGTCATTGAATTAATACATCATCGAGTCAGTTTCACTTGTACAAAATAGATTTAACTTAAAAATGCACATCATGTTGGCGAGCAGTTTTTCTACTTTTGACATATGCCCCCAAAATTGTGTGTAAAGAAAGTGTGTGAAATTTGAATTTGAATGAGGCAATTGTTTTGATAAACTAGAAGGTAATAGCTCTACTTTTATTAGAGAAGTTAAACATCAAACAAACTCAATGATCTGGACATTTTTAAATCCTATGTTGGGTCTTATTGACGTTCTCGTCAGATCAAATTAGATATTTGTTTAGGACCGTAGTTCAGGGTAATAGGTATTTTTATAGGAATTTAAGACATAAAGTAAGTGCCATACAGTTCCCTGATGTAGTTTATCTATTCAATAGCGTTTAAAATCTAATAAAAAACCACAAATGAAGTTTGTCTAAACTACCGCTAAATATACTCAGTAATTATTACAAGAATATGAAACATTTTTTTTACTATTTTATGGAGTCAAAGGTCTCTTTATATCTAAGGTTCTGTGTTCGTTATAACTTACAAGTCTAGCGTAAAGCCTGTCTTATTCAAATACAATAAAACATCTGCTTGCTGTGAGAATGTAAAATAAACTGTGATTTATATCTTCGTAGTTTATATTAATTTCACGGGAAACAAACCCGCTACCATTGAATAGCAAGTGAAAGCAAACTACAAAGTGTTCCGTGTCGCACTCATTTGCTTCCCATAACACTAACTGTTCATTATCTAACACAAATCAAATCATTGTGCACTTTACGCTACAGTTATTTATGAGTAATTCGGTTACAGACATACATACATACAAATGGGGGAGACTGACACACTTTAGACTGAACATACTCTACAAGCCAAAGTATAGTGCTTAAACATAAACACATTAAATAAATGCCTGCGCATTTGACTGTTTTCAATTAAATTGCTATCCTAGCCGCCGTAACCGAATATCGACTAGGAGTCTAGGACAGCATTAACCATATTTATAAGTACATCGTAGCATTTTAAAAAGCATTTTCGTCAATAAATAAAACAAACGCAACCACTGTTAAAATCAACTTCAACATTTCTACGGAGTGGAACTTTGCTGGAGAAAAAAAAAGGCGTGATTATATGTCCTATGTATTTATTAAATTTCAAAGTAACGTAATAGGTATGTTTATTGACATCTAGCAACAATAAAATCAATATTGTCATACCAAAAAGCTCTATCAAAAATATGACAAATTAACAACACTAACACATTGGTCTAATTTGAGTTCATAAGTAATTGTCTTAAGTCTTGATTCCTATTGTCTTTGTTTGCACCTTCAAGCATACATACATGATGTAAGAACTTGACCTTACATTTAGTTCACGGATAATTCAGTTATTAACTACAGAAGCTGTATCAATGACTGGTAACTGACTCACTTGGACAAATGACTCATTTTTATTTATTTACTCTTGTTTTTATATCTGAAGATACTTTTCTATGCAAACTTATTTTACAGAATAATGGGTGATTTCATGACAAAGGCTTAAATTAGTGTAATAAGTAAAATAAATCTGTAATACTCTATTATCTAAATACGAAAACTTTATTATACGAAGATTGTGATGGTGTTCAAAAGAGTTTCTTTACATCAACAGACACTGTGCGCAACACAAATGATAGGTTAAACCAAAATAGTTATTTTCATATATTCCTGACAGCCGGTCATTCTCTGCTCATGTGCTATGATTTAAATTTAATCGGTTCATTGCTTTCAATTATGAGTACATTAACAGAAAAACTTAAATTATGAGATCGTGGACTCTGGCGGGCATACATATAACGTATGTCACAGTATATAATGCTAATATGTGTTGTCGTGGTCAATACGAATGGAATAACCCGAAGTGGTAACTGATACTTGGGACATAGGAAGAGATTACCAATAATTGAAAGTAACTACAGGGTATGGTGTTGGGACAAACCCGAGTCATGAAACGACTAGTCAGCTCAGGAAATGACAAATGCTACAGAACAGATTGACATCTTACTGACTCATAAAATGGCTTAATCATTACAGTAACAGATATTACTAAGAAAATAGGTTACTTTAGAACATAAGAATTGGTATTATCTCCTATTACCTGCTAGCTTAAAGTTAAAAGTCGGGATCTAGTTTTGGGAAGATTTAACCAAGTCTAAAAAAGGACTGGAGTGTTAAAATTGAAAACAAAAATGAAGGAATTTAAAGTAGCTGGTAGCTAAGGTTTTTTAGTAAGTGTTTTTGACCTATGGTCGGAACATCTCTTGACACAATTCCCAAACTCATTTCATCCCCTTTTTATATCCTAAATAACTTTATGTGGGTATTATAATGGTGTTTTAGTTTTCAAAAGTAGCGTATATTATTACTAAAATCTGTTTATGAAAGCAAAAGTAAAAATAGAGACCTCCGAAATAGTACCATAATTTGCTTAAAAATAAAGTGTTATCTTTCCTTTCACCTCTGACTTTATCTTTACGACTATTATTTAATGGAAACCGACAGTATACATACTAATTAATAACTAATCAAAACATAATAACAAATTAATTAGGAATTTTTAAATAAAAACGCGGAACTTAATGATAATTTGTTTCTATTCATCGTCCATTTTGTATCTAATCCATTAAAAAGTATAATAAAATTATAAATACACATAAACTTTATCATAAAACTAGTAAGTTTTATGAATAAGTGGTCTGTGTGGTACTCTACCACACAGACCACTTATTCATAAAACTTATATGCGACTGCCGATCACGCGGGTTCTCTCGGGTTTGATTCCGGGTCAGGCTGCATTGGGTTTTCACCATTCCAGTTGGAATATTTAACTTAGAGCCAACAATATTGACAAGAAAATCTGGATGAATTTTATTCATCTTTGCGTATAGGGTTTGATGAAATCTCGGTATAACCTATCGCCAAAGATACAGTTGCACATATACATATTTGATCCCGTAATTCGATTTACAAACTAACTCCAGCTAAATAATATCATGAAAACTAATTTAGCGGTTTTTTTGCCAAAAAAAAAAGAACAGACTGACAGACAAACAGTAAGACTTTCGCATTGACTATTTTAATATGGATTGTATAATATGAGGTAATCTAATATACGAAATTTAGAATTATTCAGTTTTGTGCGAGCTTTTAAAGTTGGTGCGACAAGGTTGCTCAAATGCCAAGCAGTTGGGAAGGTCGCGAAGATATCACTAAGGTCGACCAGCTCCGATAATGTAGGAAATATAGTCATTGTATTAAAATGTATTATTTCAATACGGAACTTTGAGAGAAGGATGTAGTGTGTATGAGGAAATTGATTTAATTGATAGAAGTCTTGGATAATATCTATGATAATAATATCAAATTTTGTTTGGCACGTGCGATGTTGTAAGAAGGTTGGTTTCATAGGAGCTTTCTGTCTTCTTGTTGTAAAACCAGACTTAACAAGGATCACACAACATGTAAGAACGCATTGTCACACAATTTAAGTCAATACTATTTGAGGTCTTGTGAAATTTTCTTTTGTAGTTCCTATTAAAAAAGTTATATATGGACCTTAGTTAATTTTTTAGTAGTTAGATATATTAATTGATGATTATTATTCGTGTACCTTTCAAAACATCAATTACTGTCTTTAACATAAATTTCATTGTTTTTCAAACATAAAAAGAAAGTCAAAGAGAAGGTCCTTAAAGTAGGTACTATTACTTTACTTGCAACGAACGCTAATTGTAATGTTTATTTGTACAAAATAAAAATAAAAAAATCTAAACAATTTATTATCTTACCGTGATCTTTAATTAATTGTATACCTATGATACAATTTAACATGTAAAAATATATGTAGGTATGTATGGTATACAGTTGTAGATGAACTAATAAAGTAAAATAAAATATAAACAAACCACTCACCTTTAACGTCAATTTAGTTCCACACACAGCACACTTGAAGCACCCACTATGGAAGAAGGTGAAGTCTTTGAGCGGGCCTACTCGGTCCACCTGGTACACGATCTCGTTGCACCGAAAGCACGTGCTCTCGTAAAAGTTCGGGCGATACATGATTGTGACGTCACGTTACGTCATCATTCACTGCACTACATTGACAACACTTTGGTCACTAGCACTTAACACATACCTAGAAAATTAATAGTCACTTAGAGACAAGATTCGTTCGTGTATTATTACTTAAATGATGAGCGTTTTAGGTTACACAATAATCTATCGTATTAACTCTTCTTGGGTTATTTTAGGGGTATGTTCAAGTCTAGAGTGTAATGTTGTGGAATACGAATCCACGACAATCGCCAGTCCTATACCTTAGCCACTGAGTCACCGCGTGCTGTTTCAAGATTATTGTTGTGCTGTCTTCTAGTTTCTTGGATGTTAAGTTAAATGGGTACTTTGTATCTGAGCGCCTTTTTAAGCTTACTTTGATCTTAACATAGTGTCACTGTTTGCTATATATTATATATAACATACTAGCTAATTCTGTATTTTTGTTTCGGAAAGCTAGCTGTCATGGGATTCTTTAATCATATTATTTTAAACATAATTATTAATGGTTTATTTGACAATGCCAGAATAACAATTATCCCTATGGCCATGATACGTACTTCATTGGAGAGGTGAAACGTTAATACTACGATGACAACTAAGGTTTGAATACTATAAAACCTTATACCCTACTGATGGTCATTGTAAAAATTCATGAATCATACAATTACTAAGCAATTAGTGGTTTGATACTCAAATTTTATCGCCCTACTACAAGTGACACGCGAGCCTATTGATCCAAGTACACCCTCTCATTAACTGACCATTCGAGTACGTTGACCCTTCGTTTTGTAAGGGAGGAAATTTTAATGTAAACGCTCAGTAAGGCTTGTAACACGCAAAATTTTAGTACAGTAGAAACTAAAAAACGATTTCTTACTTTTGATAATAATTTAAGTACCTACGATACTGGCTGTTAGAATTCTTTCGGTAATTCAATGGTTTGGCAACCAAAAGTTACGCGGACTATTAGCGTTTAAAGGCTTGGTAATTTATATTGCCTAAATTACGATTCAGAGGATAGTCATCGCAGACGCGGGAGACCCAAACGGCGATGGCGGGATGACTTGGACGCACTTGAAAAGGACTGGTCGGATCTTGACGGGGATTTGGAAGGGAAGGGGCGGCCTTTGCCCAGCAGTGGGACACTCAAACAGGCTAAGAAAAAAAAACCCCAATCCTAAAAATTGTGTAGATACGAGTATCTGATCTTAAGGGAGTTTTGGTGTGTCTCTCGTAACTTTTCCAAAAAATAGACAATGTGCAGACTCCACATCGATGTTTAAATTTAAATAGATCGCATGCTTTACTATCATTGTAGCAAGTTGTTAGTATTGCAAGAGTTCCTCATTCCATGCAGTGTGCATGTGTATTAACTACGGTACACGTGCTGCTTGCGTTTAGTTGCCGATGGTGCAAGCTATGAGAAGCAGCGAGGCAATAGAGATGTACATAAAAAATTAAGAAGATTTTGTAAGATGATATCTATTACATATATGAATACTCGAGTTCAAAGCTCATCATTTTTTATAAGGGTGATGAATAACTATATAGGGGTTAATTTTTAGCACTCTATAGTGTTCAAATATAGGGGGATGGCAGCTAATCAATAGAAATCGTTAGTTGAGATATAAATTTTGCTTTTAAGATAATAATTCATATTCCCTTCATATATCTTTTCGGTTAAACAAGTATCTACCCTTGATTCTCTTCTTTTTCTTCCCTCTAAGTCTAATGTTTATAAAAAATATCGAAGTAATAATACGTTGTAAACGGTGCGTATACAAGTGCCAAGCCGTTAATTTGTAACAATGTTATTCGCTTATAACTTAGACTATAAACCAAAATGATCGGTAAAGTATCAGAACGTGCGAACGTAATGATACCTCGCGATACACTTCATATTAATTGTGAACAAACCGTACCGATTGTGAAAACAACATCAAGTTAACGGCATCATTCACGATTGTCGTAAATACGTATATTGTTATAGGTATATGTTATTGTTATTGCTATTATAGTCATGGTGTTATTGCACAATTATTTTATGCCATGAAGTATACAGATTTCGCAAAATCAATTTTTACGTTCTAACCGTCGCGAAACGGGGGTATTGTAAATTTAATGCCTATGTGTCTGTCTGTATGTCTATCTGTGACACCGTTGGATCTAGATCGGTAAATCGACCACTATTGCACCTAGTCGGGTAAACCGATTTGAATGCTGCTTGTTCTTTAGAGTTGCGACTGACGACATCGCGAACGGTTTTGGTAGATTCCCTATAATATAATTATTTTTCGTTTATAAGTTTACTCGTACATGATTATCATCGTTTATAGTCATTTAACAATTGAAATCCAAGAATTATGAGTTACACAAGAAACACGAAATTGGAAGTAAGTCTCATAAATCAGTCAATCTTTCTACTACGCGGTTTCATTGAATGATTGACACCGATTTTGGAATCTGTATGTGAAATTGAAATATGGTTCTCTCTATTAAATACACCCCAAAATTAACAGAAATACGTAGGTGTACTCTTCACCTATACCTAAATAAGTAAAATCCAAAAATATGAAACTTTCTATAAGTTTTTAATTATGGACAGACAACAATGGTGTGAATAACATAACTGTTCCGTTGTTCTAGCCTTTTTCTATTTCTGTAGTTTTAAATATGGCTACATCCGGATGATTTGGTAGTCGTAAATAAGTATTAGAACTCATCATAATAAACTACTTATAAGGGAGAGGATATTCTCAACAATAGTCTATTCAGGACAAAACTTATAAGGATTATTTAGCGAATTCATCAAAACATCATGAGTATTCCACTTTTTTAATAAAGAAATATGAAAAATATGGATGTTGGAAAAAAATACCTCACATTATTTTTTCTTAGTTGACTTTATAAAATACGAACCTATATGAATAAATGATTTGATTCTTGATATTGGCTAAGAAAATATTAAGTTCTATTACTTACATGGCGGTTGATTTTAACACACTAATCTTGAACCACTTATATTTAAAATAGTCACATAATTAGGAACTAATATCACAATACAACATCCAAAAGCAGAGTACCCACAATAAATGCAAAATGACATAATATACCTATTCAATTTTTAAACAAGTTAATTTAATTCAGGCAAAGGTAATAATTTCAATCAGCCTTTAAAAAAAAACTATTCCATGTTCAAATAGGTAGGACAATGAAACGAGTAAGTATTTAACAACGATAACGCAAAATGACACATTGATTTTTTAAAATAAGGAAACCTAATTCAGGCAAAGGAAATAATATTAAACCGCCTTTCAATTCCTACCACTACGAAACTAAAGTAATACATATTCAAATAGAACATTAGCATCCATATCTAATCAGTGCGGAAACGGGTCGGCGTGTATCGCACGACTGAATGCGGACTATTGCGAACTGTTGCGAACTGTGGCGGACTGTTACGGACTCGCGAAATGTAAATCACTACCCACGGGAGTGGTGACGAAAGTTTAACCTTTTAGGATATGTTAATAGTACTTTTAAGATAGTTAGAAGTAGTAGGTACATTTTTGTACCTTAGCAGGTCATTGATCACCTAGCACGATGTTCCAAATTCTCTTTCCGCTGTCTATTTTGATTTCTTCTATTTACAAGTTCTGGTACTGTCGAATACCTAATTGCCATGTCATAATTGTTTTTTTTTAAAGGAAAAGTAATTTTTGACAGGTCACCAAGCTAAAAAGCGTTTTCATTGTGTATGGTACTTGCTAAGACGTGATTTTGGCTTTTTGAGTTTATTGGATCAAGTTTTACGATGAAGTTATTTTTTATTCGAGCAGTGTGTTTTACACTTTTGGTAGTAGGTACACTTAGATAACAAACATTAACCAATTGGGCAATCGAACCCATGATCAATTGCCAATAACCCAAGCAATAAAAGACAAGTGTTCATTGTTATACAATACTCAAAATGGTGACATTAAAATAGATTTTGAAAGTGTTATATTATACAACGTAGGTGATGTTTTTGGCCAGTGTTGGTCAACTGAGCGCTTGTCCACGCGTGGGCATCGAGTGGGCGACTGAATGATCCCTAAAAACTACTTTTACTTCGTATTTCTTAATACTTGTTCAAACGTAGTTTATTTTGTAAGTCTGAGTTAGTATGGAAATTGAAGTTTAGTAATGGACAGACATGTAGATTGTGAATTTCTAAAGTTTATTGGCAAAGGTCTAAGTATCAATAGTATCTTTTGCTTTTACGTTTGTATTTTTGCATTATATTTATTTTTGCGTTTGAAGTTAGTTTATTTTAGTGTCATTGAGAATGGTCGCTGAACAAAACATTGAGCCTGTTTTGAAGGTACATTAATTTTAAAACCATTTACTTTATAAATTGCGATACAATAGAAAATTAAATCTAAAGAACTGTGGCTTATACGAAACTCCAAAATCGTTCGGTACAGTCGAATATAGAGAATATGACACTCATAAGACGTATCAATACAAAATTTCGCAATACCAAGCCGGTTGTCGGTAGAAGAAGAAGAAAATCGTGCTACAGTTATTGAAAACCATCATACATCTTCAATTTATGTCATTTCTTTCAACAGCACGTATTTTCCATTTCGCAACCAAACAGAGCAGTTCAAAACGACAAGTTACCATATATCGTACAAGTCATTGATCTCAATACGTCATACATATCACTTGCAATCTCTCAATTGAATACAACCCTAGTACGTTACTTCATTCCTAGTATTCTCACGGTAAGAAAGCTTGTCAATACAAGCCGTGACGAATATGCTTCGGTTTATACGCGTTACGTTTTCACTATGACTTTGTTGTTCGAATAGTAAAATGGAGTCTTGTGCAGTTTTGAGTTTGTTTGTGGAATTTTATTTATACAGCATTTGCTTTTAGTAATAAGAGAAATACTTCCTAATGTCGGGACGCTATGCCATATGCTTTAAATTCGCCCTATTAGAATTAAATCTCTAAAATTGTATAATATGATGTTGTGATATAGTTATTTAAATTGGACAAAGTAGTAAAAACGAAGCTTTTAAAATATCCATAAAGTATACTCGTATGTACTGGTAGATCACATTTAATAATTGCATTTCCCGTAAAAAGCCCTTTGAATTTCGTTACTCCGATTTGTTGTGTTTCAAAATAAAAATAAATCCACCAATCTAAGCCATACACTTTAGCTAATATTCACAGACTGCAAATAGTAATATTTAAGCGTGTAACAGACAAACAGACAAACAGACACACAGCATTGCCTTGCCATATGCCATCTATTCCTATCTACCGAGTACCAGATGTGCCAGTGCCAAGTAAGTGTGTGGTCATGACGTGTCCATATTCATGAGCCACTTGCGGCTTATCGCACAATATTTACATACTGACATATTATTATACTGCTCTCGTTTTAAATAGAGATGCTATATTGTCGATACTTTTTAATATAACATATGTATGTTTACACACATAAAAACTTTTAACTTTGACACTCGGTTTACAAGTAACCATACGACGAACGAACGAACGAACACATGAAAACACGCCTGTTATCGCTGTCTATGTATTTGGGTATATGTATATGTATACACTTAAGTTACACCGTTAGCAACGTCAGTCCCATGTAATAGCGGGTAAGCTTGTTACCGTAAACAGGGTTACTATTAAAAATTAGATTTAGATTAGATTAAATTAGAATATACCAATAGTTTTAGCCCAACTCGGGAACCGAATCCGAGCTCTCGCGGTGAACAGCCGTATACACACGTATCCATAAGCCGGAAAACAGGCCCTAACTATCAACTTAACTATAGAAACAACCTTTTACCCCCGGTTTCTGAGGTACATACATTAAATTAAGCGGTGGTTAATTTATTGAATAGCGTTTAAGCTCAAATAAACAAGACAGTTTGAATAGATAAACTATCGCTAAATGTGCCTCGGAAACCGAGTATTAGTAGTATATAAGTCATCATTGTTTGTTGTTTAGACCAATCTTTGCCACTAACTATCAACTTAACTACAGAAACGATCTTTTAGTAGTACAAAAGTTCTTCTATCTTTAAAGATCTTTAGTCCAATCTCTACCATCATGAATACTAACTGTAAACTCGACAAATAGTACAAGTGTACAACACTATCAGCGCGCACCTAGTGGTTCTCATTGTGCTGGCATGCCGTTTGCCCACATCCCAGTTATAAGGCGAAGGTGAACGACGGCTTAGCCACCAAATGTTCCGATAAATTGCACATTTGTACATAAATACATTTAAATTCTATACTATTACTGCTTAATATTATAAATGCGAAAGTTTGTGATAATGCGCGATGGTTGTATGTATGTTGCTGGCTGTTATTCATTCACGAAAAACCTACATACCGGATTTTAATGAAATTTGATAAAAATAAGTATAGTTTATTAGCTAGATTATTTTTTACTACGAGTAATCCTTCTCACGTGGACGAAGTCGTTTTTTTTTCGAGGTTTTCTTTCTATAATAGAAGTTAAAAAATTGTAGTCCGCTCGGACAGAGTCGCGGGCAAGAGTTTGTTTTTCATTTAATATTGATAGAGGGACTCGGGTAAATATTTTTTCGAAATGTTTATTAAACGGATCATGACAAACGAATATGTTAATTGTATGAATTTCTAAGGAATATCGTTTTGATAGGTTACAGAATCATTTCAGAGGTTTTGAGTACATAATTGAACGGAAGAACGTAGCTCTATTTTCATAACAACATCACCAAAATTACCAACAGTCCTGAAATGTAAGCATTGATCTCAACAAATATCGTGAAACAAAATATTTTATCTTTTATTTCTATTGAATTTACTTATTTGCAAATGTTACATTCCCACAATATGATATCATAAATTCTTATACAAATAATAAATCTTAAATTAATTAATATAATCAATATTTGAACAATATCCGGCACATTTTATTGAATATAAAACAGTTAATAAATAATTCCTAGACCCTGACATTTTGTATTACACAACGACAATTCAGACTGTTTCATTCAAAACTTTTTGCTATTATTTTATTTATTTTTTAAAGTGAAGGTTTGTTTTGATTTGAATTCAAAATGTCGCTAAAATTTGTTTTAATTTTAATGTAGAATTATATTGTTCTTTATATATATTTTTTAAACCGGTGAAGTAATTATATTTATTAAAATTACGCTACTTTATATGATTTCGAAACGTTATTATAAAATTGACTTAATAACATTATTTCATAACGATAACATTAAAATATTGATTGCGTTTACACGAAAATAAATAAAAAGCTGTAAATTTTCGTGTAAAATTGGGGATTTCAGAAAAATCGTGAGAAAGTTCTTGTTAAGTTACACATATAGTTAGCACACTTTTTGTAACATAGTTTTTCATTGTTAACTACTATTATATTAAATGAACAAGTATTTTACAGTAAATAATTCGCAATTTTTCGTATATTATCCATGAATATTATTTTAGGATATAAAAAAGTACCTCGTTTTATCTGCTATATTATAAACCAAAAATTATAAATTGTTATAGCGTTGCGGGCTGTAATGTCTCAATACTTATTCATCATCATATTTGTTGAAAGCATTTACAGGAGTTACGTGTATGCACTAGATTTGAGTCAGTTATCTTTGTTTAGTAATAGTATTCAAGGTTCCGCGGGTTTATACACAAACATTCACCAGTTTCAGTACTAACTGACCTGTTCGTTTAAAATTTTATGACTATTATTTTAAGTCCACTGTAAAAGATATTATTATATTGAATTAAAGTTGAGTATTATACAAGCTCCTACTCGCCACTTTGTCCGCTTGAAAAATAATTCCTTAATAAAAAGTGTAAAATACTATGTGCTATTCAGGTTTATAAACTATCTGTGTACCAAATTTTGTCCAAATTCGTTCATTAATTTTGGCGTGATCGGGTAACAATCAACCATCCAAAAACTCCCGCATTTATAATATTAGTGAAATGTAAGATTATTGAAAGAATGCGATGATTGCAATTCTCGTTTGACTGTAGTAGTAGAGGTTGTCTTCTTATGAAAGGAAAACCATGCCCAGTTATGCTACATTAATGAGTTAGATTTATCTATATTGAAGGAAATTAGCCGGAAAATGCTAGTATATTGATCGTTAACGGAAAGATTACTAAACATAATTACATTTGCTTCACTCATTTCTTCATTAAGAAAAAAAATATGACGTGACTACATTTTCCTGACCTTTTCCTATAACTTTGCAATAGATCTGTACTTAAGAGGAATAACGCGATTGTGCGAACACCAGTGCATTATAGATACATAACATACATATAAAAAGTAAAACAAAATTAATGCACTCATTTATATACAGTAAATTATGTATCTTATTATTCGAAATGTATTACAGTAATGAGCGCATTTAATATATAATAAGAACTTGCAATTCTATGTAAACCAGTACATAAAAACTATGTTTACACAATTTTGCAGAAAAAGTTTATTTCAAAAGCGATTTTGTAATTTAGCGTCTCCGTGTAAACTACTTTAATGACATACATACATGTATGTGTTCATACAACGTTCCATACATGTTTGATTTCATACAAAAAACCTTTATACGGGCGTCGTTATTTATTGTTTTTGGGCTTTTAAATGTCGTGTTACATTAGTTCAAGGTTGAAATAGCAATAAAACTCTTTTAATACATATGTAACGATTTTTTTCTCGTGGGAATAGACAAAAAGAGCTGCAAAAAATGGACTCGAAATGTTAATATTTAATGTTTTGAAGCGTTACTCATTAACATGTTAAAATATATTGTCGTATAAATGTTATACGTTTAGTTAACTTGTTATTATCAACAGTTATTGCACCTGAGTGTAAAAAGTCACTTCCTTTAAAACATTCTTGCGCTGAAACTAAACTCTATCAAGAGGTCACGAGTTCAAATACCCGTTGAAGATTATAGCCCAGCCAATTCACCACACGTAACAACCAAACTAGAATGTTTAGTTAAGTATTTTACTATAAAAAACTTGCAAGATAATGTTTTTATGCTCTACAGACTGAACGACAGATACTTACTTAATACAACCTTGGAAGGACGTAAGACCGACTTAGTAATAACTGTTCAACATAATACTAGCCAACCGTATCAAACCATTAAATGACATAAAAAAAAACAAAAAAAAATACGCTTGTCAAACACAACATCCAAACCTATTCCATTCAGCCAGCAATGTCACTTAAACGTCAAAATTTTGACATTTGTAAATGTAAATTTTTCGAGTTAAAGCATTTTCCATGAACAGTCGTTTGGATCCCACAGCACAATACACACGGTTAACGGCACCACAACGGTACTATGACTTTGTGAGAAAATATAAATAAAAAAAAGAGACGAACGAATCTTGTTTCTTTTTTTCTTTCGATATTTAAATTTGTATCACAAACACCTGTCAGGTAGGTCATTTATAGTGTCGAATACGCGCGCCACTCGCGAGGCTCGGTCGAGGACTGTCCGCAATTGTTTACTGTAGGTACGCCGTCGACTGTGCAAAGAACCTACTTTTCATAGCGAATAGTTTGTAGGTGTAGTGCTGTTGCCTCTGTGAGGCTGTGTAAGGAAATAAATACGTAGGGAAATACTTCACCTTGGTAATTGTTGTTTCTACAATGATTATACTAATTTTACTGTTTTACATTTCTATTATGGCTTACCTACAAGGCCCTTTCAGAGTTGGACAAGCAGCAATAACATAGTTTAGTAATACACGATTGAATTTGAATTTAAACATTGTCTAAAAATTCTATCAGTTATAATTTATTCGTCATTTATTGTAGATTAAATCTAGACAAGTGTGGAATAATTGTGTAGAAATGTTTTAAATGCCAATAAAATAATCACTTAATTGATCGTTACAAGTTTTTCAAACTCTGCTGTTTAAATACCAAAAACATTACGTCCTTTTTTTGGAATAATATTTTTAATTTAGTCAACCTTATAACAGCTACAGTTAAGATCACCTGTACACATTAGAATGGATTCTTTTTTATCTTATTCTTTATTTCCTAATCGATTTACAACAATCTCATTCAAAAAATATACACTAATAATCTGCAATTACTTATTTTACTACCTGCTCACCCATCTCTTTACATACCTACTCTATGTGCACATGGTAGACGCGGCACCGCGGCTAGTCGGCACGTCGGGCATTCCGGCCGACGTCGTCCGCTGGCGAAAGTAAACCTTACCAATATTATACGAGCCTCTTCACACACAACACACAACGCAAAACACACCTTATATTTTAGGACATAAGGTACAATTTCATTTGACGATAACGAGTAGTTTATAGGTATTTTTTTTGTGTTGTTTCGACTTTATGTTCATATAGGTAGGGTTGGGTTTTCTTTGGTTTTAATTTGTAGTAATAGTAATATGATGGTCAGAGTATAGTGGACAGTGAAATAATGCCCTGTAAGGCCTAGGGATTCGTTTCTTATTGTGTTTAATTGTATGTAAATAGTAGAGGATGTAAACTTATGGTACTTTCTGATTTTGTATTATTTCACATGTCTTATAAAAAAAAGTTCAAGTTTTGATTCTGGCTGTGGTTAAGGTTTGTGTCTAAAGTATTCCTTGGATCTGTCTGATACAATTTTAATGTCACAGGCCCATATACAAATATATTTCTTGAAATTTTATATCCATTTTAACCAATTTTCTATGTTTCTAACTAAACGATTCAATTTAACCAACATTGTAATAAAATTTACATTCTATAAAGAATATGTAATTATTAAACTTTTTATTGTAATTGGATATGAACAAAGATCGAAGTCCGCAAAGTACAAAACCTAAAGGTTATTACGTCTTTACCGCTGACCTAGTTTACACGAGGTCCAAATTACTTTCATACAAAAGACATCAACGAGACAGGAGATTTTAATTCATTCACTTGAAACTAAATTGATTCACAAACATTATAAATATAATTATTTTTAATATTATAGAATGAAAAATGAGTTTAAATGCTATACTATATTACAAAAATGATATAACAATGACTTAACTATTTAAAAATCGTGCGATAAGCAGTGTGTAAGATGATACTTAGAAATTAGGAGCAATTTACATAATAAGGACATGTAAGTACCTAAGGGCATTGCCCCTAATGTAGAGTCATTAAGACTAATAGTAGTAATTAATTCAAATGCGTATGAAATTTGATACGCGTGGCGATGTAATCAATTTAATTTAGAGCAAGTATAATGAGCTATCTCATCTCGTAGTACGAATATTTCTAAGAAAAAACCAACCTATGTTTTATCCTAAATCATCACTGATTGAAAGTATTCTTCTAAGCTGATTAATAGTCTGAAAATTTGCGAAAAATGTTCCTTAACTGTAGAACTATGTAGCTATCTAGTAAAAGTCGACACACGTTTTATAGATGCCATGAAACCTAAAGATCAGGTACATGTAGGGTCGTTAGTTCTGTAAGACAAGATGTGTGAAGGTCTCTTTCTGCCCTCATGGGAAGAGGCGTGATGTTATGCATATATGTATAAAACTTTTTCTATAAAATACTATTTGTTCAGTAGTGGGAAGTCCACGTAATATTTCTAAGTACGATTGTATCTGCAGACAATTATTAGTATAACATATAACGCTAAGGCTTTAGGATAATAGACATAATTTCCTATTTCTATAACGTGTGTGAATCCATTTTTATCTTATAGCAAATCATCAGATTACTTACTATTATAGTTCCCGAGTACATACACAGTTTATGTCACATGATTTGATACATTGTTTTCTTACATCCATATTACATGACATTATTTAATACAAAAAGTATAACTTTCCAACAATTATACATATAAAAGTTTCATTTAATAAACACAATGTTATAACTACATCTAACGCTGGTATATTAATAACAATACGGTACAGGTATAATTCTGGCCTTATTGCATATACATACCTGTGTCGAGAAGACAGGTAAATAGCCTTAAATCCTGTATTTTATTACAGTTTTTCTTTCAAATATTTAGTATAATGCAAAATATTATACATGCGATGTCCGATGTGTGGGGATTCGTCAAAGAGCAACAAATAAAGTAAAAAATTGCAACTCTACATTAGCGTATTGCTTCAAAAATATTGTAGGCGCTTTTTGTTTGTGATTAAAATAGTTTCAAAATAAACAATTATGATTATTATTACACGCTGCAAAGTGTAACCTACTATTCAAATTTACTTTTTTTGTAAAAGCTTTTAGTTATACGTAAATTGAATTTAATTAAAATAATATTTCTGTAAGCACCAAAATTAAATGGAAATTATTGGATAAACAAATTTACTTTGACGGCACTACTTGATATAAAAACCTCTCCCTTCAGTAATATAAATAGCGTCAGGTTCGTTCGAACCTAGTTAAATGTTAGTAGCAATACGCTTTATTTTGTATTGCTCGCTTTCAATGTTGATAGAGACTACTCTACATTTAATACCATAGATATTTTTTTCTTTATTAAAGACAACGCCTGCATTAAGAATTGCTCTTGTGTCGCGAGGACTTTTACAAACATACAAACAACAGACACAGAGCACAACCAGACCCAAAACAAGGATTTGTGGATCGCACAAATAATTGCTCCGTGTAGGAATCGAACCCATGACCTCCTGACGCAATGTTATCGGTGTGGCGACCTAAACCACTGCGCCACGGAGGCCATCAATAATACAGTTTAGATATTGGAGGAGAGTGCCTGTTCAATTAGTTTTTGTCGGGTGGCGCAATACTTAAGCTCAATGGTTATCTCTCCAATAGCACTATTTCGAACGTTTTGGGTTTGATTCTTGCATATTGTATAAGGTATAAAATAATGCCAATTATCACATTTAATAAATCAAATCATAATTTTAAAATATTTATTTAGATCGTATAAAATAATGGTTGCCTTATTCTATCACTAAAATAAATTATTGTAGATATAAACTACACGTTGATACAACGCAATAACACAGCCTTCGCTTAACCACTTATTAATAATAATTAAAAGGTTATTTTCACTACTTTCCAGTACCTTTAAACGAACATAATAATGCTAGTCTCTAATTGAAAATTTGAATCATAATTATTTTTATCGCGATAGCATAAACCTTTGCTTCTAACATGTCTGATGCACGGCACACACCAAAGAACTTGGGAGAGATTTCGAACAATGCAGACGATTCTGAATCGCCTTTTTTTTCTATGTCCTTTATTTTGATGTTCTAAGTTGTTTGGTGCGTGCTATACATTTGTATTTACAATATTCTGGTATAATTGTTTCACAAAAACATCTATACAGATTTGTACAAAAACGGTAGCAACACAACAATCTTGAAACTGTGTGCTTGGAGGCTTCAGATCTCCTGTAAAATATATTTACAGGAGATGAGCTTGGTATCGGGTTTTATACGTAACAATCGTATCATAATTATCAAAGCAAGTAAGTCTATTTTCATTGAAGTGTTAGAAGGCAAATGTAACTTCATTTTGAAGTGAATATTTTTGGAATATGATGTCCAAAACTAGATTTAAATCTCATTTACATTTTGTAATTTCATAACCAATTTGATATGTTTACGAAAGAAGGAAAGTATGAAACCTAAAGTTAGCTCAATTAATTGCTAGTATTGTGTATGTTCCCTCGTTGAGTCATCACTGATGTAACTGCGATGTCGTATTGTGGCAGGCCTTTCTGATCCTTCTGTCTTTTCACTATCTCGGTACCCCAGACCCACTGGAAAGAGAAGAAAAGGGATTTATTAGATAAGTTTAAATTAGCAGTAGTAAATGGTGATCTTTTATTTCTGCCTCTGCTTTCTTCTTCTGATTAGAGAGACTGAGACATCAGTTTAGAATTCAGAAAACCGTTTTTAGTTGTATCTGATTATTTGTTTATCATTCTCTGTTGAAGGTAATAGTCCCGGTTCAAAAACTGGACCGAAAAAAATTAATGTATCAAGTATTTTGAATTATTAATCGGAATTAAAGGACACAAGACATAGAATGAGGTAGGTATATGTATTTCGATAGGAACAAAGTATGTGTTGTTTTACTATGGATGTATGACAAATAGGAAAAGCTTTCAAAACACATTATAGTCAAGTACTTGCTAATGAATGTTCTAATCAAATAAGTTAGTATCACGTGTTTGTTCTATTAAAACCTGTACATCATGTTAAACAAGCATTAAAATCACGGACACTACTACACCTAGTACACTACTATCTAGTGATAAGGCGATACGAACCGATAAGTCAGGGCCGTTCGCTGCATTGAATGATAAACTATTTATAAATGTTTGAACACTCTTCATGAAATTTTGATTCTGCTTTTGGTTTTAATTATATAATTATCGTATAAATTATGTTGGACTTTTGTATTCTATATAAGAATACACTAATTGTTGTTTCACAGGTTTCCGGTTTGGCTTTAGGCGCTCCATGTTTATACGGGACTAATATTGTAAATGGTGAAACGTGGGTATAGTATGTATGCATTTTCTTATGAGTTCAGGTATCACTTTCTTGCCAACAAGCTTGTAAGCTTGGCGAGTAAAATTATCTGTTACCACATAATAATATGTAAAAAATACTTTTATTTCAATAAAAAAAAACTGGTAAAACATTATTTGGGTCGCCTTCATCGCAAAAAGATGGCAAGTTAATTAAGACGCATTCTGGAAATTAATGAGCCTTATAATAAAGAGAAAGCATTTCCAGTTGGTCGAAATTTTGATAAAAATCTGATTATTGTGAGATGTTTATGAAGTTTTGAACTCAACATCATAATTATAAGTTTTTAGTGATTCATTATTTTATTCATAAACTGAATGATTACGTCATTATGAGACGATGAATGACTCCTGAAGACTTACAGTTATTATCTTTCATGCGGTTTCTTTGCATTACTTGTATTTTAATGAAACCGAAAAATTATTGAATCAATATTGATTAATTGACAATATATTAAATGCTTCTCGAAAATATGAGCAAAGTGAAAATCTATAGTAATGCAAATAATTTGCACGTAATTTTGATACTCAATCGCTCTTAAACTACTGGACGGATTTTGATGACACTTTTTGCACAGATAGTTTATGAAATAATTGTACCTTAGGATTTCCCGATAAATCTTTTCACGCCGATGAAGTTGCGGAGGACGTTAGTGTCTTCATAAAATTGTTAACCAAAAATGCTTGTATAAATACTAACCACGGCAATAGCGAAGAGAAGACCAAGGGTGTACCCGGCGAGGACGTCGGACCAGTGGTGCTTGAAGTCCGAGATCCTGGACAAAGCGCAGTACCAGCTCAGCATCACGGCTATGAACTGCAGCGTGTGGCGAAGAGTGCGGCTTCCGCGCCATTGCATACGGGATTCCAGGTACATCTGGAATTAAGGAAAATAGTGTTTTAAATATGGCATTTCTTTCTTTTTAGTCCATAAGCCGTGCCTCGGAGAGCTCGTAAGACTGTGGTTTAGATGTGGCCTTTTTTTCTTAGTCTATAAATTGTGTCTCGTAGTACTACGTAAAGTCGGACCTGCGTCTGACCTCTCACTGGTCGGGTTGATTATCCGTTCCATCAGATCATGAGAGTAAAGGAATAGAGAGTGTGCCTGTGTATTGTGTAAATACTTGGACACTATAAACAAAGACCTGCAGTTGATTTTGTACGCCATAGCTATACATATATCGGCTAGGAGGACATCATTATTGATTGATAGCAGGTTAAAATAATAATTCCTGTGCCAAAGATTTTTTTTTAATTAAAGCAACCTATGTCTGTCTATAATAGTTGAACTTTTCTACTAGCAAAATTTTCTAAAAATAGATCACGCGGAACAAACTTTGCAAACAGACAGCCTCGCATTTGAAATATTAATAGGAATCAATTGTAAACAGATTTTATGAGTGTTTGTTCTACGCACGGTATTCTGGCGTCGATGTCAATATTTATATTGTATACGTAATTATTTTACTATTTTTTCCTGTTAGAAGAGCTAGCAGTGTGACCTCACCGATGGCCAACTAGGACATTGATTACTTGCTAATGCAATAAAAAGTCCCTTCTGAATGAAGAACAACTTGTCATACTATGGATATAAAATCTATGAAAGTATGTATTTAGAAGTACATAAGTAAGTTAATCAGTTGTCTGGTGTCCATAATACCATGTTGGTATCAAATGACCGTGTATGAGTTGTCCCAATATTGTTTATATATTTATTTATAATTTTAAGACTATAGGTATGTTTAAAATTAAGGTATTAGAGCAGAGTTCGGACGTAGTAAAGTTTACTTTATTACGTTTTATATTAATTACTTTGCCAAAAGCGATTTCTTTTATACAGCAATTTATTTATGTTCAAAGTCTAACTTTCAATACCGGTGCCGGTAATAACGTATTTTAAAATAATGCTGACTATCTTTATTATATAAATAAAGACTAGAAATAGATTTCTTCTCAATCTTTTTCCTTAAATAATAAGGCTTATAGTTGCTAGATTATCAAACACGGAAAATGTCGTTAAGTCATTACCTTCGGGCGACTTGAACAACTTCAACAATAGGTAGGTGACCACTATACGATGAATGAATATTAATACAATAATAATCCCTGTATACTTACAGCTAAATACAGCATAGTAAAGGCAGCCCAGGCGGAGTGTCCGCTGAGGAAACTCTTGCGCATGTCCTCGAACTTGTCCGTCTCTGTCCCGGTGCACGTGTAATCGGTCGGTTTGATGTAGCGCCCTTGCCATTCGGTTTTAGAGCAGTCGATCGATGGCACGCAAATCTGGAAGAGTAAATTAATTAGTTAGTTAAGAAACGAAATATAGAAGAAAATGTAGAGTGGTCAAGTGCGAGTTGGACTCGCGCATGAAGGGTTCCGCATCACGTTTTTTCAACGTTTGTGAAAATTTCAACTGACTAACTATCACTATTCATGAGATACAGCTTGGTGATAGACGGATAGACAGCAAAGTCTCAGTAACAGGATCCCGTTTTTACTCTTTGTTTACGGAATCCTAAAATACAGTTTTCGAGAATTGTTACCTAAACTTCGCTCTTCTGTTTTACATTTGTATATTTTTTATTTTTGTACAAAATTGATTTCTTAAGGACTCTTATCCAATTGTGTTGTAATAATTACAAAATCTTTATAATCTGGTTTGAATTTGGGGCAAACGTTACATAGTTCTGTATTACGAAACTTATTAATTAGCAAATACCTAAGAACATCTACAAGTCCACTAGATTGTTCAACAAATTAGACTATCGATATTTCACCACAATTTAATAAGTCCTTAAGAAATTTATTTTGTAATCATATATTAAATAAAGTAGGACATTATAT
The DNA here is from genome assembly GCF_050436995.1 of Anticarsia gemmatalis. Taxonomy (NCBI): domain Eukaryota; kingdom Metazoa; phylum Arthropoda; class Insecta; order Lepidoptera; family Erebidae; genus Anticarsia; species Anticarsia gemmatalis. Next base: position 9,295,990 of record NC_134761.1, read on the forward strand.
TTTTTGTGTAGTTTAGGCCTTAATGCATATCACTACCGAACACTAAGTCTTGGGTTTGATTCCCAGGTTGAGCAAAGTGCTGTTCTTAATTCTTTTGAATTTATATAAGAATATTTCTCAATAGTAGTCCAGAGTTTGGTAACGTGCCCGACATACCAATAGGCTCCCGAGTTACATGAACCCAAGATTAACAGGATATATTTCATACACCTCTGTTTACACTTCTGGGTCACAGTCGTGATGTTATGTATGTGTAAATCTTTATATATATAATTCTTCTGTAATTGTGTATGTCCCTGAACTTCTCTTAAACGACTGGACCGATTTTGATGAATTTTTTGTGTGTGTTCAAGGGGATCTGAGAATGATTTAGATTATTAAAAAAAGTTTAAAGTTCAAATTCAAAGACAGGACAACGTCTGTCGGGTCCGCTAGTGTACTATAATATTTCTAAAAGCAACATTTTCCAGTGTGTAACTTTACTGCAAGATAAACAGTGACGTCATGTTTTAGGAAGTCTTCCCTACTGATAGTGAGTAGACGTAAATCATAACATATCAACAGTTATCAGTTGAACTACCGTCATTTATACTTCTTCCTATTAATTGATTGAATAATTAACTAAGATGTTGCTTATCGCTACTCAATTATGTTTTAGGTATAATAATATGTTGCTACCTATTTGTCATTAGACAGACATATTATTATAGGTATATGTATTTACATATGACATGACATATATGTGTTTATTGCATCATAAAAACGGTGTTTTTACGTACATTGCCAATAGCTGAATGATTTATTGATTTGTAGGTATAGCAAAATCAACACTGTTTTTAACTACCAAGTTGCCGGGTGGATTAGTTTCTGGTCTCATTTAACCTAGGTTTAAGTCATAGGTACCAGGTATATGTTGCATAGACATTTTTTTTTTAAAGTTAAGATTGGGTGAAGAAAACAACGCACTGCACTAATGGAGTTGCATGCAACACATTTTTTTATACCAATCATAAGAATATGAAATAAAATATCTTCAAGGAATAGATATAACTTCCATAAGAGGAAATAAAACATTAAATATGTATAAAGTAAACTAAAACTAAAGTATAGAACTAAAAGAGTTCTTCAACTAACCTCAAAGAAATGCGGCCTAGGTCTTCCAATAGTGCTCTTAGCAATGTTAATGGCTAGTTCGACGAAGCAGCAGCCGATGCCGAAGGAAGCCAGCACGCAGTAGAAGCCACGCACCCAAGTAGGCACTCTTACACCGAGACACCGTTGAGTGTCGCGCTCCTTCCGGAGGACACACCATTCGCAAATGAGGAACTGTGAACAAAGAATTAGGAGATTAGGCTATAGTTATAACATTAATTTAACAACATAATATATGACGCTTAAAAACCGCAATTAATATGCATGAAGCCAGGGCAGTTCAGCTTTCGACCATGGCCAGTATCACCTGCGCCGAAAACCTAAAGTTTTCCAAGGTAAATTGAGTGTTTGCGTTAATTTCTGTAGTGTATTGTATAAGAAGCAAGAGATCGTTGTGGCGTTCTTTGGTCTGAGTCTAGTTTGGGAGAAAGTTGTGATTTTTTTATATATGTTTATTAAACGCGAATCATTTTTTGAGTGAACAACCAATGGTGTTTCTCGAATCTTTGGCCAGCATTTGTGTGTGAATGGCAATTTTTAAGACCAAGCCATTGGACCTGTTAGTACAAATAACGCGAAATGTAACCAGATTTGAAATAACTATTTGTAAATTACACAAATCCTATATTTTATTTAGTGATTAAATAAAAATCCACTACGTGGGGTGGCAAGGCAAGGTTGCTGATTACGTTAACCATTGCATCACAAGTAACACAAGTTTACTTGATAATAAACTATCTAATATCTATCAAGATAAAGACTGATTCATGTGCCATAAATTATCCGATAACCGGATAGCTAAAATTACGTATTACATACTAAGCGAAATTTTTCTTTTATGACTAATTATTTTTCGGACGAATGAGGCGCGGAATTGAGCCAGACAGACGATTACACATATTCTTTTTTTTGAACGAAAGATCACTTTTGATCCATGACTACCACTACTGGAGAATTTTGTCGATAGCTTCAAATTTTATTGGAAACTCCCTCGCGCCTGACCGAGGACCTAATTTCCTTTGGTATTTTGAAATGTCAAACGCTTATACCTACTGTAGAATATCGAGCTATTGGTGTTTTTCGTAACTGCTAACAGTGCTTGTTTACGAGTTTCACTCTTCATACCATATTATAAAATAAAGTACCCTGGCCACGTTTGTTTGTCTGCCTTTTCGCGTTAGTGCAAGTCCCAAAAAAGGTATAGTATAAGCAGGGGGGTTCCACTCCGCAGAGTAGGTATGATCGGCCGCCGGGCCGCATATGCGGCCTATCTCAGTAGGTTGCCACCTGGCGCGCTCGCTGACCGCGTCGCGCGATTTAGTGCTAGCTACACTTATCTATTTTCTTAATCTGTTTTCTGTTTAAATAAAAAAAATAAAACTAAACAACAAAAATCCCGTAAAAAAGCTAAAAGATGCTGTAGTGTTTATGTGTGAACAAAGACAATACGGAATCGAAAATATCATAATAATATAATAAATATATAAATATCATTTTTTAATATCGTCGGCGCAATCCACGGAATACCTATTAAAAAAGTGGCGGCGGCCAATCGTTCGTTCTATTCGCTTCTTTGATTTTACCTATAGTAAAGTTATGTTGCGTGTTAGTAAAGCTACCTATATTTATTTAATGGCCAGACAGCAATACAATTATAATTTTATTTTATAATGGTTAATGGGTTTTTCAGACACTATTAGGAACAGATTAACATGTTTTGAAGTATTGTATTTGCATAGGTACACACTGTTCTCTTTATTGATTTATTTTAATATTTATATCGACTAGTGATAACCCTGTGTTCCGGCGGTGAAACCGGAGACGCGCGGCGATACCCAATGGACTATGAACGCTCGCGCAGCGCGATAAGTTTCAATTTCGTGTGGCAGTCGTTAGTGTAGGTAATTTTTTATGCCTAAACTTCACTTTTGTTCGGAAGTGGACCTTCTGTACGGTAGTACTATTACTTATTCTGTGGTATAAGTGTATAATTTGTGATAGTTTCGAGAGAAAACTTTTTAACTCAGGCGAAGCCGAGGCCTGTAGTTTTAATATAATTTGCTTGTAATAGCGAATCATTGGACCGTAGCCACTATCAGTATTCATTAACAATGGTGATGTATAAATAGAAATAAACACGATCATGGCTATTAGTTTCCATTGTTTCGTTATATTTATGGGTTTTTACAGAAAAACTGTTTATAATGGTACCAATTGATTAAGACTACATCGATTGAATGAAAGTAATTTTACGCAACGTGAAATGACGATAAAACAAATATTTAAATTGCAAATCTAATATTGATAAATGATATCTAAAAATTAAAAAAAGTGAATTAGAAATTACTTTAGATCGTATTTCATTCATTTCAATTCTTTAAATGAGAATAGCTTCCAAACTCCAAAATAAAATTATTAAAATTTCACTAACAATCTTATAAAGAAAAAATCTAATAAATTTAACGTATCCTCGGATTTATCCGATGTGAAAATGATCACGTGTGTAAAGTCACGTTGTTCTATGTGAAGTGTTCACACGAGGTGGAAATAATTGAATGTTGTGTTAGTTAAATGATCTATGAAAACGAATGAAAACTGATTAACTTGTCGATGTAAATTATATTGTTACTTCAAGCATTTTTTGTACTAGTTTCTACCCGCGACTTTGGCTGCCATTTTGCGAAATAATAAATATACTATCTATACACTATGACCAAAAACTATTAATGTAACAAAATTAAACACAATGCTTTTAGTAATTTTTGCGTGATAAAGTAACAAACATACATACATACACTAACGTTTCGTTAGTTTGTTTCAATTCCTTCATACATTTTTTAAGTAACCGCTAAAGTTATTGTCTTTTTCTTGTCATTTCTATAGTAAAGGCAAATTTGTTTCTTCATAAAACCATCAGTAAATTCGTGAAGAAATCTATTTGACTATTACTTTTACTTTACTCCTATACTTTGGCTGTTACTTTTGATAATTATAATCTTCCACATTTAACTGCACGTTTGGCGCTGTGGTTTAAGCGGTCACCTCGCCGCAACAACCGTAGCGCCGCGTGTGGTGGGTTCGAATCCCACCCGGGACAAATCTTTGTGTGATGAGCACGAGTATTTGTTCTGAGCCTGGATGTTAATGTATCTATATAAGTATGTATTTAGAAGTATATAAGTATGTTTATCAGTTATTTGGTTACCATAGTACAAGCTCTGCTTAGTTTGGAATCAAATGACCGTGTGTGAGTTGTCCAACAATATTTATTTATTTTATTTATTTATTTATAAGGTTTTGTGTGTACAGTTTCAATTAGTTCTATGACGAATGGAAACAATAACATAGTAATGGAATGTTTCAAATAAACATGTTTTAGTCGCGGTGCGTTGTTCTTGTTCTTCAGTTACAAAAAGTCATTGTATTATTTTAAATATTGTTTATCTCATTGTACAACAGCTGTTTTATGCTTAATAATAAATTATATTTATAATATTATATAAATACATCGTTGCCACTGCCTACGAAACTGCCGAAACACATGCCGAAAATTCGGAATGTTATCGAGAATACTCAATTTACTTTAAAGCCCTTCTCCCATTACGATACGCCCGCGCGACTCTAGTCTCGGAGACTAGTCACCACGAAGTATCTCACATACATTTGTATGGAGACTCTCACATTACGATACTGGTAGTCTCCATACAAATGTATATGTGAGATACTTCGTGGCGACTAGTCTCCGAGACTAGAGTCGCGCGGGCGTATCGTAATGGGAGAAGGGCTTAAATCGAAACCGTGACATCACTATACCGCACAAATTGCATTAAGTAAACGGAGACAAAAAAAATATATCTATAATATGTATCCATAACACAATAGTTTCATATATTGAATTTGAGCTACAATCTACCTACTAACTACTAATACAGTTATAATCAGAATATACATAATTTATTGTGTAACCATCATACAAAACTTTAAATTAAATGCTAGTCACAAATACCTACTGGTACGGCTATTAACCACAAACTAACAATAAATAGAATAGTTTTCCGTCAACAAGAGAATTACAAATTGTATGTAATTATTTTAAATGGCAGCTGCCATGAGTCCACGTGTAAAATTCGCAATCAGCTGACTTTGTTTACATAGAAGAAAATTTGATATGAGTTCCTAAATTGGCGTTTTTGATCTCTGCCTACCCCTGTGGGAAAATGGCGTAATTTTATGTGTGTATGTATTACTAAAGTAATTGGCTTTCATCCAAGATAAGGTATACTAGAGTCCATTGGTTGCAGAAATTGTTATTATTTATAATTCGAACTTGGAAACACTATAAAAAGCGTTTCAGCAAATATTTTCGAAATCTGTGGAATGATTTCAGAGGTTGGTCACATCTAATGCTTCTGCCATCTACAAATGTTGCGACCAAGGCTCTCTATTAAGTTATCAGACTATTCCATGACAGTATATAGTTAATAAATACTACACCTAATACAAATCATCATCACACCTAACTACCCGAGGCAATCCCTACAGTCACAACACAATAGCACAGAGTAACATTCCACATTCGCAGTACATTATCCACTTAGTGCAATAATGTGGCACAGTGCACGTTATTAGACGACAATGGACACAATACATGACGATACAGTCGCTCTGAATTGCACTCCGGAACTACGGCAGACAAGAAAATTGTGTCAATTCCTTTCAATTGGTGAATAGAGGCTGAGGAATTTTGAAATTATAGGCCTAATAGGAGTTTTTGAAGACAGTTTAGTACTATGTTTTAAACTAATTATCGTGAAGATATAGAAAAGTTACGCAGAACTAAAACAGGTTGTTGTGATTGACCCAATGTTTGTTCGAACATGGAATTGAACCTTTACTACTAGGCCTACCTATGTACGTCGGTACCACAATGCTATACAGTGGGTACTATCGAGTATCGAGAGTTTGACTTAAAAAATCTACTGCAAAAAATAGTTCCTACAGCGCCCGATAGATGCGTCAACTCGTTTTTCATACATTTTTTTGTCAGCTAGCCAGTTTTCAATTTTCGATAGTGGTAAAGAATCGCGCTATAGGTACTAGAATTTTATTTTAAATTTTAAAAGGCTTCTACATTATACATACACGTATAAAATCACGCCTTTTTCCCAATGATACGGAATGTTTATCTTACTAGACGAAACTTTTCCTCTCCGTCTACAAATTATTAATACATAGACTTGATAATAAAGAAAATAATAAAGTCCACAATACATGTGAATGTCTCACGTTATTTCAATAATAAATCATTATCACATCATGTATTCATTGAATGATACAACCTCTTAATTAAACATAAATAATTACATTTAATATCTAATATAAAGTTATCTATATACTTCTCTTTTGTTATATCATCAAGAATGTTATCTTAAGAGGCAAGCAGAAGTGTGTGGTCGATATTTCATCATCGTGTTTTGTTTTGGCCCGCTGTAATATTACAGATAGGCCTATTGTCATAATTTGGGTATGTTGCCAAAATTTGGCCTTATTTTAGCTCGCTTAATTTAAAGTTCTATCCTATAATATTAGTCAAACAGAATTCAAGATATTGTAGTTTGGATAAGGCTAGATTTGGGATTGAGGTACCCATTTTGAGCTACTATCAATCTTTTTTTTTGTTCAGAAAGCTTTTTGGGATCCATAAACTATAAATGTAGAAAAATTTCAAAAAAAATACTGAGTACGACATCATTTATTGATAGTCGCATTTACACAAACATTTCCAACATAAAAGGCCTGAATTTTAGTAGGAAAAACATTTAAAATCCATCTCAAATAATGTTTTATATTAGAGCAGACTAGTTTTTCTAGTTACCTCATAATCTTACAAGTCATTAAGCAAGTGTATATAGTAGTGCGATTCTTTGCTACTATCGATTGTCGGCAACCGGCTAGCTATCACGAAATGTTGCAAAATAATCTGATCAGCGCCTCTAGCGGACGCCGAAGGAACTATATTTTAAATGTCAAACTCTCGATAGTATTGTCCGTAGAGAATCGCGCCTCCGTTCAATTTGACACATAACTACTATTTATTTATCCTCAACATTTTCCTTAAAGTATGCAACACGTATTGGCGTATGCAACATTGAAAAGTGCATATAAATAGAGCATTTTCATTCCGGTTTTCATATGCCAACGGATTGCTAAAGAACGAGATTTTTAATTACAATTTTGTTTTACTTCTAAATGAGTACTTGTGTCATTACTGTTACCATGTTTTAGATTCCATTCCCGGATCGGGAAAAGAATTATTGCGCATTTCTAATTTATAATACTAAATTACTAAACGAGCCTCAAACGTGATGCTAGAGCTCTCTGGAGTTTGTTAACGTGCCCGATATTTGAGCAAGACGTGGGAGCCGAATCTCATGTTCAAGCAAGCATTACGTGGGATTAACATTGCAGAAGGCAAAACGTGAGTGTATTTCATACACATATACCACATCTTTGGGTATAAAAGACGTGATTAATTATCAAACATAGCAACAGAAGAAAGGCCGCAAGCAGCAAGCGACCGAGGGGACTGAAAGTCTAGGGGAGAGGCCTTTGCTCAGCTGTGGGATACAGAAACAGGCTAGATAAAAAAAAAGGTTTTTAATACTCACAGCTATCGCAGGTGGTAATAAACCGACAAGCCTGAGCATCAACACGGTCACTGTGTCGGAATGGTATGGATACATGAGCGATTCGTCGCCGCAGAAGAATCCTCTCTGGAAAGGCTCCCATGCCAAGTTTGTAGCCAGGATTCCTAGGATTACTGTAACAAAGAAATATTGGGTATTAGTGATAAGTTTTTTACTCTTACAATGTAGGTTTTTAAAGGCTGTAGCCTCAAGCCGAAATGGCAAGTAGTATAGGATAAAATAAAAGATCAGGTTAATTTTTCGTATAATACTAGGCAATGGTTTCAATGACTCGTTTTGGTGTTTTTGTTTGTCATGATACTCATAATATAGGTTTAAAGGTGTATAATAGTGGAGAGGTTTACTATCACATAAATAATTTATAAATAAGACTTTCATTTACTTATGTATGCTTTGATTTGATTCAACATTTGAATAGTACCAGTGCAGCAGTGGTAGCGTAGCAACAACCATTTTTTTTTAAATAAAAAATACGCTTGTTGATTACTATCGTTCATATTTAAAACTACATCTAAGAAAACCGGATAAACGGGTCTTGATATTTATACAACTTAATCAAATTTAATTTAACTCAAATTGCACGCAAGTCTACCAAGTATTAAGTGGTCTTGAAAATGCGTGGTCACAATGAAAAATCACAAATAAAACTGGATTAATTTTTGCATTGTCATTAAATTGACATATCTTACATACTTATGATATAACTGCTTGATTAATAAAAACTAGTTACTGCCCGATTAACATAAAGGACTCGTAATGACTCGTTTGCAAACAAACCTTTTAATGTAAGGTAAAGTCAGATCAATAAGAATTTAATTGTTATTTAACTTAATAATGTTACAGTTAACAGTAATAGTTATTTAATTAAAGCTTAAGAAAATATTTCTGATAAAATAATTAGATTTTATTTTTATGTTTTTGGGATGTCTCCCATTCCATTCCAGAAAGGAATTTATAGTTGAAAGAAGTAGGAAGAAACACAATTTCTAATGGTTTTCTATTTAAGTATATTTATTTTTCAAATACTTGAATTAATTCAGAAATTCCCAGGATATATAAGTCAGTTTACGATAAAACAAAGGTTTTCTTTACATAATATTAATACAGCTGTATTTTCAAACTTTACGTCATATATAACACATATTGTGACAAAATAAATATAATGACTATTCCATAAATACGTAGTTTTACATACTTCTATTATCTTCAACTAATTATCTCCATATTTAGCAGTAGTTTAATACAAATAGTTAATTAACTCGTTTTTGAAACGTGTTATGTATATAACAAGTTTTAGGCACATAGCAGCTTTGTAGGGTTGCGTAGCCAAAGGGTAAAAATAGACCCATATTACTGATTCTTTGTTGTCTGTCTGTCTGTTATCAGGCTGTATCTTTTGAACCGTAATTGTCAGACAATTGAAATTCTCATATTTTTATTTTTGTTGCAGACATAATAAATGAATAGGTACTAAAAACAGAATAAAATAAATATTTAAGACGACTTCCATGGAGAAAACGTAATATGGCGAAAATATTTTTTATAAATAATGGTGCGGAACCATTTGTGCGCAAGTCCAGTTCGCACTTGGCTGGTATTTCAATTTATAATCTCAGTCTGTTATCTTTCAGTTTAACCTGTTTGAAGAATTAGCAGTTTTTTAATCACTTTTTATATGTAGATACGACTAATATAACGATTCTTATATTCAAATATTAGCAACGAATACACATTCCGTAAGTGTTACTTGCCTTTTTATAAAGCCAAACAGAAATAAGAGAACTGAATTTGTCAATGTGTTTCAATAAACGTACATATATTATGTTAATCAGTTTTCAAGTTACCATAGTACAAGGTCTGCTTAGTTCAGTATCAGTGGCGGGATTCTATTCACTATCGAGCGTTTGACATTCTAAATCTACTGCAAGATTTGTTCCTACGGCGCCCGCTAGAGGCGCTGATCATTCATCATCATATTTTCATACAAAATTCTACTACCGGTTATCGATAGCGGTTAAAAATCGCGCGTATGTGAGTTATCCAAATAAATATTAATTAGATATTTATTTATTTCTAAATAATTATTTCCACACAATTCAGTGTCATTATTTTCATTATTTAATGTATCTAAATAATATATAAATCCCAAGTGGTAATTACGCAATACGATAATAATAATTAACTTCAGTAATTATCATTCCATAAAAACATATTGTCTTACAAGAGTCTACTTAGACAAGTCTAATCCCTGAAATGCAGTTGTCTTCTATTTACACTTGCAGCACTTTAGTTAATCCTTTTATCTCGTGTATGTAACATACTAGCTGACCCGCGCAACTTCGCTTGCGTCACATAAGAGAGAATGGCTCATTATTTTCCCCATTTTTGTAACGTTTTTTACTGGTACTCCGCCCCTATTTGTCGTAGCGTGATGATATATAGCCTATAGCCTTTCTCGATAAATGGGCAATCTAACACTGAAAGAATTTTTCAAATCGGACCAGTAGTTCCTGAGATTAACGCGTTCAAACAAACAAACAAACTCTTCAGCTTTATAATATTAGTATAGATTTCCATAGATACAAGTAATTTATATAATCTGTGCAATCTCGAGAGTTTTGACACACATCATTATGTAATCAAGGACGAAATTGCAGTGTGGTTTATTGTTTAATTACTTTGCTAAAAGATTAGTATCATAATTTTATGCAGTTTCCAAGGAGATGTTATCGTTCTTTCTCTACTTAATATTTGGAACAGTTATCAAAGTTAACAGTTACCAGTGCGGTGGAAGTTCGTGGGTTCGATTCCCAAGTGAATTACAAATACTTGTTTCTTGTCTAGTTTTATATTTTTTTATATTTTACTAGCTGACCTGCTAGCTCCGCTCACGCTTTCTTGTTTTTATTTAATACCGCGCATTTTACCAGACTTCCAGAAATAATTCAAGACCAAAAATAGCCAAATCGGTCCAGCCGTTCTCAAGTATTAGCGAGACTAACGAACAGCAATTCATTTTTACATATTATATAGATATATTTTAAATGACAACTCCCGCCCTAAGAATTGCTTTGATGTTTGGAAATATCTCCGCGACACAAGAGCAATTCAGCTGTTTTTTTAGAAAAATATACACAATCATGTCTCAAAAATATTGTTGGAACCAATAAATAAAATATTTTTATAAATACAGGTCCTCAGTTTTAGATACCTCATTCCAATTTACCTAATTAATTTTGAATAATTCATAGGGCCACTTTTTTCAGGCTAATTATACGTAAGCTGTAACTTCTAATAGATACGCTATCAAACACTATAAGTTTTGAAACAGGCTTTTAATAGCGCAAATTCTGTTCATATTTTTTTTGGTACACGAAATACATTGAATGTAACCTAGTAGGAGACGGGTCATTAACCTGTCGCAAAGTGTCACTTTATCAATTATTACAATGTTCTGACACTATTTAGTGACATTATTTAAACCTTTGTGATAAGTTACCTTATAAAACAAAATAAAATAATGCCACCAAAAACATTCTGTAAAAACCTCAAGTCTCGCAGCTCAGTCTTTCTGGCGTAAAAAGTGGTGAGATCTATATAATACCAAGTCGATTAATCTATTTCGTCTCTACTTAAAGGACCTGCTGTCTTAAGTTATAACATATGTTATTATCACGCCAGTATTAAAAATATTTTACGTTTAAAACAAATAGATCGACCTGGCCATCGCATGATTTGTATGTATTACACTACACAGCACGACGAGAAGTTAAATGCTCCCGAAATTTTAATGGCGAATTTGTGTTTTCATGCGATGACCAAGTCGATCTATTTGTTTTAAACGTAAAATATTTTTAATACTGGCGTGATAATAACATATGTTATAACTTAAGACAGCAGGTCCTTTAAGTAGAGACGAAATAGATTAATCGACTTGGTATTATATAGATCTCACCACTTTTTACGCCAGAAAGACTGAGCTGCGAGACTTGAGGTTTTTACAGAATGTTTTTGGTGGCATCTCACTTCTTTTTGTAGAACGAACATAAGTCCAATTTGTATGGAAATACGTTTTTTCTTATAATTCAACATATTTTCCTATGGGAATGTCGTTTAGTTTCATGGGCTAAACACCCTTAGCCACCCTATATCCCGTCCCGTTATGCCTCATATAGTAGGTACCTATCTACACCTATTATTTATTATTTTCTACAGTAATAATGATTCATTAACTGCAAATGTAACTTTGTATAATCTTATACATTTATAAGAGATTAGAAAGTTATTGTTGCAGTTAGTGTATTTAAAAAACTAAACCGAAAATAGAATCGAATTTTTAATCTCGAGTAAATATTTCAAGCCAGACTCGACAATAGATACTCAATCTTTTTTAAATTAATCAAACTTGTTTTTAAATTAATAAATTTATCTATAAATATATAAAACTCAAAGGTGTTTGACTGACCAAGATTTTAGACCGATCGGGCTGAGACTTTGCATGCAAAGAGCTACAATGACGTTAGTATCCCCTAAGAAAGGATTTTAATAGATATCATCCCTCAAGGGATAAAATAGGGAATGAAAATTTGTATAGAACTTTGTAAATTTTGAACCGATTGGACTGAGTCTCGCATGCATAAAGCTACTATGACGTAGGTGTCCGCAAAGAAAGGATTTTAACAAATTTCACCTTTAAGGGGATAAAATAGGTGTGAAAGTTGTAGAAATCTTTTAGGATTTTCGACTGATTGAACTGAAATTAATCTAGATCCCCACATAGGATACTTTTAACTACGGCAAAACCTTTTGACTCCGACAAAGTCGCGGGTGGAATATAGTAATATACTTATTATTAGTGTTCTTTCTTTCATCGTGGTATTTTCGACCAATTTGGTATATTTATTTTTTAGATTTTGGTACTTAAAGAGATGTCCAATCGTGTGATTTTCGTAATCTTTACATAATACATACAAGGGACACGAGAAGGGTCTGTTCAACCCAGGCAACTGAACAACCTTTCTCTAGGAACATAAGTCCAATTTGTATGGAAACACGTTTTTTTCCATAATTCAACATCTTTTCCTATGAATGTTGTTCAGTTTCATGGGCTAAACACCCTTAAGTTATGCCTCATATAGTAGGTACCCATCTAGACCTATTATTATTATTATTTTCTATTACTACAGTGATAATGATTTGCTAACTGCAAATGTAACCTTGTAATCCTATACATTTATATCGGATTACAAAGTTATTTATGCAGTTAATATATTTAGAAAACTGGACCGAAATTAGAAAATATTTGAATTTTCCCATGATTAAGACACTAAACCCTATTTGTATTCTAAATTTGAAGCTTCTAAGTCTGCTAGAAGTACCTTATACTTTTGATGATCGGTGAGTCAGTGAGTCAGTGAGTCAGTGAATCAGTGAGTGACAAAATTCAGAAACTTTAACAAGTTGTTATTCTTAAACTACTGGTTCAAATTGACTGAAATTTTAAATATACCGTGTTTATACAATGACTAATTAGTTGCTGCAAATTCAGGCTTCTTGTTTTATCCACAACGAAATTATAGGGGTGTCAAAAATAGCCCGAATTGCTTCGAGAAAAGGATGGTACGGCCGTGCCGCTTTTTTTTGCTCGACTTGCGGGGGCACTTCCGTGCCCCCAGACATTTTGTTTACCAATTAACACCTGTAAGAAAATAAATAATTTATTATTATGATCATATCATAAACCTATTTATAGTTTTGCTACATTTATAGATATAGGTAGATATCATTTTTAATTTGTCCATGTTTTATCATTAAGTACCAATTATAAACTGATATTATTTTCTAACAAATAAATGTACTTATTCTATGAAATAGAGGCCGGACCTCTTGTCATAAACTAATTACATAATAAAACAAGGGGCTACTATTGGGAACATCCTAATAGATATAAGAAAAATCTAATATCTCTCTCTTAGTTCGACCTGGGAATCGAACCCACTGGTATTCTTCACAGCCACCGAGACCACAAAACATGAACTTCAATACAATCTTTAATGTTCAACGTTATCTTCTGATTAAATTCAATATGAAATCATAACAAACACTGATTAGCGGATTTCATTGCACTGTAAATCTTTGATTAGTGAATTTTATGAGGTGATGATGAAACTGAAGATGTATAGCATTAGCATTATTAGCATGCTTAAGGAGTCCTTGTCATCATTAACCCCTGGTTTCTGAGGTACATTTATTTTAGCGTTAGTTTATCTATTCAATAGCGTTTTTTTGTATGAGTTTTAACGCTATTGAATAGATAAACGGCCGCCAAATGTACATCAGAAACCGGAAGTAAGGACACTTTTACAACGGACACAAAGTACAACTAGTCCTGAAACAATTATTTATGGATCGCGCAAATGATTGTTCCGTGTGGGAATTGAACCCACGACCTCCAGACGCAATGGTAGCAGCGCGGGGTCCACTGCGCCACAGAGGCAGTCACTTACATCTTTTCTTTTAATTTTTACTTTAAGATAGTATTAAGTCTGCTCATCATTGGCATCGGCACATAAAGGATCCTTAAAAGGCATCCCTAGAAGCCAGCGCCCACTGTCGGAACTTATACCATGGCATCCTTAAAATCACTTCAATATGCCTAACGCCATTACAGCATTTCCATACTTTTAGCCATTGTAATTTCACAGAATATTGCACGTTTAACTACTTTATTACAACAATGTAAGTTTGCTAGCAAGAGATTTATCTTTAATGGAAAATTAAAGACAGTTTTTCTGAAAATTTTCTTACAATTCAATACAGTGTTAAGTTTTTCACATATGAGAACTCCAGTGATTATAAACCGTGACGGTTTATAATCACGTGTTACTCCAAACAAGTTTATTAAAACCTGAACTGTTAAATAGATTTATATAAAGTAAGTCTAATTATTTAACTACTATTACAAGCGTTACTTGTTAGTTTAATGTAACGTAAATCTTGTTATCTGTGTTACCTAAATCTGCTGAAGTAGTATTCTTCAGAAAAATATGCCTGCTGTATACTTTCGTACTAATATTATAGAGGCGAAAGTCTATTAGTTTGTTGTGTGTTTGCAACATAAATGCTAAACCGATTTGGATAAAATTTTGTAGTGAGATAGATAAAAAAATAAGTGCAAATATAGGGTTTACGTAATACTAATGATTAGTCTAATTATAATATGAATGTAATTAGGCAGCGGAGTGCGCGGGTCAGCTAGTAATTGTATGAGTAAACCAATATTTTTAAATGAGTTTTTCCTTAACAATATGAACTAAATGAATACACATAATAATTGAAAAAATTGATCGAATTGTTTCCAATATCCTGACAAAGTAACATGACAGTTTCTTAAAAACACGTATGAAAAGATGTATATATAAAATATTATGATTACAATAGATCTACTACTAAGAAAATAGGAGTTAAATTGTTTTTTGAACACTGGATTACTCAATGCTTTTATAAATAATGTCAAATGACTAATTATCAAAGTACTTACATCCAATTAAAAGAAATCCGTCGACCACCACTCTCTTCATAATATGAATTGATTCATCGTCTCTCGACATCTTCACTATTATTTCAAATCGACTGGCAAACACACTTTAAATAACCGCTTTAGTTGAGAAATCAACCGATAGATATTAAATTATGTTTCAAAAATATCAAATTTTCTTTGAAAATTGTACTTTGGTGATTAATTTATTTAGTTTTCGATGTTTACGTATATTATTCGTGTTTCGCCACACGACTGTCGCGCAGTGCGGCGTCGTGCCTACTATAGTGACGGTCAGTTCCCTCGCCTTATATACCGGCCGTTATCACACTGATAACGGCATTGAAATAAGTTTAGGGCCTGAAAATTATCCTGTAATCCTGTTTCTTTTTATATTTTGTTGTTATTTAATGAAAATATATAAAATTGTTTTTATAAACTAGCAGATACGCATCCGATATTTGACCACGGGGTCTTCCTTCAAAGATTTCTATGAGAAAAGTTATTTAAATTAGTTAGCTAAGCGGTTTTATTGTAAAGCGTTACATTACATACGGATTTCGAGGTTTTAATGATAAGTATTGATTAGTATTTAGTATTGTCACTATATTCCATAATTATTGTGTCAGTTTTGATTTAAGCGTAATCAGTTCAACTGTTTAAGATTTATAATAGTTTTTAAACGACGAAGTTTGAGAAATTACATCTTGCAGCTCTTAACAAATCTAAATAATAACCCTCCTTTGTGTTGTGCAGTCGGGTAATAAAATATATTGTATATTAGCTACGCAAATTAAAATTGAATTCGTTATTTTGGTCCATTTTTTAATTGGTTTATTAGTTTTTTAATTGGTTTAGTTATTATTAGTAGTTCGTATAATTATAAATATCTTTGACTCTGTAAATGCCAATATAATATGAATCAAAATAATGAATTAGTTTATTCCGTTTTTCTCAAACGACATGTTATTTTTCTTACTGTGTCATCTATTCAATGCTTTAACTTCCAAATAATTTCATAAAGTTTAGGAAAACTGACATCCGACCTTTACAAGGAACTTTCAATAAAAGGTTTTTTAACGTAAAATGTGTCATACGTGCGTCACTACATATAGTTATTTAGTGACGTATTTATTCGATTTCATACTCTTATTTAAGTCTATTTATATCTATTCATAAATAAAGTTTCATTTTTCCCGGAAGGACAACTAGTACAAAAATATCTTGATACAAAATTAGCTAACGTAGGTATGTTACTTTGTACGTCACGATGATAACTTTAATAAATACATAGACTTATGTAGGTTTCTAATAATATACATAATGTCACGCCTTTTTCCCATAAGGGTAGGCCAAGCACGCCACTTGGAACGATCTTTACAAACTTCCCTTGCCACATTCACATCTATACATGTTGTAATACAGGACCGCCAGTTACGAATACTACGAACCTTATAATATTTATATAAGAGCAGATATAACTGCTCTGTAGAGATGGCTAGCTAGTATTTTTAAGACTATATATCAGCCTAGCCTTTCTTCCGACTATGTTGGGGTCGGCTGCCAGTCTCACTGTATGCAGCTGAATACCAGTGTTTTACATGGAGCGACTGCCTATCGGATCACCACAGCCAAGTTACCTGGGTTATAACACGATAAGTACCCTGTAAGACTGGTTGTCAGACTTTCAAGCTTCTGACTACTGTTAACGTTACTTTTCTTTTCAAACTGTTTTACTCAATTCGTTTTGACTAACGTGTTTTCCATTGTTTTATTCGGATGGAATAATTTCAAAGAATTATTTTATTTGGTCATTATATTTTCAATAACTGATTGTTATTTCAAATATGATTTCATTATTTTCGATGGAAAGGTTAGCGACGTAATTTTGGGTAAATTTTCCATTCCATTACTACTGCTAGTGCATGTATTTAGTGTATGAATTAACTTTTAATATGAAAATTTTACGTACGTAACATTTAGTTAATTTGCGAGTTTCACGAGGGATTTTTGTTTCAACATGGTTGCTTAGCAGTCGAAAAGATACGACTTTAAAATATTTCTTGATATATTTTACTAGAAACTGTGTTATTGGCGGAATAAGACATAAATCCAGGATCGCCACAAATTTTTTTTTTAATATATCATGAAAATAATAATGTGTGTATAGGCAGGGTTTTGCAACATGATATAAGTATTGTTTTACCGGCAAATCTGTATTTATATGGCCATGAAAAGGGCAGAGAAAGGGTGAGGCAGACACTACGTACGATGAAAACGCCCAGTATAGATAAAGGTGCGGTTACTAATACTTTTAGCTAGCGAAGGAGTGGTACAATCTGATTTAGTTACATACATACATTACATAATATCAAGTCTCTTATATCTGAAGGTGTGGAAACTAAGGGTGAGGTTTTGCAAAATACACTCAGATTTCGCCAATAATCATGTAAGTAAGTATCATGTAGTAGGAGGCGAACTAGTGTTATGTTACCGTACCCAGGACTGCTAATGAGAAATATTCTAATATAAATTAGTAACGACCAACAACACTGTGCCCGACCGGGAAGAGTCAATCACCAAGCGAAAACACGAAATAATCGTAAAATTTGAAACAAACTAAAGTGTGTTAGGTAACAGACGAAGCAATCTTGATAATTAAATAAATTACAAAATAACACATAAAATTAATATACTTATTGACTTTTAAGTGACTTATAGAAATTTTCCACAGAACTTAATTAAAAACCTGTCTATAGCCGAATATCCACAAAATCCACAGTCCGATAAAAAAATTGAGAGACTTGGTATGCACCATTTATCTACCTAGATTATAATCAGTAATAGGCATTTTTTGGTTTCTGCCTACTTCTATGGCGAAAAGGCGCGATTTTATTTATGGTGGTAAAAGTTCGAAATAAAAGAACGTTCGGACTTCTACCATTGAGAGTTGGTAAATCTTAGGTTTTACTGGAAAATCTTAGGATTTACCACAGTTCGGGCTTTTACATATATATGTAATACACATAATTATGTGTAGTTTTACATATATTGTAATTGTAAAATAAAGCCGTATCATACCACCATCAACTACATAGGCTTCGAGTCACTGATGCTCGAAATTCTTTATGTTGGATACATCCACTAGCCGCGAACTTTGCATACAAGGCGCTCTACTAAGTTGCTAAACTGTAAAATCACATCGATTGTGTATTACGGATAGAAACTATCATTTTCATCCGGTAAACAAAGTAACCATAGTGCGTATATAATAACACTTATTATTTTTCTTTTGCCGTCATCGAGTCCTCAGTATGACATTCTTTACATACTTCCATCTGATTCAACGATAATGATTGTTTTTACAACTTTGTTCATAACATAACATTCCTTTGCAATATGGTAAATATAACAGAATAAATATATAACAACATTATGATATACTAGCTGATGCACGCGGTTCCGCTCGCATACAAACTCTCATTTCCTTTTCCAGCCATTTAGGGCTTAAATATCAAAAATACTTCCGTGCCCGCACTGCGCAGTGGAGGTTTTTCGCTTAAATTGGCTATACATATATGCCATCTCCAGTAGCTCGATTGGCTGCTACTATCGACTACCGATAACCGGCTTGTCATCGATAAATTTTGTATGAAAATCTGATCAGCGCCTCGGACGGGTGTCTTAGGAATTACTTTGGCAGTACATTCTAAATGTCAAACTTTCGATACTCGACAGTACCGACTACTGTCTAACTAATCGCGCTACAGAGGCATCAGCGCCAATCCGATTAGGACTCGAAGTGGTGCTAATTATTGAAGGAAAAGCATATAGCTTAAACTGTAATAATATATCACCATACATGAACATAATAAATTTAGCAGTATTGCGTGAAAATGTAACAAACATACACCCATGTTAACAAACTTTTGCATTTATAGTTAGTAGGATAGGAAGATGCGCAATGTTTTTAATAGTCGTAGCGTAGTACGCAATCATAATAGGTTTAATATGTATTTACTTGTTCTAAAACTAGGTTATGATGTTTATGGTTAGGGTTCATTACACCACATACAGATAATTAATACATGTTGTTTTATAATTTACTTGCGCCCCTAAGCCTAATCTCGTTGTTCGAGACGAAGTTTTAGAAAAAACGGTTCCTTAACTTCCTTACTTTATTTTATTTTTCCTAGATGTTAGATGTTGACAGTATCGGATGAGCATTCATATTTACCATTGCTCGAACGAGATAAGGACAAATGGTAGGAAAGAACAGATTTATGTGGAATGTAGCAGATTCCATGTAGTGATGTTTTTTAAATGATCGATATCTTCTTTAAACTCTCAAAAACAACACATTTATTTATCATGAATATTAACGGAGAGACTAAAGATTATTATTACAATATTTTTATGTGTTTTCTAGTTCACAAATGTCCTTGACACTTTAAACTTAAATGTCCAGCGTTTAAATGCGCTCCATTTTGAAAATAAACACAAGATCTATATTGCTTTTGACGTCATAACCTAGAAAATAGGCATTTAAGTTTATAATAATAAATAAACGTTACGAAAGGAAGGGGTAAAAATATTTTGTCCATTAAAGATAACGGAATGACGTCCATAATGATGTTATTAATAAATTATTATCTAAATTAGATCGTACGAACTATTATTAGTTGCGAAGTTTCGTACGGAATAATTTTACGCTAGTGTTGCATCATCTTACCTTAAGATGGTGGTCCATCTAAGGGTAAGATATAGTGCTAATACATACTATCATAGTCTTTTCGAAATATGATATACCTATAATAAACTATACGCGAAGACCAAATATAGTGAATCCTACCCAGCACGACCACGGATAATAACCTTAATTTGAATGTGGTACATATTCATGAAAAAAAATGTAAAATGTAAATGTTTAAAATTTGTACTCACGTATTTTCCATTTGGTCAATCTTAAGAGAGAGGACGTACTTGTACGTTAAGACCACATTAGTGTAACATCATGAAAATGTTTCATCTAACTAACGCATGCCAGGACAATCATAGCGCATGCGGGTCCAATAGCTCGATTCTCTGCTAGTATCTAGGTACTACCGGCAGCAGGCTAGTTATCGACTCTACCGGGCTCCATAAGAACTATTTTGGCAGTACATTTTTAATGACAAACCTTGATACTCGACAGTATTGACTGTAGAGAATAGCGCTACATTATTAGTAGGGTATTATTATGTTGAACACTGAGTGAAACTCATCAGCACAAGTGTGGATGATAAACTCAATGTAACTTACCCTGTCTCTTATAAACGTATTTTTTATATTTTAAATATCTTCAAATGTTTTATTTACTCACACCGTTGACTTCTATTTTTCGTATGAATATGGTGAATGTTGAATGGAGTCAATAATATCAAACTCTCGTGTGTTTGACGAAAATTATTTAAAAGACGATGACGCATAATAGTCGCACGACTTTTATCCCTAATTAAAAACTCGTTTCTGCGCAAGATTTTTTTCTGTGGAATCCAGTTTATTAGTGCGTATTTATATTTCTTACGTGTATCGAATACGCTACGCAAATTCCAATTGTTTGTGTAAATTGACGGAGGTCTAAATTCTTAACGGGTTTTGTCATTGATTCGCATAAATTAATCAGTCAGCGGCTCTATGCGTGTTTTTGGATCTATACTTAAATATAAATGTGGAAAAATGTTTGTTTGTCTATCCCGGTCAAAAAAATAAACATATTTTCGTAACATTGGTAGAGCGGTTAATTATGTGATGATGTAGACATACGAACAATAGTTGTGTAACTAAACCAAACTTATTCACACTATAATTTTGTCAAAGTATAACTACAAAATAATTTCTAAATATAAAAAAACAATAATTATTTTATGTAGAAGATATTCATATTCAATTAAGCAGTAATAAAAATCACTTAGGGGTTGTAAATTAAGTTTTGGCATTGATAATGCGATGTTACGGTAGATAGTACCATTGACGTACGCGTTTTCAGATAAATTAAAGATACTTTTACATCGAAAAACACGTCGCTTCACTAACCTTCTTCATTTTTCTTTCTATAACAAATGTCGAAAAAATACGGAACGTAATGAATTTTCTTTTGTCATTCCTATCTATGACACTATTCATCGATGATTATTCTATTGTCCGCCACAGTAAAGCCATCAATCATTTTATACCTCTGTCATTACGGCTCCCTGCACTTGTCCAATTTAGTGCTAAATTCAGACCCACTAGGATAACTGACACACTCATAACTATCACATAGTTTCAAGATTTTACATCTATAAAAAAGTCAATATTTGAAGCGTTACTTTCGCCCTATGTACAAGGCACTTTATTATAAAGATATATGTCTACTATCAGTCCGCCATGTCTTCGTCTCGTGGGTGTGTACGTGTTGACATATAACCTTTAAGCTCTTATCTCTATGTAGTATCAGCAGTATTAGTTGATCCAATAATGTAATGTCATGCTTCCTTTTCCTATGTTTTTGCCGAGATTTTTCTATTTTCTGTTGCCGGTTGAACGAGTAACCATAACTTTAGTAATCAAACCACCGGTTTCTGAGTACATTTAGCGGTAGTTTATCTATTCAATAGCGTTTTTTTATATGAGTTTGAATAGATAAACTACCGCTAAAGGTACTCAGAAACCGGGGGTTAGTGACTATCTTAATTCCGTATTCAGTTATAGGCTGACTATTTTATTGACATTTGTTAGTTAAATTTATCCGTTTTTTTAAATAATGTAAATAGTGTCTTAAATTTCTGTGAAGAGTATAAAAGAGTGTGTGAAAATTGGAAAATCGGTCCATAAAATATTTTTATTTAGGACATTCAGCTGTTTTAAAATAAGTAAAGAGTAATTTCAATGAAGATGAATATACTACAGTCACTATTATAAAATATGATTTTCATTCACAAGAAGTAATGAATCACAATAGATTTAGGGCTAAATATTTAACGCCAATTAGCCATGGGTATGAGAATAGCGTTACATTTCTAAGGAGGTAATCTAATCTTACTGAAATAGTGACATCATACGCATTGTATAATTAACAGTATATAGCGTACAAGGCCAAAGAACCTACTTTAGATCACTCCAACGGATGATTAACCAATTTGGTAAACTACCGTATTCGCAAATCTAAACGAAGGAATTTTATGGATATGAATTTGAACTGAAACCGATAAGTACCTAAATAAATAATTTTATATTCGTAATCGTATCTTCAGATACTTTCTAAGATATACGTTTCCAAAAGATACGGATAAAAAAATATTTCAAGCTATTCGTGACATTGGCATAGTTTCGGTTATAGATATTTTGAAGGAATTGTTGAACAACAGGTCGGTTCCTGCCTCTGCCATTATCCTAGACTTTTCTATCAGGTACGGCTACAATCGTAGATATCCGATAGTTTCAGTTACGGCTACAGACCTCCATAATATCCCTAGAGGAATATGATGGACAGGCACAAGATTATTGGCACTTGTACTTATATTATTTATGTTATGTTATTTAATGACTAAGTATATTTAACTACTAAGGTATTTCAGCTTTGAAGCTTACAACACAGTTTCCGAACAAAACCTGAAAAATAAACTTAACTCACAACAAAGTGCGAACTCCGGTTCAAAGTTCCAAATTGAAGAGCAAACAAAATAAATAATACTACTTATTACTAATTTTACACGCGTAGGAACAGTACGGAAGTTACATAATATTTGATTAGAATTAATTCTAGAAAGAACATCTTGTTGTTAGTTATATTTTTAGATAGGGTAAAAATATTTATTTTTATATCTTTGTTTTGAAAACTTTGCCCTTTGATTGTAGCTATCGTAAGCTTTTTTTTAGCTATGACCATTGACCATGTTTATGCGTCTTTCTTAAGTTTTACGTCGGTTTAGAAATTGTGAAATAAAGCATGTATAAGTGACCTTACTTAAGAGACTTTGCAAAGAGAAATGACTAAGAATATTGCTGCTCAGAGTTATTACATTATTTTAGTCAGATTCTTGATGCACAGACTGTATTTTAAACAATATGTTCAATTTATACCTACTTTCCTGAGTAAATTGGCATTCTTACATTTCCAAAGTTTTCATAATTTTGGACATACGTATGTCATTTCAAGAGCTACTGAAAAACAACTTTTAGAAAACTTTATCATACCGATTGTAACATTGTATTGAATGATGAAATTCGTTCACGATATGCTCGAAGTTAAGAATAAGAATGTTATTCATAAATTGTGTTTTTAACACAAATAATTTAAGAAATTAAATGTTATCAATGAAATAATATGTTGTTGTTCACCATATAAAAGACGGTTTTCTTAAGAGGTAGTTAAAAGTAGGTCCAAGATCCATGCCTGATATACATACATACATGTTAAAAAAAATTGCGATTTTCATTAAAACCAGTTTCAGCTCTTATGGATAAGCATATATTAGAATTGTTAAACAAACCTTAATTTACCCGGTGGTGGTAAAACTGACCATAATAGTAGCAGGTTCATGTATCTAGGCTCAAATCTAGGTACAGGTACTTATTCAGGTTTCTACAGTCGGTACAATCGACTTTGGAGAGTTCGACATTTAATAGTCCAGTCATTATAGTAAGTTCACCTCGGAATTCGAGATACCCAGCTGTAAGTCTGTAAATACTTGTATATTGACACCCTAAAAGTTGTCTCAAAACCTACATATGGTAGGGTGTACGCAACTATAAAATTTCAAGGTCCAAAGTCCCAAAAACCGGTTTTTTGAGCTTTTTTTGTAAATATCTCATTTCCTATGGAATTTTTGCATTCGTATTCATTACCAATATTGTACAGTATAAAATTCTCTACAAATTTTGTTTGAATTTTTTTTTTTTACGGTGAACCGTTTTCGAGATAGAGGGCGGAGAGCGCGCGGTCACAGGATCATTTCAAGTCAACCGGTGCCTCCGGTCGAAGATGCGCCATATATAGTTGATGAACTATCGATAAATCAATGATTATAATAATAAATAAATTTAACCCATTACTGTCCCACTGCTGAGCAAGGGTCTTCTCCCGTAATGAGGGAGGGGTTAGGCCTTGAGTCCACCACGCTGGCCAAGTGCGGGTTGGGGACTTTGCATGCCCTCAAAAAATGTATTTAACAAATTTTATTCAAGCAAGGTTTCCTCACGATGTTTTCCTTCACCGTTGGAGCATGTGACAATTATTTCTAATACACACATAACTTCGAAAAGTCATTGGTGTCATCATTTTCTTCATAATTATATTAAATCTATATCTTTTCAATAATACTGATTTATTTGTTTTTTTTTCATCATGTAAGAAGTTATTAATATTAATTAGGTTAAAATTCAAATATAGTGCCTATATTTTCATGAAAAATTCTGCAATTACATGGGCAGGTAAGTGTTGATAAGTTAATTAATACTGAATAAAAAGTGGATAGGTTATGAAAAAAATTGTAAAAAATAATGTAATAGTTAATAGAAATTGACAAATATTTATTAATCATTGATTTATCGATAGTTCATCAACTATAATATATATGGCGCATCTTCGACCGGAGGCACCGGTTGACTTGAAATGATCCTGTGACCGCGCGCTCTCCGCCCTCTATCTCGAAAACGGTTCACCGTAAAAAAAAAAATTCAAACAAAATTTGTAGAGAATTTTATACTGTACAATATTGGTAATGAATACGAATGCAAAAATTCCATAGGAAATGAGATATTTACAAAAAAAGCTCAAAAAACCGGTTTTTGGGACTTTGGACCTTGAAATTTTATAGTTGCGTACACCCTACCATATGTAGGTTTTGAGACAACTTTTAGGGTGTCAATATACAAGTATTTACAGACTTACAGCTGGGTATCTCGAATTCCGAGATTCTTACCTAATTTAAGCTTAATTGACTGCACTATTAAAATGTACTGAAATATTACTACATACGGCATTACTACATCGGTATTTCATACAAAATTTCTCGATAGCTGGCTGGTTGTCGACAGTCAATATTAGTAAAAAATCGCGCTTCTCATCAGTTTTTATAACCTATCTTGGGTCTATCCCACTAGTCCCGTTGAGTTGTCCCGTGACGGGACAACTGGCACTATTTTGTCCCAGTTGTCCCGTGGCGGGACAAGTGACACTGTTTTGGTGCCAGTTGTCCCGTTGCAGAAAAATCACGGGACTAATGGGACAGACGGAAGGTTCAAAACAACTGGTTCCATTGAGTTGTTGTGTGACAACAGGTACTTGGTACTTTGGTAAGATAGCAGATGATGAATTGTACGCTACTCTATGTAAACTTTAAATTCACAAGAAGTTTGTTTTTACCATTTGGGCTTTTCACTTTATAATTAAATTGACAAGAGTGTCTATATCTATGACCTACACATACCATAAATGTAAAATGCTTATCCGAAATTCCCTACTTGAAAAAACATAATGTAAGGACACTAAAAATATATTGTTAACAGGCCCCTGGAGCAGCTCAAACACTCAATTCAATTCAACATGTACCTAATGTAATTTCAACTTATCTACTAGAAATTAAGAAAAAATGTACTACAACACAACGTGTAACGTCTGCTATCTTACCAAAGTACCAAGTACTTACCTGCGGTCACACAACAACTCAGTGGAACCAGTTGTTTGACCCTTCCGTCTGTCCCATTAGTCCCGTGATTTTTCTGCAACGGGACAACTGGCACCAAAACAGTGTCACTTGTCCCGCCACGGGACAACTGGGACAAAATAGTGCCAGTTGTCCCGTCACGGGACAACTCAACGGGACTAGTGGGATAGACCCCCTATCTTTAGTACCTAAAAGTCTTTTAACCCTAACCGTCGCTAAGTTATATCGATCCAGTTATTTATAGCGCGGGGGTGTGTCACAGTGTGTTCGCGTGGTGATAACGATGTTCCGTGTGGTGGCCGCGTGGTACATATATTGTTGGATAACAAATGTACTGCTCTAGAAAAATATATGATATTATTATCTTAGTGCAGTAAAGGGGTATGTACAGTTATTGGAATATGTATTTCTTGTTCGTTATGTAATACCTATTTTTGTAATGAATTTAAGTATACTACTTTTATGTCTGTTGTACTTGAAGATACTGGAAAGGATGAATTAGGCATTACTGTTTTTTTATTACAATTAATTGGTAAATTAAAAACTTTAATTAGTGAAACAAGATTACTGTCGTACTGTATATAGCTAATGATATAAAGTTAAGCTTCAAGCCATTTATGATAGCCAAGTGCGAGTTAAAGATATTAACAAAAACTGTATGTTTATTTGTAGCAGGTTCGCAGATATGTTATGCGGTCAAAGTGTGTAGTCGCATTCTTCGACTCATATTACTTCAAAAAATCCCAGCCAAGATAAATTGAAGTAGCCTCTTCTTAAAACTTTGCAGACGCCGATTCTCAGCAAACAATTTTTATTATAATAATATTGATTTATTGCAAACGTAATCAGTAAAAAACTAAAGCACGTAGAGACCGACTACTTATTAGAGTGCCTTGGCATGTACTATTTGTTTAAATTATAATTATCAATGTTATGTATGTGCAAAACATAGTAGCTCTAATGTCAGTTACATATAACACATTAGTCCTCTTTACAAACACACACTCTATCGCACGCAAAGCAGCGCGGTTTTCGCTCGCGATTTTCTTCGCGGGCTTGACAGATGAGCGCGGCGCGTTGTCTTTGCTTTCCCTTTGCACGCGCGATTGTTGTTTCATGCGCGATAAAATGTGTGTTAAGGGGCTAATATATCTAACATGCAACTCTCAGTTGCATAAGCTTGCGAATTAAAGGTGTTCTACATTCTGAATGTTGTATAAGTACTTCCACTAGCCGCAAACCTTAAACTTGAGGTTCTCCACTTGCAGGTGTTGGACTATAGTTCTACTCATATTTATTAACTTCAAATCAACCCGACTGGGAAAACCAAAGCTTGAACGATATGGAAAAAAGTAAAGTACCGATTTTATTGCCTCATTGCGCGAGAAATAATTTCCTTATCTGTTTGTCGCTATTTGGTTTGGTTAATTATCTTTTTTCCTTAATTAATATTAGCTTTTCGACTCGTATCTTTGTTTTTACTATGTGTTTGGTAAAAAACCATTTATATTTAGAATTCGTAGCAGAGGTCAAATAAGCAATATTTGAGACAGACTGACATGCTTTAGAAAAAATATTTATTTTTATAATTATTCCTCAAGGGATGCGAACTTTAAATCTGAGTAGATTATACGTACATTATGTATTGCCATTATTAACTATTGTTCAAGATAATGATAGCGAGATTGCCAGGAACTTAGGATTTTTTACCCTATTACTGTCTCACTGCTGGGCAAAGATCTCCTCCAGAATTGAGCTATTGGCAAAGTTTGGGCTTTGACATGTTTTATAAAAGTTTTATCAAAATAAACAACGTAAATTTTGGATTTTAATTCGACTACAAAATAGGCGTTGTGTTCAATACAGTTATTGAAGTGACAAAAGCTAAACAATCCCATTGACCATTTTCCCCAAAATAAATATACAAATTTAAATACATTTTCGTACATCTATGAACAATATTATATTACCCCACACGAAGGAGCCACGCCCACCGCACGCTACAATCACATCGGTCCATACTTCTGACGCATGAGATGATAAACTCTTAATTATGTCGCACTCTTGTTGTTTACTTATCTCATTATGTTATCTTGTAGTGGATGTTTAAGGGGAAGCTTTTATTGCGTTGGCTTATGTAAATTAGGCTTGGTGTTTCGATTGCGATGAGTGTGGCGGATTTGAGGACTAATCACTCTCGAATTATTTACAGTATTTATTAAATTAAAACTAAAATAAATTAAGAGTGACATAGTTGGCCAACCTTTGCCGTAAAATATTTATAGATGTCCACAGCCTTCATGATTCGAAGGTTTCGTTTTATATGGCTCTTATTCGTTAACAAAGCCGCGCAAAGGGCTTTTGACACGCTTGAACAATTAATACTAAACTGACGACTGACCATACAAAAGTAAAATAAAGAAACAGGCTCAAAAAATAGCAATTGAAATAACGTTAACATGAATATACATGTAAGGTTTTACGATGTGCAATGATCACTTTAGAATTAAACCATTATTCTTATCTTGACAACAAATCATAGAGTTCACGCTAATTAAATTTACCTAACGAACAAATTGCAATTCCAGTTATAGGTTAGTGACGCGATTAATCAAAAATTATCATGTCAAGCCAAACTGAGACCTAGGAACGGGAGATTGACCGATGCAGAAACACGCCGTTTTTTTTTGTATAAGTGTCACTAAAAAACTTGAACTAGGAGTTTTTGATAGCATACTGAATCATGTGATCAGAGCACATAGCCGGTTGCACCCTGCAAATCTTTCCAAGCGGACCTAAAATCGTTCATTATGATGTAGCAAAATTGTTCAAGTTGTTAGGCGGCACCTATAATCTCGATTGTGAGTATTTGTAAGACAAACAATAGCACGATTTATTTCGATTGAGCTCGATGGCAATTTTAATCTCACTAACTGTTGGTTAATGGGAAAGGATTTTTTAAGGTCTTAAAACTTATCAAAGAATTAAATTGAGGTAAGTATCTTAAAAAATATCGACAAATTAAAAAGTTGCGCCCTTTAACGTTATCTTAACTTAGGAAACTTTAAAGCAAAAATAATTTTAGGGTTACAATGTTACAAAAAATATTATGTTTATCAAGTCATAGCGATTAGGAATTTAAATAGGCGACTAAAATAATTAAAAGTTTATCTTATCGTGGTACTTTAATAACAAAGTATTCTTAACAAAACAAGTTTTAGTGGAGCTTTTATTATTACGTCGCTAATGATAATATTATTTAGGAAAAAAATACGATTACACGTGGATTGATTATTTACACTCCGTTCAATTGAGTTGCGACTGTTCGATATTTATAACTGTATAAATAAAATTGTTCTTGCTTTACGCAAGGGGTGCTTAAGGTAAGTACGTAGGTTTTGCACAAAAACTTACGGAAAAGTGTTCGTTTCGAATTTGATACCGATTTGTATGGGAAATGAATAAACGCACTAATTTGAAAACACGAAATATTTCTGTTTATACCTTCAAATCGAAAGCGTTTTTCAGTTTGACAGAATTTCGACAATACGGATATACTTAATTATTATAATTTGTTTTTTTTTTATAAGTATCTAATTATAAGCTTACATTCATAAAAATATATAAAATTATGAAAGGCTTATAACATATTTTGTTTCTTTCACTCCTTAGCGAAATGAAAAAGGGAAAACATATTGCAGTAGATTTTTTACTAAAATAGCTTTATAGTTTGTAAAAAGAGGGCTAGTTTGTAAAAAAGATTACATTATGTAAGACGGAAAGATACAAATAAAAAAGGGCGGGGTTGAATCAATCCACTATATCACTAAAGATACATTTCTCGGTTACCTATCTATTAATGACTGAAAAAGCACACTGTTCCAGCGATATAACTGTTTACACTATTATTCAAAATAAACGTACCAACCCAATTATCCATAAAGAACAGCTAAAAATAAAACAACGATCTTTCAGACGTGTTTCATTTTATTAAGATTACATTGAGATAATTTCTTTGTAAACAAGTAACACGCTATTTTTGTATGAGTAGGTTATATTCATTGATACCTTTGTATGACGTTAGTGATGTTATTGACCCCTGAGATCGTAGTTGATTGATAAATTAAAAATATTTTTGTAGGCACTTATCCTATACAGGGTGGAAAAAAATATGGGCTATGGAGAGAAACTGTTTTAAATATTGAAGATACCTTAATTCACTTAAAGGAAACATACTTTTATTTTATAAAATAAACCTAATCGCTTTGAAAGATTTTTGATATCGTTGCACATTAACCGGGAATAGGGCCTCCAAAAAATTACTGAGAATATTTTTTGAGTTATTTCGCGGAAAAGAGGATACCCTACATAGGCTTAGTAAAGTTTTCTTGAAAACAACTTAACGGGTTATGATAAAATAATAATGTTTAATTAATAAATATAACAATAGCAGGTACTAACATCAGAATTAAATAGTATTTAATGCGTTAGGGTGAAACTGCTGAAACGATTGATAAACAATCCTGTAGAATGTTAGGCTAATTAAAAATGAGGATATGTACCTAATTTATGTGTGAAATACTTGTATAGCAGAACGATAGACCTAGTTTTTATATTTAATTACTGTTTTATTGCTGGGCAATGGTCTCCTCCTGAATTTTGAAGTAAGGGTTTGGCCCTGAGTACAAACGCTAGCCAAGTGCAAATTTTGTGCTCAGTAGCGCGATTCTCTACAGTCGGAACATTCGAGTTTAAAAAAATCTAAAATTTTTGAAACTCGAAGAAACATTTGTACTGCCAAATTAGTTCCTGCGTCACCCGCTAAAGGCGCTAATCACATGTTTTTTGTAAAATTTCTAGATAGCTAGCTGGTTGTTGCTAGTCGATAGTGGTAGAGAATCGAGCTACAGTTTTTTTTTATAATAAGATAACAAAGAGTAAGAAAGTATTTATTTACAAATATAACTGATTCTGTAGATAGTGAACCAAAACATTCAATTTAATTCAATTTTTCAGTGTATTGAACTTTAAAACATAATGTTATATGGAATAACTTTGTAGGAGCAACAATGTTGCAACACTTGTTTGTTGTTTGTTTAACAATCAGCAAATAAATGATCCCTTTAGTTTATTATTTCTTGTTTTATTTTTTTAAAAGATTAGATTATAAATATTGTATCTGCTTTGGGGTCTACGTTTTAGAGTAAGTATAGTTGCTATTGCAGATTATAAGTATTTTTGGCGAAAATAAAATACTAGTTGCCCGCTCTGAATTCGCCAGGTTTATAAATAAAACGGTTCAAAAGTTATTTACAAAAAACCTATACATTTTTTAGACATAAAAATTCTCCAATTCCAATTATTCTATGTATTAAAAATTATCACTATTCAAACGTGTTGCGTAGTTTCAAAGATCGTAGCATACCATGTTTTTACCGGTTTTCTATTTCTCTATTTTTTTTCAATTCATAAAGCTTACCAAAATTCACCACTACCGATCTTGCTATGTACTTGATCAAAATAATATTAATATCTATATAATAGTGCAATAATCTACATTGTAATAGTAATCTTGCATCATACAATCAACATTGTACCACGGACTATAAACTTCTCAATCAGACTTTGATCAAAATACTATAAATATATAGTTTGATCACTGCACTTTGATCAGGAAGTATTTATAGTAGTTGTAGTTTGCACTTATGATCAACTGATAATATTGAACAAATAACTGATAAATAGATCAAGAGGTGAGTGGAATTATTAATTGAATATTTTAAGTTATAGTGACCATACATTTTGACAGATCTGGGACTTCTTGACATTCTTACATAGGTATATAGTGAGCAGTTGCTATTATGAAAATTATCATATCGATTACAGGGCATTAAACGATCTGTCTACTGAGTAATTTCATACTAATAAAAAAATAAACGCAAATTAAAAATGTTCTCCTTTTTGAAGGCGGTAAAAAATAGGTTAGAAGGTTAAAAGCTGGTAGCTTTTAACAGCTCCAATGCTGGTACGCGGAAAGCCCAGAAAGAGATGGCGAGATGAGTTGGACTCTCATACTAAAGATTGGCACCAAATAGCTTTAGACAGAGATAGATGGAAAGAGGGAAGGTAGGCCTTTGCCCTGCAGAGGGACAATATGGGCTGATAATGATAATAATAATGCCGGTATCATAGTCTTCATTGTTTGAGTCTAATTCTAATTTCTGAAATAATTTTACATAATATTGGTAAATATACAGGGTGTCCCAAAACTCAACGATAATCCGAGACAGAATGAAAGGCCAAGTCATACCGGTTCTAGGAAAAATAAGAAAAAAATTCCATATCACTTAGTTCAGCAATAATAGACATATTTCAAAAAAGTTGAAATTCCACACCCTTGGTCGCATTTTCAAGTCCTGTGATCACCAATGTCACAATTTCGCTGTGTTTTTTTAAATTTCGTGATCTTCATTAAATATGCTATGAATCGTAAAACAAATTATTGCACAAAACATTGTTAATTTAGTAAAAAAAGTTAAGTTTAAGTGAGTCATGGTTCACAAAAATATCGTTAGTTAACTTTGACGCTTCGTATTGAAAAAAAAATGTACTACACTGCCCTTGGCAAGTTGTTTCAAAAGTTGGCGCATTTAATCAAGATTTCAAAATGGTGCAACACTTGCCACTTTTCTTGCCATTAAAAATGTTATTTTTATTTGAACGAAGAATATCCTCGCAGATGGATCGGACGCAGTGGTTCAATTTTGTGGCCTCCTCGTTCCCCCGATCTAAATGTAGTAGAATTTTTTTACTGGGAATGCATAAAAGAAAAAGTCTATTCGAAATCAATACAAAATCTATCAGAACTTCGCCAGAAAATTGACACAGCGTCAAAGGAAATAAATGCAAGGAATTTCGCTTGACTGGTGCAAAGGTCTTTTGTAAGGCGTTACAGAGCTTGTATTCGTGCCAGAGGAAAACAATTCGGAATTACTTTCGTTTAAGGAGAATAATTAAATGAGAACATGATTCGTTCATTGTTTTTTTTTTAATTATTATTACATATTATGTTTATAACATTAAATATTGGTTATGGACTGACTCAATTACCTCTTTACAAAAAATAATTGCTTTCCTCCGGCACGAACACAGGCTCTGCAACGGCGTACAAAAGATCTTTTCAACAGTCAAGCAAAATTCCTTGCATTTATTTCCTTTGACGCTGTGTCAATTTTCTGGCGAAGTTCTGATAGATTTTGTATTGATTTCGAATAGACTTTTTCTTTTATGCATTCCCAGTAAAAAAAATCTACTGGATTTAGATCGGGGGTACGAGGAGGCCACAAAATTGAACCACTGCGTCCGATCCATCTGCGAGGATATTCTTCGTTCAAATAAAAATAACATTTTTAATGGCAAGAAAAGTGGCAAGTGTTGCACCATTTTGAAATCTTGATTAAATGCGCCAACTTTTGAAACAACTTGCCAAGGGCAGTGTAGTACATTTTTTTTTCAATACGAAGCGTCAAAGTTAACTAACGATATTTTTGTGAACCATGACTCACTAAAACTTAACTTTTTTTACTAAATTAACAATGTTTTGTGCAATAATTTGTTTTACGATTCATAGCATATTTAATGAAGATCACGAAATTAAAAAAAACACAGCGAAATTGTGACATTGGTGATCACAGGACTTGGAAATGCGACCAAGGGTGTGGAATTTCAACTTTTTTGAAATATGTCTATTATTGCTGAACTAAGTGATATGGATTTTTTTCTTATTTTTCCTAGAACCGGTATGACTTGGCCTTTCATTCTGTCTCGGATTATCGTTGAGTTTTGGGACACCCTGTATAAAAGTAAATATCCAAGAAATGGTTACCCTATTATAAACAGATTCCACTCGCAGTTGTTTGTCGTTTAATGTCAAAACAAAACAACTACTTTCTTGCGTCATTTCGTAGAGCAAGGGACTACTACTGTGGCAGACACCCATCCCTTATAAAATAATATTAAAAGTGCGAAAGTCTGTTTGCTACGCTTTTAAAGTTAAACGGCTGAATTTACTTCGATGATATTTAGCGCGGAAATCGTTGATGACCGCCGTAGGACGCTTTTTTATAATAGTTAGACTTCATCAACTTAATATTTTCACTATAGAAACTTTTTTAATATAATCCATTCAATAAATTATATTTTTTATTTATTGATCTTATATTGTTCTCAAAAAACTAAGAAGACAAAATAAAAGGCTTAATACAAAAAGAAATATTTTATTCAATTTCAACATATAAAATACATTTCTCTTAAACATTAACAACCGGTAACTTATAATTGCACTTTATTCTTAAATAAATAACTTAGCACCTATGTTGTACATTTATTTTGTGTCGCAAAATATACAAAATACTTCTTAGGCTTATTTATTTTTGTACCAAGTATGAGTTTTTGTTATAGACAGTCAGCGCCTCTAGCGGAAAATTTAGGAAACAAGAATCTTGACCTGACTTAGATTTGTTTTAATAAAATATCGTTGCTAAAGAATTTTACTTGGATCCTTTAGTTACTAGAATAGGTTTGTTATTTAAATTAAATGAATTGGATAAGTTACTTAAATTTGCTGACAATAATTGTTATTTACAAGACTTTACCTAGATCCCTATATTTGGCAGGATTTTTTACACTTAGTACTATCGAGTAACATTCACTTTCAATACAAAATAACTTGCAAAATACAGCTTTTGGAGAATGCGTAAGTAAAATTTTCACGCAAAATTTCTTGATAGCTTTGGTGCTCGATATCGCCTCTGGAGAAAAATTAGCAGGAGCGACCGCAAATCCATGTAAAACTCACATTTGGGTTACCTACAGTTAAGTATCTGTTAGCGTGATGAATTACTATCCGATACTTATATGTGATCGATAAATAAAGCCCTTACTTACGTAATATATTTCCTGTAATATTCCTGCACAATATATTATTATGTTCACTCAAAAGTACAAAAATAAAGAATACGAGTAAAAAAATATTATCGGCTGCAGGTTCATACTTTTTTTAAATTTTCAGTCGAAAACTGAAAGAAAATTGGGAAATTTTGTTTCCAGCAACAATTCAATTAGAAAACATTAATAATAATTACAGACATAAATAAATAAATTATGTAAGAAAAGGATAGAATAGCGTAGAATTTTAAAAGAGGAAGAAGGACGGAAAATAACCTGAAAAGAAAGCGCTTGAATACGCTCTGAAGTGTTCATATACAAAAGAGTTAGAAAAAATTACTCCGTAGATCATATTCAGATGTTTTGCCTCTTATCTCATACATGACTTCATAAATAGACAAAATATTAGGCCTTTAATGAAGGAAATAGGGAAATTATTGAAAAAGAAAATAATATAAGTACATTCATAAGTTTTCTTAATAATACTTAGCTGCTTTATTTGCTTAACTAAAATATAAAATGGCTCCAGGCCACATAAAATAAGGCTTTCTCTTTAAAGTTTAAAGCTTTATCTCAAACATTTATTAATTTTGATGCTTTAAAATACCTTTGCTTTTTGCAGTCTAAAATTCAATATTAAATTTTTAACTTGGAATGTTCATAATACTGCAGTTAACGATTTTAAATTCTTGCGACTTGTACGCATAATATTATTATGTAACCGGTTTTAAACGCGAATGAAAATTAAAGGTTAGAATACTTTATTTGTTCACCCGACGTTTCGATCGAATTACATCGACCGTGGTTGACAGTCAGCCTGTGACATTATAATATTATACGATGCAGTTGTTGTTGGAATTAGTAGAAACTACTGCATAAAATGCAGTCTGATGTGGCTTCTGCCTGCGG
Organism: Anticarsia gemmatalis; assembly: GCF_050436995.1. Taxonomy (NCBI): domain Eukaryota; kingdom Metazoa; phylum Arthropoda; class Insecta; order Lepidoptera; family Erebidae; genus Anticarsia; species Anticarsia gemmatalis. The sequence goes on from NC_134761.1 coordinate 9,331,929, forward strand.
TGTGCAATCATTATCGGAATATTAAGGAGAGTCTATGTTATAGGAGCCAAGACAAACGGAGCACGGGCCTAGCAAAATTTGTTTTAGAAACTCCTATGTGGATTATATGTATGTAAGTCAGTCTACAAAATGCGAATTTATGCTTAGCTTGAGTTTCACTTGTACTCGGAATGACTTGGATACTAGCGTAGACTCTCCTTTACGTTTTCTAAAGTTGTACACAATAGCCATATAACACATAATAATATATCAACTTGTAAACGGATCGTTACCATATCAACTCGAGTCGTTCGGTATTTATTTTACAAAACTTACTATTAAAATGCACACTAATCGGAATCGTAACATAAACGATTCGGTTCGGAAAGCACCTGTATGGCGACGAGGTAAAAGACACGGCGATGATCCTTTAGCGAGTTAATAAAGTTCTTATGTGTGCTATGACTAATATAGATTTTTCGGTCAATTTTACAAGGTGAAATTAGTTTTTTCGCTGTTCGGTTCATATAGTCTCAGTAGTCTTTATATTGAAGGTCATCGCGCCAGCGCTGCCCTCGGTAAAGTGTTGTTGACGGGAGGCTCCTCCCACTGCGTCGGTAAGGCACTGTAATTCTTTGGTTTTAACACGAATTTAAACTGAAATCAAAAACAAATTTGTTATAATTTGAGCTTAAAAAAACATGGCAATATGTATTCTTTAGATAAAAGATTTTAGTATTTCAAGAATGTAATGTATATCGATATTGAACGTGGGTGTCCACTTTTCGCTATTAACAATTCAAGTTACATGTAATAGGGGGCAAGCCTATTGGCATATACTGGGCATGCACTGAACTCCGGGCTACTATAGAGAAATATTCGAATATAAATTAGAAAAGACCAATAGCACTTTGCCCAAGCTACGTACATTACACCCCCACCGCGCCACAGAGGCAGTTTTCCTTTCAGCTAATAGTAGGAGAATAAGGGGATCATATCTTAGTAGGGACTCATTATGTAAAAAAGTTATAAGGATTCTTAACTTATCTTAACAAGGAGTTTCGATTAAAGTATCCTAATATTCTATCTTATTATTCTCTCTTCTTCTTCTTCTCTATCTTATTATTCTTTTATTTGAGCATTCACCGAAACTTGAGGGTATTTTACATAAAAAAGCGTATTTAAAAAATGAATACAAAAATCCATAAAAAAATGTTGATCATCGAAAATAATATTTATTTTGTTGTATGAAAAGTTAATTGGTGTCGTTATGGCTGTTAGGTATTGATCGTCTCAGTTGCTTAAATAATTTCGATTATACACCCCAACGCTTAAAAAATCTAAAGCACGGGATTACTTTTGAATACAGGAGTTACTTCAAAATGGAAAGATAATAATATGGCCATGTTTAAGGTCAATTTCACTATTTGAAATGCTAAAATTTTATTAATAGCGGTGTTTTAACTCGTTGCTAGTTTTTTATGCGAGCTATTTACTTATTTCGATAATGAAATTAACCTGAAATTTTCTTTAAGTTACCCCATTTATGATAGTATTTATTAAAAGAGCAGTGATAGCCGAGTGGTATAAGTTAGCATCTACCACGCAAGTGGTCCACAGTTGGAAACTGACGCAACACAGCAACGACTTTTCGGAGTTATGTGTGTATTAGAAATAATTATCACTTGTTCCAACGGTGAAGGAAAACATCGTGGTGGAACACGTACAACCATGAATGACTTAAATGCAACATGAAACGTCGAGTGCCTAAAACGTATTTAATACATTTCTTGAGCGCAAGTAAAATTCCAACCTCGTATTTGCCCAGCGTGGTGGACTTAAACTAACCCCTCCCTCGTTCGGGAGGAGACCCTTCACCAGCAATGGGACAGTAATAGGTTAAATTTATTAACCCGCGCAATGCGTCACATAAGGGAGAATAAGTCATAATTTTCCCGTTTTGATAACATTTTTCACTGGTACCCTGCTCCTATTGATCGTAGCGTGATGATACATAGCCTATAGCCTTCCTCAATAAACAAGCTATCCAACAGTAAAATAATTCTTCAATTCGTACTTGTTCTTCCTGAGATTAATGCGTTCCAACAAACAAACTCTTCAGATTTATAATCTAAAATATATAAAATTCTCGCGTCACAGTTTTCGTTGCCATACTCCTCCGAAACGGCTTGACCGATTCTCATGAAATTTTGTGAGCATATTGGCTAGGTCTGAAAATCGGCCAACATTTATTTTTCATACATCTAAGTGACACAATTTTTTTTTATAAGGCAAAGCAACGTTTGCCGGGTCAGCTAGTAATAGTATAGATTCATCTTTGTTTAACTTACCACAAGACAGGCATAAACCGCGCCAATAGCGAAGCCAACAGCGACGTCGCTCCAGTGATGCATGTGGTCGACCACTCGCGACAGACCCACGTACCACGCGCCGATCACGGCCGCGAACTGCACCGCGTGACGTAGCAACTTCGAACCGCGCCATTTGCACTTCACTTGCAGGTATAACTGCAAAGTTCATGAATTTATATTAATTTAATACAAAAATGTTTGTAATTGATATTATTTCTTTTTTTTTAACAACCTTACCCTAATCCGCACTAAGAATTGCTCTTGTGTCGCGTGGACTTTTATAAACATACAAACAACTGACACTACGGAAATAACCAGACCCGAAACAATAAAAGTTCTACCCCTTTCGCAAATAACTGTCCCGCGTGGAAATCGAACCCACGACCTCCCGACACGGTGGTATGGTATGAATATTGATAACGAAATAAACAATTTGAATGTATGTACTTACAACAAAGAAAATAGCGCAGTACATGGCGAAACTTGAGTGTGAACTCGGGAATGACATCTTCATGTCTTTTTTCTGAGACTCTGTTATGGCTGTGGACAAGCAAGTGTATGACGTAATATAGGTCGAACTCGTGGACCCGCCGGTAGGACTCGGGTTACACAGCTGAAATAAAATTTGTATCATTATTTAAAAGCCTTTTGGAGCTCGTGGCTTTGTTAACAACACCCGCGCAGATCTATCTCTGAGGTTAAGCAACGCTTGCCGAGGTTTATCCGTGGATGGGTGACCATCTTATACATATCGAGTTCCTCCGTTTTACGGAAGGCATTTTTATTGTGTTTTTATTATTTATTTTCTTTTTACTTACATCATAGAAATGGGGTCTCAACCTTCCAATAACGGCTTTAGCGAGGTCCGAAGTGAGTTGTTGACAAGCCGCCCCGAACACAAATATACCGATAGTGTTGTAGCTCTCCCACAACCACCCAGGGATCAATGACCCCGATAGAAACTTCTCGCCAATGCCCTTGCCTTGCTTGTCACGCACTACTTCTACTATTAGTATCTGAAAAAAAAGGGTGCAATCTATACTAATATTATAAAGCTGAAGAGTTTGTTTCTTTGATTGTTTCTTTGTTTGAACGCGCTAATCTCAGGAACTACTAGTCCGATTAGAAAACATATTTCAGTGTTAGATAGTCTATTTATCGAGGAAGGCTATGGGCTATATAACATTACGCTACAGCTCACGAACCAGCCATCTGGAGGAATAGTTAGTATGGCGCAAAAGTTGTAGGACAGCTTTAAACCATTTGGAGACTTTAAAAAAGTCTCATATATGTATGAAGCCAAAATGATCTCCTTTAGCATGGAGATGGTTAAGGGTATCGAAGGGTTGGGAATCATTTGATTCCACACGTTTCCTCACATCGTTTGTTATGTCACTTTAATTTCCAAACATTAAACATCAAAGGGCTGTAGTAGGGGAAGTTTGTACGCGAGCAGAGCCGCGCGGGACTGAAATAAGTACTATAGTTGTAATAAATAAATGAGAATTAACGCAAACATACAATTGATATAATTGACGCGAGCATCCATTTTACCTTGGATACCAATGTGAAATGGATGTACGCGTTAATTCCCGTTTATATGTATGTATTAACTAGCTATTGCTCGCGACTTAGTCTGCGTGGTTTGTGCTTAAGGATAGAATTATCATACACCTTACATCCCCTATTTTATCCCCTTGGGGGTAGAATTGATCAAAATCCTTTCTCAACGGATGCCTACGTCATATCATCTACCTGCATACCTAATTTCAGTCACAACAATCCAGTGGTTTGGGTTGTGTGTTGATAGATTGCTTTGTCAGTCAGTCACCTTTGAGTTATTATATTTAGTTAGTTAACTTGCAAGTTAAAAGTTCAAAAGAAATTATTGTAACAAAATATTATCTTCCTTCTAATACTGTATATCTATCATATTGCTTATTAGACCCAATTTTGACAATTGCTTTCATAGACTTTGTCTTACTAAAAACGTCATGTAAGCAGTGTTTGGACTTTTTCAGTCATATACAGTTTCAAAATTGATTGAAGGTGACAAAACGCAGTATAACTGATCAGTGGGCTTATCACGTATCTCAGTTGACAACGAGTGTTCATCAAATTGACGGCCACTATTCAGTTCATTGCTGTTTCGATATAACGTGTCAATCACTTTTTTCTAAGAAACTAAACAATGTACAGCACATACTGGTTTTCAAATAGCTATCAACTGAAATACGTGATAGCCCTCCAGAGCTTACACGACGTTTACTAGTTAGACAGTCTTTGGCAACTTACCGTTGATATAACAATGACGAAGCCCGAAATAGCAAGAGCTCCGATGGAAATTTGCTGTGGTTTAAACGGCAGTCGAAGAGACATGTCATCTTCAAAGTAGCCACGCTCGTAAGGCTCTATCCAAAGCAGCAATACCAGGAGTGGGATGCCAACTGGAATATATAAGGTACAATACAACAATTAGCTAAGTATATAATTATCAATACGTGAAGCAAAACTTTGGACCCCTTTGTACAAAAAACGTGCGCAGAAGTATGAAATTTGACACACTTACAGTTTATGTGTGGAAGGATAGGATAGGTAGGATATTTTTTAACTTTTACAGACTGCCCCTGTGGTCTAGCGCGAAGTCTCGAGTTTGATTCCTAAGTCAGACAAAATGTGAACATTCACAACAAATGAGTTTGGTAACGTGTCCAGTTTATGGCAGGATCACGTCCCATAACATGGGATTCACATTATTAGTGAAAGGTAGGTACATTTTTAATAAACCTCTGACAAAACTATCGGGTATAACAAGCGTGATGTTATGTGTGTAGAGACTGCACAATACAAGACCCTAAGACCTTCCTCGAAAATGGCGTAAATACGTAATTGGCGATTTTCGTATGAAAATCCGTTCCGTTTCGAGTTTATTGCCAACTCTAAACAGGTATACAACTATAAGTAGATTAAGTAGTGGCAGTATCAATATGTTAGTTACCTAATTGTGTGAGTACGAATTTTCAGTCTAATCCTAAGCCAAAAAAGCCGTTGATATCTAACATTCCTTGATAGATTAAGTATTCTAAAACATCAAAAATGTTTATTTTATCATCATATCGCACGGAACTTGAACGAATTTAGATATATTATCTAATTTATTAAACTATTCTAATCGTATCCTGAGATTGTTTATCAGCTATGAATAAAGGAAGGATTATTTTAATAGGTACGTACATATTAAACAGTCATCTACTGAGTTGCAAATCAATATCTATAGTAGCGTTATCAGTGCTTATCACATGATGTGATAACGATAGAGTATTACGGACAGTAGGCTATTGTTCAATCCTTAAAACAGAAAGGGCAACTAGCGATTTTCGTATTGACTAATTTATTGACATTAGGGATTTTTCATTTGACCTAAATCAATAAATGGTTCGATTTTGATTTTTGTCTGACCCGAGGAGCGAACCCGGGACCTCGAGAATAGCAATCGTATAAACTGCCGCATACACAAAAACCCATGATTCTTTATTGTTCTTCTTCTTTCTTATCGTATGGTTAGTGGTCAACCTTAATGACTGTTATCTTAATTGATAACAACCAGGACCGACATTTTCGTACCCTCCGAAGCACGGAGACGTCCAGTTCAAATACCACTTTGCGGCCACCCATCTCTGGAACCACGCCAAGGTTTGCTTAACCTACAGATCGTTTACCGACTAGTGGGCGCAACTGGCTATGGGCACATGATAATTATGCTATATTAGAGTATAATCATCAGAAAATAATTGTATTTATAACAATCATTGATACAGGCACTTAGTCACGAGTGATAAGGACACGTCGTGACACATTGACTCTACTTTCTTTTATCTCTATAATAATGTGTAAATACACACAAACATGGACATTTATAAATAAGAGACTAGTTCATTATATTTATGGCATGTGTGTTCTATGTCTCGTATGTATGTATATTAAAACGGTAATTTGCTTTCTTTGCCAATTTATATGGACCACAGTTGAAAAGTTTTATTTTGTGTTCGTGTAATAAATAAACCTTTATGCCACCAAAAACATTCTGTAAAACCTCAAGTCTCGCAGCTCAGTCTTTCTGGCGTAAAAAGTGGTGAGATCTATATAATACCAAGTCGATTAATCTATTTCGTCTCTACTTAAAGGACCTTCTGACTTAAGTTATTACATAAGTTATTATCATGCCAATATTAAAAATATTTTACGTTTAAAACAAATAGACCGACCTGGCCATCGCATGATTTGTATGTATTACTACAAAGCACGACGAGAAGTTAATGCTCCTGAAATTTTAATGGCGAATTTGTGTTTTCATGCGATGACCAAGTCGATCTTTTTGTTTTAAACGTAAAATATTTTTAATATTGGCATGATAATAACTTATGTAATAACTTAAGTCAGAAGGTCCTTTAAGTAGAGACGAAATAGATTAATCGACTTGGTATTATATAGATCTCACCACTTTTTACGCCAGAAAGACTGAGCTGCGAGACTTGAGGTTTTACAGAATGTTTTTGGTGGCATCTCACTTCTTTTTGTAGAACGAACATAAGTCCAATTTGTATGGAAAGACGTTTTTTCTTATAATTCAACATATTTTCCTATGGGAATGTTTTTCAGTTTCATGGGCTAAGCACCCTTACCCACCTTATATCCCCTCCCGTTATGCCTCATATAGTATGTACCTATCTACACCTATTATTTATTATTTTCTACAGTAATAATGATTCTTAACTGCAAATGTAATCTTGTAATCTTATACATTTATATGGGATTACAAAGTTAATGTTGCAGTTAGTGTATTTAGAAAACTGGACCGAAATTAGAAAATATTGAATTTTTCCCATGATTAAGACACTTAACCCTATTTGTATTCTAAATTTTAAGCTTCTAAGTCTGCTAGAAGTACCTTATACTTTTGATGATCGGTGAGTCAGTGAGTCAGTGAATCAGTGAGTGACAAAATTCAAAATTTTAACATGTTGTCATTTTTAAACTACTGGTTCAAATTGACTGAAATTTTAAATGTACCGTGTTTATACAATGAATAATTAGTAGCTGAAAATTCAGGCTTCTTGTTTTATCCATAACGACATTATAGGGGGGTCGAAAATAGCCCGAATTGCTTCGAGAAAAGGATGGTACGGCCGTGCCGCTTTTTTTTGCTCGACTTGCGGGGGCACTTCCGTGCCCCCAGATATAGAAAGCTGTATTCTGCTTATCTGGTAGAGAGCACCAGATAAGCAGAATACTACTCTATCCTTATTTGTTTATTTATTAGGCGAAAAAAGAGCAATTCTTAGTGCGGGAGTTGTCTTTTTAAAGAGCGGAAAAAAAAAGATTTTATACTTTCAATAGTAAGTTGAGATGTTACCCATAAATGGCGAAACGGACCAAATGCTTCTTAAATATGACCTTAATTAACGCATAAAACTAGCGGGAATTCTCTCGTGAACAAAATCGTGTCTGATCGAATTGAATCGATGAACAATCGCGTGTTTTAAGGGTGTGCAAGGAGTAAGGAAAGACCGCGCGCCGCGCTCATCTGCCAAGCCCGCGAAGAAAATCGCGAGCGCGGAGCGCGCCGTCTTTCCCGCGTAATACTGTACGCTACTGTACCTAAGAACGCGCGATAGAGCGTGTGTGTAAAGGTGCCTATTATGACATTATCAAAATTAAAGATTTACAAGACTGTGCGCATTGTCACCAGAGTGATTGGGAAGACAATTCCCAGTTAGCAACCCCAGGACTGTGCTGGAGAGGACTACTGGGAATATACCAAACTCAAGATTTAGTTATATATTAGGTCGGGAAAAAGTCTTTTCGCATTATAGTATGTATGAACTTGTAATCAAATATTTTCTTTACACAAAAAAGCTCGGTATTTGGGTACCTCACGAGGTCACTGAAAGAAACCTAATGAACCGTGTACTCATTTGTGATTATTGAAGCCGAGATTTTATTACAAGTTCATATGTACCTACTACATATAATGCGAAAAGACTTTTTCCCCGACCTAATATATTTATAACTAATATATAGTTAATACACTGACCCACATATCAAAAGAGGGTACTGGATAGGAAAGGAAATAATAAGTTATCGAATTTTCGAAGCCCTTCGGTTACTAAACTGATTTATGATACAGTACGTAGCGCATTCCTTGATAAGTACTTGATAAGAACTAGCGAATTTAACGGAATTTAGGTGTATTCATGTATTTAGTATTTCGGCTATTTATACTACGTTTACTCGTAAAAGTGAACTTTACAGAAAAATCGTTTAAACTGAAAAACTTGAGACTTTTTGTAATGAAAAATACGTTTAGTTAGCGTTCTTAAGATTGGTAACTTCGTTATTTTAGGATATTTCTTCGTGAAGTTTTCATGGCATATAAAACAACACATTTTAAGTAATTTGGCATGAAAAACCAATTTTTCTAAAACTTGTATAAGCCTAGTATAAATATCTGCTGTCGATTTTTGGAGTAAACTGGGTAGACTAATAACTTAGTTCTAAAGTTTATGATGCGTACAAAGGTCTATGATAAACGTGGCAACGAAATATTATGAGTTATTACTGCTATAAACGGCTTGTGATTGTGTAATATACAACATTATATATATATTGTGTTGATTTCCTCCTTTTTTACCTACTGACTTGACATCAGTTCTGAAATAAATCCTTTTAATCCTATTAATATTATAATGCGAAAGTTTGTATGTTTGTTACTTTTGAAATTTGGTACACTGATAGCTTATAACCTGGATTAACACATACGATACTTTTCACTCCAGGAAAATTTATGTGCGAAGTCGCGGGCAGAAGGTAGTCTAAAATATAGATGGAAGTAACATATTTTTCCTACAGCTGCAAGTTATATTGCAGAGAATATACAAAAAACATTCAATGTAAAACTTCCCTTTTGTATACACAATCTATGGTTGAGCAACCCGTGAAAATATTATATAGTACTAGCGGACCCGACAGACGTTGTCCTGTCTACACGTCTATAATTTGAAAATTTTAACCTTTTTTAATAATCTAAACCATTCTCAGATCCCCTTGAACACACACAAAAAAAATCATCAAAATCGGTCCAGTCGTTTAAGAGAAGTTCAGTGACATACACACTTACAGAAGAATTATATGTATAAAGATATAGTAGGTATATTTTTATATTTTGTGTAGTGTGATCACACGCATATTTAGAACATCGTTATGTATATAAACTGTATCAGTTTATGTATTTATGTAACTGGGCTCGTAGTACGTGAAATAAACCAACATTGTTATCTTTGAAATCAGTGGCTAGTAAACAATTTCCGGCGATTCTTCCTCGTTGTACAAGGTTATCGTTTGGTTTCACGCTATTACTCGGGCCATTTCAAATGTGCGAACTAAGTCATGTCATTTTATCGGAGTCTCTCGCTCGCACTTACACATTCATTTCATTCTTCTGATTATTTTATTTTATTTTACAATTTAAGACGAAGTTCGCACGTATGTAACGGCCTAATATAGCTAACTCGTGCGACGCCGATTGCATGACATTTCAGTAAAATAAAACTAGATTTTTTTAAAGATTGCCTACATGTTATTCTAACGTCTTGCCTAGCCCAAATGCGAAAAAACTCATAGGTCACATAGTATTTGTTTCTTGTAGGATTCGAACCTACACCCTCTATCGCATTCGTAACAACAAAAGCTAACTACGTTTTATTCCAGTCTTTGTTTACAAATTGTTTTATGAAGTTGGGTGTAGTCAGACAGACACGTCAATATCATAAAAGGCTCTCATAAAAAGCTAATCCATTTAGTATAATCCGTCTGACACGGTCGTGGGTTCAATCCCTTCTTTGATACGTTTACTCTTTGTATGTATGTATGTATGTATATTTAGCAAATGGCGCATATTCGCTAAATTGTTTGTTTACTATCGTTTATTGCGGTTTGGTAGTTTAACTATGTTTGCGTACAAATTTAAGACTTGCTACACACATATTAGGTCGGGGAAAAAGTCTTTTCGCATTATTAGTATGTATGAACTTGTAATAAAATCTCTTTGGCTTCAAGAATCACAAATGAGTACACGGTTCATTGGGTTTCTTTCAGTGAGCTCGTGAGGTACCCTAATATCGAGCTTTTTTGTGTAGAGAAAAGATTTTATTACAAGTTCATACATACTATAATGCGATAAGACTTTTCCCCGACCTAATATTCAGTTCGGCATTAATCGGCACAGCATAGCTTAAACTCGAATATGTACTTATGATGTGTAGATGAATGTTCGAAAATGCTGCTCCACAATAACCACGCTAATACATACAAATTCCTGACCGGTAATCGAGCCCATAACACTCTGATTATTGTAATCCTGAATTATAATCTTCTGTTTACATAATCGTTTTTAACCATAGTACTTTTAAAAACGACTCAACACAAACTCACAAACATATATTATATTATCACACACGGTTCAAATTTCTTGAATGTAATCTACACCGAACTTGAGTCATGTAATTAAATTAGAACAAATTAACTCTCTCATTCATGATTCATATTGTTGACTGCGTCAATGCGTCACAAGAGTTGCAACTGATTAAGTTAATCAGCCTAACCTTTCATCCAACTATGTTAGAGTCGGCTTCCAGTCTCACCGGATGCATATGAATACCAGTTAATTTTACGTGGAGCGACTGCCTAACTCCACAGCCCAGTTACATGGGTTGTAACACGATACTACTCTAATACTGCTTCTCAGACTTTCTAGCTTCTGAATACTGGTAACGACTGTTTTTTTAAATGACAGCCGGCACCTAAAGTGTAATTTGCATTCCGAAGCATGGAGGAACTCAATATGTATAGGCTAACCGATCCACTAATCAACCTCTGCAAGCGCAGCTTTGCCTGAGAGATCGATCAGCGCGGTTATTTCTTAGCTACAAGCTCGTCCTTCACAACTGACTCAAGTATAACTTGACAAAGTTTACGTCAATCGCGATTGTTTTGATAAAACACTTTGATATCATTATTGTATTTCAAGAATTTGTTACAAGTACCCATTGATAGTTGTTTAATTTTCCAAAGTAATTGACCGTTTAAGTGTACTTTCCGCTTTATCTAAAAGAGGTTTTTGTAAATTATGTGTGTGAAAAACCCATTACAGTCCCACTGCTAGCCAAAGGTCCCTTTGAAAAACCCATTACAGTCCCACTGCTAGCCAAAGGTCCCTTTGAAAGACCCATTACAGTCCCACTGCTAGCCAAAGGTTGAGGTGTTAAACCTATAGAAACTTTTTCTTTGGTTAAACCTGAGTCCATTAGTCCACCACATTGGCATGCGTTGCAGCTTGCATCGGCAAGGTCTTAATACATTTTTTTGCAGTCGGTAGAAATAAAAACCATGTTTGAGATAGGGTACAAGATGTAACTACAACGCCGTCCTACCGTTGCTGCTACATTCAGACTTAAAGTTAACTGGCGCCTACTAAACTGCATATTTGGTACAAACGTATGCCATATTATTATCATTCATATTGTCTTTCTTTACTAACAATCGCATCGTGAATAGTTAATTACAACCAGGTAAAGTTTCATAAGGAATTGTTGAATAGCATTACGTCACTGCACCATTCTGTCTTAGGATCAATAAATCACACGCTGTGACCTCTAACTTACGACTTTTTTTTGCTACTGTCTAAGGTTAGTAGTTTTAAGATATGCCTGTCAATTTTCATTTATCTAATGCATTGTCTTATTCGAATTATTGATCTAGAAATCTTGACTTACCCCAGTTACCTTGACTTACGGTAGTTTATCTATTCAATAGCGTTTAAACTCATATAAATTAAAAACGCTATTGAATAGTTAAACAACCGCTAAATGTAGTCAGAAACCGAGGGTTAGTGCCTTACATTACATTTTTATCGTCCACTGTCGTGTTACGAGTAAAAGGATCGCATTTTTTTGTAAAAGGCCCCGGTTAAATTCGGTGTCATTGTGCAGTACGTGTTTCATTTTAAATGATGTGATAAACCAGATGTACTTCAGGTCCAATGTTTTCAGATAAGCGAAAAAATATTGTTAATTCGTTTATTACGGTATCAAAACACAGCTTAATTTTTTTTTCTTGATCCTGGTGTACCTTTAATATTATTCGAAATAGTACCAATTACTTACGTCTAGCACTAGTTACCTACATACAAGTACATAACTACTTAATTGTATTTCCATCATATTATTATGTCCAAAGCAAATGTAACAAATACAATAGTAAAAAATAACGACGGTGCATTCTAAAATTATCGTGTCGACTGTCCAAGGAGAAAATGTTGGAAGGAAAATGTCAAACAATCGCGATTGTAAACTTTTTGCGGGTAGATTAACAATCAATATTAGCGACCTTTTATGTCATTATTAGCTGTTAAGCCCTAGGCTTTTTAAAGATTTCTAATTTATTACTATTGTTATGAGATGACTAAAATATGTATCTTTTATCGATTCGATTTTTTATTGCATTAATAATTAATTACCTAACCTCAATTTCGTCTTCCAATTCGATTCAAAATACAAAAAGTTACTCAACAAAGGTTATAAACATATGGTGTAGTAAACAAACAAAGAAACAATATTTTGTACTCACCACACGCTAAGACGATGAAGTCTATTATTATTTTCCATATTAATCTGTCAACTGCCATTTTAAACACTAAAATATCATTTTAATACGAAACGTTTGAGTGACACAACACGGCACAGGCAACCACGATAACAGCCTCTACGGCACTGATAATATAGACAATCTGTGGGTAACCGAGTAGGTGGTATTAGGCATTGCCAAACACTGCAAAAAGTACCGTAACTCGCTATAAACAGAGGTCTTTGCTCCCTTCATCTTCTTGTGTTGAAGTCCAGCGATAATGTAATGTTTACTGCCCTACATTAATTTTGTTATTGTATGATTCAACGTGGCTGCAATAAACCTCATTTGAGGAAAATATGAACAGCGCCATCTGTGGTCAAGTTTCAGAACTAGTTTAAGTGGTATGAGTGGACATAGACTGTAGTTCAATATGAAAATAATAGATGGCACTAGGAGTAGCATGCAGAGGACGGCAGGAAGTTTGTTTATTTATTTTTTTGTGGACTGTGGAGCTCGGAGTCAAAGCAAAGTCAAAGGAAAGGATAATATTTAAAAAGAAAACATAAACACTTTATACAGATTTATTATGCTTTATAAACTTTTAACCACTTTTAAAAAATAAGTAAATAAATAGCTGCCCGAAAGCTACAATACATCGAGAATTACTAAAGGCAGTGCATTTAAGTTCTACTATACATAAAAACATATAATAAACAGTTTTATTTTAAAATAGTTTAAAAAACGACATCTTTGTGTCACTAGGTAAAAATATTTTAAACTATATTTAACTTATCTAGCACCTAATTGGACCTAAAGCTATTTTTTTTCTATTGGGTATTTGTAGCAGAGATGTACCATAGAATATATAAATAGTCGATTACATAAATTTATGTAAATATCCTGTTATATACAGATGTTTTGTAAAATTATGCTTAAACATACATAAATAATAGGATATAATATACAAAAATAGCACACAGTTAGGCCGTTATTTTTTGCTCGTTATTCAACGTATTCATTTCTGAAGCTAATTAAATACAATAGTGTCCCTAAAAATCTTGAACACAAGTTGCTACATTAGAAATCAGATAGAAGACCGAGTGCGGAGGATTCTCCGTTGACTGTTCTACCAATCGGTTGATATTCCGCCCTGCAATTTTATTCAAGCAAATCTTAATATCGTTTACTAAAATGTAGCAAAATTATTCAACTTTTTTGGCGACATCTAAAGTTACCTTAAAGTTTATTATTTATGTAATCGACTATAAACAAAACATGGTACACCTCAGATCTCGTTCCTTTTTAAAAGTCTATATCACAGTATAAAAATACATTACAGCTGTCTTCGAGACTTCTAGTCCATTGAAATGTTACAATTTGAGGGCCGAATATTGCATTTCTTAGAGGACGCAATTTTATTTTTGGAACATGTAGGGGGGGCCAATAGAAGCTTAACTTGAAGTTTGTGGGGTCGTCACTCTTGTCCCCCGGCCGCCATCTTGGAAAAGGGGGTAGAAACACTTTTTTCGCTATATCTCGGAAACTATGCGTCTTACAATAAAATTGTAAAAGCATAATTTGTAGCAAATTATTTTGCCTACAAATATGTCTGATAACTTTTTGTCCTAAATTAACAATTAAAGAAGTTATAAGCAAAATAGTGAAATTTTTTTTACAAAAATTATCTTTCCAAATCCGGTCTATTTCAGAGCGCTGTTATTGAGTTTCTAAATGTTGAAATTAAAAAAAAATATAAGGCAAAATTTTCCTCGAAAAATACTCTACAAGATTGGTCTGAGTTATTTTTTTTAATTTATTCATATCAGCTTAGCCTTTTTTCCAAACTATGTTGGAGTCGGCTTCCAGTCTCACCAGATGCAGCTGAATACCAGTGTTTTACATGGAGCGACTGCCTATCTGACCTCCACAATCCATTTACCTGGGATATAAAACGATACCCCTGGTTAAGACTGGTTGTCAGACTTTCAAGCTTCTGAGTACTGTTAACGACTGTCAAATATCTTCGAAAATGACAGCCGGGACCAACAATTTAACGTGCCTTCCGAAACAGGGAGGAACTCGATATGTGTAAGACGGTCACCCATCCACAAAACAACCTCGGCAAGCGTGGCTTAACCTCAGAGATCCATCCGCGCGGCTGTCGCTAAAAAAAGTTATAGAGCAATAAAGAAAATAATTATAAAAAAAAATTGCACTTTTTTGCTTATAACTTCTTTAATTGTTAATTTAGGGCAAAAAGTTACGAAACATATTTGTAGACAAAATAATTTGCTACAAATTATGCTTTTACAATTTTATTGTAAGACGCATAGTTTCCGAGATATAGCGAAAAAAGTGTTTCCACCCCCTTTTCCAAGATGGCGGCCGGGGGACAAGGGTGGCGACCCCACAAACTTCAAGTTAAGCTTCTATTGACCCCCCCCACATGTTCCAAAAATAAAATTGCGTCCTCTAATAAATGTAAATCTCATGTAACATTTCAATGGACTATTCATTGTTTTCTATGACTAATATAAATAAATGAGCTGCTTTGTACTAGGCTTTTGTCAAACACATTGTTTAGAAACAAGACATTTTAGAAATTATCGCGATTTTTACTGCGAAAAATTTGTTTTGAATATATTTAATGCCAGGACAGCCCACTGTTAGGCATATGTATTTACTCACGGAATAATGGGGGAAGATTTAAAAAGATATTTAGCAGTGAGAATTTTCCAATGATTTTTTTTTTACCTTTTTATTTTTATTGGGCCTGCGTTGGGTTCTCTAAGAATGCTATTGGGGTTAGGTTTTGAGTCAAATTTGGCCTTGAGATTCTTCATTGTTTCTCACACAAATCAAATATCTTTATGAAAACTGATTTAAAAAAAAAACTACTATGTAGCCAATGCTTCAACAAAAACCCGTATGTATACATTTAACCAACATTTGTAATAAATGCAAATCTATTTTCATTCTAGTCTTTATGGCGATAAAGTCTAAAATAAAAATAAATTCTAGCTTTCAAAAATTCGTTTAAAATTTTTACCAAAAACATACGTGTGATATCTAATTATAACCTAAAAATAAGTTGTACTATAACGTTATTAATGTGCAACTAAGTTATTTCATAATGCTATTTTTATTCTAGCTTTTTGAAAAGCTAAGTTACAAAATGTTTTTTTTATTCTTATTATATAAAGTTGCGATGTTTAAGTAGACTATGACGTCAGTCGAAATAATTAAAACCTGATTTGAGTAGTGCTTAAAATTCAAGCGCTTAGCTCAAAATTAGTCCTTTCCAGATTACTAAGGCTTTGACAAAACACTGGAAAACTAAGTGTCTTCGTGAAATATTTTAAGTAATTATTTTTTGTTTGACTTATTATAGGTTATACTAAAGCTTGTTATTTTGTATTATTGGTTATAACTATTGTAATAAAATGCATCGATTTTCGCTTAAGTGAAGTGCGGCTGTGAAAAGTGCAAGCAATAAATTGTACTGTCTTTAAGTTTTCTTACAGAAATTACATCTAGATTACTTATAAATATCCGAAAAACACCTCAACTTCACTTTCTAAGCGAAAATTCTTGTAAAATATCCAACATTTGGTAATATTTCAAAATGCACTCAATTTCTACCTGAATTACTTTCATTGTTTACTTAGTCTTTGCATAAAAACGAAAAATATAGCGCCTTCAATGTTCCACAGAATAATTGACGCCAGCGACTCAAGTTACTCAGTACATGAAAATATCATACATGATTTGAACGACTAAGATTGATCAATTCTTCAATTTACATTCAAACATTAGATCCACTTAAAGGTAGTCTAATAATTTAGCTTTACTGTGGATATGTACAAATTGACTGTTTCAAAAATTCTAGCCCTCTATAGCTTTAAAAAATTAGACATTACATTTATTTAGTGTGGCACCAATTATTTATATTTTTCTTTACAAAATAGCTGCCTATATTTTCAACTGAACTTAATAAAAATAATAGCCTTATATGGATACTTAAGTAATACTTCTAGTACCCATTTATATTAATTATTTATAATTTATAATATATACAAACTGTTATCGACTTATACAAATATAAAAAATGTTTTCATTGACATCCCTTTATAAGACCATCAAAATATAATTAGGATTGTTAGTCGCTATGTACAATTTGGTCACCCATCTGCTGACCAACCTTGGCAAGCGTACTTTAACCCGAGAAATCGATCAGCTCGGCTGTTATGATTTCGCAACGAGCTTCTCTTAGTATTTGTGTAACACAAATAATGTCGAAAATACTTTATTTATATTGCTCACTTCCCAGTCATATTTTGACGTTTCCGTAACCTATACAATTTTGTAATAAGGTGAAAGGGATGCCAATGAATTAGACATTATCCATATAAGATTGCACAATCCTCAAAATATCATTATTATGAGTTGTTTTTAGTGATATTACCATTGTTTTACTATATCCTTCATAAATAATTTTAAAATATCAATTAAATATCATTACCCGATTAATATCTATAATAAAGTCGTAATATAGGAACACGTTATAATTTTAGCTGCCATTTTTTATTATGTCCATAATTCCAATATCATTGATTTCAAGACCTGCTTGTAAATTGTAATATTTCGCTGAATTTCTTCTCTCCCTTCTTCCGATAAAAAACACATTATGTCTGAGAATATTTCCAGTCACATATTATTATAATATTACTAAAAGAACAGTAAAACAATAGTAAATATCACTCAACAACGACTTAACATCGTAAAATGACTTCACCAAGAAGCTTTAATTCCATAATATGGAAAAAATAAATACATAAGTATAAGCCCACACGAAAAAAAAAACAAAAACAATTTCAATTTACAATCCCCAAAATAACGATTTTTAATAACCCTGCTACTAAGTTAAATAGCAGTTATAAATAGCAGCATTATTATAAAACTGCTTATATAGCAATACAATTATTAAACTAAATAGCAGCGTTATTTTTAAAACGTTGCAATTTGGTTTAATAATAAATCGAATTTTCACGATTTGATTTACGTTACTCTAGTCCTTTACCTATATACTACAGGTAACCTGCATACATATTTAAACGCTTTATCTTAAGTTACAGATATAACCATGTAACAGCACTTCACTCACACAAATTACTTCAGAATCTCACGACCACTACTATAGTTTATTTCTCCTTACGTGTGTCAAGTTATTCCCTTGATTGTCTACACGCGTCGATATATTCGTGTGAGATCCACGACACTGTGGGCTGTTCGTATCATAGTTCCTCGCCACTGTCACACCGGGAGCTGATGGGAGATGACTGTCAAACGGGCACTCGGTTCCCGTTGGTTGCTCGGAGCTCGGCTTCGTGGCCGTGGGAGCGGGAACGTGGTGTCTTGCGAAGGTTTGAGACGAAAGCGAACTGGAATTAAAGGAAACATTTCACTAAAGATGATGACAAGGGTGAGATTAACATGACAGTAATAAATGAAATGTTTGACCTAAAGACCAAAATATAAGACCCTTAGGCTTGGCTTAGTCCTCACAAGTCAGAACCCTTCTCTTTCTACACGCTCAAATATCTAAAAAACGGTGCCAACCATGTCTCAATCCTAAAACACTTGCATTCGTTTACAGACTAATAAAATAAAAATAGAATTTTGACAAATGAACAGAAAATGCTCACTACGTCAACATCAATAAAAGTAGG
This sequence comes from Anticarsia gemmatalis, assembly GCF_050436995.1. Lineage (NCBI taxonomy): Eukaryota > Metazoa > Arthropoda > Insecta > Lepidoptera > Erebidae > Anticarsia > Anticarsia gemmatalis. Next base: position 9,350,692 of record NC_134761.1, read on the forward strand.
ACCTACGAAATAGAGCAACAGTCAAAAAAGGAATAATTAAGACTAGGAATATCACCTAATAGTTACGAGTTCAAAAAGACTACAAAGATGAATATACTCACAATGACCACAGCATACAAAAGTCCGATACCGAATCCAGCTAGCACGTCGCTCCAGTGATGCTTGTAGTCAGAGACGCGGGTCATGATGGTGTACCACGCGAACAACATCAACAGGAACTGGATCCCGTGACGGAGCAGCTTCGAGCCACGCCAGGTGAAGCGCTTTTGTAAGTACATCTGTATAGAACAAGTGAAATAAGAATGAACCTTGGACTCTTTTTATCACAACTGCACGACGTAAAGGAGGGTAATGTAGTTATTTATTTGGTAGAGGTATGACTTGAGTTTGTGAAGATGACTTTATGTAGATATGTTTCAATTGCCAGTAGGGACTGAATGTTTTTGTATGATATTTGGCAAATAGACAAACTGGCATACTTTTTACTCATGGATATATTGTCTCGGGCAGAACTAACAAATGAATAATTTAAGATAGAGAGCTAAGAAAACGACTAAATTAGTGTAGACGTATCTTAATTACTGCTTACATTAACAGATCTAAACGTCTACTAACCGCATTATAATACGGTAATAGCAGCTCATGATCAGCACCCGTATACACTACCAGTCTGCCACGCATGTTACAGAGGTAATCCCATAAAAATAATTCTAATTAATAATGTATTGTCTACTTACACTGAAATACAACATGGTGTAGCCCGAGAAGGAAGAGTGTCCGCTAGGAAAGGATAGTCTCATCTCTTTGTGAAGCTTCGCGTTACCGCCGAGACAGGTGAAGTTCTCTATGTACCGCCATTTGTTCTCCGGTAGTGTACAGTCGATGTCCGGTCTACAGACCTGCAAAGATGGAGAAAGAATTAAGTTAAATATTTGCTAAAAGTTATGGAAGATACAGTTTTTCAAGTGTATTGGTATAGAATATAAGTCTTGGTAGCCAAATTGAGTCATGCATAGCGGCCAGTGTCCATGAAAATAAATAAAAGTCCAGGGGTATTGTGCACAGCATCGACACTATAAATACTAGTATCGAAGTTTGCACAATACTTAGGTACACTATATCATTACTGTCATAACCCGATGGGACAATAAATGTCACGACTGCGAGAGGTCAGGCCCAAGATATTTAACTGTTATTTAAAAAAAAATACCATTATGATGAGGTCGATCATTTTGGGCAATTCTCAGTAGTCTTACCGCGTAGTCTTACTAGTAGTTTTATTGGGAATTTTGTTCGCAAAAGTACTATGTGTTCAAATTCAAGCGAGTGCATTAATTCACGCAAGTTAATTTGCAATGAGACGTAGGAGTAGATAGTAAATCAGTAAAGTCTAGATTCTCATAGTCATAGATCCAACAATAGTCTTAAGGTCGCACTTTCACTGAAATAAAAATGAAACCAGACAGTATTGTTGTACGTTTCGTAACCTGTGAATTATGAATTTCAAATGTCACGAATTTCTATTGTTTCATTTTGTAAGTTTGGTTAGTCATGTTCGTCGTTGTAGAATTTGTTAGTTAGAAATAACTTTTTGTGTAATCAGACGACAGATGGCAAAATTGTGGTGTCTTTGCCTGCCAATATAAGAAACTAGCTGACCCGCGCAACTTCGCTTGCGTCACATAAGAGAGAATGGGTCAAAATTTTCCCCGTTTTTGTAATATTTTTTATTGCTACTCTGCTCCTATTGGTCGTAGCGTAATTATCCCTTTAAGGCTTTTTTAACTTAACCTTTTAAAAGGACTACAAAGTACCCACCGCATAAATCAGATAGTACAAGCCAATTTACAACTTAAAAAAGCCCACGCTTAAACTTTAACAAGAAGACGTATTCCCCTTGTTCATTAAAAACGCATGTATCCTGTACGTAAGATAAACATGTCAATTAAAGAGAAACTCCTTATAATCTTGGTTTATCGGTAATCTACCGCCGTTTGATTATTGCAACGATCGATGCAGAACTTGCTTTGTGGATGCAATACGGAATGGAATTTGTGACAAGTACGGCCTATCTGTGACTGTGGTGATGTGTTTATCTGTAATCTTTTATAGAAGAAATTGCCGTGATTTGTACGATTCTAATGGTCAATTTATTGGACCATATACCTTACATACCGTAAGAGTAATTTGTAATTTATGAGACGAAAGTCAGATGCAGTGAAATAAAAACTTGTTTTGTTTTTTGTAACAATTATATCGTTCCGTTCAAACTGTCGTTATTTCTCTATTGTAAATTCATCCTATAATGTCGTTTATAGATACTGAGCAAAAATCTATTTATAACATCTTTTAAGTAAAGTTTTATCTGTCACAAAATGAAACTTCATCAAAATCAGTTCAGCATTTCAGTTGCAGACAATTAAACGCCCAGATTTATAACATTACGAGTAAGGATTAAACACTGACATGTTATGACCGTAACACGTCGTAAATTAATTTCAATTATTCACGGTACCCTGTAATAATTTATAACATGAGGCTTAGTAACCACTGGACTTTACAACTGAGATACTTAAAGCAATTAATAATATACCTTAAAACAATTACAAAAAAGTTGCAATTTGAATATCAATAATCTTAACTACAAAAGCAAAAAGTATTAAGTGCAGGAATGATATTATTGAAATTGCATCTTTAATTTTATTAAACTAGAGCACATTTTTACTTGTCGTAGATTCCCGGTACAAAACCTGATGGATTGCCGTGAGACGTTCCAATTTACGCGTCAACTCCCCAACATTGCAAATTGTTGTACAATTAATATTCTTTTTAAAATTCCTCTCTCTTGACTGACAGGCTTTGAAGGCCAGTACTTATTATTATTTTAAGTATTCCATGTTTTAAATGTAGAGCATGTAGGTGTATAATTTTGCTAAAGATTGATCTCACAGGTCAGTGTGTTAAACTCATAATAAACTGTTTATAATTGGAGGCTCTGTGCAATGTCTAAAACGGGATCTAATTTTGACGAATTGTTTTAACATGAAGATGTTTTTGCGTAGAATTGATAGTTAAAATAAATAATAGCATCATTACGAAAAAAGAAAAAGTGTTATAAATTGGCTCAATTTGAGTTACTCTCTTTTTTTGTCATCATTCATCTTTTCTATATTAAGTAGTGTCGGTACTTTTTGCTATATACACAGTATTTCGGTACAGCACGTTTTCTTCATAAATTCACTTCTGAATTCTGAATAATGTGAAACTCCATCTGTTTGTTAAATTTCTAGCATACATTCCAAAACTATTGTCTTAACTTAGATGAAATCTGACTAACCAGTAGCTAATAGTTAGGAGCGAACGACTAAAAGCTAATGCAATTCAGGTGAAGAATGGCCATAAAGCTAATCTTTTATAATTGTAATGCCATTAAATCTAACTGGTCTATCTATTGCCATCGATAATCCGACTTGATAGGCACATATTTTATGTGAAAACAACGTTAACACGTTAACTGAAGTTTTTATTACATCCAGATAGAATGCAACCATGAATAAAACATAGAAAAAAGTATATTTATTGCTCTACAAACTATAGTCCGACGAGTTAGACGAGAGCTTTGGCATGCACAATTTTTTTAATTATTACAATTAGTTCGGAGTATTTCTAAAATAAAGTAGCTATATCAAAAAGTACACAGTCAGCTCCATAATACTACGGGTCACTGATGTTTTAAATTCTAAATTTTGTGTACCTATATAAGCCGTGAACGTTGCATACAAAGCTCTCCACTAAGTTGTTGGCTTATAGGTAAATCTATCTTTCGCGTAAAACATGCTTGTAAACTACAAAGTGATTTGCAATGTTATCGAACGCCTGAGCCAAATTCTTCATGCGAAAATGTATAAGTAAATCTATTTTTTTGACTTCGGCTATATTTTGAAAGTAAATTGTTCTTGATCTAGGAATTTTAAGTATAGCGTTTCTAAATTCCGATCCTGTTTATAATAACACTGAAATGTGAATTGTTTTCTTGAAAAATATTTTCCAATTTTTTTTACGTTTTTTGCAATTTTAGAAAACAAATTCGTCTGGATCTAGGAATTTAAAGTATAGCGTTTCTAAATTCCGATCCTGGTTATGATAACAAACTCTATCATGTGAACTGTATATTGTGAATAATGTTCTGAAAATATTTTTATTCATATAGGTATTCGACTTTATAGCTGCTTTAGAGTCGATATAGGCAATAGACTTTTACGTAATGGTTTTTACACCTGACCTATAATATAATAATTATATGATTGTTTTTCTTTTCATACTTACGAGTAACTTATTTTTTTTAACACCGATTATTGGTATTCTTTCTCCTTTGTTTAAATTCTGCACCCTAATTGAGTTTTCTAGCACATTAAAACACGTATCAAATTATGAATACTTTGTTTGTCAACGTTTATGTTTGCTGAACAAAACAATTTTCAAAATACCGCTAGGAGCCATACCATAAATAATTTATAAAGGAAAATTTATGATTTTGTTTACAATCCCGATAACACGTTGTTAAGTGCTTTTATATACTTTTTTCGCCTTTTACGGACAAGTCAATCATCCAATCAAGTAGGCCCGTTGACTGGCCTAAAAACAAGTTTGAGACTTAAGAGCAAGCTTGATTTTAATAGGAAAACCTCTTACTTAAGACCAACGACTTCGAGAGACTTGAATATGGTTCGCGGCTAGCGGAGATACACAAAATTCATAATTTTGAACATGTTAGACAAGTGGCCGTATGCAGCTGACGGTGGCCGGTTAGATACAGCTACTATATTTTGGAAATACACATAACTATTTATTACATTTTTTTAACTCATTACTGTCCCACTGCAGGGCAAGGGTATCCTCTCAAACTGGGGAGGGGTTAGGCCTTCAGTCTACCACGATGGCCAAGTGCGGGTTGGGGACTTCATTACATTTATTTTATCTAGATTATAATGAGTAATTCTCTATGCCAAGGCTCTTTACTAAGATGCCGGACTAAAGTTACTAATGAAGCACTTACTATGAGGGTTAATCTAGAAATTTAAATAATTTATGCATAATTATAAGTATGCATGTTGTAGGTAAATGTAGTTGTAATACCTTAGCAGATACGCGGAGATTTTCAAACAGAATTTAATAAGAAATCTAGCTACTGTATTAATTAGTATAATGAAAATCTAAGTATAGCTTGAGTTGATTCTTACGGTTGTGCGATGCTATTCCTAGCTTTAATTAACATATTCACAAGACTACATGCATTTAAATAACTCTTTTATAACTTAAACAACTTAAACGAGGCGATGAGTTAAGAAAATGTACGATTTTAGAATCTATACATTTAATTAAATTAGAAATCAGTATAGGGCCCAGAATTAACCTTGAGGTATCCCATACTTGATATGACAAATAAGGTTTTAGAAATATTAGGAGCCTAAACAACACATATGTTTTTTATGAGTATAATACAATGATAATACTCATAAAAACCATATGTCTCTTCTCATTACAAACTTCATATGTTTTGGGATCTAAATAATATATTAAGGATCAAACTTTCGCTTTGCTTGTTCATCTTTTATTACTGAAAATACTCTTGTTTACTCCAGTTAATACCAATCTTCTTAGCATTTAATTCCCATACTTATTTTTCTATAAACTATTAAATTTTCGCGATTTTTAACTATTTAATACGCGAATTTCACGAATTAACATAAGAGTGTAAAGGCTATAATATGACGTCAAAGGCTTTACACAAATTTAAGATACGAATTCTGTTGTATTCGCTGTCTTCTGCACGTTTTCTCTCAATTGACGTAACAATGACGCAAAAAGTCTTAGCTTTGATGGAGTAGTAAAACATTTTACTACCTTGACTTCAAGTAATTGGATTTTGAAGAAAAACTCTACAAAGTTGTTCACTCCTCTGTTTTTTATTGTTTTGTTTTTCCTTATTAGATTAGTTTTGATTAGATGATGTTTGAGGTTGAATCTTTTTGTAGAATTTTATCACGATTTAATACTTACTATTATTTTAATTGCAACTGTGTATTATGATTTTTTCCTAGTGTGTGACTTACTTATAAAAATATGATTTATTTCAAGACAGTATATTATCTTTGTAGGTTTAAGCTAACAACAAAATTATTTGAAAATATTGTTAAGTTTAACTGGTGCTCGCACCTAGACTCCTCCCTAAGCTAGAAATCCTAGAATCTTGAAAAGACTTGTGTTATTTTAAATGTAATAATATACATTATCGGCTTTATAATATAAGTATAGATAAATGAACAGGTTATAAAGTTAACCTTAAGACTTTCTCCTCATTAATATTTTCACATCGTCTCCTTAACTCGCTCGTATTTCTTAAAGCATATAAAATTGCCCTTTTTAGCGTACACCTTGCACAAACAGGTAAAGTATTTATTCTTCACGGTACACGTACGCATATTAAATGTTCGGTAATTTAGTGATTACCACAACGAGGCAAGGGGCGGGTTCGATGCCTGGGGCAGTTATTGCAGTTATTGAACACACTGGCTGTTCGTGAGAACGTATGGAAATGGGTTGACGGCAAATTGATTTTTGCTTTTTCTTTCTGCTGCTTATGTTTAATATCTAAATCGGTCTTAACGATCTGATCTCTGTACAGTTTTACTGTTATTAAATAGTAACTTAAACTTTAAAAAAACATTGACAATCGATTATCAATTATTCCTGCCTGCCATTTTTGGTACTGTCTATCACGCACAACCAAACTGCTATAAAGAATTTGATGAAATTAGCTTATGAATAGTCGAAAGCCCAGGTTCAAACACAAGTTTTACTGGTTGAAAATCAATGCCTAACCATGTTTTAAGATAAACTTCTTTTTTTCTAAAATCAACACCTGCAATGATAAAATAAGGGATCTAGATTCTTGGGACGTTGGTTATCTAGTTGGCTATATTAATAACTATCCTGAGATTACAGCCCGATTCAAGATAGATAGACAGAGAAGTCGTAGTATTAGAGATACGGAACTTAAAAATTAGTCTATAACAAGAATGAATTAATGCACGATATCACTCTACGCCCCTACATACGCTAACATAAAGATTACTACATATAATTGCCGTGTAGTTAGTAGATAAAGATAGTAGATATTAAACTAATAGATTAGAGGCAGAACCTTGTTATGGAGGTTTGCATACAAGATGTACGTACAAGTTTGCGATATCATCTCTTTGTAATAGTACTCTTGCGAATCAAGATTATACGTCCAAGAACAAGTTGATTGATTTAGATTATTTAAGATTATGTTAGATTTACGTTCGCCTATTACTAGAATGTTTAGTATAGGCTTCATCTTGACTTATATTTGTCGGATATTACAGTAATAAATATGTTATTCAAGAACTACAAGTTTAACGCATGTAATTTTATTAGTTAGGTGTAAGTTGTTACATTTCCGTTTTCCTCTACAAACGAGGTAAGATTATTTTTGATTAATTTCGAAATTAGATATTTGATTATACATACAGACTTATAAAATCACGCCTTTTTCCCATAGGGGTGGGCAAAGTTTAGAGAGTGCCACTTGGTACGATCCTTACTAACTTGATTTGATATTGTATATGGCTTAAAAACCTAAATTACTGAAATATGAGATAAAAATTACGTAAAAATACTTTTTTAAGGAGAGTATTTTATGATTGTATTAAAATAACATTACTATAGGATTCCATGTATGACATTTAGGCTACCGAGCAAAGAAAGCTCATTTGCTTGGTAGCCTTAACTTTTAGTGCCTTCTCACAAAGTATAAAAGACAGGTCTTTAATATCTTTATACCAAAAAACTAAACAATTTAGTACTTCAAAATTAATTTACTTCCAACATTTTTACAACATTATAACCGATCCCTTAGTAGCCGGTGAAAACGTTATAATACCGTGTGATTACGATGTCGTGCGCAAGCGCCGGTACGATACGACTTTCGATCTCGTACACGGCAATTTTGCCATTATACGGTTCGCGAGTTGTCGCTGAATAAATTATTTGATAAGCCACCGTTTTGTATTTTATGAAGTTATGCATATACCCTTATAATAAGTTCTTTTCCATAACCTACCTTCTTCACTAAGACCTACGATACAATGCTTTGATTTTTTTTATCTACTAACACAGTGTTTTTTTTCACATTATGATGAGCAAAATAAAACGTAAATGATTTTACTTTTATAAATGAGATAAAAAACGAAAGTTATACTAGATACAAAGACAATGAACTGACCGGAACATAAACTAAGAATAATCAAATTAATTTTCTGGATCACTGACTATAGTGATACAATAAAATACTAAATTAATAGAAAAATCATAATTTTTAAAACTGCATATTCAACTGTACTGAATTTTTTTGCACGGATGCAAAACAAATAAATCATGTATGCCGTTGCATAAATAATTGCGTTCAAAACTATTGAATATTTACATCGAAAGTGCGTAATACATCATCCTGTCATAAGATCATAACTTAACAAAAACCTCCCGGGACAAGGCTTTCAATTAGCATATTTTATCATCGCAGAATACGTTGACACACTTGACGAACACGTTCCGCTCGTAAACGGAATTAATTTAGTAAATATTCACATGTTGTGGAAACCTTTCAATATTCATAACTGTTGCAGACTTACAGTAAACTCGTGAGTGATGGCCGCAGAGACGAACTTGGGATGGTGATACCGATTTTATTTAATACAGGCATCTCTTGTCTTACCCCTGGTTTCTCTGAGTACATTTAGCTGTAGTTTATATATTTAAAAAATTGCGTTTTTTATATGAGTTTAAACGCTATTGAATAGATAAACTACCGCTAAATGTACCTCAGAAACCAGGGGTTAAAGATATAACCAGCTTAAATTGTCACACTAATTCCCCAACAGAAATGTTTATGGCTAAAATTAATGCTGTTTTTATTTTTTTATCGTTTTTTTTTTCGCGTGCCACATAATGCCAGATCTTAAAAGTAGTGTTTGAGTTATGATTAAATAGAAGTAAAGTAATATCGAATAGGTAATGAGATTTATTTGAGCTAAATAATCTTACCAAGCATAATAACATGAGAAAGTAACAACTTACAAAGCGAGACAAATCAACACCCACGTAATTCAAAATCGGAAGCTAATTACAATAAATTTCAAAGTTATCACAAAATCAGTATTTCACTTTACATACCTAATAATCCATTAGCATATAATAATAGTTTATAATAACGGTGAAAGAAATACCGTGACGAAACATCGAATTTAATTTCACGTGTAAGTGCCTTGAGGCATGACTATTAGACTAGTAACGCCATCTGTCATGATGACCATTCGATTATAAATAGTAATTGCCGATAAGTTCCGGTATTTTCGGTACAGATCGGTATAATACAATGACAGCTCGTTTACCGATTCGTTACGTTCGATAATATTTGTGATATATGAAGGAAAAATCGTTTAATGCTTACGAAATTCTGGAATTATAGAAATCATATTATGAAATTAAATTATGAAATTGAAATAAGGTTTTGTATGACTCATAAATAAGTGTTTCAATGGTATTTGTATCTGAATCTGTGTATTCTTTTTCGTTATTTTTGCGACATAATAACTTATTTAGTTTTAATCGAAGAGTCAACAATTTTACTACTGAAATATTTAGAGTAATATAACCAAGCTAACTATCAGCATTACCATACTGTTAATAGCTATTATTTCGGTAAAAATATCGACATTTAATTTACTATCGAACACTATTCACAACTATCAATACATTATGAGTTGAAGCAACAAATACAAAACTAAAAGATTTGTAGCCCTCATCAATTAATTAAAATTATCATCTTATGATTGATCGCTAAGATATAATGATCAATGGGCCGGACGCTTGTAATAACATAACAGGCTACGGTAGTAATATCCAACGACAGACTATTTATCTTTCAGGTAGCTACTTGAAAAATAGCTATTAATGTTATTTATGGAGATATCTTTAGATTAAATATGTTGTCTTTGAAAAGATGATACAAGTGTAAGCACACTTTTCGACTTCATTTTTAGAAGAGTACTCTTAATTCATTGCACTATCTAAAAAAAATGGAAACCATATATTTATACTGTTTATAATAATTTGTATGAAATTTATGAAATAAAGGATATTATGAATTTGAATCTACTATGTGATATTCAGTTTGTAATTTTTTTTTTCTAATGCTAATCATAAAATGTATTCTTGTGAGAAAATCCGAACAGAACAGATATGACGACAAAAGACATTCGTCTATTAATTTCGTCATTATGATTGATAACACAAAATCTTAAATAATATAATTAAAGAAAGCCATAGTCAAAAGAAAATCAGCCAAAAATTTTGTCTACGATTAGTAAACCCACCGAATACGTCCCTGGTCACCTACATACTGTATTAAAATCAACCGAAACAATTATCGGAAACAATAGTTGGCATGGGCCACACGTAGCCGGGCCCTGACGAGCTGTATTGATTCCCAGTCACGAATACGAGCATTGAATATGACCAGCGAGAGTAGATCCAGATTTGAGATAGTGGCGTTTATTCTGTTAGGCGTCGTGATCAAATTCCTTATAAGTATTGTTAAGTAGAGAATACTTTTAGAAAATTCTACGTATGGTTGTGGTTGTATTTCTAAAGTAGAAAGTAAAGACAGTCATCGGTGGATAAAGTGGCAACTGGGACTTCAGAGCTGATAATTTATTGAACAAAAAGTAGATTTCATAGCTATAGGGAAACTGATTGAGCCGCTGTAAGTATCTAGAAAACCAAACAAAAAAACTTGTCGGGATTAAAACAAAATAAAAAAACAACTGTCTCACTATCACAATTCATGAGATACCTTTTTACCCTTTAGGCAAGGAATTCTAAAAAAAAGGAATAGCAGTCAAGTCAAGTCTTTTTCGACGTAAACAAGATAAACAACAAATAACATAACATTTGACAGTAGAAAAACTGCCATCAATTTAAATACTTTTATCAAAATCAATTTCAGACAAAGACAAGTTAACATTCATATTAGTAGTCTTTTTACCAACAGAATAGGGGCACTGCATTGTTTCAGATCACGATACCTTTGTGGCTGGTACCCGCAGGGAATACTGAGTGATGGAAATTGATGAGGCGCCTGCACTATTGTTCGTTTTTCTGATTGTCAGCACGATTCCTATCACATTATAAACTTGTTGAATACGGCGTACGATGTTATTTTAATATGTGGAGTATTTTGTTAAGATTTTTCCCCTGATGAATTTTATAAAACGTAAACTATTTTTTTCAGTGAAATTTTACAGCTGTCTTAAGAAATCAAAACGGGCGCATCATACTTATAATGATACCCGTGTTTGTTAAATGTCTATTAACTATCTTTGTATATTTTACATAAATTGATTCAACAGTTTAGGCATAAAGAAGAGGCGTGAAGGCACAGTTACTTACGCATTTACAATGTTAGATTTTCACAAGTAATGACATAGACATGGTCCTATGTTGGTGGTCTTTCTCTTCGCAAAGGGATATTAGGCAACGTTGAGTTACGTCCGCTACGTACCGCCCTAGCCATAAACAAGTACTCAATCTTGCAGAATCAGTTTCACTATCTAGAAAAAGTTCTTACTTTTTCATTTGAGAAAAAAAAGTGCTACGCGAAGTCGTAAGTGGCGAGTCGAGTTTTGTTGTTATATTAATAGACGACGATTAAATTGTTATATAAATATTCTTAAGATTTAGACCCAAAATAAATATAACTCTTTGATAAGAAGAAACAAATATCCTGTCAAATTCAAAACATGGTTGCGTTCTGATTGTAACTAACCACCTATTAGGCTCGTAAGGATACCTAAAAACCCTTTATAGATTTTGTTTATGCAATGAGCATAACAGCCAAGGAAGCTTATATTCCAAGCTATCAAACATCAGGAAAGTCACGAATATCAAGTCTAACTTAATCCCGAAGTTATCTAAGCGGAAGAAGAAATTATCCGATAGACGTTAGAAGGCTTTAATGCGTAAATTGCTTGCAGTCTTATCCAACGTCGGTTTGAACCGGTAAAGTAATGCGTGTTAGTGCCGCGATCAATTGATTCATACGCTTATCAGTGAGGCGAATATTGTTATTAATTTGTTGTGGAACTTGTATTAAATATTTTGAGCTGTTCAATTGAGAGATTGGAAAGAAAAGTAACACGAACTATTTTGGTAGTCTTAGCTACAATGTATTCAAGCTCATGCATTTTTTTTAGGCTTGCTCATGGGAAGGAAATGATATCGGGTGCGCTTTTAAAGTTTTAAGTTACAGCCACAGTACTTAATATTTATGTTCGGGGTAAATCCTGAGAAATTCGGACAGAAAAACATTTGAAGTTACTTTTTTGGAATGTCCCTGAATTCGTATCGTCTTCACAGCAATCGTAAACGCTACCAATGGACTATAGATACTCTACAGTCCATATATTTATGATCAAGTTTTATCTTGCATATGTAATCGATGTAACTAATACATATCAGTATGTAAAATCAACTTAAACCAGAGAGAGGTCCATCTTACTTGATTAGATATAAAACGAAGGCATGCAAGATGAACATCTTGGCATTATGAGATGCGTGTGCCAACCCGTGACTAAACGCATCTGATGTACGCTTAGAAATATTTAGATTCAGATATTATTAGTTACGGTTTATGGGTGTTGGTATGTGGAGGCTTATGTGAGACAAGTTCTAGTTAATGGGAAAACGATGTGGATGGAGAGACCAAGAGTGCTAGTTTAATTCAGTATGAGTTATGTGAGCTAGATGCTAACTATAGACGATGAAAAGTTAGCTTTTGGTTTATTTTGACAACATATGCATCATTAATGTAATTGATCCTTAAACACTTCTTATCGACTGCTAAATTCTTTTAGAACAACAACATTTTGGGAATTGATAGCATTATCATCGAAGGCAATCATTGGTATCGAAAGTATTCGAAGATGTTGACAGGACAAAAATAACAAACAATCTTACGTAATATTCATAACGTACGTTTATATCCATATTTATCATTTAGTTATAAATAAACATATTTCTACAATGGATGTAAGGATTGACTCCAACGAAATTTAGAGATTTTTATCTTACCCAACCCAAACTAGTAATTTTGAAACCTGGTCTGTAATACTATCAATGATAGAGAAATTACTTTCAACAGCAAATAATAAAAAATAACATTGACAACATAACTCATAACTATTTGAAAGTTCTCTAGCCACTTATTACATATCTCAAAAGAAACTAAAGTGTTAGACTTTCGCTTTAATACTATATTATTAACTAAATCGGTATCGGTAATATCAAATTGAGATAATAACAGAAATTAGGAACAAACACGTGTCAAAATTTACTATTTTAATGATTCCATGAATTCATTTAATGGTAGACTTATAATTGACTCAAAAGGACATATAGATAATGGAATAATTTCCTTTACTGTCCTAGGCACGGTTTTCCTTTGAGATTTTGGAAAGGGAGAGGTTAGGCTTGTGCCCATCTCATCACGCTAACCACGAGCGGACAAACCCTTTTAACAAATTGAAATGATAGATGCTATTTTCAAAATCTTCTAAAAAATTAAGTTTCAAATACATACATTTTTAACGATATCCGAAGGTATAGGCAAGAGTGTATGAAGTATTGACCTATTATGGATTATCACACACCCCTTATTAGTAAAGATCTCAACTTATTTGCGTGTATGACTAATACAACTGTTTAATACTAAGCCATTTCATAATCTCCTGGGATACGTATGTAAAATACGTGATCAATTATGCAAATGACCTGTGGGTGTAAACACGGTTTGATGATTACCTTTCCACGTAATGTTTCCTGTTTTTTATAGAAATTTAATTTCCTAAACACGCGTGGTGGGCCTTTAATTACGCTACTTGTGAAATTTTACCACCCGTGGCTTTAGTCGTGTGGTAAAACTACATTAGTTGATACACACATTATCACTAAAAGTCATTATGCATGTAGCTTATGCTGCGAAGCTGTCGCCGACTACACAATTATATTTTTATCTATACTTACTAATATATTATATTAAATATAATAAAGCTGAAGAGTTTGTTTGTTTGTTTGTTTGAACGCGCTAATCTCAGGAACTACTGATCCGATTTGAAAAATTCTTTCAGTGTTAGATAGACCATTTATCGAGGAAGGTTATAGGTTATATATCATCACGCTACGACCAAAAGGAGCAGAGTACCAGTAAAAAATGTTACAAAAACGGGGAAAATTTTGACCCAATCTCTCTTACGTGACGCAAGCGAAGTTGCGCGGGTCAGCTAGTTACTTATAAAATAAAATAATTTCGATTGACTAACAAAAACTGTGTAAAGACTTTAGATAGCAATTGAGATCAAAGAAATAGGAACTCAACAAATAGATGTATCACAATAAACCGAACAAAATCATGCTTTAAAATCTAGTTTCCCTTTCAACAGTTCACCGATTTAAATATAAGAGTAAGATTATATTATTTGCTATTTGCAAAATATAGAGTATAAGTTGATACAAATGGTACGTTTCCATATAGTTATGTACCAATAGTAATAAACTATGTATGGAAACAATACATTTAGTAAGAACTTCCCAAGTTGTATAATATAATTATGACTCCAACAACCTTTTATCTTTGTAGCCTATTTCGTCTACCCATGACATCTAGTAGCAGTTCCTTGACACCGAATGTCTCTAAAAAGTCAACTACATTCCCACAAAACGACCAAATTCATGACATTTTTATTACTGTCAAGAATTTAAGCGTTTAAGACAATAATAAATTATTTGACCTTAAGGTCAAGTACGTTATAAAAAGACACTCGTTACCAAAAAACATGTACAGTTTTGAAACCGTAAAACTTAAATAACTAAGGACGGGATCGGACTTGACAATTTGTAAGTAACGGTAACAGCTCGATCGTTTGGGCATAAGACATTTTCTTATATCAGATTTGTGTATCAGCCTTATTTAATAATATGGGATACTTTAAACTCAAAACTCATGCGATTCAATACATATGTTTACAGACAGAGAACATAGGTAAACTCCGATTTCGTAACTTGTAGTTCCTTGTGTTCACAAAGATGTTTCAAAACTAATGCGTATGTGATACCACACCTTTAAACCGAAATAACTAAAATGGTGGTCGTAAAGTTTCGAAGGAAATAATAGAATTGTTTTAAAATGTGTGGTTATGACTCTCAAAATAACATCAAGAGATGATTTTTATGAAGCTTGTTATGTTGGATCAAAAGAATATGACGCTGGATATGAGTGAAAACAGATGTCATAACATAAATGCTTGTGGGAAATGGACACTTAAGATTTTTTTACTATAAATCTAGTAGATGCAGCCATTTGACGTAAAAGGACTTTATAGCTCTTATTTTGATTTCAGTAATATTACTCTAACTGTGCTTATATCAATCTATCATTTTTTACAATAAAATCAAAATTGGTTCTTCCGTTTCGTACATAAGGTAGCAACGCACAGATCGATAGATTGGTAGGTCAGTACTTCAGCTACAAATACATGCATTTTTTGCATTGGGAGTAAAGAATCGCTAGGGTTAAATAACAAAATCCTACAAGACGTGAAAGGTATGAAATGACTTAGTTAGACACTTAAATTTTCAACTCATTCCAAATAATTTTGCCGATGAATCGCTTACTTCACGCTTTCAATTCTTCCACTAGTTGCATAATGACGTCACAACATCACCAGCAAAAGTAACACGACACTGAAAGTACCTTAATTATCATAATCAATCGATACGCAGTCATCATCAATGACAGAATGACGTCATAACAAACAATGGATTGATTGATAGCAACGATTGAAGGCTTGAATAGACGATCAGCTTTATTTGGAAACTGTTACTGGTAATTAGGCTGTTCAAGGCATGTGTAAATTGGTATTAATAGATGTAATTAGTGGTTACTGCGACGGGAGTCTAATGGGAGCCTAAAGTACTAATCACGCACGGTTTTGGTTTTCGGACCAAATCAGGATTAGTAGACCACTAGACATCAATTATTTCTCATTAAGTTTGTAGTCACATTTTTCGTGAATAACTATACATATAAAAATATTGAATAAAGGTTAGAAAAGGTAAGATGGCAAAAATATTTGCGAATGTTATCGTTATACCTGAAAATACGTAGCTGGTTTTTATCTTGTTCAAAAGTCAATAAAATTTAGGTAAACCTTACAAAAAGGCATTCGCCCTTTTAAATACGAGATAAGATCTAAACTCAAAATAGTTTAAGCTTTTCAATAAACATCACACTTTAGAAGAACCGTCAATACATTGACTAAATTCTAATTCATATATAGGTTCTCGTGAGTACTCGTGACATACACCTGCGTTAAATAAATAGCCCAAATCAATAGTATCAAACACAATAAATCAAGCCTAAGTAATAACAATCGACGCGTGATGACGACCTAATTCTATCAATAGAAGGA
The DNA here is from genome assembly GCF_050436995.1 of Anticarsia gemmatalis. Classification (NCBI taxonomy): domain Eukaryota; kingdom Metazoa; phylum Arthropoda; class Insecta; order Lepidoptera; family Erebidae; genus Anticarsia; species Anticarsia gemmatalis. The sequence goes on from NC_134761.1 coordinate 9,367,299, forward strand.
ATTACTTGTAATTTGCACGAAGAGCACAGTACAATACAGTGACGCTATTCTCTACAGTCGGTACTAGCGAGTATCGAGATTTTGACACTTAAAATATATTAGCGCTGATCAGATTTTCCTACAAGATTTCTTGATAGCTAATCAAGCTTGTTCATACTCGTAGTTGAAAGTGGTATAGAATCACGTTACAGTAAATGTTACATGGGACTAACATTATGAAAGGCGAAACTTGTGAGTATTTCATACTGTCTATACCGAGTATAACATGTAGGTGATGTAGGTATGATGCTATGTATGTCTGTATGTAACTCAGTACAATCGTTTAGTAGGAAACTATGACTTTTCTAAGAAGAAAAGTGAGATTTAATATAGCTACTAGATATGGTGATGGGTGGGACAAATAAGCGGTACTTATAGGGATTGAAGTGATAGAGATCAGCGTTTTATGGATAGGTAATGCTGTCTATAAATCAATTTGAAATTATTCTACATCAACTTTCTTTACCGATTAGAAAGCAAAGGAAAGGCCCTGAAGCGCTACTAAGAACTTTTGATATTATCTTTTCACTTTTGCATCGATATTGCATTAATTATTGTTAAATAACTTTTGCTCTACGCCACGAGCGCTAAACAAATGTTAATTTAAAAATACTATAGTACAGATTATCCTAGTCTCTGCCTGGAGATAGACGAGTTCTTATTGAGGTCTGTATGTATTCAGTACAGATTTTTGTTGTTATTCGTTGCTATAAAAGTTCATTAATAACTTATTTAAACAAATAACAGACTTTTGACCGAGCGAAGCATTTTGCAAATTATACAAAACTCACTATATAAAGTAGAACAACGTACAATAACTCTACTATGCCATATAACAATCAGTAAAGAAATACATAATTTGTTACCGTTGTAACAAAAGGAAACGTGTAATTACATCGTAATAACAAGAGTTTGTTTTAAAAACATAATTTGGACGTATTCGGTAACAATGTGCAATACGTGCTAGTAGCAATAACAGGCGAATGAACACGCGTCGTGGGTAATAGTTATTAATCAGTATAGTTATTTAATATTATATTATAGTTTTGTACTATTCTGTGGGATACGTAAGAGCTAGTCACCGAGAGACTATCGATGAGGGCGAATAAAAGTTTTTTATTTAGTCGGATTAGCGCCACTGCTAAGATAGGGCCTCTTCCGACTTCCAGACCCTACTGCAACTCATTATTCCTGGTGATCCTTCTAGAAACTAGCCCAGATCAATGCAATAATGTTTATTTATCCACGTAGGCACTGGGTAACTTACGCGTTGTTGTTGGGTTTTGTCAGCGAGACGTAATGGACTTGGATTTAAGGAGCCTGTTAAAACAAAAATTAATAATCTTTCAGGCATGTGTCAGTTTTAAAACGAATTGCATATCGACTTTAACGCCTACTTATCGATTATAATAAAATTTTCAATAACAAAAACATTATGCGTAAGTAATATAGCACGCTGATTTTCCAACATGTGACTTAGCGTATCTTAGTGCATGTGGGAGTGAATGAATCAGAATATGATGTAAAATTACATAGACCTGTCGAAAGACGTTTAGTTATTTCGATTTTGAAATATGTGTCGGTACAGTTTATTTTGTGTGGGTCGAGCTTTTTACATTCCTTTGAAGAAAATAGAAACCATTGTTTTTGTTAGAGATCTATTTTCTAATATGATTTATTGTGTTGATGCGCATTTGCAAAAAGTCAATATTCTAAGAGAGAATTTTCAAGTGCATAGAAATGAGAAATGGTTCATAAAATTATTAAAAATAGACAATACGCAATGGCTCGTGTCCAAAAGTGTAAATAGACTATTTCGAAAAGCGAAATATGTATCTTCTTCAATTATCTATTTGATGCATCTTCATTTGCGATTAAAATAATCTTTCTGTTTTTTTTGGAAGGAAAGTAAATGTTAAGCTTTCTACATTTTTAGTATTACATCTATGGTTTGCAGATATTGACCCCATCAAAATATCTAGGTACTTAATCATCTTTTAAATGACATAATCATAAAGCAGAACCTTTAAGGAAATTCTTCGTATACTATCTGCTATAACTTTCTTGTCAGACAAGCTCAACAATAAACTTTAAAACATTTTCACAATTTCAAAAGCCATGCGTCGAGATTTATTTCTATGTACAAAAGCGCAAACAGTATTGTCCGTACAACAAACTTTGCGTTAAGCCGTATGCCCACCATTGGGACCAAATCTATTATTTTACCTACATCAAAGTACACATAAAATTCTTATGATCACTTCCCTCAAGTATGATCTATCTATGTTTTCAATAAGTTTTGCCATCTTTACTTTGTTTAGATCAAAAGTGAAGTGGTCATCAAAATTGCTAGGGGTCACATTCCCTCACAGAAATCAGAATATAGTCCGATATTTATGGGTTGATGGTTTGGTACTTCATAGATTAGCTCAGGAAACCCAATATCTTTATTTCTAAATTACTCACACAAATGAAACAAGCAGTTTCATTCTTGTCATAAATTTATGTTCATGCTTTTCATCAATGAGTGTGTCTGTAGGTTTACGTATGTTTGCAAAGCACCAGCGCGAAACAGCTTTGTCAATATTATGAAGTAATGTGTTGCGAATTTAAACTAATACTGAGATGTTACAACGAGAATTCTGAATGGTTGGATTTATTTACATGTGGTTCTAGTTTTGTTTTTATTTGAACAAGCAAGTTGAAAGAAAATGGTTATACTAAGAATCCGTAAGTTTATTTGATTTGCAAAAGTAGCTGCCGTATAAATTAAAAAAAATAAAATAATTTATTAATTTAATATTTTTTTCTTTTTAATAGGACCTAAAAGATCCTTAATTTGTTTAGTTTTATGGGATAAGTCCCTAAAATTTAGAATAACCTGACTATTTTCTAATAAAACGTCAAGTAAATCATGCTAAACAATGCATATAGCGTCGAAGCCCGGCAAACGTGGATAAAGTTTCGCATCGACATAAGACAATTAAAACAAAAGTAATATAATACCTATACCAGATTATCGACCCCATCTAATTAAACAAACGTACAGAATACTACTACAAACAGTACCTCAATCAGTATTGTTGACACGTCATGTCCCGTCATTCTCAATTAGTAGCGCGGCCACTTAGCAGAACATCTCAGTCGACGAAACAATATTGACTGAAGAAATTACTCGTGAGATTTGAAGGCCTCTTTGTGTGGAAGCAAATAATGAACTGGGGTGTAGAGTAGATGAGAAGAAATTAAACAAACTGTGGAAGATGCATGCGGATCTGATCTACGCTAGCTATGTCAGTTGTGACCAGCTATGGTCCGTAATGTATCTATATGAAACTTTGTAATCTATATGAGACTTTGTAATCTATATGAAACTTTTATAGACGTTCTCAATCATTGGTATTAACAGTTATGTATGTTTAATACAAATACCATCATCCACGACCAAGACCTTTGTAAATCGGTCGAAACGTCAGATAAAAAATAAAGTACCTACCGCAAACCTAAACATTTAAGATTCGTTTCGCGCATTAATTAGATATGTGAAGAATTTGCGATAGATAAAGAATGTTAATAATTAGGTTGCTACTTTAAATAATACGTTGGCACAATTGTTTCTGTAAAGAATTAGGACAAAATTTAAAAGCGATTCGGGCATAATCGACTTGCATCCAGTCATTGGCTTTAAAAATAGTTTTTACACTAAATTGAATATTTAAGAAATTTAACGCAGCGGATGGTCTATCATGAATAAAGATATTGGAAACAAGGAAAAGCAGGATATTTGCAGTTTAAAAGTAGCTGTTACGAGTAGAAGCAAACCAAACAGGATTTAAATTGCATAGTTTAGCAATTTTCCCACATACGTTAGAACGTTCTCTTTAATTGAAACTAACAGGCAAGCATTAGCACGCAACTTGGTACTGTGAATCTATTTTGCAACTACTATATTTATAGTTTATTTAGCAAAGCTTCCAACCCCGATACAGACATATTATATTTACGTTCTTTTAGACGCAGAAAGTTTTAAAAAGTACACGTTGATGTCATTACATTATGCTTATTATTGGATAAAAAAATGTATTTCCACTCCTTAGTCACTGAGGATAAGGCAAAACCTAGATTTAAATAAAAACTAAGTTTCTGCTTTACCCATCAACTAATAGTTCTACAGTTGTAAATAATAAAATTACGAAGGCAAGCCTTAAATCAAATTCATTGAGTTGCCATTTCCGAAACTTGCTTGCAGCAAGCTAATCCTGCTTCAAGTCATAAATTGTTTGTCTCTTAAAAAGCTATAAACATTACTAACTCAATATAACACTGTAACCTAATGTTAGTATTGTTCATCAAGATTCTTTTATCTTTTTCATTCTCCCCTTCCATTTAGTAATCACGACCAATTGTCGGCAATAAATGTGCATCAACAATCACTCAATCAATGTGAAGGGGACGTGCCGACATCGCTCGCTTTTTGTTTTAGTCTGAAGGACCTCGTTGGACAATTTGAAGGGAATCAAAAGAACATGTGTTCAAGTGCCTTGTCTCGAGTTACTATTCAAATATTGCTATTGTTTCGTCAGTACTGTTCAAAGGAAAGATTTTATTATAGATGGTGATAATGATGATGATATATCAAAAGTCTCTGAGATTAAAATCTTCACGTTAACTATTGATTAATTTGTTTTGATTTGTTTTAATTTCTCACTGGCGCCAGCTTTGCTTGTATTTTTAGCATGAGCCTACGTGACCTAAGTTGAGTACATTCGTATTGCAACATTAAACTGTGTGGATTTAACCCGGCAATTTATCGGTCAGCTCCGTTTATACTTAACTGATGAAGCGATGAAATAATGTTCTTGCATTGTGACAAAATCTTTGTAGAAATGCGAATTTTAGAGTAAAAAATCAGTCGGTAGGTAGTAGTTACAAGAGATACACCCATTTAAACGACAGGTGAGAACAAATTCAAAAGAAACGATACAGGTAACTTGTACAATGAACAAAATACACGACAATCTTTAGATCTAAACGAAAAATAGAAGAATAATAAAATGGAACAATTTCACGGTGATTCCACTAATCCCTTAGGCAACCATGACTGTGACACCACAAAAGGTGTAAGAGAGACAGACTGACATTCATTCAAGCGGACATATGCATTGTATATCCAACTAGAATTTGAAGACCCTTCGCGAGAAAACATTGTTAAAGAAGCAGCTTAAGTTTCGAGGGATCTATATGAACTGGTCGCTCCAGGTCATACGAAGGGGAAGGCCAACAAATCAACGCGCATACAATAGTAGCGCTATATTTTCGTAGGGGCGATATTGATGCGTCATAGCTTTTAATAAAAATGGAACATTAATATGGGGCTGCAACAGAAACTGGTCAGAGTGTGAATGAAGCAGAATCAATGGGCATTTGCGTTAAATCGTGAGGAAATGGGACGGATAGATTGGGACATTATAAATTGCTAGGGATGGTTGTAAGGGATGATTTTGAAAATGTTGTCACGCGTATTTGTGAAAAGGGAGCTGTCAATGCATTGTTTGTGAGTGATAATGATGTTGGAACATTTTGGGGTTGCAGGCCTTTATTGAGAAACAATCAGCTTGTTGAATAGTCGGAGCATAAAAACAGTTTATTTAATCATCCAAACACGAGATAATGTAGTTAAATTTTATGTCTGCAGTATTTTTCAATGACATCGTTTTTTAACAACTTAATAAATGTATGTTGGAATCCGATATTTTGAACATACACACATATTTTTCACCTATTCAACAAGATCTTTACCAAGAAATATATTCATACATACTTAAACGGTGTCTTCTTTCCATACAAATGCTCAATAATATACAATCGACTGCAACTGCCTTACAATCTTATCAATATCTGTAAATTATAGCACATTGGTATTACCATACGCTATTTGTATGGAGATTCCTCCCAACCAATTATTTTCTACGCCTACAGACCACTTTAATCTGATATTTATCACATTGTATTAAAACATAATGGATAATAGGCGTAAACGGCTTTGAATATAGAAGCACATATAGGGAATATAAAAGCGAAAGATCTAATTTAACGAGAAATAATATTTTCAATGTAGATCTACTAACTTGTGACCGCGACTGCGCTCGATCTTTCGTTGAAAATATTAACAAAACTCAACTGTTTTGATGTAAATGCAGCACAAATAAAAGTACATTCTCTATTTAAATCTTATGGTTAACCGTGTCTTATTTGAAAATTACAGCATTGTCTTTTCCTTGAATAAAATCTATCATCTCGCCAAACTTTATCCAAATTGTTTTTGCTGGTTTGTCATGAAAGCAGTACAAACAAACGCACATTTATAGTTATCATTATGGTTAACAAGTTTCTGTAAATTATGGTTCACGCTTAACGCTAACGCTTTATGCGACACGGATATTAAGTTTATACACAAGCCAGTATAAAATAAACACAGAAGTTTTATTTTAATAAATCTTGACACTTAGAATGCTATTGCAGCAATTTAGGTGAACATTTATTCAAACGTAGCCGTTTATTGTGTTCAGCCATTTTATATAAACGAATGAAAAAATAGATTTGTTGATTTGAATAACGAAAGAATTTTGTAGCAGTATTTTCTTAAGTAAATTGGACATAAATACAATACAAGAACATAGATTAAACCTTCTTGTATCAAGTTTTCGTTTATTCGTATACATACATATTTTACAAGAATACATGTAGTTTTTTTGATAAAACGGGAAAAAAAATCTTACAGTGATAAAATAAAAGACCCTTAAATACCGATTATTATCCGTACAACAGTATATTTTACATACATTTCATAAAAATAACTCTATGGTAAATACATTTCAACAGCAAACTAGACGCAATTAAAATGAATTCAAACAAATAGACTGTACTCCAACAATCACAGTAACTCTCTCCCTCTATCGAAAACATCAAAATGTTTTCAACCAACCAATTTAATTTAAATGGAACTTCTGTAAACAATGTATTGTGGTTTAATATCAAGTTAACTAGATTGATTCGAGTCATATAATTGTTTAGTGTTTCGTAGAAACCACTTTCACGGTGGTATATGGTTGCTTTATAATTTGATTTTATATGGCTTTGGACTTGATAGAACTTGCTTGATTAGGTTTTGTTTAGTGATTTTATGGAGCTGTTTCAATTACTGTAAAAGCTGTGGTTGGATTGTGTTCCTTTTATTCGATTATAAGGTTTGAATCAACCGTAAATTTGTTAGTCCTTTTTTCATGTGATAGTGTCTTTACCGATTTTGATCAAATTTGACAGGAAGATGATATTAAAAAAGCTAATACAAAAACTTCAAAAAATTCAGTGAACATAATACTGTTTTAAGCTAAAGATTTATTATTTTTAGGACAATATTATTATTTTTAAGTGCAATATCGTAACGACCGCACACTCATGCCCCCGCTTTTTAAGAGTCCACCAAATAATTGCATCGACATTCAAAAAAACATAGCCTCAGTACATTTTCTTTCTAAACCCATAATTAAGTTCTCATAGCAAATATACCCATAAAATAAACGAACGGCAGAAGTTAACTTTATGGAGAGAATGTTATATAGGTTAATATAACATTCTCTCCATAAAGTTAATTTCCATCGGCCCACATATCATAATTGCGACCACAATAATGTTCACGTTATAAGCGTGTTTAGTAGAAAACAAAACGATCTCACTTTAAAACACATAAAGTGTAACATCAAATAATGTAGCCAGGAAGCGGGTTGGACGTTAATAAAAAGAAATTGCCTTTACTTTAACGACAATAAACATCTTTACGAGTGAAATTTGGCTATGAAAGCAGCGGTTTTATTAGCTGTAGCGGGGGCTTGCGCTGAAGCGGGCTTGCCGTTTTTTGTCTCTATGGTAAAACGTTATCGATGATATGATTAGTAGCTTTTTCAATAACAGGCTGTTCCCAAGGACGTGGAAAATTATTATAACTAGTTGAGTAAACACTCAACTAATGTAGGTATAATAGAATACGGGAATTAACACGAACACGCATTTTACCTTAAAATGCCTAACGTTTCGGCGCAGGGTGCACTTGCCGTGGTCGCAGGCTGACAGTCAGCCTGCGACCACGGCGATGGCATGCGTGTTCGCGTTAATTCCCATATTCTATTATACATTAAACATGCAACGCGAGAGTTTAAAAGTTATAAACACTTAACTAGTTATAATATTTTTTAGAAGACAAGAAATAAAACGGTAAGGCCGTAGAAAAAAAGGCTTAAGGATTATAATTCCAAGCATTTTATTAATAAATAATGAGTGACGCAGTATTAAACATTTAAAGTAAGCTAACCCACACATATACTCGAATTTGCAACAGAAATACTGCAGGCCTTTTCCAATATTCTATCGCGTTAAATATTCTAGCACTACACGCTGCAGTCCGGCGCTCATAAAAGATGACCACGACCACATACCGCTGCATCGGCCGTCCGTTTCGTGGCCACAACATTACTAAATGCGATCGTTGACCTACTTAACGTTAGGCACACACTATATATCAGTTTAAAAGGGAGAAAGCACAAGGAACGTATAATATTACATTATTTATAATATATGAGCATAACTGCATAACAATGAGGAATTTAAAACATCGAGAAAGTACACAAATATCAACAATTTTAATGTATGTCGTGTAAAGAAAGTAGCTCGGGTGTTTTACTTTTTATCATAAATAGTAATGGAGTTAAGTATTTTATTTATAGTTTTAATCTCATATCTATCTGAATCATCGCACAAATTTAAAATTTTGATAATTTTCTTTGTTCCCCTTTATAATAACTAAATAACTGTTCCAATAATTATATTAGAAATAAAGATCCAGATAAAATTTGCTAAATTTTGCTTACGATTAAAGCATTACTATGTTCTTTCCAATTCGAAACAGAAAATTGGCGATGATTCCTAAAAGAGAGCGTAAAGATATGCAGTAAAGTAGAAAAAGCAACCGCAGCTTGTCAGAACCACCACAAAATAGTAACCACAAGTAACTTATAATATCTCCTTTTCTAAAAAAATACTCTTACCTAACAGTAAAACAATTATAAAGAAACTAATACGTTAAATTATTCAATTTCCCACATCCAGTCCGTGGGCGTTCTAATAGCCGGATTGAGACGAAAGGCCAACATATTATAATTGCCTTCCTCTTATAGTACCACTATATGGTCAGTGCGAATTGCATGACATGAGCCCGACAATTCGTGTGGGAGTCCGAGGCGAGAGTGCAATGTACAATTTGAAAATTGTCTTTTTAACCCTAAGGCTGAGCAATTTATTCATTCTAGCCTGACAGTAAATAATACTGCGTTATTTTTTATTTCATCGTGCATTTAGTGGTCAACTTAGTGTAGAAATTGTTGCTAAAGCCGCCCGAAAGGCCTCTAACATGGCTTAGCGACTGTTATCGTAATTGAAAACAACAATTTTACGCGCTCTCCGAAGCCCAAAGACGCTCAGCTCAAATACAACTAAGCAGTAACCTATCTATAGGAGGTGCACGCAATGCGTTGCTTAACCGATACATAGAGTCATAGACCGCTTTCCAACAGGAGAGTAAGGTAAACTGTTAATTTTGCGCTGCAAATTTGTCACCTTTACTAACAAATGATTTGCACATGTAGTTGATTAAGTAGAGACTTGATTACGGTTTATTGATTATAGCTATTATATTGATAAATATGAAAACTCTTGAAGGTGATGGATTAATAATAAATCGATGGTTTAATATATGGATGGGATACTCACTCTTCGGACTAGACGGTCCTTTAATTGCAGATGCAATTAATCTACTATAGGAAAAAATCAATGAATCTTACAGTATGTAAGATTAGAATGAATATTATGTTCTGACTTTAAAGATTAGTATCTTTAAAGTCAGAACATAATATATATATATTTTAAAGTTCACTTGATTTTGGTATTCAGACTTAAACTTTGGTTTGTTAAAAAAATAATGCCATTGCATTTTGCTGCCCTTTACCTAACCTATAGAAAAATAGTATGATGCATGTTATGTATGCATGTTAAATATATCTATTAAATTATTTGTCACTCATATGAATAAACTCTCACGATAAGCATTACTACCAAGCCAGAGTAATTAAAATTAAAATTCGGTATTAATCAACCGATTCCCATTCGGTCGATTTCTTCTACACATTATTGGTTTACTACAGAATATAAATTACTTAATATTTGATGAGAATATACAAATCTTTGTTGTACATTAAGGTTTAGTAAAACAAGCTACGCATACATGACTAAATATGAAGTAGTTTTGACTAATTCCAAAAAATGGGAGGTATTTTTTTTGATTATATCGCACCCCCGGTGCAATACTGTCACTTATGCAAAAATGTAGTTTTTCAGGAGAAGCATTTAAAACATTGATGAACCTCACACAGCAATGACTTTATTAGATATCTATAGATAAATGAATAGCTCATATTATAATGTCAATTTTTCACTTTACTTTTGCATAAATAATGATAGAGGTGATTTAAAACCATTACTACATATGTAAGTATACAGGGTGTCCCAAAACTCAACGATAATTCGAGACAGGATAAAAGGCCAAGTCATAACGGTTCTAGGAAAAATAAAAAAAAAATTCCATATCACTTAGTTCAGCAATAATAGACATTTTTCAAAAAAGTTGAAATTCCACACCCTTGGTCGCATTTTCAAGTCCTGTGATCACAAATATCACATTTTCGCTGTGTTTTTTTTTAATTTCGTGATCTTTAATAAATAGGCTATTGATCGTAAAACAAATTAATGCACAAAGCATTGTTAGTTTAATAAAAAAAGTTAAGTTTTAGTGAGTTATGATTTTCAAAAATATCGTTAGTTAACTTTGACGCTTCATATTGAAAAAAAAATCTACTGCACTACCCTTGGCAAGTTATTTCAAAAGTTGGCGCATTTAATCAAGATTTCAAAATGGTGCAACACTTGCGACTTTTCTTTCCATTAAAATTGTTATTTTTATTTGAACGAAGAGTATCCTCGCAAATGGATCGGACGCAGTAGTTCAATTTTATGACCTCCTCGTTCCCCCGATCAAAATCCAGTAGATGTTTTTGACTGGGAATGCATAAAAGATAAAGTCTATTCGAAATCAATACAAAATCTATCAGAACTTTGCCAGAAAATTGACACAGCGTCAGAAGAAATAAATGCAAGGAATTTTGCTTGACTGGTGAAAAGGTCTTTTGTAGGGCGTTGCAGAGCCTGTATTTGTGCCGGAAAGAAATTATTATTAGTAAAGAAGTAATTGAGTCAGTCCATAACCAATATTTAATGTAATAAACATAAAAGGTAATAATCATGAAAAAAAAAACAATGAAAGAACCATCATTCTTATTTAATTATTTTCCTTAAACTAAAGTAATTCCGAATTTTTTATCCTCTGGCTCGAATACAGGCTCTGCAACGCCCTACAAAAGACCTTTTCACCAGTCAAGCAAAATTCCTTGCATTTATTTCTTCTGACGCTGTGTCAATTTTCTGGCAAAGTTCTGATAGATTTTGTATTGATTTCGAATAGACTTTATCTTTTATGCATTCCCAGTCAAAAACATCTACTGGATTTTGATCGGGGGAACGAGGAGGTCATAAAATTGAACTACTGCGTCCGATCCATTTGCGAGGATACTCTTCGTTCAAATAAAAATAACAATTTTAATGGAAAGAAAAGTCGCAAGTGTTGCACCATTTTGAAATCTTGATTAAATGCGCCAACTTTTGAAATAACTTGCCAAGGGTAGTGCAGTAGATTTTTTTTTCAATATGAAGCGTCAAAGTTAACTAACGATATTTTTGAAAATCATAACTCACTAAAACTTAACTTTTTTTATTAAACTAACAATGTTTTGTGCATTAATTAGTTTTACGATCAATAGCCTATTTATTAAAGATCACGAAATTAAAAAAACACAGCGAAAATGTGATATTTGTGATCACAGGACTTGAAAATGCGACCAAGGGTGTGGAATTTCAACTTTTTTGAAAAATGTCTATTATTGCTGAACTAAGTGATATGGAATTTTTTTTTTATTTTTCCTAGAACCGTTATGACTTGGCCTTTCATCCTGTCTCGAATTATCGTTGAGTTTTGGGACACCCTGTATAAGTAACTCATCTTTTACAAAAGTGACAGTGTTGCACCAGGGGTGCGATATTGTTTAATGTTACACGTATAAATGTTTGTTTGTGAATATAAATTGTGTGTAATAATGAGTAATAATTGGTAGATAGAGTATGGAAGAATATTTGTTATTAAATTACGAGTGTAGCTTATAAAATGTGGCATTAGATTCTTTTTGTTTTGATTATGTAAATTCCTAAATAAGCAGTTAGAAAAACGTTTTTTGTGTCAAGAGACCAACACTGAAATGCTGCTAATATTTATGGGATTGAATAACTGAAATCGGAAACTTTAAGACAACAATATACGAAAAACAACAGGCTTTTCATAAAACCACAATATAAAATATGTACCAACTAATTTTTTATTACACATTCTCTTCCTAGTTGACCCGCTGCGTCAAAAACGAATAAAAATAAATCCCTCCATTCAGGAAACTTAATGAAAATAAAAGCAAAATTCAAACAGGAAATGTGAGAGCGAATCTCATTCCTGGTTATATTTACTCTGTGCATTGTTTTAACATCAGCGTGGGACTTAATGGTCTATAAAACGCCATCCGACGACCCACTCATTAAATTACTAATATAACTTTACTGTTATATAACTCAAATACAAGGAAAAATCGTCCTTATTTCTATAGTGCTATAGTGTATGGTGTGTTTCCTGTGTGTTGTGCTTTCTTTGTTGATATCAGGCAGATGGAACGAGCCCTATTGACAGATTGTCAAGTAGAAGCGGCTTGAATGGAGATTAGAGGAAGGCATCAATCCGTATCGTGTGGTTTAGTTCTATAGTCCACTATGGAGGAACATTATACTAACAATCATTTGGAAGCCATTACTATTCATTTACATTTGACTAACAATCATTTGGAGCAATCAGTGAGGGTCGATAAAAATTGTTTAACAGAATAGTTCCTTAGAATTCGTTACGACTTTCATTCAAGAAAAACTTAGAACGTTGACGTGAATATCAACAGTTTACAAACTTCCATGATCTGTCTATATCAATTGTTATTCCATCGAATGCCTAAAAAAACATGTCTTGTCAAACACACGCTTCTTCTTCTGCTTCGACATTGACGTCATTCAAAAATTCAAAATAGATGTAAGACAATAACATTATTTTCTTGCCAATATTGTTCATTACACCATGGATTGTATTTATAAGCATTATTTTTGAAAACATGATTTCTTTAATCCCATAATTACTTTTGATCAAAAATAATGAATTTGGATAAAATTTGGTTAGTACGTTGATCCAAAGATAGCCTTGTTTCTTGCGGTTTCAACTTACTTTCTTCTGAACTGGTCATAGACTGATAAATTGTAACCTAGAAAATCAAATACTACATGTCTTTTTTTTATAAAATCATTCAACACTAGTGGTGTACTACAGTGCACTTCGCCTTATTCCTCTGACGTCATACCTAACACATAGCACCTTAACTACCGTCACTATCGATACATAAGCCCACCTAACGTTAAGTAATCTATTCTACTTGGGTGGTCTCGATAACCATTGAACTGTTTAAACTTTTCAATTTCATATCGACATTTTATTGATATTCAAGTTTTTGATATCCAAATTTGGTTTTTTATTGCTCGATAGAAAATGCATAGTTTACGTAAAATTGTGTTTAGATGGTTTTTCAATTTAACGATAAATTTCGTGGCTATAAAGTCTATAAACTCTATTTTAATATATTAGACGCATTGAGAGTCATAAATGATGTTACAGCAATATCATAAACTATACTTAACTAACAACTAATTTAAAACTCTATTAAGAGCACAGAAATTGAGAGTATAGAATGGAAATAAATGAATCTTTTTTTTTTTAATTATCTAAGGATTCAGCGCAGGTTACACTGAACGAGGTCGTCAAAGTGCAAGTATAGCAAAAGCAAAACAATGTATGATCATGTGTATTTTCGTGTGATAAATGCAATAGTTAAAAAGTTATGGTGAAACACTACAATGGTTTATAAAGTGAATTTCACCTACCTATGAAATGCTACAGTGACGATGTTCACTTATCTACATACGTACATAACCATCGGTAGGTAAACGGTAATAATTGGTACAAACACACAAACGTTTCAAGACACACACACACACACACATTTAACCAGTTAATATACACCACAACTTATAAAAAAGTCCTTTTAAAAACTTTCAATAATAAAGCACAGTTGACATTCTCAAATCTGGTGTAGAGAAGTGCTGTACCATTCGTTACCGATTCGATTCAATTACAAACTCATGTTACAAAACAAATCCAATTAACCGTATTGTATGGTCCAAGTGATGAGTTAGAAGCGACTTCTAAAATTTGGATTAAATATTATGTCATTTGACAGTCGTTACCGCTAGTGAGAAGCTTGAAAGTCTGACAATCTACCGAGGGGTATCGTGTTATAACACACGTTATTGGATTGTGGAGGTCCTATAGGCGGTCGTTCCATACAAAACCTGGTATTCGGCTGCATCCGGTGAGACTGCCAACTCCAACATAGTTGGAAGAAAGGGTAGGCTAATACATCAAATATAATTTAAATCGTCAGAAATATAGTTTTTATTTGTGTGCTCAAACTAGAACAAGATTTACAGTACAGTTAATTAAAGTTAGAAATTAACAAACTGATGAAAATCGTAATATCGATACCGATGAAAAAGTAGTTAATTATTTTTATAATAGCAAAAATAATCTATTTTTAACTGTACTTGTTTATAGCAAAACTCGTAGACCAATCAACATATTATTATCTTTACTAAGAATCAAGTATTATATATTAAAAGGCAAGTTATTGGCAAGAAAATATTGAATATATTGAAGTATTGCAGTGTAAATTGCACTGTTCAGCAAGATTTTCAATTCTGAGTGACTAATGGCAACTGCAATCAACGCTTAATTGCAAGTCATCAGCGCTTGTTATTTATTTGATATCCAATAAAACATGAAATAAAATTAATAAATCTAGTCGTTTATTTATTCAGATCAGGTTTATTTCTATAAAAAATAATAAGACGTGTTGAATAAAACTAGATTCTTTAGTAATGGTAGAACTGTTTATTTATTGAATTGTTAATTGATTTTGTAATGAAATATATGTCCGATACAATCGGAAATATGAATATAGGAAAACGAATACTTTAAATCGATGTAATCGTAATATGCAGTAAGATGTTTGTTACTTAATCACGGCATATTGACAAATAGGGTATAATTTAAGCCGGATTTTTTTTACATGGTCAAAATAGCGGGCAAAAACTAAAATTACAAAAATGTCAACTCCGTTAGATATACTTAACTAACTCTTGACCAAACATACATTTATCAGACGTGCTTTTAAAAAGATCAATAAGAAAGTTAAAACATAAAACACCACCCAATCAATGGAGTGAAATGATAAAATACACCATTTATCATCACATATACTCGTCGCATTTAATATTATAAATCGCTGTTCACCTCTAACTTGCACCACGAAATTCAGATGGCGTTTCAATCGTCGGCGTACAGATAACACTAATTGATCGTTTGAGAAGCGCCGCTAATGCGCGCGCGCAGCACAGCGCGGAACAACGACCCGATGCAACACTCAGACACCGCCATCGCCAAACTCGCTCGATTATGTGTGAATATTAACATATGATATATTGTTATAGTTTTGTGAATGAAAAAATAAATGTGGAATTTGAAATATTAGAATTGGTGCTGTAAATACGTCAGCGGATCGTGTTTTGATTATTTGTTATTAATTATGGGTTATATTTTATTTTAAATTTCTGCTTAAGCTAAAAGAGAATTTTGTTGAGAAGAAACATTCTTATTGGAACTGCTAAGGTATTGAACGTACGATTTAGATGCCTTGAATGCAATAATATATTTCAATAAAAATCTACATAATTACTTCTTACGTAATGTTATGCTCTGAACCTCAACACTACACAAACACAATGACGTCACAGTACCCGAAAATCAAACAAGTAATTTAAAATCATCATAACAATAATAATATAACCGTCCATGACCCCTAACTTAAAAATATTGACGCCTATAATCTGAACTCAGGTTCAAGACCACTGAGAGACCGATAACGAGTCGACAATCGATTATAAATAAATCGATTTACCGCTGTCATTCTAGGAAGGAAATAAGGATATAGAAGTAAGATACCTATGGAATGAAAGTTAGGTGTCACGTAGCTTTAATAGAAAAAAGTTTAAGAATGCAATATACCTACCTAAGAAATATAAAAGGAATGTAAGGTCTTTTCTCAAACTTCCGATAACACTCCTGGGAAAATAATGCTTTCGAAGGATACTCCAAGGTCTTTTGCAAAGCTTTAGCAAACTGAACTAAAGGCCGTTTTGAAGAACTAAAAGAATAACTCTCCCAATTGTGATGCTTAAAGAAATTCTTGATACTGAAATATAAATTAGCAAAAAGCGAAAGCCAAATATTATTACAGAATTTCAGTGAAGATACATTAATGAAATCGGTCTTCTATTCACGATGGAAGGAAGAGGAGCCAAAAGTACTCTATGCCAAAACTACAAAAGTTTTAAATCAGGTCAAGTTTACAGAGATATTTAATATACATCTCATGTACAAAACTGTTTTTAATAACAGCAATAAAAACATAATAAAAGACAAATGATACGGTAGGTCTTGTTATCTGGTGCCAACATTCTTGGTTCCAAGGTTGCTAGCGTAGAATTATATCAACAATAAACAATGATTTAGCCGTTTTGTGAATGAAAAAATTACTTAGTTATTACATTTTTTGTTCAACGTCGGAACAGTCAAAAACACAGCTATGTGTACTGCCAAATTTTCAACACTAATTTATCAATGAAAATATAATAAAATAGCGTTAGCGTTAGCGTTTATACACTTTAAAGTAATTTTACAATATAGCTATGTATTTTGTTGTTTCGTTAAAGCAACAATTACGTCCAATCCTGACTGTATGGTAGATAATGTCTTTAGTTGGCCACAACTGCATAAAGATACCTTATTGAGTTATACGAACAACAATTTGAAAGGGTTTTATACTTTTCTAGGCCCGTTCTTCTGACTGCTTAATCAAAAGTTAGTCCTCGCGTATTAGATATTTTTAGAAGCATCTTAATAGATCTGTACGTTTCATTTCCATTCTTTTTATACACCACCCACGTAGCTCCCAATTATATTTGCAACGGTATTTCTTAAAGAAAGAACAAAGCGACATAATTTTCTAAATCTATTTTAAACACCAATAAACCTCTCTCCATGTTTCGTTTTAATTACACTCTGGATGAAATTTTAATTACACGAACGCGTCTTAATTAAACCAAGCGAACAATAATTATATCAATTCCTTCTCTAGAGCCTAAACAGAGGACCTTTAATGGATTTATAACTATAACGAAACATAGTAAACAAAAATAAAATGATGGGGGAGATAATAAATCTTTAAAGTCAAACAATTTGTAAGGCACGCGTCCGAGAATATACTTCTTAAACTAAATGCGGACGCCATGACACCAAACATTTGTCAAGGAGTAAGGACTTCAAATAAAAAGAGTTTTTATAGTCTCGAGGTAAATGATACACCAGATGTGAAGAGATAAATTGATGCGAAAGGGAAACGGATTGAAAGATTTGTGATGCGCGAATGTTTTGTGAATAAAATTGGAAATCTTTTGATAAAGTTATATGCAGAAGTATTAAAGTATCATTTAAAAAGTAAACAGCTTTGATCATAATAAGGAGTGACAATTTAATATTCGATATTTTGGAAAAGGCACGTATTTAAATCATGAAGAGCTTTTTGTATCACTCCAGAGAGAGCTGAATCATGCTCAAATTTGACATAACGAGGCACAAGGTATCCCCTTTCAAGCAATAAAGATGCATCACTTTAACGCCCTAGAGACGTATAAATATTTACAAGTTTAAACGTTGAACGTCACCTAAATACACATCAAAGTGGAAGAGAAGCAAGGATTTAATGTTATAGGAGATGACGATGGACGTTTTCCAATAAAACACACAAACGACACTGTGTCTGACAATGCTGTGTGTGACAGGAGAGGAGATCTAAGTGCTATCTGTCAAGCTATAGACACGGTTATTGTGTTCAGTTTTGAACGATTGTACTAAAATTCCTTGATTTTAAGAGCGTTTTTTAAAGTCAGCAAACCAAATTTTGGACTATTCTTACATATTTCATATAAATGATCTCACTAGGTACCTATAAAAATAAACTTCATATAAAGGGAGATATCTATTCCGATTATGATAAGCTGTTTTATTCTAAAGAGCGAGTTAAAGGGCCACGGAAATTCATATAAAGAGAGTAGCTCTAGTTTTTAAATCAGTGAATTTTGCGGGATTATTTTTTGTAGAGCAATAAGTGCACATTATACACATGTATTCACGCATGATGTGAAGGAAGTACGTGACGAAATATTAAAAATAATATCTCTAAAGTATTTTAATAACAAAGGCATTCGTACCGAACAGTTTCCGATCACGTTTGCGATTTTAATACAAAAAGAATAAGACCGGCTTACGTGATTCAATTGCGTTATTTTATGTTAATATTTTTATGAGACACTTTACACATAATAAAGATCATTTGGATGTCTCTTCTCCTGTTTTGCATTTTATTACGTTTACGGGAGGTCTTAGATTCCAGGAATATGATGTTTATTCTAATATTATTGGTATAGGATGTTATTTGAAGAATGTGTAGTTGAATCTTGAATTCTAGATTACAACACGACCACCTATAATTAATGCTAGCATTATTATAAAGAAGCAAATTTTGTTCTAAATGAAATCTCAAAAACTATTGAATAGATTTTAAAAGAATGTGATAAAAAGCCTAACTCACGTTCTGGGAAAGGGGTTTAACGACGACATCATTTTACAAAGCCGGTAGCGGAAGCTATTCATTTCAAAGTTTAAAATACTGACCACATAAAAATAACAAAACATTTTAACCACAAAATTAAAAAACAAATTCAAACATAATGAACAAATTAAAACCACACGGCAACAAAAAGCAAACAATCTGTCACTCGTTCTCAATTAAACTCAAATCCGTATATGACAAACACTGTCGTGATGCGCCTGCGCCACGTCACACGTCATCAGTCAAGCGAAGCCGTTCCACCCTCGTTTGTATTAACCCTTTTGTCGTTACTTATACGAGTTTTAGTTATTTTGTAACTGAATTGTATTCTAATTATACGGTGGTGTAAAAATATGGGCTATTTTATTTAGTGAAAATAAAGGGTTGGGTTACACTTTTGGGTTGTGTAAGAAGGGCGCTACATAGTTGTATTAAAGGTGAGTGCAGCAGTACTTTAAAGGGTCTGTTGAAGGTCAGTCTCGGTAGTGGTCAGTTAATAATTTTACATTACCAATTTGACGAGTCATATCTAAATTTTATTGATAATACCCATCATCTGATAACTCATATCAAAGGTTGTCGGACGGTTTAAACACCTTTGACATTAGGTTAACACGCAAGAAAGAAAGTTGCAATTAGTATCAATATAATGCACTAGCTGACCCGCGCAACTTCGCTTGCGTCACATAAGAGAGAATGGAACAAAATTTTCCCCGTTTTTGTAACATTTTGTATTGCTACTCTGCTCCTATTGGTCATAGCGTGATGATGTATAGCCTATAGCCTTCCTCGATAAATGGACTATCTAACACTGAAATAATTTTTCAAATCGGACCAGTAGTTCCTGAGATTAGCGCGTTCAAACAAACAAACAAACAAACAATCAAACAAACAAACAAACTCTTCAGCTTTATAATATTAGTATAGATTATCAACAAAACTTTAATTTATTTTAGACAAAGCGAAGCGCATCGATAATACATTATCAAGGTACAATATATCGATAAAAATTAATCAATGACTTAAATATTCAACAGCCAACTCGATAATATCTTCCCACGGCGTGGTCTAGATTAAAAGACATCATCAAAATGTATAACGGCCCATCACTAATGATTTATGTCCCAATAAATCGATTAAGGAAATAAACATCTCAACCGAAATGATTGATTGTAACAAATCATTTTGTAGATAAAGTTTATTAAAATATCGGTTATGATCTATAGTGTTTAAGTGTTTAACCAGACGTTTGACGACGTTCGTACCGTTGTATTACTTGTAGTAGTATTCAAGTTGCTATCATTGCGTACGGAAACTGTAGAATTAGTTTCCAGTCAGACCAAATATTGGTGACATGCACTAATGTCCTGTTGTTTCATGTACATGCACAACTTTTCTTCCGAGTAATACTTTGTAGAGGGTACCAAGAAATCTTAGTGCCAAAGTTATTGAAAAAGATTACCACTTCATTCTTGCCCAAATTGTTGTGAGGAACTAGTATATTGTTGCGTTATGTTAGAATTTATAATCACAAGATAAACTCTAAAATATAATAAACTAACGCAAGGATCAGTATTACATTTTTTTTTTACGAAATACGCCCTTGCTAGACATTGATCTAAAGACTAGTTCTAAATTATAGACCTGTTCTTAAACACAGCCATATTAATACAAGCTCCGTAGTTTGCGTTCAACCAATAAGTCAAAATCACACGGCTAAGCGTGAAGTGCGAGCCCGTATGAAAATTATTTATACACATACGACTGTACTTAAACGTGAAATATACGGGCATTAAATTGTACCGTTACCGCAGAACGAGTTAGTTATAATGGCTTGTGTTGTATTTTCGCTAATACGCGCATTTCTGCTAATACGTTTAAGTTGCGTGAAAATAGAAGCTTAGAATAACGGTGGGTTGCTTACGCTGGTTGTATAATGTATATACATACTAGAATAATATACTAAGAATACGCGAAGTAAACACTATTTGACAACATTTGCATGTTTGCAAAAAAAAAAGTTTAAATTATTGTTATTAGATCATCAAAAAAAGATAAGTATTCGGGAAAAGAGTAATACAACATCTTCAATTATTGTAGGTACATTTTAAAAAGGGGAATATTTCTAATGGATCGAGTCACAAATACATAGAAGCTAGTTCTAGATAAAAAATGTGAATGGCAAGTCTAAGTTCAATGTCAAACTTTTAATATTAATCAAGAAAATATGCATAAGAAACCTGTTCACAGATTTTATTACGAGTTAAAATGCATCATATAGTCTTGTTTCTAATCATCATTCAGATATAAACATAATGCAGTTTTATTGCCACCTACGAAAACAGCTTTAATTAAATGTACAAAATAATGATTATAATTATTGATATCTCATAAATTTTACATCTTAATCGGGAGTCATTACGACTTTTATCTTTGCTTTCTCACGTTCTAATCAAATATTATAAAAATGCAAATGAAATAGTAGTTCAATAAAAATATTAACATTTCATCACAAGCAAATTTCATAGGACCAGTAACCGGTGGCCCTGCATGACAAGATGTATGGATGTAAATGAAGCAAGGGAAGTTTGTTATATCATCGCAATTACCATTCTTTAGTCTCTGACTACCGCTGTGCGAATAAAGTGTGATTTTATGTATTTAATAAAAAATTGCATTAATTTATTTGTTTTATGAATCTCCAAAGAAGGATACACCATACATCTAAATACATACATAATCACTGCATTAGTAAATAAGTTCTAAATGATATGAACCGATTTATCTATACGACGGGTTTCGGCCATAGCGACCAGAAATTAGATATTGAAAGCACTAAATTACTGCAATTTAGTGACGAAGTTAGGACTTTCAACAGATCTTTTATACATACTAACAACACTAAACACAAAGTAATTTGTAAGTAATTAAAGAATTCACTTCTCTGGACAAACTACAAAGGGCTCCAAGCGTCACAAGTTAATTGTAATGTACCGCCACGGGCTCGCACCTAATAATCCACCGTATATTTCCACAAACTGACATCTTAGAACCACCCAGACCGTAAAACGTCGTACAAGAGTGCAAGGTAAATATAGAAACGACAGAATAGCTCACTTATTCATTTAAATTATACAGGGATTTTCAGCTGAACTAAAATATACTAAATTATACTATATTATACTAAATACTTTAGTAACACAATATGTTAGTCAAAGTTATTGACTTGTGATAAGCCTCGACACGATTTGTGATCGTCTTTTCATCCCGATTTATTCGACTTTCAGTTTGTCGTGTAAATATTCCTGAGGATTGATGTTTCTGATGTAGGATTGGTTTATTGATGTTTATAAGACCACACAAGTGGAAAGGTATAAAGAATATTATTGAGAACCGTCTGTGTTCAGCGATGTTTGTTTATGTGTGTTTGATAATTTTGAGAAGTAATCATGTCTCAATTTCAAGCTCTTAGCGTAGAATTTAGCTTCTGAAAATTTGTTCCAAATAGGCCAACGAAATAAAATTTGACAAAAAGTTGGAGCTCAAATATTACAATAATTAATTATGTTAAGAAGAAAACTTTACTATGGTCTAGCTTTTTAACTATAGACATAAAGATCCTATTAAAAACAGTAATATAAGTATTAAATTACAACGAATAAAAAGTAGAAAAAGTACATCACGTATACGTTATTACAGTTTGACCTCTAACAGGTGAATTGGTGACTTCCAATAAAAACCCGGCACGCGCTAATTCCATTGTCGGAATTTGACTGAACGCTTCTTTCCGAGAATCGGCTTGTCATATCTTGCATCATAAGTTATGTTCAAACGAACACATTCTTAAATGATAAATAGGTACCTACCTTCATTATACATTGGTAACAAGATACGTATGATTATTAATTAATGAGAAGGTATGCTTAATATTTTTGAGTTTTTTTGACAACTCGCGTTTAAGGTTTAATATTGCGTCGCGGGGTCTTTTACAAGCATACAAAAATTTATGCTGTATTACCGATTTTTCTACAAACGTAATATGTCCCTGTTAAAGGAAAACGGGAATAAAATAAAATAAATAAAAAAAAAACAATAAATGAATAGGTAAGTATGGACTGCAATCAGATTGTGGATCAAATAATTACTTGTTACATGTGGGCATCAAACCCCGGGCCTTGATCTGGGGCGCAGTGCTAGTCACCACTTTACTTACAAGTCAAAAAATATTACACTTACATAAAGAATATATAACAACTAGATCTTTAACTGAACGTCCTGTAGGATGACCTAACAATATCAAATAATAGATAGACATATCAAGATACAGTGTGTGTATATTGTATAATTCGTTTGACCTCCGAGCTCTGTTGCTTATCTCATTAGACCTATACGTCTCTGAGTCTAGCCTCTATTGAACGAGTATCGGCTTACTTTTGATGTCGCGAATGTCAAGATAGGTCTTTATTAATGTTTCATTAAGTAATTGCTTAGTTATTAATTACGTTAATGATAGTAGTATAGCGTTTTACAGTTCGATTTTTGGATAAAGTGAGTGTACTTTTAAGCTCAGAACTCAATTTTTAAAAATATTATTTCCGAGGTAAATATATCGCGGTATCCTTAGGTATACTGTGGCATTCTTAAGCATGCCAAGACATCCTTGTAGCTCTAAGTTAACGCCAGAAGTCAAGCGCCGTCTACTTCGTCATCCCAAAAACTGCTTAAGCATCCCGAGAAATGCCGAACTATGCCAACAAGGCATGCCTATGTTTAGAAGGACGCCGTTTTTTATAAACATAATGTCACTACCACTCTATTATGGTCAACTCTATCCTGACTGCAGACGTCTATTCAATACAAAGTTTGGTTTTGCTAGTAATCAAAACGAAACTATATAAATATTAAGGCATAATCCTATATGGAATCAAAAATCTCTTGTCATGCTATGCCGCAAATTAATAGGAACCAGGGGCTACGCTTCTGGATTCTTTGGCATGCCGTAACGAACCGTGCACATTAGATTTACTGCATACCACGGAATAGGAGTACAGCAGCACATTGTAACAGCTAAACTTTTAATAGTTGGGTGGCAGCGATAAACGATTTTATAGAGGAACAATAAACCTAGTACATTTACACGATTTCCTACGTTCTTAGCCCATACTTAATAGCTCGAGTAGCAATTTGCTAGTTCGCTGCTTACGAACGCGATAATTAGGTGTTTCCTCAATTGAAACTGCCTGTGTGGTACGCCTTGCTTTAGCTTGGATTACAGTAAGTCTAGTTGGCTGATTTACCTACTGTTATGTAGTTTGATTGTTAGATTAGAAGAAGTACTTTTACGTCGAAAATTTCGTGTTTTAGATTTACTTGCACGGAAATATGTTTATAGGAAAAACTAGATTATAACCTAAGTATTTACTTATTTTAGTCGAAAAAAATATGGTACTTATTTTGTGCAAAAATCGATTACCTCCTAAAGGACTGAAATTTTAGATCAGGTAGTTTATAACCTAAATACATACAATATTCTAATAACCCAAGAAATCTTTTCTAGCGGACAAATTCGCGGTCGGAAGCTAGTATTCAAATAAGCTATATTCGATAAAACCGTTTACTCATTTAACTAGGTACAAACATACAGTAACAACAATGTATACATATTAAACATGAACGAAGCCAAAACAGGCAAAAACAAGTAAGTTATTCATAAAAGACGCTATTAATGAAAACATCACACAGACATTGCAAGATGTACACTAGTACAGTCCGCAAGATAAACAGCTGAACTCATACATAGTTCTAAAAATCTTTTGAAAATTATGGTGTGGACCAGTTTGGTACACTCTCTTAAAACTCAATCTATACTAATCTATACTAATATTATCTATACTAATATTATAAAGCTGAAGAGTTTGTTTGTTTGTTTGAACGCGCTAATCTCAGGAACTACTGGTCCGATTTGAAAAATTATTTCAGTGTTAGATAGCCTATTTATCGAGGAAGGCTATAGGCTATATAACATCACGCTACGGTCATTAGGAGCGGAGTAGCAACGAAAAATGTTACGAAGACGGGGAAAATTTTGACCCATTCTCTTCAGTGACGCAAGCGAAGTTGCGCGGGTCAGCTAGTAATAAGTAATTTATTTGCAGTCTAAATGCATCTATACGTATAGAACCTTTACTGTCCCTTTTATGATCTACTGTCAAACATGAGACTACGTAATTATCTAAACAAGTTGCCGTTTTAACAGTCTATCAGAACATTATGCTAATAGAAGGCTATTATTGGCTTGTACTTATAAGTGTCCAATACATGGTCTAAAATAATAAATGATATGATTTTTGAAAGTGATACATAGAGTCGTACAGTGCCAAAGGTTGATTGATTTTATATTTCTTTGCTGACTGTACGTAGAGTATAAAGTTACCGCAGGGTGTTGACCACAGACCATAAAACATGCCCGCCGGCACCATAAATATCTATTCTCTCTATTTTACGGGTTTTCGTAATTATTTTACGAGTGAATGAAAATATCTTCGTTATAGTTGAGTGGTTTTTTTATCGTTCGCGCTAACTACTTCATATAAACTATTCGGTTAAAGTTAATTTTAAAGAGTTCGTACAGTGACGAGCAAAAATATGTACAGATAAAATTTCAAACCTAATGTTTACAATGCAGTGGCACTCACAACAATATTTAGCCAATAAATGGTGCAAAATCTTGCATTCAGAAAGTAAATGTGTGGTTTAAAATGTGAACGGGTTTACATATTTATGTTCAAGACTGTACTAAGATAGGCGTCATGCTGTGTCTCATCTAAGATGTTAATTAAAAATCGAAGTGAGTGCAATGCACGTTATTTATTGATCACATTTCGTTGCGATTCAATGAGTTTTGTAGATTACTTTCATACTTGTCAACTTATTACTTGTAACGTGCATCCAGGGAAATAAAGGCATAATTGGAATACAATAATTTTACTAGATGGCCATAAAGTTACGAATTGAGACCTATTTCGAAAAGGGCATATCTCACATTAAAAATACTTAAATCATTTGCCTTTTTAAATTACAGAAGGCTTTAAAGTCAACAAGTAACAGATACTCACAATATCAGTTTCACTACAATTTCCATACGTGAAAACGGTCACGTTCGACTCTTGCACGTGGAAGCCGATCAGAAAACAATGGAACTACCTCCCCTTGTTTGTTTAGTAACTTTGCACGTGAATGTAAAGTGTTAATGATTTTGATTTAATTGGCGACAGAGTGCGAATTCTTTAAAGTGATTTTAGTAAAGAAATACGTACGTCATTATTTAAAATTTACCCGATTTTTAGTACTGTGTGTGGTTTTAATCACTATTAGTTCTTCTTAGCGTAATATTAGTTAAAATATCAGCGACGGATACTGTTAGGCTCTTCGCTGTGAAGTTTTACAAGCGACACAGTTTTTTCGAGTGGATAAAGTAACATAATAAGAAGTAATTAAAAAACGGCGGAATAATTAACCACAGAACTCACATTTTCAGAATCACATTGTTATTAGCCAAAGATCAATTCATAACAATAACAATACATTATTAGACGAATCCTGTCTTATTTTAAACCGGCTACACTATCGTCGATTTCAATTTAAAAAATACACGTTGAAGTTTTAATAATAGAAATTGTGTGCGAGTATAAAATATCTAAAAATAACTTACATCAAAGAAATGCGGCCGCAACCTTCCTATAGTGTACTTCGCCACATCAGTCGTGAGCTGCTGACAGGCACAGCCGAAGAGGAACACCCCCACGACTTGATAGGCCTCCCAGACCCACGGGGGTATCTCTCTGCCGAGCACCTTGCGAGAGTAGTTGCTCACGTGGTCTCGGAGACGTATGAATTCTGTTAGACACATCTGTGGGAGAAGGAAAAAGATTATTAGTAATTGAAGATTGATTAATATTGGATATATGATGATATATTTTGAGAAGTAGGTAAAAAGCCTTTGACTAAGGGTAGTTAGATTGTTATTTAGATTATACATTTTTATAGAAGACAGATTCTTTGCAAGGCTATCGTTGTAAGATCGTATCGTTGAAAGGTTCTGTAGTAATGTTAAGGGAGATTTGCAATCGTATTAATATTGATCGTTCTCTACATTTAAATTTAGCAAAAACGTGATATTCTAAGTTGGTAAGCAGATAAAATTCCAATGAAACTAGAATAAAACTGAAACTCTTAAATCATTCATACGCATTAAATAGCGGCCGTAAACATTTGAACTGCTATTGATTATTCCTATAAGAACATTAAATTCAATGATAAAGTCATTCAACGTTGGTTCTTGGCTTCACCGACAAAGAACTGATATCTGAATCAATGCCAAGTTCAGAGGACAATCCTGAACATAATTATGTCAAGCGCAACTGGAAGCATAAGATTCGAATTGGGTGGTTTCTATGTGCGAATTTTACCCTTTAACCTGCATAAAGTTCGGCTCTCCTCTGCGCTTCTATATATAGACTTTTTCTTTAACCTTATCGACAAAGGACAGATTATACAAACAGAAAGGTGCAAAAGCATTAAAAGATCCGAGACATAGTAAAAAGCAAATCGCTACTGCCATTTAAATCGCATGTTTCTATAACATAAATACACCATCAAGTATCATAATTAAGAAAGAAATATAGCTTCCAATAAAACTTCACAAATGGAGACTGTACTACAAATTGTTACTTGAAACAGTGGATAGTTTTCACAGCGGGAGTATATTTATGTGGTTGTTACTTTATGGGTTTGTTCAGGGGTTGGGCTCGGACACATAAACTGTATCCAGTGGCTAATAGTGTAAAAACGCTATAGTACATTTCGCATATTTTTTAATTTAGTAGTAGTTTTTTTTTACCAAATTAATCTTGAGATTCAATATTTTTAATCATATTTTACTGTGCTACAAAAAAGAATGGATTTATTTTAATATAATCAATTGATTGATTAGTAGAAGTTAGTTTGGTATTATTATACTCGCATGCTACCATCTCATATCGTCCCATAAACGTCCCACACACCGTCGCTAAATAAAGCAGTATTTTTACGGTAAACTTGCCGTAAAAATTACGTTTATAGTTAAGATACCACACATATCCTTTTTGGCTGGTTACCGTACAAGTGTTAGGGTAGTGCGATACAAAAATTTACGTAGCATAAAAATATCAAGTAAAATTATTATGATAGTCAACCCTAAAATAAATTCTAGTTACATAATAGAATGAAACATTTAGATTCGAAAATAGGGTCACCACCCACATAATTTCCTCTATGACATCCGTTTCTATTTCGCACATAATTTATCAAATAATGAGTAATGAGTGAATAATTTATATTTGTACTAAATCTTATCAGTTATCAGTGTGTCTGTAGTTTATGTACTTTTGCTACTTATGTCCTTTATGTGTCAGTGTGTTTACTCTCTACTGAAGTATGTTGCCTTGTCTTGATTTGGGTTTTAACAGAAATTTACACAACTAATTATGGAGTTGTTTTTACTATACTATTCTATAGTTAAAATGATAACCATACTTTGTAAATAAACCATTTATTCGTTACACTATTTAATTATATCTGTTGCATTCAACACTATTTCTTTCAAATATAATTACAGAAACCCTCTATGTTAATAATAAAAGCTTGGTTAGCGGATTAACGAATAAATCTATACATGCACAATTAAGAAATAGCTATAGCAAAGTCTTTTACAAAACCATTACCTACCAATTGTAAAGTTAACTCTATCTACACAGTATAGAATTTATTCAGTTACAGTTTCAACATTACCCATAGTTGTAACCAGACAAGCCAATAGAAACGACAATAAACAAAAAAAGAAACAATTTCCTTAGAGAAAGCTAAGCTACAAAGTTACTTCTAGGTTATTATAAGTAATTATGTGTGCTATGATTATGCAGTGTTTCTCAGTAGCTGCGCCAGTTGCATTGTTTGCATACGCATTGTTACCGTACGGTACCGGCAGCAATCGCATCTTACCGGCCAAAGCGGTAATTACCGGTGAAAACGTGTCATAGTTGACTGCAGGTGTAGTCAACCTAATGTACGATAATGTAACAATTTACTTATTGAAATTTTACATATTTATATTGAATTATAGTCACCTTTAAATCATCGATGACTATGAGTCGATCATGAAGTGTCGGCTTTGATTGACAATTTGGGCGGTGTAACTGGGGTTATGAATTTTTGGTTTTTATATAACTTGTAACTATAATAAAGGGAAAGAAAATTCTCACTGGTATCAGAATTAATCACGTCTATGTTTCAATGCATTATATCATAGTAGCAATATAAATCTTATGTTTTC
Source organism: Anticarsia gemmatalis (assembly GCF_050436995.1). Classification (NCBI taxonomy): domain Eukaryota; kingdom Metazoa; phylum Arthropoda; class Insecta; order Lepidoptera; family Erebidae; genus Anticarsia; species Anticarsia gemmatalis. The sequence continues at coordinate 9,396,846 of NC_134761.1, forward strand.
ATACATTAAAGATAACCTGATAAGTAAAAAGAAGAGTGAGTGAGCTCTAAAAAAATACCTGTTCAGAGCTACTGAAGATTTCGTACAACAAAATAAACAATGTAGGAACATAAAAAATACCAACGCACATTAAAAAAACCCAGTCATGTATCAAATGACTCTGTTACAGCAAAGGTTGATGACGTATGATCTCAATCTTACTAATTTACTTCCACAGAAAAGTGACTAACATAATTGTAAGGTAGCTTATCACACTGATAAGAGTTTTTATAAGATTTTTAGTAGAAAATTGTTATGAATATGCATTGAATCATAAAGTAAACATTAGTGCAAGTTATAAATATGTAACAAGTGATGAATATAAGGAGTGGTGTGTCATTAAAATGTATTATTAGGTTTCGTTATGCACTTAAAGAACCCATTTATGGATATTACAAGGAATGATCTCACAATCCAGTTGGTTACAGGTCAAAATAGTATTCAGATGAGGCAATCATTTCTAATATTCTTGCTGTTTTCAAAGAGTATCTTATTGGGTACCTAGTTATATTATTTTTTTAAAAGACTTTGTATTGTCCTATTCTTATACATTTATAGGATATTGATGTTGGTATTGGTATAGAGTTTTTAAAAAGTTAAAAAGATAATCGCAAAACTGTAAACTGTAAACTGTATAAACATAATCACAAAACACAACTAGTTCCTGAACAACTTCTAATGGATAACATAAATGTTAGTCCCAACTGAAAATCAAAACAACGTTATTCTTAAAACAAACAGCAGCGCTGTAATAAGCTTTGAAATCTCTGCGTTAAATATTACCAATTATATTATCAAACCAAAACAATAGTCTTACAAAATGAATTGTTTCACTCGGGAACCTAACCCAACATCACCACTCCGCTATCAAAACAGCAATCAAAACCAGACTACCCACTAAAGTAACCAAACCGTAACCGATACAGTAATGGAAGTCAATAACAAACGTTATGTAAGTAACAGATGGTTGTATCAAGGGCGAGAATTGTACTCGTAAACAAACGTGACTCATGAACTTGACGTACCTTGACCGTAGAGCGTTTGAGATCATAGCGGTCTACTTGGGGAAAGATTTTCTTTCTATAACCATTTGATTTGTAACCACACGTCTTTTCTATGGCTTTTTTATACACAGTATCTGATTTCTGGGTTAAGCAAGTTTAGCGCGGTTACTCTCTAGATGGGTGACCGGCTGGCCGCTAAAGTGGTATTTGATGGACATTTCCGTTTGGAATACATGTAAAAATTTGGTCCTGGTTGTTTTCAATGAAGATGACGGCCGTTAAACCATGTCAAGGGCCTTCGGCTTGAACAACTTTGACACTAGGTTAACCACTATCCATACGATAAGAAGCCATGACAATGATCTTCGACTTCCACAACTTTGACACTAAGTTGACCACTAAGCATCAGCAAACCCGGATAAAGGCAGGTTGGGTCGCTAGTTTTCTAATAAAATAACCTCTTATACTCGCATAATTATTGTACTCTTATGCTAAACGTTGAAGAACCTTGTTTGCACAAGTTATCTGAGACACCATTAGCACCCCATTAGTGCCCATTTACACGTTATCTTTCTCTTTCTAACGCGGCACTTTTGTTTTGTGTTTAGACACTTTTATGACAAAGAAGTTGTGTAGTACAGTGTATCTATAACAGTGAATGAACTTAATGTGAAGCGCATTTTGAGCAATTTGGAGAACTTACGGGTTATCAAGCAGTTGTACAGTCGATTATCAAATACATCATATGTTAATGCTTCTCTTTACTTTTGGCTAGAGATCAAACTGATGTCCAATTTATTCGCCACTTGAAGGTTAAGTTTAATTCTTAAGGTTTGGGACCAAATCTTATTATATACTCGAAGATATTTAGCTTTAGTGTGTAAGTATCGAAGGTCCAGGCTTCGACCAATGACAGCATATTTATTACGTTGACTGTTCTCTCTACATAATTAAAATACAACATACCATTTGACTAGTTCTTCTGTACAAAGTGTACTCTGTAAACAAACAGATAATAGCACTACTCAAAGGTTTAGACGCAATACATCAGCCGTCTCGGTAAAAGGTTCTTGCGATACACGTAATGGAGCAAAAACCCGTCGCGTTATCGATCTGTGAAAAATAGGCAGTACGTCTAATGCGTTGCAATCTGAAATATTACCCAATACAACTTAGAAATGGCTGGAGAAAACTGATAAAAGCTAAGTTGCCATTTGCCACTTAAATATACTTGTTAAGATCGTTAGCGATATTTAATTGCAATCATTTCGTGCTGAGGTTAATCCAATGTCAGTCCCTTCGATTTGCAATAATTCTCACATAGTTATCTGGTTAGCTAATCGTTTATGACATAAATCTGTTTGTATGAAATGAACCTCGGTAATATCGATTAGAATCAATTTTCGATCGATATTTCATTTTGTAAAGAACTCTTGCTCAGTAAAGAGAACTTTTCTTTTCCACCAAGAACGAAAAGACCAAAAGGATTTCATCCTAATACTGGGCAGCTTTAAAATGTTTGTCTAAAGCCGGACATCGTTTGCGTGATTCAATATCTAACTTATTGAAAGACAAAGAAACGATACAACACAAAAACAATAGGAAGTACTTTCTCCAACGTGAAAACGATCAATAAATCGCTGTGACGTACATACGTGTATAGTTCAGTGTTTAGTAGAGCGGCAGAGGTATGCGTCTACTGGGAACCGCGCTAATGTGGGTAAATAACTCTTAATGAGCCATGGCTACTTTATTACGACGATTATGATAAGTGCTTTATGGTATCAGCTAGACTTTCATCAGATAATGTGATGATGATCTGAGATAGCCATCTGTTAACTTTGATAGATTATCCGCCGTTCGACTAATCCTTAAAAAAGATTGATAATCGACTGATGTTTTGGAAGTAATTGCTCAACGATGAATGGGTTATAAAAGCAAAATGAATGACAGTGCTTACATATAGTAAGTAAAGAATGGTTAGATAGAGCATTAAGAACGACTATCAGACTATTTAATTCGCAAATTAGTCGAATTCTATTGACTTGATATGTCTGCAAGTAGAGCAGTCGACAGTAGTCAATGATTCATCATATCGTCTATTATCATCGTCATCTGATTTACAGAATTATATCATCGTCCGTATGTTGGTCAAGTTATAATTTCAACCAATTGTAGTGATTGGAGTAATGGGTTGTTTATTTGTGGTATTGTAAGCATTTAGGTCAAGTGTTTGACAACTATAATGAGACGAACAAACTTGTATAGGTACTCTAAGTTTGCTTCATGGAGCCTAAAATTTAATTGTTCATAGCCCTAAGGTCCTTCGTACTTAAGTCTTCGATACTCAACGATTTTAGTGCTCAAGCGACATGGATGTAACATAAATTCATAGAGGGAACCTGTCACTTATACAAACGTATGTAAGTTTGTCAGTTAAAAGATTATATCATCTTCAGCAAAAAATACTACTCATTTATCAGAAATCGGTCATAAATTCATACGTGATAGGACTCAACTGTTGAAGCATGGGTTTCCCCCATATGCAAATCAAGATACGTAAATTCGATAAGAACAGTGTTTGCATCGCATGTATAATTTGACTCGTGACCTGTTTGTTATGGACCCTTCAAATGACAGTGGACTGACGTCACCAAGTTATCTGATTCAGAGTGAAATTTTAAAAGGTGTGATGGATTTGCGAATAATAATAGTGTCATTGTCCCTACCATCCTAGATGGCGGTAAATTGGCAGTTTTAACAATATCTAAATATATATAACTCAAAGAGGACTGACAGACTGGCTGACATAGTGATCTATCAACGCACAGCACAAACCATTGCATGGGCTCAAAGGAGATCATCCATATTGTTTTTTTTTTTAAAGTAGCCAGCCGGCAAAAAATAATTTCTATGATAAATCATTGATGATGTAAGGAGCTACTACCAACACACCTTGGTAGTCCCCTAATGTCCCTAGATTTAGTTTTGAGTTTGTTTATCCACCAGTCTGTCATGCTTTCACGCCTATACTGCTGAACTAATTAAGATAAAATTCGGCTGCGTGATCCAACACAATTGTATCTTGAGGCAAAAAAGTAATGCGTTACAAAGATAATAATTAATACGTGTTTGCTTCAACATGTTCCATAATGTATCGTATATTGTGAAGACATTGTTCTAAAGTGTACACGTGTATAGACTTCTCTGTACGAAGATAAATTCACTAGTAACACGCTAACGGTTAACTCGGTAATACACACGGCATTGCTTGCGTACCAACTTTATTTTATTTTCTTAGGCAACGTTTAAGCTAAGGTACATTTCATCAAAATTAAATTATTGCAGACTATCTTATGCATTTAAATATCACAGCGTAACTTTTATGATGTAAATATGTTAAGTCTAAATCCATGACAAATATCATCAAAATCAATACAGTAATTTAACTGTTAAAGTGTAACACACAGACTTGCGTATTTACAATATTAGTATGGATACAACAAATTATTTTCACAGCAATTACCCTACATATGTGTTTGTTTGTACAATTAGCATATATTACATACTCTTACGAGTTATTACTGAACGCTTTTTTATTTGTTTACGATGTTCGCAAAGAATAATAAACCGCACGTTTGTAAAGCTGTCTTAATATACGATATTGCGGTCTATTATTGTAAATAGACGTCGGTTATAAATAGTTTAGCATTATTCTGTAACACGTTGCAGTGCTATTTATAACTTCTTCGACTGAAAAATATTGACCGCATACAATAAATTCATCTGTGCAGTGAATGAGACCAAAAAAAGTGGAATAAGTTACAAAATATAGTTAAATTAAATAGAGTATTCTTCTATACAATTTATTTGCATGATGCGGCCCATATTATGTATGAGAATATGGTGCAGGGTAGACACGTTATAGTACAAAAATATTTGTTGTATTTTCTTATAAATTGTAAACGAAGCAGTGCCGAGACGGGTATTTGATCAATTACCATTATAGTAGTACGACTATTTTCAAAATAATTCATGCTTTAAAATCTATACTAATACTAATATACTAATTACTAATAATATTATAAAGCTGAAGAGTTTGTTTGTTTGTTTGTTTGTTTGAACGCGCTAATCTCGGGAACTACTGGTCCGATTTGAAAAATTCTTTCAGTGTTAGATAGCCCATTTATCGAGGAAGGCTATAGGCTATATATCATCACGCTACGACCAATAGGAGCAGAGTAACAGGGAAAAATGTTACAAAAACGGGTTACTCTCTTATGTGACGCAAGCGAAGTTGCGCAGGTCAGCTAGTAAAATATATTTTCAAACTCGAATATATGATGTGTATCAGAATCCATCCAATGTTTATTTATAAATGCCGTGTTAAAATAGCGTGTATGCAAAACACGAAACAGTGGGAGAGAATCGCATAAATTGGCATGCATCGTGCATTGATGCGTCGACCCCAGATTCGGTTTTTGTATCGAATACCTACGAAGCAATGGACCAAAAGACGAACGTGAGATGAAAAGACACGCTTTCTTTGTGTTGCGGAGTACGGGGACTAGTGATGTATCAATGTATCATTTAGTTTAATGTAGGAGATAGTGTCGTAGTGAGATACAAAGTATGCAGTGTGAGTTATGATATTGCAATATAATTGTTATTTTATATTGTTTGTCTTTGAAGTTATTGAAAATTGATTTATTGCTTTTGTTGTGTACAACGCCTGTAAAGCTTGTATGAACTTATGGCGAAATCTTAGTACAGTTTCCGGCTCTCTTATTTCACAATAAGCTAAGGCCAATATCATTCTCTTAAACAATAGTTATTGACATTGGAACAACATAATATATTATGTGCGCTTAGAGGTTTTATACAAATAAATATTATTTTCCCATATTGTCACTGTCACGCGTTGCTAACATAACGATAGATTTTCACAAACATTTTCATCAAGGTTTATATTCATTCCGTTTCGTATTAAGTCTCTGAATTTATTTCCTCGACATGTATTAAAAATAAATTTCAGTAGCGATGGCTACTTAAGATAGCCTTTAATCCTTTTAATCATCTTCAGGTCTAATTAAAATAAAATTTTATCGCATCAGAAATAACCCAGATTAACATTTTTTAGCTACACGACGACTCTTCTACATTTATTAACATGATTGGATTTGCTAATAAAATAAGTAGAAGAAGCTTAATTTTTACAAAGTGAAAAGTAAAATAAAGATGTATGCATATTCGAGCCTTTACTCTTTACAGAGTATCGCGTTTTTATAAGAAAGAAAGGGTTTTTTTTTTTAAGGTCATACTCTGATAGACGGCCTCCCTGGAATACTATACTACTACTATTGCATCTTGGACGTTTGATTCCCTCACAGAAAAAAAATCTGTACTATTTCTATTACCTAGTTGTATCAGGTTTAACCAGATTTTGTCCGTTTTTTGTAAGTTTTTCAAACTCCCTGCGACACTAAAGCAGTTAGTGCGGGAGCTGTCTTATGAGTTTCCATCAGTTGGGCCTTTTTATGCCTCGAATACTTTGTCAAATTTTATGATAAACACACTTTCATGAGTCCGTGTTGCGTTACATATAACCAATGTGTCCTCGCCTTTAAAAGCTTAATATATCGTTTATAAACATGCCCAGGAAATTGCAGGATTAGAACTGTAACTCGTTAGTTCCAATGTGGCCATAATTGTCTTTACGGTGTTATTTTATGGTGTGCGCTAAGAACGCAAACCAGAAAAGATTATTGACGCAATGGCATACTTTGAGGGCTTAGTTATTTCTGGACAAATACCTGTGCTGGTTAAGGTATTTTGACGAGGATTAGAAAGGAATATATTGTATCGGTTTTGAGTTGAAAATGTGACGATAGCAGAGTGAATGACGACCAAAATGACGACATAAGAAGGATTACTCTGGAACTACAAAATCGTGTTTGGAAAATGTTCCAATAAGGCTTAGGTAATATTGGAGTGATACAGTAAAGTAAGACTAGAATTTTATGGATCTTGCAACAATTTTTAAACGTTCTGGTAATTTGTTGGATCTTTGAAAATAAAATAATTTATACACCAAAACAAAACTGGAATTTATAAAGCAGAATCGAGATTGCACATTTCAACGAGCAATTCTGTCATTGTGTCAAAGATTTTCAAAATGTGAAATAAAAGTAGTATTTACTTTTTAAATAATGCATACGCTACTAAAGCTTTATTGTCACATCATCTTTTGTTTGAAATACACATCAAAAGCCGCAATTAATCGATGTCCGTCTTTGTATTTTGAAAATTATTGCACCATTTGCATTACCGGTGCATGTTCCTGTCATCGAGTTGAGGAAGAAAAATAAGGAAAACAGGCGTAAAGTATCAAAACAAATAAAATGACGGAAAAAACATCAAGGTAACATAACATCGTGATTCAAGACTTTCTTCTTAAGAAAAATTATGTGTTTGCAAAATGTAGGTAAAATGCAATTCATTGTAATGCAATTTGTAAAAAAAACCTACACTTTATTAACCAAACTATTTAAATGAAAAACAAAGTAACTCTATGTATCAAATGCTTTTGATGCCAAACAAAGTGGTGGTTAATTTTTAAATATAGGGCAAGAACATAGTATCGTTTTTAATTCAACATTCTACAACCAAAAGCTCAAGCAAATCAGTACTCGATATGCGAGTTGGTCTAAATCGATTTATCTTTTGATATGCGCTGCTCTTGCTTAATAAATGTTAAGAATGTTATCGATGTTTACAGGTTTATTTTCTCAATACAAATAGTAGAGACTATTTGTTTTGAGTTTTTTATCTTCACCAGCAGGCCTACAAAATAACAACAAAAGAATAATGTCCATTGAAGTGTCAATAACAAGAATACAAAACAAAGGTCTCTTCCTACCGGTTTATTTGGTTACAATCGATTCTGTTACGCAATGCTAACTGTAAAACTTGTAACATATTGACTAAATAAATAAGTATTTATTTTTTATTGCTCAGAAGCCATTATTTTTCATACTAGAATGTCCCGTCCTAAAACCGAGGCAGGCTTCTCACAACACATGTTAGTAATAGCTGACAGCACTTTTAGATTTAAGTACTTAAAAATGCGTTATGTTTTGATCTTCGAAGATTTTGGTGACAGATAATTTTCCCAGTTTTTAAACTACGTTTTAGAAAGACAATAGTGGTTCTCTATTTTTATAACCCATATTTTAGTAAAAATAAGCGCCATTTACGTCAGTCATTAGGGATGGGCTTTAATATACTGTGAATATCAAAGTGATGGTTATGCTGAAGCAAAAAGGTGAAGGACAGCCCTTGACGTTTTAAAAAAAAATGTCATAGTGTAGTTTAAGACGCGAAATGAAATAAGCTAAGTAAATAAATTGATTATATCTTTTGAAAAATATCACCGCCGACTTTTTATTATACAACCACAATATACAATTGTAACGGAGAATGTTATCTTATTTTATTTTGTAAACAGTTTTAGTCATTTATAAGTGCTTTAATTACAAGTAGTAATTACTATAGCCAAAAGTGAAGACTAAATAAAACCCACTTCATACTACCAATTTACACACACAATCATTACTTTAATACACGAACTTTCAATACATCATATCAACGTATACGCGCAACGGTTACTTCCGCATTATTGCAGCAGTTTGTATTGCAACATCACAACTAAACCAATTCACAGTACACGAACTGTTTGTTTGTCTGCACGCTTTTTCACTTAAACACTTTAAATTTAAACCACATGAAGTCAAATATAAGTATTTATGATGATAATATAAGTATTTATAAAGATAAACTGTTTGAAACGTGTGTTTGTTTGTTGTTGTATAAAAAGGTACTTGATAATAAAGTTAACCTTAAAACGCGTGTGACGTCATGATACACACCTATTTTGATGACGGGTATGAGGATATTAATGTAGTCTCCAAAGACCAATCTTATTAACTTAAAATGTTTTATACAATAAATTAACACGCAACGAAAGATAATATACGCAGTTACAGTCATTAATATGGGTGTTGGAAATCTACTCGCAGATACCATAACCGTATGTCCACTTTGATAAGAATTATCTTGAGAGGATCATCAAAGACACTAGAGGCACATATCAAATTTGACTACAAAAATGCTATTTTCGGCATAGAAGGTAACTTTAGTTATACGAAGACATTACTGAATATAACCATAAGGCTTTTGTAAACAGATGGAAAGAAACAAAGGCTCTGCAATATACCTATAGATACATAGATAATAATGCTTGCCTAATAAATAAGGCTTTAGTAATTCAGTAGTACACAATCATGCATATGTTAAAGTATGTAAAACTATACATCAAAGAGAACGCTATGTAGATAGTAAACTAATGAATATTAATGAATCTGACAGTGTTATTGTCATTGTTAGATGTGTAGATAAGACACTAGGTGTCGGGAAAACCATGAGTAACAATACTATAAGAAGACAATTGATATAAATTCAAATTAGATTTTGATATAAGTGCTGCTCAAACGAATTCTCCGAATCGTTTCTGCTTATTTGTTGGGATAATCTGAAAAAATGCTGAACCAAATTTTGATTTCTTCGCCAATAAATAAGTTAACTTTTACAGAGTTGGAAACATCGAAAAGAAACAGTACGGCTCGGGCCCTGATTTCGGAAAAAACAATGGCTACTGAGTTTTCTGACGATATCACAGTACATGTACACAGTTTCACAGTACAATACCTGTACAAGATACAAAATATGCATAAGGTGTGCTTTTCAGAGTCATACTATGATTAAAGATCAAATTGACACAGAAAAATAGTAAAATAATTGAATAACGAGAATAGCCTGAGACTCGATGACATATGCATAAAAAGTATGCATATAAAGTAAAATTCAATTTGTAAACATGTAAAACGACTATCTGATTGCATGATACAGATCTATTCATACATGTATATAAAACAAATTGCATGGACTTGATAAATTATTTATGCATGCATGCATTTTATATGCAGCGTAAAACCATCTACACTCTAACGCTTGAGGTGGTTTACGAAGATAATTGATTGATTCAAGTGTATATTTTTTCAATTAAATACAATTTATCGAATAGATATTTTATTTAGATATAAAACTAACAATTTATACTACACTATGCACATAAATAAAGACCTAGTTAAACCGCGAGTTAAACGTTTATTAGACCGCTAATTTTATTCTGTATTACCAGTAGTGGATAGCCTTTCATTAAATATATAAGATAGCAAATAAAAAATATGAAGATACGATAGAAAAACAGGTTGCAAATTTGGAAAGAATTTGGTATTCAGTGGAGCAGTATCTAGCTAACATTGTCCGTAATAAGAAAATTGCAAGCGTCTAAGCATGACCTAACGTTTCACCTGACTTGAACTATCAGGACTTAAAATTGATTCTAGGCTATCACGAATCTTACAACACACCAGACAAAGGATAGACGATCAATGAAGTTCCTATTAATACACGAACTAAGTGTCAAAGTTTTAAATCGGTCGGTATGCCCGCATGCTATATTTAGCGTCAATGCCGTCGCGACACAGTTTACTGGCCAACTGATTCCGATACAAGCAGAATAGCAGATGTAATACATGATAACATAGCTTTTTCCCATAGGCTTTTTGCGCAGTTCGTTGTAACTATGTGAAATGTCAAGATGCGCAATGAAGTAGCATGCAGTCATAGTACACACGCAAAACACGTATAGGGCAAGTTTTTCTACGTCTGGAAAGAAATCGACAAGTTTATCAAGTAGAAGATTTTTTTGTAAATATGCTGTCACTATTTGGCAGTTAGGTAATATTTTACTTATTCGTAACTCATTATAGTTATTACTTACGTTCCGGAATACATATACTACGCAGCTCTACCTAAACTCGGAGCTGAATCGTAGTGTTAAAATTCTAACGACTGCGCGTGCGCATAGTCGTCAACCGTTTTACACCTCAATGAATTATACACTAGGCCCTTCTTCATTAATTTATTCGTCATTTGTGAGAACCGCATAAAAAATGTGTTTAGTAGCTTTTGAGTAATAGCGAATGGAGGGACCGTCGCTCGTAGTAGAGGCAAGATGTCTTTAAATAGTATTCAAATGATTTTAGTTTATGAACATCTTTTAAACTTTATGACAGACTGTTTTCTACAGCTCGTATAATTTCTTCTGCGCAGTTACAAATTCCATAGGTGCTTTTCCCGTCTTCTACACTACTTACTTTGTTACCTTAAAATTACAAAAATATGTATAATGACTATTGCATTAGATTTCCTACGTTTTTGCTAGTATTGATAAAATATATAATAATATATTTTCTTCTATCCCAGGTATACCATAGCCCGTTAAAAACTGATAGAAATATCGCTCGATTTCAGACGTTTAAATTTAAAACTTTGTTTAGAACTTTCATTTCCCTACCTTCGCACCTTGCCAACAATTTTAACATGTTTTCCTACACCTAATAAATTTTGCCACGTTTTCAGTTTAGTATCAAGGGCGGGCCACATAAAATCTAATAGTGTAACATTTTGTCAATCAATAAATTAACGCAGATTTTTAATACATCCGCCATTGAGTCATCGAGGGCAGAATAAACCGTATTATTTTAATCTAGGACGGAAACTTTAAAATATTTTATAACGCCAATCGATTTTAGAAAAAAAAAATGTTGCTAATATTATAAATCCGAAAGTTTGTACGTGTGGATAAAATAGATATTTGTGAAATTTAATACACAGGATAGTTAACAACCTTTTATATTTAGTTAACACACGTTTTGTACCTCGGAATTGTTTCATGCGAAGTAACGGGCATAAACTAGTTGATTCACACTTTCTGCTCACTTACGCAATACACACTATGGTGTTCGCGAAGTCATAGAAAATTCGGGGATTCCCGAGTTAGTAGAATTAATCCGCATACTTGGTGAATCATATCTAAACGGTGATTTCGATGATTCCATTAAAGGTCGGTCACTGCCCCGCGGTTTGTAAGTTTGATAGAATGTACGACATGACTGCAAATGAATGCTTTTTTTAACTTTTCAAGTTGAAAAAAGCATTCATTTAGTTTTAAATATTGGTGAAACAAAATGAATATAATATTATTATATTATAATATTTAACAGTTTTATATGAAGTGTTTGTAACACCTTTACATAATAATAAATCTGGAGAGCAAGGCAAGGCAAGGTTTTCTTTTAATTTAAATAGAAAAAAAGAAACAAATATTTATCCAATCTTCTTAAAAATACACGATGTCGTACCGCTCGTACCGTCTTCAAAATCGTATATAGGTATACTCAGATCGCGATATATTAAAAAGGTACGTATATGTAGTTTAAAAACTCAAAGTGTTGTCGCATTTATTTTTTTCTCAGATAAAGGCGCTAAAGCTCAGGGTGGATTCGTTCTAATTTATTAGTCAAATTGGCGCCAGACAATAGCAAATTTAAATAAGCAATAAACATTATCCTAACGTTCCCAACATAAAAGCCAAATGTATTAGTAATAATAGTTTTGAAAACACATTTATTGCACATATGTTTACACTTGAAGTGAATATTTTTTACATTTGGACACTTGGCGACCAATGCCAATTATTTTTTTTAGCAACATTAATTGAGACCACACACTGCGATAGAATTAATGGTGAGATAAAAAATTATCAATAATGTTTTGTTTTTCGTGGAATTGTTTCGAATTGGTTCACATTACTGGCCGAAGTATGTGCATTTAGCTACCACGTGACTTTATCGTCTATTATAACACTGCTTTTTTTTTTATTATTTTGCCTACAATAGTGCCTTATTACTCCATAAAAGCTTTTCACATAGACTTCCAGTCTTGACAGTTCCTAAAATACTAGCCACTTACAAGCAAACTCTTTTCTAATCATTAAGCGTCTTTTTAACGTGAAATCTGGATACGTCTTGCAATATCCCACATCACTTAATTAATACACATAAAGAAACATATTTTTCATTAATCCTAAGCGATTTGTTCTAATTCTCCGAACCAAAAACTCTTAGTAATTCTTAAGCTAATAAGAATATTAGCTTAACATAATTGGATCATTACTCTGCAAGGCTCCTGATACAAAATGATACATATTTTTTATCGTGCCATTAATTTAGCCGCAATGTGTGGTCGGTAATTAACAATATTAAACAATAATGATAACAGACAAAAATTACTGAAACTAGCAAATATTTTTGCAGATAATATTCTCAAAGCACGTGACACAGAGAGATGATACGGAACGAGCAAGGACAATTCAGATATCTGAAATTAAATATTATGTATTACTAGTTTCATACCCGTGATTTTACTCGTAGAGATAGAACCAAGAGGACATGAAAAATGAGTTGCATTGATTGAAAAGGTATATCCAAAACATATCAGTTTTACGATTGGAAATTAAATAAATGTTAGAAATATAATATTATAGTAGAGCGTATTAGAGAGATATTAACGCAACAAACTATGTAGCTAATACCTTCCTCTCTTTAGATAGTAATAGATACCTTATAAAATTATCAACAAATCGTAAAAGCCTCTTAATTTAAAACAAGTAAAGCAGAAGCCGTTGACAAATTACTTAGCTAACCATAAAGTTGATTTTCAAGATATCATAAATATCCAAGAAATCTTTGAAACAAAATTTCAAAACCAACAATACAAATGCAAAATAAAACTCAATTTACAAAGTATCATTAGCATTAGTAATATTAGTGCATATTGTCAAAACAGATGATGGTATTAAAACTAGTATGTAATTAATGATAAGTACGAACACGTCCGTGTCTGAAACCACGTTCGCAATGCCTTCATTAAACAAGTGAACTATGAACAGGCTGCGTGATTTTAATAATGCACGCTACATGCGACTGTTCGTGTATTAACGTGGAAACGCTCTGGAACAAAAATGTACCCAGATTTTTGGGGAATGCATAAGGCAACTGCAGCATTTTATTTTTTTGAAATACAATGGTATCGTTTAAATATGTATGTGTGGATCATAGAAATGACGTGACTAAATGTATTTATTTCAAAGATGAAGTTCATTCAAAGTCATCCCTGTGGATGGCAAACAAGGCCTTGTTTTCTGTAAAGTGTAGTAATTATCGCAAATATCATAGAATACATAAAATGGATTTTTCTGCTTCGACTAAACGAAGTTAAGTATTCAAACAGTCGATAATTTAAACACCGATAAAAAGTGACAATAGTCCAAAAATAGAAAACTATTGAGAAACAGGAAATGACATTGAAAACTACATTAGCAAAAACATTTAGCACCCGCATGTGGTTATCACGATTCTGCAACATTGTCAAAAAAACAACTTTAACACTTTATTTGTCAAACAATTGGGAGTAAATCTGTTTTTATTTTCAAGTAGCAACAAAAATCAATATAAAAAAAGAATAAAAGCAGGCCGCTTATTCCTGATAGATCGAAATTGAAATCGCTGGAGTTGAATCCGAATTAGATTACAAACTAGCCCATAATTTAACACCGAATTAAAGTGTGACCAGCATTCAAACATGCTTTAGTTTGTAATTTAATAGTACGATTCGACATAAGCACGAATCTGACTCGATCAAATTATATATGATTTCAAATTCGATCCCTGCCACCATTTTACAAAATGTGTCGGGACCCACTTGGTTCATGGATCTGGCTAAAGCGTTCGACACACTTAACATCATCGTACAAACAAATTGCGACCTCTTAAAGCTCGGCACTTGTAATTTCTCAAAGGACAATGACGAAACGTTTGTTTATCTTCACATCACATGACACAGAAGCCAAAACGATCCGTTAAAAATACAACATTGACGCAACGTTAAAATAAACACAAAATTAGATTTGTGTAAAACCGAAGACATAAATCTTTGACAGTTACTACTTGCCAGTGAAAAGAATTAAAAGAACAGAAATATCGTACATATTACATGTATAAAAATAGGCAGCCTCTCGTAATAAAAGATACATCTAGAATTTGAAATTATACTAACATACATATAAAAAACCACGCCTTAATCCGATATAAAGGAATAGGCAGAGACCAAAGACCGAAGATTTGGTATATCCTTACAAATTTCCCTTGCTTCACATCCATACATCTTGTCATACAGTTTGTAATAAATCAATATTTTCCCTACATGTAAGTTATGTTACGACAAGGTAAATATCGGACTCTTATTTTTTATCAAAACTTGATTTGTAAAATTCGTCGAACTCATATGTTTTGATGGATGGTTTTCCTTAAGTTTATTAGCTTGTTGGATTAAGCAATACTAGTTATCAAGTTAAGAATGTTAACTCTTCCAGATAAGGCTTATGTTGAATTTGTTTTTCATTAACTAAAGCCGTTTCTTCACATAAAGACAAACATGTAGATATTTTTAGATCAAAAACGTCGTCTTAAACTGTCCTTTGTATAACCTGAATGTCATCATCAACTTGGGTGGTATGCACATTACCGAGATAACCTATTTTTATATAAATCTTAATTAACCTAAATAAACTTTTCAAAATATTCAACTGTCTAGATAACCTTAGGTCGTTTAAAAAGTATCTTTTGAATGCAAGTAATTGATTAAGCAAAATTTACGTCAGAATATGACATCATTTAAGTTTTTCGTCAAAACATAACTACATGCGGCAAAGTTCATCCACCTCCAAAATATACGAGTAACACTCACTAAGAGAACTGTTCAGTGCATCCATATTGCAGTTACTCTTTACATCGTAAAGCAATAATATTGGGCAACATTCCTTAACCTTTGTAACTAATTGCATTTATTACGCAAACTTATACAATACAGCAACATATACTAACAACAAACATATTTTTTGTATTGAAGATTGTACGCTAACACCTTTGATACTTTGCTTCACAAAAAGTAGCGTATGAATGACAAAGTCTCAACCATCGCCAAATAAGCCAGCAAACTTCAGGCCTAATCAAAGGCTTTCGATCAGTTTGAACAACTTTGACATAAGGTCGACTACTAACTATACCAAAGAGAGGAGATCAAAGGAAGTTCCTTTGCTTTTGCACGTAAGATATATCGGAACAGTCGTATCGATTGGCAACGAGCCAGCGATCCATCGACAGTGGTCAAGGTTAATGCAATGGATGCTTCTTCAAATAAATATGGTTGACAATGAAAAAAAGTGAAGATTTGCATGCATTTTTGTAAGACAGGTGTTGCGTTTGACAGCTTTGTTTATGTCTGTTTAAAAACTTAACTGATCTTATATATATCTTACGAAATTTTGCAGTCGGGTCTGAAGCTACGATCGATATCTATACGATAATTGAAAACGATTTCTTTCAACTTAAAGTAGTAGTGGTTTAACTTGACTAGGTTTTTGGCATTTTATGATAAGAAAATAAAATAAAACAGCACAATACAGCTGCACTTGGAGGATATCTAGCCAACCCACGATAGTTCTCAAAATCTTATATAAACAAACAGAACTATCAAACCGGTTTTTAATAGTAAACCACGCATCTATTAACATTGAGATGACTCACTGGACTTTACCAACCTCCTTCATCTCATTATTCAATATGTCTTGTTGTTTTAGATCCTACAATCTTTCAATTAACGTGTCGTGTCATCGTGTGTCATATTTGATCACAGGATTATCCCGAGTGGGTCCTGCTGGGGTACTTTGAAAGATAATTGCTTTGCGTGAAGGCTTAACGAAATCTATTAATAAATAGTAAGGGATAATATAAATATCACCAAAAAATATAGGAACTACGAATGAAGATCTTCTTGTTCATATTATATTTACGAGAGCTAGAAATAAACAAACGATGCAATGTTACTTTAATATCACCCATCTTAGATCTAAGCATAGAGCTTTAACGGCCGCTGCAAGACCCATATTCAATCATTCTTAGAAAGTGCAATCCTACACGCAATTCTACTTCGAATGGGTTTTATACGCGATTAATATAGGTATATAGGTTTACGGTAACTTATTTGTTACCCCACGTTTTGTATGAGTGACATCTGTCCCCGTCACGGAGAAACTACTTCTATCATCCTAAATACCAAGTAAATATCATTAAACATTTTCTTTATAGTTTTCTCCATGCAAAAACTTATGAAGGTAAATCATCACCCTCCAACTTTACGATGCATACGTCTATTCTGAGAGCAATCGTTATTTTACGATCAATAAATGCTAATGCACAAGCACTAAAAGTAATAAGCCGGAAAGCGTTGGTTTGAACCCACGTGCGTTGGGTCAAAGTCATGGTAAAATGTTGATTAGTAACCTTCAGCCGGTGACAACTAGTTTGTCGTAAACCTTATTTCTATGTCCCTGTGTTGTTTTATAAATAAGTATTTGGTATTTATGCTAAGGCTTAGGCTTAGTTTAGTTCTTAAAAGGGAAAAAGGCTCAATTTTCTGATAGTCTAATTTTGTGGATTATTGAGGCGATTCTGCTCCGATACCTACGTACTTTACCATATTACATACCTTCTTTATCATATTCGTCTATTTAAGTAGTTTTAGTTTTTAGTTTAATAATAAACGTATCAGAACTATGTAGTATGTAGCATTTCATGCGGCTGCTAAATGATTTAATTTTATGCTCTCTTTACGAATTCATGGGGTTGATTGGTTCGGGAATTTTCAATAAAAAAACGTTTGGAAAAATGTCTGCAGAATAATTCCTCTTTTTTGTGTGACTGACATAAAGAACCCAGGGTTTGTTGGTGAAATATTGACGAATGTCGGAATTACCGATTGGTGGTTTGCGGTGGTTGAACATAAGTAAAACTGAATAATTAAGAAAAATTTTATGAAATGTTTTAATTTCCAGCCAGGGTCACAGTTTTACTGTATCAGTTAGTACCTAGTAGACGCCTGTCTTTTTATTATAATTATTGCCTGCAACTTTTGCCGAATTTTGAGAATCTTACTAAATGCCAGTTTGTGAGGACGTAAGTATGTACCTATGTTAGTTACTTTTCATGAAAAAACTACTTAGCGGATTTTGACGAAATTAAACACAGATAGTTAAAACCTAGAATAGCATAGGTCACTTCGGGAAATCTTTTCATGCGGACGGAGTCGCAAGCAGAAGCTAACGCGTTATAATTACGGAAAAGAAATAACGGCTACTAAAGAAATTGAATATCATCGTATAATATTGTATATCAAGCCGCTATCTTTGATATCTTTCAAGTAATTTATGTTTCCTGAAAACAAACTGTACAATTATATAATTTTATTGCGTGTAATAAGCCCTGTGTTGCTATTCAAACATCAGGGAAGCGATGTAACGCAGTTTTATTGTCAGCCATTAAATTATTGCGGCCTTTAAACAGATTTAGATGATAATCGTTTAGCGGAAATTTTTCAAGAACAAGATTAATTGTGATAACACAAGTGCTACGCTACATAAGTGAAATCTGGAAATGCGAATTAAATAAATAGGTAATTTTTTTTCAGGGTCAAGCTTAACATGCGTCTGTATTTTGACGTTTTTGATAGATTTGTCAATAAAAACAACATTATTTCTCGAAAAAAGTTAATCTGTGATGGCCGAAACGAAAATCGGCCTTAACTCTACTACCTGTATTACAGTACAGCAACTTCAGACTACACTTTGTAGCTTTTACTTATAAAAATCTACTTCCAGCACTTTGTTTGTTTATTTATTCATAATCTATGTATGTTTACCTTTTCATACAGCCGACATACAGTCCAAAGTAGGTTAAAGTGTTCATGTGCCGTGAATTTTAATAAAAAGTTTACACAAAATAATTGCAAACAATTACGTGGTTCGCAATTATTTTCAACGAGTGAAGTCATTAAACAATTACTACATGCAACGGTGCAGGTGGTGACACTTTAATTTCTAACGGACTAACGAAAGCGTGAAATCGTGATGTTGGTTCAACAATTTCTAAATTCACCTTTCCCTACAAAAATTTTAACGCAATTCCAAAATGTACAAGAGATGTACTTAGGACCATTAGGTATCTTTGTCATGTTTTATGTCCAAGTTATGGTGATTGTACAAGTCACGGAACCTGCATGTCAATAAATTCTAAATATGTACGACGCACTATAATACCCCTGTGTTTTTCATGCTATTATAATTAATAATTTATTATTTTATTTTTGCCCGTCTCTCCTGAGATAGGCACCTATAATCTATCATCCTATGTAAAATCGGTTCAGGCATAGTAGACCCAATGATAAAAACATTTCCCCAAAAAGTATACGTATCTATTGAGATATTAAAATATCTTCCTGGTATGTCAAGGACGCCATTGAACTCACGTGCCTAACACAGGCGACAGCAATACACATTTATCATATAATTACCGAACGTTTAACGATTAAAACAATTGTTGTCTCGTTAAAAGTCGTTCAATCCCGTTAAGTGATACTTGAAGATAATAAAATATGTTAACTGTATATCAAAATAATGAATCATAAATATGAATTTAGACTACAAACAACTTAAAATACAAGCCCTTCTACGATAACAAGACGATAACTGAATATCAAGACGTAGTTATCAACAAAGAAAGCATTTAGAAATGTAAAAATTAGAATATTTGCAATAGTTCTGAGCGAAGAAAATGAGATGAGATGTTCAAGATGACTTAACTGCCTCAAAATAAATGCTACCACACGCAATTCTAAGACTAATGACTTTATTAAAACTACACCAAATATAGAAGTAAAACTGTTTTTAAAAGCAGTTAAGCAATAAATAATTTATTAGTATAATACCAGTTCCTGCACGATGATTAGTAAACACAGAACATGATAAGGGCGTGTCTTAATATTTTCTTGCTACATAGGGGGAGGACGAAAACTTAGTTCTACAAGGAAGTACATACATATTAATAGGTACAGATATATTAAGGTTGTAGCTATAAACTAGAAATTACAGGCAAATATTTTTAAATAGAGTATCTTCTGTCACTGTCCAAGCGACAAACACTTTTCGCAAAGGCGAAAGGATAATTCTAAATATGCGCAATAGGATAATTCTATATAGATAGCCGAGCTAGTGAAACAACATCTACATTGAAAACCTTGAA
This sequence comes from Anticarsia gemmatalis, assembly GCF_050436995.1. Classification (NCBI taxonomy): domain Eukaryota; kingdom Metazoa; phylum Arthropoda; class Insecta; order Lepidoptera; family Erebidae; genus Anticarsia; species Anticarsia gemmatalis. The sequence continues at coordinate 9,417,049 of NC_134761.1, forward strand.
GTATTAACTTAAAATCAAATAAATCCGGTTATCTTCAGCTAACAGTTATTTCAACTATTCGAAATGCGAAGAACATGCAACCAAATATTGATAAAACAGCGAAATCTAAACCAACTATCACCAATTTTCAATTTATTGATCTTGCTCCCATTATCGAAATATACGAGCATAGAACTATCATTGATATACATTAACGACATATCGATATACTAGAAGCAATCTCCAAATATATTATTATCGATAAATTATTAACAGTTAGAAACGATAAATATATCGTAACAGCGAATGTGTAACGAAATATCGATACAGTACTTAATTTGGAGAGGAAATTTGATTCAGATAATGATAGGAAGTTTTAATGAATAGTTTCAAATATAGATGATGCATTATTTTATGAGTCTAACGCTATTTAGATTATAATTGAGGTCAGTTGAGACAATTGTGGGATAGTTTATGTGAAGATTGAGTGTCGAATATGAAGGGCTAAGTGCGGAAGTCGTAAGTCAATAATTAGGTGAAGAAGTAATTATAGATATTGTGTGCAAGAGCGGGTCAATTGATATGATATGTGTAGTGTTAGGTGAACCGGTAACCTAGAAAAGGGCACTTTTGAAGTTGTATGGCAATTAGAATTCAATTATCGTGTGCGTAAATGGTGAAAGTAGTCGAAGTGAGAACTTGCTCGGCATTACTCAAACAATTTTTAAAGATCGGGTGTAGCGTTACTTTTATTACGAACATAATGACGCAGAAATAACATATTATTATGCCTTTGCTAATGCCCTTAATGAATAAAATTGGTAATTAGCCGGAATTGATAAGTGGAATGTAGATAAAATACGCAGATTAATACTCTATCATTCCGCATAGTAAGCAAAAAATATAATAGTTATATCGTCAAATGTACGAAACGGCACGATGAACACCTAAATGGGAAGTGTGATTTTAATAAAACTTGAAAGTACATCAGCAGATCTCAGAAAATGTTCAATTTATAAGAAACCTATTACAAGACCTGAAACCTCGAAGCACGTAAAACATAACAGCAAAACCTAGATCTAAAAATGTTATAAAACAAAACAAGAGCGCCGTGCAATCATCCTGCGGCTTGCCACAACACGTCTATCAAAGCAACTTTTTGCACATCACGATTACAAGAAAAAAGCTTCAAGCATTCTTTCATTTTTTGTGACGTCAAGATTGCCTCGGTCTGGCTTTTAAATGAATCTGTAGTATGATAGATGATTATGTAGTTCAATAATACGTGGTATTATAAACTCTTGAATCAATATCTGGAGTCTGTTTATTTGTTTGTATTTTACGGCTAGTTTATAATTCGTGTGTTATTCTGTTCTCAATGTACAGACGGATATGAATAGATGATTACATCCTTATGGAGATCTAAGTGTACTTTTATATGCAATCTAAATTCCATAAGAAATTTAAACTTTTTTATCTACTTCCTAGATACATGGACCACAAATATTCAAAGTTATATTTTCAATATAGTAATAAGCTGTTGCGAAAAAACAAGAGACGTTGGCAAGGAGTACGGGTAACGGAGACAAAACAACGAGAGCATATTTTCGCTAAGTTCAGGCGCACAAAGTTCAATGCTTACTATACTTTACACGATACAGTTTTAATTTATGTGCATTTCTGATAGAACCAAGAAAATATAAACCTATTTCAATTCAACACATCACAGACATCTTTGCAGAGACCTATTTATAGTCTGCCCGTGTCACCTCTGAATCCTAATACGGAATGATATATCCCACATAAGGACCGGAGCAAAACCAACTAGTTTTTATTAGTGCGTCGTTATTTTAACACCTATTCTGATGGCGATTGGCATTTCTATGGACCATTTTAGATATAAGAAGGTAGATGAAACGAGTTATGGTATGTTATTCGTAAGCAATCAGCAGAGTGGCTTTATTCGGAGTTAAATCCGTCTTCAGACTTTATAAGGCGATGATATCGTCGTACTTGAAGAAGCTATACAGATTTAGATTAGAGGTAGTAAGACTTATATAGATAAAGCAAATTATAAGAGCAAACGGTGTGGTCTTCATTCATGTTTTAGCTTTTTGCTTATTTATTAAAACTTGTACCGTAGAACAAATATACTACTAGCTTAGTACCTATTATAATTCAGTTTGGCCATTAATTAAGTTTCAGAGCAAAATTGTATGATAATGAAGATGTAATCTTAATGGGAGACTGAAAACAAAATTCGAAGTACAACTTACAAACAGTTCCGACGTCTGACATTGAACTTAATATTTTTTATCAACAAGCAGAACCATCGCATAACCGAGTGACTAACAATCGAGAAAAAAAAGCAAATCGAGCACCGGATGGTCTGGCGAATAAACTCGAGTACATTAACGGACATGTAACCGAGTTGATTGATCTCGATGTCTTGTTTGCATCGATAAAAAGAAATCGATTGCAATAAAGCAATTTACTGTGCTGTTGATATTTATGTCACAAAATGATGTTGAGAAGTGGATAATGATAAGGCAAGTTTTCTATAAGCTAATAATTATAGGGATGGCTTTTTATAGTGGTCGAACTACATGTGTGGTATCATATTACATTCTGAAGTATAATTTGTAATCGTGACTTCGTTCGATGAGGTTTTTTATCTTATTAGATGTAATAATGCGTTCTATCTTCGAGCTATTACTGTCCCTCTACTGCAGTCTTTTTTTAGATAGGAAAAAGGTATTTTAAATTATCTGTAAATATCGGTGTGAGCTACCTTTATTAAAGATCAATTTTGGATTTAATGTGTGCCAATTTTATTAAAAAGAATATGTTTCAGATAGATTACAATATTTTTTTTTACTTTTTGCTTTTAGTTGTAGGCAATTATAAGCAATTACGGTACCTGCTATCTCTATATTTTTTTTTTAGTCCATACATCTTCACCTCATGGTATCTTATTGTAGTCCTTTCGGGCTTCCCAATACCATTTTGTCAGTGTTTTTTCCTTTACGTAAAGTGCAAAAACCTTTCTGTTAATAAACTCAAACGCGTTTTTATTTTTACGTTTACTTTGTAAACCTTAAACCTTTGAAGCAAACATGACGTAAAAGTAACTAACAACCAATCTTACAGATAAAGTAAAACAGCAAATGTATAAATCTATCAACATTCCACGAGATAAGTTAACCAACGCTTAACCAGAAGCCGTGAAAATAGCCCTTTAAGCAAATAAAAGCAAAACATTCTGCACTACCGCAACACACAGACAAACCAAGGGCGTGTTATTTATAGCTATTTAAGTGGTATCAATCGATACTCAACGTGGGAATCGAACCCACATGCGCCGTTAGTTTGACACGCACCGATTAGTAAGGGATCGTTTGATTGTGACACAGATAGTGGATTTATTTATATTTAACTGCGTTTTTTGTTTAACACGTTGTAATAAGGTTGATTTTTGATTTTATTTTTGTGGAGAATGCTGTGTGGTCTCGATGAGAGACGTCTTTGAGAGATGTCGTGTATTTATTCGATTATGATAATTATACAAATATATGAAAGAATCTGGGGGCACGGAAGTGCCCCCGCAAGTCGAGCAAAAAAAAGCGGCACGGCCGTAACATCCTTTTCTCGAAGCAATTCGGGCTATTTTCGACCCCCCTATAATGTCGTTGTGGATAAAACAAGAAGCCTGAATTTTCAGCAACTAATTATTCATTGTATAAACACGGTATATTTAAAATTTCAGTCAATTTGAACCAGTAGTTTAAAAATGACAACTTGTTAAAATTTTGAATTTTGTCACTCACTGATTCACTGACTCACTGACTCACTGACTCACCGATCATCAAAAGTCTAAGGTACTTCTAGCAGACTTAGAAGCTTCAAATTTAGAATACAAGTAGGGTTTAGTGTCTTAATCATGGGAAAAATTCAATATTTTCTAATTTCAGTCCAGTTTTCTAAATACACTAACTGCAACATTAATTTTGTAATCCCATATAAATGTATAAGATTACAAGATTACATTTGCAGTTAAGAATAATTACTACTGTAGAAAATAATAAATAATAGGTGTAGATAGGTACATACTATACGAGGCATAACGGGAGGGGATATAGGGTGGGTAAGGGTGTTTAGCCCATGAAAATGAAAAACATTCCCTTAGGAAAATATATTGAATTATAAGAAAAAACGTCTTTCCATACAAATTGGACTAATGTTCGTTCTACAAAAAGAAGTGAGATGCCACCAAAAACATTCTGTAAAAACCTCAAGTCTCGCAGCTCAGTCTTTCTGGCGTAAAAAGTGGTGAGATCTATATAATACCAAGTCGATTAATCTATTTCGTCTCTACTTAAAGGACCTTCTGTCTTAAGTTATTAACATAAGTTATTATCATGCCAATATTAAAAATATTTTACGTTTAAAACAAATAGATCGACTTGGTCATCGCATGAAAACACAAATTCGCCATTAACATTTCAGGAGCATTAACTTCTCGTCGTGCTGTGTAGTGTAATACATACAAATCATGCGATGACCAAGTCGATCTATTTGTTTTAAACGTAAAATATTTTTAATATTGGCATGATAATAACTTATGTTAATAACTTAAGACAGAAGGTCCTTTAAGTAGAGACGAAATAGATTAATCGACTTGGTATTATATAGATCTCACCACTTTTTACGCCAGAAAGACTGAGCTGCGAGACTTGAGGTTTTTACAGAATGTTTTTGGTGGCATAGACATATCATTACCTAAGTTTTCGGGCAAAAATCTACGTTCTACTTTTTTTATTTTATTGAGATCACCAACAAATGGTTTGATGTGAACTTGCACTTATTTACTTACAGACTACTGCTAAAATAAATAATGGATATGAGCATATGCTCCGAAATAATGATGAGGCTCTGTCCAGTGTCAATCCATACTCAAATTATGAAAGCGAAGTTTACTCGTAATTATTCCGTTGTTATAACTTTATTACATTTGGCAAAACGATAGATTTATATGCCTGACTGATACGAATATTGATTTAAAAAAATACAATGCGAATGGAACTACAAGAAAAACACTAATACCTTGTCTCCACTACTATAAAAACGTGTGCAAGTACATTTTGACTCATGGCTACACATTGTCAACGATAAACATCTACTTTGCATAACTAATTGATGATTGACTTGACAAGTGCCATAATCTTTATATGGTCAGGTACTTTACATTCATAAATAGTAATAGGCACTATAGTTGTTAAGGTGCGAACGTAATTATATTGATTTTATCTAGATTATGAGGTAAAATTTTAATTATAACGGAGACTTTGATAAGCTATTGATTTTGCGTTGGTTTTATTCCCAATGGTCTATTATAAATATTCAACTAATATTATATTTGCGAAAGTTTGGATGGATGTATGTCTATTTGTCACTCTTTAACAAAATAACACAAAACGTATGTATTTAATAAAATTTGATACGCTAAGCTAGCTTAAAACCTACATAGGTTAACACATAGAATAGTTTTTACTATTATTTGCGAGCAAGTCAGAGGTTCGATCTACGAAGAAATTAGTGATAATAGTCGGTTTTAGTTACACAAAATGTCCAACATTTGTAGGTTTGCAAAAGTTCTACTTCACAAAATGAAACTTGGTAGGTATGCTTTTAGCAAAATGAAAGTTTACCGAAAAGACTTGTTATGTAAGTACTGTCACGAAAATTGTGGAAAAATTGTGCCAATTTAGTGGTAAAGCTTACTACAAGTTTACAATAATTATCATGCCTAAGTTATGTTAGTTCTACACAGTACAAACTATTAACTATAAACTTAGCAAACTAATAGACTTTATGTTAATGTAGCGACTGTGACACGGCAATCACGGTACTTGAATAATAATAAACTGGACGATTGAGATAGAACACGACTTAACACGAATAGTGCGGTTTAATATGTAAGGGCTTAGAGGTGATTGCTAAAACTAATAGGTAAAGGGTACGAGGTCATTTGTCAACAGGATACTATGTTTGTTATTGAAAATAAATATAACAGGATTTCATATATGAAGTATCTTTCCTTGGTCATTTACTGCCGCCTTTACGGCCTGCCAGCAAGACCAATATTATGTGGGAAGGTGATAGAATGATAGGATAGAATGACTAGGATAACGAAAACTATCTAACTTTTTTTGGCTTGGCTGTCGGGTATCCAAGGAGTTACTGAATACATAATAATACATATACAATATGTAAACGTGTGAGCACACCAAAAAATGTTTTACGAAAAATACCCTCAAAACTGAAATTCCGAACAGTATTTACCCAAAAAATACCATATTTAGAAGTCCACTAAAAGGTATGTTCTAATAACAAAATAGACCCAATCGAACTTCATTATCGGGCCATCGAGCAAAGAGTTAAACCAAACATTGGCCATATCTACCTAATCGAAGAGAAATGTGTGACAAACATCTTGAACCAATATTGGACAGATAAGTGGGCACACAAAAATGATTGGACAAACAATAAGTCAGGTTCAATTGTTGACAAAGTATGGTAAATAATAGTATAATGTTTCTGTTCACACTCAAGGTGGTATGGCGTGAAAGTGTAACAATTCTGGGTATAAGTTTGGTTATACAAACGTGGTTGGCGCCATAATTTTGTTGGCTGGGACGTTTTAAATTCCTATAGGGCTAGGGTTTATCATTCGTCACTTTGTATAATTACACAGCAGTTACTATCAAGGGTGATATAAAGAAAATTTATACGCTTATTTATATACCATATATATTTTTTTTTTATACAGGTCAAAACGTAAGAGAGGTCTCCTTTTAAAGGGTATATTTTCCAAACGCAGCTAAGGCTTTAAAAATATATTCCAAGAAATATTTATACAAAATAAGGCAGATTTTTTTAGACAAAATTCGACACCGAGTAGGCCCTGTCATGCCCGACTTAACCCTCAAAACTAGGTTATCATGATCTTCTACAACTTATTATAATAAATAAACAATTACATACATAAATATAAAAATCTTGATGTAGGACAACACAACAATGGTCTCGCAAAACGGTAAATATACTTACTTCTTACTTGTTAATGATAAGAATCTCGCGATAAAAACTATGTCACGAAAGCGTATATTTTACATCAACAATGTGGTCTACATTTAAAAAGAATACGAGATTTTTCGCCACTTTCACAGCTTATGGGTTAGTGTCAGATAACCTATCCGATACATAATGTGACGAAATCCCACTTAAAGACTACCCAATATTTAATCAGCAGTGATGAAATGAAGCTTTGTAGTTAAGTACCTTATCATTATCGACCAAAATCTATTATTTACATGGTCTTTTAAGTAAAACAATTGCTACTGGATGTCATCAGAAGCTAAAATTATGTTGACCAGATTTCTATTAGTGAAAGATTATTTCTAATCAGTCTTGTAGTTTCGGAGAAAAGATCCTTTAGACTAAGGATATGGATAATATAATGTTAAAGATGATGGTGTTAATAATAGCCACTATATATATTTTTAGAAGGGAATGCTTATACTCAACAATGTATGAGTGTGGCCTGATTAGATAGAAAGATAACTAAAATTACTTACCTACTCAAGGCACTTCTATTAAGTTGCAAAAAGTCTACTTCCTTATTGGTGGTAAACATTTTTACACGTGCAATATTTGTTCTATAACCTATAAATAATCAGCACGAGATAACCATACTAATGTTTAGTTAACTGACCATGCTATTATTTAAAATAATAACAAATCTAGGACAAATCTATAACTTTAAAACCCAGAATGGAGAAGAATATAAATAAATAGAGCACATATTTCAAGATTCATTGACGTAATAAAACAGTGTCAATGTCTTAGGTGCGTGATTTGCGTAAGCAGTTATCATATTGATATCCATTTACGTGTTCTGTAGTACTTAAATATCTCAATCTAATTATCAAACAATGAAATGAAAGTAGGCAGTTTCATGCATCGGTTTACGTTAGATATAAATCTGAGCATAAAACTGATGATTATCTTGAATCAGTCATGAATTATTCAGCTTATAATCATAATATCTAATTGGTCGTGAAAATAGAAGTGAACATAATTGTCGACAAAGTGTATGAGCAGAAAGTTACATGCAAATATTGTGTAATATCAGGTGCAATACTTAAAATAGTATGCGTATTTAGTTGATTATTATCGTAGTAATAAATCATTTTAACACTTCATCGTTGCATTAACTTATCTGTTGCATGTCGGCTTAGAACTAAATTCTGGCTACTGTTTTAGATTCAGAACGAAACTACAGTGTACTCTCGGGAATAAAAAAAATGTAATCTGGAGGTTTATGCAATGTATGGATGTGAATGAGGCGAGACAAATTTGTAAGGATCGTAGCTAGTGGGATTCTTTATCCTCTGTCTGCCACTACAGGAAAAAGGCGTGATTTTATGTTTGTACGCAATCAACAAACATTTTTTATCAGTCCAGTCCCTTTATAATGGTACAGACATAAAATTATATAAAATTCTATCGGAAATAATACTTCAATGCATACTTCATTTACCTTTACTTGATGTTTCATTCAAACTGTTCACACATGAATGCGCACACGCAGTTGTTCAGTATCATTAGAATTAGCTTACTGTATTCACTGTATTGTTCAGACATTCCTGGTATTTTACAGCATTGCCCAACCGGGCGTGACCTTATCGGATGAATAAATTAATCGGGATATTTGCGAACGAATACTAAATTAGATGATTAATACGATCAAAGGCGAACAATCAAAGGTTACAATGGTATTTATTTGTAATGGCAATTGCTGCACGAATTCGACAAATTGTAAAGTTGGTATAATATTCCAATTTAGAAGGTGTCTTACGATTTAATCCCATTTTATTGACATTATTGTTAACCTACTTTATTGGTAAATCGTGACTCGCAAAGTTTGGTCATTTGCAATCTCGGTAGATAATAATATGTCAAAATAGTATCTGAATAAAGTAAAGGAAAGACAGGCTATTTACTTCTAAATATTACGACACAACACGACATTACAATAATTATAATCTCGTGATTTGTCGTAATATTTAGATTTATGTACCTGTGTGATGTGTACATACAAGCACGAGAGTACAATATATTCAGCTGTTTAGATTGATCAAAGAAAGTAATCTAATAACAGACTGGAACAGGCCTTTTCTGTGACAATTCGTCTAAAGATATCCTACAGTTATTTTCTGTGAAAATGATGTCTTATGATAATGAAGGTGCAAGAGTTCGCAAGGTTCGCTTTTGTAAGCATTCGTGATCACTTGCTAATAGTAAGGCAGTCAATTATCCTTGCTTAGATCCATTTAAGCACCAAGCGTTTGTCACAATAGTACTTCTTGTCAAAATGCCAACTACTGTATTTGCAGTTCTTTGTATGTTCTAATTTAATGTTTTCCTTGTTCCATTTAAGAATTGGCGCCATATATTGTATTACGTCGTAAGCTTTCATAATTTTAGTCTAGCTTTGACAATTAAAATGGCACTTGCAGAGTTCCGCAGTTATTCTAAACTTATGATTGTGTTTTGCATAAGGTTCATTTAAGCTATCGCTAGGCTAATTGTAGACCCATATAAATTCTAAAAGCAGACCAACGCATAACTTGAGTTCATAACTACTAACGATTCAACTTTCATTGGACTTTAAATCCTCCACGTCTAAGAAAGAACATGTTTTTGGAAAATACTTGAGTTCCAGGCAATAGTAGCCCGGAGTTTGGTAGCGTGCCCAGTTAAATACGGTAATGACTAACATTGTTAATGAAACGCAACGGAACGTTGGCATATTTCATGCATCTCAAGACAGAGGTGCATGAAATATGCGTATGTAGTTGCCACGTATGCCCAAATATATTATGTCCCCGAAGCTATGGGTACACCTTCTGCTATAACAGGCTGATACTATGAATGTAGCTATGTCCATGAGTCCTGTCTTTTCTGGTTAGAAAAATCACAAATAAATAAATGAAAAGTAAAACTTACCGATAGAACCGGAAGTCCTATGCCAACGATGTAGAGCATAACATTAGTTACGGTGGAGTCTTTGAATGGATGCTTCAGTGACTCATCGTCGCAGAAGAAACCTCGCTCGTACGGAGTACCCCATAGGTAGAACACGAGGATTAGGAAACCGACTGTAACAAACAAAAAAATCTGTTAGACATTTTACGCGTATAAATACACGATAGCTAAACATAAAATGGAAAACTATGTTTAGACTTTTATAGGCAGTATACTTTTATTGTTCCAGAAAAAAATATTATCCATATCGATTGTAAAGCGCACTAGCTTTTGACACTGACAATGCAAGGAATTTAAATGGCAAGGAGATATATATTTACACGCACTCACTTTTTTTTTTAAAGTTTAAAAAGTTAGCTATATCCGTTTGGCCCAGTGCTTAGGTAGTTTTTTTTATTGAATACTAATTATCAAGCTCGTTCTTAGCTAGTCTGACTTAAACGCTCCCTAATTCCGATAGTGGGAAAGTAATGGGTTTAATTTGGTTGTGTGGGACAGTTTCGAATGGTTTTTGGATCACCCCATATTCCCCAAAGTCGTAAAACGCGCAAGATGATGAGAACAACAGTCTTACAAAAGACGTAAAAGTCAATTGTGAGAAAGAATTACAGTGTCGTATAAACGAGCCGGGATTTTAATTAATGATGATTTATTTAATGATGGAACTATTAATGAATTTTAATTGTTATTCTGTTGTAGTCGTTGTTTTCAGTGAACGTTTGTAACAAATCACACGATGTTTATGATACATTAAAAGTTGTATAGCGAAAATAGTTTTAATATTGATTGTATAGATACTATAGGTCATGGCTGATGGTTGACTGAGTGTCAGCCCGTCACCACAATTGGTGTAACTCGATCGAAACGTCAGGATATAAATGAGGTACCTTAATCAATGAAAAATTTCACCCCGCATAAGACCCGTTGTGCATCTTAGTACCTATTATGCTAATATTCTTTCTAAAATAAAAAGAAATAGATTACACCATTGAATTACATACATTTAATCTAAGTTTGTTTCATTATCAACATAATTTGCTCTTCTATTTCCACTGTAGATCAGAAACCACCTCTCCAACCACGCAAATGTGCAAATCTACCAAACTATTGTATCAACCACAAGTTTTACGATTTCAACAAATAACTATATTTTGCTACTGTATTAACGAAGGGTTAAGTAATATTTACGGCCTCTTGTTAAGCAAGATTAATATCGTGAACAACGGCTCAATGATTTATGTGTTTATTTATAAGACAGGTCTAACAGCGCGAAAACTTATTAGTGTTGACGGGTTGGAATGTGTACAGTTGCTAAATACTATGGTCTAGCGGGCGATTTAGGATTATCTAGGTATATCTAAACAGTCTTACACAGAAACCTCAAAGAGAAAAGTAGTAACATTCTATTAGTAGCTTACTATAATGTGTCTAGCACAGTCAACCCGTAACCATGATCGATGTAACTCGATCGAAACAAGTAAACAAATAATGTATCACAATTTGTAATTTTCAATCGCGTTTAAGACCCGTTTCATCACAATATGAAAAAATAAGTTGTTAGTTTGTGTGTACTAGCAAACACCTCCATTCTAGTTCATTCAAATTGCTGTATTTTGTTTCATATATTATATCAATGACATTAATTGTGTAACAATCTATGAAGTTATCAAAACAGACTAGAATATCGCCAAAATTTTTGACAATACATTTCAATTTAGTTCGAAGAACGAATGTATTTTAAAGTGTGATCTAATCCCCTCACAAGTCGTGAGAACATAAAATTTCACTGTGGGAAGGATGAACGTGGGCGAGACACTAATAACTTAACAATTGTGTTTGTCACCAATACTTCCATATATTGGAACCAATATTGGTTAAACTTTGAAGTATCACTGACAAAAAATATTTACTTTACATAATCTATGTAGGAAGTAATGAAGCTTTGTCTACTACAACAAAGTCTACAAAAGAAGAATAACAACAAAAATAGCCCAGGATTAGACTCAACCAATTACAGACATTGCTAAATCGACAAAGAAAGCAAAAGCACCTTAAATTAACTGCTAACTGCCCGTACTAATGAGACACACATGACAATGACAAACTTAACTTTAATCTACCATTTGTTCTCCATACAAAACATAAGGAAGCAACAAATGTACACAAAACGAGCCTATTAAAATAACCCTACATTTTACACCAGAAAAAAAATATCCATCACATCGTAAATCTTCCAAAATGTATTCTGACAATAAATCAGAACAGGCAATTAACGTACCAGAATGTTATAAGAAAAGATTAAAATTGAGTGGAGAATTTAAATTGGTCGAAACTAACCCCATTGCTAGTATTAACTATTGTTTCACGGATTGTCTTGTCCAAACATTTGTTGAGAGAAAAAACAGCAGGTACTTTAAAATGGGGTGGCCGTGGAGATACATCTATGGAATCGTCGAAGAATATGGGAGATATATCGTCCCTATAATATCAAGATAACAGTTTTTGGGTACAGTTAATGATGTAAATACGGGTTTTGGTTTTTGTGGTTTGAGTAAAACAGGTGTCAATTTGAAGACCAATCTTCGATTTTTTTTCGTGTTGAAATTTACAACTCTTAAAGCATTTTGTTTTGACATGGATAGAGCGTTTTAGCTATTTTTTATCGATTTATTTCTGTGTTTGATATTCTTTAACAGGAATATTTAACTCAAGCAGGAAATATCGTGGCCTATAGCGTTTTAGTTGAACTATGCCATAACGTAGATTAATTTTGCTGCTGCTTCCCGACCTGGCGGTCACGATCTTTACCGCAGGCGTACCGACATGACAAGATAAAATAGATTTTCCTACTTTCTTATTAGTTGGAGTTAGACACGATACTTCTATTGCTATTTATCTAGTGAAATATACATTTGAGTACCTTTGATTTTCTCTTTCAGCGCTTTTATATCTTAAGCGTCATATTGCAAATGAATAACGTTATTTTTTTATAAATACACCCCATAAAAGTCCCTTTTTGCAATCATTAACTATGCGTTTTTATATTCTAGTATAACTTTAATAAATAACACAGTAGAAATCGAAATATTTACTGGTAATTACAATCAAACCACTGATGTAATTATTTCATACAATTCGTAAAACAACCGCTTCCAGCACACAATACTGAACCAAAGGACTTTGTTATTGGTCTGGTAAAAATAACAAACTGTGTTTTATGGGTTCTCCATTATCGTGTTACGGCCGCTCCTATAAACAACTGAAGACGCAGTGGACAAGTTACAACAGCTGTTTGAGATGTTCTACAGAAACTTATTAATCGAATATGCAATTTTAAAAGGGCATATGTGTTATCTTCGTAATATAAGATGTGACGTTTTCATAATTGCAAGCGGACGTTTAGAAAATTTATTTATCAGGTATGTAAATTCGAAAAGGACTTGTGTTCGTAATGTGAGATGCGACCTTTTCAAATTAGCATGCTGGTCGTTCGAAAATATATACATAAATGTCGAGAAATATGGTTACTGATGAGTTTAAGGGTATTTTGAATCAGCTAAAGCTTAGTAAATTATTGTCAACTGTGGGTTGTAGAAGCAATTCTTAAAGAGGAAAGTTGAACCACTTGCATATGAAGTAAATTATGATAATAAGCTTGTATATTTGCAAAGAGGCTTAAAGCGATATTTGAAAAGCAATAACTTGTTTCATATATCACAATATTTACATACAATGAAATTACTGCCCGCTGTTACAATTCAATCATATTTCATGTTAAAACAGAAACACAAATGTTGGTGATTCATATGAATATCATAACTACAAAAGCAAAACTGTATGTCTTGTTTTCACGGCAAAGCTACTAAACTGATTATAAAAATAGATGACAGATTAATTTCCAGGTGATGACATAGTCTACTTATGCAGCAATATAGATTTCCATAGATTTCCACGATAGTTGTTACTTAATGACAATCGTGTAACTCCAAATTAGCGAAAGTCAAAGGTTAGCTTATGTCGGGAACGTTTTATTTGGGGTATTAGTGGTTAAGTAGTATTTTGCTGTTACATATATACAAAGAATGGCCAGTAAGTAGTTCTATAAATGTATAGTTTTGCTTATCAAACCGTGTCTAATGAAATAAATGTAACGTATTAAAAATAAACAATATACGCATTTAACCTAACAAAGAAATTATTAGTCAGTATTTATTTACGTGTTATGTGAAAAGGGTCGTTGTAATAAAATTATGCGTAACTATTTAAAGAATGGGCCGAGTTATTTCAGTTATTTCAAATTTTGAAGAATTTTTTTCTGCTAGATCTATGTTGGGCTACACCTGGTTATAAAAGAGAATTTATTATGATCCGTAGCAGGATAATAATATCTATTTACATATTTCATGATACGTTTAGTTTACCGTATATCCGATTCAACCTTCGCCCTAAAGCTGCACAGATTTAGAACATTATTTCTATTCATAGTAGCTGCAAATATAATGTTATTTCAATCACGACTTTGGTCAGGACTTTACGTCACAAAATGTTACAACTTACTATTACAAATATTACAATTTCCTTTCCAAACGTTCAATTTATCAAACAGACAAAAAATCGGTTCTATTCTAGATTTCACACATAACATAAGACCACGTAACTATTTACAGTCAAATTCGTAACGTACCAATATTATTTTATAACTATAGCACCGATACAGTAATTAAGAAATAGAAGTAGGTATTGAGTGCATGTTTAATGCATTAGTTTCTGGTTTGATAACCTTATCAATCGTGACTAAGGTAGGATGTAAACTGAATTTAAAATTGATTTGACACGGATTAAGGAACCAATTATTTAAAAACCTTAGTAGGTGTCATGAAATTAAAAAATATCAAACTGAACTGGCAGACCGAAAATGTTCTTCGAAACCTCTTCAGTCACACAGGAAATGTCATTAGATAACTTAGGGTACCATTTTCATCAAGAAATATCTAAGAGGAGAAGAATATTTGGCGGCCTACCACAACATGAATAATGACAAAATTATCAATGAAAATTTACGAGAAAATACCATCCTACTGTAACTGTAGAAACTAGTTTTTATAGACATACGTCAGTCACACAGTCAATGAGACAGACCTCCTTAGTTTGAAATCAGTGACGCGTTACAACCTTGGTACTGCGAGCACAATTACTAGATAATTGGTTACGTCACGTCATATCTAAGTATATATTCTAATAGATTTATGTAATAATCACGACTTCCCTTACACTGAAACTAAACATTGAGTTCAAGTCCTTAAAAGAATTCTCAGTCAAGAGAGTGATTTAAAGACATACGTCTCCCATTCGTGAATAAAATTAGTAAAAGATCATACTTTCAATTTATTTTATACATTTGTAAGGGATCTATTATGAAGTAAGAAAATGTATGCTTGTCTTTCCTTTGCGCGTGACTTAAATATGAACGTTATCATGAAACCCGGCTAGCTAACACCAAATATGCATTGAATTGAGCAGCAATTGCTCTTAAATTAAATAAAATAGTTAGCTCCAAGCGACATTTTAAACAACACTTAACTTGAGATTTATTCAAGCGATGAGCCGTGTATTGAATTTTCTTTTAAGAAAATTCTCACAAGTAAAAATAACGGGCCGTTTTTTATGGCTTTTCATAATAAGATATTATCGACCGAACCGGAAAGACATTGAAATCAGAGTAGAAACGACAAACTGATCATAAAATAACACATAACTATCATAATAAATTACCACTAAATATTGCTTCATTAACAGTAAACTAGGTGACATGTAACTCGAAACCGTGAACTGTTATATGGCGAAAACACCATCGAAATCGGGTCAATAGTTTCCGAGATCGGATACCAGACGCGTGCCGTTACGAGGCGTGTTTAGGTACTGAGTGCGACAAAATTACTGTTTAATTTAAGTTCATAGTATAATATATTTTCTTCGACATAACCTTTAATATCTACTGACATAGTGATCTATCAAAGTACAGCCCAAACCTCTGGACGGATGGGGCTGAAATTTGGCATACAGGTAGATGTTATGACGTAGGCATTCGCTAAGGATTTTGATCAATTCTACCCCCAAAGGGTTAAAATACAAATAAAAGTTCGTATGAAAACTCTGTCCTAAGTCACAAAACACGCAGACGCGGGCAAAAGCTAGTTTACTATAATATCATGCACAGCGGCTCTTAAGACATAATATTTTAATATACAGGGTGTCCCAAAACTCAACGATAATCCGAGACAGGATGAAAGGCCAAGTCATACCGGTTCTAGGAAAAATAAAAAAAAAATTCTATATCACTTGGTTCAGCAATAATAGACACTTTTCAAAAAAGTTGAAATTCCACACCCTTGGTCGCATTTTCAAGTCCTGTGATCACCAATGTCACAATTTCGCTGTGTTTTTTTCAATTTCGTGATCTTCATTAAATATGCTATTAATCGTAAAACAAATTAATGCACAAAACATTGTTATTTTAATAAAAAAAGTTAAGTTTTAGTGAGTCATGGTTCACAAAAATATCGTTAGTTAACTTTGACGCTTCATATTGAAAAAAAAATGTACTACACTACCCTTGGCAAGTTATTTCAAAAGTTGGCGCATTTAATCAAGATTTCAAAATGGTGCAACACTTGCCACTTTTCTTGCCATTAAATTTGTTATTTTTATTTGAACGACGAGTGTCCCCGATAATGGATCGGACGGAGTGGTACAATTGTATGGCCTCCTCGTTCCCCCGATCTAAATCCAGTAGATATTTTTACTGGGAATGCATAAAAGAAAAAGTCTATTCGAAATCAATACAAAATTTATCAAAACTTCGCCAGAAAATTGACACAGCGTCAGAAGAAATAAATGCAAGGAATTTTGCTTGACTCTTGCAAAGGTCTTTTGTAAGGCGTTGCAGAGCCTGTATTCGTGCCAGAGGAAAACAATTCGGAATTACATTAGTTTAAGGATAATAATTAAATAAGAACGATGGTTCGTTCATTCTTTTTTTTTTATTATTTGTACCTCTTATGTTTATTACATTAAATATTGGTTATGCACTGACTCAATTACCTTTTTACTAAAAATAATTACTTTCCTCTGGCACGAATACAGGCTCTGCAACGGCGTACAAAAGATCTTTTTACCAATCAAGCAAAATTCCTTGCATTTATTTCTTCTGACGCTGTGTCAATTTTCTGGCGAAGTTCTGATAGATTTTGAATAGACTTTTTCTTTTATGCATTCCCAGTAAAAAATATGCCATCAAAAACATTCTGTAAAAACCTCAAGTCTCGCCGTAAAAAGTTGTGAGATCTATATAATACCAAGTCGATTAATCTATTTAGTCTCTACTTAAAGGACCTTCTGTCTTAAGTTATTACGTATGTTATTATCATGCCAATTTAAAAAAAAATACCTCTAAAACAAATAGACCGACCTGGCCATCGCATGATTTGATTATTAGTATGTATCACACTACACAGCACGACAAGAAGTTAATGCTCCTGAAATGTTAATAATGGCGAATTTGTGTTTTCTTGCGATGACCAAGTCGATCTATTTGTTTTAAAGGTGTTTTTTTTTAAATTGGCATGATAATAATAACATACGTAATAACTTAAGACAGAAGGTCCTTTAAGTAGAGACTAAATAGATTAATCGACTTGGTATTATATAGATCTCACAACTTTTTACGGCGAGACTTGAGGTTTTTACAGAATGTTTTTGATGGCATCTCACTTCTTTTTGTAGAGCGAACATAAGTCCAATTTGTATGGAAAGACGTTTTTTTTTCATAATTCAACATATTTTCCTATGGGAATGTTGTTCAGTTTCATGGGCTAAACACCCTTACCCACCCTATACCCCCTCCCGTTATGTCTCATATAGTAGATACATATTTACACCTATTTATTTTATTTTCTACTGAAATAATAATTTAATTCATTAACTGCAAATGTAACCTTGTAATCTTATACATTTATATGGGATTACAAAGTTATTGTTGCAGTTAGTGTATTTAGAAAACTTGACCGAAATTAGAAAATATTGAATTTTTCCCATGATCAAGACACTAAACCCTATTTGTATTCTAAATTTTAAGCTTCTAAGTCTGCTAGAAGTACCTTAGACTTTTGATGATCGGTGAGTCAGTGAGTCAGTGAATCAGTGAGTGACAAAATTCAAAATTTTAACAAGTTGTCATTCTTAAACTACTGGTTCAAATTGACTGAAATTTTAAATATACCGTGTTTATACAATGACTGATTAGTTGCTGAAAATCCAGGCTTCTTGTTTTATCCACTACGAAATTATAGGGGTGTCAAAAACAGCCCGAATTGCTTCGAGAAAAGGATGTTACGGCCGTGCCGCTTTTTTTTTGCTCGACTTGCGGGGGCACTTCCGTGCCCCCAGATCTACTGGATTTAGATCGGGGGAACGAGGAGGCCATACAATTGTACCACTCCGTCCGATCCATTTTCGGGGACACTCGTCGTTCAAATAAAAATAACAAATTTAATGGCAAGAAAAGTGGCAAGTGTTGCACCATTTTGAAATCTTGATTAAATGCGCCAACTTTTGAAATAACTTGCCAAGGGTAGTGTAGTACATTTTTTTTTCAATATGAAGCGTCAAAGTTAACTAACGATATTTTTGTGAACCATGACTCACTAAAACTTAACTTTTTTTATTAAAATAACAATGTTTTGTGCATTAATTTGTTTTACGATTAATAGCATATTTAATGAAGATCACGAAATTGAAAAAAACACAGCGAAATTGTGACATTGGTGATCACAGGACTTGAAAATGCGACCAAGGGTGTGGAATTTCAACTTTTTTGAAGTGTCTATTATTGCTGAACCAAGTGATATAGAATTTTTTTTTTATTTTTCCTAGAACCGGTATGACTTGGCCTTTCATCCTGTCTCGGATTATCGTTGAGTTTTGGGACACCCTGTATAATATTTCCAGTTACTCTTTGCCTCTGGCTGAAAGAAAGTAACGGAATACTGAAGGGTTCAACGCTAAACGAGACTATACTATACTAGCTTTTACTACGAGGTTGATCTATCGATGTCGATCAGTTAAAGGAATCGCTTAGTTTGATATACTTTAAAATAAACTTCATTGCACTGTGCTAAGCTATAGACCAAGTTACTACTATATAGTGTATTTTGTAGTAAAAAATACTACACACAGTAATAAACTCCTGAAGAAGAAAATTTTAAACTATTAAAGAATTACAAAAAATAGAACGTTTACTTTCATTCTTAAAATCTATTCATTAATATTTCTGTATTCGGGAATTTATTCCCTACTGCGTGATAGTAATATTAGTATTGCGTAACGCAGGTTTATTTTACACGTCCCTTTACCTTCGGGTAAATACAACAGGCGTTATCTATACTAATATTATACTATGTATGAGTAGTAAGGGTCTTGGTATTTCTAGGTTTTAAATCTAAGAGCGATTAATGCTATTAACACTTAGTTATTTAACTTTCAATTAATTCAGTGTATTGCACGGACACAGGAAATCCTACCGCCAAGTAGTGAATTAAACATGATTTATTTATACGACTAATGTGAATTACCACTGATTTACGTTTAAACGGCAACCGTTGTAGCCAATTCATTATTTAAACACTTTCATTAGATATTTATTTATGTGAGACGAGCAAATCCGTATTCGTATATTTTTTGAAAAAGACAAAGTCTATGCATATTACAATCACTGTAGTCAATTAGTCATCTACAGTGATTGTACTATCTGCTTGCAATTCCGGAGTTAATCACTAAAAGCATGCTAATTTATATTAGCATTGATTCACAACTAGACACTAATTAATTAAAATTACTGAACACCTGATAGTTTTGGCGAAGGTTTTGCATAGATTAGGTTGACTTGGATTTAAGTGCCAAGCTTTCACTGGGACTATACTGTTAGCCCCAGTGAAAGCTTGGCAATGGTTTTCCAATGTGTATACTTAATTATAATAATACGGTAGCCTATGATTGTCTTATAACATTCTAAGGATAAGAATGGTCCAAGCGATATGCAAAGGCGACGATTTCGGATTCAATTTCCATGCACTTTTAAGATTTTTTCCGTTTCTGATGGCATATTCCTTAGGAAATCGGAGCTAAGTTGCGAACTTGGGATTTGGCAACAAGCTCATCATAAATACAAAGTTTAACTATTCGTGTTTTGTACAGCTTTAGCCCATATAACAGACGCGATAGATAAATTATAAAAAATATCACAATATCGCACACTACTAATCCTGAAATTCTCTCAACTTCTACAACTAAATCAATCCGCGCTACCAATTCATTGACGATCAAAACAAAAAAGCTTTGTACAAACTAAAGCAACACTACTAAATCCTTTCGTCACACGTTAACCAAACATCCTCGTCATAGGTCATAAACATGACTCAGTGAGCCACGGATTAGGTCATTGACCCTTGCATAACGCACGTAATCTATACTCCAACAACTTAGTAGAGAGCCTTCTATGTAAGGTCCACGGCTGAAGAAGATACACAAAAGTTTGCATTTAGAATATCAGTGACATGTAATCTTATGCAGCTGAAGGTTGCGTATTTGATGCAGCGACTTTATGATGAAAATACACAATATTGTGAATATTAATTGAGATAAATCGTTCATGTTAAGGTTCTTTATTAAGTTGTCGGACTATGAGATTACGAGTTAAACAAACCAGCTATGTTTTGCGGTACTTTATGATATGCCAGTAATAATGTGTTTGGATTTTTTTATGGCTTTCCGTGTACTTGAGTTAAGAAAATGAATGACCATTTCTTTTGGTATGTATGTATTTATTCGCCTAAAATGTAAGCGGATAAGGGATATGTTTTTGAGCAGAAATGCTTCTTTGAGGAAAGTTTATTTCGTGAACAAATACCATTATTAAAATTTTGTGGAAATATTTTCAAACAGAAATTTTTATAGTAAATAGTAAATACTTTTATTCGATAAATTGTTTTCAAGTTTTGTCAAAACCGTTAAAATTATTCCCCCATTAGAGTTATTTTACAATGAAAAAGTCAGCATCATGCGATTAAATGTTTAGAAAAAACTGTGATTAGGACCTTTTAGCAACTATCATTGTAACAAAAGAAGAAGACAAATATCAACGACGCCTACGCGATAGCAGAATCGCAGGTAATTCGTATTAGCTTATCTGATCTTTGAATGCAAATGACGTAATCTCAAAGTCAACAAACTTAGATACACAAAAATTTAGATTGAATTATAACCTAAAACCTGTTTTAAACTGTTGACTAAATAACCAATTCATCATTTAGTCTTTATTTGTAGTAACAAACCTTCAACATACAATAACTGATTTCTGTTCAAAGATCTGTTTTTTACTTACTACTCCTCGAATGAAAATTCTGTCCTAAATCACAAATCACGCGGACGAAGCTGCGGGCAAAAGCTAGTAACTTACTAAACATTACTAGTAACTAACTTACTAGTAGTAAGTATATAAACATACATATAAGTACAATGTATAAATGTTTTGGCAGTATTTAAATGTGCTTTGATGATAATCAATCGTTTATTTATTAATGGGTACTAATTGCGAGGACTATTAATACATATTTTATGTTGATCATAACTGTTAGTGGTGAAGTAATTAAAAAGATAACTATCCACTTGCGGTTTATTGCTTTCTTATTGTTTATAAAAATATTTATACGAACAAAATAGTTTTAATAACAACGAGAAAGCATAGTTTATTTTACTATCTTTATAGCCAACGTAGAGTTCGCAAAAATGTCGCATGTCTAAATGAAAAGTGTTCAAAAACCATTAAAATTTGAAAAATACATTTTCTAAGCGATTTATTGCTGACTGTTGCCTTTTTACCAGATGTTTTCTAGCATACTTATTCAATCTATTTAGATCAATTTATCAAACAATTCTAAGTAAGAGCACTGTACTCGTCTTTATAGTTTTAGGAACCATATCGCTATAGTATATTTGTACGTAGACATTAAACACAAGTTAATATTAAAAACTTTCTTTCGTTCAACGTTTGTTTCTAACAGAAGTTTCATACAAAGACTATCAAACACTTTAACGGAAGTATATGAAATATTACAACTAAACATTAATACAAGCAGTGTTATCAGATCTAAAGAAAGCAATATACAAATAAAACCAATATCAGTGATCTTTTTAAAACGAAATATAAAAATAAATGAGAAACTATAAAACTTCAAAGTGTATGCGAACCTATATATAATTCTTATTAATCGAATGCATTTCCGAAAAATGAGTAAAATACTTATATTTAATTTAAATTTCATAAAGAATGCATTGATTAATATTTAATGCACCGAAATACTATATATAGGTATTAAATACTTTAATCTGGGGGCACGGAAGTGCCCCCGCAAGTCGAGCAAAAAAAAGCGGCACGGCCGTAACATCCTTTTCTCGAAGCAATTCGGGCTATTTTTGACACCCCTATAATTTCGTTGTGGATAAAACAAGAAGCCTGAATTTTCAGCAACTAATCAGTAATTGTATAAACACGGTAAATTTACAATTTCAGTCAATTTGAACCAGTAGTTTAAGATTGACAACTTGTTAAAGTTTCTGAATTTTGTCACTCACTGATTCACTGACTCACTGACTCACCGATCATCAAAAGTCTAAGGTACTTCTAGCAGACTAAGAAGCTTAAAATTTTGAATACAAATAGGGTTTAGTGTCTTCATCATGGGAAAAATTTAATATTTTCTAATTTCGGTCCAGTTTTCTAAATACACTAACTGCAACAATAACTTTGTAATCCCATATAAATGTATAAGATTACAAGGTTACATTTGCAGTTAATGAATTATTATTACTGTAGAAAATAAAATAAATAGGTGTAAATAGGTACCTACTATATGAGGCATAACGGGAAGGGGTATAGGGTGGGTAAGGGTGTTTAGCCCAAGAAACTGAACAACATTCCCATAGGAAAATATGTTGAATTACGAAAAAAAAACGTCTTTCCATACAAATTGGACTTATGTTCGCTCTACAAAAAGAAGTGAGATGCCATCAAAAACATTCTGTAAAAACCTCAAGTCTCGCTATAAAAAGTTGTGAGATCTATATAATACCAAGTCGATTAATCTATTTAGTCTCTGCTTAAAGGACCTTCTGTCTTAAGTTATTACGTATGTTATTATCATGCCAATTAAAAAAAAACCTTTAAAACAAAAAGATCGACTTGGTCATCGCAAGAAAACACAAATTCGCCATTAACATTTCAGAAGCATTAACTTCTCGTCGTGCTGTGTAGTGTGATACATACTAATAATTAAATCATGCGATGGCCAGGTCGGTCTATTTGTTTTAAAGGTATTTTTTTTAATTGGCATGATGATAACATACGTAATAACTTAAGACAGAAGGTCCTTTAAGCAGAGACTAAATAGATTAATCGACTTGGTATTATATAGATCTCACAACTTTTTATAGCGAGACTTGAGGTTTTTACAGAATGTTTTTGATGGCATATAAATTATTGTTTTCATTTCTTTCCGTACCCAAAGCTCAACCTAGTACCAAAGTTATCAATTCGGACCGAATTTCAACCAACTTACCTCATTACCTAACACTTAAATTCACCCATTTTAAGTCCGCGACAAATTCCTAGCCTTATATAATTTACTGAACGGTCAACAGAATCTTAGAAATATGTAATTCTTCACTGCTAATTACACTAATTAATATTTCTTAAGCACATATTTTGTACTTACAGAATTAAACAGACATATTAATTCGGTAATTATCAACTTGTTAATTAATTTCACGCTGACTGAGGAATTTCAATGCATTCATTGCGTGCGAGGCAAATAATTTAGGGTTAGGCAATTGCAATAAATTACTAATTGTCCACGGCGTAATAGGCGCGTTAGCCGTATTTATCAGCTAGTAGCTAGTCTAGATTGAATTACAGTACTAAAAATATTAAATGGGATGTGATGTAAAAACAGGAATGATTTGTTTTGTTTTAAGTTTATATTATTGATGGAATGGGTGAAAAAAGGTCAGGTACAAGATATATGTATGTGAATGAAGCAAGGAAAGCTTGAAAGGATAAGGTAATTCGATCGAAACGTCGGGTAAACAAATAAGGTTTCCTGACCTTTAATTTTCAATCAAGTTTAAGGCCCGTAGCATTATAATATTACAAGGAAAGTTTGTAAGTACCTACCACTATAGAAAAGGGCGTGATTTTAACGATGTTTTGAAACACAGTCCCTCAGGCAGCGTGCACCTGAAAAGTCTAGCAAACCTACTCAAAAACCCTTGCCCTACAATATGACAGTAACAGGTTTTTACCGTCATATCAATGCCAGCAATTATACAGAAGCTTCGTACCTGTACTAGAAGCAGCAAGTCATAAGTCACGCTTAATTACAGCTGACCTGATCATATGAACGATAACGCACATTAACGCACTTCAAACAGGTGAACTGGGACAGTGCAATGACATCACACCGTAATATGTATGTTTACGCATCAAATTATGTGATATTAGTATGTAATACTATGTTATTTTGAGTCAACAATAGTTTTATCTAAATAATGGAGTGAATTGCTGTAAAAATGGGCACATCGTAGATAGAAAACTAGAACAGGATCATTATATAGATAGGATAAATACAGATAATATTCTACTGTAGTTAAGTCTAACTATTGTTATGATAGACTGCACTATAGTTAGATTTAACTATAGCTATTAGTTTTAACTGATTATCGTACGGTCTCCACAAAATAAAATGTACGCATTGATATTTTCACAATTTCAATTCTTATAACACAGAGTATAGCCAATCATGAAACAATTATATTATTTGTTCATCACAGGTTTTTGTTCTTTTTGGAAGACAAGAAAAAGAACTGATTACACAAGGAGATGTGAACATTTCGGCCACTACATTACTAGTCTAGACTAGACTAGACTTTATTTCCCAGAATTTGGATTTCATTTCTTAGGGTGAAAAGTATCTTAAGTGTTTATCTACATAGGTTATAAACCTAGATTTGTAATAATAATAGGATATAATTTCATCGAAATTACTAACTTTAACTTTTGCCTCAAAAATCTCAGATTTTACATCATTCAGCATACGACTGCAACAAATAAACATCAATTCGTACCGTTATGGTACTTGAATATTCACCAGGCAGTTGTCCAAACAGTAGCAGCCCATACAAACAACACACGGGCCACACAGCATCCTCATCTTACGTAATGTAAGAAAACATTCGTCGCATTATGTTGATGTTTGATAACACGCGTCTTGAACTTCAAGTGTGGTCGAAATGTGGTCAAAGTGTGGTCAAAATATGGTTGACTTGTGGTCATATATGGATGTGGTTTCTTTGAATATGCAATGATGGATTTATTTGAATGGTGTACCGTTCCAGTAATGTTATAAGTGTTTGGTTAATATAGTGAAGTCAGTTCAATGTTTATTTAGATTGAGGAAGTAATCTTGTAAAGTTGGTAACTACCGGTTGAATTGTTTGTTGAAAGTTGTATACTGAGTTTCAAATTTATAGGGCAGTTTAGATTGTCGATAATAATTTATCATATTTACAGGTGATGATTTTAATAGTGGGCTAAATCTACAAAACTTTATCAAGGTAGTTTCCTAACACTATTGGAAGGCTTTAAGTCTTACATACCTACACTACATGTACGATTAATTATTTATTATGTTACTACACGCAGTTAGGCGAACTATTTAACTTGAACTAGGTATATCTTTCACACCGAGTAAGAACGGAAATTCACGACAAAATGTTTTTATAAGGAACTATAAACAATCAGCATTCCTTATTATAAAACAATCATTATAAACGCAATTTTATTTTATTATTAAACTTAACCAAAACAAAGTGAAACGCGATTCAGAAGGCACACAATTGAGGTGTTTTGTTACAGAGGCCAGGGGTAATTCTATTTAATATGTTGTGTGCCAACGTTGAAATAGAAACATAGCGCCATGAATGGGCCCGCTGTTTCCTTCGAAGGAACTATTACGTGTTGTGATAGCAAGTGCGGTTAAGTGCCATACTTTGTAAGAAAATCGTATGATTACATTACCTTGTGGAAAAAGGCGTGATTTTAAGTATATATGTATGATTTCAGCTTTAATTTAAACAATTTTAAGAATTTTCAGCTTCCCCTGAATTTGTCGTGGGTTTACTGATTTTTTGGTCTAATTTGACCGGACTAAGAGCTTAGACCAAAAAATCAGTAAACCCACGACAAATTCAGGGGAAGCTGAAAATTCTTAAAATTGTTTAAATTATAATTATAAACATTGTCTTAAAAGTCCCAACCGATCCCATGTAAGGAAAAAATTTTAGCGGGGTAATAAGGTCCAAAAAATGAGTTTTTCGCGATTTTCTTGAAAACGGTAAGTTTTATCGCAAAATTACCCCAGACATAATTTGTAGATCAGGGAATTTCCTATAAAAAAGGTATCAATATTTTTTTCCCTAAAAGCCACCGCTTCTGAGATATAACGATGCAAAACCTCTGGAAAAGGATTATGTATTGAGAACCATTCCAAAAGTTTTCGTAAGTCTTTAGCATCTTTTTTTACTCGTGAATCACTTGCATCAACATGCTGCTCGATCGTATCCATCCTAACATTAGCCAGATCTTCTAATTTTTCACAAACTGTATTCATTGCATGCATACTATAAACCCATTTACTTATGACACTCTGTTTTGTGCTTCTTCCTCGAGCAATACCTCCATCTGTCTTCATAGCTTTCATCATAGACTGCTCAATTACCATGTCCGTTGAAAAGAAAAGTCGTACGACGACTTACAAACCAACATAACAAATTTTATTAATGAACGGTTTAAAACTAGCTTAGAAGCTCGCGACATACAAGAGATAAGAAGAATAGGGAAACAAGGAGATAGACCACGGCCAATAATAATAACCTTCGCAACTCTCGGTCAGAAAATTAATATTTTAAAGCAGAAAAGAGTTTTGAAAGATACCCAATTTTACCTGAAGGAAGACTTTCCAAAACAAGTATTAGAGAAAAGAAAGGAGCTGCAAGAACAAGCAAAACTAGAGAAAGAGAAGGGAAATATAGTAAGAATAAAATATGACAAACTAGTCATACAGAATCCTAACAACAAAAGGTCACTCCCTGTGTCACCAGTAAATACTTCAAAACCGCAAAGCGACATCAGCACACAGGCAAAGAAGAAGAACAAAACGCTGAAAACACACGCAACCATACAAAGATCGAACAGCGTATCCGAGGGTATTGTAAAACCAAGCATGCTGCAATTCTTAGTCAACAAAAATACAAGCAGCACCGCCCAAGGACAGAATAACGAAAATAGAGACAGTAAAGCATAGCATTTATTCCACCCCTCCCTCACGAACGACACACATAATAAAAACCAGATAAGCAACAATATCCATCTTCCAACAAACAACAGTCATCTCCCAGTACGGCTGGTCCCCGAGGGAGAGATCGACCAAAACCTTCCAAAGATTAAAAGAAAATCTGTTCTTAACATCTGTACCTTCAATGCAAAATCATTATCTACTGAAACCAAACTAATTGAGCTAAAATCAGCATTACAAGAAATTAACCACGACATACTAGGATTAAGTGAAGTGCGCCGATTGGGCGAGAAAATTATCGAAGATACAGACTACATTATGTATTATCTAGGTCAAACCAAAGGTCAATACGGTGTGGGTTTCCTAGTGAAGAAAAAATACAAAGAAAATATAAAGAGATTTATTGGAATATCAGAGAGAGTCTGTATACTAGAAATTGAGTTGGAAAATATTTTCTTGGCTATAATACAAGCTTATGCACCCACCGAAGGCTCGTCCCAAGCCGAAATTGATAAATTTTACGAAAACTTGGAAAAAGCTCACGACTTAATAACCACGAAATTTGTTATCTCTATGGGAGATTACAATGCACAAATCGGAATACCCAAAGACCACGAGCATTCTGTTCTCGGTAATTACGGCTATGGGAAAAGGAGCATTCGCGGCGAGAGACTTATTCAATATGCACAAGAGTACAACTTGAAAATAATAAACACCATGTTTAAGTCAAAACCAAAAAACCGGTGGACTTGGATCTCTCCAGATAAAAATACGAGAAATGAAATTGACTACATCATGACCACCAAACCCCACCTATTTACAAAATTCAAAGTTCTTACGTCGTTCCCATTTGGATCTGATCACAGGCTTATAAGAGCCTCCATCCTCCTAGAACCTGAATAAAAAATGCAGACGTCGATTTTCAAACATAACAAGTAAGCTGAAAACAACAAAAGAGCAAGAAATATACTTGGAAAACCTAAGTGGACATATACCTAATCTTACAACAACACATGAAAAATACAGTGCCGAAGACTATTGCAAGTTGATTTTAACCTCTATATTAACTAGTTTAAAATCTACTAAAGGAACTCAAAAGCCTGGCATCTTATCCACAGAAGCGTTAAAGCTCATGAGAGAAAGAAATCTACTACAGAACAAATCTAAGCTAAACAAAACTGAAAAAGAAAAGCTCAAAGAACTCTACAAAAGTACTAATAAAGAAATAAAAAAATGCTACGAATCACACAGAATAAACACCTTACAAAGGCACCTCGCACTTTCTAGATCCGTCAAAAAGGCCAACAAAGAGCTAAACAGAACAAAGACATGGATCCCATCATTACAACCCGGCTCTACCAATTATATGTCTAGAGAGGAAATCATAAATACAGCCACGGAGTTTTA
This sequence comes from Anticarsia gemmatalis, assembly GCF_050436995.1. Taxonomy (NCBI): domain Eukaryota; kingdom Metazoa; phylum Arthropoda; class Insecta; order Lepidoptera; family Erebidae; genus Anticarsia; species Anticarsia gemmatalis. The sequence continues at coordinate 9,446,007 of NC_134761.1, forward strand.
TGCAAAGCTCTATAGCCAACCAAACTTACAAAATCAAATAATCAACGCTGACGCCCAACCCAAGGAAGGTTTTAAAACTCCAGAGTTCACGGAACCTGAAATCCTAAAGCAAATAATGAAGCTTAAGCCGGAAAAAAGCCCAGGACCTGATGGTATCACGAATGAATGCATCAAGTTTGCAAGGACTCTGCTGTTGACCCCAATTACTATTCTATGGAACAAGATACTACACGAAGAAACCGTACCACATATATGGACCGAATCTGAAATTATTTTGCTCTATAAGAAAGGGGACCCGGCCGACATAAGCAATTACCGTCCTATAAGCCTTATGCCGTGTCTATATAAGCTATTTGCTTCCTGCCTGCTGGAGAGATTAACACCAGAGATCGACATACACCAGCCGACAGAACAAGCCGGGTTCAGAAGCGGCTTCAGCACTGTTGACCACATTCAAGTGGTCGACCAGGTGATAGAAAAATACCAAGAATTTCGCAGACCATTGTACATAGCCTTCATAGACTACAAGAAAGCGTTCGACTCGATATCACATAACAGCATCTGGGAAGCATTGAGATCTCTGAACATAAACGAAAAATATATAAACCTCCTCAAAAATATCTATGCATCCAGTACAAGTAGAGTCAAGTTAGACAGAATAGGAAGCAAAATTAATATAAATAGAGGAGTGAGACAGGGGGACCCGATCTCTCCGAAATTATTTATAGCTGTCCTACAATACATAATGAAGGACTTACCGTGGGCTACCAAAGGCATCGATGTAGGAGGTCATTTCCTAAGCCATCTTAGATTTGCCGACGACATCATTATATTCTCGGAATCCTCTCACCAACTGAACAGCATGATGAATGATCTTCAGCAGGCTAGTTCTACGGTTGGTCTGGAATTGAACCCGAACAAAACAAAAGTCATGACTAACCACCACAGGATACCTATCATAGTAAATGACTCCCCCATTGAGTTTGTAGATAATTACATATACCTGGGCAAACAGATCTCCTTCAGCAAAGCAAGAAATAGCGAGGAAATAGAACGTAGAGTAGCAATCACCTGGAAAAATTACTGGGCTCATAAAGTCATATTCAAATCACGGCTCCCACTAACTGCTAAAAAAATTGTCATGGACTCAGTGATCCTACCCTGCCTCACCTATGGCTGTCAAACCTGGTCATATGATAACAAGACTAGACGCAGAATCCAGACCACTCAAAGAAGAATGGAGCGAAGCTACTTGGGCATCAAAATAAAAGACAGAGTAAGAAACACAGCCATCCGCAAAAAAACCAGTGTTACGGATGCTCTAACCTATTCTCTCCAAAGAAAGTGGAGATGGGCAGGGCACGTGGCGAGATACAATGATAATAGGTGGACACTAAAGGTTTTAACATGGACGGGTCCACGAGGTACCAGAGCGAGAGGCAGACCCAGTGCCAGATGGGTTGACGATATTGCAAGGACAGCGGGACAGGGTTGGCTTGAAATAGCCAAAGATAGAGATAAATGGAAATCTTTGGAAGAGGCTTTTACCCGGAGGGGGTCCATACAAGATTAAAACAAAGACCATTAAGTTTAATCTAACTTATTATATAAATATGAAAAAAAAAAAAAAAAAAAAAAAAAAAAAATTAATAAATAAAAAAAAAAATAAAAAAAACAAAAAAAAAAAAAAAAAATTAAGAAAAAAAAAAAAAAAAAGTATATATATATATATATATATAGCATGTCCTTATTATTGTAATGAAAATTTTTTTATGTACTATCATTTTGTATCTTTTTTTTTTTGTTTAAAAATATATTTAATTAATGTTCGTTTGTACCACACATTGTAATCTGTATGGAATTAAATAAAGCTTATTATTATTATTACCCCGCTAAAATTTTTTCCTTACATGGGATCGGTTGGGACTTTTAAGACAATGTTTATAATTATAATTTAAACAATTTTAAGAATTTTCAGCTTCCCCTGAATTTGTCGTGGGTCAAATGTCTAAATTGACCGGAGTATCTGCTATTTTTCTGCTCATTTTTATAACTAAATCTAATATTGGTGGTGGTGGAGGTGTCCTCTTCGAAAATATATTTAATTTTTTTTTTAAGTCTAATTTCGAATAATAGACAAAGGCTAGTCTGTAGGCATACTGCCACAGTACTATCAAAAAATGTTTTAACTATAACATAGTTTAGCGCTGGATGACGATTTAAGAAAGCATGGGGTAAGAATGAGATTCCAGACATGGAATAAGTTTGTTAAAAAAATACTACATAGTTAAATTTCTAAAAACCCAGTGTCATTGTCCTATTTAGTAAACACGGTAACTGTCAAATATATTTATTGAATAAACGAAGCACCTGTCCGTTTTATCGGCTAATAGTATTTGTAATAGATAGAGGCATTTAGGTGCATTAACTGCATAAAGATTGGAAGTAATCGTTTTAATCAAGCCTTTTATCGGTAAGTCCCATCACAATTTCGAGTTATCAGTATTTAAATGGTGAATTAATCTCTTTAAATATCTATTAAGAATTAAAGTTTATACTACGCTTATTTTAATAAGCTTTACTTATATAAATAACTTTAGTTATAAGCGACGATAAAAAGTAAATCGCTTCTAAATACAGAACGACGTAAGTGTCGTAATCTTTGTTTCAGTTTACGCCTTTCTTGTTTTAGATTCAAACTTAATCCATGTCAAAGGCCTGGTGGCGCCGTACTGTCGGCTTTAATAACTTTAACACTAGGTTAACCACAAACTATGAGAGAATGGCCTCTAATTAGTTTCGCAAAACTAGGGAAAATATTACTTTTAAATCTAGTGAGTGTCACACACATACTTCTGTGTGTTTTATAATATGTGTGAAATGTAAATTGTCTTTCGCGCAAATAGGTCCATTGTCTTTGTAATTACGGCTATTGTAAATAACCTCTTAGCCTCGAAAATATACTATCACTGTCAAGTGTCACTGTATGATTACTGTTTGAGAAAGAACTGTGACAGTGCTGGTTTTTCACTTTGAAAATTCTGGATGCTATTTCTAGCAACGCAAGACTTGAAAATAATTAATGTTTTACATAGGCATACTAAAATAATCTAGCAATCGGTATAGATGCTTTATAATAACCCAATAGCCAAAGGTAAAACGAAACAATGAAATAACTATTTGATACCAACAGGCATGTCCCAATTTTGTTATCCTAAGGTCATGATAACTTAGTGAAAGTTTTGCCGAATTTCTATAATTGAAAAACGCAAAATTCTACATACAAAATAAGTAAAGTTCTTAACTCGCCTTAATACAACTACGTAGTACATTAAGTTCCATAAAAGTTAATCTGAAAGGCATTTTCAACACGTCCTGTCTATAATCTGGTGCCCATTCAAACCATATTCATATCTCTTTCACACACCATCCCATCACCATTAAACGCCATTAATTAGTATCGACTATTACCATAGCATACGTAATAGGCGCCCTTGGTCATTTAATGTAGTCGATCGCGCAATGACCCCGCTCCTGCGCGCGCGCAGACCGCACCATTTGTTTTTGGGATATAATCAACCAATAACTGTGCGTGTCGATGACTTGTAGTCGGAGGGTTGAGTTTGTACTTCCAATGTTTTTTGTTTTAAGTGGGTGAAATATTTTAGTATATTTTCGAAGATCCTCTGTGATTGTACTGGATATATTTTATGATTTAACAATTATCTTAGTTACAATGCTTTAAGACTATCGCGATAAAGCGTTAAAAAACAGTTAATAAAATAAAAGTAAAAAATAGTAGTAATAAAAATAGTTAGCCGGAGTGCGACGTCACAAAGTCGGTAAGAGGATCTTATTTAAAGAAATCTGTTAAAATTTACTGTGCACGAGGAGACGCCCTAGAAAGGCATACACAGATCATATGGGTGATGTCTTGCACGAAGGTCAGGTGTGTAGCACTCGTACCAATGGTCCTGGTATGACAAGATGTACAGAATAAATGGAATATAATGAATGAAGAATAGTACCAAGTGGACTTCTCTGATCTGTGCTAACCCCTATGCGAAGGCGTGATTTTATGTATGAAAGTATGTAATCTGTTATTATAATACAATACGGGAAATTTTATCAACTAGCATGCATATTGTTATTATATTAGGTATCAATACTCAGTTGAGGTTACAATAAAAGCGATAAATTATACATTTTATATTCCATATAAATAATTGTGGGCGTTTGCCTTGAAACCATTTAATTCAATAAATACGAATACGTACTGCATTGCTCATACAAGGTGTTCCAGAAAGTCATATTTATTTATCGTAAAGTATATTATCACATGTTCTTTGGTGTTAATTTTTCATAAGGAAAATGTTAAAAGGTTTCTTTGCCGATGCTGTGTATGGGTAAATGTTATAATTCTTAGCGATCTGGATTTTTTGTCGTAATTGAAACTTAGCAATAAGTAAACTAACGGCAGACGTTACATATCCAAATCACTTCTGATTTGAGGGGCTATGTCAGTTCCAAGTTACAGTATACAATATCTATAACCCATAAAAAATGTCTGTATCAAAATACCTTTTATAATAACAACTTCAAAATTACTACAATATCCTTCTATAAAATAAACAGGATCGGGAATGCAAGAGGGACTCTACAGTAGTAGCCTTCCCCGATTGTAGAAGAAAATGAGATATTATTACTGTAGCTTATTCGCAAGGTTTTTAAAAAATATCTTAATACCTCAACTTCCTTTTCAGAAGACAAACAAACACATAAAGTAAATGTGACCAAAATTTAAAGCAGCTTAACCATCAATGCTCATTACCTTATAAAGGTAAGCAGAAAGGTAACAATGTATGTGTCACCGAAATTAAAACAAGCAGTATCAGAGGCTCAAAAAGGCTTCGTCATTGTGCACAACAGCTGCATAGTCGTAGGCGGTTTTATTAACTGTTTAAATAAAAGGAGGGTTACGGCTTGTTTTTGTATAATAATTAGTCATATGTTGCAATGAGTTTCACTTTTGTAATAAGTTACGGGTACTTATAAATCATTAGTTGATAAAACGTATGTCCAAAGGAATACTCCCGCGTATAGACCGTCGCGGGGCTTTTACAGACAAAGAGACTAAGTTAGACCAAAACCTATACATGTTTTTGTGTATGAACGCACAACCTCATAGTTCAATAATTTGGTGATCAGAATAACCAATATGGCGGACATAATTAACAAACAAAAACCGTTAAACTGATTTTAAAACTACATAGGTTTAATAAACAACCGTAACATATCATAGGACATAATTAAAAGATTTTTTTAAGTACTTAATTAAGATTTACTTTACTTTTTATTAATAATTGTCTTAGCTGTGTCATCATACTAAAAGTCATCTCTATAATCACTATCAGTACTGTGTACGTGATTATTTCTCTACCGTTGACCTATAGGTACAATTAATTTGGAAAAGTTTTTAAGATAATTTTAATTAACAAATAAACTTTCCACTGTATCGTGATTGTCTTTGAACTTGCAAAAATACTAGTGATGAAAGAGTCAGAAGTTATCTACCAACCAGTTATTTCAATAACCTACGAAGTTTATCACTAAATTAGTATTATGAAATATAGAAAAAACATTGACCAACTCGTTAATAACTAAAAAAGAAGAATTGAATTGGCACTTTAATTCGTTGTTCGGATCTACAGATGGTCAAATAAATGTAGATGAAAAATTATTTAACAGTTGAATAATCTAATCTGTTCATAATAATCAGCCTAGACTTTCTTCCAACTACGTTGAAGTCAGCTTCCAGTCTCACCGGCAGTCGAATACCAGTATTTTAAATATTCAATAATCAAATTCGATAAATTAATATAATTTTCGCTGAGAAAATGTCAATAGGAAGAACAAAGTCAGACTGTAAGGGAACGCTACATAAGAGTTTCTTAAACCCTGTCTCATAAATCATACATCTGGTTATCCAAGTACAAGCGAAGTAAAACAAGAACTGAACACCCAACCCTTTTAGTTCCTACTACATCTATATATTATGTAATATTACACGCAATTAATTACTCAAGTATTATTTGTGTTAGTTTCCTTGATATTCCAGCCGTTACTGGCTGACCGACATTCACAATTAAAAGTTGATAGAAGCGTCACTTGACACAAACTTATTGTGACATAATATCAACTACACTAATTGTTTCGATATTATTAATAGAGCTAGGAAAATGTAAAGGCAATCATTGCCCAGACACTTGAAAAATTCAGGAACTATATATGTACCTAGGTCTTATCAAGGCATTTCTTTACTACTTAAGTTTGGGATAAAACATCGTTGATTCTCAGCAACTAAGTAAAATATTCAACAAATTTTCACTAACATCCGCGTTGTAAATCCTTCTGTAAATAATCAGGGCTGAGGAACCATACGCATTAACAAGGTTCGCAGACAAGAGACGCAAAGAAACATTTTAACATAAATTACAATAACAATCCATTGTGGTGAAGCAGTTCTCTACAAACAACTGTTGTTCTTACGGAAGATTCTTTCGAATATATTACAAGACGTTTATTTTAGAACAATGTTTTGTTTGTAAAATGGGTGAAATGTGCTAGTTGTGAAAGCGTGTATGTTTTTGTAATAACTTGTTATTTGTAGCTTGTGTTGGGAGTGAAATTAGGCGGTCGTAGTAATCCTGTTTAATCCCATTGTTATACAATTTGTTTAAGAAGGAAGTTTCCCGCGCAAGTTGGCTACTATACACTTATGATCTTACTTATAAACGTCGTGTTACATATGCATTGTTTTGTCACTTTCAAACAATTTTGATAATGTACAATTACATGAGTGAAAAAGACAAAACACGAGAAGACGGTTACTTTGTTATTTATAATCAATTTCCTTATTATTAATACCAAGAAATGTGTTTTTACGGTCAGAATTAGTTAGGTATACGATATAGTACGCTGTAACGCAAGTATGCCAGTAGAACCAATAATATAATCCTTTATCCCAATAAATAACATTAGATAGGTACCTACATTTATATAGAAACAGATGCAAAACCTAAAAACCACACCACTGTCTAGTTAATATACTAACAAGAATCTTTTGCTTCCACATCTAAGGACACTCACCCTTATTACTTCTAAAACACACACGTTCCTACCATCAATAATTGCAATCAAAGTAACGTACGACATATTGCCATAATCAATAACTAGTACAGTCATCTACGCAAGTCGCTACAAACACAATATTTTCAAAACCTCTATACATTGTGTACCTGAACCAACTTAAATTGGTCGCCATGAAAAATGTTTATCAATCTTAATGCTTTCGTAATTAAAATTTTTTTGAATGTAAGGTATTAAAAGTTTCCTTGGTCAGTGACTTTTAAAACTGACTGTACATCAACAATCACAGCGTGTAATTAGTGTACACCGTACAGGTACTTAATCTCTTCCTGGTTTAATTAAGAGTCCAGGAACAGGCTTCGGTTTTTATTTACTTAAGAGCTAATAGGCTTCTTTAATACCCGCTGGACGACTCATTCAGGGGCGAACCTCGAGGCAGAGGCGAAAAGCAAGACAATTGTTCACAGAAGATTATAACTTTACACTTTAGAGGACACAGTATGCTAAGAGATTTGGAAGTTTTGAAAGGGACCTGTAGGTCTAGCACGTAAACTTGCGAAAAAGTGTTAGTATCGAATTCGATACCAGTTTGTATAAGAATTAAATAAGCGCCCTAAGTGCAGCGAGTTGAAAACTCCTATGAATCATAATTACATTCTATTGAACCAAAATAAGTCAATCCTACATGCTATTAAAAGATTTAAACTAAAATAGCAGGAAAACTAATGTATGTCTCATACCTACCGACCAGAATAATGCCGCGGCAAAAATGTACCACAAAATAAAGATAAAAATAAAGCCACAATTACGTATTTAAACCAAAAATAAAAGCAATAAGGAACTTTGTCCATTAGTTATAATAGAACGAGCAATTAATCAAAATTGTACATTGCAATTGCAAGTGACCATTGATCTTAATAAACACGTTAAGTTAAAATAGTTTTGTTGTTTACGAAAATAACTGTTGCATCAACGCGTGGGAACTGTAGATCGAGAGTCTAGCTGGATATTGAAACACAAGTCTTGGCTGGACATAAATATAAGCTATTTGGACATTACTTACCCCCGGGGTCTGGGGTACATTTAACGGTAGTATATCTATTCAATAGCATTTAAACTCATATAAAAAAACGCTAAATGTACTCAGAAACATGACCATTATTAACCATCGTACAAACAAATCTAACAGCCACTTGCCACAATAAATCTTTCGGTTGCTACAGCTTTGAAGTCTCGATTTGCATATCGCTACCTTATGCAAAACGCTAATAGCCGGATCGACACCAAAGATCTATCTTGGATCGCCGATACCGTGATCCGCGATCTAAGATCATAGATAGCTTATGCTCTTGCTTCAACTAGACGCTTGCGATCACGGGCGGCACGTCTCCATCAATCGCTACTAAGCGTGTTACAGTCGCGCAAGCTTGGAGAGCATTGAATCGTTTGGTGGGAATTCAGCTATTGACATATACATAGATATTGAACAGATGTATCAAACAGTAAGGGTGTCAGTTCGTATGATTAAAGAAATTACGCAGTCAATGCAGTGACTAAACGCTTAGTACGTGTGTTTACAATCCCGCGTGAGCTAGGTATGACGTTAAATCAACAGTAACAAAAATAAATTTAAACAAATCTACACTGTGCCTGATGTTAATTAGTCACGAAAAAGATTGAAATTCATAGAAATTGAAAAAAGCCTGTAATCACAGACAATACGCTAATTATATTTAAAATCAAAATTAAGCACGCTCTAAAAACACGAAACTTCATCAAATACGTCGTTTACACTATCCTATTTATTAGACAACAAAACGGTATTCATGTACAACAATATTTAATTAATATATGCTACACTTGTTTTTTGATATTAGGTAATTTACCTAATCGTACGGGGAAATCTGAATTTATATCCTACAAATTCAAAATAGTTCGTAGCTTTTTTAGGTAAAATACACGCATTTACTTGAGATACAAAAATATCAACATACAAACATAATAACATTATCACCAATTTGAGAATGCCTTCAGAAAAAAAACCATTTATTGAAGTTTTTCAAACGTAAAGCCTCATAATATACCAGCAACCGTTTAACCAGAAGCAAACGACAACTTTACTACAAACATTTTTGAATACAAATCAAGATCTTAGTTTCCATTCCACAACGACTCCTGAATACTAAACTTAAAGAACTATTGAGAAATATGTTGTTTTTCACATAAATTCCACATCGACCACCAACGAGAACTAATCTATTGTGCACGTATTTCGCATAACAATTACTTAAAATAATAAGGAACATTTTCGATATAAATCCAATCGAATTCTTGTATAAAATAACTATTAAAGTATTGGGTTTCCATTTATTCATGGACATTATTGCGGTGGTATAAGCGAATACTAATTTCAATGATCTAAATCCGCTTGAATCGTTTCCCGCTTAAATCCCTTGGGACAGTTGGAACATTTTCGGGCAGACCTTTGCCTAGCAGAGGAAAATATCTTACTACATACACCTGTTATATGCGAAGGTGAGGCCATGGGTATATGAAAAAATTAACTGTTAGTGGTAGGAGTGGGTGTATATTACATCATTACATTACCTACTGCACTTCACTTCAGCTACCAAATAGGAAAATAGGTATTGTACGAGTATATACCTTCGTTCTAATCCTTTAAACAAATACAGACATGATGTTCTCAGAACTCTATTTATACAAATAATTGCGACATTACATACTAAATGAGCGCTTAAATACATCTTAAAATGCAATACGTATCAAAGGTATGCATTGTTGTACGAATTAACAGACAATAAAAATTCGACATAGGCTATAAATCAAAGCGAAATATAGCCACTGAACTATGAATACGATATTAAGGCGTATTATGAACGTAAGAAGCATTTTGAATAGGTAACCATTTTGGGAAGCAGCGCAAAATCAAAGAGAACACAAAACTGCTTGAAACGCTTACGGTCCGCACGAATTTTAAGCGCCAGCGCCAACGCTAAGCGATATCTCCTTTATAAAGCGTTAAGTCGCGAATCATGAGCATAAGGACTTAAGCAATGTTGAATTTTCGCTCGATCGCTTGCGGGTCGCAAGCGGAAAATGAAAATTAAATTTTGACAATTTAATTAAATCAATGCGTGTGTTCTACCTATACTAATAGGTACTAGACACATGTAATAAATTTAAGGATATGTTAGTACTACATATTGAATACTAAAGACACGGCTTGGGAGGTGATACGCGTATAATATTTGGACGTATTTAATTCAAACAGCCTAGGCCCCGCATATTAATATCTCAATTATTAAAGAAGCAAGTGGTTTAAATATTAAATAGCATTACTAAGTTTGTATTGGACATACAAATTACTTAGTAAATAAGTTTTAGTGATAATGGGTTAAAGTAGTTTCAAATCAATATTTCAGGGTGGTGTTTATAGTGATTAAGGCGTGATTTCATGTGTCTGTATTAATCTTAGGTGGGTGTATTTCGGAACATCGGCTTAATGGTATGACGCTTATAACAATCAAAGTACATCTGAAAGTAAAGTACATCTGAAATTAAAATGTAGAATTGTCCTGAGTGTAGCATCTCGTCCGTTGCTGATATGGGTATCTCAGTTCGATCTCTGCAGAAGGTACATTGTACAATCATACCAGCAACTAGTCATCATCGAAATACAATCACTACACTTATACGCGGAAGTTCCTAAAAAAACACAAAGCACTTGAAATTTTCGGCCTCATCTTATTCAAAATACATTCTTCTGATTTCGAAAACATTATCTATAAGTAAACATCAGATAAGATTCGAACGCTCTCACCAGCGGAAGTTTTATTGTTCCTACAGACTATAAAACTTTCCCGTGGCTTCGCTTCAATATAAACCTATAGACTTTTGACTATAAACGGAGTAAATCACACAGAATCCAATTCACGTTTCCATTCACACTGTAATAAAATAGTCGTTAATGAGAACTGCGCTTACGTTCCTTGAAGCTAGAAAATAATGGTCTTTATAGGCTCTTACGCTGGTTAGAAAATGGGTGGAGTTAATTAAATTACGGATATAAGTCTTGTTCGCACCTTTATTTGACTAGCATCGGGCTTATTATAATAGTTATACTTACCCGGATTTTACAACTCACTTACATGCTTTTATATGACGTATGTGACCGTTTCCAATGTCTACGGACGGAAAACGGACTACCATCAAGATGAACTAATGAAGGACAGTTCATATACAAGTGATAAAAACAGTCCTAACAATTTGTGGAGTATTTTACCATATCTTGGTTTGATACCGATAGTCGTAGTGGAGTACAAGGGCCGGGTTAATTTTTGACTATATATATTATTTACATTAGTCCCAACGGATTCATCACATTGCCTCCAATATTCAGATCGAAATAATCCTCTAAATAGCATAAAGCCTATTTAAAAAATGACGCACTTTCTAAAGCCTTAAAGGTGCTCCTTAGAAAGTACCTCGTTTAATACTAAACCGTGAATGCATCTAGGAACATTTATTTGACATCGAATTACAATAGATTCTCACAAAATAGGAGTACTTTAGCAACACTAAAGCACTTTGTCCGACCAGTAATAATGGTTGAAATACATTATATTACTTGAATGTTATAGAAAGGTTTGTAAGATAAATTGTTTGTAATAAGTTTGTTAGACAAGCCGTTTTGTGGGTGTTTATCTTGTAATTTAGTTATGTTTATTGCTTAGTTTCAGCTATTACAAAATAATAGATTCAGTAGTAAAAGCGACTTAGTTGGATTCTAAAGCTATTAACTAACAAATTTTGAGTTAGATGTAAATTATGGCCGTTAATAAATAAATGAAAAATTTCAAGCAAGATTTTTTTTCTTTCCTATTTAGCAAGTAGACTAAACTCCTGCGACGCCAGTTTCTGTCTGAATAATTGATCATGTTAAGCCGAGTACCTAATAGGTATTAGTTTATATTCATCCGAAAGTTTCGACGAACACGTTATGTAAAACATGTACACAAAGCCAAAATTCTAAATTCCTAAGGATGTATAACATGTCTTTCGATGTGTCCTGTCTGTTTCATTACGTTATCACCGCACTCACTTTAATAAACTTAATATAAATCACTATGCCAAAGCTAAACAGAACCGGTAACCATACAGGTATAAGGACAGTTTAAACAAACATGAAAATTAATGACTGTAATTCATCCGACTGTCCCACTAATTACAAAACAAATCATCAAGTAGCGGTGGATCAAAGAGAATGAATAGGCTTGGGGAACAAATCGACGTATGCTACATTAATTACCAGGGATACAATGAAGCTTCGAAATCGTAACCGAAACTTTCGGATATTCGAAACAAAACGACACAGTTTCGGATATCGTGCAAACTCTAAATTGATAACATACTTATTTATTTTTTATAAAAAAATATATATATTATCTTATATCTGTTACCTAAGCTATCCGAAACTACCGGACATTTCAAAATAATTACGTATCTGTAACCGTATCCGTGGCATGCTGAGGGGGAGGCCTATACTCAACAGTGAGTGCAAACGGGCTGATTAGATAGATAGAACCGTATCCGAAAGCGATATAATGTCATTAATATATTTGAATCCGAATCTTTATATCCTTAGCATCACTATTAATTACTACGAAGGTAAATAGCATTGACATTGTATCACTAATGAGGACGGCCGGTTGCGCTTGTGCATATAAAGATGTCGACCACACTGGTAAAGACACTGGTTGTATTGTAAATAAACAGCAGGAAAAAGGCTTTTCATACTTCGCATTGACAAAATCAAGTATTAAATTCGCTGGTGATTTACATTAATAAGGCAATTCCAATTGTATATTGAGGCGCTCATAGCCAGTTGCGCTCATCGGTCGGTAAACGATCAGTGGGTTAAGCAACTCTTGGCACGGTCATTTCATAGGTGGGTGACCGCATAGTGGTTTGTAAACTTGGCGTCTCTCTGGTTGTCGGTTGACTACTAACCTTACGATTAATTGGTAAACATAAACAGGTCTCCGTTTGATTCCTTCACGTAAAACTTTTCTGTATCGTCTCGAGTGTGGTTTTGCCTTTTTCCCGTTGTAAACGATACCATTGATTAACATTCTCTTAAATATAAAATAAAGCGCCGGACGTAAGCCGTAGAAAGCGTCTCGGCGCTGATGTGTATGAAGCCTAAAGCAGCCCACACACTAGTAATTGACTATACAGACTTATGTAGATCTATATTTTATATCTAGTTATTAAAACGCATTAACGTTATTAAGTCATATTTAACTAGGTATATAGGTATAATAACTGTATCTATAACTGCTCTATTTCCGGGAAACCATATATTATTCAGTCAAGAAAATTGCGGGTTGTATTTATGAATTAATTAGACATTTAATGCTAATTGAAATATGACCAACAATTATAATGTGATATTTTACTCGAACACGAGCACAAATCAATGGAACGCAAAACTGTTAACTTTACATCCTATTCTATCTATATAAAGCTGACAAATCTGTTTGTTTGAACACGTTAATCTCAGGAACTACTAGTACGAACAGAAATTTGTGCTATAGACATCAATTACATATAATATTACGCTATGGCTAATATGAGCGGAGTTGAAAACTATAAAGTTTACGTGGACTAAGCATCTTGCCGCCGCTAGTCATGAATAGTTTTACTCAATCGAGCATTGCTTTGAGTAAAACTCACGTCCTCTATCGAGTAAAACTATGTGTGAGTATTTGTTACACTCAAATTAGCAAGTAATGGATGCTGTCTAGGAAGTTCATTAGCGGTTAGTAAAATGTATTATGAGTTTGCTAATTACGATCTTGCAACGTCGTGTACGTGCGAAAATTCTAAGCTTTCCCATAGAGTTAGGAACCACTTATAAACATAAATTGCTTTATTATATATTTATAGTACGGTTAGTGGTCGTGATAGTGCGAAAGTTCTTTCAGCCGCCCGACTTGACATTGTTTTGAAAACTATACTATACAAGGGCCATTACAAACGTGCGAAATATGTTATAATCAAAGAACCATAGAGATGCGTAAGCGCGAGCGAGAGAGTCCTATAAAATTATATTACGTAGTTGCACGTGTGAAATGGGCCGAGGATAATAAGATAATCCTGCCTACTGTTCTTCCTACCTAATTTATATTTATAAATTTATGCAAAATCGGTTGTAACTGCGACATAGATTATGACGGAAAATCTTTCCAAGCAATCTTTTTAAGCAGAATCACGGGTACAAAGTAATACCTACACATTTAAATATTTATAACATAATACATTCAAACCTTCCTTGTACATGGAACAATCAAGATCAATCATAATTAGACAATTACATTGACAATGGCATCAGTAATGAGTGAACGACACAGAACTGTGCGCGCGCATACATTTTCTTATTGATACTTACAGACTGGCAATATTCTATAGTACTATTTTGTACCGCTGATCTGAAATTTTATCCCCTATGCCAACCTTGTTCCGATAGTTACAAAACACATTTAAAAAAGAACTTTCCAATTTAGTTTAGTTGCTCAAAAGTTATGCGCGTAGGTACATGCATTTCGGTGATTCATTTCTATTTATATAGATAGAAGATAGTTTTTACTGTTAGTATAGTTACAATTTTATTATACAATATTATCTAGTTTTTAATTATATTTTTAAACAAAATAAATATTTATCTTGCTCTATTTCCGGGAAGTTATATTTAACTTTAAATATGAAAGTTATAAGTAATTATAAAGATACTGATAAAGTTTAGTTAAGTTTTCTGTTTTGGTGGTCTTACTATAAAATGAGTAGATTTCGAGATCTCGAATTTTATTTACATCCATTTCCGTAACATTACCATTATAATGTATATGAATATGATGAACACAAAATAAAGACAAAGGTTTCTTAAAATACAATCTGCTTATGCCCTAGAGAATTAAAGAATTCTATGTTTTACCCCGGGATACAATAGATAATTATGCCAAGACAAAATACAATAAATGACGTAGGGATTTTCAGTAACAAGCACTAACTTTATAATCACGCTTGTCATAAAACAATACATAAAAATACTCAGACCAATCTATCCGTAACAAACAAGATCAAAAACACAATCACAACTATAACAAATTTAATTCAAATCGGCTCAGCCATTTTCACGTAAAAGAACAAGTATATACGTACAGATTCTAAACCACAGACTTTATAAACAAGCGAAAAGACAATACGCAAATATTTGCCATAAAACAATACATAAAAATACTCAGACCAGTCTATCCGTAACAAACAAGATCAATCAGTATAACATTGACATTGGCATCGGTAATGAGTGTGACTGTGTGACTCAGATCTCCGCTCGCGCATGATAAACGTCCGCTCGATCGTGCGTAGCGTACTATGTTTGATTGGAAAAATATTTACATAGTGATGATAGTAGTTATTGTGATAGATGTTTTCTGTTGTTTTCGCAGAATTTTAAAGAACTGTACAGTATAGTTAAGTTTTGTAGTGATTTTAATACATTTGGGTACGTGGCTTCTGTTTTCTGACGGAAACAGAATTTGTATGAACCATTCAAGCATATACAACCTGTGCTTGAATTTTGCGTCCGCTTTATGTATGCTCGTAAAAGTTTTCGTTAAGCAAAATTACTTCTTTTTTCGCGTTGTCTTCTATGAAATACAAGACAGAGTCAGTTTTAGACTATATGATTACCTACACTCCTACTACTACAGGAGTTTGTTACAAAAAACTAAGAAGTAATGTAACATTAAAGGTCTTTTTGACCACAAAACCAGAAGCACCGTGAAATCTCATCAGCTAAAGATATATCTTTATAGTCTATCAAATGACTCCACGGCTACCTGAACCAACATACCGTTAAAACATCTATTTAACGACACTACAACATAAAACCTTGTATTAATTAAAAATACCTTCAAATGTAAAACCGAAATATTCATAGGTAATAAAATTTGAGCTACGATGTTATCACTTAATTTATCCTAATCATTATTAGTAACATTTTTATGGTCAATTACAGCTCCTTTATGGGTCATTTTGTTTCCGTACTTTTGACCATAATTTATGTTTCAATCACTGAAACTTTTAGTACTTGATAAGAGTATTTATTTATCTATTAATGGTTTAAAATGCTATTAAAAGGCGGAGATGTTTTCCTTTGAGGAGAGAGTACTGAGTTATGTATATTAATTAGAATTAAATTTCCAAATTCCTTACTTAAGCTCATTACGTGAGGTGTCTCCGTCTCTTAAAGGCTTATGTCCAATTGTCGACTTTCGGGACCGTCTTTATGTATGCAGCCGTACTTTTTGTCATCAGATTTAAGAAATAACTAAGGTACTTATTATAACTTTACTTCTTAGTTCCATAAGTAATTTATCCAGATATATTAGGATAATTTTCTTCAAGACACTGGTATACTACAGCATCTTGTTATTGGAGCATTATGCAAAATTCTTTTAAATTAATAACAAAAGTAACACTTTAAAATGTTAAAATTGCATTTTGTTATTACAACAATAAATTACTATGAAAGTTATAAAAACTAGTCCTTAACTATACGTGTACCAAATTTCAGCCAGATACGTTCAGTAATTTTTACGTGAAAGAGTAACGAACAAGCATACAAACAAACGAACAAACAATCATCTTCACATTCGCATTTATATTCTAGGACTTATCTCTTAAACTTTACTTAACTCACAATAAAGCCTACACTTATAATAGAATCTCCAGTCATTTATTACTGTACCTTAAAGTATGAACACAAGCGCATTATCGTAATCTACGGTGTGGAGGCGGGAAAGGCGTGGCGGTACAAACCCAGTCATTAATAAGCGTCGTATTGCTGATATCATCAGCTTTTACCAATTGTTTGTATATACGGTCTTGGTTTATAGAAATTGTTTTGATAGAACTACTAGATACAACATCGAAAACAATGGTATCGACATAGAGGGATTTATTTATTTGTTTTAAAAAGTGACAATTTCAAATTCACTCATTGGTTGACTGCTTACTTTGTTTATCGGTTTAAAACTGTTTGAAAAAAAGAGGACAATAATTTGGAAAAAAAATCCAGATCAAGTTAGGATAAGATAAGAAGTAAGAAAGTATAAAATAGAATCATAATTAAGCATCTTTATAATAAATCGACGCCATTCCCCACGTATTGCAAGTAGCATTATCATAAATGTTACTTAGAAACTACAAATAATAAAATATCATTCAGATTAATAACAACCATTTACTTCTAACAAGCAATTCAACTTAAACCGACTAAGTCTAAATGCAAATAAGTTTTAAAAGGAATGTACACAGCACTTCCAAAGCATAAAGTAATGTTAATTGCAAATTTGTCACTGTCTTCATGAATCAAAATTTACAAATGGACCGACATGAGCAAAACAGCAAACGTGTTCGGAACTCATTCATTTCGTCGTCGCAGCAAATCGTATTTCATGGAGGCTACGTTGAAGCCTTTAAAACATTCCATCTAAACATAACCCTTGTAACCACTGCATAAAGTTCATTTTAGAAATAAATCGTATCATATAGTACCTGTAAGATAGCGAGATAAAAGGTAACTTCAAATCGCGAGGGCGTTACATTAAGAACACGTAAATCTTGCGCAAGGCATTAATTATTTCACATCTCGGAACGCAATGCTTTAAAGAGTTTTATTTCATTAGACAGCGAGATAAGAGCAAGAGTTGATTTATGAATCCTTACTGATCTTCGGCCTAATTTGTTCGGACACTTCCTGCTAAAGGATTCGGGTATGGAATCTTTTTTCGGGATGCTTTATGTCTTGATTTAATTTTTACTTTTTGATGATGATATAACAGCTTTAAGCCTCAAGCGATTTAGACACCTGTTTGTTGTTAACAATAGGTCTACCTCAAGAATTTCATAATCGCCTCAATTAACAAAGAACTTTTTTGGTCCTGATTTCCGCTCCGTTATTAAGCGGTCAGACCTTTAGAACTCAATATTGGTTATTGGTCAACTTC
Organism: Anticarsia gemmatalis; assembly: GCF_050436995.1. Lineage (NCBI taxonomy): Eukaryota > Metazoa > Arthropoda > Insecta > Lepidoptera > Erebidae > Anticarsia > Anticarsia gemmatalis. Next base: position 9,464,249 of record NC_134761.1, read on the forward strand.
ATTCAAAGATTTTTATAGGCATGGGACATGACAGTTCCACAATCCAGTTCCATCCAATTTCTAATTAAGATGTATCCGACAAATTTAAATAATAAAAAAGAACTCGTAAGGTAATTGGCCCAGATCTTAATTCTGTCAGAATCGTTCCAAACAAAATTTATGTTTCCATAATTATGCTCATTATCATCGGATTGCTTTTAGTGTGTTTCTATTTTGATGTTTAATGGTTCATTACGTTTATTGGCAGTTTCCTCTTTGGTATTTTACATTCCTTGTTGGCATGACAATTAGATGCGCGGATGTGGTAGTTTCGTAACATCCTCAGGAGGATTCAATGTAGTATTAAGGGTAATAGCAGGTTGAGAATGGCTGCGAAAATGCAGCGTGAATAGTAGCGTGTAGTCATTTACAGCCAATTGCGTCGGTAATCGATCAGTGAGGTTGGCAACCTTTGGCGCAGCCAGTCTATATATTTGGCGACTACATACTCATTGCTCTACAACAATAGACGCGTGAAAAAAAAATATATAGCACCTGTTGCATGAGTAAAAAAATGTAAATAATTTTAACACCTGGTTGGCAAGCAGCCATAAGAAAAGAATTACGTGTATTGTCGAAGTGCGCTAATGCACCATGAAGCGTGTTTGCGCGTCGAACGTAATCGGCGAAGCAGGTTAAAGACTTCAACAGTGTGAAAATGAACGATTTACTTCAATTCCATGGAGCTAATCTTGTTACTAGCTTAGTTTAAATACGTAAGCTTATTTGCTTCTGTAATATTGATGGATGGAACGGATAGGCCATAATATAGAAAGTTTTTTTCTAAAACTACTGAGCTCATTGGCTAAAAGCAGTTAATAGAAACCTACATAACAACACATATCCATATAACAACGATCCTTTTTTATCAGGAATTTGATAGGAAGATCGAAAACAACCTTCAGGGAAGGGAGGGGAAGCCATGACTCGAAATATGAGCAATACTTTTATAATATTTTAGTCCCAAAATACCGTAAACGCGACCTCAGAAAGGTAGTAAGATTTGAATAAATTGCTAAATTGGTTGTTCGACTTCTTTCCCACGATTCACAGAATTGGCAACTATACGAACATTTTCTTATCCCGAAACCCGAACCCATTTTTGACAAAGTAATGTCTCACTGCTGGGTGAAGGTCTCCAAACGAGAGGTTAGGCCTTGAGGCCACCACGCCGGCCAAGTGCGGGGTTGGGGACGTAAAAAAAAATAAGACAGGCTAAATGTACAAGATAAGCACTCATACTTATGTCTATCACCTTTCTCTTAGATAACAGAGCATTATTCCGCTTTGTTAACAAATGAATGGAAGCCGCTTAGATGGTGGAGAATTCTCCATAATTATCATTTTAATCGTTCATTACCGACAAAGTAGGCGTGATAACGATCGTTTAATGGATCGATACATCGATACTGATTATAAATTACGATAACGATTCAAATTGGACCAGTAATTAAATGATTTCGAAAATATTATCAGTATGAATCAGGTTTGGGATGGGATCGATAACACATTAAAAGGAGAAAAGTCAAAACTTATAATAAACGAATACCAAGTTCATTTACCGTTGAATAAATAAATGAATTGTATAGTAAAAAAGCCCCTCTCTGAAACAGCCTCATACTGAATACTAAGCTCTTGTGCTAAGTTCCCAAAATAAACCTTAAATGTCAACATCACGAAAATATTGGTTGGTTTTCATAGCTACGGAATAGCCTTCTACAGCCTTCTCTTAAATGCCAAAGAGACCTTACGAATCATGGTGAAATTGTCACTACGGTATAGTGCTTCCATTATAAATTACAGAACAGATTAAAATTTAATTTGGCGCAGACACGCTAAATGTACAAAGATAAGATAGGAGTAATACAAGACAATACCTAGAAAATGTGATTATACAGATGTTATTATCACAATTTGATAAAGAACCGCGTTTCTGCAGTACGATTTCTTCACTACATATTTGAATGCACAATAAAATTTAGTTTATATAAAGTATCAGTATTGTGAACTGCTGCACCAGAGCACAATGCAAAACCCTCGAGCTATGCGCAAACGAACTGTCGAACCTCTCGGCCCTAAGGAATGCCCATTGAAGTTCTAGTTTACATACTAAATATTTTACATACAAACTTGATCATTATTCCACTAGCTTCTGAGACTTTCATATCGAAAGATTGTCGTTTATGAATTTAAGTCAGTTCAGTAATTTTTTTAATAGAGAAATAATTAACCAAAATGGTCGAGGTCGAGTAGTACTGTTATTTTTGTCATCCGACGACAAACAAAAGATATTTTAACGTAACGTTGAGATATACAACGATGGGCCACTACAATACTTTGATTGCAGGTTGTCGAACGCGGAAGTAACAAACAAACGTATCTAAACAAACTTATCGCCAAATTATCAAATACCTGGCGAGTACATAATTGTTATCTATCTGTGACAACGCAATGATATAACAGAACACTTAACAAAACCATTGACACGAATGTTTGGTCACAAATCGTTCCTTTTGTTGCTCAACAGTTTGAGTGACAGCTTTCTGATAAATGGTGGATTTGTTGACGATTCACAAACCTGTACATTTTAACCTACAGATTGAAATTTCTATTATGTAATGACGGATTTCTCTTGGAATAGAAACTATATAACGAAAAAGGGGACCCGCTTCGACTTCGCCTGGGTTTGACTAATTGGCATAATATATTATGTCAAATGCTTAAGGATTTTTTCGAATGTAAACACTGAACAGTGGTGTCAGTAATTATTTTTATTTACAGCTAATACTTTATCGTTAGTAAGCTGTGTTTCCCTTTCCATCGTAATTGTGTTTGTATCCCACGAAAATTAAAAACTATCTAACAGGAGATACGTATCCGGAAAACTGAATACACGTCTCAAATGCACTAAAGTTTTCGATTACATACGAACATTAAGGATATTGAATTTCCTCCCATTGTAGAGTTTAATTGATTCAAAACTAGATTGTAATTTCACCCAGCAGCCTGCAATGGGACGCCCACTTTCCTACGCCAGGAAGACATCGTTTATGATGACAAACACCAATTGAGTACAGACGCGAAATCGCAATGAATTTATTAACACAAATAAGGATATGATTGTTGCATAAAGGAAAATGGATGGATTTGGAGCAATTGTTGATTTGCAGCGGACATCAGGTCGTAGAGTGATTAATGGCTGAAATTGCTGACTCTGATTGGTAGAATTGCGAGCGTAAATAGTGACTTTATAAAATATGTTCTATGCAATAATTCATTAGCAATTGAATACGTTTTTATTAGTTTGATTCTTATACAAAAAGGCAATTTCCTAAATCACTTTTGTATATTAAGGCTTGCTACACACATATTCGGTTTAGCTTGGATTGACATCGGATGAACCAAATCGGCACAAGCCGAAGTGAGTCGAGTCGGTTTTGTTGATCGATAAATATTGCCAAGCCTAACGTGCTGAACCAAATATGTGTGTAGCAAGACTAACATTTGAAATAAAATATTAGTCTTGAGTGTCTTTGATTTAACATATCTTTTATTTCAATAAACAAGACTCTGATTACAAAAAGATTTAAGTCATTCTAATATAATACTCGAATTAATTTAAAAAGAAAACCTCCGGCCTCAACGCGACCACACAAATAAATTGTTAGATTTATGTCGCCGTACCCTTTACCCAGGTGTACAGTCGGAATCTTTAAGTAACGTGTGGTCGATTAACGGTACGGATATAACAGCTGATAATGCAGGTACATACAAATATTGATACGGCTACACGTGGGAACGCAGGCGCATTGTCAAAGATCAAGTTTGGAGTTAGATGTGTAAATAGGCATAGTAGTAAATGTTGCCTACGCGGTCGTTTCTAATTATACTAACAGTTATAGCTCTGGGCTCTCGTGACTGCCTCAGTGCGAATCATAAGGTCTGAGGTTTAGTTTCCGGGTTGGGCAAAGTATTATTGGACATTTCTAATTTGTATTATAATATTTTATGATAGAACACATCTGCGCAATAGTCTCGCCCCCTTACATGGGAGTAACGTTTTAAATTGCGAAAAGTTTGTGTATTTTATAAACCCTTGCCTACACCTTCGGATATAACAGGCGTGATATAGCCGACGGCGTATGTATGTTCTAACAGTTACAGTTTATTGCAACCATAACCACAACCTTTTTTTTATCAGAAACAACATTCTCGTTATCCGAGTTTTCGAAAACCTATCTCAGATCAGAGATCGTTCAAAAAACAGTCATGCGTAGCTGTATACGGGAACCAATTCAATCATTTTGGATAGCACAATCAATTATGTCTATCAGGAAGTCAGTTTTAATGCAATCGGAAAAGTGGTCTATTAGTCAAATAAAGCAGTATTCAGATTCATTTCCCGGTTTTGTAATTTACCGACGAATCGTTAATTCTGGTTGTCATATATTATTGTTAGTTGTTTATAAAATTTCCTGCCACGCGGTAATTAGTCATAAGGAAAAGATGACATAATACTAAATTATAATTGTAATTATTAAATATTCGCATGTGATGTCATTGGCTTAGCGTCAGTAAGGAAAATTCTTACGAAAATAATATTAAAAACAAAACAGACCTGGCGGCTATCGCGTATTCCAGTTGACAGCTATTTGAAAGCCACTTTGCTGTACATTGTCCTCTCCCTTGGATTATAGTGATTAACACGTTACGTTAAAGCAGCAATTAATGACGTACACTACTAGTCAACTGAGATACGTTATACGCATGCTAGTAAGAGTAAATTTCGCGTCTATAATATAAATATGGACTGTCAATCAATAGTAGTTTATAATTTTTTTAGTCTCATAAAATATTATAGCTGTATTTTTTGCCGACAAACTTCTAAACGCATGAGTAGGTATCTGTCATATCGTATGTTTTTATTTCATAGACAAGGTCAATGACCTCTCTCCACAGTCGTACCCACGTGTGATTGATCAATCAATCTATGCATACATTCTGATTGATCACGGGAAGTTGCTAATCTCATAAAAACTACTTCTATTTCCTTATAGGACGAGCACTTTCAATCATGACTGATGACAGTTCCTTGATTCGCATTCATATTTTAATACGCTAATATATTCTGCTTAGGCTTTAATTTTATGCAAAACTATTTAATACAATTACTGACCGTTTTCCCGTCTCGGATTTCGTAGAAAGTAAGCTTTTAGTCAACAACAATGACGATAATTATATCTAGTTTTATATCGGTTGTGCTATTTTGTTTGAGAATTGTCAATTGACATACTAACAGAATTTACACTCAAGAATTCTATATTAGCTAGAGAATAGCATTGCATTTGTATACGAAAAACCATTCTTGACAAAGACTTTACCAATTTTCTTTAATACAATTTTTTTAGACTAATTAGTATTAGTCTGTCAATCCGTAAGTGTTTTTTTTATACCAACGAACAATTACATAATATTCTTCATTATAATTTCAATCATATCATCTTATTCCAATTAAGTATCTCAAAGTCGTTTCAGCAGTTTATGTGGAATCAAGTCATAGACAAGCTGAAACTCCTTTCACATAAAAAATATAATGGCATAAAAAATATGTGCAGGAATGTAAGTCAGCAATCAATTTGTTAGCCTTATTATAATTTGTTAACGTTTATGTAAATCACGCAACGAAAACAAATTAAATACTTAATGAATCAATTAAAACTAATTAGTAAATGTTTATACTATCAAGATATAATGCAATGAATGAATTAGCAAACGACTTGTTTAATTAATTTACATTAAATTACGATTGAGGAATTCTGAATGCTTGACCGGTGCTTAAGCATGACTTTAAAACTGCCCTAGATAGGTTTGCTGGCTAATATTAACTACTAATGTCACTTGTCTTAAAGACTGTATGTTCTAAACTTCACAAATATAATTACCATATGTATCCTTGGATAAATCGGTCCAACAGTAGGTAGCAGTAGTTTATGTATTCAATAGCATTTAAGCTCATATAATCATGACAGTTTGAATAGATAAACTACCTCTAAATGTGCCTAAAAAACCGAGCATAAGTTGAGGATTTTATGTCGGCATCGGCAAGTTCTTTTGGTAATAATATTCTTCTGCTTGGCGAAGGGACTTTGAAAACCTATTGATGGGTATATGCAGGGAATTATAGCAAAAATATACCTACTTAGTTTTACAATGATATATTGTTGAATACACTTAACTACTTTCAGTCTACTTTAATAGAGCATTATAATAATGAGTTCAATGACTCATAATGACAATAATCCTTATTACGAATTACGCACACGACCTAATGAAATAACCGCAAACAATTTGTTTTTTACGAAATTGCGTAATTAAACCATTTTAGGACATTAGAACTATTATAGGCATACATACCATGTACAATTATCATTACAAATGTAATAGCCTATTATAGTTATCAAGTAATGAACTAAATAGGACGTTGTGGCGTCACAGTCCAGCCGAACCCAGTTATTAAAAGGAAATGAACTACCTACATACCTACATGCTTCAATAACAACACAATAGGTCAATTGATATTAGGCAACAGAATTCGAACCCAATTGACGGTTACCGGGATATATTTTTTGAGCACAAATTGCATACGCAGTAGTTACATAAACATTTTTTTCTTCAGAAGCATATAATTTTCGATTCTGGGTTTCAAAATTATTTTTTCAGGTTCTATAGATGGCTACTGGGATGGGTTATTAGACTATTGAATATCTCATATTTGGACTTTTATCCCTCGGGAATGTCCGAAGTAATTTTTCTCCACGAAATAAACATTCTTATTAAAATTATTCGTTTAAATCGTTGCCACATCTGTCAGTTGTAATCTTTGGCTGCTATGACTTTCTTAGTTTTAAAACGACAACGACAAACGACTTCGATAAAGTTATTTTTATTTTTGCGTTTCAGCCTTATTGTACAAGTCGTGACCAAGCAAATATAATATCAATAATGCATGATAACTTTTAGTCAAATTGCGAAGAATATAAGCGTAACGGACCCAACATAACTAGGTTTGTTGTTTATGGGAATCAAAATAGAACAGCGCCTACTTTACCCATGGCGCCACTCGCGCCAATTGACAATAACATTACTTTAAAAATAGCTCGCATGACTAACCCATTGCTCTTAAAAGGCGAATCAGAAATAATTGGATCGAAAGAACACATCTTCGAAACAAATTCTTAAGGTTTGATGTCATCGAAAACAGCCAATAACTTTATTTCAGTAGTGGACGAGTTAATCGGGACTATTTATTCGTATCACGGTAGCAATTGTAATACAAATACAATTTCATATTCATAGTGAGTACGTGCGGTCGCACACCGCATCGTATTGAATTAATTCGGCCAGTATTAATAGCAAATTTGCACAAATGTACCGAGTTTGTACTGTTTGTACTGTTTTGTACGGCGCGGCGTTAAGTCAATATCGTCGGGAAAAACAGGGCAGTGTAAAGTATAATAAGAAGATTTAAACAGCTGTTTTAATATTTAGTTATTCTAAATGACAGTGTACTAAATGAATTTGAATAATAAAAGGAAAACACAACGTATTGAATAATCACGGTTCGAAAAATTTCAGTCCTTAAAATACAAGTAGGTATAATTTTAACGGATAAAAAAGAAACAACTACAACTGTAAGCATAAATAATCTTTTTTTAGCCTATTTCTCTCATGAATTTCCAGTCCTCAGTCGATTATAAAGTCGATTCTAAAGTATGACGCCATAGGTACAAAACTTCACAAAAAATACACGTCTGCGCACTTACTCTGTGACAACCATCAAAGAAAAGAGACACCGCCGAATTGTAAACGCAATGTGTTTGAAACGCACCGAAATGCGTTACGGTTGCAATAATGCGACCACTTGAAAGTGATAAGTACGCACTTAAGTTTTAAGTATTCGGAACGCACTTTTGGGGAATCTTATATCGCTTAATTGCAAACAGGCTTTTAGTTGAAAACTTTTGAAGTCAAGTGATAAATAGTAATATGCGCTTGCGTCTGCTTGCGGTAAGAGTAGAAGTAGAAGTAGTAAGAGAGTAAGGTAAGTGCGGTAGGCTAGTGTTGGTTAATATCTGCAATAAATAATTTACATACATACACAAAATTACGTCTTGTTCCTGTAAGGGTAGGCAGAGACCAAAGAACGCCATTTAGTACGATTCTTAAACTTCACTTACTTCATTAACATCCACACATCTTGTGATACAAGACCGCCGGTTTACGAGTACTACGCACGATCTTTTAATTTATTAAATAAAAATACGATACTTATTGTAAGTTTCAAACTTATCGTTGGTATAGTATCTATTCAGAAGGTATTAATAAAATCGAGGGCATTCAAGAAATTTCTATGTGAAAACTTTATCAACACTTTAAGCTGGGAATTGAGCCCAATAAGCCAGCTTATAAATAAATATTTGCATACGTGTACTTTACCACTGAAAGCCGGAAAGGTTTAAAATGTCATATATTTCGAACAGAACTCAAAACTTACTTAACACAATAAAACTAGCCTTAAACACATCTTTTTCAAGACTTGAAGCAAGTATCCGACGTTTTAATGGTAATACGCAATATTAAGAGCATTTATCTGCAAGTAAATTATACTTATAGAAACAACTAGCATTTAAACTGGATTATACCATTGCCCCAAGCATTTTGTGAGATGTTACACACAGTGTAACTTAGGATGGTGAGAAACTATACATTACTATCTAAACAATCGATATGTTATTAGATAGTTATGTTCATCGCCATTTTGAAAGTCACAAAATAATAATGGCTAATTAGACTTTTTTGTTCATATACTGAAAAAACTTCTAACTGCTAAGAAAAAAAATGAATTATGAAATTTCTGAAAGTTATGAATTTTTCTCTCGCCATGCAGTCTAGGAGAACATAAATTGTCCATTGAAATCCAACGTTTATTTTTAACTTGTTTACCTACCTATTGGATACTTTTTACATATCATGTACTTCTGTTTGTATATATTATGAATTTTCATGAAACTATGCCTTAACAAATCCATTATATTATTCTGTGTATCTTATACTGTTGCGTGAAGTCCACTTACTGCACAGCTTGCACTGTGACTCTATACACTCAAGTCAATCCCAGGCTTGGCCAGCAAATGCTCTGCAATTAAACTTAGGGCTTGTGTATAGCCTATGTTTATGAGAAACTCTTCAAGGAAGATCTTGTTGAGCATTACGAAGAATCAGTTGTAGATAACCTTAACTTTTGCATTTTGCTCAGAAAAATGCTTTCTGCTAATTGATGAGGACTTACACTTGCTTTGTGTGTGACTAAAGTTTGATTCTGTTTATAAGTAGGTATGGTATCTCTATGAGCAGATCTTCGCCCAGCAGCGGGGAAAAACCTATAACTTTAAAATTTTTAACAATTTTTTTTATTCTTTCGTGGCAATTTAGAGCAGAATTAGAAATAATGAGAATTTATTAGCGCTATTACAAACTTAAGAAAGATCTTCGCCCAAATAACCACTTCGTCGGTTACGAAATATCCAACCCTAATACTTGTAAAAAAATATTTCGAAATCGAATATTCAGTAAGTTGGACAACCAGACAAACATCGGGACATAATATGAAAGGAAAATATCGCTCTTAAAAGTTTATTCTGATCTCTCTTACAAATAAACTATCATTCTATTATGATGGATGGGATCCATTTCGTTTTAAATAGACATCTCATAACCGATTTCTGATACACGGATGACACATGTCAACCCCGAACTAGCTTACAAGATTAACCCGCCTAATCTTTTACTATAGAATAAACTTATTTTTAATTTATTTCTGTATAAAATAACATAATTTAAGAATTAAATGAACATTCATTATTTTGAACAGAATTAATATAAAGGAAAACTAGGAAACAATACCCTAATAGCAAAAGGATTTTAAATCTAAGTTTGGGAGTTTTTGGAGGAGCATTGTTAGGGAAAAATATCTGCTTTTAAGCTCTACGAAGTACAGAATTTTCTTTATTTTGCCTCCAAAAATATCAGTATGTCTTTCAAAATCTGAACTGACAAACTTTCGTATTGTTTCCTCAACTGTCTGCCAATTAGGGAGTGAACCAAACGTCAGCAAAAAAGTAAAAAAAACACACGTAATATTTATGGAATCGAAAAAATAAACCTGTGCTACGACTTGACACCAAAGCGTATCACGCAACTGAATTTAAAAAAGTGAAAATGGAACGTTTTATTTTTTAATTCACAAAGACGCGGTGATCCTCATCCTGCCTGTCATACGGCCTACTTAGCGGATACGTTTAATCTGACAGGTCGGTGCGTCGGATGTTTTGACAGCAAGGCAATTACCTGCCACTTTGTTTGGCGGGCAGAAACGAGGTTCACATCCTGCGGTGCTGTGAACCTGGGGGGGAAAAGCTGGATGAAGCAGTTCGAAGCGGTTTTCGGAGAGGAACTATTTATCTATTAATGATCAAGGTAATAGTGTCAGGGTTTTGGGAGTTACGTTGTTTTGATTGACAGGTGGCCTTGAATTGAACGGTAGTATGTGACAGGATTTTACTTCATACATAAAATTTAAAATTTTCCTGCCTATAGAATTAGGTATAGCTTTAAAATTTTCCTTATACCTTATAAGGCAGATTTTGGCGAAGGATTAACAATATCGTAAGTAGTGAGTGTTAGTACCTAATTTTAATTCGCATCATTAACGTAGTTGAACACGATAGTGAATTATTGAACCAGAATAACAGTGAATTTTTCTCTACTATGCGTTCATGTCCGTCATGACATGCTTATTAGCTATCAATTAAGATTGTCACAAATGCACTGGTATGAGTTCTTCAACAACACAATATCACTCAAGGTACTAGCGGTGAAAACAATTATCAAATTCTACTATAGTAATGTATATTAACAAATGCGAAAGTTTTTAAGTATAGATTATAGATGGATGTATGTATGTTTGCTACTCATTCACGAAAAAACTACAGGACTGATTTCAACAAACTTTCGTACACTGATAGCTTATAACCTGGATTAACAAAAACTTTTTACCCCGAGAAATCTTTTCACGCGGGCCGCTAGTGATTCATACTTTTATTGGGTAATAGTCTTTCTTTCCGTAGAAATCGCAACATCACAAAGAGACATCGACTCCGCTATTGCATTCAATCAAGATTACTATCTTTTAATTAGCTACTTAAGAATAGTAAACATAAATAAATAATGACTATACTAAATCACCGCGCTTTGTTCGTGGACACGCGAACAGCGAATATGGTTTACGAGCTGTTATAATTGAGAAATGCCTTGCATTTGTTGTTGACTGTAGATAGGAAGTGCGTAAGAAAAAAATAGTAATAATATTGAGTATTTTCGATTACCTGTAGAAAATATGCTGATGTGGCGCGTGTGCGTTAGAATATCATATTTTTACTTTAAAAGCATTTTAGGTGTGACGAAATGGGGTTAAGATCGAAGTGAATATGCTGATGAGTATTATTTATTAAAATGTTAAATGCGTCGTAACGCACATAATACGTAGGCATTAAATACCTAAATTACATATCAAACGATACATTATGTAAAGACGGTATTTTGACTAATTATGTCTTACACTTTAATACCAGATATACAAGGAGTAACTACCTGTTTGAAGAAGGTGTACCTATTGCCACTCTCCATACATTTTACAAAATTTTGGGTAGGTATGCTATCAATAAAGTTTATTTTTCATGGAAATTAAGTTTAAGATCCATATCTTTAACTTTTTTGTGACTTGGACAGTGTCTAAATGAACACAGGCTCGGTGCCAGTGCTCATGGGTTCGATTCTCGCAGCGAAAGTTTTTGTAAACGGCATTTTTTTTTTCAAATATAATTGTTTAAAAGTTCACTTAATCCCCGCGACATAAAGATTAATTAATGCGGGAAGTATTAAAAAAAAATGTTGGTATAAGAAACACAATTTTGTGCCAGACAACCTTGGACCACATTACACAAGAGAGCAAATTAATTGCTTTTATATTACTACTGAAAACATACCTACTAAATAAATAGGGATTTGGGTTATACCAACAGAACACAAGTGAAAAATATTATTAAGGTTCATCTTTTTCATAATATACATTATCGACTACTAAACCCGTACATAAAAAACGACAAACAATGGAATCAATAGGATAGAATTGTACTATACCCGGACAAAATTAGGCCAGTCTGCTAGTTTCAAATAATTCTATTACCATAAATACCTACCTATATATGTTAATAAATTTTTAAAACATCTATCTCAACAGCATCACAACAAAACGGTTACAATGTACAGAATATTTCCAAGTACAGCGTATGAATGGGTATGCGGTCCTCAATGGCAGCACTGTGTTACACATGCAAGTGTTACATGTTAATATGTCAGTAAACTTTGTTATGTCAATCTTTATTACGTTTATCACGTTTTAACGTTAGTTGTGAATCTTTTGGAGATAAAGTGTTGTGGGATTTCTGTTGTACTTTGATAATTAGTTTTTACTTATTTTTATCTACTCTTGTAATTTAATAGTTTTTATTTTTTTTATTTTTATGGCTACTCTTGCAATTTATTATATTTAATTCTATACGAATATGTCATCAGTTTTAGACTTCTATAACGTGTTGCATATAATATGAATTTGCAATTCTGCATTAACTTTTAGGTAAATTGCTTGTCCTTCATTTAACCGTTATAGAAAAAAATGGTGGTTGATCTAGAGATATAGTTTGACCCAGACGAGCAAACTATATCCTATATAGACATATCAGTAAGCTATATATTTGAAATTGAACCTAGTACCTATTAGAATTTTAAGTAGGGAGATATGATGATTAGCAATTGTAATATTAGCACATGACTTATTACACTTTTCAGTGTAATGCTTTACTTTATATGAGTCATTATGACTGGAAATTAATTAGATTACTATTGGTGTTGTCAATTGGAATGATAAGCTGTTATGACAAATTATTTCAAAGTTTAGTCATTTCAACAAATGAGTGTAATTTTTAATTTGTGGACATGATAAAAATTTCATCATTTTAATGAAAGATAACAATTATAAGGTTTTTACTTATAAATGAGCATTTGCACCTAGTTACCTGTTTATTTTTTCTTGTTAGCCAGTGTCATTTTAGGTACTTAACAAAATTTTAGTAACTAAAAACTATTATCAAACAATATCACATTGAATGTAATTTATACACACAATAAATTATTAACTCAATACATAACAGTTGTTAAGGAAATAATATGAATAAATATAAAATGAAATATATTTTCCTACTATTGACTGTTTATACCTACTAACCTAGTGATTTAGAAATAGTTTTCATTCATGATAAGAATCAAAACAGATTTTTTAAACCTTACATCATAAGGTCATTGATCTTTGTTATCAACTTTTTTTATGAACAGAAACAAATCGGTAGAAACCTGTTTGATCACTGATGTTCAAAATAAAAGATTTTTTATATCTAATGACTAACCTTGAATCAAAGGTCAACGGAATACAACTGTAAAGTTTACTTTCGTGTTTTATAACGAAATATTACATCAAAGAGTTCGTAACATTTCAATTAAAAAGGAAAAATACACCATTTATTAATGTTGCACTGTAGCCTTATCAGGTACGCCAATTCCGTAAAATAATCAGCCTCAACCCACTTTATTTACATAATACTACGCTGCTTTACAATCAATGTTTACGAGAAAACGCACAAACAAACGTTAAGCTAACAGTTTTTGTCAACAAACAGCTGATACGATAAATAAATTCAATAACACTTTCGCAACTTACCACAGAATAGAATGGCGAAATCCAAAATAATTTTTCGCAAGATAAACTTAGAGTCCTTGCAGTCTATCGTAATTGTATTGTTACGAGAAGACGTTTTACCACTCCTGCTCTCCATTTTAACTTATAGTTTATCAAACTTTACTGTTTAAATATTAAAAACACTGCCACTAAAACTCCGATGTTACGAAATAACGTCAAAACGTTGACTAAAAATTTGACAATCAGCAGACGTCAAGCGTCGGGCGCATGCGCTCGCGGACTGCGTTCGGAAACAAACAACGCGTTCGCGGAGCCCGCTACTCTATTCATGCATGTCGTTTATTGTTGATGTTGACAGCCGGCAACCGGCTTCGGATAAAGTTGCCTACCTACTGTTTTTAGGATGAATACTTTTGTGCGATATTGTTTCAATAAATAATCTTCTCTTGATTTATAGTAACGTCAATATTTGCTAATTATGCAATGTTATCGATTCGCCTATTATGTGTTAATTAAACAACTTTTTATACGTAAAACGTTTAACTTTTAATTGGAACCTTGGCTCTGCTCAAGTAAATCACGGTTCTTATTTCATCCTTAATATTTTAATATTATCATATTATAGGGACTACACAATACGCATTCAAAAACTATATGAGTAACCTTGGGGGACCGAGTTTTGCCGGTTGTAGCCCTTTGGGAACATTTTTAAGGTCACGTAGTCACGGATTAACTGAGTGACCTTTGAATTCTGTGACAATATTAAAAAGGCCAAGCTCTTAAAAGTAACATAGGTATAGATATTACCTAGGTAGGTACCTATCTAGTTGGCCAGCTAAGAATCTGGTAATCAAAAGTTAAATTTTTGCCTATTGGCTTCCGATTATTAAATTCCTACTTTTATGGTAGGTTTTTGTAGATTTAACCTGGGTATTGTATTGTATATTTAATAAAAGGTTTTTCTCATGTTATTATTATTTATAATACTTTCATTAAAGTCCGAAAAATTAAAACTAAAGCCTTGAAATATAATGTGGCCCACACCAAGGTTTTATCTATTTATGCTCATTCATTATTTCATAATGATATGAAGTCGAAAGAGTATTCTTAACATTTAGGAAGACAAATCAGGAGAAAGAGTTGTTGGTGGGTACCGCATTAAATAGATGCCCAAAAATTATTATCAAAGTTTGATTAAAAAGTATCGAAATCACTCAATTGAAATGATTGAATGATTACAAACTCACTGAGCAAAATAAATCTAAACGAATGAAGCCATAAAATATTAATTTTCTTTACTAAATTGATTATATTTCACGCATAAAATACGCTAAACATTGTAACGCTTGACTTATTTTTCTAGTTTCATATTTCCAAACGAATATTGGATGTGACAAAGGACTCTTTTAATCCTTTTTTTATTACTTTTTTTTCTAAAGCGAAGGAATGCCGCTCCCGTAGTAATCGGTAGCCGTTGAGACGACACCTGTGGATTTATTATTATTTATTTATGGCCCGATACATGGTGTTTTGTGTCTACTTAGATAT
The DNA here is from genome assembly GCF_050436995.1 of Anticarsia gemmatalis. NCBI lineage: Eukaryota > Metazoa > Arthropoda > Insecta > Lepidoptera > Erebidae > Anticarsia > Anticarsia gemmatalis. Next base: position 9,479,706 of record NC_134761.1, read on the forward strand.
ACTACAAAAAGTTAACATAAAGCTTAAAAATATTATTTATTCTAAAGATAAAAGCTTTCCATGTTGGCTTTCTTTTACACCAATACTGTTGACGAAAGCAAAACAAATTTTTGATTCGGGAGATTTTAAAATAGTATAGATTTAATAAAAATCGAATCGACAAAGTTCTAATCAGCAACAGCCTAGGAATTGCAAAAAAAATCAAAAATCGAAAATATTATATCATAGGTAGTAAAAATACATAACCACAGTAAAAAATAGGCTAATTTGTAGTCATTAATTAATACTGAACCATTTACTTTATTCCTATTCGTTAACAAGCCATTATAAAGTGATAAAATTAAATCAAGTTTATTTTTTAATGAGTGCTTATTAACTAATGACTTATATGAAACCCACTTGCATGAACTTGCGATTCGTTTTTCGGTGTACCTACTTAATGTATGAGTTTTAATAAGCACCTGATATATAGGTCAGTAGGTAATTATGATAGAACAGAATAATAATTTGTAACACAGTCAAGGAAATTCATTTCAAAAATAATTATATTTAATAACGCCATCTATTGGAATTATGTTGAATTAAGATAACTGCCACCTAGTAGCGACTTTTGAAACTAAATGTTATATTCGGTGCCAATGATCTGAAAGTAAGTTGGTAATAAAGAACAGATGGCGCTATTCGTTTGTGTAACGTATCACTAGATGTCATTTCACAGTTTTCAGTTCTTTTCATTCAGAGTAGTTCCTTTGGGGCTAAGAAAATGTTGAAGAAATAAATTTAAATTGAATGCTGTTTTACACTGCCTAGCTATCTACTTAATGGGTAATTTGCAAAAATGATATTGTTTTTATGCTGATGCCATTTTATGGTGAACCAAGCGATGCAAATTTCTCCCACGGAATTTTTTCCAAAGTACTTAGTAATTTTATCTCTAAGGAAGCCAGGTATTAGTAAACTAAATAAGTTGGTGTAGGTTTGATCTTTATAGGTTTTACTTAGTTTCAGTTTTTAGCTACCGTGGTTCAAGATTTACGACTTTTTAGGATTTTTTATTAAAAAACCTAGAACGAAATAGATTGTAACTAAGTACTTCTAAATTAATGCAAGCACGATTGAAAATGTGGGCATCACACAGAGGCCACATACTACAGTCCTTTTTCAGATTTTGAAATTTATTAACAAGATTTTATTTCTACAGGGGTTGTTATTGAAGCCCTTTTACATTGTCCGATTACTCGATTATGCGAATAATTCATCAGATGAGTAAAGTAGGGGTAGTGTCCAAACAAAATAAATATTAGGTCGGGGAAAAAGTCTTTTCGCATTATAGTATGTATGAACTGGTAATAAAATCTCTTTGGCTTCAAGAATCACAAATGAGTACACGGTTCATTAGGTTTCTTTTAGCGAGCTCGTGAGGTACATAAATATCGGGCTTTTTTGTGTAGAGAAAAGATTTTATTACAAGTTCATACATACTATAGTGCGAAAAGACTCTTTCCCCGACCTAATATTATTGATTTTTTTTTGTAATTGCCTAATTTATGAACTAACAATATATTTTTACTGGCTACACTGTTTTATCTTATTGCTGCTGCTTTACTGCCTTCAAACCAGATACAAAAGAAATTACATAAGTCTTGCGTAGATCTACACCTTGATATGCTAAGACCTTGATGAGCTTACATTACCTACTTCAACATGACACGAAAGACCAAAAAGTGCACCTGATCACAACACTCGACTTTAACCACAGAATAAAAAAACACTTAGTCGCATTAGATGTGAATGATTCAAAGGGATGTTTTTAAGGATTCAATAATCAATTATCTTTGAATGAAAGAAAGCCAAAGACATGACATGTCTGCCTATGTCGATCGGAAAATGACGTGCTTTATGTATGTACTTGGTAGTATTTACCCAAACTGCGAAGTCAAAATAAGTACACAAAGATTTAAAAAATCATGGGCCTTATAATCGACTGTAAGACCATCAAACGATATCCACTTAAACAAAACTTTAAAATAGCATTAACCCTTGAACGAACAGTAAAATCGATATCCACATAACCCTCTAACACCCATATTTGCCGTACACCATAAAGTGTCCGCTTAAACCTCACAAAGTTTGCTCAAACGCTGATCCGAACTAGGTAATCCAGCTTAGTCGTCGGAGCTTATCTTGAAGATGAAGTGTGTGCTCAGCGCCAACCGAAGATCACCTCGGCTATTTACTGAGATGACCGCTTTGTGCAAGTTATTTGTGTATGTCAAGATTTGAGAGCCTTGAGATGGTTTGGGTTATAGGAAATTTTTGAGTTGTTGCTTTAAGGCTGATTGAAGTTGAGGTTTTGGTCGACGATATACCTAAAATCGTTTTTTTTTGTTTGAAAAATTCATCTTCTGCACTTAAAATTGCTCTTGTGTCGTGGTTACTTTTACAATCATACAAATACTGGACACTATATACCTACAACTAGACACGAAACAACTATCAATGAACGACTCAAAATTTTGTGTGGGGATCGATCGCTTAACCCTAACCTCCAAATACACTGAAAGCGGAGTGGCCGCCTAAACCACCGTGCTATTGAGGAACATTATTTATTACACGTAACTGAATATAGAATATAGTAAGTACACTACACATTAAATATTTGGGAAATTGAAGAGCCACGTTTTTTACAGGCCATTTTACACTACGTATTGGGAGCTTTATTCCTTCTCAATATAAATCTATCGACCTGTTTATGAGGCACATTTAGCAGTAGTTTATCTATTCAAACTGTTTTTTTTATGAGTTTAAACGCTATTGAATAGATAAACTACCGTCAAATGTGCTCAGAAACCGGGGGTAAATCTCTTCAGCACTCAGCTGCCAAAGTGCAATAGATAGATTGAGATAATTAACGAACTATTTAATTTCACATAAAATTGAAGAACGTAAAATACCACTAATTAATAATATTTTAAATTCCAATCAGCCGTTATCATAATGAAGTTGGATACAGAAATTCGTAATTGACTGTTATTTTAGTAGGCCTTTACTTAGATGAGGGACATTCGAACTACAAGGCTTAGGAACAGTATTTTCTACTGCGTCAGTAGGTACTAAACAAACCTATTTCTTTATAACAAACCTATATCTTTATATAGGTACCCTTGAATTGGAAAGTCTTCTTTGTCAACTCGTCATAACTAAGGGGTAAACTACCTCTTTGTTTCCGTTCACTGGTTACAGATTATCAACTATTAAATATAATGCGAGGGGAGGAAAGAGTTGCAAATTATAGTTAGTAAGTTGTAAGGAGAAGCTCGTTTTAACCACAGTTAACCACAGCCGCGCGGATCAATCTCTGAGGTTAAGCCACGCTTGCCGAGGTTGTTCTGTGGATGGGTGACCATATTATACATATCAAGTTCCTCCGTGTTTCGAGAAAGAGAAAGGTCGAGCTGATGTTTTTTTTTTGTTGTAGGTACCTACTCTAATATAGCAAATACCTACCTTATCTATACTAATATTATAAAGCTGAAGAGATTGTTTGTTTGATTGTTTGTTTGTTTGAACGCGCTAATCTCGGGAACTACTGGTCCGATTTGAAAAATTATTTCAGTGTTAGATAGCCCATTTTTCGAGGAAGGCAATAGGCTATATATCAGCACGCTACGACCAATAGGAGCAGAGTACCAGTGAAAAATGTTACAAAAACGGGGAAAATTATGATTCTCTTATGTGACGCAAGCGAAGTTGCGCGGGTCAGCTAGTCTTAAATAAGCTCCTGAGCAGTCAGGGTTGGTATAGTTAATGCTTGCTACCCTACATAAAACTTTTCAAGGTGCGCCCTATACTAATAAATCGGCCAAGTGCGAGTTATAAGTACTTAGAAGAAAATCAGAAAATCATGTCTGTTGTACGGGGCCCGTTTAAATTTTTATTTTATTCAGATTTTAGTATTTGTAGTTGAACCGGCGATATACCTATTTATGTGTTAACTAAAATTCGTATTCCTTCTTTTCTTATCCTAAAATAATATGTTGAGGGAAGGCATTAATATGTAGGTACATTAATAAAAAAACTCTATGTATCGATGGGGTTTCGTCTATTCTAATCTTCTAACTTTCAGATAAATTTACCATGGACTCTGTTGTATGGCATATGCCATTGCTCTAAGTTCAAAGGGATGACTCGCTTATACTTCGTAGGAAGGCACTAATACGCAAATGGACTTTATCGATCCGTGAGGTTTACTCGATGTGATGGCTCGATCATGTAAAATTCTTTACGATTGGCTCCTTCTAAATTCATTCTAAATTCAAATTCAAGCATTTATTTGTTCAGAATACAGGTATCACAAGTGGTGTTACATAATGAGCAGAGTTCATGTGCATTTTGCCATATGACGTAGAAATTTAGATTGTATTAATTGTATATTATAAATATTGCAGTCTACTTGTATTCTAAATGACTTGTCTTGCTTCTATCAATTATAATAAAAATTATATTCTATAATGCCTTAAAATGAAGACTACTGTAACTATGTAATCGATTATTATTAACATCAATATCATGTAATGTAAGTCCCATCTAAGACAAACATTTTTTGTTAGTTCTTATAACTTAAAATAAATCACATCAAAAACGTTATGTTATTATAATAGTTAAAACTATACGTGCATAAGTTTAAAAAGGCGATGTAGCCTGATAAGCAAACTAAATTATTTCTTGTATACAAATAGAATAAGATCATTTGTAAACAATCTTGTATCAATGTATGACATAGGTAAATAAAGATCTTGAAAATCAATCATCAATCAAATCAATTGATTTTTCTTCGTGTTTGAGTTAATCGAACCCGCAATTATTACCGTTATAGTTTAACAACTTAACAAACAGCACCGTAAGCAAAGTACACACAATTTAGACTATCAACGACCTGATGGATGACCTCTTTATTTTGATCGATACACCAAATTATTTTATTATAATCTCGATATGACTCTACAGTAAGTTGTCGAACTGTAGTATCAATTAATAAAGCCTACCATTGATTTTCAATAAAAAGGGAAATATAAACAATAACATTCAGGACCCAGAGATTTTCATCCTCTAAAGCACGGAGAGAACGCGATTTACTATAGATAAATGGCTATTCATCTTCTCGTAACCGCATCCGTCGGCATCCGCAATGCCAGATTGTGGAACAGAAATTCATAGTTATATGTTTAAATTAACAATTAATTGAAACTCTAGTGACTTTATTATATTTTTAATAAGCTATGCTCTGTGTAAATAAAGTGTAAGAGAGAGCTAAAACAAATTACCTGATCCACAGCAATTCTGGCTTTAGTCTAGCTGCTGAATTGATTCAGGCAGAAAATAAATAAATGCTACTTTTTCCCAGGAAAAAATCTCATAAATATCCAGTAAAAGTGAGTAGCAAGGCATCCATTTGGTAATTTTACGAAAACGCACAAGGACTCAAATTAAGACACCTTATATTCTTAAAAGAACACTTTCACATGCATAAGTTTATTTATGTCAAGTGTGAAAAGCATAAGATCACTAGACCGGTAATTTCAGCTTTTAGTCCACCTAAACTACCTACTGTCTCAAAGAACGTATAGAGATAAAATAATACGTGCACAAAAACGATATCGCGCAGACGAAAAAAATGTTGAGAAAGAAACACATCAAGGAAATAAAAGGGATCATAAAGTTTCCTTCAAAAAGGTTACGCGCGTAGCCGTAGTTCGCAACAAACACCTGTACCCTAAGAATAAAAATACTGCAGAAATCTCGAGATACTCGACAATCTACCTACCTACCTCAAAAATCGTCCACTTTAAAAAAAGACTTACTTACTCTCTGCCTACACTCTAAACAACAAAGCGAGATAGTATTACCAATACCTACATTACCCGAGTTATAACAAAGTACAAAACAATCCCGAAAAAAGCCGTCAAATAAAATAAATAAAGCACCCAAAAACCATACCGAAACGTGAACAAAACACAAATAAGCAAAAATATTCAACAAAGCCAGTATTCTAACTTTGTATCGCAAAATTTCTACAACTGAATACCACGAAAATTCCTTCATTAAAGGCAACAATGCCTTCAGACTACATACAAATAACCGACAGAGTCCAATTTAAATAACAGGCTCGCAAAGCTGAAAAACAAGCCGTAACCGAAGTTGGGAATAAATTAGCAACCCCCCTTAAACACCCCCTTACCCCAATGTGTACATTGTGCAAAATATTATTTGCCTTGCCAGACAATAATAGGATCTAATGCCACGCCCTGACATGTTAGCTTTTGACGACTCCGCCCAACGGCTTCTCTTATCCGATTGGTCACTCATTACTTGCCTCTCTTTCTTTGTTTGTTTTTGTCCCTGTCTGTCTCGTAGCTTTTCCCTCGACGCCCGAGGGGTAAATGTTATGGTAGGAAACATATACGAGGGTTTTCTAGTACCGGGTTCGCATTGTCATGCCGCTTTCAGAAATATTTTTTACGCAAGTTTTATTTGGAGATATCTACCTGAATGGAGTGCTAGAATTCGCTTTATGAGATTTTTTTTCAATAGCACTCTTTTAACGGATTAAGGGATGTGGATGTCTACGTCTTTGAGTATTAGATGTGTTGGGATTTTCTTTTCTCTTCTATCTTTGTAGAGTGCATAGCTTTCTTGTGAAGCTTCTATAGGTTTCACCGGATAAACATAATTTGATCTAAAAATTTCTTATTCTTTACGAGTTATTTTAATCATATTCCCAAATGATCAAAGCTTTTAGGCTTTTTGTCGAAAACAATCATTTTAATAATTCTTTAATTAACTGTTGCCACCTGTACTAAGTTTAAGCCCACTCAAAAACTTAACAACAGATTTCGAATCAATCAATAACCTGAAAATTATCAGCAATCATAAATAAAATAACTAAAAAAGTATTGAAAAATTAAAACAAAAAGTCAAACTAAAAATAAATACCACAACAAAGTTGAATCGATAGACGCGAAGCGGCCTAATAATTATTACTCGACGGCCTGAAATTCATGCACAAAGCTCCGACCCGCAGTAATAATAACGACAATTGTTGTGTTTAGTGGAACGTAAACGAGGCCCGGGGCGGCGGGGGGACGGGGCCGGCCGTGGGCGGAGCCCCGCGGGGCTGAGCCTCGCGCCCCGGCCGAGCCGCAGTCCGCGCCGCGCCACGCGCCACCACGCACCTCTGACATGTGACCGAACAGCATGGAAGATTGTGATCTTGCCCAATACCGCGATATGATCATCGAGGGTGAACTGCCGCTGGACCTGCGACCGCCGCCGCGGCTCTACCTGCCGCACTACCTGCGCGACGACCGCGACCCCGACTACCCCCAGGACGACACCTACGTGTCCGTCGACGAAGACACGCCGGAAGCGCCGCCCGCCTCCAGCGACTCCGAGCGCTACGACGCCTCCAGCCCGTCGGACACCAAGCCGTCCACGCCGAAGAAACCCAAGCAGAAGTCCTCGTCACAACTCATCAAGCCGCCTTACTCCTACATCGCTCTCATCACGATGGCCATTCTGCAGTCGCCGCACAAGAAACTTACGTTAAGTGGAATTTGCGAATTTATTATGACGAGATTCCCATACTACAGGGAAAAGTTCCCTGCCTGGCAGAACTCTATCAGACACAATTTGAGTCTGAATGACTGCTTTATAAAGATTCCAAGGGAGCCTGGTAACCCAGGGAAGGGAAATTACTGGACGCTGGATCCCCTGGCCGAGGACATGTTCGATAATGGCAGTTTCCTGCGGCGGAGGAAGCGGTACAAGCGGCCGGCGCCGTCGCTGCAGCACGCGCACGCGGTGGTGGCGATGTTGGCACGCGAGGCTTACGCGCCGTTGCTGCCGCTGCCGTGCTACCTACCGCCCACGCCGCTGCTGTCGCTGCCGCGGCCGCCGCCCGCCGCACTGCGCCCCGTGCCTCTCCCGCCGCGCGTCGCCGAGACCACCGAACCGAGAAGTAAGAGATCGCGGAACGGATTCTCCATTGAATCCATCATCGGTTCCCAGGACAGTCCGGTAGCATCCGAGCCCAGGAGAAGTGCTTTCTCGCCTCTGCATCAGAGCAGCGGGCCGCCGGACGACTGGGCCAGATGAATGTACCTAAACGGGTGCGGCTCTAGTCCTTCCCCGTTTTAAAACGTCCCGTCGGGCCTCGTATAATCCTCGCCGATTGACTGATGTGTTTCCGTATAAGATGAGGTGTTCGTATAGTGATCTTTGTAAGATAAATATTGTATGATATAATGTAAATTTTTCGAATGGTATTGAATTCCGGATGTTTGCTTAGTAATGACCAAATAATTGAGAGGTTACCATTAAGTTAATTTATTTGTTTCGACAGATGCGTGAGTGTTTATTTAAAATAGAAGGATGTTTGTATGTAAATATTAATTTCATGTAATTACGGCCAAATTTATTATTTTTCTTTAGATTATTGCACAATAATATGCAATATCGGAACAAAATTAACATAAATACATACCGATAAGTCAGAACTAATTAATTACAGTAAATTTGCATTCCTAAAAGCTATTTGTTTAGCTGTACAATAAATATTATACCTTGATCCCATCTTCTTCTAATATAATCAGCAGGCAATGACTTCTCTGAATATTTTAAAATAGAATTAAATAACTCAATTTTCAGTAAACACTTTTTAATTTGTTATTTATTTTTGTATGTCATGTTATTGCCAAATATTTTTCCGAATGTGATGTTTATTTTTTCGAGTTATTCCGTTCGGATCCCCAATACTGATACCCTAGTATTTTAAAATTATTTTCTATTCCGGTCTGATCCCCCGTATATAAACATTATAATAAATTTAAATATTTCATTCCGATCGGATACCCTGACTGTTTATATACGGGGGATCAGACCGGAATAGAAAATAATTTTAAAATACTAGGGTATCAGTATTGGGGATCCGAACGGAATAACTCATTCTGTTTAACAAAAATGTTTTTTTGTTAACAAATGGTTATTATCTCTAGACATTTGTAAGAGATAGCGATCTATAAATAAATTCTAGTCACTCTATGTACAAAGTAGTAATGAGGTGTAAAATGTAAGTAAGTCATCGTGTAAATATTAATATTTCTATTATAACTAAGCTAAACAATTATCTATCGTTGTTCGACATTCATTGTTGCGACTATATTTCTATAAACGTGATTTTATTGTACGCACAGCAATAGATTTTAGTTTCAATTCTTTTTCCTAAAATAATTAAGGAACCAAAATTACAAAATCGAATTCTAGATTTAAATTGTTAATTTAAAGTTCTTTTATTTTCAATCTCGTCGTTCAGTTTCAGATAACTAGGTTTTTCCTTTTATGTATTTTGTTATAAGTTATTCAAATGAAGTTGAATTCAAATCGTTACTTTCCAATTGTAAACAATTTTAAACCCGATAATAATATTTAAAATTACTTAGTACTTTTTCCAAATAACGCGTTTTTCAATTCACAATTGTAACAAATATGTTTTGTTATACAAAAAATAGTAACAACAATGAATGTCGGGAACGTGTTTGCAATATTTGGTGTAGTAATACACGAACTCTCGGGAGCCACGATGTATCTAAATGTTAACATAACTGTAGTTATTTTGTGTAACATCCTATTTTTAAGGGAGAAATATAAAATACTGTGAATGATATATCACTTTGTTTTATTTATTTACATTCCATACACATTTTTCTGCCGGCGCGGCGGGAAAATCTGACGACTAATGAAAAACTACAAGTTTTAAATAAGGCAGTAAAGGATAAAATGTACTTCCAAACATAAATAAACATTATACCCACAAAATCACAAAAAAGTGTATCAATAAAATATTTCATAAAATTTAAATTTCCAGCTATTTTTTAACTGAAAAGGCTGTGTTTTCAAGATATCTAAATTTTTTTAAATGAATTACCCATTAAAAAAAGTTTCACCTGAGGTTAACATAATAGAATTTAAAGCGTATTTTCCTATTTGATTTACGTCAAGTTCGCAGTTAAAGAATAACTAATAGTTTTCAGTTTTTTGTGTAGTCTTAGGGCCTTCTTGTATCTACGTCAAAAGATAATTTATCTCACATGCTTAGTAGCAATAAAAGTATTATAAATATAATCCTTAAATATATGAAGTGCTTTGAGCCTTAATTTATGAAGCTCTACAGTAGCAACGTGAGTTTATAATATGATAACGAGATTCTAAGGAATTTTCGACTTTCATTGAAAACATAACATTATAAACTAAAAACGAGGAAAAGTTGTCAAACTATGGAGAAATTTAAGTTGCTATTCAGGTTTAGCGAAAATAAAGTCTATCGTAAGATTATACACATTTGGCGGTGAAAACGTATAAGAAACACAAGAAAAAAAATCTGTCGAATCTCCTCTTTGGAAGTGGTTAAAAGTATTTTCGATGGATTGCTATAAAAATACCGCATTAGACCATGCTAATATTATAAATACGCTTTCACGGTAAAATTTCTTGGACTAAAGGTCGGGTAGTCTCTCAAAGCTCTCTCAATGTTATGTTGTTCCTTTTCAATGAAGCCTAGTTTAAATACTGAGAATTTGCCTGAAGTATAAGGCATTACTAAAATTATATAAGTTACCTGTTGTCAATGTTATGTAAGGTCCTCCTAGCCGATATTTGGCTACGGCAGACATATTGGTAGAAACCAGCCCAACGACTCATGAAACAATATTAATATTCGCGATGTTAAAATAAAAAATCTAAATACCTAATTACTTTTAATATTATGTTTAAATATTCCTTTATTATTCGTAAAATATTTATTTAGTTGGTTGTGTAGGTTTCTTCACTGTTCAATTTGTTTAAAAAAGGCTTATTTATTTCACAACAAAATAAACACCAATAGAATAATAATAAGAGCATTTATCGAGGTTACAAGTATCCGATATTTCGATCTAGGTAATAAACTATTAGTGTATCAAGTTTCATCACAATCGATAGAGTAATTTTTGCCTGAAAGAGCTACCCTTTCGGGCAACAACTAATCGTAGGTAGGTATATATGCGTAGATATATGAATCCATCCTCACAAAACTTTGGCATGAACAATATTAAATAAGCAGTTAAAAGTTTACCTCAAAATATTCTTCTAAATCTCATAACTTTCAGCCTGCGATCACGGCGAGTGCAACCTGCGCCGAAACGTTAGGCATTTTAAGGTAAAATGCATGTTCGCGTTAATTTCCGTTTTCTATTATACATTCTTCTAAATCTGTTATCATAACATCAACCGGGATCAAATCCAAAGTTAAAGACATTCCCGGACCACCCAGTGGTGTGACGTAATCGTTATCAAGTGCGTTGATAAGCGAGTGTAATCCAGGAGCTTGCCTCGTCCCGTTCACTTGACTTGTTTGTTATCACCACACACGATGTGGAGCTAAAACCTTTAGCTTATTGTACTTAATTTAGATTTAATAGTCTTTACGTAAAGTATTGAGTCCAGTCTCACAGCTGTAAGGCATCGATTAAGTCAGCTTGTTCAGATTTATAAATACTAATTCAGAAAAGGCCAATACTAATACAGTGCTATAAACTTGGGAGCACGGTTTTAAGAATCTGTTTTATATATTAAAATAAGTTCTTAGAACTATGCTTCCACCTTGTTGAAAAGTATATTCTATAATGTCCTTCGGGCCGACATTAGGTTACGGCAGTTAGTTTCATTGAAACCAGCCAAATGTGCAGAACTGCAGACCTTTCATAAAAGTGTCTAAGTATGTGTATCAGTATTCTTACCTTATTGCACTGTGAGAGGTCAGGCGCAGGAGCGGCGGCCGACCGACCTCAACTTTCTATCTCTATGCAAACTTACTGAGTATTTCATGACAGAAAAACTCAGAAACATTTAGCTTAACGCACGGCAGTGGTAAACACTACCGACTGCATCACGAAGGCCATCAAAAAAACTGAATGTCAAAAGCCTATATACAGACCCTCTTATTCATAAACACACTATAAACCTATTTTAGTTAAAAGGCTACTAAAATATGTTTTCTCTTTGTCATTTCGCTAAGGAGTGAAAAAAACAAAACTCTTCATAATTTCATATATTTTTTATGAATAAGGGGGAGAGTCTTTTAGAATCTAATCAATACTCGAAAAAGCACCAGAAATTACCAACTACAGACGATGTTATTGTAGCAACCGTAGTGCTCAGACTGTTTCCTAAGTAACTGTTATGTATCGAAACAATAGTTTTTCCTTATTTAACTCTAAAATAATAAATAACACCTGTGTAATATTTATGTTAAATAAATATGTTAGTTTACACTAGTAGGTATAAAAAGCCTTGGATCAGAACACATTTTTGCCGGTTTTTTTTAACAAATTATTATCTATTATTGTCGTTCTAACACGTTTTGCGAGTCAAGTTTGTATTTGAAATAACTTTTGTGATATTCAGACATAACTGATTTTATGCCACTTGAGGTACTAAGTAACCCTAGGAATTGAGGAAATTATCTTAGTATTTGTACCTGAAAATTATTCAAAACGAAAACTTACGAGTACTCGTATTTATAGAATGAAGTTGAGGATTACTGATTGTTTCTTACGATTGAAATCATAAAATCTTACGGTTATAGCGTATCTGAGAGAAATTGGCACCAAGTCTATGAAAAATTCTGTCAAAATTCTAGTTGTTCAGATAACCAATACTTATACCGGCCATGAGACTCTTAGCAGACATCCATTCAAAAATGTATCGGCATAAAATCGCTTCACCGGGAAATTCACTATGATCTGACCCAGGTCTAAATACCATAACTTTAGGGGTCTTTACGTAAATTTAGGGTTTATTTCATACCAAAAACAAAAATAGCGACGTGATCAATTATTGTTATCGGGTACGTGATTTTAAATAGTAAGGAAAACTGACCTAGAATATACCTATATGTTTCAATTTTAAAGTAACCCCTATATTCATATGTCCACTGAATGACTAACACAAGTACCTAAGTAAGTAATTCCGTGCAAGAGTCAGCCCGTTCCACGGCACCTAACAAGAGTGGATCAGCAGCTCAGATTTGAATTGCGCTTCGACTACTAGGCTAGACACCGCGCTTAAGCTTCGTAGACCCCTCGCGAGTCATGCCGACGCCTACTCAAAAGTAGCATGGTATGACATTGTTATTACGATGCTGCTTAGTGCTTTATTATTTAAAGCTTAGGTGATTTGGTGTTGATCTGTCTGACCTATGATCTTTACAAAGTCGTTTTTTTTGTGATAGGAGAATGTAACTATAGGTTATAAAGCTAGGTACGGCTGGAGTACCGATTCTGACTTTACGCAGTTTATAACATTGGACTTATATTGTTAATGGTGAAACTTGGTTATATTTCATTCACGTTTTCTTTCACTGCATCAAATTACTATCACTTCAAAGTATCAAAAAGTAGTTAAGCGTAGCACAGCTGAAATTTATATATTGGTTTTGCTGTACAAACTTTAGAATAAGGAAAATTTTAACTTATTACTGGCCCACTTCTAGGCCTGCGTTTTAAGCCAATATAAAAACACTACACAATGGATTTCTTTTCCAAATTTTCCTTATTTTTGAACATTTAACACATTTTTGGATCTGTTTTACATAAACGCAAACATCTTATATGTTATTTTTTCGATACATTTTCCTGAAGTATTCTGTACGTGACTAAGTTTGATAACTAGGTAATAATGTCTTACTTCATATTTGAATACTTAACTTTTTGAACAGCTGTATTATATTGAATGGATACTTCCTAATTGTCTGTACATGCATAGAGCACGTGTGAAACAGTTCGTTCAAGCAGTAGTGGACTCTGTTTTGAAGAGTAACATCACGGCTGTGACCGATGGAAGAAGGTGAGACGAAAAATATAAATCAATATAAATAAAAACAATTATAGAAATGTATTTGCAAATACATAATTTTAAAACAAACGCATAAACTTGGATATTTTTTTTAAGTGTCTGTAATTGTCAGAAAAAGGTTTGAACGGGATCGACGGGATCCAAATTCTCACGGCAATATGATTAACGAACCGGACAAAGTCGGGCTGGGCCGCTAGTTTTCATCATAAAATTTATCTATACCATCGAAAATGTACTTTCATTTTGCCCAGTTCAAACTCTTTGCGTTTGTTTTTACTGTTGAATATTATTGATACCTTTCTCTTACCTTCTTCTGTACATGCCTTTATGTTTTATACCTAGCTTTATTTTCGGGGTACACCAACGCCGTGGATTACAGATAACATTAAATTAATTTTCAAATTACGCGATGAAGCCCGCTGTCGGGCCCGAACAACTAATAATGAAGCACAAAAACGTTACTATTTAGATTTAAAACACCAAGCGGCCGTTGCATTATATAACGAAAAAAAGGCATATTTCACCAAAAATATTACTGACAACACAAAAAAGCCTAAAGTTTTATGGTACAACATAAAAACGCACGTACTGTCCACTCCTACGAAGGACAGTACATTTTTAGAACAATGTGATGACCCAGACGGTTTAAATACTGCGTTTCTAGATATACCCGGCAGCTCAAATGTAACGATTTCGGACTTATCATTTTTTGAATTCCATAGATACAGCTCAGCTTCTTTTTCTTTAATTCCTACAGATTCAAACACTGTTTTAAAAATAATCAACAACATAACGTCGAACGCTATAGGTATAGATGGTATATCTAGAGATATGATCCAATTAACTCTTCCGCAGTCCCTTAATGCAATAACTAATGTAGTCAACAAATCTATTAACACACATACTTTTCCGACTTTATGGAAGTTCGCGAATGTACGGCCACTGCCTAAGAACAACAACCCTCAAAACTATAAAGACCTCCGACCCATAAGTATTTTACCGTGTCTGTCCAAGGTTCTGGAAAGAGTAGTGTATACACAGGTGGTAAATTTTTTAGAAACAAATGGAATTCTGCCGGATTTGCAGTCGGGCTTTAGACGGGGCAGGGGCACTGCAACCGCACTGGCAGATGTTGTTGACAACATACTAGAGGCAAGAGACCGGGGCGAAGGCTCGATATTAACATTATTAGATTTTTCCCGCGCTTTTGATAGTGTAAATATAAATTTGTTACTTTCAAAATTGTCGTTCTATGGTTTTGACTGCGACACGGTCAAGTGGTTTGAAAGTTATCTAACTAATAGACTCCAGCGGGTTGAGATTAAAAAGAAAGACGGTACTACTTTGTCTTCCACCCCTAAAGCAGTTCCCAGGGGAATTCCCCAAGGATCACTGTTGGGACCGCTGCTTTTTATTATATATAGTGCAGATATAACAACCTGTATACGAAACAGTAAATACCATATTTATGCCGATGATACACAATTGTATCACTCCATGACGGCAAACAACGTATCGACTGCTGTGCAAGCTATAAACTTGGATCTGGAAAGACTTGTATCTTGGAGCAATAAAAATTCGCTATCACTAAATCCACAGAAATCCAAGTTTATGATTATGGGCAGCAAGAAACAAATAAATTCATTATCATCATGTAGACCGGAAATAAAAATTATGGGGGTAAATATTGAAAGAGTTGATACAGCTAGAAACCTAGGCCTACTCTTTGACCCTGAACTACGCTTTGAGGGACACGTAAACAATCTGGTCAAAAGCTGTTTCTATAAATTAAAGGTTCTGTATAGGATCAGGAAATTCCTTAGCATACCAATGAGAGAAATGCTAGTTGAATCCCTTGTTCTATCAAAGCTCAATTATTGTGATGTGGTTTACGGGCCTTGCCTGTTGTCACGTACAGTCCGACTGATTCAACGGGTACAGAACGCTTGCGCTCGATTCTGTTACAATATACCCCGAAGGAGCCACATCACTCCCTATCTGAATCAATATAATAAATTAAAAATGGAGGCAAGGAGAGAGCTTCACCTGGCTACCTTATTATTCGGGGTTCTAAGTAATAAAACACCGGAGTACCTCTATAACAGGCTGGTTTGGCGACGTGATCACTATTCGTACTCCACAAGATCGTCATCGAGGCCGCTTTCCGTACAAAATCACAAAACTGTGGCATTCAGGGGATGTTTTAGGTATGCCGCCACTCACTGTTGGAACAATATACCACCGCCTGTAAGATCCCTAAAATCAAAATTTAGTTTTAGAAGTAATATGAAAAAAATACTTCTCAACCAGCAAATAACACGTAGTAATACTTAGTATAGATAAGCTAATATGTAATTGCTTACTACTTACACTATGTTTATGATCCATGCACATCATAATTTTGGCATAAGCTGGTTTTTCTTACTGCTCCTCATACAGTGGTGGCGGTGATTTGTTATCTTTGTTGTTGACGAAGTGTGGCTGCCATTTTTGTTTTGCATCTTTGTTTGTGTCCACGGAAATTTTTAAAATCAGGCTGTCGAAATTTGTTTCAACGTTATTTATATTGCATTATTATGGTATGTGTTAAATGTAAACTTTTAGAGATATACACTCACCTTTATTTACAAAATTTATTATGTTTATGTAATTCAATTTTGAAGGATAAAAAATTATGTTCAATATCGCGTGACTCGTGCGCTGCTGTCGCGCCGGCGCGTGTTTGTGAGTAATTCACGTGATGGGACCGGCGCGGCGGCGGCGAGCGAGACGGGTCTTGTGTGAGAGAGATAATTACAAGTATGTACGACAATAATTTGTGTACCTACCTACATAATATTTATAATGATTCAGTTTATTTATTTATTAGTATTTTTTTCAATTAATATGTGGGTATTTTTGTTGGTGATGGGTATACAAGTAAGTTTGTAAACAATGGTATTTTTTTCTGTTTCTGCTGCTCCCGTAAATGGCGTCATTTAGGGTGGTCACTGAAAACCAGCGCTGTGTTGTGGTTTGTCACAACCAGCATAATGCTGAGTGACCTCCCTGTTGGCACACAGGACGCTGTTTATTTAATATTAATATTATTGTGTTTTGATATGGTTTCTGTGTGTTCAATAAATACTATTTTCTTTCTTTTTCTTTCTTTCTTTTCTTTCTATAAAAACATGATTTAAATAACATTTTTGTGATAAACGCTTCAAGACATTTCGCAATGCAACACGATGTCAAGTAAAGTTAAATAAACTAGACTTATTTCGTCGAGTTATACAAACCTTGTGTTTGCTAAGATTACGTACTGGCGGTCACA
Organism: Anticarsia gemmatalis; assembly: GCF_050436995.1. Taxonomy (NCBI): domain Eukaryota; kingdom Metazoa; phylum Arthropoda; class Insecta; order Lepidoptera; family Erebidae; genus Anticarsia; species Anticarsia gemmatalis. Next base: position 9,496,966 of record NC_134761.1, read on the forward strand.
AAAGTTTAAAGCTTAGCTAACCATGTGATTTTATAACTAAAAGCCCCTTTCACTCATTCACAAAGACGATTAAATTTAATCAACTTATTATTATTCTATACTTTATATTATATAAAGCTAAAGAGTGTGGTGGTTTGAAAGCGCCAAACTGAGTAACTAATGGTACAAATTGAAAAAAAATATTTTGATAATTGTCCATTTATACCTTTTAATACATGACGAATAGGAGTGAAACAGAATTTTAAAATGGGAAAATGGGGACATAAAGTCCACCTTGATAAATTTACTAGCTGCCAAGTCCCCCTAAGTAATATTAGTAGAACTAGCTGTCCTGCGCAACTTCGCTTGCGTCACAAAATTTTCCCCGTTTTTGTAACATTGTGTATCTACTGGTACTCTGCTCCTATAGGTCGTAGCGTGATGATTTATAGCCTATAGCCTTCCTCGATAAATGGGCTATCTAACACTGAAATAATTTTTCAAATCGGACCAGTAGTTCCTGAGATTAGGGCGTCCAAACAAACAAACAAACAAACTCTTCAGCTTTATAATATTATAAGTATAAGTATATAAGTATAAGTATAGATTGGTAAGAGGCTTTTAAAAGGGATCTGAAGTGGTAATCACAAATGTTAGTGTAAAAGATTCCATACAAATCAATTAAAATAACAGTGATAAGTAACACAACGGTACTATTGTTTAGTCTACATCTTACTATGCGTTTTTACAATAACAAACATTGCGATACATGATACTGAAAGGTAAGGTTACTGATTCTTAGTACTTGATTACGAACGAGTGTGGGTAAAATAAACTTTATAAAATAAGTACTTATATGGCACAATAATGTGTTTGTTTGGTATAATTTACAATGCATTTTTAGTTTGATTACTGCTGTGCGAGAATAGGACAGCTCTCACGAGGTCTTGCATTGAATTCCTAGTTCAAACAAGTAGATAAGAATATTATCTTTTATATTTGGTTTCTGCCTAGCCTGTACACGTCTGAAGCCTTAATAACAGTCCTGTTTTTAAAAAAGTCGGCAAAATGAAATCCCCGAGTTAGGCAATAAGCTCACTATTCCTTATTACACGAAACCAAATCAAATACGGGAAATTGGTTCAGAAAAAGTTTATATAAGCTGATCAACACAGATCACTTTTCGTGCCTAGAAGTCTCTCTACGCAAGTGAAGACAAAGGCGAAAGGAAGGTGTCAAAAGGGTAAAAATGAATATCATAAATGAAACATGAAACACTTTAGTGTCCAAGTGTACAATACGCAATGCGAGTAATTTAGTGTAGTCGTGTAGAACCAACAAAAGTGTTCCCGTTCTAAAAACATTGTGACATTCCGTGACAAGCCGTCGAGGTTTTGATAAAAGTTTTAATGCTTTGTATTTTTAGAAATTTTAGAGATAAAGGTAGAGTAAAAAAAAGACAGTTTTACTTAACTTCCACTTATGGAAAGTGAATGAAACCGAAATGCGATAGAATAATAGCCCGTACTTATTAAATTATTTTGACACTACGTTCTAGCTTAGTATTTTAAAAATTGCTCAGGTATGCTCCTTAATCTTTTATCCTATCAAAAATGAGAGTTGCTGAAAAAATCTGTAAAAAAGTCTTCTCAATTAATAAAGTAAATAAAACTTACAAATCCAAATCCATATCTTCTTTTTTACTAATAATATACGGGAATTGACATGTATGTATATGACATGTATTGAATTTCGAGTTGCCAGACTTATTTTTTAAGTTGCGACCAAGGCCGCATTAACTTATGCCGAGTTAATGCGGCCTTGGTCGCAACTTAAAAAATATAATAACTTTGTTTTACTTTTAAAAATTATTTACGATGCAAGTTCCGTAACTTAACGCTCTGTCCCCATATCTCCATTTTACCTGATATTACCAGTCTTAGCTCCAAATCCTAGTAATAAAACACTAAAAAAACAGGTCTTTATGACACAATTAGTACGATTACTTAATTTACAATGGTTATTCTCTCTTATCAGTTATTTTTCGTAACTGCATCTAGGACAACGTCTGATAGTCAATGTTTGAGATTGACACGAAATGTTTTGAAAAACAAACACTTGACAGTTTGTTTTTCTCGTTGTTTTATTTAAACTTTTCTTGTGTAAGGAGATTAGAAATCATCAGACCATTTTGTTTGTTTTAATTTGAAGTATAATAATGTAAATTTTGCTTACGATTTTAAATGTAGTGTGTTAAATGTTTCCAAAATTATGTAAGTTATTATATTTAAGGATGATGTATTCAAAAATGTGCGGAAGAAAGAGTCGACAAAATCACTAAATTATTACTGTTTGGTAGATTCGTTTCCATCGGTCGAACCAATCTTACATCCTTTTAAAATATTACAGGGAACTATTACTAACTTATAAAATGATGCATTAATGTTAATGGATAATCAAGATACATATTGAAAAGCAAAGATTTAAACGCTTTACCCATGATGTCTTCAGGTGTGGATGTACAACAACTTCATTTGATAAGAATTTTACGATTTACAATACCTTATTTGCTACCCAACGTTAAGGACAGCAAATAAGGTATTATAAAGCCTAAAATTCACATCGCATTTAAAACCCGTTAGCATTTTTTTATTACGTGTATATACTCCGATAGTTTAAAAAAATGATATGAGTTTCTTTTCTCTTTCTATAAAATTAGAAGCCAGCTGCTTTAAACATCAAAATAGTATTACAGGGTCAACGAAACACTATAGTAGACCTTCTTAGTAAGTAAATAATGCGTAAACTCTTACAAAAACTACCACAAAATCACGCAATCACTATAACAAAACAAACGTAATTTCTCCTCTATTTGTTATACAAATATTTATAATATACACTTACTATACAAACGGGTATTAACAACATTGTAACAACAATAATAATTAAATTAGTGTTTGTCTAATGTGTGTGCGAATGCGATAGCGTTTGTTTGTTCAAACTAACTGTTGTTTGTCAATGTTTTTGCAGTTGTTTTAGAGGTTATGTTCGTTGTTTTTGGTTTTTAGGAAAAGGTGAGAGTATAATGATTGATGGTGGTGGAAGTAATTTGTAGGTAGGATTTGGACAACTTAGGTCTTGGATTATCATTGCTCTACTTTTTGAAGATAAGGCTCGATTGGCGTAAATTTTGTATTTTTTGATGGTGTGTGTATTAAACGAGAATGAGACAAACAAGTAATAGAATTATTATGCGAACAATTTTTAAAATGGGTGTAAATTCTTCAACCTGTTCTCAGCAGACTGTAACTAACAGTAGATTGTGGTATGTCAATATCTGCAAATAAATCTTGGGCTTAATTAATGAATAGACTCTTAATATTTATAGTTCTATGCAATTTGGTCTAGCTAATAATTTCTTAGGTACTAACAGATAAGAATCTTTGTTTAGAAAACAGAGAAAGCATAGAAGACGAACAAATTACATTCATATTATTATGTTAGTAAAACTCGCTTACTTATATCACAACAGGATCTTTAGGGACCAAAATAAAAGTAACCCCGAGTCCTCAAATGTATACCAATGTAATACCAGTAAAATGAAAGTGGAACTTCATATAGAACAGGTCAAATACATTGTCTGAGTGACAATGACACACATTTGAACACCACTCTTTATTCTGCATAGACTATGTTTACTTGATTTATAACGAAGATAGGCTTGTTCAAGCATATTTGTTGTACGATAATAACTGGTTGTGACTGCATTATGTCTTATGAAATGAAGTGTAATTGCTTTTCACACGTTTCTGTTGGTAGGCAAGACGGCAGATAGGCGAATTTTGTAATTTTGAAATTAAATTGTGGCGAAAACTATATACAATTAGTTATTTGGAAGACCTAATGAGATTTAAACGTTAAAGAGAAATGAAACTTTAAAAAATACACTTTTGTCGCAGTTCTACCGACGTTTAACTTATAGTTGTTGAAAATTGTAGTGTAGGTTTTTGCTTCTCAATCCGTAGGTACCATTATAAATGGGAAAGTCGGTCTATCTGTTTGTCCGCCATAATTGAAAGACTAAACAAGGAGATATTCAAAGAGCCAGGTTTGTAAAAACAAGGTTCACTAACACGGGCGACTAGGAATTATTACGATGCAATCTAAAGGCTAGGTTTTCTGGTGACCCATACAGTAAATACTTTTCAAGTCAACCGCAACTCAGTAAACGATAAATAAAAAAATAGCTGACTTTTTACAGTTATAAAAGTTCACTTCTGATATTATCGGATATATGCAAAAATGTATTAAATGCACTTAAGTACACGCCACTATCACACGATCGTATCGTCATTCTAAAATCTAGTATGACAATAACGTTCTCATATTCAACAATATTTCTTCAAAGCGAATTACAAGCATGACTAAACAAACACTTTTGATTTCACCACAAGACGCCCCGCTGTTCTATGTAATCGTGAGACGTTTGACAGATATTTGTCCAAGTGTATACTTATTGTGGCCTGTAGTGTAACACAATTGATGTTTTACGCGGTTTGGTTTAAATGATTTTTGTATTGTGATTGTGATAGAATAAGTATGCGTAGATGAGATAGTTCGTTGAAATTAAGTTAGATACTTAAGTTTGAAAATAGGTTTTTATAATTGTAGTAAATTCTTTGCCATTAGAAAGTGCCACAAAAATGGTAACATTATCTATTGTGACTCCAATACCTATAGGAGCATCTGTTGATACCTACATATCTTTTACAGCTGTATTCATTTTTGTTATGCTAGTAGGATTTTACGGCTTAAACCATGTTGAATGAGAATATGTAGCTGATTTAGGCACTATTATGATTTAAATCTAATTATTAGTATACTTTTGTTTCGTGTTTATTTACAGTAGCAAAAAGATCATTTAGTTTAGCATTATACATTGAAAAATCATAAAGCGTAACCTAATAATACTAATTGTCTCCACCATCTTTCCTCCAAGCCTCAGCGAGAAAACACCAACATTTCTACCTATCCACCCATCTATAAAAACCCGCCCCTATACTTACAATCAATTATGTTCTAACAAATGTATCTACATATTATGACGTGTGCGCTCGAGTGGCCACGATTGTACTCGACCACATGTACCGCGATTCTTATTGAATTTATTATTTGAAGATGTTTTTTGTACCCTCTGTGAGTTGTACTCTTTGCTACTGTATGGTTTAATACTTTTGCATTACATTTTTGAAAATCTTTATTTATAGGACATTGTATGGTAGAGCACCTCTATTTGACAATGATTCACAAATGTTTGATTTTTGGACACTTTTTGTATTACAGGAACTTTGATTATGCGATGATAATTTATTACGTTAATTGTTAGTGCTTAATTTTTACTATTAGGATTAACTATAAACTGATCGCAGGCGATTTTTTTTGATAGGTGCCCAAAAAAATGGCGATGCTACTGTTTATTATCTTGTTATTCGAACAAAAAAACTCAGACCACGAATGCGGCGCAAGAATTTGTCTCATTATTACAGTTCAGTTACTTCACTAAACCTTCCTCCTGAAACATACTCAGGGAGAAAATCATTTAAAATTCCGTTCATATTTATCGCAAAGAGCCGGACTAGACATATTTGGTTTAGTATAGATAAAAGGATATCTAATTACTCTGTCTGTTGGTAAAACTTGCTTGAAAATCCATTCAGTACTTTTCAAGTTTTCTTTTAAACAATATACAATATAAACATATAGTCATACATGCAAATATGTAGTCACGAACAAAAATAATATATACATAAGTATCTGATTTTCATCTACAAATCGAATACTTGAAACAATAAACAACTTACTGTACAACATTATTAGACTCACATCAAATCAAATCGTTGGCAAATTGTTTTCCAAATGTCCCTCAAGGGATGTTTATTAGATTTGCCGAAGGGCTGTCATCCCTTCTGTAATCCTTATATTGTATGCTATGTAAAGAATACACGAACATTTATATAATGTGTAGATACAGTTCTTTATAAAGGGTTTTCCTCAATGATTTTGTCTTTTTGATAAATGCTTTGATTGTTTGACATCACAAACAGTCGCATACATTCAAATTCAAAATTGATCACTATTGAAACCTAGAAAGTCGATAATCAACCTAATGACCACGAAGTCTCAAGGTCGATGTTAAGCTTGTTACAAAAAATAGTACTTGTCACTTGCATACTCAATTTACGCCAACCAATGGTACTCGAATTGCTGTTTAAAGGAAAACGTAGGAAAGGATAGCCATAAAAGCAAGGCATGCGAGTTTTCTTCATTAATCAAGTAATGGTCCTGAAAAGATAGGTCCGGTTTTCTATTCATCTTCACCATAACCATATCATTAATTGACCACAGTTCTTATTACCTTAAAATAATACATTATTATATTATTTATAGAACTGTTTCACTATCTATCTACTGAACGCCAAAAACCAGTTACTTTATTGTCCTCGAAAAGCTAATTCCAACTAGAATTATAGTTTTTAATCTAACTAAATTGTCAAGCACTGTCGTCTAAGTGTCTTGTCACACCCTACAAATATTACATTCAAAATTAAGAGTCTGCACGTCTACATGAATTAAACGAATCGCACTTACCCCTTATTCAAAACCACTGAAAACCCCACTACACGAAATTCAACTTTAAAACACAGTAGCCATAAGGTTGAGAGTTTTTTAGCAGATACAATGACAATGGGTGTACGTTTGATCGCGGTATTATCCTCACAATAGTGTTCCGCATTGAAGCTTCGTTGACAAATAGTTGTCGATTGAATTTGGACTGTATTTTGTATGTAATAAGGTCGTTTTTGTGTGGTGTTTGTGTGATAATGCCGCCGTGGGGGTCGAAAAATCCGAGCCTTGATAGTGACGCCCCGTGAAGTAAGCTATGATCTGTTCGTATGCTGACGTGTAGCGGGCAGTATGCATAGTTCGGGATATTCACGGATCGGCAAATAAATAAAAAAAGACAGAAATTTATTGAACTGAACTGGATATACAAAAACACGATGTGACGTCATTAATTGTTGTGAATTAGTTAGTAGAAAATAAACTTTCATTATTATTAAACATGATAATTTAAAGGAGAAAAGCGGATTCTTAGGTTGCTGCATAATTATAGTAACAAGTTCATTGTGTTACATGCACCTACACAAAATATCTCACTAGAAATATAAAAAGGAATAACACAAATTCAGGTAATATCATAGTAATACGAAACTTTTATAGAACGAATTTAAGTGATTTTGAATGCAGCTAAAATTTTGAATCTTGCATTAAATTGACGTTACTAATTTTAAAAGTATTTATTTTCTCTCTTATAGTTTTCTGAATGTGACCTGTAACAAATATCAAATTTATTCATTTTGAAAGTTGCATTTTGCTTTTTTCGTATGATACTAGTTTCAAACTTGAACCGCAACACAGATTACACCGTATGAATAGAAGTAATGAAATAAATATTATGCCGGTGGGGCAAATCGTGTGACGCCTGGACGCACAAACCCCCAATTTGACGCTGCCCTGCCATTTCGCAAAACACCCGATTGTCAGTATTTAAGGACCGTGCTTAATTTGTTTTATGTTATATTGCATGATATTAGGCGGAAACTCACTACCGGATTTTTTGTATGAACACGACATACATTTTTTGTATAGCTACATTATACGGTTGTTAATACATGAGTGAAGTTACGGTTGGATGAAAAATAATGGTTGTGTGAAATTGTCTGTCTGATGGTTTAGGGTCGTTTTGATAATCATTGAATAGGACGACATCAGAAAACTGGTGTTAGCTTGAAGAGATAAGATACATGCAACGGTAACTAACGTCGTAAGGCTTCGATTTCGGATAGATTTATTGAATTTGGCTATTACTGGTAATAAACCAATCTTGCAGATGAGTTACTAACGCCTAATAGAACTTTGTTTAAAATATCCTCATAAAGACTAAAATTCCAATAAGAAATGCACCTTAAAGTTCTTTGCACAATTCTATTATTCACATTACATATTCTTTGATAATAATAATGTTATGTGTATCTTTGTTGAAGAAGGCTGTTTTACTTATTAATAAAAATGTAGTCTCTATGATTGATACAATGGAAACTTATAAAAAAAATAGAGCCTAAGCTACTCTTAATTTAAACTTTACGAAATGATTTAACAAAACTTTGGGAAAAGAAACAAAATTATCTTATAGACTAAAAAATATCAAATCCGAGCTCGTTTCTTTATACTCTCCATCAACCCTAATTCCCGTGCCCTCTGATTTAAATCGTATTTGTAGTTTTAAGTGTACAAAGTCAATAGTTTAAGTTTGTGTGCATTGCTTTATTACTGGGGACGTGTTGGACCGAGATATTAGTAATCTCGTGGGAGTTTGGACACACTTTTGATATGTTATAACTATTTAAATTGTATTAAATTAGGTGCGAATGAAGCAAAAGAAGTAGCGTTCTCTGGTCTTTACCCATCCTCACCGGTAATAGGTATAAGTTTTTGTTGGTATGTAATTAAAATTGGACTAGATTTGATTCTGTATTGTGAGTAATTAGAACTCAATAACTAGTTTGCAAATGGGAAATTGGCCGCGACTATTCGCGTGGATGCCGGAAAATCAAGCAGCATATGTGCTAGACTTTATACCCGATTAAAATAATAATTATTCTGTGGGTCAGCCGGGCCAGCATAATAGACAGACGCAGATTTTCTCTTTAATAATATTAATATAAAATTACATATGCCGCCCCTTAATCGATAAGCATGAACGACCGTCGTTTGGAACGAAGCCTTCCAAAAAAATTAAGCCGATCACTCAACTAATTACTTAATTTATGTATAGCAAAGTTATCAAGTCTCATATACGAGTATATTAAAATATATTTGTAAAATCTTCAAAGCAGAATCTCAGTAGTTACCAGAGTGCTGCGACCCCAGGAGGTGTGTTTGCCATGGAGCTTACTCCACAGATGTATGCGCTCCCATGCCGAGAGCTCTATGGCAAATAACTACACTTGTTTAACTTACATTTATTATTACTGCGTTTGAATTGCGTTAGATATTTGAGATTTATGTAGAGTTGACAAACACAAATGGTGCATTCTTTAAGTTACTGCTGATATAGTAGTGCTGTTATAGCAGATGTCTGCACTATTTTACCAAAATAGAGCTAGTGTCTGTGGGACCCTAGGATTAGTCTCCATTTTGTTATTCGTAATTTTGATTGTTAATAAGGTTTATTTTATATACACCAATTATACATGTCTACCACTTTGGGTATAACAGGCGTGATATTAGGAATGTGTGTATATATTTATTTATTGTGGTAGATTGGTAGAAAAATCCATTTATTAGCTGTTTTTATCGGCAGCTACTCGTTAGTTGTTTGCCTGCATAATACTAGGTACTAATTATTTCACTCGCTTACAGAGCAAATCTTGCTCTGATTTTCTGATTGTTTTGGGAACCTACGAAACTGTTCTCCAAAATCCAATAAACGAACTACACCTCAATACTTAACGATATTTAAATGTCAAACGTAGATAGTCATATTAAACTCTACATAAGCGTACACAGTACATAGAGCTACACATATAAGTAAACAGCAGGTCGGTAGACGCGACATGATCCCTCTGAAGTATTGTGTCCACACAATATAAGCGCAAATAAACCGGATCTCTACCGTCTCTACCGATGTAGAGTACTGACTCGTGGCACTTTGGGCTTTACTATTTTATTTTTTACGTGTTATGTTAGTTTTCTGTTAAACAAGAATGATATAGTTTATATCATAAATGTTTTAAGACCTTAATAGAAGATTATTTGTCAAAGAATGTTTTGAAGTTTCTTAGGAACGAAAATTATTTTAGGTTGTATATCTGAGTCACTATTGTCTTCTTTCGAGTCTATTTTTGCGCCGGTGGTTTTGTTCAGCAAAAATTACAAGATTATTAACTAAGCTAGTAATTAAGTAAATCTATAATTCAGTTTATTTCACATGGCAATGTTTTAATAGGGCTTAAAAAGCCAAACACGGTGTGAACTTGCTCTTCTTGGTAATGATTTATCGACTAAATGCTAAGCCTATATTAGTAAGTAAGTGAAAAGTAAATTATTCCTATGAAAACTATTCCTAACCCAAGTATCAAGATCCACAACGCGCGCTATAATCGTACAAAAATAGTGTCGTTCAGTAGCAGCGACGTCGTCAAGTGGACTCGCGGCACAACACGAGTGAGATTAACTCACCAGTGACTGTCAGTGTCGCACTTACACCTGCCGCTGTGTGTGTTCGTGTGATAGTTACCGCTTGCAGTTTTAGTTCCCACATGCTTTGATGGTGTAGGCTTTGAGTTATGTTGTTAGAACTATAGTTATAGGGGAATGTTGAAAAGAAAATAAGAATGAAAGTTATAGTATAAGTAGTTCTTATTATATTATCTTTTGTATGAGGCTCGATTGCTAGGATTTTTTCTGGAAAGTGGTCTACGTCAACAATCTGTCAACTCGCTAAAATTACATACCGTACAGTCGTTTCATGGTGAAAGAAGGACTTCATTGCAATTATAACCGGTAGGGGTTGGTACATAACTAATATTATTAAGATATTATTAGCTACTAAACTATAATACTAAAACAATAATAGTACAGCATACTACCACTATTATATAGTATAGTAACTGGCTGTGTCGTGTTTGGAAAGTTCTTCCAAAATTGTTTAAAAAGTTAGTATGAGTTTATCTCAAATACCACGTTTCTACATTTTAACACGAACAATATAAAATCACTCTTTTCAGTGCCTTCTAAAGCCACGCACAAATGTTTGGGTAGTAAATGAAAAATATTAAACAATTTATAACAAAAACCCTACACATCCTCAAGCTGTCGCCAAAGTGTCTGGTACCAACTATGTACGCAGTTAAAGTGTAATAATACTCACCACTTTTAATATATCATTACATCCCCAAAACATCTCACTTATTACTACTACAAGTAGTGTTGCATGTATGCATCATAAGTATCGATACTTTCATATTATATCATTGTATGTTTAGTATCTCAAAGTGACAGAATAAAATTATTGTCTGGTTGAGTATGAATTTATGAGAAATACAGAAGACAAAATGTACCATGTAATAAATCCTGTAATCAAATAAAGTGGTGAAAATAGCATCATGAAGTCAGATTCTAACCATTGTAATAATAAAGAAAATTAAGTGAAACATTTAAAAGGGAAATCCTCTTAATATTTACCTAACTTTGCATTCGATGCGTTAGACCATATAAGTATGATAATAATTTAATTTGTTACTATTAAAACAGGATTTTATTTTCTTATAACAATCAATGACACAAAATAAAATAAATTATCGATAAAGCCGCGTCCACACTACACAAAAATCTCACTACTCAATCGCAATAAGTGTTTGCGATTGATAAAAAGGCGTCGATTGATTACACCGACACGTGCCGAACATTGCCGACGATAGCCGAGTGTTGCCGAGGGACACAACACGGACATCAAACACAAAACATTTCACACTTGGCTTCGTAACAAAGTGTTTTGTTAATTTAGGAATGTAATTTAGATAGTTCTGCGAGTTTGAGAGGGTAAATAAGCTTGTAATATTTATTTGTACAAAGATTTGTGATGTTAATGACAATTGATGTTAAATGTCAAGTCGTTATTCGATTCAGTCAAAGTTTTCGCAGTTGACTTGATAGATATTTTTGTCATATCTACGAATCTGATAGTAATACTAAATCGAGTTTCCGAGCCCGTAGAACGCTAGAAAAATTATACAACTTTACTCACTGGTGTGTAACTGTACTTTTGTAACCAAACAACTAGACCAACTTATAACTACTACAACTAGACCAGCAATTGCAGAGGTCATTTCTATCACAAAAAATATTTATATTGCATTTTTTGACAAAAAAAGCATTCCAGCAAGAAAGCAGGCAACTTTTCGTTCATTTTTCATAACCATAACCGATTTTTCATGAACACAAAATACAATTGTACCATTTCAAAATAAATCCATTCCCCGCAAACGTCATCGGATATAAAACTAAAACCCGAACACACACTACAAACAAACACGATCAGCATATTACAATGTACTAGGATGTAATTAATACGACGCCGGCGGGCTGTTTGCGATTCGCACTGTCGCCTGTCGCATGTCTGTACCCGCCTTTACATGTGATCATGTCATTGTGACTCGTGGATATAGACTTGTTTGTTTCAAGTATTTGAGTATTAGACAAGTAAGTATTCGATTATGTGGGAAGATTGAAAGGGATGTAAGTTGTTGAGAGCATTATGCAAAGAAAGTCTATTCGCGAAAATAATGTAAAATACATAACAGTAATAGTTTACAACATGTCTGTTTTATTAGTATAAGAAGTGAAAGAACACCGGATTCAACACTGCTGAATGAGTAGTGTGTTATTTAATCAGGTACTATGAATTTTGGCAGCGGTTTTCATTTGACGCCATTTTATCTATCGAATAGATTGTCTAACACCTACCCACAAGCTGTGAAACCGGCCCATAATCTTTCACAACTTCTGGCGTAAGTGATGGTTTAATTAATCACATTCATAGCATAGGAATATAATTTGTTAGAGATATTAGTTTCTCACTCAAAATACATAAATCAGAGGTGATCATTGATCAATTATTTGATAACCCTAACACGACCTCAACTAATTACAAATTATATTTTTCCTCGATATTAAACGAAACTATGGACTCACGGTCTAATCCCTACCTCGTTTGGGAGACCCTTGTCCAGCAGTGAGACCGTAATGGGTTAAAAAAGTATTTGGCACGAACGAACTAAAAATTTTTAGTATCTAAAATATCATCTACATAACTTTCTCAACAAATAAAAATACAAAATGACATCTAGCAAGTATATCCTTGACTAAAACGTCTACCATTTCTCCACAATCCATTTCCGTGCCGTCTGTAATTCTATATAAAATATGTTTATCGTTAATTCGATTCAGACATTAAATAGGAAAGTAATGAGCAGCGAGCGCCGCCGCGTAATAAGTGTTAACTCACCAATCATGAATATTGTACACCCCCATGCCTTTTGTTGTTCATATTAAGGTACTATTTTAATAGATATTTTATTGAAAGTTCGTATATATTTCTTTTTTTCTTACATATTTCTGAAAGACAACAATATAAAAAATACTTGAAAATTTTCTAATACATAATGAGCTAACCTATGAAAATAACTCCTTTCAAAAACGGAGAATTAGCATAATACTCAAAAACCTTAAGACATTTTTTACAATGTATCAAGATTGTACCTTTGAATTCAACACTGTCTTACGTAAAAAATATCTAGTTAAATATGAGCTGTTTTTCTGCTACGAGTTTTCGTAGATGGTGCTACGGTTCGTAGGCGATAGTGGCTACGAGACGAGTATGTTACGAAAATAAGCAAGTTTAACTAGATTAATAATATCATTTCCAATTTTTGGGTTTGTGTGAAGATTATGTAAGTGCATACAATTCTTAATTATATACCTAGCCTAACAGTTATTATGGATGATACCAAAATAGTAACTTTACTTTAAAATTAACTACAGTTGTCAACCTGTTTTACTAATAAACAAAGGTGTTTAATGGGGATATTCAAAAAAAATACCTTCTAAATAATAAACTGATTTCTTAATAAAAGTATAGAGTTAAGTATAAAATGGACAGTATCTTAATACGAACAATCTGCAGGAGAATAGAACCGTTGAATCTGTCTGGTTTTTAATTGAAATATTTATAATTGCGCACCGACTCCCGTTATTCACCGTTATTGCGTGGCTATGAAAAGTAAAGTGTCGTTTAATGCTATTATTGTTTTTTCCTTTGCTTTACTTAATGGCAACACTTTATAATCGCGAAATGGTTTCCCTCCCTTCCTTGTTGATTATGTAATGTGGTATTAATGAAGAGACGGTTTTAGGTTTCATTTTGTGATCTAAGTACGGGTTCCTTAGTATGACTTTCTTTCTTCAGGTTTGGTTTTTAGGAATGTGATGGTTACTGCTTACTGTTTCCCAAATAGGTTAGTCAATTTCATATTTATGTGTGTATGATTAAACATACCAATGTGATCACATAGATAGGTACTTTGAAATTCCGTAATCAATAAAAAAACATTTTAACAATAGTTCAAAAGTATTAAAATGTTTATTATTATTGCTTATTTTTTTGCATTCATCTTTATATAATATAAAAACGAAAAATGTCAAAATCGGTTTAAGCATTAGAGCAAAAATAAGCATTCAAATATACCGACTATCTTTGTTCATAATATATTAGGTAGTTGTAATACAACCAGTAATATAGCCATTTACTTGTCAGTTTGAATCTTAGAAACTTCGTTTGTTTCTGAGAATCTCTATTCCTTTACCTGGAAATGGATCCATGGGTAATAATATTATAACATACGCTTACTACTAATAATAAACGCATTTATAATGTGAATCAGTTTGTTTGTCCTTCTTTCAAATCTAAGCAGTTGAATCATTATGGTAGAGTGTTGAATCAAAAACATTGTCATAATTATAACAATCATGATAAAAATTACATATTATAAACGTGAATATTGGTTTGTTTGCCTTTCTTTTACACCAAAACGGCTGTAACATTTTAGGGTAGGTTATGTAGGGTGATAGATAAAAATCAGTATCAAATAATGATCGGAAATTAGTAACGTTACAACACTAACCCCTATTTTAACGGCAAATTGAATGTCAATTATCTCAACACCATCTCAATATGAGAGAGATCAGTCCCCGCCGCACGTGACTCACTCCAAAGCGATATTACATTTTTATTTGTTTCTAGTCCCCTTCAAAAAGTTGTCAACATGTAACTACGGACACACAATGCCTTTATGCAATACATTGCCAAGCAAAATTAGACTTTATTGTTACAGTTTTAAGGTTAATGTGTTGGTTTCCCGTTTGGTAGTGATATGTTGGTTTAAATGTCTGTTTTTCGTTTGCTCAACGGATATTAGTGTGCCAGTGAGAGAACTATTTGCACTTGTACTTTGTGATGTTCCCATGGAAATCGTATTAAGAATTTGTTGTTTTTGAATTTCGTTGCGACGATTTTGAGAACAGATTTTAGGGAATAAAAGTTTATTTTTTTATTCTTAGGTTAAAGTATAACTAACTGCTTTTTATTACAGAATAAAATGTTAGTCATCTAGTAACGTCAGTAATATTAAAGAACTTATGCATTATATTCTAATCTAAGTTAATAACGGTAAATAAGATTTACACTTTTAGCTTCATCCAGGATACATTTTTTGTCAGTACTTTACGGTTGTTAGTACTTATTCTTAAGTTTCAAAAGTGTAATTGTTATCCTATGTGAGATCTTTCAGGAATGAGTTGTTATTTTATTACTACTGAAATAGTGGGTAGGATTAGTATTATTTTTGGTATAAGCTTACTGCAAGTCATGGTAAGTATATACCTATGTTGATTTACTGCAGTATTAATAACACATATAAGATGATAATACTCACCAGTTACATCGCGAAAGAAAACATAAAACGTCAAAATTTCAAAACCAATCGAACGTTCGAAAAAAGGAACGAATTAAAAAAAATACTCTTCAAAATGGCCGCTGGGTGTGTTCGCTTCATCAACGAAGTATTTCATTAAGTCTTATCGGATAGAGCTAAAAGAATAGACTTCACATTCTTCCGCACCTCACTTTTGTTATAAAGAATGTTCACTTTATAACTGGCGTTTGTCTTAAATTCCTTTGCCTTTTGTTTTTTTTTAGAAGAAGATTCTTGCTGGATCTGAAGTTTGGTTGTGTGTGTGACTGTAGCTATAGTTAGGTGTCTATGTGTGAGTGAGAGTAGTCAATGTAGTCTGACAATGGTTGTTTCATGTTCGATTTTTCTTACGTTTATTGCTACGACTGCATGGAAATGTTTTCAAGGGAAAAAAAATCCCATATAAATTATCAGTGTTTTTGCATGAAAGAGTCACTAACAACTGGTAAGGTCCTTCCATCCGTCTATCTAAACAAACTTTCATATTTATAATGTTAGGAGAAAGAATGAAAAACCTATGTATTAATAATGATAATATATATTAAATTAACCTCAACACGGAAACACCAAAAAACTACCGACAAATTTTTCAAGGACTATTTTCTTAAGCTCTTTTGTGAAATGAGCAGCAGAAAACACCTGCGGACATGACAATACTTATTTTTGTATGATATTTGTTAAAACGTGTGCAAAAACCACATCTAGACATTATGCAAAACAACATTAATTCATATTCAGTTTACATTACTAATAGCATTTAACAAAAATGTATTTTTAAGACGAAATTTCCTTATTGTTCAATTTTTTACAGCATCTGTGTGAACAATATAGTCCACGTAGGTACCTACTTAATGAAAATAAAATGTGTTTCTATGCCATCTTGGTTAAGTTATAATTTGAGAACAATTTTTACAATATGACTATTTTTTTGTATTAAAATTAAAAGTTTAGACAGTTGGAAGGTTTTTTAAAGCTGTGCAACTATTTGCACTGCTTTTTTAATTGGTTCTTCGCTGAATTTGCTATTGTTAGCCAAATTTTATTTGAAAACGATTGTCAGATTAGTTACTTTAAGACAAGTCATGGCTATGTAGTATTAAACTTTTAAAAAATGCCGCTTTCTAAAGTTATACGGCTTTGCCAGAATTATTCTAAACAAGCATTTTAAGATAATGTTCTATAAATTTCCATTTACCACCAAAAATGTTCTAGACCTGGGCTATTTTATTCGCATTTCACCATTATTTCCCACCTAAAATTTCCCAAAACAAAATTCAACCCACAAAAAGCGTATAAGAGTAAATAATCCATTTCCATTACATAATATGCAGTAGGGTGGCAACACTGCAGTCGGCAGTATCGACCCGCTAAGTGATTTGTCCGCTTGCCTGCATTATTGATGTGCACCGGGCCGATTTCCCAATTCACTCCAAACTTCGACACACTGTGTGCCTATACGACTGTTTCGGATGTACGTTTACTGACTATTACGGTTACTGTAATTTGCGGATAAATTTCAATCGTTAGTTAACATTACAGTAATTATTTTGATGTTCTGGCAGATGAATTAATACACGAATTTGTCAAAACTAAAGCTAATATATTTCATACACCAGTGTATGAAATATATTATCGCCCCTAAATATATGATATCCGTACTAATAAATTTTATTAAGAATCTTTGGAGATCTGCATTTTCTACGTTTATTTTTATTCACCTCTGAATTCGAAGAATGTCATTGTGCTGGAAAACGCATTTTTACTCTATCGAATCCGAAGTTAGTTTTAAAATATTTAAAGCAAATTGCACAAATATCTCATTTTACTACGCAATATAAGGTACGATACTTTTCCCTGGTTGTTTTGTAGTAGACACGTAAGACCGATGCTTCTACCGCCATCTAGGGAGCATAAGCATGTAAACATGCTGAAGGTTTCGTAAAAAGAAACACTAAAATCTGTAAGAAACAGTTCCACGCCTTACGGATATGTATCGGATAACACATATAAATAGAAATACCTACTTATCCGATAGATAAAGTAACACTAAATATACCTATGAAAAATACCTGTCCTAGTTCTATTTGATAACCTAACCACTCACACACGGTCATTTGGTTCCAAACTAAGCAGAGCTTGTACTGTGGTAACCAAATAACTGATAAACATACTTATATACTTCTAAATATATACTTATATAGATAAATTGACAAATAAATTGTATAAAAAAACTTTATGTAATGCATTCTCTTTTATCATCGAGGCATTTTTATCCTTAATAGCCAGTATACTTTATTAGATGCAAATAAAGCTGTATAAGTTATTAAGCAATGAATAATTTATACGCTTGTTAATTTGCAACCCAAATGGCCGCTGATACCCTCATTATATTGAAGTTTAAACGTTTCATAAAAGAGTAACCGCGGAGGGGAGGCCTTTGTACAGATTTCCTATAAGTACTCAAGTTTAAATATAAAAGTGTTCCTAGCGTTAGTCGGATCTTCAAAGAATATTAGAATGTAAAACCTTATATTCTAAACTAATAATCTACAAAATATGTTTCCTCAAGTTTGAAAATCAGATTTCCTGGATTATGAAAAAATCCCTACAACAACAATTCGTTTGCAGTAAGTGCTGCAATAAATGGAAGTCAGTAAAATCCAAAAGAATTCTTTTTTTAAGGATTTAATTGTTAAATAGTTCTTAATTTACGCTTCGATTTCTGTCTCTTTATTCATCTTTACACATTAATCGTCTGAAACTCAACCCTATTGAAATATCAAACACAAACAATAATAAACTACAATACCTACACAAAACAACACCCATTTTCGCCAAGCGTATCTTACCCAAATAATATCGCCACAGAACAAGCGAATATCGATCGCCTGGAAGCCGCATTGTCTCGGATGCCACATCCGACCAATCGCGTGCACATAGTTCAAGCGAGTGCAACTCGACGATTCAATTTGAATCAGAGACAAGGGGGGAGGGGGACGACTGACGACGCGGTGCCGCGCTGATGGCTAAATCGTGTTCGATTCGCACCTGGCTGTGGTGTGGTGGGAAGGTTGCTCTAGTTTTGAAGATCTATTGGCTTTACGGAAATGTGTTTGAGGGAAATTCAAAAGTGCCATTAATTTTCAGGTAATATGTAATCTAATATTTTTTTGGCTGTCTTTCTTCGTAACATTCACCAAGGTGAACACGGATTTCAGAATCTAAAAGGTGAGGTTCTTTTCAGGTTAAGTGTTTAAAAAATATTTGAAATATCTCAGATAAAGTTTCCTTCTTTTAATTGTAATGGAAATGGTAAAGTCTGTCTTCTTGGTATGATATTACTACAGATATCAGAATAACATCGCTAATAAATTCTTTGCTCACTTCAAAACTAGCGCGAAGCTAAAGTATTCAGTGACTTGTTATTTTAAAAAATCATCGATTAGAATTATTTTTAATATCACCTGCCAAGCTTAACACTACCTCTATAAATGCATCAACATCAAAACTCAAGGCAACAACTCGCAAGTAACTTCTCAACATGTCACGTACAAAACGTTCAAAGTAGAGCACGTTACCTTCTTCCAGTTCGCGATACTTGGAACAGGACACGACGGCACCGCAAATGTTCGCCACTGTAAACTGTCACCTCCTCGACGCTTAACCGAAGCACTCGCAGCCACAAGTTTCGCTAACAACTTCGTAAGTTGCGAAGCGAATATCGAAAAGAACTTTAACGGTTCCGGGTCACCGATGTTCTGGCGATATCGACAACTTATTTGAAGCTTCACGATTAGAAGTTTTGTAACATCCTGTAGGTGATGTGTATTGAATTAGTTGGAATTAACTTGATATATACTTCAAGGTGCAAAAAGTCAGTAATCTATGGGTAAAAGAGTTTTTAATGGCGACTTAATGAAAAAAAAATGTCATCTATCCAAAATCCTGTTAAATATAATAATATACTTAAATAAAATTTAAGATTAACATGTTTTTAGGCAAGGTGTCCAAGCAAGTAACAAAAACTATTTTAAGATTTTCGACAACCTATTTATCTATATACTAATATAATAAAGCTGAAGAGTTTGTTTGTTTGTTTGTTTGATTGTTTGTTTGTTTGTTTGTTTGTTTGAACGCGCTAATCTCAGGAACTACTGGTCCGATTTGAAAAATTTTTTCAGCGTTAGATAGCCCATTTATTGAGGAAGGCTATAGGCTATATAACATCACGCTACGGTCATTAGGAGCGGAGTAGCAACGAAAAATGTTACGCAAGCGAAGTTGCGCGGGTCAGCTAGTTATTAAATACATCTCTTACACGCATTTTACAATTTACGAGACCCATTTTTATTTCATAACAGTGTATTATTTTGATCCAGAATTAAGTTATACTACAAAAGTGTACATTAAAATGTCGATATAATATAATAAAAAAAAATGAAATGAAAAGATATGTCAATTATTTGGTAGGTAATGCTACTTTCTTTTTAAACTTTTAAATGGTGATTTCAGGCTTGCAGCTGCTTTATTACCTTTATTTTGTATCAATATCTATTTTTTTTTAAATGTAGAGTAGTTTTGTTGGTATATTTATGTCAGGAGTCATTGTTGGTCATGTAAGTATGTCAAATTTTCAATCTCTGTCTTTCACCTTATAAAAATAAGAAACTCATTCACTTAAAATTCCCAAAAATCTTATTTATGACCTCTCTACGTGTATACTTTTATTTCAAAACTTTGCTGGACTACCTACTTCGTCATTCACGTAGCTATAACTCAAGTTTAGAGTTAACGAAGACTTGTATTACTGTAATTTAACTTAACTTACCTACATTGCTCGTCGATTGCCAATGTATGGAGAAAGGAAAACTTTATTGTAGATTGTAACTAATCATAGTATATAATATTTTGTATAAAAAATATTTGTACTAAGTGTTATTTTGTAAATTACAAAATTGCGGCCTATAATTTATCAAAACATTGTTCTTCAAAGCAGAAAAACCCAGTTCCATTTTCCACCCTTTATGTTTAGTTGTGAGTAAAATCTAAAAACCAATGTGTTGGATATTTTTCTCAGGATTTTTTTCTGATTTACTGCTGTGTAGGCGTGAATTCGGAATCTGAAAAATACTGTAACACATATATTTCTACAAGTAATATAAAAATATCTTTATTTGAATATTTTTCCTCGTTGCTACAAAAATAAAATTGTACGAAATATCTCGGCATAACATTTACATATCTCCACGATTTATGCTTAGAAATGTGTACAAAAAACATACACACGACATAATATTACAAAAAGAAATAAAACAAGAAAGAGCTTCAAGCAAAATTAAATTTCGTACCATATTATTTTCTTCGCAAAATTCATTATCCATTTACGGTTTCACAGGCAATTGTTTTAATCCGATAGCGCAAGCGGCCCAATGTGGAATGAAATAATTTAATAGCCCCCCTCCGCGCCCCCACTCGGATCCAAGATGGCGGCGGGGCGTTGCCGGGGGTGGGGCGTGCCGCCTCATTTGAATTTCGAACGCGAGCTTTCCGAACGTGTGTTCCGATGGGTTTTCGGCCAATTAATTTCTGTGTAATTCGTTTTCTGCGTACGAAGAGTGACGGCTTTATTGTTATTTAATAGCCTGTTGTATGAATGAGGGTAGTAGCGTAACTAAATGTTTAATTAGGTATTACTGTACGGTAGTTTTTGCTATGACATGAATGAATAAGCATTGTAGGGAGGTAAAATAGAGCCGTTTTATGCGACTGAACCACTGTATCAAAAGCGTTTTTCTTTTGATTTTATTTTGGTATTAGTTTTTTCCATTAATAAGTACGGAAATTAGAAGACTTACCAGAAACAGAAAACAATAGATATAGAAAGAAAGAAATAAAAATTGATATATTTCTTAAAGACAAATTCATTAAAAAAAAACCTGTTTTGCTTGGGTGCAGCGACATCTAAATAAAACGAAAACTTACAAAAATATTAAAAATCAAACCAAATCAGAAATCGAATAACAATGCGAAAATTAAACAGAAATCTACATACAATACAGAACCATACAAACCTCATAAACCCTCTCAACGACACCAAAAACCCTATCAGAATCGTAAAACCTTAATCCCAGTCACCTCAGTAAAACAAGTCGCAATTTTTCACCAAAGCTTTAATACTTTGAAGCAAACAGTGTATTGTGAGAACTTTCACAATATTATGTAGAGTGGTGTAATGCCGACACAAAGGCTCTCCCGGCTTGGTAAATAACGCTTTGTTCTGCGAAGCCAAATTTTGACAATCACTAGCTCACTCATATAGCTACGTACACTGGCGGTTGTCAAAGACTAAACGTATTTCAGTTTAAAATTGAATTTGGTTTGTTGAATGATGAATAGGAAGTTTAGATTGAGATGTAAGTATTATTAAGGCTTGTAGATTAGTTGTACACTTTGACTTAGATGTTAATGATAAATCTAGTTCACAAGTAAGTATATAAACTATTGGAATATGTTTTGGTGTTCTTAGTCTGCCTTAGTTTTAAAGAAACTTTCACCACGTAGTTAATTTTTCATGTTTGGTAATTTTGATATTATTTAGTTATTACTTTAATTTCATTTCAATACGTGTGTTGTGTGCACTTTTTTTAGATCTTTTTTTAACTAAGATTAAGATTAACTAAGATTTCAGATAAATGCGTCAAAATTTCATCATTATAACCAATACACAGCAATAATTCAATTTCCTAATAACAAAAACTAGATTTCACAAATCCATCGTACCAGAAGGCCACAAAGAATATCTACAAAACTACCCTTCAATATTTAAACCGCTGCATGATCTGTGACGTAGCATCCCTGTGTGAGTGTGGGGGCAGGGTGGCTCAGGGGTGGCTAGGGGACGCACCGCCGGTTCAATGTTGACAATTGATGGATATCTCTTGTCTTGAAAAGGCAGGATTAATGCTCTGTCTCGGCGGCACAATAGTGCCGAGCCCTGAAGGATTATGTACTTGAAAGCGTGAAGATGTTCTTCAGAATGAGCCACGTTGACCGATAATGGTGGGCTTTTTATGGACACCTTTTGCAATATGTAGGTATAGTGAGGTTTTTGATCGGTTGACTGTAGATTCATAGCTTTTTAAAAGATTATAGTGCAACTTTAAAACGAGCTGTAGATATTGTGACACTGTAGAAACATGTTTCATTAAAAGCTGTTATTTATTTTTGGTAGAAATCTAAGTAAATACTTTATGATTAGTGTGTTATCTGTGGTGTGATACCATAGCAAAATGCATGTCAAAAATGGGTTAAAGAATTTCCGGTCATTAATTGGAAAATGGAATACACCAATCGATCGTAAATCAATGTTATAATAAATCGACGCAAAACGATAGTTTTACTACACAGGGTCAATCGGTCGTTGATCAATGTCAATCTGAGGCATCTAATTCAACTGTAGTGAAGCTTCAAACGGTAAATACGGTTTATAATGATATTTGCGCTATAAATATTTTCCTACAGAACACTTTTACCCCAAAAAGTGCAGAGGCTTACATACAAGCTTCTCGTGAAATTCAATCACTTTCGAAAGTCATGTTACAAAGCTATTTGGATCAGAACTAACATTATTTCTTCGATGCGTAGGAAACATGGTCCTGTAATACGCACTGTAACTCCTACATTTTATTCTCTACTAGCCTTAATGTCAAATTCGATTTACATTCATGCAAGTATCTAAATCGCTGATCAATGTAACAAGTTAACCAGCTGCCAAAGCAGGGCTTAATTTAAGTTGTTAAAACTAGATTAATGACCTCGACTTGGAAATCAAATGATTCACGAATTTATACAGTTTTCTATAAACGATCGCAAATGGTTTAATGGATATTTATTGTTAATGACCACATGAATTCCGATGTTAGATAGAAATTACTATTTTTAATGAACTTAACAAAGTTTTAAGACCTGGAATTTATTTTACAGCATTGCTAGCTTAACAATCCTGTCACAAACATTGAACTGACCAATATTTTAGAAACTAGGTACCGCATGTTCAAACACAGTCTGATATGACCTTCTAACATTCTACAGCAATCAGGTTGGCAACACTGGTGTAAAGAAGTCAGAAGAGAAAAAAAAGTCTACGCATTAAAATGTCCGCCATGACCTTTTAACATACTACTAAAAAACTCCAACAAAATTCCCATAGCTCAGTAAAACATTCAAAGAACAAAGGACAAAATCACGCTTGGTCCAGTGACAAGCCAACATTATCATTGACATCGTTTATTGCTACATACGTATACATAGAGCCAGGCATTCGTACTACATTATTGACTCGTCCAATAAGCGTGAAATGTCCGCGCGCCTTTTATCAGCTAGCCGGTTGCAAAGGAAGGAGAATGTTCGAGAATTTTTGTTCCGTGGAAATATTTGTTGAAAGTATGTTTAGAATATTGTAAGGAATGCAAACTGTGCAAGTTGAACAGTTGCTGGCTGTGATTGAGACTACTGCCTTGGATAAAACGAGTTATTCCGGTCTGATCCCCCAAACCGATCCACTACCAAAAACGTCATACAAACCGTGTAGCAAACAAAATGTGTGAATAATGATGTGAATTATATTCCATCAATGCTGCAATTTTCATGTGATATTAGAAAATAAATATGCGACGGGAGAGTTTAAAGGTTATGTTTTTGAGTGATCCATTTTACAGCAGTCTTTTAACAACTAGATGTCAAGTAGATGTTTAAGTTTTTTCCCGGTTCTTAATTGAGTTAACAACTAAACTTAGTCCGTAGATACTACTTCAATAAGGAGGAAACCAAAATTTTTGTTCATGGATCCTACCTATGATCAACTATTGCTTGATTGGCTGAATTTTTTACTACCCTACCCCTTACAATCATAGAAGCAGAGAAGGATTATTCAAGATAATATTGTTAACATATCACGCGTTACGCGTCCTGTAAATTAAATTAACAGGATTGAAAATATAATATCGGCTACGAACTGCTACGTTTAGGATAAGATAGGTTATAGATTCAGAAAAATCCATAAATCAACATGCATTCGATAGAGATCTAATCATCATTTACTCCTCATCTTTGTGTACGGAGTCTTAAAACTGAATCCAAATAAACAAATACGCACCCAAAAAAAACACTCCCTCTCCACACTTAACTGTCAAGAAGGTCGTCTTATCCTGCAAATTCCTTCGCGTGATTAAATGAGCCGGCGGCCATCGCGATATTGCCGTCGCGTACACGCCGTGGATTGCTCGACCATCTGACAATGTCCCGCAATATGGACGTCCAGGAATCCTTGTTAGTGATCAAATGGACAATATTTGTTGGTCATAACTATTTATATGGTGTTTTCTTTCTGTTATGCGTGTACTTGGGTGATGGTATTTTATTTTGTGTAGATGTTTGTATGATGTAGAATCGTATTTTTTTATGTAGGGCGTAGGCTAACCTTTTCCTCCATTTAGCATTAGTTTTTCCATACAGAAACGTTATAAAACGACATAAATAGTATATTAAAAGTAAAAGTATCTATAGTAAATATAGTATTAAGATTGTTTTTATCATATCTGCAGAATAAGATATTATATATTATGTATATCTTATAGATAGTTTTTGTTAATAGAGTATTTATTTTCAATGAGTAATCATGACTTTGTTTTAAGCGACGCTCGCAGCGACGGCGACGGTGTTCATATGCACAGACAAACAAATGTTAAAGCTACCTTTACATATTAGTTTACATCATTAGATCCTAGCCACTCATCATTGAAAAGATTAGAACACAAGGTTTTTCACTTTCAATTACCAATTGCAAGACATACAACTTTTCAATACAAATATCTTTACCAAAATCCAAATTCAAGCAAAACATCAGAAATAACGACAACACCGTTCCTTAATCAGAATGACTAACACACAAAACACAGTAGAAATATGTGCAGTAGAAATTCCCGGTCAATACCGATCGTTGGCCATTTGCCGGACCAAGGGACGGCTTCCATTAACCTTCTAAATTCATTTGGTGCGAACCCAATAGATTGCTTTTGGGAAAAAATGTTTCTTTGGACGATAATACAAAGTGTTTTTCTGTACCTCTACCTAAGTAAGTATGTGTTGGGAATACAACGAAATTAGATTTGGGAATCGTGTTGCGATTTTTTTGGATTTCCTAGAATGTGTAAATTGTAAATTTAACCCATTACTGTCTCACTGCTTGAAGGTTGCTTTTCAGAATGAAAAGGGTCTTGAGTCCGTCACACACATGTTATGACGAATTGGTGTTTTA
This sequence comes from Anticarsia gemmatalis, assembly GCF_050436995.1. Lineage (NCBI taxonomy): Eukaryota > Metazoa > Arthropoda > Insecta > Lepidoptera > Erebidae > Anticarsia > Anticarsia gemmatalis. The sequence continues at coordinate 9,522,913 of NC_134761.1, forward strand.
CATTCTTAAATTAATTGTTAAAAAATCACTTACGAATAACTGTTTTTCGTCGACATTTAAACTAAGTTCAAACAGATTTACTTTGCAATGTTGATAACATGCAATCAATTGTATTCTTACAGTAAAATCTAATTTAAGAATGAATGTCTAGTAACATGTTAATATTGACTGAGAATAAAATAATTAATTGTTACTTTGTTTATCTTACGCAAGCAAATATTTTAATTAAAATCTAAATATAGTCCTTGAAACTTTTTGACTTATTTATATCTCCATTAAATTGTATCGCTCTGAATTAGCTTACTTTTATTTGATACAGACTTTTTGATTCGAAATTTATGTACATTATTATTACATCAGCTTAGCCTTTCTTCCAAACTATGCAGTGTTTTACATGGAGCGACTGCCTATCTGACCTCCACAAGCTGGGTTATAACACGATACCCTTTGGTAAGACTAGTTGTCAGACTTTCAAGCTTCTGACTACTGTTAACGACTGTCAGAGATCTTCGAAAATAACAGGTGAGACCCACAATTTCCCGTACCTTCCGAAACACGAATATTTAGGTATGTATAAATAATATGTATATTTTTTTATCATTACCTAGTACTTGTTTTTATATCAAGGAGAGAACAATGGATGCGTCGCGTCGGCACGTCTCATGCAGGCATGTCAATTACTGTTCTAATTAGACTGAATAAAGCTTACTTATATGTATGATATTGTGCTTATTAGACTGTAAAACTTACTATAATAGAAGAAGTAGGTCACATTTTCTTATGAGAGTATAATAAGAGACTTTTATATGGCTAAAAAGACTTTTATGCGAAAAAGGATTTTATGAAAAAAATGTACTATCATCGTGTATTATTCCTAACATCATAACCTTACTGAAATTAATTCGACTATTATATACGAGTAGGGAGATTATCATCGTGCTCTCAATGACTTATAGGTATGGTACACTAATACTTGTTGTAAACTCTAGTTGGATTTTACCTTCCGTAAAGTACTAGTGCGTAGAACTGATGATGCTACGGGTAAAATTACTTCTACTACAATTTCTTTTTGTGGTAAAAGTTTGTAAGTACGTTTGTTTTCCGTCGACAGCAAAGACAATTTCTGATTTTAATTCTTATTTTGACATACATACTTAAACAATAAAGCATTACATTGCTTAGCTTTCAGCCTAATACCTATATAACCGTTCAATATCAACAAAACATCAAACTTTCCAGGAAAATCTCATCCAAAATCCGATTCAGAGAATTACATAGGAATATAATATTTAACTGGATATAATACAGTGAATAGCTCGTATTTATACATGAAGGCAAACATTTACGACAAAGTAATAGGACCGATGCGACCGGTGCGGTACATTTTTCAGAGTAACAAAGCGAATATTGGAGAGACTCCACAAAGGCCACGCGGCGAGCGGAGGCATGTTAGGGAGGAGTCACTGTCGAGAATATCGATATAAAAGTACCTAAAAATAATTCATATTTAAGTTTTTTTTATTGTAACAGAACATTTGCAATAACAGAAATTGATATGCAAAATTCTAGCAAAATGCTGAAAATTTACCGAGCCACCTGAATCTTCATTAAAATTGACTATCAAAGTATTCTTATGTATTGGAAAAATATTGTATTTAATTAGTTTCATATTTTGCAACCTTTCGTTTTCGTATTAGTAAAGAAAATGGTTTTTGATACCACAGAATCCAATAAGATAACCTATGCTTGCTTCTTATAGTCAGACGAGTGTGAGGCATGATGTAATGCAAATTGCCTGTGTAAAAGGGAATACAAGCATAACATCTAACAAGTCACTGCTGAAAACATACGCAATGCTATTTCAGCCATGCTTTAGTCCAGAATAGAATCAGACAGGTGATGGGCTACAGTGTAATTTTTTCCAGTTATTAGTATCTAATATGAAGCATGACTCAAGTGAACTGCTCAAGAAATCACATTTATCGACAGCACTCGCTTTATAATAAAACATCCCATCCCTAGCGACTGACTCAGCTCCCTACCAAGTGCCTCATAGTTACATACGTAGGTGTAATTGTTTGAAAGTACATTTTTCTTTGAGGTTACTCTCTATTAAACGCTCAAAGTAAAATAGGACGCAATGGTTCTACCTCAAAGGTGTACCAAAAGGTCGGCCGGTCTTAATTGTTCCTCAATTATTATGAATTTCGTATGAGGTTAAGTCAAAGGGCTGAGTGGAAATTACGGTTGAATTGTCGGTGTGGAGAGTCGAGTGTGGCCATGTGATGTCGCCGACTGAATAAGATGGGATTTAAGCGCGTTATGTACCTCGCCACTTGGGGAGGGAAAGATGTTAGGTAGTTTTAGGGCGTTTGATGAATGTACATTCTTGACTAGTTGCTAGATTTGAGTGGAGAGGATTATTTATTGGAGTTAGGTTATTGTCTAGAAATGTTAGGAATGTAATATTCTTAAATGACATTTTGATTATTGATGTTTTAAAACATTTTCGGTTGAAAGAGAGCCCAGTATCATGGCAAGAATTATGAAATAATCTTTATATCTACCTGATTAAGTAAGTTAAACCTTTCCAAGGCATAAAAAATAAAGCAATTGGTACCTACTGGTACGTGGTGTAGTTGGTTAAAGATAATGAATCTAGTTTGATTATGGAATTAAATATGAAATGTCTTCTTCGCGCACTTATATTTTTTTGGTACCATTGACGAACTTAATACTAACCATTTTTTTCTATCTTCAAAAACTCATTAAGTACAATGTTTACTCACCATCTGTACGTTAATACCCTAATATCGTAATATAAAGGTTCTCATCGTAAAACTATCGTAATCTTTTAGACGAACAGTTGTTAACGCTATTGTAAATATTTGTACGTCATGTGTACTCTGATTTCGTTGCTCGTTAAACTGAACTGATTTTTCGTTGATGAGTAATACTTTTGTGAATTTCGCTGGAGTTAATTCTTTATTTCATCTAACTCCCGTGACATTATACCAGAAATTGACATACTTTATTATTGAGTAAAAAAATAATCGGAAACGTTGTACCTAAGCATACTTTGATTGAATCAGTTTCTTACTGTATTTTCTGGAATTCATAATAGATTCCATTACACATAAACTTATAATATATTCAGCATCATAGTTAGTAGAGCATCATAGTTCGCATAATCAAAATTTTCAAACAAAGAGCCCTCAAGTACGATTCCGTAATCTCAAAATTCAAAACAAAATAATATCCTTCCATAGTCATAACTTTTGTTTAACAAACAAACTCATAAAGCAGCCATTCGATTTATATCATAACCAATACTCATCGTTACGAGGCCGTATTATCCTTTCACGCCATCTGCCGGCAGATTCGAACACCCAGCTCGCACAAATTTAGTCCTACCCTCTAAAACTTTAATGCATACGAAAATGGACTTTATGCGTTGGAAATAAGGTGGTAATGTTTGTAAGAGATGGTAAATGAAGTTGGAAGTATAAAAGTCGAACTGTAGAGTTGAAACCCGGGTGGTCATTATGAGCGATGACACCGTGCCGCTAAAATGTTTTGAATATGATTGTTGAATCGAATTTGATCTAAAAGAAGAGGTTTTTATAGGCAGTTATTGTTATATATGTTTAAAGAAAAGGAAAAGTAGATAGTTAAGAATTTAAACTTACTGTGTATTTTAGTTTTTCTTATCAGTTCTACGTTATTGAACTGACGAAAAATCAGTCGTAATTTGAGATAACCGTAAATCATTAGATTTCTTTGCTTTTTCAGTGGTAATCTCCATGTTTCCTAACTGAATTTACAGAAAAGCCAAAGAACCTACTAGTATCTCTTTGCTATCTGGCAAATTACTATTATTCTTACAAATATTCATGAGTAAGCTTTCGACAATAAAGTGGTTTAGAACAACTGATAATAGCATTTTAATGCTGAGAACAGTATTTATATTCCTGCTAGACCAAAATATTGCTAAAATTATACGCAACTAAGAATTCTACTCATAAAGCGACATCATAGCGCCCCAACCTACAAACCAAGAATCGAATCCACTATAATCCGATTCATTAAACACTTGCACACAACAAGTGCAGTTAATAGGATTAAGTATTTTATTGGGCACTATCACACACGTGGTCGAGTCGATTGCGAAATTATTTTAATGCCCACTTATTTGACTGACAACCCCCCGTGACGTCAAAACCCTTTGATATTCTGGAACATGTATTTTGACTCTGCTTTTGTCAGAAAAGGAAATAAGCAAACTACTGAATAAATGGGACTTTTGTTTTAACATAGTTGCTCGGCAGTCGAAAAGATGCGACTTATTAATGTTTTTTATTTATTTTATTTAATACTGCGTTATTGGCAGAATTTTGCGTTAATTGCGTTATTGGCCATGAAACCGTCTGCAATATTATTTACCTTTGAAAATAATTATTACCTTTTTATTCAAGTGATAAAAATATATAAAGTGCTGGTTTATTATTCTTTTTTTGTGGGGCTACTGAAATGTTCGTGTTAGATTAACGACTAAATGTATTCTGCTCTTTAGAACAGAGATTTGTACCTACTTACCTCAATCTGACGATATTAAAAATAGTCGCCTATCGGTAGAAGACCATCCATTATACCTCTCGTTCTGACCGCTTCTTGATCATGTCGGCATCAGCTATTAAACTGAAAAAGAAATGGTGATTTTTACTAAGTAATTGTACTTTTGCGAAACTAACTCTACCATTATCTCCTATGAGTAAATACTTTACTCTAAAACTGGAAATATTGACAAGACAACATTAATATTTATTTATGCAACCAATAAAAGTCTGATAATCCTATCCTATTCCGTACCATCACGCCCTTGTCATTACGGCACCGAGTAGGGGTGTAAACGATGGCATATTTTGATGTCACCATAGACAATAAATTATGGCATTAGTGTTGAACATTATTGATATTTGCCGTTTAAATTATATCGGTGGATCACGACATATGGACTGACTATTAATTATGATGGCTTCTGTATGCGGTTTGAGGATTATCTGTGCTAATATTTTGAATGGGAAAGTATGTTTCTGTTATGGCAATTCGTAACCATCTTCGGTACACGGTTTAAAAAATTTACTAAGGAATTAAGCTAGTATATGTTGACTTTTACAATATAAAATTTAAAAAGGAAACATAAAAAATGGGTATTTCTTATTTGTCATTAAACATGTAATGTCAAGGAAAGATGAGATTTTTTAACTAATCAACCCGATACTATTTCACGATCCGCAGTAGTAGGTACCCATATCGAAACGATATTCAGTATCTCTAAAAACAAAAATCTATCGCATATAGGTTCTTGTGCCTGAAATAAATAAATAATACAATAGATAATACCCAATGTCAAAAGTGGGCTATAATAATGGTCGATGAGGCCATTCAATTATTAAATGTATCATTGAGAATTCATCTGGACATTAAATTTATGAAACAAATTTGATTCATAATGTTTGCCATGATTTGACGATTTACGCTTGTGGTCAGTGTGGGAAACTGGGCAATCAAACAAATATTAATATGGGACGATGTTATTATTATAACAATAATGTTATAGTGGTATTATGGTGACTTAGATGTCATCTAATAAGATTTATTTAACTAGACTTTACAGGCTCGTGCATTTGCCGACGGGAAATCGTTATCGGCGTTTCTGTAGCTGCAGGTACGTAACCAAAATACGGACGTATGTCTTCTGAAATTTATGTAAACTTTTATTTACCTAAGTAGGTAGTACATACTAACTTAATTTTATTTTCATATTTACAGCTATGACATATTATTTGAACTTACAAAAAATGTTAGTAGATAGAGCCCAAAAGTAGCCTGACTATAATGTGTTGGAGTGGGAAGCATCTAGGTCTTATATTTTAGAAATTAAAGAGTTAATACGACATTAACAAGTAATTAATCATTGTTTGGTTGCCATTCGTAAAATGGAAAATAGACTAAAGACGCTATTTTGAATTTGTGTACTTATTAAATAATACTTAGGTACTTAACTTTTTTTTTAAATAACCGAATGAACTCTACCAACGACAAACAAAAATAAAATACAACATACCCAGTGATAATTATTCCATCCACTACAAATAAAATTCGTATTCGTACAGAACATTGAAATGGCATAAAATCAAATAAAAACCAGCGATACACAAATAATAGCGATTTAAACGCGCCACTTGTGTTAAACAATAGGTTATATTGGCGCCAAAACCGGGGCGCGTTGCCGCCACTTGACCATCTGTGATTTTTTTTTTTTTTTTATTTGATGCAAAAGATCGGTATGATCATAGAGTTTTATAAAATAATATATTTAAATATTCAAAGTTAATAACCTAACGTTGTTGATTTGCCATATTAATATACAACTAACTAGTGAGTATTATACCTACCTCTACTTGTAAAGGTACATTACAAATTACAATATATCAGAGTTCCCATAACATGAATACTTTACTAAAACACCACACTCCCATGATGCATAGATACCTAGATACTGCATAGGTATCTATTTATGTCTTGAAAGCGGCCTGGTATTTAAGTAGGTACCTAGTTCGTCATAATTTTGTCTGTATTGGAAATCGAACCCGAAACACGTAGGTACGATACAAGCTTAAGGTTGTTGCGAGTACCTATATTTGTTTTTTAATCTAACCATTATACTTACTCTACCCGTGACTACCTTGTAATGATAGAAATGCTAGAATTGATGGACTCTCTCTTGCAAATAACTAAGTTTCTCTTTCCACAAATTATTTGGCACAAACGTCTCATTTTCTCTTCTAAGTTATTAAACAGCAACAATGAATTCAAACAAATTAAACATTATTTAAAGCGTAATGCATTTTATTGTCAGCACTTTACGATGCAGGGAGGGTCCGACTAGTTGGGGATTAAAGCATCGCAATAAAAGGGGCGGTTTTGATCACAGCTTCTCAGGGGTGAAATTTATAACTATGTGGTCAATTGCTGCACGTTAAACGGATGCATTGTGATAAAATACCTACTATAGTTTTTAAAGGTGTCTTAAGCAGATGTAGAGGTTTATTTGGTTTTTTTTATATAATAATATATTTATATAGGTAGGTACGTATGCTATAACTGGTGGCACCAAACCAAACAAATATCGACCTACGATAAAATTAGGTTAAAAACTAGTACGTAAGTTAAAAAACTTGAATCTAACTGAGAATCAATCATCTGAGACCGCTATTTTACCAATGTGATTTTTGTCAAGTCCAAGGACAATAGTAAAATTGTGAAAATGAACTGTAATAGATAATATTGCTACGGATTTTAATATACAGCTCATTATATTATGTAAAAGTTTTCATTTGTAGTTTAAATATCTGTGAAAGACTAAAATAGATACATGAAAATGATTCTGCGTGTAAAGAATTGCGAGAGATTCGTTCGGAAATATGTAAGATGTGAGAATATAAATTAACATTCGATTTTTACCAAAAATATTTGAATACAATGGTTACAATATTTGAATGACAATCTTTAAATCGCACATTTTAATGTATTTTTTGTGCAATATTTAATATTAGATTGGAATATTTAAACTTTTTGCTTGGCACATTATTATTGAACGGTTAAGTATTACGTCATCACTTTGACAGTGACAATGACATTGGAATTGAGGTTATCAAATCAATTTTCAGCGAAAAAGCTGCATAATTTAATTAAATAAGAATAAAAGCATGTGTAAATAACCAATATTTCTATAAAACAATACGTGAATCTTTGTAAAAATGTGGCAATTTATTCAAAACCACTCTTGCATGCTCATGCGACAAAAGTAAATATTTTTGTAACTTTCATGATTATTTTGGTAAATAAACAACTAATTTCACATAATATCTTATTTGTGCTTTAATTTTCAGGTTACTGACAAACAAAACTAATGTATATTTAGCAAATATAGTAAAAAACAAGCCATCTAATGTTGTTAAGAGATATTTTTCCGAGGTTAAACCTTCTTCAGAGAAAAGTACAAAGTCCGGGTTATTACTGCTTTGCAGTCCTTGGAAATTGTGTACAGGCGTTAGTTTAGGTTTAGGAGCTAAGTTCTTGTTAAGTAATGGCCCAGCATATTGTAAGGCGGCACCAAATAATAGGATAATTCAAAGGAGGCCTAATGTAGATGAGGACAGTGCTAAGTTTGATTGGAGCAAGTTCTTCGCATATCTGAAGCCTCATAAATGGTTGTTAGCTGCTGCTGTTGCTGTAAGTATGTCTTGAGAACATTTTCTGTTGTATAAAGTGGTACAAAATTGTAAGATTTTCAATTGCTTTCTAATATTTACAAGAATTTCATTTCAAAGTATCCATATTTTTAACAAATTATTAGCTTCTACCTGCTTTATAATTCAGTTTGGCATGATATATTGTCTCGTTTAAATGAAATAGTTATACATTAAACTTTTGAAGTATGCTTACACTTTACTAATATCGATTGTTTTCTATATTTCAGTCTGCATTAACAGTGGCGTTCCTGAATGTATACATTCCAGCAATGTTAGGTGTCATAGTGAATGTGTTAGCAAGTTTACGACAAAACCCTAGTGCTGATTTTATAGAAGAAATCAAGTTACCTGCTTTTAAACTAATTTCTTTGTATATTGGACAGGTAAGTTATAAATTGCATTGATTTATTCATTAAATTTTGCAATCTACCTTAAAAACATTGGGAATCCAATATAATTAACATTAACAAATTTATCTCCTATTACGTAAGAACGAGAATGAGAACTATAAACCCAATTAATTATAAATCAATTTGGTATCATGCGCCTTACAGATGGTAAAAAATTTGTCAAATATGTTCAGAGGTTACAGTTAACCTCCTCCATTATAGACAAACTCTGTTTTCTCCCTTTTTATTGAAGGGAAGAAAGAGGCTCCATAGCTATTAATACACAACATAATGTACATTATTCTGTATTCCAGGCTGCCTTCACCTTCTTCTACATCCACCTATTATCTCAAGTGGGTGAGCGAGTGGCAGCTCACATGAAACAAGATCTATTTGAATCTATTCTAAGGCAAGACATGGCTTTCTTTGATCAAGAGAGGACAGGAGAACTAGTTAATAGGTAAGTAAAGTGTCTTTATGTCTGTAGTATTGTTTTTGTGTTTTTATCTTGTCTTATCTTATGAGTATTGGCAATGATGTATGCGAAAGATGTTTGGAATTTTGTTAGAAATGATTAGATTATTTGAATGATGAGGTCAATTTGACACATACTTTCTTTCACCAAAACAACTTGTGCACTGACATTTTTGATTGCTTACCTTCTAACTTGCTTAAAATATTGTCATATAATGTTTTCAGGCTCACAGTTGATGTTCAAGACTTCAAGAGTTCTTTCAAACAGACTATTTCTGGTGGACTTAGAGCTATTACACAGGTATGTTTATACGTACATATATAATTATACAATATGACGCCTTTTTCGCATAGGAGTAGACAGAGACCAAAAAACGCCACTTGGTATGAGCCTTACAAACTTCACCTGCCTCAATCACAACCATACATCTGGTCATACAGCCTCATACAGGACCACAAGTTATGAGTTCTATGCACCTGACCTTTTTGTATACTTATATGCTAAAATATGTCTAAAAACAATGCATCTGTTGTACAAAAAGATTTCCCAAGACAAAACAATATAAAATTAAATTATTGCCTATTTTATATTATTTTGCTAATATTTTACAGGTAATCGGTTCATCAGTGAGTCTGTTAGTCATTTCGCCACACTTAACTGGCCTGACATTGATCTGTGTACCCTCCGTCGTGATTGGTGGAACTTTTATTGGATCATTACTAAGGAAGCTGTCAAGAGAGGCTCAGACACAGGTAAGTACACAATACATTTTAAGAAAGACTGTTTATTTGATACAATTTATCTTCCATGAAAAATAACATGCTAACTCTAGACAACAAAACAATATTATTTTTGTCTTGGTAGGCTTGGCAAGTTACTGTGGGCACTGGTTTAAAAAGTATAGGCAGAAGTACATAAAATATATGTATGATTTGTCCGTTATTAACTTTATGATTGATCACATGAAGGAGTTGGCCAATCTATTACCGTCTTGTTTACTACCAAACTTCAGAATACCATTGAAACTTTCCAACATAGTTTTTAGCTAACGCATGCAATCGAAACCGAAACCTCGTCAATAACAGCGCATTTACAACCTTACTTAACCTTAATAATCAATTTCAGGTAGAAAAAGCAACTCTCCTAGCAGAGGAAGCGATATCAAACGTGCGAACAGTACGTGCATTCGCGGGCGAGAAGAACGAAGCACAGATGTTTGCGCACGAGTGTGATAAGGCTGCTGAACTTAGTATGGAGTTGGGGCTCGGGATTGGACTGTTTCAGGCTGGAACTAATTTGTTTTTGAATGGGTAAGAACTTTGATATGTGTTTTACTTGCTGCTTTTCTCCTATAACCATCCTCGATAAATGGACAATCTAATACTGAAATATTTTTTCAAATCGGACCAGTAGTTCCTGAGATTAGCGCGTTCAAACAAACAAACAAACAATCAATCAAACAAATAAACTCTTCAGCTTTATAATATTAGTATAGATATTTATGGCCTTTTTCATGGCTTATGGCTGAGTATTAATTAAATCATCACTTGGAAATTCGACAGTTATTTATTTATATTTTATATGCTGTCACTTTATCTGACACTAGCTGACCCGCGCAACTTCGTTTGCGTCACATAAAGAGAATGAAAATTTTCCCCGTTTTTGTAACATTTTTTACTGGTGCTCTGCTCCTATTGGTCGTAGCGTGATGATATATAGCCTATAGCCTTCCTCGATAAATGGGCTATCTAACACTGAAAGAATTTTTCAAATCGGACCAGAAGTTCCTGAGATTAGCGCGTTCAAACAAACAAACAAACAAACAAACAAACAAACAAACTCTTCAGCTTTATAATATTAGTAAGTATAGTAAGTATTAGTAAGTATAGTATAGATATAAGTTATCCGATATTTATCCCTTAAACTTTGAGATTTGTTGAAGTTAAGCTTACAGAGTCTATTTTTTTCAAAAACAACACAGTTTATCTACTGCACATAATCATGTTTTATTTTGGAAATTGATGAACAACTAAAAAAAATTCTTATTTATTAAAAAAAATGATTTTATTCTTATTTGTTTACTATTTAGCTGCACGGCGAAAAACCAAGTGTGTTTTTGCAGTAAACTATAAATTTTCAATTAACTAAAGTCTCTATTTAGTTAAATAAAGTTGAATTTTCTTTCCAGCATGGTGCTAGGCACAATGTTCCTGGGCGGGCACCTAATGTCAACGGGTCATATGTCTGCCGGTGACGTCATGGCATTCCTGGTTAACGCTCAGACTGTACAGCGGTCTGTGGCGCAGTTGTCGCTGTTGTTCGGCTCGGTGGTAAAGGGCGTAAGCGCCGGGGGACGTGTGTTTGAGGTGAGACCTTATTGATATAGTAATAAGTTTTATTTTTGTTCGTATTATTGGTTGTAAATGTAATTTCTTCTGTGCTGTATTAGAGAAAATAGTTATAAGCCGAGTTTCGTTAGTGTTGGTAAACATAAAGTTTAGGTAAGATCTTTTATAGAGTAGAAACAAAGAAAAATTATGATGTAGGTGTGAAAATGTGTGAGTCTATCTGCCAAGTGAATAAAGATTAAATTCACTTATTGTTTGTGGTCAGTTCATACCAAATACATTTAAAATTATTAATTGGACTAAAATTGTAGACAGTGTAGACACGATCATTCAAGATCTTATATACTATTAAGTTGATTCCCGAAACATTTCTCAGTGATGTGACATACTTATTTTAATATTTAATTACAGTACATAAACAAAGAACCAAAAATGGACACGTCAGGCACAAAGGTGATCAAATACCACGAATTCCACGGAGACATTGAATTCAAGGACGTCACCTTCGCGTACCCTACCAGACCTGAAGCTGTAAGTAAAGCTGTTTGTAGAGTTTAACTACATTATTCTTATTTTTACTATCATGTAATGTGTACTATAATGTAGTCATGCTGACTGTTGACGAATTTTATCTTGACCTTTCGGCACTGTTGGCACGGCCTGTAGTAGTGTGTGTAGTGTTTAGACCTAAATAGTTAAAATTCTATGGTCTTCTATTAGTTTAGTTTCTAGTATTAATTAGTTTTTGATAATTTCGATAATGTATTTGAGGTAAAAAAAATATTATTTTATTATTCCTTGTTTCTAGGTGGTATTAAAGAATTTCAATCTAAAGATACCGGCGGGTAAGACTGTGGCTATTGTTGGCACGTCTGGTAATGGAAAGTCTACAATTGCAGCTCTCTTAGAAAGGTATTTTCAAGTATTTTTTGTGGCCCCCACTTTGAAATTCATATGTATTAATACTTAGGTAACACTTCATTATTACATGTTTGTGCTATTATACCACATATGTGTTGTCCCCGACCCATGTCCAAACTTAATATAATTGCGATTCTAAGTATATTAATGAGATTTAATGTTAATAAGGTATGTTTTTTTTATAAATAATTTTCTTTTTATTTATAAATTATATTTTTATAATAATATTTTCTATAATAAATTTATTTTATCTATTACAATACCTAACTAAAATATGCGTGCATATAACCATAACTATAAAATGTTCGTCTTTTTGTAGGTTTTACGACGTAAACGTAGGTCAAGTAACAATCGACGGCGTGAACGTCAAAGAGATGGACGCGGAGTGGCTCCGCGGTCGAGCCCTGGCGCTCATCAGCCAGGAGCCCGTGCTGTTCGCCACCAGCGTCAAGGAGAACATCCGCTATGGACGAGCTGAGGCCACTGATGCCGAGGTAAATGCAAACTGAAACGAATATTTATTCGGTTCACTTTTGGATCAGTGTATCATGATGTTAAATTAGCTCAAGTCTGTACAATACTCAAAAGAAAAACTATAAGAAAATGCTTTTTGAAACTGTCAGTAAAGCAAAATAGGTCCAGGTCTACCGCATAAATCGAACAACGCCATCTAGTAGTGTACCGTGGAACAATTGAGTGCCGGTGAACGTACCGGTTAGCAATTCGGTTTTATGCCGCTAGATGGCATTATTACAGAGTAGTCCGTCGTTATTCGGAGCATCTGGACAACAAAGTTATGCTTGTATCATAAGTATGGTATGGTAACGTTTTCGAAATTTTAAGTGATTTAATGTACCTATTTTTATTTCTTGATACTTAAGGTATACCAAGCAGCTAAGACAGCAAACGCGCACGAGTTTATAACCGGGTTCCCGGACGGGTACGACACGTTAGTGGGCGAGCGAGGTATGGCGCTGAGTGGAGGACAGAAACAACGCATCGCTATCGCCCGTGCCGTTCTTAAGAACCCGCCTGTACTTATACTGGATGAGGCTACTAGGCAAGTATAATCATTTTCGATTGCCTGTCATACATGCAATATAAAGCATAACCTTTAGGCGCAGCGCAGACGGCACACTTTTTGTGCGATCGAGTCTGTGTACTAATGTGGTAAAGTCTATTAAAAACTTAAACTTACCGTATTTTGTTTTTTCTTTAGACTCATACATGTCCAAACAGGAGCGGAATAAACAATACAGCACACTTCATCCCACTTTTTTCTTTTTAAATGTCTATCATGATATTCTGCAGACTCGATCGCACACAAAAAGTGTGCCGTCTGCGCTGCACCTTAGTGTTATTGAGACATGGTAGTCACTACAAGAATACATAACACAGTAACGCTATTTAATGACTCAAAACTGAGACTTGTAATTCACTTTTTGAGGAGCTCGTGGCTTAGTTTACAACAGCCGCACGGATCGATCTCTGAGGTTAAGCTACGCTTGCCGAGGTTGTTCCGTGGATGGGTGACCATCTCATACATATCGAGTTCCTCCGTGTTTCGGAAGGCACGTTAAATTGTGGGTCCCGGCTGTCATTTTCGAAGATCTTTGACAGTCGTTAACAGTAGTCAGAAGCTTGAAAGTCTGACAACCAGTCTTACCGAAGGGTATCGTGTTAATACCTAAGTAACTGGGTTGTGGAGGTCAGATAGGCAGTCGCTCCATGTAAAACACTGGTACTCAGCTGCATCCGGTGAGACTGGAAGCCGACTCCAACATAGTTTGGAACAAAGGCTAAGCGAATATATATATATATATATGATAAGCTTAAACCTACACGATGTGTATATTAAAAGCAATGAGAAACTTTATTAAGCCCCAGATTCAATCTATTATCAAAATCTCTGAGGATTTTACTTTCTGTACATTATTCTCATCTTAACTGTCAAAAATGTTTTCTATATTCCAGTGCGCTAGACTCAGCGAGTGAGAAGGTGGTGCAGACAGCGTTAGAAACAGCGGCTAAAGGTCGCACAGTACTGGTGATCGCGCACCGACTGTCCACCGTCATGAACGCGGACCTTATCGTCGTGTTGAACAAAGGGAATATTGTTGAGGTAATACTATCCTTTACTAATATTATAAATAAAAAAGTTTGTGAAGAGTTATGTATGTTTGTTTGTAACTCTTTAACACGGAAACTAGTTAACGGATTTTGATGAATTTTGGTGAACAGCGAGTTATTTACATGGACTAATATATAGGATACTCTTTATCTCGGGAAATCTATCCACGCGGACGATTTCGCGAGCAGAAGCTAGTTTATTATATCTTGTATATGTAAATGTATATTTTATAACACATGCATAGAATATATTGTATAAAAATAATAATTTGATCTCTTATTCCAGATGGGCACCCACGATCAGTTGAAGAAACAGAAAGGTTTCTATTGGAACTTAATTAAACAACAAGATCAAAGCTGTGATGATACCAAAGGCTTATGAGAATAAAACAACTATATAGCAAGTTTAGTATACTCATTGCGGAGTATTCTAGTACAAAACATTAGGAAAAGGGAGTGTGTAGGTATTTATTGGTTATAACGTTTAATTTTGACAGGTGAAGATTTTTAAAGTAGGGATGTTGGCAAAAAAATATTGCAATAAGACATGCCTTATGATTAAATAATTAAGCCTTTATTTTTGCTTTCATAAATAAGAGCAGGTGATTTAAATAAAACGCATCTTATTCTGTTATGTATTAGCATATTCGCTGCGTCATAACTTAATGTGAATAAAAAACGCATGTAATCTTCTGTAATTATTTATTTTACCAGATTAAATAATAAATGGTCAACATCCCTATTAGACACTATTATTTATTCTTGTGCTTATAGTTCAAAAGCTATAAGCGCCTCATTTAAATACTGCCATAGATGTAACAAAAACTTATTTCTGTCCCATTACTAGTTGTCCTAATAGTGGGCAAAAGTCTCCCTTCATAGCAAGGAGAGGGTTAAGGCCTTAGGAACGGTTCATATCTGACGGAAGATGCGTCGCGTATTATCGGTCGCACAACGCTAGTACAGACAAATGTATAGAAAAACACTCGACCGTTCACACTCAACCGATGATGCGACGGTGCGAATCCCATACAAATTAAGTTACGCCCGACGTATCTTCCGTCAGTGCGCGTTCCTACTATGTCGTAACGATTGATTAATCGTTGGACGACTGTCGTCTCTAGCTGATCCCGTTATGACGATTGCTTATCGTCAAAAAAAATTATCGTTTAGTGATTGTCGTATCTAGCCGTCCCCACTTTCACGATAATTTGTCGTCACTGCAAAAAATGTCATAGACGACAGTAAGTCGTGTCATTATATATGTGAACACCTCCATTTAAAAATTTAAGCCACGACACTTAAAACTACATGATTATCTGTCGTCACGACATAGTGGGAACACACCCTCAGATATGAACCTTCCCTTAAGCTACTACTACTACTACTACTACTACTACTAGCACTACGCCTCGCAAAATGCGCGTTAGGGACTTTGAAGTCCCTCTAGAACCGTAGGGACTTTATTGTAGAGCAATAAATATTATTTTCTGTATTTGTAAATGTCGCTCGTGATTAGTTTTAAGCGAATCGTAAATCATGTATATTTTACTATAAAGATAATTATTTATTTTACTAGATGTTTAAAATGTGAGGTCACATGTAGTTCATTATGATATTAAATGATATCATGTAATTTATTAACTGCCATGCTAAAAAACGCCTTTGCTGAAGTGTCCATAGAGAATTGAAAAATACAGGTATGAAAAGTTTTAAGAAAGTTGAGTAGTCTTTTGACCATTTTGTTTGTTTTTGGCATGTAGTTTCAGCTTAAAAAGCTTCCGATAATTATAATATAGACATGTTCATTTATAATTAAAATTCTTATTGACATGTTAAAGTAAAAAGAAATGGTTCTAAGAGCAGTTATTAAGAAATTTAAGACGCAGTACTTCCGTTATTTAATTAAAAATGCTCATATTCCATTAGCTAATTGCACATTAGGACAATATGTCTAAGAACGCACTTTAGTTATTACATGTACGCCGTTTGACGGTACAAAACGTAAAACTTTATTACATCTTCGACTTACGTATTAACGCTTGCAAGAAAGCATTCGCATTGGTGTGTTGGATAACTAGAGCTTTAATCTGACAATTGATAATTAATTTAATGCCTACTGTAATAGACACGGAATAACTAACACAAAACGAAGTATGTGCAGCTATACTTACCTTAACCTAAGAGAGATTTCGACGTAAAGCACAAAGTATTAGTGCAAAATACGACTCTAATGAAATTGAAATATGGGTGGTCACTTAAATTTGTAATAGTCGTTTATTCCTTTTCATGTTTCAGTGTGTGTTAAATGTCATCGGCTGAGTTGGGCGACAGTCATCTTCAATCAAAAAGTTTGACATGCTCTTTTCTTTTGTGTTAGTTATTTCGTGATAATAGAGTTGTAATTAGTCTGCGTGAAATAAATACATATTTCCTTGTTAGTTGCAGTGTCATGCTAATGTATATTCTCAAACAGTTGAAATTAAGTAGATTACCAATTGATCAATGCGTCCTAGAAAATGCGATATTAAAAAAGGGTAGAGGATTAAAGTGTGGTGTTTTAAAACAAAAATAGAATATTATGACTACTTTGATTTGGCCTTTGTTGGTATGCGTTTGGGTTTTAAATTATAGAAAATTAGACAATACCGATGTTTGTATGAAAGAGAAATAAATTATTGTTACCAATTACTGTGTTTTATTACCTGTTTTTACAGTTGAAACTCAAAAACACTGGTCGACTACTGAAACGCAATAAATTATGTAACACATTTGTAAAGGTTACAATACCTTCTTGGTTTACCCGACGTTTCAATCGAACTGTATCGACCGTGGTTACGGGCTGACTGATGTAGCTACTAAGCGTCGTCTCCTTGTGGCCCGAGTTTTTACGCCTACTCTCACTTGGTCTTCACTAATAAATTTAATGCAAGATTCGAGATTTTTAGAGAGCAACTAACTAAAGGGTACTTAATAAAACTAAATTCCAAGGAAATTTATTATTTATTGCATACATGATCACCGAAATATTATTTACATTAAATGATTTTAGTAACACTGATGAATTATTTACAAATTATCTAATAGTAAGACTAAATTCTAATTTATTTTAATTATTTTGTTCATGTATTTACAAAAGATAACAAATTTTAGAATCAAACGTTCAAATCTTAGGTTCAAGTATACTTGTGGTATATTACATGGCTAGTCTATAACTCTATGGTTTTACCATAGACATTATGGTAATGGCGTAACTAATGGTACTTATATAATAAATAACTGTACACCTGATTTTAATATTCTTCCAAATTAATATAAAGACACGTTTGTTAAACTAATTTAAAAAACGGCTTCAGAACTAAAATAAAGCATAACATATTTTTTTAAATCATCATACATTTTTTCTGTCAGTTAAGTTATCAGACATTTCTTTGAGTTTTCATTCTGAAAACATTTAAAGGCGTTCAATTTCATACATACAGCGCAACAACGATCCATTAACTTAAACAATTAAAATACTTTTTTGCTCATTTGATATTTTATGGCCGCCATTTTGGACGGTACCTATTTTGTAAGGTAGTTTTGTCTATGCATACATAAATATATTGAAATTAAATTCAGGTGTACAGTTACCACAGTCAATTATCAATTGTTTATACTTACAATATCTTATTTTATACCTGGGAATGTACAATACTTAATACAATTTAATAAAAAACGTTATTTGAAGTTATTTGATAGAAACGATAAAGCGAAAGTAATAATTTCTTATAATACAATAATTCTGGCACAGAACAATATTTTTATATTTGAGAATTTCATTTATATTAATATACGTATTATTTAATTGACTTCATTTTGAAATCTATTACTTTGAACAATATTTTTGATAATATATGCAAAATTATTGTTAAACGACACAAGAATACCAACAGCTCGTTTCATCGCCTATGAATAAGTATTGGATATCCGATTCATAATAATGACAGTAAAAAGTTGGCCAGTTTTAATAAAACTGGCCGCCGTGACCGATGAATATCGGCCAGAAGGACATTACTATTTTCATAATAATGTCCTTCAGTCTGATATCCGGCTACGATGGCTAATTTTATTGAAACTGGCCGACTGTGTGTAGTGTTCGATACATAGATATACAATTTATTATTTTACTCACATAGCCCAGAGTAACGGATAACCGACACAACTAGTCTGAGGTTAACTGTTACAGCGAAAGTTTGAAAAAACATGTTAATATTGTACCTGTTAGTTAATCGGTACTTATTCAGATGTTATAAAACCGGCCATACAAACTATTCTAAAATAGCAAAAAACAATTAAAAAATAAACGATAATGGTTGATTTTTACATAATTTAACTATACAAGGGCTAACTTTTATTACAATTAAGTATATAAATAAAATTATTATTTCCTTATTACATAGACCAAAAGTCACTGAGCTTCCGATACAATATCATAAAAATTTGAATTTTTCATTAATTCTATAACATTTTTTGAGTAAGTATTGCGCAATAAGAACAGTCGACAAGACACTCGGACGTGAATCAGGCAACTTATAAAAAAATAATACACGAACAAATTAGTACAAATAACACTACACTCGTATATTTGTGGTTGCTAGATATCAAATTTTATTGTTCTGTCTCAAGTCTTAATCATGTGAGTAAAAGAGATAGCATGACAAATACACATACTCATTGCAGAAATAAGTTCAATGCGGATGATGGAACAGAAGAATGCCGTTTATCTTCTTCTTCACTTTCCTTCACGCTTCATTTATTTCAGATCTTTGCGAAGTGACTTGTTGCTATATTCAGACATCAAAAGCTATAGTAAGTATCGTACATAAACCAAGTGAGATCTCACCCACCATTTAAAACAAATATAGTTGTAAGATTACACAAAAAGTATCTATATAAATACAAAACTTTGAGCACATTTTGTTGCTATTAAAAATATAATTTGGTCAAACATAGTTCATATTTAAAAATTAATTACTTTGTAATTATAAATTACTTCTGTAATTTTGTCGTCTTTCTACGTTATAAACAGAATAATTCAGATTGGAAAAAAATCTATTCAATATTAAATATATTTAAGAATTGTTTCAACTGTACAATATCTAAGTGCCTATATTAAGTAAGTACTAAGTAAATCTAAGTAACTAAGTTACGTAATATTTGGTTACTTTAACTAGTGTTACAATCAACTTATATTACAATTTCAATGATTTTAGTTTAAACAAATGAAATATTTTTCTATTTTTGGCACTGTGTGGGTTGTGCTAACTTTTTTTCGTCAATAAGTTTTTTTTTTTAATTAACAAGTCCGTAAAAAATTTAAATGACGGTTGTTGGTTAGTAGCAGATACTTAGCTTCTTGACTTATTTACCTATATATTAGTGACTTGCTCTTCATAAATTTAGTAATATCTGCAGATTTTCCCATGTGTGTGAGAAGTGTATCTCCTATATTTCTGTAAAATGTTAGTTCATAATTTCTCTCATGATTCCTGATCAACCCCATTAATTACGAGCCCTGTTCCATACATCAATTTCTCCAAATAAAATCCTGTATAAGTCAATCAATGGCCGCCTTTACATACACGCTCTATCGCGCGTTCTTAAGAGCGAGCAGGATTACGCACGGGAAAGACGGCGCTCTTCGCTCGCGATTTTCTTCGCGGACTTGACAGATGAGCGCGGCGCGCGGTCTTGCCTTTCCCCTTGCACACCCTTTACACGCACGCTCTATTACGCGTGAAAGAGCATGTGTGTTAAGGCACCTAAAGACATCGCAATTTACAGAGACCTACAGAATCAAGTCTTTACTCCTCAGTAGAGTATTATCATATCAAAGTCCCCACACAGTGCCGCTCCTATGTCCCTCAACGCTAACGTCATCGCAGACCGAAGTGCAGCAGCACTGATCCGAGCAGCAACAAACAAGTGACGCTCGACGTGATGCCGTGGATCGCGCTCGTGTTGCGGCGGAGAATCGCTGCCATTTTGTTGCCTAGAAACAAGAATAAGTTGGTTAGATGTTGACAAAATTAAATCTAAAGTAGTTTTAGTTCAAGGCTTTATTGACAGTCCCCTAATTATGGAAGAAAACCTGGCGTGAAGTTCTTTCATACCTACTCAAATGTACGTAACTTTAAGACTACTAAGAGTGTGCTAAACCATTTATTACCCACTCTGGATTGTAATAGTTTTGGTACAAAGGATTCAAACAATTACAAACAACAAGTCAGACTTTAGTTGCTCTTTGCTCCAAGCTAAAAAGCATGCTCTTAACGTAACACCTTCGCTATGGGTATATCTTAAACAGGTGGACATTAAACTTTCTATTTTCCTGAGCTTCCTATTTTCGGCTCTAATTGCCCAGTTTGCTGAACCTAGCCAAGTCTTTACCTTGACAACTAATTATGAAAAGTTCCATAAAAATACTTACTTCCTTCAGAAACAAACACATGTATGCTCGCCGGCTCAGTGTTGCTCGCGCTGCAGGTATAATTGCCGGAGTCCTTCAACGTGGCCCCTCGCACTGTGAGCCGCGACTGTGTGCGCGCCCCCGGCTCTGTCTCCACCGTGATGCCGCCGCGAGTCGCGTCGTAGTTGATCATGCGGTCATTGTGGTACCAGAACACGTATTGTGGGGGTGTTGGGCTCTAGAAATGAGAAAATAACTATTAGAAACAATTGAAAGAAATATTTTTAGCGAGGGATGAAGGTAAACTTGCGTTACACTTGCGGTATTGGTGGTAAACGTTCGATATAGAAACAAGAGTCTTGTAACATCAAACGTATAATGAATATTAGCTTATAAACTAAGTACATATATAAATTAAGTCGAAACGAATAGAAAAAAACGAATTTATTAATAAAATTACGACAAAATTCCTAAATTTTCAACGTAGCGCCTTCTTTCATTTCATCTGTACAGTCAGGACTCATTTAAGACTGGTTTAAATCTTCCCCATAAAAGGAGTAGAGTCTTCTAAGTTGTTCAAGCCGCCCGAAGGCCTTTGACATGACTCAAATATTAATATTTTGAGTAAATTTTAAATATTAATATTTCGGTATCATCCCCTTTCTCTCCCGCATGAGTAGACCTACAAGACTTAGTTTACAAGCTTCTAATGTCTTTGAATTAATAATTTTATTCTTTAAATTTCAGATACAATAAAAACTCTAAACAAAATTGCTTTAAAGCCTTTCAAATAATAAAAAAAAACACACTTTTAAAACACATAAAGTATTATTTTTATTATAAAACAAGTACTCTACAGAAATACATTTTGAAATAACAAGAAAGCACAAAGCTTTGTACAGACAAGGATCAATCAATAACTGCAGTAGTTGTGCGACTTTGACAAGACTTGCAAGACGTCACTCGCTTGTTAAAACTTGTGTCTGTCCTGGATACAATTCATTGCACATTTCTAGCTTTATAGGAATTGCACGTGTATTTCTAGGCTTGTAAGCAATGTTCTAAATATCTAGTCTAAAATGTGATATATGGAAAGTAATTTTATCGTCCTGCAAATACCTACGCATGGCTTTATTTTTCCAACGTAAGTACGTAAGTACGATGGCTAAGAATTTTGAAGGGACTTGATTAATTAGTGCTCACTTCGTCATATACATAAGTAGCTAACAGTTTTGTTGCTAAAATATATTAACTCAGGAACAAGAATTTTCAAATGCGACTAGCTAATTGGCACTAATATTGTTACTTAGGTATTCAAAAATAGACAATATAAGGATAAGGGCAGTTTAATTAAGAGGAACATTCCACAATGCAGTTAAAATAAACAAGCAATTTCACTTTATTTTTCGATTTTCCACGACTTTAGAATAAAAAACTTTACATGCATTTCCATATTTCGAATATCTTGAAAAACTCGTAGATGAGTAATAAAAAATACGTAACAGTTCCTAATTACCTCCGATACTAACGAACATTAAAGCCGCTCGTTAAGAAAAATGTCCGAAAAGAAAACGACCAAGTTTAATATTATTTTTTTTGTTAAACAACCAATTAGTTCCGTTTTATATTTTTTCTTCTTTCGTTCAAAATTTCCACTGTAATTATTCTTGTAACGTTGGTTTTAGACGCAATTAAAGGAGTGTCGGGAACGAGAAAAGTAAAATTGATGAAATATTCATAGTTGAGATTCTAGACTAGCTGATTAAGGTTGATCTAGATTTTAGGCTGTGCAGGAGGTTAAAGCACCTTATATTAGAGATCAGCCTAAACAAATCTATAATGAACGCTAATTTTAAGGTAACTTAAACTTATTTTTTTTTGTCATGTTATTTGGATTTCAAAATCAAAAGCTTCTAGGAAAATTTTAGCCGAATTATGAGTTTGTGTATCTCATAAATATTTACTCCATTTGCCTAAATCAATCTAAAGACATGCATGCTAAAAGCGAAATCACGATTCTATTCAATCAAGATGACCGGCGTGCAGACTGAAAGAGTAGTCTTGTGAGACAATATGTCGGCCTTGCTTCTTTCAGTTCAAAAGAAAAGAGACCGAGATACTACTTCGCTCAGTCTGAATGCGGCTATTATGATATTATATTATTATAGAACATTGATTTACAAAGTTGTCGTTTACCCTTACCTTCTCCACAATGCATATAAGGTGTATGACGCTGCCGAGATCCACGTGGTGTTCTCCAGAGCCAAGGATGAAGGCTTCTGGCACCACGATCTGTAGCCGCACGTAGTGGGATACGATTCCCGTGCGAGTCGATACCTGCAAACAATACATAGCAGCCTAAGTTATATACGATTGGAAGTAAAAGACAGATTCTTGCATTTTCTTTTATTTTACACAAAATAAGTAGTTACGACCTTTCATAAAAACCTTATTTCGAGCTTGAATATCGACGAGCCATTTGATTTTATAATTTTATAGACGAATACGTCCATAAAATATGAAGATTAAACTTACACGCCTACGTTTAAGGCAAATATATCCTCCCCTTATAAAACTATTAACAACAAAAAGTCGCGACAAAGACAGTTCTTTTAACCTGTAATATCCACCGCGAACTTAGCCCTACCTTCATTTTTCTCAATATTTAAGGCATGAAATACCTTTTTTATTTTTTGAAATTTCAACAACACATAAAAGTACCTACTAACTCCAGATTTAAGCCTCCAACTTGGCATCCCAAGTCTTGCCACAAAACTTCAACAGCTTTACGTTTCCAGTTTTACAATGCACTAGAAACTGCAAGCAAGCCTTTCTACGACTTCTCAATGTTGCAAACCGATCGATCGTCACCAGACCTCTCAATCACGTTGTTACTACAGTCCAGTAACTTAGACAGCCTTGGTTTGCACAATATCTATACTAATATTATAAAGCTGAAGAGTTTGTTTATTTGTTTGAACGCGCTAATCTCAAGAACTACTGATGTGACTTGATAAATTATTTTACTGTTGGATAGCCTATTTATCGAGAAAGGCTATAGGCTATATAACATCACGCTACGACCATTAGGAGCGGACCAGCAACGAAAAATGTTACAAAAACGGGGAAGACTCTAATCCATTCACTCTTATGTGACGCAAGCGAAGTTGTGCGGGTCAGCTAGTAATAAGTAGATAATTTATAGTACTTTGTCTGGTCCTTATCCCACGATAACTGTGTCGGCACAGCGTGTTTTCTTTTCAAAAACATGCTGTCATGGGTTTTGTATTTCCAAAATTATATAGTTGTAGCAAAAAGGTAAGTACCTCGATTCTCTGCCACTATCGACTACCGTCAAAAAAAATTGTATGACAATCGGTTCAGCGCCTCTAGCGGGCGTCGTAGAAACTATTTTGGCAGTACATTTTAAAGGTCAACTTTCAATACCCAAAAGTACAGAATCGTGCTACCGTTCTAAATTCTAAATTTTGTATGCCTCCTTACCTTCATATAAGGCTCTCTACTAAGTTTTTGGTCTATAACCTAGTTAACGTTAACTGTTACCAACTTTCAACGACTCATATAACAACGTAACTGGAAACCGTTGTTCAATTATAGCTGGCTTGTGAAATAACCTATCCTTCATTTCTAACAGTTATTAAGGTAACGCTTGGCTTAGATGGCAACTACAGTCTCTGACGAATTAACTAATGAAGATTAGTTTGTTGTCCGAGAGTGGGAACCCGAATGTGAAAAGGCCTCTGACAAATCGGCATTATAGTGATGTTATGATCATGCTAAGTGATGTTTTTAAAAAAGACACGAATGCACAGGAAGGTACAGGAATGACTACCTAGATCGAAAAGCCGATAATACTAAGAACGCTTTTTATTAAGACAGACTGTATGTGAGAGCTAAAATCAATATCTGACACACGCATTTCTAGTTCGACCTTGAAAGCAAAACCTTGAAAATAAAACTTCAAAAAGTAAACATATAATAAATAAGTACAACAGGCTTATTTAAATATCAAACGAAACCTCACACGAACACAGATTAGCGCTCTCATAATTTCCCTAATCGAATTCCGAAGGCGATACTTCTAAACAAAAAAGACGTTTGATTTTCTTCTCCATATACAGGATTAAGCCTCCCGCCTTGTTATCGCTGGAACAATAAAAATAACAAGATTCCACCGTCAAATGGCTGGATATTTTAAAACGTACTATGCAGATGTTGAACATTTACATAAGGAAAATGATTTCACATCGCGTCGAAAGGATTTCGTTCAATATGTTGGAGTTGAAAAAATGAAGCCCGTTTATAAGCAATTGAGTTTGAGGAGTACGATTTCTCTTGAGAAAAGTTTCTGTATTGGAATAGATTAAAATAATCTACGTGAATAATTCAGTTAATGATTTGGCGTATTGAAGAATGGTCGGCTTTCTGTCTGCCTACTAATTATAAAATATTCAAAATCTGTAAAATTAGCCCTACTTGATTTTGTATGACATTTTAAACCTGTATTATTACTGCGCAAGACACAGTTTTAGTAGACTTTTAAAGAATTTTTAATGGTGCGACATAATTATGTGTTACAAAATGATCTCCGATTTTCTCAGAAGTCATATATTTCTTAAAAACTCTTTGATAACCAGCCGTTTTTAGTACAAGTAAAGAAGTCAACGCCCTAAATAACGACGCAGACAGAAAAAAAGGAAATGGAAGTTACCTTCAAATGGGCAACGTAAAAGAAGCCATCAATCCAAAAATATAATCCCCATCAAATTCAATAGCAGAGTATAAATATATGTCGTAAAGCGAATTCTTAAGGGAAACACAATAGGTATTTAGACAAGACTCGCTTTAGCACAAGACAATATTCAGTAGGTATTCTTTTTAAGAGGTTTTCACACGCCGAGTTATATGAAACGTCTTTTTGTATTTTGAGCGACATTTCGTCAAATTGCTTCTATAGACATTAGCGTTTCTTTACATGTGTTTGAGTAAAAGCTTACTTATTTTGGAAGACAGGCAATGAAAATTACTACGCCTTTCATCTAAAACCATCTTATTGTAAATGACTAATGGGTACTAAGTGAAAGACAACTAACTGTATATGTCTTATTGAACTTTCAAATAACAATACAAAGTTGGATCAATTGTCATATCTACCTTTTGGAAAGAGCATTGCTCCCTAAAGCAAAAACAAAGAAGCATGAGCTCCTATTCTCAGTGAAATAGTGCGTAGAACTTTGAAATGCATCGTTGTGGTAAGTGAAACAAATGAATAATCAGCTGTCATTCAAACAGTCAACAGTACCTCGATTCTCTACCACTATCGACTACCGATAACCGGCTAGCTATCGACATTTTGACATTTAGAATGTACTGCCAAAAAGGTCTCTTCGACGCCCGTCAGGCGCTGATCAGATTTTCATACAAAATTTCTCCATGACAGTTCGGTTGTCGGTAGTTGATAGTAGTAGAGAATCGAGCTACTGTATCGGTGTGGCAAGTCTAACAAATGAATAATCAGCTGTCATTCAAACAGTCAACTGATCAGACGACCAGTCGCTCAAGAAATTCCACAATATGTAAACACACCTTAACCATATTTGAGTTAAATTCGAGGTATTTCGGCAAACAGACGCGCGTACGGGCAATAAATCTAAATGCGGGGAGAATATTTTTTGTGAAGGCTGAATTTTCGTGAAAATTGTAGCGCCTATTAGATAATACGCGGCATTGCTTTTGTCTGGATTTGCGGCAAATATTGAGGAAAGTTTGCTGAAGAGGCTTTAGACTTGAAAGATATACTTTTATTATTACGCCTGATGTACGTACAAGCTTACACCATTTCACTTACTTCCGTCAGACGTAAATGTCTTTCAGTAGCGCAATTCTCTACAGTCGGCACTGTCAAATATCGAAAGCTTGACATCTAAAATGCACTACTATAAAATTTCTTACGGAGCCCGCTAGAGTTACTAAACAGATTTTCGTGTAAAATTTCTCGATAGTTAGCCGGTTGTCGGTGGTCGATAGTAGTAGAGAATCGAGCCACTGTTTGTGTATTATTCGGCAGGCCTGTATGCTTATCACACATTTGGGTTGACAACTAGTTTACGTCAAATTGATGGTTACTATTCGTTACATTGCTGCCTTGATGTAACGTGTTAATCACTATAATTTAACGGAATAATACAATGTACAGCAGCGGCTTTCAAATGGTTGTCAACAGAGATACGTGACCCCCGTGTAAGTTCCCATCGATAGTGATAATATTTTCATTGCTATTTGTTTTTGGTGTTGTGGTAGAATTATTTTTCTTGTGTGGGTGTGTCAGGCAAAGACCTTTCAAACTAATTGCCTTAAGGACAGGCTGTTTATTTTTTGATTATCTGAAATTATTTTCACGCCTACAAAAACCCACGCTTGATAGATCCGGAAATATCTATTTTTGATAAAACTCTGGCTATATAATGTGATGCTCATAATTGATGACTGATGCCTTTGGTCCTTGCCAGCACTGCCTATGTATGTTTTATAATTGGGTATTAAAGAAACTTTCGAGTCCTAAGCAAGCGTTTTAAGAACATGTCTTATTCCGACTGCCTTCCGAATATCATCGTTCAATGTGAAATCTGAACAATTTTAAATGATGTCCTTCCAGGATTTGAAACGTGTGACAAGTTTCTGTTGTTTCTTAGAAAGAAAAAGGATTTGAGTTCCGCTATGCTTTTATTACATTGTCAAGAATTCAGTTCTAGGAACCGTTTTGCTTTAGCGACAACTGCAAGCATTTAGTTCTGAGAACTATAAAGCCGGGTCCAGACAGACAGTGCGAGCCGTCCATACGTAGAATTCACATTTCGTTACTCTCATCTGGACCCGGCTTAATATGTAGGTATGTTTGTCTCCATCAACTACAAATGAAAACTTGTAATTGGCCTCTATCAATTTATTTATCTATTGTATAATATTTAAGGTATAAGTATTCTTTAAGTAAATTACAGTATAAAAATAGCTGACCCGGCCGACCCACTCAGGGGTATGAAAAATAGATGTTGACCGATTTTCAGACCTACTATATATGTTCACAAAATTTTATGAGAATCGGTCAAGTCGTTTCGGAGGAGTTAGGTAAATAACATATATTATATACAAGATTAAAGTTTAAATGAAATCAATAGCAGTATGAGTGTTGAATGTAGTAAACATGAATGATATTGTCCGTTAAATCGTGTTAAACAACAAAACAAACACCAAAGTCCGATTTATTGACAACTCACGCCCAAAAAACATTGAAAACTGTGATTTATTATATTTTATTCTAACTTTGTTTCAGCTTTATGTTACTGTTACTTCTAGTCTGTGGACATTCTACAGCTGGGCAAAGGCATTTCATAGTTGGAAAAGACATTCCACTACTGGGAAAAGGCCTCTTCCCAAGACTGCTAAATGTATGGAATTTTGACGTTGTCAGAAGCAGAGGCTAGTATTAGGAGGTCTTGAATCCTTTAATAATGAGTCTAGCCAAGAAAATCGCTGACACGCCGACAATGTCGACGACTTTATGTCGGCGACTTCCTACTTCTTAAGAACCGTGTTGGCGACTTGTAGACTGCTAAATAACGCCTAAATATAAAGCTGGCGACATTCTAAGACGGGGTTGGTGACTTTTATGTATAGAGCAGCATCGCGATCCTCTACAGTCGGTAATGTCGAGTATCGAAAGTTTGACATTTAAAATGTACTACCAAAATAGTTCCCAAGATGCCCGTTATGGCGCTGATCGGATTTTCATAGAAAAAATCTCGATAGCTACCCGGTTGTCGATAGTGGTGGAGAATCGAATTATAGTAACAGAAGTATTAAAAAGACAAAATCTCATAATGAAATGTAAGCACAATCTGTTATAAATAAACCCTTGTATTGAGCACAAAGCTGAACATAGTTTACAAGTAACAAAGTGATGTCGGAGCCTACAAAACAATCAGGGCCTACGTGCTATGAATGTGTTGTGGCGGTGTAATGTACTGCAACGCTGTAGACATGGGACAGAAGTTTCAGTTCGTAGACTTTTATATTATTACTAGCTGACTCGGCAAACGTTGTTTTACCATGTAAATAAAAAAAAATATATTGTCACTTAAGGGTATGAAAAATAGATGTTTCATGTCATAGTTTTCGTTGCCATACTCCTCCGAAACGGCTTGACCGATTCTCATGAAATTTTGTGAGCATATTGAGTAGGTCTGAGAATCGGCCAACATCTATTTTTCAGACCCCATTTTTTTTATTAATATGGCGTCACGTACGTGCTCGATACATTTCATATAAAGGTAAGAGATTTTGGAGAAGGATGCTTCACTAACGCTCAAGTTTTATAGAATCGGTTTGTTCTCGTTAGACTTTCATGAGTGCATTGTGGAACTAGTAAACTTCATCACGAGGTCAAACAAGTTCTTTTTCAAAACATTGTTTATTCTTTCCCATATTAAGCGCAATCGAGGTCTCTTTTCCATACATTTCTTCGCGTCCTCAAACAGTAGTATCTACTTCACCTACTGCAACGTTACTGTGCTATATCACGTAACTTACGACGTCAGTATGACGCGATAGCTCCGTGTTGTTGCGGCGGCGCTTGACGCAAACCTTGTTACTAACAACCTTATTAACATGTTCTATTACGTTACGTACATGTTACATTTCATAGGTGAAGACGAAGATGAAGAATTTTGGAGCAAGACGACGATATTTTTAAAGAAAAGCTTATTAATATAAAAAAGCATAATGAGTAAAACAGGATTATTTTCTCACTTACGTTACTTAATTTTAGCGTAGATTTTTACGTTCCGGCAATTCAGAGGATGACGGTGAAATAATAGGTGTAAAGTTAGATAAACTGCATACTAATTTGAAAGAACGGAATCTATTTAAACAGTCGAAAGTATTCTGGGGTGAGGGTTTCACTCTTTCATATTGAAAAAAAGATCCAATCTCAAAATTTTCTGACAAAATATTTTGCAAAAAAATTTTCCTATTTTAAATTCAAGTCATTGTCCTCCATGCAAAAGTCTCGCATTCAGCCAAGTATAAAGTTTCGATCGATGGATATTCTTAGACAAAATGATAGCTCGCTTTATGCATAAGTTAATACGCTGACTTGGACTAACAGGGACTTGGTATTTACAACTATTGATTTAATAATTGTTGAACAGAACAAAGTGCATTTTCAAAGAGAAACGAATAGGAAACACACGTCCTTAAATAATTAAAAAGGACTTAACAGTGGTGAGGGCAAATTTCTATTGAATATCGCTATCTATGGCTGCCGTCGTGGCGCAGTGTTTCAGGTCGCCACACCGCTACCATAGCGTCGGAAGGTCGTGGGTTCGATTACCACACGGAACAATTATTTGTGCGATCCACAAATAGAGAATGTGTAGAGTTGTGTTACGAGTAGGCTACGTCAATGCTTTTACCATTGGAGTTTAGCTGTTTCTTCTGCCCTAGTTATAAGTTGGTTTCTGCTGGTTATTTTAAAAGCTTTGTCGATAGCTAGAATACTAGATAAATTACTGCCATAAACGATAATATATAAAAAAAAATAAAGATTCAGCTTATTCTGTATTTTGTGCGGTGCGGAAAAAATAATGTAAAACCTCAGACGAAAATAATACAATCGAGCTCAACTTTTGTAATATTCATCAACAGTCGCAGCTTATCAAAAATCCTTTCAATTTTCGATAAAGAATACACTCTGATGACGCAATTACAACGCTCAACGCACACTGGTTTTCATCAGTTGAAAATTCATAAAAAAAGCGCAATAAAAAATTCAGAAAACACATACCTACTGACTGATTGCGATTCCCGCTCATGACCACCATTTTATATTCCTACCATACCGAATAAAATTTATAGAAATCGCAGCGTAATCCAGTGCCGAAAATTTTAATTAACGCCCAAATTAAACCTACCCTTGTCGTCAGTGTTAAATAAAAAAATTATCGAGACCAAATTGGATCACCCTTTGTTATATTTCACACTCCGCTACACCCGATTTGGAGAGCGTCGAAAATGCTCGCGCGAAATCAATTAAGATCGGCGCGAAAACCGTTTTAAAATCACATCTTTGTACGCTTTTTGCCGGCGAATTTTAATATTACTGCAACAGCCGGAGCGTTTACTATTGGAAATATTCACGAACGCCGTTGTTACGGATGAGCGTTGTGTGGATTAGATCCGCCGGTTTTGCGAGAATGTGCGCGGAATTTTGTGTTTTTATTTGTTTCAATACGGAGTGGGTTATCCGTAAACCAATTGATAGATGAGCAGTGATAGATGGGCTTGTCGTCGCGTTGCGGGTTTTTACTAAATATCGTCACATTTTTGCTTTTTATGTAATATTTTTCCGTGTTATATTCCCTCAAGTGGGCACTTTGCGGCTATTAAATTCGATAATCGGACCTGTAGAAATTGGATATTATATTTATTTTCAAGAAGATGATAGATTCTTTTTATTTTTCAGAATCACAGTTGGTATTTTCCTTTTAACAGCAATAACTACATATAATTTATTACACTATCTATTTTAGAACAGTGCGGAAACATCATAAATATAAACAATAATATCATAAAAAGTTGTTTAATTTGATTGTATTTCATATGAAATTGTATGGATTACAAACATTTTATTAAATATGGCGGCCGACATACTTATCTTTTATTCTCCGAAATTGGCAAAGGCATCGCAACATTCTGCCCGGAATTGTAAATACACAAAGAGATCATTAGTTTTTAATAACGCCGGCTTCCAGAGAGTATATTTGTTTTTTTTCTTTTATTTTTGTAAGATGTAAACCTTTTTAAATATTGGATAAATTCGGTAAGCGCCTTAAGGGTATTTTGATGTCCTTTAAGCATGTTATTATTATGTTTTCGTTGTATTTTTATATGGATTTGTAACTAATAGGCTGTTATTCTAAAAGTGGTGAGATTAAAGGGTTTGTAGAACAAATATCTATTTCTATTTTAATAGTATTTTTTATAGCGAGAGACAATTCAGTAACTCAATTTTACTATCGATACCTACTAAGTATCGAAAGTTTACCATTTAAAAAGTACATAGCAATTATGGGAGTTGACTAGCTTTTTAGACAACATTTGCCAGAGTAGTAGTAAATCGCGATAAAAAAGATTCATATTTCAAAAAAAATAATGTTTCAGAACGTACCATCAAATGTCTCAGAACAACAAAACACTATGGTAGTTTTAAATATAACATACGAGGTCCTAACTACCTAGGTCTAACTGGGTCACTACTAACAAAGAAAACCTTTGACTGTTTGTCTGCCTTTTAGAAAACACTCCAGCTAACTGTTAGTCGACACCTGGATACAATACGTGACATATCCTTTAAAAAATCACAATGAAAAAAACCAAAAGCCACGCAACTATCTCTGACTTCCATATAGCCTTTAATTAAAACCTATCATAATAACTTGGATCTTATTGAAAAGGGCGATTTTTATACACCCCTGTCTTGCACCTTCGGGTATAACAGTCGTGACGTTACGTAATGTATATCCTATAATTCCTTATATTATAAATCACACACACTACAAATTCCAATTTTCCCGTTCCCAATTTACATAAAATTACATCACTAGCGTATATTATAAGAAACAAAGCCGTATTCCCGTGGCAGCACAGCACTAGTTCCCGTTAGAAACACAATTACCATTCACGAAAGTGCTTTTGTTAAATTTAATTTTGCCACAAAACTATTTTGTGAATCGTTTACGTATATGTAAGCCGCCGCCATTAGGAACTTGTGAAATAATATTTAATTTTATTAATGTTGTTTCACTGTTAAACGTTATTGCTATTGTTTCCTTGAGGTGTTATTTTGTATGTTTGTTAATCTAGAATAATGGAAGGGAGTGGAAATTCTCTATAAAAATCGACTATCGACAAACAGCGAGCTATAAAAAAACTGATCAGCGCCTCTAGCGGGCGCCGTAGCAATTATTTTGTAGTACATTTTAAATGTCAATCTCTTTATACTCAGTAGTAGTTGACTATTAGAGAATCGCGATACAGTTCAAGCGTGGCGTAGTGCCTAGTAAATATTAAAGAGACTAAGACTTCCTAACTTTTATTGGTCGATGTTTCAGGACAAATCTCGTATTATAGACATGTCTTGTGAGATGTAGAGCTTAACAAACATGCAAACAACGGGTACAAAGTACGCACAGAAATAACAAAAACAGATCACAAGAAAAAATGTTCAGGGCGGGAATTGATACCGAGACCCGCGAGGTGACTAGATTAACAACTGAGCCACAGACGACATTTAAACACTCAATTTCAAAATTAAATTATATTCATTTTCACGATTTAAAACGCTAAAGACATTCCATGAAACCAATATAGACAGAAATTCTATTAAACTCAAGACTTAAATCTCTTCAAGAAAACCTCGTTTCAATTCTAAATCCACCTACTTTCATCTCACTAGCGTTCACCCAAACAATTTGCTAACTAATATCCTAAAAGAAAAACATAAGATATAGGAACAGCCATAAGTTAGAAGAACCATTATTATGACAAATGTTAGCAGGATGGGACCATTACAGAAATGGTTAGGGAAAAATATATTTTGTTTAACGTAAAAGGACGTATTAATTCTATAAGGATATTAGTTTTGTATGAGAGTTTTTTATGGCTTTGTTTAATGAACGTGTGTACACAAACGCTATAGGGCGTAAGCCAACACACTTTTCACTTAACGAAGTTACGTGGGTGTTAAAAAACAGTGAATAGTGCTAAGTCATAAAAATTACCTATTACCTAAATTATTTTATCATATTATATTATACTAAAATTAACGTTATCATTCATGCTACCTTCGTCAATTCGGTTCTTCAATACGATTGCGTTAGCCAAAATAGCATCTTAGGATACAAACCAAGTTAACAATGATCACCTGCTTTAATATGAAACAAGGAAATCCTTATGTGAGATGACCACCATGGTAGACTTTATCATTTCGGAGATCCGTGTCCACCAGAAGGACAACTCGTCAAAACTTGCGTATTTCGATAATAAACAATTTTCCGTATATTTTTCTACACATTACGGTTGCCAAGGTAACCAATGATAGTCGTTAAAGGTCAATAACCTAACATCTTCACTGCTCTCATTTTAATGTCGTTATCCTTTTCAATACAAAGATTACTCGGTTGCTAGGGAAATGCTTAATATTCATTTGTCAGAGTTCTTTACAAAACTGATTTTATTTGACTGATAAGTTGAACGTTCTCTTTACGATGTTTTATTAGATTACGAAGTATATTGACTATATATTAAATTGCTGTTCTGTTGTACAATAATGTTGAATTACATTTTTTATGTGATTCTGAATTGGGACTGTTTACTGTCAGTATTTAATGACATTTTGACAATACGTTTACTTAAAGTGTATTCTTGTCAACAGTGATGGTAGTTTTTTAAGCAATAGTGTTAAGGCTCTATCGCTTTAAATTGGAACCTAAAGTTTATGTTTATGTGCCTTCTTCTTAGTGCGATCTGATTACAATGTCTCGGGTTAGATTCAGGTGTTTTTTTCTAAATTTTATTAAAATATAAGCAGTAACTCTTAGGCGATAGGTAGATCCCTTTATTAAATGGATCTAAAGTTGAAAATAGCGGGACGTAAAGTCCTGAGTAGAGATGGAGCAAAGTGAAATTTAAAACATTTTGTTTTTTTTGACCCAATTTCTATTTTTTCCACTGCTAGGCAATGGTCTACCCCCAAACGATTGGGCAAACTTTTAAGTATAAAACTGAACATCACCTCACACTTAAGCTATAGTTTTAAACAGTACAGGTGCGTCATAACTCGGCAATAACTACAAAGTTGGACGATAACAGTAACTCACCTGACACTCATATGTGCCGTTGTCGCGTTTCTGTACGAACTTGATTTGTAGCGTCCAGTCTTCTGAACCTTCGCCGTGCAACACCTGCAACATATTACATCCAATTATTATAAAATATAGCTTTTATTTGAGGAGTTTTATTTAAAAAAAATGTTTCGATACTAAAAAAAGATAGTGTAATGTCGGACACAGGGATGTTAATTGTCGCTCTGCCTAATTTCATCTGAATCGACGGCAGTCACTGTACTCATGTGAAATTTAATGATAAGTATAGATTAGATGA
Source organism: Anticarsia gemmatalis (assembly GCF_050436995.1). Taxonomy (NCBI): domain Eukaryota; kingdom Metazoa; phylum Arthropoda; class Insecta; order Lepidoptera; family Erebidae; genus Anticarsia; species Anticarsia gemmatalis. The sequence goes on from NC_134761.1 coordinate 9,558,183, forward strand.
CTGTTTACGAAATTCAATTCATTAAGTATCTAGAAATTTTGCGTCGCAAACAAACAAACAAACAAACAAACAGAAAAATTTATACTTTCATAAAGAAAAGTAAAGCCAACCTTTCATACGAATATGAGAACAGTTTTAAACATAAAAGTATTCAACTTTTCTTACAAACAGCTAACAAAATTTAGATCTTTATCCTACACGACCTGACCTTCAATAAAAGCTAGGTACTAAAAATGTAAAAAAATACCTTCGAATAAAAACAAATTACTTGTGAAAACGTGAAGCTAACCCGTTTATGGAAATATTTTCAACAAACACCGAACAAACGTAACTTAAGTGTTACGTCAGCAAAAACCCGAATACTGGCGAAGTGACTTCGGCTGTAGAATTCTAGACTGTCACTCGATCGGGCTGACTCGACAGAAATCGGAAAGGCCAATGACGAAAGGCTGTCGAAACAAAGTAATGGGTAATTCGAGTTTTTTTTCCCCAAAAATGAGTTTTTATGCCGACGTTGATATGAAACTAGCTGACCCGCGCAACTTCGCTTGCGTCACAAAATTTTCCCCGTTTTTGTAACATTTTGCTCTGGTACTCTGCTCCTATTGGTCGTAGCGTAATGATATATAGCCTAAAGCCTTCCTCGATAAATGTACTATCCAACACTGAAAAAATTTTTCAAATCGGACCAGTAGTTCCCGAGATTAGCGCGTTCAAACAAACAAACAAACAAACTCTTCAGCTTTATAATATTAGTATAGATATGCGTCAGCGGTTTTTTGCGAAGTTCTGTTTATGATATTTAGGGTTCCGTGAAGCTGCTTGTTATTCCGATCAGGGTTTAAGACTGAAGGGCTTGGAACGTATTTTGACTCAAAGGTGAAAGAGGATTTTTGGATGATCTCTCGCTTCACGCGGCTTTTAGGTGTCGAGGTGGAATACATTGTATGTCTTAGAATGTACATTGTATGTTTCCGTTAAATAATATAAAATTATATTTATACCAATACAATTTTCGATTGTAACTGCAGCATTTGGACAATTCCATAAGTAATGTTCTTTTAATCAACATAAATTAATTTTGAGAAACTTCTATTACTAAGATAGATTAACAATTATTCGACTTTTAAGTTCAAATCTTTAATAAACCTCATTTTCATAACCTAAATATCTCAATTTTCTTCTGTCATAAAATTTTCTAAGCAATCTAGCATACGCTTTCATAACACAAACTTGAGTCATACAAAAAGAGATGCAAAATGTAGTAGAGATTGTTATGTAAAACATATGTCACATGCGATAAGACATGACAACGATTAAATTATGTTATTTTTTAAACTAATTTCGATAAAAACTACAATCCTCAAGTTCAGTATTCAAAATATATTTAGTACCCACATTGCTACAATGGATTTATTTTACAATATAAGACTCATTTCTTCATCTTTTAAGTGTAATTATTCAGTATAATTAATTTCCATAACCTAAATATTTCAATTTTCTTCTGTCATAAAATTCTCTAAGCAATCTAGCATACACAATTCATAACGCAAACTTGAGTCAAACAAAAAGAGATGCAAACTTCAGAGATTGTTATGTAAAACATAATATATGTCACATGCGATAAGACATGACAACGATTTGGCCGCGTCGTATTCTCATTTCGACCATGTCCGAGGAAATTGCATGCTGCGTTTATTACACCAGCTTATTGTAAAGAAACAGACATAGTGGGAGATTCGTTTGTGAAGCGGATAAGTTTCTCTATATTACTTTTCTTGAGTTTGAATGTGTTTGTTTGAAAAATGCTGTAATGTTATATTTATTTCTAATTAATCAAAATTATACCACTATTTGAAACTGAACAGCAAATAATACTATACGTATAAGTAATCTTAACTGTCAAAGGTTTAGGTAATTATTTTTCAGGTTAGGCCAGCACCCTAGATCTGAAAACGTAGATATTATGTTCAGTATGTTCACGAATGATGGTTTATCTAAGAGCTTTTTGATTACCTGAATCATTTGCAATAAATGGACACAGGCTAATGATGATGATGATGATGATGATGATTTTAATTACTAACTTCGAATAATAAATATCTTTTTAACTGAATGATACAAATTCAAACTTTATCTTTCTTTCAGTCCTATTGATAGGGAGTTGTCCATCTTAGTGTTAAAGTTGGTAAAGACACTCTAAATACCTTAGACAAGGCTGTAAACGCTTTGTCATAAGCGCTTTGAAATTATTTGTAAGTGATTTAAAACACGTATTCATTACACCACAAATCGCTACAATTTTGCTATTCGAGTATAACATAACCTTAACAAAGCCTTACATTCGGACGAACGTATATCTATGAAAGTTGACGCGTATAAATTGTACAGTAACCGAGTTAAAACAACAGTAGACGGATAAAACAAACGTAGCGAATTTAATGTTTTTTTGAGGCATTCCCTGTGTCTATGTTGAAACAAGCAAAATTCGTTAGTGGTTGGAATAAAACTATTTATTTGAAGTTCGAGCTCCAGGTCTGTTGATGTTGCGATTTGTTTTTGTATCCATGTATTTTGTTTAATTTAGAAAGGTTTTTTTGATATATTTGTTTTATTTTATATAGAAAATAAATACAAAAACTGCGGGCAATAATTTCTGTTTTTACAAATAATTTTAAATATACAGCCATTTAAAATCTACAGCTCGGCTATAGCATTTATAGCTTATCCTTAGATGTAAGCTATCGGTCTGCTAAATCTCATCAGAATCGGTTCAGTACTTCAGCTGCGAGAGTTTAACACACAGACACACTTAACTCTGCAATCATAATATTGTATAACGATTGTGAAAGTATTTTAATTAGTAAGTGTTTTCGCTTTACTCCAGCGACTTAAAACACCATAACATCAAGCAGAATAATCTCCAAGCGTTAATAGGAGTTAATTTCATTAAAGCGCATCCGGTCCATTGCGATCTGCAATGAGGCTTAGCTATTCTAAAATAATTACAGCATCCGGTGCCTCGAAAATTTCAATGATGGCTGAATTGTTCGTAATTCGGACACATTTGTGCCCAAAATTGGGCCGGAGTGTGGTCTGGATCACATATTCGTTAGTATTTGAGGGCGTTAATTTTGCGGCTGACCAAATTCGGAACAATTTAGTGGCTATTGACAATGGTACTGTGACGGTACTGTGCCCCAGGCGGCGTATTATCCTACAATTAGAATATATATAAAAGTAGCCTGTTTTATTTTGATGGTAATGGCTTTAATTTTATTTGATGTGGTTTGTGAATTGAGAGCCGTAGTGGTTTAAATGGAGACTGAGCATTTGAACGAGGAAATCGTAGGTTCTATGTTAATTTAATAAAAATCTAGTTTTTTTTTAAAATTTCGAACTGTTATTTAAAGTCAGTCTTCTTCTTATCGTATGGTTAGTGGTCAACCTAGTGTCAAAGTTGTTGAAACCGCCCGAAGGCCTTTGTCATGGCTTAACGACTGTTATCTTAATTGACAACAACCGGGACTGACTTTTAGACGCCCAGTTCAAATACCACTATGAAGTCACCCATCTATGGAATGACCACGCCAACGTTTGTTTAACCCACAGATAGTTTACCGAACGGTGGGCACAACTGGCTATGGGCGCCTTGTTATATAAAACCAAATATACAGCATAGGTTTTACAATTAAACCAAGCTGTACCGACCAACATAATGTTGAATCAGCTGATAAAGACAATGATGAGCTGACAGAACCTCCTCATTTTCATCGGTTGAGAACACCCGACTCTATGACGTCACTAGACATAACTACAAACACGATATATCTCTTTCACGTGCTCACTCGAACAAGTTTCAACTCAAGGTTGTTGGTAACTCGTGTGCTTGCAGATAAGGGAGTCTACAATACCCTTCCTACAGATGACTGTACTTGATACATAGCTAAAGCATGTCTGGAAGCTGTGTTGTATAGAATATGCTTATATTTTACCTTAGACTTTACTTTTATAAGAACTAGATGCCCGTCTCGACTATTACGTTATTTTTCTATGCCCCTATTAAGCCTTTTGTATGTCCAGTTGTAATTATAACCAACTCAGACCGGCTCTTAGAATGTCACCTCAATCGATGAAGCAGTTTTTGAGTTCTTGCGAGACTACATCCACTAAGAACAAGTATCATGCACAGTTGAATAAGTTACGTCTCAAGGCTGTTGGTAACTCGTGTGCTTGCAGATAACAGTCTACAATACCCTTCCTACAGATGACTGCAGCTACTTGATACATAGCTAAAGTATGGCTAGTGGCTGTGTTGTATAGAATGTTTGTTGCGCTCACCGGTCGGTAAACGATTTGTGAGTTAAGCAACCCTTGGCGCGGTCATTCCATAGATGGGTGACCGCATAGTGGTATTTGAGCTGGGCGTCTCCGTGCTTCGGAAGGCACGTAAAACGTCGGTCCCGGTTGTTGTCTACTAAGATAACAGCCATTACGCCATATCAAAGGCCTCTCGGGCGGCTTGCAAATCTTTGACTCCAGGTTGACCACTAACCATACGACAAACAAACAACAACAATTAAGGTACATCGTTGACAGATCATTTCATCGGTAAACCCTATAATAAATATGAAATAAAATTGACAGCAGACATCATTGTGTAACCAATACATTCACTAAACTAACCAAACGATCCCATATAATATTAAATGTTTGAACTTTAATACCAAATAACGAAATAAACGGTTGTATTAATAGTTTTATTTGTTCACAAATAAACATTTGTTAGTTTTGCGGTGAAAATATCGTATTCAATTCAATAAATATGGGAACATTCATATTAAATTATCGGCATAAAGTTGTTTCGACATGATTTTGACAATTATTGTTGTGCATACTTAATAAATAATTAAATACGTCTGTGCAATTATGTGGTACGGTTTTGTAATTAAACTGCTGAATTTATTCAGATGAAATTTGGCTGAGAGACTAATTATATTCCGTAAAGGGATATGTAGCGGTATTAAAAATATTTATCATGATATAAGATGCCCTTCTAAAATAGTGATAGAGTTCTACCTTCGGTGAGATATGAACACGGTCGAGGCAAGTAAAGTATTATCAGAGAGTGAGTAATAAAATCCTAGGCTGTAGACATTTTTTGCCATACTTGAGCTATGAAATGTTAAACTGTTAGGTATCTTTACTCACCTGAAATCTTTCATCATTGGTGTATGTGAATTTCCCAGAACTCAGGATATGCCAGTCTCTTTTTCTGATCCATGACACTTGCTGCAAATGGAAAAAAGTACTTGTATATTTCTTATACCACTATGTGTAGAATTCATATGTACGACTTAAATATTAAGTTAGGAATGAGTTACATCTACAGTATCTCTGATTTTTATCGTTGACAGCATTTTAATATTTACAACGACCACAAAGTGAAAATTATTAAGTATAATTATGTGAATTGACCAACTAAGTGAATTACGTATAAGTATTTCTTTCTGTTTAACCTAATAGAATAAACAAAAAAAAGTTATTTAATGCCGAGTTATACTCTCAAAAATATGCTAGTTTAAGGTAATTCTGGTATTTAATATAGTAGTTTTAGCATTAAATTACTCTATTTTACATCGCCAAACACATTTTCCCTTTTAAAGCCACTATCAGTACTTTAGTCTTCTCGTACAATTTACTTCTAATTCAATATTCAGCCGCAGTGTGGTGTATATTGGTGGTGAAAGTTAGTGAAATTACCTCAGACGCGACTTTAGGCATCAAAGTCGAAGTGACTTGCGAACTACTAATCAGATTAATCACTACAAAGATCAAGTTTACCACTTTAGTGATTTTCACGTTATCTATATTCTGAAGCTGTAGCTGTTTTAGTTGAATAAAAGGCTTTATAGGCTTAAGATCGCGTAGGCCTGTTTTATAAGTTTTTTCAATTTTGTTTGTCGTAATTTTCTCGTTTTCTAAAATATTATAAAAAACTAGTGAAAGTTAGTGAATAGTTTTTAATGTGAGGTACCCACTAGTTGCTATTGAAAATACAATGTAATAATACATTAAATACAGCATAAATAATGAACAAAAATAGTCTAAATATTAATAAAACAAAAAATCTTAGGTTCACTCTTGTATGATAATAATTAATAGGCTTTTAGCTTTTAGATAGCGAATAGGAAAAAATAATTCAATAAAAAATATGAATAAGTATTCTCAATTTCTTAGAGCTGCGAAACCCTAGTCTGAACGGTCGATCGCTTCTTTTTATGCAAAATTTTTATTGGTATCCTCAATAATTATTTTTATGTAGTACAGTTTGTTTTTATGTGCAACTAATTCAGAGCCGAAACGACCTTAGCTGCCGAGGGTTTTCCTCCCTTAATTAGAGTGCTTGTGAAAACATTTTTCCTTTGAAAAGTTGCATGAAAAATTATGCAATATATATTTTAAGATTATTTTTGACAAATATTATGTAGAGTAATATTTTTTAATAAATAAGTTTTCTGGTTAAATTAATTATTTCTCTTATTATTACTAATTATATATAGATAAGATAGATAGACTATTACTAATTATTTTAAAGAAAAATATGATGACTATGTCTTATTCTTTTGCATTGACTAAAGTGACGGGTTATAGTAAGTATACTATGTTCATGACTTCATTTATTTTGATCTCACAAAATGATTTGTTATTTTAAACTAGCTGACCCGCGCAACTTTGCTTGCGTCACATAAATTTTCCCCGTTTTTGTAACATTTTTCATTGGTACTCTGCTCCTATTGGTCATAGCGTGAAGATATATAGCCTTAAGCCTTCCTCGATAAATTGACTATCCAACACTGAAATATTTTTTTAAATCGGACTAGTAGTTCCTGAGATTAGCGCGTTCAAACAAACAAACAAACTCTTCAGCTTTATAATATTAGTAGAGATAAAAGAATGATCGACATGTTTATAGTAAATTTCACGTCTACACTCATAATTTATTGTGATATTTACAAAATACAAAATGCATGGCTTACTCTTCTCTTCCATTATCTAAATTCACATTACCTTTAGTTCTTTGTAAACTCTAAATCCATTTATCATAGTTTTACAAACAAGATTTAGTGCTTTGTAAAAACTCTATAAATCTTATTATAGTTCAAATACCTGAGCGTAAAGAATTTGTTAAAAATAATGAGTACTGAGAAAAATAAATGTATTTTAAATAGCTACTGTCAATTTACATGATAGATAATTTAAATAGCATCTCAACTTAGCATGTTATTAGATTTCTAATTTAGTTTTTCATAATTTTCATGTTTATATGTTATATTTTCATATGAACAGCACATAATTAGTTTTACAACGTCTATCGAAAAGTTATTAAGTATATAAATTTCGTTAGTCATTATTTTATAATTAATTAACTATCCTTCTGTATACAAAATTTTATTATACCTAAAACTACAAACTTTGTTAAAAATGGACACAAAATATTTTACTTTACATTAATACACTTCGCGTTAGAAAAATGGAATATCCCTTTGAATAATCCGGAGACGCGCTTTTTTAAACTGCTCTTCATACGTAAGAAACGATGTACATTTAAACAATATAAATGTGTACTTACGCCTCTTTCACTCAAGTGGCCGACGAGACAGTGTAGATACGCGGTGCCGCCTAGCTGTGCGGTGATGTTGCTCACTGTGTTGTTGGCTGTCACATCAGCAGCCGGCTGCACTCCTCCCCGCCAGCCGCGAGCTCTTGATGTGCCATGATGTCCTGGTGGAAGAAACAAGAAGACTTATAATAGGGCTTTCACTCTTAGTAGAGAAGTAGGGAGGAGTGTAAGAGAGAGAGAAGTAGGGAAAGTAGAGAAGTAAATACAAACAAGGGAAAAGTTGTTTTCAAGATGTTTTGCTGTAAGTTCTATAGTATGATTAAGTAATCTGATATGAGAATGAAGAATTGCGTTAAATATTAGGTACGTGGACAAAAGTAAATATTTTCATTAGGAAAAGCTTGGTGCGACTGTCAATTTTCTTCAAAAATATTGTAATTTTATTTGGAGTTTTGTACATATTTAAATATTTACAACAGTTTTATTGCAATTAGGTATGTTTGGTCAATGGCGCATACTGTATTCACTAAACAAATATGTTTCAAAAATATAAATTAGTTAGTTCGTAAAATTTCACATTTTTACTTCTATTTATTTCGGATTTTCTGCCAAGCAGCAATCGTTACAGCCAAAAGCTAGATTTCGATAAAACAATATTTACACCAGACTACTATTATTTCATTCAACATAACTAATCGATAGACAAACAAAAGCCTGTAAACGATCTGTATTATGCAGTGCATGTCTCTTGATTTACTTCTATTTAGTTCATTCAATTTATACAACTAATTGAATCCATTGAATATATTTACTGACAAACGTTCAATATTTGCTTCATACAACGACCTCTAACGCTAAGTCTGAAATGCAATTATAAATTCGTTTATTTGTAAATCGTCTGTATAGAATAGAGAAAACTAAGACTGATTGATCGGTTTGTATTGTTTATTTTATGTAAATGAAAGGGTTTAGTCTCTCTAATTTACGCAAAAAATATTTTACGCAGTTCTAAAAGGATTATAATATTTAAAGTGTAAGTCAGGTATGATGTAGTGTATCGGAGTCCGATGGATGAGGGCGACACAGGACCGGTCCTATTGGTGCTCGATGGGGGAGGCCTTTGTCCAGCAGTGGACGATTCCCGGCTGAGATGAGATGATGAAGTCAGGTATAAGGTTGTTTTTGAGTAAATAATGGCTTTCAGAGGTGGCAATGTTGCCTTATATATTCCAAACTACACTAAGACGGAAACGCTTAGACATATACTTAAGATGGTTTGATTTCATTATATTGCTAGATAATGCCAAGGCTATATAGATTGATCATGGCCCGCCCTCTTTCAATGGACAGTAATAAATGCAGAACAATAATATTAGATATTTTTAAAACAAATTCTACCCACACTTAGCGGCGGGAAAAAGCATGACGTCTGATATAAATATTATATTAATATTATCCTCTTGGTTTGACATTGAGCTAGCAAATTATTCAATTTTCTCTCTTCGGTTATCGATGCTCCTCAATCAGATTAACGCGAAAATTATGATAATGAGATAATGGAGACCGTTGAGAACAATTTATTGACTTCTGTAATTAATTCAATAAGCATTATTCTAATTAAGTTTGAGATAATGGCCTTTTAGATAATACTGTCACGCACTTTACAGAATCAGCCTACTTGAATCAAGTAACTTGATATAAGTACCCGAAAATAACGCAATTTTGAGAAGGAAAAAGTAGATTTGTACCTATTATTCCCCAGTCCAATGACTAGCGTAACGTGTTGATCACTATAATCTAAGGGAGAAAACAAGGTACAGCATAGTGGTTTTCAAATAGTTGTCAACTGAAATACGTGATAGCCCCCCCAGTATTTGGTATTATTATATTCTTCTTGAGACTATTATAATATATTGGTGGTATATGCTCGCGTCAATACGTAGCTATATATATAGGTAAGACATAATAAAAATAGGTTACTCCTTATAGTTTCCTAATCCTCCCATATAATAGTTGCAAGAACAATGGACAACATATTTATTGAATACATTATAGTAAATTTCATGAGTATATTTCGTACACAGCCTCCTAGAACGTTTATTCTGATTAATAAAGTAAGTGGACAGTATCAGTATGTTAAGAGATATCAAATTAACTCACAGTTTGATAACCGATGCACATTAATTCACTGTATATAACGCATCTCCACTGTCTAATTGGCATGCGGCCAAATGATTGACTGAGTTATTGACCAGGTAATGTTGAGCCAATCAATTATATAGAACATCGCCTGGCAGGAGATTATTATGAGCTTTCAACTTAAGCTAGATTGAAATTGGGACACAATGAATGTTTAAGTAAATGTACTCATATAATAAATGGGTTTAGGATGTATGGATGTAAGTATGTTTGTCACTCTTTCAAAATAAGATGAATTAGACAGAACTAAAAGATGTTGATGTAAATTGGCATTCAAAGAGTTAATAATCTTACTCATCCTACTCCTGTTAGGATGGATTTATGTTTGCGACTCTTTCATTTTCATGAAATTTGTTACGCGTATAGTTTATATATAACCTTTTATCTAAGGAAGGGGCTCTAAGGAAATTTTATCCACGCGGACGAAGTCACAGGTCGCAGAAGCTAGTCTACATTAGTTACTTCATTTTAAATTTTTTACGTTTCTTCATTTTACCCGGGAAATAGATAAACGATTTCTATTCTCAGTAGTTATGTGCTTAGGCTTCAAAAAATCTTAGCCTGATTGTGGCAATATTTTAAAACATGACTACAAAAACTTGTACAAAATTATTTTAGCTCCAAAAACCCATTCATAAGGAACCCGGTCAAAATCTAAATAGTTGATGGTTTCCACAATATTAATCCTGTTTCTGCATTCGAAGGCACGTAAAACCATTTTTCTTTCGTCATAAAAACAGGCGATATTGGGAGAGTACCCGCAAATATCCTGACAAATAATCTTGATATAAAATATCGTTATTCCATCGGAGTGAGGAGGATAGATGAACTGTTTATGGGAGAAAGGCTATTATGTGTTTGATAAGACTGAAGGTAAGGCTTACAGGCGTTTACTGTAGCTTTACTTCAGTTTTGTAAATGGACTAGTAATATGAATTAGACTATTAGCAGGCGCGTAGAGACAGTTACTCGAAAAAACATTTTTTTATGACGAGGGAATTGTTACAAGTCTAAAACGGTTTGATGACAAATATGCAATGATAGGATCGCCGTTCTATAATCGCAAACTTAGTTTTTGCATTTAATCTTCTCATGTTGTCGAAAAACTGTTAAGAGTCATTCTATACAATATAAATATGATTTGTAAATTCACAGTTAGTGAAATGTCTCGTGACTTGATGTTCTTTGAGTAAAGACGAAGTTTTTTGATGCTTATCTTCTTAACTTTGCATTGAAATTAAAAATGGCAGATACAGTGGAGGAAAAAGTTAAAAATGATAGACTCACGTATGTCTCCTGTGGAGGATGTAAAGAGTGGAAGCATGCAGAACACGGCCGCTGCAAGCTGTATGCCCATACCGCCACTCAGTCGCCATTTCATCTGAAACAAACAAATATATTGTAAGAATTGATAGCAAATATATTAAGAACATAAAGCTAAAATCGAGGGAATTTTTCTATAGATTTAGGTAGACAGAAAACAATCTTGATCATAAGGGTAGGCACAGATAAACGATTTCTTACTTTTTTACACGAGTAAATGACGGAAACATTGACATTATATTATTGATTGATTATAATTAAATTAAAAAAACAACAATATTCAAATTTTTGTTATTATTATTTTACAAAGAAGCAAGTATTATACCATGTAGGTATTTAGCTAAGTACATATCCGAAAGTCAGAACACAACTCAGTTTGGTCAGCAAAAATTCAGTTGCTTTTTACGATACTAAATAAAACTACTTAGTAATACTCATCAAAAATATATTACACGAACTTTATCTGCACTTGTTTCATCTATTACCTGACTCTGAGTGGGTGGATATCCTTGTTTGTTGAGGATTACGAACTATCAACGTTGAAGCATCAGCTATCCAATCAGCGATCAGATCTGTCTAGTCTAAGAGCTGAAGTAACGTGACTTTGTGATAAGAATGTTAGTAAATGTTAGTGAATATGTTTCTGAATTATTTTTAGAACCTATTGATCACTTTGTTAAGTCAATACAATGCTTGAGTAATTATGGCGTTATTAGTTACTTTCAATTTTTCTTATTTATAATGCAGTAGATAAATCAGTGAGATCAGTAGGTAATCTAATAAAGAAAGTAGGATTTTTCGTATTATAACTATTGTACTGTTCAAATTGCATCCTTCTCGAAAATGTATAAGAGAGATTTAAGAATTTTGTTTATTTTTATTACGAGTAAAAAAACTCCTTATTAAGTAACAACCAAAAGTTGATGAACGGACTAGCAAATCCGATTGACTTTGTAGTAAAAATATTTGTAAAACCGGAAAAGACAGAATAAATTAAAATTTCAAAGGCTTGCTCTTTTACTATACCTACGCTAAGAAAAGCACCGGTATCCCTTAGGCGATGTCTTTTACTAAGTCGAAAATCGGTTGCTGCCCCATTTATTGTTGCCAATCAGTTACTAAATACAGGGATGTAGTGAAAATAGCTAAATAAAAAATGGAAAGATGGTTCTAGAATAAAAACGAGACAATGATTTGAATGTAGCGTATAGATTAAGCTTAGCGCAAAGACGTTAGTTCGATCACACAAAAAACAATACGAAATGTTTTTGCGATCCAGTATTATTTGTGTCTATGTCCGACGTTAGTATGTTTCCTATGATAAGAGCCGTTCCCAAATATAGCAGAACGTGGTATGGGCAACACTTTTCGTTAATACAATATCATTTAACGTACAAATTCTACGAATCACTAACAATATACTCGTACCTTCTGCTACAAAACTTTACTGTAAATCAACATTCCCACAAAATACCGAGAACAAATCAAATGCTACGCAGCTCTACGTTTGCTACGGCGACTCTACGAATCGATTCGTACTGTTTGGTTTAGATCACTCCCTAGAATTTACTTGCTACAAACCTCTTCGAATGTGCTAGTATGTGCTACGAATTTGTTGCTACGTAACTAGAAAGCGACACGTATTTTAGCTGCTTTCAGGCACAAGTTATAGCTATATATTATACCTATGATTGATTGAGAATTGTGTTTCTAATTTAAGAAGAATTTAGACGTCAAATAATAGCGACCCATACATTAAAACGGTTTTGAGCAATATAAAGATATTTTCGTTGTACTAGTATTGTATTAGAGTGCATATTTAAAGTGTAGATAGTATAAATTGTGATAATAAGCTCACAAATTTATTGAATCTTAGCTATATTTAATAAGATTTACATTCAAAAATGTTCTCTTAATAACTTTAACAATCTCCTCCATCTATTTTCGTCACCCATAATTATGGTAAATACTATCCATCTGTCCAATTCCCACTAAGATAGCCTTAAATAATCTTGTTTTCATCAAATTACATTTTGATTGAACGGCCATTTTGTTCGTAAAATTACAAATTACTTAGGTCTAAAGGACAGAAGGACAGATTCGAGACAAAGCCTTAAGGAGATAGGATTTGTCAACTTATCCGATTGTCGAACGTTTGATTGATTAAGTGCCGGTACGATTGGGATTTCTTCCCTTTTTTTCTTGTTTTTCACTGGCTACGGTATGAGCAAATTGGGTATTACGGACCCCTGGTTGCCAGTTATTTATTGTCTAAATTAAGTTAATGAATTTTGGGGAACGAGTTTCATAAATGGGTTTGGATGTAGTGAGTATTGGTACCTACATCCGTAAAAAGTAACTATCAACTTATGACTACAAGTAAATTTAAAATGAAAAAAATATCTTGTTTTATACTTTACTGGTATATTTTTTATGTTTTAATTAAATAATTGACACGCAATATAAATTATTTAATGCTTTGCAAACGAATGCCAAATAATAAAACATTTCATACACAATCATTTTGTCAATTTTTTATTCCCAATTCTAGAAGTACGCATAAAGCTAACCCCGAACAAAAAACAAAAAACCCAAATTTAATTTCAACTCCAATCTGTATGTAATTCAACAAAATTCACGGTGCAAAAAGTTTAAAACATGTTTCAAGTCAACGGCCAAGTCCGTCCCTGTGTTGTACTATCGCGAACAAATCACAACTTTGATGAGTTCTGTTCGCTATCGATTTTCGCTAGGGCGAAGAAAATATTTTCGCTTATTTCACATACTTTGACGAACGATTTTTCGATAGTTACTAATAACCCTTTTACTTGTGAAAGTCTAACTGATGATAAAAATAAGCATTTCGATATTCTATAAGTTGAAAGTTTTGATCAACTTTTATTTTTTGTTGGACTTTCTTAATACGATCATTATGGAGTTACAGCCAAAAAAGGTGATATCAATTTATTTTTATAGACTATATAGACTGTTGATGTTAAACGTCACAGCACGATTAAGGTATGTTTAACTTATTTTATTTTGGATTGTCAATAAAATTCCTTTAGTATATAGAAATATTTTCTTATATCTCCCTTTTTAAGTTGAGCATCCCTCGCTTAATAACTCCTGCGGAACATACCTACGTTGTTCTTCTTATATATTATTGTTTTACATGAACACAACTAAAAACAATCCAAATCTTTAACCTTAATTCTTGAATTTCACGGCCTCCGTGGCGCAATGGTCCGCTATCGTGGGTTCGATTCCCAAACGGAACAATTATTTATGTGATCCACAAATAATAGTTGTTACGGGTCTAATTGTATTTTGTGTCCGTTGTTTATATGTTTGTAAAAGTCACCGTGACCCAATAGCAATTTTTAGTGCGTGAAATTTTTGTCTTTTAAAAAAAATAAAATTTAATAAATATTAATTTGACTAAAATGGCTATTAAAAATAAGGGTTGGTGATAAAAGCTTGGCCGCTTCTCAGACCTACTTAATATGCTCATACATGAGAATCGGTCAAGCCGCTTTCGAGGAGTACGAGTACGAACATTGTGACATAAAAATTTTAAATATAAGATTCTCTCATATGAGCCAACCACAAAGAATCCCGTATTCTTTCCCTTAACCCCAATTCCCTTTCAAAGGCATAAACAAAAACCCTCATAGGAATTTTCCGTAGCCAACAGGAATCTACCATCTTAAATATTAGCTAACGGCTTGTTAAAACGGTTGTAAACTGTGGTAATTTGTGTCTCAATTCTGTTTAGATAACACACCTTGGTTACGCGTGTATTTTATGTAAACAGGTTACAAGATAATGTTGTGTTAGGTCTGCTTTTCACTATGAGATGTAGTTTATATTTCAGCTTGAGCTATACATATATTACAAACATAATATTACGCTTGTCATACCCGAAGGAACCTCCTGTACCCAGAGGTTTTATAGACACACGTTTCGCAATTAACAATGTTCCATGTTATATGAGGGGGGGGGGACCCTATTTCCATTATACCGGGCACGTTACCCAACAAATTAGAAAACAGCACTAGTATTAGCACTTTGATCGACTTGTCGTTAAGCCACGTCAAAGGGCTTCGGGCGGCTTGAACAACTTTGATACTAGGTTGACCACTAACCATAGGATAGGAAGGAAGGAGGGATCACAGAGACAGCCTGCAAACATTGTATCTCAAGCTGTAAACCATATTTTATATTATATCTCACAGTAAACAGCAGATTTTATTCTAGCGAAAGTTAGGATGTTACCACAAGGTATATTGTTGGAGCAGATGCTGAAATTACGGCGACAGGAAATGTTGGGATTTTGCACGATGAATTTGCACGTTGTGCGTTCTCTTTGAGAAGTAGGCTGTTTACACCAGACTGGATAATGAAAGGGATTTGCACGATGTGCAAAATTGATGCAAATAGTTCACTTTGAGATTAGTTTTGCTCTGACATAATCTGCATTAGGTTTAAAATTAGTTGTTTGGTATCGAATCCATCTTAACTCACTTGTGTAAAAAGTATAAAGGTCTTCATAATCAAACAAAATATGACAAATCAGGACAATATTGATGCAAACAAAATCTGTCGTTACGTCGTTACACGCCCAGCTCATGCGCTGTAATGTAATTTTTGTGTAGTTACATACCAATTACTTTTTAAAGTTATATGTGCATTAGAAATAATTATCGCTTGTATTGGTGAAGGAAATAAGTAGCTCTATTTGTTCTTGAAGGTATGCGTACAGCGCGTTGGACTCAAAGCTTGATTATTTCTTCATTTCAGAGGTAGTCTCTTATCCAGCGTGATCCTGTAATTGGTATATTAATTTAATTTATTTTTGAGCTCACTAAGTCTTGTAGGAAGCTATTTCCATACTGTGACCTGAACCTTACTCACAAGACAAATACACCTCTTGTTTACGTACGTCTCCTAATATTTAGTGTTATTCTAGTGATAACAAAGCATACAATTACTGAATATATCACACTTTAGAATTATTGTAGGCAATTTGTAAATTCACTGAATATTTCAGTTGTATATGAACATTGTTTGAAATCAGTGCTGAAATTTGGCGCTGACCTGAACATTTTTATTTGAAAAGGATAAACACGAAAAGTTTTATGAGTTTTGAATTAAAATAGATATTAAATATTTGTAAATAGTAATTTTTTTTTGTCAAACTTATGATACACGCGGTTCTTAACCGACTGTAGAGAATCGTGCTACAGCTCGCCGTTCAATATACTCGTATATCCCGTAACTCACAGAAGCAATATCTTAGAAAACAAACCCATTAATTTTCTAATTACTTCGGTCGGACACTACACTACTACAGCGTCTGTATCATAACTCTTGAGTTTAGACGTCGCAATCACAAAACTTAAACGTAACGTCATCAAGTAATTTGTACAGTCGGAAACAAAAGTGACATTGTGGCAATCATTATATATTTCCAGATGTAAGAGATTACAAAATATAAGAACATATAGTAGATCATATGAAAAATACACAAAATACTGGTCATTATTTCAATCAGCTCACAATTGCGGTTAGAGAAATAAAAAACAAAAAATAAATTCAAGTTAAAGATGAATAATTTTTAATGCTCTACTTAATCTGCAGTCCTATAAATATTTCTAAACCTAACCTTGAACATTTGCATCAACAGAAGAATCGTGTGGGCCGTCCAACGAGTGTGTTTGAAACCGTCTACCATTTCCATCACGTGCCTCTTCCCATTGCAGCTACCCTCCCCAGAATAGCCCAGGATCAAAATAGCAACGTAAACACCGTCTAGGTGGCATTTGTGAAATTGAACGTTAAAAATATGACTTAGTTCAGCGATTCCGCTACCGAGTGTACGGTGAAAATAAGTTTAAACTCGTTTCGTGTCCCGCGTACAAACGGCCAGCTGGTTTTAGTTTTTAGTTTTCAATGTTTTATTACACAAGTTTTCGTAGTTGACTTTCCTCTGACATCATACTAGGATGTAATAACATTGTAGTTTTAAATGAACAAAATGTTTTCAGTGAAGAAATACCAGGTTTTGTTTGGGATTACTTTTTGGGAAATTGGAAATGATTGACCTGATTTTTGTGTAAAGAATTCATCCCTTTATTTTAATTTGGAAGTGTTCTCTTAGAAAATGTTTAGCTGAAGTATTACTATTAATCTATTAATATCCGATTGCTTACTCCGCTATCTATTGACCAATGGCTACCACCGATTTGTGATAAAGGATGTATAAGAAATACGCGACAAACAAGCATATTGACGTAAAATCTTATTATCTAAAACATATGATTTAATAAACAGGAAGATGTTCAAGTAAGCTTTCTAAACATCGTCGAACTTAAATCAAAACTAAAACTCAAAAGATACAAATACATAACCCTTCCTTACATCACGCAGTTGAGTCAGAGCAATATCTATCACCATATTTAACAAAAAGACACATTACACGTCCTAAGCCTTAAAAATCACGAACAAACTCACAATACCTCATTCTAAGCAAGAAGAACGGTCAAAAATTACAACCGTAGTACCGCAAAACGATTCAATTTACGCCAATAAATATTACTTATTATACCCTCGGCCGCAATAAAAATAAATCTTAGTAATAACCAGCGTATAAAATAGAAAATCATTGAAATAAATTACTGCTTTTCAACAGTGGACAGAAGGCTTATTATTTATTAAGTACCTCTGTTAATCGCCTTGTTGAACTGTGAATCGATTTTTGTAGTGTTTAAAATTGTTTTTGTGAAGTGTTTAAATCTGTCCATTTTAAGTGGTAATTCTTTTATACATAAATAGCTACTGTTCAAGTATATCAGAGGGTAATTTTGCCTGTAAAATTGCATTTAAGATCCAATTTATTCCATTAACATTTGAAGTTTTCATATAAGGCGTGTTTTTCCTACACTCGTTGATGAAGAGAATGATCAAGAGAAGTTGATTTATTTTAAAAACTAATTTATGTCAGTTATTTTCATATTTATATTACTCGATAGAAAAGTAATATACTTCTACCACGCGAAGCTTATAGATAATATCGTGCCACGGAGAGCACGTAAAGCCGTCGATCCTACGCCTGACTCGTGTCTGGTCGTGTTGGTTATCCGTCCCACAGGACTATGAGAGTGAAGGAATAGAGAATGTACCTGTGCTTTGTGCACACACTTGGACACTATAAACAAAGTCCTGCACCGATGACCAGTTTCAACGAAATTGTCCGCCGTATCTAATTGGCTAGGAGGACATAAATATTATTAAATGCAATAGTTCTTCTACACATTACAACAATTTACTCAAAAAA
This sequence comes from Anticarsia gemmatalis, assembly GCF_050436995.1. Lineage (NCBI taxonomy): Eukaryota > Metazoa > Arthropoda > Insecta > Lepidoptera > Erebidae > Anticarsia > Anticarsia gemmatalis. The sequence continues at coordinate 9,576,665 of NC_134761.1, forward strand.
TACAATATAATTGTATCAAAAAAAAAAACAATACGATAAACCCGACACGCACGATCCCAGTGACATAGCACGTAACTAATAGTTACAAACATACAAACATTAGTATAAATAACGTAATTATATTTATCACACGTATCTACACTGTATATCCATTGTACTAGTACGACACGCGAGTAATGTAGGTGTTGATTTCTGTGTCACATTTAATAATAAACGCTTGTGGAGCTATGAAAATTGTTACGACAGTATACACGGAGGACGATTTCGTACCACTATCGACTGTCGAAATCCGGCCAGCTATCGAAAAAATATGTATAAAACTCTGATCAGCGCCCCTAGTGGGCACGGTAGGAACAATTTTTAGTACATTTTAAATGTCAAACTCTGGACACTCGAAAGTACCGTCTGTAGAGAAGCCCGCTGCTATAGCTCGTTTTTCCAGAATACAGTACAAGCGAGTGTGCTAAATACGCCAGGGGCGCTACTGGACTGTTAGCATTTAAAAATGACCCTTGATTGGAAATTGCGACACAATTTATCTAAGGGTTATTTTTTTATCGTTAAATAAAACTTTTATCTAAAGTCAATAGGTATAAACAAAGATTTAATGTACTATCGAACAAACTGAATCATGACCCACCATGTGCTCATTTTCTAAAACGCGTCTATATACGCGTAGGTCGAAATTGGCTTGAACCTTCGTTTCCTTGGTAATGAATTTGTTATCTGTCATTATTGCGACAAATCTTTGTGCGCCAATACAATAATGCTTTGCTACCGTTTTTAACAGGCTCCGTGGCGTAGTGGGTTGATTTTACGACTGCGACGCGTCAGGAGTGGGTTCGATACCCACTCAGGGCATGGTTTACTCAGCCATTATAGGAAATAATGTAACTATAAAAATTTAATAATACAGGGTAACCAGCATAGTTATTACCCGGTTAAGGAATTGATACACAATTTTGGTCAATAGTATCTTTATTTAGTAAAACATTGACATAAACTCTATTATAAACGCAACTTAAATATTCTTTCTAAAATAACATCAGTCCTTTGTTTCAATAACTTTATACTAATTCAATATAAAACACTTAAAAACCAGAAATACTAGCGAATACTGTTAATTCAAATGTGTTATCCTTAACAAATATTGCAACAAACTTTTACTTTTTCTTTTCGAACTACACACCTGTCGCACAAACGTCGGACATGAGTTCTATAAATTAAAAATGTTACCAATATTCTAAAAGTGACATATATCGTAATTAATTTGAACTGGTTACTTTAGAAATTAAAATAAACGTATTATTCCTTAACATTGGCAATCACTGTATGATGAGCAATGACTATAATGGTTACCCTAATCGTTTCACAGATTTCTAAATGACGTGCTATTTGATATTTGACACAAATAGGTTTCGTAGTGAAAAGAGTTTAGACTATTTACATTCTACATTCAAATTAAGAGTGATTTATCGAAAACGTATCTACGCATTGTAACAACAAAGGTCAAAGTTGTATGTAGTCGTAGATACATCATAACACAGTCGTATGCATGTTTAAAATGTCCTAAGTGCAACTTTGACGATAGAGACGAAATTCTTACTGTTTTGACGGTGTCAAGCGAATTATCGGCAAAATGGGTCATGAATCAGTTGGTTCGATAGTACACTACACTTTAAAAATAGAAACGGTTTATCCAACCATTTTTAAACAGCAAATAGTGCCAACACTACCCTAGCCCTCCCATCGTATTTTAACAAACCTACGGCCTTCATAAAATACCTTTAAGACATCCCAAAAACTGGGTACTCGAACTAAAACACCTATTTACTTGACCCCAATAAAGATACAACCTTTTACTGCCTACCTCATAATAGATGAGACATATTTGTACACAGTGTTGATCATTTCACAGCTCAACGCTTTCAGTGATCAAAGCTGACCTAATCGAGCAGGTTTGACCATTAAATAGAGTGGTACCTAAAGATTGTCACTATGCATATAAGTAATGAAATGGTTTACCAGATTTTTGACAGAGTTTTGTTTCTTTTTCTTGTGTGAGGCGAAGAAATATAATTATTCAACTATGATAACATATTTATTTTGTTCTGTTTGCAACTGCAAACATATTTCTAACCCTGGCTTCTACGTGTATAAATACATAACTTGTCCTATACTATCATAATGTTAAACTATAGTATATCTACTTTTCACGAAAACAAAAAACGGTAGTACTAAAGTGACATAGGAAGTATACAGGGTGTCCCAAAACTCAACGATAATCCGAGACAGGATGAAAGGCCAAGTCATACCGGTTCGAGGAAAAATAAAAAAAAAATTCCATATCACTTAGTTCAGCAATAATAGACACTTTTCAAAAAAGTTGAAATTCCACACCCTTGGTCGCATTTTCAAGTCCTGTGATCACCAATGTCACAATTTCGCTGTGTTTTTTTAAATTTCGTGATCTTCATTAAATATGCTAATAATCGTAAAACAAATTAATGCACAAACGTTAAGTTTTAGTGAGTCATGGTTCACAAAAATATCGTTAGGTAACTTTGACGCTTCATATTGAAAAAAAAATGTACTACACTACCCTTGGCAAGTTATTTCAAAAGTTGGCGCATTTAGTCAAGATTTCAAAATGGTGCAACACTTGCCACTTTTCTTGCCATTAAAAATGTTATTTTTATTTGAACGACGAGTATCCCCGAAAATGGATCGGACGGAGTGGTACAATTGTATGGCCTCCTCGTTCCCCCGATCTAAATCCAGTGGATATTTTTTATTGGGAATGCATAAAAGAAATAGTCTATTCGAAATCAATACAAAATCTATCAAAACTTCGCCAGAAAATTGACACAGCGTCAGAAGAAATAAATGCAAGGAATTTTGCTTGACTGGTGCAAAGGTCTTTTGTAAGGCGTTGCAGAGCCTGTATTCGTGCCAGAGGAAAACAATTCGGAATTACATTAGTTTAAGGAGAATAATTAAATAAGAACGATGGTTCGTTCATTCTTTTTTTTAAATTATTTTTACCTATTATGTTTATTACATTAAATATTGGTTATGCACTGACTCAATTACCTCTTTACTAAAAATAATTGCTTTCCTCTATAATATAATATCCACTGGATTTAAATCGGTGGAACGAGGAGGCCATACAATTGTACCACTCCGTCCGATCCATTTTCGGGGATACTCGTCGTTCAAATAAAAATAACATTTTTAATGGCAAGAAAAGTGGCAAGTGTTGCACCATTTTGAAATCTTGACTAAATGCGCCAACTTTCGAAATAACTTGCCAAGGGTAGTGTAGTACATTTTTTTTTCAATATGAAGCGTCAAAGTTAACTAACGATATTTTTGCGAACCATGACTCACTAAAACTTAACGTTTTTTATTAAATTAACAATGTTTTGTGCATTAATTTGTTTTACGATTATTAGCATATTTAATGAAGATCACAAAATTTAAAAAAACACAGCGAAATTGTGACATTGGTGATCACAGGACTTGAAAATGCGACCAAGGGTGTGGAATTTCAACTTTTTTGAAAAGTGTCTATTATTGCTGAACTAAGTGATATGGAATTTTTTTTTTATTTTTCCTCGAACCGGTATGACTTGGCCTTTCATCCTGTCTCGGATTATCGTTGAGTTTTGGGACACCCTGTATATTGTACACGGCGCAGAGTTGTCATATACAAATTCAAAAACAAATCAGTACAAAAACTAGTTTCAATAGCTCACTAACTGTCGAAATACTAACAAAATAATAAAGTATTTTGTCAACAATCTATTTAAAATGTAACCTTCAGTAACCTTTGTGATCGAAAACTTGTCGAAAGTGCTGAAATTCGATTGGCAGCCATTTTGATTCTCGTATTGAACCAACCGAGATTCAATTTTGATGACAAAGTTCCCTTTTGAGGTAGAAATATATTAGGTAGGTGCCGTTTTTCGTTCGCGATTTCCTGTCCAATATACGCTGACCTGTAGAGCTATGGTATTTCAAGCTGTGTAGGGTTCGAGATAAAGTGGAAGAGTGTTTCTTTTTGGTCTATGTTCCCGATGTTCATTATTGACTTTATTTGTTGTGTATCTCGTTTCATATGACGACGTATTAAATGTGTCTAATGTATGATTGGTAAATAAGTACTTGGATACTTTTAGCCGACCCACAGCCCTTTTTTCACTTTTAGGGGTGATTTTGTCCCATGTGTTCACCATAATCGGTTTAGTAGTTCAGCGTTATACTTTAACATTTTATTTGTATTAATTTAATTATGTATTGCTTGATGTTCTGGCCCAGCTGCACTGGTCGTGATCACAAGCTGACTGTCGGAGCAATAATATTGGTATGTTTAAGAAAATGTATGTTTTACTTCACTTTCATAATTTGACATGTACATAGTAGTATACAATTGCGTATTATATTCATCGTCTCCTTGTTCTGTATAAGACAATTTCAAACAATACCAAGATGTAACAACACCTAACAATAGAACATCTTGTTTACGAGATTCCACGTCGCAAATAACTTGACTTTTAGGTTTATTTCTACTAAATACTCACCTACATACGTTTGTTTGTCTCATTAAATAATTTTCCACGATATTTGTTAAATATTTTGGAAAATTTCTGGAAAATTTTGTAATAATTTAGTCCAATTATGTTAGTTGCGTATATAATGAGTATAATATCGTTGTTACTGATTCTGAAAATACGTCATTAGCGGCAGCTTAGAACATTTCTAGAATGCGAATAACAAATGTTTAGGAAAAATGTATTCCACGATATTCTGAGAATAGGTTAGCGAGAACAGACAAGAGAAAAAAATACTGGAAAATCGCTTAACTATCAGAAAATAAGAAAACGAGTATGTTTAAACTAAATTAAAAAGTTTTTAGATATTGGTAAATAAAGTCTGCGTTTGATCAGCGTTGTATTACAGGTTCATATCAAACTGAAATAGAAGTTAAGCGTATAAGTAGGAATGTAATAGGTAAGATATTAAAACAATTGAACATAAAGACTACTTTGTTGTTTGTTTAAAACGATAATTACGATAAAAAATCGATCTTGTGTTACGGGGATTTTTACAAACATATTATGTACAAACATCGGACACAAAGTGCAACTAGACCCGTATCGTTTAGTAACTTTTTAAAAACAAAATGATTTATTTTTGATAAACATGTTCAGTAAAAGATAAAGCTTACAATATATAAAAATCGATTTAAAATGTTAATTCCAGTTAAAATCTAACTTCTTTTATAATCAAAAGCCCGAAGTAAAGAGAAATTCACTAATAACGTATATAATTTTGCTTCTCAACAAACTATGAATTTTAATACCACAATCTAGAATACGCTCGTAAAATCTAGACCGAAAATCTAGGTTAATATAAAAGCCTAGTCTTAGGCATTATTTAGTAGTTCTATTATTTATATTAAAGAACGCAGAATATTACTTATAATAATTATGAGGAATAGAAAATAGGACGTCATTGAAGAAAAAACTCGAAATTACACGACAATATAAAATACTATTTTATGAAAGTTTCATCGGCCATTTCAGCCGCTAACGACTGTAATGTTTGGAAAAATAAGTTATGTTTGATTCCAGGTCTTCAATTAAGTAAATTTCTTCAAAAATGTTTAGCATTTTGGGTGTAACAGGTAGACAGGCAGAGACATTGTTGCATTTACAATATTATCTATACTATACTAATATTATAAAGCCGAAGAGTTTGTTTGTTTGAACGCGCTAATCTCAGGAAATACTGGTCCGATTTTAAAAATTCTTTCAGCGTTAGATAGCCCATTTATCGAGTTTATAGGCTATATATCATCACGCTACGACTAATAAGAGCAGAGTACCAGTAAATAATGTTACAAAAGTGGGAAAAATTTTGACCCTCTCTCTTATGTGACACAAGCAAAGTTGCGCGGGTCAGCTAGTTAGGAATAATTCTCTAAATGACTCTTTGACTATTCTTTTAAAAAATTACAAGCCTATCCAAAACAAAAACATGTAAACACATCCCAAATCTTTACCCACAACCATTTCTCACATAACCACTCATTAGTACAGTTATTTTTCCACAAAGCTGATCCCTACCCGCTAAGTCCTCGCTTGAAACAAATGCGTACGGCCCAGATCTATTGGTTTGGCTTTCCTTCCACTTAGATCCGAGTTAAGGGTTCCAACGATTTCTTTATATTCACTTATCTTGTTAGGATTGTGGGCGAGTGGTAGCGATACGAAGTGAATGAGGAATTTTGTTACGAACTGTGATTTGTGCACATTAACTGTGCCTCCTTTTAGTTGCGTTTGTGATAAAGCCAACTGCAAACCTGGAATATCAGATGCTTTATACAAGATGTGTTTTGAAATGTGACTGTTAGTTTTAAAGATTATCACGTTTTAAGAAACTAAAAAATAGTTAGACGCGTCTATAGGTACTGTAAAAAAAAAAAAATAGTTCACCCAAAGCAGTTCGTGGCTTCCTATCCTATCAATAAAAAATAATGGATATCCCTGAGAATTATTCAAAATCCATAGTTTAGTTTAAAATAAAGAAGCTGTGAAAAATACAACAGTTTCTGAACCAAGTATGAAATTTTTCGGCTATGAAGCACGTATACTGACTCATAAATTGTCATATTTTTAAGCACGTTTCTTTCACGTTTCTTTGTGTCCTGTAATCAGCTTCCAATACAGAGAATTTTATTAAGTCCATCAACCTACGACCCCATTTATCGCCTTCCCTCACCGGAGCACAATCCTCCTTATCAGTAAGCCATAGCTAAACTTACCCACAACTGATTCAGGCCAGTATTAATTCATTCCACGTATCTCCGTTAAACCGACGCGACGACAACGTGACGTGATTACAATGAGTTTAAAAATGTACGCCTATAAATAAAGTTCGGAGTAAGTTAATGGTTTCGTAATGGTGGTTGATGGCTTAGTGAGTTTGTTGAGAGAATTAAGTAGTTTGTGATATGTTAGAATTAATAATCATCTAGTTCTATTTAACATATTATATTGTCTTCAACAATCCCGTATTGAAACGGCTTCAGACCATACAAATATTATAGAGTGAGTTTAAAAAGCCACATTGCAACAGCTAATATTTAAAAGTTAAAAAAAGCTTAATTATTACGTTCTCAATACAAGGCGCCTGATCCCATTAGATGAGCTATAAAGTAATATGAAGATAAATTTTACGGCGAAATCTCCGTTTGTGCTACAGAAATAGATACTAGTGAAATGCTAAACTGGCAACAAGACTCCTATTCTACTTGTAACGCTCACGCACAAGCTTGCCCATTGACTATTTGACCAAAAAAAACAGGACTATGGCTGACATCCGGACAAGTGTATCAAAATATAACTTACATAACTTTGCATACTTGTAAAAAAAGATCTATAGACGAATATTCTATATCAAACCTAAAGACCTGATAAATAAAAAAAAAACAGGTCAAATAAAACAAATATCACCTGACGTGACCTCTTAAAACCCGATCTGTAACACTTTCCTTTTTATTAAAGTAATAAATACCGTTTTCAAGAGCCATAAAAATTTAATTGTGACTCGAAAGCCTACTCCATATCTTTTGTTGGTGTACTATAAGTTACTGATCAAAGGCATCTTTGTGTACTAAATTGGCTATTAAGAGTAGAAAACCTGTGACGGTATTCAAGTAATATAAATGAGGTTAATATTTTTTAGTTCGTACTATTGATGTTCTAGATTTTAGGGTATAAATTCAAATTAATTTTGGCTATATATTTTTTGATTTTGATGAAGCCCATTTGATGGCAGTTTAAGACAAAACTAACGAAATGATTTTAATGATAATAACTTTGAAGCGGTTGTACACTAGACTCCTACTGTAATAAAAGAGGGGCGTGAGCGTGAGTGCTTGAATTCATAGCATTGATAAATTTGATAAGACAAGTCCGGATAATTGTGTACATTTCAAAGTAATTTGATAATAATTAACTATTTCCTATATGATGATCAAGACTACGAAAACATCAAAAAAGGCCTGTATGCTAATTCGAACTACGAGTATGTGATGTTTTTTTCCTTTGTTTTAGTCTGATGTAAAATTAAACTTTATACGATACAAATTTCGTTCTCTCCAAATACAAAGTAGGTACGTGCTAAAAAGTTACAATTCAATAAACTAATCGAACCTAGATTGTTTAATCTTACCCAGTCTAGACAGTTTGTAATTAAATTAGTTTTAAATCGATTTCACAAAGAATAGGGAATAGAAGCAATTCGTTTATTCCCTATTCTGCTATTACGTGTGCCGGTGTAAGAAGATTGTAGATACATTCCCGATTGGGTGATCTTAGGAGCAATTTCCTACTACTATAGAGTGCGGAGAAATTTTGTATGAAAATCTGATCAGCGCCTCTAGCTTATTTTGTTAGAACTATTATTTTCAAGTGATTTGAAATGTCGGACTACTGATAGTAGTGTGTGTAAGAAATTGCACTGCAGATGACATTGTCATAATCATATTGCCTGCAATAGAAGATTCTGTTACAGGAGCGTACGAGGTGATCCAGCCAAAGTTATAGTGCGATGATTAGATAGTCTGATCGTTTGTTAGGTCAGAATATCTTTACCATTCCTAGCAAATATCCCTATTTTGTCATCTCCCTATTAGTTTTTTCTCGCCTATACTGACCTATTGCTTTTAGAGAGATCTTGATTTGAGATCTTTCCCAATCTTGTATCGGTCTCGATAAGACTTTTACCCTAAAAAATTTGACCCTTTAATTTGATTGATCTTGCCCCTGACCCCAGTTCAGCTGTGGAAAAGTAACATAAAAAATAGACCATAATACAATTTAGTTGGCTAATAATAAAACAGAAAAGCAAAACTTTTAACAAAATTTTCCATAAAAGCTGAAACATTGTTGAAATCTGTTTACTTAAACACGAACGAATTAATGAGATTAGTTGCCGTTATATTATTATGTTGACAAGTCGTAAAAAATTACGAGTCTTTAGCGGCTACCGTCCGCACTCATGTTTTAATTTATAAGCTTGGATATTATAAGTTTACACTTCGGATTTTTGCTTTGTTTAAGTTTTAGATTAAAATTTAGAATTAGTGTTTTGTTATTTTTTTAAAGCTTACTCTAGAAGTCATTCAGGGACATATAAAAGTCTGTTATAAGTCGTCATTTTGTTACAGGGTTTTATTACATCTTTTAAGTGTCAAGTAGTAGACGAGACGATAATAAAACTAATATAATCACAAGTAGAATTTTTCTAAAAATATATTAACTTAACAATATGTTTATTAAAATGTTTAGTAAATATATTGTTCTAGTAATTTGACATGTCCAGTAACACGATAGCTTCAATTTATTTCACGCTTCAGAGGAGCAGCTACAAATAATTATCGCGATGCAATGGGCAATTTTTATACAAAAGCATCTATCTAATGTAATATGTTCGACACAAAATCTATGAAAAAGTATCGTAATCGCGTTTGACACATCAATCTACATTTCCGCGATATCTCACATCCTATTTCCCAAGCCTATTGCCATTAATACTCGTATACACGAATCCCGCTGTGAAATGACGTCATAAATAACGGGAAAACCCTGTAGACACGGCATCGAATCAGTGGGATGCATTGTTTTAAATAATTAAGATGTATGTGCAAATATTTCGTTGACTAAATCCTGACAAATGCCCCTTCTGATGTACAGCTAGGTTTGAACATAAATTGTGTAGTGTAATGGCGATGCAGAGACAGTAAGTTAAATAAGTTGGATGTTTGTGTTATATTGGCATTGTAATATTAATATTATGGGAAGCACATATTTTTTGACGACTGAGTGATAACTTATATAGAATCATGTTTTTCTGATGAGGATAGGTAGAGCTACTTGCTACGAACCCTACTAACTTCTTTTTTGTTATGAGACCTTAGTTCGCGCGGAAGATTTAAATTTCTTGCTATTTATTTTTTCAATGGATCGGTTACTGTATAAGGTGGTTTAAATAATATTTTTATGAGTTAAATGAGATATACAGTTAAGAGGGAGAAGAAGAATGACGAAGAGAGATGAGTAAGTTTTTGAGTAGGTACAGGTTATAATTTTCGACAATGCTTACAACGTATCTCAGTTGACAGCTAGTGTACGTCAAATTGATGGTCACTATTCAATACATTGCTGCTTATACGTAGCGTGTTAATCACTATAATTTAAGGGAGAAAACAATGAACAGCATAATGGTGTTTTATATCAACTGAGATTCGTGATAGCCAGTTCCAATATCAACTTATTTAATGCAAACAGTGTATCATCGTATAATTGTCGACCTATTTTCGAGCATCTACACAAATATTTATGCCAGCTGTAACTGGATTCACATGCGGTGCAATGTAACAAAGCGGTAGCAGAATGACAATTCAAACCATCTGCCTCGTAAAATATGAGCTGTTTGCAGTTTTTTCAGCTTTATTATAACTATTATCATATTTTATTTACATTTGAAAAGAAATAATGTTTAAATTTGTGCATTTTTCACCTACAATGCAATGTAGATAAAAATACTCATATTAGGATAAAGTTCTGTATTTAAAGCTTTGTAATACACAGATCATTTGCGCATTATGATTTGCACAATTTTTGTTCTCATGACAGATATATCATCATTGAAGACAGTCAATACTAATAGTACCGATTTTACAAAAATCCTTGCAATATTTCTGTATTGAGATATATGTAGTGCTGCATGCTATTGAAACTATGACATTTTCTTTATCTTTTAAACTGTTGCGTGACATATTTAGTATCTGAAAACTGGATTGTTTCGCGCAAAGCTGGCTGGGAGCAATCGAAAATTGAGACTGTATACTGTATAGTGTAACCCGTAGGCGTAGAGCGCCACGAGAACTATTTTTGCAGTACGTTTTAAATGTTAAACTCCCGATATTCGATAACACCGACTACAAAGAATCGCGCTGTGCAAAAAGCGGTGTCAGTTTAACGCCGAAACGTCAAGCAAACAAATGCAAAACGTTAATCGATTTTTTAACAAAATATCTAGTAAAGCTAAAGTAATATCTAAGAAACTGCACATAACTGTCCAAGAAACCTTCCAAGCAGACGTTCAAGTTTGAGTAACAAAATCTTTTAGTTGGATTACTGTTCATCCCTCGCAGTGGGAGTGCGGCACGACTTGATCAATGCGCAAATCAACAGAATGTTTGCGCAAGCAAATTGCTTTTAAACGTCACTGTTGCAGTGGACAGTGACGGGGAAACTTACATTGCGTTGTAGAATAGGGCCTTGTTTCTGTAAGAGGTATAGCAGTTCTGTAAGGCTGTACTGTCTAAATACTACTGATATAAATCGATATTTCCTATCATGGATTTTTTGGAGAATATATATTTTTTACTCTTGATCACATGTCTTTGATTCTTGGGTAGGGATAATTAGAATATATAAATTAAAGCCTAAGATTCCTTTCAGGCTCTTTAAAGTAAGTTCTCAGTGAAAGCGTGCTGGGCCCATATTTTGTACGATTAAAGGTAATTCCCCAATTAAACGACAGTATTTGTCTTAACAGAAACATTTTATTCTGAGTATAAAAGATGCAGCAAGAACAACGTAGTTACAATGATATTCATACAAAATGTTGCCACTTAGTTAATTTTTCATAAACAATCATGTATTACTTAACAGGGCATTAAAGCTATATTACTGACGAAGTGAAACTAAGGTTTTTCAAATTTTAGGCAAATTTGGCCTTTTATTTTGGACTAAAACATAGTATTAGTTAAATCTATTGAATACACTTCAGCCTATTGCAACAAAATAATTAATGTAAATAAGCATTATGCCTAAACGTGTAATAATATAACAATACATATTGATGAAGCAATTTCTATTCAACAATGAACGCATGGTTTATTTGGAGTCCAATTTTAGAATGCATTGTAGTACAAAATTAGTTAAAGCTGTATTCACTGTGTATTATTACTATGAGTGTTTCTATCTCCCCCATTAGAATATCTCGTTACAAAACCAAGAATTTTACTGCCCTTTAAATTAAATTAAATTAAATTTTGATGGACAATTCACACACAGTCATTTGGTTCCAAACTAAGCAGAGTGTACTATTTGCAGTGTTTTTGATGGCATACTTATATACTTCTATATACATACTTATACATCAAAAACCAGGCTCATCTTCTTAAAGAAATATCAAAGGAGACTGACAGACAGACATAGTGATTTATCAAAGCACAGCCCAATCCACGATATCAACCGGGCTGAAATTTGGCACCCAGGAAGATGTTAATTTGTGACGTATGCATCCGCTATGAAAGATTTCGGTCAAATCTACCCCAAGGGGATAAAATAGGGGATGAAAGTTTGTCTGAAAATTCTGTCCTAAGTCACAAACAACGCGGGCGAAGTCGCGACCAAGAGCTGGTAGTATATAATCTTAAGAAATATTATTCAAAATATAAAAAAAAAACAATAACAATAATATCAAAAACACGTCTATCAGAGTCGTAACAATACACATTATCGACCGCAGCACTTTCAAAAGCAATTCCATTGAAATAAAGCGAATCGTTTATGATCTTAATGAAGTCTTCCAAATACCGGAATTTATCGGAAATGAGTCTGCGTTCTAACGGTTTTTGGCGTAACATTAAACTTTAGACGGTTTTAATGTGCAATTTAACTTTTGGATGTGGCCTGAAGCGGTAGATTTTCAATGTTATTACTCTACTAACGTTGGTAATATGTATGTTTCTCAATGGAAAAGTACGTGTAAGATTCCAATGTTGGTTTTCAGTTTTGCATACGAGTTGAGAATTGAAGCGAAATGGGAATATGCTGATATTTCGGTCTGTTTGCGTAGTCTACAAGATGCTCATAGTAGGTTATGTTCTTAGTTGGTAAACAATCAGTGATGTGAGCAACCTTTGACGCGGTTTGTGTATTATTCACGCAGTCTGGACTGGAGTCATGAGTCTCAAACAACCCGGTGATGCATTAGTTTATGTTCCTGTTGTCAAGAATGAAATAATATTGATCATTGTTTGTTCATTTTACTTAATACCATAGATCAAGAGTGATAATGAATAGTGTTTCGGCGTAGGGGTTCAAACTTATATTAGTTCGGGTTATTTTGATTTTAAAATATAGTCGACTACTTAGTAGAACTTGTATAGAGGGTGCGCGTTTGGCAAAGGTATTTAAACTGATAAGTTTAGAACGTCATTTGGGTCCCTGCTTGCTAGAGTTGTTTTTTAGGATTTACATCTCTAATAAAAGACACTTAATTTTCAATGACATTTAAAATGAATCGTGTATTTCAAAGCTCCGTAATAAGTAGTTAGACTTTTAAACTTACGTTACAACGAAAAACGAAACACCACCGACAAATCACCTCCCCTACAAAAATCCCCAAATGTCATTGACCTCCACCAATCTTCCAATGCACTAATGGGTATTTAATTAACTAGAGTGTCTCTTGTCATGTCGGATTACAGATAATCTATACGATTATAAGCAGATGTACACACAACTAATTAATTTGATTGACTACATCGGTACGAGATATTTCGTCACGTTCATTAGTGATCATTAGGACTAATTATGTGGTCTTTGTGTTATGTATAGGTATGGTTTCTGTAACCAACAGATAATAGGTTTATATTTAACCTAAAACAGATATACTTCGGGGCCTAAGCTGTTCCTAGAATTCGAAAAGTCGATCTAAATAAAATGATGCAAAATTGCTATTACTTCATTTAATTGACGGAGCAGTGAAAATTGACCGTCTCTGAAATCCTGCAAACCATTCTTCAACCAGCATTTTCGTAAAACTAAATCTTGGTATTGATTTAATTCAAAGCTTTTTTTAGTATTATCGCATGAAATGGTCTTTGTGTAAACTATTTCTTAAACTATTTAACCGTTCTCACAATGCTTTCCTTCATGGTTACAGTGGCCAAGGCTTTTTACCACTTACAAACTCATGTCATGACTTACTATGCCATAAGTCTTCAATAAAGTAAAGTTCTTTATAAAACTCCCACGCTCTACTGACTCTCATATCAAAATTGTATTGTATTCATTGGTATTTTAAATTTGTACGCTTCAGTAGTGTTCCTCATATCTTATGTGATTGTGAGCCAAAGATTACTCTGAGCGAGCGAGATAGGCCCCTTAATATTTTATGAAGAAATATTGGGAAAGAATGGCTTGTGGTCCAAACGAAAAACTTAGGCGGCTATTGTTCGCTTTTACAGAGGTAGAAAATGTATTTGATAATGATGATGATATTATTTTGACAACAGCAGTAATTTATATCTAAACCAGCTAACTGTGTAGGCGATTAAGTGTGCACACTGATGCACTCTCCATTCCATTACTCTCATCGCCCGGCGACACAGTATCGGACACACCGGTGAGACACGGTCGGGAGTAGGACTGACTGAGCTTTAGATGTTTTCTGTGGCTCGGAATATATTTAAGCAATAACATCATGATTACCCGGTACCTAAAACTAAAGAACTATATTTAAGAAAAATAATGGATTATTATAAAAAGCGCTTTGCATCAACACCGTTTAATGAAACTGCTTTCTATACAACGTGGTTCTAAACAATACCATTCAATCAATAAGCACAGTTGATATTTTCATTGTTATAATCCGCTTATCGCTACCGCTACCTCTTATATCTTACACCGCCACCACATTCGTTATCCCCGAGCGATGTCCACTGATTGAAGTTAATAAATATATATCTAAGGGTAAATACACCGTGTTATTTACGATAAAAATATAGATCATCAAATCATACGGCCAGCTTTGCTAGTTTTTATTATAGATACTGTTTATAATAATAATAATAATAAATCATTTTATTTTCAAGCTACAATGGCTCATAGATATATACCTTACAAACTAACATATATATTAAATATATCATATTGTTATTAGTAAATAAATCTTAAGACTATGTTAGTAGCACTTCACTTAAGCACAGTGTCTTTGGTGCTATCCTGTGGTATAAGTCCGCGGAAGCGACGGAATACCACGCCCTGGGGCCAAAAGTCCTCCTTCATGACGAGGGGCAGCACATCGTTTGGGACGCGCACCACGAACGACTTGAATCCGACGTTACGGCGCGCCTCCAACAGCTGCACCCTCATCTGGTACTTGGTCCTCTTACTGATATACGTCACGACATCCTCCTTGTTGGTGAGGTAGTGCAGACGTGAGACGTACACCGGTGTGGTCGGTCTCGCGGCTCTTAAGCACGGTGTTGGCTCTTTAGGAGCCGTACCGCTGCGATTCTGGGTTCGTGTGGCGCGCTTTTTCCTTTGAACCTTCACGAAACCCTCGTCGTCTTCGTTCCCATTCCCCGTATCATTTGGTAAGAATTTGGGAACAGCAGTGCTCGCCGTAACGCTGGCAAAGTCTCTTATTTGAGTCTTCACGGGGGCTGCAGGCCGTGGCAGCGGGACGGGGCGAGCGGTTCGCGCGACGTCACATGGTGATGTCACAGGGGCAGGTGCGGGGGTGGGGGGCGCGGGGGCGCTGCACTCCACAGTACGCGACGGATGCGCTGGCGTCGAATATGCTGACGCAGAGTTCAACGACGGCGAATCGACGACTCGCCGGCACGTGTTGACATTCGATGCATCGGGTGTTGACCTAGAAACCGACACCTTAATGCGCAAATCGTTTATTTCTTTACGCAAATCGGTGACGGTATTCTGGGATGCATCTAACTTCACTAGCACATCCGCAAGGCTGGCCTTCAGCGACACGATGTCCTTCAGAAGGCTGGTTACATCGACGTGGTCGAAGGTGACAGGGGGCAGCTTGTGCAGCTCCTTCGCCACAAACGTCGGCACATCGTCGGGATCAGTCTCCTTGAGTAGCGTGATAATGTCTTGGATGCTCTTCTTTGTCCCGTCACGCCGGCGGGACACCATCTTGTCGCGCTTATTCAGCGTCGTGAACAATAGCAGCTTGGCAGCTGCAATGTCCTCTTCACTGAAGTTACTCGCACATATCTGGATGGCTGACACTTCATCCATCACATCCAGTTTTTGCTGCAAAAACGCCAGTAACTCATTCGCAATAAGTTGTGTACCCATCGCGAAAAAGAACTTAGTCGAGCGTCAGCTTGCGCCGCGCTTATCAAATTAATATAAATAATAACACGTCTGCATTAGAACACGACGCAAGCATTATGCTTGTATTAAGTAAACTATGTGATTTTGCTGCATATTACTACTACCAATCGATTGACAACTGATTGGCCAAACAAGCGTAAGAAATACTATCCTTTATTAGTCCGGCAACTTAGTAGAAAGCCATGGCATGCAGATTGTAATTAATAATAATATGTATTCCCAAAATAAAGTAGCTGTATCAAACGGGCCACTGTCAACCTACGGGTCATTAAAGTTCTAAACTCTGAATGTTATTTAGTCTATAGTTAGTGAAGCCTAGCATATATGGCTCTCCACTAACTATATTTATAAATGGTAGAACTAATATATACATTTTTTAACCAGTAGTTCTAAGTGATAATAGCTTGAGACGAAAGTGTCTATAGTTTCTTATCGCACTGTTGAGCTTAGAATGAGTGATTACTTCGCGGATTATACGTTTGCTACGTAGATGTAGCAAACGTATAATCTACTACGTAGATGCTTAGATTAAAGAAAGGCTTTAGCGGTGCGTAGATAGAATAAGAATGTATTTCAATAGATAACTGTCCTACTAATCTTTTTTTTTTTTTTTTTTATTAACCCATATCTGTCCCACTGCAGGGCAAGGGTCTCCTCCCAAACGAGGGGGAGGGGTTAGGCCTTGAGTCCACCACGCTGGCCAAGTGCGGGTTGGGGACTTTGCATGCCCTCAATAAATGTATATAACAAATTTTAGGCATGCAAGGTTTCCTCACGATGTTTTCCTTCACCGTTAGAGCAAGTGATAATTATTTCTAATACACACATAACTTCGAAAAGTCATTGGTGTGTTGCCTCGGATTCGAACCTGCGACCACTTGCGTGGGAGGTGCCAACTTAAACCACTCGGCTATCACTGCTCCTCTACTACAATCTTACTAGTATCATTAATAAAGTTTGAATATACGTATGGTTGTTTGTTACTGAATCTCGTCAAAACTACTAAATCGATTCTGATGAAAATAAGTACACAAGTAGTTAATATCCAGGATATTTTGGACCCAAATCGACGTTAAAAATCACTAATACTGCACTGGAGTAATCGCTATGTTTCGCGATGATACAGCCTCGCCTACGCTTCGCTACGCGTTTGGCATGTTTCCGTGGCTAAAACTGGTATAATAATAATTTTAAAAACTTTTCATGCGAAACCTTCAGAAAAGCTGATAGCGCGTTAATTTTGCACAATACCTATCGTATTGTATCGAGAACAAATAAATCAGCCATCGTCGAAAATCATGAACATAAATTATTATAGTACAATGGGCTATTGAAATCAGTAATATCAATTTATATTTAATATCAAAAAGATATTGAATATTCCGTACATCAAATCATAGTGAACATAATAATATAATGCGATTAATATATCATTGATTTGCAAGCGTTAATGTGCTTATAATATTTAAAACAGGTAATAATTGCTTTTTTGATATTATAATCTATATATTTATTGGTCTTACGTAAGCCTCGTGACGGTAATTTGTTATATTTACTACAATAATAATAAAATTAAGCTATTAAATTGTAAAACAGAAATAAGTTATAGTAGTCGTGAAGCCTGCGTCGAAACGTCAGGCATTCCAAAGTAAAATGTTTGCGATAATTCCTATATTCCTTTGTCTGATAAACAGACAACGGGTTGGTTTAAAACCATTTAAACCTACCCATACATACAAACTACTACTTATATAAGTAGTAGTTAAATCTTAGTGAGTATCATCCACTTTGAGATTGCTAATGAGTGCATATTACTGTTCATTCATTCATATCGTATGGTTAGTGGTCAACCTAGTGTCAAAGTTGTTCAAGCCGCCCGTAAGGCCTTTGACATGGCTTAACGACTGTTATCTTAGTAGACAACAACCGGGACCGACTTTTTACGTGCCCTCCGAAGCACGGAGACGCCCAGCTCAAATACCACAATGCGGTCACCCATCTATAGAATGACCGCGCCAACGGTTGCTTCACCCACAGATCTATGTCAGACCGGTGAGCGCAACTGGCTACGGGTGCTACTGTCATAGTTGACAGTAGCTTACATCACCACAGATTATCGCAATTGATGGGCACCGGTGATCTCAAAAGCTCAAGATCCTACTACATACTTAATATATAATAATACATACTTTAATTAAGTAGTAATTAACATTAGTTGCATTCTCTAATATCTGCCTACCCCTATGGGAGGAAAGCGTGATTTTATGTAGGTATGTATCTATTTATGTATGTATGTAATCAACATAATTGAATAACAGTTAAACCAATCTTTACAATTCGATTAACGTAACCATTTTACTTTAGCTGGCAAGTTTTCTTATCTAGAATGTTCACCGATTTTCGGCCAAACCATTACGTGGTCCTATTCTTAACCGAAATACACACAACACCATAATAAAAGTGTTGATTGTGATCCCAAATGTTCTACTCCATCGCTTAAGGGCCGCACAAATCCGTGTTTTCCTTACTCGACTCTCTACAACGTTCTCAGAATGATAAGCAGTTGACACACAATTTTTTTCTCCAAATTGCCCCTCAAATACTTAATGTGGAAATGTTTTTCAATTGTGTGAACGTTGCTTTACGGTCCTAATTGTGTTTTCTTTGCTCACCTTTACCTTTACCTTAATTACTGTAAACAAAGCGTTTGATCGTTACATTTGTGTAAACACGAAAAAAATGTTTTTTTTCTCCATCCGTAAATTTAGTTCCGGAAACGACTTGTCCAGCAATATATAAAGGCGCGTTTTATTTTCTTTTCTCGTTTCCCCAACAAAAGGGGATGAAAATCAAAGGACGGATCTTTGAGAAATTGCCCTTTACTTACACTAACATCGATAGTACGCATATTAATACAGGAGGAAAAACAATAACTGATTTTTAGTTCGATGAACACGGAAATGCTTTGTGCGAGACGGGATTTTGTAAAAGCGTAAACAAGACGGGAGTTTTGTGATAAAAACAGGGAATTTCGTCAATAATTGTGAAGGAACTGTTGACCTCGCCGATTTAATAAAGCGAGACAATTGTAGCGAGTCGAATCTCGAGTGCGACACTTACAGAGCGAAGTGATTGACGAGTGCTCAAGTTTTCTCTTTAATATTTATAAAATTAATTAGGAATCAAGATTGCTGAATCTTAAGTGTTACTAAAGAAGTTGTTCTTTGATTTGATGATAACTACCAATCGGGTAAAGAATTAAAGGAAAGTAGAGAGTGTGAATTTGAAGAACACTTGTAAGTTAAAATGGAAAACCAAACTATAAACATCAGTATTCCTTAAAGTTACGCAACGAAATCTACGTTATTAGATAATTTAAATAAGCTGTAATCCTTAGGTCGAGATATGAATAGTAATTAGATTAAGAATACACCCTAAGGCAATGAATTTGGTTTTTTAGCAGCCCTTTATGTGACTCACTGCGGGGCAAACGTCTCTTTCCTTCCAAACCTGTCTGTCCTCTGCCATAATCCCCCACGATGAATTAGGTACAGGTAAATAAATATATCGAGAAAGGTCGGCTACCACTTACATTACACAAGTAAGTCGGTTCAGCAGTTTAGTCATAAAATCATTGTAGACCATACACAGCTTTAAAAGGATTTGCAGTATGAATGGTATGCATAAAGAAATTATTCATCTGATACTAAAATATACCTACGTAGATTCATATGTCCGAGAGATAGTAAAATCCTCATAGACTGTAAAAGTCAATGTAAAAGGTATAATTCCGTGCCTACAAACAAAATGAATGGTACATTCGTTTCCACTAAAAGTATAATACGTTAAGTTAATGTCGTGGTAATTTAGGGAATCAGACAATTCCGGGGAATTCCATGTTGCCGTGGCCTCGGGGTTAGTCTTTATTGATTATTTCTACTTTTGTGGCTGCTCATGTTTTTGTTTAAAACTAGCTGACCCGCGTGACTTCGCTTACGTGTAATTTTTTTATTATTTACGTCGCGTTTTTCGCTTTTCATAAAAAGTTACCTTCCCCTTGCCTTTAAGAAAGAAGAAATATATGCCAGAAAGTCGAATTTGTGTTTTCTTATCTCAAAGACTAATGGCTATTTCGATTAGAAAGTACCATACATAATTATTTTCAGTATTCTAAAAGGCAAAATCTATACTACTGTATTTGAGCTTATAATAAAGAAATCAAACCAAAGTTCGTTATTTTATAACACAAATTACATTATATTACAATATTTACGACCAACCAATGAAATTGCTTTCATAACATCACAAATATCGTAATAAAAATAACCCAATTTGATTATGAAACATCAATAAAAGTGTGCACTAGTTTTCGACGAAAAATAAATATTTTTTATCAATCTCAATTACACCGTCGTAAATGGATATTTCGTGTTTGTTATGACGAATAGGGTGACGCCCGAGTGATTCAGCATTTGTGGTGTAACAAAATCCATATGTTTGTACAAGTTTCATTAATTTGCTATGAAACTACGATCAATCAAATACAAATTGGCAAATGAATGTTCAGTGATGACCAAATAAAATATATATAAGTTTCTCACACGTTAGGTTATACATAGATGGATTGCATAATTGTTGCGTAAGGGAAATCTGTACAAACTCGTTATACTCGAATACCAAACAATTTTCTATATAAGAGTACTACAAACCTCACCATTTTAATTCAAAAGGATGTTATCGAAATATAGGTATGTATATTCGTTACAAAACCTTCATGTCACACAAAAATGAATTACAAAGAATTATAATGATCTTACTTCAAGATAACGAAAAACATATTATTATTGAGGAAATTTTGCCGTTTCTCAATTCAATTATGCTTATCAAGACCGGTTGAAGACTTTGCATTCCTTAAAAAATTAAGTCACGATGTTTTGCTTTGCACTTTAAGTTACCGAACTTAAAACTTATGAATTTGTGTATTAGTAGCAGAAAATATATTGTGAGTTTCCATTTATTATGAATTTAAACATCATTAAGCATTGTGCACAAAACAAATATGAATTCGGTGTGATGAAATAATTAACTCATTTTGCTTAAATATAATTAGTGCTGATTAATAAATATATTGAAAATTGAATTTTTGATGCCTTAAATATAACATTATAAACAGGGTACAATAGTTTTGTGCCATACAAACGTAAATCCTAACCCATTTTTTTCCATAGGGATAGGTAGCGACAAAAAAACGCCACTACGATTCATACGAAACGTCTTAAGCTTTATTTACATCGATCTCATTATACGGGACCAGTTACAAGTACTTTTTTTGTGCAAGATTATTATTAAACCATGTCATATTTCATAACGTGATTCGTAAAATAAAAAATATTAATACAAAAATAATATTATTTACACAAAACAGAAGCAAGGCTCAATATTTCAAGGAAACGGGTCGCATGTAACATTCAACACAATATTAAATAATTACTATTGAAAACGCATACATACAAATTATTTTCCTGTAATTGTTTCAATGATAACTCGTAATTGCACTGTCGTGTGTC
The DNA here is from genome assembly GCF_050436995.1 of Anticarsia gemmatalis. Taxonomy (NCBI): domain Eukaryota; kingdom Metazoa; phylum Arthropoda; class Insecta; order Lepidoptera; family Erebidae; genus Anticarsia; species Anticarsia gemmatalis. Next base: position 9,598,470 of record NC_134761.1, read on the forward strand.
GCTACACTGCATTCCATTTTGAACTTTATCTACTAGCTTCTAAGGTTGAGAATCATTTGTGTTGTCTTGATAGCTTTATATAGGGTGATTGTTGAAAAGGTCATGACTTTTAAATCTTTTCGTTGATGATCCGACCAATTGTTTTGTTTCTAAATGTGTTTTCTCATTAGTACTGTCTTCTTACAAATGTTTTTCTTTGGATTATGTTTCAGAGAATGACGAAAATACGACTATGAAGTATTTTTATTTAGGTTATTTTTTCGTTTAAGGGGAGTTAAAAATACAGCAAATGATTCTTAGCAAAAACTAAGCAATATAACGGACTGGGATGGATTTTATTTGCCTTATCTCAAAATACCTTATTCTATTCATAAATTTCACGTTTCATATCTATTTTAATAAACATCATCTATTTTACCGTGGCTAAGGTTACTCTGACCATGATCACAGACTGTTTGACGCAGCGATGGCAGGAATCGATGTATAGAACACAAACGGATGGCAGCTTTAATTTCCGTATAGATCAATAAATTCACATGATTTCTTAATCGTAACAATTTTTTGTGCGCTATTAAGTATTATTGAGTGATAAAAAAGTATAATTAGCACCGCTCACATTGCAAAAGGCCTGATACCGTCCCATTATTGCCTTTAAGAAAAAACAGACTTTAAAAAAATAAACATATTTTTAATGCAGTTGCTTTCTTTATAAACTGCAAGTTATTTTTTGCTACAAAAAGGCTACGGAGGTCGTCTGTTTATCATACTTGGTATAAAATAATAATCAACTTAGCGCTATGAAAAAGCTTTCATAATAGCTTTACGAACTCATTTCTTTTCAGAGTGCCGCCGTGTTGTGTTAGAATCTAAGTGTATAAAAATCTACCATTTTTATATTTTATAGTTTGAAAATATGGTTTAAAATTATCTAGTAGTGGTTAAATTAAATTCGAGCGAATAAATGAAATCTATACAATCTATACAATTTTCGAATAAATCGAAGCTTTTAGTTAAAAGACGGATTTCATATTTGTATAGAAAAAAAGGTTTTGAGACAATGACATGTCAATAAAGGATAATATTTCAAAATAGTCATTTTTAGCAAGGAAATTAAAAACAGGACTTACCGGAAATGTAAAACATTCCGTATATAATATAAGTGATAAAATCCCTTTCTTTGTTACTATACTATAATTGTGGTTCAATAAATTTTCGTTTAAGCATAATTACATCGAGTTTATAAATAGTACTTAATAACTTCCATTCACATACATCACTTAATAAACCCAGTTTCACAACATTCAAAATGATCCGTTTAGCAGGAAGTCTACACAAGGCTTTATATCCGTTATCCGTGATTCTAAAGGCTGTAGTTTCCCCCCTTTATTAACTCCGGAACTTGGGAACTGTCCCCCTTGCACTTGTCTTTTATACTGATTGAGTTTGTTATGAGTATAATGAGATTTTCAATGGGTATTGCTTAGTTGAGAGTATTAGGTGTGTATTGAGGACTTGGTTTTAGTTTTCAAAAGGTTTTCTCGTTGAGTTATGGACATTTTGAGTGGTTTTTGATAGCAATTGTATTTGATTTTCTTCGACAATTTGAGAATTACATAGTAGTTATCTCTAAGAGAGAGAGAGAGAGACAGAGAGAGAGAGTGTTCTTTATGTTGCCTATACTATAAGATCTCTCTGTCGCTTTTATTCTAACCATTTTTTGATTAAAATCACTAACGATTTGTTACTTAGATTACCTTTGATGTAATTCCGTGCATACGATATCGATTTTCATACTAGATTATTTTGAAATCCCACTGCAGAATGTGAGGTGCTCACTTGCTCTTTAAAAAGTTAATGAATAAAAAGTTAAAAGATAGCTCGGGCAGTCAAAAATATTTTTGTATAAGTACATTTTTTGGAACGTACATAAAAGTAGGTAAATAAATAACTATATCATTTGCATAAAATAACCTTCAAGGTCAGATACTGTACTTTAGCCAAACAAATGGCTATCCCAAAAATAAATTTATGAATTCTGCATAATATATCATTTTTCTACCCTTCATCATTTAGTCTTGGTTGCAAAAACCTTCAAGATAAGCCAAAATATAAGGCCAGCAATAACGTTTTGGTCAAACATTTGAAATCTAATAAGTTGGTTCCCGTAAGATTTTTATCGTGACCTCTGTTCGTTCATTTCGAAGTTTAGCCGTTTTTGTTCCCCCAAATATTTCTGTTCTTGCAAGGTTTTGTTATTGGAGCATTGCGTTTTGGATGATGTTGCAGACTAATGAACAGAATTTGGGCCAGGTCATACAAATGCTGTTTCGTAGCTGTGGCTCATATAAAGAGACATTAAGATTGATTTTAACCAACTTCACATAAGAGAAGGAGGTTCTAAATCTAGTTGAATAAATATTATACAAAAATGGTAACATTAACTATCAATATTATTTAATTTATTTACAGAATATGATAAATCGAGAAAAAAATCGTGACGGTTTCGTTTCGTTTCATGTAATGCAAAGTTTGTAAGTCATTAATCTATAAACATTTCATTTCGAAGTGTAACTGAAAACGCATTTTATTTTAATTAAAACCGTATTAAGCGTACGTCAACACTATATTCTTTTGAAATACTTTAAACAAGTATTATCGTGAGCTTAAGAAACAGTTTTATTAGAAATCTCTTTCAGTCTAAAGTCTCAGACGGTTATTTTACGAGTGCACACAGTTTATAGCCCAGTAAAAGTATAAGAAGTAAGACAAACCAAAACTATAAACTATACAATATTTTTAAATATATTCATTACATTTGCATCTAATTCTGTTTTTTATTCATTTCACATAATGTAAAATTTATTTATGCATTAAATAACAGTGTATTTTGTAATACATGTGCAGTTTTGTAACTTTCAGCGGTCAATCTAAGGTTGAGTGTGACGTAGCATGTTGTTGTTACTGTATTCCTATGCAAATTGTGTTAGAGGAGAGAGTAAGTAAGGATAAACTGACCAAACAAATTGACACACACTTTAGTAAAGACTATAATAAAAAAGATGTGTACAGCTTATATAAATTGTTTTTAATATCTTTGTTATAACCACATTTCTGGCAAATAAATGATTATGATTAAAGACGACTCATTTTGTAGTTCATAAAAAAATACAAGTCTTACTTAGAATGAGCGTAACTCCATAAAAAAATCACATCGTTAAAATTAAGGAATCTAAGAAATCAATAGCAATGATACAGACATTGCTAAGCTTTTCGGTTATTGATCTAAGATGAGTGTCGTTGTCTTGATCCTTAACATTATAATGTAATTTTAAACCAACTCTAGTCTTGTCTTGTCGTCCGTGACAAGACTCTGTACCCATGCTAAGGACTGGACAGAGTTATATAAACAAACATTAGTTATTGGTTGACACATACGACCTCTGCGCCGCTGGGTTATGTACCCGCTATACATAACTACCTATGTACAATGTATTGTATATACGTGTGTACACGGCTCATGTTTACTTTGAAACAAAATAGTTTCGGGTTTGAGTGATGGATGTATGAGTATTTGAGTAAAAATATTTTTTTAACGTGACAGTTCGCATACTGTTTTTGTTCTACTACTACTAGATTTTTACTAAACGAAGAATCGATTTAAATAGACGACGATTATTTTTTACAAATATCAGTCTAAATTACTGGACGTTAGGAGCTAAAATTAGATACGTATAGCGGCTCTAGGATTCCGTTAATACTTCCATATGATTAATAACTTGCAGCCAAATAGTCGAGGCCCTATACCTTTCCTAATCCAAAGCCTTATTCAAAAGAAAATTCCAACTGAAAATGATCTAACTTTAAAGTGTGTAAAAGTTTCTAAAATCGAAACGTTCGTCTTTCAAAGCTATTAAACCGAGGACGCGCATTTCCTTTAGTCAGTAGCTCTTGTAAAAGGCCGCTCTCGGCATCCCGGCTTATTCCAGCCGTGGAACTAAGCCCTCCCAAAATACAGATTATCCTACTAATATTATGGAAGTCTAACGTTATCTTGGATGCGACTCCCAAATACCCCTTAAATACACTTTTATATTACCCATTTAGATTTACTCCGGAGTATTTTTAATTTGTACGGATTATACCGGAGAATGAATTCGCTGTTGTGCTAAAACGCAGCTTAAAAAATAAACTAGGATGTAAATTGTACTAGAAATAACGAGGTATTTAAATGATTTTTGTATCTTCTTGTAAAGCTTAATCGTTTAAGTGCCATTGCGAAATGTTGATACTTTCGTAGCGTCATTATAATCTAGTATTTAACTCAAATAATTGGTGAAAATGTAGAATAAATTACGCTATAGAGATTAACTTTTGAAAGTGAAAATTGTAGAACTCAGTATCGAGGTAACGCTATTTTTTTTTCCTTTTTCCTAAGTCTATAAAGATAACCGATGGTATTCGTAACCGATGGTCTTGTATAACACAATGTATGGATGTGAATGAGGCAAGGGAAGTTTGTAAGGATCGTGCCAAAGGGCCTTTGGTCTCTACCTAGTCTTACGGGAAAAGGCGTAACATTATGTATAATATTATATAATCGATGGATTTTTATCGACCGACAATCTATAGTCCTTTGTCCTTGCCTTTCTGTGTAGTACATTAGCGCAAATATGAATACACTTTTCTAACAATATTATCTAAAATGATAAGAACAGCGAGAGCATTACTAAAACAAGCATAATCTTAAACTTGCAAGTCTCAGGTGTGCAATCTTCAGTAATTTTTAATTTAGCCAGTTTAATTTGAAAAGTTTGGTCGGTAATTATCAAAGTGGGGAAGACGTTGATTGGACGAAGCACTGAGGTGCGGAGCTGTTTAGAATATTCTATTCGTTGAATTTTATGGTGGAACAAAATATTTGTTGGAAATGAAATCTTAATTCCCAGAAGGATCGATGTAGCGGGGGTAATAATTTATTGATTGATTTGCTTTGTATTTTGATAATATTTTGTTGCAATGAATGATTTTAATTGTTAATTTTGTTTATTGTTTAAAGTTAACTATAAACGACCCAAGTTGACTATATATAAAATATAGCATATCACAAGTGAGAATACTTTAATTGATATTTTCTGAAAGAAAATTTTATGTCAAGTTCAGTACCGAAAATGAACTTAATACTCTACGAACTGAACACAAAATTTCAAAAACTTGTACAAAATATTTAAACAGTCATACAGTCTAAAATCTACCTAAAATACTCGTATTTCGTTTGTTAAAATGCATGAATTGCAGTAACTTCGTTTTAAAATCTCCACAAACGCGGGGTAAGTGGCCGACAGGAACGTACGCCAAGATTTGTCGCTCTTATACACCCGCTACTTGTGGAGCTAAGAGTGGTAAAAGTTACTAGAAATGTCTAGAAACTTCCAAAGTTTTGAATTTCTCGTTTACAAGTCTAGTTTTGCTCGCAATCATGGGATAGTGACGGTAAGTGCGTTTTACTTTGATTCTGATTTATGAAACTTGTTGAGATTGGAAGGTCCGGTTTGTGTTATTTTGTACTTAAAAATAGATTTGAGTATAGCTGCATGTTGCAAAAACATGAAAATGTTTTAAGGAAGAGTATGTTAAATTTCAGTAATAATAAGGTATGTGTACTTTTTATCAAAACAATAAGCGCTACAAAGGTAGCTGTTTCGTTGTTTTTTGTATTAATGGTTGTTTTATTCATCAAAATTATTAACTTATCTTGAAAAAGCACTACTTCGGATTAGAGTGTGGCATAGTGAGAGCTAAACCCTTAAACCGAAACCCTTTTTTAACCCAGCCATCACCAACCAGTAAAAGTAATACGTAAAGCTTCATAATAATAAAATGACCTCCACTCTAATACGACATAAAGCAGTACCTGAATACAAAAAACGTAAAAGGATGAAAAATCGATGGCTGCAAAACAAGGGCTAAAATTTTTCACTCCGAAAATATTCCAAGGCCGTGAAACCTTTGATCTAGAAATGAAGCCCCTTTTCCCTCTTAATAATCGCGTGCCAGAAAATTTAAGGCTGTATTCTCGTTATGGAAATTGTCGGTTGCTGAATATGTGCTCGCATTTTGGTTTTCGGTTTCAATTCGTAATGACATGGATGGGATTTTAGTTATTATTATGCACAATGGGTCTTATGCGCGGTGTAGGTATATTTTAAAGGGGAGTATTCCATATTTACTGCTCGATGTTTCGATCGAAAATCAGTCTTTAATCATTTACACTGTCGCATGAGTATTTTGTTATTAAACAAATAAAAACTTATGTATGAATATTTCATTTTTCTCTGACGTTACCGTGAATCATCTGCAATATATGGAAGCCAATAATGATGACAGTATTGATTCAATTATGTCACAATACCTTTTCAAAAAGAAGCTAAAAAAGGTGCTTTTTCTTCTTCAAATCGATTTTTCAATGTACTGAAACTCGAACTAACATGGTCTTAACCATTATAATTGTTAAATAGGCCATCTTATCTAAACGGTTATAGCGTACAAGCGTACAGTTTTCAACAAACAGTGAGCGCTATGTGAAATGTTCCTAAAAACTAAGGACACGCTTATCCTCAGCATTGTGCTCAATGATTTAAGCACACCATTAAACATTCAAAAGAATGTTTAGTTTTATGACACGGATTTTACGACGTTTTTCACATTCCTTACATTTTGAGGTCGTGAAAGTATTTAAAGAGATTTTTAAATAAGGGCGTGTGCTAACTAGCGTGTGTTAATATGTATATTGAGTAAAACACGGTAAATTACTTGATATGATTTTGGTTTGGTTGAAAAATATTGAACACTTCTTCAATGACTGGAATATTTCTGTATTTTAAAGTTAAAAGCACGAACTAGCTGCTAGTAGATTTAGAGGTACCTATATAGAAAAAATATACAGTGTAAAAAAAGTATGATATTTATTGAAACATTGCTTTTGATTACGTATAGATATTAAAACCAGAGCCACACGAAAATTATAACCAAGTAGATAAAAATTTAAGCTAAATTATGTTCAAATATTGTCCAACCCTTCCCTGATCCGAAACCGACCCCTAAACCCCAATGTCAACCGAATACCACAGTAATGTTAAATATTGGTCCCGGTCCCAATAACCTTGATTTATTACTACATGTAGTAGTATTTGTGAAATAGGGGTACTATGTAGAAATTGGTGTCGAGTTGGTAAGACATTTTCGGGATAGTGTCCGAAATATTTTGATTGCGGTGTAATACCTTTGAAGGGTTAAGGTTTAGGGTTATTCGTACTGCTTAAATGATGATCAAGGTTATTATTATAAATTAAGCTTGTAAATTTTTAGTCTATCTAACGGGTAGAGGTAAATATTGACAGAATTATGCACATGTAGTGTTTTTCTAGTTTTTTTTAAACGCGTTTTACAATTGGGGTATTAAGAAACTATGCAATGAAATTACAAACACTATGACCTCAGTCGGCTAATAAATAAAACCCCAATAGAGGTCTTAAAAGTTTAATTGCAAAAATAAAACCTTAAGGGCACCTAAATGTCAGAAGCATTGAACGATTCAATAAGCTCTTATCCACATTAAAAATCTATAGACATGAAAGACTGGCTAAACCGAGAGAGAGGATCAAATTAATGAAAAAAATAAAATGGTTGTAAATCTTAATAGTCCTTTAAAAGTCCGACCAGACTTTAATACTAAGTTTTAGAAGCACCCCAATTAGCCCAGGATTTACGACGCAGGTTACTAGAGCACATAAAATTTAGCAGCCCAAAGCAACTCCTTAAAAATTTAAGATAAACGATCGGCCTAACATGATTAAGAAATAAAAAGTTTCGCTTAAGAAAAAAACGTTGAAATCTCTTAGCGTTACGCTCGAATGAACGCGGACCTTGGACATTATACTTTTCTGTCGTATTTCGTTATCAAGTATCAAATGAATTCAGAAACTTTATCAATACATAACACGAACTTGGTATACTTTATAAGTATGTTTTATCAAATCATAAAAGTTTCTTGAAGTTGTCAGTATAATGCTGCTTCTTGCTCGAGATAATATTTTCGGACATAGATTTGTAGACACGTTTTATTTTCGCCCGAACTTTTTCGACGGTATATCAATAAAATTAAATACTTTATCGCTAGAGACTTCCCAGAAGTTGAATGTCTTTTGACGAGTCATAAACAAGGTGGAATAGTCCTTTTATCATGTTACTTTATTGGTTTCCTGGTTAAATTAGATTCATATTTGTACGTCTGTCATTCTTGAAATCTTGATTTGATCTTCAAAGCGAGAATGTTGATGAAAATATGTTTTCATCTCGGTCGATTGGTATATTATATTTAATATCAAATATTTGTTGTTACTAAGCTGAAGAAAAAGTGCTTTATTCATTTACTTTTCTTCGAGACCAATGAAGCTCACGTGGTTAGTTATATAATTAGTTGAATAAATTGAATTAACGACAGATTTTTTATTACGCTTCGATTCTCGCACAAAATTCCGTCATATAGAACCTCCATGTCACGTGCTTGTGTAATGTGATCTCCCCCATAGCTTTCATATAATATATATTTTTTTAAATACGAAGGAAAGTAGTCAGTGTCACCTTGAGCGATTAAAACAATTATTGTTATTACGAAAACTTGTATTGTTATTGATATTGTTATGGCATTGTTTATAAAAAATACGAGTGCGGAACAAAAACAGTGTGCCATTTCACGTCAAAACGAATCCACCACAGTGTTTCCGAGGCTTTAACTTATGACGCAAATTCCAGTTGTGTCCGAGGTATTTTTAATAATCCCCACGGCTTTACGACGCAACTTTTTACAAGGTGATTGATCACGCAAAAAGTTAGATTACAAAAATGTCATATTTGGACGGTACGGACGTTGATGTTATGTCCTTTTTATATTGCGTCAGTTTGAGCCCCGGGTATGATGACGAACGTGATAATCATGTCACGACTCATGATGTTTTTCTTTGAGAATATGAAAACGGAAAGTTTAAGGGTTTGAGGTGATTTCGGCGGTTTCCGAGAAATTTAAAGTGTAGTTGTAAATTTATTTAATGTAGTTATTATGTTGTACGTGGTTTTTACCTTATTGTCTTGCAGATTTGGAAGCTAGATGGAGTATGGGTTACGCAAAACGAAAGATACATATAGAATGATTTAGACAGAATATTATTATATTACATGACAGTGGTGATATACAAAATATTTGCCTAAGATACGTTGTGTCTCTATCTATAGCTTTATACTATAACGACTTGTAAACCCATTTGGTGAACACGTCAACTAAATATTTCACAATAGTCCGTCAGTAGATATAATAAGTCACTTAATTACCTTTGAAACTATTTATCCCAAAGGACAGTCCATAACAATACAAAAAGCATATCCTTTACAAACAGCCTTTATCCAAATGTCCCGGAAATAAAACGGAATCCCATAATAAGAGAAAGCACATACGATCTGCAGTTAACCGGGAGATATGTTTAACGGCAACTATAATCCGAGTCAAGTATCTAATCAGGAAGAATAGTTGGAACTAATAGTCAGTTAAAATGAACAGTTAACGAGGACATTGTTGGGCGATTGTTAAAGTTTTACTGCGTTTTTATATGCCAATGTGGGTTTACGATGTGGTTGGCTTTGGGATACGGACGTAAGTTTAGATGTTTGTGATGAGAGTAGCGATTAGCGGGAAAAGACAAACTAATGTGTATTTTTTTTTAAACTAGGATTCTAGATGTTGTTACTAATATAAGAAACAGCTTTAGAGATCTATATTTGACGCTCTACTATAGCTGCCTTGAGTTTCGTTGCCGTAAGCCATAAAAAAAAGTTACATCTATAAAAGACCCAAATCTGGAGGCTTTTAGAACTAGATTTAAAACCATTCTTTAGGTATATCTAATATACAAACAGGTATTTCACAAAAAATACGTATTCAAATCCAGCTCGATTTAATGCCAAAATGAAAACCCGCCACAAATAATTGTTTTTAAAATAAACTCTCTATCGGTACTATTGCTTCTCTATCGAACTCTCATACAGAACCAAAACACGTCACTCACTGTCTTAACCCTAAAGCCCACGCTCTCGCTCCGCTTGTCAGTGTTCACAGCCTTAGAGCTAAGGACTGGCTAGCAACAGAGATGACAGTAAATCAAGTATTTGATTTCTTACTATAACAATACATTCTGATTATCTGGTCCTTTTATTATGTTCTTTTTGTCCAGGTTGTTATCTAGTACCGTTGGTTCTTTAGTACTTAGAACATTATTGATGTGAAGGATCGATCAATTGAGTAAATGTAATACTAGATTAATTGAAATACCTGACGTTGAAGTCCCTTATGCTATATTTTCTACTTCAGTTAACTTTATATAAACGTAATTAAAACTAAGAAATTGGTATGTCGAAATGCCACGATTGGTTTTTTGAAAACAGTCACTTTACTAACAAGAGCAGTGTACAAGTGGTCGAGGGTCCAGACCTACAACACACCAATAACTTTTAACGGTGAAGTCTAGTGATTCTATACAGTCGGTATTATCAAAAGTCAAGATTTTGACATTTAAAAGGTACTACGAAAATAGTTCCTAAAGCGCCGGCTAGAGGCGCTTATCAGATTTCCTTACAAAAGCCGGTTGCCATGCAGTAGTGGTAAAGAATAGCGGTATTACTGGATTTTTATACAATTTTACCGCAACTATGTGTTACTTTGATCACATACTGAAAGAATAGAAAGAGTTTGAGATTAAACGTCACGCCTTCATATTATATTAGTTTCGATATTGACTGAACCATAAGTCGATAAAATAGATAGTTCAAAACTCTCAAGTGACATTGTTTGAAAGTTTAGCACTTTGTGGATTGAGTTCTTGGAAACTTTTATAATAGGTATAATATTGAGAGAAGAAATCTGCTCAAGGACTAATAGCTGGTCGTAGATTCTTTGAAACAATTCGTTTTGTAACTATTTTAGCGATCAATGTTTTAGCGACGATGCTTGTTGTTTTATTATATTATGCAGGCGGATTTTTGGCATGCTAAAGTGAGCAAATTGGGATAATCATAGTTCTATGTAGATGCAATGGGGCATATTATGTAGGGCTATGTAGGGTATGAGTCGTCATCCAAAAGGAGAGGGCCAGGTCTTCATTCCACTATGCTAGCCAAAAGCAGGTTGAAGTTATGAACTTTGCATTCTTCAAAAACGGTTTAAATTACTTAGGTTCAAGTAAGTTCTAAAGAAACGCTAACGTATTTTAAATCAATGTAAATTTTGAAAATAGTTTGATAGATGATAAGATTAATGAAAATGGGTGCAGGGAACATATTTTAAAATTCAATGTTTAAAGGGTCCCTTAACGAAAAGCCGACATTAATTAACCGAAGAAAAAACAGGGAGGAAAATTAAAAAAAAATGCAATTTTCTGATGGACATCATCAAAAAAATCATCCATTTACTTATCAAGTGACGATTAAAACAATACAAGCTTTATGTAAAGTCGGATAAACTCGTACCTAATTGTGGAAAAGAACAATAAAATCCTTTGCCAAGGTAATCCCGTGATCCGGGACTTATTTCCGGGAATGCTGCGATTTGAACGTTGATCGTGGTATAAGTACTTTATATTTCTCCTAACTTTATGTAGGTCGAGCAGTTTAAGTGCGTTTTAAGCAAAGTTTGGGATGTAGTTCAGTCCGGGTATTTTGGTCCAGTGATGCTGTTATTGGGAACTTTCGAAACTTAAGAGGTTTAAGGTGATGTCAGATTGAACGTATATCATCTGTTTATAGAACTGTTGATCGGATAAACTTGGGCTTTGTGGGTGTTATTTTGTATATAAGTGTAAGTTGCATACTAGAATGTGAGCGATATTGAACCTTATTTAACAGAAAATAAGAAAGACTAAACTTGCTACTCTATCTACTTAAACCTTTTCTCTTTCGAGCAATTCTTGTTAATATTTAAAAAGGTTCATACATTTGTTTAGTTACTTTTGTATCGACTTCTAGTTAGTTAGCCAACAAGCAATGTTATGAAATATCGGTTTAGCATTTTCCAATAGCTACAAATTGAATTGTTTTCCTTTATAAAAATAACTTTTTTTTTTTTTTTTAAAAAGACAACTCCCGCACTAAGAATTGCTCTTGTGTCGCGGGGACTTTTACAAACATACAAACAACGGACACAAAGCACAACCAGACCCGAAACAATTATTTGTGGATCGCACAAATAATTGCTCCGTGTGGGAATCGAACCCACGACCTCCCGTTGCAGTGGTATCGGCGTGGCGACCTAAACCACTGCGCCATGGAGGTAGTCAATACATACGCTAGCTTCCACGTGGAATAAATTTTGTTACACGTGCCTACTATAAACACGTAGTACTTTAACAACAAAATATAGTTATAGGAAAAAGAACTGTTTTCCTCCTAAAATGTAACAAAGTTTTTAAAACTATGTGCCAATTATACGACTTACGATATAACCTAACCTAATATGGTCGAACTATCTGATACAAGAATAACGTTATGCAATTCAAACTACTTAACAGATTCAATTGAGAAGACCTTGCATACCTAAAATTGATTTAATACATTTATTGAGGGCATGCATAGGCCCCAAACCGCACTTGGCCAGCGTGGTGGATTCAAGGCCTAACCGCTCTCCCTCGTTTGGGAGGAGACCCTTGCCCTGCAGTGGGACAGTAATGGGTTAAAAAAAACAGATTCAAGTGAATTTTAACAGTAAAGAAGGAAAGGTTTTCATCATCATGCACAGCCTAATTCTACTCAATACGGAGTATATGGTTCTCTTTATTTATGCAACGATGATAGGAAAGAATAAAAGCAAACTACTGTTTTTTAACGTTAAACTTCATGCGAAAAGCAAAAGCTTGTAATTATTTATATTATCATCTATCGTTGACATATACCGGGCAATGTATCACGTTACAATCCCTATATTTATTTCTCTTAAATCCTCATTACCATAGAAATAAATTACAAAAATAGCTCTCTATTCGGTACCCTAATTAATATGCGTAAATGCATTAAATGAATTTAAAGGCAGATTTGCATGTGACCCAGTTTTTATCTCTCCGTCCTGTCAGTGCGTGGATGTACGAAATATTTTAATATTCCCAAAGGAATCCTCTGGGAGAATTTTAATAAGAGACGAATTTTTTCTACGATGTTCGTTAGGGCTTCCACATCCATAAAATAATGGGGATCGAGCAAAGTTTTGAAGAATTTCGGCTGCAATTATCATTTGGAAAGTTGGTTTGGGTTTGGTCGTGTTTGGATTTGATGACAAATATATTTTTTATGTGACTTCATTTTTACGGAACGTCTTAGACACGTGTACATTCGCATTTTACTACTTGTGTTTTTGGTTTCATGTATTACGTTCGGTGTTACATTTACATATTTTTTTTTAGTTACACAAACCATTTCTTTCTATTATTATCTGCGTCCTGCCTGTTTTCTGCTATCTAGAGTCCAAGCGTGTATTATAACAGGAGTTGTTATTACCTGTAACAAGGAAATACTTATTTTAGTTTTTTAAGTCGATTATATTATTATGTAAAATTTTCTGGCGCACAGTTGTTATACTTTAAGTTTTTTTATGCCACAGAGTCAGACTCAATTAATTGATTTATTTTAAAAGCACCAAAATTTGCGTCACCTTTCAGTACTGAGTTCAACGTTAAATGATGGTTTAAATCAGCCACTATCTCAGCTCGACGTCTAGAGGCAAAGTTACAAGTTTATGTCCGTAGTTTATAGATCGTTGTTAAATGGTACAGTAAATGTACCGTCACTAATGGTGAGTTCGACCTTAACTGTTTAGTTCAAGAAATTCCCTTAGATTTAGTTTGATGAGGTTTATTATACTATTAGGTAATATAATCTTATTATTATGGGTTTTTAAGTGTCAAATATTTAATAAACATGGTGGCAGGACGGTGTAGTAAGCATAGCACGATTTTTTACAGTTGATACTAAGTACTGTAATGACTTCGAATTGACGGATAAAATTTGTTATAAAATATAGTTCGTTTGGAATATATAAGACTTGTATCCTAAAAATCTCGATAGCTACGTGATCATTGATGTTGGTATAAGTTCATCTCTCCGAATTTCAATTATCACGCTACATTTGCCCCCACATCTTGAATCAATGTTTGTATTTAGCAAAAAATAACTACTATAATAGCTAAGGATAGGTACCAAAATATACCTTTTTATCGATATATTGTACAAATAAAGTCTTTTCGCCCTTCAGGAGTTCATATTTGCAAATCTTACATGAATCCAGACCCTTCGATCGTAGACCAACAATTTTTCCATTATTTTTTATTCAAGCCAGCTCACAAGGGTTTAAATAAATACCATAGTTATTCCCTTTAGGAATATAATAAAGCGAGTGATCTGTCATGCGAAAAATTACAACGAAACTGTTTAGCTATAAAAGACAGGCTCAGGGAGTGTACACACCGGCGACTATTGGTGAGCGCGTTGAAAATAGGGTTTTTGTAACTGGCTGCATTTTTTCAGCTGCATTGCAGCACTTAATGTGTGTTGCGTGATGCTGTTACTAACATAATTATACTAATATGTGCCTGTTTACTTATTTACTTAAGTATTTGTTAGAATAGTTTTGTGTCGTAGATACGACAGTTACTATAAGCATCAATCGTCATATTTTTTTGCGGGCACTGTAAAGATATTCTTACCTAATAATCTGGCCGTCTGGTCATCGATGGAACTAGTTGTTTAACCTTGCTTTAAGTGATAATATAATATACTGCCGCATTTGTAACCTAATATGAGTTGAGTTGCGTAAAAGAAACTGTACCTCGATTCTCTACTACTATCGACTACCGACAAACGACCTGTCATCGAGAAATTTTGTATTAAAATTTGATCAGCGCCTCTGACGGGTGTCGTAGGAAAAATTTTGGCAGAACATTCTAAATGTCAAATGTCGATAGCTAGCCGGTTGTCGGTAGTCGATAGTGATAGAGAATCCAGGTACTGTTCCAATTATGTACTAACAAAGTTGCGCAGTACACTGCAGTACAATCGCCAATACAACCACACCTTTACATCGAAATTTGTTCAAGAAGGCTCTCCTAAAGACATGCACATAAACTGAAAGCAACGGGACCTTTAATTTTAAAGCTTATTTTGGGTTTCAACCCTTTGTGAGTCTAAATTATTTATTTAATGTTAAGGGTGGTACGCGAAGGGTTGCCCAATGGGATGTGGTAAAAAGTTTCGCTTTATTTTCGTATTTTAACTAAATCGGTTAAGGGCTGAATAGTCGTATTACTTTCTATGGGTGGTTTTCGTTTTACAAGACGTTGAGGTGGATTTTTTAGGGAGACAAAGGGGTAATTCAATAAAAATTGTAGGTAACATACGCCATCTTGGGTGTGTAGTATAGTTGAATTCGGTTTGTATGGTGTCATTTAGCTAAATCTTGTCTTTTGGCAACTAAATTGATTTACTTGACTATGATTTTGAACGAAATCAATTACCACCAAACGTTTTTAGTCAGCTCGTGACGTAACCACGGGGGATGTTCGATCAAAACGTCTGCTAGTAAATAAGGTATCGTACCTTTAAAATAATCATCGCGCATAAGACCGGTTGCACATCTTAGTATTATCACTGCTTAAGACTCTATTTCTTGAATTAAAGCAGAATCATTGTTAAATTTCAATGTATAGAATGACGATAGTTCCACAATTACACAGTTATTAAACAAAATAAATATACCACATCTCATTCATTCATTACTGATTATGATCTTTCAACACCAGTATCCTTAATATAATAAATTCATGACTTCAACCCAAAGAAATTCTAAGAAAATTATTTTATACGCGTAACTTGTATAGAACTGGGGACATTGTGATTCAAATTAGCTTCATGGTATTGCGTTCCATAACTTTGTTAACATGTCGTATCTATAATTAAATCTAAATTGAAGGCATTGACTTTTTGAGCTGTGTAGTGCCTTGGTGAGATAGGGGGTTCTTGTAATTGATTATTGAGGAAGAAGAGAGCAAAAATTTATAATTTTTAAAGGCAAACGGCAGGTTTGTATGAAGAATTCGTACAGCTTATAAAATGTCATGTTTAGGTTTACTTTTTGTTTTAATTGGTAGCTAATATGATAGACAAGCTTATTTTAAAATTCTTATATTTTTAAAAGTTGGTTTTAAAAGTTATGTCCATTTTTAGAAGCCCCGATAGTTCGCTAAATTGCTCAGATGCTGTCAAAACCACAATCCAAAACAACAGCAAATTAGCGGATGCGTAGACGTCAGACGAAAAGTGACGTCTCATGAGATTTTCTTTTTCTTTAGTTGTCAACAAATATAAGCCAAAGACCAAAAATTATTATTTAAGTAAACAAATACTTTCTAATTAATCCGGACTTCTAAAAATAATACTCCCAAATAAAAATAAGTGACTTAGTCCCCTTAATAAGTGGTACAAATTCTGTTACGAAACAACACAAATATTAAGCTGTACGAAATCTGCCGATCTCCTTTAATATGATTTATGAAATTGTGTCAGAGAATTTACATAATAAAGTTTAATTCAAACTCTCGTCACCTATCATGTTATTATGAACTATAAAACGTAATTAAAATATAATTCAAAAACACAAAACTTATATATTTTGTAAAACATAGTTCCACATGAAAAACTGTATAATTATTGCACTTAAGGAGTATAAAAATCTGAGCAATTGCCTACTAAAAGTATTAATCAACATATATTTTTTTATTAATTACAAACACAAACCCCATACCCTCTAAATTAAATTATAACCAACTAAAAAGAAATACATATTATACTATTAACTCGAGTATTCAAAGAACATAATTGTATTATTATATTATATGATTATATCTTATTTTACAATAATCAAAGCGCGTTAAAAACCTTAACAAATTTATTATCAAAAACAAAACACTTCACCTCTAAACATTTGATTCTAACAGAAATACTCAACGCTCAGAGAGCTTACGAAAAATATTTGAAACGAGAAAACCGTGTACGGCTTACAATGGCTCTCAAACAGCTTAGAACAACAATACAACGAACAAAGAAGGAATCGCGACTGAGCTTCTAAACGCGCCTTGAAAACCGATATAAGGTCCTTGGGTGAGCAGGACTGGAGGGATAATACGAGTATAAATTTAGAATAGCCGAAGGCTCTCATTTTCAATTGAATGGGTAGTTGTGTGGATCTTTAAAGAGTAAACGTAAGGAAGTAGATAGTTGTATTGGTTACGTGTTAAAATTTACTACTCGAAGGCGCGTGGTATTTCTTTGCCTGTAGATTTATCATTTTTGATGTTTAGGCAAATGTTTGCAGTTTCTTAAAGTCTGTGAACTATCAACGATTTATAAACACTTAATCATGAAGACTTAAAAATTTCGTATCTTTTTTCAACGGCCTGCTTTTCAGTACTACATGGCACCTAATTATGCAAGATTTTTTCTGCGAAAATCCAACGGAGGCGTTCCCAAGTTTTGCTACGATAATTAAGAAAAAATAAACCCGCAAGACTGAATCAAAAATTACCCAAAAACATCAACTCACTGAAGTGTTACGCAGAGATAAAAGTAAACCTTAATTAGTATAAAAGTAGGAAAAGTTGCGGCTTCGCTGCAAGCACGAATTATTAATTAACCCATCTCTCGTTTACTTTTACGATTTGAGTGGAACGAAACGCTGATGTTGGATCCGTTGACGTTTGCACGAGATGCGAAATTAAAAGTACTTGTAACTCCACATATTTTGTTATATTAAAATGTTGAGAATTTCATTTTTGTGAGCAAGTTTTTTGATTTTTTGCGATAAA
This sequence comes from Anticarsia gemmatalis, assembly GCF_050436995.1. Classification (NCBI taxonomy): domain Eukaryota; kingdom Metazoa; phylum Arthropoda; class Insecta; order Lepidoptera; family Erebidae; genus Anticarsia; species Anticarsia gemmatalis. The sequence continues at coordinate 9,616,415 of NC_134761.1, forward strand.
AGGTCTCGTCTATTTTTTATCACAGCTTCATTTTCGGAGCTAGTTGAAATCATCCTATAGAAAAATACCTAATAGGTGTTTAGACACAGTATCTTATTTATAAGTGACAAAGTAATTTAAAGTACGAATCTGTGACTGCGTCATAATAGTATATTAATTCCACTACAATGAAGTAAAATAATTTGACAGAAAATGGTCTCGAGTTGTAATATTTTTGGCGTAATGCAAATAGCCACATCGTTAGCGGTATGTTTTCATAACTATTTTATGAAATAGCTGGATGCATCGCGCAATGCCCAATTTAACGTCCAATTTTCATTTCGCGCTGTACATGACATCGTCATTTGAGAAATTTACTGTGAAAATTGTCAAGCAGAAACGTAAGTAATGAAAATGTAATAATATTACCTGCGGTGGTATTAAAGTTACGAATTGACCAATGAAAATGTACAGATTCTCATATGTCAAAAACAAAACAATTAAATACAATTCGCATTGAAAACAATGAATTGCGTGATTTCCAAAAATATATTGAATTCTCAAAAACCAAAAAGAAATCAAAGAACTAATTTCTCTTTGTTCTTTACAATAAAAAAATAGCAATTATGTTTAATTATGACGTCATTTCGAACAATGACCGTTTACTTCAAAGGGGATGTTTTTTCTCACATTTTGAATTATTACTTTGGCAAAGAGCCTTTATTCAAAGTCGTAAAGTTTATTTTTTTCCGCCGAGGTAATGAAAATGTACCGTTTTACGTTTATTTCATTGGCCGCAATTAATTCAGTTAAATAGGGCATTGACTGTACAATAAGTTAGGACGGTTGGACATTTCGCTGAGTAACCAGTTATTTTGCGAAATTAAAGAGTGAACATGTGTTTTATTTTTTAAAATCACATTCACAATTTATTTGTTTTCATCTATTATATGAGAGAAAATGTTTTTAAATGAAAATATTGGATTGGGAATCAAATATTTAGTACGTTAAAATGGATATTGTTAAATATAGCTATTTTTCAATTCATCGTTACAAAACTAGAATTGTGTGTGTTCAACTGAAAATTGTAATTTTTGATGTAAAGTAATATTTCAACCGGAATATTTTAGTTCTAGCAATATACCGTATGTAAAAACCCGTAGCACTTCGTAAAAATAAATACCATCATATTTTTAAATAAAACTGAGGCAGGTTCCCAACTCACACTTGGCCAGCGTGACGGACTCAAGACCTAACCCCTCCCTCCTTTGGGGAGGAGACCCTTGACCAGTAGTAGGGCAAAAAAAACTGATACAAGTCAACCTTTGCTAGAGGCACGTCACAAGTCGTACGGGAACAGTATTGACCGCAAGGCAAAGCCGAGATATGTTCTATATTCTCAAATCAACCGGAGGACATGAAATCTATCAGCAACACATGTTTAGACGAGATATATCACTACATTTATGTAATCAATGACTGCCGCCTTTACAGAAAAAAATCCGTCATCTAACTGCCGGCTAATACCTCTTCTCATAATTTTCATTTATAACCAAATAAGTAGACCGGTTTGTTTCATAAAATGCATGTGATTGTAGCAAAGGAATTTTTTAGGCATCGTAGCAAGTGGTGTTCTTTGTTGCCTGTGGGAAATTTTGTGTATGTATGTCATTAGACCAATGAAAATCCTTCCTTTTCTTTACTTGTCCATCATTTTCCAATTACTGCAAACGAGTATATTTCCGTCTCTTTCTCATTCGTTCCGGCTATTAATTAAAACTCTTCCACGTGTTCATTAAGCCCGCAATAACATTTTTATTACAATCGTTATTCTAAAAGTCTAAGTAAACAACCAATTATAAACAAATATAAAATACGAACTCAAATAATTTCCATGAAACGAATAAAGCGTAACATTTTATGTTGCAATGAAAAAATAATTTAAACGTGTGTACTTAAAACTAAGCTTGGTTTGTTCTACATTAAGTTGGGGAGAAAGGTTCGTATGCATTGGAGCAATTATTCTAAGAAACGTCTTAGAACAATGTACGTCGAATTCGATGAAATGTATCCTTACGATATTCTGGAATATTGGTATCGCGTCAACGTTAGCTTATGTATGTCTTTGTGTATGCTGTTCATGTGTATGTACCTTGCAGTGTTCTACGAAATCTTCTTGTCGTATGTGTGCGTATGTATGTAGGTTATTCGGATTGCATTGTGACTACTGATTTTTCATAGTTTGCTCATTTACTATTGCTGCTGTGAATTTTTCGTGCCTACAGCAGACACAGTAGCGCAGATCTAAATGTTCTGTGTTGATCATTGAGAACATAATTAGGTTCTACAATAAAATAGACAGTAAAGACATCTAGAGCTTTAGAATAATATCGTAAGGTTTTTTGTAACAAAATATTTGTGATTTGTCCAAATGTATACGCACCTTAACACACAAAAATAAAGTTTTTATACACCAAGCTTTCCTTAAGCCCGTAACTTGGACTCATTAAAATTAATTTAGCAAGCGACGCGGCTGGCATTACTACGGCAGTTAAATAGGTGGCTGCCTACACCCCTAGATATTACAGGGATTAAGTTTCGAGAGAAAAAAGGAGCAATAAACGAATTTGCCGTGAACGAGTCTACGACGTCCGAATAATCCTTAGCTTTGGGCCATAAGACAAGCGGAATGAAGATATCTTTTTTTGGAACGAAATCTACCAAAACTTCCGAAAACATGTCGGAAAATTAAGTAGACTATGTTTGATGCCAGTCGTTCAACTGTCCATTGGCCAAATGTTGTTAAAATTGGTTCAAGTGTTTAGCACTAAAAATACAACACATAAACAATCTATTGCATTTTTTTACAGTTCTTGAATGAATACAAAGTTTCCGATACACAATAGACCAGCGTAGTACACTAAAGCCCTTATCCTCGAACAGCAATGGAAGAGAAATGGGAATAAATAAAACATTATTTAAAAAAAAGCATTTGAGCGTGCTTTCTTGTTCAGAATTCATTATTTGCATGACGGGACTAATTTTATCGTCTCAACTTTGAAGAACATTCGAAACTAAAAGTTGTAAGCAGCAACTTTGCATTACTACGCAATTAGTGCAAGATTCTTATACTACTATTTTGAGATTACTTTAAGCAAAGAAAAGGCATTCAGTCTTATGCTACATTTCGTATAAAAGCTATCGAATTTTGAATAAAAACTTTAACACTGTCCCAAACGGACGCTGTGGTAACCACTTTTTAGTATATTTAGTGTGCCAAACTCTCGATATTCGATATTACCGTCTGTAGAAATTCAATGCTACAGAGGGGCCATTTCCAATTACCATTGACTATTTACAACCGGCTAGCTATCAACAAATTTTGCACAAAAAAATTACAGAATCAGCCCCTCTTGCGGGAGCCGTAGGCACTAGTTTCCAGTTTACATTTAAAATGTCAGATACTTGACACTCGATAGTACCGACTGTAGAAAATCGTATACTTAGTTATTTTATTCGAGTACAAGATTTATAGTTGTAACTTTATTGAATTACTTATTCGTTTTTTCCTAAGTTACTAAGAAGTAGAAACTGTCATGTGTTAGTTTCTTAGTTTGTTAGTATGTTGCCAAAATTCAAGTTGTGGTCAGTAATAAATATTATTTGCTGTCAATAGAAGTAAGTTTATTATTTGTTGCTGGATATGTTTTTCTTTTGATCACTTGGAGGTCAAGAGTACGAAGTGAGCTGCTACTTCGTTTTATAACAGTTCCTCGTCGCGTTTGTCTGTCTGTGTGCAATTAACTCCATAATTACTGTATAAATTTTCAAGTGTTTATGTAATTGTAATGGCGGAAAAAGGTTCAGTTTATGATGATATAATATGTTGAATATGTGTTTTAGCATACATACAGGCTACGCAATAGAAAATTAATTAAATAAGTAGTAAAGAAATCAGACTTAGGAAGTGAACACATTTACGGCACAAGCCTTTTAAGCATAGCTAAAAGGGTTAGCATTGTATTGTCAACTCTGCAGACCCTACACTGAAAGTCATATTTTAAAAGTAAAAGCCAAAGTAGGTATATTTTATATATTCGAAAGTATCAGTCTTTAGTACCAACACAGCTGGAAAGATGTGCATAGTTCTATACAGCGATTGATAAAATACTGAGGAAGGAAAAGGGTATATATTTTAAAACAAAAAAGTAATTTCAATCTGAATTGAACTGCTAAGACACAATCTAGTTCTAAACAGAGAACTGTCTATCCTAAATCGCTATCTACAAAAGGCCTAGTAATTTCTAATTGTGTTTTAATAGAGGAGTTTATCTGAAGTAACTTGAACAACGTTGAAATAGACAAAGAGTCTTGATTGTGGCCCCGTCTTTATTAATTTAATTGTGACGAGACGCTAAAATCTAATTCCATAGTAAATTGACTTGACACTGACTTAACTTTACTTGCATTTTATTACTAAACTGAATGGAATCTTTATTAGGTTTTGGAAACGGTTTTAGTGCAGTGGTTGTGGTTACTATGGTGATTAAACTACGATGGGTAGGCGTTAACAAAAAAAAAATAGTATAATTATAGGAACGGGACTTGAGCGACATTTATTAATAAAGCATATTAGTAATTTAAACATTCATAAACAGTGAAAACATTGAATTGCGATATGTATTATTATACTATTGTATACTTCTTATATGTCTAACAGTTTCGGGTCGAGTTGTGCTTTGGGTCGTACTTGAAAATATTGTATATAGAAGCCCCATGACACTAGATTTCTTCTTACAGCGTACGATGCTTTAAAAAAACAGGAAGCTATGGAATATTCAAATATTTCTTACAACCGGAAACTCAATCCCATAGCGAATCCCACACCCCATAGCGCATAAAATAGCTTGTCAAAGTCAACTTATTAAAATATCAAAATTCCCAACATTTATTTCATTTGAAACGACACGAACGTATAATATAAATTTTCCGTTAGCAAAACCACAAGAGAGAAAAAACAGGATGAAATAAAACTTCAGAGTAGAATTTTATGAGGCTTTCAATTTTTAAAGGCTTTAATGTATGGAGCCTTTGTTTTGGTCCACGGGAAATGTTATTAGCAGACTTAATGATATTTCAAAGGTACATTAATTGAAGTCGGAAAGTAACTTTGGGGATTTATTAAAAATACATTGTTAGGAATTGTTGTGAATTTGTGATATCATGCTAACAGTTTTTGATATATAATTTCTATTTATGCATAGCGTTATTTGATAATAGCCAATAAAAAACAAATGACTATTGATAAATAATTTAGGAAATCTTACCACTAAATGTAGCTATCTGGCATCTATTTAATCAACGAGCCTTTTCGGTCCACGTAGTAGTAGGTACTGTATATAACATGATGATATTATGTTTAGTGAAGACGATTAAATCAAAGATGATTTATAACTTGACGAATGACAATGCCAAATTACATTCTCTACATTCAGAATATGACAAATGTTACACCCGAAAGTCTAGGCAGAAGTGTATGAAATACACCCGCGTTTCTCCATTAAAAATGTTAGACAAAATTAAATGTAGTAGAGAGCGAGAAACAAAAGGTAAACAAATGCTTGTCTCATTAAAACCAGGTTCAGCTACGGAAAATCTAGGATTAAGCGAATTAAACTTTCGCAAACATAAACTGTGGATATTGGAGAAAAATAATTGTAGAATACTACGTGGAGCAAAACTCGCTGACTTGACGGCCACACTTAAAGTAGTATCCGCCTACAAAATGCTTTGCAAATTGGATCATTAAGAGCTTAAACCGACAGTTTAGAGTTGCTTAAAAACCTGTTTCCGTATCACCGCTTTTCCCTGATCATTTTCTAGAGAGCATCCGTAAACTATAGGATTAACAGAGACAAAAAGTATTTGATACTTTTGGACCTGATTTTTAAACCTGTACTGTAACGGTTGTAATGAAATAAACTAGAAAAGAAATTGGAGTACTTATATTTTTAACAGTTTTAGAGTAACGCTTTTGTGTAAAGTTTGGTCTAAAAATCCCAAATTTAGGTTACCTATTTCTATAAATTTTCTGTATTTTGTACTTATTGCGTATTTTCTAATTTAGTATTCCTATATCTTTATATTTGGATATTGTTGGTCTGTATAATGGTTTTTACAATACCTGTATACATACAGTGATGTTTTAAAATTAGTACGGTATTGTCGAATATTTTTCTCTGTGGTTTTAAAGATTAGTTACAAATGTGTGATTAGAAAATAGAAACGGGAATCAGGAACGTCTGGATGTTAACTGATAGAAGGGAAAAAACAGGTTTAAATTCGTATGAACTGACTTTAATTAAGACTTAAAAAATAGCAAAGCAGGAAAACACACTTTATATTGAAACGAAAATACAAACACGATACCCTCAATATAACAATGACGATCCATTAAAAATCATACATTTCACACAACCACTTAAACAGCAAAAAGCAAAAAAAAAAACTTGAAAGAACTCATCCTTTTAAGAGCGAACCCAATTGTACAAAAAGAAAAACATTTGAAATGGTAACATGTAGACGTAAAACGTCTTATTTCACAGACTTTATGTTGCCGTGACAAAATTGTTACCTTTTTATTTGAACCAAAGCATTAAAGAGTAAAAATATTTTTATGTCAACAAAGGGAAGGCGTTGCGGAATTATTTCGTGTACGTAAGGATTTCTACAAGCTCTTTGACAACTAGTCTGATTATATTTTTGTTTATGTTAGCTTGGGATATTTTTTGACTGGGAATTTTGTTACTGTGGTGACTAAATGTTTTATGAATGAACAGTCATTTTGTCGTTTTCTTTTTAAGTTTAGCCGTACTGAAATGCTTTAATTGTAAAGTTTTAGTAACTAATGTAATGGACGCCTATTTTCAATCAAGGAGGCAATATTGTATTCACATTAAAGATATCCATGAGTAAATGAGTTTTAAATAGTGTTCCTGCATCATACGTTTGCTGCTGGAGCATTTGCAAAACTTAATTTCCACTTTTTCTGTGATGAAACATTTGCTTTACTCGTTACCGATAGAGGTGCAACATAACTAAGATAATATCCATAATATCTAATACACACGAACACAAATTACTTACATCAAGAAGGAAAACACCTTAGCCAGTCATCGATTCACCTAACACTAATCGAAACAAACACTCGGAATTCCATTGTTCAATCCAGTTTACATAACTGCTAAGTAGATATCACTAGTATTTGCGTTACGGCACATGACGTAAACAATCGTAACATGCCAAATTATCACATAGTTTTCGGACTAATCCCAAGCAAATAGAACCTTATTTGTTATATAGACATTGGGAGACGTAAACAGTGAGTAATCTGGGCCTACTATTGTTTCTCTATAGTTTAACTCGATTTGTTAACGCGTTCGAGATATAAGTGAGAAATTTGTGAACTTATAAATAATAATTTAATTATATATTTCTGAAATTTTGTTTTAATGGACGTCAAATTAAAAATAAATCTCAACATTGTGGGAAAATTGTACGCATAAAATCACTGAGATTTTCACACTTAAGCCTTTGATACTGTGCCTTGCATGGGCGACAGTTTCGCTGAAAACATTATTTTCGATTAATGATTCAATGAAAGTCGAATCTTTTCATCGCAAACGTTTGCCGCCGAATTATCTTTCAACAAAATCAGAATCAAATCATTTATTCATTTAGGTCAAATATTGACACTTATGATAGTCATTACAATTACTGAATCTACCACTAGCTCGGAAAGGGGGGTAGAGCCTTATGAGAAGAGCTAGCGAGAAACTCACGGCCACTCTTTTCAATCGGTTTTCAATGTGGTTGATACAATAATTGATCATGCGAGGAGCTGCCAACAATCAGCGATATAGACGAAATATTAGTTAATACAACAGTATGGTTTTCCGGCAATACCTCTTTATCGATATCTGTTTCTGATAAACATTAGTAAAATAGCAGTGTTTCCTTTGGAATTAATTTCAAAGTAAAGGGCTTTTGAAATTACTCGACCTTTTGAATATTATCTATAAAACAAGATTTACAGAAATTCTACGTGGACCTCTGTTGTATAATTGAACGTGATTATCTTCTAAAGTTACAGTCCATTGAAATTATCAAGTACTACAATTTGATTTTCATTAAAAGATTTTGAGATTTCTATATTATCGTTCTTGTTTCTTCCTAGAGCTTGTGAATTTCGACTTAAGCAGTCACCGTATAAAAAAAACGCTTTTAAGATTTTATACGATTTTCTATTAGTATTTTCGAGAAATTCGATCGTAAATAAAGTGAGTTACCATAGTAGCCACCTAAATCTAATTCCGTTGAAGGATTGTTATACATACAATAATAATACCTAGCTGATACGTTAATCAAAACGAGATATATAAACATGTATTATGACAACTCAGAGACTATTTACCAACACTATGGGCTATCGATATCCGACTAAAGAGCTATTGTTAAATATTGTATGAAAAATCAATCAGTGTAGGTACCTAGCGTATTTTGCAACAAAAAATTTGGAACTTATAAAAATGTCATGAGTATATTATGCGTTCGTGTGGAATGTGATGTACTGGATGGAGTGAAATGGAGAAAGAAAACGTAGAAAGGTGGACTCCGCTAAAAAACAATCAGATAGCTATCGATAAATTTTGTGTAAAAATCTGCGGGTGCCGAAGTAACTATTTTTGCGTCACATTTTAAATGTCAAACTCTCTATATTCTATAGTATCGATTGAAGGCAATCGCGCTACTGATCTGTATACTATAACGCTATTATGTTTGAACTATTTAGTTGCCATAGAGATCTATTGAAGCATTGCTTCGATGAATGAGATGAATCAGTCCGTTTACAATCAAATGGACCGTGTTTATGCTTTGGTGAACTTTGTTTAGCGTGGGCTAAGGATATGATGGAGATATTGACTACTACCTACGCGTAGGTATTGTGGTTTGGTAGTGAAATATATAGAATAATTATGATCTATCTATCATGGGAAGTAAATAGCTGGTTATTTTTTCTTAAAAAAGACAACTCCCGCACTAAAAATTGCTCTTGTGTCGCGGGAACTTTTACAAACATACAAACAACGGACACAAAGCACAACCAGACGTGAAACAATTATTTGCGGATCGCACAAATAAATTACTCCGTGTGGGAATCGAACCCACGACCTCCCGGCGCAGTGGTGTCGTGACCTAAACCACTGCGCTACGGAGGCAGTCAAGTGGTTGAAGGTAATCTCTAATAATAAATATTCAATAACAAAAGTTTGTGCGAATGGACGTTATTTTTAAAAAGTAAAGGTGAATCACTCTGGGATAGGTATTAAAGTTATCAAAAAACGAATATTATGCGGAAATCAACGCGGACATCCATTTTAACTCAGATTGTTTGTCATTTCGACGCAAGTTACACCGACTAATGACTATAGTAGCAGGCTAACTATGTAAAAAATAAAATATATAATGAGATATTAAAATAATAAAAGTAGAAATATTTTGGTTCCTGATTAATCCTGATTTACGAGATAAGTCACATGCATGTAACCTAAGAGTTAGCATTATCTATTGTAGTGAAATGTATGCACATTGAGGTACTGCCATACGAGCATTTTACATAAACAAGTTACTTGAAAAATATTTATTTTGTCCTTATTTTTTACCTAGCGGCTCAATAATAAATTCATGTCAGTGACTAAGTCATTATGATTAAGACTAAGTCCATCTGTCAAAAGCACTCGAGCAATAAAAACAACTCAGCATATTCCAACTTAAATGACAATCAAAAAAGTATAATTAATATAAAAAGTTGTTGCTTTTTATTACAAACTTTTATTGAGTTCTCAAAGTTAATTTAAAAGAAAAGTGTTAATTAATTTAAAGCTTTTTGTTTTATTTAGTTTGACGAGTTTAGTACGCATCGTTGATTTTATTTGTACACTAGTTTCTTGATTATAGTTGTATTATTATGGTTTATATATATTATTCTCGGATCTCAAACAATCTTTGCACAAAAAAATATTCAAATCAGTCCTATGGTTTAAGCATGAAGAAGAAACAGACACACCGACAGTTTCAAATTTATAAGAAGGGGCCTGGATTTAATATGGCCAGCCAAAATATATGGCCACATTAGTCCAAACAAACGTTGTAAAAATGTAGGTTTTAAAATTGCTTCTTGTCATAGGACTGCTCATGTTACTTCATAATACTGATCGTCACTTTGCCAAGCAATTAATGACGTGTCCCGAACAATTTTTCCCAAAATATCGTATACGGGAAACCGTATTACCAGAACAGTAAATCAGCAGCAGAAACCTAGCTCCAATTTGTCTCCAGACTTTCCTGTTGCCATTATTTGATCCAAACAATAGGTCTTTAGTCTAGATTAATACAAGATAACATGATTAATGTAACAAGTTATGTTATAAGCCTATCATAATAGTATATACACGTTGCCACCTCAATAACATACGGACCTAAGTCAAAATTTCTGGAAAATTTAAGGCTATAATTGTAAACCATTACTGTCCTACTGCTGGGCAAATGTCTCCTCCTGTAATGAGGCAGAGGTTAGACCGTCAGTCCACCACGCTGGCCGACTGCGGGTTGGGGACTTTGTATTCCTTCAAGAACTGTGTTAAAGAACTCTCAGACATACAAGGTTGAATTTCGATATTTCTCTTCAATGTTTATCTACCGGTAAGCGCCAACAGAGACAGAAAAACTATAGTAACAAATTATTAAATGAATTTGTGTCACTCTCGTTATTTTTCAAATACTTGTAATTTATTAAATTTATTTCAATTCAAATTCGTTTTATTAATATTTTAATGATTTTATTTTTACGATATGAAGATGAGTAGTTGTCAAATAACAAAACATTTTAAGTACAAACTAATTTTATTCTAAAAATGAGCCGTAACGTCAAAATTTTGAATTCTTAAACGTGATCTCCGAAAAAACTACTTTTTCGTATTATGCCTCTATTTTATTGAGGGTGCGATGTGTTAATTACATACATATTGCCTGGAACAATGGCTATTACTCTTATGTGATTGAAACACATAAATCATAAAAGTTTGGTAATTTTATCCGGCGGGGAATGGAGGTTTGTTTTGTTTGTAGCTAGCATGATATATATTGTGTTTTTAGATACATTTTTGACTAGCTGACCTGAGTGGCTTTACTCACACAATAATAATCATAGTGATACATAGAATTATTTAATTAAATAGATTCTTGTCAAAGCAACTATCATTCACAGTATTAAAAAAAGACTGGTAATACAAAAAATAATATCGAAAGCCCGGTTTCTGAGGCACATTTAGCGGTAGTTTATATATTCAATTGAGTCAAAACTCATAAAAAAACGCAATTGAATAGATAAACTACCGTTAAATTTACTTAGAAACCTTGTTAACAAACAAAATTATTTTCTGTCGATTGTTTTTTTTAAATTCATTATCATCGTTATATGAATTCTAAGTTAAAAGTCGAAATTTCACTCCGAATAAGATGTAGTTATTACCGTAAAAAGAGTTTCCTGACTACTTAAGACAGTGCATAATAGACTACGACCTAACTGGCCACTAGTCTTAGTAAAATAAGCCATCAATTAAAGCAGTAACTAAATGCTTAAGACAAAAATGCTGACGACAATACTTACTTCTTTGTGGCGTTATGTAATCTTCCTAGGACTTTTGTAGGTGGTATATATTAAGATTTTTTATTGTTATTTATAAGTATAATATAATCAGTTTAAAAGCTTTATAAGTTCTTTGGGAGTAGGTTCTATTTTAGTAATAAAAATGTTAATACTAAATAACACGTCAAATAAAAATGCCTAAGTGCTTTTTACTGTTCCCTGTCCGGCTTCGTAGCCCGGAATAAGTTTGCCTACCAAGAGAATAGTGTTAAAATTAGAACAACGTTAACGTGAAAAAATATCTACGTTTAAACATGGAAAATCAGCATTTTTATTTTGAGCAGCGTTTTGCATCAAATTTTGACACAGATTGACACGACTAATAGCTTGCAGCAAAAGGTAATGTAGCCGAAAAGTCAAGTTGTGTGAATTCGCAGTGGATGCCAGGTGGGTAGCGGGAGCGTGTGGTTCTTAGGATGAATACAGTGAAACCGGGGCGTTTGACCGGTCGGTCATGTCTAAGTTGTAATCCAAACGAAAGCATTTTTTACCAAATTTCAGAGCCCAAATAAGTGAATTTCAAACATTCGGGTATGAATTCAAGCGTATTTCACATTGTAGACTTACATAAAACCTAATTACAGAACACAAAAACTCTTGGCTGCGTGAGTAAACGTTGCGAGGAAGCAACCCGTGCCAAAACTAACGAAGCAAACTTTGACTCCGTCCAACTTCGGCTAAGTTCGGCTAACTCCGGCGGCATTCGCCTCTAACCAGTTACAGCCGGACCGTGCCTTGGGACAGCCTGCAAAAACTTGCTAAATGTCCCTTGAGATCATAGCGTATCATGAAGAGACTTTAGGCCTTCGAGAAAACGGACAGGGATAGGTTGCTTAGTGAATTTTGTATAAAGTTGATGTTTTTTTACCCATGTTTATTCCTTACGGACTAAAGTTTGTTGGGATTGACTGAACAGATGTGAATGTTTGCCTTTTGATGTACGTATTTACTGAAGGTTAGTAGGGGTCAGTGGTAAAAGGAAATCGAATATCGAGTTGAATGTGGAGACGAAGAGTTCGCAGTGAAGGTGTTTTATGCGAGGCGAGATAGTTCAATGATCGATAATGCTAACAAGTTTTCTGACACTTTTTTGGTTCATAACAAAAATCTTCTTTATGTTGACATACGCATCGATTCCAAATCTACGTAATTTCACATATTGTTTGTAAGAGGTTATTATGCAGAGACTAACAACACTTTAACTTGTTTGAAGCTTGCAAATTTTTGTGTGTCATTTATTTTGTTTCTTCTGAAAATGTATACGTAAAGAATGAATTCATGTACAAAAGTAATAAGTACCCATTATTTCCAAATATAAATCAGGCAGTCTATTTTAAACCTCGATAAAATCATCCACGCTAACGATCCTCAAGCTCAACATCTATACATTTCTAAAACAAACCAATTACTATTTAAATTATATTTAAACACGCTTTTATACGCGTTAATTAATTTGCTTAACTAACAATTGAAAACCACCAGGATATCTTGAGCCGCTGTAGTGATCAAGTTGTGTGGGTGTCTGGTTGTTATATTGACAGACAGGGGTCAGGTTAAACTGGTTATATTGGCTATGAAAAGTCATCAAGAGGTTGATTTTCAAAGTGAACGTGACAGAACCATGGTTTCGTAATCAGTAATGGGAATGCCTTTGATCCTTTCCCTGTCGAGTTCAGTTAATTATATAACGACACCGGTTCAAACCAGTATTTACTGTGTCTAGCTGTCCTTTGATTCTGTGGGATTGTGGGAACATTTGGCATGGAGCGCGTTTTTTGTACCGTATTTTATACCGTAGTTACGGAAAAATATGGTTGACGTTATTGCTTAGGTTTTTTGCCAATATAATTTAATGAAATACAAGACTATTCCCTTTTTAATCCGAAGTTAAAGAGAGGAAGCGTTTAGGGCAATTCTACATAGATTTTCTATGAGCAAAATTATTTTAATGTTATGTATAGTCTCTAATGACTAGACTACAATAGCCAATAGTACCTTCGGGAATTGGATAGGTCTGTATTCCTTGATAATTACAAAGAAGTGAGAATTGTCAGTATTTGGAACAGTGTTATGATCTTTTTACTTTATTTCTAAACAAAGTTTATATACAACACGGAACTGTGAAAGTTGCTTCTAAAACACTATATTTTAGTATACGTTCCCTTAAACTGAACTCCGTTGTAGTTTTCCATCTAGTTTTAGCTACTCCTCACATAAATCTCTGTTCACACACAATTTATACCGCTAGATTACTTCATAACTCCTGGGAAAATTTTGTCACCGAAATATTATCCACGGTAAACAGTATTTTAGTTCCAACGCGGTCTTTTCAAGTTCTGATGGTCCTTAGGGTGTAATCTAAAGCGGCAATGTACGCAGTATATATAGTACACAGATTTACGTCGGCGAACGGACTGGGAGCAATTATGTTGGACGATTCCTTAGGCCTTTGCGTCTGGTATCTTATGCGACAAATGTTACACAGTTTTACAAGGTATATTTTGATGAGTTTTATTTTTGTTGTTTGTTGTGAACAAAAACAGGCTTATTGATGGCCAGTGAGGTTATAATTTGATACCTTTTGGGACAAATTTAAGGGAAAAAAGTCGACTTTCGGTGTTATCTTGCACTACAGTTGCTGCTAAATTTTATTTGGTAAAGTCGGATTATTTAAAAAATTGTTAGGCGCGTAACTGGCTGTATTTAATTGACTTGAATTGAGATAGATTTGTCATTTGTCAAAAAAAAAATAGCTAACAAGTACAAATTCTAGTCCCAGGGAGTATAAACGGGACGCGAACTTAGGTTCGAGTCCCGTTTATACCTTTTCGGGTAAGGATTAGCCTTTACTAAGATTCTGCTGTTTATCTGCGTTTGTTTAAACTCATTAGCGGCGTTGTAGCGAATTTGGCTCAAAAGTAATAAATACTCTCAATAAATTGAAAGCAGCTAATTCACCCCACTGAACCCACCACACGCGGCGCTACGCTTATTGCGCCGAGGTGACCACTTTAACCACTACGCCAAAGTATTACTATTTACTTACCTACTATAAAAATATAAATACGCAGAACAATCGTGCTTGCTATCGCAGCTTTAGTTATCAAACGGAAATCATTATCGTTTCGCTACTGCGTCATAATGTCCCTATTCTATAAATTGTTTAGTATTATTTATTATTTTACTGGGAATTATTATCTACTAGCTGACCCGCGCAACTTCGTTTGCGTGTATCCCGCTACTTCGACAAATACAGTCAACGCACCAACACATATTGGATACTAATTTTCAATTCACAATAACTTCTCTTTCCCTTAACCGCGTTTAAAATATTAAAATGTTTTTTGGTTTCTGTGACTCTTCTTTGATCGCCCCCCCTATCAGTTTTTGGGAAAAATATTTAAGTAATGTACAGATTTTTTTTTGTCTTATATGTATAGATCAAAGTCGTAGTACCTACTTTTTAATAGTACGCTGCCCCCGCCGCCGCGGCCGGCCCGTACCGTGCCGCAATACTAATATCGTGATATCTCCTAAACTATATGTCTAAATAACACACTGTAAACTGCAAAAATAATCTAAATTAAATGCTCGTGATGATGAACTTACTTATTTTGATAAGGATATATGTATTATTGGTTATATCATCAGTTAAACATCACCCAACGAATTAAATGTTTTTTTAATACAGAAAAGTAGTTTTTGTGACTTAAATAAAAAAGCTGGATATATGTCGTCGCGGACTTTTTTGTAGAACTAATAAAGACCAATGTTTTTGCTATACATTGTTCTTACTTGTATCCAACGGTATAAGCGGCGCACGCACAAATGCAATCTTCAATTAGATTTTTTTTCTGACTTCTTGGACATAAATCGCTATAACTCAGCTAATATAGTTTCAATGTATTTCAATTATATATAAAAACCTGTCGGAGAAAATACTCTTTCTATTAGTGAAAACCGCATCAAAATCCGTTGCGAAGTTTTAAAGTTTTATGCATACGAAGGGACTACAGACAAAATGGGCGACTTTGTTTTATACTATGTAGTGATGACGATTGTTTTAATCCGTAGTACCCAGTATTAATAACTCTGGATTTAATAGTTCCGACTAAACGTGGACATGTGAATAATTTTCTACGTTTGAATGTTATACTAGCAGTATTTTTCAATAACATTAACTAGAAATGTTTAGTAGCTTTTCTTCTACTGTCATCTACCGACAACCGGCTATCTATCGAGAAATTTGGCACGAAAATCTGATCAGTGCCTCTAGCGGGCTCCGTGAGAACTATTATGGCAGTACATTTTAAATGTCAAACTCTCGATACTCGATAGTACTGACTGTAGAGAATTGCGCTACAAACAGCCAATCATTATAAAGTATTTAGAAAATGTACTGATATCGGTAAACGGAAGACATAGATGAAATTGACTCCAGGTATAGACGAAATGGCATGATGAAGCTTGCTATGGACATTGACACGGTACGACGTCGCAAAGCAGTAGCAAATTATTTTAGAAAAAGTGTTTGATCAGCAGATGTAAAGTCTACAATGACTATACGGGGCCTTTATAAAAGTGTTAACTGCTGTTTATTTATATATTTATTAACCATTGCAATATCACAAATATAGAGAACTCGCTATATTTGTTTGTGAGCACAAATTTCCCGCCTGTTTACCCGTAAAATAAAATTGCAAAATAACACCCCATTTTGACATTAAAGAGATCACGCTCATAACATTAAGCATTAGACGCGAACTTTCTGAGAATCGTTCTGAAATCGATAACAACGTCGTTGAAGCAGCATGCAAACATTCCGTTTGGGAACGTAACAAGGGTTTGTTTAGTAAACATAGTACGAATGTGTTATATTAAAGCCCAAGGTGGCAAGTACATACATACAAACATACAGACAAACATAAAATTACTCCTTTTTCCCATGTGGGTAGGGAGAGACCAGAAAACGCCACATGGTACGATCCTTAACTACCCTTGCTTCATTCACATCCATCTATTCAGTACATGGTAGATAATAACTATAATTAAATAGTTGTTATAAGGTACAAAAGTTTAATTAATCAAATCGATGATGAACAATGTCGTTGAAGCAGCATGCAAACATTCCGTTTGGGAACGGAGCAAAGGTTTGTTTAGTAAACATAGTACGAATGTGTTATATTAAAGCCCAAGGTGGTAAGTACATACATACATACATACAATCACGCCTTTTCCTCATACGGATCGACAGAGACCAGAAAACGCTACTAACGCCATGTAAAGATCGTAGGTGGTACCTACGATCTTAATAATAATATAGGTTGGGTAATATAGATAAAAAGTTATACGGTACAAAATTAAATAGAAAAGCTTAATCAATCTCTGTTGCCTACCGATAAGTATCTTTGCATACTTTCTGTGTGGTGCGGTCGGTAGTGCATTTGACTACTGATAACAGGTTCGGTTCGGTTCTGGGTTTAGACATTCTGTAAGGCATTCTTAATATTTTCTTTTTCGAGAAAATTGCAAGTATACGAGACTTAGGTATGAGATTGAGTCATATACTTGAAGATAAATGATAAATGTGCTGTATAACTGACATCTCATGGGTGATGATGATACGATTTCTAAAATATTGTATTAATGAGCTGAGAAAATTTACTCATCTACGTTAAAAATGATAATATCGCATAAAGTAAAAATGCCTTTTATCATCTTATTAATAAAATTAACACTTGCTATGAAAAAAAACCTGATTAAACAAAATGTAATATTAGCAAGTAATTTCCAATAGCGTCCTACAATATTTTCAGTACGACCTATATTTGGTTTCCGGCCCAATTACCATACCGGGCCGCAATTGAGGCAGAAACTCGGCACTTTTGAGGCACCTTAATAAATAACTATCAAATAAAACGTAATGTTCTTGCGGCATTCTTATCAATACCGCCGCATCGGGTGAAGTTAACCGGGATTTTTGGTTGAAAAGGAATTTTACGGGAATTTAATTTTAATCTGTTATTTTACCCGTAGCCCGATTCTTTACTACTATCGAGTATCGGCTATCGAGAAAATTTGTATAAAAATCTGATCAATGCCTCTCGCGGACGTCGTAGAAACTATTTTTGCAGTAGGTACTTTCTAAATGTCAAACTCTCGATATTCGATGGTTCCAGTTGTGGAAAATCGCGTTATCGTACACACGAGGTGTTGAGTAAAATTAAAATAGCCTTTTTTAATTACATTATTTAAACTGTATACATTATTTAATATGATACATGTATCAGTTTTCACTGCTATCAAATTGTGGAAACTATTTCTTATTTAGTACAGTCGTTTTGGCGTATATAGCTTGATCAAATATCCATACAGTGTGATACCACCATTTTTTTTTAAGTTCTTCTATGCGTAATATTACAATGCAACGGGTCCTAAATGCGATAAAAATTAAAGGTTACTATATTTTTTCATTACTCGACACTTCAAGCGGGTCACATTGGTCTAGGTAACGGCAGAACTAGCTTACTTCATAGTATTTCGTTTCTAGAACTATGCCTTATCTACAGTTCATTTGTGTGGTACAGTTTTAACAGATTACGTGGTAATATGTAGAACAATAGATAATGTGAGCGCTCTCAGACTCGTCTAAGACAATAGAGTTAATCAGACGCACACACAATGTACATTACTGTATCCTACAGCTCTTAGCTCTGAATAGATCAGTGTGGTTGGGGTCTAGTCGTCAATAATAATATTGTTTTAAATATTAAAATATACCTAGTACCTACCGTGGTTTTGATATGCAAGTATTTTGTAAGAAAACCTTGATTATATGCGCATTGAAACGTTACAATTTCTGGTATTACGAATATGTTTTCTAAGTAATACTGAGAGAACTCAAGAACAGTGATAGTCAAGTGTTTCAAGCATTCGTCTCTCATGGTTTCCAATTTTCGACGTTGTCTGAGTTTGAAATAATTATCTCCTATTTCAACAATGAATGAAAATAGGGTGATTTACTTCTGTGAAAGTTTTTTACTGCTCTTAAAAATGGAAACTTGATGCAATGTCGTTAGCTAAACCTGCATATTATGGTCAGCCCTGTGGTCTCAATGTCAAGTCACTAAGTCATTCCGGGAATACGCCCCTGTCCAGTACTGTGTTCAGACATGAGTCTGACTAACCCCCGGTTTCTGAGGTACATTCAGCGGTAGTTGGTCTATTCAATAGCGTATAAGCTCATATAAAAGTTACAGCCTGAATAGATAAACTACTGCTACATCCACCTCAGAAATCAAGCATAAATTATTGAAAACTTAATTTATCATGAGTTCAGTCTGCAACATAAAATGATCAATGCACTGAAGCACTTGTCATGCAGTCAATTATTACACTACAAATTAATAAAATCGACGCACGGCCAATAAAAGTTCAATATCAATGACAGGACACTACATTATTGCGGAAATGCTACAAATGGAATCTTCCTTTAGCGATAAATTCAATTTATTTATACTGCAGTGCAAATTATTATCTTTGACGTCCTGTTGTATATTTATCTAGCTATACAGTGTATTACATATTGACATTTGTTGTGTGAAAAAAGTTCATTATTTCTATGCATGTAGCCGGAATATTGAATCAGTAGCGCGATTTTTTAGAGTATCAAGAAATGTGATTTAGATATTTATAAAGTACTGAAAATGAAAATAAGTTCAATCTTACAGAATCCACTAGGGGTGTCCGTCAAATAATTAATAAACTAGCTCCATAGCTTTTAATAAAAAAAAACAATTCAAATATATTTCAACTCGAATGGTACTTTCAAAATAGACGAAAATTTCAAAAACAGTAAGCTTGAAACTAAAAGGAATACAAATTCGAGTCTAAAATAAAATCTGTCGGCGACCCATTTAAGTAGTCTCCAATAAAGTCGTTTGGTATAAACAAGAGCGTTTTTCCGAATCGAAATACTCAGACGCCACTATCTTGGCCACAAAAGGTCCATAAACGCGGCGAACTGTCGAAAAAGTCTATTAACTATCCCTCCCTGACAATTGTATCGTAATGTTTAACGTTTAACGCGCGACTGCCAAGCGTTTCTTTACGTTTTAGACCGGTATTGTGGAAGAGAAACTGTGTTTAAAAGTATTCAGTTCAAATGCAGACTGGAAAATATTCTTTATTTCGAATACAAAGTATTTGAAATAGTCTTATAGTATTGACCGTTCTGGAAATGCTGGTTGTAACTATGCGTTTGCATGTGTTGTAAGGACGTTTTGATAATATTTTCTAAATTTTATATATTTTTTTAGGTCTTTTTAGCCCCGTTAGTGATTGGAATAATTTCAATTTGGAGATATTAGCGGCTGGCGGATATTCCCGACTGTCATTTTCGAAGATCTTTGACAGTCGTTAACAGTAGACAGAAGCTTGAAAGTCTGACAACCAGTCTTGCCGAAGGATATCGTGTCAAATCCCAGGTAACTGGGTTGTGGAGGTCAGATAGGCAGTCGTTCCATGTAAAACACTGGTATTCAGTTGCATCCGATGAGACTGGAAGCCGACTACAACATAGTTTGAAAGAAAGGATAAGCTGATATAGCGGCTAGCAACTTCATAGACATCACTAAACTGTTAATATAGGTGCCGTAAGAAGACACAAGAACGTAGTCGCAGTGCCCTCAAAACATATTTATTAACTAGCTAGGTAGCATTATTGTTCAAGTTTTTGGCAACACCTATACCGACTAAGATATGTGTAGTAGAAACACTACACGTTCAACATGTTTTTCATTTAGGGACAAATTCTACGTATCTGACAAAAACTTCAAAATTATTCCACTTATGAAGTTATGTGTCGATGGAATAATCGGCTTTTAACCGTTTATTAAATGAACAGATAACATATTATAATGATTCATTAGAATAACAAACGTTATGCGATAATCGCTGTCATTATTACGTTCAAATATCATTTGTCTCTCCTAATATTTTGCTAATATTCAATTAATTTTGTAAATATCCCTTATTGTTTTGAATTTGATTTGAACGTTTGCGAATTATCATATTATGAAAATAGAATTAATTGTTGGTAGATAGGTGTTCAATGGAGGTCAGGAGCATTGTAATTACTCGTAACTGATGGTTCTGTATGACTAGTACCTCGATTCTCTACTACTATCGACTACCGTCAACCGGCCTGTCATCGAGAAATTTTGTATGAAAATCTGATCAGCGCCTCTGACGGGTGTCGTATAAAATATTTTGGCAGTACATTCTATATGTTAAAATTTCGATAGCTAGCCGGTTGTCGGTAGTCGATAGTGGTAGAGAATCGAGGTATTGGTGTATCTATGTAAGCAAAAGAAAAGTATGGAGATAGTAATAGGAAGCGTTCTTGTCTCAGCCTACATTCACTGAAATAAAGGCATTCTTTTATATAAATATGTCTATGTTTGTACGATATATTGATATTATTTGTTTGTTTTTTAAACTGTGAATTATTCTAGTATTGAATTTTTTTTACACGAAAATACCGAAATCAGTGACGCAAAACTTGTACTGTCAGGAAATATTATTCATTTTGGGAATCACACAACATTATTCATAACTTACTCATATTTTTTTTATTGTATTTGGACTCAAGGCCTCACCCCTCCCCTAGTTTGGGAGAAGACCCTTGCAGTGGGACAGTAATGGGCTAGAAAAAAAAATGGTATTTTAATATTTGTATGGAAAATTACGTTTAAAAAACAAATATTTCCATGGAATTTGTCATAACGGTAGTGTATAATCTAGATTAAATTTATTCTGATATACTTTTGATCTCAGACAAATGTAAACGGACAAATTTGAAGAGAAGATATTATAGCATTTCCATACTTCTTACTAATAATGATAATGTGAAAGACAGTGTTTGTGTGTTTGTCCTGGCAAAACGGCTGCAACAAATTTGGTAAAAAATTGACAGTAATTCAATTTTACCCCAAGCAAGGACATAGGCTTTCTTAACTAAAAGCCTTAAATATGAGCAAGTGTAATCTATTTTAATTATTTTCCTTCTAAGAATTAGCCTTATTAGGGCTATACTATCATAAATTGAGGCTACTGCCAAACTAATCTACCAACTATTGGAGTCGGATGTAATATGACCGATAAGCGTAAACTTTAAACAACAGTGGCATGGAGTCTTTTTACATTGTTATATTCTTCTTCTTATCGTATGGTTAGTGGTCAACCTAGTGTCAAAGTTTTTCAAGCCGCCCGAAAGGCCTTTGACGTGGCTTAACGACTGTTATTTTAACTGACAACAACCGGGACCGACTTTTTACGTACCCTCCGAAGCACGGAGACGCCCAGTTCAAATACCACTATGCGGTCACCCATCTATGGAATGACCGCGCCAAGGTTTGCTTAACCCACAGATCGTTTACCGACCGGTGGCCGCAACTGGCTATCCGCAGTTGCTGAGTTTCTATAAGCAGGTCGACGCACTTATTTTTTCTATAATTTCAACAGCGACTCCATTCGTTCTCTGTTCGGACGAATACAACAAAGAGTGGGTTTCAATATATTATTATCATTAAGTTCTTGTGTTAGTTAGCACGGACAGAAGCTCCCATTTATTATAATAAACAAATAATTGAATTGTGTATTAGCAGTATGTGTGAAATCCTTGTGATTGGTTAAGTGCGATTAAATAGTTAAAATGGCTGGAAGAGTTATTTCGAGTAAGTAGATTTTTATATTATTTTAGAGTTTGAGAGACATTACTTTGTTACGTCTATAATAATTAGGTTTTGTTGTATCATAGATATATTTATGCCGATTTGAAATGTTGTTAAGTGTTGTTAATTCATCATAAAAGTGACGGATGTATCGAAAAGTATGTTGAAAACTTATTCTTAAATAAGAAAGTATTGATATTCGTTGATAGGCAAAGATTAGAATCCGAATGACGAGAGCAAATGGCTCCATTTTTGGCTTAGTAATCTAGTATTCGATATTTTATCGAAATTAACAGTTCGGAGTTCTAAGTAATTGGTTTCATAAACCCCCTTTTAAAAAGTATCTTCAGCTAAAAACTCAGTAAGATGTGGTTTTAAAATCATTTCTATTCACAAAGAATGACACGTATTATTATCTCCCGAAGCTACTGAGTTATCTCGTGTTCTACAATACATAAAATTCAGTGCGCTTCCCCGAGACAAGTATTGGAAAGGAATTTTAATAGCTCTCTCGCAGAATCGGATTCAATTCTTGTGCATTGAGGTGCAATATCGTGTTCAAATCTCAATAATATGCAAATACAACCACACTTTTTATTATTTTCTTCAATTTGAGATGATAGCGAAATAGGTTGGCGTTTTATTGCGAGTAAAATCTCTTTCACTCTATAATATTTTCTGTTTTCTTTTTGGCTAAAGACACCCATTTTTTTTGTATAAACCTTCCCGATAGAACTCCATAAGCTTGATCCTGGGTGCTCTCATTCATCAGATTTGAAGAAGAAGTTACTTAATAAGTTCACGGGCTTCAAAACATGTATTCTATATCATAAACAGCATCTTCTGTTATTCCAGGTATAATTATCTTGTCATCCATCATCGCCCTGTCAACAACATCGCCATGTGAGTTGAAGAACTATCAAGGTGGCTGCATCTACGAAGTAAGATGTGAAATAAACGCCGGAGCTATCGTCAACCCGACCTGTGATATGGAACCCTACGTCACTTTCACCATCACCAAATCATACCTAAATTATCTCAGCGCGGGCTTCTTCGCAGCCACCAATTTTGACTCCAGGGTTCGAGAAATCAAAGCCGTCAACAACTCCTGGTCTAAAATTGACAGTGCCGCCTTCAAATACTATACAAGGAGCATTCGTATTGATCTTGCAAACAACAAAATATCAAGTGTTAACTCAGAAGCTTTCCGAAATTTACTCAATATGCGATATTTGAACTTATCCAGCAATAGTATAGAGACGTTTTATGCAAAATCGTTTTTGATATCAGATAGCAGAGCTAACGAACTACAGGAGCTGGATTTGTCGTTCAATGTGCTGCAGTACTTAGGGAGCGAGTTGAACGAAGTACCTCATTTGAAGAAATTGTATTTGCAGAACAACAAATTGTCAAGTTTGGCTGACGACGCTTTTATGAACTTGAGAGACTTGACTCATCTTTACTTGCAACAAAATCTTCTGTCGTCAGTCAATTTGTCATTAATTCATTTAAAAAGTTTAATGACGATTGACATTTCTAATAATCATTTAATTACTTTGTCCGGGTATGAAGTGAACCGTTTAACTGCCATTGTAGATTTTAATATATCACACAATGAGCTAACAACTATTGAATCGAATTGTTTTAATCAAGCGTTTGGCTTACAAAAAGCTGACTTCAGCTATAATGACATTAAAATCAAAATTGAAAGTGTAATGTTTATAAATAATAATCATCTGCAATATTTAGATTTTTATAATAACAGAATTTTTGGGATCGAAGATAATGCTTTCAAGCATTGTAACTTGAGCTATCTAAATTTGGTAAATAATCGTATTACTGGTGATTTAAACGAAAATACATTGCAGAATTTAAATAAGATACCACACTTAGATCTGTCTCGGCAAAATATAACTGGTATAAAAAATAATGCATTCGCAGCTATGACTAGTCTTACTAATTTAAATTTGAGTAGAAATAGCATAAGTGCCATAGAAAATTCTAGCTTTGTGAATACATATTCTATCACTGTATTAGATCTGTCTTACAATATAATACCAAACTTATCTTTCCTTAGCAACAGTTTGGCCGCACTGATTGAACTACGTCTCAATAATAACAATATAACTGTATTAACTAAGCATATATTTGATAACCAAACTCGACTGAGAACTCTAGACATTTCTATGAATAATATTATAAGCATAGAAGAATACTCATTACCGTTGCAAAATCTACAATATCTCAATATTGCAGGGAGTAAAATAAACGGTGTTGTAAAACGAAATGTTTTTAGCCCAGCTAGATATTTAAGATTCTTGGACTTGAGCTATTTTAATATAACCAAAATTGATAGCTTTGCGTTCACAGATTTACCCGTGATGGCCAAACTTAATCTATCGAATAATCACATCGAAAGCGTCAAAGTTAGCAGTTTCAAAGGAGTTGACAACTTATACAGTTTAGATATCTCATACAACGATTTACACGACTTTAAGTTCAATAGCAGTAACTTAACTAATTTGAAAGCTTTACATCTAAGTCACAATAAATTGACAAATATATCGGGTTTCATTTCAAGTCCATGTAAACTCTCGTACTTAGATTTAAGTTATAATAACATTGAAAATGTGACTGGAATAGGTACTGATTTGTTACCAGATTTAACAGTTCTGCATCTCGATAATAATAAAATTAAACACTTCAATTATCCAAAAACGAATTCGTTAACAACGCTCATCGATTTAAGATTATCTTCAAACGGAATAAGTGAAGTTAATTTAAGTTACTTTAAGGATCTCTTGTCAGTAGATCTCAGTGATAATAATCTGACTTATATAAATAGAACTTTTTTGCAAAATAACGATTATTTACAAGCATTAGATGTGAGTCGAAACAAAATTACTGATCTCCCACCAGGCACTTTTCAATTTATGAAAAATCTAAAACTATTAAACCTATCTTCGAACTATTTGACAAGGCTCCGATACGGCAGCTTAAGAGGTCTCCATAAAACAGAAATATTGGATTTATCGAAGAACAAAATATCGCAACTAGACGTCGATATTTTCCACGAATGCGATGAATTGAAAACGTTGATAATAGACTATAACAACATCAAAACCTTTAGCGTTGAGAGGCTTATACTTGCTCTGAAGAAAATAAGAACTTTAAGTTTAGGAGGGAATCCTATTTTGTGCCGAGAAATTGTACATAATATAAAGTCTGCTAACGTGACGTTTTATGCTATAAGACAAGTAGAAGTTACTTCTATAGATAAGATATATCACGAAGATAATGTACATGGTATAAAATGTGGTGATGATTCTGATGATGTATTGACTACAACAAGAAAGGTTGATGATGTTATGAAAGATAGTCAGTCTGATGCTGTTTCGTCTTTGACGTCTAGTATAGTTGTGATGATCTGGTGTTTAGTACTAACTCTAGTTGTAATTTGTGGTGCTGTAGCGTATATAAAATTGTATAGAAATCGTGTGTTTACTGTAAACAGAAATATGAATATGCAACTCAGAAATTCGACGGATTCAAGCGTTTCCGAGTTTCAGACTGATCTTTTAGGCTAGATTATTCGTGAGAATTTATTGTCATTAAAATGATTGTCTGAAATATAAAATTGTTGTGCAATAATTGTTGTACATTGTATGAAATGTTTTAGTGGTGTATGGCACCCTAATGTCGAGTCTCTTTAAGTAATAAGTTGTGTTTGTCCTGTGATTGTAAAATTAAATTTATAATTTAAGGTATGTACGTATAATGATGAATGAAAGATTTTATAAAAAAAAAAATTTGTAGTAGATACTTATTTGTACCCATTTAAGGCTACGTTCACACTGAGTCGTGTCTTACTCTGTCGTATCTGATTTAAGAAAAGTTCACACGAACATTCGGATTTAGGATCTAAGAAACTGAATGTCCATGTGACCCGGATCCTTTAAAAAATCAAATCCTACAAAGCAAGACTCGAAAGTGAAACACAAATAAAATAAAAAATATCTTCAGGTAAGTCATGTAAAAATAAAACACATGAATTAATTTATGAAACTAAACATCAACCATAGAAGAAAAATAAAATCAAAATATTTACCACCATTTTAACGTTTAACTAAATCCCAAGCAATAAAACGTGACACTCCTCGAACGAGGATCTTTCATAACAGACCAAAGACAACATACAACAGCACTTAGGCGAATAAAAAGTCAAAAGCGGCACATAATAAAAGGTGATTATAAAAAAAAATCGTCGCAATAATGAAATCTCGGCTATAAGTGGCAACACGCAAAAAATAACAGATGTAACTTGGCGATATGAAGTTATCTCTGGTAAAAAATTGTACGGGGAAAGTATTCCTTTTGGTACAGTCATCAATCATGTTGGAACAAACGAGCCCGCAATAATTCCCTCAGTGTACACGCTCAGTCTGAAATATTATATTTGGATAGCTCCGGATAAAATGCGGAAAAACGGTAAATAGAAAAATGTTTTGCCAAACATGAGTTTTGGTGTTTGACATTGAAACGGTTTTACAAACAAGGTTCATGTAAATGTTCATCACCTACTTTATCCCCTTAGGAGTTAAATTTATCAAAATCCTTTCTTAGAGGATGCCAACATCATAGTAGCTTTATGCATGCAAAGTCTCAGCCCGATCCGTCCAGTGGTTTGAGCTATGCGTTGATAGATCTCTATGTCAGTCAGTCAGTCACCCTTGAGTTTTATATATATAGATTTGTACTTGTAAAGAATTGTTAATAGGCCCCATTTATTATTTCGTACGTTCTTATAGATGGGCACTTATCTTCGGTCTATTTTTCTTTTTGGACAAGCTTATCCATTCTTGATGTGTACTATATTATTGAAGACGTCTCGGCTTCGAATCCACATGAGTCAATGCCATTTTATTAGAAGATAATGCAGGGGTTGATAAGGGTGGCTGTATTTTATTAGGGAATGCTGGAATAAACTGAGGTGGAGTGATGAAGTGTAATGTAATCGGTACAAATTCAGTTTGGCTTGGAGGGTAAGTTTTATTTTCTGGAGTCAAAGATACAATACAACAACATACATACATTAGTTATCAGGTATAAGTAACATAAATGTGCCACCTAATTTTTTTTCGTGTCATGTTTGTTTTCTACGATGATATATTATTAGCTAGAGTATATTTTACAATATTTTGCGAAGTTCTGTCTGAATTTGATCTCATTACTAGCACTTAACATTCTAATTTATCATATTTTGACAATTGAACATTTAGACTTTTAGATAATTTTTACTTTGTATCATAATTTTCACTTTACATTTATTTAACAGCAGTATTTCTAACAATATCAGCACACGTTCTTCAGTAACATATTTCATTTTAAAACACATTCTGTTACAAAAAGACCTGCGAGGTGCCGTTATCGACCAAACAATGAGGCGACGGAAATAACCCTGTGACATGTTCCGACAAGCGACCCTCCCTCAAGAACTTGAACTAACTTCAAAGCAAACTTATGTGTAGATCCTAAGTTATAACAGTTGCCTAATACTGGCATAAACGGCCCGCGATATGATAGATATGGTCTGTTATGACTCTGTTTATAAAGGAGTTTTAACGAGGTGTAATATAATTATTGTTTCGAGATTCGATGATCCGTCTTTATCTTAAGTGATAATAGCCATAGACGTTTGTTAGCTGTAAGATGTATTGTGATGCTATCTAGGTAACTAACTATCGAATAAAAATAATTCTGTTTCGATAGGCACTAAATAACACTAGTAAGTACTACTCTTGTATTGATCGCAGCAAAATTGTATGTTACTAAAGAACAAATTAGTAGTAGGATTATCTACTACTATCGACTATCGACAACCAGCTAGCGCCTCTAGCGGGAGCCATGGTAACAATTTTTGTAGTAGGTATATTTTAAATGACAAATTCTCGATACTCGTTACTAACGTAGAGAATTGTGCTACAATATTTTGTCAGAATTACTTAGTAACAATAATGTTATTCCATATTACTATTGAAGTGTTCTAACAAGCACTTATAATATTATCTAGAAAAATATCAACATATTATATTCGAAGCTTCAACGAATCGAAAGCACCTGATTTCGTAGGATTCAAAATTAAGGTACCAACTTACGGGAAAATTTCAATAACGATTTGCGTTCTCGGTAAAATTATATCAGAGATTTTGCCGATTTAGGTTAGGAACTTCGATGGAATTAATTTGTACGGTACAAAATTTTCTGCTAGGTGGGAGAATCATGTTCTGATTAAGTTAATTGAATTTTAATGCGTTGTCAAGTGCAAGCTGTAAAATTTAAAGGATCAAGTTGAACTGAAGGAATTGTTTGGCTTGCATTTTAGTCATTTGCATAGTGAAGGCAAACTGGCGTCTTGAGTTTTCAAGTAATTTAAATGAAACAAATAACTTCTCAGCGAAATTATGATATTAATAATTAATAGCGTTGCAAGTTTTAAGTCTCGTCTGTCTAGCAGTTTGATTATTCAACAAAAGTTGTAATAAACTTATCTTTAACCAATTATATCTTTATGAAATTTAATTTTATAGTTGTTTAACGCTCGATAAAGGAATAAATAAAATTCAATTATACTGCAGTTGATATTTATGGTTAAAAACGACCCTATCGATACTGATCCAGTGTGTTCTGCAGGGCAAAAGTATCATCCATTTCTTGTGCCAATTCTTTTTTTCTTTGAAATGATAACGACATATTATAAAATAAAGTTCCCTGGTCGCGTCAGTCTGTACCTTTGTATATTCGCGACAAACTCAAAATCTATTGAACCTATTTTCATGCGATTTTCATAATTATTTACTAGGTACTATTCAGGTATCGTATTATTTATTTATTCTGAATAGTACAACCTGCTCTTGAAGATCATTTGAAAGGAGAATGCTCAAAAAAAACCCAGGCTGTACACAAAAGTTATGTAACTCAAAAAATTAGTTATACTGTGTAATTGAATTCCCAATGTTTACCTCTATCAAATTCGATGGCTGAATATACTATTTTGCTATAACTTTTCAGTAGGGGTTTTCAATATATTTTTATATTTTCTAATATAGGTATGTAACTGAGTAGTACAAAACTACTACTACTACTACTAAATAAGTTACCTATATAAATGTTTAATCTTTTTTGAGTCACACATTTTTAATATAGGTATGTAACTGAGTTACATATTAAAAATATTAAAAAATATATTTTTGAAAAATGAGTCATCATCACCAGGTCATATATGTCCCCACCGAGGGGCACGAGCCTCCCCTCTTAACAAAGAGGGGGATCAGGCCTTAGTCCACCACACTGGTCTAATGCGGGTTGGCAGACAATTGGAGGGCTATTATAAGGTAGAAAAGTGTTGTCATGGTGGTAGATTGCTAGCCTATAGCCTATGAAGCACCAAACCCTTCCATCCCTCTACTGACTTTTGCAGTATGCACGGGAAGAAATGCAGCTGGCACCTTCTATGTTTTTTTTTCGCTCTCAATCCAGCATGGGAGCAATGGGAGAAATGAGTGATACTGTGTAATTAATTCCAGATATTTACCTCTATCAAATTCAATGGCTAAAAATATTATATTGCTATTACTTTTCAGTAGGGGTTTTTAATGTATTTTCAATATTTTTTATCATGAATATAAAAAAGACATACCCGCCCACACTACTAGCTGGCGCCCGTAGTGCGGTTTCGATACAATTATATTATTCAAAAAATAATCATTGTGATGAATGTTTGAAAAATATTTATTTTTTAAATTCACCTTTTAAATAGCTAAAAATAGTATTTAGCCATCGAATTTGATAGAGGCGAATATTTGGAATTGAATCACTCAGTATCACTAAAATTCTGAGTTACACACCGTTTGTGTACGGCCTGGGTTTTTTTCCCATACATTTTGAGCATTCTCCTTTAGTGACGTTTAAATACTTTCTAAGACTTCTAACTAATAAACAACACAAGAAAAATGTATACATCAGGAAGCACGTGAACCGTAGCAAACAAAACATTTACGTTAAGTTCATACTTTATGTTGCGGCCCGATGTCTGGGCAACTTGCCAGTTCTAATACGGTAATATTTCACAAAAGTTTAAGGTCAGCCCTGAATTTATTGTTTATCAACGCTTCAATGATTGCGGGGGGATCGCGTGTGATTCCAATTGATTGGAACCGAATAACGAATGAGATATTTTCATTGTTTGTTTTAACGGAATTCACATTTGTGGTTGATATGAAAATACAATGGAATATTTTTATTTAAGCGGTCGAGGTGGTTTTGAAAAATACTTTCATATTTATGTTTAAGAATACCTATATATTCTGGCCAACCTTTTTAATCGTTACACACTACGGAACACCCTGTCTTTGCTAAGAAATAAAATTTATTGTGTTGTTTATTTTACTATTCTACTTGCTCTGAAAATTACTCTTAATAAGGCTAATAAAACTGGTCGTATAATCAC
Organism: Anticarsia gemmatalis; assembly: GCF_050436995.1. NCBI lineage: Eukaryota > Metazoa > Arthropoda > Insecta > Lepidoptera > Erebidae > Anticarsia > Anticarsia gemmatalis. The sequence continues at coordinate 9,647,400 of NC_134761.1, forward strand.
ATCAGAATACTTGTCACACTGATAATTTATATACTAACTCTACACTCCACAGAGATACAGGACCCAATCCTATCACTGACATAGGCAAAGTCACGGGCAAGACCTAGTCAACGATGTCTTTTTAGATTTCACAAAAATAAATTCGAAGAATCTCACTAACTATTATTTCGTAGTCAAGAATGAGCATAAATTAAACGCTTGCAGTAAAATAGAGCCTTCAAGGCTGTTACAATGTTACGAGGTCACTGAAAATACCTGAAATGCTTGGTGAACAGTTACATTAATTAATGCTTTCCTTATGTGGTTTTGTAAACATGCCATGATGAAGAAATACATACATACATGCATACATACATACATACATACATACATACATACATACATACATACATACATATATACATACATGCATCAAATCACGCCTTCTACCCATAGGGGTAGGCAGAGACCAGTGAAAGAAGAAAAAGAAAAAAAGAGGAAATGTATATAAAAATATGTGTGTTTTTTACCTTTTAATCAAAATGTTATTTGTACTTCCTATACTTAATACCATAAAAATATTTAATACGGCTAAACCAATTTTAATAAAATCCGGCATGCAGGCGATTGGAAGATTTCGGGTTTGAAAATAATATATTAGGTACTGAAATAGGAGATGAAATGTTAATAGGTACGCGAGCGGAGCCGAACGTACCTATGAGCTGGTAAAATTGTATAGTTTTGAAAAAGTTTTAGTTCTTTGCTATTCTGAGTAAAAATCTTGTTGCTATTTTAATTGTTAAAACGAATAAATATACGAGTGACTGTTGATAATGGTATCGCGATTTCCGGGCTGTGGTCACGAAAACTATACCTTCAGTTGTGAATTCATTCTGTTTTAGTACATATGTATAAGTCAATAGTAAAAACATATTAGCAAAAATACAGGAAAACCATGTTTTATTAAACCAGCTGATTCAATATCTCAAGAATTCAGTAATCTGAAAACGTGTTAAACGTTTAAACGGTTTAGAACGAGACAGCAACATACAAGTACCTGTTGTTAGAAAGAGAGGGAACGATATTGATGTTTTACAGTGATACTATTTTGCTTATAAACAAAGAAATATGGAGTGACTATGTTTCATGTTTATTGCTATTCAGTGACTAACGATAACGCACGCGTTGAGTGAAATATGTAAGAAATGGATATTAAAATATATTTATGTGAGTATTTGACTGCATAATTCTTTCGAAAGTTAATTTTGTCGCATTTTTTCTTAGTTGTAGAACTATGCTAATATCATTATTAAGTGTGTATACTGTTTTTAACGTAAACATAATAAATTAAGGGCCGGGTTCGAGTAAATAATAGGTTCTAAGAAAAAAAATAAAGGCTAGATTGATCAGTTATTACTCTAAAATTATTTGATAGTTACTCGGATATTGGTAGCCGATAGTGATACGATATCACCCCTCTATTGACATATTCTGTTGTAATTGTAATTCATATACGCTTTTTAGACTATAGCGATTTCTAAACATCGCAAAACTTTAAGGCTTTTTATTTCTCCCCAACCCGTAACTGTCCCATTGCTGGGCAAGGGTCTCATCCTGAATGCAGGAGAGGTTAGGCCCAACGTCCACCACCATTCGAAGGGTACGATACATAATTTGTTGCCCATCGTTTCGATCGAGTTACACCGATCATGGTCATGGCCTGACTTAGAGTCAATTAATTTTATATCACATTCATATAGTTACTCTTCTTTTTATTGAAACACTGAGCTGTAGTTGTCGCCAACGCAGTGTGGTCTTTATCAATGACATACTTTGCTATAATTACATATACTATCTTATCTCTTATCCGTTCTGCTGTATCTTCCTATGGTTAGATCAATATTGTAACGCGATTTTAAACACTTGTTACTATCCAGTATGATTTTTTTAATATTAAAAATTACTTGCCCAGTTTGATAATTCAAAACGAATGAGTAAGAGATTTTGAATAATATTATCAAAGGTGTTAGAACCCAGCGGTATCGCAGTAAAGTATTTTTTTAACTGCTGAAAAGAGAAAAAATATATTCAAGATTGCAAGATTTGATTTTCAGCAAAGCAACGAATATTGTGTGACCAAATAGGTCATCAGACTCCTTAGTTACGTACTCGTAAATTCAATAGAACAACTATTACGCATACTACACATACCTTTTGTGAACCACAAGCTGAAGTAAATCTATTTGCATTTTAGTTTCACGAGCATGCAATGTACTAGCTCTAAGAGAGAATTTAATTTTACTCTACACTTGCATTTAGTACTAAGTCTGATTGTTCAATTGAGATTACATAACTTTATGGGCCAGAGCCAGTAAGACTGCCGGTAATTAATTGGTTTGATAACTTCATTGAAGTTAGCTCTTTGAATACACGAATATTGAACTTTGGTTTACATTTGCTCTATTTACATATAGAAATTTTAATACATAAATATATTTTTTACTAAAAATAAAATGAAGAAAAGTTTAAGTGTAACAGATATTAATAAATGGATTAAAAATAATAAAGAGAAAATGTAAGTTTCAATGCGCTATTTTCAAAGATATAAAAAAAAATCCGAAATCCAAAACAGGTATCAGGTCATTTAAGGCTCTAAAACTAATATTACCAGTTTTTTCTCTTGCAGGTCTTATCATCGCATGTCAAACGGTGACAACAAACCCCTGGACACTGAACGACGAGGGTCAATGCTTCTTCACCGTGATATCCACCAACCTTTCCGAAATTATGAGCGACAAAATACCTACCTGCGACTATGAGTTTGCTGAACCATATATCACTTTCATCATCACCAACACTACAAATAAAAACATCACTAACAATTTCTTTACCACGACTTTTGATCCTCATATCAAAATCATTAAAGCTACCAACAACACCTGGTTAAACATAGCTCCTGCCACATTTAAAAACTTCAATAACGTCTTATACATCGATCTTTCTGGAAACTCTATACAAAACATAAATATGGCCTTCAAAGGTTTACAGGCACTCGACTCCCTAAACCTCTCGCGGAATCATATCCAACTGATCAATCCGGATACTTTTACGATATCGGAAAATGAAACAAGACTACATTTACTGGACTTGTCGCACAATTTATTGACGCACTTACCCAACAATTTGTTCGTAAAAATACACAATTTGAGAATGTTATACCTACAAGGTAATAAAATATCGATGCTGGGAGACGATTCGTTCCGTTATTTGAAAAACTTGGTCTATATGAACTTATGTTGCAACGACTTGACGGCATTGAATACAGCGATGAAATATTTGAATTCTTTGACAGATTTGGATCTTTCTAGAAATAGAATAAGTAACTTGAATAAAGATACTTTTGCTGGGCTGTCGTCATTGCAAGTTATAGACTTGTCGCTAAATAATATTGGAATTCTCCCGCCAGATATTTTGCCGAGACATCTGCATTGTGTGTGAATTTGTGTTTTTATACAACAAAATGTCGAAAAGATTGACTAATTACTTTTGTGGCTAAAATATTGGTCTGGAAAAGGATGACATTAAAGAATGATCATTGAAAAACGAATTTGAAAGAGAAATGCAGACCAAATGAGGATGATAACATAGTAACAAATCATGTAAGGATTTCGAAAAAATATTTTATTCTATTAACCGTATAAAATTGACTAAACTTACCAAAATAATAACATATCTATAAAATATGACGTTTATTATTTACCTTTGATTCCAAAATCCTGAAAGAAACATATGTTGTTTCCATAAAAAACCATTCAAGAAATCAAAGCACCTGTCAGGTTACAACTTAACGCATTAAAGTGACTCCGCGCGTGACGAGTCGAATAAAGTCGACTAACGTAACGAAAGGGCACACGACTCGAATAATCGACTAACAGACTAATCGACTAACAGTCTAATCGACTTAATATCGTAATGCACGCAACGGTGATGGAATAGTGCGATCAGTGATGATTGTAGTATGCACGTTGACGTGAATAGTATTTATGAGGCCGGAAATATAAAAAATAATAAGTAGGTTGACGAACAAATTGATGGTGTATTTGATGTGGTTAGATTTGAAATATGGTTTGAAGCAAAAGGGACGGATGGTAGGGAAGAAAAAACTGCTGTAATTAATTAGAATACTATATTTATTGAATATCTACGTTACTATAGACTAACAAACATACATACTTTACATTACGCCCGTTATAACCGAAGATTTAGGCATATATGTATGTATTTTATACATCCGCGTTTTGCCATTAACAAGGTTAGTTCCATGTAATAGGGGGCGAGCCAATTGCCATATACTTAACGGATACTATTTTGAATTATCTAATACAGTATAGTATTGTTAATTGTTACTTTTAAGGGAGTTGGAAAAGGAAAGGGAATTCTTGCCAAGCAGTGGAACTTATATATAACGTGCCTTCCGAATCACGGAGGAACTTGATAATAATATGTATAACATGGTCACCCATCCAAAGATCAACCTTGACTAACGTAGCTTGACCTGAGAGATCGATCTGCGCGGCTGTTATTACTGAGCCACAAGCGACCGAGTGAGGCGTAAAATTTATTCAATTTGGCCTGACGTTGAAACTATTCAGATATCTTGATTGAATTGTCTACTGAAGTCTTTTGTAACTGTGCCAGATGTTCTAGGGAGAAAATAGAGACGTTCTTATATTTTCACTTCACAATTATTATGAGGGAAAGTTTGTCGCCCTTCGTGTTTTGTTTCAAAATGTCTGTCAGGTCTTTCTTATGATAATTGTGTGTTTATATTTGGAGGTAATAAAGATATGTTTATTTAGTATCTTAAAACTTTTGTCGGTCGTCACTAAGTAATATACAATGTGGTGATTGTCATACGATTTAGAAACATAAAAAGAACTTAAATTATGTTAGACCCGTAGAAATGGTTTTACATAAAGCTATTTATGTGTTAAAATATTATTAGTTTTGAATTATAGATGTATCCTGTTAGATATAGTAGAGCAATATTACTCAATAAAATTTGCTCCAACAAATCATCTGATGTTGTCATATATTATGTATACCAAACTGATGTTTAAAAATAGCTTAGCAAATCGCACAAAGACTTAAATAGCAAACAAATTTCATATTCCAAATTTTATGTTATACTGTACTGTACTTTTTTTTAAGAACTGAATTTGTATTACAATCATAGCCATATTTATGAGAAATAACAGGTGAACTGGAGGGCACATCAAATTACTTAACTTATTATTACTTAATTTATGTATACTCCATTTAAACAAAAGATTTTTATTACCTTATATAACAAAGTCAAGAGTGAAATGCTGCATTTCAACATGAACCAACATAATATTATAATGCAACGGGTCTTAAACGCGATTGAAAATTTAAAGTTTAGGATACCTTATTTGCTGCTAAGACCCGTTGCATTATAATATTATGTGTACTAGTCGCGAGAGTTTAAAAACGTTAACATGAACCAACTTGACAAATCTTGGTCCAAACATTGCGACTAAAACAAAGGAAACAGAATACACATGTGATTTACAATCAAAGTAAAACAACTACACAAAGTTGTGAGCGATCAAATTGGTAGAAGTATCGAGTTAGCACGCCTCTTATTTAACTTGTCTAAATCAACAAGACCAGATTCCGTTAGCAAATGGCCTTTACAACTTCTTTATGTACAGTTAAGGGTACAAATATGGGGACAATTTCAATTTAGCTCTGTGGTTTGAGCATTAGTATATGAAACTGCTGATCAGGAGGTTTCTGGTTCTATTCTTAACACAATCTTTACAAATTGCTGGTATAATATTCTCAACATCGACCTGGAGCTTAGCTATGTGTTCTGTATAAGGCAATAACCTTGCTTCCAATTACATAGGATCGGTAACATCAACTGCGAAACGTGAGTATATTTCACACAACTCTACCTATAATCGAGATTTTTGTCAGTGTCATTCAATTTTATTTTTGTCAGTAAAACAGTAAAATTACTGCAATTTGTTGATTTTCAAACTATTTAACTTCTAGTTTACTATCACAGTTAAATTATTACAACATTTAAATTGTCATTTTCATACAAAACAGTAACTTTTAAATGTGAACTTCTATATAACATCTCTGCTCGCAACTGTACAAATTAAGATTGGGCCACCGAAATTTGGAAAGTTTCCGCCAAATTCGCCCATTGTCCTCACGTCCTTGGAATAATACTTTTTCGGAGTTTCCCGACAGAAGTCATCTATCTGTGTTTGTTCTGACTTGCTCATAATTATAAAGTTGAATTCTACTTCTGATATTTCAGAACATTTTGATAAATTGTGATAGGGTATTGAATTTATTACATTGTAATAAAGTTACACAAAGAGTCGTAATTTCCAATATGTAAAATAAAATTGTTGTCTTTGACAAATTGGCATAAAGGGAAGGAAAAGCTTTTTTTCAGCAGCTGCATTTTTTTAACAAATTACTCATTATTGTGTCTCTGCTGGGCAAGGGACACCTTCTGGGAGTGTTTAGGCCTTCAGCTCACTACGCTAGCCCAATTCGGGTTAGAGATTTTGCATTCTTTTAAGAACTATTTAAAACAACTGTCATGTATGCAGGGTTTCATTACAGCGTTCCTCTTCACTGGTAAAACAAATAATGATTATTTTACAAAAGCATGTTATGTATGTATACTCGTTAAAAATATTACAATCAAAACTCTATCCATCTCTTTTTATCCACAACAAAGTTAACAATTTCCCTGTCCCCATACAACACATTTTGTGATAGCCCCACGTCCACTGGTTTTATGTTTTTTGTTTTGGTTTTTCCAGCCAAAAATCACGAAATTTTCATTTATTTCCTTGATGGGTAAAGGTTTTGCCACACGTCCGCGACACATTTTAAAAAATATAGCGCTGCGTTCATATCATAAAATCTGCCCAAAAGTGCATAGGGAAATGAGTCACATGTGACTCATGAACTTATTTCAATACGCTCTAGTGAGTCATATATGACTCACTGGACAGGGAAGTTGTTAATATATTTATCTCTTTCTCATTGCAATCAAAGCACGTTCAGCAATTAATCGAAGGGCCTACAGCCATACATAGAGTTGAACCGTTAATCATACTAATGTGATCACTGATAATACTTGCCCTTATACTACAGAATAAGATATCGATCATGTTTTAGTTATAGCTATAGAATTTTAGTTCATATATATTGTACACTAGCTTTTACCAACGGTTTCGCCCGTGTTGGGTATTTTGTCAAGTAAATAATGACTATCTATACTAATATTATAAAGCTGAAGAGTTTGTTTTATTGATTGTTTGTTTGTTTGAACGCGCTGATCTCAGGAACTACTCATCCGATTTGAAAAAATCTTTCAGTGTTAGATAGCCTATTTATTGAGGAAGGCTATAGGTTATATATCATCACGCTACGACCAAAAGGAGCTGAGTAGCAACGAGAAATGTTACAAAAACGGGGAAAATTATGATGCATTCTCTCTTATGTGACGCAAGCGAAGTTGCACGGGTCAGCTAGTATTCTATATTCGGGTGGTGGATTCGAATCCCACTCAGAACAGATCTTTGTGTGATGAGCACGAGTATTTGTTCTGAGCCTGGATGTCAATGTATCTATATAAGTATGTATTTAGAAGTATATAAGTATGTTTATCAGTTATTTGGTTACCATAGTACAAGCTCTGCTTAGTTTGGAATCAAATGACCGTGTGTGAGTTTTCCAATGATATTTATTTATTCTAAAAAAATTCTTTGTCATTCTCGAGGTTATAATATACCACTTTGCTAAGTGTTACCTCAATGAGTGAAAACCATTGAAATATTCCACTTCGACTCCGGCTTAGTTGCTGGTACTAAAAGTAGTAATTTATGACTATTTTCTGAAATTATAATATTTTGTCAAAATTTGATAATTATTTTACGTAAAAAAACAAAACCAGCTTTCACATATTATAAAATATAATATAAGCGTCGATACTGTGAATGTTCTGACACTAATATATCAGGAATTGTTTTAATAACGTAAATTAGTCTAATCTGATTGATACAGATTCTATTACCTTACAACCTAGCAACGATAGATTTCTATAAGAAATATTATATTCTAACAAAATTACATAATAATATAATATATTATCATATTGCGTAGGTTTTATATTAAAATTGCCAAAAGCTACCGGCCTACAAAGACAAACGAATACTTGGAAAAAGCCGAAGTAGAACTATGAATATTAATTTGATATTCATGTAATATTATTCTAGTAACGTCTTTATATTTTCCGGATCTTTTGACCTAAAAATAAATCTCAGTCGTCTCATAATTTTGCTTTATTTAGGAAATATTTTAGGCTACTAATACTTCTGTAATGTAAGAATGTAGATTCTGATCTAGGCTTCAAATTGGTTGAGAAAATTTGTTTAATATTAGTTTTTATATATTTATTACGCCAGGGAGGCAGTCTCAGGCGCATAGGTTTAGGGCACCACACCGCTGCTATTGCCTCGGCAGGTCGTGGGTTCGATTCCCACATGGAACAATTATTTGTGCGATACACAAATAATTGTTTCGGGTCTGGTTGTACTTTGTGTCCGTTGTTTGTATGTTCGTAAAAGTCCCCGCGACACGAGCAAGAGTTGTTTTTATCCGAAAAATAATAAAAAATACTACATATGAGATCAACAGGAAAATTATATTGTAGAAAAAATAATATTAAACAATTTTCCAATAACATTGCTTATAATCGTTCAAAATGTAATGTTTGTACAATAAGGAAGTACAGTGTGAATAATTTAAAATCCTTCCTCACACAAAGGGTAGCATCTCGTATTCTTGAATTGCGTTCAGATAATAAGCAGCTGACACATTGTTTCCCTTCCTTCCATCAGCATACGTCTTAGTATTCCATCCTATCGCCCCTAAACGTTAGCGTCAAATTCGTTCTTTTCCAGGGGCAAACTTAATAAAATTTGTTTCTACAAGAACACCCGAATTCGGCCAAATTCTTTATAACTCGTGTCCCGCCCTTCGCAAAACTTTCGGATGGACAGTTTTTCTTTCCTTTGATCTCACATTTATATGTTCCCCTCGGTAGAGTTTTTTCTTATTTTTATTTAACTTTACCTCGTTTATTACATGCCAGTGTATTTTTTTGGAGGTTCGGAATAGATGGTCGCTTTTGTGGATGAGTATGTTTGGTATATTGTGGGGAAGTGATTAAATTATGTTGCAGAATGAGAGGCGGTTTTATAAGCTTTTATTCTTTTGCAATGTATCTCGAATAACGTTCTTATCTTGATGTGAATTACGTTGTTACGCTTTTGATGTGTTTTTATTGAGTGCTTATTTTGCGAGTAATTTGATGTTAACATAGCGATAATAAATAATTAACTCGCACTTAGAATGGTCTAAAAGCAATATGAATGCAATCATTACCAAAAAAGTATTTTTAAGTGAATACGTCAAAAATAGAACACTATTCTAAGCCATACATTACAGCCTGTCAATCAAAAACATCATTAAATTTACAAAAACTGACCTTTCGAATAAAGGCTAAGCACCTGAATAAAATATAAAAATAACTACAAGTAATGCTAAAACCATTAAAGATAGCTTTCATATCGGATTATCTTTAAAGGTTCAATGGTTCTTTTTAGGATTCCGTATCTAAAAGGTAAAAACGGAACCCTATTATGAAGGCCCCGTTGTCTGTCCATCCGTTTGTCACCAGGCTGTATCTCATAAACCGTAAAAGCTAGAAAGTTGAAATTTACACAAAGTATAAACTACTTATTTTCGTTGCCGCTATAACAAGAAATACAAGACATAAAAAAAATATTGAAGGGTACCATACAATAGTCGTGGTTTGTTCGTATCTTTATAATATCAATATTAATTTTCTATTAAAAATGGTGGTACGGGACCCTTCTTGCGCGAGTCCGACTTGCACTTGGCCGGCTTTTAATAGAACATTCGAATACAAAAATGTTTTATACTTGGTAAACACCTATTAGGGCGATTAAGGCTCGTGTGGGCGAGTTGTGTAACGTGTATAACCTTTAAGGTTTTAAGCCTTTTGATCTGCATGTGGGCTGTAGCTTACTTGCTGACATTTTGACATTTAGCCGTATTTTTTAATAAATACGGCTAAAAAAAAATTTTGTACCCGCACTTTGCCAGCGTGGTGGACTCGAGGCCTAACCCTTCCCTCATTACAAGGAGACCCTTGCCCAGCAGAGGAACATTAATGGGTTAAATTTATTTTTATTTTTTTATTAAATACTTGTTTTTGTATTGATTTTATTAAAGAGGTGACGGGCGTAAACGGGAGGCGGTTTGTGCCCTGTAGCGAGTACACAAAAAGTGTCAATGATGACGATAATTTAGTTAGAAGTATGAGCTTTGGTTTAAACAACAATATAAAATTGACGTAACCATACGTGCAGTATTTAATTGATTTTTCTGCCAATGTTATGAAAACATATAATCTACTTAAGGAATATCAAAAAATCTGATGCTAATTGCTGCATTAATAAAAAAAATGTATTTTTTTTTACTTTTTGTCATCAAAAATTGTTTCGTTAATTTAATTCAATATAGCTTCACAAAAAAGGTAAGCCAATCAATGCCTATAAATATAATTGAGCAAAAACCAAATTCTGTTTTTCAACGGAATCACAGTTAAAACTCAATTACAGTGTTTCAAGCCGAAAACTTTGTACAATTTGAATTTAGCTATAGCTATTCTGGTCACGTCGACTGGAACTTATAAATGGTGAACACAATAAATTAGACTGAAACTATGTCAAGCCTTATTTTGAAATAAAGAGCTTATCATTCAGTCAACCTACGCATTGTTTTATCAAATACTAGGTAGCTGACCCGTGTGGTTAAGCTTGCAAACACACCCAATTTTGGCATTCCTTTAGGAGTTGATTTTAAGTAATAAATAACTAATGTGTCATTTCGTATTTAATAGTATATTCATTCTAAATGTCATCCAAATCGGTCTAGCAATGAAGCCTTGAAAGCATAGCAGACAAACAGATTAAAACTTACGCATTTATGTAATTAGTATAGACTGACTTTAGACTTGCTTTGTGCGTGTTTCCTTTGAAAATAATAGTCTAGTTTCTTCCTCAGGGTATAATCATTACCGATCTATGTACATTTATGTATTGGTTTAGTCATTTTGACATAAAAGAAAGACGGACACACATTCGTGATATTAGCATAGATGGATTACAGAAAGGTATTTTTAGCAAAAGCATTTACATTTAAATGCAAATATCTATGCATATTTTATGTTTTACCTGCTGATATGAAAAGGTCAAGGGTTCTGAAACGAGTACGTGGTTTTTATTACAATCAAAGGGTTATTGAATCCTTTTATTCCATTTCTGAGTAATGCGAAATGCTAATATACCCGTCTACTGTTCTTTATAATGTAAAATGAATATAAAAATTGGACGACTATAAGAAAGAAGAGGACTAATTCGGTATTTATTTTTTATTATAAATTACAGCGTGAGTCATACCTGTAAAAAAATGTAGTTAACACACTTTTACTGTGCTTAAATTAACGATCATCGTAATATAATGGTTATAGTATATCACTAATTAAAAATAGTATAAACAAGGAATAAAACAAACATAAAAAGTTTCTGCAAATGTCTATAGCTAATGACAAGTTAGCAAAAGCAGCACAAAATAAATAGAAAATACACAAATGCACCAAAGATCGATAAGACATGAGAAGAGGGGCTTTTATCCAATGGTGGAATGAGTGAAATTGTACTGGCTGGCAGGAACAGATTTCTAGTATACCAAGACACCTGTAAACCTAGTGTCAAAGATAGAAGCTACCTAAATAAACAAGCAGACGCTGGACAAAGTAATATTTAGGTCAAAGACGACGGTATCAAAGGGTAGTCGGAGGTCGTGTGGATTCTAAGTATTTTCACAGGTATTTATAGATACAAATAATATAAGGTCTTATGTTCGCACCCGAGATTTGGCGAACTGATTATCGGGTTTTTAAAATTCCTTCTGCAAATCTTTTCATAAAAGCCCGGGGGTTTGATGATCTAGGCATAAGGCCTTGTCTTCTATAATATTATATGGGATTGACATTATAAACAGTGAACGTTGGTGTAATTCATAATACGTCTTTACCTTTATGAATATAAAGTGTGGAAATTCATAACAAAAATATTTCATTCGAAATTTTACGGTAGGTAACTGGTGCACGGTCACTTTTCAACTCGAGACTAAGAAACCTTTTAAAAGAATTCCCGCTTTCACGTATTCTACTTGTATTAAGTAATCCAAGATAAAATGCATGCGCATTCGTTTCCGTATTATGTAAGTTAGATTTTTCGACCGCCGCGCAGAGGTATCGAATAGTTATTTCTGAGATTCACTGTAAAAAATTGCGCAGTTGGCTAGTTTCAATAAGGCCAGCCGTCGGAGCCGAATATCGGCCAGGGGACATTATTATTATTATCTCATGTCAGATGATACACACGACACGCGAACGCTAATTAGTTATGCAAGTAGGCTCAATATGTTCGTCTTAACTATTTTTACAAGTAAATATTATTTCCTTACGGAATACGGAAGCACAAACACAATTTTAAGTGAAAATAGATACTTTAAACAATAAATTAGAAGGGAAACTATTTTCAGTTTAAATATTTCGGTCGAATGGGTCGTGGGCTGAAAGAATCTCATGAATTCGTTACCTATATTACAATGTTGCCCAAAGGGACCGTCCCCTACATATGTATAAGAGGGTGATTGCTTGTTTCTAGTTTCCAGTAAAATGAGGTGAATGGTGAATGGAAATGCAGGGTTTTGTTAATTGAAAAACTGTCTGACAATGCCTGTGCCTGTTTATGTGACTATATTAACACATGTATATAGTACATTATATGAAATTTAGACGGTTATAATTTCATTTATGTTTATAATTTCCCGTGCTTAATATTTAGTGAATTTGCTATTGAGTGACGGGGACTTTAACAGTCGTACAACAAACAAACACAAAGCAATTTCAAACCCATCGTCTGTGAGACGACGATTATTTAATCAAACAAATATTAAAATTTGTGCCTCATTAGATTTGAACCCTGAACATCCACGTCCTTTGATTGCAGCGTAGTTGGCTACCTTAACTATTACGCCTTAGGAGACTAAATCTGCTACTTGGTCGTACGATCGATCAGTAGTAAGAGCAGACACTTACTTGCGGTATCTTCTCACGAGCAACGAGCTTCTACAAATGTTAAAAAAAATAACAAATTCAAATAATTTGTATGTTTACAAAATAAAGTTTAGAATTTTAATGATCACCTCAATAACCATTTTTCTACAGGTAAAAATCGATATCCAATTTACTCATATTATTATCTTTCAAATCCCACTTTTGACAAACAAACATAATAACATTACATTCCGTTCCCCACATCCTAATATCCATTTCAAATTCTCCTTTCCAATATTTATGGGTAAATTAATAATATTTTCACAAACATATTACGATGGTATCGTTTGATACCATGAACACATTCAATAGACCATGGCGGGGGCTCTCACACCCCTAAAAGAGGGTTGTGGATCAAATAGGATACTTTTGTTAGGGTATGAAAGGGGATGAAATCAAGTATGTTGGGAAAATTGAATGTTATGGGTTTATGGGCTCGGTGGTTGGTAAACAGTTCAATAATTACATATGTGTGACTAGGATGAAGTGGCTTGGTAAGGATTTATGGTTTCAACACAAAAGATATTGGACTACCGATGTGAGTTGGTGGTTGAGTATCTTGGGAAAGGCTTTTGTCATGTATTTTGACAGGATTTGGTATGAAAAGTATATCACGCGCAATTGATTGTATCTCTTTTGAATTTTGATGTATTCCTAATCCTTTGGGGGTTTTTTTATCATTCCTGATACTCGTCGCCTCGTAGGCACATATTCTCAATGTGACTGTGTTACGTAAACTCTACATGCAATATAACTACGTTGACTAATCCTCTTGGGAGATAATTACCATTACACACGCTTATATCTTCCAAAAAGTCAATGAAAGTATACGCCGTGTATTTACCTGAAACAAAAAAAAACATGCAATTAGTAATCTAACGCGACAAAATTACAGTTCATTTTAATTTATTTGTATGTTAGTCAAAAGTCCATAAGATAAAATTAATTCATAAATAGATAGTTGTCTCTTACAACTGTCGAAATAAAATGTCGTAAAGATACTAAGTATGTAACATTCTATGCTGTAAGAAACATAAACAGGAAAAATGCTGTCACAAAATAAACTAATCCGGCATAAAAATTAAGTCGCATTTTGCCATCAAGGCATCCGGTCTGTAGGCCTCATTTCATAATTTGACGAGTGCTAAACTAAAAATGTATGAAACTGTATGAATAACACCCCCGCGACCTCTGACCTATTTCGCTTGGAAACACACGGCACAACTTTTGCGGCGGCACCGCTGCGTTTTATAAATGTTAATTGCTGGTATATTTAAACAGGTTCGTTTTTAGTTTGTTAACGAGTGAACGAGTGAAATGTGGAAGTTTATTGTTTTGGCTGTTTATTTTTGCGAGTTTTTTATTTAATTGTAGTATTGTGTGAGCCATTTTGTAGTTTATTAAGGCTTTACAACGTGTCATAAGGTCCATCGACATTACTACGTCTCCTTAAGCTTCCCAATTTAATATTGAAAGAAGCTACAAGAAATCTTTAGTTAATGAACTAGTCTATTGCATCTGGTTATAGATCTTGCATCAGTGTTTAAGGAAATACTATGCTTTATCACAGAGAATTACGAAATATCTCAATATATTTGAATTTTCAATTCGTATAGATAGATTGATAAATACCCATATTATACTTGACACAAATGGTTTTCAAAAAACAATGATCAATATTTTTAAATGAATTACAACCTTTTTATGCGGTTTTACTTGTATGCACGGTTTTATGAAAATAAGGCTGTCAGACCGTTTCCCATTAAAGCCTTGAAAATGTAACAGAAATACAAAATTATATTCGCATTTAATTCACAACATTAGTACAAATTCGAAACATTCCATCAATGTTTATATTTAACTACACTCAGATTGGTATTTGTGACATTATTGATTCCACTGTAAACCTGATGAATATTCAACGCAATTTGATCCTGAATTTCTTAATTGAATGCCGATATAATACAGCTGTAAGCTTCTAATGTGAAACTGGTACTTTGTGATTATTATACTTATTTGCTATTAAAGGCTCATTAAGAATTTCAAAATATAAACACTGTTAGTTTTGTAACTATTAATTATGAATAATATATTATGATGATATTATAAAAGCTACTATTTTTTTTTTTTTTGGTAAGTATAATACCCAAATGTGTAGCCGTTTGGCTTTCATGTTCACATATTAGGTCGGGGAAAAAGTCTTTTCGCATTATAGTATGTATGAAATTGTAATAAAATCTTTTCTCTATACGAAAAAGCTCGATATTTGGGTACCTCACAAGCTCACTGAAAGAAACCTAATGAACCGTGTACTCATTTGTGATTCTTGAAGCCAAAGAGATTTTATCACAAGTACATACATACTATAATGCAAAAAGACTTTTTCCTTTTTTTTTTTGAAAACAATTTTTACGAATAATATATTATGGTGATGTATAAAAGCTACTATTTTTTTTTGGGTAAGTATAATACCCAAATGTGTAGCTTACATTTTTACATATTAGGTCGGGGAAAAAGTCTTTTCGGATTATAGTATGTATGTACATATACTTGCAAATCTTCAATGCTTCGTCGTAGAATAGAAAATATTCCGCGAATGTGAAACATCTGTGTAAAATTCTTAATACTACATTGATACAGTGACTACGGACTAGGTATCTGGTACTATTACCCTTATAATGACTATGATGCTCGTCACTAGCACATATGTACATTACTACTAATATTACAAAGAGATCATACTTTACGTGTCCAGAGGATTCCTACAACGCATTTAAGTTCAACTCTTGACGTACGTAAATTAAAAGAAAAAAAAAATATTTTACAATTTCAAAATTACAATAAAATATAAACAAAATCATAGGTAAAATGGTTTAACAACGGCCACTCCCAAACAAAAAACTAATCCGTATTTTTCACAGCCCACTTACTGATATTTACTAACACATCTGCAATTCGCTTTTCACGCTTTGAAATTCAAAATATCATGTGATAGTGTTATAATAATTTCAAACAGCAAATGTTTTCTAAGTAATTAATTAATGTAACTAACGTATGAAAATGAATGAAAGTTTTCATTTTAAATGTAACTTGTTTTATACATTTTTATTTTGTAATGTAGTTGCTATTTTAAATCATTTTAGTGTTTAAGTAGTCATGTATATTGTCGTGGCACTGTTGCTTTATGTAGTGGGCTTCCAACTTGTACCTCTTGTGTTTTAACAGCTAACCAAATTATTTGATTAAGAATCTTTGTTCTACTTATAGTGTCACTAACATGTCAAGGTGCATATGTCACGCATATTACTGATTTTAGTTTATGTAGTATTATTTTCGCTGTAAGAAAAATGTCTATGAAATAAGTAATACAATATGTGCGTATAAATAATTAAAAGCTACTTTTTGTGTGAACCTAGATAATCCTATGTGGCTTTCGAGTTAAACTGGGCGTAAGCGAAATTACAACAAAATACAAAGAACAGCTTTTACGTAGGATCCATAAAAACATTCACATTTATAATATTATAGGCGTCGCCAAACAAGTTGAACATAACTTACTATATTAGATAGAAAACAGAACGTAAACAGAGAACTCTCGTTTGACTGTTCTACCAATCGGGCGATTGAAGCGCAATAGCCCTTACCGTCACGCACTGCAATTCCTTCCAAACGGTCCTAAAAACCGTTCATCAAAAAGTTGCGAAATTTTTCAAGTTGTTAAGCCGCAACTCAAATAGGGTTTGCTTCAAAATGGATTCAAATATTTTCTATTTGTATGTAAGCATTTCTCAAATGCACTTAATCATAAGTGTCATAAGACATGCAAGATGTTTAATATAAATTACTGAACGCAGTCTTGTATTTGGTTTCTGCATTTCAAATAAACGGTAAAGCATATTGGTTTAATGTTTCAGCATATGTACGACTCATATTTAAACGTTTTGATTTGATAGGACAGTATCTGGAAGTCATAGATTTGATTCTTAGATAAAGTTACCTTTTGCTCGGTTAAGCAAGTTTTTCTACATTTAGAAATATCAATGGATTCATGAGAATAAAACCAATGGCACATGATACCAAAAACAGTCCTATAGTTAAACTCTTACTCTTTCACTAAGCACGTAATAACAAACCACTACCACAAAGTACCATTCCGAACTTTCATAAATACATACATCAATTTCAATGTCAAAATGTGAAACCATAAATAAGCACAAAAACGCACATCGTTTGAAAACTTTACCATAAATTATCACGTAACACATACCGAGGGCTGAAAGCTGACGAAGTTGTTCCCTGATTGATGACGTCACGTTCAAGTGAGACCACACAAGACAGCTCTATCGCTAATGTTGGCTGCGCTGGCTCAGTGCTACCAACATAATCTTTTTAAACGTCACTTATGACGAGGGCCTTTATTTACGTTTTTTGTTAGAGTAGTTTGAATGTGTGATAGATGGGTTTTTTAGAATAATGTTCGGTTGGAGACGGCTTTATTATATTTTTATATTATAGTAGATTTTTGCGTCTTCATATGAAGACTAGTTTATATTCGTAATTTTGCTTGCGTTAAATAAATCGTAGACTTTTCACTAGGTGAAGTACGATAGGTACAGCTTTAAATAAGCAACTGAAATAACATTTTGAGAGTGGCACCTTCAATCAAAGAATATATTATTCTCGAAAGCAATCCAATATTTCAAATTCCTGTTTATCTATTACGCGTTCACGGTAATAAATAAAAAAAACCCAAAACTAAAAAGTATTCCTGAATTGAATAACCCATTGATTTGAAAGTAAAAAGTGTTAAAACCGTAATTAGTAGCTAACAATTTTGTAAATTACATCGCTAAAAGAAAAATTCTTTAAAGAATTACTGGAGCGAAATAAATCTAAGGAATTTCTTCCGCCCGTTTGTTTGTTAGCATATCACGCAAAACCTACTGAGCCGTATTTAACGCGGTTTCCACTGTTTAAATACCTAAGATTTTACACAAAAGTTACGGTAATAAATACTTTTGGCTTCTTCATGATAAATTAGGAGTTTCTGTCGGTGAGTAAGTTAATTTTTTTTATAATTTTAGATAAAAAATCACTTATATATAATATAATGTTTGGGTGCTTTTAGCATGAAAGTCATTGCCACCCGTTTTCACCAGGTGATAAGACCAAAGCCTTTCAGCGGCTTGAGCCAATATTTTTATTTTATTTTTTCACTCGTTACTCACGTAGATTTACATATTCAGGTTTCAGTGTAGTTTTGAAGAACTACATGAATTATCTAATGTATGTATATGTGTTCAGCTTTTACTGAGGCGGAATTATGCTTTCCTAATAGAAACAAGAAGTTGTATAGATTGTTATTCCACCTGAGTATTAAAGCAGAAACCGTTGCCATGACAACGCTTAGAAACTCTCAAAGGTATCTATAAAAATATTCAAAAACGAAGCTCGCAACTACCTCATTTGCTTCTAAAAGGAATAACAAAAAAGTCCTTGACTTTTATTAGAGTTTCACCTAATTTCTGACATTGAGCTGAACATTCGAATGTTTTAAATTCTCTGAAACTTTTAATTGGTATGGCGGACCTTTGGAATATTGCGTTTCACTTGATATTTAACTTGTCAAAATATTTCAACATTGAACGCACATTTATGTGTCAATAGTAAGGTTTCATAAACATTGATTAGTAGGGGTAAGCACAAATATAGACGTGAAAGATACCATTGCATTTTAGATCAATGATAATCATCATCAGAAGCATATTTTTCTCCATCTACAATAATGACTGAAATTTGTCCTTCTTTTTTTCATGTTCTCATCTAATTTAGCTGTTACTGTGTAGATTTTTTTGTTTTTGTTGTGACGAGGCTGACTTCAGCTCGTAAAATTAAAAGCCCTTAATAAATAAAGATTAAAAAAAAACGACATTCTATGATAAGTTATGCTATGTTAAGCTGACTTCGTGGTGCAGTCAGTGTAACAGATAGTGAATGACTGTGCAGTGGATTAGGATTTGCTTCCCGGATTGGACAAAGAGCTGTTGGTCTTTCTAATGAATATTGGAATAATTGTATAAAGTAGTCCGAGGTATTGTAACAATATGTCCTGTATACGACAATACGCGTACGTACGTATAAATGGCGAAATGTAGCTGTATTTTAAACAACTCTACCTATACTACCTACGTGGTGATGCTATGTATGTATGTTAGGATTGCCCTTGAAACGACATTAAATTAATATTTCAAAGGGCGTTGACCACATCGAGTACTATCGTCCATTTCCGCCATAAATCCGTACACGTGGAAAAATCCGAAGCAAATACAATATTTGTTTAATATTAAAGCTTACTACACGTTCCGCAAGCGAAGGTCAAATATGTGTACAAAACCTTTACAAAACGTAACATGTATTTACAAAACATTTGCCATTTTCAACCTTGTGTAGACGTTAATAAGATTTAAAGTCGCTTGTGTATGAGTGACTGAGTGAAAAAGGCTTTTGAGTTATTGCTACATGGATTCCGAAATCCTATTTCACATTGATGTGTGAATAAATTTAGGTTTTAGATTAATTAAGCGCTGAAAAGGTAGGCAGGCTGTTTATTTTTAGTACACGTTCAATAGAGCTTAAAATTTAAATTAGAAGTGCAAGTCGATATGTTACTGACTATGGGGTGAACAATACAATAAAATTGATAGTTATTAACTATTGATGTAATAATTACTACACAATGAAATCTGCATTATTCCAGTGTCCAAATAATTTGTTGTAGTAGTTCGTCTGACTCCATGGTGCAGTGGTTTAGGTCACCACGCCGCGCCGCTACCATTACATCGGGAGGTCGTGAGTTCGATTCCCACACGGGGCAATTATTTGTGCGATCCAGAAATAATCGGGTCTGGTTGTACTTTGTGTCCGTTGTTTGTATGATTGTAAAAGTCCTCGCGATACGAGACACTACGACACTAAACGCATGCAACGCGAGAGTTTAAAGAGTTATGATATATACCATGCCCTACTTATCTCTAATCTACCGGTATTCAAATACAAGCAAATCTATACTCTATACTAATATTATAAAGCTGAAGAGTTTGTTTGTTTGTTTGCTAAATATCATCACGCTACGACCAATAGGAGCAGAGTACCAGTGAAAAATGTTACAAAAATGGGGAAAATTTTGACCCATTCTCTCTTATGTGACGCCAGCGAAGTAGCGCGGGTCAGCTAGCAGACTATATTTTGTTAGCAAAAGAAGGCAGTTACTGTATAACTTTGGCCATACTTCATTCTCTGACACACTGACGTATTACTTAATAACACAACTCATTCGTAGATAGTAATTAATGCTGGCTTCATTACAACCTGCTTGATAGAAATGATGCATTGTTTTTGTTAGAAAAGCGAATACTTTTTTGAGAAATTAATTGTTTTTTTACGTTGCATGGAACAAGTAATTCTTATACTAGCGATTCATCTTGTTTTCACCCAGGCTGCCGTACCCGAACTAAGCCGCCTTAATCTTAAAAAAAGAGAAAGTGTTTATCAAATACTTTCAGTAGTTTCAGAGATTAACACTACACAGAAGTTCCCAATACACTCGATCTTTCTTTAAACTATTTAAAGTAGTATGCATAAACAATTTTATATACGAGTATAGTAATATTAACTAGCGCGCTTTATCTATTTAACACTAAATCATAGTTTAGAGCTAAACATCAAGCTGTTGAAAATACCATCAAAATAACGTTCCTTATCTGAATATTTCACCGCAACGTCAACGGCCATTTTGGTTCAAATGTTTACAAAATGTCGGACTACCCGTTTATTCACTATTGTCGTGTAAAAGGGTGTTGCTGAATAATTTATTGGTTTATCGCCTATGATATATTTATTGTTGTAATCAAAACGATGTTTATGTCGAAATGTTCTTAGTGTAGTTTATTGAGTGCTGAGTGTCTTGTGTAAATCTAATTATGATTTGATTGATGTGTTGCTTGACCTTTCCTTTTGATTTATGTTTTGTTATTGGAAGTTATATGCGTGAGTTTTTGGCCACATAGTTCGTATTATAGAGAAGGTATATAAAAAATGTATATCATAGGTAACCAAACTATTTCATACTTTTATTGATTCATTAATTCATCATGGCCACCCAAGAGCCTTTGACTTGACTTACTATAACAAATTGCAATTACTTTTAAAGAACAACAGAGACATCATTTCATTATCAAATTTTTACCTTTCGTGGTTATTTCTCTTTTTGTTTTGTAGAACATACCAACCAACTAGAAAAATAATCTCATGAGTTTCGAATCACACATGCACAATGCACACATGGTCCCAGTAAGTATATCAAAGTGTAAAATGTAACAGTATGTCATTGCAGTCTATGTAGCTAAAACATGGCACTTGCATGGTTGGTCAAAGATGTGTTTCAAATCTATTCATAACATAGTCTAATATATTTTCCAAATATGAAGAAAACGAACCTATATTATTGATTTACAAGAACTTTGCAAGTCACATTTCCATTTAAAAATATCAACCATTAATTCATATTTACACTAACTCATTCCGCTTAACGAGCTTTGACTATTCCAAAGCTATTGTCGACAAATAAATACCAGTCGCATTTATTTGTCAATGGCGTTCAAAGGGTTCAGACGTAGGTACCTTGCCTTAATGCTTTTGACATAGAGGAAAATGGAAGGGCTTGTAAAACGGCTTAACCGTCGAGAAGGGCTTTGTGGATCTGTCATCAATTTCTTTTTCCTATGAATTTAAGGGACCGCAGTTTTAGTTTTACGTTAAGTTGGTTGTCTTTTACAGATTGTTTTCCCTTTATTGGTTTAGTTTGGGAAACCGTTTTGTTTTTAGTTTATGGTAAAGTATTTGATTAATTTGTTTGTGTTTTTACGACTGAGTTTCAAAAAGTCTTGTGTAAATGGGTAGATGTATCATTATTGATGTGAGTATTCAAATGTGCCCAGCACTAAGTCGTACGTCGTGTCTTTTTCCTATTGGGATAGAGATAGACTCAAAAATCTGTTTCTAAGATTCTTACATATAATTATTTCACAATTTTATATGAATGTTCTTATATTCATGAGAAAGTAAGCGCCATTACAACAAGTTACAGTCAATACGTGTTTATTTAGTTATCGTGTTAGATACCGAACGCTAATTGCTACAATCTTCGGTCCAAAACACATTTTTACATCTACGAAAACTACGAAAAGAATCTACGAAACTAGGAATAGGAAAGGAATAGCAGGGTGTAATAAAACACAGCAGGTACTTAAACTTGATTACAAGACTAGCCATAGGCAGTGGGGTATAAAAGACCCTGCTATGTTCTACCTAAATTACGCCAAGTATTAACATATAAATTTGTCTGTAGTGAAGGAGAATGACAATAACTAGTAAAACATCCAGTCATCTTTCATTAAGAAATTCCCAATACCTCAAGTTATAACAGGCACTATATTTATGTTTAACAAATTGTTCGGTAACTTGGTGTTTACCCAAGTATTTTAGTTATTCTAGTTGTTTGACTTTACAAGTGTGACCTTTGAATAACTACGTTTATGAAATTACTGAAACTTGTGTTGTCATTTGTAAGTGTTTGTTATTAGTTTAAGGTATAGCTGCATGCGAATAAAGTGTTTGGATATTGGATTTTCTTTGTAATTTTTTATGAAAAGCAATTTTTTTTAAGGTCTGCCTCTAATTGCGGATTAAAGTCTACAAGAATGGAGTCAATTAGAGCTTTTATAAGATAAAAGTGAATTTTAGTGAAAATGTACTAATGTTTTTCCCGCAGGTTGTTCAAAAATATGTACCGTCTTAGTTCAAGACCCATCCTTAAGAACAAAAAAAAATGTAAGAATATGTAATATGGCACTCTAATAAATCTGCCAACCTTATTCGAATTATACCATTAACAGCAAATAGGATGGCTACACCTTTTTTCAACTGTGTAATGCTGCAGTCTATAAACTACAATTACACAGAGGTAATATACTTTCGATGAACAAAGTGCACTAATCCATCTAAACCGCAAAATTATTTATCCCAAACAAATTTATCGACAAAGTAATTACTAATTTATCCAATAATATTCTCTATACGTCGATCACTGGTTGTATAATTGTGTTCCCAATATTCCGTATCCCTAAGGAGAATCAAAAATACACACACTGACCACGTCAATCAATCCATTAATTTTGCATTGAATTTACGGATTTCTGCTGCTATTTTCGCAGCAAATGCAGAAGGTAAGTAAACCGAAATTGGGATAAATGGTAATTCTGTATCATTGGAGATTGTTTTTAAATGATTTCGGTTTCGAAGTGTGATTATCTTTGTGTTAAACTGATTTTCGAGAGCTGAGATTATCCTTGATTAATATAAAGTATTGCTTTCCCGGAATATTTTGTTGCAGGCCAGAAAATGACCTAGCTGAGATCGTGCTGACTTTCATCTTGCATACAAAACAGTCTAGTTTTCGTTTTGAATGCTAGTGTTGAAATGGTTTGAACTGCTTGTAGGGTATTGACATGTCTTGCTGACTGCTATTCTAATAATAATTTGCAGCGATCGGAAAAATTTCACCCAGAAATGGTAAGTTCACCATAGCAGTTAGTCGATACTACGAATCGTCGGTCTAGCCTTTCTTCCAACTATGTTGGAGTCGGCTGATAAATAATAAATTGACCACAGTGATTTTATTGTTAAAACCATTTGGCGATTAAAAAGAGTGGCTAAGAGTTTTTTCCCAGCTCTCCATGGCCTTACCTTCCAAACTGGCGGTAAATTCACTCTCTATGCAACATAAATATCAGCATTTGACCTAAATGAATAAATTATTTGATTTTATGAAATGCAATATCGAACATATTGTTGACTCATTATCATGTTTTATTTCCTTCTATCATTAAACAGAACACGCCACTGCATCACAATTATACGATCTCAATAAATTCTAGTGAATATTTGCACTCAGCGTTCTAGTGGTTATCGAGAAGTGGACTCGCACTTCACATATTTATCAGCTGTATAATAATTTCAAGGGCATGTTCAATAAATGTGCATGTGCATACTGTAATTTACTACCGGGAGTTATGTTACTATAATATTACTATTATTGTATGAGACTGAGATCATTGTTTTGGGTAGGTGAACCGTACCACAATACGTAGTTCTTTCATTGTACATTGTACAATTTAAAAAATATCAGGTGGACTATAGAAGCGTATCCTATTTTTTGAAGTCGGTTGAAAATACACTTATACCTAGTTGCCGAGTCTGTGACCTAAATATATGCGAAAAGGCAAGCAACCATAAACACGGACGGGGGGGTAAAATGGATTTGGACACCTATAACTTGAACTGGAAATTGTTTTTTTTCGGTGACTTCCTTAAATTGGCGTTGTTAAGAATCGGAGTTCCTAGTCCACCAATAAATTATTTTTGATAAAGATTTTAAATCTAAACCTCAGATCAATTGCATAAACTTACAAGTACATTATTGAAAACAGATTCAAACATTAAAGTAACTCTCTATACTGCTCTATGTGTTCAATTTAATTTAGATTTTGTCACCAAATGCGCAGGTATGCGATGGCACGTATTTCACGCCACATTAGTTAGGGGCACGGCAGAACGCCCGAAATAACGCCTTTGAATACCCATAAAGGCTTCGAATTTAAAAGGTATCTTTCGCGTATTTTAGACGGATTTTAAGTAAAAATAATGCATTCTACGAAATATCTGATCAAGCTGCTCTCTCTACAAGCGAAGTAAGAGTTCTGAATGCATATTCAATAATGCTAGGTAACAAGCAATTTTTTCGATTAAATAATCTATATGACTATGCCCAACAATGGGGCAGTATAGGTAAACTAGTAAAAACGCTTCGGATTACTTTTATTTTCCCGTTCGGTATATGATCGCTTACAAACGTTCAACAACTTGTGGTAAAATTATCTATAAAAGTAGTTACAGTTACTCATACACCAGTGTTTTATAAATACTCTATGCTAACAGCTATTGTATCAAACTATAACCACTGTCCTTATTATTTATTTAATGTGCAAGTTATATCGAGCAATAAATTTGCACAATTAAATTGAACGTTAACTGGTATCGAAACTGCCAAAAATATTGCACATAATAAATTCTACAGAGTTAAAAATATTGTGATATACGCCATATTCCGTCTCGTCTTGGGATATCCCTTGTAAGAAAACCCACAGTCATAATACAGTGACAACTGGTACTAATTATTTCGAATCACACATGATCTTATGTAAAAAACAGATCGGTCAGACTCGTCATTTCTTGTTTTCCGATCTTCGCCGATGTTGCCCGAACAGCTCCGAACGTAGCCGATCGATGCGCGTACGCTAGTGCAATGTTTCATGCTATTGACAGCTGACCTGAGATTTGTAGTGATATTATAGTTCTAAATGAATGATTTAAACAAATATGAGTGAAGATAAGAATAATGTGTTGTTAATGAGTGATCTTAAAGGTGATATGAGTGAAATGCAAGATGGGAAACGAGATGGGGAAGAAAATAGTGGGCTTATAGCCAAAAGTGAGTAATACTCTATTACTACGACTTGTTTAGAAGTGTTTATGTTGAAACAAAACAATGTATTGTGTAATAATTGTAAACAGTGGAGCTATTTTTTATAGGGCAACATGTTTGTTTTTCTTTTCGACCTGTTTGGTTTATGTTTAGCTTTAAAGCTTTTACAATTAATATTAACACGTGCAATTTTAGCTGTATTGATTCCCTTTTGTACAATGTACAAAATTTCAATGATTGCGTTTAGTAATAAAAACTCTTATACATAAATAGTGTGAGGCTTTTTGGTGATAATATTATATTCGGTTTTGAAGTTCTTTGACTAATGTTAGTCTGTGAAGTTCAAGGACAAAAGGGCGTTGACCGTTTAGATTGACCGATTAATTCTACTAAATATGCATACACGATGTGACTTATTGTTGTAAATTTGCATATAATTTAACACGGTTGTAAAGAAAAATAGTTGCTACAAATATTTTGTGTAAAATACGAATTCTATTAAGATATCTTATGCTTCAGTGACAACTAAACAATCTTATTGCAGAAATTGACTATTTTTACTTGAATATCAAGAACACTCTTCTTTTTAAAATGTTAACGTAACTGCAGAATGAAAATGCATCTCTCTAGAAGTTTTCTGTTTTAAAAAAGTCACTGTTTGGATTTGCTACATTGGTAATAGGGAGATGAGAAATTAGACCTTCTTATTTCATTTCCAAATAGCACCTGGACAGCTTGGTGAACTCAAAACGTGATGCCTCTCTCACTGCAAAACAATACTCCGAGTGGTATTGCCAAAAAAATCTATGTTTTTAAAGGAAACCTCATGTGCAGAAACTAGTGTTATGTTTAAAGAGAAAAATATTTTCAAAGTCTCAGTGAAAGTCTTTGTAGAAAATGACGTTAGTTTTGTCGTACATGAGTCGTAAAGTTGCACAACAAAGTTAGCAAAGTGAAAACAAAGATTTTATTTTTCTTAGCTAAGAAAGTTGGAGGAAGGAAAATGGAGCTTTTTGTATTTAATATAAGGTCAGTTTTAACGTAACAGTTTATTTGGTTTCAAGGATATTTTCGAAATGAATCGTTCGAATTTTTCAATTTCGCCATATGTTTTTGAATTGCATAATTTTAAACAAGGCCAAGGTTTTAAAATTGGGAACTCCTTACTAAGTAAACGTATACATTACTGAAGCTTGTTTCATTCAGGCATCCAAGCTTGAATTAAATATTGCGTCCGTTTTATATACAGTGTCATTTAAATTTCATAGCCACTAATTGTTCTCAGATTTTTTGTTCATAAATAAATTGGTAATTTTGACGCAAAATTATTACACATATCACATTTTTACTCGACTGCACAACGCAACCGAGGGCATATATACAATAGATAATTGATACGAATTAGCCAGTATTTGTAACAATCAATATTTTTATCATCATTATTTACCTTTATCTCTTCTACCTTATATCTTTTGCAGCAGATTAAGGTAACATAAGGTTCTTTTTATATCATAAATGTTATTTCTCGTAGTGTGAAACCACCTTACGGCTCATCTGCGCCAACTAATCCCCTTTTAAATGATCAAATTACAGATTCAATAATTAATTCACTCAATTAACTGTCAGGCGATATTTTACTTTTGCAATTTTACATGAACGTTTACACAATCAGCAAATTACAAGCGGTCACTGCGGCTTTAGTTCATCTGTTTATCTCTGTTTACGTTAATAAATTGGTATATTTTTTTATATTTTATTTAAGAATTTGTATGTTTGTTAAGCTTTATGTTGTGATCTTATTATGATTTAAATAACTAATGGATAATCTATCTAAGGCGTGCCCGTGCTAAAAGTTTGTTTTTCTTTATAGTTTTCTATAAAGTGTGTTTCTATGTAGTGTGTAATAGACTGAGCTCTTTGATTTTTTGAATCCCGAAGACTACTATGGTTAGAAGAGTAATAATTAATCTATAACCTCCAAATATAATAATGCATGTCCGTGTTCATAAATGCAAACGTGAGTTTAGTTCTCTCGTTGAAACGACTAAAAAGATTTGAATGAAATCGAGCAGTATTATTCCTAATGAAAGACATAAGCAACTTTGTCCGAATAAAAATCTTATTCCGTCTTAAAAAAAGATTTGTTTTTGGTGGAAAATACTGTTTCAAAACAGCTACCTAAATTTAACTACCAGTTTAACAAACACCTGAGAGACTTACCTAGTTATTATATAAGTATATTTGTATCTGAGTTACCGTATGGATTGACTATCGGAGCTGTATGTCCGGAATTATTCGAGCCGTGTTCCGAAATGTACATGCATTTGAATTGACTAATATTGCGTATTTGCTGTTTTGAAGGAGAATACTTAGAAATAGCTTATGGATTCAAAATTATGAGTTTGTTAACTGTTTCCTCAACTTTCGTACCTATATTAAACAACTATAATAGGCTCATAATGTGCCTTCGTAGACCCGTAGTTTTTTGTGAAAACATACATATTGGTAAGCGAGGCCTTCAGATGCCCGTACCTACATGTATAACTATATTTTCATTCTTTGTTTTTAAATATAATAAATATAATACTTTTGGAAATTAAGTTAAATTCCTCTCGTTGATTTTCTATCAACTTAAAGAAGTCAAATATTCGGTACTCGATAGAAATATATTCTAGAGTAATCTTAGCCTTACGATACACACTCAATACAGAGGTCGAAATTCAATGTTCACTCTCATAGTCTGTATGTTAATTTAAACTGCTATCGTTGAAATAGTAGAATAATTCTTATGAATATTGTTCCCCAAGGATCTTCTTTCTGTGATTAAAATTGATGAGCAGGCGCGATCATTAGCTGTACACGCTACAAGCACTAAAGGCATCCAATGAAATGTAGTAACGAGTAGAAGCTTGTGTTCTGTACGTAAATCGGAATAAATAACGTATCCCCGCGCAACATCGTTTGGCCTAAATTCCTATCTGTTACACAACTGTAAGGGCGCGGTGGTAGTTACAGCGGGGGGTAGGCTTGCAATAATATGTTAAGGTTTATTATTTTGAAGGTTATTTAAAGTGCCAGTTGTAAAATGTATTTCTATCGTTTTATAAGCGTCTCAATGCTAAAGTAAATATAGCTCCCTTATTTTAATCCTTTGCGATTTCCTACAATTACAATTCCAAGATGTAGCAAGCTAATTGAACCATTTTTTTTTAACTAATGTAGGCAAAACCTGTTTTAAGTAGATGGTAAAGTTTGGGAGACAAGCTTCAGTTGTGGAAACAATAGCAAATAAACGCATAAATCATGCAAAGTGTAGGTATAGAACCTGAAAATAACTCTACTCTAAGGTCATAACATTATGTCTGTTAACCTAATCTCCTAGACTGGAAACAAATATTATTTCCATTTACTAATGCATAAAACTCACTAACCCGAAATATAATTATTAATATCAGCATAAACCACCCAAAACTAAGCAAAAAGCTCTGCAATTTCATTTTCTTTTTCTCTCTAAATTTCACAGAATTTGAAATAATAGTTTTCATTCGAAAATATATTTGTTAGAACAATTTTACACTCGCAAATGCCTTCGAGGTCGAGGTAACATTCCTGCCTTTTAAGTCGGACCGTATAAAAATTTCACTCGACCAAACAATGCTTTCCAAAGAGCAATGTTTCATACTCCGCATAGTTCTATAGTTTATCGCTGTGGCGTTTAAAACCCGAGGACATAGTGCGCAGTTTAGAGATTTTGGAAATAGTTTTTAGAAAAATTACGTATTATTTCGAGCTGGTGAAATTCTTTAAATTTAAATTTTGATGAGGTTTGATAGTGAGTATATTAGGTACTTGAAATGTATGTCTAGTAACTATCGACCATTGAAAGATTAATACAGATCTAGGAAATCTGAAAGCTTAGATGGCTCGAACTATAATAGTCGTAAAACAGAAAGACTTAAATTTCGAATCAAGGCATTTTTATTGTTTACAATGTATCAAAACTCTTTTATCCTTTTTATTTGTTAGCAAGTCGAGTTTAGTAAATAACTCTTTTATTTTAATATAACAAAATTCTTAATTATCTTATAACGTGCGATACTTTCTAGGTACTTGTTTCTTATAGTTACAGTATCATAACGATTCGATAAACCAATGGAACAATGTAATTTGCAAGGAAAATATAGGGCAATTTTACCTCTTTCATATTTCAAACCCGCTGTATATCAGACCGCAACCTAAGGCCTGGCACACATTGTAGATCGAGTCGCCAATTTGTGGAGGCACATTAATTACAGCCAGCTTGCGTTTTAAATTCTCGCGTGGAACACAGATGTTTTATTTTAATTGTTCTTCGCTTGTGTGTTTGTGGTTTTATGCCTTTATAACTAGTGCTAGATATTATGGGAATGATACAGCGTGGTTGAATACATTAGCTGTTTATTAAGGAAGCAATTTTGTTGAGTTTAAAAAATTGCCTTTGTGGTCTAAGCGGTAGTGTATGCAATTAATAACGAAGTGAGGCTTTGTTATATGGCTTTTTTATTATCTAGGAGTATCTTAGAATATTTTTGATAGTCAATAGTAATATCAGGTAAAGTAACTGTTATTTTATTTTCATTGGACAATGCACACATGGTCGTTTGATTTCAAACTAAGCAGAGCTTGTACTAAACCAAATGACTGGTAAACATACTTATATACTTCTAAACACATACTTATATAGGTGAATTGATATCCAGGCTCAGACGCAAAGATTTGTCCCGGGTGGGATTCAAACACACTACACCCGGCACTAAGGTTATTGCGGCGAGTTGAACTTCAACCACTGCGCCAAACGTGCAGTTAAGACACGCTCTTTCTATTACACACTTTGACTTACATTATAAATGGCAAACCGTGGGTGTACATAAGTATCTTACACCTCTGCATATACTTTCAAGTGTCGTGCTATTTTTGAAAACAAGAAAATATTACATGCGTAAGCATGATGGTATAAGGATGATGAAATAGTTATTTGTTTACTTTAAAGGAAACAAGCTTTTATAGCACCTAATTGTCATAGAGAATTCAAATAAAAAAAAACCTTATATGTAGTTTAATGTGTTGGAAAGGCCGCAGGCGTCGAGTTGGATGTATTAACGTACTAGTGGACCCGCGCGGCTTCGCTCGCATTATAACTTAGGAAAAATAAAAGTTGTCTTTCAACAACCTATTCTAACCCGCTGATTGATTTTGATCTATCACGTAGAGTTTCAGCCAGCGTTTGCAATGTGAGCGCAAAAATGTGTTTATTTACGACTTCGCCTATGTTTATCATGTTATTATACATATACATCTTCCTCTCGAATCACTGTGTCTATTAAAAAAAACGACATGAATATCCGTAGTGTAGTTCTAAAGATCTAAACATACATACAGACAGACATAGAGACAGACGCGAGAAGCAACTTTGCTTTCTATTATATTAACGTGTAAACAACTGTGTTTAAATGGAAAATGCATAATAATACAATTATCTAATTAGAATAAAGCTACTAACTATAAAATGTGAAGTTCCCTCAAGAATGAAGCGGTAATGAGCCACTTAGATACAACACAGATAACTTAATGAAGTAGTTCAGATTAGTTGAAGAGTTATTAAGTGCAGCTCCGAGTAATACCACTGTAATGACTAACGTACTTTGAAAATGTAGTAATAGTAGTTTGAAAATGTACTGCAACTAGATTTTGTCCGCAACTTGTAAACTGGGTTAAGGCATAGGATACTTTTTACCCCGAGAAATAATTTTACGGGGGTTAAGTTGCGGGCATAAATTGGTTTTAAATATGTTTTATTATTTGGAATTAGGTACTGTTGTTTGTCGAAGCTTTGTGAATGTTACTTTTAATAAAGAAGTTACGGGTTCGATTCCCGAGTCGGGTATACTTATAAGATGTTTCTAATTACGCTTTCACAGTTTCATGCGTTATTTTTTCTGCTTAGGGATAGATTTTTGAAAAATACTCTTGTCGTAAAACATCTCTGCACAATTACATTTCAGACAGGCTTTATATTGTAAAGAAATGTAAAATTATTCTTAAAGTAATATTTTAATTTTCTGGATTTGTAAACGTGCTGCTTGGCATGCTATATGGAATGTATGAATCTTAGAAACAATGCGTGGTACTATAAAAAATAACGGTAAAATGTATCCAGGATTTCTAGATAAAAAGATAGCTAATTTCTATTTTAATAAGCATAATTCTCAAAGTAATCAGTACTTTTTCACAATCTAATTACTATTTCATAATATAATACGAATACCTGAACAAGTATTTCTATATAATTACCAAAACTTCTAGAGGAACACGTAACGGTGTTTCTAGGTTAAACTAGTAATCCAATTTCGTGTTAATTGGCCTGCTAGTGCCACAACATGGACGATAATTGTGTATTTCTCCTTAATAAAGATTAGTAGTATATCTCCAGGCGGTACTTTCGTAGAGACTTTGACGTTTAAAATGTACGGTAAAATAGTTCCTACGGCGCCCACTAGAGGCGCTGATCAGATTTTCATATATTTTTATTGCGATGACCGGTTGTTGATATTCGGTAGTGGTAGAGAATCGCGTTATAGGTATTATAAAACGGTGTAACTTGGTTTTATTGAAAGTGTAATACAGTGTTGTGTTCGAAATCGTAGCTAATATTGACAATGTGAATGTTAATCTGTATGTCTCTTGCGTATTAAAATTTGTACCAATATTTAGGAAAGACATACAAAAATAGATAAAGATGGTACTTTTTCTACAAAAAAGTATGTTAGTTCCAATCATCAAAGTTCAGTTTGCTATTAACAATTTTACAGGCGTTTAAATGAAAATACTAGTATACAGAAAGTAAAAAAATAAATTGATTATCAATAAAAAATGTCATTGATATCTTTCGTCCCATGTTATAAGGCAGAGTCTCAATATTACAGACAAAAATTAATCTAAAAAGTCAAGTATACACGAACCTCGAATTATAATACAACCAAATGCCGCTACTTGACAAAATAAATACCTCTTGCACACTATTTCTATATCATTCACTACTCTTACATTATTTTCCCTACATCTCATATGGGTCTTCGCAAAAGGCGTGGCCACTCTCCATCGAAACTCCTTCAAGAACTGCAACTGACAGAACTTCTCGATAAATCATCCGCCCTCTCTCATACTACGTAAATACTGTGACATTGCCCGACTTGGTTACTTGGACATCAGTATTTCCAATCCAGGCTTTACTATATTTGTACAAACAACTACATACATACATACGAATACTACTTACACCTCAAAATCTGGATTTGAATTAATTACAAGACAATACTAAACTGTCAAATAATAAAAGCGATAGCAAAAGGGGTGATCCATCTGAAGAGCATTTAAAACGTCGCGAAGAATCGGAGGAAAAAAAAACATGATGTATTTAAAATTATAATTACAACATTTGCTTACACTATGAAGGTTGTGATCGACTCGTAAGTTAACTCTGATTTATGGTTACTCAATGCCTCTTTAATTTTTTTTCAGCAGAATAAATGTGTAATACAAATTATGCATCCAATAATCTGTAGCTCAATTCTCTTTTACTATCGACTACCGACAACCGACCTCTCATCGAAAAAAAATGTATGAAAATCTGATCAGCGCCTCTGACGGGCGTCGTAGAAACTTTTTTGACAGAACATTCTAAATGACAAATGTCGATAGCTAGCCGGTTGTCGGTAGTCGATAGTGGTGGAGAATCGAGGTACTGAGGTACGCCACCGAGACAAAAGTAGGCGTTCCAAAAACTTCTTTTTATCAATAGGGGTTGATAAACTTTTACTACTTTCCTAAAATCTAGATAGCAACCGCCAAAATACATTTCTAAGCGGATATTTACTAGAATTTGAATAACATTGGCCTAAAAGCAAACAGCTTTGACTAATGATACGAAATTATAATATTATCAGATTTTGTTCGTGAATTAATTAA
Source organism: Anticarsia gemmatalis (assembly GCF_050436995.1). NCBI lineage: Eukaryota > Metazoa > Arthropoda > Insecta > Lepidoptera > Erebidae > Anticarsia > Anticarsia gemmatalis. Next base: position 9,681,317 of record NC_134761.1, read on the forward strand.
TACGAATATTGCTTTGAAACGCTAACATTTGCTGTTATCAACGTTAATTAGGCACGTCTAAATAAATAAGAGATTTTGGTGTACAGTTTTGCTTTTTAATTGTTAGGTACATTTAAATTAATAGGTACAGAAATCTGTAGGCAATAGCCGATCTTAGTCTGTTGTAATTAACTTATCGTAGAAGAAAACTATACGTAGTTTAAGTTAGAAAGTTGATTTTTTTTTATGAAAAATATTGTGAAGGAATTTCTTGATTAAGTTTATTTTTGTTCCATAAATTGTAACATCAATTTTGAAACAGTATATCTAGGAAATCGTTTTTTGGATTGATTTGGGAATCAAAGACAGGTGAAAGCTTGAAACAGATAAAAATAATTCAAATTAGAAAATCTTACTTGTGATCAGGCGTAACAAGGTATTCACAAAGTAAGACACAAAGTTTCTACGCAAGCGGCTTCGTAATGCGTCAAAACAAGCCCTAACAATTTATCGCGACATATTTTTTCTAAAGTGATAATCGTTTTATACAAGTGTGCTGTCAACCTAATTCCCACTATTATCCATAATTCACCACTAATAACTAGGACATGGTATAATCGATAAAACACACGCAAACCCGAGGCTACCTGTCCACTGAACCGGAGAGGAACGGACCTGTGCCAATATAAACAATGGAATTGCATAAAACTCTTCCCTTTTGCTCTTTATGCAATTTTATTGGTACTGGTTCATCGCCCTCGGTCGTCACTGGACTGGACTTTGAACTCGACATCGACATTTGATGTTATTGCTTTTAACTTTAATATTGTTACACTAATTTCGTAATTACTAGTAATTGCGTAGAATCACTAGTTCTCATCGCCACTAAAGAATATCGGAGAAGTCTGGATGTCTATATGCCTGGGATAGTAGGAATTAAACCACAACTTGACTAGGCAAGGCACATACGTTCGGTTTCCGAATTAGGTTTCCTGATCAGGAATTCAGATTCGGAAACCTGAATGTTCAACTTACAAACAAAATATTTAACAGGGCGCATTTTATTCTTATTTTTCTGGACCGAAAAATAACCAAACGTTTGTTTCGATGCGTTCGGATAATAAAAGTCGGACGTTTGCGCTAGTCTTATGCAATTCGCATAGTGACAACTGAACTCGCAAATCATACAACCAGTGCTTAAGGACCGACTAATACAAATAGACGGTCATGGGCAAGCAGGTATTTTCGTATCTACAGAGAAAGTGCGACAGACGCATTATCGAAGAGACAAACAATTTCATACTTGGATACATTTTTGACATCGTGTTTGGGCGGATACGGTGCTCTTGACCTATAATATCAAATATAATGTTAAGAAAACAAAACTGGGCACATAAATTTAACTTTATGTATTGGATTTGAACACATAAATATATGAAAAGGGACATTAGGAGTAATTCCACAATTTTTCTATTATTTTCAATGATATCTATTGTATATAATTACTGTCTGTTTCGTCAACAAGGATTCTCACTACTCTACTACTAGTGAGTACTAAGTTACAGTTACCGTGAATTTAAGAAGTAAGTACATTGTTTTTACTTTGAATTTTCATACTCATGTACGGCAGTGTGTGCTTTGTAGTCAGTTTGCAAATATTCATAAAAGTCTATTAAATTCTGTGAATTTTCATCGCTTTGTGGCTGAGTAACTAAATATCATTGTTTGTTTTTTTTAAACAATGTGATAGTTTTAGTGTAATTCAAATTTCGTAGAACATGCGTGGAACAAGTTGCGAATACGGAGTGGAATAAAAATAAATTAAAATATTGCCTTTAAAAGTTATTTGCCTTATGTTTTTCAGTTTATAATACTACACCGAGATTCTATCGTACCAAGCTTCTATCTTATTCGAACAAAATTTCTTGATAGCCAGCCGGTAGTCACTTGCCGATAATGGAAGAAAATCGCGTTACAGAGAATAAGCTAACTATAGGCGACGTTTTTAGTAGCTTAACTTTTTAATAATTACTAGTAAACATACTGATACTATTTAAATAGTCTCGCAAGGGGTCTACTATCCTACCACTTATCACCTTTACTCTATCTAGAAAAAACCTAACTACCTTCACAATATTTTTGCATCGTAAAAAGAAAAAAGACGATCTAAAAATTGGAGGCTTGCCCGAGTTTGGACATGAGCTTGAACTGTCACGTTGGACTGAACGTGGAGCGTGTCACTGACAAGAGTGGTACACTATACGTGGATATACAAAGCAGCAATTTCAATTTCGACGTACAGGCGTTTAGTTTCGGTAATAGAAATACTGTGTTGCTTTGAGAAAAGATTTTTGGGGGCTTTAGAGCGACGCAATTGAGTCTGTTTCTTTTTTTTTTGAGTTTATTCTTCACGCGGGGTTTTCTGGGTTATAATGGCTTAATTTGTAAATTGTAGCTAAGTTTTTCTTTTTTAAATAACTTCTTTGTTTTTTGTATAACCTTTTGGTGTTGGTTTATCTGTTTTAACGTTATAATTTCTCTGTCTTTTGAGTATTCAACATACCTTATATTACAAACTATATAATTTCGTTTCCAGCTAGTAGTGTGGCTGTAATAAACGTCCCTTTCGAATCTCCTTGTGCTTTTTTTCAACGGCGTTGTCACATAAATGTCACAAGCATAGGAAACGACGCTACAAATAAACAGATGACGTATGTCTTACTAGTCTTCTCTTCTTCGCATCTCGTCATTACGTCGCAACGCATCGCATACATCGTAATACAGCTAATGAACAACCAAACACTGCACCAAAACCTTAAACCACTTCAAAAAGCGACAGTTAAAAAATACCCAATCTAAAAACACGAAGCAACAATGAGTTCCCATAAATTAAATAGCAAAGTTTTCCGCAAAAACATTTTAAACTGGCTCAAAACATGGCGGGCCTCAGGCGGTCCGGTTTCTGCGCTCCTATCTCTCACTTTTATATCTGAATTCCCTCTTTTTTCAAGCAAGATTAGGGTTGCGTTACCATATATAAATGCTGTTATGTAAAGCCAAAGGTTGAATAAATTCTATGAGAGTATCTTTTGAGGTGTAGTGTTTGGCTTTTGGCTTTTTAAATGGGTTTAGGAAACGTGAAATAGTTTAAATCGAAAGTATCACCGACCTTTCGCTAGAAAGATAAGTTAGTCAATTTAAATTATGTTATGTGTTAATTCGGGTTAACTGTCCAGTGTCCATGTGCAACATATTAATCTAATTTGTTTGATAGTGTTTGAGAAAATATATAACAAACACCCATTTTATTTATGAGAATTTCATTCACTATAATTATATTCTAACATGGTGTTAACATTTCCATAAAAAATATGAATCAATAGTTAATAATAATATGTAATGTAAACAGTAATTATATTCCATTTATAGTTAAAATAATAATTGAAAAGTATTGTCATGAAATGTATGAAGTTGTAAATCAAGGCTGTGAATCATTTGAAATCGATATAATAGGTACAGCTGTTTGCTAAAATATGTGCATGTACGTACATACATATATTATCATTAGACTTTTAACTGTGTCTTTTTACTCCTATAAATAAATAAATAAATTTAACCCATTAATGTCCCACTGCTAGGCAAGTGTCTCCTCCCGTAATGAGGGAGGGGTTTTGCCGTCACTTGATCCATTGGATGGGCTATCTGACACTCATTCAAACTTTTAATCCGTAGTTTGGAGTGATTTTTAAGATCCCGAAATGGCTAACTTATCTCAATTTTTTAAATTTGCCAAAAATATGATTTTTATATAAATCTCATGTCGTAAAAAGGTTTTTTTGCGAACACAATTTAAAATAACAAAAATATTACATGGTTTTCTTATAATATAATAAAATATGTTTTTCCTTTCGTTTGCACATTTATTCTTTGTTATCAAACAATATTAATCTCAGTGCAATTGTCTGCTAAAGCTTTTTACTTAATATACTTCCATACATTGTTTGTTTGGTGAAAGGAAAAACAGGTGGGCTTTCCATTTGTGTTCGAAATTAATCAAACATTGGCAAATCATGGCTTAATATAACCAAATCAAAAGAATAGGGCTTCACGTAGATTTGGTTTTTGTTTTGTAAAATGGTATAAGGTTATAAATAGCTTATTATGAAATAACCTATCTCGAAACTGGGTTATAATTTTTAAAATATTAATCGAGTTATATGCTTTAAATGTTTAATGTACGTACCTTTAACGCCTACTCGAAGGTGTATGAAATACACCCACGATTCGCCATTAACAACGTTAGTCACCTGTATTAGGAGGCGAGCTTATTTCCATCAACCGGGAACGTTTTCAAACTGCGCACTACTTTTAAAAATGATTTTACATAAATTACACAAAAAATACCAATAACAACTTATCTGCTTTGGGAATCGAGCCCGGAACTACGTGGTCATGCAGTTGGATGTATTACCGACCGTGATACAGAGACAGTTTCCTATAATTCCCGGTATAGGTCAAAGTGTTGTTCCTAAAGTTTTCTGTCAAGAGATTTCGCAGTATTTGCATTGATATGGAACAGGTCATAGACCCCATTTCTCGGAGAGCACGTAAAGCCGTCAATCCTGCGTCTGACCTCTCGCCGGTCGTGTCGGTTTCCGTCCCACCGGGCTATGAGAGTGGTGGAATGGAGTGTACCTGTGTATTACGGACAGTTGGCTAATCTTAAACTTCATGTCGCTGTTGATGATGAGTTCGAAAGACATTAGTTTATTAAAAAAAAATCTATTACGTCATATTAGGATTGCATAAATTATAATATATATATATCCCAAGGAGAAATGACGTCATATAGCCGACCGGTTTTAAAAACATCAGTAGATTCTTTTAGCAGCAAGTTTTGTGAATGAAAACATGCTACGCTGATCTTCCAAAAACGAGCTTATACGCGCGTATAAAACGCTAGTCTGAAACCGTCATAAAGACAAGACAAAGAGATAATATTTATTTTCACACCCATTTTTACGATTTTATGAATCACCTGGTTTAACAATTTAAAAAAGCAATCACGTATAAAATAACCAACTATTTCAAATAATCCAATCCAAGAATATAGGTCAAAAATAAATTTGATGGCGAACCCCGATATAAGTTTATTATTAGGACTAATATATGCAAATAACATAATATGAAGCCATATTATTTGGAAAGTGGGTCACGAAACAAATCAGTAATATTCTTAGAAGGAACAGCTGTGTTATATTTTGTATTAAAGGAATATATGATAAGATATAAGACTGCCTTTTTGGTGCTGACGGTATGTTACTGCTGCTCTTGAGGTTTCAGGTTTGAATCCTGGGTCGGGCAAAGAGCTTCTTTTATATTTCTAAGTCGAAGTGTCTTAGGAAACAACAGCGGCACAGATCGGTCTTTGAGGTTGAGTTACTCTTGCCGAAGTTGTTCTGTGAATGGGCGACTATATTATACATTCCATGTTCCTCCGTGTTCCGGAAGGTACATAAAATCGTGGATCGCGGCTGTAATTTTCAAAGCCCTTTAGCAGTCGTTAACAGTAGTCAGAATCTTGAAAGCCTGACAACCAGTCTAACCGAAGCGAATCGTGTAATAACCCAGGTAACTAGGTTGTGGAGGTCCGCGCCATGTAAAATAACGAACACTATTGTACTAATTTAATATACCAATTATTCAAAATAGGAGTTAATAAAGCCAAATAATTGTATAACAGATAATAATGTCACAAACTCTTGTCCCTTACATATTCCAGTCATGAATCATCTTAGATATTCTAGGACAGCAACTTGGAGACTAGGGCTGACGTTAAGCGATACATGGACATGACAGCTACACATAATCGCGTCTGGATCACCCACACCCTGTATACTAGCGCTGTTTTAACCTAATATTGTGACGAGATCTAAATTATGTCGATGGATTTAGTTTTACTGAGTATAAGGAATTGACTATTAGTGTTCAAGGCTATAATGTGTTATTTCTACGAGTATAAAATGAAACGAGATTTCTATTCGGACACGTTCTTTTGTGTGTGCTGTAACGAATACTTTGGAAATAAATTAAGTTGAATATACTAAAGAACTTTGTATTTGACTAATGTATAAATTAAAGAATCAAAACAGTGACGTCGATTGCAACTATATTAGACAGTCATGAGGATATAACCCACAATATAAGTGCTTGCTTTTGTTTTACAAAAAGTGAGCCCGATGTTTCACCCCACAAAAAAGGAATAGGGTCAATACCCTCACTCAGCCAATCGATTATAGGTCATTGCAATTTATTAGAAAATAGAATTAAAAAAGTAAAGCTCATAAAAAGCGAGAACTTTGTCCCCTGCATCTGATTGCTTGGCTTCAACTACTTTTGGCTTGGCTTCAAAAAACTCAGTGGCTTAAGCCAACCAAGCTTTTTCTAAAAAATATTTAATAGTATAGTCCCCATTTAATGTTCAAAAATACCTTTTTGTAACTTAATTAAACTTGATGTCTAATTATGTTCTGCAAAGAAAAATTTAAGATAACATACTTCAAATAAATATAAAAAATATAGTGTAATTTTTACGTAAAATTTGAACATAGTATTTTCTGTAAAAGATGCGATATTTTAAGAAGACAGTGTTTTATACCACTTACTGCGGAGTTGGCCAAGGTTCAGCTACTTTCTTTATCGTTGAAATAACTATGACATACATATGTATATGTATTTTATCCCAGAATAAAACATTCTGACGATTTTTTATTCAAATTGGGAACATACAAAATTCTTATGTCTTCATAATATAGTAATTAGAAAGAATTGAAATAATTATGGAGAAAAGTAGTAGAGATGCATTTCTGTAGCATCGAGTATCGACAACCGGCTAGCAATCGAAAAATTGAGAATGAAAATCTGGTCAGCGCCTCTAGCGGACGTCGTAGAAACTATTTTGTCAGTGCACTTTAAATGTCAAACTCTTGATAGTCGATGGTTTAAATTGTAGGAAATTGCGCTACAGAATAGAGAAAAGACTCGTGCTTATAAATGATTGGTTGAATTGTATGACATTTCTCTACTATCTATTATACAACAAAAAGAAACTTCGTAGACTCAATAGTGCAACACAAGTAAAGTAATTTACTTTTCAAAAACTTCAAGTATACTCGAGTGGAAAAAGTTTGAAGTAAATCTGTCCCAGTATACCAAATTGCAGATATTTCATTGATTCAAAACTTTTATATTTGGTCGCCGAATTTTGAATGTAAAAGAAACATTGAAATGACGACTGCTGGCTGATAGAATAGAAGGACAACGTCATCATAAACTTGTTTGTCACCCGCGTTTCTAGTTCTAAGTCTCTTCTATTTATTTTTTATTATCTACGAAGTGACCTATTGCTGTATTCCGACGCAAAAAGTTAAATCATGTACGCTTTAGTATACTTATGTATGTATATGTGACTGTTGCTGACGGGGTACTATCGAATAGTATCAAGTAAGTAATCACTGAACACAGGTAGTTGTATGCTTATTCAGCAGTTATAATGCAATGAAATCTATCAATGTGGTGACTTTAATAATATATAATGAATAAAAAAGTTTATAAAAACTTTATTTACAGAAATATGTCATTCAGTGAATTAATCTCTACTTATTCTGAGTTCGTATTGTCATGTTATTACGACCTCAAAATAATAATTATAAATACTCTTTTATGCTTCATATACATACATTTAATGATCCTTTAGTTTTAAATATTTAATAATATAGTAAAAACAACGCACATTTCGCTCCCCGAAGCATAGCATGAATAATTTAAATTATAAAACACAATTTATGAAAGTAATTTAAAATGAGTACGTATTGTTGCTGTTGAATTATATTTAAATTAAAAAGAATCATGATAACTGTGTTTTTAATTTTGCTTTTCATTCATTTGGGTCTGAAAAGAGACAACTTCTAAAAACATTGAAGGTCCCATTTATACGTACAAGTTTATATTTACATTTAGTTCAAAATTACAGATTACAACACTATTACATACTAGACACTGCATGTTCGCAAAGATTTCAAATTATTATATCACCTCACGAAATACTTCTAAAACTCGGATATTAACTAAATGATACCCCAGAAGATTGCATATAGTATAGGTTTCATAATTGTTGAACATTTAACTAGATTGCATACAAAGTCTTAAACGTTTCATCAACCAGATTCCCAATTTAGCCATAACCCGTAACAAACAGTTACAATAAATAATTGTATTTTTAAATAATATTAATATCTTCTATTACATCGGTTTCTGAAACCCATAAAATCTCTTCCCTACAGTATTTTATTCTGACAGAATATCCACTATTGTTGGCAAAAAGAACACAGCAATATTACAACTGGATGATCCCTCGATGTACGCTCCTGGGAATCGTATCAACGATCTAGCCTTTCTGTTATTAGGTGCTAAGTATCTTTGTTGTACAGAGGCTTTTTGTTCGGGAAATAACGCCTGAAGGCTGCGAGAGATTACTTTTGGGTAATAGAATATGAGAGGATAACGTGAGAGAAATAATACCTATATTTATTCTTATTCTTTTGAAAACGTAACGGGCCTTAAGACACAAGACTCTTAATGTTTAAGGTTTTTATTATATTAATAGTGAACTTTTTAACAGTGTGTAGTGCCCTGTTTAACTAATGTTAAATTGGTTCAAAAGGATTTTGAAGTCTTTTTTGTCATAATCACTGTAATTTTATGGTATTTTTCAGTTTATATTAAAATATTCTGGAAAAATTTACAGATATATTGCTGTGTTAGAGTAGTGGGTCAAAGTGATTTATATATTATCTTAAACTGATTTTGATAGGAATTGCTACCATAAATATGTAACATAGAAAACGAAATGACTGTAAAATATTAAATATTGCTTGTATATAAGCAAACAGAGCATTAGGAATAGTCGTAAATGGACACAAAACTAACCATGACATATTCCAGGAAATAAATGATGTCCAGTAGTATGACATCAAAAGTTAACACAAACTTTCAAAAACACAATCTCCATCAAAAGTTCTCCCTACACATTAAGCTTAGTGCACACTGTATTAAATTAGCAGCTCCTATTAGATCTAGTGCAGACGGATGCTAACTTGGTAATCCGAGTGGCGCAGGTGGTGCCGTGTCGCGGACACCATTAACAAATGATTAATTCTCAAGTTATGTCGGCACGGCGCAGTGCGGGGTACGGACTTAGTGATAGCGGGTAATTTGGACTAATTTTTTTTTGAGTTAGCCTGCTTTTGTGAGTATTTTTTTTTTACTAGTAATGACGTGTTATATTTATGGATGTGAAAGATGCATGGGAAGGCATGGCAAGTGGCGTATTTTTGTCTCTACCTAAGTACCTACACCTATACGAAAAAGACGTGATATCATGTATATATGATTTATGTAATATTTATAAAGATTTATCGACGGTATAACATTTTTCTGACAAGAAGCCATAGAAACAGGGTTTTTGATTAATAATGCATTGCACATCTGTCATAAATGTTACTATATTTTGAAGCTAAAATTGCACCTGATTTATGTTAAAAGAATTAGTGCGTCTTTATTAAATTCGTTTTAATATTTAATTTAAACACCCGGCTTACTTGACAATATTCTTTCAAGGCAATATCTTTTCAGTGTTAAACGAGCGATTTTAAAAACGCTAAATCGCTCACACTGAGACCCCACATCTCTAGTATATAAATGGAACTTAATTCAACAGGGAGCAACGTCGTCTTATAACTATTTCATGAATGCTTTCACTACGCAACGGTGCTCTGATTATTGTACTTAATACATTGCCGGTTTTGGCGTAGCAGCTGAATAATTTAGTCATACAAACCGCGTATTAGGCACGGTACACCTGTTTTATGAAGTTTGTTGTAGGCGAAGTTCATCGAACTAATTTGTGGTAGAGAATTTAATAATTGCTTCGATGGTTTTGTTAGTCGACAGTTTAGTGGTGATTGTGTTTCTAAGTTACGCTCTCTGGTCCTGAAAATTTAAAATCACTTAAAGATTTTTGTGTTTTATTCTTTGTTAGTAGTTTCAAAAGTGGTATTTTTATCTTTTACTACGATAAAATAAAGGTAAGATTTTTGCATTCTTTTTTTTATATAAGAAGTAGGTATATAACTAAAAATCGTTTTTTTCCCGAAAATATTTTTTCATTTCATTTATGACCATCTGTGTAAAATCTTATCTCGGTTCACCCATCAAAAGGCGTACCCCATAACCGTTACTTAACCCCGTGTTAATCGATTTACGCAATATTTACCTTCGAACCCTTTACCTAACATATACATACATTCACATACAAAACCCTCTCCTCTCCTCTGGGAGTAGGAGTGACAATTATATCCATATTTACCTTTGCAAATTGACATTTCAAAGCATATAGACATAATAAAATTACGTTTAATTTGCTCCATAATGATAATACTATGTTGATATAATATTATGTTTATTATAAAGCAATTTATAAGTTGCTTTTTCACGTGACTTTGTTCGCAATTTGCCTGGGAACCTTCTCAACCTTCATTACTTGGTGGAATAAAAAGTATCTAATGATATGAATATGAAGACTTTCATACTACAGTTTTTTTTTGTTAAAGTGTTTCTGTCTTTTAGGTTTATATGTCTGAACTGCTTGACGGAATTATATTAAAGTCTGTTAATCTTACGTGGTTCCTGAAACCCTATTCAGGCAATTTTGTAATATTGAATAATTCATATCCGGAACTTAATTTTTATGCCATGTTTGTTTGAACGAATTGTAAAACACCTTTTCGCTTTTAATTTATAAGAAAGAAGATAATTATTAAGAAGGGTGTATACAATATAGTATGATGTAAATCGAACACTACCTTTCATATTGCAATCTAAACACGTTCAGTATTTCATGCGTAATACAAAGACACACAAACAAACATTACAACAGTACACATTACACCACATTATAGATTTACGGAAGCCGTCTATGATATCACAAATTTACATAGCGATAACACGACCAGTGTTAGTTGAGCTCTACGCCAATGCGCTGTCTCAGACAAGTTAATATTAATGTAGAGTCTCTAGGGAGGTTGAGAGTTCAGAGTAAACTGGCCATTAATCATGCAACAAAGCCTTTGCATCAAAGATGGGTGGTATAATATTATTCTGACATTATGTTATTAGTGATTGGAGGTGAATCATATGGGAGGTGATTTTATTTGTGAATTAAAATGGAGGCTTCGGATGTGGATGTAGATCGAATAGGTATGTGATTTTTAACGTTAGATGTACTTTCTAATATTTTTTTTAAATTAAGGTTAATTATCTTTTAATAGGTAATAGTAAAAAGTAAATAGTTTATCCTTATTACTATTTACTGTCACCTGTCAAACTAAGTTAAACTATTAACTTTTTTTAAATGACTTTTGATTGTAGTTAGTTTTGAAACAGAATTTAGCTTTTTAGTTTTTCACACTGAATAACTAAACGTGTCAGGTGGTCATTCTCTAGAAAGGTTATAACACTTACTGGAAGAAACCTCACGACTTTTTAGAGAGAGAAAGAAGTATTTAAGGATTTAAAATTTGCCTGGCCAAAATTATAGTTATATACATAATATCGTTTTCATTTATCATCTTTAGACAATTGTTTTGCGTCTAGTTCTAGTTAAACGTGGTACGCAATTACAAGAGGTTTAGCTTTTTATTTACAAGATGCCTTTGAAAAATACTATTTCTTCAGGATAATATACGTTATATTTTATTTTACACTGAAGTCTAGTGATGTAAAAATTCTATTTTGATATAATCTAACGTCTTTTCAGTACATAGTCTAAATCACAAACAGTTCGCTTCTCAGTGATATTTTCGTTCTTCGACGGATATTCCCGAAGGATTCCCATCTTGTTAGAGGCGTGATTTCTAGAGATTTGTACATAATGTACATAGAAAGTATGTAGTACGATATTTTTGTTGTTCAAACAGAATTATTTACTATAGGTATAGTGTATGTATCTAGACTATTATAGTGAATATAGAATGTTTCTAAAGAAAGAGAATAGCTAAGTTAGTTCTGGAAATATTGAAATGTTGAAAGCACTAAAGAATATAAGTAGCGTATGGGTCTTTCCTGGAATATTGAAAGCAGCAGTAAATTTCGTAAAGTTCGCTTATCAATTTGCCTTTAACAGCTGTCAAGAGAAAATTCTATATTTAAACGTTTAGTCCTGCAAGTATAGATATAGCGGTTTGCAGTGTATTTTAACATTAGCACGATTCTTTAACAGTCTGTACGTTCGAGTATCGAGAGTTTGACATTTAAAATGTACGGTCAAAATAGTCTCTACGACGCCCGCTAGAGGCGCTAAACCGATTTTCATACAAAAATTTTAGACAGCTAGTCGGTAGTCGATTGTGGTAGAGAATCGCGGTGCTGTCAGCATCAATACAGAGATTTCTTAAAGAAAAAGTTTAAATAGGTTTAACTTAACTGAAAAATGTGAATACATAAAGAACAAACATACATAAAGATTGAACACCAAACCCTATCGTTTCCTATACAGATATTTTATAATATTATGTATAATCCTTTTACATATTAGGTCGGGGAAAAAGTCTTTTTGCATTATAGTGTGTATGAACTTGTAAAAAAATCTTTTCTCTACACAAGAAAGCTCGATATTTGGGTACCTCACGAGCTCACTGAAAGAAACCTTGTGAACCGTGTACTCATTTGTGATTCTTGAAGCCAAAGAGATTTTATTACAAGTTCATACATACTATAATGCGAAAAGACTTTTTTCCCGACCTAATAGAATATCTGTAATAATAGCTTCACTTTATAATTATAGCCACACTTACCCCAAAGTCCTTGAAACCCTAGTTGTAGTGTCAGTAGCAGGTTTCAAAGTCTACGTATCAAATATTACGTTCAGAAACAACTGGCTAACTTTGTGTTAGTCTAAATTTACTTGAGGTTGTACATTTCATTAATAATTAAATACTTTGGAAACAGAGGCTTAATCCAAACTGAGGACGGCGAGGGAAAATCGCTAAGTTTCAATTTTTAATTCGTAAAGCGCTTTTATAATGTTCAACTTTTTTATTTATTTTGTAGTGTTATAGTTTAATTTGTAGCAATCGTTTTTTCTCACACTAACCTAGAGTGATATTTTGTTAAATAATTTGCTTGGTTTTAAGAAAATATCTTGCTGAGTTATCATTTTCAAGTTCATCTTTCAATCAATAATGATAGTTTTTATAACCGCCATCCATTTTAACCGTTGCATATCAATAATCACCAGGTTACGAATTCGTATAAAACAATTCATGTTTTTTTAAATTATACATATAATCCAAAATAATATTTCCGTTTCCCACAGAAGTAACAATTCATAATAATAAACCATTCAACCACCAAACCATCTAAATAAACAATCCAAAAATACAATTCACATTATATATTATTTACTAAAAATTAACGACTCATAGAAAAAGGCGGGTAGAAACGCAATTTAGGGATCAAGCATGTTGACAATCGGTCATCATAATCCCAAGAACTTCATATAAAATTTAGTTTAGCATTACATTTGGGGCCGCCATTTTGTAGCAAAAATAAGATTGGATGCATAAAAACTAATGTTCCGCCTTTGTAAGACGGTTCTCCCTTGTAAATATTTGAAAGGGTACAAAAGTTTATTTTTGTAAATTAATATTTGTTTTTGTTAAGATATTGTTTCGTTTTTTGCATCGATCGAGGGTGTTTTCTGTGTTGAAAGAGATTTAAAAAACTGTGAGATATTTCATGAGACTAAGGTTACTCGGCAATGCCGCTACAAAGTGTATTCTTTACTAACATTTATAATCTTGCAATATAAAATTTCAGCATTAAAAACTTGCGACCACAAATATGCAAATAAAAAAAGAAATGCAGACACTATGATCAAGATCTGTGTTATTAGAATTTATTTGATTGTGCCCCTTTTAATGGTATTTGACCTGAGCGTCTTCGTGCTTCTTAAGTCATGTAAAGAGATGGTCCCGGATATAATATTGTCAAATAGAAAAGTGTTTTGCCTATATACTGTAAATAAAGGAAGAAATAAATAGCCAACAATTGTTTACCTCCGTACAAACGAATGCTACCCTAGGTATCCTGTTTAATTAAATTCGCTAAACGTTGCCGTAAGATCTCTTCGCGTTGCTAGACACAGCAGCAATAATTCAATTTCTTGAAGGTATTTCATGATTAGTTGTACAAGAAAAGATATTTCTTGTAACAACATTAATTGCCTAGCTAATTATTATTAAACGTAAATAAATAATACAATATATAAAACAGAACCAAATTTTAGATTGTGCTTGAAAAAAGGTCTTCAAAATATGAGATAAAAAGTAGGCTACGTTAATTTAATTCATAAAATAAATAAAATTTTCTGTTTCTGTGCTTATGTCATTGCTTCATAAATAACAATGACAGAAAATTTTAATTTATTAAGGCACGTTTTATATATAGCACATTCAATATTCAGAATCGTGATTTTCCACAGCCGGTACTATCGAGAATCTGACATTTAAAAATTTACTTCAAAATTAGTTTCCACGACACCCGCTTGAGGCGCTGACCGATTTTCTTACAAATTTGTCGATAATTAGCCGGTTGACGGGTGTTTATTGTGGTAGATATTCGCGCTTCGGAATATTTTCAACGTTGTATTAGGTACCTAAATTGCTAGCTTGTCAATAAATAAACGTCTTGTAGGAACTATCAAGTAAATTACACTCAACAATAACAAATAACAAAGATCAATATAACAACATACAATAATTGCAGGGATCGGATCTTCATTTTATTTATTATTTCTTTTCGGTATGTTTCGACCAAATTAACTTCGGATAACGGACGTCCTTATCAGCGTCGTAACATTCATCCTGCGCGGATTGGGTCGACCTTTTTGATTTTATTTCTTTCAAAATATTCCAAGGGATTTGTTGTTGAAGTTCTGTACTGTATTTATATTATTTATGATGATTTAATGTATGGATAAAGCAAAAAGAATTAGCACTGATCGCAGCATGTGTCATTATGTAATAAAAAAGAAATATATTATTATGTCTGCGAACACTGAAACATTTTATTTGTGCTTTTCGGTATGTAAACGGACATTTAATTATTGCACTTAGTCAACAATAAATACCTACCCTGCGATTGTAAGATTATTTTTATAGTAGTAAGCAGTAGCCATTTTACTAATTTAATTGATAAAAATACTGTCGAGTGTGAGATACATATTTTTGCTCTTGACTATTCCTACTCCCGCGAAAGGCTAGCAACATTTTTAGTTTGTTCTGCGCATAACTTGAACCAAAATCTGGTGTATTTGTAGGTAACTGCGAAGCTAAAGGTTTTTTTTAAAAAAAAAAAGGTCTATACCTAATCATAATTTATTTATATCTGCGTTCATTTTGAACAACATGTTATGGAATTCCTATTTATTGATAATGTTAAGCAGATGTTATTGAGCCCTGCAAACTATTTGGCGTCACCTTCATGGTAACGTAAAGAAAACATAGTATATGTAATTACAATATTTATTTTTGATAATATTCTCTTATCAAAAGCGTTAATTTACGTTAACAAAAACGTAATTACAATATGAATATTAATGAAAATTATTTATAGTATTGTCTTAATTATTCTATACAGATTAATTACTGAAGTCCGAATTTTTATAATATATAACAATGACGCTCATTACTAAATTATTGATTCACGTCAAGGTCAGTTTTAATAAAGACATCTATTATCAAATTGTAAAATTAATCACTACAAATCATAATAATATGTGTAAACAGGCTTACACGTGGTTGTATCAGTTGTATGCCTGTTCAAGATAAACTTTAAAATTACTGAAGCGCGATTATATAGTCGGTGCTATAAGGTATCGAACGTTTGACATTTAAAAATGTACTGTTAAAATGGTACCTAAAGCGCCCGCTAGAGGCGCTGATCAGGTTTTCAAATAAAATATTATGTCGATAACTAGTCAGTTGTCAGTAGTCGATTGTAGTAGAAAATCGCCCCACTACTGCACTATACAGATTTATATTGTATACTCTTGATGAATTAGCATGTTGTCATCTTTAATTTATCCAAGTATTGTGCGAATTATCTGAATTAAGATGATGATTGTAGTATCAATAATCAGACGCTGACTTCATTAAAAAAATGTCTGCTTTATCAAAATTAACTGTAATAATATTTTAGGCTACCACATTGAAATTAAAATAAACTTAATTAGCGGCAACAAGAAAAAACATAGCATGTCTCTAATCATCGGAAAACTTCGGCTAGGTACTTGCTCTGTTTATCTACAGCACATTCGGTTTGATCGGTCCATGTTGGGACACCGCAGTTGGACCACACGCCGATGTCAAATTACGTGGACCTCACACCGGCCGTATATAGAAATCTAGCATACGACGCTGCGCCAAATTTAGCGTGTATTTATACTGAGCTGCTATAAAACTGAAGGGATCAGCGAAATTTGTACTCTGATTTCGAAGAAAATTAATGTGTTTGTTTATGATTATCATAATTATTGTTTTTTTATTAGATAAGATACATATTATTACATTATTTTAATTGGTAGATCAATTTTGTATTCAGATGAAGGTGGTTACAACACCAAAGAAATAAGAACTTAAAACCTAAATGGGGCAACTTTTTCTAAAATTTGATATTGTATTCCCAATTACGGAAGTTTTAAATTACAAAACTAATAGCACCTTAATGAGATTTTAAGATTCTATTCTTAGCTACTACTAATTAACATAATAAGTAATCTTATAAGCCAGGATATAGATAAGGCTTATTCTACTTTAGTTGAAAGCAACAGTCTATTCATAAGTTAATCATTTAAAGGCTTGCCTGTGCTCAGACTATCGGTAATTGATTGGAGCTTCTTATAGGAATCTGTTAACTAATCTAATTTGCCTTCGTCGTTAAGCTTTGCTCAAACAAGTTGTTGGATGAAAGAGGAAATACTAATGCAGCTAAAGTTAATGAGCGGAGAATGTTTAATAATACTTATTATAAAATCACAAAAAGTGGGACACTAAAGGTCCAGGGGGCTATAACGGATCTTAGATCATTTGTATTTCCCTTAGATTATACTGATTATAGTGATTAACATGTCACGTCAAAGTAGTACGTATTAAATTGTGGCTATCAATTTGACGTACTCTAGTTGTCAACTGACATATATGATAAGCCTTCTGGTCAACGCATTACTGCCCTACTGCTGGATCAGAGTCTCTTATTAGAATAAAGGAAGGTTTGCCTTGAGTCCACTCTAGCTTGGCGAGCTCAAGGTCTACCCACCCCTATACGGCTATCGACTACCGACAAGGCTAGCTATTGAGAAATTTTATCGGAATTCTATTAAGCGCCTCTACCGGGCTTCGTAAGAACAATTTTGGCAGTACATTTTAATGTCAAACTCTCGATACTAGACTGAACTCTGAACTCTTTCGTCTTATTTTTATTACCGAAAGAAAATTCTTGGCTCCATTATTAAGCAATTTGCTAGCGCAACGTCTTCAACTTAAACTGACGTGGCCCGTTATTTTCAGAGGCAGTTACCCCGATGCAAGAAATAAACAAAGCGCTGGAGGCGTGTAAATTCGGCCGCTTTCACGTCAGACTTCTGTTCACCGCTTTTGTTGGCTTCATTGCTATAACTCTTGTTACGAATTCAACGTCCTATTTACTCCCTAATGCTGAATGCGACCTTAATATGAATTTGAAGCAGAAAGGGGTGTTGAGTGCTATGCCTTATTTTGGTAAGTCAGTTTTTTGTAAGATTTTGTAGTTGTAATTTTTTGTAAGAAAATGCTTTGTAATACAAGATTGAGGGTGAGTTGACGATTTTTTTTATTTTAACCCATGAATGTCCCACCGCTGGACCTCCTTCCAAACGAGGGAAGGGTTTAGGCTTTGAGTCCACCACGCTGGCAAAGTGCGGATTGCGGACTTAATTGAAGAAAGATTATAAAAATTATAATTGCTGAATTTTGATTTCTAAATTACTTAGTATGAACCGTTTTAGTCCGATCCATATTTTCGCAACAAATTTTATCAAGCGTTCGTCAAAAAGCTTCATTAAAAAAGTTTTAAAACGGAACGTATATAATTATAGTAATGGTTAATTTATGTCATCTCTTTTTCAGGCATGTTCATCTCATCTATAATAGCAGGATTCCTGACTGACACATTCGGAAGAATATTATTTTTAAGGATAGGCTTCGGTAGTTTATTCTTCTTCGCGTTGTTATCAGCTTCAAGTCAAACGTATACGATGATAGCGGCCGCTAAACTAGGGGAAGGAATTTCGTAAGTATTTTCTAAATTATTAGTTTCCTTACTTGCTCTGAGTGTTTTTTAAACAGTTCTGGAAGAAATGCAAAGCCTCACGTTTAGCCAGTGTTGTGAACTAAACCTATCTCATGCTGGGCTAAACTCTTTGAACAGAAGTGGGACAGTGATTAATGAGTTGATTTTATGTTATTTTTATCCCATTGCTTTCCCATAGGATAATCTATCATATTCTCATTCTCTATTATATCATAACCACTACCATAGAGTACCTAAGTTAGATCTTAATATATCGCATTGGTCAAGTACTGGTGATGGACTCTTTGCCCCTTATAAGAACTATTGAAATATAAAGTCTTTTAGATCAGACTTTAATACAATTTGTATAGAAAAGAAAAATATTCCGAAAAGAAATCAACAGCAAAGCAAAAACGTATGTAACCGCAATACAAATCGTAAAACGTAGCAGTAATGCTACTAGATTCTACTCTTATAAAACTTTAATAGGATATTAAAGAAACTTTATTTCAAAACTCAGGTGTAACCAGGTTATCTAAACATCAGTTAACGAGTGTTAGCCGAACGGATGTTCTGGCAAATTGTGTAGAAACACTTTTACCTGTAAAACCGCACTTAGCCCAAAGTATGTAGGTTACTCGGAGCAATGTTGAAAACGCTGAACTTTAAAACACCAACGTACCTGAAATAATAAAAGAAAATGGGCTTAGAGACTTTGTTTTTGAAACAGATTGAGCTTAATATTAAATAATAATACGTTTGCTACAAAGTATTCTGGGATAATACTAGGTTATACTTTCAAATCTGTTAAGTTGTAGCAATAGACTTGACCTCTTTTGTCTGGGATTAACAGTGCAAAATGATCAATTCCTTCCACCTCTGTCTACACTTAATATCATTCATGTAGCTATTGAAATTATATTAATGTTACGGTTACAACTGTCACAATTTATCAGCATTAAAATTGTTTCTTTTAGCGACATCTAGTTGCATTTTTAGAACTAACAAGGAGACATTCATATTTGTTTAGCAAATGGTTTCAAAGCCTTATTATAGTTGAGTCCCGATACTTGAATTTTGGCAAATGCAAGTCTTAAGTTTATAGTAGTAATTTAAGTTACACTAGTAACCGTAGTGGTAAAGAAAACTATTCTTCATCTCCTTTAACCGTGTTAGACTTATCCAAGCTGCCTGAAAGCGTTTCACTTCCGCCATAACAAACGAAAACCAAATACTCAAAGTAAACGTAACAGCGTCTTTATCAGTTGATGACGCAGAATTGTTCAAAGCAAATAAACCGCAAGCCGAGATATCAAAGTGGGGTGTTAGTCCCACATTTTCCGTCGATTCAGCTTCTGCTCACCTCAAAAGGAAAACGACCGTAAAGATAAGCAATGCTACAAGTAGTTGGGCCATCGCGGCCTCTTTTGACGGATTCAGTAGAGCGAATAGATAACTAAGCAAGCCAGTATTTTTCTTTCATTTCTAAAATGAAAACTTTTAAACAGAAAATGATAATGAATTTAGAATTAAGTTTTATTTTTCTCGTGGTTCTTGTAGCTTCGAGCAATGCTTAATTGGGTAGTTAAATGAATAATTGTAGAAAATGAACAAGAATAAATAATTAAGGTGGCTAAATGCATAATTAGAGCAAAAGATCGTTGCGATAAAAAAGGATTTAAATTTATTTTGCCACTACGGCTGCTTTTAGTTTAGTTTTACTCGAAGCAAATTTGCAAAATAACATTCTGACGCAAGACTATAAAATATGTGCTTTTGAATCTTAATTCTACTGGCGCCATTGAATATTGTGTAACCACGTATTATAAATATGTATATTCGCATATTAAAATAATTTCTCGCAGCCACATAAAATCCTATGGCAACAATTATTTCATAGAAAATTCGATGACCAATCTAAAAGCAATGCTTTTAAAACTACTACAATATTTTAATAGATCTGCAGTACACTTTTAAAACAAGCCAATAGAAATCAATATAGCTACTCGTATACAAAACGCATGTAAATAATCGTGTAGTATTGGTCCAGTCCGTTGCAAGTTGGTAACGTGCCCAGAATTTTGACAGCATTATTACCTTGGCCGGTATTGTACTACCCTACTTCAATGATTCAGGCTGGCTGTGATATATTATGTGGCTTGTAAGCTTGTGTTTAGACGTTGCTCATCTGTTGCCAGATGTTCTAAGTTGATGGGTTTATTTTGGAAGGGAGTATCTCACTACTCATGATCACAAAAGTATCCTCCCTACTTGGTCTTCTGATAATTATTGGTCGTTAGGTTTTGTGAAATCAATCGTAGTGAAAGTATATGTGCCGTTTGAAGCGCTCTCCTACAGTCCTTTGCATTCTGGTATCTAGAAGTCTTATATGAGGGGCATAATGAGTTTATTAGTTTTAGTATTATTTGTCATAACAGTAGAGACACACGTTGCTGAATTTAAATTAAAAAGCATTATCTTTGTATCTTAGGTCCAGGTCTTCATACCAAAAAGCCCTTACGAGTTATGATCATTAAATGCTGCATTATTTGCGTTTTTACAACAATTGTTTATTGTAATTACTGTTTATTGATTTTATTTCAGAATGGCTATATCTGCCGCGGCTATTTCTTCCATCACGTGTGAGTTCTGTCACCCTGGTGTCAGGGATCGTGTGATGTTATGTCAGTCGTCTTTCTCTGCTATGGCTCAAATTCTTAGCCCGGCTATGGCTTGGGGTCTACTCACTCGGAGTTGGGAGATGAGTTTCTTGGGCGGTGGTTATGGTAAGGGAATGTAATAACAATTTATAAAAATTTGCTTAATCTTCACCTTTTTAATAAATGTTTTTGATTGACAATGAATTCAGTTTCGCTTATTTTTATTATGCAATACTTTATTGGGTCTTTATCTTTAGTTTTTTACAAAATCAGAGATTTGGAAATATTGGATAGTAATCATTATTATATTACCATAAGCTCTATCTGTAGAATAAGATAAAGAAACATAACCGAATTATTAGACTTCTCCTGAAACCCTGTTAAGTTTTGTGGCAGTAGAGAATAGTCATAATTTTATGGTTTTTTTTTCAGTACTTAAATCATGGAACTTCTATCTTTTCGTAATGTCGTTCTGGTCACTGGTTGCTTTTGTTCTATTCTCAATGTTACCAGAAAGTCCCAAATTCTTGGTGACGCGCAAGAAATTTTTGGAAGCAAGAAATGTATTAATCACAGTTTATACAAAGAACACTGGAAATAATGCTGAAAGTTTTCCGGTGAGAACAAGATTTTTTCACATTATGCATTAAAAATTGTGTTTTAAAAAGACTGGTTTTTTTTAAGAAATCGCAATGTTTAGAGGGGACTGGATAGCCAACCAAATTGTTTAAGCCGTTTAATGATTCGGTTCAAATCGGTGATCGAAGTATCTAGAAGTATGTGTGTACGTTACATGTATTTCTTTAACTATTTGCCATCAATATTATAAGAATTTTCTTTTCAGTATTACAATATATTCGACAAAGAAATAAAAGAAGGAACGCAGACGAAGAATCCCGAAGTAGATGTGTTTAAACAATTTCGAGCTGACATTGTGGGTGGTTTGAAAAACATGAAGCCGTTGTTGCAAAGACCGTTGATTTCTTATTTAATAATTATTGCGTTTATGCAACTAGTTATTGTGGGCATGTAAGTATAATTACTTATTTTTTCTTTTTGTTGGTAGCTTTAAGAAAAGATAGGATTACAATGACATAATTATACAGTCAGGAGCAAAAATATGTACACTGATTGTACACTGTCACATTTTCAATCGTACTTTTTATATAAAATCATTTTACTGCAACTACAGCACAATTTAATTGTTACTATGAGTCAACAGTAGATTGAAGTGAGAAAACGTAGTCATTTTACTATTTTTTTTTTTGATAAAAATGTGACAGTATGCATACCTATTTTTTTTGCTTTAGTTTTGAACCAATTCCGAATCTTATTTACCATTAACACAAAGAAGATGTGTAAAAAGAGGAAAAAGGTGGTTTATTTTTACTCGATTTAGTTAACACGTGTTACATAAAAACAGTCCAAGTAAAATGCAAGAGAGCACGGTTTCTATTTGATGATGTTTTATGCAAATGTTTTACTAAAAAGTCTTCGCTACGTGTCCGCTGCCGCTTTTTGCAGACACGCACGTAGCAGCAGTGCATGCCACGTCTATAAATTATAACTTTATTATTTACATGACTGTACCCTGGACTGTATTTATTTTAAATAAAAAATATACTGTGATTTTATATATTTAAAGCCATCGTGTCAGATATATAGCCCAGTTTCTCCACGTTTTGGTTAAGCATCAGAAAAAATCAGATTGTATAAGAGGTGTATTTTTCCAATTACTTACATTATGTATATTTGCTGTCATTTTATTTAGCAGATAAGTTATCTGTCACTTATTTATACAGTCATAGTGACACTGGCTACTAATGTATTTTCAATTCAGAAATCAGTCGATTGTTATTACACTAGGAGGCGCTAAAATAATTTCGTATCAAAATTCGCAAAAAAACATCTTGTTAGCGTTAGGAAATCGATCTCATTTCTTTTTTCTTTGTAAACAAAATATTTTACAGCCCGTAATAAAATAAAGTACTAAACAAAATTCTTTGCGTGGGATTTTACTTTGCAGTACAGGTTTTCACCGCGAACTCAAAGGGCAATTTTGCTTCAACCTATTTGACCTCGTTCACAATTTTATTTTTTCGTAAATTCCACGTCAAAGGCTCAAAGCTGAAACCTTATTCCCTCACCTGGAGTGAACTTGGCAGACAACGCAGACAGATTAAATGATACTTACAAATTAAAATTCAAGCTTAATTTGTATGAAACCGTATCTATAATTATATTCAGAGAACAATTTACTCTATTTCACACACAGTAGAGTTGAAAATCGCGTGCAGTGAAACTGCTGGGTAATTTTCATATGAAACGTTTTGATCGAACGGTACTGATAAAGAATGGTCATTTTTTAGGTACAATGTGCTCAGACTTTGGTTCCCACAATTATCTACGATCGTCGAACATTATAAATTAGATGGAAATCAGAATTTATGTACGTTACTGGACAGTTATACGGCTAGTGAAAAAACAAGGCTTTCAAGGATATCAGTGAATACCACTGAAGTATGCGTACCGGTAAGTTTTACATTTGTTTCCTATTTCTCTGATTTATTCGTTTCAGATAAACTATATTTTTTGATTATGGATATTTGTTGCTCTAGTATTATCCAAACGTCATGATTTGTTAACTCATATTTTGGTTGCGATGTTTCTTGTTAAGGCTATTTTTGCATAGCGAAATAATATTACAATTACATTTATTTTTTGTCATAACCTCAACAAAAAAATTATGGATTGTGACAAAAAAATTTTACTCTCTGAGGTATTGAGTATTAAGCGAAGTCTTTCTGAACCACATGTATCAATACGTATCGGTTCAAAGAGTTATGGATTGTCAATCCATTAGAAAAAAATATAGGAAGTTAAAATTAAAATCTGTTTACCTTCTTTTTGTCATATCCATGTCTACAGAAATGTGAAAACTGAATTTAAGTCCCGATTTCTGTTTCTTCATAAGTATAAAATAGCTAATCAATTAGCTAGGAATTTCGACAGTTCTTTTCATAAATTTGATCTCACTTTATCTTGAAGATAGGTAATCTGGTACTTATTCGTAAGCTACGATACTTACCCGAAATATTTCCAATTATTGTTCGATATTCGACTAATTTCCTGTGATTACAAATCCTTTGACTATAGCGTACCAAGAATTAGTAGGTAATAATATTCACAATATAATTCAGCATTGGTTCACTATCAGCCTCTGAATAGTAAATCAGTTCTGTGAATACCTACTCTAGATATTGGTTACATTTGTAGTTATAAACCTAAATTAACTATAAGTATACATACCTATACTTTGAGTAATTTTTAGTGGAATGTTTTGAAATTTTGATATTATGTTGAGGTTTTGACAATAATTTATAATAAATTGTGATATTATTTCGCTATGTAAAACAAAATAAATATTTACAAAATGTGTCGTTTGGATAATACTAGAGCAACAAATATCCCTTATCAAAAATACTATATGAATTATAATAATTTTTATATGAAAAATTTGTGCTGCATACATTCATTATTTACTGAAGTCCAGTGATATAATAATGTAATTTATGTTGTTAAAATAATGAGACATATTTATTTATGATTATTTCAAGCAAATTATGGAAATAATGATTTGTAAACATATTTTTGTAAAATATTGGTTCTTTAAATTACAAAAGAATTTTGGGTCAAAATGTCTTGGGTCTCCTGTGTTTTTGAAGTCGTTTTAAAATAACTGTAGCTACACAACATGTTTTACTTTGTCGCTGCTATTAATGATTATCTATACAAAAACTACATAACTTTCCCGGGATATCAAAATTAATCTTATAAAAAAGCAAGCCAGTAAATAACTCATCTACTCGAAGTGAAGAGATTGATATATGATACTTTACTGCAGTTTCTCGTTTGGATGTCGATGATGGGTCGCCCTAGGGATCCAAATTGAGTTCCGGAGAGAAAATATATCGTATTTAGGGCGCGGCATACTGACAAGCTATAAAGTACAAAATATTATGATAGGAAACTATGTATAAGCAAATGGTAATATTTGCTTGATAGTAAACTATGTATAAGCAAATATTACCATTTGCTTATACATAATTTACTAACATAATATTTTGTAGTTTATTAGTAGTAAGTTAATTAGATTATTTTGAAAGACGACAAGAGAGCTGTGCCGTTAAAATGATGATCCTAATCTGTATTGTATTAAACTAGCTTTAATTTCAGTGTTTCGTATTGTGAACTTATTTTACTATTTAGTGAATTTATTTTCAGTTTACTATTTGTGAACTTAGTTAGCACGCGGCACCATCCTCATTTTTATTTTGATAAAATAGCTACGGTCTTTCTCAAGATAAAATGTTACCTTATAATTTATTACCTAAATTAGTCCAGACGTGTTCACGTTAAAAAAGAACAAACAAAACATCAATTTACAAATTCTATTCCGTGTTTTTGTTCTCAAGCTATAAAATATCTGCTCGCTTATATCTTGATATTTAACACCGCCCTTATCCCTGCTATGATTTATCATAGTTTCTTCCAAAAACGTTCCGGCCAGTGTCAATTGAGTCACACATAAACATACTTATATTTGAGTGACTATGGACTATTGGTGGGAATAGACATGTGGGGAAATCATATCCAGCAAAGTATGATCTCAGATTCCTTTCATAGAAAAATGTGAAATGTTCTTTTTTGTATTTTTTTGCAATTCCTTTCTATGCATCAACGAACAATATTGTGATGTGATATTATTCAAGGCCAAAATGTTTCGTTCTCTGGTTAAGTTTTCATTGTTTTTTTAAAATAAGAGTGTGGTGACGTATAGAATGATCTTTAAGACATTAAATCAATATCAAAATTAAATCATTTATTTATTTAGGTGAAATATTGACACTTATGATAGTCGTTACTATTCCTGAATCTACCACTAGCTCGGAAAGGGGGTAGAGCTTTATGAGACTAGTTACCTGAATTATAGTAGATACCTTCATAGTAGATGATTGATTCATGAAATGCCGGAGTCCTTATTATGTGATGAAGCTACATTTTATCGTAAGAAAAGCATCCTTTTCGAATTTTTTTTCTAGATATTCAGCGAGAAACATAACATACTACTTTTCAATACCTACCATCTTACGAGCTTTTATTATTTTCAGTAGTCTAAAAGATCATGATTCTGACTCAATTCTGAACTATTTCGGCTCCGCAGCAACAATAGTTTTTAATATAAAACATTACACTCCCCTTTGAAGTAACAAGCAACAGCAAACTAAACTTAATAACGGAAACTTCCACTCAAATCTGTTCTGTCAGTCACGTACTTTAGTCAGCTATAAATTATACTATTAAGCATCTTCGGGTTATTCCGGCGTGGGAGTAAATCGGTCTACTGGTATTGTAATGAGCGAGTTATTGCTTGACTTTGTAGCCTCTGGATTATAAGGTGACAAGGATTTTAAGGATGTTTTAAAAATGTCGCGACTTGTAGCAAAATTCTGCGTAGTCTGTACTGTCGAGTATCGAGAGTTTGACATTTAAAATGTACTGATAAAATAGTTTCTATGTCACCCATTAGAGGCGCTGTATTTATTGACAGATAGCTGGTTGTCAGTAGTCGATATTAATAGAGACTCTTTTTGGCTTAAAATTACGTATTTATCTTGTTTAAAACGCGCTTACACTAGTCAAATGTAGGTCAAGGACTCAGCATTACGTCAAAAACTGTTTAAAGACTTGAAACTCAAAGTGAAGACGCAGCTTTCTGATCATAAATGATTTGCATCAGTAGGTCTAGATAGCTCTGAAAGGAATATTAATATACCTATTTTCTAGAAGGTAGATAAATGCTTTATCGGTAAAACCCAGATTCCTGCAACGACCTCAATCTAGACAGTTTATTCTTTTACCTTATCGCTATAATCCAGGTCTTCACCACAAATTCAACCAACAAAACCGTTCGCAAAGCATTCATCATTTTATCCGACTCAATTTAGCAGAAGTTTTTTACTAGTCTACCTAGACAATCCATCAAGAACCGCTACAGCGATTTCAATCGGTTCCACCGTAGTCTGGTTCTAACGAAAAAAAGGAATGTTTTATGTCAATAAGATGTCTACCAGTTGATTTATATACAAGTCCCACGCGAACCACGTTGCGTGCAAGAGTTAGTTTGTACAAAACGGCGGATAGCGGAAGCTCTAATGTGTGGATATGACAATGAAACCTTCTTTTATTGTTATAATATACAGTTTGCTTGTGATTTCCTGTTGTTTTTTTATTGCTGTTGTTGGGTGATTAGTTATTTATTAGGTTGTTCAGATTTATGTTGGAGTTATGAGACTTTTGGCCTTTTTATGTATGTTACAAGTAATCGTAATGATAGACGGTAGATAGGCGAAAATATTGGGTGCGTTTTATATTGTTAACACTTCTATATTCTAAACTAGATATTTTGCCTTACTTATCAATTTTACATTTTGTACAATAAGGAAGCAGCTTGTCTTTTCTTCTGTAGTCATCATTATTTTGTAATCATATTATCCAAATGCTAACTAAATAATTATTAATCGTCTCAATAAATTGTCTTTATTACCTTAAACTAGTCTGACATTTAAATCGACATCGAAATGTGGGGAGCAGTTTTTACAAAGCAGACGAAAAGCTACCACCAAAAACAAAAACAAGACAAAACTAGCGAAACAGCTTCAATTTACCCGCCCACAATACCTACGACCCCTCCATTAACAAAAAAACTTATTACCAACCCTTGTATACAACAATTATTGTTCTCGTTCTTTAATTAACAGTGATATATAAGTTTAAAGCTTAACCTTCCAATTAAGCCAAATGTTCCACTAATGGTCTAGCCACAATAGTTTTACTCTGTGTTCTCAAACTACCTTTAGAAGTACAGCTAGGCTTTGCCGCAAGCCCTTTGTGTTTTGACTTTTTATTTTAGGGCGTATTTACAAAGGTTTTTTTTGGCGCAAGTGACACGTTTTAATGATGTTAACTTTAAAAAAAACAGTTTTTTTTATTTGTTGTTAAAGCAGCAAAATAAATATATCATCTTTTAGAATTTCAACTGTCTGACTATCCCAGCTCAGTATAACAATCAAAGATACAGTCTGGTGACAGACAGATAGCGTAGTTTTTAGTAAAAGAGTTCTAGTTTTACCTTTTGGGTACGGAACCCGGTAATTTAAAAATTTTTGGGAAATTGTTTTAATTTTGGGGACATTAAAACACTACAAAAACAGACATGATGTACAACCAACTACTAACTTCACTCTCAACTTGTGTTTCGGGTCTGGTTCTACTTTGTGTCCATTGTTTGTATGTTAGTTAAAGTCCCCGCGACACAAACGCAATTTTTATTGCGGGAGTTGTCTTTATTAAATAAGATTTATGTAAAAAATAATACTATTTATTTCAGCACGTCAGCGGCACAGAAACCTACATCAACAGCATCATCATAGGCTTAGTCTGCATGGTGCCATACTTCATCAGTGGAGTGGTTGTCAACAAGGTCGGGAAGAAATGTCTCCTGATCTTAGCCGCAGTGATCAGTGTTGGCGCATTGTTGGGCATACGTTGGGCCAACTCTAAGACCACTATGGTGGCTTTGTTTTCTGTTGATATTGCTATCACACAGACAATGAAAAGTTTGAGCCAAGTCGTGTTGGTTGAAGTGTTTCCTACTACTATGAGGTAAGAATATATCGCACCCCCAATGCAATAAAGGCGTAAGCACCAATACATATGTTTTAAATTCCAGTTTCGAAAGTACAAGTATCAATATTTTTGTTACTCTAATTGCCAACGTAAAATGAAAAGTTTTTATACCAAAAAATGCTTTCATGACGACACATGTGATGAGGTAAATATATTGACAATGAATACATACATAAAATCAGTCACCCAGTTTATACCTACTACTTTTGTTTAAATTTGCATTCTATGAGTGATTTAGATATTTAACGATTTTTTATTATTCATTAACTTAATAATTCATTAATTTAATAATATGATTTAGTAAGTACTGTCTGAACAGCTGGTTTGCTCGATGTTATTATTTACTTTTTAACATATCATGTGACTGTCCAATTATTTCTGAACAGCTGTTTAAATAATATCAGATACAAATTGTATAAATATATTATTTGTGATTTGTTATTTAATCAGTTTTTTGCGTGACTTAAAAAAATGAGTGCGTTTGTTTATAAAAATAAGTGTATTTATATTAAGTATTTTTATATGTATTTTAAGAAAGTTGGTGTATTTTGGTTACGGCGTCTGAAATGAGTTTTCGTTTCATCGTTTACAATGTGAGTTCTCTGCCCTCTATTACATGAATAAGGGACTATCCCATTACCAAACACCAGTCACCTGGACCTGAACTGATATTTGCAGAAATCATAATCACTTAGTATAGTTGTCGTTCCCGTTGTTTTTATCAACCGCGCTACTGAGCCTGTAGTCTTGCTAAACTGTATCATTTTTTGTTTCACAGATCTCTTGCAATGGCGTTGGTGATGTTTGTCGCACGAGTCGGCACTCTGATAGGAAATATTGGATTCCCCATACTCCTCAACATGGGTTGTGAAATACCTTTCTACACCATGACTGGATTGATGATGTGTAAGCATAAAAAATACATTTTTTATAAAATTTAGTACCGTTTTAAAGGACTTGTTGCCTTAAAACTTGTTACGAAATCTTTTCTTATATTATGATAAAGTAGAATTTTATAAATACGAAAACATAGACAGACGACAAAGGACAACTAGACTCACACAGATTTTTGTTCTGTGGGAATCGAATTCACTACCTCTGCGCGGTAGTAGTGGTAGAAAAGGGGGGCACCTTAACCACACAAACGGCTTCAAAATATACTTTGTGGTTACTATAACCGTATAGTACTTCCCCTAAAATTCACTATATCAAACTTCACTAAGATATTTTGCTCTTAATAAAAGTCTTATAAAAGCTCAGCACATTTTCTGTGAAATATTTTGTTACTAAAGTAACAGTTAAGTGCCATTTGGCGTCAGAATTTTGTAGCACATTTTCTCTAAGTTGGCTGCACTGCATTTCGGTTTAGCTTCAGCTAGTGAGCAGCCCAATTCGGTATAAATCTGGATTGGACCGCGCTCAAGCCAAGCTACTAATTTGAGGGATTCAAAGTGGTTTTACGGATTTTTTTAACAGCTTTTTTTCTATTACAGGTCTCGTTGTACTGGCTTTATTCACACCAAAGAAAGAAGAGAGTTGAAATAAATTGTTTAGAAAATATACTTTTGTGTTTTATTGTCTACTTTTTATCACGAATGTTTTATTCACTATTAAAAACTTAAGAGTATGTAATGACGATTTAAAATAAAAGTCAACTGCTTTCGTGGTCCGATGGAATTGCAGATCGCAAAGTAACGGGTTCGATTCCCAGGTCAGACAAAGTGCTATAACGAACTTCCCGAATATTTATAGTTATAATCATTTGGTAAAACGCTGCTTGGCCAATCATATTGCATAAACTTCTGCATACACTTTCACTTAACATACACTCCCGATTCTGGCTACTATTATTTTTATTCCAGTAGCAAAACCCCTATAACTAAGACTTGTTGAACCTAAAATTGCTGAACAACATACGTTGATGTCACATTACAGGTATGCTTTTCACATGTCACTGAGGCTAAGTGAAATAACATTGTAAAGCGCCGTATGTTGCCAGCTTTATCAAATTGTGCTCTGGTTTACGAACAACGTTGGAAGCACACAGACACGTAGCAGTTTGTCTTCTAACTGTAGTTAAGGCTTGCATTCTGTATTACGTTTGTTACTAAAACTAGTTCAATTGTTCATTTCTTGAGACTTTTTTGTTAAAACACAGTTTCTTTATCGTTATGCATCACAAATTCTCCAAGATTCCTGGGAAACTACAAAATTGTAACTTTAAAGTTCACTAATTTAAAACTTATATCTATCAACCAATCGAATATAGTCATTTATTATACAGACACTGACTCCTATGTACAACTAACTGCGTAAATACCAAGACTGTTATTGTCAAGACACATAATTTTATAATTCACAATAATTATTGTAAATTTTTTAAATAAAAGTTTTCAAAGAGAAATGCGTGATTGCAAGTCACACGCCATTGTTTTCATCAAAATGTACATTTATAAGCAAATATGTATACATTGTCACAATTTTATTGGTATGCCTATTACAGCTAAAATGTAATTAAAAAACACATTCACTCAGTCTAAAATAAACGCGGAAAGAGAATGTTATTTATCCAATGACATCACAAAATTAGAGGCACGCGACGGAGGCTTCACTGTAAAATCTGAGCTAATTTTTATTCCGGCTGTTCGTGAAATCCACGTTTGTTTAAAATCAACGCCACGGAGACCGCAGCTAAAAACAGAGTACAATTTAAGTATTTTTGGGGAAATGCTCTGAAATGTTTATAGTGTTTTTGTATCTAGATATTTCTAGAGTGAATTCATTTGATGATTTTTACCGTTCTTGAGTATCAACAACCGAGTAGCTATCAAGAAATTCTGTAGGAAAAACTGACCGGATAGAAGACTTTATAAGTACTCATTTTTAAAGTGAGTTTAGATGTCACTCCTTTGATATTAACGAGTACCTACCAAGTGTAAGGAAAAATGCAATCAAGGTCAATGTCTATTTAAAAACATAATATGATATATATTATGTTTTTAAAAGAAAATATGCCTTAAAAGAAGTAAAAAAAATATGCCACTATACAGCTTTATCATTTAATGTTTAGTATGGTAACGATTAGAAGAAGGTTCCGAGTTTGATATTAGCACTTAATTTGATTTTTGTTTTGTTAACAATAGTTTAGTGCAGTTTGGAGATTAAAATAGGCACTCAATTTTTTTGTCGCAACGTAAACTAAAATATTTAAATCTTTATCTCAAATAGCTACAACACTGCATCACTCACTCGTGACTCGATCGCGAAAAAGTATCCACACAGAGTAAAACATGTATTTATAAATTTTTGCATATTTGCAACCAATTTATTACCACAAATTGTGCAATAACCTAAACATGACTTGCAAACTATACATATTGATATTAATGAAATCACGTTTGATAGCATTACGCATACATTTTCCTCCATACATACATCACGAATGTATTCCACGAAGTCACTAACAATTTTCACAAAATACACAATCAAAATCCCTAAATACACAGACAACTCGTGAATGAAGGAAACGACGTACAATTCAGTGGCAATCGCATTGACACAAGTGGTTATAAATATTATCTTTATTTGCTTATATTTTTTCTGAACCATTTTAGCATGACACTTCCATTTATGTCATACATCATTGTACAGGCCAACAACTTAGTAGAGAGTATTGCAAGGTGGTATACAAAATTCTGAACTTACAACACCACTGACCAACAGTTGAGTTTCTTGCTAGCTCTTCTCATAAGGCTCTTCCCCCTTTCCGGGCTAGTGGTAGATTCAGTAATTGTAACAACTATCATAAGTGTCAATAATTGACCTAAATTAATAAAATATGATTTGATTTTTATTGATTTTGAACAGACTTATGCAACTGGTGGTGGCCTATTTGCTACAGCTACATTATTTTGGACATATAATTAATAACTATTAGATGCAAACCCGGCTTCGCTCGGGTGAATTTTGCTACGACATTCACGGCAATTGCCGTAGCAGTAACACCACTTTTCAGGAACAGAATTTTCGCCAAACTACAACTAAAGCATTCAATATAGCGACTGCGGTCTATTTGTCAGTGCCATTAGAATTTACCGAAATTCTCCATAATCCAAATTTTGCGGATATTATGTTGTCGACTCGAAATCAATATTTTTATGTGTTGTTGTTCATATCAGGTTTCGATCGAGTCTACCGTGCCTATTGACGAAATTATTAATATAGATAATTTATATATAACGTGCTCTGCAAGACTCACTACTAAGTTGTGAGATAGTACATAAACGTCATATATAACGAGGGATCAAGATTAATTGGACGGTGTGACAAGGTCTTTGTCATCTTAAGTAAATTAATTACATCATATTAAATTATACTAAGATGTTATTACGGCAGTTACTAGAGACACGTTAAGGAGATATATGAGTGCGTTTACGGAAGGAATATTTTTTATTTATGGAATAAATAGAAATAAATATATTAAGATGAGTGAATTGGATTTGCCGGCTTTTGCTGAGGCTCGTAAGTTGTTCTTCTTAATATAAATCGTTGTTTTGGTGAGCTAATCGTTTTTATTCCATATTATTTATTATTTATTTATAAAATCTTTATGACACAGTTATTTAGTTGATGTCCCGCAAAACTGCCGACGCAGTTTCCCCTGTAGGAAAATTATGGTATTTAGAGTTCGGTTCATACTTTTAACCATTTTTTAAGTTTTAAAAGGACTCTATAGATATCGTGACGGTAATAATTCTTGCGAAACAATAGACTTTTATTGTTGGATCTGTGCCAATTAGGTGATTGTTAGAATATTCGAATGAAAATATAAAGAACGAAAGTAGACTTTTTCTCAATTTTTTCTTTATATACGCACGTAAGGTAAACAGTTTTGGTTAAATTCACCCTATTCTTGTACTGCGGTTTTGCTAGAATTTTCTAGGTTGAAGTGAAAGGAATTGTGGTTAAACACACGAAGTTTCGAATATTCGTTTTCTTTGAATTAGAATATACCTATAGTCTATTAGGTTTCTTAGATTTGTCGAACATGTTTTAGTAGCTCTACTGATTGTTATTCTTGGAAATAGATGGTATAAAAGTATGAGCAAATAAAATAGATACATTTTATATCGAAAATACATCATATTTTTTTAACTTTAAGTACTATATAAGAATTTTATAGATATCTTTTTTAAACGTATTATTGTCCCACCACTAGGCAAGAGTCTCGCTCCTGCACAAGAAGGGTAGGGAACCTTTACTCCACCACGCTGGTTCACTGCGGGGTAGACTATAAATCAATAATTTCAGTTATGATTTAATTCTACTGAAGTCACAGTTTTTGATCCATTAGAATGCAATTTTGTCTTCTTTTTAACAGATGATGTATGAAGACACATTTACCAATTTATTTTTTTTGCTGATCAAAATATTGACCCTACATAGATTTTAGTTCAGTTTAATATCAGCAGTCAGCCTGCGACCACGGCGAGAGCAACCTGCGCCGAAACGTTAGGCATTTTGAGGTAAAATGCGTGTTCGCGTTAATTCCCGTATTCTATACATAAAACATGCAACGCGAGAGTTTAAAAGTTATGATTATTATTATAGTTTTTAGGTACAGATTCCCTTTTACGACACGCTTATCGCTTATACTGTATTCTATTAATACACTGTTTTACTACTAGGATTTAGTCAGTCTAACTAAATTAGTAATTTGTTTGGTTTTAACTTTGAGTTTATTACGAACGCTTAAGGGATTTCTAGGAAATTTCCGGTTTAGGGTTTTAATAGGTCGGTAACATGGTGAAAACTTTTAAATTATAAATGTGATATAATTTGTTATAATTTCGACAGCCACTTTTCCGAATGAACTATAGGGTTCGCGATTCTATTAAAATATATTGATACAATTGATAATATGATTATTAAAATTATTATTGTTTATGTAAATTAACTTAATATGTTTCTGAAATCCTGTTATTAATGCTCTTGTGTCGTGGGGAATGTTACAAACATACAAAAAACGGGCACTAAGTAGAACCAGACCCAAAACAATTATTTGTGTATCGCACAAGTAATTGTTCCGTATGGGAATCCAACCCATGATCTCCCGCCGCAATAGTAGCGACGTGGTGCCCTAAACCACTCCACAGAGACAGTCACATATGAACTATAGCAACTCGATTAGCGACAAATGGTTTTTGTGCGGAAGGTTAGCTAGACACTTGTTTTATTTTATTCAAAAGATATTATATGCACTAAACGCGCTAATCAGCTATAATTTTCACGTGAATCTGAGCACTATACTCGGCTTTTCATTACAAAATGCAGTGTACATTCACAATACGTGTAATGATGCCGTAGTTCATCAAACACGTTAAATAACCTCTTCGGACGAGGTGTTCGGTCAAAGCGTACGTTTATTGGTTTCCAATGAATCCAAAATCAATTTCCAATGTGGTATGCTTTTGATTAGAGTTTCTAGAATTATGGAGTACATTATTTGGCTGTTGGGCTTATGTATTTTATATTTGAATATTGCTTAACCTCAGTATGTGTAGAAGAAGAGAATGTGTAGGTAAATGTGTGTGAAATATACCAGCGTTTTGTTATTTGCAATTTGAGTCTTATTGAACTAGGAGGGCGAGTCTATACTATATACTGGTCACCAAACTTTGGGCTACTTTATAGAATAAATACTACATATTATTATCATAATACTGCATCTATCTGTCTGTTCGTGATAAACTCAAAATTAACTGAACGGATTTCCATTCGATTTTCATCAATAAAGGCGTAACCCGCAACGCCAAAGTAAGCGGCTAGTCTATTATTAATTACAAATAATTAATAGCAAATACTCAAGAATCGAGAACCTCAACCTCAGCAGTCGTATTTACTGCTCAAAAAGCTAATCTATCAAATTCTATCCAGTATAGACCATTAAAGCAGACCGAACTACAAAATACACTCTCCTCAATAACAAAGTCGTGTAAATAGAGGAGGCTATTTTCGAGTGCTTTGAAGATTTATTTTGGATACACCTGGGACTAGGCGTGTGGTTCGAGATATTTTGATACGAGAGACTACTTTGTGACCTTATTGTGGGATCTGATTTATGTATTCCAATATTTAGTTGGTGTATTTTGGTTTTAGTGTAGATAGGTATATTATTTGTGAAAGGATATAGGTGGGATCGTAATTGAACAAAATATATGCGACAATTTAGAAGAGAGCCCTGACGATGCACGATTTCTATGGATTAAAAGGTAAAATTTCATGTTTGTTCAATAATAGGGAACCGCTGCAATCAGATAACTGTCCGCTGCATAAGTAAACGGGGGCTAACGCTTTAAATTATAACTTTTGTATACTTCTACTCTGTTGAAAGTTACATACAAGACTCTTTATTTAAGTGATATGACTTTTATAGGGATATATTTTTTTAACTAGTGATCATCATCATTGCGTACTCCCGCGTGTATCAAACTTGCATATCCCAAATCCTCAATCAATCAGCCGCTTCTGTCGTACACTTATGCAATTCACTAGTGATGACATCGACACGAATGTTATAAGCCTAAAGAAAGACCTATCTTTAGTACTTATCACACCTAGGTTACACCCGAAAATGTAGGCAGATGTATGGAATACACCCTAAATGAGATAAAAAAGAAACCTGTCTTTATTTGGGACCGAGGTAGCCAATCTAACATTACACTACATATTAAACAAACGAACAGACGAACACAACAAATGAACTCACGTATTTGGGTAAAACTACACCAATACAGCTACACACAGGCGTATTTGACGCAATGTTTAAACTAGTGACACACATTGCACCGATCCTTCTGGGTCAGATCTCCGTAGGGTACGAATATTCGTGTGATTGCATTTTACTTTGTGTCAGAGAAACAAGCTAATTGTAGTAGCTCGAGGGAGCTATTGTGTATCTCAGATGAGAAGAATTCAATAGTTACTAAGCTATGCGTTTTCTTCTTATATTACTAGTGATTTACGTTACGGCTTTGCCGTAACGTAAATCACTGCAATGTACTGCAAAGTAAGTTATCAAATGAATTTACCCTAATTGTCAACTGATATATCACGCATGATGTATCACAATGCCATGTATTTTTTTTTATCATAAAGTAAAATACGTGAATTACCGCGAATAAGCACTTTGCCATAAAATGCCGGACGTTTCGGCGCAAGTTACACTAACCATGGTCGTAGGCTGACTTTCACATTAACCAATAATTAAGATTTTTACTTCTTAATTGATTTGAGATCATATAACAGTTTCCTGTAATACCTAGTTTTTAGTGTTATCTACAACATTTATTTTATAATCGACAAAAACAAACAATTCCAAGCTGTGGCTAAAAATCTTCCCCGTGGAAGACATCAATCCTCAAAGTTTACGATTGACAGTCACGCTCATAAACCCTGAGTTACCGAGGGTGAAGTAATTACTGTGTCATAATATTGTGCAACCTTTAAAGCT
Source organism: Anticarsia gemmatalis (assembly GCF_050436995.1). Taxonomy (NCBI): domain Eukaryota; kingdom Metazoa; phylum Arthropoda; class Insecta; order Lepidoptera; family Erebidae; genus Anticarsia; species Anticarsia gemmatalis. The sequence goes on from NC_134761.1 coordinate 9,718,661, forward strand.
TCTCTTGTAGAGGAAGCGATGAAAATTAAATGTTTTCAACAAAGAAATTCTTAGAAGAAGTGTTCTTTGTGTTAGAATAATCACAGTAGGAGGAGTTATCTGTAGTGTGATAGATACTGCAAATGGAAATAAAGTCAATGACTGATGTAAATAGTTAAATAGAAATAGTTACCTATTAGTCGATCTATGTGGATTTTCTACTGACCCACGTTTATCTGACAAAATTGAGAAGATATTGTTTTAAAAGTTAACAACAAGCTACACCATAAATGACACATTTGTCAGCTCCATAATCTGTTTAGTTAGAGCAAACCTATGTCTCTCTTAAATTGAGCAGGTAATTGAGAACTTTGCTGTTCAGAATTAGTATGTAAGTGAAACATAATCATTAACTCATTTTCTTTTTCTCAAATAAAAGTGAGATTCAAAATGACTGCAATAGTGGTTATGTGCATAAAAATTAAAGACAGGCTCTTTGTAAAAGGCAGAACAATAAAAAAACGAAACTTCTTTTGCCAAACCATCTTAGAACCTTAATACACTGTATAAAAGAAACTGCATCTAAATCGGTTCACTCGTTGAGGTGCTACCGTGACACAGCACATAATTCCCCTTTTTATCATAGCTTAGAAATATTCTACGCAATTTTCATAGTAAGATTGAATCAGTATTTCCGTTCTACGTAAGAATTCGTAAGTAAACAATACGAACACCTCGACAAACTTGCCATATAAAATACAATGTATAAAATACATTAAATGTTCTCAACAAAGAAATTCTTAGAAGAAATTTAATGTTCTTTGTGGTAGAATAATCACAGTAGGAGGAGTTATCTGTAGTGTGATAGATACTGTAAATGGAAATAAAGTTACTTATTAGTCGATCTATGTCAATTCTGTACTGACCAACGTTTATCTGACAAAATTGAAAAGATATTGCTCTAAAAGTTAACCACAACCTACACCATCAATGGCACATTTTTCAGCTCCATAATCTGTTTAGTTAGAGCAAACCTATGTCTCTCTTAAATTGAGTAGGTAATTGAGAACCTTGCTGGTCTGTAATAGTAAGTGAAACATAATCTTTTCATTTTTCTCAAATAAAAGTAAGATTCAAAATATCTGCAGTAGTAGTCATGTGAATAAAATTTATCGAACCAGGTAATAGGCAAAACCATAAAAAAACGAAACTTGTTTTGCCAAACCATCTTAGAACCTTAATACACTGTAAAAAAGAAAAAACTGCATCTAAATCTGTTCACTTGATGAATTGCTACCGTGACACAGCACATAATACCTCTTTTTTATCATAGCTTAGAAATATTCTACGCAATTTTCATAGTAAGATTGAATCAGTATTTCCGTTTTACGTAAGAATTCGTGAGAAAACAATACGAATACCTTGACAAACTTGCCATATAAAATACAATGTAAATAGCCTACTGTTTCTTATCAATGTGTAATCATGATTGCTAATTTAACTGTATATTTGTTTTATATCACAGATAAGACATGTTTAACGAGTTCACGTGTTGTGCCGTGGAAAACACTAGCTATAATAATAATATCTATGCTCATTTAATAATAATATTTAAATTGATGTTGTTTGTTCTGCCTCCTCATCAAAACAGCTGCACCTATTTGAATAAAGGCTGGCACTTATATAAAGACTGACCGACAGGCACAGCCAATACTACTGAACGCAAGAAGCCGAATTTTGGCATGAATTTTCCTAGGAAAATGTAGGGGAGCTAAGAATTTCACGCGTACAAATTTATGGGAAAGCAACAAATTATATCACTTTAAAGAACATAAGCCAATTTATATCCCCAAGACAATTTCTATCAATTTTTATCCCCAAGAAGGACATAGGCTAGTTCTTTCAGATCCCTAAGTAACAAAATGGTACATGGAAAAAAAGCATTACCAAATACTGAGCATATAATCAAACTCCAACCTACGGTTGATAACAATCTAATAAAAATATCGTAGTCATTCTCAAGAATGCATTACACCTAAGATGTCCAACTTTTCGTAGGAAGACTTTCTTAGGTAGAGAGAAAATAAACATGCAACGCGAAAACTTTAAAGTTATGAGAAATACAATAGCCCGGGGACCTTTGAATCCATGTGATTCGCAGTACACTAGCCCAGCTCTATTACTAAGGAATTTCGTAACAGGTTTCTGTAAATGTGAAATACCTTCAGACAGTGAAGTCCATCCTGAATAATCCATTTGTTCCTGCATCGCACCCGTGGGATGGGATGAAATCTATTTCTATCCGCAACCACACGCTCGCTGCACGAATATTTGTGAGGCTGCTTTGAGAAAATCTTAGAAAGCATTCCTTTGTTCCCCGAGAGTGTGTTCCTTGTGGTTGAAATGGATAAATAATGTAACAGCATTTATGTTTACAGCCAATTTTCTTTGGCAACACTCATTTTTGTAGTTAGCCTGAGCTGACCCACTGCTGGGCAAATGGCTCTCCCATTTTTTTTTCCAATCATCCGTATCTCTTGTTATGCGTGTCCAAATAATATCAAAGGCAATCATAACATAATACATGTTTTGATTGTTTTCTATTTATTGAATAGATAAAAAAGTCGACATGATTAATAAAAAAAACAGAACAACACCATTGAAACTAATTTAACTAACTACAAACGTACGAATAAAAATGGAAACATTTTACCTCAACACAAAAACGACGTTAAAAATAAAATTTTCTAGCATTACACGCAAAACAATTACAGAGTAAAAAGAAAACAGCAAAACATTACTAGAAAAATGTAAGTAGTTTCTTCCACTTACATTTCTGAACGTACAAGACCAAAAAAATTTAGAACAACTTAAATGTAGATTTTCCTAGACCCATTTTTCTTTGTTCCCGACAAATTTTGAAGCGCCGACCATTTTTTAACTTGTCTATCCAGATTACTTTTTGAAATCGAGTAATTTTTTCCCGTACACCAAAAAATATTTTATTGGATTACAATATTGCCTCGCTATTTTTAGAGTGCGTATAAAAACTGTGTTACATGTTTCAGCGATGTGAAAATGTATAAAAAAATATTGCAATAACAGGAACTTATGACAGGGGAATTATTTTATACGTGCCTTTTGAACAGATGAAAATTATGCGGGCCAAATAAAAATGTTGGTATTTTTCATTTTATCTATTACCACCACTTTTCCATAGAACTAATTTTAGTGGGATAAGGAGATTTTAATATCACCGTTCGTCAAACAATATCGATTTTGATATCTTGTTTCTTTGTAGTTTAGTTTCGTTATTAAAAATACAACTCCTGCACTAATTTTGCGAAAACATACAAACAACGGACACAAAGTCCAAGCAGACCTGAAACAACGATTTGTGGATCGCACAAGTATTTGTTCCGTGTGGGAATCCAACCCACGACCTCTCGACGCACTGAGTAGTTGTGCGGTGACCACCTTAACCACTGCACCAACGTATTACTGTCCTCGAGTGTGATGAGAAATAAAAAAAACAAACGAGATTATAAGTGATTCCTATGTCCATTTAATGAAATCAAAAAATCACAGTCCATTCTGAATCCCTCACAGGTTCCACATTCTCTTCGATAACGTCATTTCTTAATTGATAACCCGTTTCGTACCTAATATCTTGTCTCCTAACATAAGCATCTTTATACATATCTCGCCATCTTACACTTTCATCTGTTATGACAGTGCAAAAATCTCTTCTATAAAGCAAAAACCACAAATCTTCACCACTCAATACTTTCCTCAATCTTTTACAAGATTGCGATAAGCTCAAAATATCAGCTACGGGCAAACATAGAAGTATTTCATACAAAACATCGTCAGGTAATCCATGTAAAGCAGAACTTGGATGATTATAGAAATTTAGTATACAACTTTTAACAGGAATAAGAATTTTCTCCCTAAAAGTTAGTACCAACTCGTCTAAATTAGACAAACTTGAAGGAGCTCCCAAATTGCCTGTTATTATGTAATCATCGATCTCAAAACATAACGAATATGTTTCTTTATTGATGTCTGGTATTATTGCATTGATTAACATCATATCAGTCAGAGGGCTCGCTATTATCTTCGCTGGAGTATCTTGGAACCGTTTCAAAATAACACTTACTTCATAAACTGTATCGTTTTTCCTTCTTTTAGATAATATGTAATCGACAACGTTGATTTCTGTATTCCCTTTCAGTACAAAATCATTTTCTTTGATCACAATGAGGAGTAAGGCAAAGAACAAGTCTCGTTTCAAAGTTTCGGGCTTGATTAACGTCTCTATCAATGTGTTCAGTGTCTGTTGGAACTGGAGCGGATTCTCCCAATTCACGTCCCAAGCAGTGTACCTCCGTTCCATTGTCTCGGCTCTTTGAACTTTTTGAATGTTTTATTTTATTAGCTATTAAAAATTTTCCTTGTCGATTTTTTACGGGTGTTTGCAATTTTAACGTCATGTTGACATTTTTTGTATTTTTTTCTTCTAACATTTTTATTTGAAAAGTTTATTTATATTGTCTCTTAACCTATATACGAACTTTTTGGCATATTTCCCTTATTTTAATTTACGCACTGAAGCACTGTACGTTTATAAAAGAAGTTGTTTAGTTTAAAGGTCAGCGCTGTAACTTCAAAATTCATTTTTATAACAACCGGGCCGGAGTTTTATCGTTAGTCACAATGAAAGTTGAAATTAGATACAGAACAAAGTTATTCAAAATTTTCTTTATGATGACAAAGATAATACTTTTAAAATTCTTATAACTTAAGCCCGCATCGAGTTAGTATAATCGTTTCTAGACAAAGGAGTGTTCAAATTGGAGGGCAACCTAAATTTTCGCATTTTCCTCTTGGTTTCGTATTTCGTTCACAACAAAAATATAGTTTGAGCAATTCTCTCGGATATTTCTCCTATTTGCTTCTTATCTTTTCTCGGTTTGCGAAAACACAATCTCTCATAATGTTTTCTGATATTGACACGAATATTATTCGCCGCATATTCATCGTAAATTCTCGGATCTTTTCGCGTTTCAAATTATTCTGATGTTCTAGTGTATCTTGTATAGCATCCCTTGTGAGTTATACGATAGCTTACTGCAAGATAGGAGTTATGAGTTAGCTTATAAAGGCTGACGTATTGCAATTCTCTAGCCACTACTGCGAATTCAGACGTCTTTTGTATTTGTGTTACAAGTTTCTGCTGTTGAATAAAGTATTATATATAAAGTAGAAGTACTTTATCTTGGAAATATTACGTTTTTTCTAGCGAAAGATAGCTTACCAGAACAATGATTAGTTATTAATAAAAATGTTTTATCTATTCAAAGTTATGAACCAAATTTTTGATCAGAAATGATGTGTAAATTATACGATAAAAATACAGATTCAAATTAAAAATATTGTTGTCACCATTTTATCAGAGATACAGTTTTTTCCCGAATGAAAATAAAACAAACTTTCTACAACTATTTCACGCCAGATATAATTTACAAACGTACAAAAGCATGTTTCATCAAGTTTTTATTTTCAGACAAAGTCGAGCCAAACTTGACGCCGCTAAAAGAAATAAATGCCGCATTGAAGGCGTGTACATTCGGCCGTTTTCATATAAAGTTGTTGTTCATAGCCTTTCTTGGGTTTATGTCTGGAGTTTTAGTTAGTAGTAGTACAGGTTATTTGCTGCCAGTAGCGGAATGCGACTTAGGAATGAATTTACTACAGAAAGGATTGCTTAATGCTATGCCTTACATTGGTAAGTATTTTTAGTGCATTTTTGTGTTTATATACTTATTACATTAGATAACTAAATTTAGCAGGCTTTAACCTTTTAGTACAGACAAAAAACTTAGCTGGGTTTCTAGCACACAACACAATATAATTACATTTGCTATTCCTCTAGGAAATCTCATTTGATTTTCTTTATAATTGATATGAAATAGAACAAAAACTATTAAATGGCTATAATGTATAGAAAACCCAACATTATGCCAGTAAAAGCAGCCTTTAATTATCCCGTATAAAGTAGAAAATGTTATAAAAAGTACGAGAGTTGAAATTGTTTTATTAAAATTAGGAGTAAGCTAATGGAATAGGTATTAATGAACATAAAATGGTTGTTTTATGTACTTCTTTAGTACATTGATGAGTAATGCTAAAATCTAGGGCATAAGTAGTATTTTGACCTCTTTTCCTTCTCGTAAAAAGCTTTTTTGCTAGTGTTTAATAGAATCAAGTCTTCTTATTTTTGTTGGTAAGAATGTAAGAGTATTTACGTTTGTTGATCCATTAATTGATGTTACATTTTGACTGCATTAATTAAAATTTGGCAGTACAAAAGATTATATTCCAAAAAAGCTATTTTCAACAAAAAAAGAATACGGGCGTAGCAGTGGGCATAATCTAGTTTGATGTAAAATAAATACACCTCATACCATATTTTATAATTCATTGACCAGCATTCAGTTCAAAATGGTGTCTTTTGGTTTAAGAGAAATTGACAATCTTACTTTGTATTTAATATGTCCTGTGTATTCTAAATCGTTATTTATTTTTCAGGAATGTTATTATCATCAGTGATAGCTGGCTTCCTTACTGATGCGTTAGGAAGGAAAAAGTTTTTAGTATACGGCTACGGAGGTATATTCTTATTCACAGTAATAGCTGCTTCAAGTCAGTCTTTCGAAGTTCTTTTGGCAGCAAAGTTCTTTGAGGGACTTGTGTAAGTATATTTCAATTTATTTTTAGTTGTGTAAGAGTGGGTAAACATTCGCCTTATACGCAAGTGATCCAGGGTTTAACCTAAAGTAACAAACCTATTACTTACCTAAGTTACTTGTGTTACAAATAATTGTTAATTGCATCAACTAAACGGTAAAAGGAAATATCGTGATGAAAAACTACACGCCTGAGAATTTTTGAACAGTTATGTAAATAAATAAATAATTTTAACCCATTACTGTCCCACTGCGGGACAAGACAAGACTGCGGGCAAGGGTCTCCTCCCGTAATGAGGGAGGGTTTAGGCCTTTAGACCGCCACGCTGGCCATGTGCGGGTTGGGGAGTTTGCATGCCCTCAATAAATGTATTAAACAAATTTTAGGCATACAAGGTTTCCTCAGGATGTTTTTCTTCTCCGTTGGAGCATGTGATAATTATTTCTAATACACACATAACTTCGAAAAGTCATTGGTGTGTTGCCTCGGGTTCGAACCTGCGACCACTTGCATGGGAGGTGTCAACTTATACCACTCGGCTATCACTGCTCTTAAAACAGTTATTGACAGAATTTAGCATCTCTAACACTAATCAACCAGCAGTAGTGGTAGTAATTTCTAAGAAATATTAAGTTCCAAAGGCTAAAGGCTCGTCTACTCTACCGTTTCTCTATTCTCTAAGCCGTAATTCTAGAACGACCTGTCTCAAACTAATTTACAATGTATAAAGTCTCAATTCATAGAATAGAAAGACACAATTACTTAAAATTGAACTAACTGTAGACAGGCAAAACTAACAAGTCTCGAAAGACATTGACAATAATTTGAATAATTTACATTACATCGAGTTTGTTATAAATTCTATGATTCTGTAGCCTTTCATCAAATATGAATGGAGAATTGTTGAAATTGATGTGAAAGGCTATTTCAACGATGAAATGTCTGACCTAGACTTAAATTGTGACAAACCAATTTGATATCTAATTCGTGCGTCATAATGTTTAAATTAATTATTTCTTAGAATAGACAAGAAACATAATACTCCAGAAATTCAAGTGATTTTGAAAACTAATGAAAATGCATTGACAGAAAACATTATTTTACTTGAATGTTATGTAGGTACATACATAAAATCACTAGAAATCGGAGAACAAGATCGCTGTAAAATTCTTAAAATTCTTCTACATTCAAACATCTTTTTATACAATAACTAAATTTAAAAATCGTACAAGTAAAGTTTGATTTCTTTTCAAAAGCAAGCTAGTTCATAGTTCATTCAGATTGCAATCACATCTCGAAAGGTCGGTAGACAGTTCTTCACAGTTCAAAAATTTTCCTTTTGTTACACTAAAATTAATGTCTACGCAAGTTTCGTTCAGATTTATATATCTCGGACCTTTCAAAGAATTTTTCTCAGTCTTTTTCAAAATTCTAGATTTAAAATTCCTAGCATTGTTTCGAAACAAAAGAATAATGTTTTAAGCTAGGGTAATTGTTTCGTCACAATAGCGAAATCTGGATCTTCAAAGTTTCAAAACTCGGGAGCTACATTTGAATATCCAAATCTTGTAGTCCCTAAGGATTTAAATGGCTGGTTGTGAATTAAGTTCTCTTGAAGTGTATAAAATGTGAGTGTGGGGTGATTTATTGTTTCACGAAGAATTAATGTTGTTACTTTGTATTTTTGTGGTGAACTGTGGAAATTTTATTTCTATTTTTATTTTGTTTATAAATTTCATTGCTGAGTATATTTCAGAACTATTTTGTATTAAGGTCTTTGACCTTTCATCAACCATGACAATAATATTTATTTTCGTATATTTATTAGTACTTACTTATATTTCCACAATATTTGGTGTAAGGATGTCATTTAAAGAAATAACTCGCAAGATTTGAACCTCACAAATAAATATACACTGCAAATTGAATATATAAGTAATTAGCTGACCCGCGCAACTTCGCTTGCGTCACATAAGAGAGTCATAATTTTCCCCGTTTTTGTAACATTTTTCACTGGTAGTCTGCTCCTATTGGTCGTAGCGTGATGATATAGCTTATAGCCTTCCTCGATAAATGGGCTATCTAACACTGAAATATTTTTTCAAATCGGACAGTAGTTCCTGATTAGCGCGTTCAAACAAACAAACAAACTCTTCAGCTTTATAATATTAGTATAGATTATATCAGCAGAAGTAAAAGGGTTAACAATATACATATATCTATAAGTTAAACATTACATAGCCCAATTAAGACTTCACGAAAACTCAAGTACATTGTCGTATTAGCCTAAAAATTATAGCACTACTTAACATAGTAATAGGATTATGTTTTATAAGGGTACAGTTTCATTCGACTAGATTTACAGTGGGGTCTAGCACTATTTCTTGTAAAACTACTAAATTTCTCTGACTATTGGCTAGGCGACCTTGAACAACGTTAGCATACATTGTAATCGTTGAACGAGACCTTGCAAGTTCAAACCTAATGCCACCTATGACTTTACTAAGTAAATGTATATTACAAAATGTTACTTAACCTATATGAATTAGTAGAAACTTACGGCAACTTAGTAGAAAGCTTTGGCATTTACGATTAACCTAGAAAATAATAATTAATAATTCTTATTTAAATTAATGTTATTAGCAATTAAAATGATTGTATATTGATAGTAGATGTGAATGAGTGCTTACAAGGTTTTCTCCTTTTTTCCCTTTTTTTTTAAATAAACCACTTACGCACTAAGAATAGTTTTTGTGTCGCAAGGCCTTTTACAAACATGCTAAAAACCGGTCACAGTACAACCAGACTCGAAACAACCCACGACCTACCGCTGCAATGGTTGTTGCGTGGTGAATATCTTAACCACTGCGCCACGAAAGCGTCGTAAATTATTGAACTATAACAAAATCATGTATAACTATACATTGCTGGTGTGTAAAGTCTGCCAACCAGGGCAAGTGGTAATTTCTTACAACTATCAACAGTCCAGTAGCTATCGATAAAGTATGATAAATTGTCAGCGTTTCTAGAGTATACCGAAGGAGCAACGTTTTCCAAGTCATTTTAAATGTTAAAAGCTTCCTGCTACAGTACAGTTGGTAGAAAATAGTGCTACTGTAGTGAGAAATAGGGTTAATACTTTTGTAGAACTCCTTATTTAAATAGTATTTGTCAGTGAAAAGTAAGTGATTACTCGAAATACTTTGCAAATGAGCAAATCAACACAAACAGTGTAACTTGAAAAGTTCATTTCAGTTTAAATCTGTTATTTTAAGGTCTGGAGACTTTTGATCTTTTATTACTTTGACCCGAGCAAGAGTGAGAAACTGTTAATTTATTTACATTTTACTTTGAATCTGTTTGAATATTAACAGCTGGTGCTTTAATGATTAGATAACAGATGGCTCTTTGGAGAGCTGTTGAGAAGGAAAGTTGAATGTGTTGCTTGTATTTTGTAGTAAAGTAAATGAGATGTGAAGAAACTTAAGGTCGTTAGACGTTATTTTGTTTATGTACAAATTTTCCTGAATTTAAATTTACAATAACTAGATATTAAACTATCCAGTGAACAAGAGAAATACCATGTTCTAAGTTATAAGACTTGTTGCAGGATTAAGTAGTAGGTTACTTGTGGAATTCTTTAGCTGTTATTCTTCTGTTAATTACGTTTTAAGTCTTTTTTAACCGTCACTGCCCTACTGCTGAGCTAGGATCTAATCCCAAACGAGGAAGGGGTTAGGCCTTGAGTCCTTAAATTTATTTCTCGAAGATAGTTAATCTTTTAGTTTAAAGTGGGAATATATAAGTGGGAAATCGCTTAGAAGAAGGCCCTTGCCCAGCATTGGGACAGAAATATGTTAAAAAAAATTAAGACTCAAGTGTGATAGACAAACACTGTTTTTTTTTTTAGGTTTGCAGCATGTTTCAGCGCTCTACTAACCATGACAGCAGAATTCTGCCACAATGAGATAAGAGATAGAATGATGCTGTGTCAGTCATCATTCGCAGGTATAGCACAAGTAGTGGTAGCTCTCATGTCGTGGTACATCCTCACCAGTGACTGGAAGATCACGTTGTTTGATGGAAAATATGGTAAGTGTAATCTATACTAATATTATAAAGCTGAAGAGTTTGTTTGTTTGTTTGTTTGAACGCGCTAATCTCCGGAACTACTGGTCCGATTTGAAAAATTCTTTCAGAGTTAGATAGTCCATTTATCGAGGAAGGCTATTGGCTATATATCATCACGCTACGACCAGTAGGAGCAGAGTATCAGTAATAAATGCTACAAAAACGGGGAAAATCTTGACCCATTCTCTCTTATGTGACGCAAGCGAAGTTGCGCGGGTCAGCTAGTATTTATATTTACATATATACTTGATTATTTGACGGTGACTGCAGTGCAGCCAAGCTCATAAAGAAATAAAGTTTCCTTGATCGGGTCGAATTTTTATGCAACATAAATATTTGTATTATTACGTAACGGGTCTTAATAGCGATCGAAAATTAAAGGTTAGAAGACCTTATTTGTTCACCCGACGTTTTGATCGAATTACATCGACCGTGGTCACGAGCTGACTGATGTGGCTGCTAAGCGTCGTCTCCTTGTGTCGCGAGTTCTAACCTTTAATTTTCGATCGCGATTAAGACCCGTTACATGACAATATTATGTGTACAAGTTGCGACAGTTTAAAATCATAAATATTTGTGTTATTAAGCGAACGCAGAAATTGTTAACTTCCTCTTAAATAACCTAAATCTATGGTATAGTTGTGTATATATCTGAGAAACAAAATTTATTACTTTCGTTGAAAATAACTATAGACTACTTTACGGACTAAATTAGAAATATAGATTTATAATCAAGAATTTAAACTACGCTGCCCAATTTCCGATAATCATACAAATAAATAATTAAATGGTATTTCCATTAAACCGTAAATGCCATGAACCTCGCATGCAGAAGGCATTCATGCAACTTGAATAACGAAACTCAAGGTTGAATTTAAGGGAAACTTATTACGTCATTGTACACGATTCGAAGGTCGAAATATGTAATATTCGATTGCCAGAGACTTCATTTTCAGGGGTTAAAGTTATACGGCTTATTATTGGCATAGATTTCAGTGAAAAAAATTATCCTATGTCCTTTTACAGGCCTGAATTTGTGCAATTTTTTTTTCATATAAATTGGTTCAGTGGTTTAGTCATGAAGGACAGGCAGACTGAGTTTCTGTTGTTTCAGTACATAGAAAAAAAACAAAGTTACTTTACGCTGTTCGGCCTTTATGTAAGCTTATGTTTTTTTTAAAGACAACTCCCGCACTAAAAATTGCTCTTGTGTCGCGGGGACTTTTACAAACATACAGACAACGGACACAAAGCACAACCAGACCCGAAACAATAATTTGTGGATTGCACAAATAATTGCTCCGTGTGGGAATCGAACCCACAACCTCCTGTCGCAGTGGTGTTGTTAATTGTAAAATAACTTTTTAATCCGGGCAAAACCGGGGCGGGCCGTTAGTTTATAATATTATTAGGGATAGTATTAATGTAGTAGTTCTCGATTCGAAATATAATTCAAGTTTGGTGAAAGTATAATTGAGTTTTTCCACCCTACTAAAGTTTCCACCCATAAATAAGGGGTGACGTTATTAGGTTACCAAGTTTCGTCATCAGTGACAATTTTTGTACGTATCTATCGATATTGGGGATATAATTTAATGGCAAAGATTTTTGTTACATAAAACAGTTTTGTACACAAATAATTTAGTATTAATTAACTGATTAACACATAGTTATTGCGTTACTGCCAAAATATTGATTAAACTTTAACAAGTACCAAAATACGACTCCGTGGGTATCTCACAGCAGAAATGTCGAAGATTTACTTTCTCAATCAAACATACATTCAACCTCATCCTGATACCAACGCGATCAAGACTGAATGTCACTTTCTTTTTGGCTTTCCATGATACTAAAATTTGATTGAGAATTTCAAATTGAGAGTGTTTTCCGGGTCTGACGATATTTTTTGCATTACTTTTTGCATCTATTCATAAACTTAATGCTGACTTAAATATGAAAAGCCATGAAATCGAAGTAGCTACTTATGTTAAATAAATTTACTGTCCTAACGGTCGGAGCCTTTTAAATTAAACAAATGTTATATGAAACAATTAAAATCAGATAAAATATACATTTAAGTAAGTAAGTTGACGTAATGCATTCAAAAAACAAAAGGTAGTCGCCATTTTTTCTTTTTTTTTCCTTTTATTTTCTGGCAGGTTTACTTGGTGTAGCCTGGTTGCCAACACTTAACAAACGGATATTGAAAATGCAAGACTTATACTACTGATAAGACAATAGCTAGATAAAGGGAACACCCTAACACAAACAACCGCGTCAACTATGTGCTATTTCAATCTTGAGCCCCATAAATGAGAGCCATAATGTTTCGTGGTTATAACAATACACTCTACTTTGATATCACTTGAATTACTTATTTGCCTCATAAACCGAGAGTGCTACGAATACGAACATACCATAAAACTATTATTATATTTATACCCTTATGTTGTATAGAAAGGAGTAATTCGAACCTAACTGTAATGAGCTATGTTATTATATAATGAGGCCATGTGGGTTTATTTGTTTGTTTATTAGAGATTTTATTAAGATCTAAGGGTGGGATGAAATTACTTCGAATATGGGAATCGTAATTTGGAGGTATACGAGATTATAGACTATAAAAGTGAAGTTATACTGTGAATACGTTTGTTATTTGATTTGTTGAATACAATGGCATATTTTAGTAACATTTCCATTTTGTAATATTAGGTAAAAATGGATAATAAAATATCGTAGTAGAATAGTGTGAAATTGGTGTCAATATAAGTAGTAATAAGGATATAATTACTTTCTTCAGTTCAGCAGAAAAAACGCTTATTTATAATTATTTGTTACCTTCTACTTTGAAAGCTAAGACAACCTTTACAACATTTATTATTTGTATTAAATTTACATCCGGAGAAAATATAATCTAAAAATAGAAAAATACAATTAAGCAGTTAAGTTTTTCGAGTAATTACAACTAAAGAATACAACGTTGAAAGTCAAAAAATAGACATTTACGTCAATTGTACTTTGTACGAACAAACTAAAATAGTATTGACCATCAATTTCACACACAGTAGAGGTCACTGGTTCTCGAACACAGCTAAATACAAACAATAGCTAAAACATTTACTAATACAGTTACAAGAAAACAATGAATCTTATTGTTTTAAGAAACAAAGACTTAAATACCAATCACATCAAAGAAATAAATGATTGAAATAGAAAAAAATAAGATTAATAGACAATATTGTTATAAATCTGATTGTCAATATTGTTTTTCTTAATGTTTACAAATCAGTCTAGCAGTCAGTTTCTAATTACTGGTAAAGATTAACTCTAACTTCTATTTTGTACTACAACTATTTTGATTACGTTAATACACGTATAACTAATCTAGATACTAAAATTCAAAATACAATAGGGATAAAGACCTTTAAAAATATCAAAATCTGAAATAACTTAGTAACAAAATGAAAATATTACTGACCTTAAATCGAATTAAGGACACGAGGGCACTAACATTAAACAAAAAAGGGTTTTGATCACTTTTAACAATATGCCAAAAGATATAAAGTAAATCCAAATAACTAAAAACAAATCTCGCTACTAAAACACGAAATCAATTTGATTCTACATATAAAGCTTTAGGCTTATCCCAAATCAAAATCCGTGCACCATTAAAAGCCTAAGCTGAAACAAAATGTTCTGAAATCCAAAAACCTTTTTGGATAAAATTTTAATTGCACTTACGTCAATGAATTAGTGATTAGTTTGATGAGTAAAATACTGGTCTTAATTTCAATGTAGAATCTTAATACTATGCCAGTACTCAGTACATAGATTATTGTGTCGACAGAATGGATGAATCAGATTAAAGACGATATATTAAAGTAAGATAATGTAAATGTTGATTTAAAAATATTTGTGATTCTTTGAATAGTTGCTTAGATACATTAATATTTTTAGATACTTTGTTTAAGAAAAAGAAAAATGTATAATTACTTCAATAATGAAAGCTATGATTATCCAGTTATTGAGACAAACTAAACATAAATATTACTTACTGTGTATAGCAATAAACACCATTACATCAAAATATTCGTTTAAAATAAAGATTGAAACAATACAAACAATTTCAAAGAAGATAGTCAAATATTTGAAAAAAGCCCAGCAAAGAACATCTTAAAAGAGCAACAAGAATTCTTACAAATAATATCGCCGGGCGTCGCACCATACAATAAATTTAAGTTGATAAATACCTTCACTTTGATGTTTCACATTTAATCTCCGAGCAAAACCTGGCGCAGTTTGAACGAAGAAAAAAATAAAGTGGGATTTTCTTTTGCACGTTTTCAGTATTTTCGTAATTGTCCTACCGTTTCTCTTGGCTTTTCGCGTAATATAGTCGTTTTATTTTTTTCCCTCAGTGCTCAACACGTGGAATTTTTATCTTTACGCTGTGTCGTTATGGTCCCTGGCTGCCTGCGTTATGTACGGACTGATGCTGCCAGAGAGCCCCAAATATTTGGTGACGCAGAAAAAATACGATGAAGCGAGGGACATCCTGATTAAAATATATGTGCAGAACACTGGGAAGCCCGCCGAAACTTATCCGGTAAGGTACTTTTAATAGCCAATTAGGTAGAATACTTATTTTTTTGTTGCTGTGTTTGAGTACCTCTCTGAAAGTTACTTGCGCTAAGATTTTATTTTTTTACGGGAATATTTTCGGTGGTTTTATTTTACGAATAGTAAAGTGTGGAGGTTTATGACAGTTTAAAGGTTTGATGTCTCTTGTAACGAGATGACAGCAGTAAGCATAATGTTTACGACTGGAATTAAAATATGGTTTTACGCTGAAGTTGATTTATTTATGTCTGTACTTCTTTTGGTTGTAGTTTTTTTTATCTTGGACCAATATATGAATGATAAAATTCTGATCAAATTATTATATTATTATCAATAATGCTTTGGCTGCTAAAAGTCACATAAATTGCTGCGACAACAATAGTCTGTACTTCAAATCAAATTACAAGAAAATTATTCAATAAAATATATTATGAAATTCAAAGAACTCAAATATTATAAAATATGTATAAGCATAGGAGCGGTAAGGGACGCTTTTCAAAAATTCAATAGAATATTACGTAAATTGAATAAACATATTCTTACCAAAGGTTAGATATTGCACGGCCCGTTGAGAAATCTGTCAATTTAAATCACATAAAAAATATATCACATTTTATTTGTTAAGCAAAAAGAGAAATAATTTTGTATTACTCAATTTAATTTAATGTAAAACTATGCATGTTATATTCATCTTCAGTAATAAACCAATTACTACCAGGTTTTTACTTCTTAATCAAACTTTCGTTAGATAGATAGAATAGGTAACAATAACAAAAGTTTGGAAGAGACGGTAACGATTGCATATTGAAAACGGTTTGCACTTAATGGACGATTGCATAAAAGACACACTGACCTGAACATCGACAATTGCTTTGGACTAAAGTAATATAATTGTACAAAACATTTCTAGTGCTAAACTTTCTAATTTCAATAGAATTAAAAAGCAATTTGCACAAAGTATTTTAGTAATAGCTCTAGTAAAAGTCAATTTTAATTTATACAGCTTAGGCGCCGTTCACATTAGCGTTCGTATTTTATTATATCTATGGATATTAAAGTTAGTCTTGGATAACCTCGAGAGATCTACCCCACCACATACAAACCGTACACCTGGTTTTGTTGGAATACGTAGTATTCTTATGTCCGGTTCCTGAGTACATTTAGCGGCAGTTTATCTATTCAATAGTGTTTTTTTATATGAGTTTTTCACGCTATTGAATAGATAAACTACCGCTAAATGTACCTCAGAAACCGGAGGTTAAGAGTGTTTTGTACGATTATAGAATAAATAAATAATATAATAAACATGATTTAAATATTCAGAAAAAAAAATGCCAGTGTAGATGAACCTTAAATTATATTTTGATTCAAAACATTTTAACCTAATGAATAAGATTTCTAAAACGCAGTCATTAATAGAACTGTCAAAAATATAAATATTGTTGTTAATTTAACGTCCATTACTTACTATAATAGTAATTATTCTGATATTCTAATTGTTATGACAGCAATCAGTAACGATTATAACAAATGATCGTTATTTTAAGTACTGCGTGTTATCTTTAATTTGCGTGTTAATTAGAAAATATTGAAAATTAAAATAACTTTTATAAATAGTTTTTGACTGTTTTATGAAATTGAAATAGATTATTGGTAATTGGATTTCGAATAAAAATGTATTATGGGAAGTAGGTCATGGTTAGAAATGTAGAATTTAAAAGAAATAGAGAAGGTTTTTGCTTATTGAAACAATAAATACTGAATAACAGACTCTTAGAGTAGATCGCTGTACATAATTAAACACTACTGTGAAAGTCTGTTCGTGTGTAACGCTATATATCAGCAAAAGCTTAAAGATTCGGGTTAAAATATAGGCTTTTTTAACCATCCATCTAGTTTAGGAGTATTAAAAAGAAATATAATAGCGTTGCAAAAATGCACTTCTTAATGTCTTACATTTTGAAATTATCCATCAAAGTGAAATATACTAACATCAGCACGGATCCCAAAAAAAAAATATTTCCGGCACAACTTATACATAAAGCCTCAAAAGCTTATAAATATGCTTGCGGAATACAACCTACAATCTGCCTTACGATATCCATTTGTAAAAATTATTTCCCCATCAGCTTGGTCCATCAACTTGAATGATGCCTTCAATAAAATATGTTTCGCTCGCAATTATACTGATATTTCCTGATTGTATTTTAAGATATGGAAATTTGTATTTTTTGGAGTTCTTTCTTGATATTCTGAGAAACATTTAAGTAGCTTTTTAGGTCAGATCCAATAAAATTCAATCTAATTGCGATTAGACTTCAGTCAAGACTTATTCAGTAGTATGCATAAATTACGTGAATTGAATTTTATATGAGTTAGGCGCTGATAGCAAAAAGTACAGGAAATATCATCAATCAACAGTTTATAATCAAGTCTATAATAATCCTACGCAATAATAAATTACATCTGAAATCCTCAAATATTTTATGAATAACACAATCATGAGAACGTCAAACTAAAATTAAAGACGTAAAAAGTTTATCATCACAAAATATGTTCTTTAATCGAAAACTAAGTAATAATGTCAAAACTTTCTTTCAGTTCTTGAACATCTGGAAGGACAAAATCAAGCAAGCGTTAGACGAAGCACCTGAGAATCAAGTGAAGAATACGTTTTCTCATCAAATAGTAGTCGGACTTCATAATATCAAGCCTATGTTTAAGAAACCTTTGGTTGTTTATTTGGCTTTGATCGCCACTACTAACTTTCTTGGTATGGCTATGTAAGTATTGAAGAACTTATAATACAAAATCCAATCGTAATGTATAATTCGAAGCATGGAAAGAAACCAATATAATTGTATAAGATTAATAAAAAAACCTTTGTATTGTGATAGTTTAATATATATAGTTACTGGAGCGCGATTCTTTACTACTATCGACTATCGACAACCGACTAACCATATGTAAAAACCTGAACAACGCCTTTATCGAGCGCCGTGGAAACTATTTTTGCATGACATTTAAAATGTTAAACTGTAGATATTCTATAGAACCGAGTGAGGATAATCGCGTATGACATCATATATATTTTTACGCTTAAATATGTTTAAACATACAAAAATAATTCAATAGCTATTCCGACTAAAATCATAGCATCAAAAAAATCATATTTAACAAACCTTCAACTTCAATCCAACTTCGTAAACAAAACAACAAACACATAAATACTATAAATGTTTCAGGTACAACGTGTTCAGGCTTTGGTTCCCACAGCTGTCAGCCATAGTTGAGAACTATCAAACAGAGGGAGGACACGATCTGTGTGTCATGTTAGATTCATACACTGCGAGCTTGAGAGCTAGCCGAAATATAACCACTACTGATGTTTGTGTTGCGGTAAGTATTAAATAATACATCTAATATATAAAATTCTCGCGTCACAGTTTTCGTTACCGTACTCCTCCGAAACGGCTTGACCGATTCTCATGAAACTTTGTGTAGTAAAACTAATTTTATACTTAAAACTAACTTTTTATTAGGAAGCAAATTGGTCACAAAGGTCTAAATTGACTAGAGAGATCATCATCAACGATATGATATACATATATGTATGTATTGATGTGTGTCAATTATTTCCTAACTTTAAGCGTGATTGGTAAATCGTCCTTCGGTGCAGTCCGTTTAGTTCAAGGAAAGCTATTATGAATCTATTTAAAGATCATTTTAAAAAGGTTATAACTAATTCTGAAATTAATCTAGGAATTTAACTACTACCTGTTCGGAAACATCATCACGTGAAAAATTCAACAAATGAATTTTAGGCAACATTGTAACGTGTGTAAGTAATTCAACTGAACTATAGGCCATATAAACCGCAGATATTACTACTATGAGAGCAAAAACCGTATCAAACATTTAAAAACAGCAGGAAAAAAAAGTGTCACCAAAAATCAAATCATAATAAATCCGAAGGCAAAGTTGTCAAGTAAATTAAAACGAATTTAATCAGAGCCAAATAAAAGGCGACAGAAATAAAAAATGACAGGAAACGTCACCCCGAGTCCCTTCTCGAAAAGTGTCGCTTTCAATTAATTAATATTATTTACGGTTCACCCTTGACCTGAATCCCTCATTTTTACTTTCAACCTCCGCTCCATAACAACAACTATTTATAACTTATCTATTCAAGTTGCTCTAAGCACGCGAAAGTACTGGGAAGTACGTAGAGTACAGTCAGGAGCAATTTGCTTCGTATATTTTAATTCTCATGTTATGTTATGAATGAAAGGAAGAAATCGACGCTAGTAGCTCGATTCTCTGCCACTATCGACTATCGACAACCGGCTAGCTATTAAGAAATGCTGTATGAAAATCTGATCAGCGCCTCTAACGGCGTCGTAGGAACTATTTTAGCAGTACATTTTAAATTTCAAACTTTCGATACTCGTCAGTACTGACTGTAAAGAATCGCGCTATAGTTTGTTGATTTTAGCTGAATTCGCTACCAGCTACATAAACGACCTCGACTAGTATTGTAGCTATTTAGACCGATCAAAGTCGCAAATAGGCATGAAATATTGACTCTCGCGTCTTCGTCAAAATGCAATTAATTCGTCTCTCATAAAGTGACAAATATTGTACTGTTACCTATAAGACAAACTTAGTTAGGAGTTACCCAAATGTAGCACTGTATACATATTTATGTCCACGACTACACCAAAACCGTTTGTAGCTACAATAAACATTATTTTACTTACAACATCAATAAATATAGGAACCAACGTGGAATATTGATTCGATATTAGCATATTTAGTTTCATAACATGAATTGACTTGCAAAATAAACATTTCAAGGTTCCGTAATTTTGTGCCTCGGGCGTGCCTTTAGGAAAGTAATAGAGGCTTTGAAACGGCCTCGACTTCATCAATGGGGTGTTGATAGTATTATGCATTCAAGTTTTACTCAACTGTAAACTTCATTTGAGTAGTCTGAATACATTCAGCGAAATGTACGAGTACGCGGTTGTTTAGTAGGAGATAGGGGTTTGAAATTTAGTTTAGAAACTTGCAATGTGAATTATAATAGTTTCTGATTTAGAAGATGATAGCAAAATGAGCTTGAAATTGATTTGGCAGAACTTAATTTATAAATTTGTCTGTGGTAGCCCGATTACTATTAAGTATCGACGAAAATCTAATCAGCGCCTTTAGCGGACGTCGTAGCAACTATTTTGCTGTACATTTTAAATATCAACCTCTCGATACTCGATGGTACCGATTGTAAAGAATCATGTTACTGATAACAGGTTTTATTTTTATATAACCGAGCGATTGAATCCTTATGAAAGTGTTACACCTAATAATACAATGGAATGAAAATAATCGTGGAAAATAACCTACTATAATATTTATAAGAAACAATTACTATATAATACTATGTATGGCTCATCGTTACGTCGAAATTCTTGAACAAATTGACAGAACTAACATCAATCTATATGATTGACATTTTCAGATTCGATATTTTTTTATATTCATTGATGATTTATATCGGAATAATCTAGTACCTACTAAATCCTAACGAGACATGGATGGAAAAATTATACAGTTTGTTTCTAGATATAAAATATATATTGGCTCCTTATACGTAATTGCGAGGCACTGAAACAATATCGTATTCATTAGTCTCGTATTGACATAGCTTTTGGAAGACATAAAAAGTGATTGCTTTGGAATATCTGCAACCTTGTGTTCATCAAGAAAGATACATTAGACACTATCGAGATAAATTATTCAAACAGTTGTTATTTCGTAAGTCTAGAGTAATACGTACAATAACATCAAATATTTGTTTATACTGCCTGTGATTTACGACATAATTCTTAGATTTAAAGATACTATAACATTCCGAAGGTGTGACAAAGCAGAGGAATTTCGTAATATACTGATTTGAAGCAGTGTGATCTAGTTAAATTTGTTTCGTCATCATCTTTGTAGAACATGATGTGGTTGTAAGATGATAAAGTACTTTTTCATCATCAATTTTCTTGTTGTGATTATGTTAGTTGCTTTTTGTGTGTCATAATTATAATTTAATTGTATAAAGGAGCCATATGATTTCTTGTGTAGTGAAATAAGTATTGTTTGACATCTAGTTGAAGAGAAAATTTTCTCATTATGTCAAGAATCATATAAGTGTTTAATTGGTAAAATATCCTGCCAAGACTTTTCATTTCTTGATGTTAATTAGTCGCTACATATTGATTAACTAGTATATAAATAGAATAGAATACACAGGACCAGCAGGTAAAAGGTACAAATATTTTCAATTAATTTTTATTTTTTTTGAAGCCAACTCCCACTCTAAGAACAGCTCATGACGTGTCGCGCGGACTTTTACAAAATACAAACGTAATTGCCGAATATATCAACTAAAAACGACAAGTTTTGATTAAATATAAATAAACAGACCTGAAAACAAGTATGCTTTAGATAAAATTTATATCGAACGTTCGAAAAAGTACTTTCGGTGTGCCACAAGGCATTAACTCGGCCCTGTGTTCAGTCATTCAAGTGTTAATAGTCGGCTCATACACTCCATTTTTAGAATAGCTCCCAAATGTGTGCGTTTCAATCTACAAGTATATTACCCTTTTGAAGGTCGAGCAATTTCCATTTGAATTGGAGATAGTTTTAGAATTTCTACGTCTATATTTGAGTCTATTTCATCAAAGATGTAACTTTGATCTGTCTTTTTCGATTTAGAATGTTTTCTGGAATGTTCTAAAAGATGTCTGGCGGAATTAGTGTTTGTTGATCCATAGTCTTTTATAGTCTTATTTCTACGTTGTGGTCTTGAAAGATACTATCTATATCTAAATTTAGTAGCGTTACAAAGGGAGTGTAGAAATATTAAATTTAAATTCGCCACGTCAAAACCGCCGGCTTAATTACACAAAAGAGGAATAAACAACATAACTTTGCATTTTCGCTGTGATAATAATACCATAAATTCTGTTAAATTTATATTCATGCCATGTCAAGAACCGTGTAAACATATTTATCAAGAAATAAATTACCGTTAGAAGCTTAGCAACTACGTTCGTATTTAATTAATGTTTCGAACATGTATTGAGGCGTAATTTCACTTAAACGTACGTATACAAACTTCTCGATATTTTAAATGTCGGGCAAACGGAGCACGACAGTTATTGGAATCAGATATTAAGTTGAAGACATTCTATTTTAGAAACTTAATCACGGTGAATTTATTCCCGAGCTTTGTATATTTAGAAGTCAAAGAAGCTCGACGTCATTAAATAAAATCTTCCATTATCATCAACAGATTCTATTTTGAGAATATTGAAAATAACTTTAACAAAAACAAACAGTAAGGTAAATCGTTGTTGATAATTAAATAAGAAAATGTTTCAGTCTTTTGAAAATATGGAAAAAAATATTGAGCTGACCTAGAAAAAATGTGCGGTGTCATTGGATTGAAGCCTTGTAGTGCTTATACTAAATCAAAATCAAATCATTTATTCATTTAGGTCAAATATTGAGACTCATGATAGTCATTACAATTACTGAATCTACCACTAGCTCGGAAGGGGTCGCTTATGAGAAGAGCTAGCAAGAAACTCACGGCCACTCTTTTCAATCGCCAAAAGATTTACTATGTGATACAATAATTGATCATGCGAGGAGCTGCCAGCAATCAGCGACAGAAACGCAGCAGAAAAGACAAACAAAACTCCTTTCACGCTAAGAAAATACATATACTTAGGTTCGATGTTACTCAAGTTATTTATCGTACATCTAAGCATTCCCACGAAAAGCCTCGTTCCTAAAACTCACATGACGACAAGTTTAACATGAAATCTAATTATACGACTACAACCCTTTCTTCATTCGATTTGCGTGTGAAGGAGCCACAATCTTTTTTATTTTATTCTTCAAACTTTATGTGGGTACTTGCAAGACATGATTTTATGTGTCCTTATTTGATTATTTTTGGCGACCGGGTTATGAGAAAGTATAAGTTTTATGTCATTCTTGCGTCCGAATATTTATTAGGATAATCATAACAGCCAATTTTGCGATCGCTACAGCAACTTAAATATGTTTTGTATCACTGGTATAAATAATTTCCTTACAATTATATAAAGTTACTAGCTGACCCGCGCAACTTCGTTTGCTTCACATAAGAGAATCATAATTTTCCCCGCTTTTGTGACATTTTTCACTGGTGCTTTGCTCCTATTGGTCGTAGCGTGATGATATATAGCCTATAGCCTTCCTCGATTTTTCTAATCGGACCAGTGGTTCCCGAGATTAGCGCGTTCAAACAAACAAACAAAACAAACTCTTCAGCTTTATAATATTAAGTATAGATTAGTATATTATTATTATTATTTATTTATTCCAAGTGACAAGACTCATATCGTGTTAGTAACAGTATTTCTTACATCTATGTTAGTATTCCTATTCTAAATTACCTACTTACTATACATGTAATCACTGCTGCACGCTCATCACCGAGGTGGAGAGCCTGCAGCAGCGATTAATAAAAGTGCAGTCAAGTCTGCTCGCAATACAGCACAGGATACTGTTGGGGCTTGCCCGCACGCGACGCACCAGGGAAGCACATCTTTTTCGCATCGTAGCGTCAAAACAGTCGATGCGAGCTTCTGCAAACATCCCTGATGCACTGCAGAATCGAGGCAACCCCACCAGCACCCTGTACGCATTGTTGTATTGTACGCGAAGGGCGTTGTACGATCTTTGCGAATAATCTGCCCACAGGCTGCACGTGTAAAAAGATGTGCAATATGCACGAAACAAGGTTTTTTTGACCTGTACTGAACAACGTGCGAACCTGCGAGCTATCATATTAGCTCGGACCGACAACGCCCTTCGCTCTCTCTCAATGTCCTCATTGTCCTTGATGTCGGAGGTTAAAAGATGGCCTAGGTATTTGAATTTGTACACTCTTCTAAGCAGTGCTCCATTTATGTTTATGGGAGGTACAAATTCAGGGCCCCTTCCCCGGGCAGCAAATATAAAGCAGTATAGATATTCTTTTTTTTTATTTAGAACAAGTTTTCGATTAAGCAAGCGTCGACCAATTTTTCAATCCGAAAATTCTAAGTGACGAGCATGGTATATTGCAATTTCCTCTCCGTCAAAAAATTCAATATTTGAGCTGAAATATACACCAGCTGAAATGTGGGTGTACCGAAATATTGAAATATTTTTGAAAACACATGCACTAATCCTGAAAATTAATCAAGTAGGATATTTGGAAACAGCCAATCTTGGACAAAAATCAAGAGTGCACGGTCTTAATACCTTTTTAGCGTCGCGCAGTCGAGTAAAGAATGTTTACTTATGGCCTCATTTTTTTCGTTTTTACATATTAAATTAGTAAGACTAGAAATGTAAATAAAAAAAATAATAATGTATTTTTTTTCTTGTGGACTTTTGATTTTCACTTTTTATTTTCAGACAAAAAGTGGCCGTGAGACCTACATTAACAGTATAATCATCGGCTTCGTATGCTTGCTGCCTTATTTCATCACTGGCGTCCTAGTCAACAGGGTCGGCAAGAAGCCTTTACTCATCGTCTCCGGGATCATAGCTGTTCTTGGATCTGGTAGTCTTCGATGGGCTACTAATAAAATTGCCATCGTAGCTTTGTTCTCTATAAGTATAGCGATCTCACAAGTTATGCAGAGTCTTAGCCAGGCTGTGATTGTTGAAGTGTTTGGTACGACGACGAGGTAAGAAATCCTACTAATATTTTATAGTATTATTTTAAACGCTTAAATATTATTTGTTACGTTGACTACTGAATAGACTTTGATAATGTGTAGCATGGATATAGTCGAAGACCCAAGGTCAAAAATAGGGCATATTCTACTTAAATCGACCCACAAATGGCTGGTTTGTAGAATGAAATGCTATGACCGAGTGAAATGATGCGGGTCGGCAGTATTAAAGAATAAAGAATTTGATACAATTAGGTATTCCACAAGGGTCTATTTTAGGGCCATATTAATGCCATTACACTTATAGGTGTCACGTAAAAGTGAATACCATTTCCAATATTCTATCAAAATATTTACTTCTTATATTAACGTTTCAAGCAAACTGATACTAGATTTTTCTCAGAAAATATTCTAACACTTTACTAGATTCCGGGCAAGCAGCCCGGGAAACGTGTCCGGGAAATAGCGATATTTTCTAATACATTAGACTAGAAAAAACTTTCAGCAAAATGTGGGTGTAAAAGTAAAAATTCATGTCTGAAAATATACAAGTGTATCTTTAGGGAAATCAGACGTAGAGTTATAAATGTTACCTATAAATGCGAGACTAACTAGAATAGGAACTATGTCTGTCTGTCTTTTGGACTTTTACAGCTAAAATGTTGAACGAAAAGAAATAAGAAAAGAAGGAAGTAAGAAAAGCAATAAACAGATACATACGTATATAATATCACGCTTTTCGAACCTGAAAGTGTAGGCAGAGGAGCAGGTATGAAATATACCAATAGTTCTCAGCCCGACCAGGAAATCGAACTTAAGGCCTCATGATCAATAGTCAAATACAGCGAGAACTGCGCCACAGAGGCAGTTTAATAATACCTAAGAACAGATAATATTCGTAAAAAGAACAGGCTATAAGCAAAGCTGCGGGATTAAGCTAACTATAAGTAAATCAAAACTACAAGCTGTTGAAAAGAAATGAAACATTTCAGAATAGTACTAAACGTATCGATATTTATTTAAAAATACAATCTGTACCAAAATGTAGATGCGATATATTGGCCACTAAAAGCTTTCAACTATTTTTTGTAATATTTGAATACTAACAGCCGAATATCTCTTGAAACGTTTACGATTCAATAGAAACTGTTTGAAATATACTTTTATTGGCTGATATTTTAACTCTTTCCAATATTTTAGGAATGCAGACTTATATGATTGTAACTGGCTAAAAAACTTTAACCACACTATTGAAATGAAAACGATCCAACTTTTATTCGACACAAAAATCGCTTCCTAATTAATATTTTTGCTTTGGTTGAACTCGGTTATAAGGTAATGTTAAAAATGCCTTATGTAATACACGCGACATCAAACACAAACAATGCAATCAAAGTGATACGAAATGTTCACGACCACTATAAATCAAAGAAGTAAAAACATAAATTGCTAAAAACTTTTACCTCAGAAATGAATGACATTCAAAACAAGATAAGCCATATTATGATATCAATGCCACAAATATAACATTTTCAAAAACATCTTACTTCAAATATTTATCCCAACGACGTCTGCAATTTAAATTCAAATATTTTACCAGCAATTTATATCGAACTCCATCAACGCAGCATTACCATTCGTTCTAAATAAGCATAATAAATAATACAAATTCAGCTATAAATTACTTAATAAGATAATTAAAAGGGATTCGGTTCGAAATAACTTCTTAACTCAAAGGAAAATTAATATCTCCTATTATAAATAATACAATAAGTAACCGTTGCTGATTTCATCTGCCAAGTGAAGAGGGGAACTGATTTGTTAGTCTTAACGCCAGATGACAATTTATTTAATTATTTAAAGTCCAGAGTAAACCAAAAACAGACACCACTTTTCAAAGTGCTATGCATAAAATATCTAACATTTAACACGAAAATAACTGGTATGTCGATTCACAGGCTCAATATTTGTAGAGATTTGAGAGGCAGAGATGAATGATACTGGTAATCACACTAGGCTAGTGTGGTAAGCCGTACTGATCAAAATATATTGAAATAAACATACCCAACCTCGCATACTATATAGCACAACATACAAATTTCATACACACCCCATAATGGGTTAAAATGTTGTGTGTATAGACATGGCACACTGAACGACTTTGAAAATTTCCTTTCTGTTCTTCCTGCTGCCTTTATTTTAAACCATCTTTGATTCTTCTTTTGTCATTTATCTCTTACTGCGTTTTTTAAAAGACAGAGTAAATTACACTTTATTACAATGATATAAAACTGTAAATAGAAAACCACAAATACTAAAAGCTCGCGTTGATTTCATTGTCTGCTCTCGTGACCTCGATATCTACAGTAAGACAATTGACAGTCGAGACCGATAGCTCATCGTGATCTCATCTAATACTATGATACGATTCATAAAGCAACCTTGTGCTGCAAAACTAGTTGATTTCCTATTATTTATTGTAATACCTTTTTCAGATTTGTAATTCTGAGCTAGTTTTATAGCCTACTCTGGTTATAAAGTTATAATCAGTAGTTTCTTTGACCATTAGTCCAATTTAGATATCCTTATTTTTGCTTTTTGCTACCTGATAATTGGCTTCTTAGTTTCCTCTTATGCCAAAACTTTAACTTTAGTCCTCGTGAAAACATTGCCTGGGATAAAACATTCCTATGTATTGGACTAGGTTATTAACTACCTTTGTAACAAATTTAATCTGAATCCGTACTACCTTTGCGGCGTGATTGACCAACAAACATTTAACCAAACTTACAAATATTCAAACTTTAGTATTTTCGTCGATAATGTAACAGTATGGAAGTAACCGATATCTTTTTCTATTGGTTTATAAATAGTTTTTAACCTAATAGTACACTAGGTACAATTTTACATTTCTAGTATTTCTTCATACCTAAAATTTAATCTCAATCGAAAATTAACATCAAAATAATCGTATGAAGCCGCTGAACACTAACAGTACAGATGTTATCTGCCCCATATTGTCTATTTCGAGACTATTGAAGCCCATTGAAGCGGCCCTTCACGTTGAGACAAAGGACCAATAGATACAGACCCATTGTTTCTTATTTTACACTGAGATTGACGTGAACAGACTGGCATATTTGGTTAGAAACTGAAGGTCTTTTTTGGTGAGTTGAATTAGGTTTTTCTCTTGTTTTTGTAGACAGATAATAACGTAATTGGAAAGCAAATACGAGAAGATAATCGATATATTTTTTATGACATACATAACCATTTATTGTCAAAAAAATAAAGTAGTTACTTACCTACTTTGATTTCGTAAGAATGATTTTTTTTTCAGGCTATATTTATTAGTATTAATTCCTCTTTTTTCCGCTACTGCAAATTTCAGCTACGTAAAGCCATCTTAAACTTTTTTTTATGGAAGTAATTAGCTTAAACGTGTTCTAAATGAACACTGAACCATTATCGTAGATAGGCTTACCGTTACCTAAAGACACGTTATTAAAACTCCCTTCAACTCGATGTGTGAGAATTTCACATCAATACCGTCACGCGTATTATGGCCACCGTCCGTTTTTTGTGTAACTACGCAGAAACACAAACAAAAAGTTTTTTTCTTTCCAACACCATGTGTTTGACCTCTTTGCCATACGATCGACGGGTTATTGATTAAACGGCCGTACCGAGTTATATTGGAGGTTTCGGGGACCCAATTTTTGTAGCTTTTAAATTATAACAAACAACGGGAAAAGTTTGAAGGTTTAAAAAAATTTGTTCTCATAATTTTAATTGATTGAAGGTAGTATTTGGCAACATAATTTGCACTGTACACTTTTGAACAATCAGCATCGACTATAATGAATAGAAAGAAAGACAATAGGTAACTAGATCTATGCTTGATCTGTTTTAGTATTTGTTTTTGGTTCCGTTAGTTACCTAAATAGTTAGGACATTGGTAAATTAATGCCAACTATAACACTAACGTTTTATTAAATTTCAACAATATACATATTTAAACACAGAGAACAACATACATATCTTAAAACAGACAAAAGATACTCTTAATTAAAAGGGTTAGATACAATAGTAGTAATGTAGAAACTACTGGTAATTTTTTGAATTGATTTTAATTTCCATCTTTTTTCCAGGACTCTAGCAATATCTATCATGATGGTCAGCGGTCGTGTCGGTACCCTGACGGGTAACATCAGCTTCCCCATACTCCTGGACATGGGTTGTGTTGTTCCGTTCTTCACAATCGCAGGACTTATGGTTGGTAAGTATACCTTCATGATAAACTTTTAAAATTATTTTCTTCATGTGACTGCTTTCGTGGCGCAGTGGTTGAAGTCGCCACGCTGCTACCGTTGCGTTGAGAGGCCGTGAGTTCGATTCCTTCATGGAATTATTGGTGGGATCCACAAATAGTTGTTTCGGGTCTGATTGTACTTTGTGTTCGTTGCTCGTATGTTTGTAAAAGTCCCCGCGACACAAGAGCGATTCTTAGTGCAGGAATTGTCTTATTAAATGAGAATGTCAAAATATCAAGAAAATAATATCGAAATCAGTATTGAGAAAAAAAGGACTGAGAGATATTAAAAGCCAAGAGATAAAAAATATAATACCAAAACCTATTGACCTATAAAATAAGTTATTGTAACAACTGTAAACAGTCATGAACATGTTATTATAAAGAATAAAGAAGGCCAAGATTTTACAAAGGAACCTATTAAAATTGTGCCACCAATATCAAAAGGTTACAAGTACAAATCTTGTCGTAAAGTTTTCAACCTTATTTCTATTAAGGCAAAATTCAAAATCGTGTACTAAACACAAAACCGATATAGTTTTACATCGCCTATCGATATGAGCAGCACATTAATTAAATTTCACGTCAACCGCACGTCACGCCAATGGGTTACCGACGTGTTACTTATTTGACGTTTTTGAGCTGAAAATACCCTCACTATACCTGCTAGCTTCGGTAAACTCAATATTATGTGGCCATTTGCAAATTTTGTCGGTAAAACTGTCGAGCATTCGATGTGTGGGTTCTTCATTGACTACATGAAAGGCTAAACTCAATAAACCTGGTTTTAAAAGGGACAGGTTTCCTATTTTGTATTCAACTATTAATAGTCCAGGTTTCAAATTTAGACCATGGTTTACAATTTTGCTGCATAAAATATTACAGCTCCATTTTCTGTCTTTATAGCTTTGATACTTTTACCTGCGAAACTACAATTTTATACTACAAATAATAATAAATTTGAAGCAGGTTTCATAATAGATTCATTAATTTGCCGGTTTGGCGTATTATAGCGGTATTTTTGTGCTTTTACCACCAAATCTTTCTTTACCTTATATTTTCCATCGCATTTACGATACATATCTGAAATCACTTTTGCGACACCGCCATGATTTTCTGATAATCCCACACCATACATCTCAAGGCTCTTATGCAAAAGAGCATGGTAATAAAAAAAGTTTTATAAGCTATATTTCGCTGTTCCCGGAATCCGTGTGAGGTTGCGTGCGTGCAAAAGTAATTGTATTTGACTTTATTCTCCAGAAACTTTCTGTTTTGGTCTTAGAAGATGGAGCAAAACTTTTATACTCTTAGAAACAAAGAGATATATGTGTATGTTTCTTTGGTTGAACTGAATACGTAATCGAAGATTTACCTCTGATATATGTAACTGTATTTTGGTAGCTCTAGGTGTTTTTATTTGCTTTCTCTTCCGTTCATTAATCCTGTCTAATGGGTGGATTGTGTTCTTGGTTTTCTTTTTTTCATTTTGTTTTATTGTCTTCAAGCCATCAGTGGATTGTAAGAACATTCTATTATACGGCATTTAGTTTATTTGTTCTATTTAGTTTGGTTTTCTTACTTTGAACTCTTTAAAGTAACATTGGATGATTGTTAGACTCTAAAGCATTTATTTTATTTGTTCCTAAACTATTCCCTCTTTCATTTTCTTTTCTTATAGTTTTGATTAATGCATATTTTTCTTTTTCAGTGGTCACAATTATATTTTTCTTATTACCAACGAGAAAACAACAGAGTTAAGTATAAAGTAGTTGAAGAAGAAGAAGAAGATTCGTTTTCAATTATAATGTTTTAAATGAAACGTTAGGGAATACAAATATTTGTAAATATGTTGTACATTGTTATTTATAAAAATAAATATTAGAAATTATACATGAATTTTCATTTTTATTTTCAGACCCTCTTTGAAACTGTAAATACCAAAAATTACATACTCTTTCAGGTTTATGACAAATCAATTAAAAATAAAAATGTTTCTTTATGTATACTTATATTTTTTTTAAATAACACTCTTATTAGCAAAGAAATTATACATTAATAAATAAACGCACAAAACGCTCCAGAAATAGCAAACAAACAAATTCTCGAACACGACAGAAAGCCAGCTATTGGACAAAGAGAACTAAAGGCTGCGGAAACAATTCCTTGTCAACTTGACGACTGCAAAGTACACAATTAATACTCCCGCAAATGAAACAATACCGACAAAAGATGAAATTAACAAATAGAATTATTTAATACAACCACTTACTTGCATCTGACATACTAATTAGTTGTTAGGGCTGTCTGCTTGTACGTGGAATTGCATTTTTAATAAGATAAACCGACATCTAGATAGTCGTAAATGTAGAATAATATGATAAAAGTATGGTAAATACCATCAATATCGTCTTTTGGGTATCCTGGGTCGGGACAAAATGTATTTTCTGAGATTTTCTGTTTAAAAAATTCTCAGTGATGGCCCGGAGTTAAAAAGCTGAGGTCTTAGACCTCCGTGCCTCGGAGAACGCCGAAATCGGCCAGGAAGACATCATCATCATCATCACATCTCATCGTCTTTTGAAAATATTTGCGTGATAATTTGAACACCTATAATTTGGATGCTAGAGGAGTTTAGAGAAAGCGTTTGCCGAATAATGGGACCGCAGAGGATAAAATAAAATTTGACAGATTGTGAGAATGCCTTTTAAGTTGTCTGTTTGAGTGTACTCTATCCTGTATTTTTCAACCAGCTAAAACTGTAAGACGCAGTTCACGGTTTAGAATTAAGCGATAACCTGCTTGCAAGATAAAGTGTCGAAGTAACTCTGTCGAAATTTCATGTGATAAGCTTTATGATCGTTAGCCAGAATTTCTAAATGGAGAAAAATGTATCTACTTACGTGATGCAAGTAATATTTATTGTGTTCTAAAATGTTAGATTATTATCTATATTATTATCCATTTACTTAGTTTTCTACATAAAGCTTTTGCCTACAAATGATAAATTGTATTAATGATGCGGAACAACGATTATTCATAGTAATAAATTATTTACAATGAATGTAATGATTAGTGGTAATTCTGAGTATTGCCTTTGTTATGTTAATGAAATAAATCAATGGCCTTTGTGTAAAATACTGTATAAAGTTACAATTTGAACTAGCTCGTATTGTATTTGCTAATTTTGAGTTCTAGGTATATTGTATATATTTTAAATTCTTTGAATTATTTTCAGTGAATTAGAATATAGTCCATTTCAAATTTGTTTTCTTTTTTGTATAATTCCATGTAGTGTACTTACATTATTGTAGTATAATTACAGTAATGGGTTTAAAAAAAACCATTCCATGAATAAGACAAAGCCTTATTTCAGTCTTTGTTTTATAAAATATAAGAAAGAACTTTGTGACAGCATGTGGTTACAACCAGCGTAGCTTGCGCCAAAACGACAAGTCCAGAGTAAAATGTATGTTCACGTTAACACCCATATAGCATTTGGTATTTAACATGCAACATAAAAGTTAAGTAAAAAAATTACCATTGTATATATTTTTTCGAATAGATTGACTATTAAAATATAATTTTGAGGTAAAGGAAGTATTGCCATAATCAAATTCAAATTCAAAATATCATTTATTTCGTAAACTTCTTACAAAGTATTTGAAATAGGTCATTGTATATTTTGTAATATATGTGTAATCGATCAGTTTGTCATATTTTTTCAACGGTTTTGAGAAACCCATATGACATTAAAGACTTATTACATTCCATTCCTTTCTACACAAACTTGATATTTACCCATACTCCAATATAATTATATACCAATATATTTTTATATCTATAAATAACTTTCCAAGTATCATAATTTATTATTTGTGGGCGTAGGCGTGTATTATCGACTTCTTACAATATTTACATAAGAAAGTAATTCTACGTATATCGATAAACAGACATAATAATATTAAATATTATGTTATTGTAGCGATTTCCTACATTTGGTATTTTGCTGGTTTTGAGAAATTGGTGCTTAAATTTCAATATTAAGATTAGTTAATTGTATGCTAAGGGCGCTGTTCAGTTTACGTAAAAAAATACCGATGGATACTAAATTCTCAATGGTGTTGAAAATCTTGCGTTTGAATATAAGTTTTCGGTTGTTTCGGGAGATACATTAAAAAAGCTGTTGTTTGTTATAGACCTTTATGTTATTGTTGCAAATATTTACTAAGTTCACAATTAAAATTATATTGGTAGGTATTAAATGTATTGCTGCATAACTTATAGGGGCAATAAATAAGATTGAGGTAAAATATTGGATTGTA
This sequence comes from Anticarsia gemmatalis, assembly GCF_050436995.1. Taxonomy (NCBI): domain Eukaryota; kingdom Metazoa; phylum Arthropoda; class Insecta; order Lepidoptera; family Erebidae; genus Anticarsia; species Anticarsia gemmatalis. Next base: position 9,752,551 of record NC_134761.1, read on the forward strand.
TATATTTTTTTAAGGAATAAACCAAAGTATATACTATTGCATAATATGCCATCACTTGTGTCAACCCTACTACAATTATTTATCACGTGTGACATCGTAAGCTGCGACACGCTCATGTAAATCGAACTGTTTTATTGATAACGTAATGAGTATGCCCTAGGGTTGTCCCAACAGTAGGTATTCAGTGTTTGCTGCAATTACGAAAAAAACTATCTTACAACTGAATCAATAATAACAACTGTATACCGATAAAGATAACTGAATCAATTTCGTGCTCTATAAAATATTGTATCTAATGTTAGCATAAATATTTATATTATTGAGAGTAAGAAGCATCTATTAAAAATTTAGAGTTAATGTCAAAATAGTATAAAGTGATAAAGTGCACATGCTTTTAAATAAATTTTACTGATAAATATTATAAACGCCAAAAATACAAACTAACAAAACCAATGGCGAAAGAAATATCAGCTTTCGTGAGTGTTATTGTCCCTAACTAACAAAAGCCATATAACTATACTCCACGTTACCAATATATTTAGTTGCAATTTTAAATACTTTCCTGAAAAAACAGCCCTATTCTGTAAACCTTCACTGCTGAATATTCCATACATTGGTTTTGTAAATATACGACACGACCGGGGTTTATGGCTTCAACGATTTACGAATCGAACTGTTGTTAGAATAATACCTTCAATTTTGCAACCTACAATATGTATGGGTGTTGCGGTGGCCGGAAAGTGAAGTCAACTTTTGGGATGGAAATTTTGGTGTTTCATAAGGTTTTGTTTTGTATTAGGATTTATTTGAGTAAAATGTTGTAGTTTGTTTTATTAAAATATTGTTTTTTGAGTGGTCAGTGTGATATAACTGTCGTAGATTGATTTCAAGTGAGTTTTTGAAGTGTCCGATTTATCAGTCGGATAGACACAGGATGAACTTTTTTGTTACCAATATAAAAACAAATCCAGTTTTATAAGGACACATAGCCGAAGTTTTAAGTCATATGTGTATAATTTTTAAATCTATTTAATAAAATAAAATTAAATTACAGGATTTGTGTGACATTATACTATTTGTAGACTTCAAAATTAAGTTACCGTGTTAAACATCAACGGTTTCGAAGTAATGATTCCTAAACAAAGATTAGTAATCTGGTAATTTTCTAAAACAATTATAGTTTAGATTTTCTCTAGTTTACTATACTTAAATAGCAAGAAAAGTCATAACTATAGTCCCAACAAACAAAACTACAAAAGCTTGCACTTCTAAAAAATTCATCTCAGCCGCCCGACCAAGGAACATCGGGGCATCAAACCGCGTGTATAATTCACGAGACAAACTGAAAGCACTAACTGTAGTGTACTGGACAAACGTATAAATGTATAAATAAAAAAGAACAATGTGTTACTAGGATTTAGATGACTGGAGTCATAGAATCGTATAGTTTTGCTGTAAGATATAATTTTTTTATTGAACTTTATTACATGCGAGTAGGCAATCTTATCAGTAAGTTAAACAATTTTTATAGTTATATACTTATTAAGAATAATTTTGACGTCTGTATCGTATTTCCTGTCTGATTTGTTTAGAAGACTTAAAAACATGCGTATGAGTATTTAGGTAATTAGGTAAGACTTCAGTAAAAGGTATTTATAGGGTCAAAAATATGAAATATGAGTTAAAATTATAACAATTTTTTTCATTCAAAATTATAGATATAGCTCTCGGCGGCTCTTATACAAAACGAACCTTCTTAATAAAACCATCCACTACTTTGTCGTATTACCGTCTAAATATAAAAAGTACAAGCAAGTTGAAGTTTTCTTCAAACTTCAAAAAACACAAATAACAAAAATGACAGCAAACTACAAACAAAAAACACCACTTATCACACAAACTTCTGCAATTGTATCCAAATGTATACAAACAGCTATTTAGTGTAGCAATTTAAATGTTCAGTCAAAACTCGTTTATGGCGGGACACGACTGATGACGTTCCTGTGACGTCATTAGTCAACGTCACGGGTGACAGTTGAAAACAATAACTTAGTCGGTGGAGTTTGAGATTCATTTTGTATGTTAATTTGTTTGTAGCATGTATATGGATACGTTTGATATTGTAAGGTGTAGAGAATACTGAGTGAGCTATTTTGGTTGAGAGCTCAACATAAGGAAGTTTTGATAGTTCTAGAATATTGCTGAAGAGTCTGGAAGGACATACATTCATTGTTTGGTTTGGCTTCTATTTCAAGGTTAAGTAAAAAGTTTTAGTGACTATCACATACAATTTAGTGACTATCATATAAAGTTTTTGTGACTATCGTATAAAGTTTTAGTGACTATCGAATAAGGCTTTAGTGACTATCGTATTATTGTTGGTAGTTTGGTGTTCGGTGACTAGTGCTACATGCTGCTTTGAAGCTCCTAAACGAATCAATCAATTTTGGTGAGGATAACAGAACTAAAGATGCTTTGATAGGTGATCACAAACAAAGCATCATAAACGATAGCTAAGATTTACCACAATTAGGTTCTCTATCATTCCTTTCAAACAGAAAAAAAATCACATCAGATTATTTTTATTTGTTTACGAGTTTCGGATAGATGCACTTTTATTTTTTCCGTCTAGACTTAAGAATCATCTACTTTCTGTATCTTTGGCTCAAAAAGCTGAATTAATCAGTATCTACCAAGTTGTGCAACTCGTAACAGGTTTAGCTGCAGTTTCTGATACATAACATCGGCCAACACAATCAACCGATGCTCTTTGCCACTACTAACTTGTGCGAATTGAATTAAATGGCGTAAATCAGTTTTGTACGGACTTGAAATAGATTTGCTTTTTAGTAATTTGAACCGGACTTTTCTCTTAGAATTCAATAGAGCGGTTTTGTATCACTATGGACTATCGACAACCGGCAAGCTTTCGACTTAGTGTGAAAATCTGGGCAGCGTCTCCAACGTAAAACTCTTGATACTGGAGTACCAACTGTAGAAAGTCTGTAGTTATTAACACATAATTTTGATCTTAACTGCTAAAGCTACTACTACTGCTACTTAACATTCGAAAATATTTTGAAGTATTTTCAAAACTCGACGCTTAAATTTAGTAAAGTATTGTATATTTTCCAGCGACTTCGAATTTTATTTCTTGAAAAACAAAAACAAATATTTTTAAAGGACAACAACACTTTAGGAATATCTCTACGGATTATCTGCCCGCGTAGTTATAACTAAAATAGCATACAGAATATTTTCTCCTAGGATACACTAAATAAAAGTTTGCCTTAAGAAAACACGTTTTCAAATTGTCTTCCCAAACCACAATGCACAAATCTCTACAATAGTCCATCAGTCTTAATAATAGTCGTACACTTTAGTCCACAATAGAAGCTCGTGTGAAGATAACATACGACTTTACTGTTGTATTCACTAAATAAGATGGCCGAACATTTGTCAACCGCTGCATTTAGTAGCGGAGAATTGCTGCAATTATAAGGAAAATATGTGTGTTGAAGTGATAGGTTTGTTAAAGAAAGTGTTTTTTAGTGCTGCTTTAGTGACTTTTGTAAGTCTGATTACATTGTAGATTTAGGGTTTAAAATAAAGTGATAAATAAATACATACTTAAATAATTTACTGAGGTAGTATTTTTTCTTTACAGTGTTTCGTGACTTAAACGTGCTTGTAGAAAAAAATCAGGTTCAAGGCAAATTCATCAGACCCTTCACATTTCAAATTCCGTGTAACTGTGATTTCTGCAAGCATATTTTGTGTATGACTTCACTAAAATGTGCTCTACATAGTTGAAAAAAAGGAATATTAAGGACCTCGATACTAATTAAGTGATATTTTTAAGAACAGTTGTAGTTGTAGTATTAAATAAAAAAATATAAAGTTGGTAAACTATTCAATATGTATAATGCCCGTCACGAAAGAAGGCGAAGACACGAAATAACATTAAGATCGATGTTTTCCTTGGCTATTTGGGCTTGTACTCCTATGTGTGCAAGCTACTTAGGTGCAGGCCTAAGTAGTCATTTCACCTTCAATAAGACAAAACAAAAAACTGCAGCAATTACAAACCATCTTCAACACACACTCTTTAAAATATAACCATCAATCAAGCCCACTTGAATCGAGCTCAAACAAGCGAAGCGATTAATCCACCTCGTCTCAATCGGTCGATAATCGCACGTTCATATTACGCCTCGAACTGAAGGCAGCTATTAACCAACTTGTTCTTAATAATTGGTTTCAACGCTTTCTAGGGCTTAGTTATGTAAATAACGAGGTTTTAAAGGAAATTGGTGCTTAGATTTTCTGAGACTTGAAAGTTAGTATTAAATTTGTTAATTTAGATCCGAGTGTTTTTTAAACTTAATCTTTCAACTAAAATTTCATTGTAACGTTTACCCACTGTTGCATCACTTCTTAATAAGGATCTGCAGCGGTACAAGAAGCAATAATTGTGATTTTAACTGAATGAAATTGCTTTACAGTTGAATTGAATGTTCACGATCCTGCTACATTCTATCAACAAGTCTTTAGCGTCCATATTGTAATTCAGTTTGTTATCTATCAATGTGTTTATAATAAAATCTCTAACTTTACTCATGAGTTTTTGTTCACCAATTTAAAATAATAAATTTATTTAGAACGGACTTGGTACACAAGAGAAACGGCTATGTAACTCACAAGTTCAAGTTTCAAATTGCTACCCAGACAATGTCATTGAACCTGATAGACGAAACAGAAAATCACCCAAAAAAGTTTAATATAACACCTAAAACCTTAACGCAGTTACTAACTTAGTTTGTCTCGACGTGAACCGAGTTAGTTACACTATCGTCACAAGCAAAAATACATTTTATTGTCCTCTAGCAGTGTCCGGCAGCAGTGGCCTGTTTAACTGAACTGCGCAGGAGATTGGCAAAACTGTTAAGGGTGTGCAGCTGACTGCAATTTTTCACATTCATTCTCTAAAGCCGGTGAGATGGCATTCCGCATCAACCAGGGATAAGAACAACTCGCGGAATCGGGCTCATTATGCGCTCTCTGAATCTCTAACTAACCTAACTCCGTAATCTATACTATAATAATATTATAAAGCTGAAGAGTTTGTTTGTTTGTTTGTTTGAACGCGCTAATCTCAGGAACTACTGGTCCAATTTGAAAAATTCTTTCAGTGTTAGATAGACCATTTATCGAGGAAGGCTATAGGCTATAGATCATCACGGTACAACCAATAGGAGCAGAGTAGCAATAAAAAATGTTACAAAAACGGGGAAAATTTTGACCCATTCTCTTATGTGACGCAAGCGAAGTTGCGCGGGTCAGCTAGTCACTGATATTTCTTGACTGAAAACCTCTCCTGCCTACTGTATTCAATCTCCTTATAACAATAAAACTTTCATTTCAATGTTTTGTTAAACGTAGAAGTACGCTTATAAACCTTAGTCTTTATATACTCGCTTGTTACTGTACCAAATACAGCTTTAATAAACACTAAGACCTGAGTAATTCAGTTTCGTAGTTAAAACTAGCAGCACAGACCAAATTCGCGTTGCTTTGAGATCATAAATTATTAATATTCGAAACGCTTTGATGTATTATGTATATTACGCGTTTTGATTGGAGAGTCACAAGGCATTAGTGAGAGCGAATCTAGGAATAGGAGATTGGATAATCAGTTTAGATCGAGTAAAGTTTATGGTAGTACTAGCTTCTGTTAGCAGTTTACTAGAGTCTGACCTTGTGGTCTATCTCAAGGTAAAATGTCTAAACTAGTAATGCAGTTTAAATATTTGATTAAGCTATTGGTGCGTAAAAAATCAGTTCCGTCATTATCAAATTCGCTTTTGTAGTTTTAGCGTGATTTAGTAAAAAGCGTCAAAAAAGATTGTATCCATAATATTAGTAATATAATTAGTAAATAATCAGATTACTACGATTTTTGAGTATTAGGTAGGTATATTTTTAGTAGATTCATCCCGATTCCAAGAACACTCGTTAGAAACAAACAAATCCTCTGTAATAATGAAATAATGTATAATTCCGCAAAATTGTGTTATTTTCATATGCCAACGGTTGATTTACTCAGAAAGCCGGGTTGATTACAATTAAATACAACATTTCGTCAATTACTTTGTTATTTCCAAGTAATAAAAGTATCCATTGTCATTTTCCAAATATTTAATTGCTACTGAGAATTTTGAACAAGAGAATTATAACACTTTAATAATAAATTTACCCAAAAACCGCAATGGACAGAGCTTTGCGATAATTACATTAATTGAAAAGAAGTAGGATGCCAACGTGTCATATGAGGAACTGCAACCCATAATTCAATGTACAAGACGTGTCAAACAAAAATATTATCGAGTGCAACTGGTTCAGAGTATCTTTAATGACACATAACAGTTAAATCCAAAAAAGAAAACTATTTAATTATTCCTATCATTACTAAAAAGCTAGGAAAGGTCTAATCGGGATCTATAAAAGCATGATATTTTTTTCAATACAAATTCGGTCGGCTACTGGGCAATTCCTATATTTCTTGTAACAAAACAAAAAAAAATCTTCACAAATTTCTTCCTAATAAGGGAGTCTATTGTCTTCTCTACATGTCACAATTTTATCAAAAGTAGCTAGTTCGTAAGGCCAGCTTTTCTTAGGCCCATCGCCGTCCCTCCGCAGATGCCGACATAAATACTAAAACTTAATAAATACCGAAATAACGGTACCCAAAGTCTTCTACATAACGATGAAGTATGAAAGGTTGGTGTCATTCAAATTACCCCATAGAGCCTACCTCGTTACGATATGAAGGGATAACTGAGATATATAGACGTACAAGGACCCTTATTAAAGATATATAGCGGGGCACGGCTTGATCTATGACTTATGGACACACTTTCACATGGACTGTGATTTTTGGAGTATTCTTCATACTTGGGCAACTTTGTTGTGAGTATATTTTGTGGGTCTTTTTTGTTTACCAGTTCTGCAGGATTAACTTTTTTTCTTACCTAAGTTTGGTTAAGTTCATTTTCAACGTAAAGTACCCCTTAATATTAACGTAGTACCTTTAATTTGTGTATAATATAGGTATAAGTGTTATAGTTATGTATCAGACGTGGTAGTCTAATTTAATTTATGTTAAAATATTTCAGTTTAGTATGGTAAGTAACAGTCATATTAAAAAGTTAATTATATTATGTTAATTTAGACTAAGTTACATTATGAATATGCCACACTGTCGCATTGGGTACAAACCTGTAAAGATAGTTGTAAGGAAGATAAATAAATAAATAAATAAATAATTTATTGGTAGAAATTGATGTGGGATTGAAATGCGTCAGAAGAATCTCAAATTTGGATTTACCATAGGGACTACAATTATTTCAGACTATTTTGTTTTAAATTGTGTTGTGTAGTACGGAAAAGCATTTACACTCGTTTACCCCGATATACCTACTTTGTGGACTAAACCTGTAGTCAATCAACCCGAACTAAAACTAAAACGATCCAAATTAATAATTTCTTCACAAATTTTACTTACCACCACATTTTGTCCGATTAACTTCCCCCGCATTCTGAAAAGGTTTGAGTATATCCTTACTAATCTTTGAAACAAGTCACCAAGCAAATACATTTAGTGACCAAATAACCAACACGAGTATTGACTGTGAACTTTTGCTTGTATAACGCGGTACACCACATGTTCAATACGGTGGCCACAGTCGGCCGTTCCGCGGACCAATATCAACAGAAACCCTTTACTTAGTTTCTTTATCTGATGACTTTGTGGACTGTGATAGTTGGGCAAACAAAATGTGTTATCATACCTTTGCAACCTGGAGTCAGCTTGCGGTTACGGCCAGTGTAACCGGCGCCAAAACTTGAATCCTAATCCGAATTTTCCTATAGAATTAAAATTTGTTTTGTTCACTTATTTTCTACCCGAACTACAAAACAGCCATTTCCGCCTTGTTTGATTAATTTACTCATGAAGATAATTGTTAAACTACCGAGTTTACTATAAGTCATTGATTATAATAAGAATAACTGACTAAGAAAAATATTTATTGTTAGGTAAATTTTAAGACCTACAAACACCTGTTAATACCGTTACAGAAAATATATGACAATTTCAGTAAAAAATTGTCGAACTCAATGTTAATATAAGTTAAGAAACGGACCGTAATTGAATAAAAACAGACACTTTGACATTGTGTCAGTATGTCTAATAAAGAGCTAGAAACATTTATAACAAAACCTACTTTTCTTAGTAATACAACTTTCTCAGAAATGCCTAGAAAACATCAGACGCTAAAACTATAAATCCGTCTTTGAGATAAATATAAAATATTCTTTGTGTGTTTATACTTTCTATACGTCCCCCAAGGGGCGTAGCTTGAAGATGTAATAAAAAACGCAAAAGACACGTCATATTTCTAAGACGTCTTGTTACTCCACGTGAAATCTTCACAAAGTCAGCCTCCCTGAAGGATAATAGAATTTCTCACGATATTGTGTAACATTTGCAAAGGATTTTTGGTATTTATGTTAAGTTCTTTTTTATATATAGTCAGTGGTTCAAGGATGTTAAGGTCAATGCCCTTTACACATATTTTCATTGATAATTTTTCATAACACTTACATCACCTGAAATCGATATTATTTACCTGCCCACTATCTTTCTAAAAAGCCACGATATAAAAGTTAGGTTGAAAACATAAAAAAATACAGTAAAATTAAGAATCTGTTGTAAGAAACACAAAACGAATTGAGAATATGCTTCTTTTTCAAAGGCAGTCCAAATATGACGCTGAAAACTACGTTAAAATAAATACTATTCTCAAAGACCGTCTATTAATAACATTATTACCTGTACGCACATATAGCAAAATTAATGAATCTATTATCGACCCATGGATACATGGGGCTCCATGGTGTCCCTTGATGATAAAAGATTATTTATGAGTTAAATAAAGCGACTTTGAAACAAAATACCACTTCAGTAGCATCACGAACAAACGTGATCATTCTGAGATCAAAATAATGCTATTTTTAAGGATATTTCAAAAACTACCAAATCCAAATAAAGACCATATGGGAAGCGCCACCAAATAAATATAAGTACCGTTAAAATAGCTACAACCTAATAAAAAGTTATATGATAACAAACATTTGTAAATACAGTCAAATTAAAAACCTTCTTCTTTTTTAAAGTCGGCTAAAATATGACACTGAAAATAAAGGTAAAATAAACACTTATATCATAAACTTTGTTTCTACTATCGTTATTAATAACATTATTACCTGTACGCACATATAACAGAATTAATGAATCTATTATCGACCCATGGATACATGGGACACTATAAATAAGCTATCCCATGGTGTCCCTTGATGATAAAAGATTATTTATGAGTTAAATAAAGCGACTTTGAAACAAAATACCACTTCAGTAGCATCACCAACAAACGAGATCAAAATAATGCTATTTTTAAGGATATTTCAAAAACTACCAAATCCAAATAAAGACCATATGGGAAGCGCCACCAAATAAAAAAGTACCGTTAAAATAGCTACAACCTAAGAAGAAGTTATGTGATAACAAACATTTAAAAATACAGTCAAATAAAAACCTTCTTCTTTTTTAAAGTCGGCTAGAATATGACACTGAAAATAACGGTAAAATAAACACTATCCTCATAAACTTTGTTTCTACTATCGTTAATAATAACATTATTACCTGTACGCACATATAACAGAATTAATGAATCTATTATCGACCCATGGATACATGGGACACTATAAATAAACTATCCCATGGTGTCCCTTGATGATAAAACAGATTATTTTGGGTACAGGTGTATGCTTAATATAAGGGATCATTGTGGTGTTTGGAGATGAGAGTAAATAAGTGACGATATAATGGAAGTTAATAAGGGAAATGTATTGATGAAACTTTGCTTTTGTGTGGTTTTTCTTTAGCTTACGTTTGATTAGGATTATGGGTTTTTTTTTGTTGTCGGGTTGTTATTTATAACTGAAACTGTATTCTTAAAGTTTTTGGGTGTTGACGTAGAGTATAGATAAACTTTTCTAATTATGCGTAGGATTCAGGTACCTGTAGCACGATTTCCTATCACTATCGACGTACGACAACCGGCTAGCTATCGGGACATTTTGTATGAAAATATAATCAACGCCTCTGGCAGGCGCCGTGACACTATTTCTGGAGAACATTTTAAATGTCAAACTCTTGATAGTCGATAGTACCGACTGTAGAGAATTGCGAAAATCTTTATTTCTAAATGCGAACAGTACGTAACCAATTTTTTTCTAAAACATTTTTATATTAACATGAAATATGGGTCATCCTTTAAACTGGTATTGGTTAGTATTTTACCACCACAATGCATTTTATAATCCATCAATAACTATTACATAACAAAAAGTACAAAAAGCCAACGATCCTTTGTGCTAAATTGAAGAAGCCAAAAAACGTCCTGCCCCGATTAAATAATCCGTACCAAAATCTAGGTAATACCCCACGTAGGCTTGTCATAATAATCTTGAAAAATGCCCTAGAACGCGACGTAAATATCTTTCAGGAAAATCTCTAAACCTCCTTTTGGAAACGTCAAGAGTACAGTCGCCCTGAATAAGAAAAATAAGGTGGATAGATAAATAATACATGAATTGTGACCATTTGTCACTAGGCGTAGATAAGTATAACTACCGAGCTACGGTGTAAGAATGGCATAAGACAAAAGAAGTATAATACCACTTACGACCTTCTCAGTCTGAAGATGTTTCTGGTACACGCTCATACATAGGCATTGGTATTTATGTGCATCAGGCTTGTATTGTTTACGTAAGAGGGCAATAATAGTTAATGTTAGGTAGTATAACCGTACACCGAATGAAAAAAATATTCAACCGATTAGTTTATTGGTTTATAGTTTTTTAAGATGAAGTTTATTAGAGAACAAGTCTTGGTATTCCAGAATAGCATACATTTATGTAATTAAAAAAATCTATTAGATAATTTTCCATCAAACATGAGGCGCTAATAGTCATTAGCCGGGTCCTGACTAAGCGAGCAGCCTCGCAAGGCAATATCTAGGTCTCTTTTCTTTCAGATCGAAATGAGCGGGACAGAGATATTGCCCCGCGAGGCTGCTCGCGCAGTTAGGACCCGGTTATTTGCAATCAATGGTTAAAGCAACCTTGTTGCGAATACTGTATACAAATGTGGCTGTTTGGTACTAGGTTTTTGCAGAGCCTTTAAGAGGAAAAGTTACATCAACTAAAATATTAAACTTCAGTCATGAGAAAAGTCTAGTCGCAAATAAAAAAAAGACGTAAACTTGATCAATACTCGAAAGAAAGAAATAAACCGGAGTAGTAAGTTTCGTATTAGTTCTTTGTTTATTTTATCAACTAGTACTTACCTTTTAGAACCATATCGTAAATAACTAAACTAGAGTACTAAGTACCAACATTCGTGTCCCTGCGGCATTACCCATATTATGTCCTAAACATAACTTATATTGACGTTCTCCTAGATACACTATCACAACAGCCGGACGACGTTTTATTGAGTAAATAGATACTATAGTCCTACAACTTCGTAGAGAGTCTTGTATACAAAAGCGGAAGTATACAAAATTTGGGATTAAGAACATCGGTGTCTAGGTTTATGACACATCTTCATAGAAATACATAGAAATATAAATAATAATTTCCATAATCATCTTATCAGGTTGGAGACAAATGCCTTATCTAGTATTGAATAAGAAAATAAAAACTTTGTGTGCCAAGACTTTCTACAAAGTTGTCACACTATAGCTTCGAAGGAATTGTTAGGGTTTGTATCTAGTAATATTTGAGGAGGCAAATAGTCCTTGTTTGATGTTTGGACTTGCGATGTTTGGTCAAGACATTATTTAGAGGCGGAGATGTATCTGAAATGTCTGGGTTTTGTAATATGGATAACAATGATGCTGCTTTGGTAGTAAAAAGTGTATTGTTTTAGTTACCAGCAATTTTCTTCCAGTTGAGTCAAAAAGTAAAAAAAAAAAATTGTGTCTTGTCATTTTACAATTAAGTAATTGTTGCTAGAGACATTTTAGCATTTATCAGTCTTATAAAAAAATTTGAGACAACCAACGTATTTTGCTATTTCTCACAATACCAATATTAACATAGGTACATAAGTGAGAAAATTTATTATTACTTTTTCATCAAAAATCCCTCACAGTACAACATACTTGAATCTTGTTCTAAAACCTAAATCAGTATCTTATATTCAATACAATATTGATAAGTGTTCAGGTAGAAATTTTCAGGTATTCCAATTAACACCGTCGCATGTACTGAATGAAAGTCCCAAGCAACCTTCACTTCGCACAATGATCTATAAATAACCAGTTAATTACTACTTTAACATTGAACACAAACTCAATTAATGTAACGTACAATTAAAATTACACAAACCACTAGGGACTAACTGTCACGATGTATTTCACTTGATAGTACTCAAGTAATTTAATTAAAACTGTAAACATAGGTTACTAATTGTTTTATACCTTAAACTAGGTATTATACAAACAGTTAACCGACTTCAGAAAAGGAGGAGGTTCTCAATTCGATTGTATGTTTTTTTTTAAGCGAGAGCTTTGGCATGCACGATTTATTTCGATTATAATTTTGAATTCAGTATCTTTCTATAAAAAAATAGTTTTCTAAATCCAATGAACTGTATAAGTCTGTGGATCAGTCATGACCTAAATTCTGAATTTTGTATACCCCCGCCCGCCTTACTCAGTTGTTGAACTATAATTTAGTCTGGAAATCCAGTAGCTCGACTCTCTACTACCATCGACTACCGACAACCGACCTGTTATCGATAAATTTTGTATGAAAATCTGATCAGCGCCACTTGCGGGTGTCGTAGGAAACATTTTGGCAGTACATTCTAAATATCAAATGTCGATAGCTAGCCGGCTGTCGGTAGTCGATAGTGGTAGAGAATCGAGGTACAGATCCATGTATCAAACCCGACACAATACTAACCGGACACAGAAGCAATTTTAAAGTATACATTTATATTATTAATATGACATTCTGTCTATTTATAACACTTTCAAGGCTAAATCGCAAAACGCTAAAGGGAAATAGGGAGAGACCCTGAATTGTCTTTTTTATGAATATACCACCACCCTCACTACTAAATAACATTAAGTTTAATTTTCTTCTAAACAGGTAGTATTTAGAAGTAAATAAAACTTTTTTTGTATCTATTTCATTTCTATTACAAAAAAGATACAAGGTCGTACCACACGTTTGAACCACGATTGAAAAAATACAAGCCGTATGTTTTATTTATTCTATTCGTACGAAATTTCTCGGTTCCACATTAGGCCTAACTTAGAAATACTACACAGAGAGGCTCTGTTTGTCTTTGCCGTGACATGTTTATAGATAAAGGAAGGTTCGAGAATATTGAATACCAATGTACAAGATACAAATGTACGAGTGAAAAGCGAACAGAATTTGATATTTGGTTGAAATGTGGTGTTCAAATTTTAATGGAAAGGTGCTATATTTGTAAGCATTGATAAGATTACAGTGAAACGAAATGTCAGTGTGTTTTCTCTGGTACGTGAATTCATAATTCCTATATAGGTGTTGTTTTAGCTCGTTATAACTATTTCGTGTATTATTGTGTGTAGAAATAAGGACAAGACAAAGAAGAAGAGTTTAAACTTTTACTAATATTTAAAAGAATTTAGGTTTGACTCAGGCGCGACGCTTATTATCGGAATTGGCAAGCTTATCTTGGCTTGCTTAAAGACTTATGAACCCTAAGGGCTTTGCTGCTTGCCAAGGGATAGTGCATCTATCATTGCGTTCATGTATATGTAGATTGTAGGGATGCCGAAAGAGCTTTTTTCTTGGCGTGCCTTATACCGACTCCTAATCGGTTTTGACCGTGCAGTAGCTTTATTCTGTACCACTATCTAATATCGGCAACCGACTAGCTAGCGAAGAATTTTGTATGGAAATCTAATCAGCGCCTCAAACGGATGTCGTAGGAACTATTTTGACAATACATTTTTTATTATAATTCCAAACTTTCAATACTCGACAGTACTGAATTTAGAGAATTGAGCTACAGGCGATGATAAGATAAGACAATGAAAAGACAATAAACGATTAGTATTTTTTTATACTTATATTCTTAAAAAAACGTTGATTATGAAAGGTAAAAATTTCGGTTTTAAGTATAGTTTAACTCTACAAAAAAGCATTTTATAAAAAGGAATTAGTTTTTCAACAAAAACCCACCTTGTGGTAAAAATCCTTTAAGCAGTTTTGAAGCGTCCAAACTTCATGTCAGTATGATTACTAAGCTGGTAAAAGTTTCGTGTATAATATTTTCTTTGTAAATTACTATGAAGCTACCAAATATAAAAACACGCTAAGCGTTCTAGAGTGCTTTCTTACTACACTTTTACCATGCCACTAGACATTTAACCATGGAATTTACATAGTTCTTCATGAGATTGATGATATATTCAAAGTAGAATAAGCTATTTAATATCTATTGATATATATTTTTTACTGAACAATCAATCGATTGTCGACCACTGCCTTCTTTCGTCATCAAACCATTTGTGTGATCACCCTAACATTTATAGAATACGTACCATAAAAATAAATCGCAAAATGTTTTGTTGCTAAGCGCAAAACTCGAGCACAACATGACTAACTGGACTCATTATTATTGACATTTGTTTCTTTAAAGGATTTTCTTTTTTTTTGTTAAAGTGTCCATAAAAAAACATATTGTATGAAGAGATAGTAACCAAATTGCAAAAATAAATATCGATTTACACGCGAGCGGAACCGCGCGGGTTATCCAATATTTTAATAAAAATACCTTATACACTTAAGTCTAGATCAAGATTAAACGCGTAATAGTTATCAAAACAATCCAGACTTATAATAAAAAATCTTACCTCAAATATTTCATAAACAATTTCTAATTTATTACGAAATTCTTAAAGATAACTTTGCAATACATTTTGCAGCACAAAAGGCACAATCTGATCTGAATATTAAAGGTTAATATACTATGTCGTTAACTTCAGAATTGCTCTTTAAACGAACTTCTTTTGTACTTTGAACACGATTGTATTATATTTGATCGAATATTAAATGAATATGGTTTTGTAAAATAAATGCGGACGATTATACACCGTTACGTTTAAAATTTTATAATACTATGGTCATTTTTATTGCAGTAAATCGCTGGAATATTTCGAAATAATGAAATACTTTTTACATGGATGAAGTCGTTGGAAGGCATTGAGAGTTAAATCAATTCAAGTTTTATTTCGTCCATTCGATGAACAAAATGAATACGATGCCGAATTTCTTAAGTACATGTTGTGATAAAACCAGAAAAAATAGTTCGAATTAATATTCCTTTCAACACTACGTGTGATTTCCTACAGTCGTTACTATCGAGTATCGAAAGTTTGATATTTAAAATGTACTGGCAAAGTACGTAGTACAAGTTAGTTCCCACGGTAACCGCCAGAGGCGCTGATCAGATTTTCATACAAAATTTTTCGATAGTTAGCCGGCTGTCAACAGTCGATAGTGGTAGAAAATCCGTTTTATAAATAACTCACCTTTATTTAAACAACTCCTACAAAAGCCGTATTAAACTAAAAGAACAACAATTTATAACATTAAGTAGCATTTTCCCACAACTTTAATTTAGTTTGAAAGTTTGATTTAATTATTTTATTTTCTTAGCGGTTCTTCTCTAGTATCTCTCGTGGCGTATCGTAGTCATTTGAATAAACTTCATACAACATTCGTAGTAAAAATGTAAGAGTTATTTGAAACTTCAACTAACATAAACGTAGGTGGTTCTGCAACACGCTATTATGCTATTATACGCTTTTTAAGAACTGCGTAACGTCAAAAATAGCATACTTACAAATAAGTAATTTAAAATGTCAATTGCTCCCTAGTCGAAAGTAGTGATTGAAGTAAGCTACTTACGTTTTAACCTGATATCTCATTAGCTACTAGTGTACGTCAAATTGATGGTCACCATTGAGTACATTGCTGCTCTAACGTAACGTGATAGTTACCATAATCTAAGAAAGAAAACAATGTACAGCATAGTGTCTTTCCGATAATCGACAACTGAGATTCATAATAGCCCGCCAGATCTTTAAACGAACTATAGTAACGTCACTTTCGTTTTCCCACCTATATTTTTGACCTCAGTTCCGTTGCTTAACCTCTACTACAATCTGCAAGTAAGATTACTTGCAGATTGTTAAAAGGCCTGTAGGGTAGATACCCTACAGGCCTTTTAACCATCTTTTATATCAGTGCACAATTTCCAAGTCGCTTTGTATAAAAGACGTTCATGTCGGAAAGCGTGACCTTCAACAAAATTAATGATACGACCCGAAATTAACTTCATTATTTATTAAAATTAACATTTCGATTCTGTTTGGACGCTTGCCAAAGTGTTGGTGTGATGGCTGTTTTGGTGTAAGATGTTTCAGTTGCGTTTGGTGTAGCTTTTGTACTGGCAGGGAATATATACTTTGGTAGATACATTATAGTATGGCCGTGTTATTCCACCTTTGTGTTAAAGCTGAATTATAAAGTTCAATAACTAAAAATTTGTCGGATTGCAAATAAATTGTTGTTTTACCAATTATCAATACAATAACAATATTGTTTCGAGTAGCGATTTCTACACTTTTCTTTCTTATTGAAGTAATTTAAAAAGCCAAACGCAAAAAATATTTTCAGAATACACTCTGTATTCTGAAAATATTTTATTATAGATGAATTTAGTTCAGAAAAATTACTGTCTTTGCTACTTCTACAAAAAACCGGGTGACTCCTTCACACACATCATATTCTCATTGAAAGCACTTCTTACATGATTCTTATCTTAAAAGCGAAATTAAACGGATATTAAACCAATATATCTAACAAAAGAAAACTATTTGAAAGTAACAAATTTTCAATCTCATTTTTACGTTTCATTGCTTCTTGCGAACAGGTTCATCAACCGTTATCCTATTACAGAGAAGCAATGGAATGTGAAAATAAATTTTCCAACTTTATAATTTAACTGGATGGAAAAGTTTGAAGGTTCACTTGGTTCTTTGGAACGAAATGTACCTATTTAACTTGAAGAATATAAAAAAAACACTAGATTTTATACAAGTAAACAGGTTTTACATTCCAATACAATTTTATTTCTATACCTCAGAAAAAAAATGGAAGTTAAAAATTTACATACGGATTTACATTTGAAAAAATATGCTGATATACGACCATAAACGTCAAAAATAATAGTATAGGACTGAAATCAGGGTTTGAGATCACCCAGAATAATACCTGCTTTATCCGCACTACAACATAATAATAATTATTAAAATTGTGACGTGCTTAGTATATGGTGGAAGGCCAGCCTCATATTTCGTAGAATTAATAATCTAAATATCAAAACGTAGGTGTCTTCCATTTCTCCCCAAAAATATCACGCAAGAAAACTTACGAGCAAACAGCTATTAAATTAAAAAACGTGTCAAATATTATTTTTCTTGTAACAGTCTATTGACATTTTCGAGAATGACATTCCGACATTTATTAATACTGTTTTACTCAGTGTTCACGTCACCGATATTATTTCATAGATGAAATTACTGTTCGTATTTTCCTCAATAAATTCTGCGAATTGAACTTCATCAAACATTGCTGTACCTGGCCGAATATTCCAATATTGTATTTTTGGAAATGTCCTACTGTTGGTCGCGTAAGTAACGGCTATGTTTTTATTAATTTAAGTAATTTATAAAGATTTTTATTACTACTGAACTGAAAGATGTTTGCAAATTAAAAATGATTAGTTAAAAAAATATAAAAATAGAGTTTGTATTTTGGAAAACGGTTACCCAGATGAGTGCTATCTTTTTGATTAATAATCTGAAAATGTCTAGTTAGTGTTTACAGTAACACCGGAAACTTGAAACTTTTAAACTAAAATATAATTTAATTATTTCGCATAATATTAACATGACTATTAACTTGATATTATAAACAAGACCTATTGCATAATACTATCGTTTCAACACTGTAGTTAAGAAAATCTGTACTTGCTTCTTTCCTTCAAACATTCAACAAAATCATGCACTTTAATTCATCATTTGCAGTTTAGCTGTAAAATCTATATAGCCAGACATTTACTATATCATCAAGTACTGTATTTATAACAAATTATAACGACTACTGTATTTATAACACCCACACACCTTGAGATAATGACCTGCAAACGTAGACATACCAATTTAGCAGAAATACAAATACATTTTCGGTAATATTATTATTATAATACAAAGAATAAATTCCTGGGGTTTTGGACAAAAGGAGACAGGACCACCGTCGATCACAGAATGCTTTTGTATGGTGCAGTAAATAATAAACGTACGGGATTATAGAGCTTTATACATCGAGTTTGATAGTTCATTAATTTTGTCTTTCCGATGTATTTTCCTATTACGAGATATTTTGTTTGTAGCAACAAAGTTAGGAATATCGATGCGGCTTTTTTACGCTATACTGTCTCACTGCTAGGCAAAGGTCTTGTCAGAAAGGGAGGAGTCAGGTCTTGAGTCCAAACTGGCCAAGATCGCAGTGGGACTTTGTATGCCCTCAAGAAATGCGTTAAAAATTTAATTTTCTTTTTTTATTGTATGTGTTCGCAATCGAATTACTTTTCGTTTTGCTTTTTTTTGCTATCCTACGGCTGAGCAAAGGTCTATTGCGGAATTGAGGAAAGAGCATTCAATCTCCGCGTTACATAGGTAATAAATATTATTATATAGGGATTATTGCGGTCATGCATATTTGCTTCACATTTTGCGCTGGCTGCGGCGCCAGAAGCTAAAATCATTTATTCCTATAAAATATAAGTTAATACTCATTCACGTAGATGGATGTAGATCAGATAATATAGACTCCAGCTTTAATACTGCAATTTTCGAACACCGAAGATTTTAAATAGCCATATTCATATCTTATGATTAGTTTATCATTTGTAATTCAAAATACTCGTAAGTAAAAACATTTCTACTCAGATTATTAAGACTACAGATTAAACTGACCAGCACTCAATATTCATACAAAAAGTCAAAAGCAATCAAGACCTCAAAAATATATCCAGAAATCGTTGCCAACCTTATAATCGAAGGTTTCCAAGTATCAGATGGAAAAGGTCAAACCTCGTAGGCGGTTACCCGACAATGATTAATTACTATAACTCAAGACTTTAATTTTTACTTTCTTTTGAAGGTGAAATTCCAAATGACAGCTTTATTGAAACTTACCGGCCTCGGTACTCATAGCCAGTTGCGCTCACTGGTTGGTTAACGATCTTTGTGTTACGCAACCCTTGGCGCGGTCACTCCATAGATGGATGACCGCTTAGTGGTATTTGAACTGAGCGTCTGCGTGCTTTTGAGGGCACTTTAAAAGTCAGTCCCGGTTATTGTGAATTAAGATAACAGACGTTAAACCATGTCAAAGGTCCTTCGGGCGGCTGGAACAACTTTGGCACTAGGTTGACCACTAACCATACCATTTAATAAATAACCGGCTTTGGGTCTAAGATACCTTGTCGCTAAAATACCTTGTTGACGACTTATGGTTCGTAAAGCATTTCCAGTAATCCAATTGGCGAGTGAAAATAATTGGGAAACGACTAATTGCGGTGCGGAGAAAATTGCGAACGGATTTTTGAGGTGTGAGTATTATGAGTGTGAGGATTTAATTTAGTCTTATTTTTTTCGCGCTTGTTGTATATTTTAAAATGAACAAATTTTTTATCGCTTATAAATATTGGTCCCCCTTAATAAGTTACTAAACCACACTTGGCTGGCGTGGTGGACTCAAGGCCTAACCCCTTCCTCGTTTGCGAGGAGACCCATGAAAAATATTGGCTTTATATAAAAGAGCAGAGTACATTTGTGAAATCATTATAAAATACTCGGAAAAAAAGATAATATAATCGGCAGTTAATTTTATCGTTAATCCTGAGTAAAAGTAGCTATCATAATTCGTCCGTAGCATCGAATCCAAGCATTAAATGGATTCTATAACCCACATTAGCAGCGAAGAAATTACATCATCAATTTCATCCTCTCACAAAATTATCGACTGTTCATTAATCCAAATAGTGTCTAAATGTATAAAGTTCAATCCATTTACAGCTCACAACCCAAATCTCCATCGAGACATTGAATCGACATAGTTGGCATTCTAAATCTACCTAAAACTTTCATTCCTTTAAGGATCACGTTTGACAAGTAGAGTAGCTGGGACCGGGATTTTTTTAAACACAGAAAATACATACATACATATCAATGTGAAATACGCCTAGTTTCCTTATTAACAACCATTAATAATGTTAGTTGTAAGAGGGGACAAGCGTATTGCCAATTAGCAGACACGTTACCCAATTTCAAGATAATATTGAGAAATATTCCCATTTAAATTTGGAAAGGCACATAGTATTTTGCCAAACCTGTGAATTGAACGAGAGACCTAATTATAACTCCTAAACTTTCTTTCGTTGCTTATTTAGTATATAAAAAACTATGGCAATTATCATTTTAGGATCCGAGACCTCAGGATTAGCAATTCACACTAGCAAACGCGCTACAGAGCTAGTCACAAAAAATAGTACAAAATTGTATACGGGAACAAATAGACGATCCCTGGGGTCGAAAGCTGATGGAAATCGGATGGAAACATGACTAACACGTTTGCGATGAATGCGACGATTCTCTCAATTAAAATGGCGCCCGCAATATGGTGGATTAGGGATGGCACAATATCGAATTTCCGAATCGTTTTTCGATTACGCTGTGAATATTTGTTTTGATTTTCTGATGACGGTGGTGAAAGGGTATTAGGTTTTGGGGTTAAAAATACATGGGCATTATATGGATGGGATTACTGGCATATTTTTTAGGAAAGTATCAGGGTTGCCAAATCGGTAAATATTTGTGTATTATTTAAAAAAATTAAAACGGACAAAATATTTATTGTTTAGTTTTGTTACTTTTAAAGCTTTATTCAATTATTTTCTAAACTAATTAATTATAAACTTGAACCATTTGTTGTTGACGGGTAGAAACAACGTCTGTTATTTTAGAATTAAGCTATACTTAGACTAATTAAGAAAAGATTAAAAAGTAAAAATTAAATGTATAAATTACATTGTTGAAAGATTTCTTACTATTTATTTGCCAGCTGTTTCCCGGCTCTTCTTCCTTGATTTCTTCTTCTTCTTCTAAATCTTTGGAATTATCCACTATCTTTCGATGAAGTATTGTTAAAACCGTTAGCCTCAATTAAGGGTCATTAAAAACATTAAACTCATACAAAATAACTGTAAAACACAAAAATATAGTCCATTTCATTTAATTTTACGTCAGCCATGATTTATTAGGTAGAACATAAACAAATATTATGTATTCCACTCGCTACACATATTTGAATAAGACAGATGACTCCGTTAAACATATTTTTATATTTAAATGTCTTGTGCTGTCACGCTAAATGGGGGATTTTTGTAATAACATCGTTTTGAATAGGAATATAAATGTATTTTTGTTACCGAAGTACGAATACTACAGTCACAAGAAACAGAATTATTTTTATAAAAAATGTTTATTACATTATTATTATATATTACACTTAACGAGAACAAAAGTTCTTGAAGGTATGCAAAGTCCCCAACCCGCAATTGGCCAGAGTGGTGGACTCAAGGCCTAACCACTCCCTCATAACGGGAGGAGACCCTTGCCCAGCAGTGGGACAAGTAAAGAAACTCCAAAGAACTCTCAGGCATGCAAGATTGCATCGCGATGTTTTCCTTTAACATTCTTTCCTTTAACATTCAATTAAACAATTCAGTCCACTTCAGTTCACTAATATAATTATCTCATTCATACATTTAAAAATACATACATTCTTTGTACCATTTAATTTATTTTAAAAGGTGATTTCGATTTTTATTTAAAGATAATATCGTTGTTCGCGCATTACTGAGATGTAATTAACCACTATAAATTAAATGTTTCGGTGCTCCAAGCAAAATAACTCAGTTGAAATAATGTGTTAAATACTTTTACATTTAACTGAACATGATCACTATAATAATGAAACAAGAATGTTTTTGACTTTTAAGAACCGTTAATTCGTTATCCATTGAAGTTAATATTCTTATATTTAGCTGGAGTTTTCTAAAAATTCGTCCGTGTACATGAAAAGATGAGACTTGGACGTTGGCAGAGTCACGGTTACAAAATTATCATTACCATTACATATATGGCAATGAAAAAATCGGTCCTTAAATAAAAAAATATACAAAGACAATTTCCATGAAATCTTAAAAATATTGATCAGAAGCAATAGTGGAAGTCACACAAACAAATAAAATATTAATTTTATTTCTATAAATACTGGACAAACAAAATCTAAGGCTAATTTCGTGGCGGTTTAAGTATCAAATAATCCATCCAATAAATAAAGTGAAAGCAAATGTACCAAAACATCTGTCCAAATTTCACCTGATAATCTAACCGACACTTATTCAGACGTAGTAAAACCGAAACAACGTATAATATTTTCAAAGCGCTGTAAGTCTTTCGACAGCCCTATAAAGTGTAAGGCAATATGGCCGCCGGACAGTCGGTATCGAATTCAATTGGATTCACTCATTATTATGCATGTATTTTGATTGAGTGTATTCAATTTTTGTAAACATAACTAACTATTTGTTTCAGTTTACACAATTTGTCACATATTATTTAATTTAGTTGTACATTGAATGTGTCTTTTGATTTTAGCATTTAAAAATAGAGAGTATGTTCGATGGGTGAATGGACTTGCCGTCACATGTTATTTAATTTAGATTTTTTTTTTGTAGTTTAAACAGAAAGTGTTTATGAAAAGAGTTAATAAAAACTTGCCGTAGTGTAGTTTTTCTATTTCATCTCAGGCGCTGTCTCCACGGGCGAGAGAATCGTGGCGATATTATCGTCGTGCCACGTATTTCTATACACTCTCTATGGAACCGTCTCCACACGGCGATAATATCGCCGCGATACGACGAGTGTCAACGAGCGTGCGAAACGTCAATACATCGTCGCTAGTCGGCCGCGACAAGCAGCGAGTCCGCCGCGCGATCGCGACGAGCGCGCTGTCAAATGCAGCGTCATTTGTTTTCAATGTTGCCTCTTGTTTCGAGAAGCTTTTTAAACAAGGAAAACGCGGGCTACGAGTCGCCGCGGAATCGCAGAGATTCCGCGGCGACTCGCGACGATACGCGGCGGAATTATCGCTCGTTCGTGGAGATTGTCCGACGATACAAGGGCGGACTCGTCGCGATTCTCTCGCCCGTGGAGACAGCGCCTTATAAGTATGAGACTCCTTTTTACCTGTGAACAAAACAAAGGAAATTGTTAGTACTTATTTAATGTTTAAAAATAAAAGTAATAAAAAGGTCATCATTCATCTATAAGCTTTGGAATTTCTAATATTAGTGAAATAATACTTGTAATTATTTTCAAGGTCGTGACGTGATCAATGACTTAGCTTAGACAAGGAGCGTATGTCATTGTCCTTCATATTTGTATTAAGTCATGTTCGTTCTGTTGTTCTGTTTATTTCATGTGCATACATAATAATAAAGAACACATTTTAAATTTGAACTTGAACCCTCCCAAGGTTAATCTACCCAAACACAACCATCAATCAAAAAGATGAAATCCCAGAAAATCTACTTTTTATATTAATACATCATTTCTATCCTCCAATTGATAAACGTAAGATAAAGAAATATTAAGAGGGTTCGTCCATCACGATGTATAGATTCGTACTCAGATCCCTGCAAATAAGAGCCTTTTATCCTTACAAAGTTTAGCGAAACGTAAGCATGGATATAATTCCCTTTCAATTATCTACCTTACTTACATTTACGTCTGCCCGCCTAAGAGCGGCTACAGACTAGCGTTTTTTTGGACGTTTGTTTTAACTTTTAGTTCGCGTTTTAAAATATCTAACTTAATAGGCGCTGTTTATATTTGCGTTAATGAATGTAACTTCAACAACCCGCTGCGCAGAAGGGAAACTAAGAACAAGAAGAGATCTGTAGGTGACAGAGATGCAACAGCGAAGGCATCATCTTCTAGTTTTCTGGTGTTTTCTACACCCACACTAAGAAAAAGCTATGGTGTGTACATTAATTCTAAGACGCCTTCATAGACAAGTAAGAATCAAGCATCTCTTGCCAAAGAGAGCCTCTTTGTGCGAGTTCAAGAGTCCCGCGTGTGGCACCAAGCGTGCTTAAACGCGCCGTCAAGCGTTTCCAAATAAGCGCTTACACGCACGTTTAAACCGTCAGTCTGAAGCCGCCCTATCTGCCAATTGTAGCTTTTTCCAAGGGATTTTCTTGTTTCGTGCCTTCTCAGTGATGTTGTGAAAAGAACAGATACTTATCTTTACCTTTTTTATATCTTTGCTGTAAGGATTTGGGGTAGGTCCTGCATTTGGTTTAAATTCTTTTGTTTTCTTTTTGTAAAGAAAGGAATAAAGAATTGTAGCTTAAGTGTTAGTTTGCTTTGACGAATGTATTATGCAGTTTACAGCTTTGTACTAGTCTTAGGTAATGAATTTAGATTAAAAGTGTAGTTTGAATTGCGCTGTCAGTATCCTTTGTAAAATTCTGACTTACATGAATGCAAATGAACTAAAAGAAAGATGCTTGTAGAAAACTGTTTTTCGTAATAGTTGCTCATCACCAAATACGACAAGCATGAAGTGCCAGATTCGGTTCTCAGGTAGAACTGTATGAGTAGTTTCTATTTTTGTAATAGTTTGTAGTTTAATACTAACTATTGTCGTTAGTGATAGATATTGAGATGGGCACTGAAAACCTATTACGGAGAGAAAGGCTCGATAGTTTTACAAAATGAAGAAAAATGTTTATGTTTAAAGAAGGTTTCAATAAAAGGCTCACTATTATTACAATCTCATTTTATAACACGTTTTATACATTAGTTTGATAAAAAGTGAGTTTTATTTTAAAACTGAAGGTCTGTACAACGAATTTCACTTAACATTGTATCGCGATGTAATGAAGGGAACATCAAGGTTTTGTTAATAAGGGTTAGAAGGTCATTTTTGTATTCATAGGTGATTTAACTTTATTTTAAACAAATGATTGATATTTAAGGAGCTGAGGCGCACATCTCACTCACTATCATATGGGTGTTCAAATAATTTCATTTTAAATTTCATCAACATGGAACGCATGACAGATAGATTGACTGACTTGTGAAAACAGCAATACACAAAAAGGTCATCCAAACATTTCTTTTTCCTCTGTCTGGCCGGGTGACTAGATATAAGAGAATGCGTAATTTCAAGTCAAAACGTCTGAAACCGTTTGGATAATTTGCTCGAGATGAGTTTATTGTTTATGAGTTTATTGTTTATGAGTTTTCAATTAATGTAAATAAAAAAGTAGGTACGTGGGCAGAGTCACGGTAAACTTCAATATGTTGGGAAAAAACAGTCAACGAAGCAAAACATAATTCAACGACTATGTAGTATTTCTGTATAGCAAAATAAGCAGTTTGTTTTCCTCAATTATCGCCTTTTTACTGCTTTCGAGAACACTTCGAGTTCCATAAGAAGTCACTCAGATAGTATATTAGAGAAAATATACTCATATTTCTTACTTCAAGCTTTTCCGTGTTACAATTTATCATGCTTGAGAAATTCAAGTGGGATAAAAATAATTCATGTTGAAGGTGACTATGTTAAAATATTATATTTAGGCAACTGAAATAATTTTTTGGGCATAAGTTTATGTTATAAGAACACAGCTTGTCTTGTCCTTGTATTTGTAAAGCTACAATTTACTTTCTTTTCAAATGCACAGTGTAACTTTGTGTATATGAATACATTATCAAGCTTGCTGCAATCCTTGTCTACGTGTTTTGTATTATTTGTCACCTTCTGTGCAGCAGGTAGATACACGAAGTGGCTCTATATTTTTATCTACTTCACTAAAACTCTATCTGAATATTATTGAAATACATAGATATTACGTCTAGTTCAGATGCATAAATCGTAATTATTTCCCAGAGTTTACTCACCGAATTTAATTTTAAAACAAAACAATGAAAATTTCGTATTCTAACATTATTTTATTTCAAAAGCTATTACAACTAAAAAGTAAGCACTACACGTTTCTAACATCACCAGTTAATTCGATCTACCGTCATTGAAATAAAAAATGGCTGTAAGTGGTTTATCTGGCTAGTGTTGAAAGGCTATTCACATCAAATGGCCCTCGCATGTATCGCGAACGATCTCTATTAAAAGGGGGAAGATTTTTTATTTCTGATGGAATTGAAATAATATGGGCAATGGACATGTATTTTTAAGAATTTTGTAGTGAAATTGCTTTTACTGTCGAATTATGATGCTTTTGTATTGTCTTTTTTCGATTTCTTGATGTTTTAACAAATATAGGTATATTTATAAAAATATATTACCGGATTACCTATGCGGATTCAGGTTCTTAAGCATGGATGGTTTCATCACGGTTTTTTTACAGTGAGACCAAATTATACATCAAAAACTACTTATAAAGTCTATGTTTATAATTAGAAGTATAAACTTTATGTATTTCAAGATAAAAATAGTGTAAGTACTGTAACAATATTTTAGGTAAGAAAATACATAAAGACTCCTCCGCACTCCAAGCTATATCTAGGATGTCAGCAATGGTTTATTAAATGTGGTTTCTACCCCAAATATAAATTAATATAACATCACCCATAAATCGTGTTTTTGAATGGTTAAAACGAATAAAACGATTGTAAGCTGATTTCTTCACATATCCTTTATTAACTTACTAAAACATTTGTGTTACAACTATAGAATATTTTCTTTCAAAATATCAGCAATATTCTTGTAGAAAAGACAGAGCAAAACTTACATTACTATTATTACTTCTAAGATCAGTACAAAGAGAGTAAAAACTTATGACATTCCTGCGGCAAAGTTTCTTAATTAGAAAGACATTAGCTGTACTAACTCGCCAGCTCTGCTAACTGTAGGATAGAAACGTCTTGGTTTTAATATAGAAGACAGGGTTATATGGAACACAGAATAAAATTATTTTATTTTGAATTTTCTAATTAAAGTTCTATATTACTGCACAATGGAAATAAAACCCTTGCTATATGACACAAGTTTTACCCATGAAAATAACAATTACATCAAACGTTATTATAAAGTTATTGCAGCACTAACCCCCGTTTTCTGAGGTACGTTTATCGGTAGTTTATCTATTCGACAGCGTTAAAAATCATATTAAAAAACCCCTATTGAATAGATAAACTACCGCTAAATGTTTTCAGAAACCGGGAGTAAGAGAAAAATATTTATATATTCTTGTTTGTAATATTTGATACGGGTAAATGCAACAATTTATAAATGCAAAATTGCTCAATTTAAAACAAATAAGCAATGCAAGCGCGCCAATAGTAGCTAGTACGTACTAAACTAATACGATTGCCTTATAATACTATAAATTGCAAGCAACATGCCCTTTACTTATTACAAGATTAATAAAATATAGGTACTTTAATTTCCAGCCGTTAGCTCTACTATTTCTAATTCCAAAGAAAATTAATTAACACTAATCTGCAACTTCCGAAATGGATTTGAACGGAATCTGTGAGCGGGTCCGTAAACCTGTAATTATTTAATACCTGGCCTATTAAAATGCCGCAGCCTCTTTCGCTTCCTTGATTAAAATTGCACGAAGGATAAAGAAACTGTTTATTCACGGATCAAAGTTGATTGGAAAGTATTTTCCGGTTAATATTTTATTAAAAATATCGGCCCATGTTTATCTACGGGTCGGTAAACA
Source organism: Anticarsia gemmatalis (assembly GCF_050436995.1). Classification (NCBI taxonomy): domain Eukaryota; kingdom Metazoa; phylum Arthropoda; class Insecta; order Lepidoptera; family Erebidae; genus Anticarsia; species Anticarsia gemmatalis. The sequence goes on from NC_134761.1 coordinate 9,780,641, forward strand.
ATGAATTCTTGGGTAAATGAGATATTAATTGCGTGTTCTTGTTGTGTACCTATGAAAGATGTTACCAACCAGCTTTGTATAAAGAGGTAGTAATTTACTGCGATAAAAATGTTCTTCAAAAACCTTGCCTCGCTTCAGGATTATAATAAACCATTATTTCTTTCTAACTAATACTGCTGTGATGGTGCGGACATGTAATCATATTATATTGAAGTGTATTAGAGCATATTAATATGAAACTACATGTTATAAGGTGTGGCATTGTTAAAATAACGAACACAATTTGCAATCACTTTCCTTATCCAAGTCCATCATCCATTTACAAAAATAAAATGATCGTGAAGAATCATTTTTAAAAGCATCTTATTTTAAAATCATTAAATAATATAGTACCTACATAAATCCGACTTCCATTTTACAAAACCAACGGATTGAACGAGCGGAAACAGTCTAAAGAAAAAGCGGACTTAAAGATTAAATATTTATAAATAATTGCATATTAATATTTGAATAGACTTCGTACTTTTTATCATTTGTATAATCCGAATAGTCAGAAAAACGGAAAGGATTTTCGTAAGGTTTTATTTCAGCTACTTCTTATGATCATTTGAGTATCTCTTTCAACGGGCATTCTGTTTTATCCCAGCGGATTACGCAGCTTTTCATTAGCCTAACAAAACTCTACGTGTTTGTATATTTATTTTGCCATCATTTATACTAATAATAACGGTAAAGATACTGTTTCTCTGTTTGTGTGGTAATCTCACAAACTAGGGATACTATTTGGTTCCTAATATTATTGCAACATGAAATATCCGTAACAAAAAATACGTACTCAATATTTTAATGCAACGGGTTTAAAACAAATAAAGTATACTATTAATCCTATTAATTTATAATTTTCAATCGCGTTTTAGATGTTATCATGTGTAAAAGTCGCGAGAGTTTAAAATCATGAAATGTCTACTTATTTATACTTTTATTATTTACGTCAAAGTATGTATATGTGTCTGTTTATTGTATTTACCAACACTAAACCGCTGAATCAGTTTCAATGAAATTAACGCGGAGCAAGGTAAAGACTCGGGATCGAAGGTTTTTTTGTCTAAAATCTTTTTTAATGTACTACTTAATCTATTTATCTAGTTTATTTTTAGCTTAGTTCCCACAGAATACAGTCACTAACTACTAAAATTGTTCACCTGTAACTAGGAATCCATTAGTGTATTTCATATTGTACCAGCTATCTAATAGTACCAAATAAACCAACCCAGTCACTTGAGACTGTACATTACTAAGGGTATTCTGCCCGGACTTAACTTATACGACTGGTGTGTGTCCCAAAAGCATTAGGTAATACTACATTGTATATGTTCTAGATCTCTCATGATCTCACATAATTAAGTGGACTCCTTTTACTGTATTTTGGGTCATTCGGTAAAAACTTACTAGATGAAAAACTTAATAAATATGAAATTTTAAATAAAATGTAACTGTTTTCAGTCACGTCAAAAATTTTTGTCTGAAAACAAGTAAAGGGTTACTTCAGGCTCAGGTTATGGAAAAATACAACTGGAACTAAAAGTTTTTCATTTTCAAAACGTTCACAAGCAACTTACTTTCCTAGAAAACGGTATCTAAATACGAATATTCGTTACTTTGTATTGAGCTTCGCTTACAAAATCATCTAAAAGCTTACCATTACGTAATCATAACATCTATAGATATACCTAAAAAAATCTGGGTCACAGTACCTACTTTCAACAAAAAAGCCTTCGCCAAGCAACAGGACCAATGACATGGAATTTAATGAATGCACGACATCCCAGGCTTTCATACATTTGCGTGTCATTTACTTCGTCCCAAGCCCTATTCAATAAGCGGACCCTATACCCTTTTCCCCAATAAACACACGATATGTATCAGTCGCGTATTTTTCTTGTATTATGACTGAACATCGTAAACACTCGTTCTCGTAAATATTTCTATTTTTTGCACGAATTGTGATGGTTGAGAAGTGGTACGATTTTATGCCTGATTTGCTATAATTTGTTTGGGGTTTGAACACGTTTAACGGCCAGTTTCTGCAGCAAAAGTAACAGCCAAAGTATAGGGGTAAAGTAAAGATGATGGTCAAATTTGTATCTTCACAAATTTACCAATAGTTTTATGAAGAAACAGATTTGCTTTGACTACACAAATGTGATTTTAGCGGTTACTTCAGATTTGTATGAAAAAACTGGCTGTAAGAGCTGTTAGTTACATCGAAAGCTACTTCCTAATCTACAAAAGTAATTTTGAATTTTTTATGCAGAATGTAGCAATTTAAAATAATCTAAAGAAAGACCAAGAAGTTAAATGAAAGCTATCTTCAGAAGAGGTTGCATTTCAAATTTAGAGGTCATTGTGTGTACAACCTTCAAAACCATAATATTATTGATCAACTAGCAAAACTTTTATAAGCGCTCCGTAATCTTCACTAGTTGTCAAACTGAAATCCATCAAACAGTTTATCATTTACGTGAATATTTCAGCAAGCAATATTTCAGATGATCCGTATAATAAATCAAAACTTAAAAAATACATGGAGATTAAAGTAGTTGCAGAAGGTTCATAACGATCCATCAACTATGTCAAATAAATCGTGCAGAACTGGCAATTTGTGAACAATAAAAAAAAGTTTTAAAAAAATCCGACCAGCGAAATCGAGTTACCTAGTTGCCCGCTGTCGGCATGTATAATATAATAATAAGGAGTCCTACCATTTTTCATAATTCTTGGGACCGCTCACGGTCCAACCCATAATTTACTTTTGTTTCAATTGTTGAGTTTAGAAGAAAGAAAAAAAAATCAGTAGCCTCTCTTTTCTTTTGTTGTTCGCAACGGTATTCTCAGATGTTGATGAGATTTCTCACATTTTCTTCCGGAATATTTCTTGTAACTTCGCGGGTGCGGCCGTTCTATTAAATTTTCCAAAAATTGGCCTTTTATTGCCAAAATGGAGGGAATCGTAGATTAGTTTTGTCGGCGTGAAGATTATGAAGGTTTGAATGCGGTTAAAATTTTATTTTTTTGGGTTTTCTTTTTACTTTTTAATTTCTGTTAGATTATTGTGAGTAGGATTGTTAGGGATGAAGAGTAATAATGGCTTTCTGTCCCTTGTCAGTTGGTGGAGTCAGCTGACTGATGGGTAACTTAATGGGGCTCAGAGGTTCCCGTCTCATAAGGAAAAATACACACGTAATATACGTTCACGGCGCTTTTCTGTCTCTGTTAGGATTTTCTTCAAATCGTTATAGATGTGTCGACGGCTTTCTATAATTATGTTTGTTACATGTTATAAATAAGAGTGGGGAACGTAATACCCTGTTTATGGGGTTGTGTGGGATTCTCGAGTTTTATTCTTGGAAGCGTAGTAAAAACCAAAATTATTATCGGTCTGGAGTTTTGCATATAATTAGACTTGTTTCTGTATCGGACGTTAATGCGCCTTACAGTAATATCTTTGGACAATGAAAAAAATAGAGCTTTCTTTCTTTTCTAACCTTAACCATTGCGCTACAGAGGCAGTAAAAATTCTGCAATGGAAAATTGAAAATAGAATTGAAAATTCAAATGACTGATTTAATAATATCAGTCATTAGTTTACTATATAGACTATCATTAAACCTTTACCTTAGTTCTAACACATAGTTCAATACTACCAAGCCAGCAAGTTGATACAAGAACCACTCCAACAATCACAATAAACGAGACAATTTTACAAATTTTCGTACACACCCATCAAATTCCAATCCTCACTCACATACCTTAACCAAGAACATTAATCAATTCTACGAACATACTTCTTCAACTATCATACAAACCTCGACTCCAACCATACGCTCTTGGAAAATTTATGTCTCCTACTAAATAATTTCGCTGGTTTATGGAAATTTAAAAGCTTGCGACGGTGACAGCCCTACGGATGGAACTCGGGCGTGACGTAAACAGCTATCAATCATCGCCGCGGAGGCTAGGGGTGGCACGCGCCTGTTTGGACGTGGGCTTATGTTTTTAATGTATTTTTTTTTGTTTATCCTGGTTATAGACTGACTGATATTTCTTACGAAATTGGTGAGATAAAATTTATTGTTTAATTTTTCCTTTTCTGGTAAGAATAAGGAAACAATAATCTAAAATATGGTAAGTCTTTTTGGGATTTTGACAATGATTTGCGGCTTGATTTCCTGCTTTCTGTACTATTGTATCATCTGCGATTAGCATAATATACAATAGCGCTAAATATCTAACATTGATGAAAAAATCTTGACAGTTGCCAGTGTTAAATATCGTATTAGTTTTGTGTAGGTACAATTATTATGCAGCATTTAATTAATTAATTATTAACTTGGGATTTTTAAGATTAAAGTTATTTGTGTAGTGTGGTTTAAATAAAAAAATAATAAAACAAAGTCTTATAAATGCCTATAATAAAAATATGGTTGTTATAACCACATAGATAACTTTTTATCTCCACTCAAACTGTAAAACAACTAACAAATGCGAAACGTTTTACGAACACGTATTTTATTATCAGAGCCTATTTGAATAATATTACTTTTATGACAAACGTCATGTAGATCAAAACGTTATGTATATGTATCACATATGTTTATGTATCACATAATTCAAGATATATTAACGTAAAATTGAGAAGACATTGTTTTACGTGGCATTAAGCTATTAAAATAATTGACACTAAACTATAACCATGTAAAACTTTGTATGAATGAATTATTTTTTAGCATTAAATCAAATCAGACATATACCCTATGGCTAAGTATTTTTTTAACTCATTTCTGTCTCACTGTTGGACAAGGTCTCCATGCGAACGAGGTAGAGGTCCACAAATGTTTGCTTACTTTATTTTTTTATATTCATTCACAACTGCAACTAAATCCAGCTCAATATTTAAAAATAATGACATTTTTAACCATAGACGAATGGCGTAAAAGACCATACTTGTACCCTTGTCCATGCCATATTCCAGAATTAAATGTATCTACGGTAACACAAAACATTTAATCGTCAATGCGTTTTACATTTACTAAGAATAGACCTCACCAAGTGTAAGCCTTCGTTCTAAAAATACCTTCACAATATGAGAGTACAGATTAAGGTCCACCTTTTCATCTCAAAGGTCATCAGTAAGCCCTTAATTAAAAAGGTCCAAACGAATGAAACAAACTTAAAACAATAGTCTTTGTGGTAAAAGACTTTTGACAAATTATTCTATATACTTCGTTTATTACATTAATGTGAGCTGCATTATGGAATTGTGAGTGTGAATAATAAAATTGCATTAGTAGAATAATTACTATGTATAATAATATATCATATACCTAATATAAAATGGTCTTGACGTAGTGTTATGTGAAATTTTGTACGGTTGAGAGTTCAAAACCAAGGCAACGCACCGATGACGTTTCAAAGGTGTGTATATGAATAATTAGTTATAAGTAATTTTTGTTCTAACTGTGAAGAAAAACATCGTGATGATATTTTGCATACCTAAAAGTTATTTAACGTTATATTTTAACTACTGCAGTCATATACTTTCAACCAGAAGTATCCTTTTGTTAAATCCATATCTTTACTGCTGACATTGACACAACATATACTTTTGTTTTCATACTTTCAATAGCTATTCTAGTTTCAATAAACTGTACACGTTATTTCTAAATGATACTACAGAACAACCTACCCTACCCTATACCTCAGACGTGTATGCATTTAAGCATATTGCAATTTGCTTTATATGCACTAAACAGAATACTTACGGACTACCGAGATTATCATTTATTTAAATGACGAAAAATTGCATTTCTGGGCTTAAATCGAATAGCCTTTAAACGAATTTTAAAGTTATGGAAGATTGTAATTCACTTTTCGACGGTTTAATTCAGGGTTAAACGGATCACGGTGGAAATTGATCGATCTTTGCATTTAACCTGCAAAGGAAAGCCGTTCATTTAAATAATAATATTGTTAAGTAAAGTATAAAGCGAATTACGTAGCAAATGAACAAAAAATATAGAAAAAGTTTTTTGGCAATATAATTTAGAAGACTTTAAAAAAATATTCTACTTTTGTCAAAGAATTGTAAAGAATTTAAAAAAGATTGCAAATTAACTATTTCTAAAACATGGTGTAGATATTTCTTTGACAGGACTATCATCAGGACGTGGGAAATTTAGTTCTACAGGATTTATCGATTCAGGGAAGACTCCAAAGTATGAAAGTGCACATTAACAAGAATATTTCTCAAACATGGTGTTGGTTTGTTGGTGTGTTTCTTTCTCAGGTCAAGGAATATTCTAATACACTCCTCCTGAGAAAATGGTGGCCACAAAAACATTTTTATTGCCATTTTAAAACCACTGAATAAGCATCATTTAATAACTAAATGTTACTACATTCAGATGAAGGTCATCTATTATTTAATTAACAAATTGACCTCTTAAATATTGCTAATTGTCTATCACTAAAATTGAACTAGAAACTTGCAATTAATCAAGAATTCGTAAAATTTAATAAAATCATGACTTAAGTTGGCTAGGTCGTGTTTTATTAAATTTTAGTTACATTCAGTTTGAAATTTTAATTGGAGCAGTCTAGAAAGCTGTGTACATTTTTGAAATAAAAACATACGTTTTGGCAACCTCTATTATTTACTAGAATAGAATTTAGATTAGTAGATCTAACTAAAAATGACCTACATTATCTATACTAATATTATAAAGCTGAAGAGTTTGTTTGTTTGTTTGTTTGTTTGAACGCGCTAATCTCAGTAACTACTGGTCCGATTTGAAAAATTATTTCACTGTTAGATAGTCTTTTTATCGAAGAAGGCTATAGGCTATATAACATCACGCTACGGCCATTCGGAGCAGAATACCAGTAAAAAATGTTACAAAAACGGGGAAAATTTTTACTAATTCTCATTTGTGACACAAGCGAAGTTGCGCGGGTCAGCTAGTTGATTATAAGGTATAAGCTTGCATGCTATTACATAGGACTAACATTGTTACTGACGAAACTTGGGTGTATTCCGAACTCCTCTACCTAGACTTTTAGGTATAACACACGCGATATAATGTATGCAAAAATAATGAATAAATTTACGGAGTAATCATTTTAAATTAAAATCAAACATTTGCCTACACTACTAAAATAAACACAACTAACTTTTATAAGCTACCAAGTACTAAGAAAAGCTTAGAGAATCACATTTTCTCGGTAATTCTAATCTACGTTCGTGAAGTCGTGTGCGAAAGTTAGTCACCTAATTACGCCGTAACGAAGATACATTGTGTATTAAAAGTTATTCAAATTTCACGTAAGTTAGTTAATAAATTTTATAACAAATTTAACTTACATTTTCCTTATGGTTTAGAAGAATTTTACTCACGTAGGATCGGATTTATGTTATGTAATAGGGATTAAATATTTCGGCTTTAATCAATGGTAATATGATGGCGATTTTTAATGAAATATCTAGTAATAATGGAAACAAATTTTTAATATAAAGGCCTGTTTACGAAACTTATAATAAATAATAAATAAATAATAAATAAAATAAATAAAATAAATAAAATTAATTAAATTAATTTATTTATTTATTATTATTTTCTGTCTAATACCAGAAATAAACATATGCCTGGCACAGTCTAGTTGACGAGTGATAATTTACCAATAATGAGTTTATTATAGATATAGTATTTAGCCTGTACATGTTATCCAAAGTTATTCCAATCTTCTTTTGTCAAAAAGATGTTAACACAACCTAGTGCACTCCAAAACATTTGTGTTGCATCTATAATAAAAGGAAAACAGAAAACAGAAGGTATATCCAAACTTTTGCTTACAGTCTTCGACATGGAACCTCCAAAGTTCACCTATAAGGTTGTGATAACATAAATATTTATACACAAACATTGCAACAACACCCCCTATCGGGAGGGCTCGCGGAATCCTGTTTTCTTTGCCCCATCAATGGGGTACTCCACCCTAAAAATACATTATACCTTTCGTTCCTACTCATGTGTGCAAAGAAAACAAACTCATACGGGATTTCTTTAAAAAACGCTATTTATTAAAGACTTGGCGAAATTTTGAAAGCACTTTAACATAAGTTATGGATATTTTAGTTTAATAAATTGTCCCTAAGGTTTTTTGTTAGATAATATAAAGTTGGGGTTTGGTATTTTTTTGTATAAATATTTGAGGGGCTTTTTAGTGCGGTATTAAATAAAATTGTGTTTGCATTTTATGCACGTATTGTCGTTTATTTTTTGCATGACGTATATTATACGTGCTTACAGATGGTATGATTTAAAATTGATAAATAATGACTAGACCATTTTGAGACAAATTTTAAATAAATACAAATAGATAAAGTACATTTTGACAGTTATTTTCATGTAGCATTAATCAGTTTTTTATCTGTTGGATAAACAAAAACTGTGATGAAACTAATTTATAGAAACTAGACATTTTGCATCGATTTAACGTTTAAATTAGAAGTGGATTTCAAATCTAACCCGCTGTACGCCAGCGTGGTGAACTCAAGGCCTAAAGGCTTCCTTATTCCGGGAAGAGACCCTAGCCCAACAGTAAGATATTATACGGGTTAAATTTAATTTATTTTAAAATTTTCAAAACTTGATTTAAATAGTATATGGTTAAAGTTAGAACTGGGTATTTTTTACCTTAAATTTACTAAAGTAAAGTAAGTCCATTATTTTTCGTTTGCAATAGATTTACTAACACTCATTCTTTTGGCATGAAAACTTTTTGTTCACTTTTAAAGTATGGCCGAAATTTTCCAAACGACTCAATCAATCTTTTTTTACCAAATACTTTGGCTTCAATCCAATATTATTTTCTACTAAAAACTTTGAATTTCTAATAATCGTTATAACAATTGATATTATTAAAAAACTTTGCTAATATTATAATATTTTATAAGTGAATTATTAGAATATCGTAAACCTAATTAGGCTTTCATAATTTAATATAATATAGAGTTTGGAAACTTTTCGTCTATTTATTAAAATTTATCGAACGCATTTGATTAGAAAACTTTTGCAAATAGAATTCAAGAAACTAAAATAATATTTTCAAAGGAAGTTTAAATTAGTACTAAGAACAAAAGTCACAAAAGTAAGTTAAAACTCTATTTGTATCATAAGTCATAATTACTTTAGTTTCTACTGCCTTAGTTTTAACATACTATTACAGTTAGTAACCTAAATTTTACATTACTACATGCATTTGCATATAGTAAGATTAAATGTTTACTACTAAGACTAAATAGTCCGAGTGAATTTTAAGGTACATTTTATTTAATACATCATGTTTTACATTATTATATATGCCTATACTTCTGGTATTGTAAGTGAAAGATAAATTACTTCGTCTTATTTCCGACACTCACATACGAGAGCCCTAAATAAGCTTAAAAGGATCTTACGAATAAGTTATTTCGTATTGACATTCATAAGTATACTAACCTAAGTTATGACTGAAATAAGAGATCCTATAATATTATACCAGCGGCTCCCGTGACTTTGTCCGAGTGGAGTTTAGTTATCCCGCTTTCACAACATTTTTTAATGCTGTTTTTCTTCAATAGGACTAATAACCCATGGAGGCATAGAATTACGTAATATAGTTATGTTATAAAGCTTTTCAATAGCTTACCCCAATAAACGGACTATCAACTCAATAATATATTATTTATTCGAACCAATAGTTCTTGAGCTTAGCACGTTTATAGAAGACACCCTTCAGTTTTATATCATTAGTATAGATTGAACACCAACTTTTCTAGTAAAATACCTACTATATTCCAACCTATATATCTTAAAATCGATTCCACGAGTTTTTCTCGGTATTAGGAACGGTTTTTCACATGTACTTTTTTCCTTGAAGACGATTTAAATCAAAATCCTTTCAGCTTAAGTGCAGTAATCGACTAAAAGGCATGTAAGTAATGAAAGAAAATTGGAACGTACATCCCCATTTATAAAGTTTATGCAAGTTTTTAGTATGATTTGAAATTATATGGTTATACAAGTAAAAACAAAGAAGAAACATTACAAGATATAAAAATATATTTTGTTAATTGAAAAAGTGAAAAAATTATAGTTCCTAAAATATATCAATAATTTTTCATAGTGATAATATCAAACTTTTTAGCTCTTATTGTAGAGTAAAATCGTTTTTTGCGGAATAATATAAAAAAAATATTTTCTACCAGATTAACAGTTAGATTTAGTTTCATTTACAATTTTTTTTAAATAATTTCGTTAAATTTAAAGTTAGCTTCACTTTATATCAAATGATTTACACAAACTTTTTTTTGTATTGGTGAACTCTTTCACCTTAATAATATAAATGTAACACTAAGTCATTTTCATTGTGGTAACTCAAAAACTATACTAGCCATTTGTAAGTCAACCTCACACCTATCCATTATTCAGAAAACCGTATCGATTACGATATTTTACGATTTTTTTACGGTTTTTTCTGTTTGCGTAGTAATACGTTAGACCGTGAACGTGGCGTGACGTCACGATATAAGTCGTAAAGTTGTTACGTTAACGTTATTGGCGACGAACATGGTATGTGGGGAAATTCGTGTTCACGCCTTCTCTAATCATTCTATAGCCTGTACTTATGTATAGTTGTATAGAATTATGAAGAATTAGGCCCTGTACCGCGATTTTGTTCAGTCAGTACGGTCAAGTTTCGAGTAAAATGTACTTTAAAATTGTTCCTATGGCACCCGCTAGAGGCGCTGATTGGATTTTGATACAAATTAATTCGATAGCTAGCCCATTGCCGGTGGTCGATTGTAATAGAGAATCGCGATAGGTACTGTTTGACCACCTCTAAATATCTATCAAACAGCTTGTTAAACAGATGTAAAAATTTTGTCAGTTATTTTCATACATTTTACTTTATTAGGCAAATAAGTAACTTGACACTTATTTATGACTGTGAAACTGGCCTTAAAAGTTACTAAATATTACCTAATTTATTTGTGTCATAATAAATGTAGTTTTGTTTTTACTAGTTTTAACATACTGTTATATAAGCCTCAATTTAATATAAGATCTACAGCATGCATTTACTCCAAGTAGATTTAACGCTAAGTTTATTTTATGCGTCGTTACCCTAGCACTATTGACGACGAATATTGTATGTGACGAAATTCGTGTTCACGCCTCCTCTAATGATTCTATAGCCTATACTTAGCATTGTTGCAGAGTTGTATTCAATTATGAGTTACACGTGGAATCATCGAGATGGTTATATTATTAATGGTTAAGGTATTCAGGAAGTAGAGTTTTTAGTTATGATAAAGATTTTGTCGGCGTGAAAACATTTCCCGAGGAAAATGCAAAAGTTTGGGATAATGGATGTATGTAATGTACGTTTCTTGCTTTTTTACGCACAAACTGTCTTTACGGATAGTTTAAATCTGCATATTCTAACCTATTTGCAAGAAATCCCTTCACGTGGACAAAGTTGTGAGCATTAAGCAGACATAATGCTTACTTCTCTCTGGGATGTTAGAATATGATATGGATTTTAGCCAGAGCTAAGATCCATCTTCTGGCATTCCAGAGATAATAGAGTGGTTGACTAGCTAAATTAGTAATCAGGGTTTGTAAATTATTACCACCTCCAACTTACCTGAAAGATTCTACACTACATAGAACCAATAAACTACCTAATTTCAAACTACCACCAAGACGTATATTCCGTTGCAGTTGCTTTAATACCACACTCGAGACAGGTGGATTTGTGTCTAAACTAACTGAGAAGCGCAGGTGGGTGCGGCCAATCACCCCGGCACATCCCGGGATGTTCCCGAGCATTATCCCGGCATTATCCCGTAATCGCACCTTAAGATCCCGGAACTGTGCGACCACAAGTGTGTAATCAACGGAGTAAATAGTTATAATTAAGGTGCTTTGTTCTTGTTGTTATGTTGATAATCAGAATGGTTATGTGATTGTATGTACTTATTTATACTGTGTATGTATAGAAAGAGAGAATGTTGAGTGTGAGTTTGTCTACAGGTAGAGATTTGGGTAGGTAATCTGCGAAAATAACAATTGTACGATTTGAAAAAAATTTTCACTGTTTGAATGATAATACACGTAAAAACCAATACATAGTTAAAACATTCAAAACATATTAGAAAAAGCAATGATACTTCTCATTAGTAACACAATTTAAAAAGAGAAACATAAATGCTTGTGGCACGCGCTAAATTCGGAAAAATGCTATTTTTTTTCAAAACTGGTAGCATTTGCTCATTAATGTACAGAAGTTTATTTTAATTGTATGTGTAATCATTACAACCGGACGAAGGCATGTTTAGATGCTAATCAATAAACAAAACGGATAGACTCATACTTTTCCTTACACAATTTTGTAAGCAAGTAGTACGAGCAATTTAATCAACAGCAATAATTATATTTAAAGAGTAACGACCCCTCTAATTGAAGTCCAAAAATCGAATTCCCAGTGGTAACTGAAATGTCACACAGACCTTGACATTTCAATGAGAAGAGGTTGGTTGTGCTATTTCAATATTCAATACTACTTTGTATTGAGAGTCTGACATTTAAAACAACAATAACAAAATTGTTGATCACTGATAGATAGTTTGCACAATAGTATTAGGAAGTAGATAGGTTAGTTCAAAGAGAGAAACGAAAAATAATACTCTCATGATAAATATTCGTAATTAGTTCAGCCGTTTAACTGAAAATATTATGTAATTTAATATGTACTTATAAACTAATACAATTGTTTAATACATTCTAAAGTTTGGATATTTGCCTTTCAATCACACCAGAACTTATATTAACGGAATTTCTTTATCATTCTAGGAATTAATTTTACGCGGGCGAAGTCACGAATAGCTTTAAAATAAATAATAAAAATATTTGATATTAGACTTGTTAGATAGAATTATTGAATTCCGACTCATATATTTACAAAAAAAAAAGCATGTTTGTATACTTACTTTATATTGGCAATCAAAAATACTATTGTCAAATCCTCACTAATTTTATTTCCAAACAAAATTTTCTCATACTTTTCTTCACGACGAATTTATTTTCTAAATCCCAAACATAATATTCCCACGCCACGTAAACGGGCGGTTCCAGCTAATTGCTAATAAAGCTTTAAAGTTATAGTTACTGGTGTCAAACACGAGATGTCGCTGTTCAAATAGAGACATTATTTAGTTAATGTTGTGAAATATTACTTATAAATGTTTAATAGTCTTGTTATAAGGTGTTTTTATGTTATTTTTTAATTAGTGTAGTAGTTGAGGTTAATGAACTACGTGTTGTGTTTATTGCGTTATGTCGTTAAAAAGTTAAGGTTGTCATTCGTGTTTTTCTAAAAATACTAGACGTTTAAATGAAGTTTTAAATGGTGTAGTATTCTCATAAATTGGGCAAAATAGTTTAAAAAATATCAAATAAAATGAAAGTTGTGTATTGGATTAGAAAATAATGGTAACACAATATTTTTCTGTAGATCTTTTATTCTGTTTTAAACTCATTACACATAATTAAGCGGGACGGAAAAAGTAACATAGTACTGAATTCAAAATTACAGATGTCTTTTTGAAAGATTGAAATGGCGTTGTCTTGCAGAAGATTTTTTGTCTGTTGTTAATGAATAAATTAACGCAAAAGAAGCGTCAAAAATCCTCCCCAGGGGTTGAATTACAGATAAGGAAAATACGAAAAAGGGAGAACTTAAAACCGTATAAAAAATAATCACAGAAAGGGGAGAAGCCACGGGAAATGCAAAGTCATGAACCACCTGAAGTGTGTTGGTTGTATAGGGGTTGAAAAAAAATAGGATACTGATATCTTGCATCGAACGTCATTGATGTGACAGCCGGAAATAACGTCTTGTGTGATGTGTGGTGTTTTTAATACAGAAGGGGTGTGAATTACAACCCTAGACGCTGTAGAGACTATTTTCTACAGAGTTATAAACCATATATTCGGAAAACTGCATATAATATTATGAAATAAGGTAAGGAATATCTTGATATCTATCTCAATTCTGTTAAATTCGTATCATAAACCCAAAAATACTGCATCTGATTCTAAACATATCTAAACTTAACCCCGGCAAATAATATGCTCTCTCTCTTTATGTATGAAGTCCGTATTTAGTTCCCTTGTGAATTTTTCCATCCTCGACATAGGTTTAAAAAAAGAAAATTCAACGTTTTAAACATTGAAATTACATAGAACTAAATACAGCTTGACCTAATCTTGCAAAATATCGTGTTAACTAAAAGAAAATTACACGTTGCCAAAACAGATAGCAATCAAGCATTGTTGTAGTATTCCAGCTGATAAGGCTTACAAATGTGCCTAGAACATCACTTAATCTAGGTCTTTAGTACATAAATCTTTCCAAAAAGGTTTATCTTTCCGACCTAAGAACGAATCCCTAATGGCGACTGAAAAATTGGCAAAATATCCGCCGCTCTGAACTATTTTTAGGGACGATTTGGTTCGTTGAATATATTAGTTTTGCAATGTCCTCAAATTTTTAAAAGGAAATATACATTGTACTGTAACGCGATTTTCTACAATTGAAGCCATCGAGTATCGAGAGTTTGATATTTAAAATGCACTGCAAAAATAATTTCTACGACGTCCGAGAGATGCGCTGATCAGATTTTTTTTACATTTTTTTCAACAACTGGTTGGTTGTCGATACTCGATACAAGTAGAAAATCGGTGTTTATAACATTTTTAATCTAAGCCTCCCTCACTATTAAATTATAGACAGATCATTTGATATAAATCCTCATCTTTAAGAATAAGGTTATTACCACACTAATCGACTAATTCATTTTACTATCGATGCACGAACAATTGATTAGTGTGGTAACTCACTGAAGTTTTTGGGCTCAATCAAAAACATTGTCAAATACCAGACAGATTACTGAACTCTGTTCTGCAACTATGTAGTAACTCGGCTACCAAAAATACAAAATACATTTTAATCTCCACACCAAAACTAGCTCGAAACAAAAACGTCACATCTGACATAAAACACGTAACACGTTAGCACTTTATTCTAGTAGAAAATATTTATGTCTGACAGCGTGAACCGTGGTGATTGTAGAAAAACCTCCCGAGAATTGTTACATCTAAATCAAAATGAAAAAGAACATTCATTTTGGAAACCCTCTGAGGTACTGAGGGCGCTTGTAAAATGTTTTATTTTGGGATTTTACTATCACGGCCCTGTGGGAAAGGGATGACGCTATACGAGTCATATAGCACTGTCTTTGTCTTATGGTTGTACTTCAATTGCTTTGGCATGTCATATGAACAGCTGGTCGTTCAACTCGTGTTGAAAGAGGTTTGCTTTTAGTCTCGGTCAAAATATTAATATTTTATTGTCTCTCAAATAGTAATGACATTTTCAGCACAGTCTACTTATGTATGTGTGATATAAAGACACATGAAATTGCGACCTTATTGTGCCGTATCGCACGTGTGAGCACATCAAAAATTATTTTCCAATTACATTAGAAAAGTAGCGTAAAATGTCGACAAAGAGTAAAATACTTTAGTCCAATAATCCACCGTGACCATTTAATGACAGATCCTATTATTTGAAACAGCACAAAAATCTAGAGATATCTTTATTCAGCAGGTAATGCATCTCTTTCCACCCCTACAATAAAAACAAATGCGTAAACTTATATACGCAAATCAAACTACGTTCCATTTTGAATAAAATACACATTCGAAAAAGAGAAAAAAGAACGACTGGATTAAAAACACACTCTAAAGCGCATTTCCAATGAAAGTTGCAGACACCCTTCGATAAGGGTTGGGGTGAATATTTTTCTTCCCCTATTTCATTGAATGCTTCGTTTGGAATGCATAGGGCTTGTTACTTGGGCACGATAATTGTCAGTTTATGGTTTAAGGCACCTTCCGGTCTTTGGGTTTGATGGAAATTGTGGGTAATATGGTGATTGATTATATTATGGCCCCCTGTCGATATATTAGGAGGTATTTTATGGTAATGATGTTTGATTCTCCCTTGAGCTATAACAAGTTTTGAGTTATCGTTAGCCGGTATTTTGTTTGTATTTACTGCTTTGTAAGTGTAACTGAATTGATTATACATTTTTATATATTCAAGTTTTCTAATTTTTTTTTGGTTTATCAATATTTTTCGTGTGGTTTTCAATGAACTGGCTCTAATACTGCGTATCATATATTTTTTTCTAAATTAATCATTAAAAAACACAAAATTATTCCATTTCTTGTAGCCAAATTGCGAGTCTAAGAAAATAATGAATGAATAATTGAATATCTTGAACAAGACGCATACACTTCAATAACAACTCACGTATATTCTGCGTCTCTCTAGTAATACAAAAGTCAATAAATTCCTAGCTTTATATTATTACCTACTTCTATATGTATATTGCCGAAATTCCTTTCATAGGTGTAGGTACTTATCCTAAGAAAACTTTCTCTAACACGCGTACATACATTAGGCAACATGTGCGTAGAAGAGCTACGCCGTAGATGACGACCGCTACGAGTTAGGTGTGCTACACACTTGTGTAGACTAACCGGGTAGACCGGATATTAGAAACTATAATATCTTTTGAAACATCTCCTTTAGTCATCTTTTTAAAATATTTTTCAACGCAAATAAAAGAAACGCACAGCATTTTACAAAATTTTTACTACTTGGCTAAAAGTTAATTCATTTTGTTCCAAAATCCTTGTCAAATCTAGTTTAACTGAACAAAATGCACCCAAAATGTTCCCTCCATTTGGTAGGACGACTTTAAAACGCACGACATCATTTCTACGAACGCTTAATTAAAAATCGATAACCGCATGTACACACGATATTAGATTTCTCCTGGCCCGGTTAACCGGGTTTGGCGATTCATGTTCGTGTGTACTCTGCCTAACAATAAATTGCCGTAGCAACGTGGCTACAATTGCTCTACGACTAACTTAGTAAAAGTTAACCCTTCTACTGTGATTAAGCGTATTAACTTTTATCTTATTATTTATGTTTTTACTTTTGTATATAGATACGGTAATGGGACTTTATGAAGCCTTACAAAGGTGTTTCAGAATACCACATATATACATAATATCATGCCTGTTATACCCGAAAGTACAGGCAGATGTCTACGAAATACACCCACGTTCGTCATTCATATGTTTGCACCATGTCATAGGGGGCGAGCCTATATACCAAACTTCGGGCTACTATTAAAAAATATTTACTGTTAATTAGAAAAAAACCAACAGTACTTTGCCCCACCCGGGAATCGAACTCGAGACCCCTGTTTGACAGCCGCAAACACTTTCCACCGTTTCACGTAAGTATCATATCTATTTTAGAATACGATTTACAACCATTTTTACCTAAAGACCTGTGGATAAACGTAGGTAAAAATAAAAAATGTAATATGGCTGTGACCTTGTTGTGTCAATGCATGTTATTAACCTCTGAGACCGATGAAACACAATGTTGTAATTTATCAAAAGGTTACCATCGAAATTAATTTATCATATGCTTATTTTTTAAGTTAGACAGCGCGGTATTTTTAACAATATTCGAGGAGCTGAATCGTGATATCATCTTATTATCTGATAAGTAATATTATGACGAAAATACAGTTTTAAATTCATATTGAATGAATTTGAGGGTATATCGGTGATGTCCTTCAAATAGGTCAGGTGCTTAGTAGTCTTAACTGGCGGTACTCTCTTACTCTTTTCTTTCTTTCTTTGCAAAGATCGTGCCATTTAAGTAACGTTTTTTGGTGTCTGGCAAGCCCTATGGGAAAAAGGCGTTCTTTTAGGTTTGTACGTATAAAATGATTTTAATACAACAAACAGGCTTATCTGTAATCATTTATCATATTAATAGTTTTAATTAAGAATCCTAAACAACTCATCATATAAACAATTCATCATATATACTAAAAATTCATTAATTCTAGTAGCCGTTACTAAACGTAATATCAAAAATATGGCTTTGTATAATACTTATATCGTGTACACTTAAAACAAGCCATAAAAATCAACAAAGACGCAACAAAAACGGGCGACCACATAAAAAAGTTATCAGAATCAATGATATCTAAGAAACAGGTTTTGATAATAAAAGTTCGGTGATAAAACTCGTATGGTGCCCATGGGAGCACAATGGGAAGTCGTAAAAGCGAATATTGTTGATACTGCACACTGCTTTTGAATGGGTTATGATAATCTTACGTTCAATTATTGCAAATGGCTTACAAAATGTCCCCGGTGATTAAGGGCTGAAGTTCAAGATTTTGAAATTCAATTTTGTAAGGCAATGCTGTATGTAATTGTTGGGTACTTGAATCTCTGCAAAAGTGATATTTTGATGCTTCTGGTTCCTTTTTGAACATTGGAAGAAAATGTTTTCTTAAAACTTGTTTTGAAACATAAATGCAGTAGTCGTTTAATTAATGCTAGACTTTTAGCCAGTTTATAGTAGTTTCCAAAACTAGGAGACAAATAATAAACAGAAACTTCACTTAAAATAAGCAAATAATTTCACTCAAAACCGAACGCCTAAATTTGTTGCTAAAAAAAAGGATTGTGGAATGGGAATTTTGTAAAAAACTATGCAAAATATTTTTTAAGCAATACAGTGCCATTAATGCAAGCTAGGCAAAGTTACCAGAAAGAAAAAAAAAGACAGGGCAAAACTTAAATTGATGATGTCTTTTCACGCCCTTAAAACAAGAAAACGTTGACCTTTCTCGAACCAATTACCAAAAATTAAGCAATATATCACAAGCTCGATTCACCGCGCTTCATTTCATGAGTCCATGAATTTCATCGAGGTAACATGATATCAGATTACCCACATAATATACCTTGAATAGTATATAAATCACTTCCCCTCCCTCTCGCATTAAGGGCACAAAGAGAGATAGAAAATATTTGGGTTAAGGGGTAGATGTGTGGATTACGTAAAATGTAATATTGTATGGAGGAATGACGCAAATCTGATCTTTTATCGTTGTAATGTACTTAATAACGTGTGCTCAGGTTGGAAATCGATCTTTATGTAGGTAATTGTAAGTGTGGATATAATTTGAAATTACTAATGAACAAAATCGAATATTGTGAGGAATTTATTAAGTTTGTAGAGTCGCATGCTAATTTCACTTGGGTCTTTTTTATTCTGTAAACAGAATAATAATATTGTAACTAGCCCGTGATCGATTTAACACCAGTTTGATAAATCAGAATCGAAGCAAAGTGTAATTATTTTTTTTCTTTAAAAGAATCTAGTGGCAGTAAAAATTAGTCAAACATTGGTCTGTTTAAAAAAAATTGTAGCGGTTATTTTCTCTGCATCTCTGTCTCTCTTTTTGGTTATTTCTCCCTTATGGTAGTGAGATCAGTTACCTTAGACTCTCCCTTGACCTTACTCCTATCACTTGCAAAACATCAAAAGACTACAATATGCGCTGCCCAAATCGTGAAAAAGTGTAATATATAAATAAAAAGTGTAAATATATTTAGCTCCTAAAAATATATATGAGTAATAGGTATAGAAGAATATTGTAGTTGGAATGTGAATAGATTCCGATTCTTGAATGAAATTAGGAATATTACGATGGTGATTCAGAAGGCGTGTGGGGACGGTGTTTGCGTGATTTGATTCATAATAATGGATTTTGCGTATTAGTATTTAGTAATAGTATTTTTCACACTCACTGGTCTTGTATGCTTTTAGGTTATTGATTTTGCGATTCTATACAGATCGTATAATAATGAACGAATCTTTTTTATGTGGCAGATAAGTGTAAAAGACTTCGTTTACAAATAGGTACTCTTAATATGTTTGTTCATTTAAAAAATAGTGTCTTTTCTCAGCATTGCCTTTCTTCCAAACAGTTCTGAAGTTGGCTCCCAGTCCCTCCGGATGCAGCTGAATACTAGTGTTTTACATGGATCGACTGCCTATCTGAGCTCCACAACCCAGTTACCTGGGTTATAACACGATACCCTTCGGTTAAGACTGGTTGTCAGACTTTCAAGCTTCTGAGTATTGTTAATGACTGTCTTGATCCTATAAAATGATAGCCGGGATATATTTTACGTGCCTTTCAAAACACTGAGGAACTCGACATGTATAACATGGACACCCATCCACAGAACAACCTCGCCAACCTCAGAGATGGCGGCTGTAGTTAACTAACGAGCTCCACCTAAAAATCTATTTATTACCTAGAAATATTCACAGTTGTTTAAAACGGTAATAAATGTTCATCAGAAAGAATAACAACTTAATAAAACTAAACTCATTTTACTGTTCACAATAACCCCTACCACAGTCATAAATAGCGTGCATCCGTTGCAAGTATAATTAGTACTGCGGTCGGAACGAATAAGTGAGAAAAAACACTCGAGAACCGTTAGTTATTTCTCGATTATAAGATAATGTTAATTAATTGCTTATCGTGTTTCCTGGACAGTGTGTCCGGAGTTGTTGAATGTGTAATGTTTTTTGTTTTTGTTTTGTTTCTCAGGTGTATATGTAAGTGGGCTGTAAGATTGTGAAATGGTTTGATTCATTTTCAATTTGTTTGTATGTAGAGTGCAAGTTTGTTTGATGTTCGTAAAATATGTACTATTTTTTTTCATTATGTTTCAAATACCTTCTTCAACCTCTTGATAAAATGTATTCTATAAAAATCACAACGACATTTCAATATAAATATTGTATTTTCCCAAATTCTGCGCTCTAAAAATTCACCTACAAGTAAAAAGGTATTTAAATAGATTCTATAGGAATTTCTGACATTTGTTGAATTTATTTTGAGGCTACTTTTAAATAAAAATTCATAAGCTATTCCTTTACAAAAAGAGAGGTATAATTTTTAGCTCTACGTTGCCTAAAACAGTTAGTATTGCATTCTAATATTAACATAGGTTTGATCTCCAATTTAAATAAACATTCACACCTACAAATCAATACTAAATTCACATCACTACGCATTCTAACACCTATTTTCCAACCAAAAAAAAACATTCTAATAACCGGTTATCACACGTTACAACACTATTTCACGCAAGCCAAGTATAGAAAAATAAATAATGAGACACGTGCAGTTGAAATCTACGGGGAAAGTTTTAATTCCATTCCGTTATGTTCCATTTATCTGCTGTAACAGATAGTTATTTGTAACAGTTATTTGTTAACGGTTTTTAAGTTACGTTATATGTTTCGCTTCACTATACACTTTATTAATCTTTTTTTTTGTTTTAATGGATTGATTTGATAGGAAGTTAATTTGGTTTTTATTATAAAGACAACTCCCGCACTAATAATTGCTCATGTGTCGCGGTGACTTTTACAAACAACGGACACAGTACAAACAGACACGAAACGATGTGGATTGCACAAATAATTGTGCCGAGTGGGAACCGACCTCCCGACGCAATAGTAGCGACGTAGCGACCTAAACCACTGCGCCATGGCGTTAAAAGTTGTTTTTTTTTAACACTTATAATGGAAATAATAGTATCTAATTATTCCGGTACATAAATCGACTAATGCATAATATTACTAGGTATAAAATGTCTGGGGACATTGGCTAATCTTCTCATTATATGGCAGTTAGGGTGTCCCAAAAAAATCAAAGTGATTTTTTTTCGACGCATACCCGCAATTATTATTCGTTTTGTAGTAATATAACTCTAAGTGCTTGTTCACGTTGGAACTCGCGGGCGCGGTGGCGGGCGCGGTCGCGGGGACGTGGCGATTTGTGTTCACGTTGGCCGCCAGGCGGGCGTTTGGCTCAAACTGGCTCAAACTGGTTGATCTTACTTGACATCGCGCCCGCCACCGCTAGTTCGACGTGAACACACACGAACATCTTCACTTGTTTGATATTGGCGCGAGCGCGCCACGCGGGCCGCGCGCGACGCCGCTAGCTCGCCCGCGACTTAGACCGCGCGAACGGTTTGTACGTGAACACTTCGGTACATCGCCATACGTTTGATATTTCGCGACCGCGCCCGCCACCGCGCCCGCGAGTCAACGTGAATGAGCACTAAAATAAATATCACGTACTTCGGATAACAGCAACCCGTGCCGACTTGTATCGAAACATGTTACTACGTGAACTCCTAAGCGCGTAAGGACTTGCAAATATCAGTGCGTGTTGTTTCTTGTTTTAATATCATTTATTGCATTGTTTTCAAATAATCAACATGTCAGTCGAATTGCGCAGTTCTAAAAAGAGTGAAATATATTTAATTGGTTACGTAAAACATCAAATAACTGGTTCAAAACTTCCCTCTAATGGGCAAGTTCTAGCAGTTTTGTTTTACAATATCCGCGAAGTAAATTTAAAGGTAAATGAGAGTGCAAATCTAACGATACGCGAGTGCATTATTTTTTGGGAAAAGGCACGAATACCTACTAAATCATTGCCAAACTGTATAAAAAAACTTGTAAACTTATATCAAGTTTGGAGAGACTTGCAAAAAAATGCTAAGAAAACTCAAGATGTGTTTAAACGGCGTCGCGAAGAGTTTGTTGCTAATTTGAACAATCTTTTTGATATTGCTCACGCTGATGCGTTGACTATGATAAAAATAGATGAAGACAAAATCTTCCTGCAGCACCAGAGAGAGCCTGGTCGGCCGGGCCATCTAACTGGAGTCGACAAAAAGTTAACGAAGAAAGAGGACAGGGCGCGCCTTAGATCTATTGAGGAAGAGAATCGCCGTGCTAAATATTTTGCTGCGTCGACTTCGTCGGCGATTATTGAACCTTTACCGATTAATTCGTCTTCAGATTCTAGCGACTGCGAGACCTTGCAAGAAAGTTCCAATAGCCCGCCCATTGAAAACGTGCAACCTGTAATTTGTAAGTCAGTGCGGAAGAATTTTATTACCCCGAAGTTAGTAGCAGCATTGGACCGATGTCAATTGAGTATGAGAGATTCTGTGTTTATTTTAGAAGCTACTATTGAGGCGCTGGGACATAATGTCGACGATTTTCCAATTAGCAAATCCTCCATCCAAAGAATCAGAACGGAAAAACGAAAAGAGCGTGCGAAAGCTATAAAAATCGATTTTCAAGACAAGGTTCCAGATGTTGTGACTGTTCATTGGGATGGCAAACTATTACCAGCTTTGGATACTCGAAAATCAAAAGAAGAACGTCTTCCGATTGTTATTTCTTATGAAGATAAGGAGCAGCTTATATCTGTGCCACGTTTAGAGAGTTCTACTGGAAGTGAGCAAGCCCAGGCTGTTTGGAATGCTATAGTAGACTGGAACCTCGAAGAAAGAGTACAAATACTTTGCTGTGACACCACGGCTTCTAACACTGGTCGTCTCAACGGGGCTTGTGTGATTTTGCAGCAAAAGATCAACAGAGAAGTGCTTATTTTTGCTTGCCGCCATCACATCTATGAATTGGTACTCAAAGCAGCGTTCGAAGTGAAAATTAGCCAGGTGACAACAAGCCCAGATATTCCCCTATTCAAAAAATTTCGAGACAACTGGAAAAATGTCGATAGTACTAAAATCGAAAATTATCGAGAAAAAATTGTTTCTTGCCTGACATTAAGCGAAATCCAGAATCTGATTTCGTTTTACCGTTCTGAATTGACAAAAACAATTGTCAGAGACGACTATCGTGAGTTGATAGAGCTCTCAGTTTTGTTTTTAGGCGGAGATGAAGAAAAAAAGTTTAAAATCCGACCCCCAGGTGCTATGCACCAAGCTCGATGGATGGCTAGAGCTATCTATTCTTTAAAAATAGTGTTACTTAGCTCTCAATTTAAAATTAATAGTAAAGATAAGAATGCTCTATTGGACGTCTGCCTGTTCATCGTTTCATCCTATGTCAAGCCATGGATGCAGTGTATTTCGGCAGTCAAAGCACCCTACCAAGATTTGTCATTTTTGAAAGCCATGAGAGCTTACGAAAATATTGATAAAAATATATCAAAAGCAGTATTGAAGAAGTTTACTCAGCATTTATGGTATTTGACCGAGGAAGTATCTATGTTATCACTTTTTGACGACGAGGTGAGCCAAGAAAGTAAGGAAAACATTATATCAAACTTATCTAAAGATAGTATCTCGTCTCAAGAAAAACGCTATATACCATCAAAAGAAGATTTAAGCGGACTATTGTACGAGAAAAACATAGAAGATTTTATATCGTCTTCAAGTAAGTCTTTGTTCTCTCGTCTGAAAATTGATGATAGTTTTCTCGAAGAAAGTCCTGCTTCGTGGTCTAATAATTCTTCGTATCTTGAAGCAAAAGTGAAACTATCAACACTGAAAGCAGTGAATGACACTGCTGAAAGGGCAGTTAAGTTGATGCAAGACTTTCACGGGCTAATCACGGTTGAAGAGGAACAAAAGCAATTTTTGTTACGTTGTGTACAAGAACATCGTAAAATTTACCCTGATTGCAAAAAGAAAACTTTAAAAAGAAAGTATATAGAAGATCCTTGATGTATATTAATATCATTAAATACTATTTCTTTTAAATATTATTAGTTGTTTTCTTTCCAAAACCTAAATTAAGACTAAGTAACATAATTTTTCCATACAAATTTTTAATTTATAACTTTGAAGTCAAGTCGGCACGTGATAACATTAAGTTATCACTATAATATTTTTTATTTAGGCTTTTGAGGTCAAACAGAATAAAATAAAAGGGTATGCGTATAAGATTTCAAAAAAAAATTTTTTTCCCTTATAGCTTGGGACACCCTAATGGCAGTGTTTCAATTTTTTGGTCATCTACAGATTTGATGTAATTTTAAATATTTTTATTCAAATTAGTCAAGAAAATATGTTTCCTAGCCTTGAACTATTGCTACAAATAAATCAACACCAAAAAAACATTCCCTTTCTAACCAACCTATTCAATACCATCCCTAGATTGATAAAACAAAATAAAGAACACATTTCAAGCACATCATCAAGATGCAAGAACTCTCCATAAGTGCTAACATAGACGACCCCATCGTCTCGCTGCACGTGTACCACCCCACTTTTATCAGAGAATGGAGTAAAAACATACACTCTAATAACTAAGGAGGTCTAACGAGGTCTTTTTGAGTTAAAATAAAATGATTCTAATAAAATAAAAACAAGTAAATACTCAAATCAACAAGATGAAATGATAGAGTAATCGAATTCATTATAATAATTATGACTATCAAAAGTATGCACAGATATCCAACAGCGTTATTCCAATAATAACATAAATACAAATATGATCTCAGCAAAAGGAAAAACAATAAAAATTTCTGCCAAACAATGACCAAATTCATCTAAATTTTTAATAACAAAAAGGTACAGTAAATAACGTTTTCAACATTAAAATTTGGCACATAAAAGTGACCTTGACCTGACCTCTTTCTTAAATTTAACAATTAAAGCAGTCCAATTTAAAAATTAAGTCGGTCCCTAAGTTAATTCTTATGCCGTGGAGAAATTAATGAAGGAAGGTGTGAAATACTTAATCTTTTAATATGAACGTTATGAAGAAATATAATCTGGTTCCCTTTGTGCTATAAATGTGGTATACGTTCTAAATTTGGGAAGGAGTACCAAATGAGTACATATTTTATTGCCCGATTTCCAAACATGGTGCATGTCTGAAATATTGTTTTAAGAACGGGTATAATTTTTACCCGGTTCGGTAATTTTATCCACTGAAACTGTTTTATTCATTGATGTTGAATCTGTATAAATGTGAAAAATGCATATTAGCATTCTGGTCAGATTCAGCATACCCTTCAGTGCTGTTTTCAAAAAGTAACACATAGCTTGTCCCGTATACAATGTAATACGAGAGGCTCTGATCAAATACTCAGTGTATTTGTTGCTGTATTGCTTGGTTGTAGACACCAATTTACATTTCCTAAATATTGCTGTTATATAATAAGGGCTCAAACTCATTTTTAGTCTGCGCACAATTTATTGAAAGTATCTATATTCATCTCTAATATAAAGTTTCCCATCACTTTCGTTCACACACATTTAGAACTCGATACAGTATCAAATCGATCTTAAGTTATTTACGTAGAGTTTCTTAAACAATTCCAACATAATTCAGTGTTCAAGATCAAAGGTAGGAAACAAACTTGTCTTTATAAATTAGGATATTGGATGAGGGCTGTGCCTTGTGTTTGTGGATTTAGGGCGGAACCTTGAAGAAAGTCTGGAGCTTCACAGACATTGAAATTATAAATACCTAGCTTAAATCTATGGATTCGCTTGTATAGATTATATTTGGCAGTAAATAAGCTTATGGTCTTACTAGGAGTTTAAGACTTGGTAAAGATATTTTTCGATTAAACAAGTAGTAGTTGAACCATGACAGTGTTTTATAGAAGCATTTTTAATTAGTTTTTGCTTGACCTTAGCTTTCGTGTTAAAATTTGAATACCAAATTATGATATCAGAATTTTAAAGCATACCAAATAGGTATAGCTATTGAAAAACCATACTCATAAAACAAGTTTACGACATATTTAAAAACAATCGCTTACCTACTAAAACATTCAAAGCTCCAATTTTACGCTACAAAAAGTCTTCTAACGTATTACAAGCTAGTATCCATTACGTCTAGTAACGATCAAATATCCCTGAGCGCGCTATAAATCACTTATGAGCGTCCAAGATCGATACAAAGACCCATTACCTAGTTCACAATGGTTTCTTGATGACCCGATTCACAAGAAACGTGGCAAGAAGGACGTTTTGTAAATGTATTCTAACTGTGCTAATAGTAGAAACTTCTATTTTATATTTTGTAACGTATTTTGTATCTGGTTTTTAGGTTTTAATAAGACAACTCCCGCACAGACCGCCGGTTTCTGGGTACATTTAGCGGTAGTTTATCTATTCAATAGCGTTTTTTTGTATGAGTTTTGACGCTATTGATTAGATAAACTACCGTTAAGTGTACCTCATAAACCGGGGATAAGAGATCCTCTTGCGTCGCGGAGACTTTTGCAAACATACAAACAACGGACACAAAGTATGTTTAAACGCGAAACAACTATAAAGTAAGAACTGTCAAAATGACATCTCAGACTTTCACTATCAGCGAGACTATCAGATAAACTATCTAACAGTTATTTAAAAACAGCAAAATCCAGGTCTTTCAATTGTTACGGCAATTTCGTCTGTCTATCTATCTATCGTATGGTTAGTGGTCAACCTAGTGTCAAAGTTGTTCAAGCCGCCCGAAAGACCTTTGACATGGCTTAACGACTGTTATCTTAATTGAGAACAACCGGGACCAGCTTTTTACGTGTCCTCCAAAGCACGGAGACGCTCAGCTCAAATACCACTATGCGGTCACCCGTCTATAGAATGATCGCGCTAACGGTTGCTTAACCCACAGATCGTTTACGGACCGGTGAGCGCAACTGGCTACGAGTCTGTAAAAATCAGTTACACTTTTTTTACCAAGTAATAAAAAGCTTAAAAAAACCCACCCATCTACAATTTACCGCAACTTCCCAACTTAACTTCAACCTCACGTACACAAACCAGACACATTTATCTTCCCTTATGTAAAGTACTTCGTAGAATTAATAGGCGTCTTCATTGAACAAGCTAACCGATTCAGAGCTAGGCTCAATACAGCGTACCTGTCAGCGAATTTAAGCGAAACAACAGGTAAGGCTGTGGTTATAACGCCTGAGTATTTGATACGCGACGAAAATTTCGAGTGTTTAGATATAGGCTAGAAATTTTTGGAGTACCTAGTACCTGAGTATGTATATTAAAATAATAAAACTAGATTAAGTATTAGTTCGTAAGGATCCGTCCAAATGGCGGTCTTTGGTGTCTGCCTACCCCTATGGGAAAAAGCTTGACATACACAATAGTGTATGCATGTAAAAGTAGATTAAAAAGGTCTTTTGTTTTAGATTCCTGGGCCTGAAATTATTGTATTTTTCTATGAGTAGAGTTTAAGTAGCAGTTCTGAGTTTTAAAACTACCAAAACATTTTGGAAGTGGGACTAAAGAGTCTTATTCAACTATAAATAAACAACCATGTATAGGTACGGATCATACATTCTGTGTTCTGTTGAATAGTCAAGTTGAAAAACCAATGGAAGTACACAATATTTGATAGACCGGCAGTACGTGTCTAAACATAAATGAATTGCCAATTTTAAAAAGGGCACATGTCTAATGTTTTTGCAATGTAATTTGAGCCCTTTCTAAAATCGTACCTTGAAATTAAATGTAACTATGTTTTCTCGAATGTTCGAGCGACCGTGAGAAGGCAGCCTAACATCGTTCGAGAATTACAAAACATTTCACCACGCCTTTTTAAAGTTAAACCGAACCAAATTGGATTCAAACCGTATTTGTTTAACAAAATCACACTATTTTAAGTTAAATAAATTAGTTTTCACGTTTTGTTTGCTTAGAATTTAGAGCAGGCTTTTATAAGTCGTTTAGTTTTGTCTAACACTATTTTGGATAATGACTTTGCGGTTTGCGAAGGACTTTTCATTGGAATTCAATGTTTAGGATGTTAGAAGTTTTTTGTTTATGTAGAGTTTAGCTTAGGGCTTATGTTTGTTTTAAGTTGATTATGATTTGGCTAGACGTGATTGTGAGTTTGTAGTATGAAGTTAAGTGTATGGATGGACATAATAATATAAGTTATATTCTTTCAACCGTTTTTTTTTTCAAATTTGTGGCTTATGCAGTATGCTCAAAGTATGCTGAGGTAATTATGCTGATCTAGTAGGCATAGATTATCATGAAATAAGCAGTTATAGCCGCGTACCTGGGTCCAGTTGTGACACGGTACCTGACCAGAATATTTTGATATATTCTTGTCACTCACGATGTTTTATTCCATCTCTGTTTAAACAACAACTACTGCAAAACCAAAGACACCATTTACGATATAAAACATATATACCGTCCCTTACCCTCATAAGCATAATATAACATCAAAATGTAATCAAAAACAAGTAATTTAGAACAACAAACCAACAAAAGATGTAAGCCAATTGAACAAGCCCCGCTATTCCCTCATTTTACTTGAAAACTTCTCCGATACAGTTTCTAATAAGTCCGGAGAGATGTTTTAAGGATTAACTGTAAAAACAAAGGATTATAATACAGATTGTAAGAAGTTATTACGGAACTTTTGTTTTAAATAACGCGCCCACAGATATTTTCTTGAGAGGGGTGTACTTTTTTGTAATTTTAAAGGATGAGAATAAATTAATATGGTTTTGCATTTTAATGATAAGTTGTGTCAAGATAATCAAATTGTCTTGAAAACTAACAGACAAATAGATTTTTGGATTTCCTTAGACTATTTGTTCCGGAGTTTGGCGTGTTCAGACCAACAAACAAGCAATTATTTAAATCGTATCTTAAGAACAAAGACTTATCTACAAGGTATAGTGCATCACTTCTGCTGCCAATTACGCATTAAAAAAGCTTTAAAACGATCGGTTTTGTTATGATGATTTGTAGGTTTGACCGTCCATCAGTCAGTGTAAAAAATCATTTCCGGTCACAAAAATGTAATCCTTGTCATAACAAAAAAAAGTACTAGGTACTAATCATAATAGTACAAAAAAAAACAATATAAGAATCTATAAAAATACCTTTCTTCGAAACTTAACACGAAGAACGTTAAATACCAAAAATCTCCTCTAAAATCGTTATACATTCTCATCTTAATATTTAGCACAACAAACAACAAGTGAGCGAACTGTAGAACAATATTGTATCTTCCTGTAGTCTTATTATTCCGTAGCACATTGAGGTCAGCTCTTAGTTTATAGATACGCTCAAAATAGCCCATTCTGTGGACTGATCTAACATCTCGAAGCGAACAGGTTTATACGAACTATCTAGTATAGATATGCGTGCAGTTTTGCTTAAGATTTGGAGCGAGGCGTGATTTTTGTGGGTATGTGATTGACTTAGAACATAATAATATTTGGTCGATACAACTTCAGCTTTCAGTGGCAATGTATAAGTGTGTAGTTTTTGGTATTTATCAAATCGTTGTGCATATGTAAAACCTCAAGCAAGTCAAAAATTCCATGCATTTACGAAATAAATAAATAAAATCACACCTTTTTCCCCCGTTGGAGCATGCAGATATCAAATAAGGCAATTCGCTACAATGCCTACAGTCTCTTGTTTAATTTACATCAAATATTATTATCGTCAAATTAAAAAAACAAAACTATTTTAACAAGTGTTGAGTGTCAAGTGTCTTTGGATGCATGTGCATATTTGTTGAAGAATCTCAATTGAGAAAATGTTTATAAATTTCGGAAATGTTATGTATTTGCGTCTAAACTAGTATTTAGCATGTTATAAACTTATTTGTTCTTTACTTACTGCAGTCCTCCACATATCCTGCTTTCTATAATTAATCTTTTTTATATACAATTCCGAAAAAGCATATCTTACATTACTAACCCATAACACATCGCTCCTTGAATACAAAAGGGCCACAAATCGAAATCTATAAATTTTACAGGAGAGCCAAAACAAATTTTTGAAACTGTTTTTTTATAACATTTCATATATTTATTTATTGAATATAAGATGTTAATATATCATTAGATGCGTATTTTTTAGCTCTACAAAATAAACTTTGTAATAGCTGTTACCTATTAAGAGAAAAAAGCATATAAGTCCCTTTTGCATTCAAAATTTGAACCAATATTATGAGAAATATGTCAAAAACTAAATAAACACAGTTTTACAAATAAAAATGGTTAATTGTACTTTTTTGGTAAAAAAACCGTATCAAAAAGTTTAATAATAATTACTAAGTAAAACCATAACTGAATAGACTAGGAAAACATTGTATTAAACAATCTAAATGAAAAAATCTTAACTTTTTAATAAGTAAGTAAAATTATTGAGATCAACTTTGTGCGTAACTTTCATTATTTAGTAAAATTAAACATCAATCATCATCATCAATCAATGGGTAACGTGACGAGTAGACTGAGTGCAGCAGGAGTATAAAAGAAATAAGATAATAGAAAAGGTTTTTGAGTTTTATAAGCCTTTATATTTAGCATTCGTGGATTATTCCAAAGCTTTTGACAGCATTACTCATTCCGCCATAGAATCATCACTCCATCCAAGTCCTACTTAAAGATACTATGCAGAATCGAACCTTCATACATCAAACTCATCAAAGCAATAGACAACAATATCATTCCAAGCGTGAAACAGGGAGACCCGCTATCTCTCAAATTATTTACCAGCACCCTCCGAGAAATTTTCAGGAGCCTGGCGGTGTTATGGCAATCAAAAGCATAGTTGTAAGTGGTAAACAGTTAACAAACCATTGTTTTGTAGATGACATAGTCCTCTTCTCTTTTTCGGCATCGGAACTCGAATCAATGCTCAAAGATCTGAGCACGGCAAACCTTCAGATTGGACTGAGTAAGAACCGTACAAAAACCCAGGTTATGACCAACAACACAAAACGTAGGGTCGAGGTAGAAGGGCACGTCATAGACTATGTCGACGAGTACACTTGCTAGGGCCAGATAACCTCTTTTAACAACCGACGGGACAAAGAGTTGGACAAACGTGTCACAAGTGCCTAAAAGAGATCCTGGTCCAGGAAAGAGCTAATGAAGGGTAACCTTCCACTGTCACTGAAGTGAAAGCTCGTCGACATGTTTATACCTACTACCCGTCCTTACCTACGCTGCTCAAACATGGTCCCTTACGGAAAACCAGAAAGAGCCAGAGAGCGATGGAGCATAGTATATTATGCATCAAAAGAACAGACCACGTCCGAAATTCTATACTGCGCTCCCAAACTCGCATAGCCGATGTAAGGGAGAAGACCGCCTGGCAGAAATGGAACTGAGCCGGCCACATCCATACTAATATTATATCCATACTAATATTATAAAGCTGAAGAGTTTGTTTGTTTGAACGCGCTAATCTCAGAAACTACTGGTCCGATTTGAAAAATTCTTTCAGTGTTAGATAGCCCATTTATCGAGAAAGGCTATAGGCTATATATCATCACGCTACGACCAATAGGAGCAGAGTACCAGTAAAAAATGTTACAAGAACGGGGAAAATATGACTCTTACGTGACGTAAGCGAAGTTGCGCGGGTCAGCTAGTTATCCATATGCATTCGGAAAGGTGGACCCGCATATCTACCAACTGTATGCCAGAAGATGGTCATAGCAGACGTGGAAGACTTAAATGGAGATGGCGGGATGACCTAGACGCATTTGAAAAGGACTGGTCGGATCTTGCCCCTGAAAGAGGAATTTGAAAGGAAAGGGTGCCTCTTTACTTTGCCTGCATCAAAATGTATTATTTTATTTTTAAAATTGTAACGAAAACTAAAATTATTATCATACCAAACGGTCATATTTCTGGCCTTCCCATTCTAGCACGCCAAAAATGATTATTTATTCCACAATAATTTAATGCAAAAGGGACGTATTTCAAAATATGCTACTGTTATATTACAAAATATAATAACAAATACTAGTGTTTGAATGCAAAACGGTCGTTTTCAGAAATATGGCACTTTTGTATTACAAAATATGGTAACAAATACTATAGTTAGAATGCAAAAAGGACGTTTTCCAAAATATGGCAGTTTTGTATTGTAAAATATAATCACATTAAATTGAAATTTTGCACCCAACACAGACATTATTTTGGATTGTGGCACTTTTTCATGCAACTGACGAGCATTTGCGTTGAATCTCCGGGCGCAACTCGCAAAGTGGCTGTTTTGCACTGACATTACCTGTCAAAGTGAGCTAATGCAAAAAGGGCAGTAAGTCAGTGCAGCCATAATATAAGCAAAAATTATGGGGTTTTTTTTTTACTATAAAATATAGTCGGTTCAGGTGTCATTTTTGCAATAAAACGATTTTCATTTTTTTTTGAGTTGTGGCCCTTTTGCATTGAAGGAGCGACATATTTCCTTATAAAATTGCGTATTAATTTTAACTCTCAACAATATTTACCTTCTGAACTCATTACTGTAATAAATTCATACCACTCGTATAATCTGGTTAGATATAAATTCGTCAAGGGCCAGCGGTCGGGTCAAGGTATCTCAATGATATTTTGTTTACCTTCGAATTGTTAAAATTAATGTTTATGTTGCTCGTTTTATAGTTTTGGTGTTCTGTGGCTTTAGTGGGAGTTTTAATTAGTTTGTCATTTTAATTGGTGAGAATTTCGATGTTGCAATAGTTGATTAATTAGAGCTTTAGTGGTCTGAGCGACTGTGTACTGATCTGATACTGTGATCAGTTTATGACCCGGCCAGTGTACACTGCGTAGACCTCAAAAAATCCAGAACAAATTACACGATTGTATACAATTTTATGATTATTCCATTACGTATCTAGATGTAAGTATGGTAGTCGCATGCTTTGGTCTTTGCTTAGCTCCCTGGAAAAAGTCGTATGCTATACAAAAAGAAAAACGTGTGACGCGGAAGCAAGGATTTTGGGTTAGATTTCCGAAAACAATTAAAATATTATAGAATTTATTTTAAATGGTTAAAATTAGTAGCCTGTAGTTCATATGATCTTAGTGCACGTCAAAAGTCTCGCCTTATATAACATGCACACCATTTGATTACTAACATGGACACATAGAAATACTTTGATACCCTACACCTATACTATTAGATGTCGGGCACAACAGGCTTAAAATAAAAACACACTTCCACCACAATAATTGAAACGTGAAACCCAATACGCAATACTAAGACTAACCCAAACTATTACTAGCTTAGCCCAGAAAGGTCTAGCTAATAAAATCTAATGGCGTTGTCACGGCTAACTCGGTCGAACGTGACACTCATATCATTGTACGGTTGACGTCATAACTGCGATCTCCTTGTAATTGTTGCGTCATACTCGATCTGTTTTTGTAAGATGTGGTTGCTTTTTGATAATAGTTATTAGGCAAGTATTTTATTGACTATGAGTGTTTGGCGATAGATTTAAAAAGTGTGTACCTTCTTAAACCACACACTACACTTCTTAGACACCATTTTTTCAGGAGGAATTTTTAAGCTTCAATCGAAAACAAATTAATTGCTAATAATAAACATATTTTTTTTGTATAGAAAAGTATTCGTTGTATGTATGTATATGCAAACATTATCTGTTCTATCATTCTGTACCTCACATATTCCAATCATGATAGTACAACAACACAAGCACAGGACTGACGGCTTTGCGAGCTTTTCAAAGCCCGAAATTCCAAGACCATCATTTAGGAACACACAACTTAAAAATTGTTAGGGTTATTAAACCTTATTAATATTTTTTTAAATCTCCGAGTATTAATTTACAACTTAACTTCATAAATTAAAATCAACACAAGTTTTAAAAAATACTCCTAGGAATATACATCCCAAGTTTACCCATTGTATATCTGAATACCTCATCAAGATCTAAAGTATCAAATTCAAGATCCCAGCTAACCCATATGTTAATAAGACACCGCCCAATTAATTGCTATCTTCAACAACAGGGGAAAACAGTCATTATACCTAGAATCTATCACTACTCCTTTGTTCTTCAGCTTGCTATTAAGGACCTTATACGTGCCTGTTTTACTAAAATATTGGATATTAAATACGTGTTTACAATGTCTTTTGTTATGTAAATGTGGGTAACTTGTCATCATTGATTTTTTCGTATAGCATATGGATATAATTTCAAATATGAGTATGGACGAAATTATGTAATGATTTGCTTGGTTTACTTGAATTTTTTAAGGTTTGGAACGACTTTAGTAAATACAAGTAATATATTAGAATTAAATTCGTTTTAGTGTGTTTAAAACTGTAAACACAATAGTTAATGATATTTTGATTAGCAGTAATATAGTAAACACTAAAATTGAACTGAAGGTACGTGTGTGTTTAGAGTAAAAGTAAGACCTGGCTGATAATAACGATGACAATAGATGATAAGCCATATCAAAACCCTTTAGTAGCTTAAACTACTCTAACATTCGATTGACATTATCAACACAAAAATACTTAGATCCGACAATTAACCGTACGATAAACATTCATCTTCCAACGATAGCCAAGAACGCAAACTAAAAGGTCCTTAAAAACCTATTTAAATGATGAAGAGGGTAACCACAGCTATGCAAAACCATGCACTATGCATGCTAATTACTGTAATAGCATGCATGGCTAATGCACACGGAAATGTATGTGTAATTTGGAGCTTTTAATGAACTTTTGCTGGCTCCTGCCGTTGTAAATTTCACAAAGATGGAACTATGAATACGCTTTGCCTTTGTTAAAGCATTTGTTTTATTACATTATTATAATTTGGTTCAGTTTAATATACGTTTCTGAAATTGGGTTTTCAAATCAAAATACGAAATTGCATATTAGCTTATTGTTGGGAGCTCTTAATGAGCTAAATTACTGTATCGACTACATTGTAAAGTAGATGCGGTAGATCATCATATCCTATCCAGTAATCAAAATGCGCCCAGTGCAGATACCCAGCAGCCAAGCTGCGTTCCTACCACTGGTAAGTGAAGGCCAAGCACAGGAAGACCAAAGGAACTGGCCGCATGCGTCACCTCAAGATTGTAAAGAGCCGTTTCCGAAACGGTTTCAAGGAGAGCAAGCCCACCCCCAAGAAAGCCGTAGCTTCGCCGTAGATTTACTTAAAAAAAATAATTAAAAAAACTAAATCCTCTAAGTATTTACTGATTAAAAATAGTGGACGTGGGTTTCTTGCTAGCTCTTCTAAACAGGCACAAAATCACGTTTCCAGCTAGTAGCTAATTCTGTGATTGCAACAACTAATATTCATATCAATTTTTGACTCAACTAAATAAGTGATATTTTTTTTATTATTACCTTACGAGAACTAGTTACAAATACTCTTATAAGAAACGAATAAGGTTTCCGGAATTGATTCTTCATCGTCTTCAATAAAACGAAACATTCTGCCTCTAATTTGAAAACGTAGTTAAGTTCAATTTCTCAGAATAAGGAATCCAAGTAAAATCAATTGGTACTTAAGTTGTTGATGTAAGTATCAATTAATTTACTTCCAATTAAAAAAGGCAGTCTAAATAAATCGTAAGTAGATGTTTCAGCAGTCAGTTTAATTTAACCCACCACTTGAACTAGAGTTCATTAATATTGTCCAAGAGTTTACACATTGATACAGGCAGGTACAAAATTCAATACTCTCATTACATAGCCCAAAGGACCAAAACGACAAATGAAATCAGACAAGGAACCGATGTTACGTGCCCTTCGAAGGACGGTGGTCGAGGACATTTATTTAATTACACCAACAATTTAATCATGAAGTCGACTGATTGACTTACACCTATTTCTATACTTTTGCGTGGCTTCACTAAAAACAATCACAGATTTATAAGATTGTGTAAGTGCGAGCGAGAGAGCCCGATAGAATGACATAGCGAAGTTTGAACGTTTGTATTAACCCCAGTATAAAGTCAATGACCAATAACACAAAAGAAGATCAAACACACATGACATTTCAACAAAAGATGGCTGAATCAAAAGCTATGACTTTAGTTCGAATTCTAACAATATTCTTTCATATCCATTTTATTAATACGTAGATTAAATCCAGAATTTACGAAAACATATTACTATTTGTATCA
This sequence comes from Anticarsia gemmatalis, assembly GCF_050436995.1. Taxonomy (NCBI): domain Eukaryota; kingdom Metazoa; phylum Arthropoda; class Insecta; order Lepidoptera; family Erebidae; genus Anticarsia; species Anticarsia gemmatalis. The sequence continues at coordinate 9,817,485 of NC_134761.1, forward strand.
CGATTCTAACAAAGGCTTCATATGCAAATAAAAAATATGTAGCAAATATAATATGTACCGAAAATAAGAAAAGTTAGTAGCGTATTCATCCATATTAACATGTTATTCTTATTAACAGTATGTTTGTCTGTCACTGGTACATCACATATTCAATTTCTATGAAATCCATCACGGCGATAGTTAAGATAGTTCACGATCTAGAAAGAGTTGCAATTTGGGATTAAACATTAAAATTGCTTAACCATTTTTGATGAAGCGTGAACAGGAAGAAGATCAATGCTTTTAAGTCATTGACAGTGTATAAAATGTCTGTGTAACACACTTCCAATTGACCTGTCCGAAAAATCTTGCCCCTGTCACGTTAAACTGACTTTGAGAAAATTTTGCTTGAAGATGTTTGAAAAACATTGTACGCTAGCAGAGCCGTGTGCGTTAACTAGTATAATTCAAGTAAACCACCAAAAAAGTTCTAACATCAAAATAGAATATATTCATATAAAAAAATCTGTAAGTCAGAATGTCTCCTCGTTCATATTACTTAGGTTTTATTACATTCCTAGTCTCTAGGTCTAGTTTAGTCACGTCTAGCCTTCCATTTTGTCGTATTGATAGAAATATGACGTTTGATGGATGAATAATAACTAAGTTTTTAGGACACCTTTGGCAAAACACAATAGTTTATTTTTGTGTTTTGTTGTTGAAAAAATCATAAAACATTTGAGGACAAATAAGATTCCTTATATCAATGATTATAGTATGAAATATCAACAGACGTGTTGATAATCTGCGTCACTACAGTTTAATCCCAAATATTGAAGCATGTCATCATCATAATACATTTTGTATATTTTGCTTGCCTGTATAGTAACAAATGAAATTTAGCTTAACTGAGAGTACCAAATGAAATGCAAAACTAAAGGATCGTCATTTTCTTTATCCAAAACCCGAGATGTGGGGCCTTAACATTTTCATCGTTTAAGACCTGTAGCGCTATTCTCTATATTCGGTTCCGTCCAGTACCAGGATTTGACATTTAAAATGTACTGCAAAAATAGTTCCAATGTCATTCGCTAGAGGCGCTGATAATTTGTTTGTACAAAATTACTCGGTAGCCAGCCGGCTGTTGATAGTCAATAGTGGTAGAGAATTGCACTTCTATTTAGCAATTAAGTATTATATATACCCATAAGCTTTTGCTTTAATTTATTTTTAATTTTAATAATTATTAGTATGACTCTTCGCAAATGCATTTGCCGGACCTATACAACGTTAATGTAAAACAGATTCCCCATAATTTATTCAGTAATTATCAGTTCTCTATAATCATTACAGACATCAAAGTTAATTGAATACCTACAATTATTCGCCGTTGCCTATAATAATAAAATACGGGGACAATGGACCTAACGACCAAACCATTACCAATAGTATAATAGAGCCATTATCCATAATTTTATTCAATCACTAGCTTTTGCACGCGTGTACGCCTATTTTTTGGGCCGATTAATGATTTTATCTGATGTGATTCATAGACATCCCATTACTTTTTTGATTAATTTTCCCTACTGAAGTATCAAGAGCTTGGCAATTAAAATGTAGCGTAAGAATTATTCCTACAATGCCCGCTAGAGGCGCTGATTTTCATTAAAAATTAACCTATAGCTAGCTGGTTGTGAAGAGTCGATTGTGGTGGCGAATTGCGCTACTGATCATTTCGCTATTGCGTTTCTTTTATACTAAGGTATACACTTCTATCGTAGAGGAATACGAAACGTATTAGCGTGGCACTTAGGTAAATTAGATTATCCGTTTTATTCCAAGTTTTATTACGTGTTAGGAATTATTTTTGAGTACTTAAATTAGTCGCACTCTTTGATCAGTAGCGCAATTCTGTATAGTCGGTTCTGTCGAGTATCGAAATTTTGACATTTAGAATACTGCCAAAATATTTCCTACGACACCCGTCAGAGGCGCTGATCAGATTTTCATACAAAATTTCTCGATGACAGGTCGGTTGTCGGTAGTCGATAGTAGTAGAGAATCGAGCTACAGCGAGCAATCAGTAAGTGAAGCATTAAGCAGGTTTTAGTGGAAATCTTCCGAGAGATTGCTGCTTATTTGTTTTTTGAGCAGAGTGTATTCGTACTTCTAAAATCTTTCGAGCTACTCTCCTTTGACACCCAACCATATGAAAGAAAAATAAAAAATCTAAAAAGTGAGTGTCAAACTTTTCAGCTTAAATTTGGCAAGAGATCAGGAGAAATGGTTCCTAGTTTACTCAAAAGGAAAAATCCATGAAATATGTAGTAGTTTACGAAAATGAGCTCTATTTACAAATGCATAAAGTTCAAGGGCTAGTTGTCACCTACACGGACTGGGTTGGCTCTCAGTCGGATTACAATTAGGTTTTATTAGATTCTAGACCAGTTATGAGTCCCACGTATCTTCCTTTATGGTGATTAGGTGTAATCTTGTGGGTGGTACTGTATATGTGATAAAGAGTTGTTGGCGTCATCAATTAGTATTTGTGGTACATAGAAAGAAAAACTTAGTAGTAAATAATACACAATTTTACATAGCGTAACTTTCTTAACATGATTCTGTCGAGCAGCAAGCATATTATGACAATTAAAATAACCTAAATAATATCATTAGTCCCTATTTGATATTATTAAAATAACATGCCGTTTGCATGTTATTTCACTCAAATATTTATTATCTTTTTTTTCCTAACCCATGACTTTCCTATTACTGAAAAGACCCTTAACCCTATTATTGGTTTATAATTTCTATATTCTAAATAGAAAAGGAGATCATCCACGCTCCATACATTTTTGGGCCTTTTTTCAAAGTGCCGGCCAACAAAAAAAAGTGGCATGTATCGATAGAGCTAGCCATTTGAAACAATAGTTAGTATGGCACGAAACCGGTAGGATCGCTTTGAGCCGAGTTATACAGGTTTGAAGATTCATAATATTCAAACATTTATTCATTTCTGAAAGTGCTGTTAAGCAGCTGCGGCCCGTTAGGTGCGAGTTTGATTCCCCCGGCGCCTCAATGCGTCGCCACTGGACTGGTCACTGGCGACTAGCGCAAGGTCAGCGCATCCTCCCTTAGCGAACCCAAGGGGCCGCACCCTCGATTGTGTGCAACTAACAAACCATCGTCTAGGTAAGAGGTAATCTAGAGTGTTGCCGTTAGGTTGTTATGTCCGACCCATCGGCATGTGGAACAATATTTTGTGCTTCGGGCACCATTTGTGATGAGGGCCTTTGTTATGAGGACACATGTTGCGGTTTAGAAGGTATGCCCGCCCTCCTATCGGAATTTGCACATAGTCCCGCACTCCACCCTGGGTGCTGGTGTATGCATAATGCGCATACGCACTACTCCCATCGTCGTGAGCCGGGGCGATCACATAGCGATTCCGATAAGTGTGGTACAGTAGGGAATTACATACAAATAATACTGATGAGCTCGAGTTGATACGGTGACGACCCGTTTCCGAGTTGATACGTGTGCTTACGACCTTAAATCAACTTCAGAGTGGTCGTTTGCTTTAGATACTTAATTCTAGCAAAATCAATCATTATTTAATGTTTCACAGCACTTTCAGAAATGAATTAATGTTTGAATATTATGAATCTTCAAACCTGTATAACTCGGTTCAAAGCGATCCTACCGGTTTCGTGCCATACTAACTATTGTTTCAAATGGCTAGCTCTATCGATACATGCCACTTTTTTTTGTTGGCCGGCACTTTGAAAAAAGGCCCAAAATGGATGATCTCCTTTTCAGCTTAAATATTTAACTTCGAATGATTAAACCTAAAAACAAGCTCTTAAACAAATACCGATTAGATATTGGTATCATATCCAAATCCTTCAACCAAAGCATTACCCATTTTGTATCAAAAGTCCTCACAAGATCAAATATCCGTACGGAGCGTTAAATTAGGGCCAGAGTCATTACCCTTCACACCCGTCAGTAACTCAGTCAGCGAAATTAAACAGATATTTTGTTAGCATGACCTATGGCCAAAATAAAAGCTTGACCTCTGTACTGCTGGCAACGAAAGAGATACAAAATGGGGACAGAATATTTTCAATGTTTCTGTCAAAGGTCCGGGTTTTGTAATTGGCATGTGACTTTATTTTTTACTTTTTTATTTGTATACATACATACAGTTACATTTTGTTTCAATAAAAGATAGCAAGACACAATGCGTGTAAGTTGCCATAATTTATTACTGGTCTTGAGATTGGAATCATTTTAGCTAGAAAACAAGTTCTTTGAACCTTTCTTTTTTTAACATACATATTATGTCCTTGATGCTGCTGATATAAATATTTGTTAATCGACATTTTTTTTTACAGGACATAAGGGAGACCTTTTGTTTTTACTAAAGGCTATAGTAATTGAATTTTACATAATCTTGAATTAAATAACAACCCACCCCGATAAGTAACATACCCCAAAATGTATAATCACAAAGCCAACCCCAATTAACCCCACTTTGTATGAAACAGTTGAAACTTCCGTCAGCAGTTTGCAAGCGATGCATTAAAGTGCAAAGTCATTGCATGCAAGTAGTAAATCGTGTTACGAAGACACAATGTACAGCAAGTTATGGTTTTAGTGGCTGTAATAAAATTGTACCGTTTTGATATAATTTATGTGTAAAATGTATACGAAATTTAGGATTTTGTGGAATATTTTTACGATAGAGGTAGTGTTGACTTAAAAGGTCACGTGCAAGATTTTCAGTGAATATTGTATCTTTAAAAATAGTTTTGTTCATAATTACACTCATCCCCAGTGTCGATCACAAGATTAATTTGGAGGTTTTAAGAAATCTACAGCTGAAGGAATTGTTTCAAACAGGTATACAGGGTGTCCCAAAACTCAACGATAATCCGAGACAGGATGAAAGGCCAAGTCATACCGGTTCTAGGAAAAATAAAAAAAAAAATCCATATCACTTAGTTCAGCAATAATAGACACTTTTCAAAAAAGTTGAAATTCCACACCCTTGGTCACATTTTCAAGTCCTGTGGTCACCAATGTCACAATTTCGCTGTGTTTTTTTGAATTTCGTGATCTTAATTAAATATGCTATTAATCGTATAACAAATTAATGCACAAAACATTGTTAATTTAATGAATAAAGTTAAGTTTTAGGGAGTCATCTTTCTCAAAAATATCGTTAGTCAACTTTGACGCTTCATACTGAAAAAAAAATGTACTACACTACCCTTGGCAAGTTATTTCAAAAGTTGGCGCATTGAATCAAGATTACAAAATGGTGCCACACTTGCCACTTTTCCTGCCATTAAAAATGTTATTTTTATTTGAACGAAGAGTATCCTCGCAAATGGATCGGACGCAGTGGTACAATTTTATGGCATCCTCGTTCCCCCAATCTAAATCCAGTAGATATTTTTACTGGGAATGCATAAAAGAAAAAGTCTATTCAAAATCAATACAAAATCTATCAGAACTTCGCCAGAAAATTGACACAGCGTCAGAAGAAATAAATGCAAGGAATTTTGCTTGACTGGGGAAAAGATCTTTTGTAAGCCGTTGCAGAGCCTGCATTCGTGCCAGAGGAAAGCAATTATTTTTAGAAAAGAGGTAATTGAGTCACTCCATAACCAATATTTAATGTAATAAACATAATAGGTAATAGTAATTAAAAAAAAACTCCTAACTAACTATCTAATTATTCTCCTTAAACTAAAGTAATTCCGAATTGTTTTAGTTATTACAGTCCTTTTTTAAGATGTCGAAAGAAGGTTAATTGGTTTTACATTAAAAAATAACACTATTTCAGTGAAAAAGAACACATGACAATCTGTTAAACACATAAAGATCCTTTGCGTTGCGCAGTTGGGTAAAAAAGGTTTACGTACAAGAATGTTTAGTTGCTATCTGTACCTTAAAATAAAATAAAACGTGACCCTTGTTAGAATAAAATGAAGTATGTTAGGGAAGACCCCTCGAATTTATGTGTGTACTTTAGTTTAAAATGTCTGCGTCAGAATTGCTCGCGATTTCATTGAATAGATGAGGAATTCCACTGAAAGGTGAATTGGGTGCTTACTTTGTACAAAAGTTTAGTACCTAGTACTATTTCATGGTTATTTCTTAGAAGGGTTAGGTTTTATAATAAGTTCTGTGTCGGCTTTGTGAATAAATCACGAACACAAGGGATTCTATTTAGTAGTAATATGGAAAGTATGTGGTGATTGAGCCTCAGAAATGATAAAATTTCGCGACGTTGGCGAACACTGTTACATTACGAGGTTTGCTTGGAACATTAGTTAACACGTGTGTATTTTAGCAAGGGATCTAGGCTTTCTTTCCTCCTATCAAATGTCGATCAAACACACTGTAATTTGCGTATTATATAAACCGCCTACAGACATAGCGATGATGATCGTATGGGGCGAATGCTCACAGCACGAAGCATGTGTGACAAACCATTCTCGACACATGCTCCGTGATGACTGTACGCGGCTGTATAAAAACCTGCCTCACACGTCAGTGTTGCTGTGCAGAGTCCCATAGAACATGATGTATATATGTATATGTACATTCGTTCGACTGGCTTCAGTGTAGGCAGAAAGTAAGCCTTATACGGACGTTTATTTGACGTTTCAAAAGTGTTTGTCCTTTCACTTACGCAAATGAAGTCGAAAATCAGTTGTTTCAAATTCAAGTTTCCCAAGTCTACATAGTCTCATTTACAAGGACCGTATCGTCATTACTTGTACATTGACTCCAATGTCAAGCTAAGGTCAGCTTGGAACCTAAAACGTCAACGCTTTTCATTAGAAACTAAACACTAAGCATTTTCGTAGCACGAGACTAATATGCAAACAAAAACCTTAATATCGAGAACCATATAATGCTGTAAGGATTAACTCACATGGTAAAACGACAAAAGCTGAGCTGTATTAAAAAGTTAAAGTATTACGTGTTAAGAAAAATATTTTATATGGTTAGGCGTTTTCAGCTACATTTAGAAAAATTTTCCCGAAGTCTGATCTAATCATATCATATATTCTTCGAGTATGATAGACGACTCTGCATCATAGTTTGATAATTATATTATTAAGTATTACAGGACTGTCACAGACAGAGCTACGTACCAAAGTATTTAAATAAAAGCAATCATTCAAAAATTTCATCTTTTTTGAAATCGGTAAAAAAATATCTTCTGAAGAGATTTAAATGATGACAAGGCCCTAGAAAATAATTTACTAACCACAATATCAGATCTTGTGATCCGATGATTCGAATGATGACAAAAAAAATACAAAAATGTCTATAAATCGCGACATACGACCAAACCCTTAGAACAACATTGGAACTATTCAGAGAATTTCTTAAATTTCCACCCGGGGGCATTACTCTTCAAAGATTAGGTTTACAAAGGGCTCACGAATAATAGATATGCGGTCTAAGCAAGCTTATTATAATGTTGCCAAGTTTTCTTTGTTTAAAACATATTGAAGTCCCTACCTATTATAGTGAAGTTTGTTTTTGAATTAAGCTCCTGTTTTCAGACAGCTTTGTTATTGTATTATTATCAGAAAATATAGTGGAAGGTGTGTTTTTGTTGAGTGCGAATGTGGATGAAAAGAGAGTACAGAAAGAAACCGAATTTATGAATATTTTATACTGAGTGATACGTTAAAACTGGTTGAGATATACTAATATCATAAATGTCAAATCTGTCTGCCTGTCTGTTTGTCTCAAAGAAAATACACTAGTTCACCATCGCGGCTGTACTAGATTATTATTAGAGATGTTTTTTTGAGGCTATAGTCAATATTTGACCACAAGTTTTCAACTACATACCTCAAAGCTAAATCTCATCAACATAGGTTCAGTATTAAAGCCGTAAAACGTAATTATCAGTTGAACAGACAGCCACACTTTTACAATCATTATATTGGTATAGCTTCAGTTTTGCACCGTATAAATCCAGACACAATCAAGCGTAAAAGTCCAAATTCTAGATAATGCCAAGTATCGATTCCTAAGCAAATATTTCTCCAACGAGCTTAATATAACCTCATTATACTCAATTAAGTCTTTAGTACACACTTCAGAAAAGCACACTATGAAGAAAATACATCCCAATATTGGATGCTCACACGAAACTTAATTTGATATAAATAAATGTAATAAAGGCTAAAGAGAAAGTTTTTGTTATAGGTCATCAAAATCAAAGAATAGGTAACGATATTATGTCTAACAGACAATATTTACTGACTAGTCGTTTATGTTAAGGAGTTTGTACAACGGACAGACGGCTATGTCTTCTTTAGAGCAAGTTCTCTGAAGCACTCTTTTTGGTACTATTTTATGGTTTTTAAGTTGTAATTATAGTTAAATGAGTATAAGTTTTTGTTCATGTCTCCGGAAATAATAAAATCTTCTAACGAAGAACCGATTTTCTCTCAGTACATTGTTTAGCCAGGCTTACATTGATAGTAAATTGTGATTTTAAGTCTTTATTTTCGATACTACGTAGGGCATCGACTAGATTTGTATATAATGCATAAAAGATTTAACCAACTTATTAAACGTATATACTATTTTACTTAAAAACATTAATCTTTGAACTGAATAAAAACAGTACAAAACTACAAATCAAAAAAGTATTTTCATCAGTCAAAAAGTCTCTTCTCAAGTCGAGTCAAGTGTGTACTCTCAACTACTCTCCTTAACTATAGACAAAGTTAATAAAACCTAGACTGAATCAATATATTATAGAAATATGACCTAACTAATTCCTAGATTCGTACGATAAACGCTAGATTATTTTCCAGACCTATTTCACTTTGATAGAGTAATCGAATGTAGTTTGAGAAAATTTGATTGGAAAATTATTTATGAAACAAGTTTGTGCGTAGTTGTGAAAAACATCTGGTGAGATGAAAATTTGGTTGGAAAAAGTGGAATAGGTAAATAGAAAGGTATTATTTAAGCCTTTTACGTTTCAAATTATGTAAATTGACGTAAAGGTTTTTTACTTTATATTATAAGTATAATTATTTATGACTTTGGGGGCGTTTAGATATACCCACATAGTTATTAATACTTAATATCATAATCATAAGAAGTCATGATCACCTATGTAACACTTTAATACTCTTAAATCAAATCCCACCATCTTATTATTCCCGTAAATAGTAAAACACCCCTTTACCATTCGTTCAAAAAGTAGAGTGCTAACCACATAACACGCATGTTTCTTGTTTCACATATATTAAGTCAAAATATCTAATTACAACAAACAAAAAGCCACTTGCCCTACATTTCGACAATCTTCAAGAACCGTAATTGCATTTCTCACACACCTTGTATAAGGTACAGGGTGCTTCAATTAAAAGTAGACCAGTCGAACGTTACACGAACTGTTTAAGATGCCTGCACTTTGCCAGTATTATTAGTTTTGTAATATGCTTAAAATGTTTTAACACTACTTTATTTTCTAGTCAAGAGTAAGTCATTTTTAAAGACGTGCTTGTTTTGTTACGATATCACGATCCAGATTCTTGATAAAGCAAAGTTTTGATATAAATTTATGGTTAAAATATTTTAGAATAATTTGTTTGGGAACTGTAAATGTCTTCTTCACACACCATGTATAAGATACAGGGTGTTTCAATTAGAAGTAAAACAGTCGAACGTTACACAAACTATGTAATGACTGCACTTGTGGCACTTTGCCAGTACTATTAGAGTCTTGTAACAAGATAAAATAGAAATTTGTACTGTAAAAGGTATCGCGTTTTGTTGTAATATTTTTTCTTGCCAAGTGTCAAGAGTTACTTGACTTTCTCCTCTATATAAAAGAAAAACCATTAAAATCAATGAAATTTAATTATTTTGAATAATCTACGGTGCTGTTTTTTGTCAACATAGTTTAGATACAATGAGACAAAGCCGCATGAGTCATGACTACTAATTTCTTATATTGCTATTTCACATAGTTTGGATTTTCTAGTACAGTCTTACTACTAGGTATTTACAGTCTCCCCTTTGTCTTGTACCTATCCCATGTTATGTGTCGTCGGCACAGTATGACAGGATGCTTTCTTTCTCAAAAACATGGTATCAGGGGATTTGGCTTTTATTTTTGCAACAGCCGCCTGCCTGACTTCAACACTTTTAGGAATATCCATGCACAGACTATTTGACTTAAAAATATAGTTGACTAATTCTCAAGTCAGCCAACACTCAACTTCACTAATGAAGATCAATGATCGAATTGACAGTTAGACACTTAGTCTCTGAAAAAATTCAACGTCGCGAGTCTCAAAGTTAAGAGCGAGCTCAACTTTGAGTACAGTTCATTCGTTCAGAAATGAAGTTACAAGTAGTCAACTTTCACCTAGGCGACAGAAAGTTTCCGTTTGAGAAAAAGTTTCACTAAACATACATATTTTATGAGCTGTAGGCATTTTATTTTATGTTTAAATAGTTTGACATGTAAATAACGTAAGTTTATTAAATAATAAAGTTAAACGAAGTTAGATCAAAGACGTTAAGAATTTTTGAAATTGTAATTTTGTGCTATGTTTGTCTAGGTATAATACGTAACGATTATTTTATTTATAGCCCATCAGTATTGATTGGTTTTTGTCCCAATTTTGAACTATACTAACCTGTGTATGTATATGTATATATCTTATTGTTTCATGCTGAAGTTACGTTTATCCTAATCATTACTAAAAAAAATGTAGTCAAAGTCAAATATGTTTTATTTCATAAACTTTTGACAAGTATTTGATATCGTCATAGTATTTTAAATCTACCACCGTTTCGGAAAAGCTGTTGCTCGTGAGAAGAAACGGCAAGAAACTCACAGCTTGCTCTTTTTAATTGTCAATATAAATTTTAACACATTTGTTAGTCTTAAATATCTATGGCGGGATGGTACACCATTGAAATCTTTGCAGACTACTTTTAAAACACTAAAGACCAACGTTAGACATTCCATAAATGAATACAACACCAACTTACAATTTGATACAAAGATTTTCAAGACAGCTCAAACTAAATAACTATTTCACTCACTACTCAGTGCCGGTAAAATTAAATACGTCTAGCGTCGAAAATCTCAATTTGCCGCGGTATTCCGAATCTTATCTGAAACTTTATCTACAACTTAAACTATAAACTTTTAACTGCAAGAGTTTTAAAAGAATTTAACGTTAATAGTGTGGCCACGGATAACTCAAGTTGAATTTTGTTTTTGAATTTAAATTTGATAATGTCTGTAATATAATGAAATGACGATAACTACTGCACTTGTTTAGTGCTGTAGCGCAATTTTCTATAGGTAGTCTAGACTATCGAGAGTTTAATATTTAAAATTTACTTCAATATTAGTTCTAACGGCATCCGCTAGAGGCGCTTAGATTAGATTTTCATACATTATCGATAGATAGCCGGATCTCAAAAGTCGATATTATTAGAAAATTGCCGTCTCGTAGACAATCTCTCGTACTTAAATACTCATCTCTTTTTTTTACAGGTTTTATTGATGCTTAACTGAAAATGGATCATAGGTTTGCAACTATCACTAAAGCAGAATTTCATCAAAATTTGTTCAGCGGAGACATGCCCAGAGTGCCCTGCCTCTTGCTCATACCAGGACCTTATGAGCTGTACAGAAAACGCCGTACACGTAGCTGAATACTGGGCTGGCAGTGTATAGCAAGACAGAAAGTGTCACACACTATTTTAAGTTTTACTAATATGCTATAATTTGTTTGCCATCGACACGCTAAGAAGAAGAATAACAGACGGCCATAATGATATAATCGTGGAAATATTAATAGTTTAGATGATCTCATCAAAGCATAATAAAGACGTGTAATCATTTTACTAAAATATACAAATTACATTTTAACAAAATTCAAAAGGTCACAGGAAATTCTCAAACGCGGTCGAAATCACTATAAAATTGGTATTGTATAATTAAAATTGCCTCAAATCTATTATTATTTAACATTTTCAACCATATTTTAATCACAGATAATTACAGTGTCCGCCACACAATCGAAAGTAGATGATCAAAGACCAAAGACTGCTAATTTTAGACCTCTGGAAAGCAATTTATGAGGTCAACACAATAATATAAACGGACAAAGGACTTCATTGACAACACAGAGCTTCTTTGAATATACAATATCCTTTTAAAATGTAAAGGTGAATACATAATATGAAAAAGATAATTTCAACATGCAAATAAATACTCTTGCAAAATCATAATTCACGTTTAGACCTAAAAATCAATTGGATCTTTGTTACATAAATTATAAATCATTGACAATTTTCCTCCTTAAACATTGGATATAATTAGGATGGTTTCGATCGTTGTTTGTTAATGAAGACAACCGATTTCAAATCAGATTTTATATTTTCCCAAGTGAGAATCAAACGGACAACCCTCTTACGTAATGATACGAAGGTATAGTAGAATGTTTCAAAAACTTAACATTATTTTTGTTCCTCAAAACATAAAACTCATGAATAACAGAAAACAATAGTAAAACACGTAATTTTAAAACCGTAGTAGACATAACATTCACACTAGACATTTAAAAACAAGATTTACAACCCCTGCTCTATTTTAATTATGTCAGGTAAAACAACAAAAGGTTCGCGATCTCTGCTCCAACGTGTACTCTCCTTAATTTTATCCCATTTTACTTTTAATAACTTCTGAACGGTTTGTACTAAATTGCTTTGGGAAACTGAGTACCGATCCGACCTTGAAAATTGTTGTTATAAAACTACTAGCTATTACTCGCGGATTTTTTGCAAAGGGGTAATAATTTCTTTTTCCACTTTTCAGACCTTCAACTATCTCCAGACGAGAGAGAGATAAATTAGTAAATAAACAATCTCACATTTCAAAGTGACATGCATACATTATACAACGTGCCGCTGCAATGGCTTATATGTATGTATGTATGTTTTGGGACACCCTGTATAAATCACGCCTTTTTCTGATAGGGATAGGCAGAGGCCAGAGAACGTCATTTAGTACGATCCTTATTTCAAACTTATAGTAAAGAATGAATAAATAAAAATATAGAATATTAAGCTAGGTTGTGGCTATGGCTCTGTACTTAGTAGCCTATGTCTTTCTCCTAATTCTAGCCATATATTTTACAAAATTTATCGAATTCGGTAAAGACGTTTTGGCGCAAACGGAAGACATACCTACTCATTATTAAGGATAAGCATAGACTATTAAAAGTAGGCTAACTTAAAGTTCAAGTTACTAAAGTGCGAAGATTAATGGCTGTAAAGTGTCTGAATTATTTATATGCTTTCGCGTTTTTAAGTGATAAGTGCTTAGAGTGTGAGCTGAAGTTGCTTTAGTGTTATTTTATTCTAAAGTTCTACGTGCGGTTTTTGGTTAATACGTAACTATGATACATTATTTGTTAAAGGTTCATAGTGTTTCTTCTAACGTGACGTCTATTTGAAATTGTTTTGCCAATAAATTGACAAAAATTGTAATATTAAGAATTTCATATCAGCATCGCTAGCCGGCGTCCCAGGAGCTATTTTGGCAGTACATTTTAATTGTCAAACTCTCGATATTCGATGGTTCCAATTGTAGAGAATCGCGCTAGATGACAGATCGGTAAGAGAAAACGTTGTTACTTATAACCTAACATTCCACAGTTTGAAAAAGTACCCAATAGATGGCATTACTACACTTTACCACGCCAATCGACTTCTTTACCTAATTCCCTACAAAAACACGGACGTGATACGAAAAAAAGCCTCTTTTTATGTTTATTTTGCGAACAAAATCAGGCGTTTTCCCTCCCTTATCGGTATATTTGATTCACAGTCCTCTAATCAAAATACCGGTTTGTTTGTTTAGGACGTAACAATTACCATTTCATAGTTAAATTATAATGAATAAATATTCAGCAGAGTTTTGTGTATTCATGGTAGCAGGTTATTAACTATTGTTGTGTTAAGGAAATACAGGTGTGTTTGTGTAAAAGTATACATAAATGTTTACTGTCTGTTACGTTTTTGCGACTAAATTGATGTATCGATTAGAATGCAATTTAGTAAAGTGATATATTGTCTCCTAGGGAGAAAAATAATATAATAATTTTGCGATAGAGGTGTTCATGGAATGTGTTCTCAAATGTAAGTTACTTTCGGTGAAATAATTTCGACCAAAATAAGCGCAGAATTTGAAAACAAAGTAAAGAAATACTTTAGGTATTTGAGACGCGGCGCAGGCATAAGCTAGAATACTCATAAATAGAAAAATTAACAATAATTTGCATTATATTTATTTTTGGAAATCTCAAGCATTTTGGCAGAAAATGTCAATCAATATCTTGAGTCTGTCGTAACAGAAATGTAGCTACTACACTACCTTCAGTTTTCTGTCATATACATGAAACGTTCCCATACATCCCTCAAATGAGATTGTTTGAAGTTATGGTGTATAGTAAGGCTTCCTGTTTACAACCCCTTATGTTCCTTCGAAGTTGAGGTGGTTAAAGGTAGTTGTGGAATCGCAATAACAATTCCACTACATATACGGCATTCACAGGTTCAAAAATTGCCTTTTTTACACTAATTTAGAGGTAAATACGTTTTATTACGTTGGTTTATTTTGACTGCTTCTGTAGCGCGGTAGCATATTCAACAGCTGATTATTAAGTCTTGGGTTCGATTCCCGAGTCGGGAAAAGTACTATTGATGTTTGCTAAATTATTTTAGCATGTTTCTCAATATAAGAATGTTTGAGCCTAAGGGTCGTACAAAGTGGTATCTGCCTACTTTTAAGAAAATGGTGTGATTTATGTATGTCTTTCTCAATAGAAGTCTATGTTTGGTAACGGTATACGGGAATCACTAGCATGGTTTAAGAATAAGGTTATAATTAACCTTTCGTCTGTGGATGTCAAAATTATACACCTACACAATTTATATACCTACCTACTAAAATAAATAACTAAAAGCAAATTTACCACAAAATTGAGAATAGAAAAACAATATATGTAAGGTATCGTATATAATTAGGTATTTGGTAACCATAAAATCAATTAGAACTGTAATTATACCGACCTTAGTAACACATTAATAAGCTCGTGTGCTAGATACTTAAATACCTAATCAATAAACAACAATCATTTATTTACTACCCGTGCCGCACAGTTATCGAGTTTGTGATTTAAGTTAACATACCTATGTATATTATAACTTTTGTTACCAATACTATCACGCTTGTATAAGTAATTGGGCAGAGGTGTATGAAAAACACCCATGTTTCGCCATTAACAATGTTAGTCCTATGTAATAGAGGGCGAGACTGTGGCCAAGTACCAAGCACGATACCAAACCCCGGGATACTATTTAGAAATGTTCAAATTTAAATTAGAAAAAGACCAAAAGCAATTTGTTCGACCTGGGAATCGGAGACCTAATTGGCAGTCATTTACACTATCGCTCATCACGCCCACCACAGAGGCAGTCAGGTTCATCCCTCATTTTCATATTCATTTTCAGTGCTAAAAACTAGTTTAAAAACTGATTTGATACTCATAGAAATTAAAGTTGTAGTAATACAAAATATCTATCACCACCCATTTCCACACTGAATTCACTTATTTAATAGAAAATCTATCGATCATTCAATTCTCCTACTATATACACACTAAGAACTAGAAACATTCGAGTAAAGAAACACTGTATCTCGTCGTCCCAAGGGATAGTGAAAGGGTTGAATTGGAGAACTCACTGCATATCAATACGACCTAGTTTCAACACGAGTTTCTCACATACTGTGATTATGGGATTCAGTGGTACGGTTTCTACGAACGCGGAAAAACCGCTGCTTGTGTGTGAATGAAATTGAATGTTGTCGAATGTCGAAAGAAATATACTCATCACTATTCAGTCTTCTTCTTCTTATCGTAAGGTTAGTGGTCAACCTAGTGTCAAAGTTGTTCAAGCCGCCGACTGTTATCGTAGTAGATAACAACCGGGACCGACTTTTTACGTGCCCTCCAAAGCACGGAGATGCCCATTCAAATACCACTATGCGGTCACCCATCCATGGAGTGACCGCGCCAAGGGTTGCTTAACTCATAGATCGTTTACCAACCGGTGAGCGCAACTGGCTATGGGCGCCTCGAACTATTCAGTACATTGCTGCTTTGACGTAACGTAAACCACTATAATCTAAGTGTAAAAACAATGTACAGCATAGGCTCTAAAAAGTAATCAACTGAGATCCCTCTTGATCTGATCTAGACAAGGAGGAGCGTGTCGAGCCAAGGAAGAAAATAATTAACTTAACATATTAGTAAGATATATAAGCAAACGGTTCCAATAAAAATGATCAACGACATAATACATAGTTGTCTGTAATGCGTAGGTACAGATAAGTAATAAATTTCATTGTAAATTGAAACAAAATGATGTAACAGACAAAAAGTTTCGTTTGACGAGTGAAATTTACCTAAAAACGTCATGCTCTATGTCATTTCCAAACGTAAGAAACCCATTTTTATAACATAAACGTATTTTTCAATGTAATGAATGACTATCAAAAATGAAACTCATATTTAAAACACACATCCAACCCAATCACCACAAACCTTTCCATCCACATTTACATTCAGAACCTTTAAAAACTAACCTGCAAACAAGATTCCATTGAAAATCACCCCTTATTATCCCATAGACCCCCATAATGAAGGAGCAAGGGGTTTAGACGGCGATAATCACGACATTTGGCCCGTTGATTCATGGGTAACGTAATCTATTGTTATTGGTTCACAGGTGCAACGGTAGATGGGGTTCTAGGGTATTGATGGCTTGGGTAATGGGTTTTTGGTTGCTTAATCAGAGTATGAGCGGTTTTCAAGTAAGTGTGATGAGTAGTTTTTGTGTAACGAGACAGGTACAATAAAGATGTGTAAAGACTATAATCAGATAAGTTTTTATTTAACTTATTTAAATTTAGTGATCAAGTGTGACCCCAACATTTTTTACTGGTACTCTGCTCCTATTGTTCGCAGCGTGATGATATATAGCCTTTCTCGATAAATGGACTATTTAACATTGAAATAATTTTTAGAATCGGACTAGTAGTTCCTGAGATTAGCGCATTCAAACAAACAAACAGTAGTAAGTATAGATAAATGTAACACAAGTACCTATGTGAAATATTATGTATACCTGTGTGGCAAAACAGTAGCTAGAACTATCGTTAACATCAACATTAAACCGAACTCAATAATTTATTATACACATATTTTGTCATCTAAATCTTGTTATCTAAAGCTAACACATATTCAGAGTCGAACATCATCGAGTTATACGAAAAAAAAGAAAAACTCCGAAGTAGGAAAGCGCACTCAAAACAAGTTCAGGAAATTAAACGATTAACCTTCACAATCAATCTCTGTTACAATCCCTTGCAATCAAATAGACAAACAACGTAAGTATACTCCAAAGCTTTGAGAACTAGGACTATTAGTTTTGTATCATGAAATAGGCTATCAAATATCTTTTGAAATTCTTACAAGTATGTATTTTGATAAAATAAGCTATACTGCCTTAATTAGATTTTTCGTCATTACGCAACGGCAAGTGAAATATCATCTTGATCTTCTACGAAGCCTAATAGAATTACTTATCATAATAAAGGGTACTTACGGAGGTGTAATACTTTTTTTGCTATTTTAAGTTCATTCCATCGTTAGTCCATTCCTCATGACAGTAACGAGTTTAAAAAAAATAAAAACCTTCGTAGCAATTGCAATAGGGTCGTTCTAAGATCACTTGTTAAAATGAAGCTTAAAACTAACCATGACATGATTGTCTATCACAACTGCTACTTGAACTTGAAGTAAATTGGGCGTAATGTTAAAGAAGTATACTCCAACATGAACTATAACGCGATTTATTATTTATTACACCACACAATTTAAGTTACCAGACATTAATTACAGTCAAATGCATAAATCTGCTTCACAAATATAATTAGCTAAAGCAACACTCAAAGTGCTACTGTACTAGACTGATCTTTGACCGGCGAGCCTTTGAGTCAAGTAGCTGAACATGCCTCTAACACGTAACAGCTCGCGAATTCCTTTTGAGATACCTCTCAGCTTCGAGAGCGATACTATGTACTTTTAATATAGTTATAGGCTTTATAAGAAGAAGAGACGCAACAGTTAAAATGGTATATTGTCATTGTAATTAGTGTCGCAAATTCGATTCCAAAATGTGTAATTTAATAAAACATTTGAGCCAGTTATTTAAAATGTTGAAAGTTTTTTTTGGATAATGTTTTCAAGGAAATATTATTGGAGTTTAACAAGCGATGGGATAAAATAAAAATACCTACGTTATTTTTTTGTATTATTCGCAAAAGATACCCTAAAAATTCAAACTATAAAAAAATTGGACACTTATAGTTCTACAATAGCTTTCATTCGCTAATTCTAGAAAACACTATAAGTATTGAAACCTTACAAGAAGCATGAACTAATAATTCGGTAACAGACGCACTACAAAAATATTCATATGCTTTTTTTCTCCGTATTAATTTAATTGCGAAGTAACGTAAACTCGATCATCCTACGATCATATAATATTATTAAACGTACCGGAAAATTCCTCTCAAATACGGCGAAATACCTAAATATAAACAAATGTCGCTTCGTGTGTTACAATTTTTCTCGGAAACGACTAAGCATATTTTGATTTCACATTATCTACCACCTACGCTCCGTCGAATGATAATTAAATAAAGTGTAGCCTGTAGGTTGATATAATTTCAATTTTTTTAACAAAATAAAGCTAAAGATTAATTTGAAATTAATATGTCAATTAAATGAACGAACGCCTATTACATCGAAATAAAAAAATACTAAACAAAAATTCTAATTAATTACGATAACACCTTAAGTCTTATCCAGAAGTATAAATTACCTTAAAGTTATATTTTAGTAGCGCACACTTACGTTTCTAAAACAATCAGTATAGTTTCTAAAACAGATAAACACAAAACGTAATAGAGACGAATCGATACAAATATTTTGCACAGTTGTCAATTCACATCATAACCGTATATTTACATACCAAAAGCGTAGTTTATTTTTAACGTTAATATAAAATTGAAAATTTTATGACCCTTGTTAGAAAACAACACCATAAACAAATTTTAAAGACTTTAATCCCAAAAGAATATAAAAGTATATTAGTACTAAAAACAAAAAAAAATCTCCATAATTTTATGATTCAACATCCAACGCAACTTTGAGGCTCCAAAATTTCGAACTTGATAAATTAATTAAAAGCTTTCGGGAGAATCGTAAAAGAAAATTTTCGTCCATAAAGACGTTAAGCGTGGCCATTAACTAATCATACTTATCATTAAAAAGTATCCATACCATTTTTCCGAACCATCAAACAGGCTCTCCGACCACGAAACTGAGATCCAACAAACACATCATTCAAGTACTACACCAAAATATACATCACACATTCGTAAAAAAATATATTCACAAAATAAATCACATACACCGAAAAATGAATTTTATGGAACACGATGTAAAGCTCTACGGAGGTACGTAGAGGACGCGCGGCTGGTGCTACGAAACTGCCGTAACGGCGCTACGGAGTTAGCCGAAGGGAGACGGAGATAGCCGAGCGCGCGCTGGGGGAGCCGAGGCGAATTTCGCTCAGTCTTTCATATTTTATATCGGTCGGGACGAAGCGGAATTACAGAGTTTGCTCGGGTGGGTTTTTATAGCGTAACGGAACCGTAGCGGCTGCCTGCCATTCTATTTCGTAGGTATTTTTTCGAGTCGTGAGCTATACGCGATTTTTTTTACATTGTTTGCTTTAGCCCTTAGACTTAACTCGTGATTTTAATAGGCGCGTGACTTTAGTAGAAACACAATGGTTTTCCATTCAATTTTGTATGAATTGCCGTGTTTGATGTTATTTGACGAGGGTAGTTATTGTGACCGGTAGGTTAGGAGGTAAATTCAAATTTAATGACGTTTTCAATTGTTATTGTGTAGTTTAATATGGCTTAGTAATTCGTGGGAGTTTTGTTGTTAGTTTCGTGTTTTAGTCCCTCACTTTGTGCTGCGGAGAATAAACTTGAAAGCACATGTCCTTTGTAATAAATTGTTGGTGTTTTGGACGGAGCAGCTTAAGCTTGTGGTTTAGTGCTGTGATTTCTTACATTTGCACATTACTATTTAGTGAATTTTGCTAGTTTTGTATTGGAATAAAAGTGATTTGTAAGTTATATAGTTTTCTAACGCTTTTCTCATAATACATACATAATTATTATCAATCCTGTTATATCCGAAGTTATAAGCACAAGTGTATATAATACACACATGTTTCGTCATTAACAATGTTACCCCCAGGGTGCAAGCCTAACCGAACACGTTACTAAACTCCAGTCTATTACATCCGTTACAACTACTATTGAGCAATTTAGCAATTAGTCTACCCTGGAAATCGAACCCGGGAATGTCGTGGTTAGCAGTCGGATACATTACCTACCGCGCCACAGATGATAGGAATAATTCGATCTTTAATATACTTATATCTTCAGAATAAAGAGACCTTGTGACCAGCAGTTAGATTCACTTCGTACAACTAAGCGCAACTTTCTTTTTACCAAACTTCTATCTACGCTAATAGGAAAATTCTGTTGTTTTCCCCTTACGAGAGAAACAAAGAGAAAATAACTATCTTTACCAACTATCGTGTTTGCAGAATACTTTAATTCCCCTTCAAGTAGGATTTGAAACAGATGGGAGAGCTTTAGTGATGAAAGGTGATTTGATAAAAGAAACATGCTGATACTTACGACGTTTGGTATTTGAAGCACGGATTTACATTTCATGTCTTCGGAAACTAGTGGCTTTTAGGGTTAGGTTAATATTTGCTTTTATATATACAGAGATTAAAAAATAAATTGTCAAAAAGGTTTATATAGCCGAGCCGGTAGATAGCCAAGTGGCATAGGTTGGCACCTTCGACGCAAGTGGTCGACGGTTCGAATCCAAAGCAAAACACCAATGATTTTTCGAATTTAAGGGTGTATTAGAACAAATTATCACTTACTCTAACGGGAAGGAAAACATCGTGACGAAACCTTGCATGAAGAAAAAAAATTTAATACATTTATTGACGGCATGCAAAATCCCCAATCTAGTTTTATATAAATATTAAAATAAAAATTGGCATAAAGTTTTTATTATACATCTTTAAAACAGAGAATACGATTCTGCCCATTGATTTTTGACGTCTTCAAAAATCCAAAATTTAACAAAGTCTATGATTAAAAAATACCAACACGTTAAAGGACATAGCAAAGTACATACTAACATATAAAATCAGGCACTTTAATTAAATGCAAGTTTCTAAATACTTAATTCGTATCCAGTTGACTATTGTGTAGTCAGAACTAAACTCCCGGATAATCTGTACGAGCTCCACCGGCTAGACTAAAGCGAGTAGAATGATTGGATTCAATTCTATTGATCACTATTTAGTAGTACATTTGGATTTGTACGAAATAATTGCTGTAGTAAAGTTAAGAAAATATTTGCTGTATTGACCCCTCTCCCTAGCTTGGGAGGAGACACTTGCCTTGCAGTGGGACAGTAAAGGGTTAAAAAATGGTTATGATGATGTGTGATGTGATGGCTAATGAGGTTGGTATGTTGATGGGTGAGAGTCAAAGCTCATTATAGCTTACTTTTTCTTCAAGTGGGGTAGAGCCAACATGTTACCTTTCCCAGAAAATTGCTTCAAGGGATTTGGCGACTGTTTTTAGATTCGGCCGCCTGTCTAACGTCAACTGTCTTTGGGAAGCGCATTATAGTATTTTTAAATATACTTTTTATTATGTACACACTAGATCGACCCTGTGATCTAAGTTGTAGTGTGTGCTATTGAATTCTCGACTTAGACAAACAATGAACGTCAAAGGCAGAAAATCAAATGAATCATGCACGTTAAAGATTTTTAAACTATCGCAGCTTGTAGGTACTCATAATTTAGTATAGCCCGATATTCATTAACATTTACCAAAAGACCCCCCGTGACCAGCGTGACAAACTCAAGATTTTACCCCTTTTAATTCCGGGAAGACACGTGCCCAGCAAATATAAACCGTAATATTTTAAAATAGGTCGATTAGTCACCCACATATCGTTCTAGAAAAAGCTTCTATTCTTATTCAACATTTAAATAAACTATCGTAACCCACTCACACCTACACAGTTGAAATAACACAATGATATATGAAGTTTAAGCAAAAATATTCGCTCCATATGGGGATCGAACCGGCGACAGGTGGCGAAAGGTCACGACTTATCGCTCCTACATGATGCATGTAAATAAAGTAGATGTGTGCTATAAATCACTACTTGAGTTCGATTTGGAGTATTCTTACTAATATAATTAATGCGAGAGTTTTGGATGTATGGAATACTTGCTATGCTAGTTTTCATGAACGTGTAAATTATTTAGTTTTATCATAAAGTATTGCTTGTGTTCAATTTGGAGTATTCTTACTAATATAAGAAAATGCAAGAATTTTGGATGTATGAATGGATTTCTGATACTTAATAAGGCTAAAGTGGATACGGATTGTATAGACGTATCACGTATATAAGTTGACAATTAGAGTGCACCAAATGCATCATATAACTGCTTCGACCTAACATAATGCTAGCTATCGAGAAAATTCGTGTGATGAATTGATCAGCGTCTCTAGTGGGCGGCGTGAGAGCTAGTTTTGCAGTATATTTTAAATGTCAAACTCTCGTTACTAGATGTTATCGACTGTAAAGAATCGCGCAAAGAACTACAGGCCCGATGTACTTTAACCCGAAAGGGTCCCTTATTCTTAATAGTATGTTGAAGCTCAAATACACCCTACACTTTAATCTAAGTGAGAAATCAGTGTACAACATAGTGACTTTGACGTGAACTGAGATACTTCATAGCCCCACAGTGTGGGACAGTAGCAAAAACTTTTAAACACAGTCTTTAACATATCCAATACAATAAATAAATCAATACGTACAAAATTGAATGAACCAAAAATGATAATCAAAAGAAATATCAGACTAAATGAATCCCGGCCATTTAATAAATACATTTTCCACGAATGCAATGAAGATCGTTACTCACGCGTTTTCATATTGTATGCATGAATACATTCGATGGGATAAAACAAGGACACACAAAAAATCCGTTGAACTCTCAACCTCTCGATTTCAAAATATTTTTACTGAATAAATTGTTTGTAGTTGTTTGCCACAGTAGTCTAGGGTATTTGTCTGGTAACCACCAAGTCTCGGGTTCGATTCTAGGATACAGCTATTGGTATTTTTTCATTACTATACTAAACTTATACATGTAATAAATATTTGAATATTTCAATAGTAGCCCGGAGTTCAACAACGTACCAACTATAGCAATAAGGTAATTATAATATGTGACTTACATTGTAGACGGCGAAACGTGGGTGTGTTTCATAAACCCTGCCTATACCTTCAGGTATAATAGACTAACAGCTGTATCAGTATGTTATATATATAGTAAATTGCATAGATATCACTAATTTCATCGATGTGAAAGGTTATGAAAACGCATGAATTGTTGCATGGATTTAGGTCAATGTTTCCACATGAAGGAACAGATTTACATTTTTATTGTAACCCTTGGAGCTATTTGTTAGTTATGGATTTATTTCAGTATATACGAGTATATGTATTTCAGTAGCACGGTTCTCAACAATTGGAACCATCAAGTATCGAGAGTTTGACATTAAGAATGTACTGCCAAAATAGTTCCTAAGACGCCTGTCAGAGGCGGTTATCAGATTTTCATATAAAATTTGTCGATGACAGGTAGGTTGTCGGTAGTCGATAGTAGTTGAGTAACTTTTGTGTCATCGAGGAATTAGCTGTATCGACATTCTATTTTATTTCATCAATATTACTTACACAGTTCATTGTTTGGTTTTTGTATCCGTTCTGTATCTTGACCTCCAATAAGCAAAGTGTAAACAAAAACACCCTCAACACCATACAATGCTTTTAAAAGGACATAAAATGATCTTTACCAAAAGATTTTAACGTTTTTTGAATTGTGCAGCACACGGAATTATTGAATATTTCTTTAATTCTCCTTTTCATTACGTTTTTAATAACCATCGTTAATAAAAAGCAGTTCATGATCCGACCAAATTGATTGCTTTTCTGGAAACCGGCTCTCTTTAAATGGCGCTTTACTTCGTTAAAAGAACGACCTATATTGATATGTTTCGTACTGTTTACAATTTTTATTGGCATTTATATACTTATAAAAATATTTAGTAATACTTTTTATATCATTTTTGTTTTATTCAGGCTTTTATGCAACTAGATTTGGGTCTTCTTTAAAACGCTTGGAATCTTAAAGTACTATTGTAGATAGGAATTTTTTGGTTACGGATATAAAAAAAAGTTTTGATTTTTAACTTAAAACATAAGTTACGTAAGGCTAGAAAATGTATGTTATGGAACGTTCTCGTTCTACATTCAAAATAATCGATATTAAAATTCCAATAAAAATAGGTGAAAACCTTTTGATATTACAAATGAGTCAGAAAATCGTGATTTCTAAGTATTAGATAATGTAAAACTGAAATTGCTAGACAACCTTCAGTACAGTATTACACAGTACAAAGATAAGTGTAGTTTTAGTTCAAATTGTTGGAAATATAAAAGAGTGGCTTGTTAATTAAAAACTTGTTATTTTACAATTACGCCTTGTAAATATTGTAAATAATGTAATGGACGATTGTATCTAATACATTTAATTTTATAAAATGTATATTTATTTTGTTCGACAACATTTATAAATAAACCTTCGTCTCTGGATTTAGAGAAATAAAGTCATTAAATTTTGCAGATCGACTAGTAAGCTACTAGAATTTTGTGCTTCAAATTTGAGTAGCGTGTTTATTGTATTACAAATAAAAGGTTTTTCCCATTTCAGAGATGCGATTTATATACCACTATCGACGATCATGAACCGGCTACCTTTCGACAAACTTTGTATGACATATACTCTCACCTAGTTTCAGTATAATTTATTGGGGAAAAGAAAGATCAAATTGTATTAAGTGATTTTAATATTGCTTGATTTTATTTCAACATCCACGTTAGTTACTGCATACGCCTTTATATCAAAATTTTCAATATATTTTTATAGAATCAAAGTAGTATTTTACTGCATGAACCGTTTACCCGTTAAATTATTCATTGATTGAAATCACGTCAGCAAAATTTGATCACACTTGCCTTGATTGATGTTCGATCAATAACCCGATTTTACTTTTTTTTTCGACACCAAATACCGAACCTTACCTCCAAAATGACGTAAGTACTCTCACATAGATTTTATCTTACACCTTTCTTCCTTTGACGTCGTAACACTTTCTTTCACGTGGAGACTGCAAGGTGCAAAGATGAAGGTCGTAAGTGACGATGTACCAGTCTTGATTTGGGACGTTTTTGTTCTGATAGAATGGATTAAAACCGTTCTTATACGTACCAAACGCAAGATATGGTAATGTTGTTACGAGGCAAGAGATTGTAAAAATCCAGAATCAGGTACGTGTATAATAGGCTTAGGTTTCGGGTAATGTTTTTCTTTGTGGCGTGAGAAAAATGGAAAAATATTTTGATGAAATCTTGCTTTTGCTGTGTAAGGTATTATCGATAAGTTTGGTAAAGGTGAACGATTCTTAGAGATTTTGAGATTTACTGAAAGGCGCTAGAAACAACTTGGACCTATCAAAGCGTTTTATACATTTTGAGAATTTTATTATTATATTTGTTACTTACGCTACACGCGTATTTATTGTTAAGTTAAAGAAAAAAATATATAATTTTTGTAGGAAGTTTAAAATTAGACTGTAAGTCGTGTCAAAAAAAAAACATTTTAAAAGATGTATATTATTTTACCTAATTTAGTAGCTCGAATATCTACCACTATCGACCTCGATCGATTAGCGCCTCTACCTTTCGATACTCGTCAGTACCGACTGTAGAGAATTGCACTACAGTATGACTGGACTGTCATTGACCGTATTATTACTAAAAGTATAACAGATTGAAGGTTCTTTTCTGAGTATCGAATGCATTAGACATCATGTAGCAAAATTTTTAGTTTGAATGGTAGGGTCAATGTTTGACACGAATTAGGTGAACGGAAAGGTAAGGACTATAAAATTTTACAACTCAGAGACCAACGAACACCACTTGTAACGATCCCTACGAATTTCTTTTGCTTCATTCGTAATCATACCTCTTGTCATACATGACTGCTGGCTTCGAAAATTTGGTATTGTTTTTTTTTAGGTTTTCATGCGTTTAATTTCATCCCTTATTAAATTTATTAATCAGGATTGATAAATGAAAAAATACCTTGTCTTCGATTCAGGGTTATAAATCTTTACCCACGTAAGAATAATTTTATCAACATTTGTTTCGTAATTTTGCCATAAAAGCATAAGAGACAAACTGACAAAAAGATAATTAATATTGGTCAAGTATTTATGTGTATAAATTAATTCATTAATTACTTAGTGAGCTCTTATTCTTTTACAAAACAAATAAGCAGTCTATCTTTTCATTCCCAACACTTCTAATATGGTTAACTCACACAATAGCAACGAAGCTAAACTTTGCATAAACTGGTACATCTACACAAAAGCTTCTATGAACGTATACCGAACAAAATAAAGTTTTCAATTGGAAAATAACGAACTAAGGAGAATACACCCAGTGCAGTCCTTGCAAGAATATATTCAGGAATTTTCCACAAGGAATGGCCCGTTTTATACAAAACCAATGACCTAAAAATAGTTGAGGCTGGCGAATTTTCAACTGCCCATAGAGATTACGTTTTGATTCAATGCGCTTCGCAAAAAATGGTTTCATTTGTAAAAATGGTGCATAAATTTTTATTATTTTAAAGTCAGTGATTCGGATAGTTCCGGATGCAATTATGGACATACATCGGCTTTTAAAAGAAACGCTTGGTTGTATTCCGATTACATTTTTTTAACCTTATTTCTGTTTTTATTTCGGAGAAATGACGTAACATTCTGACTGCTTCTGTTGCGCGGTCGGTAGTATATCCAACTGCTTATTACGAGACCTCGTGATCAACAATCGGGTTCGTTTCCCAGGTCGGGCTAAGTCCTATTGGTATTTTCTAATTTATATACGAATACTTCTCAATAGTAGCCTATAGATTGTTAACCGGTAAATGGCAATAGAATCGTCTCCTATTTAATTACATGATACTAACATTGTTGATGGCAAAAAGTTAACCTTCGGGTATAAAAGGCGTGATATTATCTACGTATATAGGTAAATAACATCCTGTTCATTATAATAAAATTCAATATTTTTTCAATAGCGGTATTTTTTATACCTTTTATTTTTTTTAATTTAGGCGCGTTATACTAAAAAGTAATTTCTAGGAATCAGTAAATTTTGGTGTCACAAAGGATTTACAAACATACAAATACCGGTACATATTGCGATGATATTTGAATAACATTTCTAGATCACGCGTACTATTGCTGTCCATATATTGAACACAATGTACCTGTTCGGTGTTTGGTATACGGCGTCATGACCACTTCCTGGAAACGCAATGTAAATAAATAAAATTCAGATAAAATAGTATTTCCAATACAAATACTATAGATTTCCCCGTTGAGTAAATTAAACACGGTTCTAGATTTTATTGGGTTATGCTATTATACTCCTACGTACACTATTTTAAATATAAATATATAGAAAAATATTTGAACAAATTACACCATTTGATTTCTAACTAGGCAAAGCTTGTATTATGGTAACTAGGTAGCTGACAAAATTGAATATACTTATATTATGTTTCTCAATACATACGGGCTCAGCTACTGCACCAAGCGGGCCAGTATTAATCGACCCCTCCTACGTAGACTATGGTAACCCCAAAATGTCAATTTTACAGTAGAGCTGTTTGAACATATAAAGTTGTATAAAATTTTGTTCTGTTTATATATTGACTTGAAAATTACTACGTAAACTAATTAACAATTGCTCTTCAAGATGTTATTATATTTTATGAGGTTATTTTACTAGTTTTTGAGAAAATGATGTTACCATATTTTACTTCGTGCATTATGTTAGTAATTTTATCGTATGTACTACTTGCCATATTTTACATCGCAAAATAAATATCTGCTAATATGGTATATACAACTTACTACTTTTTACATGGTAAACCAATTAAGGATTTTAGTCGTTAGTAACACTTACTACAATATATGTAGGTTGGAATATTTTTAGGTTTCCAAACATAGTAAAACACAAAATATTGTTCAATCAAATTTATTTTATTCTCACTATCTTCATTCTTACAAAATATTAAACAATATAAAAAATATGTGTCAACCTTATATTTTATATCTAAATTATAAAGTTATACTTTTAATAATCATTGAGATCAACAACAAAATCAGCCTTTTAAAAAGTACCGTCAAACATAAACAATTTTTTTTACTTATTCAATGAAAAAAAAAACAAATTCCAATTTCGGAAATTTTTTCATCAAATTTCAATAAAAAACAGTTCTAATAGTAGACATTATAGTAAGGTAAGGTAAAGTAGGTTTGGTATGCATAACGAAAAAGATCTATAACTGCTTAATGACAAAAGGTGAAAGAGATGCATGCAATAAAATGTACTAAGTTTACTTAAGCTAGCTATGACCAAACTATTGTTTATTGGGCATGTTGCAGTGGTTGCTTTTCCTATTACAGGTTACAGAGAGAACCATGGCAAAAGTTGTTTTATTCCAGATTCAGAAACTGAAATGTTAGCTGATGAAAACGATAATTAAGGTACTCCTTGCCCATCCATAGAGTGTGATTTAAATCACCTAGATAGTGACTGCCATAATAATCTCTGTCCGAGGTTCGTTTCAAATAATACGGAAGACATTATGTCCATAGACTCACCATTTGTGTCACCAAATAGTTTAGCTTCTACTCCTCAAGCAAACACTCCACTCTCATGCTCATCTGTAACGGCTACAACTCTGTCCAATAAACGAAAACTTCCAAGAAAAGACAAAGCAAATATAAGAAAAAGACACGTCTCTGAATGGATTTACGTTAAAAGAAAAGCTTTCAGAAACACCGGCAAGGAATATACCAGTTGTAATAGAACTATTAGGCCTAAGAAGTCAATGAAAGCACCATGTCCTCAAACATGTCGCATGTAATGCTGCAGCAAAATTGACGAACAAGAGTACAAGTTAATATGATGATGAATGTTTTTTTTATTTATATTTACGTAAATATAAATTGGTCACTAACTGAAAACGTAGCCAGAAACATTCTCTTGCATACGTCAATATAGGAAACGGTCATATTATTATGGTCGTATGGCCCCGGAACTAGTACTTTAATGTATATTTTCGATTTAATGGTTTATCTGTATAAATCCGTCGCTTTCCTTGTTTAGTGACTAGATTTGCAATATTATTTTTCTTCCATTGTATATATCGGTCACCTAGGTCACAGAAATTTTTAAAAAT
Organism: Anticarsia gemmatalis; assembly: GCF_050436995.1. Classification (NCBI taxonomy): domain Eukaryota; kingdom Metazoa; phylum Arthropoda; class Insecta; order Lepidoptera; family Erebidae; genus Anticarsia; species Anticarsia gemmatalis. The sequence goes on from NC_134761.1 coordinate 9,847,206, forward strand.
GTTTAAGCGCTCTTGTTCGTCAATTTTGCTGCAGCATTACATGCGACATGTTTGAGGACATGGTGCTTTCATTGACTTCTTAGGCCTTATAGTTCTATTACAACTGGTATATTCCTTGCCGGTGTTTCTGAAAGCTTTTCTTTTAACGTAAATCCATTCAGAGACGTGTCTTTTTCTTATATTTGCTTTGTCTTTTCTTGGAAGTTTTCGTTTATTGGACAGAGTTGTAGCCGTTACAGATGAGCATGAGAGTGGAGCGTTTGCTTGAGGAGTAGAAGCTAAACTATTTGGTGACACAAATGGTGAGTCTATGGACATAATGTCTTCCGTATTATTTGAAACGAACCTTGGACAGAGATTATTATGGCAGTCACTATCTAGGTGATTTAAATTATACTCTATGGATGGGCATAGAGTACTTAAATTATCGTTTTCATCAGCTAAAATTTTAGTTTCTGAATCTGGAATAAAACAACTTTTGCCATGGTTCTCTCTGTAACCTGTAATAGGAAAAGCAACCACTGCAACATGCCCAATAAACAATAGTTTGGTCATAGCTAGCTTAAGTAAACTTAGTACATTTTATTGCATGCATCTCTTTCACCTTTTGACATTAAGCAATTAAAGATCTTTTTCGTTATGCATACCAAACCTACATCTCGCGCACTAGGAAAAAAAGAGATGACTTTTTTTCAAAAATAAAAGTAGTTTATCAGTTTAAGAATGCAAAAATGTAGGTAAATAATAAATTTTCGTAGCTAAAGAAAGTCTCACCACAACAAAGTCTCAACACCAAGCGGCCAAGTGGGGTGCAAAATATCCATTAAACTATTTATTTCTTCTAAATCTGCTCCGGGGGGCAAAGGAGAATCTGAAATCTAATAATACCAACAAAAATCAACATAATATGAATAAATCAATAATATTTAGAAACGTAATATATCGTATATTAATTATCTATCCACTGTGAATTGTGGTAAGTATTAGATACAATATTTATTTTGGTGTAATTTACGGTGTAAAGTATAGCAAGTGATTATACAACATAAGGTTTCCTTATTTGGTCCCATGGAAAATATGGCAACTATCACATACATTACATGAAAAAATGTGATTTCCGACGTACATTATGGTATGTATCACTAACCATAAAATACGTCGGAGAAATGAGCAAGTAATATAGCACACACAGCTTCGACTTCTTTACGTTTTAAGTATTTAAAAAATTATAAAAAAGCAATTACTGAAGTAAATGAGTAATAATTTAATACCCATAGCTAATATTTACCTGGTTTATTTTCTGTTTCACCGCTAACATAAATCGGTTGACGGCTAAATTTAATATAATGTTTGACCTAGTCGAAATTTTCTTACCTGTACTATACATTTTATATCTACCCGTCATTATAAAAGTATTATAAAGCACGTACAAACAATTTTTCGTAAAACCCAGCAAATAAACTGCGCACGTCGCTTTGTCCGGCGTAAACAACGGTTACTGATACTTACAATGCGCTCGCGATCGCACTGCTTCCCTGCGCACTCGTCGTAAACGGTCGCATCGACTCTCGCAATATTTTACATCGTGGACGTTCAGAACTTGCCATATTATACGGCTGAAAAAATAGACTTCCTGAAGGAAATTCGTTACAATTTTTTTTTTATACGTTCTTTAACTAATTTAATATTTTATTTCCGTAAAAAAGAAAAAAATGATTTTTTGTGGGTTACCATAATCTACGTAGGAGGGGTCGTAATATAGTTTTCTGAACAACCGGAGCCAGTAATGGGTTAACATTATTTTTTAAGAAAAATAATATTTGCTTTGTACAATGATAAATTTCTTGGAATTTAAACAAATTCTGTTTTAAATTATTTGTACACAATAAAGGCATTACATAGAGAAAAATTAAAAAGTTTACGCAAGTTGGAACTGATGAGGTACTTCAAGAATAATGTGAACATTTTCCTAGAAGTAATCAGAGTTCCAACTCCAAACAGTAAGGAAGTCATCAGAGATCCTCAACATTTTTTCACAAACTTGTTTCCTAGCAATTGCTCCAAATTTAGACACATGGAAGCAGTTACAACGAACAATTCTGAAACTCGTTAAAGTTGTCAACGAAACTCGACAGTTTAAAAAAGTAGGAACATTGTTAAGACACAAACAGCCTTATATTCATTACATCTGAAAATTTGTTGCAGAGGAAAAATAAAGGCGAACTTTCATTTTCTCGAAACTCCGTTGCGTAGGATACACTTTTTTGAAAAGTTAATGCAGTAAAAGTTGGGACGTTTTTGAGTGCTATTATGCGAGATGACATAGTTTTTGCGGGAATTTTCTTAACTTGTTTTTTCGTAATAAGTTTGATGTTAAGTGCTGTTTCTTTTTGATTAAATAAACAATGTAAGGTTAGTAATTTCGTAGAAAATTGACAAAAATATCTGTCGGAATTTGAATTGCATTCATACTTTGCAACAATCTCTACATATGTATTACTTCTTTCGCTTCATTCACATCCACACCATCTTGTTATACAGGTTTATTGTGAACTATTTGACCATTTTGAAGGACATTGCCGATATAATAAAATAATAACAACAATTAAAGTTTTAATTAAAAGCAGTGATAGCCGAGTGGTATAAGTTGACACCTCCCACGCAAGTGGTCGCAGGTTCGAAACCAAGGCAACACACCAATGACTTTTCGAAGTTATGTGTGTATTAGAAATAATTGTCACATGCTCCAACGGTGAAGGAAAACATCGTGAGGAAACCTTGCATGCCTAAAATTTGAGGGCATGCAAAGTCCCCAACCCGCACTTGGCCAGCGTGGTGGACTCAAGGCCTAACCCCTCCCTCATTACGGGAGACCCTTGCCCAGCAGTGGGACAGTAATGGGTTAAATTTATTTTATTATTATATAAAGTTTTAAAACAAAAGTACCCCGTACGAGGCAATTTGAAAACTATTATTCTTTTTCAAGTCACGCTAGTTCAATTTAAAGTAAGAGCCGGTTGCAAATATATAATTCCTAGTATTAGCACTATTTAAATATATACAACTGAGGTAAGCGTCAGCTTATTGAAAACTTGTGTAGACTTTTAATAACTTTATGCACGTATATTTAAATTTTTTTTAACAAAATGCTAAGGTAAATACGCATTATACTGGAGTAAAAAGCATTACATAGTGGACAAATATCTTAAATGCTATTAAGATTCAACTATATAGTAGAAACAAATATTATAAAATAATACGATTGTTAGTCAGATGTCTGTCACACATTTCGAAGGCTTGATGCCTGAATCGATTTTGATAAATGTTATGCATAAAGATAGTTAAAGACACGAAGACTAGCAAATTATATTATAAATTAAGCTACATGTTTCAAAATCAAACCCTGCAGCCAAAACCGGGTATGAAATTTTAGTATCAAGAAGAGCTGTGATGTAGTTGATTAGTAGTATTTCTTAGTAGTATACCCCTTAAAATAAAGTAATGTAAAAATTAGAAAAATTACTAAGTAGTCTTAATTACACAAAATTAAGGTTACAATTTGATCAAGTTTAACCTTTCAGTTGAATTCGCTGTGAGGTTAATGAACTCCAGTAAGAAATTGAAACACCTACTGCATGACCTATTAAACTTTTACCTTAACCCTTCAACTGGCAGCGGCCATTTTTTAATATTTGCGTAAACTGGCAAGGGTCATTTAAAAATTAACGGCTGTTTTGAGTAGTTGCCGAAAATCGAAAAATACGTACGATTTTGTATATTAAATGATATAAAACTATACATTTTTGTAATCTTCTTTAAATTTCCTAACTGATCAATTGGTTTTCTTCGAATTTATAGCAACTAATAAATAATTAAAGATAGTCAAATGTAACTAACTTATATATTTACCCAAATTTTGTTGAAATAGCCTTATGTATAATAAATACAAGGCGTTTCAGTGATACAAATATATTTTATATACAGTTTAATATACCTTTATTACAATTAACACGAATAAAGTATAAGGTTCCATACAAAATTATATTATATTTGTTGAATAAATATCTATCACAAGAGGTGCAAAGTTGAGCGCACGCAGAAATAAAGCGTCGAGTTTAGAATTTTTTTTTGAAAATATTAAGCACTTATATGACTTAATAGCTTAAATTACATCGCATGTAACATATCATCAAACCGTAAGTAAATTTTGTTTGATCCCAGAGTGCACAAGATAAAAACTAAAAGCAAAATTGCAAACCTCTTGACAAATAATAAGAAATGACATGGGTTTGGCGAAACTGTTATTACAATAAAACTGATTGCATTTAATAAAATCTGTTATGATAATCATAAAATATATTAATTGTTATATATGTTGATACGACAAAAACATATAGTCTAGAAGAAAAATATTAAAAATATTATTTCAAAATTTTAACAAAATCGTGAGTTTCAACAATGGATAATGCTATGATAGTATGGATACGCCACTTCAATATATTATTTTTTTGCACAAATTATGTATTAGTTATGAGTGGTATGGACGGTATATTAAATGCAAACTAAAAAGAAACAGCAAAATAAACGTTTAATGAAAGACTATATAAAATACGTACATATTTTGAATATAAAAACATTAAAAATATTCGTGCGCCACATCCATATTAACGCAACGTACCGATACTGGCAAGTGACCGGCTCCCGGTAAGGTGGGCACTCGATTGTTTTGAAAACATATTACACACAAATCAAAGCGTATTTAGGCTTGTTTTAAATTAAAATAGCGAGATTATAGAGTAACGTTGCTGTTTTATCACATATCACTAGAGTTTACAATTGAATTTTATTATTAAAATGGGTATGATTCGTCAATACAAAATGTCGAACATTAGTATTGGCAAAATAAATACGCTGAATTTTGATGAAATGTAGTCACTAATGTTCTATGAGTAGTTAAATATACGGTATATACTATAAACTACTTGCCCTTCCATGTTTCTCCTGCACATATGCGTAAACTACGATTATTTTTTATTTAAAACACTCACAGCACAAACACTTCACACTCGGCGCGATAACGAATTTTAAACAATTTATATTGGCCTTCAAGTGCGCTCGTTCGTTGAATGAATAGTTTGTGTGCTGTCTTGCTTTAATTCTTTCGGACTTAGAACTAGCGGAAAAGAGATAAACGTATGTTGTACTATTTAAATCAATGTTTATAATATGTAGTATCTTGCTCACCGGCTCCCGGTCGGTTGCCAGTATAGAGTATTTTTTCTATTACCGGGAGCCGGTTAGTTGCCAGTTGAAGGGTTAATGAGATTACAAGTTAATACACATACATTAGTCATTTACCAAACTATTTAAATTAACAGTAATTATAGTTTCGTAGACGACTTTACTCTTAATTTATATATAAAAGTTATTATTGGTCGTAGTTAAAGCTTGCATGCTGAAATCAGCCACATTTTGCTTTTGAAGGATTGATGAAAATTTTAACAGGAAATGTTATTATATTTTATAGGAAATATGTATCTATACTAATATTATAAAGCTGAAGAGTTTGTTTGTTTGTTTGTTTGTTTGAATGCGCTAATCTCAGGAACTACGGGTCCGATTTGAAAAATTCTTTCGGTGTTAGATAGCCCATTTATCGAGGAAGGCTATAGGCTATATAACATCACGCTACGGTCATTAGGAGCGGAGCACCAGTGAAAAATGTTACCAAAACGGGGAAAATTATGATTATCTTATGTGACGCAAGCGAAGTTGCGCGGGTCAGCTAGTTTACCATATAAACACAAATGTGTCATTGTTGCTGTGATGTGCAAGTGAAGAGTAAAAATCATAATTAGTTTTAACGCTTTATTTCGTTTGAATTCACCAATAAAAAACTGTTACCATCAACATCATCTTAGCCTTTATAATATTATATGCAGCTGAATACCAGTATTTACAAGGAGCGACTGCCAAAAAAATCTGAAGTCTTGGTCAAAAATAAAATATTTTTTTCATCAAAACACTTTAAAAAGTTAACAATTGTATTCCAGCATTACTTTTACGAAGATACAACCGTATCAATAATGATACGCCGTTTACCAATTAATAATGTAAGCTCTCAAAAATAATGCAGAACCGAAGTATCGATTCTTATTTCAATATTGTTCGTGAACACAATGATTGTAAACAGAAACATTCTCACATCGCGTCGAATTCATTTTTCTCGATTGATACTTCATGAAATCATTAACATTTTATATCGTTTACACGTAAATAAATGAGAATATTAAAATTAAGTATACCATTCTTATTTATTTATTTACATTTAAAATACTTTCTGAATATTAGTTAAACATATTTTTACTAGTTAGAATATTAGTTAAATAGATTTTATGCGAGAAAAGTCATAGTAAAAAACATAGCTAATTACATATACCTACTCTACATATTTCGTAGGTTTATTTATTCGTTGAAATTACAATAAGGAAGTTGAAATTGGTTTCAGTAAATTGGTAGTATTACCGGTTTTTGTTTAACTTTCATTGTTTGCGTAATGAAAGTTAAAAATCAATTTACTGATTCCGTTTTAACGAATTGAAATTTTGCATTGTTATACTCGCAATTTCAATCGAATTATTTTTGGGAATGAAATCACTAGATCGTAAGGTAATTTCTCCTTGGGTGAATTTTAGGTTATTTCTATGGCTATATTTACTTAGTATAATTAATACTAGCAATTCCTGTACCATTCTTAACTAGTATCGACTGCCGGCAACCGGCTAGCTATCGAGAGATTTAACACGAAAATCTGTTTAGCGCCTCTACCGAGCTCTGTAAGAACTATTTGGCAGTACATTTAAAATGTCAAATTCTCGATACTTGACAGTGCAGATTGTAGATGAAGGATTAGAGCCAGTGAGACAAGAAAACCTTTTAATCATTCTTCTTACCATTTAAATTGTATATAACCATAGTTTACTACTAGCATTTCGATATGGAATCGACAAAAAATATTTGAAATTATTCTTGCAGAAGGTACATTCCTAAAGGTTCAGAATACCTTACAGACCATTTACTCCCATTCAAAATCTAGAAGAAATCACTTCAGTTACATAGCTAATACTTGGATAGTACTCGATACCTACTTTCCCAGATTCTGACCACAGTTTAGTACTTAAGTAAATAGATCAATTGAATAGAATATCACAAAGGACCACATCAAGTATTCATGGTACATTATTGTGTTAGTAATTAACTGATTAATCTATCAATTATTGAAATTAGTTTGGTGTAACTAATGCGTATTTCGTTTATTGCATTACCGATTCGTGACCACAATTTAATTTACATCAAATATTAAAGTTAAGTTAACAATTTATAATATTTTGTTTATTTTAGTTATAGTGTGAAATTAGGTAATTATTTGCTCTTTGATGCCCCAACGGCTGAGCCGATTGGGGTAAAACTTGGCGGGTTGGTAGATTACTCGGGCAAGATATCTAGAAATCTAAAACTTGCCAGTGAAAATAAACTTTTAATTACATAACACAATTATGTGGTTTTCAGTTTTTTTTTCATTTCTTTATTTTTAATAATGTTTTAAAGTGTATGTCATCTCGCGGTTGGGTATGCAAAGAATTCCATTAAATTCAGTCTAACACTGAACTGCAAAAGTTATATTTAATTAGCTTAGTATAACTTAATAAAACCATTCGCTCTGTACAGTATTTTTTAATGAAACAAATACAATTGCAATTTTACAAAAGTACCAACAAACGGCAAAATAAACAAGTTTCGTTATACAAGCTATAAACATGACATGTTTTCTATTAGCTGACGTAATTCTGTGAATTAAGCTTAATGGTAACTATGCGTCACGGTTCATTGCTGGTCACGGGCTTTTCCCAAAGGCTTCCACTTATCGGAAATGTCAAAGTCAATAGTATTTTTAGTTATTTACTTGTAGGCAGAGAGACCGTGAACGAAGAATTTCGGTATTTTAAAGCTGGATATTTGTCAGTGCTCAAGGTTTTGGTAGCTTTGCTACAGTGTCTTTTTGTCGAGGACTTTATTCAGTTCTTCATAATATTTTTAGTGATTTTTTTTTTAGGTTTAGATATTTTATACTGCTCTGTTCCTTCATGTATGACGGTATCGCCTGACGCTATGTTTTTTAGGTATAATTGACGATCAGCTAAAAAAGAACTATGGTAATGATTTTTTAATAGATTTCCGAATTTAGGCTGAAGAGATTTCAAAATGATACTACTTTTTCTGGAATATATTTCCTATAATATACCTGGTCAATTAAGACTGGATAGCCAAGAGAAATTCAAGCAATGCCGATGCTTAATTGACCGTCCACTAGACAAAACACGACTACAGCGAACCAGCATCGTGTCAGTATCACGTCCTTTTTCCATTGAAAATTGTTAAATGCCTCAGCGTATTTCGAAAGAATTGCTTTTTAGAGTCATTTTAGTACTGCATACAAAGATAACATTCGCAAATTTAGGTAGAATCAAAAATCGAAATTAAATAATTTATTAATTTAGGTCGAATGATGAGATTTGATAGTTATTATGATATAATACCATCTCTACCATGTACCGACAACTGGCTAGCTATCGAATAATTTTTTACTCAAATTTGATTACGGCGCCTTTAGCAGGAAGGGTGCCGTAGGAACAATTTTTCAAGCACATTTTTAATGTCAAACTCTCGAGATTCGATCGTACCTACTGTACAGAATCGTGCTACAGCACAGGTCAGCTAAGTAAGTAACGTCAGAGTACCAATTGAGTCTAGAAAAAGAAAAATAAACAGTAATTAATAAATCCAGGTAAAAGAAATCGCCACACTCCATACAAATAAAAGGTTAATTGCATATAAGTACACATATCCGTATAATTTATGCGTATAACCGGGTTAATGTGCTTCTCGTTGATTTATGCGTTTAGTTCACTCCAACGAACATTCTCGTAGATACAGATTATTATGAGAATTCATTATTGTGTATTAATGTTCTTAGTGTATGCTTAATGTCTTTCTGCTGTGGGAAGTTCGTGAATTACTGTAATGGGTAACTTGCTTGTTGTTATTATATAAATATTATTGCTGATTTCATGAGCTACATTAGTATTATTAATTTCTAGTAAAAAAAAAATAGTAAAGTGACTGTCTATCTGCGCTTGTCAAGCCAACGCTAGCCTTAAGAATGTTTCGAATGTTATATTCTTAAATACTAATAAATAAAAATTTCTAGTGGTGTTAGAAAAAATATTTTTTTTGTACGTATATTTTGATTATAAACTCTGCGTATTTTTTATATACGTATAAAAATGTCTCCTTTGCCCAGCAGTAAAACGGTCATGGCTTGTTGTCTTATGCTTATACAAAAAAATAATAGTACCAAAACTGAATACCACTCCATCGCTTGCTGTTTGCAATTTCCAATAAGAGTGTGTTCAGGTACATTTCTGAACAAGATAAACAATTAATTTGTATCCACCGAAAGTTTTGATCAAACAAAATTTTCGTATTTACAACTCAGTCAACTAAAACTATACCTGTTTGAAATTACCAACAATGACCTAGGTTCTAAGTGTCCCAGGATTATCGGAATAGTCTATTAGCGAAAACGGGTCAATTTCGCAAATTTTGCCGGCTTATCACAACCTAGATAATTTGGGTAACAACGCTTGTTACTTTGAGGTCATTGAAAAGCTATTTAACTAATTGTAACTGGTAAATACGTGATCTTTGTTGGCTTAAAGTTTAACTGATAACAGATTGGCGGCTTGATTTTGTATAATATCCATTTGAAATTAACCGTATTTATGCAAAAACGAACCACACAGCAAATAGGTACTTTTGAGATATCAAAGGTTTAACGAAAACATGTCTATTCTATCTTGCAATTGGTTATGTCCTGCTTTTTGTAAACCTTATTTCTGAGACGTAAATCGTATCGTTGCGTTCCCTGGTCTTTGCCTACTCCTATTGAAATACACGGCGTATTATTATTATTGTTGTTTGTTTGTATGTATGTTACCAAATTTGAGAATGAAAATTCTAAATTCTTCTACATTATGGTTTCTGAATTGTGATTTACTGGTACAATATTTCTTTTTATTTACAAACAACTGACCGAAGTGTGATGAAATTTGATACAGACTTTTCCTGGAAAACGTTGCTCATTCTTGCTCAACGGATGAAGTTAACTAAAGAATTAGTTCCTAGATATTATTTTGCTTTATATTTTAATGCAATACGGAAACAAAATCTTGTGTTTTAGATTTTTTCTACAATTTTCCCCATCGTTCCCAATTTTGGACATAATCTTATTATACGTTAAAACAAAAGCAAAAACAATGAAAGGAAATAGCAAATTTTAACCCGCGAAAAAACTCACAGTGTTTGGGAGAATCGAATTTTTTCCGCTTTATAGATAGCCCTCTTTCGCCTAAATATTTAATTTCTAATTCCGCGCGAACGAAACGGTTGGCATTAGGCAGTAAGTTCTATTTAACTAGCCTTTCTTGGGTGCGTCGGAATAGTGGAATGGTGTTCGGAAAAGTGGAACAAAAGACGGAATATTTTTATATTTTTCAGATTATTTGAATACTAATACTGCCTATAAAGCGTGGTCAGGAGGTGTCGTGTTCGATTCCCAGGTTGGGCACAGTGCTATTAGATTTGCTTGTCTAATAAACCGACTTCAAAAAGGAGGATGTTCTAATTTATATTACATTTTCCTAAAAAAATAAGATCGTAATAAATGAAGGCTTGAACGAAGCCTTGTAAGACACACTTTATCCCCTACGTATAATCTAATTATACAAATCAAGGTCGGTGTTATGACATTTTAGCTAACCTATTATAAAAAAAACGAGAAATATAAGTAGACTGTGAGAGCATAACATTGTGATAATGTCAAGTTTATTTTAACCAGTGTTAGTGTAGGTTTATGACATACAACGTGATAAATAATATTTTTGTACCATCATAGGATACCCTACCTACCTACAACAAACACTTCTTTTCTTATTTTTACCATCCCACTTGGATCGTAATAATTCAGTATTTTTGTGTGACTAAGGCTATGCAAGGCTTAAGCTTTACATTATATACCAAAACGATATATAAAAGCTAAGTATACATGTATTTCTTTACTAACCTACCCCTAGGAGAAAAAGGCGTGATAAAATACCAATTCAAGTCACTAGTTTCAAGTACTAAACTCGTGGCTTGAATTGGTACTTTTGCAGGAGAATATAATAATACATACATAAATACTAACAGAAGTATAAAACATAATATACATAACATAATATGTTTGTATGCTCCTTCAAAAGTAACTGTTCAAGTCACTGAATGCTCATGTGATTTTTATGATTCACACATTTTTACACGCGTTACAAAGAGCATAAGTAAAATTTCACCATCATAAGCCAAAAATATACCACAAAAATCATACATACAGGAATCAAGTTAAAAATTATTTCATTAACGAATTCCAGCGGTTTGGGAAAACATCAAATAACTTTTACCCGGGTTTCCGAGCTCGGAAAAAAATTGTTACGAATTGTTTCATACCCTGAAAAAAATGTTACATACCCTCGCTATATAATTAAAATTTTCTGTTGCAACTTCTTTTGTATTTTTAACGAGAAACGCCGCTCAGACTTCTTGCGAAAAACGCAAGATTTAAATTAGAATTATGGTTTAATATAACTTTTATAGGCCAGCTGGTTTCAGCAAATAGTCCGGCAAAGCGACGAAAAATAGTTTACCACTAAAAGGTCACTCGTTTTTCTTAGAATGAAAGCTACCTTTGTGAAAACTTTAGTAATGAGCTATGAAGTGGAAAAATCATGAGAACGTTGTTTAAACATAAGAGGCAACTACTACAAATATAGTTTTAACATTTGAAAACTTAGCGTTACCGGATAAGTACTTTAAAATAAAATAGCTTTCCAAATATTTGATTAAAAGTAAAAAGTATATTTGCGTAATAATTATAAAAATGGAAAGAAAAAGCAAAACGTAAGACATCTAGTTTTGTACATTATAGAAAAATAATGATATCATTTTGAAACTGACTGATCTATCAATAATCAATTTTATACATTTAAATAGTTATGTAACAGATAGATCTAAGCAATTATCAAATTAGAAGTACGAATACACAAAACCTAGTTTACATAAACGTTGCTAAAAGTAGACACGTTAGGAAGGTTCTCATTCAAGACCTTTTGAATTCAAAGGCTAACGCAAATGGGCACGAATTCTCGGAAATCTCAATGTAACATACCTTCATTACACTTAAGATGATGTATTAGGGTTATATTTCGAAGAATATATTAGGAAATCAAACGTATATTCATGTTAAAAGGTAAAAAACATCTTGTTTAACGTCAGATATAACGAATAAACGTCATTTGAATAACGATTACAGAGAAATTGTTACAAAGATATTTCGGTTGATTTGAGTAGCGAATACAGTAGTATTTTTAAATTCAATTTAATTGAAATCAGTTACCTGGATTTTTATTTGCCACAACATTATTAAGAACTAGTCAACTACGCGGGTGGACGGGTTGTTTATAAGTTTAGTTCTTTAAACTGTGTATGAGTATACTTAACATTTCACCGCCTATTGTTATCATAATTATGGTACTCTACTAAGACCCCTCTGATGTGGAGACAGAGTCTATGATCCGGAATCTTATTTTAGATAATCACTAAAAAACTGATTTTATTCCTGAACCGCTTGACAGCCATAAGTTACACGTGACACTCTCTACGCAACAATGACATTCATATCTAACCTCAACGCAACAGAAACATATTTAAACTTAAAACTAAAAACAAAAACAGATTTATTTACTGCAAAAGCCGAGCTTTATTCATCGCTCTCATTGCATGCCATTCACGCATAGCTTGTATTCTAAGCGTCTGTTACAAAAGGCAACCTATTAGAACAAGCGCTCAGCTCCGTTTTACTTAGCATTATTAAATTTCTCGTTAATCCGTGTAACAAAGGAGGGTTTAATAAGAAAATTAATGACGCTCTTCACTACGTTCTACGTATGATAAAAACTTGGATCAATTAGGAACTATGTGCTATGAGTAAGGTATCTTTTTGGTTTTAGAAATAAATAAGAATAACGCCGTTTCTTTTGCATCGTCTTTACGTACTAAGATATTGCTGTTCAAGTAGTCTTGTATAGAGAAATATTGAATTTAATTCACAAAAAATATCAATCTTCGCTTTCCGAAAATTGTGGTCTGATTGCTAAAACTTTTTTTATTAGGCCTTTGCTCAGCAGTGGGACACAGAAACAGGCTAAATAATAAAAATGAGGGAAAAATTTTGCTGTTAAATAGATAATTAAATCATTCGGACTTTGTGTCGATTATTCGAATGTTTGTGAAAAACTAACAAGATATTTCTTTGCTACAAATAATGCTTTATCTAAGTTGACGGCATCTGGACATCTGCATGGAGCCGATGACATAGGCCAATTATGATAATGATAATGTGTAGTGAAAACTTCTACTATCAATACTGATAGCGTTTCTTCTGCGAATAAAGAAAACATTCATACCTTTCGCTCTCGTTTTAGTTCAAATTCTAGATATTTTCAACTAAATAAATAATAAATAAATTTAACCCATTAATGTCCCACTGCTGGGCAAGGGTCTCCTCCCGTAATGAAGGAAGGGCCTTGAGTCCACCACGCTAGCCAAGTGCGGGTTGGGGACTTTGCATACCCTCAATAAATGTATTAAACAAATTTTAGGCATGCAAGTCCTTACGATGTTATTCTTAGCCGTTAGAGCAAGTTCCAAATAAATTAAATATAACATTTATCTGCATACTTTACAAGGACTAAGGAAGTACACCATTACGCATTACCCGTCACTCATCATGATGTATGCTTGTCATTCCATGCAGTGTACCTGAAGCCAGTAATTCACGCAGTAACATGACAGATGGCAGCACCATCAACACCATATTATACGAGTGTAGCGAAAGTTTCTTAGCAATATTTCCCCGTTTATTTGAAAGTGTAATAAAGTTAGACAGTTTGTGTTTAGTAGTTTTAAAAAGGTGGAAATTTAGTTTCGTTTTAGTTTTAGTAATATGTTTGGAAGAAAATCTGTGTGCAGTTTTTGGTCAGTTTTAAAGTTAGTGGAAAGATGGATAGTATTGCATCGGACAATCATATCTATACTAATATTATAAAGCTGAAGAGTTTGTTTGTTTGTTTGTTTGTTTGAACGCGCTAATCTCAGCAACTACTGGTCCGATTTGAAAAATTATTTTATTGTTAGATAGACCATTTATCGAGGAAGGATATAGGCTATGTATCATCTCGCTACAACCAATAGGAGCAGAGCAGCAGTAAAAAATGTTACAATAACGGGGAAAATTTTGACCCATTCTCTCTTATGTGACGCAAGCGAAGTTGCGCGGGTCAGCTAGTCATATAATACATTGCTTGATAGTTCGTTCGTAATAATACTATGTTAATAAATGTAAATTATTCTAAAGTAAGTAAAAATGATGGCGAATTTTATAAAAAAATAAAGTATATATTATTATGTATATACCACGTCGTTTTACGCATCTTACCAGTTGGTTTTTGTTGAGTACATGATAATAAATGAAAATAAATTGCAGAAAAACAACTTAGCAATAACAAAAACACTTGTAGTACACAAAAATATTGTTAGATCACACAAACAAAGAGCGTGTTGCCAGATTTTTATTTTTTTACAAATAAAAAAAAACCGGCAACCCTTTTATATTTTTTTATTACAACTGACGTTTCTATTCAGCCGGTGCGCTTTTTTCAAAACTGACAGGTTTGCATTCAACGGGGAACTTCAGTCTCGAAAATAACGTTGAATACGGTTAGATAGAGCCTTTTAGGCGTGACGTGACGACTACGATACGATATTGTTAGAAAGTAATCATTTCAAAATACGCTCACTATACCTAAATGAAACCTACGGCTAGAAAAATAGAATGATTAAAAAAAACAAACCAGTGTTGTAATTGCAGTAAACTCAGAACCCCTAGACCAAAGAAATATTTAATGTTTGGAATATACCAAAATGCAGTAGTATCTTTTACGTACTATTACATTCTTATACTAAGCTTAAAGTATATAATAGAACCTCCCTCCATAATCATCGTTCAAACGCGCATTTGATCTGGCACTATTTAAACCCGAGACTTCCTGCCGAAAAATTGTACGTCATACCTTTAGGCCAGCGAAGCAGTTTGATTTCTACAAAACACGCTTAACACCAAAATTTCAGAAGATTATTTCCAAAGACGGTATCAAGATAATTATCTAAATTAATAGTATGTTACATGAAAATGTCATTATGTTTACCCTTGAATTTCCGCCATAACGGTGAAGGAACGCCCATTCAATTTAATAACATCTTCAAGGTTATTGTCGGGACGTCTTGTTTCCTGATTATGCAAATACGGGAGGGTATAATTAGCTTAGAAATTATAGTTGCTATAACAACTGAGATAAAGGTTCAGCGATATTTACGTTGTCTTTTTTTAGATGGGTCGATTAGCATTGTCTTGACGAATCAATATGAAATTATTGTTAATCTTTGTAAGAATGAATGCAATATCACGCCTTTTTCCTATAGGGGTTGGCCAAAGAACGCCAATTGATACGATCTCAATTATTTTTTTGCAGCTCAGAAAACAGCTCAAACAATAAAATATAGAAGTTGCTTGAAGCTTATTTTACTATGATTGTCACAATTTTAATATTGAAAATACTCTGCTATTGTTTTAATTTTTGCATGTTATTTATTGATTGTAGCAATATTCTTTTTTCATAGGATAAAGTTTTTAATATTGGTTCACATATTAACCACATATTTTATGAAATTTTAATTAACATCCGTTATTTCATTTATAACATTTTATAGCAGCCAATAAAACAACGTATCACAAAAATTTGTTTAATTAACAACATAGATTTTTACTAAAACCAAGCCTATTAAGTCGCTTCTAATTAAATTTAACTATTCTAGGAAATCGAATAAAATATAGATTTAATAAAAATATATTGCAGTGTAGTGTAATAAACAATTTTAGTGTATTAGCTACGATCATTAATGGTTTGTAATACTATAATTGAAAATATGCCATTTGGGTCCCTGTACTATATAAACTCCTGCACAATTAAATGCTTTAAAAATAGTTCTATCACTTAATTCGTACACAAAAATATATAAGTAGATAAATCAAATACCTGTCATACATACCCCCACTTTACTCGCTAAAACGAATAACGATATTAACATCTTTTACATATTCAAATAGACTTTACTTTTTTCCAAATGTTTATGTTATCTCGTCGATCAAATTCTAAAAAGTCGTAACATCTAAAAACCATCGAGTTATATTTTCATTTTTGTATTTTTTACCTATAGGTACTGTTTTTCATTCGCCACTTGCATTTATCGATAGAGGCTTTTTGTGAGTTGGCCCAATTTCTCTGACGCTGTGGTAGTCTGTGGCCAATTAGAGGACGAATCGAAAGGTCCCAGGAAATTGTAAGGAAATTTCCAGCGACTGCTATAGTCCAACCATTTAGTAGAGAACCTTGTATGCAAGGTTCACGTTTGGCAAAGATATAATAAATTCAAATTGATAGGTCATGTTTCGTAGGCTTATGCAGCTTACGATATTTTGATTAACACAGCTAATATGTATTGTAAAAACACAAATATATTTATTGTAATAATTTATTGTAAATTAAGATAAATGGTTGATATCAAGGCTCTCAACTGAACAAAATTGTGATTAATAAAATCGGTGTATTTCTAAAACAAAGTAACTGCATCAAACAAACCACAGTCAGCTGCATAAGAATGCGGATCAATGATGTTCTAAATTCCCACTTCCGCCAGCCTCGAACCTTGCAATCAAGGCTCTGTACTAAGTTGTTAAACTATAAGTTGTCCGATTATACCAACTAGTTGGACTTTTTTACAGAGTAACTTGCTCTTTCATTGGACGTTCCAGTTTTTATGATTTTAAACTTGCGAACTGCATTCTGTTAGAATTTGTTCAAGTGGTGTTATTTTTATTCATAAGTTAAGTTTCGATGTTGAACTAAGTGGTATTTCTGCTTGTGTTTTTAAATTCTATTCCTTTACTAGTGGAGCTATTTATTATTTAAGAATTAAGTGGGAAAAAACGAGACAGATTTTTGTGAGTACTTCCGGAAATTATACGAAAATACTTTGGGTATATTTTTTTACCACAATCAGGGGTTTAGCAGGGTGGAATATGGCATAATTAAAGCAGTAGCTCACATAAAGAGGGACATATAGAAAACAATGAAATGTTCTTGCATGTCAAGTTGTATAGATGTGAATAAAGCAAGAGAAGTTAGAAGGGATCGTAGCAAGTGCCGTTCTTTAAATATATCTGCCTAATGGGAAAAAGGGCGTGATTTTATAAATGTACCTATGTACTATGTAGATAAAATTGAAAATTACATCTTCATCCAAAAAGACATTCATGACCAGATACCTAAATAAGTATCAACGCTTACATAAAATTTAAATACTCATCAAGTATCAAAGGAAAATTTAACCATAAAAAACTATAAAATAAGTTATTTAACATCGTAATATCAACGGGGCATTACGCACACTTCATTGGGTTTAGTTAAAGTGCCGAGTTTGCGTCGTTAGGGTGGCGACTTGTGAAATTTATGAATGCTATCGCTGTTTCGTGTTGGAATTACTTTGTATTTGACTTGGATACTGTAGTGATCGATATATTACGGCTGTTATATAACGTACAGGAATATATACTCGGAATATATCAAAGATGTTGGTGTTACAAACCTATATTACGTCCCACTGCTGAGCAAGGGCATGCAGTTATTCAATCTATTCCTTTTCAGTCACACTTTGTTTGTCAATCAATAAGAAAATAATTGATGACAATTTTAAGTAATCTTAAAAAAAATAGAAATGTGTTTATTTTTTGTATATATTTTATTACTCGGTTACGCAGAAATTGCTCACCAGATTTTGCTACTATAGTAGGTTTACCTACAGCATTTATGGTAACTTGAAAATAACTTTCTTAGATGAAGTTGCAAGCAGGAAACAATAGTGATGAAAAATCAAAATTATAATCAGAAAAGTCATAGAAAAATATTAAGAAATATATTATAACAACAATATTCTTAAAATATTACTTATCTTATTTATTACTAATCTACAGTTACTTTATAATGATAATAATTTGAAAAAGTTCCGCGACCTCTTGCATTATGTAATGAACTGGCATAAGTAACGAGTTTGCTAAGCTCGGTGCAGAGCAAGATCATTAGATTGCAAATGCACAGGGCTGGTTTAAGATTGCTGGTTTAAGTTCTAAGAATATAGGTATACTACCTGTATAATTTTCACGCTTATTGTTGGCACTTAGACATGTTTCGGTTTCTGCAATCATCTACAAATAAAATACGGAGTAAGGAATAAACTTTAGTTTAGAATTCAATGACAAGATGTATGGATGTGAATCAAGGAAGTTTGTTAGGATCGTACCAAGTGGCGTTCTCTGGACTCTGCTTACCACTATGGAAAGAAAGCGTGATTTAATGTATGGATGACATTTCAGTACACGATCGGACTGACATCAAGAGACATCATGAATCACATTTTTTTCTAGATCCTTGTAATTGATGACAAATATGTCACTTACTATCGACATTATGACATTTGAACGATAGGGACTGGATAGTATCGAAGTTTGTCACACTAAGTCTTCTATGATAATAGCTATTTTAAAAATCTGTAATAATCTTCATACATGATTTTAAGTTTTACTTTTGGGAATAAAAATGATACTGTGTCCAATATTTAAAAATATCTATGCATTCATTCGTGATTTACCTATTTGCGTTTCTATGTCAAAAAAAACCAGAAACTATAGAGACCATCCAATCCAAAACACAAGCTTCTACCACTAACATTCCATATAATAAAATAGGTGTACAACAAAATTTTCAACAAGCATTCGCAAAGAGGGACCTCTAACGACCTCCCGCCGGAACAAAAAGGTAGCCGAACGCTCAATTACCATCCAGTTGTAAAGGAACTCGTATTATAAATGTATTATTCTAACTATAACGGACAATAAGGCAATTTTGCGAACAAATTGATGGCTTTTGTATCTATTAGTGAAATTATTATTTGTGTTTTTCTAGGAAATTGTTTTGTCTGGTATGGTTTTTTTCTAGGAAACGGTATTTTTAATGTTGTTGTCAATAATTCGGTAATGAGGGCAAATGTCAGGGGTTTTCGGCACCATTAGATATATAGGTATAGTAAGCAAAACAACAACAATTCTTATCTGTAGTGCGATTCTGTGCAGTCGGTACTGTCGAGTGTCGAAAGTTTGACACAGAATGTACTGCCGAAATAGTTCCTACGACGCCCGTCAGGGGCGCTGATCAGATTTTCACACAAAATTTTCTCGATGGCAGGCCGGTTGTCGGTAGTCGATAGTAATAGAGAATCGAGCTACTGTATAGTGATTTCCTACCGGTTTTATTGACTACCGAGCGTTTGACATAAATTTTCCTATTTAACCTATTACTGTACCAGTGCTGAGCAAGGGTCCTCTCGCGAACAAGTGAGTTACTAAGCCTAAGCCTACCACTCTAGCTAAGTACGGGTAATAATAAAAACTATTAACATTTAAATCAAAATAAAATATTTTTTAGGAAATACGATAAGGATGCTGGTTATTTATTTGATCCTCTAGTGACCAAATGTGATTTACTTTTGCATGCATACTGCAAAGTAAAAAAAACATCAAAGTTATTGGTTCGCACCCGAGGCGCATACCAATCACTTTTCAAAGTTGTGTGTGTATTACAAATAAAATAAAATAAACCTTGCATGCCTGAAAGATTTTGAAGGTATGCAAAGACCCCAACCCGCCCTTGCCCAGCAGTGGGACATTAGTGGTTATTTTTTTATGGGATTGAAATATACATATATGCTGTATTATTCTCAGTAACCGAGACACCAACTACTAAACAACGCTCTGAGTTATAGAACGGGTAACAAATGAGTTTTTGTTTACCGTTAAAAACTGTAGGTAGTAATTAAACGGATAGTTTGGTGAGAACTAAATAGTGCCCTAGGGTGCCGTGAACACGACTGAAGTACGAATATATTTTTCGTTAGATTACTAAACTTTATATGCAAAACATAGAACTTGTCAAGTAATTTCGTTCTGAAATGTGTATATAAATATTATTAAACACTAGCAGTACCTCGATTCTCTACCACTATCGACTACCGACAACCGGCTAGCTATCGAAATTTTGACATTTAGAATGTACTGTCAAAACATTACCTACGACACCCGTCAGAGGCGCTGATCAGATTTTCATACAAATTTTCTCGATGACAGGTCGGTTGTCGGTAGTCGATAGTAATAGAGAATCAAGGTACTGAACCGCGAAACTTCGCTTGCGTCACGTCTGAGAGAATGGGTCATAATTTTCCTCGTTTTTGTAACATTTTGCAATAGGTTCACTTTCTAATTTATAAATATAGTTTGTACCTTTATTCTCTACAGTACATATTTATTTATACCTAGAGTTTTTTATGACAAAAATAGTTTTTGCGGCGCGCGCTAGAGGCACTGATCCGATTTTCTTACAAAATTACTCAATAGTTGCGCTACTTTATTAACAAAACTGAATACTTAAGCAGTTGAAGGAATGTTAGCAATATCTAGTTCTTAGTAATTATTCAGTTCCTTTCAATAAAACGTCACTATCAAAATCGCCACTTAAAATTCAAACTAACAAAACATAATTCGATAAGGCCGCCCACATACTTAACAACTACCGGCATAGCGCTCCACTTTCCTCACGTCGTTAGCGAAGTCCGTTTGCAGACCGCCTGCGTTATCGAGTGCGATATTGTTGCCAAATTATTGCAGCCAGTAATAATGTGGGATTGTGGAGATGTATGTTAGATTTATGAACGTTTTGAAGGTAAGAATGAATTATCCTTTAAAATAGTAAATTTTAATGCGGAAGTTTGTGAGGTGTGTGTATGTTTGTTATTCTTGAACGAAAAAACTGCGGAACGGTTTTTGATGGAATTGGATGAGAGTTTATAACCTAGAATAACACACAGGATACTTTACCACGGGAAATTAAGGTTCAATTAAGGTCCAGGATTCCAAACTAAGCAGAGCTTGTAATATGGTAACCAAATCTATACTATAATAATATTATAAAGCTGAAGAGTTTGTTTGTTTGTTTGTTTGTTTGTTTGAACGCGCTAATCTCAGGAACTACTGGTCCAATTTGAAAAATTCTTTCAGTGTTAGATAGCCCGTTTATCGAGAAAGGTTATAGGCTATATATCATCACGCTACGATCCATAGGAGCAGAGTACCATTGAAAAATGTTACAAAAACGGGTAAAATTTTGACCTATTCTCTCTTATGTGACGCAAGCGAAGTTGTGCGGGTCAGCTAGTAACTGATAAACACACCTACTTATATAGTAAGTGTGTTTATCAGTTATGTATCACTTCCAAGTACATAGAGAGGAGGGGAGGCTTATATAGATACATACATTAACGACCAGTCGCAGAACAGATACTCGTACTCATCAAACAAATATTTGTCCCGGGTAGGATTCGAGCCCAATACACGCGGCGCTACGGTAATTGCGGCAAGGTGACCAGTTTAACCACTGCGCCAAACGTGCATTTGTTAGATTTTGCATAAAGTTGTATTTAATGTTAAAATATACTTTCCACAATACAATTGTATTAATTTTAAGCGCATATTTATAACCCGATTTGGCAACAAAGGGTATATGACATTTTATAGTAGGTGGCTTACAAACGAGTTGTGCTAACGATGTGAACTAAGCGCGACGAGCGTACCGTTGTTATTTACTGTGTAAGCGGCCTTATGGGAGTAAAGACTAGTTTTATGGGTTATGCATAAGTGTCAGACCTGTCATAACCTATCCGATTGATAAAGTGACTGCAATTCAATGAAAATGATTGTCTATATTCTAAGTAAAAAACTAGCCGATACTTAATAAGTAGTGATGAAACTAGGGTTTAGTATGTTAGTGAAGTTATTAGTGTTTGATTAATTATTGAAGTATATTTTGAATAATGGGACCTTCAACGAATTGATAACCTCTTTTCTTGATCAATACACGTAATGAGGTAATAATTTCGAGAGTAATATGTATAAGAATTTCTGGATAATTGTACCTTGGAATAGTTTTCGGCCCAAGATAATATTCAACCCCGAGACCCCGGCACATCTTTCGTAATCGCTACCAATGCGCTACAGAGGCAGTCATCATTATACAAATCGTATCGTATCGTAAGTTGAATAAAAAACAAGCCATAATCTAGAAATATAATAACTTTTTAAATTATTAATAAAGTCTAAAGAAACTGTTACAATTCCTAGAAAGTGTATATTTCAGCATTCAAAACAGCCCATTAAAATTAGTCTTTAATGTATTAGCTTGAAATCCATGGCACAAATATTTAAAAAGCCTTTTCATTTTTCTAGGACAATAAATATAATACGATTAGTTCATTTAGGCTAGCGTTCAAAGAATTTTACTGACCTAAAAGTATTCTTCGAATATGAAATGCTTAGTATTTTTCATGATGAATTTGAATGATTCAGCGGTAATATGGGCGTTTTAATTTTGATGTTGAGAATGTTTTGTGTTTTGAAATATAATAATTTGATTAAGTAGTTATAAGTATTACTAGGGAACTAGGGGTTTTGATATATGTTTGATTTTACATATCGCTATCTTAATGCGTTATTTTATCAAAATAAGTTGCTGTGAGATTTATAGAGAGAATATGATAGCGTCAAATATTTCCTAATGAACATTTTCTAACTTACTATCCTAACATTTAAAAATAATAATTGATATATTTAATTTGGATTAGGCTGTATTTGCTTTAGGCTTTCCTAGTAAAATACCAAATAACTATTTTACATACAATACACTAAATTGATAAATAGAGATGTGATGGGAGAGGGCTGACTAAGAAAATGATTCTGTACCTCGATTCTCCACTGCTATCGACTACCGACAACCGACTAGCTATCGACATTTTGACATTTAGAATGTACTACCAAAATGTTTCCTACGACACCCGTCAGAGGCGCTGATCAGATTTTCACACAAAATTTCTCGATGACAGTTCGGTTGTCGGGAGTCGATAGTAGTAGAGAATTGAGCTGCTGATCTCGTATCTTCTTTCTACGTATCTGCTACTACAATATCTTAGAGCAGCTTACAAACCTTCCTGTCTTACCGAATGATCGTAAGATCCGATATTAATTCCGCTTCGGTATTAAGCGATTTAACATAAACACAGAAACACATCGCTCAATCGGGAGGTCAGTCAGATAAATGCTTTTAGTTGATTATTTCGTTCCATCACTTAGCGACAACGTCGCTCCTTGACTGATGATCTGTCTTTCTATTCACACTTACGACAAGCCAATTCCAACCTTATGTCTCAAGCAATATGACTTAAATTCTAATTCCTCTATTACGGTTCATCAGACGTTACTGCAGACGAATTTGTGTCGTAAAGAACAAAGTTTAAGGTGGTTTTTTGGCTGTCGTAGAGTGAATTGTTCTTCAATGTTTTTTTGTTTCGCTCCAATAATTACTGTACAGGGAAACTGTGACAATTTAATTTTTATAAAATATTTAGGTATTATTTATTGCTGGTTTTATTTTTATGTTTGATTGCCTTGTGAAGTTGAGGGGTGGTTTATTGATTTTACCTTCCCTTCTTACTTATACTGACTGAAGATTTTTGATGTCCAATATACTATAATACAGTACTTTTCGCTGAAAATAGCTAGTTATTTTTACGTTTCAATCTGCCTTACAATTACATAGATTGCTTTTTCATAGCTGAGAAACTGAGAGCAAAATATCGCATCTTCGATCTTGAGGTAGCTTACGAAGTTAGTTAAAGGTACACTGTCACTTTTATACTGATAACACGTTGCATATTTTTACTATTGCTTCTAAAATGATGGTAGATCAGATGGTAGATACTGCACCATATCATTAGAATTTAATAAACTTAAAGCTGCTGGATGTTTTCAAGAGTCCAGGTTTATGAAGACCAAAGATTTATGGGAACTTTCTTACCGCATGGGAACTACCATCATGTTCCTGAAATTTCTCTCGGGCTAAGATTGATGTCGATATAAATCTTTCAGTTCAAAGCTAAGGTTTTGGATGGAGACGACGAGTTATGGGCTCTTGTAGCTACTAATTTGGTGTAAGACTTTTAGTAAGGTATCGATGATAAATGTTAGGAGATATAAATCGTTCTGTCCCAATAACACAATTAGTAGGTAGGTATCTATCCAAAATGTAAGGTAAGCTACGTTTATTAATTAGAAGACTTCTATTAAATGTATAAATATATGTAGATTTAGCTATGTGACGAAAAAAAAGTTCTTAAGCAACTTCCCCTACCCTATAACTTTCAAACATCACAATTTTATAAGTAAGAAAATTAATTTTCTCATTTAAGTCATATTGCACAATAGTACGCGTCACTTTGAAAATTCTCCAACCATTAAAAAAAACCCAAATAATTTTACCTTATCATTCCGTTAATTATAAATGGATATTACGCCTTTAAGCGACTATTACCGTTTCGGACCTACTAATATATTAAGGAACCGCTTCATAAATTTATAGGGGTCCAATAGGGCCACCAATTAAAGTGATAAGGCAGAAACTCTACAACCCGACATGAATAATTCAATAATTGTTCGATAATTCGATCAGTTAATGATGGAAGGGATGGTTTCGTGAATAATTGTGATTAGCCTTCGTCTGAATCGACGCCATCTTGTTTTGTATTTTTGAAGGTCAGTTGCAATGACCGAAGAATGATAATAGTTAAGAAGTAACTTACTGCTTCTGTGCAACAGTAACTAACGTAAAATACAATGATGAAACACCGAGTGCATTCGTCCGAACGTGTGGATCGCCGTCAACTTGATGTCCAGGATTTGATACCTTAAAACATTTGATTTCCGAATGGAGATATTTTTGTGATCCAATCTGCAGATAGCTCGCGATCTGGTTGTAATTTACAGCAAAAATATGTTTAATAGAGGAATTGTTTATTAAAGCAAGGTGTGGCTAGGTAATATCACCATGGTGCAGGAAAGGCCGTTTCAGTCGTTGACTGAAACAGTAGTTAAGGCAAATAAGTCTCAAATCAATTTGAACTACTTTTTAACTAAAAACTGAATGCATGTTCCTTTAGAAAATTATAGAAGCAAGACGGAATTCGTAGTTGCTGTTAAAATCAAAGTAATTCCCAAATTTAATATTTCAATATTGTCTAACACAGATTGGCTGAAGCAGCACCAATTTCACCATAGCCCAATCACGTCGGAACGGATGAACGAATTTATATAACAGCTAACATGCTGTTATGTTCCACCATTCAGCTTTTACAAGAATTTTACACAAAGAGAATTTTATGCGGGCAGAGCAACGGGCTCGAACTAGTTGGCTATTCATATTCGTGTGCTATAAATCTATAGACAGATTGCCTTTCACATGGAAATGTGATTAGTTTTTTGTTTAGAGGATTCAATCAGTAAAAGGTTATACTGGTATAGATTTTATGACTTGGTTACATTTGCAGTTTGGCATAATCGAGGCTTTTAATGTGATAGCACTTTGTCTTTCCCGTTACACCGAAAAAGAAAAAAACAATATTTTTTACTAATTCTGAAACTGCCTCTATGGTGCGGTCGGTATTGATAACGACTGCTGAGTTCTAAGCCTCGGGTGCTATTTCTTGATCAAAGTTCTTTTAAAATCTTTATAAGCTTATTCTAAATAGTAGCCAAAAGTGTGATAACATGCTCGGTATACGGCAGTAGCTGGTTTCGTCTTGTATTAAATGGGACTAATACTGTAAATGGCAAAAAGCTAGCGTATTTTATACACCGACGCCTACTCTTATAAATACAGGTAAAACAAGCGTATTAAAATGTATTTATGTTTCTAATCAGCACTGATTAAGTAGACATTAACAGTAGTAGATTTTTACCCGAACAAGATAAAGGAAAGCTTACTGACTTCAAATTTTCCGTAACTATAAACAAACGTTATTAAAAAATGTTACACCTCACCCATAAACACATTAACCTATAGTTTCCGATATCGTCGTCGACATCGCATCAATTATTCAAAATTTGATGTAAACAAGCCGAGCTTATACGTCACATACACTAGCACAACCTTGCCTTGTTACATTTATGTCAACGACCGGCTTAATAGTGAGACTATCGATAACTATAGCTTTTAAATAACTTTGAACAAATTACACTTGCGCAAAGTTCACAGGTTTTATTCCCTGGTCTAAGAACATGAGTAGAAACTTATAACCGAAAATATGTATTACCATACTACTTCTAATTTTATAAATGTGAGACCGCATCTTTTCGTAGAAGGCTTAACCGATTGGGATAAAAAATATCTCGATGATACAATATTAAAATTTACATGTCAACGCAAGTCATTGCAAGGACCTTACACCTCATCTATAACGACATTAAACTATATATAACGTCATCGCAATTTGATGTAAACAAGCCGAGCTTATACGTCACATACACTAGCACAACCTTGCCTTGTTATATTAGTGTCAACGACCGGCTTAATAGTGAGAATATCGATAACTATAGCTTATATTGGAAACTTTCAAGCCTTAGACCTTCATGACTATTAAGTAATATCCATAATTCGCGACTGCGACGGAAGTCTAGCTTAAGATAGGACCGAAACGTCAAGAAAATCAAAAATCAAGAAATACTGGACAAATATGTGTATTCGTCCAGTTTACCGATTTGGTTACCTATGTTTTATTAATATTAAGCTCTATAGTAGTTGAGATTAAAAGTAAACAAAATCCACGGGTTCGATCCCCGGGTCAGTATAAAAATAAAAAGAAACCTTTTCTATATTTCACGTGGATCATCGGACTTCATTCTGTTGTCAATATGTAGACGCAGGCGATATCGGTAAAGCAACCTTATTATACTATAGTTTGAACGAAAGAATCTGAAATTTTGTGTTAAATAATAATCAAGAATACTTCTTAACCTTAAAACAAGAACGCTATCAAATTCCTATACCATTACCAACTAACAAAAACCGCACTCTACCTTACTAATTACCACATCACTAGTTTGCATAACTATAGCTTCAAAGTCCGTCATCGGCAAACTGTGGGTGTGTTTTACAATCTTGTCGACTGCGATTAATGTCAACGGCCCATAATCCACTAGGGAGGGGCGACGGATATCGATAAAGTTACGGTTCTAGTTTCGTAGACGGTTTTCAGTTCATTTCCATTATTAGATTTTTAAACGGAGATTTTTAATACTGAGGAAGATTGAAATGAAAAAGGATTGAGAACACAAAAATTAATAATCAATTTATTGATTTCGAAATTACCCACTATTTTGGTAACCTTCAGCCTTCAGCCTTGAAAAGTATTATTTCCGTCGATATTTTAGTTTATGATCTTTCTTTTTTTTATGAGTAAAATGTAAGTAAGTAGTTTTAAGTTTATATTTAGTAATAAACATAATATATCATATTGAGTTTAATAAGTACTACTATCATGCTAACTTCATTCTGCCAATGAATCGAACCCACTATATCCAATACTCAATCACATGACAAAATTCATCACAAAACAAAACAGTAATTAATCCCTCAATTATCTTACTTCCAAAGTGTTCAATTTAGTACCAAACCATTTTATTCCGTATTGCCCTCGAGCCTTCACAGCCTTTACAATATATAACCCATTACTTACTAATTGGAAAGGTTAACTGCGACATTAGTATGCACTATACATTTGCATATTTAAAAAATGCCTGTAGGTCTATTTCCGATCCCTAGAGCCCAAACAAATGGTTTTAATTTTATACCACAAACTCATACAAAAACCAACCCTAGTGTGAATACTTTAGGGTCTAAATTCACGTGGATAGTCTTAGTACTTAAAGTGGCTGTGCAAAGGACAGACAATGTAAGGTTAGTCCTAAGGGAAGGCTGCTATTACTGAAAGTTTCATAAGCGATTGTTAGTCGATTTTATTAGTTGCTGGGGACTGTGTTACAAGCAATTTGTTATTACGTTGTATATTTTAAAATTTATTACACGCCTTCTTTTGTCATTTTGATCATATTAATATAATAATATTATTCAGCTACGTGTACGGCGTTTCTGTACAGCTCATAAGGTCTGAGCAAGAGTCAGGGCACTCCGGGCATCTCAACATGTGGGCCATGTCCTCACTGGGCTGGCAGTGTATAGCAAGACAGAAAGTGTCATACACTATTTTAAGTTTTGATACTATAATTTGTTTGCCATCGACACATCGACATCGTGATCTATGAATTTCTATATTTACGTAGATCCATTCTCATTAACTTTCGCATTTATAATATAAGTAAGAGCCGCTCATAATAGTAGCTGCATCAGTAGATTTATTTAGAAAAATGTTTTCGATGTAACTTTAACATGTGTAAGAAGTACTGATCGGATTAAGATCAAATATCGACAATAGTATTTTTGCGAAATGATGGTCGTTTTGGGCAGTGCACAATTTCCGTTCAGAATTGGAGGTTCATAGATCTCCAGAACTTGTGCTTGTATAGATTTACTGTGAGAATTTCGCAAGCAAGGCACTGTGCGCGATGACATCTTGTGTAACAAATAAAGTACAGTCACAAGCATGATTATATTTATGGACAAAGAAGAAATTTAAAATATGACATAGAAATCTTCAGCTTTCCTAAAAAAATCAATCTAGAAAAAGAAGTTTGATTTTGAGAATTTAAGTAAGTATCATAACTGCGGAACAGTGTTTCCGTTTTAGATTTATGGATTGCAACGCATCGGCAGCAGTCCAGACCAGAAGTTTGTTTCGTTTGGACAGCCGTCTGCCTAACGTCCAGTTTGTTATATTATTAATGAATAATACAAAACTTTTAAATATTACAGTAATCCATACCAAAATGATAATGCTTGTGACTGTACCTACATATATACATGTATTGGTGTATTAGTGTGTGTATTTTGCGTGTGTGTCTGTATTGCTGTAGGTAGAGTAGTAAATTACCATAGCATAATGGATACTGCGACGTATGAACTATGTACTACCTATGTTTCCTGTACAAACATCTTGTGATCAGCTTAATAGTGTTACGGGTTAAATGGATCAAATACAAATATTTATTTCACAATGTAATAATTTATACAATAACTAGCGGACCCGACAGACGTTGTCCTGTCTAAACGTCAATAAAACATTGTCCAGTGGACAAAATTGTGAATCTAAACCATTCTCAGATCCCCTTGAACACACACAAAAAAATTCATCAAAATCGGTCCGGTCGTTTAGGAGAAGTTCAGTGACATACACACTTACAGAAGAATTATATACATAAAGATGTGATATATAATACATCTAAAATCGGCTAGCTATCAAGAAATTTTATATAAAAATCGTATCAGCGCCTTTAACGGGCGTCGTAGAAACTATTTATGCAGTAAATTTTAAATGTCAAATTCTCCATACCCAAATAGTATCGACAGTACAACATAGCGCTACTGCAGTCTACAGTCAATTTACAAACATATTGAATATGAATTTAACACTGTAACTTACGTACAGCTTAATACCTCCTCGATAGTATCAAGACAAATTAACCAATAATACTGTATCATAATAATCCGATAAACTAACAGAATCGGTAACAAGGAAGAAACTTATAAGTGTGATTAGTTGGTGTAATTTAAGTTGTTGCTAATAGGAGTAGCGAACGATATAATGGTTTAATATCGATCGAGTGAGGTTTCTGTACTGATATAGATGAGTATTTGCAATAGAGGTCAATGAACTATCACTTTTTAAGGTGAACGAATATGGAAATTTTTTATTAACGTAAATACGCATTTAACCTTAGGGTGTCTGACGTTTAGGTGCAGGTTACACTGACCATAATTGTCCTAGTCTTGGATATAATAAGCTTTTGAAATTAGTTTTGTAGTTTTTGTTTTGTTTGTTTAAAAAAAGACAACTCCTGCACTAAAAATAGCTCTTGTGTCGCGGAGACTTTTACAAACATACAAATAACGGACACAAGGTACAACCAGAGCAGAAACAATTATTTGTGGATCGCTCAAATAATTGTTCCGTGTGGGAATCGAACCCACGACCTACCAACGCAATGTTAGCGGCGTGGTGACCTTAACCACTGCGCTACGGAGGCATAATAGCTTGTTTTATTCATATAAGAGTCTAAATCTTGAATATTATTATGTCAGAGGTGCCCAGGTTTTCTCTTCGAGTAAGAAATGGTTTAGGATTTTATCCGTCATCCTTCATAACACTGGCCAAGTGGAGGTCGGGAGCTTTATATACTCCCTAAAGTATATGAAGTTTCTAGCACGCAAGTTATTGCGACTAAAATGAATCTTATGCTTAGCCTTTGACAAAAGATTATTTGACTCCTTGATTGTCTATTTGTCTCCGCTGCAACTGTCTCATACTCCGAATTATAAAGTGGGGAAAGTGGAATAACTCCTCCTCCACCTTTGTACACAGGCTTAACATACGAAAAATTATAATATGATATATATTATCAGCCTATATACCCTTTCTTTCAAACTATGTTGGAGTCGGCTTCCAGTCTCACAGGACGCAGCTGAATAACCAGTGTTTTACATGGAGCGACTGCTTATCTGACCCCCGCAATCCTGTTACCTGGGTTGTAACTACGATACCCTTTGGTAAGACTGGTTGTCAGACTTGCAAGCTACTGACTACTGCTAACGGCTGTCAAAGATCTTTGAAAATGACAGTCGTGACCCATAATGTAACGTGGCTTCCGAAACACGGAGGAACTTGATATGAATAGGATGGTCACCCATCCACAGAACAACCTCGGCAAGTGTAGCTTAACCTCAGAGATCGATCCTCGCGGCTGTTGTTATATTCTTGCAAATTGCATAGCTATTTTTTTTTTAAGAAGGAAATTACTTAGTTAAATTGTTAAGTCTTATTAAAGATCTTTGAATTATGAGAATATAATATTTTCTTTATATACCTTATAACATTAACCACCTTACATAATCATTTGTACGTGCGTGTAATATAGAGCATCTCGTTACCAAAGTTCGGTAGCATTGACCAGAGATTCCATATCACTGTCCATTACTAATGGGATAAGTTGTGCAACTTCCACGATACGTGTACATGACCGCGATCTACTTACTATTGAATAGATAAATCGATGGTTAAGTTTTTGATGTGATAGTTTGTGCATGTGACATGTTTTAGGAGGTTGTGATAAGATTTATATTGAGGCGGCTATTAGCATAATGCCAGTTTTTTACATGTCACTAAACTCTGAGTTACTATTGATATTTTAATATACTTATATATGTATAAGAAAAGACTAATCCTATATATCCTGCCCAACCAGGAAATCATACCCAAGAAGCCATAATCAGCAGTTGGATACAGAGTAACTATCTGCTGATTATGGCATAGGATAGAGGCAGATTATGGATTCATTAAAATAATTCTGTACTTAATGTAAAATTTTTAGGTTGACTAAAAGGATTTAATGGTCAATTTGTTTATTTTGTTATAGGACATCACACTTACGGGACTTTTTTAGCATCAGAAAATTTTCCACGAATAATAGTTAAAACTTTATTGGCGAAGGTTTAAACTATTATTCTAACTATTAACATTTAAATAATAGTAATTTAATCTGAAAATCAGAATAAACGTGATTTTGCTATTATTCGAAAAAGTATTTAACAATTTACCACCGCTAGTTATTTTTGACAGAAGCTATTAATTTCCTACCAAATATTTTACAAAACTAAACTTAAATGGTACAAAACATATTGTATGGTGTTTCTACATCGGAACGGAATAGCCGAATTGCCAGCAGGTTGATTGTACAGCAAAATTTTCGCAAGCGCAACCGAAGTCAGCAATTGAAACTATATTACCTTTGCTTGGCGGTCTGTATTGCAAGTCTTTGTGTATGTACTAGTATGTTAAAGGTGAATGTACAATAGACTATTTACTTGTAAGTACTTACAAAAGTGAGAATGTTGTGTTTGAAGAACATGGTATAAAAAGTGTTACTAAGACTACTTGCTACGTTTTGTGTTTTAATTTTTACGTTGCACTTGAGTTAAAGTAGTTTTGTTCGTTTAATATCAGACTTCGAGGTCATCGTATTCGTATTATGTTCATGTATTAAGCTTGCAAATTGTTTACAAAAACAATACATTTTTGTCCTTAAAAATGTAGGTAGCATGAAGTTTATGATAAATCTTTCCCACCAATCGACAGGACACATATAGATCTATATACGCAACAAAAATACGCTATTTTATGTATGGATGACTGAATAATATTGCCTATTGTCTTCAATGTACTTCAATCTTGGCAAGAACATATTCTGCTACGACTACAAGTTCCAATCTGTAGCTACCTTATGTCTTAGTCCGTTTCCATTCAGTTCGATACTCCTAACATATATTACAGCAGTCGCTTGTTGTCTTAACTGTGGATAAAGTTACCATTCCTGTACTGGGCAACTAAGCAGTTGTAGTCTATTTAGTTATAGTTATGTCTCTTTCTATTGACGGTTAAAGAAAAAGGATAGGAGATTAATGCGTTGAATTACTTTTTATGTCTTTATGATACGTATGCTGTCAGTAGTTGATAATTGTGGCATTTAAATTTAAAGTATATCCTTGGTATGGGTCATAGCTGCTTTGTTAAGTAAATTATCTTTAAAAATATGTATTTTTTTACATTTTATCGTATACATTTTATTGAATTCAACAGCGCCGAGTACAATACGTTCTCGGAAATTGTTTAATAAGTATAAATAAATATTTCTTGAACAAAAACGAAACTATAAATTTGACTCTATCATTATAAATTCTCTTTTACTTAATGTGTATACTTATTTTCCCAAAAGCTAATCAAATCCTAATTTATGCTTCAATTCACAGAACAGTTATGGGGACTTGAAAAATTTCGATAAATTTTATGAGGCTTTATACGTTTTTCTTGTTTTAATTGGCTATAATTTAGTAACGTTTACGCTTTGTACCGACTAGTTCATTTTATACCTAGATATAACATTATACACTATTGCCTATGTGGTCCAAAAAATAGCAAAAACGGCTGCTAGTCTCATGGTCGCAGGTTTGATTCCCGAGACGAGTAAAATGCTTTGGGATTCACATTATGTCTGTTGCAGAATATATAGAACAAATTGTACTTTTTCCACAGAAACAGGCAATGCCCAAAAATCAACATTCCAGGATTCTTGCAAACTTCTTCTTTGACATTCATATCCATACAACTTACGGTACAGAACCGCCGTTTACGATTACTATGCAATAAAAATTGTACTTACTTAAAAAACATAATTAAAGCAGATTTCTTATTATCGTTTTATTTTGTATTCAAAGCTATTTTTGTCTCACAAAAGTGCTTCAACCATTCAATCTACAAAACTATTCAAATATTAGAAATAAACTGTACAAACATCAAACACTTTCGTCGTCCAAGTAAAAAGATTCGTTCGTTCATTTCTAAGAGCATTCAACTAGAATATAATCTGCTACAAACCGTTTGCTCCCTAGACACCTTCACAAAAGTTTACAACTTCATCTTTTATTAATGTTTTGGTTTATTTTAAACTAGCTTCTACCTCTGACTTTGGTCACAACAGATTTACCGGAGTAAATATAACTAAACTTACCACTAACCATTCGATAAGAAAAAAAGTATTGGAGGAAATAGTAACGTAGGTGCTAATTTCTAGATATAAACTCCAAATGCGAAATTATATTAAATATGTTTGCATAAATGACTAAAAGGCCATCAGAATATCCCTTTATCAGTGTATCTGTTCATCTGTAAATCTATGCATCCACACCGGCATACTTTACGTACTATACGATCATACATACATATTATAAATCCAGGATTAAACATACGGTTCTTTAATAAACCCATTTTGCCGATGCACGATGCAGCGCGTCAAGCTAATTCCGTGTCAAATTCATACATTTATACAAACTTTCACATTTATAATACAAGTAGTAGTACATTTTAGTAGTATTTAAGCGAATGATGAACAAGAGACTTGGTGTCCTTGAATGACATTCAAAATGTCTCAAGTATTCAAGTATTTAAAGTTTGTTATGAAAATGTGTAAAGTTATGGAACACATGTGGTTTTGGGACTTTGGTATTTTTACTTGTTTGCTTTGTACGGAATAAAGTCCCTTAACGATTGTATGTTCAGTTGTTGTTATTAGATAAAATTGATGGTTCAATGAAGTTTTCGAGTTTCAAAATCAGAGCTGCTCTTTCCTCACAGTTTTCAGTTCACAATATTTGTTACAAAATGTTGTATATATGCTTAAGTTATTTGTTTTCATAGTTTATATTTCTTTATTAGTTCTGACCATTCAGAGTTGTTACATTTTTTGACTACATTATGATGATAATCTGTACGTTATATTAACTAACTGTTGTTGTTTATTAAAAGTTTGTTATGTGCAATACCTAGTTATTTAAAGAAACAATTATCATAGACACACAAGTTCAAACCATATCAAAAGCACTTTCTTAAAAGCAAAAGCCGAGCACTTCCGAAGTCAGACAACAAAAAGTGGTTTTCCATCAAAATCTTAATACAGCGAATTCCCATAAATTTCATAAAACTGTTATATCATGGGTGCATTAAAAATAAAGTTTATTACTCTAACTTTAGGCCCAGCTGACATACTCGCGTGCGGCCGGCTTAATGGTGTTACTTAGAGGTTAGAAATTTTAAAAAGTTTCTTGTTTACGCAAACGTGTCGTGATATTAGGCTGTTTGAACACTGTTTGTGTTCATTTGGCGTTTTATTTGGTTTATATTTAGGCTGTGGCCTTGGTATCCTACAACTTTAGGTGTCAAAATAGCTGTTATTTTCGTTGATTATCTGTGTTTTAGATACTAATTTAACTGAGCTAGTATTATTTAAAGCTTGGCAAATAAGCTGCGAAATTATAAGTTCAAAAGTTACATATGAAAATATTTATTGCGCGACGATGGAGGATCATTCAATGTGTGTTATTATAAAATGAAGCCTGATCATCATAATCGATCAACAGTAACATGCTCTCAACAAAACGATTATGACAAATTAGCATTTAGCAATAATAGGTTACATATTCGTAGCATATAAAATAACAACATCGCGTAGCACATGCGTAGCAGATTTGTAGCACAGCTACGTAGCAAATACAATAATGATAACAAATGTAGCTGACAGACAAAGTTACGTTGCCCTTTTGAAATATTAGTATGGATTATCATTATTCCAAAGCGTCACTGTCATAAATAATGAATAATCATGTCCACATGACCGACTTTAATTTGCGGCTGAGACTCCAAAGTTGGTGTCCATTGAGGGCTTTTATAAACTTTTAATAAATCACATTTTGTTAATGCGATATAATACGGTCGATGTATGCGTGAAACTTTAATCCTTTGACGATGACCTCTTAATGCCGTTTTCACCTCTGAAACTTTTAATTCTATTGTTAGACTGTTTTAAAGTCTGTACAGTGACATGACATTTGTGACTTGAAATTCAAGATTATTTCTAGTTTTGAATAGTAGTAATGTATTTATTTTAAAATGGTATTTGTTAGATTAACATTAAAAGGAAACTTTTATAAAAATAATATTTTTCAGACAAATACAGCAGGTATTTGTGTGTTTAACAAATATTATTTTTATTGTTCTGCGTAGGAATCAAACCCAAGGCTTTCCTTGCAAGCTACTGGCTACTATTAATTATCATTTCAGACAATAAGCCATTTTTCCTTGTGTCTCAACACTTAACCTAAAAAAATAATAAACAATTATGATGTCCACTTTAATTACAATCAGTCATAACACAAGGGAGTGCAACTAATCTTCAAAAGAAAAATAAACTTGTATCTCACAGATTGCTTTATATTTACCCTCGAGTGAAAACGACAGGTGTTTATAAGCCCCTTGCCTCTCCTATACGGCTTAAAAACAGACCTATTGTATGTATTCATATATTTTCTAAGCCTTACTCGTTTTCATTCATCCCTAGTTGCAATAGAGATAAAAGATAGAAGCGTATAGACATGTGAATGCCGATGGAATCGTCTAGAAAGTTGAGAGATTATGATGACTTACAATTTAGTTTTTTTTTTTGTATATCGACACTACTGTTATCCATGAAGGTATTGACATAAAGGTGTGAAATATAGTTACGTTTCAGGTAGATGAAGTTTAATAACACACAAACTCTCTTTTAGTTGAAGAAGAGATTGTTATTTTAGCAATAAGTGTATCAGTTTGCAATTATTCATACAAACTTTAATAAGCATTCTGTATACGATAAGCAAGTTAAACCCCCGGTTTCTGAGTGCATTTAGAGGTAGTTTATCTATTCAATAGTGTTTTTCTATATGATTTTGAACGCCATTGAATTAGTCGTATTGACTAAAGAGACTAAAACTATTCATAATAAATTATCTCCTATTTCATAGCGGAGCCCGCTTGTTAAGTTTTTTCCATTATTGATGCGGAATAAACCCTTAATTAAGCCAATTTTTCCGACTAGACACTCGGAAACAACAATCATTGTTCAGGATATTGAGTAAGTATATTAATTAGCAATACTTGTGAAGTTTAAATGCGAAAATGATTGGAAATTATTTTGAAATAACTTTTTATAGAATATTTAAATTTCATTCATATGCAATGTGGAATTTTGCAAAGTGGACGGTAAATACAAAAATTTGTAATACGTTTGTATAACATTAGTAATCGTTAGTAAAAAGGCTTATTGCTCGTATATAAGTACATGAGTAGACTTGTATATTATGTGTATAATGTGAGTCAAGGCATGCTATGAGCTTAAGGGCAGCTAAGCAGATTTGTGCAAGATGATCAAAGTCGAATAAATCTAGCTTAATCCGAGAGCCAAATCGAAGACTAGTTTGACTACAGGGACAGTTTTGTTTAGTACCGATAACCTTTATGTGTGTCAGTGAATCAAATTTGCTAGAATCAACTTGACTCAGGTAATTTTTAAACAACCAAACACACAGTAATATATTCATTCTCAACACCCTATTAAATTCATATCACATAAAAAACAGCCAAGTTCATTTTCATCCACAACCATAAACACATGATTATGGGGACAGCAAAATTTCCTACATTTTTTTATGATGGCAACACCCTCTGTCAAGATTAGGCGAGTTATTACAATCTTTCATAAGCTTGCAACACCATAAACTTTTTCTTAACCCCCTCGAAGCGGGTACTTTCCGGTTGTAAAAGATGTACACTTTTGGAGAGAGTCTTGAAAATATACCTCGGAATTTTTAGTTAAGTCCTACAATAATGTTTAAGGATTATTTTTTAAGGCAACACAGCTTTTTTAGGACGGAAACAGAGATTACAAGTGCTGCCTTTTTGGCATAGGTAACAAACAGTTGAGTAGATTTTATTTAAACTTTTGAATGAGTACTTAAAATTAAATTATTTTTTACATTTAACTTTTATTGGCAGTGAAAGCCGTAGTAGCGAGCGACCGTGGGTTATCTAGCCACGGCAGTCTAAACACTTTTTATCACGAACCCAGGAGCTCGATTCTCCACTACTATCGACTACCGACAACCGGCTAGCTATCGAAAAATTTTGTGCCCCTAGCGACCATCGTTAGAACTATTTTGTAGCTCGATTCTCTGCTACCATCGACTACTGACAACCAGACTGTCATCGAAAAATGTTGTATGAAAATCTGACTAGCGCCTGTTACGGGCATTGAAGGAACTATTTTGGCAGTACATTCTAAATGTCAAACTCTCGATACCCGAGAGTTCCGACTGTAGAGAATTGCACAACTGGAGTAGGAAAATAGCTACTATTGAAGTTTTTGTTAGTTTCCAATTACAGGGACATTAAAACGTACGTAACATATTATGCGCCTATTTCTCATTGCAAATATAATTGAGAGACAAAATGGCAATTTCAATATTGAAATACGTTAGCATATTTGTAATACTAATAGATTTGATTCAATTTGCAGTAGAGCTTTGATATATTTATTGCTAAACATATTTGTATTACTATTATGATCATATACATATTTGTCTGTTTCCGACCATGTTAGTTTAGAGGATATCCATGTGGTTGAGTACCTTTATGGCACAGTAATAATTTGTAAAACTTTTTTAAATATTATCAGATTTTTTTGGGAAAACATATTCATTGTCGTCCCCGTAGAGCGAAAAATCACTAACTAACACTTAAGTGATTTTGAGATACGAGGTGTTTTATGTCTTAAATGACAAAAAAAAATATAACTTTTTTCGGAGATTAGTTATCGATGTATGAAAGGTTTATTTTTGAAGATATATTAATTAAGTATATGTTATATGTATTAAACCACGAAAATAGTATATAAATTATTAACTGTAAAGGATAATTTGTTTTACCCCAAGGTTTTCCTATTTATCTGTCACTTAGTTACTTTTCACATGTAGTTAGTTAGTTTTCGCATCAGCATTTAAATATTATACTAGTAACTAAAATCAGTTAGTTATTTTAGGAGTAAAACATATTTTACATAACTATGTCTAAATAAAATACCCAACTAAATAGACTTTGCTTATTTATTAATTTATTGCCTAATTTAAAACTAGTGTCCTATCAGTTGAAAAGTTTAAAAGTAAAACAACATTTTTAGGCAACATTTCTTGAAAAAAAAACTGTCTTTAAGTATAAAAAACCTAATTAAAACATAATGAACAAGAACACGTTACAAAATCATCAACAGAACAGTATTAATGATGTAGCCACATCATTTTCCTCTTCTTCCTCGAGCTAAGTGACGTCAGGCTCACATAGCCTATCCACCACATCGTTACTGACAGGTAAAGATTCATACCAAGGATAAAGTTCGCTTGGTATGACACCTTTGACACATAGATTTAACAAATCTTTCCTTGCAGGGGTGTATTTACCCTAGGGCTAGAAGGGCTATAGCCCGGGCCGGTTTCCTCTCTTGGGTCTGCATCTTGTCGTGGTGAGGAGGCTTAGTAGAATTGAAAGGTTGGGGAAACAGTGATCGCGAGTAACAAAAAATTACTGTGCGTGTCCCTCTGTTTGCTGAGGACACAGGTGCGGGACAGGTGAGCCGTCAGTGGGAGGACGGGCTCAGTAGGCACTCACACTGCCCCGAGCTGACGAAGAGCCAGGCCGCTGCCGCCCTCGTCAACCGTCGGCTATCGTAAATCCGTCCATCCGTGACCGAGGGCCTTGCCTTAACCGGCTGGGTCGCGAGGAGACCACCTCTGTGAAAATCCCGAGTAACTCCAGCAGTGGCGACCCCTTTAGGGGCCTTGCGTGGTCAGAGTTCATTCGCGCCAGAAAAACCAGACGCAAGCGGCCACTGGGGCACCTCCCGCCCTCCAGTAGTATAAGGGTCACCGGATTATGGGGCCTCTACCTCGGTGGAACGATACTTGCCACCACACTCGCGGGAACTGTTTGGATAATATAAATTTGAAAACGAACCCAAATGATGTAAGTGGGAGAGGCGAGAAGCTCAAACCCGAGGAGATCAGGGGCAAGAAGCCCAGCAGTATTGACTGCATAGCATAGTTGCGGAGGGTCGGAGCACGCCCAGTTTTAGCAAATGTCAGACAATGATCCTAAGGCAAATTCACCATCCAGCTGGCGGACACTATCCTCACTCACCACTAGGCAGTGGTGGAGGTGGCCGACAAATCCGGTCACCTCAAGGGTGACCCTTATAAAGTCCCTCAAAGACGCTGCCAGGAACATCAAACTGGCAGTGTCGGAGTCGAGCAGGCAGTATGCCACGAAGGAGAATTTGGCGCGTCAGGCCCAAAATTATCGCTTGCAAGAGGAGGTCGATCACATGTCACAGGCACTGCAGCTCACAGGTCTCCGGTCCAAGGAGAATCAGCGTAAACAGCCGCGTCTTACAGTGCAGTGGCTTCCAAACCGCCGTTCACTAAACCGACGGCTGCCAAAGAGTAGCAGTTCGTCGGGAAAAATAGCAAGGCGCCCAAGGCTACGGAAGCCGACAAAAAGGGCAAGAAAATCAAAATCAAATCATTTATTCATTTAGGTTAAATATTGACACTTATGATAGTCGTTACAATTACTGAATCTACCACTAGCTCGGAAAGGGGGTGGAGCCTTATGAGAAGAGCTAGCAAGAAACTCACGGCCACTCTTTTCAATCGCCAAAAGTTTTACAATGTGGTTGATACAATAATTGATCATGCGAGGAGCTGCCAACAATCAGCGATATAGACTAAACGTCAATTAAGGAAAATGAATATAGTTAGGTTATTTATTAGTCTCTGATCATACCGTATGTTGGGAGCACCTACTAGCATGTGATAATAAGAATATGGGCAGCAAGTGACCAAATTGGTTGTAAACAATATAAAAGAACATGACAGTTTTATGATTAACATCAAATTGTATGTAACAATATATATGTATTTACAATATGCTACCTACTGCTACTGAGTTTATACAATTTATGGCAAAGTTCCCTAATTTCAAAGAATCCTAATCAAGCGAGCGACTAATCCCAAGAGCCATTGTCGTTTAGATACTCATCAATTCTGTAATAAAAGAAGAAGGAAGAAGAAGGCGCCCAATCTTCGGGCTCCAGCTGCAGCTGAAGGCGGCAAAAAGCGGTGCGACATATAGAGACGTTATTAGGGACGCAAAGGACAAAATAAACCAAGCCGCCAATGAAATAATCCGCTTCGGGGTTGCGGCTACGGGAGCTCGAATGTTGAGCTCCCAGGGGTCAGGGACCGGAAAAGCGGATGTCCTGGCCTCTAAATTGAGGGAAGTTATCGGGGAGGACACCTTCCGAGTGTCCAGGCCCACAAAGACCGCGGAACTGAGCATTACAGATCTGGACGACTCAGCCTGCCCAGAGGAGGTGAAGGTCGATTAAAGCCGATTTAATAAATAAAATTGATCAGGACAATGTAAAAAACTAATTTGTTAAAAATGAAAATAAAGTTTAGTTTTTTCATTCCTTGATGGGGCGGAAAGCTAGCGGAGCCCAGGGCGCGCCATCTTAAAATACGCCTCTGCGAATGACTGCAATAATGCGCGGGCGCGGCGAGAATCCTAAGGTCAAAGGGCGTAATATCACTAAGTAGCATCGTATCACGGGACATAGTTACCAACCTTTCATCTAGTAGTGTTTTTGCTGAGTGAAAAGTAGCCAAAACATTTTAATTATAATACTCTATTGTGTTATGTCATCTACAGTCAGGGAAAATATTAACCAGAATACTATAGTTAGTTGTCGTTTTTTCTTTTAAACGTCTGGTCTTAAATAATATAGCTCGAAAAATAATTAATGGTAGTTAGTTACTTTTCGCACAAAATATCACATACAATAAAATTACTAAGTCACTTTGATGAGTTTTCGCATTACTATTTTTTAAGACATGCCTATAGGGAGTAATGCGGAAAAAGTAGATAAGGAACTTTAATGCGTAAGTATCATTTTCAACAAAGAAGGGAAAAAGTAATCAGGTAACTTAGTTACTTGTAACTCAACTGTCACAAATCAAATAATGTACTTAATTAAGTCTCGCGATTTACATTTTTCTAAATAATTACGTTATGAATACGAGAGTAAGACAGAAATATGGAGAAAAAATTACTGATTTTATTGGTATTTATAAGTCGATTTTGAACATTTTGTTACTTAATGACTTTTCGTTCTACGGGGACGTTGTGGTTACATCGAGTAAATAAGTTGGCGTTAGCGTTTGAAAAGGCACGTATGTCTGTCCTGAAATTCAAGATTTTCTTTCGTGCAGTAACATTAAATAATAAATAACATTTGAAGTAAAAAATAATTTGCAATTATTACTAATTGTTCATAATAAACACAAATCTTAAAAAAATATCTATCAGCCTAGTTTACAAAATTACAGGAAAATAAATTGTAGCCATTTTTTATCTATCTAGACAAGACTATCATAGAAATATTCTCAATCGAATTCAATAGTATTCAACTCGTGCCCTTTTTTCCTAGTACTTAAAGCTCTAGCCTACAAATCCTATACAGTATCTACATACAATACCCTTAAGATTTGAAGGCAGACTCACAATCTATGTCTCGTTAAGGCTTTCCAAGGAAATTCAAGATCAATGACGCAGACGTGACTCGGTAACCGAACAGTGTTGCTTTATATTTATGGTGCTCGTGTAACGAGTGGGGAGTGTAGTACACATATTAAACAGACAACGGATTGATACAAACGTCACTTCATCTCCTAAGGCTGTACTGTTACTCATACGTTCAACGTAAGTGATGCAATGTCACTAAGTGAAATGCGGCATACTGCGATATGTTAGTATACAGTGACCAGTATGTACGGTAAGGTAGACAGCTCTTTTAATCACATTAGTAGCGTTTCATCGCATTCATTGCTTTAAAAAGACTAACGAAAAACGAATATTCAATCGTAAATCTAAACTTAACTAAGTCACAATCCAAATTGATTATTGTCAGAGCCTTAGTTACCAATAAATGGTCTGCACGGTAAGATAAGCCGTCACGACACTGCTAAATCTACATGTAGGTGCAGTAAATATCTGGTATGTGTACTGCGAGCCTTAAGTAGGTGAATTGGTATTAAAAAAACCACGAGAGAAAACCTTTTTGATACGTTATACTTCCGCGTAATATTACAGATTGAGCTGGGATATTTTTATAAGCAATTTTTCTGTAACTGTTCGGGAAACGTTTATGGAAGTGAAGCTAGGTGTTTATATCCTTTCAAACGTTTGAGCGTAACTTTTATACTAAGTTAGTCTTTAACAGTAGGTTTTATAGAATAGTTCGTCTTATATTAGGTATTTTGTTTATTTGTTCATGTAAGCGGGCCTTGGAAATGTAATTTTTTTTTAAATTTGGCATAGATACTGATAGAAAGAATTATATAATACTTATTTTTTCAAAAGTATCTAGAGTTTAGATAAAGTTTCAAAATACATTGTAAAAAAATATATTTATATCATCAAAACTTAGTAAAAGAATATTAGTACCTTTTTATCTTTACCTATTCAAAACGTCGGAGATAGTAAATCTACTTAAATTACTAATTAGAAGCACTAGCAAATATATTAGGCCTGATATTTTCTTAATTATAACGATTACTACATCACGAGCGAGTATAAATGTTAACATTAACTTTGTACCGAATAAAATCGCATTTTAAATTAAAGGTCAGACGGGCTATCACGTACCTTAGTTGACAACTGCTTTAAAGCCACTATGGTGTACATTGTTCCCTGCATTAGATTATAGTGATTAACACGTTACGTCAAAGAGTAATGTACTGAATAGGGACCGATTTGACTGGTTTATGTGACACTCATACAAGTCACATTATG
The DNA here is from genome assembly GCF_050436995.1 of Anticarsia gemmatalis. Taxonomy (NCBI): domain Eukaryota; kingdom Metazoa; phylum Arthropoda; class Insecta; order Lepidoptera; family Erebidae; genus Anticarsia; species Anticarsia gemmatalis. The sequence continues at coordinate 9,890,955 of NC_134761.1, forward strand.
TAATCTCTTAAATTACATTACATATCTTAAAAATGTACCGCGTTTAAGTCTCGTTAAGCAATTAACTATTATGACAACTCATCTTCGATACGATAGTATCGAACTTCTATCGATTTAATGTCAATATGATGTACGCAAATAATTATTTAATCAAATAAAGTTTTAATCTATAGATTTGACAGACTCGTGAATGAATAATATTTCGCAAAATGTCAGTTTATTTTACTCATAATTTAATGATTTATTTATTTATGTTTTCTACCTATAAACTAGGTCACACAGTAATAATAGAAATCTAGTTTCAGCGAGCATTATAATTTAAATTGTAATTAGATAGAATAATTTATATGAACAGAATTAACTATTTCATGTCTGTAGCCTCAAAATAAATTAGTGTTTGTAATTTGGAATTTGTAATAAGCTCTTGAATATGTAGACTGAAAACATCGTCTAGAATTTATAAATAATGCTTACGAAAATGTGCGCAAAAATTTCACCTGTAAAAATTTGTAAATTATATATTTTTTACACATTTTAAAGTCATTTTTCTAGTGAAATACGTAATAATTATTTTGTTCATGTATTTTCAGAGTTGCTTAAAGTTTTTATGAGAAATAGTTTAGCGTAGTTTCGCAATGATTTACATTTTAAGATAGTCATTACGCTGTTGTCGTAGTTAGAAGTACCGCATTGATTAGTTTTCTCTGTTTCCCTTCCCACATTCAATAAGTACTTAGTTAAATATATGGGTTGTAATTTGTGTCTCCTTTTTATATGTTCATTAAAGTTTCCGCGATACTAAATTATACCTTAGAGCAGGTCATCATCCAACCCATCACTTTGGAAAAGAATAAAAGATTTTTTATCATCCAAAAATACTACAATATTTTCGTAAATTCAAACCAACGAAATGCTCAAACAATTCCTCTGTGGTTTTTTCTATGTTTTGCTAATAAAAATCTGCTATGGTTTTTGCGGCCTTTACTTTGATTGTTAGAGCTTGTGTGAAATGGAAATAATATAAATGTATGTAACTGTTCGTAAAAAGAGGAAGTGACTGTTATTTTGAATACATGGGATTTCATGGAACATTTTATAAGTTGGTGCATGATAGAATATGGTTTGCTGACACAAGGTATCGATTTAGTGTAGAACGTTTCTAACTATTAATGATTAATATTATTTACTAGCTGACCCGCGCAACTTCGCTTGCGTCACCTAAGCGAATGGGTCAAAATTTTCCCCGTTTTTGTAACATTTTTCGTTGCTACTCCGCTCCTTATGACCGTAGCGTGATGTTATATAGCCTATAGCCTTCCTCGATAAATGGGCTATCTAACACTGAAAGAATTTTTCAAATCGGACCAGTAGTTCCTGAGATTAGCGCGTTCAAACAAACAAACAAACAAACAAACAAACAATCAAACAAACAAACAAACTCTTCAGCTTTATTATATTAGTATAGATTTATTCTAACTATTATTATAAGAAAAAACGTGATGAAATAGAAGTGTTAGTTACTCTTACACGTTAAAACTGCCGCACTAATTGGGGTCAAAATTTAGATTGAAAACTTTTAATCTCACAGACTTCGACAAAAACCAAATAAATTCTCAAAAAATAAGCGAAAGAAACACCTTTCTTCACCTTTTAACCCTCAATATAACCTAAAAAACGGTAACAAATGAAGTGGAAAACAGTCAGGCAAGTTAAAATACAATGTTAGGAAGCTGAGCCATTTGCATAAGGCGGAGACGTAAAGGTATGACGTGATCCGCATTCCGAACTTATACCTGATGAAATTTCAAATCAGTACCCTTTAGCTTCGGGTAGTATTTTGTTAAACTTGGCTGTATTTTCACATGTGTGATCTAGGTGTAACAGGAGTTGTTTTATGAATGTACTAAGTAAAGCGCGTGATTCTGTCCGCGTTTTGTTTCTTTTTTGTTGTTTATTTCGATATCAATCTGCTAATTCAGAATATGTAAATTACTCAATTTTGCGCAAAACTCTAATTATTGCATTTTTCATAAGAAAGGCAGGCTTTTCCCGGGTTTTATTCACACTTCATTTCAGTTTTCTAATTCAGCCGTTTTCAAGAAATGCAATTTATATACAAACATACACATGAAATACCTATGTATAAATATCAGAAGTAGAATCTGAATTAGGATGTTTCTGATTTTTGTGTTCGTCACACGAAGTTTTTATTTACTGTTAGTTTGAGAAGGTTTATGACAAAACACAGTTAGTATAGTATACCTTCTTGAAGGAAATAATGTAAGAAAAGGCTTTTATTTATATGTATATCCTTAAGCAATTTTATTTTCGTGCACTTGTAACAGTACAAGCAGAAGGTGAACATACCTTATATTCTAGCATATGCATATTATCATTATTAAGTAAATTTCAAAACGAGTAAAATCATGAAACACGCCCTTTTGTTTTTCAAATTGTATAAATGAAAAATATTTTCATAGTTATTTCTAAAACCAAATACGCATTTTTTTTCATTTAACCCTATCAGCTTAAGTTCCCGTCAAAATATCTCCCTCCACAGATTCGTCTGCAAACCGGCTTTATTTTATCAAAACACACAAGAAACCATATCTAGCGATACTCCCATAATCTTTGTAAATAACAATGGCTACCGAAGGCTTAGTTCCGTTTGAGTTGTCTGTATCAAGCCGTAGCGAGTCAACCGTGGCGGCTTACGCATTATGGGTAACTTGAGGAAATGTTAGAGGCCTCATTTTAGTTATTTTTATGTAATATTCTTATTACATAACAGTGGAATAATTTTAAATTGTTGAACGAATCTGAAACTTGATGAAAATTTTAAAGGTTTACGACGTTTCGATCGAGTTATACCGATCATGGTCACAGTCATGCTGACTGATGTTGCTGATAAACAGTGGTATGTTAAATAGCCCATTAGATCGTGAATTGAGATTTAGTAAGTTATGGAGACAAATATGTTTAAATGACATCTTTTGCTTATGAGCTTTTTATGAAACCATAGAAGCAATCTTATTTTAACCTTGAGAAAGAGACAGCATTATAAGGTTTGTATAGCACCTTAAGAGTCTCCAACCAAGTTCTGCTATCTTTTCTTTTTTCCTCCTTACTCTATAATATCTCGTCATGTAAACGTTATTCCAAAGTATTTCATTTTTGCAAAGTAAGTGCTTCAAAATTATTGAAGGTATCAACGTAGGGAAAGTCACACAGTGTATGGCCTTTGAATTAAACACAAGGACGATACTAAACCAACCAACACAGCACACCAATCATAGTTCGTAACAGTTTAATACCAGCTCCAAACTGCCTTGTTTTGGTGACCAGAATTTACCACTCAGTGTTTGATTCATTGCGCTATTTGTGCGACGCTGCGTAACGACTGACCGATGTGCCGTTCAATGTACACATTCATCACTGGAACACGTTAAAATATCAATCTTTGTATGTGAATTTGTGATGTTTTTTGTTGATGGATACACTATCGATAACAACTTTTTTATTTCTGCCGATTAATGTGGAACATTTAAAAGCCGTTCATTGTCGTGATCAATGTAGGAACTACTTCTTGAAACGGTTCAGTTTTAAAGGTTGGTGTCTCATCTAGATTTCTATCAGTTACCTTCGTTATACATGTGTTACTATACTTTGTTTACAAAAGAGGCTTCTCCTAAAAAGAAATCCGGGTCTTAGAATGTGCTTTCTACAATGTTATGGTTTTTTTCGTACAACCAATTTAACTGGGTAGAAAATACTCCAACCGGAACAAAGTTGTTGCAAAAGAAACAAATAGCTTTAAAAGCATTCTAATGTAGAATTTTTATATGGAACATTTTCTTAGGAAAAAATGGCTACAAAAATAATTTAATGAGAAAAATTTTCTTCTTAATCTCCATTAACCGGATAAAACACCTTTCATACATCATAATAAAAAACGTTATTTAGAATTTCAAAAAGGGTCTCGCGATGATAACTGATGACTTGCAGAGTCCATTTTAACCGGGATTAGGGGGAGCACAGTTTGACAGTTTCATCCTTTCACTACCTTTTTATAAAAGTTGCGCCAACCCGGGCATAACCGGATAAGAGCACAAAACCCGGGTAAAGAGGACGGTAGTAAATCTTTATACGATGTGTATTATTTTTTAGTATTTTTTTCCCTGTATATTATATTTTTTTGTTGTTTTATGGTAATAAATGTGAAACGGACACACCTTTGGACGTGGTACAAAGTTGCAAAAGTTACTATAGTGTAGGATTAAATAACACTTTTATTTTTAGGTGCTCGACCAATTCGTACTACGAGTGGTGATTTTCAAAAGTCGTTACGATGTGTACTTTGCAAACAAGTTACTGTATCTGACATTTACAATAAACTTATGTTGATTGAGAACTTATAAAATATCTATTATAATTTCTGTACAGATGAAAATCTAGATGTCTCTGAAAGAGTGATTATGTAAATACTGATGGTAAATATGCTGGACGAGGCTTAAAGAAAAGGTATGGGGTTAAAAGGGATTTTTGTTCGTCCTGCACTTTCGTTCCCGAAATGCGAAGAAAGTTGATGGTCAGGTTTTTATTGATGTAAGTTTCATCTCGATCACTTTCATGTAAAAATATTAAATTAAACTTGTATTCATATAATTCTATCCAGAAATACTAGCAAAGTATTACCAACTGCCTACAAGAATTCTATAAGAAGAATAGAATAAAGCTTACGAACCTAAAAACCTCAATTTAATTGCATTTCCCTTGTAATCCACGGCTAAAAGACAGTAGATACTTCGTTTTACTTTAACTCCCGGTTCAGATTGATCCGGATATAACTAGATATTACCGGATAAAGTCGGAACAAAACCGGACAAGCGGTGGGGCCGGTAAATCTCTATTCGCTGAACATTATTTTTAGTTTAGCTCGGAGATGTATTTTATTTATTCTGGTGGTTATTCGTGTTGTGGAATCCGGGAGGTTTGTTTGTTTGAAATATGTATTTTGTATTATAAATGTATCTTTGGTTTAATCCGTACTTTGTGATGAGTCTGATTCTGTAGGTTTTTGTAATGCTTTGGTACTTCGAAGCGATATTAAAAATGTTCTTAGGTCGAACAAATATTAGAAATATGTAGTCTGTCGGCACTATTTATCTTTTGCACTATTATAGCGAAACGGCTGAACTTGGGCTGATTTTAAGATGTTTTCACAAAAGTATTAATGAAAGTTACATATCCAGCAGTTTTGTTTTAAAAAAAATATTCCATAACAATACATATATTCCTTATATATTTTTTTTAAATATACCATTACAATATATTCCTATTATCATGAATGTTATGTAAAGATCAAATTGAACATCAAGTTTTCATATTAGTATTTGGTCAATAATAATGTTTGTACAATATACTCTGTGGTCTATTAAACCTAATAAATAAATACAGCACTCAAAAATTTGTTCGTACAATATTTTATAAAACAACTAATTATGATAACAATAATTAATCATAGCATTTACCTAAACCCACTAAACCGCGATTATCCGCGATAATTGGTAACAAACAGGGTTGTTCTATATTTAACAGCAAATATCGATTACCGTGGCACATACAATTACAAATCAATCTACACCATGTAATTTAGGTAGCGTTGGCAGATAAATATTGGATTGTTAACTAGCTTTGAGTAGGTAGGCAAATTGCGTCATGAAAGATAGGTTATTATGGAATAATGTGGCCATTGAATGATGTTTTCAGGTTTCGTACCCAAAGGGTAAAAACGAGAAACTATTACTAAAACTTCGCTGTCTGTCTGTCTGTATGTCAACAGGCTATATGTCAACAGGCTGTAATATTTAGGCAGCTGAAATCATGTTTTTTTAGTACTTTTGGTGTTTATGTTAATTAAAAGGCCAAGCATGCATCCGAAGATTGCTTCTTTACAGGACATTTCAACCAATCCATTAATGTAACAAAAAATAAGTATTTAAGCTCCCCTTCCTCTTATTTTCATTACATCTATCAACATTTATAACAATTAAAATCTTATCTCCCACCACATTTTCATCCAAAATTAATCTCAAACACCTGCATCTATGCTAAAACATTACAATGAAGACTATTCTACACTCGCAACGATCTCGGTTCACATTCTAGCTCATAAATTAAACCTCCGGCTCACTACAGTGCACCTCTACACGCAAATAGCTGATGTAGAGGACAGACCGACTGAATAGTGTGCCGTCTTATTAGTTATTTATTTAAGATACTAATATTTAATGGAAAAGTGTTAAGATGTCGCTATAAAATGGTATTTTTAGAAAAAGAGTTTTTAATCCAACCTTGCATGACTGAGAGTTCTTTAGAACAGTTCTTGAATGTATGCCTGAGAGTTCTTTAGAACAGTTCTTGAAGGTAGCAAAGTCCCCAACCAGCAATTGGCTATCATGGTGGATTCAAGACCTAATCATTCCTAATTCCAGAAGAAGACCATTGCCTAGCAGTGGGACAGTAATGAGTAAAATTTATTTATAAAAAAACTAACTAAACATGTTATAACATACCAAACTGACTTTGTAATCTGTATGATAAACCATTTCTTTGAGCGTCGCATATGGTAAGCTTACATTTATAAAAGTACAGCCATAGTTGTTGAAGCAACTAAGACCGACACTGTTCGACCAGAACCAATCGATTGTAGTAATAAACCGGTCCTTTCGAGCATATTATAACTTATATCATGCTAGTTAATTTTTGCCAGTTCTCAAATGAAAGCACATGATATTCGCTGACGCTACATGTTACAGTAGTTCGCAACACGGGACTATCGGCAACGCTTTTAAAGCAATATTAAATGTTAACAAAAAAAATTAGCTTAGGCTTTGCATCATAGTGGCTTTTGAGAAAACACGAATACTGTACTCAAAGATACTAAGTGGTCACCAATCCAAATCTAAGCCTCGAAAAGTGTTGCTTAACTTAGTAGTGGAAATATGCCTCTGAATAACTTCCTAAAATTAGAAGTTTTAAATGTTTTCAAGCCATAGTTTAAAAAAATAATGTTTCATTTTTGTCAAATGAGAGCACATGATATTCGCTGACGCTACATGTAAGAGTAGTTCGCAACACGGGACTATCGGCAACGCTTTCAAAGCAATATTAAATCTGATCATTAGTCATGGACGGTTTTGCAGGATAATCCGTTTCGATCGAGCACCTATTACGCACACTCAGCGATTTGGTGTCGTTACCATGAGTTGGACGGTTTAAAGGATAAGTTTATTTTAAACTCAAATTTTGTAGAATGTATTATAAACATATTCAGATAATTGAATATCTAGGAAAGTATTATAAAATGTATTTATAGAAAAGTAGGTAAGTGGTTTGTATATCCGTAAAAAGTTAAAATTTAATGATTCAGAACCTAAATAATAATTAACTGCGTAACTCTGAACGTATGTTTCGTTTCAGACGTTCATCATCCGATATGGTCTAGTGGCTAGGATACCTGGCTCTCACCCAGGAGGCTCGGGTTCGATTCCCGGTATCGGAATATCTTTTTGAGAGAGTTTATGTTCGAAATATTACTTGTTATTACTTATTATTTTTTTTTTATAAATGTTCTATTTTTATATTTGAATTAAACGTTTTGACTTTATCTTTGGAAAACAAAAATCACTATTCAAAGTGTAACATTTTAATGAAAAGATCTAATAATAAAACTAAAATTAATTAAAAGTACACAACACCTGCGCTTCAATTTCGACTTTAAACTAAGTCTAGACTTTGAAGAACAAAAAATCTACACTAAAGACTTAATAATCCAATATTAATTTTGTACAATATCTCTAACCTAAAGAAATATGAGTCAAATAATTCGGCTTTTTGTATTTTTTATTCTCCATCGCTATAATAATCACACATCACAAAAGCCGTTCGCAAAAATTTACAGCAAAAATTGCTATTGGCAACAAAAAGTGTAAAAAAGTGAAATAATTAATTTTACCTAATTACTGTAACTTGGCAAGGCGCCCGTGGTCGGCGCGGCTCGCCTCCATTCGTATTTATTTTAACCTACTATAATTATGTACTGTACAATTCAATTATTAAATCACGAAAACCGGGCTCATGTTATAATTATTACTTTTTATTCCACATTTATTTATAAAAATTGTTTAAAATTTTGTCCACGTTCTATATTAATAAGAAATGTAATTATAAAGAAGAATTGAAGGTATTAATAAGGTAATATAATTTAAATGAATAATTGATATGATTTGAATGAATAATTAAAAATATTGTTGACAAATCCCATTTTATTCATTATGAGTTCCTTTCTATCTATTTTACCATATGACACCAAATTTTTAATCCATCTCATCTGTCTATAGGGTCTCGGAACACCCTTTTCAAAAACATGCTGAGTTCCAGTTACGAGCGTAATTTTATGGTCTTCCTTAATTTTTTTCTTATTCGGTTCTCGTCTCATTTTAACTACAACACAGCTAAAATATTACAAGCACTAAATATTAAATTCAGTTGGAGTAAATCACAAAGAAAATATTACAAATCATTTAAAGATAAACACTAAGAAACGAGATAATAATATAAATTGCTGAAACTTGACTCCCTCGGGTACAAAACTTTATATTATTTATGTTATCTAAATATAATATATTATGAGACTTCATTCTATGCTAACACGGCTTTAACCTAGTTTCAGAATCTAGATATCTTTAGTTGTGGACCTAACATCACTTTTTCATATCATGATACTTTTTACATACATATATTATAGAATCACGTCTCTTCCCCATAGGCAGAGAGGAAGAAACGTCTCTTGCGACGATCCCTTCAAACTTAACTGACTTCATTCACATTTTTACATCTGGTCACACAGGACCTGATACTATTTTGTTTTAAACATATAGCACCTTGCCATGGACACATTCTCTTTAGCCTTCACTGTCCCGCTGCTTGGCAAAGGCCTCCCCAATTTTTTTCAACTGTGCCTATCGTCAGCTTTTATTTGTCTAATTAATATCAAAGCAACAAATCTCGCTTTTAATTCTTCTTTTCTACCGTCTTCATTATTCTGAGAAAGTATGAACTATAATAATATAATTATAATGTCTTTAGCGCGATTATAAATTAAAGGTTGCGATACCTTATTCGTTTCCCCTGACGATCGGCCCGTGACTACAGTCGAACCTTTACATTATAATATTAAGTTTACAACTTGCAAGAGTTTAAAACCGTTAAGTATAAATACTGAAATGATATCCACCCTACTTATTCAGTTGATCCGATTTGTAATGGACTGGGTGTAAAGGTATCCATAGCGACGGCCGATGAGCGCACTGTCGTTGTTACTGCGATAATCATTTACATTTGTTTATTGTACTCAGTTATATTGTGCAAGTATGACCTTTGACAGGGTCCTGAAATATAGAAGAGATTTAGCTTATAATATGGCCTTTATTAATTTATTTTGTAATTTTTTTTTTATGATTTTTTTTGTGGTTCTGCTATATTGACATACCAACCACCACTTTAGTTTTCTATGCATTTCTTTTACTTTAGTAAAAAATGTTATGCTAATGATTTTTAATGGTAGCTACGAGTTATTATTGTTCATACATCGTATTGGACACAATTAGCAAAGGAAAATATTCAACGTAATTTTACAAAACTATAAAAGTATGCATATAGCAATTATTTTAATATGAATCATCTTGTTTTTTATCCTAAAAATGCAGCATACCGAAATTCCTAATAGAAATATTATACCGATACGAACCACTTTCTCACCACTCAATATTCAGACATCCCATACCTCCAAAAAATTAATCACGTCAAATCCAATTTTCAGCCAACTTAAAATTAAAATGCCTACTCATTAGACTTAAAATTCTTAGCAAATTACTAAAAATAAAGTCCTTTTAAGTCTATAGAACCTTAATATCTGAAGTCCTGAAGGTTGCGAGGGCCCAAGGTCGTTGACCCGACGTTCACAGGTGACAGCATTTAATTTTAATGTGAAGAGTCTACATGAACTAGATTGGATGCATAAATATTTTATAAAACACTTTTTCATATGTTCAAAGTTAATTTGAAAATGTCTATTCTAGTTATATTTATATATTGCTTTTTATTGAAAACGAGTGCTTGGTGGGTTAAAAAAGTATCATGTGAAAATTCTTTGGATGGGTGTCCGCTTTATAGTATTTTAAGGTGAGCGTTTTTGAGCTTTGAAGGGCTCCTATAAAGTCTTGATAGACAAAATCGTAAAGCCAAAAGTTTTCAAGCGCCTTGAGAGAATTCGACCATAGATTGACCAAACTTTCTTTATCTACTGTGATAATGTGAACTATCAGAAATAAAGATTGTTAAATGAAATAATACAAACTTCTTCTACCATTCTGGAACACTTCCAGGAAAAAATAAAGTTGTTCACCACGCTGGTCAGCTACTTATATCAAAACTCCAAGTACATGGTGTAAAAATGTTAAGGTGTTAACAAAACGATATTCCGATACCGGGAATCGAACCCGAGCCTCCTGGGTGAGAGCCAGGTATCCTAGCCACTAGACCATATCGGATGATAACAATGGAGCTAGAATTACATGGTATATGCTATTTTTCATTTTGATTTTATAGAACGTACTTTTTTTAGGTAATTCGACTAACTGCCGGTTTCTGAGTTCTCCAGTTAAGCTTTGCATAGTTATTGATTCAATACAGTTATGGGTAGTTTAACCTTCAGTTAACCGCGATTGCATTTCTGGATACACTTGCCGCAGTTAAATAACTATATCACCTATTTTTCTAATAGGGATAGGCAGAGACCAAATAACGACACTTAGTCTTGTCGGTCGACGGTCCTTAAAAACATCACTTGCCTCATTCACATCTAGACATACAGGACCTTCAGTTACGAGTACTACCTACGTACTTAAACTTTTGACCAATCTACCAATCGTTTATTCAACACCATAGAATTCAAAGTTTCGTTTGAGAAACGCTCTCACCATTAAACACAAAATTTGAATCCCTAAATAACCTATTCACTGAAAAACAACAAGCCAAGATCCAAACTGAAATCGTCTTACAAACCATAATCCTTTAAGATATTCTCGAACAGATTAAGAAGTTTCTAAACTATCAAAATAGTAAGCAATTTGTACTACAAACGTTAATTTTGCGTAAAGGTAGAATAGTAGTGATGTTCAGATTAGTCGATATAAAGCCGGCCACTTTTGAAGTCGCCGAATAGTCAGTGTAATTGGGCTACCAGCTACCCGGATTCTTCAAAGTTTATATAAAATAATAGCTGTGGTTTATAGCCTTCAGCTTCCCTTAATAAATGGTATTTATTTTTCAATTCGTACAGGTAGTTCCTGAGATTAGCGCGTTTAAACTAATCAGTGTTCCGTTATTAGTATAAATATTAAATGTGTAATTCTTATTTGCCAATGTCAAGAATATAAGTAAATTCCTTCGTTGTTAAAACAGATAGATAAGTAGGTTTATGTTACACAACTCTAGTATTTAAAACTGCTATGAACTTACATAATAGAATACGGGAAATAACCAAACAAAAATCTTACCTTGAGATGCCTGACGTTTTGTCTTAGGTTACACAGACCTCGATCGCATGCTACCTGAAAAAAAATAACAATACTACAGCATTTAGCCTTTAAAATACGATTATTTGCAGTGAACATAATCTACCATCTAGCCTAAAAATTACAATCGGCTTGATTGGCTCGAGCCGAATAATCGGCCAACCATTCGACCGATTAGTCGTCTTTTTAACCGATAAATCGGTTAGTCGGTGAAAGTCATAGTCGGTACATCTCTAGTAATTAATCATGGCAAAGTTAATTTTACTTATGTAACAGATGTGGCTTGTATGCTATTATGAGGCGTATTTTGTGGTTACTAGATGTTTTGTTATGAGATATTAGAACATGTTATTGGAGAAATACGTCACTAGGTCCTGACCTTGTATAGGCCATCTAAGGACTAACTTAGGTTGGGTTTCACCGCAAACTGATTATTTTAGTAATCATTTTATTTCTGACGAGACTCAAGAAGCAAAAAATTGTGGATGCTGATTTTTCAATTCGTTGATACTTAAGATAAGTTCTTTTGAACATACTAACAATTGTTTCAGCATTATGTGACTACAATCGTAGAGCCAAAGAGAATTAAAGGATAAGCTATGTTTTAAGATTTTGCGGACTTGCAAGGTAAAATACATCATGAAAGATATAAATAAAAAACATTCTTATGCCAAAAATATATTCCGATACCGGGAATCGAACCCGAGCCTCCTGGGTGAGAGCCAGGTATCCTAGCCACTAGACCATATCGGATGTTGCCTGTAACCTCTGTAAATACCTACTACATCTGAAGTAGAGTTAATTTTATCCACGGATTTTATTTATCAAAACAACACTTTTATCTTCGATAATTAATAAGCTCTTTAATCCTATTATTAAGACAATCGGATTTTTTAAATTCAGTTATAAATAATCCAGAGCTAAATTCAGCTCTATCTCGAATCTTGTATGTATTTATGATTGCACTACGCATCATCCGATATGGTCTAGTGGCTAGGATACCTGGCTCTCACCCAGGAGGCTCGGGTTCGATTCCCGGTATCGGAATATCTTTTTGCCAACCACTTTTATACTCTAAATTTCTCAACTTGGCATAAGCAAGTTTTTAAACACCTAAAGATGTCCTTTTTTAATAATGATTATGTAAGGACATAACACAACTTAACATAACAACTAAACAAAATTACATCTTGGTCGACTTCATCCGGGTAACAAAATTCGGAATCAAAATTTTGGAAGCGTACACATACACAGGGAAATATTATGGGCAGATTACGGTTAGTCATTTGTCCCCAGACTGTGTACACATCTTTCTAAAAATATTGTTTTATTTTTATCAGTAAGATTCTTTTCACCAATTCAAATCTTCAAAACGTCTACCTCAAATAGAAGCCAAGACCACCCATAAAGTCTAACAACACCATATTCCTGACAAACGGTTAGAAAAACAAGCGAATAAACTATTTCTTAGGACATTTAGGACAGGCCTTAGTACTTGTTAACCGGCTAAAGTACCTGCATAAAGCCTAAGCGCTCTTATAACAAGATTAATGATATGTTTGCCTAGTTATGGCATATATCTTCAAGTTATTACAGGTAATATTGCTAGAATAGGCGTTGTGTGCCAATTATTTTATTTGCATATTTTTCTTCTTATTTTATTAGGGTATTTGTTTGGTTTTATTATTTTTTATACCTCGGTTATACTGCGCTAGTGTTCCATGGTCATAGAACTATAAATTTCTGCGTAAAATATGTTGTATTTTTTTATAGAAGAATGTTTACAACGGGTATGGATGTATAAAATTTTTATATGTATACCTACAGCCTTTGCCTGACATTGGGACGACGGTATAAAAAATGGATGTATAAAATTCATCAGTATTTTGCAATTCAAAATTGATTCAAAACTTAAAACCATTCGATTTGTAGAGTCTTTAATTAGTCTTTTCAACGAACTTCTTGTAAAAGAAGCTAAGAACTAGTTGCTAAAATATTTGAGAATTACAACATCCGATATGGTCTAGTGGCTAGGATACCTGGCTCTCACCCAGGAGGCTCGGGTTCGATTCCCGGTATCGGAAATAATCACTTTTTGCTAGCGATGTAAGTATAGTTACTATATCTCGATTTAGTCGATTTTAATTCTTTGCAATTTCTTTAAGATCTGTCCGAATTAACATGAAAGATTATTGTTAATTTGGACATATTAAAAACTATATTAAAACAAGGTAATATTACGATATCTAGTTCAAAAAATATTAAGATATTTTTATTTATAATCAGTATACGCCTAAAGAATCAACATTTTATCAAAAATCTCAGAATTTTTGGAGTTATTCCCGAAAATATTCCAAACATTTTTAATCCTAATTTTAGTAACAACTATAACAAAAATAAAGGGCTCATTTGGTTAACAAAGTGCCACTCAAATGTAGAACCTATTTCTATAAGATTAAGTACCTTTTTATCCGAAATTATGTCATTATTAACGGTAAATGTGGTGTAAGGAAACGTAAGCTGCGTAACGCAGTTTTAGTGTGGAGCCATTAAATAAGCGGGTTGTTAAACCGTTCCATATGTTGCAAAATGTTTCGAAAACATTACATTCTTATGATTATAACGAATAACGTTTAAAACGTGAATTCTTAACTATGTCTGGCGTCTTCGGTGTTTACATCCGGGTCCTATAATTAAATTTAGCTGCACGAGTCAAAGTTTGTTAAAAAAGTATAACTGCTTTGTTCACTACCAGTGTATTTCTTTATTTTATTTATATTACTTTAGACTATTTTATTATATAAAAATGTCTTGACAGGCAAGTACAAAAAAGACAAGCAAAGATAAATCTCAAAGCAGCCTCAAATAACGTGTCAATTATTTCCTCCTGATTTAAGTTCAGGACAGAGATTGATTTTACCTATTATACAACATAGTACTATTGACAATGGCCGCTGTTAAACCTACTGTACCCTTCCGTCGTCGTTTTAACTTTCACAAAGCCAACTGGGAGCTCTTCTCAGACAACATAGACACAAAACTAAGTGACTTGCCCCCTGTACCCAATAATTACGATGAATTTGTAGACATTATATGGAAAACCTCCCGTAAGTGTATCCCTCGAGGCTGTCGTACTCTTTACATACCCGGCTTAAATGGCGATTCTGCAAAAATGCTTTCCCATTACCAATCTCTCTATGAGAGGGACCCCTTCTCGGAGGAGACGCTCGCGACAGGGGAGGAGTTGATGCGCTTAGTAAGCGAGAGCCGCAAGCAGAGCTGGATGAAGCTCGTTGATAGCGTCGATATGACACATAACAGCAAAAAAGCCTGGACCACTATCAGGAAACTCACGGGAGACCCACCACAGCCCACAAACCCTGGAAAGGTGTCGGCAAATCAAATTGCCCATCAATTATTGCTAAATGGAAAACCGCCGCGACGATTGACCAGAACCAAAACACCTTTAACAATAGGTCCGGAAAATGACAACCATAACAATATTAGCAAGCCATTTACACTAGATGAATTAGCTACTGGAATACACGCCCTAAAATATGGTAAAGCTGCTGGCATAAATGACATAACAACGGAACAAATCAAGCGACTAGGCCCCGTGGCGACGTCATGGCTTTTGGAATTGTTTAACTCGTGTCTCAAAGACCTAAAGATCCCAAAACTGTGGAGACGAACCAAAGTCATCGCACTCCTTAAGCCCGGTAAGTGCCCATCGGACCCGAAAAGCTATCGTCCCATTTCGTTGCTATGTCACGCGTACAAGCTCTTTGAAAGACTGCTACTTAATCGCCTCACACCCGTCCTAGAACCAAGACTGATACCCGAGCAAGCCGGTTTCCGCCCAAGCAAATCATGCACAAGCCAGACTCTCAATCTAGTACAGCACATCGAGGATGGTTTCGAAAATAGAAGCATAACTGGTGTCGTCTTTGTCGACTTGACCGCCGCATACGACACTGTCAACGTAAGAAAGCTTCTGGGGAAAGTTCATGCTATGACCGGTGATCTAGGTTTTGTCAACATACTGCGGGAAGTTCTGAGTAATCGGCGTTTTCAAGTACACATAAATAATGACAAAAGCGGGTGGCGATTTCAAAAAAATGGGCTTCCACAAGGTAGTGTACTGGCGCCTGCACTCTTCAACATCTATACAAACGACCAACCTAGCACACCAGGCACCAAACGCTTTCTCTACGCAGACGACCTTGCACTAGCTGCCCAGACGTCGAGCTTTGCAGAGTCTGAATCACTGCTTACAGTAGCTCTGGATAGACTAGGCGACTACTACGATGCAAACGCTCTAAAGCCAAATCCATCCAAGACACAAGCATGCGTCTTCCATCTGCGTAACCGTGAGGCAAAAAGGACTCTAAACGTATCGTGGCGGGGTGTAACCATAGAACACTGCAATCATCCGCGCTACCTGGGCATCTACCTGGACCGTGCTTTGACTTTTAAGGCTCACTGCTTTAACACAAAGCAGAAAGTCGGAGCTCGAAACAACCTGCTGCGACGTCTCACATCTTCGTCCTGGGGGGCAGCGCCACATGTACTCCGAACCACAGGCCTCGCACTCTCTTTCTCGGCTGGCGAATATGCGTGCCCAGTGTGGCACCGTTCCGCCCATGCTAAGGAAGTCGACATAGCACTTAATGAGACATGTCGCATCATAACGGGCTGCCTTAAACCTACCCCGCTCCACTTACTTTATCCCCTAGCAGGTATAGCTCCGCCCGAAGTACGTCGGATAGTAGCTTGTGCAGTGGAGAAACATAAACAAGAGACAGATACTCGCCACCCACTGCACAACTACGAAATGTGTCGCGCACGACTTAAAAGCCGAAAGTGCTTCTTAAGAACTGGGTCTATAAACGCCAACCCACAAGTGGTTAGAGAGAGCATGTGGGCTAACAAACGACCAGTACCCGCAGATTTTCCTAAACCTGCAGAGACCCTGCCACCGGGACATCAACTGCCCTGGCCAACCTGGAGATCCTTAAATCGCCTGAGATCCCAGGTTGGCCGGTGCAGAGAAAATATGGCAAAGTGGGGCTTCATTGATCCATCCCTATCGGGCTGTGACTGTGGGGCTCCATTGCAGACAATGGCCCACCTGCTTTCCTGCCCCAAGTGCCCTCACACCTGCACGAGAAAAGAGCTATCGGATGCTAGCCGTGATGCCGTGGCCGTAGCCAATTTTTGGGCAAAACATATATAGTTATTTTAATATATATATATACATATATCCGTATTTATCTATTACTAATTAGAAACTGGAGGTAATTAAGTACGACAAAAAAAACCATTGACACGAAGAAGAAGAATGGACTATGAAAATATAATTCCCAGCATTCTAGCAAAATTGGGTGTTAACAAGTAGTGCTTTACGCCTTATCGAGTTGCGGTATTGTCAGCTGCATATAAAAATCGCTCCCGCCACATCCCCCGCTATTCTCATAGCCGTACTCAGAGAAATCTTTCTACCGTAAATTAATTACATGTCAGTGTGAACGTGTAGATGAAATTGTTTGAAACGAGCGCGAGTTAAGCACATTATTTTGTCGGCGTAATCACCGTGCACGGTGTTTGAGCCCGCCTAATTGATGGGATAATGGCCTTATAAGAAGTTTTTTTTTCTTTGAGATTTATTCGGCAGTGCTATACTTGTGTGACGGTTTATAAGGTCGAAATTCACTTGAAGTGTTGCACCCGCATGTCGCTTAGTTTTGTGCTAATTGTGAGATGCATTGTCTGTGTTGTTTCTGAAACTTTAACTAACGCAAGAAAATAAATACATTTAACATAAATGAAACCTTAATTTTTAAATAAAACAGAACGTGTATTTAGTTCTAATTTCATTGCAAAAATAGTTATAACTGCAAGTTTGTGCAGTGGTCCAATGACTATGACAACGGGCTGACAACTAAGGGATCATGGATCCGTACTTTTAAGATGACTCTTTTGATATAAGGCAAAACTTTGAGGTTAGATTGAAATTAACAGAAGCTTTAGTATTATTGAGTCAAAATTTCCTTAATGTTCTTTAAACACGCATTTAAAAAGCTTTATTGATATATTAAAGAGCGAATTAAAACATCAACACCGAGTAAACACTTAACTACAACAAAAAATAGTTATCAACCCATTAAAAGAAACATCTAAACTCATTACCACTTCTCCAGCATCCGACAACATCTATCGAGAGCAGAAACTTCGTAATTTTTTTCGACAACCATAAAATCTGATGTTACGGCGTACTTATACTGTGGCCAATAAAAAAATATGGGAGGTAGAATTTATTCAAACAAGATTTTCAAGTACATAAGGTACCTGTGCTTCGTATACAAGTATAGGTTGACTTTGGCTTTTGAAATAACGAATCAATAGCAGCTAGATAGCGATAACGTTATAAAAAAATAGCTGTAAGTAGGTACTTTTAGTTTTAAAAATAGCGAGTGTTAAAGCGGTTTTTAAGAGGTAGACAGTATGTAAAATAAAGTGTTGGATAAAATATTGCTTCATTAGCAATTTGGGTATTTAGGCAAAATTTTTACTGCCATACTTTTTATGTGAGTATAGTATGAACAGGCTTAGTAGGTTTTCGTTATGGTTTTTGACGAAATAAAACAAAACAGATACCGCTAAGGTAAGCGTTGCTAGATAACAATAATATTAAATCAAAGTTACCTTTATACAATTATTTGTGCGATCCACAAATAATTGTTTCGGGTCTGATTGTACTGTGTCCGTTGTTTATATGTATGTCTGTAAAAGTCCCCGCGACACAAAAGCAATTCTTAGTGCGGGAGTTGTCTTTTAAAAATAACAAAATCACTTTTGTTGACAGTTAATACAGTATATTTATGTGAATCTTCTATCATGCCTTAATTACTGTTTACACATTAATTATATTTTTTAGTTTATACGTTATTTAATACCCGTCATACGTATCTGTTGTAAAAAAACGTTACGCTATAACGTAAACAACAGTTCTGTAACGTTATGTGGCACCCTTCCTTGCGAGTCGGTACAAAGTACCTGGTAATGTCTCTAAGTGTTCAAGTACGTAGCTTCTTTAGTGTTTTTTTACTGGTGTACTTTCCTTCTGGCATAGTGATTACTTGTTATCTCATGTTAGGGAAAGTTAACGGGTAGTTTTTGTTGCTGGCTGCTGATTTCAGAACGTGAAGATAGGCTGCATTTATTAAGAGATATGTATATTTTTTTTTGCCATTATTCGTCTTTCGCTAGCTGTAGTCGAATATAAGTTAATTAAGATGTAAATACATAGAAGTTTTCACTTAAAAATTTAGAAATTGAAACTATTCTATCTTTCTGCTCAGAACATTTTCGAATCTTGATTTTAAATCTTTGATAAACACACAAAGCATAAACACAAAGAACATGCATAGTTTGTTATTTTTTTAATTCCTCTTGATTTTACTCCGCAGTAGCTGAAGTTTAGTAGGTTACATAATATCAAAAACATAAACCACGCATAGGTGTATTATATACCTTTACCTTCAAGCATCAACGTGTAAAAAGTTAACATTTTCTTCATAAAAGTAGACATATTTAGACGCAGCAGACATGTTTCAACTGATCCATTATTCAGAGCTAAGAGCTGTAGGATACAGTAATGTACATTGTGTGTGCGTCTGATTAAGTCTATTGTCTTAGACGAGTCTGAGAGCGCTCACATTATCTATTGTTCAACATATTACCACGTAATCTGTTAAAACTGTACCATACAAATGAGCTGTTGATAAGGCATAGTTCTAGGATCTACTATGTTATTTATATCTACTATAAACTGCAGGTCTGGCGAAACCCGGCTTGGTGCACCAAGAATTGCTCTTGTGTCGCGGGGACTTTTACAAACATACAAGCAACGGACACAAAGTACAACAAGCCCCGAAACAATTATTTGTGTATCGCGTGTGATTCGGTTGCCATAGTACAAGCTCTGCTTAGTTTGGTATCAAATGACTGTGTGTGAGTTGTCCAATGTTATCAATGACTAGCTGACCCGCGCAACTTCGCTTGCGCCACCTAAGAGAATGGGTCAAAATTTTCCCCGTTTTTGTAACATTTTTCGTTGCTACTCCGCTCCTAATGACCGTAGCGTGATGTTATATAGCCTATAGCCTTCCTCGATAAATGGGCTATCTAACACTGAAAGAATTTTTCAAATCGGACCAGTAGTTCCTGAGATTAGCGCGTTCAAACAAACAAACAAACAAACAAACAAACAAACAAACAAACTCTTCAGCTTTATAATATTAGTATAGATATTTACTAAGAAGTAATACGGAGACACTTAGACTTAACTAGGTATTTCGGACAAAAGAGTGTCTCCGTGCATACATAGGATATTTTTCACATTTTGGTTTTTTTAATATTATTTATTCCAAAACATAATCATACATATATCGAACGCGGCTTACCTAAATAATTGATTAGCCCAGAAACAAAAGTGCCTACATTACATTGTTTATACGTTTCGTTCTATTAGAGTAGGTATATACATATTATGGTTATAATAACTTAAGCGATGAATACTCTAACACTTTAAATTTCTTATTGTTAGGTTATAATTGTAAGGTAGCGCACTTCTTTTTTTCCTACTTTTCAACAAAACAGCTTGCAACTGACCTCTAGAATTGTGTCTGGAAAACCTCCAAATAGTTTTGGAAAGTGTTTGAATTCTGCCAACCAGCACTTGGCCAGCGTGTGAGAGTAAGCTATTAAGTACCTACACTCAGCGGTAATAATTGTAGAACATATTTGCTCTATCTAAGACTGAAAATGGAGCTTCCATCTTTTACGAAGTAGATTGTGGTTAATTGTGAAGTCTTGAAATAGCAATGCGATTATTTTGGCGGCTACTTTAAAGAAGTAACCGAAGAAAAAATAATCGTTCGTCTTGTCTTGACTGATGTGTGACACATAAATAATTGATAATAAAGTATATATGTATTGCAGTCAAACGCAGGCAAAATTTAAGACATTCATGGCTCAGCAAGGACACCGCAATCCATATCCACAGTAGATTCCCACCACTTCGATGCGTTTTATCCATAAAAACTTGTACGTGAAGGGTTCTTTCCCATCCATACTAACATTATAAATGCGAAAGTAACTCTGTCTGTCTGTTACTCAATCACGCCTAAACTACTGAAGCAATTAGCATGAAATTTGGTATGGAGATATTTTGATACCCGAGAAAGGACATAGGCAACTTTTTACCCCGGGAAAATGACGCATTCCCAACGGAAAATGGCGGACGAAGTCGCAGGTACGTGCTAGTTATTTATAAAAACAGCAAAACTCCATCTGTCGAATGCGAGTGCCTTTAAATATTTCTTGTTATAGCGGCAATAGAAAAACATCATCTGGGAAAATTTCAACTGTCTAACTATCACGGTTCATGACATACAGTCTTGTGACAGACAAACAGTGAAGTCTAAAAGAGGGTCCCGTTTTTAGCTTTTCAATACGGAACCCAAGTATGAGACGATACGTTGCATCTCATGTAGTTTATTAAACATACCAACAGGGTACATACAGCTATAAAAATTATATCTATTTCGGACCAAAGTAATACAATTCGAAAAAAATGTCCTTTACTTTATCATATCACCAAGTTTATAGGGGAGGGACATTTAACGGTTTGCCACATTAAACCATAAAAAATACTATAACTTTATCTCAATTTTAAAGGCTTTTTTATAAGGCAAGTTATGGGACTGCCCCATGGGTATGCTTGGTCAACCAACCGCGTTGTATGGGATTTTTATTAAAGTATTTGGGAAACTAAATTGCGTAGTTTATGCGTGTTTTTCTTTTATGGTATGTTTAGATTTATTAGGTCTCTGTTTATAGAGTATTATTTGGAAAGTATCGAGGCTGTTGTAGCGTGACTCATTTACTTAAAGGTATTTGTTTGAAAGAGAATAGAATTGCAATAGATTTTTCCTACTACGTAAAGAATTGATTATAATTTTGAAAACGAAACCTAATAGAATTTTATATAAATGGACACACAATTTTTTTAAAACCCTGTAAAATACTACAAACACAAGAAAACAACGCTTAAACTTTATAATTTTTCTTGCAGCGTGGTTTAAGGATTAACGTAATCAAAGGCAAAATTGTGATGAATAATTCAATGACTACAAAGATTTGAGACAGTGATGATTTAAGTAAGTAGTATTCAACTTTTCGGAGACACGGAGATGCTATAGCCGCTCCTTAAGCTGACAACAAAAAATATTCTTCATAAAATTCTTTTTTTACTATCTTTTTCTTTTGATACTCTACACCACGTCTAATAATATAATAAACACTTGACTTCTAAATTCAGCTTGGCAGTCAGTTTTTACCTCAAATGGCATGATGCCAGACTCTTCGGTGCCAGATTACGTCTTCATAAGATCAGTTTTGAAGCCTCTTTAGAGAAAAATACAACGTAGTGGACCCTCAAGTGGTTTATCGGTTGTATGATTTTAAAAGAACTAGTATAGATGCAACTGTAACTCAGTTTAAGCTATTTAGTAGTTTAACACTGGCTGATCCCACATTATTTGAAATTGCATTTGGATCGAGGAAATGTAAAGGACTGGCTCTTCACATTCCCATGATATCTGCTCGGCCTGCTCTGCTGCATGCTGGTCTGTCTCTTCATAACCCGAGATATACTAATTTAAGTCTTACGTCAGTTTGGCAAACTAAATCAGACTTACTGGACATGAAATCAGACTTACACGATTAGTGATTTGTGTAAAGTATTTAATTTCGATTGGTACTTTGAGCACCATTTGATATTATATTTAAAGCTTTCTACTAAACCTACCTTTATCATGGCACATTGTGCAAAAATGACACTACATTAATATAATAATTAACTTAACCATATAAAAAACATAATAATTATGTTCCACAAGTTATAAATACAAGGTCAAAACATACTCCGCAGCCGCACTGAATACTGTCACATACTTCAGATAGGAACATTGATAAGTATCACCATTTTTTACCTAAATGGCGTATTGCCAGCCACCTCGATACTAGGTTACGTCTTCATGCGATTTTGAAGCCTTATATCGTAATATCGGTGTCAAGATTTCAGCAAAGTACAATTTTTGGAGGGCATGTAGTTTATGTATCGGAAAAATTGTGTTATCTTTCAGGAGGAAACTAAATGGGTTGTGTTTATATAAGTTTGTTTATCGTTGATCCGTTTTTGATGTGGTGGACAAGTCTTTTCGCAGAATGGGATTTTCTTCTGTTCTGCGAAGGACTCGAAGCACGGTTGCGATTTTATAATTCTATTCTAAGGCTTTCGCCATCGAGCATTAAAAATACATTTAAATTATTCAAAATAAAAATAAACACTATTTTAGAAGCATCTTCCGTAATTCTGCTTTTTTAAATTAAATTGAACACCGGATGATTGCAAGACACTTTTCTGTATTTACAGCTTTTTATAAATTTGGCCAATGAAAACATAAAAAAAGACGTTAAGTTCCGATAAGTAGGTATGGATAAAGTGACCCTATACACATGAAAGAATCTATTAGTATTCCACTTGACGAAAGTGGCTTTAACTGGCCGGAAAACCTATAAATAAACCCAAAGATAACATCATTTATTTACTAAAAACCTCTAAAGATCAAAAAACAAGGAAAACGCAACAAAAAACACGACAACTAACAACTTAAAACCGATTCATCACTCACCACTCTAGTTCACTAAACACACTCAATGTCACCTCCGAGCACCTATAAATCGATAGGAGCTGCCAATTCTCAAGCAAAAATAATTCCTATCGTAAAATATCAGGGTATACACGCGAGTTGACAACAAGATCCGTACGGATCTTGTACAGGGCTGCCGGTAAAAGTGATTGTGATTTTCAAAGATTTGAGACAAAGACAGTTCAAATTGTTTGTGAGTTTTTG
The DNA here is from genome assembly GCF_050436995.1 of Anticarsia gemmatalis. Taxonomy (NCBI): domain Eukaryota; kingdom Metazoa; phylum Arthropoda; class Insecta; order Lepidoptera; family Erebidae; genus Anticarsia; species Anticarsia gemmatalis. Next base: position 9,914,575 of record NC_134761.1, read on the forward strand.
AATCCGTTGTTACAGCAATAGTGCGATTGTCTATAGAAGTACTATCGAGTATTGAAAACGTTTAAATTGTACTGCAAAAATAGTTCCTACGACGCCCGCTAGAGGCGCTGATCAGATTTTCATACAAAACTTTTCGACGGCTATCCGGTTGTTGACCGTAGTAGGAAATCGCGGTTTTAAAAGCACACAAGGCGTTTCATATAGATACAACGAATGCATGAAGAATTTGACAAAACTAACACACCCGAAGTGTTTCTAAAGATATATATTTTTTTTCTTGTTGATTAAGGACTTTCAGATAAAAAGTACTCAGTAAAATTCAGTACACGTTCTTTATCTTCTGTCGTTCTACCTGTTGTAGTCCAATCCAGTACTTATCCGTAAACAGTAAAACATACCCTTAGCTTTTCTTTTACGACAGCTAAAACTACGCCTAGTTTCCCCGCCAGCCCTAATTTCACCTCTCTGTAAATCCTCTGGTAAACACAGCCACCGTCGGACGTACGCCTCCTACGATAAAAACGGGGTGTTTCATAAATAATTCATAAAAATCTTGACTTTCCTGCGCCTGTGCGGAAGCTGCCAGGAATATTTGACAGTGTTTGTGTGCAAGTCTTCATCCTTTGATCTACACGCGGATGTAGATTAGAAATTATAGATTTAAAGTTCGATGCAAATGGGGTACTTGAAATTTGCATTGATTGGTTTGATTACTTTTTAGTAAAAAATAAAAATTAAGGTTTTTTTTAAGTTCAATAAAACCGGTTGAATGTGTATCACTCTTTGTTTTGTTATTGAGGAAGACAGAGACCTAAAACAGCCAATTTAATTTTTAATGTCTAAATATTTTGCTTTATTCACATGTAAACATTAAAGATAATATTTAAATGTAACACTGCCACCACTTATCTTAAAAATACTAAACCAGACTTACAGAAGATTAGACTTTAAATAAGATTAAAAAAGCAAATTTTGCATATTCAATATTTTCTTAAAATATTCGTCGTGTTGAAAACAAAATGGGCGAATAAATAAAGGTAATGTCAGCGTTTCAGAAGGGGTTGATATAAGGGATGAAGTCTTTTGGAAACCAGTCGTAAAAGGGGTGTGCGCTCACTCGGAAACGGATACTTTAAAATTAAACGAGATAGGGAATAAGGTGAAACAATGTGGACGTAATCATCTTATTAGATAAAGATTCCTATAAATACATATATTTATTTACTTGTAATTGTATTTTCTACATGAAAAGTTTAAATTACATTTGGTTCTTTACCAGTTGTTTGTAAAGAGTTTGCTGTTTTCTCTTAAGCGACAATTCGACGACATTCGTAGTATTAAGGTAGTTACAAACCGCGGGACCGGATTTTGATTCCCATACGAAATTAATGTTAGTCTGATCTACAAATGTGACTTCGGTCTCTCAATTTAAATCACCGTATGAACTAAGTTAGATTGCCATTGCCAAAGATCATGTCATGTAAACTTTTTTTCTAAGATAAAACTTTTGATAAAGCGTAATCAGCTTTTATATTTGACTAATGCGAAGACATTTCTATTTGGAACATATAACTACTAAACTAGATAATCGTTACGTCAGTAAGACTACTATAAAACTACTTTAAATCTTAAGTTAAACCTTTAGATTACAATCAAACTGACATCTACACAAGCAGTCTCGCCCTGACCTCTATGGCTCTGAGCCCCAATCGGAGTGACCTCAAAAAATCCTTGCATGTATTTATTACGGTCCAATGTAAGTTCATATGAACTGAGATGGGCTATAGACAGACCTCATTGCAACATCTGGTGATATGAACCTCTATAAGATTTTGAAACATTTTTGTTGAAGCCTTGTTATGTTCATTTTTGGAAATTTTAAGCATTTGTAAGAGTCGTAGAATATTGTAAATTAAGTATTTGAACTCTAAGACATGAATGTCTAAACTTATGGAGCTATGTGTGGCGGCTATAAAACAATATAAAACTTTATAGGGCTAGAAAACTTAAAACAGTTTTTATAAGATTGATGATAGTCGAGGTCTGAGGTATCTCTTACCGAGTCCAAAAATGGCATTAGCGGCTAGAGTAGCAACTTCTGACTAAAAAGAACAACATTTACATCGCTAAACCATACGAAAAATTGGAATAATAAGAGTACCTACTTATAGCAGATTATAATATATCGATAGTTAAACAAGTTAAGATAATGAGATATATTATTAAAAGATATTAAGAGGATTTGTTTCCAAAATTATTAATATCTACTCAACATGTGGCTCGATAATGTTTCATAATGGGTCTTTAGAATGCTAAAAACTTACGCAACAAATCTTTGTCTATCTAAACGAGATAAAAATACCTGCTCACGCAGAGATCTAATAGATAAAGACTAACATAATTGCAAACCTTTCGCATTCAGATATGTTCATTACCACATTAATATGCCCCGAATACGAATGTGAGTGGAAATCGGGGTAAATTCGAGAAATTTTCCCTCTTTTTAGGGTAAAGATGAGGTGATAGGAAGGCCTCTTGGGAGGTAATGTTAATAATGTTTGTATTGGAAATGTAGGTTAAATAAAAAGTGTGTTTGCTTATGTAGTAGACATAATGAGGATGTATGTCGATTATTATCGGACTTACTGTCATAACAATAGCTTTTTTAAAGGAATTTTCAGCTTTGATTTCATTGAAATTAAGCGCATGAAATCAATTCAAGCTCTATTTTAACAGATAACTGCGTAGCAGTGTCACTCAGTTTTTTCATATCCCAGTCGCACTTTGAATGTGGCAAATGAACCTAATAGTTACTGTAAAAATGATCATACCTGCAGGCACTGAAAGTCAGGTCAGAATATGAATCGAGATAAAATAACTATGTATATTACTATACTCTTTCATCTATAAGCATACAGACAATCAGTGACAGTTTTAATATACGTATGACACAAAATTAATGGGCACTAAGTTAGCAATGTAACTGGTAGGAACAAACAAGGCTAGTAAAATTTAGAGGCGCACAAATATTCCATGCCATTACTGTCGCGCGTCAGTACAGCGGGAGCGCTGCACAGCGGTTTATTGTTTGTCGTATCAGCTGCAGTGGGTACTGTGTTTTGTGGGGAGAGGAGCGGGCGCGGACTGTTTACTGTTTTGTTTAAACGTCAAATAATCTGGAGAATATTTCGACAATGTGTACAAATTCAGGTCAATACTTGATTTAATATCAAATGATTTATTCATTTGGGTCAAATGCTGACACTTATGATAGTAATGATACAGAGAGTGAATTTAGCGCCAGTTCGGAAGGCAGGGCCAATGAGAAGAGCTGGCAAGAAACTCCTGGCCACTCTTTTTTATCGCCAATTAGTTTTAACAATAATAATTTTACAATATTTCTATTACCTAATCCATACCATAAATCATTGATGATGTAAGGAGCTGCTACCAACACCGATATTTTATTACACTTATACCAATTTATTAAAATAATACAGGAGTGATATTCTAAAAAGTTTCCAATACAAAATGTGTTTCTATTAAACATATGGTTAGGCAACGGTTTCCCAATAAGTCTCCTTGTAGAAATACTACCATTTTAATGAAAATAACTATATTTATAATAGTACTAAGCTCTCTCCCTAACTCCAGCTGTTCGAACACCAAGTGTTAACGCGTCCCAAATACGAGTAGAATGCACTTTTGTTCTTTTGAAATTGACTGCACAGATAATACGGGGTTCATTCCGTTGTGTTTATTTATTAGCTTTTGTTTCTATATAGATAAATGGGATGTTTTGATTATCTTTTGAAGTGAAGACTTTGTAGTGCGGTAAAACCGTTGTTGTTAGTTTTATGTAAGTGCTAAAGAATATTCAAGCAGTGGAATCGCAATGGTTAAGACGAATTTTGTAGCGAATCCCGAATTCGTATACGTGAATGGTGCACTTAGTTTCTTGATTAATTATGATAATACTTAGTATGTTTCGGCATTGCCACATTTCGTGGTCGCAAGCTGAAAGATCAACCTTTTAATTTCTCATTCGTAGAAAAAGAGGATTTGTAAGTAATTAATTTAGCAGTGTAACTATATGATACAAGTTTATATGCCTTTTGCAGTTGGACCAATATTTCGCAAAATAAAATCAAGTAAATCATCTAATATTGTACGAACATCGGCTTTGACCACAAGGTACATTTTCGCCGAAACCTCAGCTTAAATGCATCACCACGATAATTACTGTTTAATATTGGGTAGTAATCATGCAATGCGAATACCTAGATCATTTACATCCTCAATTTCATAAAGCCGGGATTGCTGTAAACCAGTTGATAGAATCGGACTATATCGCTTCAGAGTACAGTTTAATACTGATGTGGACTAATACGTCTTGCAGAGTGTTATAATCGTAAAATGGACTTTAGTGGACATCTTTAGTTGTGTGAATGTAGATAGCTGTTAAATCGTTTACGGTTGAAGTACATATATGTGATAAGCGATTTATGAGCTTAGTGAATGTATGAGATACAATACATTTCAGTGGTCAAATGTTCTTTTTTACTTATTGAGAGTTTTAACGTAAGTAATTGCAGAAGACACGTTTATAGCGTTAGTGCTATCAAAGTATGGAACATTAGCATTGGCATAATTATTATTGATTACCTACTCGAAAATTCAAAACAATTGAAATAGTTAAAAACAAAACTATTTTTAAGGGTGTATCCCATTACAACAGAGTTTGAAAAACCAAGGTAAAATGGTAAATTTTAGTCCAAAGATTATCCTACTACTCCTTTGCAACAAGTAAAACAAACCATTTAAGAACCCAGTAACTATTCATAACATCTGCAGCCTGTAGCGACTTTAAAATGTTTTCTGGATACTAAGAATCGAAATACAATCCTAGAGTTTAACATTACAAGTCTAGAACAACTTAATAAAGGCCGAACACACATCACTAACACCGTCCCAGTTTCACCACAAGTGAAACACAGTTAATAAGTATAAATTGTAAACACATTAAGTCCAGATTTCTCTGATAATCTTTAGCTGTGGCTAACGACCTACTCCATTAACGCTGGTTTGTGGCCCAAGGTACGAGAATATGGTTAGAAATTAGCGATTTTATCTTCGAATTAGGAAAAACTAATAATCAGAGACTTTATTTTAATTAATATTTACAAGAAGAAGGCTAGCAATGAATTGTGAGTCAACAGTTAAAATAGTTTTAAATAATTAAAATATCGGATAGAAATTGGCACACCGCATGCGCTTCAATTAGTAACAAACTTTTTAAAAATAGCTCAGTTTGTAAGACTAGGCTTACTTAAGCTTTTATGGTTATGAGGCTGATGCAATTTTCATAAAGGTAGGGGTGACAGTAAACATTCATTGAGAGCTAGTTTGAAAACCGAAACAACACACGAAGGTATAGAGGCCAAGTCAGTCGTACAACCAAATCGCTTCGCTGAGTCTGTCTGTCCGTTCGTGATAAAATCCAAATCTACTAAAGAGATTTTGGTACACTGTCATCAATGGATAGAATGGTTCTCGAGGAAAGTGTTTAGGTCAACCCAGGTAAAGAGTTGAGGCGCTATTTATATCTACAAGCATCGCCACCTCTAAAAGTAGAGATATTTTTAATTAAAACGCTATGATTGTGGATTAATGACAGTAAATGGTGCTCAATAAAATTAATTTTGGCACTTAAACCGTGTTCTCAATGGGGGTTGGCGCCAAGATGTTAATCTAGGGGTAAATAAGACTATGATTGTTTTTAGTACTTTCGTTCAAAAGAGTGAACTTTTAGTGTATCATATACTTTGACTACTACAAAACATTATTATAATCTTATTATTTTATTTTAAAGCGTAAGTATTAAAATGTATACCTTTATAAGTATATTCCTCACTAGCTATCGCCCGCAAGTTCGTCCGCGTGGAAAATAGTTATATCCAGGATGAAACCACAGTACTAAAGCTAGTATTTCTATATCCTGTGTGTTATTCTGGTACGTAAGCTACAGATTTGCTAAGTTCCATCAAAATCCATTCAGTTATTTTACTGCGATTGAATTACAAACATCTATCTAAGCACCCAGACATTTGCTTTTATAATATAAGCACATATTTATGTGTTGAAAATGCAAGGAATATTTAAAACAAAATAGCAACTTGCCACAATATAACCCTACAATAAAGCTTCTAATATCTTCTGTAATAGACGTAATGCAGGTTCAAATTGTTTGTGATCGCATGTGTCTATCGTGCCAAGTGGCAGTATTATCCTCTGTCCATTCGTTGCGCTACACGCTGGTGTGAACTATGTTTAACGGACATTTTTCGACTTGATACGTCCACACCAGGATTGGTTTGTAGGAAGTCGCGATTGATTGTTTATGTTTTGGATAGATGCGATCAAAGGAGGTATCTAGATGAATTTATTTGCAATATTTGATACTATTTTGCCTCCCACGTGATTTATTGGTAGGTGATCATGGGACTTAAAAATAGAGAATCTGATCACCTAGGTGATAACATCTAATAAAGTCAAATAAGTATAAAAAATTACAATTCACAGGTACCGAATAACTATTTTGGAAGAAAGAGCAATTAAGAAGAACCGGTAAACTCAAATTTTGGTATGATGCGTTTTGATTGATCACAACAGTGCGTATAGAGAATAACTGGTGACACAGCTGGCATGCAATACTAATGCCCTATTAGACCTCATCTCTCACTCAAGAAATAGAGAAAGATCGTAAGTGAATATTTTTGTTTATTTACGAATACATTTTCGAAAACTAAACCTAGACATTAATTATTCTCTATTAGTATACTTAATCATATTCACCACAACCACCAATCGTAACAAACCTAACACCCACAAAACAATAAAGGTATACGTACAAGTATCACTTGGACCATAACAAGGGTAGCATCAGAGAACACCGTAAATAGTCGTACCGGAGGCGGATCTCCGACGTCCCGTTGCTTCAGTTCCGTTCAACGCAAAAAAATGAAAGTGCATTTTGAAACTGAACAATGTTTTAAGTAGTTAAGTGTTTTACTAAAGATTTAAAAGCGGGATGATAAATAACGTGGAATATTTTTATGTTTTGTAAAGTTTTTGTGGTTTTCGGTTCGTTTGAAAGACAAATTTTTAAACTTAGTTGAATTATTTTTTGATTACTAAATGTTGTTTTAAGATAAGCATACTCTTAACAATATTATTTAGTATTTTGCATTGCATGATTATTACTTTATTGACCCGTCAAACAACATTAAAATTTATGCAAGGGTACGGTCACCCCGCGCCACAGCATGGTGAATTAAACCATATATTTGTAGCGGTTAATATAAGTCTAGCACTTTTTACCGTCGGTAATAAAGGCAGTGTTTGACGTTTATTTTCTTTTGGCGCACGATAGAGGCGCTAAACAACATATAATACAAATATTTATTGATAGCTTGCCGGTAGTCGATAGTCGACACACAGTGGTAGAGAATCACGGATTTATGGCGCAATTTTCTACGGTCGGTATTGTCGAAAATCGAGAGTTTGACATTTAAAATGCTCTGCCAAAGTAACTCCTACGCAGCCCGCTAGAGGCGCTGATCAGATTTTCATACAAAATTTATCGATAGCTAGCCGGTCGTCGCTAGCCGATAGTAGTAGAGAATCACTCTACGGTTCTCGTGTATTAGGAGGCAATGTGTTTCCCTATAAAAAACGAAATGCCTAACTCAGGAGACCAAAATTCTCCTAACCTAAGATTCAGTCAAACTTTTCTACCTGCACAAAACAGGCGTCGATCAATTCATATCAAGATAAGGTCATTACTCTGACGAGGGTCAATAACCTCTTATGTTTTTATCTATTGTGAGTGTAAGTAGTCCTGAAAGGCGGTGAAGGCTCGCGATCAGCGGGTTCTTTGATGTAATCCCTCTTATTATACTGGCGGTGAAGGGTATTTTTGTTTTTGGTGAAATGCTTTTGTGAATGTATATTATGATAGATTGTAGATTTTAGGATTTAATAAGGGAAGGTTTTATAATATGAATAAGGTCCTTTAGAAAAAAAAAAAGAAAAAAAAACATAGAATCAGGTGTCTGTCAAGAATTTGATTTTAAATATTTGTTATTTTAACTATTGTTTTAATTAGACATGCAACTGAAGTAATTTAGGTTATATATAGGTATAGTCCTATTTTTTCGGTCGTATTTCAGAGTTTCTTGGGCCCGTTTCCGATCTACAGCAATAAGGAGTACATGGTTCCTTGTAGGAATGTTTTAATAATATTTACAATTGAGAATAACAAACATTTTCTGTAGTTTTCAGGACGTTTTTCTATTGCGATAACGCTGTAAACTACTTCAACGTGAAATCATGTGTTCACATATTTTTTTTTCAAATACTGAAAAGAAATCTTTTTTTACTTCTATACCGAAATAATATCTACCAAAAACCGCAAATTATACTGAATATACGAGTACAAGAAGTTAAACTAAATTAGATTCACTAAACCAATATATCAAGCCTTTGAAAAGAAAATAATAAATTATGAATTTGTTATCTTTACTGAGATTATCTTCTAAAACATAATCAGGAGAAGGGTGGCTCGTTATTTATTATACCAGTAGGTGGCGTTAATGGCGTTACTTGCTTTTTTTACTTATTATTCCTCTGAGTTCCTATGTGAATGTGTATGTAAGCAGTTAACGGATTTGAGTATAACTGCTGTGCAGGTTTGAGTTCGATTCTCGGTTGGAGCCAAAAGGGTGCTTATGAGTTTTGTTATACTTAATATATTTTGTTGTGTTGCTGTTAGCTATTGTTCCAATGTCAGCATTTTCATAAATTTTACAAAATCAAAAATGCACAAACTGATATGCAAAAGGTAAAAACTCTTTACGAATTTCAGGAAGCACAAAAATATTTTATAGGTTTGGGAATCGTACCCACGCATTTTGAACCAAATTACGAACTTGCATTTTATACCTTACAGCACGGACATCGCTATCATTACTAGTAACTCAATATAAATAAAGAAAATACATTAAATTCTAACATTGCAAAGACAAGGGTGTTCCATGACATTACGTAACAGACGGACAGATCCAGCCTCAGTACATGCAAAGGGTACGGTAGTTATTTATGATACAATTTAGCACATAACTCAGGCCGAAAACAAACTGTTTATCTAACTACAATCGCTCAGTCTTCCGGTTGTACCCCAATGTTGTTCTACGAGCTGTTGTTGGGCTACGAAATACGCGATTTAAGTTTAATATCTTATAGGTAAGTAGTAGATAAGCTATCTGCTAAATGAAGTGACAGCAAATGTATGTATGTAAACGGTTGTCCAAATTCCATCTGTTAAGTATCCCGGAGTGGTGAAACTGGATATGATTTTTGTATTGGATACAGAGCTAGATACCGTATTGTAAATATTCTTTATTAGGCACCAAAATTCACAATTTTTTTTAGTATGGATATATTTTGGAAATAATTTGACTGGCTGTCTTCAGTGTAAAGATTTTGGCAACAAAACATGCATGATTGAAATCGGACCAAAAACTGCTCTGTTAAAATAAAGTATCATAATGAACATTTGTTAGCAAGTCGTAAGTTTGTATTATTATTGTTTTGAATAAACTATGCTACATTATCAATTTTTCAAAACACTTTATTACTAAAAATAAATAAAAACCATCTTGACCACACATTTCGTAGCCGCTACGTAGCGGTTACATCGTAGCATCGTAGCAGAGCGCTACGATGGCTACAATTTGAGCGGAATTAAGATAAAATTTATTCGCACGTCATTGTTCCGAGCGTATCTTGTAACTGTTAGCGGCCAAACGAATGATGTTTCTCTGCAATGGACCATGGATATTCCTCAGAGATATAGGAAATTGGATGTAGAATATTACGGTTTTCTCTTTAAGGCTAAAATTTAATAATATTTTTCTTCTCTCATTCGTTCGGGAGGAGACTTTTGTCTATCAGTTCCACTTCAGTCATAAGTACAAAAAACAAATTTTTCTTTATTTTAATAGCGAGTTTGACCTTAACCCCAATCCCGCCAATAACGCAGCATGAACAAAATATTTAACCTCTAACCATTTACCGTTCACCACCATGATAGCCAAACTTATTAGTTTCCTTAATAGTCACCAAGATTTTTTTTTATAAACAACTAGTTGTTTCGGTCATCGCTCATGGAATTGCTCTTGTGTCGCGGGGACTTTTATAAACATTCAAACAACGAACACAAATTACAAATAGACCCGAAACAATGATCCAAAAATATTTTTCACTTGTGGCAATCGAACCCACAACCTCCCCAGGCAATGGTACCAGTGTGGCGACCTAAACTACTGCGCCATGAAGGCAGTCAAATTTCACTTAACTTTTTGACCGTTAACGGTTTTATGACAAAACAATACAGTGAAAAACACAAAAATCTTTTAAAGTAGCAACGAGACAAATAACTTAATTAAACAAAAAAAATCTTATGAATGAAAACTGCATTAATTTCAACGTGTGTGGCCGCACAAAGCTATGAAATAAAGTTACTTCACTAGCATTAATTAATTTAAAGTCAAACGCAGTAATTAATTTTAAGCTATTAATTTGTGAATACACAAACATCGTTATTGTCCTTTTAACAGTGAAGGCTTGATGCTATTGAAATTATTATGTGCACTTTAATGTGGCAATTATCTCGGACATGTTAAACATCATTTAAACCTTTTGCTGAACCACTACTGGGCATGGGTCTTTTCCCGGAATTAGGGAGGGGCTAGGTTTGGAGTCCACCATACTGGCTAAGCATGAGTTTAGGATTTTGCACGTGTTGATAGGTAATTGGTTTAATTCTTTTTTATGCATACGAAATTTTGTCACGATGTATTCCTTCACCGTTTAACAGTAGGTACTAATTAATTCTTATCTATACTAATATTATAAAGCTGAAGAGTTTGTTTGTTTGAACGCGCTAATCTCAGGAACTACGGTTCCGATTTGAAAAATTCTTTCACTGTTAGATAGCCCATTTATCGAGGAAGGTTATAGGCTATATATCATCACGCTACGACCATTAGGAGCGGAGTAGTAACGAAGAATGTTACAAAAACGAGGAAAATTATGACCCATTCTCTCTTACGTGACGCAAGCGAAGTTGCGCGGGTCAGCTAGTCATAAATACTTAAAAAATCTGTTCATAATATTTACGTAATAATATTATCGCGTTTTATTTTGGATAATATCTTAATTAACTGCTTTTATTACGGTGATTCAATGTGAAACTATGTTTAATATAAAATAAAGTTACTAAATTTTCTCATACTCAAAAATAAAAACAAAACTACATTATAAAGAACTAAATTAACATTAAACAACTATCAAAATAAAACCGTTACAACCACAACCACAATTCAAAAACTAAGCAAATAACAAAAACTCATTATGGTTACCGCGAAAATTTTTACAAAACTCAATTAGAGCGGCTCTGTACTGGACTGGGAGAGGTTTTGTAATTGAGATTCCAAACCAAACAAACCGGCAACCGTTACGAAAATAAAGAGAAAAGTTCATTCGATCCGAGTAAGAGGCATATAGCATGGTTTGAAACACTTTTAAACCAGCTTTGAAAAGGGAGATGTTATTTTTTATACGCACGAAGCTTTGACTAATACGTAAGTCTTCAGTCCTACTTGCCAAATCTTATTGTTAGAAATATACTTTACTTTATTAGTCAAATAAAAGCACTTAAATGCAGATGTCAGAATAATCTGTTACTGTACCGTGTCAGAATAATAATACGTTTTCAATGGTAAAATATTAAATTCGATTTGGAAATCCAGGGACAAGCTTTTTTACATTATATAGTCATACAATCACGTGTGAGAGTAAAATATGACGATTATAAACACTCGTCAAACTATGAAATTAAGTATATTTTGAATTGAAGTGCAATAACAAGTTAATGTTTACAAATCAAATTTGAATTGATCGTTTTCGTTATCTCATACTCACGGTAGAGCTTGGATTACTTTAGCGTGTCAGGCTGTGGCGTAGGAAAGTAATTAACAGCCATAAAGTAGTAAAAAAACCTTATTTTAGCAATTTTTGTACTAAACTAATACAAATTAAACCAACTAAAAACTTTAAATTTACAGGCATAAAAGAACAAATAACAACAGAAATAGTACTCTTTTTGTGAGAACCGCATAGAAAAATCCTATGTAGCGTTATTTGAACGCGTTTATGCATTTAAACCGTTGCTGCTTTACTGAAACTAATTCAGATGTAAGTTATCTGGCAGTTTTGTTTCGAAAGGCATTATACAAATGATATTCAATAATAATAATAATAGTAAAGATATAACATGCTAAAAAGTCGTTATTTCCTCGTTCCATATAATTTAAGTTCCCACAATCCATGGACCTGTATGCCATATCTCACTTCATTTTTTCACATTATTCTAGACTAAAAATATATCGTATTTCATAAAAATTTAACGTAAATTGAAAAGCCCAAAGAATTTATTGACAAGAAAACACTTTTCAAAAACATTGCGTTAAAAAAATATTATCTTTTTAGACCAACACTATTTTAAGTTTTCTCATTAACGTCTAAAAAAATACCTTGAACAATAGTCTTCAAATATTTGTCAACATACACATAGAAGCTGCTATTTCTAGGAATCCTAGAATTACTAACGTGTCCGGTGTTCGGCGAAATAGCACGAAAGCGTTGCGGACAGAAACCATGATCGTATAAACGAGAATTGTACTACAATTGTACTGAAAAAAGAATTCCGGGGAAGTTTAAAAATTTGCCTGTTCCGTCGTTAGAATAGGAATCAGCTATTGTGTCTACCTGACTAACCTAAGAGCGATTTTCAAGCAGTATCAACTAACTACAACTCGTTTCTTGTCTTTGAGTAATCTATACTTATAATAAATCTGTAGAGAGGTCAATTCTGTACATTGAATATATTTAAAAAAAAACCAATGGGGGATGTTTAGTAACGGATACTGATACCGAATCTGCAATTTATAATTTTCTTTTCTGTCTGTCTGTCTGTCTGTCTGTCTGTCTGTCTGTCTGTCTGTCTGTCTGTCTGTCTGTCTGTCTGTCTGTCTGTCTGTCTGTCTGTCTGTCTGTCTGTCTGTCCTCCGTCTGTATGTGTCGCTATCACGTAAAAACTACCGAATAGAATGCACTGAATTTTGGTATATGCATAGAATAAGTAGTGGAGCAATTTCTAGGATACTTTTTATAGCATAAAATTTCAAAGATTTTTAGAAAATTGAAAAAATACGTAGAAATCGTTTGAACCTGCGTTTCCCTATAGAGACCATAGATGGCGTTGCAATCTATTTCACAACATTCGCATAGTGAACGCAGCGCCTGCCGTGTCGATACCTGTTGTTCGCACCAACCAATAGATGGCGTTATAGTTCGCAACAAAGCATGTTTTTTTTTTATTAATTTATTTTGATGGCTTTATTGTAAAAAAATACCTTTGAAACATGCTATACATTTATAGGATTTTCAAACATAAATGTTGTATGATATATTACACAAAAATGTTGGTTCACGTGGGTCCGGTGCGGTCGGGATATCCTAGATGGCCAAAACAGTAATTTCGTTTGTTGTTGTTGTTCGCCGCAACTAACAGATGGCGTTGTTGTTCGAAACACATAACCAAATTAATTGGTTGCATTAAGGAAATAAATTGGATAGCTATGAAACAGACTATGTGGTAAGCTTTAAAAAATAAACAACGGATGATATATAAAAAATAATTACGGGTTACGCGGTTTCGGACGTATCATAGCAAGTATACAATGACATTATTACGCGTGTGAAGAGCTCCGGCGCAGGTAGGTTGTCTGTACCAATAATAATATTCTGAATCCAGACGGGTAAGCAATGGTCAGTCTATAATAAGGTATTATATTTTATACTGTAAACTGGTACGGATACAGACGAGAGCGGAAAAGAAGGTAACCACAGGAAATCAGGCCTGCCTGAGCCTGTGTCACATTGTGTGCCCTTCGGGTCCCTTTCGTAAATAACCATTAGATGACAAAAGAGTTGTTAGCATATTTATGTGTAGGTGTATCGAGTGCTTCGCAATGCGCGTGCTCAAACGAATAAGCAACAGTACGAAATTCACGCGAGCGGAGCTGCACGGGTCAGCTAGTTTTGTATATAAATTAATTAACCTAAGAGCCAAATTTATTACCACTAACCAAAAATATGTTTCTTATTAGCGCCGTGTACTGCATGAACCATTCTAAATGTGATCCTTAATTATATTTAATTTTGATAGTACCGGGTGTAGAAAAACAACTAAATTAATGAACTCTGTAGTTTTATATTCTTCGACTCTCGGCTTGGGCTAAAAAGTTCTACCTGAATATTGTGTCAAGAAATTTAAGAAATTTAAAATATTGTTTTTGTTCTCATCTAAACTGTACATAAAAAAAACTTCAGAACTTAAACTAAAGCACTAAGGCAGTAGCTTAAAAGCGTTGCAACTTTAACCTCGTATAATTCAGCCAAATTTTAACTCAGCCTAGTATTTAGTCTAGTTTATAGCCTAGGTATTAGGCGTGTTATTCTAGGACTAGTCACTATATAGCACTATAAAAGGCTTAAAGGCTAATACACATTGGAGCATGTTCTTTTAGTGTTCGACTCTGTTCGGCGAATACCAATGATCAATAAACTAACGCATATACAAACTTACATGACTTAAGAGTATGATTTTTTTTACAGATGACAATTGTAATTTTGAAAGATTCGATCTGTAGTACTTGTAACTATGTATGTATGGACAAGATGGATCAATTGAGATGAAGCAAAATATATTTAAATGTGACAGTCTTTTTCCTCGGCAGCACAAAACGAGCATACTGAAAGGATTCTCTTTTGCGTTAAATTATTGCTCATCCTACACTTCCTATAGTACACTCAACTATTGTTCCAATGCATACCACCCTTCAACAAATTTTAAAACGAGAGAGGCTTTCTAAAAAAACATTACTCTCCGCTTGGGTAAAAGGAAAACATCGAATACGGAATGTTTCAGTAGCTTACGGTTAACGTGCGGGGATCGGACGATAGTTGGGTTCCCTACTATTTTTGTCTCTTTTTATTTTAGAACTAGGTTTTACTCACATTTTAGAAAAGCCGGCCATTTGCGCGTTTTTTTGACGCAATAACGTTGAACTAAGTTCGCGTTTTAAAGTATTTTTCTTCTTTCTTAAATTGCTAATGAATTATGTGCTTGAATACGCGGCAATAGAATTTAAAGGGTATACAACTTAAAACTCATATAATTTTAAACATAAAGATGTTTAAAGTGTAGGCGAAGACAGAGTGTACAGTTACTAATAGTAAAATTGGGCCTAAAATGAGACTAAAGTGAGTATTGTATGTATACATACAAATTTTTGTTAGTTACTGTACTTTAAAAGTCAAAGAAAATAAAATCAAATAACTATAACGAAGGAAACTAACGTAAACATTTTCAAAACAGTTCTTTAGTGACTTCTCAATTACCAACTTATTGTACAACATAAATATAAGATTATTTCGCTACCAATATAAACATAAAACAATCTCTATTTACTCTGTCAAACAACACACTAACAAAAAATAAAAGCCATTTGACCCCAACAAAACATATTTTACAGCCACGTCTGCGAAATAGCAACCTCCGCTCTAAGAATTCAATCAGAAGCACTTTGAAATCTGATAGAGCTCTACAGAACCTCGCCAACCAGATTTTAAAGCCATATTCAATAGTGTTACTACGATTGAGGGCCATTCAGGACTCAGGAATGCTGAAAACCAATCAGTTTGGTGTGAAGGAATGCAGTTTCATTTGAAAAATTATTTTCAACTTGAAATGTGCAGTCGGATGGATTTCGTCTAACGACGGCGTCTATGTAAGAGGCGTTGTTTTATTTTCAGAGAGATGTTTTGAATCCTATATTTATGTATGGTGTTCCGTAGCGCGATTTTGTATAGTCGGTACTGTCGAGTATCGAAATTTTGACATTTAGAATGTTCTGCCAAAATATTTACTCCGACACCCGTCAGAGGCGCTGATCAGATTTTCATACATAATTTCTCGATGACAGATCGTTATCGGTAGTCAATAGTAGTAGAGAATCGTTCACGCGATTTTCTTCAAAATGTTCAGGGGCGCAATCTCAGTTGACAACTGTTTGAAAGTCACTAACCTATACATTGTTTTTCTTCTTCAGATTATGGTGATTAACATGTATGTCAAAGCAGCAATGTATTGCATAGTAGCCGTCAATTTGGCCTACACTAGTTGTCAACTAAGATACATGATAAGCCCGCAGCTGATGCGTAGCATTCAACAATCATGTATTAATAATAAGATGTATGAATGCGAATGAAGCAGATAATCTCTTTAGAAATCTTAGCAAGCGGTGTTCTTTGGTCTCTACCGACCTACATAGGACGAACGTAATTTTTTTTTGGCATTATTTGATCTCTGACTGTTTTCTCTTAAGGAATTATTTTTTTAATTAGTATTTGTGGTTCAAGATAAATTAATAGTCATTCAGCTAAATATTGACCAAATTATGCTTGTCGCAAATGCGGCTTATCTAATTTTGTATGAGGTAAACATTGAGTTCTTTATACACTTGTGCCAAGTAGGTAAAAAGGCTCATCTAATTTTCATATTCTAAAACATATACTGCAACTATCCTATGAACTATAGAAAAAGTACAGTCACACGCAAATACACAGTACATTTTTGAGGCCCACTTTTGGTTTTTGGCAAAAAGTTAAAAAAGTCTATACGCGTTTGTAAAGGCATTTTCACAGTAGATACGCTTTTGTTCTGTAACACATTGTTTCTCATATTCGGCGGGCTTCAGTCAGCAAAACGTAATATCACGCTACATATTTGATTGCGGTATAAGCTGAGTTTATGAATTGTGCGAATTCTAGTGAAATTGTCATAGTTTCAACTGGTTTAGAATGTCTTTGAAGTATGTTTGATGCAATATCAGAATACTGCTAAATGGTTTATTGGAATCTTGACTGAATCTGTGGAGCAGCGGTAGTGTTAACGACTATTGCGTGGACAACTTAGGTTTGAATCCCAATTTAGGCAAAAATATTAATTCGTAAATTTATGTATCAAGTAATTTACAGTAATTGCCGGAAGATTGAGTTGAGGTCGTTAATTGTTATGCTCAATTACTATTATTACTGTTTTAGTAAAATATTCGAGTATCTTACAACTAATTGGTTATAATTACAAAACAGCGATTATTTTAATAAGTTTTCGGCCAAGTTCATTGACCTAACAATTAAAGCATTGTTTAGTTCTATAATTTTGACTGAATTCACCATTCCCGAATCCGAAAGGTATCCATAACATTCTAATTATAGTTTGTGGCTATCAAGCAGTTTAAATTCAATTGCGCTATTATCAAAATTAGGCCAAAAAGTAATATTATATTTCACTAGTGAATAGTACGGTAAAATGACCAAGCCCGCTAGCGATTAAAAAGTAACACATTTCCAGCTCCATTGAATTTAATACCGTACGGTTAAAACGCAATGCAAAACTTCTTAATCAATGCAACGATTAGAAACCCTTGCACAAATTTTAACTCACAAACTGAAGTAAAAAACCTGCCAAGTGTGAGTTGGACTCGCGGACAATTGGTTCCGTATTTATATTCCGTTATTTTTAAGAACAACACACATAACCTGATGCATTACATTTAAAAAAAAATGAGTTTGTTGTATGGGAGTTATATCTTAAGAATTTAATTAACTTTGTTTTTGAATATTTCTTGTTCTAGCGGTTACAGAAATATAGTCTCTGAAAATGTCAACTGTCTTATTATTAACAGTTCAAGAGATACAGCCTGATGACAGACAGACAAGAAAGTCTTAGTTATAGGATTCCCACTTTACCATTTCAATACGTAACCCTAAAAAACCCCATAACGAATTTCCTTCAACATAATTATGCCTTGTTCCTCCATTATTAGCACTTAAAATTCTAAAACACTGCCCAACAAACTGTAATGTAACATTTTAGTTAAAGAATGCTACATTAATTAAATTCTCTACCTGCTATCTCTAAAGTCGACCTCAATACTACACCTTAACACCACCAATGTTACTTGAGCCCTTACACCCCTTCTAAGGTGCAAATTCTCGCTACAACTCTCGGATTTAATAGAAAGCGAAGGATCAAGTTATGATGGTGTTGCAAGGCTTCCTTTAAAATATAAAAATTGTTTTCATTTCAATTTTAACAAGAGGTTCGTAACAAACTGTTTACACTTTAGATACTGAATAGTTGTTGAAAGTGCAACTAGTTTTATTATGAAATACTTTGAAAATTAGTAGAGTGTTTTTTGTTTGTTAGTGGTTAATTTGAACTGCAATTTGTGCTTTAATGCATATAATTGCGGGAATAATGTAAAACTGCACACATTTGCACTTCTTTCTACTAGTAACTTTATCAGAAGAAAGTGCATGTAATATTTTTATGCGAAAGATGCACATATTGTTAATTCTTTCATGCAAAAACTACTCAATGCATTGTGATTCAATTTGTCACACAAATAGTTTTTTACCAGAATTAAGATGCAGACAAAAAGAGAGATTTAAGTACCTTTTAGTAATAATCAGCTCTTTGTTTTGTTTTTACAAAAAAATAACATACATACACTTAATAAAAACTGTCCTCTTTATCAAAAAGACGATATAGCGACCGATCGCGACTCCGTCCGCGTGCACTTCACTTTTCCCTACAACATTTTTACATAGCTTACTCAAAATAATAAACTATGCAACAATTTTTTTTTTCAATTCGGGCAAGTAGTTCCTAAGAGTAATATGTACAAACAAACAAATTCATCAACTAGTAGTCGTATAGATCAGGAAACAAATCAATGCATTCAGATTAAACTAGGTCCGTTCCTGGAAATTTCATGGACGTTAAGCAATGTCCAAAGTTAGGTGATTGCTTCTAGCTAGACTGAATTTCAGGTCCAATATTAAGGTGCACTGAAGTAGACGGGATAAATAACGTAGGACTTGCTTTTATAGCTATTTGTGGTTAAAGGCGATTGAATAGAGAATAGGGTTCTGTTGATTTTGTTATGTAAAGAGATTTTTGGCAGTAAATGGTTAGTTTAATCTTAGATTTAATAAATTAACTAGTTTATGTCCGCGGTTTCACTCTCTAAATTAACCTAATTAATAAGCCTACAGTAATTAACCTACAAATCAGCTTGATTTGAATTAACCTACAAACACTACATAATTTTTGATATAAAGTATCTGTATCAAGCAAGCCACAGTCAGCTGCGTAATCCCACGGGTTACCGATTATCAAAATTTGGTAAACAGCCGCCAGCCGAGAACCATTCATAAAAGGCTCTCTACTAAGTTGTTGTACCATAGTAATTCGTCGTAATCGATTTTAATCGATTTAAATGGCACAAAGTTGCAAAGTTGCACAAAATAAGGAATATTTGAAGAAAAAAGAGAACCCAAAGAGGACTGAATAAAAATGGTTGAACTTTGTATTCATTGATTGTATGTTTGTAAAAATCTAATATTTTCAATTTCAGAGTCGTATCTCAAAAACATCTTCATAATAAAACCCAGTGCTCTCAAACTTCAAAATTAAGCCATGTTTTTCATACAAACTTCTTCCAGGTTTCGATGCACTCAGTAAATTTTTGGCATAGTTATAATTAGTTTCGGGCCAAACGCGATGCTAGAAGTTAAATTTGATTTCGTGAGTTCCACCGGGATGTAGGGTAGGAAAAATTTAAGTAAAGAGTAAACAAACGAATTCTGTGTCATAATATTATTAGCTTTTGATATTTGAGATGTAATATGCGGAAAATACATTTTAAACTATTTTTGGGGTGCAATTAATCATTATATTTATGAGTAAAATTCTGTACACACATAACTTTATACCTAAAGGCGTAAGCAAAGATGTATGAAATGCATCAACGTTTCAGCTTTTTACAATGTGAGTCCTATGTAATGGGAAGCGAGCCTATAGCCATATACCGAGCACGTAACCAAACTTCGGGTGGCTATCGAAATTAATTTAATATAAATTAGAAGCTGTCACAAAAGCAGTCTACCCCATAAACAAAATCCCATAAAAAATAAAAGATGATGGACAGCCAAAGCTAGTAAATTACTTTACTGAAAATAAAACTGACAAAACGCCAAGCTTGATTCTTTCCAGTGGTTAATATCGAGTATCGAGAGTTTGACTTTTAAAATGTACTGCAAAAATAGTTCCTGCGCCCCCCGCTACAGGCGCTGATCAGATTTTCATACAATATTTCCAGCCGGTGCGGTGGTCGATAGTCGACCGAGATAGAGAGTCGCGCAACAGAAGACGCTCCCTTATAATATATATTAACTTTTATATACTCTAAGTAGATAACTTAGGATATATTTAAAGGTTTATTTTAAGGGTTTAAGGTTTACATTAAGTATGAAAATCAGATGAAAACTACTAACATGACGTAATCAATCGACGCGTGTTAATATTAAATACTATGTTCAGTGTTAAAACGACGACGTAATTGGCGCTCTCGCAATACTATCTTTGACTTTAGAAGTAATAGTATGGATAAGACAATAAACTTAATAAAATTATTACTATTTTTCTGCTGGGCAAGGGTCTACTCCTAGTATAAGGAAAAGCTTTGCGACCACCAGGCTGGCTAAGTGCGGGCTGGGGACTTTGCCAACCTTCAACGACTATTTGAAAAAAACAATAGCCAATAGAGTCTTTCGTAATATCAAATTACACAATAAAATCTCGTCTGTAGCACGATTCTCTACAATAGGAACCGAAAGGACGTCGAATATCGAGAGTTTGACATTTAAAATGCACAGGAAAATAGTTTCTACGACGCCCGCTAGAGGCGCTGAACCGATTGTCATACAACATTTTTGATAGCTAGCCGGTTGTCGGTTGTCGATAGTGGTAGAAAATCGAGCTACAGTTACTTATCATAATAATATCTGAATATATAATATCTGAAATCCACCATCAGTGGTAAATAATCGCTCATACTCTGGCACAAATTTATATAAATGTAATTAATAAAATACATAACAATACATACGCTTTTGGTGACAATTGAAATATTTTTATACCATTTCGTAAAAAAACATGAATGTCGTTACAAAAACAAAGTCCAACAGATTTCTGTGTAGTAGAATTCAAAGGTTTTTATTCAAAATACACGAATATTATTTTAAAATAATAATACATACGTTTATTTACGTTTCATACTGCACTATGATATTCTATTGAAACCTGAAATGTTTATTTCAGGAATGTATTCAATTGACAACATTTCAAAATTTTAAAGTACCTAAAATAAAAATACCATTTCTTCATTTTCTCATCCTGAATACAAAACATATTTTTTTATATTTTTTGGCTCAATATTTCGGGAGAAATAAAATAAAAACCAAAAATTACGCTGTGACGTCACATATACGGAAGAATAACGTCTTACCTTTGCCTTTGCAATTTGAATAAAAGTTATGTAGATTGACATTTGAAATGTCATTAATGTTTTAAAGTAAACAAACACGAAAATACCACAATAAATAGGTTACTGAAGTATTTAGCATCATTTATGAACTTTAAACATTATAGATTTCTCGAAATGAATCTTAGTTAACAGTATAGGGTTATGAAGGATCTCAAATATTGTTTTGTGCCATCTTACAAAAACAGTTCTGGAGACGATCGAAAACAATTTTTTGCTGCGCCCAACTCAAACAAGCAAGAATAGTGTAATGCTGTGGGTTTTGTGTGTCCGTGTTTAAGATACTCAAGCCACACTGTTATATATAATAAACTAATTCAGATGAAAAAGTCACAGTAGCATGTGGGTCAATAAATCTATAATAAAAAATGAATAAAAAGGCGTAAACTAATTTCAATTTGTTTTAATTAACACTTTCTAGAATAGTCTTAACAATATATTGCTTCCAGAATGGTTCAGCGTCTTCTAAAATCTTTGTAGTGTAATTTGCATCATACTCAATTTGTGTATTATTTTGTCTGTTCAAAAGTTGGATCAGCAATACAAAACAGATCTTTCAGCATGCATCTGAACCATTATTTGGGCCTTACATTATCCTTGGAGATTGCCATTTTTAACATAATTCTTGATTGTTTTTCCACTTATTGGGCATTTTATCTCCAGAACAAATTTCGCAGAAATCCCATCTGGTGGAACACCAATAACAGGGGAAATTAGAATTAGGCCAGAACTTAGAATAACTCCAAAATCATTTTCTAATATTTTAATTAATTGTTTTTATAATGTTTTACTTCGTCATATGGCTTTAAATTCAGGCACCTTATAGCCACCTAAGATACTTTGCACCAAAACACCATTTCCTGTTTGACAATGTACTGCTTCATAGATCCTAGAACCAGTGACTCTTCCCTGACACATGGAATGCCACAGCTTTGAATCTGCTTGATCTTTTGTTGCTTCAGCCACACTGTCAATCACCTTTTCACTTTGAGCATCTTGACAGAACTGATCTAAATCCCTATAGCTATGGTCTTGCTGCTGGTGTATATACTGGAGCATTAAATTAAATATGCTGTAGTCATTTAAAGTAGGCTGATGTTTACGACAATAATTCAGGATTAGTCCTGACTCCTGAGTCTATTTTACGCTTCTCACATTGTTCAGAAAATATGGACAAAGTAATGCATAAGTAAGTATGTTTTCGTGCATATATTCCAAAAGCATTAAGTAATTTACTATGGGCAGGTTCCCACTTCAGCAACTTGGAGTCCTTCAGATACTTTCATGACTTATAAATAACGTAGAACGGAAAATAATAACTTATAAAACAATTAACGTATTTGTAAGCAAACAATAATACGATAGACGCGCCAGGTTGACAAGACACTGACATTTATATATTTTTTTTTCGAAATGATGTGACTTGTGAGGCTAAGGCATTATGCTATTCCACCGTATATGTGACGTCATTTGGCACTTACGTCTGTTTAGAATGAAACAATTTTCAAAGTGAAAATCATGAATGAAAGTAACTAAATATCACAAAAATAAAAAATATGGGTCCCTTTATTTCACATCTAGTTTAGAATAAAATGATAATATATGTTACTTAAAAAAATGAAATGTTGTCAATTCTCAATATTTTAGTGTTTATTCAAATTATTTAATAGGAAAACGTTTAAATTATATCTATGTTAGTCCCATATAGTAGGTGGCGAGCTTAATGCTATATATACCGGCTCGTTATTAAACTCCAGGCTACTATTAAGAAATACTATAATTTAAATTAGAAAAGACAAGTAGTAGACCCCATGCTTAGCATATTTCGGATACATTACCGACCTGCCACAAATACCGTCTTCTACACTTAATGTTTTTAAATAATTAATAGAATTTTGTAAATAATAATATATATTTATTTATTATCTGTAATAACTTTCGTTCTCGAGGAAAATCCAATAAAATGCAAGTGACATTTCATCATAATAATTCATGCACCAATAACTCAAGTCTAACCGGGTCAAATCGTACTTGTGTACCAAGTTTTATTGACAAACTTTGTTTATATCTCGTGAAAAGAATTTGTGATTGCAATCTCATATAAAACTTATTAATTTTGTTCCTTCTTTCGTACGTTTACGGATAAATACTGCTGTAATTAGGCAATTTTATTTCTTAAATTTTTATTGATGTTTTAATGGGTTTGTTTTGAAGAAAATTTATTATTTTTAAGAAATGGTACCAGAGTAAAGCGCCTTGTGCCTTTGTGTTCTAAATATAGCATGTCCGATATGTGAAAGGTAATTAAAACATCCAATCTCCAAAAAGATTATTCGGGCGAAACATAAGCCCATAAAAAATCAATTTATAGGTAAATGTAGCTATATTTACGATTTTTTAAAATAAATGTTTTTACCATGCATAAGAAGATAATAATATAGGGACGAGAATAATTGCAAGGCAATATTATGTATGTAACTATTTACCATGTTTAAGACCCGTTTACACTCTAAGTTATTTTTAAACTCATTTAAACGTTAGTTGGTTTTAAACGACATCTTTAATCATAGATTTTAATTACAACCATATCCTCACAACTCCAACGTAGTTGAAGTAACAGGAATGCTAGTACTTAAGTAGTCAGTTTGTTGGAGACACGATACATGTATTTAAAGCAATTTGTCTTGAAGAGGAATATTAAATAATACTGGCAAGATTGATCATTTGACGCAAGATTTGTATTACGCCTGTTGGTATATTGGTTTGTTTGTGTTTAAAGCGCCTATAGCCAGTTGCACTCACCGGTCGGTAAACGATCTGTGGGTTAAGCAAACCTTGGTGCGGTCATTCCACAGATGGGTGAACGCATACTGGTATTTGAACTGGTTGTCCCCATGCTTCGGGGGCATGTAAAATGTCGGGTTGTTGTCATTTAAGATAACAGTCGTTAAGCCACGTCAAAGGCCTTCGGGCGGATTTAAAAACTTTGACACTAGGTTGACTACTAACCATACGAAAAGAAGAAGACAAGAAGTGTGTGCCACTTAATGCGTGTATTTGAAAACTTTACCGCCTCTGTGTGCAATTGGTAGTACATTCAGAGGTCTCGAGTTCGAGTCCAGGTTCAGGCCAAAAAATTTTTCCTGAGCTTGCCATACCGTACCGGTCACGAAATTTGGCTAGGAGGACATTCATTATTATTTTAACATTAAATGCTTCCTAAGTACATACAAGTAATACTATATTGTAATGGGTCTTAAGCGCAATTAAATTAAAGATTAGAATACCTTATTTGTTTACCCGACGTTGCGATCGAATTACATCGACTGTGGTCAGGGGCTGACTTCGCATGACTGAATTTTAAATCGCGCTTAAGAGCCGTTACATTATAACTTTATGTATCAAGTAGTTTAAAATAAATTTCATTGGAATGAAATAGAATTATTCAAACGAGTATACATTTGCAACGTTGCATTTGATAAACACTTAAAAATAAATATGAGAGTGTAGAGTGTAAACATACTTATGCTCGCGTCTGTGTTTTACAAAGTTAAATAGGGGCGTGTAATTTAGTTTCACAAACGTGTACAATTAAGGAAAGATAACATAAGAATGTAACAATCTCAAAGCAAATGAAAATGCAGTTTTGTGACATGCATTTTATCTTAACACTAGGTGACCCGCGCAACTTCGCTTGCGTCACATAAGAGAATCATAATTTTCCCCGTTTTTGTAACATTTTTCACTGGTACTCTGCTTTTTTTGGCCGTAGCGTGATGATATATAACCTATAGCCTTCCTCGATAAATGGGCTATCTAACACTGAAAGAATTTTTCAAATCGGACCAGTAGTTCCCGAAACTAGCGCGTTTAAACAAACAAACAAACTCTCCAGCTTTATAATATTAGTATAGATTACTAGTTCAACTTATGTCCAACTAGTTCAAACTGACCGAAAGCCTTTAACATGGTTTATTTTCTGATATCTTTATTGACAAGACTAGCTGCTACCGACCTTTTACATTTTCTCCGAAGCACAGTGTCGATCACCCCCAATATCACTAAACCGCCAGCCATCTCTGGAATTACCGCGCCAAGGGTTGCTTAACCCGCAGATGATTTACCAACTGCAAGTGAGTGCAACTGGGTTAAAACCCGAGTAACGCCTTTTTCTACCACTATAAACTATCGACAACTGGCTAGCTATCAATAAATTTCGTAGGAAAATCTGATTACCGCCAACAGCGGGCGCCGTAGGAATTATTTTTGCAGTACATACCAAATGTCAAATTCTCGATACTCGCTAGTACTGGCTATACAAAGTCAACAGATCAGATTTTGACCTTTCAAAACCAAATCACCATTGCCGAGACACCCAAATGAAATACATCCACATAAATTCACAAGCACATTTATACAGCAATTAGGTATTTTCACCCTTAGCACCATCATTCAAAGCCGTAATAGCTATATTGCACATAATCGTTGCTATAATGGTCATTTTCCCTTAACATTTTAACATCCCCTGCTTTATTTGGTACGCATTTGAATGACAAATAAGGTAATGGAGGAAAACGGATGGGTCTTAATTCTTTTTGTTAGTTTATGAGACGAAGAACTGTGAAGATTTACTCACTTGTTTTTAAAGTATTTTAAAGACTAACTACATAATTTACATTTAAATGACTGGAGTAACGAAACTCTGTTTTTGTTCTAGAAAATTATATTGAACTCTATTGTGTGATGGAATAAAAGTTAAGACACCAATCTGGCTTGAAATACTGTAGCGTAATCCTAACTCTATCTTAAACTCTTTCTCCTTTAAATCTCACGTTGATAATCGGTAGTTGTAGAATATTTATTTTAATATACTAATTGATCCTATAAACATATTTTTGCGCTGCTGTAGATAGCAAACATGGTCTGAACTCTATGAGATAGAAAATAAATCAATCATATCCAAGCGGGTTGGAATAGCTGGTTGAAAGTCATCTTTAATTTTCCCTGAGTTATATTATAGGGTTTAATTATCTTATAAGATAATCCAGTTAAAAACAGCATGTATTCCAAATTTCAGCCGAAGTCGGAGTAACAAACATCTATCCAAATACCTAAACTTTCTCATTTATAACACAAACAGTGTTAATAAGATTCATTTCTCCTACAAACTATTTTCTTCAACAGTTTTATACCAAACAGTAATAACAAATTTTAATCTCAGTTTCCCATTGGCAATACAAAGCGTATTGTCATGTCGCAGAAATAGTTCAGCGGTGCAAAGGTGCACCTTATTACTTGTACAAAGCCTTACATAGATCTAGAATGAAAGAAGAGACATATTGGAATAGAATTGAGACGAAACAGAATAAAAGACATTTGTGGGAAGCTTTCAGAATATTTGTAAATGTCTGAAAGTCAACTTTCGGGTTTTTTGTCAAGATATGAGGGGCGATTTTCTACAATATTGTCGATAGTTGTAGAAAATCGCCAGCTAATTACTGAAAAAAGTTGTAAGAAAATCTGTCCAGCACCTCTAGTGGGTGCTGTAGGAACTAATTTTTCAGCACATTTAATTATATGTTAATCTCTCAATACTCGGTACTGTTGGGAATAGCACTAGTGTCGCCTTTTTTATGATAAAAGAAATACGTGGACACAATGAGCATAATCAATATAATAATATTAACGCATTTTACTCAATCAACGTTGACGAAAATAAACAGTAATTTAAATAAGGCATCGTAGTTATGTGCATTATTATGTCTATATCGTCCCACAGTATTCAACTTCATAAATTTACAACTACCTACTCAAAACCGATCAACTACATAACTCAAGTTGCAATCCAAACTAACACAAAATGATTCCCAAACATTTGTAGCAGATCCCTAAAAACCTTTATTAGATTTTTTACAACCCGAACCTAAGCGTATCCAGACAGCTAAAACATCAAGGAAGCGAGCCTTTACTTCAATCTGGCGTAAAAATCCAGACTCTTTCTATTCTATACAGGGTGTTCACACAGCTCCACATAAGCTTTTTAGAGGCAGGCACGTGCGAGCACCGCGCGGCGATGTGTTTGTAATAAAAAATGTTGCTTAAAGTTATTACCAGACTGAATTTCTTGTCGTGCGATTGTTGTTTACCTGTTATTGCACTTTTGATCCGTAGTTATCTCTGCCTAAATTATATTGAATGAATTTTTGTTTATTTCAATACTTTTTTCATTGTTACACCACGATAACAAATTGTAACATTTATATTCATTAAATTATGTTAAAAAAAAATTGAACTTGGTATTTTTCATGCATTACAGTTTCATATCAAATTTCATTATTATCTGCGGAATAGCCAGCGTGGTGGACTCAAGGTCTTACCCATTTAAAAGGAGACCCTTGCCCGGCAGTGGAAGATTTATGGGTTAAAAAAATATGATCACTTAATAATGTACATTTAAGAAGCAGAGATTTCTTTTACTCTTCCTCTGTCTCTATTTGAACGAGTGTGACTCTAACACAATTAACTGTTTTAACAAACATACAATCCAACAATTTCAAAATTTACTGTCTAACAACTAAATACTTTGATTCAAAACTCACAGATATCATTTAGCGTAACAATAATTTACCTCCCGATATTGGATAATCAAGGCTTATTTTGATTTAATGCTATTGATCAGGAGCACGATAAACCCTCATAATGATGCTCATTAACGATACGGCTATAAAATCAGCACCGGTGGCCTTATTATCATGGCCATTCCGTTTATTAATATTAGTGCAGTGCCTGTATTATAAATACGAAAATATTTAATAGGTTTAATAAAAATAGTAAGAATTTAAAGGTTTGTTACTGCGTTGTTAAGATTTGAACACGGAAAACACGTTTTATTAATAAAAAAATAATTGAAAAGTATATTTACGAATTTATGTCAAATGCTTTATTATTCTTGCTTGGTAGCGATCATGATGACATATTGATGATGTATTTTTCTTCACGGTAACGAACCGACTTTGTTGTTAAGAAAAATATTTTCACATTAGGTATATACCTTAGGAAGAAAAATGTCATAAGTTTTGAAAGGTCATATTTGAAACTTAAATTGTGGTTTAACCATGTAATTATATGAAGCATGTGACTAGTAGCCATAGGCGACGCAGCGGCTCACTATATACCTAATGTTTGACCAATTTTGAAGTTTGCCAGCTTGGACAGTTGGACTTGATCTATAAGCTAAGCCTTTGTTTAAATATGTAAAAAAAGGTGCCAAAAACCCAAGATTGGTAGTACTTACTAAAAAAATCGCACGATTTCCATACATCAATGTGAAGTATCTTTTACAAAAATGTTAGAATATACTATACGTCTACTACCTGCTTCATAAACATTCGGAATATGGCTGCGAGAAAGTTTTGAATACCATCGATGTGTTTTTAACTCGAATGTACTGAAAGTTATTTTTGTATCAAGTTGAAGGGAATACGTGTGCGGTGACGTAAAAACGAGAGCAGCTTGCTTTATTTCTTCGCAGAAAAAATATTACCGTTTTCAAAAGTATTAATATTATGTTTTTGCATGTTCATTGCTATACGGTTCTTGTTTATATTATGAGTACGTAATTTTTGTATTTTTAGAAATAAATGTCATCATTATTTATTTAACCAGAGAAATAAAATTTCGTATGCTATGGACGACGGAGGAGCTCTTGAGTATTTATATAAAAAAAAACCTATCAGCCCTAGTGAATTCCGCAAGAACCATTTTACCGTCAATTTTAGCTACATTACCATTCCCTACGCAAAATTATAAAAGCAGTAACAAAATCTTATTAAACTTGCGAAACTGAACGATATTGACTTTTAAAATTATATCGCCAAAAATTTGATTAGAATCTATTTACATTGCAATTTATTCACAATCTCATTTGCATAATACACGAACTAAAAGCAATACTAAAGTAACAAAGGCTCTTTGAAACTATAAAAGTGCTGCATAAAAAGGAATATTTCTAAAAGATACTCCAGAATTTCACTCCTGACGTTCAAAGTGGTGGTTATGCAATTCATATTTATTTTGTTTAATCGTAGAATTTAAACTAGTTAGTGCAGTTAAGTTAGGCTGAGCGCGTATTGGAGTTACGATAGCTTTAAGACAGATTCTCCTTACACAGACAAGTCTTAGTCTTACGACTAAACGGATCTGCTGGTACACATCGCACATTCTAAACGAATGTTGGGCTGTTTTTCTAGCACTGTTGACTATTGACAAAATATCTGCGCGAAAAACAGCGCCCCTAGCGTATTACGCAAAGACTACTTTCTTGGAGCAAATTCAATTCCGATGGTTTGTCTACTACGAGACTGTTTAAGGAGCCGGAAAAAAGGAAGCCGCATATCGTTATAACAATCATTACCATGTAGTTCTGACTAAAATGGTTCTTTCGAAGTACGCTAGTGCGCTGATCAGATTATCGAGCGAAATTTTCTATACCTACTCAGTCTAAAACGTTAGGAAATCTGCCCCTCTGCTTTGATTGGTATTCGATAATTATGTCTATAAGACGTTTTACTTAAAGTCTGTAACGCGATTCTATACAGTCGGTACTGTCGAGTATTTGAGAAAGTTTGACATTTAGAATGTATTGCCAAAATAATTCCCACGACGCCCGTCAGAGGCGCTGATCAGATTTAAATACAAAACTCGATGATGCCGGTTGTCGGTAGTCGATAGTGGTAGAGAATCGAGGCACAGATTATCATACAAAATTTCTTGATGACAGGTCGGTTGTCGGTAGTCGATAGTAGAGAATCGAGCTACTGACTGTCAGTCTTAACACTATCGTGTCTCAGGTTTGCGTTCAGCCTTACACTTAGTTCACGAGGTGTTGGAGTTTTCGGTTTTAACAAACTTTAATACCAGGATATAACTTTACAATTATTATCTTCTTCCTTTGACTGAAGTTTGTAAGCTTAATTATAAATGCATAAGCAGTTACATACAGTGTGAGTGCACGAAAACGTGTTGAGAATGGTGACGGAATGTAAATTAGGTGAAATGTGCTGCAGTACGAAGTGTCAAGATGTTACGTAGCGAGATTGTGGTTATAAAAATATGGGGAATGATGGCAAGATAAAATAACATAATATTATTTACATTTTTTTATGAATATTATTGTAGCTGTGGTCTGATAAGATTTTATTCTTTTTGTATCTGCTTATATCGGATCGTTACCTTAAATATTATAAATCGTATGCTATTATCAAAGCTCATAATTGAAATTATTACACAAAGCAAAAATCGATAATGCCACGAGCCAACATACAGCACTACCCAAAAATTAGTAAACTTTTAATCATTCGCAAAACAAGACCTAATGAAATACTAAATCAGCAAACTCAAAATATTTTACCAAATGGAAAATCAACTCTTTCGCTGCAAAGAAACATTCCTCTAACAAAACACGAAAGCATTCTAAACCAGTACATCTATTCTGCAGAAAGCAGCACAATCAACTGCCCGTGAACAAATAGATCACAACAAATTAATTTACCCCAGAGTGAGACAGAACATCGTCGAACCGCACACAGCATTAAAACCAGTTCTACGCTAGACTAGTATACTAGACCAAGAGCTCGTGAATGCCAAACCTTAGTTGTTACATCTATAAAAATGTAGCAGTGTTATTAAGGAGAATGAAACAATTCACATGTCGCAAAGTAACTTGAGCACATAATTTCTATATTAGAAAGCAAATATAAAGAACGTAGATGCAGAACGCACTGGTACACACAATAACCCTCGCCGTCGTGCCCTGGACCTCTCTCTAAGAGAACCTAAAATCAGTGAATACGATCTAGCGCTATAGAATTAGTTGTTAGGTGCCAGCTAAATAAATAAATGCTATACTAAATAAATATATTTTTCATAAAATTTAAAAAATGGTTGGCTTTTTACATGTTAAACATGATGTTTACAATATTTTTATAATATAACAAAAAAAATTCAGCACACCCTAAAATTCTAACCCTTAATATCCGATAGTACCATACGTATATTATCCCGCAACTCACGTTCTCAAGCTCTCGGTCTACAACCGATTGTATATTACAAAGCCTGGCAACTCATAGACGAGACGTTGAGGTTTCAATTAAAACTTCACAATTGTAAGGAGTTCCTACTAAAGAAAGTTTAATAGCAAAGTGAATGGTAATATTTTGCAGTCAGTAAATGATACTGGCGTTTCAAATTGCTATATGTTTTTGTTATTCGAGTAATTTTGATGGCGTTGTGACGTGTAATGGGGTTTTTTTTATTGTGATTTATATTTTTATAGGTGTCATGCTCGGGAATAAAATGGATGTCTAATTAAGGTGGATTTAACGTGTTTACGGAAGCTCGTTTGGTGACTGTAATTAAAGTAATCTTTTTTGGCGTGCTGTTTGATGGAACTTGCAAAACATTGTTTTCGAGATTTCCGCTCTAAGATTTCCTCTTGTAGAAGGACATTGACAAACATACAAACGGACAACGAACAACGGACACAAAGTACAATAAGACCCTATACAATAAATGTTGGTTCTGACATAATTATTCGGAATTGAAGCACGACATATCGACTCAATGGTAGCAGCGTAGCGATTACTTTACCACTGCGCTGTAGAGGTTTTTATATTTTTAATTCCGTGATACTTTTCTCTTCTAAAGTCTTGAAATAAGGATATTTCAGTAGCTTATTTATAAAAGCCACCGTAAATAGTATACCACAAGAATCCGGTTCGTAAATAACAAAATGTACTCTCAATTTCACGGCTGAGCCCGTCTCGGGACGAAATATGATCTTACTTGTGAAGACATGTTTCTGACAAGGTCGGACATTGTGGAACATTGCCCGGAGTAGGAAGTTTGTTCGTATGACAAAGGGTTAGAATTGAACTAGTAATAATAGTGGAAATGACTGTTAACGTAGTAGATATATTATTTATTCACTGCAGTAGGACTTTGTCAGTCATCAGAGTCAGTGTAAAGCTTTTCTGAAAGGATAAGCAATGTTGAATAATACATTGTCAAGGAAGACTTTTATTTAAATTTACTTCTCTACACAATATACATGAGGTTTACCAGCTAATGTATCCAGTGTGTTTTTAGAAACTAATACTCTCTCCATGTTATCTTTTATCGCCCTAATAAGCATGGAAATCAGTTAAGCTTTAATCAGTTTTGTAAAAGCGATACAGACAATTTTTAATGGCTGAAATATTTTTAACATTCAAACCTCAGCCTTTTAGAAGATTAAATTCATTTGTGAATCACATTATTATACCAGGAAGAAGAAATCACGCAAGAATGAATCGCAATCGTGTTAAAACTAAAAAAAATCTCAAAGCAGAATTCTAGCATACCTAGGTACTAGCTTTCTCTTACCACCGCTGGAATTTTATCAATACTTATGAAAATTGGTATTTACAACCTTACAACGTGCACAAACGCAATTTATTGAAACCTGTAGCGCGATCACGATCTTACAATATTTCATATTTAAAAGATTACTTAGTATTTTTAAATTTATAGCCTGTATGGAGTTTAAACAAATATATATACGCTTTTTATAAAATACTAGCTGACCCGCGCAACTTCGCGTGCGTCACATATGAGAGAATGGGTCAAAATTTTCTCCGTTTTTGTAACATTTTTCACTGGTACTCTGCTCCTATTGGTCGTAGGGTGATGATATATAGCCTATAGCCTTCCTCGATAAATGGGCTATCTAACACTAAAGTAGCAGTAGTTCCTGAGATTAGCGCGTTCAAACAAACAAGATAGGTTAAGCAACGCTAGCCGAGGTTGATCTGTCGACGGGTGACCATCTTATACATATCGAGTTCCTCCGTGTTTCGGAAAGCACGTTAAATTGTGGGTCCCGGCTGACATTTTCGAAGATCTTTGACAGTTGTTAACAGGTAACCAGGTAACTGGGTTGTGGAGGTCAGATAGGCAGTCGCTCCATGTAAAACACTGGTATTCAGCTGCATGCGGTGAGACTGGAAGCCGGCTCCAACATAGCTTGGAAAAAAAGGCTAAGCTGATATATAGAGACATCATAAACACTAATCTATTTAAAACAGTCAATTTATCAAAATTCCGCATTCTATTGACCTAAAACGCGGTAACAATAACCCAATATCACCTAAAAGAATTCACATAAATAACCATCTTAAAAATTCCCCCAATTTGGCACTGAACCGGCTATTTAAAAGAAATATTTCGCAATCTCTCTAATAGCTTCCTATAATATATAACTAGTAGGTTGAAGGGACTTAAAAAAGCCAGTCAACTGCAAGTTAGTTTCGGGCACGGAAGGTTCCGTATTCATTAAAAATTTCGAGTCTGTTTATTTATTTATTTGATACATAAAAGTGGAAAAGTACATTGCTAGCATTTATAATATAAAAGGTAAATAGGATTTTTCTTGGACTATGTTGTATGGGAGCCGCCATACATTGATTTAATTTGATCTTTAATAGTATAGTATAATATAATCTGTTAGAATATGTATAATGTGATTTGTTATTAAAATTTCTCATGGTTCAAGAGATACAGTCTTATAACAGAGGTCTTCTATACTTTGTGTAAGACTAGAATAGAGAAAGATCATGAACGAACAGCTTCCAAATTTTATGAAATGTCGTTTTCACGAACCACAGCTATAGGTCTTCAGATAGACAAGCACATAGAAAGCGAAGTCTCAGTAATATTTACCGTTTTATACTTTTAGCTTACGGAACCTTAAAAAGCCGTATTGGGTTCGATTTAAAACGTTTCTCTTGTAAGCTGTTAATAGAAAGTAGTTCATGTAACAAACCACTTACTGGAGTTGGTTTAAGATTTGATTTCTTACTTATCTTTAGAAGGATATTGCTTTGATATTTTGTATCGGTTATTCTATAATGTTTTTTTTATTCGCAGTTTTCCTTTGGAGGCTGGAGTGTATAAAGCTGAGATACGAGATTGTAGCGATGCGGAGGCGTAGCGAAGGAGAAGCTTATCAAAGCGAAAGCGAAGCAAGGCGCATTATAATAGATGTTGATCGTGTTGATTGTCAAAAGCAATATTGGAGGCGAAGAATAATCTAACTAGAACCTGTTATATCAATTTTTTTTTTAATAACCCATATCTGTCCCACTGCAGGGCAAGGGTCTCCTCCCAAACGAGGGGGAGGGGTTAGGCCTTGAGTCCACCACGCTGGCCAAGTGCGGGTTGGGGACTTTGCATGTCCTCAATAAATGTATTAAACAAATTTTAGGCATGCAAGGTTGCCTCACGATGTTTTCCTTCACCGTTAGAGCAAGTGATAATTATTTCTAATACACACATAACTTCGAAAAGTCATTGGTGTGTTGCCTCGGATTCGAACCTGCGACCACTTGCGTGGGAGGTGCCAACTTAGTTCACGTACAAACCGTTCGCGCGGTCTAAGTCGCGGGCGAGCTAGCGGCGTCGCGCGCGGCCCGCGTGGCGCGCTCGCGCCAATATCAAACAAGTGAAGATGTTCGTGTGTGTTCACGTCGAACTAGCGGTGGCGGGCGCGATCCACTCGCGATGTCAAGTAAGATTAACCAGTTTGAGCCAAACGCCCGCCTGGCGGCCAACGTGAACACAAATCGCCACGTCCCCGCGCTCGCGACCGCCACCGCGCCCGCGAGTTCCAACGTGAACAAGCACTTAAACCACTCGGCTATCACTGCTTCTCTATATCAATACAGATTGTAATTTGCAGATTTTGATTTAAAATGCATTAAGTTTGTACTTAAAAGATTTTATGTATGTGATTCTATACGACTTTATACGATTGTACAGTGTTTAACGATACTAGAGTTTAGTCTTGAAAAAATTTGTGCCTCAGCATTCACTAGCAACATTTACTAGTTTTTCATCGCAATTTTTCAATAGAAATTCTCTAATTATAGACAATTATCCGTAAGGTCACACATTAGAAACAAACAGTGGTGATTATCATCGCAAGTTGCTCAATCAGTTCAATGACCTTTACCATCTGAACACGAACTGTAAAACTCGAGAAAAGACGGAAAATATCCTTGGGCTCGATCCAAAATGAATATTTTAGTGAAACAGCCTTGCAGACAACCCCATTTACATGGTGCACTTCCGAATATCATACCAGTTTGAATTATTTATCAAATTTTATTACGTTTATATGAAGACTGCAGCAGTTGCTGTAACTTTTATAGTAAAACTCTGTGATCTTCAGTCGACAGAGAATCATATTTATTTAATGGGATGAGTTAGGAACTCCTTTGATTCATAACTTTTAAACTTTCCCGTTCTATTTACTAACTAGCGGTCCGCCCCGGCTTCACCCGGTTCAAACAGTTATTTTATAACAAAACCTATACAACTTTAACACATAAATCTACCTCTTGAATCACCCTAGCTATTAAAAAACCGCATCAAAATCTGTTGCGTAGTTTTAAAGATGTTAACATACATACAGATTACAAACATAGTGACAGACGCGGGAGGCGACTTTGTTTGATACTTTGTAGTAATTTAAGAAACTTTTAAGAAATCTTAAGCGATCTGCATTGATTATATCAATCCCTGTAGGGTTTCTTAAAAATCCGCCATTTTCCCGGTTTCTGTGTGACACATAAATATAGCATTTTTATTCTCCTACTTATCTCGATTATAAATGTGGGTTCAGCTTGCCAGTTCCTTGCACGGTTTTGTTTTTAAAATGGCAGAGACAGTTCACTGGTTAATATAATAAAGTCTGCTTTGAAGAAATCTTTTGGAATTAAAACGAATCATGTTTAGCCTTGCAGTAAGAATATATCAGGTTTTGTAAGAACCATGTACTTGCAACTAGATAAGTAATAATGATTGTTGTAGAAATAGATTTCTTGTATATTTTTATCATTTTTTTTTTCAATTATTTTTATTGAGACCAAGGGGACGTTCTAAGAAGATATAGACAAATCATATCGGTGATCTTTCAAAAATATTTAATGCGTAGTACACGTAACCAACGGTCCTGTAGGTCCCGAGGCGTATGGATGTGAATAAAACATGGGAATTTTGAAGGAACAGCGTTATAATTGGCGTTCTTAGGTATCTGCCTTCTCAAGAAAAAGCAAGTGTTTTTTATTTAATGTAGTTAAACACTTACTTCAACAATTTGTCCGGTGGTTTTACCTTTTACAGTTCTAATCGTTAATTAATACCACAATAGGAAATAAATATGTTTACAAATATCATCTACCGTTTGTCAACCTTATTTTAAACATCACTTAAACTCAACGAAGAAGTTATAACCAAAACAAAAACAAAATCTATCGAACCATTTCAAAAGCTATTCTCAAAACACGAAATATACATCTATATTTTTAACAACAAAGGAGTTAAGATACAGGCAAAGATATTATCTAAAATGCGATACAAAATTTCGGCTTTCAAGTCAACCATTGTTATTTTGTTGGATCGATAGAATATAGCGCTACGGTACTAAGATCTTCAAGCCAGTACTTTGTGGTGTCGAGCTGAGCTGTTCCTTGAATACAAATGCTTAAATGATATTGCCTTTTAGGTTATAGTGTAGGAAAGTGAACGGGTTAAATTGTTTTAGTCTTTATTTTGGGCGGTATAACTTTTTAAACATAATCGAGGTAAATTGTTCTATTTGTCTTTGGCCTTTCCTAACCTGAAAATTGCTTGTTTGAAAATAGTTGAATAGTACTTTTACTTAAATATTTATTGTGATAATTTTTGGCTTAAAAGTCTTTTGGTATTATTATTTGTTGAGTTTTGAAATCACTGTTTATTGGGAGAAAATACTATATCCTAAAAGTTCCCGTTATTGCCTCATGACGCAGTTTACAGTGACATAGATATTACTGTCTTTGTCTCGTGATATAGCTTCTCAAACGGGTTGTGTGATCGACACTTTGTACCTTCCAATTGTACATTGTTCGTTGTTCGCATATTTTAAAACTTATCTCAGGTATGCATTTGTGCAGCTCTTCCAGTTATAATTTATCTTTTGTTTGCATATTTTAAACTACCGCTTGTCCGTGCACCGTAAAGTGTAAGCAATTCTCAGAAGAGTAATTTTTCTTTATTAGCCACAATTGTAACACAAAACTTTACACAATCAATGAAAAAGTAACAGAATTTCTTGAAACGCTCCAGAAATTTTTCGAACCGTTGAAAGATCGGATATCGATTCGGAAACTCGGCCAAAATAGTCAATTAAGTGGAAGCACAGGTACACGTTCAGCTCGAGATACATCGAGAATCGAGATATCGATCAGACTCCGAATTGAAAACGTGACAATATCGAGAATTGCGAACAGGACGCCATCTTTTTTTTCGATATTGATCTAGGAATCGTGTTTTACGAGCGATATTATAATTAATATTTTATTTGTTCACTTTTAATGTTTAAAATATTTAATGCCTACTAATATTTTAAACATTAGGAGTCTATGACTTAAAATAATTTATAAGGTTTGGGTGCTAAGCGTCGTCTTTATATATTTTACCTAATTACTACCAACAAAGCCTTATTCTTTGTATTGTTTAATAATGAGACAAGTTACAAAAATCTAAATCGATATGAAATATTTGAAAATAGAAATTAGAATAAAAAACAATTTTACTTTGCTCGATTCAGTAACGAAACTGGTCTGAACATCCGAACCGAAAATATGTGACCTCCACAAACTATAGTCTTCAACAAAAAACCGGTTTAAGTCTAGATAAACATAGCTCACAATATGTCCCCTGTTACGGCATTTAATTTATATAAATTAAACCAAACAATTCAATGATTGATCTTCATTAGGTATTACTGTAATTTATAGCCGGATATAATTTACAGGCTAACTATTGAAATATTTTAACTAATCGGCCATGATTGAACGCGATCAGCATTTGGCAAAATTACACTAATTTCTCCTATTAAATGACATATTTCATTGATTTTCACTTAAATTGTTTTGAAACTGATTAATTTAAATACTGGTATTGTTGTTTTAAATTGTTTTAGTTGTTGTAATTTATTGACCCGGGTATTGAATCCAAGTCCATTTTTTAGAAAAGAGGCCATTACTTTCATACTCTATACTAATAAAGTTTGTGAGAATAAAATTAAATGTAAGTTTGTAACGTTTTCGCTAAAAACGATTACATATATGGATTTATATAAACTCTAGCAAGCAAAGAGTTTACAGCCTGTATAAACAAAAAGGATACATTTTACCATACAAAGAAAGTATTTAAAATGTACGGATGTTTGCTGAACTTTCACGCAAAAATTACTTAACAGATATCATTAAGACAGATAGGTAGGTTATTCATAACCTGAATATGAATTTTTTTATACTTAATATCTTTTCACGAGGGTTAAGTTGCAGACTGAAGCTAGATCTTAATATTCTCATTGCTATAGACTTACATCTACAATCTACAAAACGTTCACTTCCACTATCACTTACTACATTATTACTCTGAATACATACAAATTCACTAAAGGTTTACCATTTTTTACCCTTCTACAAGGGACAACATTTACGAACAATAAATCTTCAGGTCTGCTGAGATCGTAACCAAATTTGTTCAAAGGATTTCTGTAAAGGCTGTTTTATGGTTACCCTGGCGATAACTGTAAGGTTACTAACCGTTTGGATCTAAACTAAGGTGTGTTTCTTTAGCTTGTTATGTTACACTTCACAAGTCATTGCAAGTCAAGGTGGAAGATTAATAAAACAAACTAGCTGACCCACGCAGCTTCGCTTGCGTCATATAAGAGAGAATGGGTCATATTATTGCCCGTTTTTGTAACATTTTTAATGATACTCTGCTCCTATTGGTCGTAGCGTGATGATATCTAACGCTGAAAGGATTTTTCAAATCGAAACAGTATTTCCTGAGATTAGCGCGTTCAAACAAACAATCAGACGAACTCTTCAGCTTTATAATATTAGTATAGATATGTCATATTATGATATCCCATGTGAGAAGTATCAGTCAGTCTGATTTAAAAGTCAGATAAATCGAAATATTTATGCATTTACAAAAGTGTTTTTAAATACTTCAGATAAAAGAGGCATAACAAATGTTACCATTTCATTTAAGCCTCCGGCCTTTGTGGCGCAGTGGTTAAGATAGTCACCTCGCCATTATCCGTGCATCGAGAGGTCGTGGGCTCGATTCCTGCACAGAAAAAATATTTCTGCGATCCTCTCATTGTTGTTTCGGGTCTAGTTGTACTTTGTGTCCATTTTTGTATATTTGTAAAAGTCCTCGCGACACAAGAGCAAATTCTTAGTGCAAAAGTTGTCTTTTAAGTAAAAAAAATATTGAGAAAATTTACTACTGCTTGACAGGAGAGACCACAAGTCAACCACCAAGAATACATTGAAAAATGTATGTAAGTTATTATAATTAACTCTAAGATCGATGCTAACTAATTAAGTTTACGCAAGGTAACACATTACAATAGCTGCTTAATTAAACCTGAGAATAATTAGATTATAATACAGATAACACGATTAATTATTATAATAAATAAACTATGTTAGGAATAAGCTATCAAGATATTTCGTGCGTTACGATATTGCAGGTAAAATATTGAACTGATTGAATATTTTTTTAGCCCAAGACTGTTCTATTATTAGGCAAGGATCTCCTCCCGAACGCGGAAGGGGTTAGATCTGGAGTCCACCACGCTAGTCAAGGTAAATTACACCAAAAAATATTTCCAAAAATAGCCTGTAGCCCTACCATGAGTTGGCGTAGTTAAAAACTAGAGTAGTTAACGTGAGAACGCAACTACAACAGTGGGCTCAAATAGGGAAAGAATGAACGACAAAGCCAATCTACATTCACTGTTGTTTAATTTAACTACACGTTATTAAATATGGCGACCCATGGAAGCAATTTTGGTACCTTAACTATCCGCTAGAGGCGCTGTTCGAGTTTTACGAGAACTACAGTGTCTCCGGGAGACTATAGTTACCAACTCATGGTAGCGCTACAGTTTAGTCTTGGGTTTGATTCCCGAGTTAAGCAAAGTGCTAATGGTTTTATCCTAGTTATATTAAGATTTTTCTCAGGTGCTGTAGCCTGAAATTTAGTAACATGCCCGGGTAAGACAATAGCTAAATCGTATAGATTCTATCACATGTAAAATACATTATTATTGACGAGAGGTATTTAAAACTAAAGGCTATATGTCATACACCTCTGCCTAAACTTCGGCTATAACAGGCGTCATGTATGTAATGTAAATAATCACTGCCTCCGTGGGTCATGGGTTCGATTCCCACAAGGGACAATTATTTGTGCGATCCACAAATAATTGTTTCGGGTCTGGTTGTGCTTTTGTGTCCGTTGCTTGTATGTTTGTAAAAGTCCTCGCGACACGAGAGCAATAGTTAGTGCGGGAGTGGTTTAAAAAAAAATGTATGTGTTGAAAATAAATTGCCTTAAAAAGCGACTACACTTTTTATATTATTTTATGATGAATAAAGTATTCTATTGTAATTTAGCAATTATAACACAAACATAATTAATAATTTAGCTTACCTAATTATGCCTTAATCCACTAATGACGTTTGTATAAGCTATGGATTATGAGATAATTATATTCAGTTGTAACAATGAAAAGTAAATATAGTATGAATCTAAATGATCCATGAGTAAAATAAAAAAATAATGGAAAAAAATACTGAAAATATTTATTTATCTTTTAAAATGTTAAATCTATCAAATATATCAATACAGTTTTGGTTTTTACCAGTAGTTGGGCACTTAACAAGCAAGATTTCATCACGATGTTTCCTTTTATCGTAATAAGTAGGGATTACTTTTTCTAATCCAAAACTTCTATCATTCAAAGTCTACCTTCAATCCTTAGGCTATATTTTTTCATTCTCTAAAAAATAATACCTTTCAAACAACTTGTATTTATTCCAAAAATATGCTAATAACAGCTTTAACCAGAATTTCGTCTGAAGGTCAAACAACTAACTAGAAACGACCACAAATTCGTATTAAACACTGACCACCAAATAGAAAGCTTAAATCATAAACCAATAATTATATTTATTGTTAAATTAATTAGTTTTTAAACGAAACTATATTGTTGGGCGATGTGTGGTCGTGATGCGCTCGAGTGTGGTCGGGTGTGGTCGGCTCTTATTAACTGCTTGCTTGCTTTCAACCGCATCGCTAAAATAAAACGGTGTTTGTTTTTAATTTCGTATTTATTTTGCTGCTTTTTGTTTCTTGATTGCGTGTATTGTCAGTGTGTCGCGGTTTAATTGGAGTTCAAATGTTTACATTTAATATTTAAATATAATAATATTACGTTTTTTAATTGATTCGTTGTAACATATTACTATATATTAAAATCAACTAGCAGCTAATTGATCGCCATCATAGTGTCTTAATTGGTTTTCAAGCCAGGAAAAATGCACAGTATAAGTACCTCTTTGATACCGCAACAGTCAACGACCTTTGGCTCAAAGCTTGTCGGCATAACGGGTAATCATTGCATTTCCTTCAACAGTTCACTATTGTTATATGAAATTTCTTAATAA
This sequence comes from Anticarsia gemmatalis, assembly GCF_050436995.1. Lineage (NCBI taxonomy): Eukaryota > Metazoa > Arthropoda > Insecta > Lepidoptera > Erebidae > Anticarsia > Anticarsia gemmatalis. The sequence goes on from NC_134761.1 coordinate 9,956,834, forward strand.
ACGACAGCTTTTTGGGGGCTAAAAGTCAACCAGCAGTAATGTCATCCTTATGAATACGATGAGTACTAGAAGAAGCTGGCTTAAAAGGCAAACCTTGAAGACAACGTTTCCAAATATTTTAACCTTTCACAAAATATGATAACAAACAAAACACTAGCACTAAATCTAATCGAACAATCAATCAACTCAACAGCATTTATCTAACAAATATTTCCACTCTCATATCCATATTCAGAATTTATCCAAATAATAACACTGACCACACTATCAATCAACATCCGTAACACGTGTTGTTTTAATTCAAATACCTATCAAATTCTAATTATTTTCGACACCGAGTGACCACATAGTTTAGATTGTGTGGTCCGGCCACCACACAATGTTTATGCCGATACATTGGATCTATGTTTAGTTATTCAGTACGTAATTATAATGTCTGTGTTCGTTTGTGCGTTGAAATTACGTACCATTCATTAATTCGTGATTTTTTTTTCTAGTTTTCACTCGCCTCTCACAAGTTCAAATGTCTATCCATCTACAATTTGGCCGCGGTACCATTGCTTATCTTAGAGACTAAACCATCAGGAAAACAGCATATATTTAGTTCATCGAGACAGTATACCTAAATTGCGTATTTAAGTTATGTCAAAAGACGTGCTTGTAATTTTGACCTTCATCATTATCATAGTACTTTTTCAAACTATTGCAGGCAATTGCAGCCTTCTCTCATATACTTAGTCCATCAACACACTTATTACTCTCTTTGAGAATAACGCCAGAACTACGGAATATATTTTGATGAAACTTTAACAGTTAAAAAGCGTATAAACTAGGCTTTAAAATTGCAGTACATTGTATCAAAATTAATGAAATAATTTTTGAGATAAACACGTTTATATGACCGACAACCGCGGTCACAGGCTAGTATAGAAACATAATTATATTCTCGGAAGCTGTTTGTTTCTCATGTAAACTATAATTAGTATGCTTTGAGAACGAAAATTATGACCACGTTTATTTTACTAATGGCTTTTGCCTGCGGCAGTGGCTGTTACAATTACTTTAAGTATGTACGCCATATATTTCCAGTAAATTGGTGAAATGAGCTCCGAATCTAGGTTCTGTATTGATTTTCTTTTCAAGTGGCCATGAGACGAAGAAAGAGATAATTAATTACTTTTATCGTATAGACAACAACATTTCATTTAAAGGCTATTTAAGTGAATAGAAGAATCTTAATTTAATGGTCACTAAACTTCGGCAGATTCAGGAAGGCACACAGGACGACATGCTCCATGCTCATATTATAAACAGTAATGAATATCATTCCGTCTCTTTCTTTATGGATCTCTGTCTAAATAACAAATAAATAAATTTGACCCATTAATGTCCCACTGCAGGGCAAGAGTCTTCTCTCGGTATGAGAAAAGGTTAAGCCTAGAGTCCACCACGCTGGCCAAGTGCGACTTGGGACTTTGGCCTAACACTTTCCTAATTCCAGGAGGAGACCGTTACAGTGACCGGGAAGATTACATCAAAATCAAATTTCACGGTAGTCAAAGTGCAGTCTAATGAACCAAGTTCTCTATAAACTAAAGTTAATATATGACTGCACATATTCAAATACATACAAGCATAAACCCCGGAATTACTCGAGGACAATATCTCCCGACATTCAATAATAAATGAGGTTCCTATTCATAGAGGACTATACAAGAAATCGCGGAATATCTACTGTCATCCATACTTGTTGAGAATGTGAATGTGTGTTTGTTTGTCCGTTCAATTATATGCGGTAAACTATAACATTTGGGCGTTAGAAATACATAAAAATTAGTAGTATAAATCCGTAAGGAATGTTTAACATTTTGGTGACAAGTCTTAGACACAACATTTTAGTAATGCCTCTGCCATTCATTGTAAAGCTGCAAAAATATGGTGAAAATTTAAGTATGTATGGGTGTAAATTGAAAATATTTTATACTTAATCCTGTACGACAAAATGAAACGGATGCGAATAAAGCAAGGGAAGTTTGTAATGATCGTATAAAGTGGCTTTTTTAGGCTTTGCTTATCCCTGTAAGAAAAAATAATAATATATTGTATGTATATTACAGTAATAATCATTGTTTGTACCTCAACGTGTCTTGCCATGAGTCTCGGTGCTTTCATGTCACGTGTTCGGTTTGAATAATTGCATGCCATGCGTTTTACCTTGCTTGACGTTTTGACACAAGTAACGTAGGCAGTGTTTGTAAACTGTAGCTCGATTCTTTACCACAATCGACTATTAAGAACCGGCTAGCTATCGAGAATTGTACGAAAATGTGAACAGCGCCTCTAGCAGTTCTGTAGGAACTAATTTTACAGTACATTTTATATGGTTAACTTTCAATAGTCGATAATTTTGACTTAACAGAATTGCGCTGCTGCAAACAGAAGAATTACTTAATACCGCGTGTGTATTAGTTTTGTAGAAAATTATAATATTAAAAAAGTAAAAAAACAGTAGCTATATATTCTACAGAAAGAAAGAGACTCTCTGTAGAAACAGAAAATTGAGACTTTGATATTAAAATTTGCATCAAAATTAGTTCCTAGCACCCGCTAGAGGCGCTGACAAAATTTTCATTCAAAATTTTTCGGTATTCAGCCGGTTACCGACAAGTCAATAGTCGATAGCAGTATGAAATCACCTCTCAGAAATTTATAAACTGCCGAAATAAAAGTAAAATTTAATATAAAACTATAAACTCAAACGAAGCCACACGTTTCAGTAGTTATATAAAATCAATATATATGGTGCATTCCCGTTCCAATTGTACGAAGCAATCGCTTCAACTCTCGCATTCATTTGTATTTAAATGAGGTTCTACACTTGAATAGCTTGATAGTATAATATAGTGGAAGTTAATAATGTATGAATACTGAGTATTCAATATAATAGACTGTAGGAAGGATTATAACGCATTTTGTTTTGACTTTCTTTTATTTTTAGGAAGAGTGCGACATTACTTTTATCTCTTTTCTGTATTCCGGTGAATTTTGACAGTAAATTTAGTAACTACTGCAATTTGAAAAAAAATACTTTCATAATTACATGCGCTAAGTGTTTAATCCCATTGGCAAGTTTTTGGAGAGACGAAATACTTTGTAAGACCTTACTGTACCCAAAATCACACCATAAAATGATTTGATTTGAAATTTTCATTTAGGTACGGATATTTACGTCTTCCTGACTCCTGGCAATCACTAACTCTTACGAGTCAGTCAACATTACTGATATGTCACAGAAAAAGACGTAGCCCATTTTGGAAATCTACACAGTTAATAATAACTTTAATACTTTTGCTTTGCATGTTTATTAAATAATAGAATTCAAAAAAGGCTGACTGTCACCCTGAAACAACGGCCAGTGTAGCCTTTTTTTTCGTCATTTTCTGCATGTCCCGCTCCAGGGAGAAAGTGGCGGACGGTCGGGCTCTCCCGCCAGCTAGGCGTTCCGGCTTTAAATTTGGGCATACCGACTAAAAACCTAACGGTGTTCCTTCAACAGTCACCATAAAGTGGTCAGGACGCGGTATCTCCAATTAGATACTCCACGTCCCACGGCCATGGTAATGGCCAACATTTGATTCCAAGGTAAATTGCGAGTTCGCGTTAATTCCCGCATTCTATAATATACGCAGTTACTGTTTATTAGTAGTTATTAAGTTCAAAATTTGTCATCAAATTTCTATGCAAAATAAACACGGTAAGGCCGAAACCATAATAATTAATCGTGTATTTAACCAAACGTCACGCTTCCCGCAATACGATTTTATTTGTTCAACCTTAATTCATTATTAGGATAGATAGATTGAATTTGACAAGTGAAATTAATGAATAAGCAAAGAGATATCATTTGTATTTGTGCTCGATAAATAAGGTTTAAATTGGTTTGTACGGTGACAATGGGGTTATTCTCATATTGTAGAGTGTTATGATTTCGATTTATGTATAGAAAATTTAAAATTACGAATAGTGATTTTTTGATGAAGTTTTGAAGATTGTTTTAATAAAGATTGGCAATTTCGAACAAACAGATTACAGGGTTAATTAAACTAATTAATCTAATAACGTTGGTATCCTATCGTTTACTTAAAATAATGCTTTGAAAGTGATCGTTGAGCATTTGGATCATTATTCTGTATAACAGAACATTTGTACATTAATTTTATTAGTTCATTTTGTTTCAGTTATTTTATCCCCGCACTTGACCAGCGTAGTAGACTGGTGCTTAACCTCTCCCTTATCACGAGAGGAGACGTTTGCCCAGCACTGGGACATTAATGAGTTAAATTTATTATTATTGTAAGTAGGTATAACATTATTTTCTTATACAATCACATACATTTGTGCTCAAACAATAATACCAACCGTACCAGGAAACGAAAGGAAAATCTCCATTCCCTTTCAACCTTCATTAAAAATAGAACTAACATTATAATCAGTGTGGACATGAGAATTGCCACCATTAGCTGCAGTGTTCATACATAATACATGAAGTCATACGGTTATCCCATGGGTTTCCAGTTTCTCTCGTTATTGACTATCTGTGTATGAGAATGTCATTAAGCAATAAAAAGTTTAGGAATTGGTTTGTATTATTTATTTGGGCAACTACTTTTGTGTGTATGATATAATGTTTTTTTTTTCTTTTTACGTCTCTCTGATAATAATTGACGATCAAGAGAGGGTAGATTTAATTTAGTATATTATCGTGACGATCTTAATAGTTGCATCTGCTGTGGAGTATTAAAGGTAGTGTCTTTAATGTCTGCTCGGAGGTTAGAGGCAATTGATAGACGTCCAAAAAATTCCTCAGGTTTCCTGATATCTTAAAAGAAAAGGGGACTTAGAAAGAGATACTCAGACCTTTCTGTAACACCAGAGATCATTGAGATATAACTTTTCTTGGAAAGAGAGTGTAAATAATTTAAAGAAATATGTAGGTAAGTACTACGTAACGGTTTCGTTACTTATTTTCAGCTGAAATTTCGTCGTTAGTTTTGTTATATAAGTGCAATTTCATTTTACAATATCTCGTTCAAATTTAGAAAATATATCTTTTACATTTTGAAAACAAAATTCTACAAGTCAACACTGAATTTTACAATATCTTATTCAAATCTAAAAAATACAACTTTTACACTATACTTTAAAAACAAAATTTTACAAATTCACACAGCAAAATTCTATACATTTTGTCACTATCCACAGAAATGTGTCCTAGAGTAATCATAGACCGTAGTCACAAGTGGCGCCGCCTGGTGTCCTTTTGAGTTCCAGTCCTCTCGACCGGCCGTGAACCTCCCCAGTAGACTCGCTAAATAAACTCAAGTTCCTCGCCTTTGGGAGGCTAAATCTTAAGTTTTTCCAATTTAAAATATACCAACTCTATCCCACGAGTATTAAGACCGGAAGGTATTTTAATATTTTCATCCACTTTTGAAATCGTTGAGAACAAATTGAATTCTTGTTGTAAGTTTGTTTATCTTGAGAAGAAACGTTTATTGTTAAATCGTTTCTTTTTGGTTTCCTTACTAGAACATGTTTTTGAAAAATACATGGCTACATATAATGATTTCGTAGTATTTGTATCGTTTGTACAGAATAATATTGGTACAATATTTTTTTTTGAATTTTCAATGTTTAATAGCATAACATCACAAATTAAAATACTACCCTATTACGTTGTTAATCAATTTCTTAATTTAAGATTTTCTCTTAAAATTATAACATAATTACAGCATAAGTACACAACAACCGGAACTCTACTTCAAAACCTCTAAATAAGATAATACACACATAATAATTTTCTTTGAGTCTACAATAAGCGTTTAAACAATCAAACAAACTAAAACTGCTCATAAAGATTGACTATCGAAAAATTAATTAACAATGTATAGAACAAAAATTAATATTGACTTCATCAAATTTTCTCATGTTACAGATTAATTTCGCCGAAATATAAAACTTGTTAGAAAATTATAAGAGCCGAAAGCCGAAAACCTACTTCATTTATAACGATTTAAAATGTTATATATCCATTAGATGCTCAAAATATTAAACGATCATCATAGTCGCTATTGTGTTTTTATTTTTGTAGTTAATACATTGTCCCTAACCTACACTTGGCCAGCGTGGACTCTAGGCCTAACCCCTCCCTTACTCCGGGAGGAGAACCAGTAATGGGACAGTAAGGATTAGATAAAAATACACACATCAACACCGTCTAGGGATATTTTGTATAAAGTTCTTAAACTCAAAAAATAGTGGTTAGTTTAAAAATCTTTTGATAAAAGACTATTTTTTAAACCTTTTTGGATGATTCTAAATTTGAATTTATAAAAAATAATTAAAAATAAAATAATTACGCGGCATAATGGTTGCGAAGTCCGCAAGTTTTGTTTAACTACTGTAGTATCGGGATATTTTTTGTGCCAGATTTAAGTTTTATAACAAGTTATCGATTAATTTCGAGTTAAATCTATTGTGTGCATCATGCAGCGGCGCTATATAACGAGAGAAGCAATGCTAAGGGCAGTGGGCATGCTCTACGCTGTGGCTCCTCAACGGAGTATTGCTGACGAGATTGGAACAAGACAAAACGTGATATCTAGGTTATAGTCATCCTACCGCGCTACTAGTAAAGTGGTTGAAAGATATCCAGGGGGAAAGCGAATAACCACTTATCGACAAGACCGATTTTTGCAAATTGCCGTGAGAAGAGAACCAAATGTTACGGCCATGCAGTTGGTTCGGAGGCTCCAGTCAGAGCCCCAGTTGCTTGTGAGTGACCAAACTGCGAGGAAAATGCTGCATGAAGATAACTTTCACGCTCGCAGACCGCTTCGTACTCCAGCACTCTGCTGAGGAAATCGCGGACGAACACTAGAGTCGGTTCCCTGTACTTTTGCTCTGGGATGATAACCCGTAGTCTGTATTACTGTTTACCGATGAGTCCCGGTTCGGTTTTCATTTCGATTCACGTAGAGTACGTGTTTGGCGAGTCTCTGGTCGTGATAGCCGTCTGCAATATCCTCAGGAAGTCCATTCATAGCACGGCGGGACAATGATGGTTTGGGCGAAAATTATTCTCGGTGAACGAACAGACCGCGTTTGGATCAGAAACACCATTACGGCTAAAAAATACCGTAATGAGGTGCTAATGCCGATAATCTACCCCCATAAACTTTAAATGGGCCAAGAATTCACCCTCATTCACGATAACACCCGTCCGCACACAGCAAGAGCGGTGACGAGATGGTTACAGGAACACGACAAATCGGTCTTAAGCTGGCTCGCTCAATCACCTGACCTAAAACCCATAGAGCACGCGTGGAGTATGCCCCAAAGAAGAGCTTTGAGGAATTTCCCTGCGAACATTGCAACGGAAGAGCCACTTTTTTGCATCTTAGCCGGACCTGGGACAATATATCGCAGTACGACTTGGATAACTCTATTCAAATTATGAAAAATCGCTGCAGGACTGCTATAAATGTCATAGATGGCTTTATAGACTACTGATTTTTCACAAAACTGCTAAAAACAATAACTTTTTCTTATTTTTCACATTTTCTGAAGAAAAACATTCATTGTTAGTTTTACCATTATTTTAGTTTTTTATTTATTTAAGTATAAAATTGTTGACGCAAAATAATTAGAGTTTTTTTTTATTCTGAAGTATAGTCAGATAAATGGGCTTTATAGAAATATATACATGTTGTATGTTATCTTTAATAAATTTTGAGATAATTGAGTAAATACAAAATATCCCTAGACAGTGTTGATGTGTGTACAATGAGCACATTTGAACGACAAATATATGTACATCCTTTCCTATCTAAAAAATATTTTGGAGTTGAGTTTAAGTTACAAACAAAAGTTGAGCATGGTTCTTCAACCGGAATGTTCGAGATGTTAAGCCTTGCCTCCGATAGCCGAATGCAATGACTACTTGAAAATTGACAGTTATTACTGATAATATATCAAATTAACAATATAATATTATTATATAATAGCCGAAAGCCGAATCACGCCCCGCCCTATACACAATCAAACTTCAACCAAGACAATCTGTTTGTTCAGTTAGAAAGTTAGCAAAATGAATAATTAGATATTTACAAAGTATTTTTGGGAGTTATAATGAAGTAGAAGTCCAAAGCTCCCGTTTGGAATATCAAAAAGTTAAGCATAATTGTGTTTTATGTTTGGTTTCAGCTGAAAGGTTGTTGATCGATCTCGGAGAATCAAATTATCGCGGTTTCGGCCTGAAGAAAACTAATAGATTTTGATGCCTTGCTTTACTGAAATGAAATTTTAGGTTAGACAAAGTGTTCGGTTCAGTCACCTTCGAAGATAAATTGATTTACGACCTTTTGTAATCTGTAACACGATCACAAAGCGATTAACATTATATATTTTTTTAAACCTGATATTTTTCCCGAAAAATATTTGACGTTGGTGACACATTGCATGTATTTTATATTTGTTAAAAAGGTTATATCTAAAAAATAAATATAATTATCTAGAAAACTTTTAACTTCAGTGCTGAATAAACACATCAAATAAAGATAATGTCCAGAATTTTGAAAAATCTGTGACAAACTAAAAGTTTTAATTTAAGTTGCCATCTACATGTATTGGGTTCGAATCCGAATTCGAAGCTTCGTTTAAGCAATTTTATCAAAAAATATGTTTATTTATAAATGAATTGATTTTTGGTTAAATATGAAAAAAATAATAATATATTATACTTATTACTAAAATGCCTGAAAGTTGTCTTCATTCACAATTTTTTTACGAGTTAACCCACAGTTTTACGTGTTTCGAGTTTTTACGGTAGCATTTATAAAATTACTGTTTAATTAGTTAGAAGGAGATTCTTGTTTTATTTTACTACGTCTCGAGACACAAGGGAGCCTGTTTCGTTACATAATCTACTTTACCTTGAGTATGTATGTATAAATTCTATTCGGTATTTTAAGGGTATAGAAATTCAAAAATGTTGGATAAAGGCTTTAAAAGCTTCTAAATATCATATTCTATTCTTTTACTAGAATGTGAATGGGTTGTCGTAAATACGGTTTAAAATGTAGTTAAATAACTTTTTTTATTTCCTATGCTCCTTTTACCAGTTGTAACAATTTACACTACCTCCTCAAGACCACCATATCATTCCCTAGGTTAAAAAAAAATGTCTGCCGTTAGTGGTTACACTTGGTTAAACTTAAGTGCATCAGTACTCATTTGTTCTCTTTTTACTTACGCAGATAACGATTTCAAGAAAAATCTGGTTATTTTTATTAATCAATACTTACAGAACCCTAAAAGTAAACAAGCCCGAAGAAAACTTGGAATCTCAAAACACGGAGGTTCTTAAACTTTTCCAAATGAACTTATCGTGTAACCAACATAAAACAGAAACTGTAACATTGTTTTAAAGCCGAATCTCAAAGTTTCCGACAATTAGAGGCCGTAATTAACCAACTGTAATAAAATACCCATAAATGGATTTATACCATAAAAGGTTTTACACCTTAGGGGATGGTTTTAAGCGACTTAGCTGATATTAACCATAAATTAACCACTAGCTTTTAAAACCCTTTGTTTGGGTTTACGATTTTATAATTTATTGAAGTATTACTCTATTTTGTACGTTTATGTTTTGGTTTGATTAGATTTTATGGTTTTATTAATACTTAACAAAAATATATACATACATACAAAAACCACATCTTGTTTCCATAGGAGAAGCTGAGAACATACTACTCATCTGACCCTTATGCAAGACATCGCGGACATAGCCTGTATGTCTTTTTAGGGCATATTTTATTTTTTTGTTCCGAAGAACTTGTTTTTAAATACTAAGAATTAAAGATTTTTCGGTATTTATTTCCATTTTGCTTTTGAAACAAAATTTCCTCCATCTTTCTTTACACAGTGTTTCACAGTATCATCGTAACACGAAAGTTGTTTTAAAATTGGCCTCCGTCTCGCGGTGTGAACTAATTACATGAGCCCTGCGCGAGAACTTTAATTTAAAATCTACTTCCATACATTATACGTGTATCATACACCTGAGGAAAGTAAATACAACTTTAAGACCTTATAATAATGTTATTTTCAAGACTTTACTAAAGTCACACATTTTTAAACCCTATTTATAATATGAATGCAAAAGTTTTTGAGAAATGTATTTGACTCTTTCACACAAAAACTACTGAACGGACTTCGGTGAAACTTATAAAGATAGTGTATAACCTAGATTGACAAATTGGTTACTTAAAATTTTCAATAATATTTACAAAACAAAGAAAGTACATTAAAATATAGGCATATTTCATCGAAACAGGACATGATGTCAATAAATCACGGCAAATTGTGTGGATGTGAATGAGGCAAGGGAAGTTTGTAAGGATCGAACCAAGTAGTGTTCTTTGGTATCTGCCTACCATTAAGGAAAAAAGGCGTAATATTGAGTATGTAAGTATGTAGGTATTTACAAAACAGTAGATACCTAGCGACACAATTTCTAGTACTGAAAGACTTGCTATTTTAAAATTGAGTTTGGGTTCCGTCGTACACCACAAACTAATTATTCGTTGTAGCGGGACCTCGCCAGGAATTTGGCCTTGTTTACCTATTAGCGAGCTAAATTACGTTTGCCAGAGTAAGCAGAAAACTAAAATACACAAACTTGTATGGCAAAGTACTTTGGACATTTTCAAATTGGGTTTTTGGTACGGGAATACAAAGAAATATGGGTACTTCTATATGTCATAAAAGCAATTGTAGTTTGGTCAGTCTATTACGGTTTCATAGCTAAGCATCTGTATTTTTAGAGATTATATTTGACTAGGTGATAGAGAAGCAAAAAAGAGAAATGATTTCCAATATGGTGTATCCAATAGCAATGGCAACTTTAGTATGTATCTTGGTGATTTATGGTGTTTTAAGGAATAATGGAGGTCAGGCTTGGTACACACATATTCGGATCAGCATTAATCGGCCTAGCTGGGCGGCAAAACCGAATATGTGTAGATGAACCCGATTGGCCCTAGCCGAGCAAGTGAGTCAAGTTGATTTTAATGTGTAGCGTGGCGCATTGGTTTAGGTCACCACGCCGCAACCATTGCATCGAGAGGTCGTGGGTTCGATTCCCACACAGGACAATTATTTGTGGATCGAACAAATAATTGTTTCGGGTCTGATTGTGCTTTGTGTCCGTTGTTTGTATGTTAGTAAGTCCCCGCAACACAAGAACAGCTGTTCTTAGTGCGGGAGTTGTATTTTAAAAGAAAATGAGAAAAAATGAAATGAATGTACGATAAATATTGCCGAACCGAACGTAAAGAACCGCGTATGAGTACAGCAAACCTTAGATAATCATTAGAAAGTGCAATTTCCAACAACTATCTACTATTAAGAATAGCCTAAGCATTTTGCGTATTTATTCAGTAATTTTGAGTTAAAAAAGCTCATCGTCGTGGCACTCAAAGAAAATTTTGAAGAAACTAATTTACTCTAGTTATTAAGTACATATATTTTTAAAAGTTTGTCAAACGATGGCACCGAGACTAGAAAACCACTATATATAATTGAAAGATACAAACCGACTAACTTACGATATGCAATATTATTTTATAGCAAGTAAGAGCTTCCGAGAATTGAGACTGAACTCAAAGTGACACAGCTTGTCCACTGTCGCTTGAAATTTAGTTAAAACTAACTGTCGCCTGTTTACTTTAAGGGACAAATCATATTTGAACGTAACTCTACGGTTCTGGATTCCAGTTATTTTGAGGTATTCCGTTTGTGCCACCGTTCCCCGAAGGTTTGGGTACAAACTTTACTGATGTTGGTTGACTTGTCAGTTCTTTAATGCTGGAATGCGACGTCCGTATCGTAGTTGTAAAAGTCACCACACAGTTGCGCGTAGGTGTCGTGCCTTTGATTCCCAGATAGTTGTCCCGTTTAAAATCGGGGTAATATTTTTATTGTTTTTTGAACGAACAGCCACATGATTGACCTCGGATTTCCAGCTATTCACTAACATAATGTTCAGTTGCATAGCCACAAAAGCCTAAAGTTTTGATCGTGTTCATATTTAGCTTGCTTGACGCGAATATTTTTTTTCTCTATACGACAATCCTAAATGTAATCTTGCGTAAGTTAGACGTAGTATAAAACCCTTACATGTATAACATATTAGCAACTATTTGAGTTAAAATCCAATCTTCCTAGAAATAACCTCAAAGCACTTAAAAATATATACAAGCTATTACAAACATTCAAATAACAAAAACAAGTATTCTTCATTCGTACTCCAGTCGTCTACGTCAGTACTATGCATGTCCTTACACTACAATGTGCAGCTATTAACGCGAACTTGTTGACAGCTCACTTCGCAGATGCAAGTCGTTTGCTGCTAAGGAAAATGCCGCACTTCGCGACATTTTACGGAGAAAAAACTCTTCTATATAACGACTAATCGCAGTACTGAGGACTACGAAGTGGATTGGCATCGTATTGTCGTCAATGTAACCGCTTTTTTTCTACAGTCGGTAAGTACTATCGACCAGGAATTGATATTTAAATGTTTTTAGCAATTAATTCCTGTGACAACCGATAGGGGCGCTAATCTGCTTTTTACATAAATTTATCTATAGCTAGCGGCCAAAATAGCGCTACTTAAAGCGTCACTCTCAAGTGATGCGGTAATGTAAACGGTTTGTAGGTTTCGAAAAGTTTATCTCTTGCCCTTAAAGCATGCTGACCGCTGACTTATGCCTAGCCATAAGCAAAGAGCGCTTTATGTGAGCATGGAATATTCTTCAAGTTGGGAAATATCCGTTTCGAAACTTGGCCTACTTCTAGCACTTACAGCATGCTGACCGCTGAATGATAGGTATGCGTTAGAAATACTTAAGTTAGAAAGCATTCAATATGGTTAATCAGATAATTTTATTAAAATATAAGCTTCATTTTTGGCATCTCCCATTAAATTCCGTACAAAATTTATTCTTAGATAGGGTAGCAAAAAAAAATCCTCCCATATTTTCGCATTTAGATCGCAATCGCAAATGCACACTATCTCTTAGCGTCTCGCACTCTCGTAACAGACTACATCCGACAAATATAAGGTTAAAGCATTAAAACTCCCTAACTCTGTACCAGGTATACAAAATACTAAGTAGTTTTACAAGCAAACTTAATACATCGACGTTTATGTACCAAGTTGATAATAGACTAGGTCAAAGTTTACAGGTAATGAAAAGGAAACAAAAAAATAACACGTTTGTAAATTTAAGACTAGCTGCTCCTCGCGTTCTCGTTTACGTACAAAGTTTTATCCCTCTATTCAGCCAAATAGGGATTGACTTATTAATATAATGTTTCCTGGATCTTCAACTATCTATTCATTGAATTTGATCAAAATTGGTTCACCTTTTTAGACGACAGGATAATAAAAAGAAATAGATTTTTGCATTTTATAAAATTTGTATAAATGTTTTTCACGAGGGATACAGGGTAATTAGCCAACGTAGTAGAAATTGCATTGTTTCGAACAAAAATGTGAAATGATATGAATTCACAACACAACTGGGAATAGCGGAACGAACAACTTCGATATTTAATTCAACTCCTGTAATTTATTTTGTGCTAACAGACCGGACTTTATGAAATAAAATATTGATAATATAATCCGTGGTCCGAAAGATTGTATGCGCTAGCGATAGTCAAGAGAGCCTGGATTCGAGTTCTGAATCAGGCAAAGTGGGTTTATATTTTTATTAGACACATGCTAATTTCTAGGTAAATCTGTTTAACCAGAATGTTATAAATCTCCCAGGTTCGATTTCCAGATAAGTCAAAGTGTGTTTAAATTTTTATAACGCAGCCTATCATGAGGCTCCAGCTTTAATTCCTGGTTAGTGTAAGATTTTATCCTATTTTGTTAGTCTTATGTAGGTAGCAGCCAAAAGTTTGGTAACATCCTTGGTAGCTATAATCGAGTAGCTTGCTACTATATAAAACCAAGATTGTTTAGAGGCGAAAATTGAAAACCTTCTGTTTTTCATAAATTTTAGTAGAACAATGATTTGTAACTCACATCACTGGACTGGTTAACGTACTGTTAACAACATAATACAAATAAAAATCATTGTAAAATATTTTTTTCTACTAAAACAAAACCCGATTGAAATCACCCATCAAACTTTAAATTCCAACTTTTTGGTTGTACAGTGCATACGCTTACAGTATGTTAACGCGTTAATAGACTGCTATTGTTCCGTGGACCTCACAGGCCCCCTGAGGGCTGGCGTATGACAGTTTAATAACACTAAATCAAGTATCGGCCCGATGTTTTCATTCGGGAGTTAATAACGCGTGGTATATAAGTTTATTGTATACCGCAGGCGGTTACGGCTCTGACGTGTGATAAATGAATGGATTTTTTATTAATTGGAAATTGACTGCCTTTATCGAAACGGGTAGTGTATGCGACTGCTGTTCATGAGGTCTCCAGTACGATTCTCGAGTTATTTTTTCTAATTTGTATTTGATCGGGTAGAGTACAATTGGTCTTTGCTAATTTATATTCGAACACTTCTCAATTTTAGCTCGAAGTAAGCCCCATATTACATGGGACTAACATTGTCAATAGCAAAAAGTTGATGCATCCAGAGCCTATATAAAACTGAAACGCCAAAATATAGACCCAAGTAAAACTCGTAATCGACATATTTACTGATTTTCCCCCATAGGTCTTTTCATTAGGGAATGCTTTTCTTGTTTTTTCTGATTACAAATTTCTAATCAATCTGATCGGCCTTCTGAAATCCCCAACAAAAATTAAAATATTTTCATGATAGCTAAGCACTAAATGATTGTTTAAGGAAACAAACAAGATTAAAATTAAAATAGATTTACTAAAAATAAATTAATCGTACAACATAATTCATAGAAATAGCTAAAATAAAACTAAAAATAGATATTCTATCATGCGACTTCCCGTTGCAGTACTTGGTACTGCAAACGCAAACGTGGTACCTAGCGAAGAGAGAAATAGCTCGACTGAATGGAGTAAGAGATGCGGCAGGGGACGCCATACAACCATCTTTTATATTATGCATAGCAGCTTCTATTCTTTGGAAACGATGACCAACGTAACTATACGTACTGTGCGGCCAATATTTACGACACCCTCGCGATGTATACACTTTCCCAACATCCAAAAATCGCTTGAAACACCCCTTATTCTTACCTTTTCTAAACCTACCAAGCATTTGTCTTTTCAAACCTGCGTGCCAATAGTATTCCCAACCGTTGAACCAGACTTCCTTTCTTCTAACATTATCTCTCCATGAGTGATAAATGCATTCCATGCGGAAATACCGGGCCAATATTCTGGTACGCCAGTCATCGGAGTCAAAAATATCATTGCAAATTGGGTTCGTAGGAATTCCTCTGTCCTGTGTCCCGCAGTAGTAACAAGTGATTTCAGGTTTCTTTTGAAAAGCTGCATATATTTCCCAGTACTGGTGATCCCATTTTGGCGGTCTATAACGCTGTCGCCCGTACAATTCTTTTGAGTCATTTAGTTTTGCACTCGGCGGTGGGATGTAAGAACTGTTGATTACTGGTAAAGCAAATGTTGAAGAAGGAACGTAGTCACTGTCACTATCCTCATCCTCGTCACTCCCTCTTCTGACTTCTGGTGGTTTTTCAGGTTTTTCTTTCCTTTCCTCCTTGTACTTAAGAAAGGGAAGAAGGTTCGAAGGGTCACCAGTAGTTGTGGAAGACGATCGTACTTCGACATTTGGTTCCCGCAAAGGTCCGAGTCCTTCTTTAAGCTCGGGTATCTCGTCCACTAGATTTTCATACAAATCTTTAGGTATTTCGCTAGGATGTAACCAAGTTTCTGGTGGTGCCACGTACTCATGGGAGTTCCGAAACCGCGATGATAAGAAACCTTTGGTTGGAATTAAATAAATATAAATTAAAAACCACGTAGCAAATAAGACAGCTGACATTTTTGAAGTAATTTCTATCTGACAGATTATGATAGAATAATAAGATGCACACAGACAGATACTGTCGATGACAATTCAGAAAAGAGTTGTATTGAAAAATATGTATGGTCTCCAAAAAAAATTATGACTACTAAACCGAATGTGAATGCAGACGTGTATAAAATGCTTACACTTCGGCAGCTAGCACAGAGCCATGTTTCGCCATTCACAATATTAGTCCCATGTAATGGAAGTCTTGTGCCATATACCGCAAACCTAACCCACCTCCGGGCGACTATTGAGAAATATTCTAACACAATTAGAAAAATCATTTTATCCGACTGTGAACTCGAACCTGGATCTCGTGATCAGTAGTCATATACACTACTGCACAAAAACAGTCTAAGGTTAGAAAAAATAAAACAGTTTTAAACAGTTGAGATAGACATCTTGAAAAAATACTTTGGCATTCATTTTCTGAAACTTTTACAATGGAACTAACAGAAGAACTATTAAGATAACTTTGCAATAAAAAACTAACTCTTGCAAACTGTAAGTATATTTTTCTACGGTTTGTGACTTTAAAAACCAGTTTTCAGACTCCTAGATAAGTGTCAGATAGCCTATCGTATAGATAAAACGATAAGATGTTAAGTGAAGGAAATGTATAAAAAGTTCTGTCAATATTCCACTCGTTAATTTCACCGACATTTGTTAAAAAAATGCCCATGGCCCATATTTTTTATGAATAGAGCGATTTCCACTTAACAAGCTAAGTGATACTTATTCAGACGTTGTAAAGCCACAATTATTTTGTTGTTATAAATAAAAAGAAAACAGGACAATATTGTGTCCATTTTATAATCTGTTTTCATTTATACATAAAGCTACATAAATAAAAGAAAATTTCACAAAACAATGATCGAAAATATCACAAAATATAAAGTGAGAAATCTTAAAAAAGGGGACACCCGGATTTGAACCGGGGACCTATCGATCTGCAGTCGATTGCTCTGCCACTGAGCTATATCCCCGACATGTCTGTGCTCCGAAAATTGTGATTCCAATCGCCCTTTAAAAAGTTGCGCTTGCTGGTTGGTAAATAATCAAGAGTATAAAGTTACTTTAGCGCGAACGGGCTATAGATGGGTAGCCGCATAGTGGGTTTTATTTTGCGTTAATGTGTAGTGGACGGCATGTAAAAACAGCTGAAACACAGTCATCTGAATTCAAACTAAGTAGAGCTTGTATTGTATGTAACCAGACAACTAGTAATCAATACTTTTATATTTCTTAGATGTATGAATGTGAATGAAGCAAAGTAAGTTTGTAAGCATTGTACCAAGTGGCATTATTTAGTCTTAACCTACCCCTACTGGAAAAAGGCTTGATTTTATGTATGTATGTGTGTAAGTATACTTCTAAATATATTTAAACTAGCGGCTCGCCCTGACTTCGCCCGGTTTAAAAAGTTATTTTACAAAAAATACTTTTACAAATAAGCCTTCTTGAATCACCCCATTAAAAAAAACTTCAAAAACTGTTGCATAGTTTTAAGTATCTAACATACATTGATGTATGTATGTACTTACTGACATAGAGACATTCGCGGATAGCAACTTTGCTTTATACTATGTAATAATACAGATACATAGATAAATTCCAAACTCAGAACAGATACTCATCACACAAATATTCTGTTCCAGGATTCGAACCTCGCTTTTATTTACTCGTGATTTACATCATATAGCGAGTCGGTGTTTTATTGTAATCCATTGGAAACTCCCTGCGTTTTGGAAGTCACGTTTTTTTAAATCATAGCGTGTGTCACCCGCATACAGATTTTGTTCCTGAATGTACCAACTAAGTGGTGTGCTCGCGAACACAGTGTTTTTTCCTTTTGGAAATATTTTTGGGAGGTTTTCGTATAAATTTTTTGGTGCATTTTTCTGACGTAATAGTTATTAATATTTTATTAAAATGTAAAGGATCACTAAATTATTTTATTGAATGCTACATGATTATAGTCGTTGCGTTTTATGCGACTACGAATAGTCAGGGTTCGGGTTTCATGTCTAGGTCTGGTAAAGTAAATGATTTTCTTTTTATAGGAAATAATATTTCTCATTAGCGATTGGTAATCAAATCTGTGACAGGATTTTTTTTTAATAATACTAATTAATAAAGCATATTTTACAGAGATTAAAAATCATCGTATCTGCGTGTTTTTAAAACGAAAATAGCCAATGGACTTTCCCAAACATCAACTATTGCTTTTCATAATTTCATACCAATCAGTTTAACCAAAAAACAGTAAAAACGAAACAAACAGAACTACCATCTCCTCACATAACCACAGATTATTCATGGTTTCAAGCGAGACGACTTCTTTAAAATTCAAGACAATATCTTAACCATTTAGAAGCGTAAGGGCAGATACAATCGGGAAACAGCTTGAGTTACAACAAAGATTGCACTTTATTTTGGTGCATGCGATGATCTTGGAAGCTCTACTGAATACTAATAAGAATATGAATTTGTTTCAGATTTAAGACGAGTCGATTTATGAATTATAACTATGTTTTTTTTGTTAAAGTATAAAAAGCTCTTGCTAGTAGATCTTCTGGATGTACTTATTAATGTATGAATATTAGTCTCAGGTTTCGTGGTCTGTAGTATATATGATTGTTAATCATGCCGTTCGACTACCGTGTTAGCCAAAGAGTTGTTACTGATTTCTAGTTCCTAGCATATGGTTAAAGAGGTAGAGAGTCTATTGTTTTATATCGGGCACGTCAAACTTTAAGATGCGATAAAAATAATATTAATATTATACTTACTCACTTACTTACTTACTCACTTAAACAACAGTTCAATAATACCCAGATGTTTATAAAGTTTTATTTTATCTCTAGGATAAGTTATTGGTAACTACTGAAATTGACACAAAGTGTGTAAATTTGCGATAATTTGTAATACAATAAAATGTAATAACATATTAAAATTCTGGAATCGTAGCGGTATGACGGCTAGTCTTTGAGAATCTGTTCCGCAACTCAATTTAATCCATGGTTCCGGATCTATTGTTACTAGATGAGACAATAATAAAATGATTGCTGCACTAAGTAGCGAAACGGGTTAGTGTATTGAACATGGAAGGTTATATTAATAAATTGCGGGAATAACAAATTGCGTGGCACTAAGAAGCGCCACGGGTTAGTGTATTGAACATGGAAGGTTAGGCTAAAATAGTACGAGGATGTCGATTTGTAATGCTTTATAAATAAACGTGGCTTAAGGAAATTATGATAAGTTAAATACCTTACACAACGTTAACTTGTAAGACAACAATAATAAAATTATATGTAAAGTTACAAAACACGGGACTATGAGTCGTTCGAATAATTTTCAACTAACTTCCCTCCGTATAGTGAAATAAAAAAAGGCTATTGAAATAAAAACCAATATAAAATAACTCTATTTGAATTCAACTTATTAACAACTGACTAGAATTACTAACTAAAAGTGAACAAAGCAATTTAACATTTTTATTTCACTAGACAGCAATAAAGGCGCTTCCAGATTTAACATAACTGCATTGGTTACCAAACTGCAAATTTATACCTTATTGACCAGATGTCAGAGTATAAATTCGCATGTAGTGAATGAAGAAAAACCTGGTTGCGGTGCAGGGATATTGAATTACAATGCATATTGTATCTTGTCGATACTATTTCCTTTTGAAAAGATATATTATATTAGATCTTGTAAAGACAATTGCGCTTGCATTTGCGAGTTGCATTGTTAGAGATAAAAGAATGTAAGCTGTTTTTTATGGAAGATTAATAGTGAATTTTAGACTTTTGTAGTTGAAGAGCTCGTAGCTATGGTAACCACAGTCGTGCGGAACGATCTATGGGGTTAAGCTACGCTTGCCGCGGTTGGTCTGTGGAAGAGTGGTCATATTATACATAATTATTGAGTATCTACGTGTTTCCAAAAGGCACGTTATATTGTGGGTTTCCCTTGTCATCTTTGTCAGTCGTTACTAGTAGTAAGTAAAGTCGTTGGAAGTCTGTCAACCAATCTTACTGAAGGCTATCGTGTAATAGCCCAGGTAACTGGGTTGTGGAGGTCGGATAGGCAGTCGCTTCACGTAAAATACTGGTATTCAGATGTGTCTGGTGATGTACTAGATTTTGACTATTGTAAAATTGTATTATTAGTTATTTTATTTGTAAATGCAGAGTTAATGTATTGCATTTAAATTGCATCGAATGCATTTTGATAAAGGACACCAACATATATTTTGATTTTGTTATTGTTTCTTTCACTGTTAAGATTAACAACACTCCGTCTGGGACAAGTGACAAAATTAATCAAAGGTCAAGCTAGTAGGCGTATAGACCCTACTTCTAAACATAGTAATGTTACATTGACACGAGTGTTAAGCATTTGTTTTGTCGTCTCTCCGTGACAAGGCATTCGAATGAGGCAAGATTTAAGATCATAGAATATGAAATAAAATGTTTTATGAAGTGCACTGGCGATAAGGATAATAAATCAAAGAGTGAGAGTTACTTGCATACAGCGGTTTCCGTAATACTATTTTGAAAACGGTAAAAGAAATCACAGTTTGAAACTTTTAGGTGACTAACAATCATGATTCTTGAGATGCAGCCTGGTGAAAGACAGACAACAAAGTCACAGTGATAGGGTCACGTTTATACTCTTTGGGTACGGAACCCTAAAAACTAGTTTTGGTCCCGGACTTTGACCGCCTCAGAGCTCAGGAAAATTCCCGTGAAAGCATAACTGAGACTCAGACTTTCTCATTGTATAACTTAAGACATCAAATAAGTTTCAACAAACGCAGCATTAAGTTACAAAAGCACTTTATAAACTACCAAATAACTGCATCATACATAACTTCAAATGCACAAAAGTCATAAAACGCTACAGGTACAACTGCGCAATCTAAATCAAAGTGGATACAAGCGTAATTTTAAAAATTCCCCTCTTGTCCGTATAGTCGTGTGCTTGATATAATAAATAGTATAATAAACAAGATTAACGATGCATAAGGAGGCACGTTTCATGGACAGTGATGTAAGTGCACGTGGACCAGTTTTTGACTGCTATTGCACCGATACGAATATTGAAAATGCAGTGAATAAATAATAAATGCCTTCAGACCACGGCAACATGGTAGGCGGATTTTATACACTTTGTATTGGTAGCGTAGGTATGTCTTATATTTAAATTATTTGAAGGTAATAGTTCTAACGGAACACGCTAGGGGCGCTGATCAAATATTGTAAACAAATTTCACAGTTTTGGCAGCCAGATAACTGATGTATAGTATCCAGATACTTCTAAATAAATTGACAGTCTAGTTGCTCTATATTCCGCAAGAGAGAAATACTCATCGAGTACATACATAATAATATAAATAAAAGATGCTCATGGACATATGCATCCTCCCCATACTCACATACGGAGCGCAAACTTGGTCATTAACAGATCGTCAAAAGTCCGTAATCGGGGTATGCCAAAGAGCAATGGAGCGCAGTATCCGTATCAGTACTGCGCTCAAAGACGCAAATTGCTGATGTTGGCCACACAGCTGCAAAATTAAAATGGAATTGGGCCGGTCACATCTGCCGCATGTCGGATGATCGCTGGGCAAAAACAACCACTGAATGGGTCCCAGTTGACAGAAAACGACAACGCGGAAGGCCCAGAAAGAGATGGCGAGATGAGTTGGACTCTCATACTAAAGATTGGCACCAAATAGCTTTAGACAGAGATAGATGGAAAGAGGGAAGGGAGGCCTTTGCCCTGCAGTGGGACAATATGGGCTGATAATAATAATAATAAACAGCTCTAGGTGCCCGCAGGGCACGTTGAGGCGAGGTGACGGGGAGTAGTGACCCCGCGGTACCTGAGTGCTCCAGGGGGAAGTCACCCTTCCTCATCTCCGGCTTGCCTTAGTTGGCTGGTCGGAGTGAAAACTGACGAGGAAGCGGTCCCCGCCTCTGGCTTGCCTTCATTGACCGTCCAGAGTGGAGTCGCGAGAGCAGAGATCCCACTCTGTTCGGAGGACGGATGCTGAGCGTAAGTGGCTAGTGGGCCAGTGATGCCGGACCCTCAGGGAGCAAGTGATCTGAGTTTAACGTCCAGCGAGGCCTCTCCGTTCTTCAGGCGCTCACGTCCCTGTTGCCCCCTTGTTGCATTTTAAGCGACTAGTTTAGGGGGCCCAGTTTGTGAGTTGGCAAGTCTCAGCCTGCCATTCTTACGTGTTTTTAACATTGTTATCGGCAGGTGCCATAGTCTCCATAGATCCCAATTACCCATGTCCATTAGCACCCCATCCCAATAGCCCAAGTTGCTTTTCTCATTAGTTTTGCCATAGTTCCACACAGTCCGGTGATTGTCCTTGGGTGCATTTTATAGTGTGAACAGGGATAATCACCGGATTGTGTAACCATACATTTTAGAGAGATTAAAGCCGTCTAAAAAGGCCTCTACGTGTTGGCTTCGGCCCCACGCACGCCTTCCAAATGTCCGGGACTCTGTAGTCCCGAGATAAAAATAAGACGTACATAATAATAATAATAAAAGATGCTACAAGAACATTTTCGTAAAAAATGGTAATACCTAGAAAATACCAAATACCTCGCACTGACAAATATTTATCAGATGTCCCTGTAAAGCCAAGTTTCTAGCCCTACATGCCCAAACCTAAGCTATATACATAGGTATAACTATCTATAAGCCCTAGTTTTACACTGAAGTTGGATGAACAAATGTTTTACAATAACGTCAAAACAACAACAACTCCCTTCCCTACTAAAACATTCTATTCAAAAGACGAATTCCCTGTACAGTTTTCAACGGATTTTCTCAAAGAATATTCAGGTACAATGTTCGTAGCAGGAAGCAAATAAACAGAATATCGATTACATTGATGAGGCGCATGCATATTTAAAAGCAATCTGCGAAGATACCGTGCGAGAAACGAAACGGAATTGACACCAACTTTTGTTATCTGTTGCCTTTTGGGGATACAAGTTTTTGACTTATTTTTGTTTTTCACTTGCAAGAATTTTTGGAGGGATTAATGTGCTTATAAGGGTTGACATAAAACAGCCAGTCGATTACAAATATCAGCCGAATCCGCTTTACAGCGAGTTTTTAAGAAAAAACATGAAATATAAAGATTTAGCCCACTTCTACCCACTGTTGAGAATAGACCTTCTTGAGCAAGCCACTTGGTAAGTTAATGCTCTAGTCTCATTTCGTTCGACCACCTCGTTCGGTGTAGTAAAGGTGATGGTAAAAATATTTAAAAGTTGTATTAAGTCGTTGTTCCCGCTCAATAAACAAAATTTATTCTGAGTGCTGAAATTGTATTTGAAGCTGGTAAAGGCATATCGTGATAGAGTAGTGCACGTCTCTTAACATTCCCATCAAGAACACTCCAGCTCAAACATTCTGAACCTGACCGTCGTCTGCAACATTAATAGCTTTCGGTGTGACAGTCGCCCTACGAAATCCGCATAGCGCATGCCCAGTGTGCACTCGGCTTAACTTCAAATATTTATACCAACGTTGGTTGCTTTTAGGCGATAAAATTTACATTTTTACAAACACTTCTTTACGTACAAGTGTTTTTTGGCAGATATTCACCATATTCGGTTTATTGGTCTATATTTTAAGAACTGGCCCCATTTAGGATGAAGTTTTATAGGTTATTAGTATTATTCTGCTAGTTTAATCTGGGGTATTGTTCAGATTTGGGGCGGACAAACCCGGGAGATAAAGCTGTAGATTATTTTCGCTCCATGTTGTATAGATATTATTCTTTTTATTTTTTTGTTTCAAAGGTGAGATTGTGAACAGAATAAATCAATGTTGAATATTTTTCAAGTACTGTGGATAGAGAATATTATACGAGTTTCAAGTATCGTTTGCTATATATTTTTTAAATGTAGTATCGATGTTTATTCGGCCATTTTCGATCTTTTATAGCGAAGAATTAAGAACCAGTTAAATTACTGTCAATAGACACAAAAACTTAGAATCATACTTATATTTGTTCCGAATGGAAATCGAACCAAAACCTTCTTCTCACAAGCATACAGTATTATTAACTTAACCAATGTGCTATAGACGAGATCATAAATGTGTAGAGTAGCAAACCATTATACAATTAAATTGCAACCATAAATCCTCTAGAGAGATCCTCACAAAGTTATTGGAAAGCATTAGTGATTACAAGTGCAGGAACGCTGGTCCCCATCTTGAAATTCTCGGGGGAAATGCATGAACCAAGATGGAGTATAGAGTTCAACTGTCATGTCAAATGATTGGCAGATAACGATGTGTTAGTGAATGGGAAGTTACGTGTGAGTTAGTTTGATGATTGTGCGTTATTGATTGGGTTATATTACTGTTTGTCAGTGGCAGTGTTTGTTAAACGACAGAGTTTTTGACGATTCTTGATAGTAGGTAAGTCTTGCTGCTTGGCAATAGTCTCTTCAAGAATTGAGGAAAAGCTTAGGTTTTGAGTCCGGCACACTAGTCAAGTGCGGGTTGGCGCTACTACAGGTCTTCAAGGAATATTAAATGTTCAATTCAAATATTTGTCATAAAATGTTTAACTACCGTGCCTTGGTTAAGAATGTTATACTAATATATTGTATACCTATTAAGAGGCAGTTAGCATTTAGAGCAACAATGAATTATAAACAGTTATGTAATCTAGAATGTTGAAATCTAAAGCGACCCGTTGAATTTAATCCCGAGCAAAATATAACACAATGTAAAATCCCTATTCAGAAACTTTCAACAAAATATTTTCAAAACATAAAAACAACATTTAATTCAAACAACAGCCAAGAAGCAAATCTTCCATTGTTTCCAATATTTATTCGCTAAAACGGATTGAAACAAACGTCACGGGGATTCCTTTACATATTTTAATCCCCGGATCTATACCGGCTTTAGACCATTGTTCCTGTTTTAATATTACATTATACAATTCTTGATTTCGAGGGAGTTCTTGCATATTTTGTATTGCAAAAAGGTGTGAGAATGGTTATTGTGTGTGTGTGTGCTGTTATGTGTGTTTGCGTTGAGGATAATTGTGCCTGTGTGTGAATGTGTTATAAAAACATATGACTGTGTTAATAGATATTATTGTTGTGCCAGTGTGTGAGTGTGCAAGTCTGTGGGTGCGTTTGTGTGTGTGTGTGTGTATGTGAGAGTGTGTTAGTGTCTAAGAGTGTGTGTGTATGTGTGTGTGTGTGTGTGTATGTTTGTGTGTTTGTGTATGTGTATGCGTGTGCCACACAGTTTTGCAATAGGATTAGGATTTTTCTGTTTGTTTTCCTTTTTGAAAATAACGTTTATGGAATGAATGGTCTTTGTGTTGAATAATCAGCTTTTATGTGAATCTTGTTATGGTAATAGAGAGGGGTTGTTCAAATTGGTTTTGTAACAGCCACTGGAGGTGTGTAGTACGTGGAATTCTCTTATTTTTACCGCTCTCTCGTAGATTTTTGTCGCAGGAAAAATGTATAATCTAAAATTCTGGGCTGTTGGTTTCTCTACCAAAATGCAACATAGCAAAAGTATTTCAAATATTTTCAGAATGCTTGTTTTATTTCCATTTTCTGTGTAAAAGGAAAATAAACTATTGAAGTTTTAAGGAAAGAAAATACTATAATGCTGTTAAAGATACATTTTACTTAAATACATACTGACTTTTTCTCATAGGGTTTGGCAGTAATCAAAGAACACCATATTATTATGCTATATCCCTAAAAAATCCTTTACTTCATTCACATTCATACATTATAAAAAATGCATAATTCAATCAAATACTTAAATATGAACATCAAAAATTGCAATATTTATTATACATTCATACATTATAAAAAATGCATAATTACATCAAATACTTAAATACGAACACCAAAAATTGCAACTAAACTGCAACTAGACACAAAGTATTTCATTGTTTAACACAAAATAATCCTTACAAGAAAAACAAACCCATATTTACAGATGAGATTAAAACCTATAGCCATAATAGTGAAATCTCGCAATATTGTCGTTATGATTTATAGAAAGGGGTGGAACTAGCGCAACTGCATATTTATTGGGTGTTACCCCATCTTTGTCTTTTAGATGTGCTTGCTGTTTATTTATACTGTCATAATACTCTTTATTGAGTAGGAAAATATATAGTCATATTCGTAATGTAATTCTGTGGAAAGTAGCGCTTTTAGGTTTTTAACGGTAACAACGCCTATTTTGTTGTGTTGTGTAGTCGTCGCTAACAGTTATTAAGTGTTAGTAAATTTAAATTCTCAAAAAATCTAGAGAGAGGAAATATCTTTGTACTTAGTTTTAGAATTGCTACTTATCTAGCTTTAACACATACATTTCACTTCACATCTATGCCTCAATTGTGAAGGTAATTACCACTAATACTCCTAACAGATTTATGTATTCATATCCGATACTTAATAAAAAAATGTGAAATGCACCAATTAAAAACAGTACCTAGTAGGGGGACAGTAGAAAATCACGGTACAGTACTGATTATACATTTTCCATTGCTTAAAAAGTCTTACAACACGAAACCTAACCGCAATAAAACAGATAAATATATAAATCACTAGCTGACCCGCGCATCTTCGCTTGCGTCACATAAGAGAATCATAATTTTCCCCGTTTTTGTAACATTTTTCACTGGTACTCTGCTCCTATTGGTCGTAGCGTGATGATATATAGCCTATAGCCTTCCTCGATAAATGGGCTATCTAACACTGAAAGAATTTTTCAAATCGGACCAGTAGTTCCCGAGATTAGCGCGTTCAAACAAACAAACAAACAAACTCTTCAGCTTTATTATATTAAGTATAGATAACACATACATACATATATAAAATCACGCCTTCCTCCCACAGGAAAGAGACCAAAGAAGACCATAATATAATAAAATATAACATTGAACAATTCAATAAACATAATAATATAACAATATTACCTACAATACGCAGTACGTAATACTGCACCCGATGGCATCGAATCTGAATACTTAATGTTAGCTACCAATATTCTCAATCGACTCATACATATGTATTAGATGTTTCCTTGACGTTCACTAGATTGAAATTGCGATCTACATTTAATTTTATATGTATTTAAACATGCCGGAATTATATTTGGAATCAGGATTGAAGGCATTATTACTATACTAGCTTCTGCCTGCAGAATTGCACTTGTGAAAATACATATTTCCTGAAGTTAAAAGATTTGTATTCCTTATTGCAAATTATAAATTATCTGAGTATCACATTATATTAAAATTTAAAATGTGTTCAGTGGTTTTGGCAAGGCTGAGCAATAAACATCCATCCAAACATCCCACATAAATTTATGGTTTGCATAAGTAAGATTTTTACAAAAATATTGATAAAAAAAAACACCTATAATAGTTCTGTAAGATGAGGCCCCGATTGTATCGTAGATGTATTCGTAGACATTGCTACGTTAGTGCTACGAGTAGGCTACGCCGACGCTACGAAAATTCAACGCGTCATTTCAATATCTTTTTTTTTCACTTTTTTGTTATCATTAGGAAAGTAACCCAGTACATCTGTCTTTTTTTCTAATAACAAAGAACCCAAATCAAAGTTATTCCCTAATTATGCATAACAATATTTTCTACTTGTGAGCTCAAGTTCGTGTAAGACAGTGGTTCTCAAAGTGTATTGGACCCAAGTAGTAATGTATATTTCACTGCATACCTTTTCACTTCCGCAGTTATACATCAACGAGGATTGTTTTGATCAGCGCTGTGAGAATTCTTTATCAGCGCTTTAACCGAGCTTTCTTTGTTAGTCGAGAATAAAAATCTCGAATCCCTTCAGACAAAATATTCCTGTGATGATGATGGTAGCCATTAGTCTTTTTCCTATCCTGTAGTTAGTGGACCGGTGAGCGCTATTGGCTATGAGCGACTAAGTTAAAGTATCATCATGATTTTGGGTTGTCAAAATTTCTTTCTCGATTTGAAACCAAATAGCCATGTAATTATGCCTGAAATAAATTCTTTTTTTTTGTTAACAACAGCAGCGTACACAAAAAATGTTTATGAAATAATCTTTGTTAGGGAAATGTTGGGAACCTCTGGTTTAACAAATAACAAAGTTGATAATAAGGGCGTCCTTTGAGACGAGGCTTACGGCTGTTACGGGATGCGCTATTTCGTTTTACATACAAAACTTGGTAAGAACACATTGAAATTAATCTTGCGAAATTGTTTCTGATGTCTGTTTGAGAACCTTGCTTTGTTGTTTGTTTTTTTGTTTGTATGTATGTGTGGATGTGTTGAGAGAAGGCGACGATATTTGGCTGTGAGTACAAGACTGGCAATGCTGTGACTGCTTTGTGTGGAGGTAGTGAGTTCAATTCCTACGCAGTACAAATATTTATTTGTGCAGTTCACAATTACAAATCATTTTCATATTTTAAATTGATTGCTTTTATGAAATAAAAGAGTTCCTTATATTTTTTTATATTCTTAATTTCTTAACTTGATTTGATTCAAATTCAATGTGAAGATTCTGTCAAAATCAAGCAATTTGATTGTACTTGCTATTCATTTGTTCGTCTATAATAGTATTAATTCTAACTTTCTCAGTGAATAAAACCAAATAATGGAAAAAGTAGCACTTTGTATCTCTATTTTATAGGGATTTTCAATCTCATATTAAAGTTATTGAACCAATTTGACCTAAAACTTTCCAATCTTTCTTTATCACAAAAATAACCAAATTCGATATTTTTAGATAACATTCCGAATAAAAATACAAAAAAGCTAAGCTGAGGTCAAGGACCGAGCCGAAGATTATTTAATCTCACTGATGGGTTACCAATAACAGCTTCTAAGTACGTTTCCCTAACTCTCCAAAAATGTAAAATATTAATGGAGTTTCAATGTTCCTTGCTAAAGTGAACATTTGAATATAAAAACGCGATGAGATCTTTTCAATTTATTCTAATTCTGACTTTTGTAATGCCAACTTGGAAGAATAAAGACATTTACGTAGAACGTTATGCTACGCGTTTTGTATCTGTCTGCTACGAGAATGTTATAATGCTACGACCACCGTAGCGTAAGCATGAAAGCGTAGCACTTTCATGCTTGCGCTACAATAACGAGTATGCTACGTTACATTACCACGATTACACTATGCATGCCTGCGAAGCATCATTGCTACGGTTACCTCAGAACTATCGGCTACAATGATGTTTTACTTATTTGCTGCGCCTTTTGTTTGCATACTGTGTATTTTGACTAAATAAATCGTAATATCGAAAACCTTACCTTAAGGCAAGAACCTATTAACGACCAATTATTAAATATCTGTCCTAGGTTCATCATATCTTACTAAATAGATTGTAAGATACGAAAAGAAAACCTTTCCCTAAGTCAAAAACACATTACCGGCCAATAAAAAACATGTCTTCGGCCTATTTTGGATAAGTATTGGATATAATTAGATATGGAAATATGTCAGTAATTTTCGTACATTTTGTCTCTGTATTCAGGAGATAAATCATCTGACACTTATTCATAATCTTAGAAACTAACCGATAGTCTCATTGGACGATAGTCTCGTGTGTAAAATTTTAAAATAAGAGTAGCGTCAACAATAAATTCGCACAACAAACAAACAAAAAAATCACTATTTTTATTCCTCAAAAAATACACTGGTAAATGTCTAGTATTTCAGTGTCACATCATGAAATATCTAGTAGGTTTTTCAGAGTATATCAATACTTTCATGGCTGACAAAAGAACGACAAGAGTCGCAACAAAAATAATCCGTCAAACCTTCGTATTGACAGGTGTGACGTGTAAAGGCTGTATTTCATGAAATGTGTGTATTACTTTTAAAACCTTATTTGTACCGATTTTGGAAATTCGTGCGTATGTTTTTATATTCATGTAAAAACCACTGTGGTGAGTACTTAAAATAATATTTATAAATAGTTAATGTGTATTGTTTATTTTTTATGAGAATATACATATGTATTGTTTTGTTTGTATAAAAACAGACAAAACATTGACAGTGGTTCTTACAAGCATTTGAAGATTTAATACAAAAGTATATTATTAAACTTCAGAATATCAATGGATCGTACCAAGTAGCGATCTCTGATCTCAGCTTACCACTCGATTTTATAAAAGTACGATATTTTTCTAATTTACTTACCTCGAGTGTAAGACAGGATCTATTAAAGTCTTTTTATACTGCTCTATTTTTTGACGTTTTGGCGAGATGACACCCATGTTGGTAACTTAATTCTGAATTTTAATTTCAACTTTATCAAATAGAATAGCTACCACTTTCTTTCTCAACTTTGGTTAGATTAAACCGGTTTGGTCTCCTTCACTTTTATAGTAGTAGTAAATACAATCAGTAGTTTAAATACAATCAGATAAATAAACCGTGTCTTGTCTATGAGCTGGTGAAGTCAATACGTCATAATACGGCCCCGCCTTAGCACCTGATGCAGAAAATGTAATTTTTCTATGAATATAAAATATGAATGTTGGCATTACAACAGCGCTCGAGTATTTCCTATGAGAATCTATTGAATTTCTATACGTAGAATTGTAAGTGACATGTTGAATGTAATCATTGAAATCTCTAGAGTTTTTTAAACAAGTTTCAAGGCTGGTTTTAACTTCATTCACTTTTGACTTACATATCAAATGATCATTTTAACTGTTTTTAAACTTCACGAATCGATAAAAAGCTGAAAAATGTTAACCGAATGTCCATGTATTGTGCCAAAAGTTTTTAATCCTACTGAAATGATAACACAATACCTTTAATTATTATTAACAGTTCTCTCTTCTTCTTTAAACTTGCCTGGTAAAATTAAGCTTGATTAGTTAAGTTTATATACATTAAATCAAGCTTTTTTCCCATAAAGATAGGCAGAGACCAAAAAACGACACTCGCAACCATCCCTACAAACTTTTCTTGCTTTATTCACATCCATATAACATCTTGTTATACAAGACTACCACCGGTTAGCAGTAACTACTACTCACCTAACCTATTTACAAGACATGACTGATACGTATAGTATCTAACCTATTTACAAGACGTTATCTAAGTATAGTAAGTAGAGCAAGTATAAACACCTAAAAACTTAAAGAAACATTAGTAAAATGCACTACTACACAAACTGACACACTTATTCAGAAAACTAAATAAAAAAACGTATTCAACGGTAAACTGCAGTCATTCTTACAATAGGAAAGAAGTGGGCATTCAGCGGTTACTCCCTTACATCGTACTTTTGTTAAGGCTCTTTGTGTACGGAATATTTTTTAACCTCAATGAAAAGAGCAAGTTTCAGTTGGCTTTTAAAGGAAAATAGTCGGCATTAGTATATTTTATTCTGAATGGAATGGAAATCAGGTACTTGGATACTTTTGTGAAATGTTTTAAGAGTTGCTTCAATGATAAATGTGTTTGAGTGTAATGTGCATGTTTTTGCAGTGGTTAGGGATTGTTGCTATATTAATACTGTGCAAGAGTGAGTGACTGCCTCTGTGGCGCGGTCGGTAGTGTATGCGACTGCTGCACAAGAGGTCACAGGTTAAAATCCTGGGTCGGGCCAAAAAGTATTTTCTGAGATTTTCAGTTTAAAAATTCTCAGAGAATTTGTGCACACACTTGGCCACTATAAACAAAGTCCTGTACAGTTGGCTGGTTTCAATGAAACTGGCCGCCATAGCCGTAATCGGCCTGTACGACACCACTGTGCAAGCATTTCATCATTCTTTCTGACAGAAGTATCTCCACTCTCCGACAATTTATTTGAGCCCTTTATTAGTACTGTACGGTTTGCGTCAAATATAAGTTCACGCTATGACATATTCAAAACCATTTCAATAGTCAATAATAGCCAATAACTACTGTAAGTATATAAACGTCAAAACAATTTTACAATCACGTTCATAATCTTTTCTTGACCGATAGCACTTATTAAATTGTTAAGTTATATGACAGTGCATACATATCTTTAAGCTACTTTAATGCTAAAGTTGGTTTGATTACACAATACTGTGATTAACATAATATAATATTTATATATTACTAGCTGACCCGCGCAACTTCGCTTGTGTCACATACGTAAGAATGCGTCATAATTTTTCCCGTTTTGTAACATTTCTCGTTGCTACTCCGCTCCTATTGGTCGTAGCGTGATAATATAAAACTTATAGCCTTTTTCAATAAATAGACTATCTAACACCGAATAATTTTTCAAATCGGATCAGTAGTTCCTGAGATTTGCGCCTTCAAACAAACAAACAATCAAACAAACTCTTCAGCATTATAATATTAGTATAGATACAGTCACTAAAAGATATATTACTAAATGTACACATTTAAAAGCTGCGAAACAAATTCATATAAAGAAATACTCGTCCTGACCTCGAGTGCATATAAATTATTTATATGGAACATGAAGAGAAAAGGCTTTCAGAGAGCTTCTTAACCAGTGATATAGTTTTGAATGAAATAACTTTATCTTGGCTTATTATTGCTGTACTATATTAATACTAATAAACAAAACTGTTTTGATAAGGATTTATTCTTGCGACGAATTAAAACTTAAGAACTCTTGATTGATAGTCACTTTTTTCAGAAATACAGAAAGTCTTTGAAACAAAACACTGCCAAGTTATATACTATTTCAAAAAAAAAATTAACTCATTTCGTTCCCCACTGCTGGTCAAGGGTTTCCTTCTGAGCGACGGAATTGTTTTCTGTCTGTTTGTCTTCTAATTGAATCACGACTATAATAATTGTCGGTCATAAACACAATTTGACATCATAACTTTTAACCTCTCGCGTTGCATGTTTAATGTATAATAGAATACGGGAATTAACGCGAACACGCATTTTACCTTAAAATGCCTAACGTGTAATCGCGTTAATTTCCGTATTCTATTATACATTAAACAATTTGACTTGATAGGCAGAAACTCGATAACATCGTATCGACCATACGTCAACACAAAAGACAACTACACATTTTCCACTCGGATCATAAATACATAGAACGTAGCAGTAATTTATAACCGGTAAAGTATGAAGGTGTCCCGTTCGGTCATTAACAATGTAGGCAGTGTCACAAATTCCCGAACTGATTATAAACTCGCAAAACAGAAGCAAAAGCTATCCTGTACATAATACTACAAAATAATTCTAAAAATAACTTGACATTTAATCGACGGGTCTCGATGACATCGTATCGACCATACGTCAACACAAAAGACAACTACAAAATATCCACTGAGATCATAAATACATAGAACGTAGCAGTAATTTATAACTGGTAAAGTATAAAGGTGTCCCGTATGGAATAAATTGTCGCACAATTTGACATGATCGACAGAAACTCGATAACATCGTATCGACCAAACGTCAACACAAAAGACAAGTACACATTTTCCACTGAGATCATAAATACATAGAACGTAGCAGTAATTTATAACTGGTAAAGTATGAAGGTGTCCCGTTTGGTCATTAACAATGTAGGCAGTGCTGCACCCTCGTCAACGAAACTAATTAACGACCTCTATACTCGGTACCGCAAATTATTAGCGGTTAGCTTACCTACATATTGGAGGGAAATATATAATGTTAAGCCGTGATGAGATGAATGAGAATGGGAGGTATGGATAAGATTTCTTGTAGAGAAAAGAATAAGGAATATATTTGGTAGGTTATTGAGCCGTTGAAGACGCTATTGTTAAAATGATAAAAAGTTAAATGGTTTGGTTATATATTTAAAGTAACTACGTAAACTACTCTGTTCGTAAGTACTCTCATGATTGTAAGTATTTCTCATTTCGTCACTTTATACGCTACTGAAACCTCTTTTTCTTCAAACAAAACTGATCAGTAAACTTCCAATTACTGCCATGAGCCGAGGCTCTAGGCAAGCCAAAGTAAATAGAACATGGTCACTTTAATTATGAGGACTTCATTATATAATTTTTTTATATGAAACGCTAGTGTTAAATTTTATAACAAAATATTCTTAACCTACACCCACAAATTCAAAACTCAATACCTTCCTACAAGACAAGCAGTCTTGTTGAACAGTTGCTTTAAATCAAGCCACTAAAATACATCCACGAAGCTGCATTTTCGTTTAAATAAAGCATAAATATCCCACAAAATAGCGTAGATAAAGACATAAACCTCGTGAAGGTACACCAGTGAATTTTCCTCAAAGGACGGCCTGGACAGTAAATCATAACTATGACAAAATTGCGTTTAGGTCACGCCGTGATTCAGCTGACGTAAAAGTTTGCGTTATAAATGCTTTGTCGTGTAGTTTGTATGTTAACTTAAACGTTGGTGACGTTCAATCCGTTTAGAGACTAACGTCGCAAGTTGCTTGAAAACTTTGTGTAAACTAACTTGACGGTTTGCGATGGCGTAGTACATTTTAATAAAGTTTATTTGTTGCAGTGCTATGTTATTATGTTATCTTGTTAGGACTGAGTGTAATGTAAAGGAGCATTTGTTTTATTCTGAAACATGTGTCTGGGACAAACTTTACCTTGTACTACAAAAACATATTAGCCGATTACTGTGTTACTGCGGAGCAAGTGTCTCCTTTTAGATTGTGTTAGATATTAGAGCTTGAGTCCATCGCTCGGGCCTAGTTCAGACTAGAGATTTCTCATTCAAAGTTAATGGTGAAATAATATTGTTATGACATGATAATGGTATTAATAACCACATATAGAAAATGAATGTAGATTGACGAATAATATGATCTACTACTACTGTACATTTAACTGAATTAAATAAATAAACATAAGTATGTAAATGCTGGAAATTCGTTGTAATCCAACAACTTATGAAAGAGCTGCACGTTTGGCGCAGTGGTTTAAGCGGTCACCTCGCCGTAACAACCATAGCGCCGCGTGTGGTGGGTTCGAATCCTACCCGGGACAAATCTTTGTGTGATGAGCACGAGTATTTGTTCTGAGCCTGGTTGTCAATTTATCTATATAAGTATGTATTTAGAAGTATATAAGTATGTTTATCAGTTATTTGGTTACCATAGTACAAGCTCTGCTTAGTTTGGAATCAAATGACCGTGTGTGAGTTGTCCAATAATATTTATTTAATATTTATTTATTTAGCTATTACTAGGTTCACGGGAGAAAGAGGCATACAAAAATAGATAGAGAAATTATGACTATATTCTGGATGGCTGTCTATACACCACGGTTACCTTTTTATGGACATACATCTTAATATCTATTACACTTTAGATGAATCTTGCGTTCCAAGGCTCTTTACTAAGTTGTCAGCCTATAGTTTAGAAGGTTGTCTCTTTGAAAATATCCAGAAGCTTTTACCTAACTTTGTAACTGTAGATAAAATGTCCATTATATATAAGTTTTTGTTATATAGATGACTATTACAGATTAATACCTAGTAACTACCTTTCATGGTATATAACCAGGTTTAATTACAAACAAACAAAGCGAAGTTTTAACGTCCGTATTCAGTAGTTTTCCGCTATAATAGTAAAAATAATGTGATCACAAAACAAAGGATAGCGATCATAATAATATTGTGGGTCTTGTTGAATAACGACGTAAGGGAAGCTTGCAAAATTTTAATACAATGACGTAATTTTTTTATTTATTTTTAGGCAAAAACCATTAAATTGGTTTGTTTATGATCATGGTCAGTTAGTTTCTTAGCGTAAGTCGCTTATTTTTTTTCATTATTTAACATTCACCAAATACTGCGACTGAAATTAAAAAAATATATATAATATTTTCCTAGGATGAATATGATAAGTCCCATCTAACAAAAAAAATCAGGCACCGAACAATAAATTAAAAAATTGCGACTTGTAAAAATTAAAATTATTTAGTAAGAAGAATTATTACTAAACTCGTTACTCAAACAGTTAAATACCATACTTCATGTAAAATAATATATTACCTCGCCCTCTTTATGCGAGAGGATTAAAGCCATATACAGGCCGGTGCCCTCTCAAAAGTATGACGTCACAAAAAATAAAAAGTTAAAATAACAAGCTAAGCGACAAAGCCCAATGTAAATATTACAGGTCAACGAACTTCATGTAAAAAACTGGGTACAACAAACATATAAAATACCAACTTTAAGGTGTAAAAAGGGGTGAAAAAATAAAATTGTGCTGAAATTGGGGTGTGTTTTAAACTGTGATAAGGTTTAATGTTATGTACAGTACGTAAAAGATTATAGAAGAAATGTTTTAGAAGTTAATTTTTCAGTTTATTTCTATTCTAAAAAAAATATATTAATTTATTATTTGCTCCTTTGTATAGTCTATCTATTGAAGGTTAATGGTCAATCTAGTGTCAAAGTTGTTCAACCCCGGAAGACCTCAGACACGGCTTAACGACTATTATCTTAATTGACAACAATTGGGACCGTTTTTTTACGCAGCATACCACTTTGCAGTCACCCATCTATAAAATGACCGCGCCAATGGTTGCTTAACACGCAGATCGTTTACCGACCGGTGGTTACAACTGGCTATGAGCGCCTTGTATAGTAATTATATGTTTCTTATGCTCGTATTGATCAATATTGCAATAAGACTCGTGAAATGACTAATTACTTATAGTTTATTCACTGCCTAAACGCGCGTAAACCCGATGTTACTGCAGCAACTAAATATTTTGAATAGCTGGATGTATAGCTGTGTTGATTCACATATATATATGTGCTTTGAGGCATTAAGCATAGTTACTGGTCCGCATCTTGATATTATTATCTAGTGTAATGTAGCGAAATCATGTTCTAGAACAGTAGTAATGGCAGCATAAACGCGGTCCTCGACTAGTATCCATGCAGTCTAGCGCGTCTTAACCTACTGAACTATAATAAGGTAAAATTTCAAGCGCAAACAAACAATTTGCTACTTAACAACTCTCAGATTTACTTGCTGAAAACGAGGCGCTCATAGCCAGGTCTGTTGTGTTCACCTGTCGGTAAACGAGGTTAAGCAACCATTGGCGCGGTCATTCTACAGATGAGTGACCGCATAGTGGTATTAGAACAGAGCTTCTCAATTAAAATTGGAAGGTTGTTGTCAATTAAGATAACAGTCGTTAAGTCATGTCAAAGGCTTTTCCGGGCGGCTTGAACAACTCTGACACTAGGTTGACCACTAACCATACGATAAATAAATTAAAATAGCATTTACTAGCAGGGACTAATTCTTAAGCAAACTAAAAAAGCCGACTCTTAATTACATGAAGGTTTGTAGGAATTTCTAAGAGGAGTCAATACACTCAAATATCCTGAAATCTTTCCGTACTTCAAGTGACCCTGTTGGATGCAAAGGTCTGATGCCAATCCCTACCTAGAAAATCTATTATCCATTCTAATCTATTTTAGCAAGAAAACGATAAAGACCGTTAGTAATAACAAGAAACAAGAGTATGTATTTATTAATAACAAGGTTTATGAATAACTATCTGTACCGCGTGGTTCTGCTTGCATGATGCTTCAACCCCTACTTCATCCGCTTACGGAGAGCACTGTGAATGCTTAAGTGATTCCTAAGTCATACGGTATCTCCTTGACAAATTTCGTCCAAAGCGGCTCAGTTGTTCCGTCGGTTAAGCAACCCCTAGCGCGGTCATTTCACAGATGGGTGAATGCATAGTGGTATTTGAGCTGAGTTTCTCTGTGCTAGGGTCAAGAGTCGGTTGACAATTTAGATTATGTCAAAGGCCTTACAGGTGGCTTGAAGAACTTTCACACTAGGTTGACCACGAACCATGCGATAAACTAAAATTGATTAATAAATTTTAGTTTATCGCATGGTATGGTATGGTAAAGAAAGAAGACAGAAACAAACAAACAGACATGCTATAATAATATTGGTAATGATTTATGGAAATCAAAATACAAGGAAAAGCGGTTTAGTAAACTCGGACTGTATTTAATGTAACACTTATCTAAACGATCACGACAACTTCTAGGAAAGGAAGGTTGATACAAGGGGACAGCGATTTCTTAGAAATTTGTCTATATTAATGTAATGAAGCTGTTTTCTTGTTTAAACACGATAATCTTTTGCTCCTAGTAGTCACTGGATTTTCTTTTTGCAATAAAATATAATTATTTTGAAAGCATTGATTTTTAATTACGCCCACCTATAGTACCTAATCGTTATTATTTAATTTGGCTAACTGTGGATTGGATAAGCACAAAAAATCGGTCCTATATTATTAATGACTAACTTTTATATACACCATCCCATCGTATTATGATATTACTTATTATTTTTCAAAAATAATCTTATAAGTATTTATACAAATAGCGATAGAAAAGTTAAGCAATAAACATTTCAATACAAGCAAACTAACCTGGACTAATGCTGAACAATAGAGCAATAGCACTTTCCCCTCTATGCGCTACCAACAATAGTTGAAAACAAAGTTCACGAGAGCAGCTTATGAGCCCGGTCCGTTTTATAACGCCAATAAATTGGACAACAAAAGTACAGCTGAATGCAGGAAGCAATAAACCGTTGTGGAGTTGAAAATATGATGCATGAGTCACTTGGTATACGTTTTATGGATAACTGTCGTATGGAATTACTAGTCATACTTTGTAGAATGATTCGGAGAAGCTCGTGGCTCAGTTAACAACAGCCGCCCGGATTGATCTCTGGGGTTAAGCTACGCTTGCCGAGGTTTGCCTATGGATGGGTGACCATCTTGTACATGTCGATTCCTCCGTGTTTCGAAGACACGTTAAACTGTGGGCCCCGGTTGTCATTTTCAAAAGATCTTAGACAGTCGTTAACAGTAGTCAGCAGCTTGACAGTATGATAACCAGTCTTACCAAAGGGTATCGTGTTATAACCCAGATAAATGGGTTGTGGAATCATAAGTTTTTTGTGATTATGCACTATATCTCATTGAGTTTGAGTGCGTTTATTACACAATGGTTAAGATAAGGTTGCACTATGACTAATACTTTAGTATCTACAGGAATCGTAGTTTTGGTTTTCACTCGTGGCACTAATTAGCCTTAGAAAATTTGGCTTTAACATAGCATCTACGTGCTTTACATGGCTTTGTGGTTCATAATACATAAAAAAACACATTTTACTGTACAAACTATGTCTATAAATAAGAAAAACATCCATCTAAAACCGAAATACTTTCTAAAACTAACCAAATTTGAATACTAAGAACGATACATCTAAACTAATGCACAGCTTACCCAGGACTTTCTCCAAAGCATTACAGATTCAAATAAACTAGCCGAAGTGGAAGATTGATGATAGCTGAATACTGCAAGTCAAGTAAATAAACGACGCATTATGTAGAACTTTTGAAATGCATTACAAATTCCACGTACGACTGTATTGGAAAATGGTTTCTAGTTTTAGAACTTTGACTTTAGTTCACCACCTCTATATAATAGTAATATACCTCAGTTATGCTTTTCTATTACGGTCATTTATTCTTAAGTTGTAGTTTGATTCAATAAGAGAGCATTATGGAACGTTTTTAAATGTGCGTAACAATTTCATACGACGCTTTTTGTTAATTACAAGAAACTATTTTATTTCTCACTTTCAAAAGGTACAAAGTCCCACAAACACATGAACAGACAGACGGACACGCGAAATCTGCTGAACGCATAACGAAAAACATTTTCAAAATTTTGTAAAGATTAATCCTGGACAAAACAGGGACGAGCCCCGTTAAGTGCAGGGAATTAAGTAATGGCTCATGAGTATGTACTTACTACGGGATATATGGATATGAATGAAGCAAAGGAATTTAGTAAGTATCGTAACACGTGGCGTTTTTTGGTAACCCTCTACTTATGGGAAAAAGGAGTGATTTTATGATCAGTCATCCACAAAAGTCGCTTAACAAACTCACATTTTTAATACCTCAATATTGCGACACTTTAAGAAATACCTAAACAAAGTTAGATAGCATTAGTTGGAATAAAACATTTCAATCAATGGCAAATATTTCTTCGGTGTAATAATATGCATTATGCATGCTTCGGAATATAGAGTTTGGAAAAATGTAATGTGTTCAGCGACTTATGGAGCTGATTATAAGTATGTACATATGTATGATTCATGATTATAGTAGCGACAGAAACACAGCAAGTAACCAATAAACAGTACGTATTGGTACTGCTCAGCTGTATAGAATTCCTGAGGGGTTCTCATCCAGTGGATTACGAACGTAACATATGCATGTATGTTTAGTCTGTGCGGTGTAAACAATACCCGTTCGGGCTGTGACGTGTGCCCCTACTATTTGTTTTGACAATGTGATGAATGGGTGAGGTTTATTCGATGTTATAGTACCGTGGTGGTTTGGTTTACTTTAGCGCTGTGTAAGCTTGGTAAAAATTACAGATGCTGTAAACGATTTTAAACTCGATTTGTACGCATAGTGTCATAATGCAACGGTTCCTAAGCGCAATTGAAAAAGTTTAAGACGGAATTTTCAATTGAAAAAATTATAATATTGTGCACAGATACTGTTGTACGAACGTTATAATATAATTGCCACTTTGTAGTTAATCAGTAAGTATGCATATATGCAAATTAAGAGAGCTTTTGTTTGTAACTACAGTAAAATTAAAAGCTTTTTGTACTTGGGCTGAGACTTGAGAGTTTTATATCAAAAAGAAATCGACGCAAGTTTTCATAGATTTTCGTTATAATATCTTTAATTCTGTAGTAAAGTCTATAAACACAATATAATATGCTAAATATAATGTTATTTCTTAAACTCATATATCAGTAGAAGCATCTCATTAATTTTGCGTACTATTGTTTAACTTATCCAAAATACCAATGACAATATTTCAATTAAAATGCCTTACCAATAAATAACTACAAATAACATAGCTCCAGAACAACTTATTATTTCTAACTTCCCGGTACAATTTTCCTTGTGACGCAACAACGATATATTTATATGGTAGTTAATAGAATGTCAGCGGTGACATGGACCCAAGTCATAGACTTACCTAACGTTGATGCTAATGCCCTCTGTCGGGGAAACGTATTTTAGTTACATTTTATTATTAAATTGTTGTGCAATGTTTTTTCCTTAAACAAAATTAAATGTTTGTAATAATTCGTGATTTTATTGTTTTGATAGCCATTTTGGGTCAGTATTTTAAACTTATGTTGCTTATGAAAAAAAATGATTTTTTAAACCAATTTTGATAGAAACGTGTTACACTAGTCGAGTAAAAAAATTAATGATAATGCAAGGTTTTTTCAAAGATTGTGTAGTTGTCAATTAGTAAAATTATTTCCAGTTAACATCTCCATACTTTCTGTCACCTTTCTAACAAACAAACTACTTTCACAAAAGTACATAGTACAAATCACTGCACGAAGTTTTGCACTCATCTGCAACGCAAACGAATATAACTCACGTCAAATCAACGAAATCACGTGTCATTCTCGATCGCACGGTAATTCGAGAACCCTTAGTAGTCTCTCCTGACAATGAAAAGGGTAACTCGACATAGCGACACATGTCGTAGTACGCGACTAGAGCCTTAATTAAAGGTTGTCTCATTTCGACTGAGGTCACGACATGGGACGTTTCCCCTACCAATTGCTTTTTAATTAGTAACAAATATAAGGTGAATTTTGTTGTAAAATTGTTCGCGGTGATGAGGAAGGTATGGTGATTTTATGAGCTAAAATAACCAAATGGTATGCTTTCTGCATACTATTTAGCTATTTCATACAAATAAACATATTATTATACGTAATCGTATGCATAAAATCTTGCCTTCTTCACATAAGAGTAGGCAGTGACCAGAGAACGCCACTTGGTGCAAACCTTACAAACCTTGTGAATAAGGAAAGAGAAGTTTGTGAGGAACGTACAAAGTGGCATTCGCTGGTCTCTGAAAAAGGCGTGATATTATTATGTATGTAAACATTTCAATCGCATCTGCAATGTACATCGACATAATAATAAAACATACCCACAAAAGTGAAAATATGTATATTTCTAGAAAAAAACACAGCGAAATGACGATTTCTCTTCACCGTCCAATTCCTTTGTGATTCCAGTTCATTATTTCAAAGGGTTTGTGGGTCCTCGCGGAAGAATATACTGCTGATAGCTTTCTTAATGAGACTCGACGTTTCTATTAAATTACTAGAACACTCATAAGGAAATGAGATTGACATAATTAGTTCAGTTTATTACGAGTTAATAAATGGTATGCTATTTATATGACCGTTTATGATACGCTAGTTGACAGCCTCTGGGGCGCGGTCTGTAATGAGTACGACCGCTGATCTCGAGGTCTCCGTTTTGATTCCCAGGAAAGGGAAATTGTCAAATTTAGGTATATTAGATTATTCTCCAAGAGTAGCCCAGGATTTGATAACGAGCCCGTTATCAATAGGCTCACCCTCTATTACATGGGACTAGCATAGTAAATGTCTAAACTCTAAACGCCTTATTTCATACATCTCTGCTTGCACCTTCAGGTATAACAAGTGTTATATTATGTCCCAGCTGACCCGCGCAACTTCGCTTGCGTCACATAAGAGAGAATGGGTCAAAATTTCTCCCGTTTTTGTAACATCTTTAACTGGTACTCTGCTCCTTTTGGTCATAGCGTGATGAAATATAGTCTCTCTATAACCTTTCTCGATAAATGGCCTGTATAACACTGAATTTTTGAAAAAGGACTAGTTGTTCCTGACGTTAACGTGTTCAAAAAAACAAACAAACTCTTCAGCTTTATAATATTAATTATAGATTTATACTGTAATGTGATATCACACGTGTCGTATTTATACAGGGTGTCCTAAAACTCAACGATAATCCGAGACAGGATGAAAGGCCAAGTCATACCGGTTCTAGGAAAAATAAAAAAAAAATTCTATATCACTTGGTTCAGCAATAATAGACACTTTTCAAAAAAGT